>NC_092537.1:1112500-5912500 GCF_037038585.1 Patagioenas fasciata | reverse complement strand
GAATCTTTGCTCAGTCGGGAAAAGGCAGTCACCTGTCAATATTGAAACCAGCCATATGATTTTTGATCCCTTCTTAACTCCACTTCGCATAAACACAGGGGGAAGAAAGGTAGGTGTTCTATCATGTTCTGGCATCAAAACAAGAAGTTAGTAGACTTAAAAACGTTTGCTATATTTTATATTTCTAAAGCATTTGCACTTTTATCTCAGTCAGCTCTAAGGCAGAGTAACAACATCGTGCTTTGCAAATCACACAATTTCATCACTGCTGGAGAGATAGAAACCATAATTTTTTAGGTGTCTTCTAGCAGATATTTATATTTTCCTATTAACTGTTACTTGAAACTCTGCTGTCTGAAAGAATAACATCTCACTTAGAAACTCTACATTTATAATTCAATTTGCTGCTCTTCCTGAGTGGCATTTTAAAGGTGCGATTCTAAAAGTGTTGTTTGAGATGGTCAGGACTTTCTTTTATTCATCTAAATGATGATATCATTCCAGTGCCACCATGTTAAGGGGCAGGAAGGGCTGAATGAGCCTCTTTATGTTGTGAAATAAAAGGAACTATGAGATACATATCTCAGCATGGGACAGGCAGATGGATGTGTTCAAAAAGTAATCTAGTTTCTATGTTATCTAGAGCATTTTGGCACTCATTAGATTTTTTTTTAATGGATTTCTCACATATTTTAACTAGAAACCAAAATGGCAACATTTATTTTAATAGATCGTAAGTAACTCTCTGAGGATATTGGATCAGATGGAAATGATAGGTTAGGGAAGACTGGTTTACTCATCTAAAACCAGCTTATGATTTCTTGTTGCAAAGTGACTGCCACAGCTTATTAACCTCTATTTCTGACCAAACTGAATCTTGTTGACCCAGATTTGGAGAGTATATCTTAATACACTGAGGTATGAAACCAGAGCCATTCTGGGATAAATAATGTGCATACCTGTGGCTCAGGCACCGCAACACCCAGGCCAGTCCATGTAGATTAAAGGTGGAGGCAGGAAACAATCTTCACAAAATGATGCTCTGCAAATGGGTGAAGATTGTCTGAGAGATGTGTACATATATTTTACAGATTTTGTTGCTTATTCCATGCAGGCAATTCTCTTTTATGCAATCTGTAATACAGAACAATGCAGATGAAAAGGCATTGTGACTCACAATATCCAAACAAGCAGAGACTCTGACAAAAGGTTATTTCAAAATGATTTATCTTGTCCTGTTTTGACAAATGAGATTTCTGCTGGAAACAGCTCGAGATGTCAGGAATGTGCTCTGTACTTCCCATGGAGGTTCTGATGGTACATATGCACACACATCAGAGTCCATGTAAGCTTCAGCACTGAAATTATTAAAATTGGGGTATCATTTTTGCTTTTGAAACAGAAATGCATTGAGGTTTTTCATTTTGATACAGAAAAGATTTCCGTTGATTCTGCTATTTACGTAAAGGCTGACATATTTCAGATTATTTATAAATTACAGTATGACATAGTCCAACAATGCAGTGCGATATCAGGTCATGCGATTTACAACTCGAGCATCATCAGATGTTATTCTGAATTGTGCTGTGTTATTTTCTATGTTTGTGCTCCTCTGTTTCCTCAGAAAGTGGCTTTTCAGGTCCTGAAGGCTGAATATCATTGATACAGATAATTGGATTTTAAGATCCAGAATCTCAGCACAAGATATTTAATGAGTTTACATGCAGATAAATTCCCCAGAAGAAAAGCCGATTTTGAGGAAACTCCCTAAGTTTCAGTTCTCTCTCAGGCCCAGCTTTGTCTCTTGATTATCCATTTTAGTCAGTTTAACATTCAGCTCATTTCAGATAAACGGCCCTTTTTAATAAACAATACGAACCTTTATTAATATGCAAATCACACTCTTCCACTCTGTCACAAAGAAAAACACCATTTTATTTCCTCCGTTTTTTTTTTTCTTGGGTTCACATAAGCATCAAGGCAATCAGCAACAGGATAACAGAATTAATTTACTGATGAGCCGCTGCAGTCTAGTGACATTTAGGCAGCAAGCACCACGGGTTAGAGCCTCCGGAGCCCGGATTTCTGGGCTGTGGTGCATGTGCTACTATTAGTAGTGGAGAATCAACAAACCACCTCGCCCCCCACTGCAGTTCTCCTCTGCTGGGCTTTCCTCCTCCGTTCCCAGTGCTGACAGTCGCTCTTCACCAAGAGTTCTGCCTTTGGTCCTCCAAAATTTGTCTGACTGAGCTGTAGCCCATCTGCCTTTGATCTCCTGATTGTCTGTGGAGTTAAATTCCAAGACCTTATTTCCAAGGTTCTTTAAGACTGAACTACAGTTCTTGGCCATGGTCATCCTTATTTTTTTCCCCCCTAAAAGTGTGTTAACTAACAGTATTTGCTTTAGACTCTTAAGTGCATCCCTCCAGTTAATTAAACCTTGTCATGTGATACTGTGTCTTATTAATCGTTTTAGGTCATGCTCAAGGACTGAAATTGTGATTTAAAGCAGGTGAAGTTCTGTTTAAAATCCCCTTATTTTTAAGACAAGGCAGGCCATTGTACCTCATGTTGACCTCTGGGGAAACAAATAAATAGATATCTGCTGGCCAAGGACTGTTATATACATTCTCTAGCTCAGTGTGCGTAAATGAAAGTTACTCAGTAAGATCCATAAGTCTGCTTTCTCATATGTGACATTAGTGAATGCAATCACATATTATTTAAATTAATATCTTTATAAATAATTGATTCATTCTATGCATCATGAGATAATGGCGATATTTAGCAGTTTCTAAACTAAAATAGGGTAGGAGAAAAGAGATTTATGAATTGGAATCGGTTAAATGGTTTCTTTGCCAGCTAGTTCTGGTTCCATGCTGTTCAATCAATTCAGAGTATTACTAGCATTTTTCTCAAGAGTGCTGTATATGACAACTCCCAAGCTTTGCCTTGGTGATTACTAAAAGGACAGATACTGGTGTGAACCATATTTCAGCACTGCAGGAATATAAAAAATGAATTGTTAGAAATGGTCCAGGAGGAATGGATAGCAATAAGACATCAATGTCATCTGTAAACTGATTTGTGATGAATTTTTAGAGGGCTTAATAATATGATGTTTTGATTTAGAGTGGCTTTAGAAAGTCAAAAGTCTCATGCAAACATCAAAAAGTTTAATGAATAAAAAATGAAATATAATATTGCTGCTGAAATAATTGTTTAACATTTCTAATACTTCTGTGGTGTTGCATGTTTTCGGTTGTGTTAGTAAGTGAACGTGAAATGAAGCCAGCAGGTTAAAGTAACTTGTTTATGTGGCTGCTGGTGGCAGCTCTGAAGCGTGAGCTGGGAAAGCCCCAGATCCTGATCAGCTGGAGTTGGACGCAGCCACTGAGTGACCTGGGAAAAGGTTCTCTTCCTTTTGTTAATTAACTCGGACTTTCATCTAAAATGTCTAAAGTGATGGACTGGACAATTGTTGGGTTGCAGCAACCCCAAATAATGGAAGCAATCAGGAAATAAACCAAGATCCACATTGACTTATCATCAGTTCATTCATGTAAAAGTTAAAGTAAACCTGCTTTATGGCTGGAGCACAAAATAATTGCAAGTCTGATGCTTGTGAAACTTTTTTCTTTGGTTTTGCGTCTCCAGCACAACAGATACCTTTCTCTTAGTCTCATCTCCCTTTTACACTGAATGTAATCAAGAAATCACCATATATTTGGCAGAGATTTCTGCCTGTCTTGCAGCTGGAGTAGCTACTTTCTAATAGACACATGTCGATTCTGTTGTAAGAGAGAAAAGACAGGGATAAATAACACTGCTGCCGGGGTGAGATACAAATCGCTGTGGCAGTCAATTGTGCCATTCAGAATTTGGAGTAGCAGTTCGGTGTTGGGGAGAAGTGCAAGTTCCTTTGATTTGCTCCTGTTACTGTTAATCGCTGATTGTTGAAGGTTGAAGCAGGCACGGTTTGCTTATAGATAGGAGAATTAATCTATGTATTTTAGGATTAGATGCTAGAAAGGAGCTTAAGGGAAAAAACTGAAGCAGTGGTCAGTGAACTGTATCTAATAATCAAAAACAAATCTGTGGATCAGCAGCTCCTCATCAAACTGAGATCTGGATGGTAAAGCAGTGCGGGTATTTAAGCTCCATGTCACTCAACAGGCTGAGGAGAACCATCAGTAGTTTATTTTGGAGCAGAGGAGGAAAATGCACAAAAACTGGGTGTAAGAAACTGTTCTTAGTGTAAGGGACAGTGTATATTACAGGGGGTTGCAGGCCTAGCAAAAAATTGGAAAGAGAAAATAATCCTTTTGCATGTACCCCTTTTTTATTTGGGTTATATTGTTCCTGCACAGAAAGAGACAGTAAATCAGAGCTCATAGTAGGATTGCTCAGCTCTGTGGTTGCCCTCTGTGGCACCTGGGTGAGTATTTGAACCTGTAACTATGGTTTGTTTGAGGTAACTTTAAAATGAAAGCAATTATAACGGAATAGTTTTACCTCCACTGCTTTATCAAGTTGTTGCTTGTGTCCCTGAACAAGAAACAGTCCCAAACTATTGATGTAGGCCTGACAATGGTAATTTTAGCTTTTAAACCAAAAAAAAAGAGGAGGAACTTGAATACTAAAAATTACTGAGGAATCTGGCAAATGTGAAGAGAATGATTAAAATAAAAAAAAAACATTTCCTTTTGTAAACTCGCACAGAAGAACAAGGAAAAAATGTAGAAACTTTTTACATCAGTAGAAAATACCAAATACATAATGGTCGCATTTTCATGAGCCTTCTCTAGGATCCAGTTCATCTTTAGAATGTTTGTCTTATAGGAAAAATAAGTGTGTTTGTGTGTACACCTTTGTGTGTATGTAATGAGACTCTTAGCTTATCTCCTTTTTCTAAAGCTGTATCCTATTACTCATCATTTCAGTGGTCAAATAAAAGCGAAGGAACACATAAGCTTTCTTCTGCCATCTATTTTCTGGAATTTTTCAGAATCCAAAAACTCACTTTAAAACATTTGATTAAACCATCAGTCTGAAAAAAGAGCATCATTTATAAAGAAAGTCAATAAACTGTTGACTTTTTGAATTTATGTTTTCTCTCTGTTGCATCACCTCCAGCTCTGAATAATGCTCTAAATAGGTAGTCTTGAACTTAAATCTGTATAACTTCCATCACAGCTTAAAACCATCAGAAAGGAACTCATATAGGTGCTCATATAGCCTGAGGGGGTTGTTTCACAAAGGCGGTTGAAGCACCTGAAGTGACTATTAAAAGATAATTCTGTGTTGTAAAAAAAAAAGATGACTCTTTATTTCCGTGTTATGAAGCCGCTTTTGGGATCAAGGTGAAAACATACATCGTATAAATAGAAGTAGTGCTAATCTCTAACCTGTGGCATACTGCTCAGAAAGAAAAATGTACTGCATACTGCACTTTTATTTATTTTAACAACTGAGTGCCACCTGTCTCTATTCAGCAGAAGAGGATGTTGCATAGAATACACTGACTTATATGGCATGTTGCCACACAGATACATTTGAGATATGTATATATATACATAGAGAGAGAGAGAGGAGAAGGAGAAGAGCAGGCAAGGGTTAATACGAACAAATTGTGCTTCTTTACTTTCTTTGGATGTGCAGTAAAAAGGAATGGATGTACCCTTAACTCCCATATCCTTCTGTGCCCCAGCCAGCAGCTGGAGGCAGCGTATCAACATCATAATTTGCTCCTGATAGTATTAAATCCCTCTACTCACACTCTTCGCTCCTCTGTTCCTGCCACACAAACAGTGCAAAGAATTATATCACAGATATGACTTTAAATCACAGCATCTTCCAGGGCTATGCCAAGGGCAGCTCAGCTGTGCTGAGCTGGCACTTAAAAGCTCCTTTGAAGATACTTTGCCTTAACTAAGTATTTAGCCTTAACTAAGTATTTCGTCTAGTCCTATTTTGTCTAGGACTGTTTAAGACCTCTACCCAAAATAGTATTCAAATGTACTGTGCAAAGAAGCCTTTGAAAAAAAAAAGATTAAAATGTGAATGATTTTTAGTCACACAAATGTACTTTTGCTGTCATCACAGCCCTTCCAAATAAAGGTATTTCTGTGTTTAGTTTTGTAAAATATATAATTTATATGATGGACATTAATAGCTACTTTTGAGTGACTTAAGATTTTGATGCAAATATACGTTCATGATCTTCTCTTTCAATGTGTTACTAAAAACGACAGGCTGCCAGGGTTTCAATAGCCTGAAGATGGATTGGGACGTAACTCCCTGTTTGACACATGAGGCTATTTACTAGGTATTGCTCAATTAAAGCACAGAAACACTGTTAAACAGGTCTCCTCATTTGATGTTGCCCGGGGACAGGTTTGAACACTAGCAAGAGAAACTCTGCACGCAGAACCTCACTACCAAGCTGGATTTGGCCTGGATGGAAGGCAGTGATACTGGACAGATTCTCGCATTAATCAGCCACCCAACAGTGAATTTATGCCTCTAAATCTCAACTTCAGGCTTAAAACTTTGGCACTTTATCTTGTCTGTTTGAAATCTTCTCAATGGAACTAAGCCACTGTCTACCCATGACCCGATGGATGTTGTATCCAGGCTTTTTATAGTACTTACACCACACACCTTTTATGTATATATAGTTACAGAAGGATACTGTTCGGAAGCAAAGGGATGTATGCCAGGATCTGTGGTCAAATTTCAAATGGAATAGGCCGCTATTATCATGCAAAGCTTTGTGCCATCTCCTTACCCATTTGTGACCACTCAAATGTCCTCAGTCCTTGAGGCAGCTACATGTTGGCCATAAATGATTTTTGTATCTTTGACCTTTTGCGAGGCCTCTTTTTGACAAATCTTCTGTTAACACAAAGTGTTCCACAAACAGAAAAAAATAACACAGCCTGGTTTCCTACAGAATCTCATTTTAGCTTCTTTATAGCCTCTGTCCCCCATTATCGCTTCTCCACTGCTCCAGATCCCCTCCATTAGAAGGAAAAGGCAGAAAATGCTGTGGCTATTTCCAAGTTCCTTTGTGCCAGCCAGGCTGCAAATGCACCTGCTGATTGCCCAGCTGCCTGCTGCTAACAGCACTCTGTAATACCTGAGTTTTACCTGCCTGTCCCTCAGTACAAAATTATTTGGTCCTTTCTTCTACGCCATTTTCACAAAACACTGAGATTTCTTCTTCTTTGTCAAAGTAAAGTTAGAGGAAAGTAGCCAGCAGATACTGGGGTTAGTGCAGGGAAAGTGGGAAACAAGTCAACAACCAGTTTGTTACTATTATGCTGAATTATTTCCAATAGCTTTTTGTCATAGGCATCTTATTGTAAGCAGTATGTGTCTGTGAAGGCAGGAGCTATCAAAGCTAAGGACTTATGCAACAGGGAATTTCACAGGTACATGTATATTAAAGAAAGCAATTGCATGTCCCGTAGATTGCTGCTGTTAACATTACCATTTTGTACATCAGTGTTTGTCTGCTATTTTCTCCAGCGAAAATGCATCATTTTCAATACCTTTCAAGGAGTACAGCACTAAGAACTCAACATTGTAAGCAAAATAATAAACTAATAAGGATGTGACATCACATGGATAAAAAACTTAATGTACCCAAAGAGTGTCTCACTCAAGGAGTTTTCATTCTTCTAGAAAAACATGGTTTAGAAGATGCAGCAGCATTTGAATATAAATGGTCTGCTGTTTTCTTACTATTGTGATAAATTCTGGTTAGGGAGCTAAACATTGCTAAGCCTTCTGAGAACCGTTGCAAAGTGCAATGCAAGGACACATGTAGGGGCCACTATACATACACTGAGCAAGGTCACAGCTCAAATCCTCTCCCAGCTGTGTCGTCAGTCCCACAGCCCAAGGGTGCACTACAAGAGATCCGCTCAGAAGTACCAGAGCTGGCTCACAGAAGAACAGGCAGAGCTCTCAGCTCAGGTTATGGAAACAGGGAATCTGAGTTGGCACTCATGGCTGATCTGGAGCTCAAACAGCCGAGGTGGGTTTCTCTGCATTCGTCTCCATGGTTTGGGGAAAACTTCTGCCTAAACAGCTCAGGACGTTTGAATGGACTGATATTTTTCCAAATGTCATGTTCTTTAAATGCTGCTTGAAGTTGAAGCTTTACTCATTTCCCCTTAGAATATCACTGCAAATATCACCAAGATGTTTATAAGTGTCCAGCTGCTTTATCACCTCCTGGTCCTACTCTCCCAAAACAGTGCAAGGGAAGAGGAGAAATTATTGATCAGGAAGAAGCCTTAGACCGGTTTTATGATGAATGCTCACCTCTGCAAGTGAAGGCTTAATATCCTCATGGAAGGACCAATCCTTTATTCTCCATGACTGTCACGTTGTATGTGTTGCTGCCTGGACTGCAAACAATCACCCCTCACCCCCTTCAAACCAAGTGAAAAATAGAAACTCAGAAACACCGTTGTGAATAGATTCTTGACCGTGAACTCCAAAATATGTTCACTGAAGGCTTTGCTAATGAAAACCTCTACAAGGCACTAGATAAGAACCCAGAAATCATCGCAAGTCAGGGAGTATTTCAGTTGCATCTCCACCATTCTTTGGATAAAAGCCTGTTTTGTTTCCAGATCTCTGATAATGCTGTTAATAATGAGGTATTCTCAATTCAGTCTCTTTCCTCAGCTTGTTCTGGGCGCTCTGATTATCTCACTGAAAGGATTAAGTGTTATTTGGCCAATAGATTTTGCTCATATCCTCTCTTCCACTTAGACTTGTCTTTTCCTGAAAGCCCTTTAGCTGTAAAACCACATATCCATTTCAACATCTAAAATCCTTTGTCTAGTAACGTTTGTCCTTTTCCAGTGCACCATTGTGCCCTGCATCACTAATCGTATGAGGAAAGGGATGTACAGTGAACTATTTATTAAAGAGATTCCTAAAAAGAGGAACTATTGGGAGGAGCAAAATGTGTGTCAGCACTTGGACTTTTCTTCCTGCCTCTGCCAGATAGCATCTGTCATCTTTAGAAGGTTTGGGACGACCTGTGAGCACCCTAGAGATGATTACTGAGGAGAGAGCTGTGCTGTTGAGCTGCATGGGGTGGAACTTTGCAGCAGCCTGTCACCGAACACTCCACACATACATTAGGAACAATATTACAGCATCTGGTATATGGAATGGGAGAACAAAACAGCTGTGCTGGATGAAATATTGAGTATGTCAAATTATTACAACAAACTTTATAAATATTACTGTTAGTAATGCAAACATTTTTAATACCGTGAGAAGAGAGTTCTGCATATCAAAAATTATGAAAATGAATGATACCACTGTAGAGAGAATGAGGAGTAGCACCCAGTTAGAACAGACAGAAACTGGCTGCAAACAAGAAACTGGCACAGCAATTCCCGAATGAGAAGGATAGTTCTCATCTCAAGATCTGCCATGTTAGCAAGAGTCCACAAAGCATTGAAGAGATATATTTTGCAGTTTTTTGTG
Source organism: Patagioenas fasciata (assembly GCF_037038585.1). Classification (NCBI taxonomy): domain Eukaryota; kingdom Metazoa; phylum Chordata; class Aves; order Columbiformes; family Columbidae; genus Patagioenas; species Patagioenas fasciata. Next base: position 5,902,981 of record NC_092537.1, on the reverse strand, counting down.
AAATGAAAGCTACATGTCATTAGCTTTTTATGGTATTTTGAGGCCAATCAATAAACTTTACTACCTGCATCCTCTATTGGCTCATTGAAGCTAACTGGGCTATCAGCTCTCTGTCTTGATGCACTATGGATGGGCAATCACACCTCATTTAATGACTAAAATGGACACCTTTGGTGATACTGGATTCTTCAATGAGATATGTAATTGTTCCCAGCTTATGCAGCTTTTATTGAATTATTATTGAAAACATAATTTCATGCTCGGTCAAGTGGCAAATTTAATTCATTTGCTAGCAAAGATACGGTAACAAATATGACATTCCCAGTATTACTTCTAAGAAAGGAGAGGAAGTTGGGTATAGCTGGCCAGCACGTACATATGAGCTAAGCACTGGTTGGGTGGCTTTTCAACATTTACTCCTGATGGATTTAAAAGTGCAGGAAAAAGATTTTCCATCTAAAGTAAGTCAGTTCTGACTGAAAGTTTTCACTTAGTTGTAATATGAGTAATTTCAGTCTTTTGAGTAATTTGAGTCTTGTGGGTACACATTGCAATCCCAGTTGGTTTGGTAAAAGGGAATTGCCACTGGTCCCACTTTTCGGTGGCTTCAGGACCCAGACGAGTCATGGACTGGGCAAAGGACTTGTGGCTGCTTACATGATTTCATTAATCACAAGTGAAAATTTAGCAAAAATTAAAGATAAATACACAAAAAGTATCAAAAGCCTGGTAAAAAAAAATAAGACTGAAGTTAGAATTTTCCTGGCATGGAAATGTCGCTGAACAGCCAAATTTCTAAATAAAAGGAATATAAAATTTTTAAAAACCACACAGGGGAGTAGTAAAATTATAATTTCTACTGAGCAAGAATTGGCAGCCTTATTGTCAATAGCTATAAAATGCCTTCTGTCTGGAAATATTTCAGGACATTAAAGACAAAAAAAGGTATTTGGCCCAATGCTTTTACCTTCGATATACAATTTATGTCAGTTTTATCATTCCATTGTTTGAGAAACTGGCTTTTTTCCATCTCCTCCGTAAAAAATGGCCACACAGAAATTGGAAATTCTAGTGACACTGGACTTTTTTTGAAATAGGTGCGTCACCGCCTTTGCTTTGATGTTATGCTGACCGCTATTCGTATCTTTGTTATCAAACTCAGTAGCAACACAGTTGCTGCATATCTTGATATTATTATGTTCTTAACCAAAGTAAAAAATACCTGCAAAACAGCTTTAAAGATATCTGAATTGAATTCAGCCATCTTTCTATCTCTGCCTGCTGCAGGAGGAAAAGCTACTCTTTTATATCACAAAGCCTTTGATTAATTGTTCCTGGTCTTGATATCCTTTTAGAAAAGGCCCTTTACAAGCACGTGTAGTCCTTCTCTACTGATAAATGAAGTACTCTATGTAATATCACATTTTCTCATTTAAATACTTTCTCAGTGTTCTGCTTTTTCTATTATGTTTGCAGCTGTTTTAATGCACCTTAGCTGAAGCCTTCAGAAGCAAAGTACACAAAAAAGCCCTTTATTAGTCTTTCTAGTTTTGCCTATCAGGATCCCTCATAATTTTCTCCAAATTCATACATCTTTCTCCAATAGTTGCACGGTGTGGCTCTCAACAAACAAGGGTGCGTTTTAAAGGATAAGCAGAGTGCCTGTGAAACCGTTGCGCTGCATTGCTATAGCTTATCTTTCCACTTTCATGGTCTGTGGTCCTGCTATGGATTTATTTCATCTGTGCTCGCACGCAGCTTTGATCGTTCCTGGTGCCCTTGCATCATTTGGCCTGCTTAGACTCACCGTAAAGCCTTATACTTAGATGATAATGCTCATGATGGGGGAAGTATACAAGGCAATAAACAGCTTTTGCAGGTGATTAAACACACTGAAGCAAAGCTGAGGCATTTGAAAACCCCAAAAGCTGTTTATCGTAAGCACGGCAACACGTCACAGAGAGAAGCCGCGCTCAACAAGCACAACATTCAATAAAGGCTTTTCTTTGCCTTGCCTTGCAATGACTGGGAAGTTTTGTAGTGCCACCTTCATTTCACCAAACGGATCTTTCCTTCTCATTTTTAATAGTGTGGGTGGCTTTCATTGTGTCACAGGTGGTGTAACAGGAGAGAGTTCCAGTGTAATTGCTTGGGATAAAAGCAGCAAATTGTCTGTCTTTGAATCATTGTGGAGGTTCTTCAGGACAGTCCTTTCCTCTTCTCCCCCACACAAGCGGCCCCTTTAATCCCAACTCCATTTTTGCTCTTCCTACTACTTCCTTTGTCTATGTTTCATGATTTGGCTTTTTGTTTGTTGTTTTCTGTGGCGTGTGGGTTATTTTGTTGGTTGGTTGGTTGGGATTTTTTGTCGTTTTTTCAGTGGAATCCTCACCTCTGCTTACCCCAGCACTTCAAAGTTTTCCTAACACGAATGCTGGAGGCTGAAACATTTTGCCACCTTAAGGAAGAGGTTAGAGGCAGGAGTATTGTGAGTCACAACATTTCTAATGCTAGGGAATCTCTGTCGCACAGATAGTATTGCTTCGGTAATGTTTTACCTAAAACTGGACAGCCTATTTTAGCAATGACGATCTACTAAACCACCTTATCACCAAGAGTATTTTCTTTGAAATGTGATGAGTCTCTTATTTTTTTTTTAATTCCAAGAGAGAACCATTTGATAAACTCCTGTGGATTTCTGGGGGGGCTTCCTACCAGTGAATAAAACTGCACTTGCAGTTTTACAGCCTCAAGTTACTGGCACATGTAATAGTTGAACATCACCATGGCTGTGCAAGTCAGGCACTTAAGTGATACCATAATAAACTGCTGGTACAAACTGTATGACAGAAAAAATAAATCATAAGCCAATAACTCTCATGAAAGACTATAATTTTCTATTAATATTAATGGTAGAAAACTTACACTTTAAGGAAATATTTAATATTTTGCAGTGGTTCACAAAGACAACATTTTTGCTGTTTATTGCTGAGAACGACAGCATAGTCTTTTTCACTTATAGATTAGTCCTTAAGGCAGTATCTTCTACAAAAGGAAAATATGAAAGGAATAATAGGAGCTGGGTGACTACCTTGGGTTGAAGCCATGTGCTGTAAACCAGAATTGATCAGATAAAGCGACAGGCAGGAAAAAATCTGGTTAGCAATTCCAAGTAGCAGTTAGTTAACTGAGGGGTTTTTTCTTTCATCTTGTTCTTTAATCATTTGTACAAGAGCAACGTGTTTTAGGGGAACTAATATTTACTCATGTATACATACAAAAACATTCCACTAGTGTTGTAAAAAGAAAAGCCCTGTGTACATTACATTCTTGTCTCAGATAAATATAAATCCACTATAATTCTGGATTTGCACCAGCATTACTGGAACACAAACCTGTCCTTGAATATCTTTATCCGTTGTGCCCTGTTGAGTTTATCTAGGCCAAACCGCTAAAATTATGGCTAGACAAGGAGATGTGACCTTCCTGAGCCTCAACAAGAGGCAGAGAGAGTGGGAATTTGCAAGAACTGCGTGGAGACAAATACACTGTTTGGTGTATTCTGACTCCTTGAGAAGGCAAATTCTGAGCAGACACTGGTATCCCAAGGAAGGATGAACGTAGGAAAGATATCTCTTGTCTCCAGGCACTGGAATACGGTCAAAGGGAACTGCTTATCTGTGCCAAACCTTTTGGGGCAGACTGGCACGAGTCTGCACCCGGCAGAGAGTGAAGGGCAGAAAGAGATGTCAGTCCCTGGATGGGAAGCAATATAACAAGTAGTATCCGTGTGGGTGTTCTGGGAAGACACGTGTCATTTGAAGATGTGCTGAGGACTTCAACCGGTGCGTTTGGAACAGGAATTAAGTCTAATGATAGTAAACATATTGCCTGACTCTGTTTGAAAAACCTCATTTCCCTCTAAAAGGAACATGACTTGTTTGTTCCCATTTCAGGTTAGGAAAGAAGCTCTCACAGGCTGGTTTGGATTGTTTCTCACAAAGGTTAATCCACAAAAACTGTTCTCCATTTACTGTTTTCTCATCAGTCTCTATAATGAACATAAAGTAAACATGTTCAGGTAGCTTTTAATCTTAATTGTATTAATATACTTTCAAATATTCACAGAATAACATAGAGAACTGATTTGAAGGAAATAGAATAGAATGCTTGTCTTTTGTAATTTTGAAATCATTTAGAGTTAACCAAGACTGGTTTTGTAAATGGATGTACCTTTGGGTTTTTTTGCCAAGGATGTAACATTTTTCATGCATGAATTTGACTGGTGGATTATATAGAACTAAAAGAATTCATTCCCAAAGAGCAGTCAGAAAAGCCAGATGCTTTCAGTAGGAGTTTTTTGGTTGAAATAGATTCAGAGTGCTTTTTTTCCCCTATTGCACTTTCCATCAAAATACTTGTTGCTCATTTTAATTAAAAACATTAATTCTGTTATTTTCTGCATAATAGGGATGAACATCACAGTAAATAATATTTCAAGAGAAATAAAGCTATTCCATTAAAACGTTTTTTTCTGAAACATAAAGCCGTTTTCATTACATAATTTTCAGAGGAAACTGTAAGAATTCTGGGGCCGTATCTTTAACATCGTTACATACCTAATGAAGGTTCACAAATGTTCTGAACCCCGTTTTCATCAATGGAACTTAGTACCAGAATGAGTCTGTGTCTTTCAAAATCACTTCAAGTGTCTGTTTGCATCTTAAGGACTGAATTATTTTTAACTCTCTGACCCCTAGACTTCTGTGAAGTAAATGATCACTTACAACAGTGTTTTCCTCCTCTAGATTAAATAGACTTCTAATATTGTATCTTCATCTGAATATATTTTCACTTCAGCCACAGTTAATATGAAATATACTGCATTTTGTATGTGCTGCATGAAAGGAAGATTGATTTACTTCAGGTGGCTTATAGACTATTTTATTATTCACATCAAGATCTCATCTATTCCCTCTGCATTCATATTTTATAGCACTTTAACTGATTTATTTGATTTGACCCAACACTTTGATGACACCTTTGCCATGCAGGCTGCACATACAGAACACAAATCATTTACCTGATTCATTTCAAAACTATTAACCTTGGGTTATTTTGTGAATTTCTGGCCTTTTGGTTCTGATCAAATTAACCAGGCAAATGCAGGTAAAACACAAGTCCCTAGTCCAGGGGTAAATGCCTTATTCACTAACTTACATCATCATATTTACAGTACTATCCAGTAGGATTGTATTCATACCAATGCAGCAAAGACTTCCAAGTTTACGCCTGACTTTGCTTAATTTCCAAAGCGCCTCTTGGTGTGTGTCTGGGCTGCTGGGAACAAATCAGGTCTGGCATAAACAGTTAAATCACCACCAAAGTCAAATGGGTAATATCGGCTCTCACCCGTGTCTGAATTTTCCCACATTGTGGCACAGAAAGCTGTTAGTTTATAATTTCTAATTCTCTTTAAAAGAAACCCAAGCAAACAAACAAACCCCACCTAAATGCTGGAGTACATTCTTCAGCCAAAATCTTGAAATCACAAGGATGAAAACTGATGGTGACTGTGTGTTTTCTAGGTGTCTTTTTTTACAAATCTGGCTTCACTTTCGTTTACAAACATGCTAGAAGTATTTTAAATCTCACAAAAAAAGGTAAAATGAAGTTTCCAAATAACAGGTTATAAGTTCTCAGCCTTTTTGTAGTAGATGTGCTGAGGGTGGATGACTTATTTCTTTCTCTTTAACTGAGATGCTTTCAGCATCTGGCTTTTGCAAACAACAAAGGCCGTTCAAAATGATTGTGTCTGGGCTACGACCGAAGCTATGCGGCTGTTATATTTACAGTACAGTAGATGTCAAATAACAGTCAAAGTAATTTGGGCATCACGGGAAATAATAGGAGCGATTCTAGTGCTTTCTGTGAAAACCTTCAAATTCCCATTTCATTAAAAATTCCACTCTGCAGCTGGCAGCAGAGATTACTGGGTTTCACCATCTGTGCAGATTAATGTTTCCTAAAGGAGAATGAATGCAACAGATGAGATGGCTGGCTTTTCAGATCAAACAAAAACCCAAAGTAGAATCTCTTCCCTGACTCTTGCATCTTACACCTGTTTCCTTTTAATCACATGACTGAATTGTTTAGGACAAACAATTCCAGCTTTCCTTAAAGCTGATTAATTTTAAGATTGCAAATCACCAAGATGTTTGCAGGCTTGTGACTATATAGAATTAGTGATGGGAAGAGGTAGATTTTATTACAAATTGGCTGAACACCTTCTTTAGATGTTATTCTGCTCATATCCAAGTAAAACGTCTCTACCCAAACATGCAGTGATTTAAAGGGATCACACTGTGTGCTACAGGCCGGATTTGCAGTGACAAACCAGCAAGGGGAAGCTCAGTTGCTTCAAGCCCACGCCCCTGTTGTTTCCAGTCTCATTTCTTTCTTTTCAACTGGCCATAACTAATCTTTCCATAGGAACAAGCATGTGATTCATTGAAATTGCGTTTTTAATCAATCCTATGTCACTACTTATCTTCCAATGTTATAATTTTCAAATTACATTAGCTTCACCGCACACCAAACACCAAAATAAAATCTTGGCAGTGATCACTGTATTAGGATGAATCAGTAAAATTAATAGAGTTTCTAGGTTTGCCAGGAAATGGGATCATTAACTTGATTATTTCTCGAGGGCAAGAAAGGAAAGCACAATAGGCAATTAGGGTGACCTTGGAACATGCGCCATGTTTACCAAGCCTGGTATCAGTGCCTGGTTGGGTTTCCCGGTGTACAGACTTGTCTACCCTGAAATATTAGATGTTTTGCTTTGTTCTGTCCATAGACAGACACTGGTGTGTGAGACCACAGCGTGGCGGGCTCGGCAGCCCCCGCAGGGGTGACACAGCGGGGCAGGGAGGGGACAGCTGCCTGGTACAGAGCCCGGGATTGCCAAAGCCTCTCATGGTGCCTGCGGAGCTCCAGGTTGGGTCTTAAAAAAGACACTCAGCCGTGCGTGAGGAACAGCAGTAGCACAGGGTATTGCCATCTACATGGATTAAACATTACAAAAAACCAACACCCCAGAAACCAATTACTAATACAAACATGAAAGTGGGTAATTAAACTCACTGGCAACATTGGTCCTTGGTCTCCCTTGCATTTTCCTTTTATTGAAACCCAGCTGGTCTTTGGCTGTTGCCAGGGGTAACCAGCAGTGACATTCAAGGTCATCGATGAAAAGCAAGCCTTTTTCCCAGGGATATTTTCTACTTTCTCTGAAACTTGTATCTTAGAATAAATTCCTTTAAAACAACATATTTTGGTCAGTGTAGCACTCGGGGGGTTTTTTATTTGTTTTATTTCCATTCACTCTGCTTCTTTGGGCTCTTGTGCTCTTCTGTGTTGATTGTAATGAGCAACATCCCCAATAGCTCGTTGTTCAAGTGATTCTTCTCAGAAGTGTATTACTGTGTCACCAAAGCTGTGTCGTCCTCTAACACAGATTTGTGACACCATAGGAATGCATTTCTAAAGCTTCCCAGAACCACCGCACTGTCAGGGCTCGAGTGGTACCAGCAGCCCTCATCCCAGTTGTGTATATTCTTCCTGAGCAGCAGCAAATCTGCTCATTTGGGTGTTTTGCACATTACAGTTTTCTGTTCCACTTTCTCTATCTTTGGTGATTCATTTTTATATAGTTTTCTGCCAAGCAAATAGCTTAGAGAGTTCATTAAAGCACTGTCAGAGGAATGAAGTCAAGAGTTTCATGGGAAGATAGGGAAAAATCCATTCTTTTAAATGGGAATTCTGTGGTGATCCATCGTGCAGTTCTGCTTTATATGATTTTGAAATGGTTAGGAATATGCTGTATGGTTTAAACTGGGTTTTATTCTGCCTTTATTTAACCTGTATTTGTGCGTTGCTCATTTTACACTTTTTATGTAAATAAGATTCCTGATCATGGACTACAGAGAAATGAATATTTTCAAATATGTTTGATATTGACTGCAAGTTCTGCACACATTTTTATTATTTTGTCAGCTTGCCAAATGGGTGTTTTTCTCTAAAAAGAAGCTGCTTAAGAGATGAATATTTGGGAATGAAGGAACCAAATTGCAGCTTTGCTTAGGTAAGAGTGGCTTCTTTGATGCAAGTGAGAGTTTCGCTTGTTTATGTGGTATATAATTTGGAAAAGTGTATTTTACATCTAGTTTGACCCAGATTTTCTTACACCATACTTGGAAAATAGAGGCAACAAGCACAGCAGACATCAAAGTCTGCATTGGGTACCTACCCTGACCTGGGAGCATAAGTTTTGAAGTGTTTTGCAGCCAGCAGCTTGAAGGTGAAAGGACACCTTCCTGCTTACCTGGGAGGGAATTCTCTCCCAGACACAGCACAGCTCTTTCAGAGCTGCTTAGTTGGCGTCTGAAAGCACTGCAAGTGGTTTAGGTTGGATTACAGGAGGTGCGAATGACAGTATTTACCTATTTTACATGCAGATTATGATGATTAAGAATTAATTGCTTGCAGTGTAGGTGAATAGATTTTAAAACTCACCAGAGGGCTTTACAGCTTTCCCGTGAAGCCTCCTCGAGGGATAAATGTCAGACCCCATCTTAGCCGAACAATTGTCACCGTCAGAACGTTGCCAACTGCCGGTGTGACAGCTGACAGCGCAGGCAGCTCCCTGCATCCGAGCTGGGGACTTAACTAAAAGAGATGTAGCTGTAGGGTTATCCGTGCCGAAACGTCACCGCGCCGGGGTGTGTCTGCAGAGGGATCAAACCTGCAGCACAAATGGAGCCATAGGTAAGAAGGGGCTTATACACACAACCCAGCATCCCACAGTAAGAGTTTCAGATGGCTGGGATTGTCCTACTTTATAGAAAATACTGTCGTTATTTTATTTTTTGTACATATATATGCATAGCCTTCTCTAAGTGCTAGGGACTGAAAGGTGCCTATGAAGCATCCAGCCTGAGTTTTGAGAGAACGCAGAGGAGTTTTTCTGAAGCCCAGAGCAGCTCATGGATTCTTACAGAAACTCAGAGTGTGTAGCTTAATTGGAGGAGTGTTTGTGCTTCACTGCGGGACTCAAGGCTGCTCTTCTCTTTTGTTTTATCTTCCCTCCTTTCTTCATTTCACAGTCTAAATATCTGCAGTGGATTTGGAATTAATTTGCATCCTGCACAAGGTAAATGGCAGAAACTATTTCTGATGTTACTGCATTTGAACTGACTGTTGGCAGTTTTGCAAGGAAATCTTGTCACTCCTGATTCTATCAGGAGAGAGACGCATTAGTTTCAAGTATGGTTATTATATGTTACCTGTAAGGTAGATTTTCTCTAGTGGGCCTCATCTTCCACTCCCACCTGGCTGATGTGGACATTTATATCTATCAAAATGTGCTTGTTTCATGCTATGAAAATTAATTAGTTGGACAATGGAGCAGCTTTTGATAGTTAGAGCAACGATTCCTCTGTGCTCTTGAAATTTCTGGAAAATACATGCCGGTTCTATTTTGGTTTGCTTACAGTTCTCACACACACACTTGGGATCACCGCTAATATGTGTTGGAATTACTCCCCTGGGTAAATTGTGAAAGAGTGGGTCCAACATCAATATAAACTCAATTAACTCTAGCATATTTTGATTTGCAGAAGATTAATAGAAGGATATAAGGCCCAAACCACCTTTTCCTTCCTTATACAGATTATTGTGTTTATTTTAATTAATTTTTCAAATGAACAATGAAATATCAGGACATGATCAATAAACATCTTATAGTTAGCTATGAGTAGAAATCAATCAAATGCTTTGCTCAGTATTACAGACTTTCAGTAGAACTTTAATTTTCCTGCAATATATCCACAGATAATTTGACACAAACTAAGCATCTTTGCTGACTTGTGAAACAAGATGTTTCCACATATCGTGTCTTTTGTGCCACTACATCTTTCTAACGGGATTAAGAAATCAATAGTTGTACTGTCAAGGGAGTGTAAACATTTCAAAAGGTACTATAGGATATTTCTGTTCAGAAATTAAAAGTATGCTAACTATACTTCAGGTTAATAATGAGCTGGAATCTTTTCACATCTCTAAAATTCAGGGAAAAAATTCAGCTTAAAATACAGACCATACATGACTAATTAGAAAAACAAACACTTGTAACACAAGTTAGGCTTATTGGAAATCCCTAAAGTGCAGACATTTACTGATGTAAATCCAGGAACATATAGCTACAGTTTTACTCTGACACTGTTAGTTTACATTGTTCATTGAATTAATACAATGTGAAAAAATCCCCAGTGCAGATACATTTAGAAACGCTTTGGCTGAGCACGTCACGTTACTGAGCCAAAAGACTTCAGCTCTGTTGAACATTCACAAACCAAACCTATTTTCTCACAGCTGAGTGCCAGAAATCTGTGTTTTTAGAGTATTCCCATAAGAAGCTGTTTCAATTCTCTGATCACCCCACCACTGACTAGATTGTTTTATGCTCAGCTTCTTTTTGGGAGACAACTGACTGATTAGCTAATCAGGGAGATAGTCATGGTCTTGCCTTCTTGCAACTACAGGCAGTTCTAGAAAAGCACATTCTGTCCTTTATATGCTTTTCCCTAATATTCCAGTCTGAAATTGGTGAACCTGGTGCACATTCATCCAAATCCACTTTATCTCATTTAAAAATAGCCGTGCTGTTACTGTGGTCTCATCACAAGACAGAGTTGGTGTTTTCTGTAGTAAAACCAGTAAAAGCTATGTCAGTAGTAAAGATGGTTTCAAGAAGAGACATCTTCCAGACTAGAGAAAGTGGAACCATAAAAGAAAGAGAAGAATGTCAAGGGAGTTGTTATATTTCACATGAGAAGTTTATAAATAAATAGTGCAGGAAAATACAGATGAACAGAAAAGACACAACAGGTTTTCAGATAACTACAGAGAAAGCTATTTTAAGTGACCACGCACGCTGACAAAAGAACAAGCGCCTCTTGGAAGTGTTTTGTTGGTTGTGTGGAAATCTCTACTCCGAGCATTTGCAACAGGCTCTCAAAGCAGAAGCTTTACTAGCAGAGTTTTCTTTTCTACAACTTTCATATGTGCGTCCTGCTCCACCTGCGCTCGTGTGCGGCCTCTGCAGAAAGTTGTCGTTATATAATCCAAAGCACTTCAGCACTTAGAAGTGCAGCCTCTCTGCCAGGTGCAGTGAAATGCACTTTAAACGTGCACTGCGGGGGCTGTTTCTGCCGTCTTCATCTTGGATCAAGGTTAAAGACACAATACAAATCTGCAAAAGGCAAACTATTCCCTAATCAGCAATTCAGTTTTCAGAATTCTGGCCTTGAAAGCAGGAAAAGATAAAGGACGTCTTATGAGGGAGAATTATGGAAGAGCAGCAGTAGACAGATATTGGATAGATTTGGAAAAAGGGGAATATTATCCACCCTTTACCCGTCATTCAGGCTTCATTGGGGCTGCATCTTTATCTGCTCTGTGAAGAAACGTCAGGAGAAGCTCAAGGGAAAACCCATCTGCAGATCAGTTGTCCTTTTTTTCCTGCATTTCATCCATTTTCAGCGAAGCTCACAGACCCTCCACCAACAGTTTACAAGAGGCTTACTCTTATCTCCATTCCCTTCAAGAACTCTAATCACATTCAGCCACCTAAGGGGAATATAACTTCTTACTGCCAGAACAGACCACCACAGGTACTGGTAGATAAGTGGTGAGTGTAACCCACTCATTACATCCAGTTCTCAGTCGCTGTGTCCACATAGGAAATTACCAGGAATGAGAATGTAACGCAATACAAAAGAGTCTAGTGCTAATAGCATGTTTCCCACCTGAAGAGATGGACATTCAAGATGCATTTTTCACCTACCACTATCTCCTCAAGTACTGCTTCAGACATCTTGACATAGCAGCTGAACCCATCGTAATCAACTATAAGAACCATCCTGTTGAAAGTATCCCTTTTTACCTGCGTGATCAGCCTCTATTAATCCAACCGAGCCAATACAGTTTCTACACATTTATACGAGCAAAGGGAGACACCACTGTAATAGCTCAAAAGCCAAGGGCATGGCACTGAGACACGAGTGGAAAATCACTGCCTTCTTGAGCAGATTTCTCCTGACAGCCCTGTACAAAAATTAAGAGAAGTAAAACCATGACTTTACACACTACACAGCTGCCATGTAACAAGTGATGATGGCAGGAAAGACAACAAATATCTATCATATATATTGCATATAAACCATCCTTGCTTTTGCCATGTTCATGACAGATAGCCATCAGCTGAATATTCTTTTTTTTGTCCATGTTAAAAACAAGTATTTCCTCCATGAAGAGCAGAATTAATTGGAATTCTGCACATGAAAATGTCAACAGTCTGATTCATCCATTGGCCTGCTATACAGATAATTTTTTCTCAGAGGAGCTGGATTCATGTTGCCTTTGTGAACTCCCATTCCCTCGTAGCCCTTCCAGTTTCATCTAAACTCGTATCAGACTCTATGATATGGTACTCAACTATCCAAGCAGGAAGCGACATTTCTACTAAGTGGTTTGAAAAGCCACATATTCTTAGCCATATGTTTACCTATAGCATCATTTATATGTATTTTCTTTATCAATACTTCCTCAGAAATGTGGTCTGTTTTTATCAAGGTTATTATTCAGTATATACTTACACTGGGATGCTCTCCCAGCATTTGTATAGCTACAGCTTCTGGTTTTATTCACACAGTACCCAAAACAAAAACACATTTTAAACAAGTTGAACTTAATCATGGTCTCAGTTTTTGCAGTGCTGTAAAGTCACTATAGTCTCCTTGGCAGGATTACTGATACCAGAGTCTGGGATAATGTATTCAAGAAGGAAACGGGAGTAATGCTGAGCACCAAAAGCACTAGAGGGTCAAATCATATATATGTATATATATCAGTGCATCCAGTAAAGGCATTAAGATTACTCCAGGTTTATACTACTAAAAGTAAAATGAAAATTTTCAGTTCTGTGGCCTTTGTCCACTGTTCTTTGTGTTCATCTGTACACCACTAGCATTCCTCAAAGCAGCCTCAAGCATCAGCTGGAGAAACGCATTTCCAGAGTGAGCTGTGATGGCAGATAGCTACAGGGAGGATTTTAACAGTTGTTTTTAAAAAAACAACACCTAATGGAAGCAGTCACTTTGGGAAATAGCTTTACATATTTCACAGCACCTGGCTCAATAGCGGTGATGCCCAATCTATGTTAGCAGTCCCTGGACACAACAGAAAGACAAACAGTGAGCAGCTGCTTTGTGGAGACCACAAACACATCATCAAAAATTTTAAAAATGGTTTGGAGATTGTATAAAGGAGATTTACAGAAGTACAGCAATATTTGGGCAGTTTTCACAAACACTTGTGCAGTCAGGCTCCTTAGACATGATTCTTCTTGTCTTAATTTGATTCCCATATCTTCTCTTAAAACAAAAGAACACCTAGAAGTTTCAGCTTGATATTCTGGGATGATTCTTACCTGAAAACAACCCAAACATGTCCTGGGAAGACTGAATAAAATCTAAGTGGCACATTGTCTCATTGGAGTTATGGCTAAAAGAGGGAAAGACATGAGAAAAAGACATCCAAAACTATTTTCACATAATTTTTCCCAATTCCCTCTTACAAGTAATAAACACAGGGCCTGTCTCTAAGTCTCTTTTGAATCTGAAATTTATGAATTATTAGGGTTTTTTCTAAGAGGACTTTTTGAGATACTCATCTTACATCCGTCTCAGAAATTCCTAAACTGGGATAATCTGCTTTCTCACAAGAGTTAAAATAGAGTCCCATATTTCTCAGCTCTGCCTGCTCCTTCTGTTCCATCCTGCATCTTTGAAGCAAATTAGTTGAGATAACAAAACTGAAAAACAGCAAGCGCCATAACTTCCCAAAATAAAGCAGCGTTGTTTCCAGGTTGCACCTGCTCCACTGAGTTGTAAAATATAAGCATCAAAGCAATAATACTCTTTATTGCCCTGGAGAGCGTTGGTGCCGGTGCTTCTCTGGGTGGGGAATGGGAGAGGGAAGAAGATGCGGCAGGCGGCAGGAGGAGCCCTGCCCGGGGCGTCAGCTGGGCTGGCAGCCTCAAACCCGGCAATAAAGCTCTACGGTGGAGAATAACTGTGGTGTCGAGAAGATTCAGTAGGAAATAAACTGCTGATGAAGCACACAGGTTAGGAGTTTGGAAAGCAGATCGACGATATTTTGTCTGGACGAATCTGTAGATTTTTTTTTTCTCTTTCAGGCTTCTACCATGAGTTGGAAATTGGACCCAAACCAAATCATCCAGAAAGGCCAAAGTCTAAATGGGTTAAAATCAAACTCTTTCTAGTTTTAACAAACAAAAAGTGTAGCCCATCTTCACTGGCATTTTTCTTTGCTTTTAGTTTAACAAGAACTGGATTTTTATGGGACTCTTTTTAACTTAGTTGTCTTATTTGCTTTTTAGTAGGGCTGAGTAAAGAATGCTTGAAACATGCACTAGAACCATATTAAACTTTAATGAATAAAGTGATGGAGTACCACAGGCTTAGTGTTAGGCTAGAATGTTAGGTCTGAAAAGAGGAGACCGGATTTCCATTTTTATTTACTAGTATAAACACTGGCATTAATAATTCATCTACAATTCTATTAAGGAATATTTTGTTGTTCAAGGAAAGGATAAAAATAAGAGCGGTGTATAAAAGTGAGTAAGACAAGTGCGACACGGTGTAGACTTGTCTGGTCACCAGAGAAACCAGCCTAGTGTGACTTTATTCCTGATAATTCAGAACTTCAGAAAAACTTATTAGTTTTGCAAAAGAATCTTTACAGATCTTTATTCATTTTTAATGCCTGACTTGTATACCTTGCCAGCAGAATGAATAGTTGCTACCATTCTGCTTTTGTTTGTATTTCCTTATAGTCCAACTTATTCTGCAGCATCAAGATGAGACCAGTAATAAATTAAACGAGTTGCCACGGCACCTTCATTGTTTCTCTGAACTGCATCTGTTGACACTAAATGAATGGTACAAGATAAAGAAAAATGCCCATGTTAAAAGCCACAAGGGGAGATTTAAAACTTTCTGAGCACCTGAGTTTGATTCAAATGCTGATTCAGGTTTAAGTCAAATTAAATGTTACTTGTCTGCTCGGAACCATCCCAATAGCTCCAAGTACTACTGCTCAGTGGCTTTGTTTCTATGATGTTAACCCACAGCTCTGAAAAGAGGAACCAGAGTCCAATTTAGCCCTAGATGTGTATTATAACAAAAAATTCATGCTCCCCATGGGCAGAGTTATAGAGGTAGGATAGCAGATCCTGTGCCTATCAGTATGCCCTTACTCAGAGGACTAATATATAACAGATTATCTTGCCTCAGGTAACAATCCCAAGGCATCAGATTGTCTTTTCTTTTCCTGTAGTCGACCTGAGTATCCCTTAGAGAATTTTGCAGGTTGTTAATTATAAAAAGGCAGTAAAATTGTAAAAGAAAAGACCAAAACTGTGATCCTGGATTACACTGCTGAGCCATAAGTACCTTATAACTAGACTTACGGGAAGAAATTAATAGAAAATTGAAGCTGAATATCAGGAAAAACTTTGAATAGTGAGCAATACTAGACCATGAAAGAGCCTCCCACATGTGACAGTAGATGCTCTTCTTGCTTTAGAGTCTCAAAACTGAGCTGGACAAAGTGTTCTATGAGGATCCATCCTGAAGAAGCCTTGCAGATTGGTTTGTTTTACTGATGTACCCAAAGCACTCGGAGAGAATATGAATGTCACTATGGCCTTGACAGGAAGCCCCCGTTCCTTTGCTGCCCCTTGTCAGTGATGCTCATTGACTTTGTTATTACATGAGGTCAAAAATACGCAGTTAAAATATTTAGTTGCTCTCACTATATCAATCAATAGTTGCTGCAAGAGGAGAGGGCTTCTAAACGTGCCGGTACATGTTGGTGTCCATTATACACAACAGAATGCATTTTTTTTTCAATCAGAAATTGCTCTCAACCCTACTTTACTCATTCTTCCTAGTCACATAGGTCTTGTAACATTCATCTTGAATGTTTATACCTAAAACATTTAAGTTGGCTCATTAAAGTTTTTCAAAGCAATCTTTGTTTTTATTAATGACATTCCAAAATCAGTTTATAACCATCTATATGCATTTCTTTCAAGTCTGGTTTTTGCAGGCCTAGGCTACATAGCACAGGATGTGACAGGTCCTATCTGGTTTTCTTTTTATTGCTGAATACAAATGTAGAGTTTGTCTGTGAATATTACACTGCCCTGCAGCTCTGGTAGTTTTTTATGCTCTGTCTTTTTAATGATTATGTGTAGTTTTTCTTCTCAATGCCTTTCTACTGTTTACTGGAGTTGTGAAGTATTCATCGACTTCATGACATGTGGCCAATGCATAAGGAGGAAAGGGGATTTGATTATTTAAATTGCATGGAAAAATATGCATACTGTCAAAACAAAGAGCAGCGTAGGATTGTATTCTCACTTACACTCGTACAAATCAGGAGTAACTGCATTGAAACTCGTGGCCTGATATCACTGCAGACCCCATTTAAATATCAGTGAAATCAGGTCTACCAATTCAATGTACAAGAACAGTGTAGTTTTAAAGATCGCATTTTATTGTAAAAATTGTTTACCTTTTACTTACCTTGCTGTCAGCAAAGCTAAAAGTAATTAAAACTTGCGTAAAATATTTTCCAAATCCTGGTTACTTTTTTTCATTTAACATCACTTCTTACAACCAGCTCCATTTTATGTAGATTTTTTTTTTGCAATAGTGCTAGCATTTTACTATTATTGCTTTTACTATTCATTATTGTGAATATGAAACTGCACAAATTGGCAAGGATCTCAGGAAATGTTTTCATATCAAAACTGGTTTAAAACTTTTCTTATTAAGCTGTATATTTCAACTTGATTGAAGCATCCTAAGGTTTGGATTGGCTTGGGTCACACAGTATAAATTGAGCAAGGCAGTTAAAGTAGATTTATACTAGAGCAACTGAGTTGGTGATATGATTCCTACAGTGGGATTCATCTTCTGTAACTATAACCATTGAGTTCACGTAGGATACATCAATGCAGAGATGCACATTGCAGAAGTAATTCATCCTACTTTAACGTAGTCATAAAAGACAGGTGAGCAAATTGGAGGCACCCCTCACTCTCCCCTAAGTATAGTGGTACACAAGACTATTAGTTTCAAACAGGGTAATTAAGTATTAAATAGCAAATATAAGGCAGGAGCACTCTGGGCCCTAACATCTGAATAAACTATAAAAAAAAAATCTCCTTCATTTGGCTGATATTTATGTAACTGCAGAAGCATTTAGACTGCGTATGAGCTGGTTCTCTTTCCCAAACCACGTTCCAGCCTTTGGGCCCCAACCCAGGACAGGGTTATTCCAGCTGCAGGGACCCCTGAGCTCGGGTGCTGTGGTTGCTGGTCGCTATACAGCTCGGCTATAAATCCTGACATAGAAACAACTCTGAAATACTATGTAATGGTGAGACAGGACTTATGTTGATTTAGTTTGTTTTTTAAAATGATCCAGATTTTGCTTATCAATGATTTTATATTATTGCTGAGGTACAGTGCAGTTTATAAGACAACAAACAATTTATGTTTTCTTACAGTTATCTCGAGTAAAGAAAAGATAGCATTGAGGCTCATCTGATTATATTATACTTCTGTAGTTTAAAAGATTTTCCAATTTTATCTATTTATAAAATTACTTGAAGCTGAGGATTAAAGAGAAAGGTTTAAAGCAGAAAAGCTGATTTAAGACTGAAGATCTTTCTTAGCAGCATCCATTTAAAGTTAATCTTTGATCATCTGTGAAGCTGATTACCTAACATATCAAACCTATAAAAATTATCCTCTCTTTTATTATGCAATAAAAATATTGTATTCTTTCAAATTCAGTTGATCATCAATAATATTAAGAAAATCTGTTAACAAAACAGTAGTCTTAAATGTTACAAAGGGATACAAACAGACGTGGTGGAAGGAGGCAGAAGGATAGTGGAAAGCTTTGTCATTGTCACTCACAGCAGTGAAATAGAGTTAAAGAATCACAGAGAGGGCTTATAAGGCAGAGATATACTTCTCACAAGATAGTGAAGGGTTTAGTATTTAAACATACTTGACAGAGAACATACAAGACGTCTATGGTACACTCTCACGATCTATCTATTGATTTCACATGCTCTTCTGCCTGGACATTAAATCCTGCAGATGCCCCTCCATGCATCATTGCCGAAGTAAAAATAAAAATGTTCAGCTTGCCACATTTTCTTGTTGGGCCCCCCGAATATTTGCTTCCTGCATTCATCTCAGTAACTGGGTGATTCCAGCTCAGTTTCTCTAGTGTAGCTCTCAATAGTACCAACACTACCAACATCCACCAAAGGCAAAGACTATCCATGCAACCTCCTAATAGTAGAGCTCCTAAACCTTCTGGACTTTGGCGTCTCTGCTGACCATTTTTGCCTCTTGGAAATCCACTTGATGTGAGGAGGCGTACGCAGCAAGTAGGAAGAGTTTTCCCAAGTTTTCACATCCTCGGACTTACTGGACATGGAAGCGTTTTCATACGGTCTTTTACTTTATTCCCACCAGCCAAGAGGGGAGGTGGGGAGAAGATGGGAATCAAGGACAATGCTACTGAGATCAGAATCCAGGCAAAAATTAAGCAATTTAAGAGTCATTTCTACACTTCTATTTTACACACATTTGGTTTTTAAATTATTCTCCTGTGCTATTTGTATCCCTAAGGTTCAGTTAACAATGCACCGTGCCAGATAAATGTGAGTCTGGAGCAGTCCTGAGCAGTTAGAAAAGTGGCTGAGGTTTCCTTTTTTCTGTATCTTCAGAGTGCTCATCTCTTGTTTTTATATATAAAATTAGACAGAGCACATGAAAGCTAAGCTTATCATTACTTTAGCTAGAAAACAAAATCTTGCTTGCCACAGATCAAGATTTCACATTATCTAGATATGAAACCTTTCGATTTCTCTATTAAACTGTGATAAGGTGTTTGTTGTGCCATCTGTCACACGAACCCATCACACATGGGATTTGGTTTTTGTGTCTATTATGTGACCCCTAGCTTGAAATTAAGGACAGGCTTAGTTAGTTTTCCATTTAGGCAAGGTCTGGATATCCATTTTGAGAAAGAAAAATAATCAATTTTCAACATCTAGTTTGGACAAAAAAATCATAAGTGTAGGATATTTCAGGGAAAGATGTGTCACCGGCAGATCAGTAATGCCATTTGCAAAGTGTTTTCACGATGTCTGAAATTGCAGCTGTTAAGATGATTCTGGATACAACCACTTTGCTCATTCAATGTGGCTTCGCTAGCACAAAAATCTGTCCCGCGGAGCACATTTTCTGAACCCAGATAAAATTAAAGAGGTTGCACTGGTGCAAAGATCCAGCCAAGGGAATCGAGCTGTGGACTTGTGCTGCTCACAGTACTGAATCCATGGAAAACACACAAGACGGATATGAGTTCATCACTTTTGCCATTTTAGGAGGCCTGGTATCAATGAGCATTAAATTCCATTTCATGGGGTGTGTAAGACTTATTTTCTCACAAGAATGCTCCTCAACACACGAAGTTACTGACACATCCAGAACAGCAATGTACTTCTGTTGAAAATATGTGTCTATTTCTAAATGGCTTGGCCTGCGTAAAGAGCTTGTGTTTTAAATAGCCCAAATAATGTCATTTGCTTACTTAGGGAAATAAAATCTATTTGATAGTAATTAAAGCACATTAACCTGATTAAAATTTATCTCCATCATCCTGTGTTTCATACGAGCAGTTTTGTTGCCAGGACAGCATTGGTTTACGCTAAGAAAGGATTGCTCTGTCAAATAGGCACATTCAGCAGCAAATAAAATAGGAATTGGAGAAGTTGAAAGTGAAAAAGGAGTCGGTAATTTTAGAAGCAGTTATTTAACTTCCCATGTGTTTATCTGGCCAGCAAGAACAGTTTTGTAGAAGGAAAGCAAGAATATCCTTCAGAAATTACTTGAAGTACAGGAGGGTTTTTCCACTGAGATGACAACTCGAGGAAGATTCTTGAGCATGACGTGTAACTGGAACAAACTGCTGGAGGCTCCGAAAGCTCCGTCCTGTCCCGGTACAGCTGTTCTACAATGATGTATAAGAGCCAATGCATTTGGCTCCACCTTCCATATCTACACTGACACTCAATTAAAAAAAAAAAACAAGTAAACTGGAGTAATGACAAGATTTCCAAAGTG
Source organism: Patagioenas fasciata (assembly GCF_037038585.1). NCBI lineage: Eukaryota > Metazoa > Chordata > Aves > Columbiformes > Columbidae > Patagioenas > Patagioenas fasciata. The sequence continues at coordinate 5,882,615 of NC_092537.1, read as the reverse complement.
GGTTAACCTCTGAACTCCAAAAGAAATGTAAACATGTTAAAATCAGTTTTTGCTGGTTTAGCGCATCTTATTTTTGTAAGTGGAACAAATACCACTTCTTCAGGTATGAGTAGTATGACAGCATCCTTTTGGGAGAAAGCATATTTAAACCTGTAAGTTGAACTCAATCCACTATCAACCAAAGTATCTTCTTGGAGGAGAGACAACAAATAGATATTCTAACCCCCTACAGTTATCTACTCTCTGTAACTCATGCTTCATGTTGCAAAGGAATGCAAATTATGCATTTTGAGCGAATTGAGAATTCATTAGTTAAACAATATGCCATTTCCCAGAGTCACAGATCCTATGTAATACAGAATGTATAAGGAAATATGTAACCTGATAGGTGTCTATTTTTTGCAGATTTCAGTTTGTAATGAGTGAAAAAGAAAGTGCAGTGTACCATTATACCTTAGAAACCTGAAGTATATCAGATATAAATCATTCTCATGCATCATATTCTACTTTTTAAAGGAAAAATATGCATTAAAAAGATTTGTTCAATCTAAGGTCTGCCTTCTAGCATCAAAGATCAATGTGCAGTCTGATTAAGTTGTGCTCTATAGATTTCTGCAGTCAAGTTCATCAAAGAACCCATTTCTCTTCCTCTAATGATGCTTGAACCTAAAGTTCTTCTCTGAAGTACTTTAATTTTCAGTTGGTCATTACAAGAAGACAGTGACTTAATGAACTGCAAATAGGAGAAGAAAGTAACATAAATCATTTTTGCATCCTTTTTTGTGGTATTAGCATAACTCTTCTTTCATCATTTTAGTGCCTCCAGTGATTTCTCCACATATGATGGTAAAAATTAAATTATACTGCATTTTTTGCAACCCAGTGCACCAATAAAAATATAAAATCATTAGAATAATCAAGATAAATTAATGTCAGCAAGCTGTAATATTATTTTACATTGTGCCACAGTAACTGTTAAAGTGAGTTTCCTGCTGAGATAATAGTCACTAAACATTTATCATAAATAATCAGCAAAAAATCTGTAAAATATTAGTCTGTGAAGACCTACTCCAAGATGCTTATTTAAAAAATATAAGCCAATAGTTTCTTGCCTTAGTGCTTCTGACTGAAGTTAATAGTCAAGTAAGACAGTAATTCAAGATATTTTCTTTGTGGCCTCATGTTTCTGGCTTCTCACTGTGCGTAGTTCTGTATAACCTTACAAACCGTGTTGCGATTACGTTTTTCTAAAATGGAAGACTAAATCAGTCATGAAAAAGAATATACCTCAAGATGTAAAACCAAAATAAAAGCACGAATCGCATCAAAAGGTAGTAAAAAAGCAGACTGAAAGGACAAAAATAATCATTGGGGGAATTTTTCTCAGTGTAGTGCACTTATGCTGATCTCGAATATGTTCCGCTCATTTTGCATCCATGTTTTCATTTCTACAATCTGCCTTTCTATGAGTGGAAAAAAGAAATTCAAAGATTAAATTATTAGTACATTCTCTATACCAGTGGAGTGCTTGTTTTTATTCTTCATTGTTGATTATAGGTGATGAGGTCCTCGCACTTGCCTGGAAAGGCTCTGACATATACGTATGAATAAAACTAATATTTATGATCACTGGAGCCTATTAACCTTTTAAAAAAACAAAATTAAAAGCTTGAATTAATTGCAAGTGAATGATTCAAAATTGCTATTTACACTTTTGCAACATAATGGTTTGAAAACAGTAAATATTTTCAGCATAATTGCTCAGTGAAAACTGAAATAATGGACTAAAGAGGGATTATATGTACCTTTTGGAAAATAAGAGTTTTCTGAACTTGGTGCCGCTGCACTCGGTCTATCTGAACAGCATGTGCTTCCAACACTGAAGTTCCTTGTAAAACCAGGATGGGGTAAAAATCACTGCAGGAGCTGTGCAAATAGGTCCCCCAGTGGCTTTAGGCATCCATTATTAAACACAAACTAACAGTTAAGGCACTGAGCAGCTTCAAAATGAAGGCATAAATCTTTCACTGCTTGGGCAAGCACCTACACAGGTAAAACTCCAACAATAGGACCTGTTTAGCTTCATATGCTTTGATTTTTTATGCATATTTTCTTCATTTATTTTAGAAAATGGTCTTATTTCAATAGTAGTTCCGATGGGAGCTATTGCACAGTATTAGGCAACAAGAGTGGCTTAGTCCTAGTATTATACAACACACCTTTAAATATCGTGGTATTTTTGAACAAAAGTAAAGCTACTAGAGATTTCAGTTCAGCCCTAAGAAACTCTGTCATAAATACAGGATAAAGCAGTTCTTTATTAGTCTTTTCAGTTACAAAGAGCCAAATACTGTTACTCTTGCTACCCCTTAGGATTTGCCTTATACACAGTCACTGGCATCTACCTGTATTTAAGAGTGGAATTTTATCCTAAAATATGATTTCCATATTAAAAAACTTATTGATTATTCTTTTGTGTATTTCATGTGAGGGAAGCTTTCAGATTTCATTTGCAGAAATATCTACATGTCTGGAGAGCTGGCCAGGCCTGGGACTGGCAAACCAGAGCCCCAACTTCTTCTGCATTATGGTGATGCATAAATTTGGTTCCTCTGCCACCTTACACTGAGGAGGACTAAGATTTCCTGGCACTGATCCAAAATACAATCTAAGGAAAATACTCTTGCTTATGTGTACTTGAAGACATAGCTTATCTGGCCATATCTGTAACATCTGTAGTCACACGAAAGAAGAAAAATTCAGTTAGTGTCCTGGATCCCGCTCAGTTTTCTTGACTCATTAAAATATTGTTTTGCTGACAAATTGAGATGACAGCAGTGAAATGTGAGATGGCAGAATCCCAAGATGTCTAATGCACTTACTGAGCTATGCTGTGTTGTAAGAAACTAAAATAAATTAAATCATGCCACTTTTATTGTCATACTTCAATACAGCAGTATACAGCCTTACTTTCTAACCCTTTCAGGTCATCCTGAGTAGTACCAAAAGACCTGTTGAGAAAATTCCTAGCTAGGACCTACAAGGAAGGGAATAGGTTTCTCCTCATTCTCTTATATCTCTCTCACACCCTCATCAGGCAAGCTAACAGAATTTTTGAGCAAATGCAAGCTCTTCCTTATTTTCAGTTCATCTTCCCCAAGAAAAAAATCCCAACCTCTTCTTTCTGGGGAATAGAGTTTGCATTAATTGCTGCTTCAAACAGCATATACTTAAACATGGAAATTCAGTCTGAAATGAGACAGTAATGGAAATCTTGCCCCCAAAAAGGCAACGGCTTTTCTCATAAGGATTCCAGTGCAAAAGAAAAGAGACGGAGAAAATATGCTACAGGGCACATAAAGAATCGATTCCAAATAAAATGTGTTTCAGAGATTTCCCAGAAGGCATCAGCAGCTTCTTAATGCAGTTCATTCACAAATTCCTTCAGGGTGCTCAGTAAATAAAGTCAGATGATTCCCGGTCCATGTTAAAGAGTACATTAAAATGTACCCAAGGATTCAGAGATGCAGGATTTTGAGCATCCAGAGCAGCTGATATGCAGTTGACCACTTACTGGCTTTGGTCCTAACAATTTAGGCTGAGTTAGGTCGAAAGTCCCTAGGTGAGCTGGGTACCATTTTCTAATTGAAATTCCATGGCAGCTGGGTAGTTTGCTCCCCTGAATGTCCAAATCGTGAGTCAATGATGGCTAAATGAGGAGAAACTATTCTCACAGAACAGTACTCTATTTGTAGCTCTGCAGCCACCTATCACTCTAGTGTCTAAACTCATCTAAACTGTCTAAACTCAGTAACAGTTGCTGATATCCCAATGAATTTCAAGAACTCTCAGCAGCACCTCGTGTTTTTGGCAGCCAAAGCTAGGCTATAAGCAGTAACTTCAGATTTGGACAAGATGCTTATCTATTTTCCTTATGCATATTAATTCAGGCCAAAATAGGTCTAAAGAGAAATTATAAGCAAAAGAGTGAATGAGAAAGGAAAGAACCAGAGGAGCACTGAATCCAACTACATTAAACATGGAATTATTTCCTCTTTAAATCTCAGTTTTAATATCTGTATACTAGTTATTAGTTTTAATACCATAAAATGCTAAAAGCAACAGAAGACTTACTGACTTTATTGGTTTAACACTCACCACTTCTCCTCCTGAAAAACTAATGAAAACATGCTTACTTATTATAGAAATATTCAACATAAAGCCTGCCATAATCTCCTACCATGTTCACAGAGGACATTCTTTCTTTTATGCCTAGGGTAAGCAAGTAATAAGAGTTGCGAGCGGTTGTGTTTACTATTATTTAAATAAGGGAAGCCAGTGTTTCCTTAGAGAAGCCGAGCATCCCACCGGTGCTGTGTTCATCGGCAGAATGAGCTGCCGCTGCACTCCAGACACAACCAGCCCTGACTCCAGACTGGTAACACACATAAACCTGAAAAAGTCCTTTATGGGAAATGGTGCCTTGGCAGCCTGCAGCCTGGTTCTGCATCATACCAGCTCTGACTTGATGGAATTCGCTGCCCAAAGTATTAGGCAGTAGCATCCGACTGCCAAAAACCACTCTGTGGTGCTTCTAGACCTGGGCAACCAGCTGTGAGACATGGATTCAAATGACCTGGAAAGAAAATTTGGCTTCACTGAAATCGATGGCAGAAGTCTCTTTTTCTTCAGTGAAGCCAGGATTTCACTCCTGGCAGTTGCAAAGCTTCTGTTTGTACTGAATTGTTTTCCTGCTGTCAAGTGTTGTTAGATTTGGGGCGAGGGGGCTGTTTCTCTTGGAATTATTTCTGTAGCTGAGCCAAGATCTAGAGAATTTATCTCAAGCAAACCCTACTTTTAATTCTGAAAGGAAACTTGCAGACTTTTCTTGCCTAGTGCCAAATAAATTAGATTTCTTGTTTAGCAGAAAAACTAAACTTGGATACAATATTATAAGTCAAAATAAGACACTAGCAATGAGGGCTTCAGAAGTGGGAGACTTTATAAAGCTGTATGCTGAGCTATAGGCAGGCCCTATGGAAAGGGTTTGCATCCCAAGCTCAGAGAAGTCAGTGGTCAGTTACCCCATATTCTTAGCAACACAAATACCCATTCTTGATGAACATTTGAATTTGAGGGCTCATAGTGTGCAGCTTTACAGGCCGATCATTAAAGAGCCCGGCTGTGGGATCAGACCTCCTAGTTCATGCTCAGCTCAGCTTCTGCTGTGTGTTTACGTGCACCGAGATGAGTGTCTGGGTTGCACAAGTAAAATTCTGGTTGTCTCTATCCCTCCTCCAGCCAATCTGCAAGGCAAAGATAAGCAGATCTCAGACACAAAGAGGCAAGTAGGTATATTTTGCAGCTACATAGAAAAAAGAATCACGGTACAGCTGGAAGTCTTGCACCCAGGTCCCTCAGCACTGGGAGCAGCTGCAGCCCCAACCAGGTGCAGCAGAGAAGGTCCAAAGCCACAGGGAGGAATCACATTCCTAAGGACCCTTTGAAATAATTTGGCACTGAATATCTTTTTTCCCTGCTGGAAAAGCCCCTTTTATATGTCTTTGTGGGACAGGCAGGAATTTTCTTTCTTTAGGTTTTCCTAGTTTGTCATTTATACGCCATTTCATGTCTGTACATAACAACTCACAACAAGGACACTGATACAAATACTCATTATTCCAGCATACAGAGTATTTTTTTCTGGATAGAGTCACACAGACCTAGGAGAAAAGGTATCAGACCAAATCACTGGGGTTGACTCTATTTTTATTAGTGTATTAACCTCTCAGCTTTCCACATACCGTGTTATTCTTGCTGACAATAAAAAGGGAGAGTTTCAGCCTTTACCTTTATTTAGTTGCATCTACAGTGTGTTTTACAAGAATGTATTTGCTACTGAATGCAGTAACAAATCTTTAAATTTATTGAACAACTTAGAGCAGCCACCACTTTCTGAGGAAAATAACCCTCTGTGGAAAAATAAAGCCCAAGTTTAGAACATGTCAGCAACTTTAGTTGTTATTTGAATAGTAATTATAACTTTGACAGAACTGACAGACCACTTTAGGGGTATTTGAAAATTATTTTTAAAGCCTTTGAAAAGTATGAAACTGGTGGAGCACATGGTATCGGTGACTTACGTGATCATGTTGCTTTGACACACTCTACACGAGCAGAGTACAGCAATGTTTGCTTTGCCTGGCCATTAGTTCCCTTGCTCATGTAGATATTTGCATAAGGGTTGGAGACTGTCTGCAGCGCTGCTCATTTGGAACTGAAATTTATTGTTCACTTAGCTCCTAAAAAATAATCTAATTTCTCAAGTCAATAGAAGATTGTGTGAATTACTCACCTTGCTTCATTATTAGAAGATATTTTATGGTGACACCACAGAAATAGTTATTTATAATGTATGGGATCATCTTTTACCAAATGTTTTCTCCTTTATTTTCTTGTAAATGTCTTGAAACCATGAAGTAAATCTTGAATCATCCAGTCAAAACTGCCCAACAATGATAAATAGTTGCATTATGTGCACAGGCTTGCAACTGTGATGTTTCTCCCAAAACTGCGTATTAGCTTTTACTTCTGAGAAACAAGACTTTTGATAGGAAATTTTCCTTAAGTGCTTCACTTTGTCATAACACTGAATATCTAGCATATAGTTTAGATGCAGACGGAACAAAAATTAGCGTTAGGGAGACTGTAGGCTTCTGGTTTTGAAAGAGAGTGAACTAAAATTAAAACACACATTTAAGTGTGAAAGAAAAGCCAAAAATAAGCCAGGTGGAGTTGTGTGTGAAAGACTCTGTGTGTGTTTGTGTGTGTGTGATAAATTGTAGGAGTGAGTTGAACTGCAGAGGTTGGACTTTGGCAGATTGATGTAACATAGAGAAGGTGACTTTTAAAATACTGAACCAGAATTTTTCTTCTGGAATTATGGCTACAGCACAACCAAGGATACTGGGACGCTGAGTTGGAAAACTCATTTTGTTTAAAGAGAAAATGCGCATCTGATAGTAGATGTGATGAAGCCAAAAGAACAATGGTTAAAATTTGGTGAAATCTTTTCATTTAATTGTGTTTGTGATACTCATTCGGATGAGATCAGCAGTAACTTTCCCAGTTTCTGCAAAATCTATTTTTTATGAAATATCTCCTTAGAAGGGTCATTACATGGTGTTTCAGAAATGCCACATTCCTCACAACGTTAGAGGCTTTGTCTGAGCCCTGACCTGCCAACCCAGTCAAGCCATCTCTGACGTTTAAGTAGATCAGCACCCACTCCCGGTCTTTCATTGTCTTCACAAAGAAGCCTAAACTACAACAGGTAGGTTCAAGTCTTGAAAAAGATACACTGGCCAAAATTAAGCCCTTTTTTGTTTTACGCTTTATCATCACATCTTCTTTCTGGCTTTAAAATCCCAGAACCAAATAGATAGGGACTTTTAATTTATTTTGAGACTAGAATTTCATTTTTTGAATTTTTTCTGCCTTTACAAATGTCCTTAGACATGGAGAAAGCCAGAAGACCACTGTTTAAATTGATGTTACCCAGAGCAGAATCATAGAAACACTTCGGGGTTGGAAGAGGCCCTCAGGATCATCAAGTTCAACCATAACCTAACCTAATTCTAGCACTAAGCCATGCCCCTAAGAACCTCGTCTAAACCCTTTTAAACCCCTCCAGGGATGGTGACTCCATCACTGCCCTAGGCAGCCTGTTCCAATGCCCCACAACTCTCCCCATGAACAATTTTTTCCTAATATCCAATCTAAACAGCAACATCATTCCTGTTGTATGTGTATGAAATGTTCTGAAAACAAAACTAACAGGGCATAAATAAGAGCAGAATTTAGTTAATATTAGACAAAATATCCTTGTTGCAGAGAATGATGGGGTGATGTTTTGCTGATTTAAGTCTCTCGAGGCGCGCCCAAATTGTAACGTTCCGTACTGTATTGACAGGGTCATGTAAAATTCAGTACAGGCTGCTAGCCCTTGGCAGCCGTTCTCCGCAAGAACGGACGTGTCAGCCCCAGCAGCAGCCGTGCTGGCCGGGGCCAGATGTGCCTCAGTGCCCCCCGAATTTCCTCCCCCCAGGCTGCCGGGTGGGTGCTGGGACACCCTTGTCAAACAGACAGGCGGCTGCTTGGGGGGGAAGGACCTTCCCAGCGGTACCAACGCTGGCAGATGTTTTCAGTGTTCCTTGCAAAGCAGTGACAGTTTAACTGAACAGACGGCGACGTGAGCAGCGAAACACTCCCCTGAGCACCTTGGTAGGTGACCCGATGGGCCTGCAGAGCTACTTTCCATCCATATAGCATTGGGAAGGCGGCAGGGGGGGCGTGTGAAGTCAATATTTCCAATAGATCAGAAAACTCCAAAGCACAGACCAGCCCATTTTTACAGCTATTAACGATCTATTCCTACTTACTGACAAAACTCCAAAGTGTGAGTAGAGCTTGCAGCAAAACAAGACATTTAAATGTTGTTTAGATTTTCTCCCTGAGCGCTGAAAAATCTTTACTTATACACTATTTTGACTAAAAATACCTGCCTCTTCCAGTTACCTTCCAGAAATCAATAACCAGTAAAGCAAATTACTGCTCCTTCTCTTACATCTCTGCTATTACGGTCTCAGTGGAGTGAAATTACTTTACAGTTAATTAGATTTTTAAAAAATATAGGATGGTTTCTGTATAATTCCCTTGGGTGTTTCTGCACCTCCCCAGCTTTTAAAAGCCATTTCTGGGAGATGGGGCATTGATTTGGGGAAGATTTAATAACCCATTGGTAACTGTATAACCACCTGTAGGTGCCATGCTAGCATTGGGTAGACTTTCTAATAGGTATAAGCAGGAGGTCAATACTTGTGGCAAAAACATGTATCTGTTTTAGCAGCCCAGTCCTGTAGAAATCATCTGCAGTATTTAAAACGTGCATCTCCTTCAGAGTTTTAGTTTAGCTCAGGAATGTGCTTTCAAAGCAAATCTCCTCATCTCTGCTTACTGAGATTTAGTTCACATTTGGGGAAGCACGTAACATGATAGCAGAAATAAAAAAATCTGACATCACTGTGTGTGGGCAGCGGCTTGGATGAGGATGTGTGGGGGATGCAGGGGGTTTCAAAGACATCTGCAAACAGAATTCCCACAGTAAGCTCCTCCCTCCAGCAACCCAGACCTTCTGATGTTTGGCACAGTGCATCTTCTCACCCAGGTTCTCACAGCTAGGGAATGGTAGATAAATAGAGATAAGTTTACAAGGCATACTGAGAAAGGGACTGGAAGAGTTTTTTAAGTATTTGGATTTCTCACTTGTAGCCGTCATAAATCTATTGCTGTAATTTTATTTGGGTTGCTTATGCTGGTGTCTTGCCCTGGATTTTTGCTTTATCTCATGGATAAAATATTGTCGAGGGTTAAGATTGCGGGGTGACAATCAAACCCTGGCAGATGTATTGTTAACCTCCTCTCTCCCCCAACTTCCCCCGTTTGCCCCTCCCTCTCCCCCCTTCCCACTCAGGACAGGCGATCGGGAGGGAAAGGACAGAGAGAAGAGAGTTGGAAAAATTAAAGACGTTTTACTAATGCTACTAATAAGAATAGAGAAAATAATACAAAATATACAAAACCAATCCTGTAAGTCTCAGCAACTGCAGAGCCGGCATCCAAAATCCTGGATTAGACTCTGTCGCCCACCAGAGCTGAATTCAGTCTCTCACTAGGCCTCAGTTCACAGGGACAACTCGCAAGGTCCTCTCCTAATGTCGGCCATAAGCAGAAGGGAAAAAAGGAAAAGGGAAAAGGGACGAGATCCTCGTGATCTCCCACTTTTATATGCAGTATTCACATGGATGCAATGTTATACACAGTTGGTCAGTTTCTTGGTCACCGGTTTCTCGTTGCCCCTCTCGTGAGATGTCCATCCGTGCTTATCAATAAGTTTGCATTCCACTGCTAGGTTTAGCAAAACATGTGTCTGGTTCTCCAGGAAAATGCAGCTAATATGAAGGCTTTAGCTGACAGGCAAAATTCACTAAAAGAGAAACTTGTTTTTTAACAAAACCAGGACAAATATAAACTGAAACAAAGTTTTAAAATATCGCAATCCTTGCTATGTGGCTGGGCAGTTTTCACCAGCCACCCTCAGCGATGTCTGAGCACGGAGCTGGAGTTTGCAGTACAGATGAGCCCTCAATTTCAATCTCCTGTATTTCAACCGCTTTTCTGTGCAGGCCGAGGCGAGCTCTGCTGCAGCCAGCACGGCTCTTGGAAACAGCCCTCCAAATACTATTGCTATACTTGGGCAGTGTGCGATTTGAAACAAACAGGTGGAAAACTGTGATTTTCTAGGCTGAGGGACCACCCTGGGAAGCGCCTTCGAAATAGTTGTCATCTTGTGCAATTTAGTGAATTTTGTAGCAAAATATTTGTTCTTTAGAAATCCCTTTATAAGTAGCAGAGGAAAGTCTTTAGCTGCTTAGCAGAGTAGCATCTGGAGCATCAGGAACTGCATCAGCATCGGGAAAATCATCCTCATCTTTCCTTTTGTTTGCACTGACATTTTTATAGGGACTTTCCTTTTAGCGCATCATTGATTGAACTTGAAATAGCATAATCAACTCAGTGGGAATTACCAATAATAGATTACAGCCAAATTCTACTTTCAGTTATTGCTGTCTGAGTCCACATAATTTTGCTGCAGTTACTGTGTATTTACCTGGGGGTAAATCAGAATCCATGAATCTGCGTTCCCAAGAGCACGTGAGATTTTTAAACCTTGGATAGTAACTACTAATTGAACCTCATTGTTTAACTGTAGGCTGTTTTCCTCCTGAAGAGAGCTACACATTGTCATTAATTAACACCATTTAATCAAGATTTTACTTCTGATTTTCATAAAAGATATTTGCATTTACACTGAATACTTTCAGTAACAAATTTTGTTTCCTCATGTTTGCCTTCAAATATATGTCACAGTTTATTACTACATTTTCCTTCAAACTTTGTATTACTTTATTTTCTCATGTGTAGTTGATTTAGTTTTGTTGAACTTGGTTCCTTACAGGAAAAAAAGAGACTTATGCTTGGGTCTAAATGCTTTTGCCTCACTTTACTGTTATTGAAGTTGTGCTTTGAATACTAGGAGTTATTATTTTCAAGGTAGCTCAGTTCCCAGTTAACAAATACAGGAACCATCACTCTTTTTGAACCCCCAGCAACTTCTGTTGTTCCCAGGTTGAGTTCTGGAGTCTAAAACTCTTCTGAAAATACAGCCCTTGTTGGATGTCTCTCAGAACCAGCCAGAGTCCAGGTAACATTCACACACAGGAAAAGCCGTGAGCATTGACGGGAACCTGCTCTGCTGTCAGCAGACGGTGAGGCAAAGTTCCAGTTCCAGCATCTGAACTCGATCACGTGAAAAAGTTTGAGCGATACATCTCAAATCTGCTCACTTTCCCAGGCTTATTAAAGAGTTACAGGCTGCCACTGGTTGCGGTAAATAGCAGAGCGCATACAAAAGCTGAGCGTGCCTGTCAGGCTCGTGAGCAGAAGGATGTCTGGGTCTGAGCATGTGCAGGGGGATAAATGCAAACGCCACCTGCAGTGAGCACCTGGCAGAGATCAGGAATGAGGCGGAGGAAAGAAGCCACAAATAACACAGAGCATGTGCCTGATAACACCAAGGAGGACAAAACTCTTTTATCCACAGATACACTGTTTCCATATAATAATTTAGTTATCGATGTCTATTCAGTTTTTAAACTGCTTTAATGCTGCCTGACATTTTCTTTAAATTGTAACTCAGGCAATTTAATGATAACCTCTAATTTTCTTCTACCTTTACAATGTAATGGGAAGCGACTCACCCCCCACAATTAAGAAAGTTATAAAATTTCTTTCCTTAGTTTTGTTAAAATGACACAGACTACAAGCCAGCTCAGACTGAAATTTTCACAATTCCGATGCAAAACTCTGAAGACCTTTTTCCCAGCTGATGTCAGCTGCAGAGTTCTCGTGGTGGTGAGTACAGTGATGCTGACATGCAGATTTAGGTCATCTGATGTCGACCTGATTCTGCTGATGTGCTGCTCAAGCTCTCACAGCGCACCGAGCTCACATGTACCGTCCCGTCCTTTTAGCTAAAGTGCTGAATTCAGTCTGTATACATAAATAGCATTATGATTCAACTTGGCTCACAGAACCAATCAGTTATTACAAGTTCATCTTTCATTTCCTAGACTGTTTATGAACATGTATGCATGTGGACACGAGTGCATGTGGGGCTGAGTTAGAGGTTAGAAAATCAGCCAGGGATACAAAGGTGCTTCATATGAGTTCATTTATATTTCTTCAGACCCAAATATTTTTCCCTTAACAAGAATTTTAGTGCCATCTGGACACCTACATGACCTTTTATTACAGTCTGCAGGATGCAACATATTTAAGAGTGCAACATATTTAGCAGACTCTGCCCTCGCTTGACCCAGCTCTCCTCCCAAGCCATCAGCTCCTATGGAACCAAGATGCTTGACTCTGGTGAGAACCATGAGCATGAGGACTGTGCTTCATAAAGATCATGAATCTGTGCATCCTCACGGACACACTTAAGTGAAAAATGGGTAAATCAGAGACCCAGGGTGAACTGATAGCAGAATTGGAGCCTTCATCCATCTATATTAAACAATAAAACAACTTTGACCTGAAAGTCTCCGTGTGTGCTCACCCATGTGCACCCTCCTCCCTCACCCACGTCTCACGTGTTTAACAGTATTGTGCAAACACACGTATTTATAGCCTGCTGTAATGCTATTGCTTGCTTTACTTTCCTGTGCACATGAGCTTAATTAACAGCTATCACTCAATTTATTCTTGATTTAAACATAATTAACAATATGCTTAAGTAATGATTTTGCTTATGTCTACTAACTGAAGCCAAACTTGTCATACTATTGCTCCATTAATTTAATTCCTCCTCTTGATTTAGGGAAATTCAATTACTTTAATGCAGTTAGTCATATAGTAAAAGTTGTCAGATCTCTTCTGTTGCTTAGACACTTCCAGAGTATTTTCTAGATTATTATAATTTGTTGCCTAGGGAGCGCGTAAGCAAAAAATGATATCTTTATAAATTGTCAGATGTACAAGTTCTGTGTCATAAAAGGCATTAGCTTCATTTTGATTACAAAAAATCTACCAAATATCTTTTCTTCTACAATATTATTTTACGCTTGGAGAAGAAAGTGATCCAAATAATGGTTGTGACCGATGGTCTTATCTGTCGGTGTCAGCCCGGCACACGTCAGCAGGATGCTCTACTGAGAGGTTTTGCTCCAGAAATGCCTTTTCCCTGCAGGTTGCTGGACTCCAACAGCTGAGGCTCCAGTGATGTGTTGGTGCACAGGGTGGTTTTACAGGCTCCACCTCTGCACTGTGTGAAAAAGCAGTGTGTTTGCCTAAAATCCTTTCATTCTGCCACATTCTATTGCTATTACATGCGTTCCTACTTGGCTGTTTTAAACATATGTTTATTTAAGTTTTGAGCCATATGAACCTTTTTAAAATCATGGAATTGCAACTGCTCAGGTTGTTAGTAATTCCTTTTCCCACATTAGCTGGAGGGGACTCTTTCAAATACAAAGTGTGTCACCTCAAACTTATTAATATGTTTGAAGATACAGTTGCTTGTTGCATATTCTGGTTACTGACATCATCTGGGCATTTAGGAGCAGACGTAGTGTCCTTAAGGTCTCTGAGAATGCATTCTGCACTATGCTGGATGACTAATGCCATTCACTTCCTAGTAAAATTCTGGTTCTTTGACTTTTTTTTAGCTGTATTCCTCTGTTCAGCTGCCTGGAACAAGGCAAGACAGAGATGCTGTTATGATGTCTCCCAGGACTTGAAAAGCTAGCCCAGTAGCACTCTCTCTATTGATGTACAGATAGCTGTCTTGTGAATATTGCCGGCATTTAAGTCGCTAGCAGTTCAAAATCTACCCTGAATAAGAGAACGGGTAGGAAGGGACCTTGTGGGAATCCAAACACAAACGTTGTGCCTTAGAGAGCAGGGTGTTGTTAGCTGCCAGCTTTTGAAAGCTTCGTGGTCATCTGGGGGGAATCTGCAGCCGTCTACACTACGATGCTGGGGGAGTGCAGTGGAGGCTCGTTTTATTCAGCGCATCTGAGAACAAGGGCCTGCATTTGCTGAGGGATCAGGCCTCTTAAAATCTCCCTTGATAAATAAAATAAATGATATGTGCCTCTGCTGTCATTATTTGAAGGAAAAAGACCTGGCTTGAGGCTTCCCCAGCTCCCACTGGTGCCAGCAGAACTCCAGCTCCAGGTGTCCCGCCTGTACTGCAGTTCCTGCCCATTTAACAGTAAATCTGTTTCATTACATAGATACAGCCCCTCTTAAACCATGATCTATCTGCCTTGTACTTAGTATCACTTAAAAATAAATCCATGTAAACTATTGCATAGTTTCCAGATAAAGGCTTGAAGCAATTTAATGAAACTGATCTAAAAGCAACCAAGTCTTTCACGTACATATACACACACATACCCACACACATATATTTGTACACTATATATTAGGAAGGCAAAAATAGTGGGAGCCCACAAGAAACAAAATGGAAAGAGGAAAGTGTTTGAAGAGCTCTAAATTTGGCAGGGCACAGAAGGCAGAGGAGTGTTAGGCAAAGAGAAGTCAAACTGTGAATACAGTCTCTGTGCCAAGAGATTAAAAGACGCCTGAGTTGTTGCCCGTGAATCCCTTACCCCACCTGGCAAGAAGCTTCCTTGAGTCCATTCTAGTTGGCAAAAGTGATTTGATAAATATATTGTAATGAGAGCCTTTTAAGGTGTGTTATATTTCACCTAATGTTTATATGGTAATTCTTAGAAGCCGGTTTACCGCATGAAATATAAGATGCTTTGGTGCAGTCATCTATGTGTATATGTGAGAACAGGAGGTTGGGTGTGCCACATATGGAGAAGAAGTACAATTTAGGGTCCCAAATGATATCTTTACATAATTATTAGAAGACTTAGAGGAACTGAATAGCTGTAGTGGTTAAAAAAAAAGAAAGAATCATAAAGCTAACGATAAATATTTGCACACACATGCTACACATTAATTACTAATTTAATGTTAGAAAACAAAGTGGAACAGCTGCTAACTGTATTTTCTATAATAAAAAAGTTCATAGGAACTTAAATGTGGTACTGATAACAGATTTGAATCCCTTCCTGTATTTTGCAGGTATTGTTAATTATTCCCTGAAGTTATCTTTCCATATACATTTTTAGTAGTAAGGAAAAGTTTTGCTTTTTAATAGTATGTGGATTCTGTGAAATGGCAGGTTTTGCTGTAATTAACATTTTGCTTTAAAACAAATAAGATGAAACTAGCTAGTTGTCAATCCAGCGTATTGCGCAGATTGCAAATACCTTATATATTGGGTCTCTCAGCAAAAAATAACACAATTTGACAGTAGCTTGAGAAAAGACCTCTTGCATGTCAGAGAGAGCGTGAATCCGCGGCTGCACAGGTTGCAGCCAAGACAGTTTTTAAACAGCGTCCTAGTACGAGCTCCCTGAGGCCAATTAGCTGCCAGTGGGATGGTTTTGTTTGTGGCTCTGGGGCTGCCGCCGTCAGCAGCAGCTCCGTGTTCTCTGTTTGAGAGCCTGGACACGCTCGGCATTGATCTCATTTTGTTTCACTGAAATGCTGCTGTTTACACGGGAGCAGAGTAAGTCCGGTACTGGTACCTCGTGCAGACCCAGCATGGAGGTTTCAGTGCTGAGGTTCGGAGCCACAGACGCTGCTCTGCAGGTGCTGGTGACAGGGGGTTTGCAGAGGGAAGAGAGAACAAAGCTTTATGGGGTGTGATGAACGTGTCGGTGTGGATGCAAAGTGTCCTGTTGTATTCCCCAAACACTGTGGCAGAGAAGGCAGAAGAGATTTTCATCTCTGCTAGAGCAGCCCGTAGAAATATGGAAATGTGGTAACCTGCAGCTGAAAGTGGAAATTTCGGCAACTCCCGAGATGCACGCAAGAGCAGGCAGGCTCCTCTTGTGGATTCGTGCTGGAAAAGGGAACGTACTAAAGAGCCCAGAGCTGAGCACAACAGCTGTATGGAATTACTCATGGAATTTTTTGTAAGAAGAGATGAATGCTTTCATTTTGTTTCAATTCATGTTGAATCATGTTGCATCCCATAATAATAATAATAATAATCAATAGCAATTTTCAGGCACCAATAACATTTTTTAAAGCAGCTATTTAATTATTCAGAGCTTCTTTTTTGTCTAATTAGTCATTGTCATGGTTTTAGGGGGTTTCAGGGTGATGTTGAATACACGCAATCAGTAAAAATCTTTCTGCTTGACAAGTCAACTTTTCCCTGATCATTTCTAGAGTTTTCATTTGAAACCAAACTGGCTAATCTTTCCCCCAAAAAGTTTACTGCTCTTTTATCACCACTTGCTTTCATAAACGCTGTCAGTGCATACGATACCCTCTCTACTTCAAAACCCGCTCATCACTGTGTATTCACAAAGGTGATAAAATACATTTGATTTTCACTGAAACAAGCTTGAGGGCCCTGTTGATAGGATATCTCATACAGCCATGCAGTACTAATTCCGTTTGTGTGCAAGTTAAGCTGCGAAATCCAAACAAAATAATAATTGTTCTCCCTCACTGGGGTGAAGGTTGAATTTTAGAGTATAATCAAGTTCCAGTAAATTGAAACACCCCATGTCATAAATGAGAAACTCTCTGCATAGGAAATACCATAATTAATTTTAAAATGATTATTACTAAATAGAATTAATTAATATCAAGCAGAATTGATTCTTCTCTGCTGCGTACTCTTAACCTGTAAGCTGAGCGCATATGGTTTAGAACTTTTCACCGCAAAGCTTGAATGAAACCTCCTAAGATGTCGTGTTTTCCATGTTAGTGTCTAAGTCCTTGCTGGGTGGTGTATCTGCTAAACCATCCCACAGGCATCATGCTCACAAAACGGAGCCCAGGATTAATTTTGCTTGACTTTGGAAGCGTTTGCTCCGAGAGGAGCTCGCGTCTGCCCCTTGTTTCGTGAGTCAGTTGATGGTTCTGACCTCCGGGGCTGTTTCAGAGCTCTGCAGCCCCACTCCTGCCCACTGCCCAAGGAATTGCTGGGAGTAACGTGAACCCTCAAAGTTGAGCTGCTGTAGCCTGTGGATCTCCCGCTGATCCCTGCAACAGATCTGAACCTGTGGAACTGGAAAGTAAACCCCAAGCTACAGCATTTCCTAAAGCACAACGATAATCTTCTGTAGCCTTTGTGGTTTGAGCAATCGCTAACGACTGCATCAGTAGCAGAGACCCTGAAGATAGGCTGGTCACAGATCAGAGGGATATCAGGAAACATGAAGAAGCTCCTTAATTAATTTCTAATCCTTTTTCAGCCTTAATCTTCTCTTTCACGGTAAGATCTGGCATTACACATTTTCTGCACACATGCTTTCTAGATGATGTAGATTAAGTTTTAGGTCTGTGATTTGCTAGAAACAGCATGTCGATAGGTTAGCTCTTACTGCAGCCTCCTACCAGAATGCCGCAGGATTACGCTGTCTGGGCTGATATATTCAGCTAAATATTAATTAAAAGTATGTGAAGTTGGTCCTGTCATCCAGGATTTTAATCCGTGGCTTTGTTCTGTGCTTTGCGAGGGTTTGTTCAATCTCTTTGCCATAGCTGGTGCTGTTTTATTTGTATATTTATTCCAGAATGAGACTTTGCACGTAGATAGATATTTTGAGTACATATGGGTCATCCAATTATAATCGAAAGGTGTTGGGTTTTTTGCCTTACTAGTTAATCGTGTAATATCTTCTAGTTTATGATGTGAACACAGAAAATAAATGGATAGGCCTCTTCTACTAACGTAATAAATATAGGTGGAAGAGCAGTGCATGCGGAATGGTGAAGCTCCATAACCTTAACAATACTGAACTTTTTCATAGCCTCTTCCACAGATACCCTGCAGCAGAATCTGAAGTCTCCCAGTTTAGGATGTTTGACTGTCCCTATAAAATTCTGTAGCAAAATAGTTTCAGGATCCTATAGAATTATAATATTTGCCCCTTTTTTCAGTGCTTTCTAGAGAAGCCTCTAGATTTCCCTACAGTTAAATAAGAATTTTCCATAAAGATAAGAAGGTTTTTTATAAGGAGTTAGTCAAGATTACAACTATCTGGACAACTATCACCTGATCTCGCTGCTGCTGATCCCAATAGGAGAATATCAGGCTGTAACTACAGTAGACAGAGAACAATATGTTCATCCTTTCAACCTCAGAAATGAAGGTGGGTCAGTGCTGACGATGTGTTTTGAATTGTTGCGGTGTCATATGCTCTTATGGCACCCTCAGATCCACATTCAGATAATTTATAATTACAATAATATATAATTATGATTTATAATCTGTCCCACAGACTTAGTCAGGACAAACCATGGGCTGAGCAGCCTGGATGAAGCAGTGCACTACGGAAATGAAAGGCTGAACATTTCCTGAGCATTTTGAGTTGGGTAGAACACACACGTTCCTGTGCTACATGTTTTTGTCAGGATTCAGGTATTTTTCAGACAGCAAATTACAGAAAGCACTCAGAAATTCTCCTCCAAACATCACAAAGAATAGAGACACAGAGCAGATTTTGCTTTTGCCCAGAGGACCAAAGACCCCAGAGACCTTCCCACACGTATTTAACTTGCTGCAGAGGTACAGGTACTATAGGAAAAGCAGACTTACAGTTATAACCATGCTGACTACACATTTATATACAACAGTAAAAAAGAGTCCAAACTAATCAAATCACTGAAGGATTAAGGAAAAAAAAAACACTTTACACAATTACAGATGAAAACATTAGGATTAACATTTTCCTAATATCCTAAGGGACGTATTTAGGAGTTTCCTAGATTATTAAAAGCAGCCCTCTCCATTGAAACATTATCACTTAGAGAATTCTGTTTACTCAGCACTTCTGAGAACCAGGTCATGTCTCCAAAGGTGCCTGGATGTGGAAAAAGTTGACCTACATCAGGATTTCTCAGACTTTCAGCATATGTGAACCACTCCTGGTGCATGAGGCTTCACGTGTCTGCAGGTCCTGCAATGTCCCCACTGCCAGCAGCCCCACATCTGGGGGAATTAAATGACATTTGTCACTTTTGCCTCCTCGTCTCGTTGTGGTGGCATCAAAGGCCAGAGTTTGAGGAACTGTTTGGTCCAGAGTGTAGAATTTTTATCTGAAGCTATTGGTTTGGTTTTGCTTTTATGTGATGGGATATGCAAGGAATGAAAGGCAAGGATTTAGGAGTATTAATTCTTCCTTTTTTTAATATATGAATGAAAAAGACAACAAGCAATAGTATTTAAACCATAAACCTGAAATCCCTTAAAGGTGATCTGGCCATAACATTTTTACTTAGGTTTTTGCTCAATACCTATTACTATGTTGTCATTTGTCAGCTTGTATATATCACATTTTGTTCAGTAATCCCTTAGTGGTTTTGTTATGGTTTATCCTCTATAAATTTATGTTGCAAGTCTTGTGTGTATGTGTGTGTTAGGAAAGCATAAGCTGGCAGGAAAAAAAAGAAGTAAAAAAAAGAATGCTTTTGTAAAAGAGCTGACATTACACCCTGAATCCATATCCCGGACAAGACATGCAAATAGGTACCTATGCATTTGCATAATTATGTGTATACTTTTAGTCCCATGATGGGTTTGTGTATATACAAACCCACAGTCGTAATACACATTACACTCACTCTTGAGGTGGAAGTTAGAATATCAAGAACATTTATCTATTTGAAACTGAAACATTTTAGGATGTTTGCTTCTACATGTGTTTCATTATGGTGTAGCGTGCAAGGATTTTGTATTGTTTCCATTTTATTTGCTTGCTTTGGTAACAGATACATTATCATTGTATAAACCATCAGCCCTTTGCTCGATGACATTCCTGGATGGAGATTACCATTAAGACTCTATGCATAGTTCAATGCAGTGACTGAAATCACCTCTGAAATGAGGAAATCCACCACGGACGCTTGTAGGCAGCCATGCCTGTTTGGTTTTTATACACAGCAGGTTTGGCCCAGTGCAAATGAATGTCAACAATAGGAGGATAATGGATCAGAGTTCTAGCAAAAACTTCCCTTATAAATTCAGCCGTTTGCCAAGTCAGTTGATGGCCCACTTTCCAGACTGCCAGAGCAAGCAGTTCTGAGCAGTCCCTACTTATTAGAAACAGAATACTAAAATCAATATAGCAATATCTTGTTGGAGAAAATTCAATTTATCAACAGGTTTATCATTTTAAAGATGATTAAAGGGCTTGTTTATTAGGGATCATCTAGACTTTAGAAATAGCTGATATAAAAATAATAATATATAAGCCAAAATAGACTTACAAGTCTTTCAGTTACACCAGGGAATGGGTATTTTGCTGTAAGTGAAGGCCTGGAAGCATTTCCTATCTTTACTTTAGACTATATCAGTCATCAATTATATGTTAAAAAGTGATACTGCTCACAGATTTCAGTAGCTCAGACCCATTATTCAAAACCTGTGCATTTAAAATTGTTAAAAAGTGTGCTGAAATTTCCGTTAACATATTGTAAGAAATACTTATTCTGATCTGCAAGAGTTAATATTTGAAAGCTCCACTTCAACTTCTGCCTAAGTCCTACCTGGTTTGTAAGAACATAAGCACATTAGAAGTATTTTCCTCTACTGCAGGCGAGAATGAACTCTAAACCCATTTTCATCTGGGATAATGAGAGCGAGACTGGCTTTGTGCTGTAAATAAGGTGTTCAGAACCTTGCAACTTCCCAGCTATAATTCACATCCCAAACAGGAATGTGAACACATAAGTGTGTGTGCAAACACCCAGAGTTGGGAACGATCCCACCTCATGGGCATTTGGGAGTGTTCAGCCTCCGCTTTGCATGCGAGACAGAATGAAAAACATATAAAAATAGGAGGAAAAGCAATTACTACTAAAGGAATGCTGATCCATAACTGAATAGGAACTACTGTTTTTAAAGGTTCTTCCTGGGAAGATAAAGATGAACTTGTTAACATTATTTTTTCAACAGATTAAATATTCTTGAAACTCTTTATAATGTTTATGATAAAACACTCCTTAAAAAGCAACTTGTTTTTATGTTGGGAAAGCTAAGATCCTGTCTGGTCTAAATGGTATCCCTGTTGGAAAAGCATTCAATCAAGCGCTGATTCCCAGCCAACTTTATCCCGTAACCTCTTTCTCTTTTCCTTATGAACTATTCTGTAAAGCCAGAGAGATCTGTATTTTGGTAAGCACAGTGCCCGAGAAAAACAGAGGGAAACTGATGGTGAATTGGCATGATACGAAAATTGTTCTTCTAATAGCCTTTTTCAGAATAGTTTCTCACCATTTCTTTCTGATTTGAGCTAGCGGAAAAGTGTCTTTCACTCTGCGTGGAATAAAACATGCTTGGGAATGATGCGAGAGGAAACAATTGCTTTTTGGTATTCTGAGCTTTGTGTCATTTTGATTACTTGTAAAAATAGTAATTTACACAACTCCGGTATACATGGAGCTGTACAGATGTTTAGAATACCAAACAAAGAAACAGCTCTTCCCCCATCACCATGCAATCTATGAACACAGCAGGTAATGCCCAATGCGGAATAAAAAAGAAAATAAAATAAATAACCACAAAATCTCTTGACCAAGCTTTAGCAGAAGAGATCTCATAGGCAAAGTCTTAGGAAGATTCCTGATGGGGAAGGGTTTGCATGTACATCTGCTGGAATGACAGTGGCCACACGTGACACCAAGTCTGGGCACATGGGAGGAGCTGAGCTCGGCCGCTGGCTGTCGCTTAGTCTGGAGCTCAGGCTCAGGCTTTAGCGCAGATTTCCCAGTCTTCCAACCAGCTCACACACTGACTTAGACACATGTGAATTAGCGGCATATTGGAACACAGAAGATTCTTCTATTTAAGCTAGAATTGATAATTCTTTAGGGAACTCTATTTTTTTCTTTTAAAGTGAATTGTCAGGAAAAAAAAAAAATGAAGCGTTTTGGAATAGAGTGAAATGTCAGGAAAAGCAAAGATCAGTTCAGGATAGGATGTTTGTTTGTTTTTCTTTTATTTCTGCCCCTATGCAGTTCCACTGTTTTCTCAACATGAAAAGGTACACAAACGCTTTTGAAGCAGATAAAATAGGAAAAGTGACACAGTCCTGTGTTCAACAGGAACAGTAATATTTGTAACTGGAAAGGCTAATTTATTCACCTTCTCTACAGAACTAGAGAAAGCAGGCCAGAACTGCTGCTCGAAAAACCCACAGTGAAATGCGCTACTAGGCAGAATAACTTGTGATTTCTGCATGCCACAAAGGATTTGCCTTGACGTATAATGAATTTTATTGAGGTCAAATTTCAAGTTACCTAAACACTGGTTTACCTCCAGAGATATGGGGCTCAGGAAATTGTTTTGCAATATCTATGCATTTTTTTCCTTGGCAGTAATTTGGGAAGCAGCTTGATATCGTGAAATATACTGCTTTCAAAAACTTGTTCCAGCTCTGCTGAAAAGCTGATAAAACTTTTGTCCCTTTCATGGCTAAAAAGCTGAGTTTCATAGATTCTTCTATTCATTTCCACTGACTTATAATTGCAGTAAAGCATTCCCATGCCTCTCTGGCTCCACCACCACTCAGACACTGATTTCCCTTAAACAGGGCTCAGTACAATACATGTTCTTGGAACTTCAAGGCTTGAGTGGTCAGAAGATTTCAACAAAGTCATTTAATTATTGTAGAAGGCTTATGAAAACTTAATAGGCGTAGAAATGCAGAGCTTCCTGGCAGCAAAAGAATTACAGAAATAACTACAACAAATGGGGTTTTCTGGCTCTCGTAAAATTGTATCATTAACCTTAATAATGATGTGTTTTGATTGCGGTGTAAAAGAGATGAACTGACTGCGCATCCTTTACCCCGCTCTGGACACTGGGTGCTGCTCAGTCATCCCAGCAGAAATCGAACGCTCGGGCTGCACCACAGCAAAAAGCCTGTGCCAGCTGATTAACCCAGGCCCGCGTGTGAGGACACATTGTCTTCCTTTTTCTATTCGCTGAAGTCAGTAAAAAAGAAAATAGTTTATTTCTGTATGTATGAAATTCACCTACTACATATGATTTAAATATAGCTGGAATGTTTTAGATTAAAGGAAGGACAATTTCACTGTAAAGCCGGCATCCACACGCACGCAGTTACTAATGCTACGCACCATCAATTTGGCTGCATCTGCTTTAGGCTTCCTAGTTACCAACAAGGAAAGATCTTTGCATTAATGGAGGAGTGGAAATAAAATAAAGTACTTTATTATCCCTAAAAAGCAGCATGTGGCATATAGACTCTGGGGGGTATTACCTATGAGCAGCTTCATTCATTCACATCCTGTGGCATATAATTATCGCAGACTAACCATGACCCTGCAGGTCCTCTATTAGAATTATATTTTTGTTACAGAATGGTGCATACATTATTGAAGCACATTATTTTGATCACTGAAAATTGACATATTGTGCTCATTAGCCAGTAAGCCTGAATATTTAATTTATGAGGTTTGCTCCAAGTTTTTTACAGATCAGTCACTTAAGAGAAGTAAACAGGCAAAACTGCAGAGCAGCAAATGGGAAAGATTCCTACTGAAAATGGTGCTTTAAAAGGCAAAACAAAGTGTGTCACGCCATATGCTGATACCTGACACATTACATTAGGCAGGTAAATGGGTTAATTGGACTCATTAACATCATTTCCTTTTAAAAACTTTTCAACTAAGAAGATGAAAAGCTTATTTTAATCTTTACACTTCTCTCTTGCATTTTACATTTTTCACATGGGCCTTTTTTAATCAAATATTGATGATGATGCCTGTTGTTCTTCAAAGCTCAGCAATTACATTGCAGCTCCCTCCCAGTAACTGGCACTGTATCAAACTCTGGTATTTCCTTATCTTTAATTTCCCGACATACTTTTTTTGTTTCTAAACACAACTTAAGATCTATTGGATTCTTGCCAAAAAAGGCGCGCTGGATATTGGGCTTCTCTGCTGCTCTTCGAGCCGCCTGCTGAGCCAACATCCTTCCAGGCACCTGCTTCACTGATGCAACAGACCCCACAATTCTGTCCCCTGGCTGAAACCACCGCTTCTGAAACTAAAGCCACAGATTCCGGTCATGCTGCACACACAAAAAGATGAGTTTTAATGTTCTTCTGGCTGTGGAAGTCCCCTGTTCTATAGGTGAGAGCTGTGTGGGATGGGTCAACAATGCTCTCTGCTGGCAGAAAGGATGGCTTGCAGGAAACGCGGCTGGAATTTACCTTAAAAATACTTTGAATATGTATCTATGTATAAGGCCCCGAGCCAGTTATAGGCAAATCTGTAGAAGAACATGATTTACAAGGTCAAGAAGCCTGCTGTATATTGCAAACATGATTTTGAAAATTATGTTGTACTAGCACTTTCCACCATTTCTTTACATGCAGTTGCATACAATGATTAAGCATAAGGATGAATACTGGGTAAAAGTATTTTGAAAAATAACTATTCAAATGTACAAATATTAGTCAAATACACAAATAAAACTGAATGCTCTGTAGAAAAGAATTGTTCAAAGCAATTAAAAAATTCTCCTGTGTGCACGTGTCTATGTATGTATGAGCACAGAGGGGACGGCAGGACAAGGATAGGGCTCTCAAAAATCTATATTGTCTCCTATTTATTGTATCAATCTCTTCTTTAAGAGAAGACTTTTATAAAAAAGAATACTCTTTTTAAACAACTGTTAAATAACTCAGGTAACTCTGTAAAATCATTTTATTTTCCAGCTTGGGTCTCTTCTAGCAACAGCCAGAAAATCAAGATAGCAGGATAAAACTACATCTAAAACTATCTGGATGCCATAAGCACAATATTAAAAAAATAAATGTTCTAGTATAGCCATTGCTTTGAAGTGAGGGAATGTAGTTCTGCTGCAGAGAGCTAAGCAGTCTGCCTTAGTAGGTTACATTTTAAATTCTAGTTTGGTTCGATGCTTCGTCACTATCCCTAAAGTCACATTTCAAATCACAGACTTGCCATAAAGTCTATGTAAACTCTGTTTTCAAGCCCTGGAGCAGTGTCTGCTTTGCACAGCAGAGGCAGAAGGTACTTACTACAGTGCAATCAGTTTAAATCAATGAGGACAGCACTTTGTATCACAGAGTATGGTCTGGTCAAGATACTATGAACAACAATCAAAAAACATTAAAACAAAGGAGGGACTCAGAAAAACATGATTCAGTTCATTGTTGCACTTAGAACCTCAAGTTTGGGTGACCTGAGCTATAGAGTAAGATTTTGCATAGGATGATGCTGGAAGATCCAGGAAGAAAAAACAACTTGTCATTAATGTTGCCTTACCCAGTGAGATGACAGACAATTACAGATTTATTTTTGCATTTTTAAGCACTTTGAGCCCCCTAGATAGCAGATGCAATGAACAGTTCAACATTAGTGTTAATGTTTTCATGTTTCCATGGAAAGTTTGTGCCTCACCACCTGGATACTCAATGGCGGAAACCAAAGGTGATGACAAAGTATTGGCATTAGCAGTTCATGTGCTGGTGAAGGGGGAGGAAAGCCCACCCCATTCTGAGCTTGTGGAGCTGCTCTCCTGTTCCACCAGAATATAATGTAGGACTCCAAGAGGAAAGTGTGGAGACCAGGTGGCAGATGATAGAAACTTGGTTATTGCAGGATATAAAACTGGGACACTATGACACCTTCAAAACGCTCTTCAATCCGTGGTGATTTGCTTCCCTACACCGTACTAGGCTTTCTTTGGACTGTATCTATTTTCATCCTAAAGAAAGGAACATCTAATATTGCAGATAAGATCCAAGGACACCACAGCAGGCAGCCATACACAATTGATTTTCTTGCTTCCTTGCATTCAGTGCTGCTCCACTGGCAGGTACTGATACAAGTTTAAAAATGGTCTTGCAACTAATCTTCAGACCAGTCCTACCTGAATAAATCCAAACTGCACCCTTTCGCTATTCGCTAAAAGGTCCTGGGAAGCAAAAAGCTGCCCTTGGAGAGGTGACACCAAACTGCTAACGTGACATGGGATTGAAAGGCAGAGAATCCACCTCAGCTCCTTCTCCTTTCCTCTTGCATTCCCTGCTTACGTTTCCAACACGGCTTTGCCCTGAAACAGGCTGCTTTTTCTATCACTTCTTTTTTGAAGGCTATTTTAACACAGACTGTAATGTAAAGATGTAGGCCACCAAGGAAGCTGTGAAAAATATTTCGTTCAGAACGAGTTGTGGAAGAAAGTAAACAAGATATACAGTTAACTAGGCCACAACACAAATGCTTCCACAAATGCAGGGCTAAAGAACATCATTAGGAAAAAAAGTTTCAAGATTTTTTTTTTCCTAATGGTCATAAAAGTGTATAGAGTTTCAAGATAAACATGTGTCAGAGCTTGTGATTATTAGGGCTGCATTTTGCTTGACTTTGCTTGTGTTCTACCTTTCAAAGAGCAGAATTGGGATTGGTTTTGTGTGATCACAGGACCAGCAAGTTATACGCAGATACCACAAGAGTATTCAGCTCTCACTTACAAACGTAATATAGAATATATTAGCAGTGTGTGCCTGTCTTGCATCAAGATAAAGAGAGAGAATAATGCTGCTGGGGAATTGCGTGCACAAAGCTCTGTGAAGCAACAATTAAAATGAATGAGATTAAATAGAAAATAACTACATCAGGAATATGTTAATAATTTAATTAAAGTCTACCAAAGTTGAACTATTCCATAATTAAGGTTGAAGCCCATCAACGTGCTCTGTTCTACTTGGGGACTTTGCCACATGTAAAATTACCTATTTTGGAAACATTTCTTAAAGTATGAGGAAGTGCCCATTAAAAGTTGCTGGTAATGGTGGTGAGCATTGACACTCTTGAGAAAAGAAATGGGAGAAATGGGAATGTCCTCAAGGTGCATACTGGTCCTGAATCTGGACTGGTCTATGTGGCTGCTCTCTTCTTGTGTGTGCCCAAGGACAAAACCAGTGCTTCCCTTAAGCCTTAGAAGGCAGATAAAAGGGCAGGACCCTGCATTTTTTCCATCCAAGAGTTGGGGTTTGTCCTTGCTGCTGAGCAGTCTGTGTGCCCGTGGGAAGAGTTCTGTAGTCTCACTTCAAGTGTTCCAGCCTCCCCGCCGGTCAGAAATGAGACACGTCAGACACTCCATTGCCTTACTAGTGTTCTTTATCTGCAGTTACACAGGGAAATTCTGTTTTAAAACAGTCAATACAATCTCATTACAAGCACTGCATTTTTATGAGGGGGGAAATGAGAAAGACAAATGTTACTCCTGTTCGTGGATTTGCCTCTTGTTTCCCCTCTCTGCTCTACAGAGAGCTATTTGATTCGTATTGAAGGCTATTTGGGTCTCTTTTACCTTGAGAGAGAAAATAATAGTAACCCAATTTAAGTAAGAACATGGATTCTGGATGTTTTGCATAGCTGCTAAATTTACCTGAGTGTTCGGTGAAGCATGAGTTTCCAAGGGTGAACAAGATGCTTTAAACCATTTCCCCTATTTGTTTTTTAACTACATTTGTTACTTATGATTAGCAATTTTGTGCCACTCGTATGAAGCTTACTGAAACTGAAGGCAGTTAACTGACCTTCTTCCACCTATTAAACTTGGTATTTCTTTATTATGCATGCAAGTCAAGCAGAAAAACTAAGGAACATTTATAAAGAAGATCATCGTGGTTTATTTGCAATGCATAGGAATATTTGTGTTTACTACTTTTCATAAGAAATTTGTTACTGTTTATTTTGAATTGGAATAAACATTAAAAAATACAACATCTGTATCAAAGTTTAAAACCCACAAAACCCGAAAACTGTTTAATCTCATCCATTTAGTTCTATTGCACAGTCTGTTCAGTGTAACTTTTTACAACATCGTGTGCAAGAAAACAGGTCATTTAAACTCAGTAATTAGTATTACAGATAAAATGACACTGCGGCAATGTTAATTACTATAGCACTGATGTAGTATAGGATATAATACATAATAAGTCATGTCTTTAATTTCAAATTGAAGTGCAACAAAGCATATTATTGCTACACTTCCTCTTCTTAAAGTAAATGAACGTTATTCAAGTGTACTATTTGTATCCATGCAGAATGTTTTTAAAGAAATCACAGTTGTACTTTAACTCCGATTGGCATATTTCACTTTCTAATGGCATAGATTAAGGAACCTCTTGCTATAGGAACTTTTCCTATGGCAGTGGAAATTATGACAGAGTTATATTATAGGTGAAAAATTTCCACAATCATTTTCTTTTTCAGTGCAGTAGCTGTAAATCAGTTTGCAAATGAAGCACAACATCCAGATGAACCTTGAAGAGCAATACAGCTATTTTAGGTGTACTAGGAACTAGAGATACTTGATCAAATTGTAATTAATACCGTACTGCTATGGGTGAAATATCTGGCAATTGTAAACATAAAATACTCATAACAAAACAGGAGGACAATGAAAGTTTCTCCCTGCAGCCCCAGTAGGAGTAGGGCTCTTTATTTCTGAATAATTATAATCCTTGCAGCACCTTTACTTTTGGATAACTTTGTTATAAATATTCAAAGAAGAAAAAAGTAAGTTAAATTTCAGATTTGTTCAAGCATACTTAAATAATTTATGTCAGCTGAAATGTTCCCATTTTCAGTGCAGGAATTTTGTAATGAAGCCATTACTCAGACCTTGCATAAAAAATATTCTAAAAGCCTACTTATTTAGAAGTATAATAATCCTATTCACTGTGTTAACCGTGTGCCACTGGCTAAAATATTTACATATGGATTTAGCAAAATATTTGAATATACAGTATAAGATTCAAAGCAGAAGTTGAAATATAACCTCAGGTTGTGTACTTCATCTCGCAACAGAAGATGTATTGCTACATTTAAATGAAGGTGCGTAAAGAGCAAAATCTTGACATATGTAGAATGAGTTTCTAAGATTTACTAATTATTTTGAAAAAAATGTTTTTCCACCTCCCCCCCACCCTGTTTTGTTTAGGTCAGTGGGACGATGTATAACACAGGGAGACACGTATCTCTACGGTTAGACAAAGAGCATTTGGTCAACATCTCCGGAGGGCCGATGACTTATAGTCACCGCTTAGAAGAAATCCGGTTACACTTTGGAAGTGAAGACAGCCAGGGCTCAGAGCACCTGCTCAACGGCCAGGCCTTCTCTGGGGAGGTACGTCAGCACCGGGACTCACCGACCAACCACTACTAATTACTCACTTTCCATTTCTGCCCCAAGGTATTTGCAAACCAATTTGTACTCATAAAAACCCTTTCCTTTCAGCCATTCTGAAAATCGGGGGATTACTTTTCACACGCTGCAAATGATGTGACTCGTATAAAAATGAAACCGTTGTATTTATTGTGTGCATAGACAGCCTATATTCTCATTTGCGCTACTTACAAAGTAATCAACTATCTTTTGATGGGTCCTTTACATTCGTAGTAAAAGTAAATACAAGATTAATCACGAAGTAATGCTGAAATGCTTCAAGTTCTTATGAAAGTGCTACTTTTGCTACTTGCTGGTGTGTAACACTTTACACTGAGTATCATTCTGCCTTTGATTCATACAATAATAAGGTGATGCTTAATCTTAGAGATGGTTCCACAGAAATCTTCTGGTCAGCTCAAAAACTAAAGTTAACCACACAAGTAAAACCTGGCAGAATCAGAACTTGCTTTGTATTTTAAATACACACCTGTAATTGTCCCAGGAATTACCATAACATAATGAGCCAGATAACTATTGCAGAATAGCCCATTACTTTTGCTGGGTAAATATTCTAGTCTTGTACATGGAGTACTTTTTCAAGAGGTATTGTAAAGTTTGCAGACTTTGTAGTAGACAAAGCAGAATCTTTCCATTCTTCCTATGTAGGAGCATTTTTACCTAGAAGAGATGCCTGGGTTTGTAGCACCCCATCCTTCATCGGCTTGTGCCATGCCCATGAACTCTTCAGCACACAACTCTGCTCCACAAATATCAACACAATAATGCTTCAGAATAACTGTATATTACTGCAGGGATTAATTTTTAAAAGATATTGTAGGTATCCTTATTACCATTCTTTCAGAAGGCCAAAACAAATAGTTTTTCAGAATAAAGCACTTATTTTCTTGGAGATGAATAAGCAGGTTACCATCTGCACCATCTATCACAGACTCTGGTGATGAGTCAGTTAATGCATGGTTTTTTCTTTGGCACTGTGCATCAGCAGTCATTTAAGAGTGGGAAATTAATTACAGAGTTGTCAAATGATGGTATTATAATTGATGGTAATCATTTGCTTTGTTTTGTGAGCTACATAGATGTATAATATAGCCAGTGGCAGCTTTTTCCTGAAATTATTCATGTCTTACACAACTGACTTCTGGTTGCCTTTTTTTAAATTCTATAAGTGAACAAATAATGTATTACACCTTTAAGAGCTGGAAGTTAGGTATGCTGTGGCAAACAAGGTCTTTGCTTTGCTAATCAGATTTACAGAAGAGCAATATTCAAAAGAAAGCAGGTTGTCTGACCAAGAAAGCAACAATCTGGTTGAAACATACTATTGCACTTGATGTATCATCACAATTTCAGATTTTTTAAGAGAGTTTTTAAGTTATAAATTCATCAGTAAGATTATAACAAAAGGTAAAAATGTAGGGGATTGTTTGCAAGACTTAATACTTCACTAGGCTCTCCTTGGTTTTGAAAGTAGGAATTCTGAAGTACTATTAACATTTGGTATTATTTGCTAACAGCGTCGTCAAGTTTTTCTTAATAAAAGCAGAAAACCTCACTAAGTGGAAACCGCTGTCAGGCTGTCATGCACAACTGGATCTGCAGTATGTGCAGGATTCATCTCGTTCTCTGGATTCTGTTGCAGTGAACAGGCAGGGATTTGCATCCTCAGAGGGTGATCATTCCTGATGGCCAGAGACACATCGCTTGAGACAGGACAGGTCAGCCCGTGAAGATGCATCTCCCTTGGCAACAGAGCAGAGACAAACAACAGACCAAGGAGCTCAGACTAGACACCTCCATTTCAGGTGGCGAGATGAATTCTGGCCTTTGAGGATGCATTTTTCAGAGTTTCAGATAGCCAGTTTGGGCAGCTGGACAGGAAAGTTCCAATAAAATCAAATATTATCTACTAACTTGAACCTGCATCTCCACAGTTCAGTCTTATTTATAGAATACATGCAGTTTCCAAAATAAAAGCACATATTCAAATCAATCATACTGAATAGCACAGGCAAAATTTGCAGCGAAGGATGGCAGCTGACAGTGTTCTTAGAATATACATCCACCCATACAAGTGCTGTCTGGATTACTGATTTTCAATAAGCTCTCAGCACTGCAAGATGTGATGTCTACAGCTCCCAACAACTCAATAAGAAAACTAGAGACAAGCAAGTTGACTTTATGATCAAGTACCTATCTTAATAATGTAACTTATGCTTTCAAGACTGCTGATTCTAACTACCGTCACTTCTGCATTGGACAACACTGTCAGAGGAGAGGAGATAAAGAAAAATAACTGCATGGGTGAATTAATTTAATTTATCTAGTGCAGGTAAGAATAGCAATGCATATTTGCTGGCTTAGACTTTAGCCGGCGTAGGTAACCAGAGAAAAACCATTGCAGAATTACACTGTTTGATGACTAATTGCATGCAGCTCCCATGACGTTGCCTTGTTACTGCTGTTCTGATTTGTCTATGGGGTTTGCTGTGGATACAATTCCCGAGGATGAAGTTACCCAAGAAGTGAGATCTGTTCCAGTGGATCCCAACCAGCTCATTCCTGCTCCTCCTTCCCTCCACTCCCATCCATGGCTGTCCCCTCATTCTCACCAAGGTCTCCAAAGTGAGTGAAAGTCAGGACATTGCAGAGATGGGGAACACAGGGAGAGAGCAGCACTTCTCCCTCACAGCACAGGCAAACTGTTACATTGGCTCAAACAGACCTAGATTATTAATAAATGCAAGTTCAGACAAGACAGAAGGTTTTAAACAGCCCAGATATATATTGAAGCAGCTGTAATGTTCTTTACACATCTGGAAATCCCACCTAACAACCATACTAAGCAAGAGGTTTTTTCTTAGGGACCTTTTTGTTTGCGTGGTGAAGATGTTCTGTGGGTGGGCAGGCGCCCAGGGCAAGCTGGAGAGCACCGCAGTGGTACCGTGGCATGAAAAACAATCATGAAATCACAAATTGCTTCAAAATATACTGTGGTCAGAATGATACTAAGAGGCTTGTAATTTCCAGGTTTTACCATTTAACTAGGTGTTAAAGGCTGTCAAGAGACATCTCTACAATAATCTGGTTACCTTTTAGCTCCTAATTATCACTTCAGTAGGCAGAATAACTGAACTAATGCTTAAATAGTTTGAGCGTAAGGGTTTTAAAACTGTGTATCAGATTATCATCAATGTTTGGCACTGGTAACATGGAAAGGAAGGCAGGCTTTGCAGTGCTCAAATAAATAAGCATTTGCTTGCCCCTCTGATACATACTTGAGTGTGTTTAATTCCCTGCTCTTTGCATAAGCATCTTACCGTATTATCATGATTAAAAGAAAAATCTTGTCTCAAGCGAAGTCCCCAACTAAGACACTGATCACTGGTGTCTGCTGCCTAATGACTCTCTGCAGAGTAGTTTTTAATGCTTTGGAGTCCCTATCATTTAATGAGAAAGACCATCTTCCTTTCAGAGAAATACAGCAGAATTTACCAAAGCACTGTTGTTCAAGCACTCTCTACCTTGTTAAAATAAAAAGACAACAATTTCCAAAAGATTCATGGTGAAAATGAGAAAATGAGACCCTTTACCATATGGTAAAGTCATAAAAACCCATACCAATTTTTTTTCTTAAGCAGAAAAATGAAAAATGTGCTGCAGGAGACAGTTTATGGCTGTACTTTGTAGTAGCCATATCAACGTAAAGCCAGAAAGTCAAGGAGCTTGATTATTTGAGGTTATGCACTTTTCACAAACTCTATAGCCAGAAACTTTCAAACGAGATCATAGTCCACAATCTGTGAAAAAACCAGATTTCTTCTCTGCAGACCAAGTCACTATTCAAAAACCTATTGACAGAGATTGTAAACACACAAGGATTTCATCTGCTCCGTAAGAAGTAAAATGACAGCCAGAATAATATCTAGATAAGTGAATACATATTGCAAGCTACACACACAGTTTGGAGCAGAGATTTACTGCTGCTAAAAGCCACTAAGAAAACCCAACAAAGTACAAGAAAATGGGAATCAAAACGGGTGGTTGGAAATTCTGAAATAACAGCCTTCTCCTACTACTGCAATTTCTTTAACTGCAGGCATATTCTAGCCGAGTGGACAACTGCTAGTGATAGTAAAGGATTACTTATCAGAGAGATCAGTGTTGCAAATCCAGCTCCTGATATTTTTAGAAGCAGGACTGTGAGACAGCCAGCCTGGGAGAGCACCCGGCCAGCTGTTGGCTCTGCCTTCTTCTCGAAATCGTGCAGCACTTCTGCACAAAAGCCCCTGTTTTCTCCATGCAGGTGTTCCCTACGCTTACCCAACATTTCGATTCCTCTCCCAGGTCTGTTTTGTTCTCTACAGGAAGCCTCATGGGTGTGAGGATTTGTGGCTCTATCACACAGTCCTTCCTCAGGAATGAGCGTTAAATCAGCTCGGGATGTCCCTGAGCAGAGAGGACAGGAATCTCCTGCCTCTCCATCACCACGTTCCTACAGGTGGTCACAACACCGAAGCAGAGATGTGAGCCAGCCCCTACTACACCTGCCAACAGTTTGCAGAATGAAGGTTGAAATCCAGATCTGTCTGTTGCCACAGGCCATCTGTATTACATTTTGGAGACTTTATTGGAAATGATGCAGGTCATTTTTAAGCATTTCAGCCAGAAGATAAGTTTACTGTACTCCAGTGCTTATTAATGTTGAAAAATAAGCCTCTGAGGAAAGTACCAGATGAGGAAACACATGTGTAATGGAAGGGTGGTTTAGTAAAATCTCTATAACCTTCAGATTAATGTTCAGCTTCAGAGGAGAAAGTCAATAGGATAATGAATTAAATTGCTATAGGAACAGAATATAAATCAGGAAGACGTGGTGGTATTGTCATCACTACACTATAAGGAGACTATTCATATGAGTAATTCAAAACCAGTGGGAGATGAACATGTGCATTAGTTGCGGGAATGCAACTCTGTCCACCCTAAAGATTACAAGTGGCTTCATCTGAAATTTTATAAAATATTCATATCCATAAAAAGCAGAGTTAAAGTCCAACACATGCTTATTGTGTTTTTCTAAACCAAAATCAATTTTATATTTTAAGTTAAATTGGTTGTTATTGGCACTTAAATGTAATAGAAAGTAGGGCTGAACAATATATTAGCACAAATAGAGGGATATTCACACCTGAGTGTGGTCTGTCAGTTTAAGAGCTCTGAATCATCCTCTGGAAATTCCTTTCCTCCCTCTATTGACTATAAGGAAATTGGGCTTTTTAACAGAGTTGTGTTTTAGTAGTAGGTTGCCTGAGCTGTCTCAACTCTAACACTATGTGGAGATGAACTGGCTGCCTCTCCCTCTGCACAGCAGGGCCCACGTTTAAAAGCATGGTCCACAGGAAAAACAAACCAACGAGCAAACAAACTATGGTCCTAGGAAGGATGCTGCTGAGATAATGTAGACAGCAAAGCTTGCAGGGAGGCACACTAGAAACCTGTTCTTTTACAAAGTGGAACTTACCAAAACATTTTTAAATATTCCCAAAATACTTTCCGAAGAAAAATGAAGTGATAACTCAATGTGCTAAACCAAACTTTAGTTGACTAAAGAGTCATTAAGGTGCTAATGCACTCTCAGGACCTGAAACCAGCCATAAAATAGTAGGTGACAGTAGGACAATATAAAGGGAATAGGAAGGTAAAAGTAATGCTTTAACTTACGGTGTCTTTTTCTCTCAGATATTGTTCACATTGTTCCAGAACTACTGCACAATAACTAGCCATAGTTTGTTTGTACAAACACGTAATTTAGATTACTCAGCCTGTTAAACTGTCCGACTGTGGCCAGCTCAGCACCAGCCACCTGCCCGAGCAGCTTCAAAGTGAGGATAGAAAAGCTGGGGACATGAAGCAATTGAACAAGTAAACTTATCCCCCAGTGGCTACATAGGAGTATATAAAGAGACAATCTACAAAATATCTGCAAGTTTCATGAGATACTGTGAATGATTTCCTAAAATCCAATACTGAAAATCTGAATACTAGATTTAATTTCCCAGATTTTTCATATTATTTTGTTCTGACCTTTATGTACTTACATTTCGTAAACAATTCAAAGCATCTGAGTTACACACGTTTAACTGCTATTTTGTTGATAGATAAGGAACACATCTGCAGATAAACATGAAAGCTAATTGCTGTGCCCAATTCCATTGACTTGATTTCATGCTCCATTAGAAGGGTGTTTATTTTTTTCATGGGAGATTTTCAGCATTATATACATTTACATGAATTATGGACAGCACTGTGGGGAGAAGAGATGACAGAGAGTGATTCTTTGAAACCAAAAGCTGAAAGGGGTTTGAAAGCCAGGCAGTAACTGAAGCATCAAAATATCCATGGCTACATGGCAGTAATATCAGCTTTAAATACCAGTCAGAATAATGTGTTGGCATCCAGATATTTTGTAAGCAGCAAATTGGCAATGTTTAAAATGCAGTCGGCGTTTCTTATTGAGGAAGCATCTCTGTTCGAACTACTCTGTTGGAAACCAGGAGAAAGATGACTTTCCAGGAATATGGAACAGAAATTTTTGTGCTATATTTTACATCAAAATGCAGTAAAGTTCCTACACTGGCTACGTGCTAAAAATGCATCTTAATCCTTCGTGACCTTCAAAAGCAGTTTCATCTTTCACACTTTTGAAGTGGAATAGTTGACTTTTAACTTATGGTCCTTCCTGTTTGGGTGGGGTTTTTTTGGCTAGACAATCATCTTGAAGTCATGAGTAATATATGATTATTAAATAACAATTCCCAAAATTCAATAGCCAGGAGAAATTGTAGAATCAAGTGAAGGTGTAGCAACTATAAATGATTGATCATAAATATATAAATAGAAAAAATACACAGCAAGAAAGACTCATTTTTCTATGAGTGGCTGCATCGCCAGGCAGTGTCCGTGTACCCTTGCAGTCAGTCTTGCATTTAGAGCTGTTGTAGTTATACTGCCGTTTTTTAAGGAAAATTAGATTCTAGAAATAGCCTGGTTTATCCTTCCCTTAGGAAAAAACCTTAATTACACAAATAAAGTCATATAATGTTCAAACTTCATATCAGCAGTAAAGAATTTTACTTCATGTATAATCAGCTGCTCATATCATAAATACCATGTGATTTCTTCCACCTTTCTAAAACTTGATTAGCAATGGAAATACAAATGAGATTTTTTGAGTTTTGTTTGGGCTTTTTTTTCAAGAGGATGAAATTACAGCTCACACCGTAGAGGCCTAAACACACATTTTATGATAGAACAGCTAGAACTGGAAAATTCCATAGTTTTATTTGAAACAAACTGTAACAGGACGTTTCTCTTGATGTATAAACCACTGAAATTTAGTTATTGCACCATCAGGGAATCAGGACTGGACCTAGATACAACTGTAGCTCTTCAGAGAATACAAACTAAGAAAAAGATACAGGGGGAGAATTATGTATTTGCTTCTTTTAGCAGAAAGATTAACAATAGCACGTAATTGAAAGGAACAGTCATTTAATTGCATAATCCCAAAGAATCATTAGATACCATCTGGAGATTGAATGATGCTTTAGAACAAGTGCTAAACCACTTACAAAATTTGAGACTAAATTCCAGGTACCCAAGCAGAATTTGGATCTTGCTTATAGGCACACACTTTCTCATTTTATCAGATTCCTGATGTGTGTGTGTAGGTTTTCTTGGGGGGTGGTTTATTTTTGGGGTGGTTTTCGGCTGGTTGGTTTTGTTGTGGGGTTATTTTGTTCGGGTTTATTTTTCTTCCCCCACCCCTCTCCACTTCCATTCTCTACACAAATGCGGGTGTTCCTTGCCAGAAAAGTTTCCTTCTTTGGAAACTACTTTTCTGAACCTTACTGACTGTCCATCCACCAGCAGACTTGTAGGAGTTGTCCAGACAAATTGCGAGCTCCATGACAATGTCAGCTTATATCAGCATAGCATGGGACACAGCAAAATATCTGCTGCGTGGAATAATAAAGATTGAATTTCTTAGATACTGAGTGAAACAGATCCCTTTTGTAATAAATATATTTTTGCACATGTTTACTTTTCAGTCACCAACTGTTCTCTTTTTTTGGGGAGGGAGAAGCAGAAGAGAGGATCGATGTACTGAGAGCACAGTCTGTCGCAGACCATAATCTAAATCCCTTTGGTGCCTCGGTTTTAAAATCCAGCAGCATAAAGCAATAAGGTGGAGTTTTTCTGCTTAGAGTAGCGGCTGTAGGATTTGCTCTTTTAAACTACTGGGACATTAAAACATTCAGCACTTTAAACCTCCAGTGCCGCTTATGAAGTATTTTGCCTTATTCCAAATGATTATCATTTGCTTGGGGTGACTTTACTTGCTACAGGATGATTCTTTTTTAATTAAAGAGTAATTTACCTCTGCAGTAAAAAAACTACACTCATTTTGAAATGGGTTTTACGTTACTGAGTAATGATTTTTCCATTATGCTGCTTGTAAATTTAAACTTCTCCCCCAAATATATTAAGTGTAACATTGCAGAGAAAGGAAGGATCAGGCTAACTTCTTATACTAAAACTCTTGTAGCTATTATGGACAACCAAAAAAAGAAACTAAAAAGCAAGCATATGTGAATTTTCATTGTCCTTGCAATTTACCAAAACAAAAAACAGTGAGCAATTCCTGTAAACATCACCCTGGACAAAACTCTCCTGAAAGCAATGGACTTTTGTCTGAGGCAAACCTATTATTTAGGTACTAACCGTGGACATGAGACTGCAAAAAAAAACCCATAATACCCTTTTAGGCCAGTGTCTCTTAACAAACTGCTTGTGCACTGGAGAATGAACACTGGCAATCAGATCATAGCAGGAGAACCCAGAGCTGATAACAGATGAGACACGACACTGAAGATGCTGATCCGTCACCAGCAAACAGTGAAGCTCCTCGGGCACCTGGTTGGTGCTGAGCACTCACGTAGCCACGTCTTGACTGCAATAACTTGTTTAATGCCCAAGTTGAGTCAAACCCAACTGGTTCTGAGAGCAAGCATGGCCCTTACAGCCCAGAGAGTGGGGATTCACTATGTATGCTGTCTTCTTCAGTCATTTTTATGTTACTCTGTACAAATGGAAGAGCTTCAGACAGTGAATGTGACGCTGATTTTCAAGAGCCTAAACCTTTCAGTTAGGCAGGAGTTCCTAGCTCATGTCATTTTCAAATGCGAGAAAGGAGGCAGCTGAGACATCAAAGGTCTTCCACGTCCTACATGGATGCTCAGTTCGCTGTGACTTGGGGCTGAAATGGGGGCACCACATTATTGTGGCACCAAATGAGCCCAGGAGCTCCAGCCCAGGAGTTTCCATCCTCCCTGATAACAATCACTGGCTTCTAACACACAGCAGCAGCTGCAAACCCTTCCCCTTCACCTCTCTGACCTTCAGTTTATTTCTGCAGCTTCAGCTACTCCTTTGTTAGGTCTTTGTCCCTTGCCTTATGGTTAATAGTTTCTTATGAGGCATTTTAGTATCTTAGTAAAAAGCCAGCTAAATCATGTCAATTCTAGCTGCCTTTTATTGCATTTTCAGGGAAGGCTGTGAGGTTGCAGAGTTACAGTTTTCATTTAGCATACTGACTTGACCTTCCACCATCATTGCAGACCTTTCCTTAATTAAAAGCACACAGGCATACACTGCCTCCCAGCCAGTCCAAATACTTTACATTTAGAGGTATTTTATTTTAGCCATGTGGGGTAATTGACCCTTTCAACAAAGACTGAGAAGGAAAGACTTCTAAATCTTGTTTCCTTTAGACCAAATTGTGACAGATAATAGATTAGGATATTTTACAAACAATAGAGGGAAGCCAAGTTTTCATTATCATTTCATAAGCATGTCTTTCTAAAATTATTACAATTAGATCAGTTTCTCAGGCATACCTGCCTTTAAAATAGCATGTGAGTGGTAGCAACAACAGCATCGATATTAACACTATGGAAAATTAGAATCGACAAGGCTAAACCGCATTTCTTTAAAGTCCATGTTCTTTCCATTTATTTTAATATCTCACCTTCATCCATCTGCTCTCTTATCTCTGTATAAACTAACTGGATGTTACCGCACACACCTGCCAAGATTTGCTGGATTAAAACTCAGTAGAAATTAATTCATTCTATCCAGTTACTTTTCAGTAGTTTGGTGGGTTTTTTTTAATCTAACTGCCATTAAAGCATTTTCTAACTGACAATTTGCCATAGGCACATTAGAAAAGCACCATATGCAGGTTATTACTCTGAAAGTTCTATCAAAGGCAAAGAGAGTTCTGGATTTTAGCTAGAAAGGGCAAGTCCATTACTGTCTATCTCTTCCCATCATCTTGAATTTTATTTACTCTTTCTTATCAAAATATGAACATGCTACTGCCATCTAGTCCCTGGAAATTCTGCTAATAACAGAATCAGTTGGTAACAGTCTTAATCTGCTTTAACCCTCAGTATAGGACTGGTCAGAAACAGCTGTCACATTCCCTCAAATGCATAGTTCCTATGAATAAAAAATAGGGGTTTTTTTAAAAAAAAAATTTGAAGGCATAGTCAATGTGGAAAGTACACATTTGTCATATTTCATTATGCAAATTTTTGCTCTTCTCACCTTTAGCAATTATTTTCTGATTTCCTCCCACAATCTAAGCAAAAAGTGATGGAGGACTGAGCTTTCAATGCTGTACAGCTATCTCCAAGCATCATTAGAAATACAGAACGGGTTTGCAGAACAGCCCATCATAGGTGAAACAAAAAACCCTCTATACCACACATTCCTCTAGCAGGACATGCTTATACTGCACAGAAACTAATAATCAAAGGGACAAATATAAATATATATAAATTCTGCATATTGTGAAATTATGTTGTGGCTTTGCAGCCTGTGGATTGTTTCTAAAGAGCAACGTGGCATTGACCTGCAGAGGCGGTTTTACCTGAAATACAGGTTACTACACCAGGAGTGCTGCAGTTAAGCTGGGTTTTAGCACATTTTGCTCCGTCTTTACCTTCAGAGCAG
This sequence comes from Patagioenas fasciata, assembly GCF_037038585.1. Lineage (NCBI taxonomy): Eukaryota > Metazoa > Chordata > Aves > Columbiformes > Columbidae > Patagioenas > Patagioenas fasciata. The sequence continues at coordinate 5,842,063 of NC_092537.1, read as the reverse complement.
TGGTTGCAGTGAGGTATTTCCAGTGAGGTGGCTGATGGGCAAGCTCAGGAGAATGGTGCTGCAGTGATTTGAAACAGTAGAACCCATCCATGACCATTCCTGGTTTAGGAATGATCAGTGCCATAAAAGAGGCATCAGACAGGAATATTTCCCTGGCTGGGAATTACACCCTAACCCTGGGAGTTTTGGTTTAAGACAAACCCGCAGGAAATCAGGGAGGTTTCTGATGGCCTCTGCTTGTGTTTCAGCAAAATGTCTTTGAAATCAAGTTCCCTCCACGAGGTACGTTCGGCTTTGACACGTAAGCATTTTATAGCAAAACCCTGTTTCAGCAAAAAAAAATCCCAACTAGTTCTGCTTCTGATGAGCGTAAGGCCTGATTCCGTGTGGAGCCCAAGGGTGTGCTCAGTTAAGAGGATTTTCACTGTTTGATTTGTAGCTTAGAGCCTCCCCGGCTGCTGTTCCTAAGTCACAAAAGGCACAATAAAGGAGCTGTTCTTCCTCCTAACTGGTAGAGCTATTCCCCGGGGCAGTTAATTAGGGGGAAAAAAAATGCCCTTATTATTCCAGATTCTAATGAATGTCTGTCTGTTTCGTTCTCATAGGATTTTCTTTTAGAAATCCAGGAAAATGATGAAAGGAAATATGGCAGGGTAAAAATCAGTATCTGAAGTTCCACAAGCCTTTTTCCTGTGGCCTATTTGAAAATACATACCAACTTTTTAGATATACTCAGGACTAGAGATGAATACTTCAAAGAAAGCTGGAAATCTTTTGTTAGAACTCTGAGCTTTCAGGCAGCACATTTGGGGTCGATCCCCACAAATCTTTATATACATTACAACAAATGTAAAGTAAGGTCAGGTGTGTGTTTATAATGCAGTGGTTACTGTCAGGAGCACAGTAGAGTGGGTCATAATACAAGGAAAGCAGGATGCAATTCCTAGGATTTGAAATATTTAAACACATCTAAATTTTTTATTTGGCTTCACTGTGATCTTATCTATGTACTTCACATTCATTTTTTCTTATTTGATGTGCATAAGGTATTGCCAAATAATAAAGCATCTGGAAATTGCTAATGCTGTAGAAATTACCAGGTGATTAGAGTGAAAATCAAATTTTTAAAAGGACAGGCTTCTTCACTAACACAGAAGAACACATCAGTTTTGTGATGCCATCCGTCTTTCAAGTGATCTTGTAAACTCGTCAATATTTTGGTTGTGATCATCAAACAATCTTTGGGCAGCTTGAAGTCAATTGATTTTACCTGTGTACTGTTAGATGGTATTCTTCATTTTGTGCTCTGAAAGTGGCAGCTTATAACTCAGAGTGAATGACCGTTATTAAATCTAAAGGCATACCTTGTTTAAAATTAAAAGAAGAAAAAAAAACAGAAAACCAATGGAATTACTGAGCTGTGTCATCTTATATGAGCTGAAAATCTGTCCTTTAATGTTTATGAAGAGGAAAATAAAAGTGCAATGAAGATCTGGAAGAGAACATCTGTCTCCTTTTAGTTGCTGGTTTTGTTTAGAGTTGGACCTGAACCAGAAGCTCTTTCAGACATGTCCAGTGTTTGGAAGCGGTCACACCGTGGTCCCCGTGGATATTCAGAACTGCTGATAGCTGCTCACAACAGACACTAATGATAGCCCTCGTAATGCTTTTTGTCAAGTGCTTTATGGTCATTAACACGTTCCTCATTAACTATCAATTACCTTGCAGTACAATTACTTTGCCGATTTTACAAATGGGTGGACTGAGACAGAGGCTGAGTCAACTGCAGTCATGACAACAGACCATAGTGACGTGATGACCAGAACATGAGATTTCATGGTCTTTTCAAAGTCCCCAAAATTTCGGGCACCTGATTTCTCAAAATTCATTTGCAGTTGTAGATGGATATCTTAAATAGGCAAGTCTTGTCATTGTTATTTCTATAGCGAAAGTTAATTACCCCAACGCACATTACACTGTGCAGGCTACAACATCCAACTATATTAAAGGGCAACCATAAATTTCCCATCATATGTGCACATTATTCTACCACCGAGAAAATATTTTATCACCTGTACCTGTCTCTTACCAGCTACTTTTTAAAGTTCCAAACTTGTAATGTAAATATAGTAAAAGACACAGATAGAAACAGTGCCAAATAGAGAAGGCTGTAGTATAATAAATACACCAAGCTAAGTAAATGTCAAAATACTTTCTTCTGAATTGCAGTAGGGCTGTAAGCATTGACAATATTAAAAGTCAATGAAGCAGTGAAAATAATTTACAAGATGTATCCTCCAAGTTCATGGAATGCTGATATGGTAAATATCTTTACAATGTCTCTAAATATATAGTAATTTTTCTTTGGATGTATTGTCTCAGATTTATTGAACCATTTAATTATTTTCACAATCTTCAAACTTTGAAATGCTGATTGATTCTAATCAGTAGATCTGTAACTGGATAACTGTTTATCAAATTGCTGTTAATGTAGCAAATAAAACAATTTATCCTTAACATGCACACATTTCCTTTGTATACATTACCAGTTTCTACAAAACAAACTGCACTATGGTAACAACAGCAAAATAACAATAAGTTTCCCCTGTAATTTTGATTCGTACTGGCAGTCTAATTTACAGCAGTGGCACTATGTGTAAAAACAGAAAAGTCACGCATGGCTGTGTGAACACCTCCAACTAAACCAGTAAAACTATTGCCAATTACTTGAGAAAGAGCAGCATAGTCTGTGTATCTGAAGTCTATGACCTGCTGGGATGTATCAGCTTTCAATTTTTTGGGCCAACTCTTCTAGAGTGATAGTCCAGCAAGAGCTGCAATAGATAGATAGATAGATAGATAGACAGACATGAGATTTTAAAAGCAGCAATTGAATGCCGAGCTATTTTGAATTAATTATCCACTATCAATAGTTAGCTAGGTGAAACTATTTTCATTTGTTGCTTAAGAAGCTGTATTGGGCATTTTGATTCATGGAAAATTTTTCTCCTCCACCTATTCTGAAGCAACGTGAGCAGCTCCTGCTTTAGGTAGATTGTCCTGTGGAATTGCTGAAGTCTCTTTTGCTTTTATTGCTGCTGGCAGTTTTACCCTTCTCCCCATTCGTTATTAACAGTGGAGGAACCAGAAGGAAACGAGTGTCTGAGGAGATGACAGAAGCCGAGCTACTGGTTGCCCCCATCTTACTGACTGCAGATGAGTTTGTCATGACAGCAGCATCCTCATTTTTACTTTTGTTTGCTCTAAAGTTTTCTCTGTACTGAGAATAGAGCTTGGTTTTGTAATATAGATGGACCTGTATGGTCAAAAGTACTTTGTTAAAACAGTTCCTGGAAAATGCAAGCAGCTATTGCAGAAGTCATTGACAACTGAGCAATTCAACATCATCACTCACGTAATATTGTCTTATCTACTCTGCAACAGTGACCTGTAGCTGAACCTCAGCCAAAGGGACCACAATGGTTTTTTCTGGGTCTTTTTAAGTAATGAGAATTACATTGTCAAAGTAGATCTATTTTTCTCTATTATGAAATTGTTTATTAACCAGACTTTCTGCTGGCTGAGAACCGTGTAAGTGCGATGAGTGAATAAAACTGCACAGAACTGTGAGCAAACTGTTGCTGATCTTCTAGGTCTGCATAATCACTTGTCCCCATTCCACCCATTGAACTCCCCTTGATATCAGGAGCATTTGTGATGCCCGCCCCAACTCCAAGGTGTTCCTCTACTACTGGCTATTGAATACATCACTTGTAAAGTACAGCAGAAGCATGAAAGACACTAAAAAATAAGTTCTGTTGTGTTGTTTCTTGCTAAAAACTTACAAGTTCTAGCAAATATACTAAGGACATCAACTCGTTAACCAGAAGTACAAATACAGCACTCCCACATCACTACTCAGAGCAGGGGCAGATTTAGCCTACGTCTCTTCTCCCAGCGATGTTCTATGTGAAAGACAGTTCTTGTGTCATCTTTCTTTATGAACAGCATATGTACTTTGTAGTGCTTCAGATAACAGAGTAAGCTTTGCTAAAAAATTACAGAATGTAGAAGCTTAGTGCGCCAAAGTTGGGAAGTGGGAAGAGAAAAGCTGGTTGTGCATCCACTAGTTAGTTTGTCCACATAGTCTTTTTATCCCTCACCACTTTCTCACCCGATCTGCCACAAAGAGACGTCAAACAGGGTGAATCAGACAAAGAAAAATTCAGGAGGTTGGAGGTATTTTTCAGACGTGACATCAATTCTGTTGGATTGCAGCATCACTTTGTACATCTAAGTTGTACATTAACATTGCCCCTCCTTATGTGATAAAAAGCTATAGAATAATGTTTTTAAAACACAAGTTAATGTGACATATAGGACCTTCTGCATTTCTGAAATTTAGTGATTCTAATTATGCATCAGAGCTAAAAAACAGAATGCAAAGCTGCGGTTTGGCAGTACAAAGAAGAGCCACGATAGTGTAACCCACCAGAACACCAAAACTAATTTTTCTGTGCTTTCAGAACCACTTACAAGATCAACCTGTGACATCCTCAGAGTGACGTGGCCAGCAGAGCAGCAGCGCTGCCCTTTCCCACTGTGATGGCCCCTTGAAAAATCAGCACTCTGGTTTCAGACATATATTCACTCCCCTCTGAACACCACTGCGAAAGGCACCTAGGGTATATTTAAGGACCATTTTGCTTCTCTGGGAAATGCACAGTGAGGAATGGCACAGCTGGGCAGCAGCGCTGACATTAGAAGAATGACAGATTTTAAGGGATAGGAAGATTTAAGTGACAGGAAGAAACAGGACAGAGAAGGGCAGGGGAGAGCTTCATTGTTGATGAAAGCAGGGGAATATATGGGTCTGAACATGGGCAAGGAACACATCATGGACTGAGGTGGCACAGCTGTCGTTATAGCAAAGTCTGAAACAGTGCGGCTCAGAAGGGCTCCAGTCCATGCTGGGACATTCATCCACCAGCACGGTTTTGATTTTGTACTTTCATCTGTAACCAAAGTTGACAGGGCTTATTGAAGCAAAATTTAAGTCTATTAAAGCAAGGTGAGCATCCTCAGTTCTGCAGAGAACTATAGACTGATTCGATAAAACAAAAGGGTTTAGTTGAAATTACAGGGAAGAAAAAAAAAGTAGACAAATTGAAATTTGGACTGGAGCACAAGAGCCAACAGCAACTTTAGATAATGTTTTTGAAAGATATAATGCCCTGAAGTACTAATAAATGCATTCTTACATCTCATCCTGAGAGTCTTACAGATTTTTTCTGGAAATGTCCTAAAAATCTCAACATTGATGTTCAAACTCACAATTATTTTGAGCAAACCTATTTCCCTGGTGAGTTGCCCCCTTTTCTTCTGCAGCAAATTTCTTCTACTTGACTCCCAGTTCTGCACAAAGTGATTTGTTACAGACATTGCAATTTTTTTACCTTCTGGAAAGTGTCAGTTTCTGAACAAGATCAAATAATCTCCTGCGCTTTAGTATTGACTAATTTTAATTATTAAAACCTTTCTCCCAGGAAAAAACTCTTCATGCTGCTTGCTGAGAAACCAGCAACTTTTAATAGAATTCAAGAACTTATTTTCTTGAGGAGATGAGGGAACACTGGAGACAGAATTCTGACTGTAACTTGGCTCACAGTTCCCTGACGTTTTTATATGGAAGAACCAGCTTTTTCCTTTACCTTTTTTTCTCTCAATGTATCTCCTTTAAACTTGCAATAATGTGCATTGCAGAGGCTGGAGTAACAGTAGCACGTAATTTGTTATGCAGTAAAACTTAATCATATATATGTAAAGTAATTATAAAGCTAAATACATATTTTGCATATACTATGCTTATTAAAATCGGAAACCAATCTTTTATTAGATATCATTCTAGTGATATGCAGTCCCCATTGCCATAATTTTATATGGGATCCTTTCCTCACAACAGCCTGGCAAACTGATATTTGTAAAGTGCCAATGAGAAAAATAAACAGCTATATTCATATTACAACTTCTCATCTTTAAGTTCTCAGGTTTTCACATAATTGACAAATAATTAATTAGATGTTTTAGCAAGGTAATAGGACAATTACACTGTTGCGCCATAACTCAAAATCTAAAGGCAGCACTATAAGGCAACTTTGCCTACAAACATCACAAACCAGCATATTTTACAACAAAACCAACAACAAATTGTTTACTGCAGGATAATGAAATAAAATACATGCTTAATGATGTAAGCTTGACAAAGTAATGGAGTAATATGTAGAGCCAACATTATCTTCAATTAGGTGTCTATTTTGGTCAAAGAGTTCTTAACATTACAGTTCAAAGAGCTGGATTTTTATCTGCTGTAATTTTCAACTCCATTTCCTCCGTTCAGTAAGAGAAAGGTAAGAGAAAGGTTCTCTTTTGCTGTGCGAGAGCCATACCACAGGATAATGTACTTAACAAAGACATTAAAGAGAGGAAGAGGCACAGCGGTCAGGCTAACTGAAAACACTGCAGCTGGTCAAATTTGTGCATCGCATAGAGATAAAAGACAAAACCCACAGGAGACATGGCATGTATTAAACAATCGTTTCTTGCACATCTAACAAAGACTTGCACCATTCCAGTCACTGTGCAACGACATTTGTAAATATTTGCATGATTTCACGAGCCTGGCTTGAATTCAAAGCCAACCACAGCATTACAGTCACGCTGCCAGCACGGGGAAAGCAGGACCCACGGGTCACCCTCAAACCGCCGTCCTCCCACGGGTGCTCAGGCAGGTGGAGGTGGCTGCTGTGGGGATGGGAGAGGAGCAGCCACCATCTCCTCTCTCCACCTCCCCTCCCCTCAGCCACAAAAGGCAGCAGCGCTGTGCCGGTTGTTGCAGAGCAGCAGCTGTACCTCTCCAATCCCTCATTTCAGTCAGACCCCCGTGGAGGTGACGCTGCAGGTCCCCATTCAGTCAGTGCTGCAGGGGCTGGAGCTCCTCCAGAGAAGTATGATGCTATGATTCTATGATTCTGAAGGCGAGGCCCTTTGCCAGCAAGAATAAGGAGCTGCTTCACAGCCTGACTGAGGCCAGGCTTTCTGCCAGCAGAAAACGGAATCATAGAATCATTTCAGTTGGAAGGGACCCTCAGGATCATCAAGTCCAACCATAACCTAACCTAATTCTAGCACTAAACCATGTCTCTAAGAACCTGATTTAAAAACGCCTTTTAAAGCCCTCCAGGGATGGTGACTCCACCACTGCCCTGGGCAGCCTGTTCCAATGCTTCACAACCCTTTCCGGGAAGAATTATTTCCTAATATCCAATCTAAACCTCCCCTGACGCAACTTGAGGCCATTTCCTCTTGTCTGATCACTTGCTGCTTGGGAGAAGAGGCCAACAGCCTCCATGCTACATCCTCCCTTCAGGCAGTTGCAGACAGCGATAAGGTCTCCCCTCAGCCTCCTGTTCTCCAGGCTGAACAGCCTGATTTCCCTCAACTGCTCCTTATCAGACTTATTCTCCAGGTCCCTCACCAGCTTCATCACCTCCTCCACACTCTCTCTAGTACTTTACTACATGGACAAAATGAACTTCGAAGATTTTTGTAACTGGATTTTCCTTTTCTAATTCCAGAAAGTCCAACAGACAAAAGATTTCTTCAGGAGTTCAGCATTTTGGTGCATTCTGTTGTTTTCTTTCATTAAGTGAAAATATCTGTTTGGCATTGCAGGTATTTCCATGCTTGGATTTTCAGCATATAATCTATGTAAATTAACCTGCAAATAAATACAGACTGTGTTTTCTAATGGAAAAAAAAATCTTTGCTGTTGTGTGACGCAGAAAGCCTGCTGATACATTTTCATGCCTTTTTAATTTATGCTGCACTGCATTTGTCGAGCGGTGTTTGCCAATATCCCATTTTCTTTCAACAAATCTTCAGATAGAGCTAAAGGGCTTACTTTATAAAAGATAACTGGCTTAGTTATGACTTCTAAGTGTCAGTTATCTTTCCTACTGAGTATAATGCCACTCAATTCATTTAGAAACAAGATAATTTTATAGTTGTTCGCCTTAAGCTGTCGTATCGCATGCTTAGATAATACATGTCCTCTTGTTTTGTCTGTGCCCATTATTTCTCAACTTCAAACTTACCTCTTGAACTACAAATGTGAAACTGTCTCTTATGCAATTTACATAAGCAACAAAAAGGAGTTGTACTTCCCTTGGCTTTAAGAGAAACTTCCAGCATATTCTTGGGAAATAAATATAAAGAAATAAATAAAATCGCCTGCAGGGCACATCTGTACCTTCTTTCAGTCTCTGACAATGCACCTTAACCAGGAAATCCTGGTGTGAAATTTCTTCAAATGATTTCTAACAATTTGACTCTGTAATATATCATGTCATCTACCTAGGTCCTAGAGGACCTTCAATAATTCAATAAAACTTTCATTCCAGAAATGCTTTTGGCTATTTTAAGTCAAGCTGGGCTTCCTCAAACTTCTCTGTGTTTGAGCCCTCAACTTACATTCAAAGATTTAATGCTACAATCACTAGCAAATATATCCATTTCTAATTATTTTCCTCTTTTATCAGGCTTTAAATGTTTCCCTGTTATCACTCTTTAAGGTGCTGGAAATCCAAGTGTCCCACAGTCCCCTGCCAAAACAATTTGTATTCTGAGCTTCCTTTTGCACCTTTTATGGGTGATGTGTCACAAATTGTCATGGATCAATAACACAAACTGAACTTCATAACATGACATTCATTATCTAGATGCTTTTCCCAACACTATTAATGTTTCATTTGAGCATTTCACAACATTGTTACCGGAGAAGTGCAGCTATTCCCATGTCATAGACGGCAAGCTGGGCAGAAACTGTAGGAAGATTTGCTTAAGGGCAGAGATGGAGTCAAACGCAATTTTCTTAAGTCATAGGTGAGCAACCCAATCACTAAAGGAGAATGAGACTCTTGAGAGAAAATGAAGTGTCAATAAATCATTCAGAAAGATCCCATGAGACCCGGTGTGTGTTTTCACATTTAACTTTCAGTGGGTATATTACCAATATTTTGCAATTCCATTAGTAAAAAAACCAGAAAGTCTCATCTCTCCAAGTGCATGTGTCCATCCTCCGCACTTATGCACTGCTTTCCCTTCCCAAGTGTTATACTCAATGTTATTCTGTGCTTTCCTCATATAAACACACTATTGTCATTTTAAGAATATAAAATCCCATGCTTCAAGTTTATGATGAAAAAATTATATTCTTAATTTAACAACATACTCAAGAGATCAGATAAAACTGATAATTGCCTTATTTCTACTTCTGGTTTGTAATCCTAACAAATAACTTTTCTTTGCTTGCTAGTTAACATCGAGTATGTTAAGCTTGACCATTTTTTTCTTACTAGAATACAGAATGAGGACAAATGGGATAAGGCCTAGATCAACAACCAGATTTTCACTAGTCCAAATTCTATTCATTCTTTTTTACTCATCCTTTTAGTCATCAGTCTGTGATGTTTCTCGGTCTGCTCTAGCCCATCATGCCCATCCTTTGAACAGAACTGTAGCTACAGATGGTATTTTGGCAAGGTAGACCGAGAGCTGCAGTGGCATCACACGTTGTTATGCAGGGCTTGAACTATTAATGCATCCCTGTTGCACCGTTCAGCGTCCTTACACGTGTGTCCTTTTGACTCAATGTCTCAGGGTAAAAGCGTGACCAAGAAAAATATCGTCAGTCACTATTTCAGCATGTTTTTGACTTACAGGAACCATTTTCTGCTGGTTTCTGGACTGATTGCTAAAGAAATATAGAATTCTCCCAGAAATTCAGAGCACCATTATATAACTGAATCTCCCAAATGGAGCATTTATCTGAATTCATCATCACAGTGTCTGAGCATCTGTTGTATTTAAAACAAGAAAACAATTTAAATGTAGCGTTCAGTCAGAAAATCCTGCACGAATCCAGAAATTATGATAGGCTCCTCTAATAGCCTTTTTTTTCTACATTACCCCTATTCTCTTTTAAGATGTAACTTTTGTAGAGGATGGATTGGGTCAGTGCCAAATTGCAGCTTGCAATCAAATTTAGCGTCAGCCAAGACATAATCAACATTAAACATTTGAGTCTAAGATTTCATTTTGATCCTCACACAAAGTGAATTGCAGAACAGTGTCATTTGTTGATGTTTAGCCAGCTTTTGCTCATCTGCTAACAGAGAATGACAAGAGTGGTTGACCGGCAGGTCAGCCAAAAATACCCCATGTTTAGAGGAATGGGCAGTGGAAGCTTCAGCAATGACTGTCCTGTCAAAAATTCTCCTGAAGTCACAGAGCAAACACCATCACAGACACATCTCTGTACCTCTGGGGCTTTATCTGGATTTTTCCTTCATTGAGTTTCCTACTGTCTGGGAGAGTACAAATGATTGTGACACTTGCAACAGCTTCAGCAGCATTTGGATGGCAGGAACCCATCACCTTTCACGTTTATTTCTTTAGCCCATCATTTAGTTAATTTTTCTGGTGTTAGCACAAAAGCGAAAAGTCCTAATAGCAAATTGTGAGACATGCACAGCCAACCTGACCTCTTAAGCTACCAACTTGTACTTTTTACTGTAGTCCTGTGGATGCTTAAGAGCAACATCAAATTTTAAATATTGCCTAAAATAGCCTTTTTTCCTACTTGCAAATGTATTAAAGTAAGACTTACTAAAGAAATAAGAGCATATAAGAATATTAAAGAGAAATACTTTGAAATCTTCTGCACTTCATTCAGGTCATATTTTTCATAGCAATGGTTGCATATGAGCAAGGAGTAAGTACTGCAAGTTGGATCTTCTTGCCAACTAACCTAATGAAGTGTTAGACACCATTTGCAGTTTAAGTGCTAACTTCTAGCGTATTTCTAGTATTTCTAGTCAAGTAGATTTTGCAGCCCACTATAGTTAACCCTTGACTGCATTTCCACTTTCCTATATGATGCATTATTGTATTTCTCTGCACGTGTTCTTTTACAGCTGTCTGCTCCAAAGCAGGAGAAAACTGCGTTCCTTCATTGCATTTTTAGTCATATTCTTTCAAGTAAAAAATAATTGTAATCATTTTTATTTATCTAGGACACCATTGCTGGTGTATTGCTATAAATGTGGATTACAAGACTGTCTATTAAACCAGTATTCTATAAACATTTATTTTAAATCACTAAATAACTGTCAAAAGCAGTAAAAACCTACAAGCCACATTTCTCTGCAGCAGCTTCAAGAACATGTTTTAATAGAAAGAACAAAGAGAGTCAGAGAGATAAACTTATTTCAAACAAATGGTTTCTGCATTTGTCATTTGCTGTATTAAACTAAGCTAATCTTTGTAACTGATTTTAGTCTTAAAACCACAGCAGTTTGTTAAAATGCTAAGTAAACAGCTGGAAGTATAGGTGGTCATGTACAATTTATGTTGCCAATTTATCAACAGCGTGAAAGTACCTCACTGCTCTAAGCTTCTACATCGAAAATAACAGACAGGTAAATCTATGGGTTAATTAATAAGTATGTTGGTAATACCACCTTGGCAGATCCTGACATTTCATTGTGGATGAGAAAAATGGTTTTGTTTTTCAAAGACAATTACTATGAATCATAATTTCCATCTTCTCAAGCAGCGTTCGTCTGCACCCACCAACAGGCCAGTTCTCCAGCTGGTACCTTAAAGAGACTCACTGAACGCAAGAAAGGGACTGAGAACAGGACCAGAGAGTTAAAGGTCTTGTCCTGCCTGAATTGTAGTGACTTGTACCTTGAGCAGGCCAGGAGTATCCACCAGCATGCAATAATTAAATATGTACAAACTTACTGCATTCTCCTTGCATGTAAGTGTGTGTGGATAAACGAGTTTCAATCATTGTAAGAATTCAGGAAAAGACAACATTAACATCCAGCTCCAAATTCTAACCAGTAATAAAAAAATGCAATTTTTATTTCTTTCTTGAATAGTCCATGTGATATTTAGGCCTGCTAGTAAGCAACACATCATAAAAATACTTCATCTCTTGCCAAAGATAGGAAAATTTCCATTGTATCACTGCCAGGTATTGGTCCAATGAAACGGGACCACAGGTTCTGAGGAGCCTCGTACACGTCCTCACAGATGGTGCTAAACCTTTCCAGGAAGCAGGAGGTGTGTTTAATTTCATTAAGACAAATCTTAAAATGTTTATGTCAACCATCATGATTTTACACCCTAGAACCAGGAGACATTTTAAAAAAGTACATTTATTTCAGACTTGTTCTGATCCACAATATTAATACCATGAACAGTTCTTGGGTGGTACGACACTACTGTGCTTTCCAAAGGGTTTTGCAAGATCTGTAAGAGCAAATGTGTTTTAACGTGATAATATCAACTGTTGTTATTAATAACTCTTAACTAGTCAAAATTACTTTCCTCACTGGACACCTGCCATGCAAAAATTATATTTCTTTTGCTGTTTTTATTAAACTTTGGATAAACAGAAACATAGAAATTTTTTTCCTTAATGAGGTCTAAGCCTCTTTTTTACAAGAACTCTAAATCAAAACAAACATATAACTTGTCTTCTTGAGCAATTTCATTTGCTTTTGTTCCCTGCTGTGTGGGAAACCTGCTTTGTTCTTGCTCTCAATCAGGTATCCCAACAATTTCTCAGGTAGCACAGCATAATACAAATGTTATAGTTACGGATTAGCTGTTCCCTGCTGCCATTCACTTCATGGTTTAGATCCCTTGTCACATACAAATCAAAATGTTTATGCATTCAATTATAACACTTCCAAGAGAAAAATAAAGGCTATTCCATTATTCCCAAGAGGACCGCATGAAGTACTGTGATACTCTAAATATGGTGTTTCATATTTCTCCATGTCTCAGTGCAGCAGAACATCTCACAGTGATCTAACATTTATAACAGGGTTATGCATGCACACTAGGTCAGAGCTCTGTAACTCCCAGAGGGCCTTGGTCAAAGTCAATAAATTGCTAAGGGTTGCTGAAGAGAGTCCCTGGAAGGAACCATACACAGCAAACTGCCTCCTTTTGCTCAGCCAAAGACACCATGATGATCCTGCTGCTCGCTCGGCCCTGCGATGCACCTTTCACCAAGAAAAACAGCAAAGTGCATTGCGGAGAAAAAACAGTCCAAGCAATCTGAGTGCTATGAGTACATGGCTGAACTTCAAAGCAAAGACAAAGAACAGGTTATTAACGCTATAAACACACATGCACCTGTGCTGGGAAAGGGAATTTTCCCCACACTGGCCAGAACATGACCCACGATTTCACCCTATCTATACTATTTTGCCCCAAAGACGCAGCCTGCCCAGCTGAGAATGTGCTCAGTGGGTTACCCCCAACATTTGGCATCAGCTTCTGCCGACATTCCCGACACAGCCAACCTTGGGTGTCTAGAAAGTGTTGTATCTGCTCCTGGTCCAGTGCACACTCATGGGTGATGGAACAAGGGCACATTCTGGATTCTCATTGGCTAGAATGAGAGTAATTAATCTTAATTCTCCTCTTCTCCCTGAAAAATAGAACTTCTATTGCTTGAGGAAAACAAAGAGCTATCAGTTGTTCTGTGGCAAATTAATCTTAGAGGGGGAATCTTCCAACGAAAATCAATAGCTTATAACAAGATTCTGTATCGTGTTGGAGCCCTGAAACTCAAACCAGAACCAAAGGGGACATACAGCATCGCAAGTTTGCTCTTGTTGTGCTTTGTTTTTAATACAATGGCATCATCTGGAAAAGTGAGATTTTCACACATGAGCAATTTTAGTTATCTGTGACTTCACCTTCATGGAAGACTCTAGTAATATTTAATACAGACTGTTCTTATTATTCTCAAAAGAAGGAACTGAATAAGGAATTATAATTTTTTTATCCTGCATGTAATTTTCTACATCTAAGACATCTTTATTCATTTGTACCTTTCTAAGTTAATCTATTCCATATGAAAAACTTTGAAAATTATGTCTCCTTATGTGGTCAATCTTTTTAAAACAAATGGACAAAAATGAAAGTTTGACATTGACTCAGGGCTGCCATGGGTAAGAAGGAGAAATTGGTCCTCACTTTCATCCATTTCTGTGCCAGACATTTTGGGTTGTTAGATGAACTAAATTAATCTATTTCATTGTTATTCAGGGACGTTGTACAGAAGGAATTCTAGTCTAAAGCAGATTTCATCACTTATTTCCTTGATCATTCACAAGTTATTTTGGCTGCCAGAGTGAATAGTAGCACATAAAAAGAAAAATATGTTACTAAGCCCCCAGAAACATGATGTTATCAAAGTTCAGTAGTACCACAAAGTGATGACTAATGAGCCTATAACCTCTATGTGCTATAGAGTAAATGCTCTCATTAATTCTTTACAAGACTTTTAGAAAACATACTGCATTCATCCTGCTTCTGGCTGTCAGAATTTAGTAGATGACTTCATTGGCTACTTTGACATTTTTACTTTTTTGTTCCAGTTTGGTTTGTTAGCTTGCCTTTAAAAATGCCAACTGTGTGAACTGCAAAAAGGTCAACCGGTAGTTCCCAATCCAGACAGGACAAAAGTAACTGAAATTAGCACATTAGAGGAGTAATTTTGACCCTTACCTTATTTTTTTGGTCTGTGAACAATCGGCTGTAAATAGTAAAGCTATGTGCCAAGAATCTTCTAATCTTACTAATGCAAGTATTCTCTTTCAGAATTTCCAGTAACCCTTTTTGCATCAATGTGCAAGCACTAAAGCGGCATCACTGAGAGATTTGGGTGGTGGTGGGAGGACAATGTGTGATGGATTTTTTTATTAGTAAAACTCACAAAATCTGATTCTGAGTAATTTCCTTATATGAAGCATACATTTTTCAGTCAGAGCAGAGCGTAGGAAACAGAACTGTCTGAACACTCCCAGAGTTAGAACGCATGATTTCTCAGCTTAGCGTAGATTGAAATCCTACTGGTGTAGGTTACGCAGAAACTGGGACGCTGTTATAATTCAAATCGCTACTAGCAGACATGTTGCTGAACATACATCTTTGCATGGCAAAGCACTCGATTGTGGACTGCAGATTGTATAGGGAGGTCATTCTTGCAGAGAAATCCTTGAGATTGTATTTCACTACTGAAGACGTTGCATTCATCCAAAACACAAAGTCACCAATGCAGGCGGCACTAAACCCTATTTCAGTGGGTTTTGACAGAAGGGGGCTGGTTTTTTTCCTCTTTATTATAAACATGGAAAGCACACTATGATAAAATTTCTTTACTGGCAGTATTAGTCTTTCATAATTTGTATGGTTTAAAAGACTACCAGACAGGGGCCAAGTCAATACTGGTCTTGTTCACGGTATTTAAGTTGAGAAATTTCGGTGGACAGCCTTTAGATTTGTGCCGGCACACGGAAGACACACCTGAGTTTTAAACACAAACGTCAGGCTGAAGCAATTTTAAAAATGCCAGAACAATGACTTTGCTTTTCTAATTGACATCTAAAAAGTAAGAAAGATATCTTTAGGCTAAATAAAGCCAACTAGTCTTTCAAATACTTAGAAACACTCAACGGCCTCATGAGTTCATTGAAGTTGTTAATCGTCTACAAAAAAGTGAAGCTACAGATTGCAATATAAATGATAACAGTGTCCAGTGATCCCAGGCAAATTAAATACCATTGTCCTGGGTAAGACATTTACATATGCAGCAAGAGAGATGAACTGTGCCTTCCCAATTTAAAAATTAGAGCAAATCACAGAACTGAAAAGCAGAAGGAAAGCTGTAGGACTTAAGGAGAACCTGGTTAACAATAATACACTAAGTGCCTAACTGCAGGAGCTTTTGCAACCGAATTTGTAAAATCTGGGGCCAACGAATATCAGTATTTTGAATTCTGCAAGTGCTGGTTTAAACAGTTCCAAACCCGTATCCCATATGTTTCTTCAAATATTTCAACCCCTGACTCCTCTGTGTTTGGCTTGAGGCTGAAAAGTACAGATGACTTGATGCCCGTGGCAAGTGCTGCTGCAACAGGGAAATGATGTCAACCCCTGCAGTGCAATTCATAACCTGATGTGAGTAAATCCACTTACTGGCAATTTAGAAGAAAACATGCTGGTGCTGTGCCAGTTGGAGCCAGATGGTGACTGAAATTATTAAAATCATGCGTGCTGCAAACGTCTGAAAAATTGCACTGTTACAAAATATCCTAAGCATAGATGGGATCCTAATACAAACTAATTGGTGTATGGAGAGCGTTTGCAAACACCGCATGGTATGATTTGCCGCTGTTCAATTGCAATCTTTTCCTTTCCCGTTTTCTAGGTTCAACTAATCCACTATAACCACGAGCTGTACACAAATGTCACAGAAGCTGCAAAGAGTCCTAATGGGTTGGTGGTAGTTTCGATATTTATGAAAGTAAGTACTGAATATTATCAATACCTCACATATAGACAATGGACTTCTCTTCCTGTGAACTGTAAATCTAGGAATTAGACTGTACTAACTCTAATCTGTACTAAGACTTGTAATTCGAGCATTGGTTTCTCTTCATCTTGTTCTCCCTTTCCCTGTTTTGTTAGATTTATTTTAAAAGACTAACTTTCTAACAAGTTTTGTTAGAAAAAAGGCAGAAACAATTTGGAGTGGCAGGAGGGCGAGAATGAGGGCACGTGTGCGTACACACACCCAGCAGCTCCATTCCAGGAAGGAAACATTTCTGAGAAGATTCTGACATTGTACTTTTTCTTTTCTCTAGGTATCTGAATCATCAAATCCATTTCTAAATCGTATGCTTAACAGAGACACCATAACAAGAATAACGTATAAAAGTAAGTTTCTTTTACTATGGCTAACAGATGTGTGCTTTTTATATCAAATAATGTATTTAGCAAGAGGCACTTCATTATGGGCAAAGTTTGCATGGCCAGGAACTCTGCACGATAGACTTGGGAAGGTAAGGTCATCAGTTCATCAAATGAATTTTGAACTTCAAAGTCTATTTTATGTTTGAACAAGCAATACATTAATGAAGTTATACTTAACAAATACACATACTGTATTCACAGAGACTACGCAGGAGAAGCTGCTTACTGTTAGTAATACCAGTAACGTGCAGAGCAGCCTGGATTATATCAAATCAAGTTATGTCAAGATGCTGGATTCAGTATTCATTAATGCTTTATTTTTGTACAGAAAAGTTATGATATTTCTATTCAACTATTGCTGCATTTAATGGGTATATAAAGAGGTCATTAACATAGCGTGTATAGTAGTTGTATTCACATTTGGAAAGCCTTTAACTTATAATGCAATCATTCCTTGTTAATATATTGAATTTGTGCAAAACTGGAGCTTGAATGTCAAGTGAAAATTAGTCTAGTTTACAGGAAGTCATGGAAAGTACATATATCTCAATGGAACAAATTAAGCCTCTTCTCCTAAAAACTGTATTCCTTTTGTCAAGTATTCACTTGAAAACACAGTGAAACAGTGAAAACACAGAATTTTACCCACTCATTCCTGAACAAGAGAGTATTAGAAACATTGAGTCTTGCAAATGTATCTTCCCAATAGAAAATATTGAGTTTGTACACTGCACTTAAAAGTGGGCACTTTTCCTCTCTGAATGTGACAGCATCTTACAACCTTTCTTTGGTTGTTTTACCTCTTCACAAGGAAAATGCAATTCTAATCACACTTAATTTGGGTTTACTAAATGAAATTTCGCATGAGGAGGAACACATGATACGGGCTGCAAAATCAATTATTAACAGAACAGTTTTAATTTTTAACCACCGCTATCACTAACGAGTTTACACGTTAAAACGAAATCCTTGGTAGATACAATGCACATAACATTCTGCAGGGCATTGGGTTGCTTACTGTAGTAACAAGTATTGACTGGGAATTTTTTAGTGTAAATTGGGAACGTGAAAGTGTTATTGAAAGTAATTTTGCAGTTGTCTTGTGTGATGGATTATAGCATCATTGCTGAAAACTAATTTTACCTCTTGCGTTGCGAGGGTTTCTATTCTGCCTTTAGCAGCTGGAGTTTTTTAGCTTGTGCTTTCGGGGTCCGCTCCTGAAGTCGATACTCAGCAGGCTGCTGACAAAATGACCGGTCCCAGCGTGCTCAATAGCAGCGTGGAGCGAATGATAAATGGAGCACAGGTTCAGAGTCAGGACAGTTAGTAACATAACTGAAGTATAAAGTACTTCTTTTAAAGAACAGCGACAAAATTAAGAGTGATCTACACTGCTGCATGAAATTTCCATGGGCAAAATGCATTAAGAGGGGAATTTCTGCTTTTCGATATTAATGGCTACCGTGAAGTAAAGTGGACCCCAAGGAATTTTTAAGCAGATTTTAAATGCGTGTTTTATTCTGTTATCACAGCCCAGATGATCTACTGTGAACTAGTTGAAACAAGTATTCTTTCAAACTGCCCTTAGTCAGAAGCTATGTGAATATCTCTAAAGAAAAACTGTTTTAATATTCCTCTTTAAGTATGGCCTTTAAGGGGATAAGTTAGTTTTCTTTTAGAACAGTTATGCTACATTACCTATTTCCTTAACACCAGAAAGACGTTAACGTTTTGGATTCCCAAAACTCCATATCAAAATTTCGGCTTATCATTCTCTACCAAAATACTGCCACACATTCAGCTAGGCAGAAAAGCTGTAAAATTCTGAATTTCCTCAAATTCAATCTTTAGCTATTTTATAAATAATGTACAAGTGAACAAAGTATTCCAGTTCCAAGAGATTATCCTGAAAAAGCTGAAGATTCAGATTTCTGGAAGTGGTTCTCTGAAGGACTGAGCTCTTGCAGCTCTATCACAAGCAGTAAAAGCTCAGGAATCTCAAACCAGGTCCTGAGGGACTAACCTCAGGTATTTAAAATGAGTCTCTGCCAGCCTGGCTCTGGGTGCCTTGTGAAGGCTGGTAAATGGAGAAACTCTGGTTCAGGGTTAAAAACCTGACCATCTCTACATTCCTTATCCTGTAAATCTAATCGAGTTACATCTGTACTTTCCCTTTGTGAGTTATCACCATGTGAACTTCAAAAATCAAATGGACCTTCCCTCATTCAGTAAAACTACTGTTTTAAAGAGAACATACATAGAAATTGCTGTGAAAGCAGACCACACACGCCTACTACAAATCCAGGGATTTACATCGTTTGCTAAGAAAATTGTCAGAGTCAAGGCCTTTATGTAAATGAATATGAAATCTAATTTGTATAGAGAAGAGTTCACGAGTTCAGAAATCTCCCTGAGGCACAAGCAGATAAACAGAGTGTGGGCTGTAGATAGGAATGATGCTGAGAATCTTATAAAGGCTGAATGGGTTTATTAAAGGAAGTTTATTACTGGCAAGAGATCACACATGGCGATTTCAACCATTTTGTACTACATACTTGCAATAAATATAAGAGAAAACATTAAAGTGTTGAAGTCTAGTATGAATGCAAACCCACCAGTTCTGTTTCAGTTCCAGAATGGGGAACTTTATCAAGATGTGGGGAAGAGCAAACAGCAGAGCCGTTCATGGGAAAAATGCAGATAACCAAATGCTTACTCTGCACTCTTTTCTCAGGCCATTCTCATGGAACCATCTGACTTCCCACGGGAATATAACCCACATACCAGCATGAATAAATACTGCTTTTACTTGGCTGAACTCTTATTTCAGTATTTTGTCCACCTCTATCTTCTCATTTTCCTGAAGTTGTATATTCCTCCAGTTTCCCATTAATCACAACTGATGGATTTTGACACTTAGTGTAATTTGCTGTCTGTCTTTAAACACGTTCCAAGTGAAGCCAAAGGCAATGAACCAGGTTTGGAGCTGCTCCACATCCGTCATCTGCATTAATCTTTAGTTCGCTTTCCATTTCCTAGTAAACAGTTGAGGAGCAAATTCTACCTTGTATAAACCATTTTAGCCCAGCTGAAGTCAATATAGATGTGACAAAGCATATTTGGTCCTTAGAGTTTGAAACTAACTATTCCAACCGACTCTGTGCCATTTGGAGCTAACGCACCACTCCACGGTTCATAAATAATGAACAGGATGTTCATGTGGGAAAGCGAAAAAATGTGCGATGACTCATTGAAAACAGGCACTGCCTTGAAAAAACACGTTCATTCTCTTCTCCTGGAATTCTAGCAAAATTACCACTGCACTGCAAATAATGTTTTTAATAAATAGGACATAGGTGTATTCAAGTAATGTCTAGCTGTTAAAATTAGACAGCATTTTGACTGTAATGCTATAGCAATAGTTTTGAACTTTTGTCTGGAAAATTCTGGGTTTAGAAAGACTCTGTATCCCAGGCCATGGGCCAGTGAAGGCTCAACATGTTAAAATGTGAAAGCCACAGACAAGACACTAATAGTCCTTTCCCCTCTCCTTGAAGATCCACCTGTATGGCGTGGCGATTCCTCTGCCTCAAAGTGCAGGAACGGGGCAGAAGGCCGTATTCCTGCCCAACTTGGAAGGCCATGCCGAGATTGTATTTTGTAAACTAACACACACATTAAAAATACGAAATAGCTGTGAAGCATTGGGCAATGTGGTCCCACTCTCACCTTGACACTGATGCCATAGGCACTGATGTTGCTACCCCAGGAGCCTGTAGCTTGTTGACTCCACTATGTCAAAATATAATATTTGCTTTGCTTGTGTTCTTTGATTTTCTGTTGCTCGAGACAGTAGGTCACAGTCCCTTTTTCCATTAGATAGTATGGGACAAGCACTCTGCTCCTCTAAGTTTTGTCCTTCAGATATAAAACATTCAATTCAAGTTAAATTACTCTTTTCTTTTTTTAGTTCTTATATGCTACCTTGAATGTTCATATTTCTTTTCTTGGTTCTATTTTCAATCTTATCCCAGTGGCCAAGTAACTGCTTATCAGCTAAAGAAAAAAAACAACACACACACACCAACCCACAAAACCAAAGACTGTTTAAACTTACAGTGAATGTTACACAGAAAACAGAATTCAACAGAAACGCCTAAATTATTGACATTGACTTGAAAGATGCACTTAACAGTTTTCTTTGGTCTGAGCAGTATCTTCTATTTTATGTGTACTATCTTCCTTACCTTCCATTAAAGTCAGTGCTAGTTCCTCTTGTGTATTGAAGGGGAAACACACCTAAATATGCAGCTTTCCTTGCCCACATTTTAGCACTCAGTCTGCAAATGAACCATATTGAACACACTACACGCAAGTGAAAGCACGCAAAGAGATTTCACAACGCTGTGGCTCATAACCAGCCCAGCTTTCTCTGAGATACATGAACGCAGTAGTGAATCACAAAATGTGTATATCCCCGAGTATTTCCTATTAAGGAACTCCCATAGCCTAAGATTTGGCAGGAAAATCTGAGCTCTAGTTCTGACAGCACTGCAAAAAATATCGTTGGGCCATCATTACACAAGGGAAAAAAACACACGTGGTACAGAAAAGGCTGAGGAACTTTGCTGAATTTTAAAAGATATAACCATATCTCGTTATATGTTGGTACATGTCCACAGAGTGAATTCTGTTGCAGAGGAATGCCTCATTAATTCCCAGGAAGACTTATGATAAAAGCAGGGACCCCAGTAAGCTGCTTCTCCAGCAGCCTTTTCCACCCCAATTTTAGCATCCCAAGCTTGCACTGCATCCCCCTCACTGTGCACATGAAAGGCCAGCAGGCTCCATTGAGCAGCTTTATTATCATGCATTAACCTCAGCTTCCTCCTGTGGTAGAAGGACAATTATGTTTTAACACTTTTGGTCCTCTCAAGGCTTTGTTGAGCAAAAATTGTTAATCGTTCCAAAATATGGGAAGTCAACATTCTCCAAAGACTGCTACATCTAGTCCAATAACTGCAACTTCAAGAAGCTTTAAGCTGCAATTCTTAAATGAGATTCAGAGACTCACTGTGAATGCTTGTGCTAAACTTGTGGAAGGTGTGCACGGGTATCGAAGAGCAGAACTCAGCCCAAGCAGGATTGGTGAATTCGTGTTGCAGCATTCAGAAATGTACATTCATTACACTTTATATTTCAGTAAAACTGATGATGATCAGATGTAAGGATTATATATAAAAAGGCTGGGATTATTTTTTGTGAAACTGTTGTTTTATCTCAACTTTTTTTCCTTCTTTATTCTCCAGATGATGCATACTTACTACAGGGGCTTAATATTGAGGAACTTTATCCAGAGACCTCTAGTTTCATTACATATGATGGGTCAATGACAATTCCACCCTGCTATGAAACAGCAAGCTGGATAATAATGAACAAACCTGTCTACATAACTAGGATGCAGGTAAAAGCAAAACAGAAATTACTCAATCTAGTATAGGTACAAAGGAATATTTTAAATCTATAGCTTTGTAGCTTTACATACAAAATCAGATTCAGCCTTTTGCTGTAGGGATCTCTGCCTGCAGTTTATACAGTTTGCAAAAGCACTGCAGAACTTTATTTTCCAAAATAAAAACATTACCTATTTAGAGCTCCCTAAGTATCTATCACAGACGTATGTACTTTGAGGAGAGTCCTACCTTCAGTGAGGGTTTGAACCAAATGGTTTCTAGCAGTCTCTTCCAAACTCAATTATTCTATTATGCTGTGAATAGATTTACAGGGATTCTAAAACAAATATAGCACTTAATAACTTCAGTTACTTTCTCACGTCAGAAACAAACAGTCAAGTTGTGAGTGACACTTGTGGCCATTTAAATACGTGTTGATAGCACATTAGTGTGACAGAGATCCAATATCTGAGGCCTTCTTGAAGGAAAAAAAAAAAAATCAGCTAGTGCTTTCTGGTAGAGAATAAGATGATAGAAGAGATATTGCAAATATCTCCAGAAAAAAAAAATCAGATTCACCAATTGAAGCCCAGATATAGAAAGATGCAGGATAAATCATGCAAAAGAAAACACAATGCGTTTCATAGTCAAAATTACGTTGTTGAGGAAACACACCAGTGGAAAAGCCATAAAAACTGCATTTCTCTAGGACTCTTTTACGACCCAAGGCCTGACATCAGTAAACAACAAACGTAACACCAACTGCAGTCTTCTCCAGAGCTTCCATCCGCAAGTTCCCTACCGAGCTGTGGGCTGAGCTGAAGCCTATTCTCTTGTATATCAGAATCCCAAAGGAACACTGAACCACCATCTGCCTGTCCCGAGCACGCAGCAAAACCAACCTGGCCTGAGAAGTGAAATGAGGAATGATAAGGCAACACTAAATATTACTTTAGGGTTTAAAAACCATGTTGACTTTGTAAATAAGGTGACTTTTTAAAGCCCGAGAGATGTTTTATCTTTGTGATATTCCTTCTGTCCAGTTTCGTCCAGCTGCAGAGGAAGCACTTTGTTTCTTATCTAAACGGGTAATTTGGCAGCTGAGCACAGACAGACATGCTGAACCTTTCAAGCAGGAGACCTGAACATTATTGTACAAGCAACATTTTTAATTACAACATTAAGTACAAAACAAGGATTAGAATTTTTCTGGAGTCTCTGCTAGTAGCTATGGGTTATAATCTCATGATAGTTACTCCTTGTCATGCTTTACTGGTTAGTTCCATCCTCCACCATTAGAGCTGCAAATTGATTTCATGGAATGCTTACTAATTACATTGTGTACTCAGACTGAAAAAGTAATGCACAGCTCGAGTTTCTCTGGCAGCTGTTAAAGATTTTCAGTATGTAAGTGCAGCTATTGGATTTCCCCACTGAAGCATTAAATGCCACAACCAAACTTCTTAAACCGTACACTGACATGGAAAATATTCTCTTTTCCTATTTTTAAACCAAAATATTTTGAGGATTTCTGATTTTTTAATTGCAGGGTGTTTATTTTTGTTTTCTCTCCATTTTTCTATACAAAGTTTGAAAGGTTTTGGTTGACTTGGAACAGTTAATGTGCTTTTAGCACGGTTGCACAGCCATCGTTTAAAAACGTTGTTCTCTGCTTGTAGTTTGCATCCAACCACTGCAGGGTGTGCTGCAAATCCTAGATTCCCTCTCTGCTGATGCATAAAACCATCTCAAAAGAAGGTCAGACTCTACCATAAGAACACTATAGACACAGCACAGACAGTAGCAAGACAGACCTGTCAACAGAGGATTTCACTTTTTAACATCATTAATTTAATGACTTTAGCGTGACTCTGTCAGTTATCCTCTCCAACCTGACTGCCCATACCAGGTTCTTGGGCACCAGCATCCAAAACTGTGTCTTCTCAACTAGAAGCTACACTGATAGCTACAAAACCTCAGAAATTAGCTCTCATCATTCATCAAGTTCATTTTCTCAGTGCCAGCTGCTGCCATCCAGTAATCTGGATTCCCTTTGTTTTCTGAGCAGCCAAGGACACCTCATACCATTTTCATTTGCTCCGCACAGAGCCAGTTACTTTTGTTTAAAATGGGGCTCAGAAACAGAGGACCACAGAAGAAACAGTTTTACATCAAGTTAACTCTTTTGACCCACCTCTGACTACAAATCACTGAGTTTAATTTTCATTTCTTAAATAGTCTATTTAATAGTGTTGTATGTTGTTTACTTACAGGAAAGACCAGTACTAAAAATCCTTGTTTTGTATTTTGTATAGATGCATTCGTTACGACTGCTAAGCCAGAATCAGCCATCACAGATATTTCTGAGCATGAGCGACAATTTCAGACCAGTCCAGCCTCTCAACAATCGATGTATCCGAACTAATATCAACTTTAGTTTACAGGGAAAAGATTGTCCAAACAATAGAGCACAGAAACTACAGTATAGAGGTACGTCCTACCTCCAGAATAATCCTTTCTATGCTTACATTGAGCTCTTTTCTTTGAGAAACCCAAGTGCATAACAAAGCATACAAATAAAAACAGATGAAACTCCAGATCTGGGAACTAACGGTATGAGTCAAACATCACGTATTTTAAATGAATAAGGAAATTTGCCGAGGAACATGCAGGAGAAACATGACAAAAAACAGTCTGGGACATGTAATATTTTCTTTTTGGAGCAGATAAGGACAGGCCTTCAGTTTTCTAGCCTCATTTTAAAGTCTTCTCACCTTAAAGTGCATTTTGCTGTTTTACCCACCTTGGAAAGGAAAGGGCTGAGCTAGTCTTGATGACAGCTGATCTCAAACAAAAGAATGAGTTTCACGTTGGAGGTGCACCACCATAACAAAAAAACCCAATTTGGAAAGTGCTGAATTCCACACTGGATATCAAAAACCCTAACTGGAAAGTGCTGTATTCCACAATGGATATTAAACAATTGAACCAACCCCATCACCCAGCGGTAGCGTCTTACGCTGCCAGAGCCGCGGGCTCACAGCTCAGCTGTACCACATCTTATGTGTCTTTTAGCCTATGCACACATGGTTATATTACCTGCAATAACGGTGTAAAAGTGCCTTCTTACCAATAATATTGTAATAATGAAAGAGTACTGCTGAAGGGTGGAAAAGCAAGCTCATTTTCAGCAACCAGGCTGATAACTGAGTTGCAATGCTTTAAAAGAATCAGTCATTCAGCCTTAATTCTTTTCCAGAAAGAGGAGGAAACTGAGCTTTTTCAAGACGTTTTGTTTAAGTGGCTAATACAGCGTTAAACACAGCCAGTTTCATATTTGGAGTTTATTAAAGCATAATTGGTTTTGCTTTGTTTCTTTTTCCTTTCAGTAAATGAATGGCTCCTCAAGTAAGTACGGCAGAGCAGGCAGAACCCCCAACCTCAGTGGAATGCTACTACTGTGAATTGACATAGTCTCGAATGCACTCAACCTCCCTCGCTCTGGGTTCACGGCAGCACGTGCCAACGTGTTGTGGGAAAAGAGCTGCCATGTTGGAAACTCAACTCTAAATTCATTCATATGATCGGTTGTAATAAAAAGTAATTAAAAAAAAAAAGTAAAAAGACAGTATTACGGTAAACGTGATTACAATTTTGATACGGTTTTCCTGAACTAATTTAGCTTCACACAAAAAAATAAAGACTTTTCAGCCTTTGTACATATGAAATTCTTCCTCTCTTCCCCCTCCCTCAAATTAAAAAAAAAAAAAAAAAGAAAAATTAAAAAAAAAAAGAAAAAAAAAGAAAAAAGGTGGCTCGGTACAGCATCAAAGTGGAGTTGTGTTCTGTGTGCCAAGTAATCCTTGGAAAGCTCTCATCATTTCACTACCATTAATGGATACAGAACAAGAAGACTGTAGAGGAAACTTATTTCCAGGTTATGAGCCTTCTGTTCATTTAATTAAAAAAGGGACAGACTTTGAGAGATAAGTATTGTAAATATATCACTGCGGAATATAAAGGAAATTGAAGTATTTCCCTCTTTGTCACATATCTGTAGTAGGATTTGCCAAAATCAGAATTGATCCATTTTCTGTTTCTTGTTTTACAACAGGTCATATATTGTGTTGGTTACTATTAACAACTCAATAAATGTGCTTAACAAATTAATTTAGTAAACTTGCTTTGATTTCTTTTTTCCTTTCTGAAATAACAAGCCTCTACTATTTGTGGCTGCATTATTTGTGGTTTTCTTTTATTCCCCCCCCGCCATTCTTTTTTTTTTGCTTCATTTATTTGTTTGCAGCCAATTTAAGTGAGTTAATGGCAAGTGGGAACGCACTTAAAACTGGTATAACTTTAACTCCACTTTATGGTCCATCATTAATAGGAGCTGGGCTCAGAAGCAGAAAGCATTTGAAACATATCGCAATTTAAAATTGCCATTTTCCCTGTTGAATCCATTATTGGGACAAACAAATTCAATCCTGTGAACTGGTGGTGGAAAGGGATATCTTTTCTTTACAGATAAAGCAGAAGCTGACCAAGTAAAAGCAAAGCGAATGCCTTTTTTCTTGTTTATAATGGTCATTCACTGTGTTTGGTTACTGTCAAGAACTCAATAAATGTGTTTAAAAAGTTCACATAGCGCATGTTTCACCTTCTTGCACTTTAAGGGATGTTTTTATTGTTATTTTTAATCTGGAGAGGGGGCAGAGCTCATGTTATTCTCTTCCTAACACTCACTGTATAACCCATAACATGTTGAAGTTCACAGAAGATGAAGCTAGAAATTACCACACTGACCAATAAATTGTTTATATCAAATAGAAAAACAGGTACCACAAGCAGTGTGAGGGAACTGAACCACTGTAAAGAACATATAGATGTTGCAGTCCCAGTGGCTTCAAAATGACAACCACTATTTCATGTTTGGCTGAAGGGAACAGTGCAGGTCACATCAGACAGAAGACTCCTGAGCTGCCACAGCGATCTGTAACTTCTACATTTTGGTGTTGGGATAACTTCCACTACTTATTTGGGTGGTTTGGGGTTTTTTAAGCTTCTCCCAGGATTGTCAGGGTTGTAAAGTTACTGGGAGCACGAAGTCCACAATGCTTCTCAATCCATATTTTTAGAGACAAATATCTGACAGTTGTTCATCTGAGTTTGTCAGTGACAGAAGGTAGGGAAGATAAGCCAGGCCTCCATTATAAAACTTTTAATAAATAATAAAACCCATTTTCTATTTTACTGAAAGCTGATTGAGGGAATTTAGGAGGAGGGAGAGATACGATGAAAGGGCTTTGGATTAGGTGAGGCTGCGATATAGAAGCCCTGCAAATAGAGAAATGGGGTGATCATACTGGGAAACCACAAATATCTTTGTCAAACTTTCCAGCACCATTTTGTGAACTGCCGAGCTCCATTTTGCCATGATTTGTTTAGGTTTTTGTTTTAATAATAGATTGCAGTAGAAGAAAAGACCAAACCAAAGCTTGGAATTAAATACCTTACGTATTTCTCACATTTCGGTGGTGCTCCAATCTAAACATCTAACTCCAGTTTTTTAGGTCGGGTATGTTTCTGTGTGTCCAGAGACACTCAGCATCCAAAGAAAGCAATACTTTATCACAAAGTCTTTAAGCAAAAAGATAAAGTTTCAGTATGAAACAGCTGGCAGACACAACCTTCTCGTGCACGTACTAATCCCTCCGACTCGAGTGCCTTCTTCCCGCGATGCTCACCAGAAATCTGGCTGCACACAGAGCCTGGGTACTTTGTAGTGAGACGTGAATTTGTTGCCTTGATACCATCCTTGCCCAAACTGTTCAGATTATGAGTGAGATTGTTTGCTTGTGATAAAGCGCAGTACAGGCACGAGCCACCCGGCAGGACATGGAAACCTGGCAGCGGCCCCCGATGAGCAATCAGCCCCCCGGGCAGGACCAGGTTGCTATGCCATGATAACAGATATTAAGAAAGTAATGCTGGTAAGAAATGCTCAGATTTGATCTTCTGCTATCGTGGTTAAGAATGTGATATCAAACTAGGTACCAAACTTATCAAGCTAATCTGATGATAAAAAGCATAGAAAATTCAAATTTACAACACCGTAAAAGCCTCAGTTTCAAGTAGCAGTCAAAAAAATGTAACAGCTAAGTATTACAAACTTAGTTTTCCCTATAATTTAATCAAAAGGTAAAACTACCTCTATACAGAAAATAAGAACTAATTAGGATCTGTGGGATGAAGACAGAAAGCAAAGACTTCCAGCATAATTGTGCCTCTAGATACCACACACTTCTGCCCTTCCACCATTCTGTTCCAGCTTTGAAAGCTGAACCAACAAGCTTCCAACAATGCCTGGAAGCTTGGATCTTTTATTATAAAATAAACTCCTATGAATCAAAAAATATCCTTTCTCACCATTTAAAACCTCTCATTTCTCTATAAATTGTATACTCTGAAATAAGAGAGCAAAATGGAAATGGTGCTGAGTTGGAGGCACTAGTGGCCTCAAGCAAGGCTGGAAACAATTGCACTACAGGTGTGCAGGGCTGCACTGAGCCAAAAAATCAAACAAACAACTCAGTTAAAAAGGTAAGTTGGCCGGCAAAGATCAGAAGAACTTAAGCATCACACAAATTAATGTTTTTATGAATAGCACTGCTTGCTCTGAGCATCCATACACCGGTCCACATCTTAGCCTTACGAAATGTCAACACTAACTGCTGCTTATGTGCCATTAATTTGTCAGGTACCTGAGATGCGGGGCTGTCAGCAGCCAACATCATTTTAAGTACTTTGCATCCAATGGTGTTTCACCCATAGGACTTTTCAAAACTTTTGTTATAAAACCAAGAGAAAACCCCTGGGGATAATAGTTCAGGATCCTTCCTGCTTCTGCCAGACTCTGCCTTTACTCTCCCCATGTTGATTTTCTGGGGGTTTCACACCTTGCTACTTCCAACCCCAACCTTCCCTTTCAAACTTAGCTGAGCAATGCAATGAAGACTTAGCCCACAGAATCACAGTACGGCCAGAAAAATACAAGTGTTCACTAGTCTCTTGATATTAACTGTTGCTGGCATCAACATATTATAGCTGCAATTAAAAAATTAATAATGTAAAAAGAGCTGCTACATCTATTAATTGGCAAAGACAAGCTGGAAAACAGGATGATTGCACCCCAAAGGCCAAGAACAGAAAGCAAATAAAATCCCTCCACTATTTTAAGTATTCCTCAAAATCTTTAATAGTAGGTGTTTCGTTTTTTCTTTTATTTTTTAAAGCTCTCGTGGTAAACAATACTAAAATTCCATCAAAATCTGAAAATAAATCTGAAACTTTCCTTAAGTTCAGCTTCTGAAAGCAGCAGCTTCTCCAAAAGCCAAGAACTGAAGGGAAAACTGCAACCGATCAGTAGATTTTACTGCAAATACCAGAAATACAGCAAAAACGCAAATGTTTTACATGTTCTGCTGTGCATCTCAAAGCTTTAGTAATGGACACCGCCCAAAAAATCCCAGATGTTTGGTTCCTATACTTAAACCAGTATTTTTTCAGAGATCAGTCATAACTGCTCCATGTTTTGATTTTTTTATTAGATTTTATTCCCTAGATGTAATGGTTGACAAAGCATAGAGAGTTTGCTGTGAGAAATGCTGATTTACTAGCAAATGGCTTACTGCAGTTCTCAACAGCGCACTGTAAAATTATTCAAGGAGCCAGTTTCCACGGTAAAGAATAAGAACCATTTATAATGTGAAACATAATGCAGGCAAACATTTTCTGTTTCATACAGTGTCAGGCTTCTATTCTAATAACTAAAGATGTGTCAAACACATACTCAGAGTAGAAAACGAAAAACAGGATAGTAAATCTTCCAAGGATGGGAAAATAACCCTCAGTATTTAAATAGAGCAGAAAATCCTTAGAAGTTTGGTGTGGAGGGGAAATAAGCAGTTTATGAATTTAGGCAGATGCACCCACCCTGCAAGGGAACTGCCAGATCTACTGTTGAACTCTGTTTTTCCAGCACCCTGCGCCAGGGGGTCCATGCCTGAAGGTTTCCATGGCATTTGGGATACAGGCTCACTGTGGTTGCACAGCCCTGGTGTTGGTTTTCAGCTCAGAGCGCCCATCTCCCTCCTCCCTGTATTGTTCTGGCTCAGGCAGCTCTTCAGTTTATTCATCTGGCTTTCAGATTCTTCTATTCCCATGGTACTTTCCATGCACAGCAAGATAATTACTCCCAGGGCAGGGATGTATTTTCCTACCAGTCATTTAAAGTCCTGTTTTCTCATCGTCTGTTTGAAGAGTAATTAGCCCTATCTTTTAAAAATTTAAAAAAAAAAATCTAATCTAGATAGAGGAGATTGGCTCATGAAGTCATTACAGCACTGTCTGGATTTCCACTGCACATGCAAACAGCGGCTGCCTTCAAGCTAAGGGCAAACTGGAATATTGTGTCCAGTTCTGGGCCCCTCAGTTCCAGAAGGACAGGGAACTGCTGGAGAGGGTCCAGCGCAGGGCAACAAAGATGCTGAAGGGAGTGGAGCATCTCCTGTGTGAGGAAAGGCTGAGGGAGCTGGGGCTCTGGAGCTGGAGAAGAGGAGACTGAGGGGTGACCTCATTAATGTTTACAGATGTCTAAAGGGTGAGTGTCAGGAGGATGGAGCCAGGCTCTTCTCAGTGACAACCAGTGACAGGACAAGGGGTAATGGGTTCAAACTGGAACACAAGAGGTTCCACTTAAATTTGAGAAGAATCTTCTTCATGGTGAGGGTGTCAGAGCCTGGCCCAGGCTGCCCAGGGAGGTTGTGGAGTCTCCTTCTCTGCAGACATTCAAACCCGCCTGGACACCTTCCTGTGGAACCTCAGCTGGGTGTTCCTGCTCCATGGGGGGATTGCACTGGATGAGCTTTCCAGGTCCCTTCCAACCCCTGACAGTCTGAGGTTCTGTGAAACTGCACGCTCAGTTCTGTGAGCGAGGATTCTCGTTGTCGCCATGGCAAGCTACCAGCCAACCCTTGCGACGGGCACTCAGGACTGTTTTCCTTTCGTACCAGCTCCATTTCACAGGGGGCTCCTCTGCAGCGCCCTGAGGCCACACAAGCCCAGAAGCGCTCAGGGCTGCAGGGCCCGCAGGAACGGGGCAAAAAGCCGAGGTACGGGTGTGCTGCTGTGATTCGCCGTGTTGCTGCGCTACAAATCAAGCAAAGCAACAGAGATCACACCGACCGCTGCTACCAGGGCACAACACTAGGAATACACAGCATGCCTTTTGGTTCCCTGCCTCGATACGGCCGTGGTAGTTTTCATCACACAAATTTCAATACCAGCTAGAGCAGAGAGCAAATACAGAAGCTGGTTACTATAATACCAGCCTATCCTGCTGCCCACACCTGAAACAGGTATTAGTGACAAGCAAAGCAGGTAGTAGGAACAAGCAAATTAGTCTGGCCTTCCTTACCTCTGTTGTAGTATTTATGTTCACCTATCAATTTTGGTTTCCGACACAGAAGTGCTTCTACAAAAGTACAAACCACATATTCTATTTTGCCACAGGTTTTCCATTTGCAAGCAGCGCACACAACCACGTGAACAAAAGACATGGGAAAACCAGGCCTGGTTCAAGCTTAGAGAAACTGCACTCAGTAGCAACAAAAGTGTTGGTGCTGTATTCAGCTCTATTTGATGCTGCGCTGTGATTTGGGAAGGACTGTGATCTCGCTGCCCACAGAAAATGGATGAGAAAAGAAACCACCATCTTAAAGGCAGGAACGAGTTTAGCTTGTTTAGATTATAACAGTTTGCTTTTTTAGCATATTTGTGTGGTTACTGTCAACTTTTGGCTGTTTCTACCTCTTCAGTGTTAATATCTCAGAGTAATAGTACCAAGTTCTTTTTCCTCATATTTGTTATTTGCAGTTTTATAATAAATTTTCACACTTTAATGAGAAAGTTGCTTGTCTGAGCCATTTAAGGGAAGAATATATTCTATGAAAATTACGTTGAGGCTCCTTACATGAAGGATTATTCAAAGGCAGACTGTACAGGAAGAAGGTGACATATTTGATATCATCTTCATGCCTCCCAAAGCCAACAACACTGAAAAAGACAAACACAAGACAAAGAAACTTCTCCAAACTTTACAGCCTGAAAATATATTTTCTTTTAGTAGAATTTACCCTTATTTGATTTACAAAACAGAGCACAGAAATAATGTTCTCTGCAAGCAGCTCCATAAATATTGTGAAATGACTAACAAGAGACACACAGCAATGGAATCTAGTTGCTTTTATAGTCTAGGATTTGTCACTGAATCAGAAGGTATTGTGAAAGGGTAGTAAAGTCTGGTGAGTGATTGTGACAGGCTGGAGCTTAGCAAGGGAAGCAAAGCCTTTGCATTTCAGGAGTGGGCATCTTATAATGGGGAGAAGAAGGAACAAACAAACAAAAAAAATCAGCAAGATTGACTTTGAGATGTTTCTCTTAATGAAAGTTTTCATGTCACACTCATTTCAATGCTAATGTCAACATTTTTTTGGAAGAAGTAGCACCCTGTAACATTCATTAGGGATGTCACAAGCATCCCACAACATATGGTGTCTCAAATCCAATTACTTTTCTATTCAAACCGTGACCTTGAACAGGTTTTTAAAATAAGAAAGAACACGGAAACAGAGCTCCTTTGCTTATTTTATGGCTCAGTGGCATACTACTGGAATTCAGAATTATGTCAAATTGACTTATTGTTTGTTTTGCTTTCTTTATTTTTTCCAAATTTAAAAAAGTTATGGGAGCTTATTTTAAAAGGAGATAGTGGTGGCAACATCTGTTTCTTAAGTCTATTTGCACATTAAACACCTCATGGACATAAAAAAGGGCATTTTGAAATACTTTAACCAGCCATTGGCTGGATTTGATTTAAAGTATCTCTACTCAGATGTTCCCTATATCCTACATAGCCTGAAGCTCAAAAGTCCTCTCTGCATCGTGATAACCTCATAACCCAGATGCACGAAAGACTCGCAATGACCACGTTTTCCTGCCTTCAGCTGCCCGCTTCCTACCATTTCTGAACATCAGCGTTTCCAGTTCAACCCATGCAAAAGAGGACTGAAACATTTAGAAGGGTCTCTTTCTAGGGATAGAGCTTTTCATCTGTGAACAGCTTTCTCTACATGATTTTAACAAAAGCTGTAAGGGTATTTTGCTTATGTGAAGACCTAAAAATCTGACCCATTCTATGTCAAACACGTCACGCCTCCAGAAAATTAGTTCTTTATAAATAGAAATGATATCATATTGGAACTTCACCACTTTGCCATCTTTTTGCATGTTCTTCGTAAAACAGATTATATTGTTACAATATAAACACCCATGCCTTTAACGGTACAATTAAATCCAGAGCAATTAGGGCAGATGGTTACCGTAGTTCTTTGTTGAGTTTTACTTAAATATCCCCAATCATTCTTGCACTTTAATGCATTCAAATATGTAATTATGTTTAGCATATGTCCATTTATTATGCACAGTCACTGGAAATCAAGTTCACTTTGATTATATTTTCTAATTGATATTTAGAAACACCGGCAGACAAAGTAAGTGCTGGAGCTGTATTAACACAGATAAATACGCTAACATAAACCTCTGTTACCGTTTTTAATGGTGAGGAGAACATTAATTCAAGACATTCACTCATGAAAAT
Source organism: Patagioenas fasciata (assembly GCF_037038585.1). Classification (NCBI taxonomy): domain Eukaryota; kingdom Metazoa; phylum Chordata; class Aves; order Columbiformes; family Columbidae; genus Patagioenas; species Patagioenas fasciata. The sequence goes on along the minus strand of NC_092537.1, from coordinate 5,807,989 downwards.
ATTAATAATTTCCCTCTTAACTTTAAAGTAACCTACCAACTATGGAAAGATCAAATACGATTAATATTTTAGAAAAAGAAATCTTGATGAAAGAAAAAAGCAGGGAAAAAAGAGAACCCACGGTATATACCATGCATAAAAATGAACTGAAAGGGCTGGCTTGTCTCAGTAGCAATCAGTATAATTCATGGGAATAGAGCTCAACAAGAGAGGCCATCTTTTAAAATATTCCGCATTTGTAGAGTTATTTATAATGTGAACAGAGCAGAATGAGAAGCTGACAGCACTGCAATAGAAAATACGGTCATTCGAGAGCAGAAGTAATCAGCTTTCTGGGACTTCCCCACAGCCCGGGGCTCGGGAGATGTTTGTTCCACCAGAGACTGTACCTGCAATCTGTGACAAATCACTGTCCCCTCTTATGTCTCCGCTCACACCCAAAAAAATGCAATAAAACCTTGGCACAATAGGGAAGGGTTGATATAGGAACAACCACATAAAAAATTCAGATACTGCAGTAATGGAGGCCTTTATAAAGTTTTAGATAGATCCACAGCACAGACACAGCCAGAACAGTGCAATATTTCCCATCGCGCTTTTTTTTTTAATGCCTCCAGGGATATGGAGAGAGAAACCTAATCCCCATCCAATGCCATGAGAAACTGTTAGATCTGCCTGACCAGCAAGAATTGAGCTGTAAAACTACCACCAGCACTGTTCAGGTAACAGTTTCTAGCATTTAGAAAATGATATTGATATTCTAGATGCCTTGAAAATTACATACCGCCCTTTCTAGGTGAGGTAACCGAGGCAGACTTCAGTACAGGGCTACTCAAAAAAGTAACTCTACCCAAACACCAACTTCTGTGCCCAGACCACACCTTCAAATAGTTCTTTTCAATCTGCAGCCCATTTAACTGCTTGTGTATTTTTCCCTGCATCTACTCACTCCCCATAGCGAGCACAAAGATAAGCACACCACAAAGCTTACTGAGCAACATCAGATAGCGGGGAAAAAAAATAATGATAAATCAAAGCACACCAAAGTCTGTTTCATCAAAGCTCAGAAAGAGGTTTTCACAAAATCCACAAACAGCAAGATAAACACAACATTGTGAGAAAAGGAAAATGTTACTTTAAAAGCAAAAATGTAAGGCTAAGAATGAAAGAGAGATGATAGTAAAATGAAATAATTGTAAAACAAAACCAGTAGTAAATATTGTTGTGTCATGTTCAGAATAACTCAAGATGAATACTGTCCTTTCAAAATGAAAAGCATGAAGTACCATACTCATTAAAATGCCACACTGTGAACAATTGCTTCATTTATCCTCTAGAGTGCGTACATTATTTAATTCTTAAACTGAGTTATCCTACTGTAGATAGTAAACAGCCCAAATCCCTAAGTGTTATTTTGGTTTGTTATTTATTGCATCCTTTACCTAGACGAGACTGAGAAACCTTCTCTCACGAACTGTCATAACTGCTTTTGCTTTATTTTCTGTCAGCACTGCACAATGACTGCTGCTGTTCAAGGCTGAAATTCTTGTCCTAGCATTTTGTTCCCCCTTCTTATACCAGTAGGTGAAGTGCTCCTTTCTCTGGTGACATTCTCTGGTGCATTCTGATGCCTTTCACTACCCAAGAAATATCTGCATTTGATTCCACTGTGAAAAACCCTCCCTAACTGGTAAACCTTTTGTGCTTCTTAAAAACAGACAGTGATACAGACATGCAAGATGTGGAGGCTGTGAGAGAACACTCGCAGCCCACATGGTTATGGTAGCAGGAAAAACTGGCACTAAGACCCGGACACTGCACACAAACTTACAGTGTATGTACAAATGCATGAGAAACAGCAAGCTAAAAAATTAATGTATCTCATCACATACACCACTATAATTCTTGTTGACGACTGAAAAATAACCCAGGACCTTATCCCTGGCAGTGACATAGTGACACATCCTCTGTCACTGAAACCTCACCAGGTGCTACCTGGGGCACTGCACCGTCCCACCCCTTCCCTCACACGCTGATAGATCCATAGGCTGGCAAAGGACACAAGCACTGCACTCATCTTCTCTACCAACATCAAATGCAAGGGAGACTACGCAGGCAAAACCTTCATTCAAGTTCATTCATTTGACACTTGAAACTAGAACCAAAGCCAGCACATCGCTTGTATTCATTTATAAGGCCTCACGGATGGACAGATTCATGAAGGAGCTTGCTGGGTCTAAGAGGAAAATACAAAGAGCACATCAGGCTAGGACTGGCCAGTGTTCACAGTGAAGGGGTTACAGACAAGAATGCCTCAAACCTGATGGCACTTCCTTCTCTCAGATTTTTCATAACATATCTGTGATCTCATCTCTCTAAGACAGTCAGTCCTTGAGCAAAGATGCAACCTAATCATGACCCTTCATAGAGCGCTCTCCAGTTCCCACCAAATCCCAACAATCCTGATTTGACCACAGAGCCTCATGAATCTCAATTCCAAACTGCTGAAAGAGGTGATGTTACCTTCAGGGAGGTGAAACCTGATGAATCAGCATTGTATCCTCCACTCTGAATTTCTTGGACATGAAGCAAAATCTCTTCAGTTTTCCGAAACTTTGTCATTCAAAGCAGATGAGCAGAAGTTCAAGTCCGAAAGGCAGAAAAGAAAAATGAATAGAGATCAGGTGGAGACACAGTCTGAGTTCAGGTTGCATCACCCAGACTTGAGAAGAACCCTTTTTCTCCACCTTTGCTGAGTCAATCAGAACTTATTTCAAGAACCTCTCCCAGATAGCAAACCCCAGGCAAACATTGCAGAATCTGTATGAAGACTTAGAGACTGGGTGAAACACACTATTCCCATATGAACCCACACAGTAAGCCTATACTGTAGTACATAAACCTGACAACAGTCCAATTTTAAAACCAAACAGCAGAGTCAGACCAGTTGTGTCCTCACTTAAATCCCTGTAGCCAGCACATTTGAAGTTCATTTGAGCACTGTAAGCAGAGTTATATTTATTCATTTCTTTAATAGCAAAATTTTCCTTGTGTACTCCAATTTGTTTCTTAATTTTATCAAACCAAAGTAAGTTCCTTTCCACAATCTGCATACTATTCTAAAGGACAAGATTAACATGTTTGTAAAAAGCTCATTAAGTTACTATCTTGTGCTTTGCAGTGTTATGCCAGTTAAAATTCACTACAGATTTCTCTTAAACCTGTGAGATTTCTTTTATATCCACCTATGTGCTCGTTTGTTTAACCAGTGTTAATAAAGAGATACCAATTCTTCTCTCCCCTACAGCTCGAAACATTGTAACTTTTATTTCTATTTTTACACACACACAGTGCCATACATATGGCGCTCACTGATTATTCTATAATGGTTAGGGGGATTCATATATCACAACTCTGGCATACAGATGCTATCATCTTCATCTCATGTTTTCAGAGCCCTGAGGATTTTCATTTTTTAGGTTGATACAATAATTTTTCATGTTGTCAGTACCAAACATGTATATTGACAAGACTGTCAAGAAGTCGCCTATTGTGCATTTATTTTCTCTCCCTCGGTTAATTCAAAGCTTTTTGACTTATGAGAAAGATGATTTATCCTTTAAGGTGTAAATAAATGCAGTTGAGAAAATGCATTTACATTTATTTCTGTTATAGTACAATTAGCTGTTCCTTTCCAATTAAGCTTTATTTTTAAATGGTCCATTGGTATTCAACTAATGTGCAGCTTTTTGATCTGGGACTTCGAAAGATGATAACTCAATGGATTATTTTATTGGATAACTTTCTATGCAGTTCCATGCTGTAGCAAAATTATAATTATGTAGCAAAATAATTATGTATTATTAACATTGTACCTTTACACTCTTAGTTTACTATTCCTCATCATAGATATCACCATAATGAAAAACACTTCAGGTGAATGTCTAGAGAAAAAAATATACATTCTTCTTTCCTTTTCAACAGCCAACAAACAGAAATGTGATATGTCCCTAAAACAACCTTTTACATAAATAATCGCTGCTACACATAAGCAGAGTCCAAATACCAGATTGAGCAGAACTAAAAACCATGTGGCAGTAGGACACTTGGGTAGCAGGAGGGGATGGTGTAGGATGATCCGTTGAGAAGGAGGCAGGTTAGTCCTCAAGAATAACAGCAGTAATTTTATAACAAACTTGCTTTTTAGCTGAAACCAAACTGGTCACAAAAACCACAAAACCCTCATAAATTGTTAATAATCTTAATTTATAATCAAGTTATTATTTAACAATATTAAAAATCTCTCTTGATATGGCCCTTCACATGTAATCAAATCTTCGCATTTTACATTCGTATCTTTACAAAGGGATGTAGAGTTTGTACAGTTTCCACAGAACAGCTTTTCTCAACCTGAGAATAAACCTACTAAGAGCTTTTATTGAAATTTTACTTGTATTTTCAGTGACCACATGAAAAAACAGCAGCTCTACAGAACACTTACCAGTGCCTGGTGACCTCAGTAGTCACCATGGTTCTCTATTAAAAGGGCAATCTGTAGCGTTAGCGTGGATCATTTCGGACCATTTAACCACCTGTACAAGCCATAGGCTCGTGCACATTCGCCAGGCAGACTGCACCACAGATGGCTCTGTTTGTAATAAACAGCTGCTGCTATTTATGGAGAAACATCCAATCCCTGGTACCCTCACAATGACAATAGTTAGTTGGGGTTTTTTTCTTTTGAGAAGAGCCTTGTTTATTTAGACTACATGCAATAAATTAAACGGGAATTATTCTGTTCACACACTGTTCCAGCCCAACACGGACACGTCATCTCTGGAACACCCTCCATAAAGCCCTTATTTTTCAACTTGAGAAATGCTTTTCATGCCAGCATCACCTGAAAAAGGACTTCAGGTTGACTATATTGCTATTAATAACCTAGACAGCTTAAGTGAACTGGACACAATATTCCAGGTGTGGTCTCCCCAGGGCAGAGTAGAGGGGCAGGAGAACCTCTCTGACCTACTGACCAACCCCCTTCTAATCCACCCCAGGTACCATTGGCCTTCCTGGCCACAAGGGCCCAGTGCTGGCTCATGGTCATCCTGTTGTTCACCAGGACCCCCAGGTCCCTTTCCCCTACGCTGCTCTCTAATAGGTCATTCCCCAACTTAGACTGGAACCTGGGGTTGTTCATACCCAGATACAAGACTCTACACTTGCCCTTGTTCTATTTCATTACATTTTTCCCTGCCCAACTGTCCAGCCTGTCCAGGTCTCCGGATGGCAGCACAGCAATGCCAGCTGTGACACACATGGGAGGATGCTGCGGGCTGCATTAAAGTAGCAGCAGCTGATCCCATTATGGAAGAGAAGAGAGTCCAGGCTGGGAAGTTTGGTAGGATCAACATCTGCCTGAATCTCTTCTTTTCGATTAAAAATCCGCGTACTTTAAACTAACCCCAACGCATCTTTAAAAAGTTAAAATGTTCCTTTAAAGTTACAGCTGTTGCTGTCTGAATCTCTCCTTTCTTGATGACGTTATGTGTATCTGCGAGAGGGATTTCCATGCTCTCAGTGTAGAAGAAAGAACTGATGTTTCAATTAAGGCTTTTAAATCTTATGTCTCCAGAAAAAAAGATCAAATCTCTGCCACTAATACTCTTTTTCTTTACATAGTCTGAAAGCATGATCAGCCTGACCTTCAATCTTCTTTGCTTTCTGCACTAAACTCCTTTTTCTCCTTGTGTTTCTGTATATACACCCTTTCCAAATAGTTCACATCCTCAATTTCCCCCACAGATTTGATGCTCATAACCTTGATTAACCAGCAAAAAATCTGAAGAATCAAAAATAGGTTTCCTCAATTTGTTTCGAGGTAAACATTTACTCAGTTTTGTGTTTTGGTTGGTTGGTTGGTTTGGGGTTTTTTTGTGTTTGTTTTTTTAAAGAGCAGGTCATATAATTTTTTTGAGTCTACCAAGTAATTTCATATTACTGAACTACAATCACTCTCTCATTATAAGAACAAATACAACCACCAGAAAAGCATAAAAGGCACCTGGAGAGTAAATGAAGGTGGGGGGAAATAAAATCACTACAGGAGCTGATTTATATTACCCCCTTTGAATGCACATAAACATAGGTTATAAAGTGTAAGAACTGGATATTAAATTTCACATTCTGAATGCAACATCTCTTTTGACTAAAGGATCTGAAGCATGCCATAACTTTGATGGATTTTTAATTAGTACAATAGGTCTATCCAACTGTATGATGCACTGAAGTTATGCTTGAGATGCCAGTAAGTTCACAGGGTAATACTCAATACACAATCTGAAGCCAACATTTCTTGGGCGCTGAAGGATTTAGCAAATTCAGCTGCAAAGTGAATCAAAAGGTGTTGTATAAAACTGACACCTTAAAAGTGTCTTTTAGAAAGCACTAAGTACTGCTAAAAATGATTACTGGAAAACATAAAACACAGTTTGCAAGGATCTGGTTCTTCTCTTCAAAAGGAAGATGATGAAAGAGAAAAGTTTAGAATGTCTACACACCCTTTTAGAATCACTCTTTAACAAGCAAAGTAATGATGTGTCCTAAGAGGCAAGCCAGCAGACAAACTATAAATATCATGACTAATGTACTACTAAGCTAGAACACCTTCCTATTCCCACCCATCCTCTCTTTCCAAACAGAACAATGTGGCCAGTTTAAATCCTCTACTTATATGGCATTAAACCACTTAACATATAGGATCTATACATATACATTTCAACCACTAAGCGACAAACAAAAACCTCTTATTCATAGCATAGCAAAGACTGGAATAAGTTTATTCAAGTGTTTGTGAGTAAAGGACTGGGCTTGCAGGTATACTTTACTTTCAAGTCACTGTTCAGCTTGTTGTCTAATTCAGTATTCAAAAAGGCAGCATCCCTTCTGATTTGCATTCAGCAAGGGTAGCTTCTTAAGTTTAGTATCCAAATTCACTGCTTAGGTTGAAAAAGCCATGACAAATAATCCCAAAGCAAATAACAGACATTAAGTTACAACTTCACCACAGCTGTTTTCGAGTTGGTGGTGTTTACATTAGTTGTTTACTGTTTTATGAAAAAAATCATACAGGTTTGAATGAATCTACTTCATATTTGAGGTAGAGAAAGCCTTTTATTATTCCCTTTCAATTAAAAAGAAAAACAACAGGGTTGCAAGGTAAGAGAAAAGCTGGGGAACTCCTATAGAGCAAGAAGTAAGTTCACAAATGTAGCCTGGTTCATTGTTCCCTCCCTGTAGGTAGGTGATGCTGGTGGTGTTTGTAATTATACATCCATTGACGGCAGCACAAAACATTTCATTATATTTCTGACACATTTATTTCCATACCCTCTGCTTCCCTCAAGTGCTGGATATAATCACCCAGCTGGACTCCAGCCTGCTATAAATCACTTGCTCAACATGTTTTATCACTTCCTTTGGATTAGCCAGAAAACCCCCAGTAAAACTGGAAGCACCAAACCACCCCCAGCAGCTGCTTTACGTCCTTGTGCACAGACACGAAAACATCAAACATCCTGCTGCAAAGCCAGAGCTTCCTCAGTGCTCGCTCCTGAATTAGAGCTGGGCACTTTTATTCTCCCCAGCATAACACATCAGATTTCTTTCATGAACATAGAAATATCCTTTTTTTTATTAATTATTATCATTATTAAGGGCTTGGAGCTTACGCAATACCGAAAAGTTGCAGTCTTCATTTCTTTGAATTAAAATAAGGAGCTCACCCCCACAAAGTTGCCACTGAAGATAAAAACCTTCATTTTGCTGTAACTGAAGTGTAAATGTTTCTTGGTTACTTCAAGAAGAATGCAAGGGAAATAATACACAGCAGTTCTTTCACTTACTTAAAACTCTACAAAAAAATCTGCTACTTTCACATAATGTTTAGGTGAGTAGTGACCTAAAAGAGCCAGAAGGTGGCTGTTGTTTGGGGATCTACATACACAATATCTACTGTGTAAACAATACATACAAATATTTTTCCTAATGCAGTAAAACTGAATATTACTTGGTGACAGCTTTAACGACTCTGAATTTTGTAAGAGTCAATAGTACCCATAATTGTGTCCAGCAAGTTAAACATACGTGTCCAGACACATCCAGACACTGTCGCAATAAATTTTACTTTTGAACGCAGCTTCGTGTCAGCATTGTAATTCTGTTTCTCTTCACACTCACAGAATGTGTCATACAGGGTTCTCAAACACCAAAATATCGGTGAGTTAAGTCTCAATATTCTCCAGCATCCTTAAGATATATTCTTTATCTAAGATGGGGTTTGATATGGCTTCAGCATTTACAAAATGTACATTAATATATCAACACATTTTATTAACCAAACAGAAAACCCCATGCGGTAACTATAGCAATTGACTGTTGTTTTCTCTGGTTTGTTACAAGGCAATAATGGCTTAGTACACATTCATTTGACATTCAGCTGTTCCAAAAGCAAACGAAGTACCTTTTGTACTAACTTTTGTACCATCTTTGTTATCCATGGTAATTTACACAAATGTGATTGTACTTAGAATCTCAGGTGCACAGAAGAATGAAAACCCAAGCCCTACATAAAGTTTCTTTTCCAGCACAAATTCATCCTTCAGGCAGCAGGTGATTCTAGAGCCTTTGGTGTGCCTGAAATGACCGAGAACACCAAGCAGGGCAACACAGCGCTATGTGTAAACTACCACACCAAGGTAAATGTGTAACTGTACTGCATCTATCTCAATAGCGCCACGCTAGAGTCTCCATATGGAAACATATGACATGTCTCAAACTAAATAAACATACATATTTTCTACAACATTTTTCTGCTTTTAAATACGCAGTATGATCATTTTCCAGGAAATAAATCTTGCGAAGCAATAAGTGTTATGGTGTGCTAGGATTTTTGATAGCCATCTGGCTTCGAAACAAGCACATTGCTACAGAAAACTAATTGCCAAACTATTGTCTGTAATCATCATTTCAATAGCATATGCTTATACATTTCCAGCCTTGTTTTCAATGCATCCTCAACAGCCAGCAGTTACATCTAGCACATGCAAAGGGGAGAAGAATAAGACATGAGCTGCAAGAAAACCCACAAACACTGCATGAATTCGATAGCACTGCAGCAATGTATTCAAATGAGCTACTGCACTGCCATGATCCAAAGAGGCCCCAGAAAACCACGCAGCTGCATTCCGACTTGATAAGTTATCCGCAGCGTTTCTAAATCAGCGCACTTAGAGTTGTTCATGAGCAAAATCAGGTACAACAGGACAATAAACTTACATAAATCTGCATACTTTAATAAGGCAATTAATTTATAAAGTAGTCCATGCAACAAGGCAAGTAAAAATATATTGACGCAAAGGGGAATTTAAATGTTTGGTAATAATTCAAGGTCTAGTTTTCTACTGTATGCAAGGAGAATTTTCAGACGTGTTGATTTACAAAGAACATGTAGATTAGATTGCAAGTCAATATATGTAGGCATTGATTTGATTCGGTAGTTCAAGAAATTGAGGTTTTCTTTCCACAACAAAAAACGCTGTAAGGAGGAACTGATCAGTCAGTCACAAGGTATCATTTTAGAGCTCTATGCATGGAGCACCTTTGACTTCTTTTTTTCCTCTCCCATTTTATCACTACAATCTTTTTCACTCTTCTCCTGTATGCAAGTATCGCTGTGGCTACAGGACAGACCTGGGCCATCTCAGCTCCTCTGGTTTCAAGGCAATCATTTTGGAAACACCTTAAACTGCATAAGCCAACAGTGAAGTTAGAAGCGGCTTTTAACTTTGATCACAGTCTTTTTCCAGTTACCCCTCCCCAAACTGTTCAGTCTTGCCTCAGAACCTTGTACCTGAAGAGGCATTTGTGAGACACGCGACTTAGATCACAAAACCAAATTAAAATATGTGTAAAAAAATATATATATATTAATTTTTAACCTGGCTCCCTGAGCAAATGCCTCTGCTGGCACAAAGGATGGGGCAAAATGACCACAGAAGCAAATAGCAGAAGTGCCACCTTTGGTATGTCAAAGCATTAATGAAATGACAGCCTTAGTAATTTGATAGAAATGGCACATACATTCATTTGTTCAATTATGATGCCCGTGTGATGGGATTAAATGGAGTAGAGTACTCGTTTTGGGCTGCTGCTGAGCATTTAGTTCTTCCTCAGGTGTTCAGACTGAAATAACAGCAGGGTCTGCATTAAAAGACAAAATAAGGAAGGCCGAGCAATGTGACCTAAATAAAATATAAGATGCTGAAGACCTGTAAGGAATCCCCAGTGATAGTATCTTTTATGCTAAGAAAAGGCAAAAAAACTATTTTAAGTCCTAATCTACTATTACCTCCTTTGAAGTGTCATTACATTTCCTTCAGCAAATGCTGAAGTTGCTTCAAGGGCCATTTCAGGGACAGTTTAGTTCTTCTTGGCACCCTGGTATCACTGCTGGAATAAACTGAAGTGACAGCTTATTTTAAATATTACACTGTTTCTCCCTGACCCCTTTCCATGTTAACCAAAGATCACTGGCAAACTGGACTACATCTGGAACACACTGGGTGAGCATGGAGGGGGTGTAAAATAAAAATAGATGCAAACAAAAATCAAGATGCTTCTTGGAAAAATGTCAAAACTTCTGAAGAATTTCCCATTTTGCAAGTTTCTCAGTGCTGCTGTGCTCAGAAAGCCAACTGCGTCAAGCACTTGTGTTTATTCCACTGGGGAGCATCCATCTTTTAGATGGGGAGAATGCCAAACAGCTGGATCACAGCAAGGTCATGAGATTGTATTAACATCTGTCAGGTGCTCTGAGCTTCTCAAATCAAAGACTACATGTAAGTGCCAAATCACTTATAGGCAGAAAGTTGTCTTAATACAAGAAATCATGACCTTTTGCAGCAGCTCGAAGCAGCGCCTAAGCCAGAGCCACATCTTTTCCAGCAAAAGTTTAGCCCCTGCTGTGCAAGTTAAAGGTCTTTCCATCCAATTACAAATTTCTTTTTGCAATTCAAATAGCTTTGTGTTTAAGCTCTCTTTCCATTGTTTCATTCACCTAGAGCATACACCTAGTGACAGAGTGATCACAGAGTACTCTGTGCTGATGTTTAGCTTACCTTGCCACTATATTCAGCCTGTTTTAAGAGGCAGACAGCTGTGCGTATACTGGATGCACAGTTGAAGAGCAGAAAGGCACGAGGAGTTACAGCAATCCAAGAAAAATGTTACAGCTACAGGTACAGAAAGATCTACATTATTGGACTCCATCTGCCTTCCTACCCTACCACTCTTCCAGAAGAGCTTCTAAATGCTTGAAAGCATGATCTTGTGTAAAATATTAAATGCTATAATCATATTCATCCCATCTCACTCCTCCTTATTGCTCCTTTCTCTGCCCAAGCCCAGGTTCCCCCACCCTTGGATAATCCACAAGGCCGGGTCATGTCTCATTTCCTCAGCCTCCCAATTTCACAATCCTCCTTGGAAAATCAGCCCCCAGGGCTGTTTCTGGGTCCTGCGGACCATTCACTCAATTAATCCCCTTGCTCACAACTTCCCTGTGCACAGCGCAGACCATCTGAAATACAGTGATCAAGGCTTCATAAATTACAATATCAAGATCATTAGTGCTATGTTTATTACAGTATGGTGTTGCAGAAAATTTGTTTACAACTTGCTTTAAAATAACCCATATGGTTATTGCTAGTGTTCAAGCATTATTTTATATGCTTCCTAGTTCTTTCAGACCTTACATTTGATTAGAATCAGATTTAAGCACCCTATAAAAGCACCTGTCCTCCACAGGGAATTACCAAATCACGGACAAGAATAGTAATGCAGAGAATAAAGAAATTACCCTCGTACCATATAAATTGGATTAGATAATCACAAATTTATCATGTGGTCAGAGATGCATCTTAGAATTTTAAAAGACTCAGATTCTTCAAAGTCCACAGAAGAACAAGAGAGAATGGAAACAGAAATCATTAGTTGCTTTGTATAATTTTCACCTGACATCTCCATGTTAATTTTCCTTTGGGCACTGGTCTCAGTTACCAATAGAGTCTCTAATTTCAAGCCCAGGCTCATCTAAATCCACCTGCATTACTTTTGCCTCAATGACTACACATAGTTTGTGATTATCCGATAGATGGCTCAATCCTCAATGATAAATCAGAAAGAGATGATCTTTGATAAAATTCCGTGTAAATGCAAAAACACACACGATGTATAGAAAGCTGTTTGTTTTCTAAATTTCATTTCTCCCTTAATTATACAACAGCACTTTTTTCCCCTCAGAATTTCTCTACTCTCTTCACTAATTAAAAAAAAAAAAGCATAAATTATTTCACCAGACATTGGCAGTAAATTTACATTTGCCCAACTGGCTTCAGATCTGATTGTTTCAGGTGGCAGAATAGGAAAAACTTCCATGTTTAACTAAATCTTAAAATTTTGCCATCTGTTCACAAGCCATTTATCAACAGAAGGAAGCCAAAATTCGTTTAATAATTGCCAGGAGTTGCTTCCTCTGTTATTGATTGTGCATGACCATAAGACAAAGCAGCTCACGACCCGCCTGGATTACAACTGACAAATAACCAGACTCACACGTATAATTTACAGGGGAATTCAAGTGGATAAAAGAAATAGACAGCAGCAATAATGCCAGTCCTCCCACATATTCAAATAAATAAGCAAAGGTTTTATTCTTGCAGTGGAATGAACTGAGAATTTACCTCTTCACAAAATAAGGAAACGCTCACACTAGTAACGTTACCGACTTCAGAGGAATTGCTTCTGTGAATAAGGAGGCAGGGACGCGAATAAAACCTGAACAATCTGAACCACCAAGCAAACTCTAGTTGCCAAGTGCTTCCACTGAGCTGAATAAGGCTACCCGGCTTGGCTTCATTTTTGTCATTTAAGATTTCCTTTCATTCACAAATTCAAGTGAGTCTCATTCATGCTGGCTCTGCCAGGTCTGCCCAACAGAAAAACCTGTATAGATAAAAGCACTGAACAACTCAGTGTAGTATATGCAAAGGTATATTAGTAAAAAATATCTATGTACAAGGGGAATGCAGTCAATTTGTTGAAAGTTTTCTTCATCTCAAATATTCAAAATGTCAAGATGGAAAATAACAATGTTTCCCAATATTAAAATGTTTTGATTAAAAAGGCTTATGCACTTTATTGTGAAGGAATTGAAATCCTAATAAACCACCCAAGTACAGGAGAGGAACTCTGCTGCTCCCAAGACCATCACAACGGATATTCCACTTCCAGTTTTGCCAGCTGGCTTATATACTACCTAATCTTCTAAGCTGTTAGAGCATTTCTAATGGCTTAACATTCTTAAAATCAAGTGACAGTAATTATAATAGGGACTTAAATTATAATAGAGCTGTAGAAAAAAAAAAAAAAATCTTTCTGTATCTAGATTTTGGTAACATTTTAGATTTTTAAGCTCAAGAATAAATTCTCACTCACTCTAACTGAAGTTTTGGTCAGCAAGCAACATGAAAAACACCCACAGAGTTTAGAATATTAACCTTTCCCTATTCATAAGTCTTCCAAAATTCATGTTTATTCAATTGAAGAAGCCTGAGCCATTTTCTTCAGAAATTGATGAAGAAAGCTTGAAAATAATGAATACTGGTGCAACTGCCTCCAAAGTTGTAGCCAGATGACTTAATTTGAAGTTCTTTGGAGCATCCTTAATTGCAACTAATACTTTCCAAAAAAAGCAGTGAATTAAAACAGACAGACATTCATTCAGATGAGGAGTCACCTTTTTAAATGTGATCAAAAGAATCTGACATTTAAGGCCTGACTCTAAGGTGAGCTGAGCATGTTTACTGAAGTAAAGAGAAACCCCCAAAAGCTTCAGAGCTTCAATTCTGCCCCACTCTTCCCCCAGCCACACTTTCTGTGCCAGATCAGCAGAAATTAAGCACATAACAAAGCAGAATTTTCTTCTGCAAATCCAGGTTTGAATTTCCCCAAAGTTTGACCTATTTTTTGTTTTTGTCATCCCTCACGATGAAAATCCACGAATTGAATCAGAAGCTTATAGAATCCCTAAATAGCTACTTTTTTCAAGAACAAAGCAGGTAGAGCAGCACTCCAGAGGGATTTTTTTCACTTATAAATTGCTTTATGTACAGCAAAGATCAGCTTAACTCTTCTCTATAGCTTCACACAAAACTGAGCCCTCCACAGCTTGGTAAATCAGACTGAATAGGTGTCAAAAATTGCAAGGTTTTAAATGCAGAAAAAGAAGTTTCTGGTCATGGCCACACACAAGAGAGACACACAAGTAGATGCAGTGACAGAACACACAGTCACAAGGAAGCTGTTGGTTGAACAGTGATGATATCTGATGGAGAAAGACTTGAAGTGCGTAAATGTGCCTTTGTAGAGCAAGCTGTGACTACATCAGGGCCTCAGTTCTTCAAATCTGAAATAAGAGGTCAACAGTCTAGAATGCACAATCACACATCATAGATTTGTACCTGGGCCAATTTAGTTGCAAACTGAAAAACAATACGACCTGAAGCAAGGTCCCACAACATACTGACCACTGACAAAATAATCAAATTGCAATTAATTAGACAGTATCTAAAACAATAGGCATGTTGTAGCTCTTTAGAGATGACACCACAGAAGAGGATATATCAAAGACATGTAACCACACTTTCTCCATCTAACTTGGAACTTCAAAATACATATTCTTCTATGTTTAAAATCTTGATAATCCTGCCTCTAGCTCCAAGTATCTCTAAAGTGTAATAAGTCCCACTGGTCTAATTTCAGGTTACCAGCTCATTGGTTCCTGTTAACAAGACAATTTTCCCAAGCATTTTTCAAGTGTACTTATTTAATAGCATTACCATTGTCTTCCAACTGTGTTAATGGACTCCACAAAAATAGACATTTGTAATGAGTATGCCTACTCTCGCCTCACTTCTTAAACTCTTTGAAGAATTAGTTCCTTAAAGCTGAAAAAGCAGTTCATGTGTCAAGTTCTGCTCCCACTGAAATCAAGAATACCGTTGGTCACAATATCCATCCAGTGTAATCAAGAGTAAGAACCACATTATAGCCAAAATTTGTGCTTTGTACTGCAGTACATTTCTCATATAATGGACATACAGCCTTCCTTCTGCTCAATGCACAATCCTCTGTGCGTTTGCATCCCACCAGTGTAACATACACTGAGACCTCCCCAGATTATTTATTTACCACCAGTTCTCCTTAAACTTTAAGAGGCAAATATATGCTCTTTCTTGTCTGCTTGCTACTTCTAATTCAGTCCCTCAGATAGTAATATATTTCATCAAAGAACAAAAGGAAATAAGTTACTGGCTACTCATGACTTATGATGCATCTTCAGGTAAAGCAATCGTACTGCATATTTTATTCAATTATAATTCACATACTTCAATGACTCCCGTCAAACAGCAGACGAGGATAGACATTGTCTTTTGATGAAAAGCCTGGATATTTGATACAACCATATGCTGCAACATCAAAACACATAATCAAATAGATACTGTACTGAACAGGCAGGCTTATGGTTTCATGAAATCAATGCAATAGACCAAGAGAGGATTTAATGCGAAAGACCGGATCACGTGGTGTTTGTAGTCTGATACTGAAGACGTGTCTGCAGCTTGTTCTACACAGCATTAGGACTGGGACGCAGATCTGCCATCCTACTGATTTCCTTATGCGGGAAGCTTAGAGACATTGCAAGTATTGTGGGATACAAAAAGCTTCTCCCTCCAAATCACAGGCAATATTTGGTAAATGTGAGATGCTACAATAACTCTGTACTCAAAATCTGGGTGCTCGCAACCTCTTCCAATATGAAGTATCACCATCTACCAAGACATACTTCCCTTACATTATTTTATCAATTTAAGCTCTTATTTTCTTGCAATAGGAGACCATAAATGACAAAAAAGCCCCAGCCTGAACACAAAATAAATCTGTAAATTGATACCACTGTTGTTTAAGAAATTCACATCTCTTCCACCTTGTTCAGACATGTCTGTACCACTTCAACCTCAAACAAACCAGAAACAGGAATACCGAAACATTTTCATGGTGTTTCCAGCTCATTCAATAGGAAGGATTACTAGAAATTTCTGAAAGATGGGCTACAAATCTTTCAGTTTATTTATCATAGCTGCTTCAGAAGCAAAATTCTGACTGAAGCTGCTTCTCTGTCACTCCACCCCCTCGTAAGATTTAGAGAAGGATAGATTTCGATAAACCAGCCACAGAAAATGGAAACTTCACATAAAAAGGGTTTCTAAACCTGTCAACTTCCTTTCCAATGCAACAACAGATAGTTTAGTCTGCATAGTAGCATGCTGTTAATTTCAGTTGCTTCAATCAAACTTAGTCTAGAATTTTAAGCAAAAACCTTCATTTTACGTGGAGCTTTATGGTCTTGATAAGTCATCTCAAAAGAAAGTAAAGATGAAAAGCAATCACAAGATGCTTTTTACCTTCAGTCATATGTAAAGTTTGAATGAGAAATGCTCTAAACCCCCGCAACATCTGTATTTCCGTAACTTTATCTTTTTGGATGTGTTTTGACAGGCAGAGTCCTTGACTATTTCCATTTTTAATGATAACAGAGGTGGAGAAGGAGAAGCAGACTGCAGATGCTGATCTATGAAAACAATTAATTGCAGGTAGATGCTAAATATTTTTTCCCTCTGGAGATTTATCATATTACTGTGTGAAACCTTCCCACAAAGGAGCAGGTACAGTGAAGGTCTGAACATCTGTGGGAAGTTGCAGTGAACCTGCCTCAATATTGCTTTTAATGAGAACGACAGCAGAACGGCTTTGGCTCAGAATATTACATCCTCTGTTGCTCATAAATTCTCTGTATTTATTGGAGCTAGGAAGTACCAAGATAATAGGGTTAGAAACACATGCATTTTACCATTATGTGCGGAGGAAAGGACAGTCACTGATGCACGCAATTTGTTTCTAATGGGCCTTGTTGTGGAAAATTAAAACTACAGCTCTGCAAGTCCTGCCGCTTGGAGGTTTCTCCATTCTATTTTTGGCCTAATTTACTAATGAAATGAGGCTTAAGCAATTACTGTACCTGTGTGTCTATCAGTCCTTGTAATAATGACTTAGCCTGTTGGCTGGCCTTAATAAAGTCAGCAAAAGGGTAGCAGTCCCAGAGATATTAAGTTCCCATAGGTTTAATGAAATAATGAATGACTCCATTTCATTTACGACCCTGTTCTTCCCTCACAAATCCCTTCAAGGTCTTTCAACAGAAGATAGGACTTAGTTTTACTTAGTTATCAACATTTATTTTCCTGTCTGAACATAGTTACCGTTGGTGAACCATCTGCGGAGGTCACCACTTCGATGTTAACAGCTGACTATACATTCAAGTCTTTTACCAGTAGCCTTCCCAGGTGAATATCTGCAGAGTGTTAGCCTTAATAACCATTGCAAGGTGTGGAGGTTTTTGTGTGTAAATGTTTTTTCTTTTTTGGTGTTTTTTTTTACATTTTCTAGACCAGTCTTTAATTTTCGGCCTTTGTTTGAACTGATATTTAAGTGTTTAAAAAATGTGTTTTGTTTGGGATCCTTTTTCCCCTCTTAAGAAGAAAATCTTATGCTCTCGGATGGCATCACAGCAAGAAATTGAAGGTGAAACTGCTTTTGACTTCGTACCTATCTGATAATTTTGGAAGAGTTCAAGGGGTGCCTAGACCCTGTGCCACATTCTTTTTGAGCTAAAGGCTGGTCCTGCATGCAGAATATTCAGGTCTTTAGAAAATAAAACATTCCTACAAACATTTTAGTTGTTTTTTTTTGCATGTTAGGTCCCCAGAATCATCTGTAAGTGACATCTAAAGTGTCACAAAGCAGCGGGACCCAGACCAGAGACCACCTCACCCCAGCGTTTTCTCTTAAACCTGCCTCCCTCTCAGATTTGCTGTGCACAGTTAACCCGAGCTTGGGCAGGGAGCCTTTGGTGGATTTCTTCTGCAGTTGGAGGCAAACCAAGTGAACTTCACTTCCACAAGAACAAAGGTATGTATGTTGAAGGGAGACGCGGGCACCTTGCTAGCAGAAAGCTGCAATAAAACGTGAACTATTATCACAGCGCATTTTGCTCTAGAACATTACATGGTAGTTCAGGATATGGCAAGTTGACACTTATGAATAGTAAACTGTGATTGATTTGTTTTCCCCACATAGATTCAAATCACCATCATGATAAGAGCTCAAAGGCTGCTTTTAATGGAATGAAGAGCTACACAGTAATTTCTCATCTAACTAACATGGAATAGAAAGTCTGGTACACTGCAGATATGCTATTAATTATGCAATTAACAAAATCATCCTCCTTAAATTATTGTGCTTTTAACAGAAGTGTCTATGCTATTTTTTACAGTAAACCTCACTTTTACTTCAGTCTTCAAGGAGGGCATTGTCCCCACTTTTCTTTTTTGCCCACTATGTCTGTAGTTACAGATTTTATTTGCCATAACAGAATCCCAGACTGTCAGGGGTTGAAGGGACCTGGAAAGCTCATCCAGTGCAATCCCCCCATGGAGCAGGAACACCCAGCTGAGGTTCCACAGGAAGGTGTCCAGGCGGGTTTGAATGTCTGCAGAGAAGGAGACTCCACAACCTCCCTGGGCAGCCTGGGCCAGGCTCTGACACCCTCACCATGAAGAAGTTTCTTCTCAAATTTAAGTGGAACCTCTTGTGTTCCAGTTTGAACCCATTACCCCTTGTCCCGTCATTGGTTGTCACTGAGAAGAGCCTGGCTCCATCCTGCTGACACTCACCCTTTAGACATCTGTAAACATTAATGAGGTCACCCCTCAGTCTCCTCCAAGCTAAAGAACCCCAGCTCCCTCAGCCTTTCAATGAAATGTAAAGCAGTAGAGGATGGTGTCTCATCCTAAAGCAGTTAACACTCTTGTGCATTGCATGAGAGATCCAGGGAGGCAGAGCCCAGGCAGAGGAAGAAGGATTCCTAAACACTGGATATTCCTGCGGAACATCTCTCTTCCCTGGGACCTAATCCTGGTGATTTGCTTAAGGAAATTCAAGAGATCTGTGGCCCAGCAAAAGTCAAATCTGGGTAATTCAAATCCCACATTAGTGTGTCTCACACAGCAGGCTCTCTGTCTAATACTATGACAGTTACGAAAAGAAAGGAATATGCATGTTTATAGTTATAGTTATGAAAGAAAGGAATAAAAATCACAACAAAAATCGCTCACTGGAAATTCCTATTTCTTTATAGATCTCTTTATAAAGAAAACTTCATTCCTGAACAGGTCTGATTGTGAGAAAACACACGAGTCTATGTGAGGTGACAACTCTCATCCAATCTGAAGATGAAATGGTGATTGTATAGAATTTTTTCCTCATTGACATGTAGAGAATCCTTTGATGTTTCTGAGTTACATATCTCCTGCAGAAGTCCTAGATAAGCGTTCTGAACTCTTAAGGAAGCTGAATCATCATTAAACAGCATATTTTCTTTTTTGTGCTGTATTTCAGCCCGTCCCATGGGAAGCTTCATTAACCTCTTGTCTCTGGTAAAGTTTGACTTCACTAAAACTGCACAAATTACAAAAACACAGCATAAGAAACACAAACCAATGTATTCAGTTTTTCCAATCATGGGGTTTGTCGTTCAAATGCAAAGCAAACACATAAGGGCAGTTCAACATAGTCCCTAGTGGAATATTATAACGGTTTCAGGGCCAGGAGGGTGAACACAGGAACGCTAAAATCCTCAGTTCTCATCCTTGTCTACAAAATCTTCCTGTGGCCTTAGTAAATAAGGATAAGTCACACAAAGATTTGCTCGGCATCTGCTGATGGCTTTAAGCACTCAGCACTTCAAAGAAAAAACAATTCTGTCCACACAGATAGATCTGTTTAAGTGTCATTAATCTGGTGGTTGTTCTAACCTACTCTGCCAGGGCTTGATAATAATAAACAAAGAAACGTCATGAGAAAAGGAAATACATGTTTATCTAAACTCCCTCCCCCGTTTACCATGTGAAATTATATTGGAAAATGCTCAGTTATCACCTTCTGCCCCCAGGATGTAATGGGGAGGTTTAAGGGTTTCATGCAAGAAATTAATGGAAATCTATCTGCAGTAAACAGCTCTTCTTCCTATTCTGTCAGCGGCTATTTCAACATCAAGCAGCACAAACACCTCCCCTGGTGAATCCAATTTTGTATCTGCAATCACTGCTCCCAGATGGCGGATATTATCAGTCAGGAATCTGGTTTTAATAACAACTTGTTTGATCCATGCAGCCTATTGCAAAGAGCAGATCCCTCTGGCACAGAGTACTTTGCACTCCTATTTTGCCGTTATCATAAAAGCGGACTACACAACCCCACCTCAAAAAGATTCTTCACAAGTTTAATTTGAAAAGAGCGGAAAACAAAACCAGATGCTAGATTAGGGCCAGAAGAACTGAATGCCTTCCAAATATTTTTAGCAACCGTGATGTTTAATGGGAGTAAATAACATACCCAAAAATACATGCACGCAACCTGGGCCACCTAAATTTTTACCCTCCTATTTTCTGCCGACAGATACTTTGTATTTAGAGTTGGAAAACTGTATTCCATTTCACAGTTTCTTGTTCAGAGCCAGGACTTCAGAGTCAGCTAAAATTTTAACATCAGGTGAAAATAAAATATATATAGCATGAAATGCCATTAGCCTGAGCATGGGGAAGTTCTTGATTTGCTCGGAGTTTTACACACCCCTGCCACAAGAGACATAGTATAAACTCTTCCCATGCGCTGAAATGTTTAAATACCACAGATCCTCCAGCTCTGGCCAACCCACTCAGGAAAATATATATGATAAATAAGAGTGAACAAACCTTTGCTGGTTAAGCCCTCATGAATTCATGGAAAACTACTTGTCTTCCTTACTTTTTATTAGCAGCGCCTCTTTAAATGTGGAATTCCATTAAAGCTTTTTTTTTCCTACAATATCCCTGTCTTAGAACACAGTATGTTTCAAATGGAAAACAAAAAGAGTGAAACTAAAACGCATTAAGGTTCAAATATAAATGAATGACATTAACTGTCAGTTCTCTTCAACTACATTTCCAGTGAGATGGGAACCACAATTTTTAGAATGTTCGGTACGTGATCAGGTTTTATTAAACAAGCATGGTAACTTCTGCAGCAGTAAAAAAATAGAATAGTATCATCAATGGTATTTCATATTCTTCAGTTTGGTCACTACATGGGGTCTTTTTGACACCTTTTTTTTGTATTGAAAGATAATAGAAGCCTATGTTCAAGGTTTGAAGCTAGTCTGGCTCTTGGATTTACAGATAGGTTGCAGCATTATTTTATCAGCACCACTGACAAATGCTGAATTCTGGAAGTCTGGATTTCTAGCCAACATATCTCCTGAGCCTGTTCTTACCTGAAATGGGATAACTTTTTATGCTCCATCAATTCATGACACATTTGCAGCTACCAGGAGGAAGAGGGCTCTACTACTCATAATCAACTCTACCTGCTGAAAATAAACTGTGTATTTTTCATAAACATCAAAACTATAAAGACAATCAAAATTAAAATATTGGTTGATCCTCTTTTATTCTCCAGATTTATGATCCTGTATCAATGCAAGTCTGTTATTCTACTGGGTGCAGTGTAAATGAATGCATCTTCATAGATCAATCTGCATTTTGATGCTTAGGTTATGTATTTGTATGTAGACATGCACATATATATGTATATATTTTATATATTTTTTTATATACAAATAAAATCAAAGTCAGTTCCCAATTTAATGTTTGAAATCAAACAGCCTGGGATCAGCATGCTTAGAATTTTAACAAATCCCTTCAGGGCAATAGCAGGTTATGAATACACAAGTTCTGCGCACACATTTCCAGAGCTATATTCTCATTTAAGCGTCATTTATTTCCTGCCCTTCGATTTGAGTATAAAAACCCTTTCTGGTTTCATTTGAGATCAAGCTCTTGATCAAAACCCCATGACCAGCAAAACAGAAACATTTACCCTCCTATGAATGAACTCTCTACATTAAAGCGTATCACATGTCAATACACAGCGATGTCTAGACCACAACAGACAGTATGACAAGAACCAAAAGAATTTAAGTTTCAAAAATCCACATAAGAAGCAGCATTCTCAGAAGATCAGGTGTGTCTTGGCTGTTGACATGAACCATAAAGGGAGGGGTGCAGAGGGTGACAAGATAAATCTAAAGTATCTTCTCCATAGCAACAATTGTTAGCTAAAAGTTTGTAAGTAGGATTTAAAACAAATCAAAAAGTAAAAGGATTGTTATTTCAAATCAGAGACAACAAAAAGCATGACAAACACTGTCCCTATGGTACACACACCTGCACAGAGCAGGATGGGGTAGGTGGAAGGGGCTGATCATGCAGAAGAAAAGTCTATTCAAGATGTTATATGCCCACTCCATTGAGAGATACTTCAATGCGTTTATTTGTGAGCCCTTCAGAACTCTGTCAGGAAGAGTTAGGACACCAAGATGTGTGTGTGTTACAACATCTATATTTCTGCCTTGTTAATAGAGGGGCTTGCCCAGAGCTCAGCTAAACCTGTGCAGATTCCTTGTGTTCTTGTGTGTCTGTGTTATAGTAAAAATGAAGTGCTTGCAAACATGAAATGGATGGATTTTGTATCAGTGTCTATAAATTTGGAACAGAAAAAATAACTGGGTTTTGGGATACACATAGCTCCTTTATCAGTTACCTCCCCTAATTCAAAGGGACACAATTTCTTCCACTTTGCAAAGGCATGCAAAGACCTGTTTAATTAAGGACTTCCCAAAGGCCATAGCATTAGATAACCATAATGCTCAAGTGGTAACACTACCCATCTTTCCAGAAGCTTACCAAGGTATATGAATCCTTGAAATAATTCTGCATTTATATTCCAGACTTCTAATGAAAGACCATTAGGTAAAACCCAGCCAACTCATTTTCCCTGTATTATAGAAGCTTATGAAATGTTCAGTTTTTATTATGTGATGACACCTTTTATAAGAGCTTAGCAAAACAACTGTAACCACTGAAACAGCCCCGTAAGAGAGGCTCAGATCTATGCCTAATAAGATGGTTTATAATTATTGCCATTTCCATCAAAACCAATCAATTAAGTAAATGAACTACAGACACAGAAGGTTCAGGCTCTTAGGGAGTTTTTCTTTACCGTTAGCCTGGAACTGGCAAAATTGGACACATTAAAACTCTTCCAAACTGTGAATGATAAATCCCTCTCATGAGGGAAGTCATGCAGACGATTCTCGGCTGGATAATTTTTGTCATGTTGATATTTGTTGTGCTCAGGGGATGTTAGCAGCACAGCACGCAATGATGGAGAAAAGCTGAGAACCCCACTACTAATAGTCCCCAGCTGCTTTAAAAAACTGGTTACAGCTCACATGTATATACACACACACATATAAATAATATATAATACATATAGAATATATATAAAAATAAAAATGTGGCTTTGGACAATCCTTATTGGTTAAAGAAAAAGAATGAGGGTGGAAAAAGAGCAAGGAGACTTGAGGATGCCACAGGATACAAAAAGGAAGGTAGGGAACTATGCTCCTAAAGCTCATCAGAAACCTTTGCTGCAGAAGAACTTGCTCACAGAGAAATTATCTGACCAGCCTCATACACAATTCATTAAGTGGAACAAATACACCCACGAGGAGAAAGATTCTGAGATGTGGGGGGAAGAGGAAAGTTTCACTGCTTCCCCAGCACATTAATTGATTCAGGGAAAGTTACCCCCCACTCCCAATCAAAAGCTTAGCAGGCTCAGATTTCATGTACCATTCTCCCTTTACATCTTTTGAACAGACAGTCACAATAAGCAGCTGCAATAACTCCATTAATAAAATGCACCTTTAATGCAGTTAAGAAAAATATTTTCCATCTGCTTATCTATGGAACTGAGCAGCAACACTGAAACAAGTGTAAAAGGAGCTGCAGATCTCTACACTTACACGTTTCTGAAGTTATTTTTGCAACCCAAACTCAAATGTGGTCTTTGGATTAGAGGACAGAAATGGGATCAAGAACGGAAGAGTCATTTTCACGGCTCGGTGGATTTGCCGTGCACCACTGGTCAAATCTCTTAACCACTTTGGGCCCCGCTTACTTGTATAATAGGGTTGACAACATTCCATAACCTTTACTAAAATGGGAGTAAAGCATAATTAAGGGACTTTAAGATCCCCACAGTAAGGCACTCATAGGAAATGCAACCTCTATGATTACTTGTCTAATGGCATTGCAGTCCACAGCATTTACTGTTGTTACCCATGTCTGTTAGGCATTAGGAATGTGACCCTACAGGTTTAGGTTTTTAGAGCTCTAATGCCACCCGGACACTTTTTTATTTGAAACTGAGATTCCCATGGTTCCAGGAGCTTGGATTTTGGTAAAACCAGCACATGCTGTCAGATTCCCACCTCTGCAATTGGCTTCACCAGCAAGGAACATAAAGCAACCCAGTCCCAGGCTCCTTCCCCTCTGCTCGGGTACGTTCATTTCTGTCACTGCCTGCTGCCTTTTATTGAAGTTGAGTTATTGCTCCAAGTCCTGAGCCGGCTACCTGCTACCGGTGTAAAAATAGCAATAGTGTTTCCTGGGTACTGACAGATGCAACCTAACACTCATTTCTTCAAGAAAAGAAAGTGTTACCCCTATCCTGGAGAAGTCCAGGCAATGCACCACTAGTTTAAATTACCTGTTCAAGGTCACAGAAAATAAAATGAATAAAATAAATTATAAATCAGAGTTTGGGTCTGCCCAGCCCAGCGCTTCTGTGAGATGAAATCTCTGATCTGCTGACACTGATGTCTTAATTAGAACTTTGATCACTTCAGTTGTTTAGTCTTTATTATTTCAACTATAATTTTGAAATACAGACAACTTGTTATAAAAAATCCAAACCAAGAAAAGATGCAGCATTAAAATTTATTGCTTTTAAGCAGAAGCATCAATTTCCATTTTACTGCAGTGGGGATCCCACCAGATCCCACATAATATTCATCATCGCTGGTTGTCATTTAAAATCCTTTTCACTAGCAGAGTCCATCAGTTTCACAGTTGATGTATTGCTGTTGGAGACTGAGATTTGCTGCTTCAACCATGACCCTTTAAATAAAACAATAATCCTTTTAATACCACTGAGATGATTCTTTCAGGTAGTACAGGAATAGGCAAAGCTATCTAAGAACATTCTTCAGCCTTGGCATGATCCAATTTAACCACGTTTGTTAAAAGGGAGGGGGAAAAAAGAAATAACATAAAAACCATTACAACAAGGCTGGTTCCTTAGACAGGAAAAAACCACACAGATTTATTTTATTACTCTAGGCTAAAGTGATATTAATTTTGTTTGAATTGTGGTATATGCTGCTACTAGAAGGAATTACTGCAAAAGGTTCAAATCCTAAATCAAGCACTGCTTGAAATAAGGTCATTGGTGACAGGAAGAAATATTATGAAGATGTGTAACCCTGACTGTTACACACGTGTAATAGAAAAGGGTTGGACAGGCACCAGTGTAGCAGGGGTGACCAGAACTAAATTGCCTACAACAAGGTAATTGTCAAATAACATTACTGAGATTTTAAAACAGAATCTGCTGAAACTTCCCAATTTTTCACATTTCGTGAGAGCTGCACTGGAGGCTGCATTCCCTGTAAACAAATTCCGTTCATTGTATTAAGTATGACCTTTCGTTCCTTTCCCATATCTTTCTGTACATGTTATGCCACTAATCTCTAAAGCATCACCTACACTCCACATGTGTTATTTAACATTGCTACAATAATGTAGAGCACTCAGTTTCATTATCACAGCATAACTGAGGAGGAAGAAGGGGTGATTAACTAATATTAAGCTTTCAGTCACAGTTATTGAGATATTATATAGAAGAGTTAGATTTTCCTCTGAGAAACCAACAGGAAGACTCTGAATTTAAAATATCATAGTAAAGTCTAAATGAAAAAAAAACTTCAATGCTCATTTACTTCCATTCATGGTCACTGGGCAAGTTTGACAGTTTTGTGTATCTAGCATTCAAGACAAAGGTAATCACATCATCTCCATTTACTATATGCTAGATAACACCCAAGGAGACTGGGCTTCTCAAACTGAACCCAGTCTTTACTGGAAGGAGTCATAAATACGCCGCAATCACAACAGCTCACTTCCCAGCCATGCCTACGCATGTCGACATCCCAGGGACGATGCAGCCTGAAGCATCAACTCAGTTTGGATTGCTGAGTCCACTGGAAAAGATTTTACTCTGAGAACAAAAACACCATCCAATCAGCCCACAAACTTTTATCTTAAAGTATAAGACATTCGGATTTTTGCATGAATTGAAAACAATTAGAAAACTCTCCTCCGAACTCAAGTTCTGGCTATAGTTTGAGACAGTAAAACATCCCTGCCTTTCCCGCCCCCCCATCACATCATGCTGAGAAAGAAACATGTGTCAGGCAATACAACAAACTCTTCCTTAACTTTAAGCGTCCAAACATCATGCATGTAGGGAAAAAAAACAATAGTGAGCAAGATGGCAGCTGATGCACATCGACAGTATTCCCATGGTGAAGGGCTGCAGTTCTGCCAACAAGCAAGTTTTTCCAGCTGTGAACAGGTTGCCAACACAGCTTAACCCATCCCTGGTTTGCATTTGTCCCCCAGCAAAGCTGGTGTATCACCTTCTGAACAGGTTCCATACCTTTAGAACATGAGCTTCGCTATTCATAGCCAAGTGATTATGCATCCCTCCTGGACAGTCAGGGAAGGAGTCCAAGCACTGGAAGCTAATACAATAGCTTTCTCTTTTGGACTTTTAACACTTATGGCTTAAGGGATACTATGTTTGCTACACACATTCTGAGAAAGATTATTTTGGAAAAAATCAGAAATCACTCCTGCAGCTGCTGAAGGTGAAGCTTTTTCACCAATGAAGCCATCGCAAGCCCAGGAGAGAAGAGGCAGGCACAGGCAATATCGCCAGTTGCCAGATTTCAGCAAATTAGTTGAAAAGCTCAATTTTGCAGTCTTCTGGGGATCAGTTTCACACATGGAAGGGTAATGTGTTCTGCAAAGAGCCCCATTTTTCCTCAGCTTCACTCTGTGTACAAATAAAAACCACATGGCAAGAGTTTGGTCCAGACCATGGGACACAAGGGAGGTCGATCCGCTGCTGGGGACCGTCTCTTCTGCAGGGTAACATCTTGGTAGCAAACCGGCTCTTCTCCAAAGTTACCCACTATGGAAATTTAATGTGATTGTGTTTCAGTGGAGTTTTGTATCTTATTTAGCTTCAGACAAAAGCTCTACCCTTGACATGAAATAATACTTCAAAGCGTACTTGCGTTTCTCAAACTGGTGCACAGCTGTACACTGCTGGCTCTGGCGAGTACAATGCACATGAAATTCAGGAATCTGTGCTCAGCTTATCCTTGCAGAAAACTGGATTGCATGATGGACAATGAGAGAAGATACCTAAGCTAACGTAGAAAAGCAGGTACAGTTTCTGAGCTAATGTCAAATAATTTGAGCCAGGTTTCCTACTTGAAAAAAGCTTTAAGGATCCTCAAGAGAACTCTAATTGCTATGGCAAACATAAGTCCTTATGGTAAAGCAATGAGCTCTGACAGAGTTTAGCATTTTAGACGGACAAGCTGCAAAAATAGGTAGTCTTTAACTGCATCTAAACAGCAGTACTGGCAGAAGACAGAGGAAACACTTGAAATGTTTTCAGGGCAGGAAAAAAAACCAACACCAACAACACACACAAAACAAAACCACAACCAAACATACAACCCACCACTGTGACTGCTGATTTAAAATCCCTTTCATGGCTATGTTGATTGCCATTCTTATTGCAATGTCTGAGCCTGTTCTGCTGCATGAGCCTCAGGCCTCTCTTCCCATCAACTTCAAACAGGGAATTTATTACAGAAGTAGGCATGGCTTTGGCCCAAAAAAGTACACACAGAATAATGCTAACAGCAAGCAGCTGTAAATACAAAACACAATATAGCCCTTTAAAAAGCCAACCTAACAAAGCTAATAGGCAACTGTCTTAGTGATTTAAAACGCTCAATAGTATATTTCTTCTTTACCAAGCTGCAGATTATTGGCAAAACATTGATGTTACATTGTGGGGAAACAAAAAATCTGGTATCCCAGAAGTCAGATGTTTTGCTGGTGTCAACAAGCCCCTACCCTTTCTGTGCATGTGGTAGAATCCTTATTAATGGGAGACTGAATGGATTGCAAGTCCACGCGATCAGAATGAAAAACAGGAATAAATGATGCAGTATATTTAGGGACCAGGCTTCCTCGCAAGCCAGTGACAGATGAAGCAGGTTGGCTTTAGTATTTTAACGGGTCAAGGATAAAATGAGCCCTTCACAGCTGGAGAGGAGTCCCAGTGCAGACGACGTTTTTAACCTCTGCTGTAAGCTTCCAATGGAATAGAGCAGAAGATGATAAAATTCAGTGTGTAACAAGCCACTGGGCCTTGATAGCTCAAGATAGACTTGACACTACCAGGACAGCCATATCAGCCTGAAATTGTGCCAACTCTATTAGGGAACATAAGCCATATTAGATTCAATGTCAAAAAAGAAACAAAACAGAGATGTGCTCTGGGTAGCAGCTCTGGTGACGGATACAGAGTGCTCTGTGTTCAGCTCTAATACAAACTTTTCTCTTTGCCTTGCTTGGTCACAATTTGGATCCCACAAAACTGAGAGAATTTAATGCAATACCTTATTCCTGTAATTCTTTTTAATCAAAGCAATGAAACCTAATATGTTCATATCTGCCATATTCCAACCAAGAGAAAGGTGTTTCTTTCAAGACCTTCATGTCTGCTACACCTTGACTCATATTCTACAAGACTAGCTAAACGTGAGACATATATAAAATAGGATGGAGGTACCAGCACTGTTACTGTTCATTTTTAGGCTTTGCAGAGTTCAGAATTCATTTCCTGTGAGTGGAAGGAAAAACAACCACCACCACCACACATCACTAACAAACCAACCAACCACAACTGGATTTAGAACTGTTACTTAGTTGGTCTGCTGATGTTTGTTGTACATTCCTTATTTACTGTTAGATTCAGTTTCTCCCCAGGGTCCCTAAGTGTTTCATGTCCATCCTCCCCACGCTCCTGTCCTTTCTCAAACTTCTTTTGTGACCATTCCTTCTAGTAACTTACAACACAAAGCAACCCCTGAGTGCCAGATACCCTGTTCACCCCTATTTTGGGGACACAAGCATCTTTTACTGCAAGTGGAACAGAGTTACATGAGAAGGCACTTATGAAAGACCAGATCTAGAGGGGCAACAACCCTATGGGCAGGCACAGCAACACCCACAGAGATGGGTATGAGCACATCAGGACATGCATGAGGTCTGGGGGCTGTGAGCAGGATTTCCAGCCAAGCTCAGCAGAAGCACTGCCCGCTCAGAAGCTGCACGGCTCTGCTTCCAAGGATATTGTCCTCTGCAGCCTACCTTAACTTCCAATAATTTCTGAAGCCACATGAAGTGGTGCCTGACCTTTGCAGATTGAAGCAGAGAGAGGTGTTTTGATGCAGTGTTCGCACTGTGTGGGCTCTCTGCTCAAATCCCTACTGGAGAGGCCAACACTAACTGTTGTTTCTGTAATAGTTTCATCAAAATCAGCACGCAGCACCACAGCCAACGTAGATAACACTTCCATACCCATTCACACAGCAAGAAAAATCGAGAGAAAGCACAGGAGCTATTTTGCAGGATGTGAAAGTGGAACCTATAGCAGTGACGTACTGCAGAACTTGTTATTTTCTCTGTAGAAATATTTCACGTCATGCCTCTGACCCGTGAAAATAGTTTAACAGGGAACATTCCAAACCAATTTTTACAGTGATTTTTTCCCCCCTCAGGACTGACGTATGAAAGTAACCAGGCAATTTGTGCAGCTTCTGGTGAGAGAGCTGAAATAAAATGGTCACTATTACACAGCTTTATAGTTACTATATGCTGGAATCATCATATGCATATTAGCATAATACTGCTGCCTTCCACTTGCCTCGGTCCTCAAGTGATGAAGATAAACTGGAAGAAGTCACCCCAGCAATTGCTTGAATCATTGAACAGTATATTTACATACTGTACCACGCATTTGTGGGGCTTAGTGAAGAAGTATCATTTAAACAAGCACATGTACATTTTACATAGATACTACCCAGTGCCTTTCTCTACCTGCTATACCATCTTTATTTTATAGGTGTCTCTGCAGTTCAAGGAGCACAGTGATAACCTATGTCACGCCTCCCGCAAAGAGTGTCAGCTGAAGTTTGCTCTGTGATTGCCACCTTGTGGCCACAGAAACCTGTCCTTGGTGTTACCTGTTCCAAACCAAACCCATCCTGGAAAAGGCAACCTTTTTGCTATTCCTTGGGCTGCAAGGGACTATTTAGGGCTCTGGTTGCCAAAGAGACAGGTTGTGGTGTTCTAGTAAACAGCACAGCCAAACCCACCAGCCCTGTGCCCCTAAATATAGATGAGAAAGGATTAAGGTGAGCTGCTCCCAAGCATCTGCTCCGTGGCTTCAGCACAGGTGCACCAGGGCAGGAACTGACTGCGCTTTCCCAAGGACATGGCAACTGCCTCTCATCATTATCATTGATGACACCATGGAAGTCATCACCTTATGACACATGAAGTACAGGTGAGACCACATAACAAGTCACTACAAAAAATAAACTTCGCAGTTCTGACAGTGGGACCCTTCAACTCCATTTCATCCCACCTGGGAAAACATTCATGTATTGTTTTGAGTGACATTTCACATCCATTGACTGAAAACAATACTAAATGCTCACTATGTTTGATGAACATATAGATTCTGTTTAAAAATACATCTCTAACTATATACATCTCAGAATTCGTTGGCTGTGATTCACACACTGCTACACAGCATAACCACACACACCAAAAATCCATTTTATTAAAATTACCACCCATGGAACGTCTTGCCATGAGTTTAAGGTATTTCATACAGTGTGACACCACAAATCTGAAAGCAAATAAGACTTTTCTGCTGTGGTTACAAAATTTATCACGCAAAACATCATTTTATCCATGCCACCAACTCGGTAATTTGATACTTGCTCTCAGACTCATTGTGTAGTTTAGCACATCTCCAGCATGAAATACAAATACATTGTAATTCTGACAGCCACAAAACCCAGAGGCAGAAGCTTGGAAGGGTTCCCAGCAAGAACTGTGAGGGAGAAAAATCACCAAAACTCTGTAATGCTCATTAAAGGGACAAAAGTAATTTAGTCTTAAATTTCACTAACAGGTTTCAACAGCAAGGCAGCCTTAAGGCTTCCGATGTAAGAGTTGAAAGGCTAAACAAACAAACCCCCTCCCAACAACGTCTCCCTTGGAATTGCCCTCTGGGTTGGACACCCTTCTAGATACCAGAGTTTGCTGATCCCTCCTACGGTGCTCTGGGCTTCTCTGAAAGCGCCCGCCTTGCACACCTGCAGAGAGCTTTATTTTAAGAATTCCTATTTTAGTCTGTGCTGACAGGTGCTAAACAGAAAGAATAGTTTAAAAAACACATATCCTAATGACTCATTGTATGAAAAGGGCCACATGCAGGTAACAGGTATTTTATCTTTCTTAGCTCTTCTGTGCACGTGTCCTCTAGAGCTTCTCTGATTAAGTCTAATTACACCAGTCCTTGTAATAAATTACAGCACCTACATGTCTTACCCTATGGTTCACATACCACTGTGGCTACAGCAAAATCCCACACGACACTTTCCCTATTTCATCCTCGCCCAAGTCGCTTCCAGTCATCCTTTCAGCCTCCCCTTCTCCAAATAGGTGACTGAAGAAACAGAAACATCTTCCAGCAGCACCAAACCCAAAGCCAGGGAATGGCGTTTGGAGTCTCACAGCACAGATCAATATGCAAGTACTCCACAAAAGAAAAAAAACCTACTTATTCCATCCAAGGCTCAAACACTAAGAACAGACTCATTGGTTTAATTATTTTGTGGGAGAACAGTCATTTAAAACAAACAAACCAACCGACCCCAAAACACACCCCACATATTAGGCAGAGCTTGTGCTCTTGAGATCAGCACTAATCCACCATGCACAAACCAGGAGGGCATTAGATTGTCTTACAATAAGGAGCAAAATCTACAGTTAAGCCTATTGCAAATTGCAAATGGAGTGAGAAGTGGAGCCCCGGCTTGCAGTGCAAGCTGCTCTGTGTTCATCTCCCTTATGATGTTTGTAGTTCCAACGCCCAGCCAAACCCACCCACCTAGGACATATCATTCCTACAGCACAACTTTTCCATAACTTTCAACCAGACTGAATTGCAGACAAGAGGCAGCAGGACATTAGATGCTAATGAGGCTCATTGAGGAAAAAAAAATTAGGCAGCTTTGCAGTACATTAGAGAAAAGAGAAGAAAAGCTGTATTAAGAAAGGCAACTAGTTATAGATGTAATTGAAAAAGCCACTCACGATTCTACACTGAATCTGTCTGCAGCTTTGCCTCAGAAACGCTGAGGTAAAGCAACAAAGGGCAGGGGCAACCCAGCCACTATCTCTGCTGCAGTAATTCCTTGAAAAACAATGTGAGGTGCTGGTTTAATCTTTAAAATAACCTATAACAAAACAAAGAACTTCTTCTAGTAGTCTGAACTCAGATCCACTGGCCAAGAGAATGAAATTCAAGGGAGCTATAGACAGCCCCATACACACACACACTCTCGCATCCTTGCAGAGCAGCTTTTTCCTTCACAGTATCACAGTATTTTTGGGATTGGAAGGGACCTCAAAAGATCATCCAGTCCAATTCCCCTGCTGGAGCAGGAACACCTAGGAGAGGTCACACAGGAAGGTGTCCAGGCGGGTTTGAATGTCTGCAGAGAAGGAGACTCCACAACCTCCCTGGGCAGCCTGGGCCAGGCTCTGCCACCCTCACTGAGAAGAAGATTCTTCTCAAATTTAAGTGGAACCTCTTGTGTTCCAGTTTGATCACATTACCCCTTGTCCTATCATTGTTTGCCACCGAGAAGAGCCTAGCTCCATTCTCATGGCACTCACCCTTTATATATTTATAAACATTAATAAGGTCACCCCTCAATCTCCTCCAAACTAAAGAGCCCCAGCTCCCTCAGCCTTTCTTCATAAGGGAGATGCTCCACTCCCTTAATCATCTTTGTCGCCCTACGCTGGACCCTCTCCAGCAGTTCCCTGTCCTTCTTGAACTGCTGAGCCCACAACTGGACACAATATTCCAGATGGGGTCTCACCAGGGCGGAGTAGAGGGGAAGGAGAACCTCTCTGACCTACTGACCACCCCCCT
Organism: Patagioenas fasciata; assembly: GCF_037038585.1. Taxonomy (NCBI): domain Eukaryota; kingdom Metazoa; phylum Chordata; class Aves; order Columbiformes; family Columbidae; genus Patagioenas; species Patagioenas fasciata. The sequence goes on along the minus strand of NC_092537.1, from coordinate 5,774,422 downwards.
TGTAATACACCCGAGGATGCCATTGGCCTTCCTGACCACAAGGGCCCAGTGCTGGCTCATGGTCATCCTGTTGTCCACCAGGACCCCCAGGTCCCTTTTCCCTACACTACTCTCTAATATGTAATTTCCCAACCTATACTGGAACCTGGGGTTGTTCCTATCCAGACGCAGGACTCTACACTTGCCCTTGTTAAATTCCATCAGCCTTGGAAGCGGCCACAGCCTCCCCTCAGCTGCTCTGGTCCGTCAGAAAAAGCCTCTTTCAGGCCTCAGAGAGGACGAGCAGCACCCCAGAGCCCCTGTCCCCCCCGGCACAACCAGGGGAAAGCAAAGACAATCTTCCCCTCCGCCACCCAGTCACTGCCTTCCTGGAGGAAAGCAAAGACACAAACCGCAAAGCAAATAAAGCAGATGTCTTCCATCACAGAGCTGTTCAGAAAGGTCCCTCAGTTCGAGAAAACTGAGGGCTCTGAGTAGCAAGTCATAACTAAAATGTAAAACTCAAGCTTTGGAGGCTGCGGACAGCTAGAATCAGAGCAAACACCACCCTCTGGCCTCACATTGGCTTTATCCCCAAGGAACAGAAATCTTGCAATTATATCTCAGTCTTCTAGCAACAGAGCATCAAGGGGCCAGAAACAGAGCAATGCAACAGAGACACAGCTTGGTGAATCCCCAGCCGCTGTTACAACAGCCACAATACAGCGCCTGGAGGATTTACCCTGTATAAGTGATGAACACATTAACAATTGAAGCAATGAGCATTGTTTAAACAAGATAACATTAAGGTTTATCTCTGGGGGTCCACACAAATCATAAGCTGCCTTTCTCAAGGACATTCAAAATGCAATAATAAAACTTCTATCAAAGAAAGATAAACACTAAAATAGGATTAGCAATGTCCAGTACTTCGACATGCATCGTGTTCCAAAAGTAATGTGAGCAGCAGGAACAGTAAAAGAAATCCCAAATACACAAATATAAACATAATTTTTCTTTCCATTTCAAGGAGTCCAGAAACACAAGAAATGAGTCTTTAATCACTTTTTCCTTACCTTAGCCAGATGATACACTGTACTTTTACTGACTGTATAGGCTAATGATTTATTCTTTTTAGTAGTTTAGAAACCCTCTCTCCACTCTCCAGTCTATTAGCTCCTGCAGGTGGAGGTTATGATGCAGTCAAGTAAATTACATTCATGGTCTACCTTTCTGGAAGTACCCAGCAATGCTAGTTTGAAATGCAAAATCAAATCTTCCGGCACAGTTGTGTGGGTCACCAAAGTGAGACCACTTATGTAATTTGTTCCTTTGGAGTCCTTAAACTTTTCCCCCCAACAGGTGCCACACTGAGCTTTGCTGAATTTAAGTGCCATACTCCAGCAGAAATCTCTTTTCAATACACTGATGTGTTCCCAAACGTGTACCTGACCCACTGAGGATACCAGTCTACCAAAATCCTTAGTTGAACCAGCAGCTTCTCTGTGTTGAGCTTCATACAAGCTCTAGGAATGCTCTATCTGAACAATGAATGTCGATCAGGACGCAAAAAACTCGCAGTAATATCTGACAGCCAGATTTGAAGTGGTGAATCACTTATCTACCAGATAACACGACACTTGATCACTGAATGTTCAGTGTTGGTTTAGTATTACTGAAATGAGCCCAATACCTTCATCTGTAACTGCAAAACACCGATAGCCACAGATGGGAGGTTCTATCAAAATAATATCACTCTATTAGTAATAAATTAGAAATTAAACACTTGCCAGGTCTGCAGATTTAGATGAGGAACACGAAGTTATTTTATCAAACTAACTTCTTCATTCAACGAATAAGATCCGCAAGTTCTGTGTATTTGGAATCATCTTCTTACCGTTTTATCTTTAAGAAGCAAAAATGATCATTGCAGCAGGCTAATGTAGGTTTACTTTCCTGGTGTTCCTCAGAATGGATATCTTGCATGATTGAGCAGAGCTTTGTTCAATTCTCAAAGCAATTTACTAGAATTGAGAACAGAACGTTTGGTAGAGCAAGTTGGTCAGTCCTGGATGATTACGTCTTATTCCAAAGCAATTACAATAAACGGAAAATGGGTTATATTGCTGTAAAAATATGACTGTCTCCAAATAGCAGCAGGGAAACACATGGATACACAATCACAGCCACAGAACCCACTGCAAAACACAGAGCAAGTCCAAGTTATGCCAAAAACTGGCTAATTAAAACTCAACGAGCAAGTTCTTCATTTTTAATACTTTTAAAGGGGCTATATGAAGTAGGATATATGCCCTACAGTGACCAAAAATTTGCTTTTTCCTATTTTGTATTGTTAGCTCCAGCTCCCTGCAAGTTCGAATGAGCTGGTGCAATGGTGAACCACGATACAAGCAATACAAGGGTGCTGCTTGGGACTGTACCTCCCCTAAATTATTGGATCAAAGAAAATGAAAAGCCATGGCTTATCCCTGCACTTGTTCCATTGACAGGCAAAGGACTTCTCCTCAGCTCTGGAAACAGGGATTTCTAATTGAAAAGCTCTGGTTTGTGTTCCGCACACCACTGCACGCTGTGTGCTCTCTGGAACTGGAAATGGGAAAATAAAGCAGTCTCGGTTTTCAGAGGTTTCTGCGACTGTAAATGAAGCCCATTTGGAAAACAGAGACCTCATCAATTTCTGTCTAGGGAAGGAAAGCAAGGGATAACCTTACCACAGAGCAAAATGAATTTATCACATAAAATGAAATACAATAAAAATCATTTAGCAAAGAAAACACAAAGAGAGACAGAGAGGTCTGAACTCTTAAGACTTTCATTCAGCCAATCAAATAGTCAGCAGATTTTCAGTCTTTACAAAAATAGCTTGCTTTTAAAAACATACTAATTCAACAAAACATCACACCTACATAACACAGTCACGGTACCAACACACCCACCCCTAAATCCTGCCCTGCATCACGGAGGCTCAATACAACTCCTGAAGCCCACAGAGCCCCACGTGTCCCCATTGCACTTGTCTGGAGAACCCTTATGTGCATGGAGCACTTGACACACCACAGGGAAAGCCAGACTTGGAAAAACCAGATTGTGACACAGATTTATAAGGGTCCAGTAGAACTAGAGATTCACCTGCATATGGGTCTGTCGTTCAATCCCAAGGATGGATTCCAACAATCCCAGGTATTTGTTAACACCAGGTTCCTTTTATGCCAGGTGTTCTTACATGGCAACAGGATTACAAACAAGCTTGTGAAGGGATACATGGAATTTTCCCATTTTCACCAAGTTCTTCTGCATAACAGTCTCTCCAACAGAACTTGCAGAAATCATCCACACCTGTGGCTTCACCCCACTGACAATGCCTCACCTGCAAGTGATTAAGCTGATGGCATTTTGGCTCGTTAGCTGTTCTCAAAGCTTCATAAAAATACCAAATGTTTGCAAAAAACAAAAATCACTTTACTGAAAGACAACAGGCCACATTCTTTAACCTTCACAGTGCACGGATGTGACAACAGAATACAAAAGTATAATGAAGTACAAGAAAGACAGAAAAGGAGCAAACTCTGAGGATAAATGGATACTTTAACATCTGTCTTTCTCTCACATTTGTGTCTCTGGGCAAAGAGTGCCAGCAAGGCAGCTAATTAGTGTTAAATCTGGTGGGCATTTTTTGAATGATGAGTATACCTGTCTGCTAAAGAACAGAATGACACCAACAGCTTATTTTGCAGACCAGAATGAGCAGCCATCAGGTGGCGATTATTTTCTGTCTATCAACTAGAAACTGTGTTAGAGAACTAAAAGTATTTGGAGTCCATACCCTACCCTGTGAGCCAGTTTTGGAGCTCAGCCTGTCTAGTCCAGCAATAAACTCACATTTTGCAAGCCAGGAAGAGGTGCAGACCAGTACTTGTAGAAACATTCCAGCTTTACAACAGTTTTCTCTCTTTAATAGATACATCTATATATAAATTAATTAGGTGCCATTGAAGTGCTGCTAGCTGAATATTAAAATCAGCTTTCACTGCCCATTTGTACCAAGGAGCACGTTGTAGCATCAGATTCTTGTAATGTCAGGTTACCGTGGTTTATATGCGAGCCATGTACAAAAACAATTACTTTCAAATGAAGCTGACATCATCTGCCCTCCTGTGCTGGAGCTGTTCATCAGATGTCTTACCTCTGCCATGTGTCACTTGATTCTCTCTGAATTAATCTGCTGGGTCATGAAACCTGCTCATTTTGAATTTTCAGAAGAATGTTACATATTTTAACCCTCTTCTATACTCTTCAAATGACTTTAGACTCTTACAGCTCAACAGTAAAGTAGATTAACTTAACCACCTCAGAATGAAAAACTAATTTGGAGAAACTGGATTTACTTTTGTGAAAATATAACCTTGCAAACCTTTTTCAAGGCAGACAACTTGGTTCTGCTTTGTGCTTCCCTACTGCCTACAGCAGAGGGACTCTGCCCTATGGCTGGACTTGCAGATGCCACCTTAATACACGGCAAAAATATAGAGGAGAAATTAATTCAGGCCTTACTTGGGAGAAGCTGAAAATTATTTACACATACATGCAAACGAACAAGGGAAGTTATAGATCTGTGAACACAAACAGAACTCTCAGGATCCCACCACAATTCATCCCTAAGCAGTTTCCGCAATGATAATAATAATATTGCGCTCCAGATAGCTCAGCATGCTTGGATTAACTGATCTATCCCTTTAAATTCCCTTGAGGAACACACTTGTTCAGAACTCAATCATTATCAAACCAACAAAACTAAAACATCTAGAGAAACTACTGCTCAGAGCAGTTATCTGGAACTTCAGCTCTGAGCTGCACCAAAGCAAGTTACCAGCATCACATAAGTGAACCAACAGGCAAAGTTGTGACCTCTAGGACAAAGATCAAGGAAAAGCATTATATTGTAGGGAAGCTCTTACCTGCCGCCCTCAGTTCAGCTCTGCCCTGCTCTGATGTGAGTTTGGCCAGGTAGAAGCTTCTGGTTCTGCCCTGAGGCTGCTCCAGCATCCCCAGGCTGGGCCGTTCCCCTCATCACCAGTAACGAGCTCCACCTGCCCTGGCTCCGGGCACAAAGCCTTTTGTGCAGCCACTTCTAAAATACCTCAGGTGGTCACAGTTCTTAGCACGAGTTAAGAGGTTTTGCCTGGTATGGTGAAAATCTGGCACTGTAACTTAAAAAAAATAAATAGTCTAAAAGGGAGAAATAGGTACCCGCTCCTTCTGAATTCTGTGGGAACAAGAATACAGGTGGTCAGCACCCCAAAAAACAAGGGTTTCTGCAGTCTAAGACCATGACCCGTCAACCTGCACCCAGCCACAAACACCTGATGATCCCAGCTGATACCTTGCTGGGTAAGAACTTCAGAATAAGACATAAGTACAAATGATTAATGAAAAGCAAAACTCCTTGAAGTACTTTTAAAACTTCCGAGCATTCATTAAATTGTCCAACAAAAAATAAATATATACATCTGAGTTCTTCAGAGTGATCTTGCTTCTGCTACAACACACGTGTGCAGGCGTATGATCCAGCAGTTAATGATGCTTATAAATGCTATGAGACCACTCTGTGCAGGGACTAGCATTTGATATTTATGAAGTCTTAAGTAATTTTGCCTAATAAAGTTAATGAAGTATACATTAGTAGCTGGAGTATATAAATCTCGTCACTTTTATTACTATGATATATGGATGTATATAAAATCATTACATAAAAATTTACTAAATTCAATTTTTGTAAGTTTTCTTCTCTAACCCTTCTTCCAATGTTGATCTCTGAAAGCGGCACAGGCACTTATGTAGGAAAATGTGTCTGTAAGGGATATTGCCACGTGCTTCACAGAAACGTGCTCTGCCTGTGTCCTTCAGAGCAAAGAATCATCTTGCGATCAAAATGAAGGGAAACTACGAGGGGAGAAAACTAATGAAGCAACGACACCCTCATCAGGAGTATAATCTAACTGTGAAGTAGCCCCATTAAAAATACTGGCTAACTTTGCACAGACTTAAAACCATTATGATTGTTAACGGCAATTATGTGCCTCATATTTTTCGATTAAGAGTGCGGGCTGTGCTCAAGACTTACTGCAATCTTTTTCCAAGGGTATTGCCTGAGTCTGCGTAACGGCAAAGCAGAGGGTCCCAGAGGATGGATTGGGAAAAGGCAGAAAAGCTCAGAAGAAAAAGAGCAATCTGGGAATTGCGGGACTCCCTAAAGCACCAGACTAGAGCAGCCAGAGGTCTTAATGTTTTTAGTGTACTAAGCTGGACGCGTACCCAGAACCACACCAGACTTGTACTGCCAGCTTCTGTCACTTATTTACCAGAAGCCAGACTGATAAAATCCTGATTATTGAGACACTTAGTGCCTGGAAATCTTGCGACCTCAAGAAACCAAGTTTCCCCTCATCTTGAGCATCTTCCCCACACTGCACTTCTACCTTGGGATACATCACACGGGTGGCAGAGCAGTAACCTCCTCCTGGTCTCATCAGTCCTTCACCAGCCCTTCTGGAGCCTCCTTGCATAGAAAAGCATCCAAACTATGTCCTGTTGCATCCGAGCAGGACAACAGAAGCTCTTCCATATCAAGAGCAAAGGCAGCTGGCACTTGGCTGGGCAGCCCCACAGCGGCAGAAATATCTTAATTACTGTAGGTAAAAGTTAGGAAAATGTTCCCGAGCTGGGAAAGCGGGATACCAGAGACCTGCCCTGTTCATTAATTTCTTGTATGTGCTTCACCTTCATCTGTTCTTGGTGATGTTTTGCATAAGCACAAACAGGTTTCTGAGCTGAAAACACTCCTGAAAATGTTTGGTTTACTCTATGCAACTAAAATACTAGATCAGCTAAGCCGGCTTCAGAGATTCATATCCTTTCAAAGCTCAAACACCCACTCGTTTATTATTCTATTTGGAAAATCTTACATGGTACTGAGATTTTCTCCCTCTGGGAGAAATCAGCATATGGCAAAAGCCGGAGTAAAGCCTTAAACGCATTCAAGTGAAGTTCTGTTCCACTGTTTTAATTGCTCTGAGGTGAAGACACTATTTGCTGGAGGATATATTCATACAAAGCAGCGAGTTACTGTGGTTGTATTAATTTGCCCCAAAAATGCAGTTTCCAGAGGTGTCTCCCAGCTTCTTTCTGGCGAGCGGTGGGAACACACTGAAGGTACTGCACAATTCTGCATGTATTGTAATGAGATATTAATTTGCCACGATGCTCTGAGTTCAGATAAGCAAAATAGCATTTAGTAATTGTTTTAGCAATAGATACGATGCTGACTCCACAGTACTGAACACTTGCTTCAATTTGTCATTTCAGCCTGTGGAAATCAGCAGATTAAAACTCCCATAAAATGGTTTCTTCCAGACTTTTGCTAACCGCTGGGTCATCTTTCTACTGTTAAGTATGTCACAGCCTCTAAATATCAGACCTAACATCACTGGAATTCACTTTACTGACAACAAACCAGGCAGCTAATAGAAAAGGTAGTTTCTTTCATGCTTTCTGTAAAAATCTACTTCTTAGAGACTGGGAGAGGGTGAGTTTATTGCATCTCCCTTAAAGGCTTCATTTAACATCTCATATACAGAGCAAAAACAGATGCTCACACAAAGTGTTTAGGACCTTAGACAAAATTCACAGTGGAGAAGCAGCTCAAGCATTATTAGCTATTTATGTAAGTTTGTAGTAGTTACTTGTACGTGGCCCTGACCGTAGCCAACAAAAAAGCCCCCAACCAACCACCCACCAGACCACACCACAACACCCATGGCTTAATTATTTCATTCTTAATGCAGCTTCTCACAGTAAATCAACACTAATGGTTCCTCACCAGGTAGCTGAAACAATTTCACGAACAGCAAGATGCTGAGCTTCTGAGTGACTGCACGAGGTTTTGAATAATTATGTTTGAATTGTAAGAACCCAAGCCACATTTTCTCTTCCAGCAACTTCAAAATCTGCATCCAAAGCTTAAAACAAAGATCAAGGAGGAATAAAGAACCCTTAGGTTTAAACGTGTTTATTTTGGCATGTGATGCAGACCCTTAGCTAAACACTACGCGGCAGCAGAATTTACTGAGTCTTCATAAAATGGATGGGTCTTCAAAGATCCTAAATTGAAGTTTAACTCCCCCCAGTTCCCAGCCATGTGTATCTGTTAAAAACATCTTGCTAGGCTTTAATTTCCTAAGTCACTCTCAATTCAGTAAAAACTGACTGAAAACACAACAGAATACGTGCTAAACCCATGATAAATAGAGATCCCTGATCTTCTGACAAGGCAGAACTGCAATGGGTAGCAATGATGAGTTAAGGCTCCTGCATCATGTTTCCAAACTCCCCTCGGCTTTGGCACTTCCTCCCATCTGTTTAAGTATAATAAAACATTCAATATTGCACATACAAAATGGAAGTCTCATTCAGCAGGCAATCTTCTGTGCAAAATATAACACTGTGAAGACTGAGATCTCAGGCACATTTTGCACTATTACGAAAACCAAATCATATTTCAGCCATTTCAAAGTGTCTGATCAGGTTATAAGATTTCATTCAGGCTAAGGAGTCTCAAAGTAATTTAATAAGATGTATAACTTGCATAGTTTTAATCATTGGAAGAAAATCCACAGCTGCAGACTGCCTCAATGGAAGTGTCCCAAACCAGGTTAAACTGTATTGCCATCCCACTGTGACACAAACACGGGACAAAAACAGAGCACCCAAGAGATGATTTGTTCCAGAACAAGCAATCATTGGTCTATAGTTTTTAAGATAATAAATTCAAATAGTGACAGTTATGTGCCATTCTGTGCCCAGCACATCGCTGCTGCTGGTTGTCCCAAAGGAAATGCAACACAAATGCAGCAGAATTCAGCACAGGAGCGAGATCCCAGCTGGGCAGCAGGAACTGAGGGTTTTATCCTGGACACACTCATTTCAGCCCCCCTCCAGAAAAGCTCTGTATCTTCCCCCTAGATCTTACAAATCAGAGCAAAACAGATTTAGAGGATCACTAGAAGCCTTCAAATACTTTGAGAAACATCTTTGGGCGAGAAAACAGCTTCTTTCCAAGGTGCGCTACGTCTGATCAGCACTTGGAAAAATGGTGTAGCGGCTGAAACAGTTCCACATGGAACCACAAACAGCTCTCAAACAGAAGCAGGGTCAAACAGCAGATTCAAGGCAGACTTAGCAGCAAACCCAGTAATCTCCTAAATATCCAGTGTTACTTTAACATCTAGCCACGTTTTTTTTCTTGGAGTTTTCCTTTCTGAGCACTAACCAGACTCATTCTCTTTAGCTTGCAAAATTGGACAAGATCACAGCCTGAAGGGGAAAGGCTGCAGTGATAAATATTTAATGGGCTACATCAATAAAATTTATTTTGCCAAGGAGAATGGAAGGAGAGGAAAAGCAGAGAAATAATTCATTAAAAGAACTTCAGCTTCGCGATGCCAGATAAAAAAGGCCATGCTTGGAAAAAAGGAATTAAACACAAAGAGGTTTTAAATAGGTCAGAAGCTTAAGTACTCTTAACACATGGCAAACTGACAAAGACCTGAGTTTTTCAGAATGAGTGCAGTGAAATGGACGCTTAATGTAATCATCCCATTGCAAATAAACATGCCCAGACACACCAGTGTGTTTCAGCTTCTTGTGATACTTCGCATCATCCACATTGTGTCCGTAACCACAAAGTCTCACCCATCAGCAGCAGTGACAGGATAAACCGTTCAGGAACATGAAGTGCTCCGGCCTCCAAATATAACAGGTGATTAAGTGCTGCCCTCTAGTGAAGGCATGAACCAGTTTCAGCATCTAGATGTGTGAAACTCAACCAAAACCTCAGTCCCAGCCAGATTTGTTCATTAAAGAAGAATCCTGCAGCAAGCACCTCAATAAAGTGTGCTTATGATTTCATTTTACTCTTCCATTGTAGAGCCTCTATTTTAGGTTTAGCACTGCAATAAGGTTAAACACTGAAGTCAATTTAACGCCTCCAGAGCACGTTCTGCATTTTCCTTCAATTTGTGAAATCAAGTTCTCATTTTACAATGATAACTGGCAAAGCCATTTTAAAACCCATGATATCAGAAAACAATATTTTTTAAAAACAGTATTATAATAATTTAACAATAGGTTGTATATTTAAAATTTTTGACAGGGTTCTAGAATTAGCTTTTTCTCATGCTCAGAGCACCTTTTTGGTAATGCAACTTTCACTGAAGGCTTAATGACTTCACTACTGGTTACTGGAGCACCTTGGCTCTTGATGTTCCTGCCCAAAAAGCTCCCTCACGTGGACAGCGGTATTGGCCACAATTCATTCTCAAAGCAGGAGTTTTATTGCAGGAGATTCCTGGTCGACTTTTTGTTCATTTAGAAAGAGGCGGCCCCTTGAGGAACGAAGAGATCAGAGGTGCAATATTTGGCAACAGATGAAGAACCAACAACAACAGCTGTAACAGGGTCCTTGCTCGGTGACCCTAATGGTATGAGAATTGCACAGTTTATTTAAAAATAAAGCATGAAGTCACACTCAGGATACTTCACTTTCACGGAAAGAATGGGGCCTTCAAGAATTAAAACCACATTACACAGTTGTTTGTGACACGAGGACACAGGAAGCACAACTGCGGGTGGTGTTTCTCACTTTTCAGTTCAGGCTCTTTAAGCTGCACCCAGCCTGTTAAGCTGGGCTCAACTGCACCACCCACATCACCAGGGTTTCAGGTCACTTTGCTCCTCCAGTCAGCAAAATGCTGTTTCCAACCCAGCCTCAAATTAATCTGACTGACAGAAAAGCTCAAGCTAAACACACAGAGCAGAGCTTACAGTTTACACAAAAGTAATGTTTTCTGTTTCAGCGCTGCTTCGTATGCTTGTAATAAAGACATTTAAGCATTTGTGGAAGACACCATCTTGAATGACACCCATTTAAATCTAGTTAGTCGTGTGCTTACACAAAACATTGGAAAAAGTTGAAACAACTTGTCTGGAAACTTATCAGGTACATTTATTAAGGAACAACATTTAAAAAATACAGATATTAGTATTTTTGAACTTGCACATAAAAATACTTTTTTGATTTTGTCAGCGTACTTGTAGGTTACAACACCTGAGGAGAGATCAGTACAGAAACTGGTGTTAGTATTTTGCAAACATTTAGTCATCACAAAATTTCAGGCAAGCTTAACACGCAGATGTACCTGCTCCCAGGCTGAATGAGTTTAGCTTCCAATCATTCACACATTTTGGGTCAAACAGAAGTACTGTATTACTGTCAAGGCTACAGGTCTCTCCAGCTTCCCAATAAGAGGCTGAAGTGCACAATAAAATTGTATCGGCGCACAAGCTACACTTCAAACTTCAGTAATTTATGTAATCTAAATTTGAAATGATGCAAGCTCATGTGGGCTCACTTACATGACCCCACACCAGGATCAAGCCAAGTATCTGCCAGCCTACAGCTCTTTTTAACAACCCTGCCTACGAGTCCAATTTAAATATATTTAGATTTCTAAAACTGCTGTCAACGGGACTGAGCAGAATTTAGTTCGACTACCAACTCCCTGAAAGAGTATTGATAGAAAAGCTGAGACTGACAAGACAATCCTGACTCTTGCCCGTCATGTAGAGCCGACTGCCTGAGTGATCCAGGCAGAACGGTTTCAGATAACACAGTATTAGGAACTTCTTGTTGCCATCTATAAAGTGGTGGAGGTAGCAAAAGGAAAGTAACTTTCCACAAGACAACGTTGTCAACAGTTCTGGTGCAACTTTTACCTCAGTAACTGGTCCATCTTCTCCCGTGTCTTTTAAAAATCTGAATAATGTTTCAGCCTAAAGAAAATTTAAAAGAAGTTCAGACAAATTAAAAACTTTTCAGTAACCTGTTGAGTGAACAACACAAGTAACAATGATTCAGTAGCATCACTTTGAGTATTCTTGGCTCATCTGAAACACAGGTGTGGCAAAAGATAGCAGTGCCAGATGTACTTCAAGTGCCATTATAATATGCAGTTCAAGTTCAAATAAAGGCCAAATCACAAGATTTATTCATTTTTTTACAGACTTGCTTGGGAGTCTTTTTATAAATTCTCCCTGTAGACTTCATAAATCATTAAAATCTCACATTAAAAATACAAAGCTTTTCAAGTATCACATAAAGTTACTTAGTTTAAAAAAAGAAACACTCCTGTCTGAGTTATTACCACTTCTTACCCTTGCCACACTAGAGGAAAAAAAATGTGCCCCATCTTACAGAACGTAAACAGGTTATCTGGGATTAATGAACCTTTCTTGGTACGTACCTAAATAACAAAGCTTTGCCTTTGTTATTTGCTACAGAGAAAAAACCACTTCTGGGAGAAAAGTCCATAGACTGAGCAAGATAAATCTGCTTTCTTCTGAACACCGGGAAGTTTGAGAATACAGTATATGAAGGAATGTGTACCTGTTGAGAAACAGGTCATCAGTTAGAACCGTTACGAAAAAGCTGCTAAAATTCAATTTACAGTACAAATTTAAAATTGAAGGTCTACGTTAAGTTTAAATGTTCAGTTATATTCATATCCTACACCACTCTATTACATGCAGTTCTACTGGAGAAACAAGGTACAGGGAACACACTATGAAGCCAGTTATTGCAACTCATTAACTTTTAAGCAATTACGTAAGTAAAAACAGGCTTCCATACCCTTGTATTAATTCAACAGTTCTGCTGTTGGGCAGAATTCTGACAAGGCTGGTGAAATTTTTAATGAGCTGGGAAAAACACCACATAGTAAGACCCCTACAGTTACCAGCTGAAAATTCAGATTTGTTGCCGAGGTATATTAACGGCACTGAAATAAGGGCATTCCAAAAAGGTGAAAAACAAAAAATAAACTAGAGTCTAAGATGTTATTTTCAGAATAGTTTCCCTGAAGAAAAAATATTATTTCCTTATAAATGTATAGTATCTTCTACACGTCCTGATCTGCTCGGTCTAGCAAGTTCTGAGTACACATACCTGCTCAAAACCAGTCGTATTATATCACCAGAAGCAGTTTTGCTCAAGATACAAAAACCCCTTGCACTAAAGAACCTGAACATACCAGTTTGACGGCCTCATCAGCCTCACGGGAAGCCACCGCCAAAATTTCCGTGGTGGGATTGAAGGTCACGCATGTAGCGGATGTAACAAGGTTCATTATGGCTTTAACTGGTTTAGGATGGTTTTCTTTGAGACAGACATCAGTAGTATACAAATTTACAACTCCAGAAGCTGAACTAAAGAAGAAATTAACAAAGATTATACCAAGCAGCAGCATTTACATACGTATTACCTTGTTATCTACACCCATCATTCAATGTGATTTCCAGTTACTTACTGGAGTTTGTAGCAATATTTTGTTTGGAGGCTGATTTTGCTTTGGAGTTTATAACAGTATTTAGTGGATGGCTTATTATTATTATTATTACATATAAAGAGACACATCTAACTGTGAAGAGCCTGGATAAGCCCATCTCTTACATAGCATGAATTCAAAGCTATTTATTCTAAAACAATTTCAAGTTCTTTTTTTATACTGAGCAAGTCCACTTGAAAGTCCTCTTCTATAGTGGGCTAAGAAAATGCATACTGCACTTCAGCGTTTGCTAGTGTCTTTAAAAGGAATTGATAGGCAAGCTGAAATTGCATCTTGGTAAGTACACTTCAGAAACACTTCCAAGCTTGTGGCTTTAAGCTGAAGCACCTTTTCCAACACTAACCTGCTATCTCGCAGGAGTGTTGGAAAGATAACTAGAAAAGGGGGAAGACCCTGAATTGATATTTGTCCTACAGAGCTTGTGATTTCAGTCAGTATGATCTCAAAATTAACTTCTAAACCCGTATATGGCAACAGTAATATATCAGAAGTGATACCGATATTAAGTGTGTTACAGTATTTCAGATGTACATGGAATGCATTAAATATCATCACAAACCAGTCTATTAATCTATTCACCTCTGCTCTAACCTTATTAAACTAAGCTTATTCCATGTTCCTACACTCTCACCAGCCACCAATAAGTTTACTGAAGAGCTCCAAAATGAGATAGGAAGAAGCTGTCAAATCCAAGTCACTTACCCACATGCCACATACTGGTTGTTTTTTGAAACAGCAATGCACTTTCCTTCCAAAGAACCCTCATCTTCAAATTTGTGTAGACACTTTCTGCTTCTCACATCCCAGATGAAAACTTCACCTTCCTCTGGTTCCAGAATAAAGTAGAAGATTACAGAAACCATATATAAGGAACATATTGTGCATTTTGGTAAAATAAATCCCATTAAATGACAACCATTAGCTTATTTACAACTATAAAATATAGGCTATTTAATTCTTTTTTTTTTTTTTTAAGGCATACTAGAAGAGTTAACTCAATTGTTTAACGACTGATCACTTGGCTATAATTTTAGGTCAGATACTGGCACAAGAGTCCTTTAACTATCTTTGCAAAACTATAACATATTTATAAAAACTTACACATTTTAAACAGAAGTACGATTAGTGCTGTTAGAGAGAATACTTACTTGAATAGCTATATATTTTACTGCTGTCTGGAGTGAAAGCAGATGCAGTGCATCTTCCGTTTACCTTCATAGTGCTAATCAGTTCCTTTGTCTATAGGATGAAGAACAACAATGGTGACAATGATTCTGCCAAAAAATCTGTAGGAAATTTGTTTCCATTCTCCTGTCCCACAAAAATTCAAAGTTAACTACACTGACATTAAAACAACAGCATCAACATTTTCAGTGCCTACAGACCAGAGCACAACTCCACGATCTATTTATTATCGCACAACTACAGGTAGTTCAGTAAACACTTACACTCCCTCACCAAAGGGTCTTTATTGTATAGTAGAACTGGACTTCCTTTAAAAGTTTAAAGTTTAAAACAGATCCAGCTGCCATCATATGGCATTTAAAAAATTAACCGAAAAATCTCTGTATGCATTATGAATCACAGTAGACAGCATGATTCATGAACACGGTACACCAGCACACGCTAGTGCTATTCCCAAAAAAGCAGCCCTGTAATTCTCCTGCCCTCGGATGCCCATTTCCACTCTGAGGCCTTTCCTTTCGCCAGTGCAGTGTGTTCATGCAATCAGCTGAAATATAACACTGAGATATGACTTTTTCCAGTGACAGATTAAAAAGCCCACAAAACTCCAGCCTTAGCTCCACCAGTTCCAAAGAGAACCGTATAGTCAAGAAAAACATTCTCTGACACCCCAAAATAATTTCCTAAAGCTCCAGTTAGATGACTCAGCAGGTCATTCTTGAATGCTGTCACAGTATGCCTCATACTTTGTTTCAGCTGAAAGCTAGATGAGTTTTTTCAGATTGAATATAAGCAAGCAGATTCAAAAGGAAAAAGATACCAAGAAACTGAAGATACATGAAGCATGAAGAGAAACTACCTTCATTGACAACAAGTGGAGGTAACCTGAAGTTCCAGTTAGAAGCATAAATGATCCATCTGGAGAGACTTCGAAGTTTTTGAGAAATCTTTCCTCCACACCTTTAAATAAAAGAGATTAAGAACTTCAAATTGGTATAATTTATTATTTTCCTTAACACTCAGAGGTACAACGAATAAGACCTGACTCCACTTCAGCTTTTCATTTCTGTAATACTCAGTCACAGTAAAGCTACAACTCAACCTTGTTTATGTGTGACAATTAACTTTCAATAGTTTCGACAGAATAAAGTAAAAGGTACTTGAGTAAAGACCCCTGAAAACAAGTTAAAAATACTCCCACCACCAATTTACTGCACTTCCTTTTAAAGCAAATTCATATGCTACCCTTACTGGGGACAGCTTCAACTATCTCCAGACACTTAAAGCACTATAAAACGTACCTCTTATTTTCTCTATAGGAATGACATTTCCACTCATCATGTCATACACAAAGAACATTTTATGGTGGGTACCAGTGGCTATAACTTGTTCTCCATCAACACTGAAACAAGCCTTATAGATTGGAAAACTCTCCAGATAGATGCTCTGTATTTTTGGGTTCCTTATACCATCAACCTTCAAACAAAAATATCATATTAAGGAACATGCCAAATACCTTTAGATAGAAAAGTCATATCAATCAGCCAGTACAAGAGACTTTAAGAGGAACACCAATTTGAAGCATTAATCTCTTCCTCTCTTCCCAGCCCACAAACAACCCAGCTCTTGGCTCCTCGACCCGTGTATCAGGCACTCCCAGCCCTCCCAGATCTACCTCACACTCTTTCCCTTCCCCGTCTCGTCCATGCTCTGTTCAAATAATCACTCTATTGTGCTTTTCTGAACAGAAATATTGGCTTTGGATTCTTCTTTCCTGCACCCCTGAAGGAACTGCAAATCCTACTTGTATCTTTAACCATTTCACTGGTGCTGGGCCATGTTGATAGTTCTTAGATACAGTTATGATCTTTAGTTTTCAGAGGAGCAGGGCAGGAGATGAGCAGCTCCTGCTGCAGTACAGTCTCTCCACCCTCAAAATTATTTCTCAGCAACATTACAGTTTTAAATGAAAGTGAACAACTCTTCATGCTACAGGCTTTACAAAGAGCTTAAGGAAAAAATACCTCATTAGTCCTCATCACTGCAAAGCTTAAAACCAAATATTTTTAAAAACAAAACTTCAATTCAAAACTCTGATACAACTAAGTTTGCCTACACTCTGGAAGGGGTTGGTATGAAGTCAGATGGAAGTTTCTTCCAACAAGATGCCTTTAAGCAAGCAAGTTCCACCGCAACCACAGCCATTACAACCCCGTGTGCACAGGAAGAAAGGAAAGTCTGTCATTCCAGGTGTATATTTCAGGTATACTTGTCCGAAAAAAAAGATTCCCTATTAGTGGCCATTTACATAGGATAGATTGAAATTCTTCACCTGAAAGAGTGACACGGATCGATCATGCCCAGCAGTCATCACTACTTGAGCAGACGGATGAAACTGCACAGTCACCAGCTTTCCATTAGCAAAACGTTCCTGATTGGCAGGTAAGCAGGTGCTCATCTAGAACACAGATCAAGCAGATTCAAAACACAACTGGCACGTTTTTGCTTATGCTGATCAACAGCCAATTTAATTGCTCTTTATTTGACAAGACCAAGATCTCAAACCCTTTAATGAACTTCCAGACAGCATGACAAACAGAACACACACACAGTCAGTTGCTTCAATGCAGCAGCACGGACATAAACCAGCCAGCTTTGCTACTGACTTCAAAATTAACAGTCTGTGTAAAACCAGTTGCGTTTTGACTCATCTGAAATACCTGTAGAAGAGACAGTGTAAAAACACTCATTTAAGGCTGCCACTTCTCAAAGACCATTTCAACAGCCTCAAAGTTATGGGAAAATTCCACCCTTCCCAGAAATTAAAATCCTACAAGACGCTACTTCAGAGAATATACTTCTTACGTCAAACCATACATCTCAATTTATTGTTTCATGCTTTCAAGAGGTGAACTATCCAATTTGTCCAACTGTTTACTCTCTAGAGTTTCTGGTTACAGAAACAAAGAAGAAATTCATATGATCTTCCTGCCCAAATAGCAAAGAGGTCACAGAGTGCATACAGGTCAAACTGAGGTGGAAAGATAAGGTTTGCCTCTACCTTCAGAATACCTCTTGGCAGGGACTCTGAGTTTGATATAAAGTTGCCAGTCCTGCACAGCAGATCATTATCTTCATCGCTCTCACCTAATTAAAACAAAGCACATTGAAAACATTAATTACGCAAACACTCACACCACACAAATTTATGGAAACAAATTAAATCAAAGCACACCGAGAGAAGGAATAAAGCAACTTATCCAGCATGTTATCACAGTACTGAAATCAGAAAACATAAAAAATAATTATAAGGAGATAAATAGGGAAACATAGAAACATTTATTTGAATAGTAATGGGACCATTTACCATCACTTGCAGTCCTTTTGGATTTCTTCCTGTTTTCTAAATCAGCCCAGGCAGGAACTCCTCCCATAGCTCGCTGAAACCTGGTGAGAGAAGGGGAAGGGGGGAAGAGGAGAAAAAAACCCAGAAGTTTTACTATGTTTTGCCTATCTCCTGAATGTAAATCTAAAGCAAAATTGATACCAAACATCAAAGCCCTGTTCTTAAACACCTGCTTAAGCCGAGGCAACACAAAATCATCTGAAGTTCTGCTTTACTATCTAACTATATTCACATTTGAATTCATTCTTACATACCATACTTAGCTACTATCTTCTTATCATCCTATTTACAAAGCAAGATATCACTATAAAAATTTTCTAGCATAACACCCTAGAATAGAAATTTGTGCATGTTTACTAAACCAAGTATTAAACAAATCAGCCTATGCAACGCTAATGCGTATTTTATTTATTATTCTTGATATTATCTTGGATTTAAAAAAACTGTGAGTATTGCAAGAAGCACTAGATTTAAACAGGACACATCAATGCAATAGGTAAAGGGCAATTCTGAATGTTACATAAATGTATCTTAATAAAGTTAGCCACAAAAACATTAATGAAACTCACTGTTCTTCAAGTCTTCTTTTTAGCTTTTTCTTAGTAAGTATCTTCTCAGCATCACTCTTCATGAAATCTTTCCTATACTTATGGGTCATATCAACACTAGAGGGGAAAAAACACACAGAACATGAGCATCATTCCAACTGAAGCCACTTACAGCCACTCTTGAGTGCGACATGTAATTCTCACGGGCAAACTTGAACTTACTTTTCCTCAGCTTCATCATCTTCATCCACCCAGGCTGGTTTTTTAGGTAGCAATTGACCTTTGGCTTCATTTTCTATTTCTGAATCGCTGGAGTCTCTCCACGCACTTCTCTCTGCAACCTCACGCTGAAAACAACCAAACCGCCCGTTTAGCCCAGTCACGGAGAGATGACACAGGGCGATGGGGACCGGGAGCCGAATCCCTCCCCAGTTCCTGCCCGGGCCGCAGGACCCGCCGCCCCCCGCGCTCCCCGGGCCCAGGACCGGCCGCGGGGCCCAGCCCTACCCGCTGGGGGCCGGCCAGGCGCTGCAGCAGCTCATCCTCCTCCACGTTGAGACTGTCCCCAAACACCAGCTCCTCCAGCTCCTGCTCCGGGCCCGACGGGCGGGACAGGGCGCTGAGATGCCGGGCGCGCCGGGCCGACTCTTCCGCCGCCTGCTGAGCCGCCTCCCGCTCGGCTGCCGCCGCGTCCGCCCGTGGCTGGAGCTGCTTTATAGTTTTCTTCGTTTTCTTCGTGATTTTCTTCGTTGCTTTCTTCGTTATTTTCTTCATTATTTTCTTCGTTGCTTTCTTCGTTTTCTTCTTCGGAGCCGCTCCGGCCGCTGCCGGGCCCGCCCGAGGCGCCTCCGCCACGGTCCCCATCGCTACCCACGGTGCCGCAGCCGCCGGAACCGGAACACGTGCGCGCTGCCCACGTGATCCTCTTCCTTACCCCGCCCCCCGGGCGTGATAGGCTCACGCCGCTGCCCCTCCTCAGTCCACGTGACCCGGTCACGTCCCCGCCCTCAAGACGCTGTCACGTGCCCTCCTTTCTTTGCCTTCCTCCCGCTCCCCCACCCCGCTTTCCACGTGACGCGTCCCACGGTCGGGCTGCTCCATTATGCTCTCAGGGGGGATCCCGCACCCCGGATGACAACAACCGCCCCTCTCCGGCGGTCCAGCAGCCGCTCCTCCCATGTCGCCATCCAGTCAAAGGCAAAACAACCTGCGGCGGGGCTGTTTTTATCCCCCAGCCTCCGTTCTGCCGCTGAACCCCCTCTTTTCCGAATGGTTTCTCCCAGAGGGGGTACGGCGAGCGAGGAAGCCCCAAACAGCTGGGAGCCCAATGAGGGCGCGCGGTGGGCCGGGCGCCGCGCCTGCGCACGGGCGGTATGTTAATGTTGTTGATGTTCCGGCGCAGGGAGTTGGGTTTCTTTCTCCGGCTGAGAGAGAGGCTGAACTTTCCAGGCCGCCTCCTGCTCCGCCGGGCCCGGCCCCTCGCAGGGGGAGGCGGCAGGCGGAGGGGGCCGAGCCGAGGGGAGGGGGCAGAGGCAAGCGGGCGTCTCCTGCCCATGAGGGCCTGATGGAAAACACAAAGGACCTGGTGAGTACCGCAGCCGGGGGGAGGCGGTAACCGTGCCGGGGGCTGCCCCGCTGAGGGGGCGAACGTCTGAGGGGGGCGGCGGGGCTTGGGGGCTGAGCGATCCCCCTCGGTGCGTGTGCTGGGGATGGCCGGGGCTGTGTGGGAGGGGAGCAGCTCCGGCACCCTCCGGCTTTTTTTGGGGAGCGGGGGCGGCTCTGTGGGAGGGAAGGGGCTGCCAGCCCGGGGTGCGGGGGCTGCGCCGGGCGGGCCCCCGCGGGGTGCGGAGCGAGGCTGCCGTTCTGTGCGGAAAGTTTATTAAGGGCAGCGGAGGAGCCCTGCTGGGGCTGGGAGGTGCGGGGGGAGCCGGGGGTGGGTGGGTGATCCCCTGTCACCCCCGCAGGAGCTGCGGGCACGTGGAGCGGCGGTTCCCCCTTTGTTGTGATCCCGGCCGGGCGCTGCGCTCCCCCCCCCCACCGGCCCACTGGGGCTGGGATGGATCGGGGGAGGATGGGGGGAGTTCCTTCCTCCCCTTCTTCTTCCTGCCGGGATGGGGAGTGTTGTGGTTTCACCCGGCAGGCAGCCAAAGGCCACACAGCCGCTCGCACCCCCACACCCCGCAGCGGGACAGAGGAGAGAATCGGGGAAAAAAAAAAAAAAAAAAAGGAAAAAGAAAAAGTGAAACTCCTGGGTTGAGATAAAGTCAGTTGAATAGGACAGAAAGAGAAGGTAGCAATAGTAGTAATGATGAATGAAGAATATACAGAACAAGTGATGCACGGTGCTATTGCTCACCACCT
The DNA here is from genome assembly GCF_037038585.1 of Patagioenas fasciata. Lineage (NCBI taxonomy): Eukaryota > Metazoa > Chordata > Aves > Columbiformes > Columbidae > Patagioenas > Patagioenas fasciata. Next base: position 5,753,465 of record NC_092537.1, on the reverse strand, counting down.
GCTGATGGGTGCCCAGCAGCTATCGCCCCCTCAGCCAACTCCCCCCAGTTTCTATACTGAGCGTGATGGCACATGGAATGGAAAATCCCTTTGGCCAGCTTTGATCCGCTGTCCTGGCCGAGTCCCTTCCCGGGTCCTTGTGAAGCTCCTCGCTGGCAGAGCATGGGAAGCTGAAAAGTCCTTGATTTAGCTGCGGTACTGCTGAGCAACAGCTAAAACATCAGTGTGTTATCAGCGCTCACGCTGAATCCAAAACAGAGCACTATACCAGCTACTAAGAAGAAAATTAACTCCCAACTCTAAACCAGGACAGGTAGTAAAAGGTTTTAGATTATCTCATACTTAGCAATCCAGTCGCACTTGGACACACTTCTCTTAGTGGTCCACACAAGTGCTCGTTTTTCAGCAACTTCCTCTTGTAGTTAAAGCCTTTGAGGTTTACTTTTCCAGTTGTGCTCATTTCAAGTGCTATAGACTATTCTTTAATGGTAGCACTTCAAAAGTTCAGGATTCTTTGCATCCAGTTGTTCCCTCTGTATAGTTTTTATGGCTGTTCATATTTTGACTTTGTTCTTAATGTGAGGAGCAGTAAACCTGTGAAACCAGTTTCACTTTCAGGTTGTTGCTGGAAATGTTTAAACTATAGCGATTTCTGTCCAGTGTGACTTTAAAAAAAAAATCCTACTAAAAGGATACAAAGCATATGCTGATTATGGTAAAAACTGCTGCATGTGAAAAAGTAATTAATTTTAAAATAATGATTTAAGACGTGGGTGTGGCAGCCATTGTGATTTTTCACATCTAAAACCAGATAAAACCAACAGCTGTAGGGCGGTTTTCTGTATTTTAGATTAAGATTATTTTGCAGGCTTAAGGACCTGCATTTACTTGTTTGCCGTATTCATTTATAAGTCGGATTTTGACTTGTAGGGTGTGGGATAGGAAGGCTATGAGAGTCTAATCTGGAACATTACATGTGAACTAAACCAATATGTTCCTTTAAAAAAGCAATCTAACTTGGTAGTCTTTACTCATTGCTTCTGTTATACACACTTCTATGTGGAAGTTCGTGTTTATGCCACAAGAGCAGTTTAGTGTTGTTCTAGAGTGTGTAGCCTTGTACATGTGCAAAAGGATTGTAGACTGAAAGTAAGAATTCTCTTCATTGCTGTTCCCTAAAGAGTGAGGTGACTTTGGCAGTAAAGATAGCGTGTACAAAAGTTCCCTCTGATTGGCTTTCATTTCTCTTACCATCTAAAATTTGATTTAATTTTGCAAGGCTTTTGATACCTTCTGCAAACTGCTACTGCATACCTTCATTTCTCAGGTAAGTCAGTATAATTGGGGCATGTGTGATATTTTGCTACATCTGGCTCTGAGCACATGGAATGAATTCAGCTGTTGAAGACTTTGGTTTGGGGTTGGTGGTGGTTTTTGGGATGTTCTTTACATTTAAATTGATTTTTTTAATTGGTAACACAGTGTTTAAAGTGAAGTATTTGCCTCTTCCAGATACTCCTAGAAGGGCTTTGTGGAAACATAATGGAGTTTGTAACAGATTTTCAGTTTTCTCGAAACTCAGATATTTCGCATACTAATCATCACAACCCCCCTCCAAAATTGCCTGCTAATTTGATATATTTTTTTATGAAAGAGTCTCCCCTCTTGTGTGAAAACCCCTGGGGAAGAGGCTATGGACAAAACCATTGGCACACAGCAGAAACTGGCTTCAGACAAAATGCTGTCATACATAGCAAATGAAGAGACAGGAAAAAACATTTCTGTAATTTTCCAGCAGAGATTTTACTTATAATAAGAGTGGAAGGCACATTTCCAAATAGAGGTGAGTTGCTTATATAAAAAAGTAAGTTTGGTTGATTATGATTTCCAGGAATCCCAAGGTGTTTAGCTTTGGGGTTTTTTTGTTTGTTTGTTTTTGATGAAAGCTGAAAGCATGTTTTCTTTAAATTGATACCATGTTTGAATTTTCTTTTCTTGTCATGCTGTGAGGCACAATTAGACTTCGATTCCACAGGGGGCAAGCTCGTATTACTACACTAGATTATTTTGGCCAGCTTACATTCAGAAGAGTTGCAATAAATTAGTTCCATCGTCTTATTTCCTTAATACCAACATCCAGAGCTAAAACTAAGCTTGTAGCATGAAACATTAATGAACTTTTCAAAACAAAAGCTGTGCATCAAATGTAATACCACCGTGGAAATGTACTATGGGAAGTGCATGATCTGTTAAGGATATGTGATTAAAGTGAATGTATCTTATCACACTCGAAGGTTGTGGTGACCTCATTGTTGACCTTGGCCTCAGATACCATCTGTCTGAACTTCTGTCACATTTCTGGGGTTTAGATCTGCATGTAGAAAGTGATGCCTCTTGTATAGGTGCCTTTGTTAAGCTACAGCTCTTGTACTCAAAGCTCCAAATTGCTGCTTTTCTGAACACCAAATTGATTGGTAGTAACAACGACAATTTTGAGTGGTTTGAAACCGTTCTGTGACTGTTGTGGGTCATCCGCTTTTAACTAGGATGCACCTGAGGAAAGGAGTTTGGTTACTTAATAATGGGGTATTTTTTGTAGCAAGCTTTCACCTTCTAAACACTTCATGTAAATTTTACCAATAATTGAGCCTAATCAAGACACTAAAGCAATTTCCTGAGTAAGTATGTGATGTTTAATTAGTATTAAGTTGTTTTATTTTGTGTTTTGGCCATGCATTGTTTGCCCTTTGTGACCAATTTTTTATGCAGAAAGAGTAGTTATTATGCTCAGGGAATGTATGCTGTAATGCGGTGACCAAATTCAAGTGTATGTACATATGACTCTACGTTAATTGAGAAACTAGCTATTTTTCATATTTGTATAGATTTGCCATCCTCCTTTTAGGGAAAGCAGTTTCCTTAGCTATATTCTTTAACTGTACCGTTTGCCCTGTGTAATGGTTAATTAAGAGTATTTCTCAAAAATACGTTGTTGCCAAGTATTCACAGGGAGGAGAGGAAGAACAGGGAAAATGGGAAGTTGGGCAGAATAAGAAAGCAGTTCTTGAAAGTTCCTTTCCCCACCCATCCCTTCAATAAAGAAAAGTATGCGAGAAAACCCCCAAGCAAATAGTCCTACAGGCTTATTCGCCAGTCCTGCTTATGCTAGATTTTGTGTGGCTCTAAAAATCTTTCCTGTTGAGGAACCAGTAATCTCATTAGGAAAATAAGCCTTAGCCAGTATGCCTGAAAGTTTGTCTTGTTCTTTTGTGTGTGCATTACTACTGTTTAATGTACGAGCAGACTCTATTAGTGATGGAGTTGTACTTTTTGTCAGGGTGCCGTTTTTGACCTTTGAGTTCAGAGTTCTACCCCAGCTTTCTGTTTCGGATGTTAGGATTTGCAAAAAAATAAGACCCCTGGCTTCTGCAGGAAGGGTTGTCGGAGATTCCGCATGTTGTTCGCTTGTTTCTATTAAGTGCTGTGTCTCAGCGTGGGTTAAAAAGAACCTTAGGGGTGTTTATTATCAAAATAGAAATGTCTTGATCTGCTCTAGCAAAATTCCAGCATAGGTACTGGCACGTCTTCTTCCCTAACTTCCACCTCCTTCTGCACACAAAGTATATCATCTTTTTTTTGTTGCAAAACTGTATCTTTTCTGAGTCTCACAAAAGATGTTTTGAGTAATTTGCCCAGAATTATAATCCAGATAACAACTGAAAATTAACATTAAGAATGTCCTACATAAGTTATCTGGCAGACAAGGTTATCTTCTGGCAAAAAGTTGGATTAAAATGTTTTATAAAACAACTATGGTATTATTTTAAAATAACAAGGAAAGCTGCTGTTTTGAATTGCTCATAACTTGAGCTGGGACAATTTGGCTCAATATAAAGTAAATGGAAAGGTGATATATGAGACTTGTTTCAACAGCGTAGTTAAACTCGACAGACTTGGTCATTGCTATTTAGGAACCTGTGTGATGCTGAAGGATGATTTTCTTAGTGGAGGGCCCAACTATCCATAAAGTGAAAACATTTTCTTTCTCACCTATGGATGTCTTGTCAAAGAGGGCTTGGCAGTAATATTGAGGTTCTAAACATATGTGCTGCAAAAGAAGAACCAACCAAACGAGCCAGCCGTGCTGTTGCGGTAACCGAGGTCGCAATTGCACGCAGTGCTCTGACTTCCCTCGGTACGGCTGGTCCTTCATCCCCCACTCCAGCCCCCTAATTCTTCTGTCCCCCCCTCACCACGGGGCAGAGCCGGCTGGAGAGCTGCTCTCCTGGAGGCACTGGGACCAGCCTGTGCTTCTCGTCCTTCTGAGCTGCTCCAGCATTTCACATCTCAGCCAGCAAAGTGCTGGGCAGAACAAAACTGCCCTGTGGGGCCCAAGGCCTCCAGGCTGGAATGGAAAAAAGATGTTCTGAGACTGCCTTGTGCTGCAGCTAAAGGGTTCAAGTTCTCCTTTTTGTGGGATGAGGCCCTAATCTTGTAGTGAAACCAGTTCAGGTGATTGATGGAGGGTGAGTGAATGAGGAAGATCCTGCCCACGCACTCTTGAGACACCACTAATATCCACCCATAACAATAAAAGGTATCAAGGTGTTCTGGCATTACCATTGGGAATATGGTGTGGCTTTTGATTCTTTATCTGAAGCTGTGGTCAGGGAAAGTTAAATATTATGAGGCATTGAGGAGTTTGTGAAATCTCTAAGAAGATGATGAGTCTTCATGTTCTGAGCTGTAAATTATTGGTGCTGTTCGCAGAACACCGTATCCATGGCAACGTTGTGCTCAACTTCTGCCTTAACCTACACACACGTGCGCACACAAATAACTGATCTTGCCTCTTGTTGGCCAATAGCATCAGTAGTAGTGTCCAGGTGAGAGGTATTCCCAGTGCAGGTCAGGATGAGCTTTGGTTCTGCCATCGCTCAGTGGTTAATGACTGTGACTGTTACCCCAGCTGCTTCTGGCAGATGCCAATTCCTCCAAGGAGATGTCAAGTTATGCCCATCCTAGGCTTTTATTAGTTTTAACATCATTTTGAATTGTTCAATGAGGAACGTGTGCATAATTAACATTACACTGATTTTTTTTGTTGTTTCAAAGCTGCTTTAAGTGCTTTAAATTTGTTCACCTTGTTGCATAACCTTTTGTGCTTACTGGTTTTTGTGTGGGTTGTGTTGTTGTTTTGTTTTGTTTTGTTTTTTTTTAATTATTGTTATCTTTTTATTGAATTCTAGGATTGGGTCAGCGTGGAAGTCAGTTTTCCCTTTTAACTGTAAGGGTATCCTTCCATAATAGGATTTAGTCAGATTGCAGAGGAGAATAGAGGATATTATAATAAAGGGATAGCACTGCAGAAAAAGGCTCGGATGAGATCCAACAATAAAGATGTTCAGGCATATACTCTCTAGGAAAGGGATTTGGGGAATTACTGTGAAATCTTAAAGCTATGAATCCAAATGCAATTTAAGAAGGCAAAGTCCAATCACATGCTGTTATTTTTCTATCTGGAATGACTTTAAAATAAAATTATCTCTTGGAAGAGGAAGTAGAGGTAAAGGTTTTCTTAGTATTCTTTTCTCTTGGCTGTATGTCATTCTCCAAACTTATGCTTCCTTTGTCTTCTCTTCGTCTATTTCCACTCAAACTTAGTGGATACTGTTAAGGATAATGAAAATACTTTGAAATTTATTGTATTTTTAGCTTAATGAGGTCAGCTCACATAGCAGTAGCCTTGTTTCAGTAGAGCTGTGTAAGATATTTATAAAGTGAAAACTGTCACTGTATTAAAATGCATGTATTGGATGTGCAGCAGAGAAAAGACATCAATTAATCTATTGTTTATACTTCTCTAATGTGTTTGGAAATGACCTAACTGTTGTATGTTGTTCAAAATTGTATGGGGTTTTTTGACCTAAGATTTTCTGGTTATAGGAAAAACTCTATTATATAACAAGTTTTTGTATATGACAGTGGCAAATTAGTCACCTTTCTATCTTTTAGCATTTATACAGACCCTATTGCCATAGTAACTGAGCTCTTCATAATTGTTAATGTATTAATCCTCAGAATATCCCTGTGAGGTAGAGAGGTGTTCCTGTGCCACACGTGAGAAAGTGAATCACGGGGAAGCTGATTTATCACTAACCCCACGGGGCAGTGAGAGCAGAGATCTGCTCTGGTTTCTGGTCCTGGGGAATAGGTCCTTGGTTGAACTGCCTTTTCTCTGCCCAGCTTTCTCAAGTGAATGAATTTTAGTGAAATTGGCTGCAGCCATCTGGAATGTGCTCATTTGCATGTAAGATCTGTGTGCCTGTCATTATTCAGCACGTCAGGATTAATGAACTCTGAAGATACCAAGAAAAGGAAATGTATGGACTGCTACTGTGTATTCGCAGTGGATCGTGAGAGTTTTTTATTCCTGTATATCACAATACCAAAAATTGGCTCGTTTTGACTTTACTAATATGAAGTTAATTGGCAATGTATGGCTCATATCTCTGTCCTGATAGAGCAGTTGGTTAATACATCTACTTTTGAAGGCTGACTTTGACTGTTGAAGCTTTTAAAACTTGACTTTGAAATATTTGCATTCAGAATGCTCTGCTGTTCTTTGGGGTTTTTGTTGGTTGGTTGTTTTCTTTAATTTTTAGACAGAACATACTTCACGAACAGAAAGGAAAAGACGCGATTCATTCGGGATGTTTGACGGTTATGATAGTTGTAGTGAGGACACGAGCAGCAGCTCCAGTTCGGAAGAGAGTGAAGAGGAGGTTTCTCCTTTGCCATCCAGTCTCCCAATCATAAAGAATAATGGACAGGTCTATACTTATCCAGATGGCAAGTCTGGCATGGGTAAGTGTGTGGTGCATGGGTACAAAGAGCTTGATATTTATGTTTTTCAGCCCGTGCTGTGAGTTGTGAGGGTCCAATCCTACATGTTGGTCCTGATTGAAAATGGACCAAAACAGCTGAAGTGTTTGGATTGGTTTGGTTTTTGCTAAACTGAAATAAGGTAAATTTTGAATCCTTCTCTCAGGAAAGAAATAACATGGGAACATCTGCCCTCCCATCAGATGTGTGGTGTTTATATATGCACATGTATGTGTATGTTCTCATGTACATTGCTTTTATTATTTGAGGAAAATGTCAATGTGTTCTCTCTAAGCTTGGGCACATATTCTCTCTACCCTTTATGTTATATATACAATATATTCAAATACATTTCTTCCTATACTAGAAAAGTTCATTGCTGCTACTGTATAAAGTGTGTTAGTGTGTACCTGTTGACCACCCACCAGTTCTGAGCTGGAGAATACTGGGAAAAAAAATGAAAAAACAAAAGGAAGAGTGTTTTTATCATTGGGGGAAAAGTATGTTAGCCAAAATCATTAGCGATTAGTAGAGCTCTCTCTAGGTAGAATCTTGGTATTGTCTCATTGGCATAAGTTGGTCACAAACTCTTATTCATCACGAAACAACTCTGTGGGTGATGCTATAGCCTCTGAAGCATATGATTCCAACTAGAAGAGAATATTGGTGGCCTAGGGTACTTTGGGGATACTAATTTATGATTCAAAGAAGAGTGCTGATTTTATTTCAGCTTGGGAGTATTAAATATTTAGAGGATATCAAGATTGGCAGACCCCAATTCAAAGCAGACGTTTCCTTGAGAACCACAAAAATCAGCTTAAACTGATTTAGCTGGGTTATTCGCTTCTACCAGCAGTAAAATTAACAGAGAGTAGAAAAAGGCACTTTTTCACCAGTGCACTTGAGGTTCTTAGTGTTTCACTGACACTTGTGATGTTATTTTGCTGTGCAAGTCTCTTCAAACTCTAAGCAACTGTTTGGTGGTGCCACCTACAGGACCTTCCTTTTGTCATCTTGATTCTGGATTTTTACTGAGGTCTTGATGACACTCTTGACACTTGGCTTTTTCTCTTCTCTGTCTAGCTACGTGCGAGATGTGTGGAATGGTTGGTGTCCGTGACGCCTTTTACTCTAAAACAAAACGCTTTTGCAGTGTGTCGTGCTCTAGAAGCTACTCATCGAACTCCAAGAAGGCCAGCATTCTGGCCAGACTTCAGGTAGCGGTACAGACACCGTTTTCTTTCTATACTTACTATAGTCTGTGTAAAATGTGTACGTTTGTAAAACTTGCATGATGTTTTAAGATAAGTCAAATTTCTTAACGTATATAAAATTTTCACGAGTGATTTTTGTAAGCCAAAACTCAAAACTGTATCAGTCTTGAACAAATTGCTTTGTTCAGCAGAGCAAATTCCAGACAATAGTGACTCCTTATTTTGTTTCTGCTGCAGAGACTCTTCTGCAAGAAAAAGTACAGTTTACGTATGTAGTGACTTGAAATTCCATGCGTATCATACCCAAGATACTTTCTGGCTTTAGCGGGCATAAAGGTTTATTTAGCATTGTTGTGGTTTGGTTTTGAGGGTTTTCTTAACTGTACATATTTCCAAAATGAGTTTTGTTCTGTTCACTTAAAATATTAATCAAACAATCATGAAGTTATCTTTGTAACATTCAAGAAAAGAGATAGAAATGTCAGGAAATATTACATCCTATCTCAAATTCACTGCAACAAATGCCAAGAAATTGCGTTGGTATAAATGAGATTAAAAGTTCTTCCTTTTGACCTGCTTTTAAAAGATATCTGTTTTTCAGGTAAACAACAATGAATCTATAGTGCTGTTCAAGTTGGAATACTAGTACAAAAGTCATCTTTTGGACATTCTTTGCTACTGGTTTTTAACTTTATTTAATATTACATGTAGTTTCGTGATACTTAGTCAACTTCTATTCTGTGGTGTTCTAATTTTAGTTAAATGTACCAGAAATATGCTACCCCTATGGAAATTTCCCAGTGGGTGTTTGGAAAGACTTTATTTACTTAGCTTTTTTTTTGTTTTAGGGTAAACCTCCAACAAAGAAGGCTAAAGTTCTACAAAAACAACCCTTAGTGGCTAAATTAGCAGCATACGCTCAGTACCAAGCAACTTTACAAAACCAGGCGAAGACTAAAGCAGGTAATGGTGTGTAAACAGCTGAAACAAATCCTTGGTAATAGAAGATTTGTGGCTCATTAGCAGCTTCCTAAACAAAATACCTTCCTCTTTGCAGCTGTCCCTGTGGAAGGCTTCAGCTGGGGTAACTACATCAATAGCAATAGCTTTACAGCAGCTCCTGTTACCTGCTTTAAACACGTACGTATTTTTTAATAAAGTGCTGTCCCTTTGTGCGTGTGAGAGTCCATGGTGATTCTTCAGTTCATTTTTGCAAAACATTCCTATGCAAGTTTGTTTTGTAACCTTGGACTATGAAATTTACATTGTAAACTGTGTTAATATGGCTTGTTTTTAGACATACGTTTGTTTTCATCTGTCCTTTAAAACCATCCTGAACACTACCAGTTGCTGTCATCATACATGCCCTCATAAGCAAACTAAAAAGTAAAAGGAGGACTCTTAAACATTTCTGAAGTAATTTTTCTCAAATTAAAGGCACAAAATCCATCAAGTGTGCTACAAAGGATCAAGCCAACCAGGTCATGCCGTATTAGAAAAAGTTTCAAAAGGGGTTTTAGATTGAGTCAGGCTTGCTCTGTTATGTCAAACTGATCTTTTGGTTACCTATTTGGATCTGGGATGTTTTCGTTAGTTTTTTAGTCAGGTTCTCTATCAGTCATGCTACCAGGTGGTGTTGAAATGGAGGAAAATGATGGCTCCTTATAAATCCGAAATTAAAGAGGTTGGTTTTCTTTGTATTAGAGTTACAAAAATTCCAAACCAAGTCCTCAGTCATTACAGAATGTAATTAGGAGATGAGGAAGATACTTAGCACATACAGTAAAGACAGATGCTGTTAAATTCCAGTTACCTGACAGGAAGTGTTTTCTCAGCTTTTTTTTTTTTCGTTTGGGAATTTGAAGTGTTCCATCTCATGAAAGTTTTATTTTGCTCAAAATGATCAGATGAAAATTGCTGTCAAAACATTTTGGTTTATGGAAGTTGTCCATAAGGGAGAAGAGAAACATATTTTTCTGTCCACTTCAGGAGTTCGATTCATAAATCCGTTGGAGCTGAGGGCTTTGGGCAGTTGGCACTTTGTGAATAGCCTCCTTTATGCTCGGGGGCTGCCCAGAACCCAGCCTTCCATCAGATAGTTTGGTGAATTTGTATCAAATTCCACGTGCTTAAGCAAGCATGTTTGCAGTTTCCTTTCACGCTTATGTCCATGGTGTAGTAAGTAATTTCATAAGTCCGTATCAAAAGGTTCTGTTTGATAATGTGGGCTGTGCTGTTACAACAATAAATGCTTCATGATGTATGGCATCTTGAATTAGGGTACAGCTGCAATAGTTCTGTCACCTGTTAATTATGCTACAATATTCTCTGAAAGGAGTTATATATCCCTTTCTTGCTGCTTGGTTCATTAAGTGAACAGATGCAGTACTGTGTTCATATTTTACCTTGAAAATGTTCACAAGCTACATGGCAGCAGTGCTGCTAAGCCTGATTTTAAGGGCAACTCCTGCAATCTGCTTTGGAGCTTTCTACTGGTTTGCTGGACGTTAGTATTACAAGAACAGGATTTGCATTTGGTTTGACTCTAATTATTTCTTTGAAAATTGTATTATTTAAACCAGTCAGAATCTGAAATCTGAAAATGCATTAGTACTCTCTTGTTAGATCCTTATCTCTCTCTCCCACTCTCCTTTGATAATTATAAGAAACTCTTTTTGTCTGTCTGGAGAGGTCATTGCTATTTTTTCTGTGTACTATATTGCTTTGATTCAGAAAACTTTGCATTACTTGATGTTTGTTTACCATCCATATTATGGATTCCTTGCATGTTGTGTGTGTCTGTGAGACTGAATATATAAAGCTTATTCTATTCAAAACACAAGTTTTGAATTGACACTAAAATCATGATATATCTACCCTTAAATTTGTTTCTAGATGTCTATCTGGTTATACTGGGTGTATGTGGATGGATATTTGATAGGGAACATTGGGATCAATATTAAGTAAATTCAAGCGAATTGTAAGTTGTGGAATTTGGCTTAGTGATTAGTTGTAATAACCTGGCATACTTGAGTATTTCAGGTCTAATATAATTTTCCCAGATCAGGGTTGGTTGGTTGGTTTGGTTTTTTGTCTGGGGAGTTATTTCCTCTTCAATTTAAGAGTAACGTTTTAGAATTAAAACATTTACATCTTGAAGTTCTCTCTTATGTCTTTCTGTGTATGAGAAGAATTAATTTCAAAGTCCTGGTTTCCTCTGTTATTTAAATAGTTTGCTCTAAGGGAGCATTTCCAGGATTTTACACCAGGTGGCAGTGCTTTGTTTCAAACTTGTCATTTCAAACCCTTTTACACAGTATCTTCTCTGGCATCACCTTTTGTGGGGGTACCGTTCACACACAAGGTCACAGCACAGCATCCATACACTCTGAGAATCGGTAGCACAACTTTGCCATGATTTCAGACTTGAAACTTGAACCAGGATTTTAATGGCAATGTCAGTGCCATCCAAAACCTTTAGAAGCCGGTTATTTAACCCACGAGATCTTTGTTCAGCGAGTTGTGGGGATGCTGAGCCTTGAGGTGCTTGTCTCAAGTGGGACCTTCCTGATGGCACCTTCCCTTGCAGAGGAGACAGCTGCTGCTCCCAGAGAAACCCTCCCAGGTCATCTCCTGGAGCAGGAAGCGATGAACCAGATCTTGGTTGGGAGTGACACGAAGTGGATCTCTTCGTCAAGAGTCTGAAAGGTAAATTTGTTCTTACCTGTAAATTATGGTTCTGCTAGTTCGCACTATGCCAATCCAGACTTCAGAGTTACCCTTCCAGCCAGCAGATTAATAAGATTTGACTCTTACATAGTGCTTTGTGTTTGTCAAAGCGCTCTGCAAATGTTGATTGATTAATCAGATGAAGACAGAGGAGGCATGAAGGAAGATGGCTGTTATAGCCCTGGTTTATCCAGTCTTCCTCGCTTAAGAATGTTCATAATGGGTGGAGAGAAAAAAACAAACCAAAACAAAAAGCTGGTGCAGTATAGCAGGTATACTGTAAACCGTCACTTCAGGACAGTCATGTTATCTGGCATTTCAATAGTGATGCTACACAGGATGGCTTCCTTCTTCTAAAGGGTGAGCCATATGGATTGGTGTAGGAGAACTAGCAGAACCAATATTTTCACAGACAAGGACAAATTTAACTTTCTGCTATATTCCTCTATACCAATCCACGCTCTAGAAATAAAAGTGTGACATTTCCATTACCAGTCCATGTGAAATGAAGTGTTTCAATATACTTTTCTGTCTGAATCACCTGAATAGGTGAGCAGGCAGTAAAATATATTTCAATTAAGTGCAGCTGGATTATGGAATTATTCAGCACTACTATTTTTTTATTGGTTGGCCTCATCTACATCTCTACACAAGGCAACAAGATTTACTAAAATAAGCACTGCAAGAAGTTTATTTCCTCAGTTCAATTCAAAAAGCTGCACATAGCAATTTAGAGATGAGAGCGAATATGTAATAAGACTTGATTAAGAAGCTGTATCTGCGTATTTCTTGCGTGAAAATAAGCCATGATCTTTCAAGTTGCTTTTTTCTCTGTGTGAGATGGCAGAAAAGAGCTCTGCAGTCTAGACTGGTGTAGATGGGACATAGCAGAACATGAAGAGAGCAGGCTTCAAGAATAAGAAACTGGCATACTTGCAGTAACTTATTTTTCCTTCAGTAGTTAAAACTAGTTTTAAATTTTGCATGCCTAGACTCAAATATTTCTATTAGTGAAGGGTATCCCTCATTAAGACAAGTTTATGCGTTTAGTGCTGCTGTCTGGCTATTGCTGATTGGCAGCAGAATCCCAGTATCGTTATTTCCAATCATTCATCATGAACCCAGCTTGCTTCACTTGTGGCTCTCAGCCAAAATTCTGTGAAGTTGGAGGCTGTTGCCCCTGAGCTGTCAGGTTCCCTGTGCTTGCAAAGAGCTTTGTAAGTGAGACACAGCCTTAGAGCACAAACCACCTGCTGTGCTGCTGCCCGGAGGACTCTGATTGCTCCTGTGATACCTGGATGTTCTCTGAACTGCTTAGAATTTATTTTTCTCAGAAAACATTAAAATCGATGTGACCGTTGTTCTAAAATACCCCAAATCCAAATTTTCTTGGTGGTCTCTAGTTTAATGTAGACTCGATGTTTTGTTGTTTTGTTACTGATGTAATTTCAGTTGTCTAAGTTCTAAGGTTTGAGGTTCTTTGGCGCTGTGCATTTCTGATTATCTCAACAATACCACGTCTGCCTGTCTTTTCATGGTGCTCAGTTCAAAACGTTCTTCTTGAGACAGCCAGCTGAGTGTAACTTGTTTCCTCAAATCCTTAGTAGTTCATCAAGCTCGTATTTTGTATTGCTACTAACACATTAGTCTAAGCCTTCAGGATTGTGTGTGGGGAACCTTGCTGTGCATTTCCTTTGGCATTTGTTCCAGAGGTGCCACTCTGCTGTCTGTTCTTTTTGCTTGCTTGATGAAATGAACACTTGCAGGTCCTATGAAAGCCTGTTCCTCTGAGAGGATGTAAACTGGTGGATGATAAACCCCCCCGCCATAATAAATTGTCAGAATAGATTAAGAAGTAACTATCAGGCATTTTTTTTAAGGAATGTTTCTGATCTACAGAATGTGAAGATATTTTGCAAGTAGAATTGCAGAGCGGTTACAACACTCTCACTAAAATCAGTAGCTTGCACCTACTTGAAACATAGTAGAATAAAGCTGACCTGTGATATTTGCAATTTGTGCTTGCGCTTTACAGATTTTTAAACTTAGAATCCTGTAGTTTTTGCAGGAAATACACAGTAACAATGGTTTACAATTACAGCACTACACATGAGCTTCAAATCAAAACCAAACTAGGTTTTCAGACTGTTTTCGAAGCATATACTTGTGTCTTATCATGCGTATTGATTGTTTTGTCTTTTTAAGTTGCTTGTAAAACACTAATATAACAAAAAAAAAAAAAAGATGTTTTTCCTGTGGTGGGCTGGTGACTTTTTCCCCCTACCTTGAATGACAGGCACCTATGGGGACATGCTGGGGTGACATCTCAGAAGGAGTGCGAGTGGAGGTTCCAAACACTGACTGCAGCCTACCTACCAAAGTCTTCTGGATAGCTGGAATTGTAAAATTAGCAGGTGACTATATTTTAGTTGAAGTTATTAAAATAATCAAAATAACGATGTGAAGGGAGCTATAATACCAATTTTGTTAGTGACCACCTGGTTGGTAGAACACTGGCTCTGTATGTGTTAGCATTGTTGCTATGTTCCACTGGTTTGAAGAGGCTTCAAGGGAAGCTCGAGGATGCCATTGCCTGAGAGTACCTAAGAACAGGGCAGAGCGAGGAGATAGGAAATGGTCTAATAGCTAGCAAGTAAGCCTTGTTATACAAATCACTTGGTTAAAAGTTAAAAATTCAAGGTCACATAGCTAAGATATGAAAAAGCAGATACTCTGGGTAATTAATTTTGTCCTCCTACATAAAACTTCTAAAGGTTTATAGTTCAAGAATTTGAATTTTAATTAAAATTTGACTTACTTGATAGCACATGCACATTTTTATCAAAGTAATCAATTCTGTGCATTAACAATGTGCAGAAATGTGCTGTAAGAATAATGTTCTATAAAAAGTTCTAGTCTAGATAATTGTTTAATTTTTAATTTTTGTTTTTTGTTTTTTTTTTTAAATGGGGCTGCTTTCTTTCAGGCTACAATGCTCTGCTTAGATACGAAGGCTTTGAAAATGACTCAAGTCTTGACTTCTGGTGCAATGTTTGTGGATCTGACATCCACCCAGTTGGTTGGTGCGCAACCAGCGGGAAGCCTTTAGTCCCTCCTCGAAGTACGTAAATAGCGACCTTACTGATTTATATAAATGTCTGTCTTTACTAAACTAAATTGGCTCATGGTTTGGATATCAAAGTAGATTTTTTACCATATCAACTCTTTCAATAGTCATGAAATAAAGCATTTTAACTTTTGGGAAAATAAGGACTTGACTGATGCTGAAAATGTTTCTTGGAGTAGCCCATCCCGTGCGACTTAAAATTTTTAAGATGGAAGTGGAAGCAGTTAGCTAATCAGTGATGTGAACATGCACTGATTTTATTTCTATTTTGGTATTAAACTCTTTGCCCTGACATACCCATAAACTGACTCTTGGGTAGCATTCATTTTCTAAATAAGTTTTTGTCATTATTGTAATCCAGGCTTTTTAACAGTCATCTGGGATTTCTTCTTTACATATTCCAGACTCTAATATTGTCTCTAACGGACACAATTAAAAATCAGTGGCTTATTTTTTCCCCTTCATTTGCAACAGCCATCCAACACAAATACACAAACTGGAAAGCTTTTCTAGTGAAACGACTTACTGGTGCCAAAACACTTCCTCCTGACTTTTCTCAGAAGGTAAGGCTGATGCAATATCAATGATATACTATAAACAAAATTGCAGCACAATGTGAAGAACTGAAGTATTTTACAATGGCACAATAGCTCCTTTTGTAGTGAAGATGATACAGTAGTTTCTCCCCCTAAATACAGTTTTCCTTGGAATCTCTCTTCTCCATTATGTCCGTGCTTGTCAGTACATATTTGGAAAACCATTTCCTCTAGTGGAGAGTTTCTTTAAAAACTAGTTAGTCTATTTTAATTTTAAAATGCCCCAATTAAAAAAATGTTCTGAGAAGCTACCCTGTGATATGTAAGAAAAACTAAAACTGTTTTTTGTAATTCAGGAATGGTTTTTATCATGTACTATTTCAAGAAACTGAACAAAATTTGTTAATATAGCACCTATCTAGATGCAATACAGTATGTACTTTGAATGTTAATATTTTTCATCTGCTCTGGGCTAGATATTCTTTGCTGTCTTTAGGTCATGTCTTTAAGTGTGGCAGCTGCCTCTATAGTGTGCTGTAAGTTTACTTATATTGTGAGATGGTACACAGCTTTTATTAGGAATATGAGACGATTGTATTGTTGTCGTACACTGCATCCAATGTTAAAAAACAAACACACAAACAAACCCCACCTTTCTGCAGTTGTTCATTGCTATTTAAAAACTGGCACAGTTGGCAGCCAAATTAAATTGGCGAGGTCTCAACGCTTTGGGGGAGTTCATAATGGAAATGGCAAGTGACTGATAAAGATTTTTTTTGAAATAGAATGTGTTGTCACAGGCAGATTAACTTCTATTTCCATTCTCTTTCTTTCTTTTTGGTATATTGTGAAGGAACATGTTTATGAGTGGCCAGCTGGGTGTTATTTTTTGTAAAATTACTTCTCAAGGTAACTTTATCCAGTGTTAACAATGGCACAAATTTTCATCAAGTCAATGGAAAATTCCTTTAACCTATGTGAGAATTGTATTGTACTTGATACAATTGGAGTACTGTAGGCTCTGAGAAATCATTTGTGTCTTTTTCACAGGTTGATTAACAAGTACTTGAATTAAATGAAAAGTGCTTTGATACTGTGGTTTAATAGCAGAAGACAGATGACAAAGGAAAAATAGTATATTTTTACAGATTATTTTTTTTCCCCTGTTACTTTAAGGTGTCAGAGAGTATGCAGTACCCATTCAAAACTTCCATGCGAGTAGAAGTCGTTGACAAAACGCACCTTTGTCGAACAAGGGTAGCGGTTGTGGAAAGTGTCATTGGGGGACGGTTACGATTGGTGTATGAAGAGAGTGAAGACAAAACTGATGACTTCTGGTGCCATATGTACAGTCCGCTCATTCATCATATCGGTTGGTCTCGAAGTATAGGACACAGATTTAAAAGATCTGGTAAGGTTTTTGTGGTTTGGGGTTGTCTTTGTGGGCAATATTGGCTTGGAGAAGTCTGACTTAAGCAGTATTGTCACTTTATACAATTAATAAATCATAAATGATTGCATTATAGAGGTATTTTGGGTGGAAGTCAATAAGGGAATTAGATGGATTATGTCCTCCAGATTTTCATGGCAGCCTTATTATAAACCGTAGGCCTCGCACACCAATTATTGCATTGTACTAGTTAATGTCTTCAGAAAAATGTACTGTCTGATCTGTTAACAAAGCCTCTGAGTAATTCTGCACTTCTGTTCCTTGTAGATATTACAAAGAAACAGGATGGACATTTTGATGCACCCCCACACTTATTTATGAAGGTGAGTTCACCAGCCAGAGCAGTTTTCTCAGAGCTGATTGAGGACCTTTAGTTTCTGATGTGTATAAAGCAGACCTGAAACTCTATAACTCTTGGAAATAGGCCCAGCACAAACATTACTTTTTTATTAAAGCACTTACTAATTTGGCCTCCTTGACATGAGCAGAGATGATACAAGAGGTATTTCAATCTGTTTCTTTGACAGTGTGGGGTTATATTTTTGTTTCGGGCTTATTAGATTCTGGTGCTGTTATGTGATTCTTTAGGTAAAAGAGGTTGACGCAGCTGGAGAATGGTTTAAAGAAGGAATGAAATTGGAAGCTATAGACCCCTTAAACCTTTCAGCAATATGTGTGGCAACTATTAGAAAGGTAAGAAAACAAATGTGGATTTGGGGAAGGTAGATAAGAATCCTTTTCCCACTCATTTCTATTCAGGTTTCAAACAGAAAGCTCAAATACAAAGTAAATGCAGTTCGTTAACAAAATGAACGTGCATGGAATAGGTCCATTAATTGTTTATATACAACTGCTAGGAAAAAGAATATATTCGTTATTTTTTTCTACTTTAATCTCTGGAAACTCAGCCTTACCTTTAATTAGAATATAGTATGTTTGTGAGATTAATTTGCACAACAGTCTTCTGATTATACCAAGTGTTTTGCTACTGTTCAAAAAGGAACCTCATCTTGCGTATTTGCAGAAATCTATGAAGACATTTTAAGAATGTGCTTTTTTCCTAGCTTGATTGAAAGGCATCCCATACATGTGAAATCCGATTTAAAGAGGAAGGAAATGTGAGAAGTAGCTTAGCAGAATTGCATAACCTCACCATTGAGGAGTGTGTTTATAATTTCAAGACTTATTAATGGTGTGCAGAATATCCTTGCAAGCTAAAGAGTAGAGTGAATGATAAAGCTTTAGAAGTAGAACCGATGTTCACAAGAAAAATGAACTAGAGATCAGAATAAGGAAATGTTCATCTGTCATCTCTTTGTCAAGAAAGGTACATTTGCCAAGAGTCCACACAATCCTGGCGACAGGTACGATTTGGGGGTTTGTGTTTTGTTATAGTTGAATGTCTTTCTAAGTGTTCTTCCGTTACTGTTGAGTTGCTTTTCACTCTTTTGAAACATGGCATGCTTTCTTTCTAGCTATATCACCCAGTTAAAGGTATTTAATGTCCAATTTTGTTTTTCTTTACCAAGGTTTTAGCAGATGGCTATCTTATGATTGGGATTGATGGCTCAGAAGCAGCAGATGGCTCTGATTGGTTTTGTTACCATGCCACTTCCCCTTCTATTTTCCCTGTTGGTTTCTGTGAAATTAACATGATTGAACTAACTCCACCCAGAGGTACATATAGAATTCTGACCACATTGTATTTTGAATATTTTTCTCAGTCATATTGTATGTGCCGTGTGCTTTGTTTCTTAACTCAGTCTACAAAATTCATGTCGCTTTTCAGGACTTGCTCAAGTCTGAAACAAATACAACAGGATGACTTCAAAGTAATCTGAGAGATAACAAACTTTTCATTTAGAAAAAGTTCAATCGAACATCTGATTGATTCTCTGGCTAAAATAATTTGCTTTTGCTGTCAGAAATTGAGAATAGCCACTAGTTCCATAGGATAGCCATTGAGTGAATGGGAAGTACATTCATCACTAAAAGGACAGTCCAGAATATGTCATTGCTTGGGAAGTCCTGGCCACCAAAAGGATTAAAGGACATTTTAAAGAATCTTGGGCTAATTCACAACAATACCAGTTAATTTTTTGAGGAACATGTACAAACTTGAGCGCTGAGGAAGTGGCCACTGGAGCCGGATGCTGCGTAATCCCGTCTGGGAGAGAAATCTGTCTGTCCGCTGGCACGTGTGCCTACAGGACACTCTATTGCCATCAGTTTTCCATTTTATTGCCTTGATTTATATCGGGGATTGTAACCAGCTGTGTAACAGCAGATAATATCGGGTTTATATGGGTATTTTTTTTCTCCATTCTCATACTCGCACTCTTCTACTTGTATTTATTGAATTGTTTTTCTAGGTAATAACTACAAAGACAGTGAAATACAACATAAAATAATTTCGTATTGTTTTCATTATTGCACAATAATACATCTGTCATCTTTGAGGATGTGGAAAGTGCAGTTGGACAGATTTACTGTTATTTTTCAGTCAACTCATTTAGTGACTTTATTGACTAGAAATTAGTGGGAATAATCACCCCTCAAAAAAAGGTGATGCAGAAGCCGCTTGCAATAGGAGAAGTTTTTGTGGGAGGGGAAAAAGCACGCACATCAATCAGTCTAGAAATAAATACATTAAATTGATTAAACAGAAGAGGAAAAGGCCTCCCTTCTGTGTTGAAACCCTTGCCCTTTTCTTGTCAAACACTACACAATAGCATGTGAATTTTGTTAACACAGTTGAGACTTCTGTGCTGCTTGTATCATGGCAACTTCATTCTTTATCTGCATGTGTATTTTCCTTTTACTGCAGTTTTCTCTAACAGTCCTGTATCATCCACTGAGAGGCAATTACAAATCACACGTGCAATAATCTGGAAGTCATTTGAAAGAGGACTTAACAAGAGTAAAATACAGAACATAATGCACATTAACATATTAAATAGGATCAAAGTGATCAAAGCTTCTTAGTTCTTACGAGGGGTGTATTTTGCTTTCCAAATTATGGGCTTTAAAATGGACAGTTTATTAATTCTGACTACAAGGACCATGTGCACGTCTCATGTGATGTTGAGAAGCAGATTGGAGGACTTGCATACAAATATATTTATCTAGCCAAAGGAACTATACATTAAGGAAAAAAAGCGTTAATATGCAAAATTGATACATTAGTACCCTTAGTAATTGTTATCCATCCAGCTCCCTCTGTTCGTGCAGATACTATGTACCCAGTGTGAGCACTCTTCCAAATACAGATTGCAGTGTGGATGACTTAAGTTGCTGTGAAATCATCGGGCTTTACACTTACAAGCTCATTCCTTCCAAGCATCTTCATCTCTTGCTGAGACCAGAGGAAGATGAAGATGCTCAGGCACGTTCAAGAAGGGGTTGCAGTTTGGGCTGTGAATGTCAGTTCTGCAGTGCTGAGCTGTGATTTGGGGGGCGCTCTGCCCCCACTTCAATAAGACCCAACTGTCTCCCGTAGCTCCCCATGCCATGCCCGCTATGCTGCTGTTTTTTCAGAATGCCCAGCACTGCATGCTACCACAAAGACATCTTTCAAACTGTTGTTACTCCAGCTAGAATTTGAGTATTGTTGGTTTAAGCACTTGTAGAGGTTGCCCATAGTATGAGATAGTCCTGTGTCTTTTATACTTTTTCAGTAGATGGACGAAAGCTGAACATATTTGAGGGATTATTAAGGTTGGGGAGAGAATCTTGTATTTTTTCTTATTATTGCTGGTTTTAACCTTACTTAAGAACAAGCATGGATATTTTAAAACTTACTACTCTGTTCCTAAGAATTTGTGTTTGGGTAGTGGAGCCTCTTTCCCCACAGGAAACACACTGGATGTGCTTAATTACATGATCTGTCTTGGGTCATTTTGTGTGGGGCATTGTAGAGATCAAGGATCTACGTGGACAGAAAGCTTCAATTACAAATGATTCATCTTAATGTGAAATGACACTTTCTGTATCATCCTGAGGTTCATTCATCATGTTTGTTGCAAATTGGCCACGTTCAGCTGACTCTTGTCCCATAGACCAAAGCTCAGAGAGTGGAAGTTTCTGATGTTACTGTTTTGCTTCTCTGTTGTCTTTTTAGCCATAACACAGTGCTAACGTACCATTTTTGTTGTTGTTCTTATGCATGAAGTTTGCAGTTCGTGTATGAAAATGTTGTTTAAAATTCACAGGTTATGCAAAACTCCCTTTTAAATGGTTTGACTACCTCAGGGAAACGGACTCAATAGCAGCACCTGTAAAGCTCTTCAATAAGGTAATAAACATTATACATGTCTACATTGTAGTTAGTAATATCTTTAAGTTTTTGGCTGCATAGTCCATGGGATAAACCATTTCATTAAATACAGTTTTGAAAAGCTAAGAGAAGAGAAGCTTTTAGAAATAAGAACCATATGAGTATATTAAGCTTGAATACTTCTGAAGTGTTAAATATAGGGGTACATAAAACTTCATAAATGGTAGTTGGTATCTTCCTACCTTAGGCTGACCAAAATACTTGCTTCAACGCTGTGCTTAAACCATCTTAATTACCATGTTTGCTTACTGATGTTGGCCTTGCTTGTGTTCGCTTTTCTAGGAAGTTCCAAACCACGGGTTTCATGTAGGAATGAAACTAGAGGCGGTTGATCTGATGGAACCTCGCCTGGTATGTGTGGCCACAGTAACTCGCATCATCCATCGGCTTTTGAGGATACACTTCGATGGGTGGGAGGATGAATATGATCAGTGGGTGGATTGCGAGTCCCCAGACCTGTATCCAGTGGGATGGTGTCAGCTCACTGGGTACCAGCTGCAGCCTCCAGCGCCACAGTGTGAGTTCCCATTTTATATATAAGGTCACAGTCGCTTACTGCTCCCTGTTTGTGGGTGATGGCTTTCCTCACTTCATCCTTTTCAAATCAGGTCACCAGGCATAACAAAAATAGAACAGGTTCTTGCTGATGTTTAGAGGTAGCAGTTCAAATCTATTCCACTTTGAATTTGAAGAACTTCTGGGTGTTTCTGTGGCTACTTTTTAATGCCAGAAGATGCTTATTATTATTATTATGGAAAAGCCTGTTACTTACCCGTTATGGATATCACTGGGAATTTATATT
Organism: Patagioenas fasciata; assembly: GCF_037038585.1. Taxonomy (NCBI): domain Eukaryota; kingdom Metazoa; phylum Chordata; class Aves; order Columbiformes; family Columbidae; genus Patagioenas; species Patagioenas fasciata. Next base: position 5,731,386 of record NC_092537.1, on the reverse strand, counting down.
GCTTAAAGATTGCAAATATGTATTTATGCTTTCCATACTGAATTTGATGGAACTCGGTGTGTGCATAGCTGTTCACCTGCAGAGGTATTTCTGTGAGAATGCTGTATTTTCAGTGCATTGAGACACGTCCTGTCAGGTCAAATTAGACAATAATAATTGATAGCTATTTCGAGAAGTGTTGTTCAATGGGAAGGTAGTAGTAGTTACTGCTAGTAGTTGAATGGAAGGCTTTTTCAACAACAAAGGCATTCTGCCTTCAATCAGTCACTAAGGAGAAATTCTATAACTTTGTAGCGGTTTTAACACGTTCTGAAGTGTTTTTCCAAAATACTAAACTTAAATTTTGGATTCTTAATTTTTTGCAGCGTCAAGAGATAGCCAGTCGAGTTCGTCAAAACAGAAGAAAAAAGCTAAATCGCAACAGTACAAAGGACATAAGAAAAGTGGGTGACCAAAATGTGTTTGTGCTTATCCTGTAGTTTTAAAAGTTTGTAATCTCTCCCTAGATCCCTATTCTATTTGGAAATACTTGCATGTAAACAGATGTTGTGCTTAAAGGTGCAGTATGCCATGAAAGGAACCTTTTTTATTGAGAATAACCTTTTTTATAAAAGGTTTCACTGTGTTTTTATGCATTTGAAGATACATTCATAATGCATATAAACTTTGTATTTAGCAGCTATGAGCTTTAGTACTCTTCTCATTCATTTGGTCACAGAGAAGCATTTTTGTTATAATCAACTCTTTAATGTGGGTACTGCACCTTCAGTGAAAGTCTTGATGTTTTGGTTTCAGTGTCCTTTTCATTGTACTCAATAAGTGTTATTCTGAGCAACAGTTGTTATTCCTATTAACACATTCAGTTACCTTAAACTTGTGTTTTAAAATACAAAATTCTTGAGAAAGCCCTGTAGAGAATATATTATTGCAAGCAATTTGTTAAAATATGTTAATATTAGATCATAACTTAAGGGTCAGTTAATAGTCAGAAAGCATCTGCTTTCTGTGGGACACTGAGTGTTATGAGCAGAATCACTCAAATACAGAATATAAGAAAATGGGAAATCAGGGCTCTGTTCCCAATTTAAATAATAGTAAGTAAACTTAAGGAAAAGTTGTATTTGCTTTGAATGTTATGGATCTTTACTGTTCGTCTTCTCTTTGTAGTGTCTTCGTTGCAGCTGAAGGAGGAGCTGCTGGATGGAGAAGAGTATGGGTTCCTCCAAGGAGCGTCCGACCAGGAGAGCAACGGATCTGCCGGTTACTACATCAAACAGGAACCGTGAGGCAGCTCCGCAGTTTGGGGCAGAGCGATTCTGTGATTCTGTGCTGGCGATGGCAAAAGAGCCTTTTCTCCAACACCGACTGACTTCTGTTCCCACTTGGCTGGTACAGTTCAGGTGACTGTACCCGGGGCACTTTGACTGTAGACGAGTTAGACTCAGTTCAGAATTTTTTGGAAGGGCGGGGAAACTATTTTAGTGAAAAAGATTTTTTTCAATTTATTAAAAAAAAAAAAAAAAACAAATGGACACTTTTGTGTTGTATTTGAAGCTTTTGAAAGAATTTTGTAATATTTTCAAGTTCAGATTTATTGTGCATTGTTAACAAGAACTGAAATTCTAATTTTTTGGTAAGATTAAAGTTTAATTAGCATGATTGTGGGAAGCGGTTGGAGGAAGATATAGTTGCAAATACAAATGAACTGTCATAACAAATGAACCTTTTTGGTACAAGTTGGGAGACTTTTAGACTCTTGTGAACTGCACTGGTCACGCCTCTGGTTTTTTTTTATTGTGAAAATAAGACGTTTAAGCCCTAATTTAGAGGCATAAATGGTATGTGGAAGATAGTCCTGTAAAGCTCTACTCAGTGAGTAGCCCCAATTGCAACGGAGCCATCACCTGAGGAAGATTTTAACTTTTCAAGATGTTTTTATTTAGTTTAAAATACTTTTTTTATGTAATTTTTTTTCTTTTTTAAAGTTCCTTAGGGTCTGATTCAGTGCCCATTAACATCAGCCGCCTTGTCTGCATTGACTGCAGTGGGCATTGGATTGGGACTGGAAAGCTCTTGTCTGTCCGTGACTGTCTGTGCTCTTGGGAGGCTCCAGCAAACGTTTACAGAGCCCTGCGCCAAACTGGAACTTCAGGAAACTCCCCTCTTTGGAAGAGTCATTTTAGCTACCAACAGTAGCTCAGACCTCCCTTGGTCATGGGAAGGTATTTCTGAGCATTCTTCTATTTTTTGCTGTTCAGAAAGACCTAGGTGTTTCCTTACCATCTTAAATATTCCAAACATTCAAAACTGATGTTCCACGTGATTTCAGGTGAGCTATAAGGAGCCATACATGGTGAATTAAAAATAATGGTTCAGTTCTGCACAGCCTGCAATATTCTTTTCTTGCTGCAATAGTGTGAAATGGAAGTTGAGACTTGAGAACAGTATATAAATCATATACTGTCTAGAGTATAACTCAAACTGGATTTGTTTATTGTCTGGAATCCTTGTGTCTCACTTCAAGCATCCCATTATTAGCCCCACTTGCTTAACTGTCCAGATTTTTTAAAGGCAAAAGTCATGTAGAAGGGTGAAAGTGACTACCGGTAAAACACAGAGTATTTTAGCAGGAACTCTTAATAATTTGGATTTTATCTTTCCATATTTTTAAACTTTGTACTTTTTGTAAATGATGTAGTTCATGGAGTTGATGAGTAGAAGAGTGAATCAGCCCTGCAGAGCTGTGACTGGAACAACGTGCACCAAGAGCTTTAGCTTTTACCAGTAAGGTTCATTAACTAAACTCTCAGGAATTAACTGCGTATGTTCTGTAAGTGCTGCTGGGTCTTAGCAGGTCCCCTTCAGAGCAGTACAGTCATCATCTGACTCTTGACCATAAATTAGGGCTTAAAAAAAGTTAAACTGATTAATGTCTGTGTTCCTACAGCCTAAGAAATGCTTTAAGGATATGAACCCACAGAGCCCCAGGAGACCATTTTTTGTATATTGTTGTTTGAGCTTAAAAAAGAAATGCATAGAAAGTTGAAAACCAGCAATTTGATTATTTTCTAAAATATTGCTCTAACTTTGGGTACATAGTATTGGTGATATGCACAGGTTTACCTCATTCTATGCAAGAGGGGTTAATTATGTAAAGTTTTGTATTTACTACTGGAAGTAACAAATGTCCTGTATAGTGTAGGAATGTCTGGAATTCTTTTCTCCCTTACTGGTAAAATTTCTTAAATAACGACCCCTTCTTAACAACAACTTCTATTGATGGAATCTGGTTATCAGGTTATAAGTATCTGTAACTTCAGGTGAAAAAGACATTTTAGCTCTCTAAAATAGCCATAAAAAGGACTTTGTCAGGCTTGGTAGACTTCAAATACATTCTCTTGGATTCTGACCCACCCACGATGTTTCTTTTGAACAGCCTGGATTGGAGAAGTAGCATTAGAGACCATTGTAATGACACTTTGAGCCTTGATTATTTTTTTTTTCCTGTGTTTTCCGTGTAACTCGCTGTAAAATCCAGCTCTGCAAGCATTGATTTGGTTTGGTAAGTACATCACTATTGGGTTTTTTCTTTAATGTAACAACTTCCAGATTGTCCCAGTGAACCAAAACAAGGTGGGCACAGTCGTAATTTCTTCTCTCATCAATAGTTCCTGAATTCAGTAGAAAAAGCTGTTGCGTTTGTGTTTCATAATGTGAAAATCTGGGCTAGCGATGGGCAAGGTGTGCTGCCAAGCTGTGAAACCTCAGGCTCCTGTGCTTTGCCCAGACTCAGAACTTTGTTTTTCAGTCACACCTGATTTCTCAGTTACAGTCAAGAGGCAAAATTAGCACTTAAGTTGAATACACTTCCTGTGTTGGAGAAATGTAATAATCAGATTTAAAGTCTGTCAGTCTTTATAATGTTCTTAAAAAATAGGTATTTTGTTCCTTAAACACTAAGGTCTGTGAGTCAACTTGCATTCTCAGACACACGTGACTTGTGTGAAATTTCTCTTGTGTTTCTGAATTCAAACTATACCTAAATTGTATAACTGCCAAGTGCAGTGAAATCTGTCCTAAGCAAACCACGTGCTTAGGGGAGGTTTAAGGAAAACCTGAGCAAAATTCTACCAGGTGTATTTGGAGGGGTCTCTTTGCAGAGTGGGCACCTCCGGGCCGGGGTGTCCATCGCGGGGGCTTTGCTGCGCTTGTGAAGCGTTGGTTGGTAACGCGGCTCAAGGCACCGGCACCGCACATTCCTGAGCCGCATCCCTTGGCTAAAGAGCAGCGAATGTAGGACACCTGGAGTCCTCAACGGGGTCAAACTCACTCCAGGATTTGGCAAAACTGGTTTTTATAACCGTAAGGTGGTGCAGGTTGTGTACCTGACTCTGCGGCTTCTTTTACTGCTCCAAATCTCTCTGCTGATCTTTGATTTTTATGTTGCTTAAAATACAACTCGTTAACCTTTCCCTTGCTGCATCTGAGGAAAGCAAAGCAGTTACCAATTCCTTGTTCTACGGATACTAACACGGGTTTCAGTGTTTGTTTGTTGGGTTTTTTTAATTGTTGTTTTATGTGATGTGAATACCCTCTCCTGTCAATATTTGTACGATGGTGCTAATATATTTGGTAACAATCCTTTATTGGGAAGGGATTTTAAAAAACTGTGACTTAAACTGAATTTTTCTTCCTTTTGATTTTCATATTTAAAACAAAAAGCCACAGCCGTTTTTACAAATAAAAAGGCATCTGCTTTGGCCCCTGGGAAAATGTTGGGGCGGGAATCAAGATTAAAACAAAAGGGGTTTTTACATCATTTCTGTATGTATTTGATATATAGATCAATATCTGTACAAATTTAATCTTTTATTTTCTTGGTAATTTGTGTGGTCAATGAGAGAGTTATTTAAAGCTTTCTCATGCGATGTACATAACTAAGTGAAAAGAAAACCGCTTTTGGAGAAATTAATGTTACTTTCATTTTTACGAGACTGCAGATTTTCAGCATGGATGTGAAAAGCATTAAGATTATAACTTTGTGTACAAGATGAAAATAATTCACTAAATTTGCCTTTTTTTACACAAAATAAAAACGATAAAAAGCCTTTGTGATTAGTGATTTTGTTCCAAAAGCTTTCCGGGGATATATATTAATGCACTCCAGTTTATTTCTCTTGTAAGAGAATGCAGATTAAAAACCCACAATTGGTAAAGAAAATGAATGTTTTAAGGAACTGGGTGTGTTGGTCTGAGCACAAATCAACCATGAGAGGCTCTGAGCACAAGGTGAGATTTTTAATGTGAGAAGGTGACGTTGGATAAGCATTATGCCCGTACATGGAAGTTTGTGTTAATGATTCCTTCTATAGGAGGAAAATACTGAATGACTGAGTCAAATGACATCTGTGAACATCTGAGCACCATAATCTGTTCTATAGTGAATGCGACACAACAAATGAGTTCATATCCATTTATTGGACAGTGCTGAAATGCCTAAGCTAACCGTGGTGGGGGTTGCTCCCGGGTCCCTGGCCGGACTGAGATGATGCGTTCACAAGGCACAATTCATCACAGCAACTCTTTCACTCATAGATCCAATCATGGGCGCAAGATTTGAAGTCGATGAGCTCTGTAGGCTTGAACCACAGGTTGATCTCCTTCTGGGCACTTTCTACGGAGTCACTGCCGTGAATGATGTTTCTGGGGAAGGAGATAAACACGTTGTTTCATATAAAAATACACTTTTGGCAACCTGTAGTTCTCCATAAGGAAAAACTGGGATGAAGCAGCTAGAGCTGTGGGACTATGCCTGCAGGTACGATATTCACATATCTACTAGAGGAGCTAATTCAGCCGGACAGGGGGGACTACGGCTACTCCCCAACACCGGCCAATGCCCCCGACTGATCTTACATGGAGCTCTGATGAGGGGCTGTGTTTCAAAAAAAAGTCAGTTTTGTACCAAGCCATTTTGTGTGACCTGCAAATAAAATACCATCAGACTAGGATCTCTGCCAGCAATTTTGACTTTCTAGCATAAAATACTACCACTACTGATGTGTTTAATGTCGACTGATAAACTGAGCACAAACCTTCCTACTTGAATGCAGAAGTCACCACGGATGGTACCAGGCTTGGAGTCAGCAGGGTTTGTTTCCCCCAGCATTACTCTCCCGGTTTTAACCACGTTGAGTCCTTCCCATACCTTAAGGAAAAAAGACAAACCCTATTAATCCGTGCTTATACAAAATACCAAAGCTTTTCTTTGCTAATAACTTACACTTTGTAAGGAAACACCCTCCCTGCAGCGATGGGATAAGGACAGCCTGGTGAGGTACAGGCGCTCCTAGTTCGGAACGTAGTCAGAACCAAGGGAGACACTATGAGGACAATTTTGTTGGGTTTTGGGGGAGTGCAAAAACAAATGGCACAGAAGATGGGTTTCTGTGGGAGGCCAATCCCAGAGCCCAACCCTTTTTCCCCCAAAAGAAAACATTCTTTGGTGTACAAGGCTGTCCTTCAGGAATTCTGCTTAATCTATGCTAAGCCTTTTAATGTGTAATTTATATGTGCACACTTTCCTTCTTAAGTAGTAACTTCATACTGGATTGTCTCCATTTTAATTTTGGTTTTATTATGCCACTATCAGAACTAGGTAGCTTGAAAGAGTGTTTCCTTAACAGTATATCTGAATATTTTTTGCAAAGTGAGACAAATATATTTAACAAAGCCCTCTTTAAAGTCAAAATCAAGCTGCTTACCATGGCCACGATGGGGCCGGAGTTCATGTATTTGACCAACCCAGGGTAGAATGGTCGGTCTTTGAGGTCAATGTAATGTTGCTTGAGAAGTTCTTCGGAGGCCTTTAAAAGGACAGATGAAACATCAAATATCACCTCAAAATATCACCCCAGAAAAGCTGTAAGACTACAGCAATAAAGACTGGACTCACCAGTCATTAACATTATCCACAGTAGCTGTGATGCTTTTATGGGCTTCAATGAAAGCCCCCATGTAACATTAAGGAGCGCATGAAACGCCTTTTTTTTTGTAGTAGTAGTGTCATTGTTGTGAGTTGTCAAAATTATTTCTTTGCTTTAGATTAATCCTCAGCAACAAACCGAGGACACGATGTCCGGGCTGCATTACCTGATGCAGCCTTTCAGCCAAGGTCATTTCAGCTCGCTCCATCAGGCCATTAACCCATCCGAGCAAATTTTGTTTCCTTAGGAAACGGCAGAGATAGAAAGCGTGGCCTGACGTGTGACGCGGTACGTCCAGCTCTTGGTGAATACAGCATCAGATTCCCGTTCTGATGCAGGAAGAGCCGCATAGGAAGATGTGTAAGTGTATACTGAAGTACCTGCTGTGGCAGGTGAGGGGCCAGCGCTCCGGGCACAGCGATTCCCGGGCGCAGGGACTTACGTGCACGAACTTCATGCCCACCAGCCGGAATCCCTTCTGCTCGAACCGCTTGATGATCTCTCCCACCAGCCCCCGCTGGACGCCGTCGGGTTTGATGGCGATGAAGGTCCGCTCGCAGTTGGCGGCCATGGCGCTGCGGGCACAGAGACGCGCTCCGCTCAGGCCCGGGCTCAAGGTCGGAAGGAGCCGCCGCCCGCCCCGCCATGGCGGCTCCGGGCCCACGTGGCACCGGCTGGCGCTGCTCCTTCCCCGGGCCCGCGGGGCCCCGCTCCCGGCCCTGCCCGGCCCTGCCCTCCGCTCCGCCGCGGCCAGGCGTTGTCCCCCCCACCCCGGGCCCGCCGCGCCGCCCTCACCTCTCCGCAGCTCCCGCAGCCGCTGCCGCCCGCACCGCAGCCGCCGAAGAAAGAGGAGGAGGAGGCGGCGGGCGGGCCCCAGATCCCCCGCCCTGCGGAGAGGAGGAGCCGCCCCGCTTGCGGCGCTTGGGGGCGGGCGCGGCGGGGCTGGGGGCTCGTTTGGGAGCCCGCCCGCCCACACCCGCCAGCCCGCGCTGCCGGGGCCGGGCCTGGGCCCGTTCGGCCGGCGGACGCTGCTCCGGGCTGCCCCGGGCTGCCCCGAACCCCCGGCAGCTGCTGGCCGGGCTGTGCCCTGCGGCACCTGTCGCCTTCCCCGCCCCCGCTCTGGGGTTATTGGCTTCCAGTTGCAACAGCGAGGGAACGAGCCTTTTCCTCTAGAAAGATAGGGATGTTTAACTACGCTGAACCGTGCAGCGCAGGGCAACAAAGATGATGGAGTGGAGCATCTCCCGTGTGAGGAAAGGCTGAGGGAGCTGGGGCTCTGGAGCTGGAGAAGAGGAGACTGAGGGGTGACCTCATTAATGTTTACAGATATCTAAAGGGTGAATGTCAGGAGGATGGAGCCAGGCTCTTCTCGGTGACAACCAATGGTAGGACAAGGGGTAATGGGTTCAAACTGGAACACAAGAGGTTCCACTTAAATTTGAGAAGAAACTTCTTCTCAGTGAGGGTGCCAGAGCCTGGAACAGGCTGCCCAGGGAGGTTGTTCCCTCTCCTAATAGTCATTAATTAGCTTTTAGGCAATATAATGAAAATTACCTTTTATTTCACTTAAACAGCAAATGTTTTATTTTGTGCCATCCCTTTTTAGGAGTCTGATATTTTCACAAAGCATTGAATTCAACTTTCATTGCACAGGTTAACATTTGAAACGAGAACTCGCTGTAGGGAAAAATCTAGGAGTTTGAACAATAACCTCATTAAACTCTTGCTTTTAACGAATACAATGTTGCAGATAAATAAATACATAATATTGACCCCAACGCATTTCTTTTTCCTCATCCAGCACAGCTAGTGAGTATTTGTTGTTAAAATTCCTGCAGGAGGCCAATAGGTTTCTCTGATAGGCGCACACACCTCTACTGAAGCACATGTAGCAGTACGATGACTCTATTTCTTTACATGATTAAATAAATAGATAAAAAATAATGCTACAGCCACTCCTGAAATACCCTATCCAAGAACAGCTTGTTCTGGAGCTCCAGCTGTTAAGGAAAGAACACAAATAAGGACACAGCTTAATTATTGGCTGCTCAGTCAGTAAAGCAAACGTCGCTCTTGTTGCTCTGTCAAGGTCAGGAGCGCTACAGTGAAGGGGCTGAAGGTGGATCTCCCTCACCCATCCTCACATTAATCTCCTTTTCACATAAAAGGGCATTTCAGAAAGCCTGGTGTATTAATCCTGCCTTAAAAAGCTACATAAATCCCATGTGGGGGAAAAAAAGGCAAGTTGAAACAGTGTCAATCTAGAGGAAAGTTGTCATTTTAAAAACAGCCATGCTCTGTGTCACAAACAAGCTTTTTTCTGCAGCTGTTTTGGGCATGGGGATTCACTTGATAGCAAGTTCAATCCTGAATGTTCAGCCACACTATCAATATACTTACATAACACCAGTTGTCCTCTAATGTTCTGATGAAATTAACTTTTTGCACTGAACCATTTGCCTATTTATTTATTTAAAAATAAATAAATTAAAAAAAAAAAAACAAACTTAACACTTTTTTTTTCTGTTTATCAAAATACCCTCTTTGAGTACAGAGTGTTTCAGGAAAATCTATGTGTTACGTGTCATTAACAATGAAAGTTTTACTTCTCTGTATTTCAGTCTCTTATCTCTCACCCCCAGAAGCAGCTTTCTAAAAGTACAATTCCACCTATAGCTCGGCAGCTTTTTAACCAAAGCAGCAGCAAACACTGACTGTATTTAATATTTACTACAGAGCAACATCACGGATTTCTGGGATGGGTTTCTACCAGTTTATATGAAGCTAGAGGCTGGCAGTAAGGATACCCCAAGGTGTAGGCTCCGTTTTACTCATAGATCCATTCATGAGCACAGCTTCTGTAATCAACCAGCTCTTCAGGAGTGAACCACAAGTTGATCTCTGTCTCAGCACTTTCTACAGAATCACTTCCGTGAATGATGTTCCTAGGAAAAGCGAAGGTGGATATAAAAGTAATAGAATCCTTGAACTCAAAGCAAGCTTTGTTTTTTAAAGCGGTCTCCATGCTAAAGAGGAGTTGTGTGTAATTGTGAAGCAGCAGCAGGCACAGAGCGTGCAGGCCCAGCTTTGCTCATCACTTCTGTCAACGGGGAAGACCACAAATTGACTTTCATCTTTAGATCATGGCCTTACATGGGCGCAAGGAACGGCGGCTCCGTGCGTGAGACAGAGAAGGATGGAGCGCCGTTCCTGCCTATATCGTGACATATATCATGACATACCACAGGACATGTAGTATTCGATTATACCAATAGTTTGAAAATGTACCTTCCAACTTGAACGCAGAGGTCACCACGAATAGTGCCAGGCTTTGAATCGAATGGATTAGTTTCCCCCAGCATCACTCTTCCAGTCTTAATCACGTTAAGACCTTCCCACACCTCAAAAAAAAAATACATTGAGATTATTAAATCTTATCAGTAGTTAAAGGAGAAAGAGTTAATCACACCTTACAGACCTATACAATGTTGCCCATCATGGCACTAATCACCAACTGAATATTCCTAATAGCAAGACACATCGCCAATTTGTCTGTCAGATTCTTGAAGCACCTGCTGAAGTTCTCCCCTTCCGCACAACACCCTCCCAGCAAGGATGGGAAGAGAACGATTTTAAATCTCAGTATTGTGAACAGCCTTACAAACTGGCTGCTCACTGGAGATCTGGACCTCCAGCTCAACTATTTTACAAATGCACTATCAAGGGGGAAAGAAACAAAAGGAGAAAATCCCTTCTAATGAAGTTAAGACTGAAAAAGATTTTCAGAGTTAATATAGCTTAAGAGAATAGCAAAAATATTTCACCATTTTTCAGCTTGCTTAATGCATGGCATTTCATAGCGGGTTTTTTGTGCAGGTTTACTGTTTCTCAAGGTCCGAGCTTTGCTTCCCCCTTTAGCCCTGCACTCTTCCTCAACATACTGACTTACAGGAGAGAAAGATCGTGAAAAAAGATTAAGGGAAAAGGAGTTGAGTACACCTTCCGAATTACAGTGTTTGGATCCAGGTTTTTAAGTCCTTTAAACTAGAATTCAATAGGTAACACAATCTCATTGCAGGTAAGACAATTAAACAGTAAACGTTTCTTAGCTCGGCTTCATTTTTAAGAACTCACCATAGCTACCACAGGTCCAGAGTGCATATACTGCACCAGACCATCGTAGAACGGCCGGTCCTTCAGGTCAATGTAGTGTTCTCTCAGAAGGTCTTCAGAGGCCTGCATTAAAAACCAACCAACCAACAAAAAGCTTACTGTAAGAGCTTAAGAGCGCACTGAAATCACATAGATTAACCTCAGAGCAATATTAATCCTAAAACTTGCACGCACTTAAAAATGCAGCATTTCTGGCATGTTCCTAGTAGTTCTGGTCAATATGAGTTTGAACTGTTTGCTTTAACCACACCTGGACTTGAAAAGAATCTTTACAATACAGACAGTTTATGTGAGCTGGTACTTGTGAGGTATGGGATGCACCTAAAGGAACACTCTCTTCAGACTAAGGACATCAAGTTACTAAAATTAGCGTGCTTAGCATGTCTAAAGCATTTAGCCAGAGCTGGGAATTGGAACTTTTCCAAAATATCCAAAAAAGACTCCTCGAAATTTCAGGTTTAATTGTTCTGAAGACTGCGTTTGTCAGTACGGCACGCTGCTCTATTTTAAGGCTGCAGTTTGGATGAAAAAGGAGACATACAAATTAAGGAAGGCTCACGTGTATTAATTTCATGGCCACCAGTTTGAAACCTTTCTGTTCAAACCGCTTGATGATTTCTCCCACCAGTCCCCGCTGGACTCCGTCAGGCTTGATAGCGATGAACGTGCGCTCGGCAATAGAAGCCATTGTCCTAAGGAGAAAGGGAATAAAAGTCACTATTCCAGGACCAGCAGGCAGGTGCAATCACAGTCCTGTATCACGTGTAATATCAGCTGTTATTATAATTAAATCAGCCACAGCTCAAGGTCATTAACCCACGATCTGCACTGGTTTGATAAATCAACCATTGTACATGGGTTTTCACAAGTGCTACAAAAGTTTAAAAGAACAACAGTGTGCCAAATATAGAAACAAGTACTTAGCAAATATTAAAATCAGAAAAACTAAATGGAATGGAAGGTAAAGATTGTCACAGACACAGCTCCAAGTGCGGCGTGGGAGGCTGCAATTTAGGGCAAAGTAGGCTGAATAAATCCTGTAAACCAATGTTATCGGAGTTTTTTTGCTTTGTTTTGCTGCAAATGTGTGTCTGGACGCAGATAACATATGCACGCAGATAACATATGGATGCAGGCCCGGGGGGCTGCAGGGGAGGGTGGCACTGGACCGGTATTAATGATTCGTGCCGTTTCAGTGAGGCGCTGAAACTCGCCGGGGTGCAGCCCCCGCCCGGGCGCGGAGGGGAGACCCTTCTGCCGAACCGGGGGTGTCCTGCCTCCCGCTCCCCACCGCCGCCCCCCTGCCGCCGCCCCGCTCACCTGCTGGCGGTCCCGCTTGGCTCTGGCGGGCCCGGCTGGCTCTGGCGGGCCCGCTGCGGCAGCCGGGGCCGGTCAAGCCGCGGCTTAACCCGGAGCCGCCCCCGCCGGGGCCGCCACCTCGGGCCGGCCGGTTGCTATGGCGACGGCGCGGCCTCCCGCCTGCAGGGGGCGCTGCCGCGGGCCCCGCCATGTCGCCGGCCCGGTCCCCGGGGACACCCCCGGGACACCCCTCCCCGGGACCGCCCCACGGGTGTCAGCCCGCACCTCCCCTCCTCATCCGCTAATGGATTTGTGTCCCTGCTCCCTTTTAACCTCCCGGCGCGTCCGTCTGAGCTGTCACCGCCTGTGGCACCCGCAGCGGCCGCAGCTCCGAGCGCACGGTGCCTGCTGGCGCTTTACACCATCGGCTGCTGATCTTCTGTTTTCCAGGGTGTTTATAGTGAGGATGCAAGGGAAACGCCCTTTTCCAGCATTTCGGTCTTAGCTGCTGAATCTCATTTTTGTTTAACAAAGGCACACCAAATTATTTAAATAAAGATCACATTATAGAATCACAGAATCGTTTTGGTTGGAAAAGACCTTTAAGATCATCAACTCCAACTATTAGCCTAGCACTGTCACACTAAGTTCCCTCTTTAGGGAAGGCAATTTTTTTTCCCTGGTTATACTATATTAGATCTCTGAGTCAAAACACCCCTCAACAATTTACCCCTTCACTCTTGTGCCTTGAGCATCCCATTCCCTTTGAGAGATCTGCGGATAAAACATCTGGACACGTGAGTTCTTGCGTTCTCAGCATGTCCTGCTGAGAGGAAATCCCTGCCTGTCCTCGTTTTGTTTCTCAGCCGGGATGAACTTCGCAGGCTCTCCTCCCTGGCTCTTCCAGAAAGCAAAATAACATGGATTTCACGTCCCTCTGGGCAGGATTTAGCTGCTGCTTAACAGGGGTGTGAGCTCAGCTTTTTGACAGCACGGATTTCCTTACTTGGGATCCCTTCCCTGCAATCCACCATGTATCCACGTCTGGTGGGAGAATCTAGATGTGACATAAGTGTCTATTCAACCAACCTGTTTGCCAGTATTCAAGGGTCTTTTTTTCCAGGTATGATCAGACTCTGATTACTCATTTTTCCAAGGTCTCTGATTTAATGAAAGGTGTCTTAAAAGCCACCGCATTGTACATTCTAGCAAGTCCCCCTTAAAGTTATGTTGGACTTAGAATGTCTGAGAATTCTGATACTGTCAATCCACTACATTCTGTAAACACATTTATTTAAGACGTTTCATACTACTTAAACAAGTTCTAATACTGTAATCCTCACTAAGGGAAAAAAAAATATTTAATAATAGAAAAAAGGCCTCTAGAGATGTTTAGAATAATATTTCCTCAAAAGCAGCAACAGGACATCTATTTCCAGCCTCGTTAAAACCATGTCATTTAGCGATTAAAGCTCAGACTTGCCATAAGGTGGACAAGCGCTATTTGTAGCTTTACCACAGTCTGCTGGGTGATCTTTGCCAAGTCTTTTAACCTCATTTTGAGATTAATCCACTATTAGCAGAGCATGTAGTGCATTATCAGAAGCGTGCTTCCTTGTTATTTTTAATGTGTAAATGAACAGTTTTCCTACTTGTTGTAAATTCTACCAAAATTACTAAACTACATTGGAAATTACATGTTTACCTAAAATGCAAGGAAGTAGTCAGTCTAGGCAAAGATGGATCATGGGAGAGAAAGTAAAGACCTTCAAAGTCCTCAGTGAGTAAACTAAGTATAATTACTGAGCTCAGGCCATTCACACATTATTTCGAATCAGTACAGATTTTTAAAACATGCCTAAGGCAAAAGGCTGACTGTGAGAGTCTCCAGACTTCAGGAAAATTCAAACACAGCCCCAGCTGTATAATATATATGTATATATATATATATATCTTTTGGCCCCAGCTTTATAAAGATCTCAGCTAACAGCCTGTATTTGTACCCCTCGCAACATTTGTGGAGTTCTCACAGGACTCACGTTTTGTGCTGGGCACCTCTTGCTCCTTAAACCCAGACTTGTAAGCCTGACAAGTCCCAGCTAAGCTCTTCTCACCCCATACCGATTCAAGGGCTAATTTTCTTCCCTGATAAATTGTAAATCAATTTACTTTCAAATAAACTGCTATTTCTAGAGATAGGGAATATATTTTTTTTCTTATTATCCAGAAAACTAATTTCTTTATCAGGCAGTTGTTTCCCCACGAGTGTGAATTGCATTTTACTATAGTAGTTACCACAGACAGCCACTGCTTTCAAAGCTACAAAGACAGTACTATCAGGTTTCTTTATTCTGTTTCACATGCTTGATTAGTTCACTAAATTGACAGGTCATCAAGTCTCTTAATGTCCTGGCAAGCGACTAGGATATAATTCCATAACTTCTATTTTAATCCATCCCTGACTTTGCACTCTCACACCGACTGCGAGGTTCACATCACAGAACGTGATCACAGTGAGTGTCAGTAAGATATATTTTCACACCACTTGAAACTTGGCTCCCAGGTCATCTTTCTAATGTTCGTCTTTTAAAATGCTTCATTTATCCATGGTGGAAAACCCCCAGGTAACTAGAAATAAAACAGGAGCACAAATGGCTCTGTTCTACCTGTGCTCGCCCATCTGGCTGCAGCTCTAACAGCAACCGCCTGCCCATTCAGTGACGGACTCGCTCCAGTTGTGAAAGAAAACCACATCTATCAATTTTGCTAATAGAAACAGGATAAAAATAGCACATCCTCAGAGACCCTTCCCTTAAAGGCTGTCAGCTGACACCTTGACCCATTTTTGCCGTCTGTCAGAACGTACGTCTTTTGAGCTGATGTATTTGTGCAATTTGCCGAGTATGATGGCGATAACTATAAAACGCTACAGAGAAAAGGATCTCCGCTACAATTCAAGATGTTGTGTATTTTTATCCTCCCAATAATCTGCAGTTGTTTAGAATTGTCCTCACACTATGCAATATGACACATGAATAACGTGGTGTGGTCTGGGTTGAAAAGTCCACTGCAATTATTAAGAGACATGGCCAGGCAACCTCATCCCGCGAGCAGAGCGGAGCCACCTCTCAACTCCAGCTGGTTGTTGTCTTCTTACAAGGTTTATTCAAGCTCACTAAAAAACCCACAAGTCAATAACCCCCAGCCCAAAGGCTCTTGGTGCCTCTGCAACAGACAGTGAGGGAAATGGGAAACTACCTGTGATCCGAAGGGAGAAAGAAATTCTGACAGGAGCAAGCAGAGATGAAGTCTTTTCATCATTCCTGCGCATACCCACTAGATTAGTACATAAAGACAATGCACCACATGCATTTAAAGTCCAGTTACTGTCTTAGGATCGGTCCAATTGAGAGAAAATACTGTGTAAACCTCTACTGCTCTCCAGTGGAAATTAATGCAATAACCACAGTTAAATTTCCACCAGTTCTCAGGCTTCTGCATGTTTTAAAACACTCATTTCTTTGTTCCTGCACTGTCACTAGGCCACTCAGTTCGTCAGCTCCCTTGTATGTGAAATAATTTTACTTAGTGATCATGATTTCCCCAAATATTAACTGTATGATAAAAATGAGGGATGTGAAGCAACTCCAAAACTGTCCAATCTCACTAGATGTTTTCAAATTTACAGTAAATGTGTAGATTAGCTCACATTGTTCCCATGACCGAGCACATAATCTGGAACGGACTTCAGTTTTCCAAATCCCAGGAAAACCAATTTGTCTTGGCAAGTGCAAGATACTTTTTAAATTGGATTATTGCTAAGAGAACAGGATTCCTGATTTTAATTTATCTAGAGACCTTATTAGAAAGAAAAGGTCTTTTGGCTGTCAGAGATAAGCCAACACAGCAACCCAAACAGCGTTCGGGAGCTGCCAAGTCCTAAAATCTCGTTTTAGCTCCGTCAGTCACCCCTAAATGAATCACTTGATCTATTTATGCCTCTGTGCGTGCAATAAATAAATAATGACGCTTCCATGTCAGCTGTCGGGCAGCATTTCCTCACATCCTCCACTCAAAGAGATGAAGATTAATCGTGCAACCTCTTGTGCTCGTCTCTCCCCTCCCCGCGGGGCCTCAGCGCTTCTTCTCCAGCCCCACAGCCCAATACTAAACCTCTCCCTGAGGCGAACACCCCGCCTGAGGGGTCGGCACCTTCCACCCCCAACACCGAGGCGCCTCCGCTTTTGCTCCGGTGACTCGCAGGCGTCACAGCCGCTCGGGCCCTCCGCGCCGACCGCCTCGTTGCTGCGGGACGCGCCTTCCTGAAGCGCCGCCCCGCAACACCGGCGCCCGCCATCGCCGCCCGGCCACGCCCACCTCCCATCAGGTCACGCCCACCTCCTCGCCCGGCCCCGCCCCCCGCGCCGTTGCGGGCGATTGGTCGCCCCGCCCCTCCCGCGTGACGCGCGGCCCCGCCCCGGCGCGGCGGGTGAGGTCAGTGCCGTGCGCCGCAGCCGCTCTCCGCTCCGCCCCCCCGCCGCTCGCCCGGGCTGCAGGCGAGGCCTCGCCGCAGAGGGAGGAGGAGGCGCCGGGAGAGCTGAGCCACCGCCGCCCCGCCGGACCCCCCGAGGGAAGGCGCTCGCCAGCAGCCATGGAGCTGGCGGACGGCGTGGTGTACCAGGAGGACCCCGGCGGCCCCGGCCCCGCCATGATGTCGGAGCGGGTGTCCGGGCTGGCGGGCTCCATCTACCGCGAGTTCGAGCGGCTCATCGGGCGCTACGACGAGGAGGTGGTGGCCGAGCTGATGCCGCTGGTGGTGGCCGTCCTGGAGAACCTGGACTCGGTGTGCGCGCACAGCCAGGAGACCAGCGTGGAGCTGGAACTGCTGCGGGACGACAACGAGCAGCTGCTCACGCAGTACGAGCGGGAGAAGGCGCTGCGCAAACAGGCCGAGGAGGTGAGGGCGGGCGCCGGGCCCAGCGGCTGAGGCGGGAGCGGAGCCGGTGGAGGGCGGGGGCCCGTTCCCGAGCGGGGCGGCGGCTCCGCGTTTCCTCCGTGGAGGCGGGGGGGACTTCCTGCCCTCGGGGCCGCCGTGGGCGGGGTGCTGGCGGCACCCGGGCTGTCCCGCGGTGGCTCCTACCGGCTCGCGCGACCCCGCGGAGCGGCTCCGGTGTGAGGGGCCGGGAGCCGCCGGGGAGGGAGTTGAGGTCGCGCCGTGTGCGGGGAGAGCCCCGGCCCTGGCTGCTCCGGTGCCTCGGCGGAGCTGGTGCGGGCTGTGAAGGCGGCTGTGGCAGAGCTCTGTCCGTGCTGTCTGTCTGTCCAGGGGCCCTCTTTCAGCGTGGCCCTTCCTGAAAGACTTTTAAATAGCTCTTCTGAAACGCTGCTGCCCTGCCAGGCACCAGGTCCCTAGGAGAAAAGCAGCGCAAACATGGAACCCTGCGCTGACAGCTCTGCGCTTTCGCTTTCCCTCGGGATTTTCCCCGTGGCAGGAGGTGGCTTGTCCATTTCACCCCAGTTGCAGAGGGTGTTTACAAAACAGAGTGAGAAAGCAGCGCAAAAAATACAGAAATACAGGCTCTCTAGACTGTAGTTCTTCAAAGCTGGTACATAAGAGCTGCAGCCAGCAACAGGTGGTGTGGACTGTTCAATGGCAAAAACTCTGACTTAGGTTATTACTATAAAAATTAAAATATGAGTATCTAAGAGTTACTTCAGCATAAATAAGAATGTGAAACTTGCAAGATGATAACACAATACAGTAGAAAGCAGCTGTGCAGGTTAAATTCCTCCAGCTCATTGTCTTGCCAAACTCCTGTAGGAAATTGGATTGACAGCATTATCTGTAATAGAACAAGTCATCTTGTGTCTGTTTCCAGACGTGCTGTCCTGTGCTTATCTCTGCAGTTGTTCTTACCTGATAAATTTTCCAAAAATCAGATAAACAGCAATACTACAGGTGAAGACTGTATTGACAACAAAAACTTACTTTGGAAAACATGAGCCCTATACAAATATTTGTATGTCTAGTATTTTTAAGTAAGTGAAAAATGTTGTCTGCAAATTGTTCCAGGACTTCAGTAGTTTTCTATGAAGTAATGTGGTGTGAAGAGTGTTGCCCAAACTCTTGGACCACCAAACCATTCACCCTCTTTGTCAAACCTGTACTTGTTTTACAGGACCTTATGGACTTCAGTCTGGCAACTATGGGCATAAAGATGTAATCCCTAGTTCTGACACAAGCTGCATGTAACAGGCTTTTTTAGGAAACATATTTTATTTTTATTAAGAGAGTAAGAAACTGATAAATAGTTTCTGAACTAATTCATGAGAAAATCAATCAGGCTCGAAACACAAGCAGCATTTGCCAGATTGAAGAAAGCAGGCCTTGGGCAGCAGAACAGAAACCGTAGTGATACGATGAAATAGAATACACTGTTAATTGTGTTGCTGTGCCTCTTCGGGAGCTGTATGTACTTCTGTTGGTAACTTCACTGCGATCTCCGTTTCTTTGTGTCATGATAAATTAACTCAAGGGGCCAAGGATTATGCAGTCTAGAAACTAATACGCTGCAAACCAGCTTTACGGACGTTTTCCAAGGTGCAGTTGGACCAGAGGCTGTGTTTTCAGTTGTAAGAGCGAAGGTGAACTTTTTGGTACGTGCTGGGGTCAGTTCTGCTGTACGTATGTGAAAATGTCTGTGGTAGATAGAACGTGGTGTGTATGAGGGGTATGTGTTTTATTCAGATTTGATTGTCGCAAACTTTGGATGTTGAAGAAATCTGATGGGTGCAGTATGGTTGAAACAAAAGGAGGGAATGTGAATATCTCACTTGGACAACAAGTTATTGGCTTAGTGTGTTCCTTTCATTGCGCAGGTTGCTTGTATAATCTGATGGCAAAATGGAGAGTTTTGAGTTACTAAGCTTAATATTCTGTATCATCTAACTGTCCTGAAGAATTTACATATCTTCTTTTACTTCCTGCTTGCTGTTTTAGAAATTTTTATTTACAGTAGTATCTCGAGCAATATTAATGGCTTACTATTTAAATAGGAACCTCCTTATACCATTGTCCTAATTTGCCTCCTTTATTCGCTGTACTTAAAAAGCGTTGCTAAAGGAACATCTTGAAAGTTGTTGCTTGTGGACTTTTCTTATAGTGACTTATTTCAGAAGTCCTGGGCCCGCTTTTCAGTCGTTCAGGTAACAGCAAGGATCTTTTAAGTTGCAATAAATTCAGTTGTCTGATTTTCTTAACATATGTTTTGTGCTATAGCTAATGAAATAGAGGAACCAGCTATTTTGCTGTCCTACTCATGGTTCTGCATAACTTCTCTTCCCACCAAGTGAGCGTTAGGCAGCATGTCCTGCCACAAAGAACAGGGAGAGGAAGGACTTGGGGTTCTGCTATTTAATACATAAGAAGTTTTACTTCTGTAGAAGTTTACTGCTCCATACCTGGGGGTGTGTGTCTTAGCAGAAGGTGCTTTGTGTAGACTTGGGCACAGGCTAAAATCTACTCCTTTTAGCTCTGTCAGGCTGTCTAATATATATATATGAGCTTTTCTGCTGTTGGTGGGATTAAGCTGTTCATGAAATCTGGTGTTCAATACATGGTTACTACTTTTGCAATCATGAAAATGAGTTTAAGTCGTAATGTGAACTTGATGACTGCCTTTTCTTACTGTTCCCAAAATTAGCTTTCTTCCTTAGGATTATATGTTAAGTAAACAGCCTGCAGGAAGAGTTTATTCTTAATTTGAGGGAACAAAATTGAGATCCCGTATACAGAAGGCTTGCTAACACAGAGTAGAAGTTACTAGGTTGTTTTGAGTTACATATATTTTTCTCTACCCCAAGTCCAGCTGAGCTGGCTTCATCGCTCATCTTCTCTACCTGCTCCGGGAAGAACAAACCATTGCCTGAAAAGTTGCCATCGCTGCAATAAAAGGCTGTGTCATAGGGTCAGAGAGACTGCCAAGGAGGTGGAACCTGACATCAGATCTGCTCAGTATTGCACCTGGATCGTGTGACAGGAAAACAAGTTAACATATCAGGAAACAGAAGATGACATAAATATAGGGAGAAACATTTCATTTGACTACTGCTGTATAGCAAAGTGATTAAATGGTTTTATACATGAGACAGGGCTCCAAATGCGTAGGCTGGGCTGTGTCATTGTGTTGTCTGAGTTAATATTTATTGCAATGACTATTGCTGTAAACTTTAACTTAAAAAATAATTACATAAATATTTCAGAATCTTATTTGTGAAGTGCTTTTTCCGTGCTTTTTACTGAAGGCCTTTAAGAACAGGTTAGACAGACGACTGTCTGAAATGACATAGTTGATACTGCCTGGAGAAAATGGGAGGGATTAAATGGGAGTCACCAAACATACTTTGTGACGGTATCACAGGGCTGGATTTCAGCAGTAGGGACGTGCACCGTATCCCGTGCTTACTCCTCATTGTGTTCTAATCAAAATTAGGATCCAGGCATCAGTGCTGAGCATCAGAGCCTTGAAAAAAGATGACCTTTTAAGGGCTGTTCCAGCCATATCTCCTGTAATCTTGTGGTGTTTTGTGTGATTGTTCTAAAGATGTGTTGGTGTTCTTTAGCTTGTTCTTCTAAACAAACAAAAAAAAAGCCAAATAAACCTCCCTTCTTGTTAGAGTTGTAACATACGGTTCTGTGGCTTAGGCAGTATGTCACTTATTATGTGGAAATCTAGATTTTTAAAACTTTGTGTGTATTTTGTGTAAGCAGTAGCTTGGGTTGAAATAATGTCTAGTATCCATACACTGAGTGGCTAGCATGTTCCTACGTGTGCTGCTGCATATACTTTAAGTGATGCAGATGGTGGTGCGGTATTTGAGTGTATTGTCAATGTAAATGAAAAAAAGAAAGTATTTTAATATGAGTGTTCAGCTGGTGGTTCATCTGACTAGTGCTTCCATCATAGTCATACAGGCTTAGTCAGGATGAGCTGATCAATCTCCTGGGGCTCTGCCTGTGTTAATACTGTCACAGGAAGGAGAGACAAAATCAAATGGAAACATTCCAAGTCTAAAGTACTCAATCTGTGATTTGATCCGGTGAAGTTTTCAGCAGAGGAAAAAAAGTTGCTCAGCTCTAATTATAAAAGTACTTTGAAGAGTTCTAACTTAAAATCTAACTTCAACAAAATTATGGTGAACTAGTGGAAAATAACTAAACCATTTAATACGAACCCACTTTCAGTAGTTGCAGTTGAAGAACGTAGAGGAAACACAAAATTATATCTATCTTTAGTTCATGAGTAACAATGACATTGACGACTTTGAACGGCTGTTTGGTCAGAAGTAGAATTGTCATTGGCCTTTTGCAAGTAATGAGACACATCTGACTTTTGGAAATCATCAGAAAAGCAACTAAACAAAGATGTTACAATTTTATAATTCTTCTTTCATGTTTTCCCATGTTTAATTTAACAAAATATATTGGTCTTTAGCCCCAGTGCCAAATTTATGTCAAACTTTGAAGCCTTTTTTAAAAAAGGAGTCTGCTAAGAGTAAGCCAGGCATGACTTGAGCCTTTAATATAAAAGGCGCAAAACACTTATATCACTTTATTACAAAGGAGTGATTAAAGAATTGTAAAGTTTGAGTTTTTTAGTGTTAAGTCAACAAACTAATATTTCCAGACTCTGGAGGGTAGGAGGACTTTGGCACATCTTTCTGAAGCAGGGGAAGAACTCATTTGAAATGGCGGAACCGAAAGTGACGCTACCTGGGCTGGGATCAGCTCTTCCTCAGTTGTTTCACGGGTTGACTTCAAGCACAGTCATATGAACCCCGCGCCTGGTCCTGTGATGGCTGTGGAGAGCTTGTCTGAAAGGAACTCTTGTTCCCCTTGGGTTTTGATGCATTTCTACATCTGAAGTAAACTTCAAGCAAAACTTCTTGTGCTGACCCTGCTAAACGGAAGCTCTTTCATAGGGTTACAAGTTTCTGCTTTGATAAAAACTATAAACCACATTGTCTAAAACTTCATAGTAGCCTATTAAAAGTTGATGTGTGAGCTTTTGAAGTATTTTTCCCACTGAGTTTTCCTAGCATACATAAGGAAAAAAATAAATTCAAATCACCTATAGCATTACTATTTTTAAGTTGCTGCCTGCTCTGCCCCTCTGTTCCGGTGCAGTACCCAGCTGCAGCTTGCTTTCTGACCCTTGAGCTGGCTTGCATGTGTATTTAGATGTTTTTTCTGCAAGGGCTCTGCTATGCTTTTCCTCCCTGTACTTAAGCCTCGTGCGTAACTTGTGTTTGTGGCCTTGCCTTTTCTCCGCAGCACAGAATGGGGAGCACTACGTGACCTCAGACATTTACAGCTATCAGAGGTGTTCTTTGTGCTGCCAATACGCACTGAATTTTGTGTTAAGATAAACAGCAAAAAAATACACTTTTTAGAACTTTCATAAGGATGAATTGGTAACTTTAATGTTATAAAATGTAAACACTGGTATATGCATCAGTGAACTTGTTAAGATTTGAAGTGAGACACTTGGTTAAACCAGGGTAGATGATGGTGATCAACACAGCTGTAGAGTGTCTGTAAATAGTTTTCTAAGCAGTTGACAGATTGCAGGAGATGGTTGTGAAGTATAACATTCCATTAAGACTTTGGGCATTTTGTAATGTATCAAATGATAACAGAAATTGGGTGGGAATCAAAAATAACCTGTAGTTTTGGTTGGTGCTGTTGCTGGCTGTGCCTGTACCATTGCGTGCAGGTGAAGGGACCTTCACTGATGCTCAGTCAAACCTGAGAGTGCTGAGACTTTGTTTCACATGCAGTGTTGGCAGGCAGTGTGTGGAGTTAGGAAAGAGTGAAATAATTAATATTGACGTTAATCCTGCTTGCACCCTGCTTTGCTGTGCGGGGCTGCTGTGTTGTCTCCTACCTGCTGCTTGAAGCAAAAGTTGTTCTGCTTAAAAACAAATCTGGGAATGACTGTATCTGTTCTTTCTCATTGGAGAAGGAATTTTGTTCATGCCTTTAAAAAAATCTTCCTTTCATTGTTGAAGCTAAATTCACTTTTTTTTTTTTAATTTAGAAATTCATCGAGTTTGAAGATTCCCAAGAACAAGAGAAAAAGGACTTGCAAACCAGAGTGGAAGCGCTGGAATCACAAACTCGCCAGCTTGAGCTAAAAGCAAAAAACTATGCTGATCAAAGTAAGTAAAATATATTGTGCTCCTCTTAAAGTGAAATTAGTGCATTTTAGATTTCATTCTGTAAACTGATAACACATGTGCTAAGTATCTATGCCAATCCCTGTATTTTGGCAGATAAGTAGGTTTAACTCTTGTGCAAGTTTGTTTTCCTTAGAATTAAGGCAAACAAATTAGCTTGTGACTTGTAATCTGATTCTTCTGGTCTCCTAGTTGTTTTGCTTTCCTTTTTGACCATGCTATTTTTGTGTTTAGCAACTTTTTCAGAAGATATTTAGAACTTATTCCCTTGTTAGCGTTTATAAAATAAATTAATTTTCTTCCCATTAAACTGTTGTCTGTGCTAAAAATCAATGTCACTACTGGAATGAGAATGCCATTGATGCTGATTCTCATTAGCTTTTGTATGATTTTTAGGGAATTATTTATTTCTATGAGGCATTTAGTGTTAACAGAGAAAGTTAAGGAAGAACACTTCTGCTTTTAGAGCTGCTCTGTCTGAGTTACAAAAGGGTGTGTAAGTATTGCAAAAAGGTAACAATGGTCTGTTGTCCTGAAATACTGAGAGTTACCATGTGAATATATTGTATTTTAGACATTCTGCTGGACTGCTTTTTACCGGTTACGCAGTCATTGACTGAAACATGGTCACCAGTTTGTCTGTTTATAGTTGAGCAAAGGATAGAGGAAAAAAAATACTGAAACCCACAGAAATCTTATCTCACTTCATCTCCCTCACCTCACAGTCTTACATTGAAGATGAAAGACCTATGCTGCTAATGATGGATTATTTTTTTTCCCCGTGAGTCTGTTAAAGATGCAACGAAGGTTACGATGTTTGGGGTTTTTATTTAACATTTTAGCACAGGGTAGAAATAGTGATCAATGTGAATTAAGGTGAACATTCTGTCAAGCTTCTAAGCTGGCTTCTATTGACACGAGACTAGTCTCTTAATTAATATACAGCTTTTATTGCTGGGCCATGCAGAAATGTGAAGTAAGACTGTATCAAACCTGATAAGGTTGAGATGAGATCAGTCTCTAAAAACAGCGTCCCTGTTGTTGAAGTAGCTTCTTTTCACTATTTTTTCTTCCTTTATTTATATTCAGTCACCTTTCTTGCCCATAACACAAGGAATTATAGTTCTCCTTTTCAACCTAAGGTATAATAATCTTTCTGTGAAGTTTAATTTTCAACAGCATGAGTGAACCTACAGCAGGGTAGAAATGAGTGTGCACTAGTGGTAAGATTAACGTAGGTGGCACTCAGAGCTGAATCTTTCTGAGATTTGAATGGTTTAGAATGCTGTTGGCAAATCTTCAAGGGACGTACATTTTCAGGTCCGTTGCAATTAAAATGTTCTTGGATTCTGTACAGACAGTGATGCAGGAACGCTTCAAGTAGTCCTTGCTAGTGAAAACCAGGTTGTTTGATTTCCAGGAGTGTATCTTTATAGGTGAAGTCAAGCTAAAATGGATAATTGCAAAGCATATTGTATCAGAAACACTCTTAATTCTCGTGAACTGAGGTGTGTGTGTAAAAAGCAGCAGAAGAGAGGAAAATAAAACATTGGAATGGGTTGAGTGGTCTGTTTTGGTGCAAAGGACACCGTTTGCAGAATGTCTGTGCTCTAAGCCCACAGCTCAGCCAACCTGTTAATGGGAAACCCTGTACTCTGACAACAGGGTTGTGACATCAAGATTGCACCATGTCCTATATGCCAGTACTTATTCTGTTAATACAATAGAAAGTACAAATTACTTGCACAAACAAGAAAGAATTTGGATTCTGGCAATGTGTGTGGCGTTATACCTGGAGTTTCTGTTATAGAAGATGGACTTATATACTAATGTACATAATGTTATTTTATATTGTTGTGTGAATTTGTGTGACATTCTTTTTTTGCCTTGAATACTAAGCCGTCAAATAAATGTATGATTACATTGTGTGTATATCATATTGATGGAAATATTCGCATGAGAGTCACTGGATGTTGGCTAGAACTATTTTTTTTGGGTAAGAAATACTGTTGTTGAGACACCTATCATAACAGCATAAAGTTCTGGTGATAAAACATTGACTTTAAACAATTCAAAAATCTTTTTATTTGGGGAAAACCTTCTGTGATAGCAAAGATGTAACTTTGGAGAAACCATAGAGCCGTGTTGAACATCGAGTTTTGCTTATAATTTGGGTTGATAACTTGTCTGGGACAACACTAAAGACTGTGACGGAGACTTGAGACGCTGCTGATGCCGAGCAAGATCAAAGGGGACAAACACAGTTGTTGAACACCTAAAGAATATTATGCAAGTGAACTGGTTTTAGTGATCTAAATTTCTAGGGGGTGAAAACCATCCTCTTGTACATATTCCTGAAGCAGTCCAGCTCTACTGCATTATCTTGTTTTCTGTTCTATAGGCAAGGATTTGCATGCCCTGCGATACCAAAGATACCGAAGTGTCAAGTTAATTCACTGGATGTGGCTACAAGTTTTCTACCTAGAATTCCTTTTTTCTTCTACTTCCCGTACTATCACCTGTGCATCTACACCAGTCTGTGGTATTGCCGACTGTTACTGCATCAACATTCAGAATAGTGGTAGTGTTAGCATTGATGATAATTGCAAATACCTGGCACAGAGCAAGCAAGCAAATGAAACTTGACTTTGCTTTTTTTGTGTTGGAGTACAAAGTTTGAGATAGGAACATCAATTTGATATAATTAATAGTTTAGAATAGAAAACAGCTAAGATGCAGTCCCATATAATGCTTTAACTACAAGACTTTTTAGTTCTTGTAGAGATCTTCTAGTACTGTATGTGTTTTTCCTCAAACGAGGTGTGTGAGAACAAGTTTTGTCCATTAAAAGGTTTGGGCTGTTCCCTTGAGCACTGTCCATCCTGAGCATTTAGCGAAGACTGATTAACCCTGGGAGAGTGCAGCTCCTCAGTTACATGGTAGCGTTCAGCATCATTCTATGTGCTTAAACACACATGGCAGTTCAAATTGCTCCAGAAACTGTGGTTTTGTCATGACTTAAATGATAATTCTTGGGTTTTTGCTGTCTTAGTGATCATGACACTAAAAAAAAACAAAGAGAAATATTTCTTTGCACTTCACCATGTGGGATTACATTCATAGCTGCATATTCAACTGACTGGGTTGGCATAAATCTGCTGTTTGAAATTAAAGAAGTTAAATAAGCTTATTCTGCATCAACCATTATACCAAGTTCCTGTGGTTCACTGACTTGTTTTTCCCCTGAATTATGAATTTAAGCAGTTGCTGTCAGCTGTGTCCTAGGTGAGTGAACTCCTGCGCTTTGCTCTTTCATATGAGGGAATGGAAATGGGAGAGGTGACGTGATCCGGTGGCACTGCTGGGAGGATTGTGAGCAACCGTAGGTGATGAAATCCCGAATACGGGGGCAGATGCGCAGGGAGTCACCACTCCTGTGTGATATACAGAGCTCGGTCCTGGTATCGTGTGGGTTGTGGCGGTTGCATAAGTCAAGTTTGCTGCCAAAAAATGGTGCAACATTGCATCCTGGGATATTTTGGCAAACTTTACAACTGCTTAAGAGCAGAGAGGTAAGGATTCATGACTTCTGCTGGCGTGCAGGGATGTGCTGCAGTGGTGGGGCCCTTTGGCCTGCGCCCCATCTCCTCGTGTCACCTTGCAGTGCTGCTCTTGGCGACTCCCATGCTTTCCCTCTGCCCTCGCCTCGGCTGCTGGCTGCGTTACCTCTGGAGGGTTGAGGGACAATGTTGGGACAAGCAGAGTTTTCAGAAGCACTTACTGTCAGTCTTTAGCAGACTTTTACTGAGTGCGGGCAAATGGTGGTGGTGGTTGGGTTTTTTTGTTGTGTTTTTTCGTTTCCTTGGGGTTTATTTGATTTTATGACTTGACTATACTTTCATGGACTATTTCTTTTCTCAACAGCAGAGGGCACCTCTGAATATTGTGCAGGTGCACCAAGCATGGAAATAGCAGGTTTCCAAAAAGGTTTACTGTTTAAATTATGTTCTCCTCCTTTCCTTCCACTTCAATGATGTGTCTGAGGCAGACACTGGTCTTGGGTGTAATCTTAAACGTTGCGTACAGGAGCTTAAATATATCTGTCTTGCACATTATTTGAAGTCTTTGTGATGAGACCCCTAGCTCTCCTTGTAGCCAGTTTTCAGCATCAGAATGTTTCAAATTTCAACCTTGAATATGGAAAACTAGGCACTTTGAACTGTTAAAAACACTTGCAATAGGAACCTGCAGCTCGCTTGCCCAGCAACGCTCCGTGAGGGGAAATGTGCTGCTTTGGGGACTGCTTGTTGTACCAAAATCAAGGGTAAGTGCCTTTCAGTCCTCACGTGATGTGCCACTCAATCTTGGGGGGGCTCCGGAGGTTTAATTTGTTTCTCTTCCTTGCCTCCCTTTTTGGGAAACTGCGTTCTATGTGCTACAGGCTGTAGGTTAGTAAATTTTTTTTGGAGTAAAAGATGACTCTAGTGGATTTTACCGTCCTCCAGGAATGGAACAGCTTTCGAGCGTGCTTTCTGGGGGAATCATTCTCAGAATAATGTATTTCCAAGAGAATCTGAAAAACGTGATGTCTGCATGGTTGAAGTGCTTTCTGATGGAGGTGGTAGGCTGGGGGAGTGGAAAGATTTGGTTCCTTTTCTGGATCTGCCTAGTGCTAAATTACAACTGAGGTGTCACGCTGCATCTGACACGACAACCAAGGCACAGATGTATTTCCGTAACTCATAAGTTTATTAAACCTTAACTTTGTTATTTATACTCCAGTTTGATTGTTTGGGGGAAATTACATGTTTGAAAAAACAAAACCCAAACAAACAGAAACCCCACAAAACCCCAACAAACCAAGACACAGCTCTTGATCTTCAGAGCTGCAAATGTTATGACACAACTTTTTGGGGTGATTGTATTTCCCACATCAGGTGACATTGTGCAGCAACTGATACTACTTGCTGCAGGTTTTATTTGGCATATGAGACACCCGTTTTGGCAGCTGACCTGAAAACATGTGGATTTGTTTTCCTCGGAAGCTAAACAGGACTGCGGCTTTCACTGGCTTCAAGAGAAAATGCAAGACCAGGTTCTGTTGAGAATCTTCTGCAGACGTTAGGTTGTTTGGTATTTTATTTTTATCTGAACTCTTCAGATCCCAGCATTATTCTAATGTACACTCGGGTAGAAAACCTCTTTATATACAGTCTGAATGCGTCTAATACTCTGGATAACGTGTGCAGAGCTGCAGCAGTGGTTTAGCACAGAGCTGTCTAGTTAACAAGGAGACTTTAATAGGAACTTTCAGCTGTGAAGCTTGACATTGTTTGAGATTTGACTTGTGAGTTGCGTATCTACGCATGTGATGATGTGAGTAACTAAATGGGTATAAAATATATCTGTCAATAATGCTGTTTCTAGGTATGGTTCAGCTGTAGTGTTGATTCTGAGGAATACAAGAAAGCTTTTCAATAGATCCTTGAAAGAAGTTTGAAAGTGAAGGTTTGGTCAGTGGGGGTTTGGATTGTTCCTACATGTTTTTCAAAGACTGGGAACAGCAGAACTAATCTTATTTCCAACAAAGGAGCAGAACAGCTTGGCATCTTGTATTTCGTGATTAACGAATGTGGAGCTCGCTGTTTGCCACCTTTTCCTCAGTGCAGCTGTTTCTCCTCTGCGTTGGTTCGTTTACAAGGCACATTCCCCCCTGCCCTTCCCTACGCTGTCCCTCAAGGCATCATTTACTAAACTTGAAGAATCTTTCTATAAGAAGTGTGAGCATCGAAGTGCGCTGGAAAGGACAGTTTGGTTTCTGACCAGTGCGTTTCTCTGTTAATCTCCTGGCTGCCTTGTGAAGTGACGGGTGTACCTGTGTCCTGGGAACCCGCGTTCCACTAGATGGAGCGGAGGGCACAGTTGTCGGCTCAGGACCTCGCACCACGTCAGGCAGCCAGAGCAGGGGCTGACAGAAAATGGAGCAGTGACTGGCCTGCTTTAAACTCATCTATTAATACACCTGAGCAGAAGTGGTGAGAGGAGGTTGAAATCCACTGGCATATCATTAACTGCTCATGTACTTTTTTAAATCAAGGGAGTATTGCACTAGTGGTTTAGGTGGTGGAGTTTGTTATCGTAATTCTATTGCTATAAATGTTACAGCAATGAAGAAAACGGCTTTAAATGTCCTTTTGATTCATCTATTCCTGAATTGTCACCTGTTACCTGGCTTTAAGAACAACTCTAGTCTGCTGTAGCTTCTGTGTTCGTGCTGGCTTCAAATGTCATGTTCAATATTGTAAAAAAGTTACTTGCTGCAATAGCCAAATGTATCAACGAAGCATCTCACTGTTTTCAAAACAGTCAATCAAAACTTTTGTCAGCGAAACCAAGTTTTGGGCACAGATGAGGCAAGAAGTTGGTACCAGATCCAAATGATTTTTAATTTGATTTTGGGTAGAAGTTGGCTTATTTATATCCTTGTTCACTTGAAATTCAACCGTTGTGAGAGACCTCCTGGCATATGGTTGTCTATATATTAAATGATTGTAGCAGAATGTTTAAGATTTTTTAATTTTAAAAGCTTTATGTCAGGTTTTTGGTGATAAATTCCAGTGATTTTTGTGGGTCTGAGACATAGTGGATACTTGAACCGCCTCTGTGTGTTAGGGATAAGACCATGTAGCTGTTGCATGTTGATATTTGTTATTGACAGAGTATTCTTGGCAGCTAAATTATCTTCACAATTTTTAGTGCCCTATTCCTTAAACTGAGGTCTATAGTTCACAATTGCTAAGAGCTACTTGAAGATGTCAGTCTTGCTAAGAATTTAGCACTTATTTTACAAGTCAGTTTTGTTTGCTGCTTATTTCCAGGTCTTAGCACTTCCAGGTTCAATACTTGTGTTCTGCTTTCAGCTGAGATGGACTTAATTTTCTTCCTAGTAGCCGGTGTAGTGCTGTGTTTCAGACTTAGGATGACAACAGTGTTGGTGACACACTGATGTTTGAGTTGTTGCTGAGCAATCAACTTTTCAGCTTCTCATACTCTTATTCTCATAATCAAGGAATTAACTTCTTATACTGACCCCCCAATGAGAAGGTGGGGAGTGCACAGAGCGTTGGGAGGGGACACAGCCGGGCCAGCTGACCAGAGGGACTTTCCACACCATATGACATCGTGCTGTGGGAAGAAGAAGAAAGAGGGGGCACGTTCAGAGTGATGGCATCTGTCTTCCCAAGTAACCATTCCATGTGATGGAGCCTTGCTGTCCCAGAGATGACTGAACACCTGCCAGTGGGACGTGGTGAATGAATTCCTTGGTTTGCTTTGCTTGCGCATGCGGCTTTTGCTTTACGTATTAAACTGTCCTTATCTCAACCCATGAGTTTTTTCACTTTTAGTCTTCTGTTTCCCTCCCTTGTCCCACTGCAGGGGAGTGAGCGAGCGGCTGTGTGGGGTTTAGTTGCCGGCTGGGGTTAAACCACAACTTATTTGATAGCTTCAATCCCTGTTTCCGTCCATGGTTGATGTGTGTGCTCTTCAGCAACTACTTAATAGGTCATAAGGTCCTCTTGGATGATGGGATTGATTATGCTCGATCTCTATCTTAACTTTGGTATAGGACCAGCTTCTAAGAATGGAGCTGGATGAAAGGAGAGCCTTCAGATAGTCTTAGGGCTAGGAAAGGCTTCTTAATGAGCTGGATCTCCATCCTGGTTTGCATAGCAGGAACTTGTAACTCCTCTTGAAGGCATCGTACTGGTTGGATTTGGCGTTCTAGCAGGTCTGTTTCTCTTTCTCCCCCTCAGGCTTATCAGCAGTTTGAGGCAGAGGACAACATACAGATGGAGGGTGTTCCAAACTTGGTAAAAGCCATCAGACTTGGGAGGTAAGCCCTGATTTTTGAACAGGCAGGGTGGGCAGCTTTGCTGCCTAATTCTTCATAATGGTCTCTGGAGGCAGAGACTCCAGAGGCTTCTCTCTAGTTTGCTATGATGTCTAAACTTCCATCTTTAGGCTTGATTGGTTTGATTTGAGAGAACATTGGTTAGGACTGATACTTCAAGACAGAGTGTGTGAGGATATTTATTGACAGTGCTGGAGAAGGTTGCAGGTAGACCTTGGGCATGAGTTTGTGGTGGTGTTCTACTGGGATGCTTTCTCATCAACCTAAAAATACTAGAAAGTTTGCTTTTTATGCTCATACTTATGATACTGGAAGACCTTGAAAATTTTTCCATGTAGACTCGCAAACATGAATAGGTAAAACCTTTTTGATGTGTATTATATTTTACACATGTAATAACTTACACAATGTAATCTTGCAATGTGATACCTTCCATGATGTGACAAGGATATAATGGCTTTATAAAGACGTTATGACAGAGAGAATGGACACTTTGCTTTTAGGATGTATATTGTTCAAACTGATTTCTATCATCTACGTATCAGGAATTTAACATCTTAGTGGAAAGAAGTCTCAGAGGAGCTTCTTTATTGTTAGTAAAAGTCAGATTGATGGGAACCGTGTCTCGGGCAGTGCCAGCCCAGCTCCGTTCTTGGCTGGGCGGATCTCACCTGGGTGGTTTGACTTACACTCTTTCGTGTGCTAGTGGAGTAAAACAGAACTGAGGACAACTCGGTTTTAAATGTGCTCTGGGTACCAATGGAAGGAATTTTTTCCTGTGTCCTAATTAGTTTCCTGTTACTGCTGATGGGAATATACCTTTAATAGTGAGTTAATAAATTTCTCCAAGGTTTCAAGCCCCGAATCTGGTGATCTTCCTCAAAATTCTTCTGTCTGTTCTTTGCTAGGTTCAAGTATCCTCTGTGTTAAAGTCTGTGGTGGTCCTCAGGGAACAGCTGGTCTCTTCCACAGTGTTTAATCAGAAAAAGGAAGCGTGTTCTGTTGCTTTGTTGTTTTGTCAGGACCTTACCTTTGATGGGAGGCATGTTTGGGTAGGACAGGTTTCCGGTGCTGTGTTTCATCCCGCTGGAATTGGAAAAGCCTGTTCTGAGGACTGTTGATGTGGTGTATGTCGGGGGTTTATAAACTTAATGTACATCCGCTTATGGCTGGAACTACCAGCTGTAGGACTTCAATGTGTTACACAGCTGGAAATGACTTGCACAAGAAAATGCTGAATATTCATTACATCATCTTCTAGGGCCTTCATTTTTTAAACTTCTGTATGTAACAAAAATAATTATCAGAGTTAATGAAGGTATCTTCCTTGACTATGCAGAACCTGTATCTGTGTATATTTGTCTGCTGTGTTATGGAACTATTTGAAATTGGGCCATGGGAGAAAATGGTGTGTGCTTCACTGTGGAACGGAACCTCAGCCCCTGTGAAAGAGTTTGTTGTATCCATAACAGTGGGAAACGCTGATGTGGGTTTCGTGAAGATGGGTTATTAGGCAGCTGCGGAGAAGGGCGTTTGTAACCCCTAACGTGCCATTCACTTTTATTAACTGTGCTGTGTCAAGAACTTTTCCCTGAATCCACCAGACAAAATTAATCTCTAGGACCCGGAGCTGGCTGCGCTGCCTGGACATGAGCATACCAGGCAATTCTGGGCTGCATTGCCCTGGTTTCTTTGCCGGTTCCTGGTGAGGCTGTGTCGAGCCGTGACTCCGGTGATTCCCACGGGCTGCCTGGCGCTTGGACACGGTTTCTAGGAGAGGGAGGCGGTTTCACAAAACACGAAGCCGATTAGTCACGCAGTTTGCACTTTCTGCTTCCCCGGCCGTTTGCCTGTCGGTGGGGAAAGGGGAGACGCTGGAACCACAACCAGAGCCCCGAGATGTGGGTTCACGAGCCAGTGCGGCTGTTGCTGGAGCGGGTGTGAGCAGCCAAAACTGCTGGAGCTGCCGGCTGGTCACTGCTGGGCTGTCTCTGGTCAGCTGCTGTAAAATGTCATTACTTCTAACTAGAACACTGGTTAGTCTAAGACAGCAGATAAAATTTGGTTTGTCGTGTCGTGCTTTGTAACGATAAATTTGGACACTTGTTTCTGTAGACACTTACCGCAGGCTTCCCTGGAACCTCCCTTTAAATGTATAAAGAGGCTTAAAACATCTGTCGCCTAAATATAATACACAAATCTTCCATTCATTAGATATTGTGCTGCTCATTGCCTCTCAAAAATATGTATTTATGTATATATTGTGCTGTAAAATATATTTTTATATGTATTTATTAAACACTTGTACACCACTTACTGCTGCTTGGCCCAAAGAGCTCTTGTTCAGCTGATAACCGTGCAGAAATGAGAATGTCCAGTCTTGCGTTAGTATAAATAAAATTTGATTTAATACTTTTGATCAGATATTTATAGGTGGAGTGCAAAAGGTTGTGTCAGGGAAGTTAATGTTCTTATAAGAGCAAGATTAGATTAGGAGCTAAGAATGTTTACACCAATTTGAGTGAGCAGACAATTATGGATTTTGGTTCCAGCATCTGACTCTGGCATAGTTGTGGGGTTTTTTTAATTGAAATATACTTATGATAAAATGCTGTGCCAAAATACAGATACATGGAGCCAAAAGAAATGGTATCTTGAGAATTAATTTTCAGAAGACCTAGTTGGCAATATGAGAGTGTGAAGTGGTGGAGAAGATGCTGGCATTCGTCTTCAGATAATGTGTGTTTGGCAATGAGTCTCCAGAGACCAGTAAGTGTAAATTTGGAGTTTCTCAGGGGTATTAAGACATGGCAAGTGGAATAAGAGGAGCTCAGTTACAGAACCTGAAACACATGCTTGTATCACATTAATATTGGACTCAGAAATACTGAAACAAAAAGATGGAATTCACATCTAAGCAGCAATGGAAGGAATTAGTTGTGTGAAGAAAGTTCAGAATTCTTTGTATTTCTGCGGATTAATTGCATGCTTGCTTCCAGCTCATCTCCTTAATAGGAGCTTATTGTCTAAAGTTATGCTAAATCTGCTAGGTGTATTTTTAATTTCTCAAAATACCTACAGAAATATTTAAATTCTTTCTTCCCCTGAATCTATTGGCTTAACACTCAGTGGAATATAAGTGAATGCCAGCAGAAGTCTTAATTTCTATACCGCAACACATGACTTAAAAATGTAAGAGCAGAATCAAAGTATGTTAGTTATGTGCTACTACAAATACTGTCGTCTCTGATCCGGTTGCCTAGTCCTAGGCAAGTCACAGTCTCATTTACTAGAACTCTAAATTGAATTTTAATTCCTTTTAAAATTGTTCTTCTTGCAGTTAGCAGACTGGAGGAGAGGGAGGCAGAGCTCAAGAAAGAATACAATGCACTTCATTCAAGACATACAGAGGTAGGTCATGACGCCAAGATCAATTCAGGTTATCTGTAGAAATGTAAATCTGTGGAAAACTTCATGTTATGAGCAACTGGGAAAATTGTTGGATGTTTTGTTTTATTCACTGATGCTTAGATGTTTGTATTGGTAATGTTGTAACCAGGCTTCATTTAGTAGGTAATTTTTCTGATTGACACTCAAGTATCTATTTCTCCATGTTAATTTGATTGCATGATTGTCAATTTTATAGCCTTCTCAGGTATTCAGAAGCTTTAAAAAAATAGGAATTTGCTTTTTCATATTTCAAAGAGAATTCTTCAAAGCACACTAACAAATTTCAAAGAAACAGGGATGAAATTACATTCTTGCTACTCTTTCCAGCTGTTTTCTGCATTGGTTTTACTTCTATTGAAGGAACAAATACCTTCCAAAACTGGCCTTCTGCTGGGATTAGTGATTAAAAGAAGTACCTGCCATACTTATTAATAGCTATTGAAAACAGGATTTGCTAATGAAGATGGGACAAGTTTGACTTTGTTAAATAAGAGCCACACATCTGAAGTTGGTTCTAGAGCATACTTTGATTTGTAGCTGCAGGTTGTCTTTCCAATGCAGAGATGAGCACTGCCTAACTAGTGCACTTCAGTGGGGAAATCACTAGGTTCTCTGAATAATTCTCATTAATCTGAAGCCTCAATATTGAGCATAGTTCTTACTCCGATTGCTTTGCCTTTGAACGGTCGGATTGCTGTGTTTGTTAGATCGTCACTGACAGTGGGGAATGCAATATTGACTGTTCCCAGTTCAAAAGACCACATGTGGGGAAAGCAAAGGCAAACACAGATGCCAGATTTGGTTACCTTTAATATTTCCATAGCAATCTGAAGATGGGGGTGTTACACTGACAACAGCTGAACGTGGCTCGGAACCACAACCGGCTCTCGAGTAGCACTTGACAAAACTTCTGCAGCTCTTAAAAATATTCATATATTTACTGAAATCCTAATATATTTAAAATCATATTTATTGCTAAATAGTTGCTTTAGAATGTTGCATCTGTTGAAAACTGGAAATTTAAGTAAAATGGGAAGTGACAAAGCTTAATTATCCAACTTAAGTTTTTCGTCCTTTTGAACTGGAAATACTTCAGAGTACTGTGTGCTTGCGGAGTTTGGGGTTATTTTAATGGGAACCTAGGGGTACTATCAGAATAGAAATGGCACAAGTTTTTATTGAGTTAAACATAACTAAATGTCTTGGGCACTATTAATTCCATGAAATGCTAATGAAATGTTGTGAATATCTTTTTACATAGGTTTTGCTCCAAAATGGACAACCACCTCTGCTGGTTTGATTGCAATTTATTAAATGCTTTTACATCTTAAATGCACTTTCTTTGGTGTAGGGAGAGGTGTTTCCTTGGGCTTTATTATTACTGAGGTGACTGTGTCCTTTCTTCATAAAGAAATAAGTTGTAATGCAACACGGTATATTCGTACCTCTGTGCTCCTACAATCAGGTCATGTTTTCTGTGCCCCTTCCTTCCAGCATGTTCACTTCCTTCTTCCTTTGTTTCCCATTTTCAGCATTTTATTTTTTCCTTTTGAATGTTTCACCCCTCTCCCTTGTATGTTACATCGCTTCTAAACCCAAAAACCTTTCCCTTAGGTTATTTCTGGTTTTGTCGATGAAGATTTTCATCTCTGTCTTTAGGTAACAAGTGTGTGTAGACATTACTAGAGCTAAATAAAACTCTCAGACCACCATCTGGCAGCCACTGAAATACAGCAGTATATTCACCACAGGACACGGGGAGTTGATGGGGTGATGGGTTGTGGGCTGTGAAAGCTCAGCTTTGGGCTGGGATCTAAGGGCAAGGAATAGCTACCAGGAGTGTGGTTGTTTATAAAAGGTTGGGAGCCTTTAGCAACTGTGTGACTAACCTCAGGAAGCTAAGGAGATACTCCTTATCTTCATTTGCAAAGGCTTTTTTGAGCACAATTGGAGAGACCATTGTCGATCTTGCACAGTACAAACTTCCTGATGTGCTTTAGTCATAGACTGTCGCAGGGCACTTTATTAACGCTGGTATCTGGGGTGTGTTTATGACTCAAGGACTGGAAAGGGCTGTTGATAACAGTGCCCATTGTCCCCCATCCCCTTTGTGACTTTCTGCTTCCCTTTCTCCCAACAAATTCTGCTGGTTTAGGTCTGTGTAGTAACTTTTTTTCAATGCAAGATACTTTGGCAAATATCCAACCTACTTTAAGCATCAAGTCATCAAGTTTATGGGCTTTAATATTTCTACCATGATATTTGTTTCTGAAGCCTTTCTTAGCTTCATGTTTTTCTGGGAAGGAATATTCTTTTCCTTCTGAATCAGCTTCACCACTGTCTTTGCAATGATCTATTTTTGGTACTTACTGAAACGGCAACTGTTTTTCTCTCAGTTGACCAAATAATAACAGAGTATTAGAAAGATTTTGTATTTTTTTTTTAGCTGTAACTTGTTGGCAGTGATTACTTTGACAGATGTCATGTTAAAGATGTGACTTGACTGCATTTTCTGCAGTTTTAATTTCTAGCAATTTTTCTCAGTTCTGCCTGGTATTTGCTTCCCTCCATTCCCACTTTATTCTGCAGTTCACACCTTTGTATTTCAGACTGGGCTGGCTTCTGTTCCGGCTCTGGACTGCGCTGAGCTCTGTAACCGCGTCCTTTTCCAACATTCCCCCCTGCCTGTGCTGCCTCTTTGCTGGAGATCCCTGCCCAGCAAACTCACCGGAATTTCACCTAAACAGTCAAATGAGCTAATGAGTGTGTAATATCTCACCTTGAGCTTCCTCTCCTGCTAAGTCAGTGCTTGAGCTCACTGGCTTGATTTTTAACTGGATTAGGGTATGATAACAAAGGTGGCAGGTTGGAAGGTGCAGTGGAGCTGGGCATTGGCAGCAGGTCGAGGTGTTCGGTCAGATCAAGATGTGTGAATGCAGCCTGCCCGTGTTCTCACATCTATGTCATGGTTCCCTGCTGAGTTAACCTGCTCTGGTCCCACATCCTTCCTCTGCTTGCAACATATTTATCACATTGATCTTGCTGTGTTCTACTGCTCAGAGCAGATGAGCAATAAAGCAGTGTGCTGGAGTTGCTGAGTTTCAACTTCTGCAATTAGAACCGTGCACACTCTCATTTCCATCTTTCTCTGGCTATAAAGGACCAGCTACAAAAAGTGATCATACAGCTGTAAGGACGGTGTGCTGGAACACTGAAGGGTTAACAGTGATCTGATCCAAAAATCTTTCGACCTTTGCATTATGGACTTATAAAGGAATTTTGTTACTTGATTGTAGCTTTTATCTCAAATTCTGTTATGATGCACAGTGACTCTTCCACTCTTCACCCTGCGAGTGACTCTTCCAGAGCAAACTCCCTGTGTAGGATGTAAAGGGTCTTATTTTCTGGGTTTTTTTGTGTAGTTAATGGGGCACAATTCATAACTTTGGCACTGACTTGTTCAAGGCTTGGCTGCTGGTTTACATTTACTCAGTTGAGAAACTGAGACAGAGCAGTAAGTACTTGGCAATTGCTTGGGCACTTCTCTGCACAGATTTCCAAAATAAAACTTTCTCTGTTTAAGAAAGCGATTCTTTTTTAAGATGGTTCGATCTCTCTTTCCCTGACACACAGAACATGGGCTTAGTTTAATGAAGCATAATTGGGCCATGGAATTTTCTCAGTGTTCTGCACTGATACGATGTGACAGAACAGCGAGGCTGTCTCTGGCATTGGGAATGTACTTTGTCAGGTTGGTTTGGATAAACAGAGATCCCAGCAAGTCCTGTGTAGGGAGGGAGGAGCAGAAGGCTGAGAGATGTCTAATTACAATTGTGGCTAAGCATGGGCACCAGTCACAGTGGTTTTGAGATCAGATGTTAGCTATTGGTTCAGGCAAATAGTTTTTCTGAAGTCTTATGCTAAGCATTAATAGCTTGATGGATAAAGCCTGGATTTAACATCTTCATGTACTGTTGTGTCTGCCAAAACCAACATCTTATATGTGGGTAAAGATGCATCGAGCTCACCAGTGGGAATGATGCTTTTACTTAAGTGACAATCTGACCACAAATCCTTAAAGGTAAAAAGGTAGTTACGTGGAAATATGTTTAGGACTTTTGTACTGAATCAAGGAGTTTCTAGAAATGTCGATTACTTTAATAAATCTAGATTATGTGGGACACAGAAAGATCTTTGAATACGCAGTTGGTTGCACGTTCCCAAAGGGAGGAGCTGCTTGTGCCAGACCTGATTGGATCTGCAGGATGAACAGAACAGTGAGGGCTGGCACACAGAGAGTTGCTAAAACCTGTCCTGGGGGAGTTGAAGCATTGACACAGAAAGGAAGGAGTGGCAGAGAAAGGAAGGGATAAAGGAGATGCTCTCAACCTGGTTAAGGAAAAGGCGCAGGTAACAATAACCACAACATGGTATATACACATTTGTTGGTGGCAAAGAAAGTATCAGGCGTGTGTATGTTGGGAGCGGTTAGATTTGCAAGCGTAGGAATAAACACGAGTGACAGGACGGGCTTTGTCTTTCACTGAATTCTCAAGTTTAAGATGTGGAAAAACCTGGAACACTTTCTACAGTTGCAGAACTTGTCACGTATTGTATGAGGAAACCTATTTGAGTATTTTTTTGAGATGGAAAGACATTGCATTACTGTCACTTGTAGTCAAAGGAAATGACTTCCATATTCATGTTGTAATGTCCTTAAAAGTTCATTATAATCAATTTTTACATATTGTGCCCTAAAACAAGCCAACACACAAATTATGAAATGCTGTTACGTAAGTTAATTCTTCCAAGTTCTGAGTTTATCTTTAATCCCCTCAACTAATGGTAATGGAGAGACATATTTAATTACACCAATGAAGAGTGGTCAGTGTTTGTGATGTCTTCCTTGGAACAACTGGTCATGTTCACAATAGTTGTGGAACTTCATGGGTAGCAAGGTGAGCTGCCAGTAGTAAAAGCTTATGGATGGTTAATTATTGACTGCAAGACTTGGGGAAGAGTTGTAGATGTAGTCTTTTATTTGTCATCTATCCTTTACCGTAATTTCAGTAAGAATTGTGCTGAGTAGAGAGCAATTATTCCACTTATATCTGTTTTTAAATTGTCAGTAATAGTATTTCTTTTTCCTTTGGCTGGCAGAGTAATCTCAAAACATAGCAAAACTTTTGATCAAATTTTGAGCACTTGAGGTTTCTAGTGTGCTAATTCATTGCTCTCTTTTTTGGATCAGGCCAGCACTTCAAGAATATGCCGAGACTTGGAGTAATTTAGATTGAAAAGAGCCTCTGGGGCTCATGTGGTTCAAACCCCAATATTTTTGGAAGGAGTCTTCCAATTGTGTTGTAGATGAGCAGTTAGTGAGCTGACTTCACAATAAGTTACAGTATTTCTCTATTTTTTATGTCAACCTTTCATGAATGGGTTCTAGAAGCTGAGAATCCCCGTGCTGTGTCTGCGCTGCACATGATGCACACGGTTGATTTTTTTCCATCTTATTTTTGTGTTCCTATAGCTTGCGTCCTTTATGCTGAAGTACGTGACATTCAGATTTGTTTGGTTTACCATCAGCAGTATTTTCGTCTGCAGAACAATCCTACAGAGTCCTTTAAAGTGACCTGCCCTCTGGCCTCTGTCTGTGGGTAGTAGATCTAATGAGACATTTCAGTAAACAAAAGAATAGACTGAGGAGAGGGAATAAAGTAGGTTAAACCGTGTATTTTGCAAAACATAAAAGTTGCACAGGTTTAACTGACCCTACTCTTTTTTCCCCATGTGTTAGTTGTTTCCCAAAAAGGTTCTAGTTCCTCAGCTTCAGTTCAATAGCTAAAAAGCAGCACATGTTCTGTTGAAGATGTTACCAATGGGTGTGCTGCAAATGGAAGTTTGCAGGTAGCTCAGCCTCTGTGTGGTGAAATCCCTCCCAGGATGAGGGAATTCATCAGCAAATACAGAATGGTCTAATGTGCATTTCGAAGTAATGCATTGTCTGCTTCCTAGAAATTCTGAATTAATTTGGTTTATAAAAAGACTTGTATAAAACTATGCACAGGAGCCATTGGAACACCTGATTTTGGTTGCTCGGTAGAAATAAAAAATAAACAACCAGGAAATGCGGATAGTTGAAGGTTGAGCTTTCAGTTCTTTTGATTGCTTGTGTATGAGCAAGCATTAAAAAATTCAGAAAGCAAATGAGATGGTCTTAGTGAAACACTTTGATTATAGCATTTTGTTGAATCAATTTTGTAAGCTTTTGATAGCAGTTAAAGTATACTATATAATGTTTCTCTAAAAATAGCAAGACTTTTTTTTCTGGTCTTAATTATATTAATTAGTTCAGGTGAATGCTGGGAAAACCTGGATCTGTATGTAACCAGTATTTACCATAAAAGTTACTCATTTATAGAATATCCATCAGTCGGGATATCTTAAGCCAGTTCACTCTACCAAAATAAAAATATCTCAGAATATATGTTCATATGTAGCTAATGTTGGTGGGTAGTGTTTGTGGGTCCACTGCTATTAGATGAAGGAACATCTGAAGGTCAATGGTATCAGCCTTGGACACATCAACCTCGGAGGGAAAATAACACATAGATGGAGGTTTCCAGGTCCTGCTGAATTCAGACTCAATGCATGCAAATGACCCCAAAATAAAAGGTTATGTAACATCGGTTGTACAAATGCCTGTTAGTAACACTATTTGAAAAGTGTGTGTGTACCCTTTCCAGAATAGCAAAAAAATTACACTTGTAACAGAACAGGTGTTTTTTTCTAGAGGAAGCCTTTGAGTCGTGACCTGAATATGTCTTGGGGGAAAAGTGCACTCAGTTCTTCTGCAGCACACCTGTGATTTCTTCTTTTCTTCCTTCTGTTCCAAGTGCCCTGTTCATCTTTGAATGCGAGTACAGAAATGCTTGAAAATACCAAATGTCACATGGGCTTCTCTTTAGGCTTCCCCAGTTTTCATCCAGACCCGTGGCCAAGTGAAACTCATAGAGTGATGGAGCGATCCCGGTTCCTTCTCCCTGAGCGTGTCCTGGATCAGTTACACACAGAGTAACCTCATCCTTTAGCTGATTGGAATCGGGGTTCAGTAAATAAGTCATGACTGCCTGTGTCAGCATAGTTGACCTTTGGTTGTCTCTTAAAGGAAGAGAGTAAAGCTCTTCTTGAGTACTAAAAATCCACAGATGCTTGGTCCTTTTTATGAGATGGCAGTCAAGATAATAATAAAACAAAACTGCACTTCCAGAAAATACAGAAAGGTTAAATTTATTTGAATGGTAGAAGGAAAAAGAGAAGAGATGCCAGCAAAGGAAATAATCTGATTCTTAGTTTGTGGATTCATTATGTTTAATATCTGAGATGCAAATTGTCTGACCTTCATAGTACTTTGCAATTAGCTATAGTGAAATGTACTGTGTCACGTAATAAATTTTAATATCTGCTGGACGTAGGGGTCTTGAACAGCCTCCAAAATGATAATTCTGTTCAAAATCTTGTTTGTAATACCACGTGCACTTTGTGTGCCCTTAGAATGTTTCCTGTGCATGAATGCACAAGTAAGTCTCCAATTTTTTTATTTATTATGGCCTTCTCTTCTGGTTTGTGGTTTTATACACTGTATAATTTTGCTTCTTTATCTATATCTGTAATGTTTCTGAATGCTTTTGCTGTTTTTTAGCACTGCAGGGAAAGATTGTATTGTATTGGCCAATAACTATGCACTTGTAGTAAAAGTAAATGTTATTAAATATTACTTGCTGTTTCTCTGTCCTTTTAAACAGATGATTCACAATTATATGGAGCACTTGGAAAGAACCAAACTTCATCAGCTAACAGGGGGTGATCAGCTGGAATCCACAACGCACAGTAGAATTAGGTAAGCTGTTTATTAGTCTCACCCTGAAATGAAAGAAAAAACCCCCATTCATTTGTGTTTGAAAGACTTTGTTCTTTAATCCTACAACAATGGTTTGGCTGATTTGGAAAGATTTGTTGTATGATTGGAATGCGGTAAGAGAACAGTGTAGAAATCAGTAGAATGAGGCTTTTGCTGTTGTGCTGCTAAACGTTGAGATATACTCTGTGCATTAACCTTAACCAATTTCAGCTTTTCTGAGTGTTTGCATTCAGGCAGGCAGGGAAAATGTCAGCAGCTCTCCCAAAATCACTGATCTCTCACCCTGGCTTTGTGTGCGGGTTGACGAAGGTGCGCATCGCCCTACCCGTTCATTCCGAGGGCTCCATGGGAATATATTATGCAGATTTGGCAGCTTTGTAGCCTATGAACTCTGCGTGGAAGGCGGGGAGGATAACTCCGGGCTGGCCGTGTCTCTGCGGTGCTGCGGAGATGCTGCGAGGAGCCCGGCGAGGGGGAGGAGAGGCTGATGTCATTGCCGGGGAGCTGCTGCAGAAGCGGGGCGAGCTGCCGCCGATGGCATTGTTTGTGTGGCAGCGGCTGAATGACACACTGTGCCTACAAAGAGACCCCCTCGGCCCCTGCGTAGCCTTCTCGGTCCCGGCGTGTCACCATGCCAGCGCAGCGCCATGAATCCCGGCTGCATGCTGCTGTTTGTGTTTGGCTTCGTTGGCGGGGCGGTGGTCATTAACTCGGCGATCTTGGTGTCTCTCTCGGTTTTGCTGCTCGTGCACTTTTCTATTTCGACCGGCGTGCCGGCTCTGACGCAGAACCTCCCAAGGATACTCAGGTACCTCGACCTTCTACACCTCGGCTTCCCGCGCTCTTCCTTATTCACTGCTCTCCATTTTCCTTTCAAACAGATGAACAAGGATAAATTAGAGATGGAAAGGATGTCTAAACATGTATGGACTGGGATATTGCAATATATTTTTTTATACACTTAAATTTCATTGCCTTTTGTTTAAGCAAGTGCAAGGTCAGTTTGTGTATCTCTTTTTTTAGAAAGCTATTGCTGTTGGTTTATTGTAACCTGCACAAAAACCCGTGGTAATGTCGTGGTGAAGCTCACGTTCGGTGTATTGTCAGGTACGTGGCTGATCTTGTGTAGCCACAAGCGTATGCAGTCTGAGGCTTTGTGCTACCAAATTTCTCCTTTTAGAATAGAAATAATTCTGTAAGATCAGCTAATCGATCTGCTCGAAACCACAGGAATTAGTTGATCACGTTGTTTTGAAAAAAGATCTGGGGGGAAAAAAGATAAATCTTTATTTAAGCATTAGAGCTCTTAAAGCCTATTCACTATTGTTCAGCCAAATGTTATCCTCTCCTTTTCTCTGTACTTGTAGGGCAAGCTGCCAGCTGTGCGACCCCCTCAAGTTCTGTTCTGTGTGTCCTAGTTGCCTGGAGCAGTAGCAGAAATGCATTAGAATATTGTGACCAAATGTCATCTCGACAGGTTTTAGTGCTGTAATTACAAATAGGAAACAGCTGGAAAAGTTTTAAAATGTAGCTTTCTGATCCAAAAACTTGACCTAGCTGATCTGTGGTTGTAAATGGAATAGTGAAGTTGGGAAAAATGCTGGAAATAGTGTTCTCTGAACGATGCGTGTGATGCTTTTCCTCCTCGACACATTGTGCGTGTAGACATTGTGTGGTAATACGCTTTTGAGTTGCCTCTGAGCACAGCAGCATTGTTCCAAAGGTTTAAAGCCAATCAATATATAAAA
The DNA here is from genome assembly GCF_037038585.1 of Patagioenas fasciata. NCBI lineage: Eukaryota > Metazoa > Chordata > Aves > Columbiformes > Columbidae > Patagioenas > Patagioenas fasciata. Next base: position 5,686,659 of record NC_092537.1, on the reverse strand, counting down.
TAAATAGCAGTTATGAATAACAATGATAATAAATGTGGATGAATATTTAAATAGCAATAAATGAAACGTAACTCTCTATAGACTGATGTAGTTAGTGAGGCTGCGCTTGTTTAAAAACATGAAGAAAATAAACAGCAAAACAGATAATCCCCAACTGTAAACAAACAAAGCAAGATCTTCAACTTCATGTTCAATAACTTATATTAAACTTTTTATATTTAAACAAGCAGGTGGTTTTACAAATAGGGTTTCTTTGTAATATGCTTTTGCTTCCCTGGAGAATATTTACTGGATTTGAGGGGGTTTGTGCCTTTCCAGCCCCTAGTAATTTGTTGCTTTAGGTATTATAAGAATTGGAACTCAGTTCCTTAATCTTTTATTCATTTTTAAAAAAGATGAAACATAGGATGAGGGAGTCGAATTGTAGAATTGTTTCTATTTTTTTAATGCTAGTCGGATTTTAGAACAGAGCAGCTGGTTGCTTATCCTAAAGGTTCCTGTAAATGCTTCAGTCCATCACTTCAGAATATTAATTTAGGCTTTTAAAACCCGCGCCTGCCTTCTGCCCCCTGTTGTATTTGCAGATATTTCTTGGACCCTGGGGGAGCAGAAGGGGCTTCTTTGCTTTCCAGCCAACAACCACTGCAATCAGTTGAAATTGCTTCAGTCTAATCAAATAATTTCTTTTCATGCAGACACGTATAATAACCTTCATTTCCAAAATCAGCCCCTTTTCACCCTTCATTCCTCTGCAGCCTCGTGGTGCACCTGAGCTGGGGTTTAGCACATTGAAACAGGTTCATCCTCAACTAAAAGCAAATATCAGCTTGAACTTTTTGTTGGTACCCATTTTGTTCAAATTCTCTCCCCTCTGGACTGCAAAGAAGAGAAATAAGCTTAGTGGTGTATCCTGTGAGTAAGTAAGTAGTAAACGGGCTCTGACCCATGGCTCCGGGAGGCGGTTCCGAAGCCGGGGCCCCTCCACAATGCTCCTTTCTCACCGCCCGCTGGGCACTCAGCCGATGCTTTTTTTTCCCCTTCTTTTCTTTTTGTTGTTGTTGCTGGACTTCCTAACCAATGAAATGGTTTCAGTCTGTCTTTTACCATCAGCTCAGCTTATGTGCTATGTCTTTTGTTACCCACACCCATTGGAGTTGTGGGAAACCTGAAGAAAAGCAGGACCTGTTACAAGAGTGGGAATCGTTGCAATAAATTCTGCTCAGTTTTTCAGCACAGTTTGTTTGCAGATGCTGGACCAGTATCTGATGCTTTTTATTTGGTAACCCTGATTTTGCTTTAGTTTATTTGCTGCCTGCTTTGCTCCGCTGAACTACTGAATTAACCACCTAACTTGGAATAATATTTATGAAAGACTAAGATACGCGCAACGTGAGAATCGGTTGCAAAGATTTGTGTGAAGTCTCTTGTATACCTGTGCTGGAAAGGTTTATGGCAATTCAAATTGTTTACTCTTTGAACATTAACTTTTACATCACCAAAAAATAACAAAAGGCGTTTACTGCTTAATTGTGAAGTACAATCCTTTCTTGACTATTATACCGTTTCATTGAAGTAAAAATAAAAACAAACCAGAAACCACCCACCAAACTAACAAAACCAAACCAACATACATATATAAAAGCTGAGCTTTTCTTTTTGCTTTTTAACACTTTTTTTATTTTTACCTTTAACTTACATGCAGGTAGTAATTCTGCATAGCTTATGTTTAATTTGTGAAAATCCTTGCAAAGGAAAGTACATATGGTTGTGATTTGACTTTTTGTAATGCTGGAATAGGAGATTCTCAGATGTTACTGTTGGTCCGGGTTGTCCCTGCAGTGCTACTTGCAGGCGGTGCTTTCCCTCAAGAAGCGTCATTTTCTGCCATCGCCCTGCACACTTTTGTCTCCTGTCTTTAGTGCACTGTGCTAGTTGATTACAGTCCTTTTTGCTCTATTCCATTGTTTGGACACAAAAGTACGTTGCTTTATCTCAATTCTATGCCTGGCTGATATTTTCCTTTTTCAGGGCTGGCTGTAGCATCCTATCCGTTGTGTTCTGCGCAGTGTTTTTGTCTCTTGCTAGCAGGAAGAATTAATCTTTTTGTTCACTGATCACACTCCTGACAGTCACATTGACTTGGGGATTTTTATTTTATTTTAATTGTTCTTTTTTTGCAGGGTCGGTATACAAATTTCCCAACATTTTCTTTTGTCATGAGTAGGTGATAAAGATAGAGATGGTGAAGAGTTAGGATGAAAAAATTTGCCTTACTGGCACAAGCTTTTGTGCAGCTTTGGGTGAAGGAGAGTGAACTGATTTTGTTTAAAGCTGAGCCATTTTCGCTGGGCTGGTTTTAACATTGGTAATTCCTTGACCCAGTTGTTTTCAGTTGTACAAATCCATGTAATTCCTGTCATCTTCAGGAGAAAAATACCATCACTTTTGCAAAGAGTTGGACTTTAGGCTGTCTAGGATTTTCCCAAATGCTTCAGTTAATGATTTAGCTGTTCACTCTTGTAGAAATTGTCATCCTGTATCTTGCAAAATAAGCGCAAAATTATATTTTCAAGAGTAGTTACTGAAAACTGTAATTTAGTCTGAAATAAGGAAATACTTTCATCTCATGCTCCTGTTTGTGTTCCATTTCTGTAAAACTTGTTTACTATAGATTAGCTCTGGCACAATCAATAACTGCTGCCTGCAGCCACGGAATAGACTATTTGCAATTAAATAACGTGAAATGAGGGGTTACGTGCTATCATACAAACTGTGCACGCTGCCTTGTGTATTTAGTGGAGACCAGTGTATGAATGTTTGAACTTTTTCACTGCTTCCTTGCTGATTTCAGAGGCGTACAGGAAAATAAAGCTTGTGAGTCTGAAATGGCTGATGAAAGTTGTCTCCCAAACAGAAAGGAGCGTCCAATCTCCCTGGGCATCTTCCCGCTGCCTCCAGGAGATGCGATCCTCACGCCCGAAGCGCAGCGAGACGCGGGGGAGACGCCGGGCTCGGAGCACTGGAAGTTCCCTGAGCTGAGCCAGCCCCGCTCCCACACCAGCCTCAAGGTGAGGACTCTACAGCTTGTAGATCCTTAGCGGGGAGAAAAAGCACATTGAAAGAATCACACAGAATCCCCAAATGTCAGAGGTTGGAAGGGACCTGGAAAGCTCATCCAGTGCAATCCCCCTGCCGGAGCAGGAACACCCAGCTGAGGTTCCACAGGAAGGTGTCCAGGCGGGTTTGAATGTCTGCAGGGAAGGAGACTCCACAACCTCCGTGGGCAGCCTGGGCCAGGCTCTGACACCCTCACTGACAAGTTTCTTCTCAAATTTAAGTGGAGTCTCCTGTGTTCCAGTTTATACCCATTACCCCTTGTCTTGCCATCACTTGTCACGGAGAAGAGCCTGGCTCCATCCTCCTGACACTCACCCTTTAGATATCTGTAAACATTAATGAGGTCACCCCTCAGTCTCCTCCAAGCTCCAGAGCCCCAGCTCCCTCAGCCTTTCCTCACACGGGAGATGCTCCACTCCATCATCTTCATGGCTCTGCACTGGACTCTCTCCAGCAGTTCCCTGAAGGAGGGAGGAGGGAAAACCCTAAGTCATCTTTGTGTAAACCATGTGTGTTGCTTCTTTTGAGGGAACCTGTTTGCTGGAAGGAGCAGAGTTTGGGTTGTGTTTTCCAGATGAGTGATAGCAAGTGGGTTCTCCTCTCGCTCATGGGATGGGTTTTTTCTTTCAAGGGACCCTTTGCAAAGGTCACTCGCTTGTTCTTTCCACATTAGCTATGTAACTAGATAGTGTAAACAGGTCTGCTGGTTTAAAATCCTTTTAGAAGGAAAGCTTTGGTTACTACACGGGCAGTACTCTTAATGTAACCTCTGCCTACTATCAGGTGTACAGCAAAGGTACGCCCCAGGGTGAGAGTGACCTAACTTGCCTAAATTAGCCTGTGATTTTAATTTCTCTTACGTGTAGCTTGGCTACCATTCCTGCAATTGTTCTGTGTTCCAACAGTGAGAGGGTGGCACAGAACAAGCTGTGGAAATGGAAGAATGGGGCAGTGATGTTGGAATGTGATGGGATCAGGCAGTCGGGACTGGGGCTCACAAAGAACACAGAGGGAGGTGGAGAACCACAGAATGGGCAAAGCTGCCCTATGTCTTTATGTACATGAGGTTTTTTTGGAAGGCTGTGGATGCACTGTTATTTCTGAAAAGGCAAACAGCTGAGGGGAATTTCCTGCGAAGTGAATTTAATACTTAGCAGGGGAATTTAAACTGATGAGTATTCAAGACATAATTGGAACCCAGATTTTTGTTTGTTTTTTATTTTTTTGCCTAGAGGTCATATGGAGATAATGGGAAGTGTAAGTAATGATTCATTGTAAACATATCAAAGTGAGAACAGGAGTTTAGATTGAAAAATTTGTCACTTAAACTCTTGTCTAGGACAGTTTTTGGATCTTAAATTTGTCCTGTTCCCTGTGTCCCATGTTGATTAACATCAATACACTGACAGACTTCACGAGAGCTGACTGAAATACAGCTTAAAAGTTGTGGTTAAGAGTCTAAGTGGAGATGAGGTATGAAGGGAAGTCTCTGATCCCATCCTGTCCCCTCAGGAAATTATGTTGGTTAATATATTTAGTCAAAAAAGGCTTCTAGGTATAATTCTTCTAAAAAAGATGTGCTGCTAAAAGAGAATTTACAAAACAGCACAGACTGTAGTTTTTTGAACCTATTTAGTCAGAATAAGTTCCTTAGGCCCAAAGTAGCTTCTTTACTTTTTAGCTGTGCATGTAAAGTACTTCTGAAGTGAACATACTGAATAACATCATATATCCAGGTCATACGCAGAATTTGAAACTTTCTCTAATACTTTTATTTCCTCTCAATATTTTTAACATCAAGTTCATAGCACAGGCAAGTTTCTGCTGCTTTCAGGCGTCTGTTTTCCATTAATGCATGAGCACTTCATTAATGGTCGGTGTTTCCTCTGGAAGTGTCACAGAGCAGGCATCAGGAGAACTGGAGCTTGTGCAGTAGTGACATTGCTGCATAAGCTGTGATTGCACACAATTACGTACCATTCATTCTCTTCTGCTTATTTCTGCAGAGCATTGCAGATGAGCTACTATTTCAGATTTAATTATCTAACTTTTATTTTTTGGGGGAAAAGTCTTTTGGCAACATTGCCAAAAAAATCAAATTTGCTAAGTCAACCCAGCACTGACTTTCAAATACTCAGGCTTTGAGATATTTTGATTCATTCTTTGTCACTTAATGGAATTGCATTTCACTTTCATTAGTTCTAGAACAAACATTTGTGATAGCTGAATCAGTATTGTTTCCAAGAGTTAGCTAAAAAAATACAGCAGATAATCAAGTCAGAAATGTAGAGCAGATGGGATTATTTGCAATTCCTTAAAGGAAAGGGCTGTTCAGTTTTCTCTTGCACTATCAAGCTGTTTTTCTTGCGCTTTACGTGTGAAAAGTCAGTGATCAGCCGGTGCTGCATCACTTAGTGGATGCTCTTGGAATACAAACACGTAGAAATGTTTGACCAGAGCCAGCAGCTCAGGGGTTTTATTCCCTGGTTGTGTGAGGGGTCCCATTTCCTCCCTTCTGTGTCTGCTTGCTGAACTGTGAATCATTATCCAGCAGCTGAACTTCACCAGTTCACAAGGCAATTGGCTAAGTTGTGTAGCTTGTATTTTATTTTTAAATGGATGCAATGGGTCTCATACTATTTTCACATGTTGGTTTTGTTGCCTTGTGTAACTATGGGTAAGTGTACAGGTTTTATTCCTTTAGAGCCATGTGTTAATTTACTAGATTTCTGAATAAACTTGTCAGAATATCGAAGTTCTTTGCATTTGTGTATTCTTCAGTAAAATACAGTAAGTTTTGATTGTTCTTTAGTTTCTATGCCTAACTCTTCTTCAGTGTTTTAATGGCAATTGTTCAATCGTAGGATGAGCTCTCCGATGTCAGCCAAGCAGCCTCAAAATCTACTACTCCAGCATCCACAGCTGCTTCCGACGCGCCCGTGCTGCCTGCTGAGACTCCTCAAAAGGAAGATGTTGAAGGGCTTGCAAAGGACACAGAAATGCCGAATGAAAAGCTGGACGCAAGCAAGAATATTGAAGTACAGGTAGCTCAAGAGACAAGGAACGTGTCCACGGGTGAGCTGCGTTAACTTCTTAGTGCATGGTTACTATGGACCTCGTGTCTAATCTGTTATGGAATATCTTAATTGTTGTGCCACAAATGAGAAATATTTTTCTCATTATTTTTAGGAGTAAGGATATTAGTAAGAGATAAAAGTTTGTTGTTTATTGGTGAGTTTAGTAATTATTTTTCTAGAATCAGGATTATTTATGGCACTTCTTTTTAAACAGCAGAAGTGACACTCATCTAGACACAAATCAATGAGATGTCAGACATCTTCTTGGCTTCTGTTGCAGAAACAGCAGGAAATAATGACCATTGGATGACTTAAGTTAAACTAGGGGAGACTTAGAAATTCCAATGTCTGTTCTAGAGTATTGAAATTCATAGGTCTTCTCATTTAATGACCTGCAGAAGTCTAATAATTTGACAATCGGTTAATAACAACTACATGTAGATAATGTCAGATGTCCCAGGGATGTTTTGGTTTATGAACACATACCACTTCTCCCTAGGTGGAAATGAAAATGAAGAAAAATCTGAAGTTCAGGCAATCATTGAGTCAACTCCGGAGTTGGATATGGATAAAGATCTCAGCGGGTATAAGGGTTCCAGGTAAGTTGTGTGTTGAGATTAGGGTGGGAAAACCAATTCTAGAAGGTACTAGACTTTGTTTTTGATGCATCATGTAATGAATCTCCTACTTCTGTGACTTTCCCAAATGCCTCAGGAGTTTAAATGCAACAGCAGCTCTTTATTCTGTTGCTACACCTGATGAATGTTCAGAGTACTTCATATTACACCTGAATTAATAACGTTTAAATATTCTTTCCATATTTCAAGCAAAGGGTCTATGACAAGAGGCCTTTTCTCCCTACATCAAGGTTCCAAGCTGGGCCCTTGTGTTTTCACCCATATCTCTAGAATCTGGCTTGACGATTGGCTTTGCAAGTGTTACAGCATTTATTTATCAGAATCTGATGGTGTGATCGTGTTGTTGGGGGAATGCTTTTGCCTGAGTCTGCTTATTTGCAGGCTGTTTCTTGTGAAGGATAACATTGCTTTCTAAAGCTCTAAAAGCCCCATAAAAATAAAGTAGTGCTGATTTAGTAGCAGGGGAGGTACCTCATCTTCTGAGCAAGCCCTGAAGGATTTAGAGTCCTTCAAATGTGTCTGTTTTATTCTTGTGATGACATGGAAGAAATTACCTTGTGTAGTGAATGTTAATAGTGCAAGATATTGGTGTGACAGAAGACCCCTTTCTGGCCAGAGCAATGTTGTGATCTCTTTTTGGTTCTTTTGCATTCCTTTTATAGTAAATGACTTCCAGCTTGGCTGAGCTGTCTGCTCTTCAAGCGTTTGGGCTAAGTCCTGATGGGGCTGAATTTCTACATTCCAAAACTTGATATGCTTTAATTTATTAAAATCCTGACTGGCTCAATATCAGCAGCTGTCTCAAGTTTGGGATTGTGATGCCGAAGTAGAATTTGAGAATAGAATTTAGGATTCTAAGCCAATGGAAAGCTTCTGAAAATTTTACTTCTGTTTCTTTTGGAGGTGACAAATGAACTAGTGGTCAAAACACAGAGAGAACTTTGTGCAGTGCGGGAGCGTTTTCTTTCTGCTTTTTTATGTCTTGTTTTAATTCTTTGAATAGCACTCCTACCAAAGGCATAGAGAACAAAGCATTTGACCGCAATACAGAGTCACTCTTTGAGGAGCTGTCATCTGCTGGTTCTGGCCTAATTGGAGATGTGGATGAAGGTGCAGATTTACTGGGTAAGAAAGGTTATTTAAAGAGGAATTTTCCTTGTTAGTGAAGTGCTTAATTATCCTTGCTGGGTGTACCGTTAGGATTCATTTGCATTAAAGTGTTTTTAGTGTCATCCTAAGGTGGTTATTGGAATGAAAAAAAAAACAAACCAGGAGATAAGTTTTTGTTCTTTCTTTCAATATAATGATATCAGCCTTAATATTTTGGAGCACTTCTTCACACTGTGCTGTGTTTCAGTTTTTCCTGTATGTTCTCTGTCAGGAAGATTTTTACCTCGAGTAAGGAATTTTATCTTGAACTACTTTTAGGTAGTTTAATTTGGATTGTGCCCAATGTGTAATGGCCTGGCTTTATCACCTCTGTGGAATTTAATGTGTAAGAGAGAACTGCAGCAGAACACAATGGTGGTAATTTAAGAATCAAACCATTAATTGAAAGACGAGGAACTGGCATTTCTCCCTCAGCAGTTTGCTGCTGCTTGTGTGCTGACTGAACAAAATACAAGGTTTGGGAGTGTGAGTCGATCAGGAACAGAAAGAACATTAGAAGAAGGATCTTTCTATAAACAATGAATGTCTTATAGTATAGCAAGTTATTTTTGGACACATCAGTGTTCAGACCTCACTTTGAAGTAATGAAAGCTGGTACTATGGAATGTATAAAATGCAGATGCAACTCCTGTGTGTTGTAGGAATGTGTTGTATATAGAAAATCAGCACTTTGTTGGCTTATGTTGTCTGACCTGGCAGAAATACAGATTGTTAGCAGTACTATATAGAACTATTACACATGCAATCTGGATTTCTGGTTGTTCAGTGTTCCACCAGAAACTTTATTTTGCATCAAGTAGGTGACATTTGTGCCACGTTACTCCCCAGGAGTAAGGGGCCCATCTCCAGTCCGAGATGACTTTTCTGTGCCACCGTCTGCTGTGTTGAACCCTGAGCAGCAAGGGCCACCACATCCTTGCTGGAACGCGTTTCATCCAAAACCCCTGCACTCTGTCACAGGGACAGCCAACGACACATTCTGCATGCAAAAGTATGGGTAGTTGAGGAGAAATATTAATATATAGCAACTTTTATCCCGTATCTACACGATAAGTTGTATAAAGAAATCAAATTACTGTCAGGACTTCCTGATAATAGATGCTTTGTTTTCTCTGGACAAAAATAGTATACTTTTTAGTGTAACGTATTAAAAGTTTGTCAATGACTTCTTGACTATTTTCTGTAAACTATTGCTAGAAACACCGGTGTGTGCAAAATGAACACGTGGTTGTAACTGTTGGTTATGCAGAATGTGTTGGTCTGAAGTTTTTACTATATAATCAACCATTTCACCTTGAGCACAACCATAGTCCAGATTACTCTCTATTATTTAAAAGCCCCATCTGCATCCAGGGTAGCTGGTGTGTTTCAAGCCTTTGGATCTGTCCTAAGTGCGCATTAAACTTTAGTCCGAAGTTCTGTAAAAGTGGTTAATTGGGATTCTCTGATCTGTTTTCTCTTGGGCTGCATACCCAGGGGAATATTCTGGTGTGTATGCTTCTTTTTTTAAAACAAAACTCTTTGGAATCTGTTGCTTCTCCCGTTGGGCGTTCTTGGCTGCTGCTTTCATAAAATACATTCTCTGCGTTTTTTTCCCTGCTTGGTAACACTTTTTTTCTTTGCCTTTGCACTCTGGCTTTGTAGTTTTTGTTTTTGCATTATAAAGGATCCTGAAACCTGTTGGAAGTGATCCTATGTATTTTATCTGTGAATACTGAAAACATTTAAAAAGCAATAGGCACTTAAAGCAAACCTCTGGATGGCTGGAGTGTAGGGGATTTCTCCAGGTATTCATAAAGCAACCATAGCTGATCTAAATTCCTTCAGTGTTAAATGTTATTTAACCTAAAACCCAGAGAGACACGTTCCAAAAGAGGGAACTTTGACTTGCATGTCTGTTTTTAGATCGTTTTCTTTGTTACCCAAGTATCTTTTTAACTCTTACCAAAGTTGCTTTAGAAGATTGTTTGCAGAGTATTTTAAAAGGCCCCCACCATTTATCTTTTCAAAATCCTGCAAGTTACATTCTTTTAGGCATGCAAGCCATAGGGTGAGAAATTAATTTCCAAAAATTTAAATAACATTAAAGTAGTTAAGTTCACTTTTTCCATAGTGACATATTAATTTGAAACTTTGACTGAATGGCTTAGCATTTCTTCCAAGTACTGTACTTCTAAATTATTTTGCACCAAATCAGAGAGACTTCTGTTGAGTTACTGATTTTTATAAGGGGTCTAACCAGTAGAAATGGTTGTGAAAAGCTTAACTTTAACATCTGTCTTTCGTATAAACCCTGCTTCTAATCACATCCCATTCCACTTCAGATTTTTGGTGGTGGCTTTGTTTTAGTTCACTCTTATGTCTTAAGTCTCAATCTTTTATTGTTCTTCACTCATTCTGCACCTTACATGAAATGTTTCTTGTTCTTGTTTTTGCTCTACATGGAATGCATGGGCTTTAAAGACCATAATTTCTTTGGTAAGGTATCATTTGCTCTGGGGAAGTCTGCAGGGCTTTTGCAATCTGATCTTTGTAATTCAACATGTCTTGTGTATAGAACTTAGATACTTTTGTATCTAATGTGGTATATAGGACAGCTGAACATTTTAAACTTCAACTTCGTAGTACTGTAACCTTCAAAACACAGACTAGGTGGAGGTAGGCTTGCCTTTAGGCTTTAATTGAAGTCAGATTTGGGAAGAAGGTGGAGGGGAAAGCTAATGGTAGAAGGTAGGTTGGTACTGAAACTTCACATAGCTCGTAGTTTTTATGACAAGTTTGTTGTATTTAAAATTCAGCTGGTTTTAGACAATGGCAAAACATACGTTGTGTAAAAACATCCGTTTTTATCTGCTGATTTCATGTGCTTTTTTCCTTTGGAAAGGAATGGGTCGTGAAGTTGAAAACCTTATTTTGGAAAACACTCAGCTGTTGGAGACAAAGTAAGTGAGAATGTGTATGTAAAAATACTGACCTTTTTCATTATGTCTTCAATATCTTCATACAGAGCTCAAATTATACAAATGTTCTTTCTGTTCTGAGAGTAGTGGTGATGTAAGTATTTCGAATTTGTAGGTGAATTTACCTAAATATAAAGCTGCTTTTATCCTTGCAGCACTGTGTCCTAATGAGATCAGCTCCCTACCTTTCTGTTAGAAACCCAGAGGAATTCAACCTCGAAGCAAGCAGTTCTGATTTATCAGTACTTTAATACAGAGGTGTGGATGTGTCTGAGCATTGGAGATCTGGGGGAGAGGGTTTGACCTGCTTTAGAAAGCTGTATCTCTTTACAGCTGCTCCATGTAAGAAATGTGCAGGTCTACAAGAATAAAATCAGACTGAAGCTCAGCTATGAGTCATCCTTGTAACGCTGTATTTTACATGTTTGTTTGTGCAGAAATGCACTGAATGTAGTGAAGAATGACTTGATAGCAAAGGTGGATGAATTGACCTGTGAGAAGGATGTACTACAAGGTGAATTAGAGGCTGTAAAACAAGCAAAACAAAAGCTTGAAGAGAAGAATAAGGAACTGGAAGAAGAGCTGAGAAAGTAAGTTTAATTCCATGGTTGTGAAAAAGGAAGAAAAAAGAAAACCCACCGTGTTATCTAATGCAGCTGTTTTTTATTTTATATTTAGAGCTCGTGCAGAAGCAGAGGAAGCAAAACAGAAAGCTAAAGAGGATGATGATGTAGGTGTATGTGTGTATTTTTCTGTGTTTAATTCGCTATGGGGCATTAGAAGTTCGCATGCATTTAGTGAATGCTCTTAAACTTTACTGCGTGATAAATAGTGGTGAACTTCATGCTTAGGAAAGACAGAAGATCTAAAGAGCACAAGTAGACTTAAAATGACCATATCTAGTTTCTTTCTGCCCATTGTTGTGTGTCACATACTTTTTGAAGAACTACTTTTGTTCAGATTATACTAAACACAAAAGATGGAGGGAGAGGCAGGTAAAGTGAGTTTGTTTTACAAAGCCCCAAATGATTTGCCATCTGGAATTGTGCCCTAAACTGGCTCTTCTCGGAAGGAAGAGGCTGACTCTGCAAGGCCCTACTGTACTCCTTTGTTTGTCCTATGTTTGCTTGTTTTGTGTGTTCAGAGCGATGTCCCCACCGCTCAGCGGAAGCGCTTTACTCGTGTTGAAATGGCCCGTGTTCTGATGGAAAGAAATCAGTATAAAGAGAGGTTGATGGAGCTTCAGGAAGCTGTCCGATGGACTGAGATGATAAGGTAAAAGGCTCTTTTAAAATGTTTCATAGAGCTCCTTGGATTTTACAAGCTTTTGATTTTCAGCTGCAGTGATCTGGTCAGTAGGTTGGGTTATGAGGCCATTCCTCTTGCCTCCCTACATGCCCATGAATAACTTTGTTTTTTAAATTATCAACATATAATTTACCTTGTCTAAATGGGTTCTTGGTGAGACCTTGGTGAAGATATTACTTCATATGATGTGAAATAAGCATGCCATGAAGAAATGTGTGTGTTTTAGAACAGTTACAAAACTTGGGAACCATAAATAATTAATTTGGTGGGCAGGTAAAATGACTGTGTGTGTATATGTGCACATACCTTAGAGCAATGGGCCCAGTTGTCAGCTGAGATGTCAGATCAGGAATAACATGCAGTCTTCAGATTGATTGCAATCCGTTTGTAAGGACTTGGGGTTGTTCAGGAGAAAACACAATTTTAAAACTCTGCAAGGTTTGTTAAATATAAGCAATAAAGATGGTGATTTGGCCTAATTTGCATCCTGAATATTGAGTTGTCTGGAAGGGATGATTTTAAAAACAGAGGTCTTCTACCTCAGACCTTGGCCCAGGTCATTCCTGCCGCATCTGCCCGAGCCGTGGCCAGAGGTGACAGTGTCATTGGGTGCTGCCTGCCCATCACGTATAACAAAGGCTTTTAATATTTTCTGTTGTCCTCAATGACTGGGAGCTGTTTTGGCTCCCAAGCAGACAGGGCTTCCTTTTCTGTAGCTATTGTCTCCTGTAGAAATTCTCTCACATCTCTGTTAATGCATCTGTGGCTTTAGGAGCAATCACTTCATTTATTTACTGATGTGTTGAAGAATAAGATGTTTTGAAACAAAAAGCTATGGTTAAGATACTAAAATATAGGAGGCAGAAGAATTTAAAATGGTTTGCTGCTTGCTTGTAGTTGTTTTCACTGCAGAGTGTTACATGGATTTGTCTCTTCTGTCTGAGCAGCACTCACCAGTTGTGTTTGTGATGCAAATAAATGTGGATGATGTTTATGTAACTTCAGTTCATCTGGTGAGAACTTTAATGTTACGCTTGGATCAGAAAAGTGGCAACATGAAGAAACAGGCTTTGATACTTTTGATATGTTATCCTGTCTTTTTAAGTAAGAGTTACACACTGTTCTGTTCCTTTTTTTTAATCAATGCTTACTCAACTTGGAATTCATTTCTTGTAGAGCATCAAGAGAAAATCCAGCCATGCAAGAAAAGAAGAGATCAAGCATTTGGCAGTTGTAAGTATTGAAACACAGCTCACTGGCAAAAATAAATAAAAGACCCTAACCAATTAGCTGGCATATCTTTGTATGTTAGCTAATTATCTTTTGGCAGACGAAGATGTCTTAACTGTTCTCCTCTTGTTACCTAGCATGCCAGCTCGGTAAGGCTGTTCTTGAAGACAAAATGTATCGTAAGCTGCATCACCCAGTGAATGGCTGTGCACTTTGTGAAGTTAAATGCCAAAGTGCTGTCATTTTTTTTTTTGTAGCTGAATATGCACCAGGGTTCTTGTTCTGAACATTTTTCTGGGTTCTTTTTTATGATGAAAAATAGAAACCTGAATAGCTTGTGTGAATTGCATTTATTTCAGCTGCCTTTTCCTCTAGGAAGTGTGGCTTACTGATTGTTCAATTTTCCTAACTTCAAGCTTTTTAAAACAGTGTTATTTGCAATGAGATATTTGTCAAATAATCCTTTTGTTATGGTTTGCTGATAACTGTTCTGTCTTTTAGTCTAGAAAATGATGGGATTTTTAAAGTGATCTGTGCATGAACTAATACGCTTCATAAAATTCTCTTCTGGGTGTGATGTTCACATCCTAATGTTGTTGGTTCCCTGTAGCTCTTCATTCAAGATGAAGATCCCATTAGATTTGATAAATGGGATAATAACTCTAAGAATTTATCTTACGGGTGTGAGTTTCTGTGCTTTGAGGGTGTTGCTGAGTGTGGTGGCTGCTGCTACATTGAGCTCCAGTTTCTTAGTCTAACTATCTTGAGCAGGGTAACATATGCAATGTTTTGCCTGCATAGTCAAATTTGAATGTATCTGACAAATGTTGGCTCTCATTTTTATTTCTTTTTCCTCCTTCCTCTAGTTTTAGCAGGCTCTTCAGTTCATCTAGCAATACAGCTAAGAAACCAGAACCTCCCGTCAATGTTAAATATAATGCTCCAACCTCGCATATTACTCCATCAGTCAAGAAAAGAAGCAGCACCTTATCTCAGTTACCAAGTGACAAATCGAAAGCCTTTGAATTCCTCAGTGAAGAGTAAGACATTTTGGTTTTATGATACTAGATATGCTCTATGAAGTGTTTACTCTTCTAATCCTGGGAGATAAACAGCATGTTGCTAAGTGGAGTGTAATGTTCTCCTGAAGTGAATGTTGATACATAAGAAGTCAATGTAACACAGACTGAAATGCTCAGCGGTGGGTGAATACTCTGGGTACCTGGCAGTAGTATTCTCCTTGGTAAACATCACTTTCTTTCATAAGAGTGCATTTAGGCACAGGAGGCAGTGCTTGGTACGCTTCTGTATGCAGGTGTTGTAGCTAAGCAATAACTATACACATAGTTTCACTTTAAGTTCAATGGAAAAATAGAACATGAGTCAGGCTAACAAGTATCTGTATTTTTTCTTCTCCCTGTGTTACTTTTTGGCAATATATCCTTTTGCTTTACAGCTTTTAGAGCTTTTAGTAGAAGATACTGATAAGAGACTCTGTGTCTTTCACAGGTCCCTTAGAAACAGCCCACAGGGAACCTGCTGTTCTAGAAGTGTTGTGTGGAAAAACTAGTGATCTCTTTGGTAACCTGGTGCTTCCACAGAGATCTGCTCTGCTGAGTCCAGTAGCAACTTGCATTACACAAAGAAGTCAAACGAGCATAACTAACAGGTTCTTTATTAACGCTTCTTCCCTAGAACTGAAGCCAGTTTAGCCTCACGCAGAGAGCAGAAGAGGGAGCAATATCGGCAGGTGAAGGCTCATGTTCAGAAAGAGGATGGGAGAGTGCAAGCATTTGGCTGGAGTCTACCTCAGAAGTACAAACAGGTATTATACTTATGTCTGCAGATGTGCTGGGAACAACCTCATGATTTGTGACATTTGAATAGACCATAATATCACAGCTTGTGTTTGAGTGATTGCAACTCTTTTTTTGGTTGAACTCTTGCAGTTAAGAGTCTTTTGAAGGAAAAGCATAATGCAAATCTATTACATTTAATAAAGTCTGGTCAACTGATTCCAAAGACTAAAGGTGAAAGCTTTTCTCTTTGTGTTTTTTGTTGTTATATTCTATTTTTTTTTTAATTTTTAGGTGGCAAATGGTGGCCAGGGTGACAATAAGATGAAGAACTTGCCTGTACCTGTTTACCTGAGACCTTTAGATGAGAAGGATACCTCGATGAAGGTAGGATATTGACAGTGATGATCTAGAGACCTGGACAACCTATAGCTTGAATATTTTTAATTTAGACTCTTATCTTCTTTTTTAAATGAAGTTGTTTCTTTTTGAAGCAGAGATGAATCAGAATTTAAACTTCAGTAGAAATGTGCCTGACTTTAATCTCAATGAATTCCCTATAATGGACTGCAGATAAATAATCATTGTGACATGACTTAGCATATTTAACAATGGGCATGTCTTGTTTATTTTAGTTTAATATTGAAGTGGACTATTTCTTTTTCTTCCAAGCTGTGGTGTGCTGTTGGGGTGAACCTTTCGGGAGGGAAAACACGGGACGGCGGGTCTGTGGTTGGTGCTAGTGTGTTCTACAACGATGTGACCGGTACGGACGCAGATGGCAACAAGCAGCAAACAGGATCTCAGAGTAGCTTAGATAGACTCGACCAAGAGCTCAAGGTAAGGTCACTGTAAGGCATGTTCAGCAGTTTATATAGTTAAATATATTTACTGTCTATCTATAGATTGAGAAAATATTTTGTAATCAGGTTCATTGGTAATGAAGAGATTTTTCTTGTGTAGTCATCAACCCAAGATATTTGGGTTATTGAATCCAACCACAAAAATGCTGCGATTCTTTCCTGTGTGCCAGCTTGTTGGCAAATCTGAGGAGAGAATCAATTCTACATCAAAATGATGCACTGCTTGTACCAGTGCTGCCTGCTTTAAAGAACGTTTGTGACAGAATTGTTCATGTTCTTACTACCATCAGACATGAACAATTCTGTCACAGACATTTAAAGGTGCCCGTGTCATTGTTTAAACATGTCGTAGTCTTCGTGTTTTCATGAAGAAGCAATGAATGGAATTGATATTAAGGGTATAAAAACAGAGGCTTAATTTTGAAGTGCCTTGGGACATTACATTAATCTGTGGCATGGTGACTGGCATGTAAATAGTGTTCTTAAGTAGCTTTATACTTATCTAACTGTAGAATTGTGCAGTATGATTTTCTGTAGCTTTCTACACAGGTATGAAATATGAGGGGGTTTTGTAGTCTAAATATATATACAACAAGTAATTACATATAATTTTACAATGACATTAAAGATATTTAACTTATCACATATTTGTGTGCATTTCTGTAGTTAATAATGTAAGGACATAGAAGATCAAAGGCAATAGCTCTATTCTTGTCCCCCTTCCTGTTGTTATTCACTGCTGTTCTGCCTTTGTTCTCCTTCAGGACCAGCAGAAGGAGCTGAAACATCAGGAAGAATTATCCAGTCTAGTTTGGATCTGTACTAGCACACATTCTGCTACAAAAGTTATCATCATTGATGCTAATCAACCAGGAAATATTCTGGACAGTTTCATTGTTTGTAATTCTCACGTACTTTGTATTGCTAGTGTACCAGGTAAAGACTTGTGATGTTTTAGCTCCTGTTTATTAACTGTATCTTATTCAGATTTTGTTATGGGAAAAAACAGTGTGATAAAATGTTACTGTAACACAGCAAGTGTTCAGTTGTAGAAAAGACTACTGGATTCCTGCTGCACGGTTCCACTCTTCAGTTGGCTCTTGACTTCAGTTAACTCAATGGTAGAGATATGTTGGCAACCAAGACTAAGTGTTTTGTCTGCTGTATTATAAATTGTGCAATAGTGCAGATGTTTTATGGCACTGTGAAAGTCACAAAAGAAAAACGTTGGCTTTTTAGACCTCTTCATCCTCTTGAAGTTAAGTCGCAAGTCTTGGAGCTTCCTGTAGAGGGAATCCTTGATACATGGAGAGTGTACGGGCAGCGTGTGCTGAGGGAAATTTAATAGAAAGATATTATGATTCTGGAGAAGAACTAATTGTGCTTTTGGTTTTCTTGATTCTTGGCTTACGTTTATAGAAATTTATAGCCCTAGTTCCAGTGAATGTTTTGTTTAATAAGCTCGAAAGAAATCTCTTTACAGTCAGGTTTGAGGTTTTGCGGCACTGAAACTACGTATAACTTGTAAAATCAAAGCAGCATAAAATATAGTAAAATATGATAAAAATTTCAATAAACCAAGAGTAATATTTTAAGTCTTAAAAGTATTTGAGAGGGCTGTGTGAGAGAAAAACAGCTTTTCTTCGAGAAAAAGGATCTGCTGCAGTTAAATTCTTCGTAAAGGTGTAGATAGGCATTCCTACATAAATACTGTTATAAAATCTAATTGTAATGGAAAATTCTTTTGAAATAAAAATAAATTGATAGGAAAAATCTTTAGGTTAAAATATGGTGTATGACATTCAGATGTGCAGCATGTGTGGATACTGCTTTTGCTTTTTGAGCTTGTAGATGGGCATCTGCATGCTAAATCTCAGCTGCTGGAGAGTTCATTGTGTTTGAAGCTTAGTTTGTTATTAGATGGAAAAATCATTCACCTTTACATCCACAAGAAATGAGAGTTTAATCTCTTTCAGGGGCACGGGAAACGGACTATCCGGCAGGGGAAGAAGGGTCTCAAGAGGCAGATCCCAGTCAAGTGGACAAGTCGTCTCTGTGTGGGAGTATGACCAGTAACAGCTCTGCCGACACCGACAGCTTACTGGGAGGAATCACGGTGGTTGGCTGCACCGCGGAGGGGGTCACAGCGGCACCCCCAGCGCAGGATGCAAACGGCAGCTCGCCAATGGCAGAGAAGCAGCCAGGTATGAGAATCTTACAAGTATGCCAGCGGTGGCCAAATACCATTAGGGCTCACTGGAAAATGAATGGTGTAGGTATTGAATGTAACAGCTTGTCCATAAGTGGTGATGACATAAAACAAGTACTCTGGGAAATGGCCTATGAGTCTTTTGTGTCCAGTTGTGGGCCCCTCAGTTCCAGAAAGACAGGGAACTGCTGGAGAGAGTCCAGTGCAGGGCAACAAAGATGCTGAAGGGAGTGGAGCATCTCCTGTGTGAGGAAAGGCTGAGGGAGCTGGGGCTCTGGAGCTGGAGAAGAGGAGACTGAGGGGGGACCTCATGAATGTTTACAGATGTCTAAAGGGTGAGTGTCAGGAGGATGGAGCCAGGCTCTTCTCGGTGACAACCAATGGTAGGACAAGGGGTAATGGGTTCAAACTGGAACACAGGAGGTTCCACTTAAATTTGAGAAGAAACTTCTTCATGGTGAGGGTGGCAGAGCCTGGCCCAGGCTGCCCAGGGAGGTTGTGGAGTCTCCTTCTCTGCAGACATTCAAACCCGCCTGGACACCTTCCTGTGGAACCTCAGCTGGGTGTTCCTGCTCCGGCAGGGAGATTGGGCTGGATGAGCTTTCCAGGTCCCTTCCAATCCCTGACATTCTGGGATTCTGATATACTTGTAATGTGTAATTGTAGCTGAAAACTTCGTGAAGGTGATATTAAATGGGTCCAGATAATTGCTTCTTTCAAATACTTTTGAGAGAACTCTGATCTAAAGAGAGCTTTTAAGGTATTCAGTATTTTAAATGCAGATCTTGCTGACAGATAACTAGAGAGAATGTGAATGTATCCTTTAAATCTTGTAAAGGCTTAATAGAGATTTCAGTGTAGCTGCTCACTTTATAGGCATTAGTAATACTTTCTGTCATACA
Source organism: Patagioenas fasciata (assembly GCF_037038585.1). NCBI lineage: Eukaryota > Metazoa > Chordata > Aves > Columbiformes > Columbidae > Patagioenas > Patagioenas fasciata. The sequence continues at coordinate 5,667,389 of NC_092537.1, read as the reverse complement.
CCCTCCAGAGCTGTGGTTGTTAATGGGTATGTGGTGTTACTTGTTCACTGATACTCTGGTTGATCAGTCAAAGGGGAATCTATGCCATCAGTCACCAGTTTGATTCTTAGTGCATTTGACACCTGTGGATGCAGTGCAACCTACTGAAGTTTGAGTCTTTCTGATCTGATTTTTTCTTTTTGTTTAGATTAGATACCAAATCTGTGTTGTGTCTGTCTGGTTATTACAGCTATTCAGTTAAGTTTTAAGCAAGCTCTGGCTGTCTGAAATAGAGACTTCTTTCATGTTTATTTTTTTCAATTTTTTTTATTCCATAGATATTGCAACTGAAAGTAATTCAGTAGATGAGAACATTCCAACAGCAGAGGAGGCAACGGAAGCAACAGAAGTCAGTGCAGGGGCAGGAGAAGACACAGCTGATATCGCACAAACTGGAGTCTACACAGAGCACGTCTTCACGGATCCGCTGGGAGTGCAGAACACAGAGGCGTCTCCAGTATACCAGCCTAGGTACGCAGTCTCAAGCTTCATACATCTTAAAATGCATTTAAACAGAAAAAGATATTTGTAGGAACACACCATGGGGATGAAATGACCACTTATTTTTCTTGTTAAGTGTTGTTGAGGTTTATATACGTAGTCTTGGTACAAGCCACACTATGGTTTGCTGGCATGAAAAGGTCACCTATGCGCAAAGGGTCTTTTGTCTGTGAACTCGTATCCCTTCAGTACAGACACCTCCAGAATGGAGCAGAGTGTTTGTCACCCAGTCCTCTTGCAGACTTATTGTGAATGGTGCTGATCTAGTGCTCATTTAAATTCCCTGTTTTGATGTCAAAATAAATAAGAGTTATACTCCTTTCTTCCAATCAACTGGTTGCTCAAACATATATTTACTTACTCAGAATAATCCATCTGTGAGTAGTTGCAGGAGTGAAGAAGAAACTTGAAAGGAATCAGTATTTCATACCTTCAGGAATCTTCATTCTCCACATATAGGCACAAAAGTATCATACACTTTTTAAAGTGTTTCTCTTAACATTCGCCTCTGATGTAGTGACTCTCCTACCATTCCCCAGAGATATCAGCAATACTGACAGCCTTGAATGGAACCTAAATTTCCTTGTATAAGTAAATGTCCACTTGAACAGATTGTTATTGAGGTTTTCATCCGTATCGCTGTACTGTTATGCACAGTTGTTGATTCTTAGATACCTTATGTACTTCAAAATCCAATGTAAACACTATCAGCAATGAAGGAAATACCTAGGTTATAATCTGAGTAATCTGTGCACTTCATTTGATGTATTTTAACTGTTGGGTTGTGGGTTTTTTGCTTTATTTTTAGTACTGAGTCAGAGTTATATAAAGACATTGCAGTTTTGCCAAATGAGCAGGATCTAGTGAGAGAAGAAGCACAGAAAATGAGTAGCCTTTTGCCGACAATGTGGCTTGGAGCACAGAATGGCTGGTAAGAAAATGCTAATCGTGCTAAATGCATTTGGAAATATTATTTTAAACTTGCATTTTGTGCCTACAGGCCTGATAACTGTCTTGAGTCAAGATAAAGGGCAAGATGGCCTCAAGAGATCCTAAACTTGTATACTTTGCTACACTTAAGTATTACAGAATTCAAAGGAAGTATTGTAGGTGATTAACAAGCTCTTTTTGGTGGATAACACTTATCTGCAGAAAAAGTTTGATGGCTTTTTTGTACTCAGAGAAATTGTTATAGTCTGATAATTCCATAACTTACAACATTTTATTACGCTAGAAAAATAAATTGCCCTTTTTACTGCAGATATACATGCAAAGGAGTTACTTTAGGCCTCAGAAAAAACCATTCCACTGCTCATGTAGGGTTTTTTTTTTTTTAGGGGAAGATGTAAACTGATTTTCCCTTTGATTGTAGATTACAGTTGTAGGGGTTTTGCTTGGGTTTTTTATCCTGTCTGGCAGACCTTTCCTGGTGCTTTTAATGCCTCCTGCTTTGTCTTTGCAGCCTGTATGTTCACTCATCAGTGGCCCAGTGGAGGAAATGTGTTCATGCCATTAAACTTAAAGATTCTATTCTCAGTATTGTGTAAGTCCTGAAAGAATGCCATGTCAATCATAATTAACTTCTGTTAAAATATTCGCAAAATAGCTTTATATTTCGTCCTCACGTATTGGGAATGCCAGTAGCCATAAATGCATGTGTATTCTTTGAGGGGCAGTGAAAATGTTTGAGGAGTAAGGAAGAAGAATGGAATCTTGTATCTGTTGGAAATCCTGTAGCTCAAATGATGAGCTGTAGCTCTATACTTGATATTCTTGGTATCTGTGTGCTTGAAACAGATTTTATCCCTGATGTTTTCTTCAGGTGTTGTAGCTAGATATATTTTAAGCTTTTGGAGCTGGATTTTGACACCTTGTTATTCTCCCTTCTCTTGAGCTGTATTGTAGAAATCACGAAGGCTAACATGAATAGAAAAAGTATATTGACATATTAAATGTTTATACATTAAACTTGCTGTTTGATAAATTCAGTCTAATGGTGTATGTTCTTGTGGCTCCTTTTTTTTCCAGACATGTAAAAGGAATAGTATTAGTTGCACTAGCCGATGGAACACTAGCAATATTTCACCGAGGAGTGGGTAAGTATTCTATTAGATCTTGAAACCAGTGGAGTTATAACAGTATTTAGGAACGTGCCATTTATAAATAGCATTCCGAAAATGTGCTCCCCAGTGGCCTCTTTACAGGTTGTCTTGAGAAATGCTTCTAGTATTACAGTTGTAGTTTCAAGTCCCATTTTTGCACTGTCCTGGTGCCTCCTGGAATGTTTTTCTTACTCTGAGAAGGAAGAGAAAGGGATATAGCTGAGCTAAATAGCAAAAAGCCAGTTGCTCGAGTCTACTTTGGTCATATCGCTTTTGTTTTTTTTCATTATGCTCAATAGTCATGTCTTCTGTTTTGTTAATAGTGGTAATAATTATCTTTGACCAAGTCCTTCAGTGGGAGTTTTGTAAGACTCCCTTCTGAATTTCTGCCCAAACTGTTATTGGACAAGTTCCATTCCTCAGCCTCCAGAATAAGGGCCTGGAGGGGAAGCTCTTGCTATGAGTAACTGGAACTTACCTGTTGGCTTGTTTCCATAGGCTCCCGATTCATTTGTTCTTGTGGAGTTTAAATCCCTGCACTCAGCATTTAGTGCTGTGCAACCTCTTTAATTCTAATGCCAGATGCATCTTCCCCAATATTTGCATCAAGTTGTTACGTTTTTACCGTTCATTTGTTCTGAAACTCAAACTCTAGTAGCTTACAATCCTCAAGGATCTGGAGTAAATGTCAGTGATGATCTGTGGCCTCAGTCTACAGAAGAATTTACTTCGTGTTCAATGACCAAACACAGTATGCTTTCAATAGATTTCAGGTGCCTTTCTTAAGATTTTACAGCGTATTTTTAAAAGATCTTGATGCTCTGGCCAACATTTCTCTGTTCAATCAAGCAGTAAGTGCCCAGTGCTGTGTGGGCAGTTGCTTGTAACATGTACTGATGCCCATCCAAGTAAAGCATTTAGCACTAGATAGCTTGCTGTTTTTAAAAATGTTTTGATGTGTTTTGAACATGAGTCACTGTACGACCTTATTATATTAAAAACATAGTAGGATTTGGGATGTTGGTAGTTTGTATAACCCGTTGCTCTTTTTATAATGAGGAGCCTAGCTATAAACTTGTATTGACTTATCCAGATTATTATAGTGCTTTTAAAAGCATTAGACTGTTAAGGTGTTCTCCTCTACTTCTAAAAGATTTTAAAACTCATAGGAGCCTATGTTTTGTTTTGTTCTTTTCCTTCTGTTTTTAAAGATGGTCAGTGGGATTTGACAAACTATCACCTCTTAGACCTGGGCCGGCCGCATCATTCGATAAGATGCATGACAGTGGTACATGACAAAGTCTGGTGTGGCTACAGGAACAAAATCTATGTTGTTCAACCAAAGGCCATGAAAATAGAGGCAAGTCAAAATGGTGTTTGAAATAATTGTTATGTTTTAATGCCATCTCATGCTACAGCTCAAACTCCAGAGTAACTCCAGAGAACAGTTATTTGTTCATCAGTACAGAGACAAGTAACCAAATTTATCTTGGGAAGTACTGTTACTTTTTTTTTTTTTTGAGATGTTTTCACTGTTTTGGAAGATTTTTAAGCCATGAGACAGTTCTCGTGTATTGAAACCAATTTCTTGAGGATTTAGTTCTCCATTTCTAGCTGACCAGGAACTGTAAAGTGTCCTTGTGCAGAGCTTGTGAGGGCAGCTCCCTGCTCGTTCCCTGTGTGTGTGCCTCTGTATGTTCTCCACCCACCTCTGACCTGCTCTATGATCTGTCTTTGCATACTTTAGAAGTTTGTAAGTGTTAATATTAAACATACTCTCTCTCCATAGAATGGTTTGTTTGTATAAGGTGTGTAAGCTGGTGTTTCTGCACTTTTGTGTGTGTACCTGACATCTCAAGTACAGAAAGTGGTTAAGGTTTCTGAAAGCCATTAGCAGTATTAATACTTCAGCATCTGCTAATTGGCCTGAGACATGGGCCAGACCTTTTGAAGGTGACTGCTCAGCTCTTCTGAAAATACCAAGCACCCAATTAATCATCTATTTTTCTGCAGGAGACTATATATATGTTGGAAAATAGAAATGAAGGAGTTTATACAACAGAGAAGTGAATTGTTTTGCTGATGAATAGTGTATATTTTGCATGAATGGGTTTGCATGCAAGAGCAAGGCTTGACAGAACTAGGAAGAAAACCGCTTTTTGGGCAGATGTATCTTGTGCTGTGACAGGAGGACCTCACACCAACCAGGCTTTGGGTTAAATGGAGATGGAAGCCAGAGCAGGCTGGGATAAGATGCGTAAATGAAGACTCAGTAAGAGACGATGACTTGGAGATTGCACTCCAGGGAAGGGATCGTATGATGATTGTAACTAAGCTAAATGCTGTATCTGCTAGTGACCCTGCAACTCAGGGGGTTGTAGATGACTTAAGAAAATTGCCAGTGTAAGACTAACAGTCATTCTTATTCTTTCCTTTGTTTCGTCTTCTAATTTAAAATCCGATCTCCCGTAGAAGTCCTTTGATGCGCACCCAAGAAGAGAAAGCCAAGTGAGGCAGCTGGCGTGGGTGGGTGATGGGGTGTGGGTGTCCATCCGCTTGGACTCCACCCTGCGTCTCTATCACGCGCACACCTATCAGCATCTACAAGATGTGGACATTGAGCCTTATGTAAGCAAAATGCTAGGTAAGTCGATAAGAAAAACTCTTGTGTTCTTACACCTCTTGCTGCCTGGAGCGTTCTTTTCCTGTTGCGGCTCAGGCAGCTCTCGCTGCAGACCAGGGAAAGGATGGGTGGAAGGGCAGTCAAATCCCCTTTGTGAAAACCTGAATCTGGATGTAGAAACCCAAGTCAGTCTGTAAAGCATGATGAGGGTGATAGGTCTTCTGAGACAGTCTGATGCCCCTACTTAGTGTCTAAAGTGTCCCTAAAAACTCAGGACTAATGAGGAAACTGGTGATTAGGTTGGGCATCAATAGAGATGCTAAAATCTTCTTTTTTTTTGTACTGATGCCTTTTTAAAAATCTAAGAGTGGGAAGAATCCATTACTTGTGTGGAAGCATTGCCTCTCTTTCAAGAAAATCTGAATACAAAATAGCAATTTTTTATTGCTATTGAAGCTAGTAAGCTGATTTTTTAATGAATATTTATATAAGAGCAGTTTGACCACCTACATAACACAACAAGTACAGGTAATTGGGCCATGGGAAATCCTTCACAAATAACTCCTGCACCATTGCGGTTAACTGGTCAGCCACCTTCTGCTCCCGTCATAGTGCTAATGGATGAGAGATTAATTTTAATGGATGAGAAACCATTTTCTTACATCTGTAAACTCACCTTTGTTTGTTTGAAAAGCTGCCCTGGTGCTCTAAGCCCCAAAAGATTTTATTGTGCAGCATTATGGAGCCATTATACCTTCTGTGCTTCCTCACAGTTAATGTTAGACTTTCTGTATAGGTTCCCAACTTAATTAACAGTCTTCTAGCATTTTAGGTTATCTTGACAAATTAAATGTACTCCACCTTGTTTCTGTTGGAAGTGGGAGGGAGTGACTTGTCTGTGTGGTTTGGGAGTTGGAGTTAAGATTCTCTGTTATGGAACTAAAAGTATTCTTGCTCATAATTTTTGATGAAAAGCATCTTTTGTTTTTAGGTACTGGTAAACTGGGATTCTCATTTGTGAGAATCACAGCTCTTATGGTGTCTTGTAATCGTTTATGGGTAGGAACAGGAAATGGTGTCATCATCTCCATTCCATTAACAGAAAGTAAGTAAAATATAAATGAGTAGCACTGTGCAATATGTTGTAGGCACAAAAAGAATATTAAATATCATTCAGATGCTTGCTAATGGATCAAAAGTGTTACTGCCAGCTCTGAATCTTTCAGGTTTGTAACAGATTCAGGCCCATGTGATGTTTAGCACCTAATCTGTGTACGTGGTTACAATTACTCTGAGCAAAAAAGTAAATCTCAAATCTCCTGTACTTCAATTTGAGCAGAGTTGCTGTGGCTTGAATGAGAGAGGCGCTTTGAAGTCTTAGATGTGTTATGAGCATTAGCAGCATTTATAGATGTTTATTGCTTGTAAGAGGTGGCTTTACTGTTATTATTGATGTTATTTTTGATTGCCACACGATCCTCATGTTTGAGAATTCATCCCAAAGCTGATATAAAGGACTGGAACAGCAGTGGTACCGACACATTCAAAGCTAAAGGAGTTGTAAACATGTTCTACAAATAGGGCACTAACTTCTAGGTAAAATTCCAAGAAAGCAAATCCAGGTATCTGCTTGATAACAGACCCCAAACTGTTGTCGTAGGCTGAAGGTCCTTGGGGGTGGGAGGGGAAACATTCAGACATGGGCAGCTGAACCTCGGCAGAAGGGAACAGTGCAGTTCAAGGGCAAAAGAAGTCTTAAAATGGTAAAGCCTGGGAAGAATCTGTGTGTAAAGTGATGGCATTGAAAACAACAACAAAAAACCCAAACACTTGTGCCTGAGACTAACGTTAAAACACATGGACAGAAACTTCAGCAAATAAAATACAGAACTTTTAGTCCCAATTGTACTGTTGTTCTATAGAAAGTAGTACAGTCCGACAGGTGAAATTTTTAGGGTAATTTAGCAGTAAAATCTCTTCATGTTGTTTCTGCTTTGTTGAACAGCACATACATGCGTTGTTTCTCATACTGTTCCATTACATTGTCCATCCATTCAGTAAATGTCTTTTTTTGCATTGCATGAGCATACTAGGGAAGGACAGACTTCCTATCATGAATTTGAAATAGTTTAAATCATGCTTTCAAAAATTATAGCTCTTAGTTTGTGTCAAGCTTTATATAATGTTTCTAGGGAGTTTTGTCTTAAAACAGTAGCGAACATGAAGAGATCCCTATTAAAACTCTTCCGTTTAATTTCAGTTTTGTTAGTTGTTTGTGAATCAGAACAGGTTGTGTGTAGCCTGATAGTGGGTTTGAGAACCCTCGTTACAAATATTCATGGCCTTCAAAAAGAATCACATCCTTGCATAAGCAGTTGCATCTCTCACTTCCCCGGGTCTCAAGAGCAGGACGTCTTTCAGGTCTGCAGGATGATGTTTCAAAAGGGCACTTGAAAACGAGTTGTTATATATAATTTGGGTAGCCTCCTGCCAAGGAAAGAGAGAAAGGGGAAACGTCGCTAATCAATAATAGACTTTATAACAATAAAGCACGTGAAAGTGGCAGTGCTTTTGTTGTCCGTTTGGTGCTGAAACTTTGATAACAAGGTGTTGTTCTTTGTGACTTTTTACTTGAATCTTCTGTAATTCGATACTGGTTTTAGGAGCTAAATTTTTAAGCTCTACCTAATCAAAAACCAAACGATGAGAGTGGTGGGTTCTCATTAATCCTTCTCCTCTGCTGTCGTACCTCTCCATTTCCCCTTTCCTCCTTTCTCACTTTAGCTGTAATCCTCCACCAGGGACGTTTACTGGGGCTGAGGGGTAAGTGCAGATCCTGAACAAAAATCTATTTTCAGGCTTCTAATAGCCACTTCGAGGCTGTTTCCCACTCCTTATAGATTTACCCTCTGTATGTTTCTACATGTTCTTCCACTTGCAGTTACTGCATTGCAGCAGTTTTATGTTTGCTACATGGCCACCAATCTGCTCAGCAGTTTAGCATATCATCCTGTGTTGCAACTGAACTTTCATACAGACTTTGTTTTTCTTCCAGCCAATGTGATACCATATCTTATAACTTTGTCATTAATCCACATCATTTACTGTCTTGTTACAAATCACCGTTTCTTTCACTCCTTTGATAGTCTCTGGAATGGAGATGGCTTGTATGTCTAGCATGAGTACTTCTCTGTTTTAATGGATTTTAAAACTTCTCAGTAAAAACTAGATGTAGAATTATAATAGGGTAGCTCTGTGCCCACAGGTGGCAATTTTTAGGCAATTTTTGCTGGCAAGGGGATACCCTGCAATTAGTTGGAATGAAACTGTCTTTAATTATATGTTGAAGTACACTGAATTTGCTCATACTGAAGCACATTAGAGGCACTTATTTTCTATGAAAGATCCAGTCCTTTCGCAAATTATTTTTTTCCAAAAGTGGGATGTTAAAATCTGGTGTTTATGCTAGACTAATAAGAATCCTGCTCCATTTTCTGATGTACTTAAAATAACGAGCATGCAATCTTTTTTCTTTCCAGCTCTGTCTTGAATTGGCATTGCTGCCCTCCTGTTTCATTTTTATCTAAGTTGGCTTTAGCTTTTAGACGGTACCATAAGGTTTCTTAACAAATAACCATTTCTGAAATTTGTATTTTCAAGTAGAAAACACTTCTCTTCTTTTACAGCTAATAAAGCAGCAGCAGGCTCTGGAAACCGTCCAGGGAGTGTAATACGTGTATATGGTGATGAAAACAGTGACAAAGTGACTCCAGGGACATTTATACCGTATTGTTCAATGGCACACGCGCAGCTTTGCTTCCACGGGCACCGTGATGCTGTCAAATTCTTTGTCGCAGTACCTGGTGAGGTTTTATTACCATTGTTCAAATGACATTTTCACCCTCATTTGCTTAAACATAGTGTTTAGGCAAAGATAGTGAGTGTTTGAAATTGTACATTCAGAAACAGTTGATTATATTTTATTTACAAGACTTGTCTGATTCCCAAGTGGAGTATTGTGTAGTGGGAGCAGAAGGGTTTGGTCACAAAGAAGAAAGTGTTTTATCTGGGAAAAAGATACTGTTGTGAGTGCTTGTTTATTAAGGCGGCAGTCAGCTGCTAATTGATATAAGGCCCAATTTAAGAGTGTGGGGAAGGATGAGCTACTGAGGGAAGAGCCCTCGAAGGAAAGAATCCCGGTTGGAAAAGCTGAGTCTCCTGGGAGCTGCAGTGCTGGCTGGATACGCTCTCAGTGCTCGTGTGCACCTCGTGTGCTGGAAGTGAATGACAGAAGACAGCTTAGTGGGCTGACATGGGCTGAATCAGTTCACTTCGTGTCTGAAAGTCTCTGTATCTGTTCCAGCGTCACTCTCTAGAGCTGCACGTGTGTTGTGAAATCTATCGAGGAGCATTTAATTGTCTGATTTTCATTGAACTGACCTGAACAGATTCATCATCTCTTTAGAGGGGTGAAATCAGAGCGAAGCTGGCGTTCTGTCCCTCGCTGAAGAGACACTGGTTAAGTGTATCGTTAGGCATTAAGTATGTCATCCAATGACCTATACAGGTGATCATTCTGAGAGATGTGGCATAAAGATGTGTTCTGTTTTTGATCCAGGTCAGGTTGTTTGCCCACAGAGCAGCGGTGGAACAGAGCTAACAGCTGATAAACCAGCCCAAGAGTCCTTCAACCAGAGTCCCTTAAAATCGATGTTGGTGATAAGCGGTGGAGAGGGATATATTGACTTCAGAATGGGTAAGAAATACTGAGCCTAATCAGTTGTAGCCTTTTCATATTGAAAGGTCATTAACCATATTATAATTTCCACTGTGAACACAGAGTGCTTTGTGTGGTCAGTTGGTATGTGGGTGTTAAGGGAGTGTGAGGATAAAAGCATCTTTGTGCTCCCTCCACACCTTCAGCTTCATCTTCTCAGAGTAAATTACAGCCTCTGAGATGACTCTGTAAGAAGGTTTATTTGAAACTCTGCTTAAGAGTCACGTACCACCTTATCATTTATGCCTTCAGTCCTACTTTGGAACATTAGTCTTCTATCTCAGACTGCCGGAAAACATGTCCTTAGTTACTTAAATGTACAGACTGACTATAAAGAAAGTCATGTATTACATGAAGAACACTCAGACTAAAATGTACTTATTTTTGAGTGAAAAGGGGAAAATGCAGTTCACTGTTATTTTTTCATGCCCTTCTTGTTTTGATCACTGCGTTTTTTGGATAGCACTTCTGTATGATCTAACCCATGAAAGATTTTTTTGTGTAAGCATACTTTTATTTAATTGAAGCTTTTGGAGGAATGGAACCATAACCACTCCCTTTTGTTATATGCTTAGAATCCACAGCTGGAGACCTTGACAAAAGGTTCCTAAAAAGCAGTCTTGGCTTCTAGACCTGGTTTTGACCTTTTACCTCAATCTGTGTGTAGTATTTAAAAACAAAACAAAACCCCAAAACAACTACTTCCAAAACACCACTACAAAGAGAAAGCCATGAAGGCCAGCCCAAATTCTGTCTTCCCACCAGTCAATAAAAACCAGGTTCCTGCTGGTGACCCTGGTGGAGTCACACAGGGGACAGGACTGGAGGCAATTCTGTGCTGCACTGTAGTATCAAAAATTCTGTGCTTGTTTCAAGCAAGCTGGTGTAGCCACGTACCAAATGTGCATTTTGCTCTCCTCGTGGTGTGATTCAAAGCCGTGAACATCAGCATCAGCACTACAGCTGCATTAGCTCAGCTCTTACCACATTGTGCAGCAAACCAGCTCATGAGTGAGTTCAGGCTACTCTATGTTTAGATTCCTCCCAAGTAGTCTGACCAGAAAACCAGCCAGAGTGTGTCTTGAAACCTTCATGAAGTTGTGGGTCAGTTCCTTTTTCATCTGACTAAACTGACGTTCTTCTGTACCACGAGACTGCCTCTGTGTTGGTGTCTGTTGCTGTCTGTGCAGTTTTCTTCAGCAGTTACTCCATTGCCTTTGATCCAGGTCAACTCACGTCACCAAGAGTTTAGATGTGGTTATGAAACTGCTCTTCTCTTTTGAAGAGCAATAATGGACAAGAGGCTCAAGGCTGTCCTGTGTGTGCAGAGTTGTAACATACTCAAATAACTGGAATGAGAGGAAAGACAGGGGAAAAAGGTTCATCATATACATGAGTTGCATTGTCTTATTTGTGCTCAATTACTGCTCTTATTTCCTGAGCGCTTCATATAGTTGGTGTGTTTATGCCAGCACATGTTCTACCGTAACCATCTCCATTCCTGCCTGGGAGGGACTGCAGGTTTGCAAATCAGATTGTTGCTTCCCTGCCTCAAGAGCTATAAGTAATGCAACCTGTAGAACATGGATGCTTAAACTACAGTTAATTTGAGGGGGGGCTAAAACTGAAGAATGTGACCATCAGAACACTGGCCTCCGAAATAATTACGCGACAGTCTTTCAGTTTGTAATGTATATATTCACAATCTTGAATATGCTTTTATATGAGCACAGGGTGACTACTGTCTTTCGGTGTTTCTCTTGTAAAGCTCGATGGCATTTGCCTTGCTGTTTCTGGTGCTAATACTGTCTCCTCTTGTCTGCCTGAGTCGAAGCTGTTGTTTTTCAGGTGATGAAGGTGGAGAATCTGAACTCCTTGGAGAAGCTCTACAACTTGAACCTTCCGTAGCCAAAGCTGAGAGAAGTCACTTGATAGTGTGGCAAGTAATGTGTGGCAGTGAGTGAGCCTGTAGGATACAGCTGGAGACCTTAAAAAAAGAAAAAAAAAAAAAAAAGAAAAAGAAAAAAGAAAAAATAAATAAAAGCTTCTGCATGTTTTTTTTTTATTTTGTGAAACCTGTTTCACTACATGATGTTGAAGCATTTCTTTGCTGTTTAACTTTATATCGCAAATCTGTCATACCTTTAACTATACAGGAATTAGCTTGTGCTGTTTTACTGCACCCGTGTTACATGGAACAGTATGATGAAATCGGATCTCTCTCCAAAGCGGTGTCCACACCATAGTAAGCAACAGAGACGTTAGTTTTACTGTACCACGGCAATCTGATGTAGTTCACTACTTTGGTAGTCTCACTTGAGTCCAGCTTTATTACAACTGAGCTTCATTTCACTGTATAACGTATTGAGTAAAACAGCAAAGTTATTCCCACAGTATTGAAAAATTGACAAATTCTAAGATGGATAATTAAGACTCACCCAAATATTCCTTGAGGGCTAAAGCAAACTGTAAATTTCAGCTTTTGTTTTCAAACCTGGAAAATCTTGCTTCCGTAGTGTATATGGTTTAATTTGTTACATTCGTCAGAATTTATGGGGGGAAGAGAGGATTGTATAGGAATTAAGATGACAATATTTAAATAAAATTACATGGTTTTGCTATTGAACCTTAAAGTTTGAGAACTGCTGCCCTCAATAACAAGCCATTTTCAGCATGGTGTTTTCCCATTTCCCTGACGTGGAACAATTTGGTTTCCAAAGGCTATTCTTAGGATGACTTAAATTTGAAAATAAGTGTGAAATTCTTGAACAGGGGATACGATTTGGTTTGTTTTTTTTCTTGTCTTAACTCCTTATCTCCCAAGCACTAGCATGATCTTCTCTGCCTAGCTGGTCAAACTCATGAGGCACTACGTGTGTGAAGGTTGGAGACCTGGATTAGAGCACGAGAAAAGACTGAGAGTGTACAGGAAATCTGCGTTCTGCCCAAGTGAGATTGTAGAGGAACTTTAGTGCCAGATAATTAGGTACAAAATGTTCTATTTTTTTGTAGTTGCATACCCCAATTTAGTAAGAAAATAGTTTAGCAACACTGTTAGCAGGTAACACTATAAGATATTGAGCATATGGATGAAAGTCAGGAGACTCTAATATTAGGCTGACATTCTGTCTACTCACCATCTATTTTTTTAACCATAAGTGTGAGTTGAAGACTGTCCTCCTTTTACATTGAATTTCCTACATTAGTATCAGACCTAAGTTAAACACTTCATGATTTCTGTGCTTCGGAACATTTTAAAACCCAGATTTGTTCTTTCATTTAGTCTCTGGAAAGTAAAAGTTTTGAGGGGTTTTAGAAAACATCCAACATTTACCCCCAAAAAGGCTGGGACTGTTCTGTTTGGTTTAGCAGAGAAATTTAGTAACTTGACCATGGGAGAGAACTGAACAGTTTCAGAGAAGTAAATATGGAAACACTTTTTTAAAACTGCCTAAACATTTTTATGCAATAGGAGCAGTTCTGGTATATCAGGCAAACATGTGTTTATATATTTTCTTAATTTTCTAAATGAACACATTTAGCTGAGGTCTATTGTGTAAATATATATTTAGGCAGCTTTTTCAAATGCATATCATAGCTGATAAACCAGAAAAAAAAAAACTCCATTCAGGTCTATTGGTTAGATTTATATGTATAAATACTTTTTAAGCGACATATTTTGTACACAGCTGTTCCTCTCGTAAATATGTATTTAGGACATGTATTATGTAGTAAAAGTCCTTATTAAAGATATCTAATATCTTGGTAGTATTTTTCTCTTCAGAATGCCAAAAGCAATGAGAGCATGTTGTTCATAATTTGCTTTCCAAATTCATCTTTAACGTCCCTCTTAAAGCACTTTGGCTTAAATACAAAGCCTGGGAGCTTTTTAAAAATTATACAAATACAGAAAGCAAACTGGCTAAACACTCTTAGACCTGTTTAAAACTGACATAGGCGTGAATGCTGAACCTGAAGCACATCTGAATTAACTTATGAAATTGGATGTCTGAACTTTTACTGTTGTGCAGAACCTTCACTGTGAGTGGTGCAGTTTCATTGCTTCTCCTGCCATTTTCTTTCTTCTTTCTTTTTTTTTGTTCCTTACACTTTGTAAAACACAATCGCCAAAGCTTTTACTCACTGGTTGGTTGTCACATTCTCATGTTCTCAGAAGAAAAACGCACAATTCTGTTCCTTGGTTCTCGTATAGGATTTGATTTGTAATTTAGTGATGAGCTCTGAATGGCTCCACTGCTCTGGAGCAGAGCAATTCCATCTGGCGAGTGTGTACCTGGTCTTTTGCCAATTGTAGCTGGTCCACCGTGCCATTTCAGTCACCTCAGTGGGCCAACTCTTGCAAATTTTTCAGAGAATGTTTGTTTCTGTCCAAAAAGTGGAAGGGTTTTAAAGCAAACAGTAAGCTAACTGTGTATCACTGTGGGTGTAGATAAAAGGCATGTGCACTTCTCTGTATTTCTCATTTGAAAACTTTATCCCCTGTCCTAAGGTACAGTAGATGAAATGGGTCCCTATTGTCACCACAGTGCAGTGGGATTTGTAAACTCTACTTAAGGTCGCTCTGAAGGGTGAATAAAACCGGTGAAAGCCCGGGCGCTGAGCTGACAATGCCCTCCCGCCAACCCTCATGAACGCGTTAACGCATGCACTCATGTGCTTAAAGCATCGTATGAATAGGAGCTAATCTCGATAGCTACGGCTTGTCCATAATTCAGAAACATTTCGAGCACAGAATCTGCAGCACACGGCTTGCCCGGGTGAGGGTGTTTGCGAGGTGGAGGTGAAGCGCGTTGTTGGAGCTGCTGCGTCGCCCGTTCTGGCAAGGTCTTCCCGCCTTGGGGCAGATAGAGCTGGCAGAGCGTAGACACTTTATCATAGGCTGCCTTAGTAACAAACAAATGTTAAACCTGTTTTATTATACTAACTGTTCTAAAGAACGTGTGTCTTTTAAAATGCTGTGTAACTGAATATTTATTTCCATGTGAGTATTATAAAAGTTACCAAAGGATTAAACCTGACTTAGCACTCTTGTAAGTGGCCCTGTTGAGACAGAGCCTTGTGAAGGCCCTGCTTTGTAAAACAAGACGTGGTAAACTCAAATACGGTTCTTTAGGAAGATTAAATGTTTTTTCTTACAGGGTTATGCCATATTGTAACAACCTATGTTGCACCTCAAAGCATTTTTCTATACACTAAATGTCTCTCCTGCCCTCTAACAAGATTAAGTTTCCTTTATTAATTTTGTTGATGCACATTTCTCAATCTTTTAAACATATATTTTAAACATTTTATGGTCTGTAATTTTTGGAAGTTTTGTCTGTTGGACACTTTACGCTGAATTTTACTTGCCTCTGTAATCCGAGATGGATACTACAGCGTTAAACTTGCTGTCTGTTAAAACTTGAGGCTTCTTTTCTGTGAGCGGAAAAGCTCATATAGCAGTGTAGTTATTTCAGTATTTATTTCTATTATTGAATCCATGGGGTTCAGAATGTAACTTTGTACATGAAATATATATAAATATGTATATGAAACATGCATTGGATTGGTGTTTTCTTTGTAGTCTCATGTGAAGTTCAAAGGTTTTTGATGCTACCAGAAGCGCATTGTGATTGAGTATTTCACACTAGCATCCAGATATTGCCATCATAAATACAGGTGGGGATAAATTTGGGTCAGCCCACAGCTACTGTAGTCCTGGTATCTCATACTGGGCCTGAGCAAAAATTCTGAAGACAAAACTGGGTTTGCTGGCTGGATCTCGAATGGTCTGTACTGGGGGGGCCTGGTACGCGGCCCACACACCATGATCCACAGGGGAGGAATCCAGAGATCCACTTCGCCGCAGTCATGAGAAATACGCACTGGAATTGATTTTTCAAGTTTTCTTAGCACCTTACCAAAGGTTCATCTAAACTCAGACACACGTTACTTACCACACAGCATTTACAAGGCAGAAGAACGTGGACTTGATGGCAAGACATCTTCTACTGCACAAACAGGACACTTGGCTAGAGATGGGGTTTAATTTTTTCCTGCCTCATCCGCCACTTTCTAACCACGTTTGTCCCAGCAGTTTATTAGTATGTAACTAGTGGCCATGCCACTGGAAATACTTGGTTAACTGAAACACTGTCCCTGACGTGCCAGGGCCACGATGCCTTGTCTGTGCAATGCACAAACATATGGTACTCATGCATCTCTCCAGCATAGTGAAGGGCCTCTGTAAAGTCCTTGCTTTTGAATACTTCTAGGATGCAAATACTTCATATTTGCACATGCAAACCATCCACAGTTCAGAAAACACAGTGTCCTGTTACCAGAGTTGCACCAACTAGGAATTATATCATCTTAGTGCTTAAAAAACACTTTTTTTTGCTCATTTACTGGAGTTTTCTTGCAAGACTTTTGTCTCTCCAGAACCCACGTACTGCCGAATTTCACTTTCCCCGCAGTGTTTATTCCCAGGACGTGTCCATTCGCATGGACATCACACCCTGGCCCTGTGCTCTGTGTGTGTGTGTATTCAATAGGAAGAAGCATCGTAAATCTTCACTCTGGAAATGCTGAAGCTCCTCTGGCAGCCCCGATTGCCCCTCAGGTCTGTGGGTGAGTGATTTCATTTTTGAGATCCTGTACTGAGACAGAAGCACTAATAGAACTGTGAACTAGGTTAAGGTGTTACACGTAGTATTCAGAGACTAAAGTTTTAAGCCATTATAAATACCCAAATGCTTGAACGTGGTGCTAATTAGAAAAGCACTCACAGTTCTTGTGGCAGGTTTTTAAAACGTTATCTCAGTTGTATCAGTCTCCTATAAAAAGAGGTATTCACACCAGAATACAGAATATATTAATAATCATCCAGGATGTGAAAATGTTTCAATGTGAATGCTCTTTGTTGGAAAATACTTTTTTTTGTGGGAAACTAAACCTCAAACTTACTGAGATTGAATGTAATAGCAAAGCAAAATGAGGGATTCTCTTTGCCCTCACCCCCTTTTTTTCAGCATCCTGTAACCTCTTTGAAAGTTGTCTGAGCAAGGCAGTCTGTAAATGCTATTTAACGTTATGATGATCTCTGCACAAGTGCCCTTTAATTCTACTGCCAAACAAGCACTGAGGGGACTTTTGGCCCTGGACCACACTCCAGTTCATGGTGTGGCCGTCAGGACTTGGTGTGATTTTGCATGGTTGTGCTCAACTCCTTAAAAAGCTACTTTGAGAGGACAAACCCAAGCGTGCAAACTGTCTGCCTGCTTTTCAAAACACTCTGTAAAGCAATGGTTGGAACTGAAGAGAAGTGATTATCACTTATTATTATCTGCTGGTACGTCTAGACAGGATGGAAACCCCAGGGCTGGGCGCAGTGGGGTGTGTTCAGACACAAGATGGTGCTCTTACAATTTGGAGACAATCTGGAGACCTAGAGGGAAAGCTCATGCTGGAGTTTTCTCCCTGCCCCTCTCTCTCAGCACCCACGTTTCAGGTTTCCTCTGACAGCTCTGCAAGGTGAAGCTGTCAGTGGCCAAAGAAATGAAAGGAGGATGTGAGGGTTTGATCCCGGCGGGTTCAGCAGCCGGCTCTCCCTTGCCTTGGCCTCTCTGCGGTGGGTGAAGTCGGGCTGTGGGGATTTGTCTGTCCACGGTACGGCCCCAGGGGCTGGAGGTGGCTGCTCCAGAGCTGGGACCTCTTCAGCCCATTGCACCGCATAACTGGGAAAGGAAAAGGTTTTCCTTTGTTAGAAAGCGGTCCTGCTGGGCAGTGGGAAGGAGCTGGGAAGGTGGGGGAGATGAGTGTTTCACGGCACCGCAAGGGCCAAGGAGCGGCTTTGCAGCATCCCCCCGCTGGCTGCTCCTCCAGCCTCCAGGAAAGTTCTGTTCTGTTTTGCAGATGGGATGTTAAGGACCCCCTTAATTCACACCCTACGTGCAGGACCGTGGTTTGAAAGCCACAAGCAGCTCTGGCTGCAGCGGTGAGGGGCTGATGCCCCTCACATCCCGCCCTGGACGTTCCCCTGCCCTCCTCCAGCACAGGGGCTGAGGGCTCTGGGACGTGCAGGAGGTTTCTGTGGGAAAAGGGGAGGTTTCTGCCATCACCCACTGCTGCCACCACCTCCGCACAAAGTGTCACTGCCCGGGGGCTCCTGCTTTGTAGGCTGCCTCAGGACTGGAGCAAGAAAGCAACGACAATAAAAAGCATGTTGGATACCTTCCCAGGCTTCACATCTGCTTTTCACTTCCACCTTTCGGTGCGTGGGGCTGAGATGGGGAGCGCTGTGTCTGGGGGTCCTGCCCTGGAGCTGCCACCAGCCGGCTGGCAATGGCAGTGCTTCGTTACGGTGTCATCGTTATGCTGTTTCGTGGCCTGGTTTGCAGACATGGTCCTCAGGGCCTCCCTTTAAAACAAAATTAGGCTGATGCTCGCTTTGAGGTTAAGGAAAATAAAGCTGCACTGGGTCAGATTGCATGTCCTGGTGTCCTGTCTGATGGAGGCTGAAAGCAAACGCCTGGAGGAGAGAGCAGGAACGGGACAGACCCGCAGGTCACCCCGCTGCACCTTCAGCATTGAAGACTCAGCTTCTGCCTCGTGGAAACAACTGGATTGAGGGAAAACAGTGCAGCTGTTTGTATCCCAGCAGGAAATCAGACAGCTCGTTGTTTTGCAAAGGCAGCTGGAATACCTCTGGATGGGGTAAATACTGAGAATGAGATAAAGCTTTATACTTCTTCCATCACTCATTTCTTCAGCCACCGCATGGGTGCTCCTGGCAGATGCTGTCATGGGGATGTGGGTGTCACGTGTGGCTCCATCCCTGCTTGCCTGGACCGTTTGGTTTGTGCTCTCCAGATGACAGAGACACATCTGCGGGGATGAGAAGCACATGGACGATGTGTGAAGAGTTTCAGTCTTTCAGGCCCAACCCGGCAGTGGTTTGGGTTGGGTGATTGCAGAGGGAAATGGTGTTTAGGGCAGATGAGAGAGGCTGAATCCAGGAGAAAAAAGACGCTGAAGACTTTTTTGGCTGCTAATTGATGTGTTCAATGAGAGAACAGCAGGATCTGCGCGTGGGCAGGGAAAATTGAATTCTTGTCAAAATTGCCCAAAAGGTAATGAAAATCCCTGAGATAAGAGAGGTGAATTGTGTGGCATCCACAAAAGCATTGGAGTCCGGTTGACTCATTTGCAAATAAAGACTGTGTGGGTGCTCGCTAGCAAAAAAAGCTGTTCTGCCCTTTGCAGATGTGCCTGTATCTCATTCCTCCTGGGAAGGACGGATGCTGCAGCCCCCCTGTGCCCAGCCAGATCTTTAACAGAGCCCAAATTAAGAAATGCTACAAAATGAGCTTGGTGGGGGCTGGAATAGGAGCCCTATCCAAGGCCAGCACTGAAAAATAAAAAAGTTACAAAAGCTGGTAGGTCATAGCTCTAACTAAGCCCTTTATAGGCCATAAATCCACATTTCCTGGATTTTATAGCTTCTGGTTAAAAATATAAAAATACTATGTGATTGGAATAAGCCCGTTGATCGTCTCTTAACACCAATACTGTGTTGGGAAAAGCTCCTTGGCCCACGAGCAGGGGAGTGTTCTCTGCGGGAACCCAGGGATGCTCCCCCAGAAAAGCTGGATGTGAGCAGAAAATGAGGCCCTGCCATGTATTTACATGCTGATAATTGAGGGACTTGGCCAGCGCCACATCACCATCCGGTGACACGATGTGTGCCTTCTCCTTCAATAGCGTCACTATCTGGCGTCTTTATTTCTGCGGGTTTTATGGCTGTGGAGGGTGCAAGAATCTATTGGCTTTTAATAGCTTGGAGTTATTTAGAGATTTTATTTGCCCGACAGCACAGGGCTTTCTGGGACGTTTTAGGAAGTGTAGTAATTAAATGTTTTTATCAAACACACCCACTTGGGGAATGTTAAACATTTTCTATTGGCAACATGCAATGCTGTCCTGATCTGTTCGGGGCTGTGACAGCATTGGGGACAAGCAAAATGCCGAGAGCTGAGCTGCTGGCCTGAAGATGGGCACCTGGCCCATGCTGTGCATCGAGCCTTGTGGAACAGGCTTCAAATTCAATATACATGCTAGATGTGTCGCTCTGAAACCATAATCTGGGTACATTTGTTATCTGTGGGGTGGTTGGGGTGTCAGGGACCCTCCTCTCCAAAATGAGCCCTGGGCTCGACAGCCTCAGTCCTGCAAATGTCTGAGCATGCACCCAAAGTCGCGGGGTGTGACTTCAACGGGGCTATTCATGTCCCCACAAAGTGTCCACATCGCTTCTTGCAGGATTAAGAACGCTGCAAGCCTTAAATCAAGGGCATGAGAAGGGAGGAGAGAAATAAGATTTACCCCAAAAATAACATGAGTTCCTTTACTACCATGGATGAAGGACAAGGGCAGCAATGATGACTTTAGACTTCGGGTATTTTTACAAATGCGGGAAAAACAGTATCTTTCTTCTTCCTCAATGAAATTATTTATTCACAAGCCAGTGTTTCTTGTTTGCCAGCAGATGAACATTTGATTTGCTCTTTCTCACTGTGTGTGGGCACACCGGGCTGGGTCCCTGTCCTGGAGTGAGGGGACATTACCCAGCATGATGCACCTCTTGGCAAAGACCAAGGTGGTCCACAAGGTTTCTAAGCCATTTTTCACTGTGGCCCCTGCAGCCTTCCCTCGCTCCCTGGTCTTTTCCTGAGGATCTCCTGCCTACCTGACTGCTCCTTGGCTGTTATTTTTGCGGGGAGGTTATATTCTGTATTTGCACTAACTTGCAGCTCACGCTGCACTTTGACTCATTTTGATATTGTTACTATCTCAAACCTACTCCTTGTCACATATTTCGGGAGTAGGCAGGAGACATCCAAGAATCTGAAGCCAAAAATAGGGAGAATGGGAGAAAATAAAGTTATTACTTTCGAGCTCTTCTGACTCAAAGCAGTCTCACTCTGCAGTCACACTGGGTCTCCAGGGTGCCTGGCAGGATGCACTCTTGGTGGGATGTACCCTCAGCTGTGACCATGCAGCCATCGGTCCCCTCTTCCCAGTCCCAGTGCTTTGCTTGTGCTGGCCGGGACTGCACTGGCTGTGCCGTCACACCTGCGGAGTCCAAGAATGTCAGGGGTTGGAAGGGCCCTGGAAAGCTCATTCAGTGCAATCCCCCCATGGAGCAGGAACACCCAGCTGAGGTTCCACAGGAAGGTGTCCAGGCGGGTTTGAATGTCTGCAGAGAAGGAGACTCCACAACCTCCCTGGGCAGCCTGGGCCAGGCTCTGCCACCCTCACCATGAAGAAGTTTCTTCTCAAATTTAAGTGGAACCTCTTGTGTTCCAGTTTGAACCCATTACCCCTTGTCCTACCATTGGTTGTCACCGAGAAGAGCCTGGCTCCATCCTCCGGACACTCACCCTTTAGATATCTGTAAACATTAATGAGGTCCCCCCTCAGTCTCCTCTTCTCCAAGCTCCAGAGCCCCAGCTCCCTCAGCCTTTCCTCACACGGGAGATGCTCCACTCCCTTCAGCATCTTTGTTGCCCTGCACTGGACTCTCTCCAGCAGTTCCCTGTCCTTCTGGAACTGAGGGGCCCACAGCTGGACACAATATTCCATATGTGGTCTCACCAGGGCAGAGCAGAGGGGCAGGAGAACCTCTCTGACCTACTGACCACCCCCCTTCTAGTCCACCCCAGGAAAAAACAAAAACAAAGTTCTCCTAAATCTCAGGTGGCTGCAGTGCCCATCAATGTTATACACCCTCTGCAGTGTGCAGAAGCAGCACCTGGAGGCAGAGAGGAGTCATGACAGCCAGATGTGCACTCACTGGTTAGAAAGTGTTGAGTAGTTCACACTCAGGGTAAATCTGTTGTGTCCCCTGTGTAGTTCCAGCTGCTCAAGCCCAGCTGTTTGCCCTCCTCCTTGGGGTGCACAACTCATCCCCACAGCTGGCCCTTCTCACCATGGATCTTCACCACCTAATGTTATCCCGGGGAACGTATGGGATACATGCATCTGCTGGGCCAGGTGTGACCCCCCAGAGCTGGCCACGCCAGAGGCGAGAGGCTCTGCAGGATTTAAAGCAGATATGTTGGGGGGATGCAGGCTGAGAAGCAGCATCAGCGTGGTACCCGTATGAACCGAGGTGTGCTTTTGCAAAGATGTCACGCCTCGCCGTTCCCGCTGGTCTCGGTGGTGACAGGTGGTTGTGGTACCACTGGATATCGGCTGTTTCCATGCAGCTCAGCTCCGGCTGTGCCGTGCGGGGGCTGTTCCAGCACATCGCTTACATCAGGCGGCTTCGCGTGCGATAGGGAGAACCAAACCCCACCACATTCTTCGTGGTTTGTAGCTGCTTTAACTTCGCTTAAGATCATGATTGATTAAGTCATGTATTTGTTTTTTAAATCCTTACCTATGTCATTCTGGTTTGAACTACCACTCATTCTTTGAACTGAATCTGTTTTAAATATCCTCCTCTCAGTCTGAGCTCTCCTGGTCCCAGAAGAGAAAATGGATTTGCCGAGGGCTGCTGTTGTGGTGTTGGATTTCTCCTCTAGCGCAATGTCATAATGTTTGAGTCAAATGTTTCCAGGAATAGCAGCTCAGTTAAATAATTCTGCTTCCGGAGGAATAAAAGAGTAAACTTTTCACTTGATCTCACGCACAATATCCTGTATTTACAAAAACTAAATATCAGGTATAAATTGACTTGAGAGTCGCCTTTTAATCGACCATGATATTTTGATTTGCCAGGTCCATCCTGTGACCATCACAACATGTCACTGGGTACGGGACAGTCGGCCAAACTCTGGACCTGCCGGGCTTTGGGGTGGGTGCAGCACTGGGGCCAGGGGGTAACACCCCACCCGTGCCCGGCTCAGCCAACCAAGGGACTGTCCCTACATCTCCTAATTTGGGCAGTGCCACGCCGGGAGCCCGGGACACGCCGGGAGCCCAGGACACGTCGTCTCGGCTGTTAAACCCTTGTGAGTTTCCTATTGCTGGGGAGGCACTTGCTCGATGCCCAAAGACACTCGAGCAGTTAATTGTGACCTATAGCTCTGATGGATCATATCGCCGCTATTTTCAGCCCTCTCGCTTCTGCTGTGGATCCTGTATCTACCTCTTTTCGGCCTTTTATTTTTCAGTTTCTTATTGTTGTTTCCTGAACTCATCTCAGGCACCAGGTGGGCAGCAGCTGGGGAAGTATTTTTGTCTCTGTGCGGCACAAGGAGATGGCTCGGAGGGCGCGGGGGGACGGGCACCGCTCGGCCGGCAGCCAAAACCCCGCTGGGGTCACAGACACGGTGCAGCAGCTGAGCCCAAAACCAGAGCCCTGTCCCAGGGCAGCACTCGTGACCCTCCGGCTGCCCCGGCACGTCACAGGGACCGACACAGCCACTCCTGCTGGAGACCGAGACACGGTGGGTCCATCTCAGCTGTTTCCAAATGCAGCTGAGGACACAGAAATCGGGCGTTGTGTCGGTTTGGGGGTGTTGGTTTGGGTATCTCACAGCCGAGGTGCAAGCCTGGAAAACTCTGGGGTGCTCTCGGCAGGGGAAGGCGCATCCCTGCTGCAAATGCAACACCAGCGTGGTCCTCCCGGCACGGACGTGTGCAGAGACGGGGGAGCAGGGGGGTGACAAGGGCACAAGTCAAAGAAGATCCCCAAGTCCCTCCCCACTCCAGCCAGGGACACCAGTGCTGCGTCACCCCTCCCTTGGCAGGGACAACGGGACAGGGGGAGGAAACCTGGCCCTGGGGGCGAGAGCCGGGCCAGGAAAGGAAAACCCCATCACTGCTGGCCGCTGACAGGGGTACAGAAATAGCCGGTGTGCCGTTCCCTAGAGAGCGGGCACACAGATAGGAAACCCTCCCCTGCAGCGAGCATCCCTCACAGCAGCAGGGCGACCCGGGCAGTGCGGCTTCCCCCGAGCGGTGCCGCGTCCCCCTCTGCTCCCCACCATCCCCAGCATGGCTCCATCCCCTCCGCACAGCCCCCTCTCTCCCTGCAGGCCAGGAGTTCGTCTGAAGGTTGTCAGAGGGGTTTAAGGCTTTGGCAGAGGAAGGGAAAGTTCTTCTGCAGAGAGCCAAACCAGCTCTGCTGCTCCGTGCAAACTGCTGGGCTGTAAATATCTGGCCCTGACTGGCAGGCTGGAGTCTGCTGCAACGTTTTACAGAATAGCAAGGTGTTTCTTGTAAAACAGCAATGTAGAAATGCTTTTTTCAGGGGTTATTGGTGGATGTTGAAGGCGCACAGCTAATCCTGGTTTGGTGCATGCAGCTCCTGTGACTGCATTGCCCGAGTGCAGGTGTTTTACTGCCCATCCACCACCAAGTTACCCAGCAAGCATCCAGAAGTAACAACGCAAATTAACTATGCAGATTCAGTGTACAAACACATAACCACGCTCATCTGACCGTAATAAATCACACACGCAACCCTTCAGCAAAGCAAAGGGAAGTCACAGCTTAAGCGTGTGTATAGGCAATCAGGATGTGGAGGGGTGATGAGCGCCAGAAAGCGAGCCCTCTCCAAATCCAGGACAGGCCTCTGAAAGCCTTTGCAGGCTGCATTCCCAGAGAGGATGGTGCTTTGCTGTGTCCATCTGCTGTGCGGTGATGCCAGGGCTGCCCGCGGCCCCCGCTGCGGTCGGTGCCGCTCAGCCGCGGGCGGTGACTTTCCCCCTGCTAATTACGGTGCGGGAAATACGTTCAAGGTGTTGCAAGACATCTGGTTCTCTCGAAATGAGTTTTCCAAACTTAATTATATTTCTCCTCCTGCAACATATGCTCTGGCGAAGATGAGGACGGGCCCAATGATAGATGAAACCAGCAGATGCAACAACAACAGGGGTGGGTTGGGGCGGGAGGGAAGCAGAACCTTAAATCTTGCTGGTGTTTGTGGGGTGTGTAACTGACAGGAACATTTCAAGGCTATGAATATAAGCTGACGGACGCATGTATGTGCAAGCAGTAATCCTGCTAAGACACGACATGCCAATCACCTTCAGGAGAAGGAATTTTGGGCAGTCTTTTCCAAATGAAATCCTTTGATGTCAGCGCCTGGGATTTTTTGTTGCCGTGCATTTCTCTTTTTTATTATCCCTGGGTTTTTTTATGGCTTTTTGTATCAACTCTGCTGCTCAGATTGGGTTTATTTAGTGTACTTTTTACAATCCAGCTCCCCTGCTGCTGGCTGCTGTTGCAGCCGCTCCAGGCAGGGGGGAGACCAAGCCCAGGGTTTCTGTGCGAGAGTTCCCAGCTGGGCGCTCCCATCAGTCTTCACGGACAGAGG
This sequence comes from Patagioenas fasciata, assembly GCF_037038585.1. Lineage (NCBI taxonomy): Eukaryota > Metazoa > Chordata > Aves > Columbiformes > Columbidae > Patagioenas > Patagioenas fasciata. The sequence continues at coordinate 5,642,019 of NC_092537.1, read as the reverse complement.
CTCGTGTTTTAGTGGCAAATAGTGTGTGGCTGCAATCCTGGCAAGAGTATCAGAAAGGACCGTCAGAGTGTCTTTGATTAACAGGCAGATAACAGCAAGTGTAAAACCGTGGTATTTCTGCTAGTTTGTTGGAAGGTGCAGGCTGGCGATGTATGTATGGCACTTACACACACACGTAGCCGTCTGTGGGTACCGGGTGCAAGTGGAGGGCTCTGGGCACACAGAGTCACTGTGCGAGGGCTTTACATCAAACCAGGCAGCGTGGGAGGGCCAGATGCATGGCCAAGTGATGGAGCCAAAACTTAAACCCTCTGAAAGCTGCTTTTTCTCCACCAGCCTTTATGTGAAGAGGGCAATTCACCCTTTGGACTGCTAAGTGTGATTTAATGCATGCATTGTATCTTCCCAACCGTTAATTTAGGTGGCAATGGCAAGGCCTTTCTATTAATATTTGTATCATTTAGTACAAGGAGGCTCACCAGACCCTCTGAGTGTTGCTACTAAGAATAGTCCTGTATCTCTGAATATACAAACTGGGTAATAAAACCAGGTTCAAACAGGCAGGTGAGAGAACCTGGAGCTGTGCCGCAGAGAGCACAGACTCCATGTTGCTTGTCTAGATTGGAAACACAATTCCAGTGTTTGCTCATGGGCTGCAAAAAAAGCAATAAGGATGTGGAAAGCGTTTGGTAAGAGTTCTGTTCGTGTTGGATCTCACCTGAGCTGTGGCTGGAAGCAGCAGAGAGTTTCTCCTGGCTTGGTACCCTTCTCTTCTCGCCCCACAGACTTTTTCCATTGCAGCTTTTAAGAAACACAGCAGCAATTTTGGAAACTGAAAATGATGGTTTGGCAAGGGCAGGTAAAACCAATACCAGCAGGAACTGGCTTGCTTATATTTTTATTTGTAAGTGGGTTACGAAGGACCTGTCCCATAAGGATCCTCAATGCTATCAGCCCCAGCAGCCACCAGGTATTTAGCTGAGAGGTACTTTGGCAGACAAAGGTTCAGCAAAGCACTCAGGCGTGTGCCCATTGGAATGGCATCCGAAAACACGGCTCAGAAACTTGCCTTCATTTGGGAAACACCCCAGCTCGGTAGGCACTTTTTACTGGAAAAGGGAATTTAAATGCTGAAGAGTAGGATGGAGTTTTCTGTGATGTAATTTTATATGTGTTAAGGCTTGCAGTCATTTTTCTTCTGAATCTGCCTACTGGCATTGTGTGACTAACAGAAAATATGGGGTTTGGAGTTTTTTATTTTATAGTTTCTTACTGTAATGAAAACACTGCTCAAACATTAACATTAAAAGGTCAGTGGTAGGGAACAGGTTGCACGTCAGTAGCCTCCAGGCTTCAAAAAATACCGGAGATTTCTACCCCATAATACCCATACGGTTAGGACAGTGTTGACAGAGAAAAGAAACCCAGTTGCCCTTTTCCTTCAGCTGCAAAGACCAGTTCGTGTTTGTATCTGCGCAGTGAAACGAGGGATCAGGGAGAGGATCTTTCTGTGACGGAGGTGGGTGCGATGTCCCTGGAGCAGCATCCAGCCGATGTGCCGGGTCACCCTGTCCCCTGCGAAGCGCCTTTCCCTGCCCTTTTCCAGACAGCACGACGTCTGTCGGGGCTCGCCGGTGCCTCAGCTCTGATGCCCCGGATCAAATAGCACCATACGCGCCGGCCGCATTTCTCTTGCCTCTCTCTGGCACCCCAAACAGCTGTGCAATGTGTCACCTGAAACAGCAACCGAAGCTTTTCGGGCTGGATTACAGCCCAGGAAACACCAGCAGCTTTCAGGAAAGCCTGGGACGAGTTCTAGTTGCCTCCTTGGGATGACAGCTCCCCGGCAGGCTCGGGGTGCAAATCCTGGGGGTGCAGCTCAGTGCCTGAAATATCATAGAGCCATTGGATAATTTAGGTTGGATAAGACCTTTAAGATCATTGAGTCCAACCGTGAGCTTGGCACTGCCAAGTCCACCACTAAATAATGTCCCTAAGTGTAACATCTACACATCTTTTGAATAACTCCAGGGATGGTGACTCAACCACTTCCCTGGGCAGCCTGTTCCAACTTTTGACAGCCCTTGCAGTGAAGAAATATTTCCTAATATCCAAGGTAAACCTCCCCTGGCACAATTTGAGGCTGTTTCTTCTCATTCTATCACCTGTTACTTGGAAAAATAGACCGACCTCCCCCTCTCTACAATCTCCTATGAGGTAGTTGTGAAAAGTGATAAGGTCTCCCTCAGCCTCCTTTTCTCCATACTAAACAACCCTGGTTTCCTCATCTGCTCCTCATAATATTTGTTCTCTAGACCTCTCAGGCGCAGTTTTCTTTACTGCAGCAGGTCTTACTTCATATATTTATTTACTGTTAGTGACAGCAATACATTTTTACCCAAATGCTTCTGTTCTGCTGCTTCAGAATTGATTTTGCAGCTCAGACCATGGGCTTTTGTGAAGATAAGCTGGACACAGACCAGTCCCTGGCCGCTGACGCCAGGAGGAGCTCGGATCTGGGTTTACTCGGCTTTGCTGGTCTCTCTTAATCACCAGCCAAACCAAAACCTTGGATCCAGCTCCCCATGAATGGTGGTAAACTTTGGATCTGAGCTCCTGTAATAAGCAGTTGTTTGCCCTGGCTGTTGGCTGAAGACTGCAGAAAAAGTTATTTCTAGGTTTTATTTCTAAACAGAGAATGACAGTTGAAAGAAGACACTTGTCCGGCCAACTCCTGTCTCCAGCTCTTTGGTTTTCCAGGGGAAATGAATAACTAGAATGAGACAATGAATGAGATGATAAATAACATTTAACTAGTATTGTAATGAACCTTCAGCAGGCTGCCTCTGTGAATAACCTGCAAATTATCTCCATTGCTGTTCTGTGAGCTTTTAAAAGAGGCTGCGAGTTATTCACCAAATCCCCTGAAACACAATTGGAATTGAGCAAAAGATTCCCAGTGGTCTCATTTGAAAATCCCAGCCCTATCCCTATAGGGAGGTAGAGCTCCAGGTTAAATACACTGTAAAAAGGCTTGGATTTCTTTGTGTGGGATGGCAGCGTGGAGAGGGAGGATGATTACGTTGTGTGTCATTAACAGTCCATCGAGCTCAAGAGGTGTTGTTACTGGTTCCTGGATCACTGGGTGGCTGATTTGGCCATGAAGGCAGAGGTGGATTTTTACCTGACTGCTGCTCTGAGTGCCATCGGCAGCAGGCGGAGATGGGTGCAAAAACACTCCTCGTGGTTCCTGGGAGGCAAACTGGGGATGTGCCACCACGGGGACCCAAGTGTGTGCCCAAAGCCCCAAACCAGCCACGAACCAGCCATTTCAGCCGCCAGCCGTGGTGCGGCGGGGTGGGTTACCCATCCCTCTGGGTGCCCAGCGCTCGGGCAGGTTTAGCGGCCCATGCTGAGCTTTGCCTTGCTGTGACCTGCCGGCAGCACCAACCTCCCCATCAGAGCCCTCTGGGCAATGGGGTGCTGCTTGCACTGCGAGAGGCTCAGCCTTGCTCCTGGGGTTGAAACAGAAACCACACAACTGCTAAAACAGCTCTTCAAAAGCTGCCTGATAGTTAACTGGTGGGGACTTTGGCTTAGGTAAAGCTTTTAAAGAAACTCTCCTCATTTTGGTCTCTGTGCAACCTTTCTTGTTGCTTGAAATTTTAGGAGGAGAGATCTGGAGCTGTCCTGCCATCATACTGCCTTAATTTGGATCTATAATAAAATATCAGTCTTCTGGCTGTACATACTCTCAAAGCGCAGCCAACAGTGCAGCAGAGGAGTAAAGCAGGGATCGCTCTTCTCCGGGCAGCAAACATCCCTGTCCATTTGCTTTTATGTCTGTCCAGCCTCCAGGAAGCAGAAAGTAGAAGATGCTCGATCCCTCCCCTCCAGCCGGTGTGTGCACATCCAACCAAAACAGAAACTGGGCTACAGCAAAGCATATGCAGAAGGCACATAACACTGCATATGTTTGGTTTTATTATCTCTTCAACCTTTCTTCATTGAAAAGCAAACAGCATTTTACCTCTCGTAAGCTTTCTCAGCTCTCTAGCAACCTTTCTGAGTGTGAATTTGATGATCTTCATGATTTTTTTATAGAGGGGGTGACCTATGCAATCTTCATTTTTTAGGCAAGTGATCTCTATCACAGCAAAACACCACTCGCTTGCACACGTGTCCCCTCTGCTGAGAGCCGTGGGGGCTGAGCCTGGCCCTGCAACCAGCCACGGCACGGGGACGCGGTGCTGGTGCGGAGCTGGCGCGGTGGCTCATCCGAAAAAGCAGCACACACCTACCTCAGACATCTGCTCTGCTCATTTACACCTCAGTAGATGAGGCCGGGGGATGATCAGCGGGGATGCGTTGAATAATTTGCTTACAGGTGTTTTCAGAAGAGAGCTGGAAGAGAGGGGCTGATTGATGGCTTCCCTCTCATTGACATCCCGACCCCCCCAGCTCCGATGCCCTCGGGGGGTGCGATGCTGTGCAGAACCAGCTGCCAAGCACAGCTGGCACTGAACCCTCCAGCCTATCCCGGATGGGCTGAAAGGAGGAAGGATGGGAGGGTGAAGTTATTGCTGTGGAGTCAAGGGGACATTTCCCTGACTTGTGAATGTACCTGCAAGCTTGTAAAGGACTGACTAAAACATGTTTGCAAACGCTTGGTATTTGTCAGCAAACTCAGACTGCGTACCCACTCAGAAGGAAAGAAAAAAGGCCACAAAAGTCATAGAAGACATGGCCAAAAACTTACTAAGTCTACAAACAGGATTTCCTAGATTTAAGCTCTGTCAGTGGGGCCACTTTCCTTGTGTGAGGAATAACACGATTTTCACCTGCTACATCAGGTTCAGATATTGTGTGTCTGGGGCTTTGTGAAGATTAATTATGTTTATGCCATACAGTAGAGTTTTATCGGCTAGCCGTGGATCTCCAGGAAGAGAGGTATTTCCTAAGGCTGCGTGGAGGGCTCAGCACAGTCCGGTAAATAAACTGATGGCTCCCTTGGCTCTGCTCCTTGGGGCATTTCTCAAAGTGCAGTCTTGGAGCACAGTGTTCTTAAATCAAAGCATAAAAATAACCAAACCAGTATCAAGTGAATTGTAGGAGCTGGCAGAATGGAGGCAATAAACAAAGTTAAAACAGCCTGATAACAATATCCTGTTACAGGAGAAGAATAAGCAATACTCTGTAATGGCGAAACATAAAAACTTGCTTGTGACGAGGCATTGATTTTCCCAAAAAGGGAGAACAAACTGCAGCCGTAATGCAGCGTGTGTGAGCACCGAGAGGGTATAACGATGACAACATTGAATAAGTATCTCATCTCCAAAAGCTCAGGCTGTGTGACCTTTAGCAGCGCTCAGGATTGTGTGTCTGTTTAGGATGTCATTAAACAAGAACGGCTTCCTCCAACTGAACAGCGTGTGGAAGTAATTGGAGAGGTTTTGAAGGGCTAGATTCCAGACTAGCTAGTTAACGAACTTGGAAAAGCTACATGTCAGTAAGAAACCCAACACAAAAAATTAGTTCTGGATACTAGCTCTTTACTCCATGTTCAAATTAGTAAGCTGGTTTCCATGCCATGCCTAGTACAGGTCGCAGTGCTCGATGTGCTACAGAAGCCAGGGCGGGATGTGAATGTCTTCAAGGCAAATTTAGATCAACTGGAATAGTCCTTTGGATCTCAGTAGCTGAGCCCATGGTGAGTGGATGGCTACGTGATCCCTGACAGCTTCGCAGATCTGTGCAGCAGGGAGGGACTGCTGGGAACCGATGGTGCTCAGCACAGGGTTGGGTACTCTACAGCTGAGCATGGTGCTATGAGCAGGTCTGTCATGGCTGCGAAAGTTCTGAGTGGCATTGGAAAGCCATTCTGTAGAGCAGAATAAAGACAGTGAAGAATGATAACGTAGCTTAAAGACTGACATTAATTACCCGCTAATTTTCTAGCTGTGATCCCTGAAATACTTGTTGCTGATCCCCAGACAGATGGCTAGTCACATAGGATGGGCTTCTCCTCTTTATTTCCATCTGCTATATTTCATTAAGACAGCTAAAAATAAAAATATCCCTAATGTTATTTTTCTGTGTAAGTTACTGCTACAGCGATTTGATGCGACTGTGGATAGAAGAGTTTCCAAGCGACAAGATTTTCTTAATTAATTTGTGATCCTTGTGACTGTGAAACCCTACACTAGACTCATCATGAGCGCTACACTTGCTTCAAAGTGCTGTTTATCTAGAAGAGTCAGTTCAAAACAATTTTTTTCTGGTATAAGGGGATAAAAGAGGCTGACGTGTCTTCTGAGCAGAAATAGTTACCATTTTTAGATTCTAACCAGTTGTAGATGGCGCCTACAGAATGGAGATGTAATCATGGAGATCCTCCAGGCATGAAGCCTTCTTTCCCTCTATGTAGTAGGAATATCTCCAGAAACAGCTTTTCTGCACAGCTCCAGGCCTCTTTTCAGCATCACGGTACCCAACCCCCTGCCTTGGGTCGGCTCGTGTCATTTGGGGGTTGGGGAGTGTTTGGTTCTGCCTTTCACGGATTTTCTTTTTGGCCCTATCATATGTGTCTGTGTGTGGTGAAGCTGGATTCTTGCAGACAGAGCTCTACTGATTTCAGCCTTTGGTTCCTAATGTGTGAAAACACTCTCCAGGGAAGATAAAGTCCCCTTTATCCAGATCACAATTTATGTATTTTCCAAAAGGGACAGAAGCCTAAAACATGCAAACGTTGATAACCTTTTCTAGTTCTTCCACAGCTTTCCCACAGATTCTTTCAGAGGTACAGAAACTCTTCCTTATTTCACAATGAAGAAGTTTGAGCATATTTTAGAACAAAGAACTGAGAGGTGGCCCAAATGCCCCCAGGTACATGCAGGGCAGAATCACAGAGTGTCAGGGATTGGAAGGGACCTCGAAGGATCATCCAGTCCAGTCCCCTCGCCGGAGCAGGAACACCCAAGCAGCAGGGATTTCACTAACACTTGGTCTCTAAGACTTGAGATGAAATCTGGGACTGATATCTCAAATCTGGGCTATTTTTATTCTGAACTACACAATGCATTGCCATAAACATCTCAAATGGCGAACACAGATGCTTACAAGGGATGAACTCTATTCCTTTACCCTGCTTTTTAAAGTCTAAAGCAAGCATGCTATTTTAGACAACACAAAGTGCCACTAGTGCTATGTTTTAGTGACACTGCCTAGAACACAGGTGAGAACCTTTGTTGTCACCCCTTCTTTATTAGTTGCTTCTGCCTAGAAAAGCAAGCAATTTCCTCACCCTCCTGGCGATGTTCCCACAAGGAAATTCCTCCTCCCAAGCTGAAGCCACGCAGCCAGTCACACAATCCCTCCTTCTCTCGAATCTCACCATTTTCCCATTTGCTCAGGCTCTTGCCGCTCACCTCCATGACCGCAGGAGAACCTTTGGCTCCATTCTTTTGCCCCTTCTTCCTCCTCCAAAAGCAGTTTATTTGAGTTCCACCCTATGATAACACTGGCTTAGGCCCCAGTTTGCCAAAGAATTTTGTCACATGCGTTCATGTGATTGACTTAGACCTTCAATCTGTATTTAGCTTATCAGAAGTGTGGGTGGGTAAAGTGTCGTCCTCTTACGCAGTCCTGGCTCCCACAGAGGCTGGTGGTGTATGCGCATAAAACTGGGCAGAAACTCAGATAAGGAGGACTGCTGAACTGGACTCCATCCAGCATGGTGGCACGTCTTTTAAGACCTAATTATCTTCAGACAACACCGCAGAGGTGTCAGCTCCATGGCTGTGACACAGCGCAGGTTGTTGGGTACTTCTGCCCCAACTCGCCACAGATGCACCATAATTAAACTTGGGGTAGTCCGTGCCATGCTCAGACTTTGCCTCAGATGTTAGGAATCCTGAATTAGGACTTCAGGATTAATTCTTAAACTTAGGAGCAGAGAATGTGGCTAAGGTTGGCAAAAAGCAATGATTGCCTCTGGTCAAAAAAAACCCAAAACACCAAAAACCAACAAACTCGAGTAATGCTAGATTCAGTACTTTATTCTGCTTAAACCACAGTGAAGTTGGATGCAGCAGCACCTCATTTTCCTGCAGGGCCTCATCAGATCAGTACAAGGCTTAATGACAACAGCTAAAGAAACAGAAAGACACCATGGATTTCTCTTAGCCACTTACAACATTTACCTTCAAAGTCCGGCATGTTTAATTCAGATGATATAAAAATTCCAGTGGTGAAGGGTGGAGACAACTGAATGTTGAATGAAGACTTTTGTTTTTCTGAATAGAGCTGAAACGAAGAAGAAGCAGGGTTGTGATGATCAAATTTCTCCTATAGGTCAGAAGTTCAATGTATCATCAGATTTCATGTCATGGGGCTGTTCTGTTCCTAATTGCAACCAGCCAGGACTCTGCACATCAGTGAGCTTTTGCTCTGGACTCCTTCCATAAGATATAGACTGTAGTCAAAGTAGTAACTAAATCATTTTAAATACATTTTTAAGAGTGAATCATTACCTTTCAATTCTACAACACAGCAGAAAATGGTATTAGATGCTGGATATTGTTCATATGAAATATAAAAGCTAATACTTAACTGGATCATCGCTACAAGTTTATTTTGCACAAATCTATTAAGCATTAAGCTATGAACCTCTGGTAGCTATAAGCTTGGCTTTAAAGGTACCTGGAACCTCATGGTGATAGAGGAACCAAAACCCTGAGAAAGCCAGTCCAGGGGCCCAAACATTGGAGGACGGATGAAATATGGTCGAGCTGAGCTGGTGCGGGAGGTGCGAAGGGATCTGTGCGAGCAGCACTATGCAGCACAAGTCCTGAGTGATCCCGCTACATAACTCAATGAATTATTTATGCATCGTGGGGAGAGAAGCTATAGCCACATCTGAAGCTGAAACAAAAATACAGCTTAGCACTTAGCTGATGACTGGCTTTTTGAATAATTTAAGTTCGTCAGATACATCCACGGTGGACTAGCGCAACCTCCTATGGACACCCGCTCATCTGCAGAATTAAATGAGACAGAGCGAGCGTGTGAGCTGTTTGGCCAGTCAGATCACAATATTAAATTATGACACAGGAGCAGGAGCTGTTACACAAGAACGACGTGGGGCAATGACTGAGAATCAAGTTGAGGTATCTCACATTAATCTGGTTGCTAATGAAGATTAACCTGCCAATCCTACAATGACTTTACATTGTGTATGTCTTCTACAGAGCACTTCTCACCACACCTCTGCTCCCTCAAACCTTAAGAAACCTCTGTCTGGCATGGTGACTAAGTCTCAGAGTGGTTTTAGCAATGTGTTGTCTCCTTAATAAATCATTTTCTGAACATTTTTATACCAAAAATGGGGTTTTCACAGGTTCCAGCAAACTCTGGTTCCCTCGTTAGGACGAATGAGGCTTTTGCTGATGCTGCAGAGATCTCAAAGCTGAGATGTGGCATCGCCTCGGGTTGGAGAACAGAGCCAGCCAAGAGGAGCAGGACTGCACAGAAGACACGTCTGTGCTCCTCGGATGCTACGAATTTCTCGGAAAGCCAAGAAACCTGAAACTGTAGCGGCAAGTCAGACTTCCTCTCGAGATGGAGTGGAGGCAGGCTAATTTTAGTCACCATGCACTATGCAAATCATCGTTCTGGAGATGAGTTTATTTTTTTAAGTGCTGACTGCCAAACTTGCTGCAGGGCATAGACTCTTCATGTGGCTCCGAGAGAGGCTTGAAATCAGTGGTGTGACATTTCAGGATGTGTTCAGAAGGCCCTGCTGGAAAGCAGACTTTCAATAGGGAAGATCTAGATGACTGGTTCAGATCATATATTGATTTTCTAGCTGGCCAGAATTAGCTATAAGTGGGTTTTTTTTGGAGTAAGTTTTTGGTTCTATATGTAACTTTTCGTTTTGCTTGAAATCTCCCCTGATGCGCTGCACATCGTGGGCCCACAGGAGACAATGGGAGTGCTGGTATCTGGATCACACCCAGTATCTGTAGATACTATTGGGTTTTAGATTTATTCTCTGAATATCTGGCACATGCACAGAGCTCACTTTTAACTGGGATTAAGCCGACTTCCTAGGAAAGAGGTAATTCTCAGAAAAAAAGAATAGACTGTGATTCATGACACTCATTTAAAAGACAGAGGCAGGTATGGGGAACGTGGAGCAGCAGAAGCAAGGCAAGGTTCACTTCCAGGAAACCCAGGCTTTAGCACAGTCAGTAAATTGTTACGTTTCTCTTCAATATTAAAAAGATTTAGCGTGCAGACTTTGATCTGATAACTTTCATAATGTCTCTATCACGAGTCACGCTATGACTGAATTTGTGTTTAAAAGAAACAATTCTCCATTATTTCTTATCAACCCATCATAGACAGCTTCAGAAACTCTCCTTTCTTAACTGTAGGAATAACCACTTCCCAGTCTGATGTCTTACCCATAACCTTCAAGGCATTTAATCCATCCAAGCAGGTCTGCCTGGAGATAGGTTTGGAAAGGCACTTTGAATCCTGGACTCTAAAATAAGGCAGGAGAGTAAAAGCAGGAGCTGGTTCTCAACTGTGATGTTATTTCAAAAGGCTCTTCTATGTTCCGTGGCTGATCTTGACTCTTTCACATAAATGCTTCCAATCTCAGGCTCGAACCTTGTAAGTGGTCAGAATTTCTCCTTGAAAACTGCTGTGGGCTTTAGGGGGGACTTGGAGAAGAATATGTGCATAGCAGCATCTAATTTAGGTATGGAAGCTGTGAAATATCCCATTGCATTGAGGGCATGGAAAGGGAGCATTGTGCATTTATTTCCATTTACGTGAATGATCTGCCTGTTTTGCAGGTGTCCAGCAATGCCCAAAGACAACAAAAATATAACTGTAAGACTGTATATATGACATGTGGCAGCTCCCCAGCCACTGGAAAGAGGTGGGAATGGGGAAAAAGATATTTTCCATGGTAAAAGCATAGGGCAATCCAAGGGGCATCCAGGTCCCCTGCTTTGGGGGAAAGGTAAGGGAGCGCTGCTGGGGGGATGCTGGCAGGAGAGGGTTCACCTGCTTAATTCGCACATTCTTCCTCAAAATGTATCTCCTGTGGGATGGAGCCATGTCCCAAATCTAACACCAGGGAGCAACTGCCTCTGTGGAGATGGATGGTGCATTTGTGCTGCGGGGTGTTACACCATGCTGCCCTTCAGCACGGCTACGCTCTATTTTTGTACATTTTCTGTGTCATTTCATCACCCCTCAGCTTCACATTAAATCTGACCTTTCTACTGCACTTGACTGAGGAAAGGTAATCACCTACTTTGCCTTCTTCAGGGTTGTATATCACTGCATACGGCAGGAAGATAAGTGTATCTGGAAAATACGGTTGCATGTGAGACTAGGCAGGAAAAAATATTCATGAGCAGGTCAGGATCCACTTGAAGACCTGCCAGACCGCAAATACATTTTTCAAGCTGGATATTTAACTGGCTCCTGTGAAAACTCAGAAATTGTAGAAAACGTTTGTTTGCTTTGAAGAGCGGAGAGACACTTCAGCTCCCCCTTGCACGATGCTGCAGGAAGGCCCTGAGCGAGGACAGGGAGGCTGCTGTGATTTATGACGTTGCGGAGAGTTGGGAGGCTATGAAGGAAGAAAAGGGATATTTCAGGTTTCATACAGGGGCTAGAGATGGATCTAAATACGCTGTTGTGCAACCCTTGGACTGGAACTGAGACTTCGTATTGCACAAAATAAACCATCAGTCAAAAGGAGCCATAAGCATGAGGGCTCCCCAGGGGAAAAAATAACCTCTTGCAAACAGCTCTGCCAGAGCACCCTCACAGAAACTTCAGGGACCTCTTCCAATTAATACAGCTACAAATTACGCATATCTTTTGTGGATCTGATCTGTTGGCTACTGAAGATATTAATTGCTGTAACAAAGTGACAATTCCAAAGCGATGGCAAAGGTAATACAGCAGGAAAGGTGTGGGAACACGGTGCGGCTGCAGTTCGGGTCAAGCAATAAATAGCTTTCTTACAGCTATGTCTATTTTATATGCCCAGGAGCAGAGTAAAAGAGCCTGCACTGTGCTCAGTGTTGCTACAACTGCTTATTTTTATGACTCTTTATAGTATTTTGATATGGTGCCATCCAGAGGTACCTGGATATTCAGGATATAACCACTAATGAGCGACAGAGGCACAAGGGTCAGCTGCAGCAAATGCAAGGGCAGGACTCCCACCCACGTGGGCTTTGAAACCCCTTAATTAAGGTGAAGAAAATGCCTTGGTGTCACAGCTTGTTCTATTATATTAGTCATGTAGAAGCTCTACTTAATGTTAAAGTGATTAAAGAATAAGCTAACCTGATAAAGAAACACCATCCAACAAAAACAAAAGCACTTCAGCTAAAATAGGTTGGAAAATGCTCGCCAATTAAGCTAATGTAAATTTGCATAGATGTGGGCTTGCTAACACTCTTTTCCCCCTATTCTTGCCTAAATGGGATTGACTATTTTTCTAATTATGATGTAATTGTGTGGCCTGGGGATCGTTGATTACAGATGCACTTCCTTGCCTCACTGTTTTGTCTGACTCCAAGAACAGAGGGATGCTCTGCTGGGATGTGCTGCTGCTCTTTTTGGCTGCAGTCTTGACCTTAAAAAAAGAGGAAAAGCAAAAAATGAGTAAGCTGAGCTATTTATAGTTGAGCTAATTATTTTGATGTGATATGGCAGCAGTAGAGACTGTTTTCCCTTCACTCAATTAGTGGCAATGGAAAAAGCATTCAATACCCTTTTAACAGTATTCATTAGCTACAATACAAAGCTTTGCTTAATGTTTTAAGATGCAGGATTTTGCAGTACAGCAAGGGGGGGGGCACAGTGCTGTGTTGTGTTTCTGGTTGATGTAGGAGAAGCTGTGATGTGAGGAGCTGGAAGGGAGTTGCTGTTGTTAAAGAAAATAATCTGCTGTTTGGTGGGAAGTTAGCGTGCAGCAAGTCTGTACAAACCACCATGTAAACTTGTACAGGTTAAAGCTCAGAGGTCTGGGTGGATACCAAGGAGTTTGAAGTAGCTAAAGCTTTGCTATTCACGAGTGGGGAAACTGAGGCAGGAGCTGTTAACTTGGGAAAGGCTGCAAAACTAGTAAACGGCCAGAGAGCGACAGTTTGTGGCCTCTGCTCTGCCCAGAGAAGGTGGATTTATGAATACACTGCTGCTCCTCACTGTCTCTTACCTGCCTTTGTGCTGTTCCCCTGTGCAAATTCTGGGAGTGAGACCTGCTGGGCAGCAAACAAACTGGGGGAGGTGGAGAGCACAGATGGGGATGGCTTGGCTGAAATTTCTGTTGCTTCTTACTGAAGATTCTGAGCACCATGATGTGTTTTCTTGTCTCTGGGGAAGCTGCTAACGGTGGCTCTCCCTGGTCTCTCTTTTGGAGCTGGACAAGAAGCTAGATTTTTATTCTGTAAAATTTTGGGATAAAAAAAAAAAAAAGGAGCGTATCCTTATCTTTAAGCAAGGCAAAATCTGAAATCCTACACTTCTGTGAGTTATTTCTGGTGGAAAAGCACTTTACTGTTGAAGCTTGGGTCTTACTCCCTCTCCCAGGCTTATAAAATAGCTTTTCTTCCTTGCTCCTCACCACTCTCAGGGTGTTCTGCAGCTGGTCCCTCTCCATGACCACAGAACTCCTGCCAGAGGATTTACCACATATTACAGGGGTTTTCTTCACTCTTGCAAGAGAGGAATCAAAAAAAATACAGTCTCTCCTCCTTTTAAGGCTTTGATGGGGTCCCTGAAAGCTGTGTACTTCTCAGGTTGCTTTTGGTGACCTTTCGGGCTTTGAGAAAGCAGGTGCTGTTCGTGAAGCCTTTACGTGACTGTTGCTTTGTTTTCCTTTTATTTATCTTTTTTAAACATGTGGGTCAGGCAGCTGCAGGTACAGTGCAATATTCATGAGAGGCTCTGATTTATGCAGGCACAAGGCTGTGCAGCGGGATTACAGGGTACTGAATGTTATATGCAGTTTTAATTTCTTTTTATGACCAAAGGACACAGCCAGAGTTTCTCAAATATGGAATTTATGAGAGGCTCATTCATGCAAGTTTTAAAGGGCCCCTGTATCTCTGCCTCGCAAAGCTGCTGGGGTGAGCAGCCTGCTCAGCCTTTGCCAGTTGACAACAGTATGCATATACATATAGATAGAAAAAACATGGCTAGGGCAATTAGTTTGATGCCCAAATGGCCTCTGCGTGTAGAATCCAGGCATCCTGCAGTATTTGCACAGCCCCAGCCCCTTCTCTGAGTGAGGAACAGAGAAACTCCACATATTAATTACACTTAGACGCTCAAAGCTGAGCAGGGACTCTGTGCGGCTCAGTGCCGAGGGTTAACTTCAGGGCTTCTAAAAGTGATCAGAGCGCAAACTACATCACAGAGGATATTTGTGGCAGGCGCAGGTCCAGGCATTCTTTGGCCCTCCTGACTTCCAGTCCTGTGTTCCACACGGACACATCACTCCTGTTCTGACTTAATTTTGTGCTTTGTGTCTGACCTGCAAGTCCTTTCTCCTGAGAAGGAGCCTTGTCGCTCACAGGAGAAATGGGGTTTGTGTTCCTGGTCGTTCCTTGGGCACTGCTGTCCACCTGGAATTTGCATTGTAGGTTATGAAACAACCTGGCATAAAATTCAAGGTGTTAAATGCAATAATATGGCCCTGCAACAAAACGTGCCTGTCTGATGTGACGAGTTATCCAGCCCTCTCCTACTACAGGCGTTACGCTTTGAATTGCATGTACTTGCATCCCACGTGGCTATTCTGGGGAGAGAGATGATTCTCTTGAGAGTCACCAAAGTTTTGTGGTGGAACTGCAACCACTGGTATATTCAGAAACCCGATAACAGGTTCCTGATGGGAGATGCCCCCTGAGCATTGGTTTAAAACATCAAGTCTGCCAGTTGGCGACTGTCTCCAGCTCCAGAGCTCCTGGGGAGGGGGAAGGCGACCTGCTCCAGGCTTAATAAACACAGGGAGAAGTCATTTCCAAGTCTGACATCTCACAACAAGGCTCATGCTGTGCTTGGTGCTCCAGGATGCTCAACGCGTGGTCCTGCCAGTGAGGCCCAAGCCCTCATCTCATGGATGCTGCTGCTGCAAACGCCTCTGAGTCGAACAAGGACAAATGGCGAATGCTTCACCTGCCTCCTGCAGCCGGTGTCTTCAGCTTCCAGTTCTGCAGGAGGGGAGCTTTCCTTTCCCCCTTCCCTCCGCACAGTGCCACCCAGGAAAACAAAAAGGCACCGTTAACATCTGCTCTTTTCTCCTCCTACGCGCAGGCTCTTTCTGAGCTCTCCATTAAACCCCTTCCCACGCGGCGGCGTGGGCTGGCTCCTGCGCACACATCTCCGCGTACGAGCCCTCCCATCCCTCGGGAGCGACGTTTGCAACGGTGACTGCTGAGGGTTTATTTTTGTTCCTCGCTAAGACTTTGGCAAACGGGCGCCTCAGTCTCCAACTGCCCCTACTCCTGGAGCGCCCAGCTGGTGTGACGGCAGGGCTGCCATGGGGGCTTATGGCGACACTGCGAGTGGGTGGGAAAGGATGCAGCAGCGTACGTAGAAATTTCACATCGCTAAGCTACACTCAGGTGCATTTAATTCTACCAAGAGGGGTTACTAAGGAAACAAGGAGCTGATTTCTGGGGTGGGGGGGGGTGAGAAAAAAAAGCAGAGGTTTTTAATGAGCAACAAAAGCTATACTTGTCCTTCAAGTTTGATGTGCTGGGAACTGCTCTTTGTAATCGAGGGGTGTCTGATTGTGAGCGCTGCCGTGGCTCTCTGGTCCCAGTCCTGTCCCCGTGGCGGTGGCAGGGTGCCGAGAACACGCACGAGCTCTGACTCACTCCTCCTGCTGGCAAAGGAAACAGGAGAATCCATCTGGGCTGGTTCCATCCTGAAAAACTTGCCATGTTTTGCAATTTGCGCTTTATTTTTCTCTCCCCCGACTGTACCGGGTTGGCTTTTCCCGAGGCTGGCATGGCTTTTTGTTGCAACAAGAAAAAACCCATCAAAATAAATGTTGCAGGAGAGTTAAACCTGAGATGTTCAAGGCCAAACAACAGCAGCTGCTGCGCGGGAAGTTCTGCAGAACTGCTCAGGTTTTTCCCACAGATTAAGACAACCCCAGATCTGCCCGTCAATGGAAACCAGTGATTTACTGTATCAGAAATACAACAGCACTTATCCTCAGAAACGCAGCAAGGTGATCAATTGCATCATGAGCATTAATAGTTATGTCAAGTACCTACTTCATAACATCAAAACAAAAAGGGTTTTAAGATATGGTATTACTCTATCAGGGGAAAACATACATTTTCAAAGTTAAGAAATCAGATCCAAATACCTAAAACATTTCAGAAAATGCTGTAAACATTGAATAGGAGCAATACTTCAAAAGCAATTATAATCTCCAACTAAAGTTCTCCAGTATAGAAGCAAAGAAAAAGATATATATATATATTTAATTGTATTTCCCGAATAGGATGTTTAGTTTGCGGGGATGTGACATAATTGTGTATCTTCCCACCATTCAGAAAGTATAATTCCCCAAACTATCACAGAAACACTTACCCATTAAAAATAAAAGTCTAAGCTTCCAAACCTGATACATTTTGCAGTATGATTAACTCGCTAGCACCCAGATTATTTAATTCAAGCAAAGAAAAATTTCCAAGAGAATGGTTCAGTTTATCTTAGCATATAATTTTTTCCTGTGAGCACAGAAAAATACAAATAACAGTTTATGTCGGCTTTGATAGATTTACAGAACTGTTAGATTACACCCAGACCATCCTGAAGACTCACTTCTATTAGGCTTTGCTATAAAGCAATTTAAAATGCATTCGAAATTAATTCCAGAAGAAAGGAAGCTGTTGTTGTCCTTCCACTTTAGCTCTTCTTGCTAACATTTGTGTGCAAATGGGGATGGGGGGAGGAAAGAGATGTTTGTAGGAACATATTTATTTTGCAGCAGAAAAGGGCAGCGTGGATATTTTTTGTAACTGTTTCTACATGAGAGGGTCTGTATTATCAGTGGTGGTGACAAATATTGCACATCGAGCTGTGATGGTTTCTAGTGATATAAAAGGTGTGTGAAACAGATCATGAAGGGATCAGTGCGTTTTCTATGGGAAATAACAGATTCTCCCCCAGCACTGAAATGTTGCTCCCATCAGACTGGGTACAATGGGCTGATCCAGAGCTTGAGTCTCCAAAAAGTCTCTGGGGCAGCTGCAACCCCACTCGCTCTCACAGGAGAATAAACTGTCTTTACACTACTATATTTATCCAAGGGGTTTCACTGCTTTAGGGCTCTGTTTCAGATATTAATACAGCATTTCCCAGGCGGGTCCCTGGGGGTGCGATGTGGTTCACAGCTCACTTCGGTATCCTATATATCGCTTTTCAGAAGCATTTTTAAACTACCTGAAATACAGTTGCTCGGTATTTCCAGCAGTCACAGTGCGACCTGGGATATCAGTATTTTGCAGTTTTTAATAAGAATGAGAAATCCCCAAAGTGAGGGTTGCACTGTGTAGTGATGTTGTTTTGTTCATGGTTTCTGGGTTTGGTTTTGTTGTGGTTTTTTATTTTTTAATTTTTTTTTAATGCTATGGTGCTGTTTGATAAATGTCACACGTGGGTCAGTGAGTATGGTCACAGATTCCCCTTCAGTAGATCATTATTTATCTTGGAGAAAAAAAAAAAGCGAAAATACTTTCCTAACTAACCCTGCGTGACACCCGAGCCTGGGCAGGTATCGCTTTGCTGAGCTCGGCTTTGGCACCGCCACAAAAACCCCGCTGGACCTGCCAGACCTCCCGGGTTCACGGGGTGGTCAGGACGAGCGAGCCGTGGAAATATCTTGGGGATGAGCCGGGATTCCCTCCCGGATCCCAAATAGCACAAGCGGTCTTGCTATTTAAAATGGCTTTGGAGTTGCAGAGCACAATACAAGGTTGTCACTTATAGAGAAATTGAGAGCCCTGTGAAGAAGAGTTTGTGCTTAAAACACAACCGGAGTTTGACCAGACCTGACCGATGCTTCTTAGCAGAAATAGGTACCACCAAAACTCAGCACAGCTTCGGTTTCAAACCGATGGTGATGCAAAGCTGCGAAATACCCATTTTTGAAACCTGCTGGTCCAAATAAATACTGAGTAAGCCAGGCTTTGCCTGAACGCTTTGGTTTCTTAAACAGACAGAGCACTAAAGCCCTGGCTGTGAAGAAACATTATCTGAGATGTGCGCTGTGCCCAGAGCATCTAATTAAAAAATATATTGATGTATTATTCCTTCAATGAGGAATCCTTGCTTAAATGAGGAAGGAGAATTTCTGCCCTTTTTCTTCCAACTTTTCAAAGATTTCTGGTTTTGGTTGTGTTGGTTTTGTTTTGTTTGGTTTGTTTTTTTTTTTTTAAGCCTTTAAATATTTACAACAAACTGCTCAGGAAGAAATTGTGTGTTATTCACTTTCATTGTTGTTCTGATGAAATATCGAAATCAAATTTGGAGGAAACCAACTGGTGGTAGACACTTCGAGGCGAGGAAAAATAAAACCACAAAAAAACCCAAAACAAAACACATCAGCTGCGCTAGCAATTGAGATTTATTCAGTCAATTATAGTTAACAGGAAATGCAAGTCTCCTAAAGAAATGTTTTCTTCTGGAGCTGCTGAGGAGCGCTGCGTGGATTATAAATGATAACGGGGCACGGTGCGTGCTCAGGTGGGTATTTGGCCGGGGGGTTGTTTTTGGGGTGCCCTTTTCCCTGGGTGTCTCGGGTCTGCACTCACAGCTGAGCAGCGCATTTGACGTTCAGACCCATGCAGGAACAGCCGCGTTTGCTGCTGTTTCGGGTCACTGAGTTTTTGCATCCAAGCTCCAAATCGGCCCAAGTTGACTTGAAACGCTGCCAGCCTGGCCTAAGATTTGCAAGTCTAAGTCTAACCAGGAAATCTCCTCTTGATGAAAGTCTGGGGACGAGGAAAGGGCACGATCTGTGTTTTATGTGCACTTCAATAATTTTATCTGCGGTGAATTTAGCATTCAAAGAACCAATAAAAAAAAGAGAACACTAAAAAGAAAAGGTTTGCAAACACAGTTTTACGTAAACTCTGTCTAAACTTTCCTGTTGTGTATTACAACATCTGAGAATGTCCAAACCCTATTTACCAAACCTTTTCCACACTGGTTAACACCGTTCCGCATGTCCCATCTCGGAGCAAACCACCCCGAGGGCACTGGAGCTGAGTCTAACTGAGCTGTGCTCATCTGGAGATGATTCCCTGCTGCCATGTGGGACAAGTCCCACATGGGGGGGGCATCACCCCCACCCTGTGCGGGGATGGGGGTCCAAAAAGACGCAGGTGCTTGGCTGGCACAGAGGGTGAATAGGGGAAGTCTTGGTTTGCAGAGAGCTGGTTCAGCAGGGCTGAGAAATGAAGGTCACAAGGGAAGGGGATCAGGGTTATTTATCTGCGGGCGCTCGCTGCTGAGAAAAGCAACACTTGGTCGTGGATCTGTCCCAGCCGCAGCCCCAGCGCACCTGGGGCAAACATACAGCCCTGGGCACATCGCTTACCGCAGGTTTCCTCCCATCCTCCTTCGCAAAACAACCTGTTTTGGGCCAGACTGAAGGGTAAATGTGTGAGGCCGAATCTGCCCGACCTGGCGGCGGCATTTGTGGCATGAGTTGGGGGGAAAATCCATCGCAAATCGGGTCCCTGCAGCTGGAGCCTCTTTTATCCATGTGCAAATGCTGAACTAGCACGAGTCAAAGTTCCTTTTTAAAGCGCACTGCTGGTTTGTGCAGCTTAATGACTTCCTCAGATTTTTGTAGTTATTTCCATTCTCTAAAGGCTCCTGGCTGTTTAATTTGAAAACACGCTCAGAAAATACCGCTAAGAACTTAAATGTTGATGAAAGACTCCTTGCTTAAGAGGATGGGGGTTTCAGAAGCACTTGGTCCTGATTCAGCAAAAGCACTTGATTATTTTCAGTTTAATTTTACAAAGTAGTTAAGCACATGCCTAAAGCTACGTATGTCCTTAAGTCCACCTCTGCTCAGCAAAGCATTTCAACACGTGCTTCGCTTTAACCAGCAACAAGGGATTTTTAGTATATGCTTAAACATTCCCCAAACCTGGAACTGGAGCAGTGCTGGTAGATGATTACCCTCCTCCCTTTCTAGAACTGCTCGATCTGTCGCACCACTGAAAATATTTTTAAAAATCCTTAAAATATCGTATTGCTGGTAAGAGCAAGGGCAGCTCCTCCCTGGTGGCACAGAGCGTCCCACACCGTCCTCTCCAGCGTGGGGCTGCAGGGACTGTTCCCAGGGACGGGAGGGGACGCTTTTCAAGTGAGTGAAGCTTTGTGGTTGCCCTGACTGTTGTCTTGCTCTATATTTAGATGTTGTCATAAATGCAGAGTGCAGGTCCCTGCCTGAAGCCCGTGGGTGTTGCTGAAATACAGATAATAAATGGCTCATGTGATTTGACCAGAGGCCACTTCACTGAGTATGTCTGAGCCCTATTCCCTTTGCTGGATGTGTCTGTTGTGGTGGTAATTTCAGCAACAACCTTTTCTGTTTTCAGGCTTCCAGCATGTTGGTGTGTTTAAGTCTAGACCTTGCTTGGGGAAAGCTCAGACTGGAGGTGTTCTGGGTAGAATTTGGCAGCTTGTCAGAATAGTCAGCAGTGATGGTCTGAAGCTGAGTCCAGCAAAACCAGGCAGGTCGGGATCAGTGGGGCTTCCCCTGAGATCACCTCTTCAGCTCTTGGGCATCTCCTGTGCTGAGTTTCTCTGAAATCTGTGAGATTGGCAGCACTCGGACTCTCAAATCAAATTATCCTGGAAAGCAGAAAGGCTCCAAGCCCTGGTGGAGCCAGAAATCGGGGTTTTCTGGGATTCAGCAACAGCCTTGAATCACAGCTTCCATAATCCAAACTTGGAAAATGTGCCATTTGAATGTCTGTTCCAGAGTTACACTGTGATGCAGCCATTCAATATCTGCCCCAGGCGTGGTAACAGTGGCCGGAAAGGGTGAAACCACCCTGTGTGTTTTCATCGAGTGCATCAGGCACCATGACCTATGGGAGCAGGCACTCATCTGCTGTGGGTAAATAAAGACTTCCCTTCTACATTTAAAATAAAAACAATCTCTTTAAGAGGACAGCACCCAGCACAAATGCACCAAGCACCCTCGGTGCCACAGCGTCGAGGTCACATGGAGTACGGATGAGCATCCTGGGCACCTGTGCCTGGAAACCAAAGGGCTGATGAAACACAACTGTTGTCGTGGTGCTTTGGGTTATTTCACTGGCGTTTTGGATAAAAGCTACATTTTCCAGTGTAAGAAGTCTCCTCATTTCCTCAAATAAAAGCAGCTGCTGATCACACAAAGGGCTGGGGACTGGGAAAGAAGAGTAAATGGATAAAAAGATCAGTGCAAGTATTCAGACGGAGATGCTCCAAGTGCCACAAGGAAGATCAGATCTATTCCCTAGGATGGGACAAAGCAATAGTCGAGATCCAAAGAGCTCCCAAGTTTTTTGGACTCAGGAACCTGCCCTGGTTGTTGGTAGATGTAGCTCCTGCCTCACCTGTCCAGTCCCCTCTTGTTTGCCTTGGCTGCACAGCAATATCAGTACAGACTCCCTGCTGGTTTTTGCCAAGGCATGGGGGACAGCTAACAAATCACTTCTCTTTTTCAGAATATATTCCTTCTCTGCAAAGCTCTTGGCTATTCCTATATTTTTGAAAAGTCTTTAAAGGAAAAAAAAAAAGTTGTTTGTGGTGCTAACGGTATGGAACGAGCTAAAGCTTTATGCAATTTTTAGCGCTCTTGGAACAGAGAGAATCAGAGGAACTGAAAATATATGCTTAATCGCCCCCAGGAAAGACTGCCATAATATTTTGGGTTGCATAAGCAAACTAAATTGGAAATCTGGAATCTATTCAAGACCTTTTGATCAGGGAGCTTTGCAAGTGCAGAAAAGTAAAAACACAGACAGATGGGGATTAGAGTTGAGCATCAGGAGAATAATTTCCTCTTTTAATTTCAGTTCCTCCAACATATAAAAAGCATTAACAATCCAGTTACGTAACGTGCGTCAGAACCCGGCTATACGGAGCAGTAATGCTTGGTGTAATTAAGCCATTACACAGCCTGTGTTTGCTGCATGGGGGCAGGAGTCGCTTTGCACAAGCAAATGAACCCACCCTCCCCTTCAAAAATCTGGGCAAATGTCCTGGCCAAAATTAGAACCAGTTATCGAGGCTAATAGGAGCTGCAGGGGGTTCAGGGAAAATTGAAGCCTGCTCCGAGATACTGCTGGGTTCACAAAATCCAATTGACAATCACTTGCAAACCCCAATCTACCCTATTTTTCTCTATCTTTGTTACTAAATCAGCTTCAGCGAGAGAAGGGAGATTAGGCTGAGGAGCAAGCAGAGATGTTTTTTGCTGATTGTTTGACATTGGGAATAATAGTCCATAATGTACTTTGTGTTATTCTAAGAGGAGGATCTCTGAGAGAAGGCTCTGCAACATTTCGAGCCTGGCAAGAGCCCCACAGATTGGAGGCTGCAGAGGCTGGCAGAACAGATTAGATTTCTGTTCTCGCCTGTTTTCCTCTGCTCGGAGGATATTTTTGCGTACGATGGCTGATGCAGAATGATACAAAAAAGCACTAAGGGGACAGTCTAAAAAGGGCCACTTACATTTCAGGATCAACTAACACAGCTTCTGAACAGGTTTTGAAGAGTCTCTGATACCCCGGAATATCCATATTAAGAACTATTTGCTTACTGGGATCAGCTCCCTTGGCTGCTGATGTTTGCAGATAAAAGCCACTTCTTCCAAGGGGCTGATTCTTTCTAAAGTGTTTGTTTGGTTTGGTTTGTGTTGTGTTGGGGTTTTGTTTGTTTGGTTTGTGTGTGTGGTGTTTGGTTGGATTCATTTATTTTTTTCTCCCCCAAGCAGATTTAACTGCAGTTCCTTTTGCTTGCATTTCACTCCTGTTACGTGAATTTAGGTGGGAGTAGGACTGAGATTTCACAGGCCGGTTCTGCTTTTCCTCATTTCAATTAATATTGCATATGGGAAGACATCTGGATTTTTGGCACTGCTCTATGATACTGCACACAGGCAGGAGCTCGGGGAAGTCTCTGCAGCAGGAGCAGCGCTGCCCTGGGCGTTCTCCTCCCGCCCTGAGAAATCCCAAATAGGGCAGGACAAACCCTTGGAGCTCTCCCATCGCTGTCCTCACCCCGCTCCTTCACGGGAGGGATGTGGCGAGGAAATCCCGACCTCCCAGCAAACCCGAAGCCGGGAACCTTTGCAGATTGGAGCTGCTCTGGGGCTGCTGGTTCGGGTGCTGTGCTCAGGTCGGGATTTGGGAACACACAGTCGCTTTCTACACTGAACGCTGAGCAAGCGCGGAGCCCAGCTGTTCATCAGACCTGGGGACTCTGGTTATTTTTGGAGCACGAGAAGACCACAACAAGAAGTTAGTCATGTGTGGGCGGTCCTCTCCAAGCTGATTTGCAACAGTAAATAAACAACAACAAGACAGAAGCCTTAAAAAACTCGTTTTTACACACAACTGGCACGTCATTTCCATTCAAATGGGTTATACCGTAGGTGCACATGAGATCATCGGCTGCTATTTAAGGAGGAAACCTCTACTTACATAAATGTCTGATTATGCAACTGTCATGGAAACCAGAGATGACAAAGATGTATTAGATGAGCTTGTCTATTCCCTCAGAGTGCCCGATTGTTCCTTGTGGTTTATTTTTTTGCTGAAGATTTTAAGAACCGATCAGTGGCGGCTGGACGCCCGGCTTGAGAAGAAATGATTTATAGTACGAGCTGAGCTGTCACTTTTCAAAAGGTGATTTGTTTTGGAAACTCAAGAATAGAAGCACTTAAAGTCACTGGTTGTATCCAACCATCTTCACACCAGCGCTTACTTCAGCTCTGTGCCTGTATTTTCAGAGTACCATGGCTTTCATTGCTTAAAATACATGGCAGAGTCTTAAAGGACATTTTTCTAGTGTTCTGACTGACCCTTCTTTAATTTTCATCCCCTAACTCTGTTGTCTTTCCAAATAATACTCCATTTGCTCTGGTTTTGCACCCTGCCAGCACGTCCCTTGTTCGCTGTTGTTGCTTAGCCAAGCTATACAAATTTAGCTCTTCTTAATCTTTCCTCCTAGGTCAGTCTTTCTAGCTGCGCTCATTTTTGCTGCTGCACAGGGAAATTGGTGGAGATTAGTATTTTAATCTTCTTTCCCTGTTTAAAGAAACCCCAGGAACTGTAGACATTGAATGGTTTTCCTGTGACTTTAAATTAAAACATTTTAAAATAGATATATTTATATATATATATTTCTCTCTTTCACCTCTAGTTCTTCTCTGTCATTTATTTATCTGCTCTTCTGTCTTGTTAGAAAATTACTTTAAAAAGAAAAATTAAACTTCAGTTTGGTTTCTTATCATGAACAGGGTAAAATTGTTATGGCACGACCTGCAGCTTAGTCTCACCCATGCTAATTCTGCAGAATTAACCTGAACTGTCTTTAAACTAACCCCTCTGGGTTGTTCATTTCCACCAGACTTGGGATTTGGGAGGATATGTAGTGGGATGAAGACTAAAATACTAACGCTGCCAGTAGTATTTACCCTCATTTGTGTACAGCGGTTCCTCTTCTCTTGTGTTTTCTGCTGGCTCACAGCGTGTTTGGTTGCTGCTGTTTTCCCTGAAGTTGGTCTCCTTGTTCTCTCTTAATCCCAGTGGTTGCTGAACTCTTTTGCTCCCTTCGGGTCCAATCCAGGTACTGATGGGTAACTGCAATATGCACCTTTTGGTTCCTAAGACCTGTTTAAGACAATGTTTAAACAGTTTTAAACAGTAAATATTTTTTATCTGTAGCTGGGCTCTGCCCAGGGTCATAAGGCAAATTAAATTCAGGCTCCATTAGATCCCAATAAGAAAGCAGAGCTGGGGCTTCTCCTCGGACAGGAGGTCCCAGACCCAACACGTCCCTGTTCGTTACCTGTCGGTGCCAACGGGAAACCTGCCACCGCTGCTGCAGAATACGGGGAAAAGCCGATATCTGATGAGCAGAACCTCAAAACACAAAAGGGCTTCGCACTGAATCATTGCATCAGGCTTACGAGCTAATTCTGGTCTCGCTGAAGTCATTTGAAACACTCTTTTAGCACGGGCAGGGTTCCCGCTGACAGTCCTCCAGCACCTCGCCTATCTCCCCGGGCAGCGCCGGGGCTATTTTAGCCCAGCCTGTCAGTTGAGCTGAATTGTTCCATTATGTGGTGACTGTGCAATGTGGAAAAGTGTTCAGCAGGGACCACTCTCTAAATGAGAGAAGAGTTATTGAGTCTCCAGGGCCAATTCAGTCATTGATTATTTTGTTATTATTATTATTTTTTATTTTATTTTATTTTTTCCTGAGGCAGCTGAGACAGGGAGCAATTACAGTGGTGATTTTTCTGCTATATGGATCTCAATTGACCATGCGGTGGAGGGACATGTGCTTATTCCACATAAAACCCCACTGCAGGGCAATGTTTTCCAGCCACTACTGAACCGAGACAGATTTGACCCTAGAGATGAAAATTCAGATTGTAAAGTCTCACCCTTCCATCAGCAAGAAGACAATGAAGTGTAGTGCTTATGGGATGATTTATAAGACCAAAGTGCTCCAATTGCTCATATTAAATCACAGCAGTTGGACCACATATAGGCAAACAGACTTTCTGGAGCAGATCAGATGAGTCCCAACCTCCTCTTCAAGTATTTAAAATAAGGCCTTAAAAGCAAGAACCTGTTTCATTGCACTTCTTAAAAGAACAAGATACCCCAGGGAGAACTCGCCTGGTCCCCTCCCGTTACCCCGCAGCAGATGCCCACGTTGCTGCTGTCCCCTCTTCCACCAATGGACACATTTCTGCAGGAATGATCCCTGAATTTCATCTGTAAGAGCCTTTGCGATCCTTCTAAATAATTTCAGCATGAGATATTGTTAGGAAGCTAAAAATCAAAGGCATGAGGACCAGCATGTATAATAAGATGGAAGAGGCTTTCAGCAAAATGAGAAGCACATTGAAGGATTTGGGAGTTTCTTCCTATACGAATTCCGAAAGGGGTCACGGGTTCGCAGCGCTGTGTGCTCAGCATAGGCAGTAATTACATCTCCTCTTTCTAAATTATGTTATCAAGAAACATCTATATTGTTTGCATGGGTCTAGATTACGCTCTGAGAATAGAATGTTCTCTGCATAAAGAGCGCGGCTGGAGTAAATCAATGAGGATGCACTCAGAAACATCAATTAAAGGTAATACAAGTCTTTAGCACAGTATCAGGAAGCTAGCAGAGTCTGAAATTCCTATTTTTCGTAGCCTGCCTTTCTCCCTAGGAAAGCGACAAAGCAGAACTACTCAGAAATTCATAAGGTTTAAAAATATCATACTTGTCTTCTCTCATCCTCTTCTTTACCCGGGTTTTTGCTTGGTGCCGTTTCCCAACGTAGTAGACGAACATAATGTTTTGCTTTGGGAGATCTCAGACTTCTGCTGGGTACAGGGGTTGCCCTTCTGCAAGTGTTGAATACGTTGGTTTTGGGGTATCTGCTTTGGGACACCTGCGGTCTGAATTCCTGCGATGCTGAGAGCCGGGCGCTGCTGTCAGCGGGAGCTGAGGTTTCCCAACCCTACTGAACATCAAGTCCCAGCCTCCTCCAGAGCAGCGCCTAGAAACTCCAGATTTTTCAAAGTTAACAGTTACCTCTGAATATAAAACAACAGCAAATCTACCACAGAAGTGAGAACAAAATCCAGACCTTCTCCCCTACTGGTAGGTACTACCTGGTGCTTGTTTGCAGCAGAGTGAGCGATCTGGCCACCTTCAGACACAATTAGTAAGGGAGGTGTACGTAAATGCATGTACATGTTCTCTGCTGGTCCCAGTGATTTCCTGTTGTTGAGGGAAAATGGGAAATCAATGTGAATCTTCCTTCAGCCTATTAATTCTGCGCCCCCTTCACAGACGTTAATTCAAATGCGAAACCTGAGCCGGGGTTTGAGCCTCCGCCTGTGCTCAAAGCGGTTCAAGCACAGGGTTCCTGTTCAGGCCCATTTGTTACCTACGTGACACTCATCCATCATCGTGATCGTAATGCTGAGAGGTGGAAAATTTTCCCCTAGCTGTTCGGAAGAAAAAAGCACCTTACATAGAATTTCTAAGCTTCTTCAGCTGAGCTAATTATTCAGGAAAAGGTATTTTTCATTGCAAGAAGCACAGGCGAGCAGATTCCATTCATAACTCAAATACCAAACAGCTTTAGCACCTTTGGTTTTAATGGCTTAGTTTATTAATATCAAGGTGGGTTTTTCAGTCTGTTTGGTTTTTATTTCTTGGTGGGTTTTTTTTGTTTATTTTTTTAATGCTTTTTCCCTTTGGGCAGAAAGCTGCTCCCTTTTCGTCACAGCCTCGATAATGAATTGCAGTGTACAAAGCTGGTCATACAATACGCAGCGGCGGCAGCGCAGAGCGAGAATCTTTGGGAAGAGTTTCCATAGAAACATTGACGTCCTCCTGGCGAGCAGGACACCGAGTTCCTTCAATGGGAGGTATGGGGTTTTAAAGGAGCAGCGAGGTGGCGGGAAGCCAATCCAGCAGAGCAATGACTCTGCATCTCCCAGCAGAATAGGGGGGTTGAGCTGGTGGGAGAGGAAAAATAAAATAATTCAAAAAAAAAAAAATAACCCAATTACCCTCGCATTATCAAAATGTCGGGTTTGATGGTTGCTGCTTGAACGGTGCTGTAGATAGCCTGGTAAATAATTAAACTGCTGACTGCAGAGTGCATGAGAGCCGGCAGCCAAAATCATAAATACTCAAGGCTGCGAAGTAGCAGCTTCTAAAATATCTTGTCGGATTTTTGTCAGGCTCCATCCCCAGAAGCCTTAAATTCAGCAGAAATCGGCATGACGCAGGCATAAACCTCGCGGGGATGAGCAAGGTTGCACCCCGGCGATGCGCACCCTCCCCTTCGCTGCTTCTCTTGGAATGAGACAAGTGTTTTGCTAATGTTCCAGCTCTGTGTTTTAAATAGCCTCGCGTCTACCCAGCTAAATAGTGGCAGAGCAGTCCTGTCTGGAAGAGGCTGTTTCTAGAAGGAAAACAGTCAGAGGAAATGTTTTTGCCAGAAATGTTGGAAATCGTACAAAACAAAAAGGGAGCGTGCAAAAAAATTCACCGCCGAGCGCTCCCCAGTGTTTTTGTTAAAGCTCACAAAACGCTTTGTTTTGGAGCAACCCACAGATAAGATTAATGAAGGTGACAATCGTCCCTTCTCGGATGGTGGGTGACCCTCCCCGAGGCCCCATCCCAGCCTGGGGACACCGGCTGGATCCTCCCCAGTGGCTGTGGGGGCTTTGGCTCCGGGTGCGGGAGCCAACATCGCTCAGCCTGCCCAAGCCAGCAGCCATCTGACCCAACCTGGTTGCTCTCAGCCTTCACAGCTGCCTCCAGCTCTTTGAGTCCGAGCTGGATATCTCCATCATGGTTCAGACAACTCTCTGGTGCTGCAGTCTGACACATCTCAATTAGGGTCTTACGTGTGCCACCCTCTCAAACACTTGAGCATCTTCCCGTGGCAAGTTGCACGGTGAGGAGCGCCTAGTACGGCGCTTCCTCTATTCCTCTCCAGCGCTGATATTGTAGGGATGACTTGTTATTTACCCAGCAAATCCCCCTGGTATGTGGTTTTCTTTGTGAAGGCGAGCTGGCGGGGGGCTGTGCTCCACCAGGACAATGTGAGATCCAAGGCAGCTTTGCTTCCTGCAGGAGCGAGCACCATGATCTTGAACCAGCCCCGTCCCGTCTGCAAGGCAGCTTGTGTTACTCAGAAGTATCTTGCAGTTTTGCATACTTCTGGGTTTTTTTGTGTGCCACAGCCTAAAATCTCTCCAGGTTGATTACCAAAAAATACAAAGCATCCCCAACTCCATCACAGGTACTCTGCACCTTTCATGGTCTGCTCCAAATAGTCTTCAATTAGGCACCGAAGGCAAACGACTCTTGTGTGGATGCTGACTTTAATCACTTGTCCTTCACAATGCTCAGAAAATGTGGTTATTTATATAATGCTGTTATTATAATACAGAAAAGTCTATGCTGAAAGTTATTTCAAATCTACATGATTATGGTGCTACTTGAAGTTTATAATTTTATATCAAAGACATCCACTTACTCATTGGGCTCCCAGTAGGACATTTGATACGGGATTTGGAATTGATCTATCTGTAGAATGTTTGCGTGGAGATTATTTCGGTTAAACCTGTTCTGCAAGGTTTTCTGTAGACACAGAAAGACAGAAAAATCAGCAAGCCAGGCGTTCTCAAAGAAGTGTCTTGAGTTTTAGGGACTCATTCAGCTTGTTTCAAAGGATGATGGCAGGAATTACTTTCAAGGGAAGAGAGGGTAAAAAAGATCTCCATGTTCCTGAGCAGATCCTAGTTCTTTTCATCCATTAGTATCAAAGTGTTTTGCTGCAGAATAGAAAATACTTTATCCTGTTTTGTAGATGCAAGGACCAGCTTAGAATAAGAGACACTTTAGTTGAGCACTTCATTCTTACAACTTAGGTGAATTTGAAGGTTCATTATTACTCCTCAGTTAATATCACTTTAGAAGGTGTTCAGCTAGCAGGGCGATGAGCTCGGTTTAAATCCCCAGGTAGGCTGGGTTTGCGTGCAGCAGGAAGGGCAGAGGACGAACCTGCCCCACACCCACCACGATAAGGCAGGTGGGGCTGAGGACAACACCTGGCCCTGCACCCCAAGACCTAATGCACACACACAAAAAGAGAGCCTCGTTATACTGATTTGGGAAGAAACACAGTTAAAATGGGGGAACGCACTGGCTTGACGGTCATTGCAGCCTCCAAGCACTTTGATGTGGTATTTCTGCAAGAGCGAGCAGTAAGTGAAATGATCTACTTGACCAATATTAAACTGGCGCACTATAATGGTCCTGAATTTCTTCTGAATCAGATCTTACGACAGCATCTCCTATGCCAAAGGTGCTTTCTCTTCCAGTTTATCTGCAGAACCGCGATGCTGGCTGTGCACTATTTATTGGTGCTTTTAACCGCGGCAAAGGCCCCGTGCAAGCTGCTTACGAGGCCCTGGCTGAGCAAACCCTCTTTACAGACACTTAATTGAGAAGCTGCACTTAAGTCTTATGAAACCTGACGGGCCCTGATCGCCCCATTTGGTGCAGTATGGAACTAGGAGGCAAACTCTTTATCAACCAAAAATTCCCATCAAGGGCAAATTTACCTGCAAGCTGCAGCGAGGAGGGGCTGTAAAACCACCAGCAAAACCACACACCGCGATGCCTCGGTGAATCCAAACAGGTTCATACTTCGTGGAGAGATGCTACAAATGTTTCTGTGTATTGCTTAAAACTTGCATTTAACTTAATAAGTGACAAGAGAGACAATTCCCTTTCCATGTATCTTGTAGTACAGAGCTGTCACGCAGATTATAGATGTTTAGATGAAGCATTTGTAACCTGCGCACTCGCTGAATCGGGAAAGTCTTTGCACCTGAGCCTACGTGGTTGTTCCCTTTAGGTGGAGTTCCTGGCAAACTGCAGGGATGGGGAAGTGCAGCCAGCAAACCCTGTGCAAACCCACAGCACCCCTGCTCCCGCCGCTGGACCAGAGCCTGTGCAAACAGCAGGGAAATTGCGTTCTCTGCGATCCCTCGTCTGAGCTTTCCTTCCAGCAGATCCTGCTCCTTCCTCACATCAGCTCCTCTGCTGAATCTGGGACGCGGGAGACGCTCAATTCTGCCTTCTGGGCTCCCGACCATCAGATCTGTAAGGTTTTTGGGATACGACAGTAATCCCAAGCTGCTTGTGTTAAAGGGTGTGCTATCAGAGAAGCCTTTCCAAAGGGCTCCTCAGTCTTTGAGCAGTTTTTGTATTAGCAGAAAACAACGTATTTCTTTCAATGATGACACAAAATCCCACATTATCGTTCAAAATGGTGGTAGGTTTCTGTTCCTCAGATGTGATAAAAACCCACTGCAGTGGCCATTTTGAACACCTAAATTTTCCATAAGCAGCTGAAATTTCCAGAGCAAGGAGGCTGTTGTTTCAAACGCGGTGCTGCAGATCGAGAGCGGGTAACTCAGAATGACAAAAAGGGACAATATACTTTGTTAAAGACTGGAATTTGATACCAAAAATTAAGCATGGCCATAACAATTACAGCCATCTAGTGGGCAAAAGTTTTTTTAAAAATAAACATATTATTATTATGGATATTCAATTTAAACAGTAAAATGCCTGTAAATGAAAGAGGTCTAGCAAACAACCCCCCCTTTTTTTTAAACTATTCTTCAGGAATACATAAAATCTTAGATATTTTCCTTCTTACATTGTCCTCTGGAAATATCAGGAAAATTAGGTCTTAGCTGGTGCTGCTGTTTTAATGAAGGACTTGCTGAGAATCCCTGATGAGTCTTATTGCTCACGCTTCAGCTGAAGGGACGGGACTGATCTTATTTTAGCAGAGATTTCCTTTCTCCAAATGGTTCATTAAATTTTAAAGTCAGCTGTATGACAACATGAGCTTTAAGTTAAGTAGATGGCAACAAATCAACAGGCTTGCCAGAGTGATTAAGGATCTCTTTCTTCAGATGCTTTGTACATATTATTTTGGCTCTCGATGGCATCCATCATTTCAGGATCTCCTCAGGCTTCACGAGGTATTTCATGTTCTATAGGATTTCTTCTGACTTTCTGCTGAAAAAGCAAACTGGAAAGTATGTTTTTCATCTAAATCTTTGCATATCAAAAGGAAGAAAAAGTACATCCCTTTCTTTATCTTACTTTTATACGGAGCATATGGGCTGAAACGATCAATTTCAGATCTGAATTCCAAATACTCCAAAGCATTTTGATTCAGCCCATAACAAAATCTGTGCTGGGATTTCACAACAATGCTTTTTAATCCACTTCGGAGGAGGAAAAAGATTCTCGGTGAGAGGGTACACAGAGAGTACACTCCGGCACAAGTTTTTGGGTTGCTGGTTGTTTTGTTTAAAACTTAGTCATCTGTATTCAAGATTTTAAAAGCATATTTACAGAACAAACAAACCTTCTCAGAACAATCCCCGCAAGCTTTTGATTGCATGCCTTGGAGTGGAAGAACAAGCTATAGGATATTTTTTTTTAACCTTATGACAAGAAATAACTGGCTGTGAATTTTGGAAATCCTCTTTGGCATGTGTTCAAGCCGGTATTCATGCAAACCGCCCCATGCCCATCTCCTGACTCATCCCGAACGGCAGTTTCTGCCACTCATCCCATCCGCCCCTTGCCGAGGAAGAAAACAAATCAGCTCCTCCCTTCCTTCCTGCGAGCCCCCGTGCTCGACCTGCTGCTGAGCGCGAGCATCTTCTCTGTGCCCAAGTATCTAATTTGGGGGCTGATCTTGTGCCTGCAGGTCTCCAAGGGGAGTTTCGCGCTGCGTAATTCACGTCGACTCCCAGGGCACGGAGCAGCACACGGAGCAGCACACGGAGCAGCACACAGTGTGTCCTTCTCAAAGCCCCCGTTTCACATTCGCAACCCGAGAAACTCTTTGCAGCAAGTCTGTAAAACTCTCTTTGCACCTCTGGCGCAAATCTTTTTGAAGATGACTCCATGTCAAATATAGCCTTATGTTGCTTCTAAATCCTATATATATTTATAGGACTCAGTGATCCTAATAGTTCCCTTCCAACTCTAGATATTCTATGATATATAGAATTTATATATTATTTACATAGTGTATAAATATCCAAGTAACCATTATCCAGACGCAGATGATGCTTGCACAGGAAAATGCTGTTTAAATGCCACCATCCTACAGAATCTTGTGTTTTGGATTAAATCTCGCCCCACACTCGTTTGTGCCAGTTGCAGGAGGGTTTTCCCTTGTCCTGCAGGTGCGGGGTGAGGAGTGATGGGCAGAGGCTCAGCTGCTCTAGCTGTGAATTTCTTGACCTCTGACAGTTTGGTTTTGTTTTAATCACAGCCTTTTCTATGCAGTATAACACGCCATATAAAACCTCTGATAAATACAGAGCTGGATTTGTGATGCAGTTGCTGGTATTTCATTAACCTTTATCTTGACAAGTGGAAATAACACGCTGTGATTCAGGGTAAATTTTTCACTTGCAGAGAAAAATGGTGCCAGAAGAACGCGAATGGGCTGGAAATTAATAAATACAAATCTTGATAGCAAAAATCAACTCCCAGCTAGAATTGGCCCCTTGTGCATGTTTTGGACGTGTTGCGTTGTTGTGATGATGCTCTGCAGGGCGCAACAAAGCCCGCGGTGACCATGGCCAGCACTGGGGACAGGGGTGGCCTCTATCCAGGCTCCCTGGGCTGTTTCTTCCACCCAGATGAAGGCACAGGCCTCAAGGATTGTCCACCCCACCTTGGGCTGTGGTATCTCCACCTCGTGTTGGGTCTACAGCCCCGTGGTCCCTCGCGGCTCAGCTGCAAAGTGCTTCTTGCTCTGCAAAAAGGCAGCTTGCACTCCATCCCAGTGATGTGGGTATGCAACTGCTGACCCACTGAAACCCCAGGGAAATCCATTTCTAGGAGGGTCCAAGCTAAACAGAGCCTTTCTTAGCATGCAGACTTGTCGGTGGCCAGCAGAGTCCCCAGAGGAGACGACAGAGCTGGTGAGTAATAGGGATAACTGATGTTTTCCCAAGTCGAAACCAGCCTGACTCACCACTATTTTGTTTCTTTTATTGTTATTTGTATTGCTCTGATGCCAGGCAGCAGATCTCAGTTATTGAGCCCAGGGTTTTATCACCATATAGCAGGAGAATGTGCCCTCTGATATGATTCCAAACTAAATCAGTAGGAGGGGAAAAAGCAAAGCCACTTGCTCAGGGCTGAAAACCCCCAATGCTCTGCTCCTAAGCACCTTCACTCACGGTGGCATATTTTCCAGATGGCCTTGCCTCGCTCTAAGCTTAGGTTTATAAATAGTCAATACCATCTAGTTTTCCAAATAAGAGATCTGCTTAGAGCGCGTGTTCCTGGATATTCACGCTCTGGGGAGCACTCGCTGTTGGGAGGGACTGCTCATGACAGCCGCTTTCTACCAAGATGCTGGTCTGAGGCTACAGCAGAGCAAAACATGCCACCAGAAAATGAGCAGGAGGAGGCAGGTAGCCCACAGCTATGGCAGAGGCCGCCCCTGCCCCACATGCTCTGGCCATGCCGTCCTCCAGCAAGTGGCACAACCCTGTACAACCAGCTCCTGCTCCTCTTCTAGGTGAAGTCAGGATCTATTCCTGGAGATGGCTGCCATGGAAAATGTCTCTCTGGAGCTGGTATCTGCCAGGGATAATGTCTCTCTCAAGCCAGTATCTAGCACAGGATAAGATTCCTGCTGTCCGTGATACCCATCAGGCTCTCGAGGCTCTCATGACATGCTGGGTGTTGCTGGTGCAGGGGACAGTCATACCCACCATCATATCTGCAAAGCAGAAGATGCACGTCTATCCCTTGAAAGTCATGAACCTTATCCCGAAGAGTTTAATAAAATATAAGGGCCTGGATCTGGTAACGTCAATAGAAGCAGTTTTATTCCCAGATCCAGAGAGGAAAGTACAAACGAAGAGAACCTAGATATTGAAGAGACAAAAGCTGGCTGGGAGATCAATGCAGAAAAGCTCTGCGAAAGGTCTGGGGTTTAATGAGAGATGAGTAAGATGGGACTTGGCAAAGATAAGAGCGATTAGGTACAGCAGCAAGGAACATGAGATGCAGATAGTGAGAGGAGACAGAGAACAGCTGGACGAGGAGGCTGGGAGGAAAACAGGTAGAGGGGAATAAATTTTGGCTTGTGTGTAGCAGTGACACGGCTCCAGCTGCTGCAGGGCCTGGCCAAGCGCTGGGAAAAGCCCGATGGTTTTGAGGAACCACGTGGAAAGCAAAGCTGCTGGGGCACAGCAGTGGCTGTGAGCCTGAAGGACACGGGTGTCCCCCGCGGTGGTTCAGCAGGCGCTGTTGTAACTTCTGCCTGAAACTCCCCGGGACCTCCAAGCATCCGCTGAGAACAACTCTAAGAGGGGACGCTGAAATAAGCCTGTGCCAAGTGCCACCTCTGTGACAACGGGCCAGAGTCACCAAAGGTGCCGGTGAAGCTCCAGTGACCCACATCCACCGAGGACAGGGTCTCCAGACCAGCCCTGGTGCCATCGCCACCGCACGGCAGGCAGGAGGGTGACAGGTTGTTCAAACCAACCTCAGCTTGGGAACACATGCCTGGTATTCTTGTCAGCGGTGTCTCTTGAAATAAATCATCAGCTGTTCTGGAGAACCGTGCCTGCATATTAGGACAATTATTGCTTTCTTCCAGCCTCGGCTGTGTAAAAATGTATTGCGTCTCTTTATGAGAAATTCTCATCTCCTTCTGTCAGTCATCTTGTCTCAGCGGGGAAAAAAATTCCCAAGCCCTGTCATATCAGAAAATGAGAAAATTATCAATATCTAAAGTGTATGTGAAAAATACGAGCTCTTTCTCCATTTGGGAGAATGGATCTTGGTTGTAAAGTCTTATAAATGTTAGCAGCTTCTCAGACATTCAAAAATGTTAATGATCCCAAGGCACTAAAATAGCTTGCCTTAGAGTTTTCCATATTAAAGATACTGTCTTGCCCTCTGCAGCCATCTAGAAGACTCTATCATAAATGAATGGTGCTATACATCACCTTACGCATTCAGAAAGCAGAGTCAGGATTAGTATATTCACGCAGACACAACAGGCTCTGATGATTGCCCGCCTATCTGGAGTTGGGATCGAGCTTTGGTGCTTGTGATCAGCTTAATAAATACTATCAGCTTCCTCCCACCACGCACAGGAGTAGGAAAAAAATCTGTCAATAGTTGTAGCTTTGAGTAGGAACCCTTGAGTAAAGTGAATCTCTCTACTTCAGATTGCCGCTGGTCTCGTTATGCTGCTTTGGGGTGAAAGGAGGGACTGGGGAGGTGATACAGCTGAGATGCAGAGGGGTCCCTGCCACCCCAGGAATGACCCCCCTGTCACAGGGGTTTCTGAACCAGTCCTGGCATCCTCTTTCCCCAGAAAAGCAGCAGCTGACCCTGCCCGCTGTCCTTCCAGGGGGAAGGTGGGTGCTTGGGTACGTGGGCTCAGCCTCCTGTCCTCTGCTAGAGCCCTGCACAGATCCCCGTGCTGTCCGGGGGCTTGCGCTGTTGCTGCTTTCAAAACATTTGATTTTGGGGGCAGGTCCCCATGGGAAACCTGGGAGCAGCCTCTTCCCTCCCCCGGGCTGTCCAGGCCCCAGCAGACCTCATCTTTGCTTGCACACATCCCCTGTCCCACAACCTGGGACCCACAACTGTGCCCCTCCAGATGCATCAGCACAGCCTGAAGCAGCTAAAGGTGCCACAAGACCAGAGGTCTGAATCACATCCCCAGCCATGCAGCAGAGTGGTTTAATTCAGGTCTAAACCTTACTAATGCCACCTGGAATCAGAGGTTTGGCACCCGTGAAGTTGGGTGGCTTGAGGCGTGAGCGGAGGAACGTGGAGGAACTTGCTGCTTCTACAGCACTCCTGTGGTAGGACTCGCAATTAGATTTGAATTTGTTCTGCTTTTTTCCTTTTCAAGTATCTGTCCATTTCGCCTTTATGAGCCACCAATTGTTTTATTTCCCCATCAGATTAGTTTGTTCCTCTCACTGGAGCTTTGGGCTTTTGCAGTTGGATAGGACCCAGGAGACCTGAGCATCAGGACTGAAGATGGAGTACAGCACAAAAAAGGCAGCTGATGCTCAGTAGACACCACAAACCACTTAAAACGTCTTTTGTTTATTAGCTATTGTTCAGTTAAATATAGTACCTGTAGCCTGAACAATAGGCAGTGGCAGAGTACGTGCTCATGGGCTGTTACCGAGTGCTGAGGTGAGGTGAGTGCAGCAAATTTGCCTAGAAAACCCTCATAACACCATCATAACCAGTCCATTAGCAGAGCTACTGAGGAGACTACATAAATGATGTTTATTGCATTTCTGCGAGCCCACAGTGGGGAAGTTTATTTCAACAATTTCATGCACAGAAAAGCGGAGCTCGGCAGGGCTTTGGGCTCCGGAGCCACGGGATGGTGGATGGAGCTGTGGGAGTGATGCTCCAGGAGAGGGCCAGGAGGTTATTTCTGGGATGCTTGAGCTGGAAACAAGGGTTCTGCTGCCCTGCTCACAGCTCAATCCTCCCCGACCTGCTGGGGCCCCAGCCCCCTCCCTGCTGGATGTTGTGTTGTGCCTGCGCTGCCATTTGGCTGCAAATGGACAAGAAACGGGGCATTTCTAGACGTTTAAGCAAGCCCTTGCTTGAAGCTTTGTGGTGGGACTCCAAAGGGAGTTACTCTGCATGAATCAGTCTGGAGCTTTTTGGGATGCTCCAAGTGATTGATTCATTGATTTCCTTAGTTCTGAAGCTGA
Source organism: Patagioenas fasciata (assembly GCF_037038585.1). NCBI lineage: Eukaryota > Metazoa > Chordata > Aves > Columbiformes > Columbidae > Patagioenas > Patagioenas fasciata. The sequence continues at coordinate 5,604,364 of NC_092537.1, read as the reverse complement.
ATTGAGTTTTGTGATCTAATTAGCCTTCCTTTCCCAAACAAATAGGATGGCTTTGAAAAATCGCCCATACTTTTACACACCCGACATCTGGATTTGGTAAAAATTCTAAAGCTTCTAACATGCTACTTGTGGTGTGGAGGAAGGGAGCGTGATATTTAGTAGATGGTCCTTGCCCTCGCTTTTGAGAAAAAAACTCAAAACCATCAACTCTGCTGCTGGCAATTGAAAAAGCAGTTAGGCTGAACTCTCTTTTAAGTGAACAAACACTTACGGATCTATTTATACCTGCCCTGAAGCAGACTACTGTAGGTGGAAATGCTGTAATTATTTCCTTTCCTTGCTTTCCACTGTCCTACAAAGATCTCCTGCAGCAGCTTGTTAACAAGTTACCACTGTACATGGTGAAATTAAAACCAAGCCCATATTAACGGCCAAATGGATTTGACTAAAATTTCCTAAAACTAGCTGTACAAAGGTGAGCCAAGCTTGAGGGCTGCTCAGAGACAGCTTTTGTTGCTTAGCCCCATCTATCTAAGAAGGCTGAGAATTACAAATGATGAGCATGGCTGGCAGTTGAGGGGGGACAAGGACCTGATCAGTCGTGAGGGGGAGATGCAACAACATAATTTTCCCTGTGTTCCTTTTTCCATCAGTGCACGTTTTCAGTTCAATTCCCCTCCTCAAGAGTCCCTCTCCTTTGTTATCTTCCTACTTTTCTCCCTCCCTTGGTTTCTCTCTCGGAGCAGATGATCTCCTCCGCTCACCACCCAGGTTAACTCTAGTTTCAGTATTAAAGATCATTTCAGCTGCAAATAGCTCTTACTGAGTCCATGTTACAAGCCAGGAGTCAGCAGATCAGATCTCCAGCTGCCTCTCAGATGGCGTGTTGGGGTTTATCTGTGTTCCAGCACCCCCAGTCCCGTGGCAACAAGCCATTCTGCTTCAGCACAGTTCAGGGGGGTTGTAGACTCGATTACAGCTGATTATGGGTCAGGTGGGAGAAGATGATGAAACAGCAAAAAAAAATCATTAACATTCAGCAGGCGGCCTGTTCTGTAAAGGGATTTTAAATGTTTGTGGGATTTTTTTTTTAAGTGACCATAATTTTTTGGCACTCTATGTTGCTACAGATTATTAGGAAATGGTTAGTGGTAATATTTACTATTGCCTTCTGGGGTACTGAGTCCAAATCACTCAGTTATGAAAATAAGCTCTATACTGTTGAGAAGTATGAAATGTTGCCCTTCAGTTCCAAGAGAGAAGCAACGATGCTTCTCGAACATGAGGATGGATGTGCCACAAATCCCGCTGCCCTGAACTTCTGCCTCTCTTGCAGCACAAGGGAACGGCACCTGCAAACAGGGAACGGACAGCAGCGGCCTGAGCGGTGCTAGATGTGCCCAGTATTTCAGTGACCCCCTAAACGCATAAGAGCACCTTTGCTTTGGGAAGATTATGCATATATGGCAGCCTCGGGGAGGGAAGGAGCAATGAATTGGCCATGGGGAGGGCTAGAATGAGCCCCTAAGTTGAGAGCCCCTGTAGAGATTTCAAAATCCTCACCACGCTTAAAAAGTAAATAGACTGTCTTGATAGCAGGAGTTGCAAAAAAGGCAGCAATTCAATGAAGTTTTACTGCAATATATTTTGGAAGATCTGCCAGATGGCTGGCAGCAAGACTTCTAAACTCTGACTTTTTTTCCGAGCCAGGCACATTATCATCCATCAGACAGTCACTTTGGACTGACATTGCAGAGCGTGGCTGTCTCCTCTGCCTTCGCCTTGCTCCTGTTTATTTCTAGCTGATTTATTTATATCTGGAACTGATACAAGTGGCACGATTTCTTTGTTTCATTAAAAGATTCCTTGATCTAAACTTTAAAAGATTTGTCTTCAGAGAGATCAAAGTCAAGCAAGCGTATGTCTGGCATCCCTGAGTTTTTCTGATGTTCCAGTCTTCAGGTAAATCTGGAAAAGACATTTTGTTGCAGAGTAGTAAACTGGAGTGACCAGGTTAAAGCAGATCATTGAATTATTGGGTAGTAATACGCACCTATCGCCCAGGCTTCTTCATTATTATTTTCCAAGAGGTGAAGCAATGTTGACAGAGCTCGCACTGTCAAATGCAAGTCAAGGTAAAAGCCAGGGCCAACTGCAAGCGTGGAAAATTACATCCCACTGCCCAGCAACTCACAGTCGAGCAAGTACAATACGATTTGCACAGCTGAGCGGCGGCATTGTCAGGGTGCTGACCTGGGAGCCAGGCACTTCTCAGCCCCGTCTGGCACGACCTGTTGCTGACTCCTGGGAAAGCCGCGTACAGCCAGTTCTCTAAAAGAGGCTGTTAATTCTGGATACCTCATTTATTAATTTTGGGGTGTGGCTCTCCAGGTCCCCTGGTTGCTAGACCAGTGATGGCAGCTGTGACCAGGACAGAGCTGTCTCATTCCTTCCTATTGCTGCAGGAACAGTGGAAGCCGTTTCTTCCCAGTTTAGCCCAATTATTCCAAGAATTAGCAGGTCTCGAGCACACATTTCAAGCCTCACTGCCTGTTACTTGCCACTGCCATTGAAAGGACAGGGTGTTTGTGCGTGATTCAAAGATGTAAAGCTCTATAGAATTGCTGAGTGTTGTTGTGGATGGAGTATGTCCTGGATATGAATCATCTTGCTCTTTCTGACCTACTGTCCTAATTGAGAGTCATTTATTCTTTAGATGCTCGTCACTGTCTGGGCTGTACCTTTTTGCAATGAAGCAGCAGCCTGGAGCTGTAGGTATTTGCCCTGCTCCCTCATTACATGACAAATTAGAGGAGATTTAGTAAACTGTCATGCTGAATCACAGATCCTCCCCAAACGTGACCCCAAATCTCTGTCCCTGTGTTTTGCTGTTTCCCGTGGCTGGGTCAGGCCAGGACGTGGCTTTCCCGTTGGCTATGTGAATTTTACTGCTGTGCACGTTCCAGTAAAATCAAAGCCCTTAGAAAAGGGATTCTGTGGAAGCTTTTTTCTGTCAGTGCCTTTACATTCATTAGTTCTAGGTTCGAGCATAAGCCTTGGGGCAGGATCAGCGCTGTTGCTCCTGTTTGATTAGGCGGGTGCTACCGCTCCTTCAGAAACCTCCGTCACCTCGCGGATCAGCAACAAGAGATGCTTCAGCCTTGATTCTCCAGTTTGCTTAAGAAGTGTGCTCTTCCCTGACCATCTTGTATGGTCTTCTATTTATTAAAGGGCGGACTGACTGCCTGCTCCGAGACTCCCACGGTGACAGCCTGCCTGGTCACATCCCTTTGAAGAATTTCTATCCGAGCTCTTATCTCCACTGCAGAATGAGCTCAGCCTTTCATCCCAGGGTTCCCTTCCTCCCCACTCAGCCCACGCTACCCCCAGCAGCCAAACTGTAAATGCAGCCAAGCGACCCCCTGGTCACTGTAGATGAAAAGTTTAAATGCTTGAGCCCCTCGCACAACTTTTGCGATGCCAATGTCGGGCACGTTGCTCTGTGTCGCAGATCCCCTGGTGCCTCCCTCGAGCCTTGCTCTTCCCTGTCATCCAGGTGCTCCCCTGATTCAACTGAATCATGGACATCAATACTTCCGCTGTCCCCGTTTGGATGTCACTTGGACTGGCTGGTGTCAAAATAGGAATATTGAGCTCGAATATCTGTTTTTTCCCCCTTTGAAAACATATTTCATGTGATATAAGTGAGATCGGTCAAATGCAGCCTGGGCTGGGAATGGCAAACAACCCCAACCCATCTGGGGAAGCCATGGGTATGCTCATGTATTTTGCTGCCACCTTTGAAGGATTCAGCCTTTTTAACTCAGAATGTGTTGCTTTCTTCACCATTCAAGATTCCTCTTTTTCTTTCATTATGCCTTTTAAATGTGCCTGTAATTTGCAAAGGGACATTGTTTGTGCAAATCAACTAGAAGAGATCAGATCCTTCACTCTGGACGGATTCTAACCTGGCTCTAGATCAGCTCTGAATTTCACATTCACTCCTCTGTACCAAATTTATGGTGGGTTTTTACAATCAATTTCTTTTCTTTTATCTTGGAGGTTCATTTGTCTCTGGAAACACATTCCAACCGAGTTTCTCTTTGCTCTGTGGAAGGAAGAGATGCCGATCCAACTTGGAAGAGAACTTCTAGGTAACAGACAGGCAGTCTCCTGGTGTGAAGGACCAATTGCATTGTTATCTCTTTGTAGCTGGAGATAAATGAGATTTATCCTCTTTAAGGCAAGGCAGGTGTGATTTGTTACTAGACAATAAAAGTTATAATTCCTGGTAAGGAAGAAAGTTGGGCCAGTGCTTCTGGAGGAGCGAAGCCTGACGAGCGTGACGAAGTTACTCTTCATTTCTGAGTTATTACCTAATATGAAACCAGTCCTACGTCTAAAGGAAGCACATTTTCGCCTCTTCCCTACCCCATTTTCAGCAGCTACTAATGCAATACTTCAGGAAGAAGGGGGATGTTCAGAGCTAGCTGGAAACTAAACCAAGTTCTGCCACTTCCACGACTGGCTCCGCTCCCAGATCCTCCAGCTCAGGGTTGGCATCTTCTGCAAATCCCTGTGGGTGGGATTGCTGGTAAATAATTGCAGTTATCCCAACTATTTAGGTCATGGCCCTTCTTCCGCTGATTCTTTTTACTACCTGAGTGACAGAGTCAGGACTGAGATTACCCAAAGGCACAAGTGCTGGTTTGTCTTAGTGCCACGGTCAGCTAAATTTGAGCTCTCTGCCCAGTATCTGTGGCTCAGTTCACCTCAGGTCTCTGGCATCGCTTCTTCAAATTGCCCTTCTTCCACTCCATTTGAAAAAATGAAAATTGTTCTGTTTCCAGTTACATCTCCAAATGGAGCTTTGTGATATGAAGCCATTTTCAAGAAAAAACCAAAACAAAACACTTCCACTTACGATACTTGGGGCTGTGTTTGCCTGCTCGTGTTTGAAGGCGCTTTTATTAAAAGAGTCTGCTATGAACAGTGCCATGTATGTAAAACGATGCAGCCTCGGATTTGACTGAAGTGAAATTGTGAGAATTTATGGAAAAGCATTTGGTGAGAAAACATTCGCAACTATGTAGCCTTAGAAACTAAAGTGTTTGAGATGGAGCTTGGAGAGCGGCTACGGATCCGGAGAGCCGGGAATTGGAATAATCACAAGGGAGGCAACTGCGCCAGCCAGGATGAAAGATGAGGGTTTCAGCAGAAAATTGATCAAGATAACGAAGCAGGGGGAAGATGTCTTGTGACAGCAGCTGGATTCGCAGCATCTAGCCTCAAATCGGAGCACGGACCGTAAGTTTGCTTGGAGGGGAGAAAAATCAATCAGAAGATTTCACATCGGAGTGTGAGACTATAGAAAGCTCCAAGACTCCCTGGAACGCTGCACCATTTACTCTAATCGAGGGTGAGTCAGCACTCAATTATGTTCAGGCAATTTTATATTCAGTTTTCTATGCGTTGGCGACAAAGCAATTTAGATAATATGGTCATGCAGCAGAATCACCTTCTTCACAAAACCGAGTTACATTAGCTACAATAAAAAGTATGTCGCTCCGAGTGCTCATTTTCCAGCATATAAGCCAATCATCATGTGGGATCAAGAAGAAAATCTCTCCTTCCTTCCCATTGCCAAACCCGATGTGGTTGTGCAACACGGCTGTTTTATCCCTTTTTCTGAAGTTGTTAGTTATGGCGACTCTTGAGAGCAGACAGATCCACCGCTGTGAGCAAATACGGTCTCGAGCCTTGCACATTAATAATAGCATATGAGATAATAGCTCCTGCTGGTTTGTGTATTCAAGGAAAAACATTTGGTTATAATGAAGTGGGTTATATAGATATGTAGGTAGTGGGTTATATATATGTAGGTATGTGGGGATTGCTGAGTGTGGCCATCACATGGCAAACACCTGTGACCGGCGAAACAGCAGAATCCGTGTTCTCCCCCTGCCGCTGCTTTATTGGCAGATAAAGCCCCAAGAGTCCCATCCTGGGGGACCTCAAGTTGTGGCCCCAGGTTTACACAGCTTTTTGCCATCAGTTCAGGGAAGATATTATACTAATCTGACCCTTTGCTTAATCTTGTAAGGCACATATTATATTATTTTGGAGCAATTATACCTTTAGGAATCAGAAGTGCAGAGGAAATGTGTGATTTACCACGCTTTGAATCAACGATTTAAACTGAATGATGGTTTCAATGCCAGTGACAGATTCAGTCTTCCATGAACTGCTCCTTACAGGAGCTGCTTAAAACCAGGGTGCACAAACTGTGTTAAAATCTACTTTGTGTGTCTCAGGAGCAAACACACAGCTTGAATCCGCATTCCCCTCCATTATTCCTGTCGCCGTGACTCAATGGACTTTAATAAGAGTTGAATAAGGGCCAGACCTGGAGCGCAGCAAACGCAAAGAGAAATTTCCATTGGCTTCTTTTTTTTGCCGTGGATAATACCCTTAAAGATTCCGGGTCAGACCTTCAGCTGCCACAAACTGGCATCTTTCCACTCAACTCGCTCTTGGTGTCTGCACAAATACAGAGTCACCAGGCTTCTGTTCATTCGAAAAGAAGCGCCCTCGTTATTTTTTATTAATATGAAGATAGTTTTCAATGATCTTCCTCTCATGAGAATTATTTTCAGCCTGTATTCATCAATACACTGACATTTGAACTCATTCTACTTTGAAGTCGCCATCATTCAAATTGTCACAGCTTGAGAGCGCAGTAGGTTAACCTGGCGCTTCTCAAATTAATGCTCTCAGACGCAGTACCTGCAACCTTTGGCTTTCCTAAACGGAATATTCTGTGTGTCATTTAGTAGCCACTAACTAGACTCTCAAAGTCCTGACAAAGTACTGGGCTCTGCACAACACACGGTTATTGATAGGAACAGGATTGCACAAAGGCATCAGAAACCCAGGCAAGGGCCACGTGCTCCAGAAAACCCGACTGCTTTCCACCCGAGAGCCTAAAATATGGATGGTTTCTCACTGAGCTGTGTTGTTCTTGGCTGCTCTAAATCCTTAGTCAAGAACCAGGCAAGATCATCTAGGGATGTCAACATTTCATTTTGTTGTGGATTTTATTGCAAAAATTGAGGCATCTTCCAGTTGTTTCTTCATGATAAATTGGCAATCTGGGAAACGTCCTTCCTTCTTCCCATTCCAGATACGTGTCTACCTTGTTTTCCTGAAAGACTAGAAAATAGTTACAGGTTCATCTGGTCCTTCCTAAGTCAAAAAAACCCCATTGCTAGGAATGCCAAAGAGTGCAGATTCAGAGCTGTGGTTTAGAGGACATCATGGTTAGGAATAAGAAGTATCTGCTGGATCTTTGCCTAAATAAAGTTGAGTTTCCATTTATTCCAAAGGGAGCCCTCTGCTCATTCTCAGATGATATTTGTTTTTCCTTTACTCAAGATAATCAGAATGTCAAAAAAATCAGCAGAATTTCTGTGTTTATTGTGTATTTTTGGCAAGCAAATATCTTCCATTGCTCCTTCTTTCAGTTTAAAGAGACTGAATGAAAGTTATCTCCTCACACTCACTTTCTTTTTCCCATTTAGTATCCCTTTGTTCTCATTCAGTGTCTCTCAGGAAAAAGATTAAGCAGTTCTCCTGGATTTCCCCCCTCATGAAACAGATCAACCTGTCTTCTTGGCAAATGCCAAGTACACACAACTCTTAAGTAAGTTCTTAATGAAACTTTTCAAGCTACCTTTTCTATCATAAATTGTGAGGGCAAAAGATCAGACCTTTATCTTCAATTTTTGATCACCATAAAATAATTAAGGTGAGTGATCCCTACAGTTCAAAAAGCAGCTTTGTGTCTCTTTAAAACTGTTTGTGAATCCTCATCATTTTGGCTATTAGCAGATACTGCAGAACTGACATTAAACTGGCAGAATCCCAGCGCAAAGGTGAGCTTGAGGAAAAAATTATATTGGATTTTAATCAAACTTTCCTCAAAGGTCAACCTCTCTAAGGTATCAAATCAATCTTCCTTCCTTCTTCTTCGGCCCATTTATTCATAGCCATAGAAAATTCTGATACTCATGAAATATTCCCCACTTTCTTCCTCCTCACCCCCCTTGTACAGCATCTGTCTACCTGTGACCGTTCTTTTTCTCAGCATTTTTATTTAGCTTCCTTACTCTTAATTTCATTCTTTTTAGCTGCCCTTCTGGGGATCCGTACCCCATTCTCAAAATGTCACTTATCAGGCTCCTCTTCAAGAACAGATTCTGCCTCATATCAGCTTCAGGACAAAAAACATCATTTCACCTTTTTCAAGGTAATTTTTGCCATCAAAACAACATTGCATACAAGATAATTTTGTGGTTCCCATCTAAAAAATCCTTGTGGTCAGAGAGGTCCTGAAGCTGCAACAGCTACACCCTCCATAATCTGAATTTATAGAAAAATCACTGCTTAAGCTGGTAGAGTGAAACGTAAGAGAATCTACACTGCATTTCAAAATCATTGTTAAGATCTATGCTGGAGAGCAGCCAGGCTTGGTTGCTCACACTAATTGAGGATGGGGAAAAGGAACACGCGTTAAAATCAGCAAATGGATAAAATCGGGCTAGAGAAGGATGAACACAATGGGAAAAGCCTCCTGGTTTTTTTGACATCAAAGCCTAGGCTCCCGTGCTAAAAGGAGAATTGTGCTCCTAAATAGCAAAATATTTAAAAAAGAGACTGTACTATATTAGGGAATGTACATTGCAAAGCTTTATGTCCACTCTCAGGATAAATCTTATATATTCTGTAAGGAACAGCAACGTTCATTCAGCAGAGGTGAAAGGAACAAAGATGGGTGGTGGAAATCCTGAGCCTTGCTTTCCACTGCTCTTCAATTCTTGTCCATGTTGACATAGATTGGTAAAAATGTTCTTAGATTTTTTTAATCCCTTTAAACAACTTTTAAGATGAATAGACCATATTTTGGTCTTAGATATTGTATTGATCAATAAATAAGACCGATCGAGATTTTTTAAGAGCGCTGTTCTTAATTGTTTTAGGGACCAAATTTCCATTGCTTTAGTAGAAAAAAGAACGTTCTTTTGTGGAGCCAAGGTTCTTGTGGAGCTGTAGGTCTTGGACAAGGCAGAGATGTTGGCTCTGGAGATCAGACCACACATCTCGCCGGGCACCGTCGCAGGATATGGCCATGGAGACGCGATAAGATCAAAACCCTTCTCATTTAATATAGATTAAGAAAGTCATTTTCCTTCTAATCTCCCTCCTGCCTCCCTGCCACGCTCTGAAATGCGTCCCTTGATCTGCTCTGCTGAGGAGAAAAATTGTCAAGGTTTGTCAGGAATGATGACAATATATATATTTTTTCTTTTCTTTTAAGACGAATCTTTCAGTGGAAAGAATTGGCAACATGAGTAAAATTTTGCTGCTGGAGTTGTTATTTTCTATTGATTGCATTTTTAAAGATTTTTCTGGCAGGGAGAAGTAGACATTTTGTTATTGCTGTGTATTAATCATAAGGACTGAAAAATCCTGCAGGCCCTATTCTGACCTCTTAGCAGATCAAAAAGCCAGTTGAGGTTTTAAGAATACAAGCGATCCTGGATTAGACTCTTGTTTTACATGCTAATAATTTCACATTACTACAGTTTGGCCACCTACTTCTGATGTGTTACATGTGGATGACATAATGATCACTGCAATTGAAAAGCAGCTTTTTTTTTCCAGACAAATGAAGAGAAATTGAAACTTTCATCGGACCACCAAGAACCGGCTCGATTCTTGCTGACCTGAAGAGGTTATTCTAAGGGCAATCACCTCTCCTTAGCATTTAACATCGGATTTGTTCAATTGCACGCAGTTTTAGCATTGATTGCCTTAGAAGCTTCCTTTACATAAGCCACAGAAAAGTACATCGCCGTTTTTACAGCTTTAAAGGATCCCACAGCTGCCTTGATTATAAATGTATTAGCTCTGTATGTTTAATTCAGTTCCTAATGCTCCTCATGTAGCGTTAAATCCATTTGAAAGAAAGTCTCTGCTTTTACAACCTTTTTTTTTTAGCGACTCAGCAGCGCAGTTACTCGGTTTGCGAAGCTCCTTATGAAATCTCACCTGAAAACCTTGATCTCGGGGACTTGTGCAGTTTTTTCCCACTTTAAAGGGAAACCTTGTGCTGCTGATCCCTCGGTCAGGGCAGGATGGAGCTCAGCAACACCTCGAGCTGTTCGCTGCCCCATTTGTTCAGCGTTTGTTGTACCACAGAGGTTTCTAAATCTCCATTTTTCTTTTATAAAAACCCTTTATTTGTCTTTTCGCTTTATCTGTTTCAGTAGCGACTTCACATTATCTCTTTAAGTTTCCAAAGGAAAAGTAACGGCAACTTGTTCAAAAAAAAAAACCCAAGACTCTCATTTGGATTCCCAGCTTGGCTACAGCAATTCCCACTCGTCTCCCAGTTGCCAATGCTTATTATGTTATCACCTTTGAGCTTTAGCTTTCAGTTTGGGCTGCACAGTGATAACATATGACCTAATTTTCAGTGAAGGCCCATGCAACCTTTTATCGTTAAAAAAAGAAAAAAAAAAAGTAACTATTTTGAGTCTGAATTGAGATTTTCAAGCTTTTCGCAATAGCACAATCCTCGTAGCATCAGCATCGATGCATCGGAATAAAAACTGTGCTTTTTACGATGAATTAGGCCTTCTGACAGAAATTTTCAGCTATGGAAAATCCCCAATACCACCCTTGCTATTTTAGCATTTCGGTTTTCAGGCTCCTGCCTCCCACAAGAGTCTCGTACATGTTCTGATTAACAAAGGGTTAAAGCCCTGGCATTTATTTTTCTGACTGGCATTTCCAAATCACTCCTGGGGCCCATGCAGCGTTTATGCCAAAATGCTTTATTATTATACAAACACAGGAGCAAGAGGAGGAGGGGAAAAGAAAAAAAAAAAAAAGAGAGAGGAAAAAATCCTCTGCAGTTTGTCCTCCAAATCGCAGCCCTGGCCACCGGTTTGAAACGAACGATAGCAACCCCAGCACTAATTAATACCCGCGAGGGATATTTCGGAGCCCCCAGGGCTCTTCCCGACGGCTCTGGGCGAGGGACCCGCCGGGGTTTCCCCCCTCACCCCGCCCCGCGTCTCCCCATGCCGGGTCCCGCCGAAGCGGCGGCTCCGCCACCCCCTCCCCGCTGCCCCCGGTGACTTTTTTTCCCCCCCAAAAAAACTGGGGTTTGACGTCTTCCTCCTCGACACCGAGTGACCAATCAGGCGGCTAGCAGGGCGGGCAGCCAGCCAATCGGTCAGCGTTGCTACCTGGGGGGAGTATTTTTAGCCGCGGCGGGGGAAGCGGGCGGGTTGGGGTGCAGCTCTCTGTCCCCTCGCGTCAGGGCGGACGGTGCAGCCGCCGCGGGGCCTCGCTGGCCAGAAGGCCGCACCAGTCGGTCCCACCAGTCGGCCCCGCCAGTGCCGGGGGAAGGGCGCCTGGCCCCTCGCCTGATCTCTCGCTGCTCGCCCAGCCGTGCGTAGCTGCGGTCGCCGCTCCCGTGTTCCCCCCGCGCCGTTGCCGCCCGCCCCCCAGACCGCAGTGGCGGTCATGGGAGATGTAGTTCAGCCCCGGCCCCCCCGCTCCCCTGCGGAGACGAGGGGCGCGAGGGCAGGGTTTGACGTCAGCAGTGACGCAACGGTGTTGTGAGGCGCGGAGCGAGCTGACGTCAGAGAGCGGCCCCTCCACGCCGCGCTGGGCGAAGGGGACGCAGCACAGGGCACTGCGCGGGGAGGGCGGGGCTTGGCGGATGTTGGGCGTGGCCAAGCCGAACGCTAGCCAGTGGGAGGGCGGGGTTGGTGGGCGTGGCCGGGCGGGGCGCACGCGCAGGGGCGGGGCGAGGGAGGCGATATATAGGGGCGCGCCGGGCGGAGCGGCAGTAGCAGAAGGAGCCCAGCTGCCGTGGCCGAGTGTGCCCGTTGTGGGGGTGTGAGCAGCGCAGCCCTCCCCCCTTTCCCTCCCCCCCCTTTTTTTTTCCAACCCTTCCCCCTCCCTTTTTTTTTTTTCTTCTTTCTTTCCTTTCCCCTCCCATCCTCGCCGAGGGAGCCGGCTCTCGGAGATGGGGGACGGGTGCTGAGCCGCACCCCCCCCACCGCACTCACACCCCCGCCGGGATTGTTTGCACTACCCCCCGCACACCCACCCGGGTGAGTACCGCTCGCTGAGGGCGGGGGGACGGCCCGGCCCGGCCCGACGCGGCGGTGTGCGCTGGGGGGGCCCGGGCCGAAGGCAGACGCTGCGGCGGGGCCTGAGGCAGCCACCGCCCGGCCTCGGTCGTGAGGCGAACGAGGGGCTGGGGCAGCCACCGCCCGGCCTCTGAGGTGGGCGCGGCCGCCGCGACGGGGGGCCCGAGGTGGGCACCGCCCGGCCCCTCAGGCCGAGTATGTGAGGCGGACGGGCCGGGGAGCCGAGGCGGTCACGACCCCACGGTGACGGGGACTGAGGCGGGCACGGCCCCGCGGGGAGGGGAAGGGCCGGGGCGAGCGGCACAGGAGCCGATGGGAAGAAGGGGGTTGGGGGAGCGGGCACGGCCCGGGGAGCCGGGCTGTGAGACGGTCCCTCCCGGGGCGCTCCCTGGACGCGGTCGGGTTGGGAAGGGTGAGCGTTGCCGGCTGAGTAATCGCCGCTGCCTGCGCTGGGCCTCCCCGGGCAGCCGTCCCCGCAACCCTGCCCCGGCCCGGCGGGTGGTGCCGGCCTGTGTGCTGGGGACAGGGGCCTGGCCGATCCCCTTCTTCCAGCCAGCTCCCTTTACTCTTTATTTTTTTTCTTACGGGCTCACAAAATGCTCTTCCTCCTCCTCCTGCTGTTGCCGGAGCTCCCAGGGCTGTGAGCAGAAATCTAATGAGACCCGACTGCCGGGTTATGTAACTCCCACACCGCTTAAGGCTCCTGCTTTAACCCGGGGCTCTGCTGCTGGGGCGATTAGTGGGCTCGGATCCCCGGAAAATATTGTCCTTTTCAAAAAAAAAAGTAGTTTGAAATTATCAGGCTGATTTGTTTGATCAGCTGCTTGTACCGTGGGGCGTAGAAAAATTTATAGCGTCTGCCTTGAAAGGATCATTTCATTCCTAAAGGACATGGAGGAAGGGAAACAAACCAGATGGATTAATATATCATTTTTAAATGCCCATTTTAAGCACCCAATCAGCTTTTCTGTACTGATTGTGTCCCTTTTGTAAATATCTTCTGTTTGCCCTTGATCTTTTCCTTATCCCCACCCAGTGCTGATCCAGCAAACGTTTAAAGGTCGCCTTATCGTACAGGCTTTCAAACTATTCCCATACCATGTTGGGGAGAACATGGGTGGCTCGGAAATAGGGTTCGAGACTTTAAAAGGAGATTATTTGGAGCAAGAAATAAAAACGCATTGTATTCACATTGCTAAAGGATTTCGATATCGACTTTGATTTCTCTAATCTTCAGTGACAGCTACGCTGAATTTTGTTCCTAGTGATGCAGTGCAGGAAAGCACACTGTTAATTTAAATTCTGTTGGGTGTTTATCTCAAGCAAAAAAAATATATATGTTTTGCTGAACTGGAACTTTTTGAGCAAAGGTGTCTCCTGTGGATGAGTACCTTTGTGCTAAGGAACTGCAGGATTTCTATTAGCAGTATATGTGCTAATGCTTGATTTTTGCCCCTTCTGTAACTTTAGATAGCTAATTCCTCTTTTGTCCTTTGTGAAGGAGTGGCAACCATATTTTATATTCAATATAAAATGGAGTCATGCAGAAGGAGAAAAGCAGTTGTTTTTGAGGCTATCAAAAGCCTTCTTGGCTTTAGAAACTTTTTAAAATGTGGGCTATAGATAATGCAATATATGAATTTTACATACATTAATACGTTACATCTGATAATACAGAATAATTTGTAGAAAGGGAAAAAATTGTGCTTTTTATATTGCAATAATGTCACAGCCGTTGCCACCCTTAGGACAGAAGATACATGGATGTATTTTGTATGCATTGGCTGCATTATCATTTTAGCTATTCTGAGGAAGAATTGCTGTATATGTACAGCGGACATTTTCTCTTCAGTTAGCATAATTTTGCCAGCGCACCGTTTATGCGGATGACTTGCTTGGACTTAAAATAAACGTTGCATAATTTTAGTTATTTGTGTGAAACCTTCTAAAGCAACTGTTAACATTTTTATAATTCTGTAGCTTGTGGTGCAACCAATATGTTTGCAAACTTTAAAATGATAAATGACTCTTGGACAAAGACCTTTCAAGCTAAACCAGTAGTCTGATGCTAAATTTTGCAGCTGAGTACTATAAATCATCCAAATACGGGTTGGTAATTGAACCCTCGACAGGCCTGGCAGTTCTGTGATGTCTTAAAAATTATCCGTGCTGCTTTGTGAATAACTAAACAGCAAGCTCATGTGATTTCTGAAATGCCCCATGCTGTATATGTAAACACATGCCTGGTGCATCTTCTGCAGTATTGTTTGTAAGTCATACTGAATGTTGTTGACATCCTCACCTTCCGCAGGCATGAACATAACCAATTTGTGCGTTTTTACGTGAAAAGTTACCTGCTTTATGCAGAAGGTGAAGCTGAACGAATAGGCCTTGGAGCTTGATCTTACGCTTTCCTTATTTGGATGTGTTTGCTTTTGTTTTTTTCTTAAAGGAACAAGAGCACTCAAGGTGAAGGATAATAATCAACTAGAATCAGCACTTTGAAGGAAATTCTGTTTCCCCGTGGCATCTTGAACACTTTCTTCTTCGGGTTTTGAAACAGACTTATAACCTTGTGGCATAGCAGCTATGCAGCTTGAAATCCAAGTAGCACTCAATTTTATTATTTCATATTTGTACAATAAGCTTCCCAGACGACGTGTCAACATTTTTGGTGAAGAGCTTGAAAGACTTCTTAAGAAGAAGTATGAAGGGCACTGGTATCCGGAAAAGCCATACAAAGGATCAGGGTTTAGATGTATACATATAGGGGAGAAAGTGGACCCGGTGATAGAACAAGCATCCAAAGAGAGTGGTTTGGACATTGATGATGTTCGCGGCAACTTGCCTCAGGATCTTAGTGTTTGGATCGACCCATTTGAGGTTTCATACCAAATCGGTGAAAAGGGACCAGTGAAAGTGCTTTATGTGGATGATAATGAAAATGGATGTGAGTTGGATAAGGAAATCAAGAACAGCTTTAACCCAGAGGCCCAGGTGTTCATGCCAATTAGTGACCCAGCATCTTCAGTGTCTAGTTCTCCTTCTCCTCCCTTTGGCCACTCTGCTGCTGTCAGCCCGACTTTCATGCCCCGCTCCACTCAGCCTTTAACCTTCACCACTGCCACATTTGCTGCCACCAAGTTTGGCTCGACCAAAATGAAGAATAGCGGCCGTAGCAACAAGGTCGCCCGCACTTCTCCCACCAACCTTGGCTTGAATGTCAATGAGCTGTTGAAGCAGAAAGCCCTCTCCTCCTCCATGCACTCTCTCTACGGGCTTGGCTTAGGCAGCCAGCAGCCGCAGCAGCAACAGCAGCAGCAGAAGACTTCTGCCCTGTCTCCTAATGCGAAGGAGTTCATTTTCCCCAACATGCAGGGTCAAGGTAGCACCAGTAGCATCTTCCCTGGTGACAGCCCCCTAAACCTCAGTCCTCTCCAGTACAGTAATGCCTTTGATATGTTCGCAGCCTATGGAGGTCTAAATGAGAAATCTTTTGTGGATGGCTTGAATTTTAGTTTAAACAACATGCAGTATTCTAACCAGCAATTCCAGCCAGTTATGGCTAACTAAAAATAAAACAGAAGTGAAATACAAGTAAATACTATTGTACAAGTTAAAAAATGCACGTACCCAAGGGTGTATCTTTTTTTCCACCTCTTGAGATTTTTTTTAAGGCTTGTAGTATGAATACGTTCAAGCTTGGTTAGATAAATACAACATGCATCATTTTTTTCATTTGCCAACCAAGCACAAAATTATTTTATACTGACTGTACATTACAAAAATATACTCTCAAAATATGGCCTCTTACAGTATTTAAGATATAGCAAGGATGTGGCTGATTTTTTTCATGTGTGTGTATATATATGTACGCAGACATATATGTATAGATATATTAAAAAAATTGGCACTAATAGGTGGGTTTATTGGTCTTTTTCTAATTGTATAATTTAATTTAGTACAAAGTTTGTAAAATATCAGAGTATATATATTGTTTCTACAACATGGTATTGCATTTATATCTTTTTACTACAGTGATCTGTGACAGCTGCAGCAGCTTCATGTTGTATTTTTTTTACTGAAATTGTAAGATATCCATCTTAAAGACATCAATTCTAAAAAAAAAAAGTAAAAAGTTGTGTACAGAATATTCCTTAGTGGTGGAATTAAAATGTACGAAATATTTGCTTTTTTCAAAAGAAACACAAATTGTATTTTCTGTTAAAAGTTTAAAGATTTTTGCTATATATTATGGAAGAAAATGTAATCGTAAATATTAATTTTGTACCTACATTGTGCAATACTTGAAAAAAGGTATAAAAGTATTTTGAGTCAGTGTCTTACATGTTAAGAGGGACTGAAATAGTTTATATTAAGTTTGTATTAAAATTCTTTAAAATTAATGGGCTGCTGTGGTCTGTGTTGTTGCTGTTCCGCTGGAGCTCGGGGTGCTCGTTGTGTTGCCCGTGCTAATGGTGCAAAGAGCTCGGGGTCGGTGCAGCGCAGAGGGGCCGTGGGGAGGGTAAGGATAATGGCTTGTTTGACCTAAAATATCCCTGGGAAAGCACACAGCCTCCGTAAGTCCTTGCCTACAATTATTTGAGCAAACTTGCACTTGTTTCGCGTAACAGCAGCTCGCTGGAGGCAGCAGGTAAGGTTATTTTTCTTCCTTGAGTGTTAAGAGCTTGGGCTGTGTGAACGCTGGGTTATTGTGCGACGTGACATCTCTGAAAGGGACTCAGGTGATTGAATGAAACTCTGTGTCACCAGAACGGATTTGAAGCGTTATCTGGAGAGGTCCTAGACCCGCATCAGCGTTCTGTGCCCGCGCCGGGGATTAACAGCGCAGAAACCGGCCTGAATGGAAGTGCTGACTTACGGTTTGCTAGACTCATTGTAAACTTGGGTGCTCGATTAAAAAGAGAAATGTAATGCAACTACAATGCGACATTCTAAGGTTTTTATTTTGATGGATTTTACCAATTTTAACTACAATAGATTTTCAAAATGTGTGAGTAGGAGGAGAAAGAATTCAGAGGCTGACAAACCAACTCAGCTTTTCCAGGGCTATTTTGAAGTTACATCCCTTAGTGTTTTCTGTCTGTTTGGCAAATAGCATTCATCGCTCGTGGATGTTTACAAGAGAAAGAAAAGCTTCTTTAAGCCATAAATTTAACAAATATCAACTTATTTTCCATGGCAGATCCAGTTGTACAGAGAAGCTTCATGTGAAGTGGATGGTCCTTCGGTTCATGATGATGTAGAACAGCATTTAGATTATCTGAACTATACTGAAACTGGAATTTAAGGTTGAGGATCATTCTTTTCCAGCTCGACGCACTTGATTTTACGGAAGATGTAAATTCCGTGCATGAATACATCCCTAATTCGGTGTGAGCAGAGTTTTGGTGGGAATAACCTGGTGCTGTAAGTGCAGCAAAGGGTGTTTTTCACCACCAGCGGGAGATCTTTGCTTTGGACGGGCTGTGAGGAGCTGCAGGACCAGCAAATAGCTGGGGTGGGGATGCGAGACTGACGCTGGTATCAGTTGCTAGTGCCATAACAACCAATTCAAAAGCAATAATGGAGCGAACGTTTGGTTTTGATTTGTTTGGGTTTTTTTTAGGCATTCATCTGTGTATTTATCTGGCTGTTTTTCCTGAGTTTGCCATCTCATTTATCTTCCCACTAACACCTCATCAGTGTCCAGAACTCAAAAATGCCTTATTTTGGTATCTGATTTTAAGTTGATACTTTTGCTTTAAAAAAGAAAGAAGAAAAGGATCGATTACTGAAAAATGGAGAATGTTAATTCTGTGTATAATTTCTATTTGTGTGCCTAGGCTTTAAAACTTACCACAATTTTAGTATTTACAATACGATAATAACACCTAAACTGCCTAGGAGGTCGAGCAACTCTGAGAGTGGAGACTATTTGACATGTTCTGTAATATTTCCATTCCTGTGAGCTAAACTGAGATCATTTGTCTTAAAGGTCATTGAGCTTCTCCTCTTCCCATCCCGAATCGTTCGCTTCCACTGGAACCAGCTCCGCGTTTGAAGGGCAGTGGTTTGTAGCAAGGAAGAATCTCTGGAAACAAGGTTGTTCTTTGTAGCACCTTTTAATATAAAGCTTTTAATAAGCAAGGCTTTGTCCTCCACAGGTTGGTTATGGTGCTTTGCAAGGGGACAATCTGAGAGACCTCCCAGTTTCCTCAAAGCCAATATGAAGATCTTTGGTGTTTCCGCTTCACTCCATATAGAAATTAAAGATGTGTGCTTTCTGCTCAGTCTGCTTCACCCATTTATTTACCTTTTGCCGAAGTCTGGTGCTGAATTTGTTAGATCAAACATTTACATTGCAACATTCTGTTCTAAACGCTTGCCAAGTCAATCTGGGGTTTAATTTGCACGCACCCTGTGTTCTGCTCTCAGGTGCGGGCGTTTGCTGGGAGAGACAGGACCCGAAAAGGAGTGAAGGGGAAAAGGAAACATTTGCTCCGTTGTGCAAGGTCTTTTGTGTTTTCTCTGGTGAACATGCAGTTTACTTGCTGGTGTAAGTTAAACCACGGAAGATGTCTTTAATTTACAGTGAAGAAAAGGGTAAAACCGTAAGTGCGCGTCCCCTTCCACGCTGCATAGTGCGTCCTGTCCCTTGGCTCGGGGTCCCCACCTGAGTTCAAAGTTCAAGTTCAAAGCGCTTCCATCTGTAGGACTTAATTCTGCACAAATTGATAACTTCTGAAAATCATCATCTGAGATGTGTCAAGCTGGGTCCAAAGGCACCTTGGCTTGGCAGGGTGGAGGGGATTCCCAACAGCTACGGTCCATGCTGTGTTCGCTCCGACCTCTCTCTTGATCAGAAGTCTAGTAGCGGTCACCAAAATTACATTAATCTGATTATTTCTGCGAAGGCGAGCTGGCTCACAGGTGTTTTCAATGCTTGATTATGTGTCGTGCTTACAGGTCTGTGCTGCAGGTGGGAATCCGGAGGGCACAGCCCAGCCTGGTGCTGGAGCCTCGGTGAGTACAAGTGTTTGTAATTATATTAACTTCAATTAAGCCATCATAATTTATACAAATTGAAGACTAGGTGTAAGCCATGGAAAGATCCATCCTTCCTTCGCCGTGCAAAATTAGAAAGCTATTAAACATGGCTTGTGTGATCTCTCGCTCCAGACAAGCGTAGCAGATGCGCCCTGTGCTCCCACCGCATTGCAAAACGCAATATCCTGGTGGTAGCAAACAGCCTGGTTGCATTGCTGAAATATCAAGTAACCAAACAACTAGTTGTTAAATCAGCTCTTTGGACCAGCGTGGGATCAAACCAGAGTCCATTTACTGATCTGCCGCCCCAGACTGTTCTATTAACGTTTCAGGAATAAATACCTCAGGGTGGCTGTTGGTAGGTTTGGAGCAGATGAAGCAAACCGGTGGTTCAGCACTCTTTTTTTATATCATCAGCAAGTTGATTTAAATTGAGTGTACAGAGTTGGCTGCATTCCTCTCATGAGCTGCATAAAAAGTTTGCTAAATCGAAGTGCCAGAGCTGTAAAATCCTGCTGAAGGGATTGTTTCCAAAGAGCAGCGAGAGGAGCGGTTGAACTGTTACCGTGGCAGCGCGTGTGACTTTTGTCCTCTTGACTTTATTTTAGTGACGGTGGTGAGGAGTTTTTTGCTTTACAGAAACGAAGAAGCATTAAGACTCGGGAGCATAAACCACATTCCCTTTGGCACTACGAGTTCTCTACCTCATAGACAAAATATGATCAATGTGTGGAACGAATAGCAGGTGTAACATATTTTTAGAAAAACCTTGGCACACGGCGCAGACATCCCTCAACCCCCATCCTTTATTCTGTCAGCTTTTGTTTGTTAAAATCAATCCGTGTTATTGATGGCTTCAGGTTTGGTGGAACTCGCTGCAGTTTTTATTCGGTAGTTTAGCACTTCAGAGGCCTGAAATCGGAGATCTCCTCCTCCTCCGAGAGCGGTGACACCATTACGTTTAAGCAGTCTGGCAGCTCCATGCCCTCGTGGAGCTCGTTGCGCTACGTTCCCTTTTCCCCTCAGCTTCAAGATTACCCATGGCATAAAACAAAAGAGGACTCTGGGAATGTAGTGCCTTAATTATTGTTTAGTGCCCCGCGAGCTTCTTTGAAATATCACCAGGACTGGGTAACACACTTAAGAACAGCCCTGGAAACCCACGTTTTTTCCTTGGGGGAAGATATTCATTCCTTGCTACCCCCGTAACCCCTTCCTTTGTCTTTTCTGCCTCTCCCACAGCATCCTGGGACGGAGCGGTGTGTGCGTCGCTGCCTCTCGCTCCTCGCTGCGCTGCACCCGGATTTCACGCTGCTCTTTTCACCCAGACTTTGCTTCTCTCTGACCTCCTCTCTGAGGGTGCTGGATGCCAGAACTCCTGTGTCACGGGGGACGCGGCACAGGAGGCTCCAGCCACCACAAGGTACCTTCTCCCTCCACCCCTTCCAGGC
The DNA here is from genome assembly GCF_037038585.1 of Patagioenas fasciata. Lineage (NCBI taxonomy): Eukaryota > Metazoa > Chordata > Aves > Columbiformes > Columbidae > Patagioenas > Patagioenas fasciata. The sequence goes on along the minus strand of NC_092537.1, from coordinate 5,583,633 downwards.
TCAGGCTTCTTGACTTCGCTTTACCCCTAAAGACAGAGTCTAAAGAACTATTGAATGTCAGAATATGGTTAAGGAGTGTATTAGAGGCTCACAGTCTCACAAAACTGGGTGAATTTGCAGCCCTATCCAGTAATGCAACAGCTGGGGAGTTTTTATTCATGTTGATGGAAATGAGAGGTGGCAGGTTAGTGAAGAACGTGGTATAATAGATGACAACTCAAGCACTCCGTGTTCCAGATCTGACCCTGGGCAAGTCTCTGCCCTTTTCTGTGTTGGTTTCCTCTGCTGTCTCCATCGAAATTCGCTGTTAGCAAGTGTCAGACATTAGCTGGCTATCGCTGTCTTTTTACCGTCAATAAGGAACTTCATCCAATTTCTGTATGCCACAGGAACATCTTCTGAGCTTGACCTGCCATTCCCTCCTTCTATTGCCTTTAGTCTCTGTGGCCTTTGAGAGTCTCCTCCGTTACAAAGTTCACTTAACGTGTATTAGATGACCTTTACATTTCGGAATAAGGCATGCACATAAAAGTAAAGCACTTGATTCTCATTGTCCGTGGTATATAGAGTCTGATTCATCTGCCAGCGGAGCAGAAGGCCTCCGGAGCAGTGAGATCTCACATACTGACTATTGTGATTCTCTAAAAGAATTCCTGTGGGTGTTTCTATAGATATGGATGTACATATTCCTCCAGCACAAATCATGTGAAAATTTTACACCAGCCTACTCACCCAAGTTGCTGCTGGTCAAAATTAGACTTGCATACAGATTTTACAAACTCAAACAAATTTCCCTTTGGTTTTTGTTAGACCATAGGGTTAAACATCCTGTGTGCCAGCACGGACACAGAGCTGTTGGGTTCTGCCACCAGCTGTGCTATGGACTGCATGCCCAGCCTTCTACAGATTACTTCAGCCTCCTTAAGAGCAGTTTCGGTGTTTTTAAGCCCATACTTGAGCCTTTAACCCCCTGCTGAGTCTCAGGTATTTTGAAATGTATTTTTGAAGGCAACGGGTTCTCGCTCTGTCTGTGTCTCTCGGAGTTAGTCAGGTATGAGCAGCACTTCTGTTTGGCGATTTAGTGGGAAAACTGCAAAATTCCTTATTGCCATTAAAAATGTTAACACCTGAGGCAGTTACCTGCTTTGCGGATATTTGTGAATCTCATCTCAATTAGCTGCTTTGAGCCGTAGGTTGTATTTTACTGGTGAACTATTGGATTTTTGTTTGTAAGTAATGCATGATGATGGTCTCCGTTTAAGACTCGCCTCAGTATTGCCAAACCAAATAACTCCAGAAATTGTGATTCAAGTCTCCAAGAATATCTTAGAAATTATGAGGTAATCGTAATAATCAATCTCACACCATATTAATTTATCTTCTGGGCGTAGACTTAAATAGGTTTCAGAATGTTCTAGCTTTTCTCTACAAGTCCACTAAGAGCTTAATTTTTAGGTGAAAATTTAGATCCTTAGGAAATGACAGGTTCACTGTGTCTGGCACTTCACAGGAAACAAAATATCCAAGGGATAGTGATGAATTTGCAAGTGCTGGCAATTAACCACAGCTGCTTAATGGGATCGGATTTCTGAGTGACACAGAAGGACCGAGATCTCCACCGCCCCCCGGTCTGTGCAGTTCGCATCACAAATTGGGCAGTCTGGTGGCAACAACTGCAGACGACCAACTCAAATTAACTTGGACCAACTGGTAAAGGACAGACACACTCGGTAGGAGATCCACTGCCTCTCTGACCTCTCACTCCTGACCTTCAAGGAAACTGCTTCAAAAGGCAATCCAAATACTAAAATTCCTGACTCTAGGATATAAAAATCACACAGCTATTGATTGCATATTACATTAGAATTTTTGCTACCGCCAGCCATCCCTAAGCAATAATTATTCCTGTCTCTCTCGCCCTCTCCTTGTGCCATAAATGACATTATCAGGTGTCCTCTGGCTAGTATCCTCCCTTTGATCAACAGGAACCAATCAGCCTTTCTCTCAAATTGCCTAATTCATTAATATAATGAAGTTTAACATGGAACAATTATTCTCAACCTGTATTTAGGTCTAAAGCTATTGCTTCTATTTCAGAGCCAAGGCAGCCTCATGCACCTGAAAGCACGTCTAGTTTTTCCAAGCGCAGCAGCTGACCTGACAAACCATGTCCCCTCTCCCTGCCCTTGCCTCGCTCACATCGTGCACTGTCCTCACTACCATGCATCTCCTGGGCTTGTTCTTGCTCAGCTGAGTCTACAAATGGAGCCTGAGCCTTGAGGAGCTACGATGGGAGGTACTCTACCAGCTCAATTAATCAAAGGAAATGTAGACATCCCATGGAGGAGCTGCTTGGTCTCTCAGCCATCCGTCCCACCTTGGCTGAGGTTGCCTCGCCGGCCCCGAGCATCCCACATTGTAAGTAAAGCTGCTGGTGACGGCGGAGACCTGCAAGCAAGGCTGACTTGACGATCACCTCAATGGATGGCATGTGTTTGGGGGTGATGAACTTTCAGAGGTCAGTAAGGTTGTCTTTCATTTCTTCTTCGTGTCTGTGTGGTTTTAAGAGTTCAGTATTTGGAGCAGCTTACTTGCCTGCAGTCAGAGATCAGAAGATGTGTTAAATGTACAGTCTGGATCTCATCTCTATGAATCAATCCTTTTTATTTGGATGTTTTGCTGTACATACTCTCTCTTACCTTGTTTAATTCTTTGAAATTCCTAGCTGTCCCTCTCTTGATTTTTCTTTCTGTTTTCCTTCAAGGTCTTCCTTAAAACTTGCTTTTCTTGGTTTCCTTCGCAAACCAAGCTGTTCTCCCCACTCTGAGGTCTGTGTCTCACCATGTATAATTTGCAGTGTATTATCTGATGGAGACTGTAATCTCTCCAGGGCAGGGCTGTGTCCCTCTCCGGACTCACAGTTGCCTGTTTTACTCTACGGACTTGAATAAGAAGGACAGAAATAGAAGAGTACACAGACACTCCCAAATAAACTGTGTATTTTATGATCTATGTTCAAGAAACAAATGCAGGAACAATTATTATTAGTAACATGGTTTATGCTGTACCGCTGGAGGCTTGAGAAGAAGTAGACACTTTAGGTGAAGAAGCTGCCTTTACAAAACATTCGGGGAACATATTTATCTAAAAATACACATAGTTATGGTAGAGAATGATGATCCTCTGCTGATCTATAGTTAATTGTAAATGGCAACGTGGGACTTTGAATTATTGTAAACAGCCCTGCTGTAGTAATATTCGTACTTGATCCCTTTCCTTCCTGCAGCTTCCCAAAGCCCTTCCCAGGCTGATTTCTGTGGCCTCTGCAGGTCTGCTGGCTCAGCTCTGCCACTGTGTCCACCGAGGCCCAGGAGAGGAGGGCGGATGAAGAGGAGGACGGATGAAGAGGAGGACGGATGAAGAGGAGGATGGATGAAGACAGGGATGACAATCCCCTTCACGTACAACTGTGGAGAGAGAAACTTTATGCGGGACAGACTTTTGCCTTCTACAGTCACTGAAACTTTTCCTCTTTACATGTGTGCTGTGAGTAATACGAAGATAATAATCCAATTTAAAATACATTTTAGTCTGAGATCTCTAGTGAGTTCTGCTTTTTGATGCTTGCACAAATGGACTCCACGTACTCAAATGCCTGCCTGATGAAATTAGAAAACGAGTGACATGTAAGCAGAGACGGGGATCATCTGTGAGGCTGAGATGACTCTGTCTGGAAGTCAGAGTGGTTAGAGCTCGGATTTTGACTTTGATTGTTTTCCAGAGAGATCTGAGGCCGCTCAGCCCGACCCTGCCGCCGGGACCCCTGCAGTGGGGTGGCCACTGGCCCCATCCCTCTCCTGACATTTGCATTTCCCCAAAAAAAACCCTCATTCTGGCCGGGAGTGCTGTGGCCGGGTCTCGTGTTGTCTGGTTCCCAGTTGCTTTTTGGAAGAGCTCGCTGAGCTTGAGTCCCTGTCATCTTGGATATTTTGGTCTTTTGTCAGTTATAAAAGGATATCTGTATTATTTGCAAGCAGTTAGTCATCTGCTAGCCAGTGTGGGGTTGTTTTTCTTAAGGGTACTTAGGATCTCATAACTCTCCCAGGCAGAGGGGACAATGTCCGTAGGTGTTGGGATCAGCTGTGTAACTACTGCAGTCATCTTCATCCAGAGCCTTTGCTTTCACTCCCCGTTAGAGCTCTGAACGTGAGGGCTGTATCCCATCTCCAGCCTTTCCCATAACAGTGTTTATCTGGGCAAGCTGAAACACAAAGGCCACTTGTAGAGCAAATGCGTCGGCCGTGCGCATTGTCCTGGCAAACTGGAAGAACCTGAAGGGCTGGTGACACGGGGACCCTGGAGCCAGCTCCCGCCAGGGTTCCCCCGGGCTTTTTTTGTTTCCTTGGCCCTTCCAGAAATGAAGCAACATTTTGCTGGGAGGTGCCTTCCAACATGGCAATTGGCCCACAAGGCTGGGTTTGAGGCATGGCCGGGTATAGGATGCAACTAAAAATATAGGTGACAAATGTAAACGCGGAGTTTTGCCGGGGTGGCAGCGTGTCTGCCGAGAAGCGCCGGGGCGGTCGGCAGTGCTGCGTGCTGTGGGCGGCAAAGCAGCATTGGGGGGTGATTTCTTCCTCTGGGTGTTTGTTTGTTTGTTCAACAAGCAATTATTTAATATCATAACAGCTTCACTTGTGAAAATTGCAGCTTTTCCGTCATTGTGTCGTGGTGACCCTGTTTCAACAGGCAGGGGAGGAAACTGGAAGGGGATAACTATGGAAATTAAGAAAGTGGAAGGACCTATGGAAGGGGAAATGCCTCCACCTCCTCCTTCCACTGCCGGGTTCTTTTCTTCGTTTAGTTTTCTTTCTAAGATGCAAAACTGAACGTAAAATTCAAGAAGGAGGTAGTGTGACCCCCCCTGCTTGTGGCCTCTGGGTCCAGCCTCCCGGTGCGCGGGGGACAAGGTGACACAGCGGGTGCCACATCAGCAGCTCCTGCCCGGGGCTGCCAACAAAGGTGCCATTGAGAGCCCGCGGATGCCATCCCCTCCGCGCAGCTCCAGAAGGGATGAATAAAACGAGTTTGTTCAGGCAGCTTCTGCTCCAGAGCGTAAAGTTACTCAGCGTTTGCGGTACCAGGTCACTGTAGGTATTTTCATTCCCTGTCTATTTTGCTCTGTCTCTGACTGATGCATTATGGATTATTCCAATTAACAGTGCATGAATGCAAACAGTGTCTTCTTGCTTTACTTGTACAAGTCAAAATTTTATTTTATTTTATTTTTAGTTATGTTTGCAAAAGCGTATTCCTGTCCAGATTTTCTTCATGCAAAAATGAAAGCACCTGAACTCCGGGCCAGGGAGCGTTTGGCGAGCAGAGAGTGCAGGAGCCTGGCTGCACTGTGTTATATGAACAACCCGGGCTTTGGAAAGCAGACCTAGAGGAGTTTGCAAATTTATTTTAGTAAGCAACCCATCTGCTCCTACCAATAATGGCTTTGCAGACCACTTGTGTATTTGCTCAGCTCACAGGCCAATGAGTTCTGCGGATGTTACGTGATTTGCACGAATCGATACGTAATGTAGACACAAGAGCTCACATCTGGAGGACACGGATTTGAATAGTGACCTAGTTAACACCTTGTAGGGTCTGAATCTTCAGGGCAAAAATATAATTTTTTAATTTTCTTTTTAAATGAACTGTTCAATTTTATTAGGTGGATGGTAGCAATGACCATTTCGCAGGGCTGCGCAAATCCCGCAGGATGCAGCTCCCCCAAGAACGAGGCTTTGGAGCTGCTGCACTTACCTGGCCGAGAAGGAAAACTCCAAATTACATCTGAACATCGCACAGCTGGACGGAGGCTCCGCCCCAGCTCACCGCGTTGCCACGTACATGGAGACGCCTTTTAATTCCAGCTAGGGAAGCAGGGAAAAGAAAGCTTCATCCAGAAAAACAAAACAGAACAAACTGGGGCTCTAGAAATTTCCCTTCTTGCCAGAAGCGTTGCTGGAACCTGCACTTTTTTGGTCACGCTCGGGAACGCTTGCAGAATGCAGTTTCCAATGGCCCGTCGTGAGCGTTTGCCCGGGAGCTTGATTTAAGGAGCTGCGCTCGCCCAGCAAATTGCAGGAGCTGTTTGTGCGATACGCTCCCTTGTGCAGGCTGATGAGAAAAGTGGAGGCCAGGAACTTAGATTTTTATGACCTTGTAACGTCCAGAGGCTCAAACCTGTGACAAAAGTCTCACTAGTCACGGCAATTACTAAAAAAAAAAGGAGAAAGTGGGGAAAAAAAAACCCAAACCTGTCCTTTCTCCAGATTACCAACTGAACAACCTGTGCGCTGCAATAATTCTGCAAAAGATGCTCTCAGAAGTGTTTTTTACAGTGAAAGTGGTCATAAATAACAATAAAAAAAGGGCATTTGCGTGTCTTTTACAAAGCAAGGAAAAAATTTCTTCCTCTTCAAGCCCATAGTCTGTGAATAATTTGTGAACAAGAGAAGCAGCTCCATCTATCTTACACTGTATTTGTTACAAATCATTTGCTCGTGTGTAAATCTTCCTGCCAGGGCAGGAGCAGCAAATCCTCCTTCAATTTTTGTCTGCTGAAAACTATTTAGAGCTAAACATGAAAAATTGAATTGATAAGTAACAGGTGTAGAGGTGCATCTGAGGATGAACATATTCCCCTAGCCCATGATGGAGGGGCTGGGAGATGGTGTTTTTGAGGCAGCTGGTGGCTGTGGGGCAGGATTTCTGGCTGGCACACATTGCTAATAAAAAACCATTTCCAGAACTTGCTTCCCTCCCATCACCCCAACAGTGAGCAGGCAAACAGCCCCGACCTGAGCAAAATGCGTCCGAGCATCCCATCTCGGAGAAAAGTCTCTTTTAGAGCTCCCAGAAGGTCCCTAGATGGCAACACTGCTCCTCCCGACCCTCCTGTGAGTCTGATAGACTGCTGAAAGCTCCTGCTTTGGAGATTTATGTGATTAAGCAAGACCTTAAAGTTCCATTCACAAATAAAAGTGAGAAAAAGAGTGTTTGTTTCATGTTGGTGGTGGCAAAGGAAAGCTTTAACCTGTGATTGCTGAAAGGCTCTGCCATCTGAAGGCAAAAGAATGACCAAAACACACAAGAATGTATTTATTTAAAAGAAATAACATTTTAAAGCCAAATTTGTGGCACTGGGGGATGTGACTCATGACCCCTAAGTGTTTTGTCAGCGTGCTTAGGTATTTCTCTAACTGAAAGCCCAACAAGTACCACTTGCAGAAATGTGGTTCAGCCCTTCCAGCCTCTACGAGTGGGATGAAGGATGCTCTGCCGGGCTGGGACACCGAGGGACCACAACAGGTAAGGAGATTTTGGTGTTAGCTCTGCTTATCACACCTGTTAGATGAGTAGATCTGAGAAAGCCATTCACTTTTTCCTTTTAATCTATGTTTATTCACCACGGGCTGTGCAAAGCTGCTGTGTCTATGCACAGCCTGCCCAGCACCGCGGCTCCGCTCACTCGTGTTTGTGAAACCCCAAACCAACCGATCAAAGTAGGAATCTCCTTATGTCAGATATTTTTGCCCATCTCTTGATTAGATGACTTTTGGAGATGGCTAGCACAGTAAAAATTGCGAATTGAAAATATTATAATCAAATATACAATTTGAATTTCATCCTGAGTTAATTACCTGAGTAGCTACAATAAATTACAGCAGAAATTAAGAATTTGATTGCAATATTCACTTTTCAGATGATCTGCAGGTCAAGTATTATTCACTGAAGAGATTCATGAATAATTTTGAATAACTGGACCAATATATTTAGAAACTGTGCAATCTGCAAACAGGGAGAGAAAAAGCCTCAAATAAATTATATATTGTGGCTTTTTCCTGCAGCTCTGGAAATGGGTTTGATTGCCTTATCACAAGCTGTGCTATATGTTTTTTTTCTTGATACACCTAAAATCTCTCCTGCTATGCTATTAACCAGGCAAGGATGCAATCAGGCAAACGAGAACCAGTCATCCAGCTCAGGGGTTGCTTTTCCCTTAGGAAAATCTGGATTACACAGAGACAGTTCATTGAGTTCACTGAACTGGGGCAAAGCACATCTGACCACAGCCGGACAGCCCCTGGCTTTAGGGAGCACATCACCCCCAACAGCTGCCACGCGAAGTGCGGTGTCCCCAAGCCGTGGTGCCACCGCCACCTCGTGTCGGGCGCTGGGAGCAGCTGGACGCTCCTGCCCCAATTTCCAGCCATCTGACGTCATTGCAGCGCTGAGGGATCAGGTTGGTTTTGCTTTTTGTTGTTTTGGGTTCGTTTGTTTGTTTGTTTTCCTTTGCACCCCAAATATTGCAAAAATAGGAAGATGTCACCATGTGAGGAGGAAGCTGGGGTCCTTGCGCAATAATTGTGTGTGTGACTAGTCGGGTGCTCATATAATTAAATATTAAATTATACGTGTTGGACACTGCTGGATGGAGAACCTGGTCCTGCCTGTCGATATGGTGAGTCCTGTTGAGGACAGTGAGACTCCTCTCCCCCACAACTGCCTATAAAATGTCCTGGTTGCACCTTGCTTTCTGTCCAGGGATGGAGCGTCTCACCCAAGGAGTCGTTTCCGGATGGAGCTTTGTGATTTCCAACATCTTCCCCAAGCACTGCAGGTGCAGCAGTGGTGGGGGCACCTTCTAAAGAGACGCGGGGCTCCGGCGGTGCAAGGGTGTGTGACTGTGACCGTGCATGTTGTACTTGTGGGGACAGATGTAGGTAAGGTTCCTATTTCAGCAAGACTTGCTTTTACAGGGCTGGGATGTGGCTGAGGTTTATCTGGTGACCTTAGGAACAAATCTTTAACAGCAAGTAGCATTTTCTTAGCAAGGCAGTAACCAAGCCATGCTGAGCACGATGTGCAAGTGCTGCTGGGTTGTCCAGGTGTTCATAGACTTTTGCGCTTGTTCATGGGAGTGTTGCAAGTTGTGAAGCTGCTGTTTTGAGAGGTGCGATGTGCAGGATCTGCTTGAGCACTGCCTGCACACCACAAGCAGGTTGGACCAGCCGCCCTGGTCAGGTCCATGTGCGGATCATCCGGGTCTCAGGTGGGAACAGCTTGTTTGAAGTTATAGGAATGCGCAGCTATGACTCACTTTCCCGGCCCGTGTACATTAATCAATACTGCATTTCACCTGCTATTATATCATCCTGTCACTCAGTATTACGATGCCCTTCTACAGCTCTTCACAGTCAGCCTGTGCTTCTGCAGCCCTCAATAACTTGATATCAAGACCAACCTTTGTAACCCACCTCTCCCATCCCTCTTCCAGAACACCTCCACCAAGCATCCCAGGCCCTCGCATGCTGCTGGTGGCTTCTCTCCATTGTGAAAACTGACCTCCCAGTCTCACCCTTTCTTTCTGATGTCCCAGCCTCCTGTTGGCTCAAGAGCCTGCCTTACCTCTCCCTGCAGAACAACCGAATATCTTTAAGAGCCTTGGGTGAGGAAGTGGCTCTATGACCTCAATCCAAGCCAGCTCTATCGGCTGGACCATCTCTGTCCTCGTGATTGCTTCAAAGAGTTTTAAGTGTTACGGAGCATCACTTCCCTCTGTTGAGGGGACTCTTCTTCTCTACATCATATTCATCATTCAGCCGTGAGTTTTGTCCTCTCTTACAGTTTCTACCAAACTTGCTGAGGTTTCACACTGAGCCCCCAGGAACCATTGTCTAAAATTAGCCCCATGTTTGCCACCTTCCGTCCTCTGCTCCTGCCACAGGCTGAAGCAAAGGTTATCCACCGCAGTTAATGGTTAAGCAATTTCTTATGTGAGTACTTTTGCGCTTGGGTGAATACCTGCCCATCCTGGAGATTTATTGTTGTTTTTCTTCTACTTATTTCAAGCGGCAGAGGAAGTCATGTCCTTTACACATGTTACAACACCCCTTGGTATGGGCATTGTAAAATGTTTGGGTGTATTAGGAGTGGAGCAAAGGAGGAGGAGAAGGCACAAACCCCTTTATGGGTAGTTCCTGTTCATACCAGTTAATCCAGTCCAACTACCATGCTGTCGTGGCAGTTCAAGTCAAAAGAATGCTCCCCCTCCTCCCTTAGATGAATCTTTTCCTCATTCTCTTTTCTCCAGGCTTCTGCTTTCCTCCTGCACTTCTAGCCATCGCTGGGACAAATGAGAGGGGTAGGAAGTACCAGGTGGAACGAGACCCATAGCCCTTTCCATCCTGTCAGCCCCAGAGGACCATGCAAGGGGGTCCCAAGCAGGGTCTGGAGAGGTGCATCTCCACCCCAACCCGCCCGTAATCCCGAAATATGGGCATTCACGTCTGTTGGGTTTTGCTCTCGATGCTGTTGTCACAGCTGCTGTGGCCAGGGCTTCTGCAGCACATGCAGGTCCATGTCCACCAGCGAGCCTGAGGTTTGGAGGAGACCCCCCCAAACTGGGCCAACTGGGCTCACAGCTCAGTGGCTGAATGGCACTGGGGAAAGGTGGTAACAGGGATGTGCACAGCGTAAAAACACCAATATCAGGGAGTTTCCTGACTTTGAAAAACCTGAACTGCAGAGCAGCCTTTGGAAGACTTTTCATTCCCTTTCCACACTCTCAGGCCTGAACGTCACGTCATTTGCCCAGCCATAAATAGCTGTGAATGAAACGGGCTGCACTGTTTTTTTGGCTAATACATATGTCCACTAGTGCTGCAGCTTTATCTTCATATCCCACTGGTGTTTGCATTGTAAATCAAGAGCTCCAGTTGCCTTTTTCTTTTTCTTTTTTTCTAGATTTAAAGAGCTGGCAGAACATTTATTCAGTTGTGCAACCTCCATTCAGAGTATTTCTCAGATCCTGGACATGGAGCTAATTTTTTGTCCTTTGACAGCTGCTGTAAATCAATAAGGCAGTTGGAGGTCACTTGTAGTCAATCAGTAACCAGAGCTGGCGAAGGGGAAAACACTAAATATTTGGTATAAAAACACAGGCTCTAAACTTGAAGTTCTCGCTCAGGGTGGCATTTTCACAGCCGTGCCTTCAGAAACCTGACTCCATCCAGCCTCAGGGTAGATAGCCAGCCTGGCCATGGTCTTTTCCTGGTAGTTAGCTACATGGAGAATTTCACAGCACGTGCACACCAGGGGAATTACAGCAAACCTGGGCGCACGGTGCTTCAGGTGCAGGAGGTGTGTCTGGTAGTGCAAGGTGCTAATGTCGTGCCAGCTGAATTACTCCTCCCTTCTGCAGGAAATCATGAGGTGCTGGCTGAGGCCACGTGTGACCTTCGTCACAGCCACCACCCCCAGGAACCAAGACCCATGGCCAGGTGATAATTCTCACAGGGGTCCCTATTTCTCTTTGAAACAACTGGGACTTAAGCTCTTAGAATACCTTTGCCATCTGAATCATGTTCCAATGGCATCATCATCTTTGCTCCTAGTTCAAACATTTTCTGCCTGACCTCACCTCAAGCCCCTGCAGTGAGAACACACTTGGTTTCCTCTTTCCTTTGACCTCAGCTGCTCTGGGCTGTGCGGTGGCACAGGATCCCATCTCTGAGCAGTCACCCGGCCACATCTCCATGCGTGCTGACACGGGGCCCTCGTGCCCTGCACCACCGGCTGGGAGATGCATCAGACCCCACCTGTAATCTGGACGTGCAGAAACTTTACACAAGCATTTATTTTGCCGGTGTTTTGTCCCCCTGCGAACAGAGACGGGCAGCGCAGACAGTTTGCACAATAACCGGTGACTCATTTTCAGCTCCATCTGCTGGATGGTTTCCATTGAGCTCTAGCCGCAGGGTTTGCAGATTCACGTGTTGCACTTTTCATCTTCACTCGGGACTGGGAGGTGGACACGCCGTGCTGGTGCCAGGGGCTCTGCGCTCTCCTCCTGCCTCCACACAAGTGTCCGTCACATCTGTCCCTGAGCCCTGGGGAGGTTCTGCAGGTCTCAGACCTGGCTAACGTGGGTCTGTTCCCTTGCTGCTTCCTGGACCGGTGTCTGTGGGAAATGCTACTTTGTTGGTGTCCGCATGCAGAGCAGAGCTTTGACAGTGGCTGGTGGCCATGGCTGGGTGGCTTTGGAGGTGACATCCTTCCTCCAGCTCTGCCTTGGAGCCTCAGACAGGCGCTCGTGCTCTTCCCAGCTCGCTGCTGTGCGAGAAGGGGAATCAAGCAGGCTTTTCCCTTGCTCTCTCTCCTTTCAAACATTTAATACGAACTTTAAATACTGGCATTTCCTTCCAGCTTTCAGACAGCCTTGAGAGATGCACCCCAGAGAGCAGGATGGAAAACTGAGTGCATGAGGAACATAAAAGGGATTTTCTGATCAGGAGCTGCATGCAAGTACCTATTAGCCCCGCAAAGGCTTTAACAACATCCTTTAGTGCCTGGCCCTGTGCGTAGGCTTTCCTCAGGCTGGCTGACTGGTAAAACTTGAATTTTAGGCTTCTTAAGGGTTTAATAAGGGGCTGAACTCAAATGCTAGCTTTGAGTGGAGAGCTAAATTCTTCAGGGTCAGAAGGTGGAGAGGCTCGGGGGCAGGGTCAGTCCCGTGCCACGCGGAGCTGCGGTGCGACCAGCATGGCCAGGGATGGTTTTCCCCTGCAAGCAGGTGAGGGGACAGCGGTGACACCACTCCTCGGGGCAGTTGGGGTGTCCTGTGCACCCCAGGGAGCTTGCAGCACAGCTTGTCACTCCCACTGGGGCTGGCCACGTCCAGTATTTGTCTTCTGTGGGTGACCTGTCACTGCAGGGCTGATTGTTGGCACCGAGCTGGTCTCAGCCAATGTACCCACCTGGCACTGCAGGAGCTGAGTAGATCAGCCTGATCCGTGGCAGAGAGGGAACCATGTCCCCATGCAGGGCTGGTGTGGGACAGCGGCTGGGCTTGATGCTCGTCCGTGTGTCCTGCAGAGCCATCCCGCAGACACCGTGGGGCTTGGGAGCAGCCCCGCTCCATAAGTTTGGGCAGGAGTTACACGAGCGTGGCCCCATTGTGCCTGGCAGCTGGGCTGGCCTGTTCCGTGTCCCCTTATACTGCTCTGCACTGGAAAACTGACCCAAAACAACCCCCAGGATCCCTCATGCAAGCAAGTCCTTGCACACCAGCACTGCATGCCTGATTAAGCCAGGAGACACGTTAAGGCCTTGCATGACCCTGGGTTGCAGATCACTTGTGCACTCGCTTTGCTTTCAGTGTGTGCCTCTTTCACAGGGCTTTCACCAGTAGAAGATGGCATTTTAGACCCCAGGCTTAAGCCCTGTAATGAGTTGGCTGGAAATGCAATGAATCGTGTGCTTTTTGCTCTCCGCTACATTTGCATCCCAGCTCTTCTGGAACAACCAGGTACATGTCTTCTGAGTCACTCCCACACTTGAAAAATCCTTTAACTTTTGGGAAAAAAAGAACCATATAAAGCCAGTCTTTACTAAACTTCCATCCTCCGATGCCTCAGTGTTAGAAGGTATGGCAAGAACAAGTCACTTCCTACGACTTGTTTGAAAAATGACAGATGAGCCATCAGAACAGCAGCAGTTGGCAGAGCCAGGGATGATCCAGCAGAAGCGCTGACTGTGGGGCCGGCATCTCCCAGCTCCAGAAAATGGTCCTCACAAGAACATACAGAAATGTTATAGACCTTTAATTGGAGTTTATCTAATATACATTTAGGAAAGGTGCAACAAAATAAAACAAGCAGGTATTTTCTTGGCCAGCAAGTCTGGTCCAGGCTCCTCTCCCTCCCACGCAGTTTCCTCTGAAATTATACAAGTAACCAGAAATTTAGATCCATTCCTGTTGCGCTTCAGATTTAGACCAAGCCCAGATCACTGGCAGAGGAGCCCAGTTCTCCACCGTGCTCTGGTCTCTGCCTGTGGCTGGTGCTGAACCCACAACTGGCCCCACATCCAACGCCGTTACCCTCGCCATTATTCTTCTTCCCTGCAACTGCAAAATACCCAACGTGTGCAGGGTTGGGAGCTTAGGAGGCTTGTAAGTCATGTTGCAGCCCAGCATCTCCCTATTTAATCTCCTCCTCCCAGCCCTTGTTGTTCCCAGCCCCAATGCACATCTGCAAGAGCAGCTGCATCCCAGCCCTGCAGCAAGTCCAGGGATGGCACCATGGGGTAATGCTCCCTGCGCCTTCCTTCCTTTCACCCAAATGCATCTTAACATCCACTCAGCCTTGAACTGGCCTTTTGAAAGCCCTGGGCTTTCAATTAATTACTATTAATTAATATCTCGCTGAACACATTGCACCAAGAGTGACGATCAGGCTCACCGTGCCACGCTCGCCCCTCTTCCCCGCAACAACAGCGTGAGCCGAGGCAGGATTTGTCCAGGATCAGCATTTTCTTTATTTAAGGATTTTTTACATAGGCAAATGTTACATTATTTTGGACACACAAATGATAAAATGATCAATCCTATGTGTCTGCACGTGCTCACACCCACAGCCCGTGCTGTCTTCCTTAGAGTTTTTATTCGTATGCTTATATACAGGGCCCTGGCAGAAAATGTTTTCCATGGTTTGAAAGAGTGCTCGAAAAGGGTAAAACTGAGAAATGCCTTTAAGGAACGTCCACTTTGTGTGTCTGGGTCTGTGCATTTTGGTTTCAGAAGCTTTGTGTCTCTGCCATATGATCTGTAGACTGTGCATTGCACTTTTCTACTTTGAATTTTGTTCTGACTCCTCTTACTTTACTTCCTCACCTACAAAACCAGAATTTCTGATTAAAATAAGCAATATGTTGTTGCATATGCTCAGGTGTAAAGGATTTTCTAAAGCAAGTCAACTGGCAGTACACTGCCACCCTTCTGCATTGGACTTTTTGTGATAGAAATATATTGATTAAACAAAAATAGGAACGTGCAATGGAATGAGGGTGTTTGCTGACCTTGTTCTGATGACAGAAAAGTCATTTCAGGGTGAGTCTGTGCTTTGAGCTTTTACAGGGACCTGTTGCCCTGGACATAGGATCAAGGGAGTTTTATCTCCAGTAAGAGTTGCAAGATAGGTAGTAGTTGCCATTTAAAAACGAGGTACATTCCAAAGAAAACTGCTAGGAAAATTTCAATCAAAAGAAGCAAATTCATAATGCATAGATTGGTTAAATGTGCACAATTGTAAATATAGACAATAATTTACAGGCTTTTATCTTGAAATATTAGTGCTGCTATAAGGAACCAAGAATGTGACTTACTTATAATGACTTACCATAGCATTTTCATACTGTAAAAGAGATAGATTAAGTTGATATTATATATTACTTAGCTGTGTACCAATTAGCTAAACAAATGCTACAAATTCCGTCATTTGTGATGGAAGCTACATAAAAATTGTGTAATTACCGCAGTGAGTCATCTAGTTAAATGGCACTCCTATATGGATGAACTGATTGCAATGCCAGATTAATAGCCTTTTGCTGCTGTTTTACGTGCTTGCCAGAGACCATACTACATTGTTGCTAAGCATCATTAATGGATTAAAATAAGGGTTTTGCATAATTCCTACAGTGTATCTTCAAACAGCTTGTTTAGTTTGTGCTCTAGCCTACTGCTTGTTAGCCCTACTTAACACACGAGTCTGGGAGGTTAATGCAATCCCAGGAACTCTTTCAAAAGCTCACAGGTTTTCTTGTGGATGACTTCGCGGAGCTTCCGCACGCGCCGGATGCTGGAGGTCCCCACAAAGCTGTCAGGCTGCAGGACAGCCATGCCGTTGTGGACGTCTCCCATGATGATGAGCTGGCCATCCACTGTGGTCATGTTGGGACATGGGCAGCTCCAGTCCATGTTCAAAAGCGTGATTTCTAGCGGTTCCTTCCCCAGGAATTTTAATCCCATTTTTTCATCTTTGAGAATCTCCTCCACTGTCACCAGGGCATGTCCCGAGTCTTGGTCTTCGGTCAGCTCCGTTATACGGCCCAGGATAACAAAGTCGCTTTTGCAGAAGCTCGTCACCAGCTTCTGGCGAGGTTTGCAAGCTTTGCAGTGCGTGTTCTTTGGGAACGGGCACATCTCTTCGCAGGCCTCCCGGCTCTCAAAGTTGTTCTCGTTGCCTCCACACCCACCATAAATGAAGGACTGGCACTGCTTGGTCAAGCTGTTATAGGCCCATCTGGGCTCGTAGGCTTTGCAGTGACCTTGGAGGGCTGGGAGGTTGCAGATGTTGATTGGGCCGTTCATGCACGTTAACATACAGTTCTCATAGGTCTCAAAGTGGTTGAGGTTGCTGTTACAGTTCCCATAGATGAAAGTAAAGCAGTTGTTTTTCTTCGCATCATAGTACCACCTGGTCTGCTCTTCCCCACAGTCTTCGCTGTCTGGTTGCTTCAGGCACTCGTCGGTTGGAAAATGTGTTTTGTTTTGGGAAGCTTCTTTGGATGTGGGTTCTCCTTTGATGACTGACAAAGGGAAATCAGCCCTGAGAAGGCCACCGCTGTTTTTGGCGGTGCACGTGTAGATGCCTGCATCTTGGAGCTGGGTGTTGTAGATGACTAGCTGGGCGATGTTGGTGACCACGACGTTCCCTCTGACGTGATTTGGCTTCATAATGACTTTGTCTTTCCCATCGACCTGCTTCTCCCACGTGATTTCTGGCTTGGGCCTCCCTGTAACATCACAGAGGAAGCTGACGGTCTCTCCCACGTAGACCGACTGATGGACGGGGTTGTTCACCAGAGCAGGCGGCAAGATATCAACAACCGTTGTCTCAGAATAGGCAGTAGTGGGGCGAGCTGTTGTTTCTGGTGGAATAGGGCTGGTGTTTGGCCAGGTAAGATGGTACCTACAGGTGACCACATTTAGTGTAATGCCTTTGATGCAAGCTTCTGCATCCATGTAGCACTTGTTGTAGTAGGTGAGGCCGTCGGAGGCGCAGGTGAAGCTCGGCTCCTTCTCACACCTGTCCTTGCACTTGCAGACGGGTTGTCCGTCCCAGATGTCACACTCTGATCCTTGCTGGATGCACATGAAGCGGTCACAAGTTGCTTCTTTGGGCATTCCCACCGGCCCTTTTTTCCCCTTGACGTCCATGTACCGAGCCGCCACGCAGCTCTTCGTTCCACAAACATTGGGGCAGCACTTCTCAAAGGTCTCACACTCCTGGGGGGAAAGAAATGACCCAATCATTACCAGGGACAGAGTAAAGTCCTTTTTAGATACCCAGAAAGCCCAAAAAATTTCAAGGCGTTCGCTATGGGGACCTGGTCTGCCACAGACACCTGTGATCTGAAACTCAGTGTCCCACCAGCGATGAGTAGAAACATCCCTCCAGCTTCTCCCGAGAGGTGTCTAAACACACCGGGCTTTCTGAAGTGCTTCAAGAGGACACTCTCAAGAAGGAAAATGTATTTCTATCTCTTAAACACTAACATCATCGTAAGTCTTTCCTAGAGTCACATGGACTTCTTGACTACCGAAGCAACAACCCCCCTTCTGCGCTCTCCAAAATGCCTGAGGACAAGCCCTGAGAAACAAGGGTGGATGGAAAGTCTTAGCATATGGCTGTAGGCAGTAATCCTTCTTATTTTCCACAGAAGTATGTAAAGTATTATTTGAATTCCCTGAGACTAACAGCCTACTCCTGGAGGTGGAACTGCCAAGGATTTGTAATTGTTCACATTGTAGAGGAAATAATAGAGTATCTCAAAAGTAAGGAAATTCTTGCTCCAAAAATAGTTTTTCTATGGTATTTAGAAAAACAAAACCAAACCAGCTCATTATGGCTTCTCTGTCCTATTTTAGTCCTACTTTCAAATGCAGCATCGCTCTTCTAGTGATTTATTACACTCTGTCTCAGCTACAGTCAGCTCTAAATTGTGGTTAATTTTAGCAGAATTTTCATCTTCTGTGCAGAAAAGATATTTGATATGTGTGGTCACAGCTGCTGTGTTATTCTGGATTACTTTAAGGGACCACGAGCACTGCTACCATGCAGACGACAGGGCACACTTCCACCCCGCGTTAAGCCTCCACAACCCCCCTGAAATCCAACGGCTTTCTCTCTAAGTGAGAACAAAATGTTTTTCAAGCTAACAAACTAAATCGCTTCCCCTGAGCCCAATATCCTTTCCTTATTGGGAAAAGGATGACCTAATAACATAACTCTTTCCCCATTTCCCGCGGCACATTATGAGGTTTCAGAAGCCAAGTTAGAGACCAGAACGGGGAACGGTTTCTGCTGGGGGTGAGGACCGCGGCGTTAGCAAAGCCAGTGGCACAGCCCTTGGCTGTTTGCAGGCCACTCGAGGTCCCAGAACCTTCTATCACAAGGCAAAAGTGAATATTTTTAGCCAGTGGCTTCTGGCTTTCAGTTTTTGACCAGTAAATTATTAAAACAGCTTCCTCTGCTGCTGCTGCTGGGGTTTTGCAACTGGTTTAATATTCATTGCTGCACACCTGGGAGGTGAAACAAAGGGGGCTTACGTGGAAATGGCAGAAGTAAAACCAGCACGTTCTTTCATGACACATGCGATCCATCTGAGCAAACCTCTTTGTCTACTTGGTGTCCAGCCTTTTTCTCTGTCCTCCCCCCTTCCCGCTTTCAGCGTTGCAGAAACAACCAGGCTACAGAACGTAAACCCAATGACTGTTTTCAGCGTGGTACGTGTTGCTGTCAGCCTGGTTTGGGCTGCAGGAGCTTTGCATGATGTAAGAGGCAGGACGAGCAGGTATTTTCGGCTGCCGGCTTGAGCTGGCGGTGCTGACAGGTTGAAAAACGAATTTGAGCGTTGTAAGCTAAGCACATTTTGAGCTGGGAGCATCACAGAGAACATCTGCCTGGCCATTTTCACCGTGCCCCTATTTTGCACTCCAAGCACGCTTTGTGTTTCAAGTTCAGCAAAGGCTGATGCTTCGTATGTTAAATCAAACGGTTTCATAAATGATTCCTCCCAGGAATATAGAGCACTGATGGTGGCCCCCACCAACAAAGAACATGGTGACACTGCTAATATACCGTGGATTGGCCCCAAGGCATGCTGAGTTCTGGAGTATCAAATTTGGACTTTTCTTTTGACAAGAAAGCAGGGAAAGCGATCAAACAGAGCGAGTGCTGTACCCACATTGCCATAAGTGGCAGCTGCCACACACCTCCCCGCTTAGCTGATAACTCATCAAATCTTTTCTATTTTCTATAGGTCATTGGTCAATTAAATACGTGTGCTGTCTGCACCAAGTCCTGTGTGGCGCCGGTACCTTTCTATCCGGTATAGAAATAGGCTGCGGCGCAAACAAGCCCACCAACAAAGCCCATCAGAGAGAGAAAAACGTCCGTCACTCACCAGATCGGCTTCGCACTCCCTCTTGCAAGTGCTCTGCGCATCTACCCACAGGTTGGGGTTCATGTCGTTGGGGCAGATCCCAGCGTGCGAGTAGCGGATGGGAGGCAGAGCTCTTCCTTGCAGAGAGACCTCCAGGAGCAAGAGGACACTGCTCTTCCCCAGCAAGATCCACATCCACCGGGTGAACAGCACCAACAACATCTCAGAACTTCTCCTGGTCAATGGCAGGGACCGAGCTGGAGGTAGTTCTTGCTTGCTTGGGGCTGCTTTTTGTTTGTTTGTTTGTTTGGTGAGCCTTAAATTTTTGAGGAACCCAAATGCACCTGACTTCTGTAAAAACTTCAGCGAGCTCCTCTGCTGCCTCTGTTGATAGCACAGTTTGGTCTGGACCTCATTGGATTAAAGGTCCTAGGAAGTTACCCCCTTATTTTAAAAGAAATGCTAATAGTCTGAGCAGTTAGCTCTATTTATACCCTGCCTCTGTTAACAAGTCAGAAAAAGTAAACTTGATTTCTTTGACAGGCACACGCTTCCTATGTCCTGGTGGCAGTCAGACAGATTTGTTGCAAGAAAAAAAAGCTGGAAAGAGTTTAAAAGGCTGGAACTGGCACGGTGGGACCCCTGCATGTTTCTGAATGCAGGGAGGCCTTCTTAACCCCTTTAGACCTAAAGTACTTCCCTATGCTAAGAATGGCATTTACTTCTGAAAGAGTGCTTGTCTAACTCACCCGCACCCGCGGTCAGGGGATTTCCCCACGGCAAGGGGCTACACAATCACTTGCTAAAAGGAACGAGTAATAGGATTGAAGCAATTAAAGCTAGAATATCATATTTTAACAAAGGAAGTAGCGAATAAATGATTTATTTAAAGTTAGGGTAGACAAAGCAGTATGTCTTCAAAACTTCTCCTGGGCTTTCTCCAGGCTTTTTTCTTTCTCTGCTGGGGAGATTTCCAGGATGTTGGGTTTAACGCTGCCCTCAAGCCCCACCAGCAAATGTTAAAAGTGTCCCTGAATTCCTGCACATTTCCCGCTGTACAGTGCATTGCTGACCCCTTTAACAGCGCCAACAAAAAAATAGTAGAAGTTCAACTCTATGGAAACCTGCATAAAGGAATGTACAGCATTTTTGCATTGGGGGGGCAGGGGAGAAATGCAGTCAAGCTGAGTTCCTCGTTCCCTGCTTGTTACAGCAAAGGGCTGATCCTGCTCGTGCTGAACATGTGCCAAAATCCAGAGACCAGCAGCAGGACTCAGAGCTGCTCAGCACCTTCCAGGATTAGAGCCTTTGGGCTGAGTTCTAGGCTGGCTGGGATGGATCCTGCCCGGTGCTGGGAGCCTCCTGGCAGTACCAGGTGAGTTTGCATCCCATGTGGGGTTCAGCAGGGCTGGACCGGCAGCTTTGGGAGGAGGGTAGAGCACTACGAACCTGACAGATCCCAGCACAATCAACCCTTACTTTATTATAGTAAAGTTTTTCCCTTGGGTTTGTTAAACCAGGGTTGTTTTTCATGGCTGACTTTGGACCTAATTCTCCTCTGAGTGGTGCTTGCTGCCAAGCAGTACAACCAGCAGTGAACTGGGCCACCGTGCAGGTGATGCCCCAGGCCATGGGGCTCCTGCTGCTCCCCTGGGGCAAGGCAGGAGAGCGCAGTGACCTGCGGGTGTTTCCTGGGAATCACCTCCAAAAGAAAGGAGAGCAACCTGGAGCCGATACGCCCTTGGCTGTGGCATTTCTGTGGCAACCCGGGCTTATAAAAAGAGCCTCTAGCAGTTTTGATTTGTGTGACCGCATTAACGATATGCACGGCATTTGAATTTCATATGACGCTCGGAGAGAAGTTGTCCAAATTAGCTATTTATAAGGAGCGAAGTCAACCACCAGGCAGCAGTTTGCAGTTGATTTATTCTCTCTGAAACTTTAGAAACCTGCATGACACTTGTACAAAGTGCGGCTGTGCGCAAAATGTTTTATTCAATACTTGTTTACAAAGACAAACGCAGCACCCTGTGATGCCTTAAAAAGCCAACCAAAAAATGACACATTCCCGAGAGGTACTTAAAATTCTTACAGCTCTATTAACAACAAAATCACATGTATTAGTGGTTCTGTTGACTAAACAAAGACACTTTATATTGTAAAACTGACTATGGATAAGCTTTGAAACCAGCTGTACGTGGGTCGCGAAGCTGGAGGAGCCGCTGTGATGAATGTGGGGGGCACCCCAACAGCTGCCGTACGTGCAAGGAATTTCCCATCGCTCCACGGCCTTGCCACCATGTAGCTGTGGTAAAGGCATATTTTCCTGCCATCCTGAGTCTTTTCAGGCTGTCTCACCCGCTTACCCGCTGGGCTAGAGGTGGGGAACTGGTTGATGCTTTCCAGCCTCCATCTCCTTGTGCTCTTTGGCCATGCTGAGCCGGAGTGTGGGCCCACCAGAGGCGAGATCCCTTCCAAGGAGAAAGGAATAACACTGCCTTGGTTTTTTCCCCCTCCCAGACCAAGGATCCCCTTCCCCAGAGGCACATTTCAGCGGTGGGGGAGCAAAGCGGGGGCTCTGAAGAATCAGGCCCTGGTTGGCATCAGACAGACGGAGCCATCATCTGCTTTGCTGAGTCCTCCGTCCAGAGGGAGATTCTCCAGGGACAGGTAAGTCCCACCGCAGCTTTCTGTGTTCAGCCCCCAGGTGCAGTGTTCAGTGTGCAATGGCCAGGATGGTGAAGCTCGGGAGGTGACAGGTTAATGAGCCCAGCTGTTGTTAATGAGCCCAGCTGTTAACGAGCCCGGCTGAAGGAGCAGTTGCAGGGGACATGCAACTCAGCTGATGTAATTGTGTCCCTATTGCCGATCAGTGAGGCCGTTCAAGAAAAGGCTGTTTGAGCGGCTGAATTTGATGTATTGTCACCCCAAACACTGAGCCAGTGCTTGGCACCACAGAGAGGGGCAGGGACATCCCATAGGAGCTTGGGAAAAAGGGCAAAGCAATTATCATTAATGACAATGGTGGTTTTGTTGGGTCACTGTACTTACGTTATAAATGAGGAAACTTGTGTTAACTGAGAAATCAGGCTTTCAGCAAAACTTTTTGCATAGGAAGCCTTTTAGAGAACCAAATCCTGTCCTGGCCTAATCCAAAGAAAACCAGACAGACGCTATGTCCCTCCGACTGCCATCGCTCCAGGAACAGGGAGTGCTCAGCCCCACGAAGGATCAGTCCCTTGGCCACCTGAACACAGGCGGGAAAGGGAGGAAAACAGCTCCATAAATCTCCCAGTGAATGCAGACAGGCAGGTCCCGAGGGCAGAGGAGGCAACGAGGACTCTGAATAACCCTCGACAGCTGCTCCGTCCCTGCCAGGATATCCCAGACACGCTGTGACCCGGCCTGAGGGACACAGCCAGGAGAGGACTCCACTATGCGGGTTGGCCTGGGGACAGCAGGGACCTTGGCTCTGCCCAGCTCTGCCTAATGCCCTCAGTGTCTCCCTGGTTTCACCAAGGGCTGTTATCTCGCCCGGTTTAAATTCATTGAGCTCCACTGACCTCAAAGTCTCTGACCGGGCACTCCAGAACAGCACCAGCTAACACCAGGTGTGAATCAGGATCTTTGTCAAGGTCCCTGGGCATAATTTTTTCTGTTCTACCTTGTTTATAAAGCATTGTGCATTTTTTTTTGTATAAGACATAAATAATCCTTATGCTCCATTTTTATGAACAAATCTATTATGATGGCCAAGTTTACAGTTTATCTTATCTCACTCATGTCCTATACTGATGTGATAAAGATCTTCCCAAATCAGTTCCAACCATGGAAGGAATCCCTCTACTACCCCAAAATCCCCCTTTCTGATCAGTCTGTTGCCTGGGGAGTCAGGATGAGCTTTCTCTGGATCTCAGATGGAAAAATCCGAGCCCTGATGGCCCAAAGCAACATCCCAGATCTGCTCCTGGCAGCGGGGACACGCGGTCTCTGACCAGCCTGTGCTCCAGAGATGTCCATCTGCCACTAGACCACAGTCCTGAAAAGCCGTCCTAGGATGCCCAGAGTCCCGGTTAGGGCTGTTGATCTAGAACTGGCTTAACTGTTGTGTGTTTTGTAAATGATTTCTTTGCCCTTTCTCTTGCCAAGCTCCTATGAGATGTCCCTGCCCTTCTCTGCTGTCCCAAGTGTTGACCAGTGTTTGGTGTGACCCTTTCTAACCGAGGAGGGAAAGGGGGTTCTCTGGGGCACAGGAAAGCATAATTGTGGTTTGTTTTGTTTTCCTAAACCACTGTTAAAGCAACAGCAAACGGTTGTATTTATTGGGCAAAATGAGCAATCCTCATCTGGAGTTACCCGGCGGACGGAGGATTGATTTGCTGGTTTTATTGTTGTTAACCATCACCCTGCGATGCTGAACCTCCCATCCCCTTCCAGATTCGCCCTCTCGTGCTGTCTGGGCCTGTCGCCACTCGCAGCCGGTTTTGCCAACACAAACCTCCCCTCTGTGATTCACCGCTGCCGGGGGGAATCTCGCTCACCAGAACATCTAGAGCCCCAGCACGAGGGCTTGGGGATGTGCTGGGATGCAATGGCTGCCTCTTCTGGACCTCTTTTGCCTTTAAGCTTAGCTTAAAGCAAAGACTCTGGTCCTTGAGACATCCTTCCTCCGCCACATAGGGCAGCTGGGCACAGCAGGACCTGGTACTGACTCCCTGCACCAGCCAAGCCACTAAAACCTGCCTGTTTCCCAAACCAGGGCACTAAAACCTGCCTGTTCCTCAAACCAGGGCACTGAAACCTGCCCTGCCTGCAGGATCCTGATCACACAAGCAGTCCCAAGGACATGCTCTTCTTCACCCCCACCATCATCATTCACACTCCTTAAGTGGCTCCTTGCCACTGCGCAGATGAAAATTCAATGCCTGAAAAGTTAAGTACTTTTAAAAGCCCTCTGCCTCATTTAGAAAGTAAGGATGTTCCAGTCTGCATGTAAAGCTCACTGCACTTTAAGCTGATAGCCAGACATCCGAGAGGGAACATCCCTGGCAGATCCCTTGGAGCACAGCTGCCAGCCGCTTGCCTTAAGCAGTAACGTTGCTTCCAGACCCACACAGAAATCCAGATTATGCCTCCAGACCTCGGCTTTAGCTCGTTTTGGGCTCCAAATTTTCCCCTTTGAGCAATGCCCTGCTCCCTCAAATCTCAGCTCAAGGTCTGGGCTGTGGGGGACAGAGGGGACACCCAGCCTGGGCCCTATTTTCAGAGCCATTTGAATGCATAATTAGCACTGGAAGCATACTTCAGTTTTGCCCTAGTTAAGATTTTTGTCAGGGTTCCCTGGAAGCGCCCATAACTAACAAGTGTTCCTGAAATAACCCGCCGGAGCAGATAACGGCGTGTACAGACGGGAACCGGGGGCATGTTTAGAGCAGCGATTGCTCACCGAAATGAGCCGCTGTTTATGTGCATTCCGCCTCACGCGCAGATGCTCAGTAAGCAGAAATTAATGTAGTTAGACAAAAGGGCTCAGTTTGGGGGGGGGGGAAATCAATAATGTCAGGGAGTTTATTACAGGGTTATGGGCCACCTGCTAGAACTCAGCATTAGGCCTGTGTTAGGTTGTGTTTCGGCGAGAGCTGATGGCGTTACACTCAGACGAGGCTAGCGCCAGAATTATTATTTTATGCCTTGGCAGATGGCTTCTGCTCAGGGGTTTTATCTTTGAGTGCAGACATATGACTAATCATCATTTGCTTTCTCTTTCTCTGCTAACGTAAGCCGGGCAGGAAGCAATTGCCAGTTTGATGATGGTTCGTTTTTGCCAGGTTTATTCTGTCTGAAACAGCCCAGCAAGAGGCAAAGAGGGGACAAAGGAAGATAATCAGCCAGTTATCAGTGAGATATGGGGGAAAGCTGGGCTCAGAGGCTTGACTTTCACTGGCCCGGCTCTTTTTCTTTTAGAGGCATCCCGTAGATAATTCGAGGAGGCTGTGGAATTGGTGTCTTTGGATTGTCGAGATTGCAAAGGTGAAATGTCCAGAGTGAATTCATCCTGCCATGGAGCAGGAGGAGCCAGGTCACTTCCCAAAGTCCCTTCCAGCCTGGTTCTGTCACCCTCAATGTGGAGTGAGACCTGCTCCAGCAGTTAAGCTGTGAGTCAGGGACATCCAAGATCTGTAGTGCAATGTGGCAAGTCAAGAAACAGAAACCACAGCTGCAGTGGCATCATTGTAGGGCCAGCACTTTTCATGTGAGGCCCTCTCAGGTATCTACAGTTTCTACCAATTTGTAGAAGCTTTAATTCCCCGTGATTTCAGTGTGGAGGCATCATCTCAGCGTCACTCTGCGCTGATTCTTTCAGGAAGTTTATGAACCTTCCAGTGGATGAGGTGTGAGCTGAGGGTTTGTAAGGTGAGAGAAAACTGCTGCAGATTTGCCTGGTTTTGTGCTTTCTTGTAAGACTTTACCCAACCCGTTGAAGTCTGGAAGCCCTCATTGTGGCTGGGAGCCTCTCCAGAAGATGCAGAACAGCTCCCAGTGATGGGCTTTTCATCAGGCAATGAGCGTTGGCTTCTCCAGACAACCTGGAAGTCCCAGACCTCCTCTGAGGGTTTGGTATCCAAAACTTCTCTATAAACAGTAATTAACATTCACAAAATGGAACTATTTCCATTTATGCAAATATCATTAAATCCTTAGAGCGTCAATTCTGTCTTCTTGGAATTTAAATCTAAATTAGGACAAAAATTCTTTTTAACGGAAGAGTTATTGCCTTGGTTTGGCTTTGCTGGCTGCTGGTGGCCCTGGCTGTCGCACAGAGCATCCTCTGGCCACGCTCAGAGCGTGACCTGTGCCAGAGCCGGTCCCCACTTGGGCACATTAACAGCGTTTCTGAGAGGTGAATTATTTCGTTTGAGTTTGCCCTGTGTACCCTTTTACCACCAGCTGTGAGGCATCGTATGGTCTGCATTGCTTGAACCCTGATGCTGGCCACCAGAAAGAGTAAATCCCATCTAGGCCACTGACACCATTATTTGAAATGCCCAAATATAACTAAATGCAGATCTGGTAGAAGCAGGGTGCTCCTTTCCTGGCATTAATTCGTAGCACACCTGAACACCGGCTAGAGGTGCAAGTGATGTCTGCAAAGCACTAACCATCTGGTTCCACGGATCGTCAGAGTGTGCTGGCAGCAGAATGCTTGTCTGCATGTAATGGCTTTTTTTCGTTCTTACTCTTTCTGATTTCAGCTAATTCAACGTACATTTTTATTGTGATCTTCTATTGTTTGCAGCAGGAAGAGTCCACCTGCAGCCTCCATTGTTGCAGGGTTCACTGAGATGCAGCACTTTTCCATGGCAGTTTTGAAGATAACCGGTCCTTGATTGCCTGACGTGCCGGTGGCTGGCAGAGCGATTGTAAGTAACGTTTAAGAGACTCACGTGGTTTAATCGTTATAATTTTCCTGTGCCTCTAGGGCCTGCGTGTTGGACTCATTGCGTTATCTAACCAATTGCTAGGATTGTGTTTTAATGATCGACGCAGCGGGCTGCCTTTGAGCAGGGAGGTACAAAGGAACCCGAGCATCGTCAGAGGCGAGCATTTCCAGCCCGCTCTGTGATGGCCTGATTTTCCTCCGATTGAAGTCGATGGTAAATATTCTGCTGACTTCAAAGGGGAGCAGGGTGAGGTTACAGCCAAACACTCTTGGAAATTTCACCCAGCGCTTGATTTTTCTTGACCTGAAGGCCAGTTCGGTCAGCTCTTCTCCCACAAAGGAGCTTTCAGGAGCCATGTAAAAGCTGCCGCAGTGATTTTAGCCCTGGGTTCACATGGCAGCAGCATGTGAATCGCGGCAGATCTAGAGGATGATGCAGATGGGCAACTGGCATCGCTCTTGCTCCCTCCTCGCTGGCTGTGGGGAAGTTTAGGGCAATGGGATTGCTAATTAGGTACTTTAGTTCAGTGGGGTGAACAGGGGGTTTGGAGGACCCTCACTAAACCTTTGGCTCTGCTGTGCATCAGCCATGAGAACAAGGTGGCCTGTGTGTCTGGAAAATCTTTACATCATCCCTGCAACCCATGGCAGGAGCTGTGGCTTTGTCTCTTCCCATCGCAGAGATAATGGTCTTGAATTCACTTTTGTGTTTCTTTGTAATTTTACATGTTTTTCTTTCGTGTTTCTGTAACACAGTAGTTATAAACCTCTACGCAGGGTGGAAAAAACAGGCATTTCCGTACATTTCCAAACATTTCCATAAACTGATTACCTTTTAAAATCAATTTGATTTGTCAATAGGGAATTGTTACCTCCACAGGACTCATTCCTACCTCTGCCACTGACTTTTTCTGTGAGCCCAGACCACTTACTCCCTCTGTGCCACGACTTCCACCTCTCTGAAGGGGCTATAAAGCTCACAAGTGGGTCAAGTGACATCAGTTTGTCTTTTAAATCTCTTCTCTTGCTATTGCTGCAGAAGTGATGTGCGAGTGTCGGGTGTGATTTGCTGCAAGCCCAAAACTGTCTGAAAAAAAACCCACAAAAATTGTATCTACAGCCATTTCTTTGTCTTAAGCTGCAGCTTAAGCACAACACACACATATATAATTTTTTTTAATTTTCCATGGCTAGAAACCTAATACTGTTACTGTTGCAGAACATATACTTGGTTTGTACTTTCTCAGCTCCTTCCTGATTTCTTTGAGGAATCTGGCGTACCAATGGCCATGGAAAACCAGGTTAGTACACAGTAGAGGCTTTCATGGCCACTAATCTTGATGACAAAATTATTTGAACAAACACTTCTTGTGTCACCAATATATATTATGTAAAACCTTGTGACTTTGATTATGTGTCTATAATACAGATTAGTCTGTTTGGGTGTTTGGTGCTGACCTCCAATAAGCTCCTAAAGCATTAGCAAGAATTTGCAAGTGACAGGCAGGCAGAGGTGCTGTTCTGCCTAATCCTGTTCTCGAAACTCTGACTAGATGTGACTGAACAGTTTCTGTTGCTTTCCTTAAGGCACTGGGTTATTTCTTTCTCTGCCCCCTCCCAGCCACCTTTGTCCTTCTCTCCGCTGCTTTGATGTATCACAAATGTTGGAAGATCTCACTAACCTTACGGATTAGAGCCAGGAAGACAGTGAGAACAAATTTAGAATAGGAGGCAGAGAATGTACCAGCTGGGAGGTGATGCTGTCAATCTCCATGGAGACCTCTTTAGTTACAGCTTTGCTAATTACTCTGTTGAATTGTATAGCGTCTGGTTCGAAGCCCATCCAAGTCAATGGGGAGTTTCTAGTTGGCTGTTCACATCTCAGGACCATGAGGAGTGCACAGGGCAGAACCCCAAAGTGTAACCAGTTGTGATTTGCATTTGTCGCTTTCTCCCTGATGGCAAACACACAACCTAAGGGGAATCCAGACACCTCAATGTGGTGTCCTGCATGGGGCCAGCTTCTTCTAAAGGAAAACGTGCTGCAGAAGCAAATGTACACGTTGTCTTAACAAAACAATATTTTCTTAGGAATGCAGGTTAAACATTTCCATCATCTTGTTACCAGGAGTCAGCTCCTGCGGGAGATGAACTGGGACAAGCTCCACAGGAACCTTTTGGCTCTGAACACCTTGATATGACACGGCCACCACATCCATTTGCCCCATGTCCCCAGGATGAGCCAGTTTCATGGCTTGGGAGAGCAAAGTGGGGGACCACAGACACAGAATGCAGCCAGATGTCTGGAGAAAAAGCAAAGGCAGCCGCACGTCTGCCCAGTGTTCTGGGTTAGGACACCCCCTTCGCTCAGAGGAGATGGGGCTCACACCTGGGGACCCTCCCCACAACTGCAACACAAGAAACAACCCTCAAGGGGAGAAGTTTGGATCCACAGCACTGCAGCTCAGCCTTGTCATTACTTGAAGCCAAACTGGCTTTAGACACTAATCCATGGAACAATTTCCAGTTGTTATCAAAATCTATTGGACTTCTTAACCACGAGTCCCTGAGCTGATGTACCACCCCCCTCAGGTTCCAGCTCTCTGACTTGTTTGTTCAGAAATGATTTATTTGTCCTACAAATAGGTACAACATTTAATTAACAAATAATTTTAAAAAATCAGCTGCATGCCATGCCTGATTTCTAAAGGGATTTGGCTGCCTGAGCAGATCCTTCCCCTGCAGATAACCATTCCCCCATACATCAGTGCCATTTTCCACCACTCGCCCCCATCAAATTTCTCTCTGTGCTGCAGGTGTGTGCATGTGCGTGTGCTCACATCACCTGAAAAACCTCTTTCTTAGGCACTCGGCTTCCCCTCGAGCCCCCGCGGGATGCTCAGCCGGAAAATCCATGGAATGGCTGGTTGCACCACGGTCCAGGGATGCTCTGGATGGCAAAGACCTGTCCTGAATCCCAGCCCCTCGGTACCACTACCAGCATTGCTGCTCGGTGATCTGGTGAGAAGAGCCGTGATTTAAGGTCAAGAGAAAGGTGGTCAGTGAGTTCCCTGCAACTTTGCAATTCATTGGAAAGATTTATTTCCCTCATCAAGAACAGCAAAGCTAAAGGAAGGGCCCTGGCCACGCTGCCTCAGGTGCTCATCTTCCTGACACCAGACAGCTGGAAATTATCGGGTTCAGAGCTCATTACCTTTGGCTCCTTTGACAGTCGGTAGAACACAACAGGCACCTCCAGAGGATGATTTCTCTGCACTATTCTTAGACACTTGCGCCGGGATGAGATGAATCAGGCCCTGTGCCGCATGTTTCTTCCCATGGGCACGACATGAGCATTGGGTGACTCAGGCTTAGCCTTGATAACGCAGAGCTTCACATTTAACCTAATTCACCTAAAAAGTCTCCCATGGAGGCTTCTGTGGGGCCAGCACAAAAACCAGTATAATAGAAACTGCTTCTCCCAAGTGACTTTGACTTCTCCCAGTGAGACCATCTCCTCTGCATTCAAACACTCAGTGCAAGGCCCAAAGTAAGCAGCATTAATTACTTTATATCTAGGTGAATATTTGGCTTGACTTTTAATCCATTCCATCTTGATTCTCCACCAGTCCTGCCATTTCCCTGAACCTTAATGCCATAATGGCTTTAAATCTCTCTCTGTGTGCATGCACATTAAGGTCTCTGACTATCCCTACATTTTATTTCTAATGCCATTACACAAGTGCAGAGTTAGTTGAAATTGCCAGAAACATTATTTTGGTGGGTTGGGTGAGGACGAGGTTTTTCAAATATGATTGTACAGCTGTATCACGGTGTAACTTGGAATTAAACCTTTAAAAAGATGTTTAATATTAATTTGAAATGACTGAGAACTTAGTTAAAGGAGTTGAGGAATGAAAACTGAAATGCACAGGGAGTCAAAAACTTCATAAGCCTTAAAAAGAGAAGCAAAGACCAAACAGATGGCCCATGATTTCTCCAAAAAAGGAGAAAAGAACCAATCCAGAGGTTCAGCCGCAGTCGGAAGCTTGCAAAAAGACAGATATTAAAACCAAACCAATAAAATCTGGAACACTCACTCTAAGGACAAAGAATGGCCCAGCTGTCCCTTGTGGTTACTCCAGGCAGCAGCGGGGTGTCCCGGCATGTCTCAGGGCACAGGCAGGGAAGAAGCAAGGAAAAATAACATGTTCTTGGCTTTGCTGGGTTTTGGTGCTGATAAGTGGGGAGGAGGTGATGCCTGCGAGGGGCCCGGGGCTCCAGGCATGAGCAGGAAGGGTCATGGAGGCAGTGGGGAGTTTTGGGTAAAGGGACCGTGCCGCTAATCCTCTTCTGCACAGTCTTTCTTGCAGGAGGCAATCTCATGACTCTGGGGAGAAGTACATTGTGTAACCAAGCCATGGTGAACCCGAGTTGCATTTAACAGGGCTTGGCACAAGAGTAGGAGACTCATCCTGGGAGAGCGTGAGAGAGACCATCTCAGTGCATCGCCCGCCGGCTTCGAGTCCTCAAAAACCCCGGTGTGGCCTTGGGAGAGGAGCTCAAGTCGAGAAAGAAAAATAAAGAAGGAAAAAAAGCCCCATAACCCTAAAAAAATGAGCTCACCGCGCGGGGCTTCCCTGCGCCTGTTGTTGGAACGTTGCATAATGTCCCTTTGCGCTGTGCAGAGCTTTGAAATCGGCAGGGCCAAAGCTGTATGGAGACACTATGGACGTGCCGAGACACATTGAAAGGCGTTCTGCAATTACAGCAAGAAGTGCAAAGTGGCGCTTTGGGCTCCTCTTGCTGTTCCGCCGTGACATCTAGTGGTACAGGGCAGTTTTACTGACGAGCGAGCTTGTCCCCATCGGTGTGAGAGAGGTCGTGTACTACTCTGGGAAAGGCTATTTTGCCACTTTATCCTACTGGATTTTTCCAGATTTACTAAGTTGGGACTGCGTAAAGCTTTCACAGCATGCGAGGGAGCGTTCTGCTTCCTACAGCATGTCACCGTGTCTCCACATTTGTGTGCCTTGTCTTTGTGTTTTACAGCTTTGTGCCACGGATGCTGAAAATAGAAAAAGGGGTCACGGGCTAAAAAGCGACCCTTAAGACAGCTTTTACTGCAAAAGGAAGTGAATTAAAATAAAAAGATCAAGGTGACAGTAGCTGAAGGTTGGGCTTTGGGGTCCCTGAGGTCTGAATTTGCAGTTGTCACTCATGGCGATTAGAGGAGGGTAACTCTTGTTTGTGAACTATTTGCTGAATCAAACTCTTGCTCCTACAGTCGGTGGCTTTCGATATGAGCCGGGCAAAATTTCTGCTGGGCCTGTTGCAGTCTCTTGCGTCAGATCAAGGGCAAGTGATCTGGTGTTGAAAAAACGCCACCGAGTCGCTGTGTAACCTTTGTCACGTTAGTGAAAAATGTCACTGCTGTTTGCGTGTCCCTCCTGTATCTGTGACGAGGGCTTGCAGAGATGCTGGGCACTCGCTTACAGAAACAGAAAGATCCAGCCTGTGAGTCTCGGACCGGCTGAAAGGAAGATGAGTGTTCCTCTTTTTCTGTGTTTTGAAGCTGCATTTATATTGACATTTAGGAACTGTTTGGATGGTAAATGCTGCAGGCACAGTCTTCACGTAATTGCCAGGGACAGGGCAGCGCAAAGTGACTGCAACCCAAGTCCTAAATTAACGGTAGGTTAAAAATTATGTTGGTAATAGGAAAAGCAAGCAATGAAGAGATGCAATGAAAAACCCAGCTTAGTGCAAATTACTCATTGGTGGCAGATGCTAAAATAGAACACCTGGAGTTAGAAAGATCTCCCCAACCTGTGCTGTGGTGATTTAATTAAGAGCCTGAGCAAAGCACCAGAGGGGCAAGGGCTGGAGCTGAGGGAGCCTGGGGACAGCCCTGTGGGATTCTCTCTGTTCAGTGGTTTTGATCCCATCCTGCGGCTCCAAGGCAGCAGTCAGGGTGCGGTGCTTCTGTCGGTTAAAAGCACCCCAAGGAGGGCAAAACCGGACCGATGTGCCTTTGCCTGGCAGTGCATTTTAATGGCAGCTTCTTCCCTCTTCCCCAGGAGCCGCTTCTCCTCCAGCCCCACGCAGGGCCCGGGCTGTTTGCTGGGCAGGGTGAGGGTGTGAAGAGACGTTCGGAGATGCTTCAGTTTTAGTGTTTCCACCCTGGGACCAGCCGTCACCCCAACGCCTGAGGGCCGGCTCCCTCCAGGCTGGTTTCCCCCCAGGAGTCCCCCCCGCCCCGGCCCCGGGCACAAGATGGCGGCGGCCGTGAGGGCGCCGGCCGGAGCGCAGGGCCGGGGCGGCGGGCGGCGGGGCGGAGAGGGCCCGGCGGCGCGGCGCTGAGGAGCCCGCCCGGCCCCGCCGTCCTCTCGGCGCTTCGTGACGGGACCCCGGCAGCGGCCATGAGCGGCGGCGCGGAGGCGCGGGAGCTGGAGGAGCGGCTGCGGGAGGCGGCGGCGCTGGGGGACGTGCGGGAGGTGCGGCGGCTGCTGGGCGCGGGGGCGGACATCAACTCCCGCAACGAGATCGACGGCTGGTGAGCGGGGCCGGGGTACATGTGTGCTCCTCGGGGTCGGGCTGGCGGGGCCCGAGGCCGGTGCTGCCCTCGCCTCGCACGGGATGTTTGGCTGGAGTGTCTGGGAGTCGGGGTTCCCTCGGTAGACATGGGGGAGAGCGGCCGTGAGGACACAGCTCTCCTAGTTTCCCTGTTGACGAAAAAAGGCCATGCTAATCTCAGGAGGCTTTGAGATGTACTGCTAAAGAGGATCACGATGAAAGGCCATGCTCCTTCCACCTGTCACTATGTGTTTGCTCAAGGGCCAGCTCAAGTTTGTCGTGTGCAGCAACACGGTTCTTTAGGATGGTGCTGGGGTGTTGCTCTTCACGCCGTAGCGAGGCCGAGGACCTTGTGCCGCGGAGCGTACGACAGATTCATAACTTTCTGTAGGAAACAAATAGGATAGGCCCAGGCAGGATCTCTCAGCAAAGCATATTTTAATAACGATTTTGCAAGATGAGGTGTTCTACCTAATGGTAGGCACACATAACAGAGCAAAAAGCCCCTGTTTATATCCCCCCAAATCCCAGCTGCGATTTCCCTTCCCTGTTCCTCACTGGTTGGTACTTCAGGGTTTACAGACCCTCAGACACCTGCCTCAGTTTACATATTTAATTCACCTAATTCGAACAAAACCCTTCCCCTTATCTATCCATTTAAAATATGGGATCCTGGCTCTTTGGCTACCCTTACCCTAGATTAACTTGTAAATACAGGAATCAGTTTGCATTCCAGGATTATTTCAAAGAGACTTTGTTTTACATTAAGGATTCATAGTCTGATGTCTCTGGGTCCTACCCCCCCAGCTGGGGCCAAGCACCAGCTCCTTAGTTTTGTAAAAACAACATTATTTCGTTAAATGTTCCTTACATTTTCAAAAGTGATGCAACGAAGGGAACTTCATTCCTGGTTCTTGTTGCTCTGTGTGCAACTCGGGTGAATTGGGATGGGTGGGTGAGGAGGAGCCGGGGTGATTGATCCAAGGCTGATGGCACAACCAGCCCTTCTCTGAGAAACTATCATCTTGCTAACATAACAGGCTCAGGCAGGATCTCTCAGCAAAGCATATTTTATTAACAATTTTTGCAAAACTAGGTGTTCTACCTAAAGGTTGGCATACGGAACAGGGCAAAAGCCCTTGCTTATATTACCCTAATCCTGGCCGCAAATTCCTTCCCGTTCCCCATTACGGTGGTTTCTTACACTGGTGTTTTTGTCCCCACAGGACCTGTCTGCACTGGGCCTGCAAGCGCAACCAGGTGCCCGTGGTGTCCTGCCTGCTGGATGCCGGGGCAGACAGGCAGATCCGCACGGCTGCGGGAGAGCTGGCGGCACAGTTAACTTCCAAACCCGACATCCGCAAGATTTTGGGAGGTACCGTTCCTGTCTTAGAAGCCACCTAGAATTCTCGGTCTAGGGACTAAAGCATTTTTAGTGCTTTTATCTGAAGCGGTAGATTGGCAAAACTTTGGCTAGGACATTGTATTTCATTAGATAGCGCTGATTTGTAACTGTAATTCATACTCAGGCAGGTAGGCTTGGGGATTTTAGGTGGGAAGGCCTTTTATTCTGAGATGTGTCAGCAGAAGACTGAAGAGCCCTGTGCTTTGGGAAATGTGCTGCTGCAGTCCCGTGTGTGCATTAAGCAGAAGCTGCAAACAGAGCCTTTGACAATTGCACAATTTGAC
Source organism: Patagioenas fasciata (assembly GCF_037038585.1). NCBI lineage: Eukaryota > Metazoa > Chordata > Aves > Columbiformes > Columbidae > Patagioenas > Patagioenas fasciata. The sequence continues at coordinate 5,548,643 of NC_092537.1, read as the reverse complement.
TGATGTTTGACCATAATAAATCTCCCAAATCCACCCAGAACAACCACAGCATTTCAGAAGTTCTGGCTTCAGTACATTTTGTTATACTGTGACTTGAAGTATGATTAATTTTTGCCCCATAATGATGTCATTTTATACTTTTCCTATGGACAGCAAACCTAGTTAGATGTATGTGACACTCCTGAACACTGCCAGTGCCTGTTTCCATCAGCATCTAGGTATTGTGCTCCATGCTGACGTTTTTAAGTGCTTCACCTTTGGAATGTGTATGCTCCATCTTCTGCTAATTGCACTTAAATTGCTCTCTACAATGACACGCTCTTACATCAACAGTGCGTGGTTAGTTTAAATGAAGTTGCAGCTAAATCATGACCAAGGTCACAGCACTCACAGCTGAAGGAATGGCATGTTCTTTGCATGAGCAGTTTCGTTTTCTTATGGGCAAGGTGCTCCTCTCTTGGACTTAGTTCATGGCAAATGTTTTTAACACCTGCTATTCTGTTTTTATCATCTAAACTGTCAAGTGTGCGTGAATGAACTCTGCTCATCTTTGCCTTATTTTTCTGTCTGTTAAGCTTTCATGTGTTTCCTGGGGGATAGATGCATATCACTTATATTTTCCTAAATGGTTTTTATTCTGGGAGTGTAGTGCTATAGAGGAGATCCTGCTGAACTGCTTTGACATGAGCATTGGTGTCCTGAAATCCTTAGTCAGGCAAGAATGTCATTTACTGCAGTACTTTTAAGCAAGAGTTGGCGTGGGTATTATATCAAATATTTGCTTACCTGAAAAAATATTCAGTATAATTTGTTTGCATGCGTCATCATTAACTATTCACAGCAGTGTTATTAAATGCATCACAAAAAGAGATTTAACAAAGAACTACTGGTCAGTCAGTTCCTTTGAAAACACTGGATAACACTGCTAGAAATAATGTCTCATTCCGCTTTTCTTTTTCCCACTTTGCTTTAAAAAAAACACACTATGTTTTATAGCTACTTGCCTTGCAGGTGTTACATGCTTATGATAAATTAGTATCGTCCTTTGATTATCTCTGTATGACGTATTTTTAAGACACAATAGGAAAACTATAGGAATACTACAGGAAACATAGTAGGAAAACTATATTCAAAATGAGAACTATCTGTCCAATAATATGATGGAGTTTTTTTCTCTCTCTATCCTGTAACTCCCTGTTTTTCAACTTCTAACAGAGGAAGAAACTGAATGTCAAGGAGCAAAGGATTTAAACTTGCCAATAGTTGCAAACTACGTGGCCAACCCACCATTCCCTTGCGTTCACACTGAAGAAACCATTCCAGATGGCTTGGCAGAACCCCAGGACAAAACCGCTTCCGTCTCTTCTGCTTCCCAGTGCGAAACTGGTCCTAGTTCCCCTGCGGCTCAGGTGGACAGCGCATGCACACCCGCGTCGTGCAGCAGCGAAGAGGATTTCCCTGCACTAGACGCTGCAGAACCGCTGCCCGCCCCGGCAGCAACTCCGGCAGCACCGCAATGCCCCGAAGCAGCGAGCGGCCGTGTTCTGCAGCCGCCCTTCCCTCACCGCACAGCTCTGTGCGCCCCAGGGGCCCCCGCGCAGGCTGTGCCCCCGCAAACCCGGGGGTCCCCGACCCATCCCGCACCAGCGTTCCAGCCGTTGTTCTTCACTGGAACGTTCCCCTGTAACATGCAAGGTAATGAAGTGTCATTTCCCTTCCTTCTGTTATATTCTGTTCCTTGTTTTCATTACTGGGTGAAAAGTGAAGTTCCACTTTCAGACTCTTGGGGAGCAGCAGCCGAGATGTTGAGCTGTTCAGCCACAAGTACCCAGAACTTTTTATCTGCTTTGCTAAGTAAAATAACTGTTATTCTGTATTTTAAGCACGGTAATACTTTGCAAAGTGATGGAAAGATCAGTCCAAGCAACATAAAACATGGAATTTTGCAGTATATTATATAGTATCAAAAGTATCTCTGGTAGTTGGGTAATAGCTTGACTTTGTGACTGGATGGGTCAGATTTTTAACATTACAAACATGGCTCCCCCGTGTATTTCTTTCTGTTCAAATGGAAGCTTCTATTAACTGCACAGTATTTCTCAGTGAGATAATTATTGTATTATAAAACCAGAATTCAAAAGATAATGGTAAATACTTTAGTGTTAGGTTGTGGGTTTTAGTGTGGTGGTTTTGGTTTTGGTGGTGTGGGGTTTTTTCTTTGGTTGGTTGGTTTTGGTTTTGTTTAGGAAAAACAAAACAGCTTTTAATCTTGTTTTCAAGCAGAACTTGTGCTTAAGGTGAGAGTCCAGAATCTCAGAGACAACGACTTCATTGAAATTGAACTGGACAGACAAGAACTGACCTATCAAGATCTGCTCAGAGTGAGCTGCTGTGAGTTGGGCGTTAATCCAGACCAAGTAGAGAAGATCAGAAAATTACCTAATACACTAGTGAGAAAGGTAAGAATTGAAATCAGAGATTAATTGGACTTTGCAGACAACAGAGAAGGTATTTTCGTGAAAAGATCGGCAAAACACGTCCTTGTGTTAAAAAACAAAAACTGACTTAAGCTCAGAAATTCAAAAGTATGTTGGACTTTCCTTCAAACTTCATCAGAACTTATTTTAAAATATTCTTGTCAAAACCTGCGGAGTATTTCAGCTCCTAAAGTGCATGAAACTATTACAGCTTGACTTTTTAAAAAATGTATCAGCAACAGTGCATTAGTGTGCTTTTAACATAATTGCCATATACTACTTCTTCACTGTTTGCTTGTCTAAAAAGACTGAATAGGAAGGGGCGAAAAACCCCACAAATTGGCATGTGAATAATTTAAAGATATGCCATTAACAAATGAACATGCTATTCTGTTCCAAAAATACCTATTCTGGAGGACTGTAAATGAAATGCATTTGGTCACACCTCTTGGTTAAGTGACATGCACACAGAGTAACAAAAAAAAAGTATGGTTCAAGGAGAGAAAAAAAACCAAACAGGCTGTGAAGAAAAAAGTGTATACAGGTAGGATTTTTTTTTTTCTTTCATTATTTGTTCTAATGGTTGGGTGTTATCTCCATGTAATTTTAGTTTTCACTTCTTTTAGCTATTATTAGAAATATTTACAAAGTGAGACCAGATAGGTTTAGAAGTAATGGGTAGTTGTGTCCGTTCTTTGAAAGGACAAGGATGTTGCCAGACTTCAGGACTTCCAGGAGCTGGAGCTGGTGCTGGTGCAGAGCGGCAGCTCTCCCTTCCGAAACGCGGCAACAGCGCTGACCGACAGAGCCTGTTACAACAGCCGCGCCTCCAAGCTGACCTACTGACTCCTGGCTGCTCCTGGAGTATGAAAACCTGGTAATGAGATGTTGCTGCCTTCTGAAGGCAGTGAATTAAGCGTGTGTAAAACCTTAAGTTATTGTTAGGGTTACTATTTTAACTAATAGTTTATCTTTTGTATTTAATATCCCCTTTGATTTTATTTTTTTACTCGATACTGTGCTCAGATAAGGGATACCTCATTTGTCTACTAAAATCAACACGCTTCCGATGTATTTCAATGAAGTTTATTGGTTGTATTTGGCAACAGAGGGCAGGAAAGACAATTATTATTGATAGGAAAAGTATGCTGAGTGCTCCCGCTCTTTGACCAAATAGAAACAGAGATTCAGGAAAGTGTGTATCTATTTTTTTAAACTTCCTGATTAAGTTAAATGTTGTAGGGTATTTGGCATACAGTGAACAGTTGCTCTCTAATATAAAACTTGCACTTCTTAATCTCTTGCCCTGTCTCAAAGACTTAGCAAGATGCATTATCTTGCCTGCTGGGAAGAGAAGTATTTAATGCTCTGAAGTGACAGGAGAGAAATTTTAGTTGAGCTGAAAGTAAGTGGAGTAAGAATGTCCACATTTAAATGTTTGGTTCTTTCCCATGTGAGAATATAGTCACTGAAGTGATGCATCCCTCCACAGGAAAACAAAGCCTCTCTTAATTAAGCAGCATTTAAGTCACAAAGCAAGTAAAAATGCCTTTTCCAAAGCAAGCCCTTACGTTTCAGGAGCCAGGGAGGGGCTCACAAATTGCATCCATGGTTTTATTTATTTATTGTCCTAATGATGTGAGGAGACTGTGCATTACCTACACCTCACAGAACAGTTACAGGGTACATGATTTTCTTTTGTACCAAAAACTACAATGCTGACCTTTGCACCAAAAACCTTAATTGGGTGGAGGGGTGAGGGAGCTGGGTTTTTTTTTCTGGACATGAGCTGCTCCCCACAACCTCATATTGATTTTCCTTCTATCTCTGCTTTATTAAGCTGCATTAGAGCAGAGTTTCTGCGCAGCTGAGGGAGTATTTGTTGTTGATTTGGATTGTGATGTTGACATTCAGACCATAAATAGCACAATCACCACGTTTTGGTTGGAGCAGCGTGGCTGCGCAGCTGCTGGACCCCTGAAGCGGCTCCTCCAGGCGAGGTCAGTAAAAGCACACGTCAGAAAAGGATAGAAACCGCTTCTGCCAGCACAAGAGACGCTTCACTCTGGCTTCAGCATTTCATCCTTTTCTCACTTGCTCTATATCCATTTGATCAATTAAACTCCGCTAACTCCCCGTTTGCAGTCCTGGCTGGTCTGTCTCCAGGTGCTGGGCTACTTTAAAGACAGATTAAACTCCTGTTAAGCCCAAGACTATGATGCAATATGAGGTAAGATTTCCTAACTCTGGCTTGTAGAACAGGAAAAGTGTTTTTATTTTAACTGTATATTTATATTTTCAGCATACCTTGGAGGCTAGATCAGATTATGTGCAATAACTGTTTGAAAAGGCTCAAAATTAAGAGTATCTAATTTCTTTCCATTCCTTTGTTTACTGCCTCCACTAATTACTGAACATGCAGCTATAGGAGCAGCAGGTTTAAAAAAGCTCTATTTGCTCTAGTTTCTGTGAGGAATAACTGTTAATGTGATGACACTAAAACTTTAATCATGATCTGACTGTAATAATAACCATAAGTCTATGCATTCAGAGAAATATTTTTGTATGTTTTATGCAGTTTGGTAAACTCTGAGGCACACTAGTTATGTTAACTGGTTTTTAGTTTAGTTCTGTTTTTTCGTTTTTCCTTTGAAAAACAAACTAAGTTTACAAAACTTACTGTTCTTCCAAGGACAACTTTTGTTTGCACTATGAACTTGTACTGAACTGACATTGCTACTCTACACTTATATTAAAGTATCAGTTGTTTCAAGTACCAAGATCTCTTTGTTTTTCAGGGGGCGGTGGGATGATACCTGGCAGTCTAGAGCAGACAGGACCCTCTTAAAATTTTAACACAACTTTGAAACAAAGTTTCTGGTAACGCTGTAAAAGTTAACTGCTTTATAGAGACTTAGGGCCTACATTTTTACTGCAAAATTTCTATAATTTCTCAACCAACTGCAGCATAAGCCGCACTTCTTAGGGACACAGAATCCAGCTGACATCTAACTGCTCAAAAAGTAAGCCAGAAATACTAACTCATGACACCAGAAAAAAACCAAAGCCATAGACAACAAAGAATAACTAAGCATCCAAATTAATGGACTAAGCTTGAAGACAGGAGTAGATTTATTAGGAAAGAAACTTACTTAATATTAAACGTTCAATGACAGAGACAATCAAATTCGTAACAGAAATTCAAAGATACTTTATTTCCATTTCTCGTATATCAAGAAGCTAGGAATAGCTTAGTTGTAAAAATGGGATTCATTTTAGTTCGATTCACACAAATACTAAACATTTATTCTTGTGTTTTAAAGTCCAAGAATGAAAACTTGCAATTAAACACTGAGCAAGCCATGTGTTCAGGTTATGTTGGTTTCTTATCTTAAAAAGTTTTAAAGAAAAAAAAGGATACAGGACTTATATTCTCAGTAGCATATGTGCTATTATCAACACATCTTTCTGAACTCTGGGCAAAACCACCAGTCCTGAATTAAATTTTATAAAAAAAAAAATTCTAACTCAACTTTATATGTTTCTACGCCACTACAGCTTTCTTTCACCTCATTTTAAAGCAGATCTTCAGTTTAAGCTCTCTTCCGCTGTCTTCGCAGACTCTTCATGTAGTAGTCCTATAATGCAAAATTTTGGGAAAACAGACAATTAGACAGCATTAAGAGCACTTAGTTTACCATTCCTATTTATTGGCCCAGTTGTTAGCTGTCATCTTAGCTCTACAAAGATGTCAACATTGAATATGACTGGCTTTAGAAGCAACAATGTAGCAATAATAGTTTAATAATCAACATTAACTGTTTAAGAGTTTCTAGCATAAATAATGAAACTACAGTAACAATTTACGTTGCAAGCAGCTCATTTATCAGCTGTACTCTCCATTGTTAGTTCTTTATTTCAGGAATACAACTATGACCTTCTGTAAGAAAGCTATGTCAAGAGTGGGGAAAAAACTTCAAGTTTTCCTTTTAATACAGTATTTTCATTTCCTATTATAGCTGTTTCATTTCCAACAAACAGTTTTCCAGCATACATCCCTGCCATGAACACTGACATCATTTGGTGGCATCTCTCTTTGTATTTACATTTGCCTTACAAGCCCGTTATCAGCCACTCCACTTCTCTGTACTATGGCTGACTGCAAATTCTCCTACACCGTAGGAAATTAATATTAAACACATACCTCTTAAAGACTTGAATTGCATTGAAAGTAACAAGGCGATTATTATGTAGTGTTTATTGCATTTTAAACTCTTTAAAGATATCTAATTCTGGGCAGCACTGCATCCCTACACACAGTTGAAAGAAAATTCCATTCTGTTAACATCAGATGTACAGTATTCACACGATACACAAAAAGTCCTTTGCACTATCTTGAAAATCAAAAACACAACAGTAAGCTTTAAGATTACAGGCAACAGCATTCAAACATGGATGTGGGTAGAGAAAGGAGTACCTGGCATGAGTACCTGCTTAGTTTGACTGAATCCTTGATTTTTAATTTGGCTTTTCATGGGCCGCTCACAACACCAACGCTGTGTGAGGTATGGTAGTCAGCTGCAATAATTCATAAACCCTACACTTCCATCAATCCAATGCTACTGGCTCTCGAGTTACAGAACAAACTGCATTAGAATGCAAGGCAATAAAGCAAAAAAAAACTAAAAACATCCTTGACAAAGAAATACTAGCAGTTTATATGAAAACAAAGTAGTCCAACATGTGCCTCAAACATTAAGTATTAAAGCAAAAGTTTCTGCTGATGTACCAACACAATATGGACTTAAATATAAAAACAGTTCAACTTTTTTTAAAAAAAAAACCGATAACAAAATCCCTAAAAAATAAAAAAGGATAATTAATTTTTCTATGGTGGCTATATTACAAATATGTCCCAAAGAGGCACACTAATGGGGGCACGAGTCTGCTACAAAATAGCTGAGACAAAACAATGTACCTCAAAATGTTTTGCAGGACTACACTGTCTTTTCCTTCAGAAGGTGCTTTAGTATGTCTTCTTACTTGGCTTAGTTCCATCTTCATCTGTGCATACTTACGCTGCACTGTTAAACAGTAACAAAAAGCCCTAATCAAAGTTTGAAATAATGCACTTACCTCTGTCTGATCTGAGGTCATATCAGATCAGTTTTAATTGGACTGAGTGTCACCTTCAGATTTTATGTCTTCACTGGTCCCATTGACCTCATTCTTAGTGTCACTCTCCTTCGAGTCTGTATTTGTGTCTTCACTCTGTTTTTCTCGACTACTGGACTTCATACTACTTTTTTTATCATCAGATCCCCTCTTTTCTGCCATGAAAGAAGACATTGACCATGGATTTCAAAGTAAAAACAAACATTGCACATGTGAGATATATTGCATACAAAACGGGACAATTACTTTCTATAGCAGTAGCAATAATACTCAACAAGTTACAGAAATACGCTTCCGACTACCATGCTGGAATGGAGAGGGTACAAAAAAGGTCCGGGGACAGCACAGGGTGGGGAAAAGAAAAGGATGGACAGAGCTCCTGACAGAGGCAGCTACTCTGTTGAAATACACACGTTGGGGTAAAGAGGCAGTCAAGAAGTTAGGCAAATGTAATTATGGTGCACGGCTTCCTTACTTATCATGGGACTCTTTTTGTCCCCATTTATGATATGTATGGCCACCTTTGGTTTACAATTCTCCTTAAATATGGTTCTTGAAAAGAGAATCAAGAAAGAGTGATGGGACAATGCATCAGTGCGTTATCAAATAAATCAATACTTGCCAATTTAAAAAACGAGCAGTCCCGAACAATCAAATACTTGTGGAAACAATATTAAGCACTGCCAGCTTTGAAGGTGGGGATCGCAGTGACAATCAAAGTTAGCTTTACTGTGCAGTTTTGTCACAGGAGCTGCACGCTTGTCAGCATTATTAATTCTCAGTTTTACAGAAACAGCAGTCATTTATAATCCAGTCATTAAAAAGGTTTGGAGAAACAGTTTGCAAGATACATAAAAAGCACTATTTTCCAAAGGCAAAGGAACAGCAGGTGGGAAGGACCCCACAATTCCATCATGGATTGGAAACCTGACTGAGGAGTTTGCTACACTGCTGCAAAACTCAGCTTTTCCTCAATAATCTCCAAAGAAGGAAGGAAGCCAGAAGCAAAAATATTTCCATGGGAAGAAAAACATTCAGTCTTAGATCTGGGTGCCTCATCTGTAAATTCAGTATTCAAAATTTAATAAAAATATCAATCATTTCTGTATTATTTCACACCATACTATTCAACCTTTGATCAGTAAAGCCACTTAAGTGAGAAAAAAAGAAAATCCAAAAAACCAACCTCTCAGATGTCATAATACAGAACAACATTCATTCTCTTTTTTCTGATTACTCCCTGCTATCCGGGCAATTAAAATAAATAATATAAATATATACATATATATCCCCAACACAGGAGCACACAGACCGAACGCTCTGAAAAAGCTATTTTAAATAACGTTACCACCTAGACTGGCATAACACTTCTATATTCCAGAAGACAAAGCAGAAATTAAGCTTTAAAAGAGAAGCACCATCCCAAGTTCTTTGTTTTAAAACAGACCACCTGAGGGAGGGGTAAAGCCCCCCATACAGGAATGAGGGCAACTGCCTAACGACCAGCACTACTGAGGTTCCATCTGAAGTGCACGGTGCTTGCGGAAAGCAAGCAGTGACGTCAAAAAGCTAATGGAAGAACTCATTAGTTTGTATCTGTCTGCCCTCGGTTTTGCAACTCCGCAGGTAGATTGCACTCTAACTAACCTTGTTAAAAAGTCTTCGTTTTGTGTCTTATAGGTATCTCCGATGCACACGTAGATCCACTGAGGAATAGTAGTCTTGTTTCCCCGCAGAGGACTAGTAGTCAGTCCAATAATCTTATCTTCTGTCCTATGTAGATATGGTAGATCTTAATAGCCCTATGGATGTGCAGTGTGTAGGGTTTTGTTCTGTCTTGTTTGTTGCTTGAATTTGGTCAGGAAGGATAATTTTATTCATGGTTAAAAAACTACTATTAAACTGTGGTATGAAAGATGAAACTCTTCTAAAAACTTTAATAATAAAATAGGTTTACCACAGCAAACCTCCAGTTTCTCCAAGCAGAACTGAGAAAGTGTATTCAACAAATAGTCCAATAACTGAACTTCTTTCAACTCCTGGAGTATCTGTGAGCAGTTAAGTTCCTCCACTGTATTGTCAATCATTTATTTCTTTAAAAGCACACACAATTAGTTCGCTGTTGAAACTGTGTATATTATTTCAGCTGTGATCTATTAGGTATAATCACATAATATTGACTTTACTTCATGATTCAACACATGCACATTTTTCTGATAGAGTTTGTGTGGGCAACTGAGATTTATTTTGTGCGAATCCTTACCAAGACAATGTGAATGGTTTTACTGTTCAGAGAATGCAAAAAACCCCACCAAACATAATATCCAGTATTACTGAGGTTTGGGTGTTCTGACAGTATTGGCTGAGGTTTAATCACTAACATGAAAACACGATCACAAATATGATTATTTTTATGTAAGTATATGACTCCAGATTAAGGAGGGTAAAGAGCCAAATTAAAGTGGTCTGGGGGCATGAAGGTACTTGCAGAACAGATGTTTCCTTTTTTTTTTTTAAAAAAAAAAAAAAAACCAACAACTATTTATTCCACCTACTCTAAAGTCAGTTTACTTGAACAGTACTCATGTTCTGCTGGTTTATATTAAGCTAATGCTCAGCTGGTGTTTATGGCTGGCAGGCTCCCTCCCTTCAGCAAACGTATCTCTGTTTCTGAAACCTGAGTCAGCAATTAAGTACTTCAGTGAACAAGAAGCCAGGACCTCTGAATTTTCAAAGTATAGCACTAATTTTATGTGTAATTGGTAGGCAAGTCTTGTGCAACTGTGGCTTGCTTTTTTTCCTGTTAAAATCCATGTTTATAAGTGGTTTGAGATTCCAAGATGAAAGGTACTACCAGGAGTAGTTACAGCCAGGCCTTTGCTGCTTCCAATTGCAGATCAATGGCAGATACAAGGACAATTAGAATCAGAAGCCAATATTCCCAATGGAGCACTAAATGTAGTAAGTCTTAACTTCCACATTACTTCTTTTTGTACAAACAGTAGAGCAGTAGCCAGCCACACACTTCAGATACATGAAACTCTAAAGCTATTTACTTAACTACCTACAATGCCACATTGCAAACATGAGAATGTAATGGTGTTTACAGCTTCATCACAGAAATGCAATGCTTGCTTGTAAAATATCAGTTTCGCTTTTTTCCTTCCCCCTCCCTTTTTTTTATTAAAGATTTTCCCAACAAAGGGAAAAAACACAAACTTCAGTCCTGTCCTAAGGCCTACTTGTGTTTCTACAAATGTTACGGTTACATAGTCAAAAAATGTAATTGATTTTCCCAGATGGAATTTTCATCACAGCTCATAGCATCATCTCACTGTTCTCATTTCTGGAGGAAGAAAGTAGCAAGCAGCAAATAAAAGGCCAGCAAGGAAATCAGTCAAGTTAAAACTACAAATATTGAGATGCTGAAGAAAGTTCACTAGCTCCTCTATTTATGGAAGGATTAAGGAAAGAACTGAAAAGCCATTAAGCTCAAAACCAGATCAAATTTGAATAAATAAGAACACATTTATATGCATAGATAGACACAGAATACTGAATAGGACATTCTTGACTACCTACTAGAAATCTGTTCATAAAGTAGGCAAAAAAGGCACAATATCAGGTAGAAACAAAGTAACAAATGGACAGATATAGGCTACAGTACTGAATCTGAGTTTAAACACTAAGCACCAGTTCCACTGCCAGTGAGCCAACAGTGAAAAACTACTTGCTTATGAAGGGCAAAGCAGAATGAGAAAAGAATCAATACCAGAGCTGCACTGTAGCATAAACCAGAGAAATGAAAACGGTCCAAGGAATTCAGGCAAGAAAAATACACTAATCTTTACCAACATTTTGGGAACTAATCTGCTGGATAAATATGAAAACGTGTGGGTAGTGCAAACAGGCCTGTGCAATCCAGAAACACACACAGAGCACCTTTCATTCCAGAGAACCTCAAAAGTACCTTAGAAATAGAAGAGAATTGTTTCATCTGTTCCTGCTGCTCAGCTGTAACAATGAAGCGGGGTGGCTGTTTCAGACTGAACACTAGTCAGCACCCCAGAGCCAGCAGTTTAAGCCAGAACTTACTATTACGTTCCTCCAGAAGTTTCAAAAGACTTTTAAAGGAGGGAATTTAGCAATAACAGTGATTTAGTATCTATTTATGGAATTTGAATCTGTAGCATTCTCTCAAATAACTCTTTTTAATCCTATAATACTTAAAGGTAAAACTTTTGAACATCAGCCTTTGATGAAGCAGTGAGTCACCATCAATGTTTTTGTGCATGGCCCGTACTGCCATAAAAGCGTTCCAAGGACTAATTCAGTCTCACCTGAAGTGACAAAGCAAATCTCACTTCATTTTAAAAACAACAACAAAGGGGAAGGATGGAGGAAGAACAGGAGATTGGGCAGAGAGCATAAAATCGTAATTTAGAGAATTAAAGAAATCCTGCAAGATTTATCTTGGACTGCATTCATAGATTAGGAAACAAAAACAAATAACAAAAACCTTTAAAGCACTGTTAAAAGAAAATGAAGGAAACATGATAGTGTGGAGAAGTAATAGATGATACAAGTGAAAAACCAGCTACCTATCTCCCACAAAACATGTATCAGGAAAAGGGTAATGACAGAAATTAACAGTAGGAACAGAAGAAATTCACTCTTAGGAAACTGATTACAGTCTTATGTTTTTAAAGGTGAATAGTAAACAGGTCTTAATAGACATCAAAATCCTCGCAAAGTAGTAAGCTTTTAATAACTGCTGTAACAGAGAAGAGGTGAACACTGGGGTGTACGTATGTAGGCACGTGCATTAACAATAACGGGAATTAGTAAAAGGTTTCAAATTGGTTAACAGCAACATATACAGCTTACAAAATCAGATCTGATGCTAAGAAGAACTTCGAGTCACTCACTGAAAGACTAACAGCTTTTGAGACTTTAGGGAAAGATTAATTTCAGAACTTCATACAAGCTCAGTTTTCACACAAACATACCTTTTTCTTTTGACTTCCTGTCTTGTTCTCTCTCTCTGCTTTTGCTTCTGTGCTTGTAGGATTTCCGATCCCGGCTCTTTGATCGTCTCCTGTCCCTGCTGCGAGACCTATGTTTTCTTTCTGATCTATCATGACTTCTGCTTCTTCTTCGGTCACGACTCCTGAGCATTCAGAGAAAATTTCAAAAATCTAAATGTCAGCTGGTATTTTCTAACTCATAAAACAGTAGCATTTTCTAATACACTGATTATTTGCAGAAAACAAATAGTTAAAACAAGCTTTAGGATACTGTATATAAATATTTCTCAAGACGTAAGACCTGGCTTCATATTGCTGTTTTCATTTACCCACACATTCAACCATGCAGCTTAAAAATATCCACTACTGTGAATTCAAGACCAACTTAAGCAAAAAACGAGCCCATTTTCTTTGGAAGCATTTGTCTACTCAAAGGTCCCTCAGAAGACTACTGCCACCACAGTGGTGTCATCCACTTCCAAAGCAGAGAGGAAACAGTGAACACACAGCAAAACTTGGTTATCCTTTGAACCAGTAAAGTTTGTCTTTGAGATGAGAACAGTGAAGGTAACTAATTAGTGATGTGAGCCAGGCTGACAGATCAAGCCCTCGCAAGATTTTTACATTTTGCAAAGTTACAGGAAAACAGACACACACACACACACACGTACCTGCTTCGCCTCCTTTCTCTGCTTCTTGATCTTTTGTGGTCTCGTGAACGGCTGCATCTTCTGTCAGACGTTCTGCTTGAATGTCTACTCCGTGAACGACTCCTTTTACGTCTCTCTCTATCACGAGCCCTCTCTTTTTCCTTTTCTTCTTCTTCACGTCGTCTCTTCCTTTCCCGCTCTTCTCTTTCTCGTTCTCTCTCTTTCTCTCTCTCTTCTCGTTCTAGTTTCTCTTTTTTTAACCTTTCATCACGATCGGGTTCTTCTGTTCTTTTTCGTAACTTTTCCTTAAAAAAAGTTCACAGAAAGAAATGAAGATTAATTAACATAAATCATTCAATATAGCTTAGTTTATACATTCTGAGGATGTAGAAGTTTAAGCTTTTAAAATATTTCAGGATTTTTTTTCCAAACAGAGGATGGCCTACATAGAAGCACTTTCTAAAATACTTGAAACAGAAATCCTTTTTCTTGTAGAATTTTTTGCTTGTCATTCTCATACTATGGTGCTTTACAAAGACCATAAAAAAATTCCCACCTCGATTTACATCTTTGCTTTATCTAGCACAATCACATATGACAAAGAATGTCAGTGCAAGCACAATGCTAAATGTGGAGTGGGATTCCATTTAATTTTTATATACCATCTTTGGAGTATTTGAGCCACTCGACAAAGTCCACTGGACAGCCTTTTGTTTACCATCAGAAGCCTCCAAGCAATTTTTTCTGTTCAGTAACTGAAGAGATGCTTACTTTTAAATCTTCTACAGTAGCTTTTATTTTGGCATAACCCATGTGCTGCTTTCCCATCAAGTGGTCATCTACCCTGGACTGTGCGTCTCCTACAATTAAAAAGGCTCCACAAACTTCACAAACTTCCATTTGCTTTTCTTGGGCTGCAAAGCTCTCAATTGTCTGCAAAAGAAAAACATATGAGAAAGTAAGAGATAAGTTTTAATCAGAAGCCAGTGAAGAGGTTTAGAACTTTATTGTTACTGTTGTCAAATCCTAGGTATTAGTGAAAGCTGAAAATCATAACTGCATGGTAGGATGAACAAGGCAAAAACAGGCTACCTGTGCTCATTCCACATAAGCCACGAGGAAAGAGCAATTAAAAAACACACAAAACAAACTTTATTCCTCACTGCAAAGATACATCATATCTGCGGCTTCCTTACAATCTTGGCATTAAGGAAAATAAAAATCAGTTCTCTCTTAAAATGATTTATTTGGCATCAACTGAAGTGTATTGAGCTGCAGAATAACCATGGAATATGTTTCAAGGAATGAAAATGGCTAGAATAGCCCATGAAGAAATACAACCTTTGCTGCCATTTTAAAGGATGGTGGTGAAATTAATTCACTGTTTCAACAGACACATGAGAAATACATTGGAATTTCAACATAAACCCAAGTGGTTATTGCTGTGCAATGTTCATGAATCATATAGTATGGATACAAACACTACTGCCTGAAAACCTTTAAGAACTTTGGAAAAATAAAACAGGCATCACAATTTGGGCATATTATTAAACACCAAAATATAACGTTTAAACATAAACTCCTTTCTGTTGACAAGAACTTGCTACTTAACACACTACCTTTGGCTTCTGTAGCTGTCAAACAGATGCCTGTGTCTAGTCACAGCCCTAACACAAGGGCTTTCTGTAACACAGACAGGTTGGTAACTCAGTGAAATAATATTGTGGAGACTACACGGCAAAGTCCAATTGAGACTTGAACTAGAATAAGATGCAAGCTCACCTTCGGGACTGCTGTGTAAATAACCATGTAATTTGTGTGCATGAAACTGACTCTGAAGGTAGCATGCTACATCAATACACTGGATTAACACACTTAAATGTCATGTTATTGTCTATTGAACTCTGCGCAGAACTTGTATGCCATTAGTGTAAGGATAAAGTTATTAAGAACATACCGTTGTACCATATTTTGAAATAAGTCTGACAGAATGACAAACATTACTCACAGAAGTTGTAGATCTCAGCAATTCTCTCTCTTCCTTTAACTGTTCAACAAGTTTCATCATTCCTTGTGCCTCTTCCACCTTCCCTTCTGAACCTAGTTCTTCAATCTAAAGGACAATAAAAAAAAATTATCATTATTAATGAAGTAACAAGAAGATCTCTCTCTTGCAGGGTGTAAAAAGAAACAAACAAACCAAACCTCACCTGTTGTAGAAGTACATCAATTTTGTCAGTTAACACCTGAATCTTCTCTTCATTTTTACCAGTAGGTCCCGCTCCCTGCCAAAAAGTACAAGTGTTTGTTTTGCTTGGTTGGTTTTGTTGTGGTGTCTGGTTTTGTTTTGCTTTTGTTCAAATAACTTTGAAAAACACAAATGTATGTCTTCTCATATTCCAGAAACACTTCAGGAATAACATCCTCCTGCCTCTTCTCCCATGAAGGCTTACTAATAACAGTCTAGTCTAACACAAAACACTCCTCAACACAGCTTACCCGACTCTTGTTGAATGAAGAAAGTTCTAATCACACTAATTCCTCCTAAATAAAAAAAAACATTTGAGGCCCTGGCCCATAAAAGGTAAGACATCTGAATTCAAAGTCCTAAATTTAAACTCTGAAACTGCCATGCAGCTATTATGTATCTCTGCAGACACTCAAATATGACTTAGAAGTTCCGTGGGCTCTGAAATTCAACTTCTGAGTATAAATGCAAAAAGAATCTCACTTTATCCAAAATGTACTTGTTTGTAGCGTCCTCTCTGTAGACTGCCAGAATAGACTTAAAGCTGCTTCCCCCACAACCTTTGCTCTGCTCCACAGCCAATAACTCTCTTGACTACAGATACTGTCCACAGCTCCTTCTGAAGCAACTGGACTTTGCACAGAACACTCAGTGCAGCAAAAAGGAGCAAGACTACCCTAGCAGTCAGGAAACTGTCTCAGAGCACAGGCCACAATCAAATCCAGAGTATTTTACCCAAAGAAACACGGTGAAGAGAACATGAATATGCTATCTAAAGGAAAAACTGCATCAGTGATTCTTCCAGACTCACCCCAGAAGACTGTTGATTCTGTGACAGTGCCAAACGAGCATGGCCTCTTCGAATTCTGCGTTCTACCTCTGCAAGTAAGCTTTGTAAGTAGCGTAAGAAATCTCTTTCATAGCCCACTTTCATAAAACGAGAGCTCTTCTCATACCTGGTAAAATATTTAAAAAAATTATAGCTCATGTCACT
The DNA here is from genome assembly GCF_037038585.1 of Patagioenas fasciata. Taxonomy (NCBI): domain Eukaryota; kingdom Metazoa; phylum Chordata; class Aves; order Columbiformes; family Columbidae; genus Patagioenas; species Patagioenas fasciata. The sequence continues at coordinate 5,532,072 of NC_092537.1, read as the reverse complement.
CCCTAAGATAGGAAAAATACCAAAACCTCCAATGTTGTAAATTCTTGCTCAAGGTAAGAGAATATTATATACTTAAACAAAAGTTCAGGTAAATCAAAAAGCCATTAGTTTCTCATGGTTGGGTTGCTTTAAAGAAATTTTAAGCATCTTAGAAACACTATTTGCATTAACATATTAATCAACATACTTACTGTTTACGTAGATTTTCGTCATGAATTTTTTCACAAGGACCTAAAAAGACCATACAAAAAGTTTAAGCTCACATTCTTGGATGTTGCATTCACACTCCATCAGGATTTGTTTGTGCACCATGATGGAACAGAGCTATAAACACTTCCCAGAGACTTTTATGCCTGCTTTTCTGCTTCCTTTGCTTAGAGTTTGAAAGACACATCGAAGGAAAAGAATGTCAATATGGTTTAGTAATTATAAAACCAAAGGAGATTCTGAATGACTTATAAAGTCTTCATATAAAATAGAATTTCCAGATCAAATTCTACAACAGGAAAACTACAACATATAAGAATAACTTAAACCAAAACAGGAAATACGACATACGAAGGGTAATTCCAACAAGCATTTTCTAAGCTCCAGACAGTGTTCTTTATAATGAAGAACTGGATAGTTAAAATGTTGATCTCCAGAGCAAAGTTAGGAGGTATGTGGCCTGAGTTCATGAAGGTACTCATGTTAAAATTCCCCACCCTCTACAGCTTGTCAAACTCTTCAATGGATGTGGAATATATCTGAATAAATATTGCTCTTAACATACTACATCACTGGCAATCCTTTACAAAAAAAAAAAAAAACCTATTTTGAAAGTGTTTTGGCAGAGCATTAAACAATAAACATGTAGGTTGCAGACAAGAGTTCAATTGTAATTATATGTAAGTGAAGAAAAATTACAAGACTTAAAGACTTACCTAAATCAGAACGGGTATTTGTAAATAATTCAGCTGGGCAAAAGCCACAAAGGTAGTATTTACAAACCTAACAGAGAAGAAAGAAACAGGTATCATTTATTTTTCCCCCCATGAATTGCCAATTTTAGGTATTCGCTTCTATTTTCTAAAATAGGGTGAAAAAAATCCCCTTTTTACACTGCAAAATTTCTTTTTGATAACAGAAAAATACCACCAGGAAGTTAGGAAAATATCTCTACCTGTTAGTCTAGCCAGTAAATACTTAGCATATGACGGGATAAAACCAGCTTTTGTTAAAAAGATTATTCACCCTCACCCATGGCTATGGGCTTAGCTAGCCCAATTGGTCAGTTTTTGAAGTTTATACACAGAAATATCTCCTGTCTATCCATCAGAATGGCCAAAAAGATAAAATCGTAAATACTTTCACCCCTAACTTCATAAGCAAATAACTAATTCTTCAATAGACCCTTGCCATAGACGTGACTGCAATTAGCTTAAGCGCCAATCCAAAACTAGCCTGGACATTCTTCTAACATCTCTTTTATGTTACACCAGTTACTAATATCTGGTAATTCTATTAATTGCTACTGCTCATTACAACCTAGGTCTAACGCTCTCATATATACTCTGGACAAAAGATCTGCAACTTACTATTTCCCAAGATACATTTTGACATATTTTAACAAATGGGGGTGAGGAGAGACACCCAAAACCAACATCACGCCAACACCTCACTGAAATGCCTGTCACACTACTTGATCAAATTAGATCAGTCTGATTTATTTCTCCATACTAACTGCCAGACTGCAAATCAGACTACAGAAGTTAAAATTGGACTGACTGTTTTACAGATTGAGCAGAAAAACGATCAAGCCATGGACATGAAAAACAAATTCTCTCTTATTACATAGCTTGAATACTTCTCCGCCCATCCAGGTTAGGACACTGTGGCACCAATCTGAAGGACCTTAGGAAGAATATTTAAGAAAACATCACACACAAAATCACACATCTTTTTATTCTCAGGAAGCAAGGAGAAAGCTACTAGTTTCAGAATCTGGTCTCTTCTCTGAAAGCTGCAATATCTCCTGTTTTAATATCAAGTTGTTTCAAGGGAGCAGTTTCTGGGATGAACTCCTGTACTAGTCAATAGAAATATAATTTCCCTCTACATTCTCTCTCTCCTTCATTTTCTCATCCTCATACGAAGTATTAGGGTCAGTGAAATGACATTTCCCCTCAAAAATTTCAGAGATAGATTAGACAATTTCCTAAGACATAGCAAGTACAGTAATAATGGTCTGCCCATATTATGTTGTAAAAAAAGAGTTGTAGAACTCTGTCAGCTCAAAATCTATGCAAACTGGCCTGTAACTGCTTTGAAACAAGTACCAACAAAAGGAGCAAAGGACAAGTTATTAGAGGCAGAAGTATGATGAAGAAAAAACAAAACAAACAACAAACCACAACACCAGAAATAATTAAAATTATTTTATGAGGTAGCACCGCTAGGAAAAGCCTCCTCTTACGAGCTGACAGTTATAGCCAAAACCTGTAGTAACCAATATTAAAATATGCAGCTTAAATGTGTGCCACATATTTTATTAACTATTTATATATTAAAAAAATCCAACAACAAAAACCACACACACTGAAAAGATGCAGTAATTTTCTCCTAACTAACTCTGGATGCTATGGTACCTAGTGAATTCACTGACATTCTCTCCTAAGAGGTAGCCTGCAGAGAAATACTTAGATGAGAGTGGTTCAGCCTGGTTTGTCTGCAGCAATTTTCTCCCTTTCTCATACCTATTTCATTATGCTCTTCAAGTGATTTTGCTTCAACAGAAAAACATTACGTGAGAGAATCATTGCTGCTATCTTGAAAGATATCACTGGGGCTTAGCTTCATGGTGTGATGAGCTGTAGGTGCCGGTCAGCTGCACAGAAGAGTCGGCCTTAAGTAATCAATGATGAATAAGAAAGAAAGGGCCAAGAAATGGCTGCAGCATCACAGACCCACCAGGAAGGACTGAGACAGAGGTTATACACTTCAAATGCATTACTCATCCATGGCTTATCAGACTGCTGCACTGAGCACAAGTCAGAAGTGATATGGACATATATTCCATATTTGCAGAAACTGAGCAACAGGCAGTTAAGTATGGACATTTACTTATGCAGGAACAAGCACTTACTCCTTTTTGCCAAATTATTTCAATGATTCCACTACCCAGAAGGTGTAACAGAGGACTGTTACTGTCAAATTATCACAGCAGGATCAGCCATAGCTTGTGTCTCAGAGCCCTCAGACTCACATTTTGATAAGAGACTAGAACAAATACAGAGAGACACTGGAACTTCACACTTCTTCACCTCAAATTCACTAGTCCTTGAAATCTCTTGGTGGTTGGAAAGTTGTATCTTTCACCTCAAAGCTTTCCTACATAAATTATTGACAGCTTTATATCATTAATACTTTAAAATTAACATGTTCCTCTTCTGCAATAAATTATTTACTGATGGAGATATATCAGTATAACTGTAAGAAACAATTATGTAAGCAAATTCATTTAGGCAGATAATTCCTAGCAAAAAAGCTGAGAATAAAATCCAGCAGGTTGTGGCTTACACCCCAAAACTTAGAGAATTCCTTCATATAGATAAGTTCTTTGAAACCACTGAAGTTAATAAATAGCTAATACCATCAAATCATAATTTATATATAGAATTTACATTTTGAGAAATTGCATTCCAGTCAAGAGATAACTGCTCACAATCATTTGTCCGTAACAGCTCTCCATCCTTTGCCACTTTCTGAAAACACTGAATTTACTTTGAAGTAACCATCACAATGTCAGGAGGGATGGGCAGTCACTGATGGGCTTTCTTGTGCTACAGAACAGCCTCAGAACTCTTACGCAATTGCTGTTTCCACATGAACTTATCTCGTATAAGTGGTATATTAAAACAAGTATGTGTGAATCAATGAAATGACTGTTCCAGAAATATACTTAGTCTATGGATATGACAGTAAGCAGAAAGACTAAAATATATGATACTAATAATTTCCTCCTGCATACAAACCAGAAAGCCTTTATAGCAAAACTAAAATTGATCATCTAAGGGCATGTTGCAATACTGAAATATAGAGCAACTGGGATTTCAGGTTTTTTTGAGATTAAAGGCTTTAATCTTGTCAATGTTTTAAAGCAAGAACTTAAGCTCTACAAACAACTTCACAATATATGATCCATGTGTTTCATTAGAACTGCAAATAAATGCTCAGCTATTACACGCTCTGCTTCCACACCTCCAAAACAACCTCCTCGTCTTGTATTTCACTGCATCTTCCATGTGTTTTTGATATTTTCCTAAATAAAATTTACAAATTATAAATAGAGATGATCTTCTTTTGATAACCTTCCGTATCTAAAACTGGTGAAATGTGACTTAAAATCCTAAACTTTTGTATGAGCAATACATGTTGATATATGTCTAATTTTACAATAAATGACATTAGCACATGTATTTCATCTGAAAAGCAAAACAGCGGTCAAGTACATGAATTATATTACTATCTGAACCTTATCTGAATTTCCTGTCTTCTAAAACACGTCAGCATTGCAAATTTAATCTTTAGGTAGATGCAGGAAGTCAAACTGAAACACTTCTTAACAGCGTTTGTTTTTTTTTATGAACTCCTCAATTGACTACAGGAATCTATTAAAACATTACTTTCAGAAAGGTTGCATTTCATTATGGTCTGATACACTTAATAAACAGAAGCAGAGCAAACAGCAGCAGCTCCTGCGAGACTGAAGGAATGCTCAACCCTAAGGCTGTGAATCTTCCACTGGCCTCAGACACAGGACAGGTCTCCACTTCCTAACTCATCAAAGGAGGACTGGGAAGAAGAGACAAGGCCCCATTTCTGAAAAAAAAAAAAACTGAACAACATTTAAAGACAGATTCCTATGCTTAGAGTCAATCTCTTCTGCCTAAAATTGAAAAATGTGCTCATTTGAAGTCATCTGATTTGATTAAGGAGAATGAGGCAGAAAAAAAAAGAACAACCTCAAGAAAAAAAAATCTCTCACCTTAAGAAATAAACCAAAACAATTCCCTACTCTATTCTACCTGGATCAACATGGCTCAAGCCATCTAGTTCACATTTCAAAAGCTGAACAACTCCTTATTTTGAGTTCAGGATCAGAAGAAAATTTGTAACTGAACATCTAATTGAATAATGATATTTGGTTAATAAGAGAAATCTAGGAAAACATTAAGAAGGTCATGAAAACTTCCTGAACTCTCAATTTCCTCCTGACGTGCACAGCTTACCTACAGAGCAGCATTTTTCAAGCCGGGGGGGAAGTTCCTTGTACTTGCAAAATCTAAGGCAAGAGCGATATTTGCCCTCGTCTCATGCATTCCACAACAATTTAAAACATGCATTATCCATCTTTAAAATGACATAACTCTTGTCAAAAAACAAGAAATTCCCACCTCTGTGATTAAGATGTCATTTAAAATAGCCAAAAGCAAGCACTTCTCCATCCTCCCAATTTAACAACATCCTGAGAAAATACTAAGGGAAGGGGCTTAATGCTTTTTGCAGCTGAAACTACAGAAATTCTCATCACATAGGCCATAAACAAACTATTGTAACCATAACACTTTCTTTTAACATATACTGTAACTCAAAAAACATATCATGCATGAAGGAAGAAAACGTATTTCAGCAGCATCTCTCCCAAAGAAGCAGTTATAGGAACTTTAAAAGTACCACTGATTTTTTTTGTGTGAAATAACTTGCAATACAACTATGATGGATATCACTAAAAGTCATCAGTCATAAAGACTCAACCATCCCTGGGGAGAAACACCACTTCAAAATAATAGTGGCAATAATAATAATAATAGTCATAGTAATAGAAGTCTTATTTTAATTGTTTATTGTAGAAACTTAATAAATCACATTAACAAAAAATACATGAGCACCACTAAACAATATACTGGTTAGGTTATCCCCCCCAGGAGCTTTGACTAAGACAGTGCAGAAGGAATTAAGCTTTTCTTAGCAAAATCCTCAGTTTCCAAAGTCTTACGGCTCTTCCTTGTGTTACGACCTCCAGACAGTTCAGTATGTCTGTGCTCTTCCGTTTCTTTCCCCAACACCCCACTCAGGAAGAGATCCAAAGACACTTGTCTTCCAAACTAACATCTGCCTCATCTCTCTCGGTGAAAACCAGCAGGTTTCCACTCCGAAAAGCAAAATTCCACAATCCCCACCCCCCAAACCATGATTCTTTTTTTTCACCACGGGAGATCTCAGCCACCAACAGGCCTCTCACTAACCCCTATTCCCGTTTATCGACGCTCCGTGCAGAACACGCCACGGCGAACAACAACCCAAACACCCACCCAAACACAAGGCCTTCCCCCTCCCCGCAGCCCAACAACAGCGCAAACCCTCCCGGCCGCTCGATTCCTCCTCCTCGCCTCACGGTTCCGCAAGGTTCCCGCGCAGCGCCCGGCCCGGCCCAGCCCGCCATGCAGGAGCCCGCACCAAGGGCCCGGCCCACGGCCCCGCCAAACCCGGGGAACCCCCCAGCCCCACAGCCTCATCCCTTTCGCCCAGATCCTGCTGTCCGCGGGCCGGGAGGAGCTGCAGACCTGCACTCGTGTGGCTACGACAAAAACCCCGGCCCCGAGAGGGGGATGGGAGGGAGGGAGGGAGGGGAGAGGCGGCCCCGCTTCACTCACGCTCTCATGGTCCCACCGCACGTTGCTGCGCTTCTCATCCGGGGCCAGGTTTCTGTCCCGGCCCATAAGCTCATCTAGGAGCTGGGCGGCCGATATCATCTTGTCCTCCTGGCCGAATCCCCCCCCCTCACCGAACACTGGCTGCTCCTCTACCACCGCCTCCTCTCCCCAACCGTCCGCGCCGCCGCTGAGACTGACAGAGACAAAATGGCGGCGCGGCGGCTCGCCCTGCCCACAATGCACCGCGCGCTCCTCGCCGCCTCTGGGGCCTGGCGGAGCGCGGGCCGGGCCCGCCGGCGGGCTCGCGTGGGGCGGCCGGCGCCTCCTCTTCACACACCCGCGGAGACCGGGACCCCGCGGAGGCAGGGGCGGTTCCCGGCTCGAGATGGCGGCGGGAAAAACGGGGATGGGCCTGGTCCCCTTCCCGCGGGCCGGCTTGGGAGTGTCATCGTGTGCACAAGCACTGAGGGGCCTGATGGATGAGGAGGTGCTGAGGAGGCAACAGCACTACCGGGAAATAACTCCGCTGGGAAATGGCACACGGTATGAGGGACACCAGGAGCCGCACAGGACGGTGTCCTGACCCGTGGGGTGTCACGGTCCCCTCAGCTCCCTGGCAGGGTCAAAGGCACTGAAGCCATCCATGACACACAGTTAATGACGCCCAGAGTGCCTCCAGCAGTGGGTATTCCCTTAGGAATTCTACCTATACATTGGGAAATAAAGCCTCAGATCTAACAGAAATCTTACTGTTTAATCTTGCAACTGGTTTCTGCTCATGTTGTTGGCTTTTTTTACTTCCTAGATGTGACTTTGTACCTCTAGTGAATATCACTAAATATCAGCTATTTCCCGGTTTCTCAAAATCATTTTGATCCTCCTGTGTGAAAATAATTGAATTTTTAATTAAATTATATCTCGTTAAGAACTCGAAGTCTGTAATAGTACTGATCCTGTAAACCCCACAGGACTCATGGCAGCCTTGCTCAGCATCACCGAGGGCTTCAGGAGCATCTTTTACAGAAATCTGTCCATAACACCTCCCGTACGCAGCGCTGTAAGGCGCCACAAAGTTCTTTCAAGCTTTGCAATTACATAATGATTTAACAACCCACTGGAACTCTTGGCAATGCAATACAACTTGTATGAATTTCCAGTGTTAATATGCTCCACTCTGGGGCTCGGGGGTGGGTTGGGATGTAGGTGTTTGCTTTAGAAAACGGGGGCAGAACTGGTCCGTATTTTGGGTTCGTTATATTGCTCCAAGTGCCCCAGGAAAGCAAACAAGTAAACTGGAACCGAACTACTGCACAGTTCCTGTGTGTGCCAGCACGGCTGCACAGAGCAGACTGGAGTAGAAATGGCCAGCTGGCTGGCTGGAGTTTGGAATTATTATTTTGACTTTTTATAGTTGTGAAATTTCTACCAGCTCTTCCCTTTCCTGTAACTTGGCTTAGGATGAATCCACGTTTGGGGTCGTTTTTTTTTATTTCACTGAGAATGCTCAAACGTGCTGAGCATTTCCCAGACGGGATGCACGATTCCAGAGCCTGCAAGGATAAATATCGGGGCAGGAGACGCTGTGCGTTATGCAATTATACCAGATGGTTTCCCGGTGCCTTCGGGAGTGCCCGGTAAGTCACCGGGGCCGCGGCTCCCCGGCCCGGCTCGGAGCCGGAACCCGATGCCACGGCCGGGGGTGTCACCGCTAATAGAGTCCCCCAGCCCGGGCCCCTCCGGGGGTGACGCTGCTGTGCCGCCAACTTCGCGCTGCCTCCGCCGCTCGTTCCCCAGGGCCGGTGGGTGCCCGGGAGATGAGAGATCGGCCCGGCCTGGAGGCCGCTGGGGGCCGCGGCGAGATGGCGGCTCCGTGCGCCGAGCGGGAGCGGCAGGAGCGGCTGCGGGAGGCGGCGGCGCTGGGGGACGCGGAGGAGGTTCAGCGACTGGTGGAGCTGGGGGTCAGCCCCAACTCCCAGAACGAAGTCAACGGCTGGTAAGGCTCCTCCGGCGGGGTCCCCTCCCCGGGAACGCTCCCCCCACCCCCGGTCGGGCTCCGTCCCCGCGGGGCTCCCCCCGGTAACGCTCCCCCTCGCTGGGACAGCGATCGCTCCTCAGGTTTCCCAGCGCTAACGCTGCCGTGGGTTCGCTCTTTCGCATGAAATGCGAATTAGTTTGAATTTAGAACGAAATGAAAAGGTCGGTCCACTGCCCGATGCCTCACAGAATCCCAGAATGTCAGGGGTTGGAAGGGACCTCAAGCTCATCCAGTGCAATCCCCCCATGGAGCAGGAACACCCAGCTGAGGTTCCACAGGAAGGTGTCCAGGCGGGTTTGAATGTCTGCAGAGAAGGAGACTCCACAACCTCCCTGGGCAGCCTGGGCCAGTGTTCTCCCTCTGTAGACATCTGTGATGCAGCCGGTAACCGCCGGTACCCACCTGCTTGAATCCTCCGGTGTCTGCTGCTGCTCCAGGTCACTATGTTGTTACTCTCTATCTATCTATCTATCTGTCTGTCTGTCTATCTATCTATCTATCTATCTATCTATCTATCTATCTATCTATCTATCTATCTATGTTTTGGAAGGGCATGCTAGCAGGCAGTCAAAACACAAACCTCAACTCGCCAACTTGCGTTCAGGTCTAACCAGAAATACTTTTTATTAACTCCTAAATCAGATTTTAAAATTCCTTTTCTGGCAGGGAACTTGCAGGTTGTTCCAGTGATAGAGGTTAACGCCTTGGTTTTGACACCTCATTCAGATAACACTAGAACTGTGACTTTTCTTTAATAGACACTTGCACAAGTGGGCAAAGAACTGTGCTTACAAACCATGCTTACAGGATTTTAAAGATAATTTACTTTGCAAAAAGTGCAAGTCATTGTGCTGACAGCATTAATTAAAAAGTAAAAATAGCATCCTAGGAAAGTGTCCGTATGTAGATACACACAGAAGTATTTTAAGTGCACGTTATTCTTTCAGAGTTTAAAATTGCATACACAAGCCTTCTGGTTTTTATTTTCTGGAAAAGTTAATAGCCTAATAAGTGACAAATTTAAAAAATCTTGAACTTCAAAAATACTATTGTTGTTCTTTGGTATCCAGAGCATTAGAGCAAGGGAAAACTACATCAGCAGGTGTCACTGCAGGCTCCAAAACCAGCGTAAACTTCCAAGGAAGGTTGGAATTAAAGTCTTTTTTGCGCTAGACATGCTTTAGGTCTTGTTCTTCTCATAGGCAGCAAGAGTTAATCTGCCGTAATTTAGGATTTCAAACAGTGTTACCGTTTTCCATGTGCAGGACTTGTTTGCACTGGGCATGCAAGCGCAACCACGCTGCGGTGGTGGCTTACCTGCTGCGGGCCGGCGCTGACAAGGACATCCTCACCGCGAAAGGGGAACGGGCGGCCCAGTTAACGTCCAGGAGAGAGATAAGGAAGATTTTGGGAGGTAAATGTGTTGGCTGTGCGATACGATTCCCAAAGACTTAGTAAAAAGGTGTTTAAAGCACGTACACGCCGATCTTTGTTCTGCGTGAGACTGTGTTTGGGTTTTAGCAATAACTGTGACTTGATTTCCCAAGTGTTTGCTTTGTAAGAAATGAAGTTTAAGGGAAGAGGGCTACCAACAAATGGCACCTCCAGCTAGCCAAACTTTTTTCTAAACACTGGTAAACTAGAAAAACTGTGATTTGAAATGTGCTGTGATTAAACCAGCGACAGATAGGTGCAGTTTCCTGTTTTCAAAAGAGCAACAGGAGAAATTCAAATTTGTGTGAAGCCCTTATATGAGCACCACCTCATTTTCCCGGTGTTCTGTGGAGCTTAGACACTGCGTTGAATAAATGGAAAATTAGCAGCCCAGAGAAACAGCTCATTAGAGGACACTGGTAGAGCATTTTTATCGTGTTTTGTAACTATTGGAGCGGAGTAAGCTTTGCTGCTAGAGGTGATAAGTAATTTGAAATGTGGTCGATTAACAACCTCATCCCTCCCTTTGTATTCCCTTGTCTGTGTTTGTTTTCATTATTGTCTCCCAGCTGTTGAATTGGTAACATTTCAGCTCTCCCAGTACAACATGTTCTTCTCCCTTTATCCCTGGCTTTAATATCAAACAACATATTACCCTTTGTTTTTCATTGCCTTATACATTATGAAGACGATACCATTATACCACCAGAGACCGTGTTACAACGTGCTGGCTACGGATTAAAACAAAACAAAACTATTGCAGTGTTTAGAAGGAAATAGCACCCCCAGAATTACTGGAATCAGACTCTGCTTTTGTATTTACTGTATTGCAACACCTAAGCACGGTTCTTTTTACTGTAGAAACACAGCATAGTGCTTTTTGATTCATCTTTTATCCTGTGATGCTTTCAACACTCCACTCCCTCCCCTTAAAAATAAAGAAAAAAAGAAACTCCACAGTGCAATAGCAGTACTTAGTATTTTCCTCAGTCTCGGAGAATGTTGTTTTGTTTGTTTTACAGTGGAAGATGATGAACTCCCAGACTTAAAGAGCGATTCAGATCTGCCAATCATCCCTAATTACCTGGCTAACCCACCTTTCCCTTACATTTATAACACCATGAGCAACAGCGTTCCGGATCCCTCTGTCAACGGGAGTATCTCACACTTTGAATCACGAGATACCGACTCTTCTTCCCTACCTGATGCGGAGACCTGCCCAGTTGCACCAGTACAGCATGGACATGCTGCTCCGGATGCAGCAACGTGCTCCAAACCCGCCGTGCAGAGAGCTCCGCTCTACCAGGGCGCCGTGTCCTTGTGCCGAAATCCCCCGTCGCCCGTTGGATCAAATCCGGCTGCACCACAGCAGGAGAACGGCTCCTGCCCGGGGCCTGTGCCAGCGTTTCAGCCGGTTTTCTTCACAGGAGCTTTTCCACTTAATATGCAAGGTAACAGTAAAGTCTCTTCTCACTTTGTCTTAGAACTTCTGTCACCTTGGGCAGTGAAAATGAGGGTAACGGGTAATCGCAGCACTGCTACAGATTTTCACTTTCCCATCCTTAAGCATTCAGGGAACATTTGATGGGAATTAAAGAGGTAGATATCCCATTTCTGCTGGAACTGTTATTAGAACATTGACAAAAACATTTGCTGTTTGTCTCAAATGCTGTAAAAGCATACAGACATCAGGGTAATCCAATTCTCTAAATAGCATACTCCAACCTTGAAATAAAGAATGTGAGTCAGCAGCTAGTGAGCTCGAGAGAGACCCTCACACGGCTCAGTCTGCAGCCCCGTGTCCAAGCTGAGCTGCTACAGGAGCTGCCGTTTCTGCAGGTAAATGTTGCCTGCCCAAAGATGGAAGTCCAGAGTTTCCATTTCAATTCAGGGTTTCGTTCTTGAAATAAAAGCTGTTCTGATATCATTAATTGGCAGCGAGAAGTTAAATGAATCCATTTGAATTGTAGTGCTCGGTGCCCAGAAGAATTAGAAAACAATAAAAGCAATCTTGGATTGCTGAGAAAATTAATGATCAGTATAATCTTCTGATTTTAAGTTAGCTTAAACCTAGTAAGATGAGTATTCACACAAAGGTTCATACATGTATATACACACACTGATTAGATTTGTGATGATTTTTTCATATAGGTTGATGAAAGTCAACCTAATGAAAATTGCGGTCATACAACTGCAGATGTTCTTGTACTGATACAAAGTCAGAACACAGAAGTATTTGGAAGTTAGTATAGATATATATTTTCCAATTCCTTTATACATCTACCTATTAATATACCTTTTTATTTCTCATAGAACTGGTGCTTAAAGTTAGAATACAAAACCCTAATCTTAGAGAAAATGACTTCATTGAAATTGAACTGGACAGACAAGAACTGACCTATAAGGAACTGCTCCGAGTGAGTTGCCGTGAGCTGGGTGTTAACCCTGAACACGTACAGAAGATCAGAAAATTACCAAATACAATGTTAAGAAAGGTAAGAACTCTCAAATTTTGAGGTGCAGTGACTTATAGAAAAGATTTTTAGGTGACCATTAAAAAGGAATAATTTGTTGGTCATCTGCATAGGCCAACCCCAAACTAAAACAAAACCACAACACCAACACAAAACAAACAAAAACAAACAAACAAAACCCCCTCACTTCGGTTTTCAGCCCTTAGTAGTTGGTTGGGTTTTCTTAGTAAAAGGGTTCTCAAGTTTCCTGATCATTTCCCTTCACAAGCATTTGGTGTTGAGCCCAATTAATATCTGATTGCTCTACTCCACTCCTCAATGGAGTGCAGCACCGCACCCCTGGACCTGTCACAGCTCTTCTCAGCTGAGTGTCCCAGTGCTGCGAGGACAAGATGGAGTCCTTTTGAAAAACCAGACGGATGTCTCAGAATTACTCTGAGTGCAGGTCTCTGAGTGTTAACGAGCTTTTCGCTTCAGTGACACTCACCTGCGCAGCAAACAGACCCGCTGACCTGTTGTGCCAGTGCACCGCTGACCTTTCTTTGGCTCTCAAATCCCTCTTGAGCACCGATGGCGTCAGTCGTGGAGTTGATCCGATTAACAGACTTCCCTGTCGTGCATCTTCACTGATTATAAGACGACTTATTCGTTGTTGCTCAAGCAGCGAGGGTGTCTGCCTGTGTTCTCTGCATACCCCAAGCCAGCTGCAGGCAGGACCCATTTGGGCAGAGGCAGGAATTAAGTTCATGACTTTCTAAGAATTACCAAAGGGGGAAGAAAGGAGCTGGGAGTGGCATGCAGCAGATCTTTACAAGTGTAATTCCTCACTGTCAGTACTCATTCCTTCTAAAAATAGACCGAAGTGAGCAGGTGAATAGGATCCCAGAATAAATATAAGATGCAACAGGATGTCCGCTTTCCAGTTTACTGGTCACATTTATAGATTAAGACGTAGCTTGTATTAGTCTGAGCCTATTTTTTTAACTTACCTCTGCAAAACTGAACAGATGGTTTATTGCCTAACAAATTATTGTATTTATTTAAAGGACAAAGATGTTGCAAGGCTACAGGATTTCCAAGAACTGGAGCTTGTTCTAACAGTAAGCGACAAACACTCACTTTTCAGAGTCCCAACGCTTTCTGAACGGAGTGGTTATAACAAGAAGGCATCTGAACTGACATATTAATTGCTTAAAGAATAAAACAAAAGATTTGCGTCTCTCATTTTAAAATTACATTTGAAATACAGTATCTGTAAGGGCTAACAACGTGAAAAAAGATCTATTTTGTTAACCTGGAAATAAACTGAAGATGTTACGCACAGTTACAGCCTCTAGTTAATCTAAGAGTAATTAATCTGATATGAAAGTAGCTTAATGCAAAGCAAGTATTGGTGAAACTGTTAATGCAACACTTTTCCTTAGAAAAATCTTGAAATACTGTAGAGTTAACAGCTCTCAGGGAAAGGCTCTCCTTAAACTGTTCTAATAATTTGTTTGCTATAAAATAGCAGAGGTACCCAAGCTAAAGAACCTGCCGTGAAACCCATTTAATATTTGTACTGAGTCCATTACCATTAATGTTCACTTTTTAGATCACATATTTTAAGTCATATTTTATTTAGAAGGAAAACAACCAGAAGGGTTTAAATCTCTGGAAGAAGCACAAAACCATCTCTAGTTTAAATACTAACAAGTGACTTATTACCTGTGATTTCTTAATCCCTGTTTACCCTTTTCCCTATTTCTCAGGTGAAAACAAAAAGTGATAGTAATTATCCAAATCATAAATATGCTCTCAACCAAAACCCCTTTTATTGTTGTCTGTCAATATACTGACGTGTGCAATTGAAAATACTATTTTTGTTACTGTATTGAAAACACATTTCGCCAACGCTGCTTTAATGTCCCCTTTTAAAAGCACAAAAATTGTAATTTTAGTGTCCTTTTCTCTCTACATTCCTGAGAAAAATTGCATCTTGAAACTTTAAAGTTGCCTGTGTAAAAAATTAACTAGTGAAATGCCCAGGGTTGTCTGGGCTGATATTAAATCTTGATGTTCCTATGCAATGTATTTCCTTTTTTGTCCAATGCCTCGTGTTTACCTGCGTTGCTGACTGAAAAAACAACACTCTTCCTGTGACTTCAAATTCATAATTAGACTACTTTGCTATGAAATTCTGGAATAAATAAATTGAAAAGTATTTAAAGAGCTGGATTTTATCTAATTTATAAGGATTTTAGTATTTACTCAGAGTAAGACAAAGGGAGAATTCTATTCTGGGAAACTGTAGAAGTATGTAGCATGAATTACATGGACAAACTTCAGTACCAGATACAACAGGAAAACACAACATACTGAACCAGAGTGAATTTCCCACTTTTTCTGTCTTCTCACTCCCTTCTCCCTGGTTTCTTTGGAAACTACAGCACCCAAAGGATTGGACTGTCTCGCTGTCTAAGAACTGACAGCCCGAGTTAGCGGTACCTTGCCTGCAAACCTGGAAATGGATTTACATAAGAGCAGCATGCTGAGCAGGGAACCACCCAAACTGTTACAGCACACGAGAGGGAGCCCTCTCCCCATCCGCCTCATTTTGTCCACTCAAACACCCGAATTTCCTGTGTGCCACTCAACTAGACCGAAACTCGCTCTCTTAAGGCGGTAGTAGAGCATTTAGTCACAACAAAATATCCTTTTCTGCAAAGTGCTGGAGGTCAAATGTGGTCCGAGTCACTGGCCATAGCTATTTTTATACCAAATTGCTGGTGGTGTATTAACTTCTGTGTAACGCAGTAATAAAATAGTTGTTCCTCGTGTTGCACTTTGGCCGTTGTGTTCCCTGGCACAAACGCCGCCTAAATCCAGGGACATACCAGGCTTAACCAGTCAGACCTAGTGGAGAAAAGCTCAGCTCTTGGGTTGATGTCTTCCTTGTTACATCTTGCACAGATGCCGATTGCTGTCTATGCATTCAGAGGAATATTTTTATACTTTAACACGGTTTATACTCAGAAAATACTGTTAACACTCCTAAGTCTGATTGGTGTATAATCATTACATTACTGCGTATGACAAATAATTCATTACTTTGTGCTCCGCTGTATGAAATCTTAATGTCGAACGAATGCTTGGCTGCAGGTTCTTGTTTCTATTTAAGAAGTGTCATTTGTAATAATTAATAAATGATTATTTTTGTCTTCTCAAAGTTTTTCTGAACTTTACTTATGGAAAAATATAGGGACGTTTTCTTGCTTGGTGGAAGAAGTGAACAACTGAAGTGAAAGATGTTCTATCAGATTCGAGCAGCAAATACTGTTTAGACACGGTACTCCCTTTATCTGAGGTGGCTTTTTATCAATGATAAGGGAGATATTTATTTCTGGAATACAAATCACATATTATCTCAGGTGTTTAAGTGTTGAATGAGATAAATTATATACACATCTGCTCAGCTTAAATGGAGACTTACTCATAGTGACTTCATCCATAAGACAGATAGAGTGAAATTATAACACTTCTGTGCCAATCATGTCCCTGCAGGCTTATGTGGAGCCTCCCAAATTAGTAGAAATTGTGTAGTTAATGATTTATATTAAGCCATCTGTAGGTTTAGTTTTAAATACACGTTACTTGCAATTCTTAGGCTGAAGAGGAATTTTATGACACCGAAGTTGCCCTGGGCAGGGATACCCAAGGCCCTGGAGTCGCTCACAGCCCTGAGGCCTCAGCGTTCAACACCCTGTCCTGGGGGAATACTGAAAGGAACAGGTTGGAACCACAACCACATCATTTCTCTATTTTTCAGCTGAGTCACCGCTTAACTGGGCCTGTATTTCCACTTCAAAACCAATGAGTCCTTATGCAGAAAACACCAACCAGTTATATTTTGTACCATTAATATAATTTACTAATTATAAACCCAAATACAGTACATATTGCTTTGTGATACATACATTTTCTTGGCAAAATGCTTGGCATTCTTTGGGAAAAAAAAAGAATATAATAAAATACTTTATGTGTATAGAAAATATTTAAAAATAGAAAATTCACTTTCTGGTCCTTGTCATAGTGAAATACTTTGTTCACATATCACAAGTTTAGTCTACTACAAAAACTGTTCCGTAAATTACAGTACATTCACAAGTCACTTTTGTGGCAAGTCACTAATGTAAAAAACATGAAATAAAAAACAAACCCCCAAGTGCTCTTCTTTTCATGCTAGTCCAGCATCTCTGGCCATACTGTAGAAAATCCCCCTGGATGCTATAAGGTTTGCAGGTGTATCGAATTCAGCGATGGTTCCATTGTCCAGAACAAGCACCCTGTGCAAAACAAAAGGTGGTGGCAGGGGGGGAGATTCATCTGAGAATACTTGCAGGAAACCTGACAGCCCTTTTTATCACAAAGCAAACTGCTCTCATCTTTTCCTTGCTTTTGTTTTCAACATGTTGAAATACAACAAATGATGAACATTCTCCCCGAGCTGCTGTTTGATATTTAAAAGTGCAGGACACTCACTGTTTCCCAGGTAATAAGAGGGGGCAGGCAAGTGTCATAGTTCTGGAATTGAAAATACATTGCAGAAAGCCAACAAGGTAAAAGCTCACTAAGTATAGTAATATATTTTAAAGTCATTAATATGACATGATGTTAGTGAGACAGTTGCAGCAGCTGCTGGTTAAAAAAGGATCCCTAAGCTTGCTGACAGTGCTGTTGATGCACCCAGGTCACATCTCTTGCAGGGCTCTGGTTAGCGAATATAGAACCTGCTTCTTATGCCAACAGAAGCAAAGCCAGGTCTGGACATTCTACCATGATGTGGCTTAAACATCATTGCTTACATACAACCTGACAGGAGCATCAGTGTGACTACCTAGAGACAAACCAGACCAAACCACGCACCGTTAAGAGATTCTTACCTCGTGTAATCCATAATTGTGTTCAGCCTGTGCGCTATCGTCAGCACCGTGCAGTCTTCAAACTGCGTCCTAATTGTCATCTGGATAAGATCATCCGTCTCGAGATCGATAGCTGCTGTCGCTTCGTCGAGGATCAGGATTCTCGTCTTGCGAAGCAGCGCTCTCGCCAGACAGACGAGTTGTCTTTGGCCAACGCTGCCAACAACGACAGGACAGGGCTGTCACCAAGGAGCCCCCACTGCTCAGAACCACTTGGGCTGGAGCAGATTAATCACATCAGGTAAAGTTACCCAGCAAAAAAAAAGTAGTATTTAGCAAACAGCCCAGTCTGTCAGCCTTAGAGCTAATAAACCCATGTTGCAGCACTGCAGTGAGTGTTTGTTTATGGCTGACTGACCCACCAAATGCTCTCCTTCCATCACTGCGACAAGAGCTGGGGAACTAATGATTACAGGGCTTCTGCTGGAGGGTTCAGAAACACACAGGTGTAACAACACTGAGCACACGCGGACTTAAAGAAAGGAAATAGGGAAAAAAAGGAAAATGAAAAAAATATCTGGGCAGCCCACAGCCCGTCTCCTGCCACAAGAGCACTCCAGACACGGCCTCTGCCTTTGCGGGATGAGAAGGGAGCTGAGTATTTATCACATATGTGATCTGTCCACACCACAGTCTCAGAAGCCAATGTAACATGGCATTTGATCATCTCATTCATGTCTTTCAAATAATAACGGAAAATGAACATTGCTGAAGTGTCAGCCGAGGCAGAGGACTCTCATTCAGCACAACACTTTACAGATGTTACAATGGCATTTCCCTCCCTACCAAACCACATTTAAGGAGCTGCCTATTCCTCACACATTGTCATCCTGAGACTCTTTACCAATCAGACAGGATTTTGGTTTGGGAGAAATCCTTCCCAGCAGCAAAGAAGAATCAGGTCATTTGTGGCAGAGGCAGAAAGAGCTGGCAAATATTTAAGCCTTATTGGTTTTCTTGAAACAGGAATAGGCGGCTAAATCATTTTAGCCAGAACAGACCATTGTGTGAACCTCTGCTCAAGTGTCACCCACTGTTAGGGCTGAATGAAAACTCAGTGTATGTTTCTAATCTGGGCATTCCTTACCTAAGATTTTCTCCACCTTCTGAGCATTCGTAGTCCAACATGGACGGCTGACTGCTGACAAACCTCTTCAGATGGGACAGTTCAAGAGCTTTCCATATTTCTTCGTCGGAATATTTATTAAATGGATCCAGGTTCATCCTCAGTGTTCCAGAAAACAGAACAGGATCCTGGATATAAAACCAACTTTCATTAGGTAAGTGCTTTAGCTGTTTTAAGTAGAGATATGAAAATACTAGTTATTGCTTTGAAGCCTCCATTGCATTGCAGGTAGGCCACCTCCCCATCCTATCCACTCTGAAAATACATTACATTATACACACTTAGAACCCAAGTTCCAATTGCAAAGATATTTTACCCTAAATCCTGTTTTATCACCCAGCATTAGCCTCTAAGGTGGCAGAACAAGACCACTTAAAGTAAAAATGATTTGTTTTTCTGAAACAATTTCCAGAGTGTAACAAAGCATTTTCTTCTGTGGATAAACCATTTTTTATGGTTCGCTAAGCTGTTAGAGATCCTTCCTTTGAGATACCCAGAAACCGTACCTGAGGAATAATTGTCAGCCGTGACCGAAGGTCATGGAGACCGATCTCTGAAATTTTCACACCATCAATTTTAATTTCCCCTTTTGCAGCTTCCAGGATCCTAAAGAGACAGAGCGTCATGGAGGATTTCCCTGCTCCAGTTCTGCCAACAATTCCAATCTACAACAAATTGCAGGTTTAACAACAAAGCATATCATTAAAACCAAACCAAAACCCAACGAAACAAACCCCCAGCAAACCCCCAAGATTCCTCCAAGAGGTTTGACGCACAATCTGAATCTAAGACGGAATGTCACCATCCTTCCACAGAAACCCATGTCACACATTGTGATGTACATATTGCCGTTCCTGTAATTTGACTGATATTGTAAATAAATACATACATAGGCCTAGAGCCATCCTATATAACTTTGGGTGATCGGCTGAAGTACCTGTGTTAGGAGGACAAGAAATAAAGGCTTTTCAAAGGGCTATTCAGACTTTATGGTAAGCATGGTAAGCACTCCATTCCAGAAGGTGGCTGTCATCCTGTCTGCTTAGTATACAGATAATTCTCTTTTAATAACAGCCTGCTAAGCGGAGGACTTTCTCACGCTAATTGTTCTGTCATCAGCACACAAACCCCAGAACTTTCAGTTGAATCACAAAGAAACAAATCTCCCTGAACAAAGACAAGGAAGCAAAGAATGTCATTTCCTTCCATGCCAAAAATTTCACCGGGGAAAGCCAGAGAGCAGAAAAAGCTGGAATTCCTTCTCCCATCTGCACCGCTTGCAGAAAAGTGTTCCTATTGCTGATTTTTTGTCACTTGCGCTGGTGCCTCCTACATGGCGTGTTGTAGCCTGTTGCCAACCTCGCTTGGCAAATCCAGCAAGCCCCATGCGATCGTTCCTGTCCGGTTGGCACTGCCAGCTCCTACAATGCCAGCTCCTGTGTGACATGAGCACGTTGGAGCCCCTGTCCTCTGCTCCACGGTTGTCCCTGGAAGCCCAGAGCAACGTTCTAGCAGCTGGGAACTCACCTTTTCTCCACCGTGCACCTGGAGGTTTAGACCCTTCAGCACTAGGTCCAGGCCTTTTCTGTACCTCACTGAATAATTCACAAACTCCAGTTCTCCCTTGGACGGCCAGTCTGCTGGGGGGCTCTTGCCTTCAATGATCCAGGGAGCCTAAGGAAAACAGGAGTCAGAAATGCCTCACATCACTTTAAGAGAAAAAATAATTCAAATTCAGATACAAACATTAACATTTATGGGTTACTAGAAATATATCTGATAAATCAAGTCTCTATTATATAAAAAAAATAATAATAGGGGAAAAACATGGGTTCCTAAGTATCCAGCCATTGTGGTCTTTGTTGTGAAGTTTACAGGAAAAAAAAGTCTGAGCATATAGGGCCAAATCTTCAATGGATATAAATTAACACTTCTTTCCAATGACTTCAATAGAACACTGCCTGTTTCATGCCAGCTCAAGCTCTGGCTTTTATTAATAACATGTATCATGCACCTTGTCCAGTTTCCTTTTAGCTTCCAGATTAAATACTTGATCTCCAGAACCGTCCGCTGCAGCTCTCCTCAGATCCTCCATTTCCTAATTCTTAGTCTCCCATCACGGACACAGGGCTAACAAAACCCAGGGTGTCCACAGAGCAGCAGGTTTCCCAGCACAGCTCCACCTGCCACCCTTAAAAGTGTTTGGCAACAAAGGAAGATGACAGGATGACTTTCCTGGATTAGGCAATACAGTGTTACTGGACGTGTTCTTCTCTCGTGGGAAACATGGACTGATTAAGCTGATTAAATAGAAATACTGTTGAAAACATGTGTGTAGCCTGATAATTGTGCTGCAGCTGTGCTCACTGGCAGGATCACAGCACCATCCGTGCAGGTAGGACTATGCATCAAACGCTCCCAACCCAACGGGAGCAATATTCTGACAGTGACACTCATCTCTGCTGTGCTCCAGCCACTTACAGCAGCAGAAAATGAGATGCTAAGCACAGACTGCATGATGGCAGTAAGGGTTTGGAGCTGTGATAGCATAAATTACAGTGCACAGTGTGACATTTGTTCGGGCTAAATGATAACACTCTCGGAGCAGGAACTGTCTCTCAAGAGTCTAAAGAAAGACCGTGTAAACGTGTGCGTTAAAATTTCACCCTGCTTGTTGGTGAGCATGCTTGATGATTGGCAGCTGACCTCGGTTTCTGTTTCTGAATACTCTTTAATTCTTTCAACAGCCACAATGTTGGTTTCCAGTTCAGAAGTCATTCGGACCATCCAGTTCAGAGACATGGTCACCTTAGAGAAGACAAAGAACAAAACACCACCCATAGAGGAACAACAGATTTAATAATAACAACAAAAGCAGACACTGCTATTAAGACTTGGATTCACATTAATATTACAAATGGAATAACTACTTTTGCATTGACATTAATACAGTTACTGGGCCAAGAAGTCTACAGATAATCAGGTGCCCATGTGAAGAAGCAAATGACTCCCATGGTGATTTAAGAAATGGACATCTCCAAAAAGTTGTTTGGAAGCCATTGCTGTAGTCATGGGTCTCACCGGAAAATTGCTGACAGCAACCCTGCACACTCATGCCATATAAAAGCTTCTGGCAAGAGTGAGGCCATTACATCTGCTAAATTCTCCACAGCTTGGGTGAATACAGATTATCTCCCACAACTCATTTTGATTATTTCCTTATTAACTTCAGCTTTAACAAGCACATAAATTGTTGCTGATATATCCATACCATCTACAAAAACACAAACCCATCAGTGAACAGAAAGCTACAACACATACCTGCAATGCATAAGATACTGAAAGTCCCACCAAGCCAGGATTCAGGTTGTTTTTACCAATCACAGCAAAAAGGGCAGCAAAAAGGACAATACAGTTACCCACAAACTCGACTCGAATGCCCAGCCACCTGAGGGAAAGGCAGATGTGAGCGGAGCGGTAAATGTTGCTTGGAGCAGTTATGCAAACACAGGATTCCCTAAGTGGGAAGGTTTTATGCCTTTTTACCTGTTGGATACTATGCCAGGAAAGTAACTCTTCTGATTTTCATCTGTCTTCTGATCACTCATGTCTATGAAGGATTTCACTCTCCTGTAGGCTCTGATGACACTGGCCCCCGAGATGGTTTCCGAGAAGTGCGAGTAGATGGGAGATCTGCTCACAGACTCCAGGCGCTTCAGCTGGCGGGAGGTGGCTACGTAGAATCGCTGCCGTTGTTTTGGAGAAAAGTGAACGGTACATTAAATACTTGCTCTTTTAATTAAGAGTAAACGTGGTTTTAGGTTAAAGATATAAGGGAGATTGCACTTCAACCCTCCAAAATGTTCTCTATAATTAAGAAGATTCTTAAGAAAGTTATCTTGGCTTCACTCCACAACAGAGTATTGGCTAACTGCAATTTCTATTGACTGCAAGTTGAATTTATCTATGTCCCTTTAAATTTAGTTAATACGGCCCAACAAAATGAATCCATTTGTAGAAGCCTCATCTTGCAAGAACATGAATTTGCACCTCCATTATTGGCCTCTGTTTGAGGTCTATAACATAAGCTCCGTTTTTGCTCAGAAGGCAACGAAATTGATGCTTTGCACTTTTAATATTTTAACTCCTCTCTGCTTTAAGAACTTGTCAATATGTCAGATATACACACTTCAATATACTGAAGTGCACTGCAGCTCTACCTCCAGTAGCAGGCTTATCTGATATTACTTAAAAGCAAAATGAGGTTATGCCTGTTCATTTCATGAGCACATCTCACAGGACATTTATTTTTCTGAGAGGAGTAAATAATGTTTTGTTTACATAAACACGTAGCTACTTTCCCAAAAATTCTTCTTGTTTTTCCTAAAAAGAAAGACAAACAATGCAATAAGAGTCATTACAACAGTAGTCAGATTCCAGTTACCTGAACAAAGTAGTATAGAATTGCAAGTGGAACTATAACCACGGCGAAGAGCGGAGTACTGGCTATAATTATAATCATCGTTGACAAAGAGGTGAAGAATGTGCCGAGGAACATCAGGATGGTCGGTGGGATTACTTCATCGATCACGTAGATGTCCTTGGAGAAGCGGTTGATGATTCGGCCGGTCGGGGTGGTGTCGTAGAAGGACTGCGGGGTGTGAAATTTGTTCTCCAGCAGCGCAGCGTGCAGCGTCCGGGCTGCGGTGATCCCTGCCATGGCCAGGGTGAAGGAGCTGATGAGCACTATGAGGCCTAATGGGTGAAGAGGAGACGTGTTAACCAGTGAGAATGATGTTCTCGATTCCAGCTCTTTGACACTCAGCCTTTTGTTGTGCTAGAAGCTTGTTTTCCTTTACTATATTCCCTGTCCACCCCCTCTTACCAGGCACATTAGCACTACAGCATTGCCAACACTGCTGCCCAAGCACAGGAATGTGTCCCGTAGGATTTCACCACAACCATCCTCCCTCTGCTTTCCCCAAGCCTTCACGAAATCCTAATGCCACAACCTCATGCCAGCTCTTCAGTCTCTTCTGCACCTAAGTTTTCATGTTTTCTCTCCAACTTACCTCTCTCAGGCTTCTATGTCAGCCGTTCAACCCCCTCCAAGGGCTTTACAACAAAATTAAGTGTTGGGTTGAGCTCAGACTTTGTAGCTCCAAGTTCTGTTACATCCCTTGCTTAGAACAGGATTTTGGGGGGGGGATTTTGAGCCACTGGCAACTGGCGCCATGGCTTCCCCACCTAATTCCTCTTTACTGAACACTGAGACATCATGATTTTATCTGGTCTCACCTTGCAAGAGGCCCAAGGCAGCGTAGACTCCGATTCGCATCGCTGTGTTGTGCTGAGTCCCGTTTACCACCGGCTCGTTGGTCCAGTCACTGAGCCACACATTGGCCCCAATAGCAGCAGCATTTTGACAGCAATATAGGAAACATATCACTAAAGAAATGACAGGGCTGACAGCCTTCACATATTGCCAGAACACCGTTAGCTTCACCTGCAAAAATCACACACCGAAGCTGCTTTGTACGACTTATACAATCAGGAGTTGAGACGGAAAAAGAGAGAAGAAAATTCTTCAGTAGAGGAGCTGCTAAATTCAAAAGTGCCCAAACTCTAACATACCACAGATAACTTCTCTGAAATACTCTTTTCCTTCATTTTGAGAAACTGTATGTTATTAGTTTTGTGGGGGTTTAGTTTTTAAGACTACGCCAGATGGGAAGAAAGAAAAAAAAAAGAAGAGGCTGATTAAATAGCAGCGAAGGATGGGTAACAAGAACAGGAGCCAAGATTTTCAAGCAAAAGCAGCAACTTGGCAGGCATACCCAGCTCAGGACCACTTTAAATGGCCTGTTTGAGGAAAAGTGCTGAATATGCCTCCATTCAGGTGCCCTTACAGCAGCTTAAAAGTACCACCAAATGCTTGCGCACCCCAACAGGAACACAAAGAGATGATGCTTGTGGCACAAAGCAAAGCTGCTCTCTCTTCGCTGCGAAACGGCAGAGAAGCAAAAAGAGACAGAGACTACAAAACCCAGTGTCAAAGAAAGCATAAGAAGGAATAATTAAAAGAACAACTGTTGTTGATTAGGGACTTAGAAACCTAAAATAATGCACAGAAACAGTTAATTACACGTCTGTGCCATGGTCCATGCACGTCAGACTAAACAGGACACATTGAGCCTTCTGAAGCGGAGGGAAGGGGTTCTCATTAGCAAAACCTCCCTGCTCCTTTCTGTCCCTTTCTTTTACTTTTGTATTGCCATCATCTGTTTTTCCCCTTCTCTTCTCCTTTTCCCTGTTCCCATTTCACACGCTGGCTTTGCTCAGGGAAGAGCGCTGCCCCTTTTGTCCCTAAGAGCATATTAATAACAACAAAACGCTCTTGCAGATGGGGTGATGGGAGTCAGGACAAACCTGCCAGCTGGCTCATGCCACCCACTGCTGCAGTCACCAGATACCCAGCTGGACCCAGCACCAGCCAAAGAGTGTAAAGACCCACAGCACCGCTCAGGCAGGGCGGATGGAGCTCAGCGCTCTGCACTATCAGATGACTCCAGCAGGAGCTGGAAGGGATCTTTCTTATTTTTTCTTTTTTTCCCCAAAGTACGTAGCCCTTGCCAGGCATGGAAACCTCTGCCAAAGTCCCAAATCTGAATGATCACTGGCCACCAGATTAACGCCTAAAGCCTGCAGTCGTGATTTATGCAACACGTTTAACAGAACTGGATCCAATGTAGAAATAAAAAGGATTTTTTGAAACAGAAAAAAAAGCGTAGAAAAAGCAAGGGGGGAATCAAACCATACCGTTCCCGTTTCAGTGGTTTCAGCCTGAATAAGTTTCTCGTTCAGGTTTTTTCTTGGCGGAGGAGGCTCTGCTGGCTTCTTCTCGCAGACTCTTCGTTTCGTTGACATTTTGTTGGGACATTCTCCTCCCTCAGAAGATATTACACTGAGTTGCCTAGTCAAAACAACAGAGTCATTAGGAGAAAAAGGGCATATTGTGGCAGTGCTAAGGCAAGACTGGGATGCAGCAGATTGGATTTATTCCCAGCTCTTCTGTTGAGTTCCCATGCCAGCCTCACTCACAGCTACGGGTGCTTGCGCCACCCTCTGAATGTTCACTGATGTTCGATGATGCTAGAAATATAATTCCAAGCAAAGGCTGTGCCAGGACCTGGGCTCTTTGGTAAAGGCCTTTAGAGGCTCCATTGCAAGCCAGACATTTCAAAACCAACCCCTGTGCTTCTCTGTTTTCACATCAACAGTAGCCAGACACCGTCCAAGGGTACAGTTAGGAAAACTTGTAAGGATTTCCAAGATTCCTGACAGAAAGGCGCAATGCAAAAGGTTTATTTATCATACAACTGGTACCAGTTTGGCGTTGTGGGGGTAAATATACACAGTGGGGCTACCTGAGAATCAGAGAGCTGCTTTAAGAAATTGGTTCAGTTCAGATTAAGAAAAGGATTGTAGGAATAGGTGTTTGATCTTTGCATGTTCTTTCACATTTATTTTCCAAAGGACACTACACCAATTTATTTATTTACAAGAGGAAACTAAGGAAACTAAAGCCCAGACTGAGAGGCAGTATGTGACTAACATCCTTCAGATGTGTTTCACCCCAGACATGGACTATCACACAAGAGGACCTCATATTTACCTAAGAAACTGTTTGCGGACCTCATTCGTCACTGGTTCATTGTCTGCCAGATCGTTGTGGATGCTGAGGGTGTCTTCAGCCAGCAGGACTTCCTCCTCCTCCAGCACTGCAAGACAAGATCACATCTCAGAGTGCCTGCTGAAGGAGGCGAAAAGCACAGAAAAAGGTGCCTGTGCAAAGTAAGAGTCATGAAAAACAATACCACAGCAGGAAAATCTTAGTGCATAAACTCCCCATAGTTTTGCTTACAGCTCTTCTGTGCATCGCTTCTCCTAACTCAGTCACAAAGACCTGGCGAGGCAGGCTGGCTGCCAAATGCATTTACATCACCTTCCTTTAGCACATCAGAAATGTTAAGTGATGGTGTTATACTCGGTTCTAGCTAAATTCACGCCTAGGGAGTGCTCTGGGCATGATGTGGGGATGGGGCAGTCCTGTCAGGATCTGCCGCAAGGCTTTGCTGTTGCTGGGAGATGCCACACGTGTCCCCCTGTCTGGAGAGGATCAGTGCTGCCATCAGAGAGCGTGGGAACACTGTCACACACAGGAAACACCTACCGAAATGCTTTAATCTTGTATCGTTTTATCAGAACCAAACCAAGCTGAAAAGTAACTCAAGATTAAAACGTTGCTTGAACTGTGCTATATGAAAAATCCAACAATATATAACTACATACTCTGGGTACTCCTTTGACAGCAAGCACACTTTGTTCTTGACTACTGCATTTTCCTGCTGAGTTTGATGTTGCTAATTTTAAAATAAATTAATAACTTTAAAGTAATTTCTAACACAAGCTTTGCTTTTTTTCTAGGACAAGCCACATGAAATTTTGAAAGAAATTTGTGAAAGTATTTATCAATAATACAGACCTGGACACAGTCAGTAATTTTCAGGGTAGCACAGAAAGGCAAATGCCAGGTTGTCATGAAGAAGCAAGTGACACTTTATACAGAGCAAATATCTATAATCTGGTTGTCAGAAAAAGACACATTTTAAGAAAAAGGAATACTGTACTTGTTGGCTCGTCCTCTTCGATGTCGTCATCAAGTGCATAATTCCGCAGCAATTCCGCAAAGTCCTTGTTTTGTTTCAGAAGCTCTTGGTAAGATCCCATCTCAGAGATTTTGCCATCTACCAGGACAATTATATGGTCTACCTGAGGCAGGAAGCTGATGCCATGGGTCACCAGAATTCGGGTCTGGACAGGGAAGAAGAGAAAAACCCCACATCTCTCAGTTGTCACCATGGGGACTAAAACTCCTCAGCAAGCCAAATACTACCACATTTTTGGGACAGAGAATGAATTATCATGTCAAGGTGAAATTCCAGGGGAAACATACTGTCCTTGTTAGCTTGGAGATAAGCACATGAACTTACTATTCTTCCTACCACGTGCTGATATAACCACAGAAGGAAGTAAACCAACTGAATTATCATTCCCCCGTTCCCCTGTGTTGATTTTCTTTGCAGCCCTTCCCTCTTGAGCTCTGAGGTAGCCTGAGAAGATCATAGCAGGAGTAGAAGGGGAAGAAAAGAGATTGCAATTTGGTTGCCTACTGCTAAAGACCTCTGTAAAATCAGTAAACTGCTTCAACTTCCTCACTGCACTGAGTAACGAGCAGCAATATTAAGCTGACAAAACCTTTACAAGTTTCTGCAAATGTCTTGTTTTTGCAGATCTCAGAGCAGGGATTTTAAAAGGCAGAGCAGGTTTCTGCCTCTACATATTCTGAGTAGAGCACATCACTTCTGGGCATGCCCAAACAGCAGCTGACTGCAGAGTCTCTGCTGCGGGGAAAGGTGTCCACGTCGCCAATTAAACACAGAAGTTCAGGAATGATTCAGCACTCAAGCCTCGGTGGTGAAATAGCTTTCCTGTTACCCAGCCGTGTTTCTGAGTCCGTGTGCATTTCTCAAGAGGATCTAAATGCCAGCTTACTTTTCCTTTCAGTACCCCGTCTGGACCTATCACTTTGTCGAAGATGTGCTTCGCGACATGCGAGTCCACGGCAGAGAGGGGATCGTCTAACAGGTAGATGTCGGAGTTGCTGTACACAGCCCGGGCCAGGCTCACCCGCTGCCTCTGCCCGCCGGAGAGGTTGATGCCCTGGAAGGAAAGAGGAGAGAACAAAACACGTCACGCAACTCGGTTCCAACAACGGCGATGACTTGTCGTGGCTCTCGCCCAGCCAAACGCACAGATGCTAAATTGAAACATGAGACGCTGAAGAGAATAACTCACTCCGAGCCAGAGACAGGAACAGAACGCCTCTAAATCTGTTTGTTCGCTGCCAAACTTCCACTCACCCAGCAATCTGGAGACCGAATAAGCCTCTTGCTTAATAAGCTCCTAAAGGGAGCTGTTAAAAACACAGCTATAAAAAGGAAGACCATCAACCGGGATGTAAAATGCACGCATTCAAAGCACGGCTGTGGCACCTGGAACATCTTCCACATCTCTCATCTTCCACACAAATCCCCCCCTCCTCACGATATCCATCTCAAATTTAGTGGCAAATGAAAAAAAAACAACAACAACAACTTTGTTGGTAATCACAGATGTAAAAGTTTCTCATTAAAATGAGGTGTTAAGGGATGATCATATCACTTTTTCACTTGACGCACACCATATGTTCCCTCCCTTTTTATCTCTACGGGAAAAGGAAGGACTTTTCATTATTCTGGACAGATGGACCTTTACAATTGGACAGCAAACGGAGGATGCTCTGATCTCCCAGGGTTAGAAGTGTAATTATGCACCAAGTAGAAACACATGCTTTAAGTTAGGAACAAGCTGAAGTCCAATTGCCTTTCACAAAACTGCCCCACATGTTTCAGTATTGATCGTAGTAGGGATGCCGTTGTGAAGATCAAACCCAACCAGGTGCCGGCTTCACAGCATTTCCTCTTTAGCCGGACAGAACAGGAATCACCAAGCACGTCAGACTCAAAAAAGAAAATAAAAAGGGAAAAAAAAACCCTTACCTTCTCTCCTATCTCAGTCTGATCTCCTCCTGGCAGCACTTCCAGGTCAGTTTTTAAAGCACAGGCCTCCAAGGCATTTTGGTATTTTTGGTCATTAGGAGCTTGGCCAAACAAAATGTTATCTTTCAGCGTGGCATTCTGGATCCAGGCTTGTTGAGGCACATAAGCAACAGAACCCTAGAACATGGAGGGAGAAAGGAAACCTCTGACTTCTAACAAGAAGCAATTCATGCTTAGAACTCTGATTAAGATCTGCAGCACACAGATATAGCTCCTGTCTGATACACATTCACATTACACATACACGTGTACTAACGGCTGATGTATGGTTGATAGAATCAGGAAAGTTTCATGTGAAACAATTGAACAGGTGTGGGCAAACTCAAATAAACATGCAGACAAGCTGGCGCAGGAGCAACCAGAATTCCCTCTCCAGCCAGATGTGCATCATAAGCAATGGCAGGAATAAGCACCACATTTCCACACCATCGTTAAATGGCATCGTAAACAACACCAACCTTCACAGCCACTTCTCCTTCCAGCTTTTCCATTTCACCCAGGAGAGCAGACACCAGAGAAGACTTCCCACAGCCCACGTGGCCAACAATGGCAACCAAAGCACCACTGGGGACCAACAGATTTATACTGTGGAGGAAACAGGCTGGAAATTAATTAAACATCAGTTTACTAAAGACATTATGGGTCTTTAAACCAGGCCTGAAATACACAGCTTGACCTCAGCCTGCCTGGATATAGTAAGCACAGCCTGGTCACTGGTCGTCTTCTTCCCTTTCTTGTGTACAATCAAGTGTAACCAGCACTACAGGAGTAAATGGAAACCCAGCATTAATCTATTAATATCTTGTTGGTTAGTAAATCAGTAGGATTGGTAGCAAGCCTTCCAAGCTGTGTCCTATCAGTCCATCAGGAAGTCAAACAATGCAAGCAATCTTCCAGACATCTTTTGCTTTCTGATTTTAAAAACAAGAGCAATTGCATGAAAGCAGTGAGTGAATATATCCCATCTGAAAATGTTCAAACCACTCTAGTACCGTATTTCCAGTGCTAGTAAATAGGGTTCACAATGACACAAAAAAACCAAAACTTTCCCAATTAGAATTCCTTACTGTTTTCCCCACTATGTTCTTAAAGATAGTGCTTCAGGTCCTGGTTTTGAAGGCGAACTGATATGGAAATGACTGATGGACACAGTCTCTTTGCCATCAAAATGTCTTTGACTCATGAAATCAGGCCAGACTTCTGTTGGCACAGATCCTGATGCAGAACTAGGGTTTTAATTCTTATGTGGAGTCTTACCAAGCGAGTAGTTGATGTTTTGAACACAGCAAGAGGGGTTTTTTGTTTGTTGTTTGTTTTTAAACAAACAAACAGCATTCAAAGCAGGAAAACTCACAAGCACTACATTTTTTCCTTCATTACTCTTTCCCTCCAGTTAGCTGAGTTTTGACTTATTGCTGCTTTAGGAAGCCACCAGATACTTTTTAGGCCCCGGTGGCTAGCGATTTGAGCTGGAGATGCTGGTTCTTTCTGAAACAAAGCCCAGAACACTGAAGTCTACCTGGCTGCAGATTTGTTTGCCTGAAACAAACTGGCTCCTTTGAACTCTAAGCCTCTTGCTTGTAGGTATCCATGTATAAGCTGTTCACATTATATACTCGGCACAGCAGCACGAGCTCCTTGGACTGAGGATCTAAGAACACTTACCAGGTTTCTGTGATTTTGGTCTGACAACAAAGCATAACATAAGGAAGTATGTGCTTCCACGCAAATTCGGTTTGTATTCTTTTGAATAGTCAAACGTGCAAAACATGCACTCCCATAGTCTGGAAATGGCCCACGTACATCCAGAGAGATGAGTCTGCCACAAGACTCTTAAAAGAACAGACCACTGTTCGCACATCCCAACTAAGACATCTCAACTGTCTTTATAATCCATCACATCAATTTGATTTGTCCAATGCTTCAATTAAAAAAAAAAGTCTATTTATGAAATTTACACAGCCTTTCTATCCTTTAGTAGGTCACTTATTTTATGCTGGTCACCATGGAGCTAAAGCCTTACAGTGCTGTTCTGTAAAGCCTCAATATCATGAGGATTAGCTCAAAGTTTTAAAGGCAGAAGAGATGCATATATGGGATGTGGGGGAACAACCTTTTCCAGAAGTGAGCCCGCAGATATTACTAGAAATCTTTCAGATAGACCTCCTAGGAGCCAGAAACCGGGAAGGTACTGCACTGCAAGCGCATAAAGAAATCTTACTCTTTCAAAGATGGCTTAAGCTCCTTTCCCCAGCTGAACGTTGCATTCGTTACGCTGATGGCATTGCCTGTATGACAAAACACAACAACAGAGAAGGCAGGAGATGTGTTATTACACAGAACAGCACTGCTGAGGGACCGGCAGACAGAGGAATCTTTATTTAGGGGCGTTTCGTGTACCCTGCGGTTCCCTTTCCTGCTGGTATGGGAAGTGCAGTCTCATGACCGTGGCTCACAAGACAGGCTCGTTCAGAGTGAAAATAACGGATGGCAGCTTAAGCTATAGACCGTGCTTACAGACCTATGGAGCTGGAAATCTGTCCTGCTTCCCCCTGCCCCGGTGAGGCTGGTCCCAACATTTGCTGCCTAGAATCCCCATGCAACTGTAGGCACAACTTTCCTTAAGAAACCACTTTCGAGTCGGTAGGAGACCACAGCGTGCTGTTGCCTTGGGTGTATCAGATTAAATTTGCCTCTGCGCAGCTTTTGGCTTGTCACAGTGACAGGTGACAGATCTGCCAGCTTTCTTTACCCCCTGGTGGGGTGGCGTGTAACAGGAATCGCATGACATCCACACAGCCATCCCTCCTCCTCCTCTGTCCACACCATCACACACAGGAAGGGTTTCAAACCACAGTTGTCACCAAACTGCATTACATCAAAAAACACTCTTTTTTTTTTTTTGAGACCACCTGGTTGGCTTATTCATTTTGGAATACTGCTTCCAACACAAAAAAAACCCCAAAACTGTTTATAATGTTCCCGAGCATTCGTGCAATGCAAGAGGTTTGAGCAGGTCTTGCTGTCTCGAGTCAGTGGATGTGCTTCATCATTCAGCGCTGTTGGCACCCAATACATTGCAGATGCAAACTCAGGCTCAACAACTCAGCCCAAAGCTCAAAAATGCAGCCGGAAACTTTATTTCATAATTTCTACCCAGTCGGAACAACAAACACATACTTTTCAAAGAAGGAGCTTTTTTTTTAACCTAAGATTATGGTTGTTATTTTCTTTTTTCATAACCCAACCCGTCCAAAACAAATACAAGATGTCTGTGGTATTAGCATAGTTCAGAAAAATACCGATGTCTTTACCTGGTGCAATTACTTTTGTTTCCACACAATTTGGATCAAGCTCATCATGACTCAGGAACTGCTGAATTCTCTTTAGGGAAACGCTTGTCTAAGAAAAGAGCGTGGCATTACTTTATCATTCATTTAATGAGGACTTAATGCTCTCACCACTGAAAAAAGACAGCATACAGACTGGCTTCAGCTCTCACCCCATGGGCTTCCTGAGCAGTGACTCATTCCTTCCCAGCTATCAGCCTTATGCTGAAATTCAAGCTTTTAACTGTGAAATTTCTTAGGCCAAGCTGAGTTCATCTGAGAGAAGCAAAATTCACACAGACAAGCTTACTCAGATGTCAGGCTTGCCAACACGGGGCATCAGCAGAGAAAGGGTATTAGAAATAAACCCAGCTAACAGGGGGATGCATTCCAGAAATCCCAGAATGTCAGGGGCTGGAAGGGGAAAGCTCATCCAGTGCAATCCCCCCATGGAGCAGGAACACCCAGCTGAGGTTCCACAGGAAGGTGTCCAGGCGGGTTTGAATGTCTGCAGAGAAGGAGACTCCACAACCCCCCTGGGCAGCCTGGGCCAGGCTCTGACACCCTCACTGAGAAGTTTCTTCTCAAATCTAAGTGAAACCTCTTGTGTTCCAGTTTGAACCCATTACCCCTTGTCCTACCATTGGTTGTCACCGAGAAGAGCCTGGCTCCATCCTCATGGCATTCACCCTTCACATATTTATAACCATTAATAAGGTCACCCCTCAGTCTCCTCCAAACTAAAGAGCCCCAGCTCCCTCAGCCTTTCCTCATAAGGGAAATGTTCCACTCCCTTAATCACCTTTGTTGCCCAGGGACATCTGAAGTTCTTTTTGTTTGAGTTGTTCAGAACAACTTACGCACCGGCTCCTCCTTACCTGCGCAATGTTGCTAATGACTTGCGGAAGCATACTGAGGGGAAACTTTAAGATATTAAACAAGGAGAGGGAGACAAAAGCCTTTTCTGCATCCAGGATATTATTCTCATCCACCGAGACATATACAGCAAATGTCGTCAATGCCACCTGAAAGCCAGAGAGTGAGTTTACTGCAAGATGTAGGTAAGATTTTGACATTTTAAAAAGCAGTCAAGCCTGACAGGCACCCTTGAAATAAAAGTATCAACAAAATTCGGCAGATTCTCTGTTTCTGACCTTTTCAACACGCTTTAAGAGTGACAAGTCACATCAACAAGTCGGTACAAAAAAAGGCACGCAGAAAAAATAACTTTCGGATTCCTAATGGCTACGTTTAGCTGAACCAGGGGGAACAAGCGGTGAACTAGAGAACTCAGGTAAATAAAAAGGAGAAGCTGTTATCTGGCTGTGGTTTGGCTGCATTTCCAGCTCCACCCGAGCAAATTTTCCCGTTGTAAACTGTAGGCTAAGTAAACAAGACTTACTACAGGAAAGGGAATAAAATCCAAGTTATTTGCTGGTTCACTGTACAACAGGGACCATCCATGCGGAGGGACCATCCTGTGCAATAAAATTAACCATGAATAGGAATGGGAACGTGTATTTAAGGAAGTGCATTAACTTCAAGGAAACATGAAAGACGCAGGATCTTGAAGCCGTTAAGAATATTTCTGCAGGGTTGGGCCTTTGATCTCGAGAACACTTGGCTCGGAATATATTTGACAAAGCACTTATCTGAATGTTTTTATCCATCAAAAGCCTTTCTGCAAAAGGGATCACAGTGCAATGAAGGGGAAAACAGAGGGAAAGAGAAAATAGAGGAAAAAGCATTTCAGAATTGGCTATGTATCATTTGGGCTTTATTTTTTTATATTAAATAGTTATTTTTTAAGATTGTAGAATAATTTAACAACTCCCTCTCCCACTAAAACAAGCAGAGCACCATAACACAAAAGGTAGAAATGAGAGCTTAAGACAGACGTCATGACTGACTCAATTAAATTTCTATTCACAAATATCTCTGAGGTTTCAAATTCCAGTTGCAATTTGTTATGGGAAGTACTTTGAAGTGGTTGGTAATTCTCCTGACAAAGCTATTCCCAGCTTCCACTGGCAGGCTTTATCAATAAATACTTTCATACTGATTAACAAAAGGGCTTTAGAGAACAAGGAACTTTGCTTCAAAGTACGTGAATATTTTTTTTTAGAGTATTTACATTTTATTCCTGTGTACATTTAGTAAGCAGAAAGTCTCACACTTATCCTTCAAGGATGTACTTGTGTAGCTTAGAAAATCATGAAAATTCAATTTACCAGGAATGGCGCGCTGATCCATGCGAAGGTGGACAAAGAATTGAGATAGGCGGACTTTTTCAAAACTCGCAGCTCATTCTTTCGTATCTCCAACACTTTTTCTGAAAACGATGGCTCCCAAGCATACAGCTTCAGCACCTTTATGCCACCCAGAATCTCATTCATTAATTTAATGCGGGAGTCTTTATATCGCATTTGTTCCACCTGGGTTATTAGTAAACACAGGAGACAGAGTGTCACAAGAATTACTAGAACTGAGATTTCCACATGTTGTCTCACAGCTGGGATGGTCCTTGGGCTGTTACTAAAGACGATGCAAAAGGTAATTAAAGAAATTCAGGCTGTTATCAGTAAGCTCACTGTGCAAGTCTGTACCGCCAAAGAAACCAGAAATCAAAGAAAATGGCTCAAAAGCAGAATATAAAAGCTCTTTACTCATCTTCTCTGTTAGGGATTACATTTTCAAAACCACCTTAAAGAAAGATTCAGGCACTTCACAAAAACACTACCCTACCTCTTCCTTTGATTTCTTCAGATTGTTTTCCTGATATGCACAGTTGTATTTCTTACGGTATCCCTTGAAAAACACCCTTTTTTTTCCTATACCTTAGAATACAGTGCTTCATTCAGTTTTTTGTTGTTTTTTTTTTTTTTAAAATAGCCCACTCAGCTGTATGAACAAAATGAAAATCTGTGTTCACACACACACACACCAAGCAATGCAGCTCTGATCATCTTAGAATGGGCAAGGGAGAAAAGGAATGTTAATATGAACATGTCAGCATCCAAGAGATTTAATGGGAAGTCTGAATGTCTCTTTAAGGCACATAATAATACTGCTCTGTTACTAAGGCTGTGCCTAAATGTCATCATTTATACTCGTTTTCCAACTCTTACCTTTTTATACATCAACAGCTTGATCTTTTTTTTAATCTGATAGGTTGCACAGCACAAGCCACTTATTAGATTTTTCTAGCACAAAGCCAGAGGGCACTATTATATTGGTTTTTCAGCCTTCCCCGACTAGAGACAACTAAGGCTACACAGAAAGGAATAAAAGATCCTTTTACCTAAAGATAATAATTCAAATTTAGCCCAGCTCAGCAGCAGTGAAAAATCAACACTGGTTATTAGCATCAAACACAAGCTCCCAGGTTTCAGCTCCCATCTCTGAAAACAGCCATTCACAGCCCTCAGAACAGCATTTATTTGCCATTTCTCCAGACACTCTTAGAAGAAGGTACCAGGTGAAGGGATGTGGAGACTCAGAAACTTCTTGCTGTTCCCAGAAGCTGCTCCTGCACTATGGAGAGCCACTGACTCAATGCCACACCTTGCCCTTAAATAGCATTCAATTCGCTATGGAAAAACTATCTGAGAGGATACAGCTATTAAATCTATCAGTACCATCTTGCTCATACCGGTGCAAGTAGCAGCTCATTAACAGCCAGGACAATCAGCGATGCCTTGGTTTCTCATAGCACAACTGCCAATTCAGATAACGTCACCCTCTCTGCTGGGACCTTACCTGGAATGCTCTGGTTTTCATCGCTATGGCAGCGTTACATGGGATAAGTAAAACCATCACGGCGACTCCCGCCAGCACAGAAGGCCCTAAAGTCTTGATTGAAAAAAAAAATAAAGGTAAGTTTTTATTGCACCCAAGTGCTGCTGTTCCCCACGGTGAGCATTAAAACAAGAGCAGGTTATAGAAACAGAAGTGCATTGCCTCACTAATTAATGTTTTCCACAGACAAGCTGAACTCCTCCCAGTGAGGTGTTCTGATTCCACAGAACACTAATGAGGAGACAGAAAAATACGACAGCATCCGCCTAGAATTATTATTATGCTAGTACTGGTGAAAGCAGAGTGCTTTGCCATTTACCTGTTAAGTGGTTCCCATTGGGAGGGGAAAGTAAGTTTGCACTAATGCAAATACAGATCTATTGAGCAAATGTGGAAAAGGAACAAATAAGCTACACAGAAGGAATTTTTCCATTGATTTATCTCTGAGCAGGGAGCTGTAATTACAGAATTACCCCAGCAGCCTCAGTGTGAGTAAAAGCACACAAACTGCTACCAGGGTCCAGCTTACCGGCAGGGCAGTAACTCATAAAGCTGCTGCAACTTAATGGCTTTTGAGTCTAAATCAGGACGATTATGCTGGTGCTACTGTTTTATGCAGTAAAACACATTAATTGCATGGAAACATTTTAAAGATGAAAGCCAGGGCTCGAACTGAAGCTGGAGTAAACCAGGAACAACTTTACCATAGCAAAGGGAAAACTATGTTTGTTCCAGGCGAGATTTGTTTAACGGTGGCTTGCACAAACTCCTTTATGTGGTGTAATATAATCTTTATAGATGGCTTACATTTCCTTTGTCCAGGTGGTTTTTGGTTTGGTTTTTAAACCATTTCCCTCAAGTTCTCACTTGTTTCAAGTACAAAGAACATTGCGATGAGTCCGAGATTGATCCTATCAAACATGGTAGAGATGGAGGAGACATACAGGCTGTCCTTTGTTTCAAGTAACTGATCTTATCTACCAGCTGAACAAAATAATTGAGAGACTTATTGATCATGTACCCCAGTACAAGCTATTTTACTACAGGCCAGAAGAGTAAGTTTTTAAAAAAGCAGTGGTGGCTCAAATTAACAAAAGATAACAAGCTTGCACACTATTGAGATGAATTCTGATAAAGTGCGACAATGTCTGTACCTGCCAGAGGAAATACAAAGCCAGAAATATCTGGAGTGGCGCAGACCACAACATGTTCAGGAAAGTCATCAGGTCCATGAAGCGCTGGGCATCCACTGACATCAAGTTGACAATTTCTCCAACAGTAGATGAGCGCTTTGCTGAGTTTGTGATGACTAAGGACTGAGAAATAAGAGAGATTCAGTGGATTCACAACCTTGATACACATGGAAAAACACAGAGAAGTAATCCTCAGTTATTAGCAAAACAAGACACTCCCCAACAATGTACCTCTCCAACGAGAATAAATTAATTCACAGTTACATCAATTCCTAATCTTTAAAGAACAAGACTTCACAAAATGTTTCACTTGTGAGCACCTCTATCTCAAGCAGTATGTACCATTCTGAGAAAATCTGGTTGCATCTTATCAACTCACAGCACAAGCGCACTATTCTCCTGGATCCCTCTTCCAAGTATCTAAAGTGAACCAGTATTTGCTTGTGATATGTCTGGTGACCTCCCAGAACGTTCACATTAAGCTGCTGATCACTAGAAAACTCTGTAAAATATGACAGAGATACTCCTAGAAGCTCTCCAGAAAACCAATCTTCTGTTTTCCAGAGACTGTTCTTCTCCGATATGCCTCCTTTTCCCCAAGTATTCGAGAACGGAGGCCACTTGCTGGGCTTATAGCCTGGTGTTCCAGCCCATTAAATGCTTCCAGTCTTACCTTTCGGTATATCACTCCAGTGATCCCAGTTCTCAGCCTCATCCCAGTAACAAAGCAGTACTGGAAATGCTGGTGAAGTATGAGTGTCTGCACCACAGCGCAGATGAACATCAAAGCCGCGATCAAAAATCCCCACCAGGCTGGGGCATCTTTGTTCTTAATGAAGCCGATTAATGCACTGTTTTTTAGAAGATTAGGGAAGGAAAAGGAAAAAAGAAATGAAAATAAAAAACATGCAGCAAGTTTAATGGGACGTATCGCAGCTTCTCGCAACTCTGGCATCCTGCCACATCCTCTCTCTAACCACAAAAAGTAAACAGCTCTCCAGGATGCAAGCTGAGTAACGATTTCAGTCAAACAACATTGCGAAGATACAACAGCGAAACCTTCAGCTTTGCCAGTGAGAAAGTCCACTTGCAAATGAGCCTGTAGAAAATGAAATATGATGAGAAACCCCGGGTTTCCCCTGAGATCATGGTTTAAACACATGGCTCACTGTCTGAGCTCTGCTAGGCAGCCCCCTGGGGCAGGAGGTGAATGACAGGACAGTCGGACCATGTAGTAAAGCAGGAGGAACCAGCTTCTCACCCAAACCCTTTGCAAGCAGCCTGAGTGCTTCTGCCTGGAGTGTTTTCCCACAAAATAGCTAGACTAAAAATCACCCTCCTGGATGGATACATAAGGAGCTCTTCACTCCTACTTTTTCAGTACAACAGTACTGCCATTAAACTGGCTATATCATCTTTTATTAATAAGCCATTTCTTACTACACGCAGCTGCTCTCCCGGTGAGACCTGCACACTGACATGCAGCAAACAAGCAGAACGACCTATGGTAACACCCAGCATTCGCAAAAATCACATCTCTGATTTCAGCCTACTGACCGGAGAATTGAATTGTCAAAATATGGGCAGAACAGAGATTTGACTCCATGGTTCAAATAACTTGCAGGGGGGGAAAATACACCTGGAAACTACAGATCATGCTCCAAAGCCTTGCGTTAGAAGCATGAGGTTGCTACATCTTTCTTCTTCCACTCCAGAAAGATCTTCCTTCTGCACTGCACCAGCTGTTCATGCTGTAAGTGGAAAGCTTCAGGAAAACCTTTTCCTCATAGCCCCAGCATGGGATTCAGCAATCTTCTTAGCAACATCAAACTATCTTAACGTGCAGCCTGCCAGACAGCCCTGGCTTTTCCATTTTCTCTCACCACCAGCAGCGCATTTTCCAACACGGCAGGAATTTAGACTTGAGAAGAAATTCCCCATCATACGCCTAGAGATATCACTGACAACATATCCAGGAATTTATGCAAACTTGAGAAATTCCCAGAATAGATCATACTTAATGTGTTCTCAGAAGGAAGCCAGCTGCCTCCTCTTCGCTAGGGCCTCTGGAAGAAGGCAGATTGTAAGCTATTAAATGTCACCATACTGGGTTGGACCCTCTCTTTAGCAAATTTCTGAGTGTGTCACAGAACAACGCGATCTCAGAACACAGCTCCACACTGATGTCGTTTTAAGAGACACTCATATAGGAGCAGGGCTCTTCTCCCCACATTCACCTGTGGGCTCCATCCAAACTCTGTTCTTCTCCCATGCATTCACAGCACTGTGTGCTTTTCCATTGATTTGAAAATAAAATATAATTGCTAGATAGAAATGTGGGTATTTCCACTGTTAGTTAATGATTATCTGGTGAAATTCTCACTACAATAATAATACTAACAGAGAAAAAGACTGTGGGGATTGTGCAAATTCCTTTATGGATCAGGCTGAGCAACTACTCCCTCTGGAGATGTACAGGTGCTCCTCATACAATGAGAGTTTACGGACATACCACTTCCATCATGATCTTTCTAATTTGTTTTTTAATAGAACCGTATTTTTCTTCCACATGGAAAAGTAGCACAACTGTGCCTCGCACACTCTCATTGCCGTGCACATCCAAGAATACGTGAACTCATCTAAATGGTACAAAACCTTTCCCAGATGACAGCAGCACGGCCAAAGCACCACATACTTGAGCATCACGCTTCATTTATACATCAAGTCACACTACAGCTGCGGCCACCACCAATACACGTGGGTATCAGATGTACAGAGACGACTGGATCCAGCAAGCAGTGCTTTGCTTTGATTTCACAAATAATCCTTTAGAAACGGGGAGAAATTGCTTTGGACTGCTGCACGGAGCAACAGGTAATTTGTAATTCAAAGCTGTCTATCGGTGATGGGCGGTTTATGAATCTCGCATTTCAGTGAAGCTTGCCCAATGTACAGCTTAGCTCACAATAAAGAACTCCTGTTTTACGGCATTTCAGCGGGAAGGTGGGGGAGCATACACACGCAGCACTGTGAGGGGAACTAGTTGTGCATTTCAAAAATAAATCCTCCGTGCCAAAGCCAAGACTCCACAGGGACTGCACATAGAAACTACTCACACACTAAACCAACCTTAACAGCTGAGGGTTGACGAAAGAAAGCAGGTCTTGTATCAGCTTGAAGAAGGAGCCGATTAGGAAGTATGGCCCAAAGGTCCGCAACAAAGCTTTGAGAAAGGAAGGTTTTCTGCTGTGCCTTTTGTCTCTGATCAGAACTTCTGCTTCCTCTGGACCATCCCCAATGTGATTCAGCACATTGTTAGATTTCTTCATGTATGTCACATCTTCTTTCCTAGGGGAATGAAACAAGAAGTTGGAAACAATCGATGATGAGAATGTCATTGCCCTCTGTGTACTGTACCGCAGTAACATCTAAAAGTCTGCTCCTTTCTTTGCTGTGCCACTGACCAACAGCAAGACTTCCAACAAGATCTAGATGTGCTCAGGGAAAGGCCACTCTTGCGTAATGAGTCTTGTTTTCTTTTTCTGCAGTACTTATGAGGTGTCCCCCATAACGCAGAAAAACCAATCACCACGGGAAGAAAACGTGGCCCAAAGAAGTAGGAGTTGAAGGCTTGATTTCCTTTGGCATAAGACACAGCTGACCTTGAATCTCTAATTTCTTGTAAAGGAATCCTCTAATGGTTGCTGTTTACATATCACAAAGACACCCTCACCTAGTCCTTCTGACACTGTATTCTTTATTCAATTAGCAACTGTACTAAACCTTTAGCCTTATCTGATCACACAGCCGCTTTTGGAGAAGTCGCCTGGATCCCTCCGGGGCGACAGGCATTGAACCACACGCCAAGCGAAGGGAGGAAGCAAGCACAGCCCTCTCAAAATACAGAGCTTTGCATTCCTGGAAACTTGAAAGAGTACACACCATGGCACCTCCAAAGCTGAGCCAGCTCCAAGACCTGGACCACAGCTGTCCAAGGCTCTTCCAGGACAGAAACTTTGGGTTTAGGTGCCTAAATTTTACACAGGTGACAATTTAAGCATTTAAACCCTGTTTGGCTGTATTCCTTTCATACTTTGTGTGTCCCTTTCTCCATCTGCAAAATAAGCCAACAAAAGTGACCTCTTCTGCAAAGCTCTTTGAGACTGACTGACGAAATGTTCTAGAAGCAACTCTGGGGTTTAGGTGCCTGACTTCTGTTGCCCATCAATAAAGAGGGGGTGCTCCGGGAAATAATTTCCTCCATGAATCGCTCTCAAAGAGCAGCTTGGCAGTTTTTCTACCAGCAAAGACCGAATGGTTGTTGTTTCTTGGGGACTATGGGACCTAGAGATTAATTTCCTAAATGTCAGCCAGGAAGGTTAAGTCCAGGTGGAGCAGGGAGAAGGAAATTAGTCTGGGGCACATAAGCCTTATAAGAAGGGACAGATGGAAGAGAGGCTCTAGAAACAGTGAAGACTTACAAGAAGGCATTTGAGAAATAGCTTGTAAGTGCTACCAAGTGAGGTTGGATTTACGATTCTTCATAAACCATGTGCAGATTTTTTGGAGCTGGCTGTAGAGACAAATAATTCCAACAGCCCGTGAGCGTTCAGAATGATCACTGTGGGTAACAGTCCACAGGTAGAAACTTGTTCACGTCCCTTCAAACAAAGGCACGGGCAAATTCTGATTTCTTCGCAATAAAGTTTGAGGGCAGAGGGGAACCTAAACCAGACAATTTAGTTTTGTTTATTTGCCTTTTTTTTTTTTTGCCTCCCAGACAAAAATAAACTGTGTTGGCTTTGTCCTTCCAGATCAAACCTGGAGAGTTTATGAGCAATGCCTTATTTTTCTGGCAACCAGGCTGTTAAACTCATTAAAGGATTTGAAGAAACAAGACTCTTTGCCCCTGGCTTGGTGCTATTAAAAATGTTTATTACATTGAGCTAACAGCAATGCAACAGTTCCCTCGCAGCACAAAGATCCCAAAGGGAGAAAACGCACTTGTGGTGT
The DNA here is from genome assembly GCF_037038585.1 of Patagioenas fasciata. Lineage (NCBI taxonomy): Eukaryota > Metazoa > Chordata > Aves > Columbiformes > Columbidae > Patagioenas > Patagioenas fasciata. Next base: position 5,489,293 of record NC_092537.1, on the reverse strand, counting down.
TTACTGGGGGTGTCCAGGTGATGTCAGGTTTTCGGCAGCGTGTGGGACTGCTCACACCCAGCTTTTCATCAAAGCAAAAAGCATGTGCCTGGTTTCCATTATTTATAGCAGGGCAGATAATAGGTGCTGATTATCTCACGGGAAAACATGTGGCTTTCCCAACGGCGATGACAAGGCCCTGCATCTTCAATTTGCCTTCATAAGGATCGTCTCAGAAGCAAAAACTGAAGGGAAGTGGATTCCAGCTCTCTCTCCTCCATCCAGCACAGCTCAAACTTTCTCCAAAGCAACTGCACTTAGCAGTAAAGTGAGTAGAAACTTGAGCCATACAGGCAAAGCGAGGAAAAACAAAGGGAAAATACTCTTTGCATGCTTTACTATCTACAATAACAACTTCAATCCACACTGATCTCTCCTGTAACTCATTAGTAGCAAATGAATTATTAGCAGTTATTTAACAGTAATTCACAAGACAGCTGTGAAGCAAAATGCAAGATAGGTTTTGTAGGTTTAAGAACAAAAGAAACGTGATAATCATTGTAATACGTTTAAAGCTTTGGCTATGTCAGAGTTGCAACTGATTAAGTCTTCTAAAATAAACTATTACGTATACTGCAAATATTTTCCATGACACCGTCAATACATTTGCAACTTGACACAGCATTTTTTAATGTCATAAAAGCTTGTTCAGAGCAGATTTAATGAGAAGAGTAAAAAAAGAAAATTACAACAGCTCCCAAGCAACTACCACTAACGTTAATTGACAGAAAGTAATCGAGAATACCTACCTGTAACTGAAGAATAAGCAGAGCCACAAAGCTTTTAGAGTTATGTGAAATGCAGCAATCTAGAGTACAGTGGTTTTCTTTGTTTTTCTCTTTTCCCCAGCTTAGAATCATTACAACAACCACCACAAAATGTTACCTGAGCTTAATACAAGCCAGAATTTATGGTTAAATTCATTGCCAACTGGCCCCACTTTCTATGAATAATTTCCAAACGCAATGAATCCCATGACAAAACACCAGGCATGGTTCCTGGTTTCCTAGCAAAAGTTTTCCTGGACCCTCGGCACTTGTGCACAATGGCTGTGCTCTTACTATATAGAATCCTGGGGGAGTAAGATTTATGTCTGTGCAAAAAGACCAGAACCCAGACAATGCACGCTATTCCACACCATAAAAATAGAGACATTAATAAAAAAGAAAACCCACAACACGCATACATAGAGCACCAGTGTAGAAGCTGCTTAGTGTAGAAGCTGCTGGTGTTAGCGCTGGAAACCTTTCAAATTTTAGCCGTGAAGTGGAACTCTCCACATCATATTTAGCCTTGCCAAGAACCTTACAACTCTCTCCTAATATTATCACATAATGGGGTCTTTCCAATTTGGCAAGGATATGCCCAGAAGAGAACAGAGGAAAGCCTCCACACAGGGAAGAAATCTCCACAATGAAAGGAAATGGAAGTGCAGGCCTCCTCCTTATTGACATTTTTCATTTGAAACACACTATTATCACATCTATTTGTTTGGAAACATTTTGGACACTAACCAGTGGGAGAAGGAAATACAGTTGCACAATAGATAACTTCTTAAGAATAGATTAGGACAGTACATGCAATAAAAAGGAAATCCTCTCCAGCATGGATATAACTATATGCAGGTTCTGATCCTCATCCCATTTCCATCAAAGACTATGAGATTTTTGCTGCTACCTTTCTAGTCAACAGGAGCAGGGTCTCAGCTCTTCAAGTGGGATATCTCTTCCCCGCCTGCCTTTCACATGTTTTGAGTTTCATATCTTTACTGTTGGGGAGTAAGAGCCCTAAGGCTGAAAATAGTGTCCAGACAGAACACTCATGACGGGGAAACCCTGTTGGTTTACGGTATCTAGAAGTTGTGCTCTAACGCGCCCAGGAGGGATGCAGTTATAGGGTTAGATATCTACCAGCTCAGTGATGAAAGCTGTTTGTTTTCCACAATCCAACCAACTCAATCCCTTCTGTTTACACATTTTCAGCCCTTTTCCACACAGGAAACGGCACAACCTGCCCACGTAGATTTTAAGCACCTGGTTCAAAAGCGTGTTGGTGGCACACAAGCCCCCAGAGGGCTCCTGCCTCTGCCTAGACTTATTAAAATAAACACATTTGACTCTTAATATGAATGAAGAACAGATAGGTTGAAGAGGGAGGTGGCATTTTTATCCCACTCATTTTCAGGGATGAGCAGCTTATTGATGTTGAAACAACTCAGATCAGTCTCTGTTTGCGGACTTGTTCATGTACTCACTGTTTGCACTCTGCTTTTTCTTTGTCCCACTCTTTACTTAGCTGTTGCACAATAATTTTTGAAGTATCATCTTCATTCAGCGACCACAAATCTTTATCTTCAAGGGGCCTTTTGTACCCAAGAATTGCCATGCTGCACATATGGAGAAAAACAGTCCAAATCAGTTTGGCTAATAGTACTTACAGCATTGACAGTAACTCCGGGACTATTAAGTTAACAAAAGCAAGAAGATACGTCTCCACAGATAGGGTGATAATTATACCTCCATCTCCCTTTGTTCCTTATATTGATGTTTGCAATTAAGGAAAGGACATTATGTAGTTTTGATTACATGTATTTTATTGAAAACATCACTTCAGAAACAAAAGACAATAAAACCCAACTACCGGAAGCATTTGAATGAAACTGTGGTGTTGAACAAAAAAGTGAAGCTTTAGATGTGAAAATAGCTAAGTCTATCTGGAATAATTGTCAGAGGTGAACAAAATGCAAAAGTGAAGCTCACATAAGTTAAAGGGAAATCAGATTTCTCTGAAAACTACAGTTCCTCAACTGTAAGAGGAATTTTGTCAAGGGATACAAACATCTAGTTGCCAAGGATCTCAATGGGGAAGCTAAATACTCAAAACTCTGGAAGTTTAGAAAGATCTTCCTCTTTCTAAAAACAACTTTACAGGGCTTCTGCCAAGGCAATAAAGTTACATGGATGGAAGAATGAACATCAACACCCTCAACCACTATGAAAAAAATGGGTCTTAACATGACCTTTGACAGCTGTTCCGCTGCTTTATCATGGAGTAGTAGTAAGCCCAGTCTCCAATTTGCATCTTTAATACACACGCCTTTCGACAGCAGTATCAGTTGGTGGTAATCATGTGTACTGATAACCCAGTTTACCTTCCCTCTTGCATGGAAAATGTCCTTATAAAAAAAGCATTAGGTCATGGACCTCAACAGGAAACAAAACGCCTCCTCAGGCAGGTGAAAGGTTGCCACAACTAATCTTGTGAAACACAGCCTTATGTCTTGGTTTAGGTTCTACGCCAGCACATAGTAAGCACAACCAGGCTGGACACTCTATTAGCCACCCCCCAGTTGCTGCCACTGCTCTTCAGAGAAGTTTGGGTGGTGTGAGCACTCTGAAAGCTGTTTCTAAAAAGGCAAATGTTAGAAGTGCTGACACCCTTCTGGAGGAAAAAGTACCCGACATCAACTACTTACAGAGAAAAAGTCTATATTGGCAACTCTATTCAACACGTATGGCAAGTGGAGTTTGGGGTTGTCAGCTGTCCAAGAACTTGACAAGAGAAACTCACCTTGTAAACCACCAAAATGTCAGTCTTGACAGGAAGCCTGAAGTTAACTCTGGACATGGATTCTATAGTAAAGTTATGGGAGGGAAAGAAAACAAAAACAAAGCAAGATATTTACAATTACTTTACTAAGAAGACAGTCAATTTTGATCAGTGTCGGTATATTTTACGGTATATTACACGTATGTACCTATGTCCTAATGAGACATCAGATTGATTTCTTTCATTTCCCAGGTTATGCAGAACGTTTTTTACCTCTAAAAATTGCTGCGTACACTGCCTTTAAATCACACTTTCATAAAGTGAAATGTCATTCTATAGTTTCTGAAATGTTCATTTTACGAAATGAACTCAACTTCTCTCTCAACTTGGTTCAAACATAAATCCAATTATAGAGACCATTTTATGAATTGGAGAAGAAATTTAACCTGTGACACCACTAATATCTTCTGTTATTAATGTTTTTTCCATATCTATTCTCAACATATATAGAACTCATTTATTAAGATAACTCTTACAGACTTCGGCTAAATCTAAATGAATGTTAAGCAAGTAGACCACCATCTTCATAAAACTCACTCTGGAAATAATTCATATTACATTTCAATATTCATAAATGTAATTTAAACTGCTGCAGAGCAGCAAGTAGGAGAGCTGATTTCACTATGTAGCTTCCAGTCATATAGTGGGAAAAGGCTTCAAACTCCAATATTACTCCCTATATCCAGCGCCTCATCGAGAGGTCACTAACTACTGCAATGTCAATGACAATCCAAAGCTGTTTTCAATGCCAAGTATTTTCAGTGGAACTCTCAAAACATGATACAGTCTGTAAAATGCAAAAAAAAAGCAAAGTGAAAATACTTACAGGATCTGTATTAACAGGGGAAAAAAATGGAGGCTTTTCTTTAAAACATGAAAGGATCAGCTCAGCGATTATCAAAGCAAAGTAGATGTAAAACGTGGTAAACCTGAACCTTTCATATGTAGGGCCCTAGATGGAAAAAAAGCAGAAACAACACAGTAATGATTGTTTTTATTGAAATTGCCAGCCCCTCAACACACACACACAAACACACACACACACACACACACACACGCACACACACACAAACACACACACACACACACACACACACACATCCACTCTCTCTGACTTTCTCACAGCTGCTTTTGGGAGTTCCTTTCTTCTTCTCCATCTGAATACTGCAAAGCAGTTGCTAGCAGGAATCATCTTACAAAAGCATGCACATGCTCTGTAAAGTGCCTAAGAACACGCTTATCTCCAAGCTTTTCATTAAATTATGTCAAGTTCAAAGTGCTTGTACATCTTCACTGTGTGCAGAAACCCTCTGGAATCACGGCTACACGACATCCTTTTCAATTTCCTCCCGGGGTTCTCGCAAGATCATGTCTTAAGCACAGGAATTGTCAACCCAGATCAAAGAACATCCACTTACTTTAGTATCTTGTCACTGACAAGCAGTCAGTGTTAAATACTTTCAGATGAAGCCGCAAAAAAAACCACTCTATTGCATAATAACAGATCCATCTGCTCTGGTGATATTTCCTTTCCTGCTCAAATGAGTCTGCAGTTGACTTAAAACATCTTGCTGTGAGGTATGTCCCTTGTACAGCTTTCATACCCTAACGTGCTTGTGAACGCTCATTGTTCACTTAAAATGTTTAAACCTTAAGTGCAAGAGAAAGAATATTTGGTCCTCAGCCATTGCAAGAAGAGCAGAAATGCTACCAATACCTGTTCTAAGGCTCTGCACTCCTGATTTTAAGGTGATTAAGGATTCAAACATTGATAGTTCAATATTTGTACTTATTCACCGCTACTACAGTTTTTAAATTGACTTTAAGTGGTGTTTGAAAGGATCTCACCAGGATTGCAGCTATTTTCTGAAGAAGTTCTGCACAGACTGTCATTTAAGGCTTGATTCAGTCTCTGATGGAATATTTACAACAGACCAGTAGGGCAAAATCCTTGCTAAAAAGATAGTGCCGCTAATAGTTATCAAAAGTATTAAAAAAAATCGCCAAACAGAATCAGCACTGATTTCATTTCAGGGGAAGCAATCACCTTAATGTTTTTCAAATATCCTTTTTCAGTCTTAGCTTTGATGATCTAATCACTGAAGCAATCTGCTTTGCCCTACTTAGTGAAATTTGTCTCTGTGAAAAACATAACAACTTTCTTACTGTGGGAGCACCTGCTATGTTTCCAAACAGGAATCATAACAGCTCAGGTTTCTTTCCTCTCCCTCCAACTTTCTGTTCCCTATTTCCAGCCACAGTTGGAGTCAAAATGCTGTTCTCAGCACATCAGGCACCGACAGGAGCCTGTGGAGCTGTGCACAAGCTACCCCAGCAAAAAAGCAATGTTACATATTAAAATGCATCATCTCCAATGAGTACCCATCTTTATTTAAGCATGGCAGGGGAAGGAGGCTGCAAAAGGGAAGGGAAAAGAGACAAAAGAAAAAAAAACCCCTCTGTTCTAACATATGAACAGCATCGGTACAGCCCTCGCATGTCTATCAGGTTTCCAGTATATCCTTGGGCTAAGCAAAATTTGCTTTTTTGACATTGCGTGAGAAATCCCAGTTCCCTTCAAGCTGCACAAGTCTGAGTCAAGGCAACACAACCAAACTTCTCTTTCTGTCTGGCAAAAGCTGGGCTCAGATCTGACTCCAAACTTGGTGATTCACTCCCTTCACAGAGATACTAACGCTGCATTTCCCGTTCTCCAAGTGCTAACAGGGATGGCATGTTACCTGCGCCGTTGTAGTCATGATCTTCGAGCGGAGAGGCCCCACGGCACAAAGCACAGACAAAAACCAGAAGATAATGAGCACTCCAGAAGACTGAACTCCTCTCAGCCTTTCATATTGAATGAGCAACGTAGCTAACAGCTGTAAAAGCAAAGACAGGAACACGTGAAGACAACCCCAGCCCACTGCTGCCCTTCTGCACGCTCTCAGCTGGCTGCTATTAGAATCATCACCTACAACAGGACCTCTTTGAAATAAGGCCCCATCATATCTTCACAGAAGTCAATGGCAAAACCTCCTTTATCCAAGGAAAGCAGTGAATAACTTTATGAAATCATTTGTTTTTACTTTTTCCAGAGCCTCATCTCCAGAATTCAGTTTTTAAACAAAAATTTGTATCTAGAGCTAGAGACAATTAAACACTTCAAACAAATGTAAGAGCTGTCATTTCTCCGGTCCAGATGGACAATCACGACTTGTCTAGAAAACAAGATTTTAAAAAATATAACCGAGGGAATGAAAAACTTAATGGGCAAGTTTTACTGCTCTGTTTTTCCTACAACAGCCACAGGTCTGTTTGTCTTGCTAGGTAATGCAAATTTGGGTTCCGTTTAACGGAAGAACAACCACCAGATACGAGACACAGTTTTACAAAGTCCAATACACAAGGCACAAGCCATGCTCTATCATATCTCACTGTTTAGGCAAAGTCAGATGCAAATTCTCTCCACACCTGGATCACAAGCCTGGAGAAACAGATGAGAGCAAAGTGGGAGATGGAACAACCTCTCCATTATACCGAGTTTAATTTCCATAGCGGGAATCTACATGAGGGAGATATCTATAATTGTAGCCTTTTCAATACGCAAGATTTGCTTCAGTAATACAAGTACCAATAATTCCATTAAAAGAGTACAGGATAAGGCAATGAATGCAAAGGAACCCTTTTCCTCCTTCATCTGTCTAAAAAAGAAGAGTTATTCTTATTGGTCACAATAACCAGAAACAGGTACGAACCACAGTGATGCCAACGATCAATGGAGTTACAAAATAGACGGGTGGAGGCGTCCGGTTTTGCAGGAGCTCATGGAACGAGTAGAAGAGATCTGCCCAGCTCACGCACCACAGCAGGACACCGAAGAGCTGAAAGCAGTCAAACAGAAACAGCGCTTGGTAATTCACCCCCGGGGGCAGCCGGAGGGCCAGCAAAGCCGTTGTGATTCACGGATTCTCAGTGAGATGAAGCTGTGCGAGCAGAACGATGCTGCTGCATCCATCAGCTGCAGGCAGGCTGGTGGAACCGTCCCACCGCACTCAAACCAAGGGTCGCTCTCAGCTGCTTCCCGAGCGCTTTGCAAACACAACCGGTTGAAAGAATAATGTATTTACCTTTTTTTTTTCCCCTCTATACTACTCAGTTTTGATTGGAAACACAGGCAGTAGCCAGATTAAAGGCAGACAAGCCCTGAAGCAGAAGTCTGGATCGTTTTCTCCAGGAATAACCCTGGTTCTCTCATGGCCAATGGACAGTGACTTGCCCACTTTCCTTAGACCTCCTCATTTATAAACCAGAGGTGCTGCTGACACCAGTTGTCTCCTAAGCACAAAACACAGATGAAATCAGATAGCTATTGGGTGGATACTGGCTTAAAAAAGTATCTTCTTGTGCTTACTTTCACAATGAGATTAAATTCTCACTAGACCTACTTTAAGATGTTCGTTTTGCAGCTTACAGTGTTTTAAAGCTTAAGTAAGGGTGAAGCAGCATAGTTTTGGCTCAACATAGGGGTGAACTTTCTTCTGCAGAGCAATCAACTCATCTCTCTACCTAGAAAGGTGAGCTCACAGGATGGATTTCCTTACAGATGGGACATCCTTTGGTATCCTTCCTCAGAAATCTGCATGAACACTGTTGTTTGAGCAAGTTCTTCAGTTCCCCCATAAATCAGAGAGGATTTTGTCTGAACCCTACTGCAGCACTTGTGTGGATACTGAACTAATGCTAACAAACTCAATATTGTAAAGAGCTCTTACCGTCTTGAACCTGTTCAGCACGGAAAGCACGATGTACCCTCTGTTGTTGCGCTTTAGGTAGAGAAGGTAAAAGGGTAACGCACTCCATAGGTAAATGCTAGGGATCCACGCTAGGATGGTGTTCTGGAAACACGGTGTCAGGTCGGGATTGTCAGTGTGTATTGAAAGATTTGAATCCTGGGAAAAAAAAAAGAAAGACAGGGCATTTATTAATAGAGAGGCAGAAGCACTGCCAGTTGGCTTGAATAAGTTGCACCCAAATTCTACTGGAGTTAGCAAATGGCCTTAAAATGTAGCCCAACTACTTGTGGATAATCTGCTGTACTAAAAGGGCTAAGTACAGTTTTAAACACTGGGCAAAACCTAGGAAGACTGGAGCCAGGCTCTTCTCGGTGACAACCAATGGTAGGACAAGGGGCAATGGGTTCAAACTGGAACACAAGAGGTTCCACTTAAATTTGAGAAGAAACTTCTTCCTGGTGAGGGTGGCAGAGCCTGGCCCAGGCTGCCCAGGGAGGTTGTGGAGTCTCCTTCTCTGCAGACATTGAAACCCGCCTGGACACCTTCCTGTGGAACCTCAGCTGGGTGCTCCTGCTCCATGGGGGGATTGCACTGGATGAGCTTTCCAGGTCCCTTCCAATCCCTGACATTCTGGGATTCTGTGTGATTCTGTATCTCAGAATTGGACATGGATTCCATAGCAGGCAAACCTCCTGTGTTTCTGTCTTTGCTCAGCTACAGGTGCTGATACCGCGGCATTTCTCAGGCATTCCCAGCCTGCAGCGCAACTGCTAAACGCAGCTTTGAGGCGAAACCCTCCACTTGAGAACTCATCCAGCAGGGATGTCCAGCACTGGAGAAAACTGTAAGATTTAAATCAACTGCATGCTGACCTGGGAAAACCCCCTCCATTTGTGACTAAAATTTTGTCCTTACTCATATGCCTTCAACTATAATGAATTCCCTCTTCTAAACAAAGGTAAAAATAATGTAGGAACATGGGTTTTCTCGCAAAGATTGTAAGCAACGCTTTCCATCTGCGACCCTGGACACCACAATTAATATAAGCAACTTGTACCTAAGGATTTGAATGCACCACGTGCAAACACAGGCAAGTTCAAACTAAAATAGAAATTTCAGTACAGTTAAGGGGAACTTGGTTTTAATCAACCTGACTGGAAATTCACAACTTGCATTTCACCATCTGATGTGTCATCTTAAATGCGGTAGATAAATACTTACTAGTAGGAAATGTAAAATTGCTTTGTTGTACTATCATTAACAAGCAGATGATAAAACTAAGATATCTGTTGTTCAAATATGCCTTATCTCTGCACTTGAATCATTTACTTGTACCTAATTATTTTTGGAAATGAGCTCTCAGCAGAAGTATGTTTCAGTTAAGCCAAGCCACTTCTCCCCACCTCTTAAAGTGAATGACTGACTAGTCTGAATACAAATTCTTCAGAAGTATTTCCAGCCTTGCTTTCGTTTACCGATACAAAAGGCATTGGATGTTAAAGCCAGGGTTGATTTTAGGAGAACTGAAGAGCCACAAGCTGCTGACAATCTTTCAGTCTCGGTGATGACCCGTCAGAAGGGACATGCATCACCACATCCGTCCACATGAGCTCATGATTGTAACGAAACTGCAAAGCCTTGGCAGGTTGCAGGATGGTTTGGCTGAACTGCGACAATTTTGTCACTCGGTACTTCAGGTCCGGCACAAATGAAACCTCTGGCAGTGGGGAAAGGTGGCACAAATCCACGAGCTGTGCATCTGAACTGCATCTTTTAACACCAGAGAGTTAGTGCTGAGAGAGACACAATAAATGGCTTTTCTGGCAACGCACAAGCACCCGGCATGGGCCAGGGGAATGAAAATATTCCCATTTACCTCAACAGGTTTGTCCAGACCTGGAAGAAACTCCAACCGCAAATCAACCGTACAGGGGCAATTACACTGCAACTCAAACGCAAGATCAAAACCAAACAAAACTCCAGCCCCACATTCAAACTATTTCTGTGTTTTCCTCCAGCGAGCAGGTCTCTGGCACCAGAAGGAGGATAAAGAGCACCCATGTTTGGCTCATCATCAAAACATTTTGGCATCTCTAATACGATAAGCTCCCCTGCAGCTCCCCTGCCTGGGGCACGAGATGCCCTCCAGTAGTTTGGAGATGAAGAGCTGTTTAGTTCCAAAGAAGGAGCTTATCTACTATCATTTATTCAACAAAACAGTAATTTCCTCTTTAAATTATATGTGGTTTGCAATGTCTTGAGCATGTTTGCAATTGTGCCTCTTTCAGTTGCTGGAAAAAAATATCCTGTAAAAGGAAAGCTGAGGAAGAATAGCAATAAGTGGGCACAAAATAAAACAATGACTCTGTTTAAGGCAAAAGTTATTGAAGGAAATTAAAAAAAAAAAGAAAAAGGCAGCTCTCTAAATTAAAACCTTTCCTATAAGACCAAAATGTCCAGAAATGGCTTTCTGTCTGACAGCAACCTCAAAACTGCCCCAGATGTCCATTAACTTCGAACTGAACACAAGCTGACTATTGTATCCAAGACATAGACTGTATGGCTGCCAAGCCATTTAAAGGTTTTCATTAACTCTTATTTAAACAAGGCAAAGGACTTGCATTTCTGAACGTATAAATACAGCTGGCCAGAAACCAAAAACGCTGTCCTAAAGAAAACATGTGAGATTCTGTGATTTGGTTGGATTATCTCTGAGAAGAAAAAAAAGGAACCTTGCCAAAACCATGTGAAAGCACAAGAAGCAGCACCCGCTTGATGAGCCAGAGCCTTCCACTTCCACGGCACGTGGGAAATGGGGACGTGGGCTGAAGGGGAAACCTACATCCAAGGTAACAGATTGGACTACTGGCTATCTTGGGAATGCTTTTCCAGGTTCAGTTCCATCCTGGACCAGATAAACAAGCTTTCCTGGAACCAACCTGTTTCTGTTAAAATCTTCCCTTTCAATGAATTGATGCTTTCTGAGTTCAGACTCTTTCCATGCTTGAACACAATGACAAGGGTTCCTGTTAGAAGACACAGTACCTAAATATTTGAGTATTATAATTCCATGCAGATTACTTGCTTTCGCTAAGACTGGACCCCAGTGGACTAACACTGCCACGTAGCAGGGACTCAGCTGTTAATTATTATTATTACTATTAAATCTGGGCATCTGAAAGTTGCACTTCTTATCAAGCTGAATCTGTTCTCAAGGAGCTGACAATTCAATTTTATGGCTTTATAAATCACCACGCTGACAGTATATGTTCCAACATCCCCTCCAAACCTAAACAACTCATTTTGAATCAGAATATGATGGTAAGTCTCAATACAACCTATCCTGACCAAGCCAACACTGTTAAATATTGCTAAATACCCTTCAATTCAGCAGTAAAGTTATGGAACTCCACCCTTGAGGACAAACACAAGAAGCAATGGCTGGAGGGACACACCAGCAATTTGACTCCTATCATTTAAGGCTCCTGCTTTAATCTGGCTTTGCCTTTCCATATTCTGAACTCTGTCCTGGTGAGCAGAGCGAGCGTGGATGTTTCTTGTGCCCCGTTGTCATTGAGGATGAAAATACGCTGGCGAAATGCGGCATTGCAGAAACACCAGCTGCTGCACCAAACCTCCAGACGCACAATTTACTTTATCCTGTAATAATACTTCAATGCAACGCCAACATCCATGGGAAAAAAGAAATTACAGATGCTTGTTACAGCTTCACAGCAGACAAGGGGTTCCCTGGAGTCTCAAACTTACAAATTAGTGGGGCTTTCTGTTGATCAGTTAAGAATGTAATTGACATTGCCCCTTGCAGCAGGTCTCAATCATACCCATCACTCCAGCCACAGCCTTTGGATAAATACAACCCTCATAGTAATGGCCATCTGTGCACTAGGACTTACATTTAGATGAGCAGCTTTAAATACATGATCTTCATTTAAGGGAAGGTATTCAACAGGGAAAACTGTGAGCAACATTAAATCTGCTCCAATATTAGCATTTTCCACTCTGGAAAAGAACACTGCTATTGGAAAAGCCATCCTTGAAACTGATAATGTACTTAAAGGAAATGAAAGTTCAATGCAACATACCTTAAATTTCTTGCATATCATCCCTTACAGCTTTCAAAGACAAGGGCAATCAAACAGAAAGCCTAAAGCTAGACTGAAAAACAGCAACAAGGAAATTCCTGTCCATCCCCTTCCCAAACCCCAAGGATGTTAAGAGAACCTGCTGAGAAGGACCAGTTGGGGTTCTGGTCTTGGCTTTGAGTCTAAATTAACTCCTACTCCACTACAAAAGTTTGATATCAAAGAGCCTTACACTGGTTTTACCCCACACCTATAGTTTCCATAGGAAGTTCCTATAGCACAGGTTCTTATAGCACAAAATTAATCAGGAAAAGCATAGAAAACACAAATTCCTTCTTTATCTGCTGGGAAGGTGAAGGCCATCACATTGACGTCATTTATATTCTACCCAAGGTTAATACATGCCATATTGCTGATTTTGTGTCAGTTATAACTAGTTGGTGTGTTATTCAAGATTAAAAATCAAATTGGAAACCTGACTGGAAAGAGTAAAAGATACACAAGTGAATAACTGAAAATAACAACGCCTCCCTGCAGTAAATAAACACGGAAATGGTGTCTCTTGTAGAAGAAATTGTCAGCGAAAACTTAAATGCAGAGAATTGTGCTGCCCTTCTTTTGCCCCTAGTTACAGTAGATATCCTGCCAGTGAGCTTTACTTGCACAGGCTGGCAAAAACAAACAAACAAACAAAAAGGAAAAACACAACAACAAATGTATACATATATATATATATGTATATATAGCTGCTGTCCATCTCCTCTGCTCTGTCCCTGCTGGGCAGGTCTTTGGGCCAAACTCTAACTATCATTTAGGGCACAAATCTGCTCCAGGCCCCCGGAAAGCTGCCCACTTCAAATGGCCTTTTCAGAGCAAGACCACTCACTTATGTTTCCAAAGGAACAATTTCACCCTTATGCACAGAAAGAGCAACACGCTTCATTAATCCACAGTGACTGCTGCACAACTCAATTCCTTCAGGTAATTACATGAACAACCTGAATAACCTTCTCTTTTTTCTTCTTCTTCATTTTTTTGCACCCCCTTTTAAGGCAAGGCGAGAGATAATGACATTTTTGCACTGCAAGACCATAGCAACACTCCTTGGAAAAAAGGTGGGGTTGAAAGGGTGTAAGCATTTATAGTCCTGCATGAACCACAGCAGTAATAACCAGAAATAGGATTTTTCTGTTTACAAAGCACACTGCAACAGATATCTACATTAGTGAAGGACACCGTGCAGGACGCTGAGCTTTCTTTTCCAGCTAGAACTGACAAATTGACTGCAGCGATAATGAGATTTTATTGTCTGGTCAAGGCTGTCTTTAACACCACAGTAGTGTGGGAATTTGGCAGGGCAGGATACAAAGGTGACATGTCACCTCAAGTGTCCAAGGTTGGTCACACTCTTCAGCTGCAGGGACACTCATTAGGGGAACACCGAGGAGTCAAATGCAGCAGGAGGCTAGAGGGCGAGGATAGACTCGGGGTGCTAATGAGCTTTAATGCCAAGATTAAGCCTGGTTTATCATTCACAGAACTGACCTAAACTCACCTAACACAGACAAGCGTTACACTGTAGCTACGCTCTCGAGTTAATTTGCACAAACTATACTCATCTCTCAGTCCGCAGACCTACTTAATTCAGTTATTTTTATCCAGAAAAAGAGTGAAATCCACAGTCTGGCTCTAAACCAGAAAGAAGAACTTGCAAAGCGCCACTACAGGCAGCATGTTTGGGAAACGGCTGCTCCTACACCACCCCACATCCTCTCGGCAATTCTCTCTTCCCCTCTTCTTGAAGTCAAGGTTGGCCTTCAGTGTTGTTGGGCCAGAAAATTCAAAGATGAAGAAAAGCTGGGTTCAGGTGACTACAGAAAAGGAATATGTCAACCAGAGAAACCGGAGCAAAAGCAGAACTGTCCTGGTACATTGTTCTACCCCAAATCACTTGCACGCACAGCTTCTATCCAACACTGAGTGATGTGAACTTAAAGCTTAAAACTTGATTTTTTTCAACACCAAGGAGGATCCTGTTTCTAAAAGAATCATGTTTAACTAGGATCTGTGCAAACCACCTGCAGCTCAATCTGCCCAGCCAGTGCTGGTAGGAAGAGACCAGAGCCTGAAGAGCTGCGGTGAGGCCAGAGTGACCCAGTTGCAACCAGCTTATAGTAATGATGCTTCAAATACCCAAACAATCCAGAACTTTCACCCTTTGCCACAAAGAGGCTTAAGCAGGGAAAGCGAACTTTCGCAGGTCAACAATAGGTAAGCAAGAAGTAGCAATTCTGTATCACAGCAGGAAAAAAAAGGGGTGTGGGTGGAAGCAGCAGACAGAAGAGCGTTGCTGCATATGATGGTTACCACTGGCCACAATTTTCCATCTGAGAGATCTTCCAGTAGTACACTATTTCCCCTAGAAGATATACATTGTTTTTTGTTCCACTTTGCCTGCTCTCACCTTCCCTTACTCCAGAATGTGGAGATTTTTCCTCTTATTTTTCCACGTTTCCAAATGTACATCATAAAAAGGGCAAATGAAAGGAGTAGAAGCCATTCATCTAGGGGGGAAAGGAGAGAAAGCAAAGCAAGAAATGGAGAAGCATGCTTCTTTTTTAATTGAACAAGTGTCAAACCTACTCCTGTATTCCCAGAAAGTTTGGGAACTAAATGACTTTGGCATTTGAAGCAACTCCTGTGAAGCAGTTTTTCTTCTCCCCCTCCTTCATTTCTTACTCCGTTCCAATTCAAAGCTCTACAACAGCAGCACGTGACGTTACTGTAAATGATCTAAGTTTTATTACATTGACTTCACCTCTGGCGCTGCCGGGAGATTAGCGCAGGACAAGGTGCCAGCTCACAGCAGCGCGGAATCGGGGCTGCTGGGTGAACAAAAGCCCGATCACATCCCTGGGAAGGTCTCTGGCCACTTGCCGCTGCGCTCTCCTCCAGCCCAGCCAAATAACGTGTGGCTGGATAATGGCCCATCACAGTCACCACGGTATCAGGAGACAAGTGGAGCATTAGCTTAGTGGAAAAAAAAAAACACCAAAGTTCTCATTTAATAAGTTTCTCCATGGAATTTTTTCAAAATTAAATTTTAGGCAGTAATAATCTCTTCATTTTAATACATTACAAATCTACACACGTAGAAAGGATTGTGTCTCCAGTGGCATAGCAATTTGCCTACCAGGTAGGTTAGAGCCATCTCAAAATGCTTTATATTCTTAACTATTGCAGTTAAATAAGCTCTACTTTAGGGAGCTCTGCATGCGACTCAGATTTTGTTTCAGATATTATTTCTTTTCAGGAGGTAACTTCATAGCATTCCCAAGTCCCAGACACTACATCTACCAACTATGTCACTTCAGCTAAAATGCTCAGAGCTGTGATCAGGAAGTGAAATTTGTGTTGAAAGCTGAAGAACATCTACGACCTTGCGCTTTGCTACAAAGTCGCTCTGCAGGGCTTTAACTCTTTATTAAAGCAAGGTGGGACCTTGTCCCCGCGTCTCACAGCATCCTCAGGTTTCACTGTCCCAGCCGTAGGAAACACATGGAAAGGAGAGACAACCAGGCTTTTGTGTCCTGAAGATCTTGGTGAAGCATCTCCCACAAAGCTGCGGTGCACAAACAAAAAATTATATATATATATATATTTTTTTTTTTTTTTTTTTTTTTTTCTCCCCTTGGGCTGCTTTTTCTTCTTTCCTAAAGTATTCTTCTTACTGCAGTTCCAGAATTGCAACTGGGAAACCCAGAAGGGACTCGGCCCTGCTGGTCAGATGTTGATGGTGACAGTTTTATCAGCTGCCCCCATTCTCCTGCACTGAGGACTCTGCTGCTGGTTGGACCCGTCAGTGTGCGCGTTTGGAGGAAATGGCACCGATCGCTTTCCTTGAAAAACATGGACAGTCACATTCACATATTCCACTGAAATTGATGTTGTTTTCATGAGCTTCATTAATTGACACTGCCTCCATAAATCCTGGATATTGGCAGCTTTCACCGGTATTAAGTTTTGCTCTCAACTCTCAAATTCAGAATTTTTCTGCCCCAAACAGATTAAACTACAGCCTGTGATGCCATTTACACACAGATGAATGAGAATGGGTCCTGGATAATACTCCTAATCTAATGATAAATATTTATACTGCTCTTGACATTGA
This sequence comes from Patagioenas fasciata, assembly GCF_037038585.1. Lineage (NCBI taxonomy): Eukaryota > Metazoa > Chordata > Aves > Columbiformes > Columbidae > Patagioenas > Patagioenas fasciata. The sequence goes on along the minus strand of NC_092537.1, from coordinate 5,472,578 downwards.
CAATCTGAGGCCCAAATCCTTTAGCAATAGCTTCCATTCAAATAAATTCAAGAATTTTAAAGTCTTGGAGAATTTGAGCTTGAGCACGTAATTGTTTTTAAGTTCAGGATATTACCAACAGAGCTGCCCTTTGAGAGAGCATAACTTCATAGATCTGAGGTCTGAAAAGAGCATTAAAGTTACTTATTCTGCTATCCAACCTAACATGAGAAACAACACAGGTATCTGATTTAATCATTTGTGAAGAGATTTATAGAATCGGGACTCAGTTATCCGAAGTTGAGTGCAGTTAACAAAGATTATGTGGAGATCTGTATCACATTTAAATATCTAGAAACACTGAACATTCTGTGTAACTCCTCTTTTGCAATGACATGCTACCACCTTTTGTTTCACCATTCCTCTGCTGGAACTTATTTAGTCGAAAACATAATTGAAATTCAAAGTTTTATTATTAATTTTGGGGCAAAACACAGAAGTTGTGTGGGTTTTTAAATAAATTGTATACCTTAAAAGAAGCACATTGTTTGTCATCTTCCTTGAAAGAAACATTTCTTCCTTACTACAGTTGTGCTAAGTCATCGTGAACTACAAAAAAAGTTCAGCATAATACATGATGAAGCAAAAGAGGAAATTATGCAGAAGGGAAACTGGTGGCACTTCGAACCAAGAGGGCAAGAATTTGCATTTCCAGAGAGCAGAGTGACTTTTGCTCCAAATCTACCAACATTTCGCAGAATGACTCAAGGTGAAGGAATATCCGCAAACCCAAAGGCTGAAGGGGTGCCTGTACGAGACTATCTCAAAGCCAAGGCTGAGGTATTGTTTACTTTTGAATGTTGCTGCAACTTCCTGTTGAATTACTCAAGAGTCTCTGAATGAAGAAGGAGCTCGCACTCCACGTGGGATGGAAAGACAGAAATACAACCCCTGTCAGGACACCGAGACACAGGGGAGGCAACAAAACCCAGCTCTGCGCGCTAAGCAGGATCAACGGAACAAGTCCGGGTCTCATCCATAACCGACTAGAAGCTGTGGTCTCCCATTGGAACCACTTTATCACTTGCCCTCCCATTTCCTATTTATGTTGTTTAAAAAAAAACAAGCAACAAAACAAAACCCACAAACCCCCCACACACTATAAAACACAATCTGCTGCTTAAGCCCAGGCACTGAAGTCTGTCTGCAGGCCAAAGCTTTTAGATCTTTTAATAGTAAAACTATTTCCCCCAGAAGGCCAAGTCACCCCAGCAGCACCCAAGTGCTGCAGAGCAGTTAATGTTTTACCCTCCCAGCAGCTGCTGCGCCACTTCTTACCCAGAGCCCAAGCGTCTTTGCACCAGAACAGAATTTGGTTTGCTAAAATCCTGTTGTTTAGTCCCTGGGCCAAAACACTTTTGCAGCATAGTCTCCCTAGGACACCACTTTGTTCTCCTGTTGTGGGAACTACTCAGGTTCTACTACAGTGGAGGACACAAGCAACAAATAAGCGATAATCCAGCAGTATCTACTCCTCAAGTACAGAGCTTGTGGGTCACATTCATTGGCACGCCTATCTAGCACACTTACTATCACACAGTAAATATGGGACACGATAAATAGGAGGTAATTACGGGCAATAGTAAATGACGCACCTAAGGATTGCCCTGTGTGGGTATGCGCTATCGCATCTATCTCCTCCCAAAGGCATGTAGCATGGGAACGATGCTAGGAGATATTAACAATTAGCTTCAAATTCTCAATTGAAGCAGGCAGTATCTTTCTAAGTATTCAGATAAAGGGATTGCTCATATTGCATTTTGAAAAAATAACGTATCAGTTGTTCCTCTTTATATACAAAACACCTGGTATTTGTATTAGCAATTTGCTGATTGCATGTTCAACAGGGAAAGTAGTAGCTGGAAACCAGAAGCTTTTATATATTTCTAATGGGAGCTACAATGTTTTCTTTAATTTCTTATTTCTAAAATGGGTAGAACAGGAAATTATTTTGCCTCTGTACAAACAAAAAACCCAACTCGCTGGCATTTCCAGAGAAATTCCCCACCCTGCATCAGGGTGAAGAGTTGAAACCTTAACAATTTGATAAAGCAAAAAAAATCCATGATAAATCAATCGTCTCTTAAAGTCGGTGTATTTCAATGTAAACATTTCCATGAGTTAATTCTGAACTGTTTTGTTTTGATTCTGACCACCTTTGAACAGAACAGTATTGTAGTTGGTTTAAACTCCAAAACAAAGAACTGTTTAAATTGGAACAGCATGTTTCCTTTCACCCTAAACAGTTCTAAAACTGACACTACTGTGCCATTTAGCTCCCCAAAATATCTAGAATTTCTTTGACAAAATACGGGGAAGGAGTCTGAGTTCATGCGCTATGAAAAAGTGAACATTAATACTGGTTCACATTTTATCAAGTTCTTGATCTGCACTGCAAAGCTGAAAACCATTAGTTTGTGTGCACAGGCCAGGAACTGCCTTTCACCTTGTTTTTCCTTCTGCAAGTGTTGTACAGAGGCACGAGAAGCCCCAGTTTTTGTGGAAATATTTCAAAAAGAAGCCTCTACTTGCATTGCTTATGGGACAGCACATTTGCACAGCAAATCATGTCAAGGTAACTGTCATCAACATGGTCAGCACTCAAAATCTCTCATAAAATGAGTTCACAATAGACATTCCTGGTAACAGAGAAAATACCACCGGCTACTGAAAACAGGGTGTAAGACTCGGTCACTGAATCCACTCTGCTGGTCACTGGCTCCCATGTTCCAATTCACACCGTTATCTAGTACCATTTTAAAATATAAATAAACGGATGGTTGTTCTAACAATTCTGCATCATTCTGAAGAAACAGAACATTTATTAAGTAGTTTGCCCACTTGCTTAAGTAAGATTGTTCTGTTCTTTCAATCAGCCTCCTTTCATTCGTCAGTAATATTTTATATTGAGGTATGAGGATACAGCAATTACACAAAAAAGAAGTTTCTGGAAAGCCTCATAACACATGCCAGACATCTTCCTCCACAGACTCAGACAGAAAATTCACCCCTCTCCCAGTCCAAACTACCACATTTCAAAGCAGGTGGACTTAATACCAGTTGAACTATAACTCCGAGCAAGGCTGAAGGTATACTTCTTAATTATTATTTATGCTTTGTTAAACACACTTTTTTTTGCAGCCTTCATCATTTATGCTGCAAATAAACGTTTATTAACTCAAACCCCTTCCCTGGATTACCTTTACATTACTTCCTGCAAATTCAGTTTTGAAAAGCAGTGGCAATATTAAAACCAGGATACACCACAAAGTACAGAATGACACATTTATTTAATACTTAAAACCAGCAGAACTGCCTGAACATTTCCCATCAACGTACCAACAAACTGCTATCAAAACCTTTGGCTACAAAGAGTAGCTGCACTACAAGCCTCTCTTGAGAAAACTAAGACGCGTTTCTCAAGGCAGTTTATAAACTAGTGAGCAGTGTCGATCTGTTTGTGCTTATTCCTGTTCCTGTATAAGTGTTTATAGCAGAAATAAGAGGTGAAAATACTTGTTTGAGCAAGCTTATCTGCCAACTGGTGTAGCAGAGAGCATGCAGAGTGCTTGGAAATGAAATCTACAACTAAACAACACAACGTAACCAAGGGGCTTAGGAGCCCAAGTCCTCTTTTAAAAATTAATGTTGAGACAGATTTTGAAAGATAATCAGTTATCTGAAGATGGAGCTCATAGCCAATTGCTTGCTTGTCCTTTAATAGCTTCCTAGCAGTGATTCATCTTCAGACATTCCTTTTCTTTCCTCCGTTGAGCTAAATCAATATAAGAGAAAGGCACATGCAAAAGCTGTGATTTATTGGAGAGCAGTTCCAGATTCCCCATACATGCTCAAATCCCCATGGCTTCATACACTCCAAAGCGTCTGCGTACCCAGCACGGGGAGGAACGCAGCATGAAAGACACACCAAGTACTTGCAGCAGTTCGCACTTACTTCATCAGAGCAGACCACGGCAACAATTCCCAAACTTTTCTGCTGACAAACCCCAGTGCCTGCTGCAATGGGCCTTTCCAAAAGGCTGGCAGCTCCAAATACTAACATGTGCCACTGCAATCCTGCAAGGCTTCTGACCACCCTCGGCTGCCGTGAACCTATTGCTCTTTAGCAATAACAAAGCCCTGTATGGGGAGCACCTTCCCGCTCATCAGAGAGATTCTGAAGAGCTGCAACCACACTAAAACAGGACCCTCAGAAGAAGGCAATAGCTGTGTTCATCGCTATGAACTCCAGAGGTGGACCATAGGTGTTAGGAGGGCTGCGAACACCCTGCGGGAAGGTGGGAGCTGCGGCACGGCTGGGGGTCTTGTGGTGTCACCAAGGGCCTTGCGGGGTCTCGTATCTTGTCTGGAGATGCTGAACGGGGAAGGAGGAAGGTGCTGCCGACCCCACTCCTGCTCCCGGGCCGGGCAAGGGGGAGTTCTCGCACCGGCCGGCGCTGGGGACAGCGCGGGGCTGGACGGAGCGAGATGCAGCTGAGACCTCTCCGGGGAGCGCACGGGAAACTCCCCGCGGGACACGGCGCTTCTCCTCCGCCCCGGGGCAAGCCCCGCAGCCGGCAGCCAGGGGGCTGCTCCCCGCTTCCCACCGGCCCCTCCGCGCAAACCTCTCCATCCAACGCGGGGAAGGAGGCGGCACCACCGGCCGCGCTGCTTACCCAGAAGCGGGACCCGCAGAACGCCTCCATAGCCTCGGCAGGGGCGCTGAGCCTCTCCCAGGCCCACGCCGGGCACCAGCGGGGGGAAGGAGGCAGCTCCCTCCCTCCTGGGCGGGACGGGGGCGGGAGGAGCGGGCCCGACGCGGCCCGTTCCGCCTTCCCCGCCGGCGGCGGGAGGTGCTACCGCCCCGGAGCGCTCGCCCCTCGGGCCGGGAGGCGCCGGGCGGGGCGGCGTGGGCTGGACGAGGTTCCTTCGGGCCGGGAGGTGCTCGCCAGAAGGTCCAAAGTCTCCGCTCAGCCCGGGTAGGGCAAGGGCAACGGTAACCCCCGGCTCCACCGAACAGCCCCGGCTGGTGTCGTGGGGAGGGAGAGCGGCTGGTGCAACCATCCTCTGGCTCCCGAGACCCACCCTGTGGAAGGACCAAGCCTCCAGGAAAACAGTTCACCCTGATCAGTGTGACCTGATGGGGCAACCAGACCTCTGCTCTTGGAGGGGGACATGGGCTGTCCCCACACAGGAGGCAAAGAACAGGCTGAGGGATGGTCACCCAGGGTGGCTGCATGCAGCTGTGACATCTGCTGGGTTTGGGGCTGACAGTGTCCATCCATCCAGACCACTCAGGCCAACGTTAACATCTTGGCGATGCTTACTGTCTCACCTTTAGAGTGGTGTGGAGTGCGGTTGCCTTAGCAGGAGTTCAATGAGCATCACATCTTATCCATCCACCTTCAGCCTCTTCCTTTGTGCTGATTGTTTCCGCTGTAGACTTGGTTAAACCGGTGGTGCAGCTTTATTTTCGAAAGCCTTCAGTCAATACATTTCACAGATATGTGTAACTAATAGATTTTTGTATTGTAGCACCTGGAACACAACCTGTATTTCACCTCCCCGTGATGCTGAAGCACTGTTTGCTTTCTTCTTGGGCAAGACTTTTCCTACAGCATTATTGACCTTCCAGCACCTGCTGTTTGTCCACCCACTTGCTGTAGCATCTGTTCCAATAACATCATCTCACACAAAGCACCCAGCTGCCACAAATCTACTTAAATACTTTAAAAGTTTGAGTTTCCTTCCCTGCTGGAAGGTGAGGAACCATCAGGCAGAAAGGTGGTGTTAAAAACACTCAGCAGAATAAAAAAAGGGGTGAGAAGTACAGTGTTGCTGTGTCCCAAAAATATTTCATCCCTGAAGAAAAAATACTCTGCTAATATTTTGTGAAGACCACTGAAGATGCTATGGGTGATACCCACTCAGCCATGTGCTTCCTGTGAACAATGCTGAGAATTTGTTTCAGACATTAACTATAATCTGGCTAAAGGCAAATCATTCTTATTAGTGTGGGAAGACAGGATCTTGCCCAAGGTAAGGTTCTCAGGTGATTGACTACAAGATTTGAAATCTCAAACTGATCCAGGCTAATCAGCACAATCACATTACAACAGTCTCAAGGAAGTACTAGAGGAGCCCTGGCCAACTCGGTGAACCAAGTCTTCCAAGGGCATTGTGGGCTGTCTTTGCAAGCCTTACGTCAGAACTTCTGTTCAGTGGAACCGCACCACAGTAAAAGTTTTAAGAAAAGTCCGTAATAGCAAGGAGTTACTCCTTTATGGCTCTTTAAGCCTCCTCTCCTGCAACAACCTGTGAGAGCAGTGGCTCCAAGAGAAGTGCTGAGAATTTGATCTCTCTTGACACAAACACGCATTTCTGCGTTTCTTGCATCAAGGAGCAGAACTCGGCGCAGTTTGAGAATGTACCCTAAATTAAGACCAGCTCTGGCATTGTAAGATGTCGTGGGTACAGAGGCACCTCACGAGCAGCTACCGTAGGCGGTGTGTACAGGAGGGGAGAGGTTGTTTTTATCAGTGTACTGCATAGTTCCATTGACCTGGGCAATGTGAATTAATCCTTGATTAAATTATTGACTTCAGAGGAATTGTTCCACCATATCTGTGGAGGAAGGTCCTGCATTAGGGTATTTCCCTGGATCTCAGAGAACTCTAAAGGGGCCCTAAGTGGTTCTGCCTCCTGCTTCATGTTCCTAATTCACAGTGGGCAGCCGCTACCCTCAGTTGCAGTCCGTGCCACTAAACAGGGATGGTGATGATGAGCAGGCGCCAACTGGAGTGCCAGCTCCCGCACAAGCTCTTCCAGGTGCTGTCTGGCAAACAGACCAGCAGAGAGGGGAAAAAAATAAATCAAAGGCAGGAATATTAAAGTCTGAGACAGACAAGATGGAAGAGAGAAGCTTGAGGGTTCCTGCGAAGGGCAATGGTAAAGGATTCTTCTAAACCTGTTGCAAAAGGAAGCCTGGAGCACTATCTCAGGCAGCTCACTTTGGTCCTGTTTCCTTTTGATGAAGGGGTATGTATCTAGAACATGTAATTACTCCTGTGATGTTCCCCCAAATGCAGGCTGGCTTTGCAGCAAAGTGAAATGGCACCGTTGCTGCCAATGTCAGGGAGGTCACGAACTCACCTTTTCTCACCAGACATTTATTCCAGGGAGTGGAGAGATCTGATCTGGGTTCAATCAGTAATGTATTTGTGTCCTCTTTCCTGTGCCAGCTGCACAGTAAAGGACTTTTCACCTGCTAACACATGGAGCAGGTCAAGGCAGCGCAATCGCGAAGAGCCTGCGAGGCACACCCAGTGGCACGCAGTGGCAGGTTCGCTATCAACTGGGGCAGGACAGGAGGTAACGTGAGAGAGAAGCTGTTTGTGCAAGCACGGTGCCAGGTACAAGGCTGCTTTTCATATGGCACCTCGTGCTAATTTACAAAGCACTAAAAGCAAAATGAAGTGTGGCCACCTCCTGAAGAAATCCATATAAAGAAGGACATTAAGAGTTGAGGGTTGGGGGGGGTTGAGCATGTGCAGCTCTGGAAGTCACAGTTTTATGGTTAGTCGACTATAAATATCACCTTCTTTCTCTGCTTGGAACAGCAGAGGCTCAGCTTCCTTTCTGCGACCCACAGAGGTGTCACATTTTACAGATGGTAAGAAAACGAGGCTGCCAAGGAGGCATTTACAGCAAGGCCCTATACATTTACTTTATAAGAAAGGGGAAGACACCGTGTTTTAACACATGTAAGATATGAACTTGTAACAAACTCTGCTTGAAGTCAACACTGCATGAGTAGCAGCAGACTTTGGGTTTCTTCTTCTCAAACGGGGTTGCATACAGTGTGCACCTCTCTTCTGGCATGAGAGGATTCAACTTTAATTTCCTCATTTCTGGAAAGCACAATGAGCGCTCTAGAAGTCCCATAATAAAACAGATGAGGGAGTGGGCTGGGAGTTTGCAGCCCCAGTTTTTACTTACAGCTCTGTTTTTAGGCATGTATCAGCTACGTGGCTTTGTAGCAAGGAGTGGAAGGCAAGATCCTCCTTGCAGGTGGCAGTTCCCTGGAAGGCAGCGCAGGAGGTTGGGAACACCCTGCCCTTGGCCTGAAGCTGCGTTGTGGTATCATTAGGTTCACTGTGGAGTCCACCCAGTGCATCAAGGCTCTGTAAAATGAGAAAATGGTGTACATATGACTCCTCCAGGACACTGTATGTAATACCGTCTTCCCCTGTGTTTCATATTGAGGACGATGAGCAAGAGAAGAAGCTAGAGGTGTTAAAACTGCCTAGATCACCCCAGAATGACCCTGGAGTGGCTCCAGCAGTGAGCAGTCAAACTCCAAATGCACTGGGTGTCTCTCTCTTGCCTGCTAGATAATTCCACAAACATGCTCTCAGGTGCATAAAGAGGCTGATGAAACCCATGGCAGGTGTAACACACCCCAGCCTGTGGTCAGTTTAGCTGCAGAAGGTGCTTAGAGTGATGGACAAACAGCCACAGACACGCAGCACATGGGCTTCCTGGGGCTAAACCCCAAACTTATTGTACTTTAGCCCCTGCCACAACTTATCCTTGCCCCTGCCAGCTTGGCCACCGTGCAAGTTCCTCTAGTTTTAATGAGCTGGAGTTGTTCAGGGTTTCATGGCAAAATGGGCATGCAGAATTTACGGTGTTTGCAGGAATCTTGCTGCAAAACCTATGTTCTGTGTTGTCTGAATGAACGGGGAGTTGTCACCAGCCCTTGGGCACACTGAGCTGGTGACAGCCAGCAGAGCAGTTCTGTGCTGGTGTCAACATGGCACATGCTGTCCACTGCAGTATTTTTCCTTTGTAGAATGACTCCAATATTATCTTTTTCCTGATTTTTCCCCAGAACAGCTGGATTTTGCTTTCTGTTTCCGTAAAATAATCGTTAGCACAGTAAGTAATTAAGTGGTTTAACCATCCTTTTCATTTCCCAGCTGGAGCTGCAGGGGTCTTTGGTTGAACTGTTTAGGGTATTAGACAGATATGTAAAGATAATCTATTCAAGACCTTTGAAAGCTTGCCAATTATAGCATCCAGTGACTCAAGCAATAATAGAAAATGCCACAGGATGTTGCAGGATTGTACAGTGTGTTGTAAACATATCTGAAGCATTGAATACAACATGTAAAAACCACCTAAAAGTCCAATCATCCTCAAATGCAAAAATGCCAGCAAGGCAATGGCTTCTGCTGATGATGCTGAAGACCGTGCCAAACCAAACAGAAACAGTGGGCTATGGGGGACCTCAGGTGCAGCCTGAGCTAATATGCACAAATATCCCAGCTAAACCTCTTCATGGCATTGCCATCTAGTGACAAAGCCCTCAGCCTGCGCCCGGGCAAACACAGAACCTCTGAGCACCACGCACAAGCCACTGAGATGGCACAAGGGCTGCTTGGTTATCCTTCTCCACCCTGGGCCAAGCAGAGTTTAGACACCACATTTGAGCTGTGAGGTTGGGGATGCATCGTAGCTGCTGCAAGGGTCTGCACCAGCCATACGGGACCGGCACAGACCGGCACGCACAGGGATCAGAGTGTGCTGGGCAGTGTGTTTTACATATGATTAAAAGGAGGCATAAACTTGTGCAGGGACAAAGAAGCCTCTCAGGTGCTGCCACAGCCTCCGAGATGCCAGGCAGCCCTCCAACTGTCCCTGGATGGGCTGTTGTCTCCCAGGGCTTTGCACAAGCCTGAGTCTCAGCCAGGAGTGGAGATGATGTGCAGCAGCCCAGCTCCGAGCAGCTCCTGCCAGCATGGAGCAATGCGTCTGTCTGCTGTACAACTCCATGCGCTAGCATGGAATCTAGGAGAAAACCTTCCTTCCTTTCTACTGCAGGAAGAGATTTTTATAAATTCAGTGGTTGAAAATCCCTGCAGAAGTAGAAACCCTCCATTTGTTGTTTTTTTTTTTAGCTTCCCCCCAATACTGCACTGTTTCTGCAAAACCGAGCTAGGAAGCAAAGCACTTCACAAGCAGCAGAACTGCACCACAGGGTCCTTCTGACACATTTCCCGGGAGCTGGAGTGTCACAGCCCCTGTCACCCGTGGGGCAGCTCTCCCACACCCGCTCCTTCCCCCGAGCCCACTAGATGGTGTCAAAACACCGTGCACAGGCATGCACCGACCGGGGGTACCTGGGGATCCCGACCCCTACCCACCTCCGGGCAGCCCAAACCAGGCCTATGTCTCTCCAAAACTTCACTAGCATTAACCCTTTAATCTGCAGGATCTTCACTTCCTAGTAGCTGATTACAGCTGGTCATTTACATGGTACCGGTAGCGATAAAGAGAGCCAGGCACATTTCTTCAAATTGCTTTTTCCTACTCTGGCTTTGGGGGGATTCTAGTACAGGCTGCATCTCGTTGGCATGTCTCAGTTTGTATCTCTGGAACACCTGAAATACTGAAGGCACAAACAGGCCTCTCCTATTTCTTATGCAGCTACTTGCGGGGTTTTGCAGAGCTCTGCCCAAGGGATGTGCTGTGCACGCAGCTCCTCCGATGGGACGCTGCTCTCCAGAAAGCAGGACAGTTAGCCAAGTTCACCTAACTGCCTCAATTAAACCAGAAACAAATTAAATTTTAAGTGCTACTCCCCTAGATATAACTACCATTACATAGAAAACAATCTAGTTTCACATGACATCTAAATTACCTACCAGATAGAACAACGAAGTGCCATACCCCAGCTCCGCCAAGTTGAGAGCAAGCAGCCAGGCTGGGTGGGAGCCTTGGAAAAACCACGAGCAAAACTCAGCAAAAGAGCTTCATATGGGAATACTCACAAAACAGAACGAAAAACCAACCTCCCTCCCAAGCTTCTCTGAAACCCAGCACTAGAAATAGAGGGTTTTGCCATCCACTATAAGGTATTTCCATAGGGTTAAACTCACCTGTGTGCAGAAAGGTGCAAAGTGCTTGAATCCATGAGCTGCTCTGTGTTCTTGGCCCAGCCCAGTTTACCTTAACGCCATGGGGTGTGGGAATGCACTTCAGCGGTTCCAGCCTGGTGGGGCTGGCCCCGCAGTTGGACAAGGCAGATGGATGCCAGAGCTCACCACTGGAGTCCTGCCCTGCATGGGATTTTGCACAGAACCACATTTTCTCTCTGTTTAAGGGAGAACTTCCTGTTGTTTTCTACTGATAGTTGAATACGAGAGCGCTTTTATCAGACACCCTCTAGACAACATAACCACTTGGGATGTCCATTAAGGGTCCCTCCCCTGCAGAGCGATCCTCAAGCTGTTCATGCCAAAGCAAGCTGGAGTGCCCAAGCACTTGGTTTCTCCCTCCAGCGGATGCTCCTCAGAGGAGACTCTTTATTTTAGGAGCTATTACAAATAACTCATTCACTAAAGACCCCTGAAGAGTTTAGGTTCGGCTGATTCTGATGGTACCTGAGCAGCATCTGGGCTCGGAGCACACACAGGTGGTACCATCCCCACCAGCTGCTTTGGAAGGAGCTAAATGACTGCAGAAGTGATGGAGAAAAGGCTGCTGTGCTTCGGGCTGGAAATCCTAAAGCTGTGAATGCGTGGAAATGCATGGCATCTTCCTCTTCAACACATTTTCATGGGAATACCACATCTGCCCCTTCTCCTTTGAAGTCCCAGCAGCCTTCTCATCGTTGAGCTCTTGCCAAGCCGTCCCCTGCCAGCGTGGTGCGATCGCAGGAACGTGACTGATGGTCTCCTTGGTACACGAGCACACCCTGGGCGATGTGCTCAGGCCTGACTCGCCATGTCAAACCGAATTGCTTCACAAAGGGCCGACATTTCACAATCTCCCTTTCAACTCCCCGTCCGTGGCTGCTATACAATACCTACTCCAACTGTTCGCAATTAAAACGTGACCGAAGATTTGACTGCCCAGAATGATACAGATTATCATCAGCAACAACAAAAAAGGGAAATGCACGGTTGTTTTCTTTTCAAAAGCTTTTAATAGGACACATTTGTTTTTGTCATTTGTAAAGATTTACACTCATTTTTTGTCTTTTTTCTTTTTTTAAAAAGGAACATTTTAACCCAATTTTCCCCATGAATACCACCTTTTGTTGCCCTGACCAAAAGACCTCATTTTGGGCCTATATACCTGATACAGTATAACAATATATTAACTATTAAATACAAAGTTCTATAATATATACTAGGATGTTACGGACATTGCAATGGTACCGTGCCTACTCTAGTCACCTTGTGTAATAGTGTACATGGGTTATTATAGCCAAAGGGGCAGAAAAGGGGAGACTGGGGCATAGCCTAATTTACAATGGTAACGCTTTTGTTTTCTTTTCTCTTCCTCTTTGAACACACCTTGTGCTGAGTGCAAACCACAGAAGTCAAAAACAGTGTTTTCTTTGCCCTTCTCCTAAAAATCTACAGTATAAATGGCCTGTAACCGAGCTATGAAAAGTCAGTTCTATGTGCAAGGGGCTGCAAGGATGGAATTTACATTTTTCCAGACACATCTGCAATCCCTCTTTCCTCATGTGTCAGACTGGCAATAGCAGAATATCCTCCTGTCTACAGTAAATACACAGTAGTAAAGTGCTGGTGTGCTTCAATGAACTGGATAGCCATGCGACTACTTTACCCTCAATAGGGGCTGAGTTTTGGGGGTGGGTGCTTGGTATGGGTACAGTTCTCGAACAGTAATAGCACTGCAATATTGTAGAACTTGAGCTTAGCTGCTTACTTCTAAGCGCGACCTGGATGCTGGCTCTGAAACTGGGCTCTACGCATTGTAACACAGCAGGTCTGGCTCCAGGCCTGTGAAAAGAAACTTGTAGATAAGAGCTGCTTCTGTTCCCAAGGTGCTACGCGGACTTTTAACAATTTCTCTATAGATTTCTACAAAAATATAAAAAATTCTATCAACATAACCATTCTACAGAATTCCTGTGGATTTTGTACATTTTGCTTAAAAAAAGTCAAATTCTATAAAACCCCCCCAAAGGTATTTAAAATTATCTTAAGATTATTGCACACGCTGCAGTACATTTCTATTTGATTTTCAAAAGGGCATCTAGAAAAAACTTATCCAGTTTAGAAAACAAACTATTTTACATGGATCTCTTTTCCTGAATGCATCATCAAACAGTATTTTTTATTAGCTAATCTTCACTGAATATTCACCTATGATGTAAACTTTTTGTTATTTCCACAAACCTTGTCAGTGGGCAAACCCCAAGGATTGAAAATATAAGAGCCTTTAGGCTTTCTGTTACATTTGGAGTTGAGCATTGAATTAAGATCATATCACCATTTTGTGCCATGATTTCAAGCTAAAATGTTGCCTTTTTTAATTTTCTTTTTCAGAAGCAAGGAACTGTACGAGTAGTATCATTCCAGCTACACAAACACACTCCTAATCATTAAGGAATAACCAGGGTTGGCAATTTTAGTGGCCTAGCTATTTTCCCAAATTACTTAGTACATGTGAAAGGCAAAGCTAAGGCTCATTATGAGTGTAAAACCAAAAACGGATTAAGAATACTTCTCAGGCTTAATACACTGTAATTTTATTATTTCCTTAAATACAATCTAGGGGAAGAACTGATGAAAGGTTTGTTTGAAATCATTGCTTTAAACTGGCTTAACTCTGGATTGGGACTGGCATATCAAAGAGAGCGGTCTCCATATGGGCCCATGTTGAAGAGGGGAAAGATGTCCCAGCCAAGAATTAATCTAACTGCAGTAAATATTACTGAATGTTAATCCTTCTCCTTCAAATACACTGATTGCCTGACTTCTTGCTGAAAGCCCTTACATTTCCACAGGACATGTAAATCAACAGGGGTTGTTTATGGAGTAAACATCCTCAAGTGAAAATAATGGAGCTTAAGACCTCACATGAGCTGTTGGGTAGAAACAGCATATTCTTCCTGGATGTATATTTGAAGCTAATGCAGATACATGTAGTCTTAACAGTCTAATCTCTGAATGGATAAAAGGCTGTACATCAACATGTTGTAGTTATTTGAAAAGATCAGTAGTTCTCAAAAAGTTACAAACTCCCAACTGACGGAATTAGCACAAATCCTCCTCCTGCTTGCGCTGGTTTAAAGACATGATACAGCAAAGCCTTATCCACATACGCAGCTTTAAACCTATGACTATTCACACACTTCAAACCATGCCTGCAGAGTCTTATTTAGCCCACATCTTAATGTGATTTAGTGGAAGTGGAGTGAAGTTAATGTCTGGTTTCCATCAGTCTTGTGAAGAGCGGGAGGTGTCGAACCGGTCCAACCTCTTGTGATTTTCAGGCTGTGCTGTCCAGTTTTACAGATCGATTTTTTGCAGAGGGCATTAGCACAGAAGTAAACAGTTAATTTCCGAGATGACTGACATTAAGGACGTGTTGTAAAGTAAGGACAAAAATTCTGCTTTTATCTACTTTGTATCATGATGTTGCTGCTTAAGGCTTTTGATAGATTTGAAATAAAATTACAGTCAGGGTCATGTAAATTAACTCTAGTGGTGATTGCAAAACCCTTGACTTTCTAAACTGAAAATCAACAGTCATTTCAGTACCTACAGACTTTCTTACACAAATAACTTGCTGTAGGCCTTGATTCTGTCGAATGCATAAGCACACGATTTTAATTTTCAATTATTACTTGAGTACGATCAACCTCGAGGCAGTTTAAGCAAGAGCTTAACTTTAAACCTGTGCTTAAGCCCACTGCTGTGTCATGTCTGCGCTGAATTCACCCACTGCAAACCTTAAGCTTGGCCTTACCCTCCTTCCCAGGAAGGTGTAGAAAGGAGGAGCTCGAGTGCAAACAGGGGTACAACTCAGCAGAAGAAACAGTCCGCCTGGGAAACACTGGAAAAACATCTCAGAAGCGACCACAGGCACGTATGTAAATTATCCATTGATTTTGTGAGTCACCAGGGGATGATCTATAATATCCTCTCATAATTCAGTGTTTTGTACAGTTAGAGGGCTCTATATTCACCACCCAGCATGTTGTACCTTCCTGGGCTTGTGCATCGGCTTTCACTCTGGATGTTGATTTTATGCGAGATTGGCATATTATTTTGTTAAGCAACTGCCACTGCTCTTCTATACTACTCAAACAATCTTTTCCCAGAAAAATATTGAAGTCCAAGGGGAAAATAAATTACGTTAAATAATTCTTATTTACTGCTGACTGTGGGATACATTTCCTCTGTAATGCACTAATTGGCTACATTTTGTGCTTTGCAAAACAAAATGAAATCCAAACAAAACAAAACAAAAAAAAAGAGAAGGGATTAAATATATATTTTTTTTAGGTTAAAATATTCATAAAAACCAACTTTATCTCAGAAATATTCTGAGATACATAAAATAGAAGAAAATTAAACGAGTCTTTAGTCACAAAATGTACTACATCCCGCAATACTAGATTCAATTAATTTAATAAAATATAATATACATATAGATTCTGCACATTGTATTGCTTTTACCTAAGCAGAACATATGCTTAAGTAAGCGTGATATAGGTTAACCACTCTTTTAACCAGCTGGTTCTTTAATCTTTCTTTGGAAAATTTTTACCCAGTGCCATTTTGGAATACAGAGTTTCTTCTTTGTTTTTGTTTTTTCTATTACATGAAAGGAAGAAAACATTTGGCACCGACAGAAAAGTAACTCAGGGGTCCGTCTCCGTTTGATCAAAGGAAAAGCTAGGAAGTGTCAACAAGTCTTTCTTTGGGGTAGGAGATGCTGACATACTGTCTGGAAGCAACGAATCCCCTAAATCCATCGAATCCTTGGACTCGCAAGATGGAGCACGCCGCCGCAGGCAAACGTCTCCACCGGCAGGCGAGATGCTGTGAGGTCCTCTGGGCAGCAAGCTCTGTCCGTCGGGTGGATCTATAGATATACACGGAGGGCTCAGTTTTTTCTTCTGCCGCGTTCCTTGCAAGCCTTCCATTTCACTTACCACCTGACTTATGAAGCCAGAAGAGCTAGATGTGGAATGGTGCTGAGGGCTGTTTTCCATGGAACAAATTTCTATCGAATGTCTCCTTTGATCATCTAACCAAGAGGGTGGTTTTTTTAGAAGACCCTGGGTGTCTACGCTGTGGTATTTCTTCAGGTCCTTCAATGTAACGTTGCCGGTATTGCCTATGTTCCTCTTAGGAGTGAGAGGCTGAGCCTCTGAACAGGCACTGGAGGCTGTACAAGTTTCTGAAGTGAAAGGCTCCGAGGAGCTGGTTATTTCAGATACTTCTTGGTCCATTGAATCTCCAGGTGTCTCCTGATACGAGTCAGTACAAGCACATGACGCTGGTGCCTGCTTTGAAATGTTATACTGATTGTGGGAATGCTGCTGCGTATGAACGCTCGCCCGGCTCCATGCAGCCAACTGTTGTGCTTCTGAGGGCGTCAGAGCCACTGGTGACTCCTCCTTGGGCACAGCGGGGACATTTGGGTCAGAGGGTTCACTCACCTCAGTGTGGAGATTCTCCTTGCTATCCAAAGAGTCATTCCTTATAGCCATCTGTATCGGAGCACAAAGGGATCAGGGAGGAGGGGATTTGCCAGATGAGAGAGACAGACAAAGCAGAGGTTAGTACAAGTAAGGCACAACATTCCCAGGGCACTCAACCCTGCTGAGATACCTCAGCACAGACCTACTGACTCCTAGAACTTGACCTGCACTGTGAGTTCTAGCAATTCCCATGCTTCAGTCACCTGTGGGTTTGTCCCTGTTTAAGTAACAGCAGAATTTGGCCCTTCATTCTTCCTAAATGGTTGAACTTTGGCTTTCTCCTCTAAGGATGAAGCGCTGCAAAAACAGAATACTCCCACACCAACTGAGACATACTCCTGTTATGCAAAGGATGAGGGTCTACAGCAAACCCCTTTATAATTTTAGCAGCCCAGGTAAAGTTGAAGGGGGAAGATGTGCGCGTGAGCCCATGTATTCCCTTCTCTAGCTCTGGCAATGCTGAGGACACAAAGCAGGGTCCCCGAAGCCACTGCACTCTGCACCAGCATCAGGGCACCAGCACGTCCCTGGTTTTGGTCGCCAGGCTGGAGCTGTGACTCTGCACCATTGTATGCCAGAGGAGACGGAAAAGCTGGAGTCCAAAACTGGATTAATAATCTGTAATTATTTCAACTGATTCTGATGCTTGAGATCAGGCTTCCTAAGGCATATTTTGCCTTGGCTGTCTTGAGCTGTATGCAGCACCAGTGCCTGCTGGCAGAGAGAACCTATGGCTGGTATTGAAGGCTTTGTCTCTTCACTGCACTGTATCCCTTGTCAAAAGGGTTTATAAATCAGCCACATTAATTGGCCCTTAAAGTCTCAGTTTGAGGAGACTCTTGAATGATCTTAAAGATTAAAAACTTCACAGAGAAATTTGGAGGAAATGCATACAGCTGGTCTCAGTTCTTTAGAGAAGTGTAAGGAGATGAAATTCCTTATACTAAGGAATGCTTTTGTGACGAATCGCCCCAAAATGATCTTAGAATTGATATAAAAATTGTCCCGCAAGGATCATTTGAGCCAAATGATCTCTATTCAGGCAGAGCTCTCATCAGCTGCAGCACACACGTGTGTGCGCAGAACCACAAGAAGCTATTGCTACATCTGCACGTTGGTTCCCTTTGTCATCTGTGAGAGCTGGAAGACTATTTAATATGGCAAATGATTTTGTCCAATACTGGTAAATCCTTTCTAGTGCAAATTTTACAGCATAATACTGGCAACTAACCACAGCCAAGAGTGGAGCTAATTCTGGTTTCCTCAATGCCAATAGTTCTAGTGAGTGTTTGGAAGAAGAAATCATGTTTATACCCTGAGAAGAGACACAGACCACAGAATAGTAGAATACAGAAGCAAAAAGTAATTATTGTCATTACTTTTGCTTGTACACCAACCTGTGTTGCACACGACAGTGTTAGTCACCACCAGCTCTTTCTTTCCCTATGATACAGGCATCTTAGGTAGTCGTTAGTACTAACTGTTTGTACAAATGTTTTACTGGTTTGTTGCAAAATAAAAGGACCTTCTGCCATCCCATTGGGGTGTACACCTGTAGCAGCCACAGCCTGGTGTGGGCTATGCCTCGAATACTCAGTCCTGGATCCAGAAAAACAACATTTTCAGGTAAAATTCCCCTGGAGAAAAGCTTTTGTGCAATGTGCTGCCAAGGAGCGTATTCCTCAGCAGGGAATGTCCTCTCAAAGCATCCGATCCACGCATCTTCATCTGCAAGTGCATCACTAATTGTCAAACTTTCCAGAGTCTAAACTGCACGTTAGTGTGGGACTGTGTCCACTCTCCAGCACTCTAAAGGGAAAGGGCGGTTGAACACATGGGTTTTAATGATGGAGGAAAGTGCACGGACCAGGTATGTGGTGGACAAGATTTATCTATGCACAAATTCAGGATAGGAAAGGGGGCAAGGGGAAGGGAAAGGAAAGAAAGAAAAGGGGAAAAAAAAGAAAATAAATCAGAATTACATGCAATATATGTAACAATAAGGAAAAACAGGTATTGCAAAACAAAATGCTTTGCTAGTTTGAGCCATTGTGATATGTTAGTAAGAAATTAGGGGTTGCAATAGAACGAGCACTTGAGCAAGCAGAAGTGCCAGGGGTGTAAAGGGGAATTTGCCTCTTTAAGGCATAAGTTTCACAGTGTCTGGCCATTGAGATTGCAATTAAGAGTAACAGCAATACAGCTGCCAGGAACAACCTTGCATCAGCCACACTGGGTGCAACTGGCTGCTGGGGAGCACCACCAAGGCAACACCTCACCAGCCTTCGGAGGGATCTGTCTGGCCCGTGGACCAAATCTGATCATTGTCCCAAAGCTTTTTTCTCTCGGAAGTGTCACTCCAAGAGCATGCTCATGTCACTGCATGAGCAGAGAGGAGGGAGCGGAATAAATTAACTTGAACATATGAAAAGGTTTAGAAAAAGAAGCTTTCAAAGATATGAAGAAAATTAGGCTGAGGAAGATGGCTAACATGGTAATTTATTCTAGACAGATCAGTTCAAAAGGATGGGTCTGTTATTCATTAGAAAGCCAGAGAGAGTGGTTATGAACTAGAATCATGACATCAATTAGTTTCCCCATTAGCGGTGATTGGGGTAGCTGGCCAGCCCTGTGCAAACGAATACATGCTAGGAATTTCTTATGTCAATTTAGTATTACAGACTAATGTAATTGTTAACCTTGGTACTTCACATTCATTTTTAGAGCTTAATGAATCAACTGTCTAATTTGTCAATGTTGATTAAAAGATGAAAGAAATAGGAATATTTTCATGCAGGAAAGAAATTGCTTTTGAAAAAAAGAAAAATAGAACTGATCTATTTTGTGTATCTAAAACCAGGCACGAAACTACTGAAGAAAGCAGAGTTGGGGAATCAGACTTGCCTCTGGTCCTGGCCCAGCTGCACAGTGAAATACGCTTAAAAACATGAGAGTGAATGAAGCACGACTTAAAATATTTTACTAAAAAAGAGAAATTTAAACTTATGCTTCCAATCAATCAGACTGGAATCCTTGATTAGATCTCTTAGATGTTGGGTTGAATCAGGATTTAAATCAATGCCAGGCGAAAACCAGAGAGAAAACCAGTTGCAAAAGAAAATGTGTTCCGTTTTGCATATACTCAAACTTTTCAAAAGCGCGTGTGAGACTCAAAAGGATCTTAATTTTCAGTTCTCACTGTAAAAACAGTGTGCTTTCTGTGATGCTTGCACATACAAGATATCCAGCTTCCTTTAAACACTTTTTCGAGAAACTGGAGGAGCCAGAGGAAGGGTGGCCTGGGACGGACCTGTGTCCTTTCAAGCACCGAGAAAATCACAGCAGTTAAGAATTAGTTCCTTAACCCCAACAAGCCCCTGGGGAGTGTTTGGCTGCATTTATGAGGAGGACTGAAAAAAATTAAGTGCTAACAACGTGGAGAACATTTAGGCCTGCTGCCAAAGGAGATGATACTCATCATGCACATTCTTTGGAGACTCCTGGATGGCTTTCAGATCAGAATCCATCAACCTTTTTGTTATTTCTGTAGGAGAATTACAGTTCTCCTGAGGTTTCTCTGTGAATCCCTCCTTGAATTTGAAGCATGGTTAACCTGGACACGCCAAAATAAAACACAATAATATAAAACCTCAGCAGGTTCGCGGTCCTAAGTGTGCTTACCTGTCTGCGGAGCAGCCGTTCAGCAGAAGGAGAGTGCATCTGCTGGGAAACGCGGGGTTTGCTGTCCCTCACCAAATGGTCACGAGCTCTTACGTGGTGGAAATGGTCTTTTGGAATTTGCAGGAGAGAGCTGGTGTCCGCTGGCTGCGACTGCACCGATGCCTTTGAACCTTGCAAGAGGGAGAAGAGACAGAAATGCGATGCGTTCATCTGGATATTGTGTCCCAATCTCAATGATCTTTTGGGAAAAACACTCTGTTGTACCTCGGACCAGACAGGCATGGCAAAAACACTGAATTCAGCAACTGGCTCTCCGTGACTGGGAAAGAAACCTCCCACCTACTAATAAATTATTTCAAAATTGTCTGTTATTTCATTTTTCTTGGCATTTTCCCCTGATACAACTGGGACTAGCTCCTGTTAAGAACAGAAGATTATAAACTAGAAGTTCATCTGGACTGGCAATTTCTACACCACCGCTCTTGGGCCAACAACTTTGCAGGCAACCACACAGCTCAGCACCGCAAGGATCCGACTTTGAAAGACTCTACAAAAGGATAACTCCATACCTGAGCGTATGCAGAGACCGACTGCTGGGACCTCAAAACCAGCATGAACACTGGAAATGAAGCGAAAGGGAACAGCACCTGGCAGTTTTCAAGGCCAGTTTCACAAAGCATCCCAGGAGAAGGAAATACACACTCTCCAACCTCTTTCTGACCCTTTGTGGTTGCTGGCTACTTCTTCTAAAAGGTTGGAAACTCTGAATGCTCGCCCCCCCTCCCACAGGCTCAACATTTTTCAAAACAATTCATTTAACCTGGACCGCATCCCAGAGAATCTCATTTGTCCTGGAATCTTTCCCAGAACAACAGCCCCATTACGAAGGAGTATTCAAACAAATACCTCCTGCAAGTGCCAGTGTTTCTGACAACAAAACCTTTCTCAGCTTGAAATATTATGGCTTAGTGGTGGTGATTTATTAGGGGTGCCTGGCACCTTTTGCTATCTTCACAGCACTTTATAATATTACAAACTGTAAGCAGGTAGGGGTGACTTCCCCCACCCTGCAAAGCGGTGACATTGTGGGTGGAACAGGATAACGATGCACACGCCAAGATTTGGGCACCTTCCCCACCTCTGAGCGCTTTGGCTTGCTCAAGATGATTGGAATTTCAGCAGCAGGAGAAAAACACAAAAGGTTTAATTGCTTAATGTGGTTATGAATAAGACATTGGCTTTACCTTCCCAAAATACTTCTCCTAGATATCAGTGGGACAGTTTTTCCTGTGGATGTACAAGGGTGCAACGCCTGCCCCTTTCCCAAGCCAGGGCTGTCAGATGGGGCTATTCAGTTCTCCAAGCTGGAAGTGCAATCTTGAAGAAAGAAGGGACTCCAAAATTACCCACTTTTCAGTCAAGTTGATATAATTTTTGCTCAAGACAGGACAAATGAATCCAAATAAAGGGTCAAAAATGCAGCACTGGAAACTCCCACTGTAGCAAACGGGATTCTTTTGTACGGTCAGGGATTTTAACTCTGAGGAATTTCTTGGGTGTTACAGAGAGCCATAAATTCTGGTTCCACTGAAGGTAATGGAAGTTTTGCTGTTGACTTCAGTGGGACTTGAGCAGGATTTCAGATGCACCTTTTACATTATGTGCAAACAGATTCTTTAAAAGACAGCTCTTGACCTTGAAAATTCTGTATTATGGCAGCGATTTCTCATGACTTCAGATTCATCTTCATCCGTTGTGTCTGCATTTTTTTTTTCCTGCTGTTCAACAGTCGCTATTCATACAAATTCTTATTACTATGCAAATTTCAACATCATCTTTCTAATCTGTTCAAATCTCCTACCATTCTGAACAGTGCTGAAATTATGTTCTGCTTAGAGGCTTTCAAATGACAACGCTTGTAAAAACTTCTCTGTCTTATCTGTGACAAATGTCTAAAATGATGGCACGTATGGAAGAATTAAAGACAGCCGCGTTCCCTTACCAGCAGAAGGTAACCCCTGGCAGACAGAGTAAATTAAACACATTGGTAAGTACCAGGAGGCAACTGCAAGTCCAGGTACGGAGGTACAGGTAGAGAGAGAGTCCTCGGTATCTGCAATACGCTGTATCTAAGAATATCTCTGAATTTAGCTCTGAGGCATATATCCCAACCACATGCATTGGGAAGGACAATTCTACTCCCTCTCATTTTTCCATTCATCTCACACTGAGATCTCTCTCAATTCACCACATTTATGTTCATTTTACAGGCATTTCGAGACACCGTTTTCCCTTCTTTCACAGATGTTCTCATATAGAGCTTCCAAAACCTGCTAGGATAGGTACTGCTGCAAAAAAAAAAAAAAAAAACACGAGGAAATATTTTTCTGCTGGGATTTTTGCTTCAGGGCCATAGCTAGCTCAGGTGAGATGGATGGAGCCCAGGCTGGATGGACTGTAACCCTTGAGGAACCAGGCAGGGGGACAACTGGTGCTGAGCCAGGCCAACCGCTCGCTGTTACACTGCCAAAAAGCCCAGGGGAAAGGAGTTGTCTTTAACAGCCTGGACTTCGTAAACCATGAAGGGTCTTTGTGAGTTATAGAGAGTCCTTACAAAGCCATTTCACAGGTCTGGACATCAACACCTCACTACAAACCCATGGCAATTGGTTGCCTCCTACTGGTTAGCTTGGAAAATCCCAGCTATTGGGATTTCAGGATCATTGAGTCCAACCACTAATCCAACCCTGGCACTAACCCATGTCCCCAAGAACCTCATCTCCACACCTATTCAACCCTTCCAGGGATGGTGACTCCACCACTGCCCTGGGCAGCCTGTGCCAATGCTTGACAACCATCTCTGGGAAGAAATTTATCCTAATATCCAATCTAAACTTCCCCTGGCGCAACATGGGGTTGCTGCTTCTCATCCTATCACTTGCTGCTTGGGAGAAATGACCAACCCCCTCCATGCTCCAACCTCCTCTCAGGCAGTTGCAGAGATCAGAGTCCCCTCAGCTCCTGTTCTCCAGCTGAACCTCCCAGGACCCTCAGCTGCGCCCATCACACTTGTGCTCCAGCCCTTCCCCAGCTCCGTTCCCTTCTCTCAACTTGCTCCAGCACCTCAAGGGCTTTCTTGGCATGAGAGGCCCAAAATAGAACCCAGAATTTCAGCTTTGGCCTCACCAGTGCCCAGGACAGGGGGACAATCACTTCCCTGTCCTGTTCTTGTCCCAGTCGACAGATGTGTACCTGACTGGGACTTGTGATGTGCCGGGTTCCTCTCGCCCAGGGAGGCTGGGCAGGGGCTGGAGTAGGGTGGCTGGAACATGTAGCTGTCATTTGGCAAAGAGTGGGTCCGTCCCACCGAAGGCTTCCTCACGCTCAGCAAGTCCTTGCTGGGAGACAAGGTCAGCGTGTCATCTTTGGAGCGGAGATCAGCCTACGGGGAAAAAAACAGTGAGGAAGAAAGAAACCATGGGGTGGGAAGAGGAGAAGTGCCCAGAAACGCGCGTGACAGCCATTGCAATCGGGATGGCATGATGGGCATGCACATCGTCAGGATGGACGAGTTGCACGAATGGAGCTACCAGGAAGCTCTACCCCTCATTTTGTATTGTCAATAAATTGTCACACAGAATGGACCACAGAAACGGAGGAAGCAGCACTGTAGTAATAAACCATGACTATTTCGGGGATGTGCAAAGAAGGCATCATGCCTCAAGGCCAGCAAAGGTCACATGCTTTGCATTGCTTTGATTCTCTGCAATAACTGTAAAGCTCTATGTGCCCTCGTCAGCAAGACAGACTTTTGCAAAGGTGAGTAGTTTGCTCTTCTAACAATAAAATAAACCCACAAGAAATACAAATACAAAACCTAGTTTACAGAATATATTCGCTATTCTAGCTCCCAGTACGATTTTATTGGTTTTTCTTCTCACATAATGAATAACTAAACCTATTTTATTGGAAGGATATCTAAACCTGCTGCTGAAGGGTTAAAGCCATTCTTTAATTAGAAGGGATCTAATGCAAGCAAGGGTTATTGTATATATGTTGACTGTGGAATTTTTACAGCCAAAGAGTCTCTTGTGCAGCACCAGAGGCAATGTCAAATGAGGTGCATTCAGGTCTGATTTCATAAGGAAATATCTCCATCCCAGAAATGTTCTTGGGTGTTACTATGTTGGTTAGTGTTAGCAAAAATGGAAGCAAAGTCAACTTCCATGGATATTTCTGATGAAAGAATTATTTCATTAAAAGTTCCTCATTGAAAAACACAGAAATAAGATGTGACGCTAGTCTGATACTGTGTATTTCTGATCACTTTTAGAAAACTTTAAATCTTACTTTCTGACAAATCTTCCCTTCATTCGGTGCATTATAGGTTTTCTGAAATCAACACTAGGATGTTGGGTTTTTTTTGCAATGTTATCTATCAGTCATAAACCCAAAATGTCACTAAGGTGTTTCATATGCACAAGAAACACGATGAGATTGAAAGGAATTTACAGAAAGAAGGGGGAAATAAAAAAGAAAAACAACAAAAAAGGAAGACCACTGCTGTAAATTTAATGAAGAAAACGACCTGCGCTGTCATGCGGCATTAATTTCAGTCCTCAGGAACCTGCCGATACAGATATAGCCCAGATAAGAGATGCCGCAGCCTCCTGACGCAGCTTGGGGAAGGAGAGCGAAACCTGTGCTGGTAAAGCTGAGACTTGGCTTTTAGGAACCTCTCTGTCCCTCCCCTCCCTGCATTCCTCTTCCAAGCAGTATGTTTAGGCTATTTAGCTTTCATATTATTCAGCTTAAAGCAAAAAACATGGCCTGAAACCCGAGATTTCAAATTCAAAACCATTTGGATCCGAACACGAGAATTTGGATGCCATATCCTACGCAAACCCAACCTTTAATGAACCTCTTTAGCTTCATTGACAGGATCCAATACCACAGCGGGCTCGTTTCCACTTTCTGATCATCTCAGGAGAAATCTCATGAGTGAACTTGGTGAAAACCTTTTGAAATGGCTGAAAAATGATCTTCCGAGGCCAGCTCGCAAACAGAGCTGCAGGACCGCATGACTTTTGGGTTCACTGGTAGTTTTAAGAAACACGTTGTTTTGGCTTGACTGAAAATCAAATTAAATAAATAAACCCAACCCAAATCTATTTTGAGTCAAAACATCCTGAGATGTTTTTCAACTTAAGCTGTGTCTAAATGGAGTATAAAAATACTGCATTTAGAAAGCATCTCAACAAAAGCTTGCAGTTTTTCAGGAGTTTGGGAAACCGTTTTGACCACAACACTTTGTTGGTATCGACACAAATTCACAAAATGCTTTGTTCAACCTGGGTTTGCCTTTCTTTTGGCTATACCCTTGAGACTTTGCTGCGTTCTCAGACAGGTTTGTCTGATCTGATTCAATCCTAGAAGGGCTCTCTCCTCAGCCCCGCTCTCCAGACTAATTTTGAAACAAAACGCCCCATAGAAAATGCTAAATGTAGTTTACAAAATCTTTTGCACGTGACGCCATGAAGCATGATGGGAAATATTGTCACGGTTTACGAGGTGTTTCCCAAATAAATGCTAATTAGGATGACAATTGAGTATAATGGCAGGAAATTTATCAACAACACAAACATCCAAAGGCAGGTACATGAACAACAACAAAGAAAACAATGATCCAAAAATGTTGGAAGAGGAGCTATGTCTGTTGTACAGCAGAAAAAAAGCACTTGACTGCTACACAGCTAAAAATGTCTAATGTTTCAAAGAGGAGATGGTTAAAGCAGGGTTCAAAATACTGGTTATTTCATTCAAAAAGACACAAAATAGTCCCAAATTTTTTTTGCTTTTTATCTTTCCTTTTTTTTTTTGTCTTCTTCAGCATGATGACTGCTCGTAAGAATTCACAAAAGCAGCATCTCGGAGAGATCCCCATCTGATATTTGTAAAATAAAGAGTCTGGCACCAATCATGCAAAAAGCCTTGTGGTGCCTGTGTTCATCAAGACAAGAATCCGTCACAAACCAAAGGGCTGTCGATGACCCCTCAGCAGAGGACACATGAGTCATTAGCTCATGGGTGTCTCTTCCACACAACATCACTGATTTGTTTCAGATGGGGAGGAAATGTCGACCTTGACACTTTCCAAAGTGTTTTTTTTTTTTACTATTTATTTGACTTGTAGAAAACACACTGTTTTTACATAAGACGCCAAAGGAAAAATAGAATTAAATACTTGTTCCTTGCAAGGAGCCAAGTTTGTGGACAAGAGCGATAACAACCCAGGACCTAATGGCATTAAGGACAACGTCCTGTTCAGGGGGAAGGTCAGTGCTGTTTGGAAATGGGCTTGAACTGGAAATGCCATTGGGCAGGTATAGAGAGGTGGAAACAGTATTTCGAACCCTGTAAACATCAGACTACACAGCAACCAGTGTATGTACATTGCTTTCCAGAGCATTAAGTAAGTGTGTGTTAGTGTCATCAGGAAAAGAGTCATCCGTCAGAGCTAAGGACCAGGACTTTTCAGAGAGAATATCTGACGTCAGAGACAGAGCCTCCATCTCAGCTAGAGGGATCTAAAGGGAGAGATGATTAAACATAAGAAACCAGGACACAAATCTTTAGGAAAAGAAAGAAAATAATTATCATAATCTAAATACTTCTAGACACTAAAGCAATATCCTTGCAGTGGGAGACGCTACATCATGCACATTGTTACCAGGGACAGAATGTCAAAGAAATGAAATATAACAAAGAATTTAAAAAAAAAAAAAACAACAAGGAGTGAGACATTCATACTTAAATGCTTACCAGTGAGCTGGGAGGGAATTTAAAACATACACTAATGCTAGCATTGTATTTGGTTGTTCTCCTGTCTAGATGAAGAAGCAAAAGTAACATTATTTTTATACTAAAGATATTTATCCTCTTGGCTATGATCAAATAAAAGAGGCTTCCAGATCTTCCGACTTCTTTCAAGTTGTTCCTACGCAATAACTGATCTGCTTGATTCCCCAATAACAAAATAATTTTGCAGGTGGGGTATGGAGCGTGCCTTTCCCTGCACTCCGCTGGAACTATAATCAACTTCCTAACGACTAAATGGGGACAGGGAGAAACTTAAGGCTTGATTCAAAGTCTGGAAAGGTCAGCGAGTGCTTTCCTGGTGACTTCAGTGGGGTTTGGCCTGCGAAAGAGACCCCAGTGCCTGGGTAAGTGCCAGTAACTGTCCTATTAAAGAACCTCCTGCTCCCAAATGCCACCCAGCCCTGTCCCCAGCAGCCTCCTGCAGCCCTGAGCAAACCCAGGTGAGCTGGGAATAGCTGCTGCGCTGCTGTACGATGCGTCTTGCACAAACGCATCCCTGCTGAAGGCACTCCAGAGACTGACAAAGATCTTTATCAAAGCGTTGGTGAAGTGGTCTCCTTAGACACAGAGCTCTTTTGTGTAAGAAATGTGAAATGTCACTTCAGGTTTTGGAGAGAAAGGGGAAAAGGAGGCTGCAGCATCTCCCCCGGCGCCGCATCCTTGCTGCCAATCACCATTGGAGCGATGCTCACCCTCCCCAAATCCCCACCTCGGGTGCGTGCCTGATGCCTGTGGCGCTGGGGACAACATTTCATCAGGAAACCAAATCCCCACCTCGGGTCTGTTTCTGATGCCTGTGGTATTGGGGACAACATTTCATCAGGAGACCTCCAGACCTGGCTCACTCTAGCAGAGGCCACCTGGTCTGGACAAGTCCCAGGTGCTTCCTTTCCATTCCTCATTGCATTTTTCCCCCCGCTATCCTCTATGCTTGAAAAGTCTTTCAACAGCAATATATCTTCCAAGAAAAAACACAGAGGCCCAGATCTGTTGCCCTTAAGTTATCAGAGGGCTGGGTTTTCTCACTCTTAGAAATGGCATCACTGGGGTGAACTAAACCCAGTGATGAGTGAACCTTGAGAGGCTCCAAACTTCAGCCAAGATAAGCAAGAGGGTCGGGCTCCTCTCATCTAACCTTGGGCTTGATATCTCCTCTAGCACAGCCGTCTGTTGGCAATGGATGAGAGAGATGCTTTGGAGGAACTCCTGATCTCATACGAGGCTCCCCAAAAAAGCATTGCCAGCTGCCGGCGTGGGACAGCGATCCCCAATGGGGACCTGGTGGCCGGAGCATGGGGGACACCAGCAGCTCCTGCCCGATGGAGCAGCTCCGCCGAGAGCTGCTATTAATCAGGTTGCTTTCAGCAAGTCCCAGTGCTGCTCTAAATTTCCTGACTTGCCTGAGAACATGACAAATGGTGCGAAAGGAAAAGCCAAAATGTAAACAAAACATCACCCTCCTTCAGCCTCCCTTCTCCCAAAATTGAGTTTGAAGCCGTCAAAACATTTGGTTGGAAACATTCAACTGATTTATACAGGCTTTAATTAGAGGGGGGTGGGAAAATAAAATAGCTTAAATTCTAAAAGAAAAAGCCATTGCAAACTGGAATGCTATATTTTTTCATTACAAACATGTCAAAACAGAAGCATTTTCTTGCTGCAGCAGCACTTTCTGGTGAAAAACGTTGTGATAAAAAATTTCCAACCAGCTCTCACTGAGTTTCACAGTGACCCTCTGCCTTCCCTGCCAGAGCTACCATCTCTATTCTTCCCGCAATTCTTAGAAGCAACCACTTCCTATAGCTTAATAGACCTCAATCTGGAAAGCGATACGCAGCAATCAGAGGGAGACATGTTATCCCGCTATATAAAGCTCTGCAGTAGGATTTCATTTTACCTAAGCTTATTCCTTTCCTCTAGTGAACCACCGAGTTGGATAATTTAGTGTGTCAGTGAGCTCATAAATAAGCACACTGATTTAACAAGAAAACTTCTGCTATTTTTAGCCAGAAAGGAAAAAACATATAGATCAAGAAATATGGAATTTGCTCAATTCCAACTGCAAGAAAAAATAGGTATGCTTGAATTATTATTATGGCCATCGCAGTGATTTGGGAAAAATATTTGCTCTAAAGAATAACACGCTTGAGAAAGTAGGCATTTTATTCTAAGAAGTAAATGAACTAATTTTGACCAAATATTACCGCCCTTGTTTGTGAAAGCACTGGAGCACACGATTACTTAAGTACATCATTAAGGGCTGCCTTGCCGTCTAAATTCAGTTTACATCAGAGATGAGGATGTAGTTTACAATGACCCACTTGCAAGAAGCCTCTTTAGGAAAATAATTCAAAACTGGATTTTCACGCAGTGTAAGTCGGCACAAAATGCAGAGATGGTTTTATGATCCCCAGCAGCTCGGGCTCAGCTCTGGGCAAAGCTCACACCGTGAGACATGTCCTGGCATCGTACAGGTTAGGAGCAAAAAGCTCCACTGAAGGTTGAAAAGGGGATTTTGTACATTTTTCCCTACAACACTCACGAATAGTAAATCCCAATGAAAAACTTCTTACTGTGTTGAAGAGAGCAGCTCGGAGCTTGTACTTTTCCTCTTGCATTGACATACAACATCATAAACCAAGATATTATCTCAACTCCCACAGAAAAAGCCCAAATGACTTATGCTTCAAAATCCCTGTGACTACATTACATAAAGAACTTTAACTCTCTATTAAAGGTCTCAGTCAAATTGAGTTTGGATGGAGACTTTGCAGGAAATTAGGAATATTAACCTGGTTCTCAGAGTTGTAATATTCGGGAGCTGGGAGGGCATAATGATGGTACACAGAGCCTGACAGGTTGTCCATCAGCTTCAGCTCTCCTTCCAGAGATTCCTGGATCAGCAGGGATATGGTATCAAACAAGTGCCTTTCCTAGGAGGGGTGGTGTGGAGCGTGCAGAGAGAGAGAGCAAGCCAAAGAGAGGAAAAATTCAGGGACAGGGACAGAGAGAGAAAAGGACAGTGTGTAAAACCCAACGAACAAGGGCAGGGAGGGGGGAAGAAAAAAAACAGGATAGAAGGGAGGGGGATTGAGATGGGAACGTTCAGGGAGAATAGCGGTAACAGGGACAACGGGACAGGAGAGGAGAGAGAACAGTGCAGTAATATCACAGTGAGCAGTGACAAATTCTCAGACATTTCTAGAGACGAGGCTGACACCAACTGCCCCAGAACCGTGGTGCTCACGCTCAGGACCCTCCTTGGGGACAATTCTCGCCCTCACCAGACACGGCTGGTTACTCCTGGGATCTGAGCATACAGCAGCATCTTGGTACTTGGTGCTGTGAACTTCTACAGGACACCACTGCTGTAAGGTTTCTACACCCACCATCCACATTTCTGAGCAAGACCTAATGTCTGACACCTAAATCTATATCCAGAGCTCACATAAATTAAAATAACCTAACTTGAAGAGAAGGTGAGCATCCTGTCCATAAAAGCTGCAGATGTCTAGGACGGACACACGTTGGGTCACTAATTCACATGCCAGACATGGGTTGAGGTGCCTCAGTTGTCCTGGCCGATTTCAGACCAGCTGGCCACAGCACAGACAACGGGAGGTGACACAGAGCAGGGTCTGGCTTTCGCAGGCAGCGTGGGAGCAGTTTAAGGGTTGCACCTGTCACGTAGGGAATGCCCACTACATACAATGAAATGAGGACCGTCGTTACAGTCAAACAGCACACAGTGCTGGGGAACAGGCAAGCAGAAGAGCATGCTGAACATGTGTCCTTGCAGGGTCGTGCCCTGGGGATTGTATTCCTCTGCTATCGTGCTCAAGCATCAGATTTTTCCTGAAGATTTTGGCTGGGAGAAAAAATAATTGGAATAAAATCTGCCTGGGGACTTTGAGGTGTCTGTTAGAGTGAAAGAGCAAGAAACACACTCTGGAGGTTATAATTAGAATAAGCCATTTCCAAAGCCACCTTCAGAGAGGACAGTTTATGAGACTGAAGAGCTGAGGGTATCCTTCCCACTCATTTGTCTTGCAATTTCTCTCTTTGCCAGTGTGAGGGCCGGTGCAGGGCAATGGTGCTGAGATCAGTTTGCCAGTACTCTGCTGAACGTGTACAACAACAGTTGGGACGTGTTGTTTCTTCCTAGAGAACGTAACGAGTCTGGATTTCCCCATGTTGCCCTGAACTCCCTTTTCCTGTGCCAAAGAGCAGCTTTGGACTCCATCTCAGATGTCAGTGACTCCTAATGGCACCAGAAATTTCCAGTAGCTTAAAAACTGCAACAAAGCTTAAGTAGAGATTTACTCTTTTTCACCCTTGGACTAAAGATCACAAATGAGTTTTTCATGCATTAGAATACTCATTAGTCCACCCCAGGCAGAAGCCAAGATACGCTGTTGTGAAATCATGATGTAATAAAAGCTAATGAGGTCTGTGTAGAGTTTAACACAAGTTGCAATCAGCTAAGACTAAAAAAAAGCTGGACAGTTTTTTCTTGTATAATTCCAGTTTGGTTCCCTCCCAAAGGACCTGACCTCACCTCTCTCATTCCTCAAACTGAGTTTTCATCCAGAAACTGGTGCTTTAGAGAGATTTGTTGCAGCTCGTAGCAGCTACCGCACTCCAGCCCTGCTCCTGCCGGTGGGAGTTTTGCCACCAGTTCTGGTGAGCTCAGGTTTGAGCCTCCTCTGACTGATTCTGTGGTTAAAACAATCTTTTCTTACCAGTTTGATTGCAGGGATGGATTTTAAATTGAAGTTACATAAAACAAATTTAATATCTAAGCAAAGATTAGCCAAGTTTTATTCCTCTTTTATGTCGTGGTTTATGGTCTGCGTTAGAAAAGCAAACACGTTATGCTCATGATTTTGCTGTCACAAAGGACCTAGCCTAAACTTTGGATTAGAGCAAATTTGGAGATAGCTCTGAACTGAGTGGCTTGGGCACATCTCCAGAACAAACTGCAAAGCTCTCTACCTCTGAACAGATGCATCAAGGTGGTCTGGAGACCTGCCTGGGTCTCTTCCTTGGAGCATCGGTGCCCACAGCACGCAATGGCCACTCAGCAGACAGCGAGGAATACAAGCCCTGGATGTACGTACACCCACTCCTCCATCACCGACTCGTGCGTGTCTTCCCCCAGCAAATATGCAGGTCAAGCCCTCTTCACCCTCCAACTGAGATTCTCACCATAGGGTAAACTAATGAGAGCTGAGAATCCACCTTGATTTGCATGGGATTGGTACATCCTCGGGGGCTCTCGGGTCTCTCTCCACCACTGCTTGTCCATGCAAAGATGTCTGAGGGGTTGTGTTGGCCGGGGGTCATTGTCTTCATCTCCATCTCCAGTTCTGCTTCGAGCTCTGCCTCCTCCTTTGCCTCCTTGTTGCTCTCCTCCAAGTGCTTCATGAGCACAGCGATCACCACGTTCACCAGGACGAACTGGGCCGTCAGCACGAAGGAGACGAAGTAGATGGGTGAAATGACAGTGTTGTAACAGGTGGACTCCTGGTCACAGTCTCGCAGCGTGTCCTGGAAAAAGAGGGGAAATGAGGGACAGATGTGAAGAGTTTCCAGCACAGACCTCAGTCTGCAGTCTGGTCATCTGACTGCAATGAGTTGTCCTTTCATGAAGAAAACTGAGAAGATTCAGCAAATTTCATGTCTAAAATGGCAAAATACTTGCCAGTAAAACCTTAGATTTTCCGTGTTAGTCCCCACGAGCAGGCTCAGAAGAAATCATTCTTGGGGTGTGCGACAACAGCCATCGACACCCTGCTGCTCCCAAAGGAAAGGCTGTTTTATCAGGTTAGACACCAAACGCAGAAGATTGTGACAGATGGATCCAGGGCAAAGCAGGGTGCAGCTACAACCCATCAGCGATCCCACCTGCAGACACTCTTTGCTCAGGTTCACACCTTGTCACTAAGACTTTGGCCACCTACCACTCACCATGGGCTACAAAGGGACAGAGAAGCGATTCCTTCGCACTAGCTTGCACCTTGTGCATTCGTAGACCTGATTTCTTCACAATAGCATCCCTTACAGCTGTTCCCTAAGAGAGACTCTCAGAAACCTGGGTTTTCCCAGGAAAAAAAACCCACAAAGTAAACCCAACAACAATAATATTAGTAACAGGAGACTTTAAAGGAAAACAATAAAACTAATGCACATTACTGAGCTGAACTCTTGTTTTACTTGAGAGATGAGTCCCTTTATTTTTCCCCCTTCTTTTAAAGTTGCTCTCTTAGGTTAGAAAAGGGAATATATGGAGTTTGCCAGGAGCCTGCAGCCGTAGGCACCACATTGTTGGGGGGTGGGAACACAACTAGAGACTTTGCCCAGTGCGTGAATGAGGACACCAGCTCACTGCAGGACATGAGTGTCCTGGCTGAGCATTGTTACCATCCTGGAGCAGTGTGGGTGGCTTGTAATTAATTATAATTAATGAGAATAATTCTTAATAATAACTATTAAGAATTATTAATTATTATCTTAATTATAGGCAATACCGCTTTTTCTTGGGTCTCTTACCTTCATTATCCCATTCCAGTTGTCTCCCGTGGATACTCGGAAGAGGGTCAGAAAGGCCATGCCGAAGTTTCGGAAGGTGGCGTGCCGTCCCAGCCCCTCGCAGGGGTGCGTGTCATCGCATTCTGGGGACCAAGCACAGCCGTGAGACCCCTGATGCACCCACCGCTCCCCCCGCAGCCACCGGCACGGGAACACTCACCGAGGTCTCCAAACAGCTCCACTCCAAGAGCTGCAAATATGAAAAACAACAACATGAAGAGAAGACCCAGATTCCCCACCTGGAAAGAGAAAAAGAAATAGGGGGAGAAAAACACACAAAAAAAGAACGTTCATTGATTTTTTTGTTCCAGACCTGTTTCTTGCTGTATTCTTTAATCCAAAACTTAAATTGCTTCAGGGGAAAAATGACCTCAATGTGAGGACTGTATCTCAGACTGAGCTTCGGAAGGGAAATACGATTTTCTAATGACAGTAGAGATAAAATGATTAGCATTCCTCTGCGATAGGAAATGAGGTCTGGGCCAGAGGAGATCTGGTGTGATATGGCAGTGGGTTACCTGCGGCAGCGCTTGCATCACGGTGTCCAAGAGGGCTCTCATCCCTACAGCCATCTTCAGCAACTTCAACACTGCAGAAAACACGTTTGTAATATGGTAACGGCGGCGTTAACAAACTCAGTCCCTCTCCCAAGAGCCACAGATTATAGGAAGAGAAATGTGAAATCGTGTCAAGTGTTCTCCATTAGCTGCTATAGTCCCAGGCCTTTTTACATCGCTCCTGGTTGCTTGGATACTATTAAAATCCCATGAATAGCAGCATCACCTATCCTGAGACTTGGAGAAAGGGTCATCGTTCTGCCTGGCTTTTTCTTTCCCCACCTTATCTGTGTCAGACTCATCTCCTCCTTCCTCTGGTTATCGTGCGCAGTTACGTTCCCAGCCCTGGGGCTACTTTCCCACTTCCATACGTGATTCACTGATTTACACATCTCTTCCAGAAGGTTGCATTTCCAATTAGAAACTACATGTATTTTTAATTCTGAAAGGGATCCAATGCACAGGAAAAAAACACTTTTTCCCCCCTTGAGACACAGCAGCATTTCATTTCTCCTCCAGTTCCTTCTTTGCTTAGATGATGGCTGTAATCATCGCAATTATACCTCAGAGCACAATGTTGCCCTTCAGGAGGGCCCAGGAGTATTTTATTCAGGGCCTGAGCACTCACATTTTACCACTTCCCCATTTGGCCCTGAGAGCTCCCTGTTCTGAAAAATCAGGTCCCAAAGAAGTTGGCTTCCCAACTTGGGTACGTGTCATTACAAGTCTGAGGGGACAGATGGATGCAGAGTGACGAGGCATGCTTTGTCACCAAGCGGTGATGTAAAGTCCCACGGGAAATTAAATTTATTAGATGCTTGTCTTTTAAAGGTAACATCCTCGAGCTTGTGTTCTCTGATCCCTTTTAGAGACAACTTCGATTTGACTGGCATATTTGTTACAGGTACATCTCTGGGAGTTACAGCCACAGCTCCTTTATTTCTAAGCGCTCGGCTTTCAAGTCCTCTCAAGACAGAAACACATAGCCAGTTAGCTCAGTTTTTTGGCTCCTCACAAGTATTTTCCCCCATTGTTCTTTTATTTGTTTACAGCCTGTTGATGCCAGAACTATGCACATCGCAATGGGGGTGTGCCCCAGGATCATTTCCCAACGCTTCACTCTCTCCTGGCGGGGACTCCATGCCTCAAACACAAGCCAACTCTGCTTTATTCGTCTCACCTCGAGCAATCCTGAGTACCCTCATGATTCGGATAATAGTGGGGTTAATTGGTAGCGAAGCGTTCACCTCGATCTCTTCCAAAGTGATGCCCATGATAGACAGGAGCACGATTGCCAGATCTAATTGGTTCCATCTGGAGAAAACACAGAATGAAGTTTAACATCTACTAAGAAGCTGGCAAGGGGAGGTAGCTTGTTTCACATGAATTCCAGTCATTTTGATGGTTCTAGCACTCAAATGAATCTGCAGCATTTTTCCGCGGGTATTATACAAAAGCAGTTATGTTATGAAATCATTACAACTAATGCATCTCGTTAGAAAATCAGCCAGTTCCGAAGATATTCTTGACTGAAGGGAAAGAGAAACAAAAGCTGGGCAGTTTTCTACCCAGAGGCTGCAGACCTCAGGGGAGACACTGCCATATCTGCCCAGCCACTTCCAGATATGATGCTCGTGGACCTCAGCATGAGATCTGCCCTAGAAAGAACCGGACCCTATGTCCGGTCCTTGCAATAAATATTATATTGGGTAAAAAAAAGACCCCGGGGACTTGTACCAGGTTGGAGAGAAGGATAATCCCAGCCTGGACAGCCAAGACATGGGGAGAGGGGTGGAACCATCCCTCAGCTGCTAAAGGAGTCGTGTCAAGTCCTGCTTAGTGCCAGGGCTCTTGGTGTTAACATTGAAGGAGGCAAAAATGGGAGGAGAAAGATTCACCAAGGATGTAAAAATCTGTATTTGTGAAGTGAGAGAGTGAAAAATCTAGAAAAAGAAGAATTTTCATCTGCTGTTCAACATCTGCTTAAAAAGAGATCCCTTTTCTCTTGCATTTCCACTCAAGGCTAGATTGCCTCTGTTGGCATAAATGTTGTCACTTCACCAGGTCCTCTTGATTATATGGACACACAAGTCGCATGAGCAGAGAACCAGCCGCTCGGTGTAAGACTCGCTCTTATTTTATCCACCCCAAGGGCTGAAGTGGCACAATCACACTCCTTGGTGTGCCTGATCCTTTCTCCAACTCATATCCCAAGGCTTCACCAAACCAGGTTTCAGTTTTCACACCAAAAAGCATTCAAGCATGTCAGACTGACACCACTGAGAACAGCATCGGTGTCCAGGACACTGAATTTGGGCACCTGTCCCCAGAAATGTGCTGCAGCCCCCACAGTCAAGATGGAGCTTTTGTTACCTGTCTTGGAAGAAGCGACGAAACCCAAAGGCAATAAGCTTGAAAACAGACTCCAGGACAAAGATCACAGTAAAGATGTAATTGCAAATCTTCAGGGCTTCATCAAGAACCTGGGATGTGGACACAGGAGCAGGGTTACATGCCAGCTCTGCTGAGGGGCTTTCTACCTGCAAACTCACCCTCCCCTCCTCTCACCAGCTACTCATTTCCCAGCTACAGATAAAAGGCTCCAACCGTGGGCTTTCTCCGATGACAAATGTCCCAGGGAAAAGTCCCAGTGCCTCAGAGAGCGCACAGGCTGCATTTCTGCCTGGCCCCAGCCCAGCTGATTTACAGGGTGTTTCAAAAAGCCAGACCCAATTTGAAATCAGTGTATCTTTGAAAGTGGGTCCATCCTGTAATTCACAGGAGGGGCTGACACAAACCCAAGGCACAACCCAAACCCCACACCAGTAACCCAGCCCCAGCTGGGATCTCTTGGGTGAGGGGTAGGAGCTGCTGCATTTGCAGGTGTCAGCAGCGCAAAACTCCTCGTGCTTTCAACAGAAAGCAGAATTTCATCCCACTTGCTATTTGTTCATTGCTGCAAGAGCTGTGGGTTGGCTGGGATCGTGCAAGCGCTGGCCAAATGGCTTCTTGGTGACAGCCTGTCATTTACTCCTCACCTTGAGCTTTTGGCAAGGGGCAGGAGAGAGGGATGGCACGCCAGCAGGAACGAGTGCCTCGGGTTTTCCTCTGCCCACCCTTCCCTCTGCAGGTGTCCCAGCCTGGCCGTTAACTACAGGTGCCTCCTGGTTGGGACAGCTCCTGCACACTCAGGCATTAAGCCATGTCAGAGATTATTTCATCCCAAAAGCCCAGCTCATGGAGGAGTGCTGTGGCAGCAGCATCCTGTGTGGCCTCCCAGGTAACATCCATCAAATGGATGTGGCCAGAGCACTCTTAGGGATGCGAGAGATGGCAACAAAGTGCTCTCAGACAAAAACAAACAAACAAACAAAAAAAAAACCAAAAACCACCAAAACCCAATTGCTGATCTCTGAGCGGGAAAAATCAGTAGAGGGGGTTTTAAGCCACGCGCTCTGCCTCCATGCTACAGTTTAGCTTCAAGCATCCATGGGTGAAAACCACCTCAACGGCCTGAGAAGTACAAGCCCAGCGCCAATGGAAGCCGTGGCTCTGAATGAGCCTCTCTGCTGTGCTGCAGGGGACCTGGGCTTTGCCAGCAAACATGCAGATTAATTTGGCAAAAGCAGGTTTTACCCAGCAGCTCTTTGCTCAAAACACCTTTACGCGCACCACAGCCCCTCCTCTCTGTGGGCAGCTGTAACATCTACGTCTGGGATCTCATCCACAGGCCATCCCACCATCAACCCCTTTCAGCACCAACATGCCGAGCAATCATAAATTTGGATATAAAGCTCTCTGATACGATTAACCTTTTAAATATCTGCAGGATCCCAGCCATCGGTCACCCGGACAGTGATTTCGGGGCCCTGATTCAGCACATGCATGGCTCTCTGTGTGCTGTCATCTCAGCACAACCCAAGCTTGAAGTTACTACCCTTAGAGAAAAAGTGTTATTTTCCTGAAGAAAATTAGAAACAAAAGCCTGCCCAACATTTTTAAAATACAAGAGAAAATGTATCTGCAAAAGGACTGCGGTAAGACGCACGCCCTAGAGCGATTCCAATCCAGGCTCCTTAGCCAACCTTTTTCATCACCAAATTACTGAATCATTCAATGAGCCTTCCATGGTATTTAAAGGTGACCTGACTAGAAAATAAATAAATTGGGCTTGTGCCCTTTCACTTTTTGGCTTCTTTATGATAGGCTGGAGGCTGTTTTTCCCCTTGCCTGCATGTCTTATTTGTTTGGGTTTTTTTACATTAGGTATTCAAGTCCTGTCTAGTCTTAAAGAATATTTCCCCCTATTGTGTGTTATATTTATTCATTCTGAAAGTGGCTAATAAAAATAAGTGCAAGTTATATGGCAAAGGCAGCTATTTCCATTTCATTCTTATGCATGAGAGACTTGACATCCCAGGACAGGCTGTTTTTATTTTCAGACTATGACAAAGACCCGGGAACTTAGCGTGCTAATATATTAAAATGTATTTTAAGAATCAGCACAGAATCCAGAGCCTTTGAAAACTGGGCCCTGTGGACACTGGGAATTTAGGAGGAACTTTGCAAAAATAAACATTTCATCATATTTTTTTCTTTTTTGCCCTTTTTTTTTTTTGTGTGTGTGTGGAAATCCCAAGTCAAATGGAAGATTTCAATGATAATCTCATCTAGCAAACCAAACAAACCTGCTCCCCTCATCATTTTTAAAGCAGCCCTTTTGCATTCAACTAGAAGGAAGAGGTGCAACAGGGGCCAGGGCCCAAAAGCCATGGTTTGAGCTGGAAGACAGGCAAAGCATGGGGCAAAGGGCCACGCTGGGCAAGGTGGACGAAAGCCCCGAGGTCTAACAGCAAAACTGGCATTAACTCTGCCCATCAGCACATCCCACCACAGCCAACCGTGTCCCCCAGCTCTGTCCCCATACCTTGGGCTGCTGGTAGTGCTCCATGGCCATGGTGATGACGTTGAGGCCAATCACGCCAGTGATGAACAGGTCCAGGTAGTGGCTGGTGCACATCTGGTGGATGAGGAGGCGAAAGCGGGAGTAATCCGAATAGTAGGGCTTACACTGAGCTTCTGCAGCAGGGAGGAGGAGAGCGGAGAGGCACAGCAAGTCATTTCTCTGCGTCTTTCTGAAGTCAACGCACCCTCACTTTCCAGTTCCAAAGATGATAAATTCTAGACCGTTACAGCAACATGCTGTCTTTTTTTTAAATTTATTCTCCCTTTTTTCTTGCTGGCATGTTACCATTTTTAATACACAGCAGGGCTCCTGTCATCTTATATACGTTAAACATCTTCAGTGGGACATGCGCTATACTCAGCCTTATGGCATCAGGGATGAGGTGAGCTGGGACTATTGTGCTGCTAAAGACTCTTTTCCCTGTAGGGAAATTTAAATTAAATTTAAATCTAAACAACATCTTTTGTTTATGCTGATTTTAAAGGATCTTAAAAGTCCCCAAAGTATCCAAAAGCTTGATTAATGGTCAGATACCGGGAACAGTTTTTACTAACAATGGCTTAAATACACAGACCATTGAGTTAGCGGTGGTCTTTGAAAGAGAAGTAATTCAGTTATATTATATTCTTTGCAGTAAACTGCAGATAGAACAAAATTCAACACTCTGGTTGTCAGGGCCCTGAAAAATGGCCCATAAAAAATACCAAGGAAAACTGATCAGTCAGCCTTAGCGATTAGAAAATAATGATCCTCCATTTAGACAAGATTATCAAAATACAGATTTCACTGTTCGAGTCGTTCCCACGTTCGGCTGCCTCAGGGATGACACATGCTCTTCAGACCTTGAACATTCCTAGAGATAAACTCATTTACTCACCTAATCTCTAATGTGGAAATGCCAAGGCTGAGTATATAATTCAGTACAATTTTCAAGAAGGCATTATAATGCAGATTGAAGCAGAAAGGACTGTCTTGAATATGTCAAAGTATAATATTACTCTCATAATTAGATGATCAACTGGTTATGAAAATTATTGAGCTGTAAGAATTACATGGCCTGATATTTAGTGCTACTCAGCAAATGTACAGTTTGATACATTATTCCGGGCAAAAATTTCGGCAGAACGAAGCCACAAAGCACAGGTTTGGGTTGCCCTTAGGGAAAACTAATTTTAGAAGATTAAATTTTGCCTGGAAATAGAATTCACTTTGTCAATAGCCAATGACATTGCAATCAAACCCATAGATTTAACGGTTTCATGCGCTCCCTGCTCCATAACAGGATCGTGACAAATCAGAGAAGTTTTGTTTTTCCCCTAGAGACAGACCTTTCCCTTACAGCCCAGGACCAGAGAGACGAATCACTCAGCAGTTTTATTCTGTAGGGGTTTGGAATGCCCAAAAATCTGTTTCAGCATCATCAAATAAAAGGTGGTATTAATATTCACTTTCTGATCTGCAGTGTGCTTTAGGTGATCTGTACCTGAGTGCTAAAGCACAATATCGATGAAAAGGTCCATAAAATGAATTTTCATGCTGAATCTATTGAGTGCTTACAAAAAAGCAGCCTGGTAGCTGCTGACTCACTCATAAGACTTTGTCAGATATCTCAGAATCTGCATAAATCTCCATAAAGTCAAGATATCTCGATCACATTATGCTAAATTATGAGTAGCAAATTAACTAAAATGTTTGAATACAATTAGGTTAGGAATAGGACCTATTTTTATGAACCAACTTATCATCTCAGAAAGAAACACCATCGTAATTGGATCACTTACTTCTTCTACATTTATGCATAATTCACATTCCAAAAGAAAAATGTCAATGTTTCTGCCTTTGCTTGCAGTGGATTTACTTGTGAATAATTACACTGGAATTCAAATTTTTCTTAGCTTTGATTGGCAGGTAATTCCAAAGCCTACAGAATAGCACCGTCGCTGTTAGAACAGAGAGAGGATTTAGAGAGAGGCTGTAAAATGTCTCCTGTGCAAGGCTCCTGCACCTGGATTAGCCAGTGCATGACCTTATAAGCAGGGCTGCCAGTTGTTCAGATATTTTCCAAGGTTTCTTCCCTTCTGCATCCCTCTTTCCAAACACCAAAGCTCCTTTCCACTTTTCCCAGCACATGCCCCAGCCAAACATCTCTGGATGCTGCTCTCGCAGATGCGCTTGCAGCCTTAGAAAATCACCATTAGTGAATGTTTCACCCTTCCCCATTAACGTTAAATAAGAGGGGATTTGTCAACCCTGGTCATTATCCACGTCACCACTCGCTTCCGCGGTTGTCGCATGCTGGCCATGCAAGTTAGTGCAATAGAGATACTACCGTGAGATGAACCACACAAGCTGGCATGCTGTCCGAGGACTATAGATAAATAGCTACTGTGTCTAGGCAGGCAGGGAACTTTCTGAACAGATAAACCATTTTTTTTTCCTATTGTATAAATACCATTTATTTAATCCAACCTGCACAGTTCTGCAAAGAAGTCGGGTGTTGCTCATGTATAACCATCCAAGTGCAAAGCCCATGCCCCCTATCACACAGTATCGTTTCTAATTATTGCAGGAAAGATCTAAACAATACCAACATCTTGGGAAATACAGACATCTGTTAAATTCCAGGTGGTGAACTCCACAACTAACACAACACCACATTACTGTACTGTTACAATACACTGTGTCAAGAACAACAAGAGCTCTGGGTTAGTCTCGGTTATTACTGGAAAGGTTAACTTGGCTTCCCGGCACACATGGCGTTAAAGAAAAGAGGAGGAGAGCAAACAAACAAAAGAAGAATTGGCAGAATGAGAATGTGAAAAGATGGGGAAATACAGCAAAAGCCCACTATGAGACATAAAGCTGGTAAACAGGGTGTAAATCCAGCTGCTTCACTGTGGCCAGAGGCCAGGAGGGTGGGAGAGGGAGAAGTGGTTCAAATTTAGATATCATTACACTGGAGAAAATCAGCTCAGACAGTGAAGCCTGAGCAATCTCCTCCTAACCCAAGCAGGAAGGAGGTTTTACAGCCTGTAAAGTCCCACCTGCTCCTTCATCCCAGGCAATGGAGATCTGAGGGGACGGTGCTGGTGAGGGGACTGTGTGGCTGGCAGGGGGGCACTTGGCTTGTCACTTTTGTGATCCCTCAATTCAAGTTGTTTCCAAAGCAGACATTCTGTGCTCATCTTGGCATCATTCCATGGGATTAATAATTGATCCCCTTGACAAGGGCTGGGAGGCAGAGCCCGGCAGCCCCAACCTCTGTCCTGGGGTCGCCAAACTCATTGTCATCCTCTCCTGCCTGTTTGGAGTGGCAGTGACCATGGCTGTTGTGGGAGAAACATTTCCCATTCCCTCTCAACCTCTCCCTTTGCCCAGAGAGGTGGTGGATGCCCCGTCCCTGGAGACATCCCAGGTCAGGCTGGACAAGGCTCTGAGCAACCTGAGCTGGTGAAGATGTCCCTGCCCCTGGCAGGGGTGGCATGGAATGAGCTTGGAATGTCCCTTCCAACTCAAACTATTCTAGGATTCTTTGGTGATCACAGCCCAGCTTTGGGGCATTAAACCCCAGGCTCTGTGGGAGATGGGGCCGAGGTCACTCTTTTCCTGCTAAATGCATTTTCTTGGTGGGAATGGGGCTGGGCATGTGGCTCTGAAATATCTCCAGATAGCAGCTGCCTGCAAATATAGCCCTGTCAAAAGAGAAATTGCCACTTTCCCCAAGGTGGCTTTCAAGCCGGAGGTGCGTGGGCATGGGAAATTGGAATTCACGAGAGTGGGACAATTCCATTACCATCTCCTCCAGCTTCTTCCTTCTTCTATAATAAGGGAATTAACTACTTTGCAGGTCTGAGTATATCTGGAGGACAGCAGCACACCAGTGAGCAATGAGCCTGTGACGCAGCTGGATTTACAAACTATATCAAGAATATTATTAGGTTAAAAAGTAGTTTGCACTGAAGGAATTCTTTGTTTTAAACACAGTGTTTTACTTGGCTTTCATTGTACTGAATGGACTTATTAAAAAAAAAAAAAAAGCAAAATGGAAAATGATAAACTATTTCCACTGAGAAGATTCCAGTTATGACAAAATGTAGACTCAAAAACAGAAAGAAAAAAATAAAATCAGAATCTCACTAAGCACCAAGCAGCAGCACGCTCACACACACACTTCTCCATCTTATCTCCACAGAAAGAGAAAAGAAACCCTCTCTAAGTGATGTGTGGAAGATTTGGGGTCACAACTCCAGGTTTCTCGTTGAACCCCAGGACTGATTCCCTCATATCCCTCACAGTCAGGTTCAGAAATAAAGCCTTTCTGTTCCCTCGCCTCGGTGCCTGAAGAGCAGCGTGGCACATTCGCTACTGCTGGATCCAAAGAGAAGACAACAAAAGGAAACACAAAGCACAGACCTGACAATCGCACACTTTTTAAAGGCAGAGTCTAAGAGTCTTTCTGAGCCTGCGCAGGACAATGGAGGGGTTGGGAATGGGTTCAATGCCTTAAAAATAAAATAGACCTGCCTTGATGTAGCTCTGTAGGACCAGAAACAGTGTCACAACCAACTAAATAGAAAACTAAATAAAGAGACCTCCAAACCCAGCGACAACACCCCCCATCGTGCTGCCCCGTTTTGCGGGAGGGGACAGGAGGCCTACCAAGAAGAGCAAGAATAAAGGCAAAGAAATAAGAATACCAGGAATGGCAACGGGAAGGAGATTTGGGATTTAATAAAGCATGTTGTGATAATGTCCAACAAGGCCTTAGAAAAATAAGGTAGGAACTTCTGTCTCCCCAAGTTGTCCTCTGCAGTGAAAGCCGATAGCCCTCACCTTGTGATTTGTATTTAATCAAAACTCCCAGCAATATGTGAGAGATGGATGGAGCTCTGCTCCTGTTTCAAGCAGTGGGAGCTTGTTCACAGGTGAGAGTTTTAATGGCACATTTTTCCTAGCATATTATTTTTGTCGAAAATTACAGCTATCTTTGTTTCTATGTTAGCGTCTCTTTAATTATTCAGGCTAATATTCTTAAGTTATGAATTAAACAAGATGCTTACCAGATCAAAGCTTCTACTAAAAATAAAAGGAGCAAGGGACAGATTTGCGGCCCTGAGTATCATCCTGGTGAGGGGGGACGGGAAAGGGAGACGTGGTTGGCGTGGCCAGGTCAGACCCCAGCAACCATCAACCCAGATGGTTCATCCCCTTCAGGACCTGGAAAAGCTTTGAGGTGGCATCTTTATTTCATTTAATTCACAAGATGCATCACATGTTGAGTGACTCTCAATCAATACAAGGAATTTACAAGCTGGGCAGCACAACAGCTAAACCCCACGTCCACCCTGGCTCCCTTAAAGCACTGAAGCTCTGTATTATAACTGAATTTTACCTTGCTGAAAAAATGCTGTGCCTCCCTGAAGCACAGTGTTTGTGGAGCAATGAGCAAGGCCTGGAGAAACAATGAAATAACCTCCCTAAGCGAGACTGCCTGCCTTCCAGAGACACTCCTGCAAATTAGTCAGAGACTCCTAAGTTGGTGGTGGGAAAGCTACAGTAAACGATAAAGGACCCAATTCACAGTCCAGTCATTATTCTCGAACAAAAAGAAAAAGAAAACAACAAAAAAAAGGGGGAAATAAAAAAACCATGAAGAGTCTGACAGTGTCTTAATGAAAACCAGAAAAAAAATATT
The DNA here is from genome assembly GCF_037038585.1 of Patagioenas fasciata. NCBI lineage: Eukaryota > Metazoa > Chordata > Aves > Columbiformes > Columbidae > Patagioenas > Patagioenas fasciata. The sequence continues at coordinate 5,427,630 of NC_092537.1, read as the reverse complement.
GAAAAACATAACATGATCAAGTGATAAATTAAAGGTTTGCAAGTGTCAGTCCTGAGGCGGGTCTGCAGACCTGCCCTTGGGAATGATGCGCGTGTGCCATGGAGGAAGCAAACGAGCTTTGCACCACACAGAGGGTTTAGTGGGATGCCTGGCAGCAGCGGTGGCCAGCATTAGTGACACAGCACTGCCATTCACGTGGGACGAGACGTGCCGACTTCCCAGTACCTTGCACTGCACTGGCTGAGCTCTCCATTAATACATCATCCAGCATTAGATCTAAAAGAACGAAACGGCATTAATGACCCGGCAGGACACATGGCAAGACTTCCCTTCCCCTTGAGAGGTCCCGGCGGCTCTCAGGCTCTCCATCACCTCTATTGGGAACGTTTTCTTGTGGAATCCTCTCCTTGTGCCTCATGGAGGGTGGGCTCAGGTGAAAAAGCTCTTGTGTTTCTCCCACGTACACAGGTGGAAGCCCAAGAGATCCCTGAGAACTCCTTGGCTTGACGACGATGAAGGAGAAGATGCTTCTGAAGGATGGACTTTGTACATATCCTGCACCTTACAGTGACCACTCCTGCATCTGCCTACATCTCGCCCAGCTGGGATCTCACAAGCTTGCCTGCTCTTCAGATGTCCCATTGGGTAAATACTTTTGAAGAGTCTACAATAAAAAATGACTGTGCAACCAGTTAGATGTCTACGTCTGTCTGTGTCTGACATCCACAGGTTGGTTTGGGTATCTGGGGACACTCAGGAAGCCCAGCTGAAAGGAGCCCCCATGCAGTTGCTGCTATAACTAAAGCCCTAGTCTTACTACCATCTGCAAGTTTCCGCCCTGCAGAACGAAGCTCAGAAACGACATCTGTTGCCTCCGAGGGCAAAGCTGGACACGGTCAATTAAAACCAACGTTTCACTGAACGTGAATTGGGAAAACTGTTCTGAAGCGATTTGGAGGGCTTCATGCTTTGCTCTTGAAAGGTTTTTATAGCTATTGAATACTCAGCAATATTTGATACTCAGTAAAATATCTGTTTATTGCCTCTTTAATTAGGCATTTCATAGCACTGAATGAATAACTACATCTCCAAGGATGGTTTGTGATTCCTTCCCACTGGGAAATTGCCCAGACTTACGTCTTTTCTTCATCTAGTTCCTCTAGCATTACAAATAAGGTCATTAATAATAACTAAATATCTATTTTTCTTCTATAGAAATGTTTGCTTTCCAAAACCACAATTTTAAATAGGGATCTTTCTATCCAGCCTTTAAAAACATTTTCTAACTCATCAGCCTGAAACAGTGTTTGGGAACTTGAACTGACCAAAGGAGCTTTCTAGACATTTCCTTGATGTGAAAAAACAAAGAAAATTCTTTCCATCTGTATCCCACTTAACTGAGAACAATCTAACGTGCCCTCCACTGCTCTCAAGGGAAGCCTCCAACTTTCCAGTGACCATCACCAGGCTCTCAGCATAAACCAAAGTTGGATGTCCAGAGGCTGGTGTGACACATCCTATTGGTTACAAAACCCATGAAGTTCATGGGACTTGACCAAAGGAAAGTGCTGGGTAAGTGCTGAACCAAGAGAGGCTGAGACACCCTTATGGTACGTGGTTGCACAACTGAGCCTGTCACAGCTATTAAACACCTCTTAGACTATTAAAAATAAAAAAGACGACTTTATATACTTAATATTACCAGCTTTTGGAACAATGCTTGATCAGACAGCCTCTTAAACAGTACTGAAGCCTGTCAAAGATAGAGAAAAGCTGTGAAAGGGGACACAGAGAGAGCAGCAGGCGCCTGCCCCAGGAGGGAGAACATGAGGCCATGGACACGGAGAAGGTTCAGTCAGAAGAGAGAGCATGCAAGAAGAAGAGTACCTCCAACCTGTGGCCTCTGGCTGACTTATTCCTCCTTATTCAACCAAATTAAAAGAGAAAAAGACTAGAAGAAAAATGTCAGGTTGGAAACTTTTAGCAGAGCTGAGGTCTAACCTCCCTTCACCTGCAAAGCCTTCTCCAGGCAGGGCTGCAAGCTCACGTATTCCATTTGGAGCTTGGTTCAATTTGCATCAGTGCTATTTTGTCTAGTTAGTGACTCCTCTCAGCTGCCTTTTTTTTTTTTTCTTCTAATCTGTATTTCTCAAGCAAATGCATTGATATGTTTCTCTAAGGGGTTTTTAAGCATTACTAGAATGAGATGGCTCCATTATTTTATTACACTCTTGAATAGCAGTGGTGCTACTGTGCCAATAAATAAACCTGCTTGATAAATGGGACAGGTAACATCACTGTGGCATTACAAGGCTGTAATAAACCAAATAGTGAATCCAGTTATCAGCAACAGTGCTTATGACTCAGAAGATTTATGGTGCCATCCGGCACTGCTGATCTTTGCAGTTGTCACTATTTGTGTAACACTGAGCTCTGCTATCCAAGAAGCTGCAGGTCTGATTATTATTATATTTTAATTTAAATAACCTCCAACAGAAAGGTCATTGCAAATCATGCAGCCATTAAAAAGGCTTCCATGGCTCTTTACTCAGCCTAAAACGACACTATTTCCTTCATGCAAATTTTATAGCTGGACATGCTTTGGGGAGAAGAATGATCACCAGACGTGAGGCAGGGAAGGGAGGGAGGAGGGGATTGTGTGGAAGGTCAAGCAGGACTCAGAAAGATGTGGAAAGACTACCGACCAGCCATCTGTTTCTCCTTACTCCTTCTCTTTTTCTCCAGCCGGCGAAGCCTCTTCTCCTCCCGCCTCTTGGCTTCTTCCTCCTCCTGGTGCTGCCGACACTTGTGGAAATTCTCGACCACCACCCCCACAAACATGTTGAGGACGAAGAAGGCCACGATCAGCAGGAAGGAGATGAAGTAGAGGAGCATCCATGGGTTGTAGTTCATGACTGGCTGCAATGTGGAGGAAGGCAAATGTTAACTGAGGACCAAAAATAAAAAGGAGCAAATTGATAGAGCTGCTCCATCCACAAAACCCATGGGAGCCCCTTTGAGGCAGCCCAGTGTGCTCTGCTCTTCCTGAACATTAGAGCCCTCTAAGACACTTTAACTGAATGTTCCCAAAACATAAAGCATGTTCAGGATGGAAGAACCATCTCTGTTCTGCTAACAGCAGGACAGCAGCATCTTTTTACAGCTGTTGTAAATCCCTCACTGAAAGCCTGTACCTACACAAAGCACTTATTTTCTCCTGAAATGTCCAAGTTGCTTAAAAAGTCAACCCTTCTTTGATAGGTGCAGTTCTCCTGGTTACATCAGTCGTGTTGCAAAAACTGTAGGAAAAGGGCTAGATCCAAATCCAGACTTTCCATTCGGCTCCTTGTCACATCCCAGGACTTAGGCTACATCGCTCCCTCAATCCCAACCCCCAAACCCTATTTGACCGCACTCGCAAAGAGTATTTTACAAAACAAGAATCAAAACGTACGATCTTTAACAAGTCATTTCTTACAGCTCTGACAGAGCACGTACCTGCTGGTCAACACCCACAGCATCTAAGCCATCGTACATGATATCCACCCACCCGTCCTTGGAGGCCAGAACAAAGAGGGACATCAGGGCCTAGAAATACATAGAAAAAAAAAGTCAGACATATTTGCACTAAAGCTCTTCTACTTGTAGCATTTTATTCCTCTTGGCCTTTTCCTGTCTGAGGATGATCATTACCTGTCTGATAATGGGACACTTTGATGCCCAAGGTTTCTCCTGGCACCAAAAACCTATCAATGTCCGTGCCCCATTCAGCAATGAGCACTCATTCGGAAATCACAAAGCTGAAGACAAAAGCAGCTTCATTTCCACCCTCCAGGTCTCTACCGCTCCTGACTAATTAGTCCTTACCAGGTTGCTAAAATAAGGCTGTGTTGCAGAGACGGTTGAAAGTGTCCGGCTCTATTAGACAAGCCCTTCTGCAAGATATATTTGGTTTGTTATGTAGCAGTGAAGCAATTAAGTACTCCACGAAGCCACATGTGCTTGTTCGGCTCCGAAAAGAAGTGTATGCCTGCTTGGAAACACTGCCTTTGGGATTTACAGAGACAGAACGCTGTGTATGTGAACTGAATATTTACTGTGACTGGTAGTGCCCTGTAAGAAAATCCCATGGGATAATAATGCACAGGTTTTAAGTCAAGGAGGTAAAGGAGCAAAGAAGCAGATTACCATTCTATTAATACCTGGCCGAGATTATCAAAATTATACTTGTGCCGGACCCATTTGTAGCTTGCTTCTGCACAATCTGATTTATTTGTGATGTTTCTGGTGTCCTCCCCTTGGCAGACAAAAAACTTGCCTTTGAAAAGCTGCAAAACACACAAAGAAGAGAGGAAAGGTAAGAGCTTGGTGCACAGGATTTCTCTGCAGATGATGGGCATTTCTCCTGGGATATTCTGCACAGCCCACGCCAACCAGAGAAGTACAGGGAAATGGCCTCATTCGTGCAGGTTATTAAGTGCGAGCAGCCTGTATAATAGGCACCTAATGAGCAAATGCATGACTTCACATCATTTAGGACACCCACCTCGTGCATTAGGTTGTCTGGTTCAGCGATCTGAGACTGGCCTCAAGGCCTTTGCTTCTGGGTCACCAGCTCTAGGGGAGCCCCAACTAATAGCCCAGACCAGCTAATGGCTTCTCACCACACGTGGAATATCTCCGGTGACTCTCAGCCCAGTTAATGATGCCAGTTTCAAGAGTTACCGACAAATTAAGCGTAACTAGGATCCTCTGTCAGCAGAGGGAAGGTGGCAGTGAAGAGGGGCAGTGATGAACTGAGCTCTGCTCTTACAGGTCACAAGAAGACATGTCGAGAGGAGCCGAGCTCCTGCAAGTGACGTTGGGGTCTCACTGAATCAAGACTGGTGTCAGTCCAGCTCTGCTCTCTGGTTCTGTGCTGTTCTCCAGCCATCATTCGGCTCTGCAATCCAGGCAGAGGTCTCTGAAATTATGCCTTGTGCAGAGCTCAAGGAGTCAAGCCCAAGTGATGCTAGGTAGCTTACTTCCTTTGGTGTAAGCCAGGAGAGATGCAACTCCTGGGGAGTCAGCTCCTGATTTACACCTGCATGAGGAACTTGAGCTTCCATGCACTTAATTCTAGACCTGATGCTTCCCGCACCCAGAACACAGATTGGTTACTGCTTCTGACAGGGTGATTGATGCTAGCAGGGTGGATGGTATCAGAGCCTGAGAGACATACAACAAATCTGGTTTTATTCGCTGACAGAAACGATTGACATTACTGTTACTGGGGGAAATGGCAGCCAGCTCACCAGGTTCCTTAAAACACCACCTGGGTATCCAGAGGAAAGATGCTGATTGGTTTTGATCTGTTGTTCTAGACAGATATCAGTAGAAATAATAGCAAACGAGATGAACCCATGCATGACTCCATGGGTTTCCTTGAGAAATCAACAGCAGAAGGATGTTCTTGAGGCATGCGAAATTAATCACCACTCAACGCAGCCATAAAACCTCTGGATGCAAGACGAGAAGTATTCCCTGATCTTTCCATGGAGAAACACTAGCTGTGGGTAAGGCAGACTGGGGAGATATAGCCTTCACAGAGAAAAGTTTTAATTAAGCAGGAAGGTAAACAACTCTTTTAAATATATGGTATATAAATATAACTTCTCCAGGAGCTGGACTATAATGCCACTCAGATGGGAGCAGTAACAGAGCTACTAACGGGGTTTGGAAATACAAAGCCCAATTTGAAAAAGTGCTGATCCCCATCAGTGCTTCAGATTTTAGCAGTTCTGAAAGGGAAAGACCCCGTGTTTCCTACTGTACTTGTTTTATGTGCTTCTTGTGTCTTATTAATGACTTCTCACATGTGGGCAAGCTCCACAACAAAACCAGACTTGCTAAGCAGGAAACACCACTAAAAAAGTGGACGTCTGGATTTAACAGTGTTAAAAACCTCTAGTTTGATCCCCGGTTTATATTTACATGGGAAAAACAACAGTAACCTTGAGAGATCATCTTTTTATAGAAAGTAGCTATAACCCTCATCTTACACCTAATTAGACATAAATATTAACTGAGAATTTTGCATCCTGAATACAGGATCAGTCTTGCTTGTATCTACCGCTTGAGCACATCAATAGTCATGACAATTTAACATAAAACTGCAAGTCACCAGGGAAAACAATCACAATTAGCAGGGAGGAAATTCAGAGAGCATATTGCAAGTTTTGCTGTTTGGCATAAATTTTCCTGTGTCTGAGTTTTATATTGTTTTACGGGATGTGCTTAGTTTTATGAATCTGTTTAGTATAACGGATGGATGTTGTTGTACGGTAATGCTAAACCAATCGAGCTGCTGAGGTGGTTATGGATGGCATGATTTTCTTCTCTGTTTATTTTCAATGCTGCATTTATTATTTAAACAGTACATTAGTATAAAATATTATATAAGACACCTTTCCAAAACAAAGCCAAACAAGGCTGCTTCCCAAAGCTGGCTGTGACAGATCAGACAAACTTCAGAAAGGAATAAGTGTTACGTCAGAATATTTATATGAAACAATCTTTCGTTCTCAGGTAATGAGAAACCAGTTGCTTCAGAAACTACCACTTTTTCTCTGGGTTCCTGCACTCCTGGGACTGAGGGTATTGCCAGCAGAGCTGGCTGGAAGCAGACTCAGAAATCTCTGGTTCTGCAAGCTTTCAGTTACACAAACTGTCAGAATCTGGATCCATCTCCAGGTCAAGGTCTCTCTGGAGTTTACAAACCAACAATTTCAGCTCTGAGAGTTTCTATTTCCCCATTGCTTTATACCCAGTGGAGAGGGGATGTCCCCACATTATCTCCCAGCCAGAAGAGAAATGGGATTTAAGAGTTTCCCAGCATGGAGCTTTTCTGGTAAATATCATGTTTTAGACCTGACCCTTCTCTGGTGTGGCTGGGGGAGAAAGTGAAGAAGTATCTTTATTCACATCCCGCTGCAGGCAGAAGTCCTTGTGGTGGAAAGAAAGCCCATTCTGTGCCTTTGAGGGGGTCACGACATTGGCTTTAGTATCACTGCATGCAACAGGGAAGCTTCAAGAAGTTCAAGATGTCAAGTGACACATAGCCAAGACTTGGAAGCTGGGAAAAAGTTGTCTTGAGAGCACTTGAAAGAGCCACACTATGCTGCTGGGGTGGGGACAGAGAGCTGCATAAATCCTTATGTCTGAGCCTTTCCAGGCTGTTAAGATGGCAAAGTTATGGATTCAAAATGAACACACATTTCTAGAGCTGGGCAGAGGACCTTGAGCCAGCGAGAGGTAAAACCAGCCCCACTAACTGGCTCTAACCATTGCTCCTTCAGCTGTGGCCAGGGATGCGTGTAGCTGGGCAACTGTTGTTAGGTTGTAATTGTTAATGAGGTTTTAATGGCTGACTATTATTGGGAAATCTGCTTCTTCCTCGCTAAGTGCAAGGAGCATTCCCCAAGAGGGCCAAACAACCTATTGCTCGGTTGCAGAAATGCTCATAGCCTGCCCATTGGTGCAGATACCCAGATGTGGGGCCATCTGGGGCTCATGATGCTTTTGGGTTCAGTGTTGAGGCTTCCAGGGCACTCACCTGAACTCCCAGGATCCCAAATATTATGAAAAAGGCACAGCAGATGACCACAATGTTCCCAATGGGCTTCAGGGATGACATGAGAGTTTCCACCACCAGCTTCAGTCCTTGGGCTCGACTAATGACCCTGTGGAGAAAAGTAAGCACAAAAGCTCTGGTAGAAAAAAACAAACAAGTAGAGACTGTAGAGACTGTACTATACTCTCAAGGACAACACTACAATGAAAGAAGAAGGCTTGTGTGATTTAGAGAAGCCATCTCACTGTGCTGGGGAAGATGAACGAGGTATTCAGGCTCACAGACTTGAAGGTGGAGAGCTGGGAGACAGAGAAAGGCATCTGAAGAGGTTGGATGCCTCCCTCCTCATGATGCCAACTGGAATTAAGCATTTCACTAGCTCTGTAAATCAATTTGTGCTGATGCCATAGAAACTGCTTTCCCAAGGCAGAAATCGCTATCTGCTGCTGTGCGAGTCAAATGGAGGGCAGTACCTGTGTGCTTCTGGGTACTGGCTGGTGACTCCTCTGAACACCTGACACTCAAAAGCACCACAGATTTCTCCGCCTTCTTGTTTCTGCCCCATTCCCTCTTTTGCCATGGGAGTCCTCTCCCATTTCACCCCAAGTCTGGCTGCACCACCTGAAGCACAGTTGGAGTTTTGTTGCCTGGAGAGGATCCAAGTTCTCCTCCTCTCTCCCAGGCCGTGGTGCTCCCAGCAGAGATGCCCATGGACACATCACATGCCTGACACACGTGGCCTCCGCTGGGACCCCAGCCAAGCCTGGCCCAGCCCTTTCCTGCCCCAGAGCCGACAGGTTTAGCAAACTGCACTGCTCAGTGCACAGGTATCACCAGGTCTTTCAAGAACTGTTGGCTTTAAACAGTATCTTCAAAAGCTAAAAATTATTTCCCTTTATTTCTCGTTAGATATTTACTCAAAATGTCGAGGGTAACTCATCAATTATCATTTAAAAAAGGAAACAGATGGTGGTATTTTTATGCACCCCTTACCAGTGAAACACAAAAGGAGATGCTGCTTTTCCTCACACTGGGCATCTCCCTCAGGTGGCTCTTGTAGATCCCTATTTTGGGCACCTAGGCTTTCCTCATGCTCAGGACAAGGGCTCTTCCTGCTCCATCTGAGTGGGGAAAGCAAGATTTGGGCTGGACAGTCTAAGGCTGAATTGCTCTTTTGAATCCTCAGCTGGTCTAAAGAACTCAGCATCCCTCAGCTATTACCCTCACACAGTCCTGGGTGGAATACTACAAATGCCAAACTAGAGAGGGGAAACTGAGGCATGGCAGGACCACAAGCCATGTGCTTAGACATATGCAGGCACCTCATTTCCAATGATTCTGAAATTAGGTACTGTGGTGCCTTTAGGGATCTTGATTTAGGTATTCTGTTCAGTATTACACAGGATGGAACTGAAGTCAGGTCTTCTAAATTGAAGGCCTTTGGTCTAAAATACTGGAGCATCCTTAAATTTTGGGGAACAAGGAAGAAATTTAGTCTCTGGAGTCTGAAGTTGATAACTTTCTCCAACGCTTATTAAGAAAGCCTATTCTAGAAATAATAAAGTGATTTCCCTTGTGAGATACCCTTTGGTATCCAGCAGAGAGAGAAAATAGGAGGTTACCCGTCTGACCTCTCAAAGTCATGTGGGTTGAGGGAAAAAAAGTCTGAGAAACTGCAGCATTTGGCTGCTTTCAGAGTTTTGATCGACCAGGGAATTCCTCAAATGAGAATGCGTAAGGGTGAAAGCTGCCACCAGTTTAGCTCCACGCCAGTGCTGTTTCCAACCCTACAGGGAGAGACGACTTTGAAAAGATTTTGAAAAATAATAGTTCTTACTGATGAAAACCTTCAGACCTTGGAGCTGCCTCAAACTAAGGGCCTGATCCAACGTCAAGGCGAGTCTGTGCAAAAGCTCCTGCCGCTCTCCTGAGAGTCTCATAACTCCCTAAGAAGTGCCAGTGAAACCCTCAGCACTTCCAGATTATTAGTGTCAGCTCCAATATGTCAACAAACAGCATCCCCGCGCCTCATCAATATTGCCTGAGGTCCTTCTGAAATCAGGCTTGTAAACTCATATTATCTGAGCCACCACTCCTGCAATTTATTGCTGAGGGATCCAGCTGATTTGGAGCCCTCCAGGCGCGCCAGAGCCGTAGACTCGCCGAGGTTGCACTCAGGATAATTCCAGTCTGCATTAGGCATATGACAAATGGGGAAATTGAAATGAGACCTTTTAGTTTTCATTGTGAAGAAATGTGAATCCCTTGAGCTCCTCCTGGTTCTGCTGGTCTCAGCATTCCCGATGCTGTTAAACCCCTGGCGTGAGATACTCCAAACCTACAGCCAGCCTCAGCCCAGCAGGATCACGCTCCTGTTAGGGCTGCTAGTCTGATCAGAGCACTCAGAAGAAGTAACACTTAGATGAAGCAGTATATCGATGTTAATGAAGATCTTCCTCCACATATTAAAAAAAAAATAGCAAAGGTGCTAATATGATGGATAGAGAAGAGTCTATGAAATTACTATTTCATACTGAGATGTTATGAAAAGTGAATAATTTATCCATCAGCTTTGGAAGTCAAAGCCCAGGCGCTATAGAAAGTAAAACAGTACTGAAGTCCATTCACATTAATTCTGAATACATTTTAAATTTTGATTTCTCTTGTATCTTAAGTTACAACACTTGATCCCAACAACAGCAGGTTGAATGCATTAGGAAGGAATGTTATTGTATAAGCAATCCCTCTACTGGCTGAAACATCAGAGGGTCATGGAGACGTCTTTAAATGTCACTCCTTTGTGAATATATTTTTGGAATTCTGGTCACGAAGCTGGGATTGGATCCTCATGGATTCAATTTGGAGGCTGATAATCAACCATGCAATCAAAAGCCCATGACTAGCACACAGTTCAGTAGGGTTTTTGTGGTTTTTTGTGGTTTGTTTTGTTGTTTGCTTGGGGTTTTTTTTAATGCCTGTACAAAAGTCACAAGCGTGTGTAGTTGTGTGTGCTGCATAAAGCAACAGGGCTCTTTTCACAGGAGAAAATAAGAAACAGAATGAGGGAGGTCTTTTGCAAGAACCCCCCCTTCAGACCATCAACCAGGAAAACCAAAGCAGAGATGACGAGGACTGTCCCTGCCCCCGAGTTGAGCGTGACATGCACAGCCATGGCTTGGCTTCTCACGGAGGGTGTCCTCCCTGCTGCCCTGTCCCCAAGTGCCCATGGGAAGGGAGGGCAGAAGGAACCAGGTTGGCTCCTCCGTGGTGGGGACGAAGCATTTGCTTTGATTCCTGCCCTGCCCCTGCCTGGGAAGGACAAACATGGGCTCAGTCTCCACAGGGGACTTGAGATGGGGACTGGAGCCACGGTGTGCAGAGACCTCGAGTCACCTGTCCCAACTGCCACCCCATGTTGATCAAGCTGAAGATCCCAGGCAGATCGAGCGCTGCAGCACAGAGTGGGCAGCTGCGGGCAGCCCAGATGTGCATCCCAGAGGCAGATGGGTTTCCACATGCGGAGATTTATGACTCACTGAAAAGCCCTAGTCTGATGGCTGCTTTTTTCATTTCCTACAAATCTCATTACAGGGGAATAGAACTGATTGTGAACATATTTAGGGAATGGGTTTGCTGCTATCTTTTTACATTTCCTTTGTAGTAGAAAGCAGTACGTTGGCTGAAAACATTCACAGCCTCTCTTGAGAAAACATATCAAATGCCAACAGGAATGAAATAGCAATGGAAGAGCCTAATCCTGCACATGCTCCAGATGGCAGGTCTTCCTCCAGCCTGCAGCTACTCAGTGGATTGTTCCCCAGAACTGCAGACAACTCGTGCACACAGGTGATTGCAGAGAAAGGCTGTAGGAAATGAAGACAGGGCTCAGCACAACCTAAGCCTCCTCCTCTAGATCCTATTTTCCCACACCACCTCAAAGGAGAAACTCGCATTCCACAGTTCAGAGACTGGAAATCAATCCTGCTTTTACCCAGAGCTACTCAGGTTATTTTGTAGGTTTTCTTAACATGGATCAAAAATCAGCCAAAACAGAAGAGCAGAGCAGGTCTATCGAACCAGCAACCTGGCAGAAACTGCCCCCAGAAATAACACTTGACACAGAGCTGCTGAGGGACACACGAAGACAAACAAAAAGACTGAACTGGAGTCATGTAGGAAGACAGTCTAGTCAAATGGTCAGAGAGCTGAACCACACCAATGGCATTCTCTGGCCAGATAAAAATTATTAAAGCAGCTCACGTCCTCAAACTCACCAGGCAAAACATACACATAGCCCAATTTAACAGAATGTCCTTCCTAGCTGTTGAGAATATTTGAAAGATCTACATATAGGCATGGCCATTGTTATTTGGACTTATTATTCACACAGGGGTAGTAAAACAACATCTTCTGTCAGAAGCAGGGTCCTATTTTTCTGTCCTGAAAGAGAAAATCCTGACTCAAAGCAAACCTTTTATGAAGGAAGCAGCAGTAAGATATGACAGGCACACAAAGATGCTTTGAGCAGGAAGGTTTGTTAGCGGCTGCATAACAAGAGCAGCAACGATGCTATTAAAGTGGGACTGTGTTTAGCACAAGAGAAAACTCCATGCCTTGGGGACTAAACAGCTTTCTGTTGGAAGAAGCTGGTCCTTGGGCAGGTTCTTGTCCAAGGGGTGCCTGCCCCTGGAGCATGGGATACTGCCTGCTGCTGGGGATGGGGGAGACAAGTTAGCAGGACGATTGCTTTCATCTTGTTTGGGCAATTTGCAAAATAAATGTTGCTGTAAAATTAATGGGAAACTGAGGGGGAAAAAAAAGAGGCTTTTTTGCATTCTAAGTTAAGCAACAGTTTAGTCCCTGCTTCCTTAAAATCGTTCTGCCACCTGCTACCAATTTCTTTCTTTGTTATGAAAGCCATCAACTGCCTGAAGGAAAGGGGGAGAAGAAGCTGTTAAGCTGCACTTTACACAGAGCAAATGAGAACACAAATAGCAGGGGATGTGTGTTTTAATGAGCAAAAGAGGCATTGATCAGTTTACTACTGCACTTGGGGCTGGTCCCAAAACCCAGCGAGTCCCCGGAGCTCCTTGCACCTCTGCAAGGCCTGCAAACCTGCATTGTCCATGGAGCAGCACGTTGGGCACAACATGGTGACAGACACCGTACCCTTGTCCCACCTGCTCTTTTTCCTTGCACAGATGCTGCTGCTTGCAGAAGGGGTTCAGCTCTCAATTCAGCACACACACTACACTCTTTGACGTCCTTCCTCATCCTCCTTACCGTAAGGGCCGCAGCGTCCTCAGCAGTCTCAGAACCCGCAGCATCCCGAGGATTTTTGTACCGCTGTCTGACACCATCGAGACCAGGATGTCGATGACGGAGATGAGAACCAGCACCCCATCCAGCACGTTCCAGCTGCTTTTCAAGTAGGCTTTCTCCCCAAAACACAAGCCTAGTGCCACCACCTGCCAGGACACCAAGTTGCAATGAATTATAACTATTGCATCCAACATATTTCTTCCCGTTAGCAACCTGCTGAGAATGCATTATTTACAGATACAAGTCTGTGAGTCCATTTGCTTCCCAGTATAGAAGTCTAATTAGAAAAATCAGCAAGAATTTTAAAAATACCTCTTCAGAAACATCTCAGATTGTGCCTTACAGCTGATATATTTTTAATGCAACTAAACCTAGTTGCACAAACTGTTCCTAATAAGTTTAGCTTTGGCATAAAACGTTCGGTCTTATTTTATTCCTACAGACTGCTAGAGCAAAGGTTCAGAGTAGCTGACCCAAAGCAATCATTTACAAGCTTTGCAAATAAAGAAACTAGAAAAACTTTTCAAAGAAAGAGCAATTGTTCTGTGAGATGATTATGAATTACACAAGAGAGATTTACAGCAATGGGTTTCTGAGCCTCCTGCCTCAAATCCAGCAAAGTGCTTCAACGTGCTTAAGTCTTTCCCTCCTCAGGAAAGCACAGAGCTGCTTAGGTTGTTGAGGACAATTGGCTGTTGAAGACAATGGGACTTACATGCATGGCTGAAGTTAAGCAAGTGCTCAAGAGCTTTGCTGAATAGGGAAGGATTGCCGAACTGAAGCATCCCATTGCTCGCATAATGGTGTAAATCAAGAGCAACTTCAGTGAAATTGTTCTGATGTAAAACGTGCCCAGAATAAGGCATATGGTGAGTATTTGAGTATGATTCAGATGAGGAAAACATACACCTCACTCGTAGCTGGTAGACCTAGGGGTTTTGCGAGTCCACTGTAATAAAATATTGCTGATACAATACAGGCACACTTATCCTCCAGCTTCATTTACCTTAACTGTCATCTCTGTCAGGAAGATAACTGTAAAGATGTAGTTGGAGAGTGTTAGGAAAATCCGTTCCTATGAAAAAGAAAATGAGAGACAACATTTTATAGCCTGCTCTCCGCAGCTGTACATCTCCCTGTGCATATTTGAGTGGTTGCTAACTGTTCTCCGGCTTCTGTGCCGAAACAAGACTCAGACTGTTTGCTCACAAAGAGGCGAATATCTAAATATTTAGATAATTCCGCTCTGCATGTCCGGTGCCCGGCTCTGGCTCAGCACCATGGACAGAGGCAGCACTGGCACCTGCTCCCAAATCCCCCCGTTTGCCCCCAAATATCTGCCCCCATCTGTCCCCAAATCCCCCCATCTGCTCCCAGATCCTCCCCTCCATCTCAGTAAAAACAGAGACATCTCCTCCCCCTTGACAAATCTATATCTGCCCCTCACCTGCGGACGTCACTGCACAGTGCAAATATCACTGAGCTCCCAATTCTGCTAGAAATTCAGTCAATATTGGAGTGGCTGTGCTGCAAGGCACGCAGGGCCCGCGGGACACCGAAGCGCAGCTGACATGAGTTGTCACAGCTCCACCGAAGCCAGGGAAGCTCTGGGGGTTTACACCAGCTGAGACCTGTCCCCAAAAGGTTGGTTCACTTGCCCAAAGCCACAGGCCAGACCTGGGCGTGAAGCCCAATAGTCTCATCTCCCTGTTCCCTGCGCTATCCACCAGACCATGCAGTCCCCACTGCCACCGCTCTGCAATAGCAGCCAGTGATTACAGATGAGACCACAGACTGGTTCCCTATCTGTAGTTAGCAGAAACCTTTCTCTTTAATGATGATCATTAAATAAATTACACTTTTCCCTAATCCCCGAACAATCTCTCATTGCCTGTACTGAAAAATGGACAGCAGCACGCAGAGGCTGGAAGGAAGATGATGTGGGTACACATATGCATGTGCACATACGACTGAACCAGCCCTGGCTCTGCTAATAATAATTTTGGATTTATTTCTGCCACTCCCTACAGAGCAGTCCTGTAAGAGATGCAGATCACTCGCTCAAAATGAGATGCAATTTAAACAAGACAAAACACCTTGGCAACCCTCTCTCTTGTCAGATCATGATTTACTGGAAGTGACTCAGGAACCACGGAGTAGCTTGTTTCCATACTGGCTCCATAATTAATTAGGTCCTAGACCTGCACTGTGACTGCCTGAGCTGTGATAGGAAACATCTCTGTCCGTTAGCTGCCTACCACACAAAAGACAGCTGCGGAAGGGTAGGCAGTGTGTGGGAGAAAGAGGGCAGGGACCTGCTTGTGGAGCTGGAGATAAAACAGCAATAGCATGGAGGAGAGACGGAGGATATTACATTCCTCTCTGGCAAGCGCATGGTTCTTTTGAAGGATAATCTCCATGGCCCATGTCGTGCACTCTGTGATGGGGAGCGTGTGTTGGCTGGCAACAGCCGCCCCTGTTCTGATAAGCCAGCTGAAACTGGGACAGGGAAAGAGAACTCGCTTGAAGCAGCTAGAAAATCCACAGCTTGAGGAAGCAAAGTACAATTATTTTAAACAACTCAAGCTAAACTAACTCTCTTGGTTTCCAGATGAGAGCTCCATCAGTGTGGGCAGGATCTGCGCTCCCCTCCTGGTTCCCAGCTCCTTGCCTCACTGCTCAGCATTCCCCTTCTTTCTGCTGCTCCCAGACCATCGTCCGGGAGCTCCAGCCCTAGGTGACCCATTTGGGTTCCCTTGCTTATACCCTGATGCTGATTAGCTTCATACCAGCTCCTGTCTCCCTTCCTCTCTGCTCCCTTCTCATGCCCAGGGACGCCACAGCTCATCTTTCTCCTCTCACATACAAAGCACTGCTTTTTCATGCTGTAGCGCTTCGCTGTGGACTCCTCTACCTCATATACATCACACCATTCCCTCCATCCCTGCATGACTACAGTTCCTTTTGGAGCCAAGCTTGGGGAATGGTGACTTTAAGAGAACACAGCCAGGGGCTTCAAAGAAGCATCTGGGATTTCAAGGGACATTCTCAGGGTGCCTCATTTGGGGAACAGCAGGGTGATTTCCTCCTGCTAGATGACCTGGCAGGGAGACCTGCTCTCTTCTTGCATCTGTGAGTCAGAGCACCACAAGTGCATGATAACCAAAAGAAAAAAAAAATGGATTTAGGAAAGGGACCACTGGGCAAACTGTTACAGTAAGAAGGACTACTATGGAAGGCTTAAAATAGGCACAGAGCAGCTAAGACTCCAGTTTTAAGGTCTCACATTGAAGACACACAAAAATGAACAGCCTGACACGCCTACATCAACAAAACAGGATTCCATATAGATTGCGATATGAGCAGTCTTTCACAATACATCTGCAACAACTCAGGCTATCTCTCAGCCACAATCTATGCTAAAATAAAGAGCAATAGGATGGTTCTGCCCCTCTGACCAATGGATGTTGGTGCTCTGAGGGGCTGGTTTGAGAAATCCTTACATAGTCTATCAAAACAAAATGGTTCAGGGAAATGGCATTACAGCACATGTATCCATTCCATTTTTCTTGTGTCACAACAAAGCTGATACACAAAGGGGAGAGAAGAGTATGAAATGAACAGTTTCCCCCATTCCCTTCACACCTCACATACATGCCCATGGAGAACAGATGGGAGAAACGAACATTGTGTTGAAAGAGGAAAAGTGTTTGAGGGTTTATCAGGGAAGGAAACCAAGACAGATGTCATGCTTATGTCATCTGTTAAAACCTTGATTGTACTTGCAGAAATGGGATATTTTATATATTGCAGGCCATGAGCTCTGCTCTTGCATTTTGAAAGGACACTGGGTAGGAACCAGGAGAGTTGTTGTACCTAATTCAAAGGATACACAGGGGGCGCTGCCAGCTTCCCATTTAAAAAAGAGAAAGAAAGTGACACCAAGAGCAGATCAGTGGGGTCCAGGCCATGGGTGTTGGCTCCACGAGGAGCACAGGGGAAGGTTAACCTTGGAAACTCACAGCACTGTGAGGCTCGATTTTGGGCCGTTCCATGGCGATGGTAATGCAGTTCAGGAAAATGATCACCAAGACGATATGATCAAACATCTTGTGTGTGATGATTTTATTGCACATCAGACGAAATCTGCCAAGAAAGAAGGAGAAAAACAAAAAAGAGGAGACACAGACTAGCTATTAATGCTTGACCAGTTGGGGAGAAACGCAGCAGCCTGACGCATGGCAGGGGAATCGAGTGCTCTGTTTGCAAAGCAGATGAGCTACAACCTTCCAATCCCCTCCCTGGCAAAGCCACACACTGCAGGCAGATCGGGGTATGAATAGAAAAGGAACCAAGCTACAGAACTGGGCTAGAGAATTTCAAGCCCTGGTCATGTTCATAGGGGACTTTGGGTCACTTGAAATGGAGCAGCTGCTTCCACACTCGGACATGCGTCCAGGTTTAGATCTGACCCCTTACCTGGTCTGTAGTGCTCAGGTTTAGCTTAAATAAAGCAAAAATACTCCCAGCAGATGTGTAAAGGTTGAGCGCACATGGAACAAAGGGACAGAAGCTATTTATTGTGACAGATGGCTGTACACTGACCCAGGATTTATAATACCGTATTACATTTCCCAAAGTCTGTTTCTGACAATCTCTCTAATCTTTGTATGAGTGAACTCAAATGCTGCCCAGGGCCCACCAGCTTGAACACAGGAAACCCTTGTACAGCGTGGGTTAATGTCCAGAGGAACACGGAGGAGAGCACTGAGCCCAGGGGGCCCCATGGCTGGGCTTTGGGGAGGGCGGAGATGGGTCCTGTAGGCAAGGAGAGGCTGTTTTCTGGCAGGGTTTGGGAGAGAGAGAAGGGGAAGGGGGAGAAGAGATAAGCCCAGGTTGAACAGCAGGTTTAGGAGGTCAAGGAGTGTCTTTTGCTGTCTTGTAAGTGCACACTGGGGGTAAATTCAGATACTGCTCCAAACTTCCCACGCTACATCAGTTGGAAAACTTTCAGCACACTGGCATCACCAATGAAGCAAAGGATGAACTTGATACAGTTCTAGTCATGCTCTGGGCTACGGGTCTCTCCTGGCCACCCCTATGCCAGGACCATGCCTGGCCTGGAGCAGCTCTTTGCTGCGTGACCCCAATACGGTGCTAGAGCAAGGACTGGGACTTTTGTGGACTGATACAGACTCATCTGGGATAGACAGGCAGAGTGAGCCATCATAACAAGGGCATCTGTGCCCGGCGTGCCCAAGCACAGCCACCTTACCTGGAGTGAGGGGCGAAGACGTAGATGGACCAGGAGTCTCTCTCCCGGCAGCAGGCGGGCAGACGTGCCCGTACCCACGCCTTCATGCGCTCCCGTTTGCTCTAGGAGGGAAACGTACAGCAGAAACACACCAAGAGGAAAACACAGAGAGAACTGTTAAAACAATAAACCCCCAAAACTTCAAAGTGAAGGTTTTGTGATGATTTTTCACTGAACACATACTTCCAAGCATTCGGGAAAGCTGAAATGAAATTATCTTCCCCTAAAAAGATCCTGCTGGCCAGGGGAAGAAGCTCTGGCATCTGAGCAAGGGCTGTGCTGGCCCTCTAAGCTCATAGGGTTTGGTTTTGCTTCTCCTCCACACAGTAAATACATCTGGCACACAGCTAGCCAAGAGGACAAAAATGGTAAATAAAACCCTTGCTCAGAGAACTGATAACCCGCTCTAATCAGCCTCAGTCCCTCCAGATACTCATCAGATACTTGCTGGAATCTTCTAATGTTTTTTAGGGGTATTTTTGTTGCAGTTTTGTTGTAAAAGAGGGAGGGAGAGCGATGGATTCAGCTGCTTGCTGGGCCAAGCTCTATGTCCATGTAGCATTGGAAAGCTGAAGAAACCATTTAGGACCTGAGTTTTGGTCCAGGAATGCAATGGTGAGCATCTGCCACTCATTCAGCACGGACAGATTAGACAGGAGATTATAAAGCCAGAAGGGAACATCGTGGCCAGCCTGACCTTCTGCACGAACACAGGCCCATCCGACTCCTGCAAATTAATTCCTACTTGAAACCACAGCGCATCCTCAGCCAAACAGACTTATGTTTTAGACTGTCTGCAAGGTCATTTGAGGCCAGGAGGGTAGACTGTAAAAGCCTTGGCCAACAGGTCAGCTAAAGATATGAAAAATTGGATGCCGAGGGGAAGCCTCTGGATCAGGTCTTTTCGCCTTCTCATCCATAGGGCTCCGAGGGGAGGTCAGGTTATTTAATCCAGTTGACATTGCAGCATCTTGAGAGGGACAACCAGCAGAAGCCAGACCAACACCTTGCCCACCACACCGGGGCTTTCCCAGCCCTTCCAAGTGGAAGCACTAGCAGATAAATCCACAGACCTTGTGTGCAACGTCACTGCATCGCTTTGCATTTGCGGTCAAATAAAAATGAATCCTTGCTCTTTCATCACCCTTATTTCCCTCCTGCCACCTGGGCTTGGATGAGCACCCATGTGGGAAAGTGGCTGCACGGGCGATTTGAAGCTTTCTTCTGCAGATGTTCCGAGCCATGAGCGCACAGAGGGACGTGAAGCACAAAGCAGGAATCACTGCTCACACCCCAGGAGCGCACAGACCCCATGGCTGAGACACTTACTTATCTCATCCTGGAAACAGGGAGGGGGGATTTGTTTGGAGCTAAACTGTTCACAAATGGAGGTACTCCGGACTGTAAAAACGGGATTTGTTAGGGTAATTGAGTGGAATGGAAGAAGTGCTTTCTGTTCCTATATGCACTCAGCCAGGGGTCTCATTAGCGATGGGTAATAGCTAGTGTAGTGTCCATTTTAATTAAAGCATTTGGTGACAACCTGAACCCTCCAGAAAACGAAAACCACCTTGTGAAAATAACAAGAATAGTCTGAATAACAAGAAAAGCTAGATTTTTCTACCTCTCTCCTTCAGCCATCCATCCTTGCCTCTCATTCCCTGCAAACACAGACCACACCACGGCACACCAGTAGGTTTTGGCCACATCTTGGCTGTTTTCACTCACTTTTCCAACTCCAGAAAGGAGTCAGAACTGCTCCTTTCACTCTAAACTGTATTTAATAGAGCATGCATCCTCGAGGTTGTGTTGTCCCTTCAAGCAGCCTAGTTAGTTTAATTATCCATGGATTTAACAGAGGTAAATAAATGGACAAAAAAAACATCAGGTGTCTGCTCATAGTTGCAGTGCGAACAACAATTTTAACTCCAGCCTCTGGACATGGAGTGATAGCTATAACTCGGTCCGGTTCATTTTGTGAGCTGGAAGGTTTCCAGAAGTATCTGCTATTCAAAGCAGTTCTGGTATTCATCATGGGGATTTGTAGTGAATGGTAATGCGTCAGCAGCACAGAATGCTTCTTTATATTCCTTTTGTCCAATTTTAATGCCAAAGATATTTTGGGGTTTGGCTAATTGTTGCAGCTTGCAGTTCATGGGATAAATCAGATAACAAAGGCAAAAAGTGATCTTCCATCATGTCTCTTTATTCAGTGGGACAGAGTAAGGGCAGCACCAGGGCTTGGCTGCAGCCCGGCTGCTCCGTACGGGGCCAAGTACACCCACAGAAATCCAAAGTCAAAGGAATTACTCCACATTTCCACAGTGGAACAGCAGAGTTCAGTTAATTTGAGCTAAATGTAAGATATTTGTGAAATAAAACCCGAACATTTCCAGGCTAAGTCACATCAAATGCTTTCTCCACGAGGTCCAGACACGCAACCACCACTCACAATCAGGCTGATTGCTGCTTCAGCGTGCATTATGTTCACAGCCATCTATCAATTATGTGGTTTAAATCATATCTATTTGTTCATAAAACACACCTGGACAGGATGAATAAAGATGGGGGAGAGAAGAAAACTACTCTTTAATTCAGTTGCCAGTGACTTGGAGAAAATCTCCCTGGACCACACAGACTCCCCGCATTGGGATGCAGGGAGGGACTGGGATGCAGGCAGGTACCAGTGCACGATGTGACGCTGCTGCCTTCACCCAGCATCGTGCTAATGGGGCCCTGTGATCCCAGAGCTGCTGATAAATAGCTGCTATTTTTTTAGGACTTTCAGATATTAATGTACTTCTGAGGGCAGGATGAAAGGCAGTTGGCTTTAGAAGATGACTTATGCACTCTTTGGAGTCAGGGAGAGGCTTAGATTTATAAAAGATTTATTATAAGGATGGGGAGGGAACTGCTGAAAAATGCTCTATGAGCAGCTATGGACCTCCAGGCAAGCTGGAAGCTGCACAGAGGCACTGGGGACCTGATGATTTAATTTTAAATATGCAGCGGTGGCAGGCTGAGAGGGTTTGGGGGGCGGCTGGACTGCCCACCACAGAAAATATTGCAAGAGGCAAAGCCAAAAGGAGCTGCAATTGCAACATGCAATGAGGATTCTGGGAGGAAGGGACACATTTGGTTGCAGATTCAGTATTTCCCTCACTTTCTGCTCTGAGGACTTAGCAAGGTGGGTAGGGAGGTACTCAAAAGCATCCCAAATCTAGCAGATGGGAACGACAAAGACGTCACAGCAGATCCTTGATCTTGGTCACAACCACATTAACCCGACCATGCAGCTGATAGCTCTCGCTGCAAAGTTTCTCCTTGTCTGCATTCAAGCAATGAAGAACAGATTTTTGTCCCCTGATTTTGTATTTCTGGGAAAAAGAGCTACCAGGGGTCTGATTCTGGTGCCTCAGAGGGATGTAAATTCAGAATAAACTCATTGAAAGCAGTAGAGCGGCACTAATATAGTGGGAGCCTGGGAGATCCAAACGAAGCCTTTGCACTGCCTTTCATTTCTGTGCAGAGGCAATCAAACCCAGCCAGCAAGGAGAGCTTGTGAAGCTTTGTTGCAGAAGGGCATATTTAGGATTACTTTGATCTGAATAACAGTTGAGTTTTCTTCTTTTGTTGGTGGGAGAGCTTTGAATTATTTTTTTTTTTTAATGCCATTTAAAAAATAATGACTTTTTTTTTCTGACTTTGCCCGGGCTAATTTAGGGGCAAAGCATCCCCTCAAACGTCAGGAGGGAATCACATAGAGAAGTTCTGCAACCTGGGACCTCATTTCACTATTCTAAGCAATATTTTCCAATCTGTCTGGTTTAGTGATTTGCAGAGAATACGTATTTCAGATCATGGGGAAAAGCACCAGCCAGCTGCAGATATGCCAGCCATCAAGTGTGGCTATACCATGAGCTGGGGCACTATTTATTTACCCTGTTTTACCTGTTTTTTCCTTAGCTTTTGACCATTCTATGGAAGAAAACTGAGGGACCTTTGGTCTAACCTTACATGGCCAGACCTCAGCACACAGAAGATGACATTTGGTCTACGCTAACAGCAAACACTGTAATAAAGATTTAAAATATAAAAATATGCATCTTATTCAAGAGTCTCTCATCAGCGCTGGTTGGGTCTGTGGCACTGGGTGGGATGGGAGCGGAGGGACATTGTCCCATCACACAATGTCCAGCGCAAGGGGGGCTGCTGGCCTCTGATATTGCAAGGGCAAAGCAAGGGACCTGCAGGATGGTTGGACCAGGTGAGCTGGAAAAAGCAGCAGATGTTGGAGCATGAAAAACGTCCCTAGCTAGTAATAAAGAGCATGGTCTCTTGATCACTTTTAATAGTGCTTTTTCAAAAAAATAAAAATTACTTCTCCTTTTCTTAAAAATTCAATTTATTTTATGGAGGTTAAAAACTAGGTTAAGACAATCAGTAAAAAATCCCAGGCTGAGGATCCATGCTGGAGATGTAATGGGATAATGGCTTTTTTTAAAGGCGATTCACAGCTGAGCGACTCTGTTCTGCCAGCACTCTCTTTTTCCTCCTGTTCCTTCTCTGGAGTCACCACTGCCTTTTGCATCCTTTCACATGCTCCAAATTCCACTTTCATTCGACAAACTCAGTGAAATACAGTAAAATCACGTCCACAAGCCACAGCTTTCCTGTTCTCAGTAACACCCCAGCTACCACACATGGCTCTACCCAGAACGCATCCGCCTCGCCGACAGAAATCAAGTTACCCCCTGGGATGACACATCAAGCCATCACATTTTTAAGCCTGAAACAAAGAGGTAACCTGGAAAGAGCAGAAAATACATCAAAACCTCCCAAAATTGTCCTGGGAACATCCCGATGGGACAGCGTCCACAGGTGTCCTACTGCCCGCTTGAGTCCCTTTCTGCCAGTCATGCAAAAAACCTTGGGAAAGCAGCCAAATTCCTTCTATTCCCTTAAAATACAAAAATTCACATACAAAAAGAGCCAGCGACCCTCACCCCTTCTCTGCACTTGCAGACCTTTTAGCTAACATTTCCTAAATGGCACTTTTCAGGCCCATGAAAGAGAAACACTTATTAGACTAACGCCTCTTTATATTGAAATTAATGCAAAGCCTTTGAAATTACCACCATCTCCATGGGACTAACGTCGCCATGGGAATGGGGGGCCAAACACTGCCCTTTCCCTTGCCTGTTGATGTCAACAGAAACTGCTGCTGTGCATGGGGGCAGAAAGATGAATAATGGTTGGAAAGCAGGGAAAGTAACTTTAAAAACAAACAAACAAACAAACAAATTGGAAAAACACGTATTTACAAGAGATTGTCTTTGCTCTGCACCTTCTAGTAGAACCTGGAGAGTTTTCTCCTAACCTCTTCATCATAGGACAGGGGGTAATGGTTTTAAACTAAAGGAAGGAAGGGAGATTCAGGCTGGGCATGAGAAAGAAATTTTTGATGCTGAGGGTGGTGAGAGCCTGGCCCAGGTTGGCCAGAGAGGTGGTGAATGCCCCATCCCTGGAGACATCCCAGGCCAGGCTGGATGGGGCTCTGAGCAACCTGAGCTGGTGAAGATGTCCCTGCTCATGGCAGGGATGGCACTGGGGGAGCTGGGAAGGTCCCTTCAACCCAAACTATTCTATGATTCTACGATCATGAACCATCTGCTGCTGCACTGAAATAATTCATGTAACACCAGCCCCATTTCTGGTGGTATCCACAGCCCAGATACCTTCTAGCAAGATCCAGTGCCCACAGTTGGCCATTGCTTCGCACCCACCCATGTGCTCCTGAGCGAGGCACGTGCATCACTTTAACAAGGAAAACAACCCCAAAGTGAGCACTTGGCATTTCCTTACCATGTTGCCTTCATCATCGCCGTCATCGCAGTCCTGGCGGGGGTCATCGAGGTGGAGCTGGTGCAGCAGCAGACCTGGGGAGGTCTTCCCATTGCAGTCCTGGTGCTCAGAGGTAGAGGTCCGGCTGCTGTGCATGCTGCTTGTCCGGTACAGGGAAGGCACCTGCAGCGTATCCTGGAGGTCAAAGGAGCCTTTTGTTTCCAGCGACTCCATGCGATGAGGCAAAGATCCATTGAAGCTGCCAGCCCGGCTGGAACGTTCCTCATCCGAGCTCTCCCCTTCCTCTGAGCTCTCCTTGCCCTCTCCGGAGAGCAGGGACCTGCGCTCGCCACTCTGTCCCCGACGCTTGAGGCTGGGGGCCCGGCCGATGCTGTTCCAGCTGGAGCGACGGCTGTTCCAGCTGCTGCTGGCGCTCCAGGGGCTGTGTGGGGAGCTGCGGGCGCTGGGCTGTGGGAAGGACAGGGACAACATCAGCCCTGGGTCATGCACCCCATGCCAGCCTCAGCCAGCTGGGGCGGATGGATAGACAGACAACCCTGTAAGCCTAACAGACACCCATTGAGCATCCACAGGAGAAGGTGACATGAGTACCGGGGACTTGAGCTCGTAGGCGGTGGGGTCCATGGAGACACCGCTGGCCCGACGGGAGTCATAGCCCTGTGCTGAATCCCCGAACATGGCACTCTTGGGCATGGGCATTGGCGTGGCAGCCGTGTGGATGATGAGTGGTGGGGTCAGGCTCTTCTTCAGCTCTGGGTGGTCGCTCAGGGCCATCACTAGAAGACACAAATGGGTTTTAGGTGTCACACCTCAAGAAGCACATCTACAACCTGCTCCCCAGCAGGTAAAGCAGCTGCACAGGAACAACTCTCCTCCAATTATCAGGAGGGGGCAAAAAAGCCCTTGAGAGGAGGCTGAGAGCTCATCTTCCAGCCTGGCAGAGAAGCAGGGGGATGGAAACCAGGAATGAGATCAGGTAGCAATGAAAGAGGAGAGCAGACACACATTGTTATCTGCTGCCACTCTACCCTCCAACCAACTCCTTCCAGCTCCAGCCCTGGGAACCTCCTGCCCATCCCAGGCTCTCTCCATCCTCCTTCCCTGCGGCTCCTCCACCTGTGCCCCTGCAGAGACACCCCAAAAACCCAGACCTCAGGCTCAGCAGGGAGATTATGACCTAGATGCCATCGTGTGTCTATCTGCATCCCCCAATCCAACCCCACACCATAAGCCATCTGGCCTTGGTCAAGGCTTGGATTACACCATTCTCCCTAGGTGGTCTCTTCCCTTTGGAACACGTTATTTCCACAGCACAGCAAGGTTTCTGTGCAAGGGTTCATCCTCCCGGGGCTGTTACTCACAGGCTGGATTCGACAAGTTTTTCTTAAGTCTTCCCTCCTCTTCCATGCTGTGGGGGAAGAGATCCCCCTCGGAATCAGACTTGGAAGCATCACCCTGGAGCAAAACAGAGGGTGTCAGCAAGGAGAGCGAAGGGCTGTGGTGCACGGACACCCCTCTGAAAAAACGGATTCCCGTCTCCGACACCACACCTACAGATCCACCGAATTTCGTACCACGATGCAACATCACCTTTCACAAAATGATGCATGCACATATTTATACCACAGACTAATTAACCTCCTACCAGGAAGACAGACTGCCTCTGGCTCCAAACGCGGTCCCAGAAAGGGATCAGGAAAAATAAACGAACAAACAATTGCTTAATTTTTGCTGCTGGAATTGCACACTGGGCAGGTATTAGGACAGATATCTGACGAGAAATTTTGGGACAAAAATTGACCCTACTATTCTCTCTTAATTTTCATACCATGGCTTAAAACTCCCTGTGTGTAGCTCTTTCTAGAGATGCTTTGATGAAGGAATCCAGGGTTCAGAAGGGGCACAAGAGACCCTGAATTTCCAACACAATTAATGGGCATATGTCAATGGATGCCCCACCAGCACAGAGAAGATCCAGGTGGCAGAACCTGATAACAACTGCCCTGGACGATCATTTCCTTCCCAGCTGTGACACACAACAGAAGCAGAAGTTTGGGGGATATATGAGGTATCATTTCAGGATTTAAATTCCACTGTATTATTTTGAATATTGGGGGTTGAGCAAGAGCTTCCTCTGCTCTGAGACAGGCACATCCTCGGGAGGAAAGAGGTTTTACCATTGCTCACAGTGCAGTGACCTTGTGGCACGGACCTGATTTGGGGCATCCCTGCGCACCCCTCTGATTCTGTCCATTGGCACTGCAGAAAGGCACTTAGGGTGTGGTATAGCTAGGATACACCCGATGGGCAATGGTGCTCGCCAGAACGATGCCAAAAAAGACCCAAAAGAGGATTCATGGCTGAAACCACTGCTCTGGCAAAGGGCACCAAGCCCCATCACGATGTACCTCAGGAGGGAGGAGAGGTGGGAAAGGTGGGAGGATGCTGGGATGAGAGAAGCCAAGCAGACCCTCACTTCTGGAGCCCCAGAAAACCCCACCAAAGCTCAGCTTTGCCCCGGGATCCCTGGCCAGCACTGCGGAGGTTTGGTGCTCGGGTACCTGTTGGTTGTAAAAACCCAGTGGGGTTGCAGCGTGGGACGGGAGGAGATGACATCTGAC
Source organism: Patagioenas fasciata (assembly GCF_037038585.1). NCBI lineage: Eukaryota > Metazoa > Chordata > Aves > Columbiformes > Columbidae > Patagioenas > Patagioenas fasciata. Next base: position 5,400,896 of record NC_092537.1, on the reverse strand, counting down.
AAAACGTCCACTGCCCTCCACCTCTTTCTTACAGAAAACTCCAGCGGGATGAGCCCCCACAGGGTCACTAAACAGTGAAGGGTTTTTTTCTGGGCAGACTGGATGCTCTCAGACATGTTTTTAAGGCCAAATAGAGTGTGATGTAAAGTGTTGCCTCATAACTTCCTCTCCTGAGGATCCAGGACTTCTGTGCTATTCAGGAAAGCTCATCCTGCAGGACACAGACTGGGAAGGTCAGGAATGCACCTTGCAAGGGGGAGCAGTAAAGTCAGGCTGGCCTGAGCTTTGCTGGAGTCAAAACCGTGTCTCCATATGAGCAGAAGCTCCAGCTGGCTGCAGGTTCGCTCCCTGCAGAGGCTCCCAGCTCAGCCTGTCAGTGACCCTGCCAGGAATTACTCATTCTCCCTAATGGGTTATTAAAAAGGAATAAATAATGGGAAGAATTTTATGTGATTTGTATTCCTGGAGTGCTCTTTAACAGCCCAAAGGAAAGTTTTAGGGTGCACCATGAGATGTGTGCCGAGATGGAAGAGCAGAACTATGTGGGGACTTCCCACCCCCCTCCCCAGCACCAAACCCCACATCTGGAGGACAGAAAGCATCCCCCCCAAAACACCACGTGCCAGACTCAGTACGGTGCAGGCAAGCATCTCACAGCTGGGGCTGCTGCCCGTTACCTGTTCTTGCACTCCCAGTTTGCCTTTCTGGATAGAAAAGGGGTTATGAGAGAAGAGGGAGTTAAAATCCTTTCAGGAAACGAGGGTATGTCAAGATGGACCAGATGGTACACCAGCTAAAACAGCCTGTACCCAAGGGGACTGACACACTGGGATACGATTGGAAAGGGCTTTTGTGCAGAGGAAAAGGCTTCTTGGAAAGGACAGAAAGGAAAGGGATTGGTAAAGAGAAAGATGAGGTTGGCAGAAGAGTAAGGTTTGCGGTGTGCTGCACCTCGGAGATCTGTGGCTTCCTCAGACCTGAACGGGACCGTTTCACAGGCTAACCCACGCTGTAACGCAGCATCTCACCAGAGATCCCAGCCAGCCTTTCTGGGACACGCCACAGTGCAGCTGCCACCATCCTGCTGAGCACGGGGCTCCCTGCACGTGTTTCCACAGACAGGCTTGATTCCAGGTCCCTTCACTCCCAGGCACCCTCCTCTATCTGCATGATGGAGGGAGCGCTGGGCAAGTGTGCACAGCCATCAGCATCAACCTCTGCATCCCTGGGGAGGTCCCAGGATGTGACCGTGCAGCGGAGGGGCTGTGACAGCCCTGGGGAGAGTCTTCCCCAGGGCAGGTGTCCAGAAAGGGGTCGGCAAGAGCTGGGGCTGGAGCCACATCAGCTGTCCTGAAGCACCCACCTTAATTTAGCTGGCTCCACCAGAGAAGGAAGGGACATAAAATCAAGTCTGACTCGACAATGAGGGTGACAAAAAAAAGAAAGAAAGGAAAAAAAAAAAGAAACAAAAGCACCACCAAAATACCCAAAGAAGCCCCAAAACAACAACAGCTACTACAATGAGAACAGCACCACAGCGTGTGACCAGGCACCACGAGAGAGACAAGCACGGTGGTGGTGGGACGTGCTGGTACGTACCCCCGACGAGTCGACAGGCAGCTGAATACAGCTTAACTGCCCACTCGCATCTTCTCGCTTGGAGATCTCCTGAAGGAGAAACGGGGGGAGGGAGAAGGAGGGAGGGAAGGGGAAGGGGGGGTTCAATTTTCACAGTTTCAACAGCAGGATTGAATGGGGAATCAAAAAACACATGAGAAGAGGGTGGGAAGGACAGGGGAAAGGGCAGCAGCACTGGGCACCCATTCTGCTCAGTGTAGGGAAGGGGTGGAAGATCTCGGATGGAACAAAGCCCTTCAGGGGGACCAGCCTTACCTTTAAATTAAGTGTTTCGAGCAGAGCTTGCTTCAGCTCCTAAGTGATGACTGTGCTAATGAAACACCAGCTAATTATTGAAAACATGATTATGGTTTGGTTTGTTTGGCAGCTGCATAATAGGATCTTTATTTATGACGCCTTCATTAAGCAGCAACGGAGGCTTATAATGAATGTTTGATTAACACAATATCAGTCCTCTTACAGCCAGGTGAAATACCTAATTCAAGGAAAACCACCAGAACCTGCCGTGAGTTCAGATCCCTCCTTGCTAACTTTACTGGAGACATCCATTTAAATCAATGGAGTGCCCAAAGAGAGCAGAGTCTGCAGGCACAGCCCCATCCCAGGAGCTTCGCTACGAGTTGCCCCAGCATCTCTTCATAGCACCAGAAGTTGATTTTTCCCTGTCCGCTTGGAAAGTACATGTCATTTTTCACCTCATTGTATTTTTCCTTCCCTAGGGCTTGCTCTCCCCATGCTCCTTGGCACATTTTAGCAGCACAGCCAAGCCTGGTCCTGTCCCACGTTTGTCCTACAGGCTTAATTTCTTGCCTACATTGCAATGGATCTTTTGGCCGGTTGCTACATAGGATGTAAAATTCATCCCACTCCAGGACGGGATGAAGAGTTTGAGAAAGACTGATCATTTCTGGGATCTGGATGTCTGGACAACAGTGTCTTGCTAGCAAAGTAATTGACACTTAATTTAAAGTCCTTGGTTGTAACAGAGAGAGACATGGAAAACCGATTGAAAGAGAAAACACGGAAACACTTTTCCTTCACAAGGAAAATCCCACTTGACACCAATAGGAATATGAAAGGTAAGGGATGCAAGAAAAACACCATCCAAAATCCCTAGGGTGAGAGAAGGGACTGTTCCCTCTAGTGAAGCCCAGGAGTCAAAGCCCATATTTCTCCAAGGATGCTGCATCCAGAGAGCAGGTAATGTCCTGTAGAGGAAAAGGATGGAGGGGCTGGAGGACCTGGGGTACCAGGGAAGGAGGGGGGCACAGAGGATGTGAAGGAACAAACCCACAAGCGAGGACCAGTGGGGACAAGGAGGACATGAAACTGGGAGGATTACCAATGGAAGAATACTCTTTGGATATAATACTATTAGAAACTCCCTCGGGAGCAGAGCTTTATGCCTGACAAAGAGGAGTCATTGCTTGCTTCAGAGAGAAGTCCCCAGGGCAGGGACCCGAGAGGTCAGGCAGCAATTTCAAATTATCAGCTCGATCAAACGGAGTCCCCTGCTCACCTTCCCTGCACCGACGCCGGGCTCGAGTTAAATCGAAGAACACAGGGTCAGAAATAACCGCATTGTATGAAGTCTTGCACAAAAGAAACAGGTTACCAATTAAAAAGAAAGGAAGGGGAAAAAAAAAAAAAAAGAAACTCAACCCTGCAAAATATATTGCTCCGTATTTAAAGTTTGGAATGGGTCCTTTTTGTTTCTCAACTGCTTATGTACATCTGCTGCCTAGCAACCAGGGCTGCAAAGCCACGCACTAAAATTAACGAGGTGCTTGCAGATTGACGAAAGACACTCAAGGACCAGGGAGATAAAGGCAGCAGGTCCACGATTGTGTTTCAGCCCAGAAATCTGAAGGAGAATGGAAAAAACAAAACAAAACAACTCAGAAGAAGGGTCAAGTGCAATCACAGGAGGGAGACGCTGGGGTTTGCTTACAGCGAGAGGTGATCTCTATTAATTCTGCTTAGGAGAGGATCCGTTATGCGCTGGCTAGCAAAATCCAGAACAAGATCTGTCTGCAAAGCTACACACCGGCAAAGCTGAATAAACACGAACCAGCAAGACCTGGCTCCCGACCTCCAGCTCCCCGTCTGCCGCAGGAAACTGAATTGAACAGAGGGATCTCTTGATCCCATTGCAACTCACAGGAGGAGCATGGAGAACTCCGAATAACAGGGACATGGAAGGAAGATTATTATTAGAATTCCATCAAGGCCCGGGATACAAAATAGCACTGTAATCACAGTCACAAATCACAGAAATTTGGTGCGAGTTCACTGGAATTGCTGTGGTTGGGCAGAATTGGTGAGAGAGGGTTTGATTTTTGGAGGCTGGTCCCTGTGCTTGCTTCCCAATCCCGATGTAAGCATCACTCGCTGTCTCAGTGCTTTCCTGAACCAGAAGCTACTCCCTGATTTACATTGTTAAGGTGTTTTCATTGACTTTTTTTCACTCTGCAGCTAAAGCCCATTTGCAGCTCACACAGAAATTCAGGCGCTGCCCCGACAGAGGAGAAGCAGGAGCGGGTGATGAGACAGCCCTGCTGCAAAAACCAACCAAAAGCAGATTTCGGGCATGCTGCGGGTAGTTCAGCTCCAGAGAAGACAAACCCTCAAGGACGCAGTTATTGGAATAAAACTGCAGCGCATTAAGCCAGGGCAGGAGTTTCCAGGGGTTACGCCGCGGTACCAGCTGGCCGCAAAGCGAGCGCGGGTCAACTGCTGCCCAGGGAGCCAGGCGTGCGGGAGCGGGAGCAAGAGCAAGCCGGTGGGCGAGCATGGGATGCTCTAGCATGAAAAACCAGGCTGAGATGAGGACCAGAGGTGTCAGCATCCCCCAAGGAGCAGGGGCTGGCAAAGGGGCTGCTGCAGTGAGTGGCTGTGTCCTTTTCTCTAAGCGGCGGGTGCAGCAGGTGAGCTCCCGCTTCAGCGACCTTCAGAGAATCAATTTACTCGTCTGAACAGACAAAGGTTCGGTTTCGGAGCCGTCATCACAAGCTGACAAGGAGCTTTTTACCTCTTCTCGCTCGGGCAAGGGAACATTGTGCTATTTGGGAGAACCTGGCAGTGACCTTCTCTTCAGCTGGATGGTGGGTGCGGGGATTTACAGATGGAAACAGCTACAACAATAACAATTAAAAAGAAAAGCACCCACATGGAGAGAGACGATACAAAAAATAAAATGAAAAAATAAAAACCTCTTGCTATCTTCTGGTACGACTTCATTAATTTAACTCTAAACTGTGCTCCAAAAATAATAATAATACGCATAAAAACAGCTCTGTGCATTGTTGTTCATAGGGTTGTAGGATATTATGATGCACAAGCAACAAATCTTGAATAATATTCAGTCACCCCAAAACACTTATAAATATCCAAGGTAGCATGTAAAAGCACAGCCTATACAAACAGATCCCAGTGAGCAGTCTTAGGTTATATTTTCCTCTCCAACACCCTGGGCAGGGTGTAATTGTCCCAATTTACTGCCAATCTTGGCCAGTGGGACAATTTTTGCTGAGAGTGGGTGTGCATGGCAGTTCCCCCACTGTAGGCACAAGGTGACATGCTCAGTCACTCCAAGCTGGACAGTCGGGGAGATGTGAAAGTTGGGAAGGGATGAAAAAAGCTTCAGTTCAAACCTAAATGCCCCCCCATCCTTCCATGAAAACCTCCAGCAATCCAGGATGTCTCAGGGAGGTTCCCAGCCTGAGAAAACAACCATCAGAGAGCAGAAATCATGTATTTTAAAATGTGCAGAGCGCTGCAGAGCTGGAAACGGGAAGAGCTCTGTGAACGCATACCATCAGAAAAGATAGTCGTGTCACTAATCTCTTACCAGCCTAAGTTTTCAGGAGGGGCTTTTAATCCGGCTGAAAAACGCGGTGAGAACTGTTTCAAAGACACTGTCATAGCAGCGATCCCATCTGCAGTGCCTGACTCACCGCTGAATTCCCACTCCTGCATTAATGCTAACGACGCTTTTCATTTAAGTCCTTCGTTTAGAGAGCTTGCGGTATTAAATTGCACCGTCGCTAAGAAAAAAAAATAAAAGCAGAAAAGACCTAATATTTCCCCCACCCTGTTTTTCATGTAGCACTCTTTTAAATGTATTGCTGACCAACTCAGAAATCAAATTCCAGGATCTGGAGGCCCTGAAACTCTAGAAGAAAGCAAAGGCGCAAGCACGAGGACATTACCTCCGTCTGGAAACCCTCTACCAGGATGGCCACCAGTAGGTTAAAGAGAACGTAATTCCCAAATGTCATGAGAGCAATGAAGTAGAGAGCAGCCCAGGAGGAGGTCGATGCCATGCCGTTGTAAAGAACCTTATTCCAGTCTTCCTGGGTCAAAATCTGCAAAGAAAAGGTATCAGGAAAATGAAGATACTGGAGGATGATGCACTGTTTTCCCCAAGCCTGGATGGGTATCTGTGCTCTGCATGGGTCAGACAAGCACCCCACTTCAGGGGTATCCAAAGTAGCTATAAGCACAGGAGGATAAACCTGGCCCAAGCCATCTTCTGAGCCAGAGAAGAGATGGGACCGAAGGGACCAGGACTCCCACGCTGCTGGTAAGGTCCCAGCCCAAACCGCCCTGATCCAACCCACACCAGAGGCACATTCAGCCATAAGGAACTGCAGCACTGCGTGAGTCTGACCTTTCCTTTGGTCAGCCAGAACAGTTAAATATTCTCCACAGATCCCAGAGTTACAGAGCTCAGAGCTGCTAGGACAAAAATCTCCACATTATCAATTATGGGTTTAAACCAGATTCTGCTCTTTGTTGAAATATCGCTGCAAGTGGCCTCAGTCTTCTTTATCTCTCCCTCATACACCCTCTCAGCCCATACCCTGCAAATGGGAAAGTCTCCTGCCTCAGCAGCCTCTCTTTATGAACTTTCTCCTTTATTCTTGAAAATGGTCTGAAACGTCCCGTGTTCCCTCACTTGTGGTTTTGGATCCTCTCCCTTCCATAGCAAGGAGCTTCACTAAGCTCTGTCCAATGGTTTGGCAAACAACCCCATTCCAAAACGCACTTGAATTGTGGCATCTTCCATTCTGTACCTGGAAAACTGTGACGATGGCCCAGAGCAAGGAGTCGAAATTCTTCCTGTCGGGCAGCGTGTCGCCGTCTCGCTCCGAAGCGAACTTGCAGCCAAATAGATGCATCCCCAGGATGCTGCAGGGAGGGAAAGCAGGGGCTCAACAGGAGATGACATCCCTCTCCTATTAAAAACTAATAATCCTACAGCAGGGCTGTGTTTCTTTATTTCACCTGGCTCATTCTTCATTCCTTTTTTTTTTTCTTTCAAAGATGAATCATTCATTCTCTGAAAAACATGCCTCAAGATTACGCAAACCAGTTGTGAATGTGGGTCAAATCTGTCAGAGTTTCAACTGAAAAGTATGCCCGCTCCTTCTTTTTCTGCTTTGTTGAAGTCAAAATATTGTCTTTCAACATTTTCTAAACAAAACGTTTTGACTTTCTGTTTTGCAATGACACATTTTCAGCAAAATATGCTTAAATTGAATTAGGAAGACAAAAAGAGTTTTTGTGAAATGCCTGAATGAGACATGTCAGGGGACCTGAAACAGCTTTTTCAATTTTGACAAGAAAACAGAATACCTTTCATTATAGATTGATACTAAAAGAATAACTTGTTTTCCCCTGCTCTCGGGCCAGTAACCTGAATAATCAAATTATTTACAGCTCTGCTGAGCACCATGGCTGCAAATGGCAGCTTTGGAGTGAAACGTCTCACTGGGACATTACTCCACGGAAGAGAATGGCTTTCTTCAGCCTTCCCAGTACCTGGATTGCTGAACAACAGAGTTGGCTGTTAGAATGAGACACGCTCTCCTCAAAATCTAGACCAAAATCCGAAATTTGGGGCTACATCAAGCCTGTTTCTAACATTTCCAGTGCAGAATCTCGCTTCTCAAAAGAGGAGGCCATGCAAGAGAACAAGCACCACCATGGCTGACTTTATTTTAGGAACATTGCCCTCTCCTTGGCAATATTTTTAGCATCGGGCTTTCTGCTAGTTGGTAAGTAATGTAACCACTGTCTCGAGGTGATGTCAAGGAATCATCCAGAAGGAAGATTTTCCTTATAAATCATCTTGCAAAGACAGATGTCTCGTTTGGCCAGAGTTAAGAGAACTTAGTCTGGGCAGCAAGTCACAACCAGCACTGGCCAGTGATGCTGTTCCTGGGGCCATTCAGTTCAGCCACATCCTGGTCTGGACTCTTACATCTCCTCACCTCGCCATGGGATCCCTCCTAGAAACCCAGCACAACCTCAGGACTTGGAATTGGAAAAGCTCACCTAAAGATGAAGATGAAGAGCATCAACAACATGCAGAAGGTGGCCACATTGTCCATGGTTTTCATGAGGACTACGAGCTGGCGCTGGAGGGCTGGCATGAAGCGGACCAGCTTCAAAACTCGCATGAGCCGAAAGGTCCGCAGGACCGAGAGCCCCCCGCCTTGCTGGCCCACTATCTCCCACACGCTGAGGGAGACAAAGAGGAAAAAAATCATTGCAGGATGAGAAGACAAAGCCTAATGCAAAGGTACGGGGGAGAGGAGGCAAAGGGAGGGTGAAATTCAGAGAGAAGAGGGATGGAAGGTGGGCAGATGCTCTGATGAGTTGGACTAGAGTGTCTAAAACACGCCAGCAAATCAGCGGCTGTGGCTGCCAGGGCAATTACAGCCTTTGCTTATGTCAAAAAGAATAAAGAGTTACTTTATCAGGCACTGGTTGTACTGTTTGGATCCTTGACATTCCCAGGACATTGGGACTAGTATCTTTCTGCTTGGGTCTCTTCCTAAAATGACCATAAAATAACCCTCAGATATGTATCAGCAATCGTGTCTAACTGTATTGATTTACAGTAGAGAAGTATAAAGTGTCATAGGAAGGTACTTATGCCAAACTCTCCATTACTTTCTGTTTAATTAAACAGCCAAATGAGGAGAAACATGCATAAAGCACTAGGTTTGTACCTAATCACCACGATGATGCCATCAAAGATGTTGTATGGATTCTTAATGTAGCCAAATGGACCATAAACAAGGACTTTCAGCAGCATCTCCAGGGCAAAGAGGCTTGTGAAGACGATGTTGCTGATCTCCAGGGCATTGGTGAGCTCCTCCGGCTGGGGAATGAAGAGGAGGAAAGGGACATGATAAGCAGCACAGCTCCATATCCAAAATTACACCTAGAAATACAACAAGCCCCGATACTGCAAGTGTAGGAATACCAATGCTAATGATATAGCGAGAAAGTGGTAATCGCTCACTCAAAGCCCAGGAGAGAGAGAATAAAAGTACTATCAGAGTATTTAAGGTTTATACACCTGTTGTAAATTGAGCAGGTAAATCCAGACATTGACTTCATGTTAATCGCAGCTTTAGTGTGACCACAGGAGGTTTTACCGGCATGTACTGAGCCTTAACACTTCCACGTCCTCCAAACCAATCCTCCTTATGCAGAATGGACAGCCGGATTGTTTTCTCGCATAAATAACCTTTTACAGCCTGTCTTTTTGTTTAATATCTCATCAAAAGCTTTAACCTAAGACTTTCAAATGCAGAGATTTGAGATGCTACAACTAGAATGGCTCAGAAAACTCATTATCAGGAAGCCCCAAATCCTGCTACTGAGGAGGGGCCCAATCCTGGCAATTCAGACTACCAGCCTAAAAACACAGGTACAAAAAACTTCTAACAAACAGACTTCCAGTAACCTCAGACCTAAATTAATATCCTTCATGTTTTTCTAGCATACTTCTCAGAGGGTTCCCAACAATGCCTGCAGAAACCCAGCGCTGTGCTTCCCCCGGCGGGTGGGCGGGCATTATTGGAAAACATATGGCAGAAGACAAAAACCGGTGGTGTATTCTGTTTAGGATCAGTCAGTGGCAAAGACAGGAGCAGAATCTGCCGTACCAGATCCCTTCTCCCCATTTAACCCCAGCACATGGCCGCAACTGCATGTTTCTCCTTAAAAGCTTCATTCAAATGAAGAGACGATCATGTTGGCAAACCTGAGGTGCCCAACAGGGCAGTGGGCTGGTGTGGTTCACTAAACAGCTTATGCACACAGGGTGCTGGACTCCTCCTAGGGGTCATTTAGCACTTAACTCCCTCAGATACTTTTCTATATCCCCACATGTAACCATCCACGGCTTTAGACACCCAAAGACCATGATGGGTTATGGCCAGATGTACAGGTTCACCGCAGCTACACCACAAGCAGAAGCCAATGTGCAACACATGCTGTTGATGGTTTCATGGAACACCTTCACAGCTGGCCAGAAACATCCTACAGCAGACCAGGAGCTGCCATCCCATGGTCCAAGCTGTAGGGTTTGATATGAGGCGACCCAACCCCAACCCAACATCATGGGAGACAGCAGAAAGGATGGCTCAGGGGCAAGGTCAACACTCGATCGACTGTGTTTCAAAGCCCCAAGAAACTACAGCGACCAAAGGCTTCACAGATACATGGTGGCAAATAAACACATCAATCCATGTGGCCTTCAGCTCTTTCTTTCTCAGGGTTGAAATCTCCAAGCACAGCTGGTGAAGCCCTTGCAGCTCAAGTTCCTTCAACCCAGTGCGATAATAGATGGGGACACAAATTGGCGTGATGTTATCTCAGTGTGGTAGCGTAATCCCTGGGGACTTGCACTGATACCAGTGGGAGCTTGTGATGATACAGCAACAGTCCCAGAATAGCAAAGGGGGGAACAGTAGCATTGAAAAGCAGAAGTAATAAAAAAGAACAAATAGGGTGTGTGTAACACTTCCTGTACCTCGAATATCCTTGCTGAGGAATGGATCCCTTGGCTAGAGTTTGCTAAACACACCGAACATACAGCCCAAATCGCTTGCTTGCTGAGCTAGAGCTAAAATACAAATGCTCCAGCTCCCAATATTAAATGCAGCCCTGGTTTAAAACCATATACCTATGGGAGCACTCAGACACAAAGTAATAAATAGGCCGAGAACTTATATGTCAAGCTGCACCTCAGGACAGTTTCAAATAGCTGAAAGTCTACATTACTCACAAAAAAAAAAAAAAAATGCCAACTCATTCATGAATGCCCCAGCGCCGAGGCAGGCTGTGCTGTTATCATCGCTGCAGCGATACTGCTGGAAAGAAAACGTGTTCCTGGAAGCTTTCCTTCCCATCCATCAGCCTCGCTAACCCAAGCCCCAAAGGCTGATTTCCACCCTCTGTTCCCCCGCTCTGACCACGCTGCCAAATCTAACCAGCCCCCTGGGGACAACGCGGTTCAGTCCCTGGATGGATGAGCAAGAACATCACAGCATCTCCCACAGCCGCTGCCTCCCCTCCCCGGGCGGGCTGACATGGAAAACCCAGCCAGCCCCCGCAGGGATGTTGTGTTAATAGCGTGGATTAATGGAACTTTGCGCTTCAAAAGCACCTTATTGCTGGAGATGTTATTGGGATGGATAAATCCAGATGGGAAGCACTGGCAGGGCGCAGCTGGGTGATGGGGGGGAGCCACAGGGCAAACAGCATTTATGCTGCAATCCTCCCAGGGACCCCAGCATCCACTGGAGGGGCTGTGACCCCCCAGGCCATGAAACATCCCACCAGGCTCACGAGAGCCTCAGATACCCCTGGTGCCGATGCAGGAGGGTTGTGAGTCAGCCCATACAATGTGGTGATGCTCAGTACCCACAGAAGTACTGGATCCATCCATCTTCCCCTGCTTTGTCCCCCAAAAAATGCCTGGACCCCTCACTCCTCCTCTGCACACTCTTTTCCACTTCTTTTGCAGGAAATGGTTTTTAATGTCCAAAATGTCGGGTGCCCATAATAAAAAGGAAGAGTGAGATCTCCTGAACCAGAGATGAGAATTAATATTCCAAAAATCTCAGATTAATGGCCAAAATGGGTTGAAAGAGGAAGGGAAAGCTTCCCTTTCACCCTGTCAGGAGAAGGGGAGAATCTGGGGCAGCCTGGAGCTCTACCAGGGGAGGGCGAGGGGATGTACACTGCAACAAGATCAGCGCAAATCAAGGAGTTATTTTGCTTCGGCAAACAACACATCCCTAAACAATTGATATGGGGTGATGCAAAATTCCCAGAGGATTTTTGCAGCCGAGTGGGGAGGGCTCTCCCCCAAGCCCCTCACTCCTGCTTGGGGGTTCCCCAGGGCAGCTCAAAAGCACCCCTGCAACAGCTCCACGTCCCTTCCAAGGGACACATCACTGCATCCACGGGGCACCCACCCGGACCTCTGCCACAGGCACCACTGGGAATTATTTATAAAAATAAAAGTGGACTGATATCATGATCCTGCCCATGGGGATCATGGCTGGGCAGTGGGGATTGCAACACTTCTGAGAATGCCAGCTACGGGATTTCCACGCAGCTATAGAAGCATATGGATAATAAGACTGTTTATAAGATGCTTTTGCTCTAGAGACATTGCAAACATGTCTGAGACATCCTTCCTTAGATATCATCACAATACAGGAGGAAAGTGGCTTTTCTCTCCCATGGAAATTGAAATTGTCATCCCATCTTAAAGAGGAATACAGAGTTTCAGAACTGGTGAACTGAAACACACTGTGCCCAAAACTTTGATAGCTCTCCCCTCCATTTCAGTCCCTTATTCCCCTCCATGATTTATCCAGGACGCCACGGCTCTGTGTCCAGCAAGGCGAGGTGCCCTGGAAACAAAAATCAGTATTTACCCAAGACTCATCAGAAGAGCTGGTGTTTTGTGCCACAGCTGAATTGCACTTGTATCTCGCTCTTTCTGGGTGTTATTCCCTTATTCCCCCCATTTTCCTTATCCATTTCTCCCATACCATAAATCAAATGAAATTACAAAACATAAATAAAAGTCAGCTTGAAGAAGAACGTGGAGCTTTTCAGTCACTAACTGTTCAAACGGGTGTTTCATATCTGTAAGACAACGTATTCAAGAAAACAAAAAAGGAAGGCAGTTCACTGAAACCACTTCCCCCCCAGCAAACACCTTCAAGTTTGATAAACTGCTGTTTTCTGATAATAACGGTCTAATCAAAACAATATTGACCAGTTTTAGACATAATGTACCTGGGAGAGTCACCAACTCCTGGCACACAACCAGTTCTACAGATCCTCACCAGGCTCAGAGGAAAAGAGCCAGTAAAATCAAACAGCTTCCCCCTCCGAGGGCCACAATACGGCAGCCAGGGGAGGTAGCATCATTCCTTTAACTAAATTATATATTTGGAAAACAAACCACAACAGGATCCCCACTGGAAAGGGCATTTTGCAGGGACACAGAGCCTGAGTGCAGATCCCAGCGTGTCTTTACAGGACAAAGCCTCCCACCCCCCACCCCAATTACAGCACGTCTGCCATTGCCTCAGCTTCTCTATTAAAAGAAGAGTCTGCTAATTCTCTCATCAGTAGCAGCAGTGACTAATTAAAAGGAAAGCATGCTATGATTAAACGAGCAACACCCAGAAAGAACGAGATACAAGCGCAATTCAGCTGTGTCACGAAACACCAGCTCTTCTGACGAGTCTTTGGGTAAATACTGAATTTTGTTTCCAGGACACCTCGCCTTGCTGGACACAGAGCCGTGGCGTCCTGGATAAATCATTCCCTGTTAGCTCTGTGTTTGCGGAGTGTCGATTTGTTGATGTACCAAACAGCACATTGACAGGCTCTGGCAGCACATGAAACAGGAGCCGACAGAGCAGCATCTCTCACGAGCACGGAAGGACGGCGGCAGGAGGAGGCAGCCCAGCCATAGCCCTGCCTGCCGGGGTGCAGACTGTCAGGATGGGGAGGGGATGCTCCCCCTGCCCTGCTTAGAGGTTTTGGATGGGGCTGCCTGGCAGCAGACAGGGCACTGATGGGGGGGCAGGCGGAGGCGAGGGAAGGTGACCCTGGGTATGAAGTGTTGCCTCGAAGAAGTATCTCAGAGCGGGACTGGCGCCTTGTCCTTTTTCAGCATTCAGAAACAGCTGTAATGCATTTCTTTGGATTGTTTTTCTTTTTTTCTTTTAATTAATTAGGATCTCACGAGTGAGGTTTCCAATGACAGAAGGGACGTGCTCTGTTTCTGTCTGGACGCGAGGCAGTGGCACACACCACTGCTGCCTGTGCATGGGGCTTCAAGGTGTCTGCTGAGCAAGCGAGGTTGTGGGCAACAAGGGGAAAAAGCTCCTGAAGGTGAGGACAGGAGCTGGGGTCATGAGAAGCAGGAGCCAGAGGGGCTGTGCTCCCCAATTCCTGCAAGACAAGCCCTGTTGTGTGACAAAATGCAACTAAGTGCCTTGGCAGATGGCACACAGAGCTTACAAGGCTTCTACTCCTGCCTTCCTCCAGCCACGACCTGTAAAAGGGAAATGACTGTGTCATGGCACAGGTTCTTCATCATCGCCAGACCTGCCCCCAGCACCGTGGACACATCTGGAGTGGATCCATCCATTCCCCGTTTCCCCTCTGCCCAGGATGCAAGCTCCAGGCTGAGGCCAAGCCTGGTCTTGTCCAGCCCTGCCCCCGGGGATGTCAGCACAAAAGAGCAGAAGCACCCCAGGGTGTTTCCTCTCTATCTCACTAACAATAAAATAAAATTGAAAAAAAAAAAAATCAGTCTTGCCAAAGCAGAGGGAAGGATGGGGTGACGGGCCAGGAGGCAGATCCCTCCTGATCCCCAGGGCTCTGCTTCTGTGAGAGAATCCAGAAGACCACGGAAACTTCAAAACCATTCAAACGGCTGCAGAATAAAACCTGTCTGAAATCATTACCATGGTAACTAAGGAAAAATAACATTGAAATAAAATACCAACCTCAGCTATTTCACAGGAAACACCAACAACGTTTTACTGACTCATCACTTGCAGATTTTTAATATATATACATAAGAAAAAAAATCAAACAGGTCACACAAAGATGCGATTTTTTGACCTGACACTGTTCCATTAGATTGCCTCCACTCTCTGCAGGGGTGCAGGCACACGTGGGGTCTACCCCAAAACAGGAGCCAGACCATCGGTCCTGGGGCAAAACATAAGAAATTCTGATGAACGGAAGCAGCTATTAATTAACAAAATGATGTGCCCTTTTTCTTGCCCTGTCCCGTGCTCAGTTCCCCATCATTTATAGCTCATGGCCATGTCCTCAATCAACAAGTCTTCTCCATGCCCTACCCTCATCACACCCACATTATTCCCCCTGCCTCGGTGCACCCGCTGAGCCACGGCCATCCACAAAACCACTTTGATTCCCTTCAGTAAATACAGCGCCTCTCAGCTCCAGAGCCACTTGCTATTTTATAAATAGAAACTCAATCCACGCATATTTTCAGTGATGACATTAATTGTCTTTGGGGCTCCTTAAAAGGCATCAGGCTTTAGCCACTGTCCTGGGTCCAGCAGCTCCAACCTGAGCCATGCTTAAATCAGAGCCTGACAGACTGATAGGCTTTCTCTACTCATCCTTTGCCAAATCAGTTAAAGAAAACAATTCAGAAAGTAGCAGAATTGCAGAGACTTTTGTTTTGTTCCTCCTGGGGTTGGACACACAGAAAAGGCAGCGTATTTGCTGCTCGGTGGGCTGGAGGAGGACTGCTGGGAAGTTCAGGATTTATAGGCATTTATTAAAAGGAATTGACTTTGACAGACAAGCGAACAAGTCCAGTTTCATCCCCTCACCGCACGGGAAAGGAGGATTTTGTTACGGTTTGAATGGAGGCTGAATATTTCATGCCACAGCAAGTAATACTGTAAGAAAGGGAGGAAAGCAGCTTTCATTTTGGAGAAAACGGAGGTGTCTGCACAGGAGGGACTCCCCTTCCACCACCACCGCTAATCTCCTCACCTTCCACCCGTTCTTCCCCGTTACAATTCACAAATGTCCCTTCCCAGCCTACATCTGCAGAAGGAAGGAGCTGAGTCCCATGGTCACAACACCTTCTGGTGCAGGACCTTCCTCTCCACCACATCCTTGTTGAGCAACCATGGCCAGCAACCAAATTCCCCAGCCCTGATGGAGCCATGTCCCCTCTGCCTCATGTCCACCCCAAGCTCGGGGTGCAAATGAGGGGACAAGCCCCACGCATGATGGAGAATTTCATCAACCAACCCCGAAGGGACCTGCCATGACCTATCCCTGCCCAGAACCATCAACAGGACCTGCAGACCATGCTCTCTTCCCCAAGCCCTGGGGCTGAGCTCTCTTTACCACTCACACAGCAGATATTCTTGCCTGAACTCCTTATCTCTCTCAGCTTGAGATTTCTGGATGAATATTATCCTAGAAAATGCAAGAAAAACATGAAGTGGCTCATCCCTCTGCCCAGGTTTCAGAGGAGCTTAAGCTGAACAAAAGCTGCATTTCCACTTGGTCACACCTTGTAAGTACTTGAGATTTAAAGCCCTCTATTTCTAGTTAATCTAAACCAAGTTTGAAACTTATCTCCCCATTACTACATGAGAAGGTACCAGGGGGAGGAAGGAAATAAAAAAAAAGAGAAAGAAAAAGGCTGTCTCTGTAGGGCTCCTGCACAGTTCTGCTGAACCTGGGTTTCTGATGCTGGTAACACTATCTCTAATGCTGACAGACATCCACAGGGGAAAAGCTGGTCGTTTCCTAACATCAGCAAAAAACCAATTATAATAAAAGAGCTGAAATCCAGCAGAGATGAGGGAAAAACACTCAGCTCCCGTCCCTGCTCCTGCTGGGACTGAGCAGGGTGGGAAGGGGCTCTGCAAGGACATGGGTGGCAGTGGGGCAAAGCCATGGCACCAACAGCATCGGGACCAACTCTACCGGGAGAATTGGGTAAAAAATGGACTGATCCCTGGGAAATCACCAACAATCAGGAGCATTTACAGACAAAAGCATGTGCTGGTGCAAGCTGAGGATGCTCCAGAAGCTCTAGCTGAGTTTGCTGGCTCCCACCCAAAGGGAACAACCACAATAATCAAAGAAGGAGCAGAGAGACACGCATATCTATCTGCAGAGAGCAGTGATTTTTCATCGGCATGGGGATGAAGTGAGTTTCAAAAGCACACATCATCTCCCCATTTCACTGAACCAGAGTCTCTTCTCAATGCTGCCTGAGCAGAGATAACGCACGGGTGCGGATGGCAGCTGAAACAACAGCTGTAACGATAGGATCTAAGGCAGCCCGAGTATTTCCAGCCTCTGAACGAAATTAACAGGAAAGGATTGACACTTATGGCTCCCCATCCAGGGAGCTGAAGAAAACTTTAGATGTCAGGAATCCACATAGGCTCATCCTAAAGCTTGCAGAAAACTGAATTATCTGATAAAAAATCCACACACTTTGCAGTTGCCTGAAATCTCATTACATTTTCAAATCATTCAGTCTCCAGAATCAGGGTAAAGTCTGCTTTATGGGCACAGCCCATTTTTTCAATAACTGTGAGGGCCGTGGCACCCCTGTATTTTGCATGACACTCTGAAAGAGCTTTGTCAGTGAGTCAATAAAACACACAAGTTCCTACAAGACCTTGTAAAGCCTTCAAATCACTGAGGAGAGGAAGAACCCTTGAGGTCCATAAAAAGAATTACCCCCAATAACAAACAGAGAGCTGATTTTGAAGTCGGTGATTCTAGTGATTAACAGCTCGGATGACTTCCATTAGCGTTGACTTGACTCCACCAGTCTCCAGCTACAAACTGTTAATAAGAGTAATTTCTGCTTAAGCAGGAGGTAATTGAATACAGCACATGCAAATCTATAGGGCACCTTATTTTCCTGCTGTGGGAGTGCCCTGTGCAGCTGTAGCACCAGGAAATCAAGTTGACAGCGGCTACAAGCCCTGTGTTGGGCAAAGCCAGCAGATGCCGAGGCGGGGAAAGCCTCACTGCGCTGCCAAAGCTTTCATCACTTGGCCAAGAGTAGCTGGCACAGGGCTGGGGAGATGTGTGATGGAGTTAAATAGAGACACGGGGTATGCACCAACGTGGAAATGGAGATATCTCTAGGAAGAGAAGATGGTGCATAAACGTGAGACCTTGTGAGCTCCCAGGAAGAGCCTGGGGCAGGCAGAGGTTTTCCAGGGAAAGGCTCTCTTGTTGATTTAAGGGATGCACACACACAGCAAGTGCCCTCCTGAATCAAAGCCTAATGAATCAGATTCATACAGGGAAGCATCAAATTAGAAATTTCACCACAGAGGTAAGTCCAGCTGTACTACTAAGGCCAAGGTTGGAGTAAAGCAGCTGGGGTGCAGGGTTAAGGGGGCGCAGCACTGCTTTGCATCTCTGTGTGGGATGCAGAGAGCCCCTGGTGCCGCACCAGCTGCTGTCTGGGTGTGGGACAAGTCTTTGAGTCCTTGCACTTGCAGAAAACAATTCAATTCAAAAGAGATGCAAGAGATACCAAAAATATTAAATAAAAAAGGATTCCCTTCCTGACCTGGAGGCTTGAAACAAACCCATGCACACGAAAGAAGCCAGAATTTAAATGTCCTGGATCTAGAAGACATGGAGCTGCAGAGGTTGGAGGGAACATGGTGCTGCCCACAACCACCCTGTGCAGCCAGAAAAGGGCAAGCTGGGCAGCACGCACCTCGTGAGCTGCAGCTCATCCCTGCATCCCCCACAGCCTCCTCGGGAGGCAAACAAGCACGTGGCAAGATCTGATTTGGCACACGGGGATGTCAATGGAGCAGTCTCCATATGCCTGACAAATCTCCAACACTCCTGCAGCCAGCAGCAAGTGTTCAACTTGGCTTGGAGCTGGTGGAGATTAGGATGCTCTTAACCATGAAGTCCTGGGAAAAAAGTGCTTCTACTGCCCTCCAGCCTGCCCAGAACTTTGGACACTAGCACAGACTCAAGCACCCCAAGACCTGGGGCACCAGCTTGCCAAATCCCCACTGCCCAGCTCCCTTATACCACTTCTCCATGGAGAAACCAAATTTTCCTCCCACGTGGAGAAATCAATCAGTGGGTGTCAGGACAGCTAATAATTTTCGGTTACCTTCCTCCCTGCACACTAAATTCAGGCAGAAGTACATCAATACCCTTTGGGTGACTATTATTAATGCTTGAACCTGGAGCCTCATGGCAAGTTTTCTAACGCTGCTGCACTCACTGACCCTTCACCTCCCCTCTCCGTCATCCTGGATACCTTAAAATTTCACGTCCTCTGACGCTGATTAGGAAGACTCTCATGTTTTCCAGCCCCACTGTTTACATAAATAAACACATTAATGCATTTTGCCAGCAAGCTTTCCTTTGACACTTTGGCACAGATGGTTGATATTTCCACGCAGTGGCTATTAGATCGTAATGTTACTGGTGACAATTTGACTTTATCTGTACCATGTACACTCCGGGCCCCTGCAGCGGGATGCACGAGGAATTCAGCCTGAGATACCACCACGAGCTGAGGCTGCTCCTGCCTTCTGCAGAGGGAGTTTGCACACCTTGGTTCAGGGCACTGCTGCTTTGTGGGTTCCTACAACCCCTTGCTGTAGCTGGGGGTACCCCAGTGGTTATCCTGCTGCTGGGGGATGTCAAGCATCCCACTTCCCTGAGAATTGCCTCCTGTGGATGATGAGATTTTCTCCTTGGGTGCTGTCCCAGAGGCATTCACCTTTGTCATCTCTCTGATTTGCTTTTCAAAAATTAACAAAAGGTTCTCCACAGGTCTGAAGCAATTTCCTCTTCCTTCAGAGACACCAGAGGTTTGGATCGATCTAGATCCAAGTCCCCATGATCTCCAGCCGTGAATTTGAACCGACTGCAGCTTTGGGGAGGCCAATGCAGGACTCTCCAGTCTCTTTCTTGTTAACAATGGCAATTCACCGCAGAGACGGCAGCTGAAATTCAAGCACTATTTAAACAAATGAATATGTAGGGTATAGTTCATACAATGCGAGTTCAGACAAGGAAAAATCAGAACAGCCAGGCAGCTCAATGCGAACCAGATTTTAAAAACAAAAACAAAACCCCAAAGCCCTTCCTCAAGGAAGCCCTCGCTGAATTCTTTCCCCTGCTGAGGAGTCCAACATCACGCCTTGTACTAAAGCCTTTGCATTTCACTCCAAGGAAGGATTTGGAGAAGAAAAAGTAAAAAAAAGAAAAGCAGCACATTATGGAACACAGTCTGGCTTGCAGCCAGCGCTGGGGGGAAAGCAGCACAGAAACCCTCTGGTTTAGCAGCACACTTTACTCCTGCTCCATGGCAGAACAAGCTTTTGCAAAGCCTTAGCCGTTTGAACCCGCAGCGCTGCAGAGTCTCAGCTTCCCTAAGGCGAATCAGTCAATTGGTTCAACAGTGTATTTAAAATCCCCCAGAGTCTACCTTTAAATCACCTTTATATTCCTCTACCCAAAGCTAATAGTTTCTACCTGCATTTTCCTTCATCTCCGTAGAAAAACAAGCTATTTAGCAGTCCCATTAATAATCCGCAGCAATTTGGTTGTCATTTCCCTGATGGAAAATTTCACAGTGCTGCCCGGCAGCAGCAACACGGCGAGTGCTCCATGCACCTCCAGCCGCTTTCCTCTCGCTAAAGCCCGCGGTCATGGGGAAGGCAAGAGCCAGAGCTGGCCGGGTGCGGAGGATGGGCAGAAACCACTGAGCTAAGCCTGGTCAGGTGTTCCTACAGCTCCCACACGTGTAGGAACCACGTGGAAGTAACCTGATGCTGAGTGAGAAAGTCAGCAAGGTCATGTCACAAGGAGCTTAGAGGAAACCTAGCTCCTGAACCCCCAGCCGTGCGATGGTAAAATGTTTATTGACGATGATTTTACTGTGGAAAGTGAAGCTTTAGGATGGAAGGTCCTAAGGTAGGAAGGGAGCTCCCGGGGACACCAACTACCTTAGCTGTGTGCATCCAGCACCCCTGGTTGTGGGTGCTCAGTCTGGACAGGTTGACTGATGGGTGAATGCAAATAAACAGCAAGAGGTGGGGGCTGGTGTTTTCAACTCACTCCCAATTTCCACCCCTTTTGATGTGCCTTCAAACCACCACTTTCATCCTAAATAACCCAACCTGGCCCAAGACTGTCAAGCAAGTGACTGAAAGGCTGTTTCAGTCTTCCAGGCATCTCCCATGGAGAAAAGCAGGTCACACCAGCACGCCTGTCCCAAAGTGGAATGCAAAGCCTCCAGAGAAGTGTACTTCTGTCCTCTGGCTATAATGAGGACCTCTGCTGATCAGCTCATGTTCTGAAGTCCAGGATGCTCTGGTGGTCCCAGAGCTGCTGAATCCCACCCAATTCTTCAGGGGACAGATGGAAGGTAGATGTCTTCCTCCCAGGGTAACCACCAGCCCATCCTTCTTCTCATTTAGTAGCTGTCAGCATGTCCTCTCCTCTCTAGCAAGGTGCTGGTAAACAGTACAAGGCTTTTGACATGGCACCATAAAACATGTCCTGAAAGTATTTATTCCTAATATAGCCCGGTGTGCCCAGGGTGGCATCATGTGAAAAGCCCAAGAGGTAAATATTCATTAAATAAGCAGAGAGCTTAATATAGAAAGTCGCAGAGTCAAGTACTCTTCAAGCCCCCTCACGTCTTTGCAAACAATCAGCCGATGAAGGTAAATTTGATGCGGTTGATCACTTGCACTTTTAAGAAAGAATCTTCTAAAAGGAAAAAAAAATCGCGTGTTTCAGTGTTTATAATCTCTGCAGAAAGGCCTGGTCCAGCACTTCTGCCTTCTAATTCCTGCTCTCATAACTGTCAGATTATGAAACAGCAGACTATAAGCCTCCTGAGTTTACAGAAAAACACCTCTCTGCTCTCTGCCGCCACTTTGAGCAGATGAACTAATAAAAACAAGCTCCGCTATTCACTCCAAATGCCTGGGAGAAAGGAATCTGGAACAGTAGTAGCTTCAAACTACCGCCAAAGAAAGCAACCACCCACAGTGTCTGGAGTACCCCCACGCTTATCAGCTCCCTTCACCTCGTTACCCGAAAACCACCACAAAAACCTGCCTTTCCCATCCAGCTGCCGGCTGGGACACACTGCTGGCCAGGGCAGAGGTCAGCACCCCGCTGCCCTCCTTCCCCCAGCCAAAGAATTAAGTAGCTGTGTTGTTTATCAGGTGTTTGGTGATGAGAGCTCCCCCAGCCACCCATCCCTGGTGGAATGGTCTCAACGCATGGACACACATGGTGGGAGCCTGCACCAGCATCTCCCAAAGATGCTCCTAATAAAGGGCAACAAGCTTTGACAATCTGTGCCTTGAACACTCGCAGCAAAGACATGGCAGATCTGCTTTCACCTTTCAGCCAAAGGAGGAATAGAACTGTTTATTGGTTTCTGTGAGCCACCTCCCCCCAGGTTCTTAAGAGATGATCTTCCCGCTATTATTAAATAAAGGTGGAATCACTCAAGCTTCCCCATGCAGCTCCCCTGGCACATCCACCAAGGGCAGCACATGAAGGTGAAACCTGTAGGACTTCAGAGCGCATCGCTGTTTAATGTGTACTGAAAACAAGGGTTAGCCAGCCAGACTGTATTAGGACGTCAGGGAGAAGGCCCTGGCTGGAAGGGACACATTTAGCACAGCTGCGTCTCCCTGGCGTTCGCGCATTGAGGCATTAATGCCACAGGAGGACACGGAAATTTGGAGACAGTCTGCAGCCACCACCGCTGCAACTGGGAGCTGTAGGAGAAACACCTCTGTGTGCAAATGCGAGTGACTCTTGCAAATACAAAGCATGCTAGGAAGGGAGAAAAGTCAGAAACAGCCATGACTGGAGATGCAAGGGAGTTCCCAGAAAAGGCTGGTGCTGGGACAGGGGTGGTCTTGTCTGTCTGGGAGGGGAGAGCTCTGGCATCCCAGGAGAAGCACAACACCTGCCTGGCTACTGGAAGCCCTTTAGCACTGGAGGGGTATATAAGAAGGTTTTGCAGCATCCCTGCTAATCAACTCTCCCCCCAAAGCCAACCCACACCTGCGGCAGGACCGAGGGCACCACACCAGGTGTGCCACCGGCAGCAGCCGCAAAACCGACAGTGAGACCACACCACACAAAAGCCTCTCTAAAAGCAGAGCTCTTGTTATCCTGATAGAGACATTTCAAGAGGAACATCCTTTGCTTAATTATTGTACATCGGGAAAAGCTCTGCTATGTGACAAGTGTGCAAGAGGCTGGAGCAAAGTCAGCCTCTTGCCTGCAAGGACTCAGATAATCGAGCGGAGAAGTAGCCAGCGATGAGTCTATTTTGGACTCAGTGTGCTGTTGCTGGAGCGTTCACCGGGGAGGCAAAGGCATTTGTTACCTCCTCTCCAGGGACTGCAAATTCAATAGACTTCCCTGCCTGCAGCTGCACCAACCCCAGAGCCCGCAGCCGCTGCCGGTAGCTGGCACAAACCCAGCGGCAAACGGCTGTTCCCTCTCCTTGGCCCCTGCGCTGCAGAAACCAGCGACGTGCAGTGCTGCCCAGGTGATGGTGGACTCAGCACGGTGCTGAGCATCCCTGGTGGGGCCGAGATGCAGGAGCTCATGCAACCCAGTACCAGCCCAGGTGATTGCTGCCTGCCTCTGCCTGGGAGCAGGCTCCGAGGACAAAAATCAGCCTTGCTCTGTTCTGGGACCCTTTTTATTTATGCTTATAAATATCTCAAGGGTGGGTGTCAAGGGGATGGGAGCGGACTCATTTCAGTAGGGCCCAACGGTAGGGTGAGGGACAATGGGCACAGACTGAAATATGAGAAGTTCCATCTGAATATGAGGAGAAACTTCTTTACTCTGAGGGTGCCAGAGCCCTGCAACAGGCTGCCCAGAGAGGTTGTGGAGTCTCCTCTGGAGATATTAAAAACCCACCTGGACAAAATCTTGTGTGATTTGCTCTGGGTGAACCTGCTTTAGCAGGTGGGTTGGACTAGATGATCTCCACCCTTCCAACTCCAACCATCCTGTGATTCCTACAGCACCCAAATGCCTCTCACCCCAAACCATCCCATCAGCAGCCAGATTCGGACCCACCACACCACCCGCATCCCTTCTGCCGGAACAGCACTAACCTGCTCGTGGTACTCGATCCCCATGCTGAGTGTGTTGATGAGAATGGCCACCATAATCCCACGGCCAAAATACTTGCTGTCCACGATCTTCCGGAAGGTCTCACACACCACATGCCAGAAGGCCAGCACCCGACTCGCTTTCCTGGCCCGAGCTCTGCCCCGCTGCGGGTCCCGCTGGTCGCTGTAGTGGGCATCCTGCGTGAACTCGTAGACGCCCTCGCTGTCCGAGTCACCCGTCTCGTTGTCCGTCAGCTCACCCTCGTTCGCCAGCGCCTTGAGGCAGTAAGGGCAGCTCTCGGGGTTGCAGGAGCCACTGTCCAGCTTGGTGCAGGGGCTGGAGATCTTGCAGGAGCTTTGGCAGGGACCTGAAATGCCAGCGGGACAGAACAGCCCATCAGCCAGGACAATGGGACTGCAGGCAGCCACAAGAGCAACTCCCCCATCCCCATTAGCACCAAGCTGTTGCCCTCAACAGAACAGGCATTTCCGAAGGGGAAAAGGACCCCTGCTGGGTTAAAGAGCCCTAGACAAAACCTGGACTCCGTGAGCACCTTCTCACAATTTAAAGCCCTCTTTGCTGCTCCCAGGTAGACAGAGCTCCAGCCTCGAAGCCACAGCCCACCTCATTAAACCTCTGGCCATCCAGCTAGGAGGAAGCAATCAGCCCCCTTGGCCCAGGCAGGCTCCGGGCTCTAATTATCGGGACCACCACCACCTCCTTTCCTGCTCCTGCTGTTTGCTGATGCTTCGAAATCATCAGCTTCCCCCTCCACAAGCTGCCCTCAGGTCCCAGCTGCCAGGTGGCTCCCAGGTGACAATCCCAGCGGGATGTTCCCCAAAAATCCCAAGAGCTGGCTGCAAGAGGAGAGTCTATTTGCAAAGCACACTCCTGACTCATGCCCAGCAGCATGCAGGAGGTATGAATAAAAACTCAGCGCTAAACCAACTCAGAGCCCAGCTCTGTGTGTTCATTATCTGGGCAGCTCTGAGCTGGGGACAGGACTTGGGCTCTTCCCTGTACAGCTCCTGGCTGGAAAGGTCAGTGCCACTGTGGTGGGGTTGAAAAGGCATTGACCATCCAGGAAAGCTTTGCCAGAAATTCTTCTTGGAAACCGAGAGGGTTTGGACTAGACTGTGTTGAGCTCCCAGACCTCAGGATCGAGAGGGGGAAAGAGCATCTTGTGAGGAAAGTGTGAAATCCCTGATCCAGGAAAGCTGCATTTGGTGTCTGGCTCTGTTATGGGCTTCATGACCAAATCACAGATTTTAATACTCAGCACCTGCGATTGACATTGATCCCTCATGCAAAGAAGACACTATCTCCATGAGTCTCGTGTCCTGTGGGGAACAGAGCTACACAGTGCTCAGGGATGTGCTGGGGTGCTGATCTGAAAGGTGTCCATGCTCAGGCTCTGTGGCACATGGTGGGCAAAGCAGCCACCTCCAGCCCCTGCCTGTCAGCAAGGAAGGGACATGGAAATCTGGAAAGTGCTGGGCTGGGCTCCAGCTTTGCTGGGTGTCACTGAGCCCAGTTCTAGCTGATTTGGGGAGTGCAGGGACCTGGGGAGCGTTCCCTGTAACTGCAGAATAAATTGGTTTCAGGAGGAAATGGTGATGGGAAAGAAAATGGGTTGATTGAAAACGAGTAATTTCCCTTGGATTCTAGCAAGTCTAAAGTCTGGGAGGTTGAAACCTCTCTCCTAGTTTTGGCTATAAGATGAGTTATGTAGGTCAGAAGATTCACATTGGTCTCACCTGGAAAGCTGTCGCCTTTCTCTGTAACGTGAACTGAAAAGAATCCTACAAAGATTCAGAAAGAGACAGAAATTAGGTTGTATCTTGTATTTCTGCACAACAACCCCAAAATGACATCCAGCAGCTGGCTCACCTGTGCTCTGGGTCTCCAGCAGCTTGTGCATGGTGCTGTATGGCCCGGGTGGGATGTTGAGGCTCGTCAAGGTGCTGCTCCCCGCCCCGACTGCCGCCTCCCCCAGGTTCTTCTCTTTCAGCATCTCGTGGGAGGTGCTGGGGTGCACCGTGGGGTACACCTTGCTGCCCACGATGTTCTTGGGGATCCCCTCTGGGCTCGGCAAGCCAAGGACCGGCTGTGGGAGGGATGAGCGGCAGCACACAGGCTCGAAGTGGCAGTCAGCATGGTAGATGCTGTGGACGGACTCGGTGTTGCTGGATGCAGCACTGGGGGCCCCGTGGGGGTTCTGTGCCGAGGGGGGGAGCATCAGTCGGTTGGTCCCGTTGTGGAGTGAGCTGGTCTCCACATCGCTGATCTCCGGGCTGGCACGGGGTGCCCGCAGGTTCCCATTGCCCAGGTGATAGTGGTGGTGGTGGTGGTGATGGTGGTGGATGAGGTGGTGCACAGAAGATCTCTTCCTGCTCCGGCGCTTCCCAGCGTGCCGTTCGCCCCCTGCCTTGCTCGTGGGGCTGGTGAGGAAGCCCATCCTCACACCCACCACCCGATAGACTTCCACGAGCTGCTTGCTGCCCTTACGGGCAATATAAACCAGGTACTTGAGGAGTTCATCATAGCAGCTGCCTGGTTCCGAAAAGCTGGCGAGGGTGCTGGCGTTGGACAAGTAGCGGACCCGCTGCTCCTTCATCAGCTGGCTCTCGCGCTGCTTCGTCTCGGAGAACTGCGTCGCTATCACCACCAGGCAGAGGTTGATCATAAAGAAGGAGCCCACCTAAAGGGACAGAAGCCATCAGCCACCTCGGGGTGGCCATGCACACCCCATAGCCCTGCCTCACCCCACACCCCAGACTAAGGACCAGGGGAAAAACCCCAGCCAGCCCTATCTCCTGCCTCACCTGGTGGGAACCATCAGTGGGGACAACCGGTGGGGATCACAGAGGGGCTGACTCACCCCCCAGCCCCCACCCTGGGAACTCCCACACCAGCGCTCCACCGAGGATGTCAGAGATCAAAGACGAGAGAAGATTATTTTGACAAAAAGCTTTTGCTCTTGTAAGATGGTGTTTTTCTCTCTCTGCAGACAGTGGTTGTAATTATCACAATTAGTGGCATTACGATGAATGCACTGAGCCTTCCTGATAGGAGCTTTTTTCCTGGCAGCGTGTGGGCAGATCCCTTTCCCCTGCTAACGGGATTTGCGGGTGACTGTTACGCAAGGGCATCAGCAGTCTGCACCCACAGCTTGGAGATTTTATTGCCAACCAGGGCTTCAATGAGGTTCTGCCTCCTGCAGAGCCCAGGCTGGATCACAGGGAATTA
Organism: Patagioenas fasciata; assembly: GCF_037038585.1. Lineage (NCBI taxonomy): Eukaryota > Metazoa > Chordata > Aves > Columbiformes > Columbidae > Patagioenas > Patagioenas fasciata. The sequence goes on along the minus strand of NC_092537.1, from coordinate 5,373,983 downwards.
CTGACGTGCTAACGGGCTATCACACACTGCGAATGGTGCTCACGCAGCATCTGGAAAAGTACGGCTTGCACTTTCCTCTCCATCATTTTGGGGATGCTGAGAGCAAGGGATTGTTTCTTTCTTTGGCAGGCTAATAGATATAACTAGGAAAAGTATCATGGACTAAACGACCTCCTATCTTCTCATCAGGATTTGAGTCCTGGGTTGATGAGGAGCTGAAATTGCCACAATGGCCTAATGGACGATGTGCAGCTATTTTGCTGGACTTAGTCCAATTAGACAGCGAGAAAGGGACTCATCTCACTTATCTCAGCTACATCTGAGTGAGGCACCTAATGACCCTTTAGAGTCAAGAGAGAAATAGGCACATCAAGTCTGCAATGCATCTAATTTATTTTGGATGTCTACCTTCGGAGGAGATGAATCACTCCCTTAAAGCACCTATTTTTCTCCCTTGACGGTACAGGGAGTCTAGACAATGAGCACAGCCAGTCACCATAGACAACACTGCTTCCATAGATGAAGCCCATCATGGAGCCCACCCCACAGGAACTCTTTGTTGGTTCCTTTGTGGGTGGTCTCAGATGACGCTGTGAAATGTGGGTGGGCTGTGGGCAGTAATCTCTTCCCTCCTTTCTTCATGTGCTTCTCTGAAGTTCAAGACTCTTTTCCTGAAATGTCCCCTCTGCACCAAGGACCCAGCCAGCTGGGTTCTTCGATCTGGGGGAATTTCTGGGCAGCCTGCTCCCCTTCCAGAGCTCATAACCTGACCAGGGGAAATTTCCCTAATTTTAAACTTAAATTCAAGGTGGCAACTGAGAGAGAGGACCTTGGACCACAAGGAGAGAAGTAGTAGAAGCAGCAGCAACAGAAGTGTATCTACCATAGCTTAAGCACATATTTCTTTCCTTTGTGGTTGCAGCAAAATACAGCTGCAATAAAATGCCATAGTGAAGCTGCTTGTCTTCCAGCAGGCTGGTTTCTATTTCAGCTATTATATATTATACATTATATATTGCATATTATTATATATTATCTGCCCTGTGCCTCTGGGTCAGTCAACTCTGCTCTTTCCAAATGCCAGGAGGATCCCCCATATTCCCTCAGGGCCACTCACAATGATCAGGAGGATGAAGTAGATGAAGTTGTAGAAGGAGTGTGCATCCATGACAAAGTACATTATGTCCACCCAGCCTTCCAGAGTGATGACCTGGTGGAGATAGGAATGGAAAATGAATCCATCAAGGCTCCGTTACAACATAAGTGCACAAGCAACGTTTCTCCTGGCTGGGTCATTTCTGACACCCCGTGGTTGGTCTTGGTGAAGTACAAGACACTGAGGAACCAAATTCTGCTCCTACCAACACCAACAACCACATTACCAGCTGCCCAGGCTGAGTCTAGCCCGTCTTTTCTAGCTGGACCTAATGCCCACTACTGCTTTTTCCAGAGGGAAGAGCAGTATCAAGGTTCTGCTTCACATCTCACTGCACTCACAGGGTTGGGAGACTTGGGTGTTGTCCCTGCATGTGAGATGGAGGCATCTTCAAAGCAGGCATCAAATTGTATCCCTGACATTTTGACTGCCTGTGCACTGCTATGTAAATGTTGGCCAGTGCAAAGTAGCCCCCAGGAGTGCAATTACACAGCTCCTGGGAAGATGTTGTGGGGCACAACCAGCTCTTCACCCACTTTGTGACAGTTTGCAGACAGGGCTCACCTGAAATATCGCAATCCAGGCATAGCCAATGTTATCGAAGTTGATGGCTCCTTTGAAGGGGTTGTGCTCCCCGGCAGAGCAGTTGGTGTAATACTGGTTCCAGTTAACACAGGTTGTATTGGTGGTGTCGTTGTAAGAATAATAATCCAGGGTGCATTCGAGACCCTCTTCCCTCCGTGTTGGGATGCTCCGGCAGTAGCGCATCCCATTCTCCCGGGGCTGGGAGCAGATGAAAGGGTTCTCATCTTCATTCTCTGTCTGGTAGTATCGCTCCAAATCCACTGTGTAGGGGCTGAAAGAGTCCAGACAGGGCTGGGGTTTGCACACTGTTTGCAGGCAATCTGGCAAGGTAACAACTGCAACAGCAAAATCTCACATCTGTTACTCTGGATGTTAAAGCTCTTTTTTGGTTTTGCTTGGGGTTTTTTGGGGGGTGCAGGGGTTGGGTTTTTTGTTTGGTTGGTTTTTATTTTGGTTTTCGTTTTTTTAAAGGGATCCTCTTGGACTTCCTGCAGCCCCACTGGGGTGATTACGTCCCTAACTGGGTTTTGGAAACTGAGGTAGCACATTCGGCCACTCAACAACCTCTCTGATGACATTTTTAGGAGTCACTCCATCTGGAAATGTTCAGGGTTTGACTGTGGGGACTGAGAGCAGGGTTCAGCCCTGAAGGTCTTCTCTGAAATGGCTTTGCTGCAGTGAGATGGAAATCAGTCAGTTTAAGCTCCTGTATTCTCCTGTCCTCCTGGAGATGCTGAGACTGGCTTAGGGAGACTCTAGGTACAAGGACCTCCCAAGCTTCCTAAAAAACAGAGACAGGGCCTTCATCTGCATTTTGCAGTGCCTGTTCAGCCCATAGATAAGCTCTAAATTCCCTCTGAGGGCGGCCTTACCACAGCAAACCAGGCAAAAACACTTTTCAGGGTGATGAAAAAAACCCATGGCCAGCCAGAAAATGGCTTCTCGCTCTGCACACAGCTACTTCCTTAATGCTGCCAGGACTCCCACTAAAGCTCACAAAGATATTTTTAAGCCTAGTTCAGCCCAGTTAATTCCTGCAGAATCGCCTTTAATACCCTTCGAAGCTTATCTAAACCCTGGAATTCTGGCTCACTGCAACGGCACCCAAACCTGTGGCTCTATCGGCTTTACTCAGTGGTGCAGCAGTCCCTCTGCTCCACTACCACTTATGGAACAGGGACGTGCCCTGGGAATGACTCTCCCAAGTGCCCTTTGAGGGCAGGACCTTACAGCAGCCTCTAGTACCTAAAGGGTCCTACAAGAAGGCTGGAGAAGGATTGTTTACAAAGGCATGTAACGATAGGACAAGGGGTAGTGGTTTTAAAGTGAAAGAGTAGATTTAGATTAGATATAAGGAAGAAATTGTTCCCCATGAGGGTGGTGAGACACTGAAACAGGCTGCCCAGAGAAGCTGTGGATGCCCCATCCCTGGAAGTGTTCACAGCCGGGTTGGATGGGGCTTTAACAACCTGGTCTGGTGGAAGGTGTCCCTGCCCATGGCAGGGGGGTTGGAACTAGATGATCTTTAAGGTGTCTTCAACCTAAATCATTCTATGATTCTATGACCTACAAGAGCAGTGGCAATTGATTAGGAAATGTGTGGGAGAGGATAAAATCCTGGAGTGTTGGAACATGCATCAAGGGCTTGCAGAGATCTGCCTTTCTCCTACACTTCAGATGGAGGGAGGTGGTGAAGAAAAGCAGGTAGATAGAACAACAGGTATGGAAATCCTGGTCTGAAAGAAATATCTACCTGATATTTCAACCAGTGTTAAAATATTCCTACATCTGGCAAGCTGACTGGCCAGGGAACTGGGTGCTACAAAACCCCATTTGATCACAATTGTCCTCTGGACCTTAAAATCCAAAGGTCCGTGAAAAATAACAGTTTGGGACAGGGACTATCTCTTGCTCTGAGACTGAAAAGGATCTAGCATCCTGAAATGTGTGGTAGCTACATCAGCCTCCCCTGGGTTTCAGGTGGGACTATAAATACCATATCAATAAACATCACCAGATGCTGAACGGGATTCAGACCTCAACGTCTTGACAAATGCAGAAAAGGTCGCATGTTAATGAAATGCTGAATTCAGACAGCCTGAACTCTTATTCTCAGGGTTTTTTTGGAGACTCTTATCAATCAGAGAGGCTCCCGGGTGCCAGCTGAGGGTTACGGACAGCCCTGCAGGACTCCAATGACACATTGTCCCAGCTCGCTCTGTTCCAGCGGTGCGTGCCTGGGCAGGAGCTGTGGTGGCATTTAGGAGCAGGGAGCATTGACAGAAGGACCAGGGCTTTCTGATGGAGGACATCCTGGTCTCCTGGAGGGACAGACTGGTAGGAGAAACACTTCTACTGCCCAGACAGACTCACATGCTGAAGTTCTCGGGGAGGAAGCAGCGGTTCCTGAGCAAACCTGCCCAGAGCTGGACTCCCACGATGCCAAAGATGAAGAAGACGAAGAAACAGAGGAGGAGGACGTTCCCCAGCATGGGCAGTGTGTCCAAAAGAAGCGTCACCAGGATGCGCATACCTGAGGCAAAGAGGAAAAGTCCAGGCTGAATTTTCTTATTTCAGCTACATCCTCCCGACCTTTTCCTTTCCATCCATACTTTTCCTTGCAGTGACAGCCGCTGCCTTCCCAGCCACTGTTGCTTGTCACCCACACGTGTCTTGCAAACTCCCACAGCTCCCCAGTCCTCTCTGGTTCCCCTCAAAGCCCTTGGGTTCCCCCGCTCCATCCCTGCCCTGTTCCTCTCTCTTCACTCCTCATCCCAAGTCCTCTTCTCCTCCTGGCATTTTCCAGCAATTATATGTCTTCTTTCTTCTCTGAGACCAAACCCTGACATTCTCCCTTGCCCAGTCATATTTCTTTCCCCACTCTGTATATATTAAAATTCCCTTCCCTCCCTAATTCCCCTCATCTACCCTAAATCCCCTCTCTTCCTTAAACTACCCAACTCTCCCTGGCAGTTAATTCTCACAAGTTCAGGAACAGCCAGTTCTGCAACAAAGACAAATTGATGGTGACTTCAACTTGACATTTACACACACAAAAAAATTGATTTCGTCTGACGTCTCTGTAATATTCTGCTCATCTCTGACTCTCCTTCTTCCCCATCTTCTGCATTCTCTCACTTGCTGATATTGATTTTCATTTAAAGAAAGCTTTACTGTTGCGCCCTTTACTTTGATACTTCAAGAAGACTTTTTCCTCTCTTCCTGATGCTGTCGCCTCCTTCACCAGGGTTTTTCTTCTACTCCTCTACAGGGGAACAACTGCCTTGCATCAACTACTAATTAACCGAAATTACTTTCTGTGGTTACTGCATTTATCATCATACAAAACTCTCTTATTTCTTTTCTCACCTTACATTTCTATCCCGTTGTAACACCATTGCAGAGAAGCCAAGATAAATTGCCCAGGATTTCAAAATACATTAAGTGAATTACATCCCCGGTTAGACAGTGGCAGATAAATTCAGCCATCCATCAGTTCAGCAGTGGGGACAAAAAAAAAACATTGCAAACAGGATTCTGAAGCTACCATAATAATTGAAACAGCAGCAGCAGCAAAGCCAAATTAAGTTCAAGAGTCAGGATCAGAAAAATAAATAGAGCCCAGGCACCTCCAGCATTGACAGACGGAACTGAAGCTGATTAGTTCTCATCAAGGCATCAGCTAGTTCAGAGAGAGGAGTTCGGACTTGGGTTTAATTTGTCTAAAACAAGGTTGGGTTCAACACCCAGGAGTGTAGGACCAGGAAAAGGACATTTCTGGTACAGTTGTACTTACACGTATCACACCCCATCGGTACAGCATCCCAGAGGGATGGAGATATGTACCACTCGCAGTGCTTGGGGCTCTGCCCAGAGTGGCACGAATGGCTCCTGGGGCACTTGGGTCGTGTTTGCGATGGCCAATGTCCCTCCGAGCACAGGAGCGATGCAGGAGCGGGCAATGCCACCCATTGCTGCTCAAAGGGGAATCTGAGGTCCCCATATGTGAACTGATAAACCAGCACCGAACAGCCACCTCCCAGCCCACCCAGGCTTGCTTGGGAGGTGTTGGGGATTTTGGCTGTACAGACCAGCTCTGGGGAGCAGAGAAAGATATGCTCCAAGAGGAGACTCCTCAGCATCTCCTGGGGAGCTGTCTCCAGGGACAACAAGATTTCCTTGCCTCAGTTTCTCCAAGAAAGTTTGAAGTAGTGCAGGGAGGGTGGGAGCAGCGTGGCTCAGACCCCTGGCCGTGCTGCCTGGCAAAGGCTGTTGGCTCAGTCATTCCCTATCACCTGCATCTCTTCCCCTTAGCAGCCTCCTAAGACCCTCTTCAGATGAGAAAGAAAGGAGTGTGGAGACAGTCCTGGGTATCTTATTGACTGGTGGCTCATCCCTGACGCTAGAAGTGTCAAAAAGAACGTTATTTAAAGTGGGCATTGGAAACCAGAGAGTGGTGGTAGGACCTAGCACTCCCAGGCTTGGATGAATGTTGGAGCAACGTAAGACGGGAAGCATCTGTGTTTGCTCTTCCGCCTTTGGGGCAACAGATATAAAGAACTTGCATCAACCAGGAGGAATAAGGATCCAACTTACTGGGGACCCTGTTAATGGCCCTGAGTGGCCGCAGGACGCGGACGGTGCGGACGGCTGAGAAGCTGACGTTCTGCAGGTCCAGGGAGTACTCCAGCATTCTGCGGAAGACACGGACATGGAGGAGCGTCAAGGATCTTCTGGAGAAATGTTAAATTATCAAACACTATAAATCAAACCGTATATGCCAACCGCTCACAGAGGGACTTGTTACTGCATCTCTCCCATCAGGAGAGTTTGCCAGAGGAATTAATTAAGGGTTGTTTGCGTATCAGAATAAAGTCAATGAGCAAGAACACGACACACCAGCTCACACAGCCACAGATCTTCTCTCTCTTATCTGCTTTGGTTACTGTTTTTGCACAGATCCAGCGCAGAATCTTCCAAAACTTCCTGCATACTCCAAGAGGGTGATTTCCAGACACAGCCTTGTTTTTAACAACAATTTTACAGATACTTCAACAAATCTGGGTTCGCTGTGCTGAGCACCAGCACAACCTGAGGAGCATCCCTGGTGCAGAACCTTTCTGCAGGGCACAGGCAGCGTGGAACATGGGACACTGAGCTCTGCAAGCTCTACCCAGCAGAGACCATTGGCAGGTGGGATTCAGGTTGTGGGCGAGCGCACAAATCAAAACACATGACACTCACAGGTACCAAATGCAGCAAATATGGACCAAGGAACCTCACAGTGTTCCTACACTATGCCCAGTGGGGTTATTTCACAACTCAGGACACCGAGGTACAACCTGCACATGGTTTAGTCTGAGGATGCACTAGGACTGCTGCAAGTCCCTGGGGTCCCCCAGCACCTTCTCCCTCTGCTCTGGAACCTTTGCTCAAGCACAGTGGGGCCATTGGTCACATCCTCACCAGGACTTTGCTCTCCAGCTGTTGGAAAACACAAGATCTCTGCCCAAAAACATTCTTGAAGAGGCAGAGCCAGGCAAAGGCAAGGAAAAGGACCACGAGGCTCCCCACACAGCCAGGCTCCTGCTGCCACAGGCAATCACAGGATATTAAACTCTTCCAAAAATTATCAAGTTCCACCTCAAAGCTAGTTGGGTGGTTCCCTTTCTCCAGCTTTGATGGTTAGAAGCTTAACTTCCAGCCTAAATTTATTCAGGACAAGCTTATATGCCTTTGTTCTTATGGCACCATGGTCTTTTAGGTGCTCTTTGTTACTGGTGTTTACCCATCTGACAGGTTCACAGAAGACAAATCACACCTCCTTCCCCTCATCCTTCATTTTGTGAAACCAAACAAACCCAGCTCTTCCAGCCCCACCTTGCAGACAGGCTCTCTGCTTCCCAGTCACAACCTTTTTCCATGCCTGCCCTAGCCTGAATTAATCAGACCTGATTAGACATCGAACTTCTGGAGGAGGCTTTGCCAACACCTTGCACAAAGGCATCAGTGTTGCATATGGGAGGTTTCTGCTCCTGCTGTGATCAACAAACCCCCTCTCCTCCCTTACAGACATCGGCAGGTGAGGAACACTTGGGGTGGAGAAGACCTTCTCTTTCCAAATACACAACTTCATTCTTGATGCAGCGACACTATCCCATTTCTCTTGATAGGCTCTAATGAGGATGATGATGATCAAATCATATCTAAGATCTAAATAACCTCAACATATTCCCCTATATTTAGCTGACACCCACAGCCATGGGGCAGACCCGGGGTGCGAATGCTGGACAGACACATATGGATGCTATGAGTTTGTTATCATTCTCTGAGCACAGAGGAAGGCAGCGTGTCCACCAAAGCCCACCTGGCCCCAGGAACACCAGCCCCTTCCTCAGTGAGGGACTCACCACGCTGAGTGAGCTTTATCTCCAATAAGGAGAAAGGCAATAATTTCCCTGGACTTTATTGGTGCTGAAGTTTCACTCGCTGTTCAAAAACAAGATTTTTGTATGGTTTGCCAGATCCAGGTAAAAAGCCCATGTCAAACATGCAGCTTTTCCTTCATCTGTTATTAAAACAGAGGCTACCAGCAAACTTCAGGGCAGCATATGTTTATTTGCACCAAGACAAATCATTTTCTGATTAATGACAGCCCGAGACTCACTTCCAGAGCTGCGTGTGCTTGTAAGCTGCAAAGGGCACGTTGTAAAATGCATTTTGATTAAATATGTTACAGAACAATTATAATACCACATTAAAAAAATAACCAAACCACCCACTAGCTTGAGCAAACACTTTAGCACCAAGACCATGAGTAGGTAGATGCTCTCTACCTCTGCTGCCAGACATCTCTAACAGCACCGGTATTATAGGAGCACAAGCTCAGCCCCAGATCTAAACTACAAAATTCTCACATTGCTGGTAAGTAACAGCTCAAGAGCCTTGAGAGAATCCAGTGTTGGGGGTGGAAATGTGGGTAAAAATCAGTCACTAAAGAGCAAGTCCAATGAGAGTCCCACCACTTCCCAGCTTAAAGGTCACTTCCCAAGGCAAGGGAATGCACAGGAGGAATCAATCTACATCCCCGGCAAGGGGACATAGCCAGGGAGCATGAACGTCAGGATGTCACCAACTGGCAAGGTGACAGGTGCATTTACCAGCATATATAACATTTACGCACTGAAAATCTGCAGTGCAAAAAGCCCCTGATGAAGCTTCAACTCAAATGTCATTTCTGTTCAAACAGGAAAGTACGATGCCTGTCACAGACCCGAGTGCCCGAACAAGTTAAAGGCTCAGAAAAACACTCAGCATTAAATAGGATGGATTCATGGCAAATGCTGAGAGTCGTCAGAGTGATCAGCAACCCCCAATCGCTGGAGTCATTCAGAAGGAGAGCGGAAATATTTAAGTCTTTCTAAGAATAAAAGTGGAGCATCTGCAAAGCCAGACGTAGCACGGGCTGGTGGTGGGATGCAGAGAGAGAGCTGATGCAAACCCTTGGCAAACACTCCTCTGAGAGGGAAACTCCCGGGACTCAGCAGACAGACAGACATGAGGGATGGCCCAGGGTGGACCAGGCATCCAAAATTCATCCCTGTTCTGCCCAGAGATAACAAGACTCAGAGCACGCTGGTGTTTCTTTCATATAAAACCCAAAGCACTGGGAAGGATCTCGTCAGCACGGTGTCAGGCAGCAGCCCTGCCTACGGCAAAGGGCTCACCGAAGTGATGCTCAGGAGCATCACAGGAGGGGCTGAAGGGGCTCCCTTTATCCAGTGGGTCTCTAAGAGAGCACAGAAACACTGGCAAAACCCTTCCCACACTTACCCAGCATCATTACTCCAACCCACCCAGCTCATGTCCCCAGGATTACTCCACCTCAGGAAGCAGAAGATGCTGGGAAAATCCAATCAAAGCTGTGGAGTTTGTGCTGAGGGAGCTTTCCAACGAAAACTTGAGCTCTCCCCTTTCACAGCTGGCTACCAGGGATGCCGTACAGCCAGGGGATGTGACCAAGGTCGCAGCAGGAACCAGTGGCAGAGCAGCAATGCCTGCAGGCAGGACAGCATCCCCAGGAGCTGCCGGCAAGAGATAGGCTCACATTTATTCAGCATTAAAAGGTTTCCTAAACTGAGCATATAGGCACCCTTTATCTACAAAGCACAGCAATCAGTGGACGATTTTTAAGCCATCAGTGTTGGAAAAGACAAGGGGAAATTTTTTAGGCAACATTTGCAGGCAGCTGGAAGGAAATTTCCCCCTGGCCCTTCCTGCCTCTGCTGCGCTCAGCTTTTGCTCAGGAGCTGCTTTTTAAGCCTCGAAAGCCTCACCTCATCCGTGGGTGTTGTTTAATTTTAAAAATACTCATTTTAATCAACCTGCACAGAATAAAAAAAAACCAGCACTGGAGGTGGCATGAGCCCCGCAGCTGCTGGATCTGAACACACAGAGGCACCGTGTGTCCCAGGCAGGACACTTGACTAATGAGACTTTTGAAGCAGCAGCAAGTTCAGCTGAAGAACTGAAAGAAATGAAACACTTCTCTTTAAAAAGAATCCTAAAACTTAAAAAAAAAAAATGCCAAGTCTTTTCACAGGTGGGTTTGTGATCAAGAGTATCAGATTGATGTGGTTCTGCCACCTCTGCCTGGAGCAAAGATCACCTAATTCTGGATGAGCCAGGACACAGCGGGGCCCCAGGAGGAGGCTCCTGGCTCCCAGGACACTTGCACCTACCTCAGAAAGTACTGGAGAGAGGCAGGATCCCTGGAGAGGGTTTGGTGCAGCTTTCACTGCAGCTCAAAGGGGCCGCGGCTGTGATTGCACATTGGGTAATTGCGTGTGCAAATCGGCCACTTACACGGGCAATTACCCCACGGCACTAATGATGCCTAGGCAGCGCCAAGGGCACTGTGCATCCACATCTCCAAGGTGCTGCTCCTCAGTGTGAAAGGGATCAATATAGGTAGAGGTTATGAAAAAGCAACATTCATTTCTGTCTTTTTTTTCAGTTTCATGGGGTGAAGGGACTAATCCACAGGGGAAGAACAGCCTTTGCCCACAGTGGCAGCGGGAGGCTGCAGCAGGGACCCCCATGGACAGCCCCATGCCGGTACTTTCTTCCCCATACCTGAATCAGGGAGTTGCAACGGCCCCTTGATCAGCATCACCATCCTTACCCCAGTTTCTGTGCTCAAGAGCTTTTCAGAAACCACCTGGTGCTTTTGTTTGAAAAGGAGCCGGGATGGAGTGGGGACTGCAGCATCCCTTTCTCTCCTGGCACCTATGAACACAGCAAGGCTTCCTGCAGCATATCACATCCCCGAAATTCAGCACTCAAAACCAGGAGGGAGCAAGACATCCTTAAGGGATGAACATTAGAAGAAGTGCTCAGGAAGTAAAGATAAAAAGAAATGGCATTTCTTTGTCTGTAGAAAGCAGCCTGCCAAGCACCTCCAGCCCCAGCTCCTCTCAAATTGTAAGCAAAGTGTTCCAGAAGTGTTTAACTTTCCTACAAAGTCCTTTAAGAGGCCGGTTACCCTTACAATGAACAAAGCACAAACAGGACTCCAAGCACTTGGCCAAACAACTGACTAAGCCCAGAGTAACCGCAGACCCGCTCAACTCAAACACGGGTGATGCACAGCCCTGCTCGGGGGAGCAGAAATGCAGGCACGGACCCAGAGCCCTGCTGGACCCTGTGCCTAGAGAAGGCAGAGAGGAGCCCTGTAAGCTCTCACACCACCAAATTATCTTCTGATTTAAAGCTTCTCCTTGGAAAATAATTAAGCTTTGGGGAGGGGTTGTTGTTTTGGGATTTGTTTGTTTCGGTTTTTTTTTATGAGGATGGTTTAAAGCACAACTCAGTCCACAGGGATGCAGAGGTTCAAGGAAGTCCTTATCTGGCTAAAGTCAAAATAAACTGATCACTTGCAAGTTGGTGGAACTGCAGCAAAGTTACTGGGGCTGTGGATGGCTTCAGATGAGGAGCAGACGGATCTCAACCTGTGTCAACCCTCTTCGCACAGATCAAGCAGTGAAGAGGTCCCTGGATCCTGCGCAGAGCAGGGGGAGACAAAGCAGGTTCTGGGTCCTGGAGCAACCGGGGACACAGCAGGTCAGGGCACATCTCCGTCCCACAGCTCCGGTTCACCAGCCCGAGCCTCAGCCAGCACTTAACTGTAAATGCTTCTGCATATTTTCAGATATAAACAATTGTTCATGCTCGATACTTCAGCATCTTACTCTGGGAGAGGTTGAAATCATATTGAATCGTCTTTAGAGGGCGAGAGCTGGCTTGCAACACCCGTTAACCTTCAAGTGTTCTCTTAAAAGTTAACTCCCCAAATCCTCTTCTTTAAAATAACACAACATAATGATGTCATTCATCACTTTTTTCCTTCCCTTTTCCCCCTGCAATTCCATAACCTACAGCCAAAGCCACGTTTCACTAAGCTGAGTTTTGATCATACAGCGCTATTCTCATCTCCAGCAAGTTTTCCTGTAATTACAGAGATGTGTTGCAGACATTACACACTCTACAATTAGCGCTAATTGCATTACATTGTCACAAAGAAGTCATTTACTCTCCATGAGCTCAGGAGATTGCTCTGGACAGTTTAACAGAGCTGGGAACTATTTAATGGCATGTCACAAAAGTGGCCAGCATCGCAATGGGGGTGAGAACAGCACTGAGTGGCTCTCCCAGCCCTCTGCAAGTGCCAGATTTGGGGTAAACACACACACACACAAAAAGGTTTCTCTGCAATCTTAATCACCACGTCCAGAAAGTTCTCAAGGAACTCAGAGGATGAAATACTGGCTGAAGCCCTTATGCGAGACCTACGCAAAAATGTGACGCACTTTATTGGTTATTTAGCAAATACAGCGGGGATCTGATCATTGCCGCAGCGCACACTCTCCTCCATGACCACTGCTCAGCTCTGGCCCCTTTTCCCACATCACACACCCACTCAGGGACAAGATGCTCCATGTGGAGCTCAGCTCATCCCTTGCTCCCCTGCTCTGCTGTTGTCACCGTGCTCTGGATGCTCATTGGGGTAATTTGGCCCATGTGGGAACTGCAGAGCTGCACTCAAGGACCACCAGCAGATTTTTCCCTCTGTCTTGTTGGGATTTGACCCTGCATTGCTTTTTCATCTTACCCTCACTGTGTGTTTTGCCTACACCTTTAATCGAGGAGAACACAGCACTCTGGGATGGATGGGTGAGGGCTGGAGGAGAGCGCAAGGGTGTGAAAGGGAGCAGAGAAAGCAGCTGGGAAAGGAGAGGTTCCGCTTTGCATTTAAGTTCGATCCTTTGTCAGCTGAATTGGTTTTGACGAGGCCCAGATGGGAGCAGTTCACGCACACAAAGGAAAGGCCCATCATTTAGTGAGAGGCAAAGCCAACCTGGCAGGAGTCACGGGAGTGGTCAAGCTGCAAGGCTGCAAAACCTCTACAGGAATAAACGCCTCCACGCATCGGGGATGCGGGAAGCGGCTGCGGCAGAGGGGAGCTCTGCTTCTTCATCACAATTAATTCTAGTACAATACATAATAAAGAAGAAGGAATAAATAATACATAAGGTGGCTTTAGCAGGCACCAGCCCCTGGTTGTGCTGCTGATGTTTACAACCCTAACAGAGCCGGTCAGACCCAGGGTCCCATCTTGTGCAACATTCCATTGCTGCAGCCCCTAACGCTGCTCAGACACTTCAGGAGAAAACTTTGAGCCCTCTCCTACCCCAAGAAGCCAGAGGCTGGCGCAGTTGGAACACACAAACTTGGTGCATCCTGCAGAAGGTGGGTTCACTGAGATGGTTACAGCTCTTGGCCTTTCTGCTCCTCCATCTCTGCCTCCAGCCTGGGTCTGGAGCCTCACTACACCTTTTGGCTTCTGCAGTACCCTGTGGCAATGAGTTTCCCAGGCCAGTGATGCACTAGGAGACCCGGCACCTCCTTACTGGTTTTACTGCGCCACTGCTTTGGTTCTATCAGCTGTCTGGCAGAGGTATGTGCCGTGGCCCTGTGGGGTTGGTGATGGACCATAAACAAAGCCCATGAAGGTGTTGACCCTTCATGAGGCACACAAAACCCTTGCCAGGTAAACAGCTCAGCTGGGAGGTTCCACTGCTCCTTTCCAGGAAAATCCAGTAAATTTGATCTCTAGCTCTATCAAAAGAGGAAAAACCCACTGTTTTCCCTAAGGTCTTTGGGCTCTTGGAGCAGGGAGGGGAGACAAGGGCCGGCAAGCGATTCATGTGTCAAAGAAACTCAGCTCGCTGGCCAGGGTCCAGGGACTTTTCATGTGGATTCCCAGTCTCTGCCAGGAGACTCGCGGGTGCTGGAAGAGCCTTTAATTCAAACCAGGTGCCTCTGAAAGGAAAACACTCAAAAAGGCGAACTTGGTCACTTTCCCTCAAAAAAAAAGAGAAGTATAAGAATGAGTGCAATCATGCACATTTCAGTGAACGATCCTCCCTGGCTGCTCCCTGCTCCCAACCGCCCGCCAGCCACCTCGCCTGATGGAAACCGAAACCACCAGTAAGGCTGGAGAGAGAAAAGCCAAGTCCAATACCAACAAGGAGCCCCAGGGCACGGGCTGGCCAAAATCCAAACGTCAAGATGGGCAATGCCGACATCACCTGAGGCCCAGCAAACCCTCAAGCTTCACTGCTGCAAAACCAGCTGCTCCACAAATCCAATACTTGCCAAGCGATGCCACGAATGACAACAGAGAAACACAGGGAGAGGGAGACCTACAGTGCTGGGCTTACCCTGCGATGACAATGAAGAAGTCCAGGCGGTTCCATGTGTCTCCCAAATAGCATTTCTTCCCAAAAATCCCCAGTGCAATCATCTTAACGATCATTTCCACGGCGAAGAAGGCAAAGATGAAATCATCAAAGCTCTGCAAAAGAAAAGAAGCACGGTGGGATGCTCCTACAGCATTTCACACTTGCACCAGGGATGGATTAGAGACTTGAGTCCAGTAAGGTCTCTTCTTGCACCACCAAGGGCTAAAAGCCCCAGGCAGAGGCAGTGCTGGGAGCAGCCCTGTGTTTTCCCCCAACACAGATGGGCCAACAGCATCCACAGCGCTGGGTTAAAGGGACAAGTTTGTTTTGGGTTCTGCTTTCACTATAAACTCAATGGTTAATCCTTCCCAAGCTCTCCAAGCAAAGCTTGGCTACATTGGGGTCAGCACAGCCTGGCAGGGGCTTTGCCTGGTGATGGCAAGCACCAAAACCACCATTTTTTAAGCACTGGCAGGACAGGCAGTGTGGACAGGACCCAGGGAACCAGCTCTGACACAGCTCAGTCCATCCCGCTCCCCACCGACCCCGGATCGTACCTGGAGGATGCGGCAGCGCGGGGAATCACAGGCGATGTCCTCGCAGGGGTGGAACATGCCCAGCGTCACACAGTTGAGCAGGATCACCAGCATGCTCACCCGCTCAAACCACCTGCACCACATCCCGTCAAGGAAGAAACAGACCCAGAGGAGCACCCACAAGCGGCCACCGCTGAATCAGAAAGGTTATTCTAGTCTTTAAAGCAAGGTGCATGCCAGCTTCTCTAGGTAAGACTTAATCTGGTTTTGCATGGAAGGCCTGCCTGCTGTTCAGATACCTTCATGGCAAACCCATGGCATGTTCTACTCATTGACATCAGTGGCTACAGCTAATATGAAAACTGCTATAAAATGAAAGTTGCATGGCAAGAGTGCTGATGTGATGGATTAAAAAATTAAATTAAAAGAACTACATCAACTTTTAGAAAAAAAAAAGCCCCACACAACCCCACATCATTAATTTCTCCTCCTAGCATTTTACAGAAAAGCACTTTAACAACATTACAATTTTCTATTAACCATGTCACGGCTTATCCCATGGGCATTTCCCTGAAGTCACTGCTTGAACTGTTCATTCCCAGTCCAAATTAAGACTGTCAAAACCATTAACTGACTGCCCAAAAGCCTTAAGACTGTGAGGGCCAGCAGAGTCCATCCCCTGTCCCAACTGCTGCCTCTTGGAGAAATTTTAAAGAGCTGAGCTGCCAGAACAGACTGTGGATGCTGTAACTTTTGGGGCAGAACGAAGTGCGCTGCTGCAGCAAATCCTTGTAAGGGTGGTTCAAACCTTCTGCATCCTTCCAGGCAGCATTTCCAGCCCGGAACACAGAGATGTGAACTCCAGGAGCCAATACAATGTGGTGCCGGGGTTATTTTCTTGCCTAGCACAGCAAACACCTCATCGGCTGCCGCGACCCACAGGCAGCCGGGGCCACACTCCTGCCTGGGTGCAGGCATCAGCTTCCAGGCTCCAGGAAAATAATCATAGCCCTTGTCAGACAAGAGCTTTCGCTACAAGGCAGTGGCAGGCGGTGTTTGGGAGCCCATGCTGTCGCGTTATCTGGCTGGGGAAGAAGAAGGTGAGGATGAATCAGCAGGTGCCTCCCCGGCGGGCGCGCGGGGCTGGAGCTGGCAGCTCCTGCCACCCATCCGGGGTGAATTCCTGGGAAATCACATGGGGCTGAGTCACAGCTCAGTCGCCAGAAATCTGGATCTTTTTAATCGGTAGAAATGTTTACACGATATCGGGATAGACATTCCGACTGTCAGGACGGGGCTGTGGGCTGGAATATTTAGCCCAAATATAGCACTGCAGGGCAGGCATGGGGGACAGCTGACGAGGGGGACCCACAGGCATTCCCTGACTTAGGGGGCTGGAAAGCATCCCTCTGCAGAGCCAGCCACGTCCATGGCTCTGCCAGACCTCTGCAAAGCCCTTGAGGACATAAAAAATTAAAAGAAACAACCCTGTAAGATCCCCAAAGAGTCACTACAAGGGCTGCGTGAGATATTCAGCAGGGAAGCGGGGTGGCTTGGGAGCAGCTTGGTTGGATCAGGACCCATGGAGACAGACAGATGCTTCCCCAGACAGGCAGATCTTCATGCAAATTCTCTATGTGGTGGTGGAGAAGACCCTATACTGGGGCTGGGTCTCCTCTGTGGGCTCCATCTCAGGAGGGGAAGGGGATCCTGGGAGCGGGAAGGGTTTCTATTTGCTGATGGCAGGCTTTTTTCCCCCAGTTTTAACCTCAGACCCAATTATCAGCACATCGCTCCCTCAAGCAAACACATTTCAGTCCAATATAACACTTCACCCTGATCAAATATTCCCGGGACAGGGACCCCAGCAGTGCTGAAGGCGGTATGTTAATATGCAGCTGATAGATCAGAAGGTTGCAGGGAGAGTTATTTTATTTTTTTGCCTTATTTTTTTTTTTCTAGCTGAATGAAACTTCAAGCTCTTTCTTCTGCTAATGGGATTTTCAGAGGCGCACAAAGCGCTGATGTCTACGGCTTTGTGCCGACCCTCCTTTGAGCCCAGAGGCTGACAAAGGGAAACTCTTCAATTAACCAGAGCAGAAGGTGCTTTATTGAAACGGCACTTGCTGCCACTGCGTGGGCAGGGAAGGGGCAAAGGGGCTTTGGGAAGCATGGGAGACAGTGCTGGTCATCGGTGGCAGCTGAGGCGAGCGGGAGGAGGAGGAGAGGGAGGAGGAAGATAAGAAGGTGAAGGGCAGCGGTGGCACTGCCATTGCCCCTTGCCCTGGCACTCAGCTGAGCCCACAGTCCGTGCTCTGTGAGAGAAATATTCACCAGGAATGGAGCTGGAACTGGGGAGTCCTGCCTGTTCCTCGCACCGAGCAGGCAAGGAGTGTGTTTAAAACCCATAAATAACGGGGTCCACACTCACACAGCAGGTAATCACCCCATCTGCTCCATCCCACAGGTGCCAGAGTCCCCATTTTTCAGGGTCACCTGCTCACCCCAGCTTATTCTCAAAAATCCGCATTTTTTACCATCAACTTAGTCAAGACACAGAGACAAAATGCTCACAGGTTCTTCTCAATTAAAACAAAATCTTGCTTCTGCCACACAGAAATACCCAGTAACACTTTTGTTGTAACTTGACTCTTAAAATTCACAAGATAATAAGCACAAAACAAAAAAAAAACAGGAAAATATCCAGAGGTCACTTACGTGTTACAAACAGGAGTCTTTGCACACAGCAAGAGCCCTCAGCCCCTTCCCAGTGCGAGCGATCCCTGTGCTACCTGTCTGCGCTCAGCAGAGCCTGACCTTTTGTAATTAAGAGGCAACAGCCCCAGATTCAATTAGCCAGTGCTACCCAGCTTAATATAATCAAAACAGAAAGATATTGCATTATGCTTGCTATGATTTAGTTGCAGAAGTTTGGATCAAATTCACCAGCAAGTGAATTAAGTGGGAAGCTGTTGCTCAGGGGCAGAAGCAACCCAGAGGACAGCGGGCATGATGCTCGGTCGGTCGGCATCCCAGGTTCTCCCCATTGAGTCGGGGCACACACACAGCTCCTGGTTCTCCTTGGGAATGGAGATGCCACAGCATCACCCGGCCCCAGAGGTGGTGGTGTCTTTGCTGGGGGGGTGTCAGGCACCCACAGCGATGGCCAAGTCATGAACAGAAAGCAGCATTTGAGTTCAGAAAAGGGCAATGAAGATGGGGAAGGGGCTGGAGCACAAGTGTGATGGGAACGGCTGAGGGTCCTGGGGGTTTCAGCTGGAGAACAGGAGCTGAGGGGACTCTGCTCTCTGCAACTGCCTGAAAGGAGCTTGGAGCATGGAGGGTGTTGGTCTCTTCTCCCAAGTAACAAGTGACAGGATGAGAGGAAACAACCTCATGTTGCACCAGGGCAGGTTTAGATTGGATATTGGGAAAAGTTTCTTTCTGGAAAGGGTTGTCAGGTGCTGTAACAGCCTGCCCAGGGCAGTGGTGGACTCACCATCCCTGGAAGGTTTTAAAAGATGCAGAGATTAAGTCCTTAGGAACATGGTTTAATGCCAGGGTTGGGTTAACAGTTGGACTTGAGGGTCTCTTCCAACAAACACAACTCTATGCTTTACAGGGATAGGTGCTGTTCCATGAGATTAATACGTATTTCTTCCTTTAATGCACTGCTGCTCTCGGGTGGCTTTGGCCATTCCTCCTCTCCTCCTTCCCTGCATCCATGTCCTCTCTGGCTCTTTCCCTGAGCCCTTATCCCGCTCTCCCTAACCAGCCCCGATGCTCCAGAGCAACTTGCTGCTGTTCCGCCATCACCGGGAGATGGGGTGGGACCCCCCAAAAGCACAGCCAGGGTGATGGGGAGCGGGACTCCACGGAGAAGGTGAGGACCAGCTCCCGGACAGCACCAGGGGCTGCGAGTTTGTATCCTACAATAAAATCCAACCATAGAAATGCATCGAACTGCCTGGATCTGGCCAGGTAACACCTCGGCTCTGCTCCCTGTTGTCTGGGGCAAGGAGAAGTCATTTGGACACAGGGGCCATGGCCACAATCGAGTCCCCCATCACCACTCGCAGTCATTTCTCTTCTGCCTTCACTCTCTGGGACAGCGGCTGGTATTTGACAAATGTGCCGAAAGCGCTGGCAAAGCCTGGAAAAAATTTTGTGCAAATGCAATGTGAAAATTGGGTTGAAATGACAGCCTTCCCCTGCAGTGTCACCAAGTCCCACCAGCTTAGGAGTGACACCGGGATAAGCTGCAGACGTTAATGAGAGCGGAGTTTTAGGCTTCATTCATATCATCAATTCCAGAAATAGCCCCTTTGACAGGAGCATAATGGCACTTCCAGGGTCTGGCCTTTGGGGGGGTGGGAGGAGGCAGGGCCTAGAATCCTAAAACATTAATTCAGGCTGTTCACAAGGGAAGTTAAAAGTCCTCAGAATTAATCTGCCTCACGGATGGAAATAATAACCCCTTCCCAGCTCCACCTCCAACTGCACCACGCCAGCAGGAAAAGGCTCTTAATGTCGTGTCCAGTTGAAAGGTTGTAGGATTCCCATCACAATCCTTGACATTTAATCAGAAATTCTTTTCCTATCGTATTCCTTTGAAAGCAAAACCAGCCCTCATCTTTTGCTTTTAGCACTTGCAGGAAGCGTATGCATCCCCTTGGATGCTGCATGCCAGAGGTGCTCCCAGAGTGTCTTTACCCAGTAAATCCACTTGCCTGGCTCACAGCTGGCAAGGATCTGCTCCAGTGTGATCCTGACATGGTCTCTATCACCCAAATTTGCCCTCCCAGGGGCTTTTCCAGCCGCGGTACCTCCTCTCCCTCTGGGGAACGCAAGCGCGGGATGAGGCAGGGAAGATGCGGCAGGTTTACAGCCCTTCCTGCCGCATCGCACTGACAGCAAAACCGCCTTTTCCTGGCAGGGCGGACGACCCTTTGCAGGCACAGCAGCCCCGGGCACACTCCGTGCATGTGTGCGATGGAGCACACGCTTCCTGCCTCACGATCCGTGGGGATTCCTGCCAGGAGAGCCCGTTCCTGGAAAGCAAAGCCAAGGGTGCTCCAGTGGGGCTGCAGCAAAGGGGTTTAAGAATTCAAAACATTACTCAGAGAGTATTTCCATCCCAGGCCACCACGTCCAGCAGCACAAACACACACTACCAGGAGCTGACACAACCTCTCTGAGCCCGGCATAGCCTTGACATCCCTGTTCACAGGCTCTGAGTCGGGAAAAAGCCGGCAGGGAGCATTTCTGCCTCATCCCTGCTCTGCAAAACTGCTTCCCTCACAGCACAGACAGATCCAGGAGATGATTTCAATTCATTCAGCTTCACAATTAAACCTGGGAAACCAAAACAGGGTGATTATTCATGCCAGTGTTTTTTAGAAATTTCTTTTCCCTTGCAGATGTTCACGGGGATGTGCCGGTGGCTGCTTCCCTCTGCTGTGGAACAGCCACACACTGCTCCCGTCTCACCCGTACCACGGCCACACCACGGTCCCCAAAGGTCCCGTAATGCACAACAGCAAAGGTAAAGCCCAAAAGAAGAGGGAAAAGGAGATTTTGCAGAGTAGTTATCTTTTCATTTTTCTCCCAAAGATTTAAAAACTGCCCTGTCAGCTGCAGGTAGGAGATGCAGCTGCCTCTCAAGGGGGATGTGGGATTTGCTCAGCAGTGCAGAGGAACCCTGCTCAGCCACCCAGGTGATGAAGCAAAGAATGATGCTGTATCTGGAGGGGACGAAGCTTGATTAAAAAAAAAGATGTTTTGTCAAAAAAACCTCCTGACAATGTCCTTATTTGCTTTACTGTTATGGAATTGTTTCCCCATAACCTTTTAGATTTGTACTTTAAGGTTTTTTTTTTTTTTTCTCAGCAACAAAAAGGGTTTAAAATCTTATTGCTGAAAGAAAAGAAAAAAAAAAGAAGATAAAAAAATCCTGCAAGCTGAGTGTCTTGCATAATCTCTGAACTTCAGGAGCTGGAGCTTTTAAGAAAAGCCATACATATCGCTTGCAATTAACTTCTGAACTGGAAGTTGGGAGGGCTCAGCTGCTGGCAGCCCAGCCTTGGGACCAGCACCTGGGAGGATGGGTGCTTTAAAAAAATAGAATAAAATCTCAAGCCAGAGTATTTCAGACTGAATTTATTCTGGCTTCTCGTCCCAGTCCTCCCTTCCTCCTCATGCCTGTCTTGGTATCACAGAGCAGAGAACCAAAAGAACCAGCCCAAAAATGCCCTGTGCTCAGGCTCCGCACTGGCCATCACCTCCCATGACAGACCCTGGGGATGTGCTCCCTCCATCAGCTCACACGTGGCATTAATGAAGATGTTGTTGTGAGCAGTAAAATCCTTCCTAATGGACTCCTCCTCTGCAGGAGGGACCTGTGGTTACCCATTAAAATACACTAAACGTGCCAAAACCGGTGCTCAATAATATATTTAAGACCTTATTTCCCACCACGCCTTATGAAGTGCATAGTGGATAGACACTTAACCCCCAAATACATATATTTTTAAACTTGCTGGCTGTAAATTGTCCCTTAATAGCACCTCAAAGCTCAGCAGAGCAGAAGAGCAGCAGGACTGACTGCTCACTGGGACAATCCACAACACCCAGTGTTTCCAGCCCCTGTCATGATGTGCAGCCCCAGCCAGGAGGAAAACCCACAGAAACCCCAGTAAATGCTGCAGCATGGACAGTTGCTTCTTCCCCTCATGCTCACACATAAAACACACCTTGTGCAGAGTTGCCAGAGACTCCTCCATTTCATTAAGGCATTTGGGATATTTGGGATACTATTGAGCTTCTAATGGCCCTGATCCAGCTCGCTGTACTACTCAAGACAAAAACTGTTATGCAAGGCTTCCTAAACAAGTTGCAGCAAAATCTTTGTAACATCCTACACCGACACATAGTTGGGATATGTCACATATTTGTCTTATTTTGTTCCTTCTTTGTCCTTTTTTTAGTCTCCTTCTACTTTTTTCCCCCTTGGAAGTACGCTGGTTCCCATGGCAACAGTGATGTTATGGGTATGGACAGAGCTTCAGTGACGTCCACAATTTCAGTATAAAAGCGGATTTATGTAACAGTTGGTGAAATGAAGACGTGGAAGAGACGGCTCTGCATGGTCACACGTGTGGCACTCAGGGGTGCTGCACTGGCCAGGTGGGTTCACACAAAACAGGAAAGAATGAGAGGGCAAAGCAGAGAGGAAGTGGATCAGGATAAAAACTGCCCTAAACATATATATATATTTTTTTTTTTTAATTATCTATAGTTATTTATATATTAATATGTTCCCATGGAGAGCATCCCTCGCCCTGCCACTGCTGGAGGGCAGATGGGGAATCAAAGTACCAACCCCAGGCACAGAAAACCACCTCCCATCACTGACCCAGGAGCTGAAGGAAGGCACTGAGCCCTTGCTGCTGACCCAAAAGTCAGCCTGGATGGAGGCCACTGCCTTCATGGCCAGAGATTCCCCCCGAGCCAGACCTCCCCACACGGGTAAGCGAAGCTTCTCTGGGAGTCTCCTACAAACTTCAAAGCCTGAGCAAAACAGACACATTTTATCTGTTTCGCGAGCCTGTGATTTAAATCTCTTCCTAGGGCAGTGCACAGATGGAGGGGATGTCTCTCCTCCTCCTCCACCATCGGTCCCCTAGGAAGAAGCCTGAACAGCTTCCAAAATGAGACATTGCCATGCCCAGAGACACACCACCTTGAGTTCCCCCTCTCCCCGCAGAGGCTTCGCTGGCAGGCACCACGCCACATGGAGCCAAATCCCCCCCCAAAATCAATGTATTAATAAAGCTGGGGAAGCGACAGGCTGATTATAAAGCCACTCCATCCCAGGGACGTGCTGGTGAGAACAAGCCCGTGCTAATTGTCCTGGCAGCTCCTCCGCTTCCCTTACCATCGCCAACATGCTCTGAGAAGCTTTGATGAGCTTTTTGCTTCTGCCACCACTGGGCTAACCCCCCTTGGGCAGGAAAATCCTGCACCCATCCCTGCAGACCCCAAATATTCCCTGCGGAGCTGAAATATTCCCTGTGAGCATCAACAATCGCATCTGGCGCAGGTGATACAGGCTCTCTGCCTCCCACTGCACCCCTGAGGACCACGCTTTCCCCACCAAGTCACATCCTGCTGGGGATGTGCAGTCCCCTCAAAATCCTGAGCCCCCCCAGCTGTCAGCAGGAGCTCGAACCCAATCCCAGCCTATTAAAAATACACGAGGCGAGCGCATGAAAGATTCAGCCAGAGCAGGGGATGTCAGTGGCTGCAGCGGGGAGCACGGGAGAGTGGACGGCTCTGCAGGGTCAACAGCAGCTGCTGATTAATTCAGCGCTTCCCTAATCGCCCGAAAGAGTGGGCGGCAGGATGGCACGGAGAATGGCACGGAGATGCAGTAACCAGGCAATGACCACAAAATCCAGGAAAACCCGGGAGAGGCGGCAATTCCAGCCCGTTCTGGCGTTCGCTGCAGCGATCCGGGCTGCAGCTGGAGCTCGGGCAGAGGGAATTCCCTCTGCTGACTGAGGGCCAGGGGAAACCTCGGCGGGAAGAGCTGTTAGCGAGGAGCTGGGATGTGAGCAAGCTAAACAAATCAGCTCCATCTCAGATGCACAACCGACGGGTTTCTACCCCCGTGCCCCTCCCACAGCCCGTACCCATCCATCTGCAGACACCTGGGCAAGGGATGAGGGATGCTTGCGGGTGAGATTTTAGAGACAGGGAGATCGGGGCAGGAGGGATGGACCAGAGAGACCACCCCCCGCAGATGCAGAGCATCCCACCCCCGGGCACAGCCCTTGCCAGGCAGCTGCCAGACCCACAAAGACATCACCAAGACCTCCAGAAAGGCAAAGAGGCACAGGGGCATTTCAAAACACCCTTCCATCTGCCCTCTACCACCACACAGGGAAACGTTCCTGCCACACTGAGGTCAATGCTTTCCAAGCCTTTCAGAGAAGCTCAAACTCCGGGTTTTGCCCATCTGCTCACTACAAACGGGCAGCCTGGGGCTCAGCAGCGGAAAAGGGGAGAGATGGGGCAGATGCAGCGCGATTCCTGGCTGCACCAGCTCCACAGTGAGCCAAAAGCACCTGGTGCTCAGCCACATCTGCTGCAGCTGGGTCCTTTGCCTTCCCAGCTGGTATTTTAATTGCAGAAGGGTACAGGCTCAAAGCCCCTGAGGAAACCTGGCAAAGCCTTGCAAAAACCTCAGAGGACAAATCCAAGGATGAACACAGCATCATTTTAACCCTATGGACCAGTGTAGGGCTGGAGGGACCAGTATCATTGTTTCTGGAGGATGCAAACACCCTAACAACAGTTAAAGCAGAGTTGTGGGGTGCAGACCTTGTGTCCCCACACCTCTCTTCCCCTCCACTGGCACCAGTGTCCTACCCTGACCTGGGGACACCGGCCAGGCTCCCTGGAGCTTCTCAGGGCAATGCCTGGGATGTTGTGATAGCAAGGAAAACCAAGGCAACAGTCTCCTTTGGGGCAAACCCTTCCCTGGGCACCAGCGGGAGCCCAGCCCTTTCCACTGAACGGTTTGCATTAGCAAACGCTGGGTATAACTTTCCATGCAAAGCTTTACTGAAGAAATACAGCTTTGGGGCAACTGAAACTACCCACAAATTTTTGTTTATGTTTTCTGACCTGGCTTCAAGCTGGGGAAGAAAAATATTAAAAACATTATGTTTACAAAGTCTGAATATGATGACTATTTTCCAACTGGCCTGCTTCAATGTTTCGCCTAGAAACAGAGTCAACATTTGCTTTCTAAAAAAAACCCATCAACATAAAATACATTATTTTGTTGCAGGTTAAGTACTTAATTAGACAGGAACCATCTTACGCGCTTTGGATTTTGAAGTCTATGAACGCAAAAAGAAAAACAATGTTTTTAGGCATAAGCGATGCAGAGTTTTCACAATGGGAGTGAGCATTAAGGTCCTTATGCAGGGGAGAAGTGAAGATGGAAGCCACCTCAGCCCCAAACCTGCTGTTTTTTCCCCCCATATGGATGAGGTTGCTCCTGCCTGCACGTAGGGAGGAAGCAGCCAGTTCAAGACAGGAGCGGGTGATGCTCGGGGGCAGCACCTCTGTGTGACGCTGGAGCCACCAGCCATGCCCGCACTGCTGCGCCTGACTCCGTTCTTCCGGTGCCGACAAGGAACATTCGTCTGCGTGAACTGAAACATCTCGACGTCACGTCAAAATACCGCAGTGACTAAATATGACTGAAAGCCGTCACGGGCACGGGGTTGATGCGGAACGACGGGGCACAGCAAGATGCGGAGCTGCTGCGGGGAGAAGGAGCTGGAGCACGCTGAGGGGGGGTCGGGCAGGGCTTGCTCCCCGTGCCTGCCCATGGGCCCAGTCTAATTGCTCCCTGCATACAAATCCATGGCTGGGAACTCATTAACTAGCATCTCGCTTGCAGAGGAGGAGGAGGGAGGTGGCAGAGAAAGGAAGGCACGGTTGGGACGGTGCTCAGCACGCCCTGCTGCGGACCTGAGCTCTGCCGTGGCACTTCTACACACACTTCAGGAGATGTCACCCCAAAACGCCTCCCAGCATTGAGTGCCCACACAGCTACAGCCCAGCACAAAATGGCGCAAAACCAGCTTAAAAGCAGGACTTGCCCCACACGCTCCACCCCAAAACCGCGCAGAAATGCTACCGGCAGCACAAGCAATGGCAGGTTGGGACAGCCCAGCAGAAGCCCTGCGGCAGCAGAAACTCCAGCACCGCTTGCTGCCGAGCTCTCAGTGCAGACGTACCAACCCACAACCAGTTCGAAACTCACGGAGCCTCCTGATATCCAGCCACCCCCCAACCCGCCATATAATTATGGGTTCGAGGTGCAAAAGTCACCTGCAAGGCTTACCAGGCAGCAGAGGGGACACAGTGCAAAGCCAGCCCTCTGGTTGGCACACCAGAAACATGATGGTCATTCTTTAGCTCCAGCTCTGGACTCAAACCTCAGATTCTTTTTTAATTTCTTTTATTTTACTTTGCCCCCCTCTCTGGATGTGACTCATCCTCAGGCGCATCTCCAGCCAGCAGCGCGCTGCTCCTGATGAGCTGCTATTGATTTACTCCATGTGCGGACAAGCTTATTGGGGAATAAGGGCGCCTTGTTCTTGTTCTGGGATCCACGTGTCTCTATGCACATGGAGTTAATTAAGAGCAAGCTCCATGTGGATGCAAGCCCTCATCAAGCCCCAGGACCTAACGAAGGCGCACAGCCCACTGCGGCCCAGACCAGGCACCTTCCACGTCCCCACCCCAGGGCCTGTGTGATGCTCAGGGGGTGTGAGCGGAGCAGTGGGGTTGGGATGCACTGGGGAAACACCCTGTAGCCCTGCATCCCTGCCCAGACACAAAATGGGTGTCCCAAAGCCTTTCAAAGGGCAGCTCCTCCCAGGCAGCACCGCGCTCCGGCAGGAGGCTGTAATGGGAGCAAAGCGCCCTTTAAAAATTAATGTGGAACAAAAGAATTTCCACAAAATAAAAATTGCAGTTTCTTTTCCATTAATAACATATTACAAGGCTTGCTAAAGAGGCTGCAGGCTCCAGCTCTTGCCCTTCGCTGTCCTGTCTCCCTCTCCATCACAGCCTCGCCGTCCCCTCCTGCTCCCCCTGCACTTTTCACTGCTGTTCTCTGCAGCTAAATCTCTCTGAAATGACCGAGAAAGCCCAAACTTCCCCATCTCAGCCCATCGCTGGTAACTCCTCAATCCTGTGTGATTTCATCGTCTGCCCTCTAATGCAAAATGGATGTTCTAATTCTAACTAATAAAGCGAAAAGCAAGAAAGAAGCTGAAAATGAAGCCATCAGGCACGGGACCGATCTGTGTTTGTCTTCTTCCTAATTCCATTATTGCTTTGAAACAAGATCTAGATATTACTGCTCTCTCATTAACAGCTGCTCCAGTTTCCCTCTGAACCCCCGAGACTGGGTCCTAATGAATCACACAGCCTGAAGAGGGGTTTTTAACCACAGCAACACAGAAACTCAGATCAGAGCATCTCATGGTGCTAATATTTATCTTTTCTCCAAGCCTTGCAAGAAGACAAGATATTTTGGCTGAGGAGAGGAGGTGCAGAAGCACATGCATGCACGCACGGAGTGGGACACGGCCACTTTCAGGCACTCACAATCCATTTACACCTCATAAAATTCTCATTGCTTTTGCCTGGAACAAGTGCAGTGACCGCACCAACCCTTATTAAAAATGCCAGAATATTCTGCAGCAGCCGGCTGGAGTTCTGCTGTCCCGCACGGCGCAGATTCCACACACTATAGGAACGCTTGATGCTGGGGAGGGAAACGCTTGCAACTGGGAGTGTCAAATGCCTCCTCTTATGATGCAGGAGGTTGTGGGGTGATTTTGGTCTCCTCTTCAACACTGTCAGCTACAACCAAATCAAGTCCCTCGGAGCCCTGTCCTTCCCCATGTCCCTGTACAGGGCAGCGCGCTCAGATACTCAGATGTCTCCACTCTTCTTACTGAGCGCTGAGATAGAAGAAAAACAGCCCTGATGCCTCTCGGTGAATATATTCAAACAGGACAGCCTGGGGAAACCTCCCCAGCCCTTAGCCCAGCACCACAGGCAGAAGCATCACCCAGGTGCTGCCTGCAGCACAGGTGCAGGCAGAAGCTGCTAGGTTTCCCTTCCTGCACCTCTGCCAGTCAAGGAGGGGACAGGGGACACCTCAGCACTTCCATTTCCCCACGTGCATCCCATACTGAGGGGCCATGGGATCCCATCACCCCCCTGAGACATTCCCAGCCCTAAGCCCGCTCCAACGCTCCTGCCTTTGGCTGTGAACAGTCACTCCAACCGCGTTCAAGCGCTCCGGGTACAGCGAGCACTGCCAGCAAATACATTAGTGAGAGCAAAGCAGCTGGAGGGAAGGAGATCAGCTTTGTGCATCTTGCCAGGCTGCTTTTCTCCTGCCTCCCCTCTCGGCAACTGTAAATAAGGACGACGGAGCCGGATTAGAGGGTACCGTCCTGATCAAGGGTACTTCTGCTCATCCTAATTCATTTTCACCTGATCTAGCCTTTCCCACCCCATCTGTGCTACAGCCAGGATTCCTGTCACCCAGAGTGCCAGCGGGCCAGGAAGTGCCTTTTGGGCACGCTGGGGAGGTGACATCTCTAAATGAGAGGAGAGCAAAGGCGGGTGAGTTTCCTATGAGAGCAGCTGAGAGGAACCGCTCCAAAATGGGGAAGGAGCAAAAAAATAATAGGCATGGGGCCACCAAGCAGCAAGTGGAAAGCGAAATGCAAAAACCTGGGGTGCCTTTTTCCCCATCAGCACCACTGGGTACCCAGCACCCTGTTTGTGCTGTGGGCAAATATACACCCAGCGCGCTTCCTGCACCGTGGCTCCCCAGGATGAGCAGTCAAAGCTTGACTTCTGCAAGCATTTCGCTGTTTATTCCTGGGGAGACTGACCCCAAAGACCTGGCAGACTGCTCAGCTAGGTGAGATCATGTTTTCCTTTTGAGGAGTTTTGCTTCATGTTGGGTAGCAGCAGGACGGGGGGCAGAGCAGCAGCTTCAGCCTTGCCCCCCACTGCTGAGGAAGATGGTCCATGGGCTGCCAAAAGCATCCCAGAGCCAATTCCTCGTCTGAGAAGATGCTCGGGTTAACGCAGGTGCTTTGGGTACCTTGCTTTCCTCTTTCCCTTCACCACTCATTATTATTAAACAAATTTCAGAGGTTTGGGTGTGATAATGGGGGCTAAACGGCCTTTTTTCCACCCCTGGAAGGATCCAGACCCCGTCCTCTGGCACTACTGAGAGACCTGAACTCACCAACATAAAGCAAGGATGCCCCAAACAGCAACTCTTTATCTACATTTCTTTGAACTTCAGAGAAAAATCAATTCCCCTCTCATTAGCTTCATTGTCTGCTCCCAGATCTTAGCAAGGCTCGCAGTGGCAGACGAAGGTAAGGAGGCTCCCTCTCCAGACCCAGGCCACCTTTGCAGACCTACAGAGCCAGGCTCGTTCCAGGTTTCACCCTGGAGACTTGACCAGCAGTCTATTAAAATCAGGCCATTTATTTAGGTGCTTAGATCTGGACTTCAAATGGCTAAAATTAGCCATGAAAGTTGCGCTTTTCTGGCTTTCTCATTCCATGCCTCAGTTTCTAAAACCAGGAAAGAAAAGAACAATTATTTCTCTCCAACCCTCTCGAAAGCACTTGGAGATCTTCGGATGACAGTGCCATTTGGTACAGACGTATTCATTATTCTTCCCCTCCATGGAGCAGTGTTAAATCTTTCTCCATATAAAGTCATTTTCTAAATTAGGTAAAGACGGTGAGTTTTGCGCTGAGCACATGTGGGTATTTTTATAAAATGTTTAAAACTTCTTGTCTGACTTTTCCTTCCCTTGAAGGACAAAGTACTGAATTAAACCCTTCTGTGACCCTGTTTCATTTCACCCTCGAGGACTTCTCAGTAAGACTTTGCCAAAAAGTAACATTAGCAAGTTCGCTTCATTGCGGATAATAAATGGCAGAGTTTGGGTTCACACGCTGCTTGGGCTTAGGAAGAAGAGAGGGGACGAGGATGCTCCGGGACAGCCCCCAGAGGGTTTAAGGCATCGCTTTTGCTACCCAGAACCAGACAGGCGAGTCCACCCGAATCCCACAGGAATCGCTGTCACAGACGGAACCTCCAGCTCGTCTCCAGTTTCCATCCCTGCCTCATTCTGCTCTACTCGAAACGCTGCCAAAGCAGCTGTGAGGCTGCTGGCTCCACTCCCCAAAATGTGTCCCATGGCAGAGGAAGCGTTGGGGGGTCCTAGGCTGCCCCCATCCAGGCAGGAGGATGCTCTGCCCCCCCCGGCTGGCACCCAGACAGGCAGGACTGGGTGTCCCCAAACCTCCCCTGGGTCAGGCTGGGGACAGGCACCCTCCCACAGGGGATGCAACGAGTTATATATCTGATAGTTACACAGAGATGGGATCGATCAGCCCTTTCCCTCCAGCACTCCACTAAGAAATCATAGAATCATTTCAGTTGGAAGGGACCCTCAGGATCATCGAGTCCAACCATAACCTAACCTAATTCTAGCACTAAACCATGTCCCTAAGAACCTCATCTAAACGTCTTTTAAATCCCTCCAGGGATGGTGACTCCACCACTGCCCTGGGCAGCCTGTTCCAATACCTGACAACCCTTTCCATGAAGAATTTTTTCCTAATAACCAATCTGAACCTTCCCTGGCACAACTGAGGCCATTTCCTCTTGTCCAATCACTTGCTGCTTGGAAAAAGAGACCAACACCCTCCATGCCACAACCTCCCTTCAGGCAGTTGCAGACAGCGATAAGGTCTCCCCTCAGCCTCCTGTTCTCCAGCCTGAACACCCCCAGCTCCTTCAACTGTTCCTCATAAGGAGCCAGAGAAGTGCACAGTGGAACCCCAGCCCACCTGCACACAGGAAATGAGAGGGGATCAGGTCCTAGGAGAGGAGCCAAAAACTAGGAGGACAGAAATGAAAAGGAGGAGGTGGCACTGGATGTGCTGGGTGCCAGCTCAGAGAATGGAAGCATTTCCATTGGCTTCACTGGGGGCTACGGAACCACAGCCCAAAGCACGGACAGATCCTGAGCCCAGACAGCAAACATGGGAAAGGTCACCCTGCTCAGGCCCAGCCAGCTTGAGCAAAGCCGCTGCTGTGTCAACAGGGAAAAGGTTTGAGTTGAACCAAAATAAAGACATTGATGCCAAGAAACGTGCTTGCACGGCGATCTGTAAAGGTTTGGTGTCTCAGCTGTAGTGGCTGGAAGAGGTGGTCATGGGGGATGCTGAGCTGCTGAGCTTTTGGACACCAAACCAGCCCCTTTGTCTCTCCCTGTAAAGCTGCTGTACCAGAAACATGCTGGGCAGAGCCCAGCCCAGCTCCCAAGAATGGGGTCCAGGGGAGCATCCTCCAAACCCGCCATTCCCAGGGAGCTGGGTGCACTGCAGGACCCTCGGGAGGATTTGATGGTGCTTGGGGTACCAGGAGCAGCACAGCCATCGGCTCCAGATGTGCCTGCTGGCAGTGGAGATACTGGGAGCAGGGACCGGGAACCCTTCTGACCCCGGCAATGGAACAAATGGCTGCAGCAACAAAAGCAACTGGGTGGAATGCACAGGAGCTGGGACCGGGTGATGCTCCCCACAACCAAGCCCTGCTCTGCCTCCCTCCACTCGCCCCTGCAGCACTGTCTTGGCACCACAGTTTTGGGGGCTCCCCACAGTGCCCCAACTTCCTCTGGGAACAGGAACAATCCCTGCAGCCACAAAATGTGACCCGATGCACCGAGAGGAAGGAACCCACAAAGCCCCAAGGGACACAGTACAAGGACAGAGGATGGCCAGCACTAGCCCTGGTATCCTAGAACTGAAGCAAAAGTTTTTTATCCTCCAAAACTACTTCCTGCATTTACATTTCTGTTATTTTTAACCTTGCTGATGCATTATAAATATCCATTGGGTCTGGTGCTTGCCTCCCAAGCCAGTCACTGTGGGTTTGTGCTCCAGCTGGGGCAAACTTTATGGCTTTACTTTCCAAGAGACGATCCAAAACCTTGGAGAGGAGCCAGAGAAAGGCCTGACCTGCAGGGAGAGGCCAAGGGAACCAGAGCTGCCCCGTGGGGCTGCAGGGTCGGGAGGTGCCGGGACTGTCCCCAGCCGGAGATGAAGGGGTCACTGGGAATTTGCCATGCGTGGGTGGGAGAACGGGTCCAGTGGGGGGATATTTCCCAGGGAATCAAGGCTTCTCCCATGGAGAGCACCCCAAAAATGCACTCACGTGCACACTTTAGTCTTTCTTGCCCAAATTTACCGCAGTTTCAGGTGACAAACTGCTGGCTCCCAGCCAGGTGCCCAGCTCCCTGAGGATGGAGCCAACAGGCAGCAGCATGGGTGCAGATGGGGCAGCAAAGGTTGCTGGGGCTCCACGTCACCGTCACAGCCCCAAGCAAGGCTTCTCGGGGTCTGCATGGCACAGGGGGAAACCCAGGGGCCGGGCACCAGACCAGCAAGCAGGGACAATGGTGTAAGCATCAGAGATGCTCACACCTGGGGACAGACACACCCATGCTGGGGGACAGGCTAAGGGGACAACATCTTCCCCAGTCCATGTGCCAGGGCACAGGGAGGGACAGGCATGGGCTACTCAGCCTTTTCCATGGCCTCTGTCCCCCTCCAGCATCCACAGGGCAAGCAGAGCCCCTCGGGGCACTGGGGGGCTGCAGCACAGTGCTGGCTCCCACTGACATTTTCCTGTCCCCTATCCACTCGGCAAAGGTTGCTCCAGCATTCTGGGCAATTGTTCTTGCAGTCTGCAAGCAAGCGATTAAAACCTTCCTGCTCAGCAGACGTGTGCAGCAGAGGAATAAAAAAAAAGTTACCCTGGGAAGAGCTTTTATTCCAGCTGCTCCAAGGCGTGAAGCCAGCCTGGCTCTGCAGGGCTCCCGGCACAGTCCCCACTGCGCTGCGGCTGCATCCCTCCCAGTCCAGGGGGTCTCCGCACGGTCAAGATGGAGGAACAGCAGACTTTTTGTTTTTTAGCAGCTTGGAAACTTTTCCTAGTGGAAGGTTCCCCAAAGTGCCGGGAATTTCAGCCCTGAGCTGTTTACTTTCTGTATTTCTGCAGATTTCACTTGTGGTTCAGAGGAATTCAGGCACAATTAGAGCCACTGCCACTCACCCGCCAGAGCGCAGCATGGCGGCACCGGGACCCGCTGCCTGCATGGCTGGAAAAAACACCTGCCCTAAAACCTGGGCAGAGACAAAGAGCTCTGCCCTGCACCCCCTCCTCACACAGAGGTAACAGCCAAGGCTGAGAGCTCCCCAGGAAAGTTTTGGGGGACACAGGCTCCCACCAGCAAGCCAGGAGAGACACGACTCTCACAGCCATCCTGGCAGAGGAAACAACGTCCTCTCGCTCTAGGCCCTTCCTTGCGGTGGGAAGATTTGGCCTAGAAAAGGTGCTGTTGAAAAAGAACCATTCCATCCTCCTCCAGCACAGACCCCCACAGCCCTTGGAGCATCAGCTCCAAACACCCCTGCCTGGGTAATTGGCTGTAAAGGATAAAGCTTTTCCTTCCACACTCCCCAACCCCGGGCACCTTTGGATGGGACAGGACAGCCTGTGCTTCCTGCAGGACAGAGAAGGCTGCTCTTCTCTATGGAACTTTCCATGTGTAATTTTAAGGGTGATCCCAGCCCGAGGCTTGGGACATGGCACCCTCTTCTGCTGGATCTCCAGCCAGGCTGCAGCCCCTGTCACTTCCAGATCTGCAACAGGGTCTCTTGCCCTGCAATGCAGCCCAAAATACCTTCGGGGCTGGGTCCAGACCCCCTCTGCTGTCGAGGCTTTGTACCCAAACAGGACCAAGTGGAACAGGGTTCTCCAGTCAGCCCCTAAGGCTCATGAGAAAAATCAATCCCCTAAGCAATGGAAAAGACAGACCCAAACCCAAGCCCTGGAAAAAGCATTGAGCATGGGGAACCTCAGGCAGCTTGCACCCCAATATGATGGAGCTGGATCAATCGTTGGGTTTCAGAGCATTTACTCCAGAAAAGAGTGGCCCCAGCCATGCCAGCTTCATCTGCCCCATCCCACGGCACCGGGAATGGGAGAGCAGCAGCTGCTACCACAACCAGACAGAGCGAGCCCAACAGCCCATTGAGTACCACCAGGTTCACTCTGTCCCCAATGCACACTCTCCCTCCGCTTCCCACAGGATATTCTCTGCCACGGGAAGAGCAGCGGTGAGAAAAATCAGGGATCGGATGCAGAAAACAAATTCCAAATTAAAAAAAAAAATAAAACAACAAAACCCAGCAGCTGCTCATGGCAAAGCCCTGGTTCTCAGAGCTGCATCTCACCCCGCCGGGGGTCAGCAAACCCTCGGAGTGAGCTACGTGTCCAAATCAAAGGCAGGCGCAATCAGAGTGATCCAAATAACACACACAACCCAGCTATTTGCAAATAAACAGAGCAAGCCAGAGCTCACCAGCGGAAATGGCGGGGGAAGGAATGCTCTCCGGTTTAGGAAGGTTGGGATCTGCTGGTGGGCAGTCCAAGGAAGGAATTCAGTGACGTTCATGCAGCTTATAAATTAGCAAGATGAATTATTCACCCGGCTCTCCATCCCTGAGAGGGGCTGAGCACGGCCGGGACCCCAGCAGGACCAGCAGCCCTGTGAGGCATTTGCTGCCAATGTGGCCAGGAAGGGCTCAGCACAGCAAGGATGGGTTTGGGCACTTGTCACCTGGCAATGGAGGGAGCGGAGGAAGGATGGAGGCTGAGGACATGGTGCTGGGACACGTGCTGAGTGCTGGGGACCACACACTTGTTCCTGAGCCATCTGCAAACCCAGAGCCCCAGGAGCTGCCAGTGAAAAGAGGGATCCCTTGAGATGCTCTCCCCAAATACTGCTCACATATTCTGGTGGGACTGCCTGAGTGACATAAGACAAACAAAGGGACAAGCCAGCAGAGCCAGCCCACCGCCCCCACCCCCCCAAATCTTCTTTCATGGGGCTCCCCCGAGCTGAGTTGTTGGGACCTTGAGGGGCTGCAGCAGCAGTACGGGGGACACAGAGCCACCCAATGCCCACCCCATGAGAGTGGGATCACAGGGCTGGCTCAGCCCCAAAGGGACCACCCCAGGGATGTCCCCCCTCCCTGCAACCACCCCCAGGCAGGAGGGAGCACCCCATGGGGCTCAGCACTAGCCCTCCATGCCCCCCAGGATCCATGTGGAAGTAAAGTAGGACCCTCGGGCTCCCAGTTGGGGGGTTCCATCACACGTCATCTCCTACCCAGGCAAGAAAGGGGCTCAGGGGGCTCATCCTCCCCAGGAGCAGCTCCCAGCACCAGCTGCTCCCTCAGGGAGGAAGAGAATAGCTGGGGCCGGGGAAGAAGAAGGATGTGCGTGGAGGGAACAGCATGAGAAAGCCAACCCGCTGCCAATTGTGTCAAGTTGTGCAATGCTCCAAATGTCACCGTGGGTTTCTCTTTTGTTCCACTGACCCTGAGTTGAGAAATGGGGCCGGACCCTCCCTGCTAACAGGGTCCCCCCCCACCCTCTGCTCATTTCATTTCTAGCAAAGCCAAAGATTCTTGGGTTTCCCTGCAGCACCCCACTCTCAGCCAGCTGGTGCCAATGGTGCACGTTAGGAAAAGAGGGCTTGGGCCAAAGGGAACGTGCCTGGCCATCAGGGTCACTGCAGAAAGGAGCCAG
This sequence comes from Patagioenas fasciata, assembly GCF_037038585.1. Taxonomy (NCBI): domain Eukaryota; kingdom Metazoa; phylum Chordata; class Aves; order Columbiformes; family Columbidae; genus Patagioenas; species Patagioenas fasciata. Next base: position 5,338,596 of record NC_092537.1, on the reverse strand, counting down.
CACCCTGCGATCCCTCCCTGGCTCCCTCCTCTCTCCAAGAAAAATATTTTGGCTTTTTCCTCCTTCCAGGCAACAGCATTCAGAGACTGCATATTTTCAATGGGTGAACAGTGGCTCTGGCATCTGCAGCCAGTGACACCGAGCAGCAGCAGCCTCATCCTGCACCCACCCAAGGCAGCGGCGATGCTCATGCTGCATCACCAACCACCAGCATGCGCATAAGGTGCTGCCTTGTTCCCACCCCCAACGCCACCACTGACCCAGCATTAGAAAGACCCGTAAGTTGGGACAGGTGAGGCAATGCGCAGTAGCCCCAGCCCCGTTATCTGTGCAGCAGCCCTCCTTGGAAGGCAAACCCAAAGGGAACCGTGCCAGCTTAATTAGAAGGGAGAGAGGCAAGCAGCTGTAAACCGGAGAGGAGCCTCGTTAGAGGTTATGCAACAATTTCTTAATCAACCAAGGCTGCTCCGCAGAATGTGGCCAACACAGCCGCTCTGAGTTTGGCTGGCGCCCGCTCTTGGCCACAGCCACCCGGGCTCAGGTTGCCAGCAGGGTGGGTACAGGCAGTGTGGGTGCAGGCAGCAATTGCCAACGCCTGTCCGATGGCAAGCAGGGACATAATGCAAAGTGACAGTGTTTACTTTCCACTCTCCGCAAACATGCGTGCGGCGGGTACCCACAGCCTGCCCGGCGCCGGTCCCCCTCCATCCACAGAGGATGCTGAGCCGAAAACCTCTCTGGCAGCAAAGTGATGCTGGGGAAGCAGGATGCACAGCACCCTGCTCAGCTGCGGCATCGCACCAGAGATTCACCAGCCTCAATAATTTTAGAAAAATGCCAGTTTGCAGAACCACCCGCCACACCTTCAGCGCCAGCCTGCAAGCTCCACATTCTCCCCAGCTTTGGGCGCGTGGGCCAGCCGGGAGGAGCGAGGAGCGCCTGGCGCTGCCAGCTCGCCCAGCCAGCTGCTCCCCCGGCTGTCCCGGCAGCTGGAGTCGTGGGAACACACCACAAATCGCTAGAAAAGCATGAAAACATAAATCACACTCCCCATCCATGGCTCAGGATGGGGCTGGAGGTGAGGGGAAGCTGCCATGTGTGCTGTTTCTAAACACGCTGGGTTGGTGTGGGGTTCACCCCATGCCTCTGCCAGCTCAAAGGGAAATGACAACCAAGGACAGGGGCTGAAACATCCAGACCACAGGCATCCCCGAGAGCCAGGCTTGACTCCCAGGGAGCCAGCTAGAGCAGATTAAACAGGCACCGGAGCCTTGCCATTCCTCCAGCACCAGCAGCCTGCCTGTGCTGGACTGGGGGACTCATCCTGCATCCATCCCGCTACCCTGGTACCCAACAACCTCACAGCCTCCAGCATCCTCACCATCATGCTCTGGCCACAGGGCACTGCTGGTGGTGAGGGAGGAGAATGAGGAAGCTCCCACCAACACTCCTGGCCAGTATTCATGCTTTTTTGCCTGCTTTTTTAATAAATAAAATCCACATATTTAACGGCAATGCGGTATTTCAATCCACGCTCGTTAGCACCTGCTGCGAGCATCTCCGAAAGCACCGCTCATTCATCCCATCTGCCCACGCGCCCTCAGCAGTGAAAGCAGGAGGGGTGGCGCGGGGGTCTCCAGGATCTGTGTCACCCTGCAGGAAATCAGCACGGGGACGCTGGCACCACCCTCCCGTCCCTGCACTGCTCCGGCTGGGTAAGGTGAAATGCAATGGGAGGGCACCTGCCTCCCTGCCCCACTGAGCAGCCTAATTCCCTGCAGAGACCTGACAGACTCATTTCTCCCTCCATGGCCCAAGGAGAGCAGGATCAGGCCCCATGGGAGCTGCCAACAGCATTTTCCTCGTCCCCCTCCTCCAGCCCAGCTGCAGCGTGGGGCCGTGGGAGGTGGGAACGAGGTAGCAAAAGGTATCAAACGTGGCACCAAATCTGGCCATAAATAATCTCCCGAGCACAGCCAGGTTTGGCAGCCTTTCCCCCACCTTCCTCCAGCAAACCTGGGAGCGTCCTGGATTCCTAACCTGGAAATGGAGCAAGACGGTGGAAATAGCAGCGACTTTCTCCCCTCTTCAGAAAAGATGGGGATGAAAAGCAGCAGTGTCGGGGTGAGCTGCAGCCTCGCTAGCTCCACGGGCAGCACCGGCCACAGTGCAGGGACCGTGTGATCCCCCACCTTCCAGGTGCATGAACCATGGCCCCTCCATGCCTTTCCCATTCCAGGAAAACTTCATCTCACGATTAAAACACAAGATTGCCAAAAAGATCCTGTCTCATGTCGCTTTTCCTGTATGCCTGGAGGCAAATCATCTCATCTGTCATATGCATCAGTTCGGCACATGAAATTCATGGAATAATAACAACAAGGATTCTTTTTCCTCCTTGCTGTGCTCTCTCACGTCTGTGGGGAGCACAGACTCCCCAGGACTGCATCTGCTGCCTGCACCCCACGGCGCTCAGCGCGGCTGCACCCATGGGTGCCACATCACACATGCTGCTGCTCGGGCCCCCTGTCCTTGGGAGATAGTCCAGGCAAAAATCACGCAGCCAGCCCTCCCCACCTTCCCCCGGGGTATTTAACGCTAACGTGATAATCTCCTCTCCCCACGCATACACGCATTTTCTTGGAAGAGCAATAAAGGAGAATAAAAATGTACGTCTGGGAATGCTGGATGTTTGCAAAGCCACTGCCCCGGTTAGGCTTGGGTGGCCAAAAGGTGAAGTGAGGGGATGCCCATGGCACTGGGACATCCCGATGGGGACCTGGGATGCAGCCACCTGCCACCTTGACTGCATCAACACATCCCAGTTAACTCTACTTTGGCATTAATATTGGGTGGTGAAAACATAGCGGGGAGGGACTGCGGTTTGGGAAGATAAGTGGCTTTTCACAGGTTCCTGCAAGGCAGAAGGAGCTGCCAACCAGTGTCATTGCCAACCAACCCCTGGCTTCAGTATCCTTCAGGGTGCGAACACCAATAACTCTGCCAGCGCCAAAATCTCCACCACGGCACAGCTCACCCCGGCCAGGCTCTTGGCAAAGGTACCCAAGCACAGTGTGCACACAAATCCTCAGCAGGGATATTAGTTCAATCACGCAGACCTATTGATTCAGGAGCATTAATTGGTCTTCACTGCTCAAATACCGACCTCAATTACAGCCACTTTTCCTTTCCCTCCCCACCGCCCCCCCCCGCTCTTTGCTGGATCCTTACATCCTTGCCTCTGCTAGTTTAAATACCAGAATACCTACACCGGCCTTGGGGAGACTTGGCGTTAACTGTACATTTGTATCTAATTTATAGTCAGGCTCTTCACAGCCTTAATGAGCATGCCTCTAAAGAAAAGGAAAGAAAAGACAAGACACCTACTGCAGGGCTGTTTGCTGCCAGGCACGGAGCCGCTCAGTTATTAACAGGGATTTGGAGATGGCACGGCCGGCTCCCAGTTTGAACAGATCCCAGATTTGGATGATGCTCAGCTGGAGCAATGGCACAGCCTTTCCCTGGGAGTTATCCTGTCCATCCAATGCACATCCCAAAGGAGACGCACAGCTCTGTCCCACCACAGCCCCCCTGCTCTCCAGCCCCCGCCAGCCAGGAATGCAACGGCCCTTGAAGTTGCTCTAATTCTCATTATTTCCTTCCACTGGTTTCCTACTCGTCACATCCCAAGCCAAAGCCCAGGAGAGAAAAGGGCTGGAATTTTAGATTTAATTAAACCTCGCTGAGCTGGCTGCCTCCCTCCTTCGAGGCCAGCGCTGACGCCATTATCGCTGAGCATCCCGCACGTGGTAAAACAACCCAGCGCCGATGCCGGGGAGGGCGACTACTGTCTGATGCTGCCACATGGGTCCCGGCTAAAGTCTGTGGCTTGGTGCTAATTCCCATCCCAGAAGCATAAGTCACTTGCCAGGGTAAGAAGCCAAATGGATGGAGACGGAGCTCAAGCCAATGGGGTTATACTGGTGCATCACCTGGACACCAAATCTCTCCTAACTTTTACTATTTATCGTGGATATCTCTTTTCTTTTTTTCTTCCTAAACTCTAAACCATTTAGTGTCCAACACAAACAGCAGAGGAGAGGCAAATCACTCTGGATCGATCACATCACAAGCTACATTTCACTTGCACAAGACAAGACATGCAGTGAGATTTCGGGGTGAGGGGCAGGATTTTTCATCGGGACGGAGCTGGGAAGGCAGCTGCCAGGGCCTCAAGAGCCCCAGCATCTCAACAAGCAGGCAAAAACAGGCACAGAAGAGCTTTGGCACAAAGATTTTCTGCAGTTTTAGTGTCCATCCTTCACTACACTGATTTCATACCTGACCAGAATGGACCCACGGCCCCAAACCAGCCACCAGGAACCACCTCCCCCAGTGCCCCCTGCTCTCAACCAGGGTTTATCTTCACACAGTAGATAAACTATGGGTCAAACTCCGAAAAGCCTCCACCATTTTGAAGTCCCACCCAACAAGCACTTGAACAAAATCAGAGCTTAAGCCCTCCAGAAAACCAGCAGGACTTGGACCCTGCTGAATGTGTTACCTAAAAACCAGTCCCAGCCCCTGCAGACCAAGCACCAGCCAGGAGGAGGGAGGGGAAAAAAGAAGAAAAAAAAATAAAAAAAAAAAGGAGAGAAAATGCTACGAAGTTAAAGAAAAAAACCTGTAAACCTTCCTAAAGCGCTCACATTTATTTGCATGAGTTTTTGCAGAAACCAGAGATACACCTAAGTGCCCGTGCAATGTGTTTTTAATGGTAGGTCTGCAACAACGGGGGAAGAAGGGCTGAAACACGTTTGCAAGAAATGCTTTAACAGCTCCAAATAAATGAATTCCTAAAATGTTCAGCCTGTTAGCGGGCAGACTCAGGAAACGGCTGCATTTGCCAGAGCAACTCGGTGCGAATGCTGCACCCAGCACGTGTGCGCAGCTCGACATCCGCAGCGTTTTACAGGAGCCGGTGCTGCTCGGAGCTCCCAGGTCCCTCACACCAAACAGCTACAAATCCTAATTAACTCAAAACAGCTGGGGTGAGTTAAGGTGCTGAGCCAGCCGTGCCAGGGGTGCATGTCCCGCTGCCTCCCCCTTGCTGGATGCTGCCCACCGAGGAGCGATGTTCCCCGCCTCTACACCCGGTTTTGGTAGCTTGGAAAACCCCAATTCAGGAGGCTGAGGATGAGGTGACCCCAGACACGGTGAGGAAAACCAGCCGGCAAATATCCTACTGTGAAAACATTTTGCCTGCAGCGAGGTAGTTTCCAGCTCTCCAGCCCTGAGCACCTCTTATTGTTCTCCACATTCAGCAACCAAAAGCCCACTGGGTGATTAATTCAAATCATTATTTTTCTCCCCAAGAGCTGCTGCTCTTGTGAAAAAAACATTTTAAAAATTTTTTTTAAAAAATAGACTCCGGGCATCTTGCATCTTCCCCATCTTCATCAGCCTGGGAACATCCCACTGGGCTGCATCCCAGGGTCACATTACAGGCTCGATTCCCATGCAGCCCCCAGCGTCCCACAGCCCCCGAGCCCCCCTGGTTTCTCCCCAGGACCCTCTCCCCACAGCATCAGGTTCACTTCGGGATAAACCCACTGCTACCTCCCAGAATGGAGATTTAACACAGCGATGCTAAAAAACTACCCGGCCCGTTTCCATGGGTACGTGAGGCACATGTTGCTATGTGATGTTCGGCCCGTTACCATGGAGACAGTGGGATGTCACCATGCAGGGCTTATTAGTTGCCATGGCTATTAAAAGGCGCTTGTCCTCTGGGGACCTCCAAGGCCCAGGGCCACCGGCTTCCCTCTGTGCCTCTCTCTGGGATGGCATCAGCTCCCTGGGAACCTGGGGGGGAAATTGGGCCAGGCAGGTTCCCAGGGCCAGACAGGTCCCCAAGGCCATGGTGATGGGCACCTCTGAGCTAAGACAGAAGTGACTTAACCCCACATTTTCTTACAGAGAGCAGCATCTACCCCCAGGTCATCATGTGTCCCAGCCATGCCCATACCCAAGAAGAGCATCCCAGGAATGTGGATTTATTGGCGGGGCTACAGCTGACAGAGGCACTTTAAGGTGAGCACATGGAAGGGCCTGGCTGCCATCTGAACCCCATTAGATCTCCCATTAGCACAGCAGGGAGAAGAAATCTTTGGCCCACTTTGGAGATGACTCTATGACCAAAACCATGCGTTCCCAGGCAGAAACACAACAGGACTCAGCCCTTGCAGACAAGGCAGCAACAAAAAATAAATATAAGAGCATCATCCACACCCCAAGGCCCTGCAGACAGCCCTAGTCTGGACTTCCACATGGGGAACTGAAGCTAAAAAAATAAAACAAAAATTAAAAATCAGATCCTGAGGCTGGGGTTTATCTGGGATTACACACCCCACTTTGCTGCAGGCGGCAGCTTTTCATTTACTCCCCGACATGCTTTGTGTGGCTGCACCACCCCAGCAACGTGAGCCTGATCCTGAACAAGGTGCCGAGCTGAACACGGAGCTGCTCAGGCACCCACTAAGGACCAGCACAGCACCTGCCTTGGGTTAATTTGACATCCCTGTGCCTAGATTTTCAGCTCTTCCATCCCTCCTCCTCCTCTTCCTGCCTTCCTCAGCCCACTGCAAACATCCACGCAGCACAGCACAGCCCCTACCTGCTATTTCCAAAGCCCATTTCTCCAAGAACATATCCAAGCTTATCTCTATCCATTCGCAAACCACTTCCCCAACAAGCTCGAAGTGGGTTTTTATGTGGCCATACACACCCCCATGGAAAATCCTTACACATTTTATTAAAGAAAGGTATTATTTTCTCATCATTTTGGTGCATTTTCTAGGAAGGATATAATTTTTCACTTAACTGGACCAAAAAAACTCACAACTGAAAACCTATAGAAAGGTGTATTACCCTGTAGTGGAAAATTAGATTCCTCCCACACAATACTATAGGATGATTTAAATATAACATATAGGAATATAACATGTAATTAAATTGTATAGTATCTTTCTAGAAAGACCTACAGTATAGGGTTCTAAAAATTACTCCCAAAACCTATTATGTTTCAATCTAGCCCAGCTGGTTTCCTTTCTATTACATGCCGCAAGACTGTTCATGAAAGGTTAGGGTTTTAATTGCGTCTTGAAACGCTGCCGCAATCACGCTCCAAGAACCGCTGCAAACTGCTCCGGACATGACTAACCCAAGCAGGAAACCCCCATCCTGGGGGTGCGATGGATGCAGGGATGGATGCGACCCTGCTCTCTCTCACAGTCAAAAATTACCTTAATTAGCAGAAGGGAGAAGGGCCCAGCTGTGGCAGAGCTCGTCCCAGCCCCTTGGCTTCATAGGCACTAAAAAACTATGTATTTCAGTTTAACCGGTCCCAGCTCTCCCTACCCCAAATATTAGGGGGGTTCGAATAGTTAGCGGTGCCCCAGCCTTGCGCACCCATCATCTTCCCCCTCTGTAAGGAAAAAAAAAGGGTTAGGGATAAAAGTTGCCTTTAGCTGTTGCCATAGAGACTCTCCAGCTCGGTACAGAAAACTCAAATCTTGTCAAAATTGGAAGAATTTAAGATTTTAATCAGCAAAAATGCACAGGAGGCCAGGAGCATCAATGCACATCCTTGCTTTAACAGTCTCTGCCTTCAGATGCATTTGTCCCTTGTTTAATAGCATCCCCAGAGCTGGCCGGGAGCGGGGACAGAGAGAGAAGAACAAAAGCAATGGAAACCCCATCCGCTTTCGAGTATTTTCTCTCTGCCGAAGCAGCTTCTTGCTGGTCAGACTGATTTCTGGACCAACAACCCACCGGCCAAGCTGTTTGTGTTCCCATTTCCTTCATCCATTGCCAGAAAAAATAAAATTCAACAATACGAGCTAGGCAAAATATTTCCCGGAACCACCACTATTTCTCCCATAAACTTCATATCCCAGCCGGTGCGGCCGGCAACAAGGGGAGACAAAATAAAGAGAAAACCCTGATTTCCAGCACCACGAGATGTTTTTTCTGACTGTCTCGAAATTGCCCTTTTCTCCCACATCCTCCACATTTACTCCTGACCTGACTTCCACTAAGACCACAGATCAAACACGGTGGGATAAACTCACAGCTCTGGCATTTTGGCTGCTTGGCAGAGCCCCAGCTCTGGCCGTGGCCCCCAGCTAAGACAAACACCACCAGGAGCAGGCTGCGGTGTGCCAAGGTGGCCAGAGGAACCTATTTTATCACCGTTTAAGACTTGTGGGGAGTTTGGGAGGGGATGGTATCCAGCAGTGGCTTGGGGACAGGGCAGTGGCTTCACCAGGCGGTGGGATGTTGGGGAGAACCAAAGCCGCAGTGTTGGGGAAAAGCCTCCGGTGCCAAGGGGTGTTGTGTTTCGTGCCTGAGGATGCAGAGTTTGAGGAATACCAAAATGAGGGACTTCAAATAGGAGCGGCGTTGGCTCGGGGAATATTGTATGAGCTCAGCCTCTGCAGAGCAATGGAAAAAATCATGTGCCGACCCCAGAAGGACAAGCGAGAGGATTCCGTGTGTGAGGGTTGAGCTGAGACACGTGCCACCAGCATCCACCCAAGGGGCACGGGCAGGAGCTGGGGGGAATGTGGGCACACACAGCAGCACCCTGCAAGAAGGGGTGCTCCCTCACACACCCCAGCACCCTAAGCTGCTCTACAGCCCCCAAAACAGGGAAAAACCCAGACCCAGGGGCTCAGGCGGGTGTTCCCCAAGCCCCACAGCATGCTGCTGCAGAGACAAGCTGCTGGGGGCTGGCAGCCCCAGGTGTCCCTCCAAACCCACCACCACCAAGTTGCCATCTGCTCAGCTTCCCAGTCAGCCCCTCACTTCCACCTGCTGCTGTGCACCCAGATGCCCACCAGGATGAAGGTTTATTTCTTTTCCATTAACCCACACCCCTCTCAGTTCTGGGAGACACGTCCACACCACCACCAGCTACTCCAGAAACCAAGAACCAGAGTCAGGACCTGACTGGCAGGGATGGAGCTGGAGAAAGAGGGTGTGGATGGGGACACACAGACCAAGAGACCCAGTCCAGCATCTTCAGAAACAAGATGACTTTGGTCTGAAGGACACCAGGAGAGGGGTTCTATAACTCCTTTCCATGCCTTTGCTCTTATTCCATTAGAAAAGCAGGTCTCACCACTGCGCTGCCATGTCCTGGGCTCTGCTTAGCCCATGGTAGGTATGAGTGTACTTACACACACACAGTGTGTAACCCCACAACTGCCCTGGGGTCTCCCAGCTGCTCTTGGGGCCACCGCCAGGCTTAGGGACCCCCTTTGCTCACAAATAAAGCAGCCAGGTACCCATGGGTGCAGCCAAGCACCTACATGGCCTTGAGATACAGGGTTGAGGTAGAGGGTACCATCTCCTGTCCCCAGTTAAAGTCTACGAACCACTCCAAATAGGAGTCACCAAATGCTCCCAAACGCCCCGTGCTGCCCGGCCCCCCAGCCCTCCCCTGCGCCACCCCATCCCCCTTGAGCAGCTCCCTCGCCTGCTTTCTCTCTTGCTGTGCCTGTGTGTGGGTGTATTTGGAAACGAGATCTTTCCAGCTGAACTGCAAAATGAAATGCAGAGATCACAACTCCTCGAATAGCTTCATCGCGCACACACACACACACACACCCCCCCCAACCTCCATCCTGCCCCCGATGCAAAACCCAGGCAATAGTTAAAAAAAAAAAGGTGGGAAAAATCAAGGTATTTGGCAGATGAAAGGAGAGGATTTGGGGGAGGGGAGGAGGAGGAGGCACAGCAAAGCACTTTCATCGCATCCTTTTGTCCCCCAATTCACCACCAGATTTGCAGCTTAACTGCCACTTGCTCAACCCTCTGCGCTCCTGGAGCCAACACAGCCCAGTTTCATGGGGCTACAAGAAAAGAGAAAACAAAACCCAGCAAAAAGCCAAGCCCAAAACCCAGCTGTGAGATCTGAACATCCGCTGCTGGAGGAGCCAGAGCCCATTTACTGAGACGAAGGAAGAAGCGTCTCCACCCTCGCTGCCCTTGGGCTCCTCTGCTGTTTTCCAGCCTCGTCAAAGACAGGATTCCCCCGTGCTGCTGCCATGAGCGGTTTCTGAAGAAGAAGGGGCTTGGATTTGCCACAGCTGGCCTGGGGTCACCATCACCTCTGATCACTGATACCAAAGAATCCACAGGGCATCGAGGGCTGAAGAGGAAGATTTTGCTCACAGATACCCAACCCCCTTGGCTGGGGCTATTGAGGGGTAGGTGCACAGAGACCCCCCCAGCTTATCTCACCAAGGCATCCCCAACCCCCAAACAACTGCCTCAGATGGACAAAATCCTGGGCAAAGAGGGAAAAGAGCACAAGGCTCCAGCTGTGGTCCATCCGCCGATCTCCCCGAGTCGAACCGGGTTCTGCACCGGCCAGAGGATTGCAAACAATAAAGTGATTTATGCAAGGCAGAGGCCTTCAAGATTTATGCCGTACATTCGCAATAAAGCACAAACGCGTTCCCCTCCGCACGTGGCTGGGTCTTTTGTCAGAGGAATTTGGATTTTTGACCCCAGAAGTCAGGATGAGTCTCTGAAGGAGCATCAGACACAGACCTGTGCTGTGACCCCAACCAGATTATGGTCTCGGGGGTATATCCTGAGACATATTTATGGTCCTCCAAAGCAAGATAAGTCAATAACCACATACAGTAGCAGTTACAAGTCAGATATTAATTTAATTCCTCTCCTCCCTGTCTGCCCAAATAAGCATTAATTCAATGGAGCATCAGGACCCTGTTATTTATCATTCTCACTGGGGTTTCTGTTTTCTCCTGTTAAGGCAGAATTGCTACAGTCAGGCTATCTGGGCACCACGGTTCCCAAATTAATGATACTCTGCATCCGACACAGGCATAGGGACTGCACGCCTGTACCCAGGTTTCATACTATTAGCAGCTAACGCTGACACAGAGGAGGACGGTTCAAGTGCCATCAAATGCACTTGAAAGCCTTATTCAACCACAGCAGAAGGAACATTTTATTCCTCCAGACCCCGGGGCTGAGCAGGAGCAGAGACATTAGCTCTGTCCCGCAGGACCGGCGAGCCCAGCATCGGGGGCTGTACCCCCCCCACAAAGCAGCATTCCCCACCACCCCCTGCAGCCAGATTCCTCCCAAGTCTCGTCTCAACCCAGAGCTAAAAATGAACCTTTATTCATGATTAACATCTATATTTGCATAGCGTGGCTGGCAGCTTAACACCAAATAAATGTTTTGGCAGAGGGAGTCGCAGACATGGGGTGGGGGGAGCCCTGCCCTCCAGAAAAGAGCTTCAGCCTCGCCATAGGTTAATGAGCACTTTCTAATGGAATTAACAAATCATTAACAAGTCCTGTCCGCCATATGGGCAGGGGAGGGCTCAGCCTTGGGCTGCTCTGGCCACCAGCATCTCCGGAGTGCACAGAGACAGTCGATAGCACTGTAGGAGGAGTGAGCGCTAAACCTGACCTGATTAAGCTATGAATCACAGGAAATCCCAAAGGCATAAACCCCCCCCAGGCAGTTGGGCTGCCGAGGTGGGTGAATCCCCTCGCCCAGCTCCACTGCTGGCTGTGGGTTTGCTTCCATCCCCGGGGTTAGGGAGCATCTCCGGGCTGGTTCAGTGGATGCACAGGGGAAACCTCTTGGAAAAGACCCAAATTGGAGATAAATATAAGGATGCTTTGCATCGGGAACCCTGTAAGTGTGGGGCTAGCCTCTGGATTACAGTAAATAAATCCCCTTTTCTTTATAAGCTTGCCTGTGCCAAGCTCTCAGCTCTCACCCATCACCTGCTTTAGCATTTTGTTCCTGTTTTCAGCCACCTCCTGCCCTCACCCTGGGGTTTCACATCTGGGTGCAAGGAGAGGCAAAGCAGGGAGAGCACAGAGAGACACAAAACACACACACACACACACCAAACAAAACAAAAGCCAGCAAAATAACAAACAAAAAAAACCAGCACCAAACAGCCAGTCCCACCTAGAAAACATGTTGAAAATCCTGACCAAAACCACGTTTCAGGCACTGGAGCCAAACCAATAGACAATTTCCATCCACTTGCAACTATCTGGCGAACTTCTGAAGGTCGAGTCTTGGGTACGTCCTGGTCCCACACACGCGTGTGCAGCCCCGGCGTGGGGCTCAGCCCAGGATTTGCCCGGCCGTGCCCCGCTCAGGCGCACGGTGCTGCCCCTGGCGTCCCAACAACCCGTTTCCCGTAAGGCAGGAGCCGGTGCCATGGCAGCCATCGCCGAGACCAAGCCTGGAAGTTCCTCTCAGCAAATATTCAGGCTGAAAAATGTGCTTTTTCCATCTGCTCGAAGCCTCTTTGCCGGGGCTTTGGTAGAAAGCAGATGTGAGAGCAACCCGAAGCACGATCAGTTGTTACTCACTCTGTTGTATAAAACCATGAGAATTTCCTTTTTTTCTTTTTAATTTCGTTTCTTAGTGCCAGGCCAGATTCCTGGGTGAGAGGCCAAGGCTGGCAAAAACCGAAGCCAAACAAACCCAGGTTGGGGGAAACCTCCGCGTGCATCACCGACCAAAGGGAATATTTCACATCTAGGTCGCTCAGTGGAGCCAAGGCGCCGGGGAAGGGAAAAACCATGATCTGGCCTCGTAACAAACCCAGAAACACTTAGGTCTCCTAATTAACTAGGAAATTCAAACCCCTCCAAACCACAGCGAAGCTTCAAAGCCCTCCCAACCTGACTCCGGATGCTCCGTCCCCCGTTCCCTGCAGCTGGCCCCGCTACCCCGGACCCTCCTCCCCATCCACAGTGGCCAGCAAAGCCACCGGGGGCAAAGGCTCCCCGGGGCTCCTCTTCCAAAGGAAAATGATTTCACGATCCAAATGAAAAAGCTATCAGGGAGGTTCACTTTGGCCAAAGGTTTTGCTCCCTCCAGCAAAACAGTAGGAAAAGAAAAAGAAGAAATGAGAGAGACCCAGGCAGGGAACGTGGGGCAATCGAAAACTTGATCTTTTTTGCACGAAAGAAAAGTGAAACAGTTTAAAGCAAAAAAATGGGTAAAAAGCATTTTTCAGCACAATGCCAAAATATCTGCAGGGGGCGAAGGGGGAGAAGAAAGCAGAAAGTTTTCTATGCATCATAAAATCCCGGGCATTTCCAGACCGGCTCCAACACCCAGTGCTACTGAATGAGGGAAAGAGAACAAAAAAGCCGATCAAGTCGAGAACAGCGAGTCTGCACAGATCGACCAGGAGACACACTGGCTCCATGGATGAGCTGGGGTGGTCCTGCCCCATCCCAAATTACCGCCCATCTGTTTGAGCCCCCCAGTCCTGGGGAACAAAAAGGTTGTGATTCCCTCCTGGCCACCCCGCCTCAGTTCCCAACCCCAAATGAAAGGCAGGTTTCCGGAGATGGCCCAGTCTGGGAGCCCTTGTCCTGGATTTCCTACATGGAGCGAAGGCAGAGCCGTCCCCAAGCAGAGCGGGGTCCCCGGGCAGGACGGGGCCAACCCTCTCGTCGGGGCTCCCCGCGCCGGGATGACATAACCATGAACCGCATGAGGCCGAGCCTTTTGTCTGCACGCCGGGAGAGTGGGAGGGAAAGCAAGAAAGGAAGAAAGAAAGAAAACTTCTGGAAGTCATTACGATTCCTCTGCTCCAGTCTCCTTTTTGGCAGACAGCTTCTCTCTCCCCTTCCCTCCACCCCCCAGCCCCGCGCCGCCAGCCCGCTTCAAAATGCCAGCCTATGATTTTTAAATGAGAAAAAGCTGCGCTGTACTCCAGCGCTTGGATAAACTCCTACAAAAACTTCCAGATGTGACACAACAGCTTGGAAGGGGGAATTCGCAGAAGAATCTCCTTAGAAGACACACACGCACAAGCAGGGAGCAAAGGAAGCGCCCGGCTGCCGGCACAGCCGGGCTGGGGATGGATCTGGAGAGCCCTGGTGGGATGCGCTGCATCACCCGGATTGGGATGGACAGGATCCCGGCTCAGCCGGGGAGGAATGCTGGCTGCTCTGGGAGGTGAATACCGCCTGCTTTTCCTGCTGAGCTCGCTCCTGAAGGGTTTGTGAACAGCAGGGAAGAGGTTTTGCAGCTATTTGTTCCCTTGGAGAAAGGAAATAACCCCCCCACCCTCACGCTGCCCTTGCTAAAGGTGACAGATGGCTTCTGCTCCTCTCCAAGATCCTTGGTCGGGAGCTGGTGTGAGCCCGGGGATGCACCAGCACCTGCCCTGGGGAGCAGCAGGATGCTCAGTCCTGGCTGGAGGGGCTGAGGGAGCCCACCCAGCCTGGCTAGGCACATTTCTCATCTCCCCCCATGAGCCAGGGAAGGCGCACAGAGCAGGCAAAGGTTTGGCCACAGCGGCAGCATTTCCATCTGACTGGGAAGGGGTGGGAGACACCACCCAGCGAACAGAGTGACGGGAGAGAAAGGAGTTCAGGTGCCCTGGGACAGATCAGACACAGATGAAGCAAACAGATTCCAACTCCTTTGTGGGGTTTTCAAAAATCAAAAAAAGATCCCTTTCAGGTCCAGCCTCTCAAACGGAAGCTTTTTGCTTTGTTAAACCCAAAATTGAGGTTGGAATAAATGTATCAAAGTTTAAAGAACACTATGCGTGTTCTCCCCTCACAACACATCCTGTTGATTAAATATATATATAAATATATATATATTTTTTTTAAACTTCGTGTTACAGCTCAGCCCTTCAAACAGCAGCACACGCAGGCCCAGCTCTCCCCATGGGCTGGCACAGCCAAGGACCCTGAGCACCCACTGAGGTGACAGGGGTGCTGGTCACCCAGTGCCCACGCCATGGGAGGGAGCATTCCAGGAGGCACCGCCAGGCCCCGGGAGCCCAAACCGCAGCACAGTTCAAGGCGTTCAGTTCTCCTCTCCATCACATAGGAGACTCCTTGCTCCAGTGCAGTCGGACACAGACAAGTCCCTCCAGGATAGAGGGATCTGGCTGGGCAATGTGGAGCGGTGCCAGGATGCAGACCCATGGGGCTCGGGGTGAGTTCGGCGGGCAAGGGCAGACCACCCCCATCAGTAGGACTGTCACTGCCTTCCACGATGTGCCGAGCTCCAGCACGGCAGCTCCCGCCGTTCCGTGAGCCAGCCCAGCACAGACCTCAGCTCTGCCTTGGCGTGAAGCCCCAAGGGCTCCAGTCCCGCTGGCCATCTGCAGCTTTGCCGACTTCCAGCGAGAACTGGGGGCACTCAGCAGCTCCCCAGGACGGAGCCTTTGATCATCCACCTCTCGCTAATGGGAAGCGAGCAGAGCCATGCAACGCGGCGGCTGGAAGAGCCCTCTGGTATTGCAGAGCGAAGGCAGACAGCAGGGCTGGTTGCCGTGACCGGATCAAGATGTGTTTCTTTCCTAAAGTCAATTTTGAAAGCCACATTCCGCGGACCGTGCATGGGAACACCAGGCAACACAGGGGTGCTCCTCCCAGTGCCACCCAAACCTCCCCCCCACCAGCAAGGGTATTTACAGGGCTGCCCTTCACCCGCCAAACCAGGAAGAAAAAAAATGGAATTTCACCTAATTTGGGGGCACCTCCCCAAAACGGCACCTTTCAGCAGCTTTTTGCAGCTCTCCAGGCAGCAATGCTCTGCAGGCAGACACTGCGCGGGGGAAGAGGCAGATTTCAGTACTACAATAGAGATCACAGGCCCTTTCAGTTACACTGTTATTTTCCTATTCAGAGCTCTTAACACCAAGCAGTAGCATCCTCCCCACTTTCTCCATCCCTGCTCTTCAATCACTCTGCAAGTCTCAACAAATAGCCTCATTTCTAGTCTCTGATCAGAGAAGCAGCCTGGCACAGACCCTGCTACAGCCTTTCATCCTCCCAGCCTTCCTGGTGCTTTTATTTTATAAGTGAAAGTCAAGTCTTGCCTCCTCTTTTCTCCCCCTGGAGATGCCTGCTTCTCCTCTCACCGCCTTACCAGCACGCACACCAGGATCCCTGCCTGTCATCGTCCCCTCAGCCCCAAGCCCATGGGTCCAACACCATCACCATTGAACACATCCCAGCCGTGTCCCTGCTCCTGCCCTTTCAAGGCAGGTGGTCCTTATGTGGGGCAGAGCCCCTCATCCCGGAGCCACAGGGAACACACGGGTGGCAAATCAGGCTCCCTGGGTCCCCATGGCATGGCACACCTGGCCCCAGCCAGGTTTTCACTCAAGAACCACAATGGAGAGGAAGGGGAAGACAGCTTTGCAGGAGTAACATGCTTTTAGGGTTAAAACCTCAAGATTTCAGACTCTGGAGTATTTCTGGAAGAGACTTCATGACCTCTTTCTAGCCCCAAGGAAGAGGAAGAGCAGGAGAGCAGCACAGATCCTCCCATCTTACCACCCTGGCCCAGGCAGAGGGTGTTGTGAAACACAGTAGAAAAGCCCAACAAACCAACAGGACTTTAGATCCTTGCCGGACACTCAGCACATCAACCATCAAGCTCCCCATAACCCTGCATCCTGGCTTCAGCTGCTGCGCTCACACAAGCTGCCCAGACGGGTGGAAAACAGCATCCCAGGAGCTCCAGCTGCTCCCCAGGGACATTAATTGCCCTTCCCAGGGTAGCTGAGGGTGCAGAAGCAGCTCCAGCACCTCCTCCCAACACCCTGTTGACAGCAAAGTTTATCAGCCAGATTAAAGCACCACAAACCCGCCTCGGCAAACCGTGCATCTCCACAGGCACAGCTCAAACAAGAGCCTTCCCACCCAATTTCTGCACAGGCAGTCAGCATAACCCACAAAAAGGTAAAAACCACCCAAGAGAGTGAGAGAATCCAGCAAAAGCCTCAACCCTCCCCAGGCAGGATTCACCAGCCACGTGAGGCCAAGCGCTGTCACTTCTCTCCAGGGCAGATGGTGTCAACAACCACTTTCCAGCAACGTGACTATACAGTTGTAGCACTGGGGCACGATTCCTAGAAGATTACAGCCTGAGAAGGGCCACTTTACTTACCTACCACACTAAAGACAAAAAATAAAAGTAATAAAGATAAGCAAGCACTGGACTCAGCACCGACATTTGGGCTTCAGAGCCAAAGGGATGAGCAAGATGCTGTTCTGCTGAACGGCCCAACAAGCGACAGGACACAGCGCGAGTGCCCAAGCTGGCCACTGCCTTCCTCTCATCTGTAAGCTGAACTGCTTTTTTCATGTTGGTTTTAAATAAACTCCCCCAATTCTGGGTCAGTGACCCTGAAAACAAACAACCGCATGCAGGCACACGACTGGGAGACCCGCAGCATTGTCCCCCGTGGCCCCAGGGCTGCCGGCAAGTGCCTTTCTCTGTCGGTAGGGAGTGAAAAATTAGTGAGGAGGAAAATCCCAGCTTGCAGGGCTGCACCTAATGCTCATCCCCGGTCACAGCGGGGCTTGCAGGTGCCAACAATACCACTTATTTTCCAAGGACAAAAGTTAACGTGCTTGTATTTGCAGCCACAGAGGAGGAGACACATTTCAAGCCATTATTGGGGTGGGGGGGTTTACTGAAGACAACTGAAAACATGCAAGTGCTAACACCTGCTTCAAAACATCATTAGGAAGAAAAAAACATATTTGAAAACATTTTTAAATCAGCGATCATAAATAATATTAGTCATAGTAGGCAATAAGAGTAGAGTGACTTGCAGCCTATCATTAATATTTCTTCCCAAAACAGAAGGCTTCACAAAGTTTCAAGATTTCCTAAGATGCTTAAATAAATGCAGCTTTGAACTGCTTAGCTGATGTGAGAGAGATTTGGGGAAAACTGCTGAGAGTATTCATGACTGGGAAGAGAAATCTTGTTTCTCCCCTCCTGGGGGACATTTTAGGAAAGAAGGCAGCCTGTTTATCAGATAAATTATTGCTGAAGCTCAAGTAAAACAATATTCACAATGCTAGCAGACCCTCACCACTCTTCCCTGGTACACCAACCTCAGCTGAGATGTAATTCCTAACAGTTCTCACACACCAGGAGCAGGAGAGGACTCGCACAGGATATTCTGGCCCTCTGTACCATGTAACATGTCCTCCCCGCTACCGCACAGCCTCTCGCATTCCAGATGTGGGTTTGCTGCCCATACGTCCTCGCTTGCCTTTCGCACAGGCAGAGCGGTGCGGAGCCGGGAACTTCCCGGGCAGCGGTTGCCTCTCCCGCACCAGCCTCTGCTGGAAGACTCATCACTCTGCTTTATTTCATTTTGGGGTTTTGTTTCCTGCAAATAATAAATGGAACTGGAGTTCGGGGACGGTAAAACACTTGTGATGCTCCAAACCGTGTGCTGCTTGCAACTTGAACTCCAAGGGAGGCTTTAAAGGCGCCAAGACCATGGCAAGATATAATTTTTTCTATTGTCTTTTCTATTTCTTTTCCACCCCCTCCTCTTCTTTTGAAAGCTTAAACTTGACTAAAACAGCTTGGACAGAGCCTGTGCCGGAGCAGACGGAGAATCTGGAAAGAGAGCAGATGCCTTTGTGGGGTCACAGCTCAGCCCAGGACCCGGTGACCAGCAGCCCTTGTCCAATGTACTGTGACCCTCACCTTGCCCCGACCCCTCCAAGCAAAGAACATCCCCCAGGGGACCACAGAGAGCCTGGCCTCACACGCTCTGATTTATTTAGGTACTCCGGAGCCGGGCAGCAAACCAACCCCCTGAGCCCCACCACCTCTCCCCAGATTGCACCCCCCTTAAAACCCTCGGGGAAGGGACCAAAGAGCCTAAAACTGACGAGAAACGGGGCCAGGGAGGAAGAACCGTCCTGCAAGGTGGGGGGAGACTGGGGTTACGATCCCTCGGTGCGCCGGGGGAAGCCGGGACACCGGGGCCGATCTCCGGAAGAGGAAAGGTCGCCCAGGGGCTCCCGCCGCGACTCCCCATGGAGCGGTGCGACGGAGCCCGCGGGAGCCGGGACATCGCGGCGGGGCGGCCGGGGGAGGGGAGCCCCAACGGCCCCCAGTCCTGCACCCCGCCAGGGAGCACCGAGCCCCCTGCAACAGCCCGCAAAACTTTCCGGCCGGACAACGGGGAGGGGGCAAGCATCGCCTGGGTTCCCCTCCCTACCCCGGGGACGGAGGATGATGGGTCCCCCAGATCTCGGTTCCTTCCCCGTCATCCGGCGGGCTCCAGCCGGGAGATGCTCCCCGCCCTGCCCACCACTCTGAGGATGGGGGGGGGGGCCGCAGGGCTTACCTCGCCGCCGAGCACCTGCAAAGGATACGGGTTACAGACCAGCCGGAGGCACCAGCTCCGCGGCCGGCTCTCCTGGCTCAGGTAGAAGAAGACAACGGGGGCCAGCGCCGGGTAGGGAAGCGCCTCCGCCTCCGAGTCGCCGCTGCCCGCCTCCCTGTCCCCCGGCCCCGGGCGGCCCCCGGCCCCGGACAGGTCATTAAGGCGGATGAAAGTCTTGGCTCTGCCCGGCTCCGGCTCTTCCTCGGCCGCTCGCGGTCCATCTTCGTCCATCCTCCGGCCGGTGGCCCCGGGGGAAGCCGAGGCGACGCGGGGAGAGCCGGTGGGGCGCCTAGAGGGGCGCGGCCATGGCGGGGCCGGGGGGCTGGGGTTTGCGGCGGGCCGGCTTCAGCGCCGGGGTGGCATGGCCGGGCCAGCCACTGCCTCGCCCCCCACCGGGGCCGGGGCCGGGCCGCCCCCCTCGCCCTGCCCTGCCGTCTGCGGGCTCCGTAGCTCCTCCTCGCCGTGCCTCCGGGGGCCCGAGCCGGGCAAGCCGCAGGCAGGGAGGCGGCGGGGCGGCCCCCGCTGCCGGTGCTGGCCTCCACCCGTGGGGCGGGCAGCCTTAGCGGCTCTGCCTGCCCCCTCCGCGCCCCAACATCTGCCCGGGGCGGGGGAGTGCTGCCCGGCGCCCCGGGGACGGCCGGCGGATGATGCTCCCGCAGGCGGCCGAGCCGAGCGCTCCGCACAGCTGGATCCCTCACTCCAACTTCAAGTCCCGGCTCCTCCTCCCCCGGCCACCAATGGGAAAGCTTCCCCGGCCCCTCCACGCCTCCCCATTGGCTGCCGCGGGTGTCCGTCCGGGCAGCACAGCTGGACGGGCAGGCACGGTTCCCCGGCGGGGCTGGACGGGGCGCACCCACCCGGAGCTGCCCGACTGGGGGTCGGGCCCGGTCACCTCCCTGCCAGTGGTGGGCATGAAGTGGAGCGGGGGGATCTGTAGGGCCGAGCGCTGGAGGCAGGGATGAGGGGGAGCCCTGCCCTGCGCTAGACGGAGGCTGACCCCGGTGGGACACACTGCAGCACCGGCAGAGGGGAATGCCGGTGAGCGGCAAGGCGAGGGGGAGATGGGCCATGGGGGAGGACATGATGAAGCAGGGGGAAGCCTCACCCCGCTGCAGGGCTCCGGGCGGCTTCCCCCCGCCATGTCCCCCAGCGCTTGCGAACGGAGACAGTGCCGCTGGGCTCGGAGCATCTGGGTCACCGCTGTGTGTTCCCTCCGACTCCCCGCGGGGGACCACCCCGTCCGGAGCAGGTAGCTCCTAGACTGGGAAGGGACACGATTCCGGCCAACAGCTCCCAGGGAAACCGAGCCTCTAGCGGCAAGGCGCCCGCCACCCCCAGCCGCAGGAGCAGCGGGTACCCCCGGTCCGGTCTCCCCTGCTCAGAGGACGCGGCCGGAGCTCCCTCTGCCGGTGCGACTCACGGCCACAACGGGAGATGGCCCCGACGGCGGGAAGAGCGCCGCAAGCATCCCCCGAGGGGGCAGACACGGCCCCGAGCAAGAGACACGCCGCGCTGGGCGCTCCCGGCCACGGCGCAAGCCAGAAACCTCCTTTCATCAGGGCTGGGGTAAAGTATTTTCAGCAGGCAACACTCGTCCCGAGTGCAGACATCCCCCCATCTGAACCAAGGCAACATTTGTAATCCTTAAATTTTCTTTAGAAATTGCTTTCTCACCTTTCCCTAGTAGCCCTCTACATCATGTATATCTGAGCACCCAAGAGCTCCAGCTATCTCAAAACCACCTGCGAGAGCAATAGGAAGATGCTCTTGTCTGACCCAAAATGCCTTCTCTTTGCTGAACCCTGCTGGCCTGGGAGCGCACATGATCTTGGATTCACAGCCCGTGCTGTCCAGCCCAAGACAAATCACATGGCTGTTGGCAAAACCTCAAGGCCAGCTGGACTCTGCTGCAGAACTGCAAGACACAATGTCCAGGCAGAAGAGGAGATGCAAACCCCACAGCCCCACCATGCATTGCCAGGAGATCCTCCTGCAAACCCATAGGGACACAAGCATGACAGCACATGGCACATATGACACCAGGCAAGTGGAGAGCCCACGGCATGGGTGCCTAGGATGTGGATTCCCATTTTTTCCCATGTTTCTGAGTGACTGCTCCCTCTGGATGCAGTGTCTGCACCCATGGAGAGGGCAAAGCTCAACTGGTCTTTGGCCTCACTCCACTCCTGCCAAAGCAGACACATCAACACACCAGGAGCTCCATCACTTACCCAGCAAAGGGTCCTGTGGTGGGGCAAACACCAGCCTTTGCCTCCCCAGCAGGGTACAGCCCAGCAGACCAACAGCTCAACCATTGTGCAAATGCAATTTACGGAAAGGTTCACAAACATATTTGCATGTGCAAGGTGCAGCCTTAGATCAAGCAATTTCCTCACTACATATGTACAGCCTGGCCACAGCTGCTTTTGATCCGATTCTCTTTATATCCTGATAATGTACAGAGAGCCTTTGTATTTCGTTCTGTTTATTTAAATGGATTTGGAGCAAACATTTTTTTTTTAAAGCTGAAGCTTTGAGCCTTTAAGTGGGTTACCAGATTATATGCTGTCTCCATTTTAATTACATTTGGCTCATTTTGTTTATTACGTACATTTTCGAGAATTATGCTCGCCGTGAGAATTGAAAACATTTTGCTTTAGAAGATACCTGCTCTATAAAGGGATCCAACATCACACAGCAGAGACGATGCAAACCTTCCCATCTCAAAGAGCACTCCTCCTCCAACTAGGACAGGAAAAGAAGAAAGGCTTGACAGAGCCATATATCCTCTAAGTTTAAAAGGAAGCATCCAAATGTCAAGAGGATCAAGCCAGCACCAGCCTAGCAGGATTTTGGAATCTGTATATTACAGCAAACAGAGATAAAGATGTTCTTGCCAGGGAAGAGCGATCTTGGTTGTAGATTTTATAGGAATGAGAGCACACAGCCTGTCACAACCCAGCTGGGACATTTGTCACCCCCTGTTTCAGCTGGCAGCAGAGAGTGACCCCGGAGAACAGAGCTGCACATTTAGGGATTAGGGATGTAAATGAGAAGAAACTACAATACAGTATAAGAAACTAATGAGGTCACGTTCACCTCACACGCACAGTCCCAGCCTCCTAATTATACCAAAGATAGCACAGGAGAGAGAGATGGGGGTGAGCCAGGAACAGCACAAGGGATGGCAGGAATTTTAGGGCTATGGTTTTGGAGGGGTGAGAGGAAGGGGGTTCACACATTGCAATATGGGTTATGCCTCTAGCAGCAGGTATGATGCATCCCAAATTTCTCAGCAGATCCACAGCAGCAACAGGAGCTGTGCAACCTGAGGAGGAGGAGAAGGTGGAAGCCTCCCCACTTTTATCCCAACACAGCCCTCTTGCTCTCCTTTCCCCCCCATCAGAGTTGCCCTCCCATCTTTCAGGGGTTCACAGCCCTGCACTCTCTTTCTTAGCAACATTTCTAGGAAAAACACCGTGAGTAACATTTCACATCGGTGGAGGAGCTTTAGCTGAGCTGATGCTCACCAAAGACGGCTCTGACGTGGTAATGGGATTTGGAGTCGGCTGTACGGGAGCTGCACTGAGCTGGAATGGGAAAAGCCGACATCTGTAACCAGTTTAGCAGGAGGCGGATTGAAGACAGCCTCAACGGAGAGGCTCTAAGCCGATGGGAACTGGTCGTTATTTGTTTTGCTGTTGACATACAGCTGCAGTAGCTGTGGGCGACTTTAATAAGACAGGATAATATTTCTATCAGTTCTGGGAGCTATAGATTGAACCCATATAGGCATCTGGCTCAGGGCTGAGTGATAAATCGCACCAAGATCCAAAAGCTCTTCTCATGCCTTGGAGAGAAAACACACATTTCGTTTCAGCTGTCACAGTTTGGGGGCAGAATGAGCCTCCCACGACTGATTCACAGACCCAAGTGCTGCTGAAAAGCACTTTGTCCCTGCCCCCCCACCCCACTGGTGACAGGGAGTGTGGGGATCAGAGCCCTTGCTGTGCGCAGGGGTCCTGGCCACCCCCATCACCAAATTCACCTCCTGAGAAACACCATTCACCAGATTTCAGCTGATACAGCTTCAGCAGAGAGACACCCATCAAACCCAGCCCCACACAGCCCCGGCTCCCTCCCAGTGTCCCCCCAGCCTTGGCACAGCCCCCCAAGTGCTCCCATCCCTCAGTGCCACAGCTGGAAGAGCAGTTCACATCTGAAGACAGCAGCCAAGGGCCTGGGAGGAGCAGGAGACCAGCCCCGCCTCTGATACACAAGATAACTACTTAACCCTGCTGCTTTTCCCAAGAGCTTATTTTGCTAATTCCTTTTTTCATCATCTGGATGGTTTCTTGCCCTCCTCACTTATCCCATTGGTGCCACAGCCATGGGCTTCACCCCAAGCATCCCAGGGCTTCCCAGTCTGGTGCTGCATCCCCAAACCCCAGGGCTGGGTACCACCACTGGGAACCACGATGGAGGGTTTGGGAGAAGCAATTGCTTAGTGAAACCAACTGCTTGAGGCTACAAGCAGGGCTTCATCTGTTTTTTTTCCTCTTTAATGAATGTTTTTATTGTCTCTCTCAATCTTTATTAAGTGAAGAGCCAGACAAGTAGTTATAGGGAAAATATACTACAACATGAAGCACAACCACTGTGCAGAGTGGACATGCACGACCAGCACAATCCATTTGGTGTGCAGAAAGGAATTAATAATTTAGGCTGGGGAATGCTTAATTTTGTCTGATGACCAGCACTTTCCTGCATGATCAATGTTTACACCTTGACTTTTTGGTATGCAATCAATCTGTGCCTGAATACGGCCCGAGTTTTGGGAACTGCTACGTCTGCAAGGGCTGAGCCACTTGGGGCTGGAGCATCCATGTGCCTGAATCTCCTGACTTGGCAAGAACTGAGCTCAGTCCACGTCCCAGATCTGGGGTTCACAATATAACTTATAGTGAAAACATCTTTTGTAATAAAAATATGCCTGTGCCCCCATCTTAAACAAAAAAACCCCCAACACATTCTCCTTAACAACTACTATTACCTCCAGAAAACTTGCAGAAGGGAAGGACTTGCCCTTTCAGGACTATCCTGGGTGGGCAGACAGGGTGTTTTTGTTGCCATATCCTGGCTCTGACTCTCAAAAGGCACAAAAGTCCATCAACCCCATCAAGACATCTCCCCTGGATGAGAGGCAAGGACCCAGCACCACACTGGACATTGACCCTATTTAACACCCTCTTGCGTTTACTGCCGCTCTACATTTCTCTGAAGCATTAGCGCAAAACAAAGCACAGCTTTTGAGGAAGAGGCAACCTTTAGAAAGGGGAAAAAACCCCTAACAAGAGCAATCCAGCCTTCTGCCTCTTGGTCAAGGCATCTACCCAGTTGACACACTCAGGAGGCTTGGTCTCACCATCCTCTCAGGTGTCAAGACCTGGCCTCTCTCCTGGCCTCACCTTGCTGCCTCTCTGGAGGCCCAGCTCTGTGAGATGAGGTTTCAGGAGAGCGAGCTCTTTCCTGACACCCCATCTCACCCCCTCAAGTAACCACAGGGGATTTTGGAGCAGGTCTCCCCTGCCCCAGCATCCCTCTCCCAAGCGGGCACTGCTCTGCAGCTCCAGGGGCTGGAGCACGTCCCGAGCCTCCAACCATCCCTCTGCTCCCCTCAAATCCGCATTTCTTGCCTTTTTCTCCCAGCCAAAGATCCTCCCTTTCCCATACCCTCCTCTCCCCACCCCCTTGCATCGCTTTCATCTGGTTCCCATGCAGCGCGAGCGCGGGGTGCGAGCAGCACGCCAGCAGCGCCGCTATCAGCGGCTCCCACTCTAATTGAATCTTCAAATCTTGTCTGACAGGAAGAGACAAGAAGGAAATGAGACGCTTGTTGCCAAGCCCCGAATCCCCGAGCGCTGCTGAACACCAGGATGCTGGAGAACATTGCGTGGCTCTCCCAACTGTGCCCGCCTTGGCCCCCAGCACTGCTGCAAGGGCTCCCAGCACCCCAGTAAGCCCAGGAAGGTATCACCACAGTTCAGGGTGGCCCCAGGAAAGAGGGGACAAGGTGCCAAAAAGCCAACAGAGGTAAGGGATCAGACAAAGGAAAGGGCAGAGCCACACAAACACTCAGCTCACACCAGGCAAACCTCACCCCTGGGCTTGGCAAGGACCACAGCACCAAGACCTTGCTCCACACATACACATTTGCAAGGAAAAGAAACCTTCTGAGCAACAGCAGCACAGCCAAAAATCACCCTACCACCCTCCCAAGAAACTCTAGACTCAAAACAGCAATTCCTTTATCTCCATCCAGGAGCTCCCAACAGACAGAGGCACCCAAGGGCAACTCCACTGCCCTGGCACAAGGTGCACAACACCAACAAGAGGTCCCACCACAACAGTTTAGCCTGGACTCTTACCTGGGCATTCAGGAGCTCCAGCCAGAAGACACCATCACCCCAAAGCTGCAGCACCACCTTCAGCCAACCTCCTGCCCCAGGGTCTGGGGGTGGAAAGCAGGAGATGGAACATTGATTGGCACCTGCTGAACAATTGTTAATTGAGAAAAGCTGGGTGAGGGAGGGGGGCGCACGGAAAGGACAGCAGCTCCTGGTGCTGCTGGGGGCTAGGCATGAGCAAACCAGGTTTTGGCCCATATGAAAAGGATTAACAAAAATTTGCCCAAATCAAGGTGGCTGTGACAGCCCCAGCTGAGCCTTGTGTCCTGGAGGTCAAACTCAATAATCCCCTTCGCAAGGGCCGTGCTACTGTGGGGAGGGAGGTGACCGCCCTACCCCAAAGCAGACAGTGCCATCATCTGGCTCCCCGGGGGGATACTGCACCCTCTGTACCCCTTCCCCTGTCCCAAAATAGCAGCTTCCCCTGTCCACCTGAGGAGAAAATGACCCAAATGGTTTCAAAATAAATAAATATTAAACAAGCACACAGCACTGATAACAAGGACTGACTGACATGACAGAAATGTCTCCTGTTCTCCCAAGGCAAGATGAACAGCAGCGAGGGCAGGTGGATGAAGAAACACATCCTGCGGGGGTACTGGGAGGAGAGAGGCAGGCCAGGGGACAGTGGGGCTGGCCCAGGGCTGCTGACAGGAGGGACACACTGCCAGGCCAGCAGGATGCTGGGTCACAAGCAAGAGAGATGGGATGGGATGGGATGGGATGGGATGGGATGGGATGGGATGACTGCCCTTCCTCTGGGGAGGAGGCTCTGTGTCCACAAGTGAGTTTGGCCAGGAGCTGGGGGCACCCCCAAGTGCCAATGGGCCTTTTGCACACCAAACATTTTTCTTTCCCTGCTTAAAACCTGCTCATTATTCATATTCCAGCCCAACCCCAACAACCGTTGATGTGTAAAAGGCTTCTTTTTTACCCCTTTCCTTTTTTTTTTTTTTTATTACAGCCTCTGCTGGGAAATCTTTGTAATTAGTGGCCCTTTAAAGTAAAATATAATTAAAAGTAATGTGGAGCACGCTGAAGCCTCTGGCAGCTTGAGATGCAGGTGGCTGAGGAGGAGCAGGGCAGCCGAGCATGGGACTGCTGGGGCTGGGGTGCAGGGGTATCCACTGCAAGATGCTGGGTTGGGCTCATCCCAGCCCCATTTAGCCCTAAAGCAATTTTTAAACCACCAAGAGCACCAGATTTCTCCATCACAACCCTGGGGACACTGGGTCACTTTGTCCTTACTCTCCCATGGGAGACAGGGGAAAGAGATGCTGAACACAAAACGCTGGGGCAGGGGGAGACCCGATCACCCTCTGGCTGCTTGTGGGGCTGCGATGGGTCAGTCTGCACCCAGGGGAGCCTTCTTGGGTAGAGAAGCCTAATTTTCACACTTTCAAGAAGGCAGGGTGGGACAACCGGCTTGCTGAGCCTCCACCAGAGCCTGCACTCCCCAGCCACCCTCTTGCAGGAGCCGGAGCGCCACAAAAGCGTGCAAATGAGAGCTGGCTCATTTAAATTTAATGCTGATGAGGAGATCTTCCTCCTCTTTCCAGCAGAGAGCAGATGTTCTTGTTTCACTTAGGCAAGGCATCTCTAAATCACTTCCCCAGCAGCGAGGTGGACAGTGATGTCATTGTTTATAGGTTATTAGTTATTATTTCGTAGACAAACCTGACATTTTTCCCTTTCAGAGATACATTGGGGTGTATTCTGGGCTTCTGCCACGGAAAAATCTCCTGGCAGTCCCATTGTCAGCCTCCTTCCAAGATTTAGCCTGCTTTCCTCATAGCACATAATTAAAACAGCACTTTGAATTTTCAGCAGCTTGCAACAGCTTCATGAGATATGGGAGCCAGGCAACTGCTTGGTGCCGAGCCCAGCACCGTCAAGAAACAGCATCCAGCGATTGCAGGAGCAAGGTGTGCCTATGGATGTGTGAAATCCCAGCGAGGGGAGTGATGCTGGAGGTGACAGAGCAACGCGGCAACCCCACCAAACTCCAGGCACAAGCCATGCGTCAGTCACTCAGTGTGGTCCCCTCCTCTGTGCCAGCTCCAGTCACTCCTCGCTGTGCCGGTGGTGCCCAAGGTGCTTTTAGTCAGCGCAACACCATTTAGCTGAATCACACAGCCCTGCCGTGGCCTTTCTCCAGCATGGATCATAATTACCTTAACACATCCCCGGGGAACACGAGCAGTTGGTTGCTGGGGTTTGAACCCAGTGGGTGGCACTGTGGGCTGTGAGGGTCACTACTTGAATGGGAAAAAAGTAGGAATTTGGGGCTGCTCAGCCCTTGTGAATGCACATGGCCAGAGCTGCGTGGGGCAAATACAAGATTCGTGGGTGCAGATGCTGGATCTGGCATGCTGGGGCTGCCAATACGGGAGAAGGGCAGAGCCGGTGGGATCCAGCATCCCCATGGTGTGTGTGGAGCCCAGGGGATGAGTGCAGGGCTGGAGAGGGGAGATTCCAGCTAGTCCTTGCAGGTAGCAGCCACCACCCAAAAATCACAGGGGGCTTCCACCAATCCCCAGTCCATTTCACCCCCTGAGCCCCAGGCTGGGACAGCTTGGGTCCAGCCCAGGCAGGGACCAGTGATGTCCAGTTCATGTCACACACATCCCCGCTTGAGCAGCAGCATCCTGCTTCATTTCAGCCCAAACCAGGCTCTGTTCAGCCCTTGCCATGCAACACCCGAGCCTCAGAAACACCTCCTGCCCCCCGGAGCTGCCCCCTGCCCTTCCCACACCCCAGTTCTCGCCCTTACTGGTGTGACTGGGGCAGCTCCCGCTTGCAGCGCTGCTGGAGCAGCCACACAGCACTTACACAGAGGAACCGTCAATGAAAAGGAACATATTAGTGCTCCCCTAACCAATGGAGGGGAGTTAATGACATCAAACTGGTTTATTGGTGTTGGTTTTGATTATAATTTTTAAGATCTGGCTTCTATCTGTCATTACCATTATATTGCATAACCGGGGAGAAATCTGAATGAAGTTAATACCCACAGAGTGTGGTGCAGAATATTCATGTACTGGGAACCAGAATGAGGCAAATGTGAATCTTTATTACCAGTGGAGGTTGTTAAATATTTATATTTTCTGTTTGAGACACGCTGTGACACATGAAACTCAATTAGAATATAACTAAAACCCATACTAAATTATAGATAAACAGCAACAAATGAAGGGGAGCAGTCTGAGCTCCCCATGCACAGCCTTGGGGGAATAAAGGAGACAACTTTGGGAAGAGCGGGCAGCCACACCAAAGGCACTGCCATCCCACAGCAACCAGCCAGCAAGCACAGGCACAGCTCTGCCTTCCCTCTGCAGGGCTGATTTTTGCCCTAAGACATCCCAAAGCAGAACCTGGGGGAAGCAGGATGGATCCTGCAACCTCCTCCGTGCCTTCGTGCAAAGCAGCCCCAGACATTCCGATGTGTCATGGGGACCCTCGAGCCCCCCACTCCTGGGCTGTATTTACTTTGATACAAATGTGTCTAGTAAAAAAAAAAAAAAAAAAAAAACATGAAAAGGAAAGACAGATGTTACAGAAATATATATTTGGGGCCAAATGCTGCCCTGCTGCTGTGCTATAGAAACGGCTGGAGATTTTTATCCCTCTGCTCACTGAAACCAAGCTAACGACACAATCAGGGATGGAAAATTAGGGGCTGAAAGGATTGCAGGGTTAATTCTGTAATTATTTTCTCTGAGATGCTCGTCATCGCTGGTGAGGCTGGGGAGTGGGGAAAGCCACACAGACATGGGTTTTAAGTGGCGGCTGCAGGGTCGAGATCAAGCAGCGCCTATGCGCAATATCCGCAGGGATATTGCTGTGGGCAGACAGACAGCTGTGCTTCCAGCCCAGACAGGCATTTCTGTGTGATGCCAAAGCCCCCAGGCTGCTGGGATTCCCCCCGGTGGCCTTGCAGGAGCATCCCACAGGAGCACCCGCAGGAGCATCCCTCGGCGTTGCCATGGAGATGCAGCTCAGGAGGAGCCTGGGTGCTGTACCCCTCTGGGCAGGGGCTACGGGACCCCCACCCCACCAGAGCCCTTCCTCTTGGCTGCCCCGGGAGATAAAAGTGATTTTAGGGCTTCATTAATGCCACAAGGAACTTGGCCAGAGATGAGCACAAGATCTGTCCTGGCAATTAAAGTCATGGCCCTTCATTAGCGGCAGTAATGAGGACTGTCATTAGTGTGTGATGAGGGAGACCAGAGCGAAAGAGCAGACAGACAGGAGGTGGCATGGAGAGAGAATGACAACTTCCCAGAAAGGGTTTTGCCCACGTTTCGCAGCTTTGCAAAGCCCGAGACCTTTCCTTGCCAGAGCTCAGCCCCTGGCCCAGCCTCACCGTGGGCTGGAGGGTCCCCAAACACCACAAGGAGACCCGCTCTGCCCGCACCTTGGGCTGAACCACCAGGACACACCCAGCCCCCCTGGCCTTGCAGCAAGATTCTCCATTGACACCCAGGCTGAGGCTCCACACCATGACCAGAACCCTCTCCAGCATTTTTGCCCTTGTATTCTTTCTAAAGTACATTTTGTTCTTTTCTCTGTTATCACAGACAACCCTTAAAAGCTGGGAAATACCTTTGTCCCCTTCTTCTTCCCCTTTAATTTCCAGTCTTTCAACAAAATACCAATTCCCTTTCTTGCCTGCTTTTCTGGGAGATAAATGCATCTGTGCTGGCCACACTTTGCACATCCCGGAGGCAACCGGCATCTCTGACATGCAGTGCAGGGAGCAGCTCCCACACACCTTGGCAATTGATGGAGACATCAGTCACAGCCACAGAAACCTGAGTTTTAAAGCATGTGGTGGTAGGGAAAAGGTGCTGAGAGGGGTAGAGAGCCTGGTACTGCCAGCACCCCAAGAAGGCACCCAGGAGGGAGGAAGGGGTCAGATATAGGAGCAGGTTCTGATCCAAAGGCAGGACCCAAGACCTGCTCCTGGGGACCCCCTTGCTCCAGCACACTCCAGCCACAGGGCCACACACCATCGGACTCTGGAGCAGGGGGTGACATCAGTGTCACCATCCCCAGCACTCTGGTTCTATCCAGGGCCCCATGACTAATTTGGGATGCGGTGGACATTTTTAATATGCTGCTATAAATATTCATGGGCTGTCAGCTATGAAAAAGGAGCCTGCCTCCCACCACGCTACCCTGCCGGAGCCAGCACAAGGGAGACAAACCAAGCCCTTGTTGGTGGCCATGGGGGCTCAGAAACCCTGGGGGCCACTGGGACATCCCCAATTTACACCAGCAAGCATTCCTTTGTAGGATGCCTGGTTAGTGCACACCTTGTAGACAGCCCAAGCCAGCTTCTGCCCGAATTCTGGTTGAACCTCAAACCAGTTTCCTCACAGCCGCGACGTCCCGGCAAGCGCGGGGGCGAGCGCACCGGCACGGGCGGGGGCCGGCTGTCAAACTCGTGCCTCGGATCCTGCCGAGCCGGAGCTCACGCCTGTCACGGCAGCCTCCAGTCTGCTGAGCTGCAAAAAACCCGATGAAAGCCTTGTGCTGAGTTGCAGTTCTGCTTTGCTGCCGTGCATCGCCTGAGGGATCGCCTGCCACCCGCTCCCACGTCCCCACACCACTGGGGCATCGCCGCTACGCCAGCCCCAAAAACATCACCCCGCAGAGCTACACAACCCATCTGCTGCATTTCTGAACACCTATTGATTCCTCTTTTATGTGCTTCACCCCGACATATCGATCCAATTTAGTCTCCATAACTCAAACTAAATTAGCTGCCTTTAATCCGTGGATAATTGTGGTGAGCCCAGCTCTGCCTGTCCCAGATTTGTGGGTGTTGGGGGTAGGGAGGAGAGTCCTGGATCAGGCAGGGACATTCAGGTTCTTTATCTGTGGGTAAAGCCCCCCAAAAACCCAGCAGGCATCAGCTCTAAAGCACTGAGGTATCAGGAGAGCCATGTTCCAGCCAAAAACCCAGCTCACACAGCTATACCAATAGGAGATTTGGCCCCAAAGCCTGAGCATGACCACCCGGTTCGTGCTTTCCCCAGCTCCGGGGTTCCTGATGTGGGTTTCAGCCTTGGCTGATACAATGAGGCATCACTCTACACTCCTGGCAGGCTGCAGCACACAAGGGGTTAACCCCAAATCCTCCCGGAGGTGGGGAGAAAAGCAGCCTCAGACCTGCTGGAGCTGCGTCTAAAACCCCAGATGAAAAGCAGAGCCTGTTCCCCTTTGATTAGGAGCTGAGGCTCCCTCAGCATCTCTCGCCTCTAATTTAGCAGCTCACAAAGTGCCAAAGGCACCAGAGATGCCACCAGCGCCTCACCTGGAGTGACAGCCTGGCACAGCACCAAGGGGACATCCTCATGCTGGTGACAAGGCCACTTGGGACCCACTGGATTCCCACTCCCTCTGTGCACTCCCAACACCCCCTTCCCACTCAGGCATCCACAAACCTGCACCCACCTCCCCAG
Organism: Patagioenas fasciata; assembly: GCF_037038585.1. Classification (NCBI taxonomy): domain Eukaryota; kingdom Metazoa; phylum Chordata; class Aves; order Columbiformes; family Columbidae; genus Patagioenas; species Patagioenas fasciata. The sequence continues at coordinate 5,306,398 of NC_092537.1, read as the reverse complement.
ACATGCTTCTCTGCCCTTCTGTAAAGCCTCCAAAATACACATTTAATTTCAATTTAATGCAATAGTTACCATGGTCAGTAAATACCAAACCATATTAAAGGAGGATTAATAGCCATGTAATGGCAAAGTGTCTATTGCATAACCCTTGATAAACGCTGATGGCCTCCTGCCACCCTCCTGCCATGCCGTGGGTGCTGCAGAGCCTCCAGCCAGCCCTTCCCTGTCACCCCAGTGCTGGCTGAGGGTGACAGTCCCGTGAGAGACGGATGAGATTGCTGTGGTGCTGCCAGGTTGGAAGGGGAGATCTCCTAGTACTCAATCTGATTAAAGGCACCAGCCCACAGCTGCAACACCTGTTAGGAGCAACTGAGCATTGTGTGGAGGTAGTGGTCCCCAAAACACCTCAGCCACGTGCTCGTGGCCATCAGCCTGGGAATGGCTGTAAGTTCCCCCTGCAGCATGTCTGCTCTTCTCTGCCCAGGAAAAAAGAGGTGTTAAACAGTTCAGCTGCATCCTGCCTGGGTTTTCTCCCTCCGGGGGGGCAGCAGGCAGCATCCCGTTCCACCTTCCCATTGTGTCAAGTGCTCACCACACCCTGCAGCATCCCAGTACCAACCCACTCGTGAGGGCAGAACCATTAGCTTCTCTCTGGGGTCCCACCACTCCCCACTTTGGGGGCACAGCCCTGAAATGCAGCCTTCAGGATCCCCAGTTTACCCTGGCAAAAGAGGAGCTGGAGCAGACGGTGGCTCTGGGAGAGGCTGAGCAGGGCACACGCTCCAGGGCCATGCAGGGATGGTGGATGATTTGGATAGGAATGGCCAGCACATGGTTTCATGGGAGAGGAAACTGAGGCAGCAGCCAAGCTGAGCCTCCCTCCCAGAGCCCCCACACCCTGGTCTGGCGCTGCCCCGAGGTCCCTGGCACGGACCTGCATGGAAAGTCAGCCTAAAAAGAAAAAAAACATAAGCAGATTTTGAGCAAGTGTTGGCCTGCTTCAGCTGCAAATTCACTTGTCAGGAACATTGGAATTGCTGGAGCTGGATGGCGCGAACATCTGTGCACAGCAAACAGGGGGAGCGGAGCTGGCTGCCTGTGGATGCTCTGATGGGACACAGCCAGTCCCCGCGATGGGGACAGCCAGGACACAACACGTGTCTGTCTCCCACCTCCCAGTGCAAGGGGACCCCAGTGAGCTCCCCAAAATGCCCCATGGAGGACGCTGCAACTTGGAAGATTCACCACATCAACTCACTGGCTGTAAATTTTCTTTGAGTGAATATTGGAGTAACTGAGCACGACAGCACAGGAGAGGCACAGGGGGACCCCTCACACCAGTCGGACTCCAGCCCCACATCACCTGCCCTTCCCCAGGTCTGCCTGCACTGCTGCAGATTCCCTCCCCCTCGGATCTGGGGTGCAATCAGGCTTTTCCATCACTGTCAGAGCAGCCACAAACCTGCCCCTTCCCAACCTCCTCCCCCATCAGCATCACTACAGCCCTCAGCTACTAAAACCTGCCCATTTATGCCCAAAATAACCCTCAGGCAGGAGCTAATCAGCCACTCAGGCATGAGCAGATTGAGTGCTCAGGTGTTGACTAATTGAGTGCTCAGGTGTTGACTAATTGGCCACCCAAGCACGGTGCAATGGAGTGCTCAGGCGTGAATTAGTTGCATGCTCGGGTGTGAATTGGGCACCCATGTCCAGGAACCCATGTGGGAAACAACAGGGTGCAAAAACCTCATTATTTTGCCTAACACACCTTCTCAGAGGGACTGGAAAGCAGGTTAACCAAAATGCACCCCCCTGTGTGTCTCGGGTGGGGGGGGATAAGCACTGAAGCAGGGTTGGACCCAGGCTCGGGGACACCCCTCTCCATCCTTGCTCTCCCGCAGATGCAACATCGCAAATAACAAACAGATTTCAAAGCCCCATCTCCCATTGATGTGACATCAATGCCAGCAGAGATGAAAGCCGAGAGACCCAGAACCAGCGCAGCTTTGCTGGGGAATATTAATTAGAGGGAAAGCCTCATTAGAGCAGCAAGGGTGGCCGCTGGCGCTGCCTCCCCCCACCCTGTGTGCCCCGGACCCCCCAAAAGGGGCATCAGCCCAACCAGCTGCCTCAGTGGGCTGAGCAATGGGGTGCACAGCAGACCCCCCATGTGAGAGTTAAAAATTAAAATGTCGAAAGGTTTTTTCTTTTTATTAGGGAAAAAAAAAAAGAAGGGGAAAACCTGTTTTCCCCCATTTGTGGCTGCTGGGGTTTCCAGGCAAGCCCAGAGCCTGGGCAGAGTGACAAACCCCCCCTGCACCCTCCAGAGCAGCCTGATGGCAAACCCAAGTGTTCATGAGCAAAAAGCAGCACATGGGTTATTTAATGCACTTTCATGGTTTGTTTTTTTGCCTTTTTTTTGGTTTTTTTTACAGCTCTGCAGCTGGGGAGAAGCACAGGGGAGCACGAGGTGCCTCCTCCTGTCACCCTGAGCCTCCCTGACAGTGGGGAAAGGGGGATTGTGTTCCCCAGGGATGAGTCCCCTGCAGCCCCTGCATACCCTGCCAAAGGAAAACCGGGAAGGCTTCAGGAAAATGGCTATTATGAAGTGGCACGGGACCCTTGAGCACTGAGACCCCGCTCCATCATCCCTTGAGAGCCCAGGCCAGCCAGGCAGCACCTGCCAGCCCATTGATCGCCCCAGAAAACATTTGCAGCAAATAAATGGCATTTGCAGTAAAACTGGTGGGTTAGCAAGAGGAAAGCGATGAGGAAGGGAGCATCACCAGGAGGTTTTAACCACCATGACCCTGCCAGCTCCTGCCTGCCACCGAGCAGCAGCACCCATGGGTGCCCAAGCACCCACCCCTGTCAGGGGACACTGAGGGGACCAGTGAGGTCGGTGCTGCAAATGAACTCAAGTAAAACCACCCCTCACCAAGGCCATAAATCTGAAGGGCTGAAGCAGCTGGGTGGCTGTGGGGATGGAGCAGGGAGTGGGACCCCCAGGGCTGTGCAGGACGGGGACATCAGCTCTGGGATGCACCGGCAGGACTGAGCTGCCACAGCATCCGTTATTTATTATGAAGAACTTCTCTTCTTTCTATTTTCTTTTTTTGTATTTCAAGAGGTGAGCCCAATTCATCCTGACAGAGGTTCACAGCACATTTTTGCCCAGCAGCTGCTTACAGAGACGCGCCGCCGAGCAAGACGATGTAGGAGAAAGGCACCTTGTGCCTGTGCCATGGGGGCTGGTGGGCACTGAAATGAGCTCAGCACGTTGTTCCCAGCACTGTGCCAGCTTGGAGACAGTTGACACACATGGACCTGGCTGGTCCTGGGGCCCGAGACGTCTGGGCTTCCCCAAGGGGTGCTCAGCGCTGGCCCTGCTCTCTGAGGATGCTCTCCTGGCACAAGCACAGCACTGACCTGCTCTGAGTGCTCATGAGGACGGGTGTCGAACCCATCCCTGCAGCAGAGATGCCAAGTTAAAAAAAATAAAATTAAAAAAAAAGCAAAGCAGAGGAAAGCAGCCAGCCATCTGCCAAACCAGCAACTTTCAGCTGGATTTCCAGAAACACTTCAGCTTTGAAAACCGAGAGAGGAGAGAACATAAAACCCCTCCTCTTCCACAAGCATAGAAAGCATTCACGAGATGAGGTGCAAAATTCCTCTTTGACTTCAAAGGCGTTTCTCCTGGCTGGTTACCCCCAAATCCTGGCGCAACCCACTGGAAAGCCAGCGGCAGCGCGGTTCAGCGCCGCTTCGCTGCCAGATGACAGGATCTCACCGGCCGGGGTGCAGGATGTCGTGCCGGGGGAGCCCCAGGGTGCCAGAGGGACGCTGGAAACGCGGTGCTTGCCCCTTTGGAAAGCAGGAAGAGGAGGAGGGACAGGCAGGAGGAAAGGGAGAATGAAGTTTACACTGCAGCAAAGGGAGCTTGTGTGGTTGGTGACAGCATCCCGCTTCTGCCGGGGTGGGTTATCTCCCGCTGCTCAGCGTGCTGAGATGCCAAAACCCAGCACCATCATCCCCATGGCCGGTGTCAGCAGGATATACCTAAGCCTCCAGTGGTGATGGGTGAGAACCTTGGTCCAGCCCAGGCTTTGCCAGTAAAATTCAGAGCAAACACCTTCAAACACTGGGAAAAAGGTATTTTTAGGGATTAGTTCTTGTGCTATTATTGAAACTTTCTGCAAAAAAGCTTTTCACAAGCCCCATCCTAGCAGGGATGCAGGCATGGGCTGCCTGGTCTTCTACAAAGAAAATAAGGCTCTGAGAAGTGGTTTCTCGAGGTGTACCAGCTTTCTGCACCTTCGGCAAAGCCAGGACTGTTTGGAAGTGCTTAAGCTGGGCCTTGCAGCACGTTTTCATCACTTGTGGTAATCAGCATGTTTTCTGCATGCGCTATATTTTAACTTAATGTATGTTACAACCTACCCTGTAATGGAAAAATACCACAGCTGTCATAACCCATAACACTTTCAAAAGCACTTGACTCCCAAGTCATCCAGGTGCTTTTGACAATGTTATCCCAGGTTGCTATAGGAACCCTAATAGTTTTCCCATCTGACTTCTCCATTAACGCTGGGATTTATTTTTAATTTGTTTTCCTTGTCGAGAAGAGGCAAGGAGCAAGCGCTTGTGCAGAGGCAGGAGATGCTCTTTGGTGGGTGTCTCCTGGCTGTGCCAAAACCAGCACCAGGGACCAGAGCTGGTTCTGCTGCGATGCATGCACAGGCAGCGGTGCAGGCAGGGACTGCTGCAGGCAGGGAAGGGCACAGCCCTGCGCTGCTGGCAGGAACCAGCCAGGAGGCGGTTGATGCCCAGAGTGGCTTTATTATGGGTCTCTCCAGCGTTCGCAGGCTGGTGTGACAGTCTGTCACCCCCTCACCTCCCTTTGGGCAGAGGGGATAAGGGGTTCATGGGCAGAGCATCCCACGCAGCTCCTGGGGTGAGGTGACGGGCAGGGAGCAGGTGAAATTGCTGCAGACGTAAGCAGTGGCTTTGCCATCCTTCCTCTCCAGGGACGCAAGGAAAGGCAACTGGCGGTAGAGGAAACCAGCGCCATCTCCATCTGCCAGCAGCAGCACCTGCAGAAAAGGAGCTGTCAGAGCGCAGCCAGTGCCAGGCAGCTGCTCCTCCCCTGCCCACAGACACGCTGAGCGCTGGTAGTGTCCCCCCACGCACTCAACCAGAGACGGGAGGGCACAAGGAGCCAAGGGGACAAATGCCAGCCCTCCACCATGGTCCCAGGGTGGCCACCTCCCCATCGCACCTGTGCCACGGGGAGCCTGTGGTCCACAGCATCCCCAGCAGCTTTGCCTCCCTTCCCCCTCCAGACACCCAGCAGCTGAGGACAAAGCCCGGGGACCAGCAAACACCAGTCTGGAGAGGGCTGCCCGAGTCAGCTGGCTCCCCGGGGACACCCATCCAGCCCAGGGACAGCCTCAGTTGCAGCATCTCCCCATCCCATCCCACACCCCAGCTCCTCCTGCCCTCCAGACACTTCCCAAAAGCTAAAAAACCACCCAGCAGTGTGTTGGGGGCTCTGCTGGCTGACACGGCAGCACCAGCCAGGGGTGATGACCGGTCTGCCGTGATAATTAGCTTTTCTGAAAGGAAAAATGTTTGCTAAAGCCTCAGGGCTGGTGGGCTAATCAGAGGGGAAGCCAGGAGCTGGCCGGGAGCCTGGTACAACACGGATGCAAAGGATGAGCGAAGCACAGCCCCTTCCCAAGCCCAAGGCACAGCAGCAGCGTCCCAGCACCAGAGCACACAGTTGTCCCCAGCCCCGCACATGTGCCCACCGTGGCACCCGCCAAGCAGTGACACGCTCACGTTCGGGCCATTTGTGCCACCAAGGGATGCCAACACCATGGCACTGCCCCATGCACAGAATCCTCTGCCACTGGCACCGGGGTTGGGAGCAAACCCAGCACCCACCACAGCAGGGACACCTGGACTGCCTCCCCCATGCCTGGCAGGAGACACCCTGTGTCCCCAGGGATCACTGTGTCCCCAAGCCCTTGTCCTGGATAACAGCTGCTGCTGTCCTGTCCCCTGCCACCCCACATCTGCCACTTGGGCCCTGCCTTGACCCAGCTCCGGCTCAGCCCATCTCCCAGCCTGCCTCCTGCTCCCTCCTCGCCTTTGTCTGGAATTAATTCCAGGAGTGATTAATTACCAATTCATGTCCAATCTGAAATTCATTATTCATTTTTCTCACAAGCTCCCCAAGGTCCTCCTGCAGGGCCAAGATGAAGGCAAGCGGCAGGCTAGAGCTCTGCAGCTGAGGAGATAATGGGATCCTTCATAATTACCCTAAAGACCATTAACAGGGCAGGGATCCATATCAGGAGCCGGGATCCAGTCCCGGAGCAGGGATCCAGCCCTCTCCATTCCCAGCACCAGGTCCACCAGGGGAGCAGCCGTCGGCATCACCCCCAGAGCACTTGCATCCCCCAGGCAGCAGCTGCTGCCAATGGCAAAGGGCTTCTCCAGGCACAGGGTCCATTTAAATCCACGACCTAAATGCCATTTTATCATCGGCATCTTGTTACAGCAAGGATTCCAGTCTAAAGTTTGTAAGGAATTAATTACTGGAATGACCTAATTAATTGTGTTTCATCAGACGAGCCTAGCCCCCAGCACCCTGCCAGCACTGAGGGAGCAGGGGTGGCAGGGGACACGGCGGTGACATTTCCATAACTCCTTGGCAAATCCCATTCCCAAAGCTGCCGCATCCCGGAGCAGGTGACCCAGGGCTGCTCTGCCTCGGGTGGCTTCTTGGGGTGGTGAAGGGGAGCTGGGGAGCAGCTGGGAGGCTGAAGGTGGGCGGGAAAAGGAGCACCCCCACCTCCGTTCTCTGTGCGATGCAAGATGGAAAGAGGGACGGCTGTCAGGAGGCAGTAGGCTGCTCCCAAAGGTAGCATGACCCTCGGGAGAGGAAACAGCTGTGCTATTTGCTCTGCTCCAGACCCCAGAGCTGCTGGCTGCATGGCCCGTCGGAGCCCGTGGGGACTCGGGGGACTGATGCCTGCACCAGCAGGAGAGGGAGCTGCCACCACAGTGCTGCTCGTCCCTGCAAACTGGGTCACTTGCCTTAATCCTTCACAGGGAGAGAGGACAAGCACAGGAGCAGAGGCCTCACACAGGGACCCGTGTGGCCAAGGGATGTGGCTGGATGGGACATGCCGGAGGAAGGAGGCAGAGCTGTGTCCCCCACCCACACTCCCGGGCAGAAGTTGTGACTGTCCCTGAACACTAATGTTAAACACCACTGGGCACACAGGTAGAGAGTCAGGGATAAAGCCTCTGTGGGCTGAGATAACCTGAGGACAAAGCAGGGGATCCCTGCTGACAGCTCAGCACTCCCCAGATCACCCCAGGTGGAGAGCGAAACTGGTGCTTTGATCTCAGCACCAGCTCCCCATGCGCTCAACGTGCCAGTCCCTGGCACCAGGACCCCGAGCAGCAGGGAAGAGTCTGCTCCAGAGGCTGAAACACTGAGCCCCCTCGCCCGCAGCCTAGCCCTCCTTCCCCTGGCTCAACAGCTTTGCCAAGGAGAGAGCCATCTGTCCCCAAGGCAGGGGACATCAAATGTGACAGAACCAGCTGCCCTCCCCTGACAGCAAACGCTCCATTCCCACGGCAGCACGGTCCCTCCATGGGATGCACCAAGCGCATCTCTGAGCAGGGATGCCGGCAAGCAGAGTGATGTGGTGACCCCAGCACACAGCGACAGCACAGCAGGGGGGAAAGCTTTTGGGAAAAGCCAGCACCTCCCAGCCCCACAGCCGCTTCCCAAGCATGCCCGGGTAGCTCCAGGCAGGAGGTGACCCAGACACTGGCTGGATCTGCACTGGGTATGACACATTCACAGCAGGCATGACACATCCGCACCAGAATGAAAGGTTTTCCCTTGGGAGAGCAGCGCTGGGGATGCCGGGCTGAGGCTGGGAGCAGAGTAAACAGCCGGCAGTGACAGCAGCCGCTGCTGCAGCCGCTCCCCGGGCTGGGCTGACAGTGTTCTGTGCCAGGGAGAGGGGTGCAGGGGCTCAGACGCAGCTCTGCTGGCTGTGCTTACGAATAAAAACAGGATAAGATGCTGCCCAGAAGGGAGGCAGGATGGAGGATGGATGCTACAGCCACACTGGGAAGAAGGATGAAGGCACGAGCAATGTAGGCGGCAGCAGGGAGAGTGATGGCAGCTGGCGCGCGCGGCTGCGCATGGGGACAGGGGAGGGTTGGCAGGGCTGGCAGGGACAGCAGGGATGGCGGGGACAGCAGGGCTGGTACCTCTACCTTGTTTGGGCTGAAGACAGAGTGGACGCAGCGCAGCATCTCTTTTGTGTCTTCTCCTTGGGGGTTCCCACAGATAATGACCTGTTCAGGGCGAGTGTGGGGGGCAGAAGGGAGAGAGCAGAGAGCTGTTAGTGCACCCACACTGCCACCGGGCACGCTCCCCGCGGCTGGTCCCGCAGGGCACACACAAACCCCAGCCTGTACCTGTTTGAGGGTGTGATGGAAGACAGCGGTCGCCCGGGCCATCTCAGGCAGGGTTATCGGGATCTTCTGCAGCCTCTCTGAGAAGGCAGCCAAGATCTGCCCAGCTTTTTCTACCCACTCCGTGTGGCCAGAGTAACAAGCTGCTCGGAGCAGGTTTGTGACAGTGACGGAGTTGGCGGTGGGTTCTGCTCCATCTTGGTCTGCAGGGGACAACAGCTCCTCCATCAGTCCAAGGCCCCACCACCCCATGGCTTGGTCCTCCAGCCCCGCCCTCCCCAGGCTGCCCCACATCAGAACCCATGGCCACGTCCCCGAGCTCACCACCCTTCAGACGCAGGAGCAGAGAGGGATCACCAGCCTCGCTGGAGAAATATGCAAAGCCTTTGGAGTCCCAGAAGAGCTTGTCTTGCATGTGCTGGAGCTGCAGAGCCCACTCCAGCCAGTCCTGCTCCAGCGAGGCTTCGTACAGGTCAAAGAGAGCCTGGATGACGAAGACATAATCCTCCAGGAAGCCCTGGATGGGCACAGCGCTGCAGGGGCAGACGGGAAAGGAGCATCAGGATTTCTACACTGACCAGGTGGGAAATGTTCTCTAGACCAGCAAAGCCCGATCTACTGGTGAGATAACAGCTCAGAGCTCAATCCAAGATCACAGAATCATCAAATAGTTTGGGTTGAAGGGACCTTCCAGGCTCATCCAGTCCAACCCCTGCCATGAGCAGGGACATCACCCAGCTCAGGTTGCTGAGATCCCCGTCCAGCCTGGCCTGGGATGTCTCCAGGGATGGTTCATCCACCACCTCTCTGGGCAACCTGGGCCAGGCTCTCACCATCCTCAGTGTCAAAAATTTCTTCCTCCCGTCCAGCTCGAGATAAGCAGTTGCTGTGCCAAGTCATCGCACAGCTCAGCCTCGGGTTTCTGTACAGCAGGGGAAGAGTCCTGCCAGCTTGAAAGATGAGGAATGGGAAAGGATTTGACCTTAATTCCTCCTCAGCTGGGTGGGGGGCACTAATCCATCCCAAACTGCACTAGAGGCAGTTCTGCGCAAGGCAAACAGCCTCTCTCTGAGTCCAGCCCTGCCTGGAGAAGAGCAGGATAGGGACAGCCGAGGGCCTGGGCAGCACCTGGGGATGACTGGTCAGTGCAGACCCTCTCTGTACGTTTGCCCACCTCTGCTCCACCGTGTTGTCTCTGCCCCGGTAGCAGCTCCGCAGCAACCTCCCGCTGGTGGGGTCGAAAAGGTGTCTCCGCAGGAAGGCAGCTGCCTGTGCAGCCCGGCTGACGTATTCCTGTTTGTCCAGGGCCGTGCCAGCCTGGGCAAAGCCTGAGATCATCAGCCCTGCATAGGCACAGACACAGGGACAGGCTCAGGGGGGGCACAAGGAACCAGAAGGGGTGTCACTGTCTTTCCTTTAAAGGATGCTCAGTGTGAAGCTCATCCTGCCTGACGTTCAAGGCAGGTCAGGGCTCAGTCATCAGCTCTTGCGGTTGGTTCAAACCACTAAGAAAGTCACTGACTGTCACCAAAGAGATGGGCAGAGCACTGCCAAGGCCAGCAAGAGCTAAGCCTTTGCTTGTGTGCAGAAACATGGCTTAAGACGTGGTGTAACTCCAGCTCCCACCAGCTCCAGACCCAGCTACCCAGGAATTTACTGCTGGAAACGGTGCCTGGGGTACTGTAGCTATTACCTGCTGCAGGACTCCCAGACAGACAGACACAGAGCTGTGGTCCCCCCTAATGTAACAGTGGTGATGGACTCTGCACCCCACCTGGATCCTAGGTCCCCAACTCAGTGTTTGTCCCCTAAGCCCAACCGGGGGAGCTGGGCTGAGCCAGGGGAAGAGCTTTGCTGCTCTCTGCTGGCAACAGGGGAGGAAAATAAACCCCGAGCAATATCATAGAATCACAGAATGGTTTAGGTTGAAGGGACCTTCAAAGCTCATCCAGTGCCACCCCTGCCATGAGCAGCAACATCTTCACCAGCTCAGGTTGCTCAGAGCCCCGTCCAGCCTGGCCTGGGATGTCTCCAGGGATGGGGCATCCACCACCTCTCTGAGCAACCTGGGCCACCGTTTCACCTTCCTCAGTGTAAAATATTTCTTCCTCATGTCTGGTCTGAAATAGCCCAATGTTCAGCAGTCCCACAGCTGCTCCCAGAGTCCTGGGGATCCCAGCCCACCCTCCGTCTCCTTGGGGGGCTGCTCAGTCCCAGCAGGACTCATTCCTACAAGCCCCCAAAATGTGCTGACCCCAGGCAGCTGCAGAGGGGTCCAGTCACAGAACACACCCCCAGAGCAGAGCCTCCACTCACCGTTCCATGCCGCCAGCATCTTGGTGTCCAAATGTGGCCGTGGCCGCTGTGCCCGGGCTGTGGACAGCCTCTGGCGTCCCTCCCGCAGCAGGGCACCCAGTTGCTCCAGCTCCAGTCCAAACTGGGCTGCTGTCACCTCTGGGGAGCATCGGACAATAAGGACATTCTTGCCCTTCAGCTCCTGATGGGGGTCCTGAAAGCAGAGCTCTGTTCTACCACCACACCAGGCTGAGGAGGAGTTGGACATCCCCCCATGCCGAGGGGTGCGGGTCCCCCACCGATGCTCCCAGTACCAGGCAGGTCTTTGCTCTCTCTCACCTGCATGGGGCTCACGTTGCCGGTCTCCTTCACTCCATAGTGGTGCATGAAGACATCTCCCAGGGTTGTTCCCTCTGTGGCCCCCTCAACAGGGTCAGGAAGGAGAGCCCGAATTTCCTCGGCTGCCCACACACAGAAAGCTCCTTCTCGCTTCTCTTTGGATGCGGTGGTTGGGTAGGAATCGGCATCTTCCGCACTGTAGAAACCTCCAGCCTGGGAAAGGAGCAACAGAGAGACCCTCCAGCTACTGGGAGACCCTTCAGCCAGCAAAATGCAGCCATGCCCCAGACTGGGAAGGGAGAAAGGGAGGGAAAGGCAGCCCCGAGCCACGTCCCAGGGCAGGGTAAGTGGCTCCTCTGGCCCACCTCAGGGGAACAACCTACCTGGTCACTCAGGTCCCGCGAGACATAGAGCAGAATGTCTTGGGCGACATCAGCAAAGAACTGATCACCAGAGATCTGCGTGAGGTGATGGGGTGGATGTCAGTGTCACAAGAGGCAGAGAGGAGGTAAGAGATAGGGAGACATAAAAAGTGATTTTGATTTAAAGAGCTGGCAAAGGGTGGGGAAACACATCTGAATCGCAAAGGGATGTCACGCCATACCTGAAATGCTCTGCTGTACGTAGCTGCCAGCTGCCCCTGGTCGTACAGCATCTTCTCAAAGTGAGGGACATGCCAGTGCTGGTCGGTGGAGTAGCGGTGAAACCCCTGCAAAGAGCAAGTGGACACATTTCCACCCCACATCTCTAACCCAATGCCTCCTGGGCATGCCAGGGGTTTACCCCGAAGGCTTTCCTCCTACCTGGTCAATGTGGTCATGGATGCCCCCATGGGCCATCATCTTGAGGGTGTGCAGAGCCATCTGCAGTGCCTGGGCACCTTCTGGAGTTGTTCGGTGCAGGGCCCAGTAAGTGAAGAGGAAATTCAAATTCACTGAAACACAGGGAGAAAGCTGTGCTTGGGCTCTGGGCTCTGCCCCCCAGTGCTGCCTGCCCCATGGAGAGGCTCAACAGCGAGGCGAGACTGACCTGGGGTGGGGAACTTCGGGGATTTGGAAAAGCCACCATAGTCCTCATCATAGGAGTTGGAGAGCTGCTGGAAGCAGGTGGCCATCACCTGTTCGGATGGTGGGGGTGACTCCTGGCCCCGCACACGAATCTCAGACACGTGTTGCAATGCTTCCAGGATCTTATGGCTGCTCTCCAACAGGGAATCTTTGTTCTCCTTCCACTAAGATGCAGAGCAAGAAAGTCAGTTCTTGCATTTTTTGTCTCTCTTTCTGCTTCCTGCATTGCACCAGTCCAAACTGCAACAGCAGCTCTCAGTCCCCTCTACAAATCAGTTCCAATTCAGCTCTAACCCAGTCAAAGCTCTAACAGGTTCTCTGGGCCCCTGTTTCTCACAACTTTATCTCTTAACTTAGTTGCCCAGCAAGCCCACACCAATTTCCCTTTGGCCCCTTTGGGTGAGCAGTCCCTGCTACACCATTCCTGCTCCATACCTGCTCTGCGATTCGGAGCAGTACAGTCCGGAAGCCAACACGATGAACTCCATCTTCAGGAGGGAAGTATGTCCCGCCTGCAAAGGGCTTCAGATCTGGAGTCAGCCAGACGCTCATGGGCCAGCCACCTCCACCACTCGTCGCCTGAAAGACAAATCATGGGTACACCAAGGTCACGCGAGAGGCACCCTCTGCTCAGCACCCCTGTGGCACGCATACGTGCCTTACTTGAGGACAGGCATGTGCTTCTCTCCATCCTTGTGATCACACATGGCCCCATTCAGACCACCCCACATACTGGTTCTTCTTGCTTGAGGAACATGGCCATGAACCTCACCTTGAGACAGTCAAAGCCTCCCAAGCCCTGCCCGTCCCTCCCTTGCCTGCACAAAGGTCATGTAGACTTTGTCAACATCTGGCCGCTCCTCACGATCCACTTTGATGCACACAAAATTCTTGCTCATAATCTCCCCGATTTCCTTGTTCTTGAAGGACTCCTCCTCCATCACATGGCACCAGTGGCAGGTAGAGTAGCCAACTGCAAACAAGCTCCAGTGAGTGAGGAAAGGCCCTTTGAAGGGAGCAGGACACGCGTTATGGGGAGATGGCTCAGAGGTGGGACACCCCACCATGGGGAACAGCTGCTGCCCCCTGGAGAAGAGGTGGAGGAGAAAGGCCTCCTACGAATATGGGGGCTTGTAGGGCCTCCTGGGCTCTCCAGCTCTTGCTTCTAAAATCTGGCCAAGGACTCTGGTAGCCAGGAAGGCTGCAGTCCACCTTCAGCAAGAGCCATTAAAGCCCCTTCTAGCCACAGACACTTAGTCCATCCTCACCTCTGCAGCTACTCACACATCAGCTCAGGACACAGCGCGGCTTATCTGGTTACCTACTGAGCAACACATGCGAATGTGAAATATGTCTTGTTTCTGGTTACCTGACAGGAATATCAGCTTGTTTTCTTTCTTGGCTTTATCAAAGGCTTCCTGACCCCAAGGGTACCTGTGGAGGGAAGACAAGAAAGGAGCTTCAGGGGTCACTGCTGCCAGGATTCACAGGCTCCCCTAAAGCTGCCTGAGAAGCCACTGCCTGGTGGAGAGCGGTCAGGATAGCTGGGGACATAGCTGGCTCAAGATTGTGGTCCCCAAGCCCATTGGGAGCTGCATAGGAGGCCCCCATCATGCTCCACGGAGACCAAACTGCTTCGCCTGCCATCACTGTCACAGCCACAACCACCCCAGTCCCACGGACACACTGAGAAGAGGAGGGAGAAAGGCACCAGCGGCTCTTACCAATCCACAGGGTTGTGAGCATGCTGCAGGAGGTATGGGGACTTCTCGTTAATCAGGCGGTTGGTGTGACGAGGGATGCTAGGAGGGCTGGTTGTCCCCCCCGTGGCCATGGTCACGCTCCCCGTTAGAAACACGCACCTGTGACACCAAACAGGCTCATCATCATCATTTCCTCACTGGCCACAGCAAAGCGCAGCCCCTGCAGAGATCTGTGACACCCCAGACCAGGATCACCTTCACCCCAGCTCCTGTGGGTGTCCACACAGCCCAAGGGCAGGGGGGCTGCTCCCTGCTCCCCATGCCAGTGAACCACTCTCAGCCCCAGGGCTGGGTGGCTCTGTGGGGGCTCTGTCCTGCTCCATGCCTCCCCCCCGAGGACACTACAAAGTCCTTGCTGCTTGCTAGAGGCTCAAGCAAGGATGGTCACCTCCTGCTTGGCACAGAGGCCCCCAGGGGTCCCTTCCCTCCAGCCTGGCAGTATCTTTTCGGAGGAACAATCACCCAACAGTCATGGGCAAGGGAGCAGCATCTGCGGGATTTGACCTGTGTGTCCTCAGATTGGAAAGTCCCCTCCCGTAGGTGTAGCGGTAGGTGCGGGGTCAGGGTGCAGGGAGGGTGGCACAGGCTCTTCATGGCAAGGGGAGCAAGAGACAGGAGTGGACCAGAGATGCTCCTGCTGCTGGGTGGGATGCACGGCTGGGGTGCAGGGATGTGGGAAGGGGTGGGAGAGGGGTGCAAGAAGGGTGTGCAAAGTCATGCAGGAGGTACAGGGATGCAGGGAGGATTTAGGAAGCATGTCGAGGGGTGCAGAGAGGACTTAGTGGAATGCAGGAGGGGTGCAGAGATGCAGGGAGGATTTAGGAAGGATGCTGAGGGGTGCAGGGAGGATTCAGGGGAATGCAGGAGGGGTGCAGAGATACTGGAAAGATTTAGGAAAGATGGGGGAGGATTTCAGATAATGCAGGACGGGTGTAAAGGTGCGGAAAGGATATAGGAGGGATTCAGGGGGGTGTCGGGGGGATTTCGGGGAGACGCAGGAGGGGTACAGGGAGGTGCTACGGAATACAGGAGGGATGCAGGAAGGATTTGGAGGGGTGCAAGGGAGGTTTAGGGGTGTGCAGGGGCGGCAGTGATGATGCAGAAGGGCTGCCGGGTGCCGCAGCGATCGCTGCCTACCGCCCTGCAGGGGCTCGGCCGGGACCCGCAGCCGCTGCCCGTCCCGGGGGCCGGACCCGCCCCTCCCAGCGCCCCCGGCCCCCCCGGTACCTGCGGGCGCTGCGCAGCGGCGCCGCGAACATGGCGGCGGGGGGAGGGCGGAGCCGCCGCTCCCCGTGACCGGCCCGGCCCCCCCTCCCCGGGCCCTCCCCTGCCCGGGAGCCGCACACCGGGTCCGTCAGAGCTGTTTATTGTCTCACAGGCAGCCCGCAGCCGCCGCTCTCCAGCAGCGCCGAACCACCGGCGCCCCCGCCGCCCCCCCAGAGCCCGGAGCGGGGCCGCCCCCCGCGGGTCCCCGCCCGCCACCCCCTCCGCAGGGGCCGCGGGGCTCAGCGGGGCAGCGAGCGGGACGGGGACAGCCGGGGGCGGCCGGAGGAGGACGGGCAGCAGCGGCCGGGGGAGCGCGATCCAGCCGGGGACCCCAAGCGGGACAGCGCCTTCCCGGGGAGGGGACACGGTGGGGGGGGAACCCCCGGCCCCAGCGGTGCCCCAGCTCCGCGCAAGCGCCCGGGCAAACCCCCCTACCCCGGGGGGAACCGTCCAGCAGCGAGAGTCCATGCACCAGCCCACCCCGCTGCACCAGAGCCCCCAAACCACAACCCTTAGGAGTGGCCCCTCCACCACCCTCTGGCCATCGCCGGGAAAGGGGGGGGTCCCCTCTAGTCCATCAAGCGTGGGGGCTCATGCTGCTGCCCCCCAGGGAGGGGGCTGGCATGGGGGGCACCCTTCCTTGCAGCTAGCAAACCGCTGGTCCCCCCAAAAGTCTTGGCGGGAGAAAAGGCCGAAGGGGGTTTGTAACAGCCGGGGAAGGGGAAAGAGTCTACGTGTCCAGAAACTTCAGAGGAAGGGGTTGAGCCCCCCCGGAGCGGTCGGCGGGGCCGGGCGGCCGCTCAGCGGCAGTAAAGGCTTCGGCAAGTTGCTGGGGAGTTCGGGGAAGGTGCCGGCCTGGGGGAAGGCACTGGCCGAGGCGGGGAGGGTGGTGGCGGCGGGGGGGACGCTGCTGAGGGGCATCGGCAGGGACGCGCTGTAGGTCATGGAGTTGGCGGGGAGGCCGGCGGGCAGGCTGGGCACCGGCGAGCTGGTCCGCATCTGGTTGAGCGTCGGCTTGGGCTGCTCGGCGAGGCTGAAGGGGTTGGTGGGGGACGGCGTGCTCAGACCTAGCAAGGAGAAAGGATACAATGGGCAGCCGTTGCATGCCCCCAGCCCTCCTCTTCCTCCCCCAAACACCTCTCTGCCCAGCCCACACTACAGCACCTACCTGAGAGAAAAGGGTTGCGGGTCTTGGAGGCTGGTGCAGGAGCGACCAGGGAGTCCAGGTTGACCAGGGAGGAGGCGGCAGGGCCGAGGAAGGCCTCAGGGGTTTTACAGTCCTTCCGCTCCTTGCTGGATTCGGGCAGGGAGTCGGCCAGGTTGGTGAGGTCAAAGCTCTTTGCCCCATCCTGCCTGGTGCTGGGGAACAGGTCGCCAAAAGGGTCCAGCTCTGGGGTGGAGGGGACATGAGCCATATGAGCCAGCCAGGAGACACTGAGGGTGATGGCATCCACCCGGCACTGCATGGGACAGCTTATAGCACATCTCACCCCAGGTCACAGCACGATGTGGTGGGGCTGAGGCTGCAGAATGGTGTGCCTGAGCTCCCCAAGTCACCAAGGGAGGTGGCAGGGTTGGGGACATGGATGCATGCAGGGACCAGAGCTGCCTCCTCGGCTATGGGTCAGCCCAAGCCCACAACACACGCAGTTCCAGGTTGCACCAGCAAGCAGCCACACACAGCCCTGCCAGCCCTGGAGTTGCCTCCCTGCAGCAGGCAGGGACACGTTACTGTCCCCACCTGCCCAAATCAGTCCGTGCCCACTCCCCCGGCTCTTACCAACAGGGCTGTTAGATTTCACAGAGGAGGGCGGCTGCGAGGTCTCCTGCTCTGGCGGCTCAGCTGGCTCGGGCGGCTTTGCAAACGGGTCGAAAGCGTTCCCCCCTGGAGCTGGGGGGAAGAGATGAGGCTCAAGGAGGGGAGCAAGCGGGGAGGTGAGAGGCAGGAGATGTACGGGCAGGAGAGAGGCAGGGGCAGCTGCCTGCAGGGAGACAGAAAGGAGAGCATGCGGCAAGGGGACGTGGGGCTGGGGATTGGGAACGTGTGCTGGCCCAGGGGCTAAGATCAGCCAGACCATAACGGGGGTGACACCGACCCAGGCAGCCCCCCCTGCAGCAGGCAGGTCCCTTCCCAGCCCCAGAGGGGAAAAGTGGAAGGGACAGGTCTGGAATGCTCCAACAACCATCACTGGCCCCCAGGCTGGATCCTGCGCTCCTCCCCAGGACCAAAACTGAGCGGACCACACATGAGACCTCTGTGGGGCCGGAGGAAGCACCAAGGAGGAACCAAGAGTGACACCAAGCTCTGAAACACAGGCTGCTCCTGCAGCCACTGCCCCATTTGCAATGCCAACACCTGCAAGCAGCAACCGTCCCATCCTGTTCAGGCACGTAACGCTGGTTTGGGGGAGCAAACAAACAGGTAGCTCTGTTTGGGGGGGATACACCATCACCCTGCTGCTGGAGCATGCTGTGGCTGCTATCTGCTCCCAGGGGAGGGCTCATTAATAGTGCCATGTTAATTAAATCAGCTTATTCTGTGCAGAAATCAAGCCTAAAAGTCCCTTGAAGTCTTCAGGGTGCTGAGGGGTGAGCAGATGCCCCATTGTGGGGCAGGAGAGTGGGGAGGGGGTGTTTGCAGAGCTGGGTGCAGGAGGAGGCGGGGGACACCTCGAGGTGCCTGCTCACCAGAGGGCAGCGATGGCCAGTGCTGCCCACAGTTCCCAGCAAAGCCAAAATGCCAATCAAGCCTCTTACCAGCGTTAGGAGGTTGTTCAGCCACAGCAGCCCAAGGGTCAGTAGCTGGTGTAGAACCAGAGCCCTGGGTGGGGGGAGCCGCTGTGGCCCAGGGGTCCGCGGGAGGGAAGCCAGAAGACAAAGGCACCTTCGCCCAAGGGTCGGAGGCAGCAGCAGTGGTGGTGCCGGGGGGAAAATCCCAGGGCCCAGCGGAGGTTTGCTGGGACGAGGTGCTCGCCTGGGAGATGGGCTCCCCACCAGTGGCCGGGACCGGCACCCAGGGGTCAGCCGCACCAGCCCAGGCAGAGGCTGTCGGCTCCACTTTGGGTTTCATATCTGAAAGAAGAAGGGAAGTTGGAGAAGGGAATGCTGTGGGACACAGGGGGATGCTCAATAGCAGGGATGTGCCTGGGGGATCTTGGCTTCCAGCCACACCGCCCAGGCGTGCAATGGACCGGGCAGTGGAGGGAGAAGAAGTGAGAGGTCCTTAAAGTTGAGCTGGGAACTGGGGAGGGACAGAGGCAAGGGTGAGGCTTCTGCCTCTGTCCCAAGGTTTGGCAGCCTGCGAGTTGCCCCCACCTGGCATATCCCATGGGTCGGCAGACGGGTGGCTGGAGGGGGCTGGCGCCGGCCCGAATATATCTGCCAGCTCCAGGATGGAGGACTGTGAACAGAAAGGGAATAAAAAGGTGAAGGAAGCCCAGGGCAGACCTGCCAGGCTCACCGTGGAGTCCAATGCTGGCTGTGTGGCCATCCAGTCCGCCCATGCTGTACCTGGCTTTTCTTCATCTTTTCTTCTTCCTCCTCTTCCTCCCTTCCCGGGGCAGTCTCCTCCATGGCTCTCTGCATCAGAGAGTTCTCCCCTTGCCATGTCCTCACCTCCTGCAGGGACAAGGGACAGGACCCATGAGACCAGCAACCTGGCAGCCAGCACCTTCTCCAGGAGACAGACCCAGCACAGGAGCTGCCACCGCATCCCCGAAAAGTCCCAGCGTCCGAGTAGACGGCTCCTCTGGGGCCAGGCCCATTGGGAGAGAGCTCAGCAGACAGCTCAGAGCAGTGAAAGCAAAGCAGACACCAGAGTGAGGCAGCATTTGGAGCTCCGGCACCCCAAAGAGAAGCCCAAGTGCAAGGAGAGGAGCACCCGGGGCTGCGGGGCTCAGGTACCTTCTCGTGCTCCTCTTTGCTCAGCGCGAGCGCTAGCTGCAATTGCCTTTCTTCGTCTGTACTGGAAATTGGAGGAAGTGGCTTCTGCCAACAGAGGAAATGGGGTGACATTTCAGCTTGCCCTCAGCTCATGGGACAGCTCGGAGGTCACTGTCCTTGTCACTCCTGCGGCCCCTCGCCTGCCTGCACAGCATCTCTGTGCCCAGCCACAGCTTTGCCTGTGAATCCCCAGCCTAATGCCCCTATGAACCAGTCCCAGCTCCTTTCCCTACCCCATCACCTGCCTCTGCATATAGGCTGAGACAACCCTAAATTAGGCAGCCAGCATCTCCCCCAGGAGGTTTTTGGGGACTCCGATGCAGTCAGCAGAAGGAGAAGGGATCAATTAGGTGTCCCCTCTCCCCGGCAGCCTGCTGGGGAGCAAGGTTTGCAATGCTGATTGGACTTGGTCTGGGGATCCTGCCCGGCCCTGCTCTGCTGGAGGAAAAGCAGCCAGACCTGAGGCAGATTTCGGGGAGATGCTGTCCCCATACAGCCATGGCAGCCCTGGTCACCACCCCGTGACGCTTGTCCAGCAGCGTGGGATCAGCTGGGGCTGGAAATGGGGACCTCACTGGGGTGTGTGTGTGTGTGCACAAGCATGTGCAAGCCTACACATGTGTGCGCAGCCCAGATGGACTCCAACAGCAACACTTTCAAGAGCCTGTTCCTACAGCACCCATTGCAGCAGTGTGTGGAAGCTATAAATACTCTGGTTCCAGGACAAAAATAGGGATATATGCTCCGCTCCATCTCCAAAAGAGCCTCCATCCAGCAGGGAAGATGGGCAGCAGCAAGCGCCGTCTCTGAAGCTTGTCCCCTGCCCCGGCAGGACTGAGCTCACAGTGCTCAGTACCAGTGCCAAGGGGACACCCAGCACAGCCCCTCGGTCACCATGTCCCTCTGACTTTGTGTGCCCAGCCATACCCGTGTGTTCTGCACGGGCCGTGCCAGCCGGCGGCAATCTCAGCTGGGGCGCAAATAAGCCGTCCCTGGTGGAAAAGGGGCCGTGGCCAGCAGATAGGAGAGGGGACAGCCCTGGGGGAGGTTTCATGGTTGGGGACAGCAGTTCACTTGCTGCACACATCTTGGCCTGCCTGGGGCTGTTTTCCAGAGCTCCTTCTAGCCCAGTTTGAAAGGACCAGCAAGTGGGAAGGAGAACGTGGCCCCACCAAGCCCCCAGCCCAGTACACAGCCACAGGGGTGCTGCTGGGCCACACCCACCATGAAAACCACAGTGTTGGGCAAGGCATTGCCTCCTAAAACCTCCGGGGGAAGGCAGAGAAATGGGGGAGGTCAGACCAGAAGCCCTCAGTGGAAGAGGGCAGCCAGGTTTGGGGATGCTGCGATAAATCCAGAAGACCCCCCCAAGTTCCCCCAGTGGTCTGAGAGGCTGGATGTGTCCAAGCCTGGTGCTGCTCCCACAGATACAAAGATGGGGAGCAGGGACAGCCCATGCTTCCATTGACCTGTTGGTGATTTTGATGCTGGACACAGAGTGAGCAGCCTGCTGTGTTTGCAGGTGCATGCACTGGCCTGAGGCAGCTCCCAAAATCCTCCCTCGTCTCAGGGAACAACCCACCATGCCCGCAGACAAGGCGAGGGCATGTCAGCAGAGCCATCCTACCTTCTCTGCCTCCTCCCGACTCATGGCCAGCGCCAGCTGCAGCTGCAGCTCCTCCTCGCCCGTCGTCTGGGGCCTCGCTTGCTCCAGGTCGGAGGCAAACCTTGGGGACGAGGACGATGCTGCAGCATAAAAGAGGGAAAGGGGAAGGGGAGGCGTCAGGACTGCAGTATTTGGGGGAGCACATCAGCAGCCTTCACCGTCCCCCATCCAAACAGCATGGCTTCCCCAGAAGACACAGCCCTGTGTTAGAGGTCCCCACTATGAACAAGCTGCCACTGCTGCTGTGCTCACCACTGGCCCAGCCAAACCTCTGCCTGTGGCACAGGATGGAGATGGGCGCCACCACCAGCACCCCAAAAGGTGGAGAGGAGCGATGGGCACCAGGCAGGTGCAAAGCAAACGGAACATCTGCCCCCAGTGAGCCCCAGCGAGCTGCCAGCACCACTCACAGTTAAAGGAGGAGGGGGACCCCCGTGCCCGGCCATAGTCTTCGCCGTAGGGTGACGCACGGCGGCCATAGGTGCCCGGGTGGCTGCCGCTGCCCATGCCCTCAAGGGCCATGCGCTCCTTGGTCTGCAGCGCGTGTGCCCGCTCCTGCTTCAGCCGCTCCTCGTCCTTCAGCAGCGCCATCACTTGCTTCACCTTCTCGCGGATGTTGATGCCCTGGTCCTTGCCATCGCGGTCCACGTACTGGAAGTCCTTCAGTGTCTGGATGGTGTAGAGGTTCTCCCGGCATTGGTGGGTTACCTTTTCAGAGCCAGTTTTGATGAGGTAGTCCAGGAGGGTGAGGGCTTTGTAGACATGACGCCAGTTCTTGCCGCTGTCATTCAGCCGCCGCCAGATCATGCCCATGACCTCGGCGAAAGCCACCGTGTTGAAGGTGAGGTCAGCGATCTCTGACATCAGGGAGCTGGGGGGTCCCCAGGGATCGTTGGAGGTGGCCTCCCGCACCTTGATCTCTGCCTCCGAGTAGTTGTGCACGATGTTCTTCACCTGCCGGCGCAGCGCTGAGGTCGTCATGGCTGTGTGGTGCTGGAGACCCGCCGGCGGCGGGCAGTGATGGCGAAGAAGAGATGAGCGCTCACAGCCACAGCCTCACCAGTACCTGCAGTGGGTAACGGGGACACAGAGACCTCAGCATCGCCCCAGCCACCGAGACTCATCTCCAGAGCCCTTGGCTGACACCTGGGACACTTTTCAAGGTGGCAGTGCCCATTGTTGGGACACCAGGTGCACCCTGCTGGGCTGCCATGCTCCCTAACCCAAAGACATGCAGGATGCTCAAGAGGAAAGATTTCTCATGGCAAACCGATACCCAGAACCGCAGAGCCGCCAAGAGATTTGGCTTCAGACTCAGCAACATTTGGAGGAGATTTTTACCCTGCACTTCTGCTTCTAAAAGTACCAACCTGAAAATGGCAGCTCCCTCCTCCAGACCCCAGCTGCCTCACCCCACTGTCCTTGCAAAGCTCATTTCAGATCCCCCAGCCCTGGCACCAGCCAGGGGCTCCCCTGTACCCCCAGATGCACTATCTGTGACAAAGCTCTTGGTGCTGCCAAGGATGCGTCGTGCAAAACCAAAATGCTGCCCTGAGTCAGAGCCTGCCATGACTTGCCAGCACTGGTAGCCGCTCCGGTGGGTTTTCCCAGCAAACTCAGTAATTTTGCTGCCACAAGAGACTGCGGGTACAGAAGTGTGTGCTGCTGCGGGATGGTGAATTTGGGGTGGTGAATACGGGGTGCTAACCTCCAGCAGCATGGATAACACAATCCCCTCTCCCAGAATCCCCGAACTGCCCGAGCTGTCTCTGCACCCAGAGCCAGGATGGCAGGGGCTGGCATGGCCAGGAGCTGCCCGGGTACCTTCCCGGAGGGCAGTGCCCATTCTTGGGATGCGCTGCACCTGACATGGATGCAAAATGACACGGGTCAGTCTGGACTCATCGTCACGTGAGTCCATCACAGCTTTGTCCCTTACTCTGTGCTAGTCCTAATCCTCACCTTCTCCCTGCACGTTAGGAAGACAACATTTACCCTCATTTCGTCAAAGAGCCAAGCAAAGCCAGGCAGCAGAGGCTGCCTGGAGCTGCCTTGCCCTCCGCAGGGTTGAGGAGCCGGGCTGCTCCCAGAGCTCCCACTGCAGCTGCAGTAAAACTCACTGACAGTTTTTCCCCCATCCAAGATAACACTTGCAGGCAGAGGAATATCTCCCGCACACAGCAGTGCCTGCAGACAGTGATTACCAGCGTCTGTCCCACCACCCACCCTGGGTGCTGGTACCTCCCTGGAGTGCAGCTGCCACACTGCGTCCAGTCCTCCCTGGGCTGGGGACACCACTCCCTCCCACCGGAGCTGGGCCAGTGCTGTGCTGACGTGCCCACGAACCACACACGGCACCCGTCACTCTCCCGCACAACCCGTGCGACCGGTCGGGCACCTCCTGCTCCCACCGGCCAGCAGCTGGGCGCCCCACGGCTCTGCCGGCGACGTCCCTGTGAGTCAGAGGAGCCTGGCACCGCCACACTGACAGGCGGCCGAGATTTCTCTCGAGACACTTCCCCGTATTGATCCCCTTTCGCAATGCGCGGCCTTTGGATCCCGCCGGCAGAGCCCGCAGTGCGGACAGCCACGCTGCTGCCCACCTGGCGCGGAAACGCCTCCGGGACAAGGGCAGCGACGCAGCAAAGTCCTCCGGGACTTGGCTCTGTGCTCTGCTCTCCACCAACACCCAGGCAGGAGATAAAGTCGGGTTTTCCAAGGGTGCCACCGGCCCGGCAAACACCAACAAACACCAGCAAACACCAACAAACACCAGCAAACACCAACAAACACCAGCAAACACCAACACTCCTTCAGGGCAGGATGGTCCCTCCTGCCTCTAACAGGTCTCCTGGCAGGACAAACCCCAGGTCCAGCATACCAGGCTCCAGCACCACGCGTCCTGGCCAGAGACACAGTCCCAGCTGGACTTTGGTCGCCACGAGATGGCCCGGGAAGTCTGTATAGGAAGAGATGGGGAGCAGGGGCTGGAATGGGGGTGAGAGGAGTGTGGCCCTGGCTGAAGCCCTGCCAGTGGTGGTAAAAGCAAAGGGGTTTATCAAACACAATATCCCCCGCCAACTCAGAATATAAAGGGAGTGAAATAGAAGCTGTGCGGGAGATAAGGCAGCAGCACATATGGAATTACTGCAGTGACCTTGAGCAAGAGGCTGCCAGGTGGGAGAAGGACACATGGGTATGGGGACAGGTCCCCACTGCCCCGCGGCCCAGCGCAGGGGACTGCGAAAGCAAACGAGGAGGAATAACATGGAGGGGCAGCAGGACGGGATGGAGGAAGGAGGAGCGGGCAAAGGGGCCAGACGAGAAGGGGGGGGAGGTTGGGGGGGAATTAAAGCCTCGCTCCTTCCCTAATCAGATGCAGGGCCGGCAGGAGCAGCGGCCGCCATGGAGGGAGCGGCGGGGAAAGGCTCCGGGCAGAGCCCTCGGCCGCGCCGCCGGTTCCTGCAGCGCCCCCGGGGGCCGCACCCGCCGCGGGGCCCCGGTGCCCCGAGCCCGACCCGGGGAGCGCCGCGCCACCGAGCTGCCCGCCGGGAACCGCGATGCTCCGGCGCCCAGAACCTTCCTCGTCCTCTTCCTCCCCCTGCTCTTCCCCCTTCTTCTTCTTCCTCCTCCCCACCCCCTCGAGGGGCGCGCAGCCCCGCTTACCTGCGCGGAGCCCTGCCGGTGCCGGTGGCCGGTGCCGGTGGGAGCGGGCTGGAGGCGGCCGCAGCCCGCCCGCCGCTCACCGCCGAGTTGCCGGGCTGGCTGGGCAGGTCTCGGCGGCAGGTCCCGGCTTAACCCCTTCGGGGCCGCCCGAGCCCCGGCCCGGCTCTATCCCGGGCACCAGTAGAGGTGGCTCAAGCCGTCCGCCCCCCCGCTCCGCCCCGGTGCAGCGCGGTGCGGTACCGGCCGCGGGGGATGCGGCGCCGAGCCCCTGCCCCGCCGCATGCGGGAGGCGGGGATGCTGTAAATGCTCAGTCACTGCCCCTCGCTGGCAGCCAGCCAGGCGCGCCTTGCTGCTGCTTGCTTTGCTTTTTTTTTCTCTCCTTTTCTTCCCTCTCCCCCTCCGCTCATTATTTATAGACAGAGATCAGCGTCCCCGGGCTCGGGAGCTCCTCCGAGGGATGCCGACCCTCCCCGGGAATGCAGCTCCTTCTCTGATACCCAAGGCCATGGTTGCGATTTGGGTTCGGTTTTGTTTTTTTTTTTTTTTTTTTTTCTGGGATCTAAATTTGGAGCAGATTGTTCCTCTGCTCTGAACAGCTCCCGGAGCCTGGCTGGGGGAGAGAGGGAGGCATCAGATGACATGACAAAATAAGTCATGTCTCTCGATCATTTCAATGCCACCCCCTCCCTCACGGCCTCTGCCTTCCATTTTAATCACTGACAGGCCTTCAAGTATTATGGATATATATAATCTTTTTAATATCACTGACATTTTCCATAATGGAAAGCATCTCCTGTGTGCTGAGACATTCTGGAGGGGGATTGTGCCTGCCTGCTGATGCTCCCGCCCCACAAAGCACCAAGATGCCCCAGGCCCCAGTGCTGAAGGTGCTACTGTGGGACACAGGGAGAAGCCACACATCTCCCAGGGATCTCACCAGCTTGACTTTCCCAATAGGCTCTGCCTGTGCAAACCGAATGTGCGTCTAGTCCCGCTCTCAGCTGCAGCCTCGAGAAGCTCCAGCATCCAAGCCGTCCTCCAGCTCAGGCTGCAGGGGCATTCCTCGTGGCTGCTGAAGATCCAGGCCTTCCTCTTCCTCTGTTCCCAATGCTCCCAGTTCAGCTGCATCAGGCAGCCAATGCAGAGAGCTTGCCCTTCTTCAGGCATTAATTTTTTAATAAGTGAACCTCTCCATGGGGACAGCACCCTACAAGCCACAGGGGAGGTGCACAAACATGGGGTTCACTTTGCAAGATGGAGCCCAGCCCAGGAAATGGGACCCTCAGCCAGCACAAGCTGGCTGCTCACTCAGATCCCCTCTGCCATGGAGAAGCCTCTGGAAATGCGCTGTCACCTTCCGCTTGCAGCATTTTCCTAGAATCTTCCTTCCTAGCCTAATAGTTATGGTGTCTTCAGGCCCCAACTCACATGATGGGTTTGGTATGTAACTCCCAAGGCCAGGAGGGTCACTCACCTCTGTTATTTAGCAAACACAAGACGAATTATTAACGCTAATACAAATAACACTTGTGTTTGGGAGAGGAGAAGGAATAGTCTCCTTGCCTGGCTGGTAGGATTTGGCATTACAGGGACTGGAGCATCCCCACGTCCTACAGAGCACAGGGCTGACCAGCACCAAGGGCCCCTGCTGTAGGGACAGAACCCACATCTCACACCAGGTCTGCATGTGAGGTGTTCTGTGGAAGCCAGCTCTAATTTCACTGCAGTTCCAGCCACAGAACTTTCAAGAGAAAGCTGCAGCAGGCAGGTAGCGGAGTATTACACATCCCCTCTTGCATTCCTTGTAACTTCTCCCTTTAGGATGCTCTTGTCCAAGGCTGCAAAAGGCACCAGGTTCATTCTGCTTTGCAGAAGTTCTTATGCCACCTGCCCGCCCTGGGCCATCAGGTTCCTCCCTTGGAAGGGAAGGAGATATCAGTGTAGGACATTCTGCCATGGTACGTGACTGACGTGAAACTCCCGTCTACCTGTTTTTGTATTAACAAGTTCTCCTGTGAGATGAGGTGTACATGGAGCCTGGCTTCTATAGGCTGGACTGGGACATGGATCTTGTGAATGGGCTTTGCCGTCTTGGAAAGTAAAGCTACCAAGTAAAAGTATTGCTGCCTTTGAGACAATCACATTGCCTCTATAATGTGCAGACTCCCTCTTGCCTAGAAACAGATGGCTCGAGCTGTTTGAGTTGGGCATATTCACAAGCTGATAATCATCTCCAGGGAGGCAGGAGCTATTGTCAGAGCCTGTGAGACACACCCCAACTTCAGGCCTTTTTCCTTCTAATTCTCAAAATGCTGCTGAAATTCTCACTACAGGAATGCTGAGCAGAGACATTCCCGCTGTGGGCTTGTGCCCGCTAAGCCAGAAGAGGCTCCTGGCTTTCACAGAAGCCAAAGTGCTTCCCCGCACTCCACTAAGAGAAAGCATCTCAAAACATGAGGGACCTCACCTGGCCAGCAAATAAAATAAGCTGTGCTTTGCCGTGGTACCGCCAGGAGCTGAGGGGAAGAATATATCCTCTCCCCAGAGACAGCATATGAGTTAAAATGAGAAAGAAAACAATTCTGCAGAAGGAACAGTTATTTCACACTACGTGCAGCTCCAAGACACGTGTTAGTGCGGCTGCCAATGTAAAAGAGATGCATCTGCTGCCCAAGAACCCCAGAAGTATCATAAACCTCAATTAACAATCCACACTGATGTAATTTCTCTACAGGACCAAAGCCTCCCTGGGGAATGCCGTCCAGACAGCACTTTGCTGACATAGGCCGGGTCAGGAGACCCTGCACTCAGCTCCGAAATCTGCTCCGACCCCAGTCCAGCTGCAGAGCATGAGACTCTTGGACCTGGGATGCTCCTACATAAAGCTTCATTCCAGCTGTGGTGCACAAGGAAATCCAGACAGAACACAGCAATAAACCCAGACACACACACACATATATAATGACAGGGTGGCTCTAACACAAGGCCTTACCACACTCACAATATTTTCAGTGTGAATGTCACTCATTTTAATTCAAGAGTGATCAGCGTTGGAAGGAAGCAAGTAAGAGTTGGTTCAGAACAGGGCATGGGTACTTTGAACTGGATGGCAAGAGATGGCAATATAAGCACATGAAGTAAACTCCTGGGGCGAAACCAGGCGGGGTGGCACATCCCTTGGGATAACACGTTTTCACAGAAACGCCTCCAAGAAACCGGGAGAAGCCGTCAAGAAGTGGATTAAAAATGGGATGGATTTTTTAAAGTTACTGTCCTGGTCCTTGGGTTCATGACTATAAGGGACACTCTGCTCCCTGAACTGCTAGCCAAGCAAAACCGAGAAACAGAGAATAAGACACATCTCATGTTGACTGGCGCTTTTAAATTCTTCTTCCTCAGCAGAAATGCCAGTATTTTCTAGTCCTAACGGTTTCTGAGGCTGTGATATTTCTTGCCTCGACTCTTCTTGGCAAGCAATCATCCGTAGCAGTAACAGATGATCCAGCAATAGTCTCACATCACAGAATGTCAGAAAAGAGGCAGCCCAGTATTTGTAATCAGAGCATCACTTCAGAAAGAAGAATCTCCACTCGATCTGCATAAATATAGCTATTTATTTATTTTTTTAAAAGTAAGTCTATTTTCATTATAAAGGGCTTCACACTCCCACTTTAGGGCACCTTTTTTGTCTCTAGATCCTCAAATAAAGAAACCATTTTGATCACCATTGACCGCAGCAGCCCATAAACCTGCAGCAGAAATTAACAGAAGTTATTTGCAGTGAAAAGATGTGACGAAATCCTGATGATGAGACTGACAGAGAGATGGTTTCTCATGCACATTAACATACGGGCACGCACAGAGCCATATAAAAGTGGCTGCCTGTTAACAGCACTTAGCTCTAGTAATAACTTCTCTGGTTATGAAGTGTGTTTAACATCATCCAAGATACAATTAATTCTGCTGAGCCCTCAAGAGTCCGCAAGCATGCTAAAGACATCCCAGATAGAAAAAGCCATCACATGGCTATGTGATAGCTGGTTACGTTAACAGATTCCAGGCTGGAATAAAAGATATCTTACCTTGTCTTTCTCACTTACCTTCCTACAGAATTATGGACATCTGTTTGTCTGTTTTCTGAGTTTAACACAATGCTCCAATATAAACTTACAAGCAAAGGATAAAACCAAGAAACACAGATATAAGCTCTGGTCAGACTCACGTGAACATAAAGTTTTTCCTGGTATGTCCCAAACAAAACAGGGTCAATCTGCGCATGAGAAGGTTCTCTCTTTGTAGTTAGAGCTTCCAGAGACTGAGCTTCCACTCTCCCATCCTGTGACGAAATGGAAGATTTCTGCCTTTTCTCATCTTTTAACTTTCTGCTGTTTGGCTGTTCCTATTCAGGGACAGACAAAAAGAAAAGCATCATAGGTCAGAACACCCTTCAGGTTGTTGCAAGATGCACCTCCCAAAAGTAGAGCCTCTTTCATGGGGCTGGAAAAGCAGCTCAAACTTGGGATACACAACCTCAGAATGGATCACACTGTCCCCAAAACTTGGGTTTCAACAGGCACCCCAAGACATACCTCTTTCTCCTTCCTTGCTGCCTTTGTTGTTCTTTTTTTGGCTTCTTTATCCTTACCACCAACTGATGGCTTCTTAGTCATTATTTTGTCTTCCTTTCCTTCTTTTATAGATAGCCTTGGTTCTACTACAAAAGAGAGAATCTCAGTTACCCAAAAGCAACATTTTCACATCCAGAAAAAGCCCACTCTACTCGCACAATGGAAATATATTACTTTTGCAATGTATTTTCCTCTTTTTATTAATATGAACTGTACTGCACTGAAAAACAATACCTTGGAGAGTACTTTGGAATGAACGGGTCTCAAATGCGTTCCAGAACAAACCCGTAAAACAGCTAACAGTGAATTAGGGTTTTCTAGGTTAGTCTGTGTGACTACCATGGCTACACCTAGCTAAATTAAAAGGCTTATTTGTGTGATGTTTTTTTAATGACACCAAATGACAGATGACAATTAGTATCACACAATCTGCCATTTTTTCTGATGCATTTTCTTGTAAAAGCTTTGAATTTCAGTTGAAATTCAGCACATTTTGTGGATGTCCAACAGTCCACAGAAACCAGTCGCTGTGCTAAATCTACCATTTACCTGTTTCCTCTGGAACAGTATCTGCATAGGTGTTATTCTCAGGCAAGCCAAGCAGGGATCTCAGCCTCATAGAATGACTCACCAGACCATCAATGGTTTCACGCCACAGCTGGAGACTGAGAAAAGTATAAGAATCAGAAAGGGGACAGTCCCGCAATTGCCATCTTGTTTTATTTAGTGCCCTGGAGTGAAGGTGCCTTACAGCTGAGGGGTGCTCTGTCCAACTAAGTCAATAAAATAGCACCCACCATCTAAAAATCTGTGCAGAAGAATGCTGAACTACCTTCTTCATGTTTGAGTGCTCTGAGGTCTCACTGTTGGCAAATCAAGGGGCTCATATGGACACATAAATATTACAGTGAAACTAGAGCTCCTGCTCTTCAACCTGACACGTTAGTAAATCACCATCGACCTGCTGTGTCTTTCCCAAGAGAAACCTGCATCCTTCTAATTTATAAGCAACTAGAAGCTGTTGATATGTTTAAAGTCTGAAAGTGTGAGCAAAAAACAGAGAGGCTATATGAGGGAGGATACAGTGAGTAAAAGGGTACAGAAAATTATCCAAAGGTTTCATAAATACAGACTGGAATAATCTTGCCAGAAATAATATTGTTACTCCCCAAAACTACACTGATTTAATATTCTAAACTTATCTCCAGGAAAAAAAACCCACAAATTTTGGGTCGTAGACAACAGCTACAATTAAACTATAAAAAAATAGAGCGTAAAGACAACTTATAGACCTCATATAATTATCCGCACTCTGAATCACCACACTTGCAACAAAGATTGCTACAACTGTTGATCGCACAATGCATTTACAAGCTTTATCTTGCAAAGGTAACGCACCAGATGTGATAGAAAAGGTCTGACTGAACTGGCCTCTGTGGAACACGCAGCTCCAGCACTGCCTGGTTGAGCTGGGCCAGCGCTGCTTCTCGCTGCTCCTCCTTGGGGATTGACTTTATAGCCTGATAAGAGAGAAAACACAGGGTCCATAGAGCGCTGCTTCTCAGTCTTCATTCCCAGTCCGTGGAATCTGAGCTCAACAAAACACAAACACGGCTCTCTTCCTGCAAACCAGTCTGAAATCAGGCTGTACTGGGCACTTATGCACCCAGATGTGGCTTCTTGTATGGCTGGGATTTGGTCACGGTGCACACACAGCCCAAGATCTGGGGAGCAATCCTAGATCCCCCAGTTAGATTGACAGTGAACCCTTTTGCAGCTTCACAGGTGTGCTGGAGAACCGGGATTCTAGCGAGGTAGAAGGCCCCGAAGATTAGTTATAAAAGCACCAGAGAGATTTCCAAGAAAGCACTACAGAAAAACTGTGCTAACTGTGCTAACCACTCTTGCTTTAATCTAGGGAGGTCTGTACTTTATCCATAGCCTGTTGGGAGTGCCCCTTGGTGCTCTGACAAATAGGAAGGACTCTCCATGGAAAGGAGCCCCTGGGGAAGCCATAGGAGGCTGCAGGATTAGCCTGCCCCCCGCATTCAGTCCTGGGATGACAGAAAGCTAATGAGGGAAAACTTCAAAATATCTGACATTGCATGGTTGTCTTCTTCACACAACAGCCCTCAAAGTCTCTCTTGGGAATCTCTTCACAAGAGTGCTGAGGGTGTGGTCTGCAGAGCTGAAGCACTTTTCTGCAATACACATCATGAATCATCTCTAACAGCGCACTGGAAGCGGATCTTTGGGTGGGCTCACACTGGGGTAGGCCAGGCTATTTGTAGGGAAATGAAAACACCATCAGCTTATCACAGCACTAAAGAGAATAGGGTGATCACCTGCTTAAAGTCCTCGATGGAAAGGTTCCATCCTGAGGGGCCTGGTTCTTCCTGTTCCACATTTGCCATTTGACTTGGAGACTCCACTAGCGTGCTCTTCCAACCTGAGGCCTCTGTGACGCTGCTCTGAGCAGAGAGAACGCCTGAGGAATTCTCCTGGCACCACAGGTCCTCCACACTACTTGTCTGGCCCAAGGACACTTTCTCCCAAAAGGCTGAAGGAACAGTCATGTGCTTTCTCCACAGTTCATGCAGCTGCTGTACAACTCTATGATGATAATGCAACTGTGATAACAGGGAAAAGGCAAATAGTGAAATGAGCTGTGCCTGTCCTCTACAAACCTAATTGTTAAAGGCAGCGTGGCAGACTGTGCCAGCCTCCAGAAACTCCGGGATGCACCAGCCCCATGGATCTTCCCTCCCTCCTATAATATTTCACTTGTGTAGCCCATCAAATAGCAAGCATCACCTTGGGATTCTTCCGCTGGAACAACTCTTCCTCCGTGATGTAGGCATCCACAGGAGACGGGGTGCGCTCTGGGGTGCGAATTTGGGCAGGAAGTTTCTTCAGAATCTCTTTTACTATAGCAGCTCTCACTCGGGCAGCCAGGTCACTCTGAGGCACCACAACAAGAAAAACACATGTGAGTCCCTGTTCCAAATAGGGACACACAAACAAATTCACACACATGCTAGTAAATCACAATGTATACGTTATATAGTGGTACAAGAACAACTGCAAACCCCACTGAGCGGAGCTATACTTGCAACAGCTTTTCAAATAAACCCTACAAATACTCCCCCAAACTACCCTTTTCAAAGCTTACTGTAATTTTCAATTTATACCTCAACTGATATCATAATGTACAACATAACCCATCCCCACTAAGTAATTAATGAATTCATTATCAGCAGAAAATTCATTCTTTAGAGGACCAGTGTGAACAGTTTAAGAGACACAATCATGTCTTTATTAACAACATTACAATAGACTGCAGAGTTCTTCCATTTTAGTTAGCAAACCTGCTCAAGTATGCACAGATGTGCTGTAAATAAATAATCATCTTGCTCCCAGCCCTAATTGCATAGCAATAAAAATACCATGTCATCCACTCCCACCCTTATCCTGAATTTGCATATTAAGTTCAAAGCTCACAGTTACCCAGTTACATGCTTGGTTACCTCCAGTTTCTCTCTGAGGTCAGCCAGTTTATCCTCATACACAGCAATTCCCCAAAGGGTCACCTGCAGCAGAGCTCCTCCTAATAACAGAGGATGTGTCCTAAATTCCCAGGACTCGCTGAAAATGCCTGCACTCTCTGACTTGAAAATAAAGACAAACTGCCTAGTTTCTCCAGGCAAAATTACACCTGAAAAAAAAGAGAGAAAATGCATTGGTCTGCAAGAAGCCACCTGGTTAACTTGACCCTTTTCCAACACCATCCCAAGTGTCCTCATTTCTGTATGAGACTCTTTCCCCATAGCTTAGCTGGGTATCACACTTCAGCTATTTTTCTCCTTCCAGATTTACTCCCAGTCACGATGTTATCAAACTGGTGTTACTTCCACAGCACGCTCCTTTTACAGCAAGCTCAGTATTCTCTCTAGCAAATTATGCCCCATTTGCCACCAGAAAATGATTCACTCCTCAATATTCCACTCATTTACATGCAGAGTAGGAACAACCTCCTTTCCTTTAAGTCTCAGAAAAGGGATCTGCCTCGCACACCTCTTTTGGTGTGAGTCAGCTTTGATGCCCAGGGTGACTTCCTAAGGACAATCACCCAACAGGTTTGTTCTGCCATTAGTCAGATTCCGCATCTCATATAACTCCTGAATACCTGCTATCTGGTCCCTGTACAAAGGTCTCAGACATCAGCAGCTCCCGTACCTGATCTGGTATCAAAGTAAAACCACGGTAACCTCCTCCATTTGGTTTCTCTGGAGGGAATTTTCTGGGGCAGCCTCAGCCAGTCGTACCAGATGGCAGTTGTGCCATCATTGCTCACTGTCAGGGAGCTTTCGGCTCTCTCACCAGCCAAAGCCTCAAAGTTGAGCCTGGCAGCGATGCCAACTTCATTCTGCAAGAGGAAAAGACAAAGATAACAATTTCTACTCTATCTGGCAGGATTTAATCCTGCCTGAAGTCATACAACACAAGGGGTTGAGCCTTGGTAGAACTTCTAAGGCAGGTCCAATGAAGTGGCCATTATCATAGAATCACAGAATAGTTTGGGTTGGAAGGGACCTTGAGAGAGAGCCTGGGAATCTGAGCTTCGCACCACAGACAGAGCAACCCCTTCTGTTTCTAGATCTATCCAGAGCAAATATAGGGATAATCTATCATACCCAAAATAAATCCCTCATTCTCTGGCCTGGGAGTGACACTCGTACAGCTGTGACTTGGGAACTCAAGCAGACTTAGCTTGACTAAACAACAAAAAGCGTACAATTACCCTGCGAGAAGTAGTGCCATCGATCCAACGAGCAGGCTGGCCACAGAAAACTAAAGACGGACCCCGTACGGCTTCTGGAACCACATCAGGATACCCCTTCAGGGTGTCACTGCTACAGAAAACAAGAGCCAGAGTTTTCGCTGAGTGAAATTCACGTTCAGATACGAGAGAACCAGGGTTGATTCACGAGACCCTACAAGAAATAATCCCAACTAATGTTTTTGCACGGTCTTCTCTTTAGGGACAGAGTCCTGCAGGTGTGGCAAACTCCAGCTACCTACTAAACACCACCAAGGAGGACAGGACAGCCAGAATGTTAAAGAATTATAGCTACCTAAGGAAGGCTGAGGGTACATGACTGAGTAAGGAGAAGCCCTCAGGTTGTGCTCATTACAGATGGACAGGACAGTGAAAAAAGGCAAATTAATGATGGAAGTGGAGGGCTGGAAAAAGACAACCAGATGGAGGTAATTCAGAGCAGAACCCCAGCCCTGCCTATGGTGAATTTTGGAGCCAGAGGGAAGACTGGAAGAAGGGCTTAAAAAAACCCACTTTTCTCTGATTCTTGCTCCTTCAGCAGAAGGCCCCAAGGCACAAAGGAACTGCTTGATTCCTAAATCTGGTGCTTATAATACTAGAATATGCCTTTTATTGTGCTCTAGTGGAGACTCCTCTCCATTCTGCATAAGAACAGCTAAGGATACCCTTACACACTGGTGGTGCATGCCCAAAATTCTTTATTTCTGCCATGAAGAAAAACTTACAGGATCTCAGACTCTTCAGAAGAGGTAGAACATGGAAGAGGCTCTGCTGAGAGAGAAGCAAAAGGCTGCCCTTTACCGATCACCTCCAGTCCATCCAGATCCTGGACATACAGAAAAATGACCAATTCACGCTTTCTCTTTTTATATAGAAAGGAGTTAAAATACCAGTCAAATGTGCCAACTAAGTCAAGTACAGGCAAAGCTGAAATATCTTGCTCCTACAATGGTTTTTAGAGGTATCCAATGAATGTTCAACAGACACAGGAAGGAACCAATTCTGGGTCTCCCAAGAATCCCTGACCACTACATTTCGCGCTACAAATGACACAGGGCTGGGAAAAGTCTCCTTCACACTTGTTCCTGGAATTCTGCCAGCATCATGGGGAAGGTGTGGAGCACAGAGCTTCAGGAAATAAAGTCACAGTGCAATTAGGTACATAGTGACTCACTTTATCCTTCTGATCCTTCTAGGATAAGCAGAGAAGTCGTATCAGTACAGGCAGCTCCTTTCCTAAGAGGCACATTACACAACTGAGCAGACACCAGCTAAGTGACTGTCTTACTCTTCTGGACTCCACTTTATCACCAGGGCAGGGAAAAAAAAGTTTTAAATCACTTTCCCAGTAGTTTCCTGCTGTGTCATTTTGTGTCCAATGCTTCCACTCACACATTTCAACCCAAGTTTTGGAAGAAGTGCTGTGATAGTTACTAAACACCTTACACCTCTTCTTACACCTAAGTTGGAAATATAATTCTGATGAGGCAGACAACTTATCCTTCCATTTGAAAAGATTGTGTAAGGATCAAAAATCATTTACTTCTAGCAACCAAACCTGATGATCTGACAAGTCACGAAAAACAGGACAGACAAAAATGGAAGGAGAATTGAACTCCCACAGTGGGTTTTGCTTGAAGTAAATAGGCAGCATCCTCTGTTAAACACACTAAAGAAGAGTGTCACTTAAGGTAGCCATTTCTATCAATAAAAATACATACTTTCTTGAAGTCCTCCACATTAATTGCAAGTGCCTGGATGTCATCTCCTTGCAGAACACATGGAACGGGCTCAGGCTCTTCTATGATTGTCGAGGACTGTTTACATACCTTGTCCTTCTTGTCTGAAAAAGACACAGAGACCTTCTCTTGAGTTCGACAAGGAAACACCACCTTCCTCTTTTCAGCCCGGTTATTAATTTCCAGCTAAGCCATGTTTTGTTTCTTTTGCTTAAGGTTGCACAGAACAATTAAATTCAGTATCTCTTGTAACTGGAAAAAATCAAACTCTGAGAAGCTACAAGGACCAAAGTGAATCACTAGGATTCAACTGTCTCATGCTTTATTCTAGATGAGAGACAACGGATGAGATAAACACACCCTGTGCTTTCCACAGGTAGAAAAAAAACCTGGCAACTTTCCTGCTCCAGCTGCAAGCACAAGCGTCCCCACACAGCCACTCTGAGCTCACCAGGCACAACTCAGCTACAGACAGCGAGCCGCTGGGTTTTCAGAAGCTCCTAAATAATAAAACAGCTCTTAAATAGCAAAACCCCTGCAGAACCGGCAGCCAGAATAGCCCCACCAGGGACTTGCATCTCCCTTTACCCATAACCTGCAAGTCCCTTCAGCTGGGACTGGTTCCCTGACACATGTGGAGAATATAAAATAATGACAAATGGGGAGGTCACTGCATGTGGAAGGGACTGTTCATGGTGGGTTCAGACTCGGGCTCACCGGGGATCCCCAGGCCGCGCTGAGGGCACAAGTGAGGCCCGGCCGCCGCTGCGCCGCCCGCACCCCACATCGGGCCGTACCGGTGGGGGCGGTGGCGGGCCGGGGGTCCCGCCAGGCCGGGTCCGGACCCGGGCCCCCTCCGCGCCGCTGCATCCCGCTAGGCCGTTGCGCGGCGGTCGCCATGGCAACGCCGCCCGTTGTACGCATGTGCTGGCTGTTGTCGTTCCCCCCCGTTCCTCCACCTGCGCGTGCGCAATGCGGCCGCGGCCCAGTGGTGCCCGGGCGGCCCGCTTTTCCCGGCGAGCAGTTCCGGCGTTCGGGCGTCGCTGTCTCCCAACACCTCGTTCAGCCAGCACATAGCTCTCGCTTTTTATTCCCCACAGCCACCGCTTACAACTCCCGCGGCCCCGCCACCGTCCCTGTCCCCCGTCGGGCTCCTCCTCGGGGCCCCGCCGCCCGGTGCAGCTCCCCGACCCGGGGCGGCTGGCGGGCCCAGCGGCGCTGCAGCTGGCAGAGCAGGTCGGGCAGGAGGGAGTCCAGCAGGGCCAGGCCCCGCGCCGAGCACCGCAGGCCGCTGGGGAAGATGCGGCGGTTGAGCCCCGGCACTGCAGGGGAGCCCCGGTCACCACGGCCCCCCCGGCGCTCACCTGCCGTCCAGGAGCAGCCAGCCCTGCTGCTGGAGATCCTGCGCCTCCCCCGGCTCCCCGAACACGGCCTGCAGGCTGAGCTGGGGGGAGAAGTGCCCCCAGCGCTGCGCCCAAGGTGCAGAGAGGGTCATTAGCGCTGGTTCATTAGCAGAGGTTCGTTAGCTGGGTCGATGCAGGGTTACAGAATCCCAGAATGTCAGGGATTGGAAGGGACCTGGAAAGCTCATCCAGTGCAATCCCCCCATGGAGCAGGAGCACCCAGCTGAGGTTCCACAGGAAGGTGTCCAGGCGGGTTTGAATGTCTGCAGAGAAGGAGACTCCACAACCTCCCTGGGCAGCCTGGGCCAGGCTCTGCCACCCTCACCATG
Organism: Patagioenas fasciata; assembly: GCF_037038585.1. Lineage (NCBI taxonomy): Eukaryota > Metazoa > Chordata > Aves > Columbiformes > Columbidae > Patagioenas > Patagioenas fasciata. Next base: position 5,268,949 of record NC_092537.1, on the reverse strand, counting down.
AAGAACTTTCTTCTCATACTTAAGTGGAACTTTCTGTGTTGCGGTTTGTACCCATTACCCCTTGTCTTACCATTGCTTGTCACCGAGAAGAGCCTGGCTCCATCCTCATGACACTCACCCTTTACATATTTATAACCACTAATGAGGTCACCCCTCAGTCTCCTCCAAACTAAAGAGACCCAGCTCCCTCAGCCTTTCCTCATAAGGAAGATGAAAGTGCCTTGGGTGGTTCCTCACCTCGTGTGTAATGCCCTCATCCGTGCGCAGTCCCAGGGCGAGCAGCTCCTCCAGCCTGCAGGCACATGGCGAGCGGTGGGGCAGCAGGGCAGGGGACGGGGTACAGGGTTGGGGGACCCCCCCGTACTCACTGCTCCAGGGGGCTCAGCACCACCCGCCTCCGAGTGCCATGGCCCTGACTCCGCACCTCCCGCATCCAGGCATCGGGCTCCAGCGTCTGGACACGAGCCTCCCGGCTGCCGCCGCCCTCGCCCCGCGGCACAAACCGCCCATGCGCCCCTGCAGTGGTGGGGTGGGGGGTGATGGGGTGCAGGGGACACAGCCAGGCACAATTACCCTGTCACCCCGGCTTACCTGGCCCCACGCCGATGTACTGCTCAGCCCGCCAGTACGAAAGGTTGTGGGTGCTGAGGGCGCCCTGCGGGAGAGTGTTGCGTGGGGTGAGAGGGGCTGAGCCTGCCTGGGGGGTGATGTGGCATGGGGGACACGGCATGGGGAGCACCCCACCTTCCTTGCAAAATTGGAGACCTCATAGTGCCTGAAGCCAGCAGACACCAGCATGGCACGGGCGGTTTGGTACATGTCGGCCAGCAGGTCCTGGGGGGGAGCGGGCAGGGTGCCCCCCCAGACCTGCGCCGCCAGCGCCGTGCCCCGCTCCAGCGTCAGCTGGTACAGGGAGATGTGGTCATCGCAGAGCCTCAGCGCTGCTGCCAGCCCCCGTGCCCAGGCGTCCTGGCTCTGCCCCGGCAGCCCGAAGAGGAGGTCGATGGAGGTTCGGCCAGGGAAGAGTCCCCGCGCTGCCTCCACAGCCCCCCGTGCCTCCGCCGCCGTGTGCTCCCGGCCCAGCAGCCGCAGCTCAGCATCATCCAGCGACTGCAGAGGGAGCAGGATGGCAGTGGGAGGCACAGGGGGCCACAAGGGCTGGGATGGGACCAGGGAGAGCCCCTCTCACCTGGACGCCGATGGAAAGGCGGTTGATGCCTACCTCCCTGAAGCCGGCGAGGCGTGCAGGGCTCGTGGAACTGGGGTTGGCCTCCAGCGTCACCTCGGCACCCACGGGGAGGTAGGCAGCCCTCGCCACAGCCTCCAGCACCGCTGCGATGGTGCGGGGGCTGGCCAGGCTGGGGGTGCCACCGCCGAAGAAGACAGAGGTGACACTGTAGGGCAGATGGTGGGGAGGATGCGGGTGGGTGCCGAATGGCCCTGCACTCCCCCTGCATCCCCCCGCGCACCCACCTCTGCACCTGGCTGAGGCGGAGTAGGGTACGTGCCTCTTGCACCAGGCAGGCACGCACAGCCGCCTCGTCCACCGTCGGCACCACGTACTTGTTGAAGTTGCAGTAGGAGCAGCGCTTGCGGCAGTAGGGCCACTGCGGGCACAGGGTGGCATGGGGGACCACTGTACCCCCACCCCTACACGCACCCCACTTTGGGGGGAAGGGGAACTGCCCCAGCCCCATGCACAGGCCCCAGCGCTCCCCACCTGCCCCAGGGCATGAGGCGCACACCCTGTAGATGCCATCTTTCATGTGCAGAGCTTGGGGACCCCCTCAGCACCACCCACACATGCATGGCAGGGGGACTCCACGTGTGCCCCATGATTTGTGTAAGGCTGGGCTGCCCCCCTCGTGTAGAAGCCCCAGGATCTCACACTCGCCCCCAAGCTGTGTGCAAACTCTGGGGTCCCACGTGTGAAATCCCCAGGGTCCCTCCCCCATATGTGCAAGCCCAGGGTCTCCATGCACCCCCCCCCGTGTGCAACCCCAGGATCCCCGTGCACCGCCTGTGTGCAAGCTCGGTGTCCCCCGCTCACGTGCACGTAGAGCGCGGCTGTGGCGGGGGCGGCCGGTTCCGGGACCGGTTCCGGGGCCGCTCCCGAGCCAGGACCCGTTCCCGGACCCCGTCCCGGGCCGCCCCCGCCGGGCCGCGCCGCAGCGATCGCCGCCGCCGCCACCGGACGCCACCCCCGTGTCGCCATCGGGCCCCGCGGGCTGAGGCACCGCCCCGGGGCGGCACCGAGCCCCGGCCACCCCCCCGCGGTAGTACTGGGGTGCCGGGGCGCCGAAGGGGAGGTGGAGGGCTGCAGAGGGGGATGCCAGCCCGGGATGTCGGGACTGATGTCGCTCCTGGTGCCGTCCCGGGCACACGGTCCTGATGTGGCTCGGGCATCCCGGGACCTGCCCCCGCATCCCCCGCTGCCCCTCGGGGACTGGAGAGGGGTTTTCCAGCTAAGAGGTTGCTCAGCGCTTCTGAGAGCAGACCCGTGGCAAGTCTACCCACAGAGTTGTGCAAACCCAGTGCCGACAGTTCCAGGCGTTATATTTTTCATAATTTGTGCTATTAATAACTTGGAGAAGTGAGAAATGCCTATGACAAAGGCTGTGGGCACAGATTCCTGTTTCCAGGCCAGAAGTGGGTAGTCTGGAGTAACCCATCCCTGACGTAACCCTCCCACCTTGGGAAGAGCCCCCGGCTGCCAGGATTTTCCGAGCTGACACCCAGCACTATAAGAGCGGGATGGAGGTGCAGGAAAGGGCAGAAGCCCTGGAGCCTACCCACAGCCCCACAGACACCGAGGCCACACTGCCAGCCACGAGGGTCAACCCTTCCTCCCTTCCTGTGAGTATTTGCAGACCAGACTGCACTGCCCCAGGGGGCTGGGACAGCCATGGGACATCTCAGGAGGTGTCCAGGCCGGTGAGGGCTGGATGTACCCCAGGGAACGGGATGGGGATGGCAGGGAAAGCTCTGGGGCAGAAAAAGCTTCCTGGGACAGATCTCCAGGGAGCAGGGGTGGGGTGAGGGGGCCTGTACCTCCATATTTTGGCTGTGACCGGTGCACCTTGTGTTTCTCAGGAGCATGTCTACCCCTGGAAGCCAGAGCCGACTTCACTTTTGCTAATTATCAGCAAACCCCCCATCATGGTGAGTACACGGGGCCCTTGTGGACTGTACAGGGGCTGTGCAGAGGGTAGAATTATCAAACAGGAACCAGAGAAGCTTCGCTCACTGCAAACCTGTCCCACACCTAGGTTAGTGCTGCGGGAAGCCAAGGAAGGTGAAAAGTCCTTCCGTAGACATCAGACCTAGAGGTCTGCTGTGTCCCCAGGGCCATTGGGTAATGCAGGTGACAGTTTCTCCTTGGGAAGGGGAGTGTATAAGAACCTTAAAACCAGGGAGGAGACCTGAGTTTTGCTTGCACACATCCCACTTACTCTGGGGTGGGCAGAGGTGAAGCTGGTGGAACACCAGCCCCACAAACAGTTTGGGAACAGTGGAGCAACTTGCTGGAGAGACACCATAGGGAAAGAGTCTGACACGACCCATCCCATTTGGTTTTCTTTCAGAAAGCAGGTACGAACCGTGGGTGTCTTGTCCACGGGGTCTGCTTCCATGGGTAGAACCCACCATCCAGCTGGGAGATCCAGGACCGAGACCTTGCTGACATTTCACCTCTCTCCCCATTTCACCATTTCCCCCAACCTGCCCGAGGAAGCCCCAGCACAGAGGTGGTGGTCCAGCCACTAGCTCTGCTGGGGAAGGAAGAAGGAAGGAGAGAGTTGGGATGTTGGCAAGAATTGTGAGCAACGTCATCTGCTTCCCAGCTGCGGTGGGACACTTCTGCCGGCGAGGAAGAGGAGCTCTGCTCTTCCCCTTCTCGGCGTAGTGTTTCATGGTTGGGAGGTACCAAATAACTCCCGTAAAATGCTGTCGTGGGTATGCTCTGCTTCACACTGCTGCTGGGACAGGAACTTTGGTATTTATGCAAAATCCTTACTTTCTGTCTTGTCCAAAACTACAAAATAAACTCCACCATGTCTACCTTGGAGAAGTTTCTTTGGGGCTCAGAAGGCTCAGGGGAGGTGTGGGAAAATCTGGCAAGACTTTCTAGCTAGCAAAGTCTCATTCCCTAAAGCCCATGCCCTTCATTTCAAGTTCATCAGCTGTGTTATATGATCTAGGAGTCTCAGCAACACCCAAGCAGAGAAGGATTCACTTACCTTGGGAAGCCAGGCCAGACTATTGTGACTTAAAATACCAGTAAAATATCTACCAGCGTCTGTTCAGGCCTGCAAAGTCCTCTGAAATGGCTGCAGCCAAATTGCTCAGGGATGCAAGATTTAAAAACCTTTATAAGGCCTTTCAGTAACAGGAGAGGACTCCAGAAATAAGCATCCCTTCCTCCCACCGCAGTATTTCTATTGGCAAAGAAACAAACCCAACTGGGAAAAAGAGGCACTCTGTTTTATTAATGAAAAGTGCCATCAGCCTGATGTCAGGGAGAGAAGGTCTCCACTGCGCAGCCCAAGGCACAAGTGAAAAGGAGACTCAAAGCTGACTGAAGCAGGGCTGATTTACCCCCTTCCCAAGCTCAGAGCTGAAGGTGCTTCTCCATCTGCTCCCTCAACTTGTATTTCTGAATCTGGAATAAAGCACAAAGAGAAGGGGGAGAGACTCAGACAGGAGACAGGACAGGAGGCTCCTGCCCTGCTCCAGCCCCTCTTACCTTGCCCGAGATGGTGAGCGGGTACTGAGCCACAAAGACGATGTACCGCGGGATCTTGAAATGGGAGATCTGGGAAGAGAAAGACAACTGCTGCCCAACCTGCTGGGAACACGTATCTTGCCCAGCTGGTGGTACCCGAGCCAGGGCTGGGTCCCCAGTTGCTGTAAATCCTGCATTTTCCTCTACACACCCCCAGCAACTGCTGGGTGGGCTGGTCCAGTGGGGAACTGAGGACTGGGAGACCCACCTTCCCTTTGCAGAAAGCTTTAATCTCCTCCTCGGTGCAGTCCTGCCCAGCACGCACTCGGATGCAGGCGCAGACCTCTTCTCCCATCCGTGAATCCTTCACACCAACCACCTGGTTGTGACAGAAGGATGGTGTGACCCCTGGGGACATCCCTCTCCTCCTGGAAAAACAGTGCGAGCCCTGACCTGTATCATGGGATGCTGGAGTCATGGCATGGGGCTGTGTAAAGGCAGCTTGAGCTGCTCAATCATCCCACCAGTGCTTTCTAAATGACATGAAGCCCTCATGGAAGGACTTCTCAATCATTTCCTGGAGGAAAGGTGGCAGAACAGGCTGCACATACGGACACCAGCACTTTTCCTCAGTTCTGCAAAGTCACTGGAGCGAGGGCGAAGTCAGACCAGCCAGGCGGCAGCTCACCAAGGGTGTTTTATAATTTGGACTTGTTGTTCCTCTGCTTCCCCCAAAAATGGGGCAACACATTCCACAACCAATAGGGAGGCTTAGGAGGCTGCTGCAAGTGCTTTGACATCTCCAGATGAAACAGCGGGAGAGGGATGAAGTTGAATTAAAGGATTATTCGAAACTCTTCTAACGGCAGCTCCCAGCAGATCGCTGCCTGTGACACCAGGAGATGGGCTTTCCAAGCCTGATCTGTCTCTAAAGTTTGCTCACACTATTTCACAAGAGTCTACTGTCATTCCCCGCCTTGAACCGGTATCTCAAAATCCTAGAGACACGTCAATCCTTTTGAGTCCAGGGCAGTGACATAAAGCCCCAGAAACTACATAAACAGGGCTGGTTTGCAACCCATCTGCACCAGGACTGTTCCAAGAAGATGCTCGCCTGGCACAGGCACAGCGCTGGCTAAATAACTGGTTTATTTATGGGGAGACCCGCCTGGCACGAAACCTGGAGGAGAACAATCCCAGCAGATTGGGAGCAGCTGCTCAATGCTGCAAATCATCACTGTCTTGTGAAGGGGTGAAACTGAATCTCACTCCTCATCTCCGCAGACTCGTTGGAGGAGTCTTTTTGGAATTAGGAGTTTAGTAACTAGTTATCAGTAAAAACTGTCCTTCTGGACTGCTTTCCAGGTAGGAATTTCAGATGGAGCTATGAAAGTGGACAGGCAGTTTAAAAACTGAAGAAAGACAGTCAGTACAGATGTGAAGCTGGTGCATGAGGGGTTTGTTGAACCAATGTACCCCTGCCAGGAGCTCTGCCTGCCCCTTCCATATCGTGAGCCTTTCCCTCCTGCTCACCAACCAATATTACACAAAAAGAGACACGGAAAACAGAGGAGAACACCCATATCCCAAACAGCAGTCCCAGCACCTTTGTGTACACGTTTCCATCGCTGCTCACCTGGACCTCCTCCACCTTGGGATGGGTGTGGAGAAACTGCTCAATTTCTGCTGGGTAGATGTTCTCTCCTCCCCGGATAATCATGTCCTTGCAACGGCCTATAATTCTGCAGTAGCCATGTTCATCCAGGGTGGCGATGTCCCTGCAAGACCCCACACTCCTGTCCCATCCCTGCTGGGTGGAAGGACGGCTGATGCTCCACAACAGCTGGGTCTGGAGGCCAGGTCAGAGTAACCAGAGGGCAGTGGCTGAGATGCCACCACATGAAGGAGATCAAAGAGCTCCTGCTACAGCACCCACACAAACATCAGGGCTTGGGGGAGGTGATTCCTGCCACTGCCATGTCACCCCACAGCCCCTCCATCGCACCAGACTGTCTCCATCTCCAGGGGCACTTGGCACCAAGGGCTCTGTGCTAAAAGCTACTCTGGTTTCACAGACAGCTCAGAGTGGGAGGAAAAGGGCTGTTTCCAGACTCACCCTGTCTTGTACCACCTCTCAGCACTGATCACTTCGCTCGTCTTGCTGGGGTCATCCCAGTAGCCCAGCATGACGCAGTAGCCACGGATCTGAAGCTCCCCAGGAGTGTTCAGAGGAACAAGCTTCCCTGTTTCTGGATCCTCAATTTTTGCCTGCAGTTCAAGAGGAGAAGGGCTTAGGATGGCATGCCCCAACTCCGGCAGCAGACAGGTAGGATGGGCCAGGATCTGCTTGGGAGGGTCATGGTCACCTCTGTGTTGGGCAAGATGCATCCCACCGTCTCGGTTCTCTTGGCAATGCTGTCATCAGGAAATCCCATGAAGGTGACTGGGCTGTTTTCTGTGGTCCCGTAGGCAATCTGCAAACACAAGAGGAAAAACATGCCTCAAGGGAAAAGGGACAGGAGAACTCTGGACACAAGCAGGATGAAGCTAGTGATGAGCACAGGGGAGATCAGGGTGGGAAGAGGATATTGTCACAGGTCACTCAGGCCACAGGCAAGTATTCTGCTCTCCAGACACTCCTGCCAGAGAGTCCTGGAGAGACAGGAACTAAACCATCGCTGCATCTGCCCGCCATGGCCTTCCTCACCCCCATCACTATGCTCCAGATGCTCACAACACTCTGGCCGTCATGTGCTTTTAGACACCTCAACTATTTTTCTTGGAGGACCCCAGCATTCACCTTCCTCTTTTTTAAGCTACATATCCCCAAACCCTGACCTGTTGGCTCCCTACCATCTCTCCCAGATGCTGCTCTCACCTCGGTGCTCTTACAGCACTCAGGGTGCTGAGTTCACCTCCTACAGATCAGAACACATCAGACATCGCTTTGGAAAAACCCTGGAGCCAGCAGCTCCTGCGGCAGCCCACGTGTCCCGCAGCACAGCCGCTTGCTCCAGACCCTTTTGTGCAGCCATCAGCTCCCGTAACCTTCCTGAAGGCATCACGAGGCTGCACAGCACTCGGCGTTTACAGACCAAAAGCCTCACAGCAGGACAAAAGCTTCTCGCTGCTAAACCTCCCTCACCACTAATCCCAACGGCAAGCTCTGAGTCACCTCAGCTGAAGGTCACTTCTCCTGGGAGGAAAATTCCAGCTCTTTATGCCGAGGCAGCAGGAGCTGGGCAGGAGATGCTCCGGGCAGCACCAGTGCTGGAATAGCTGCTTCACCTCCAGCTTTGGGAGCTGTGTTCCAGTGGTGGGATATGCTGAAGCACTGCTTGGGTCTCCCTAACCCATTCAGCCTGTCGTGTCACCAGACACAGGGTTTCTCTCCCACCCATTGATGTCACCGTTGGCTGCTTTGCTGGGAGAGCACAGGCTGGGAAAGGGCTGATGCAGGAAGTGTTTGCTTCTTTCTCCTCCACATCTTCAGGCTAACATGTGAGCAGCTCTGACCCACTGCATTGCAACAGGCCCCAACCATCTTCCTACAGCCTTGGCACCCAGATCTGGGTGATGCTTTTAGTGCAAACACCCAGGTTCTATTGCTGGCTGCCAGGGCACATCTGCACTGTCAAGGCTTCTGCGTGGCACTCAACAAACTGCAGGCACTGCCCCTAAAATTCATGAGGGACTTTGCAAAGGACTGTGATGAAGCATCCTGAAAAAACATGTATATATCCTGAACAAGCTACACATAATCCTGGTGGGAGCACATGGCGCTTGCTGCCGCTCGGGTCTGCTGAAGGATCTCACGTTGGGCAGAATTTGTCATCACGGCTGATGCTCTTGTTTGATTGCACTGGGGTCAGCGTGAATCCAAGCTGGAGATTTGCAGAAACCTTCTCTGAGCCAGGGACCTGGAGGAGATCATCTCCAGGATGCTGCAGGGACCATCTGGTGCAAACTGCTCTGCTAGGAGCCCGGCAGCCTGCAGGCAGCGACTGGAAATGGGCTTCTCCAAACAAACGCAACGATTGCTTCGCAGCCAGGGTGGGAACCTGCAGTGTTTAATGCTCAGACAGGATTTTTCTCTCCCACCCACTAATACGAGTCCTGTGGCTGGATCAAATGACTGACGAGACACAAATCCAAGATCTTAAACGCTTATTAAAAATGCTAGCGCCTTTGTTTTTTTGTTTTACTCTGCTGGATGAACTGCAAGATTGGTCCCAGGATCCCAGCCAAGCCCTGGCTCAACCCTTTCTGCCTCTCTGGGTCACTCAGGCAGCTTAATTGGACCCAGCGACAGGCAGGTCCCTGGCAGGATGATGCTGCGGGTGCTGTGGCTCCCCAGGCTGCTCCAGTTGCCTGGCAGGGTGCCCTGGACACCAAGCACTGCTGGCCATGCCTTGGCTGGTGGCTTTGTACCCATAAACACCCTCACACCCTCAGTGACGGGTTTCCCAACTCAGCCCAGGGAGCAACACAGGTCATGGAATCACAGAATTGTTTGGATTGGAAGGGACCTTCCCAGCTCCCCCAGTGCCACCCCTGCCATGAGCAGGGACATCTTCACCAGCTCAGGTTGCTCAGAGCCCCATCCAGCCTGGCCTGGGATGTCTCCAGGGATGGGGCATCCACCACCTCTCCGGGCAACCAACTCTGGGTCTGAACCTCCAGCCTTCAGCCTCCTGCCCCATTGCTGCCCTTCCCAGCAACGTGCTCTGCAGCCAGACACCAGGATCTTGATGCTGACATTTCCAAGACAGTATTTCTCTCTCAGGATAGTTTTTTTTCTCCATTTGCAGGCAGAGGCGGTGCTGGAGCAAGTCCCCGTGCCAGCACTGTTCTCCTTCCCAACCCTCATCTGACACGTGGAGCATCGTCCAACGGCTCCGTCGTCAGCACAAGATGAAATGACACTTCTACAAAACCCCACATACCAATTTAAGCTTGGAGATATCCACAAAGTTTCATAGCTTTCAAGGCCCAGAGGGACACTTAACATGATCTAGCCTTGTCATCTGGTATGATTCAGTCCAGAAAACCTCACCCAGTAATTTCTGCATCAGCTCCATAATTTCCACTTGGAGCTATAATCTAATGTCAAAGCAAAGCTTTTCAGAGGCCAGGAATCCAGCAAGGACCTTGGCTTTGAGAGGAGCTATGAGAACATAGAATATAATTGACTGTAAATCCTTTTTTGACTGTGAGGACCACAAGTGACCCCAAATGCCCAGCACGCGGATCAGTCCTGCCTTCAGCAATGACAAGGACAGCTCCAAAACAAACTGCTGCCTTACTCCTACTGACAAGAGATTCGTTCTTTGTGAATCCTAAGCCTCTGTCTAAACCAGGAATAAAAAGAACATCTTAGCAGAACTGTGTTTTTTAAAGCACATTTCAAAAACATTTCCTGCTAATGCTGTTTAAACACCGGCCACTGTGGAACGGGCAAAACAGCCTGAAGACGGAAGCGTCTAAAAATTAAAAATAAAGTGAGAACAATCAGACTCCAGTCTCTTTGGTAAACATTTGGGAGGCAGACTGATCTGGTGGAGAGAGCGGGGACTCTGAAGACCCTGGGTTTTTCCCAACCGTGCCGCTTATTTACTGCATAACTTGGAACGAGTCACATGAGCTCTCTGCTCCTTGGTTTTCCCCAGTGTTCGACAGCAATAAAAACACCCACTTCCCTCTGTATTCAACTGCTGCTGAAAGGCTGTGATGAAAATGCTGGTTTCGATGCCAGCCAAATGGGGTTATACTGGGTGGGACTGGAGCAGGTCAGGGTCAAGGTCCTGGACCTGAAGGATGCTCAAGAAGGATCTTTGTGCCCCTCGTCACCACCCTCTGGTTATGCCACGCTGGAGGGTGATGGCAGGACGTGAACCGCCAAACCAAAACGGACAGAAATTGAGATTTGCTGAAGACAACATTGGCCTCAGAAAAAAGCAGCAAATTGAGCATGAAATAATAGGGATTTTGAGACTTCAAAGAAGGCGTAATGAACAACAGAAAGCAGACTGGCAACCCAGGAGATGTGCTAAGGGACCTCTAAGAGGCCCTTTGAATGCCTCTCAGTGTAACACACCGGATGGATCCAATTATCCCCAAACCCCATGCTGAGAGTTGTCTGCCTCAGACATCTCCAAAGCCAACCCCAGCCGATCTTCCCTCATTCAGCCACACTCTACCAACATCACACTGAGTTGTTCTGTCCTCTGGGAGCATGTCTCTCCTTGCTTTGGGGATGTTCCACTATCCCAAATTGTATTGGAATATTCCTGAACCTTCAGGTCAACTTTGCTAGAGAAAAAAAAACGACCAGCCAACAACTCCTGATCACATCCAGCCTATGTCACATTGAGATTTCTTTTCCTTCCCTAGCAACAGAACCATCTTTGTGTCCAAAACATCAGGACACAAACAAGCAGGTCTTGTAGGACAAACCTCCAAGGGTGGCCATCCTGTTGGCATTTCTCCCCAGCCCCCACTGCCAGACAGCCCTAGTTTGGATGGGGTTTTAGAAAGTTCCCAAAAATATCAGGTGCCCAAAGCACTGTCTTTGTGCTGTAGCAAGCCATGGCTTCACCTCAGGAGGAGACCTGCTGCAAAAGTGGTAACCCAGCTTTCCCGCGCCAAGCCTGCCGCTGAAAATTAACCTCCTGTTATTGTACCGTCAGGACAAACTGCTCCTCATGGTCTGGAGTTAAAGCTGCTTCTCTTTCTTCCAAACTGAGCAGAAGTCTTGAGGCTTGCAAATATTTCCCCAGTCTTGCCAACCAGCCCGGTGGCAACCAGCAGAGGCACGTGCAGTGGCTTGCTGGTGTATCCACAGCTTGATAAAAGATCTTCGCTATGCAATTAAATCCATCCTCCCTGCTGCTGAGTGCCAAAGCATTTAGAAAAAGTGGAATGAAAAGGAAAAAAGCAAGAAGAAACATTTAGAAACAAAGAGTCTTGCAAGGGTGGAAAACCACTGTTTTGGGGGCACCTGAGTGCTCAAAGCTACTGAAGAAGGAAACTCGGCACAGGTGACATCTCCATGGCTTTGGGGAGCTCAGCCCTCACTGAAGATGTGGCTGGACGTCCAGGATCTTGCTGCATTTTAAAATATTCTCACAGCATATCCCTACAGTTTCTGAAACCAGATACTCGCCAGGTCCTCCCCAGAAATGAGGTGGGATGTGGGATGGGGAGGTCTCACTTTGGCCAAGCATGGAAGTTGGCACCAAGTGGAGCTGATTTGCAGTGTTGGGAACAGGGACAACTCCTGGCTGGGAAGCATTTGGGAAAGTGAGAAGTCAAGCAGGGATGGGTGGTGTTCTGCAAAGGAAGAAACACCCAAGGTTCTTCAGAGAGGACAGGGGCCCTGGGCAGAGCAGGGAGCTGGGGGGATGCTCGGTGCCTCACATGGGGACACAGCAGGGCTGGGGAGGGGCAGCCAGGGCTGGGGGAGCCTCACAGAAGAGGCCAAGAGCATCATGCAGCAGCTGCTGGGATGGGACAGCTGGGGAGGGTGGGTGGACATCAACGGGGAGCCAAGCTGGCAACGCAGCACTGGGTGGAGGCCGTGCTAAAGTGGAAGAAAACCAGCGGAAGGATGGAGATGCACTCCCCACATCCCCTCCAGCTCCACTCTGCAGCAAAGGGGACACTCCAAGCACAGGGGAAAAAAGAATAGAAACAATAATTGGGGTCTGAACTCAGAGCCCCAGATGCCACTGTCACGAACTGGACACTCACACATCATGAAAACTCAGGTACTGCCTGGAAGAGGGGAGACCTTGGAGACCTTCTGGGCTCCCTGTTTCCCAAATGCTACCTGAGGGGTGCCCCATGCTTGGGACACCCCCCAGGGACACCACAGAGCTTGTACTTTCCTCCCACCCTGCTCCCAGTGCCGGGCACAGGCAGGGGCTCAGCTCTGCAAGGCTGTAAATGGGGACAGCATGTGCACCCCAGGACACCCCCCAAGCTGCCTGAGCCTTCACCTCCAGCCAAAATATCAGAAGCCTGCAACCCCAGGCCAGCTACACTGGTGCTAGTGTGCACTGATGTGCAAAAGTGGACCTGGAGCCCCTTAAAAGCTATAGAATCAGGGTGAAGCAAGCAATGGAATAGTTTAACATCGAGCTGTCTTGATAGGTCAGAATTGTTAATAGTAATAAAAACAAAGATTAAACATGGAAAAGACCATCCCAAATGTTGTATCAAAACAGCTCTGACCTGCAGCACCAAAGAAACACCCCAAATCTATATTTATACTGTTTCAAAAAGTGTATTTATTTGCTTAACCCACAATGTCTCCAAGAAGGAGAAGAGTCCAGCATCTGCAAATTACCAGGCACTGGGAATGTTCGCAGAACTGTTTATCAATTAAGAAAGAGAGGACAGCAGGATAATCCCGCCTCTTCTGCTGTGTCCTCGCAGCACCAGTCTCAGGGGACCTGTGAGGTATCGGGGGCTGGAGGGGACCCAGCTTGCTGCAGTGTCCCACCGCGGCAGAGGGAACACCAACACTGCTGCCATTGTCACCCCCAGGCTGCCAGCCACCCGCCAGCGGGACCCAGGCGAGCTTTTGAGGATGGCTGGATGTTTTTTGGACAGAACCCGGTGTGGGAAGAGCAGACCCCATCAGCGAGCAGCTCAAAACACAAACAGTCGGGAGCCCAGGGGCAAGATGCCAACCATGGTAGATGCCAACCAGCTCCTGCCACAGGAATGTGCTCACCGAGGCACAGAAATCAAAAAACATGAAGGGAAAGAACTTCCTTTTATTCCACATATGTGCCTGGAGAAATGGAGCTGAGGAGGAGACGGGAGCACCATCCTGCTGCCACCCCATCACGGAACCAAAAATGACCCAGTGTCCAGCAAACCTTTGCCACGGGCACTGGTGGGAGCTCTCAGGGCAAGGACACTGTCCCTCCTTACTCCAGCATCATGGCAGTTCCATCACAGCATCTTCCCAAGGAAGCTACAGGTCTTACCCACATCCACAGCCCACCCACTCCAGCCACAACACACACATGTCCCTGCAGGGAGGGCATCCCTGTCCCCCAAAATCTGCAGTCTTGGCCAGCAAAGAGTGGAAGAAAGGGAAATATATCCTCAGGGGAAGAAAGATGAGAAGATGGTTTGAGGTTTAGGCAGTGTAACCTCTGAAAAGGGTCTTGTTCCAGAAATAGATCTGGGTGGGATGTATTTCTGGATGGGGTTTGCAAGGCCCTCACCAGCATCTTGCTCCAATCTGAAATCTCTGCAGAAGCAGTAAGTTGGTAGCTGATATTTTTTGCAGGGTGATGGGAAAACCAGGTATCAGCCATCAGCTGCACTCGTGGAAGGAGCAGGTAGCTGCTTCACTGTCCTGCAGAAACAGGCTGGATTTTTAATCTCACCCATCAGTTGCTCTTGCAATGTATAGGTGGTACAGAACTGCAGGAATTGTTAATCAAATGATTACAAGTAAGATTAAAGTTGTTGGACATGCTCAGAGAAAAAAAAAAAAATAATCAGTGAATAGATAATGCTGTAGAGGTGATTTCTTTTTTCTTTTCTGATCACCTGGCTCCCTGTCTGAGCTTTATGAGCAGCACACGCTTGGACACTCTCAGTCCCGATCAACCTGGAGAGGCAAAGGAGGAAAACATGGATGGTTCTTCCGTCCACCTCCTCTTTTGCTGTCTCAAAGGTCCTGACCAAGACACTCAAAGGGCTACTCCAGAGGTCAAAGCACATGTGTGACCACTGTGGTACCTACTGAATCAGGCATAAACAAAAGTACTATTGTTTTGACCAAAGAGTTTTAAATACTACAGTAACTACAGTAGCAGACCCTGCAGAAGGTCCCCTCCAGCAGACGCCTGGATCTCCTGCAGCTGGAGCATCTCTGCGGAGATGAGGCAGGAGCAGCCCTTGGTGCTGAGGCGCGGTCCCAGCTGCTCGGTGCAGGGCGTTGCACCTCGGGGCTGCCAGCCCTTGGCAACCTGACATGGCCTGGTTTGCATCCAGGTCCCACGTTACATCATCGTTCATCAAACCCCATCTGCCCCTGAACCTACATTCACACCCCAGAAACCCCTTTTCTCCCTCAAATTAGTCATGCAATGAAAACACCCCTCAGATGGACAGCTGCAGTTTGCATAACACCGTCCGGAGCATGCTCGGTGCTGACTAATTCCTCATCGCAACAATGGAAAAACCCAGAAATCTTGGTGAATAAGCCAGTCTGTGTCCTAAGTCAGCCCTTGGATTTCCTCCCTTTCTCGAGCCCGTCTCGCCTCTGCAAAAGCTCCGCTGGGGCTCTGCAGCCAGCCTCAGGAGCAGAAAGCTCAACAAGCTCCCAGTTATGTGCTGGGCTCTCAGCTGTTTGCTGCAGCCAGGAACTGGCTGGAAATCAGTTCAAAATGTTCCACTTCCAAACCCCACCCCACAACCCCTGGATTTCTCTCTTCACACTCACAGAAGCAGGCGTTGGGCTTTTAACTGCTTTGCATTCTCTATTGGGAGAGCAAGGGACGTCCCCTGTGTTCGTCACTCACTTCTGCAACTTCCACCCCAGGACAGAAGCCAAGGTGGACCCTAATCCCAGCTCCAGCAGCTATTTCCTTGCTCTGCTGCCTCACCATCCCATGTTTTTCTCTGTGCATAGTTTCATCTCAAGAGCCACAGACATTGTCATCCACCTCACCCAAGCTGGGCACGCAGCAGGTCACCACCGTCCAGCATTTCATACCCATCACCCACATCCCACCGCTTCCCCATGGGCTCTGCCACTATCCCATCCCTTGTTGGAAGACACCAGCCACCACTCCACAGTGCCACGTGCCAAGAAGAACTCCCTCACATGGATCTCCTGATCATGACCAGCTCTGGACGTGTCACACTCTGCTACTCATAGGAAAAATGCAGCAGAAATCAAGACTATCTTTGCTCTCCCTTTCTTGGCCAACTCCCAGGCACAGTCTAGATCTGGAAGTCTTCAACCCAAGTTTTGCATTGCAAGAGCAACTCAAGCACTGTTGGCCATTGGCATGACCCCATAGCACTCCCATCTTCTCCCATCCCTGCTCAGGCAAACTCCTTTGAAATCAGCACAAGACCTCTCAAAAACTTTCCTCTGTGATAACAGGACAAGGTGCTTCTCCCCAAACCAGCTGAGGCTAAACACAGCCCAGCAGGCTGCTGAGAACTTCAGCACAAGGTGATGTGGAGCACAGCAGTGCTCCCTGCTATGCTGTTCAACCAAAACAGGTTGTTTTTCACCCCAGGGATAAACCTGGGCCCTGCTGGGCTCAGCAGGGACCAGAGAGGTTCCCCACAGAGCAGGTTCTGCATTTGTCATCCTGACCATTTGCCTCCCTGTTGCAGAGAGGAAAAGCTGCCTCTGCTTCGGCAGCGGGGCCAGGCAGGACCGGACACTCTCTGCCTGGTGCCAAGGGGTTAAGCTCACACTAAGTTCCCAAATCCAGTTGCTTCCAACTGGCTGCTGCCTGCGGTTTGTGGGAAGGGATTTTGCTTTTTAATAACATTATAAATAGGGCTGTGTTCGGCATGCTGCAAACCCAGTTACTCTCTCTCTCCCACCCATCTCCCTCCTCCTCCTCCTCCTGCTTCTCTTCCCACCACACTAATTCCAGATCTGACCATGAATCGGTCAGGCTTCTTCTTAAGTGTCCTCAGCCTACTGGTGTGTCTCACCTCCATCGTGCAGGCATGTCCCCCGAGCTGCCACTGTCATGGCGGAGACCTGCAGCATGTCATCTGCGACAACGCGGGGCTGAAGAAGATCCCCAAGGTGCCTGAGCAAACGCGGCTTCTCAACCTGCAGAAGAACAACTTCCCCGTCTTGCCGACCAACGGCTTCCGTGACATGAAAAAGCTGGTGTCCCTGCACCTCCAGAGCTCACGGATCAAGGAGATCTCGACTGGAGCCTTCCGGGGGCTCAAGAGCCTGGTCTACCTCTATCTCACTGACAACCAGATCAGTGTTATAAAGGCAGGAGCTTTTGAAGACCTGTCTGATCTCACCTACCTGTACCTGGACAAGAACAAGATCCCAGACCTACCCAAAGGGCTCCTCTCCCCTCTTGTCAACCTCTTCATCCTGCACTTGGGCAGCAATAAAATCCGGGAGCTGAAACCAGGAGCCTTCAATGGGGCTAAAGACCTGCGTTGGCTCTTCCTCTCTGACAACTCCCTCACCAACCTCCTGCCCGGGGCCCTGGAGGACGTAGAAAACCTTGCTGTCCTCCACCTGGACAAGAACCAGCTGAGCAACTATCCCGTGAACGCGATGAGTAAGCTGAGGGTGCTGGAGGAACTCAAGCTTTCTCATAATCCAATCGAGGTCATCCCCGACAACGCCTTCCAGTCCTTTGGGCGATACCTGCAGACGCTCCACCTGGACAACATGAAACTGAAAAAGGTGAGTCCTATCTTTTTGTGTTTGCTCCGGATAAGAAACACAGGGCTTATTTTCCTTTTCCTTTCCAAAGCCCTCAAGTTTGCTGTCCCTCTCTCACAGAGGGGAGATGTGGACCTGCAGGGTCTGCAGACGGTGAGGCACTGGCCAGCTGATAACAACCCTGACACGGTCCAAACAAAGGATGAGACAGAACACTCGCCCTTCTGTTATTTTATGCAAAACCGAATTATCTAGAGCTGATCAAACTCCCTGGAAAAGCAGCACATTCCCTTCTGAGCTGAAGGTGACACCAGTCATTAGGAAAGGTGTTTGGGGTGCTCCAGGATAATTAGCAACCTTCCTTCCCTTATCACAGATACAAGACATGAGGAGAGAGGTGAACATCTGCCTCATCCTCAAGGGACTGGAGGGTGCTGCCACCTGGCTCTGCCCATTCCCTCAGCCTGGGTACCTGCTGTAGGTTGTGAGGGGGACACTCCTCGGGGGGGCTTATGAATACCAGTTTCTTACCCCCACCCTGCAGACAGGTGGGCACACGGACCTTCACCTTCGCCTCCCCCTGTGCCTCCCAACTTTACACATTATAAAGAAAGGTTTGTTTATTGATGGTCTCTCAAAAGGAACTCTCGCAGCATCTCACAAAGGAGCCCTGTTCCCACTGGAGAGGAGGGGCATTCAGGTAACTGGGGTGGCAAAACAACCCCCTTCTTCTGAGAGAAAGCATGATCCACAGGCAGGAGCATCCCACTCGGGTTAGGACCTCTGCAACACCAGGCGAGAACAGAAGGGAACACAGTGCAAGAGCAGCAACACCTTGTTGCAGCCTGATGTCCCAGGCAGGCGGAGCAGAAAGTTCTCCCCAGGATGAGGCTTTGCCAGAAAGCCCAAAGGGCACCCAGGTATGGTAGGTGAGCACTCCACAGCAAAGCAACAACCACCACGTGCAGGGAGATGTGGTGGAAAAGGGAATTTCTGAGCAGCAAAGCAACTCAAAGTGCCCCACAGGGATGAGCTGATCACCTGAAAACTACCAGGAATAGATCACAGCAGTTTTGAAGGGGGTATAACACCCCAAAATGCTTAAAACCAAAAGTTAGTTTGCCCAGGTGGAAAACAACAATATCTAAATGAGCTCAGTAGGACCCAGTCAGTATTTGAGCCCTTGCCCACTCTCAGCACTAACCTCTCCAGGATGGGAATAAAACAAACTCAATATTTCAAAACAATCTACTGACCTCTCTAGGCAAGATCCTAGACATGCTGTCACAGCACTTCTGTAGACTCTGTTTTAAGGCACTTTCATCATGCACAAGTCAAAAATTACAGCTTAACTTTTGTACCAACTGTAGACACAATCCCAAGTTATACGTTAAAGAAATTAGACTAACTCATGATGCTGAGGTGCACCAGCTAACAATTCCACCCAGCAAAAAAGACTTCCTTCTTTTTAGTGACCACCTGTGGACAAGACCTTTAAAGTCTCTTCTGTAGCCAGATGCCTCCTTTCCACCACCCCAGCCCAGTAAGGCACCAATTTACAGGATCAGTGCTAACGGGGGGGCTTCTGCAGCTGTAGAGCTTGCATTCTTTTTCAGGAAAACAAACCTCTCATCCCAGCTCAGAGTTTCCTCTCCAAATCCTCAAAGGTCTCATATCCAAACGGCCCACATGTGAACTTTGCACTGCTAGGAGACATCTAATCACAGAGGCCTCATGACCTGGGAAATCATTACCAAATACTTTAAATGCCGCTGGCATCTTTACTGCAGCTCATTCTGCTTCACAAAAATACTGTCTTTTGTTGTTCCCTGGACAGCTGCAAGATTTTAGAGCTGATCAAGTGCAAAACCCATCCCCACAAAGCTGTCCCAGCCTGTATTGCAGTTGAGCAGAAATAGCAGAAACCAGGTAACACAGATCCTGGGAGCTTTGCATACACCCCTAACTATATATTTATTGCAAAATAAATTACAGCAGAAATTGTCCACCTAAATAAGGGAAAAAAATCACCCGTTTCTTTACAAGCGCATGCTCTGGCAGGCAGCATAGCAGATGCGAACCCCTCTCCTGGGGCTGGAAAAGGAATGAGCAGCTGGGACAGCACAGCACTGTCCAAAGCGGAGCTGCCGCCCGCCGCGCCAGCACCGCTCCGAGCAGCTCCGCTATCACAGCTGACTGACCAACAGCTACGGTACTCCGGGAATCTCTTAGCTAAGCTCTAATCCTGTCCAACATCGCTTAATTTGGAAGATGACAAAAGTTCCCAGCTTAAAATACTGCATTTCCTCTGTCAGTCTTTCCAGCTTTGACAGCTTGAAGAGAGCCTGCAAGTTTCTGGCCAGAAATGGGGCACAGGCCTATGACTGGAGGGGGTTCTGGTAGACTTAGTGGGTCTCCTCTCCACCCTTGAAAGAAAGCTTTCCCCCACTTTGAGAAGAGGGAGAAACGGTTTGTCATAACCAAGAGGAGCTTTGTGCTTTGTCAGTGTCCCCTTCTCCAGTTCATCACCACAATGAAGTTTGTGTTGAGGTGTTTCCTTTCAAGAAGTAACTTTCCAACCTGAGTAACCATGGGTTGAGAAAAGCCAGAGGTGAGACCACAGGGAGGAGAAGAAGGGGCTGCAGACCTGGGTCTGCAGCCTCTCCTCTCTTTGGCAGCTTTCTTAAGGGAAGCTTTCCCTTAAAACCTGCTCATTGATGGAGAAAAGATGAATCCTGCAGCATTCCTTGCAAACAACCCACTGGAAATGAGAAAAAAAAAAAAAAAACAGAGGAGGTTGAGGTGCTGGAAACCTGCCTCTATTTCTGCACTGCTTGGATGCCAAGTGTAACTTTCCACTCGGAGCCCCCGGGCACTGCCAAAGTCTACAGCCCCTTCAGACACCACAAACACTCCCTCCTTCAGCCGTTCCAGGACAGGCAAGGCAACAGGCGCTGGGAGGATTTCCAGCCTTGGAAAGGAATAGACACAGAAAATATCTTCATTTAAAACAGAGAAGCATGGCTCAAAAATAAAGAAGGGTGCCAGACTTCACTTTATTTAGGGATGTGTCTGCAAAGACAATCCCACATGGGTTTGGGACATAGCTCTTTTCAGGCAGGAGACTCCATCACCCATGAGCCCACCAGCCTGATGCCTCTGTTAGGTGTCTAGAGCTTCCAGAAAGCCAGGACCCAATCCACCACACTTTCTCATGCTCTTTCCATGCTTATACCACTAAAAGTCTCCAACAGAGGCACACAGGTCTGAAGTCCCTGTCCCTAACTCAGCGCTCCTCACCGGAAACCTTTGCACTCTAGTTTTCAGACAACGCGTTTGCCGGCGTGACCGCGCTGAAGACTGCTCACCTGGAGAACAACCGGCTCACCCAGCTGCCCCGCAACTTCCCCTTCGACAAAATGGAGACACTGACGCTCTCCAGGAACGCCTGGCACTGCAACTGCCAGCTGGCACATCTGCGCAAGTACAGCACCGCGCTCCCCTTCCCTCACCCCCTCCCTTGGGGTCCCCCAAGGGAGGTCCCCTTGAGCTGTGCCAGGCACAAGGAGGATGCTGAAGTATTGTCCGTAATGGTTTGTACCTCCTGTAAACTCCTGGTCTTCCTCCCCGTGTCCCAGGTGGCTGAAGGGCAATCGCACCCGTACCGACGAGACCTGCTCCACACCGGCACAGTACCGGGGACAGTCCATCAGGGACACCGCAGCCCTCCGCACCTGCAAGCTCCCCACCAAGAGGTCCAGGAAGGGAAGCCGCCATTAAACACGTAAGATGTGTCACTTTTAGTCAGACCTACGGCAAACACAGTGTGAATTTTGGGGTTGACCTGTGCAGGGAGAGGAGATGGACTCAAGCCTTGTGGGTCCCTTCCAACTGAGGACTTTCTATGGTTCCGTGAAACCCTGTTGCCACCAAAGGTTTGAGGACTTCTGTCTCTGACCTCAATGGCACCAGGGTTTGGCTCAGAACAGCTCACCCATTCACCCACCAACACCTCCGCTCAGAGCTGCTCCATCTCCTGGCAATTCTGGGCTCCACGGGCTCCCAGAGCAGAGAACATGCCTGGAGCATCAGGGTCAACCTTGTAGAACACACACAGGGCTAAAGACAGGCCTGGGGCAGCAAGTCAGGGTGAAATGTGTGATTAAGTGTCAAAACAAGGGTGGATTTAGCCCACTCTTAGCCTGAGCTTGGATCACACACACTTCACTTTTCTAACCAACTAGAGATGCTCAGCCTTTTGCCCTAGTGAAGGTCCTCTCTGGGTCTAATTTAAAATCCAGGACACAACATTGCTGGGAAATCTGGCCTCAAGTTGCCCAGACCATATGAAAGCCGACGTATTTCATAAGGAGCAGTTCTCAGTCCAGCACCTGTCTTTCAGCAACTACAATTCCCATCCAAGACACTCAGGTATTTAAAAACAAGGGCTGATGCCTTCAAATGAGTGTTCCAGAAGAGGGAGGTTTGAGACAGCAAATATTCTTTGAATAAAGTGTTCTGGGCCAGAAGGTGATTCAGAGACAGGACTGGTTTTCCTTTGAGCAATGAGCTTCCTGACATCTACCAACCCAAACACCAACTGTGAAAACCCACCACACAAACACCTTCCACAACTGGAAACTACCAAGAGTATTAAATTCAGCACACGTGGCGGAGCAAGAAAGCCACAGTTATCATCACACCATACCAAGCATTTTGCTTTTCCCCACCCCAGGAATGCTCTGGAGCTTGTCTGGATTCCAAAGGACTTTGAATGAGTCTGCAAGTTTCTAAGCTCCGGGAGAGGGACCTTTGCTCCATTTTTTAAGTAAACAACTGTACGAACAAAGGTTGTCCCAGTGCCTTGTCGTAGCAGAAAGGACAAGGCAGAAGCCCAAAGCCCAGTTGTGGTCGTTTGGTCCCCAGTTCCCTAAGGATGCGCATGACAGGATGGAGAAAGTAAATTTATGACCAAAATGTCAGGGATGATGCCAGCTGTTCTGTGTCTTCCTAAAGTTATTTCTCTTGCAGTGCCAGAGGTTTCATGGATTGGAGATGGAAATACCAGTCGTTCCATGTAGGGCGGGTAAAGTTCCGCTCTAAGGATGGAAAAACTTCAGTTTTCTAAACCACAATACTTTAATCTATTTTATTTACAGGTCTAGCCCTTTTTAGCCTTCTTCTCTCCCTGCCTGAACTCATTTCCAGTTCAGTCCTTCGTGGTGAGAGTAAGAAAACCAAGACACTAAATACCTGATTTCTCTATAGCACCTTCCATCCAGCTCTCTCAAACAGGTTTATTAATGAAATAGAAAACGCTTTATTTCAGTCTCGCAGAAGACAAAGTTCAGTACCTGCAGGTATGAGTGCCAAAATGCAGCACATAAACCCATTTCAGTGTGGTGACCGTGATTTTAAGGAATATGAAGTACTCCTGACTTCGATGTGCACCCCTTGAGAGCCGGGCAGCTTTAACAGGTGTCAGCTGTGAGAGTCTGTGTTTCAGGGATGACCACATTTCAGATGAAAGTCTGCTTGGCAGTTTCTAAAATAATTCCCTACTCTTGAAAATGTTGTTCTTGGGTTTCTTCTCTTATGAAGGAAGTGCTTCCTGACCACCACCACTTTGGGTAAGATACTCAAGAGTTACACAGAGTTGGCAGAGAGGTCCAGGACAGGACCAACCCATCTCCTCTAGTGTGGGATCTTGTAATAACTCCTTGACTCCTAACTCTTCCATTTCAACATGGGCTTCATTCACTCACTTAGTGTAAAACAAACAGGCAAATGCTAGAAGATTACTGATCTGCTTGAAAAATCCCCTTAAACATGTGGACTTCTCTCTCTCTTTTTTCCCCTTAGCAGGCCCCGGTATGGCCTGTCCTGGTGACCGGTCACATCAGCCATCAGAAAACTACTGACTTCTGAGTCCTTCCTTAAGCTTCTCCTACCTGTCAGGAAACATTTCTGATATATCCCAACACCTCCAGCCTCCTCCAAATCTCCGCTTCTCTGCTGATCGCAGGATGGAATCCGCCTTTCCAATCTTTTCCGACATCTATATATTTTAAAACAGGCAACCTTTTAAAACTAAACTATGCATGACCATACTAAGACAAGCTAACCTAGATCCTGCCGGTAAAACACAGTCATCTTCCCCAGAGACAACACAACCCACGTCCCTGATCAACCAGTTGGTCGCTGTCTCTCCCCTTCCAGTGGAGTGGAAGCAAGTGGGAAGGTCAGAGCATCCCTACCCCAGCTGCTTGATCAGGAAAATTGGTCTCAACCCACGCAAAGAGACTCCTCTGCCTTCCCACGAGGGGATCCCTGCAGGCCAGGGCTGAGGGGGAACAGGTGAAGCAATGACCAAAAACCGGTGGCCCTGAGACCAAGCTGCCCTTTCACGCCAAAAGGCAGCAATCTCTCTATGTTGGCCAAAAAAAACATATCCTTCAAGTGAGGCAGTACATGGAAACCCCCAAACTGGAGCCATCTGGAGACTGGATTCCTTCCCACTCCGTGGGGTCTACCAAGATGCATGTACATCCAAGAGGAGAAGGTGCGACCATGCAGCCCGGCATGGGCAGCCCTCTTCTCTCTGCCTGTGCTCCAGAGGGTCTGGCAGGACACCAGGATGACTGTGGTTTATTGTCACGGCTATTACGATACCACAGTTGCAACTTAACTGCGTTTCTGTTTTGGTTTGGGTTTTTTTTGGTTTTGTTTTTTTGTTTTTAATCCTAAAGAGTTCTATAAATATATGTATATTTATTCCTCTGTAACTGAGTGTAAATGACCTTTAAGAGGATGAAAGCTCCTCTGTCTCCTATATAGAAATCAAATTGTATATTTTCTTATGTACATCTTCTGTATAAAGCTCTTGCTGCAAAGATGAATTCAACAAGTCTCCCTGTGTCTGTCAGAGGGCTGGGGGATCAGAGGTAACACAAGACCAGTGGTACAAATATAGACTTAATCCTCTTTATCCTATGGGCAGAGCAACTGTTTGGGAGGGGTTTATTATTTCTCTTTCTACAAAGCAGGAACATGTGACGCCTAATGAGTCCTGAGCACTGGCAGTAATGTCTGAAAATATTTTGTGATGCCCAACTCAAGCCTACTATAAAAATAGATGGTTGTCACCTGACAGAGTCCAGGCAACAGCACCAGAACCGTCCCTGGTGTTTTCAGCATGAAGAACATCACATCCAGGAAAAATCCCTGGCTCCCTCTGAGACGGCCCCAGGACAGATGTCCTGGAGTCCCCTGCTCTGCAACAGAGCACAGTGACCCCTGTAAAACCCTGGTGCTGGAGCAGTCCGGATCTGCCGAGAATAATGCACCTAATCTGACTCCCAGCCCACGTGTTCATCCATCACAACAGTCTGCTTCCTCAGCCTTTGCAAGCAGCAAAGTTATTTTCTTTAAAATAAAACCAAAAAAAAAAAAAAAAAGGCTCTTTTTTGGCTCAGCCATTCACTCACAGGCACACACATGCAGATGGCCGGTCCTGCCTGTGAAACGTGTCACCCAGTGTGCCAGTGACAGGCTCGCTGGTGGCCTGTCCCCATCCACGTGCAGGACACGCTGGGGGGTGCAGGGACATGCGCTGGAGCAGCGGCACACACGCTCCGACACGTGCTGCCCTTCCAGGAATTCGGTGCCTAGTTCTGCGCATGTGGATGGCGCCAATCCCATGTTCAGACTCAAACACATCGCATGCAACAGGGTTTTCGGTCTGCCTGTGCAGAGCAGGACAGGGAAAGAACTGACAGCTGTGCAGCAAAATGAACACATGCAGCCACCCACGCTGATACAAACCAGCAATACCTCTTCCAGAATCTGTCATCCTTGCAGCAAGTACAACAAAAGGATTTATAAGCCTTGGGATGCACCAGCAGAAACTCAGTTTATGACGCTGAATCGAATATCTTACAAAGCTTCCTCCTCGGACACCCCACCAGCAACCAGGCAGGATCCCCCTGCTTCCTTCCAGGACTTGGCTCCTTCACTCCTCAGCTCAGCCCCACGGTCCCATCACACCTGGGCCAGCAGCTCTAGCACCGCTGGGTACCAGCACGCTGCAGAGATGCCCAAACTCGGGCCTCACTGTGACAAATGGCACTTACAGCTCCAGCCACAGCAGCTACAACTCACCACAGCCTCCCGCATGTGCATCTTGCTGATAACCATCCTTATGACCTCAGGGGGAACAGGAGAACCTGCGATGACGCCTGAAAGAAAAAGAAAAGTAGGAATATCTTGGAAAACATCTATTTACTCCCTCAGAAGGTTCTCCACTCCTAAATTTAAATACTGGCAAGACCATCGGGATACACCGGTTCCTGTCAAAATGCTTTATATTTTTACGAGTACAGGTCCTGGTTATTCTAGAAACAAAGGCTGCAGCAAGGCCAGTTTGCCTGAATGAGTCAAGGATTGCCAGAGTTCACTCATTAGGAAAATAAACACTATAGCAGAAATCCAGTCCAAGCTGCGGTTCCTGAAAAGGAAAGATTGAGAGCAGAACGCTCCCATTGAACCAAACATCCTTTCCTCCTGCCTTGCATAGACCAGCCCTTTTGGAAGAGGACACATTTTCACCTGTTCCATCCTAGGATAAAAGAGCAAAAGAGTGGGGAGATATACAGATTTTGCTGGGGAACAAGGTGAAATGGGGTTATTTTACATGCAGAGATAATTAGGTAATCTGTTCAAGCATTTCTTCATGCTCCAGCACCATCTTCTCTCCTCTAAAGAGCTGGTGGTCTCCCCATTTTGGCTCAGCTATTTCTGCAACAAGAGGGGAAGCTCCAGCACACATTTTCACACCCTTTCCAGTACTTGGATGAATGACTTCAAAACCAGGTAGGAAACTCCAGGTCAGAGAAGTCCCAGCACAGCTCTGCTGTAGGGACTGCGCCAACCTAAAGCAGACGAAGCGTCTGCTGCCACACGGTGGTGGTTACTGAGAGCTGAGCAAAATCAGGCTCTCAGCTCCCTGCTGCAGCTGATAGAACAGAAATATCCTTCCCCAATCTGCCTAAAGATGGAAGAAACCTTAAAAGTGCATATTTCTGGAAGGAAACCCCAAGGAAAGGAAACCCCAAGGAAAGGAAACCCCAAGGAAAGGAAACGTAGCATCAGATTAACAGTGAAACATAAAGCTTGTGCAACAAAGCTCTTCCCTCCAGACAGAGCCATTTGTTCACAAAGCTTAATCCAGCCTCCCAGCAGGGAGCAAGTAATATCCAGTTTCTTGGGGTTTTTCCATTTGAGCTGTCAGACTTACCTCCCTGGAGAGACGACAGGTCGTAGGACTCGAAGTTCGGCTGGGAGATCATGTCTATGAACATGGTTGGTGTGCCATGTATAAAGGAGCATCTTTGGGAGGAGAAAGAGAGAAAAGACAAAGCTGCAGAGCTGGAACCAGGGGCAGGCTTAGCTCAGCACCCCAG
This sequence comes from Patagioenas fasciata, assembly GCF_037038585.1. Lineage (NCBI taxonomy): Eukaryota > Metazoa > Chordata > Aves > Columbiformes > Columbidae > Patagioenas > Patagioenas fasciata. The sequence continues at coordinate 5,242,350 of NC_092537.1, read as the reverse complement.
CCCAGCCCAGCAGAGCAGCAGCACAGGCGCAGGCACTACAGCTGTGCTCTTCCTCCACGCATATATACATACAAAAAGATACGTAAATATCCATATCTGTGTGTATTATACACACACAATAGCTTGTTTGTTTTACAAGCTACACGCAAAGAACAAGCTGGAAATGCAGCTTTCACAGCAGCAAAGCTGGACTTGGAGGGCAGGTGGGTAAGTGTAAAAACACACCAGCAGCAGCAAACAGAGGCAGCACAACGTTTTCCAGCCAAAGCCCTACAGTGACCTGCAGAATCCCTTATTTTTGGGTAAAGAGAAGTGCAAGAAACTCCCAAGCACAGCTGAAAAGGCAAGATTCAGGTTCCTGTGCAAATGTATGCACCAGCAAACCTGCCTGTGTCGTGGTGGGAAGGAAGAGCATGAACAATGGCCTGGCAGGAGGGACAAGGGACAAAAGCATCGCCTGGAGGAAAAGACCTCCTCTGTAGAAAGAAGAAGTCTCACTTCTCTTGAGACACGGACTCCAGAGCAGCCTTGCCCTCGAACGTGGGCGACGAGAAGACGCAGGAGGAGCCGTGCAGAGCCATCACCATGCAGCCGCCCACCGAGGCCAGGCAGTGGTAGAGCGGTGCGGGGATCACAACGCGATAGTCCTGGGGTGAAGCCAAAGACAAGAGTGAGGAGGGGAGATCTTCCAGCCCCCGACCAGCCTGTCTCACTGCTGAAGGGCAAAGATCCCAACAGAGGAGCTTCCCCCCAATTCACTGAAAATTTGCTGGAAATCTGCACTTCTCTGTGTTCCTGTTGGGTGGAAACACGATGCTGACGCTTCCTGCCTTCAATAAAAATCAGCTTGGGAAGTTTTGGTTGCCAACATTTCACCCTGTAATTTCGCAATGTCTTTGCTAAACTTATTGATCTGGTAATGCTTACGTATTATTTTTTGATATATCAGAAGAGAAGAGTGGAGGTGCTATGACAGGCATGAAATATGCAGGACTTGACACATGCTATTAATTTCATTTGGTTTTTTAAAACACCAAAGGCTCTCGAGGCTGATTGAAGCAGCCCATCTTTTTTCCTGGATCAAAGCCGTTGTGTTAGAAATAATTACTTCAGAACCCCAAATGAAAATATTTGCCTTTAACAGCTTTTTAAAGGATGTACAAATGGAATGGTCAGATTCTGATAAGAGTAGCAAAACTGTATACATGACATGAAACAACAATCAAACTTCACATGAAGCTAAAATGAAACATTAATGGTCTCTTTGTGGCAGTGAAACCCCCCCAGACTCTGTTCCCCATCCCACCTGCTCGGTGAAGCCCAGCCTCATCCCAATCAGGTTGGCGTTATTCACAATGTTGCTGTGTGACAAGGTGGCTCCTTTGGGGCTTCCTGTCGTCCCCTGCAAGACACAGGGCGTTATGGCATGATGACACCTTTTCCAAGGAAGAGCTCCCTGTGCTCTCCAGAGAGGTTTCCCTGGGCTGATCTTGCACTTCATTCTCCACTGAGACCTGGGAGACTTTATTTCCTTTCTTAACAGCATCTTAACCCCAAACCCCACAAAAAAATGGTCCAAGTTCAGTTGGACAGAATTCACATGGAACCCTCCCATGTCCATCAGCCCTTGAGAAAGGGTTGAACAACAGAAGCAAGGGGAGAGGCCAGAATGTTTCCTCCATCCTACAGAAGAAGGTGGAACCAGGGCTTAGTCTCAGAGGACAGAAGACAAAGGAAGCGGGATGTTCAGCTCCCCGTGAGCCCAGCGAGGAACCCAACCACAAGGCATGGAGCAGGCAGAAGCACCTACTGAAGTAAACTGGATGTTGATGGGCTCGTTGCAGGAGAGGCTCTGCTGCGTGGCTCGCAACTGCTTCATGTGGCTGCTGTCCCCGGCCTGCATCACCTCGTCTATGTGGAAGGTGCCAGGCAGCTTGGAGTCCAGCGTGATGACAATGGATAGGTCAGGAAGCCTGGTAGAAAGAAAAACACCATCAATGATAAGGAGAAAACTGCCTGCATAGGTCAGGGCAAACCTCCAGGACAATCTAAACCATTCAGATGAGACCTTGTGCATGTCCTTCCGCTGGAGCCTGTGCTGTGCAGAGGGGAGGACACAAGGCAGGACACAGCTGTGAGTTCACTGCAGAGGTACCAAGTGTTCTTAACTCACCTTTTGCTCTTTATTCCCCCCGGACTGGATTTTTCTAGCTCAGGACATGATTGCTTGAGAAGATCATAGTATTTCTGTGATTTAAATTGAGTGGGAAACACCAGTGCCTTACAGCCAACCTGGGAAGGGAGACAAACTCTGAGAAGCCGCATTGGGTTGATGTTCAGGGCATGATAAAGAGTGGTCACCGCTGTCACAGCAACACACACAGCACTGTGACCCCACACAGCCACAAACACCACACAGGGATTTTTCTACCTCTTTTTAAAGCATGAGCTATTTTGAAAATGAAAACATTTTTTCATTCAGCCTTTACATTTACATAATCCCGAAACAAAGCACTCCAAGAATTTCCATTTCTTTTCCAGCAGAGTTTTGCTGAATTTGACCCAGATTTACAAACTACTTTCATCTTCCAAAAAAACACATTCTTGTCAAATAAGCTATTTACATAAATTATTTACTCTGCAGTTTTCACTGTTTTCCCAAGGTCTGTGAAGTAAGGAGACCGAGACTATGCCAATAAATTATTGCTAAGTTCCCTCTGGGGTTTGTCAGAAGGGAAGACAAACATTTGCTCTACTTTCTGGAACAATCTGCTCAGAACCCAGGGGATGGAGTCTGTGCTGGGATGTTCTTGGCCTTTGTAACTTTTTACTATTAGTTCTTCCAAAGGACTATCCTGGTTGAACCAGCTTTGCAAACGGCCACCACCAGTCCAGCTCTCCCTGATGCACTCAAGCGCTGAACCAGCAGCTCATCCGTCCCATGTCCCCATGAACAGACAGCTGCTTGTGTGCATTCTCATAATGAATCAATTAGCATTACCAGTAAGCGCCATACAAACCTTCCTGATGACAAATTCCAGCTCCAAGGCCTGGTAGGCTGGATTCACAGATGCCTGAAGAGGGAGAAACAAGGTTGATCAGAGTTATCCTTGCCTTGAAAAGCCTCTCCCTAACACATGTTCCAATAGAAAAGTTCTCCCAGGAACAGGAGGCACTCAAAGCCTCCCTTTCTCTCCAACGCCTGAAAATAAGAGGTCCTCACTACAGGGATTTCACATTCACCAGAAAAAATAGCTGAATTTTGTTTTCTGTTGTGCAAACACAATCAGAAAAGAGATACATGTGAGGTAGTCACCAAAACCAGACCTCCTGTCTCCCAAGCAGACGTTCAGTCCAATGAACTGAAGACTCAAAGCTCAAGAGCAAGTCAGGTTTCTTAACAGACAACCACAAAAATACCAGCTTTGTACTGCCCAGCTCTCCACAGCAGCAGTACTGCTCACTGGAGTTCACATGAGGCTCGTACTGAGCTCATCCATGCTCTTACTGCATCTTAGCAGACACCGAGATGAACCACAATGAAGAAAATGCACCAGAAGATGCAGTGCAGTTTTCACCACAGTGCATTGTCTAAATAAAACCCATTTTGGTCAATGTACCAAGTCATACTACCAAATGAAAATCAGCTTGGGGGAGTATGCAACTTGGGCTACTTTTTTAAGTGAGTATTTGCACCATGAAGGAATACAGGTCCTGATGAGGAGGGATCTAAATAACTGGTAACGTTAGGACAGCAGCATATTACAAGAAAAAGGTCCTATAGGCAAAAATGTGTCCATCTGTCATCATTTACTGCAATAGTTCACAGCAACCCGTTTCTTGCTGCTCCTTGCTCTGCAGTCTGCTTTCCTACACAGCAGAGAATGCAGAGGGTGGTGCAGATATTATTTAAACACCGGATTCAGTTATAACCAATACACTGCGGAAAAGCATGGAAAAAAGGGACAACAAACTTTACTCCCCAGCATCGCCTATGGCTTCTTTGCCTCCAAGTCTTTTCCCAACAGGCTGCTAAAAGTTCAGATGCAGCAAACTCCTCACCAGGATGATTCCTGCCTGGGCAGTTGCAAACTGCAAGAGAACCCACTCGTATCTGTTGGGACTCCATATCCCCAGCCGGTCTCCCTTCTTCAGGCCAAGAGCCAGCAGCCCAGCTGCTGCCTGGTCCACCTGCAAAACACAACACAAGACCCTGAGGATCACACAGTGGATGCAGTGGGGGATATTTGACTCCAGGAACCACCTTCTGGGGAAAACCCACCATCTTTGCAACTGAATTGAACAGAATGTGCCCCTGCTGCACAGAATGTGAGCATGTTCCAGGTGTGCATACACATGTATGAACATTCTGAGATATTCATGAACTTTGTATAGTTTTATTATGTTCATAAATCAATTTATGAACTCTGCCTTGTAGGAGACACGATATTGAGGAAAAGCTGTTCCCTGAATTACAACCTGCTCTTCAAAATTAGGGTAAGCACATCTAATCTTACTTATCTGAATGGGTGTAACCAAACCTCTAGTAAATTTAAAAAAAAAAACAAAACCCCAAACAATTCTTCTTATCCAAGATCATATCACACATTTAATAGAAACTTTGCAATAGATATATTGGCCTCCATTCAGAACACATATAGGCGTATATTTTTATGTAATATGCACACATACATACACAGGCACAGATACGCCCACACACGTTTTTGCATACAATATTGAGGCCAAGCTCTCAACTTTGCTCCTTTGCCTTTGTGCTTGGACCAGGAACCTCCACACACTCAGGACCTCTGACAGAGCAACTAATGCAAGAGCTGGCGCCTGCTCCCGTGGAGAAAAACACCCTGAGTCAGCCTATAACACATCAGATAAGAGTGACAATTTCAATGTACGAAAGCTCACCCTGGGATACCTAGCACACATTTAATGCATGTTGCTTCCTCCCTTTGATCTCGAGGACAAAGGCAGCACACGCCCATCGGGTGTTTGCTGGGGAGGTGTCATCAGCCGCTGCTCAGGGACAGGCTGAAGATCTACACTGACACATCTCACTCCTGAGCTGAGCCATGAAACCATTTTCATTTCTCCATTGTGCCGGCTGCTGCAATCATCCTCCCGCCGGGCTCTCCAAGGAGCAAACCAGGCACTCACCTCCTCTTTTAACTGAGCAAACGTCTTCCGAACGCCATCTCGGTGGAAGACCAAGGCTTCACGGTCGGGAAACCGCTCAACAGTATTATCGAGGCACTGGCTCACGGTTTTGGTGAGAAGGGGGATGTCTGAGGTTCCCTGGACATAGCTGCTGGTCAGCCTGTGGGAGGCAGATGGTGTCCCCGTGTGCAAGGCCCTGCAAAACAGAAGATGTGGGTAGAGCAGTAGGAAAAAGCATTTTAGAATTATCAAGGCTTTCATGGAGTTCTGATCAGCAGCAGAAAAGCAGTGACCTCCCCTCAAACCACAGCTCCCAACCATCCCAGCGCCGCAGCTCTTGCCTCGGTTTCTCTCTCCGGCTCCTCCTGCTCTGAGCCTCTCTCTGCCCCAGCAGCCAGACCCACCTCGGGCAGCCCCGCTCTCCCTGTCCCTCCTCACTCCTTCCCTGCATCCCCGTGTCCCAGCTCCTCCATCCCTCCTCAGGAGGTGACCAGGGAGGACAGAGCGTGGTGACACTTGTGGGATCCACAGTTCAGAGGTGATGCCCCAAGATTCACTGTATAACAGGGGGTTTCCCTGCCCTAGAGAGGAAAAACAGATCCGCCTCAACTCCCACTTTACACATTCATTGCAGAATCAATATTCTGCAAAAACTTGCTGCCATTTACTGTAAAAAATTTGTTTTCCTGCCCATGAGAAAGAAAATGTAGCATGAAGCTACTTTCTCTACAGGGTGGAGTTCAGCCTCAAGATAAGCACAAAGCAAGAGTTTACATTCCAGGAGTGAATGGCCCAATCCCTTTTCCCCATAGCTTTTCAGCCAGTGGAGTGTTGCATAAGTCCCATGGCCCCTGTTCTGCCGTCCTTCCTAGAAGAGCTGTTGAGCAGCTCATACCAAAGCTGTAAGGGCTGCCTCAGCAGGGAGGACAATGTTAAACAGAACTTTCTTTTTGTGTTTGAAAGCTCCTGGGCAAGGCACATGGATAAAGTGGGAGATGAAAGAAGCTCTGCAGAAAACAAAAAGACGTTATAAAGATAGGTGATATAAAGGAAAGGCTGCAAAAGCTCTAACCCAAGGGAAGGACAAACACCCTGGGAAAGCAGTGAAAGCCACTGCAGCCACTGTCACAGCCACTCATTGTTTGAAACTGTGACCGGAGAAGTGGCCTCAAACAAGCAGCTCCAGCCGCTCACGTGGGCAGGCAAGGAAACCACAGACCGTTTGCAAAAAGCATTAAATGGAGACAATAGCGCTCGCATCTCTCTACAGCCAAATCGCCTCCAATTTCCGCAGGGCCTGTCCCTAAATGCTCCACGTTTCTCTGCTGGCTGAGGCACAGACACGTCCCCACTTGCTCCCACAGCCCGGGAAGGGCTGGAACTGCCAGAGAGCAGCGGCTGACCCGGTTGCACAAGAGAACTTCCCTCAAGCACCATGTCGGGGTCACTAGGAGCCCAGCAGGCTCAGCACTGGGCAGGAGCAAGTGAACAGAAGCATTTCATGTAGTGCACAGTTCCTCTGAGGACAGCATCCAGAGCAGTAATTGGTTAAAAAGTGAGTCCGACACATTATTTTGCCATGGGATTGAAAGACAAAAAGCAAAACCCCACCACAAAAGAAGACTGGAGAAGGGAGGGAAAATTATCAGAATACTGTGACAAAATTCCATCACAATCCAAAATGTCCAACTGACACAGTGTCCCACTCTCTTCAGCCAAGCTGCAGGAAGTACTTCCACAACCCTGCATCGCTAAGAGGGTGGTATTTTCTACTGTCATGTCTTGGCAAAGCCCTAGGCAGACCAGAATTTCTGGTCTTACTCTCCCATTTGTTTTTTTCAGGGCCTGAAGAGCCAAAGGGTTTCACTGGAATTTTCACACTAAATGCAAGAAGTTGCAAAGCTGAGCAAAATGACAGTTCCACCTCCTGCCTCCACTGCTATGGCTTCTTCCCTTCCCCAAGCATGGGGATGAGAGAGCATCAAAGAGCAGCAAAATGTCTTTATAAAGCACTGCCCTCCAAAACACTGTGAAAGTACTGATTTCCCCTCACTGCGTGAAAACATGCCCAGCTTGCTCCCAAAGGTCCCAAACGTACACACTGCCTGATGAAAGCATCTCGTGTTCATAATCCAGAGTCACTAACTCCTCTCAAAGTGTCTGCTCGCATGGTTTCCTCAAATACATTAAGGAAAGCAAAATTCACAGCTGTCATCCATGTGAGCTCCCTGAATCCTGGTCTGATGCCTCGGTGTGCTTCAGCATTCCTGCACCACTTATCTCCTGTCCATGGCAAGAGGGAAGGGTGTGGGGTAAAACCCAGCAGGCTGCTGGAAGCACTGCGGGGCGAGAATGGAAGGAATAACAGAGATAAATGACACATCCATTAGTAGAAGCAGCACGCTGGAAAGAATGTAGGGTCAGTCTATAGCCAACAGCAAGTGTACACATCTGATGTGAAAGAATGTATCGAGAGACTGCTACAAAGAAAGGGTCCAAAGGGTTTACAAATATTATTTTTGTTCAACTTTGTTACAGAAAACAAGTAATTAGCCCTCCACCTCTCCCTATGAAGGATCTGGCATTGCTAGAGATAAGACCAATGGTCTGATATTGCAGCAGCTCTCATTTCCCTGACTCAGCCAGAGGAGAGTAATCAAAATCCCGCTCGCTCTTGGGTCTCAGCGTAGACTGTGAACACACAGCTCCTAGAGAGCACATGCCTTCTGTGGGCAACGCATGCCAGCAACAAGGCGCCTGTGGTGCTGTAAACCAGCCAGCCCAGCCCTTCCGCAAAACTCCGTGGCCCCAGAGCTCAGCAGCGCAGCTGAATGGAGAGACATCTGAAACATCTCCCACCTCATGCAAAAGGAAGGGAAGTAGCTGAATGCGGGCAGAGCCAAAAGCTCTCCTGCCCAATGACAGCCAGCAGAAACCATCAGACTGAAGCACGCACTCTCAACCAGTCCTAGGAGCAATTTGTATTTACCTCTGAATAGCCTCAACTAACATTCTGTAGTTGTTGATACAAGCTAACCAGCTTTGTCTTTCACATTTATCTCCTTCAGCAATCTCTATAGCAATTATCAGAAGGGACGAATGAATGGCAGAGGCATTGGCATATCCTCCCGTCCCCTGCACGCAAACACGCTCCAGTGGTGACGGACATCAACCCGACCTGCAGTGCCGTCCCCTCTGCATGTGTGTGAAAGACTTTGTCTTCCCAGGGCTTGGGACCCCTCCTGACCACAGGACACACATTTGGAGAGGTTCCCAGATTCCACAGCCAGTTCCTTTGTTCATGGATGTCTACCAGGAACTTCTGCCCCCAAAGCATGAGCTTTTGGGTCTTTTACATGACATAATTACAATAAAAGGGTGGTGGAAGCTAACCCTGCTCTGCTCTGTTCTTATCTCTTCTTCTGTATTTAAAACAATTCTGTTGACTAAAGAGTTAACTAGGTTCCGATTACTTTTTTATTTGTTTTGGTCTGAGGAAGGAACAAGTCCCCAGAGCTTTCAGACTTATACTGCAGTAGACTTTTCGTTACATTGTCCACTCTACACTCTTCCTGCCAAATGAATACATACTGCTTAATGCGAGGAGCAGAATTTAATAAACTTTTAAATAAGATTACTGGAAACGGTTTATACCTATAAACACACAGCTTTTTTTCTCCAGGCGCTTTGTGTTCCTGCCCCTCAGTTTCACTTCTGGGCTGGAGCCTAGACTACAGTGAACTCTCTGTCCTGTTTCCCTTCTGAACACATTTCCTAAAAACAGATTCCCAGACTGAAATCTTCACTTCAGCCATCTCATTCCTAATCTCAACGCAGCTGAAAAGAAACACCCAGACCCCATATGTGGAAGAACAAGGGCTGCTCCCCACAGTTCCTGGGGAGTCGCTCCCTGACAGCCATGCCTTCCGGTGAGTATTAAGCTCTGAGTCTCTGATAATCCTTCAAAGCCTTTCCCAGTGCCAGTGACTGCAATCGGAATAGAGCTGCTGCACAAAGAAAGTTCAGCCCTGGAGACAGGTTTACGTCTCTCCGCATGCTAGACAGGACTCATCCTTGGCCTCGGTCCCCTCCCAGACCTGGTGGTCAGACCCAGGGGATGCAGCCACTTTAGAAGGGTTTTAGGGAAGCCAAGCAACAGCAACATACATTGAGAATGAAACTTCCAGCTGAACCTGTCCTCTTTGCATGCAGACACCCCATGGCTCTGCAGCAGCCCCTGTCCCTGTCACACTTGGCCTCCATCCCCTAGAGCCCCCAGCCCTGTCCCTACAGCCCCCCCATACCCTCTTGCCCATGGTCCCCTATGCTCTATAGCCCTCCATGCCTTCCGTCCCCTCTCACCCACAACCCACCATCCCCTACAGCAGCTCAACACCTAGAGTCCCCTCATCCCCTCTCACCCACAGCCTCTCATCCCCACAGCCCTCTACCCCTATAGCACTCATTCCCTCTCCCCACCAGCTCTCTGTCCCCTACAGCTCACATACTCAGTCCCCACAACCTTCCATCCCCTATAGCCCATCCCCGCTGTCTCCTCTCCCTCCCCTCCAGCCCGCCCCTTTGTTGCCGCAGCCCCGTCCCCCCCAGTCCCCTCCTCCCCGGCCCTACCTGCCCGGGGGGTTTCCCCGCCGCCCGCCCGCCCTGTGCAGGATGGGCAGCCCGCGGCGGGACAGCGCTGTCAGCCGTGCCGTGGCCATCCCTGCAGCGGCGGCGGGAGCCGGGGGCCCGGGCCGGTCCGGCGCTCGGTGCGCGGGGGCGGTGCGCGGGGCGGTTCAGCCCGCCCCGGGCTCCTCCGATGTGACGGGAACGCGGAGAGAGCGCCCGCCCTGCCCGGGCTGCGAGGGCGAGTTGGGACACTTGTCTCACACCGCACAGCCCCGGCAGAACCCCAGGCACTTCCCTGCACCTCTGTCCCCGTATCTCCCGCCTCCGCTGTTGTTTTTTTCCAACTGCCCCATCAGCCTCTTTCTGCCGAATCCCAACCACCACTGCATCCCAACCCTGGCCTTGCCGTGCACCCCAAACAAGCCTCACACCCTGGCTGCTGTGGTCTTCGGTACAACTCAGCCAACACCACTTGCCTCCACTTTTCTCCATTGCTTAATGCCTGAGCCTTCTGAGTCACTGATTGATTTCCAGCCCTATTCATTTAATGAGTTATCACAGTTAATAGCTCACAAACAGTTTTAAGCACTCCCTGGCTGCCCATACCCTGCTACGGGTGGAAGGGGGTTTGTACTGCAGGAGCAGCAGTGTGCTCAGAGCTGTATAATCACAAAGTCAAAAAGAAAAAGTCTGTGATCCAAAAACCTCTCACCTTAAATAAATAAAAATAAAGCTGACTTTCAGTCTGATCTTCCCACATTCCAATCAATAGCCTACAGGATTAATCCCGTTTGGGTATTAAATCAAGAATTATGCAGAAGTCAAAGTAACCTTAACATTTGGGTACATTTTTTTGAAATTGTCAAGCAAAGGCACCCCGAACCAGTAACACTTCGTGCATCATTGAGTAAGATATCATTTATTTCAGACAAAGATTTTAAAATCTGCCTTCAAGTTAATCACAAATAACTAGGTAAGTTTGTAACCAGTCCACACCCTCATTTCCTTCTGCTAAGAGCCAAAGACTCTTGGACTTGTGTAAATCCTGAGCCCATAAGTGCAGATTTCGGTCTCCACAGCGCTGTGCACACAAAAGCCTTTTCCAGCCATGCAGAGGGTCTTGCTTGGGTCCCCCCAAGCCCCTCTGGGTTTTGCCCTCAGGAGCAGGACTGCACATGGTGCTGGGGAAGGGAGCTGGGGCTGTGTGCTGCGCGGCACCTCCCGAGAGCCCCTCGCTGCCGCAGGGTGACGTGGGGCTCAGGCAGTCAGTTGCCTCCCTTGGTGTCCGTGCTGGGAGATCTGGCAACGTGAGAGTTCCTCACCTGGAAGCTGGTTGTCCTCTGGCCCTTCCTTGCCCTCCAAACCTTGTTGTGAAAAGCTGAGGGGCAGGAGAGGTTCTTGCATAACTAGACCTCTCTTTTCTCAGATGTAATCTCAGCTCAGCTTTGAAGGAACAACAACCTGCTCCAAGAAACTTCTACAGTCTCCTGCATGAGAGCACGTGAACCTCAGGCTGATTTTGTTATACGTTCTACAAGTCAAATCCTTCTTTGCTGTTTCAGGGTGCCTGTGCTCAGAGACTCCAGTGGTCTCGATCACCTCTGTGCTGAGCTAACACAGATCTTGTGGTGTTGGGAGAGACCTACTGACAGCTTAAAATCTGACCAAAGCACCCACGGGAGAGAGGTGCTGGAGTAGTTAAGACACCTTTGTGAGGTCCTGTACATCACAATTTGCTTTCCAGATTAGTACTCTCTGTAGTCCCATTATTGGGTAATACTAATTTTGCTCTGCCCCAGGCTCCTTTTCTCTTTCACTGACTTTCTCCTCAGCAGGTCTGTTGAGACAAGAGAATGTTCTGCTTGTGCAGCGCTGGAACTTTGGCTCAAAGCAGGGACGTTGACTGCACGTCGTGAAGAGAAACATCTCAGTACACAGCCCAGCGAAGAGCGAATTCAGCACTCTCACTGCAGAGCCTGCGAGAAGACTGAAGCGGCAGTGTCTGCCCTTGTAAAACAACGTATGGATTGCTCGGTTTCTATGCTCGTATTGAGATTATTAGTCATTAAACGGCTGTTTTATCGTGGCGTGCTGCGTGCCACGTGAAACGAAAGATGGGGCGATCGTGGGGTGAGAGATCTCCTTCCCCCGCGGGACGATTTCACGGTGAGGGCCACTGACCGGACGCCGAACTTCTGCCAGGCTGGAGGGGGAGGGCGGGGCTGCGCTGCTGGGTGCCCCGGAGCGGTGCCGGTGTCCCGGTGCACCGGGCTGTGCTCCGCTCCGCTCCGGGCCGGCAGGGGGAGCGCTCGGCCCCGTGCGGACGTGGACGCGGAAGTGGGTGGCGGAGCCGTGGCCGAGCCGCCCCCGCCCGCACCGGCTCCGCTTTGCTCGGCTCCCGGAGGACCCGCCGGTACGCGCAGCCATGTCCCGGGGTGGCGGGAAGGGACCGAGCCTGAAGGACAAGCTGGACGGTAACGAGCTGGACCTGAGCCTCTGCGACCTGAACGAGGTGCCGGTCCGGGAGCTGGTGAGTGTCCGGTCCGGCCCGCCCGGCGGGGACGGGACCGCAGCCCTGGGGAGCGGCTCTGCCAGCTCCGTCCCTGGGAAGGGGCCGCGCAGCGGGGTGCAGATGTGGGCAGGGGAGCCAGATGTACGCGGTGGGGGGGGCAGATGTGCTGGAGGTGTGGGTGAGCCCGCCCGCACCTATTTAAAACAGCAGCGAGGGGGGTTGCGTGTGCTGTCGGCCGAGCAGCTCCCGCTGCTCACAGCTATTCCGCGATAAGTAACTGCCCTGAGCCCCAGAAATCGATCCAGGTCTGACGTGGTGACCTCGGAGGCAGCCGGGTCGGGGGACGGACAGACTGACGTGAGAGAAACCGCAGAGGGTGAAGCAAAACTGGCAGGTTTCAGAGGGTAGGGGTGTACCTCGGTGGTGATTTAGTGCTTTGTTTCTCTTTCAGGCTGCTCTTCCGAAAGCTACTATACTGGATTTGTCCTGTAACAACCTCATTTCCTTGCCGGTAAGGTGATAGAGGGAGATGAACTGCTGGGAAATGTTTAGAAAAGATAACGAGAGGTTCAGGAGAGATTCACCAGGAGGTTTGGAACTGGCACCTTCCCTGTTCTGGAGTGGTTGGATGACTCCGCTGGCACTGACGGGTACTGGTGGGTGGTTTTGGCTGAGGCACGAGAGAAAAGGGTTGCAGTGCATGAAGGATGCAGCATCCGCCTGCCAGAGGATCCCCATGTGAATATAGACCAGTTTGATCAGCAGTGGAGACCGGGGGCTGTGTCTGTGTTACTGCCATACACCACCCTGTCAGTCTGTCTGTCTTATCTAGCCCACTGTTTTCCACCTCCATCTTCCGAGGCAGAGGGGGAGTGATTTTCCTCCATCACAGGTCTGTAGCAAGTTAAGGATTTCTGGCTTACGTAAGGTGCAGGCTATCTCCAAGTACTCCTCACTGAGGTTCCTCCATACAGGTGCTGACAAGCTTTTTCTGCTTTTTGGGTTCGGTTTTTAGTCAGACTTCTGCAGTTTGATGCATCTGGTGAAACTGGATTTGAGTAAAAATCGGCTTCAACAGCTGCCCTTAGACTTCGGCCGCCTGGTCAATCTGCAGCACCTGGACCTTCTGAACAACCGTTTAGTGACTCTGCCAGTCAGCTTTGCACAGCTCAAGGTAAAACTGATTGCTGAGCAGTTACGTAAAGCTTTGGGATGCAGCCCAGGGTCTTGTGATCCATCTCAAGTTGATTTCTCTGGTAAAGCATCCATCCTGCTGACTACCCATTCTAGAATTCAGCTGGCTCTGCACCGCAGCCCAGTGGAAATTATCTCACAGCTACTGAAAATGCCTCTGCTCAAGCTCTCTGCTTGACTTTTTTACCTGTTTCATTCGTGTGAAAACTAAGTAATTATTGGCTTCTGCTTTGGATCTCTTAAAAAAAAATCACAATGCTGCTGTGCTCTTACAGCCTCCACTTTATCTTTCCTTTCTGCAGAATCTGAAGTGGCTGGATCTGAAGGACAATCCCCTGGATCCTGTCCTAGCTAAAGTAGCAGGAGACTGTCTGGATGAGAAGCAGTGTAAACAGGCTGCCGTCAAGGTAAGGAATCTGCTTTTATTATCTTTTTCTTTTTTCTTTTCTTACTTCGCTTTATTGGTGGTGGTTCTTTGTGCTTTGCAAGCTGGGCAGCTGCTGCAGCAGTTTGAACTTTCTTCCACCAGTGAGATGCAGATTCACTGCTCTGACCTCACCATTTCTGTGCCTGTAGAGAGCAAACACAGGGCTGAGTAGGATCCTCTTCCGTAGTGGAGCTGGTTGCCAAGGAAGAGGAGGCATAATCAGACAAAACAATCCATGTCTAGGCTTATAGTGGAAAAATGTCTGAAGAAGCTCTGAGAAATGATAGGCTCACATAAAACAAAATGTTCTGTGATTTTCTGGATCAGCTAGCTAGTTTGGGACGCTTGTTTTTTAACGGAAAGATCTGTTTCTTAACTGCAAAGATCCATATGGGAAGATGCGGGCTCTCTTCAGAGCCATACCTGTTGGGGTGAGTTAGGGTTGGGGACAGCCAACTGTCCCCTGCTCCGCTCTGGCTGCTCTGATTTGAGCTGAGCCTGGAACCAGGCTCCTGCACAGACCTCAGGTTGTGTTCTTGGACCTTGCAGGTTCTGCAGCACATGAAAGCCATCCAGTCTGAGCAGGACCGGCAACGGCAACGGAAGCTGCAGGCAGAGCGAGGTAAGCACAAAAAACCCTCACGCACTGTCTGCTGAGGAGTGATCCTGACTTCTCTTACACACCCAAACGTACTGATTGCCATCTAACAAATTGCAATCTAAAAAATACTTGTAACTATAAAAATCCTGAGGACTCTGGGAGTAGCAACGTAGAAGGCCGGGGGGGGCTAGCTATGTGATTTCTTGCCTGAATATGTTAGATCTCTAGATGGAATGTGCTATAGGTTACCTATAAATAGATGAAGGAAGAGCACAGGATTGTTTTAAGGGAAACCTAATTCTGAAGGAGCAAAATGCAACATATGTAATATAGAAAAAAAAAGTATAGTTATTTGTTAATAACAGGGAACAGATAAGGTAATAAGGTAATAAGGAAGGCAGCAATGATGACCCTTTACATAAAAGGAAATAAACTTCCTATTAATTGCCAGAAATGGAGAAGAAGCGTGAAGCAGAACAGCGAGCAAAGGAGGCTCAAGAGAGGGAACTGAGGAAGCGAGAGAAGGCGGAAGAAAAGGAACGCAGAAGACGGGAGTATGATGCTCAGAAAGCTGCAAAACAGGAGATGGAAAAGAAAACTAAAAAAGAAAATGTGCAGACCCGAAGTAAGTAGTATCCATTGTGGGTGGGATTGCATCAGATTTCATCTTCATCACATTTTGATGCTGCCAGGTTTACTTTTATGCAGCCCAGGTATTGGGAGAGGGTTGGAGCTGGGGAGGAACCTGTAGAACTTCTAAAAAGCTCAACTGCTTTACCCTTTGCCCTGTCATCTGTGTTCTCGATGAGCTGCTGACCTACAAGATTCAGAAAGTTCTTTAGCTGCTTCTACAGAGAACTTCCCTCCACTCATTTCTTTTTAAATGTACTGAACTATATGTGCAAAAATCTTGTGCAGCACAGTGGTGCTTCACACCCTGTTCACTGCTGCCCAGGAAACTAAATCTGAAGCGTTTCATCGTAAATGAGTAGATCCTGTGCATCTATTTATTAACCAGAGTTAAGCAATGAAAATTCATGACAAGACAACTGCAGCACAGGCTAAGGTATCTTACCTGAACAGCTTGTTTCGCAATGTAGATTTAAAGATATTTGATTAATTCCTCACGTTCTCTGTCTTGTAAATGTGTTCCAGAGCCCGCCTCCAGCTCTCGTCCCCCTCCGCCACCCCGGCACAAGCACTCCTGGTCGCGGTCGGTGCTGCGGGTCCTGCTTTTCGCACTGTTCTGCGTCCTCTGCACGTTGGCCGCTTGCAAGCTGACGGAGCTGCGACGCCAACCCCTGTGCATCAGCGTGAACACTCTCTACGAGGACGTGTTAGCCGCTCTGCAAAACCACAAAACCCTGCAAAATCTGCTACAGCAGAACTCGCAGCAGTGATTGTCCCGGACGGGCATTTGCTTCGTCAGCATCTCCCTCCGCCATCTACGCAGCCAGAATTCCTATGGAATTGTGTTCCGATGAAACTGCTTTTAATCTGTCAGCAGTGAGTTGCTGGTCCGCTCCCCTCAGAGCAGTTATTGTTCAGATCATCTTTGCTGTGCATGTTTCACAGTCGGCCTGTAACTCCCATTATTTGCCCACGGTAACCTAAACTAGTTAACCCCTCTTGCCTCCAAGGGATGTTTAAATTGGGAGATACAGCAAACTGCCAATCTATAGGAGTGAAAAACAACCTGTGCATTATATGGGTAGCTATAGCTCTACCCTGGAGGTAAGAGGTTTTTAATACATATCCATTCCTTGCTTTCATTTCTATTTGTGCTAAAATCGGTGGTATGGCTGTGTGGGAATAATACACTAAGGCCTATTCCAGGACCAACAACAGGTGTGTAGGATGGCTGCGCAGCTGCGGGTTGGGGCAAAGAAGCTGATGTACTATTGAAAGGAGCTGAAAATTTTCAATACAACAGTTTTCGCAGCAGTTTGTCTGAACTGGTTATGTTGTTAATCCAGTTTTAGTTTGAATTAGGTCTCCTAACAAACAGCTAAAAATTATTTCTGAGTATATACAGTAATGATTTCCAAGTACATCTATTTTAACCAGCTAGTGCCAACAAAGCAGCAAGTTGACTGCCTGTTGCAGGCTGCAGTGGTGGCAGGGGGTGGCACTGCAGGCTGAGGCGGGAAGGAAAGGGCTACACCTTGGGGTGTCAGGAAGCCTGGGAGGTTTGGTGGTTTGCAACTAGACGAGAAAACTCACCTCTGCAAAAGCCTATGAATTATTTATAGTTTTCTTGCAGAGAGAACCAAACAGAAGTTTTTTGTAGCCTTAAGGGCTTTGACAGCACTAAAATGAAGTGCAAACACACACGGTAAGTGCAGGTTTCAGAGAATATCCATGCTACAGGCTCCACTGAGACTTGGCTGCATTAGTCACCAGAACAGCTCCCTCCCGTCTAGTACCTGGAATTATTGCTGATGAGAGCAGTGCCATGAGGAAGTAATCTGTAGCATTTCACACCAAGGTCAGCAAGCCTTCACTTTTTTGTAACGTAATGATAAGACTCTGATTCCCCGAGTACCACGCAGAAAAAAGAAACAGCATGAATATCAGGGAAAAGGCAGGAAAGGCGGCCTGTCTCTGGCTTAGCCGTACATATGTTTTCTAAGCTTCCTCGAAACAGCTTTGGGCTTCACTTTTGGTATCTAACTCATCACATTTCTTAAATGCTTACTATCCAGACATGTTTGGAAACGCAAGTGCCACTCAAAGCGACATTTCCTCCCTGCAGACATCCCTGCTGGCACCTGGCAGGACTCTGCTGCTTTGCTGTCAAGGCGAGTGCTGCTGAAGTTTGCAAACACCAGGTTAACAGGTTTGATCAGTTGAGGTGAGAAGCGGTGCTGGCCAGGACGGGGCTCCTGCGGAATCCCTGGAGGTAGGGTGGCGGGTGGGCAGTTCTTCAGTCAAGACAGCACGGTTTCAAATGGGAACATCCACACACTGGGCAGTTTAATTCACTCTCAGCACTTATCTCAGTAAGTGCTGCTGTCACATGAGATCTCAGCCGTCCTCATGTGCACACAAGTGCTAATTAATGGCTTCATGGACAGGCAAGTATGTGCTCCAATCTAATTAAAATAAAGCATTTTCTGCCAACTGTTTAGACCTTGTAATTCCAGCGCATATAATCAGATTTCAAGACCCTCTATAGATTAAGCCGTCTGGAGACTAAATCAGGGCAGTCTAAATTTATAGCTGAAAATTAGTCTTACTCCCATCTGCCGCAGCAGAAAACAGACTATTTTGTGAGGTAAAGTTCTTCTGCCTCACCAGAGCAGGTGCTGGGGGGGCAGCACCATGTTGCTTTAACATTCAGATATTTCGCACAGAGAGAGAATTACTTGTCATTTAGGAGAGCAGTAGCAAGTGTTCTTTCCAACAGTTGACATACCTGTCTATACCCAACATGGCAGGTTAAAAAGCAAAGATCATTATTATTATTCAAAGATATTTATTTCTAGGAAGACAAATAAAAGGAACTATCAGTACTGTAAGCCGTGTCCAAGTCATGCTCTAATGGAAGATGCTCACCATCTTCTGTAAACTCCAGCCACTGAGCAATTTTATCCAGCTTTCTTCTGCTGAAGTCTAAATATGTTTTAAGTCTTCGAGCTAGGATCAATGATTGATTGTTATCTAAACACTTCTTCTCAGCAGGAAGCTGAGTACTTAAACCAAGGAAGTAGGAATATCCTCATTCCTTGGGGCTACCCCATGAAATCCAAATAGAGATCAGGGTCATCAGAAGTCATCTGCAGATAGATTCGTCGGGAGAGCTCTGGTCCGATCCGCCGGGAGGTGGCTGTCACACCCTCTCCACGATGTACAGGGATATTAGCCAGCATGTTTTCTCGCTCGTGCTCCGAGGAGCATCTGCTATAGGCCTAAAAACAACACAAAGGAACAACAGTATCAGCCATTTGCATCCAATGCTTAGAAAACCCAAAATAATCAAAGCTATGCACCCATGACTGCTCTACCCTCGCACAATATGTGCTAATTTTTCACTGGGTCTCTCCCCAGACCTCATCTGTGAGCTCAGAGGCTGATGCAGAACCAGTGCTGCTCCCTCAGCAGCCTGCTCTGCAAAGCCAAAGCAATGGGTGCCAAGGAATCGGTTCCTTCGCTAATTTACTGAATAGCTCATACAGAATCATTGAGTCAAATTAAGTACCAATTACATGCTTTCTGTCGCTCCTTACACCAGTTGCCTGTCCGCACACAGTGCTCAGTATTCCTGAGGTGTCCTTACCTGGACCAGTAGCTGAGGAGAAGGGTAGGCAGACACAACAGCATCAGCCATCTCAAGGCTGACACGATTAAATTGCTGTATCTGCCTCTTCCAGACTTCGAAGAGACCCTTTCCGGAACGATCCACTCTCACCCCTCCACACCACCGCTTATCCAAGTAGAAAGAGAAGTCTGTCTTCTCCCGCTCTCGCCTAGGGAAAGAATGGGAAAGCAAATGAGACAATGAGGCTATGACAAAAACCCTATTCCTGCATCTGTTGGCACATAGCCAGAGAGCCATTTCTCACTCCATGCTCTTAGAGACACCACTGGCATCAAAGTAAATGCTAAAAATTTGACTCTATTTTCTTTACATGTATTAACAATTTCCTTGTTTAAGACTCAGATTTCCTACTGAAAAAGGAAAATAAACAACCCTGTACTTGGCAGCAATCCTGACACAAGCCAACACATGTACAAAGTGGTAAACAAGAATTCACCTTCCAACTGGCAATCACAATAAACCACTTTTACATGTGATTTTTAACAGCATCTTATCTCTTCTCATGGCTGAGATGTAAAATGCAGCAGCTGCTGTGACAGGAACACTCCGATTGTGTGAGACTGCACAAGATGGCTTTCTCAGCTATCACCATGGAACACGCTGTGCTCCTTCCTGATCAATGAAGGCAGCTAAACGGCTCATCCTCAATAACGTCTCTCTTGGTCACCTACTGGAGAAGAAAAGCTGGTTCTGTAGGAGCCCAACCCTGCTTGTGTTCCCTCCCCACTCCTAAAATCAGACTGAGAACAAAAGCTTTGCCTGACATCAATATTTCAATGCAAAATAAGGGCCTGTGCTCACCCGTCCCCTGGCAGGACATCAGTTTCTCAGAACTAACACTGCACTGAAGGAGCTACATGAGCAGCTGCTCTGTGTTTCCAGTTCCTTTAAAAATCTTTACACTGGGTCACACCAACGTGCAGCTGCATACCTGCTGTTCCCTCCCAGTAATCATGGAAGTGCAGCCTCTCCAAAGAGGATGTGGCCAAACCTTACTCACCTGAACGGTGCTTCAGCTACAGCTTTTGTCAACATAGTGGCAAATTCTCCGAGCTCCTCGCAGCTCTCAAAAATGTTGACTTGGATTTTGGAGAGCTGCAGATCCACCAAGGCCTGTAATCATTAGAAACAACAAATGGAACAGTTGATCTTCTCCAATCAAACCCCACTCTAGTCTCAAACAAAAAAGGGACTGCAACATCTTGCTATAGGACAAGAACATCCACTCTCTACCCAATTTGGGAACAGTTTAAGGCACTGAAGTACTTAGGGGTAGCTTGGCTCCTGCCAGTTAATACCAGTTTTGCACTATTTCAGCTGCTGCAGCTCCTCGGTGCCAGGTTTTTGTTACACACTGCACACCCAGGCCAGAGCAGCACTGACATGCTTTGCCAGCAGGACACAAAGGGCGAGAGATGCTGTCAGGGATCAATATTTCACTGTCCAAGATCAGTGAACGAGACATGTCAGTCCATGGGAGAGCAGGTACGTTCCCAGCAGTGGGGAACTGACCCCACAGAGCTCTGTCCACAGACACATGGGCTGATGAAGGCTGAATCCCCCATCCAAGCATGTGACAACTTGGTCAAATGTTCAAACAATGGTGGACAAGAGATGACAGCTGCAGGCCTGTTCTGAAGGTACTCACTTCTTCCACGTCCAGTCTGGTTATCTCCAGGCCAGAATCCTTAACTTTCTTTTTTCTCCGTTTTCCCTGCTCCTCCTCTTGGTTTCCACCTGCTGCTGCTTGTCGCGGCCTCTTTTTTGACTGAACTCTGAGAGACACAAGAAGAGTAAAAGAAGAAGTTCATGTCCTTCCATGGGTGTTTCCCATTGGTTACTGTGTGACAGGCTGAGGGAACTTTCGCTTCTGTTTCTATGTAACAAATGGTGAAGCAGAACACCTCTTATGCTCCAGTCTTTCCTAGAAGGAATTCATGTAACCTTCTATGATATTTTGCAAGGCCAGAGACAACACAGAAACATTTGGAGGGAAAAATGTTTAACCTGAAATAATTTTCTACTCCAACTACTTGCAGTGCCAGAATTTTCCCGGGCATTTTCTCCATCACACCAGCTACATAGCTCTGCAGGGTGTCCTTCTGTCCTTCTGTACAGCCCTGGCCCCCCTGCAAAGACCAACAGAAACAAGGAGTTACACCATTCTGAGCTACACATGAAAGCACACCAACCTATGGCTCTGACTCTGCAGCTGAAAAAGTCTGTTCACAAAGCTCTTCAGGGGCAAGCAGGCACTACTTCGTCAGATATAAAGTTATGGCAGGAATAAATAAAAAAAAAATAAATCCCGCTTGATCTGGCAATGTTACCTCTTCAAAAATCTGTGAAAAATTATAACCAGGAAGAAAAGCTTGTCAGAACTTCACACTGTATAGCCCTAGTGGTTTTGATCCATTAGTGGCTTCTAAAACCAGATTTCTGGTTTACTGATACCATGGCTCCATCCCACATCAAAACCTTCCTGCCATGAAGAGGGATGACAAACACCATCCATACAGCAAGGCACGTACAAGAGCACGGAAGTCATAAGCACTCTTACTTGTTTGTAGTTGTGAACCATGGACAAAAACTCCTCCAAGTGCAGCAGAACCAGGACATTTGGTTCTTCTGTCCATTCATCTCCATCTTCCATCTATCCAGGTATGAAAACAAACAGCCAGACCAACAGCATGTTTATAACTCATTCAAGCTGGTGCTCCCACTCAGACCTCTGAGGCAGGGAGAAGATTAGAGGGTGTTTACTTGGATTGTTAAGTACAATTACTAATGAGTGCAAATAACAGAGGAAGGAAAGGACACAAACATGGAGATTTTGCTCGCACACCTGAGATGAGAGAGTCTTTCTCCTCCAGGAAACACTGCAGGGAACAGCCTGACTCTCAACAACACAGGAATAATTCGCAGCCTGCAAAGCACTAAGGATCTGCCCACCACCTTCCACCTGTAATAGAGCTGAAATCAGCACATGGGTCAGGCCTCCACAGCACGAGTTGAGAGTCAACATAAAGCAGACGCAGGCCATGAGAATGAGTACCTGGATCTAGCACCACTGTTATGTATTTCTGGCACTCCCCCGGTCGCTGAGCTTTCAACATCTTGGCAAGGGCCCTCTTCCTCTCTTTTTCCTGCTCCTGCTGCCTCCGCCGTGCTTCTCGCTCCTTCCTTCTCTGCCATGCAGCCTGGCAGATTGCCTCCCTCTCCTTCTGACTATATTTTGGGTTCTTGGGAGAGGGGGATATTTCGGGGCTCGCTTCGCTTACCAGGGGCCTGCTCGGCTGGTCCACAGCGTCAGGTGGACACAAGGAAAGCCTCTCAGAGCCACGCATGCCATTCTGGTCCCCACAAGACACGTCTCCAGGCAACATCAGGGCTTGGCTGTCAGGCACCAAGTCACGGTTGGTAGAAAACCCAGCTCTGCCTGCCACATCCCCAGCGTCCAGCTTGGGGGGGTTAAAAGTCGCCTCCCCCCTCCTCTTGATCCTCTCAGACAGAGGGACCTCCACCACCTCATCCTCCTCTTCGCTGCTCTCCACCACAACCACCCCCGGCTCGGGACGGGGGGACGAGGGCCGCTGGAGGCTCAACCCGCCGGGTGGCGGCTGCAGAATGGAGGCTAAAGTGGGCAGCTCCTCCCCATCGCTCCCCTCAGACCCCGACTCCCCACCCGCCATTCCCGGAGGTGAAGTCCTGAGGGATCGACACGATCGGCGCCCACCCTGAGGCGAAGCCCGCGCTCGCTGCGGATTGGCCCAAAGACGCGCACGCGCACGTTCGGACCAATCGCCGCCGCCCGTGCCCCCCCACCCCGCCCTACACTCCGCCCCCTCCCTCCCGCCGGAAGAGGAAGTGGCGCTGAGGAAAATGGCGGCAGTGCGGAGTTTGTGTGAGTGTCCCTGGGGTCGAGGCCTTCACCTTTACTTGTGGGTAAATGGGCGGGTTTCAGGTCCTGTCGCGGGGTCGCTTATGCGGGAAGGGGCCCTCAGGAGGTTTATAGCGAGGCAGGGTCGGGTCTGAGGTGGGACCGAGGAGCTGAGGGCTTTGTCCCTTCTGGCCTCGAAAAACCGCAGGAGTGGGGGTTTCATCGTTGGAAAAAACGGTATTTGTGCGAGACCAAACAGCGAGCTTGTGCAGTCCAATAGTCAGGAGGCTTTAAAAATCCATTTTAAAAAAAATCTACAAGTGTTACAGGCAGAAATATTCTCGTGGTTTCTTTGGTGAGACATCAGAATTGTTTTTCCACTGATATCCAATGTGACAAGTTACAAACTGTCTCAGTCTTTTCTGAAGAACTGCTTTTCCCCATGTCTAATGCTCTGATGTTCATTTTTTTTCGGCTTAGCAAAGCTGCTTTCATGCAACACAAAATGTAACCCTGGAATCAGCCTGTTGGGTTGTGGGGTTTTTTTGTTTGGTTTTTGTTTTGTGGGGGGTTATTTATTTGGTTGGTTGAAGGTTTTTTGTTTGTTGTTGTTTTTTTGTTTGGTTTGTTTTTTTTAAATAAAAGCTACTTGGACTGTAACTTTATATTATTTGCGTGTATGAAATTAATTCATGTTCATCTTCGCCTACTTCTCTGTATTTTGTGAAGTCTCAGAACCTTTCCGTAACGGGTAAGCTCCTGAAATTAATGGTTCTTTGTGGAGCAATTACCCCTTTTTCAACCGTATTTCTAGCTCATTGAGTATCTGTGATAATTAAGATTGAATTAATCCAGTGGTTTTACTCAGGATAAGGAAAGAAGAACGTTACAGTAACCACTCTTGTGTGCTAAGCTGCTGCTTGAGAGGTTGAACAGAGAGATTCAGAAAAATTGGCTTTGCTGCTAACTGCGTGAAATGACACACTGAAGATATTTTTTAAAAGAACTAATTATTTCTCTGTCATTTTTAACAACGGAAGCTCATAAGAGCTTGCCTTTCTTGATAAGAAAACCAGCATGTTTTCTATCAGTGTCTATTTAAGGGAAAAAAGTTTGTGGTGCAAATAATATTTTGTGTTCCAGAGACAATCAGTGTCTGTAACAACTGACTTTGTTTTTTTCCTTGACTTGTCCTGGTTGTAATGCCAGGATTTGCACAAAATGCTTCAATTAGTATGTTCGGGATAGCAACTCTCTATATGCTTATACATTGCCTGAATTGGCATCTTCTCATTTTTAAGAATATTTCAAAATATTACTGTGTAAACAAATGCTATTCAATCGAAAGGGAAACTGAAACAGAGATCACAACTTGTCTGTTCTCAAAGCAATATCAGGCCCATCCACAGCATCTCTACCTCATTTTCCAAGGCCTTGCAGGAACAGGAATTTGAGCACATCCTTTAACGTCATTGCCAAGGGTTTCATTCCTCGCTGGGCAGCAGCAGCACTTGAGATGTGGCTTCTTTTCAGGGGACAAATTATGATTTATCTTGGAAGTCAGGTTTTATCTCCAGAACTTTCTTTTGTCTTTAATTTTAAGGCATGTATTAACTGACAGCCTTTAAATCTGAACAAAAATAGAAGCGTGAGTATTGGGGTTTTTTCAGCTGACATTTTTGTTGTTTTTCTTGCTCCTACCCCAGTTCTAACCCCTCCTCAGATGAGCCTGGTTGCTGTCAGATGTGCCTCTAAGAAAAGTGGAGGAAGCTCAAAAAATTTAGGTGGCCGCAGCCCTGGGAAGCGCTACGGGTACAAAAAAGTTGAAGGTGGGTCCGAGTATCTGCTGAGTCTTGTTGGTGTTTTGTTGGGTTTTCACAGTTGCTCCCCTGGTCTGGGTGTCAGTAGTTGAGTGTTTCAGTAGGAGGTGGCCAGAGAAAATAAAGGAAAAGGGAGATTCAGCAAAATCTCATGATCAAGGGTCACTGGGGGGGGGGGGCGGGGGCGGGGCACAGGGTGAGTAAGCCTCCCCAAGATGGACCTGTGAGCCACCAGCCGAAACTGCCCACAAAACACGTACTTTGGTTCTGCCTCAGCGTCTCCGGAGCACCGGGGGGAGGATACTCTGCAGGACACCGTATCACGTCCATGCACTTTCCCCCACGCTGTGCTGAAAAGCCGGGCATTTTCCATGTTTACAAAGGGGAGAATTATGAGGCTTAGCAGAAGGCAAAGTACAGACTCTTGCAGCTGAGTGCTTCATAATTACTAGCTTTGCCAATGAAAATGTATCGATGTGAAAGGTAATAAAACAATCAGAAAATGCGTTGTACGCTAGAAGTAATCTTTTCAAAGACTGGAATTGCTTTTTGCCATTGTATCTCAATTGCCCTTTATTTCCTGCTAACAGCATTTTTGTTGAGATGCTTTTAGCATTTGAAGTAACTTTTCCGTAGAAAATTCCCACAGAAACCTGGGGTTTGTAAGTCCTGGAACCATTTGCATTCTGCCAGGGCTCCGGGGAGCTGTTTCTCTGCATTCTTACTCTGTTCCTCTGTTACAGGTGCATTTGTGCACGCTGGCAACATCTTGGCTACGCAGCGGTTGATACGCTGGCATCCAGGGGCTCACGTAAGTTGTTTTTCCATTTCTTCCGTGGTTCTTAGAAAACAGCAGCCCCCAGCAGAGTCCTGTACTCAGCGCTTTCTGTCCCTCAAGCTAGTTTTTAACATTCTTCATTCTATTCTGTATTATCCTGAAACTGGGTTCTTTACCTGGTATTTCTTAGCCACGGAGCCTGCTCAGAGTCACACCATAATGAGGAATGGACTGGAAGTTACAGATGTCCCCGAGCACATCTGTGACCTAATTGAGTTCTTCTGCTTCTGGATAGAATCGGTCTCCTGCCTTGTCCTGAGCACCCTAGTGTACCGATCGCTAAAAACGAACAGCGTGGGTTCCTTTTAAAATACAAAGCAACAGATGCTGTTGATGCCAGCCTATCAAATGAGGCAGACCAACGATCAGATCTGCTTCAGTGGTGAACTTCCAGCCTTCCCTTTCTAACCGTCCTCATCCTCTTCCAGGTGGGGATGGGCCGTAACAAGACGCTCTACGCCCTGGAAGACGGGATCGTCAGATACACCAAAGAGGTTTATATACCCCCACCCCGCAGCAGCGAGAGCCGGGAGGTGATCTGCCGCCTACCCAAAGGAGCAATTCTTTATAAGACCTTTATCAATGTTATCCCTACCGCAGAAGTAGGAAGTTTTAAACTGGTCACCATGCTCTGAGCCTCCTGCATTGGCGTGGGGACAGATGGGATGGAGTGTCTGGGACATACTGTTCCAGTGGGACTGGCAGTGAGGACAGGAACATTCTCGCTCTGAAGACAGCAGTTTAGGACTTTGTTTTCTTGCTCCTAAAGCACACTTGGGCAGTGTCCAGGCACTGGGATCACCGGCTGGCACTTGTGTTTAATAAATACTCTTGAAGGTCTTGACTGTTCCTAGAACGTGTGACTTCTGTTCATTTAGGATCAAGCTGCCTTCCTCTGGAGAACTTGGCCTTTTGTGCCGCTGGATGATTTCTCCCTACAATCACTCTTATGTCTGTACTTGTCCCATTAATAATTCCCTCTATTTGCACTCTTTTTAGACATTACTGTTATATTTTTTTCTTAATTCAAAATACTGCAGAAGATAACAAATCCTTTTCCACCTGCATTAACTGCATCCCAGGAAGGTAGATTTTTCCATCTATCTAACTCACCTCAATGATTAACTCAGATATCTGAAAGTTTTCATTTACCCATGAGGTGAGTTCACATTCATAAGTGAACTCATGACCGCCTTCAAGGTGCCTGGTAAGATGCACAAGCCTGGAGGTGTTTGAAGCTTGGCGGCTGGAGGTGTATCATAAAGCCATAATCCAGAAGAATTCTCCTTTTCCCGGAGTCATTCTGTGGCAATACTGAGCTTGCATTGCTCAAAAGAAAGGAGCCCAAATGCCCTGTGGCCAAACCGATCTCATTTTATCTACACGTTTGTAAACAATTTGAAACATTGGCTCTGCCATAGAAAACCAGTTATCAAAATTGGTGGTATAAGGACACCAGTATTGACATTATTAGATAGTCTGCCCTGCAGAAGACGACCAGGTAAACTGGGGCAGCTATGCATGTCCACTTTTGCTTTCTGTTCTTCACGGAGCCCACCAGATACTTTGTCCACACTTTGGTCCTTTCCTGGCTCACATGGGCAGTCGCACGGTTTGTCTCAGTGGCCGGTACTCGCACACCACAGGTGACACAGCCCCTGGAGCCTCTCCAGAGCTTTATCCAAATCCACACAACGTTGCTCAGTCGCAGAAAACCGTGTGCAAGAGCCCAGAGTGATGCTCCAGTGCATTGAGTGCGTTCTGCCACTTGCAGGTGAGGATTCCCACCTGATATCTGATACACTGACAAAGTAAAACACTTTATAACTCAAGACATAATTGAAGTAGGACAACATAACCGCTGTCTGAGGCCAATCCTTGGCGTGCTGGGCGGTGCTCGCCTCACAGAGGTATGATGTACCAGCTGCTGGAGGGAGCTCTGCCTGAGCTGAGCTTCACCTTGGCCTTGACCACTGCACAGAAGCAGCCGGGCCCTCGCTGTTGGTAACAGTACATTTGCCAGAGAAAAGCGAGCAATATCCCTCCAGTATCGCTCAGGATGCAATACCTGGCGGTGGCTCCATAGTTGTCCTGGTGTGGCAGGAGGAACGTGTCCCCTGATTGGGTCTGACTGGCCTGTGTCTCAGCTGATGGTGAATCTGGGTGTAGGTCTGAGGTTCGGCCGTTCCCTGCGGACGAGACTGGTGTCACAGGCACTTCTGCCGCTGCCACCACGGGAAGGAGCAGTAACGCGAGGCTGAGGCCTTACACGTCTGTGTTTCGCTGAGCTGGGTAGCTGAGAGGCGCCTGGAATGGCTCCGGCACGCCACGTCTGTCCAGGGTCCCTGAGCTGATGAGTGTTCCTGAGAGAGCCGGCGGGTGCCGCAGAGCGTGCTCGTAGGGAGGTGGCATCTGTCAAGCAGAAAGGAAGAGCATTACAGCAGATCAGAAATAACCAGATTATCCCACCTCTTCTTACAGAGTGGTTGACAAGGCTCACAGCCACCACCAGCCTGACATTAAATTCCTGCCGCGCTCAGAGCTGTAACCCGCCAGATGGACACCTGGGAAATGCGCTTAGCACCGGTTCGCTGGGCAGAAACCCACTGGTGAGGCACATTCTACCCGCTCCCCCCTCATATTCTGCACCAGGTTCCTGCTCTTCCCTGTCTCCCTTCAAGGACTTGTCCCTACTTGTTGAAAGGCCAGAAAAGACCAGACTTTTATTAAAATTAGACTCTTCTCATTCTTTTGACCAAGGATCAATTATCAGGTTTTACACAAGCACCTTCAAACCAGGCTTTCTACCCAGGTTTTCTTAGCAAGTGCAGCAGCAGTGAGGAACCTCTGGGCTGTTGTTACATTTATTTTGACAGAGCTGGACTAGCCTTGTCCCCATAACCAGTGACAGGAGTGGCACAAGGATGTTGTGGAAGAGCTCCCATTGCCGTTCCTCCCCCATTTATCATTGGGTGCTTTACTTTCCTGTGCCCTCAGTGCTCTGGTATCATTAGTTACAGCTCCAGACACCAAGTGTTGACTGTGCCAAACTTAATGGTGCAGCTTTAATAGCCCCAAATCCAGGTAAACTGGTGAATCTTTAGTTCAAGGTTTCAAATGTTTCTGTTCTGTTTTAGTCAATGAGGTCTCTTGGTTCAACATGATCCTCTCAGGCCACTGCTACAGGACCTACTTGGCAGATGCACTCGCTTTTCTCTATCCTACTGTGGGAGTGCAAATCTTAAATGTTGTAACAGACAAAGCCTCCTGCTCATAAATAAGCCACAAACAGTTTAAGGTAATAGTGAGGGGCCTCCCAGAGGTGTCCTGCAGGAAGAAGGGAGCAAGAAACTGTGGAAGCCTCACCGATCTAAAACCAACATTCCCAGCTCAGGCTTGTACTGAGCAGGTGACCCAAAGGTTCTGCTCTTTCATAGGCAGCTCTGCCCTGCCTCCTGGCACAGGCAATTCTGCAAACGCACCCAGAGAGATCGATCATTAACCAGCACAGATGTACATAAAATGAACCTCCTGGAACACTCTGTGCCCTTCCCAGAGATAAAGGCTATCGGAGAAAGGCAATCACAGAGAACTAATTGCTGAAGCAAGACCCAGATACAGACCAGGAAGGGGGAACAGAAAAGGGAGAGCTCACCTCCTGGGAGGGCTCTGCCCACAGCCCAAACCTCTCGGCAATCATCTGATGGATTTCCCGCTGGCGATCTTTCTTCCGCACACTCTCATAGCTTGGCAAGCGGGGTTGCTCCCAGGAAGGGAGCTGGTAGGTGCTGGGGGGTCCGACACAGAACAGCTCGTCTCCCTAGAAATGTCCGGCCCAGAAGAGAATGGTCAGTGTGTTGGTGGCTCTATTCAAGGAAAGTTCACAGCTTGGTGTCATCTCCAGTTATGTCAGGGTTCAAAGTTGTGGGTGCCTTTCCTTGAGCCCTGAGATGGGAAATCTCCCCTCCCGGGAGATCACTACACCTTTGTTTGTAATATCCCAAGCCCCGAGGGATCTGCCTGGCATTTCAGGCCCACACACCTCAGGGCAGCAGGGTGTCCCCTGCAGCATCCCTGATGCTCTCCTGCAGGGTTATAAACACAGACAGCACTTCCCAAAGTTGTTCCTGCTGTCCAGCACCTTCTCCCTATGCTCCAGGAACTACCCAGGTCCCCATAACCTGGGTCTCTTCCCAGAATCACCAGGAACTTCACTATGATTTTCCCATCCAGGACGCAGCTCTCACCTGCACGCCCGGGTTCTCGGCAGCGCTCTCCAGCCGTGTCGCTCCACGCTGGGGACCCACCAGCCGCTGGCTGCTGCTGAAGTAGGGTGGGGGACAGTCCTGTAACGAACGGTCAGGGAGGAGGACGTGAGCAGAGCCAAAATCCCTCACACCCGCCTGGCTGTGAGCGGGGCTCAGCCAGCTCCCACGGGACAGCCTGGGACCTGGGACTTTGGGCAGTGGGGGAGAGCTACTACCTCTGCCCGTTTGGCTCACACGGCTCTCACCACTGGCAGTGAACCTCTGCCTGCCTTTTTACCGGCACCGCCAGCTCGGGCACATCCTCAGCGGGTGGCACAGAGCCCGCTCCTAGCGCCCAAGCCAGCTGGCACCGCTACGCAGCGCAGCCCGAGGGATGGCAGCCCGTGCCCAGGGCAGGGTTTCATTCAGACTCAGCAGAACTGTCTTTGGAGGACAAAATAAACCCAACTCAACTATTCCACTAGCGTAGATAAGAGCTCTGTCACATGCTCAAGGTCACACAATTTGTAAATGCTTATCTACCAGGAGAGTCATTTCAGGATAACGTAGCAAGCAAATCTGCAGAGCGATAGCTGTTCTGTTCCTGAGCAGTCTTGTTCCAGTGAAACTCGATTCCCCGTCAAGGTGTTGAGCAAGAGCAGAGATGCCTCTTGTGCAGAGAAGACCCTTGAGCCAGAGTTCAAGCCATGGACTGTTCCTTGCTCTCAGAAAAGCCTCATTTCTGCCAGCAGAAAACGGTCCAGAGACTCCCAGAACAACTAGAGATCCACAGGGGGAACTACGAATGTCACATTTACTTCTGTTCTTAACAACTGAGGACGCATTTGTCTTGGCACTACAGTGCAATTACAAAAGCTGCAGGGAAACTGGGCTGGCTGGAGCTGCAACTGTTTAATAACCAACCAGCAAAACCAGCGCAACTAAACCTGCTCGAAAGCTGCCTCACACCAGACTACTACTTCACTTTTTCTGATGGAAATACATCCTATATACATTCCCTTCCCACATGTAGTTCTTCGTGTCCACATCCATCTGTCCATACAGTCCTTTGCTAAAGGCAAGATGCCTTTTCCATTAACCACCCACCCGAGAGCCAGATCCAGGCACGGCAAAGGCTCTGCAGCTCAGGGCACATCCCGTGCCACCTCTGGATTTGCCTTTCATGGTACAAGTCCCTCCATCCCCTGCTAGCCGAGGCTGGATGTCCCCTCTTCTCCGAGCATTCCCCAGGCAGCCACCACCACAAAGGCAGCGCTGGCTGAACACACTGCTCTTTTTCCATCACCAGCTTTCCCACTTGAAAGCCAGCCCCAGGAGATTACAGATGCAAGCAAAAGGGCTTTGTCTCTCACTGCTCCGCGCGCAGGAGCTGAGCACAAGAAAGCCAGTTGTTGCTGGGGATGCGAGCACCAGTGAGCGGCTTTGTCTGCCTTCGCCCTGAGCTTCCACCCCTCTTCCCCGCTGGGTTATTTCCCTGTAAAACAGAGCCCGGCCCCCACGCGCTGTGTCAGGGGAGGAGAACACCCCTCCTGAGCTGCGTGGGGAGCTGGGGAGCCTGCTAGTCCTAGCTTTGGAGATATTATACCAGCAGCACAGCCCTTCAGGGTTGGGTGGATGCGTTTCTGGGACAGAGTGGTAACAAGGAGGGGGCAGAGCCCAGCTCTGCTCAGAGGTCCCACATCCATCAGCGAGCCCGGCGATGCAGCCTCACAGACCCCAGCGGAAGGGAACAGGAGCTCGGGGAGCAGGTGGGGGGCTCGTGGGCAGGAGGACACTCACATACTGGCTGGGGGTCTGGAAGAAGCGGCAGGAGCAGAGGAACTGGCAGCACATGGGATCCCGGTGGTACAGGAGCAGCAGCAGGATGAGGATCGCCACGATGAAGACGGAGGTGGACACCGCTGGCAGGGGAAGGGAAAAGTGACAAATGAGCAGATAGCCCATCAGGTCCACAGGCCTCCCAGCTGCCTCCCGCCTGCACCCTCCAGGCGCCTCGGCAAAGAGCAGCTTGGAAAAGCCCCAGAGAAGCCGGTTTCACCTGTCCTGGGAACGCCAAAAGCCTCATTGTACCCCACATCTCTCTGTCCCTACGAGAACAGGAACAAGCTGCAGAGCCAGAGAGGCTCAGCCCCATCCCGGACCGCTGCAGCAGGGACCGGACCCGTGGGAACCGGGCTCCCGGTACCCTGGTACCCTCCCGCCCGGGGCCAGGGCTCCCGCCTCAGGCTCAGTACCCCGGCAGGCTGCCTGTTCGCCAGCGCTCCAGCCTTCGGGAACCCGCGGCTCCCGCCCAGCCCCCGTTCTGCTCCGCGGAGCCCATCCGGTACTGCCACAGCCCCGGGAGCCAGCGGAGCCCTGGACAAGGACCGCGACGCTCCAGCAACCGTTGGTGGGAGAATCGTTTCGCCGGCACAGCCCGAGACCGCCCCGGGAGGCAACGGCAGAGGCTGATCCCGCACGGTGGCCGCCCCCGCCCGGCCCCACCGAAGCCCCCACCCGCCACTCACTCGCGGCGATGACGATGGCCAGCACGTTGCTGTCCATGGCCGCGGCGGCGGCCGCCGAGTGCGCCGAGGCCTCGCTGGGATGCGCCATCCCGCCGGGACCGCGACCGCCACCGCGACCGCCGCCGGCAGCGCTGCCCGCGGCACGCGCCGCGGGACCGGGAGGGGCGGGGCCGGGCGCACATGCGCGGCCGCGGCGGCACGGGGAGTGGCCCCGCCCCACCGGTTTCCCATTGGCCGCCGCGCCGCCCCCCGCCGGCCCCCATTGGGTGTAGGCGGGACTGGCTACATTCACCGGTCGGAACCCGGTACCGGCGGTTGCCGTGGCGACGCGGCGGGGCGGGACCCGGGGCGGGCGGTCCCGATCCAGCCTAGCGCCCTCCCGAGCGGGCTCCCGTCCCCTCCCCTCCAGAGACACGCCGGGGCCAGCCCAGCACGTCCGCGGGTGTCCCAGGCGGTCCCTCACCGGGGTTACCGGAGAAGCGCTGTCCCGGCCGAGCAGCAACCGGGAGCTGCGGCCAGGCCGGGTGTCGCTCTCAGGTCCCACACGGCGCTGCTCGGACTCGGGTCAGTGAGCAGGGAACGGCCCCGGCGCTACCCCGTTCCTGAGGAGGGAAAGCTGGGTTGGGCTACAGCAGGCTCTGCCCGAGCCCCGCAGGCACCGCGAGGTGCTAATTGCACTTAACGTTAAAACTTCAGCTAGTTAACGTAAACGCCGAGTAATCCGAGCAGGCGGTACGTGCAGGGCGGCTGCTGCCAGGGTCAGCCTCTGCACTGAGAGCCAGCCCGCAGCTCCACGGGTCACAACCGGGCTCCAGCTCCCACCAGCGCGGTTGTGAGCTGCACATCACCCAGGAGAGCCAGTCCCCCCTGCCCTGCTGCCCAGGACAGATTTACATCCTCACCAGGGTGGCAGATGGAGGCAAAACCTCTCCGAAGCCTTTTGGGAACCCAGCAGCTTCCCTCCCAACTCCTCACCCCTTCCAGCACACGCTGCAAAAACCCAACACACTGCACCGTAGAGATATAGATATATTTGTGGTGATGTTGCATATTTAAGACAACTTTACATAACGCTTCCGACACAGAGATTTGGCATCTTCCCCTGCAGCAGGGCCAGGCCCCAGAGCACCCCCGAGGGAATGGGGGGTAGCTGGAGGGGCAGCAGGGACCTGTCCGCACACATCAAGGTCTCCATCCCGTTTTACAACCTCTTGCAGTGCCAGTATCCATAAAGCAGGGAGACCAGGAGTGCGAGCCCTGGAAAGGAACATCACAAGGAGTCCCCAAGCCCGGGAGGATGGGAGGAAGAGGGCACTCCTCTGCACCCCCCTTCCCAAGAGGAGGTGGCAACTCTTCCCTCCAGAGGAGGGGGAAGCAGAAACAGTGGAGAGCGGATGGAACCAGCTGGACCTCGTCTCACCTCTTTGCATTTTGGCCAGGGAAGCACTGCATTTCCCCAGAGCTTCTGCCAAGCAGGAGAAAAGAAAAGGCTGGGCCAAGGGGCCATGGCACAGGGCCACCCTCTGGGCACGGCACGCTGCCATCACATCGCAGCAGGACGCCAGCCCCGAGGTTGACATTTTGGCAGGGGACCAGGGTGTCCCTTTGCTGAAGCAGAGACGGAGGCAGCGGGGTCTACAGCAGCTTGTTGGACTTGACCACTGAACCGAGCGCTCCCCCCGCTCACCATCACACAACACACACCAGCAGCTCCAAACATTTGGCACAGTCGGGCAGCTGCCTGGGAGGGCAGGCAGCACCCCACAACCAACCCTGCCCGAGGGGCGCAGGGGTCCCCAGTAGTGGGGAAACAGCAAAACAATAATAATAAAACTAATAATAAAAAAATATGTAAACAACCCAGCACCCTGTCCTGTGGCACCAGGACACCCAAGAGAACAGTATGTTACAGTCTGAGGGGAGATGGAGACACAAGGACTTCCCGGCCAACGCGGGGTCTCGTCTCTATTGCACTTTGCATCATATATATTTCTATATATATATTTATAAAAATACAAACTAAAGGGCTGGGGTGGAGGGGATGAGATGCAAGCCCTGGGCCAGCAGCAGCTCTGTGAACATGACTGGCTTTGACACACTCTGCTTCTGCCTGTCCCCAGAGCCCCTTGCGAGCCCTCCTGGGGGAGTAGCCAGCAGCACAGGGCCTGATTCTGCAGAGATCCAGCCCAGGACTGGGCAGGGTGCTGAGCTGGTCCACAGCCTGCCCACCTGGCAGCCCTCCCTCCCCGTCACCCCTTCCCGAGGCTCCAAGACCTGCAGTAACAAGCACACAGCTCCTGCCAGCATCGCCTCTGCCCCCACAGCAACAGCCACCCTGGCACACTCTCCCTGGCCCGTTCCTCGGGGAGGTGGGCAAGACCGACCTCATACCTCCTCTTCCATCCAAAATACCCCAGGAGGTTTTTGCCCACCCAGAGGTTCCCATTCTCTCTTCCTTGAGTGACTACGTGCAAATGGCACGGGGTGATATAGTCCAGAGACCTCCCACGCCAGTGATGGAGGATGCTCCTCGCTCCCAAGCTGCCCCCCCCGGCTGCTCCTGCTACCTCAGCCGCCCATCAGGTTTGACAGGCCCCAGTTCTGATTTGGGGTCCGGGGAGAGGGAGCTCCAGGAGGTTTTGCTGCAGGTCTCCAGGGAGGTGCAGGCGGAGGGGCCGCTGACGCAGACATCTGCCACGGACCAGAAAGCACCGATGGCATCATCCGCCCAGTCCTCCAGCGCCTTGCCCGTCAGCTGCGCCTTCCGCACCGCGTCCTCCTCTGCCTCCTCAGAACGTGGCAGGTTGAGGATCCCCCCCAGCCCCTGGAAGCTCTGCTCCATGTACTCGTTGCGGGGGGGCCCGCCATGCAGCCAGTTGCTGTCATCTGGGCAGAGACAGGGACAGAAAAGAGGGATCAGCAGCGCAACAACATCCCAGCACCCTGCCCCTTGCACTGTCACACTCCTGCCAGGGCTCAGCATCCCCTCCCTTTGCAACCCCAGCCCAAGGAGAATGGTGCTGCTGCAGGACTTGGGGACACCAGGATGGTGTCTTGTCATCAGCTACAGCCCAGAGAGGTCAACACCAGGAGAAGGTGCTTCAGACCACTCACATGGAGACCTGCCCAGACCCAAACTCCAGAGCACCCCCCTCACCTTTCCTGAGAGGCTGCTTGCGGTTGAACGTCTGGGGCACCACCAGGAATTGGTTCTCGCCCAGGAGTTCCCAGAACTGGAGGAGGCGGATGGTCCAGACACCGGGGCGCAAGGGATGATTGAGGGGGGGCTTGTACTGAGTGAACTCTGCCTCAGCATCCACCGTGATGTCGTAGGAGGCAGCGATAACGTAGGTGGGATCAATCCACACCACTGTGGCCGTCAGGTTGGGTCCCCGTGACCACTTCTGCATGGCCACTGGCTCGTCAAAAGGCCCCATCAAGCCTCCAAAATTGCGGAAGAGCCTTTCCTTGGGGTCCCACTCCGTGCCCACCTGGAGGGACAGGAGGCACAAGTAGTGGGACACTAGGCAGGGGGATGCTATCAGCTCAGGTTTTGTATTTCACATCCCCAAAACAGGGAAGGCATAAACTTTGGAGCCCAAAGCAATGCACACCCACCCTCCCTGGCCCTCCTGCCTGCCTGCATTTGCCAGCAATAACACAGCCACGTGATGCCTCCTGCAGCTGCAGGAGCTGGGCACCACTGCCTCAGATCGCCCCGCAAAGAACCCCTTCAGGCCCTTCCCCACCGATCAGCTCCACACCCCACACAGAAGCCAAACTCCTGGACAGAGGTTTGTTCTCAGACACGACAGTGGCACCATGTCCCCATAGCGTGCAGGTTTTGAAGAGGAAGGGCAGTGTGGTATGCAAAAGCCAAGGAGGAAAGTGGCCATTGTGAGGGAAACTTCCCCATTTACCTCCAGGTTCTGTAAGCGGTTTGCCTGCCCTCCATGACCTGCCAGCTTCAGAGCTCCTTGGGGCATCATCCACACCTCCAGGGACTCTGCCTGCCCAGTTGCCAAATTCTGCACTTCCTGCATCACCAGGTAACCCTGGAAACGGTCGTCATAGAAATATAAGTGCACACTGGATGGAAAGCCCCGGGTCTCAAATCTGGAGAGAGACAGAGAGGTTCCACATCTGAGCATCAGCATCCTCCCAGTACGAGGGACAGGCCACCACTGGGAGCCCAGCTCGAGCCCGCAGCAAATAACCCACCTGCAGAGCTTGTCAGCCTTCACTGCTGGCATGGATGCAGCTTTGTGGAGCCCCAGCCTGGAGAAGGCTGTGTAGAAGGTGAGGGTGACATCGCTGAGGCCGCTGAGCCCGTCAACACGGTCGTAGACGTTCTCCCAATAAGCCTTTAGGGCTGGTGTGTTGGGGGGGTAGCTGCCGTAGAGATGCGTGTCCAGGATCTCCAGCACCTCCTGATTCACTGTTGACTCAAACTTGCGGGCGAAGAAGGTGGGTCTGGAGAGTTGCTGGAAGACCACAGGCATTTCTAAGCATTTCTAACAACACTGCCTACAGTCCCTCTGCCCTCCCACCTGAGCAGGGCAGCCGGGAGGGAGACAAACTGGGAAAAAACATGCTGGGACCCATCCTGTCCCCTTTGAGGGCACAGGCTAAGGAGAAGCAAAGCACAGCCAGGCTCTACGTGGGCTCCTCTGTGGCAGGATCAGTGGGAGCACACAGTACACTTAATGGTAACACAGATGGGTTCTCATTTTTTCCACTGCCTCGCCCCTCCTGTGCTCAGAAGCAGCCATGTGTCACCTAG
Source organism: Patagioenas fasciata (assembly GCF_037038585.1). Taxonomy (NCBI): domain Eukaryota; kingdom Metazoa; phylum Chordata; class Aves; order Columbiformes; family Columbidae; genus Patagioenas; species Patagioenas fasciata. Next base: position 5,205,404 of record NC_092537.1, on the reverse strand, counting down.
CTCCTTCACTGCAATCTCTACATTCGGATGGGTCCCCACCCTGCAGAGCCCTTCACAAGACCTGGCCACATTGCACAGCCTGCAGGATCAGGGCCCTGCACTATATAAGCCCAGGACTCCTTGAAAATCCTGCTAACTTCTCTCTTGAGGGCTGGGTATCTCTTCCCCAAACCTCCCTTGCTCAGTCTACATCCCTGCACACTGAGAGCACAGGAGACGGTTTGTCACAAGGCATTTTGTCCTGCCAAAGAGGACAGGTTTTCCTGAAAAGGAATTTGCTCCAAGTCTGCTGGGAAAATAGCAGGAAAATGGGAAAGAAAATCTAGGAAGAGGAGCAGCATTGCAAGTAAAAGCCTGGCTGCTGGGTAGGAAAGTCAGCACAATCCTGCTGCCCGAGTGTTTACAGACACATCTGTGCCAAGCCCCAGGGCAGCTGGGTTGCCAATCCTGCTCCCGTCCCTTGCAGGGCTGGGATGAGGCTGGTGGGGACATGCACAGCAGCAGGCGTTGCACCCACGGACGTGCCCACAGGGGAGCGACAAGGAGGAGGGGAGGGAAAGGGAGGAGAAAGGAAGATCTCTTTCACCTGTAGCCGGAGGAAGTCCTGGGGTTTGAAGTCATTTGGGGAGCACCCGCACCAGTCGACTATGTGTTTATATTGGCACTTACAGCCCAGCTTGCGGTTCCAGTTGGTCACTCGGAGGTTGTTATCGACCAGCGTCTCGCAGGCACGACTGTTCTCCAGGACCGTGTGGAAGAAGGACTGTAGAAGAGAAGGGACAGGACATCCAGTGGGGATGGAGGACAGGTGGTTAACGGAGACCCCCCCACCCCTCACTTGCAGAGGAACAGGATAGACCTCGACATCTGAACAGAAACCTATCCCTGTTCCCGAAACAGGGCAACATGTAAGGAGCAGGCCATGCACCCACATCGGTCCTTATCTGGCCCAGGGGGCACCTGGACCTAAGGCTGGATATAAACACGACCCTTGGCCTGTCTGCTCCTCTCTCCTCTCTTTCATACCTGGCTCTGGACAAAGGGGAGGCACAAAGCTCCCTGAACAGAACCAGCAACGCCTTTCGCAGCTGCCCAGAGTGGGGATGAAGTGGGACAGAGATGTCAAAGTCAGTGGGACGAAAATCCGGGCCATGCCCTGCAGCCAGCACCCACCTCGGCTGGCAGGAGCGTGTAGGTGTAGAACTGGCGCAGCTGGGACACCAGTTGGTCCTCGGCATAGACCACGTACTCCACGAAGCTGCGCGTCAGCGAGAACCAGTCGGAGCCCCCGTCCACCACAATGCCCTCGGGGATGCGGCGCTCGCCCAGCCGCCACATGTGGGAGTCGCACTCATGGAACAGGCGGTCCAGGCCCTGCTTCTTGATAAACCTGGGCATGGGGATGAGGATGAGGGGTTAGGAGTGTCACCCACTTTGCTGGGTGCAGCTATACCCAGAATATCCCACCCTGCCCCAACTGTTTTAGTTTTTTTCTGAAATCCCTCTGTTTTCTATTCCTCTAGCTCAGCTTTGCCCCTAGCTGGGATTACCTGGCGTTGTCTCGGCCATGAGATTTCAGGAAGTTCTTATCTCGGTATTTGGACAGGAACATCACCAGCTCTTCATTGGTCCTAAGGTGCAAATTAGAAAGCATCAATGGCCCCTGGAGTAAAGCAGCCTGGTAAACATTCATTCTGCAAGAGCCATCAGACACAAGGAGCCTAAAGCTGCCTGGTGGGTGCTGACTCAAACTCCCTCCCCATCACTCGGGAGACACAGACGTGGCCTCTCTGCTGCCTGGTGCCTCACATGCGTGTTTCCCTGCAACACCCAGACTGCAGGAAAAAACAGCCTCTGAGGTACTGGCTGGGCTCTTCTGCAGAGATGGGATCAGCCTGGCCCTGGAGCATCATCACCAGCATGTGGGTGCAACCTTCAGCTCCACCTTCCCCCAGCTTCCCTGCCCCTGTCAAGGCTGCTGCAGCATCGCAAGGCCCAAACACCTCCATCATCCTCCCCTGCCCCAGCGAGGTGCTCACCTCGTGGGATAGTCAGTGGCACTCAGGTTGATGAAGAAGTCCCAGGGCCACTCCACCAGTTCCAGCAGGTCCTTCATGCTACGCAGGTACATCTTCAGCAGGCTGGCACCTCCCCAGATGGTCACCATGCGCCAGGGTGTCACACGGATGTTGGGGTAGTGCCGGGCCAGCTCCACCACCTCACGATGGAGGTAGTTTGAGCGCTGTCAGGGAATACACACACTCAGCAGTGAGCTCGTCTTCTGGGGGTCAACCCTTACAGCAGCCTCCACAGGAAGGGGAGCAGCAAGACAAGGCTGCTCTTGGCAGGGGGGATAGATCCTGCTTTCCCGGGGTTGCAGTAATAGGGGTGGGAGGGTCGCAGCTCCACCAGCAGTGAGGACAAAGCCACCCAGCTACTTCCTCCGTTAACCGCCCACTCACGCCCCAGCTTTGTGCTTTGTGCCCTGTGCCAGTGATCGACCTAGGCACTGTTGGCACCATTGCCTGTACCTTGTCCACATGGATGTAGAAGAAGTGCTGCTGGTGGTACACAGCCTTGATGAGCCGCTTCAGCTGGCGAATGGCCCTGCCGTGCACAACCAGCATGTAGGCGATGCGCACAGGCTTGCTGGGGGGTGGCTGCTGCAGCCGGCTCTCGTCCCACTGGATGACAGGGCTGACCTTGCCTGTGCAGGGGGGAGAGGGCTGTCAGCCACCCCCCACCTTGGCACCCACCACCCTGAGCAAGGCAGGGGACAGCAGGGAAAAGCTCGCCCTTGGGCAAACCCCATCAATGCAGCCCAAATTGGCTGCAGTGACAGTGCATGGTGGCACACACAGTCCCTCGTGATAAATTGACAGGGCTAGGCTGGGAAAGGTGGGGGTGTCCTCTGGCACCTCAAAGCAGAAGACGCAGCTGGGCCTGCTTTTGGCCTTTGCAAGCACTGCAGATTGGGATGAAGAGCCAATCTTACGGAAGCCGGCACAGCTTTGATTGGATTACAGAGGCAGCAGTAATCTGGGAATTAGTGACAGATTGAGGCCGCTTTTTGCCAGGTGGGGCAGTTTGGCGACATAAGGTGGCCCACATGCCTGGCTGCAATATTCCCGATGCCCAGGGCGACCGGAAGCCCCGCAGCAGGACTCACCTGAGAGCTGGCAGTGACGGGGCACAGACTGGGGCATGAGGCTGCCGGCCCGGTGCAGACACACCACGTTGGCGATCTCCTGTTGGCACTGCTTGCTGCTGGCCCGGGCCAGCGCCGAGAGGGCATCTTTGCCTGTGATTTCACACTTGGGGGTGAAGCTGTTCTCAGTGGGCTGGGGAGCCCCCTCCACGCTGCCCGTGTCACCCTGCTGGAAGACGCCCAGCTGGGCCTCCCCGCGCAGCTCCGTCAGGTTCCTCTGGCTGGAGGAGTCCGGTGCGGCCGGCAGCCTCCGTCCCGGTTTGTGCCTCGCCGTGACAGCTCTCACCACCTTGGACACCAGTGCCCCAGGGCTGTCCGGCCGTCCCCGCCATCGCCCGTGCTTCCGGCTGGCGCTGCCCCGGCGCCCGGCAGAGCTGTCCGAGTCCTTGGAGCCATCGCTGCTCTCAGGCAACTTGGCTTTTTTCTGCCGCTCCTGTTCCAGTTCCAGGGGGATGCAGAAGAGAGGACAGACAGCATTAAGTCGGGCCTGCTCTGCCAAAATGCTCCCTGGAGCATCCCCGTTCCCAGAGCTCCATACTCCCAGTCCCCACAGAGCTCAGTGCTGCAACCCAGCAGATTCTCTCTGAGCAGCCACTGTGCAGCAAAGGACACAACACTGTCCCTCCACCACCTAAAACCCCGGCTAAGATCCACAGTGCCTCCCTGCACAGTCCTGTATCCCACTCACTGGGACAGTCCCCTATATGTCTGCCAGAGACACCTCAATTTTGCAGACCCTGCCATCACAGCACCCCAAGTGCACACAGAGGGATTTGCTCTCTGCTGCTGGGCTTGCTGCAAGACTAAAGAGCTAATGTTGGTTGTGTCTATACCAGCCACCCCCAGGTGCTGCATGGGCAGGGGGATCCCAGCCCAGGGGATGAGCACAGGGGGATCCTGGCACAGGGGATGAGCACAGGGGGATCCTGGCACAGGGGATGAGCACAGGGGGATCCCAGCCCGGGGGATGAGCACAGGGGGATCCTGGCACAGGGGATGAGCACAGGGGGATCCCAGCCCGGGGGATGAGCACAGGGGGATCCTGGCACAGGGGATGAGCACAGGGGGATCCCAGCCCGGGGGATGAGCACAGGGGGATCCCAGCCCGGGGGATGAGCACAGGGGGATCCCAGCCCGGGGGATGAGCACAGGGGGATCCCGGCACAGGGGATGAGCACAAGGGGATCCTGGCACAGGGGATGAGCACAAGGGGATCCTGGCACAGGGGATGAGCCCAGGGCTGCTCCGGCTGGCCGTGGGTGTTTTACTGGGAGGCAAAGGCACCAGCTCAGCCCTGCCCCGATCAGGTTGTGAGCCCAAGCCCAGCACATCCACGTGGGAGCCGGGGTCACAGCTGCGCTCCCTGGGACCAAAAGCGCTGGAAAGACACTGAACAAGGTCCTGCCTGAGCTCCGTTCCCAGGGACCCCACCCCAAGGGCCTTTCCCCCCTCAGGAGCCCCCTCCCAGCACGCACCGCCTTCCTGCGACCCCTCCAAGCCCCCCGCCCAACCCAAGCCCCTCATCACCTCCCCTGCCCCCCTGAGCGCCCCCACCGCCCCCTCGGCCCCCACCGCCAGGCCCCGGGCCCGCCGCTCCGGCCTTCCCGCGCCGCACCTCGGCCGGTCCCTCCTCGTCGAGGCCGGCGGAGGTCCAGAGGACGAGTCCCTGCAGCAGGAGAATGGCGAGGGCCGTGGCCACCGCCAGCCGGTAGCGCCGGACCAGCTTCCGCGCCCGCCCGGGGGCCGCCATCGTCACGGCCGCTCCGCCGCGCGCCTCCCGCGCGCACGCGCCGGCGGGGCCGAGGGGGCGGGGCCAGGGGTCGTGCGGGGGCGGGGGGGCTGTGGGGCTGGGTACAGCGGGCACGGGAAGAGCGGGGAGGTGAACCGGGGGGTGTGTGTGCACCGGTATGTGCATCGGAGTGTGTGTATGTATGTGTGCAGCGGGCTGTGCGCACCGGGCTGTGCGTGTGTGTGCATCGGGGTGTGTGTATGAGTGCACCAGAATGCGGGGGTGTGTATATGTGTGCACCAGGCTGTGTGCATCGGGTTCTCTGTGTGTGTGTGTGTGTGTTTGCACCGGGATGTGCATGTGTTCACATACGTGTGTGATGTGTGCATGCTCATGCATGTGTGGACAGTGGTGTGCATGTACCCATGCATGTGTGCACCATGAGCATATGCGTGTGTGCACCGTGTGTGCATGCCTGTGAATGTGTTGCACTGGGTTATGCGTGTGTGCATGCACCTGTGTGTATGCATGCCTGTGTGCGTGTGCTTGTGCATGTGTGTAGTGGGGTGTATATATGTTCAGGCATGTGTGTGTCACATGTGCATGCCTATGCATGTGTGGACAGGGGTGTGCATGTGCCCATCAATGTGCATGCATGTGTGCACCATGAGTATATGCATGTTGCACCGTGTGTGCATGCCCTTGCATGCGGGCACTGGGGTATGCACATGCACATGCATGTGTGTGTATGCATGCGTATGTGTGCCTGTGTGCTTGCCTGTGCAGGTGTGCACTGAGATATGAGTGTGTTCATGTATGTGTGTCACATGTGCACACTTATGCATGTGTGGACAAGGCTGTACATGTACCCATCTGTGTATATGCATGCGAGCACCATGAGTATATGCATGCCTGCACGTGTGCTCTGGGGGTGTGTATATGTACACACGTGTGTGCATGCATCTGTGCACTGGGTGCATGAATGTGTTTGTGTTCAGGTGTGGCTGGGGGTGTGCATGTGCCCATGCATGTGCCTGTATGTGCATGCATGTGTCAGTGAGTGTGGTGTGCATATGGTTGTGTGTGCACTATACACTGGAGTGTGCAAGTGTTCATGCACGTGCTTGTGTCCATATGCGGCCTTGGGTGTCTGTGTGCTTGTGAGCAACACAGTGTGCATGTGATTCTGCGTGTGTGCACCAGGGTCAGCCTGTGCGCACTGGTGTGTGTGTGCTCATGCATGCTGGGGTACACGTGGGCATGTGTGCACTGCAGTGTGTTCGGTGGCCACTGGGTGTCCGCATGTTTATGCACGCCGGTGTGCACGTGTGCAGATACATGTGCATGCCGGGATGTGCACGTACACATTCACGTGTGCTGGGGTGTGCAGTTGTGCCTCAGCATGTGTGAGTAGACCTGCATGTGTGTATTGTGCACTCTTACGTATATGCATATGTGTGCACAGGGGCCCCTATATGAGCATCTTTGTGTGTGCATTGGGGTGTGGGGCTGTGCATGCACTGATGGGTGCACGTTGGTGTACAGGCACATGCCTGTGAGCACAGGGTGGCATGCAGAGGCACATACATGTGTGCATGGGGGCACCTCCATGTGCATGATGGTGCTGGGTGCCTCCCATAGAGGACCCTGCTCTGTGCCAGCCATAGGCGCTGGGTTCCCCAGTTCCCTAGCAGATGGTTACAGGGCTGGTTGCAGGTCCCAGTGCCCTCACTGAGTGCTCACATCTCTGCACCTCCCCACGGGCAGCATGCAAAAGGCTTACTGAGCCCCCGGGAGCCCTCTGAGCATCCCAGTGCTGCTCAGGGGGCTCTCAGCAGGGAGAAGTATCACCAGGCGCCCCCCACTGGTAGAGGAGCCTTTCTGGGTGCCCAGGGGTGAGTGCCAGGTCTGCTGCTGCCCTAAAACCACCAGGTTGCCACAGCCAGAGCAGCCCCAATGGCAGGAAACACCTGCAGGAAGGTGTGGGCATGCTGCGGGCTTCTGCACAAAACCCTCTTGCTGCTGAGCTTGCTTTATGAAAGAAAAACACACCCTATTCCTGTTCCTCTTACAAGAAAACCTGAAAAGATTCAAAACCTCTTTCAGGACACCCACCCAGCAGAAAGAGCTCTGGGTGAGCTCCCGAGGTGGCTGCAGGCAGCAGAAGTGCTCTGGGATGGAAACCCAAGCTCCAGAGCAGACCCTCGCCACAAGAGACTCAGCTTGGCCAGCCTTCCCCACATAAAACCTGCTGAGGAGGGGAAAGTATTTTATCAGGGGAAATAGGAGCCAGTGTCTGGGTGCTGATAACAGCTCTGGGGAGCCCTGTGAGCTTCCTGTGCAGATTCTGCAAATACAGCAGAGAGACCGCTCCAGCCTCAGCTACCCGGGAGGGTTTTAAAGGGACAATGTTTAGCTAAGAGGGGCTCCCCAGGCTGCAGGTGTGTTCATGCAGCCTGCAGAGGGGCTTATCCTTGTACATGAGCAATTCGGTCCATGCTTGTAAAGAGCTGCAGGACTTGCCTTAGCATCTCCAGAGCGGCAGGTAAAGGCTCACCACACACAAGGGTGGGAGGGACCTCTGTGCAGGTGACAAACGGCCAGGCTGCTTTGGGGACAGTGTTTTGTGCCCCAGCCCTGGGCAGGCTGCAACGCATAAGTGATGGGCAAGCCATAAAATACAAGGCTTCTCAAAAAAAAGGGCAAAAAGTTTGTTTTCCCTCCTCTGCTGGAAGAAGTTTGCTATTCCCTGTGTTATTGCCCTGTTCAAGCTCCTCACCTTGCAAGGCACAAAGACAAATCACAGTTTAATGGTGTTTAGAGGCTGTTTATCAAAAACAAGTCAGAGTCGCTCCCACAACCTGTCGCTTTGCAGCTTGTCAGGTAGCAAGAGCAGTTTGGGAAGCATTGCACAGCCCTGGGGGTGCAAGAGCCTCTTAGCTGGGGTGCCTGCCAGCACTTTCCCTGGGGATGGAGGAGCAGGGAGCCTGGAGCACACATTTTCTGATTAAGAGGAGGGAAATGCTCTGAGGAAATATAGATGTGCTCCTCAAATCCTGCACTCCTCCGCAGACAGGCAGGAGCAGAGAGAAGCCCACCCGCAACCTCCAGCCGCCCCTCACCTCTTGCCACTGGGTTCTTCCAGCCCCTGCCTGCCCGATCTCTGGCCGGGGCTACCCCAATGCAATTGACAGTATTTTATTCCCAGCACTACTGCTGTGCAGGTGAGCTCTCCAAATGCAGAGGGATGATTTCATCCTCATCTTGCTCTGCATCTCCTGCTCAGCCTCATCCTCTTCGAGGTCGCTCTAGGGAAATGTCCGAGCAGCTTTGCTGTCAAGCCAGCTCCTGCCTGCACGGAGAGTCACAGGAGCAGCCCGTGGGGCTGGGTGCTGGCTCACACCCTCTGCACCGAGCTGTACAGCTCTTCTCTGGGTGGTGGGGCTGACCACACGTTGGCGTAGATCTGCTCTGGCGGGGGCTTCTGCACGCTGGCATGTGTAGCCTCTCTTTCCTCTTCCAAATGCTGGGGAAGGAGAGGGATAAAGAAAAAGCATCCTTTGCAGGGTTGCCCCAGGGCAACACTGTCTGCTGGAACCTCTGCTTTGTGTTCTCCTACCTTGTCGCTCTGCTTGACCTCCATGTAATCGGTCGTGGTGTTTGCCAAGCTGCGGAACGCTTCGACATTGCTGTACAATTGGGTCTCGGCTGTGTCCGTGGCGTGGTTGAGGTCTGCGTAGTTCAAGTCATCCTCTTCCTGACACGCAAAGGAGAGGGATGAGCTGGTAACCCACTGCCGCTTGCCTGCCTGCAACCCCTGCCTGCAACCCCTGCCTGCAGCCCTTGCCTGCAACCCCTGTCTGTAGCCCGCAGGGGTGGGAACATCTCCCATCCTGCTGCGGTTCCTGATGAGAGCTGAGGTGGCTGCAGGAACACTGGGGGAAAATTAACCTACGACCACCTCTGCTTGGAGGAGCTTGAGGAGAAACCTCACTCCTAAATTCCCTTCCCAGGAATACTCTGTAATAGTCACACAAAACCCCTGGTTGGGTCTTTCTGTTGGTGAACGGAGCTCAAAGAATCCCTCCCAGCCTAAAGGGCCATGAAAGCTCAGCTCAAGGTGTAACGTTTCCCCTCCCCAGGTGAGCTTGGATCATACCATCCCAATGCCTCCTGTGGTTTCGCTTACTTCATGCGATGTACTGCTAGTCCTGTCCATCTCTACAGCTGCTCCAGAGAAGGCTAGATGAAGCAAGGATGTAGTTAGATGGGAGTGAAACCAGAAGTGATGAAACCAGAAGTGATGAAAGAAAATGTATTTAAAAAGCTGTGCTGTGGCTGTGAATCTTGCTGTAAAGCAGGAAAAAAACCTATTGCCCCACCAGCCATCTAAACTGGAGCAGTTCTTCAAATAAAATCAGACCCCAGCTGTTAGCTGGTGATGTTTCCTCCCATCTGTCCTTGTCCTTCACAATGGCCTTAAACTTAGCATCAAGCCTAGTGTAAGCCTGGCCTATCCAACTGAGTATGTCTGGAGAAGCCGGTGGTGCCCAGATAAGTTCAAGCAGGTGCTGTGCCAGGCAGCCCCCATCCCGAGAGCTGTGGGACAGCCCCATCGCACCCCCAGTGGAAGGAAACTCCTTGGTGGGGGTCTAAGTGATGGACCCAGGAACTGGGTGGGTCATGGTGGGAATGGGGGAGAAAAAAAGAAGTGTAGATGTAAAAACAAATACAGCAGACGACAGGTGCTGGTGCAGAAACAGTGTGTGCGTGGCAGTGACAGCTTCGCTTACCCTTCTTCCTCTTCCTGGACAGCATTACCAAAACACCAGCAGCCACTGCAAGCAAAAGAACCATCACCACAGTGCCTGGAATGAGGATGTGTTCAACCATGTCGAAGCTGCAAGAAAAAGAAGTGTTTCTGGTCTCACACTTCTCCTGGGAAGCAGACTCGGAGGACCCAGCATGGAGCAGCAGCGCAGGGAGTGGATGTGGGTGACGGGGTTTGCCTGGGGAGGGAGGGGAGCAGGGCGGGGGGGTCAGGATACAAGCTGGGCATGGAGCAAACCAAACTGGATGCTGAAGAAGCAAACGGACACTTGTATCTGAGAGCTGCTGCAACTCCGTTATTTTAAAGATCAGTTCCTGCGGCTCTCGCTGTGTCACCTCTAAGAGGCAGGAGAGCAGGGAGCAACTCTGGTCTCGTGCTTTGACAACTGTCTCTGCCAGGCTGCATGTGACTACAAAGCAGAAGTGGACCCAAGTCAGCACTTGATTTCCCACAGCAAAGGGTTCCTCTGAGCTCTGGGGAAGGAAATGGGGTCAGTACTACAGCCAGAAACCGTTTCTCATATGGTGATAACCTGCACTTTGCTTAAGCTGCATGACAGGCTGGGGACAAGCAGGGCTTTGCCAGGGAGAAGCGACTAGGGGCAGTGGGAATATTTTCCGTGTAGAGTGGTTGAGAGGATGAAACGGTGGTCTCTAAAGATGAAAAGGGAGGTGTGAATCTTTAAGGGAGGTGTGAATCTTTAAGGGAGGTGTGAAGAGCCTGGAGGGCCGCAGGGCTCCAGCTGCACCAGAGAGACCTTCTGGAGAGAGGTGGCTGCTGCGGCAGGAGCTGGTACTCACTCTGGAGCTCTGGAGCCTCCGTGGTGGGAGGGATTTGGTCCCTGTGGCACAGCTTCGCCCTGGGGAGTTGTCTGTGTGGGGACTGAGACAGAGCTAGTGAGATACGGGCGTTTCGTGGCCGTGATGTAAGGCGATGTTATGGAGGAGGAAGAAGAAGCTATAACAAAAAGAGCAAAAGGGGAAAATGCTGTGACTTTTGGAGCATGTCAGAAGTCGCCATCACACCAGGAGGAGCTGGGTCCCCACTGCCGTGTCTAGAGCATGCTCCTTGAGGTGGGAGGGCTGTAATCCTGTGCCCAAGAGGCTTTTCGTGGTCCCATTTCCCACCCAAAACAGGCAGCAGAGTTCAACCAGCAGAAAGAGGATCCAGGTACCCCATGGCCAGCCTGCTAGTGACACAACAGCCCCATGTAAGTGTCCCACCATGGGGGCTGGTCCTTGGTGAGGGGACAGTGATGGACGTTCCCAAAGACCAGGGCCTGGTACCCACAGGCACTGCCTGCCAAGCCCTGGTGACAAACCCTGGGGCTGCCCCAAAGAGCCTGGGCACCCACCTCCAGACTGCCCATCCCCACAGAACCCGCACCCAACACTTGGAGGGGGACCCACCAACGCTGGACTGGAGAGACGCACAAGTACTGACCTGGGGACACGATCACCTGCACCTCGGCACTCTTATCACGCTGGGTTATGCCCGTTCTCACCCCACAGAGGTAGGTGCCCTTGTCCCACGGCTTCAGGTCCTCCATGGTCACTGTGAACACCCGCTGTGTGGGATTGTCCCGGATGGAGAATCGGTCCCACCGCACCACGGGCTGCTCCTCCGAGGTGATGACGATGTAAATACCACAGGTAAAAACAACAATTCCCGGAGAGCACCAGAATTTCGGTTTCTTCTCCTCGCCGGGATCATACTCGCAGGTCACCAAGAGGGACCCACCCTGGATTCCCTGCACGGTGTCGGGTCCCCTCACCGCCCAGCAGCCTGCAGAGACACACGGAGTGGCTGGAGTGATGCTGCTGGCGCAGCGCCCGCCCCACCCGTCGGGGCCGCCTCTCGGGACCGCTCCCATTCTCAGGGGGCTCTGGCCCGGCCTTACCCGGCAGCAGCGCCCAGGCGAGCAGCGGCAGGAGCTTCATGGCCGCTCAGGGACGACGGGGCTCGACGTTCTGCAGCGCCCGGTTTCTCTCGGTGGGACAGCGGGGCCTGGCCCGCCCCCGGGGCCGCCCCTGAAGTACCGCCCGCCCCGTCGAGGCGGAGCACCGGGACTCCCGGGGCTGCCTGACCGCGGCGGCCGCCGGAAAGAAGAGACGGAGGCGCGGAGAAGTGGCGGAGAAGCTTTATTGCAGACGGCGGCGGCGCTGTGAAAGACTCGGCGGGGCCCTGGTGCTGCCTGTCCCCGCCCGCGCCGTCGGACCCCGGGCGTGCCGGAGCGGAGCGGCTCCGGCTGTGGCCCGGAGGTTCTACCGGCGCTCAGCCGCCCCGCAGGCTGACCCAGAGCACGGCTCCGGTCATGGCCAGCAGCGCCAGCACCTGCAGCCCGGCCAGCACCGGGAAGTGACGGAACGGGTCGGGGCTCTCCGGTGGAGCGTCCGTCCCCGCCACGGGGACGGGGCTGAGCGTCAGGCCTGCAAATGGGAAGAGCGGACAGATGCAGCAGGTGCCTGCCGGGCACTGTCCCACCCTTGTTCCCCTCCCTCCCCCAGCACCCAGTACCATCTCTTCCCGCAGCCCGGTCCTGGCTCCGCAACGTGGTGGTCACTGATGCTGGACTGGCGGGGGACACGATCACCTGCACCTCGGCACTCTTATCACGCTGGGTTATGCCCGTTCTCACCCCGCAGAGGTAGGTGCCCTTGTCCCGCGGCTTCAGGTCCTCCATGGTCACTGTGAACACCCGCTGTGCGCGATTGTCCCGGATGGAGAATCGGCCCTGCCGCACCACGGGCTGCTCCTCCGAGGTGATGACGATGTAAATACCACAGGTAAAACCAGCAATTCCCGGAAAGCACCAGAATTTCGGTTTCTTCTCCTCGCCGGGATCATACTCGCAGGTCACCGAGAGGGACCCACCCTGGATTCCCTGCACGGTGTCGGGTCCCCTCACCGCCCAGCAGCCTGCAGAGACACACGGAGTGGCTGGAGTGATGCTGCTGGCGCAGCGCCCGCCCCACCCGTCGGGGCCGCCTCTTGGGACCGCTCCGGTTCTCAGGGGGCTCTGGCCCGGCCTTACCCGGCAGCAGCGCCCAGGTGAGCAGCGGCAGGAGCTTCATGGCCACTCAGGGACGACGGGGCTCGACGTTCTGCAGCGCCCGGTTTCTCTCGGTGGGACAGCGGGGCCTGGCCCGCCCCCGGGGCCGCCCCTGAAGTATCGCCCGCCCCATCGAGGCGGAGCACCGGGACTCCCGGGGCTGCCTGACCGCGGCGGCCGCGGGAAAGAAGAGACGGAGACGCGGAGAAGTGGCGGAGAAGCTTTATTGCAGACGACGGCGGCGCGGGGAAGGACTCGGCAGGGCTCCGGTGCTGCCTGTCCCCGCCCGCGCCGTCGGACCCCGGGCGTGCCGGAGCGGAGCGGCTCCGGCTGTGGCCCGGAGGTTCTACCGGCGCTCAGCCGCCCCGCAGGCTGACCCAGAGCACGGCTCCGGTCATGGCCAGCAGCGCCAGCACCTGCAGCCCGGCCAGCACAGGGAAGTGACGGAAGGGGTCGAGGCTCTCCCGGGGAGCGTCCGTCCCCGCCGCGGGGACGGGGCTGAGCGTCAGGCCTGCAAATGGGAAGAGCGGACAGATGCAGCAGGTGCCTGCCGGGCACTGTCCCACCCTTGTTCCCCTCCCTCCCCCAGCACCCAGTACCATCTCTTCCCGCAGCCCGGTCCTGGCTCCGCAACGTGGTGGTCACTGATGCTGGACTGGCAGGGGACACGATCACCTGCACCTCGGCACTCTTATCACGCTGGGTTATGCCCGTTCTCACCCCACAGAGGTAGGTGCCCTTGTCCCACGGCTTCAGGTCCTCCATGGTCACTGTGAACACCCGCTGTGTGGGATTGTCCCGGATGGAGAATCGGTCCCACCGCACCACGGGCTGCTCCTCCGAGGTGATGACGATGTAAATACCACAGGTAAAAACAACAATTCCCGGAGAGCACCAGAATTTCGGTTTCTTCTCCTCGCCGGGATCATACTCGCAGGTCACCGAGAGGGACCCACCCTGGATTCCCTGCACGGTGTCGGGTCCCCTCACCGCCCAGCAGCCTGCAGAGACACACGGAGTGGCTGGAGTGATGCTGCTGGCGCAGCGCCCGCCCCACCCGTCGGGGCCGCCTCTCGGGACCGCTCCCATTCTCAGGGGGCTCTGGCCCGGCCTTACCCGGCAGCAGCGCCCAGGTGAGCAGCGGCAGGAGCTTCATGGCCACTCAGGGACGACGGGGCTCGACGTTCTGCAGCGCCCGGTTTCTCTCGGTGGGACAGCGGGGCCTGGCCCGCCCCCGGGGCCGCCCCTGAAGTACCGCCCGCCCCGTCGAGGCGGAGCACCGGGACTCCCGGGGCTGCCCGACCGCGGCGGCCGCCGGAAAGAAGAGACGGAGGCGCGGAGAAGTGGCGGAGAAGCTTTATTGCAGACGGCGGCGGCGCTGTGAAAGACTCGGCGGGGCCCTGGTGCTGCCTGTCCCCGCCCGCGCCGTCGGACCCCGGGCGTGCTGGAGCGGAGCGGCTCCGGCTGTGGCCCGGAGGTTCTACCGGCGCTCAGCCGCCACGCAGGCTGACCCAGAGCACGGCTCCGGTCATGGCCAGCAGCGCCAGCACCTGCAGCCCGGCCAGCACCGGGAAGTGACGGAACGGGTCGGGGCTCTCCCGCGGAGCGTCCGTCCCCGCCGCGGGGATCGGGCTGAGTGTCGGGCATGCGAATCGGAAGAGCGGACAGATGCAGCAGGTGCCTGCCGGGCACTGTCCCACCCTTGTTCCCTTCCGTCCCCCAGCACCCAGTACCATCTCCTCCCACAGACCGGTCCTGGCTCCACGACGTGGTGGTCACTGATGCTGGACTGGCGGGGGACACGATCACTTCCACATCCAGCATTTGGAGGAGGACCCACCAACGCTGGACTGGGGGGACACATAAGTACTGACCTGGGGACACGATCACCTCCACATCGGCACTCTTATCACGCTGGGTTATGCCCGTTCTCACCCCGCAGCGGTAGGTGCCCTCGTCGCACAGCTTCAGGCGGTCCATGGTCACTGTGAACACCCGCTGTGTGCGATTGTCCCGGATGGAGAATCGGCCCTGCTGCACGACGGGCTGCTCCTCCGAGGTGATGACGATGTAAATACCACAGGTAAAACCAGCAATTCCCGGATAGTACCAGAATTTCGGTTTCTTCTCCTCGCCGGGATCATACTCGCAGGTCACCGAGAGGGACCCCCGCTGAACTCCCCGCATGGTGCCGGGTCCCCTCACCGCCCAGCAGCCTGCAGAGACACACGGAGCGGCTAGACGGATGCTGCTGCCGCCCCGCCCGCCGGGGCCGCCCCCCGGGACCGCTCCGGTTCTCAGGGGACTCTGGCCCGGCCTTACCCGGCAGCAGCGCTCAGGCGAGCAGCGGCAGGAGCTTCACGACCGCTCAGGGACGGCGGGGTCGGTGACTTCCCATACTCGGTTCCTCTCCCCGGGACAACGGGGCCTGGCCCGTCTCCGGCACTGCCCCTGGAGTACCGTCCGCTCCGTTGGGGCGGAGCGCTGTGACCCCGGGGCTGCCTGACAGCGGCGGCCGCAGGAGAGAAGAGACGGAGCAGTGGCGGAGAAGCTTTCTTGCAGCCGCCACCGGCGGCGGAAAGGGGTCGGCGGGGTCCCGGTGCTGCCTCCCCCCGCCCGCGCCGTCGAGACCCGGGTGTCCCGGAGCGGAGCGGCTCCGGCTGTGGCCCGGAGGTTCTACCGGCGCTCAGCCGCTCCGCAGGCTGACCCAGAGCACGGCTCCGGTCATGGCCAGCAGCGCCAGCACCTGCAGCCCGGCCAGCACCGGGACGTGACGGAACGGGTCGGGGCTCTCCCGCGGAGCGTCTGTCCCCTCCGCGGGAACCGGGCTGAGCGTCGGGCCCGCAAATGGGAAGAGCGGACAGATGCGGCAGGTGCCTACCAGGCACTGTTCACCCTTGTCCCTCTCCCTCCACCAGAAGCCAGGTACCATCTCCTCCCGCAGCCCGGTCCTGGACCTTGCAACGTGGTGGTCTCTGGTGCTGTGCGGGGAGGGGAACATGTTCAGGGACTGACCTGGGGACAGGATCACCACCACATCGGCACTCTTATCACGCTGGATTTTGCCCCTTTGCACCCCGCAGGGGTAGGTGCCCACCTCCCCCTCCACCAGGCCCTCCACAGTCACCCTGAACACCCGCAGTGCACGATTGTCCCAGATGGAGAATCGGCCCTCCTGCACCATGGGCTGCTCCTCTGAGGTGATAATGATGTGATAAGCACAGGTGTAAACTTTTCCCGGTTTGCACCAGAATTTTGGCTCCATCTCCTCGCTGGGCTCATACACACAGGTCACCGAGAGGGACCTCCCCAGGAATCCTCGCACAGTGCTGGGCCCCCTCACCGCCCAGCAGCCTGTGGAGACGCACAGAGCTGCAGAAGTGCTGCCGCTGCAGCAATACCTCCTGCCCCATTCGGCTGGCCCACTGTGAGTCTTGAGCCCCAGGGATCCCCTCAGCCCTACCCAACAGCAGCATCCAGGTAGCAGCAGGAGCTGCACGGGCAGGCTGGCCAGGGCAACATGTCAGGGCAGTGCTCCTGCCGCACACACTCCGTTGTGTCTTTGGAGCTTTACTTCCTCTTCTGCCCAGGATACCAAATCTGCTACTGCTGGAGAGCATTTGGTTTCTTGTTTCCTTTGGTGATTTTCTGCCTCCCCTGTCACTCATGTCACTGCTCTGCACTGTCCCTGAGCCCTGCTTCCTGGCTTCTGCTCCTGTCCCCATCATGGCCCCCACAGTGGGATGCAGTCCTGCCTCTCCCTGCCTCTCTGCCACACTGCCTGGCCTTTCTGGCCAGGCAGGGCACCCGGAGGGGGATCTGCCTCTCGAGGGGTGGCTCAGTCCCGCACAGGAACCCCCTGAGCCCCAAACATGCCCCCAAGCTGGGGGCAGTACTCCTGCATGGGCACCCTGTCCCCTGCATGGGAAATGCAGAGGGGGAGCCCCAACCTCTCGCCTCTGTACAGCTGGATGTGAGTACCTGTCTCCACTACCTTGGCCACCAAGTCCCCCGGGGCTGTCCTCAGCACAGCCCCTCTGTGAATGACACTGGCCAGACCCAAGAACACAAAGCCTTTCAAACCCATCAAACAATAAATGAGCTGGAAGCCCAATGGGTGGAATCACAACCCTGGACCTTGTGTTGCCTCTGGGCTCCCAGCACCCAGCCAGCAAGAGCAGGTAGACAAACAGACAGGCAGACAAGCGCCTGCAGGATACCCAGGCTTTATTGCAAAATTGTCTTCAGGTGGCAGCTCCAGTTCAGCAGGCACAGGCTCCCTGTGCCCGAAACCCTCCCCTCTCCAGCATGGGGGCTGCCAGGAGGAGCTGAGGCTTCACAGGGGGAGAAGCACCCAATGCTGAGCATCTCCCAGTGTGGGGCAGCCGTGGTAGGTGTCGCAGCCCTGGCAGGATGGGGGGCAAGGACACAAGAGGGTGTCCCTGTGGCTCTGGGATGGGGGGACAGCCCGGTGCTCTGGTGCTGCTGCCTACCTCCACATTTTCCTTGTCATGGCTCCTGTGCCGGCTCCTCACCCACACGACCTGGCACACCAGGGCCAGTGCCACAGCTGCCTTCACGCTGAGGAAGAGCAGCAGGGGGGTGATGCTGAGCTGGGACCTGGGCAGGAGAAAGCAGGTGATGTTAGAGCTTGAGTAGGGTCTGGGCAATGAGGATGGGAACTGGGGCACTTGCACATCTGCCAGTCACCCTACTTGTCCCTGGGATGCTGCTTGGGGCTGCTGGAACCAGGGGGACCCAGGGCTGGGGGATGCATGCAGGGGAGAACGTGTTTTAGGCTGGGGGAGGCTATCAGAGGCTTGTCCGGACCCCAAGCCCAGACTCACAGTGCTGGAGACTCCTCACAGTCCTTGGCGCACAGGCGGTTGGTGCCCAAGGGGCTCACGTTGCTGCCCTCGGTTGTGGTTGGAAGATCTGTGAAGAGAACACAGGGTCAGAGCAAAATTGAGACCTCCCTGCACCCTGTCCTACCCCCTGCGTGGGGGGGATCTCTGACCCACAGCTTCAACCGTGGGGGTTCAGGAGGTAGAGATGGAGGTCCCCAGGCAATGCACTGGGGAGAAGGAGGAAGGAAAAGGGGTATTTAACTGGCAGAGACTGGGAACCCCAAAGAATGGGCTCACAGAGGCAGAGACCTCTAATGAGAGCAAGGGAGCTGCCCTGCTCTGCACAAAGCTCCATACAGCCCCCTCCATCCCTTATCCAAATTTACACAGGGGCAGCCTCCACTTGATGTCAGTGCCTGCAAGGAGCTTGTTCTCACTTTTATAATCCCTGTGTCCCCTGGCTGGGGACATCCTGTCCCAGCACAGTCACCCAAATGACAAGCTTCACCACACATCCCTGCTTTGCTCCCAGCCTGGCTTTACCTGTGGAGACCGTCACCTCGGTGCTGTGCTGCAGGTTGAACCACAGCCTCCTCCTCACCCCGCAGGAGTACCAGCCTGCGTCCCCCAGCGAGACATTGTCCAGTGTCACTGTGAACGAGTGTTCTGTGTGCTTGTCCTCAATGGACACCCTGTCCTGTGTCACTGTCACCTCTGAGCCATTGGTTTGAGCGATGTAGGTGAAACAAATCCAGAGAAAGCCCGGGCGGCACCAGTATTTGGGGTAGAGCTCATAGCCAGACTCGTAGCTACAGGACACAGCCAGCAAGCCACCCTGCTTGGCTGTCACCTCCGTGGGGCCCGTCACTGCCCAGCCACCTGCGGGGGACAGGGAGAGGTGCTGCAAGCATATACCAGCCCGGGATGCTGGGGGACACCCTGTCCCCAGTGGGGCTGTGTCCCTGCACCTGCTGTGCTGGGGAGTGGCACCAAGATGAGATGTCCCCAGTCATTAAAAAAGTCCCCATCAAGTATGTGTGTTATTCAACAACCAAAACACCTTGTTACCAGGTTCATGTGACAGCAACACAAGTGTATCTCACAGATCACCCCTCATAGCCACCCGTTGGCCACGAGAAAAGGATGGTGTCAGCTGGGCTTCTGAGCCGCTCGGTCCCAGCTTCTGCACAGCTCTGCCAGAGCCCGTGGGGTGGGAACTGCTGACCTGTGCTCCCGGGCTTACCTGAGAAAAGGGTCCAAACCAGGAACATCCTCATTTTCCAGCTTCTTGCTCCTGAAGCAGACTTTCCCCTGTGGTTATTCACAAAGCAGGCTGCGGCATGGAGCCAGGCTCAAACACAGCTGGGTGTCCCAGGAGTTTCCCCAGCCTCCTTCTCCAGTCACTTCCTTGGGCAGTGTTTACTCACAGACCCTGCTTGTCTTTTTTAAAGGCCATTGCTTCTTCCGCTTTGCTCGGGGACCATGACTCACCCTGGGGGCGTTTCATGAGAGACACCCTCTGCTTTTGCTCCCAAACAGCTGCTGGTTGCCAGTAGAACACCAAAATACATTGGGTTCCTCCACCACGATTCCTGCCCCAGCAGGGAATCCAACCCTTTCCCATGTGAAGAGCCCGAAGGGTTTTGGGGCAGCTTTGCAGGGGAGCTGAGCCAGAGTGGGGGTCCTGGGACCAGAGTGGAGTGCATGTAGGTCAGCCCAGGCAGATGGATCAGTTGGGACCACCAGGATGCTCTTCCCGTTGTGATGGACCGGGATGATGGACTGGGAGGACGGACTGGGAGGATGGACTGGGAGGATGGACTGGGAGGATGGACAGCCATCCCCGCTGCACTGCTGCTCCCCAGCTCCTGAGCTGGCTGCCAGTGTGAGCTGGGTTGCTTTTGTTTGTTTTCTCAAGCAGAAGTGTCTCATTTCCCCGAAAAAATGCCTTTTTTTGGCACAGCCATGTGTTTTGAGTGACAAGGCTGTTTTTCTCCCAGAATAAAATGTTTCCACTGAGAGTTTTAGAAACCAAAACACAAAGGGCAAAGCCACTTCCCTGACAGCTGCCTTGCCAATGACTTTCTTCCTCGATGCCCCTTGGAAAGAACAGGAATCACATACCCCCAGCCCTGCTGGAGGCTGAGGCTTCCTCCTCCTCCTCTGGCTTTTTTTATCCCAGGTATGACCATGCTGGGGTTCAGGGGAGAATTGTAAGCATGGCTGCACTGCTGGAGCTGGTCCAGGCAGTTGCTCCCCAATGCTCCCATTCCCTACTCAGCACCAGAGTTTCTTGCAGATGATGAAGTTTGTGTTGCCCTCGGAAGCCCCGAGAAGCTCCCCTGGCCCATGGTGCGGATGGAGCGGAGCTTCCCCCTGGCTTGAGCTCCAGCTTGGCCACCCACTGCCCAGGCTGCCACCGCAGGGCTGTCCGCAGGCTCTTCGTGCACCATCTCCCCGCTTACTTTACCATCCTTGTGTTTTTCCTTCCTCTTTCTAAGAATGTTGCATAGGTTTCCATTTCGCAGCAGAGTGATTATATTTGGGTGGATGACGAAACCTACCCAAACAGGGCTTTTTCTTTCCACACTCCCCTGCCTGGGATATGTCACTGAAATCCTGATGTCTTCATGGAAGGCTGGCCTGGGGGGAGCAGGATGGGACCCCCTGCAGCCAGGATCCCCTGGGATCCTCCCTCCACCCCTCCCTGCCTTTCAGCCCCTTCACTCCGTGCAAAGACCCAGAGAGAGGGGAACAAGGTAAAAATACAGAAGTACCAGCCTGAGGGCTGTGTGTGAACAGGGGTGACCACACCGGCCACCACACCCGTTCGTGTGGCACCTCAGAGTCACTGGGGCTGGAGAGGGGATGGAGATCACATCTCTGACCAGACACTGACTTCACTTTCCTCCTCATGTGCTCCTTATTGCTGAGCACAAGAACCACACAGGATGAGAAGGGGCTGCCAAGGTGCTGCATTCCATTGTCCCCCACAGCCTGGACCGGGGATACTGGGCTTTTAAGCCCCATTGGTGGATATTTTAAACTGATCCATCTCTCTGTTATTTAATCTAGGGCCTTTGAAGACTAATCTGCGTGTTTCAGACTGGGCAGATTTGGCAACTTTGGTGAAATTTGCTTTTAGGAGATAAGGCTGAATAGAATAATTGCTAATACAGCTCCTTTAGTGCTGGCTGACTGAGCACTGCGCTGCCTGATCTCGCCCTTCCGCTGCCATCTCAGATAACCAAGATAAACCCAGATAATTCCGAGATCTCCTGATTTAGAAAAGCTCGTGAGAGAGAGAAATCCTTGCAGACTTTGTGGTGGTGAAGGGTTCACTCCAGGCTTTGCCTCAGGCTGGGCGACTCAGTCAGAAAGGGATAAGGTGGGGATAGTTATAACAATGAAATTAAGAAAACAAAATTCAGCATATTCAGAGGATGAAATTCTGGCTGCTCCCTGGTTCACGAGGAAGGATTGAGTTTCGTGGGGCTCAGATCTCCCCCCAAAATTGTTGTAAGGATAGATCAGGGAGATATTACAGTAGGTTAATGGGACTGGGCTGAGAATGAGTAGGACGGGCAAGGGGTACAGAAGTAGAAGCTCCTGAGCTGACTGTAAATCCTCCTCTGTTGTACTTCCCAAGGCAAATAGACAAGTAATTAAGCTATCAGAGCAAAGGAGACCAAACAATGGAGCTAAATTGCAGGTTCCTTTGAAATCACTCCTGCCGTTTGCAGGTCATTTCCTCTGATTTCATTGCTCTGCACTGATTTCAGCCCGTCAGTGTTTGCTCGGGGCTATAAACTGCTCGCTGGCTCCCAGGAAACTCTGCTGGCGTCTGGGAGAGCAAGTGCTTTGCTTTGGATGGTGGGGAAAGACATTCTTTGGTGTGTGAGGGGAGGAGAGGGAGGCAGGTGTCAGGCTGCTGGGCTCCGACAAAGCTGCTGATACCACTTATTTGTGATGGGTCGGGTCCCCCAGAGCCATAAAGCGATACAAAGCCCTTGGAGCCGTGCCAGGCTGTGCTGGTGCCTGCCTTTTGCCAGCAATCTGTGTTGGCTCATTAGGCTGCATTACACTTAGCGATATCATGATAGGTGGGGAAACTGTTTTCCTCCTGAGTGCTGTCAAATCTGCGGGGGCAAATGTGTCTCGGGTGTAAGGCCAGTGCCTGCAGTAGGAAAGCAGAATTCGGAGAATTTGGCTTTACGAGGCTCCCCTTCCTCCCTCGCTCTACAGCAACTCCTCGCTGCCGTCCTTTGCAACTCAGAAAAGGGAGGAAAAAGCTACTGGAGCTGTGATGAGTCAGAGGATGCCCTCAGATCCCCTCCTGCAGCAGGGACGTGCCAGCAATCCCCCTCCAGAGGTAAGCAGGGCTGGAGTCTTGGACCTGGTGGTCCATTGGGGGCTTCCTCTCCTCTTCATTGGGGATTAAGTTCATCCCACCCCCTGGCAGAGGTTTGCCTGAGCCCCAGCACAGCTTGGGTGGAGCTGCAGGTGTCTGTGACAGATCTGGGTCTCTGGGGTCTTTGTGACCCCACAGGCAGTTCGGGTTGGGGCTGCACCCCCGCTCTGTGTGGGTGCTGGGCACCCACTCAAGACATGTTAGCATGAGGTCCCCATTCTCAGGGGGCTGATGTGGCACTGGGACACCCACATAAAGGCTTTTTGGGAAGTTCTTGGTGCATTTAATAGGACAGAGTTGGCCTGGCTTCACTGAAGTTACCCTGAGTTTGATGCTCTTGTCTTTCTGGTCCTACCTGGTGTGGGATGTGTGCACTATGTTGAACCATGGTGTTGGCTTCACCACTGATAAATTATCTGATCCAGACACTGTAGCTCATGATAGTGCCTATTTTTGTGGTGTTGTGAAGAGAAACTGCCAAATTCGTGTATACTGTGACTAAGTTATAAAAGACATACCCATCAGCACTTACGGAGGATGACCCCCAGTGTTCCCCAGCACTGATAAAATGAAGAATGCCGCTTAACAGTATAATTAACTCTGCTGTTAAGTTAATTTCTTAGTTTCAGTTGATTGTCTTCCAGTGCTTGAGACCAATGGGTGATCTGGTTGCAGGATGGTCTGTGTCAGGTTTGGGTTTAGCTTCTTGGCCTTGGGCAATCCTGAAAACCCCTTGCCCCTCTGGGTTGTTTTTCATCTTTTCTGGTTGTTGTTGCCAAGACTGGTCATCTGACTCGGCAGAACCGTCTCTGCTGTCAGAGGAAATAATAGGCAGATATAATTAGCAATGTCAGGCCCAGGCAGTCAAACAGCAATTGAGCAGGTGCAGATGGCTCTTGGAAACGTGGTCTGTTCCTTTGGCTCGGGGCTGTCTGCTGATCTGGAAGGAGGGAACTGGAGATTGAACTGAGCCTCTCTTAAATAAACTTCTCAGTAAAGATTAGTTTCTTTCCATTCTAATTGACAACACCAGGTTGCTCTAAAGGGAGTTGTAAACAAAAGAATCTTAATGAGATATCGACTGTCACCTCCAGGTTTAGGCACAGATTCCTCCTGTTTCTAAATACAATTTGTTTTGTACTCCAAGCAGGCTCCTAACTGGGCTCTGTAAATGCGGTGGGTTTCCAAAGGGGAGCTGCTGGGGTAGCCAGGCTCAGGTTAACAGCAGTTTGTAAAGAAGCTGAAATGGCCTGGCTAGCACAAGCTGCTGCCCCTCTCTGGGCTGACACACCGCTAACCGTGGTGACCACTGCCACCGCCTGTGGATGACCAACAACTGCACAGGCTGATGGCAGGAGTGGTGCAGCTGTGGGGTTCCCTAACATGAGTGCATACGAGCCGAGTGTGAAGCACGGCAGCAGATCTGGCTTCATGCTCTCAGCTTGGAGACTGATCGGAGCCATCAGTGAGAACCGTCTCTGCCCAGGGCTGCCGTCCAGCCCTACCTCACCGTGCCCCATGGATGCCTCCTGCAGTGGAGGGAGAAAGAGCAGCGTTTCCCGGTAGAGAGGGCAGGGAGCCCCAGGCTCCTCCGGACCCGGGGGATGGGGGTCTCTATCACAGTAGATGGAGTTGGAGGTGGGAGGGGCTAGAGAGGGACCAGCAGTTGTGCGGAAGCAGCCGCGGGCCCTGCCCGCATGGAGGGGAGCTCCCACGGCCTCCCCGCCCCCGGGCGGGACCGGCCTCCCGCCCCCCCCGCTTCGCTCCTCCGGGCGGGAGAACCCTGCGAGCGGGGCGGGAACGGCGGCGGCGAGGAGCTCTCACGGTTCCGCTGTCCTGCGGGGGCCCGCACCGAACCGGTCCGGGCTATACCGAACCGGTCCGGACTGTGCTGAACCGGACTGTGCTGAGCAGAGCCCAACCGGGCCGAACCCAGCCGCGCCGTTCTGAACCGGACCGAGCCGAACCTCGGCCGCTGCGCAGCCGGATCGGGCCGCGCCGGACCGGGCCTAACGGGAACGGACCTAACGGGGCCGAACCGGGCGGGGCCGGGCGCTGTCCGCGGTGCTGAAGGCGGGCGCTGTCCGCGGTGCTGCCGCAGCGGCCCGGCCCATGCACCCCGGCCATGGAGGGCCCCGCCGCCGATTCGGGGGGGGGCGGCTACAACGAGGCGCTGCTGCACAAGGTAGGGCCGGGGAGAGGGGGAGCCGGGGAGGGGGCTGCAAAGTACACGGAGGGGTGTGGGGGGTGGTGCTGGAGTGGCGTAGGAGCAGTTGCCTGGGTCGGGCTTGAACTTCCCCAGCAAACTCTGTCCCTCTCCCCTCCTCGCTTTTCTTCCCCCGGTGGGGTCCATCCGCCACCTCCCATCACAGCGGGGTGGTGGGGGGATGCGGCTGCAGATCTTCCTCCCCCCCGCAGCGGTCGGGGCTGGGCAACCTGCAGGGCTCGGTCCTACTCCTCGCCACGTCCCGAGTGATAGTGGGGATGGGGGTGGCAGGATAGGGTTTGTTTGCAAAGTAAAGCGGACAGGAGTGCTGGAAAGCGGCCAGCCCCATGGCACAGCCCGCTGCCGGCATTCAGCTGCTCCCGCTGTCCTGTACATGCTCCGAGGGGGGTGGGGAAGCTGCACTCCAGGGCTCTGTTTGCCAGATACAGCCGGAAGAGCTGAGACTTTATTGCCATGAAACAGCCGTGTCTCAAGAAATGTCCATCCCTGCTCTCCTTGCTTTAAAATCCTTCTCTCTACGGGGTCCCCAGGACTGTGTTTTGTAACTCTATGTTGCACCAGTGGTGGCCAGGGATTCTGCTGTCCCTGCAAGACCTGGGTGGCTCAGACTCTGATGCAGGCTCTGCTGGAGCAGGGCTTTTGCTCCCTGCAGTCAGACGCTGCCTTGCAACTCCAGGAGACACGGAGGAGACACTGATCTCTGCCAGATCCACCCATCACTCCTTCTCACTGTCCTCATGTTGCTCTGCTGCAGTCCCCAGTGACTGTGCAGGGACCAACACCCCTGGGGAACGGGGGCAGGGTGGGGGAAAAGGTCTCAGTTGTGTGGATCCCTCTTCAAACACAGCAGTCTCTTTTACATCCTGCTCTACTCAGGGCAATGTGCCCAGCCCTTGATTAGCAGGAAAATATCAATTACTCTCATTTCTATTGTACACTGAGTACGTAGGACATGCCTCCGGGGATGACTCAAGAAACTTTGATTCTTTGCAAAGCTTTAACTCTCTCTTCTCCAGCAATGAGCTGCTGCAGTTAAGGAACAACATTGGTGGAAATGAGTCTCTGGGCAGAAGAGCTGCCCAAGCAAATAACCGTCCCAGTCTCATTTCCCTTGGTATCTTGCTGCCGCTCCTGGCTGGGTTTCTTGTCATGCAGAAACAAACCTGCTTTTGCTCCAGGGACATGAGGCAGCAAATACCTCACTAGATCTTTTTTCTGAGCAAGGAATCACCTTTCAGATGTGCTGAGAAACTCTGAGAGAGCTTTGCACTCTGGAGGTAAAGGTTAAGTGATTTCTGGTTGGTGGCTAAACCCAGGCCTGAGAAGGAAATGAGCTGGAAGCAAATCAAGGTGGGAGCAGCAGAGGTTTGTTCTGGGCTGTTCCAGAAAAGTTTCACTTGGCATGAAATGAGAGATTCTGCTTCCAGGTGATTCGACCCATTGCCAAATCCTTCTTCCTCCCCTTGGGTGCTTAGATCCATTTAGCTGGAACAAGCCCCAGAAGGAGAGGAACATGCCCCTGGGCTGTGGCTGATCCAAAGTGTTAGTAGGGGATTTGCAAACAGGGAAACCCTGTGTGATCTGAGCCAGTTTTTGTTTTGATTTGTTTGGGTTTTTTTTATGTGCAGCCCTGGAGCTCATGTCTACAGGGCTGAAATACAGCTTCTGCCAGGGCAAGGGCCCAACAGGGTTGGCAGAGGGCCCTGGGATTTGGCTTGAGCCGGTCTAAAGGGCTTGGCCATGGTGAAACAGTGCCTGGCAGGGTGGTGACAGCCCTGAGGTGTCCCTGTGGCACAGGACAGCTCGAGGCAGCATGTAGCAGCATCCAAGTTGCCCTGGAGCACTGCCTGGAGCAGGCAAGAGGCAGTGCAGTTTTGTATATAGAGCAGACAGAAATAAGTTTCAGCGATGCACCCCAGAGAGACTGTGAGATCCAGGTGGCCAGGGGCCGAAAGCCACGGCAGCTTCGCTCTCAGACCTCTGCCGGTGCCGCATCTTGGCTGAACTCCGCTGGCAGCTGTGCTGGGGTGCACGTACACAACTGACACAATTTGTTGGGTCAAATCCTGCCGACCTGGGAGCAAAGCTTTGTTCTTGGGCCTTCAGCAACTCTCAGAGAGCAGCAACAGAGCCCATGGAGGGCACCTCTCCCCACCCTGCATTGTCCAGGACGGGGGTTTTACCCTGTCAGGCCCCTTCTAGCTACATTTAGCTCAGTTCTGGTTACCACATGCTAAAACTCCAAAATGAACTGGGAAGAGAACCTCAACTCCCATGCACTCTCCCAGATCTCCTCCTGCTTGGCTGGCACTGGAAATGCATCTCCCTGCACTGCCTTGACAGCCATGCAAAACCTCTCTTCACTAGGTATGTCAGATCAAAAAGATCTCCTTTGCTCAGATCCACTCCACAGTGGGGTTTTTATTTTTCTTTCATGTTTATTTGGTGGTTTCCACTGTACTGTACATTCACAGAGTCCATGAGCTTTTCCTAAAGTCATTAGGAAAGTCTCTTGGCTGATTCAGGTCAACTTACTATTATTATTATTAAGTCATGAAGCAATTCATGAGTTGTCTCTATTATAAATCCCAATTAAATTATTGATAGGAGAGTCTGCCTTTTATACATGTTCTCTGTGTATCTTGGGCTCTGGAGGGTTTCTGGTGCTCATTCCAGCTCTCCTCCCTCTATAATTAATGCCATTCTCTGCATTAACTGCTCTCAAAGACAGTGCTGCAGGGTGCAGCTGGTCTTGTTGCATCTCCCAGCACCAGTATTTTACCTGAGAATAGTGTGTAGCACCAAAAAATGCAGTGCTCGGGTACAGGAGCCCTATGGAAAAGCCAAGGGGGCCTTGGGCAGGAAATTCCCCCCAGGGAAAGGGATAAGCTGGCTTGTTTGGTCCATATGCAAGGGCATCATCCAGAGATCTCTGCCTCACAACATACCCCCAGCTCCCTTGCAGGCTTCCAGTCTATAAGGGCTCCCACCTCTGCTTGGCAGGTCAAGCTTTTCCAAGGAGGCGTTTGGGGTTTGGGATATTTTTTTCCAAGGGAAAGCACTGATTCACTGAAGCGAGTCTTTCACTGAAGCGTGTCGGCGTTGACGGGCTCCAGGCAGGTTGTGGTGTGATGATTTATGCAAGGCAGGCTGCTGGTCTCATGCCAGTCCATGTTCCTGCTTTGTTTGTGGTCCTCAAGGTCCTTGGCTTTTGGTTCTAGCCCACTCCTTTGCGGTTTGTGGGGCGGCAGAAATGCAGTTATGGGTGCTGTGGCATGTGGCTGGGTTCTTTATGGCCTCCCAGGGCACAACGTCAGGTCTTAATCTGCCGGGAATGTTCAAATACTTGATTAAACACATTACTCTATGCTCATCTGCCCTGTGCTTCACAGGGAGGTACGCGTGACGCCTGAAGTGGTGCTAGGGTGGGGACTAAACACAGATCAAGGGCGGAAACAACAGATGCAGTGAAATGTGGCACAGGTGGAGGCAGAGAGTGGGGATGTTCAGTCCCAGCACCTTGCTGGCTCAGCCCTGCAGCCTTGCGGGTGGCAGGGGACCGGTGACAAGGTGGGGAACACAGCCCAGGGACCAGCTCAATGCTTGCCAGAGCTGCAGCTACAGGAACACCCATGTCCTGAAAGACAGAGCCAAACCCAATTCTGAGCAAGAAACCAGTTAGCAGAGTGTTTATTTTAACTTGTGTCCCTGCAAAAAGGTTCAAAGTGCCCCGGTTTCCTGAAAGGATGGGAATGTTTGCACCAGCGGCTCTGCCAACAAAACTGAGATACCGGCAGAGAGGGGAGGGAAGGCTTTGCATTTGCACCATTGTTCTGGGGTTTAGATAAACACAGGCAGGAGTAAAAGGGAGGATGGCCTCCTTGGGCATGAGATGTGGGTATCAGGACCATGGGGAGGTGATGGCAATGCCCCAGCTCTGACACCTGCACAGCTCCCTCATCCCTTCTGCTCTGGGACAAGCAAGCTTTGCTCCCTTGGGAGAGCCCTGGGGCTTCCCACAAAGGGTTGGAGAGGCAGAGGGGCCCTGTGACTTCAAACCTAATGCCCTGCTGGGGGACAGAGCTGTGGATCTACAGTGTTAAAGACAGCCCGGTGCCCTGGAGAGGCTGCGTGGCCGTGGCAGTGGCTGTGAGCAGCAGCTGTGGGAGATGGTCTCTTTGTTAAACAGTTTTGGACCTAATCCAGTGCTGCCAGAGTCCTCCCAAGGAGGTTTTCTGCCAGGGCTGTGTGAGCTACAGCTGCCTCTGCCTGGCAGCTTCCCGAGCCAGGGCAGGAGCATCTCTCCTGCTTGCTCTCGGTGATGGGTTGCACTTTGCTTTCTCTTCCACCTCTCTGCTCTTAGAGAGGCACAGCGGGGCTCTGTCACAGAACTGAGCCTGGGATGTGTTCTATTTACTACAGATATGGTCAGAGGAGTAGAAATTCCTCCCCAAGCAGGCGACAGGACCAAAAGTGACAGCGAAGGACAGGACACAGAGGGACAAGCCATCTGGCTGCAGCGCTCGCACCCAGCAGCCCGTGGGGACAACCTGCTGTCAAGCAGGGCTGTGCAAAGGAGTTGTGCCATGGGGCTCATGGGGGTGCCTTGGGGCTCATGGGGGTGCCATGGGCTGGGGCTGGGCTGGTCCCTCCTGATCCCACTCTGTTCACTGCCGCATCCCCCAGCACCCCCTCCCCAAATGCCTGCCCACCAGCTGCACGTCATGCTTGCCAGCTCGACATCACCAGCTCCAGCATGCTGACATCTCTTTACTGGTCCTTGCAGACAATCCTGGTTGGAGACAGTGGCGTGGGGAAGACGTCTCTTCTGGTCCAGTTTGACCAGGGCAAGTTCATTCCTGGCTCCTTCTCTGCCACCGTGGGCATCGGGTTTACGGTAAGAGCCTGGCCCATGTGCCTGGGCTGTGCAGCCTCACTCACCCTCACGGGAGCAGTTTAATTTGGGTAATCATGTTCTATGATTCTATCATTCTAAGCGATGTTAAGCACAAAGAATCGGGAGGATTTATTTTGGTGCTGCTGGATGAAGGGGCAGGTTTTCTGTGTTATTACTGTCAAGCTGGGGGCAGCCATTCTTCAGGCTGCTGAGGGGGAATGGAGGATGGATGAGGCTTCGTGTCACAGAACTCATGGTGGGGCCGTGCCTGAGCAAAGCCCTTTGCATCACACATGGAATCTGCCGTTGGAGTGGCCCTGGTATCCTGGGGAGAAGCCAGCCTGTGTCCTGCCTGCGAAGCCCAGGGTCCTTGCAAAGTCAGGCAGATGGTGGCAGTGCCTGGGAAAAGCACTCGGCTGCTGTCCAGTGCTATTTGCAGAGCTGCCACGGGGCTGGCAAGTGGCTCCAGTGCTCATGTCCCCTCTCCTTGGGGGAGCCCAGGACAGAGGCAGCGATTGGGACCTCATTGCACAGCAAGACTGGCATCCCTTCAGCAGCCATGGCAAGGCTGGGCCTCAGCAAGAGGCTATTACCACAGGGATTTTCTCTCTAGCTCAGGCCAGGGAAGCAGGGAAACACATGGTTCTGGCATGAGGAGTCTGGGACCAAGCAGCCCAGAGACAACACTGTGGGAATGCCAAGCCCTGGGCAGGCAGAGGCTCAGCTGTGATCCCGACTTTTGCCAGCTCCCGGCTGTCTCATTTCCCCTGCAGTGATACCAGCGTGTAGAGGTGATGCTCAGCCAGGCGTTTGTCCTGCCCAGGCAGCTCTGTGAGTACCAGTGTGGTTTGCCATTTCCGCCCAGCCCCCCTCCCCAGCAAGCTGCAGGGGAGTTCAGCCGCTTCCAGGAGCTCCGTGCCTCCAGCCTTCGGTCCTGGGCACTTTCCTGGCCAAGGAGCAAATATAAACTATAAATCCCCTGGTGGGGTCTGAGCGGAGTTACAGGACTGGAAATACAGGTTCCCTGTCCTGAGGGGCAGAAGAAGCTTTGGCTGGAGCAGGAGCCGGCAACCGGGGGAGGCAGGGAGCTCGGAGTCATTGTGGGGGGCATCTCTGCCATCGGGCCTCCCACGGCCACGCTTGGCCTCCCCCGGTGAGCAGTGAGGGACATGTATCAGCACAGTGCCGGGCTGGAATCCCACCCGTCTGAATCCCAGCAGTGTGAGCAGGGCCAGGGGGGTTGCACTGAGATTAGCCCTGGCACGGGGGGTAGGACTAGCTGGGGCCATGGGCTGTGTATCCTGGGGAAAATAAATCAGAGGGACCTGAAGGCTCCTGTCCACACAGTGATGCTTGTGAGCTTGAAGACTCCAGGCAGCCATAGCACATGGACCTTGGTGGTGTTTCATGGAGTGAGTTTTTGGATAACACAACATCCCTGGCTCTTCCAACTTCTTCACAACATCCCTGACTTCTCCTCCATTCCTACACTTTTTTCCCAAATGAAGTGCGCTGTGAGTTGGGTCCCAGAGCTCAGCACAGGATGCTGGGGGCTTTGAGCAGTCAGGGGAGCAGGAACCTCGGCAACCGTCCCAGGGAAGACACACGGGCCGCTGAACCAGCTCCTCACAGTGTGGGGTTTCCAGCTAACAGATGCTGCTTCGGGTTTCCTCCTGGCTTCATTGTGCCATGTTCTGACCCGGGGCCCAGTCTGGCAGCTGTCAGGGCTGCAGGGGACAGGGCAAACTCCCCCACCCTTGGCTGGACTTTGGGGGTAGGAGTGGCTGCTGCTGTCCCTGCCATCCCCACTGAGCCGGCGTGGTGGGGGGTGATTTGGCAGCACTGAGGTCTCTGGCCCCACACCCCGTGGGGGACAGGGGGCTGTTCATTTGTGGGGTGAGCGATTCCTTCTCTCCCCATCCATGTGCCCGGAGGGACAGGCCACAGCACTGCCCACCGTCTGCTGCTGCCGAGCCCCCGGCCTACCCCCGGGGTCCCGAGTGAGGGTGCAGGGGGGGCAGGTTTCCAGCCTTGAGCCTCCTCTTCCTCATCCCGCAGCCAGACCGGGCAGGGAGGCGGCCGGGGCAGAGCCTTGGGGGTGGCATTGGCCGGGGAGGAGGAGGAGGAAGAGGAGGAGGAAGGCGGGTGGGGCCGCGGCTGCCGCTGCCCCCGCGGCACCGGGACTCGGCGGCTCCGCTCGGACGCACCATGAGCGGCCCCGGTGGGGCAGCGGCGAGCGGGACCCCCCCGGCAGGGAGCGGGGACACCCCGGCGGGGAACGGGGACACCCCTGCGCTGCCCCGGGACTACGAGCTGGCCGGCAAGGTGAGAGACGGTGCCGAGGAGGCGGGGGAGAAGAGGGATGGAACCCCCAGCCCCGCCACGGATGGAGGTTGGGGCTCGCCCCCAGCCCCGGGGAGAGCAGGAGTGCTCCGGGGAGTCCCGGTGGCCACCCGCTTCCTCCGCCATCGTGCCCAGGAAGCGACTGCTGTCCGGGGAAGGGGGAGGAGGTGAAGGAGCCCCCCCGCCTCCGCAAATGCCCCCACAGCCCTGCGAGGCATCAGGTGGGAACCCCTCTCCCCAAGTGCCCCTCTCTTCCCCAGCCCAGCTCGGCCCAGGGTCACTGTGGAGAAGCACCTTTCTCTTCACAGTGCCACAAGGGAGCCATGGGATGGGTGAAGCTTTTACCCAAAAACTTTGATCCGCAGCCCCAGGCTGAGCCCAGTGCTGCCGATTCCATCCCTGAGACCTCTCGCTGCCTCGCTGAGCTGGCTGCCAAAGCAGTCGTGCATGCTGCCCCCTTCCCTAAAATGCTTTTATTCCTTCGCCTTTATCCCCTGTGCTCTGACTTCTTTCATGAGCTGATACTAGAGAGCAATTTTTATGTTAGAGGGAGGAAATCAGTTGCTAGCTTGATCTGGAGTGAGGTGGAGGCAGAACTGGGTGATGTTCCCAGCCTGGGCTGGGCAGGGGTGTCCCAGGGAAGGATTTGACCAGCAAAGTAGATTGGCAGGAGGCAGAGCATTGCCAGCCCCCAGCTCTGGCTGTCCTGGCCCGTGGGTGTTTGCAGTGCCATCCCTGCGGAGGGTGGCCATGAGGGGTGGCCATGGCTCACTGTGTTTGCCCGGCCCTGGGGCAGTGGGACCACATGGGTTTGCTTTGCTGACTCCAGTGTCCCGCAGGGTGGGTTTTCAGGCATGAACCTTCCTGCTCGAGTCCTGCTTGCTGCTAATTTTCGGCAGGGGATAGATGCAATCAGCATCAGGTTAATTATTGCTGGGCAGGAAAGGGCTGCTTCTGGCAAGCAGGGAGGAGAGCACAGTGTCAGGGTGTCAGGCAAGTCTGTGCCTATGGAGACCAGTATCGGTCCTGGCTGTGCCTACGGACATCAGCATCGGTCCTGGCTGCTGCCCGCCCAGGTCCGGTGGTGCTGGAGCAGCCAAGGAGCCTGGGCTCAGCCTGTTTGCTTAGCAGGAGGGGAAAAGGCACTGTGTTTGCTTTGGTGTCTGTGGCAGGCACAGCCTTGGGCACCAACAAACGAGAGTCCCGGACACAGCAGCGTTTGCCCAAGCCATGCATCAGCCCTTGGGCTGGGCTCACACCCGGGCCGGGGGCAAAGCGTGGGTGGAGGCGGCTCCACGTGTCTGGGACCTGCAGGCGGTTCTCCAGGAGCCTCCTGGGCTGGGAGACAGCCAGGAGACATCTCTTCTTGCTGCAGGACCTGCCTTCCCACCAGCTCTCCTCTTCTGCTTGCCCCTTCTCCGGTGGCTGGGGGCTGCTCTGCTGGGACATCGCTTGGCTGCACCCTTGGGGGATCTCATCCCACCCCTAGCTCTTACAGGGCTTCCAAACCCAGCAGGACCAGCCCTGGGGAAAGAAACGGAGGGACACAAAGGACTGGGGGGCCGCTCAGCACCACTCAGGGATGCTGCTCCCCCACCCTCCGTCCCGCTGATTCCTCTCCCTGCGCCCATCTTGCAGGTGATGTTACTTGGAGACTCAGGCGTGGGGAAAACCTGCTTCCTGCTCCAGTTCAAAGACGGGGCCTTTCTCTCCGGGACGTTCATAGCCACCGTGGGCATAGATTTCCGGGTGAGACCACCACAACTGCCAGCCCCTCACCTCCCCCTACCCACGCCTCAGCCAGGATTGGAGCGCTGAGGCGGGGGAACGGGGTGTTTCCAGCCTCTGCACCCCAAATAATCTCCCAACCGGCTGCAAGCGCTTGATGAAACTTTCCACCTCTCCCTGAGGGAGCGGTTACAGATGGAAGAGTCTGCTGGGAATGTCCCCTCTTGCCTTTAAATCAGCAAAAAACCTTGGTTTAGCCCATCCTGGCTGGGGGTGTGCGGCGGATGGCTGGCACGCTCCAGCTCCCAGGGACAAGCTCTGGTTCCTGTAATTTTGTACCTCGAAAGGGCTGAAATCAGCTGCTGAGGAGTTGTTAAGTTCATTGGTTCCCATTTAAACCTTCCCACTGCTCTCTGTCCACCCAGTTTCAGCTGCAGGGTGTCTCTGGGGATGCACAGGCAAGCGGAGCTGTTTGCAGCACAGGGCAGAGCAGTGTCTCAGCAGCCTGGAAGTCACGGGGATGTTCCTGGGCAGGGACACGTGCCGCGTGCGGTTGGCGCTTCCTCTGCCTCCGCAGCCGTGTGGGTTTTCTGCCGCCTTTGCTGCCTGGGCTGCTCTTGGCTTGCAGCAGGGAACTGGGGGGCTGGTGAGCTGGGGTTGGGTGACAAGGCTGGGGGGGTTGCTTTGGAGGCATCTTGTGGCCTGTCCCTCCAATAAAGTCACAAAAGAAGGAAAATCTGCAGCTCTCTCTGCCTGGTGCAAGTGTTGCCATTCTGTGTGAAGTGTCCCCTCCAGCAGCTCACAGCTTCCTAGGTAATTGCAGAGTCTCCTAGGGCACGTTTTTATTTTATTCAGCCCATTTTCTCAAACTTTGTCATTTCCACATGGGCTGAATTTGCATTTCAGACAATTCCAGGCAACCGAATTATTTATAGAGGTCTTATCTTTCCAGAATCATCTCTCCAAGTACATTTCTTAAGAGTCTTAAAATAACTCTTTGGTAACTCATGCTTTTCTCTTCTTGGGCCTCTGGAGAGAAGCCCCTGTGCTCCTGAGTAGGGTAAAGCAGTTGCCTAAGCCCTCCCCAATACCCGCCTTCCTGCTCAGTTGCAAATGCTGCTTCCCTTGACTACAAACCACCCTGAGCTGCGACATTTCCTCCTGTTGTGTTGGATAAAGTCATCTGCTACCTGCAACACCCAGCTCAGTGTTTGCAGCCACATTTAAGGGCCAAGCAAAGCTCCCACCAGCAAGGAAACCTAAACTGGACACCCCGAATCACCTACTGAGCGTCCACAGGCTGTTTGCAGCAACCGAAGGCCTTAAATTGCTGCAATTAGCCCAAATTTTTAGTGCAACGGTTATTCCTTTGGCATGTGGAGTGAAGGAATCCTGGTAGAAGGGTCAGTGCTTGATGGTGGGCAAACTTCATAAAAGTGTACCAAGATGTTATTAATAAATGTATAAATGCATGCTGCTAGCCCGGGGCTGCCTGGCAGGAGCTGGTGCAGGTCATTGTCCCCAGCCCTCATCAGTCGTTAGGGGACTCAGGACAGGGGCACTGACTGTGGGAGATGAGCAAGGCAGCAGATTCAAAGCAGTTTGGGATCTTGCTGTCCTGCCTCCGTCAGGGCCTCATTCTGCTTGTTTCCACCCCGGCATGAGGCGATGCTGCCACGCAGCATCACAGCCCCCCAGCAGCACCAGGGTTTGTAACAACGCGGCTTCAATGTCCAGCCCCATGAGCAGCCTGGTTGCATCTCGTCAGCTCGGAGGCTGCAGCCTAGAGGCCAGAGCAACCATATCAAGGTGCGCTTTGGGCTGATGAACATGCTCTCTTTCTTTCTGCAGAACAAAGTGGTGGCTGTGGATGGCGTGAAGGTGAAGTTGCAGGTGAGCTTTGGGATGGGGTGAGCAATTCCCAGCTGTGCTGCTGGAAAAAAAAGCCCGGAGTGAGTGTAGGTGGGTTGGGGGCTGCAAGGGCATCCCCAGATAGGGGGTTTCCCCTCCTTGTTCTCACTGGGATGGCTTCTTGGCAGATCTGGGACACGGCAGGACAGGAACGTTTCCGCAGCGTCACCCACGCCTACTACAGGGATGCCCAAGGTGAGTTTGGAGTCTGGTGGGGACTGGGGTGGCCAGCCAGGGCACATCCCTGCAGTGGGGCAATGCAGCTGCCTCTTCCCTTCCAGCCCTGCTCCTGCTCTACGACATCACCAGCAAGATGTCCTTTGACAACATCCGCGTGAGTCCCCTCCATGGGTTGGGAGCGCATTTCTTTATGGGGTTTGGGGTTCTGGGTGCCCTGCATGACTTGCTGGGTGTTTGGGGCAGTTTGAAGCCTGTTTTACATGTAAGCAACAGCTGTTTTGGGCCAGACCCAGCCAACTCGGAGCTCATCCACGGGGTGCCTGGCTGGGTGCTGCATGGCTGGGTGAGTTTTCTTTAGAGATATGGAAAGTGGCTGGAGGGAGAAAGTGTGGCTTGGGATGGATGTGAACTACTTGGAGGCTTGGGCCATATCTAGAAGATGAGGCATTTACAGCAGTGATGCTGGAACGGTTCCCACGCCCCCAAAAAAGTCATTTTCAGCACCTTTGTGGGATGGGGGTGAGGGCTGAGAAGGAAGGGGTAGGGGTATGGCTCACCCTGATGCAGCTCCGCTGCCACACAGGCCTGGCTGACGGAGATCCATGAGTACGCCCAGAAGGATGTGGTCATCATGCTGCTGGGCAACAAGGTGCGTGCAGGGTCCTGCTTCACCCCGTGCTGTGCCGTGACATGCCAGCCCTGCCCTTGCCATCCCTGGTTCTGTGGAGGGATGGGGCTTTGTGGGTGCTCTGTCTGCTGGCTGGGTGCACCCTCCGCCCGTCTCTGCTGCTTTCTGGGCTCAGCCAGGACCAGAGGTGACCCCAGAGGTTTGGGGGTATCATAGGGGGCCGCGGCAGCCAGTGTCACGGGCAGCCAGTGGAGGGCAGCACGAGGCTGAGACTCCCAGTATGGGATGATCACAGTAAGGGATGCTGCTGGGTATGGGATATCCACCCATGTCCTGAATGTACCCCCAGATCCCAGGTAGCCCCAAGTCCCAGATACCCAACCAGGTCCCAGACTCCTTCTGGGGGTTCCAGATGCTGCTGGGTGCAGGTAATTGGCTGCCCCTTGAATCCTGGATGATGCTGGGTGCTTGCTGCCCAGCAGTGTAGCAGAAGCCCCCATGGGTCCTCGATGTCTGCTTGCCAGATGTCCCCAGGGTGCCAGTTGGCCTTGGTATATGGTGACACTTTCCTTCCCTTGGCAGGCTGATGTGAGCAGTGAGAGGGCTGTGAGGACGGAGGATGGAGCATCACTGGCCAGGGTGAGCTATGCCAGGGTCTGATCCAGCTGCAGCCTCCCCAGACAATTGCACGTTCCTCAGGGTCCCTGTGCAGCCATTCTACCCCTCTGGTGGTTACCCAGACCCACTGGCTCTGCCCCAGGCATCGCGGCAGTCACTTGCACACAAAACCTGGGGCAAGGCAAGGAGGGGATGGCACCTTGTCCCCAAGCTTTGGCCAAGGGACAGGGACAATTTGGAGGGGCAGAAGGGTATTTTGGGGCTGGCTGCTGACGGGACCATGCTGTCCTTGCAGGAGTACGGGGTGCCTTTCATGGAGACGAGTGCTAAGACGGGTATGAACGTGGAGCTGGCCTTCCTGGCCGTTGCCAAGTGAGTACCTGGGGGACAAGGGACCGAGTGAGGGAGATGGCCCCTGCAGCCCCACTGCCCCTCACACCGGCACTGGAGTGGGCGGGTGGCAGTAACACAGCCCCACCACCCCAGGGAGCTGAAACAGCGTGCGGTGCAGCCGCTGGACGAGCCCCGCTTCCAGATCCACGACTACATCGAGTCACAGAAGAAGAAATCCAGCTGCTGTGCCTTTGCCTGAGAGTGGCTGGGAGGAGCTGGCTGGTGAAGCGTGGGCCAAATCCTGCCCTCCAGCACCCAAGGGAACCAGACTGACAAGCCAAGCGTGGAGGGGACAATATGGCAGAATGGAGCATGCACGAGGAGAGACATCACCCCAGTGCTGGGATCCAGGGGCTGGATCCTACTGCCCTGCGGGACCATGTCTGGAGCTCACTGCTGCCATCAGCTTTTGTCATCCTGCCACCACGAGGGCAGCGACGTCCCCATTGCGTGTGTCCCGGTTCTGCTGGAGGGAAGGGCTGGGATAGCAAAGTGTCTGGCCAAGCCTGCTCCCTGCCCCTGCAACTGATGTGAGAAATAAAGCTCCCTGGGAGCACCCAAGTGACACTTGGGACACTTCTAGTACATGTGGCAATATGGAAAAACCTCTATTTTCCCCTTTTGTAGCTGCGGGAATGAGAGACTTTTTTTTTTTTTTTTTTGAATAACGAGAAAAACCTTTTTGTTTTCAATCCCTCCAGACAAAATCATCTCCGGCCCCACATAGGCTGGAGCTGGTGGGGTGGATGGGGATGGGGGTGAGGGCCCAGGCTGCTGTGCCTGCTGATTCCCAGGACAGGCTAGGGTTCTCTCCCATCGCTGCACATGTAATGCAACAGCTTGTTCCTGCTGCTGGCAAATAGTAACTGAAACCCACTCTCTGGAGAGCAGATGCCTGAGATGCTTCAGCCAGCAAACACTGCTCCGTTGGCTCAGTGGGGCACAGGGTGCAAGGCTCAGGTCCCACATGAGCGCTACCTGGAATGGTGAGATGGTGAATATTTGGTTATGTAGCTGAAGAGCTGATGTGAAGGGCAGCTGCGGAGGCCATGGGACTGGCCAGCACATCCGTCCCTACCAGCACCTTTCCCGGCCTTGCACCCAAGCTGCTCGTCTCTCACTGGCCCCGGTGCCTCGTTCACCTCTGCTCTGCTCCCGGGTCTCTCTTTGCAAGTTTACCGATTAAAGCTGGGTATTTTCGAGGCTTTGCATCTGCCTGTTTTGGTTTTTTTATTGTGTGAGAAATCCCTGCCCTGGGTCTGCAACGTGGGAGGCTGCTGCACCCAGGCGCTGCAGAGCAGGGGGGCCAGGGGGCCCTGGAGCAGCTGTGGGGAGGGGGAAGCACCCACGGTCCTTTCCTCTCCACCAGAGCTTTCATTGCACATTTCAGACAGTCCAAAGGTGAGAGGGGAAGAGTAAACATGGCCTGTTAAATTAAAGCCAACCTCCTCCCCTGCTGTTCTCATGGTGCGGAGTCCAGCATTCCCCAAATAACTCTGTCTTCCCACCAATGGCATTGCTGCTGCCGCTTGGCTGATGTCTGCAAAAAATGCTGGATGGCTTCAACACAAACAGACGTTGGCTCTTTTCTGCTTTCCCCCCTCCAGCCTGAGCTCCTTTAACGTCACATCAAGCTGCAAAGGGCCATGGCAGGAGGAGGCAGCTGGAATGTGACGGTGCTGCCTTCATCCTGCCATCCCATGGGTGCTACCGGGGTCTGCCAGACCTAAAACCAGCTCTGGCTGTTTCCTTTGTTGCTGCTTTTCTTCCTTATCGCGGTCCCATGCTCAAACCAGCTCTCTTGAAGCTGGGTTTTGTTTCCTGACTTAGGGCAGCGTTCTCAAAAAGTGTCCCCCCCCAAACATGCAGGCTCGCGGGGCTGTGTGGCTCGCAACCCCCTTGCCAAGAGAAGGGCTGTGTTGCATTGATGCCTCAGACGATGGACCCCCCAGTCCTGGGGCCATACACCGACACACTTGCCCTGGTTTTCTTCTCTGCAGGCATTTGCTGCTGGCCGCTGTGGGATTCTTCTCCAACGCCTTTCTCAGGGCTGAGCGGCCGTGGGCGAATGCTCAGCCAAGTGGAGGAAACAAATGAGCCCACCCTCTGCTCCCAGCTCGGCCCCGCAGAGCTGGAGCGTGGCCACCCCCAGCACATGGGGTTTCTCAGCCACAGATGTCCCTGCAGCAGGGTGGAGAACTGCCCTGGAGGGATGTGTCCTGCAGTGTCCTGCTGCTGTCACCTTGCTCGCCTGGCTGAGGCACAGTTAGACGTGATCCTGGCTGTCCCAGGACCTTTGATCAGCCTGAACTTCAGCCCTGAAGCCTGGCAGCGAGAAACACTGATGGTACTTCCATGCCACTCTCCCTAGAACAATCCCAGGGGCCAACTCTGCCCAGCAGTGTCAGGTCTGCCAAGGTACTGGAGCAGCCCACGCTTGCTGCTGCCTTTCTTTGCCCTGGTTGACCCAAAACCTCAGAATCTCACACTCTCTTAACCCCCTGCAGCCACTTCTGCTTCCCAGGCAGTGAGCAAGCCGGGACCGGGTCAGAGCAAATCCCCGCGGGGTTTCCCCCATCTCCCTACTCTCAGCTCCTCAGGCCCCAGGGTGCTGAGTAGGGCTGAGGGGTTATTCAGAGGAACGGAGCTGCCCCCTCATTTCCCGTCGCACAGCGGGGTACCACGGAGCGTGGCCTCCCGTGCCGCTTTCCCACACAGTTTCAGTTTAAGGTTTTTATTTTACTTTTGAAGCTCCGAGCATCCCTCCAGTGCCGGGGCCGGCAGAGAGAGCGGCGTTCGGGGACCGGGCGAGAGGACAGGGAGATCGGCCCCCGAGAGGCTGATGTGTGCCGGTCTCAGACGTGCTCCCGGCAGAGGAGGGAGCGCCTCGCTGGTCCCCAGCCACCGCCGGGGCAGCGTGCGGTGACCCCAGGGGCGGGCAGATCCGATCCTCGGGTGGGGGCTCAGCGGGGGGCGGGTGTGGGGCCGGCGGGGAGAGGCGAAGGTGGTCCTGGGAGAGCGATTCAGCCCCACAAAGGAGCGACCCGGACCCGGGGAGCGCAGAGACCCGCTGCCGGCGGTCAGCCCCGGCGCACTATGTCCAGAACGGGGCGAAGAAAGATTTGCATAAACCCCGCCCGTATAATATTTGCATAACCACGCCTCATATGCGCGCATGACCCCGCCCATTATCGCCTTATTAGGCCTGCCTCGCCACGCCCCAGTATATTTGCATAACCACGCCTCCTCTGTTTGCATGGCCCCACCCCATCGATATCCTTATTTGGTCAGTTTCACCCCGCCCCGCTCTCCGATTGGCGGTCGGCCGTCCCGTGCCCCGCCCCTGTATATAAAATGTCGGGCGGGAGGGTGGCCGCGCAGAGGCGCTCGACGCGAACGGCGGGACCGGGTGGCGGAGGCTTTCCCGCCATGAGCAGCAGCGGGGGCCCCGCGCCGCGGCTGTGCCGCCTGGAGCGGGGGCCGGACGGCTACGGCTTCCACCTGCACGGCGAGAAGGGCAAACCGGGCCAGTTCATCCGGCTGGTGGAGGCGGGCTCACCGGCCGAGCGCTCGGGGCTGCGGGCCGGGGACCGGCTGCTGGAGGTGGATGGCGAGAACGTGGAGCGGGAGAGCCATCAGCAGGTGGTGGAGCGCATCCGCGCCGCCGCCGGGGCCGTCAGCCTCCTCGTCGTGGAGTCGGTGACCGACGAGCAGCTGCAGAAGCGGGGCGGGTCGGTTACCGAGCCCCCCGTGAGCGGCGGACAGGCAGCCCCGGAGCCGACGGAGCCGCGGGAGCCCAGTGGCGGCGGACAGCGGGTAAATGGGCGGCCTGGGGGTGGTGGTGCCAAGGAGGGGTTTCGGGCGATGAGAAGTTTTCTGGGAGAAGAGGTGGTGTCTGGGGAGCAGAGGGGTGTCGGGACCTCCCGGCGCTGGCCCCGGTCATCGCCTTCCAGCCGAGCGGGCGAGAGCAGTCGCCGCCGCGTCTGCCCCGGTCTCCCCGGGGCGCCTTGTGTGGTTTCGCTCTCGGTTCTGTTTCAATCGTGTCTCCGCAGTGACACCGGGCCCCGCCTCCTTTTTTATTTTAATGTGGTTTTTTTGCTTAACGTTTTTCTCTAGCAGTCGTGTTGGGTGGTGAGCGGGGGCAGGCGGGTGGATGGGGCTGTTTGGACCTGTAACCGAGCAGCTCGTCGTGTCCCGGAGCCCTTTGGCCCCTCCTTATGCTGCGAGGCCGGTAAAACGGGGTGAGAAAAGCAACAGGGAGGGAGGGCGGTGGTGAGCTAAGACATGCAGGTGAGCCCCTGCCCGAAATACCTGCTTCAAAATACACCAAAATAACTGTGGCAGGGGGTATTTGGCGGGGGAGGGGGCTGTGACTGAGCGTTGGTGGCAGTCACTTGTGCCTTGAGTGTGTCTGGTCTCTGCCATCGAGCAGAGATGATGGAGCCCTTTCCAGGCTGGGGGAGACTGATCCCATCCGTGGGTCCCCGTGCACAGACACTTACTAATTCAGGAATGTCGGCCTTACGCAGCATGTGGGAGTTAGCAGTTGCACAAACAAAGTGATGTAGAAAGGTGAGGAATTGAGAAATAGTTGACCTTTCCTGCCTGGAGCTGTTCCTAAGAGACGCTCTGGGCTGCTGAAGATAATACTGCTTTTTATTTACTCAGCAAAAACATATGTTTGTTGTGACCACAGAGATGCGGATGGTCTTCCTGGGAAGCAGGTTCCTGGTGTCCTCAACGTGGGGGACCTTCTGGGGAGCTATTGTGACCAGCTCCCAAAGACCAGCTGTGCCGGGTTGGTGCTATGGGGCTTTCCC
Source organism: Patagioenas fasciata (assembly GCF_037038585.1). Lineage (NCBI taxonomy): Eukaryota > Metazoa > Chordata > Aves > Columbiformes > Columbidae > Patagioenas > Patagioenas fasciata. Next base: position 5,163,581 of record NC_092537.1, on the reverse strand, counting down.
GGTGCTGGTGCTGAGCCACAGGCAGACTTTGCCTCACTGAGCTGTTGTCACGCAGGGTTTTGCTGAGGATCAGGTGTTTTTTTATTGTGTGTCCTGTTGGACTTTACCCCGGTGCCGGGTGCTCGTTGCCCTCGGTTGGGCTGATACACTGCAGGGCAGAGGTCTCATCCCTCCCTGGCTAAAGCACCTCCTGGATGTGCTTGTTCACGTGGGAACAACCAGGCTCTGCCCCTGTCACTGTCCCCCATAGCATCCCTTGTCCCCTGGGTCTGGTCCTGTGCCAGGCTGTGATGCTGCCCTGTGCAGGGGGTTGTGCCTGCCCTCCCGTATGTCACAGTGACAGTGGTCCCTCAGGGCCAGCGAGACTGTCTGTGCTGTGCTTTCCTCTCCAAGATCTCTCCATGAGCTGGGAAAAATAAAAGGGACATGGCTAATGTAGCTTGAGTGAGTCCCCTGCCAAGCTGGGGGGGCTGAGGATATGCAGTCCCCAGTGGAATCAGGGCCCTGACACGCTGCAGGGTGGCTGCCTGCTCACAGGAGCTTGTCGGTCACGATGCAGAGGGCCTGGGAAGCTGGAGATGCCATGGGGTTTTGGAGGGGCAGCCCAAGCTGGAGATGTCCTGCAGTCTCAGGGGGCAGGTACAGGGCACAGCCCGTGCAGAGCTACCGCAGGCGGTTTCTCTCTGTGCGGGAGCAGGAAGTGGGTGGCACTGTGGGTGAGATGGGGTGACATTGCCACAGATGGTTTCTCAACAGGTAGCAGGAAATCTTGCAGCTGGGGCAGGGCCTGGTGCTCAGGGCAGGAGAGCCAAGGCGAGCGGGTTTGGAGACATTGCCCTGGCCAGACACCTGCTGCCCAGGATGGGCAGATGCCGGGCAGGATGCTGGGCCAAGCTGGAGCAGGCAGACTGGGATTTCTCTCTGGTGAACAGGGAACACACTGGCGTGCCTGTTCTCTGGCTGCTGGCAGGCAGCCGGTGCCTGCAATCCTGTCCCTCCACAGCCCCCAGCAGCCCCGTCCCAGCCCCATGGTTGGTGGGATTCCCCTGAGATCGCTGCAGAGGAGAGTGGCAGGTTTGCATGTGTCAGAGTTCTGTTTGCTTTATTGGGCTGGACTTGCCTTTATTTGCTTAACGAGCCTGGAGACGCTGCTGGGAGAGTTGGCTGGCAGCACCTGCACCCTTTTTGGATCTGAACAAGGGCTTGATGTCTCCTACCTTTCAGTCAACCTCTCTGCAAACCCTGCTGGGTCCTGCATGGTTGGGACCCCCCTGTGCCAGTGGGCTCAGACACCCCCATGGCTCCTAGTGCTGGGCATGGGCTGAGCAGGTTTTTAGGGGGTCATCATGGGCTCCCTTCTCATTCCTGTAAAACCCTCAGAGTACAAACAGCCCTGATGCTGGAGCGGAGGTTTTGAGCCTCCCTGGAGGCACCTGGGGAGCTGATCCCCGCACCCCTCTACTGCAGCACTGAGCCAGCAAGGTGACAGTTTCACACCCCAAGGCCAGCCCCGTTTCCGGGGGCCCTGTGCCGCGGGCACTGTCCCCAGTGTGACAGCTCGTCCTCCCCCCGCCTGAGTTTCCGGAGGCTTCAGCTGCTGGGGAGTGTCTTGAGAAAGTTCGGTGCAAACCGCAAGGCAGCACTGGCAGCTGCCAGCCCAGCACCCTGGCACGGACTGGGGCTGCTTTCACCAGGACAAGGCTTTTGCTGCCAGCCCCAGGCTTTCCTCTTGCAAATTTAGTGCTAAATAAGAACCGTTCCTGGCAGTAATGCTCATTTCTCCTTGTAAAACCTGGGTGAGCCTCCCAGGGTTGCGTTTTGGGGTGTAACAGGCAGTAGATTTCCCCCATTTTGGAGCACTGCAGTGGGGGTAGCTGGTGTCTAATTAGGAAATGAATTAAATTTCCTCTCAAGGCAGCTGCATGAAAAGCAACTCCAGTCAAAAGGGACGTGACGGGGATGCTGCAAGGAGGCTGCTTTGCATCCCCTTTGTATGAAGCCCAAATGTGTGCGCCAGATTTCGGGACCCGTGTGAATTTGCTGGCCTGGGCGTCCCCAGAGCCGTTGTGTTTCTCTTTGAGTAAGCAGGCATGCTGACGCCCATGGGCTTGTTGCTGCTTGTAGGGCTGCAGGGAGTTTCCTGGTGCTTGGGGCTTCAAAAGCTGCCCTGAAGTTGCTGTTGTGGGGCTGGGAGTAGGGGAGCAGGTCCTGGCATGCTGTGCATTTGGGGTCCCCATATCCCTGGGGCTGCTAGTCCTGCTGGGTGGCTGAAGGTGCTGGGGAGGGGTGGTCCAGCATGTTCTTGGAAGGAGAAGGGTCTGGAGATGCCCCAAGCTCTCTTCCAGAGCAGAAACAGGGACATGATGCTGCTGAGCTCCTCATCCCAGGTGGGCATCTCTGCCAGCACACTTGGGTGCAGTGGAGAGGGATGCCCATGCTGGGGGATGAGTCCAGCTTCCCCCACCACCCTCCCCGCCGGAGATTGTAATTGCTCGTTAGGAGGCTCTCCCAGCTAATCCGTGCCCCAGCGTGGCAGCAGGGCTGCTGGTATTGCAGGAGAGGATGCAAAAGCTTATAGAAATTAGGGGCATTTCTGTTCTCCTGCAGTGTGGGGCTTCTCCACAACCCAGGTGTTGACTTCGAGCCCTTTCACCTCAGGTCCTTCTGGCGGGGGGACTTTGGGGATGGCGGGATGCTCTGCTATGGGGTACTCACCCCAGAGACGGGCAGGATACAGTTGCTGGGGGTTTGGATGCATTCAGATTTTTCCCTCCGGGAGGCAGGACAGTGGCTGCCTGCTGGCAGGAGGGCTTTGGGGAGGGCGAAGGTGGGCTGGGACACTGGGCGGGGGGAGCTGCCAGCCGCTGGCGGGGGGATGATGGGGGGCCAGGTCACGGCTTGGCCAGGCTGCCCTGGCAGCGAGTGCTCCTGCCTTCACCAGCTGCCTTTGAGGGCTTGGTGCCATGACCTGTCCCCCTGTGCTGATGTGTCTGTCTGTCCTGCAAGGCTATCCCCTTTCCCCCCACCCAAATTGATGGCCCCAGTTTCTCAGGGAGCCCGGGCTGCTGGGGCTTTGTTGGTACGGGTAGGGGCAAAGTCCTCCCTCCTCCTCCTCGCCTGGGAGCGCTGCCAGCACTGCCAGCCGGGTGCTCCCTGCGGCTTTGTCCCGAGCTATCGGTGTGGAGCAACCCCGCGGCGCTGCCAAGGGCAGCGGGAGCGCAGGGCAGGGACCCAGGGAGGTGCTGCCTTCCTCCCGGCTCCACCAGAGCCTGCTTTTTGGGCTTGTCGTGGGTCTTCCCTGTCCCCACCCTCGCTAGGGACTGCTGCTGGGGCCAGGCACTGTGCTGGCAACTGGTGTGGGTGCTTTGGTGTACGGGTTCCATGGTTCCATGTCGGGGTTTGCCATGGAGGGGGGGTGCACCTTGCAAGGGGGTGACGGGGGGGATCTGCACTGGCGGCTGAGATTTCTCCAGTAGCAAAGGCTTCCTGGGTGGGATGGGCTGGGGGGGCTTCCCAGGAGCCTGTGCTCTATTTCCTCCTCAGCTTTCACATTGCAGTTGCAATTGTGATCCCAAAAGGAAGAGCATGGTCTGGGGACATACATAGTAACATGTTTTGCTGCAATTAGCATGCCCTGCACCTTATTAATTACCTAGAGCATGGGTTCATTGGGCATTTTGTGTGCCAGCTTGAGGTGTCTGTGGGTGCAAGTGGCCACCCAAGGATCATGTCCCAGCCACCCATGCAGGCATCTGGTGGTCCTGGTGCTGTCCCTGGTTGGTGGGGGGGTCTGGGAGCAGCTTTCCCATGGCTGTCCCCATTGCAGGAGGAGCTGCGGCCCCGGCTGTGCCACATGAAGAAGGGTCCCAATGGCTTCGGCTTCAACCTGCACAGTGACAAGAACCGTCCGGGACAGTACGTGCGCGCTGTCGACCCCGACTCACCGGCCGAGGCAGCGGGGCTGGCCCCCCAGGACCGCATCATCGAGGTATGCAGGGGCAGGGGGTTTCTCTCTGGAAAGCTCGGTGCTCCCTTGCATCCCGGTGCCCAGGAGGGAGGTGCTGTTTGCATGGTGTCCCCAGTGCCAGCGGTGACTCACGGTGCAGCTGCCCGACCCCAGCGATCCCCACCCAGGGGTGCGAGTGGGTGTTGGGGAGCAGCACTCACAGGTCTGGTGCTGAGCGCTGTGGATTTACGTGGGTTAGGTGGCAATAGTGCTGTCCCCTGCCCAGAGCAGGAGTGTCCCCAGGGTGGGGCAGGCTGAGGACAAGGTGCATGGTGGCCCCAAGCCTTGTTGCCGGCTGTGACTGGGGTGGGGACAGAGCTTGTGCCAGGTGGGGTGGTGACCCATGAGGGCAATGACCGGCTGAACACCAACCCCGCTGCTCTCCAGGGCGTGCAGCTGCTGCCTCTTGTGGGGTGAAGCTTTTGGATCTCTGGGGACTGTGCCTTGTCCATCCTGCCCATGTCCTGCACCAGCCCCAAGTCCATGCCCTGCCGGGTGCTCCCTGGCAGCTTTGCCCGTACAATCCCGTGCTAATCACTCAGAGGAAAATCTGCTTTTAATGAGGTTTTGCTGACTTCACCACTAATCTCTGCGAGGCTCCAGATACATGCGGGGGGCTGTGGGGTGGCCGTGCTGAGGCTGTGGCTGGTACCAAGGCTGGTAGCCGGCCCCTCCGTGGAGCTCCTGAGGCATGGGTGTCCCCTGGCCCCAGCAGTGACACGGTGCCATGCCTGCAGGTGAATGGCGTGTGCATGGAGGGCAAGCAGCATGCTGACGTGGTGGCCGCCATCAAGGCGGGCGGTGACGAGACCAGGCTGCTGGTGGTGGATGTCCTCACGGATGAGTTCTTCAAGAAGTGCAAGGTGGTGCCCTCAGAGAAGCACCTGACAGGTGGGCTGGGGCAGTGCTGTGGAGAGAGGTCTTTGTGTCACCTCTGCTGGCTCCATGTCACTTTGTCCCCAAACCAGGGGGTGCTGGGGAGTCCCTGAGAGGAGGTGGAGGTCTTGTCACCCCGGGGATGAGCAGAGTCACCTGGCTTTGGAGTGTGGTGCCCAGCATTATCCCCCCGTGCTGCAGGGCTGGCTGTGAGGGATGGGTTACAAAATTCGGGACCTGGGCAGTGCTGGGTGAGCACTGGCTACATGCAGCCCTTGCTGGGCACTGCTGTCCCCAGTGGTGAGGGGACAGAGCAAACACATCCTCACTCAGCACCCGTGTCCTCGCCCTGCAGGTCCTTTGCCAGAACCAGTTGCCAATGGTGATATAGGGAAGGTAAGAGAAGCCTCATCTTGCTTTTAATCCCAACTATGCCAGTCTTGGGTGGGGGGACACCCTGCCCATTTAAGTGTCCCCTCTGCCCATGGGTGGCTGATGCCACCAAGGACCCCGATGCTTCCAGGCTGCCACACAAGAACAGGTGCCACTGAGATGGGGACCAGGAGCTGGTGCCTCCCAGGATGGGGATTGCCTGTGGGGCTGAGGGTCATGGGAGTGGCTGCGATGCCTCCCTTCCTCCTCCTCCATCCTCATGACGCTGCAGGGCGGGAGTCTTTGTGCTGCGGGGAGGCAGCATCCAGCCCTGCAGCCACCCTCCTCCTCCTCCTCCTGCTAAAGCCAGGGCCGTCAGGTGGGGGTTTAATCCTGCCACACTGAGGTATTTATAAGCCTGGAGCCCACAGGGGATTATGTGTGGGGAGGGCGGATTTCTTGGCCCCCCCCGGGTGGGACTCGCAGCTCCGTGGTCTGTTCCCAAACCCCAGGGCTGGAGCTGCCCTGCTCACACCTGCTCCGTGTTACCCCAGGAAAACGGTGGAGAGCCGCGGTCCAACTCGGTGTCCGAGAGCCCGTCCAGCCCCGGACCACTGGCTGTGTCCCCCAACTCCAGTGAGACGCACAGCGAGGTAGGACTGGGGGTACCGGGGAGGTGGTGGCTGGGAAGCGGGATCTGGCGCTGAGCGCCCCCACTGTGGGGCTGTGCTGGGGGTGGCACGGTGGCGCTGACGCAGCCTCTCACCCCCCAGCCTGACGCGCAGGAGGGTGACAAACGTCATTCAGCACCTGGCTCCCTCCTGGACCTGGACATCCCGCTGGCGGTGGCCAAGGAGCGAGCGCACCAGAAGCGCACCAGCAAGCGGGCACCCCAGATGGACTGGAGCAAGAAAAACGAACTGTTCAGCAACCTGTGAAGGGCCCAGGGTGGGGGGTGAGGGTCTGATGTGGCCCCCCCAACTTCACATCCACCTCTCCCCCATCCTCCTCTTCCCCACCACGGGCTCCTGGCAGGGATGTGGGGCTGCTCCCCTGACCCAAGGGACAGGGCTTGGTGGGCAGTGAGCATCCCCACAGTGGGGTCCTGGGCACTGATTTTAGGTTAGAGAGAGTGGGGGGTGGTGCTGGGGAGCTGCCCTCTCCTGTGGGCCCATCCCTGGGATGCTCCTCTCCTCCTGCCCACCCCTATAGGCACAAGCAGGGGTTTAAGGGGGACCAGGGATTTGGGGTGGTCTGATGCCCAACACTTCTGATCCTTCCTGCTCCTTGATTATTCTTCAGCCCCAAACCTCATCTCCATTTGAGCCCCCCCAAATTGCCCTTTAACAGCAAAACCTGAGGCTTTTAGTGACTTTTAGCAAACCCCACCTACCTACCCACCACAATTCCTCTCTGGGGTGTTCGATCTCCACAAGCTCCGTCCACGATGGCCCTGTCCCCTCACCCCTGGGTGCAAGGAGGGGGACATGGGTGCCCAGCATGGCAGGGAGCCCCCAGCACCCTGTCCCCAGGGCTGTTTTGGGAGAGGTGAAGGTGTCCGGAGCCAGTGCAGCAAGCAATAATTATCTCCTTTGCATCTGCTCCTGGAGACAGAGCTGATCAGGGTTTGAATCCAACACTGTTTAATTTAAAGGCTTCTCAATAGACTCTGGGTTTTATTTTCCAAAATAAGTTTTCCAATCACACTGTTTATTTTTTTTTTAAATGTATTTCGTGGAAATTCTTCCTGTGGATGTTTTGTTTCTGTGTTTTGCGATCGGGTGTTGTTGTACTGTCCAGCTCAAGAGAAATTCTGTTTACTGGAATAAACCTTCCTGACTTCAGGTCTCCGGTTTAAGGCTAAATCCTTCCAAATCCTGAGGATGTATGGGGGCTTGTTGGGGGCTCATTGTGCAGCCAGGGCTGGAGGAAGAGGTAGGTCATGTTACCAGAGACAAGGCACAGTGGGGCTGGTTTGAGTGCCCCTGAGCAGCCAGTGGAGCCAGGCTGGGGTGGTCGGGAAGGGACCAGCTGGTCCCAGTGCAGGTTAATGCCTCGGTGTGATTAAATGGCTCTAATCCCCTGGGGAGCGCGAGGGGTGATGTGAAGCTCTAATCTGGGTCTGCTGGTCTGGTTGGGGGGCAGCAGTTCTGCTCGGGGAGCCCAAATCTGCCCCCGGGCCCTCTGGAGGGTTTGGGGTGAGCCTGAGCCCCAGGGCTGCATCCTGGACTGGGGGAGGCAGGGGGGGCAATGGGGCAAGGGTTTACTGTCCCTCTAAAATGATGGGTCTCAGCCCTGTCTGGGGAGCAAAGCAGGGCAGAGAGGAGTTTTGGTGTGGGGTTGGGGATGGTGCTGTGCTGGAAGGGGCTGGGACCACAGCATGGGGGCTGGGATGTCCCCAGGTCTCTGTCACACTGCCCAGGGCTATTTTTAAGCCCAAGTGGGGCAGTTTTTACATGGCCAAGCTCAGCCCCACTGCCGCAGTGGTGAGTGTGGGACATGCTGTGCCAGGGGGGCTCAGTGGGGCTGGGCTGGTGGCACCACACTGCAGCAGGGACAGTCGGATGGTGGCTTCCTGGGGACAAAGCGGGGCTGTGCTCTCTGGCACTTCGCTTCCTCTCCTGCCGCACACCTGTGTTTCACACTCTGAGCCTCCAGACAAGCTCCTCCACCTGAGCAGACGAGTGGCTGCAGCTCAAAGGATGCCCAGGTAACAAAGTGCCACCAGATCTGCGGGGGGTGTGCTGGCTGTCACTCCCCCCTGCAAGCTGGGGGAGCCCATTTCAACCTGCCTTGTCCTCCTGAGTTGTGTCCTCTGCGGTGGTGCTGCTGAGCACAGGTGAGCCCGTCTCCTCCTGTCCCACCCTCTCCCCTTGGGACAAGCAGCGTGTCCCCGCCCAGGACAAGGAGCAATGCTGTGGGCTGGGGCTGCCCACAAAGGGCAGGAGTGGGGGCACCCAGCAGCATTTTTGCCTCTTTGCCTGAACAAGCAGACTGGGGACTGGCTCCCCCGCCAGGACCCCCCCAACCTGGGGAGGCCCATAGCTCCAGGACAGACCCAACTTTGTTTTGGGTTGCCAGGGCAAAGGCTTTTCCCAGCTGCCCAAGGAGGCGGGGGAGCGCGCTGGCGTTGCCTGGAGAGCAGGGATGCCAAGCGGGGTGCTCGTCAGCTCCGCAGCAACCGCCCGGGCATGGGGAGCTGCAGCAGCAGCGTTTTACTGTGCCCCCCGCTCCAGCCCAGCAGCAAAAGCTGAAGGAAAAGACTTTTCCCACCTTGGTCACTTTTTATGGGTGCAAATCCCACCCCAGCGATGTCCTGCTGGCAGAGGGATGAAACGCTCCGCGGCAGGAGCACAGAGCCAGCAGTTCACCCCCAAGTTCAGCAAATCCCATTTTGGGGGGCAGAATCCATTCCTGCCTGCAGCAGGTGACAAGGAACATGAGTAATCCCAGCTGGAAGCAGAGCCACTCTTCACTTCATTACTACACAAAGCTCTTGCTACAACTATTTCCACACTAAACACTTGTTTAAAATACCGCGATACACTCTTCCCACGCTTGGTTTTAATATTAGCCGCAGGAACGATGTAATTAAATTAACTAAAATTGGAAAACTAAAACCCCCAGGCCCTAAAAATACAGACATAGCAACACTAAAAATTCCACAGTCTCCAATAAAAACATCCCTGGGCAAGTCTAAAAGCTATTACCTGATACTTTGTAATTGGAACAAATAATTTCTGGTCCAGAATTAGCCGCTATGGCTGCTATTACAGTGGCAAAACACACAGGAGCATCAGTTATCCTCTTTACCTTCTGTCCCCTCCCCTCAGCGAGCTTCCCTGCTGTGCAGAGCAGGAAAGGTCCGTCTCAATAACTGCGCTGAGAGGTCTGTCCACCGGGAGTCAGGCAAGTGCCTCTTCTCCAGTAACAGATCTCAAATACATCACCGCAGAGGCTGGCTGGCCAACTCCTGCCCTACATATATCCACCCCCAATAAGAGAGGTTTTTTCCCACATTTATCTTACTGGAGGGCAGTGAACAGAGCCACTGGGCTCGTCAGAGCAAGTCCTGAGCTCCCTGAAGAAGGGGGATGGCTATTGTTTTTCTTTCAGCTATGTTCTCCTGACTCTCATCCTGGGAAAATGAAGTGCAACATCCCTCCACTGATGGCCTCAGGTTTCCAGGTCCAAAGCTTTCCCCAAAACTCAGCAAGGTTTTGTCTCTGCAGCTGCTAGTGCTCCCCGTTACGCCATCAAGGTGACAAGGCTCTGCTCTAGCCTTGGTCAGCTGATATCAGTAATTTTCCTTCTGTTAATTTGCCCTTTGGTTGTGCTTGCCCACCTCTGGGTCTCTCGCTTTCAGGACCCAGTAGTGTCCCCCTGCAATCCACCACACCCCAAAAAATAGGGTTTGAAGAGTCTCTGCTGTCCTTCACAACTTCCAACCACCCTTTCACCAGCCAAAACAAGTAGCCAAGCCCTGCTGCTCCCAGACAGCTCTAGGGAAACCTCAGATTTTTGTAATTATCTTTTTTTATTCAGGAGAAAACAGACTGAGCTACTGCTGCACTGAGACTCTCTCTGTCAAACAGATGAATCCTGCTCAACGGGCAGTGGAAGAAAAAACAGTGGGTGCTGCCTGTCCAGAAACTGGTGGCACCAGGAATCAATTAACTGCTGGCAATTTCAGGCTCTGCTGGAGCAGCACGTGAAGGTTCTAGTCATTCCTCGTCAAGCCTGTGTATTTGTGGCTCTTCTCCAGGTCCAAATTTCAGGCAGTAATTCCTGGCTGGTGCAACAAGGTGCAAAGTTGACGAGATGACAAAGTAACTGAAGGAGAAGGACCAAACAGTCAAGTGCAGCCTTGGCTCACTGGTGTCCCCCACAGCCAGACCTCGTGGCGGTGTTCATCTCCTCCCTGGATGCCAGACCTATGTCTGGCTGTGCTGTCAGGTCTCCAATGTCCCAGCTGGCAGCTTTGGTTCCACGTAGCTCTTCTCTTCCACATGGTTTGTCTGCTCCAGAAGCCACTGTCTCTCCTGGTCACCGACATCCAGTCTCAGCGTCACCTCTTGGAAAACACTGTTCACAGCAACCTGTATTGTACAGAGGAAAAACAGCTCAGTCCTGGTCACAGGGTAAATGCTGCTCCTGTTCTCTGGGGGCTGTTATCGTACCTCCTTAAAATGAAGCTTTTTGAACATGCAGATACTGGTTTCATTTTCCTGACCAATCTTAGCTTCAAATTTGGTGATCCCCAGGTTTCTCACTCCTGCAAAAGAAACCAGAAAGATAAACATTTCTAAACCTGCTTGGCTGCCACATCTATGGAAACACAGGACTCCAGTCTCTGGAGCAGATGGATCCCCTACTACCCTTGTGTCATCACTGGGAATACTTGCTTCGAGATCACATCCCCCTTGCACGGAGCCACCCTTACCGTAGGACATCATCATCAGTGTTGCCTCCTTGCCAAACCCTCTGCCGCGGTAGCTGGGCTCTGAAAGAGAGAGACACACAAGTCAGCATCCAGTTCCGAGAGACAAATCAGCCACACTGGGTACTTTTCAGAAAGGACAGTGACCCAGACCAGCAAACGATGCCAATCAGGACTGAACAGCCATAGTACAGCAAGGAGAATAAAAAGCTGCTGTACGTAACATCTGTCTGCAGCTGGTTTTAGCCACAGTGACAGATGCCCAAGCTCGGAAGCAGAACGCGACCTGCAATCATAATTTCGATCTCGCCCAAGGTGGGATCCTCAGCATCGGTGAGGAAGAGGTTGACGTCCCCCACCATGCAGTCCTCATCCGCACGCTCCTGCCCAGCCCACCGCGCAGTGTCCAGCACGATGAAGGTGCACTCTGGGGAAAACAAAACTGTAGCAGCATTTTCAGGGCACATGGAGAATTATTCACAAGTTACAGAAGGATGAAATTAAAAGCATGCAGTGGATAGAGGAACAGGAGTTTCCACATGTTAACAGCGAGGAATAGTTAATAACTTGGGCTCCCACACCAAGTGTTCCTGTTCCCAGCCCTACAAATAAGAAATATTCAGAAAAAAAAAAACATTGTGAGCGTGACATAGACACCCAGACTACGAACAGCTCATTTAGAGAGCAGGAAAACATCTACCCTACAACTGAGGTCTCCCTGTCTTGTCTCACCCTTCAGCAAGTTTGGGCAAATAATTGTTTGGTGCAAAAGAGACTGAGACCTAGTGATTCACCTAGTCCACATTATTTTTGTTTTTAGTAAGGCTTTTAACGCCAGCTATGACAAATGTTCCAGGCCAAGGTCTTCGCCAGCCTCAGTATTTTGCAGCTCGCTATATTCCTACCAGGCTTTTATGGGCAGTGATTCATGACCTGTAGGAGAGCCAGGGAACCAATTCAGTCAACACACCTCAGCCAGGTAATTATAAAGTAATTTGATTTCTCAAGGAAAAATACAACCCCCTTCCAACTTCTTAGGATGATCAGGCCTGGGGAGTGTTGACTGTGCTGCAACAGCTCAGCAGATAACATTGCAGGAAGTAAACCATTGTGATCTTTGATAAACAGCATAAAAAGGGCACCAACAGCCCTGGACATTTTCTGCTTCCCTGAGCATATTGCAGCTATAAAGAGAAAGCCAGTTTGAAGCTCTCACATCTCTGTTTCAGCAAGAACCACTAACCAGGCACTCTCAGCCCATTGTGGGTCCTTTACAGGACAGAAGGAACCTGTTCACCCCTCCCACCCACCCTTGGAAAATATTTAGGATCCTCCTCACTGTCCGCGTCGTCCCGCCAGCTGCGCTGCATCTCGTACTCCTGCTCCAGGCTGAGTGGTTCCGAGGCCGTCAGGCGCTGCAGCTCCTCTGACTGCATCCACTCGTGGTACCTGACAATGGCACCCGCAACCAGGTCACTGCCTGAGCTGCAGCATCGCGGGCTGATTTCTGCAAGCGCTCCAGGGATCAGGCTGTCAGAAAACAGTCCGGGAAACACTAGCCTGGAATTCATAGCAACTTAAAGAGTATCCACAAGTTTCTTTCCCTTATCTAACACAGGAATTCATGTCCTTCATGGAAATTCAGGAAGTTTGTCCATCCTGTGGCTTTATCTGAAGAGCACCCGAGGCAAACTTGATGCTTTTAAAACTACTCAGCATTGAGTTCCAGTGCATTTCATCCCGACTGAGATGGATACAGCATCTCCTGGATGTTGACAAGAAGACTAATACTGGTATCTTTATGCTGAGGCTACAAATGTCCAGGCTAGCACTTTACAAACTGCCTGCACGCCTGCCTCTAATTTATCAAACATTCATCTGGCTTTACACCTTGAAGTTTTGCTCTTCCACTGTCATTAGGGAAAGACATCAGCGAACAAGAGCACTGCTGGTGGTTCACTCACAGCCAGGTGTTTCCCTGGGTACACAGATGTTCTCTCTGTCACCAGACCTGGCCAGGAGCCAGGCAAAGAGAGGGCAAAATCAGCGGCTTTTCTGCAAGTGCTCTTTCTGCTGTGCAGCTCCCAGGGGAAGAGAAGCCCTGCAGTGCTCCGGCCAGTGCTGTTTCTCAATACCACACTCCCTTTGAAAAGTGAAATCAGACTGCCCAGGAGTTTCAAAGGACAGAAGCCACGTACCGGGGCACATGTGCAGATGTGTACGGCACCAGGGTCACCCTCTGTCCTTGCAGCACCGTGTTCTGATTAATCTTCATGGTCTCTGCGCTCAGAGAGACCCAACACCCAACTCCGTGTGTCCAGCGACGCCGACGGATGGGCCGGAGCCCTTCTGGAGCCAGTGATGGCCACTCTCACTGTGAGGATAGACCACAGCTGACACCAGGCCCCCACACAGAACCTTCTCGCACTCCCCTGTTCCCCTCTTAACCCAGGGCAGGGCTGCATCGGTGCCCCAGAGCCCTGGGGATCTGCCCTCACAGGAGCCGCTTCACGACCCACGTGGCGGTGGAGACGCCCTGCGCCGACGCACCGCGGGGCGATCCGGGTACTGAGGGGAGATCGGGCCGCGGGGAACCCCAAGGACTGAGGGGAGCCCCAAGACCTGAGGGAAGGGGCCCAAGGGAGCCCCGGGGCCTGAGGGGAGATCCGGGAGCGAAAGGACCCGCCTACCTGCCGCGTCGCCCTCAGCGCATGCGCTAAACCACACCCACCGCCCCGCCCATCTCCCCGCCCCTAACACCTCCGGCAACCAATCGCGCTCGGCGTCTTCACTCCCACCCCCGCACCGCCCCCTTAGAGGAACCGGTCACGTGCGCGGAAGAGGCTCCACCCCCCCACCCTCGGCGAGCGGCGCATGCGCCATGAGCGGCCCAGCGATGAGGGAGAGGGCGGGGCCGCGGCGCGAGCCGCCGGTGAGGGAACGGGTCCGGGAGGGAGAGAGTCCGGGAGGCCGTGGGGGGGGGGGTGTAGACCGGGGTGAGGCCGGGGGGGGCGGCCCCGGTGCGGAGCGGCGGGGAGCTGGAGCGGGGGGAGAGGCCGCGGGCGGCTCTTGGCGGTTTCTGTGGGGCGGGACGTGGCAGGGCCGTGGGGCTCTGGGGCTCTGGAGGCCTCGGGGGGTCCGGGCCGCGTCCCGCGCTCTGTCAGTGTCGCTGCCTCCCCTTGGTCTGGTGAGCCTGGCTGCTGAGGCGAGGGCTGTTAGAAAATACGATGTTTGGCCTCTTTTTGAAAGACTGAGGGAGCTGGGGGTCTTTAGTTTAGAGAAGAGGAGACCGAGGGGTGACCTCATTGATGTTTATAAATATGTAAAGGGTGAGTGTCACAGGATAGAGCCAGGCTCTTCTCGGTGACAACCAGTGATAAGACAAGGGATAATGGGTACAAACTGGAACACAGGAGGTTCCACTTAAATTTGAGAAGAAACTTCTTCCTGGTGAGGGTGGCAGAGCCTGGCCCAGGCTGCCCAGGGACGTTGTGGAGTCTCCTTCTGTGCAGACATTCAAACCCGCCTGGACACCTTCCTGTGGAACCTCAGCTGGGTGTTCCTGCTCCATGGGGGGATTACACTGGATGAGCTTTCCAGGTCCCTTCCAATCCCTGACATTCTGCGATTCTTCTGAGGCTGCTCTGGTGAGCACAGTGAGTGGTGCTGCCCGACTGGTTTGTGTCACCCTTAGTGTGTCAGAGCTTACAAACCCTTTGGGTTTTTAGTAGTGAGGTTTGTGCTGATGGTTTGTCCCAGTTGATGTGGCTCAGGCGGAGCATCTCTTGGGCTGTGAGGGATTTGTTAAAGCTCTTAAACAATTCAGCTACACCCAATTATTTATTGACTCTGAAACCCCACAGAAAAAGTTCAGTCTCCCTCTCCCCTGTAGTTTCCTAAGACAATGTGAACTTCCCCAATTACTTCTGCTTTGGAAACCGCAGTATGTGTAGCGATACTTATTCATAGGGCCCATATTTTCATTTGTCTGCTTATTTCTTTGAGCTTTTGAGGGGAAACTGCAGGCTGGTTTATTCCTGCTTTGGTTTGTGGGAGGCACGTGCTGTCTTAAGAGCAGTGGCTGTGTATGTGAGATCACCCTTAAGGGAGCGTTTCTTCATCTTGAGGTTTTAGTCTCCGAAACGGCCCCTTCTGGCTGTTTGGGGAAGGTGAAGGTTGGCCTTCACGTGCTGTGAAAGGGCTGGGCCTTTTGGTTACTTTTAATGGGTGCAAGAACTTTTTTGTGCGAATATTGGACCAAGTGTTGCTGCTGAGTGGGGTAAATCTGTCCAAAGGGCAAGATCTTGCTGAAATCCTCTTTTGTTCAGATGTCAGAAGACTGATGTATAAAAGCTGACTCGTGAGTTCCTCCTCTTTCCGACAAAGCTAACACAACTTTATGATGTTTCCCTAGGTTAAAGACAACAGAATTTGAAAACACCCTCCCAAAAACACGCTCCTTGCTTTGCTCTGAGCCCCCCCCACCATTGTCAGTATGGCTGGTGGCATTACGGATACCGGAGAGCTCTACTCTCCCTACGTAAGTACCGCTGTTTGTGGGTTTGATCAGGAGTCTTTTCAAAATCATCTTCTCTCAACATTGTGTTTTAATTTCCTGCTACCCCGCAGACATAGCTTCAGTGTTTCAAGATGTGATGGAGGTCAAAGGAAACTTAAAAATGTTTAGTACTTGTAGGGCTTTTTTTGTACATCACAGATCCCTTTATGCACTGCACAGGGATGATGTTTGGTTAAGGTGTAGTTCTAAAAGCGTTAAAAATAGTTCCATGCCCCATGCCAGCTCTTGTGTCCTTCTGCCCACTTTCCTTATATTTTATTAATGTTTTCATCAACCCAAATTGTCACATGAAGCTAGCATAAACGGAGCATCTGTGACATGGAAACTATCCTGCTTTGCTTCTCTTTTTTTCACTTTATGTAATGTTTTTCTCTGAATTTCTTAGTTTACTTATTTGTAATTGTTGTACTAATTTGTTTGAAACCACTTCACTTAAAACCGGTAATCAAGGTGTTTCTTCCTTGTAATGTGGTGTCCTGTGAAACTGCAGAGCCAATTACGGTTTTACCATGTTACTGGAAATACTGGTTTTCATAGCCACAAGTGTTCATTTAGCATCAGCTTTTATAAACAGTGCTTTGCATACACATTTTTGTCTGAAGTGAGCTCAGCAGTAAATATAGAACCGGTCCTGAAATCTGGTGTTGGCTTTCAAGTGCTTTAAAACTTTCATCCCTGTGTTAATGAACTGGATCTTAGGCTGCAGAAATAGGTCACAACTAGAAAATAGAGAACAAGGCAGTAACTAGGATGTCTGGACCCTAAAGGACTATTGTTACCTGCCCTTATGTTGTTGTGTAAGTGTTGCATGAATTTCCTAGAGTCTAATCTCCAAGGCTAGAGCTCTCTTCTCATTCCCTGAAGATGTCTAGCCACACAGAATACACCCACACTGTTCTCATCTCACTCCACTTGACCAAAGTCAAAGAAAACCACCTGAGGTGTTTTTTCAAGAGTCCTTCACTGAGAGTGAGTCACAGCCCTGGGCACTTGAGCTGTGCTTGGGGAATGACAGCTCTGCATGAAAAGAACTTTCCTGCATACTGCAATGGTTGATTTATTTTTTTTTTTCCATCCTTCTGGGAGACCCATCAAAAGATGAATTTGCTGCGCCCGTGTCAGTGAATGTAGAGCAGGAGCGTTTGCAGCGCCTCTGGGGAATAGTTCTCCTGATATCAGTTGCTCCACACTCAGAAAAGTGTACTCAAACACAGTTCTTTACTGGCTGTCCTCTGGAGAGAGACTGACATATATTAAAAAACATACTTTGGGGCAATTTTTGATCTTGAATTCAGCTAAATTTATAGTCTGGAGGGGTCCTGTCCAGGTGCACAGTTACCTTTTTGGGCAGAAAAATGCTCATTGGAGAGAGAATAATCCTTTCCCTTCTAGAAGTAAAAACCCTTCTTCAGAATGTGTTTAGCTGCTTGCTGATAAAATGCCAAGGAGGCTTTGAATTAGAGTTCTCTTTGGATATTTCTGGCTTGACTAAGAATAAGGGAGAACAAGGGATTCTGAAGTTATGTACGTAGTCATAACTCCTTAGGTTCAGGTCAGAAAATGAGGAGAGACCCCAACCCACAGTGCAGACCCTTCTGGTGGAAGACAGTGGATTTGCAAACAAACAAACAAGCAAAAAGCTCACATGCTTCTAGAAGTTAGAAAGACAAAAAAAAAAAAAAACACATTAGAAACATGGAGGGGAATATCAGTTTCTCCAGAAATGTGCTGACACTCACTTTTTTCTCTTTGGTTATCAATCCCCTCCTATATTTATTTCTAGCATGGGCTTGCTCCCACCCTACTTGCGCGAAGGTTGCTTTCTCCAGTTAAATCAGTGTGTGTGTGAGGTGTCTTGGGCGATCTCTGGCCCAGCTGCAAACTCTCACGCTGGATTTTGTGTCCGATTGCAGGTTGGTCTGGTTTACATGTTCAACCTCATCGTGGGGACAGGAGCCCTCACCATGCCGAAGGCCTTTGCGACGGCCGGGTGGCTCGTCAGCCTCGTCCTCCTCATGTTCCTGGGGTTTATGAGGTAGGATGTGAGAATGAGCCTGAGGGGAACAGGGGGTTCAGTTGAGGGCAGCTGGAAGGACAGTGTGAACGCTTTTGCTGCTTTTCTGTGTGATCCTTCCCCTCTGCTGCTCAAGCGTTGGTCTCTGTGCCTGTATTGTCTGTGGGCCTCGTTTGGAGGGCTGCATTTTCTGACCAGCAGTGGTACAATCCTACATCCCATCTGACTGATGGGGAAAACTTTTTCTGCAGTACACAGTCTCCTGGGACCTTTCTCCCAGCTTCCTTTTTGGACACCATCCTCCCTGTGGGTGTATCTCACGCTTGCCTCTGCCATGGATCCATTTCCCAACCACAAACCGGGTCCCAGGTGACAGAGGGTCATTTCTCTGTGCTCTGATCTGCAGATGTGATGCCGACCTGTTGTGTTAGTTTTCTTTTGGCTTCTGGCAATTCTCTGGGCAGCTTCAAGAGTGTCAGGAAAACAAATTACTGTATGGCTGCGCCCATCTAATTCCCCCACATACCTTTGCTGCTCAAGACCTTGGAGCTGGTTGCATGATTTTCCTGCTGGCTCACCATGAGCTGCTGCCCAGCCGTCTGCCTGCTGGAGCAGCAGGTGGAGCTGAAGGCTGTTGATACAGCACTGATGTCTCAGGAGTTATTAATAGATTTACTGTTTTCTGATGGGCTGCGAATGCCTGCTTGCTTCTCGTTTGGTTTTGAAAGAAAATAAAACAAGATCCCCTTCTGCCATTAGTAAGAATGGAATTTAGACGTTCCTGTCTTGTCGGTAACCAGCTCTGTCTGGGATTTGGAGTCGGTGCTTTTTGGATGTGTTAGGGGCTGCTCTATAGAGGTGCTGTACAGTCAGTACTGGCTATAGTAATGTTTATGAGTTCCCCACCTCAAAGCTGTGTGCTGCAAAGGCTTTATAAAATATAAACTGTGGGAGCTGCAGTAACTGGGAGCTTTGGAAGCAATTCCTTTTAGATCCATTAGTCTAAAAGTGTAAATTCAGTGTATGAAACCAAACACCAGCAAACAATCCTTCAAGGTCAGCAATAGAGCACAGACCTCCAAACCTGCGTACCAAAACTGCACCAGATTAAACTGAGAAAAGGCAGCTCAGAGGTCTGTGTGTCTCTGGAAGTGTGTGTCCCTGTTGCTTTTGTTCCAGTGTTTATCCTCGTGCCTGCTGGGGACCCTGCGGTGCAAGAAGGGTCCAGGTGGAAGTTGCCACATGGGCCTCAGGACAGGGCTGCTTTGTTTTGTTCTTGCAAAACTAATACCTCGTTTGAGCTTGATAAGTGAGTCCAGTTCCTGAAGCAGTGAGAAACCACTTTAAAGACCTAAATAGAATTGATTTGAGGTGGTGGGGTTTTTAAATTATTTTTTATTATAGTTCTGTTTGTAGCTGGAATAATGCTATTCCTTCCATCAGTGGCTCTTGCCGTCTTCCTGGACAGCTTTTCCCTGGCCTCCAGCTGAGTGTATTTGCATGCATGTGTGATCTGCACCTGGGTCTTGTATCGCTGCTTTGCTTCTGATGCCATTTGTAAGTTTTATTTTTTTTTTAAGGGACCACAATACCTTTGCTACAGCTCCTAATAGATAAACTTCACAATAGACCTGCATTAGTCCTAGGCCATAAAAAGAGGAAGAAAGCTTTGTAACAAGGTTGTCTTCCCTTCTTCAGCTGGCATTAGGAAGGTGCCTTCCAGATACCTAAAGTTTCTTCTTATATCTGAAGGCATGTTATGTTTTACTGCATTGTGTGGTCTGCTTGAACACCTTAGTCTCAACGACAAAAGGGAGCAGCAAACTGACATGAAACTTAACCAAAAAGACAGCGTGTGTGGGGAGCTGGTGAGAGGGTTGTTTTGGTTTGTTTGCTACTGCAAACAGATGGGAATAATTCTCCATATCTGTCCAGTGACAGTTCTTGACTGTTATTGATATCTATTGAATTTGTTTCTAGCTATATGACTACAACCTTTGTGGTGGAAGCCATGGCTGCTGCAAATGCCCAGCTGCGATGGAAGAGGATGGAAAAACGCAAGGTTTGTGTGTGGTTTAATTTTCCATTTTCTTTTTTATCCCGTAGGACTTGCCTGAGATTCCTCTGCATCATTGCCTTGCCTCGTTAGTAACTCTAAAGGAATAAATTCCTACTGTACTTACCTTTGCCATATAAAATATGGCTATTAGTTCCCTGCAGGGTTGCTCATTAAAGACAGGATTTTCTGCTCCTGCTTTGAAAAATCTCTTGTGCTGTTCACATTTCTTACTGATTGCGCTCTCCTTGCCCAGAAGCACTGCTCAATGAATGTGGAGAGGTGGCAGCCAATATACTGGTGCTGTTTGGAGTGTGCTGAGGTCTATAAATCCTTGCTGATCTCAGGTCATTTAACTGGGACAGGCTGGAATGTCCTTGCTGCCACTCAGGCTGTATCCCAGGGAGTGGACAGCTCTGAAGTATGTCCTTGCTGTAAAATTTACTTGTGGCTTTTTGGATCCTGGCTTTAGTGGCTTTTCTGGATCACTGCAAGGCATAATTGTTTGCACTGATTTAGATCCCTGCCTGTAAGTGGGTTGGAGCTGGGAGCTAGACCTGTCTGCTCTGACTAGCTAAGACTATATATGTTTGGATTTTTTTTTTTTTCCTACCAGTTCTGCAACTCTGCAGATCTGCTGGAAGTTTCTAACCTCCTTGTGCCACGTATTACTACACAAATTGGACACTGTAGCTGTGTGCGTGACTTACTAAGACAACAGAACCTGTCGCTTGGTTCAGCCTGTTCTGGTCGTGCCCTTTTCTGCTCTCCACAGCATCCCAATCCTGGCCCACAGGTTCCCTGCAAATGCATCTGTTTGTACATCCTGCCCATCCCTGTTTGGGACCTTCCTTTGAGAATGTGAGACGATGACACTAGTGGTGCTACAGCCTGTAGCAGACATCTCAGCAGTGCTCTGGTCTGTTCTTCCAGGAGGATGATGAGGATGAGGATTCTTCCTCTGGCGTATCTGACAGTGACGTTCTCCTCCAAGATGGCTACGAGCGAGCAGAGACACGACCCATCCTGTCAGTTCGTAAGTACCCAGTTCATGCTTTTGCTGTATCCGAGACCTCTTCTGTGCAGTGTCCCAGTGGGCTCCTGCAAGTGGAGCAGGACTCTTCTGTCCATTTTACCCTCAAATCCACATGCTCACATCCCAAAGTCCTCAGCACTTGTGAGATAAGACTCATTGAGAATTCAATTCACCACCAGAGTTTGATAAAGATCTTTTCCTTCTAGGTCACTAAGATGAGAACATCTTACTTTGAAAACACTTTTAAACTTAATTCAGCTGAGTAATTGGACCAGTGACTCTGCAGCTGTGGAGTTGTACATACTGTCCTTCAAGCTGTCGATAGAGCTTCTTGAATCTTTTCAGATAGTCTGGCCTCTGGGTTTACTGGAATGACTGATTGTAATGCTGCTTGTTCTCAACTTGCAGAGAGACGTGGCTCACCCAATATCTTTGAAATCACTGAGAGGGTGGAAATGGGCCAGATGGCTTCCATGTTCTTCAATAAAGGTGAGTCACATTTTCAAAAGACCCTTCAGGTCCTCCTGTGTGTTGTGTGTTTGGCATTTCTTTAAGTTTGTGTGCTTCTTATTGTGTATTTGATCCTGAGTTTGTGATTCCAGCCAAAGTAGAGTATTTATGGACCCAGTTTCTTGAGGCAGGGAAGTATAAGTTGGTACCTTTTCTGACTGTCCTTTATGTAACTCTAAACTGCATCTGTCCTGTGTGATCTCCACTGTCTAAAGCAGCAGGGCCCACCTGTAGTGTTCACTAGTTCCGTCTTGCTTGTAGCATTTGATGTTTGGGCTTCCCTGAACCCCGTAAGTATGAGTCTGAAGGAGACAGACTTCTGGGGAGAGCTTTTCAAGATTGTGTATGTTTGGGGAGTCACCAAGAGAGCTGCTGGGACATGAACTGCTGAACTGTTGTGCGTATGATAGACAGATGTCTTTTTGCTTTTAAATGTCACTTGTATGCCAGGAAACAAACTTGTAACCACACTGCAATAAAGCCATATCCATTGCTGCATGCAATAGAAGTGCAAACTACTATGTTAGGTATTCTGGAACTTGTAAAACAGCACATTTGAAATGCTATGCAGAGCCAGAAAATCATCAGATACCATGGCTGTGCAGTTTTGAGCCTGTCAGGCCCCATTTCTTGTGTAAAGTGACATTTTCTCTTGTTCGCTGGCCACCTTACAGAGATGCAATGGGCTGGTTTTTTCCACTACATTACATCAGCTTTATGCCAGCGTAAGACTGTTGCTTCTGAAGGACAGCTGGGCTTAAGGAGTGAAAATTCTTTGAACTATATTATTGCTAATTTTAAAGTCCAATTGAAAAAAACTTTTTCATTTCCCTGCGTGCCTCTTCTGGACCTTTGTAGATTTAAATCACTTAGGACTATCAAAACAACCCACCTTGGAGCAGACTGGCACTTTCCTAGTTGGAGAAGAGGTGGGTGACTTGAGGATGGGTTGGAGACCCATAGACATCTTGTTCCTAGCAGTAGGTTGCTCTGACTCTGGGCAAGTTTTCTTGCTTGTAAAGAAACACTGAACACCTCCCTGTCTCTCAGTCATCTTCTGGAGGGTAATATTTGGGGAGTGCTTAGAGACCAAGCACCATCTAGCAGGGCTTAGCAGTGTTGCTGAAGATTTGGCTGTAGAGGGGGATCACAGGAAGCAGAGTGCTCCCACAAACAAACTCCAGAAGGCCCATTATTTGCATGTGCTTCATAGGGGGAGACTGTAATGACCCCCCAAAGCCAGCCTGGCGCTGGGCAGTTGCCTTCCAGACCTCTCTGCCTTGCTGTGGGCTGCTGCTTGGGCAGTAGAGGGTGCTGGAAATACACGTCCTCTCTCCTGTTGGGCACTGATGGACACTTGGAGGCGAAGTGATATAAACGGCTTAACGTTGTAAATCTTAATCCCTCTTCTTAATGTTGCTTTAGCCAGTGTTATCTGATTTCTGTGTTAGGGATCCCCCCTGGGACCTACTCAACCCAATGCAAAGGACTGAATCTTTGCTGGAAATGCTGCAGATCGTAGCTTGAAACAACTTGTGACTTCCAGATGAGATGAGGTACAGACAGTGAAGGCTCTGGAGCAGCTGGAACGCTTTTGCTGCTTTCCCTTCCTCTGTGCTCAGCACTGAGGCTCCATCCCTGTGCTGTTGAATTGTGGCTCAGAGACACCCTCTGGTCTGCTGAGCAGTTGGGGAGAAGAGATAAGTACCTCCCTCTGCAGATCCTGGCTGAGGTGTTTCCTTCTCAAGGCCTTTCGTAAGGGCAGTGACCAGTTGCTACTGCCTGATGCCGAGAAACTGGGCCACGCTTGGGGAGTCTGGGCTCCAAGCACCAAACTCTGCAGTGTCACATCTGGCAAATGTCTGGGTGGGTTTTTGCTCACGGTGTACAAAGCCCAGATCCAAACGCAAAGTGTCTGAGGACTCTACAGCCTCCAGAGGGAAGGCTGGTGAAAGCTTTGCAAGAGAGCTCGAAGCCTCTGATTTCTAGCGAGTTCTCTGCTCCTTTCTCTTGACTGATTTTTATTTTCAACAATCTGACAGGAGTTGAATCTGCAGTCCTGGGAGGTAAGCTGGGGATAAATCTCAATTTCAGACTGCCTGCTTTCTTAAAGCGAGCTGGCTTAGGTTTGGGCTGTGAAGGGCCTGTGTGCTCTTTCAAAAGAGCTGGCTCTGAAGAACTACTTTTTTTTTCTTTTTTAATTTGCAGTGTTGGGTGCTTTCTTCTGGGACCAAGCAGTCGTTTATTGCAATAATGGATTCTAGGCACATCTATCATGCTGTTTCCCCACGGGAAGACATTGATTTTTTATTTTTTTTTCCCCGTTTTGAGTCCAGTAATGGAAGTATTGATCAGGGAGGGTCAGCAGCAGTTTATAAGAGCTGATGCTGAAGTCTTCCTTTAGCATCAGTTGATGCTAAAGGTGAGGAGGAGTTTGGGAGAGGAGTGACACCTGGACTGCCCACCCACAGATGGAGAAGTTGGGACTGGAACTGGGTTATAGCATGTGCTGGTGGGTACCTGGTGTGCTGCTGGGGTTCAGCTGCTTGTGTCAGCCTTATTTTGGGGGGGGGGTGCGCAGCGCAGCTGGGGCCTGAGATCACCAAAACAGAATCTGTCTAGTCCTCTGCTTAGTGTGCCTTGCAGCTTCTGTCCTCTGTCAGATATTTGTTGCAGTCCTCAGAGCTTTTTAATGGGGAATTGAAGAAAGCTGGTAGATAGCTTGTTGCCATCTTCAGAACAATGCAGAGACTCATTAACTGTGAAGCCATCTTAAATCTTTGGCAGAGGAAGAAAACAAGGGGGGGAACTATACGAAATGATCTGACAGTTTCTGTAAGATCACCCATTTGTCTGTTTAGACAGAGCAGGAACAACTCTACTGTACGAGCTCAGTTTGCCGCGTCACAGAAGCAGGAAGTTTTCTTGCTGCTTTCCCAATACAGCTCTTTTTTAGCAATGTTTTACGCTAAGTAGGCTCAGCACATTCAATAATTTATTTAAACAAAGGCAAATACCTATTAATGTTTCCTGACATCTGGAGATCCAGGGCTAGTATGGTGTGCAAACACTGTAGAAATATTAGTCCTCATTCCTGCAGTAATGCTGTCCTTGTTTGATAGTTGGCTGGGAGAGGTTAATTGATTTGCCCAAACCGCATTAGGATTAAGCATCAGGTGGCATCGCAACTTGAAAGTGTGGACAGGTTCCTTGTGCTGTTTTCCTTCAGTGTTAGCTTCCTAAATGAAACAAATCTGAGGCTTTTTTTGTAGCTCACTTGTCTCTGAACTAAAACATGTTCCAGTTTGTTTTTCCGTAGTGAGATTTATACTGACTTATCTGGAAGAAAAGAATCATGGGGTCTCATCAAGATTTCTTTAACCCTGCTGATTTTAGCCCTTCACAGCGGTGTCTTATTGTACCCCAGTAAAGCTGTTCTTCTGTGCACCCAATTAAATTGTGTAAAACTTTTGTGGTCTTTTTTTTTAATCTCATGGCTGAAGGCAAGGGAAGCTTTAAAAAAAAAAAAAAACAAAAAAACAAAACAAAACAAAAAACCCAGGAACCCAAGAAAACAGTATGGGGCAGGAACAGCATAGACTGTGGCAGTGAGGTGTTAAGAGGGCTGTGGAAATGGTTTTAAAGCTTTGCAGGTTGGAACTTTGGCTCAGCTTGCTAATGGTGAGGAATCTCCCAAAACGGCTCTGGTCAGCCCTGTGGACCCTGAGCTCTGCGAGGCCAAATCCCCCACGAGAAGGTCCCGCAGGTTTGCAAGCAGAGGGTTTGTGATTGGCAGAGGACTAAAGGCATCTTTTCGTTTCACTGTTTGTCAAGCTGTGCTCACAGCAAGTCTGTCAGCACCAGGTACCTGTTTGCCTGTGGCTGCTGCTGTGACCTTTGCGTGGAGTTTGCTGCAGAAAGAAGTAAACTACGGAGGCAAATGATGATTTAAGACTTTGAAAAAGCTTTGTGTGTTTGAAGTGCAGAGTTCAAGAGTCCCTGTGTGCTCTGCTATCCCTGTACAATATTTCCTTTTCCTGCAGTGGGTGTCAACCTCTTCTATTTCTGCATAATAATCTACCTCTACGGAGACCTGGCCATCTATGCTGCAGCTGTACCCGTCTCTCTCATGCAAGTGACCTGGTGAGTGTGTGTCCCGCTGCGGGGTTGCGTGCTAACAGAGGAGAGAGCAGGCTTGGGGATTTGATGGGGTGATAAGTCTGACTGGGATCAGCTGCACTTTGTGAAGAACAGAGCTGAGAAATGACTCAAGGACAGCGCATTGCTTGTGGGTGGGAAGGTGAAGTTGTTTTGTATTCATGACCTGAGTGCCTGCCTGAAAAGCAACTGACCTGATTTCAGAGGAGTCCTCAGGTGTCAAGTACTTCCAGCTTCAGCACTTGCACAC
The DNA here is from genome assembly GCF_037038585.1 of Patagioenas fasciata. Taxonomy (NCBI): domain Eukaryota; kingdom Metazoa; phylum Chordata; class Aves; order Columbiformes; family Columbidae; genus Patagioenas; species Patagioenas fasciata. The sequence continues at coordinate 5,138,284 of NC_092537.1, read as the reverse complement.
CTGGGACTTGTTGCTCAATAGTTTGATTGCAATATTCTGTACAATATTTCAGCCTTTCTGTCTCTGTGGATAAGAGCTGAGAGGAGTGATGCTTACCCAGCCTGTGACCAGCGAGTGGTGACCTTACATGGACTTAACTCTGAACTGAGACCAATTCCTTTCTCAAAGAAAGAGATAATGGGAGAGATTGGTTTGATCATCTCTGGGCTGGACTGGATTTGGACTCATGTCTTGGAAACGGAAAACCTATATGGCCTAAACTTGTGAACTTAATGACCAAACTTGTAAATTACTGCAGGCAATTAAAGAATTTGCCTTTAAATGTATGGTGCTCAGTGACTTGCTCTGTTACACCATCCAGAAGATAAAAGGGGGAAAGGTTTTCAGGGAGGGAGAGGAGGAATGGAGACTTCGAGTCTCTGATCATTCTCCTTTCTTCAGTGCAGGAGAGGGGGAAACATCCACTAGGAGTTAATTACAATCTTTTGTTTCTCCCTCCTTTCCCAGCAGTGCCATTGGCAACCATTCGTGCAATGTTGGAGATGGCACAAAGTACAACGATACGGACAAGTGCTGGGGGCCAATTCGACGTATCGATGCTTACAGACTGTACCTGGTGAGTTTCTGAGACTGGGACGACCGTTATTTCCATTCAGACTTTGCTTCTCGTGGATAGGGATTTTTTTTCCTATAGAGATAATGTGGTTCAAGTGAACAACAGAGATGGGAAACTTTTGGTTCAGTCTGACATATTTGGCCAAATACCCCCTGTCTATTCTTAGTGACGTGGCTATGTTTTAATTTGGTTGCCATCAGAAAGATCCTTATGATTTTGAGTTTAAGTAAAGTTCTGTTCGGTTTTTTTATTGCTTAAGCAGGTGATATGTCTGTGCCAAAGGGTGGGGTTTTTTTTCCAGTGGCTGGCTAAGTAATTCTTGGTTTAAGGTAATTGTTGTCAATATACCTGAGTATATTAAGCTCTCGTGAGTGCATTCTTCATGTGAATAGAACTATTTATGCTGCAGGAGAATCTGCTTTTTGAGAGATGATGGAAACAGCCCACTTAAACAACATCCAGTGCTGTATGCTGCTTCAGTAATAGCTTTCTGTCTGGTTTAGGATTGTCTATTGCATCTATTACTGTGCTGTGGTTCTGCTCTGAAACCAAGGTTTTTCCCAAAGGATGATAAACGCTGCTTCTCTTGAGCTTGGGGAGAGCTGAGCGCTTGTACCTGGAGACAGCTGTCAGTAGGGCAAAATGAGAAGAGTTATGCAAGTGCTGCATGGTGTGGCTTCTGTTAAGGGTCTCAGTGAGGATTTTAAGAAAAAGAGAGTGAAGGTGGCTGTGTGTGTGCAAAGAAATCCAGGGTAAAGACTATTTGAAGCAATTTTGCCGTAGTACATTTTGGACCTGCAGTGTATCCCATCCCTGAGTGCGCTTGTTCCAGCGTTATTGCAAAAGTAAGAGCTGGGCCTCAGCAATATTAGTGAATGTCAAAGCCTAGTTAATTATTTAAGAGAAATATTATTGCTTTATTAAATTGTGTTTTGGTACGTTTCTTTAAAACTTCCAGAAGATTGAAGATTTCCTTCCTGAATTTCAATAACTCTCCCTGACCCAGCAGAAGGAGCTAGTCAGAAAGGCAGACGTGCATTAATTACTGCCTGCATCTCTCAGATATTATGTCTATAATTCATGAAGATAATTGTAGTTAGGACTTGAAAAATTAAAAAAATTAAGACTGTGTAAGCATTAGACTTGCCGTCTGTGTACATAACTCTCAGAGGAGCTTTTCCCTCTGCTTTTCTCCTCTTGTGGATTTGGAGAATAAATATCTGCAAAGTCTTTGGTGGTGGTTAATCCCAGCTCAGTAATTGAGATGATGGTTTCAGAGCTTTTCTCTGCTCCCCCATAAAAGTAGAGAAGGATTGTTTGTGGGAGAATGTACCAGTCCGTAGTGGGTTACTGGAGAGGGACGGTTCCCACAGTCACTAATTTCAGGAGGCTGCTGTGTGTCCAAGTTGTAGATTTCTGTTAAGGTCTCTCTAATGTTTCTTACTGGATGAACACGGGAGTAAACTGGGACTGGTTCTACCTCCAGCTCTGCTGGTCCCACTCCCTGCTTGACCCGTGTGGTTTTATTCTCCAGAGAACAAAGGTGATGATGACTTCCCTAGAGAAGAATAAGAAATGTAGTAATTTATAAAACATTCAGACCACAGTACTGACACTGTCTTCAAGTTTGGAAGTGACTGTGCTGGTTAATATTTTATGTGGACAGCTAGTGACCAGTGGTTAGAGCTCTTAAACTTTCTGAGCGAAAGATGCAGATGGGAGGGCCAGGGGAGTAAGTTGCTTGACTTCAAGCAAAAAAATTTAATAGCAAAACACTGTAATTATCTCTACAAATTTTGTTCAAGCTTCTTGAGTCTTGAACGTGCAAGAAAAGCTTAAAAGCTGAAGGGAAAAAGGCAACATGAAAGTGAGGGGGGATGAGATGCATCCAGAGCATAGCGATTCTCTTGATCCCGGGGGATCATACCCATAGTGAACGTGCTTTGTTTTCATGACTTATTCTTCTTTTGGATTCTTGCTTGTTGGAATAATTCAGGTTCCACGTTTCAGTGGACAAACAAGGTCTCTTTTCGCAGGCTAGGTTCCCCTGTGGCAAGGGGACAGATGGACACCGCGATCCCAGAAGAAAGCAGCTGAGTTTTTGGATCAGCCTTTTTGTCCTAGATGCCTGCCTCTAGTTTTCTCTTCTCATCTTAGTACTGTATTTAGGTTTAAGTGACTTTTAGGAGCAAGATGGGTGGTTTTCACTGGAACGTCTTGCCTGTTCCAGTGAAGCAGGTCTCTGGATGTAGTGTTGCATTTCTTACTCTGTGCATGACCCCACAGAAAGCCTTTTTTTGGACTACCAGGAGAAATAATCTATTTGAGATTTTCTGGGAAGATGGTGCCAATGGGAGCTCTCTTGTGCCAAGTACAGCCAGTCTGCCAAAGATCTGTGCTGCCTTCCTCCTGTCGACTCTTTTCTCTCCCAATGCTGTGTCGTCTTTTCAACAAAAAACATTTCAGACATTGACTTTTTGAGCTGGAGGTGGAGAAGGGAATAATGACTGATGTAAAAATCCTGTTTCACGGTTTATTGTCCAAAAAGGCCTCTGGAAGCTGTTTCTGCTCTGATCACTGTGAATGGAAGCTGAAAACTAAGTACATAATGAGAATATTTAGACAGATTAAATTCTTCTCTTGAGACTTGCTTGTCTGTGCAGCATCTTTATTGCTACTCCAGAATTTCACACCTAAGTGTGACTGCAGAGTCTTCAGAGACCACTAGGCCCCCATTAACCTTTGTCTGAACAAATGGTTATCTCACTTCTTGTTTGTAAATAGCCTTGGAAAATACAGACTTGCAAAACAAATGAGTGAAGGCAAATACAGGAAATACTGAAATAGACTTTTGCTCCTGTCCCATCACTTGCTGCTGATATTTGCCTCCTCTTTGGGACCGTAGGAGTCCAGGGAGGTTTAAAAGACGAGCTTTACTGTTCATTGCTCTGAGGGCAAGGCCACGCAGGACACATCGGCTGGAGGAAAGGCAAGCGTCAGATGGCCCAGCGACCTTGTTGAAAGCAAGCACTGATTACAGTTAAAGCAGATCGATGGCTTTCTATCTTTGCTTCAGATCCGTCACCAGGCTGTCATGAAGTGACTCCCAAGTCCCTGGGCTATCTTGATGGCAAGGCTAAGGACAGGGTCGACTTCTTTCCGTGCTGAATTCTCACGTCAATGCAGTTATTTTATCATGTTTTCTCTAAGGTCAGCTGGACGTCTGCTGTGCAGGCTGCAGGCAAGGGGCAGTGGATTTAAGTTTTGATCTTTCATAACACTTTCATGTCTTTCCGTTCCAGTGATGCAGGAATGGGACATGATAGTCCCTGTTTCTAGAAAGCAGATACTGAGGTAAATAAGAGATTAAATCCTGGGGATCAGCAGCCATGCGGAGTGTCTGATCCAAAATGCATTCGCGACCTGGCAAACAGCACTTGTCTTCTGCACCAGGGCAGCGTTGTAGCTAAAACCTCTCGTCTCTTCCCAACCCTCCTCTTCTGGCAGTTTGGGGCACAGTGTGTTCCCATGGTGGAGAGGAAATGGCTTAAATTCTCAGGAGGAGCCGAACACCTTTCAGAAGAGGCACTGGCACAGGTACTCCTGGTAGCCTGGCTCGGTAGCGCGTCAAAGCTACCAGGTGCATCTGTTCTGTCTGCGTCTCTGTTGGTTTTTTAGCTGATTGGGAAAGGGACGCGGCATCCGCTTGTGCCGGTTCACAGATGCTGCAGTATCGCAGGCAGCCCAGCGGGTGCGGGCCGGGCGAAGAGGGGAGCGCAGATGGTTTAATGGAGATTATCCCAGTTGGAAACGTGCTTGTGCAGTGAATAAAATGAGCGGACTTGCAAGCGCTTGCCGTCCCTCTTCAGGAGGGGACAATGTCACCCCAGCCCGACGCTCTGATCAGAATACCCAGCGACTGGAAGGACTGCGGCCACGGGAGGCTGCGCAGGGGGGTGAGTGGGTGGTATGAGGACACGTACGATTGCTTGGTGCCAGCAGAACTTAATCGGCAAAATGCGAAGGCTGAACTGATAAGCGTTGATGTAGATCCTGTCTGCCTAGGCGCGGTGCTGCCTTCCTGGCCCTTCCCAGCTCCGAGCTGGAGCACCAGGTTTGTGCCGCTGGTAGTACATGCTCTGCTTCCCTCTGCGACATTCCTCCTTCCCAGTCTGCTCGGGGTACAGGTACCTCTGATTTTGGTTGTCAATAAGGATCTTTCCAGATAAATTTCCCTGCACTGGGGCAGTTTTATCAGCCTGTTCAGCGCATGAGGCTCTTGTAGCCTCTCTCTCTGTGGCTCCAGCTCAGGGTTGCCTTCTGGCCTCCCTAGGCTTTCTTTGTGGTTTTTGTTTTGTTTTGTTTTATTCTTTACCTCCCGACAGTGATAATCAGGGGAGCTCTCTTGGTGGTACTTGAACATCCATCCATGCTCAATTTAAGCTGTCTCTTGCCAACTACGTGCTGGAGAATCAGAGCTGTAGTGGTGCTGCAAGCAGAGCGCATCTTCCGAGGACACCTGGGTTTGCTTTTCCTCTGCCGTGCAGCAGCCTCCGGTAATAAATGGGTCACAGCTGCTGTCCACTGGATATTTTTTCTTACAGGCCTCAGTGTCTAGAGACTTAGAGAGCCAATGGTGGGGAAGGTGGCTGCTCCAGTGGCAGGTGTCTGGAGCAGGGAGGGCTGATTTCCCAGCACATCAATCAAGAAGGTTTGGGGTGCTTGCTCTGGGCTCCCAGGATGAGCTGGGGAGAGGAAGGAAAGCTGGTGGAAGTTTAACGTGCTGGTGTGAAGCCGTTGTCTTATTTAAATACATTGCTTAAAATGAAGTGTTGTTGTGTTGCAGGTTACCCCAGCTTACACTAAAGATGCAGCAGGACTGGGGCACTATTAGCATGTACCTTGTGTATCTTGTAAGAAGTTATTCATGGTAAGACCTTCTTGCCAAAGGTACTGCATTATATTCCCTACCACAAATGCTCCAATGCATTTTATGGTGATATTGATAAGGAAGTAGAAACAAATGTACAAAAACCGCAGCTGCTACTGCTGTGTATAGATCCAGTTCTGAAAGTCTTCAAAACAGGGAGAAGCCTCTTGAGGATCCAGAGTATTGTGCCATTTCTGTATGTACAGAAACCTGAGGGTTTGAGCTATTGTTATGGCAGGAGAGGAATTAGCGCTGCGTTAAGCATAAATATCAGTAGCTTTAACTGTTTGTTACAGGTGCCTCTGAAATACAGCTTTGCTTGGCTAAGAGCCCAGTCTCAGGGGCTGATTGGAGTCTTCTCATGCTTCTCATCAGCTTCCAAAAAGTAAGGTCAGTTAAGTTGCCGCTTTACTCTGAAGTGGTTGAAGGAGGACAGGAGCCAAGTCTGTTTAAAATAAATGGTGCCTGCATGTGGGATGGGAAGGCAATTCTCAGCTTTGCTATTGTGAAACTAATAAGGTTGAAATTGGCACAAGGCCTTGTTAATATGTCATAAATCCTGCTTCCTTCATCCTGGTCCATTCATCTTCTGTGGGCTTGTCAATAAATTCTTTCAATTGCTCACTCGTCATAAGCCTGTGACAGAGTAACTGGCTCTTTTAGCGTTTTCCACACCCCTTGTGTTTCCTAATGCAAGGGGAACTTCAGATAATAATGGGCCTTGGGAATAAGAGGTTTTTCCTGACCTGGCAGGAGGAGAGGCAGAAGTAGCGTGGTATTGTGAAAGTGGAATATAAACTTGTTGTAGTGGTGACCTAAGAGCTGGAGTTCACCTTCTGATGTGTGATTTTTTTTTTCTTGCTTTCCTTGTAACTGGTTTCATTTTGAATAAAAGAAACATCAACCAGAAGACAAGGCTCCCTGCAGCCAGGGCTGGGTGGGAGAGCGAGCTTTTGGTACAATAGTGAAGCAACTGCAAGACCACGGATTGCAGCAACTAAGTTTAAAGGATTAGCTTGTCTCTTTTCACAGGAAAATCAATAGTGCAGGGGACTGGAATGTGTTTTCTGCACAGATCTGTCTGTTCACTTCACAACGAGAAGTGGTTTTTTTCCTTAAGAGGAGCTTGGCTTGTGCTGTCACTTGGACACTGAGCTTTTCCAGAGGGCCAGTCCTTCTCCCCTGCCACCTCCAGTGGGCTGGCAAGGGCTGTGCGGAAGAGCTGCTGTTCTGCTGGTTGTACATCTGGCCAGATGTGTTCCAGCTGCTAACAGCCATTAAGAGAAGCAAAAGGAGGCTGGTGTGATGGGCAGAGGCCGTCGGTCTGCTCAGATGCACTTGGCTTCCCCATAGAAGAGTGTCCTGCATATTTTAGAGCTTGGTTTGGCTTATGTGATGATGGATGGTGGGCACGAACCGCGGAAGCAAGCCAGCTCAACAAATTGGGCAGAGGAGTTGTTCTAGATATATCCCTCTTTGGTTTTGTGCACTTCCTGCAGTTCTGAATGCACCAACGCTGTTTATTTGGCTCAAACTACAGCCCCTGCTGCCCAGCAGAGCCACCCCAGTATGGCAGAGAGGCTGCTCCTTTTCCTAAATAAAACCGTGCTTTGGAGTGAACTCACCTGGGCAGCCAAGCACTGAAGCTGACACTGTTCTCTCTTGATATTGGGGCCTGATCTCTGCCGAACAGGACAGGTGTCAGAACCGACATCTCTGGTCACCCATACACTATACAAGTTGCAAAGGTTTAAAAAGGGCCTTTTAAAATCCATTTCTCAGACTAGACTGTTCCAGCAGACTCACAGATCTTTCATTTTTGGAACACTTTTGTAGGGATAGAAGTAATAAATGCATTTCCCCTGCGCAGTGTTATTTTGTGACAGCATCCCAGAAACCAGAATTGGAGAAGACTTGTTAAGTCAGCTAAGCACTCCCCTGGGAGATGCAATACCAACCTATTTCTCAACTGCATATTTTCCAGTAATTTGTCCGGTGCTTTAACACCAGTTTTGTTTTTAAACAGAGGTCTGACCTTGCTACCTGCCTGATTCGCATCAGCGTTTTCATTGGGTAAGACAGCAGCCTTGATCTCTCCTCCCTTGAAATTATCATTAATTCCTTAATATACAGGTAGAAAGCACCAGGGCTGCAGAACCGTGCAGTTATGCCACACTGAACACTACCTGAGGCTGTGGAAGGAAGAGGTCTGGACACACTGGTATCTCTTTAAACTCCTAAATAAGTCTGCAACTTCTTAACGCCCTCCTAAATTGCACTTTATGTCTGGGTGAGATCACTCATGCTCTTGTCCAAAAATGTGGATTTTTTTGGACTACATCAGCAAATCCCACACGTGGCTCATGCTTCTGTAAGCAGGGCTATAAATACAAATAATGCAGCTGGGATTTATCTTGTAAGTTGGAGTCAGTGTAATGCTCTCAGGCAGAGCTGATCTCCCTGTTGCACCAGTTTGGTGTCCAGGAGGAGGCTGGGAACAAGCAGATTCCCCACTAGACCCAAGCAACGGGGCTTTATCCCTTACTTTTGTGCTGCTGCATTACAAAGTGCGGGACATTTCCTTTCCCTCTGGGCAACTCCTGCCTGACACAGTGGAGGGAATGATGCTGGAATCGCATCCTTCAGGCAGCTGAAAAATCATGTGAAACTCAACTGAGAAGTTTGTAGGGGAAAAATAAAGACTTGGTGGTAGTGGCAGACAAGGGGTTAGTGGCTGCCAGGAACACTTATCCTTGCTGGACCCAAGTACCTCCTGCCCCTGGCAGTTTGCAGCTTGACATGTTTGCAGGGCCCTTGATGCATCCACGTCTCCCTCGTTTTATGCCGTCTCACCCCAGGGCTTTTATAGTCAATAGAAATATTGTTGGAGTTGCCAATATCCTGCCAGGAGAGGCTATGAATATGCAGGAATTTGAGGCAGTGTCTGTGTATAACCATTATGCCTTCACACTTTCTTGGAAGGAACTCATTAATCTCTCGTACCATGCTAATAAATTAGGGAGGTAGGGGATGACTCCTCAAGGTTACCCGGTGTCAGGAGGGAGGTCAGAGCAAGCTGGTAGGGAAGGTACAGCCAGACCTGGCTCTGCAGCTCCTCTGCTGTCCTTCCAAATCTCTCAAACCAACCGTTCAGCTCTCCTGCATCCATCCACTTTGCTGCTTCCCTCCTGCTTGTTCAGATGCAATTAGGAGATGCAGAATAAGGGGGAGCCAAGGGTCAAGGAGGCGGTAAAGTGATTACAAGATGCTGCAAATGGCTGTGCCATAAATACTCCAATGATGAAAAATTAGATGCCAGTCACCTCAGGGTTATTGCTGGCCTCCATCTTTCTCTTGTTGTGAAAAATGATAATGGAAATGTATTTACCCCGGAGAGTGCAAGCTTTCCACTGGCTGCAATCCTGCACACCCCAGGCGTGCCAGGGACTGCAATCCTTGCACCGAATGACTTTCTGAAAACATTTTGTACATGGATTTCTTCACTTTAAGAGGAGGAAGAGCTGGTTTTCCAAGGTGTTCTTTCCAAAGTGGAAAGTTCCTGGTGCTCAGAGGTGGATTGGCTCCAGAAACAACTGTGGCCCTGCGTCAGGGTGGGAAGAGGAGAGCAGCACGCACAGTGCTGCCTTGGCATCCGTGTGCTGCTTCTACCTTGGCCTCCCAGCACGTGGTGGCTGCTCAGTTGGTGGCTGGTCCTTGATGCGCTGGGTGACCAACAAGATCAGAGCTTGCAAGGACATCATCTGGGACAAGTACACTGGTTTGCTGGGTGGGCAGTCAAAAGCAAGCTGCCATAAGCTAGTGATGGACTAGAACCTTTGAAAATCCCTAGATCATACTCAGATTCACTAAACAAAGTAGCTTTGGGGGCGCAGGCGCTTCTTTCCATCTCTTGCAGATTTTCCATTTGGAAGAAGCGCTGAGAGCGCTGTGGCACAGGAGCTGTGAGTGGCAGCGGCTCCATGGGTGCGGGTGGGGGAAACGCCACTTGCTTTGCTGGTGAAAACCATCCTGGCAGCAGCTGAGGTGCAGGTTCTGGGGAGATGGCTTCTCCCTGCCTCAGGGTACTGGGAGAGAGGTGGGTGAGGGCTCCATGGTGCCAGCGACATGCTGCATGTGAGTTATGACTCTAACCCTCTGCCAGGTGTCCCGAGAGCGGCAGGTTAATCACCAGAGCTGCTGTGGCAGCAGATGCCTCTGTGCTCCAAGTGTAACTGCCCTTGTTTCTTTATCTATAAATATTCCTTATGAGATGTCTGGTAGTTGCATCCTTCGTCCGTTGTGACTTCCTGACTCTACAGGGGATCTGGAGGTTAAAATCCCTCTTGCCTCACAACTTCTTTGAGCAATTCTTGTTCTGTTGCTGGTTTATCTCTTTTTAACCAACTTTAAGAGCTTCGTTATCGCTTGTCTGCTGATAACTTGCTGCCTATCAGCACATCCCCTGCTGCAGCCCTGCCTCCAGCCTTGAGAAGCTGTGGATCTTCAGCTTTATTTATTTCTTTTTCCAGCTCTCTAAACAGCTCCTTTCTGAACAATCAGACTCCTTTCATGTATTTATATTTGTACTGTCCACTGCAAGGGGTAAAGCTTTACCAACAAATGCTTGGATTGCCGCCCTCACTCATGTGCCATCTGGCTCTCTCTAGCTTGAGATATGAGCTCATGCTGGAGAGAAATGTGGCCTCATCACCCTAGTGAAGGGGAGGAGAGGTGGCAGAGAGGACACCGTGTTGCGCTCAAGACCCCATCCCCTTGATGGACTTTTAGCTGAAAAACACTGAGGCCCTGGCATGAGCAACTGGAGCCCATTGCAGGATCATGTAGCAGTTGCCATGACTCAAAGTGGGTGCAGAGGAGCTACCAGAGGCTGCAGGTGAGTGTTGGTGAAGCTGCAGGTAGCTCTGAAATGTTATAAAGCTCTGCCTGCTTTATCCAGGAGTCCCAGACAGGAGTAGGGAAAGCAGCTTGCATTTAATATTTCTCTTTTAAGTCAGCCCTAAAAATTCTCTGAGGATGCAAATAGGAGCACCAGTTTGTAAGACACTGCTCTTCTGAAGATGATAGGTCTGGTTCAAGCTTCCAGCCAGGGATAAAACCTCTGACCCGTGTCAGTGCTGGTAAATCAAGTTCTGGTTATCTCCTAGATGTCTCTTTAGACATGCTCTAGAGGAGAGTACCTGCGGTGGGAACAGGTCAGCCAGTCCCTGCCTTGCTTAACATCTTGTTTGTTTGCCGTACTTGCACAGTCTGGTTTTGTTGTATTGTTTTGTCTGTCCCTTCTAGCGCTCATCTGGGTTGTGAAATAGCTCTGAGCTCAGGGACGTCTTGCAGAAGCAGAGCGGGTGTCAGAATTGCCACTCCTGACAGCGTGTATGAAATGTCTGCTTTTTCCTGCCGTCCTCAAGGAGACTTTCCTTGTGACTGAGCACTGAATCAAGCAAAGCTTCCTCTGGGAGGTGCTTGTGCAGAGCTTGTGTTGTCCTGCCGGTATCATGTTTTGCTGTGGGAATGCTCCGTACCCCTGTATAAAACACTCAACTCTCAGCTTTCCAGCCAAGGTGGCAAAGTCTGCGAAGAAGAGCGATCCATGTTGTTAAACCAGTAACTTTCTTTTAAAATGTCAAGCTTATTCCCCATTAGAGCAGGGTTATTTGCTGTCCTGTCTTGCGGGGGAGAGGTACTGTTGCTCAACAGTTGTGAAATCAAATGATCATCAATATTGCAGAGGTGGAGTTGATATTGTCCTGAAATGAACTTTGTGTGGGATGTTGGCATTTCTATCCAGGGGAAGCAAGAGCCGCTAAGGAAGGATTTGGTTTGGGGTGAGTTCTGATTCTGAATGAGGGTGAGTAAAGCTGGGAGGAGGAGAAAAGGAAAGGGAAGGGTAGATGTGGCTTAAGCCCAAAGGGAGATAGTTAAGTAGAGAGCACTACAACATCTCTTTACCATCTTCATATTAAAACTGAGGGATGCTTTGCCCCACATCTGAGACTTATTGATTTTGCATTGGTATGATAGCCCTGTGCCACACAAATGCATTTATCCAAAAACTCTCCAATTCTTTTTGCTGTGCTCCTGGTGTATTTGCTGCATTTAACAAGGTTAATCCTCACTTTGATCAGGTAAATACCCTGCTTCTGCTCAACCTGTCTGAAAGTTTCCAGTCTCTGAATCAGCAAGAAACAGTAGCTACTGTTTTTAATTCACTACTCAGCAAGCACCGAAGACTGATGCAATTCTTACAGATGAGTTTGTGGAGCATGAAAACAAGCGAGTTGTGATGACAGTTAGGGATGAAGCTGGTTTTCGGATGGTCCTCTTGCAAATGTATGCAGGCACTGGCTGTAATGCTGTAACAACTGCATCTAATACATGAATCAGCTGCATTTGGGATGCTAATTGCGCTTCCTGAGCTGTATTGGCTTTTTCTGTGAACACCGCATGCTGGGAAGCAGATGAAAGCTATTGAACTGTACTGGTTGAGAGTGATATATGGACCCTTCAGGTCAGTAAAGAACCTGTACAGTCAATAGAGTCCTCAAACCGGCTTAAAGCATTTTTATATGGTCTGAGAGACTCTTGGCATCAGCTGGCCACCACTGAGCGGGTGAGAGCTCTCCTGGGGGTCCTCTTGGCTGAAACTAAGCTGATAAAACCAGCCAGATGTCCTATTAACGCTTCGTCATACTTTTTCTTTTGTCAGATAAGCCAATAAACAAGGTTATGTAACCGAGTTTTAACATAAGAGCTTTAATAAAATATACTTTTAGAAATATATAAATATATATAGAAATACATCACAGGCAACGGTAAGCCCCAGCTAGCTTCCCCTGTGGCGAGAAGACTCAAGTTGACCAGCCTACTTTTCACTTTGAAATACTAAAAGCTGACAGGTACTGAGGCTGGGGAAGTGGCGTTTGCTGAGTAGCTGGCTAAGGGGAGCTCCCAGACCTTGGTGCTTGTGCTGTTGTGGGTTGGCTGGGTGGGAGGGATGGGTCTGAAGACCCTCCCAGGGGCAGAGCAAACTGGTGTGCTGCTGGTAACCCCTGCTGGGCAGGGTGGGATTTGGGGTAACAACTGCTGTTCTTTCCTCTACACTCACTGGCTTCAAATTTTCTGGCCGGAAACATCAGTAAAAGCAAGAAAAATTTTGGTTTTATTGGGCCATTCTCGTGATGGGTCTTTGTGCTTTTTTTCAGCATGAGAAAGGAAGGAAAAGTAAAGAATTTTGCATTTCTTCCATTTATTTGCTGTGTGGGGGCTCTGCAGCAAGCCTGGAGACTTGTCTGGCCTTTCCCATTTAATGGAGGAGCTTGGAGAGAAATTAGGGAACCGCTCTTAACAGCCGGTGTGTGCAAAAACACGGTAAAGGTTTCTCTCTGCCATCCCGTGAATATAAACAGCATTTGATAGATCTGATGCTCCTTCTTAGCCAAAGGGAGGATTTCTTTACCTTGCTTAAGTTTAACAATAAATCAGCCATGTACCCCTGCTTGTTTCTAATGGAAAACCACTTCATTAGTAGAAAAATCTTTAATCAAAGTAGACTACGCTCGTTCTGCCTTGAGTTAATTTGCTGAAGCTTAGGAAGAGAATGATAAACTCCTTGAAGTCATCTCAGCTAGCTCAAGAGGTGAACTGGAAAACCTGGGAGAGCTTTTTGATGTGCCAGAACTCTGCATATTTGATTTCTCGCAGGGCTGACTTGTGCAGTTCTCAGTGTGGGTTTTGGATTGTTTGAATAGCACGTGTAATGAAGCACTTTGTAAATTATATCCCTCTGGGGGAGACTTGAGCTTGCAGAACATCAGGTGGAAAGTTTGGGTATATGTCTGAGGTGCTTATTTGGGCTTACTTTTTCCTTAGGGAGAAGTTATGAAACTAATTAACTTAATGGGTCGGAAGAGCATTTAGGTGTCTGGCACAGTGAGGTAGAGAAAGTAGAGATCCTCCTTCTAAGCATCATGGCCTCTTCCCATCCTTTTGAGGATGTGTTTTTAAATAGGCTTCCTGGTCTTGGGATTCTTCTGAGGGTCAATGATGAGTTTAGCTCTAATCCAGGGACTTGCCCATTGTGTCTTGATTATTGGGAAGGAACAGATCCCTCTTTCCCGGCCTGTGCTCCATCCCAGAGCTGTACACAATTTCACTTTGAAGTGATGTTAATCTGACTGTTTCATGTCCTTTTCTGCCCTACCTTTCTCCTCTCAAGCAGTCCGGTGTGTGATGTGTCTTCCCTTCCTAAAAGTGGTTGGCACAAATCTCTTCATAACAGGGCAGCCTCATCTCATCGCAGGCCTTAGTATCGTTTGTATTGATCTGTGGATATCCATCGTGGTTTGCTAATAGGCGTCAAGTGGAAAAGGTAATACATTTCTATTGCATTTGAATTCATCTCTCACTTTATTCTTTTGGACCAGCTCCAGGATCTTGTTAAGAACAGAAGACACTGATCATTTTAAAGGACGGGAGGGGAATCCAACTCTTCAGGCACGATGACTTGTGTCTCTTCCCCATGAGTAGTCAGGCTCACAGAGGGCAGAGTTGAAGGAGTTGCTCAATGGATTGTTTAAGATGCTGGAGAACAACTGCAGACAGTGGAGTGTTAACATCCAGCAGAATTCCAGAAGTTCGGGAGCATGTGGGACACCAAGACACCCAGCACCTAATGACACTTTTGATGCTTTTCAGCAGCAGAGCCCCAAATCCACCTTAACATGGTCCTTTCCTCAGTGCTTAAGACAAATCCAGGTTTTGGACCCAGCTGCTTCGGTGCTCAGCGATCTTGCGTCAGTCCTTGCCACGGTTTGAGGTGCTGTTTTGCCAATTGGTTCCGGTGCATTCTAATTTGCAGAAGACACCTGTTCCTTAATTACCACCATCCTTCGTCCGTCTCTCTTTGTTTCCGCTCTTTCTGACGCATGAGCTGTTAACGCGATTTGAAGGGATGTTGTGTTGTGCAGTGTTTGTGTTGGGAGGGGAGGATCAAAGATATTAGTCACAAACTTGTGAATAATTTCCTGTAAGAGACTTGGTGTCTACTTGATTCGCTGTGGGTCCTTAACCTACGTCTCTTTAGACTAAAGTTTATTTAGTCCTTGGGGGTTTGTGCACTATCCTAGGACAGAGTGGCGATCTGCAGAGGGCAGAGAGTAGAGTTAAACTCTTGATTAGAAGAAAGGAACAAGAGGGAGAAGAGTAAAAAGTACTTGTAACCGGCTGGTTTGCTTCTGTGCTAAAGCTGAAAGTGTCTCAACTATTAAGGCTGGTTTAGTTCTTAATTTTGCTGGTTATGCCTGTGTTGTATTCTGTGTGGTTTCAGTGTTTCCTCCAAGGATCCTCAATTGCTTCACACATCTGAATTCTGTGCACGCTGTATTTTTTTTTTTCAAGCAGAAAAACAAGCCTTGGTGTAAATGATGGCCGTAGGTCAGAACATGTCTTGACCGAGCGACGTGTGAAACCAAGGGTTCTCTCCTCCGGTCCCCTTCTGGGTTTACTTTGGTCGTTCGAGAATACTTGTGATGCAAGGCATTTCCAATTTGCCTTGCAGATATTCTGAAGCTGTCTCAAAAAGGGTTTCTTGGGGTTGTACTAGTCTTAAAATAGCTTGGGTTCTGTTCTGTCACTGACTCTGTAGGGGTCGACAGGGACCTTGAGGCTCCGCAGCCTGCCCTTTTGAGTCCCAGTTCTTCCCTTCTGGTGACACCTTTCTTCGGAACTGCTTTAAGAAGTCAAGGAAAAGAGCAATGTGTAAATATTAATGTTGAGTATTTGTCTTTAAAATCCCTTTGGGTTACTCAACAAATCTGCACAGTGTGTACTGTGGCTCTATAGATTCTGCTTCCTTACAGCTTTTGGAGCTGCTGATACATCGCTAGCCCGTGCCACCCCATGGATGACAGGCAGGACTCTCTCCTGGAACACCCATTTTTGTCTCCTTGTTGCAAGTAGCTTCTCTCAGTTCATGTTCAGACCTCAGTCAAGGTCTGTCGTCTTCCTGCAGTGAAGCCTTTTCGGTCTGGACCAGGTAGATCTCAGAGGAGATGGTGCTACCCGGGACACAGCTGCTCTGGCCATGGGCTGGCAGCACGGTTGCCCTGTGTGCTGTAGGAGGGTGCTAGAAGAAACCGGTATGGGAAGCTGTGTAGTCCTAATTTCCAGCTTTATTTGTTACATTTTGCAGCCCAGCTGAAAAAGATGCAACAGATTGGTACTGCAGCATACCCAGTTTAGTTCACCAAGAAACCCTGGTCTCAGTACACATCTAAGAGGGCAGTGAAGAAAGATCTCACTTACAGTGTCTTTAATTTCCACACTGAAATAAGTTTGTTCTTGTGAGTGTCTTTTTTATTTTCCTCACTTTGCACAGGTTTTCAGCTTCCAAGGCAACAGTTAACACTATAAGCTCCCTGCTGTGAAACAAGCAACTGAAATCATTGGAAAAACCGTTCCGGGCAGACCTGGCTTTATCGCCGTGCAGCCTGGGACGCCCCAAGCTGCTCTGTCAACAGTAATGCAAGCAGACTGGTCATGGCTATTGCTATCCACACCTAAACTGAGCGTGTACCCGGACAAAGAGGCCACAATTTAATATTTAATGTTCCATAAGGCTGCACTGAGAGCTTTTACTGAAATGTGTCGGGAAAGGCGTGCTGTACTGGTGATAGCGAGCGGCTGAGAGCCAGGAGGATCCTGTGCTCTCCTGCTGCCCGAGGCATGTTCTCTGATACCGAGCAGCTTGCTTGACCCTCCGTGTCTCAGCCAACCTAGATGCAAAATTAAGCAACAGAGAAAGCTCTGTGACAAACAGACGTGTCTGGAGGTGAACTTTCAAGGCGAGCTTTGCTTTACTGATAAATTCATCTTACTAGCGGGATTTCTGCGTTTTAACCTAATGTGTATTTTCGTTGTCCTTCCAGGCAGCGTTCACTCTCCTCCTGGGTCCTTTCACCTTCTTCAATGTGCAGAAAACCAAGTATCTTCAAATCATGACGTCCCTCATGAGGTGGATAGGTGAGTCTTGGCCACCTTTTTACCACAGATGGAAGCTGAGTCACACTACCAATGCGTCTTTTTGGCGAGTTATTCCTGTTTGGAAGCAAGTGCTTGTCAAAACAACCTCTTTGAGGAAGATTATCTAAGCCTGATAAATATTTGAGGAAAAGGATTTTTGTTCTAGGCTGAAACTTCTGATTAAAACAAAACAAATTGTCCTTGATCAGACATGAGCTGGTAGATGAATTTTTAATCTGGTTTGTGTGCGAGGCAGAAGTAATTTGGAAAAGTCTCCTGTGTGGGGGGTAAGCGTGATACCCACCAGTCACTGTTCAGCAATAAGTTGCTCATTCTCTCAGCATGTGTTCAACAGACATTGAACTATCTTTGTTTTGATCTGAGAACAAAAGGCACTTCTGTCACACTTTCCACCCTTAGTTTTATCATCTGTTTGCATTTTTTCCCCCAAGTCTTCCTTTAGCGTAGGATGTGCTGCACTGGAAACCCCCAAACCAACGTGTGGTGGTGTTGGGAAGCTCCGCTCTCATGAGTGCTCTCCAGAATCTTACTGCCAAGCACTTCTGGGAGGACAGATGATTCCCTTAAGGGAAATAAGAGATCGTGACTTTTTTTTTTGCGGTGCCTTTCTCATCCAAAGCTTTAGCTGCCTCACATCTGAGTTGCATGTGTACATGCCCTTAAGGGCTGAGAGCATTGTGTGTGTTACAGAGGCTTATGTCGAGGTTTGTCTCGTTTTGTGTGACCTGGACAGAGTAACGGATATTCAGGGCTAAAAGGGAGGGTGTTACAGCACCAGCAGCATTTCTGCAGGTTAACCATCTCCCAGTTCATGGGTCTAGACCATTTAAGCACAGAATTAGCTCTGTTTGTATCTATCACTGACCTGGAACAGGAAGAAAAGCTGATTTTCAGACTATTTCCCATGACACACACACACTTGACCTGACTTTGGTTGGGTATTGACCCTGTTGTGTGAGTTCAGAGGCCTGTGATCCTGTTGGGAAGTGGCTGGCAGTCACTGCAGAGGAGCAGAGATCCTCTCTTCTGGAGAACATCTGAGATGGGGTTAAGCAGTTGTCACCCAGCAAAATGAGGTTGGATTTTAAACCCTCAAGTCTCAGATGCTGAACAGCTGGAGTTAATGAATTCTGACCTTGGATGGTGTGAAAATCCCAAGTGTCTGTTTTTCCCTTTTGTTGTCTGAGCACATAAAAGGTTTGAAAGCCCCCATGTTCTTCAGAGAAAGAGGCTATCTCATTAAGGGATATTAAATAAAGTTTTAGTGTGGGTTTTTTCTTTTTTTAAAAGAGTAATCTCTGCTCAGCTCACTGGCCTGTTTCCAATCACCCTGCCTCCTCTTTCCTGGTAAAGACATCAGTCAGATCTCATCTTATCTGTGTGACAACCTGACGCCTGCTTGATCTGCCGTTGGTTTCCCTATAGCCGGCTCCTTCCAGTTTGAGGATTGCTAAACCTTGGCATAAAGGCAAAACTGTTTCTCTTTTTCATCACTTGATGGAGAGGGACAAAGGCAGTGTTTGGAGAAGTGTAGAGGAAATTCATGCTTTAGCCTGATTGATTCCTGCGTCAGCACGCCAGGGAACAGCCGCCCCAGATAATGATATTTAATGACCCTGACAGCACCTCAGTGGCTACTCAGAGCAACGGATTCCGTATGTGTACAATGAGGGATAGATTTATTAGGAAAGACGATTTATCACCTAGGCATGTGATGCAGGGAGCAGAGAAAAGCTCTTGCTGCAGATTCCAAGATGAGGATGGATCCCATACTGCTGAGATTTATCAAGCTGGCTTCTCCCATGTCCTCACATCACCACTGTCCCCTCCTCCAAAAGCAGGGCTGCGAGTTAGACACGGATTGATCTTTTGTTGGTGCTTAGAGAGCTTAGATCCTACAGAATGGTCTTGGCGAGTGTTTTGTGGTCTCCTGAACTCGTCCTGCCTGAATGCCAATGGCCAGATGTGGGCTCTCTGTCCTGCTATAATCTGTGCCTTTTCTTCATCTTCCTTGAGTTGTTTTTAGCCATGTCAAGGTGGTTCTCCTTCTGCCGAGCACTCAGAGCTGAACACTGGAGCTGCCAGCCTGTTCGTGCTGGGTAAAAGCCTCCCACATGGACAGTGGCTTATTCAGCTTACCTGTGCCTGCTATGGGTGGGAAGTTGACCCATCCTTTGCATCACGATTTGAAAAAAACGAGCCTACTTGATAAGCGGGGAGGTCAGTACAGGCTTTGCAACGTGCCTACTGCAGGACTCACCATAACAGCCTTTTCCCCAGCCAGGTGAAAAGCCCCCGGATTTCGGAGCTGGTGTAAAGCTGCACTGCCCCAGGTGTACTGGCAATTCAGATGACAGTGGCTGAGAGGATGGTTCTTGGCAGCGGGGAGAGCTCACTGTGTGTGAAGGTCATTTCTGCCCGTGTTTTTAACAGTGTCAACCTTGCCTTTGAAAGTTGCTTTCCCTCTTTCTCCTGATCTAAGTGATAATCAAATGTCACTCGCCTCTTTCCAGAGCCTCGTGCTCATCGCAAGAAGCACATCAGCTAACAAAGCCTACGGCCATCTCTTTCCACACCTCATGGACAAGAAAAATTTCATTCTGTCTCTGAAAAATTCAGCTTTAAACTCTGAGATGTGAACTAGAAATTAAAAACGGGCGAGTTCGAAGAACATGATGGTACAGCAGGGATCAGCCCTTCATCTGGTTGTTTTTTACCTCCCAGGGTAAAGGTGCCAGGACTGGCACCTCTGAAGTCTCTAAAATGAGCAAGTTGAAGAAGGAGCTTGCAAGCCCAACTGCTGCACGGCTGGAGAGCCCAGACAGATGGGCTCTGCTTATCTGGGCCTGCGGAGCATGGAGAGCTCATCTGGAAACACAGCCGACATGGCGAGGTGTCTTCCTGTCAGGACTGGTAGGAGCACAGAGGGTGGATCTGTGTCTCCAGGTGCAGTGGATGGCACCGAGAGGTCTTCCAGAGCCACCAAGCCTTCTGCAGAGTCACAGCATACACACTCAGCTGCAGAACTGCTTGCTGTCTCGCTTGGGCGAGTGCCAGCGGTTAAATTCAGTGCAGCAGTTGGCGCTCAGTCTGCCAGGTTATCTGTGCTTAGAGATCTCTGCTCTCTGGTGGGTGTGTAAGGGTTTGCCCACACAAGCTCTCACCCCTTTCCCAACTGTAAGAGCTCTTCAGCCTGCTTTGTCAGCCCTCTCCTTCATTTGTCCAAACTGCCTTGGGAGACAGAGCAGAGGCGCCCTGATGGGTGCTACAGGGTGCCTGTCGTCTGTGCCCTTTCACCAGAGAAAGGGAAAATCACTTATTTCAAATCCTGGTAATGGTCCTTAAGGTGAAGCTTTGATTGGAGTTAGGGCTAAAAACCTTGTTGACTCGCCCAGCTCTTGAGTGAGGATACTGGGAGCAGAGACAGGGCCCAGATGGGGTGCCCAGGTAAGGACCTCAGCAGGGTGAATCGTGCCCTCAGGATGGGGAGGGTACCTTCCCCAAACTGGAACTCCTTCCTGACTTCCATGTAAGCCTCGCAAGTGTGGGGCTGTTGTTAGCCCAAGTCCTTTACCGATTTTGGAGCTTGCCTCCAGGTCTCTTATAAGGTTCTTGGAACAGTGCATCTCCAACTAAGCCATCAAGAAATTAGAGCTGTTGGTATTTTCAATTCTGCTGTTTGGACTTCAGGCTCTTTTTTTCCTGGAGGGTTTAAATCTGTGGTGGTGATGGATTACTCCCTAAAGAAACTTGAATATATAGCTGTTTGTTTGTTTGTTTTTTCCATCCTTTCTCCAATCCTGATCAAGTGGGTGGTGTTGGGGGTGAGCTGAGCTGCTGGAGGGCTCAGCACAGCAAAAGAGACTGAGCCGGGCAAGTCTGGTGCACTTCTCAAAGCAGAGGGGACACAGCTCACTTGGGCACAGCCCTACCTCTTTATTACTGGATAATATTGGATAATAACTGTCTAGCAGCATCATGGGAAAGGATATGGATTAGGAAGGATAACAAAAGGACAGGGCTTGGTGCAGCTCAGCTGCAAACATTGGGCTATTGTGTATTAAGCAGCTAACCCAATTAACTGCAGCCTGTTGCAGCCCAAGATACCCGGCTCTGTAGGTGAGGACTGTTGGCTTTAAAGACATGGGTAGCATGATTATCACTGCTCTTATTGAATAGTCTCTGGCAAATGCTCCCAGACAGCTCCCACGTGGGACATTTTCTCTATGTGCTGCTCCTGATGCTGTATTGTAGTTATTAGAAAGTATTGTATTTTAATAAAGAGACATTTTATAGAGGAATAAACTTCTCAGTTTGGTTGCCGCAGGCTCAGTTTTCTCGCCCTGTAGTACAGGCAGATCATACCATGTCGATTCAAGTTACTGCAGCCCTCGAGATGGATCACTCCCAGCCCTGCCCAAACTGCGATCTCACAATTATATACCCAGAAATAAAATCTTGCCCCTGGTCACTAAGAAGGAGGGAAAAAAATGACAAAAATAGCCAAGAAGTATGTGTTTGAGCTCTTTTTTTTCTCTCCCCCTTTCCCTTCTGTCCCATCCTCTTCCAAGGTATATGGTAGAAGGCTTCTAGGAAAGGGCTCTCCAGAGCACACGGCTGGGGCTGACTTCCCTTAGCTCTTCATTTCTCTGATACTTCTGCTCCCTCTACCAGAATCCTGCTCTTTACAGGACCCCTCAGCACTTCTCTGCAGAGAACTGGTCTCAGACCATCTCACTACTAGTAATAATTGTGTATATATATATAAAATAAGTGATACTCAGTTGAACTGCTCTCACCAACCGGTGACCGATACCCAACCCATCTCACAGTGAACAAGCTGCTGCTTGCACCTGTAGCTGGAAAGTTGAAAAAGTCCTTGGTCTCCGTGGCAACAGCCAAAATATCAGTGAAGTTCTTGCGTTCTTTTCAGATCAGCTCAAGAACACAGTCCAGCTGCTGGAAAGAAAACGTTAACTCTATCCCAGGGAAAAAGCAGTGTTATCAGATTATTCTCACTGTAAATCCAAAATAAGAGACCTTGCTAGCTACTGAAAAGAAAAGTCGAACTACTATGAAGAAAAATTAACTTGGTTTCAGCAGAACCGGCACATCCTGTGTTTCCAGTCTCCTGCAGAGAGGTTTGTCTGCCTGTGTTGACAGTCCTCAAGGTGGCCTCTTTTCTGCATGAAAAATGGAGCTTTCTGCAAACAGCTTAAGGAGGGACCAGTTCAATCTCTGCCCCTTTCCTTTCACGGTGTACAGGAATGACAAGGAATAGGGACTGGGCTGTAAATCAGGACGCTGTTGCATGTTCCTTCTGACAAGCTTCTTCGCCGAAGTTACTTCATATTCTTGCATCCGTTTTGGAGCAGAGAAAACTGCGCCAGAGCCCAGGGTAAATAATTCACTACGAGAAGTGAATATATTTATGAAGAGTTAGTTAAAAGGCTGTGCTTCTGTCGTGCCTGCTTTCAGAGCTGTCGGCTGAGGAGCTCATTTCGGTAGAGTTTGTGGGGCGCAGTGGGGTGAAGCGGTGCCTGCGTGAGTGAAAGAGCCTTGTTAGCTTCAGATGCAGATGGAGAGTGACGTGCGGCGCTGGACGAGACCACTGAGATCCTGCCTGAGGAGCTGACGTTCCTGAAAAGAACACTTCATCCAGGCAGCAGGAGACGAACTGATGGGTCTGAGCGCTGGAGAAAGGGACATGAAAATGTAAGGACACGTTCAGCCCTGCAAAATGGTCTGGGTGATGGTGCCCACACAGGTTTTTAGAGCGAGTGTGTGGCGTGGAAAGCTGCTGTCTGTTCAGTGTGCGTTGTTGGAGGAAGATGATAAAAACTGCCCAAAGCAGGATGGGGAAGGTGTAGCTGAGGCTATAGAGCACCTGGATTTCATGGGACCGGGTGCTGTGCACACAGTGCTTTCCAAAGCATGCACAGGCTCACAGTGACACCAAAGTGTGAGTTATTCCCTTCTCACAGAAGAGTAAATTCTTATATGGAGAGAGAAGTGACTGTCAAAGCCAATAGACCAAGTAAACAGCAGAGCTCAGAGCTGAGCCCCGGCTGCAGAGGCTTCATGGTGCTCCTGCCAAAGGTGGCTGGAGGAGAGAGGACAATAAACTGCGCGGGTAATTTTCCACCACAAGCAAACAAGCCTCGCTGGCTGCTCTTTCCTTCCCATATGTCGAGATAAAGCATCCGTTATAAGCACCAGAGCACAGAGCCGTTTATCTCTCTGTGAACTGTTACTGGTGTGCAGATGCCTGGAGCCCAGCTGACGGGGATGAGATGGGGCAACCACCGCAGGGGAGGCTACTTGTAAATCTTGGTTATCACACAACAAACCCTGCCCCAGGTGGTGAAGGAGCGGGCTCTACCTGGCCCGGGGCAGCAGGAACTCATCAAACCTGGGAAAGAGTGTGGCTAAGAGGCTTTTTCTCACCTTCCTGATAAGCTGTATCACACTTACATGATCTTAATGTGCCCAACATGTGGCCGCAATTCCCCAGCTGTATGAGCAACAGTCTCCTGCCGTGTAGACCCAGCCTTAGGCTTTGGGACAGGGACATAACACTGTCCCTACGTTCCATTAGAGGAGCCACACTG
Source organism: Patagioenas fasciata (assembly GCF_037038585.1). Classification (NCBI taxonomy): domain Eukaryota; kingdom Metazoa; phylum Chordata; class Aves; order Columbiformes; family Columbidae; genus Patagioenas; species Patagioenas fasciata. Next base: position 5,115,069 of record NC_092537.1, on the reverse strand, counting down.
ATGTCCCACAACTTTAGCTCATACCTTTCTTCTGGGAAGTAATTTCCCTCCTCCTTCTGACATCTCTCTCCAGAGAATTGCTGTCTTCTATGAACATATCCATCTTGCTTCCTCACAGTCTCTGCAGTCATAAATCCTTCATCTTCCTATAGACGATGTTTTAGGCTCTGTCATTGCCATGTCTGATCCTTAACTACCCCACCTCCCACATCTGATGGAGCAAATTTGGTTTTCATGTTACCTCTTTACAGTCATTTCATATAGAAACCTCCTCCGAAGGCTGGAGAAATTTATTCACTTGCTGCTCTGGAATTTACAGAGAGCTGGAGGTCTTGAACAAGTGACAAGATTATAGCTTGTGCAGGAGAAACTGGGTAAATGAGTTTTAAATTTAAGAATCAATATCTTAATTTCAGATACTTTGTTCTGCCAGCAATGGTGAACTCCAGCCGTGCTTTAATACTTCAAATGCCACAGCATCCGTAATGCCTGGCAGTTCCAGAGTTGCAGTGGACCCTTAAACTTGCCCAAAACACGGACAGAAGGCACTTGGCTCTGGGCAGGGGCACCAGCATCCTAGAAGGACATGAGTAGTGAAGTAACCAATGCAAGTGGTGAGTAGGGATGCAGAAAGTAGGACTGTCCTGAGATGATGCTGTTCTGCTCCGGGTATACAGAGCAGATGCTCTTGTTTTTATGCCCCCTCTCCTGAAAGAGATCTGCTCTTCTGTTCAGGAGTTGTCTGCTGTGTGTCGACGTGATGGAGGATCAGGATCAAGGTTAAGGTGGGGAGAGATCTTCCTCCTTCCAAAGAGAGTGGGCTCAGGATGCTCATGAAAACATCCTCCTCTTGGAATCCATCATGCCACCTAATGTATGAAATGGGAAGCAAGTGGCATTGCCTTGTGAAAGGGTGATTCATTATCATTATTTCCTGGCATATTGATTCTCCACTTCGACAAGAAAGCTCTGTCACGCCGTCAGCCGGCGGTGACGGATGGCCCTGCCGCAAATGTGACAGCAGCACGACGCTGCTTCGACAAATGGATGGGATAGGGGGGCAACCAGGCGTGGGCTGCTAAGGGGACAGTGGGGTGTCACTGTTCCCCAGGATCCCTGGGAGGGAGAGCAGGTGGGTATGGTGATCATCTCATCGGGCTCTCCTGGAGGGAGGAGAATGAGAGCAGGGCAGAGGTGGAAAAGATGTGACTCGAGCTGTGGTGAACAGGTGTGCGAGATCGTTCTTCTTCTGATTTTACCTTTCTGAGTCTTCACATGCAGGTGGTTGTCGTGTAACTTTGTTTTGTTTTTTCCCCAATAAGTTTTTTGCTCATCGCTGGTCTGTGGCTGTCTGCCCCCATGCTTTCTAGGGCTGTTAAAACCATCCTGGTTTTAACTGGAACAAATGGTTTGAAGGTCAACCACCTGTCTCCCAGCATGGCTCAGTTCAGGGTCTCCATTATTATCCATGTGCCGATAGAGACAGACGTGGGGCACCAGGTAGAACCCACTAAAACCAGAGTGTCTTGCCAGGGGTGCAAGGGAGGGTTAAACCAGAAACTCATTCTGAGCATCAGTTCTTCCAGGAGCCTACCATGATGGGAGGAGGACATATTTCAGTCTTGCACTTCTTTTTTTCTGCAGTAGCTTTTCTACAGAGAGATGAAGCTCCTGTACAAAACAGCATTTTTCATTTACAAAGGTGTTTACTCTGACTCTGCAAAACAATCCTTAAACTTAGAATGGCTAAATTATCTTCTCTGCAGCTCTGTTATGCTTCTATCAAAGCTCACAAAAACATATTTTTTAATATCCCCAGACTCCCATATTTTCCCAGAGTGCTCTTATTTGGATGCGTGCTCATCCATATTCATCCTTCCTCCTGCAAGAGCCACGGCAGAGCTGCCCTGTCTCTGAACCAACATCTGAGTCGAGCAGGACAGACTGGAGGGGTCTGGAGGGGAGGCAATTGGGCAGTGGTGGTGAGGTTCATCTCAGCTTTTCCTTTACAGCATACCCCTTTTGTTGCCCCCACAGCTTCACTTACATCCTTCAGTAAAAAGGATGCTCAGACCTCCAGAGGACAGAAAATGAGAAGTGTCCTCTGTGCCTTGCTGGCTGCAAAGCATCTGTGGTGTGTTTGGAGAGGGTCTGACACTGGTCGAAGTTCAGGACAAGCAAAACCCTCCGTTGCTTTTTAGGCACTTGTATGAAACAAAGGTTTAAAATAAAGTTTTCATGTCACCTACTAACAATCCACGGTGGCATCGCTGTCCACACCGCATTGTGGCTCCGGGAGCTGTTGGTGATGGTGTGTGAAGGTGTTTCATCCCAGGAGCATGTTGCTTGTGTCCTGTGTCCTGCATATAAAGAAAAAGATTAAGGCTTTATTTATGGACCCGTGTTTGACTTTGTGGGGGTCATTGTGGTGAATGAATGTTGTTGAGCAGTTCATGTGGCAGCTGTAGGTGACTTGGCAGTAGTGCGGTGGGACTGTGACTTCAGCCTCCCGAGGTGGAGGAGGGTGAGAGCAGGAGCTCTGTGTGTGCCGGGGGATCCTGTGCTGCCTCTTGTCTGCCTGTCAGTCACAGGCTGTCATCTCCTTCTCATCTCAATTTATCACCCAGTGTAACTAGGTTTCAGAGTTTCATTCGGGGCTTGCCTTCTCCCAGGGACAGGCAGATCAATCTGGTTTGCGAAGGTTTTAGCTCTCCGCTTCCAGGAGTGAGAGAAAACACAACCCTTGAGGCAGGGCTGCTGTTGGCTTCTCTGGGGCTGGGGATGTTTCCAGTTTGCTCAGCACCTCCTCTCCCAAGGATCGAGCATCTGCAGAGCTCCAGTGCTGGGGCAGGAGGAGCACAGCTTGCTTTGGTGGGAGCAGAACCAGTTCAGATCTTGGTGTTGGATCGTCACTCCTTGTCACTTTAATACATTTAATTTCTGAAAGTATTATTGAAGGAAGAAGAAAGGTTTTGAGTTCTAGCTGCTTAAACCAAAGAGTTCTACATCCATCATTTAGGGCATCCACAGGAATTCTGTTCCTTCAGTGCTCCCCACCAGAAAGGCACATGCCAGAGCAGAGAAGGCTCATGTGTGTGTAACTGGAGAGATGCTCTGAGGTTGGGGTACCAGCCTGGGGGTTCCCCTGAACAGGAGCACCTGTTAGCACTGGTTATGACAGCAGAGTTTTGAGCCAGTGGTGAGGGTGGGTTGAGGGATGGAAATAGTTCAATCTGAGCAGAGCAGGTAGAGATTTACTTTTGTGTGCTGGGGAAGAGGTGTGAGAATTCTGCAGCTATGCCTCACCCAGGACCAGCTCAGGATTTGGCTTCAGAGTCAGCTCACCTCTCCTGAGCGAAAGGGAAAGACAGATCTCAGCGTGTTTCTAGTGCTGCCTCACCTGGTTTGGCTTGTTGCTTTGGTCACCTTCTCTTCCTTGTAGCCTGTGCAGCTGATGTCACATCACCTGGAACACAGCTCTCTTGGGACATCTTGCTCCAGCACATACAGCTGGCAAACATCTCCTCTCCGGGAAGCAACCGGGAGGCACAACAACTGTTCCCGTGTTCACAGAGCCCCTCGCTTGCTGGCGTGAGTGGTGGCGAGGGGAATCGCCCACCCCCAGAGCAATGAGCTGTTGCTTTCCGTAGCCCTCTGTGACTGCTCTTGGGGAAGTAAACACAGCCCAAAGTGGCCTGGCCCTGATGCTGTGGAGGAACAGATCTGCTGTCACCAGTGTGGTGTTGGTGGAAAGCTGTTAGACCTGCCCTGGTGCTGGGAAGCACTGGGAAGTGAGACATTTCCTGCGGCAGCATGAGATGAAACGCGGCATGAGGCTCGGTCAGGACTCAGCACAGAACTGGTGTTGCCACAGGAAGAAAAGGAGAATTGCTGTGAGAGGAGAAACTGCGTTTCATAGAATCACAGAACCATTTTGCTTGGAAGAGACCCTCAAGATCATTGAGTCCAACCATTAACTCGAGGTTTCAGAGCGTGCTGGGGGTGCGCAAGGGGCAATTCAGGTTAATCTGGTCTCGCTGGGGACAGCAGAGACACTGTTCCTAACTGGTCTGTAACTGTCTCTCCCAGTCCCTGGCAGGGTTTCCCATCTCCAGCCGCCTGTGCCAGCACTGGGCACAGAGCAGCCAGTGTCCTTGTCACCCCACCGCGAGCCTGTCCTTGTCACCCCACCACCAGCTGCCCGGCTCACAGCACCGGTGGCTTGGCCGCCGAACTGCGCGCTGCTCCGTTTAATTCTTCTGTATATACATATATATATTTATGGCATTCAAAGTTGTCCATAGTAGTAGCATCAGCATTTTGTTCCTTTTCTTCATTGCCTGATAATTCACAGCTCTGCTCCGATGCCTCACACCGGTACAGGAGACAGCTCTGTGCGAGCCACAGTGGCTCATCCATTGCCAGCACCAGACTGTAAATCTTGCCGCTTGCTGCCCTGCCAGGCAGGTTTTTTTCCCCTGCTCCTTGTTAACTACAGCAGCTGATGATCGTCTTTCCCAGGTTGATGTGATTTCTGTGACACCAGAATTAGTTTTCTGCCCGTTTTATGTGCCATGCTAGGAATAACAGTCTAGCAGTAACTGCTTCTGGCTTGGATTTCCACCAGCAGAGTAAATACGGGCATTAGCCCAATCTCCTCGATTCATTTTTGTCCGTAGCACATTGCTTTTTGTGATAAGCTTTGTAAAATGGTGTTAGGCTTTTCCCTGACATAAGTGAAGGGTAGAGAGCCGACTTTGTGCCTAGAAGTGATGAATTTTAATAGCAATCTTTCAGTGCTGCCTTAGTCCCTTCCAGACTGGCTTCTCCACCCTGGGATTAGATGCAGACAGCCTGTTCCTCCTGCCCAGGAAATGGCTGGCTGGTTCTTGCTCCATCGTGCTTGACAGATCACAGGGACAGGAAAGCTCGGCAGTAGCTGCTGCTCCCCTGCATCTGCCTGTGCACATCGGTGAGGTCTTGGAGATATTAGTCCAGTTGCAAATGTGTAGGAATATTCCTAGGGTTGAGTCTGCAGCCAGGTTTAATCTTTTGTTTCTGTAGAGGTCAAAGCTCAAACATCTCTAAGACATTTTTAAATGATATTTAGCCCAGGTGTGTAGCAGCAGCATGCCTGGACTGAGGGATGAAGGACCCAGAGCAGCAGGAAGGAGGCTGGAGGGAGCCTGTTCCCTTATCTTCTGACTGAAAGCAAGTCGTGATTAATTCCTGTGCACCTTGCCTTTGATGTACGGCTTTCTCTGGTGATAACGAGATGCTGCTGTAGGGCAGGAGAGAGCTGGTGCCGATGGGAGGAGGGTCAAGGGGGACACAGACCTGGGCTAGACCTGAAACCTTCTCTCTCTCTCTCCAGCTTTCATCCTCATGATTATTCTGGCCCTCATCCGCATCAGCCGAGGCCAAGCTGAAGGTCACCCATCCATGGCCCAGCTGTCGGGCATCCGCAATCTCTTCGGGGTGTGTGTCTACTCCTTCATGTGCCAGCACTCCCTGCCGTCCCTCATCACACCCATCTCCAAGAAGAAGCATGTCAACAAGCTCGTGCTGCTCGATTACATCCTGATCCTGGCCTTCTACAGCCTCCTGTCCTTCACCGCCATTTACTGCTTCCGCAACGACACCCTCATGGACATGTACACGCTCAACTTCACCAACTGTGAGATCATCAACGTTGCCTTCATTCGTTATTTTCTGGGCCTCTTCCCCGTCTTCACCATCAGCACCAACTTCCCCATCATCGCAGTGACCCTGCGCAACAACTGGAAGACCCTTTTCCACAGGGAAGGGGGCACATACCCGTGGGTGGTGGACAGGATTGTCTTCCCAGCCATCACACTGGTTCCCCCAGTGCTGGTGGCTTTCTGCACCCATGATCTGGAGTCCTTGGTGGGGATCACGGGCGCTTACGCTGGGAACGGGATCCAGTATCTCATTCCGGCGTTCCTGGCATACTGCAGTCGCAAGGACACCCAGCTGGTCTTCGGCAGCGGGACAGTCAACAAGCACCTCTCCCCGTTCCGACACACCTTCTGGATTGTGTTTGTGCTCATATGGGGCTTTTCTTGCTTTGTGTTTGTGACTGCGAACATTGTGCTGAGCGAGTCGAAACTCTGATGCAGGGGTGGCAGCACGTTCCCCCCCCGTGCTCCAGAGACTCCAGCATTTCAGCTCCCCCTCTGCAACTGTGGAGGGGGAGAGGCAAGTGAAGGGAAGGTTCCAGGCCATTGGCTTGGTGGCACAGGTCAGACCTGGACACGGACTTTCTTCACTCCAATTTGGGTGTGGATGGAGTGGATTCAGCCTTGTCACAATCTCTCAGACCTGCTACACGAAGCCACAGGGCTGAGCCCGTGGCAGCCTGCACGGTTCATCAGTGTCCAGGCATTTCTGCCTTCAGCTCTGTTGGAGCATCACTCCCTCCATCGCTGCCCGGCTCTCTGTGTGCTGCAGGTCTCGGCACGCAGGAGAGCAGACAGCCTTGGCCGCTCACTGCGCTCATCTGCTAGATGTCCCTTTTCCCAAAGGCTGGGAAGTGCTGTGTAGAATCCAGCAGGAGTTTGGGAGAACCGAGTCTCTTCTTTCTGCTGAGACCTCTTCAAACCAACCTCCTGTGCCAGCTGAGGGAAGAAATTAGGGTGGCAGTAGATCTAATTCAGAAGGAAATAATTCTGTGCTCTGTTACATTTTATTTTTCTAGAGGCATTAACCTGTTTGTGCACCATGGATTGCCTGGGATCTGGGATCTTTTGCTTAGAGCTGGATTTCTCCAGCCCAGCAGTGTACAGTCACACTTCTCACCCTGTTCTCCTGTGCTGTGGCAGCTCAGACGGACAGAGCGATGCAGGGATGCAGCTCTTTGCCTCTGGAAGTGAAACCGCAGCCTTTGCATCCCTTTTCTCCTGCCTGCGGCTGGCAGAGCCCTTCTCCCTTCTCCCCTTTGCATGGGGCTGGGACAACTCACCAGACCCTGGCTCCAGGATTTGAGGTGCTAATTACCAGTCCTGCCACGCGTGAGGCCTGCGGGAGCTCTGGCCGTGCACACTGATGCATTTCCAGCCTCCTGCGCTGGGTAATTAGCCTTGAAACGAGGTGGGTGTTAACGCCGGGCACTGGGCTGGTGCCAGGAGGCAGCGGCAGCACCTGGGCTCAGCCCTGCCCGCGGGAGAGCAAAAACTGGAACCAGGCTTGGATCCCCCCTCTCCTCTTTCTGCACAGGGTTAAGGTGGGCTTTGGGCTGACCCTGCCCAGCTTATCTGAGAATTGGGCTGCCCATTACCTGAGGCAGCCTGTGCTCGAGGTGGGTCTCTGTTTTTGAGGCTCTTGGTGGTCACCATAATCCCACATGGTGACAAACAGTTCTGGGTCCTGAGCTCTGAGGCCTTTGGGCAAAGATCAGGCGAGTTTTCCTAACAAAAGGAAGAACTTTTTAAAGTTTTCACCTGAACTATTTAAAACCCCTTATTAAAGCAGGTTCAAAGGCAGGTGCATGTCACTTGTGTTAGATCCTCTTGCCCTCTGCACTTGCTGCAGTATTAAGTGTCACCGCTCGCTAACGCAAGCTTTGAACTGCAGCTCTCTTTAATCAAGCTCTGTTTTCAAGTAGGACTTTCTAGTTTCCATATGACCTGAAGTGCTGCTCCTGGGGGAATATGCAAGTACCTGGAGCTGTATAAAAACACTTCATGGCTTTTGAAGCAAAACGCTGCACCTCTCAAGCCTGAACACCACCGTGTCCTTGCCAAGCTGCTTGAGAGGATCCGGGGGGGCTGTTTGTCTCCTTTGCAGCTTGATCCTAAGCAGGCATTGGCAGCCCTGAGTTTAAACATCCCCAAGTGCTCCGGGAAGCTGAGGTGACATCTTCATTGCCAAATTAACAAGGTATTTTACAGGTAGCGGGCACTGGTGTCTCATTTAGGAAGAGACAGGTTGGAGGGCAAGTTGCTGGGGCAGCTGGGCTGGGATGTTTTGCAAGGCAGTGGGGAGCTGGGCAGAGCCAAAGGGAGGCATTTAATGCTGATGAAATGAGCTGTGGGGAAGCTGGAGAGGCTGCAGGGGCTGCTCACTGCACAGGTGAATGGGGGGGGTTTGTGGAGGCGCCCGAGGCCTTTCGACTGCTGCCTGCCCTGCAGCCTCGGTCCCTTCAAGTGCCCATTTCAACCTCTCGCCTTTGCATTTCATTGCCAGCTGGAGAAACGGGGCTGTTCCCTGCTGTTTCATCCTCAATCCTCCCTTCCCCTCTCAGGGCCTGGTCTCCCTCCCCTCCTGCCCCCATTTCATACCTGCCTTCCCTGGGGTGGGAGCCAGCCTGGCACCCGCTTTCCTGCCGTCTCTGACATTTCAAGATGTGCCTTCTCCTCCCTGCCCCAGGCGCCCAGCTCTCCTCCTCGGCATGGGCCTTGCCTGGAAGAACTGCATGGATGCAGGTTTTGGATGCAGGTTTTGGATGCGGTGGCACGTTGGTGGCTCATATCCTGACCGCAGCCTTTGCCGTGGTACCTTACAGAGAAGAACTCTGGTCCCCAAGGAGCCACAAGCACTTTCTTAAATAAATAACCACAAATTCCCAGACACCCGCTGTCCTTGCACAGCAGCCAAACAAATCAATCCGAGGGATCGGGGTGATTAACGGAAAGAAGCTCGACAGCAGAGAGATCATTTTTCATATAAAACATGAATAGCAATGCCTTAAAAATTACTGGAGAACTCGGGGAGGGGACAGCTCGGTGGAGCTGGGGGATACTGGGTGACCCTGGCAACGGGGCAGGAGCTCCCTCTGCTCACCCATCTCAAATGAGTCTATTTTTATTCGGCTGTTATCAACACTAACAATTCATTATTACAGATTCTCACGTGCTGCTTGTCCTGACTGTAATTAGTTTTCAAAAAATGGGATTAAAAAAAAAAATGAAACACAACAATAAAATGCACATTATACATCTGCTTTAGTCTGGCTGCTTTTTCCACCCCTTTCCTCCTCTCGTGCCTGCCCCAAGCAGCTATTCCTGGAGGGGATGGGGTGAGTGATGGGGCTGCGGGCCAAGGAGAAATGACAAGCGGAGAGGCTAATGGAGACCCTCACCTCTCCTCTGCTCCCCTCCTGCAACTCAGTGGTGGCTGCAAACTCAATTAAAACATCTGTACTTTCCCCTTCTCAATTACGGCTTCTTACACTTAAACCCAAACAAATTGAATCGCTCCAACTGCCTCGGGCTGCGAAGGCAGTTTCTGCCAGCAAATTTATTATCACCATAAAGCGCAGCTTGATTTATGTTAAAATATTAAAACAGATCTTTATGATGGAAATAAACACTTTCTGCTGTGATTCTCTCAACGGACCTCACAAGCAGCGGAGGATTTCGGGGCTAGGGCTGTAAATCTGAGACCAAACTGATGTCGGGGATGAGTTCGCTCTTTCGCAGCACTTCAAAGAGCAACGGCCAGGGAAGGAAAAGCGGGTTTTGGCAAGGCTTGGACATCACCGAGGAGCGGTGTGTCACTTAGGCGGGGTTTAGCTGTTTGGGCAGCTGGGCCCTGACCCTGGGGAGCTGTCAGCAGCTTGGCCCCAATGCCAAGAGATCGGGGCAGTGACAACGTGTGCCATGGTGATGCTGGAGCTGGGGGTGGGTGCCGGGGATGCCGTTGTCTGGGTGTCCCCCCAGCAGGGCTGAGCTCGGGAGGTGTGTGTCCAGCCCTGAGCCAGCCGTATTTCGCTTTGCACATAACCGGCAGACTGCAGTGTCCCAGAGCGGCACGGGTGCCAGAGCCGGCTGAATTAAAAAGTGATTGATTAGACTGTTTCACCAAAAAGAAATAACATCTCTTAGCGGCTGTTAAGCACTAAACTACCCAACCCCGGCTTTGCAAAGCCTGGTCAGAGGATGCTTCCCGGCTGCTGTTTCCCTGCAGGTTTGTCCAGGTGCACCCCGGGGTGAGGGGATGCTGCAGGAGCTGCTCAGCCCTTGGTCCTGGGGTCACGCAGCTGCCACCTGCTCTGTGCTGCTCCTTCCCCTGTGCCCCATTTTGTCTCCCATCCCACCACCCTCCAGGTTAGCGCCCGGCAGAAAACTGGTGCTCTTCCATCCCAATTAGCATATAAAGATGATTATGCAAATGCCATCACCATGGCAGGGACCTGGGTGCCCTGGCTGACACCTGTTGCCGGGGCCACCTCCCCTGTGAGCCTCCCACACCACGTCCCCATCCCTCGCTGCCCTCAGCCTCCTGCAGCAACGTCCTTCAATAAAACATGAAGCAGATCCAGTCGGGCTCTGCTGAGTCACTGGGGACATCACTAATTAATTTTAAATGTGGCTTGGGGATTTTTTTTATTTCTTTTTTTTTCCCCCTTTTCTGCTCCTTTCTGTGCCCCAATTCCAGCTCAGGCTCAGCCCCAACCCCAAAGGTGACACCTGTGTGTTCTGGCTGCCTTGGGCCAGAAAGCCGCAATTTGGGACAAAGCTCCTGAGGGCACTTTGGAGCCACCTGGGAACCAGCCTGTCACCCCTGGGAGCATCGGGGACAGCTGGCTGGGTAAATGGGTGCCACCACCTGGGGCAGCCCAGCAAGTACCCGCTTGCCTTTAACCAGGCTTATTTATTTATGGCCTTTATTTATACACCAGCACCTCCCTCCTTCGCCAGGAGGCTCCGAAGGGGCTGCCAAAGCAATTAAGAGACAATTGCGATGACAAGTAAGTAAAGGGAATTAAAGCGCTGGTACTGTGTGTGAGGGTGGATCGGCTGGAGAATGGACTGCGACTGGATGGATTTAACCCCACACAGACCGGTGAATGGATTGATGGACAGACAGACACTGTCAATGCTTTTGACCCTGGGCCACACATGTCCAGGCCCTTTTTGACTCACCTGGGGCTTTGCAGCCATCCCCGGGGCAGGGCTGGGTGTCCCAGAGCAGCCGCTGCCGTTGTCCCCTCACTGTCACCGGCCCTGACTGCTCCGTGGCTGCCAGTAACCCCAGCGGCTGCTTTTAAATAGGAAAATTAAAATGGAGCTTTGGAGCTGCTTCCTGGGGGACATTCATCCAAGCGGGTGATGCTGAAGTACCCGGTAAAGCCATGGCTGCTGCCCTGGGACCCCCTGGCCTCGGCTCCTGCTCCCCAAATTCCCTCTCCCCTGCCCGGTGCTGCCTGTGACCCGCACCCCTGCCCGCCTGGCAGGGAGGGCTGTGTTGGACCTGTACATCAAGAGAAGAATGAAACCCAGCTCATCTGTCGCACCTGATTTATGGCTCCGTCATCCCTGGGAAGGCAGGAGGAATTTTTTCCCCATGTCACCCCCTGCAGTTTCACCTTCCTGTTGCTTCGCAGCCACAGGAGCATCACTCTCTGACCCAAGCTCATGGCCACCTGTGCCCAGCACCTCAAATCCCAAACACGAGTGCAGTACCTCCAGCTTCAGTGCTCAGCTCCAGCCTCAGCACAGGCTGATGGCTCTTAACTAATTATCCCTCAGCGCAGCTTAATGAGTCACCATTTTCCTTTCCTCAGCTGCTGCGGGTGGGACAAGCCAGTGCCAGGGCTAAGCAGTGAAAGGACATGATCAGGGAGGGGGTGACAGGACCACGCGCATCCCTGTGACAGGGGGCAAAGCCATCGCCAGCGGATGGAAGACGGATCCCCCAAAGCCAGTTGAAAATGTCTCTTTAATGACCTGGACATGGCATTTTAAGTCCCTCAAATGAAGCCAAAATGCAACGGCAACACAGCAGCAATGAGTTCAGTGTCCTTGAGGTCCAGGCCAGCCCTGCCTGTGGAGACAGCCCATGCTCGCCCCGGCCCCCGCCATGCTCCTCCGGCCCCCCCAAAGCGCACGGGACCCGCCGAGCCGCTTGGAGCATCCCGCTGCTGGCAGGACGGGACCCCGGGAGGCTGGAGCCCGGCCGGGAGCCGCTGGCAGGCAGAGGGGTGCAGACACCCCCTCCGCACCCCCCCATCACACCTCCGACTCCAGGCTGGACACCCGCCGCCAGGACCCGCCGGCGCAGGGACTCGTCACCCCGCGGGCCACCAGCGGGTCCCTCCTCTCCGTCCCCGCCGCCCGCAGCAAGGCTGGTTCCCCCCGCCTCCCACAGTCTCTGCAGCCGCTGTCCCAGTGCCCAGTCACCCGGCCACAGCCCGCTGGCACCCCAGGGTGCAGCCTTGGTGGCGGGGACCCCCGTGAGAGGTGCCCCAGGTAGAGGGGCAGGTTGGGGTACGAGTCCATGCAAGCATATGGTGGCATGGTGCTGGTGCCACGGGGGTTTTGCCGACAAGCCTCCCGGTATGACGGTAGCCTGGCCACGGGCGAGCGTGGTGCCAGCCGGCCAGCAGCCTGGGGACAGCGGGGACCGCAGCCGTGACCGGCCTCGGCTTCGGGGAAGAGGTCGGGCACATCGGCACGAGCCGGGGGGTGGGCAGCACCACAGCGTCGCAGCCACCCAGGACGCTGCTTGTCACCCTGCTCCCCCGGTGCCCTCGCCCGCCGGTTCGGCTTCTCCCGCTCCATCACTGCAGCCTCTGGCCGGGCTGGCTCATCCCCGGCTCTGCAAGTCCTGGTGGTTTTGGGGAAGGCGCCACGCGGGCAGGATGGCGGCAGGAAGAGGCTGCCCACCTCCCGCCTCTTCTCTGCTGCCGAGAGCAGCCGGGGCAGCATTCCCGAGCCACCATGTCCCCCATCCCCCTGGAGGAGGGGGGAGTTTTGCAGCTGGTCCCCTCGCCCCATCGGCCACTTGTGCTCCCTGTAGATGTCCGGTGGCGGGAGGTCTCTGGGGGACGTGGGGGGCGGGAGAGGAGCCCCAATATGGTTCCCCATCAGTACTTGCTCCTCAAAATCCCCTCCCGGAGAGGTCTTCACCAGGAGGTGGGGAAAACGCGGGACAGCTTCATCCCCTGCACAGCCACCCCGAAACTTCAGAGGGTGCAGGAGGCGCGGGACGTGCTGGTTCGCCCCTCTCCACTTCTCCTCCCCAGGCAGCCGGGAGTCCACGGGGATGGGCTGGGGCAGCGGCAGCCCCAGGGAACCCTTGGCTCTCCCCAGCCTCTCGGGGGGGTCCCGGCTGGAGGAGGGGGCCCGGTGGGCACCAGTGCTGTTCTGTACCACCAGCTGGGGTGTCCTGAGGGAGAAGGTGGTCTGGAGGCGCTCGCTGCGGTTGCTCCAGTCCTCGATGGTGCGGGTGGCTTGCTCCAGCGACCCCCCCACGCTGGCTGTTGTCACCATCTCCTTGGCCGTCTGCAGCATCTTCAGCACGTTGGCTTGGGCCGAGCTGGCGGTGACGTCGGGAGTGGGCGCTCGCCTGGGGCTGGCCAGGGTCTGCACCCCGCTGAAGCAGCTGTAGATGCCCTGTGGAGAGAAGCGGGGGGCCCACCATCAGCAGGGGCACTGGGGCCCTGCACCCATGAACCTGCCCTGCCGAGCCAAGATGTTGCTGCTGAGATGTCTTGATAGTACCGATCCCCTTCCCAGCACTGCCAGGGTAGGTGACAGCACCCTACATCACTCCTTTCCCCAGGGATGCTCATTCCCAGGGCCGAGCCCTTTCCCCAAAACCTGCCTTTTCCCCCCATCCACATCAGCAGGAACATCTCCTGTCCCCTCCCATGCATGTCAAAGGGATGATGACCCACCAAGCCGTGCCCATCCCCATGATGCCATGGGAAGACATTTGGGTCCCTTGAGAGCCCGCAGCATCACTCACCCTGCTGATGGCCAGGAGAAAGTCAAGCTTGTGGGACTTGGGGACAGAGTGACGCAGCTTCCAGTAGACGAGGTGCTCCCAGGCGAAGACCAGCAGGCTCAGCCCCATGGCCACCAGCAGCATGTAGAAAACCCCGGCCATGTTGTCAATGTCCAGCTTGCTGCTCATCACCTCGTTCTTCTCGTTCTGGCAGATCCCTGACAGCCAAACCGTCTCCAGCTTCTGGGTCTCACCTGGGGTCAGACATGCACAGTGGTGAATGGGGGTGAAAATGTCCCCTCCAGGCTTCATGTCCCCAAGCACAGTCCCTGTCCATCCCCACATCACTGTGGCTGGAGAAGGAGAAAGCCACCCCCAAGTCTCTGGGGCTGTTATCATCTAGTCCTTGCTTCTGCCCTTGGCTAAGTGTCCCACCTGTCACTTGTTCTTCTCCAGGGACCTCTCCTGGCTCTGTCCCCCACCCATGTTCCAGCCAGCCGTGCTCACTATCCCCTCCCCAGGCTTCTCCTCCTGACCCTCACATTTTGTGCACGGCCAGCTCCAGGATTTTACAGCCTGCAGGAAGAGGAGGGACCCCAGAAGGAATGAGCCCCTCAACACCAGATGCTGCTGGATTTAATGTCCCCTGAAAGGAGCTGGTGCAGAAGCCCCTTGGTGACATCTTGCAAGGAGCTGTGGAGACAGCACAGGCTCTGGGGACCAGAGCCCCGCTCCCCAGGTTAATTTTCAGGAGATGGGGACAGTGTTGACGAGAAGCTCACTCAGGCACCCACCGTCCCCCAGGAACTGGAGCAGGGCCAGGTCGATGGCCCGTTTCCAACGCGAGTCCTTCTGCAGGGCGATGCCGTAGCCCGTGGTGGCAAACACCTTCCCACTGCCAATGGTCACCAGCTTGCAGCCCTCGTCCTTGCCCGCCATGTAGTTGAGCACGGCAGCGTCGTAGATAAAGGCGTCCAGTTTCCTGCCCCACCGATAAGAAGGGTAAGGAGGGGGCTGGTAGCCCACTTTTCTGGGGGGGTTTACCCTTTCTGGGGGAGCCGTACCCTTTTCAGATTGCTGTAGCTCATCTAGAGGGGGTTGTGTCCTCTTTGGGGGTCTCTGTCCCATCTTGGAGAGCCATAACCCCATTTGGAAGGGTAGTACCCAATGTGGGGGGCTGTATCCCCTGTGGCAGGAGCTATATGAAGCTGTACCCCATCTACCGGGGGTTGTACTCTGTTTGGGGGGACCTGTACCCCAGGTGGGGAAGCTGCACAGAGCCGTATCCCATCTGTGAGAGCCATACCCAGCCTGGGAGCCCACATCTCATTTGAGGGGGGCTGTACCCCACTTGAGGAAGCCCTACCCCACCTGGGAGGCACCATACCCCACCCTGGGGAGCCACAGCTCATCTGGGGACCCTCTATCCCAGATCTGTACCCCAGATCTGGCAGCCATACCCCACTGGGGGAGACATAGCCCATTTGGGGGGAACTGTACTCCATTTGGGGGAGCCGTACCCCATTTTGAGGCTGGTGAGAGCATCCTCCACGGAGCGCTGGTTGTACTTCACCATGTGGGTGTGCATGTCGGGGTAGTTGCTGCGGATGTTCCTCTCAGTGCTGCCGTTGGGGACAGTGCCAAAGCGGAACGGGGGGTACTGCTCCTGCGGCTTCTGAAACTGCAAGGGGGACCCCCAGGGAGCAGCGTCACTCCGCATCCATGTCCCTGCCATGTCCCCCCTGCCCACAGCCGGCCCTCCATCCACCCACCCATGCCCACCCAGCTGGCAGTGACACCTGGGGACTTTTCCCCATCCAAAAATCCTCATCATTTTCCAGGGATCCCAGCCCAATTGCCAGCCCTACCTTCCTGTCGCTCAGCCCCGACACGGTGTCGATGTACTGCTCCTGGATCATGAAGGCGGCCAGGTTGGCAGTGTAGCTGGCGAGGAAGATGACAGCGAAGAAGGCCCAGATGAGCACCATGATCTTGCTGGTGGTGCCCTTGGGGTTCTCGATGGGCACCGAGTTGTTGAAGACCAGAGCCCACAGCAGCCACACCGACTTGCCGATGGTAAAGGTGGGACCTCCCGGCCCTGCAGGGACAGAGGGGACAGTTGTCAGCCTGGTTGGAGACGTGTGTCTCCCTCCCAGCTCCTGCCTCCCCCACTCACTCTTGCCGCTGGTGAGGTTCTGGTTGTAGCCGACGGGGCTGAAATACTCAAACACGAAGACGGTGACAGCCACCACGGTGAGGCACATCACGAACATCATGACCCACACGGCTGGGCTGTAGGGCTCTGCAAGGTGAGAGGGATCTCGTCAGCACCCCAGGACACCCCACAGCCCCCCCAGGGACTCCCAGGACCCCTCCCCAATGGACGGGGCTCATCCTCCTCCTGGAGAGGAGACAGGGGCTGGCAGCAGATCCACAGGGAATTGGGATGGAAGTGGGATGCTGAGGGACAGGGGAACACAGCGCACTTCCCCGCCTCAACAACATGAGGTTTTCATCAGCATCAGATGCTAATGATGTGCTGCCCATAAGCAGGAGGGTTTCCCATGGGGTCACGGCTTGTTCCCCGTGATGGCTCTGGCCAGAGGATCATGGATCATGCCTGCACCAGGCACAGGACCAGCCCCCCGCCCCGCTCAGCCCCTGGAGAGACCCCAGGAGCTGGGGGTGCGCGCAATCCCCGCCTGCCTGGGATGCACTGGGACGGGGCGGTGGGAGCGTGGGGACACAGTCAAGCCCTCACCACATGGCTGACAAGGTCCATTTGTCAGCGCATCCTTGTGTGCCAGGGAGGAGCGGCCTCCCCTGATGAGGTTGCGGCTCATTAGCACAGGAGGCTGCGACGGGGAGGGGGGGCCATGGACCCCAGCCCTGCCCAAGCAGGGCGAGATGCTCCGTGTGTCCCCGGGGCTGGTCAAGGTGACCCTGGCTGCAGGGGGGATCGAGCCCCACGGTGTGGGGGCACAGGAGTGGGGACACATGGCCAGACTGGTGATGTCCTGTGCCCCATGGAATCCCTGGCACCCCCCACCCTCTCCCTCCCTGAGTGGGACATCACTGTGTCCTTGCCGAGAGCCTCCAGCCCTGCCTGCATTTCCTAACGACCTTGGCCAATCTCTTCCCAGGCTTCAGCTTGGCTTTTTAAAAAACTCATTAAAACTTTTAGCACAGGCCATTTCCTACACCCGGCTTAACCACAGGTGTTGGTGATGGCAGCAGAGAGAAGGGGTCCCCAGAGCAGAGCTCAGAGCTTGCAAACCCCCACCTTGTTGCCCCACACCCCCACCCTCCCTCCTCCCCATGAGGAATGAAGAGAAGGAAACTATGGATCCCCATCTCCAGCTCTGTAATAAAAGGATTATTCAGGCAAGAAGGAGGAAGCCCCAAAGCTGGCAGCTTAATCTCCTTCTCTTATGACTTAGGCTTTTTTTTCCTTAAAAGTTATTAAAACCGTACAATATTTCTAATTTGCATTTGCCAGAAGTGTGGGATGAGTCTGCAGACAGACAGACAGAGGGACGGACAGCTCACCCAGGAAGGCGGAGGGGGAGACGGTGCCGTTGCTCCTGGCCACCATGACGCTGATGCCCGTCTCCACGAAGGGCACGGAGAAGTCCACGATCTCGGAGCGCTCCTCGTTGATGGTGAGGGAGCCGATGGCCATGTCCGCACGCTTGTAGTACACCTGGGGAAGGGGCAGATGGTCCTGGATGGGCAGAGGGACCCAGACACCACCTTCCCCAGGCATTTCCTCATCTCCAGCAATTTACAGAATCATAGAATCACAAAATGGTTTGGGTTGAAGGGACCTGCAAAGCTCATCCAGTGCCACCCCTGCCATGAGCAGGGACATCTTCACCAGCTCAGGTTGCTCAGAGCCCCGTCCAGCCTGGCCTGGGATGTCTCCAGGGATGGGACATCCACCACCTCTCTGGGCAACCTGGGCCAGGCTCTCACCACCTTCAGTGTAAAAAAATTCCTCCCTATGTCTAGTCTGAATCTCCCCTCCAACCCTAACTTTTGTCTTTCTTAAAAAAATATTAGCTTCTTAAATGATCAGTGACACAAACACCACCAGCTGCAGTGTCATCAGTGTTGAGCTGACTCCCTCGCTCATTTCTCCTCCACCAAGCACCGTGATTTACAGTGACACTGCTCCTCATGCTGAGCTGTCCCCTGCCTGGGGACAAGTCCCACTGCAGACACCTCGATCACATTTCATCAGGGAAGCCCCAGGCCATGCCGTGCTCACCCCTACCTCACCAATCATGCCGTTCCAGACCCCACGGACAATCTTGCCATGTTTGCCGTTGGTCACCAGGTAAAGGTCATAAGAGAACTTCACTGTCTTGGCCAGCTTCTTCAGGATGTCGATGCAGAAGCCCTTGCAGCACAGCTTGGTGTAGGGATCCACAAGACCATCACTACTGAAACCACAGCAGGAAAAAATGAGTTGGACCAACCAAAGATGCTCTGAGCTACCCCAACACTTCTGGGACACTACGTGCCCAGGGACTGGTGGCCAAAATTGCCGAGCTCCATCCTCACCTCTGCGAGGAGTTGGTCTGCTTGCGGCAGGGCACGGTGTTGCGCACGCAGACCCCGGTGCTGGGGTCCGTGTTCTCCACGATGACGAAGGGTCTCTCCTCCAGCGTGGCCACCGTCAGGTGGCGGTTATCGGCCACGGGCTGCAGGAAGGAGCCGTAGCGGGGCCATACCGGGTACTTCATGTGGATGATGCCTTTCTCCCACTTGCCCACCTGTCCCCAAGGGAAAGCGCATTGTCACCCTGGTGACGGGCGTTGGGGGTCACATGGGGTGCTGTGTCCATCCTCCCCACACCTTCTTTTCTGCCAGAGCATCATGGAGCTTAGCCATGGTGAGACTCATCTCAGCATCCCTTTCCCCACGCACCCACTGACTGTGGGGTGAGGTGTTTCCTCCTGGTGCCAAGCACAGGACTTGGGTGAGCACAAACGTGGCCAAACTTCACCCAAAATACTTTTAAACTAGACAAAAACCCTCCATGCAGCTTGTTTCAGGTCCAGGTGTTTGGCTGCTGTTCTCCAGAGGTGGGCAGCTATGTTTTTTCTCTTTTGGAACTTTTCAGCCAAATTGCAGGGAAGAAACAACAACAACAAAAAAAAGAGTTCTTGCAGAGCTTTGGTGCCCAACATTGCTGCAAAGCCCCACTATGCCACCATGGTTACTTATGGTACCAGTCATGGGTTTGGCAAGGGACAAGCTGCCCCAGGGTGGGACCCCAGCCTGTGCATGACCCCAGGCCCACCCCTCCCAGCCACCCCCCAGAGCGTGCCCATCCCAGGGGGTCTGGGGGTCCTACCATCTCCCAGAGCCGGTGCTGGTTGAGCGAGATCACCACCATGGTGGGCCTGACCAGGTAGCCACCTTCATTGAAGGAGAAGTCCCTGTGCTCCCACGTCACGTTGAGGAGGTGCCTGGTGGGACACAGTGTCTGTGAGACCCTGGCTGTGCAGCCCAGTCCTCTACAGCCCTCCTCCTCCTCCTCCAGCTCCAGCCGAGCTGCCACAGGTCCCATGGAGAGACGTGGAGCTGAGAGCTGGGGACCAGGTTTAGCCCCTACGCAAGGGGCAGTGGGAGCTGGAGAAAGCCCCACCAGCAAGGAGCGCTGCAAGGCTGAGGGTGCACGTTCTGCCCCAGCAGCCCTGAGGTGTCACGTCTGCACCACCAAGCAGAGCTGTGAACCCCTCCAACACCCCTGTGGGTCCTGGCTCGCAGAGAAGCCCAGGGAAAGGCAAGGGCTGCTCTGGGGCGATGTTCCAGGAGAAACCCAGCCAAGAGGCATAGAATCATAGAATAAAGTCATAGAAGGGTTGGGGTTGGAAGGGACCTTCCCAGATCATCCAGTCCAAGCCCTGCCACAAGCAGGGACATGCTCGCCCAGATTAGGTTGCTCAGAGCCTCGTCCAGCCTGGCCTGGGATGTCTCCTCCATGGACCACCAGCTGTAGCCCACATCATCCTCCCTACCCACCAGCTCCACCCTCCTCCTTCCCTACCCCTTCTCTCTCCATTTCCCCATCCCAGTGGGTCCCCAGGTCTCGCCTGTAGAAGCTGGTGTTGGTGGCGGTGGTCCCAGCAGGGGTCCAGCAGTCCCGTCCCACCTCTGGGAGGTAGCCGTGGGCCCGGAAGAAGCTGGCCGCCCCCATGGCAATGATGGCCACCCCATCCCGCACCTTCTGCCGCAGGCTCAGCTTCCAGCTCTCTGTCACGACGCTGATGAGGCCAACAGGGAAGGAGGTGGGTGGTACCTCCATGTTGCCCACCGTCAGGCTGGGCACGATCCAGACGTAGCCTGGCCCCACGAGTCCAGCTTGCTCCGCCATGGCGAAGAGGTACTCGGCCTCCTCTCGTGAGCAGTAGACGATGAGGACCTGGGCATCGATCTGCCGCAGGAGCCGCTGTGTCCTGGAGCTGCTCCGCTCCTGGCTCATCTCAAAGGTGAGCACCTCCTGCAGCTCCCAGCCAAAGTAGCTGGCGTCCGTGAAGGACCTGATGACGTCCAGGAAGATGTTGTAGCCCGGGTAGAGGCTGGTGATGACAGCAAACGAGCCCCAGTCGTATTCCTCCAACACCTTGAAGATCACCTGGATTTGCTGCTCGATGGAGACGCCCAGCTGCAGGAAAGCCGAGCCAGGCTCCTGTGGGAGGAGAAAAGGTCAGGGGCTGCTCCGGCATCTGTGCAAGCCACCTTGAATTTGCCATCATGAAGGGTTGGAGGGAGCCATGAACTGGTGAGGTCCATGGGCTGGAGACACCCAAAATGGGACTGATCCACTGATGGTCTCCAAGAAACCTCCTTCCATGCAAAGGATCAAGCCCTGTGGCCTCTCCTCCATTTCTCTGCTTGTTGACCAAGAATTCATCTATCCTCCAAAGTGAACCAACAAGTTCTCCTTAAAAATATAGGAGAAGGAGGGAACAAGGGCTCTGCCAGGAGGGTAAATCCCATCCCAGCTCCAACTCACTACCTGCTGCCGGAGCCTGTGCAGCTCCTTCCCTCCCGCCCCACCTCCCCGGCCATCTGGCCTCTCATTAACAAACCTTAATTGATCTGATTCTGTCTTAAATGATTCAGCGAATGGCATTTGCAGAAGGTCGTGTGCAGGCAGCAGGGTTTTTTACCACCCACGCCCCCTCCACCCCCAGAGAAGTGTCTTTTTTTCAACGAGGTAGGTGATCCGCATGGGGAGCTGAGCCCCGGGAGTCCTGGCCAGGGAGTGGGAGCTGCCGGGGACCTCAGACCCATGGGAGGAGGAGGAGGATAAGGAGGTTGAGCCTTCAGACAGGTCCCACTCACCACCCCTTACCCACATCGCGCAGCAGCTCAGGGTGGTCCAGAAGCACTGGTGGGTGCAGGCAGAGCTGCCGAGGTGCCATCCAGGGGCATAAACCCCAAAACCTCTGGGCAAACAGAGCATGAAGCCAGTGCCCAAGGAGCATCAGGGTCTCCACCCTGGGGGTTGCTGCCATGGGAAGTAGCCAGTGCCAGGACTCCCCCGGTGTCCAGGCTGGGCAGTGTGAGAGGAGCAGCCAGGAGATACTTCAAATCTCCTCCCCGGGGAATACAGGACCCTCACCGCAGCCCGTTTTGCCACCTGCCCAGCACCCTCCAGCCCGGCTCCATCTCCCTCCGCTGCCAGTGCCTCCCAGCAAGCAGGTGACAGCGACAGCATCTGATGCCAGCAAAGAGCAGAGAAGCCAAAACCCCTATTTCGGCCCATGTTGTACATGAGGTTGCTGTCACAGCTGAGTGAGGCTTCTCTGTGTTGGCTGCCCAGCCATTTCAGGGCTCAATTGGACCCCAGGGGTGGGCAGGGAGGAGGATGGGGACATGCCAGCCCTGACACTGCCCTGGCAGCCCATGGTGGGCACAGCCAGGAGGGGATGGGAAACAGGACACCAGGGAAGGTCCCTTCACAGGGCTCTGAAGTCCTCTCCCATGTCCCATCAACAGCATCCCCTCCTCAAAGTCTCACGTCCCACCACCCTGGTCAGCCACGCTGCCACAGCCACTGCCTGTTCACAGCAGCTCCTCTGCCCTCCAGCATTTCTCATCCCGTATCTACACCTCTCTGGCAATCCCACATTCCCCTCACCCCCTACAAGAAAAAAACCCCAGCAAATGACTCACCTTGGGGGTCAGGACCACAGCAGACCCCCCACTGATGCTGATGACGGGGACCTGGGTCTGGGAGGAGATGAAGTCCAGGATCTGTGCCACGGCCTCCGTGCCGACGTTATCCTCGAAGACGATGCCGTGGATCTTGTGGCTGGCGAGGATGTCGCAGATCTGGGTGAGGAGGGTGCTGGGGTTGGTGTTGTTGACGATGACGGTGATGGGGTGGATCTCCAGGGGCATGTCCAAGAAGCTCTGGGGGCTCAGGCGGGTGCGGATGTGCAGGGGGTAGGATGTGCCCCCAAACACCACGGCCACGTTGACCACCGGCTCCTCGGGGCCCGGCAGCAGGAGGTCCGTGAAGGCAGCCGAGCAGCCCAGCACCATCGACAGTAGCAGAGCGTGCGCCGGCGCTCTGCCCATGTCCACCGCCGCGTCCCTGCCAGACGGGACACAGCCCCTCGCATCCAGCCGCCTGCCAGGACTGCCGGCCCCACTCGCCCCAGCCCTCCCCACCACCCTGGGCCACTAGTAGGGGCAGTTGACCCCAGGGAGAGAGGGGGACACTTGTCCTTTGGAGGTTCGATGTGGTGGAGGGGTCACCACCCACCCCAGCGCCATGTCCTTTGTCCCCACTCCCACCAACCACTAACTTCTTCCAACCAGTGCCTCCTTCCCACCATCGCCCATCCCAGTACCCCCAGCCCCATCCCAGTATCACTGTCCCCCTCCCGTCCCTCTCCCTCCTCCAAAAGCCATCGCTACTCTGATGCTCCGCATCACCCCTTCAGACAGGGACGGAGACAGCAGTGAGAGGTGACAGGAGGAGCTGACAACTCCCCGGTGCCTCTTTCCACAGCTGACAGCCACCCGCAACATTTAGAGGCTTTGTCCTTCAGGGAGTTCAGCTCTGCAACCCCCATGTTGGGATTCTGCAAGCCACACAGTCACCGGAGCAGCCAGCCCCCTGCCTGTGTCCCTGCCCCAGCCCCCTCACTGTCGCTTCCCATATCCCAACCAAAGCACCTGCCTGGCCCCTTAATCCCAAATTTCTCACCCTGGCACCGCCCTTAAGCTTTCCCCCTTCCTTATCCCCTGCACTGGATGTCCTCCCCGCTGGTATCACCCACCCAGCTGGGACACCCACCACGCCGCATCTCTGCCAGCTGCATCTCTAAACCAGGCTCTAGCAGGGCGGGGTTTGGGCACCTCCCCACTGCCAGGTTCCCAATTCCCCACTGACTGTGGGTCCCCAGCCCACAGCAGGCAAGTGACCGTCCCTGGCGGGATACATGTCCCTGCCCATGGTGATGCAAACCTGTGCTGGAGCTCAACCCCTCCTCAGAAGCCCCCAGAAAAACCAACCCTTGGCAAGATCTGTGGCCAGGGGCATCCAAGCTCTTCTGCACCCTGTTGTCCCCAGGTCCCCTGGTGCCACGCCAGGCAGCAGGGAGGGAGACAAGCTGCCCTCTGCAGTGGCACCGGCCACACGCTGGTGTCACTCCATGCAGCAAGATGCCAGCTGGTGCTTGGAAACATCACTTGCAATTAAAAGCTGCTGGTGCTTAACGCATCCTCGGCACGGCCGGAGGAGCCTCTTGCTGAGGCCTGGGTGATTTTGGGGTCTGGGCTGCCCTGGGGCCCCAACACCCTCCATGCCGCAGTGATGGAGAACCCCTCGGCATGCTGCAAAAGCACTGTGTGAACTCAAATGCAGGAAATAAACCCAGCGACTGCCTGGCCAGGCACCCTGCAAGAGCTGCAGTGTGCAGATTTGGGCTGTCCCCTCCAGAGAGATGGGTGACACGAGCCACACCTCCCCCTCCATCACCCACAGCTGGTGGATGGCTCAGGCAGGCACCGACACTCACTGGGCAGCATCTCACTCAGCCAGATGGGTTTCCGCAGGGGATCATCCACCCCCAGCACCCGCCATCACCCAGGGGGTTCACCCTTCCCGGTTGTATCCCCCCCACTATCCCGCATCGCAGCCGGCCAGGCTGCAGGAGCCACGAGGCCACGTTGATGGCCACAGCCTTGGCTGGAGAGGGCGGCGGGTGAGTCACACCGCGCTGGCACGGTCCCACGCTCCGGCACGGCCAGCCCAGCGACGGGGCGGCCCGCACCACCGCTCCTCGCTGCGAATTCCCAAGTATTTTTAGTCCCGTGATAAATAATTCATCGGGAATCCGGCATCAGCTACCCGAGCAGAGAGGAAGGGGAGCAACACGCCACCCAAAACAAACAGAGCCGCTTCTCCCAGCAGCTCTGCCTGTCTGAGCCCTCCTCAAGGACGTTTAAATATACTCCAGGCCCTCATGGTGACTGATCGGGTTTGCTCACAACAGCCCTGGCACCTCACCCATCCCAGGCCCTCATCCTCCTCTTCCTCAACCCTGTGCTCAGGAGCCCCTTCTACCACTGAGCAACCCAAGCATGGACCAGCAAAGCCCTCCAGAAACACCAAGTGCTGCATCCAAAGGGGCTGCTCTGCTCCCAGCTGCAACTGGGACAAGGTTTGCACAAATGGTTTCTCACTGGACCGAGCCGCAGGTGAAAAGCATCCCTGTCAGAGCGCAATGGCGATGGCAGAGCGAGGAGGTGGCCGTGGGCACGTCACAGCTGAAACCACCATGAAACAACCGTTCCATCCTTCTTGGGAATGGGGTGACACTGGTTCGAGCCCTTGGTGGCCGCAGAGGAGGATGGAGGGGTCTGAGTCAGCAAGCCCGCGGCTGGCAGGGGTTTCAGACACGGATGGGAGCCAGGGCTGCTCCAAAATGGCCGGATTTGGGATACCAAGAGTATCTAGCTCCTCCATCCCCACCGGCTCTGTGTACTTCCAGTCTGTTTTTTCCTAGGGGTGAGCTAGAGGGCTGAGGGAAAACGTGGGATTTTGGGGGGGAAGACAAATTGCAGCAGACTGATGGAGGTAGAGGAGAATCAAGCCTGTCCCTGCGCTACTGCCGGAGCTGGGGCTGCTCTGGCACTCGGCACAGCGCAGAAAACCTCGCATGGACTTTGGAAAGGACTTTTCGGCCCCTCGTAGCAAGCACTGCAGAACCGTTCCCTTGGGAAAAGGCCTTCCCAAAAGGGAGGTTTTCTGGCTGGGTAAAGGGCTGGTGCCCGGGCTGGAGGAGAAGGTGGCCCTGGCCAGGAGTCCCGGCAGGGCAGTGCCACCTCCCAGCAGCCTCCCCGGGGACCAGAGGACACCCATGAATCTGCTCAGTGGTTTTGGCACTTATTTTCTGTTGCTTCAGGGCAGTTCTGAGCCAGTTAACTCTTTTCCTAGGTGCAGCTTCACCTGATAAACCAAACACTTGCAGAACCCTTCTGCTAAATGCACCGATCAAACCCTTATCTCCCTCCATCTCCTAAAACATCATTTTAATGCAACAGGGAAAGTTTTCTCCTAATTTTAAACCTCCTTTTTGTCCTCCCTCCTCTGCTCCAGGAGGAAGAGAGCTCATGCAGATATTTTGACCTCGGGAAAGGGAGAAATAAAATCTCAAAATGAAAAATATCTCTTGAGAAAGAGAAACCTTATCCTCCCCAAAAAGTCTCTGTGCCTGAAACCACAGGGAAGGCACAACCTGTGCCAGGGGAGGGGGAACCGCAACTGATGGATGGAAAGGACAGAGCAAACCCGAACCTGGTGGGAGTCATGCACAGAGGACGGGGGGCACCGGGGAGGGCACCAGGTTGTGCCAGAGCTTGTCATTACCAGGATGGGGGACACCCCTATGGAGCAAGGAGACAGACCCCCCTAAAAAGGAGAGAAAGCAGCAAAACCTCCCCAAAGTCAGCTCGCTATCATCCCTGTCTGCATGCGAGGGGGATGACTCGGGAGGGAGAAGTGCTGGCAGCCCCTGGCAAGCATCGTCTCCTTTCAACCTTCATCTGCCATCACCTAGTATCACCCTCCTCTTCCTCATCGCCCTCCTCTTCCTCACCCATGCCTCCGACAGCAACAGTTGCGGGCTGGGGGTTGCGGACCAGGTCTACGGTGAGGGCCCCACGCACACAAGCACCAAAACGCAGCTTAAAAAGGTCGAACGTGGATTAACCAAAAATAAACGCCAAGTGTCCTGCCTGCAGCTGGGTTACGCAAGGTGGTGGTGGGGACACAGGGATGGTGGCACCCAGGGAGGTCTCCTCTCTTTTTTCCTGCCTCCCACTCCCTCAGAAAACCCCCCAGCAAAACGCCCCGAATTAAGGCTCTTTCCCATCACCTACCTGGGACAGGGAGCAGGAGCTCTCGGAGATGGGGATGCTGGGGCAGAGGGAAACGGCCAGGGCAACCCCGCTATCGCAAAAACCCCCCACACACCCCATCCCTAAAAGTTCCTGGCGCCGATGCCAGGGAGGCGGCAGAGCCCGTCGGGATCCCGGTTGCCCCCAGCCCGCCCGGTACTTACGGGACCGCCGCTGCTCGGTGCCTACATGCCCGGCGGGGCTGCGCGTCCCACCGGGGGCTCGTCTCTTCCCAGCCCGCTCCTCCTCCTCCGGGGCAGCCCCCGGGGGGAGCAGGATCGGTCCCCGCCGCCGCGGCTGGCGGAGGGGTCCAGCGGCCGCTGTCGGTCCCGGCTCGTCCTTGGAGGCGGCGGCGGCTCCTCTGCAGCGGCGGCTGGAGGCAGGGACGGGAGCGGAGGAAGGAGGGAGCGGAGCGGGTGTGCACGGGGGGGGCCCGGTGGCAGCAGGTGTCTCGGTGACCGCCGGGCCCCAGCAGCCATCTCCAACCCCCCCGGGACCGGGACCGGAGGGGCTGCCCGAGCGGGACGGCCGGGAGGAGCCAGCGGTGTGGGGGAGGCTGCGGGGATGGATGCCCGGGGCGGGGGGGACACGGGAGCGGTGGAAGGACAGGACGTGTGTCCTCCCGCCTCGCCGCAACTTCGGGGCTGGCCGCCAGCCCCGGGGAAGGGGGGGCGGAGGCGGGCAGCCCTCCCCCGCCGAAACCTGCCCGCCTCCCCTTGCACCCGGGGCCGGCCCCAGCGCTGGGGAGGGCGGGGGGCAAGACCCCCTCCCCCCCTTCCTTCCTTCTCCTTCCCGAGGTGGGAAAACTCACCGCAAAATGGCACAGACACCCACAACTCCCCGGGCTCTACCCACCCCACAGCCCTGGGAAGAGCTGGAGGGGTGCAAAGGGCTGCGGTTGGACTCATCGTCTCTCCCCTTGCCCCCCCATTTCCAAATACCTTCCAGCCCTTTGCTAACTGAACTGCCGGGGACAGGCCAGCAGCCCACCCCTGGTGCCACCCAGCTGATGCAAGGCAGTGCCAGGGTCCCCATAAATCACGGGGAGCGGGGGGGTGACACAGAGAGCAAAGCCCCCGCAGGCAGCAGCATCCTCCAGCTGTCACCAGGACCAGTATTAAAACATCAGCTGATCCCGCAGCACTGGTTTAGAGCAAGCCGAGGGGGCAGGGGAAGGAGGGGGATACAGCAAATGAAGCGGGGAGACGGTGAGGGACCCTGCCAGGGTCCCCTTGTCCCCAGCTGAGTGCCCAGTCTGCCCCAAAACCATCCTGTGCTCTGCAGCAGTCAGACTGCAGGACCACAGCTCCCAGCGGAGCCTGGAGCCCAATTCAGGCTCTGCCATGGGGGGCAGCTGCTCCAAAACCTCCCTGCGCTTTGGCTCAGAGCCACCGAAATGCCAGCATCACCCCCCCAGAGCATCTGCCTGCCTCTGCCGGTGCAGGGTGCCAGCAGCACCTGTCCCCAGGCACTGCCCTCCTGCCTTCCCCAGGTGCAGATGCCTGACTTGGGGACACGACCACCCAAAAGCAAGTCATTTTGGGCTGGCGGGTGGCTGCCACCCAACCTGGCACCGCAGGCACCTGCAACGGCATCAGCGGCACTTCCCTGTGGCTGCTGGGGCCTGGAAAGGGTTCCAGAGAGGTTTCAACCTGCCCCAAACGCTGCTGCCCACGGTTAACCATGAGCTGCCTGGTGCAGGACCTCCCTACACTGTCCATATCCCCAAGGCAGCCTGGCCACCAGCTGTGGATGCCCTTAGGGTACCTCGGGGTTGCAAGAGATGACAAAAATGAAAGGGAAAATGCGTTTTGAGCTTTATTTTAATCCCTGTAAAAGCAGCACCCGCTCTCTGTGGGAGAGTTTGGCCAAAACTCTGAGGCTGCTGCAATGCAGGGACTTGGGGTGATGGGAGACATGAGACCTTGCATCCCTCTCTCACTTACCCGCTGGCCACATCCTGCTCCCCCAGTCTCAGGCAACCCCTCCTGCCAGATTCTGGCAGCACTGCCTCTCTTTTGCCCAAGGAGAGGAGATTTAAGGGTTAGCAACAGGTCCTGGATGCCTTAAAACCCTTTCCCAGGACAACAAACTGGTGGCTTTGGGGCTTAACATTGCAAGCAGCAGCTGCGTTTAACCCTTTCTGTTGCTTTCATGGTGAGGTGTGATGGGTCTGGGGGACCAGCTTTCTGGGGACCTGGTCCCTCAGAGGTGGCACAGAATCCCTGAGCTGCTCACAGGCCCTTTGTGCCCCCCTCAGCAGCTCAAGGGTCTCATTTACCTGCCCTGGGACCAGCTGCTCACCAGGCTGATCCCTCAGAGGGTCTCAGCTCACATCTATTTCAGCCCCAGTGATGTTTCACAGGGAAAATGTTTCCCAGAAGAGCTGCCTAGCCCAGGTGGGATGACGAGGGTAGCAGCAATCCCCCCATCCGGGGCAATACCCAGCACCCCAAACTCACCTGTGACCCTCCACCATCTCCATCCCATGGGACATTTTACCCCCATCACAGCCCAAACCCTCACGTGGGACAGACAGACAGATCAGAGCTTGGCACAGAGCTGAGCACAACTGGAGGGTGTCTGCGGTGAGGACAAGGATCGGTGCCACCATGCCACTAAAAGCAGTTTATGGGAGCTGTTCTGCAATCCTCAAAATACCTTATTTGTGCATTTAAATAACAAAAATCCTTTTAACATTCCAAAAAAGGGCCCTGATGGCTGTAAACGTTCTGGTGGGAACAAAAGCTCCAGGACAAAGACCACAACCCTGGAAGGTGCAGCTGGACTTTTCCTCCTGGTTGGAAACCACTGACTTCCCCAGCCCCTCTGTGTCACCCTCACAGGGATGCTGTGCCCTCAGTGCCACCTTCATGGGGACACTGTGTCCTCTTTACCGTATTTTCTGTGCTGGATGGGGGTAACATGGGCACAAAGCTGCACCTCCACCCATCCCAGTCCTGCCTGTCACCTGCCAGCCCAGAAGTTTGGCCAAAAATTAAGGCCTGAGCCCAGATGCTCCTACTCCTGGGCACCCACCTCGCCCCATTCTTCTGGGTCTTATTTAAGAAGGTTTGGCTCCCAGGGCCACCACCCCAAGGCACTGTCCCCACACCCCCTGTCTGCTCCCTCCCAAAAGGCATTCAGGGCTTCAGTGCTTAAATAACCACACAGAGCTGGCTGCTGCCTTGGATCCCAGCAGCCCCAAAGGCAATCGAGGCAGAAAGCAAAGCAAGGAGAAAGGTGGGAGAGAGGCCATGGGGACAGTGCCGTGCCTGGCGCGACATGGATCCAGCACAGCTCTGCTCCACTACCACCGCATCCTACCCTCACAGTATTCAAAGGAGCTAAAATAAACAGGGACAGTTTCATCCCCACAGGGATAATTCCTCCCCTCCCAGGTGGCGTGTGCCTGCGGGGCTGCCCCAGAGGTTGGGGATGAGGCAGCCCAAGTCAGCAGGTTGGAAATGGAAATTTCTCAGGAAGGGAGAAAATCGCTTCTTTTTGGGGCGTAACCAGCCCTTGCCTTCTGACAACTTCATTTGCTGCTGTCGTGTCCCTAAATAACTCCTCCAAGCAGCTGCTGGGAGTTTATACATCTCCTTCACCTCTGCTCCCCTCCCGGCTTTGAGAAATGGGCTCGTGCAGCACTGATTTCCTAAAGGAACTCGCCCCAAACGGACGGAAAAACTCTGGCCCTGTGTAGCTGCTGCAGGACCCCGACACCACTGCCAGCCCTGGCACAGCTCCCCAACCATGGGCAAAGCTTTGGGGGTGCAGAGCCCTGGGAAGGTTGGGTGTCTTAATGCTGGGAGTGGAAACCATGAGCCTCCGGTGGGTCTGGAGCCAAGGATGCACCTGGGGTCCTTTTGGAGAAGGGGTGATGTACCAGGAGGGAAGCAGTTTCCTGGGTGCAGCGGGGGTGGAAACCCACTCCAGTGACCCCTCAGCTTGGTACCCCAACCTGGTCACCATCCCTGCCTGGGGCTGGAGAGAAGAACACATGAGGTAGGAGAAGATGTGCCCAGGAGAGCAAGCAGCGAGGGGAGGGTACACACAGGGACCGGTGCTTGTGCTCAGCCAAAGTGCTGAGGTCAGCAGTTTCCAGAGCCATCTGTTCCCCCCGGCACAGTCCGACTCACCCCGGCTCCCGGTGCCGCAATTCATGCGGCAAGGGGCTGGAGATGGGGTAACGCTGGACACCGCCTCTGCGGCCACGCAAACACGAGGGATGGGGCTGGAAAATTATTTATTAGCCACGCTGCTGAAATGCTTTTTCAACTGTTTTATTTTCCGGTCGCGTGAGGCGGCGGTTGAGCGGCAGCGCAGCCCCTCGCTGCTGGGCCAGAGACCTGACTCAAGCTGGTTCTTCCTTTATTCCACAGCACAGGCAACCTCCTGCTTCACGGGCTCTAAGTGTCGGTTTGAAAAGGCCAAGTTCAGCAAGCAGCCTCTTAGCAAGCCAGTAAGAACCTCCGCACTTATCTCCTGGGTGTAATTGTTAAATGCAGCTTTGACAGACGTTTTTGGGGTGTCTCGGACCTGCTTCTTCCCCGTGTCACTCCAAGCTGCCCATGCAAGGCAGCAGCCCCAGGGCAGAGAACAGCTCTGCAGAGCAGAGAAACTGAGGCAAGCAGCACAAAGCAGCGGAAGGTTGCAAATACACAGCTGAAGAGCGTTTACCACACACACTGATGGTCTCGCTCTCTGCTCCATATCCACCCTGGCTGCCTTGGAGACCAGCACCCGAAACATCAAGAACGTGGGGTGCAGGAGGATCCACGCAGTCCTGAGGCGAAACCTCACCAGCTGCTGATCTCCACCAGCTTTGTGCAGCCTCATTAGTGCTGAGCTGAGCCAGAACTCATCAGAGCCGAGAGGTCCATGTTAAGAGCTGCCAGCCACGACTTTCAGCTTTTCAGGCCGGCAGACGGGTGTCATTCACACCATCGCGCGCCTGGCTCCTCACCAGCTGCAGAAAATGGCTTTGGAGAGCAGAGGGCAAGGGGGGTGCTGCCCAGAGACGCTGCCCCCTCGTCCCACCAGGACGGGGACACACCGGGAACAAACATCCACACGGCTAATGGTGCCTAAAAGCAGCACCTGAATGTAAACGGTGAGCCTGCGCAGGCCCCCCAGCCTGCTTGGTCACCCCCCCAGCCCCACTCGGCCCCTTTGCTCCCCGTTACCGGCCTCCCAGCGCCACCTAACGACACAGCGACCGGGGACAAGGACCTTCCCGGGGAAGCTGGATGCATCCTGGTCCCAGGAGAGAAGGATGGAGAACAGGGACAGGGAGGCAGCCGGACACCCGCTGGGGCTCGGGGATGCAGGTGGCAAAGGGGAGCTGGAGGTCTTGAATAAGGATTTACAGAATCGTAACGATCCTTCTTCTGCTCATGAGGCTCGGTTCTCCATCCCTGCCCTTTGCTAACCTTGATCATCCCACAGCTTCCCCGCAGCCCAGAATTAACCCCATGGCCTTGGCCAAAGTCAGGGTTGGGCAAGGACACAGCTCAGCAAAGCAAGACGTTCCCGTTAAAGTGTTATTTCAGCCCCAAAACTACCCTGAAGCATCACCAGTTCAGGAACAGCCGTTTGCCGTGCTCAGTGCAAGCACCGTGGCCTTATCGCAGCTACAAAAGCTCCCTGACATCAACATTCACGGCGACGTGGAAGAAAACCCTGGGGACAAGCCAGCTTGTCTCTTTCCAATACTTGCAGATTCGATGCAACCACAACCACCCCTTCACCATCACATTTCTGGCTGGGTGATCTACCAACACGGCTGCTCCCCACCCTCAGTGCAACCCCCTCGCCTCCACACCCCCCTTCCCAATGCACTTTATTCGCCTTCGAACCCGGAGCTGATGTAATCTCCTGCTCAAGAGTTCAGCAGTAAAACCGCATCAGCCGCCAGACGTAACGAGAGCCCCATCACACAAGCAGCTGTTCAACAAAAGCTTTATTGCTCGTTTGCGTACGAGCTCCCAGTATTGCATTTCCTGAGTTCCTTAATGAGCTTGCAAATGAGATTTAAATAGAAAAGAGAAAAAAAAATATTTAAAAAGGAAAAAAAGGGAGAGAAGCCACAGATCTCCCTTGCCTGAGGTCAGAGCAACGATGGGGTGGGAGCACAGTGCACAGCGGGCATGTCCTCTGCAATGGGAGAGGGCTCGGCGGTTGAGAGTGGACCTAAAATAAGCCCTGGCTGGATTTATCCTCTGCTTCCATCACGGTGCCTGATCTGTTTCTGACACACAGTCACCAGCAACTGCCACTGTCACCACTTACACAGGTCAGAGAGGGGCAGTTGTGACCCTGCGGGGAGCACAGCAGGTTGGGGACAGCATGGGTGGCAGGACGGCCAGGGGAGGGCACCGCGCTGACGTGGCCCCTGAGCTATGGATAAAGAGGAGATTACGGCTCACAGCTTGTAATCTGGCTTAAAACCTGTCACCACAGTCAATTTGGACTAAGAGAAGCATTTAATAAGCTTCAAAACACACACGCCAAAAAAAACCCAACAAACCCAAATCAACAAATAACCCACCAGTGAATGAAGAGAAAGGGCTCGAGGCATCGCTTGCACCAGCCAGCACTGGTAGGTACCAACCAACACAGGATCCCTCCTGATCCGGAACAAGGCAATTACACACTCATTATCCCAATCCACCCCATGAGCCAGGGCCCCGGCTCTGCCGGGGCTGAACTGCGGGAGGTGGAAAAGCAAATTAATGCCCTTGACTGTTTGTTTAGAGCTCACAACCAATGGGGAGCGAACGGTCCCTCCCGAGGAGCTGCCCTGCCACAGGACACGGCGCAGGAGCCGCAGGGGCTCCCAGCTTAAGGCAGTCACAGACAAAGAATCCAGGTCCAATCTGGCTTTCCTGTAAGGATTTATTAAAAAAAATAAAAATTAAAAGAGGCCTGCTCAGGCACGATGACAAGGTAACAAAGCCATTCAACGTGAGGTTTAAAGGGGAGGCAGCCAGACACGAGGAAGCTTCTCTCCGTGACTTGCCATAGGGAAGGTGCCCAGCCAGGTCTCCTGCCAGGGACACATCGCACCTCATCTGTGCCACCAACTCATTAAATGCTCGGCCAATTCATTAATGCTCAAAGGACCCGAATGACAGAACTGCCCCAGGGGCAGCAGCCAGCTGCAGAGACACAGGACCAGCCGGCAGCCTCAGGTATTTTGAAACACGCACTTCAGGAACGCAGAGTTCATGCTTACAAGTGCCACACGCCTCCCGGAGTGACCACCAGCCCCGGGAACAAGCCTTGTGCTCCCAGGCCATCTGTAACCCGCTGGTGTGACCAGCCGGACCAGCGCCACGTTCCCATTGCTGCTGCTTTAGTGACCGATCAGCCGCAGCATCTCCTGAGGATCCACGATCTTCTCCCGGGGTTTGCCAGCAGCTTTGCCTCTCGCCACTTCGGCAGCATCAATTTTCTCCCAGTCGGAGAAGGAAACGGGACGGACCCCTGGGGTGACAGCGAGAGACAGGAGGGAGAAGTTAACCGAGTAAAAAGGAGTTCTGCCTCACCCCCCCATTAGCAGGGACCCGCCAAGCGAGCAAAGCCTGCCCTTTCCTCACATGGCGTGAGACTTCACCCTGGCAAAGGAATAATAATGATTTTTAGCACCACGAGGAGAGGGATGGCAGGATCAATCAGACCTTCGCAAGCTGTAACAACAGTGAGCACGGTCTCACCTTAGGGGACAAAACGTTTCCAGTTTCCTCTTAAACCTCAGACAGTTAACGAGGCAAAACACACACACTTTAATTGAATGCCTTTAAACACAGCAACGGCAAATTACTCTCTTGGGCGTTTTAATCTTTCTCCCAACTCGCCTGGACGGATTGCTAGGAAATGCACTCCAGAGCAATAGCTGGCTGTCAGGGCAGCTGACAGTGACATTTTACCCAAGGTCTGTGCTGCTTTTCGCAGCCCTTCCCAGAAAGGGGTCATCAACCTCAGCAATGGCACAAGTTCAAGGGAAGTCAAGTCCTGCTCTCCCTGGACTTTGGAGCAAATAAACAGCAGCACAACACATTTCTGTGGCTCAGCCTCTGCTGCCAAAAGTGGCTCACAGGACTTGCTGCCCCAGGACACCCCGATCCAGGAGGAATTCGGCTCCATCACACCCTGATGCCAGCTGTTCAGCCCCCCGCACTCACCTCGGCTGTGCAGGATGCTCTCCACAGCCCCAAAGCCTTCTCTGGAGGTGGCCACGTCCAGCACACCCGCCTGGAGATCCTCTAACACGGACTGGGCAGTGTCGAAGCTGTCATTCATGGTGGTGATGATGACGCCGGTGGGTCCCCTCTTCACCCACCCGCTGCAGTACAGACCTGCGCGGAGCAGCCAGGCTGGGTCCGGCACGGGGACACAGACCCTCCCAGCTGCCCGTCCTCACCCTGTCCCCAGGTGTCACATCAATGGTTGGACTCCGTGATCCTGAGGGTCTCTTCCAAACAAAATGATTCTGTGATCAAGCTGCGGGCATGGCCCTTCAACGCTGCTGTCGCAGGAATGTGGGTACCTGCAGCCCAGCACTAAGCAGCCGTATGGGTTGTGTTGCTTCAGGAACAGATTCCAAGGCCCAGTAAAACCAGACTGGGCAAAACCAGACACCCCTGATGTGAGCTGGGGACAGGCCAGGTCCTAACACCCAGCAGAGGCAGCTTCTTTCCTCAGTTTCCATTCTCTGAGGTGCACAACCACCTTAGAATCATAGAATCGTTTTGGTTGGAAGAGACCCTCAAGTCCAACCGTTACCCCACCCCTGACACCACCCCATGTCCCTGAGAACCTCATCTCCACATCTGTTCAATCCCTCCAGGGATGGTGACTCCACCACTGCCCTGGGCAGCCTGTTCCAATGCCCAACAACTCTTTCCGGGAAGAAATTGTTCCCAAGATCCAATCTAAACCTCCCCTGGCACAACTTGAGGCCGTTTCTTCTGCTCCTGGCGCTTGTTCCTTGGGAGCAGAGCCCAACCCCCCCTGGTTCCAAGCTCCTTTCAGGCAGTTCAGAGATCAGAAGGTCTCCCCTCAGCTCCTGTTCTCCAGCTGAACCCCCCAGGTCCCTCAGCCACTCCCATCACACTTGTGCTCCAGATCCTTCACCAGCTTGTACCCGTGCCCTTGGTGAACAGAATTTCCCACCCCAAAACACCCAGCCCACCACGTGTTTCCCTGTGGACACAGACCTGGGACACCCTCTACTCTGCCCGAGCTGTTGGGGATAACACCGCGCTGGGTGTCAAAGGGCACGGTCGGGTCCAGGGGCAGGCTCCGGTAGCCAATGCTGCTGAGCACCAGCCCACACTCCAGCTCCTCCACGTCTCCTGTGGGGACGGCTTTGGCAGAGTCACCTGAGCCCTGGGAGAGGGAGGAAGAGGCTGGTGACCACCAGACAGTCACTAGATCATAGAATCACAGAATGTCCTGTGTTGGAAGGGACCCACAAGGATCATCGAGTCCAACTCCTGTCTCTGCACAGGACAACCCCACAGTTCACACCGTGTGTTTGAGGATGTTATCCTGTCTTTTCTTGATCACTGTCAGGCTTGGGGCCGTGACACCTCCCTGGGAAGCCTGTTCCAGTGTCCAGCACCCTCTGGGTGAAAACTTTTCCAACTGTTTAACCTAAACCTCCACAGCACATCTTCCTGTCATTCCCTCAGGTCCCATCACTGGTTGGCAGATACAAGAGCTCAGCGCCTGCCCCTTCTCCCCTTGTGAGGAAGCCATAGACTATGATGAGATGAAAAGCAGCAGCCTCCTTCTGTCCCCTTTGGCAAATCCCTGACTCCTGGGTATCTGCTGAAAGCCTTTCTGCAGCAGCAGCAGCACTCCCTTTAGATAGGGAAATGCTCTTGTTGGTGGGACCAGATTCTCCAAGAGCCTGCCCGCAGCCACCCCAACCAGCTACGGAACGGCCAGGTGTCTATGAAGAGATCCCCAAGGGCTGCTCCATCCCAGCCCCCCAGGAGCCCGTCCGTACCTCCAGGCGGGTCAGGGCCAGGCGGACGCCCCTCGCCCGCCTCCCATCAGCAGCGGGCAGCACTGCCTGGGGGCTGCGCTGGAACTTCAGCCCCCACTCCCGGGGGGCTCCTGCCTGCACCTCCACTGCCTTCTCCTCACGCTTCTCCAGGGCTGTTTTGATCATCAGCTCAGTCAGTCGCTTCCTGGGCCTGGGGGCATCTAGGAAGAAAGTGAGAGCTTCAGGACAGGAACTGCAACAAAAGCCCCTTGGGACATGGAGCTGAGGCCACGTCAAGGTGGTTTCAGTGGTCCATGAGCATCTGTTTGGAGTCTGTCATGCAGACCAGACTCCAAAGACTTTGAGATGACAAACTGCAAGTCAAAGTGACCAGGAAAGCTCTTGAGGCTTGAGGCCAGTGGGACACACAAATCAAAGCCTGTGGTTTTGCTGTCTTGCTGGTGCTCGGAGGCAGCAGCCTGTGGAGAAGAGCAAGTCTCTGGACACCCTTGAACTCAGTGTTTTCTTTTTAGCTCTGCAGGAAGCTCTTTAATCAACAGCCTTGGGATCTCTCCTGCAAGGTTCTCCCAGCCCTCCCAAACCTCCTGCCTTCATCACTCTGTGCGTAAGCATCACTCCCCAGCAGCAAAGTGAGACAAACAGAGAAATAGGCTGTTCCCTTGCCTTGGTGGCCTCCTAGGATGAGCCACATCATGGTCACCTGGGTTTCAAACATTGTGCATTAAGCACAGGGCAAGAGCACGTCTCTCATGTACATTCTGAGCATCTCCAGATCATTCTTGGATGCTCGTCTGTCAAGGTGAGTCCCTGTCCAGAGGAGCATAGAATCATAGAATCATTTTGTTTGGAAGAGACCCTCAAAATCATTGAGTCCAACTGTTAGTCCAATGCTGGCACTACCCCATGTCCCTGAGAACCTCATCTCTGTGTCTGTTCAACCCCTCCAGGGATGGTGACTCCACCACTGCCCTGGACAGCCTGTTCCAATGCCCGACAACCCTTTCTGAGAAGAAATTTCTCCTAATATCCAATCTGAACCTCCCCGGTACAATTTGAGGCTGTTTCATCCTTTCACTTGTACATGAGAGAAGAGATGAACCCACTCCCCATGCTTGGCACAGTCCCATCACCTTTCACAGCATTTTCCAGGCCTGTGAAGTCTGCAGGGTTCAGAACAGGTCTGGTACCGGGCAGGTTTATCATCTCCCGCAGCTCCTGGGAATTGCAGGCAGGAAGATGTTACCTCCAGCACAGAGAGGTCACCAACAGCCCCAGGACTGAAACCAGCACATGGGTGCAGGACAGGGGACGACTGGGTTCCCCACCCACCCCCAAACCACCTCTCCCCACCAGGGACTGGGGCTCAGCGCTGAGAAACACAGATGCACCCCCAGCCTTACCTTGATGGTGAAAGCAACTTGGAGAGGTCCCCTCCTGCCCACCAGCCAGACGCGCTTCACCTTGCTGCAGGCCAGAGCTGCCAAGGAACCCTCAGTGATGTCTGTTTGCTGCAAGACAGACGAGACAGTGGGTCAAAGGCACATTTGGGGGACCTGGGGGGAAGGCACAGCCTCTGAAGGTGACAAATGTGCAGAAAAGCAGGCTGGGTACACGGAGACCCTGGGTGAGGATGGAAAACACGTCACCTCCCTTTGCACAGAGCTGTTTGCACAGCTGGTCCCTCAGCACTGAATGAACAGGGTGTTTCAAAAAGATGGATCCAATTCCAGAGATATTGTGACTTTTGGACCCCTCCTATGGGCTGTGAATCCACAGGGTGCACCCAAGAGGCAACAGCCTCCCCTGGGGAAAGATCCCAATGACAGGAGAACCTGAGGTTTTGCCGAGATGGGGGGAAACCAGCACCCACCCAGCAGGGAGGGGGTTTGGGTCCCTTCGCGGTGCGGAATATCGCTGTGCCTCACCCTGAGGAGATGCAGCGGGGACAGGAGGATCCGGGCAATGTCCAGCGCCACGTTGCCATGACCCAGGATCAGTGCTGTCTCACAGCTCAGGTCAGGCTTCAGCTGTGGGGAAAGACCCATCCAGGAGCAAATCCACCTGGACTCCGTGATGTCCACCCCCTTGGACCTGCTCCCACCACCCAAATTCCCTTCTAACCCTCTTTTCCTCAAAAAGAGGTGGTGTGGACAGGAAAACTCCACATCAGCAAGACATGGCAACACAGCCACTCTGGGTATCCCAGCTGATCCCTCTCACCCTCTTCCCATGACGGCATCTCTGGGACCAGGGTCTAGTTCAGCCAAAAAAACCTCCTCAGGCCAAAGCAGACCATCATCAGCCTCCAAGTTCCCATCTGGCCTGGCCAAAACGTGCTGCCAACCCACGGAGCCAGCTAATCCGCTCTCACTGATGTGCAAATTGTTCACATTTCTACTGTCTAAGAAGGATTTAATGTGGTGTCTGCTAATCTTTTCCAATTGCTGGGCCTTTCAGGACTTAATCTGGAGCTGAATGCTTGTGTTGGGATGCAGGATGGGGAGGAAGAGCAGGGAAAGCATCGCTGTACTCACGTCCCGGTTCTCGGGCAGCCCGTTGTACCAGCCCACGAAGGCTCTGGCTGAATAAACACCGGAGAGGTTCTCCCCTGGGATCCCCAGAACCCGGTTATCTTCAGCGCCGTAACTCTGAGGAGGGAGCAGACACAGTCAGAGATGTCACTGTGCGCAGGGTGTGATACCAAAGCACAAATCTCCCCTTCCAGCTGCTGCCAAGGACCCTGCATGGCTGACAACCCTTCCCAAGGGATGGGATACCCAACACAGGGGCTAAACACAGCCTGAGCACCAGGATTTCACCCAGCCCATTCACCTGGGCTCCAGAGCCAAACGGGACCTCTTTGGGCCAAGGCAGAGCAGTAGCTGAGGGCTGAACAGGAGGGACACATCCCTGTCAGGCTGAAATTGGGATTTACCATCACAAGGAAGAGGCTCTTCAACCATCACCCCTTCCAGCAGGGTTTCGGAGACCTGAATTTGAAGCACATGCTCCCTGCAAGGCTTTGGACAAGACTCATAGCATCTGAGCTGTCCCGAGACTGGGGAGAGTTTACCACAGCAATAAAGCACCCAGAAACACCAAATCCAAACCCTCATCCCGAAATCCCAGAGGGAAATAACCCCAAAGACTTCCCCTGTGATTTCTGGGGGGCTGGGGCAGCCCCAAGGCGCGGTACCCACCAGCACCACGGCGTGGTAAGCCTGCCGCAGCTCGGCCACCGTCACGTCCCTCCCCACCGTGACGTTCCCGTAGTAGGCGCAGCGCTCCGAGCGCGCCGTCTGCGTGAAGGAGTTGATCACGTTCTGCCGAGATCAAAGACACGCCGGGGAGTTACGTCCCAGCCCCAGCCGGGGACAAGGCTGCTGATGGCAGGAGGTCCCCGTCCCTGTCCACCCCTCAGCCTTGAAATGCCTCTCCCCCTCTCTGGGTCAGTTATTCTGAGATTCTTATCTAACAGACACAAATAATTCACCAGGAGATAAGTGCAGCTGCCACTTGGCACTCTTTCCACCACCCTTTGCGGAAAGGAAGATCCCTCTTTTGCACCCACCCAGTGACAACGGGACCCTCCCAACACCTTCAGATCCTCTGAGTAAACCCCCTTGTAGGAGAAAATTCCTTCCCAAAGGTGAGGCTGGACAGGGAGCCCCATCAAACCATCAGATGTCTCATATCACTCAGCTGTGGCCTTGCTGGATGTCAGCAGGGACAAGAAGGAGACTTGGACTTCTCCAGTGTCACAGCCCCGCACCTCAGCAAGCCTTGAGGCACCACAAAGAACACCGACTCCCTGCCCTGCACCCGCCACCATCATGTTCACCCACAGAGCTGAGCCAGCACTGACCTTCACTTCGGGGTGGTCTGGGGCCACCCCAAACCGGACAAGCCCAAAGGGAACAGGCAGCTTCTCGTAGATGTCGACGTGGGCTCCGCCATGGTGCTGTGAGAGAAGGATGTCACATGTAGGGGACGAGGACAGAGGGGCCATATGAGCCCAGCAGCTCTGGAGGGACATGCAAGCTCGTGGGCTGCTGGGGAAGGACGAGGCGGGAGGGGGTGCACCAAGAGAGGACAAGAGGAAATGGCCTCAAGTTGCACCAGAGGAGGTTGAGGTTGGATCTTGGGAACAATTTTTTCCTGGAAAGAGTTGTCGGGCATTGGAACAGGCTGCCCAGGGCAACGGTGGCAGACTTTATGATCTTGAGGGTCTCTTCCAACCAAAATTATCCTGAGTTTTTATAAGATCCTGAAGTCAGAAACGTCCTGTTCCAGACTCTTCCACATTCAAGGTGATGCTGGACCTGCTACTGCCAGCTCAGAATGCAAAGTTGAGCAGAGAACATGACCCCAGCCACCACCAAGTACATCTCATGGGTGGCTCCATCCTCCTACCCACCTGCAGCCCCTCTTCCACACTAACCCAGTGGCTCTCAGGTACACGGGGGGCTGACAAAAGAGCCCCCACTCTGGGTGCTGCTGGCACCACCAGGCCGTCTACCAGCCCCCAGCAGAGATGTCCACGTCCTGAGATCCCCCTGAGCTGAGTCACCTCAGGGTCACAGCTTTAGCCAGATGTTTCACTACAAGGCTTTTATCATCGTGTATTTTGAGTCAGCCTCTTCCCGAAGATTAAGCAGCCCTAAAATTTGTCCCTGAGGCTTAGTAACAGCTATTTTCCAACACGTATCGGAGACAACACAGCATGATTTAATGACGAGGTTAAGCCGCTGCATCTCTGGTGGGTGTCAGCAGCCCGGTTCTGCGCCTGGGGCTCACTTCCCAACAGAAGTGTGACCACCAAAGCATTAATGTTCACAGACGCCGGGCAAAGGGCCACCCGCCTGCTTTAGAATCGCAGAATGTCCTGAGTGGGAAAGGACCCACAAGGATCATCAAGTCCAGCCCCCTCCCTGCACAGGACAACCCCAAAATTCACACCGTGTGTCTGAGGACATTGTTCAGTCTCTCTTGAACGCTGTTGGGCTTGGGGTCGTGACACCTCCCTGGGGAGCCTGTTCCGTGTCCAGCACCTCTGGGTGAAGCACCTTTTCCTCATGTCCAACCTGAACCTTCCATGGCACATCTTCCTGCCCTTCCCTCAGGTCTCATCATCGGTCAGAGAAGAGAAGGGATTAGCACCTTTAATTCCCCTTGGGGAGGAGGGAACAGGGGACCAGGTGCTGCA
This sequence comes from Patagioenas fasciata, assembly GCF_037038585.1. Lineage (NCBI taxonomy): Eukaryota > Metazoa > Chordata > Aves > Columbiformes > Columbidae > Patagioenas > Patagioenas fasciata. Next base: position 5,073,718 of record NC_092537.1, on the reverse strand, counting down.
CATTCCCTTTAGCGCACAGTTACTGTCACTCTTATGAGGTGACACCAGCGAGGCAGATTCTGCTGCTTAATTCTAGAAAAATCACTTGGGCTGAACTTGTTGGTTCAGCTTGGGTGGCCCCGGGGAGGGCAGGGACAGGAGCAGCTGTGCCCACCCCTGGAGAAGGGATCAGGAGTACTTTGGAGGAGTCTTCGCTTCCCCAAGTAGCCCCTGACACCACACACCTGGTTGGAGTGGGGCCAGGAGCCCCCAAAACCACTTCCCACCCCAGTCGGAGCCAGCCGGGGCGGTCCCTGCCCTCACCCGCGCTCAAATCCCCCCGGTACCTTGAGGATGTGCTGAGCCGTGTAGAAGCCGGCGGGGCCGCTGCCCACCACACAGAGCCGGGGCAGCGGGGCGGCCGAGGACAGCCAGCGCCGGACACCTGCGGGGGACAAGGACACGGGGGACGCGATGCCACACGGGTCGCTGACCCCACTCCCGGCCACGGCCCGTCCCGCCCGCCTCACCCACCGCGCGGGGCGCGTCCCCCCGCACCGGCCATGGCGCACGGCGCTCGGCGGGCACGGCCGGGGTTATGTACCCACCGGCGGCGCGGCCCCCGGGGCGGGTCGGGGCGGAAACGCCGAGCCCGTGGCCTTGAGCTTGCGGCTGGGCCGGTGGGTGGCTGACGGCACCGGAACCGAGACACCGGGGGGTGCGGAGACCCCGCACTCCCGCTCCAGAGCACCGGGAACGGCTCCGGAGCTGAAGAACGAACCTGCCGGGCACGGATCCCGCAGCCGCTCGGACGCACGACCCCGATTCTTCCCGCCCCGGCTCCCCCCGCAGCCCCGGTACTCGGGGACACGTGTTCCGCCCCCCAGCGCCGGTTGACCCCGTGACGCCTCCAGACCCCGCCCCTCACGGCCCGTGACGCCGCCAGGCCCCGCCCCTTACCGCCCGTGACGCCGGCGCCCCTCCAGCACGTGCCGCCCGGTCCCATCCCGGTCGCCGCCGCCGCTGCCCCGCCCCTTCTCCCCGCCGACCAATGGCGAGGCGGGAGAGCGTCGCCCCGCCCCCACGCCGGTAACCAATGGCAGCATGCCGTTGCTCCCACACATGTCCGGAAACGAGCGGTACCATAGAGAGGTAGGAAAGGCAAGGCCGTCTCGCGGCCACCCGCGCCGCCGCTCTCTATGGCGAGGCCTCCGCGGTACACTACCTGCCCCCCGCATCGGCTCCATCCCTGCGGCTGCTAATTGCGTGCGCCCCTTTATTGCTAACACTAATTAACTGCGAGGGTCTTCCGGTGGAAGCCGAAGCTCAGACTGATTTTAACCAGCCCCTTGCACAGCTGTCCGCTTGTCACCGGGAGAAACCCACAGCATCCCCTCAGTAAAGGATGAACCAGATAAACACTACTGCCAGGCGCTCAACCCTTTCCCTGCTTTATTTCCCCTTTAATCATTCGACTGATTTCAAATGCAACTACTCACATCCCCCATGTAGGAGCACCCCCTCTTGCTTCAGCCCCCATGCAATGCACCAGGCAGGGAAATCATCTCAGTTTAATGGCTGTACAAATGCCAAAGCATGCAGACGAGAGCTAAAGGGGCTTTTTAAAAGCAATTAAGACCGAGAGGAGTTTACAGCTAGAAGCTGATTTTAATCAGGGTCATAAAACCCACATGCTTTCTCACACAGCCTTGAAAATTGGTTCATGGCTTTCTGCGAAGGCACGCTGAGAACAGCAGCTGGCCCTGTGCCTCCATCTACACCTGCTCCTCCAGGCTGTTCGTGGCGAGGACCAGGATTCCCAACGGCTTTAAATCCTGTACTTGTGCTCTGAGTCCTCAGCCTCAGCACAACACAGCCATTGCCATCCCCTTGCCTGCAGAGACGAGGCTGGAGGTGCAGTTCCAAAAATCAGCATTGACATCTACCCCAAAAAAAGAGCTGATTTAAAATCTGGGGCATCACTCCAGGCAGGGATCTTGGGGGTACTGAGCACAGGGCAAAAGAAATCTCCCTTTTCCCCATTAACATGTATCTGCCACTTCTGACGGGGAATAATCCACATATTTCCCAAATCACAAGTTGTGTGGTGCTGGCTGATTACCTATGAACACTTGCCTTTAGATGGCACTGTGTTAAACAACATCCGTGAACTCCAGCTGTGGAAAGGGCTGATGTTACCACCATCATTCAAACATTTTGGGACTGATCTCTTTGCAGCAGAGGAGGAGAACGAGCATTTTGTGCTCACCCTGCTCCCTCTGTGTGGAGACACGCGAGGCTGAGATAACTCTGAACCGAAAGCACCATCACTGCACGCTCACCCCTCGCTCACTGGAGCCAGGAGCATCATTAGTTTGGCACATTTAACATAATTTAGCTCCGATGCTCAATTAAGAAACTAGTTATGGGGGTGGAAGGGCAGCTCTGGGGAGGGTCTGTCACCCCCAAGCCCTGGGTGAAATAGGGTCTTTCCCTCAGCCCCACCTCAGGCATCACAAGATACCAGTAACAAAACCCAGCAATAAAGACAATGCACTTCACCATTTTAAGGCTGAATTTGCCAAATCATTGTTCCTAGAAGGGACCGATTTATCCCAAAGTCAGGCAAAGTGCAGGCAGCAGTGACACAGCCCGTTCCCCACCATCCACCCCTTCCCTGAGCCCCCAGCCACACATTTACAGACCTATCCCGGTGGCTCTCAGCTGGGAACTGGCTCAGGATGCGCTGGACACGGTGCCACATCCCCAGCCGCATCCCCCCGGTCCTGCTGCACCAATCAGGGGAATTCCTCTCCCCAGGTGTGAAAGCAGAGTGGATAAAACTAAGCCCTGGCTGTGAACAACAGGGGGAAATCCCCCTTTTTTTCTGTCCCCAGTATTGTACCACCCAGCTCTCCTCCCACAGTGGCTCTGTGCATCATTATGCATCCAAATGCAAGACATCAGGGAGAGACGTTTCCTGCGTGGTGGCTTTATAGAGGTGTGTGTCCGTGAAGTCCCCATCCTGTTAAAACCATCCCGCAAGTCCTGGGGCCCCCTCCTCACTGAATGCCCACCAGCTCCGTGATGGGGGGAGCGTGGACCATCAGCTCCTCGTATCTGCGGAGGAAGAGCCGGAGCCGGGAGGTGTAGGTGTCCTCGTTGTACGGCAACTTCTTCTGCTTCAGGTACTGGGAGACGACAGGTTTGATCTGCAAAGGCAACAGCAGAGTCATCTCCTTGTGGGACACCCAGGTATTTGTACAAGGTTTCCAGCCTGAGATCACAGCAAGGTGCTCAGAAAACCCATCCCATGTGCTCAAAATGGGGCTGGAGACAGCAGCACCAGCTGTAGCATCTTTACCATGAAAATTAAGAGGAAGATGGTTTCCAGTTGCAGCAACACAGGGAGTTCACCCTAGTAGAACTGCAGATTAGGAGAGACGCCCTAATGAGGTTTAATGAGGGCCAGCTATGCCTGCTCATCACTTGCACCCATAGTTATCCCCACGTGTCCCCACAGCCGGCTTGGTGACAGGGCTGGGATGCTGCCACCAGCTTAATTACCCCCTTCATTCCCCGCAAAACACCTTTGCAGTTGCTGGTCCTGCTGGCCCTGTGAGCTCAGGCAAAGGGCACGACTTGAAACCCTCTCTGGTGCTCCCGCTCCCCCTTTGCTATTTCTTAATTATTCCCCTGACTTGAGACTGAAAATAAGTGTACAGCATTAAAGAAGTAGAGATCCATCACTGAAGGGCAGCACATGGATCTGCTTTGGGATCCCCTTGAGCCACAGCAGTGCTTGGAATCCACGTTTGGAACACACCCCACACCTCAGAGCAACAAGTACAGGCATGACCAAAATTACAGGAGGTTTGCCTGGACGCCGGCTGAAATTTGTACCAGACTGGGCGGCGCTGGAGATGCTTTCCCAAGGAAAGCATCAGGAGGATCCCAGACCGCCAAGTGGCTTCTATGGGCTGGAATTGGGGCTGGGAAAGGAGCAGGGAGTGGAAATGGAGGAAAAAGAGGAATGAGGGTGGAGGGAGGTGGGCTGCGAAGCAGCCAGAGCGCTCTAGCACAGGGAAAACAGCACAGAGAGGCTCAGCCCAAGGAAGGGGCTTGCAGTGCGATGATGGATGGTCTTGTCCCTATGTCACCTTCCAACGCGCTTCTCTGCCCTGTGGGGCGGTCTCACCTTGAGGCACATGTTGTCAGAGAGGCTGGGGAAGAGGTGATGCTCCACATGGCAGCTGATGAGTGAGTGGCCGAAGGACCAGTCGAGCAGGGCGTTGCGGGGCAGGTTGAGGACACCCAGGCTCATCAGGTGGATCCGCTTGGGTTTCCGATCGGCCGCGAACATGGGGAGGCCGATGTGCTGCGGGAGAGGCAGGTGGGGACCCTGCGGCACCCACCACCTCCCCAGGTCCTTCCCAGCAGAGCAAACCACGGCTCTGGCCACCCAAGGGCATGAAGGTGACAGCCAGGCTGAGCCACGTTTGGGGATCTGGCTGCCAACCTGATGTAGCTGAAGATGTCCCTGCTTATGGCAGGGTGTTGGAATAGAGGAGCTTTGAAGGTCCCTTCCAACCCAAACTGTTCTATGATTCTATGATCCCTGAAGTCTCTCCATCCCTGGTTTGTCTGTCGATGGAGCCACAGAGCAGCACTCAGGCCCTGTCCCCCCAACCCACCCACACTTGGTGCCACCGGCCTGTCACCGTCTCAGGACCTGCAAGCCACCACAGAGGACATCACCTCTCCAACCCTTCATACCCATCTGCCCTGACGTTCTCCCAGGGCCACCACTGTCCACCTCAGCACAACCCTCCCTGTGACATTGGCACAAGGGAGATGAAAACTGAGGCTGCTCGTCTTGAGCTGACACCAGCTCCAACCAGCAGCCTCAGGGCTGTGTCATCTGTGCTGGGTGGTGGTTGGCCTGTTCCCAGTACTACTGTGACATCTCAGAGCTTCAAGTCTCTACCTGGAATATGTTGACATGGATGTAAGGATGGGCCAGGAGGGAGCGGGTGAGCAGCATGCAGAGCAGGGCGGACCACGGCGACTGGAAGCCTGAGACGTGGAGCAGCAGCCAGTAATGGCAGTATAGACCCAGAAACATGCAGCAGAGGGTCCGGAGAGCTGCTTTCCACTCCACGTTCCTCAACAAATCTATGTGAGGAAGAAGAGATAGCACTTGGGAGAGGTGCCGGTGCTTCCCCACCACTGCTGCTTCTACAGCCCACCCCATGTGATTCCATCCCATCCTTCACCTCCCTTTCTCCATCTTCCAGGTTGGCCCAAGTCTCCCAGCCCTGCTGACCTGCTGGGTTTTGGCTTTGGGGCCCAGAGCCCCCCAGTGGCAGCAGCCTGTGGGCTGCAGTCCTGTCAGCAGGTCCAGCTGAGCATTGTCACACAGGGATTTGGCTGCATCTTCATTTCTTAAGACTCACCAAGGCATTGTCTGCACCTTTGGCGTTGCGCAGAGCTGTTGTTCAGGCTGGGCTTCCTCAGCATCTTACCGTTTTCTCAGCTCTTGTCCCTGATCTTTTCCTCGCACCATTATTTCCCCTGAGCCACCGCTTTGCCAGCCCGAGCTCATTGTGTCCCAGTCCCCACACCGCCACCCCATACACAGTCAAACACTCCCTGTGTGATGCTCTGACCACCTACATGTGATGGTGAATGCTGCTACACCCAAGGGTCTGAATTAAAGGAGAGCAAATTTGGGGCACTCCAGGCTCATGATGGCTTTTGTCAGAACTTTCAACACCCAACACAGGAAAATATGAAAAATGTGAAGTGTTTTCCAAGCACCACCAGGAAGGAGAGATGCAGCAGATGCATGTACATCATTGCCTGCCTTTGCTGCAGCCCTGGTGTAGCTGATTGGGATGCCTCCAAACAAAGCAGGACCCTTTGGTGGGGTGAGACCTGGACAGGAACCAGCTCACCATACCCAGCACCACACCTACCCAGTGCAACCAGAGGGGTTAGGATGGGCACTGCAAGAGGCGCAATGAACATATAGACGTAGCGGTTCAGGAAAGGAATCTTCCAGGTGCTGGAGTCCCCCAGGCCGATGACATTGGTGTAGCCATGGTGGATCTTCACGTGGTTGTAGGTGGCTTGCTCGACCGTGAAAGCTGAGCAGAGCTGGGAGGGAAGAGAAAGGAGAGGCAATGGCATAAGCAGCAGCACCGGAGTTGGGCTCTGCCTGGCTTGGACTCACAGGAAAGGCACCCACAGGAGGTGTTCTGCACCCAGAAAGCAGCACCCAGGGGAGATGTTGGATCCATCTTGTTGTCAGGTGGTTATTTCTGAATCACAGAATGGTTTGGGTTGAAGGGACCTTCCCAGCTCATCCCATGCCACCCCTGCCATGAGCAGGGACATCTTCACCAGCTCAGGTTGCTCAGAGCCCCATCCAGCCTGGCCTGGGATGTCTCCAGGGATGGGGCATCCACCACTTCTCTGGGCAACCTGGGGCAGCGTTTCACCACCCTCATTGTAAATAATTTCTTCTTCAAGGGCTTGGGGTGCTGGCAAGGTACTGATGAGGCTTTTAGGGGAGCTGCAACCCAAACCCCACTGTCCTGCTCACCTCAATGAAGAAGACAGCCCACACTTTGCCCCAGGACTTGGACTCGGTCAAGGCGTTGTGGCTGGCCAGGTGGCTGCCCTTCACAGTCAGGGTGTGATGCACCACACCAAGAGTGAGGACACCCGCCAGGAAAGGGATGGCCTGGGCTGACCGCAGGCACAGGAACCCTGTGGACAAACCAGACGGGCAGGAGCTCGGCCACCCACACATGCTGCAGCCCTCTGAGCCAGACTTGACATGTTGCTACACCCAAACATGCCAGACGCTGCCCTAAACCTGTTTTTTCAGACACAATTGCAGGTATTTAAACTGTCGGAGCCAGAGAGCTTCCCTCCTGCACAGCTGAATGAGACATGGTCCCCATGGAGCTGAAGGTTTGGCCACATTCAGCTGCGATGGCGCTGGGCACTGCTGGTACCAGGTTCCCACCTGCAGCTCCAGCTGCGATCCCACTGTGGACAAATACGACCCTGCCAGGATTTCAGCATCCCCAGGAGTTCAAAAGCGAGAGGAGGTACTAGCTGCAGCTTTCCAAACACATTGCCAGAGCCTCGTGCTCAACCGTGTCCCCCCTCCACCTGCCGCGAACAGGGGCATTGTCACCAAAACCACCAGGATTTCCCTGCCCCATGGCAGGACACGGATGGGGCACATCAGTCCCTGTCCTGCTCTGTGTTCGTCTGCCCAGGCACTGTCCCCTCACCCCATGTGCCATCATTGCCTCATCCCAGGCTGTACCCTGGGTGTCACTGTCACCCACTACAGGTTTCCAGAGGGGTCAGGGTGCCCCATGGCATGGGATGAAGGGGTTATTGCAGCTTTGTTACGGGCTTAATAAGCTGCTAATAGGCTTCCAGCACAAAGCTCCAGCACTGCAAAAGCCACGAGGAGACAGTGGGACCCCCCAAAACCCCCTTGGCTGCGGTTTGTGGGGGGAGCTGTGCCGAGTTACCTGCCGGGAGCAGGAGGAAGCTGCCGGCGAGGATGCTGATGTCCACGCCGTGTCGCTCCCACCAGCTGCTGCTCCTCACCACCTTCTGCACCAGCTCTGAGAGCTCGGCCATCAGGGCTTCCTCCTGCTGCCGTGGGGCTCCCCCGGGGGTCACGTCCCCATCACCCAGCGCTGGCCCCGGCTCCCAGCCCTTTGCTGTCACCTCCATCCTGCTGCAATCAGGCGCTGGGACGTCCCCTGTCCCCTCAGGCTGTGGGGTACCGCTGACCTTGCCATCGACCTGCTGTCCCCTCTGCCTCACCGGGTCTCTATCCTCCAGCGGCATCTCCCTGCAGAGCAAAGGCCACGCAAGTGACATCCCCAGCACAGGGAAGCACCCCCAGCCCCAGGTGAAGGACACGGGAAGGGCAGCGTTGGAAAGGCAAAAAAAAAAAAAACAACCAATAAAAAACCCGAGAAGAACGCAGCCAGCGGGGACACCAGCAAAGCCACCCAGCCTCCCACTCTGGGGTCACCCCGGCCACCGCAGCCCCCTACTCACGCCGGCGCGGCAGCTCTCCCGGCGGTGGCCGTGCCGGGGCGGCCGGGCAGACCGTGCGGCACCGCACACCGGGGCCGAGCAGCCGGGATTTGGAGAAGGGAGGAGCAGGGGAGGACAGGGAGGAGGGCGAATGCAGATTAAGCGATGGCAATAATCCGCCTCTGCGACCCATGGCGGGGCGGTGGGGTAGGCGCTCGGGGGCAGAGAAGGAGGGAAGGAGCAGAAAAACGATGGAGAAAGGCGGTGGAAACGCTGGAAGAGAAGGAGCTGAGCGCCAGAAATAGCCCTGAGAAACCCAAGCGGAGCATCGAGGACGGGGATAAGGTTTCGCTTCTGCCGGGGAGCGGGAGCAAACGCTGCCCAGTCTCCGGGAAAGCGGTTTTGGGGAGGAAAACAGCGTGTTTCGCAGCAAGGAGTGGGGCTGCGGGAAGGAGGGGGCAGTGCATGGATGCGCAGTGACCTGAGCCTGAATACACTGCTGCTGCTCAGCACCCTCTTCTGTGCTGGCGGGGGACACCCGCCGGGAACCAGGTCACCCCAAAGATGTGCCCAGCAGCCATGGCACCCAGCACTAGCGCTTACAGGGTCCCTCTTCTCTTCTGGGCTGTTTTCAAGAGTTTTGTAACAACACCCTCCCTTTTCCATCACTGCTTTCTGAACTAATCACCCGCAGGACAGGCACCCCAAAAGCTTTGGGGATGCCTGTGCACAGACCGAGATCCATTTCTTTATGGAAGGCGGCTAAAAACATGCCACTTCTCACTGGGATGCTAGATTTCTTCTTGTTTTGTTATTTCTCCTAAAAAAATACCCCTGAATCAGCTCAGTTGAAAGGTACTGATCCACCAAAGCTTCGATGGACACTGACATTTAGCAAAGCCATGGATAAGGCAGGTTTGCTACACCCATCTCGGGGATACCCGAGCCCCAAACTGGGACAGGCTCGATGCCTCCAGTAACAGCACAGCCCTGCGGTGACCTGCAGGGAGCAAACCTCGCACCCAAGTTGCACCAAGTCCCGGGAGAAAAAATTAATAACAATAATAAAATATAATAAGGGAATAATAGAATAAATAATGAAATAAAAATAAAGATACTAAAAATAATAAAAATAAACAAATCACACCTACTGCAAAACGGGCAGAGCTGAGGGTGTGTGAGAGACCTGCTGAAGTTTCAGTCGTGCTGTAAGAGCTTGCATTACAAAAGATCATTTCCAGAGCGAGGGACACCAAGGAATTAAAGCAACGTATGAAGCCCAGTGAGCTGCAGGGCTGGCAGGTGGGTGATTCAGCCCGATATGCAGCACAGATCTCATCACCCGCTCATTAGCAAGGGAAACCTGCGGCCAGGAGAGCACCCATGGGTGCTGCTGGGCCAGGGGGAGGAGGGTGTCAGACCCGAAGGGTGCATGTGGTGGGACTGCTGGGTTCCGCTCCTGGATGACGCCTTCCTCACCTTCCTCACACCCAGGACAACACAGCAAGGGAAGGTGACAAAGCCCTGCTCCGAGGGTGCCGTTTGGTAGGTCCAAAGGTGACCGGTGGTGGATCTGCCATTACACAAGAGCAGAACAGGGCAGGACTGGTCACGTGGCAGCGGAGAAGGTGGGGATCAGTCCCACGTCCAGGACCAACACAAGCCATCAGGATCCCACCGCAGTCACTGTGTGGCATTGTTCGGTCCCACTCTCAGGGATCACCTGGGAGAAGAGAAGGAATAGCAGAAAGAAAACCACATGGGAGAGGCCGAGTTCTGGCTTCTGAAAAAAGTGTCAAACCCAAAAGAGCCTCTTACTTCAAGTTGAGGGTCACGATGCCCACGAATGAGGAGCAGCTGTGAGGAGTCTGTAGCCCTAAATCTTCTTCCTTGCTGCCTTGGAGAGCTCCATTTTAAAAATAAACTTTAAAACCCCAATTTACATCTGATTTTCCACCACGTGCAGGCCAAGCCATGCAATCCTACTGACCCCACAGAGATTTTAGGGATGAAAGCAAATGCTGACTTGGCCCTTGCACCGTAGACGCAAACACCTCCAATTTAGCAGGAAAAACACATTAAAGACTCACAAATCCTTTGGCACAGCATGGCAGCTGGAGGGGATCAGCATAATCCCCACAACAGCGAGCTCTTGCTGGCAGCTGCCGACCCCAGAGCAGCAACAAGGTCCGGCAGACAGACCCCACTGGTTCCACCAGCTCCCAGGATCAGGCACCCACCACAGCCCCAAATCCAGGAGCTGTTTGCAAAAGTTGCAGTATTTGCACCCCAGGGCTGTGGTGGGGGGCAGAGCCCACTTAGCAGCCCCTCCATCCCTATGGTTGCCCTGCAGACCCTCCTCTTCCTCCAGGGAGGAAGGAGCAGGCTGCAGGAACTGACAAGAAGGCACCATCAACACCCCCAGCCGCTCTTCCCCTAGCATCAATGGGACTGCAGAGATTCGCTTTTTTTAAGCCTTGGGTTTGGGTGGGCTTTCCCCTCCTCTCTTTCACACCAAGCACATTTGAGTAATTAACGAGGGACTAATTACTGCCATCCCCTCCCCAGCAGAGAAAGCTTAAGCCGCATCCTCTTTTCCTCTTGGGGTCTGGCAGAGCCACAGGGCCCTCAAGAAGAAGAAAATTATAATTTGTGGGGTTTGACACCCCAACCCTCTCCCTGAGGCTGAGGGCTGAGCGAGGAGCTCCATCTGCAGGCAAAGCCCTGTCTCTGTCACCCCCAAAGCAGCTCCGTCCCCCCTCATTCAGGTCCTGGCACAAGCGGGTTTGGCACATCCCGGGCTCTGCAGCCAAGCAGCTCCTACAGCTGCTGCCAAGGAGGAGCTCAGCACCCACACCCACCCATCCCGGGGTGCCACATGGTGCACCCCAAACCTTCCATCCCTGGGGCTGTGAGTGCAGGACAAGCTTGGGAGCCTCGGGGCTGGCACCAGAGGGAGTTGGAGCTCTGTGCCATGGCTGCTCTCACTGTCATTTTGCAAAAACCCCGGGGTGCTCAATCCCTGGGGGCTGGTGGGCTCCCAAAAGGTAAGGCCCAGGTTGATCAGTGCACCAGGGCAAAGAGCTCTTGGTGGGTGCTGTGGGTGGCACAGCCACCGAACCCCATCCCACCGAGTGCAAAGTTCCTTCCCAGGGACCCAGACCCTGGACACAGTCACAGCACCTCCTCAGGGTTCCCGTCACTGCGGTGCCAGGCTGGGATGGGGCTGGCAGGGACGGCAAGATGCCAGATCAGTCTGGGGCTGCTCGGTAGCCGGGACGTGGCAAGGCCATGCTTTTAACCTTGAATAAATACCACCCTGGGACGCCTTGCTGTTTGCAGGGCACAAACGACCACTTTGGGTGATGGAAAACTTCCCGCTCATGTTCAGCAACTCCGGGAAGAAACAGGATCCCAGGGCCGGCTAATCTGGCTGATCTGTTTGCACCAGCTGGCATGGTACACACCGGATGGCGGCGAGACAGGGCAGGCAAAGCCACGCTGCCCTGTCCTGGGTCATGCACGGGCTACTGGGGGGCACCACAGATGGAAACTGGTGGTCTCATCCAGGCTCTGTGTTGGCCTGATGCTGCCCAGGTACCTCAGGAGGAAAGCAGCTGAAAGGCATAGCCCCACAAAGGGCATTGCCCAGCCAGAAAGGGGGTGCAAGCCCAATGCCCCAATGTCACCTTTGCATTGCTGCCATATCTTCTTTGTCCCTGTTTGACCCACGGATGAGCTCTGGGGAGGTCACACGTGGGGAATTGCTCTGCAAAACCTCAACGATGTTCAACCCGGGGTGAGAAGAGGTGGGATTTACCTGCCGGCAGCAGCTGGGTATGGAGATGTCACCTGAGCTCCTCAGTGCTGCGGCCACATGGCATAGCAGGACCTGAGCCCTCCCAGCTCTGAGGTTGGGACAGTGGCCCTGCAGGTCCTTTCCAGGCCGGTGCAGTGCAGGGACAGGACCACGAGCATCCCCGCTTGCAGAGTAGGGCTGGACCCTGGCACAGCATCTGCACCACGGGACTGCCTGTGCAGAACAGGAGGATCTTCCTCACACGGGATCAGACACGTGCCTGATATCGGCTGTGCCGTGGAGGGGAATGCAACTGCTTTCCTTCTCCTCAGCAGCCATCTGCAGACATGAGAACCCCAAATCTCAGGAACAAACCCCGGGTGTAAGTCCAGGCTGCAGGGTTGGGTGAGACCCACAGCAGTAAGTGCAGGAGGTTTATTCAAAACCAATTGCATATGAGAATCAAATGTAGCACAAAACTCATCCCTGAGTCCTCAGATATCCCTTCCCAGGGCTTGAAATAACAGCACCAAAACGCATTCCTGCCCACGAGCACCCCATCTGCCCCCAGGGACTCACTGAGTATCCACCACAAGCCATTTTGGCCACCCCCACCAGAAAATCCTGATACCTACCCAGCCTGCGTTTTCAGTTTTATATATCAGCAGTGAATAAAACAGTTGTCATCTTCCCCCTGCTCCAGCCCAGCTTAATTTCCAAAGCCTGGCTGGAGGTGTCAACTAATCACAGACTTCCTCCACTTAGCAGCTCTGGCAGAAGGTAATCACTGGTTTGGGTGCATCTGCTCTTGCCCCGACCGAAACTGCTTGCCCCCACCCCTTGGTCCCTGGCGTCACCGCCTGGCCAGGTGTTACCTAATGCGGGCACACAGCAGGGATGCTGCAGGCTCTGTTTCACTTTGCTTCCAAAATGCCAAGCCTGCCACTGGCAGTGATATTAAATGATGGCTGAGCCCTCTTGCCCGTTGACCTGGGAGCTCTTTTGTGACCTTGGAGGCCTGCAGGGTCCCGGACTGATGACAGTGGGCCCTAAGAGGGAACGGGCATTGGTCCAGCACCGGTCATCAGGCAGCAATCAGAACGATGCTCCTGGGTACAACACTGCACCTCCACTTCTCAAAAAAGAAATACGATTCTCCTTGTAACCACAGCACTGACCAACCCCAGATCCCGCTCCTGCTCTCTGGTGCCCTTCCAGTCCCCAGGCCACCGGTAGCAGCCACACACGTGTCCCCACAGGCAGGCACCCAGCCTGGCAGCTCCTGGCAGCCGCCTACACGAAACTTTTACCGCTCGGCACAAGCTGGGTAACTCCAAGATCTACTACTTGCCCTCTCTAGTAAAGATGGATGTTTCCAGCCTCCTCAGCACATGGAGGGAGGACGAGGACCCCAGTGAGGTTGTGCCGGGGATGTCACTACCCAGCACTTCCTAAACAAGGACCATTTGCTGGGGCAGCTCAGCACCGCTGGCCACAGCTGCTTTTCGGGACCAGGTGTCCCTGCCAGTTCCCCCCACCAGCTTCATGGGCCAAGAAGGGAAAGGGGTTGGGAAGGAAGGTAGCTCTTGGGGCCAAGACCTTCCTGACTTCTCCCCCAGGAGTATTTGGGCACACTCTGTTGAGGTCATTGCTTTTACCCAGTATGAGAAACCAGAGCTAAACTGGATGCAGACCAGTAACTGCGTCTTGGCTCCATTGGTGCTCTTTGTGGGATCAGGCGATGTTGAATTCACAGAAACCAGGGATTTCTGCAACACAGAAAGCTCCCTACTCAATAGGAAGCCTATGCACAGCTTTAATCAGCAAAAGGAGGGGGCTGCATGATGCTACCCCTACACATGAGATGGGCATTGCCCTCCGCCGGGCACAGGACCTGGCACAGTGAGTCGGTGCCACCCTGGGTGCAAACAGGAATGGGTGCTGCAGTCCTGGGCAGGTGCCTGATCACGCTCCGCTCCAGCCAGGGGCAAAGCGAGGGCAGCCGGGGCTGTGACGCATCTGCCGTGCCCGGGAGGCAGCGCCTGGACAGGAGCGAGCTGCCTGGCCAGGCTGGGAAGCCAAAGCGCTGTGTCATTCCTTCGGGCTGGAAATTTGGTCCGGAGCCAAAAGGCTGTCTGATTCCAGCCAGAGTCCAAGAATTCACCCCCACCTCCCCAGGTTTCGCACACCCGTAACCTATTCCCTGTTTTCAGCCGCTGCGGGGATGCAATGGCCAAGCCAAGGGGCTGGGGAGGGGGTTTGCCCTCCTGGTTCCATCTGACAAAGACAGGCTCCATCTCCCTGTCAGGCCTGGGTACACATCCAGCCAATACCCCACGTGTCCCCTCTGTCCCCGTGCTGCCAGGCCTGAGCAAGGGTGACTGAGTTTTGGAGGCCGAACTGCCCCGAGCCCACCTCCCTAGGGAAATGCGCACCCTTCCCGGTGGGCACGGGCAGCCCACCAGAGCCCTGCCGAACCTGCCGCTGCACTGAGGGCAGTTTTTGTTTCTTCTTCAAGGTGAGAGCCCAGATGCTCCCTGCCAGCCAGAGGGATAACTCACACACTGCCTGGCAGCGATTTCATCAGCACGGCCGGACCCATAAAACCAGTTAGCTTGGAAAAACAGGGACTCTTCTAATGATACCTTTGGAGCTCTGGATCCCAGTCCACCAAGGGAATATCTGCAGGAGTCCGGAGGAGGTTGCGGGTCAGCTCTGGCTGGCACACGGCTGCATCCCCAGCCCTGCCAGCAGCACCAGATGAAGGAGCCGTCCTCCATCCCCAGTGGCCAAAAAATGGCATGCTGCAACCTCCTAGGAAAACACAAACACCAGGAAAGCTGCTAATCCTGCAACCAGTTTTGCCACAAAAGCAAGATCTCCCCAGCCCTTTTCCTCCAGCTTTCTCCCTCCCACCATGAGCCATTGCAGGCAAATCCAAGGTGCTGCTCCTTAATCCTAGCCCAGGGAAGTAGGAGCCACCCTGACTCATGAAACCTCACCAGTGCACTTTATTACTGATTTCGGCAAGGCTCCACTGGCTTCGGGATCAGTGGCAGCCAGAGTTCACCGGTGGGAGGACAAAGCGGGGCAAACCAAAAGAGGGAAGAGACCCATGAAAAAAAATTAAGGTTTAGAATAGAAACCAGATTAGGGCTAAACTGTGGGAGGTAGGATCTGTCACAGCATCAGAGTGGGTTGCCGCTGCCAGCCCAGGGGACATAAGGGTCTCTGAGCCATCCTCAGCACCCTCACCAAGTCCACAGGGTTGCCAGTCCTCCAGTTTTGGGAGTCACTCCAATTTTGGGAATCTCCCAGGGGGAGAGGGGCTGCAGGGATGAGCCTGGGTGCAAAATGAAGAAGAGCTCAGCCCTAAAAATGTCCCTTCATCCTGCAAGGGCTCTTTTGGTCCATCACGTGGCCAGTGCTTGGGACTGCTCCTCCGGAGGGTCATTGCTGCCCCAGGAGAGCCGTGTCAGGGGCAGCCGGACAGAGACTCAGCAGGAACATGGACTCAGCAGTTCTACATAAAAAGTAGGGTTTCTTTCCTTTCTTCCTGAATGGGAAAAGAACAATCAACAATGAGCCAAGCTTGGCGCAAGGCGAGATAAGACTGATCTCTTGCGGAGGCAGGACGAGCGTCATTGGGCACTTGGCACAGCCCAGAGAGTTATCCCAAAACGCGCAGAGGGTTCACGAGGTGCCACCAGCACCACCCCAGCACCCACCAGCACAGGGAGCCCATGGGTGGCCAGATCTCTGGCAAAAGCAGGAGCCGTCCCATGGCCACGTCCCCGGCTGGGACACAGCCAGCCAGTGCCAGGCAGGGTTACGGCAGGGAGCTGATAGCGGGATTTACGGAGCGAGGCCGGAGGCGGTTCTGGGAATAGTTCCGCTGCCCGGTGTGAGCCTGTTTACCCAGCAAGATGTCGCCTTCCGGCGCATGGCACAGGTGATGCCCCCGGAAAACCAGGTGATTTTCTGGGAGAAGGGGTGACTAAGAGTCGTGTTTTGTTGGAAAAAGGGGTGAAACCAACCTCCTTGGAGCTGATAGGAAGTCTCCTTGGAGCACCCATGATTCAGACTGTACATGGACTGATGGCTTTGCTCAGCCCACGGACCACTTGTCACTCAGGATTTCACTCCACCTGCTCCAGACAGGAGAAAACCCGGACAAAACCATGTCAGCTGTGTCAAGAAACACCCTCACAACCTCCGCTTTCCCCAAACTGCAGGTCTTCCTTTCTCATAGTGAAAAGTTCTGTGGCCAACAAAATTACTCCTACTGAAGACAAGTCCACAACGATATCATGAGTGGGTTCCCATGCCCATCCCCTGCCCCACTGAAGCACTGGGCACATTGTTCTCAGCCCCTTGGGAAGGCTCTGCTGGTGGGGAGGACATCTGAGGAGAGATGGCAAGCGCTGCCAGATCCTGCTCTTTTACTTGCCTGAAAATCTGTGGGGAAAAACAGTGGAAAAAGTTGCTTTTGTTTAGCTTTCAGTCCCAACACGGCCTTATCCTGCTGTCAGGGCTGGAACAGCTCTTGGGTGGTGAGAGCGGGAGCTTACGGTTCCCTTCAGAGAGGAATGTGCCCATCCCATGTCACCCTCGTGTCTGCAGGATGCCCGAGGACCTGCTCATCCCCACCGCCATGGAAAGCCATCACCTTGTGCAGGGTCAAACCAGCCCCAGCTCGGGGACAGCGTCCCTGGCCACGGGGTTGGTGCTTCCTGGGGAAAGGTGGCCGGAGCACGTGGCGTTGCTGCCTGTGGAGCTGAGCGCAGCCCCGGGCGGGTGAGTAACACCTTCGTCCAGCTGCCTCGAATGCCGGGGGTTGATCCATCACCCGGTGCCGGCAGGCAAGGAGGTGTGCTGCTCCGCTGGAACACAGGGGCCCCACTCAGCACCTCCAAAATGCCTCCCGGGGAAGGTCAGGGAGCTCCTCCCTGCTCCTGTGAATGGGACTGACCCTGCTCAGCATCACAACCCTTTGCTCTTCTGTGCCCTCTCCTACCCACTCCATACAAGTGCTCCCCCTGCCCTCCTCCTGCCATGGCCCCCGACCCACCAGCCGGGAACCTGCTGCCCTCCACCCTAACCACAGCTCTTGGACACATGGGTACCTCCAGACCATCTTCACCCCTTCTCCAGGTTGGCTTTTATCCCTCTATGGGTGCTGCCCAGCCCTGCCATGTTCCTCCAGGAAGGCCAAGTGCCCCTCGTGGGTACCACTGCCAGCCGGGGCTTTTGTGAGGGACGTCCATCGCGGGGCGGGGGACTGGGCCATCCTCATTCCTGCAGGCGTTATCCCGTTGTCACAGACACGGCACCCTGCCCGCACAGGATTGTATAACCTCTTACATCAGGCAGCACTGGGCTGAGGCCAAACGGCTCCTGCTTCTCTCCCTGCCTGTGCTGGCCCAGCTCCACAGCCGGTCCTGGGCCCCCAAGCTCTGGGGTCCCACTCCTCAGGGATTCCCATACTCACTGGGTGCCCCATGGGCCCATCCGCCCAGCAGCCTTCCCATGGGGACACCAGCAGGTGCTGTCACCTGGTCCCTGTCATGCTGTGACCCAAGGACACTCATCCTCCGCCTCAAGACCCTTTGGGACGCAGTCCTGCTTCACACAGGGCAGCCTTTGCTGTTGTCTGTGAAAGCAACAAACATTGAAAAACAGATGGGTTTATGCTTCTTCCAGGGAAGAAGGGGCTAAATACAGCTAAGGCTGCTTGCTGGCTGGCAGCAGGGACAAGCCCAGCACAGCCCGACTGGTGCCCCAAAAGCCTCCACCTCCCCAGCCGCCCCTGGCCTGCTTTCCAAACCCAGCCGACCGGGTTTCGAGGTGCTGGAGGGGTGCCAAAGCACCAGGGCAGCAGGGTGAAGGCATTCCCGGGCAGGACACTGTGCCAAGAAGAGCACGCGCCGCTCATCTCCCCTTCTCAGCCCCCAAAACACGAGGAAAACCCCTGGGGAGATGTTGTCTGTGGGTAAAACCAACGGCCAGCTCATGGCTGCCTGTCAGTGCCCTCAAGGGCTGTGCAGCACCTGCAAAACCCACAGCCAGGGTCTGCACAGCCCTGGGCGCGGATGGCCAAGCCCACGCGCCGCTGTCGAGCACCCACTGTGGCCCCTCAGGCATAACCCGCGGGTTGCAAAGTGCTGCAGGGCTCGCTTTGGTGCTGGGTGCTCTTATGTAAGGAAGCGGGAGAGCGGCTGAGGATGAGCCCAGCTTTATAGGTCAGAAAATGGAGGTGCGGGGCAGTCAAGGGATTGGGCTGGGGCAGCCGTGAGTCAGTGGCAAAGGAGGGACCGGCTCGGCGGAGGCTTTATTAGCTGATGAGGGGTGGAGCAAAGCTCCACAGACAGGCGAGGAGCCACAGCATCAACCCAGCAGGGTCCCGCTGTCCCACACGACGTGTCCCCCAGCACCCCGACCCACCGGCGATGCAGCTCCAGCCCCACTCCTCCTCCTCCTCGCTGTGCCCCTGAGGGGAGGCTGAGCCACTTGTCCCCCTCCGCAGCCCCAAACTCGCCCGCAGCGCAGCCAGGACGGCGGTGATGGAGCAAGGTCAGTGAAACTGGTTTCTCCTCCTTGGTCCCTGGAGCAGGCGGGCTGGGGAGCTCAGACGTGTTGACAGCGGCTCTCGTTAGCTCGGTTAATGAGCGAGGCCAAGGGCTGGACCCTCTGCTCTGGAGGTAGCGGCTGGGATGGGGCTATGGTCACCCTGTGCATCTCCCCATCCCTCCCTGGGCAGACAGCCCCGTTGCTCAGCTCAGTCTTCCCTGGCCCCACGGGAGTCCCATGCCCCAGGAGGTGAGCTCCCAAATGCCAAGGGGGCTGGGGCAGCTGAAATAATGTGTGTTTGCACGGCAATTCTGCTGTGTTGGCGACCCAGAGGTGTTTGGGGGCAGCAGCCCAGGGTGCTAGCCTGATGGCCAAGCAGTTGATCAAAGCTCAAGGGTTGTTTGTGGCTGTGGAGAAGCACCAAGCTGGGGGGTTGTCAAAGCCAGGGGAAGAGGCAGCATCCAGGCCAGGTGCCAGGATCCTTCCTCTGCCCTGTTCAGGCCTTTCACCACCTCGTTGGAGCTCCTTGCACTGCCCACAGTCGATAGCACCACACAGCCAGGATGGGGAAATGCAGAGGGCGGCCACCCATCCCGTACGTGGGTGCATTTCCAAAATGCAGCCAGAGAACACGAGGCAACCTCCCGAGGGGTGAGCATGGGCAAAGGTCCCCACTTTCAGTGCTGAATTTTGCTGTGACGTGGCCATGCCAAGCCAAGCTCTGCCGCTTCCCATTGGTGGGACAATGGGTCAGGAACAGTGTGATGTTGTAGCAGCCAGATCTGTGCCCAGCACCTTCCCAGAGAAATCCATCCCCACCAGGGCTTAAATGCTTGTGTAGGACTTACTGCCTGGGTTTAGGTAGTTTCTGAGCAGATGACCCCTTGCAGCCCTGTGCTTGCTGCTCCCGATGTGGTCCTGTGGTGGGTCGGGTGGTCCAGCCTTCACACGAGTGTCTCCTCCAGTGACAGATGCTCCTGGTCCCACCAGGACCTTTGGGGTTGTGTGGTTCTGCTGGCTTTGGAGAGTGCTGTTGAGTTGGAACTCAATGTCCTGCAGCAGGAAAACAGAGTCATTGCCAAAGCAGGTCCTCAAAAGTTAAAGCTCAGAAAAACATCAGGGGACAGGAGCCGCAGGAAGGCTGTCCCTGTCACTGGGGCCGCACAGGGCTGCTTGGTGCCCTCACCCCAGCACAGGGCCAGCTCCATCGCTGGCATCGGAGTCAAGGTCTCCTGAAACACAGTTCCTGGTAGCTTTGGCATCCCCAGCAGCAGATCCTGTCCCCACCGCTGGCTTCAGGGTCACACCAGGGTGAGCCAGGAGCCTGGTGTCACAACGCACAGGGGTGTTTGGCAGCTGGGGACAAAGATCAGGCAGAGCCTGTGCTTGATGCGCAGTTATCCCCAGCCACACTGTCAGTGCTCAGTGGGATGAATCCAGACCAACACCTTGAACCTGACCACAGCCACATCTTTACCCCAACCAAAGGACCCCCAGCCTGAAGTCCCCAGCTATTTGCCTTTAAATCCCTCCCTCTCTCTATGCTGTTGGTACAGGAGCTTGGGAGAAGACATCTGGCTTTTCCAGCTCCAGGTGACTCCATAGTTCCCCCATTGGCCCCCAGCTCACCCAGTCCGAGTTCTGAGAGACCCTGGAGTTTCTCATAGTGGGAGCATTTCCTTACATGCTTCTGCAGAACCAGCTCCATACCCCTGCAGAGGCTGGAAAAGGTTATTGCAGCCACAACCCCACAATTACAGAGTAAACCTGCACTCTGACCCTGCACGGAGCCCCATGGGAGGTGCTGCCCTGCTCCTGACCCTCGTTCAGCAACAGTCAGGGAGTTTAGCTCAACACCCAGGAGGGAGCATCTCCCTACCCTGCACCTAGAGCAAAGAGCCTGCCTGCTCTAGGCCAGAGGCAGATGGGTCCAGGGCACCAGCGATGTCCCAGACTTTGTTCCTCGCCAGGGATGCTCAGTGTCATCTGTGGGTGCATCCCTGTGCTCCTCCAGCCACTCTGGCTGAGAGCAAGCCAAGGTGATGGGTACCAGGATGACGGGTACCAGGGACCTCACTCTGACCCCAGACATTTGGTGGCAGCATCCAGAGCATTGCATGATATTTTGCTAACATTTATGAATTGCACAGGGCAGACTTAGAAAATAATTCACCCTAAAGCCAGTATTAAAAGAAAACACTCCACTTCTTGCACTTCCTCAGCCCACTCTTGCTCAGGGAGGACATTCTGAGCCATGTCCATGTTGCTGCCTTTTGGGGCACTTTGACTTTGGGAACTGCCGCGGAGGGTCCTGAAAGCTGTTGCAAAGCCCCAGCAAGGTGCAGCACCCAACCCTGGCTGTATCAGCACCACATCCAGCCCTGCACTCGGCTGCCGGGGGCAAAGCCGGGGCGTGCCGCGGGTGTTCTGCATGGAACTCCTTCCCCTCGCCTCCATCTTCCTGCAGCCACGTGTTACTCAGCCGCTCTGCCAGGAAGTGAATCCCTGGTGGGATGGGCAGGAAATAGTTAAGCAAGTGACGTGCAATGGCCCATGCTGGCCTGGCAGGTCCCAGACCCCAGCATCACCCTCCAGTGTGGGCACCATGACTGTCAGCAGCTGTCTCCAGCTGTGAGGCTGGAGGAGCATCAGGTAGAGCTGAGGACCAGGTGCTCCAGCCCATGGAACATGCCTTCCCATGGTCCTCTCTGCCCGTAGGACCTACCTGGTGCCCTGAGCCATGCCCTTTCTTGGTTCCCATGCCAGCCCTACATGGCATGGATGAGAACACGTGCTGTGCAAGGGGAACAGCTGATAACCCCGGTGCTGCAGCAGCCTGGGGGAAGGAGCCATGTCCCCTAGGCTGGCCACGGTCCCCAGCAGCCAAGCAGGGATGCTGCAACACTCACTTGGTGCCTGCAAGCCCTCATCTCTAACACCACTGCTGCACACCCTCGGTGATCCCCCAAAAACCTCCCTTGCCTTCTCCCTCCTCCAGAGCATGGTCTGGGGGCCCAGCCAGCTCCTAAGGACAGGGAGATGAGAGCATCTGAGTGACAGTGAGTGCCAACACATCCCTTTTGCAGCTGCCACACAAGGATAAGGGCAGGGCCTGTGAATTGGCATCACTGTCGCAAGCGATGCTTGTCCACTTGAGGAGCCAGGGCTGTCCAGCTCAAGGATGGGGTATCCATGCTGTCACCAGACCACTGGCATGGCCCCTTGGCCCCACTCTACCCCCTATCTGTCACCTCCTCCACCACTCGGGACAGGGAAATACATGTGCAAGGTGAACCCAGGGGACTGGTCTTGCAGGGAAGCCCAATTTAACACAGGTACAGGGCAGTCTGGTGTTGATGACGTGGGGCACTAAGGGACAGCTGTCCCCAGTGTCACAAGATTCCTGCCAGGGTGATGCTCCATGCGCCGGCACGGTGCTGGTGGGACCCACACCAAGTCCCATTGCCAGCAGAGGTGAAGGTCAGTGTTTTCTTGCTGGCAGCACTGGGTCAGGGAAACCTGCTGCCTGGCTGGGTTTCTGTTTGGGAGGGTATTTAAGAGTGTTCTCCAGGGTGTGCCAGCCCCAGCCTCCACCCTGCTTTCACAAGCGCCTCTCCGAAAGGAGCTTGTTGTTCTCAGCCACTGAGCAGATGCAATTAGCACCAGCAAGGTTCCCCCACAGAGGCTGAGGACCCAGGGACACCCACATCCCCTCCACATGCCCAGGACAGGCAGACTCTGGCTCCATCATGAGCCTGGTAGGATGCAGCAGCCCAGACAGCCAAGGGGAACTGGAAACCAGGAGGCATCTCATGAGCCAAGGGGTTTGAACACCCTGTCCTGCAAGGGCTGCATCCCCACACTTTGTGGGAGACAACCTGGTTGGAATCAAGGGCCAAACCCAAAGCCAAGCAACACATAGGAGCCAAAGAGGGTGCTGGCATCTCTGACAGCCACCTCTGTGCCCACAGACTGTGCTCCTCACCCCACGTGGGGCAGCCATGGGCATGAGTCCACCTCCTGGGCTCTGCAACACTGCATTGGTGCTACAGCTCAGCTTTGGTCTCTTGTTGTGGTCATGGAAGTGACCATGTTGGTCTTAGGGCTTGGCAATCCAAGAGGGGTTTCTGGGCTTGGTCTTATGTGTGTGGGGCCATGTCTCATGGTGTTTGGGTACTGTCATGTCACCAAAACTTTTCACCGGCTTTTTAGAGGAAAGACAAGTTGGGAGAAGGGTTCTCTGTCAGCATCAGCCCAACATCAGCAACTGCTTGGGTGCTTCTAAACAAAAAAGCAAAGTGTTGGTTCATGGTGGGCAGCTGGTGCTCTGCCAGTTATCCAGAGGAAGGGCAGAGGGCTTGGCTGAAATCACACGTGTGCACAGGGAAGGGGATGAATTCAGCCACTGTAACCTCACCTGAAAACTGGCCTTGAGTTATGGGTCCTGCTCACAGCCAGGACTTGGCGTCCATCCCTGCGTCCCTGCATCCTCGCAGCCCCCTGGGCAGCAGATCCCATCCTTCTCTCCCAGGCCCGGTCCCAGCAGAGGGAGCTGTGACATTAGCACGCTGTGACATTAGTGAGCCCAGCCACCGCTGTCCCGGCTGGGACGGCAGCCCCGGCCTTTGGAGAGGGACCAAAGACAACAGTTCTGGGGCCCCGGAGTCGCGCAGCCTTCTCAGAGAGCTCGCTGATTCAGCACATCTGATTGCTCACCCTTTTCCCTGGAAATCAAGCCAAGAGTTATGCGGAACTTGTACATTCAAATATAAATGCAATTTTAGCGAGGGAAAAAAAAAATACCAACATCATACACACACTTTAAAAAGTCCTTCTCAGTCTGCATCCATGCAGAGAGATCCTGGCCCTGTGGTGCAGCGGGGCTGTTCAGCTGATGCTGGAGAATCTGTTTGAAGGGAATGGAGACCCAAACCACTCCTGTTGAGGCTTCAGCCCCTTGGGGAGCAGCAGGACAGAGCCACCTCGCAAAGACTTAATTCTTGCTTGCAGAGAGTTTTTATCCTCCCCTACGCACACACACAAAGAGGGCACAAACAGGCAGGCAGGAGCGCAGTTTCACACCAAACAAATCCTCAACCTCCAAACAGGAAAAACACCCCCCCAAGTCTGTGCTCCAGACCCCAGCCAGAGCATGTGCAGACTGCCAGGACCCACCGTGCTCAGGTCATTCCTTATCATTTGCATCCCTGAGATAAGGCTGGGTAAGCAATACCAGTAACACCACATGGCGTTTCTCTGATCTGGCGGTTTGCATCACAGCCTGGATGGGCACATTGCCAGCACCCCATGGCAAGGGGCTGGTGGCTCTCCCCTGTTAGGGTACATCACTGCAAAATCAGGGGAGGGTGCAAGCCCCAGAAACACCCCACAAACACCCAGGAGCTGCCTGTAGATCGTGTATATGAAATATTGCAGTGGAGCTGAGGGCTCAGAATGCGTGTGAGAAGGTCAGCGGGAGATGTGATGAGTCTGTGGAAAACAACTAATGCTCTGGTTTGGAGCTGGGCTGTGTTTGACGCATCAGGGGTGCTCGAAGCCAACTCTGTGCTGCAGCCTGGTGCTGTGCTCGGTCCAGGGAAGCTCCTGGAGATGAGGATCCAGGCCCTTCACACACAAACGGCTTCATTTTGGATCATCACGCTCAAGACAGTGCAGGCTGGATTCACAGACGTGTCTGGAGCCTGCTGGCAAAAGTCAGGGCTGGCACATTTCAAACTAAACAGCCTCAAACCACAGCAATCAAAACTCTCTTCCAAAAACACAGCACCAAACACCACACCAAAGCAGCCTAGAACCAGGAGAGAGGCCAGGACTCCCCATTCCCCTGCTCCTCCAGCCCAAATCCCAAATCAACCACTTGGCTCAAGAAAGAATGGGTGTAATTATTTATTTTGGGTCCCTTTGAAAATCCCATCACAAGTATCCTTCTGTTCATGGCTTTGTGTGGTCCCTCAGCCCGCGACAGCAGTGTGTCCTCTCCCGCTGGGCAGCACTCTTGTTCCTCCAGCGAGCAGGTGGCTGTTGTCCCTTCAAGGCTGGCATGCTGGAGCTGCCCGTCCCATCTCAGCAGCCGTCCCTGCGCACGAGTTACCACCCGGAGCATCGCACAGAGACGGAGCGGAGCGAGGGGGCAGGAGGACAGTCTGGAGGGACCAGGGGGGATGGCTGGAGCTTTCAGCTGCCCCAGGAAGAGTCTCTGGCTTGTGTTTTCTGGCAACTTAGAACTGTGTTTTTTTTCTCTCAATCATTACAAAAAAAAAAAGTATAAATAAAATAAAATGCTGCTGCTGCTATCTGCAAAGGGAGAGAAAAATCTATCAGCACCCTGAGAACCCAAGACTGAGCTGTACCGAAATCCTGTAAAACCAGCAAGAACATAGATATACCTGAAGGCTGAGAAGCCCGAACAATACATTAGATCAGGGTGTCAGCGGATGTGACAGCAGGGACACCCACAGCGGGGCCTTCCCTTCACCTCTATGGCAGACACGTGGTCTTTCAGACCAACCCACCCCTGGAAACACCGTGAAACAGCAATGACTCCAACCCAGATACGCAATCTCCAAAGGTCTGAGTAAGATCCCAAGCACCTGGGGAAGGATTCCCAGTCCCACAGGGCACTGCCCTCAGCCTTCTCCCGCTGGGAATTGCGGTTCGTTTCCTAACACCTTGAAAAGGTGAAGAGTCAAGACAAGCCCAAGTGTGGTTGAGAATCCCAGCTACAGAGACTCAGAAGAACCAGCCCGCAGCGCGGTGTGCACCCGTACAGGTTATGAAACAAAGCAAAGGCTCCACATCCTGCCCAGCCACACTGGGGCTGCTGAGTAATGAACTAACGTTATTGCCACCTCTCCAAACTCTCATTGTTTCCACACGAGCAGGAATTTGCTCACACAGAAGCACCGAGGTTACCTGGACTCCTACTCTTCCAAGTGGGTTGAAACCTTACGTTATCCACATCTCCACCTGCTGAAGAGTTTAGTTGCTCAGAGGCCACATCTCTTACTTACAGTTCAGTGTCTACAATGACATCTGGCTTCTCCAGTGTTTGCCGCCGCCTCTGGATGGCATCCACGATCTTCTTCCTGGGGCCCAACGGGATATTGATGCTCTTCAGGTCATTATCTGAACACAGCATGAGGGCCTCCAAGTCAATCTTTTCCTTCTTCAAGATGGAGATGAACTCAAACATGTGCAGCGAAGCCAGAAAAGTCTCCAAGGGACTGGTGTCTGGTTCATCATCATCATCCAAGCCCAGCTCCACCTCGTCCCAGGGCAGCTCCTCCGCGTTCCTCTCCTGCAGGCTGTTGGCACTGCCAATGCTGTCGTTGAGACTTGGCGAGCGCTGCAGGCGGCTCCGCAGTTTGACACCTACCCCGTCCGTGTTGTCTTCACCCAGCGCGCCAGCGTCCTCCCGGCCGATCCCAAAAAGCCCACTGCTGACATAGTTGCGGCGGAACACCATAGTGCCCAGCCCAGGGCGGTTGAACAAGGAGTCATGGCCAGAGTCAGTGCTGACTTCTGAGTGGGCCGAGTCCATGTGCAAGCCTGGGTCGCTTATGGCACGGGAGACAGTGTCTTCATCTGTGAGGAACATGTCTCTGATGTTACGCCGAGTCCACTCCTTGGGGCTGGCGTATGTGCCCTGCTTCACAAACATGACGTCGTTCCCCAGCTGGAGACCAGATAGGGACCGCACACTTTTCCTCCCATCCTCGTAGATCTTGAATGTCCCATCCACCTGCTTCTTCTTCTCTAGCTTCTTCTGTATTTTTGTCTTTCCCTTGGCTGTGCCATGGATGGTGGCTTGTGAGTATGGCAGGGAAGTCACCATAGACATGTGTTGGAACTTCTTGCTTAAGGTGCTACTCGAATAGCTAGAGAAGCTCATGGTGTCTGAATTATCCGACATCTCCTTTCTGTACCGTTTCTCCATCCTTTCATGGTGTTTCTTCTGCAGCTTCACACAGTCCTTAATCCTCCGCTCCGCATCCCGAAAGGCCTTGTCCTTCAGTTTGCTCACCAGCTTGGGGTTGAGGCTGCTCTGCTTGGCAGCGATGGAGTCCAGGTAACGCACACACTCCATGTGTCCCTTCATGGCTGCCATGTCCAGCGGCGTGTGGTAGTCGTTGTCCAGGCACCAGATGTTGGCCCCAAAAGAGATAAGGAAGGAAAGGCAGTTCAGGTGGCCGTTGGCTGCTGCCAGGTGGAGCGGGGTGTTCCCCCAAATGTCACATTTGTCCGGATCGCCCCTAAACAGCAAGAAAAGTGGTTAGCATGCAGGTATGGCTAGCATACTGAGACACTCCCAGTTGTGAATGGTGCAAATGAGCACCATGAACTGTTGCCTCCTCAAAATATGAAGCCCCCACAGCTTAATTTTAAGAGGGTCTTCTGGAGGGGTGTGCCAATGACACAGAGCCAAGCGCCTGACATGCAAGTCTGTGGTAATTTCCATTACTTTAATTTAGCTTTGAGGAGAGTTTTTGGAGAGGGGTAAGCCAGATTCTGAATAGCCCAGGAGTGAGACATGGGGCTGATTCCAGCTCAGACCTTTAACTTGTTATAAAATTCCAAATCTAAAACATCCAAAGAAAATTCTAGTTATATTCTATATTCAAATCTTGCCTCCATCCAGATTCTGTGGAGAGACATTCCAAAATATCTCTCTATACACCACATCCTGTGTAGGACACCATGGGGTCCCACCATGAGGGTACCTACCAAGTGACCATCCTCAGCACTGGTTCTGAAACCCACCACCTGCCAAAACCTCCACACCGTTCTGAAACCTTCCCACCCTTACTGGCGCCTGGGGAAATTCAGGGCACAAGAGGGCACGTTGCCAGTAGAGAATAAGAGCAAAGTTGTTAGCATTGGCCTCAGGATTGGGGTTTTGTGGGGTTTTTTTGCTGTACTGCACTTGGTTTCGATTGCACGGCTTGAAGCGCGTTGGTATTAGCACATCCTGAGACTCCAGTTTCAGAGAAAGTGGAGATTAGGTTTCTGTGCTCCTCAAGAGCTGGACACTCTACTAATGCCACCAGCATCTCTTCCCACACTGTGCCGGACCCTGCCCCAGCAAGCTGCTGATGGGACACAAACACGTCCCCACATCTCCTGCGTCTCGTGGCAGGAGGGACACAAACCTGGGACTGAAGGGGATGCTTATCTTGATATTCCTCTGTATTTGTGGTCTGCTGAAACAAGAGATAGTTCACACCCCAGCTGGCAGCAGCCTTCGCCTGAGCGCCAGCGCTAATGATATGCAGCCAGCAGCAATATCTGTCAGCAATGCCTCTCTCTGCATACACAAAAGTCAAAGCCTTTTATTAAGGCTGGGCAGCTCCCCCACCCTCCAGAGCAGTTCCCCACGGGCAGCAGGGTTCTGGCTCAGCAAAGCTCCTGCCTTTTTCCACATCACCCTTTCAACGAGTGCCAGAGGAACCCAGCACTGTCCTCTGCCATGGAGATCCAGCTCCAAGCCCAGGTGTCCAGGGATGTGTTGGGAAGAGGGCTCAACAAACACAATCATTGGGTCGATTCCTCTAGGCTTCCAAGAGAATGAGCCTTGGTGATACCAGGAGTCTGGAGAGCAAGTGCACACTGGAGACCTTCAATTCTTTACTCTTCACTGCTGTAGGGCCTGTGCTGACAAGAGCTGGGAGCAGCAGAACCCAGAACTGTCTCCCAAACCCCACATGCTTTGTGTTTGCCTCACTTGAAAGAGTCTGAAAACTTCTTCAGAGAAAGACCTTGCAGATCACAGGAGCTGAGGGACTTCTTTCCCCTGCCAGCATCCCATCTTCATCGCTTCTGCCCATGCATGAGACCCAGTTACAGCCCCACCCAGCACATTCACCCTCCCATATGGAGGGCCACCTGCACGCTGTGACAACTAGTTTGCAATCCTCAGGCTTTGCTGATATCTCAGCTATGTAATACCGAAGGGAAATTATTCTGCAACAGGCAGAAGTGGTAAAGACAGTGTCCAGAGCCTGAGCATCCTGGTTGTATTCCCTGAGAGCTGCTATGAGCTGCGCTCAGCTTTCCCCATGTGGGAGCACCAGCAGCTGCCCTCCACAACATATTTATTTTCACAAAACTTATAGGAATTTGGTAACTACAACTTTCAGCCTGCTGGCAAAATCACCAAGAGTCAAGACATTCAAACTGTGTAAGACCCACAACCCCTGCAGGACTTTGTATCCAGACTCTTGACATCCCCCATAGCAGCAGAGAAAGGGTTCAGAGATGGGTGCTGGGAGGAGAAGGGCAGGAGATGACAGGGCTGAGGAGCCACGAAGCCAGCAGAAGGACAGGGGGAGCACCCAGTTCTTTGGCAATGCTACATTTCCAGGAGTGGTAACTCCCCAGCCCTCGCCTCTACCCTCATAGTGACATGTCCAGTCAGGGAAATTCATGGGGAGGATAAATATTTGATGAATAGCAAGAAAAGAGTAAATTATTGATGGAGCTGGATTAAAGAGCCAGTGAAACTGGAACCGCTGGGGCTGGCGGTGGGACTCCAGCGCGTGAAGGTTTGTTGGTTTGTTTACGTGTGCTCTGAACGGACACATGTGTGCCCGACCTGTGCAGATGAGCCCAGGGATCATGAGGGCCCCCCCATGCATGTGGGCTCACAATGTGAACAGTGACTTAGCAGTCAACTCGCTAGAAAGAATCTTGCTCCCCAAGCCAAGTGTACGGATGCTCGATCCACAAAGTCCATCCCAGAGCCCATTCTCATCTCTGTCTGGTTCAGGTCATGAAGGGCAAAGCCATGGAGGTCTTGAGAATGTTCTTGAGAAGACCTTGAGAAGGTCTACTTTCCTCAGAGAGTGAGGGGAGAGAGCATCAAAACCAGCTTTCCCTGGACATTTCCACAGTCTAAAAACAAGAGTATTAGGGCAAAATTAAACCTCTAGGTCTCTTTGCCCTATAAATGTCTGCCACAGGCACTAAAAATGCACCAGAAGAAATGAAGAAGGGCAACTTGCAAAGCAGAGGTGTTTGATCCAGCACAGATAATAAACATGAGGCCCTGCCTCTGGCCAGTGTCTGTCCCAGCAAAACTTCACCTGCAGGGCACTGCACACCAGGACATGCTGACTGCAGGGTCCACTAAGTGGGAACGTATTTTAATAACAGGTGTGAAATGCAGCACTTCTTACCTTCAAAGCGTTTTGAAGTGCTGAGTCAACTCCTGTAATAATCATTATTAAAAACGCTGAGCCCCTTAGGTGGACGTGTGCATCTCCTGAGTCATTGCGTTTGCGCCGCGATGTGCACACTCACTCCCTTCCTGCCGGTTTTTCCCCCTCCACTTCTCCCATGGGATCCCAATTAGCCCGGGAATCCGGCAGCACTTACGTATGTCCTTTCCCGGCTGCACGTGGGAAGTTCCTCTGACGGCAACCGGCTGGCTCAGCCCCGGCTCATGGGTGTGCAGGAAGGATCTGACCCTCAGACCAGGAGCCAGCTGGGTGCAGAGTATCTCTGGCTCCCATAAAATGGTTTTGGATACAGAAAGAAGGGAAAAATAACTTATGGCTTGAGGAAGAAACCCACCAGCTTCAGCAGAGCCAGTCAGGGCAACGTGCCTGCTCATTGCAGGGGGGGTGGACTAGATGACCTTTGAAGGTCCTTTCCAACCTAAACTATTCTATGATGATGACTCAAGCAAAGCCTAGAAATAAGCAGAAAAGATGAGGTTTTGGGAGCCAGAGCAGAGCCATGGCTCCTGCCTCCAGGTGGTGGTAGGTCAAGGATTCGGCTTTTCTCCAACAAGTTCAGATCCCCCAAAGTCCAGCCCAGGTGCTGACGGTGAGGTTCATCTTAGGGCTCTCTGCCTCTTGTACCAGCAGAAAGCTGGGACACCACTTATCGTTACTGGTGACCATCACTGCGGCTCCTCACTCCACCATGCCCAGACCTCACATTGACTCCCGGCAGCCGGCTCAGGTGCCTGAAGCTGTGACACCAGCTCCACCCTGCTCCTTCCCCTTCCCGGCAGGTCACCACCCAGGACAAGGTCCTCCCCACTCCTGGCACCCATGTGGCCACCAGCCCACGGTGTGCAGAGGATGCACATCACCTTCACGTGCTTTGCTGTGACCTTCAGTGCAGCCCTGCTGCGGCCAGGGCAACGCGACCCCCTCGAGCAGCCTGGCTGATGTCAGGAGCCACCTCGTGCCCTCCAGCCCACTACTGAGCCACTCGCATCCCTCTGCCATCAACATCCGAAGCATCCGTGAGCCCCATTTTTGTAATAAGGGAAACTGAGGCACATCTCTGCCAAAAACCACCGTGTGACAAAGCTAACCGTGGACCTGCCTAGCAGAAGGACACATCCTCAGCTCTCCTGGGGTCCATTCCAAGGCAAGACAGTCCTGGCTGTCCCCAGCTGAGGCCCCCAGACCCACGGTTGACTGGAGCTGGCCTGATGACTGCCACAGTTCATAAAAAGCCATGCTGAAGAATTACCGCCTCTGAAAAGCTGCAATGCTAAATGCCAGTCAGTCTGCCTTTTCCCAGCCATCACGTTAATTGAGTTTGCTTCCCCCGCTGGAGCCCAGCCAGAAGGAAGAAAAAGGCTTTTTGTGTTGCAAAGAAGACGGATGAGCCACCACTCGTCCCTCCATCCCAAACCCTCTGTCCATCTCCATGCATAGGTGGCATGGAGCCACAGACACATGGACAGAGCCATAAACCTGCTTCGTTACCCCTTCAGTGTGGGGTGAGACAACAAACTTTCCTCAAGGATCCACCAATGGATTTATTAGACTTTCTTTTCCTCTCTACGTTTCAGCCCTATACCACCATCTGCGGAACGTGCTGGCATGTGAATGAGGCTCCTTCAGCAACAACAAAGCCCAGATAATCCTAAATATCCACCAGCCCGGCCTGCAGAAGGGCACGGCAATCAGAGCTGTGATTTTTGCCCCCAGCAGCCCTCTCCCACAGCCCTGCTCTCTCAGGGTCCCTCTAGCATCACTGGGACATTTATTTTCCAGCACTCAACCTCCCGGCTTGCCCGGGCACAGGTACCACTGCTCAGCGCTGATGAGGAGGATTTGGTGTTTCTTGCTCCCCCATCACCCCTGTGCCTCAGCACCCCCTGCAGCCCCATTGGAGGCTGACCAACCCCCTCAGACCCCAAATCTTGCTCCCACCCCATCCTTGCAGCCTTGGCATCCCCCAGGGAACAGGGCTCTCTGTGCCAAAGGAGGAAATTTTTTTACAGCAGAGACCAGAGAGAAACGCCCTGATATTTTGGGACACTCAGGAGTCCTCCCCTCTTACCTCCCAATTGTTATAGTGCAGGTGCAATAGTAACACATCCAACACAGAATTAAGTTTCATATCTGACCAATACCGCTGCACATCATCCTAAGCACTCGCAGAAAATGACAGTCTGCCCACAGGTTCTCCTGCAGGATGTCCCCTCTCTGCCACCTGTGTCCCCAGGCCAGAGCTTTCCTGCCTCTCGCAGGCCCAACACCATCCCAGGGAGCAGAGGTGTGTTTGCCCCTGCACCAAGTTGAGCTGTGAGGCAAAGGGGCTTCACTCATCTCTATGTGGTCCTGAGCAAGGATCTGACACACAGAGATGAATGCAGGGATGTAAACGCATCCTCCAGCCCCGCAGACACACGCTTTGCTCCACCATCCATCATGTAAAGGGCACTGGGCTTTTAACCAGGCTATTTTCCCCGGCAGGAATAAATGTATACCAGGCTGTTAATTAAACAGCAGTCAAGCTGTGCTTGGACATGATTGGGACCACAAGAACCTTTTAATTCAATGCGAATTTACAAAAGGGGCCACTCCGGAAAAGCAGCCCTTGGGCGTTGTGGAGAGGCAGAAACTGCTGGCATGGGTGTCCTGTGATGGAGGCGGGCAATATAGGGAGATATAATGATAGAAAGAGATATAGAGTCAGTCTGAAAGGCACATGCCCTGGAAGAACACCCCTCCAGAAAGGCTTCGCCCTGTTCCTCCAGGGCAAGGGCCTTTCAGATTGAATTTGTGGCTGTTAAAGGGTCTTTGGAACCATTTCTAACTCACGCATCTTAAGGTGCACTGCTCAGAGCGGTTTCTTGCTCTCTCCCCTCCAGACTCTGAAATCATCTTTTCCTGCGCACACCCCTATTGCATCAGGACTTAAAGTGTCTCTGTCCACAGTGTTTCTGAGCCCAGGATCTGAATAGAAAATGCTTTACAAGGGAAGGGCAGCGATGTGTGTGGGAGCTCTGCCTGCAAACCAGGGCCAGGGGAGCTGACTGAAGGTTTTGTACAAGCAAACCAGAGCATCCAAAAAAGCTGAGAGCCCAGGAACAGGCTCAGCAGAGGCAACCGATGGGCTGTGAGAGCTGTAAATGCAACCCAGGGTAGATGCAGAAAATCTCTTTTGGGGAGCTGGTGGTCCCATCAAGCCCTGACCCAATGTGCAGCAGCAAAGCCCTTCCAAGGAGGCACGATGTACATCCAGGCTGCCAACCCCAGCACTATTCCTCAGTATTAGAAATAAATCAAAATCAGTGGCAATACCCCTATCTCAGCACAAGGCAGAGGCCACCCCACCTTGGATGAGGTGCTCAGGGAAGTAACCAGAGTGGGAAGGAAGCACTGGGCTGTGCTCCCTTGGGAGGCTGGTAAGAACAGGAGCAGATTTGCCTTAGCACAGACCTTGTTGTGCGGTTCCCCCAACACCACGATGTAGATCACTCCAGCCTGACCAGTCCCTTCAATCCCACTGTCCTCTCTTCACCACATCCCCACTTACAGAGCCAGAGACCCTCCAGTTCGGCATCCCAGGGTGAGGGACCAGGAGAGACACATCAGCATTGAGCAGCCCCCACTGGGGAGACTGAGCTTAAAGAAATCTGTTCTTGGAGAACCTGCAGCTGAATTTCCTGGGCTCCAGGTGCACAACAGGCTGTCCAGGGGTCACATATTCAAATCTCGCTTTGGGTAAAACATGTAAGTGTCACTTGCTGCCGGCTGGCATTGCACACACCCCTGCGTGAGCACTCCTTGGGACAGAAGGAGCAGTTATTCTCTCTTTTAAAGGGGCTATTTTTCATGGCAGTGATGTGGTGTGGCAGCTTCTCAGCTCTGCCTGTCTTTCCAGGACCTGACTCAGAACTACAAAGCTCTTCCAGGGGGTCCTAGCCCCACGTGGGGGCTGCATGCAGGATTTGGGGCAGAAGGGGTTGCAGGCTCAGAGAAACTGGGAATACACAGAGCTGCGATCAGGAGCATTGAATCAGACTCAAAGCACCACAGGGAGAGAAAAATACCAGCAGGGAGGACATAGGGGGTGGTGTTCTGGACAGAAGCCATCGTTTTGTGGGGCACCTGCACTCACACTGACCTGCGAGCAGAGAAGGGGGAAGAGGGAGTCCCAGCCGCTTCCCCGAGCCCAGCACCATGCGTTCCCCAACACTCACCCTCTGCTGACGATGAGGCGCAGGGCGTCCAGGTTGCCGTGGTAGGCAGCCCATAGCGTGGGGGTCATGCCATCCTCGTCCGGCGAGTTCAGATCCTTCTTAGTGGCTTCCTTCAGGAGGTCCAGGTACCCATCCCGGGCTGCTCGGTGGTACTGGTCGTTCATGGTGCGGAACGGTCCCCGGGCGAGTGCATGGGTGCCCAGGGGGGCTCAGAGGACTGACATGGGGAAGGGGGAGCTGCCAGGAGGACCCCTGCACGGCGCCGCCGTACCCAGACACCTGAGAAGTCGTGGCCGGGAGGCAGGAGCTCCTGCGAGCCCAGCCAGGCTCTTCAGCGCTTCCCCTGGGTCCTAAGCATCCTCGCAACAAACGCTTCGCGCACCAGCTCCACGGCACATCAAAAGCTCCAATTAAGCAGCATCGCTGCGCCGGGCTCAGCCAAGCGCTGAGGGCACAGGGTCACGCAGTGACAGCTCGCTGGGTCTACATGTCCCCCAAGGGGAGGCAAGAAGGCTGAACTTTCAAAGCAAGCCCAGGGGTGTTCACAACTCAGCTTTTCCTAGTTAAATATATATAGATATCTATGTATATATAGATATCGATCTCCCTAGTGTCACTAGGAAGACAACAGCAGACCCAGTCACCATCTCCGTTCCCTCCACTACCCTGCTTCTGCCCCCAGGATTCTGCTTTCTAGGGAAACACACAACAAACTGTGCAACAGGCATCTGTGATAACCCAAAGTAAGTCATACAGGCTAGAAAAATTACCTTCCTCACCCCTTCTCCCTCTTTGGAGACCAAAAAAACCCCAAACTAAATACATTCCAGTCTGTGGCTCAGTACTTCTACTACAATATAAATAAGAAATGATGTGGTTTGAGGCAGATACAGGTAACATACAACATACTGCTGGATCCATCTTCACATGCTTTGCTGTGCAAGAATAGGGAGGGAAGAATCAAAGGGAATTGGCCACTAACATCTTCAAAACAGACCCAAAAGAGGTGATCGTACACATAATAAGCATTTAATCTTCAGGACTCCTCGCCTAAGAGTATTAAGGATGTCAAATTTTTTAAAGGTTTCAAAAAGTTATTGGAAAAGTTTCTGTTTTCCAGCAAGCATTGGAAACAGCTGTCAGAATTCCAGGGGATCTAGATGATACGCATATGTTTTAAGTTTAAATAGTTCTGTGAAGAGCAGGGAGTTGGACTTGGTGGTCCTTATGAGTCCCTTCTGACTTGAGATATTCTGTTCTATGATGTGCACAAAGAACAGTGCCTGACCTCCAGTGTTTTTTCTGCTGACACAGAATTTCTGGCTGTGTGAGCCCTTGGGGAGCTGGATGGCCCCAGGCGACGCCTCCAGCGCGGGATTCCTGGGCCCTGGGCACCCTCTGCCGTCGGGAGGGATGGAGCCGAGCCTGGACATGAGCCAAAGCTCACGGCTGTTGCTTATTTTTGTAAGCAAAACAACGTCCCAAGGCAGCAGGGTGGCCCCAGCGCTCTCCCAGGTGCACCCATGCAAGCTGCGGTGATTAACCCCTGGGTGACCGACACTGAGTCACCATCCCAGCTGCCTGGGGACACCTGTAAGTGCCCCAGAAGGAGGGTCTGGTCCCTCTGCTCCTCCCCCAGTTTGCTGACATCGGCAGATTCATACTCACCTGCTCAGGCCCCCTGGGCAAGTCTTGACAGGATGTATAATACTAAACATCGAGGTATTTGGCACTGGGATCCTTCAAGGTGAAAAGCAGCATCATAACATCTGCAATACACTACCAAGGTTATTTGATGATTCTTGTTTTATTACTAATTAAGCTTGTTATGCTGTATGGTGGCTCCCAGGAGCATTGCCCAAGGCAGTAAAGGCTTTTTCCTCTGTTGCTGGCTGTTAAGGACAAAAGAGAGAAGATAAACCCATGCATTTAACCCAGGGCGATCCTGAATCTCTGACCTCTGCAAAACACCACAATTACCAGCTCAGAGGGGTCTGGGCCTCCCTTGGGAAATGCGACAGACTGAGCAGAGATCAACCCCTCAGCCCAAAGCGGATCCCCACGGCTCAGCAGAGCCAGCACTGCTGGTGGCAGCCAGCTGGTGGCAGCAGGGGACAGACCCTGGGCTGCAGAGTCCATCCTGAGCTCTGCATCATCATCCCACGTACTTCAGGCTGATGCTGTCCTGTGGGACAGTGCTGTAAGAGTGAGCACAGGTGTGAGCAGGCAGGAATGGGATGGAGAAACACGCAGCAAACTGCCCCAGCGCTGTGCTTGTCCTGGAGAAGGCGAGCGGCAGGGACTTCTCCAAAAGAGGCATCCTCGTGAACGAGTAAAACTTGTCCCCATCCACCCAGAACTGCCCTGGATCCCGCTGTCTCCCCTCACCGAAGTATAACAGCTGGGGTAAAATGGATCTTGAGCAAAAGCTCTTCTCTTGCCTTGGCAAATGCTTAAATCCCACC
This sequence comes from Patagioenas fasciata, assembly GCF_037038585.1. Classification (NCBI taxonomy): domain Eukaryota; kingdom Metazoa; phylum Chordata; class Aves; order Columbiformes; family Columbidae; genus Patagioenas; species Patagioenas fasciata. The sequence continues at coordinate 5,037,351 of NC_092537.1, read as the reverse complement.
ACGGTTTGTAACACGACTTCCTTCTCTTTGGAAGGAGAGAAGTTAAGCTCCTGAGGGCCAGAGAAAGGTGATCCCACCCTGAAAAGTTAAAGGCAGTGCATCAGCAAAGGGGAACACAGACTCCAGGCCCCAAATCCTGCCCTGCCCTAGTGCTAAACCTCCCTCATTGTTGCCACCATTGCTAGGAAAATATTGAGCTGCCCAGGGCACTGAATAGATACAAGTACAAATTTCTTCCTTTTCCTCGAAAACATTCCAGCTTATTGGTACAGGGTGAGGCACAATATTTATTGTGTTCAGTTAAGCAGAAAGCCAAGCCTAACATAATCAGCAAGGATAAGTTCATCACCTAAACCATCTTCTTTCAAGGGAAAAGATCTCATGTGTGTAGGGAGAGGGGTTTGATGGGGTGACTTTGCTCTGTGGTGACTGTGACCCTACGACCGAGTAGTTCGTGCCACACTTAGCAGTGTTGTCAATGCATGCCCTCACCGGGTAAATAACCCTTATCTCCTCATCTCTCTCCTGCTTCCCCAAAATCAGCTATTACACAAAATGGATCACACGAGTTTCTCTGAGAAGTCCATAAAGCGCTGCTGTCAGCTCCAGGCATGGTGTAAATCACAGAGGCATCCCAACGGGTATAAATTCTCCAGCTGATCAGCTGCAGCAAGAGAGAAATTTCTCTGACAGCCTGGCAAGAGCGGATATTTGGATCCCAGGCAGCAAACAGGTTGGTGAAATAGCTTTGTTTGAGCAGTTACTGTACTTTGTTTCAGGCTTTTCATTAAGAATCAATGCAGTCCCAAGCTTGGCACAGGGCAGGGGCTTTAGAAGGAATGACAGCGGAAACAGCTCACATCCTTCTTGCCAAGACTCATGTAAGTGATGATGTGATGATGTTCCAGAGTCTCCCAGGGCTTTCTTACCTTTCAGTGGCCTGTTTCTTAGCCAGGACGCATGACGTTTTCTCAGAATGTTTAGTGGCTGACATTTAGAAATCAAACCACACTGGCCGTTTGCCCCAGGATATTTGATCCTGTGAGTGTTTTGCTGGTGCTTTTCCCATATCTTTCATCAATAAACACCTAAACGTTGTGTGGCAAATTAGGCACGCTTTGTTAAACTGACGTGGGATCTCCCCAAGCAAAAGCATCTTAAGCAAGAACACAGCCTTCAGGGAACCGGGAAGAGAAGGGCTGAGAGGGAGTTCATCCCTCTTTCTGCGCTCCTTGTCTCAGCCTTCCCCGTTCCTCTGATCTGTCCTCTCCTCCCCATCACACGTCCTGCTTTGGTCCAGCCCTGGACTCTTCCAAATGAAGCACTGCCCTCTCATTCATGAGGCTCTTCTCCCAACAGCATCAACCCTCAGCTAAGGCGTTAGCTGAACCATGACCGACGAGCCTGTGCGGAAGGACAGCGAGATCAGACGCCTCAGCTCCAGCATGGGCTGTGGACACAAGGATGACAAAGCCAGCCTGGCCTCCAGTCAGATTGCGTCTTTCAGCCCCCAGCCTCATCGCCCCCCCTCCGCTCCTGCCTCCAAGGAGGTGTGGAAGAAAGGTGGCCGCATGTTCTCCATCCTGCTGGCCGTGCACTTAGCCCTGCTGGCCTGCACGCTGGTGAGCAGCGGGGCTTTCGAGAAGATCGCCGTGCACGATTATGATGTCTTCTTCCTACTGACCGTCCTGATGCTGATAGTCATCACGTGGATCATCTTCTACCTCGCCAACACCTCCCGCTACCCAGACGCCATCCCCTGCAGAGACTCCCACGCTGGGCCCATCTGGCTGAGAGGTAGGAGATCTCGGGGGACAGGGCTGGAGGTGAGATGTGGGGTAGACAGTTCACGTGGGCACCAGTTATTGCAAAAACGGAGACAGCAACCACCTGGGGCAGAGTCTCCTCCTATGCTGGGCACAGCACCATGCCCTGCTTGACACGGTTTGATTGAAAATCCCTCCCTGACAAAATTATTCATGGAATAGTTTTGGGTTGGAAGGGACCTGCAAAGTTCATCCAGTCCCATCCCTGCCATGAACAGGGACCAGAGCCCCATCCAGCCTGGCCTGGGATGTCTCCAGGGATGGGGCATCCACCACCTCTCTGGGCAAGCTGGGCCAGTATCTTACCACCCTCAGTGTAAAAAATTTCTTCCTCATGTTTAAGTCTATTGTATGATTCTGTTGGTACCAAGATAATTTGGAATTTTAGGAGAGGAAAAATGGAGGTAGAAGCAAAGCCTCTCTACAGCAATAGTTCCTCTTCTTCCCCTCATCTATCTGCACTATGTGCACACACCTGTCCAACCACAGGTATTTTGGTTTCTCAACAGGAGGCCTGATCCTATTTGCCATTTTCAGCCTTGTCATGGACGTGTTCAAAATAGGATATTACTCGAGCTTCTACAGCTGCCTGTCGGCAATCAAAATAATCTACCCCATTGTGCAAGCAATATTCGTGGTCGTCCAGGTGAGATGGTTGTGCTCTGTTTTGGGGAGGGGTAGAGAGACAGAGCCAGCAGGTGAAGGAGCTCTGATCTCATGGACACAGTTCAACTCAGCAACAGGGTTACCTTGCCCCCACCCAGCCCCACAAATATCTTCTCCCTGAAACTACAACTTCCAGCTGTAGCAACTCATTTTAAGGCATCGATTTAAACTTGTTCCCACCCTGTGACATTTTGGCCTATGCTAGGGTGGCTTGTTACAAATTCTAAGCAGCTCTCACCCAGCCAGGTCTCCTTTCCCATGAAGACCAGAAAGGGAGAAGGACAGACAAGGCAGGGACTGACTTGCAGTTTGAGGTCCCTACACAGAGGATCACTTGCTCTGGGACAATACCAAAGAGGGAAGAGGCTAAAAAGGGAGAACTTGGATGGGAACAGGGGCTGGGCACGGGTAGAGGAATTGCAGTGGGACAGGGCAGGAGGAGCAAAGAACCAACAGAACCACATCCAGCAAATGGCCAGGATTATGGGCAGGCTGGGCCCAGATAGACTCAAGCGAAAGATGCTCCAGCTTGCTCTCTGCTGAGCAGGGAGATCCCTACTTCAGAATTATGTGATTTACTTTCTTGGAAATAATTTATCTTCTTGCCACTGCCAGACATACTTCCTGTGGATGTCTGCCAAAGACTGCGTCCATGTCCACCTGAACGTCACCAGGTGAGCGCTGCTGCTCTTCCAGTCTCACTGGTCCAGCAGAGCTGGACCACTGCAAAACTGCTGCCTTCCCTCACACAGCGAGGGTGCAGGGGGATAACCACATCTCCCTTAGTGCTGGCCCAAACTGAACCTGCTGAGCCTCCAGACAGCTTTAGATCCCAGCTCAAGCCGTTGAAGTTTATGATCTATGTATCTAGCAGGTTTGGCATTCAATTCAAGAATACAAGCATTACTCAAAGCCAATTAGTGTTAAACAAATAATTAGCATTAAATAAAATTATTCATAGCTGACTTTGACTTCCCTGGGGAAGATAATGATGCAGGGGACAAGCTTCAGGCTAAAATAACATCTTGTCCACTTTTGCAAGGCTGGATCTATGGGAGACCAACCCAGACCTATTCATTTATTCACTATTGAGAAGCTCTTCCAAAACCACAAGAGGAATCAGGCCTTGCTCATTCTCGTGAGCATGGACAAAAACCAGTAAGATAGTGAAGGCAGCAAAGCAGGGGTCAGGATTTCTAGGCTCAACCACCAGAGTCCTTGCACCACTTCAGGCAGCTCCCACAGTCCCTGTGAGCACACGCACACCCCTAACATGGATCAGAGCAACACAGCCCAGAGCCATTGCTTTAATCTCATGAATCTTCTCCTCTTTCTGCAGGTGCGGCCTGATGCTGACACTGACTACAAACTTAGCAGTGTGGATGTCGGCTGTGACAGATGAGTCCGTTCACAAAGCGCATTCAAAGTTCAGGAAAAACGTGACAGAAGAACTTTTCAGATGGCTCCTGAAAGGTAATCTGCCCTCTTGTGAAGCCATCTGGTCCGGGGGGGAGCCCGAGAGGTAGAAATTATTCTGCAAGTCAGGATTTAACCCTTTTCAGAAGGGCTATCTAGAGCTGCAGGTTCCTTTAGCAGAGCTGGTATGATAAAAGCTAGGTTTTAATGTTCATTTTGTAACCTGTCAAAAGGAGTCAAAAAGGTGGAAGGGCCTGTACAAATAGGATGGAAATGAAGAAGAAAAGGAAAAAAGAGATATTTAACTTGTCACTTCTTCAGAAAGAACACAAGCACCAGAAAGCTGAGGTTGAAGTGTCCTTGTTTTCGAAGTGGTCACATATTCTTCTGTCCTTGGTCTTGTTTTTCACTGACCTTAAGTACCCACTTCTTCAGGGCTGCTAAGAATTGCTGGCTCCTTGTTTTGATGCCACTGCATTTACATGTTTCTGTCTTGTTTTAGTGGGAATGAGAAGTAGCTCAGCCGATGAGTGCAACTGCAACAGCCAAATCTGCCAGGTCTTCAATAATGGCTACTTTTGGCTGTACCCCTTTAACATTGAGTACAGTCTCTTTGCCTCTGCCATGGTCTATGTCATGTGGAAGAACGTCGGACGCTTCATAGACCACCATTCCCACCACATTCACCGCCTGAAGTTCAGGCTCTTCCAAAGGACCTTTTTTGTAGGCATCGTGTTGGGCCTCATCATTTTGGTGAGTGGTTTGGGAGTCCTTATTCTTTATGAGGTGCAGATAAATTCCAGCACTGAATCCAGCAAGAAGAGCCAAGCACTCTCCATGTACTACATCTTCAACATTGTTTGCCTGGGCCTGATGTCTCTTGTCTGCATTGGTGGCTCTGTCATCTACCGGTTTGACAAGAGAGACATGGATCGGCACAAGAACCCAACCAGAACCTTGGATGTAGCCCTGCTGATGGGTTCAGCCTTGGGGCAATACGCTATTTCTTACTACTCCATTGTGGCTATCGTAGCCAGCACACCAAGGGACGCTGTCAGTGCGCTCAACCTCACCTATGCCCTCCTAATGATTGCCCAGCACACCTTCCAAAACATCTTCATTATCGAAGGCCTTCATCGGCAACCCCCCAAGGAAGACCACAGGCGTGATTCTCACCAGAAGGATCTCTATGGACTCACCTTTGCCAACATCAACGCAGTGTCCCTCCGCGTGCCCGACAGCGGCAGCACCCTGGGCTCCACCACTGCCTCTGGAGCTGAAGGCATCCATCCTTCTGACTTCATAAGGTCCCTCACTGCCCCCAAGATGAACTGGAGGAGGAAGCTCTTACGGGAGATCTCCATGTTCCTCCTGCTGAGCAATATCATAGTGAGTACATGCAAAAAGAAGAGTTTGCCAGGGTGGGGGAGAGGGAAGCAAGAAAAATTTGGCAGTGTTGGGTTAACAGTTGGACTTGATGATCTTAAAGGTCTTTTCCAACCTAAATGATTCTATGATAAGAAACACAGGATTACATCTGCACCTCCAAAGAAGCCAAGCACATTATGTCTCTAGAGAACCCCCAAATCCCCAACTAGTCAGTCACATCATGTCCTCAAACTGATTTGACACATAAGCTCACCAAGAAGAGCTGAGAACCCCCCTGCAGATACACAAGCTGGTTGGGCTTCTGAGCTCAGCGTGCACAACCGAGCCTGGGGAGACCAGACTGCTGCCAGCTCAGCCCTACTCACGTGTCCTCCACCCAAAGAACCCAAACAGGCCAGGTTCACACTAACACACAACGTGATCGAGCTCTAGTGCTTCAGCACTTGCTCCAAGCCCGTTTCTGAGAATGAATCAGGGCTGAGGGTACAACACCAGATCATACTTGATCTCAGCGTAAACACAAGCTCCTGGCAGAGGTCCCATGCTCAGAAGGTCGCCCTTTTCCCATCTCTCAGCAGCTGTGATTGCAGGCGCTGGCTGTACCCGCACCTTTCTCACTGCAGCGTTACTCTCCCTTTTCCTCAAACAGCTCTGGATCATGCCAGCATTTGGTGCCCGGCCCCAGTTTGACAACGACACGGAACTGAACTTCTACGGCGATTCCATGTGGCCGGCCATCGTGGACATCTGCCTGCCCTTTGGTATCTTCTACCGAATGCACGCAGTGGCCAGTTTGCTGGAGGTCTACATCATGTCCTAAAGAACTCTCTCTCAATAGGAAGATAAGATCCTCCTCAACCCATCCATCTTTTTCCTACCCCAGGGCTGAGAGACTGCCCAGATGTCCTGAGGGGTCCCTGGCACTGCCTGAATCACGTCCCCTTGCAGTGCTCGGGTATTTATGAACTGCTGGTGATGATCGTCCAAACATAGTCCAGATTTTATTTTTGCTACTCGTGTGTGGATGTGCATGTGTGTGTCTGAAGTTCTTAAAGCTTAAAAGAAAGAAGATAAAAAAAAAGAAGAAGGTGTCCAGAGTAGGATCATGGTAATTACCCTTGATTCAGGTGAGACTCACCTTTCCTTCCCAAAAGCCTGTTCACCCCGTGCCATGACATCCTGTCCAGTGGGTGCCCAGCATGCTTGGACGGTCTGTGCCCATCTGTGTGCAGAGATATGGTGGGCGCGAGGGGCTAACGCAGGCGTGGAAGGCAATGAAAGGGAAACCACTTCATCTTCTGGTATGGCCAGTCGGAAATCACTCCCCTGCAGAGATGTGAAAAACAAAACCAGCAGCCACCAAAGGCTTTGGGAAACGTTTTAGTCTTTCCTCTCTGTATTGCTCAGTTCTACTGGCCACACTGACCCTGGCCTGCACCAGACCCCGCTGTTTCCCTTGCTCGCCAGGGAGGTGTCACTGCAGCCTCCTCCTCCAGAGGAACAGGTTGTCCCCATGGGGAGCTGTGCACATGCTCCTCGCAGCCCTGGCACAGGATGCCTCCAAGCACTTTTTTTCCCCACAGTTTTCCTGAATCAGTGCTAAAGAGCCATAAAGATTGCACGGGCAATACAGTCTGGGGAATGATGAAGAGATTTATTTTAATCTTTTTTTCTTTTTTTAAGAATGATTTTTTTAAAAAAAATATGAAAATTTTTGTATGCAAAATTATTTATTGATTTCTCTAACCCTGAACTGCTGAAGGGACTTTCTGTGCCCTGCGACACAGAAATCAACCCAATGCCACAGCCCATTTGACGTCCCACGCCCTGAAGGGATGTTTGTGCTGCACCCCACAGCCGGTGTGGGCTCTGAGGCTGTGAGCACAGCCCCGGCACCCAGCACCCCATACATGGGGGTCCCAAAACAGGCTCCTGGGTGCCTGAAGCTCTCCATGAACCACAGTATGGTTGAGGGGGCTTTCAGAGCAGGACTCCTGGGCTGCAGAAGGTAGAAATGGGCCCTTCTTCTGCATCCTGAGTCCAAGGGGAGCCTCAGAAATCTCACCCCATCTGGGGGGGTGTGCATGCCAAAATTGCACAGCTGAGCTTCGTCTGTACCCTGAGACAAATAACTGTTCCAATAAAGGGTTTGTTGTTTCATTGGGTTTATCGTTCCAATAAAAAACACTGTCGAGGTGACAGAAGTCATCAAGCCTTCTCCTACAGACATACATCAAAGAAAAAAAATTTAAAAAAAAATAAAAATGAAAATCACAATACTCGAAACGGAGTGATGCGATTTCCAGCCAATGGCCCAGACTGCCAGCCCAGAATCACAGGCTGGTTGGGGTTGAAGGGACCTCTGCAGATCACCGACTCCAATGCACCTGCCAGAGCAGGTTCAGCAGCACAGGACGCACAGGAAAGAGCCCAGGCTCACGCATGTTGGTCCATCTTCCTCCCCCAAAACCAGAAGGACCAGCGCCTCTGGCTGGTCTACACCAGCCTGTTTGCCAGTGCCTTTCTCTGGGCCAAGTAGAAAGTGGGGTAAACCCTTGTTTCCCCTGTCCCCAAGGACCACGCTGATCCAGCCCCTCCAAGACGGGTCGAATCTTCCCAGGAGCCTCTCCCAGCCCCACCGACCCAGCCAAGGCCTGCCTCGATTATCCCCATTGATCTGGTAAAGATGCAATCTCTCCCTAGAAACCTTGCCTTTCACAAAACAAAAGCCTTATTAATTTGAACTGCAGGAACCACAGATTAAGTCAGAAAAAGCGACGTAAACGGTGCACAGACGTCAGCCTTACGTACACTTCTAGACATTGTTTCAGCCCAAGCTGCTGAGCTTGGACAGGGGCAGAAAGTGATTTTAATCACCTGGTCTGTTCCTGGGGGGTACGCTGGGTTTTCCTCCCACGCACTCCTGCGCGGTCCCAGGTCCCCAGGGCTGGCTGCATCCAGTCAAGGCAGAGCTCAAACAGCTCTTCTGTTCTGGACAGAGACCATTTCTGGGGCTAAATAAACTCACCATGGGTTCAAGGAGAAGCCCACGATAGCACAAGCAGCACCAATACAGGCAATAATCCCAAATCAACCTCTCTGGGGTGGTGGGGCAGCAAGAACCACAATGTCCAACCATGAGACATCACATCAGCACCAAAACATTCTGGAGACAGCACGAGCTCTTCAAGGGCCCCTTGTGAATCGGTGGTACCTGCCACACATCCCACAGCCCAGATTAACTGGGGAACATCTCTCCCTGATGGAGAGTTTTATGGGAGTTCACATTACCCAAACACAGAATACCTGAGGAACGTGAAGGGGTCCTGCAAGTCAAGAGACACTTGGTCCTTTGTACACACGTCTGCATGCTGGATCCTGCAGAAAATCACTGCTGCTAGCTCCATCTTCCACACCGAGAAGAAGGGAAACGGAGGCACGGGGGCTGTGTGAACAGAAAGCCTGTATCAAAGCAGAGAATGAGGCTGAGCCCTGAGGCCACCGGCAGAGTCCTGCTGACTGATCCTGCCATTGCATCAGTTATGGAGCAGAGATCAGATCTGCATCAGGGGACAGGAGAACAACGTGCCTCAGGGTGACTGTTTAAATGGCAGCTGTTGCAAATGAACAGCTACAGGAAAGCAAAGGGCCGCCCCGAGGCACTCATGTCTTGCCAGGGGCATCGAGTTTTGCTGGCTTTGGTCTAAAAGCCGCCTTGGCCTGCCGGGGTGCTGAGGACTCTGCAGGGGTTTGGTGGGAGCACTGAAACCCACCGATAAAAACCACTCATCGGGAGATGCCGAGGTGAAGAGCCCAGCTCTGGGCAAGCTCAGGGAGCACCAGCCCTGCAAATCAAGGCTTGAGCCACTGCACAAGTGCCAAAAAGGTCCCAATCCAGACCCCAGCCCAAGGCACGTGATGCCAGAGCCAGTGAGCGAGAGCAGCAGGAAGGGGAAGAGTCAAAGAGCAGGAGATGAGATAACACTGCTCAGAAAAACACAGTGAAGTCCACAGCCAAGGCCAGACCCGAGTCACCATCGCACCGCTACCAGGGTTCCGCATCCCTTCCTGTGCTTCTTAATCATCTGTTATTTGAGGGCGAGTTTTGTTTTATTAGAGAAAAAACAATAAAAGTAGCACCTTTTATCTGCCTGATTTGCTCTGAGGTGTGTCAGGGACAGGGAAAGAAGCCAAGTTAATTATTACCTGTCACTGCAGCAGCTGGAAAGTGGATGCATTGAGGAGGTCACAAGGCTGGAGATGAGGGATGGGTTTGCAGCACAAGGCGCAGCCTGTGAGCAGGACCAGCTCCGGACTGCGCTGGGGCCAGGGCAGGAGCTGCTGGTGGAGGAGGCGCTTCCCAGGGACCCAGGCAGTGGTCCCATCCCTGGAGACATCCCAGGCCAGGCTGGACGGCGCTCTGAGCAACCTGAGCTGGTGAAGATGTCCCTGCTCATGGCAGGGGTGGCACTGGATGAGCTTTGAAGGTCCCTTCAACCCAAACCGTTCTGTGATTCTAAGGAGCAACTCAACGCTGGCAGGAGGTCAGAGGAACCTGTGCCAAGGGCCAGCATGGAAAATTATAACAATACTTCACGAGTGGAGCCAACACGTACCCATGGAGCCCACCCGCTCCCTGCAGCAAGGGGAAGGATCGGGGTGCCGGGGCACAGCTGACCCTTGCTCACGTTGGACGAGGCTGCTCTCTGAAGTCACCTCAAAATCTGCTCAGTCACCGGCCCACGGGAGACGTCACCGATGCAGTTATCGGTGGCGAAGAAGGGTGTGGGCCAGCCGAGGAGTCGCAGGGCATTCCTCCGGCAGCCTTTGCGCAAATACAGCAGCCAGGCACAAACCTCTTTCCTCCCTGGGTCCTGTTTACAGATCCGCTTGGCCCAGCCTGGGTGTTATTACTGCTAAGTGCACAGATAACACCATCAATATGCACACTGCTGATAGCAGAGGGGCAAACAGCGCTCCCAACGCTCAGCAGCTTTTGCTCAGGTCCTAAGTAAAGGCAGCTCCTCAGGGCAGAGCAGGACAGTGATTTGTGTGATTGATCCAATTAGTTCAACTCATCCGTCTCTGCCCCTTCTCCTGCATGTTTGCTTATTTAATGACTTGAATCTATTGACACAAGTTTAACCACGTTAAACAGCTGCTCTTCTTCAGCATTAAGGCAAAATTATGGGGATTAACCAGTCTCCCAGGGCTTTACAACTCCTCTGGGTTCAATCCCAGCTCCAAAGCCAGGAGAGGGCAAGTCAGGCCAGGAAGGATGCCTCATCTTTGCAGCCCAGATGCACAGTCCCATCGGCAAAACCACTGGGGCACGGCAGGCCGCAGATATTTATTTCAGACCCATCTTTAAAGGGAAAACCTCTAGTTTCACTCAAACTTATTTACCTCAAGATACATTCAGACTCCAGGCTTCCATCTCTCAGTTTTGCGGTCATTGAATTTAGAACCACATGCACCAAAAAATAGCCAGCTTTGTTAACATCTCATATGTAAACCACTGGCTTTGTCCAATGAAGACACTGTCAAACAGCTTTGGGAGATGCCTGTTGCCCCTAAACTCTAGAATGAGGTCCAGAGAAGAGCCAGGAACCCCAAGGAGATCCTGATTGCACCCAGGGGATCCCAGAGCACCACAGTGAGGTGCAGGGACACGATCCTCCAAGCAGGCTGGAGACGTTGATGCTTTGGGAGAAGGCAGAACGAATCTAGCCATGGGAACTGATGGAAACCTGCCCAGATCAAAGCATCCGGGCTCCCCGACAGCAGCACAAGGGTTTGGTCAGACATTAAACATGACCGTTTTGCTGGCAGACGGTAAGTTCGGTGGCTGCACTGACACACACCGGGCATTCTCGCCTGGGAGCAATGGGCCCCTTTCACTCTTGTTTTCCGTCCTTTTCGTCACATCCCCACGCATGATAACCTGTGCTCCCCCACCCACTGCTACCCCATATCAGCTTCTTGGGAAGTGTTTCATAGGTCTGAGCTCCCAGCTCACCTGTTTGCCAGCGGCAAGAAGCGCAGGGCTTGGGGGTTCATCCCGGGACACGCAGGCAGCTCCGCTCCTTCCATGGACAGGTCCAGCCCCTCCTCATGGACCCTCTGTGCTCACCAGCTCAGCCAGGAATGCCAAATCCCCATTGCCACCCACGAAACCAAGGAGATCAGCCCAGCAGAGAGTCCTAAGACAGAAAGCAGTTTGCCCTGAAATGGGAAATGGAACAGGGAAGGCGCAGCTTGGAGCGAGAGCATCCCTGACCCCGCACTGCTGCGCCTGCGGGGTTTGCACATGAGGGTCCGGCTCTAAAATCGGCATTAACAGGTCACAGCTATCACCGCCGACAGAAACAACCTTTCTGCCACAAGTGCATCAAATTAGCATCATCCCTGCACTTGGGCTGAACTGTGACTTTTGCCTTTAGGGTCAGTTTGGGTATCTGCACCCTGGATAAAGGCACAAAGTAATGGCCCACTCGAGGAAAATAAAAGTCTTAGCGTGTGCCTGAAAACAAGGGAGTGGGGAACTCAAGTGGATTTTAGTCAAAACAGTGTGGCTAAGCACTCCCAGCACAAGCCTGTGCCAGGAGATTAGCTCTAGACTCACCTGGGCCATGGCACAAATTAGTCACCGCAGCTTGTGGTTTTACCAGTTGGCACATCCTGTGCCGAGGCCATTGACATGGGGCAACCCAGCAGGTGTATAAAGGAGCTGATCCCCATTGGCTGCCCTTGGCAGAGCCGAGAGCTTCTCACCGAGTAATTAATGCAATGACAATAATAGACCCAAAGTAAACAAGGTGGAAGGGAAGGAAAAAAAAAAAGAAATCAATGGGCCGAGAGCAGAGGCCACATTCACATTCAGTGGGGAGCAGTCCTGGCGGCTCGTGCTGTTGGGAAGACTCACATGCATCCTGGTGACGCTCTGGCGAGGGGTTTGAACATCGGCTGTGACCGGAGCTGTGTCGGCAGCTGCTCCCACGCGCCGGGCAGCAGGAGACCAGGGAGGTAAGAGCCGGGGCTCGGGGTCCGGGGTTTGGGGTCCAGGGGTGTGAGCAGCCTGGGCTGGGCACTCAGGTACCCCTGGTGCAGCCTGGACGCGTTTACATCTGATCCTGCTGATTTTACGGCCGCTCCCCTCCCTGCCCCGAGCCCAAAGCGGAGGAGTTACGGTCCTGGGAGATGGGAGGGTATTTGCTCCTGCACTATCAAGTTAGGAGAGTTTTGGAGCCAAATAGGGAAGATTTTAGGATCAATCTCTATTAAGAGAAGTGCACTGAATCGCCAGAGACCAAAGGGAGACTGAGCACCTCAGTGCACGTGCAAAGGAAGAGGGAAGCACTAAAATTTCAACCCTTTCTCAGACAATTTCTCCCCTGAAACAACTACAAATAACTCCCCCAACCTCAAAGATATCTCAGGGCTCTTCTTTCACTCCAGCCACCCCCCATCACAGCCACAGCCACTCTCTGAAGTGAAAACACTTTTCCAGGTACTGAATCTACAGAGCGGCTGATATCTCCTGATTGCTGCACACGAGCAAGATTTCTCTCTCATGGGCAACATGGTTCTACCAAGATTTTTCCAAAAGCTGGACAGAAAAGCCCCCAGGCTCTCTCTGTCTATTGGGTCAATCCTTCAAACTCCTCTGCATCACTATGCTCCTGGCTCTGTGCTTTTTCCTCTTTGCTACAAGTAGAAAAAGAAAGAAAAACAGGTTTTACCTTAGTCCCAATCTCAGCCCGCCTGGGTGGGAGGTTGGATCTTCTCCCAGCAGCTTGGATCAAAACCTACAGACCCTCTTTTAATTCTCTCTATCTCTGCTACCATTTGTACGACCACACAAGGAACGTGGTGCAACTCTCACAGCTCCAAAACACACAGAAGCGGTTGGACCCATCAACCAAAATCAAGCAGCTTTGAATTCCAGAGCAGATCTGAGCTTGCTCTGTATTTCCACCTAACCCTTGCAGCAAAGGGACCGGAGGGAGCCCGAATCCAGGGCTGTGCGCAGAGGACGCGTGAAAGGTGAGGGTGGGAATGGTTTGGACCCAACAGCTCCCAGTTCTGGTGGGGTCAGGCAGAGACTTCAGATCCCCATTTGAACACAGGTGTCGCTGGACAGGTTTTGGCAGAAGGGCCTTTTCCCAGTGCCCCACAACGACTCTGCCCAACGGGAGTTTTTTTAATGCCTCATCTGGGCTAAACAGTAATCTCTTTTCCTCCACATCCAGCTGTCAGAGCGGGAAGAGGAAGCCACAGAGGGAGGTCACCCCACAAGCGGCTTTTACAGCAGAGAACATTTCAGCGCATCCTCAAAGACCTTTTTACTTTTAACCTCCCTTTTGTTCAATGCACCAGGTGACCCCTGGCTTGACAAGCCATGTCAGGCAACAGAGCCCCGAGACAGAAGCCCTGCCACCACTGCAGGCGCAGGTCGGCCTCGGCCCCACCGGGCATCTCCATGATCCACTACGAGAAGTCCTGGCTCTACCGTCACTGCTCCTCGGTGCAGCAGGGGGACAGGCAGGCTCAGAAAGCCGGGCAGCTCTTCTCTGGGCTGCTGGCCATGAACGTGGTGTTTCTGGGCAGCGCCTTCATCAGCAGCATGATCTTCAACCACGAGGCCATCACGCTGGCGGACGTCTGGGTCTTGCTCTCCATCCTCAAGGTGTTATGTGTGTGCTGGATCATCTACTACCTGCTGGGCACCCGCCGGCGGCTGCACGCCGTGGTGTACCGGGACTCCCACGCTGGGCCCATCTGGATTCGGGGTAAGTTCTTCTTTTATTTATCATCTTGTGCTTTTCCCAGTGCTTGATAGAGAAGATTAAAATAAAAAATCTTTCCTCAATAGTGGAAGAGCAGATGTAGGTAAACTGTAGTTAGGCTGTAGGAGATGTGTAGGTTGCAGTTAGATTATAATTAGATGTACAGGAGATTCCCAGTGCCCTCCCAGTTTGCAGGGTGAGGCTGAGGGAAATCAGAGGCACAGTGGAGGCCACAAAGGAGAACCACAGCAAGCTGGAAAATCTTGAACGTGGCTTCCCTTGAGCCCTCAGTGCAACCTCCCCCTGCGGTCCCTTCACAAAGCACAACCCAGGCATCTCCCAGCATGGTTGGAGAGACGTCAGGAAGGTTCTAGGCATGGCCACTTTGCAAAGTGAGAGGACAACGACTGTGTTTACCCTCCAAGGGCGTCAGTGGCCCCAGGCCACCCTCATCCCTGTTTAACGTCACAACTGTCCTGTTCCCAGGGGAAGATACCCGGCCAGTGAGTCACATCCCAGTGACACGAAAGTTTTCCTGGGAGACTTCCCATCCGCAGTTGCCCCACTTGGTGAAACGGCGCTTCCCCGAGTGGCCCTGCCACTGGTCTCTTATGGAGTTCCTAATTAGCATGTGGTCTCATTAACTGAGCACAAAGAATTAAACGGAAGAAAGCTGCAAAGTGCCCGAGCACCTAGAGCTGCAGAAAGGTGTCAAAGGTGAAATGAAAAACAATTTGAGGGTCTCAGCTGCTGCAGGTTGGTGCTGCCAAAAGCCCCAGCAGATCTGCATTCAACTCAGGTTTTCTCCACAAGGCAGAAACCATCACCTGCCATTAGCTTACCTCTGTCATTCCACATTGCACAGAAAACGCCCAAAATCCTCTTCCCACAAGAAAACACCTGCTATTGTGTCAATACCTTAAACCAGCCAAAGCACCCAGGTTGAGGAATCAGGCTCCCCTTTGTCCCCTTCTCTCAAAATTGTGACACTTCCAAACGGAAAGGGCTCCAACTCCACTCAAATCCAACAGCGCCAGGTCCACAGTCCCCAGCCAGACCCAGATGCTCCACAAACGCGCCTTTGTTTATTTACTGGTGCTTTTGCTGTTTGCCCAGGGTCAGTGCTGCTGTTCGGCAGTTTGAGCATCCTCCTGAACGTGTTTCAGATCAGCTACAGCGCGATTCTCATCGAGTGCAAATCCGGAGTGGATATTGTGTTTCCCAGTATTGAAATTGTTTTTATCTGTGCCCAGGTACTATATTTTATCCCTCTGGAAATTTGCTCGTTCTCTCCATCCCATTCCTGGGACCCCAAGGGTGGTAGGGTGGGAATTTGGGAGACTTGGGAAAGTGGGTGCACGTGAGGCATTCTCACGAGCACTAATGGCATTAAAGCATCACACGTCATTTCAAATACCACCCACACTCCTCATGTGCCAGATTGAGAAACAAAGTAGTAAGATTTAGAAAGAAATCATTCTAGCAATAACTGACATAGTGTAGGATCCAGATGGTTTTGTTTTGAAGCACTGAAGTAGGGAGAGAGAGAATTTCAGATTTTACCAGAGAGGTGCTTGTGCACCAGTCTGAGTCCCAGCATCTCTATTTGCTAAGGCATATCCCCACCAAAATCCCACAAGAACATTTCACACGATTTCCAACTTGTTACTCTGACAGCAACTCTCTCCTTTCCAGACCCAGAGCCATATTCAAAATGTAAATAGCCCCCCTCACTACAGCAAGTACCCCCATAAATACACATATAAGGCAGAGAAAAGCAGATGTAGAGCTCCCACGGCGTCAGGCACAGGTGCACACATGCCGTGGCCTCGCGGGGATGCCGGCACACGCCTCGGCCCGAGATGCAGGCGCACGCACGCCCCTGCACGCCGGCGGCTTTGCTCCCACTCACACCCGTGCTGCTCACCCGCCTGTCCCTCCGCACGGCGCAGGCTGCCAGCGCCACCGGGCTCACGTCCTTATCGCTATCCATTCGCAGGCTTTTTTTCTGTGGCATCACTCGAAGGACTGCATTCAAGTCCAGCACAACTTGACCAGGTATGAAGAGGGGGTAAAAGCTGCCCTCTGCTCTAAAGAAACTCTTCCTTGCTGTCTGCTTGTGATCTCCCTTATTCCCGCTAGGATAGTCTTCACCTGATCTCACACAGACTCTATGTTGTGCATCACAAGAACCAAGCTATGACTTGACCAGACCCATCCTCCTCCTTGGTCTCACCAGCTCCTTCCTCTTTCCACTACAAAGCTCGTTGCTCCCTCCTAACCCAAATACCTTCCCCCCGCACGGCTCAGGGAACGATCCTGTGCCTGGAGGATGAGGTGGGTTCACCTCTCTGTTTCTATCACTGTGAGATGTCTCAGCCTTCCCTCCCTCAATTGCACACAGACCTGGGCTGGTCTGAGCTCTTCGTCATAGGATTTAGTTTTTACGTGGTCTTGCAAGGAGCAGGGAGTTGGACTTGATGATGCTTATGTGTCCCTTCCAACTTGAGATATTCCATGATTCTGCAACCAATAAGCCTGCCCTGCTCCTTTGCAAACAGCCAAATGGGAACACGTTCAGTCATATCTGTGTGTGCAAAGTCACACACTGATGCCCCTGCGCACATACGCACTGTGTTTGCACACACCGTGTGTGGGTCAGCAAAGAGGGCAGGTGGACGCATAGGTTGTAAACGATCTCCACAATCAACGTACTGGAGAAGTGTCCTTCTCTTCTCCCAGGTGTGGGCTGATGCTCACCATAGCCACCAACCTCCTGCTCTGGCTCTCGGCCGTCACCAACGACACCATCCACATGGAGATCGAGTCTCAGCTGCGCGAGGTGGAGCAGCGATTCACAGGCAAGGCTCCTGTTTCACATCTCTTTGGGTGAGGCTAACATAGATGATCTCTGGGGAGAAAACAATTCTTGATCTCCACAATTCAGATATCACAACCAATTCTCCCAAATACTGTGATTTCCCTGTTATTGGAGGTTGTCTTGAGAAAATGGGCTGCAAGGGGAGAACACCTTCACATGCAAGGGGAGGACTTGACATGAAACCTTGGAACTGAGGGCTAGAAAAGGAAAAGCCCACCATAAATTAGTGTTCTTGCTCACATTTACCTGTCAACTGCAAGCAAAAGATTGTCAGACTAGAAGAGACTTGCAGAATTGCTGTGCTTTACTTTCTGAGGATACAGAAAAACAAAATACAGGTGAACTGATATTCCAAGGGTAGAGATAGAGGAGGCTTCACTGTGAAGGAAGGGGTGCCCCCTCATCCAGCACCTATGGTGTTGATCAGGAGTCTAAGTATTTGGGAAAAGACATTTGCTAAACCCTGTTGCTCAGAATCCTTGAGGACTGAGTGGCAATCACTTCCTACTGATCATAGTTTTTGCGATACACAGACAGATGTTGTGCCTGCACACAAGAAACTCCCAAAGATACCCACGAAATCCAGGCCATCTCCCTCGTAATTGTTGCTTTCCTCTTCTCATGTTCCAGGCAACCAGACTAGTTCGTGCACATGCCCAAACAAAACCATCTGCAAAGTCTTCCAGAAGGGCTACATCCTGCTCTACCCCTTCAACACCGAGTACTGCCTCATCTGCTGCTCCATGCTCTATGTTATATGGAAGAACGTGGGGAGACGCCTCAGCCACCCCCACATCCCTCACGTCAAGCCCAATTTCAGGCTCCAGGGGGTGGTCTTTGGGCCACTGCTGGGCGCCACTTCTGTCGTCATCGGGATCTGTGTCTTCATGATCTACCAGATCCAGGCCACCGGCTCAGTCCCCAACATCCAGGCCTTCGTGATGTATTATTCCTACTATATTGTGCTCCTGCCTGTAATGAGCGTGAGCGCAGTGATTGGGACGGTCATCCACGCATTGGAAAAAAAGGAGCTGGACACACTGAAGAACCCAACCCGCAGCCTGGATGTGATCCTGCTGATGGGAGCGGCCCTCGGCCAAATTGGCATGTGCTACTTCTCCATCGTTGCCATTGTGGCCACTAACGCCAGGGACCTGTTGAACAGTCTCATCCTGTCCTATTCTGTCCTTCTCATCCTTCAGAACATCACCCAAAACGTCTTCATCATTGATGGGCTTCACCGGCAGCCTGTCACAGCAGCAGCCGAGGCCAGACACAACGGACGCACCGGGCAGCGTGGGTCGGCTTCGGAGCTACCTGAAGAAGCAGAAACCACGGCAAGCAGCAGACAGGAACACACACAGACCTCTCCCGACAAAGCGGAGGAGGTTAAAGAAGAGCGGCCTCAGGAAGGCCACAGCCAGAGACGCGTGAGCGTGCTGGAGCTGGGGCAGGAGATCCGGAAAGTTTCGCTGTCCTATATACATAACTACTCTCACCTGAGTTGGAAAAGAAGAGTTTTAAGAGAGATCTCATTCTTCTTGGTTTTGTGCAACATCATAGTAAGTATTGTTCTCTCTGCCACATGGCAGTTTGGTTGAGTCATTGAGACCTGTGATACACACGTGCTTTTTCCTTTCTCTTGGGTCACTATGCCAGACAAGACATCTTTGCCCACCAAGGTTCAACCTACTGGCAGGGCAAGTCAAGACTGTTTCTTCTGTTAATATCCAAAAAAAAAAAAAAAAAAATCGCATAATTATAAGGTCACCCTTTTAACCTAAGAGTCAAATACAGCTACATTTCCTGAGCACAGGAAGGAGACAGCTAATAAATCCTCATGCGCCAAAATTTTAGCCTCTGAAAAAGTTATCAAATTCATTAAGGGTGTTTCATAAGAAAGGTGGAGAAGCAGGAGGCACCAGCACTGAGTCTTTGTAAACATGAGTCTCCAGGATTGAAACTCACCCAATAAAGCACACTGTGCTCTGGGATCTTGAATTGACATTGATTTGCAGCACAGCCTTAATCCAGTAAAGACAAACTGGCCAAGGAACCAGTGAAATTCTGTAGAAAGATGAAAGTGGCTGGGGCACAACGGGGCCATCATTAGGTTTCCAGGAATTTCATGGGGTTTGACTTAAAACAAGGAGTCACCAGTCTAAATGGAGGATTTTCCTTCTCTTCCCTGGCAGTGAGACTCCTGTGATATTCTTGCAATATTCCTACAACCACTTGAGCCAGTGCAGAGATTGAAGCACAGGTAGGAGACAGCTTGTCATCCTCTGACTTTCCTCTGTTTTCCTTACCCCTCTTCAGCTCTGGGTCATGCCCACCTTTGGGGCTCACCCCGTCTTCGAGAACGGACTAGAAAAGTCGTTTTACGGCTACTCCACCTGGTTTGCCATCGTGAACTTCGGCCTCCCGCTGAGCGTGTTCTACCGAATGCACTCCGTCGGGGGACTCGTGGAGATCTACGTCACAGCCTGAACCAAACCGACTCCCCACCCCACAGCCTGGGGTGAAATGATGCTGAACAAAGACGCAGTAAGCAGCAGACATGCACATGGAAGCTTTTAAGCTTTTTCCCTCTGGCTTCTGCTTTGACTTCTCCTTGCACAACATCTCTGTGAGTTTCAGAAGAAAAGGAGGTTGCTTTATATTATCATTTTTTTCTCCATAGAGAGTAGACTTAAAGCCCTTTAACAGGCGCACTGCTCCAAGGAAACATGCACACTGGTACTTCTCTACCAGCGATCTACCAGTGGATGCTGTGTGGTAGCCAGTGGGACTTTACTATCTCCTATTGAAATCTTCCAGATAAAAGAATACAAGAGCAGCCTTCAACAAAAGCAATTAAAAAAATAGAGGACCTACACTCCACAGAAGTTTAAACACTCACAGTCCAGGACCACCAGCCCCAGCACCGCTCACCATCCCACCATCCTGCAGCACGGAAGAGACCGATCGGCACCAGCTGCTCCAGAAGCTCCCACACCCATTCAGAAACAAACCAAATGTAGACTTTTTTATGTGTAATTTTCAATAATATATTGGTAGTTGCTCTAATGGTCAGAAGAAGGACTACTTCTGTTTGTTCCTGGTGCTGACATCTGGCACGTGAACTTGTGTGAGTGCTGTAAAACCCCAGAGCGCCAGGCTCCTGCAGCTCTCAGGACTGAGGAGCAGGACAGGCCTTCAGCCCTGCACCCGGCTCAGTGCATCTTTTCTCACTATTGAAAAACAGAAGCTATAACGTTACTTTGCCTTGCTAAGAATAAACACTATTTCTCCTCACAGAGCCTCAGGTGAGCAGCACTCAAGAAGTACTCTGGCTGATCTCTACTTGACCTGACTCACGTGGGATGTTCTCACCAGCGTGTAACAGCAAAGGTCCCAACGTTGCAGACAGAGCTGGTTCAAAAAAAGAGCTCCTGCCCCATCTGCTGTGAACCCCTCCCCACCCCAGCACTGGGATCCTCACCACTGCTCTGTACACACACAAACATTTTGCAAGGCGCACCGAGCACCAGGGAACAGGTGCAGAGCGTGGTGCCTGCCCAGAAACCATCAGTACCTGTTCCGTAGGAGACGCTTTGTGAGCACATGGGGAGAAAGGGGGCTTGTGACTGTGGGTCCCAAATAGAGAGCCTGATGAATGGAAATAAAGAGATTTAATTTTCATGTGTTATCTTGTGAAATCTCCAGGCTCGCTCTGCTCTCAAAGTCAACTGACACTGACTTACACCACTCTTGTGTCCAGAGGTTAGGAGATTTAAGGGCAGGACTTGTTTTCTAATCAATCAATTTTTTGCTATCAAAATCTTTCATAACTCTTAACCGAGGCCAAAGTAGCATAGTACAAAAGGCATCTAATTATTGCTTCTGTTCCTCTATTATTCCAATCCCAGAAATGGCGTGGGCTTGGGATCAGAGCCTATTTATGGTGTTTCTTTCTGATCCCCTAAAAAAATAAATTTAAAAATAATAATTAAAAAAAAAAAATCAAACTCCCCCAGGCCAGTAACAGTGACGAGAGGTAGAAACTCCTGACCACACACATCCCACTGCCTTCATGATTCAGCTTTCAGGCAATGACAGCACATTTATGTGAAACTAAAAGTGAGAATGATTGCACGAGCATGAACTTTGCCCAGTAAGTGTTTTTACTTAGGCCTGTGTCAACAAAAATATGTCATGAGAAATAACAGCTGGATAAATTAGGCTCCAATAAAGTTAATAATTATTCTCATTTCACAGTTTGTACCAAGGGATCTACGGGAGATCCATGCCAAGGTCCAGCCCTTTCAAATGATGAACAGGATCTCAAACCTTCTTCCTAATTATTGCCAGCCTGGGGAGAAGCAATGATGTACTTCACGGGTGAACCCATGGCCTGGATTTTATCTGTGGTGTAACAGATAAAACACTGTTCAAGTTACTGAGCTGCCACTGAGCAGGTGACTTTCGAAGTCTCCCATTAAGCTATAAATACCAAGTCCCGTACATACTGCACACGTGTGGACTGAAGAAGTAGTCATCTTGTGATTCTTGCTGGTGAGCAGGATGGATGTCTCATGTCCTAAGCACAGAAACAGTCAAAACCACACAATTCAAGCTCATTTTCCAGAGTCCAATCTTCATTTTTGATTACAAAAAATAACCACACACTGCAGAGGAAGCCAGCACTCAGTCTCCTAGTAGCACAAATCAACCCAGCATAATACAAACAAGATTATAAACCTCTCGGGGCGGGAGGGGGGGGGGGGGGCAAAAATGAGCAACGAATTGCATGTTTCAGATAATCTTTATCTTTCTCTCTGTAAGTAAGCAAATAGTTTACAGTGCAAGTTGATTTCCACAGAACAAGGATCAGACTCCAAACACCAAGAAACAAACAAAAAGGTTTCCAGAGGAACTCACAAAGAAACAAAGCAGAAAAGAGAGGACAGAAGAGATCATGAGAACCAGCAGATCTGTGGGAGGGAAGAGGCAAGTGCATGGGACATGGGATGCCCCACTCCAGCTGAGGTGCAAGTGCCATACAATCAGAGGCTGGCCCCACCAAATCACATTCTTATAGATGAGAGAGACTGCAGGTAGAACAGAGACCTCACCCTGTTCACATCTGAACAGAGACGGGGTCAGGATGGGAGTCATGCCAGGGGGCAAAGTGGGTTGGAGACGGGGAGGGAGGTTGGGAGGGGATGATTGCAGCAGGTGGGGGACTAACCTCTCTCTACTTCATACATTTCTTATCCTTCAGAAAACCATTCAGGCTATATTTCAGCTTTCTACTGGCCTGGGACTCCAGTCCAGTTTCAGTGTCCAAAGGAGGACAACCCCGACTACAACCCAGCAGTACCCTCGAGCAGCGCTCTTGCTAGGAGAGCATGGTCCTGTTGCCATCACTCCAGCCTCAAAACTTCAGGGACTCTAACATTTCACTGTCTAAAAGACCACACAGGTCTAAGCTGCCTCTCCCAGCAGAAAAAAACATTTGACTCAAACCCCAGGATGTCTCCACCTACCCATGTGCAAGCCCACGCTGCTGAACCGAGCCAGCAGCAGTTGGTCTCCCACCAGTTCTGGTTCTGGCTTCCCAGACTCCGCACACTTGGGACCCAATACATTCAAGATCTGTTAACATGATCACTAGTAAAATGCCCTGAAGAAGTGAAACTTGTCTCAGTGCTCTCCACTCCCTAGTGACATGGAGATGCTTTTCCTCCTACAGCTTCCAAATTCCTCCTACAACTTCCCTGAGTGCCTCCCTCAACCCTCTGCCTCAGACAGTAGTGTGCAAAAGACCCTTCCACTCCCTGCATTGCATCAGCTTGCCAGGCAAAGATGGAAGGATGTGGTCCCCCCTCAAACCCAGGTGACATTGTCCTTTCAGTCAACGGGAGAAGACTAAAAGCATTTAACAATCACGTCTCTTGTCCTCACCCTCGCTGAGCCAGTCCCTTCCTCCCTGCATGCTCACACGGATTAAGTGGGGCTTTCCAAAGTGACACACACCCCATTGCAACAGCCCAGCACAAAGGCTGCTGGACCTGGAAGCCAAGGAAACACTTCTCAGGCCACACCAGGGCACTGGCTACTACAGAACTTCTTCAGCAGCTTTAGGAAAGGAGTAGAGATTCAGAACAAAGTCTTCCTTCAGCAACTTCTCCTTTCATTTGGTGGGGAAAGGCTTCCCTACCAATAGGCAACTGAGACGCCAGGGAGATGCCTGCAGCCAGAAGGGATGCCTGGAAACTTATGGAGCCACAAAAATGTAACAGCAGTTTCCAAAGCCCATCTCCTGCAGGAATAGCAGCTTCTCCCTTGCACCCAATTTACAGCTATAGTCTTTTTTCAATTAAATACTGACTCTGATCAGAGCAAGGACAGGGTCGTATTGGTTTCCACATCACATCCAGGAGCAAAAGAGTAACAGAAGAGCTAAGAAAGGTCTGATTTCTAGTGCAACCACAACAACGGGCAATCCCTTAGATATCTTTCACTCAAGGTTCGTGGTGAAGGGTGAGGGAAGAGAAGTGAGCTGGGGGGCGGGATGTCCAAGCAGGTCCCAATTAAAGCTTTAAATGACAGGGAGGTAAATGAAGTGATTGTCCTTTTGGTCTCCCAGCTGGATGTGAAATGCAGGAATAGCTGTGATGAAGGAGCACACAGCAGTCCTTGGATCCAGTGTATTTCTCATAGTAGAGGCAAGTGCTCTCTTAGACCCGTTGAATTTCAAACAGCTTCACGTCTGTGTCATACCAGATCGGGGGATCCACATTCCTGAGAGAGAAAGACAAGAGCCACTTAACTCTGTGGCCAGGCATGTGGATCAAATCTCACAGCCCACATTACAGGAGCTGACTGCACAGAATGCCTTCAACTTTGCAAAAGAGAAAATCACTGGTTGAGAGACAATGCACCTTGAAGGGATGACAGTATCTACCACAACGCACAAAGCCAAAGCTTTGCATGAAATCTCTGCACAATCCCCCTCTAGGCAGCTCTTCCATTCCCTGCTGCTGTCAGTTCCCAAAAAGCAGTACTCCCAGGACAACTTTCTTCACCTCCCCTGCTCAAAGAAAGTTTGGAGCAACTGACTCACTCTAGTGTCTCCCAGGGCAACGTCATCTTTCTCTCCTGTAAATATGACACAATCCAGAGCTGGCCAAGTACATGCAATTCTTTCTACAGGTGCCCCAAAAGTTTGGAAAAGACCAAGTTAGACTTCACCCGGCTGGTTTACCTCAAATAAATAACTCCCCACATGTAGGTCCGGAACCACATGGCAGTGCCCGAGTTCGCCTGGTACTTGCGGATGAGGATGGGGTGAGGGACAGGGAGCAGCCCCACCAGCGTGCCATGCTGCAAGAACTTGAGGATCTCCGATTCATCAGTGAGACCCCTGCAAAGAGACAGATCAGGAACACCCTTAGCATGTCCCACAGACACCCCCAAAACTGCTGCAGCACAAATTATCAGTCCAAACACACACAGAGCTGGCAACTGCGGCCACCAAGAGCACACTCTTCTCCACTGATAAGGAGAGTTGAGAAGGGATCAGACAAAACAAGAAGCTCAACAAGCAAAATAATGTCTGGTCTGCTGAGACCGTGAAGCTTTCAAT
This sequence comes from Patagioenas fasciata, assembly GCF_037038585.1. NCBI lineage: Eukaryota > Metazoa > Chordata > Aves > Columbiformes > Columbidae > Patagioenas > Patagioenas fasciata. The sequence continues at coordinate 5,012,751 of NC_092537.1, read as the reverse complement.
TACACTTTACAAGGTTTCACCCAGAGACCCTCCAAACTCAAATTGCCAACCTCACAGGGCTCGGTACACACCGCACAGCCCTTTCTCTCCAAAAATATACTTACTTGTCAATGCAGATCTTCTCCACCTGAGGAACCAGCACCTGTAAGAGCCGCATGATTGTCTGCAGGGGAAGCTTTGACTTCCAAGACATCACCTGTAAGGAGGAAAGCCCACCGGGAAATCAGTGCACTGCGTTGGTAGTTTTTCTGCAATTACGTCCATTATCTCTACAACAAATGAGGTTTACAAAAATCACAAAGGACGTGGATGAACTGACTGCACAACAGGAATACAATAAACCCTGGAATTAGCACTAGAATTATGAGCCACTCAGTGAAACTAGCAGGACACTGGTTTAAAATAGGTAAAATAAAACATTTCACAGATGGCAGTAAACTTCTGGAGCTTTGGCCACAACTCAAAGACATTCCCCATGAAGAAATGCTCCTCTGGGGGAGTCTGCTGGCATGGGAAGGCAGGGGGGCAGTGGTGTGTGTGTGTGTCCGTATGTGGCATTTCTGACATAAATTTTCCTCATTATTTATTCCCTCTGTCCAGATTCTCTCACCCAGTCAGGAGTTGGAGTCCACTGTCCACTGGAGGATGCACTAGAGAGACGCCTTCGATCCCGACGGGGATGTGATGCCTCCTATCAGTAAATATTATTTTAAAACAAAACAAACAAAAATCACACTGAGGAGCAGCTCAAGCCAGCTGGTGGATGCAGAGAGGTAATGACCCATGATTATGTTTCCTGGACTGCTGGAAGAAGAAAAGCTTTCTTCTCCATGTTCTCAGCCAAGATCTCATTTAATGACAACATTAATGTTGTCATTAAGGTTGTCATTAAGACACCTTGCAGAACATGGGCCTTCATCTGGTACCATGGAAGGCCAGAAAGGGTAATATTGGAGCTGGGATATACGAGAATTCTGTTTATTCCAGTTTATTCAAAGCCTAAACAACATTATTTTGCAATGTTTGCAGCTACAACCTTATTGTTTAGCCTGTTCAGCTTCAGTGCCATGTCCTCATCAAGCTTCTAAAAATAAAATCCATAAAAACATAAAAATGTCCAATTTCCTTCACATGACCCCACCCTCTTCCTCTTTCCTCCGCGCTCTCCCACAGCCCTCGCCCCCTCACAGCTGCCACCCGAATGCTGGCAGCCAGCTGACAGGTTTAAGAGAGGTAAGATGGAATTACACCGAAATGCGAAGGCTGTTGAACATTTCATGAGACACTTTTGAAATGGTTATGACCGATAAGGGGAAAACATTACAATAGATAAAGGAAGGAAGTTAAATCAGTCATAAGGGTGGGTAGCCTAAAATCTATCCAGTATCTCTTAGTAATTTATGTTAACTCAGTAGGCTGGAACCAGGTTGGAGCACAGAAAAAAGAATGTTCAGATAGTCTGAAACCTCACAATCCCTGGAGACTGGACAGTGTGGGCCCCAGATTGCGCTGGCAGTGAGGATTCTCCTGTAGCATATCCCACACCCACTGCTTTACTGCCCGCCACCTGCCGTCTGCTGTCTGGCCCCCACCCCACAAACATTCAGACGTGCTGGAGCCAGGTAGGAAAGCTAATGGGCAACTCTCTGAGACCAAAGGCCCACATGTGCACACAGACAAGCAGAGAGGATCAGGACATAAGAGTAAAAGATAGGAGTCTTCAGCCTGCTTCACCAGATTGCGATGCTTTTGCAAACATCCCCCACTTGGACCCCAATTCTGCAGCCCTGTCTCAGCTGAAAGCATGTTGAGAGCAAAACAGGCTGAAAAACTCTCGTAGCACCACCACAGCCCACAGCAACCCATGATACACCTCCTGCCCAGTTTGCTGCACACCTGGTGAGAGCTGGTCTGTCAGTTTGGCCATTCCAGAAAAAAACTAAGAGAAGAAAAGCTGGGAAAGTTACGTGTTTCACCATGGGGCAGCCATGCCTCCCTGTGCAACCGGATGCGATGTTCTCACTGCAGTGAAACGGTTCAGTGGACAGTGAACGTGCAGGCAGAGCGAGAAGCAGCATTTGGTGTATAAATGTGGCCTTGCTGAAGGAGGAGAAGACGTGCAGGACAGCCCTAGTAATACAGGGTGTTTCAAAAAGAGGGACCCAATTTGAAATTACTATATCTCTGCAACTGCGAACCACCTACAGTGAAACTCTTAGCACTTGAAAGGGCAGGTAACTCCTTACATTTTATGGTAAACCGTTTGTAAGTCTTTTGTGCAATTGTAACATATTGTGATCCTGAAGTATACTCCTTTGAAATTTGGTCCATCTTTGTGAAACACCCTGTACATTTCCTATAAGACAGCCTAGAGGTTTTCGACACTGGACAGGCAAGGAGACAGAGTGAGTAGTTAACAGAGAGCACTAAAAGACTGCTCCACTGAAACTGGAAGATTGCCTGTTATAGCTCTTGATGGAGACAACCAGCAACAGTCAGAATGCTTGTGCTGCCACCAGGACCTGGGAGGCCAGCACAGCCTCGATTCACAGATGGTAAAGCCTTTGTCTTGTCCCCATGACCAACAGCCACCACTTTGGGGGCAGCACCTCAGGCAAGCCCTCACGGGAACACGTTGTTCACTACACCAGCCGGCCAGAACGCTCTGGTAGAGCTCTCCATCCCAGAAAGGAGAGGAAAAAGCAGCCGTCAGCACCTGAGTCAAAAGCCTCTGAATCAGGAACACATCCCTTTGCAATTACGCACTTGCTGGTCTATCAGTGGCTTTCAAGGTGGAGAAAGCTCACTCCTCTGGTGTTCCAGCTCTTGTGTCACTACCACAAACATGAAACACCCAAGATGACGCAACAGTCCTCCTGAACCACGGTGTTTTCCAACACAGTGTGTATGCATATTTCCTCTACTATGATGCCTTTCAGAGGGCAAATTAAAATCTCCAATTTTAGTTCATTTCAAACCAAGACCTAGACCTTCCCCACACAGCAGTGCCTGGTCTTACCCTGCTCCAGGGCTCCCCGTCACCCACAGCTGAGAGGGGGTTACCCTCTGGTGAAGGCTGTGAAGACTCGGGCTCCAGTGAACGCATGGTCCCATCCTCCGACACCTGTGACTTCTCCGTGAGCTTGTCAATGCCTGTGTTCAAAAGAGAAAAAGCTCAGAAACATAAGTGAATTAAATACGTTTAAAAGTGGGGGATTCTTCTCTGTCCTACCACACACAGACACCCTACATTTCTGCTGACATCTGAAAAGCTCTCCTTTCAACGGAAGCAAGATCTATCCTTAATTTCACTGCCCCAAAGGAGTTCATTTGTTGCTACAAAAATGCTCCCTGATGTATGAGGAACAGAGGTTCACACTGATATAGTTAAACTCAGACAAAAGGTCAAGATTAGGACAAACTGGCCACGTGGACACTAAGTCTGAGAGGAAAGAAACTCAAAGCAGTTTACTTTGACTTGTTTGTGATCAGCCTGGGCAAACTGATGTGAAACTCAGGCTGAAAGGCAGCAAGTCATTCACAGATGTAAACTCTTAATCTCTCCCACACCCAGTGAAAGGGTGAGTCCACACCATATCTCACAGAGAAAACAAACTTCTCGCCTGTTACAAAGGTAAACTAAAGCTCACCTGGAGTAGCCACCAGACTCGTCTTCAGCGTCCCTGGTTCAGCAGGGGCAGCAGGACGTGACCCTTCCATGGAGACCCCGTCCTGGGAATTGGTGCGAGAAATAGGCTCAGGAGTTTTCTTCTTGCGCTGCAGACCCTTCTGGATGGACTGCGAGTCTGTGGGTAAGTTGGCCAGCTGGTGAAACACATTCCGCTTGCGGATAACAGCATAGACCAAATTGGAGTTCCCTGGGAATCGCACCAATGAAATGAGCAGAGAAGTAAGACTCAAAGAGCTCTGTCAATACAGCCCAGTTCACTGCCTACATGAAGCGTGATTGTGGAGACCCTGCAAGCTCAGAGAACCATCCTTCCACCTACAAAGGCAACGGCACAAGGAAGAAAGAGCAGAGCTAGAGATCCTCTTATCCATTACAAAACAGTACAGGAAATACAGTGAAATCCTTCCTAGGCTGGAAGGCTGACAAGAAATGGCTTAGAGACTGACATTCAAACAACTGAAATGAAAAAGGGTAGTTTAAAGCACATATTAACACCTATTTTTGAAGAAAAGGTTGTTAGCCAATATTTGAAATTTCTCCATCTTCAAAAGAGCTCACAAAACAGAACAGGGACATTTCATTTGAGGAGAAACAGGCTTGAAATAGCAAAGCCCAAAGTCCAGAACTCTTCCTGTTTGCAAGATGGCAGAGAACAGAATTAAACCATCTCCTAAAATAAAACACAAATCACAGCCACAAAAGGCTGGTTTAGGATCTAGTAGCCATCACTTGCAAGATTTCCATTCAGGAAGCAGAACAGCCACTCCTCATTTGCAGTTTCAAAGCAAAACATTACATTTTTGAGCAGGTTAAGGGATCTCGCTCTATTATTTCCTTAAAGTAAAAGGCATAAGGGAATTCCTGGAAAGGCGGCAAGTGCCAGAATTTTGTTCAGATGGGGCTGTTTGGTCTTCGGCTCCAGTGACCTGCCAGAGCAGAACTGAGAGGCACTTTTGAATGTTTAAGGGGATGGAAGTTGTTTTAGCCCCTCATCTACATCGCTGAGCAACACGAGCAGTTTCACAGCAGCATCCAGCCACTCACAACTTACACTCACCCTCCCTTCTTCTTCCTCTCTACCCATCTCATCTTCTGGTCTGCAGGATGCTGAGGTTATGCTGATAATTAATTGCCATCTCGTTTTGCTCTAACCCAATCTGTCTGGGCCAGAACCCCACACTGATTATCAACTAACCCAACTTCTCAATTTTAGCCCAGTCTCCATATAGCTGGTTTCTACACTTGTCCCATTCTCTCATTTGTTTGGACTTTCTCTGAGCTTCCATCTCACATTCTCTCACACTAAACTAGTGCAAACCCAGCAGTCAGTCTCTTACCATCAAACTGGTACTGAATGATGTTGTTGAAAACTTCCAGCAAGAAGAAAACAAGATGGTGGTTCTGGACAGCAGAGAACAGGAACCAGGTGGTGGAAAAAGCCTCCAGGAGATGCAGTAACTTGTTAGCAGCCACCATGGAGAGAGACTTCAGGTATGGAGATACTGTGGAAGGCGAGAAAATGAAAAATGGAGAAAGAACCAAGGTGTATTTATTCACAAAAATACACCGTTAAAAAAATGTGGCTCTTACTACCCTCCCACCCCGCATTCGGGGAAAGTCTCAGGGAATAGCTGAGTCAAACAGGGTTCCACAGAACATTTAAAAGTACAAAATAAGTTAAACACAGCTATTGCACAGTAAAAGCAGGCATTTCTGCTTCTAGAGGGTCTGGTGTAGTTTTATACTAGTAACACCATCTCTGGCGTGCCTCTTGAAAAACTTACCCGACTGGAGCCACCTGGACACTCACTAAACCCAAGGGAAGCCACTGCCACAGTGAGGAGGTGGCACTCCCTGCTGGGGAGGGACAGCACTGCCACCATGCTCTCCACACCTCCCGTCAAACACCCTTCAGCCACCCCAGAGGGGCTCCAGGGGCTGCTGCCCCAGGCTGTGCCCCATCCCAGTGAGCCCAGGCAATGACCCTGCAGCAGGTCTGATCTGCAGCTGCCACTTCCAGCACGGACCAGAACAGGTCCCAGTTTCCAGCAGCCGTTGGTGACACTGGTCAGTGTTACGGGGCACAGGGAAAGGGGTAGAGCAGCCAGAGCTGTCCCCTCTGCGGGCTGTGGTTTCACACCAGACAGTGCTTACCATTCACAACGATGGTGAGCAGGCAGTCAAAGAGAGGCTGCAGCCGCTGATGCCCGCTGGTTATGATCTTGTGAAAGACCTATAGTAGGGAAGGAGGTCTTGAGCAAGGTAGTACCGTACTGAAAGCACCTTCTCAACCAAAACCAGCACCACCCCCACACTAATCGCTTTCTGACACCATTCCTTCCTAGGCAGGGCCCTGCACGCTCCACAATTACACAGGCGTGGAAGGCTGCTCTCGCTGAAGACTTGTGCTCCAGGACTACAAGCTTTCATTTACAAGGAATCCTCTGGGGACGTGATTAGGGCTCTAGAACACCACAAACAGAAACTGACTGTCAGCTGTTCCAAAACGCACCAGCAGCCTGAGACAAAAATAAACCACCAGGAAGTAAGAAACATCTTCACCTCCAGTGGATTTTGATTCTGAACCCTAACGAGAGCTGAAATGCCACAGAACTAATCATTTCATATTTGATTTTTAGTGCAAACTTCTAACTCAGCTGTTTGTCCTATTTTCTTAACTATACCCTCAGACATGGAAAGATGCAACTGCCTCACAACCAGTTCAGGGATGGAAATCTAGAAAGGATGAGTACATTGCAAGAGGAAGGACAGTTATTTGTGTCAGGAGACACAGAAAACTGCTGGAGCTGTACTCACTATGATGAGCAGATCTGCATGTGTCCCTGTGAACACAGGGATGTCCATAGGCACTCGTACAGAATACGGCTTGTTCAGTCGAACCCCAAAGTTACGCTCCCCACTGAGAAGCAGGAGGATAAAGACCCCAATGTGCATCAAACCCACTCGTGCTGCAGAAAAACAACAACACACCAACAAACAAAAAAAAACCCACATCAGAGTTAGGACAGTAGACTCCTGAATAGAGAAGGGCAGTGAGGAGAGAGGAAAAACACTGTGGGGTTGAAAGAAATACTGTCCAGACCAGACTACTCTGGTAAGGGACATCCCACACAGAGCTCCCTCCGTTACCAGTACCACCATCCTTCCCAAGCCCATCTGTGAGGTCAGTACAACATTAAGTCTTGGACAGATCATTATTTTCTTCGTTATGTTCTTGATGTAAACCCATCATCATATGAGGAAAGGTCTGATTTCCTCTTTCTGCTACCCAGTGATGGACTTATGCCTGATTTACACCCAAAGCAAGAGCAGATTGCTCATCTTTTCTTCTTCATAGGACCAGGGACATAGTTTTTGACAAAAGGACTCAAAACAAATCAACACATGGTAAGGATTTCCCTTTTGTATGTTGTGGTATAGACTGTGTCCTGTTTCTAGTCTGTTACTACCATGAACACCCCGCCAGCTGAACCACTCTACTCCACACCAGCAGAAGATTAAGAACAAGCACTTGAGATGCTAAATCATATCAGTGGTAGGAAGGAAGCACCTAAAAACATTCTAGCTCAACTGTCAAGCACAGATGATCCCAAATATTGGAAATAACTGACTTACACTGGTCTGCTCTGGCATCATTGAGAAAATACAAAATCGGGACAAGGATGTCCAGAACATCACTGCTCTTCAGCACAAAGAAGAGGAATTTCTGGAAGAAAGGGGAGGATTTCAGAAAATCAAAAGTGTGTTTCGTTTTCTGCATCATCCACAGCCAGGTAGCCTCAAACTAATTAGTCTCTCAAGAACATTGGAAAGGCTGGTGTATGCACTAGTTCTTCAACTCCAGTGATATTTGTAGATACGCTCCTGCATTTACCTCATGTGTTGACCTTCAGGAGCTGCAGCCTCTCTCACAAGCTCTCTCTGGAGCCAGACCCCCCCAAACCCACCCAGCAGGGAGTAGTGCTGGTGACCAGAGCACTGCAGGGTCACTGCCAACCACCCATCCACAGTTCTTCACCAAGGCTCAGTCCAGCCAGAGCCACAATAGGCTCTGGGCAACAGGTAAGTTGTGGCAAAGCTCAATAAGAAGTAGATCCACACCTTGTTGAAGTCACAGAGTTTCCAGAAGAGGACGAGGAGTTCCTGATGGAATTGGATCTTCTTGGCAGAGTTTGGCAGGTAGGTCTGGACCAGCGGGTTGGATAACAAGCGGGCCACTCCTTTCAGGATGAACTGGAAATCCTGCCAACAGACCAAGAAAGAGATTGCGGTGGGCCCAGGGATAATGCAATCAGCATGAAATCAGACAGGAAATAACTCAGGATAGGAGCACGTTACCTCCTCTCGGTGTATTCTTGACAGGTAATTCACAAACAGATTGTCTGGTCCAGGAGGCTACATCAAAGACAAGGAGTGAAACATTTACTGGCAGCAAGGTTTACTCAGGAAGTCAAAGTGTAACCACTGGCTCTAGGGGCTAATGTCTCTCATTTCGGGTTTCCTCCCTGAATGACACAGCTCTAAATTCTAGGAGACAGGGCACCTCAGGGAACAGTAAAGTCAGGGCGTTTAAGTTATATGCTGCTGATTCAAGTCAGTGATCAAAACCTGGTGGTTTGGTCATCTACAGCTGTTTAGGGACCTACGGGAGAGAAGCAGAACTGGGCCAGAGACCCCAGACTGCAAGGAGAGGGGCGGTGCTGGGCCCTACAGGTCAACATCCAGTGCAAGCTGGTGTAAGAGGACCGCAGAGCTCAGGAGAGCAGACAACAGATCCCAGGGTCACTCACATCCACATCATCCATGGCTGTGCCAGTGGTTGTGCCATCCACAGTGGGACTGGAACTGGTGGAGCTGTCATAGTCCAAAGTGACAATCAGCACCTGGGCAGCCTCCTCCACCAAGGGCTCACGGTAATCGGAGAAAAGCAGGTGGTTGTAAGGAATTCCATAACCCACTGGGTCGTAGGCACAGACGACGTTCAGGAGTGAGGTGAAGAGTGGGAGCGCATGTCTGGGGAGGAAAAAACATTCTTAGAGCACAGAAGCTGGAAGCAAAAAGCGCTGCTTTGGGAAGGGACAGGCATCTCGCTCCCCAGTTTGTGCTGATGACAAAACAGTCATCTCCTCTAAGCTATGACAGTGGCTCATGGCTGAGCAACTCAGGGACAAGAGCTGACACTCCAGCTCCCAGCTGGTCTCCTGGACCACAGCTGAGAGGGAAGGGGAGGTGACAAAAGTCATGTGGCCTCCAAGAGGAATTCTGTGCAGCAATGTCAAAAGAGGACGAAACCTCAAAGCTCTCTAGACTCTGAAAAGACACAAACACCTGCCTTCAGCCCAGATTGTGCTCCCCCAGGTGAGCAACTGTCACCTGGGGAGTTGCAAGACCCAGAGGAGACAATGTCACTAGAGGGCAGCATTCACCTGCCACCACGAACTGCCCACTGCAGCACCACATCACCATCCCCACGGGGGAACAGGATCTGCCATTTCCCACAGGACAGGGATGAGGCCCGTATCAAACTCCAGGGAGCACCACACTCAGTCCCTCCTTTACCTGCTGAGGAACAATTCTCACTAAGCAGAGGCGCTAATAGGGTGTACGTAAGACAAGGACAAAGAAAAACGACAACAGCCCCTAGATGTTGGAGATGTGAAGTCCTGTGTTTGCTCATTACCAACCCACTCCATGAAAGCGATCTGAAGGTGTTTCTCCCTGTGGCACCCCATCCTTCACTCTCACCTGTTCTCTGTAGAGCAGAAGAACTGCACCCAGGGGTTGGCGTTGCTGCTGTCCGAAGAGGGAGGCAGATACATGGCCTCAGAGAAACAGGTCAGTAGCAGCTTAAGCAGCTCTGTCCTGAAAGAAGAGAAGAAGCCAAGGCCTGGAGCTACTCAGGAGCAGAGAAAGCACAATCACTTACCACAACACCACATAAGAAAGGCTCAGTCCCATCTAGAAGTCCTCCCCACAGAGAGCTAAGCCCATTTCATTTTATAAACAATTCCACTGTCACAAAACTCAACAGAATTGCTGCCTTATGAAAATTAAATATAGTACAGAGCTCTGTGGCACTTTCAAAGCAGTAATGTTTTGCCGGTTCCTATTGCAGGCACTCTGACTCCCATATCATACTACAAAAAGCTATTCAAGGGGTCAGCTGTTTTGTCTGTGTTGCCAGTCTTGTTGGCTCAGAAAGGAGCAGGTAGAAAGCCCCTTGGGAATTACAGATACCCAAGGAGGCAAAGAGATCCCAACTCCTCCAAATCCTCCTCTCCTGAGCCCAGTTTCCTTCCATTCTGCCTTTGCAGAGCCTCTTACCTATTCAAGTCATGGATGTAGTTTGGCTGCGGAGAGTGAGCAAAGCCCACTCCTGCCTCCCAGATGTACTCACAGCTGTCGATGGAGTGGATATCTTCTGCTGTGTCCTGTGGGGAGAAATAATGAGGCTGGACCACAGAGGGCAAAGGCAAGACTTGACAGCACTAGTTGGTATCCAAGGCAGTTCAGCCACCCTGTTCAGCAACAGCAAAAAAATTAATGACCAGGAGCAAGGGCCCAGATGAATACGTTTGCATCAAGTGCACTTGACACGCTTAAGCTGTCTCTTTTCTGCAGTTTAATTAAGTGAATTCTACCACATGCTTTCCTTCCCTCTCTGCATTTGGGGAAAGCAGATCAGAGGACTGCTTCTAATTGCTCTGCATTCCCCTTGCACAACCTCCCTCCCACAAAGGCGCTGATCTCAGGACAGCAGGGCTTGAGGGCAACCAAGATGCACTTACCACCCCAACCATGACTCCCACAAAACCAGCACGTTGGCAGCAGCTCCGGCTGACACAGAAGCAACTGCAGCTTCCTCCACAGTCTGGGCTTCTGCCGCCTTGCTATTCATTTCCTACAGATAGGCCAGAGCTCACCTGCTCTCACGTTTCTCACCAAGCTGCTCAGAACAGCTCTTGCTGAGAAGTGGAGTGCCCAAGACCTCCCTCCACAAGCAAATCTTGAATATCTCCTGTCAGGCACAGGCTTCATGGGAAGAAATGCAATTACATCTGCAAAACTGCTCCTACTGCGTGCGACTAAACAGGAACGTGAGGGGGAGACAGCATTTTACCAGCCATCATTACAGCAGCTGCTCAGGTCTAAAAAAGAAGGGGTTGATGTCTTCAAAGAGCTCAGCCTTTGCAAGGAAGTGACAAAACATAGATATGCAGGCACCGTGCCTGACAGAGGGATCCCCAGTTTCTAGCCATAATTTCAGGGCTGACTTCAACAGGAGGGCAAACAGCAAAGGAGTATGGGTCACTCATGGGAATCCTCTGCCCATTCCCTCGCTTACTCTTTCTCTTAATTCTGCTTCAGCAACTTATCCACCATCACCTGCATCTCTATGGCCACGTGTTTTACTGCCATGAGCATGAAGTGGTTGCACCCATCTCTGCTTTTAACCCGCAGTCAGAGCAGATCCAGAGAGGGAAGACAGCTGGGCAAAGACCGCAGAGGCTGCAGGCAGCAGACAGGCAGCTAACAGCGAGGAACATAAAGCATCCATGATCCCATTATCTAATTCAACTTGTCCAGAGCCCTGGAAAGCCAAGCTGGCTGCTGCCAAGGAACGAAACACAGGTCAGAGGGGTTCTCCCAAGAAAGAAAAATGTTGTCATTTGGATTTGTGCAATCCACCCCAAGTGACAGCACAAGTCCATCTCTTTCAGCCACACTGCCACTTACTCTTGGCACATATGCACATGACTCTGATCCAGCCTCACCCCTCCATCCCCAAGCGACAGATTTTAACCCTGTTTCTACCACTCAGAAACTCCAAGCAAGAAATTTAGTACTCAGATTTATCAGGGAATTTTGCAGCTATCAAATACACAGTGGTTTAGCATGTTCATTTTTAATTTACTTCATAGTTATACCAAAAAGGAAGGTTGCCCAATATTGTTTATAGACTGGACCTGCAAGAAACACAGAGTCATTGGTGGGGTGAGAAAAAGAAAGAGGGAGGGAGATACACCAGAATTTGTCCTTAGCACACCTGGTAAGGAGACCCCTGCTTCAGGGAACTCCTCTGAAGTAAAGACAGTCACCATAAGGATCAGAACACATTTGTCTTTGCTGCAATGATCCAACGAGGTACAGGAGGTAGAAAGACACAACAGATGCCATTTACTCATTCAGACCACAGCACCTGCGATCAGGCAAACAGCTGCTTCCTGCCCCACACTGCACCAAATTTCCAGTTGAAGAACAAGGTGCTAAAGGTCTCTGCTCCACTAGCAACAACAGAAGAGCAGATGTTTTCCAGCACAACCACCTTTTCCTGAGGGGGAAGCTGTAGTGCAGGGCTAAGTGCCAGCCACTCCAGCCAATACTCACCCAGCTGCCTCAAAGCATCTATTTTAGAAGGCACATACACCACATGGTGAACCCAAAATGTCGATCAACAGTAGTCACTGTGGGTTCAAGCTCAGCCACTCTGTATTTTCCTGTCTGCAGGGAGCTGCTGGGGTTTTCCAGGGTACCCCCCACCATGCAGCTGATCTACCTCTATGCAGATAACCTCATGATTCAACTTACCACTGTGCTCCTCCGGTGGCTCTGCACAGTGAAATCAGGACAGAAGAGCAGATCAGCGACAGCCAGGAGCAACGACTCAGCCAGTGGCCTGGCATTTTCATCATCTTCATCTGCCTAAAAGCGAGACACATGAAAGAGTATTGTCAGCACAGGGTTAGCAAAGAGCACACAGTAACACTAGTATAACACTGCAAGAGAAGACACACTCGCCAAGAACACACAGGGAGGTAAGAAGTCACCAAAGAACAAGAGGGAGAAACACATGAAACTCAGCCAGGAATGAAAATCCCCGCTGGAATGCGATGACTAAACAGGAACAAGCTCTTTAACGACATCAAATGGAGCAGACAAAGGCCTAGAGTTGTTGGGGAAATGAAGAGTAGCACAGGACCTTGCCACATGGAGATGTTTGACCTACTGAAGACAAAAGGAAAGGGAACCATTGACAGAGATGAAGGGTTTACAGTCATGAAGGAGGGGGATTTGGATGGTACACAGAGAGTGCAATAGGAAGAAGCCAGCCAGCAGAAACAAGGTGTAAAACCTCTCAAAGTCCTGCACGGGCTGCCCAGAACTGGAGGTGACAGAACCAGCTGCATGCAGCAGAGTAAGCATGACAGCAGAGGGGATTATGCAGCGTTCAAAGCAATCACCCGAATCACACATGGCTACTCCTCTGCAGCCGTTGCCACGGGAAACCCTGCCAGATCCTGCCTGTCAAGGAGTATCCTGGATGGGAGGCCTGCCCCACCACACACTGTTGCTGGAGGGAAAGGCAGGGAGCAGGAATGGCAGCAGCTTATCTACCTCAGCCAGGCCTCTATCAGCCTGCGCACAACACACGGCTCTTCAATCACAGCAGGCAGCTAACAGAGATAATGGCCTGTGTGGCTGACGCCTGCCTCGGTGACAGCAGGAACGCTACCATCAAACAGATCCCGAATGTGAGGAGAGACCCAGAGAGGATGGATGGAGCAAGCACAGCAAAGACGCTTTTACTTGAGCTCACAGCCAGAGATGAAATGACGAGCATTAGGGTACAAGGGGATTTCGTTTCCAAGAATGATCTTTGCTAGCATCACCTCGGCAGCCAGAGACAGTCCCTGCAGGCTCTGGATACCACCACATCCAAAGCAGGTGACACAAAAAACAATAGATCTGTACACAACAGAGACTCCCTTATGGGAGGAATGCACCCATGGTCCATGAGCTCTGTCATCCATCGTTGCATCACGAAGCAGGTGAAAGATAATCGCTCGGACATTTACTAATGGCCCAGGAATACCATCACCTTCCCCTTGAGTTCCCAGGGAGAAATCAGCCTTCAGACAGCAAAGCTGTTGCCCCTAGATTAGATGTGGCTCCAGCTTCCCTAACATCCCCTTCACCTTCTAGAAAGAAGAATAAATGCCAAGAGACAGACCCCTCCTCGGCCAGCCCCAGGGACAGTTGACCAGAAGAAACCTCTCCAGTCCGGATCCTCGAAGATGTAAGGCAGGATACGGGTGAGGAGCCGGCAGCAGTTCAAGACTATTTGCCTCTCCTTCTCTGTGTGGCAGCCGCTCTCTGCTCCCTGCACCAGCTTCTCCACAGCCTGAAGGAAACAAAACCAAGGCAGGTAGTGTTAACCTGGACACAAATTTGCAAGAGCTGGTCAGCTCTGTCCTGCTAGTGACACACACACATACAGTTATAAGCAGCTCTGGGAGCCCCTCTTCTCTGAGCTAAACGGTACCTGCACTGTTGCTGTTTGAAACACTGCAGAAATAGGGTTAACAATCCCAAACAGACCTTCTTGCATTTCTACTGTCCCATTGCAAGAGACCTCACGTGTCAGGGGCTAATCCACACAGCGCACATGTCGTGCCACGTGAGAGAGCCAGCCACAGCAGCCGCAGTAGGCTCCTTCCAGCGCTGCTCCATCACACCACACGCTGCAAAGAGCGGATTAGATTAATCAGCCGCATCAAGCACGCGAGATCCAGGCAGAACCACGGCAGCAGTGCTGTGCTGCACGGTGAGAGGCGCTGGCAGGGGAAGATTGCACAGAAACAAAGTCTGACAGGTCTGTATGTGCTGTTGCCATTACAGCAGGGAACTCTCCTGACTCAGGAGGTGGGAGCTGAGCAGCTGTCTGTGACTATGAAGTGTCTGGATTCAGCCTCTGGCAGAGTCTGTCGAGGTCCTGCTGCAGAGGATGGTGGTAGCCCAGGTTTCCCCCACTCACCCTGTGAACAGGGCTACTGCTTGCAAAATTGCTGCTGGGTTGAATCTCTGCAGCTCATTCGATCACTACTGAAACTGCCAATGAAGACAGACACTGGATTTTTCAGAATAGCATGTGGGTCTTGCCAGGCAGCAACCACAGCCTCAGGAGGCAGTGGCAGGAGGTTTTACCCACAGATAGAAAAAGGCAGCTCCTCCCGCCAGCAGCTGTACCCACTTGCCCTATTCCCTGATCCCAAGGGGAAACAGAGGGGGAATGAAAGGCAAAACATTTACCAAGGATTCACCTTGCTCTTGCTGCTTGAGGTCATGTGTCCCTGTTCATTTTCATAGTAGACTGGGTCACTGACTCTGCCAGCCTGCGTCATTGCCTTAATGGGTATTTAAATGATGTTTGTGTAGTCTCAGTCTGTCCACATACGATGACTGAGCTTCACTATTTTTTCAGGCACATTCATGGCCCTGTAGAGTCTGAGTCTCCAGTCACGACTGCAGATGACATTCCAGTCATGCTGTCATGCTCTCCATGAACACACAGCATTGTTAAGCCCAGTGGTACGTGGCACCTGGCGCAGGTCAAGGCCATCAGCCTGGGGAAAGCACTGCAGGAGTCTGCAGGCTCCTCTGACCCTGATATTCCAAGACTTAAAGCCTCTGGATAAACAGTCCTGCGGTCACCAGGTCTCCCTATCTTGTTTCCAGCAGAGAGAACAGCCCGTATTTCAGTCTCGGTTTAGGGGGAACAAGGACACAGAGAGGTTACGTGGTCAGTACAGGTTTGCCTAACTGCTTATTGCCAGAAGCCAGGACACAGCACTAGGCAAGAACCATTCCACTCTTCCTCATTTTTGTATTCTTTCTAAAGCATCCACTACAGGCATCTGTGTGAGGCACAATTCCCAGTCAGAGGTACCTTCAATATGATTCAGTGGGTCTCATTCATATTTTGTAGAGCAGGAAAGAAAAACAGGATGGCAACAACCATGTAAGACCGGGAAAAATGCCATTCCAAATGTTTCCAGCACTGCAAATTCAAGGCTACTCTTTGCATGGCTCCAATCAGGAGCATTATTAACACCTGCACTTTCCCAGGCAGAATAAGTCTCAGGCTGTTGCTCACCAGTCTGACAATTTGCTGAACCTGGCAGGGTAGGAAATACGAGTCAACGCCCCTTGTGTTTCACACAAATACTTGGCAACACCAGAAGCAGCATCAGGGAGGTCCTGATGTCACAGTAGAAGGAAGAAAAGTCTTAAAATCTCTCTTAAACTTGGTCCAACCACTTTTACAGTGACAAACTCCACAACTCTCTGGGATATATGACCTTGAAGCCAGGCTGATGCACAGTGAGGAGCAATTAGATGCAGACAGAATTGGATGCTTCAGCCTTGCCACAAACATGCAGCCTTGGTACAAAGTCTCCTAAGCAGGAAGCACTTTTTACAGCAGATAAGACCCAAGAGGACTGAGGGGGACAAGAAGAAAAAGGCTCCAAAGTGAGCAAATGCTAAAACCAAGAGAGGAAAGGCTGTGAGTTACCATCACGAGGAGACAGGGACAAGCATGAACATCATGTCGTACAAAGAAATAACATGGTACCTGTCTCCTGTTGGGAGCCACAGTGGTATTGACCCAGAGACACCCCCCTACTAGCACAGCACCAAGGAGTAGGACAGCACCAACCTTACCTTATAACACAAAGTTGCCAAGTTTGAAGGCGATTCTTCTCTCACTGCTCGGATCTCTGCAGCTGGTACAAGGGCAAAGACATCCTGCACTGAGGTGGCTGTGTCTGCCCAGAACTGGTCCCAAAAAGCATCATCTGTTGCCTCCACAGGCTGCAGAGAGACAAACATGGTTACAGATGCAGAACCACCATTCTATGAGGTCCAAACATGAGCAATTATGCCTGGTTTGGGGAGGAGACCAGACACAGAAGAGGTTCAACAAAACGTAGTGGCATTGGGTTTGTACCTCCTTCTCCTCTTTGTCGCTAGAGCTCGGGTCGATTTGATGTCAGCAAGAGCATGAGCAGCAAGACACTTAAGTAACCAACTGCATCAGGCTGGGACTCCCCAAGTCCTTCATGGAGTCACAACATACATGAGACCTCCTGCCTGTCTGCAACCCAGGGCCTGCATTACAAGATCTTCACTAACGCGCGTGGGCCAGGCTGCTCTCACATGCTGTCACCTTCAGAGCAAGCTAAGGATGCCCTGAGAATGCACTGGAATTGCTTCTATTGCAACCAAAGTCTTGAGGAAGCAATGATGGACACCTCACATCAGGGCACAAACACACCCACAGAACTGACAGACCCACTTCAAAGCACTTACGGATGCAACAGAATTGATTTTTCTAAATCAAATATTTATAGGGAACTGGACTCAGTGCAGCTGGTCACTGCCAAGGCTTTGTTCTTAAAAAGCACTAAGTGTGCAGTTCACAGAGGAAGATGGAAGGAGGAAACTGATATACCAAAAAAAGCAATCCATTTCAGACCTGTAGTCCGAGAAACCTGCTTCCACTAGCCTGGGAACTCACCTCTTCCCATTACATTTTCTGGCTCTGCAGGTGCAGACAACCTCCCCTATTGCCAGAACTGTTGTTCCCTTTTCACAACAAGAGAACAAGTATTCTCAAGCCCACCCAGAAATCCCACTGCAAGGAACACTGCCCACGGGCAGGGTGTGTTTGCCAGGCTGCAGCTGGGCAGACAGCTCTGGACAGCTGTAGAGTCCCACTGTTATCTCCCCCAGCTTCTTCCTGATAGCGGAGCATCTAGTTAGAAATCAAAACAACGATGACAATGTGGGTGTCAGGTTATATGTGGCTGAACAAAGCAGACTGGACCTTGCTTTGCCCTTATGGTTTTGTAAAGCCCGAGAGCAGCACTGGCCATTCAAGGTGAAGCAGATGCCTGGACACACAGGGCCAGTGGTGTTTCACAGAAGCACAACCATGACCTGCCGCTCCCTAAAAGGTGGAAATGCCAGCGCTGTTTGCTGAACATGAAGGCATCTCCATTACACAACTTCTTAGATATTCACAGCCTGGGAGCTCTGAATAATCAGGAAAGACTTAACTTTTCTGCCAGTCTAAAACTGAGCACAGCTCTTCCCATGTAAATACTAATAATCGCCAAGAGATAGGCATCGCCCAAACAGGGCCAGGAGCGCTCATGCAGCCCAAGAATCCAGCTACGTAAATATATGCCTCTTTATGCCAAGCAGTGTGAAAGAGATGGATCCAGGATTTCAGTCGGGACAGGAAAAGGGAAGCATTTTCCACGAGTTTCCCCAGCCATGCCAAGGCACGGTAACACACTCAGCAGGTCAGAGGAGCCATCTGCTCAGGGTGAGAGGAACCTGCTGCCTGCAACAGCTCCACAGCAAAGAGCAGCTCCCGCTCACCACGATAACCAGCGCCGTGGGTGCGTCTGCTGTGTCAGACGGGAAAGGGGTACAAATATAAATGTGCGTTTAAATTTAAAAATTCCCACCCACTCCCAGCTCTGCTGTAGGAGGCAGAAACTTGCCCAGCTCTGTGCCATTTCTAAACACAGCCAAGATGCAACCCAGGGGAGAACAGCTCATTCATGGGTCTGAGACGAAGAAGCGCTGCATTTCCCCCTTTGCTGTCATCTCCAGAACTAACAGCCACAGTCTCTGGGCAGGTGATGTGTCAGCACCACCCAAAGGCGGAAAAGTGAGAGTCCCCAAACTGGTACAGCAGGTTCCTGCCCTGTGGCTCTCTTCCTTATCGCTCCCGTGCCACTTGCCGCGGAGGCTGCTTCATGTTTGCCTGGGTCCTTCCAGCCACACAATGAATCAGCTCGTGACTCTCCGGTCTTTAAAAACAAAACCCACACGTGTTAAGGCACCTTCTTAAACTCTTGCTCTAGTGCTGAAAGATTCTTCGTTTTATCACCTGGCCACCAAAGCAAGTTCCCACCAAACCCCTTTCCAAGGAAAGGGTAACATTTTCCAAACAGTTGAAGACCATAGCTCCTCAGAGGGGATCCATAGGAACAGCCAAGTGCTCACAGCTTGACTTTCAGCCTTCTGAGTGTGCAAAGGAGCTGGGCTCTTTGTAACGCTTAAATGGAAGCAAAGCTGTTTCGCAAATCTGATCTGTAATTACACTTTTCAAAAAGAGCCAAGTACTTGGAAATCAGATCTATGTAATGCATGAACCATCCCACACTTCCTACACCCCCTTTCAAACCATGTACCACAGCCGCGTGTGTAATTGCCACACGTAACTCCTGGCTGGCTGCCACAGCCGCTCCCCCCAACAACAGGGAGCAGCAATTGCTGCTAATTGGAGATCATGCATAAATAATGGGCTTCACTCTCATCTATAAGGAGCAGAAAACCATTTCCCACCAGTAGACATAGATCCCTTCACCTCCTGCTAGCCTGAGGCCTCCTCAGAGGTGGAACGCAGCCACTGTTTTGCAGATGGTAACACAACCGCCAAGATAGATTGAAGAACATGGTGTTTGACTAGAATTACATGGCGGCAAGAAGCACAGCAGCGATTGCCTAGGCTGCAACGTTGGATGCTGCAGCCACACAAATGTCACGGCTGCCATCTTGGCAAGCAGATTACGCTAAAACAGCATTTCTTTTCATTTTTAATAGCTGCAGCCTGTCAGCTCCTCATCCAACAGATGGTATCCCATGTACAACCCTGGGACACGGATTCTCTACCGAGTCACTCACATCCCCGCAGCAACCCCTCTTTTAATTAACAGTCTGGCATCACAAAGCCACTCGATTCACAGAATATTCATCTCCTTGATGGAATATTACTGGATGTTTTTAAGCTGATTGTACTCTGCACGCAGCATCTCTGGGGATCTCAATATCCATCTCCTCATGCTGAGCTCACCCAACAGCCTGTATCTAACACACAGAGAAGGGAAATACAGAGACCTAAAACAGTCTTGTTCACTGGCGATGGACCTCTTCATTTGGAAACATCAAAATTTAGTTACACGTGCTGGCAATGCACAATGTCCAGTAACAAATCCCCCAGCACTGCAGCAAGCCTCAACAGGGTTTTAACCAGGAGGGCTCACGAGGAGCCGAATCCTGACGAGGAGCTGAATACTCACCAGGAGCTGGGGCCACTTCAGAGCCTCCAGATCAGCACAGACGTGTTGGAGAGCAACAGAAGCTCCTAACCCCCCCCATACTCCACCACAGAGGCTGCTGAAGCGGCAGAGAGATGCCGCTGCCTGAACCAAGCTCTCCACATCAAAGGGAAGAGATGGCTGTAGCACAGAGTGGTTGCTGAGAACACAGCAGGCAGAGATGAGGCGATGTGACATCTCAGAGAGGGCAAGGAGAGGGACTTTTTGCCTTCAGTTCACCTGGGCAAGGTGTGAAGACCTCCCACCTGCACACCGGTCACACAAAGGCAGAACCAGTTGTACTGGACACCTCTAGTCTTTATTTCCCAACAGTTATAAATGTTGGATTTCAGGTTCTGTAAAGCACCCCACACACAGAAAAGGAAGACACTTGGTTTGCAAGCACCTTGCCAGTTACTGCACAGAGAATCACAGCCCTGACCAGGCAATTCCCAGGCAAATGGGACACGTCACAGGAAACAAGAACACACAGCGGAGGTGACCGTGTCCTATAAACAGGAAAAGGTCCCGAGGCACAGCCTCCCCCAGCCGCTACTGTCCTCAGCCTGACACCAGAACCACCTCCACTTCTCTTTTGGATACGACCCTCCACAAACTCGGGCAGGGTGAGTGTTTGTACCCTCCTCCCAGCCAGGACCTCTCTGATGACGTCTTCACATTGAATGCCCATTCCCATCAATTCCTTCAACAGGTCCCTACCAGGAGACGGTCCTTAAACCAATCCTGAGGTTGCTGCAAACCACCACCAGAGAATCAAGGGAGCGAGCAGCCACCAGGCCTGCTGCATTCTCCTTTTGTTCTTTGCCAACGAGCATTCATCCCTCCAGCCAAGGCAGTGAGGCATTTAGGGCAGGGACTCTCCTTTTTCTGTGACTCAACAGCAGTGCAGGTTCCTTGTCCCTCGCCAGGGTTTCTAGGCAGTGCTACACAAGCTCAGGTAACACACAACAGCAGCGTGCTCCTTCCCACCCCAAACAAGGCAAAACTGTGCAGTGTAATGACCACAGGGCCATTCATGCAGCACTTGATTGAGCTCCAGAAGACCAGGCAACCCTGCAGAGCCAGCAGATTAGTTGGAGGCAATTCATGCACCTTTGTACCACCTGTTTGTGAGCCCTCGTGCAAAAGGAAAATCTGAAGACAGATTTTTCAAGACATTAATAATGAGCAAGATTTTATCTCTGGACAGGAGCTCCACATGGATTTCAGAGCAGAAGTCAATTTTTCTACAGGATCTTTGTGGTCAGCAGCACAGAATCAAGGAAAGGCTCCACCACCAGTTCTCTGCTCCCACAGCAAAGAAAACTAGAAAACGGAATTTGTGGAAGTCTGGCAGGTAAAGCCTAGGACAAAAGTCAGCTGGGTGAAGTGTTAGTTACAGCTTCACTTTTAAGACAACTTCGCTTTTCATCAACCTAAGAGAGCTCAATACTTAGATACCATCACAAACAAGCTACCAGAAACCAATCATTCTTTAAGCACAAGATGCACTTTTAAGAGCCTCAAATTAACAGCCTGTTGTACTATTGCATTTCCACATCAGGGATAGAGAAAGGACTGGAGTTTGTTTCTAGTGTTTGATCCTCCCCATCCCATTAAAAGCAGACGCGTAGCTGGCACCAAAATCTAACAAGCTGGTTCACAAGATCAAAATTTCTTATCTTCCAGGTGCTTGCAGGAGCCATTTAATCACCAACTGGCTGAGAAAGGAACACGTTTCTCCAGCAATGATGACTCCCAGCTCCAGTTCCCTGTTCTGCCACGGACCAGTTGCCACACTCACATTCTATGTTTCCCTTCACCTGTTCAGTAGGCAGTATTTTTATGGGCAATTCGGGAGGGCTCACATGTTTTCTACAAAAAAAGCACACCTGGTTTATTATTAAAAGGATTGGCCCCATCAGTTTAGAGGCATGCAGTGTAATGTAATACACATGTACCATATAAAGATCCTAAAGCCCATTTCTCCATGTGTGCTTATAAATATACATCTGTAGCATAAGCTAATTCTTTCTTTCTGGTACATGCCCTTTTTGAATCACTCAGAAACAATTTTTCTTTTTTAATGCTCTTATACCTTCAGAGTTTCTCTTTGGCAATTCAAAAATCAATTAAATCAATTTCATTTGTGTCCCAGTCTTGGTTTGACTTTCAAGTTCTGGGTTTCACGTGTGCAAAAATGCACAAGCATTTGAGTGTTAAGTTGCTTACTGTTTTTTTTTCCACTGTTCACACTCATTTTTCAATTAATGAAAACCTGGAGACTATAAGGACTAATTTTTAAGAAAAATCTAACTTCAGTGCCAACTCTGAGCCTTCACCAGTGAGTGAACAGCCCTTTCTGCTCAACCACTTCCTTCCATCAGAGCCTTGGGAAACACCGCATGGTGCATTATTAACCTCACGGTTTCATGTTACTGGTGATTTGACGAAACATCTATTTGTCCAGCTACCTAATGTCAAAAGAGACGCGTGTAGAAAAGGAGACACGGTGCTGAGAAAGCGAAGCGTATTTTGAGCTAATAGCTTTGAAGTGGGGATTTGACTCCATTATTGCAGGTGGGTTTTGAACGCAGGGTCTCACAGAGCAGGAGGCTGCAGGGAGGTCGCTGCTGGTCCGAGGTGCCAGGAGATCCCAGTCACGCACCGTGCACAAGCAAACATCGGTGCCCTTCTGCGGTATGTAAATATGGGAGCGCCAACACCCCACCCTTTTTCCACATGGCAGTTAGTCTCACCTACACCACGTAGATGCGAAATGAATCCAGCCAAGAATGAAGCTTTTTCGTTTATTCAGGGCCCCGGTGAACCTTCTTTCACTGCACACGTCGATGAACCAGGGGAGGGGAGCGCTCTCTTCTTGGCTGGGGATACGAAGGATTGCCTCATACAGGATTTTCTTTGTGAAGAGCAGACTGAGGAGATCCCTATAGCTAACAAAGGCACTGAGAAACTTTGCTTAATTTTATTTTTTCCCCAATCTCGCTTTATAAGCACGTTTCCCAGTAGAGGAAGAACTGTCCAAACGTGAAGATGCTCTAAACTATTTGGCATCCAGAAGAGACTTTGGAAGAATCCCTTCAAAACATTAATTCATCCACTTCTGGTTCTGTCCAGGGATGTTGTGGAACATCTGCACCTGGAAGCTTTTAAAAGCATGTTCACAAAGGCCATTCCTGAACAATGCAGACAGAACCAATACTGAAAGCACAAACAGGATTTCTCAAACGCTCTTCCAGCCTTACTTTCTATGATTCATTTCCCACTGCTCATCTTCATCTCTTGAGTCTTCACAGATTTTTTCCCATTAATTTTTAGCCCTTTGCATCCATGCCTTTTTCTCCTGAATACATTCCCCATCACTAAAGATCTTCCTGCCATCATCCCCAGGTTTTCTTAGCAGCTGTTATTACCTCACCACTGAAGGCGGTTCAGAACAGCAGTTCTGCATCGTAGCTCAGAAGAACCCAAGACGCAATTTCTCAATAGAGCTAAATCCCTCTGCTCCTTCGACAGAAGGGCAGTCTCCTAATTTCCTGATGGGCTCCCAATTTAAGACAAGAACTAAACCAGCTCCCAGGACATGAGCAACATCTGCCAGACCTCCAGCAACCACCCTCCCTATACACTTCACTCCTTTTCTTTAGCCCACAGAAATAAAGTGGGCTGAATATATAAATGTACATATATAGAGAGAAAAGGGGGCATTGCCAAACCTCGTGGTGATGTAAACCCGCAGCTGAACACGCAAGGAGCTGTGGACATCCCTTACAGCAGCAACAGCTCTGTCTGGCAACGCTGTTTAGCAAAGCTCAAGATGTCAGAGGCAGCAAACGCCAAGGCCGTGACACAGACCGGGAACTGCCCCGGGAACCGGCCGGAGCCCCGAGGCTGAGCTCGGCCCCGCCGCCTTTCCCTCCGGAACGCGTCAGGCCCCGGAGACCAGCGACATGGCAGACGGGATCACATCCCCCTCGGTTCCCCCGCCTCAGGGCAAGGCCGCACCGCGGGAGCCTGGAGCGGAGACAGAGCCCCGGGCCGAGCTGTCACCTGCACCCCGAGCCTGGCCGCCCCCTTTCCTCAGCACCGGGGGTGTCTCGGAGAGGGAGAAGGACCTGTCAGCCCTCCCCAGCAACCTCCGAGCATCCCCGGCCACCTCACGGCCGGGGGAGGCCGCGCCTCAGGGCGGGCGGTTCCCGACATGGCGCCCCCCCGCACCTCACCCACCGCCCGACATGGCGGCCCTCACCTGGGTCTTGGTGGTGAGCTGGATCACCGCCTTCCTGAAGTTGAGCTTCGAGTCGGCGCTGCCCATGGTGCGGTCCGGCTCGGCGGTGCTGCCAGGGCAGGGCCGGTCTGTCCCTCACGCCGCCGATCCCGCCGCCCCTCCTCGGGCCACGGCTGCCGCCATCCCCCTTCCCCACGCCGGCAGCTCCCCCTGCCTCCCTCCCCGCTGTCAAACCCGGCCTCGCAGGTCCCGGCCCTCCCTCCCGTCCTCCCGCAGCCCTTCCTCCGCCCACGGTGGCGGCTGCTCCTCCTCCGGCCCCGCCGCCCGCCCTCCAGCAGGCAGCTTTCTCCTCCTCCCTTCCCATCTCCGGCTGCCATCCCTTCCCCACCTCATCCACTCCCTCCCACGCTTAGCTCCCCGTGGACCCTGCACCCTCCCTCGCCTCCCTTCTCCGCGGGGGCCCATGGCAGAGCCCCGTTCCACCCTCCTCCTCCAGCCCTTCATCACTCTCCCTTCTGGCCCAGACTCCCTTCACCTTCTGCGCCTTCCCCAACAGCTCCCTTCTCCTCTTCTTCCCTGGTCTCTGCCTTCTCCTCCCCATCCGCTTCCTCTGCCCCCATCTCACCCCCTTCTCATCCCATTCTTGCCCCATCTTTCTCACCGCCCATCTCGCCCCCATCTCCCCCTTTCCTGCCCCATTTCTCCCACAGCCCTTGTCCCCCAAAGCCCCTTTGCTCAGCTGCTCTCAGGCACAAGCCCCACAACAGCTCCATGAAGCCACCACTGGAGACCCCAGCCCACATAGTGGGATGTGCAGGGGGGCCCTGGGAGAACAGGCGACTCCGGCTCCTCCATAGTCCTGAGTCAAAAGGGGCTGGGAGCAAGCAGGCTCCTAACAAATACCCTGTGCAAGCACCTTATAACAAGCTCGTTGCATGTGGTGGCCCATTAACCCTAATGAAATTATATCCACCTGCAAGGAGAAGATGTTCTACAACCCCAGGGACTGGGAATTCAGGATTTGTCCCTCACTGAACACCTCAAAGCAGCTGTTTGAGGCGATTCAGCGCTGCCTTTGAAGCGATTGTCTCAGTTTTCTGCACTGAGCAGCTCTATGAACTGCAAGCAGGTCTCTTTGGTGTCACTGAGTTACATTTCACAGGCTCAGCTCCACAAACCTCCTTTCTTCAGAGGAAGTGAGGTAATTCTAGTCGTTTTAGGGAAAGAAAGCGATGTGCTAACTCCCCAGCTGGGGCAGACTGTGGGAATTCTCATTTGTTGCCATATAACCTGTACAGAAATCAGCGATGTTTGACTGTATCGAGTGACAGGTCAGATCTGAGACATTCTCGTAAAAACCTATAGGAAAAAAAAATATGTTCACAAAATCACGTCACTTGGCTTTTGCTGCCAAGCAGCCTAGAGCTTTGCATCCAGGCACTCAGAATCACTACACTATACAGATAAATGTTAATTTGCTGTTACAAACAGAATACTTTTCACAGTTAGTAGAATAGTTCAGTTACAAGAAACATGCAATAACCACCTAGTCCAACTGCCTGATGATTTTAGGGCTGACCAAAAGCTAAAGCATTTTACTAAAGGCATTGTCCAAATGCTTCTTCAACACTGACAGGCATGAGAAAATTAAGATTCTCCCATTTTTATCTAGGGGCCATTCAGAGATCACTTTCTCCCAGGCACACCAAAAGTGCTTGATTATCTCTGCTGAGTTAAAATGCCAGGTTAAAAGAGACTCCTCAATCCTCATCTGCAACTGTATTAAGGCAGAAGACTTTCCAGGCGGTCACTGAATTTTGGGATCATGTAGCTGTGTATAGAGAGGTCTGTGAGGAGAGAAGGGGAGAGGAATCATCTACAATTTCTCTCTTATTTTCTGCTTTATCTCCCTGCTCTGCTGCTGTACAGAGAGCTGAGTACATCACCCTCTCTTTAATCATCCGGGGGCTCTCAGCTGCCTGTCACTGCTGGACTGGGCAGAGTTTTCTGACACAGATCCCATCTTTTCTGGATGCACAGTCTGCTGCTCTTGCGTAAACATCTCATATTGCCTTTTCTGTAGGTGTCAGTGCAAGGTAATGCAATAAAATATAAACCCAGGGAGTTCCATCACACAGAAGGCAAAAAAAAAAAAATCATCTAAACGCACTGTCACATGAATTAATTTGGATCTTAGAGTCTCTGATGGATTCCAGGGCTGACAAGGACAAATAAACCCCCTTGGACCGAACTCCACACTAGCAAGTAGGAGAAAGACCACCTTCGCTGACCCTTATTCCCTTAAACTGAAAAGCAAGTACCAAAATCCCAAGTCTTTTCTGAACTTACTTGTATGTAACAGACACATCTCCCCCTCCGAGCTCTACAAATTCTCATTTCCCTCAATTTTAAGCTCCTTTCACCCTTCAGAAAAACACAGGAGTTTGTCCTTAAAAATAAGAGAGAAATGTGCATCAGAAGCACTGTTTTCTCATTGGGGTGCAAACCAGGGAGAACATAGAGCACAGGTGTCTAACTCATTTCCACCAGGAGCCACATCAGCCTCGCGGTTGCCTTCAAAGGGCCAAATGCAATTTGAAGACTGTATAAATGTAGGAGTAGCTACACTTACACAGTCCTAAAAGAGCATTTGGCCCT
The DNA here is from genome assembly GCF_037038585.1 of Patagioenas fasciata. Lineage (NCBI taxonomy): Eukaryota > Metazoa > Chordata > Aves > Columbiformes > Columbidae > Patagioenas > Patagioenas fasciata. Next base: position 4,986,176 of record NC_092537.1, on the reverse strand, counting down.
TTGAAAGCAACTGTGAGGCTGATGTGGCCCCTGGTGAAAATGAATTTGACACCCCTGACGTAGAGGAAGAACTAGCGAAGACACAACGCTAAGGTGATGTTCTGGGGGTGTCTGTATGGGTGTCCTCTTTCACAGCCCCAGCTAGGCAGCTTGGAAACACCCCCGCCTTGAAGACCAACCCATCCAAACCCACCCAGGCAAAAAAGGCACCAACATCCCCACCGAAGGGTCCTGAGACTCGCTCAAAGTCACGGTGAACCTCCTGGCAAGGCCAGGTCACCCTTCTCATCCTGAGCAATGCTGGAGGGAGCCCTGTTTCTGCCTCACCTCCCCGGGGGTGTAGGGACACGGTTGTGGGGACTGCGGGGCAGTACCCCCCACCCTGCTGACCCCACACCCCGCTCTCGGCAGCCCCGCTCTGCGCTGGGCGGAGAGGAGAGGAGGAGGAGATGAAGGAGGAGGCCGGTCTCGCCTCGCCCTTCCCTCTCGCCGGGTTTCCTTGCAGCATTTCCATGCTAGAGGTCTCCACCGAGCTGCGGAGCGAGGCTGTGCCTGCGCCGGGCCCTTCTTCCTTCCTTTGTGCATCCCCCAGCCCGGCTGCAGCCGTGTCCCCCCGCGCCGGCCGCCACGTCCCCGCTTCACCGCCCCTTCCCGGAGTCTCCCCAGGGCCTGAAGGCAGGAGAAAGCCGCCCCCCCGGGTTGGCAGAGCTAGGGCAGCGGCGAAGCGCTGGGTGCCACGTCGTGACATCCCCCCCGCCCCGTTCCCGGGGCACCGAGGCCGCATCCCCGCCCGCATCCCCGCATCCATCCCCGCTCCGCGTTCCCGGGTCCCCTTTGGCGGATGCTGCGCGTCTCCCCGGGCCGCTGGTGCTAAATGCTGAACGCCGACAGGATGGAGGAGTTTCAGAGCGAGGAAGAGGAGCCCTGGTACGACCAGCAGGACCTGGAGCAGGGTAAGGATGGGGACACCCGGGGATGGCGGGCCAGGGGGATGTGGGGGCAGAAAAGGCGCAAATTCTGGGTAGAGGAGAGCAAGATACCTTCTCTGAAGGTTCAAATTTGCTTGGCAAAGCCGGTGCCTCGTCCTGCAGTGGCATCTCCGTGGAAATCTCTGCTTTGCTGCTTCAAGCCACTGTCCTGGCCATGAAAGTTTAAACCCGATGGATAGAGACAGGGAGCCCAGATCTGTCCTGAGCACCAGGAGCTAAAACATTTCCAGTGTTACATCCACAAGGAAGCCGGTTCCCCAAAAAACTTGCTGTGGGCAGAATGAAAGATGGGTGGTTATGACATTGCTTTCATCTCAGAGCAGTTGCAGGCAGAGTTAGCAGACACACTAGTTAGTAATTAATACATTGGAAATAATGTGTGGCTAAGCCGAGGACATTGAAAGTGTCTCTCAAAAGCTTTTGCTGTCCAAGCCCAAATCCAAAGGGACCTTCAGCTTCTAAGTCACCTAGTTACTTCTTGAGATTTCTCCCATCAGCCATAAAAGCAGGAGAAATTGAGAAGGAGAAAAAAAAATCAAGGCCAAGTTTCAAACAGCAAAAACAGCCTTGCTAGAGGATAAACATTCACTTGTGTAGTTTGTTTTGAAGTAACTGTACCTACTTTTGTACTAGTTCTATGTAATGTCTATCCTAAGGCTGGACAGTTGATAGCTGTGGGAATTTGGGGCTTCTTTTAAAAATAAAAAAATAAGATTTACTTATCTTAGTATTTTGAATCCACACACAACAATAAATAAATGGAAGAAGTCCTGATTCGGGCCAGTGGCCCAGGAATGAACTGAACTGATTTGTCAATGCATAGTGAAAAAAATCATTCCTAACTAAACACAGTACCCGTCTGACACGTTGCACTATAGGTAAGGCAGTTATATATTTGCTTTCACCAGCTGACTGTCAGCAGGGACGTGTGGTCCAGCTGCAGTGCCTCTGCCCACCAAAGCTCCAGTACGTTATGTCATGATTTAAAGTTTACACAACTTCAGCTGCAGGGCAGAGGCCCAGCAAGGAATGACAACCAGCTCCCCAGGGATTGTTGCAGCTGGTTTTTAACCCCAATTTTTCAGTTAATAGGAAGTATCAACAGCGGGATAGTGGGCACTGTTCTCCGGAACAACGCTCAGATTAAGCCAGAGCAGAGTACGGAGATGGAGCTGAATAAACAGTGCAGCCTTTGACTACTCAGAAATTCACATTTCTGGGTGACGTCTTCCCATGGCTCACAAGGCACTTGGGCACTGCTCCAGGGGCAGGATGCAGGCTGAGGAACAGCAGAACTACAGATGAATATAGGGAGCGTTGAACAACGTGGGACCGATTGGTTTTTAGCCCATCGCTGTCCCTGATGTCAGGTTCATGAGTCAGCACTGGCACCGTACAACTGGCTCACAACAATAAAAACACCTTCCCACTGCAGGCCAGGTTCCCAGCTCTGTCCTGACTGTGTAAATGCAGAATAACCACCTGGAAATGATGGATTGATGCCGGGGATAGACTCCACCTTTGAGCACATACAGGACTGGAGGGAAACACAGACCCAAAACAAAGCCCAGCTGCGGGGCTTGCAGTCTCCTGTACAAACAGGGGGCTGCACAGGCTTGCACAATCTCAGAAGGAGAAATGGGGAAGGCTTTAACTAAAATCACCCAACTGGAAAGGTCCTACGGGGTAATTACAACCATAATTAATTTGGATGGTTCACAAAGCATCACGAAGGACAGTGCGAGACCTTGTCCACGTACTCTGTGCCTGTGCATTACAGCCAGAGCAGTATCTAAAGGTCTTTGGAGATGGAACAGCCGTGAAGCTGTTGGTTTGGAAATGGGGGGGGTGGAAGATGTCCAGCATAGCATGATTACGAGGCGGTCGTGGGCCAGAATTACTAAGAGGATTGGCATGCCAACAGCCCGGGGTCCGCAGAAGCCCACGCCTGGCAGCAGCGCCAGGGAGGCAGAGGACAAAAGCACGGGCTTAAAGCCTGTTCCTGAGGAGCGAGGGGAAGCATCCTAAGCTAGGAGAGTGAAGAAGGTTCTTCTGTGAACCAGTTGGTTCCTGGGCCTTTATTGTCATTTCACAGCGTCAAATATTTATTACATTTACATCCAAAACTGTTTGCTAAGCAACGGATGGCTTAACCGGGAGCTCTGTGATGATTATGTTAATTAACCATTTTAGCACCACAGCGCAAATCATACCTCTGAGCACCTGTTACGTTCTTCCCCATCCTCTACAGAGCTTTGCCTTACTGAAGTAACTAATTTTTCAATAAAATAAACCCCAATTGCTCTTTTTTCCCCCTGAAGTGGCCACTGCATTGACCACCTGCCTTGGAGGTAGCAAGATCTGGTCCCCAGCCTCAAGGCCCCTCCGGCCTCGTGCAAATGAAGCTGGTGCCTTTCAGATTCCTCTCCCTGCTCCCCGGCGTGCCATAAGCCTGCGTGGTTCAAGGCATTGTACCAAAACGCCTTAGCACATTGCAGCAGAGTCTCAATTCCCAGCCAGGAGACTTAATGGCAAGGAAACAGTAGTGGCGTCCTCTGAGGTGTTTTCATTCTTATGATGTTTCCTCCGGGAAGGCTTCCCGATTTGAAGAAAGTGATAAAAATGGAGCTTAGATTACTTGGTAGCGTGGCTTTGCTTATTGCCAGGATTTCTAAGCGTGAATAGCTGTCAGCACTGCTTTGCTCAGCCACAGGCTTCCATGGGCTGGGGAGTCTGTGCCTCTGAGCGTTAAAACTAGAATATGGTGATGGTGAACCTTCCTCCAGCCATTGGGAACTGATGATGTGCCTAGAGTTGCATCATACCCTGTGCACAGGGTGTACGTGCAGCCAGATCCCAAGAGAATGAATGAGCTAAAATTAGAGATTCTGAGCTGAGGATAAGTGGGGACACCTCTTCTGTTCATCAGAAGCATTTGTGTTCAGGACGGCTGCGTGCCAACTCAGTCGCATCTGGATCGCAACAGAGGGGAGACCAGACCCAGCAGCTCCCTCTGCCAGCCACTTCCAGCCTTCATCTCCCCAGCAGCAATCTCCCGAGTCCTCCTCGTAGTCACCCCACTGCGTCCCCTGATCTCCCTGGCCCCCTGCCAGCACTCAGGTCCAAGCCAAAGAGCAGAGCTCAGCCCAAGAGGAGGGCTCCCAAAGCCACCTTTGCGGTCCCTGGAGCCTCAATACAGCCGAAGTGCTGGGGCGATTCCTCCCACGTAAATAAAATGGTTTCATACTGCTCCAAGTTAGCCAGCAAGACCAGAAATAATACCAAAAACAATACATCAACTCATTGCCACAGCGAGACTGATGGCCCTCTCCACCTGGGCAACCACAGCAACTTTTGGGCCAAACCATCTGCAATGCAGGCTTAGGACTTGACAGCTATAACCTCTAAAGGTCTCCAGATTTAAGGATCTTATTTTAATTCCTCTTCCTCATGCCAAGCACCTGATTGCTTGCATGCTAAGAAGGAAAATGACACAAGGTGCTGAGCTTGCACCACTCCCAACTCATCCGCGTAAAGACACGGGGTCACCAGCGCTCCGGCGATCGGCTCCTGACATTGGGATGAGCCCAGGGGATCAGTGCCAGCACCTGAACCTGCCCATTTTCTGCATCACCCAGCCTGTGTGGGGTGGTCCATAGCGCTGCAGTTCACCCTCAGCTTGCCCAAAGGACTCGTAGTGGGGAGCAGGTGGCACCCCAAATTCTATCCCTCGTGATGCTGTTAACCCAGCGGTCCAGCTCAGGGGACAAGCCAGGCAGCTTTCCTGTCCTCCAGGAGCACAGCAGTTAATTCAGCATCCTTCCTTCCCAGCAGCAAGCCAGAAGGACGGACGGGGTTTTGCCTGCAGTAGCTGAGCCAGTTACTTATTTAGTGGTGCGGTACAGCAGGTACCTTGTGGAAGTGGAAAGTTTTCAGTGATTAATTGCTGAGCTGCTTGGGAATGACAAGGGGGACTAGAAAAGTCACAAGAGACAAGGAAATGAGATGACAGTCAGGTTAGTCTGAGGAAGGGATGAGAGCCTCCAATCTGGGGAGGGAAAAAGGAGAATACATATAGATGTATTTTCCTAGAATAAAAATTCCCCTGTTACGTGAAGACAGGAAGAAAATGGAGTATGAAAGAGCCCCACACAGCAACTTCCAGGATCTCTGTCCTGTTCTCTCATAGGAATTCCTTCCTACATCTGAACCCCAGGCACATCCTTCCAGCTGTGTGAGGGACCAGAATTAGAGGAACTGCTGGAAAGAAAATAAGAGGCAAAGGGGAGGGGGGAAAAAAAAGAAAATAAAAGAAAGAAATCAGATTTCCAAATCTCCCCTCCTGAAACAATCAGCTAACAGTAGCATTTCTCCTTGGTAAGGCCACGTGTGAAGGATTTACGGTCCGAGCCCTGAAGGACGTTCCTCCCACAGCAGCCTAGGGACCGGCAGCCGAGGCAGCGGCTACAAACACCCCATACGCAGTGGTTGTCCCCCACCATTTTCCAGTCCTCGTTCTTTCCTCCTGTACCAGGCAGCTCTGGCGGGTGACAGGGTGGATGCACTGACTCAGTGTGACAGTCAGGAGACACTTGGAGCTGTGACAGCACCCAGGTCCGATCCTGCTCCTGCTAACAGCGGTGCCAGTGCTAATGCACGACTCACTCGCTCCCACACATCTCTGCTAAAAGGCCTTTCCCAGAGCAAAACAGTGGTATATTGCATCATTATGGCTTCCAAAGCTTCTGCTTAACCTGCTCAAAAACACATACGTGGGCCAAGCATTTAGGAAAATATCTCAGATACAAAATACCCCGGAGGAATGAGACCAGATGTTACACAACTGCCGGTCTTCGCACAGCTGGGAATTTTAATGTAACAAACAGTTGTAAACTGTCTCTCCAAACCCTTAGAGTTCTTTTAATGGTTTAAACAGCCTGTTCCTCTGCGGCCTTCTGGGAAGTCACTCTGGTTTATCCCATGCGCAGCTGCCCTGGCACTGCTCATTTACCTTCTCTCCTCCCTACAGATCTCAGTCCTTCGAGCTGGCAATGTCCAGCTCCATGCTGACCTCTTCCAGTTACACAGCTGCAGCCATGGCAGGACATTATCGTGCTGCCTTCCAAGTTATCTTGGCCTGCAAGAAGGTTTGCAGGTTTTGGTGTTGCTGGAGAGGGTGCTCGTCATCCTTGCCTGTCCTGGGTCAGTTACAGCCTCCTATCCCCAAAACACACCGAGGAGATGAGATTGCCACATGGCATCAATCCACGTATCTGTGTCTTTGGCTTTAAAGGAGTAAAAGCCTCTGTTCATGGTTCTCTGCATCTGAACGTAATTAATTAGTTGGAGCTTTGCTGCCTGGAGGAGGGGTGCATGCAGGAAAACACTGGCTGCCTTTCTCCCTGATCTTCCCTCACTTCTTCTCCCCAACAGCTCTGCTTTTCGGTATTTATTTAGGACACTTTGAGATGCAGGTGCACTATCAGAGCCTCTGAGCCACCAATCACCGGGCTCTTTGAAACCATTTTAGCCTACAAGGCAAACATGGGCACCAAGGTTCTTTAGATAAGAGAACAGCAGGGAAAGATGCAGATGGGGCCCAGCCACGGTCTAATAACATACTCTGCGTTATCATGCTCTAACAACTTGGCAAAATGCACATCGATTGCTGTGGGCATGGCGATGGGACTGCTCTGTGTGTGTTCGTACAGACACGGCGTATAAGCAGAGGTAACCATCCTTGGTTTTGAATGTTAATAGAAAGGGGAGGCTTTGGGGCACAGAATGACAGAGGGCAGAAAGAAAAAGATGAGCATCAATTAAATAAATAATAACAAAAAAGCCTGATGAGCATCTGAGAAGCATAAAAAAAAGAATTGCTGAAAGAAAGGAAATACCAATTAGGACTGAAAAATGTAGAAAGCAAGGAAGGGAGCAGCAGGGGCCGAAGGAGGTCCCAGCAGCACAGCCTGGGAGAGACAGCGCATCCCTGAGCCCCTCGTCCTGCCTGGGGTGGGGGATCCATCCAGAGGGAGCAGGACGGGTCGCTGCCCTAATTCCCTCTCGGGGTTTTCCACTCATTGGTGCTGCCACTGTTGCTCAGGGGACTAGAGACAGGAGGGAGGGAGCTGCTCTCATTGTGCTGTGCTTGCCTCTCCCCTCTGCAAACCGCATCTCTGCCACCAGCCGAGCTCCCCCCAGCAGGGAAGCTTGCGAAGCCGAAGGCAGCCCAGGGGTACGTAACAGATTACGCAAGAGAATGAAAAGGAAAAAAAAAGCAGGAAATCCAGCAAATCTCATTAAGCTAACAGAAATACCCGTGTGCCCAGCATCAGCCCAGCCTGGCTAAAGCCACAGTTTGAAGCGAGGAGGGGAAGAAGGTGGATGCTGCTGCACTGCCTTTGTGTTACACCAAAACCTACAAAACAGCAGGCGCAAAGTTGAATTGGGTAGGAAAGTCTGAGTTATACCAGCATAAAAGGGATGGAGCATCCAGCTCTCAGCAGTAGCTCTGACTGGACAAGAGTCACCTGTGGAATGGGCATGTTGAAAGGGCTTTTCCAGGTGATGCTGTGAGATGGCACTTGCTTCTCTGCACCCCAGCACGTTCCATTGCAAAGGCTTATAAGGGCTAAGGACACCAATTGCCTCCATCACCTGTCATGGAGCAGCAGTAAGTGATACACAAAAGCTGATCTTCATTGTAATACACCCAGACAGCACAATCCCTTGCAACTAAGAAGAAAAATAAATGAGCAGCAAGTACACTCTACCCTGGGGTAAACCAGCACAACATCATTTATTTAGATTCTGAAAGGAATAATTGCACCTACCCTTGACTCTAAGTACCCGTGTGTAATGGAGCAGACAGCAAATGCAATTAAATTAAACGTCAACAGCATTAAACATCAGTTCTTAACTCTCAACCTACCCTATCCATCAGCTAACAAGCACCCTGAACTCCTCTGGAGCCCCCACACCAGAGCTCTGCTGGCTGCTCCTGCTCTTCAGCAGGTGAATTCAGCGTTTGCAGTGGTAGGAGGGGACCAGAGCAGCCCTTTCTGCAACCCCAGACATGTAGGAAGGGCCAAGTAATTCCTTAATAGATGCTTAGCTGAAAAGCACCTGCAAAAACATGCACCATAAACCCCTGCTTTTTAGTTCTATGAGCCAAAAGACTTCTAACATCCCCCTCCAAGCCTGCCTGCTTTGTGGGGTGGGAACAGGGTTGGGTTATTTAAAGGCGAGGAGCACAGCAAAGCATCCCCCAAACTGTGCTCAGGGCAGCGGGCACGTTCTCTCACAGCCCAGACACGTGAATCCCTTGATGCAAGAGAGACGATGGGAAAAGGCCCAAAGCAGCTGCTCCAGATGGTGGCTTCCTCCAGAAAGCCGTGTTTTCATGGACCATCTGAATAGCTACGGGATCAGCCAAAACCTCACCATCTCACCAGGCTTATGCTCCCCTAAAGCCACAACCGAGAGATGTTGGGGGAGAAAACCCTACAGGGAACAGGCTGTGGCAAAGATGCAAACAGCTGCAGACCAGCACTGGGAAGGCAGAAATGGCTCCGAACTCTCTTCATGCTGCTGCAAAGGCTGGGGAAGCCCTCAGCTCCACAGCAGCCCCATGCAGCGCACATCTGCCTGTGCCAGCATCGCCACGGGCTGCTGCAGCGCGGGGACATCCTGCGGTTTGGTCCTCAGCCTCTTTTAGTCAAAGACAACGTGCTACAGCTTCTGGATCAGGATTTTGGGGTTTTTTTCCAAAACATCCTCAGTGACACAGAGCTAGTAGAATTATCGCTGGGCTGCTGATGATGATCTTCGCAGCTCCAGCACAGCTGCCTCCTGGATGTGCTGCCCTGCCGTGCTCCTCGGTACTGAGCACTGCTACGATTCAACTCCTGCTCCCTTCCTACCAAATGATCTTTTTCTCCTTCCCCTCCCTCCTTGCTCAGGCACCTTTCCCACAGAAGCTTGCAGGGAAACGCAGCCTCCATCCCTCCCTCCGCTTCACTCTGGAGGCACAGCTCTTTGTTTGGGGACGCGGGGTGTCCCCATGGTTTGTGTTAATTAGAAGGGTCACATCAACACTTAACGATACTGAGAGCCAGGAGGCACAGAGCTGGTGCTGCCCAGGACAATTTGCATCCATAGTCCTCTCCCACATCGGATTTGGGCAACACCAATCCCTCATTTTTGAGGTTGAATGCTGGCCGTTTCACAGCGGTGCCTTCAGCACAGGCACTGGAGGGATGGGGCACATTGAGCCGGCACACAGCACGGTCCGCTCCCCACCACTTCAATTCTCTGCGTCAAGAGGGGAGGGGCAAGGGAGGCATCAGCATATCTGCTAAATTAGGGCAAGTCGTACAGCACTGGCTGGCTGATCTGGCAGTGCAGAAGCAAAGAGGAATATAAAAAAAATTGTGGGGAAACCAGTGCTATGCAGGGAGAATCACCCAATTCCTAAACAGTTCTTTTTTTGCCCCCAACTTGCTGAAATTTCACATTCAGCCCCAGGTTTCCAAGGTCTCAAAGGAGAGGAGTTCTGTGCTCCCCCAGCCTATGCAGAGCCACAATTAGTGCAAAAAAGATAAAGAGAATCTGGTCTAAAGACAACATTAAAGCACATAGCATCCCTTCCCTCCCCACAGTCCCACAGCCTGGGGGCAACCAACAGGTGGGGATGAGGAGGGATGAGACAGGATTAAGAGGATGCTTTGGCTGGCAGGCGAAGAGTGAGTGTGTGCGTGTGACGATGGCTGAGGCTGTTAGAAGACACTAAAAGAACCAGCTCCCCCGTGTCCTTCAAGCCCGGAGTCTCCCAGGCCCTTACGCTCAAAATGGAACCAAAGAATCAATTTCCTCCTCAGAGCTCAGCCCCGTTCTTTCCTTTCTCCCACCGTCCCCAAACGCCGCCCATTTCCCCCATTAAATTATTGCTGACAGAGCCCTTTAAATTACAATGCAGGATCTTGCGCTGCCTAATCCACTTAACTCAACCCCAGCTGATTAAATTGAATGCCATATGGTGGGGGAGCACTGGTGTAATCCCCAGGGACGGGGACACACTTGACTCATTACCTGGAGCACAGCACAGAGCCTTCTCGCTACTCATCTCTGGGCTGAGACCCCGCTTGCTACAAGGGATGCCGGTCTCCAGCAACACCATTGGCTTCGGCAAGGTGACGGTGCCATTAAATACAGCCCCAAGCAGCTTAAAGGCACAAATTGTCCTCCATTTCTGCTGGCGTCTGGCTGTCCCCAGATCCCCAGCTGGTGCAGCAAACACTCAGTCTCCCAAGGGAACTTTGGAAATTGGATAAATTTGGTGATTTAAATTTAAAAAAAAATATAAAACATACATATATATATACGCATATATATATAGGTGGGGGAGTGTTGTCCATGGGGAAATGTGCCAATATCTTAATTGCACCGATAGCTGGGATTGCAGCCCTCAGACCAGGTCACTGTGCAACGATTAGGATTATAGTTAAAACGGTCACAGCCTAGAATAACATCCTGCAATGCAAACCACAGCTGGAGAGCACATTCCCATGGCAAAAGGGAGGTTTGAGGACACACTGAGCAGCTGTTGGCTGGACCACATCTGGGGAACCAGCACCACTGGAGCTGCATGGAAAGAAATACAGCCATCACCCAAACTAATAACACATCAGCACCTCACACAGCGCAGTGTTTTCCATCAGCAAAGCCCCATCCCACGCATTAACAGCACTCAGCCCCGTGAGCACTCGTGTCCCAGAGGTCAGTGTGAGCTCGTTTTGTGATGTGGCATTTGAAGTGTGAGAGGTGAGTGATTTTCCCAGGCTCAGAATACATCCTAGATGTCCTGACTCCCCTTCTTCTTGTCCTAGTGACCGAGTACCTCTTTGTCCCAATCAACTGCATGGCCAAATAAACCACTGGCAGAAATGACAGCTGCTCCCAGTCCTGGCAGAGCCTTTGCAAAGCACATCATTAGCTGCAGACTAGAGAGGAGCGTTATGATGGGCTGAGAAAATGCCAGGGCAGGAGACCCAGGTCCCCTCACATGCTGCAGGATCCTCAGTCCTTAATTATCTCAAACTGCATGATAACCATACCAGAGAGACAAAGAGCAATAACACACACCAGGATCTCTTTCCTTACCTTTTAAAAGGTTTAAGGTCAGATTTTTCAGTCTGCCACCATAAGAAACTCACCTCTAAAAGCACCAGGAAAAATAGAAACGCACATGCTCACAAGAGGCCAGGCTTTAAGCAGATAAGCAATTCCTGTGAAAACAAAGGGATGTTATCAGAGCCAGCTGTGCCCCCCCCAAGGCCCACAAACAGCATCACCTGAGGCACTAAAACTTTGGCCAATATAGGATTCCCAGGGTCATGGGGCTTTTTCTTTACCCAGAAGCAGCAAACCCAGTGTTTGAAGCCAACCACGCTGTCAACACCTATAGTTCACTCCTCCTGAAGTCCAACTATTTTGGTAGCTTCCTTAGAGGCAGCAAAGAGTGAACACAAAGCGGTTCATCCTCACCATGGAGCTGCCCCAAGGAAAGCACCACAGCCCTGGCCAAGGCAGCGCTGCCAGGGGGGTGGGTTGAATTCGGGAGATGTTTCCAGCCCCCTCGGGCCACGTGTGGGTTTATTACTGCTGTCAGTCTGTTAGTGGGTGATGGATGGAGGCTGACAGGGAAGGCAAGGCACTCCCTTCGTTAGAGATAATAATATAATTTACAGAGCCCCGCAGGGCTTTGCCAACCCTCGCTCTCATTCTGAGGGATGCTGAGCCGCTCAGCCCTGCAGGTCTCAGTGGTGGGGGATGGAGGTGCTGAGCACCTACCATGGCCACACCTGGGGTCTGATCCTGCCTATACAGTGTGTAAATGCGGTGCAGGAGGGTTACACACCAGCCAGGCACCAAATCCTTGCACAGAAGAGCTGCAGATGTCCCAGGCTCGGCCTCCCCTTGCTCCTGCAGCCCAGCAGGACAAAAGAGGCCAAATCCTGTACGTCCCATAAGCACACATCCATCCCCAAACCTGCCAATAAAGCCAGCGCCGTGCAAAATGTGCCACCGTGTTTGGTGCGGTGGCATTCGGGGACCCCACCGCACCCACCGAGCCGCGGGAACTGCAGCAGCTTTGTCCCGTCTGCTTTTCAGACTTGCACTTGGCCGCGGAGCTGGGGAAGACGCTGCTGGAGCGCAACAAAGAGCTGGAGGACTCCCTGCAGCAGATGTACGCCACCAACGAGGAGCAAGTGCAGGAAATCGAGGTAGGGACACAATGGGGATGGGAGCTGTTCAGCCACCGCTGTCACCTAAGGGTGATGGTGAGGAAGGGATGGTTCCACCAATGCCAACAGCTCAGATCCCGGGGAAAGGAAGGGATGCGCCTTGGGGATGGGAGTTAAAACCCACCCCAGCCCTGGAGAGAATCCTCTTTCCCCACTAAGTGGGATTTTCCCCCTTCTTGCATCCCCACTCCCTGCCCAGATGTGCACACCAGATTTTGGCACCAGGTTGCATCTGGAGCACGTTTGGCCTTTCCCTGCCCATCCGCCAGCCTTCACACTCGCTCCTCTCTGCTCTGCTGCTGCTTTCCTTGATTCCAGTTATTCATAATCACGTTTGTTCCCAGCTGGCCCCTCGGCACCCCCGTAACACAGCCCCCTTTGTTACAGGCATAAAATAGCTCTTTCTCCACGAGCTGCAACCTAAATCACTGTTTCAAACATCCTGTGGGGTCAGGGCAGTATTTCTAAGAGCCCAAAGAACTGAGCTTAGAGGCCATAAACCCACTGTGCCGGGAGGGTTTTCATCCACTAAAAAACTTCTAGGGATCTGTGAATTAAGAAAAGAATATTGGAAACGGCTTGATTTAAAAGGATGTGGGGCAGAGCAGCATGTGATGGCAGCAGGGATCTGGCAGCTGATGTCCAAGGATGCTGGTGGGTGTATTTATCTGTCCTTCAGGAGCACGTCCACCGTGGATTTGGGATCTGGTCCCAGGTGAGGGTGAGCACCTGAGCAGGTGCCCTTCTCGCAGTCTTTGCAGGATAAAATCCTGCAATGACAGATTCGCAGAAAGGGATCAGCAAGCACTCAGAAACCATGAGTCTCCTCACATTTCACAGGCTCAGAGTTTTAGCCTGAATTCCCAAGGAAAAACAGCTTCTGCAATCGATCTGTCAGACAATCCAGTAACCAACTGGCCAATTTCAGTGAGCTTTGGTGGAGGGTCACGGTCCCAGGGATATCAGCTTTCTTTGGGTACTGGGAATAAAAAAAGCAGCTGAATAGAGAGAGATTGAGGTTTGTGCCTTTCACAGAGGGCACGGGAAGTTCAATCGTATTTTAGACACAAAAGTATTTACAGTGGGCAGGGCTCTGGATATTTCAGCTGTTGGAAGAGGCTTCAATCAGGTCAAGGATAAATCAGCCAGAAAACACAATATCAGAGGAAGCAAAGGCTGTAGGAATTCCTGCCTGTGAAACAGCCTGGATTTTGGATTTATGTTTTGTCTTTTTTTCTGCAGTACCTGACCAAGCAACTAGAGATGTTGCGGCAGATGAACGAACAGCATGCGAAAGTCTACGAGCAGCTGGACCTAACAGCACGGGACCTGGAGCTTGCGAACCAGAAGCTGGTGCTGGAAAGCAAGACATCCCAGCAGAAAATACAGTGGTACGGCCTCCCCTCCTCCCACCGCAGCCATGCTGGACCCAGCAGACCTTCATTTCGTCTCTCCCCGGCCCCAAAGCGCAGCCTGTCTTTGCTATTTAAGCCATTCTCTTATCACTCGAGGTTTTGCAGCTATTTACAACACAAGCTGGTTAGCAGAGGTCAGCCACGGCACAGACACCCCTGGGACCAGGGCTGGATAAAGAAGGGTCTGGAGCTGCCATAAGAGGCACGGCAGCCTCTTCTCCTCCTCCCCAGTTGTGTTTCCTTGAATAAGAGGCACATAATCAGATCAGGGAGGTCCCCAGCACACAGCAGAAACACCAGGCACAGATCCAGCATTCAGCAAAACCCTGGCCAGTCCATGCTGAAACAACAATTTGTCAATAACTATTTCTTTCCTAAAACAGGCTCACGATCAAGGTCGTCCCTGGCAAGAACAGGCTCAGCCACGTCCTTGCAATGCAGCATCTTCTGCAAACAACTGTGCAGAGAAGGAGCTGTGGAGCAGAGGGTTTTACAAACTGTATTCACAGCCAGAACAAAACTAAATCTGTGCCCAGTGTCCCTGTGTTTATCTCTACAAGTAAAACAAGAGGAAGGGAGTAAATCGTTCACCTGCTTGTTTTGAGTGCAGAGATATGTCCCAGAGGTGAACGTTTTAGCCATCTGATTTGAGGACAAGGGGTCTGAAATTAGTATAATCCCTTGCCACAGCTCAAATCCCCCACCCTTTTCTACATTTTAAGAGTGATCGTGTGGAGAAAGTCCAACCACTGCCATGAAAAGCAAGTGCTGTCACACTCCCAGGGCACACGCTGGAAACTGGAAGCACCTTACATAGACTGGATTTCTTTATAGGGAAAGCACACTTTTCTAGGACCGGTGGTGCCTGACTCCTCACCCGTGCCCCCTCCTCTCTCTGCAGCTTGACGGAAACGATCGAGGGGCTGCAGAACCAAGTGGAGGAGCTGCAGAAGCAGGTGGAGGAAATGCGGAGCTTGGAGCAGCTCCGCATCCGGCGGGAGAAGAGGGAGCGACGCCGAACCATCCACACCTTCCCCTGCCTTAAGGAGCTGTGCTCCAGCCCCAGGTACCGAGCTTTGCCTTTAGCAACCCCTCCAAGCTTCTTCCCACCTCCTCTGCCCGGGGGTCAGCTGCTCTGGGGGTGCACAAAACCCCACATACACCTCTATAGAGATCGAGGCTCTACCTCAGAGCCTGAAACTCAGTGCTGGCGGTGAAGGGAGGACTTAGAATCGTCAAATAGTTTGGGCTGAAGGGACCTTCACAGCTCATCCAGTGCCCACCCCTGCCATCAGCAGGGACATCTTCACCAGCTCAGGTTGCTCAGAGCCCCGTCCAGCCTGGCCTGGGATGTCTCCAGGGATGGGGCATCCACCACTGCTCTGGCCACCCTGGGCCAGTGTTTTGCCACTCTCACTGTAAAAAATATCTTCCTCATGTCCAGCCTGGATCTCATCTCCCAGCACAAGACCAGCATCTCTGGCCCACTGAAACTAGTTGAGATGCAGCATTTTTCCCTGTATCCCCCAGAGCACCAGTCACACACCAAGATGCTCCATTTGCTGCCAAGTGCTGTACAAACACCTCCAGCACTATTGCACACTTGATCCTCCTTAAAACCCAGCCACTGTGTTAATTCACTGACCTCAGGAGGACATTTCTTGCTCAGCTCTGTCCATAATAGAGGCTTCTTTAAATAGATAAGCAATCGATAAACTTTTTTACTGAAAGTATACCCTGCCAGAGGATATGAACAAAAGACACTTTTACTGCAGCAGCAAGGGGGATGTTATGAGGGCATAATCCAACCCCTAGCAAAATCCATTTAACGTCTCGGTGACTTTTCCCCCCAGTCCCCACAGTCCCACTCCCCAGTGCCTGGGGTCCTCGGTTGGGTTTGCAGCTCTGCAGTTGGCTCCGAAGGTCAGGCTGCCCTTCCGTAACTGGGAAGTCTGTTCAATACCCCCGCCCAGCCATGCCTCCCAGGGGAGGCCACGGTGGTGGCTCTTTTCCAATCTGCTCTAACCAGATAGGATGCCACGGGCACTTCAGACTGATTTCCCAACAGCAGCGTGAGGGAAGGGGGAAGTGCCTGTTGTGGCGTCCCAGGCAGTGAAGAAGGGGCAATGCTGTCAAAACTCTCTGCCTGCCTCCCTTGCTGCAGAAATCTCCCACTCAGGAGCACCTCCCAGCCACAAGGACATGGGATAGCAGAGCCTCTACTGCTGGTTTTTGGCTGGATGGGGTTTGGGGTTGTTGGCAGATGCAGTGAGGAGTTGGTGAACTCCTAAGCCTTCTACTGTCAGCTCAGACTGGTAGGCCTTGAACATCCACCCTTGCCTCCCGACAACATTGGTGGCTTGTCCATTGACCAGATGAGCCTTTTACATCTTAGGGTTTAATTTGCCTTCTGTCTTTCATCACTGCTATCAAATGACACAGCAGGTTCTCTGGGACAGAAACCAGCCTCTGTGTCCAGAAGAGCCACAGCCACATGTTCTGGTCTCCTGACACATGGGAGGAGACACGTCTCACTCCATGAGCTGAGGTTACCTCCTTTCTGGGCATCACTGGAATTAGTTACATGACAATAAGACACAATCGGAGTGCTGCATGGCCTGTCACTTGGTCAGACTCTCTCAAGAGTCTTCCTTCCCTTTCAGGTATGAGGATGCATTCCAGGTCCACAGCTCTTCCACGGAGTTCAACCAGAAGCCACTGGAGAGGGAGAATGAGCGTCTCCAAGCCATGGTGAACTCCCTGAGGTCCCAAGTCAACCAGGAGAAGCAGCGGAAGGAGCGGGTTGAGCGAGAGTACACCTCTGTCATCCAGGAGTACTCGGACCTCGAGCAGCGGGTGTGCGAGATGGAGAATTGCAAACTGCGCATCAAGGAGCTGGAAGCCGAGCTCCTGGAGCTGCAACAGATGAAGCAAGTCAAGAAGTATTTGCTCAGCAGAGAAGACAACTTGTCCGAGGCCCTCCTTGAGCCATTGAATAACGCCCCAGAAGCCGACTACATTGACCTTTCTGAGGAGGAGGGAGGAAAAAGTCACGGGCCATCAATGACACCTTCCCCAAACCACCCTGTCCGTAAGAGCTGCAGTGACACGGCCCTCAACGCCATCGTGACCAAGGATGCCGTGAGCCGCCACGAGGGCAATTACACGCTGCACGCAAACAACGTGCGCAAACGGGGCATGTCCATCCTGAGGGAGGTGGACGAGCAGTATCACGCCTTGCTGGAGAAGTATGAAGAGCTCCTGAGCAAATGCCGGCAGCACAAGGACAGCGTGCGTCACACGGGCGTCCAAACGTCCCGGCCCATCTCCCGCGACAGCTCCTTCAGAGACTTCCGAGGAGAGGGGCATGAGCTGGAAGAGCGGAAAACCATGGAGAAGACCATCAGCAAACACGTGGAGGCGGTGGACAAGCGGCTGGAGCAGAGCCAGCCTGAGTACAAGGCTCTTTTTAAGGAGATCTTTTCCCGCATCCAGAAAACAAAAGCGGACATCAATGCCACAAAGGTGAAAAACAAGAGCAGCAAATGAGCCTTGCCTCTCTGCAAACTCCCACGTGCAATCGCAACCACCAAGTCTGCTCCTCAGCCCCAGGAAACGCCACATGGCCCCACTGCTTTGAAGGTTCAAGAGGTCTACAAGCAAGAAAACGTCATGGAGACTCAACTCTTTTTAAGCTTGAGCTCCGGACAACTCGTTGGGACAATTGTACATTGTAGTTAGAGGATTTCACAAACTGTCTGACGGATCTCCGCATGAGTTGCTGCCGCTGCCAGACATCACAACAGCAACGTAAACCGCACCACGGAAGAAGAAAACTGAACACCTCCTCCACCCTTTTCAGCTTGTCTTACAGCCCGATTATCTGCAAGCAAAAGCCTGGATGTCCTCAGGCATCCCGCCACAGCTGGAGCTCGGCGTTTCAAAGTAAAACAATAAGCCATCAGAACTGCAGCGGCTGCTCCAGTACACCAGCCCAAACTTCCACTTTGGTTTTATGGCTAAGAACCTATGCTTGCACCTAAGAGACACCTTCTCCTCCCCCACAGGGCAGTATGTTCTTGCTATTTAAGCCATTCTCTTACCAGTCAGGTTTTTCAGCTATTTACAATGCAAACTCATTGCAACTGGAAAAACTTGAAGAGAAACGTAAAACTGATTGTTCCATCTTCATCAGTGTCGCTTAGTATTTCAGTCCATCCTCTCCAGACTTTGTAGGCATACGGGATTTCCTCACTTTAAATCTGCCCCAGTATTTCAGCCCAGGTGAAGCGCTGTGCCTGGCAGGAACTCGATCACCAGGGCTTTCCCATAAGCCAGATGAGAAGTGCTATTATAGTATCAGAGAGAGATTTTTCATCTCATGGTCTGGGTACCAGCCTTCTGTGCTGTGCTCTTCAAGAGCTTCTCATTGCCTCATCGTAGCAAACTCCTCAAATACAGCTTGTCTGGGCTTGCAGAACTACGAAGGACTTGCGCACAAGTAGAAGGATAAAGCATCACACTCATACGGTAGCGTTCATCACACGTTGCCCTCCACTTTTTGCTCTGAACATCCCCCCAGCTGAGAGGACAGATTTCAGCCTTCTACTGAAAATCATCTTTCTTGACTGAGAAACCATCTCCAAAGGTTGTCTCCTCTCAGTTCACTCCCCAGCACTGAAGTCTCCTCGCTTTTGCTTCCACAGACATGCAAACACCCAGCCAAAAGGCCACTGCAGTCTCAGGAATCACCGGTTTCCATTTTTCATGAACTAGATGTTGACTGTGTATGGTCAGACACGTTTTAGGCAGAGAAGCAGCATTTCATTACAGCTTAGGCAACACCCTGAGCGCTGAGCCACAAGAAACAAGCAGTTCAGTGTAAGCTACCTATTCTGTACCCGCCTGGAGACCAACTTCAGGCCAGATTTGGATTCTAATTTCACCAGCTTACATCCCAAAATCTTGGGGAAATGGTTGGGATTTTTGCCGCATTGAGATAAATAAATGAGAATGTGGCTTTGGAGGGGAAAGACTGTTAAAATGTAATTATCCTCCAAGCCTTGACATTACAAGGAGCTACCTTTCTTTCACTTGCCGTGGAATTAATGCAAAGATACCCCCCAAAATAGCCTCTTTTGTTAAGCTGAGCACCACGCAGGTAAGTTGGCAGGAGTGCAATGCCCAAGCCATCCCCGCTCCAGGGGTCTCCTCAAACCACCCACCACCGGCTGCTCTGCTCCCCCACGCTCCGCATCTCCAGGTGCCCCACAGCCCCAGACCCACGGAACGTGAGGAGGAGCCACCCGCACGACTGTGGCTACCAGCTCTGTAACACTATGGAGAACCTTCATGCCTTATTTATTTATAACGGAAAGCAGTTGTCTAATAAAATAAAATAAATAAAAATGAACAACAGCAACAAAAGCATCGTGGTTGATTTTCTCGGAGCATTCACCACTCGTTATTTCCACAATTGTAGTAGGGGACAGCCGGAGCAATGTGGGTTTAATTCAGATGATATTTACTCACCTGGTTCCTGCGGAGGTGTGGGAAGGGATCACCTTCACCTTCCCTGTGTGAAACAGCATCGCAGTTATGTGTACAGCAGATTAAATATACTTTCAAATGCTTTATTCGCTTCTCGAATAAAAAGGAACACCGGTATTCTCAAAACTGAGACTTTCTTTACAGCTCTTTTTACTTTTAAGAAGAGCAGAATAGTTATTTCTTTGATTTTCATGTACGATTTGGGTCAAGGAAATGCTTCAGGCTCCTCTGCAGAAAGCAGAATTTGCCGAACTATATTGCTGCATTATTTATATAACATACATTTTATGCACTTGGACTACTAACATTTGCCACACGATAAAAAGCCTTCTTTTGTCAGCTCTGAAGTCTGTAAAGACGCACAGTTTCTAAGTTTGTGATTCAAATGCTAATTTTGTTTTGGTCTTTCTTGAAAACCACACATCCAAAAATGATTGATGTTAAGTAACACGATATTAGTATTTGGCTGAACAAAGGAACAGCTGCTGTACATCAGCAGTTTGTTCAGCAAAGTGCCGAGGGCATTTTTTCGGCATCCAAAAATATTAATGGCCACATATATATGTATATATATATATACATCCTGATGACTGTGTGAGTCAGAGTCACTTGATTTTTTCTGAAGTGAGGCTTTAAGTGATCAAAGGAGGAAAAAGTAAGCATCTTTTGGCCTTTTATCCCACCTTCTATTGAAACTTTTCAAATTGCTTTGAAATTCGAAGGAAAACTCCACAACTCCATTAAGGGGTAAGAAGGGAGTATTAGGCAACCACACTGCTCATCACACAAAGTGGTCTGATGGGGAGCAGCAGCTATTTGATAGCACACCCCATGTGTGCAGAAAGCTGCATGCAATTAGAACAGATGAGAAAAGGTACAATATAATATGAAATAATTATTTCAGAATTTGGCAAAACCAGAGACCCCGTTCAGCTCACACTATTAAGATCAATGAGGGCACAGCTTGTCAAGAATTCCGTTTTATGCTGAATTTGACAAGTGCATTTCCATCAGATCTAGTCTGGCTTCTTAGTTTACCACCAGTTCGAATAACCCTTCAGAAAAGGCCCCATCACCACAAATAAGGATGGACCACTCGAAGCACAAATTCAAGGGGTTTACAGAGCTCAGACTCTCGTCGGGAAGGAGATTTCCTAATTCAGCCATCTTCCCTCCCCTGCGGGAGCTGAGACCTTCTGGAAGGTCCTGCAAAGTCCTGACTCACTCCTACCTCAGTGGCTCGTGCCCTCAGTGTCACCAGGAGTGACCATCTCCTTGGCCACATCAGCTTTTCCATCGTATTTCAGGGACAGCTGCTGACAGCTCCTGCTCACCACTGACCACCATCACCAACCAGGCTCAGCTTGGTTTCTAAGCCAGCACCAGAACCGAGGTTGTTCACATCTCCAGCTTAAATGTCAAAAGCTCAGCTCTCCCTGTGTCACGCCAAAGTCAGACCTTGTCATTTTAAGCCTTGCCTGCCAGGGAGAGCTGTTTCCAACCACCCAAGCAGAGATCATCCTGCTCTTTGAACACCTGCACCTATCGACGCAGTGTGGGAATGAAGCAAAAGCCAGAGAAAAGTCCTTTTAGATGGGCCTGGCTTCAATGGTGTGACCTTCAGGCTCCATTCCCAGCCCCTCTGTGCCCTGTTCAACGACACCGACCTTGGCGTGTGTTACCAGCACAGGAACAACGTGAACACATTTGAAAACTGTTGGTAGAATGAGTCATCCCACTTTGGATATTCTACCCATCCCTCTGGCCACAAATCACAAACATTTACCTGCTCCCTATTAGAAATTAAGGTCACCAGATGGCACGGTTTGATTCTGACAGTTCTGGGTTTTTTCCCTGATTTCAGCCGAGTTTGGATGGGGGAAGCAGAGCAGAAGAACCCCAGGACACAGAGGGTTTTTAAAAACAAAGCGTGGAGCCCTCCTTGGTCCCCAAGCACTGCTCAGCACAGTCAGGACCAACCAACCATCAATATTGAGGACCTGCACCTTTCCTAAGGACTGAATTTCCCCAATTTTGCATCCAGAAGGGACCCAGCTCAGGTCCTCAATTACACGGTGTCTTTTATATCACCTTTGAAATGCTCGTTTTGACTTCACCCACAGTTTTAAACAAAAGATCATCAGCTCCTGTCAAAACACCCAAGCAAATGACAGCCCCATCCCTGCCTGTGCATTTTCCTGCTGCCAGAAATAGCAATCCCTGCCCCTCTCGAGCACGCACCCTCTTGTCAAGCTGACCTGACAGCTCCAACAGAGTAAGAGCTGGAGGATTTCTGTAAGTGCTTTACTCCCCTGCATCCTCCATCCACCTCAGCATCTCTCCTACAGACCTGCAAACACGTGTGTGCTGCTGTATCAGCATTAAAAATACGAATTATATGTATATATAACTTTTTAGCACTCCTGAGCAGATTAAAATCTGAAAGCTGAAGCATGCCAGGCACAGAAACTAGACAGTACATTAAAAACGCTGGATTTATTTTCACTTTTGCCACTCAGCTCCAAAGGTGCAGGTGTGAGCACGCTGCCCCGCACCACTGCCTGCACTGTGAACAGCTGGAAATGACCCATCAACCCACCCCACAGAGCTCCCCACGGAGCCCATTTACCCCCCAGACCCCCCATACCTCCATATGCCCCCCAGACCCCCTAATATCCCAATATACCCCCCAGATCCCCTATATCCCCATATACCCTCCAGGCCCCCTATATCCCCATACACCCCCAGACCCCCTATACCCCCATATACCCCCCAGACCCCTTATATCCCCATATACTCCCCAGACCCTCCATACCCCCATTTACCCCTCAGACGCCCTATACGGCGCCCACAGACACACACGCCCCCCCCCCAGACCTCGCAGACACCACGCACCCCATAGATCCCATGCATCACCACACAGCCTATATACCCCCATAACAGCGCTCCCCGGCCCCACAGCCCCCCCGCCCCGGAACGCCCCGCTCGGTCGCCGTTTCCGTGGGGACTGGGCGGCGCAAGCGCACGGCGGGAGCCAAGATGGCGGCGCACACGCTGCGGGGGTTGTGCCGGTCGCGGCCAGGACTTCTCGCCGCCCGGTTCTCGCAGCGCGCCGCCGCCGGGACCGAGTACCGGAGCGCCTACAGCCTGGACAAGCTGTACCCGCCGCAGCAGGACGGCGCCGCCAGCGCTCCGGTGAGTGGGGCGGGGGGCAAGAAGACCAGCGAGGGGCGTGGCTTAGTCGCTGAGTGACAGCGGGTGGGCGGGGTTTATATAAAAGGGCAGTGCCAGCGGGCGCGGGCGGGGCTTAACACGAGGGGCTGTCAATGCGGGTGGGCGGGGCTGATTGAAAAGGGCAGGGGCATATTTGATGGGCGGGGCTTAGCATGATTGGTGCCGTCGTCGGTGGGCGGGGCCCGGCAGAAGGGGCGGGGCCAGGCAGCCACAGGCCCCCGGGACGGGTCCGACCCCCCGGGAGCGATCGTGCCGGTGGCCCGGCCCCTGACACCGTCATCCCACCGTGTGTTCCAGGAGGAGACGCAGCCAAACACCCTCGACATCCCCCTGGGTGAGTCTCCCCCAAAACCAGACCTGGGTTAGACCCAGGACTAGGGAGCCTGCGCTTAATGCACAGAGCTAAACCCGGAGCCTTCTCTTGCAGCTCATCTGAGCGTGTCCTACAGCCGCAGCAGCGGCCCCGGGGGCCAGCACGTCAATAAAGGTGAGGAACAGACTTGGAAGGAAGAAATCCCGACCTTTAAGCTGTTTCTTTATACAGGGTGTTTCAAAAAGATGGGCCCAATTTCAGGGTTACAGTGATTTCAAATTGGGTCCATCTTTCTGAAATAGTGGGAGACTGAAGTTAAAGAGCACCTCTGGGTGCCCCAGTGCTAATTTTTCATTGTCATTACCTTGTGTTTTAATAAAACTAAGCCTTCACAGCGCTCAAGACCAGTGGTGCTATATTGGATTCTCCTAGAAACCCCTTCCTGGGATCGTTGCTGCCACACATCAACGCGCCACTTCTGTCTAATCAGTTCTGAAATCAAACACACAACCAGCCAACTGGATTCTGAAACTTCACAGTGCAATAAGTTCTCAGCTTAATTCAAATAAACTAAGAATACTTCCTGTCCTGCCACTGCCATTAAAAATAAGGCAGTTAGTGACTGGTAATAGCAATAAATCTTGTAATGTCTAGAAAGGCAAATACTATGATTGAGTCTCCATAAAAATTTATAATTTGTCCTTGTTTTCCCTCCCAGTGAACACCAAGGCAGAAGTTCGGTTCCACCTGGCGTCAGCAGACTGGATTCCAGAGGCTACCAGAGAAAAAATGGCATTGATGGTAACTGCCCTCCCTCTTCCAGCCACAGCTTGAATTCCACATTTTCAGGCAGAACATGACACGTGTAACAAGGTTTCAGTGACCACATCATGGTTTCCCCTCCTTAGCACAGGAATAAGATAAACCGAGCTGGGGAGCTGATCGTGAACTCTGAAGAGAGTCGCTACCAAATGAGGAATCTGGCGATTTGTCTAGAAAAAATCCGAACCATGGTCACGGAGGCCACTGAGAAACCCAAGGTGGTGTCTAAGGAGACTACACAGAAACTCATAGAGAGGTATCTGCATTGAAAAAGCCTTTAATTGATATGAATTCAGATTATCATGTTCCATTATTTAGTTTTCAGCCTCCTTAAACAATCTTCTCCATGCTCATTTGGATTTTCTTTTAAATATATATATATATATATATATATATATATATATATATATATCTGTCTCACTGGTCCATTAGATCTTAACTGCTCTCCTGTGTAACATCCCAAGAACAAGGACTGTTTGTTCTGTCTGCAGATATTTGTCATCTCATTGAATCTACATTATTACTGTGCTCAAAGTTGAATATTTAAATGTTTTCTTGGTACACTAAAGGACCGTTTCATTTTGGTTTAGGGTGGAAAAAATGAACCGTGAACGACTACGACAGAAGAAGATACACTCAACTATAAAACAGAGCAGGAAGGCAGATTTTGACTGAACAGCAGAGATTGAAGCCCATGACATACCGTTTCTTTACAGGAATGGTGTCGGCAGCTGGAGATGACGCTCAACTCAAACTATATTGAATAAAAATGGTCTAAAAATGTAAATAAAAGTATTTATCATCTCCTTTTGAACCTCATGATAAACTGTGACAGCCTGTCAATCATTGTGCAGGAAAATTATTGTTCAAGTTTGAAACTAAAAATTCAGATTTGTCAGCTACTTTTAAAATTCTTCATCCTCTTCACCCAGTCATCTGCTCCGTGAGAGCACCCTCTGCTGCTGAACACACAAACAGCAGCAGATTTGGGGGGAAATAGTGGGAAAAGGCAGTCTAACTGCATAGCTAAGCAGTAAATGGTGTGTTTACTACTTCAATTAAATTATTTTCTCAAATTTTAGTTTCCTAACCGAAAAAAGCGCATGTCATTTTGTTAAATTAACCTCAGACTGTGGCAGGAATTTGGCAGGAGGCCGTTGCTCCCTGTTCGGAAGCCGCTCTGTGAGTACGGGAGGAACACCGAAAATCTTCAGGCTGAGTCTTCGAGGCTTCGGGAGTCGCCGATCAGGAGACCCTGTTCAAACAGGTGTGATGTCGATTTCATCAATGCCAGTTCGGTTCGCTCAGGGATCTCAAAAATACCAAAATGACACTTTTTTCATCTATTCATATGGCCCCAGTGGCCTAATGGATAAGGCACTGGCCTTCTAAGTCAGGGATTGTGGGTTCGAGTCCCACCTGGGGTGAGGAGAGGGGGTTCTGTTTTAGGCAGAAATTCAAAATAAGACTTGAAAGTGCCCTCGACTGGGGCTTATCTGTGGCACAGCAGGGTGTGTGGGGCACTCACAGCCTGCTCCCCTTGGGAAGGGCTCACAAGTAGGGTGTTGTCACTGCTTCGAATGTTATTTCTGACCCTCATAATCATCACATGAACATCAGCTGGGGCAGTGACAGCCTCAGCTGAGACCTCTGCCTAGGAGACACCCCCCCTCCCACCCCTCCACATTAATCACCTACTGCTCAGTCCTCCCTCCTCAGATTTTACAATAAAATTTGCAACGTTTTGCTTAAATCTTCGGAACCAGCACTGGACACCAGGATTTGGAGGAACTGCTCATTTAAGAGACAATAAAAACGTGTTCCGAAACTCTATGCCAACCTTGTGCACCTCAGGATGCCCAAGAAGGGGACAGGACGGGTGTGCGCTGAGGGTACCCCACAGAGGGGTGAATCAAGCTCCCTCAAGCCGGGGAACCCCAGGACCTGACACTGGGGGTGGAAAAGAGTCACCCCAGATGGGACTCGAACCCACAATCCCTGGCTTAGGAGGCCAGTGCCTTATCCATTAGGCCACTGGGGCTTCATACGTACGCATTCTTAGTGCCGTCACTTAACTCTCTGATGGCCGGAGGGGAGCGCAGCTGCCACACGTGGGAACGAGGGCGTCCCACACAGCTCACGGGGAACTGATTGTCCCCAGAACAGGCGGCACCGACCCGGCCACCGCCCAGCGCAGCCCCGGTTCTGTGCGCAGCCCTGAAGCGCCGGCGCGGGGGGCAAACAGATATGGGGGGGCTGAGGACCCCTCACCCCTCTGTCCCGCCGCGGCGAGCGGGAGGTGCCGGTGCCCGCCGCCGGTTCTCGGTGCCATCAACCGCCGCCCCAAGCAGCGGCGCCGTTTGCCCCGGAACCCGTGGCGGGGGGGGGCGCGGGGCAGAGGTGGGGGGACACAGATTTTGCGCCGCCCCAGTGGCCTAATGGACAAGGCACTGGCCTCCTAAGCCAGGGATGGTGGGTTCGAGTCCCACCTGGGGTAGCAGCCGCCTTTTCCCCCACTCCGGTTCTCTGCAACAGTGCCCTGCAGGGAGAGTGACGCGGGATCCCTCAACCTTACACACACAAACCCCTGTGCCCCACCTCAGCCCAAGAGTAGCTCACCAGGCGCTCTCTGCAGCAGCAAAAGGCCCCAGCCTTGGCCACTCCTGCCCTTTTATCTCCCCCCGGTGATGAGACCCAGCTCGGGATCAGCCCCACACCAGCTCCAGGGCTGGGCTCCAGTTGGCCTCTACCCCAGGACAGGGCTCCCTGGGCGGCTGCCCCACCGTGGGGACATAAATCCTCCCAGGAGATCCCTGGGGATTTTCAGGGCAGATCCCACCCTAAAGCTGCCTGCCACATTCCCTCAAGCTTTGCCCCCTGCAGCCATGAGGGGCTGATGGCCCCAAGGATGCTCTCACCCCATGGGTTATCGACTGCCGTTCCCCCACGCTGGTGGTGATGGAAATTAAATGAATCAAGTATCTCCCGTAGCTCTAAAACAACCACGAAGGGACTCGAACCCTCAATCTTCTGATCCGAAGTCAGACGCCTTATCCATTAGGCCACGTGGTCCCCCATAACTTTGTTTTGGGGACAGTGACACACACCGGGGAGGGTCCCATGGGTGGCCCTGACACCCCCTGTGCATCACCCACGTTCCCATCTCTCAAGGCCGGGGATGGAGGGAAGAAGGATGGGGACAGCCAGGGCCCTGGAGACACCTCATCCTGTCCCGTGACAGCGTTTGGTGTGATGGTCACAGTGCCAATGAGCCAGTGACAAGCACCTGCTGTAACATAGCACCACTATAGCATAATGGTGTGACACAAAGAGAAACACCACAAGCCTCGTTAAGCCCCTGTCCATCATCAATAACACCCGCTGCGTTCTCTGCCCAATGCAGCTCGGCTTCTCCCCAAAATATGCAGTTCTCACCTAATCCTAAGAAAAGACTTCAGCCTTCTATTGGCTGAGACTTAACGCTGCAGAGGCAGGAGAGGAGAGAAACAGCAGGAACAAAACCTGATGCTGTGCAAGCAAGGCCATTGCTGATGGACGTCCCTCAGACCAAGCAATTAACCCACCCAGGCCCCTCGCGATGCTGCCACCAGGACACCCCAGCAGGAGTGCATGTACAGCATCTCCGCGAGATGTGAAGAAAATATTGCCCGAAAGATGCCAAGTGATGAATCTCCCCCTCCACCCCCCAAAAAAACCCCCACCTGATGCCATCCAGAGTTGTAAGAAGGATGCAAAAGTGCTCTGGCCATGCTTTCAACCACAGCACTGAAGCTGGTCACACAAAGAGGTGGAAGTCGACTGGTCCCAGGTGACACCAGGTGACACAACCCCTTTAGCTGGATGGGGCAGGGTTTGCTGCGCAGTGCAGGGACCTGCAGCTCGGCTGCCTGGGGCTGCCAGCGGCCCGGCAACCGGGGCTTCGATGGGTTTGCTCCTTTCCAGACAGCAGAGTCATTTCTTCCCACACCTAACAGAGAAAAAGTACTTAGAAAGAAACTTCACTTTAGGTTTTACCGGTGTGATATCACTCTGACCGCAGCTTCCTTTTAAAATCCATTAATTCGATAGCAAAAGACCCTCCGAGCAGCTTGTTAATGCAACAAACCTGAGAGGGCATCACACCAAATTCATTTACATGGAGGGCTCTGGTCCCAGGGCAGCACAGCCAAACTGCATAACCCCCAGCCACCAGTCGAGATGTGGTTTCTGGCAGAGGAGTAAAGCTTTCTTCCCATTAGAGCTTGTCCTGTTCCGGGAAGAGGTTTGCATGACACCTGCAGGGTCGTCACCCCCCCAGCACCAGTTGGCTTTTTATTGGGGGTCAGATGAAGCTGATGATACAGGGAGCAGCCAAAGGGGCTGAAAATGCAGCTGGAATTCCCTGTTCAGCCCTGACCCGATACAGACCCATCTCTGCACAGAGAAGGCTAAAACACCAATTTTAACTGCTCTGCTTTTGCACCTTCTGGGACACTTTGAAAGGTCCCCATGCTCCAGGTGGATGGGGCAGAGCCTGTGGTGTGTGCACGCTCTCCTCCAAAAACGGTCCTTTCATTAACACCCCTCCAAAAATCATCATTTCATTAACAGGTTGCAAGGCAAAAGCTGGCGGCTGTTCCCTCAGTGACAGCCTCACCTGAGCACTCGGCATGCAGGACCATGCAACCAGCTGGATAAACCATCTGCCTTTGCACCTAAGCCTGGGGTGGTTTGTATCACAGTATGTTTGGGATTGGAAGGGACCTCAAAAGATCATCCAGTCCAATCCCCCTGCTGGAGCAGGAACGCCTAGGTGAGGTCGCACAGGAATGTGTCCAGGCGGGCTTTGAATGTCTCCAGGGAAGGAGACTCCACAACCTCCCTGGGCAGCCTGGGCCAGGCTCTGTTACCCTCACTGAGAAGAAGTTCTTTCTCAAATTTAAGTGGAACCTCTTGTGTTCCAGCTTGATCCCATTGCCCCTTGTCCTATCATTGTTTGCCACTGAGAAGAGCCTGACTCCATCCTCGTGGCACTCACCCTTTATATATTTATAAACATTAATAAGATCACCCCTCAGTCTCCTCTTCTCCAAACTAAAGAGCCCCAGCTCCCTCAGCCTTTCTTCATAAGGGAGATGCTCCACTCCCTTAATCATCTTTGTTGCCCTACGCTGGACCCTCTCCAGCAGTTCCCTGTCCTTCTGGAACTGAGGGGCCCAGAACTGGACACAATATTCCAGATGGGGTCTCACCAGGGCGGAGTAGAGGGGAAGGAGGACCTCTCTCGATCTACTGACCACCCCCCTTGTAATACACCCAAGGATGCCATTGGCCTTCCTGGCCACAAGGGCACAGTGTTGGCTCATGGTCATCCTGTTGTCCACCAGGACCCCCAGGTCCCTTTCCCCTACACTGCTCTCTAATAGGTCATTCCCCAACCTATACTGCAACTTGGGATTGTTCCTGCCCAGATGCAGGACTCTACACTTTCCCTTGTTAAATTCCATCAGGTTATCCCCCGCCCAACTCTCCAGCCTGTCCAGGTCTCTGAATGGCAGCACAGCCTTCTGGCGTGTCAGCCACTCCTCCCAGCTTGGTGTCATCAGCAAACTTGCCGATAGTACACTCAATTCCCTCGTCTAAATCATTAATGAATATATTGAATAATATTGGCCCCAATACTGACCCCTGAGGCACTCCACTAGATACTGGCCTCCAACTGGACTCCGCACCATTGACCACCACTCTCTGGCTTCTCTCTTTAAGCCAGTTTGCAACCCACCTCACTACTCTATTGTCTAGACCACACCTCCTCAATTTAGCTGTGAGGATGCTGTGAGGGACTGTGTCAAAGGCTTTACTGAAGTCAAGGTAGACCACATCCACCGCTCTGCCATCATCCATCCACCTTGTTACATTCTCATAAAAGGCTGTGAGGTTGGTCAAGCATGACTTACCCTTGGTAAAGCCATGCTGACTGCCCCTAATGACCCTCTTATCCCTGATGTGCCTTGAGATGACACCAAGGATAAGCTGTTCCATTACTTTCCCAGGGACAGAGGTGAGGCTGACCGGTCTATAATTACCCGGGTCCTCCTTCTTGCCCTTTTTAAAGACTGGAGTGACATTTGCTTTCCTCCAATCCTCGGGCACCTCTCCCGTTCCCCAAGACTTGGCAAAAATGATGGATAGCGGTCTAGCAATGACCTCAGCCAGCTCCTTGTTTCTTCCTTTTCTCATCGGGGCTACACTGGGACTGCTGGCCAGGAGCAGAGAACCACATCATCCCAACAGCATCATGCACAGACCATGCACAGCCCGTGTACAGTAGGAGAAGGTCCAGCAGCGCTGCGCGGGGCTGCTGGCACTAAAACGGGGAGAAAGAGCAAAGAAACAGGGCGGGCAAGTGGTAAAAGTGTACCCACCCCAGATGGGACTCGAACCCACAATCCCTGGCTTAGGAGGCCAGTGCCTTATCCATTAGGCCACTGGGGCTGCGCGAATCGCGCGTCCCGGCCCGCGAGAACGGCCCGCGCCACGCGACCTCGCTCTGCGGGGGCGCGAACGTGACCCCGCGCGTGACCCTGTGGGACACCCTCCCCGGGGCTCCAGGGGAAGCGGCGGCGGCGGGGGCGGCGGTACCGGGAACGGCGGGAACGGGACCGACTCGCGGGTCGGTTTCTTCATCCGTCCACCCGCCCGTAAGGGGAAGAGGCGCGACGCGGGAACAGCTGGAGCGGGCTTAAAAATGGGGGTGAAAAAAACAGACCCGACCACGAAGGGACTCGAACCCTCAATCTTCTGATCCGAAGTCAGACGCCTTATCCATTAGGCCACGCGGTCGCGCATGCTGCAGCCCCCCAGCGATGATGCCAACCCCCAGCGTCACCCCCGGTCCCGCCGGTCCCCCCGGAGCCCCCGCAGGTGGCACGGCCCGGGATGGCCCAGCTGCTCCCCGGTTCGCGGGGGCTCGGCCGTGGGACGTGCCGGCTGCCACCGCCGCGCTGGGGCCGCGGGACTGTCCTGCAGCCAGGGTCTTGCTGGGGGGCGGCAGCAGCAGGTGCTGCAGTGTGGGCGCTTGCTGGGTATCCCAGTCATCCCATCATAGAGTCGTTGTGGCTGGAAGAGACCCTCAAGACCAAGGAGTCCAACCATTAACCCAACGCTGCACGTCCCCCTCTAACCCATGTCCCCAAGAACCTCATCTCTGCATCTGTTCAACCCTCCAGGGATGGTGACTCCACCACTGCCCTGGGCAGCCTGTTCCAATGCCTGACAGCCCTTTACGGGAATAAACTGTTCCTAACATCCAATCTAAGCCTCCCCTGGTGCAACTTGAGGCAGTTACCTCTCGTCCTGTTGCTTGTTAGGTGGGAGCAGAGACCAACCCCCTCCATGGAACAACCTCTTTTCAAGTAGTTGTAGAGAGTGAGGAGATGAGTGAGAGGAAAGTGGCTGCAGGAAAGACAGATGGAGATGTAAAAGGAAAAAAAAAGTCTCTGAGCGTTCCATCTTAACCATGAGGACTTGCAGAAGAACCTCGAGAGCATGGGAGACCAGCAAGGAGGGAGAAACAGAAGATCAGTGGGGGTGTGAAAGGCTGGGTGCTTTGGGGAATGAGGACGTACCCCAGCACCCGCAGCCTGGCCGCGGTGGAGCAGGACGGGCTGCAGGGAGAGCGGCTTCTCCTCCGCCTCCCCCGCCTCACTCTAATTCCCACTCCATTTCAGTGGGGTTGCCGCAGACTCTCAGGCCTGTAAATGAGGCAAGATTTGCTTCTGAGTGGCTCTGGCTCCTCAGCTTTTCTTTATGGAGATGGAGCCTTTCTTTTCCTCTCCCTCAAATTGCTGGATTTTTTTTTTAATGATCTTATTTTTCCTTTACCACAACTAAAGGCTGCTCCCAAGAGCCAGCTGAGTGCATCAAACCATTAGCAAGTTCTTCCTTCCAAGGCAAATAAATACATAAAAAATCTAGCTTCTGCTTACAAAATATCCATCCCTCATTAATATCAAATGGACTGCCACATAACAAATGACGCGTCCTGGAACTGTTCATAAGACACACAGGACCGTTTGCCTCCTTATTTGGAAGGAGAAGACAATGCAGGGAGCTTTTATAGCCATCCTCACCTTTTCTCTTGGGACAGGTAAGCTCAAGAGGGATATAAAAGCCATGAGGAGTTCTGTTCTCATGTGTGTGGGAAGAGATTTGCCTGTTAATAATGTTTTCCATATCCACAGCTCCATATTCTTTCTCTTTAGGTACAACTCTCTCTCACAGGTTGAGATCTTACCTCGTCCCGTCCTGATTCAAGTGGATATATATATACACATATATATCTTTTTCTCTAGCAGGGGCTGCTCCAAGGTATGTCTGCACCTACTACGATGTGGTTGAGCACCTGAACATCTCTCACAGCAAGCTGCACACACACATCCTGCCCAAGGCAAACCTGGAGGAGCCCATGGAAGTGACGATGGATTTTCTCCTGGTGGCTATTCTCTCTGTGGTAAGGACCCAAACCTCCTTTATATAGAAAACTGGGCGATTGCTACATCAGGGTCTGAGCCTTCTGCCAGGCAGGGCTGGGCCAGCGAGGCCACGGGGATGAGAACCCACTTCTTCAGGTTTCTGCTGGTTTAAAGCATTTTGGGACGATATGGAGCCTTTTCTCCCACCTACTTCCAGGGAAAAGCTCCAAGGCAGGTTCAGACAAACAACCACTTTATCGCAGGCTCTGAAAACAACCCTGTGGGGCACCTGAACTCAGCTGTGCGTTTGCAAGCCACTGGTATGCAAATGTCAGCAATAATCTATCTTTTTTCACATTACTGGGACCATATGCTCCCACCTTTCAGCTGCAGGACCAAGATCCTTGAGCTCTCCTGAGCTGAGCTTCTGCCGTCCGTGCTGTCCATGGCAAGAGCAACAGGGGAAAGCTGGGCTCTGCATTGAATATACCTTTAAAAAATACGCTAAATATCTTCCATTTTGTCTCTCCAGGTGGAAAAGCTCCAGACGGTCAGTTTTTACTTCGTGTTGGACCTGGTAGGTCCCTCGAGAGCGTTTCTCTCCTGTTGTGCCCAGCACGACGGATGGTGCTGAGCCCAGCACTCATTTCTCTCTGCACCTTCTTTCCCCAGAGGTGGAAAAACCCTTTTGCGACCTGGGACCCGCAGGATTTCTGCAACATTTCCAAAGTCATTCTGCCCATGGATATGTATTGGTCTCCCCCCATCTTCATTTTAGAGCGGTAGGTTCCCTGTTTGTTTTTATCCACTGGCTTAAGAGAAATATAACGGATGCCAACTGTTGGTATTATTATAGGAAATGGGATCAACTTCTATGGTTAAAAGTGGTTGGCATGAGCTCTCTGCAACCAAGAACCTTGTAATATAGATTAACAACAACCGCAGTTTAAACAAAACGCTCTGTAATGCTGTGACATCTCCAGAAACATCCCATATGGGCTGTAGTTAGAGATTAGGAAGCAGCAGAGATCAGCAATGATGTGGAATGAAATAACCATGAGCAATTTGTTGTGGGACACAGGACGGTGGGTCTGGCAGAGGGATGGGCACGGGGGGAAAGGCAGCTCGGCAGAGCCAGACGAGCCCCTGCCCCA
The DNA here is from genome assembly GCF_037038585.1 of Patagioenas fasciata. Classification (NCBI taxonomy): domain Eukaryota; kingdom Metazoa; phylum Chordata; class Aves; order Columbiformes; family Columbidae; genus Patagioenas; species Patagioenas fasciata. Next base: position 4,952,919 of record NC_092537.1, on the reverse strand, counting down.
GGGAAGGAGGATGGAGTTATGTTAGGGGGTGCAGAGCTACTCCAGCCTCAGCCCAGCTGTGAGGTTTCCCCTCCTTGCTGCTGCATCCTGGGGCTGGGTGATGGCACAAACCCCCGAAAGGGATGCTGACAGCCCTGGCTTTTGGGGGACTGAGGGACATCCTGGCGCTCGGTCACTCTCCCCTTCTGTTTCCTCCAGAGTGAACGGACAAAACTCCCATTTGGATTATGTGACCGTCATGCACAACGGCGCATTTATCTCCTCCCAGACCTTCCAGGTCACCTTAACCTGCAGCTTGATGATCCTCAAGTTTCCCTTCGACACCCAGATGTGCAACGTGAGCATAGCTTCGTATCTCCACCCAGGTACAGGAAGATCACCACAATTTCCAAAAGGAGGAATAGATCAGACAGATCTGACTCCTGGGTTCCTTTGGCAGCACCACGTGCTCACACTGGGTTGGGGTCACATAAAATGAGGGAAAGCAAGCTCAAACACTGTCATTCTGGTTTGGCTTGTTTCCCAGCAAAATCTCCAGACATTCTGTGGCACTCAGGACTGGTGTCTACACACCAAAAGACTGGGAGGCTTCCTGCAACAAGGCTGCTTGTCTGCATAAAATTTTGCAGGACTGCTTTTCTTTAAAAAGCCTGAAAGCCATGGAGATGCAAGGGAATTAAAGACAGTTTCAGGGATCCAAAGTGCAGTCAGGGTTCATCCCAACGGGAAGGGTGGAAAAACAAGCAGAGGCGACATGAAACCTCCAGCTCCCACCCACAAAGCACAACTGCCCCAGTTCACCAGAGATTTCCCTTGTGATTCCTGTTCCCAGAGGTCCAGCCAAGTCTCTTCACCAAAGTCCTTTTTAAATTATCTCAGATGGGCTAGGAAAGCCCAGCAGTGACAGCAATGTTGCCTCTCCCCATCTGCACACACCCTTGGCAGGGAGGGAACGGGAGAGGAAATAACTGACCTCTAGTAAATACCTACATTCTGCAACTTCTCCCCTCTCCTGCCCAAGCAGTAACAGACCTTGTCATGAGGACGAGGCGGACAGCAGAGGAAATCACGAAATACAGCCAGAGTTTCTTCCTGACTGATGGAGAATGGAAGTTCACCAACATGAGCATCCTTGAACACACAGAGGTGCTGGATGATGGAGAATTTTCTGTGGTCACCTACATGGTACGGCAGTACTTTTACGTTATATTACGCTGATTTGCCACGTACACACAAAAAGATAATTTCAAGTATTTTCCCAGTACAGTAAGTCCTCTCCTGCTGACGTAAATTTTGTCATCTTCTTCACCAGATCTCCATGGACAGACGCCCCATTCTGTATGTTTTGAACCTGATCCTCCCGACGTGCGCCCTGTACCTGCTGGACATGGCTGTGCTGTTCGGCCCCAGCTCTCTTGAGGAGAAAATCAGTTTCCAGATTACCATCATCCTCGGCAGCTCCATGTTAGCCGTGATCCTCAACAACATCCTCCCGACCTCCTCCAACAAACCACCCGTAATAGGTACCCATTTCATTGAATAAAAATTGATTTTTACACAGGTACCAACCTAAGGAAGGTCTTTGGGTGCCTATGGACACATTTCTGAGCACCGATGTAATGAATGGATAAGATTTATCAGCTCACTGAAGTCAGAAATATCCCCCCTCCAGACAGCTGAACACTGACAGGATTACCTTCAAGAAAATAATGCAAATTATCAGGGCTTTCTTTGTTTTCTTGTTCCACAGTTGTGTTCTTCTTGGGCACCTTCCTGCTCATGATCATGGCCGTGTTGGACACCTTCTTCCTCTTGCACCAGCAGCACAAATCCCTGCGCTTCAACAAGACTCTCGGGAGCTTCCAGCAAGGTAAAGCCACCCACAACCTCTGGAACGAGGGTTTGGTGCGTTCTACTGCAGGTTCCTTCCAGGGAGGGTGGGTTTGCTCAGGTCACACACCAGCCCCACTGTGACATGTTTTTGCAGAGGTGCTGGTGACAAGATCCATCAACAAGCTGCCCATGGAACGTCCCACCAAAGAAGGCGCCCAACGGCTGAACCTTCCCAAGAAGGACAAGGAAAAAGGGCGACCAGGCAACCCTCAGAGGCACCCGCCGGAGCACGACCCGTTCCTGCTGGTTCTGGAGAAGGTGCTTCTCTACACTCACTTCTTCCTGTCCCTGGTGTTTTTTGCTATTATTTGTATTAAATGGAGCAGCTAGAGGCCAGCTCTGCTCGTTCAGTCGCTCTCTACTCTATTGCTTCTCACCCTTCCACTGTCATTTTTCTCCTGCTTGATACATAGAGCTGTGGTGAAGTTGCCTACGTAAAATTTAAAAAAGAAACCCACAAGGCACAAGATCTGCATGCTTAGTGCTTTGTACTCTAGTTCAGTAGAACTATGTATGTTCTCAAAGTATTCTCTGGGTTAGCGAGGTATTTTAATAAAATAATTGTGAAATCTGGGGATGACGCCTTCACTCTGTCTCTAATTCTTACCCCAAACATGAGCAACAGAAAAGGCAGTTAATGCCCTCCTCTTACGGAGATGTTTCCATTCTGAGGAAAGATGGTGTAAGAATTCCAGCTCAGATAATTAAACAATGCAAGTCTGAAGTGTTTGTACTATTGTTTCTGTGAGTTTCAGTGAGATCCATATTGTTCAGAAACCCAGGACAGAAAGAATAACAAGATCATCAGGATTAACACAGTGATACTTGTGATGTTTAAAATATATATATATATCTATCTATTATGCATCTCAACACATCTACACTCCAAATCTTTTTGCAATTGGCTGCACCTAAACCATTGCAACCAGCCTAGAAACCAGCCCCAGATCTCTGCCCGTAGAACTGCTGAGACTTGTCTCCCATGGGATCGCAGATCACGACTAAACACACTTCAGTATCTCCAAAGGCTTCAGCTTCTGCAGTGGCAAAAGAACCACATTTCCTGCTCCGGGTGGTTGCAAAGATGAACAGACAGACTGTTTGCATTACAGAAGACACAACAGGACCTGGTTTGCTACAAAAACAAGGTGGAAAAGACAAAATGCAGAAAACTGGACTGTTTGCACATTACTGTATTGTTCCATATGTCCCAAAACCATGCAACCTCACGTCTAAGATCTAAGCCAGGGACAGGAGGGAAAACACTTTATTTAAAAGACCATTGAGTCTGACAGTCGTTAGACAAACTGCCTCCAGACAAGTTTACAGATCAGCAATCGGTTTGTGGGGCCAGAACGGGTATTTCTCCTTGTCCAGTTTGGTTTCGGGGAAGGCTTCGTTCAAGTCTTCAAACGTCATCTGTTCAAAGGGAATCATGCTTTTGAGCTTCTGGAGCTGGAAGTGGGAGCAGAAACAAACACGTTACATGGCACTTGTCAGCAAGAAGGAGCTGGTGCTTCCTGGCACAGGCCAGGCTGGCTTAAAGAGAATATTCAACAGGCTAAGTCTGGACTTACATGTTGCTCGTACTGGGCAATCCGAGCCTTGGACGCCTGCACGTACTCAGCGGTGCTCTTGGACTGTGGGAAAACAGAGCACATGGTGAAGACTTTTAAGACAATGACATAGAGTGAACCTGTAACCCCACGCTTTAAGTTGGCATTAAAATTCATCGTCATTACAGTAGATAAGTGGACACAATCTTGCTCAAATCCCAGCCAGCCAAACCCTTCAAAGTGCAGAGATCCTATCGCTTAGCCAAAAACAGAGACACATACGAGGGCCAGAGCCTGTGCAGAATATCCCTTCCCTCTCACCCCATCCCATCCTCGCACAAGTCAGAGACAACCTCGGTGTGAGGGAACAGTTTAAACACTTACAGCTTCCTGCTCTTGGGCATCGATTTTGGCAGTTTGTGTATCCACTGGCTCAGGAACCTTTAGTGCACTGAACTGTAAATCACAAGAGAAAAATTTGACATGGTTTGCTTGGCTGAAATAATCCTTCACACCAAGGTCACCCTCCCTGGCAGCAGGAGAACGTTCCCTCCTTCCCTCCTGGGATACACTCATAACCGTCTAAGTTAACGAGCTTTCTAAAACTGGTCGCTGCAGCTTGACTGTGTCCTTCACAAGAAGGCCTGCTCACCTGTGAGCTGAAAGCACCCTGTTCCGCACTGCTTAACACCCACGACACGTAACACTACACACGTTCATCACAGTGCTGCAGAGAGCAAAGCACAGCGCTCTGAGGAAGCAATGACATCTAATACCAAAGATTTAGCATATCACAGACTTATTCCCCCAAGGCAAAGCTCCCAGATACATCTGAGGTCAGTGGCTCCTCCCAGCCCTGGGAGGCCAGTTTTCCTGGTGCCAGTGACAACACGTGCCCTGCAGCAAAAGCCTCGCTTGTCAGCTCCTGCTTGCAAAGAGGACGACAACCCCTGCAGGGATGCGTGAGCTGGACACGGTTCACAGGGCACAGAGCCACACACCACCCCCTTCTGTGAGTCAGAGAAACGCTTTGAACGTTTGCTTCAGGAGAGGCGCTGCCCAAATACGCTCCCACAACCAATATAATTTATTAAGTTCTCTTTCACCAGCTTTCTCACTGTACAGTGCCACATGTTTCCACCTGAAAGACGGAAAGTGCTGAAGTGACCTCGGGGTTGGTGACACTGCAGGGTGTAAATCTGGGGCACCTGCCAGCCAAAACCAGCCTCCTCTGCCAGTTCTGGTGTGTTCCTCTCACATCAGAGACATTCTCCTTTTAAACCTCCAGAGAGCTAACACAGACACTGACCTTCTTCTCAAACTCATCCACCATGCCGGATTTAGCAACAGCACTCTTGTAGTAAGCCCAGTCGATGGTCGGGGGTTTCTCTGGCAGAGCAGCCAACCTGGAGAGGCAGAGGACACCAGTAACAACCATCGCCAGGAGCAACCCTGCGCTGTCACTTGCTCTCTGCCATGGTTACTTTCCAGAGTGTCAACAGAACCATGTAAATTTAGTCTAAATATCTTCAGGTCCACCATTAACAAGCAGCAATGAACCATTTCTGCAAACCCCTCTGCCCTTGGAACAGTTGTCTATATGGACAAGCAGAGCTCAGCCCGCAGCCCCGCTCCACGTTAAACTGCTGCAGAGCAGACCTGTGAAGAAGGGTCGTGCAGTTTGCACAATGCTGAGCTAGAGGTAATCCGCAATATTGACTGCAAACTGGAACTCAGGAGGTTCCACTTAAATATGAGAAGAAACTTCTTCATGGTGAGGGTGGCAGAGCCTGGCCCAGGCTGCCCAGGGAGGTTGTGGAGTCTCCTTCTGTGCAGACATTCAAACCCGCCTGGACGCCTTCCTGTGGAACCTCAGCTGGGTGTTCCTGCTCTGGCGGGGGGGACTGGACTGGATGAGCTTTTGAGGGCCCTTCCAATCTGTGATTCTGTGGCTGCAACAGCCAACGTTTGTATCAAGCAGCAGGTGCTGAAGGATTTGAGAAGACTCATGAGTTTGTGCAGCATTTAAGTCCTTCCTGTGCCGGTTCTGCTGCCAGGACCCGTGTGAGCTCAGCTCCGACAAGGTGAGGCCGGGGGGACTGGGACAGGCAGGACCTGGGGTGGTGACCGCCCCTCCTCGGGCCACATTCCAAAGTGAACTGCTTTCACAGAGCTGCTTTTTTACATAGCAGTTATTGTTTTACTCTGGGGAGGATTAAATAAAGAAGATTTGCGAAGGAAAAGCCACCAGCTGTCTCGAAGGTGACCTGCTTCAGTGCCCGTCAGGACACTCCTGTGCGACCAGTGCTACCGACACCTGCCCAGGGCAGCACCGCAAAGCCGAATGGTTCAGCTGCGGGTTGGACGGACACTCACCGGGCGGACAGCGCGTCGCTGCGGGTCTTCAGGGCGTTGAACATGGCCCGCTGGTTGGGGGGCACCCTCTCGGCGAAGGCCGCCCAGTCGATGGCCTTGAGGGCAGCTCTGCGGCCCGCCATGCTGCCGGGAGAGACACAGCGGGGTGAGGCTGGGGGAGGCGGGGTACACAGGGCCCGGGACCGCGGGGCTGGGGAGACTCGGGGTGGGGGGGCGGTTCGGGGCTGGGGACACGGGGATCGCCGGCACCGAGCGGGGCACAGGGCCCGGCCCCGCCGCGGCCTCACACCCCCTCCCCCAGCCCGTTCTCTCCCTCAACCCCACAGTCCCGGGTCCCCCTCCCCGGTTCTCCGGCCCCGCTCTCACCTTCACTGACCGACACCGCCACAGCCCCGGAAGTCCCGCCCCCGACACCACCGCCCAATCAGAGCGCAGCCACACCGGAAGGTGTCACTCTCCACCTTCCCCGTGACCTCCGCCGCTGTCCTGGAAGCGCTTTCTGCGCCGGAAGCGGCGGCGTTGCGGGCGGCGATGGCGGCGCGGGGGCGCTGAGTGGCTCCGCCATGGCCGAGCTGGCGGCAGCGGACGGGCCGCCGCGGGGCCGCACACCCAGCCCGGGCCCCGGGGGAGCGCCGGGGCCGCCCAGCCCCCGCGCGGCCGGAGCGGCGGCGGGAGCCGGTGGGGCTCAGTCCTCGCCGGGCGCGGCCCGGCCGCCCGCGGCCTCCAAGTGGGTTCGTCTGAACGTGGGCGGCACGTACTTCGTGAGCACCCGGCAGACTCTGTGCCGGGAGCCCAAGTCCTTCCTGTGCCGGCTCTGCTGCCAGGACGGGCCCGAGCTCGGCTCCGACAAGGTGAGGCCCGGGGGGACCGGGACCGGCGGGACCCGGGCGGTGACCGCCCCTCCTCGGGCCGCCTGAGCCCCCGCGGCAGCCGCTGTCACCGGGGGGCAGCGCCCCGACTTGCTGCACGGGTGCCACCGCAGCTCACGATGTCCCCGGGGCCAGCAGCCCCTGTCCTCGTGGTGTGGATGGGCCGAGCTCCACGGCAGCCCCACTCCCACCAGCCCCAGGGACACACGTGGCTCTGACCCACACCAGCTCCATGTCCCTCGTGTCACACGGCTCCCGTTACATCCCCGGGAGCGGGGCTGAGAGGCTGTAACCTCCCGGGTCCTTTCCACCTCCTGCCGTGATGCGGCTCCTCAGGGAGCAAACCGGCCCCTTCCCCAGCCCCTTCCTGCAGCAGGGAGGGAACAGGGAGAAAACTTTGTGAGAAATGGGAAGTTTAATGATTTCTCACCCTAAGCATGTGTATATATATATATATATATAGTATAAAATATTCATAGGAAAAAAATATATATAATATCTATATAGAATAGAAATTATATATATAATATTTCACCTTGCCCTCAGAAAAGACCACAGAGCACATTCCATACATGGGTGGATAGTTTTGCAGTATATATTAAGGATTTTGCAAACAGTTATTCTTGCAATCATGGGTTTTCTTTAGGTACCACTGCACAGTGTTCTAAATATTTTGTGGGTAGGTCAGACTCAGATTATTCAGGTCTCTTGCCGCTTTGTTCAGAGTTTAATCAAAAGATAAAACCTGGTTGTGATCAGAACAGCATGCACCAGCATCAGCAGGTAGAGGAGATGACATTTCAAAGGGCTTTTATCACAGTTTTTATTACTTTGGAGCAGATTGATTGGAAGGACAGGTGTGGCTTTAAAGTAATTTAAGGGAGTGATATGACAGACTAAAGCACAAGCTTCGTCAGCACTTCAAAGCTGCCTCAAGAGATGCTTTGGTTGTGAATCGTTGGTTATTTAATGACAATAGTTATTTGATTGCTAGACATGGCTGGTGCGCTGCAATGTGCATTTTCAGCAGTAGGAAGAAACAAAGAGCTACTGTAGTTATTATGTGCTGTCAGCTAGAACTGGAGGCCCAATTTGCCTCCAGAGTCTCCCAGTTAAAGTAGGCTGGAAAACAAATTTAGACAGAACACAACTGCCTGCTTTTGGTTTTTATTGCAGAGGAAAAAACACTAATCCCTGCTTTCCTCTCTAGGTATATGAACTCTCTTCCTAGAAGGGTTTAACTGGCGGCATCTGCAGCATTTGTAGCTGAGTTCAGATACTGAAAAGAAAAAATAAGTTGTTGGTTTAGATGTGGAGTCGTTATACCTTTCATAGCCAAATTAATCCAGGTTCTCAAGGAGAAACTGCTCAATATATTGTTTTCAACTGGAATGATGTTTTTTCCTGCTACTGCTTAACCATCCCTGCTTCATTCCCATGCACACTCATCAGGATGAGACCGGGGCGTATCTGATCGATAGAGACCCCACGTATTTTGGTCCAATACTGAACTACCTCCGACACGGGAAGCTCATCATAAACAAGGAGCTGGCAGAAGAAGGTAAGGAGGATCTGCAAATGCTGTTAGAGAGCTGTATCTGAGAGAATCACAGAATCATTTTGGTTGGAAGAGACCCTCAAGATCAATGAGTCGACAGTTAACCCAACATCAGCACTACCCCTTGTCCCTGAGAACCTCATCTCTGTGTCTGTTCACCCCTCCAAGGATGGTGACTCCACCACTGCCCAACAGCCCTTTACGGGAAGAAATTGCCCAACATCCAATCTAAACCTCCCCTGGCACAACTTGAGGCTGTTTCCTCTCATCGTGTTGCTTGTTCTTTGGGAGCAGAGCCCGACCCCCCTGGCTCCCAGCTCCTTTCAGGCAGTTCAGAAATCAGGTCTCCCTTCAGCTCCTGTTCTCCAGCTGAACCCCCCAGGTCCCTCAGCTGCTCCCATCACACTTGTGCTCCAGCCCCTCACCAGCTCCGTTCCCTTCTCTCAACTCGCTCCAGCACCTCAAAGGCTTTCTTGTCATGAGGAGCCCAAAACTGACCCCAAGATCTGAGGTTTGGCCTCCCCAGAGCCCAGCACAAGGGGACAATCACTTCGTCCTGCTGGCCACAGCAGTGCTGGTACAAGCCAGGGTGCTGGTAGACAAAAACCTGCCTGAGCACACAGGGCTCCTGGCATTGCGATGTGTAAGGGGGTGAGCAAGCTGCATTTCCCAGCAGAGTTGTTAGTACCATTAGTTTCTCAGAAGGCTGCTCATTAACAGGGATTAAATCATTAGATTCTGTATCTTCCAGGAAGCAGCGGCCTGGGGCTCACACAGAACCTGGCACAGATCTGATCAGCTCAAAGGTTTCTGGCATAGGAAAAGATCTATTAGCACATTTCCACAGAGAGCAGTTCTCTACAAGCAGGCAGCTTTGGTGACTTTCCCCTAATAGAGCTGTGCAAATAAAATAGAGATTATGCCACAAGGTTTCTGATTAATCCCAGGGAAAATAGAATAATATTCCTTAGAGAACATCTAAGTCCCAGAAGGGAAGGACAGCTCATTGGTCATTTTCTTCCAGCCTGAGAACATGAGATCAGTGGCACAGTCTATTCAGAATTCATGGATTTTCTCACATCTGGGCTAGATTTGGAGTCAGGAGCAGCTGTTGCATCCCTGTAGCAGAATCATCTTCATTCTACCCTGTACAAAGTGATGGAATTTCTCTCTGCTTTGGTTCCTTTCCTAGGAGTACTGGAAGAAGCCGAGTTTTACAACATTGCATCTCTTGTGCGGCTGGTGAAGGAGCGGATACGGGATAATGAGAACAGAACCTCCCAGGTAATGCCCAGGAACTTTTGCGTTATGAAGTCAGTTGTTTTCTGTAGTGTAGCAGAAGGACATGTGGCTGTAAATGCTTCAAGTAGCAGGTTTTTTGTTTAGTGGTCTTTAACAGATGCAATCAGTGCTTTTAGGTAGATCCAAGGCACTGCTAGGAACCAGTATCCATTGTGGTTCTGTAAGTACGAACCACTGAGTCATCTTGTTAGCACTGCAGGGAAACAACAAACAGTTAAACAAGAGGGGCCAGGAGAAAACTGGGTCGTTATAAAGCAAAACATACTGCTTTGGTGTGTAAAGAATAGTTCAAATTCTAAACCATTTTCTTCCCTTTAGATCTGTCTCTGTGGTGTTTTTTCCCATTGCTGCTCAGATGATTTTAACACACTCAGCAGATTCAATTTCAGAAGAAAAATGTTTTCAAAAAGCATTGAATAGGTTTGAAAGCCAAAGTAGTTTTGCTTTCACTGGCCCTCAGACACCTGGAAGGCTGTGAAGAGACGCGTGCCAGGTGTGTGTACCCGCTTTGGAATCATTTGGCTGATCAGAAGGATGAAACCTCAGAAAGACGGTGGGGCCCAGACATTCTCAAATAACAAAATGACCGAGCAGGAGAGGCTTATTAATTAATTTCCTAGCTTGATACTAGTATAACAATTACTAAACTCACACATATTTTTCTTCACACATTAGGGACCTGTGAAGCACGTGTACAGAGTCCTGCAGTGCCAAGAGGAGGAGCTCACACAGATGGTGTCAACGATGTCCGACGGGTGGAAATTTGAGCAGGTACCATTACCAAAAACCAGCAGAGTCTGTTTGAAAGCTGCGCATGGAATCAGCAGTTTGCTGTTTAATTGCACTTCACGCTGCTCTTCTGAATAACCACTCTGAGCTGAGCAGCAGTCAGCTGATATAGAATAACTGACAGGGAAAGGCAAAATCCACTCAAACTGCCAAGAGAGATTTAATTTTCTCTCAGGACTTCTTGTACTCTTGTCAAATCCCAGAACAATTCTTCCTTTCTCCTGCATTTCATCACATATTCCAGGCTCCACTACAACAGTTTTATCCAGGAAAATTTTCAGAGCCATGAAAAAAAACGCACAGCACAATTTTTCTGCAAGCTCAAAGCCACAACTCCTGCATTTGCTAAAGAGGCGCTGAGTGACATGAGAAATCCACTTCCTGCAGATGCCTTTGTAACGCAGCCAGTTTCAGGGCTCGGTGTCACTGAAGCTGCATGTGGCATCAGTTCCAGATTTGGTTTCTGGAACCAAACGCAGTCCTCTTATTTAGGAGGATAGAGACCTGGAAACCAGCTGCCCTGCCTGTTAATGCTATATTAAGAAAGTGCAGAGTAGGCTCAGGATTACAGCTCTGCCATCCTCCCAGTTAGTCCAGCTCCAGTGCAAGGGGATGTTGTGGGAGATGTGCTGACACGAAATGAGGCACTGGATTAGCAGCAGCACTTGGCGTCACTTCTTCATAATATCTGTTCTGTAATGCCTGAAATCTCCTATGGCATAGTGGAGAGGCAGCAAAAACTCTTGCCCACTCTGAGCTGGCAGCAAAATCTTGTGACCAAGAGCCAGTAGCAGCTTTATGGAAACACAGTTCTCCAACACACAGGTGTTGCTGTCCAAAAATTTACTTAACAGACATCATCTTTCACACATGCACATAAACACCCTCAAAATTCAAAGGCGGTAGGCAGCGCCCTGTACAGGAACCTGCACCCTCGCCTCTTTCCTAGTCCTGTTTTTCAAATCTGTAACAATAGGGTCAGGATACTGGTTACAAGGAGGTGCTGGTGTGTTCCCTGCCTGTTCCCTCCCTCTGCCATCCACAACTTTTGTACAAACCACCGAGATCCCCCCCAGCCTCAGCACAAACATCAAAACCTATTTAAAACAGTATGGGAGGTGAGTCAGTACGACACCCCCCACATCTTCCTGCAGCTGCACTCTAACTGTACAGATAATTGTCTGTCTAGGAAGGCTGTTGACTGCATCTGTCTCATACATAAATACAGAGGTCTCTCTTCTAAAGTTCTTTAAGACACAGAAGTCAGGGTGCACGCTGCGTATTAAAGTTTCCTATATATACACAGATGATAAGATTCACATTGCTTTCTTCAGGTTACTTAGATTTATTATCTGGAAAGCAGAACTGAGTTGTAAATGACAAATTGGCTCTGCACTCCAGGATGTCCTTTTAATGTAATAATGATAAATGAGACAGATGGGATTTCTTGGATCAAGTCCAGACCCTCATCACAACAGTAGCAGAATATAATCCCATTTATACAGATATCCAACTCCATCTTGACAGCATCTGCATAAAGAATGGTGCCAGTCTGCCACATGTCCCCCAGTTAATTTAACATCTGTCTGTGGTAAAGAATTGCCTTTCCAGTTCTTACACATCAAAGTCACAAGGCAAGTTGAGAGCCGAGTTCAGTGTAGTCCGGCCCAGGCAGTCTGCATTGCCTGCCCCCTATCCGAATTAGCTGGATATTGGGAAATCTGATGTGTTTTCTGCCCTCAGTAACTGGAAAATGTTGTGTTCAGCATTACAGCTTCAGGCTGGAATTTCTCCTTGGGGCTCCAGGTGCCAGTAGAGAGCTCTGGAGTCGGTGTCCCTGCCTCACACACACAGGAAAGCCTGTGACACAGGAGGCTGCAGGGAGACACTTTGCATCCAGAACGGGTCTCCCAGCACAGTCATAACTCACACAGCACTGTAGGAATGAAGAGGAACTCCAGACTAACTGATAGTTCGCTTGGCTGTCTCCTGTCACGCAGCTGATCAGCATTGGATCTTCCTATAACTACGGAAATGAAGACCAGGCAGAATTCCTCTGCGTTGTGTCCAGGGAGCTCAACAATTCTACCAATGGCATCGTCAAGGAGCCCAGCGAGAAGGCAAAGGTAAGCTGTCTGCTCAGGTCTGTTGGCTTGAATTTCCCCATGCAAAGAAAATGCCCTTACACCAGCAGATCCATCATTGCAGCAGCAGTTCTGCGTACCAGCTTTCCTCTTGCCTCCTGTATACATCATCTTCCCCTCTTGGAAGATCTCATGTTATGCAGGACAAGAGCTGAGGCTCTTTCTGTGTTTCAAATGAAGACAAAAAAAAAAAAATGGAGGAAAGAGATAGACTTGGATAAGGAGGACAGCATAGCAAGGACCTTGGAGGTTGGTCACATTTTGTGCTTGAAGGGACAAGCTTTTTTTTTTCCTTCTTTCCACTCTGCTTTTTCCCCAGGGTAGCAACAAAAGGCAACGTTCTTAACTCTTGGCAAGCAGCTAAGCAGGGTTTCTAGAGAAGGGGTTCAGTCAGCTTTAACCAGCCTGTAATTTGTTGTGGTAGCATAAAAGCCAGAAGCTACTCTGACCTGAGACCATCTTTCCTTTTTCTGTTAAAAAAACAACAAGGACTCTGAACACAAACTTTTGCAGCTAAACTTGTCCAAGGTATTTATAGAAGCTCTTCTCTTTTTCAGATTCTTCAAGAGCGAGGATCCCGGATGTAATCCAAGTGTCCACTTCGTTCAAACTCCCAGATGTCAAAGGACAGTCGGGCTGGGCAGAGCATCTCTCCACAGTGCAACCGTGCCCTTGTACAGTAACCAAGCTAATGCAAAGCAAAGCCGAGCCTGTCCTGCCAACGGCGAGTAATTCTGGTCACAAGCAAAGGCTTCCCTCTGACCCTCGAAACCAAGGAAGGAAAAGGCTCTTGCAGTTGGATAGTTCTTTCTGCAAGTATTTGTTTTGTTTTTTTGGCCAGCACTGTATTGAATTTTCCCAGATTCCCAGTCGGAACCTTTGCAAAGGTCACGAAGGTCCACAGGAATCAGTCCCACTTTCCACAGGTGGGAATCTCTGGATTTGAGCTGTGCCATTTCTTGCACTCACATCTGCCACCAGAAGAAGTGCAGGGACCTTGTGGTGCCCCCCAGATCAGAACAGGGCTTTAAAAGGAGGAACAAAACAACCACTCGTAAAAAAAAAAAAAAAAACAACCACAAACCTTTTCCATTTTTGCTTCGTATTTATTCCTTGTTCAATTTCTAAGAGCTGAGCTTAGATACTAAAGGGCGAGGAGTTGTGTGTACGTCTAACACAGGTCTTGCTGTTAACACCGTTACATACAGGCTCCTGGTGTTTTCCAAAGCCTGTTACTCCACACGCATCAACAGAGAGACCTGTGCTCACCCAGAATAGCAACAGAGCGATCGTTCTGTCCCTGACACTTCCCTCCTGAAGAGTGGTGACATCTCCCCCTCCAGATCCCTGCCACGGCCGTACCTGAGCCTGGTGTAAAGTCTCAAGGTTGGGGACTCGTTGCTGCCAAGTTCAGCTTTGCCTTGTTTGTCTCCAGCAGCGCGGGCTCTGTCTCCTCCCCTCCCACCAAGGGGACACTTCAGGCAGAATTTCTTTTGTACTGTAGCAAGCAGGTAGGTTTGTTTGAACCCCCAAGATCCTTTGCAGAGGAGATCCCTGATTTACGTGCAGTGATTTATCTGCAGCCCCCTCATGTCCCATGATCACCTCAAATGGCAGAGGGACATCACAGAGTTGGGGTGGAGGGGGTTGGTGAAAAGTTGCCAAACTGGTGTAATGTTTCTTGTCCAAAGTGATGTGTCAATTTCTGTGACTTTTCTTTTTTTTTGGAATGCCTTGGATGGATGTGCAAAATGTTTGTTTGTGCCTCTCTTGGATTCTAATCTTAGCCAAACCGCAGTCGCTGGTTCCGCTCTGTTCATCTGTGCCATCCCTAACCACGGGCGTGTCCCTCCTAGTCTGGTAAATGGAATTTCTTAGGAATTTGCTGCATGTTTTTTCCCCTTTTCATCCTGGCTTTGTTCTTTGTAGCCCACATGTCCAGGCACCTGGGTCTTTTTTTGAGTCAAGTCCCAAACCTGACATTCAACGCAAAGCTTCAGAGATGCTGGAATTCACAGACATTAATGAGCTCAGAGCAGATATTTCTCAATAAGGGACCAGAAAATTCCTCACCTGGACTGAGGAGTTGGGCTCCTTTCTGGACGACTTCAGCTACCTGGAGTCTCCTTGAAGTTTTGAGACAGAATTAGGCAGGTTTCCCATCTTATCCCTTGTTGCTGACAGGGCCTTGCACTAGCAGAACATTACCGACGGTCCAACAACCGGCTCAGCAAACAAGATGCTGAGCGACACGACGCCCCTGCACTCTGCCTCTGCTCGCTGCTGTAGGGACTGTCGCCTGTCCTCTCCCACCCTGCTTTGCCAACGTATCTCCTCCGGTGGAGGCTTCGCCTCATTCTCAAGAGAGACTGGTTAATTATCTGCGCTAGTTTAATCTTGGTAGCAACGGACCGTGCCAAATGTCTTTGGATTCACGTTGTGTTGGTTCAGGCTGTTGAAACGCAGCTGGCTCGCCGTCCCGCCGAAGAACGCAGCTCTTCTGCCTCCTTCAATCTTTTCTGTTACAGTGTGGTGAGATGGTTTTGGTGTGATTAGACCGTACTCCCTGGCTGGGCCTCAATAACACTGTGATGTGTGTAGATCTCTCTCCTCTATCTTGTAGCCTCGGTCGTTGTCCATCTGTGCACACAGCTAAGAAATCCAGAAGCGCATGTACACAAGTTAGCAGCATAAGAAGCCCTTCAACACTCTCATCTGTCTTCTTTCCCTTGCTCAGGGGAGGGAGTTTCTGGGAACTGGTCAAGAAATAGCAAACTAAAGGCAAGAGGAAGTGTTTGAGCTGCTGTTGTCACACGGATGCCAGCGAGCACCTCGCTGTTCAGACCATGGAGCTCACAGCAACACCAGGTGCAAAGGGCAGTTTTCTGTCGGTACAGCTCGAGTAGATAAAGACGATACCTCGTTGCTTTTCTGTATCACCAAAAAATGCCATATGTGGTGCAGCCCACCGGAGGATTGCCTGATGCAAGAGCGATGCCATCACTCCCCCCCAAGCCACAGAGAGCCTAAAAATTACCATCGCCGGTTGAGCGGAGCAGCTATTTAACTCACACGTGCAAGAAAGACTTGTCAGAGTTGCATCTTGGTTTTCCTCTCCGCGCTGCAACAAGGACGTGCCAGGAGATCGAAGACTCTTTGGGTTTGATTGCAAGGTCTTCAACAGAACAAGCTTATGGTGGAAAACCAGTCACAGGTACTGGACGCTGGATTCTTGGGCGATGTTTAGGACCAGGCGTGCACCCCATCCAGAGCAGGTACATTCCCGGGGAGGATTTCTCCTTTCCTGACTTTACCCTGAGACCAAGGGCTGGTCTCAGCATTATGCACCAGTCGTGTCCCTTCTGTGCTCAAGACAGGGCTTTTCCTTCCATTGCCTTTCACTCAGTCACAACTACGTCAAAAGTAGCGCTGAATTAGGATGAAATTTGTCCCATTCACTCTAAAAAAAAAAAGGTATTGAGCAGGGCTGGATTACTGCATACCCAAGGGCGCTTGTGCCTCTTGGGAAGGTTCGCTTTAAAGCGTTAATCCAGGGGATGGAGAGCAGGACACTTTAGGTTTGGGGTTTTTTTTAAACTTTCCCAGTGGCCTAAGTTGTTCCATTATGGCAAGACTGGAAATAACTTCTTAAAGTGTCTTTGTTTCTGCACATTTTTAAGAAAATCACTGGATTTTTCTCAGGGGTGACTGAGTGGCCGAGGCAAGGGGGACACAGCTCGCTGCGGGCGGTGGGACGGAGCAGCTCCCCGGTCCTGCCGCTGGGCCGGGGGCTCCTCCCCTCGGGTTTGCCTGCGAACCCAGAGGTTTTGTACAGTTTGTCACATCTCAGTGCCCTTTGCTACTGTTTCTCTTTGTTTATTAAATGTGTTTGAATAACAGTTGAGATGCTGTGATTTATTTTTTTTCCAATAAAGATTGTGAAATGGGTTTGAGAAGTTTGAGCAAAGCCTGCAGCTTTCTCTGCATCTGTTTGCCACCTTAGCACACAAACACTGCATTACGGGGAAAGAAAGGTGAAAACTGGGCACCTGCTTCTGGCTCCAGTTCATTTATAACAACGATTTGCCAAGAGGAGAATATGTAATTAGATTTTGGACTCCTTCTAGGTTAGTAACAGAGAAACAGGCAAAGTGAGGCCTGTTTCTAATTTTCTATTATACAAAAGAATCCAAACGTCTACATTTAACTTTACGGTTTCCACTAACAGACACAAACAAGTAGAAAGTTAATACAGGTATTAAACGTGAATAGCTAAGAAAGGAAAGGGATTTTTGTCCACTTCTATCTGCTAAACCCCACTCGCCTCTGGGCCAGCACATGGCAGAGAGCTCTGACTGGGGCAGCTTTGCCCCTTTGCCACAAAAGGCCCCACTGAACGTCAACAGGAGCTTGCAAACAGCTTTCCACACGAGACCGAAGGTACGAGGTTTTGCCACCACCAAGACAAATGGAACCAACATGAGGAAAATAATTGGAGTGTCTTACAGCTGCGTTCCCCCTGTGTTCTGAACCTGCAACTGCCAGGCAGCTGTGGGCCCAGAAACCCTGGAGGGAGTTTTATTTTGAATAGTTGCTCTGTTATGTCCCCTCGAAAAGCTGCCAGCCTTCCTAGTGTTTGTGTCTTTAGCAAGACCAGTTGCTTAGCAGAGATTTAGGTTCTTTCCTGTTTACAGAGCATCGCAACTCAGCTGGAAACGCAGAGGTACCGGCAGATGGATGAGCAGCAGGGAGGTGAAGAGGCAAACCAGATATTCAGGCTTTGGTGATGCTGAAAGGTGGATAATACTGACAGCTCAGGGGAAGAGCAAAGACATGAGCGAACAATGGAAAAATTTAGATGAATTTGGTTGTACTTTGGACTACAAGCAGCTGGTGACCACTGTGCCTGCCTGCCCCTCATCCGTGCGGCGACAGGAGCCTCGAAGCCCCCAAGCAGGGAGGGGGTTGGCACGTCCCCAAACCAGGGTCAACACCAACACAATGAGATTTTCTCCCCTCCATGGGGTCACATGGGAAGCTCCTGGGCATGGGGGCGGCAGGAACCACAGCCAGGTCACCATGTAACGTGGGTTGATTTAAGACAGTACTTTTAAAACCTCCTTGACGCATCCCCGTGCCAGACCTGACTGCAGGTCTGGGCTGCCGGTGAACTTGCCCAAAGCAAAGCCAGGCTCAAGCGCCGGCGGCATCTTGGGCAGAGATGGAAACCACAGGGCTGGCACTGCCAACAGCAAATGCATATTCCATCACGTTCACAAGGCAGGACTTGTCAGCAGAAAGTCAAATTCGAGCCAGCATTTCAGACCTGCAGCCATAACCTCCCTGCCCTCCCACTTTAGGACTGTCCTAAAAGGCCACATAGGCTGGAAAGCCTTTGTGCAGGACCCTTCAGCAGCTCCAGGTCTGCCAGGCAGGTGGTTCCTCTTAACACACATCACTCCACAGAAGACACAAGCATCATTCAGTGGTTTCTGCAGAAACCACAACCTGGAGTCACCAGGCCCTTGTACCATCCCTTGCTCTCCCATCCAAGGCTGTGCCACCTGCTTAACTCCTCTGAGAAATAAACTCTCGCTCGGTGACGCTGAGGCATTGCCGATTTGCTGCAGCAAGAAGCAGAGAGTGCTTAGGGTTCATTTTTAACATTCTGGTTGTGTCTCTTACCAAGAAGGTTCTGCTGTCACCGGAGCCAGCCCAAAGCTCAGCCCTTCCTCCTGCCAAAACCCAGCCTGCCCTAAACCTGTTGCAGCAGGAGAAGGGAAAAAGGGGGGTAGTTCGCAGCAGGAGTGGCCTCAGCAGAGGGTTCAGGCTCTGGCTCCTGGCTGGGTTTGTCACAGCTCCCCAGGCTGCCCCAAAAAGATGCGGGTACCCACTGGAGGCTCCTCCCCAGGGACAAGCAGCTGCCATGGGTGAGGGGCTCTGTCACCACCAAGGCAGCACAAAAACACCCGAGGAACTCACTACCTGCCCAGGGCAGCGTTTGGACCTTCCTACCCCCAAAGCCACTGGGGGAAATAAACTCCCCAGGTGGCTTTGCCAGGTGCTTGAGTTGAAGATGAGTAACAGAGCATCACTGAGATTTTCCAATAGCCACAACATCAATAAGCGGGACGCACACACAAGCTGTGGCAGAGGGACTTTAAAACCCCTTTATTAGCCTCTTTTTTGGCATTGCGAAGGGAATAACAAGGACAGTCCCACATCCCTGCTCTGGAAGGAAAAGCTCAGGCTCCCGCCAGGGCTGAGCCCGCGTGGCCACCGCGCCATGCCCGGGGGCCACCCAGCTCCCCAAGGCTGGGCCACCTCGCCACAACCCCCCCATTAGTCACCCAGCCGGCAGCTCGGCTTCTCCCTGCCAGTTTTACCTGGAGCACAAATCATTTGTTTTCCTGGCCTGCCCGCTCATGTCTGCGCACAAAGAGGAAACCCAGATTGACTCTAAAGACAGGAAAGGGCTTTAGCAGCACCGAGGCACCGCTCAGCATCCGACTGCTTGGCCTGGGGCTCCAGCGCAAAGAGATGGAAACTGCTGCTGCGTTTCTTGTCTCCGCACACGTCTGGGAGGGTAAAACCCAGAGGTCTGGACACAACCGTAAGTCCGTCTTGCACAACAGCTATGCTCCTCTGCTCTGCCTCAGGCAGTCACATAAAGACGAAGGTCAGTTCGTCACTCACCCACCCACGCTCACCCAGAACAAAGTAATCAAGCCAGATCTACTTGCAGACAGAAAGCCTGCAGATATTTTCACCCCAGCTTACTAACTTGTTTGGGAAACAAGGACCTTCGCCATGTCCTTCCACCTAGATCTGGTTTTGGGGCGGTCGCTGAAGGTTTAACCCAACTTTTATATGGGCAAATTGTCCCCGTGTGGCCTCTGCATTCCAGGGCTGGAGAAACATGTTGGTTTCTCCAAACCAGAGTAAGGAAGGAACAGCAATTCTCTAGCAATTGCCTTCAGATTGTGGTATAGCAGATGAGCAAAGGCATGGATATTTGACCCTCGGGCAATATTCCCTATTAGAGGCCTCTATCCCTGCCAGGGGTTCCCCAGACTCCAACAGTTGGGGCCTGAAGCAAAACCATCATCAGTCTGAAGTGTGAGGAGTCAAGTTCCATGGGTCCTACACAGCTCCTCGGTGAGCTGAGAGCTCAGCTGGTCCGTGCGTGACCATGAAAATCACTAGGAGAGGTGAGCACCTTCCAGCCGGGGTTCAGCTCAGGGCAGGCTGGGCAGCGGGTCCCGCGGCACCGCCAGGAAAACACACACCAGTGACCACAATTAATTCAAATGACAGTGGCTAAACATGAGGAAAACTGGTTTTGGGCAACCAAGCAAAGAGCCAGGCCCTTAACGCAGGAACTGAGTTCAACAGGTCTCAGAAAAGCAGGCAGATTAGTCACTAAAAGGCTAGGAAATAGCTAACGAACAGTCATCCTCATCCTAATATTGCAGTGGGCTTTCATCTAAAATTTGAATGCAGAGAAACGTGCAATAAGAAGGGGATGGTCATACTTGCCAAACCAAAGGGGTTTTGCCCATGATATAAAGGCTCAAGGCCACATTCTGCTGTTTGCACACACACCCCTGACAACACAACCCCAACGCACACAGCGACCTGCACTTCCCCAGGGGATGAAGAGCCTTTCCTTTTCCAGGGACCCCAAGGCTGATGCCTCTGTGTGGGCAGGAAGAGCCCACGTGTCAGCACTAAGGCGTTGGATCTCCTCTCCCACCCTCTTGTGGCTTCCAGACATCACCTGCACCTTCCTCGGAGCATCTGTCCTTGCACAGGAAACCCGAGCAGGACCTGGCCGGGATGGCAGAGCAACTGCTGAGAGCAGCACAGCCAAACCTGCTGCTCCAGGCCAGTTGGAGCCCAAAAACCTGCTGGTTTCCTAAAAAATCCCACACTCCACAAGTCTGGCTGCACACCTTCAATCCCCCACAACCATCTCCAAGGATCCAGCAGGAAAACACTTCTCTTAATCCTTCTCCCACTAAATTTCTTATTCCTCGTTTATAAAAGCTAAGGTAAATGACAGCTAAGAGCTTAATAGACAGGATTTGTTAGAGGGAAACCCCCCCAACCAGTGCTCAGGGTCCCCAGATGTCAACCCATGGGCTGCGGCAGTATCAGACTCACACCCACAGCCAGTTGCCCCATCGTCATCCACCAGCAAGAGTTTTGCCGCAACTAATGATAAGGTAACTCAATTTATTCCAAAGACCCACTTTTCAGGGCCCACCACCCTCCTCACCTTCACAAAACACAGGAAATTGATAGAAGAAAAACACCAGCAGCTCCCAGACACCCTCGGCAACCTCAGCCAGGGCAAAGAGCAGGGACAAGCCACATCTTGCTGGATTCCTGCGAACCGCTGGGAGCTGCCGGGGCACGTCCTGGCGCCCGCTGCCTCCTCACCCCCATTTCCCACCCCGCGTTATCCCCAGTACTGGCTGATGGTCATTAAACCTGGTCCCAAAAGTGGGATTTTTCACCTGGTGCTACTGCCACGTTATAGTGATTAACGAGCCAAGCAGATCCAAAGTCAACCTAGAAGAGCAGAAAACAGTGGCGAGACATTAAAAACCAAGCTAGGCAAGGAGCCAGGCTTAAACGCAGCTGGGGAACAAAAAGGGTGGAGGGGGTGTGGGAGGAGGCTCCAGATGAGGCTAGTTAGGCTAATTAAGACTGATTAGCACAGGCAGGACCCTGCTGCCCTTTGCAGGGGGAGGCTGTGGGAGTGATGCTATGGGAACTGCTTGGAAAACTCATGTTAAACCAACTCTTCCCCCATCCTTAGCATGGTCCTGTGTTTGCAGAGCCAGCAGAGCTGGTCCATAGGGGTTCTGCCAGGGTTGTTCAGATCCTGCCTCAGTCTCAGGCCAGGAATCGGTTTTCAGGTGCTCTGAGAGCTCAGATTCCACCGGCTCTGTCTGGGTTCAAGGGAAGGATCAGAGCAGGAGTTTAATTTGGGAGTGAAACAGCTCCCTGCCCTGAACCACTGCGCGATCCCACAGCTGAAACGGCACTTCGTTTCCTTCACTTTTAAAAGAACAAAGCAAAACCATCAAACCCCCAAAACAAACAACTATCCCCTGACTTCCTCTGCACGATTCAATCTGTCAGACGATTTGCTGATGTGGACCTCTGGGACAAATCCAACCAGTCTTTCGCAAAAGCCATTTGCAGGTCCTAAGGCATTTGCACTTTTGTTTCCAGGCACATGGTCTGTCCCAAATCTGTTGCTGAGGCTCCTGAGCTCGGCCTGGCTTGCAGAGCCCTGAGTGTCCCCACCGAGGACACAGGCAACCGGGGGACTCGCAGCCACCTCTGCCATGCCCCAGGTGCCCTCCTGTCCCTTAAGGGCTGCAAGTGGCTGCTGACAAGGGACATCCCGCAGACACGAGCCTGTAGCTTTGGTCCAGGCTGCACCACTTGGGCCAACAATTTAATAGGAGCTAGATCTGGATTCTCTGCTGTCAGCTTACCAGGTGACCTTGCGAAAGTCAGCCGGGGTATAACACAACCTACCTGGGAGAGGACAGCAAAGCCAGCCAAGATCTCAGGATGAGAAGGTATTTAAAAAGTCACTTATAAAGGTATTTATCAAGAGAAGTGCTTGGCTTTCCTACCCCCAACAGAAACAGAGTGACTCAAAAGAAAAAGAGTTTACCACCGCGCTTGGTTTGCAGTAAACATCTCCCTCTGTGCGCGCAGCCTGTTTGACACGTCCATAAAAAGCGTGTCCAGCACACACCAGTGCCGGGCTGGGGCGGCAGGAGGGAGGATGCTGCAGCAGGATGCAGAGACCTGATGTCCCACGAGCAAGAAACTTCCTTCTTCGTTTCCACTCCTGCTCCCAGGCCACAGGCATCACCCGGGCTCTCAACATCCCCCCAAGCCCCACTGCTGGAGCAGCGGCTCCGCAGGCTAAATATCAAGCTGTTCCTAGGAGGTGAGCTACAGAAACACCCTGTGTATCTCGGAATAAAGGGCTGCCTGACCTTGCAGCCTCATCCAGCAGCTGCTCGTCCCACATCACAGCTGGGGGAAACTGAGGCACGGAGAAAGCCATGAGGATCAGGGTGTGAGCACTCCTGGTCTGCTGCTACAAACAACTACCAGGGCTGCTCTGTCACAGCTGGGGAATCCAAGAGGCCTGGAACGCTGGTGTCTTGGGGGCTGCTGGAACGAGAAGACACAATATTCAGATCTGAACAAAGGAGAATTAGCTCATCGAGGCAGACAGAGACCAGCAGAGAGCAGCTGGAAAGAAACTCTGAAACCAGCAGCTTGTTCCCCCTTGTCCCACCCAGGACACCCATCCCCCACGGGCATTGCCTGGGCTGGCAGCAGGAAGCACAGGTTGACCACTCCCGACAAAAGCCGCTGTTTGCAGGTGTGGCTGTTGCCGTGAACTTCAGTCCTGTTCCCAGCACTGTCAGCATGAGACCATCACATCCGTGTGAAATCTGCCCATGTTCCACCTATGTCCCCAGTCACTTGTGTTCGCTGCTCAACACCAGGTCACCCCAGCACATTGAGCATATGTGGCACCATCCATCCTGTCTGCTTACCACGGGAAGGTTTCTTTTTTCTTTTTAGCAAGGTTTTTGCTCCACTCTTGCTGTTCGGTGCAGCCAGCGCTGGAACAAACTCGTTCTGTTACCTTCACGCAGGCAGGAGGCAGCGAGGAACCGTGTGCTGCTTGGCAGAACATCCCCAGGTCCTCACAGCGACAGTGCCGGGGTACGAGGTGTCCTGCAGACAGAGGGTGGATGAGGGTCCTCCCCAGAGAGCAGGGACACGGAGAGATCACTGAATCACAGCATCACAGAGTGTCAGGGGTTGGAAGGGACCTCAGGCTCATCCAGTGCAATCCCCCCATGGAGCAGGAGCACCCAGCTGAGGTTCCACAGGAAGGTGTCCAGGCGGGTTTGAATGTCTGCAGAGAAGGAGACTCCACAACCTCCCTGGGCAGCCTGGTTCAGGCTCTGGCACCCTCACCATGAAGAAGTTTCTTCTCATATTTAAGTGGAACCTCCTGTGTTTCAGTTTGTACCCATTGCCCCTTGTCCTACCATTGGTTGTCACCAAGAAGAGAAATGTAAGATGTGAGAGGAGCCAGAAATCTGCCGCTGGACAAACCCAAGCATTGGCCGGGGCGGCTGGGAACGGCGCGGAGCTGTGCTCCTGCCTCTTTTTGCAGGTTTGCTGTTGCCGGGGAGAGGGTTTTAGGCTGTCACCCAGCTAATTCACACCAGGGAGACAAGCACTTGAATTAGTTGCATTATCTGTGCCCAGCTGAAGTGGACAAAGAACCAAAGCGTGCTGAGCATCACCGCCACAATTTGCATCTCAGAGCCCCTTCCCACGGGCCCCCTCTCCTCCCGGTCTTTTTTTTTCCCCTCTGTTCTTTTCGTGTGTGTTTTGGCGGCGATCCAGCCAGCACAAGAGCCCTGTTTACAGGAGTGATGCTGAGGTTAATGTTGCAAAAGACTTCATCAAAGCTTTTAGTCGGTGCTGCAGCAGAAGCGCCTCACCGGGGATGAGCCGCCGCAGCCCGCGCTCGCTGCCCTTTGTTCGGCCGATTCCAGTCTCAGTCCGAGGCACAGAACTCACTTTCTGAATGTGCCGCCATGGCGAATTTGAAATAACGAGCGAGATCTAACTATGATTCATTTTTAAAGCTGCACACAAAACTCCATTGTAGCTACTGTTCTAGGGAAAAAAAAAAAGCACTATTTGAGTGTTAAATAAATACTGCATTGCGCAGCAACCTCAGGGGAACTTTTTTGAGCTCATCCAGCTGCCAAAAAGATTTTTTCAAAATGCATGTTTATTCACGTGGAGAGGACAGGAAATGCTATCGCTGTGTGTTTCATGCTGCCGGTCTATAAAGAAACCGAAACTGGGATGTCTCAGAAGAAGCTCTAGATCCAAACAGAGGTAAAGCAAAAGCCTCTCTGCAACCACCAGATCCTTTAATTAACAGCTTTAACAGCACTTTTTCAGCACCAGCACTTTGTAGGTAGGTGCAGTTTTCCTATCAGGTTCACGCCGAGCTCTGCTGCAATGTGCAAGCTCTATGTGTTTCTATTTTTCTTGGCATTTGCAGCGTTTTTTCTTTTCAGCACGAGGGCTGAGTGACCTTAGCAATTGCCAGCAAGGGGACTCCATCTGATGAAAGCAGGTGAAAGGGAAAATACGGGCGGGAACTCGGTAAAGCCAAGTCATACCTCCAGGAGGTGTGGTCCTGCTCCCTACCTGGCCGTGGTCACACGACTTGTGAAATATAAAAAGGGGAAAGGCTGTTGTTTCTCAAGCAATCTGTTGCCAAGGATCCCGCAGAGAGAAGGAAGGGAGGTGCTAGAAGAAATGCAGAGCAAGAACTCTGGAGTGTCAGCTGCAAAAGGTGCCTGTGAGCCTCGGGAACACCGTCAGCTCTTCTCTGGAGCTGCCCCGGCTGGGGTGAGGGTTGCGTGGTAGCTGCGCTCCCTTCCTCAGCAGGCTTAGGAGGAGAAAGGAGCCACCATGTCCCCAGGAGGAGCAGCCGGACATGGAGCTGCCAAGCCCCAGGACCAGGGATGGGCTTGGATGGTCCTGCTGGCCACCGTGCTGCTGCAGGGGTTGACGCTGGGCTACCCCCCGTGCATCGGGGTCTTCTTCACCGACCTCCAGCGCGAGTTCCAGGCCAGCAACAGCGAGACGTCGTGGTTCCCGTCCATCATGGTGGCCGTGCTGCATGGAGGTGGTAAGTGACGCCGCAGGGAACGTCCCCCACCACCTCCTGTGGTTGTGTCGCTATGAGGGGCCGTGATAAAGGCACTTTTGGCATTTCGTTAAGGGAGATGGTGGAAGGGACAGGGAGCTGGTCAGCAGTGCAGAGCATAGAATAATTTTGGTTGGAAGAGAACCTTAAGATCATCAAGTCCAACCATAACCTCATTCTAGCACTAAACCATGTCCTTAAGAACCTCATCTACGTGTCTATTAAACCCCTCCAGGGATGGTGGCTCCACCAGTCCCCTGGGGTTCCAGCATCTCCAAGCCACTTGCGTCACACAGTCCAAAGCTGAGTGTCCACAGACATCACGCTCCCTTTTGCCACAACCAAGAGACAGCCAAGACCCCTGGTCAAAGGAGGTGAATCCCTTTCTCTGCTCAACTTCTCCAGACCAGCAAAAACTTAAACCAGAGCATCTCTTTCAATAAGCTGCCAGTGCTTTCTTGATTCATCTTTTGTCCATGAGAGCGCATCTCATTCCGTGTGCCACGTGACAACTGTGTTCTTCACGGCTGAAAAACGGCAAAAGCCAAACTCCTCCAGGCTGCGAGCTGGGGCAGAGCATTAAAAGCAAGTCCTTGGTGGTGGCACAGAGCGCACACCCAAGTGGGCATTGGGGTGGATATGAGCACAGCTGGATTAGTGCAGAACGTAGGTCAGGCAGCACCTCCAGGAGACAGGAGATGGAAAGAGGGCTGCGCTTTACAGATAGCAGAGAGAATCACAGGTTTACTCCCCAAAGAAAAAGTGGGAGCTGCACAGGACAGGGTCCCCAGCTGGATATTTCCGCAGCAGCTCAAGGGCTTCCCAATAAGCAGCCCTGGTGTCGCGGCTGACCCCTCCACATCCAACTCCTGTGTTCATTTGATAAACAGACAACACAGAACCCACCAGGCCAAGAAAAGCAAAGTATCCAGTGACACCCGTGTGTTTGGGCTGCTCCCCGAGTTCATACCTGCCCCTTCCAAAAGAAAAAAGTAAATAAAGCAAAGGCCTGACCCATGCTGATGTGAAGGCTGCGGCAGGTTCCATCCCCTGGCTGATGGCCACCAGAGATGGGAGAGAAGAGCTTGCACCTTAGCAGAAGCAGTTTGGTCCAGAATTGCAAGGTGTGGATGGAGAGAGAGACCTCGGGGGAAGTAATGAGGGGAGGAATTATCATTGCGGCTCCGTAGAAATGAGGCAGTGTCCTTGGGGCTTGGAATTTGGAAGCGGGAATGAGCCAAGCGGGACCTGCTGGCTCTGGGACATGGTCGAAGGAGCAGCTCAGTCCCAACACGCTCAGGAAAGACAAGTCTGGCAGTACCTGCGAGATAATACCAATTATCCTATCTTGAATGAAGTAATTGTTTCGTAGGAGGCTGAGAACCACAGTAAAAGGTAATATAAAGACAGCCAATAAACAGATCCAAAAGTT
The DNA here is from genome assembly GCF_037038585.1 of Patagioenas fasciata. Classification (NCBI taxonomy): domain Eukaryota; kingdom Metazoa; phylum Chordata; class Aves; order Columbiformes; family Columbidae; genus Patagioenas; species Patagioenas fasciata. The sequence goes on along the minus strand of NC_092537.1, from coordinate 4,926,201 downwards.
ATAAATTAGGCAAGGAAAGAATAGCCTCATGTTAATTATATTCACTAATAGAAGACATCAGGGCATAACCAGCAAATTAACAAGAGTTGTTACTCTGCCTGCCAGTCACATGTCCTATTGGAGGCTGCTACTGTGGAAAAGCACCTGTAACATGGACATAAATCAGAAAAAGTAGCAAAAGGAAACAAAAAACCCACCTCCCTCTCAGGCCAAGCATGTATGGCTTTTGCTGCAACTTCTGATCTCCTTTGCCATGAGCCAGGCTCTCTTTGATTCGGGTTCTCCGGTTACATCCATCACCTCCGCGCTTAAACCCTTTCCAGCACTGCGTTCTGCTGTATCACCTGTGTCTCTTAAACGTGCTGCTCTCTTTTTTCTCTCTTTTCTTTTTAATTCCGAGGAGCCGAAGGGGAAATATACATATATTTATCGCAAAATTGCTAACCAGGAGTGGGGATGGAGCGAGCAGCCCATGCTCAGAGTGGTGCTGGGCAGGAGAGGCAATGGCAGCTCCGTGGGGCAAAGGGAAGGGCACCGTGCAAACAATGGCTCATAACTTGTTAAGCCAAACATATCTCATTACCCACACTGTGCTCCCAGGTAGAAGCGATTAACGATTATTTCGTTATAAGAATCACTCAAGAATTCTCGGGATCCCGTGGCCGTCTCCAAGATGGGAAATGCAAGAGTTCAGGCTCTGACAGGTTCTTACTCCAGATATTTTTGCAGAGGCAAGCAAGAAATAATATTTGAAACCTAGAAAGCAAGTTAACAGGAACAAATAATTAAAAACCCTTACAATTTTTATAGCTAATATCATTTTGGAGTGTTCTATTCATGACTTCTGGCTACTTGAGTTGGTTAAACAGAAGTACCATCCTTAATGTCTTCAGCAGGAGGAAAATAAACCAGTTCCCAGCTTGCTGGACACTTTTTCAAAGGCCAGTTGGAGTCTGAGGTGAAAATCTCCCAAGCAGATCAAAATACAGACAGCTGCAGTCTAAATTTTAATAATGTTCCACTGTTCACTTGACTATCTGGATTTTATTTCAAACCCAGGCGTTGATTTAGGTCACAAATGTGCCACGGGTTATTTTTCCCTACACTGATTGACTCCCAATCCTGAACTTTACAGTCATTTCACATCTGCTTGTATCACCTTGAGTGTTCAGAGAGGATAACAAATAAAAAACCTGGAAAATGTTGAGGAACCTCAGAGGAATGAGAAGAGAAACTGCACCTTCCCATCCTGTCTGCCAGGGTGTGCAGAGAGAAGCGCGTTTCCCACTGATGGTCTGCAGGTCTGAACTCATCTTTTCCTACCCCAAAAAGAAGGATGCTACATGGCATTAAAAACCGGTAATTTAACTCAACTTCATCAAATACACCAAAAGTCTATGAAAATCAAAGAATTAACTGACCTTAAATACACCCCTCCGTGCCTATTCGTTGCATTTTCTGATGAAATAACATAACTCTTCCCCAGTAAAGCCGTGCCAGCAATGTATGTACACAATAAACCCAGGTTATGTACACAATTTGATCCAGGATTTTGTCCATTAGAAGCACCCAGGTCTCGCTCCTGTTTGTCACGGGGCTGTGCCGGTGGGAACTGGGACGTGCTCGTGTCCATGGGTCCCATTGGAAGCGGACACAGATAAACCCACCCGGCCCTGCAGGACACACATGTGCAGAGAGCTGTGCTGACAAGAACATACTGTTCTTTTCCAGGGAATACAACTTTCAGCAGCAGCAGGACTCCCCAAACTGCACCTGGGATGCTGCTCCCCGCCGCTGAGATCGCTTCCCATGCAGCCACTTTCAAATAATCCTCCCTAGCAACGTCTATTTTCCTCCCATTCTTGACATATTTCAGAGTCAATCTGCCTTCTCCCGCAAGGTGTTTCACCCAGGTAGCGGGAAACCAAGGGCAGTTCAGGAGATTTTGCAGCAGAATATTTGAAAAACACAGTAAAATAACAGCAGAAATACGCAAACAGGAATATCACCCCGCTTAGCATCTCTTATTCAGAGGCATAGAAATACAAGTACTCTGCTTTTTCAAATCATTACCAGAATTTACATCGTGTGAGAACAGAACTAGACTTGAAGGTCCTACTTCCATTTAATTTCCAAGAGTTTTGACTAAAATCCATCGCAGGGAAGCTCAGGAATCCTACTCGATGGCCAAGATCCAGGCAGACCGCAGGAGCCTCAGCCAACAAGCTGACTGTGCACTTGGGGGGATCTCGGAATGTATTATCTATTCCTGGCTTCCCTCCTGCATCGAGCTGCTGGGACAACCCTCAGGGTCTCCAGACTAAATCATCTGATAACTGCAGCAGTCCAGCAGGTATAAAGTATTGTTTTCCTCCCTAACCGCTTCCCTTTGGCTTCTTTGCCTGCAGGGCCCCTCTGCAGCATCTTGGTGAAGCGCTTTGGCTGCCGGTTCGTGGTGATGCTGGGGGGGCTGCTCAGCGGCGTGGGGATGGTGTCCAGCTCCTTCTGCCGGTCCATCGGCCAGCTCTACCTGACAGCCGGCTTCATCACCGGTACGTACGGAAAAACAGCAGGGAAAACAGCTGCTGTGCTGGACTCGAGAGGCGGGAAATGGCGAGAGCCCCGACTAAGCGCTCACGTTTTTCCATTCGTCTGTGGAATGGGATAAATTAAAAGCCCCAGAGCGACGCAGGAATCCTGTAGCAGATGGACTTGCCCTTCACAGCCCTTTAACACACCTCATCCCGTCGAGCTCGCTGGAAAGTGCTTCTGTCTGGAAAAAGCGACAGGTCTCCAGAGGGCAAAATGGAGGGCAAGGATGTCTGGTCTTTTTAGTAGCTTCTCAGCCTTTTGTCTCCGAATAAGGGAGGTTGTTTTTTTTTCAATCTTGGAACATAACGCGTTGGCACAACATCCTTCTCGAGTTCCCTGGGCTTGTATTTCAGCACTCCCAATCTGGGCAAATGTGGAGATATCTTTTTCTAACAAAATAACTTATTAGTTTTGAACAGAAGTAACAGATGGGAACTTTTCCTTTCCAAATATTTATCCTGCGTGACTGTTGTTCAACTCCTGCTCTTTAATTAATTTCTCCAGCCAGCTTACTTTGGGATCAGTCCTGTTGGATCTTGCAAGCTGAAGCTGCGTCCACTGCATAGAGAGAAAAACAATAAGTAATTCCCTGAGCCTTGATGAGAGTGTCAGGCAAACAGCACAGCTTGCTGCATGCGGGTTATAATAAAACCCAAGTTTTTAATGAACAATTCCATAACAACTGTAGGAATGGCAGCGAGCCCCAGACAACTGTCAGCTTAGATCAGTATATTTAGTATAGCAAAGAAAACAAGTAGTTTAATTTATGCACCCCTTGTGTGGGGTTTCTGATTATTAATTACTTGAGGTTGTGCAGCCTGGCAGGTGAGGAGATGCCTCAGTAGCAGGTGAAGTCACCTGTGGGTACACCCTGGATTTGGGCTCTTTTCCCCCTTTACGACAACGCAAAGGGATCACACGCTGTCATTTTCTCTTTTTCCTCACCTTTAGGTCTGGGCTCGTGTTTCAGCTTCCAGGCAGGAGTGACCATGCTGGGCTACTACTTTGTGCGGTGGCGGACACTGGCCAACGCCATCGCATCCATGGGCGTCTCTCTGGGGTTCACGCTGTGGCCGCTGCTTTCTCAGTACTTGCTGGATGAGATGGGCTGGAGGAACACGTTCCTGATCTTCGGAGGAATCCTGTTGAACTGTTGTGTTTGTGGAGCCATCATGAGACCGGTCCAGCTTGCGTCAGGGGCACCACCACAGTCACCCAAGCCTGCAGAGGAGCTGGGGAGAACAGCAGAAGGGGCACAACTGTCCAACGGAGCATCTTCTCCCCACCCCGAGCTCCGGCAGCAGAGCAGAAGGACCGTGTGCTTACAGATGCTGCAGAAGTACCTGGCTTTTGACATCTTCTGCCAAAACAAAGGTTACCAGATTTACACTGTTGGAGTGACCTGGATGATGATGGGGTTTGCGTTACCCCACATCTACCTCGTGCCTTACGCCATCCAGAACGGGGTGGAGGAACGCAGGGCGGCCCTCCTCATCTCCATCATTGGGTTCATCAACATCTTCATCCGCCCTTTGACAGGGCTCCTTTCAGGACACAGCATCTTCACCAGGAGACGCATCTACCTGTTCAGCCTGGCCGTGCTCCTCTGCGGGCTGAGCAACTTCATTTGCGTCATTTCGGCCGAGTTCAGCGTCCTCATCGTCTACTGCATCATCCTCAGCATCGCCATGAGCGGCATCGGGGCGCTGCTCTTCCAGGTGCTGATGGACGTGGTGGAGATGGACAGGTTCTCAAGTGCTCTAGGGCTCTTCACCATCCTGGAGAGCATCACCCTCCTCATCGGACCCCCGCTCACAGGTAACAGAAGCTATTAAAGCAGGCTGGGGAAAAAAATAAATCGGTTGTGTGACAAGTATTTGGGAGTATAAAGAAGAGAAATGAGGGAGTTTCCAAACCCATGCAGACAGGTGAGTTATGCAAAGGGAGCAATAAAACAGGGAAAGATGGAAAGGAACGATCAGCCCCTTCCCACAGCTGAAGGAGGGTCATTTCTGCAGCTGTCCGAGTGTCACCACAGCAGCGGGTGACAAAGTGACCCACTTGGCAGGCAGCTCTGGCAGGCGTGGGAGTGAGGAGAGCTTTGTTCCTGCAAGTGGCAAAGACACAGAGAGGAATTACTGTGGTAGGATCTTGCTGTCTGTGAACCATTTCACTGCTTTGCTAGTTTGCTTTGTTTTCTCTACGGAGTCTCGAGGATTTGCAAACATCCCATTAGACAAATTAACTGTAATCAGAATTATTACCAGCTCTACATTATTCAAAAGCTTGATAGTAAAAGCTTCTGTTCACTCTTCTTTCTGAGTTCTAGAGCGTGTTCACTTTTCTCGGGAGACAAGCAAGGAGGTAGATATGGCCCCCCGTGAAATCAATTATTCACTGATTTCACAGCTCGCTGCAAATGCCACTAAGTGACCTGCCCGAGCCGCACCTGCTCCTGCAGCACAGCAGAACTTCTGCTCTAAGAATGGGGTGACAACACGCCCCGTATTTCATGGTATTCCCTGGCATTAGTGCGTGAGTCCCTCTTCTCGAAGTGCAAAAAGCAGTCTTGTCTCGCCCAACTCACAGGAGTGGCCGATGGGTGAAACAACGTTCAGTACAACCAGCTCCATTTCTATTTGTAGTCCTAAAATCTGCTAAAGAAAAGTGCACTATGAAAAGAAACATCCCCAGTCTTTACTGGAGAATACAAGCAAACAAACATTATTCTGGTATTACCACATAAATAAGAAGCTTATAGAGAAGGTATCATATATTTGGCCTGAGTATTGTCTTTCCATCTCTAACATTAGTGTTAAATTACTTGTTTGATATGCCATGTTTTATATTGAGGCAACTTAGTCATAATGCTTGCTGTGCCGTGTGTTTTCCTCCCCCTGATTACACACTATTAGAGGCAGGTTTTCAGTTTAGAGAACCAAACATGTTGCTTTTTGAGAGATTTCTCTATTTATTTGTTCTGTTCTCTGGTCTGGGGTGTAACAAGGTCACTCATTCCAAAATCCATTGACTGACAGTGGCACGGGGGGTTCTGCCAAGTAAACAAAATGAATCAGCACATTGGGAAAAAGTTACAATTCCCTTTCTTTACAGATTTTTCTGTTTATTGAGAAATACTTTATACAGAAGCAGAAACATCACCTGAGCAGTGACTACAGAAAAAACCAACCCCTAGAATCTAGAGAAGAGAACTTACCTCATCTATGAACGCTTATCTTTTGTATATGGCAGTTTGCTGAATGATTTAAGTTTAATACTTATGTAAACATCACCCATTTGCTGTTAGCGTGCGTGTTCCCTTCGACTAAGCTGTGGCTTCTACTTCAGGTCTCCTGGTGGACATCACCAGCGATTTCCGCTACATCTTCTACACCTCCAGTTTCTTCCTGATATCAGCCGCGTTGTTCATGGGGCTCAGCTTCTGCGCCCTGCAAAAAAAACCCAAATTGAAAGACGCTCCCAAAGTACCTTTGGATAATCCCTCCAAATGCCAATACAATGAAATACCAACGGAACCGCGGGCTGAGAGTCAATCCCCTCCAGCAGTCGTGCACATCACGAGCATATGAGAAGAAAGAAAAGAAGCACAAAAAGAGGAACATGAACCATTAGGTGGCCTGTACAAAGCTGCACAAGGGCCAGCGCTGATGGCAGAAGAGAAAACAAGCATCTGCTTTCTAAAACTGGTGTCAGCGCCGCATTTCCATTCCGTGAGGCTGTGTCGGACTCCACGGGAGTGATCCGGATCTTAGGCTGAGCCCAGAGCCCAGCACCAGCCAAAGAGCCGGAGGACTAAGAGAACCAACCACGCTTTCCCAAAGCAAACCATGGAACAACAGCCACGGAACCAGCACCGAGAGACAAAACCTGTGTCGGTTCCATCGGGTTAACTCGGTGCCTTTAAGAAATCACTGGAATTTCACGTGCACATTTTGGTTGGTAGCACTGGACATATTAATGGCCATGCACAACGGTAATTCTTCCACAATTCTTCTGCCTCTTCTGAACATGTGATTTTGGTGCAGATTTGTATGAAGTCTCCTGGTTGCTTCCCATGTTGGGGGTTTTGTGTTATTATTTTCCACCTCCCTAAATATTATTTGGAGGCTGCTGCATGCAGAACTCAGCCAAGTCTCTAGTAAGATCAAATATTTTCTCCTACAAGGCATATACATATATATATACACATATATATTATATATATATATATATACACACACATATATATATATATATATATATACACGAGTTCTTCATGTCAAGGACATTTTCAAAACCTCACAGGTTCAACTCCAAAGCATCAAAAGAAAAAAGAAAATTATCAAATTTTAGAGTGCCTCCTTTGTATAACTAGTGATATCTCAAGTGCTTCTTGATATATCACAAAACAGGATTCATGGCTTGTGTAAATTCTTTCCAGCATTAACTGGGACACACTTTCTTTTCTTGGGGGCTTTGGGTGGGCAGGGAAGGTGTTACTAGACCTGAGAGTAACTGTATGCAGCCCTATACAGGGTCAAATTCAAAGTTCCCCCTTGTGTGAATGAATTTAGCTCTTTAGTCTTAGATTCTCAGACTTACACTGGCATTCTTATTATAGAGAAGTTTGCACAAGCACAACTTATAAATAAATATGTGGGGGGGAAAAAATACACAGAGAAGAGTCAATGTTATTGACTCATATCTGTAGAGCCGTGACCATAAGTTGCTTTTCTTGCTGCACTCCGGTAGTCGCACTCGTAGGTACTGAGAGCTGCAGCAACCTCCAGCACCAGCTCCGGCTGCAAACCGCTTATGTGCTGTATCGCTCCTGATCTGAGAGAAGCAGAGACTCACAACGCGCTGGAGATGGAGATGACTCAGCCGTCAGAAAGACAGAAGCACAAAGCGGGAGCGAAATGGAAGCAGCGACATTACCCCACGCAGCCGCAGCGCTTATCTCGAGAACCGTTGCACCCAATTCCTGGCTACAAAACCACAGTTTTCGTTAGTTGTGGGCTCCCCGCACAAAACCAACCAAGAAAACCCAAACTTGGTGAAACTACCAGAAAGCTTCATGTCTTCAGACACAATAATGGCTTCGCAGCGGGTTTGACATGGAGCAGCCCCTCGGAGGGCTCCGGCTCCCACCCCTCGGCAGGGTCTGTATCCCTGTATTTCAGTGCTGCTCCAGGATTACAGAATCAGTCGCGTCTGCATTTCCTCATCAAACATATAGTTAAACAAGATGGCTATGGGGGGGGCATACATATCTAATCTCTTATCACAGGTGTTTATGAACCTGTGCAATGCTTACATGGTCCATAACTATGAAGCAAACAGGGACTGGTGCTTCTCAGCTTTCCAAAATAATCACTGCTGTGTGCTCCTATGAAAAAGATGAGGCTTTCCCCTTCTCGAAAGAGAAAAAAAGGACAAGGGATCAAGCCCCAAACCTCTCCTAGGTATTGCAAATAAACCAGCTAAGCAGCTGAACAAATTGCCATTTTGTTTTCTGTATGTAATTCTTACCTTTTAATGTTGTTCACCTTTCTACATTCCCTTCCTGTTTTCTTACAGAAATACAGGGTCCTGTTGTCCCAAATCCTCCCACCAATACAAACATCATGGGCAAAACAGGCAAGATATGGTGTAAGCTACAACCCATCAGAATTTATCACTGCTCTTTGATACCCCCAGACTCAGGACCAGGGCACCGGGACTCATGTACAGAGATGTTTGTGGGAAGAAAAACACTGAATTCACAAATCCATTGTTTTCAATGTTTCTCATCTTGTTGACTAAAACCTTCCTAGCAGCCTTACAGAATCTAAACTGCCCGAAAACAGCGTTATCTCCCCCGCTTCCTTTCCACGGACCCTTCAGAAGTGACCCACGAGGCTGGAAAGAAACGTCAGAGGGAGGAGAGGTAACATTTTAGGCTGTGTTTCCACAGGGAATTAAGATGTTTGAGCCCCCATAATAGCAAAAACTACCACCCCCTTCCTATTCCACAGCTCTCCTATCTCTCTTTCAACCTGAACTCCAAGTTGCCTTGAGCAGGAGCTTTGTAAAGCCCAGCTGAAGGGACTGTGTGTACCAAGCCTGCTACAGTATAATAAATATCCTCCCCGAGCTATTGGACAGAGCAGTAACACTCAGTCCTTAAGAATCCTGAGGCCTAGAAGAAAAATAAAGCAATAAAAGTTCTTTTCATTAGTCTAAGGTCATTGCATTACACAAGGCGACCACAGCTTAATTACCACCACCCCTTCGCCCATGAAGCAGGTTTTTTTAACAACTACAGACAGTAAATTAACCCTGGCTTTAACTATGGACAAACACCAACACCTCAGCCAGGTTACAAATCTCCAAGAAGGAGCAGAGCAAGTAAAAAATGCCAGAAATCAATGTTCATCACTCCCCTCGTCCCCACTTGGCCCTTTGTGCTCCCTTTATCATTCAAAGTATCATTAACCTCGCAAGATAAGCATTTTTGCAACAAGCACCTTTCCTTACTGCAATGGAACATTCACCAGGAAGTTCACGCTGAAATATTGCAAGATCGTGATCCTTAAAAAAGAAATAGCCTTAGATACCCTGCCAATGTAATTCTTGGAAAAGTTTAATAAAAACCCGAAGAAAGGTCACAGTAAACTTCTACAATCCCAAACAGCTCAGGAGTGCAAAATCACTTAAAATAAGAGTTTGGCGTTCTGTTTGCAGGCCTGGCAAGGTCTACAAGAAAAGAAAGGTAACTACCAAAGAGGAAAATTCATGGAATTGTAACTTTGGCGTGATATCAATGCCACCAGACCGGCCCCTGGAGCTGCGAATACCCCGGCTGGACCGGCCCATTCTGTGCTAACTGTTCTGGCAACCAGCAAGTGCTTGGAGCATTCAGACAATTAAACAATACAGCAAATAGTGGGTGAGCAAACAGCCTGAGCAAGAGGGTTAAATACCCCAGGCAACTCTGCCTCCTTGCCAAGGGATCTGGACGATCAGGACAAGCTCACCACATTAAGCCAGCTCAAAGACAACAAGCACAGAGCTGGTAACAAAATGGGTTGTGTAGGCAGCGCTGGCATGGTCTGCAACTCTAGAAAACCTCTGAGTGCACAACCAGAGGGGGATTGTGAGCAAACTCTGCTCCAGCAGGCAGCTCCAACACGGCAAATTCAGCGTGAAATGTTTTGCACATCTCTGAACCTGCTGTGGTTAAACTCGAGGCAAGACGAGCACTGGAAGGGGCACGGCTGGCGGGGCCAGGAGGACACGTCCAGGGGTTTGTCTTGGTGACACCGGACGGTGTGACCTGCAGATGAAACTCGGCCAGCAGACACCAGCCGTTCCAAACACTGTGCCGGGGGACAAAGGCCTTTCTGTGCATGCAAAATCACACCGACTGACCACAGACCTATTGCTTACGAACAGAAGCAATCACAATTTTCTTCTTTAAATACTGTTTTTCAGCCCTATTTAGTCAATCCCAACATCCTTAATCGCCTCTCTCTGTGTTGACCAGCTCTGTTTGCTTTCTCCCATTAGTCACTGACTTTCTGTGTAATGACAGATGTGGCTCTAGTGTGTCAACACTCACCACTCACAAAGGCACACGTTAAAAGAGATTTGTTAATACACACTCTAAAAATAAACATTCTACTATAGAAGAGGCCCGTAGCACCTTTGTTGTTCATTTTCATACACATGTATACACATCGTCTCCAGATGATAATTATGATACGAGATGCAGTTGCTACCGCAGTTGCTTACACTTTGATACCAGGTAGAAATAAATAAATACCTCCACTTCCACATGCCGTCCTCCCACACCACCGCAATGTTAAAAGATTTAGCATCACAGTATTCGGAGCAGCTTCTTTGCTCATCCTGCTGTTCAATGTGGTCACCGCACCCGGCTGCGTGGTAGGAGAGACCCTGTTTCCCCCTCAAAAAAGACAGTCTTATATTAATTTTTGCTCCAAAATGTATTACTTTTTTACACGTATATATGCCTGGACACTATTTAAATTGACTTTTTAAATGAACTACAAGTAGGGCTTATTTTTGGAGTCAGGCTTATACTTCAAGCGATCTGAAAAATCATGCTAAGGCTTATTTTCAGGGTAGGGCTTATTTTTGGGGAAATGGGATTATCAGCCCAACGCTTGTCGCTGATGTCCTGGGCAGATCGGTCCACGTTCAACTTGCTTTATATGAAAATCAGCTACATTTGTGATAATACAAACGGCAACACTGATTCGCAACCTGTTCCCCCGTCTATAGAATTTATGGGCATTTAATTGCTTCAATAAAAGCAATGCAAATTTCTGCAGAGTTCACCGCAGTTTATGAGGTTTATGGACATTTACATTATACATTTACCTGACGTGAACCGCATCTGAAGCCACTTGCAGCACTTTTAACCACAATGGTTTCACTGGAACCGCTCTGGTCCGGAATCTGTAATTGCTCAGCTTTGTTTTTAGGCCATTGTACGATCTGGGTGGAATTACCTGTTCGCCGATTCCTTCCTCCTTGGCTTCTCTTCCCCCACAGATCATTTATCTTACCTTACGTGTATTGTCCCCTCACTTTACCTTTTCCCTCAGCTTCTAAACTTTTTGCCTTTTTATAAAACGCAAAAAAAATTATCTTTTTCCGTTGTTCTTTAGCCCACGAGTTCTAATTCCGTATAAAAACGAAACCTTTATACCCTCCAGTGTCTCTCCCTATCGCCCCAAATTGAGCAGGAAAAAAATCCACAGGTACACGAAGATTTTTGTGAGTAAAAGGCTTGCTCTGACAAGGAGCTAAGCGTTTAAACACCAAAGCTTTGCCACACACCAACACACAGACCGGAGCACATCATTTATTTGTTCATCTATCGTTTATTTAATTGGTAACAGGTTACGCAGTTCACAGGGAAGCAAACACCCCACCGCAAACCCGGCAGCGCCGGAGCCGCCGCCATCCCACGCCCACAAGATGGCGGCCGCCGCCCCTTCCCGCCGCCACTCCCACAAGATGGCGGCCACCGCCCCTTCCCGCCGCGTCACGCCCCCAAGATGGCGGCGGCGGGGCCGTTTGTGAGGAGGGGAGAGGTGATTGCGGGGGGTTTCACAGGGAGGCGGGCGTTAAGTGGCTGAGCTGGGGGTACCGGGATGGAGCTGGGGCGGCTGGAGTACCTGCAGGCGCTCGTCACCGAGTTCCAGGCGACAGACAGCTCAGGTAACACTCAGGCACCGCTGCTGGCTAATTCTCCCCACGTCGAGCGTGTTTCCTCATTTCCTGATGTTTCTCCGTTGCAGAGGCCAAGGAGCAGGTACTGGCCAACCTGGCCAACTTCGCCTACGACCCCAAAAACTACGAGTACCTGCGGCAGCTGCAGGTGCTGGATCTGTTCCTCGACATGCTCACCGAGGAGAGCGAGACCCTCGTGGAGTTCGCCATGGGTAAGGGCCACACCTCAGCACCCTCGGACAGGGCTGACATTTTGAATTATTTGGTGGTTAATCTTCCCACCTGAGAGGCAGGTAGGTTGTGCCACAAGAACAGATCCACGCGATGCTGATGAGGCCTCATTTTGTGGAAAATATGGGAAATGGGGTGAGAGGCAGGAGGCAGGTGTCTCCCCTTCATCCCAGTAGAGCTGCTGTGCTTAAAAACGATGCTTTCTGGAAAGGATTTATTATTAAAGACTGTAAATAAACACTAGATGAATGACTTTAACAAAACCTCTCCTATAGAAGAGCACTTATTAATACATTAATTGTTGCCCTGTACAGGTCCAATGTTATCATTCTAGTGTTGACAACCAGTCTTCTTAATACTTGAAATTTTTCAGATAGTCCTCTGAGGAAATGCCTTATGGTGATTCCCCATGGTCTGAACATGAGCTAAGGGGTCAGATCCTAATTGTGACTCATTCCATGAGATTATAATAAATACATTTTTAAGCTTTGTGGCTGAGATACAGCAGGGTATGGCTGCATCTTAAAAGCCTCAAGTACAAACATTTTTTGCATCTTGACTGGTACTGTTGTCTCTGTTCTTCTAGAACACCTGCAATAAATGGCTGTTTCCAGCCTCTGTTAGGGTTAAGTGATTCTGGAATTCTTCATTGTTATGTCCAGCAGGACAGTGCCCTCTAATGACATACAGGAGGAGGAATGTTCTGGTGGAAAAACCTCTGGAAAGAATCAAGAAAACATTGCCCAGGAAGCCATGAAGAATTTTCCATCCAAATGTCACAGGCAATCTGGATGCTTATTTCTGTATTAGAAAAAAAAAAGGGGGGATCAGGAGTGAAAGATGAGGGTGTGAAGAGAAGTTTGTCTTGCACGTCTCAGACATTTTCTTTTGCTGTTTCAGGCGGTCTTTGTAACCTGTGCCTGGACAGAGCTAACAAAGACTACATCTTGGAAGCAAATGGGGTAGAGCCCATCATCAACTGCCTGTCCAGCTCCAACGAGGAGACGGTCATGTCGGCAGTCACGACACTGATGTACCTGACGACGCCGCAGTCGCGCCAGCAGACCACGGCCCTGCCCGTGGTGGAGTGCATGCTGCGCTTCTCCCTCTCCGCGAGCAGAAGGCTCAGCAACCTGGCAACCGTCTTCCTGGAGGATTACTGCACGCCACGGCAAGTGGAGGAGGCCAGGAACCTGAGCAAGCACACGGCGGTGGGGATTCCTCTCCCCAAGGACTGAAGTCGTCAGAGCAGCGCAGAGCTGTCGGGAGGGAGATTCCCTCTTTTCCCAGGCCTCCACGTTCTGCTCGGCAGGTCAAGAGTGCGTCAAGAACAACATTAAAGAGGGAAAGTGGTCATTCCAGCACTGGATTTTAGGTTAATAGAGGACGGTACAGCACTACCACGTCAAGCATGCAGCTAAAACTGCAGGCAAATATTTAAAATAAAAGAGGTCATGGCTGTTGGAGGGCAGGTTGCCAAGTGCAGCCCAGCACCCAGTTTGCACAAATAACCTTTCACAGCAATTAGGGTTTTTTTCTACTTGAGTTATTGGGCAGCTTATATCCCCTCCAGCTCCTGGCTGCTTTTAGTGCAGTTCTCATCTTCCCTATCAACTCAAATGATTTTGCAATGTCACATAAGCTTTACTGCTCTTGCAGAAGAAGGAAGGTGTTACCCTGCCCTGGCAGTTTGCAGTCTTGCTGCATTCCCTTTGGTACTAAATATGTCATCCTATCATCACGGCATAGGCACCCGGCTAGTAAATCACTACATAGGGCAGGTTGTGGCTGTCCTATAAATCAGAAAGCGCAAAGCTTTTCTTTCATTACCACTGGTGAGAAAGGTGAAAATTTTAAAAAAGAGCTCGTGACACTGCGGTTCACGAGAACGGCTGCCTTGTAAAACCTTCTCTTAATAAAACATTAACTTAAATGCTGTGTAAACAGTTTTGTGTAAGCTCATAAATATTTCTCCACAGCACTTGCAGCCCAGCCTTTGCTCGCTCTTACTCATGCATGGGGGCAGAAATTGAAGCCAGCCTGGTCTCCTTTCATTATCAGCCAACGATGCAAAAAGCAACCCCAAAGCCAGGGTGGCTAAATACATCACATTTAAATGGGTTTGGCTGCTGAGCACAGAGCTCCCTGACAGACACCCACGCGCTGCGTCTGCTCGAGTTTCAGAGCTTTACTTCTTCCTCTTCTTTTTTCTCTCCCCTTCAACCCCAGTCAGCCCAAAACAAACAGGAGCGAGGTTAGAAACACACAAAACCAACCCACAACTGCTTGCATTTTATCATTTCACCAACAGCAAACATCCCAAATGACTCTACAGAGATTAACTGACTGAATGCAGAGCAAACTTCCAGAAAGCTGCAGAGGAGTCAGCTCTGCCGCGTGTCACCGGCAGCTCATTTCTTATAACCGACCCCTGCCCGGCTGAGGGAGCCCCGGGAAGGGGTTTCCCTGCCAAGATGAGCTGGTTGTTCCCCAGCAGTGGGAACAGCACAGCGTCCTGTCACCTTTTTCTGCGTTACTGCCTGCGTTTGCTCTCCAGGATGCCCCTCCAGTCGTCGGCCCAGGAGAGCAGCCGCCGGCGCGGCGCCTGCAGCTGGAGGTGCCGGTTGTGGCAGCAGGTGAACAGGATGTGCTCCCAGCTCGGGTTCTGCTCCGCGCCTGGGGAGGGAAGGAGGAAAGCTGGGGTCAGCCGGGGGCCTTCCTCCCCAGCTAACAGCGAGCGCTGCAAAGGCTTCTCAGACCTCTAATGGTATCCTTGTCGTCAAACAGCAAGTCAGCAGATACGACGGTTTTATCCCGGGTTAGTATAATCCGCTCCACAAACTCAGGTCCCAAATGTTTCTCTACCCACTTGTACTGCAAAGGCAAGAAAGAAGAGAAAGTTCTGCTGTGCTCGCTGTGCACGTTGCTCAAGTCAATACAGCAATTTTTCTCCCATAAACCTCCATCTGTGCCTACAAATCCCCGCCGCTGAGACTGGCTGTGGCCCAGGACGCTGATTTAACCTGTGCCGTCAGTCAGCGCCGCGTTCGCCGTGCCTCGTCGCTGTCAGTTTGCGAGCGGCGCTGGCTGCTCGCCCAGAACACGTGGAGTGTGCTCATCTAAGTCATTGCAGTGATTAAAGTCCCCGCTCCGTTCTTGTGTCCGTGGCAAACGGGGTTAATTCCAAGGCTACAGCCTCCTCCTAACTCAGCATTGGCCTCGTTCAGAACATCTCAGGCTCCGTATTTAGACAGAATCTTTATAAATGAATGACTTTGTCGTGGGTGGTAAGAAATACCTTGCAAAAACAGCATTAAAACCAGTAAAATAAATTCTCACCCACCTTTTCCACGATGCAGTGCTCGTATTTCCGGAGAGGACTCGTGCAAATAAAGACTTCGGTGCTGGAAAGAAACAGCTTTCATTAGCAGTTGGGAAAGCGCATAAGACAATGGAAAAGGGCTGTAGAGTGCAAAGTGTCCTTACTCCTGCATGTGGATCATCTCCTGCATGGCTTCCAGGGCTCCTGGAATTGGATCCAACCCTAGAAAGAAGCCAGGCGACTCGTAGACACTGGCTACCTTATCCTGCAAAAGACAGGAACGTTAGCAACACCCGGGCTTTGATCCCAGCTCCCTGCATGACAAGTTGTCCCGTTACCCACCGGTAAGAACCAGCAAAGGGTTCAGAGAGCGCTGTGGTTTAACCCCAAGCAAACCCCAAGCAGGGGAGAGAATTGAAAGGGGAGAAGCTTGTGGATTGAGAGAAAAAGTTTAATAAAATATCAAAATACTAACAAATAAATATTAGCAATAATAATATGAATACTAAATCTATCAAATATAAAGTGATACTCAATGCAATTCCTCACAAACTCCATCTACGCCAGAGAGGAGAGCACCCTGGTTCCAAAGAGGTGATCCCAGGCAGAGAGCAAAAAAAGACCAAAATAAGGCAGAAAGGCCCAGAGGCCAACTGCAAAATGGCAAAACCGCTAAAGACCGAACTAACGGAACTCACGAATGAAACTCAATCAGAATGGAACTGAAACAGCTTAAATTTCATTCTCAGGCAGAGAGGTTAAGCTTCCATTATCTCTTCTACCCTAAGACATATAAATCTTACCTTCCTCGGGTCACACAGGGAAGTTCAGAGGTGCCGAGCTGGCATTTCTCCGCAAGCAATGAAGCTGTACATTGCTGTGCACTGAACAATTTGGAAAACTTAGCTCTTGGTCAGTGTTCATCAAAGGCAAGCTTTGCTTAGCAACTGTACAAGATTGCTTTACAGCCCAGCTGATGGTCTCCTTGCTCGATATCATCAGCAGAACATCAATGTAAAAACTATTTTGATTAAGCAGCAATGAGGAGGAGTCGGCACTAAACAAGTCTCCTGGATCACATCGTAATTGACAAATGCTCATAAATCAACAGCCAGAAATTTGGAAGCGCTGCCTGATTTCACATGCAAATCAGAAGAGGTGAAGGAGTCCAGATCAGACCTGCCCAGATCTCCGTTCCCGTGCAAAGCCTCACTGATCCCAGCAACAACTCCCTGGAGCTCTTCCCAAGGAGACTGAATTACAGAACCAGGGTTTGTGTCTGAAAGCCCTTTTAGCCGGCAGCAAGACAGCAGAAGCTGGCAGGTTTCCATGTCACAAAACAGTCTGGCTTTACTGGAAAAAGATACTGATGACTTGCAAAAGCAAAAGCCATTTGTCCAAAAAAACCCAACAAACTTGCTAGAAAAAGAAAGCAAACCAATTTTCTTTCCTCATTCTCATCCCATCGTTGCTGAACATTTCTAATTTCCACTAGCAACAACTTAGATTCAAAACTGGAATAATTACATCTATCCCTAAGCTTTCCCATTTGCAATCCTTAAAGTAATTCTAGAAATTCTTGCCACCACTGGAGATGTTGAATCCTCCTTTGAAACTGGGGCCGGGTAACACATCCTGAACTCTTGGGAGACAAATCCCCATCAGCAAAATTGCTGGGCACCAGATGGACAAATACAGTAAAGAAAGTCTTGCGTGAAATACTTTGTAAATGAAATGGTTTTTCGGTGTGAAATTAATTATCAACTTACAATCAAAAAATAAAGCAAAGTAATGATTTGAGTTTCAAGAGGCACCTGCTGAGCACTAACAAACATCGACACTTAGTAAGAGGCCAATGCAGAAATTATCAGTGTCCGGGCTGCTGGTTCCTGGAGCAGCTTTTCCTGCAGCTGGGGACGAGGAGAAACCTCCTCCTGCGGGAATTCTGCATCCCAGACACCCTGTACCGCCCCGGCAGAACTAACACAGTCTCTATTTTTAACCAGCTGTGCTATTTACATAAAACTTGAAGGAGCTTCCAAATTTTAAAGCCTTATTGTTCTGCCAAATGCACCTAAAACAGCCCAGAGATCCAGAGGTTACTGGAGGAGACAGACACACAACACGACGACATAAACCTAATTTCCTTAGGAATCCATGCTAATAACGAACAGTAAGATAAGAGATTTCTGCCGCTGCCGACCTGGGTGGGACTGCAAGCAGTTATCTGGTTCATTCACTGACACACCTAAGGAACAGGATGAGCATGAACCAAATTAGGGAATGGGAATGCCAGAAATAGAACAGAACACAACTTTCAGGACAGAGCAGACCCACTAAATAAGAACAAATAAAAGCTATGACCCCTTAAATTACCTGCAATTCTTTTTGTCCCAGTACACCTAAATGAAATTCACTTAAAGGATACTCACTTAAGCAATAAATCATGGTCATTTATATAAAATGATAACCAAATAATGCGTATTGCCTATAAGTTATGAGCTCTAGGAAGTTTTGAGCATCAATAGTCATAGAGGTCGGTCAGTTTGGAGCCTGTGGAAATGCTGCCCAGATGCAGCTCTCTCGTCCACCACGCTGCTGCAGACACCTGTACCTCAGGAGGGAACTGAATGCGAGTTCTCATTAATCTTGAAATTAACAATGAACTTCTCAGGGGAAGCACAGGGCCCAGCCTGGATCAGCATCCGCTCCGCTTTCTGACAGAGTGCTCGGCTGTCCTGCGGCAACCAGAAGGAAGCGGGAAGTCTGGATTCACCGTATTTCTAATTTTGCCTTGTAAAAGTCGCTGATATTCATTCAGCTATTAGCAAACATTAAAAATAGCAACAATTTGCACAGATGCAGGGTGTACCACCAGCTCACCTACCGTGCACTTTGCTTGTCAGAGCATGCAGAGTGAATTATATAGACACGGCATTTTATTAGCTGCACAAACCCCATATATAACATTTATATTTCTTATCCTGCGACAGAGCTACATTAACACCTGCAGGGAGCTTCAGGGTTAAGTTATCACCACTGCTGCACGCCAAGCTCAGGAGTAGCTAAAGAATAAGCTGAAGATGGCTGAGCCAACAAATTTTTTCCAGCTGTTTTTATGATAGAATCACTCAACGCCAATTCCTGCACACACACCTCTGCATAAAGGGCCAGCAATCCCAAGAAAGTCACTAATTATTATATTAATACACAAATTAACGCTGGTTGCACGAATCAAAACTTTGTAGCACACCATTAAAAAATAAAAATTGGGGGAAATAAATAAATAAATAAAACAGGAAAATCCCGCCAAGCCTTCCCTCTGCTTGGGAAGTCAGTCGATGTGGTTTCCATCGCTCACAGCAGCGTACAAGGGGGGAGGGAGGAAGTTTTGTCAACAAGTCACAACCTCCCCACTTTCCAGTCCCGCCACAGCGCTCCCCGCCGGCTGCGAACCCCCCTGCTCACCCCCAGGTCCTCCCGCAGGCGGCCGTACTGCTCCCGCACCGAGAAGCCGCTGCGCGCCGCCAGCTCCACCCGCGGCTCCCCGGGGAAGCGGGAGCAGAAGCCCCGCAGCACGGCGGCCTCGAAGTCGGCCAGGACGCCGTCCATGTCCACCAGCACCCGCAGCGGGCTGCCCGCCCTGCCCGCACCGCTGCCCGTGCTGCTACCTGCGCCCGGCAGCTCCATCACACACGCGGGAGCGGGGCGGACCCGTGCAGCACCGATATGCATGAGCGTGGGCGGCGCTCACTGCTCGGTGGGGATCCCGTCGTCACCCGACACACCACCAGCAACTGGGCTTACTGGGAAAGGGTGTGAGATGAGGTAGAGCTGCTTCATGCTCCCAGGCGCCTTGAGTGAACGGTGGCTGCGGCTGCCGCGCTCCAAGGCAAAGAGAAGGGCGGTGGGAAGGCAGCTTCACTCGGCCAAAGTCTCAGCAACCATAAATTAACAAGTTCTGCAGGTTCTGGGGCTTGCAAAGGAAATATAGTTTTATTATTTTCCTCCTCCCAGGCCATTTCCATGCAGCAGCCTCACGGCAATTCCTATCAGCTCTAAGGAACACTGTTGCCAGACGTAGGAGAGGAGGAACATGGTAGAGCAAATCTGGTTTTATAGATTAAGCACCTAAGGCCAAAGCTTCCCCAAAACTTATCTGGAAAACTGGGGTGTTTTTAGCCACCGGTTCTTCCAGGAGAAGGGTGGAAAGGCCACAGGCTTTCCAGCAGACACACCAGTTCTGCACAAACCATGCAGCAGATCCTCTGCAGGACAGCAAAACTTCACAGTTTGGTCTCCCACCCCCTCCCTTGTTAGGGTTTATATATATGTGTGTGTGAAAATAAACTTTGATTTCCTCAATTTTCTTGAGAGAAAACCACATTTAGGATAAAACAGATTATATATATCAAAGCATATTCTAAATTTCACTTTCTTCAGAAGATGGCAGGTGATGGTGACCTCAAGTCAGGTATAAACTCTCCTGCTCCGCTGCGTTCCAGCTCTGTGAGAACAGGGCAGGTTGGCTGAGACAAAGACAACTGCGAGCAAAGCAAACCCAAACCCGTGAAATAAAACCCACACAGGAAACACTGCTTCAAAATTTCTATATTATTTACTTTTAAGCAACAGTCCAGCTTTGTGAAATTACAACACACACTTTAAAGGATGAGATTTTCACCTCATGGTCAAGCACCAGCATGATCATGCACAGCATTGAGTCAGTTGTAAAAAAATGCCCTGTAATTGTTATTTATTTATATGATCCACTCCACCCTTACTGAATAAAGTCTCAATAAATCCCCTCCTAGCATTAGGCCAGGCGGCTCTGGTCATCAGCCCTCTATTTGGCACATACCCTGCTCCATAGTAGTCCAGTATCAGGATTTATTTTGTTTTAAAGGCAGCATGGTGTACACTAACCACTTTATGATTTATATGGCACAGCAGGGCTCAAGGCATTTACCACATGCAGTCAATGAAGCCTTTTAGATCCCCAAATCCCACATGTGGAGGAAGGGACTGTTCTTGCTGATTGTTTGCTGGCCAGTTTAACTGGGATTCTAGACCCTTGTAAAGCTAAGGGGTTCTAAAAAAAGAACAACCAACCAAAGTCTCAGTACAAAAACCCTCTAAGCACACTTTGAACCAATCTACTCTCCTCTGAATGACATTACTATACTTCATAAAGCTTTCCCTCAAGTCTATCACTAGAAAACACTCATGTCACTTCCAGTAGATCTGGGGGAAACACAGGACAGAAGTGGAAAAAAACCCTTGATCTCAAAAAAAAGATGGAGTACATAAAGTGCTTCTTTAATGAAAGAAATTCGAGATGTACAGTCAGGCTCAAGTTGTGCAGTTCACAAGCATGGGGGAAAGAAACAGACACGAGTTCAGAACAGTCAGGAAGGAAAAGGTTTAACCGAGGACTAGGCTGGACTTGCCACCGGGTGGATTTCTCCTGGACGGTGCAGGTGCTGGTGCTACTGGGCTGGGAACAGGTGCAGCAGGCAGGGATTTTTCTTCATTCTGACCTGGGGTAGCTTCTACATCAGCCTCAGTGTTTTCTAGAAGAAAAGAAGCTTTTAAAGTGTTTGAAGTGGACGATGAAAGCCAGATGTTTCGCTGGCTCAGACAGAAGCTCAGCTCCTGTCCGTTCTCCCCAGGCAGGCCAGACTGCAGCCCTCAGAAGTGTTTTTCAGATGAACTCTGATCCCTTGTGCAGCTCAGTTGCAGGCACTCGGGAGCCCCATTCACTCAGCTGCTATTAGGGGACTCCAGCAATTTATTTTTAATGTTAATGACAAGCAGCTTAAGTCTGGTACACATTATTAGTCAGCATATGACTACGACAATTTAAACTCAAGTCTGAGCAGGTGCCGGAAACCAAATCACAGAAGCACTAGCGCTTGTAAGCAAGAACTCAGATTTAAACTACATTTCCAATTTCATAACTAGAGGGAAAAGGATCTGACAGACACTTCTGAGGCTCCACAGAGAAGACTTTGGGAACAGCCATGCATGGGTAGGCTCCGATTGTGCATTCCCGGGAAGGCACATGACAGTTTAATCTATTTTAAATACTTCTGAAGTGAAGACAGGACACACAAGGAATTCTTCACAGGAAGCACTTTAGATACTGTAGCAAATAATTACGTATGTCTTCCTCCACTACAACCTTCCGCTCTTTCCATTTCAAGGACCATATACAAGATTCAAGATGTTTCTCATTCTCTCCCTGATGATATTCAACATTTTTCTGGCACCTCCAAACCTTTCAGACAACTTTCAGTAATAAGACTCAAGGCAGATTTTGGAAGTTAATTGCTGTGTAGAGCTGAACAAGACTTGCATGGTTTAGGTGTCAGGGTTTTTTTTTCCCCCAGATGCATTATGTTGTACTTACATAAAGATTATTCTGCCACCTTTTTACCTGCCTATTTTGTTCGAGTCCTTCGACAGATTTTCTCACCATCAGCACATTTGGCTACTTGAAAGAGCTAATATCACCAACAAAATTGGAAACTTCACCGTTCATTACTTTTTCCAGGTCACGGATGAGGGTATTGAATAGAAGTAGTCACAGCATCACTTACCATGGCTCATTTTTTCCAACCTGAAAAGCAATCACTAAACCCTACCCTTTTGCCTCCTATTCTTCAGCCAGCTTCCTATGCACAGGAGCAGCTTTGCTCCAGTCCTGTGGCAATGCATTTATTTTTTTAAAATAAACTTTGATACAGAATTTTATCAGAAACACTGAAAACCCAACCATGTCCACTGAACCCCCTGTATCCATGCTTATAACAATCTCAAAGAACTCCAGCAGCTTCGTACAGTCTCCATGCAATCAGAAATAATCCGTAATAGATTCATCAACCCCCAGGCACATCCGAACAAAAGTTACTACAAAGTTTGAAGCTTGAAGTTTCTGCAGCTCGTTGTACCAGCGCCTCCTTACTCAGCACGTTGAGAACCGCGGCCGTGCCCACTGTTCGGACCGCGCTGAATGCTCCATTGTCTGAGCCCCAGTGCTGCACAGTGCTCAGGGCCATGATCTGGCCACCAAACACCTTCCTTTGGGGAAGTTTCTACAGCATTTAGATGCTCATGTAGCCAGCTGATACACACATTAGAAATTCCCAAATAATCAAGGTATACATAAATTTGCTAACCTAATAACTAAAGTGGTAAATGCAACAGGATCAGATCAAATGTTGAAGTCTTCCCTTGATCAGAAAGGGTATAGTCTCTGAAATCATTTTCAACTGAGTATACTGCAAATCATTGGAGACTTGGATGCACAGAAAGGAACTACAGCTTCCAAACGGGACACGAGAACACTGCTGCAAAAGGAACAAGTTTGCTTCCCCTAGACAGCCATGGTTAAATAAATAAGTATACCCCAACTAACCCTGACTTGGGTTTTTATAATCAGTTACATACAGAAAATCATTTCCAAATTCAAAAGAATAAACATTTAAGAATCTAGTTATGCTGTGCACTTGTAAGCAGATGGTTTTTACTGGGAGGTGTATTCACATTCAGCCCTTTTCAAGTCCCACAACATTGAGTACAAAAGCACATGTGGGGTGTTCAGCAGCTCATGTCTGCCACCTCACACAGCAGGAAGATCTAGTGCAGCGGGGACACGGCCAGCTCAGTACAACTCCATGCTCCATTAAGCTCTGATACCCCAAAGCTATCAACAGTAGAAAGTAATTTAATGATTTGTCAAGATTCTCAGGTATCTCTCACAGACACCAGTTCCAGGAAGCGTTAACTTTCTACTCCCTGAGTACCATCAGTGGAAACTTAACATTCAAATATTTGCCTGTCATTTCTATTTCAGCTTGACCATCTCCAAAAATTTAGTTCAGTCATGGCCACAACAGTAAACAACCCCAGTTATCTTCCAGTAACGCTTCGTTTTTTTAAACCAACTCCCAGTACACATTTACTTGGTATCTGATAAGAACTTCCTTCGCTACCAGAAACAAACCAAAAGCCAACAAATCTGACATCTGTGAAAACGGGAACTTGTTCTAAGTCAGGAACATCATTTTGTACTTTTCAGGCAGCCCTGTTTCTGCTTCCTCCCATCCCATCTCTTGCTGCCGGCTCTCAGCCGAGCCCATGCTGAGCTGGTTTAAACAAGTACCAGGGGAAGCAGCAGAGCCCTTAGATCCGTTTACTTGTGTTATCAAACCACATCCTCCTACTCAAGGCATAAACTGCAAATGCCTACAGCGCTAATTAAGATCAGACAGGCATGGGAAAGAAATACTGAATAAGCCTGTATAGTTTGATTAGAAGCAACCTGCTAAAGAAACGAGACTTATTTTTGGAACAGATACAAGTTAGAGGTAGTTAAAAACATTCTGGAAAAACTCTCACCCTCCCAGCAGAAGTCTTTTCAGGCCATGGAACTGCTAATGGCTTCAGTGATCTCCCACAACTCTCAGGTGTTGAAAGCAGCACTTAGAAAGCACCCAGTCAACATACACATTCCTCTCATCAGGAAGGAAGCTATTCTGAAGGGGAATCTCACAAAGGAGAGATTTCCAGCCTCAGAGCTAGAAAAAACACTTCAAGGTTAGCATGCATGTTGCTGGAGGAAATGCCTCTGTTTACATCAAATTTGCAGTATGCAGATGAACTTCCTTGGCAAAAAATCAGCATTTAAAAAGCGACAGGAACTTAAAAGCGAGTTAATGCAGACACCTGTGGATGCAGTAGCTGGATTTGATTTTTCTGCGTTTGCTGTAGGAGAAGACAATAGGAAAGAAGTAAATAGCTAAACTAAAATCAAGTTGACTGTACTATTTAATTATAAGCTACCGTAACAGCAGTAGAGTCTTTCAATCACTGTATCCACCTTGCCTTCTAGTACTTAAATCTTGACACCAAGTGCTGCTAGCAAAATAAATGATGACTGTTCTCATTTTTAACCTGATGACTAAAAGGCTATTTCATGCCATATCTACATTTCCACCGAAGAAGTCAGGTCACATTACTGATTTGATGCATTTAAGGGACAATCCCAAGCTCTCTCCTAATACACAGTCATTTACAGATCCTACATCATCTTCCATTTCAAGAACCCAACTGCAAAACGCTTTTACCAGAATAGTCTGAAGGAGTTACTCACCAGAAGTTTCACCACCACCATCTCCTCCCTAGAAGAGAGAGAAACACATTATGTCTCACACTTCCCTATGTATTTTCCCCCTCCATCAAATGGGTACCCAACACTCCACATATGACCATGGCAGTTGGGCACAACACTCCATCCAGGAACACTTCGAGTGGCAAACCCAACAAAGCACTTTTAGACCAGTAATGGGCTCTTAGGGCAGATTCCAGAGGGCTGTGGTGGGTTCTCATACGTATTTCTGCAGACTAATATTGTGTGTTTGTAAGCACAAATTCTTATGGAGTGACTAATTAATTTCATCAACTGTTTATTTACCTAATGTACTTCTAAAAGTTTAAACAGACAGATGCTACTGAAGGAATCCTGATGACATGTAACATGCGGCATATTTGTTATTCCTGCACTGTGAAAGAGGCGGGTGGGCAAGACCACTTTATCACATCCTACATCAGGCAGCACTGGCAGTAATCAGAACACTGTCAGTGCTGAGCAGTAGTGACAAGAAAGCTGTGCTGTGAACAATTACCAATATTTCAGTGTCCCCTCCTTTCTACCAAGCCACTCTTTCCAACACAAAACATTTATCTGTTAGCAAGGCCAAGCGCATTTGTTCTATCCAGGATATTTAACTGCACTTGCAAAACACAGATCAGGTTTTGTTTCAATGCTGCTGATAAAGTTTCCTTCACTACATAAACAGCTAAACATTCTTTTCATACTGAATCTGTTCACAGGCTGCAACTTGACACAAAGATATAGAAAGTCTTCCAGCAGCAGCCAAGGCTCCTCAATGGCATGAAGTTTTATCAACTTTCATAGATTTTACATTGTTAATTATATAGTGAAAGTGCAGTCATCAGGATATAAATGCACAGAAACTCACACAAATATATCACCTAGAATCTCAGGCTGGGCTACAGTACACTAGCTCCTCCTCTTGCTGTTTGCAGCTCTAACTACTGCATAAAATTTAAGTATTCCCCATTGGAAGAATCTGTTTGCAAAGTTAAGAACCACAGTATTTAACACAATTAAGTAGAAAACAGAATTAGAGTAAGCAGTTTTCTGTGGTAGCAGCTATAAATTTAATCTCGCTTATATATGCTAAATTGGAACAAAACATTTTCTGTGAAGAACAGTTTTGTGGCTTGAAACGCCTAATAATAACAAAAATGGGTTGTGATGATTGATGACAATTACAAAAATAAAGCTTGCTGTTCATATCACATGAGGCAGAAGATCAACGATTTACCTACCCAGTTCTTTTCAGAAAACCTAAAGCTGGAGAGCTTTAAAGAAAAAGGTTTCTCTTTTTCCCACTAGAATTTATTTATGAAAGTGAAGTCTACCCCAGGTTCCTCTTTTTCAAAGTTCAGAGGAATTACTACCCTTCACCCTGTTTTTAAGTGTAATCATACATCTAGCAAACTCCACATTAACACTACAAACCATGCTCCATATTGCTTCCAAGAAACAGAAATAAAACAAGCATTTGTGCTACTGGGGTAAGTAACTTGTTGGGATGTGAAACCAAGTCCTTTGTGAGATCCACATAGTTTGTTGTAGGTAAGGATTTTGTAAAATCTGTTAAAACACACAATTGCACACATGGCTGAATGTAGATTTCACACCACTTCATTACTGTCTCATCAATAAGAAGAGTTAAGAGCTCTAGGAAGCGGTGCTTTTAGAAAAATCCAGCCCTTCATCAACATGCTCTAAGACTATCACATGGGAAAGGGAACCCTCAGGAAAGAACAGATTTGAGAATGAGGTTTCAAATCGTACAATGCTTACAACTGTGGGAATATGGGTGATAAAGCAGCCACACATAGAGTGTGAATCGTCCCATTATCTGGCTCTTCATAATAGTTAATGGACTGACCTTGGGATCTACAAAGTCTCCACAGTTTGCATCAGCTGAGTTTCTTCTTTGTGGTCCAGACGATTCGCAGCCGTCTCTGATTTCACCTGGTTTCTTAGTCCCTACAAGCAGAGGTTGATTCTAATCAGGTTGCAAGACAAACTTACTGGAAAAGCAAATCATAAACAGGGATTTGGGGGAGTTTGGCTGTTTTGGTTTGGGGTTTTTTTTTTGGGCTGTGTGTGGTGGCACCTTTTTTTGTTCGGGTTTGGTTTTTGGTTTTGTTTTTTAATCAAAGCTTTACCATTCTAAGAAATCCTGGTCTTTCAGATAAAAACTCACAAGTTACTGTCTTACAACAGCTTCTCATGCAGCTGAGGGCGTCATTGAAACAGATGGAAACAAGGGTCACAAGGCCATCTACACTGGCACTCCTCCACAGAAATGGAAGCTTAATTCCAGCTGCGAGTACAACACAAAGCTAAACTTTCTTGGAATTATCCATACCAATCAATGCTGCTACAAATACTAAGACACAAGTTTGCCTTACTCTGGCTCGATTAACTTGGAGAAATAGCATCCAAAATACAATTCTCTTAGCTATCTGCTTGCAACACATCCAAGACCAGCAGCTGCAGGCTGATGTTATAGAAAAAATGCATTAACGCATGTCAGCAGATCTGGAAACAGAGCACTACATTCTTACCCGATGATTTAGCCCAGGAAGGTGGGTTTTCTTCAGGAGTTCCAAA
Organism: Patagioenas fasciata; assembly: GCF_037038585.1. Taxonomy (NCBI): domain Eukaryota; kingdom Metazoa; phylum Chordata; class Aves; order Columbiformes; family Columbidae; genus Patagioenas; species Patagioenas fasciata. The sequence goes on along the minus strand of NC_092537.1, from coordinate 4,899,031 downwards.
GATGCTGGATGCCATTTTGTTCCTTCGCACAGGTTGTTCTTTTGGTTCATCAAAACCCAAGGAAAAGTTGGACCCGCCACCAGGAGGACGCAGCACTCTGCGAAGAAAGAGAAAGAGCTTTACAACCTCGCATATACCACTACTAAGCTGCGTTCCAGGATATAAAACAAGACTAATAAGCCCAGAGATCATTGTTGGCTCTTGCAATGGGCAGTCACACAACATAAACTCTGTCCAAACGGAAACTATGCAAGATGACTGTATTATACATTGACTTTTAACAAACGGCACAGACTGTCATGTCTTTGGCACATAATTTGAACTAGACACATAAGCCGCCTGCCAGCGCTCAGTCCAGGCACTGTATCTCCCCTTCAGCGACACTTACAAAAATAAAATGCTCCTGCTCTCTACTTGTGCCCTGGCTTCACTCGGTGTCAACAAGAGCTGTTGCTACCAGTCTTCAGTCTGAGTCACAAAATAAAATGATGTGGAGATGTCAAATTTCAGCTTTTTTAAGAGAACCCTGTGAAGGTGAACATTCATCTTCAAACTAGGAACACAACAAAGACTAAAGTTTGGCATATAAGCCAAAGTACCAGTTGCATCACTGATGATGAGGGCTGCAGCCTTTATCTAGATTTGCTTCAGTGAAAAGACGCTCAAGCCTGCAGCATGGTACTGAACTGGGCTTAAAAGATGCAATGAAATGGTTTTAAGTTAGACTGTTATTAGGAGACACACACATACAAAGCTCCAGATGCATAACCTGAATCTAACAATCTTCCATTAGACAGACACAAAAGACACCTGCCTGGTACTTCATAAGCTATATCATAATCTGCTTTCCAACTTGCAGAAATCAGCCAAACGTAACAGCAGCAAAATAAATCTCAAAACGTAAATTCCTTCAGATCTTATTTTCTTAAGTGTGAGATCTTTTCAAGGCTGATGTGTTAGCTGGAGAAACCCAACAAAAGCTAGGAGAGTAAAAATGGTCATACGAGAACTGCAACAACACCCAGAAAGATGCAAGTACACCCACACAACTGGGTTTTCAAGACATCCAGTGCTCTGAAGACCAAAACAAGCTCGGAAAGGTGCATACTTTATCTGCTTTTCAAATAATTTAATAAATTAGAGTTTCACAACAGAAAACAGTGCAGTTTGTTAAACGCACCAACCTAGGGATCCAACACAAAGAACACATCTGATTTTATAATGTCATCACCATCAGCAATAGCATCGAGATCTTTGGAGACTTTGTGCCTGTTACATTCCAGATGCCACACAGAACTCCAGTCTACAGAGCTCAAACAACAGCAAGAAAAATTCACAAAGGTGTTTGGCATGGATATTTAGTGTTACTTAACTAGCATACTACTTTTCCTTACAAAATTCTTCTCCAAAGTTCTAATTACTAATACGCAGCTGCTAATGGGAGGATCCCAGTAGATTGTATAATATGTCTTAAGAATCCAAGGACATTTTTATGACTTGCTTTGACTCCTTTCTGAATTAAGAGATATGGTACAATGGTCTCTAATAATTTCATTATCTTTTTTCTCAGAGGAAACATCCTGGAATAGAAGGTTTGTTTTCTTAGTTACATCTGTTGCACTTGCTAATCTGAAGAACACTCTGTTCAAAGGAACACTTGCTCCCACATCTTAGATCACCTTTATTTTACCAGAGCAGTGAAACTAGTACTCCAGTTTCCACTGACAGTCTTAATGAAATTAACAGATGAGGTAACTGAAGGAAAAAAAACACCACTCAAACTGTTAAAATTCCCTCTTGTCAACCTTAGCCAGAGGTTGACAGATTTTATTAGAGGCCTCTCACAGCCCCAAGATGATGTAACATGGTCATCAAAGCCACATTTAACACTTCAAGCAATGAATTCTCTTAAAATCGCACCCAATACCCAGTGATGCATACTGAAAATTCAGCCACAGCTCCATCCAGGAAGCACTCCTGCAAATGGTTGGGGTTTTGGGTTTTTTTTTGTTGTTGTTGTTTGGGTGTTGTGGGTTTTTTTGCTTTATTTGAAAACGCACCTCGAAAAGCCAAATGCAAGCAGGAAGGATCTGCTTTGTCAGGCCCAAACCTTACACAAAAAGGACATGATAGCTTGAAAGAAAAAAACCGACACGATCCTCTCCACGCTAGTTGTTACTCCTGCAGAAACGTGGGTGCCCGACAAAGTGCCGTGGTGCATCTCTCCCAGACGTACCTGCCAAGTTTTCTTTGTTCCGAGACAGGCTGCGCCTTCCTCCCCCCTCCACCCTTCCCAGCCCCGTTCGCCCCCCGGGAGCGCGGCCGAGGCCCCGCCGCAGGGTCGGAGCCGGGGGAAGGGCCGCCCCCGCCGGGCACCGAACCGGTCACGCCGGGCAGGGCGAGGGGCCGGCGGCCGCCGAGCGCAGCGGCGTGCAGGACCCGACCTGCCAGCGGAGAACAGCCCGGCCAGACCCGCGGGCTCCCGGCGGAGCGGGCAGGTGGGGAGGCCGGGGAGAGCAGACAATAGAGCCGGCTCGGCCCCACCCAGAACGCGGCAGCCCCCGGCGCTGCTCCGCCGGGCCAAGGGCTAAAGGCGGTGTGAGCAGCCGCGGGGAGGGAAAGGTGGCGGGGAGAGGAGGGCAACAGGGGTGCGGTGCCCCCCCCTCCCCACCCGCGATGTGGCTGCGTGGCCGCGTAGCGAGTCGCCTCCCTTCTTTGTTCGGAGGAGGCAGGGACGCACACGCACACCCGAGCAGCCCGGGGTGGGTCTCGCCAGCTCCCACCCCTGCAGCTCCCACGCCCCCCTCCCCCAGGCAGCTGCGGCAGGGCACGGCCACGGCCTGGCCCCCCCCGGCCGCCCCCTCAGCACCGCTCCCCGCCAGCAGCACAGCTGACGAGCCCACAGCCAGCCCGCTGCCCCCGGGTGGGTGCGGCCGCAACCGCCACCTCCTGCCGACCTGCCCGGCAAACGGCGAACACCAACCACACAACCGGCCGGCGCCCGCGGCTTCACCCTGGCACCGCGCCTCGCGTCCCGCCACCCCACCCTCAGAGCCGCTCCGGGCAGCCCCGGCCAGGTCCCCGGGCCCTGAGGCGAGGGGGAGTGACAGCCCCACCGCGAACGCCCTCAGCGCCACCATCCTGATGGTCCCAACGGCCCCCGAGCCGCCGCTCCCCGCCGGACCTGGAGCTGTTCCTGCCACTGGGGTCCATGCCCGAAAAGGTGGTTGTGGTGGTCATGGCGGCAGGGAAGGAGGAGGTGGTCGAAGGGGAAAGGGCTCCGTTGAAAGGCCAACGGGGAGTGACGGTCCCGGGATCGGAGCTTCCTCTCCCTCCCTGCCTCTCCCTGCTGCTGCCGGTGACAACTGCGGCCACCGCCCGCACCGGCCGCACCTTTTATAGCCACTTTAAGGGCCGCCCCCTAGCGGCTCTCTCATTGGATGGTTTAAACCCAACCCTGCGTTTCTATTCGACAGCATCCTGCCACTCTGCCCTTTGGCCCGCCTCACCGTCTATTCTGAGGCGCCGTAAAAGCTTATTGGTGGAGCAATACGTCTGCTCTGCGGTGATTTGCTGCACCGAGGTGGCGGCGCCCTTTGTTGGTGATTGGCGGGAGGCCTGCCGCTCATATCCGATAAGCTGTGATTGGCTTAGTCACACATGAGGAGAGACAAAAGTCTCGGTGCGGTTTCCCTTGTGAGGGGCTGAGACCCCGCGGGACTGTAGGACCCCCTGTGAGGGGAATCCGGGCGAGACGGCAGGCCCCACCGCCCCACCGCCCCACCCATCGTCCTTCCTCGACAAACACCCCTTCATGGCATCCATGTGCCCCATAACACCTCTATGGACATCACCTCAAGTACCATGAAACCCCCAAGCACCCCACTTGGCCATGCCTGAGGCCCAACTCCCTCACACTTATTGCCATGGTGGGAGGTGGCCTAGCCCACACCTGCCTTGAAGTTGCCTCAGAACATGTCATGGCGCAACTCCAAAATACAGGGTTGAACAATAAATAGGCACGGGAGGTGTTTGCACAAGGCCACTGCGATGTTAGAGGCTCCAACGAGGACAGAGAAACATCCCATGGCCTGCAGAGACACACGGGCTGCAGCAGCAGGGATAGTGTGAAACACCTCAGAGCAGAACAATAAAATAACCTGCAATATCAGACAGTTTTGGAGCAGTGGATTATTCCATGCAAGGACCAGAACATCTACAGCAGGTGGAGAACAACACCCAGCGACACTGCTCACCCGTGTCTTAAGACCACAAGGCTGAAACTCGTGCTGTGTGTGCCAGCAAAACACTCATACAGCACAATTTAAATTACTAAATGCTGGCTGTTAACCTACCAAATCCACTTTTGATTTGGTGACTGGGAGCTTCCTGAACTCCCTGCAACTTTCAGACACACTGATGCTTCCCCAATCACCATGACTTTCACTGCAAACGCTATTTTAATTAGTACTTGCACAAAAGAGAGAAAGAGAAAACAAGACCTCTGTTTCATCCATCCCTCCCAGTTTGCACTAATAACAGCCCTTACCACCTCCAAAACACTTTTTCTCTAGAAAAATGTTTCTTTTTGGTCTGCAAAATGTGAGCTTTGTTTGTGCTGCTTCACTTTATGTACAACATGAGGTCAAGTGTTAGAATTATCACCAGCCTCAACACTAGCACAGCTCAGGAAAGAGCCGAACTGCTGAAACTACATAAACAGGCCCACAGTATTTTAGATTTTCTAACCTAGGATCTCTTAAAAATTGTTTAAATATAAGCCCCAACCACTATTTAGGTCCCCAGGGAATCCTCTGTTGCATCACATCTTTCTAGAGGTAGATTAAAGGGAAATTTTAAGTAACATGACACAGTTGTATTCATTCTGTTATCCCGTAGGCCTGGGCATTAAGAAGTCAAATGATACCTATTTGCACACAGGTAAGTGTCTGCTCTCGCGGGAGCTTTCAAAAGTATTTTGTCATCTAAATGCTCTTTATTCAAACCCACAGGATTTGACTCTTAAATCTGCACCCCTGAGACATATGGAGCCATTTTAAAGACAAGATGAAGAAAAACCTGTTCCCTCTGACAAAGCTAGTTTTAACATGCAGCTTTTAAATTCTAAATCTTCCATATTTCCAAGAGACCCCACTGGTCTCCCAGAAAGTCCTGAATGCAAGGTAATCTTTAAATAAAAGCTGCTTTGCTGCTTATTTACCCATAACATGATGAAGTGGTTTATGAAGACAGCTACAGAAACTGGGCTTACGATCCTTCCCAGGACGATGACATCTGACCACAACAATTCTCAACAGCTGTTTGAAAAACTCAAGACACCAAGCAATTCCACCTGTTGCTGAAATTCATCCAGCAACGAATGCAAAAAGCATCTGGAAGTCTGAACAAGACTGCAGGAAATGCAAGGGTTAGGCAAGGAGAGATACCATTGGTTTGAGAAAGGCCTCAGCTTGGTCATCCTCCTGTGACCAAGGGTTTCTTCTTCACGCCAGTCTCTGCTACTTATGGCAGTCACAAAGCACGTTGTTTATTCCAAGCACATCATACATAAAAGAGGTTTTGACTCAGTCTTGTCTTCTTCCCCTAATTCATTCACAGCTGAAGGTAAAAAGCAGCAGCTAATAAATAATCCTTGTTACAGCTGGATTTGCTGCTGTCAAAGACTTTGGCCTGTGAAGGAATGCATGGTGGAAGTTCGGTGGAAGTCTGGAATCCTACAGATTCACCTGTTTGTCCTACCGAGCAGATGCTGTATGTTGTGAGAGTTGGGAAAGTTGCTTTGGTGCCTCTCTGCACCTTCAGGGGAAGTTCCCATTTGGGAAGAAGGTTTGAATCATGATGTCCAGACTCAAAGCTGCAGAGATGTAGCTCTGAACAAGATGAAAAGCAGAGTGGTCAATTTATGCTGCTGTTCTCTGGGCATGCAGCATCATCAGCATACTCCAAAACATTGCTTCTTGGTGGAAAAAAAAGCCAAGCATCACTGAAAGGGAAAGTCACTGTCCTGACAGAGTCCTCATCAAGCTTCTTTCATTCCACTTTTCTTGTCCAAGTTTGCTTAAACTGTTTTCTTAATCAAGCGATTCTTGCAGGGCATCACATGTGCTTTAATGAGATCTACAACTGCATGCCAAAAGGGCATCTAAGCCACCAAAACCACCACAAAATTAATCGCAGCGTCCCTTGTGTCCACGTCCCCTGGAGAATATTCCTTTCCAAAGAAGAAACAATTGTTTACTATTTATTTGGTCTTCCACAACCTTGCTCTTTTCCCGGTGCTCCAAAGTCATCCTCATATCAGGACTAATTGTTAAAATCTACAACTCTTCCCACAGTCCCCATTCCCACTGCAGGTCCTTGCCAACTCGTGCACTTCTGTCATCTTTCTACCGACTCTCAACGTTTCCAGGATCTCTGCTGAGAGCCACCCGCTTCATGGCAGCACCACCAGCCCCACCTCATCCCTTCCACGTGAACTGAAATTCCTCAGGGATAGAGAAAAACTCCTCCTAAGGGCACTAAAACCACTTCATAAACCAGCAGGTCCTCCCAGCATCTCCATGGCAGAGCATGGCCACGGTGCTAGTGAAGAAACCAGGAAACCTCTGTCATTAAGCATCTTGAAAGCCAATCAAAAACTGCAAACAGGGTTCAAAATCCAGCCTTCCATCTCCCATTTCTCCTACACCCTAACCACCAGGGAGAAGTGCTGTACCACCAATTCATTCTGACACTAAGTACAAAACAGCAAAATCAATTAAGAGGATTAAATTATTCACTATCCGAACACATTCAGTTTGGCAACCGGTTAAGAGTCAGAATTAACAACCCTCAATAATCCAGAAAATGAAATATATTAGATTACAGTGATAATGTAATTAAGAATAGTTTGAGTTATTTAAATGCTTTTAGATTGACTCGTTAGTCCACAACAGTCCACGCCAGCTGATAACAAGCTTACTGAGAAGTGGCCACAATCTAAAACTCTAATAAGAATATTTCAATGTATTGTTCACTTTCAATTTAATAGATGATGATCAAGGAAGCATCTAGTTTTTCATTTTTAGCTTTGAAAACAAAATTGCTATTCCTTAGAAATTAAATTCTTTCCAACTGGCTGAAGCATAGAAAGTATTCTTTCTGTCAGCCAGTCATGTTATACCTTTTCATTAATGTTGCAGTAACAGTCACAATAGAACCAGGATCCAACACACAAACAACAGCACTTATGTTACAGTCTGACTCAGAAGTAATGAAGGTCCTAGAAAAGAATATTATTGTGAGAAAATAATCTGGTTTTGGCTATAACCTTTGCAGAGATGCTGTATCCGTTTTGATATTGCAGTTATCTCGCAGCAGCAATTATCTTTGCACTACTTTAGGGATTTTTCTTTTGTTGAGAACACCTCCATAAGCCTGTACAACAATCTCTCATGTTTCCACTTGGAGTATTTCCTTACACTCTTGGCAGTTTTGCATATTCCATTTCCGAACAGCTTTGCACTCCAAGAGCCCCTTTTGAACCAGCACCTCAGGCCGCTTAAGATTGATCTCCCAAGAGCACTATTAAATGGGCATTACCCCCATTGTGCAGATAAATGAAGGCATTGATTTTCAGGTGTTAACTAAAGGTCCCACCAAAACCAGCTGCGCTTTCAATCTCTCATTATCCCCCCCATGCAGGAATACAAATGCCTAACTTTCAGTGCCTGATACACACAATTTTGGGTACTACTTTCTTCCACAGCTGAAACTGTTTGAGGGACGGAAGCCCCAGCACAAGCTACAGGCAAGGTCTCATCCACAAGAACTCGCTAGAGCATTGTATGCAATTACGACTTACTCCATTCGTTTTCATTTAAAACCACGAGAGGAATATTAACTAAATTGCACGGCAATCACTTTAGAATACATTATTTGAAAATTGTAGGTAATACTACAATTTGCCCAGGCTCCTGAAGGATCCCAGCTGTTTTAATAAACATCAAAAACTTACCTCCCACCTAGTGTGACAAGACCTTTCTGCCCAGTTCTCCTTTGTCCTCCGACACGTGAACTTCTAGTGGTCCTTTAGGCTACCAGCATAAACATGAGAACCGTTACAAATCAATCCAGGCCAAACAGCTGAGTGAACTCCAAATAATTTGATCCAAATCATTTATATCCCTGTATTTCAGACCATTTCTGAACCATGGCCCCAGCAGCAGCTTTCTTAGTGAAGCTGTAGTGACAGCAAAACCACTCAGGTCCCAGCAAACAGGAATCAACAGGTAAATTCTCGAAGCAAGAGGAGCTGTACTGACAAGCAACAGGTTCTGTCATAATGGAAGCTATTAATATCAATATTTGAAAGACCATGCAAGAAGTTTAAAAAAATTTAAAAAACAAGTCATTTCTGTGTTGCTGCATACACAAATATGGATCAGAATGTGCCAGCCCAGTTAACAGTTCGCAAGGCTAACAGAAATTAAATGTTTGAGGCTCCTGAGGAACTAAGCCACTCGGGTTCTTGGAGAGTTCCTTGATTTTTATTTAATCGAGGAAACACCTCTCGGAAAAGGCCATTTCGTCGGGTTTTGATTGTAGGCACCATCTCACATAAACACCATTCAGCACCGTTAGAGCAATTATTTCAGAAATATGAGGAGCACACTCAGGTGAGAGAAATGGAGAAATTTAGGTGAATCCTGCACAGAAGTTCCTGATGGATGAAGTAAGCACTCTACTTAATTCAGGAGATTAACGCATTGTTTCCCAAAGCCTGCCCTTCAGTACCTGTCACCTGTCTTACATTGCCTCAGGAAAGAAAAAATAGTAGGCAAAACAAAGCAGGGAGTTTTGAACTTCAGAGTCCTAAGCTGGGCTGAAAAACAAACAAAACATATTTAAGGAGACCTCACCCTTTCTTCAGAAACTAAAGCAAGTCCAAACATCTTTTTTGGCCAAACAAGATAAAGACAACTTTCTCCTGGGGGAAGTGTTGGCATGACACCAAGTTGAAAGAATTTTATACGCTGTTATCAGAAGTCTGGCCAGGTGCAAAGCCAGAGGTTCTAAAGCCAAAGAGGAACATATTCCATGGCAAACCTGTGAAAGGTGTTGAAATATACTTCCCCCACACCCTTTATTTCAAGGAAGTTTTTTCCAGGCCTTTGGGGGTTTGGATATGAAAACACTTGTTCACACGAGGGAATTCCAACCTTGCAATATACCACAGAAGTCTACAAGATATATACCAGAATCAGAAATAATCTGCTTAGCAGTAGAATTCCCTGGAATTAAAGCAATGGCATATGACAGATTACATTCTTCAGCTACAGAGACTAAAGCAACTGCAAAAATAACTATTGTTTTTCTTCTATCTCCATTAGATGTAAGTATCAAAGATGATAAAATTGTGACTCAAGTCAAACAGATCATTGTTCATCAACTAAACGCACAGACCCATGATTTCGCCACAAAGTTACAGAATTTGCAGATCCAGCAGGCACAGGCATAATAACCACTTCTTGAATGAACCATTACAAAGCTACCATCAAAAAGCAAGCTCTGCTAACAAGTTAATATCTAAAAGAGCCATAACTTAGTGCAAACACTATGAAATATTAGAACATTCCCAGGACATCATGACGAGAATGCTGTTGAATAGACAGATTTATCATGAGGTATAAAGACAGATATATGATCTTTCATGGATTTCACTGCAACCTCTAAACTTCCCCATGAGAAAACTCAAGAGCTTTGTGGAGAAGACTCATTGTCAACAGCTCCCTGCAGTGCCTGGAGCAGGAACACCATAAGGGTAAAGCAGAGCTCGGAGTCTATGCCACCATAGCTAAATACACCCAAAACCACAACTCGTTTATTTTTGCTTTACATTTCCAAGCATCTCCCATTGGATACCATGGTAAAATGAATGGTTAACAAAATCATTTGCTCTTTTAAGCTTAATGTTCACATCAGAAATAATTCAAATACAGTTTTAAACACACTGCTCTAACAATATTCATGTTTCTACTAAAGACTGACACAAAGAGCTCAACCCAACGGGATAAGTAGTCCAGTATTTTGCAGTTTGCCTAATCAAACTTCTTTGGCTTAGCCAAGCGTGCATATACGCACAAAAATAGACAAAACTGACTTCTATTTCCAGTTCAACTACTGACTGAGAGGTCTCAAGGCAGCCTTTCATTTTCCAGCAGTCTTCTGACTGTAAAAGGGGGATTATGCTTACTTACCACACAGAAAGTTGAGAATTGAGAAGCATAAAGTGCTGCAGAGAAAGAAATACAAGTTCTGAGTACTATTACTCCACAGAAAAATAAAGAAAACTGGTTATTTTAAACAAGAAGTTTATTTAAACAACAAGACGCTTTACTTGAAGGGAAAACTATCTAGGATTTTTTTTTTAAGAGTAATTTATCCCTACTTAGACAGAGATTGCTCTACATGTAACAGCTACGTACAAAAAAGTTATAAAATTGTCCTTGGTTTTACAATGATAAAAGAAAAACATTGAAATTATCCAATCAAACAAGGTATGCAAGGTTTTTGTTTTTAAACAGTGAGAGCAAAATAACTTACTGGAATATAAAGATAAAAGTAGAAGGAGCATGCCACTAACGGAGAAAGGGGCATTTTCACAGAACCAGTTTGTTTTCCCACCCCGTCTCCATTAAATGTTGATCAAAACATACCATTGGCCATTTAGTTAAAAAAAATATGCATTATGTCTGTGCACATACACCAGTTACTTTATGTACAATAGAAGGAATAGGAAAAAAATCAGAGAGAGAAGAGAGAAAACTATACTGCAGTAGTCGGGATGTGGCTGAACCAAGTCTCGTCTCATTTTTCTAATTGCGGATGTGTCGCCTGCAGGAGCACAGTTCTGGACTGGAAAGTAGCGGCGTTCTTTTTGTGTGTGTTTGTTTTTTGTTTTTTAGTAAACTCCTCCTGTTTGCTGCTGGAACACATCAATTGTATCTTCATCCTCCATTTCCAACTACAGCAGAAAAGAGAAAAAGACTTTCAGCTCTTTTCAAATATCTGCTACAGGCTGGGTTTTCTTACATTTCCTATCTTCATGTTTATTTTTTACACAGTTTAACCAGCCCAGCCCCACTCCCTTCTGTCATCATCACTTTGGACATTTAACCTGCTTCACCATAACTCAAAAGCAAAGACATTTCATGGAAAACAACAAAAAAAAGCCAGTTGATAGCTGTTGTCCTAGAATAAATTCCAGTATGTAACTTCAGGGTGCATTGTATGACTCCTATGGAAAAGATGAGCATTCATACTTTTTGCCATTGCTGCTTCTTTCTCCTATTTACTTCCTCAGTTTACCTTAGAACACTGCCACAATTCCACTTTGCTGCTGTTGTTCAAATGTGCAAATGGCTTCAGCTACGGCACTAAAGAAAGCAGACTATAATTAAGGCCCCTGGCCCAACCAGGCAGCAAAACTGAGCATCAGCAAGCACAAAAAAAATTTAAAACACTTTATATAGTCAACAATATAACAAACTGCCAGTGAGGAACAGCAATAATTTATTAATATAAACCTCTTTTTTACTCTAAGTTTTACAGTTTATATTCCTGGGATGTTAATGTGACCTACTGTCAAAATCTGTACCAAGACTGAAGGAGTTGCTAAAACTAATTTAAGTTATATTTCTAAACAGTCTCAATTTCTACTCCAGGAAACCAAACTGGTCTATGGCATTTACCACAGCTATAAATAGACTGATCCTCAGCTTCGGTATAACACGGATGGAGAGAAAAGCACCCTGTTGCCTCAATTATCAGTATTCCAAGGTAAAAAGCTGCATAGATCGTGGCCATAAGAGGCACACTGTAGAGAAACTGCTTAGAAAACACAAATCTACTATAAAACTTCTGAAAACAAGAGTCCCTTATTTTGTAACAAGTGGTTCTGAAAAGCATATAAAACTGTATCACTTGGAAAGGCTGATTAAACACAGCTCCATGGAGCTACAGAGAAATACTCAAGAGTCGCAGTGAACCATTCTTGGAATGGCCTTTGTTTTACCCAGTTACAGACAACCCAGACCTCACAGTATTCACTGATTTTATGCCGATGAAACGCAGTTTCAAATTACAAATAACAGAAAATTAGTATTACAAATGTAAGCTTGCAAACAGGATATCTGAAAACATCCTGAAAATCTCTTATCAAAAAATAAGGCATTACTTCAGAAAAAAACTCACTTCTTAACTTACCAATTCTTATTTCAGAGCTGGGAATCAATAAAGTGACAGTTTTACAAGACTCACCACCTGTACACTGCGCTTTATTTTCTTATTACTACAGTAATACAGACTTATTATTCAAAACACTAAAAAAGTCTTAAGATTCCCTTTCTAGTAATGCTAAATTAGTTATACCAAAATAACGGTTAAAAAAACCACCAAGTTTTACCACTATCAGATACAATTACACCAGTATTATATATGAAACAGAAGCATAAATTCCTGCAGCAAATTTCCAATAGAGTTCTCTAGTCTTGCTTCTGTCCTTTACCTGTGCAGGTGTGTCTGTTTCATTAATTGGCTGCCCATCGAACCGGAATCTGATTTGCCTCATTGACAACCCCTGGACAAAGAGAAGTAACACAAAGTGAAGTAAGTCTGGTGTAAAAGTACTCACTCGTTTTCTCTTGAACTTGTCACTGGAATTACAGCACGATCATTACAAGCCACCATTCATAATGCACAATATAGTTTTCCTACTCCCCTCATGCCCTGACTTCAAGGCGTTTCACTACAAATCCTTAGAATCTGTTCTGTATTAAAAACAGCATTGTGTCCAATAACTAAGAGAAGCAACAGTGCCCCCACTGACTGTACGTTAAAATAAAGCAATTCCTAGTACACAAGTCTCACCCCAAAGGCCAGGATTTTCATAGTGCTTCTAAATAATTCACTTAAAAATTAAATGCAACACTTTGGGTAACAAATGTTAGAGATACTTAATGCTCCTTTTTCATCTTCCCCAAAAGCAAACGTATTCCAAAATATTTTCTACAGAAATGCAACCACCATCTATTAATCTGCAGCAGCAGAGTTGGCAATAGCAACTTTTTTGACCTTGAATTCCTATTAACAAGAAATCAACAGATCAAAGTTTATCCATGCACAGCTGGAACTTAAAAAAAAAAAAACCAACCACAAAACAAAACCTTCTGCTTCCAGAAACTACTGAACAGTATTTCAAACCAGCATTTCTACCACACAAGAGTAATTTTGCTGACTTCTCTGATCCCCCAGAAGACTTTTCTCATTCTCACTTGTGCCAACAGATTCAAAAAGATAACTAAATAGCAACAATCCCTTCTATTCATAACACAAGCTCCAAGTGCACAAGTTTTCAAAGGTATTCTAGAGCAAAGGAAGATGAATGAAGACCAAGGATACAACCAGAACTAAGAACCTTGGTATCTATTTCTTTCCCAGTTCTATCTACTCTACTATCTCTACAGAAGAACTAAAAATGCAAGAAGTCTGGTTGGTTTTGGAGGAAATCCAATGGATTGCATGGAGCTGCGCTGGCACTCGGAGTTAGAAAAGCCACCTGCGCTTCGCCATGCAAGAGCAGATACAACACACAAAAGAAAACTTGCTAGTTATTTTTGAAAAGATGATTTTAATAAAGAATATGAGTAAACATTTTGGTCAAGATTTTATAGTTCACAGCAAAATGCCTTCTCTGGTGTGACTAAGATTGTACAGCGCTCGCTCAGAACATCATCCCATTTAAGAAAACCATGTGGCCGAGTGTCAAAGCAGCAACACATTTTTGCACGGCAACATTTGGTTTGAACCGTTTTCTCAGGCATTTTGTTTCTTAAAATATATATTTCCTACTCCAAAAGTGTTGGGTTTTTGCAGGTTCTTGACAACTTTGTGAGCTGAGTAAACGACAGCTGAAAACATACTTAAAAATTGTACCTTGGGGAGATCAGTATCTACAAAAAATTAAGTATATCCCATGGATGATTTTTTCCCACTTAAAATAATCACAAATAGTCTTCATCATCTAAACATACCATTCAAGGTATAGTTCCTTCCATTTTAGATCTACTACATGAAATACATGATTTTCATTCTTTAAAGCTCCTGAATTCTCTACTCTACACAGCTTCCACCTTTCCAAAATTAAATCTGAAGTCCACAGAGTAAGGATTTTAAGACTGAGTGTGCCAAGGTAGGAACACAAACAAAATCTAACTTTTAGAGACACACAGAACAAATGCTTTCAACCAAAGTCTGAGAAGTAAGCACCTAAAAAATAAAATGTAAAGATAAGTCCATCTCCACAGAAATATCCTTTGGATAACTACTGGCTTAAAACCAAAATCAGGAAAAAAAAAATGTCTCCTATTCTAAAGATTTCTTTTTTCTCTCCAATTGACACTTTGGGGTTTTTGTTGGTTTGGGTTCTGTTTTGTTTTTTAAAGTAGATTAGAAATTTCGGTGAAAAGTTTTAAAATCTTTCTTTTGTTTGCATCCAAGTATCTGAAGAACAAATGGTGCTTCTAAAACCATCCTTCCCAGGACTTTACAAACAATTAACCAACCCTCAAACTCCCCAAAAGACATATATAACTGCACTTTACTGTTGGAAAAAGCAATACACAGTGATTTTCATAATATAACATGAGCTTGTATGACAGAGGTAGGAAAAATGAGCTCACAAGGACATATTAGCAAGAGCTGATTTTCCCTCTGTTTATTTTTATCACTATCCTGTTGCAGCAAAGGGTAAACTGAAGAGCTTTTGCCACTCTGTATTTGAATTAGTTTGTTTTGCTTGGTGGCGAAATAGTTACCTCACCGTTTTATACTTATTTTACTGTATTTTATCGTATCGCTGAATTTTTGTTATTAAAAAACAAACCTTCCCCAATTCCAAACCCTTTTGTAGAGATGGAACTTTTTAAGGCACACATTCATTGAAAAATCATGGACACTAGGGACAAAGTTTTCCTAATCAAAAGCTTCAGAAGAAAGTGATAAATGGAGCTACTCCTACACAGGCCTTTTCTAAACTTGCAATAGCTGCCTCCAACTTACTAGCCCAGCTGCAGTTGCCACTACACTAGCAGAATGTATTTTTTTTTTGTCCCTCAGAGGGTTAATTTGACAACAAGGCCACAAGAGAAAAAACAAAGGTCCTAATTAAATGTATAAATTTCTCAAGCTAGACATTAGACACCTTCACACCCTGAAATACTCTTTGATATTCTCTCTTCTCAATGCAACAGTACTAAGCTAATAAACCAGAAGTCTACGACCAGACCAAGAAGTTACTCAGAGTTATAAAAATACCTCTGATTATCACTCAACTATCATAGAGTTCATATCCGGGTTCCTAAAGCACCCCTTCCATACTGATATTTTTGAGCAGTGGAGTAACAGCCACCTCCCAACAGCCTACACCTATAATGCAGATTTCACAAAGATAACAACAGATCTTTATTTCACCCATTTCCTGTCACAACCCTGCTAGTCCACCCTATAACAGACCCTACGAACAATACACTTAATGCAACACAATTACTTTCTGTTAAGTGTTTATCATTTGGCATATTTACATAGTTTTCAGACTTTACTGTGTTAATCTATCTCTCTGGAGATCACCTCTCACCTGATGATCATACAAGAACCATACCTGTCGTTCACAATAGGCTTTCATTAGTTTACTAAGTGGTGTGTGCCTCTTAATCTTAAACTGCACCACAGACCCATCTTGCCCTGCCACCTTCAGATTAATGTGGTCATTGTTTTCAGTCTTCACTCCTTCCTGTTGAGGAAATAAAAGAAAAAGAAAAAAAAAAAACAACAAAAAAAAACCGCTTTTGTAAAAGGTATGAAACAAGAAGTTAGCATTTTACCAATGTGCAACAGGTCATCAAAAAGGAGGAAGTAAAGATATTGTAGGTATTTATCAGCTTAAAACTTTGAATTAGAAAATAAAGGTCAGTACTTTTTATTTGAAAATCAAAAACCCCAAACCCTTCTCATCAGTTGTCATTCTTGAGATTCGTTACCCTGCAAAGTAACAATGAAGACTTACTAAGGCCGCTGATTTACAACAAATTTTAAAAAATATATATCAAGGGCACAATAATATGCAACATCACAGTTCCAAAGGAATAGATTTATTCAGGTAATAAGTACGATCTCAACCACCAGCAAGCCTCTTTCTTACTACATCTCAAACTTTTTCATCTCAGTCGAGATACTTGTGAAGAAAAACTTCAAGACACTTTAAATGACTGCATCTGAGAAGGTGACAAAATCTGAATAAGAACCAAGCCTTCTCCTTCAGAAAACGTTTAAGCAAAACCCCTCCTGAACAAGCAGTCCGATCCCCGTGCTCCCATCAGGAGCAGAAATCCCGACCACCCAACTTTGCGTCGCTCATTGCGATCCCGAGTTCCGACCGGCGGGGCACAGCGAGGATCCCCCAGCGCAGGGGCAGCGTTTGCATCTTTGTTTTCTGCGGGAGGAGCTGGGGGGGTCGGGCCGGGTGCGGGTCCCGCCATGTGACACATCCCGCACCCGCCTGCTCGGTATTTTCAAGCATCCTCAAACTCAGTTTAAAAATACGGGGAGAGGAAGGGGGGAGAAAAGAAGAAAAAAAATCGGCAGCAGCGCGGCGTTCGCTGGTTGTGTGTTTTGGGTTTGGTTGGTATTTGTTGGTTATTTTTTCGCTGTGGTTTTTAATTCCCGCTGTTCATAAGAAGCTCCACGCGTCTCCCCTCCGCCCGCAGGAGCACCCCCGGGGCGGCCCCTCCCGCGGCCGGGCCGAGAGGCAGCACAAAGGGGCCGGGAGCGCTGCCCGCCCCGGAAAGGCCCCGTGTGGGAAGGGGCTGGCGAGGGCCCCAGCGCACGGCCGGGGCCGAGCGGGGATGCTGCGGCCCGGCCAGCCCGGAGCCACCGCCGGCCGCGCAGGGGAGGCCGGATCCGGCCCCGCGAGGAGGAGGAGGAGGAAGGCTACGGCAGCAACCGCCTCCAGACCTGCCTCTCTCCCTGAGGAGGGCGGGAAGGGAGCCCGGATTCGCCCCCCTCCTTTTCCCCGCCGCCCTCCCCGGGGATCCTCCACCCGCCCGCCCCGGGAGGCAGCGGCCCCGGTCCCCCCTCCCCCGGCGGGGCGGGAAGGCGCCGCGGCCCTGGGTGCGCAGGAAAATGGCGCGCAAAGCCGGCGCGGCGGAGCGCAGGCTGTGGGCTGGCCGGGCCGGGGCCGGGCCTCCCGTCGCCGCAGCCCGAGGGGCGAAGTGAAGCGGCGGGAGCGAGGGAAGGGAGGCGAAGGGGGCGGGAGGGCGCCTGCCTCACCTTGGGCTTCTCGTCGGCCATGGCGAGTGAGCGATGTCCGGGCCGCTCCGAGCACCTCACAAAGGGGGGGAAGAACCGACCGAGCGCGGCGGAGAAGAGAGGAGAGAGAGAGAGAGGGGAAGGCGGGGGGGGGAAGGGAGCGCGCACGCACTGCCGCGGGGCCGCGCCTTGCCCCCGTGCGTGCGCGCGCCCGCCCCGTCCGCCGGGCTCTCCTCCGCCCCCCCTCCGGCGCGGCCCCGCCGCCCATTGGGCCTCGCCGGACGGGAGGGGGCGGGGACAGGGCGGGTGGGGGAGGGAGGGAGCGCGCGCGCGCCCCGGCCGTTACATAACGCGGCGGCGGGAGGCGGAGCGTGCGCGCGCCCAGGCTGCTGTCCCGCGCTGCGTGCGCGCGCCTCCCCCCGCCCCGCCCGGCGGGCGCAGCGGGCCCTGCCGTGCGGCGGGCATTGTCCTCCTCAAAATGGCCGCCGGGCCGCGGCGCCCCGCGCCCCTCCCCCCACACCGCCCGGGAACGGGCCTCGGCCGCCCACCCCCGCCTGCCGCCTTCGCGCCTCCTCAGGGGCCCCTCAGTGCCCCTGCGGCACCTCCGCTGGCCGACCTCACTGCTGGGGCTGCTGCGCTGTCCCCACCGGCACCTTCACCTGACGCTCCCCCGTGGATGACCCCTCCATCTCGTCCTCCTCAGACCTGACGCGTTTTTTCCCATTTTATGGCCCTCTCTGCCTTTCGGGTGACACTGAAACAGGCACGCACGGCACTTCCCGAGCCCCTGGCTTTCCTCCCAGGGAAGGTGAGGCCCGAAGTGTTCCTGCTCTGGCAGGGGGACTGGAGTAGATGATCTTTTGAGGTCCCTTCCAATCCCTGACATTCTGTGAAGCGATGTGTGGTGTCTGCAGAGGCAACCGAGACCCGCTGTGCCTCTGCTGTGTGAAAAACATCTTTAATACAATGAAAACTGCAGTCAAGGTTTACTTCCATCCTTCTGCAAGCTAAGGACATGATGAAGCACCTCAAAAATTGTAATATGCAAGTGAGAGGATATACTACTAATAATGTGATTCCCTCAAGTTCCTGCCAATGCAGGGGAGGAGGAAATTTTCAATAACTCCAGTGATTCCACTAAACAAGTTCCCACAAAACAGTTTCTGAGCCTTTTTTCTACACCCGCCGCCGCCATTTGTCAACTGTTTCTCTACAGCACCGAGGTGGGAAAGAAACACCACAAAAATGGCTCTTGTAAATTCTTCAGGGATGGATTTACCGTGTGGTCAGTGTGCCCTGGATCATGAGGCAGAGGTGGCCGTTTGGTCACACACCCTGTTCCTGGCGTGACAAAACCCAGGCCTGCCCGTAACGTACCTCCCGCACCATTTCAGAGAAGTTACAAGACGCGATCCTGTCCACAATAAACTGCACAAGTAGTGAAATATCAACTGAAGACAAACTTTAACTTACAAGTAAATACAGAGTTCATGCTCGCTTCTCTCTGTGGGTTCTGATCCCACTCCTCTGCCTTTTGTCAAGTTACTTCACATTTCAGTACCTCCCTTCTGTGTGCAGGCTCATAGGGGCTTTTTTTGTTTTATTGGAATTGTCTAGAAACTGAAGAAGATGACAGAAAGCTGAACCTTTACCTGAGTCCACAGCTAAGAAAATAACACAGCCCAACGCTACCTGTGAAACGGAGAAATAACAGCAGAGTCAATTATACTGTTAAGCAGCATTCTTTATTTTATCAGCACTGGGGATCATCCTCCATAAGTGCTCCAGCAACTCTTGCGTTGCTTATATTCACATAATTATTACATATGCATTACAATTTCTGAAAATTTTGACATAAGTCTATACTAAGAAATAATTGATTATTTTAGTTATAATTGTTTAGTTACTTATATCTATTAATTATTAGTTAAATATAAACTAAGCACTCTGCTTCTAAACAATGTATCCCTTAATCTTCTGTCTCCCTCTTGTCCAGATCTAAAACTTGAAAAATATCTCCTCGTTTTGCAGGTAGTCAAGAAAGCTTTTATCATGTCAATTGGTTAATGATGGGTACATCTTTTGCAACTTAATCACAGTGTACGTTAATTTGGCAGCTTCTCTTCACCTGAGGCAGTGAAGATGGCCTGTACAGGCAGCTGAGCTTCCACAAAACAGGTAGTGAAGTCTTTTACCATCTCCCTGTAGACTAGGCTTCCATGTATCATAAAATTTCCCTGCTCCAGTAATCTGGAAGATCAAATGTCATCTAAAATTTCATAGAATGCTTTAGTATTTTACTCCTTCTCAAAGGTCTTTATGAATCAGTTCTGGAAAAATCAGAGGCACTGGAAGAGCTCGGTCTGGTCTGACCCAGGAAAGCAACTGAGATGGTGCTTTAAATTGCGACTGCGGTTCAAACTGATACTGCTTTGAGATGTACTTTCCAATCCTATCTGTGTCATTTTCTTTGATTTATCATCAAAAGACTGCTCCAATCAGTCTATCCTGCCTGTTTTCCCTGCATTGAATTATTCGTTATTATCCTTCTATTTATTTAAGCTATTGGGAGGCAAGAAGCACCTGTGGCTAGAGAAAACAATGTGCTTCTGTCCAAATCCCTCTAGCACAGTCTCATGGGGTATCTCTCCTACGATCTCTCTTCACCTTATATTTCAGCTCTGAAGAGCAATGGGCAAAGCCATTTGGACCTTCTCAAGTCCATGATCACCATGAAGCAGCAAGACTATACATGAAAAAAAGGAAATAAAGCATATTTAAACCCACACTATTCTTCCTACTTTCATGCACAGCTCTTTTAAGCAAAGCTCAAAACACACAGGGCACTTCACAGAACAAAAGACCAGTGCATTTCCCAAAAGACCTTAAGTTCTATTTTTAGAAATGATGCAACATCACAGAGAAGCCACCCACTGTGAGGAATGGTGTCACAAGACTGATGTTGCTCGATTTGTCCTGTTTTTCTTTGCTCTCCACCTCTTCCTCCTCCCTTTTTGAAAATCCCTGTGTTGCAGGGCCAGGAGGAGGATTTCTTTGGGAGGTGGGATCAAACTGGTCAAGGCCTGAGGGCAGCATGAAAGCACTGAATGCAGGAATGGCATTAAGTGAGACATACCTTGAGGCCAGCATCACAAACAGAACAAATCTGCTTAAAAGGAGACAGGAAAATACACTAGATTTTATGATAACATATAGGATTTCATTACCACCACAGAAGTGCTCAAAAAACCTGAAAACTTTCAGTTGTATCACCAGTGGTCTCACACGGATTCCCCATCAGAGCAGGTTTCTACAAACCTCTTACTTACATGACTTTTCTTCTAATGTAGCCACAGAGGAAACTCACATTACACAGGAGATCCAGTGGAGCTAACAATAAAGAGGGCTAAAAACCTCAAAAATAACTGGCTAGAGCGAGCAGCAGGGGACAAGCCACACGGGGAACTACAAAGGACGCAGACCTGCGGGGTCCAGGCAGCAGCAGAGGGGGCAAAGGCAAAGCTTTGTGTCCCTCTGAGCTCCTCCCCTCCAATGCACCGAGTTCAGGGAAGTGAATGGGGAAGGATCACAGTGAGAATTCCAGAGAAATTCCATCTCTGTGGAAAGAAAAAAAATCCACGTGTTCTTTCCTGAAATATTTCCATGCCTTGCTTCACTCTTGTACAGCAGGTTTATTAGGAAGAAATGTGACATGTCTAGATCTTGCAGAGCTCTTGGGCTTAATTTCTCCACCCTCTTCTGAAGAGGGCAGGGACTACAAGTGTTCATGTTCCCTTTCACACTGAGATTTTAAGACATTAAGATTTTTAGGACATTAAGACAGCACAAATGTGTGCTACTGCACATTAACAAGCATAACCCTACAAAAGCTACTCCAACCCCTCCAAAACTGTTACTTTGCAGTTAGTTCAATGCAGGAATAGAAAGCAAACAGTTATTTGAAGGTGTAAGCAAGCGAGTAGGGTTGAATCTGCTTACTCAACCTGCACTCTGAAGGTCTGAGTAGCTTATTCAGGGTTTGCTCTTCATTAATACTAGTGTAGCACCAGGAACAGAAAATACCTTTTGCCTGAGGCACTGCCTGTTCGGTACCTTCCCTGTTCATGATGCTGACCTGTCCCTCTGCTCACAAGTCATGAAACAGCTTCTAAACCTCCTATTTTCCAATTGAGTAATTTCCCACCTCATCAGGACTTGATTTTTTTCCCCTTCCCCTTACAATTACTCTTACAATATAGGATAAAACTGATTAATCTTAAGTTTCTCAAGCAGGTTTCTGCAGAGTTATTTTAAGTTGTTCTACCCTGCAACAAGCCATTCCTCCTGACTGACCTGAATAGGCGCCACTTCCTTTTCTCAGCACGATCAGTGTCACAACATGCTCTTACCAAAGATAACTGCCAGCTTTATTTTTATTGGAAATGATGGATGCAGTAGCAAATGAAGTAAAAAAAGGCAATTTAGCAGTGGAGTGTTGCAGCATTTGTCATAGGAGGACAGCGAATGATTTAAGCTATCTTGGAAAAATTAATTCTTAGTGAGCGTCTTCAAAAAGTCTGAGAGGGACTGGCTGCTTCTGGCTGTGAGCTCAGCAAGACAACATTGCTAAGATTTTTCGTATATCCCTGAGCGAGTTTGTGACGGATAGGCAAAAAGTGAGGGACATGCGGAGATGGGAAGGACAGCAGAATGGAAGGAACAGAGCAGCATGTGGTTAGTTCTATCACACCAACTTACTAACGGATACTGAAGTCCAACCCACAAGATACTCAAGTCCAACCAATAAGTACGTGAGCTCCCAGTTCACAGACAGGTGATCAGGAAGTCTCCAGTGATCTCCCCAGGCAAACTGCCCATCTCTGGGGGTATTAACCCCCATCCTGATCCCTGCCAGGCAAAGGAGGGGAAACGTCTCATGACCCTGAGTAAGCGAATAATGCATACGTGCACAGCAGAGCTCTCCCTGACACCTGTTAGTTTTTCTCCCCGACCTGCTGCGATGGATCTAATGCTTCATCACGCGTCCTTCTCCAACCAGTGGGCAACCCACG
The DNA here is from genome assembly GCF_037038585.1 of Patagioenas fasciata. Taxonomy (NCBI): domain Eukaryota; kingdom Metazoa; phylum Chordata; class Aves; order Columbiformes; family Columbidae; genus Patagioenas; species Patagioenas fasciata. Next base: position 4,876,595 of record NC_092537.1, on the reverse strand, counting down.
GGAGTCATGACACACAGCATGTCATTAGTCAGCTTTATCAAAGAGCTTCTGCATCTCTACAGAATGTCACCTTCAACAACCTGGAGGCTCATCTATCTTCAAGTGTTTGCAGTGCGTAAAGAAATAAGAGAAAGTGGTTATTACAAGGCAATCGAGTCAATGAAGTGAACACAACGACAACGTTGACTGAACAACTACATCACCGCGTGCCCAGAGCCAGCACCGCTTCCACGCGGCACTTAAACCGCCGACACAAGAAAATGAAGCAGATGGAGCAGCCGCCGTCCTCCCGCTCCTCCCCACCGGAGGCCAAGACGAGGTTCAGCGGGGCAGCAACACACCAGCCCCGGAGGCCTCGGGGGAGCTCCCCGCCCCTCGCCCCCGCTCAGAGACCCCCGAAGAGCACCTGCCCTCCCGCCTGACAGGGCTCCGGAGGCGCTGTCCGGCCCCTCAGCCGCGCTTGGCCTCAGGGAAGCGCCCGCGGCAGCTGCGGGCGAGAGCGGAGCGGGGCCCGGCCCCCCCCGGCCCGCCCCGCCGCCCCACTCCCGCCCCGCCGGGGGCCTTCGGAGCCGCCGGCGCTCCCGCGGAGAGGGGCCGGCGCCTGCCCGGAACCGGCGGAGACCCGCCTGGCACCCTCCCCCGGCCCCGGGACGGCGCCTCAGCTGGTGCCGGCAGCGCGGCGGGGGAGCGCCGGAGCGCTGCGGGACTCCGGGGCGACGCAGGCAGCGGCGCGGGCAGCACAGGCAGCGGCGCGGGCAGCCGCGGCGGGGCCTCCCCGTGCGGCGGGAACGGAGCGCGGCCGCCGCCATGGAGGAGCTGGACGCGGAGCCGCCGCTACTGGTGGTGCCGGGAGCGGACCCGTCCGCCAGGCAGCTGTGCTTCGCATGGGGCCCCGCGGAGGCACTGGTGTGTGAGACCCTGTTCGGCCGCAGAGGTGGGTGCCGGGCCGGGGTCGGGCCGGGCCGGGCGCTCGGGCCCGGGGAGCTGACGGGGGGTGTGTTGCAGGCACCGGGGACGGAGGGCCGAGCTCCTCCCGCCTCTTCGTGGTCCGCAAGGATCAGGACATCTACATCCAGACCCTGCGGAAACTCTTCAACGAGTCACACGGGATCTTCATCGGGCTGCAGCGGAGCGAGGAGGAGCTGGCGGGGAAGTCCAGGAAAGCACAGTGAGTGGGGCACAGAACCGCAGAACCGTTGAGGTTGGAAAAGGCCATTAAGATTATTGAGTCCAACCCTTAACCCAGCACTGCCAAGTCCACCGCTAAACCATGTCCCTAAGCACCACATCTACACGTTTTAGATACCTCCAGGGATGGTGACTCCACCACTTCCCAGTGCCTGTTCCAATGCCTGACAGCCCATTCAGTGAGATGGGGTGCGGGAGGGTGGGAAACACCCAATATCACTGCTCCTTCTCCAGCTGGGCAAATGCTGTTGACCTCATAAATCCAGACTGCTTAGAGCTGCTGGGAGCGGGAGCAGCAGCGTGGAAAAAATTACAGTTTCAGGGTAATTTTACAAAACAAGGCTTTGGTCTTTCCAGTAACCATGCTGACCAGCACCTTTGCGCATGTATGCAGCCACTGTGCACAGCCTCATTGACACCCGCTACATCCACCCAAGGACTGGGAGCGTCCACTGCTGCAGAGAAACCTGTGAGATTTCAGTGGACAGTGGGCATGAGACTAAAACTCAAACAGCTCTGACCATGGCCTTTTTGTGTTTGGCAGATTGGTTCAAGTGAGTAAAAACTACCGATCAGTGATAAGAGCCTGTATGGAGGACATGCACCAGGCAGCTAGTAAGTTAGTTTGTTCTCTTACTGAAATAAAAAGAAATGCTATATGTGATTTTAAAAATACCATTTCAATTGTAAGCTATTACAGCTACTGTAAAATAGCATGTGTAGATTTCAGTCATTATCAAGACTCCATTTCCATCCCCAAGATTTCCAAGTTGGTTTGTAAATCTGGTTGGAGATTTTTTTTTATATTTTTTTATATCTTGGGTTGCAGTTTTATGGCAAACTGAGTCCAAATTAACAGCTTGCTTCCTCCCTTCAAAGTGTGAGATTTTACTCTTTCCTTCCCTCCTTGCCTTGTAGCCATACCCAGGTTTGTACAATATTTATTTTTAAAAGTTGCAAATAAAATTTTATATAGAAGTTAGTTTTGCTGTGTATTCCTCTAGGTCTGTGCTTGACGAGCGATCAGGTATTGTCATATGTACTTATGAGCCCAGAAAGGGCTGTGAAATAAGGTAAATATGTTGCTTTTTGACTTTCCTTATTCTTCCTTCAGTTTCAGCCCGGGACCCCGCTCTGCACAGCCAGTATAGCACTCAGGTAACCTGCAGTCGTGTCACGTAGTCGCAACTCAACACGAATCACTGGCTGGTAAATTCACCAAGGCCAACACCAGATTTAGTTCTGGCTTAGTATATTGGATGCAGTTCATAGCCAAGAATACATAGGAATGAATACTTAGCTCCATTATTTCTATAACAATAAAAAGACGCCCAATGTCTGGATTCACTGCCATTTCTTAAACACATATTTAGTGTTAGAAGTGTGGTGTTTTCTTGCCGTCTGCAAGCCAGCTGTGAGCCGGTACTCACCTTTCTGAAACTTCACTTCTCAAACGCTCAGGTTGCAACAAACCGCATCAGAGCCTTGTAGCGAGCTCGAGATGTTCACCAGGAACTGTCAGACGCTGGGAGTGTTATGGGAAGAGCAGAGCGCTCGCAGGAGTTTTGTCCTGTTTGCTGCACTGATGTTGCTTAACTGGCCTTTCTCTCTCCCTTACTTTGCTGTCTGTAATGTTGTGTCTCAGGAGCACAAAAAGGCTGAAAAGAACACTTCCCATACTGTTTTGTAGTTCCCACTGATGACAGATTATCATCACATTTCACTATACAAACAGCTTTCTTATTTTCTGAGCTGAATGTGTGTAGACAGGTTGAGGTCTTTCTTTTCATTTGTGTCTCTGAAATGTCCATATGACATTTCTCTGTCTGTAAGAGCTGATCTTAACTGAACAATTGCTATGGGCAGCAGATACCTTTGTGTGGTTAAAAAAAAACCCTAACTGGAATAATTGCTAAATCTGAAATGTGGCCCTGCTTTCTTCAGGTGTCTATTCTCTCTGCAATGGAGCTGATCTGGAACCTGTGTGAGATTCTGTTTGTTGAAGCAGCTGCTGGTGAGCAGTGAACTATCCTGATGTTTAGATGGAAGGGGTTTTGTTTCCTTATTTGTTTGTTTAAAACGTGTGTAGCAGCTATTGTGTCATATCCTAATATGTTTTAGAGATATGACAAGTGTCAATAAGCCTTTTAATACCTCTTCTGGCTTAGTAAATTGTCTTCATATTATGTCAAGCTATCCAATTTGCCTTCTACTTTTTCCCATCATGACAATTAAATTGTCTCTTTTGCAGAAGGGTAGTGAAGAAAAGGGATGTCAAAAGTTTTTGCCTATTTGACTTTCAAGCATAAACACATCTTTAAGCATCAAGTATGCTGATACCAACTAACAATTTTATGCATTCTCTGATGCAATTCCTTTAATTTCAGGATGCCATTTCTGAAGTCAGTTTGTTTACACCAGCATTTTAAAGAAGTACATCATTTTTTAAGGAAATCACATTATGCAGACAAACATGTTACTTGCAGATAGAAATCTAATTAGTAAACCTCATCTAACGACTGTCAAACAAAGTTTGGAGCACGTAAAATAACAGTTTGGGAACAAATGGGGGAACTAACAGAATATCTTCTCTGTGTAAAGCTGGTCCCCTTCTGCTTCGCCTCCTTGACTGGGTTCGACTTCATGTCTGTGATGTGGACAACATGGTCCGGGAAGTTCTGAGCAGTGAAAATCCATCGAAACACGAGCTCTTCTGGAATGTGGTGAGTATCGTCACCTGTAAGATTCTTAAAAAGAATTCATGCCTGTGTGTTCTGCCTTCCTCCTCCCCACTTGACACTGGACTACATCTCAGGAGCTGATACCGAGGACACGGCTTCTGTCTGCCTGCGTAGGTTTTAAGATAAAACCATTCTGACGATCATCCTACCCCTCATTCGCGTCCTGATCTGTTCATTCTCCATAGAAGTCAAGAATTACGCCGTGGATTTGAATCGGGAGGGCCTACAGTTTAAGCATTGTAACTCCACTTGCCGAAATCGCAAGTCTAAGTTCCCCTCTGATGCTCCTCCTTGCAGCCTTGCGCAGTGTGGTGCTCACACACGGGTGTTTTTGCAGGTGGATGTCTTTGTGCTGCAAGGCCGAATGGACGAAGCACGGCACCTGCTCTCCAAGGAAGCCAGTGCCAATCCCACGTCCATGAACATGTACAGAATCTTGGATGACCTGATGAAGAAGATGCCTGTGCCCAGTGTATGTACAAAGTGGATTTCTTTCTTGCAGTTCCACTGGGAAAAGAGAACTGCCTCTGATGTGGTTCCTACAACATCACAATTTGTTCACAATCAAAACATCTCAGTCTTAACCCTTTCCAGTAATAATATTTATGTTCTTGAATTGCCCAAAAGTCCCAACCATTCAGATAAAAGCCTGCTAGGTGACAAACCAACGCAGTTAGAAAGATAATGTTTGCAGCAGGATATGTTATCTGGTTGTCTGAAACAGACACTGCTGAGAACTATTCTCTTTCTGAAGACTTTACCAGCAAAGTTTTCCCCTGTTTTAGTGATCTCCTTGTGGAGGAAAAATTGTGGCTGCATCACGGTAATCTCCCATAGTCTCTTCTTTGCCTTATTTAGGTGGGTAAAATAAGACACTGTAGAACGAGGAAAAACTTGATGGCAACCCCCTGTTTGGCTTTTTAGCATGAATGACTGTGAGTCCAGCCCAAATGCTCATTGTGATTTGACTTGGTGTTTCCTTTATTTTATGTGTCATCGTCGTCTCTGTTCAGCTCAGCAACACTCAGACACTGACTGAGATGGAGCTGAAATGGCAGCACTGGCATGAAGAATGTCAACGGTACCTACAGGATGGAACTTTTGCTTCCAATTCCCACATGGAATCCATCTGCAAGGTGTGTTTTTGCTGGGAAGGAAAGAATCTGTGGACAAGTATTGGATCCATCTTTGTGTATTTCAGAAGCCCTGTGTGGCCATAAGTAATATTCTTGATGATCTGTTATTTAAATCGGGAGATTTCAACCAGTCTTCTGTATCGTGTTCCGTTTTGCAACAGTCCCCACAAGCCTGGGCAGATTGTTTTCATGGCCAAGGCCATAAGGCTGGGTAGGAAACTGGGCTCTAGGAAGGATCTTTGTTATTTCATTTTGATTAAATTCTCAACTTTGCAAAATGGGAGTAAAGCCCATGAAGAGTTGATGGTGCAGTAGTGTACATTGCTGAATTTGCAGAATTACTCCTATGTTGTTCTCCTGTTAGATCCTGGTGGGAGATGAGGATGCCATACTGGAGAAGAAGGAACTCTTGACTACTTGGTACCACTTTCTGGTTACTCGACTCCTGTATTCCCATCCAACCGTGAAGCCAATGGAACTGCGGTTTTATGCACAGGCATGCAATGGAATTATTTTTATATTTTCTGCTGTTTCACACAAACAAGGGTTACCGTACCTGAAGAAAAAACTTTGTGAGGGTTGATATCTTACAGTAACTACGTAAGATGCTTCCTAGAATTCGTAAGTGGACTGGGAGACTGATATAGTGGACAAATAATCATTGAACACCAACTCTCGTCAGTGTCTAATGTTACCAGTCTTGTTCCTAAAAATTGTTTTCCCAGATTCCTTATGCTAAAATAAGGAAAAATTCTTTTTTGTTAATGTGTTCAGTCTCTATGACGTATTATTTCCCATAAAATAACCTAGAGTATGCTGCTAAATCCAAATTAATGTCTTCCTTTTACCATCTCACAACTTCTGCTTTTATCATGTCTTGTAATCTTATTCCACAGTCTAGTATGGACCTGTTCCTGGGAGGAGAAAGCAGCCCTGAGCCTCTAGACACAATTTTAATGGCAGCCTTTGAATTTGAGATGCATCAAGTGATCAAGGAATGCAGGTTGAGTTTTAAGGTTTTTACTTCTATGTGCACTCACTGCAATAGTATTTGGGGTAGAGGATATGGGTACAGGCCACCCCATCACCCTTTCAAAGAATTCAGCGAGAACACATGAAGCAGGCAGCAATTAAAAGTGTTCCATTAGGTCCGGGGCATTGCAACCAGACGTTTTACTGTAATAGAGCTTCTGTATAGATAAGAAACGCCTGTGGAAAACCTGACACATTCCTTGGCAGCAGTAGGCTTAGATTTTTTCTTTCTTTTGCTTGCTTCAAATACAGCATCGCCCTGAGCAACTGGTGGTTTGTGGCTCATCTGACTGACCTCCTGGATCACTGCAAACTCCTGCAGTCTCACAATCTCTAGTGAGTATTTGTGCTGATCATTCAAGTATGACAGAAACAGCACGTGGATTTTGGTTAAAAAGGAGCATTTTGGGCATATACAGAAGGAGAATAAAGTTGCTGCATGTGCCTCTGAAGTTACGGGCAACCCAGATGCTCTAACAAGCAGCAGCAGTTGCTCATCTCATGCACTTGACATGCTATTCAACCGTGCCTCAGTACAGTGTTAGGATTTTTTAAAAATATAATTTTATCTGAAATATAATCAAGGGCCCAAATGTTTGTGATTATTGGAAATGGTGAGAAACTCATCTAAAAAGAGTTTCCATACTTATGCATTGAATAAATTTAAGTTTGAGCAATTGATTTTTGCTATCTGAATGTCCTTCAAGTTTTAGTTTCTTAAAGCACTTCCTCTAAGTTATATTTGCTAAGTGCTGTAAATATTTGGCAGGTCTCCCCAAAGAGAAAGCTGACCTGCATGCTTAGGCCTGAGGTACAAAGCTTATTACGACAGCCCATGAGAAAACACACTGCATAAATTAAAAGTACTTGTGAAATAAAGTCAGCAGTGTTTTTCCAATGAGGTACAACTAATAACACCTGGTTCTTTTCTCTTTTCCACCCCAGTTTTGGTTCAAACATGCGTGAATTCCTCCTGCTAGAGTATGCCTCAGGACTCTTCTCCCATCACAGGTAACAACTTTTTTTACTCAGAGGATAGACTGACATCAAGGCAGCCCAAGCAAATTCATGTTAATGAAGTAAAAAGGCAAAACTTACAGAAGCTAGCGTTAGGATTTCAGCATCCTTGAGGGATCGTACAACCCTGGCCTGTTCCCTTTCCTGCATTACAGGCACGAGCTGTCTGTTAGAACCCACCAAGCGTGTTGGCCAGGGCAGCATTGCTCCTGCCACTGGGGCTTTTTTTGGTACAGAGCAACTTGTACCAAAGCACCTGTGAGGTGCAGGTATTCCCAATGTGTATAACAGGCAGCTGGTATTTCATAGAAAGTAAAAGCCTTTTTAGGTCTGAATACCAAGTTAATCAGAGCTGTTATTAATGCAGACTCAGATTCTCTTTGTGGCTTTACTGTTGTGCCTATTTAAGATTTATATCACTGGAATGCCTGATGATTTTTTTGCCTCTCTCAGCCTGTGGCAGCTGGGGGTAGATTACTTTGACCACTGTCCAGAATACGGCAGGGTGTATTTGGAGCTTCACATTGAGCGGATACCCCTCAACACCGAACAGAAGGCCCTCAAAGTGCTGAGGATCTGCGAGCAGAGACAGATGCACGAACAAGGTGATTGATTCTTAAATCTCACTGTTTCGTACCGATACAAGTGGAACTGCTGAAACTAATTCTGTGTTTTCTCCTAAGTTCGTAGCATCTGCAAAATCATGGCCATGAAAGCTCTGCGGAATAACCGCTTGGGCTCTGCCCTGTCGTGGAGCATCAGAGCTAAAGATGCAGCTTTTGCTACGCTCATATCTGACCGGTGAGTCTGAGCTGAAGCTCTGGGATGGCGGCTGCTGCATGGGGTGGAAGGGGTGGGAGAGGCAGCAGCTCCACCGTGGCCCAGAGAAGGGGAATTATCTTTCCCTCAGACCAAGTACCTGCTTCTGGACTAGAAAAAGGCATCCATGGGTACTCTCATATGCAATACCCTGTTTCTTTTGTACACTGTTTCACTTCATGAAATCCAGAAATCAAACAGACTGGCCTTATCTCACAGTCCAATCCTCTTAGACCTTGCTTTGATAAACCTTTATTTTGGCAATATCTCTGGCAATATCACTGCCCTTTCATTTGCTCCAATGTGGCTGTCTGATGGAACCAGGAAACTGGTTTGGGTGGAGGATAATCCCCTTCTGTGCTTTATTCAGATTATTTTTAATCAGTCTGGTTCACCATACAGTCTCCAAACAAGTCAGTGGGAGCCACTTAAGCCACCATTTCTGCAAAAGAACCTCAAACCACAATTATACATAAAAAAGAGTAAAGTTTCATCATGTCCCTGGTTTCGCATAAACTTGTCACAATATCTGACCTTGCAGGGGTGGAAAGGTTGTTACAAAATTGAAGATGCTAACGCTTAGCTTAGGCCTAGACAAAAGCTATGGCAACTCTCTTTATGCTTTTCAATCTCTAGCAACCCAGGTCATGTATTTTTCTGCTAATTGGAAATAGGCAGGTACGAATTGCTTTGCATAGAGTATAATTTTGAAATGACACTCTGGGTAGGTGGCCAGGCAATTCTCTGGCCTCAGCAGTGAAAAAAAGGGAGTAGGAAGACATTGCTGCTGGTTTGTGGTGGTTTGGGGTTTATTTGTTCTTTGGGGGAGTGGGAATCATCTTTTCTTCAGCAGAAGGTGCGAGAAAGCCATCGCAGGAAGCAGCTCTGAAAACAGCATAATGAAGGCTGTGACAAAAGAGATGAAAAGCTTTTAGAATTGTTTTTGTTCCTGCTGCTTATCAACCTTTTTACACAGCAGAAAAATAGAACATTTGCTATGATCTATGAGTGTTATTTATGCATCCACCAGCCTCAGCTTCCTGTGCGCCTTCCTTCGTTTACTCCTTTTAAAGAACAGATCTCAACTACCACAAAACCTAGAAAAATGAAACACACTACACCAGTTCATTGGCCGCTCCCAGGAAATGTCTTCTGAAACCCTTACGCCAGGTTAAGATGGAACTCTGTTGTATAGTAAAGTTTTCTGGGAGGGGATTAGGAGATACAAAATAATGTGGACAGTGTTCTCCCCTCCAAGCTGTCACTGTGTTTTATTTTCCCCTAGATTCCTGAAGGACTATTGTGAAAGGGGATCCTTCTCTGACTTGGACCTCATTGATAATTTGGGACCATCCATGCTGCTCAGTGACCGGCTGACATTTCTTGGTAAGAAGTGTCTCCAGTTTTCATTCTGGTCTGTTATTTAGAACGCAGTTAACTCTGTGGAATTGTCTGGATTTGTCTCTTCCTCTGTCTGGCTGTGACCTGTTTGAGTGATGAGGGGAAGGCAAATGATGGGAGGTGATTTGGGATGCAGCCTGCTCGCATTTCCACCTGCACTCACAGTAGGGATCTGTTCTGTGCTGCTTTGAGCAGGGTGGCCTCGAATTCTGGCACTTGCAGGCTTCCCCTTGCTTAGTCTTTTTCCAGACTGTGTCATTACCTGGAGAGACTTTGAAATACTAACTAACACAGTCTGGAAGACCTTTGGGGGCTTCTTTAAATGAATAAACCACTGGTTTAAATTATTTTGACAATGTGATAATTTTACTAACTTCTCCAAAATGCCAGCATCTTTGGTTCCATGTGCCAGTTCCAAGCTCACTCAAACAAAAGATCTCTGACCCTGGCACCAGAGCGATGGTGCCAAGCAGCAGCTGAGGCCTCTTGCTCGTTCCCTTTCCACACCACAGCTTCCTTTGGCTGGCACGAGCGTGCGCTTTGCTCACCTGCCCGCAGCTGCTCTGTGCCCTTTGATTAACGGACCAAAAGGAAATGGAGCTACAATGTGCCTGTGGCAGTTACTGAGCCCAATTATTGTGGCCGAAATCTAAGAGGAATTTGGAATAGCAGGTGCAGTTAGACTGACTCCCTTCTGGCTGACAGCAGCATGACACGGAGGGTTTATCCTGAGTTTGATCTGTTCCCTTTTGGGTCAAGCTTGCAAAACTGGAACTATTTCCTTCATTTAAACCTTATCCTAAATTAAGCCTAGAAGCTGACTGTGACTTACCCAATTGGGAATCCCTCAGATCCCTGTATGCCCAGTGTCACCCTTGCATCAGCCTCAAAGATCTGTAGTTCAATTGTGTAATTGTGTTTATAGAGAAATTAACCTCCCTTTCTGTTTTTTATAAAAAAATCCTGAAAGGCCTGAAAATGTTTCTGCTTCTTTTTTTTTTCCTTTTGAGGTTTTAAAAACATCAGGTGTACTTTTCCTGGATGGTTTTCATGTCTCTATCTTGAGCTCAAGCATTAGTCAAAGTTGAATCTGAATGGGACTCATTACTTCCAGTATTTTGACAGTTTAGTGGATACAAACAAAGCCACAAGAAAAAGAAATCACTTTCATCCTCAGCCAGTTCTCATGTGCTGGATATTGACCAAACTAATTCTTAGCAAAAGCAGAACTTTCCACATTAACAAAGATCTCAGTTTCCATTTAAGCCATCAGGAGACAATGAAGCCTTTCAGACCTCCTGATACTCTGCCATATCGAGAAGAACATTCACCCCCTCACCTCCTGTCCCCATTTTTTGCAGACACCACCAGTCTCTCTAAGCCTCTCGTGCTGTTGCTCACGCTGCAAACGCTCAGCACACCAGACAGTATCCACTAGTGAACAGGCTGGTTCAAACAAACCTTACATCAAACAGTAGCGGGTTTTTTGGCTGCATTTTCAGCACTTTAACCTTTCATCATGCCCAAGATTCCCATTCCCTCAGACGCAGCTCCTTTGGAGCCTCCTGTCATTTGGGGTGAGTTCAGGCACAGGCTTCGCGGGAGCAAAGGGACCTCCCGCCATCCCGTCCCCCAGGTCTGACAGACACTGACGCCTTTTACCCTTCACCAACACCCGTGTGCAGGGAAGTACCGAGAGTTCCACCGGCTGTACGGGGAGAAGCGGTTCTCGGAAGCTGCCCGCTTGCTTCTGATGCTGATGACGGCTCGCATCGCTCCCCGCTCCTTCTGGATGACGCTGCTGACAGACGCCCTTCCCCTGCTGGAGCAGAAAGAGGTGAGCAGCCGGTGACGTGCGACAAAGCCCCCCACACCCTCCCCTTTCCTCCTGACAAGGTATCTCAAAGTGGTGACCCCCACTTTGGACCTCCAGGCTAAGACTTGAAGAACTGTTCACGGCAGTTCTGGACCGGCACAGCCACCCAAATGTCCTGTCTGTGGGCGCACAAAGGACCCAGGAGAGGACAATCAACTCTAAACTTGGTTTCCTGGAATACCTGTGTGCTGATAATTTAAATGCACACTGAATCCAGTTCCTTCTGGTACTTGAAGATTTTTCTAGCGTGCGTCCTTCTTCTAAACTCAGTTTTTTGCTTTTAAGATCCATCAAGAACGCAGCAGTTCAGTATTAATAATGACAGACCCATGTGCTCTGAGCTCACAGCTGACCCCGCTTTGTGCAGGAGGTGGCACTAGAGACCTCCCAAAATCACTTAGAGCCTGAAGGATCCTCTGATCCTGGGATGTAAAGGGTCAGAGTGGATCAGTGGGAGCGTGAAAGCATTCTCTGCCTCTCAGTTATCTTCTCAGACTCTCTGATGTCCTTAAACTTGATCATTTTCAGTAAATACTTTCATTTCTACAGGTGATATTTTCAGCAGAGCAGACTTATGAGTTGATGCGATGCCTGGAAGACCTGACCGCAGGGAAGTCGGATAAGCAGAAATTCCAGGTAGCTCGTGTTTTGAGGACAGCGGGATAATGAACTGGTGGGGCTGTGTAGAGGGGCGGGGAAAGCAACCTCTAAATTTATATTCTAGGGTGGCGGGGTCAGAAAAGAGGGAGAGCCCGAGCTACTGAGGCTTTTTGAAGGCCAAATGGGGCATCATCCAGAGATATTTCAGTGTACGCAAACCCAGTAGAAGAGAACTCCTCACCGTCCTGCTGACTGGGACTGGACTGTGATGCTTTTCCAAGATAAATAATTGCAAGTTACATGGGCAATTAAAAGCTGAGGAGCTGCCACTAAACAGCTCCAGCTCTGAAACGTTCGAGGCATGGAACAGGGAGCCATTTGCTCCCCATGCAAACCTCTGCAGCTGCCAAAAGAAGAAAAGGCTTGGCAGTGCTGTCTTGCATTGAGCTAAAAAGTAGGAAATGTAGCTTTTCCTCTTGTCAGGAGGTCCCTGTACAGGTAATTACACAGGTGCTCTCCCTCCTAAGGACCTGCGTCCTCGCTTCCCAAACCCAGAGAGAGAACCTGCTGCCAGGCCGTTCCTGTGTGCAGCAGCCTGACCCAAACTCTGCTCGCTTCCAGGAGGAGGATGTCGAGACGATGAAAGTGGAGATGCTGAGACTGGCTCTTGCACGAAATCTCGCTCGAGTCATCATCAAAGAAGGCACGTTGGAAGGATCCTGAAGATGGCTGGATGTGATTTTACTCTTCCTCTGTGGCTCGCTGTACATAAACCTGCCTGCTTTTTTTCGAATAAATGTCTTCTTTTGCTTATTGCTTGGGGAATTGTTCTTGTCTTCCATAAACGTAACTTCAAAAAAATGTAAATATAACTTTGAAGAAGGAGCTGCATAAAAACGTTAAGGTTGCTTGTTCCAACATGGTCTGGCAGCCCCCTCCCTGGTAATGTAAACCTCATTACCAACGGCAGCAGTACCGTGGCTTTTTCAGTTGCTTTGGCTCTAATACCCAGAACTGAAATTAAGCCCAGCTTTAAACCACTGTGGTTTTAGAAAAGAGTAACTTCTCCATTTCTGCTTAGTTCGGACGGTGTAGAGACGATGGGTTGAGTTTGAGGGCCATCCACAGAGCAAAGTAGGGAAAACGATTTATTGAACATGCAGCAGAACAAATGCATTTGAGATGTAGATACAGTTACGGCTGTTCGGTATGAAGCAGGAACCTCACCCTACAGACAAGGAACATTCATAGTTTAATTTCCGAAGCTTTTAACAACGCGTTTCCACGCAGCGAGACTACAGCACCTCTCCGTTTGGCTGTACAGCGCGGGCAGCGCGCTGCCGTTAACACTGAGAACAAAGCCGTCCTGCAGAAAGCACGCGTGCTCTTCTGCCTTCCTCAAAGTCACAGTGAGATTCACACGTAGGCATCTAAAGCAGCGAAACCCCTTCCTCAGGACACGCTGCCGTGACCCAAGCACCGTCCCCACGCCTACTGCATCTAAAGTGCCGGCAAGAACACATCTGAGGCAGAAAGAACTCTCTCTGTGTCCCCTATCCTAGTCCATCAATTTAAAAGCACTTTAATGATCCAAACAACTTACCCATCCCTCTCACCTGCCTTCTACATCGGGCAGCTGACCAGGCCGGGCTGTTCATGAGCTTCAGGTCAAGCATTTACAGCAAGTTCCTTGGCCAAGCTTTCATTGCACCTTCAGGCCTTCTACAACCGCGGGACCTCAGGCCTTGGAATCCACCCAATTTTTCACCTCTAGTGATTTTTTACTTCGCAACACAGTAAATTCAGCTACAAATAACTCCAAGCTGCATTTGCGGTAATGGGTTTTACAGCCGCCATTAATTCCAGCAGCATGTTCTCTGGAGTCTCCCTACGACAGGCAGGGTCTGCTGTACGGATTTTCTCAGTGCTTTAGCAGCTGCTCCCACTCACAGTGTGGTAAGAGCTGCTGCTTGACAGCACTGTTAGAGAAGCTGAGCTTAGTGCCCGAAGTCCTGCTCTGTGCTTTTGTCAAAGGATGTTAAAAACCCCAGGTTAATTTAAAATAGCCTGTCTCAAAGCTAGCTGAGGCACTGCTTGAGATGGGGAGTGGGGAGGGAGAAGGAAGGGGCTGCTGGAATCAAGTTTTGGTGATTTAAATGTAAGTTTCTGTGCGACAGCAGCTGGAGGGGTCAGCGCAGAACTGCCCTCCCGCTTGTGCAGACGGTCACGCTGAGCCACTGAACAGAGGGCACAGGTAAACAGCACTAAACCCAGCACATGCGTTGTCACAGCCCAGCGCAGCTTCTTCCCTTTCCCTGTCCGCTTGTTTCTAGTTAGACATCCTGTAGCTCTATTATTTACATCTTGGATGTCATCATCTCAATAAAACACTGTATTCAACTATAACAATACTGCCTGCGTGAGGGGACACGAGGGTCATCACTCCTTATCCCTGGATTCGGTCACTGGACCCCATTAGTGATTGTAAAGACGTCTCTGCGCTCCGGCTGCTGTCCTCCACCAACACTGACCGCTCCTTCCCAGCCCCGCTCACCTCCTCACCACACATTTCCTCTATCGAATGCAATGAAGGCAGAAAAATAACCAGTGTAACCATTTGCATACAAAACTCAGCCCCAGCTGCCCCAAACGGATACAACACGGAGGCAGCAAGCAGCATCGAATAAATAAACCAACTAAAGATACAGCAGTGTCGCACAGCACAGAGTGAGGGGCTGCTCACGTTGGCCATTGGGAGGGGAAGGGATGGAGCTAAGTGCCAGCTCAGTGTAAAAAAAACCACAAGCGTTCCCTCGTTATTGCTCAACATGCTTAGCGGGTCCGTCTGGTGCTGGGGAGGGGCGCTGCAGGGAGGGCTCTGCGCCGAGGAAGCTCATGGCAGCATCATCGCCCCCCCAGCCTGTCGGCATCTCTGGACAGCAGCGCAGGAACAGGCCAACTAAACCCCCTCCTGCTGACAGGTCTCCCCTCAAAATACAATAACTTCAAGTTTAATAGAGTGGAAGATAGAACCAGATTCGCCCGGAGGTCAAGATAAAAGCAGCCAGCGCTGCCTGCAACCAGCTGCCACGCAGTTCACGCTTGGCATAAATGTCCCAGGACCCCTTCGATGTGGGGAAAACATTCTGGACTAAAGCTACAAGCGGAGTGGTCAGGACATGTAAACAAAGCTGAACGTCACCAGTGGATAGCACGTGTGTCCCTCCCCACGTCACATTCATTCCAGTCCCGTGGGATGCTCCCCTGGTCCTGTCACAGTCTCTGGCAGTGTCCCAAGGTCATAGATGCCCCCACTGCTCTACTGGGGGGAACTGATCCACTTCGCCAACCTCTGTGCTGGGCTGGTCTCCCAGGGTGAAGGTCAATCTGTACCGCAGCCTCACCTTCTCCTGCGGGAAAGACAAAACCCAAGAGCAACGTGAGAGCAGCTCCTGAACACAACACTTCACTGTGACAGCTCTGCAGAGAGCACAACGCTCCTGTTGCACACAACCTTCCTGTTGCACACAACCTTGGCCACCTTCCCCTTGCTAATCTCAGCTATTTAGCAAATCTGAGTTATTTACCTTACAGTTTTTATACCACAAAAGCTTTATTGCTTAGCAGGGAACAGCAGGAGAAAAGCAGGGATAACCTGTGATAACAGCACCCACCGCTCAGCTGCTCTCGGGTGAGCCTGAAGAACAGTGCTGGAATAGTTCAACATGCTCAAAATTAAATCCCTCATCATGGGAAGGAAGATAGAGCAGTTCCTGCTCCGCAAAATTCCTCGTGAAAGAGGCAGGAGCTGGGGCCCGTCCTCCACTGGGGGATCGCCATGCACCTCGCAAAGGTTTTCAAGAATCCAGCAAAGCCCTCTGACATTTATCCTTTTGGATCTCAAACCTTTCAGCTGACACTTCAGGGACCCTTTTGCTGTAATTCTCAAGTGACATATAGATTTGTCAAATAATTAGAAACTACTTCAGCTTTGAGGTTTACAGAGCAGGCTACTTAAATGAGTAAATACAGCAAGAAAAAAACGCTACTCAGAAAATAAAGAGTTAACCACGTTGTTTCCCTGGTCACAGGTACATCCTCAAAGAATAACAGAACAGACACGATCTGACGTTTGTCTGTTGGTTCATGTCTGTCAGGCTACAGCCTGGACACAGCAATAGTATTTCTACAGCAGCAGCTACTTTGACATCAATCTAATGATCAGCAAAGCCAGGCTCTTCCAGCGCACAAGTGCCCGACACAGCTCTGAGCGCCACCCTTTAAGCTGAGCCTTAGCTGACCGCTGCCCTTTTGCTGAAGGAAGCACACAGGTCCTGCTCAAACTGTTCCTTGCTGATAAAAGTCTGCTGGGGAACAGACCATGCACAGCCTCCCTCTGGCCCTGAACTGAAAATGGTGTGCAGCAACCAGCTCTGGAGGGCAAATCAGGAATGAACAGCTGCATCTGATCAGATGTTTGGTCCACCCACCCCCCGGATAATTCAGCTTACATCAAACCTGCCTGACCAGGACACGGTGAATCCCGCTGCCCCTCTCACCTTGGTAGGATTTGCCAGAAGCATGACCTGGGTGATGGCGGCGGGCGGCTGGATGGGACTGAACGGGGACAGCTCCGTGCCAGAGGGTGGTTGTAACTTCACTTTCATGGACTGGGAATGAAAAAGAAAGCAGAACCTCAGGGATTACCTCCCACCTTGAGGACAATGAAAGATGCACACACAGGCTGGGGAAATAACAGTGCACGTCCAGGCTGAAGAGAACCAACCCACATGTGAGGATGAGGAAACAAGAGCCAGCCCAGCTTGTGCACCATGACAGGAACAAGTACCAGCACTGCTCAGGTGAACCCCAACAGCACCTTCACACCCAAGTGCTCATGTCAGAGGTTTTCATGTGAGCACCTTCACGATGGCAGGCAGATCGCAGCTGAGATTGAGCCAGTTTTCAAAACACAAACCGGCCATCCAAAATTATCTAGGTGCAGTAAGACCAGAATGGAACATATTTTTCAGATTTAGGACGTCTTTTAGAAATTCTGATTCCCAAAGGCCTCAAGGGTGGCTCTGTCCGTGTGACAATCCTGTCATTGTGCTACCCGAGCCACCTTCACAAACAGACACAGCTGCATTGATCTTAGATAGTAAGAAAAATAGAACACTAACTGCTTGAATGCACAGTTTCATGTCGCCATGGGTCTGCGCCACACGGCCCTACCTTGGGCACAGCAGCCTGCAGCATGATGTTCTTCACGGGAAGCGGCGCCGTGTTCAGCATCGAGACCACCACGACCAGCACGTCCGAGCGTCCCGGCGGGCACTCCCTGGCGAAGTGCAGGAGGATCCGGAAGCCGTTCTTGTCATAGGCTGTCACCGGGAGGGCACTGCCTGCCGCAGAGAAGCAGAGAGGGACGCACGTTTAGGTCGCAGAAGACGATCTGTGGCAGACCTGGGCAATGTGACTGTTCGGCTGGGACATCTCATCCTTTCTCTTTACTTCATACGCTTTGTCAAGAAGCTTTGCTTTTAAAAAACGTTCAGAGAAAGGTGGAAAAGCCTGAGATACTTACTGGGTTTAATGGATTCCAAGGGAACATGGACATTGGCCAAAGAAATGTCAGGTGCTTTCATGGGGCTGCCTTGCTGCTGGAATGATGCCGGCTGGAACAGAGGACTCCCTGAGCCAGCACTGCAGCTGCTGGGGAACGGAACAGGAGGGGCTCCGGGGACAGCGGCTGGCAGCCCTGCAGCTGCTATTAACGGGGCAGAGCTGACGGAGGTCGGCAAAGAAGCCCCAGGGAACACCGAGGGTGTCACCACGCCTTGGGCGGCAGTCCTGGAAGAGAGAGACAGAAAAACATGGGAAGTTGAGCTGAAAGCAAAGCAGGTGTTTCACCACAAACCCAGAGGTAACAGTGGATCACCAGGACAAAGCAGCAGCCTGGAGCCAGGTGGGAGCCCCGACTCAGTGTGGTCTCATGTAAGACAAGCTACAAGGGATGAGCTGGTGGGAGGATCAGCCTTCCAAGCCCAAGTCAAGAAGAAATCAGAGTCCTGCCTTGGCAGAGGTGGGCAAGGGCCTCTGTACCTTCATAGCCTGTTCAGCTTCACACCGCATGTTCGCATCAGGCAACAGTGCAGCTGTTGTACTTTACCTCATAGTGCCTGCCTTTCCTTACCCAGCAGTGCCCACCTTTCCCTCCCAGAGGTAGGACCCTCCTATTAGTTTGTAAACTGAAACTCTCTGAGAAGAAAAGTCACACATTTCCACCAAACCAGAAAGTTGAAAGCCTGCCTCTGAGCCCGACACTGCAGCGAGCCTGGCTTTCTATCTGCAGAGACAAAGTAAAGTCCAAGACTTTCAGTTACCCTTTGGCTTCTTCAAGGAGTTGTCCCAATGCATCCATCTTATGCGACACGTTGGTGCCCACAGATGAGCTGAAGTATCCAGGAGCAGCTGGAATAGTCTTAGGAGGCCCCACGGGGGCAGCTGGGCCAGCAGAGAACACAAACGGTGCTGAGCTTGGTGCTGGGATGCTGGGAGCAGCCTGAGAGGCTGGGAAAGCAGAGGGCAGCGTCGCTGACGTTCCACATGTGGTCTGCGATGTGTGATGGAGAAGAGGGTTTCCTACAGGGTTGCAAGCAACAGTCACCATCTTCGGATTAAAGAAATCCAGGTCCAACTGATCGTTCTGAAAGAGAGGACAAGGAGATGCTGTTGCTCACTGCTACCCCCGCTGCAGAGGTGGCACTGTTACAGAGGGAGAGAGATTTACCGCAAAAACAGGTGCTGGGAGGCAAGCAGCAAAGTCTGTGGCCTATGTCAGGGCTACATCTGATCTGTAATTTAAGCAAAGGAAGCGCTAACATCACAGGGGACAGATGGGAAACTGAGAAAGCCAGGTTCAGGGATATCTCCTATGTTCAGATGCAGCTATCCCAGATCCTAGGACTAAACCAGATTCCTCCTCAGGAACAGCAGCCCCTCTGCCTAAATACGTGATCACACCTTTTCCAAGGTGACAGAGCTTGTCCCAAGACCTTTCACAAGGACGTTCCCTCCCACCCTCCCTCCCCTTCCCCTGAGACCCTCCTTTGTACCTCAAACATGCTCCACTGGTTGTTGTCTGATGTGTCCTTCACTGCTGTAGGGGCTGGGTCATTCAGACCTGAAAAGAAGAACAGCAAGTAGGTGAGTGGAGCAGACAATGAGTCAGTGTCAGCCCCTGGCAGTTGTGTTGGTACCATCAAACTACTCGATTCAGCTCTGCCAGAGCCCAAGAACCTGATGAAAGACCGAAATGGGCTGCAAATCTATGCTGAGGAAAAGAGACAGACAAAACCAGGAGGGGACAGACACCCCTGCACACAGCTCATCTAACCCTTCCTGATTTACAGTGTCTTCTGCTGTTCATGTCTGGGCTCCACAGACAGGCCTTCTGCAGCTTCCTATACACAATGCCTCAAAGGCACTTTGCTCTTTAGCACAGCTGCAAAGCTTGGGGTGAAACCGGTACCAAACTGCAGCCACAGAGATCAGACTGCGCTTAAACTCAAGTGTTACTCCACTTGGAGCCTGCTCTGGGAAGATCAGAGTTTTTAATACTGGGTCACTGACCAGGTCTTATATTCAGGATGACACAAGGCAGCGTCTCCTGGACTTCTCTAGCAACCAAAGGCACCTGCTGCTCCTCTTAGGCACGCCACACGCGCAGCCAGCCCTCACGCTGAAGGCAGAAAGCCGTCTTTGTTAGGCGCGGATTGAGCAGCCCCTTCCTGGGCCCCTTGGTGTCCTACCTAAGCACAGGAGCTCCTCATCCAGCAAGGAGAGGGAGTTGGCCGCGCTGCTCTGCGGAGCGGGCGCAGGTTCCCCGTGGCTGGAGGAGCCGCCGCGCGTCTGCGGGGGCGGCGGGAGGATGGGGATTTCGGCTGGGGCCAGCGAGGGGGCTGGCGGCAGGGCGGCGGGGGGCACCGGAGGTGGCGGGGTGCTGGTGACGTCCAGTCCAGCGAGGTCGATGAGGGTGTTGAGATTATTTGTGGAGTTACTCCCTGCAGCGGACAGGAGAAGAGCACTACTAGGAGAGAAGGCAAAAGGCTCAGAGCGAACCCAACGTACAGAAGAAATTATCAGAGAGATGGTTTAGATAACACAGATCCTCATTTAATCGCAGCTTATGGCTCTGTATAAGAAAGCTCACACACTTTCCACCCAGCCAAGTGCTGTCCACGGGCTACTTAAATCAATCCAGATACTTTGGAAATTTCTATCTGAAAAGCAACATGTGCTCCACCCACTGCTCTTTCCCCAGGGCTTCTTGTAGCACAATTCATAGTTTTTTCTAAACCTTTTGAGCTCAGAGGAGGCTTCGGGAGATCCTACAGAATTACAACAAACAAAGGCTACCACAGAGCTGAGGAAAATTCATACTGATCTAGAATTCCCTTCATATTTAGGACAGTCTTGTCTCAATAAGATGTTGTCAGGCTGCATTATGCATCCCCCTGCTGCTCTCCACACAAAAATGTGTGATTCCCAAATGGTAATTCTGTCACAACACACGTGTCCAGAGCTTTCGGTGGTGAAGCTGAAGCGTCAAGTGCGCAACTGGCCTCAAATCACAAATGGAATTGCTGGCAAAGCCAGGATCCCTGGCCAGGCTCCCACTCTCCTGCTATTGTCCTTTTGATAAAATCATCCTCTTACATGTCACCATTAAGAATCAGGACAAATATGGAGAGGAAAATGCATGAGATCTTCAGCCGCACAGACTGTTCAGATGCAGGGTTGCTACTGATGGTGTCAAAGGTTTCAATAATATGGAACAAGCAATGGAAAATGCAAGGCTGCAGCACTGTTGCTCATGTCCAGAATTGTTTATGAACTGCTTAGGAGCTGTCCTGTCCCCTTCTGATTCACAAACTGTTGGCCACAAGAACCGATGAATAGCCTACTTCACCACAATTAAAAGGAAACCCCATCCAAAAGACTTAGAATTGCAGGATTTAAGAACTCACCTTCCACTACTGACACCCCAGGGAGATCCACCTCACCATTGATCGCTTGCCCCTCTATTATTTTTTTATAGGAATTTATCACACGGGATAAGTTGTCACTGGCCTGCAGAATATCCCCTACATGCAAGAGAGACAAAAACGACTCCAAGACTTTAGTCACTTTGCTCCCACTAATGCTGAGAGTACTCAGTTATCAACTAAATCATCAGCAAGAAAAAAAAACACAATAATTTGGCTGCGAGCTCCATTACTCTCTGTCTTTGCCACAGTTGAGCAATCCCAGCCTTCCCAGGCCCGAGCACATTATGGTAACAACGTAAAAATGAGCCTAAGGTTTTGTTCCCCACAGCAACTCCTTTTCCCTTCCGAAGCAGCAGCTGCCCCCATTATCACCCCCTGCCTCCCCAACCACCAGCTCTACTGTCACCTCATTGCCTGAATTTAAATGATAAGCATAAAGAAGCAAAGATCTTGTCTTGTATCTGCTTGCTCAAAGTGCACCCAGTGCAAAGAGGCGTCTTTACAGCAGCCGCCCCGTTGCTGAACCCTCGCAGTCACCGCTCACAAAAGCCATTAAAAAAGAAGCAGCGTAGCTTCGTTTACCCAAACTGCTGTCGTTATCCTCTGTCTCACTGGCCAGCTTGAATAATGTCCGTCTTTTGGTTTCACACCTTTCATAGAGCTCCTAGGAAGGCAGATTAGGACAAAGGGTTTAATCAGCAAGGAGCCCGAGGAAGAGCAGAATTGTGCTTCAATGATTACGCTTCAGTTGTGCTGCAACCGCTACTCAGAGTCTGTGACCACACAGAACAGTGGCAAGAAGAAAATGTTTCACACAAACCAACCAGTTTCTTGATCTTCCAAGCATCCATTTCAGGAGTTTGTTGTTAAACACAAGTAGGTTTAACTTTTTCAAATAGATAAGGTGTAATTCTTCAAGGCCTATCCAACCGTCCCTGCTGTCTATATTGATTTTACTTTACTGATGTTCTCCCAACCTTTAACACTAGCTGGAACTCTTCCTTCAAAGGGGAGGGCATATTTTCTGCCCCATTCAGCCTTTAATTTATCCATCCACAGTGCAGGGAGGGACAATTATTACTTGCAATCAGCGCGTCCTAATAGGAGCAAGAATTACAAACTGCAGTCTTGATTCTGCCACACTGCAGTTTGGAGAAGAGCTGCACCTCACCTCCAGCACATGCAAAACCGAGCTACTACTACCCAACTGTCCTTGTAATTATCTATTCCTCAGGTGAAAGGTGTTAAAAACATGGTTATTTTCTTGCCACTGCTTTCCATTTTACTGCACTGTTTGTAATTCCCTGCAAAACTCAAGTCTGTAAGAAGAAAGGACTGAGTGGGAAGGAGCAGCTCAGACCCACCTTCATGAGCTCCCTGTCGGCCTCTGACGAGTCCTCTTTGCTGTAATGAACCAACATCTCGTTCAGCAGCTTCACGTTGTTATTCACTTCCTCCAGCGTGTGCATGCGTTTGGTCACTTTTTGAATCCGAGCCTCATCCTTCAGGGTGTAAAACACAGACATGGAAAGTGAGCTTTCCTGTACAGGTCCCCAGTGTCACACCAGCAGGTGTGATCTGTAAAGCACATCAAGCAATGTCTATTTAAGGTTAAGCTAAGGGGAAAAAAAAGTCCCCATTGATGTGAAGCTTTGCTTATTTGTCTTTTCACCACCATTCCGAAACGTCAGAAACCCCCACATTTCCAAAGAGTCTCATTAAATAGATTTTAATGTATAATTATACCACTAAAAAGACAAGCGTTCAAAACAGTATGTTCCCAAAAGTTCCTTTTTGACCTTTTCACAAGATTTTTTTTTTTTGGTCACTTGATGACCTTTTATAAAAGGTGTATTTGAAGCAAAACATTTACTAGGAACCACAAGCACTCTCTGGTAGAAAATGTCCACCCATCTCTGATTTGAGAGTCCAGCTAAAGATGTAGAGAGTCTGCCCTGGGGACAAGAGGAGCTTGAGTGGAAACATTTCAGTAACCTATATATCCTTTCTGGTCTAGAAGCTATCCTTTTTCTTGCGTTTGTTTTGGCCAGAAACACTAGGAGTCATTTCCTGGACTCCAGGGGTGGATCCATCCCAGCCCTACAAGCAGGAACTGCAGACATTTTTGTGATACAAACATCTCCCAGTTGTGAGCTGGAGGCAAAATTTCAACACATTCCTATCACAGAGCCCTACCCAGCCATCAGATGCCCCCCCCCTTCTATGCTGGTAACCACGGGGATGAGATGCAAGTTAGCGATGCCGTGTGTTTTAAAAAATAATAAAAGGCTGGATGTCACTGACAATCAGTCTCATTCAGTCCCCACAACTTAACTAAGGCATGCACTAATGTAATGTACTCAAAAGCCCAGGTGCTGCCATTCACGTGATCCCAAAGCTCTCCGTCATCTTGGAGTCAAATTGGATGAACTGTACGGAGCAGACCCAATCCCACAGGAACTTCTTACCTCTTTTACCATGGATTTTATAAGCTTGTTGGCCTCTTGTAAATCATCTGGGTTTTTGCTTTTCAGTAGTTTGGCTAGAAGCTGTAAGATGAGAAGAGGATATTCAGGAAACAAACGAAGACCCTTTGGCAAAGGGAAGCAGCGAGAGGAATCTAAGTAAACAATTGAGGGGAAAAGAGATCCAGGCCACTATTACAAACCTTATGCTGCTATTGTAGTTACAGCGACTCCAGGAGGAGTCATTTATGGTTTATTATTTTATGTGAGTTGCTGCATTCTTGCTTCTACATAGGGCACATCAATGAAATCCCAGAGACTTCTGACACTAGATAATTATTCCTCCCATACATCATTTTTGGCCTTGTGTGTGAAACATTCTGTGCCTTCTAGTTCCAGAGTAGGACGACGCTTTAACCAGGAATACTCTCATAATGGTAACACAGAAAAAGCCTTAGTTGTAACTTTAGGTTAGGTAGGTGGGCAAAGCAGTCGTATTCAAACCAATGAGTCCTGTGAAAGTACACACCACATCCCCCAAAATAAAAGCTGAATTAATAAACTTTCTTCCCCTGTTTTCCATGTGCATTAAGTAATCACTTTTCATTAATGATTATGATACAAGTCTTCGCTATACCTTGGACTTCTCCTCATCATCAAACACAGGATTTTTGGGACGCGGCGGTGGAGAAGGAATCAGGGTTCTGTCCGCAGGAATCACAGGATCAAACATAACGATCCCTGAAAGCAGAAAGGGAACCCACAGGGGTTTGCACACTCAGCCACACCAGGCAGTGCACCCAGTTACTCTCAGGTTGCGATCAATCTGTCCAGTGACAGCTGCACACTGTCCTAATGAACAACAGGGGATGAAGATCACCGGGCATGCTAGCTGGAAAACTAAAAAGTTTGATTTGGTAAAGGCCAAAACCCCAGCAACTGTGTTGCCGTGTCCATACTGCTCCTCTAATAGCTCAGTATAACCAACAGCTCTCTGCTATTCATCTTTCCCCCTTTCAGCTGTTGAACCACTAAGTGAAGCTTCAGACGACCCGGTTTTGTGCAAACTCCAGGGCACGACATTTGCTTGTGTAAATGAGGGGAGCAGGAACGCAGGCAGCAGTGCAGAACGGGGTGATGAGCAGACTCCCAACCACGAATGGGGAAAGCGCTGAGCTTCCCGCTTGTTCTGCTGTCAAATCCCTGGATTTGTGCTCTACTTCAAGAGCTTTCCTGGAACGCGTTTTTCTTGTGTTGACGCTGCATGTTTCTCAGCTGAACTTTTTCCACTGTTCCTACACAAGAAATTCGTATTGGTTGAACTAAATGTACAATTGTAAAGCAATCCAGCTGAGAGAACACAAAAGGCTACATGGAGGTTCTTACTATGCTTTAAATTAGGCTTGTTCAAATCATGTAATAACTAGTTCCATAAAGACTCAAAAATGCACTGCAAACAAACAAATGAAAAAGTATTTGTGAGGTGTTTAACTAACGTAGTTGAAAAGGCAACCTAACACAGCCCAAGGCATTTAAATACAACATGAAGCTTTTCAGGGAATTTCTGCCTTATTCTGCCTCCTCTCAGAGCTTGCCTTGACCCCATGTAAATAGAAGCTGTACATTTGTGACTCTCCTGTTTAAAGGACAGGCTGGAGAGAACGTGCAAACAGCAGCTGACTTCCCACCTTGTCGCTTCAGCATGTAGTAGGCATCCTTGATTTTGGATTCTTCCGGCAGCGCCACTGTCCAGCTATACAGCAATTCAATGACTTTGGTCTTCACCTTCTCCGAGACTCGGTCTCCCAAGTACTACGAGTGGAAGTAAGATGTGAATTTTCCACATTCCTCATTTCTTTTTAAGAATACAGCCCAAGCCCAGAGAATGGGAGTTCAGTGACACACACTAAAAAGCCTGGATTACTGAATTCTAAGATGATCTAAGATACATCTTATTAAGATGAAAAAATGCTCCTCTAATGCATTTGAGGTAACAGTGAACAGAAGCTTTGTGATTATCTACAGCAAAAGAAACAGCAGCTATCCTGTTGTTTTCAGGATTTCGTTATGCAAAAATTACAGCAATACAGATACCACCCCCTCCACCGTCTTAAGGGAAAGAATTTTGGATGAGTTTGCTGCATCAACCATGCCTTGGGGTGCCTTTGTCTATTTTCACCATGTTAAACTGATCCTGGGTGTCGAGGGACTTCACCAGGCACTCTTGACACAGCAAGTTGGCAGCAGAGCGAGGATTAGAACTCTATCTAGGGTGTGTTGCCAAGTCTCTTGTTTTAACCTCTGCATCACACCTCTCATCCAGCGGTGCTGGGGTTTTGGTTTTTAAAAAGCCCCAAACCTTTGCTAACAAATGGGTTTGAATACAGGCTAATAAATGCAATGAGCACTGCAAACATTTTGGATGTTGCCTGTAGCTTATGGAAGCCAAACAAAAAGTAAATACAGCAGTAAGGCTCAGGAACTGACCTTTGGAGACACAACTTTTATTAACTCGTTTAAAAAGCGAAACTTCCCTACTTCGTTATGAAATCTTCTCCCACAGTTCTTCATGCAAGCTTCCAGCACCTGCATTCAAGTAACAGAAACAGGGGCTGAAATGAACAGGAAAACCCTGCAGTGACAGCACAGCCACATTCCGTGTCCAGGGGAACTGCAGGACCCACGTCAGCAAGACAGGGATTCCTGCTTTGCGATACAGGCACGAATCTCCCGTCTTTAGGGGTGACAGATCGAGACAGGCTGGTCTTCTGCCCTCAGCCACGTACACCTGGGTCAGTTATCTCACCATGAGTCTCATAACAATGGAAGATAACAAACAAAAGCAGAGGAAACTAAACCAAAGAGCAATCTGTACTCCCTCCTACTGCCCACCCCCAGCAGAGGGGAATCAGAGCATTTAGCCCCAGCTAACGCCACCGACACACACTGTGCCCCCCTTATCCTCCACACAGATGACGCCAAACGGTGCATAACTGGGTTTAAGAGAAGGGGTAAGGACTACCTACTGTCAGGGCTTGGACTGCCTCCCATTCCTGTGGCGACTGGATTTTGTGAGCCAGGAGCCTCACAGCAATCTGTGGCCTGAAACAAAGCAGATCCCAGTTACAAACAGAGCAGGCGAACATGCTGAAAGATATTCAGACTTTCACAAATTCCACTGTTTTAAACAAGATGCCTTTCACGTAATGGAAAGGAAATGCCATTTAGCACTTTTCGTCTTCCCATCAGCTAACAAGAAACGTTCAGAGCATCTTTGTGAGCCTGGGTGTTTGCACACGTGGAAGGGAGGGAGGGCTGGCAGTCTGAGCCAGCAATTCCACATTCCTGCTTGGGAGGGGCCAAGCAACTCCCAGTACAGTCCCCAGCCCAGGAAATCACTTCATTTCTCTCGCATTAGTTTCCTTTTTCCAGAAGAAATACTTCTTCCTTAGCTCACAGGAATGCTGTGACCCAGGAGGTTTCCTCCGTTAAGCCTTGAGAAGATTCAAAGACATGAAGACCCATCACGCACAAAGAGTCACGACCCCATTTTACAGACTGATTTGGGCTAGATGAGAACCCTGCAGCTGCAAAAGCTGACGTTAGAGGCAGAGCCAGAACTCCCCTTTTCCTAGCGCTCTGTGTATGAGCCATGCTACCCCTCCCAAAAGAGAAACCACACTTTGCAGCATCTCATTTCTTTTGCGCACCGATCTTCCTTGCAGTATCAGTATACATAAAATAAAACATGAAAGTTTGATGATCAAACGATATACTTTAAACTGTGAATATTAACTTCTTAGGTTTAGGGCAGTTTGGAACACCCACCCTTCAAGTTCTTTGTTGATCTGGTCGCAGAATCCAATGATGTATTCCCAGTCTTCTTGCCTGTTAGATGGGTTAGTGGCTTTATCTTTGATAAGAGAAAGAGAACATATTACCAATCAAGCAAAAAAACCCAACAAAACCAACAAAACCCAAACAGTTTAAAAGGTCCTGCATTTGACGTCTGTTGCCAACTACAGCAAAAGGAGAAAGAAGTTCACACACGATATGTCTGCTCAGGGAAAAGGGTGAGTCCAAGTGGAGACATCCAAATATCCAGCAAGAATCACTGCTTTCCAAAAAAATAGATGCCAAATCTCAAGTAGTTAGAAACACACTATTTCCATACTTCAAACGAGAGTACAAGATAAAGTATTTGAGCTCATGCAGCTCCCCTCTGCCTGAAATGCTCTCTTTCTATTTGACCATAACCTTAAATTCCTTAAAGGCTAAACCCTCACACTTCCTACATAGGAAATTATTTTGTATTCCCTGGGAGTTTCGTAGAGTAAGAGCTGGAACATCAGTTGTTTAATATAAGCCATTTAGCACTAACACTTGCTATTAGAGTGCCAGCTGACTTGTTAGATGCCTTAGCATTTCTCCTAGGAATGATGAGCTGAAATTTATTATTATACATTGAGATGTTCTCACAAGTAATAAACACCACAGCATGTACCTGATCAGGAATTCAAATCCTAGATGCTCAAACTGAGAGACGGATGCTCTCCTGACTGGGCTATTTCAGGCTCCTGAACGATGCTCCCTCGGGTACCGGGGCCTTGCTTATTGTACTGATTGCAGAACAGCGAGCCCATCAGCATCTTTTTTTGTTACGAATGCATCTTCTCCATGTATTCTACTTCACTCTGATGGAGCACTGAGCTTACAACAGAGAAGATTCCTGCTTTAACCTAATTTTCTAGCCAAGATGACCAGACAGGATGATTTTTCTTTCTTGTAAGGGAAGAAAGAATGCACTGTAGGTATATAAGGGCTAGCACTTAAGAAGCCTTCCTTAAAATTTTAATACCACAGAGATACAGAAAATATTGTTTAGCCAGATAGTACAGAGCAGGGGATGAAGGACGGGAAAAACAGCAGCACGCATCCCTGCACTGTCATCATAGAGGGAAGCTTAACGAAGTAAACACACACTGCACTACAAAGGGACATTTTTTATCATCATTAAAACATATCCTGTTACCTTTTCCCAGGTAGATAAAAACAGCTGTCAAGCAGCTACTCTGAAACCTCACTTCCACAGGGCACCTCCATCCTCCTACTGTGGCAGCCCTGCAAGGTTTGCTTGTATTTTCCTCCCGGAGGAAGGATAATTGTAAATGGATTGCACCTGCAGAGGTGACTCTGTGCCCGCTGCTGATTTTCATGGGACCCGAGGTAAGCAAAAGGCAGCAGCCAGGGAGGGACTCACCGTAGGTTCACATCTTGTTGCACAAGCTGAACTACCAAAGCTATTGCTTGAACTCAGGAGATTCAAGGCAGGCTAAGCTTAAAACGCAGACAGTGCAGAGCCAAGCGACTGTTCAAAACACATGTGGCACTTAAACCTTATTACCACACTCGCAACTGCTGAACAGCCTGGAAGCATCACGGAACTGTGGACTTACAACAGTCTAAAGCCTTTTCACTCAAGGCAAATGGCATCGTGCACGGTTCGGTGCTCCAAAGCACCTCTGTGGGCCCACATGAAAGAAATTGAGTTCCTGGCTGGAGTTAATGGAATTTATTTTATAAATAAAGGAAGAGCACAAACAAGTAAGGACAATCAAACTAAATGAACTCTTTGCTGGCTGCACATCCTAAAATTAAGAAAGAGATCTAGTACTAAAAGGAAAACGTAACCAACGTTTCTGTGTTCCAAATGTTAATTTGAAGCTGTTCTGAACATCTCCAGAGATTTCTTGGAACGACACTGGATTGTTTCACACTCTCAGATTAAAGTTCAGATTCATCTATGTTTTCTCACCTACAGCTCTCACATAAAGACAGTAAAGCCTCAGGAGGGGAGAGAGATTACTGAAGGGAAGTTATGTTCCACATGACGAACCTCCTTATTTCTAACATTCATAAAATATCCACGTGAAAGCCCAGTTCATACAAGCTAATAAGCCTGAGCAGCAGCCCTGCCCTGGCTCTGGAGATGGATGTGTTTGTGTGACACAACACAATGGTGTATACACTGACTTACAAGCAATCTCAGTTACAGCCACAGAACATCATCCAGCTCATCCCAGGTGAGCTAAACTACCTTGCTTTTAACCTTTTCAATACAACCCTTCATGAAGCTGCATCACGCCTATGAAGGTATAACCTAAAGTCCTCTATTTTTATGCAGGATGCTTAAAATGTGGGTAGGGAGCTCCTTGCAGTGCCTTATAAATATGCTTCAGTCCTTACATGAAAGCATTTATTACAGCTTGGTGCGTTGGAATATCAAATCCTTGGCTCCTCTGTTGAAACTGCCCACTTGATACTGGTTATAAAGTTTGTTTTCGGAGATGCTTGTCGACCGGGTCCCACCCTGAAAATCCCATTTCATGTTGGCAACTGAGTGAATCTGAATTAAAAACCTGGGAATGAAAGTCTTGGCACTACCGCAGTCGTGTCACCGTCTCTGCTTCGGCTTTCGGGCACCGCTGCGCTTTGCACGTGTGAAGTCGCTTCACACTTGACCTGAGTGTCAGGGCCATTGAGCCTGTAGTTGTTCTGCTAAACCCCGAAACGCTAATGAGTCAATATACAGATGCATCATTAGATATGAAACAAAGGTGTTTATTTCCTCTGTGGAGAAATGGCGTTGGAATGCAGAGAACCACAGACCATTAATTGACTGGTAATGAATGCTCATATTTTCCTGGGTTTACTTCTCTATCAGAATGACACAAAAGCCACCAAAACCCAACAAAGGGTTTCCCTGGGTCAGGCTTAGCATATGAATTGGAAATCTCCAGCCCAAACATGTTGAAGTCTAACAGTGGGACTCTGCTTGTATCTCCAGGAGGAGAAGCAGAATGCTGACCCATGACAATACAACCAAAAAATAAATTAAGACAATCATGATATTTTATCCATCTGCATTTATCACATACCTGAACACTGCCTAAGCCTGACATGAGCGTGATACAATGAGCTTCCTTTCGGATGCAGGAGAACGGGCAGTGCTAAAATCAAAGGATCCAGCTGTGTTTGTACAACTGACGTTATTTTGTAACCTCCTATTTCAGTTGAGTACAGAAGAGCCGCTGGTAGGGAGAGGACTGAAAGGATCACTTCTCATCCCAGCTGCTTGCAATAAGGCAGGAGACATGCAGATGCTCCATCATCCCTGGCCGAGGTGCAGATCCTGCTGCAGTATCAGGACATGAGGATTACGTTACTTCATGGGTCTATGACTCCACCTGATGACAGAGACAGGGCAGCACAGAGGCTGCAAACCACCGGGACAGGAGAAAATCATTGGCAAGAAGACATTTGCATCTTCCCGTGACTGGGAAGTTGGCTGAGCGATTCTGGCCCTTCCCTCCGGTGAGGGCACAGCGGGGAGAGACCCTCAAGGTTTGCGCAGCACAGCTCTGTGATGGTTACAGATCTCAGGAGGCCTGGGGAAAGCACTCGGATGCACCAGCCCTTGCACTGCCCCAGTGCACACGAAATGCTCTGTGCTCCCCGGCCAGGGCAGCAGCGACACAACCACGCAGCACCGGTCACCCCAGCAGTGACCTGGCGCAAACCCATCCCCTTCAATGAGACAGCAACACTAACGCTGGGAAAAACACGTCCCCCTCTGCAATCGGGCTCGCCGCAATATTTCTTACCGTGAGCAAGGCCTTTGCAACACCACCCTTTGGCATTTGTTCTGCGGTGCAGAATAACCTCCCGCCCGGCCAAGGAGACCTCTCTTTGCTCCCACAATTAATAAATAACCCCACAAAACAAACAGCTTGGAAGCCTTCCAGGCAATACAACCTAAAATATCCTTCCTACTAGAGATATTTTCACACATAAACTGAACTGGGTGAGTCAGTTCTCCTCAGAGGAAGATTAAAAGGAAGGGATGTGGGTGTTTCTTCATGTGTCTCACTGGCTACAATAAAAGATATTGACAAACTGTGGGAGTTCAGAGGAGGAGCAAAACCGGTGAGAAGACAGAAGGGATTGATCTAAAATGAGACGAGCTGAAGACACCGTTTAGCCAGTAACTCCTATAACAGATGATGATGCCATGTATGTGTATGAATTTTATATAAAAATATCAAGCAAGAAAAGGAATTATTTAATCTTGTTTATGGAAGGATAACTCCAAAAGGGTAAGAGGTTTTATAGTCTAAGGTATTCAGGGTAACAACCATCTTCTGCCATTTGCCCAGTACCCAACTACTTATGAACTTCACTCACTGCTGTAATCAGACAGGTAAGTATTAAAAAAAGAAGATAAGTATTAAAAAAAGAAGAAAATCTAGGCAACAAGCTAGTGATGTGCAGGATAGTCTCCCAGGGACAGAAGCTGGAGCCCCGTGCATGGAATATATGAAAACCAATTACTGGTATGACTGATTCATTCAACAATCATCTCCCAGTGTGCTGAGTTGGGATCCCACAGCGCCAGGTTCTGCACAACCAACATCCCCGGGGCCGGCCGACCCACGGACAGCACGGACAGACACACCACGGGGAGACACGGCAACGGCTGCGGATGAACGAGCCGTGGGGTTTGCTCTTCCCTGGCTCTAACGCTCAACGTTCTGTGATAAAAATACTTTACCTGGATAAAGGATTTTTGGATATTGCAGTCTGTCTGGCACGGCCACCCGTCACTGCTGCTGGGCGTGAAGCAGAACTCGTCTGCTCCAAAAGCACGGTTGTGTAACACATTAACACCTTTTATTTGGGAAACCCCTACAGGTCCCATCCTCACAAACAGCACTGAGGCGCTGACCAAAACGCGGACGCGGGAAGAAGATAAAGCAGGGACGGACAGGTACCGTGAGCTTGCATGGTAAAAAAAATAATAAATTAAAAAAAAACAGCAAAAAGCAAAAGCCTTGCAGGTGCTGAGCAAGGTGAGCTACAAACCTCCCAGCCAAGGAGCACACTGAGGAGTGACAGCCCAAACCGCCGCTGTGCCCACAACCGCAGCTCTGCGGTGACTCGTGGCGACCCCGGGGCGGTCTCAGCCCCGCGAACGGGGGTCCCTGGCCCGGGGAACCGTCCCCAGGGAGCTCACACACCCCCCACCCTCCCCTGAACGGCACCGCCGCGGCCCCGGCCGCCTCAGAGACCCCCCTCGCTCAGGTGAGCGGAGGCGATGGGAAGGGGCCGGGGCTGGGGGGACCGGGTCGAAGGGATCGGAGCCGGGGCCGGCGGGTACTCACTCAGCCACGACTCCAGGCTCTCCCCTTCCGCCTCCGCCATGTTGCCGGCCCGGCCCGAGGCCCCGCCCCGGCCGCGCGAGAGCCGAGCGAAGGGGCGAGGCAGGGGTAAGGACCGCCCCTCCCCAGGTCCCGCCCCCTCCCCGCCTGGCCACTCCCCTTTCCGCCCCGTCCCCGGCGGAAGATGGCGGCGCCCAGCGCGGCGGGGCTGGCCCGGCGGTTGCGGGCCTGGCTGCCCCGGTGAGCGGGGCTTTGGGGGGACCTGCAGCGGAGACACCCGGAGCAAGCGCGAGGGGCGTTCCCCGGGCCGGGTTCGCTGTTCCCTGGGCCGGCGCGTGTGTCCATAGGGGGTTGTTGGGCCCTGAGCGGGGCCTGGTGTGTGGGTGCAGGTGGGGCCTGGCAGGGCAGGGCAGGACACCCCTGCCCCTGGGTGCAGTCCGGTTTGTGTGGGAAAATATCTCTAGGAGGAAGGATATTTTAGGTTGTATCGCCGGAAAAGCTTCCTGACTCTTTGTTTTATGGGGTTATTTAGTAATTGTGGGAATTAGGAGGTTGCACTTAAATACGAGAAGCTTCTTCCCAGTGAGGGTGCCAGAGCCTGGCCCAGGCTGCCGAGGGCGGTTGTGGAGTCTCCTTCTCTGCAGACATTCAAACCCGCCTGGACACCTTCCTGTGGAACCTCCGCTGGGTGTTCCTGCTCCGGTGTGGGGATTGCACTGGATGAGCTTTCCAGGTCCCTTCCTGGCCGGGGAGCACAGAGTGTTTTGTGTGCCAGGGGAAGCTGTGCAGGTCAGGAATGCAGAGCACAAAGAGCCTTCTAGTTCTGCAGCAAATCTCTGTGCCCTGTCGTTGATCTGTGCCCTGGCTGTGCCGCAGCGATCGGGAGGATGGCAGAGATGCCTCTCAAGTCAAACGTCCCGAGATGGGTTCACATCCTCCACGTCCCCGTCACAGTGTGGTGCGTGCATCAGCTCACAGCTCCCATCCTCCTTGTGTTCTTTGCAGGCTGACGCAGGTGAGGTGGAGCCGCTACAATCCCAGTTACTTAGAGCCAGAAGTGAACAAGGAATTGTATCAGAAACCTTTGGAGGAGCTGTCTGAGGAGGAGAAGGAAAAAATGGAGCTTAAGGCTGTTCGACCCATAAAAGCTGCTCCCCCCACTCTCTCCAGCTCTGTGTTCAGTGACCCGATGATCAGGTCAGAGAAAGCATCATGTCCTCTGTTACAGCTGGGTCCCACGGAGCCAAAATGCTTGGGAGCTGTGCTGTCCTCCTCGCTTACTGTGCTGCACGTTGCTTTGTTACTGCACAATCCCTTTATTCGGGTTAATCTTTTTCCCACAAAGCCAGTCCATTGACTGACAGCGATTAGAGATAATTTCAGCAGATCTGGCAGCACCCAGACTTAACCATGGGAACAACACAAGGGGGGGGCTTATTTCTGTGGGTGATAAAATCAGAATTTAAGTCAGATCACATTTGGCTTTGTGTTTACAGTAAATTCACCAATATGATGATGAAGAATGGAAATAAAGTGCTGGCCAGAAGCCTCATGTCTCAGGTGAGAACTTGTTTCTTCTCAGTATTATGTTAAAACAATACAAAATAGAAGGCTGGGACATCAAGCCCACTGGAATTAGGAATTAACCAGAACTTGGGTCATCTCTACAGTCCTAACACATTTCCCTCTGCACACGTGATATCTCTCACCGTTATCTCCCTGACCAGATGTACATTTTGTACAAGCCCCAACCTCATTCACTTCACAGACCAAGTGGTGATAGCTTAGTGGAGAACGTTCAGCATCTCTTGGTGCTTATATGGAATCATAGAATCATTTAGGTTGAAAAAGACCACTCCATTTTGTCCCTTCCCTCCTCAGCCTCCTTGCCTCAAATGCAATGTTCAGTGAAGAGCTGGAAGAGGGTGAAGTAAAACTTAAGAGAATCCCTGACTGGCCTGTTGCCTACAGGGCTAGAAAACCAGCTGCAGGCTCAAGTGGAAATGCAGCGCTTGTAAAAGCGATGTAATTTCATGGAGTGGGATAATCCACCTGCTCTGCATGTCTCCTTGTCTTTGTCCCAAGACTCTAGAGACCATTAAGAGGAAGCAGCTGGAGAAGTACCACAAAGCTCCAGAAGATGAGAAGGAGGCAATTGAATGCAACCCTTACGTCATTTTCCACCAGGCTCTGAAGAACTGCCAGCCCATCATCGGGCTCAGCAGCATCACCAGAGGAGGCAAAACCTACCAGGTGAAAAGGGGGGGCTGGGAGCACATCTGGCCAGGAGAGAATTCGCTAGGGAAGCAGATGCGCTGGTTTCACCCCTTCAGCTCAGGCTTTCCTCTCCTTGGAAAGAGCCACTTTGCAATCTGGGTTAAAACGGCTCCTAAAAAACTGTCCAAGATCATGCCCCAGCCTGTGAGTGTGGTAATTCCTTCTCAGCATTGGTAAGGAGTATTCAGCAAATGTTGTCCAAGGAGACAGAGATCAGTGGTGGGCAGCAAAGGAACTGGCAGTGCCAGGATTCCCAGACCTACCCTCTCTGCTGCATCATGTTGCTGGGGTAGAGGTCCCAAAGCCCTGAGGAGGGTCAGCGTAGCACAAAAAGTCAACTAGATACAGTGAGGTGTTGGAAACACGAGCAGAACTTGTCTCTAAGTATGGGCTCTGCAACACTCGAGAGAGCCTGATGGAGAACGGAGATGCAGAGGCACAGCTGCATCAGTCAGTGCAGGGGATTGGGGACCATCTGCCACCCCTGCGAGCACAAACCAGCCAGGGTCCAGTTCCCAAACAGGCCACAAGTCCTCACAAAGGCCTAGGGCTGATTAGAATTTCCATTTTGGTAGAAATAGACAGTTTCTATGGACAGGGGAGGTGAATTGGCACAGATCAGCTGTTGGGAGCTGGTCTTGCTGCAGAGAGCAGCGTGCTGCCACGGTGTAAACCTGCACGTGTCCAGCTGGGCCTGTGTGACCGCTGGAGAAGAGCCGGTTCCTGCACCCTCACGGTGCCATAACTGTTGCGGTTTGACCCTTTCCCAGGTCCCGGTCCCTCTGAAGGACAATCGGAAGCGTTTCCTGGCCATGAAGTGGTTAATCACCGAGTGCAGGGAGAACAAGAATCGTAGGACACTGATGCCCGAGAAGCTCTCCCAGGAGCTGCTCCAGGCCTTCAACAACGAAGGGCCCGTCATCAAGAAGAAGCACGTGCTGCACAAGATGGCAGAGGCCAACCGGGCTTATGCCCACTTTCGCTGGTGGTAGGGACAGCACCGGGGCCGCAATGCCACCAGCCCAGGGCCGCAATGCCACCAGCCCAGGGCCACCTGCCGGGGAGAGGCCGGGGAGAAAGGGGGAAGATCCCTTCCAGGCAGCTTCTGAACTAAACTGGGAAAGCTCCTCCGATC
This sequence comes from Patagioenas fasciata, assembly GCF_037038585.1. NCBI lineage: Eukaryota > Metazoa > Chordata > Aves > Columbiformes > Columbidae > Patagioenas > Patagioenas fasciata. The sequence continues at coordinate 4,840,637 of NC_092537.1, read as the reverse complement.
CGCACAAAGTTCATTTCCCTTATGCTTGTTTGGATGGGGGAAGGGGAATCGGAAAGCGTTACCGACCCCTGCACGGATACTCCAGTTATTTCATAATCACCTTCCTGTGAAGAGAAGCCTCAGATGTTTTTCTTAGAGCAATGCTATACAAAATAATCTTCCACTTACCTGTATCCTGGGGAAAGTCCTGTATCAGCAATGTTTTTGGCTGCACAGCTAAAAGCAGAGCTGAATATTTTCCCCAACACCATAACCAGCCTTAGTGTCATTGGTACAAAAGGCAATAAAAGGCTTTTTTTGATTTTTGGTTCTGGCCATCGGCAGCATTGTCTGGACAGATTTCACGGGAATGTTAACAGAAAAAAATAAAACCAGTTTTATGGGGAAGGTTTCTTGATTCCAAATCTTCGTTGCTTGAATCTCACGGTGCTTTTGCCAGCTACCCTGGTTGTGTGAAGCTGTGTGGACACCCTGCATCGACGACAAAGTGGTTATCACAGCCTTAAGGCTTCAGTCAGGACAACTTCTAAGTATTGTCCATAGCTCAGAAGCTGCATAGAGAGAAGGCAGGAGCCATGTTAGTGGAAAACTTTTATTAGAAAAAAATCCTTCAATAGACTATTTTGTTTCCTTTCTTCCTCTCCCATTCTTATAAGAAGCATACCATAGTTGAAAGTCGCTACATTCTGAAAAAACATGATGGTAATTGTATAAAACTTACAAAACCTGTTCCTAGCTACATGTGCTCAGGGCCCTGTCCTGCTGCAGGTGTTGGTGGCTGGTGACCCGTGGGGGAGGCTGTTGCATGCAGGTGCAGCCACGGAGCTGGAAAGAGTTTGGGAAAAACAGCACTTGGTCGAGCTGTTGGTGAGGCCACAGCGTTTTCTGTGACTTGTCCTGGAGAACCAGGTACAACCTGAGCTGTGAAAGATTTCCCGAAATGCTCCCAGCCTAAAATGTGCTTGCCTGAATGCACATCTCAAATGCTGGTTTGAGTGAGAAGCCTTCCTTGCCCTTTGCTGGCAGCAGCCCAGTATTAGACTAAATCAGTGGAAGAACTTGCTGGGTTAAACGTGCCCTGCCCGTCCCGCTGCTCCAGCGCTCCAGAGTCAGGCTGGCCCCAGGTGCAGCCGGACAGCGACATGTCCAGAGGCTCCAGCCAGTGTAAATCCTATTTACAGGAAGTGCTAGAAAAACATCATGAAAATAAATTCAAACTTGGTGTGAAGCTTGCTGGTGAAAGTGCTGGGGACATCTCTCCACCTCTGCCGTAGAGGTTAATCCATCACTTCGCTGTAATAGTATTTCTGGGCAGCGTCCGTCATCTTCCAGTCGGCAGCTCGGAACTCGATGATCTCCAGCAGCAGGAGCTGGGACAGGGAGCTGAGTCCCTCCTGCAGGAGGAAGCCATCTCGGAGGAGGGAGAAGAGCTCGTCCATGCGCTGGGAGTTCATCTTCTCCAGCTGCTCGCCGATGCGGTGGAGCTGTAGGACCAGGCAGTCCACCTTCAGAAGGAAGAGAAGATGACTGAGGACAAAGGGACGGGAAGGTTTGGCACGTCTCTGTGGAGGTGCCCATCAGTAACTTATGGCCCAACTCATCCTGTTCCCTCTGTTCTAATTTTCCAACAGGTGAGGGAGATTCAGGATGGACATGAGGAATAAAGTTTTGATGCTGAGGGCGGTGAGAGCCTGGCCCAGGTTGGCCAGAGAGGTGGTGGATGAACCATCCCTGGAGACATCCCAGGCCAGGCTGGACGGGGCTCTGAGCAACCTGAGCTGGTGAAGATGTCCCTGCTCATGGCAGGGGTGGCACTGGGGGAGTTTTGAAGGTCCCTTCAACCCAAACTATTCTATGATTCTACAACGGTTCTGCTTCCTGTAAGTCGCTGTGATCCAGGAGGCAGGAGAGGCTGGGTCTGTTCTAGTAAGAGCACTGGAAAAGCACATCCTGAACTCCTCTGCCTCTCAGACAAAATTGCCAAAGAAATGCACCCGCAATAGGTAGAAAAACATTAAATTTCTGCAGGATGCCCACGAGGAGATGGCACTGACCTCTTCCTCCTTCCGCAGGCTGTCGGGCTGGGCCAGCCGGAACAGACAGTCGTAAACAGGGTTCACCAGAGCCATCATGGGCATGTTGTTCACCTGTAAGGACCAGAAGCCACCATCAGCTTGGAGCCAAAAAGGGCTTCAAGTTACTCCCTTGCTGCTTTTCAAAGATGGGAGCAGAATTTTGTTGCGCTGCCAAATGCTGGATTGGTGGGATTTATGTAGGATACCAGACGTTTGAGTCTCAGGAGCCAGAGAAGCTGAACAAATGATGTAAAAAACACCTATTTTTAAATGTACGGAGGTAATCACGGAAATACACTTGTTGCAAGAGCATTTTTCCTCTACTTGCATCATTTTTACATCTACTCCAAGCAGGCATCCAAGTACACACACTGCAGCAAAGGCTTGCAGACAAACTCCATCAGTACGTGGGCTAGAAATCATATGAGCACCCACAGGTCCCCCTTGGGACCTCACAGGAACTAAATCTGGGACATTTGGGAGCAGGCAAATCAGGGGATTTCAAACACCAGGTACAAAATGAGGAAGCTCAGACTTTGGGACGGTTCCCAGAGATGGTTCTGCCTCTCCAAGCCTCTTCACTTGCCTGTTGGTAGCACCAGCAGCATCCTCGTGCTGAGAACCGGCTCTGGGGCTCCGTACAACACCCACCCAACACCCTGCGGACCCCCAGGCCCTCTGGCACCCTGAGGCAGCAGCAGGTGGGTGCTCCTGCTCCGGCTCCTTACCCTCAGGTAGTCGAAGATGTTGCAGATGAAGGTGACGTAGCAGATCCAGGCCTGGAGCGAGCGGGTGCGCAGCTCCTCCCTGTCCTTGTACTCCTGCTGCAGCCGGTTCAGCAGGCTCCTCCGGAAGATGCTCTGGCCGACTTGTTTGCTCTCTGCCTATGAGCCCAAAAAAACAGGGTGGAGGGATGAAATGGGGGCAAGTGGCAGAAGAGGAGAAGCTGGTGGAGGAGTCAGAGCGCAGGGCTGGGGCGAGGCCGCTCCTGGCCCAGCCTCGGGACAACCTGCACAGTTTAAGTGTTTCGCTGTCACGACACGAGGAGCTCTCACCTGGATGATGGTGTAGCAGATGCGTCCTGCCTCCTTGCTGAACACGCAGTCTTTGAGGGACTGGTCCACGATAATATTGGCCACTTTCTCCAGGTCCACGTTGCTAGGGTCTGCAGAGAGGAGAAACACGGTCAGGACCCAGCACCCTTTTGTGCCCTGCTTGCTTTGGGGTACCCGGAAAACAACTGAGGTTGGCACAGGGCCTGGTACAACCACATTACATGGTGCAAAACCTCATGTTTGCTCCCACATCCCCCTCTCACACTCCAGCTGTTTTGGAGATATCATCTCCAATGGAGCACAGTCCTCCCAGGCTGGAGATGGGAAAGCGATCACGATGGGAAAGCGATGGAGAAAAACAGGTAATATGAGAAGCAAGAAGTTGATCTGAATCTGGAATCCCAGCACCTCTTTTAAGTTGGGTTAGCGAGAGCCAGATGTGCAAACTCCTGCTGGGTTTTGAATAGAGATGTGACAGGTGAGCAGGAGTCTGGGGGTGTGGGAGGACAAGACGGCCCCACAGCGGGAGGGACAGGGAGCAGGAACTGGGCACTGGAGAGGGGTGAGAGATGCTCAGAGCAGGAGAAGAGGCTACCCCAAAATCAGGGAAAAGCACAAGGACAAGAACCAGGAGCTGAGTTTGAACGACTGCACCATTAAACACTGGGGAGAAGGCGAGAGGGGGTAAGAAGGGGCAGGGAGCAAAGACTTTCCTGTAGAAGATTCACCAGCAGCAGCCAGTCATGGATCAACAGCGTTTATGGAACAGCTTTTCTATACTTAGCAACTGCTGCCCCTTAAAGGGGCCCAAGCATCCAGCCTCATTTACCAGCCAAGCTGCGTGTGGCACAGGAACCGGTAAAAAGCCTGCTGACCTTTGAGGGCTGTCTTGAGCAGCTTCTGAGTCTCGCTGTCGAACGACTGTATTTTATACTCTTCTTTGCCTGTTTCCCCCATAACTGGCTTCCTCCAGGGGCAAGAGTCAGGGCAACGGATGGGCTAGTGACAGTCCCTGGGGAAAGAGCACACAGAGATTAGCTGGACAGGGAGGGCGGACCTTCACTGGCCATTTGGCAAATCCCACCTAGCGCTGGAGCACAGGCTGCTCTCCTGACAGCCCCAAGGAAACTCCTCTGTTAATTAGGACACCCACTCCAGTCCTAGATCCAAGCAAAGCTTCACTCCCACATCGCTTTAAGCCTTGTTTCCTACCAGCCTATGAACAGGACTCCATCTTCAGAGCATTTTTCTAATAGGAAAAATGTATTTCAGTGTGTTGATCTGCAGGTTCAAAGTGGACAGGGCACCAAGGCAGCCCCTAAATATACCCATCTCACCACAGGTGACTTCCCTGCGGCTGTATCACAGGGAAACACACGCAGGAGCACCCTGTGCAGCTTCTTCCTTGTGCCTTTGAAACACCCATTCAGCTGGTTTCACACAAAAGCCTGGGAAGAATCAACCCCGCACCCGAGCGTCCTGGGCACGCTCTCCCCATGGTGCGCTGGAGCCAGGCTCCCTCAGCTCCCACCAGACACAACAAGCTCTGCAGCCAAATCCCCAACAGCAACAGCTCCCGGCTCAGCCCCCTGCAGTCAAGCAGAGCTCGCTGCAGCACCGACAGCGCTCCCAAATAGTCTCTAGATTAATTGTCTTCTGCTTTGTGATACAGCGAAGACAGCAACACGGTACACATGGCACAGAGAAGAAGGGATCTGTTTGATACGCACATGAGATGATCTGCTGGACGCAAAATGCCGGGCTGGCCAGACCCACAGCACAAACAGAAGGCAGTCGGCCAAATGAGTTTTGCCAGCTTGTCGAAATTCCTGGGCCATTACTCACCCGTCTCTGCAAACAGGTCCCTACCCGGATTAAAGCCGGAGAGCCCGTTGCCATTTAGAGGCAGGGGACAGGTATCGCGGGCAGCCCGACCCCTCGGACACTCCACTCGCCATGAAGCTGTGGCACAACAGGTAATAGTTCAGGGCAGAGAGAGGAGCTTGCTGGTGGGTAGAGCCTGACCCTACCCGCCCTGTGAGGCCCAGAGCAGACCCTGCCCCTCAGAGTGACAGTCTGCTCATGCAGCCGAAGCTCTCACCCACACAGGGTTACCTGCCCATCCTTCCCAGATGGATTCACAAGCAGCTGGGTGCGCTCCGTGCCGTGTCTGGTCGGCAAACACCTTCCTGTCCGACCTCCCTGCCTTCTGCACCGTCTCCCTCCCTCTGCATCCACACTCACACCATTCTGCACTGCTCGCGGAACGGCCTGAGCTCACCGGCAGCCCCGCGTCCCACCGGCAGCATCACCGCGCAGCAGGAACCCGGCGAGAGCTCAGCACCACACACGGCGAAGCAGAAAGCACCCGAGCCTGTCTGGCAGCGTCTGTGCCGCCACCGCCCAGCGCCTCTCCCTGAGCATCCTTCCCCCCGGCTCCCCGGGGACCAGCACGGCCGCTTTGATCTGCTGTGCCAAATAACCCTGCCCAGAGCAAACCGCAGCAAGAGAGGCAAAACCAGCCCAGCCGCACCTGCGCCAGAGATCCTGCTGCCAGGACCACCTTTCCTGAAGGGCTGGTGGCAGCGGGTGACACTGGGCACAGCATCACGTGTGGGTACCAACGACTCTTCTGCAAGCGGTCCCCACGACACGAGCTGTCCCGGGGAGTGACATGGTTGGGGTAAGTGTCCTTGGTGTGCCGGTGACCAGCCAGCCCGTGTGCCAGGGTCACACCTGATGGGACAGGCTGGACGTGCCCCGGCCACCGCCAGAAGAGGGAGAAGGGCCCCAACTCTCCTCTGCCACCCCTGAGCATTCCCAGGGGCAGCCCCAGCCACCCGGGACCCCGTTCCAGCCCCAACGAGCCGCAGGTGGCACCCCCAGCGCCGAGACTCCCCCTGCCCGGGGCACCGGAGCCCCGCGGGAGCCCCCGCAGCCGCCTCGCCCGAGCCCCGCGGGCAGCACACGCCGAAGGGCCCCGGGACGGCGGATCCCAGGGCAAGTAGCACCGCCGGTGTCCGCGGGCAGGGCAGGGGGAGCCGGGCGCAGCCCCCACCGACCTGCCGGCCGCCCCCGCTGTGTCCTCTGGCCGCCGGGGCATCTCCGGAGCGTCCCGGGCCCCGCCGGCCCGGCCCCGCTCCCTCCCGGCACGGCCCAGGTTTCCTCTTAGGTCATTTCCTCGCCCGAGCCGGGGGAGGGCCGGGCCGGCCGGGCGGGAGAGCGGCGGCAGCGCCACCGCCTGCGAGCAGCCGGCCACGGCGGGGAGGGGCCCGGCTGCCCCGCCCGGGAAATCCCGCTCCCCCGACACGGCCTCCCCGCTCGGCCGCCTGCGCCCCGGGCACGGCGGCTGCTCCGCTCCGCCCGCCGGGGGAGGCGGCGCTGAACCCCCGCCCCGGTGTCCCCCCCGGGGCTCCCCCTCCGAGCACCGGCCGGGAGCCGCACCGATCTGCGGTGAAAACCGCGGTTATCCCGCGCTGCCCTCCAGGCCAGGGCGCGCTGTAGCCGAGCGGCACAAAACCCAGGGAAAAAATACACCAGGAGAGGGGACACGCACCAAACCAAGTCACTGCAACAAGAGCAGAGTGGGGTACAACAAACCGCTCGTTTTGTTCTCTGAACTCCCAACCATTCACTGGGCAAACCCCTCAGGGAGCATTTTGGGGCCAGCAGAGCAGCCAGGCTGCTGAAACCAGAGAACAGTCTCAGGAAACGCACAACGAGCCATTCGGGAACACTTTCTGCGGCGCTGTGTGGCCCAGCTAAAGCCAAACAAAGCCTGAACCCATCCGCAGTGGGTGCGTGGCTCAGGACCAGCCGTGGGGCCTCTGATGGTCCCTCTGGGGCACAGCAGTGGGACCCCGGGGGCTGCACAAACCCCCTTGGCTGACCCCCCTTGGTACGGTGCTCAACAGCGATACCCAAAGCATCACCCCAGCCCTGTCCGATGGTGACGAGCGCCCAGGAGCCAGCGACGGAATGGGAAAACCAGATGGCTCCTGCGGCCTCTGGGCTCTGATTATCGTCCCTTTTGGGAAGCAAGAGGGCAACAGCGGCCCTGCGGGGTCCAACCAAGTGCACACACTAGGAGAAAAGGAATAAAAAAACCCTACAGCCAGACAGGAGCATAACAAAATATTTAATGTACCTTTTGTCAAAGGTAGGCACGTGTTGTGCGCATCGTGCTCGGATGCTTTCAGACAACAGCAGCTGCAAAAGATCCACGCAGGCACCACAGCAGAATGCCACAGAGAATTCCAGTTCTACATGACAAAACTTAAACCCAAATGAAATACATCTATTCCAAGACTGACTGTAAAACATTAATTTATTAATTTATGTTCAAAACTGATGAGCATCCTGAGAACAGGACTGTCCTAGAAACTCATGAGCCAGCCGGTGCTACGGGAAACAGTTTGTTCTTCACAGAACTTGTGCGACAACGTTCCCCCGTGCGAGGCCGGCTAAGAGCCATGGTGGATCCCTTCACCACCACAGTGCAACTCGTCTTCAACGCTCTGCCTGCTAAAGTGCTTTTGGACATTCTGATGGCAAAAGGCACTAGAAGAAAACCAGCGCAACTGCTGAGCAGCCTGTGAGGTGAATTTCACGCAGCGCAAGTCCCCGCTGATAGGATTACATCAGAGTGGAATCCCAGTCATTCCAACGGGGAAACTCCAGTGAGATCTTCCAAGATCTCAGACCACAGCAGACATAAAGTTATTTGGCATGGGCTTGCAAGGAATCTCTCCAGATACCTCAGTCACCAGTGAAACAGCTGCTCTTTAAAAACAGCCTCTCACAATAGCTCAGGATAAGTGAGCAACGCTGATATGCTCAAAATCACCAGGATAACTTACGTCAACAGAATGGAACTGGTCACGCTGGAATTCAGCCAGGCCATTTGGGATTAACACCCTGCATATTGCAAAAGAGCCACAAAAAGTTCTGCATTAAGAGGATGAACCATCCAACCATCCTCTAAATAACTGCAGCGCTTTGCCCTCTCCACTACTCGCCCGATGACAAACGCGCTTTTGAATCACAGAGGCTTGTCCTCAGAACTCTGCCTTCCACACCCTGCTCAGCTTGGAAAAACAGGATAAAAGAGGAGGAATAAAGTATTTTTCCTTCTTTTCCTTGTTACATAAATCAGAGATGCGCTGGTTTTTTTAACCATTCACAAAGCCTTTGAAACTCCAGAAAAACGCTTATCCAGCTCTAATTCAATCAGCCTGTTCCTGTCAAACACCACGCTAAGCCAACCAATTCTAATTTGATGTTTAGTCCTCTCACTTCAGCTAATCTTGTCAAAACATTTTCATTTGTTAGCACCACTGTAGGACTGAGGTTCAGAAATGTAGAGGCCACTACAGAAATACTTGCTAGAAACATTCAAAAGTGGTATTAAAAAAAAGAAAAAGACATTTACTTGTTTCCACAGGACTTTTCCTTCATCATTCCAACTTAGACTAAATATTTCTAAAACTCTATACAGCATTTGTTTACTCACTACATTGAAACAAAGAAAAACAAAGAACCCTGAAGTAAGAACTGGTTTGTGCGTTGAATCCTCTTAGAGCGGCGCTTTTAATCTCCAGGTCTACTTGTAAAAAGCGTGACTAAGGCAATGCAAAACCCTAAGAGATGTATGGCAAGACATGCAGGAAGAGAAATGGGCACTTTGGATACAATCAAGCTCATCACAGCTGGAGAAAGAGAAAGTTTGGGTCAGCATGATCTGCTAGAAGATTCTGTGTTTAAGGCAGCTGAGAACACACAGCCAGCGAGTGGTAATCAAGAAGAAGCAGCGAAGTAAAGGAAAATGGAGGTTCTGTGCACACTGACGAGGTTTTAAGTGACTTCACAACAGCAGGACACAGCTACCTGTGCAACACCAAGAAAATTATATGGTGGGAACAGCTGGTCACAGAGCAAGGAACTAAAGCTGTGCAGATGCAGAGGTACAAAGTGACTTTATGTTGGTTAAGCAGCAGGAGCTACACCAGGATCCCTCTGTGACCCCAGGCGAGCACAGGAATTCACCCACTTTATCAGGTGCCTTTTCAGATCACTCTGCTAGGTAGTTGTCTGCTTGGTTCCCCCCTCTCCCCACTAAATGTCTGTTGATATGAGAGGAGACAGAGAAAAGAAGCGCTCCGTTGAACAGCTTCCAGCAGAGCAGTTCAGCGTCTTCGGCTGAACCGCAGTTGCCTTCTCCTTCTGCTCGGTCTCAGGAGGTGATTTCCGACAGGCTGGTGGACCTCTGACATTTCCAACGTGCTCATGATGGCAAAGCCATCAGTTTTCCCTCCTCCAGGAGAACACCAGGTAGGCAAATACTCGCCTCTTTCAGCCTTCCTTCCTTGTAATGCTGCCGGTGTTCTTCAGGGTGCACAGCAGACTGCAGAACAGCTCGTACCAGAAGAAGACCAGGCCAGTGGAGACTGCAGCCTTCAGCAAGCTGGGCGAGAGGCCCTTGAAGAACCCATCCAGGCCCTCCTCTCGCAGGATCTGCCTTACGCAGTCCAGGAGACCCCTGTACATCCGTACCTGGGGGAGAAATGGTGAAAAGGTTAAACAAGACAAATCCAGGACAGCTTACCTGGAAAAGAACACAGAGAACCTCAAACTACCACAGAAACATAATCTAGACATGCAGCCTGGAGGTGCCTTTCTGGCTATTATTATAACTACCTGAAAGTTTCAGAGTCAGCTTGTAAAGTGGGGTAGAGGAAAAACACATATTTTGCATCAGCAATTGCTTATGTAGATCATTCTAATTGAATGGCTGTAAAATCTTTATGCTACAACAACATGTACTACTTATGGTGCAAGTCTGTGAGGCAATTATTTCAGATTGTGCTGCTACTGTTCTGCATCCCCTTCCCTCTCTAAGGAGGGACAACGTTTCAGTTTCCTGACTGAAAGAAAACAGAGCTAAAGCAGTCAGAAGTCTCTAAATTAGCTGTCTGCATGTCATCCTGTCCCACCGCCAAAGTTCAACATCTTGTGACACATCAGCGCTAAGAACAAATTCTGTGCCTCACTGAAAGAGGAAAAGCATCCAATGCAATGAGTTAAGACTTCAAATTCCTAACCCAGGAGTTTCTTGAGGTACAGACTGATTTGCTTCTCGGAGCCAAAGAATTTGAAAGAAAAAAGGAAATTAAGAAAATTTCCACATTTCATGGAAAAAAAGAGATAGCTCCTTGAAAAATCTATATTTGCCTTAGAGTGTATTTTGAGGTGGTAAGGACGGTGCTAAGGAACACTGGAAGTATTTAATTTGCTTTGAATTTCAGGATGTTCTGGTACAGAAGACACATGCTGAACACTTGGTGCCATTCCTTGTATCAAAATATTAATTGCAGAAAAGGATCCTGACAGCCAGGCAAGCCCAGCACAAAGCTGGTGTCATCCTCTGCTGGTCCTGAATCAGAAATACTAAGCTGCAACTAAAAAAGTAAATGGAAATGCCTTTGCCTGCCTAACTCACTCCCAGCTTCAAGACAGCCAGCCTGATGGAGATGGATGAGAAGGCAGAGCACAGGTATGTTGGACAATGCCATAAAATTAACCCAGTATATAAAATTAACCCAGTATATTCATGCAGCTATTCCCATTATTAAGTGACACCAATGCTCAGCTTCCAGAAATTCCCCAGGAGCTCCCAACTCAAATACAAACGCCGCAGGTACCACTGGTGAATCATCATTGCATCCTGGTGCAGCGGCCTGGCTCTGGATTGTCTCGATGCAAATCCATCCTCATGCAAATCAGTCAATTCCCCCATTTCTCACCTGCCCAAAGGCTGCCCGGGCACGCTCAAAGCCACCCACTTGCAGTCGTTTTTTGAACAGGTCGAAAGGGTAGGTGAGGGTTTTGCTGATGATTCCAGCGCAGCTGCCACAAACAAGGTTTTTAACATTGCCTGAGAAGCAGAAAGGAGAGAGGATATAGGGGAGGAAAAGGAGAATTAGCAGAGAGTTCTGATTAAAGATCATGAGAGCCAAGTTAAAAATCACTTTTCACAAAATATAAGGCCAAAAAAGGCTCTTTAAAGTTACATCACCTCTTCTACATAGCGTGGGCCACAGAACCTCAATCTATATTTTCTACATCAGGCCCGCAATGTCTGTTGGAGCCAGAGCGTAACACCTCATCTTGGTTCATTACACTGATTTGCGCTTTTGCTTTGCACAAAAAAAACTTCAGAGAAACTGCCACAAGTGGATCGAAAAGTTTTCATGCCCCAGTAAAAGCCTGGTCACTGGAAATCTTGCACTCTGGATTGCTCAAACTGACTTATTCTGGACTGGAATAAGCCACAAACTGACACTGCCTGATGATTTCAGAGGCTTGTGGGAAAGGAGTTTTGCGTTATTAGACTTTTTCCTGACAAACATGAGTTACCAGCACAAAACCATCATCAGCCTCTGCCATCTAAAAATAAATACACAGACATGATATTGAAAATTCTAGTTCCTCTCTTGAAGAAATTCCTTCGAGGAACAAAAATACACTGATGCTGCACATACGCTCACTCAGGGAGGCACTAGAACTAGAAATGTCAAGGTGATAGGTTGCATCAGGATGAGGTTCTCTTAAAACAGAACTGGAAATCAACATAAGAATATCAAATCAAGAGCTTGGCAGTTTTAAATTAGGTGAAATGAATCTTCTTCTGTAACAGCTGTGCTGGAATCCACAGGCAGGTTTCCTGAGGAAATCCAAGAGTTCTGTCCCCACAGCACTAATGAAACAGAGAAGGATTACGCCAGCACCCTCTTCCCACAGTATGAGTAACGTGACACAGCTCCAGAAAGAGTTCCCTGGCCTGTGACACTTCACTTTCCCATCCGTCCATGTTTCCATCACGGTTATTCCATAACAGGAGCTGTTTGTAAACTTCCCTGTGCAGGGGTAAGAATGAGAGATGGGAAACTGAGATGCTTTTCAGATGTTGCATCAAAAGAGTGATAGGACAGAAAACTGAGCTTATGTCAGTCCCCCAAACTAATATTCATCCTCTCTTTGTCTCCAGATCGCAGACATCACTGTCCCAAGTGCCTACCTCCTTTCTTTCCTTCAGCTGGAACCGCCCATTCGGAAAACTGTTGCAGGATGTTGTAGAAGGAGAACTGGAGCCCGGCATACGGGAAGATAGCAATGATAGTGGGAGTCAAACCTCTATAGAAAGTGCGAGGCCCTTCTGTCTGGTACATGGTCACCACTGCGTGGCGAAGGTTGCGATAGATCTAGACAATAAAGAGAGGATGACTTTCCAGTGAAACTGGCTTAAAACCAAGAAACCAAAGGTCAGGTTATTTCCCAGTAAGGAGGACAGGCATTTCCCACTGCCCAAAACACAAATGACTGATTTTCAGCACAAAGCGATGAACAAAGTGATTTTGCATGTCTTCACACAGTATCCTCAGCTAATCCCTTGTGACTTATAAGTAAGATGACAACCTAACCCTACCTGAGCCACAAGACACTAACTGAACGAATGATTGTTAGCTCTGGGCTGATGCTTTATCCCACATCCCAGCTGTGCTTCTGAGGGGAAAAAACAAGGTCCAGAGCTGAGAGCTGTGGCCTCCGATCTCTTGCATCATGGATATTTGTTTTTCTCTTAACAGCTTTGCTTGCTCCTGCAGCAGAAATCATATAATATATACCGTGATTCTACTGTAGGCTAAGTCAAAACCCAGAAATGGCTCTGATACAAACCCATATGAGTCTAGTTATTACAGATCTAATTAGCATGGAGACCTTTCCTATTTATTGCATACATAGGAAAACGAAACACAGGTGAAAGGTGACTGGTTTCGAATAGCTGCCCCATCATTATCTAAACATGATTCTATGCAAGTGGAAAGTGTCAAACACACAATGTTCAACACTGGGAAGTGCGTTCTATCAACGGCCAAAAGCCGAAATGAAAATTGAATTATCCTGTTAAGGACAGTCTCTCCCTTCTGGATCACCTACCAGGAGCCAAACACAATCAGGAGCAGTAAAACATAATTACAAAAGCTGTGTCAACAGCACAGGGGATAACTTGGCAAGAGTGCAAACATTGCCCAATAACAGCACGTGCCCCTTTATGCTAACCCACCGAGGGTTATGTACTTTTCAAACCTCAGACACATGTGAAATGTGCTAATGCAGTGAATGGGAATTCCAAACTAAGCCGTACCTTAGGCTCACCCTGAGCAGCAAAGCGGGTGCGTAGCGTGTCAACGGGCTGAACTGCAACAGTGGCTGTGCAAGCCGCCAGTCCACCGCAGACGAAGTGCACAAAGGAATCGCGGGCATTGTATGAGGTGACGTTGTGCACCAGTTTCGTCAAGCTCTCAAATGCCATGAACTTACGGGAACAAACATACACAGGTCAGGGAGACAATCCTTATCACTGACACGGATCTCCCGCTCCCCTTGTTTCACGGAAACAGCTCCACCCACCACTTTCTGTCCTTCAAAAGCCCTCCCTGGCTTGCAACTTGCTGGAGCATGTGCTCAAAGAGTATCTTGTAAAAATCACTGAGCAGGCCTGGAAATGCTTGGGATATTCTGAGCTCTTGACACTTCTGCTAAATCTTGCATTTAGAATTGTGGACAAACTCATTTTAATGCTCTATGTGTCCTAAAGAGTATTTGCTATATTACAGATATACTATCCATTACTCTTTCAACCATTGCTCATAAAACATGTTAATATTTAAAAATTCAGCATAACAATACTGGGTAAAACACTATAATCAGCTTTAATGATTCTTTTACTAACAAGCTGTTAGGGTGAAAGCATGAACCAAAGCAAAGAACCACACAGACTTCAAACATAAACAGCTAAGCCAAGTGTAAGGAACAAATAGGGCTTGTCTGTGACACCACACACAGACAGAACTCAGTTTGCTCCAGCTGGCCACTCAGGAATGTTAACTTAGGAATTATGCATCAACATTATACACATCTTCGAGACTGGAGCTGGCTTGTATCAGTACAATGTAAACCTGGACCTTCCTGCATCTGCCCACACAGCCATTCTGAAGAGAAGCAAAACAGAGTCCTGTGTACATATGCTGGGCCCAGATCACATCTGGTCACCTTACCTGAACAGCTCCGTAGCCAACAGAAAGGAACTGAGCAGGAACATGGCCCTTCCAGAAGGCTCCCAACCCCTCCTCCTGGAAGATGCGCTGCACAGCTTGCGAGATGCCGTGATACTTGGCCCCCGGGGTTTTGGAGGAGAGCTGCTCGATCTGAAGCTGGAGGAAAACAGAGAAAATATTCTGAGTTCCATGTCACACTTCAACAAGGTTCAAGTGTTCAATTCAGGAGTTCATAACCCTGTCAGCCAACCAATACCAAGAGATGACATTCTGCCTTCGCACAGAATCGCATCTAGAACTGACTGGGATGTTAGTTACATAGGGCTCTAAAAGAATAAAAACAGGCACACAACACAAAGGTAATCAGGGATGATGGTGAAATTCAGCTAGATAGCGGTAATCATTCAGAAAAGCAGAGAAAGCAAACAAGCGATGAAAAGCACAAGGTCCCATTCAAAGACGCAGGTTATATATAGAGAACAGGGGACACAAGACAGCTCTGCCACCTCGCATATCCAATGCAGGGCTGACAGGCGGATTCAGCGCTCGCCGGTTGCACAAGTGACCTGTTCACCCAGGACAAGCCACCTCCGCTCTCCAACAGGCTCTGCCACCCCCTGCCCCTGAGCACGCCGTGAGGAACGTACCTGGAAGCGGATCTTGATGACATCCAAGGGGCTGATAAGGACCCGAGTGACCAAGCCAGATGCTGATCCCGCTACAGCCGCTTCCACCGTGGAGACGCACTTGGCCTCGGGGTCATAGCCGACCATGCCTGCCTGGGGTCCCTGCGGCCTGCCCGGGACAGGGCGCCCCAGTCAGCGCTCCCAGGCACACCACGGGCCACACGCAGCCCCCCATCCCCACGCATCCCCTCAGCCCCAGCGCCTCACTGCCCCCTCCATTTCCCAGCTCACGGCCCCCACAACAACCCCCGCTCCCCATGGGCCCCGCGGCCCAGCCCGTGGCAGGCACCGGAGGGGGATCCGGAGCCAGAGCCCGTGCGCAGCCGGCGGTTGGCGGCCACGGCCCGTTCGCAGCCGCGGGCCGCGCCGGGATCGCCTCACCCGCCCGCCGGCGGCTCCCGCCGCACTGCGCCTGCGCGCCGCGGGGGGCGCTGGGAAATGTAGTCCCTGGCCCCGCCCCGCGGGCCCCGGGCGGAGCGGGATCGGGCCCCGGGCGGAGCGGGATCGGGCCCGGGATCGGGCCCGCGCTCCTGCAGGCAGCACAGCGGGATCAATCACTCAGAACCCATCGGCGCTCTGCGCCTTACGGGCAACACTGAAATTCGAATTACGGACCAACTAATAGCACCTGGTGACTGATTCTGTAAAGAGCTTCAGGCTCATTTTTGTGTCCTGAGGCAGCACTTCCAAACCTGTGCAGAACTGACCATCGGTATGAGTGATTTTGGATACCACTGTTTATATACTTAAAATCCCCTCCACAAAAGTTCGTCTTGCATTGTCCCTTCTCCCAGAGAACTCGTGATTTGGAATTAATAAGCGCAAGAGGTTGTTGACAGTAAAGCCTATAAAATTTATCACCAGTAATCAGCAGATTTTAAAGGTGGATAATTTGAGCTTCAGAAGCTCAACAGTAACTTACCTGAGTGCCAGACCTGCTTTATTAATCCGTTTTGTTATTCATACTTAAAAAACGCAGAAGTGCCATAAATGAATGCTAGTGGAAGACTTGGGCTGACGGATTTTAAACCAGGGGCCAGTAAGTCAAAATTTGACCAGCACTCTGCACTCCCGCTGCTGCTCTGGTGGGTGACTGTAAAATACAAGGGATTTTGGCTTTTTCTGCCACCAGCTTTGCTGACCCATGTGCCAAAGCTGGTCACTGGGAAAGGAAAACCCCCATAAAGAAATGATTCGCTGGTTATTCTTCCACTGTGATCTTGATGTTACACTATCACAATAGCAACAAGCATTTCTCTTCTCTCTATGAAGTACAAGGAAAATAAGATGGTTTTTTTCTAAACTTCTCAGCAGATACCCAAGGTATGAACAGCACACAACTCTGAGCACATGTTCGGTTGTACCATCACAAAAAAGCCACTGCAAACCATTTCTATATTGACTTAACTTCCACAAATGCAAAACAGGGAACTCATCATGGGGATATCCAGGCACTTCTGAGCAACCGCAAACTCCTTGACTACATCTGTATTTGAGCATAATAACTAACAGCAACTGTTAAAAATAACAACCCAAACCCTCATGTGGGCTTTCTCCTATTGTGTGTATAAAACACACAGGCATTTTCTGAACATGGGCTGGGGAGCAGCTGCAGAGCCAGCAGAGCGGTGAGCTGCAGAGCTGCCCACACACCTTGTTCCAGTTCCACTTCTTCAGGCCACAAGAACGCAAACAAGGGCTCCCACGCCAGCCCGGGCAGCTGCTGCGCTCACACACGTCCCACGCGCCTTCCCCGCCGTCCTTCAGCAAGACGCTCCAGACAGAACCGTGTTCCGCAATCCCTTACTGGCTCCTCACGACAGCACAGCCCATGCCACGGGGGCACTGAAGCTGTTTGGTAAAAAGCTTAGAAAAAAAAAAGCTTTCTTATAAGAAATATTGAAGTACCACCCTCCCTCTCAGCTGACAGACATGGGGTCGCCAGTCCTGGAAGTGACACTGTCATTCCTTCCCTCCCTCTTCACTATCACACATGCAAAGTGACACAGCTGTCCGGTGACCTGAGCTTGAAAGAGTAAAGAGTTTGTCCAGGAATGCAGAAATGGAACTAAACCCTAAAGAATCTGAGCACCTCAGGCCAAAGCAAACCTTACAGCGTCTCCCTTCAGTAGCCGTTAATATCCTATACATTAGGTCAATCAGTTATATTTTGGTCAGTTAACTGAAATAACAGACAGATGCTCAAGTGAAGAATTCAATGTATATTTATTATTCACAGTTAATTACTATCTACCAAATGCTGCTGCAGAGTTAAAGGATTAAGTACATAGGCCTTTTTTATTTAAACACTGATTTTTTTTTTTTAATATATATATACACACACAAGACATATGTCTGCAAGGCTGCATGATATACACCAATTCCAAAATAAGGAAACAATCAAATGGTCCAGGTGTAGAATGCCATAGATTCCTTTTCCAATCACTTTACAAAGAAGAAAGAAAGTGAGTGACAGCTAGCAAGGAGAGGGGGAGAAAGTAATACTCTACAGGATAGCTCTCTCTTTCATCTGCTGGAAAATCAAAGTGTAAGGCAGAGTCCGTCTCAGGAATAAAACATTTGTAATGCTTAGTACAAAAAAAGGCACCCTCCAACAGCAGATTGCCCGAGCTCAGGCAGGGCGGGAGGAGATCTCCGCTGCAGTTTTTGGATTCGTTGGTGGGGTGAAGGGATCCAGCCAAACGGCCATTGAAAGGAAAAAGAACGCAACTGAAGATTGGCACAGAGAGCGGTGCGGCTGGATTGCTTTCCTTTCCGTCCGATTTAATGTCACACTGCTCTGGTGGAGGAGCAAGCGGCCACACAAAATGGCGTTACGGTGCGGGGTGGGGGTTACAGTCATCACACAGCCTGCTGTGAACGGGGAGCGGGGCAGGGTCTACGGCAACAGGAACACTGACCTGAGGAGGGAAGAGAACTGGAGAACAGTGATGCCAACCCCACGTTCCAAGAGCAACACGACTGCAAATATTCCCTATCCAGGCCAAAGAGCCAGGCTGATTACATGCATCATGTAGAAACATTCACTAATAGCATAAAGTTGTAGTTTGTTTTTTTTTTCAAGCACTATTTCTTGAGGTTTCTCTGCATTATAAAGTTTTCCATCAAAGGAATGTACATTTTACAGGACATCTCAGGGCTATTATTTCTCAAATTCCACCCTTAACCCGCCCCTCCCCAAAATATTCGTCCTCGTTTTCCCTGGTTATAACTTCCCCCTTTCTCTTACTTCTTTGAGGTTGCAGCTCCCACCTGTGAGCAGCCTAAGCTGCCACTTGCATGCCTTGATTTTATTTTCCTTGGAATAAGGAAAGTTGAACTGTAAGACAAATCTGAAGATTAAAGCTCCATCTGTGTTCGTAGTTTTTTCTCAAATGTCCATTGATAAAACCACCCTCCTTTACACCCTTCCCCTAAAAGTATTTATTTACACATAGGCAGGAAAAAAAAGCCTCTGAAAAGCTCTGGACTGTCCTTTTAACTTAAAAAATAATAAAAAAGAAATGAAGGGAAAGGCACTATGGAAAAAAATGCAGAATGTGCTCAACCGTACACCTTTAAGAAACAACAAAAAAGCTGTCAGCACAGCATTACCAGACTTCAGTTGCACGTTGGTGTTTCTCAAAGCAGCTCTGTGACTCAAAAGAAACAAGAAACAAAAGAAAAAGAAACAAAAAGCCACACAACTCTTCTCCCTTCCCCTGCTTGGAAGCTGCTGAGCCTCAGAACAAAGTGCCAAAGGAGAAGAGACAATAAAAATCAGATTAACACCTCATCTTTCCCAGGCAAGAAGAGCTGAATGGTGAAGGCAAAAGCAGAGACTGATGATTTTTGCTTTGTTTTTAAAGGCAGGACTGTGGATTTGGTTCTTCTCTCATGTCCCTTCATGTCAAATGAAGACCGTTTGCAGAGAGAGAAAATACCAGCAGAGTTTCTCCCTTTTCCTTTAACTGCACGGCTAGGACTTTATATGGCATTAAAACTTCATGCACTGATGGACAGAGGAGGAGGGGGAAACAAGAAGAGTGAATGAAAGGGGGTAACCCAGGAGCAGCTGAGGAAAACTGTTATTTTCTTTTTTTCTCTCTCTTTTTTGTTTTTAAGATAAGTTTTGGTGTGTAAGTTGAACTCTTCCCCCCCCCCCCAGCCCTGAAGTTCCATACTGAGTGAAGGAGGATCACCTCACGGTGAAAGGTGACTCAGGTTTTATCGCCGTGTGATTTTAGGTCACTGGCTGCAGTTAGGCTCTGTATGTGTATTTACTGTTTCTTTAAATAATCTCTAATATTTATCTCTAGATGTTCCGGTTCACTGGGGTCACATAGTTGCGTGGAAACATGCCCGTCTGTCCGTGGCAGGCTCCCTTCCACCAGTTGGGGTCAGAATTGTCAAGGACTTGGATAAAGTCTCCGCGGCGGAAACCCAGCTCTCCTTCCTCCTGGGGATCGAAATCAAACAGGGCCTGAACGTACGTTGGTTGCTGGAAAGGGAAAGAAAAGGATACACAAAGTGAGAATCAGCAGCAGCACTTGAGTCACCTGCTCCCTCAGGCAGGAGCTTAACTTACAGCAGATTTTAACAATAAACATGCAGGCTGTTTCATTTCCCTGCAAGCCAGCTTCCAACAACTGTAACAAGATGTTTGAAAAGGAAAGCATCATCTATACACCTTAAAAAGAGTCAAGTTTCTGTGAAAGAGCTCAAACAAAGATAGGAGATGACTCAGATGTTTTCCTAGTATTTTCCAGTCTTCATGACCTACTGTAAATCTGTACTCTACTGCAATACAATGGTCTTTTTGCTTATTCATCCTGTTTTCACCAGCTGACAACATGAATATTAAACTAACCCACCTAACACTGTGATACACAAAGCTGCCCATAGCAACTGGATGTTGGCATTTTACTCTTTTTCCTTAAAACTCACCAGTACCAAGAAATTCTGTCACAGAGGATTTTGCCTGGTCAGTAAATACTTCAATTCTTATGGAAAAGCTAATGGTTCATTTAAAATGCATCTGCACTCTTAAAATGTGAGGTTAGGAAGGTCTCTTCATGCTCGTTATTTTCAGCCAGCTGTTTTCTCATCCTCTGTTTATCACTGACCCAAAAGCACGGCCAGATGTTAATTCAGACAAACTGTGGCAAAGGGTTCCTGTGGCACCCGGAGAACTGTGCGAGTTCCACACCCCTTGGCCTCAAGCTAGAACTAGAATGCTGCACATAGAGGCAAAGGATTTATCCAAAATCGACAAGAGGTCCAGTTACATGCAATGTAACATTTTGATTGCCCTGGGAAATGGAACAAAACAAAGAGCTAGATATACACAAGCTGCTCTGCTGGCACTTAGCGGTAGTTTTTGGATTCTCTGAACGCTGGCTGGATTCAAAGCAGCCGGCTAGAGATGTTCCATGTGCTACTGCCTGTAACTATCTCTGCAGTAAAGAGCAGCACCCAATTTCACTGGCTACAGAGGAGTGCAGATCTGGCTGTAAACCAGTACAACTGTCCTTTCTCACCGTGTCCTAAACCAGGAGTAAACCCATTTTTAAATCACAGGAATCAGCTGATCTTCCTGCAACAGTATTCAGAAACATTAAGACAAGACAAATGTTCAAGCAGCAACACTTTGCCAGAACTGAAGGGGAACGAGGGAATTCGTAGGTCGGCTTTGCACAGACATCCAGCTTATTTCCCTGTATAATCCTGGCTGTGGGTTCTAACGATGCACTTCTACAGGCAAGAAAAATGTCAGTCAGCTTCTTTCCACCCTTATTCATTTAATCTAAGATGCAATCCCACTTCAGGCTGTGTCTGCAATAGTCCGAACAGCCTACCAGGACACTCCTCTTACCTGTGGCACCTGTTCAATGTCCCGGAGAAATATTTGCTGGTTCCTGGAGACAGATGTGGATCTGTGATAATCTACCAGCTCGTTCAAAGAATTGAACTTCACCACCCAGAGGAAATACTTGCCAGCCCCATCTCTAAGCACCTTGAAGTGCTGCACATCATTTCCAAACCTGGGAGGAAGGAGTGAAGAACACAGAAAAAGCACATTATTAATTGCTGAGTATTCTTCCTTTGGTATCATCAGCATGGAGTTTGGAATAAGAAAGTCCTTCAGGGCACAGTGAAAACTGTCAACAACACTGGTAATACAGATAGTAAGAAGATGTCTGAAAACCACTCATCAATTGTATTTTAGAGAAATCAGCCATCAGAAAGACAGAATTCAAATACTGAAATTTATTTTGAAAAATAGCATTTTACTCTGAATAAAGAGGAGCTCCAAAGAGTCCAACAGGATTTTCCAGGTGAATGGCACATCAATATTTTTCTGTCAGTGTAAACCACTGAAAACAGGAGACAACTGCCCCACGCTTGCCACACGCAGCTTCTCTATTTTGGCTGAAAACGTAGACAATACCTTGGCTAAAAAAAACAACGTGAAACCACTTGTGAGCCTCTGCTGTCCCTTCCCCAGCCTGAGAGCTCCTCACCATTCCACATCCTGCACATCCCTGTTCAGAAAATACTTCCTTAAATTAAACAAACAGGGAAAAAAATCAGCTGAGACGTTACCAGCAGATGGCAACACTGAGCTAACAGGCAGAGCCACGCTATCCTAACTTTGTTTCTTAAAGGAATGCACTGTCTAGAATTTCTTCCATTCATATCTAGTATTGCAGCTTGGACAATTGTATCCAAGACAGAAATATAAACATCTCAAAATCAGTGGCTTTAATCTGATTTGTTGGCGTGACTCAGTGCTGCTGTACAGGAGGACAAAAATTTGGTTATAGACCAAAGATGACCAGGAAAAAAGAAAACCCTGCTGAGACAGATCAGTGGGCAAAGAGGAATGAAGGAGAATGGGCTAAAACACGTATACACTCGGCACTTTGGGGCTGCAAGGAGGAGGAATGAGATCCAAAGACAAGCCAGCAGTGCCCACGACTACACGAGCCAGAGAGCAACATGCCAGCAGGTCAGCCCTGGAGGCTCGTTATAAACCAGAGCATATCTATCTGTTCTATTAGAATGAGAATAAGTATCGCTGGAAGAACAGGAATGCTATAGGGCATCTGGAGGACTATTCCTGCTCTTCAGCATTGACAATCAACTGTCCTCTACCCAAAGGAGCAGCAGATGGCCTGATCCCCACTCGGGATCGCTGGGCATTACTCACTTGACGGAGAGGGAGAAGTCCCCCGGAGCGCTCTCGCTCTCCCTGATGAGGAAGGCACCGTCGTGTCTCTGTTTGCCTAACATCTCTTCAGCCTTCGCTCGGGGAATCTTTCCAAAAAACCACCTGTGGAGGGAGGGAGGAAAACAATACGGAAAGTTAAGAATTGCACTCCTTTCCTGGAAGAGACAGATTCACATAGAGATTAAATGATTCCTAACAGAAATAACTCCACTGCACCTCACTGTCACTCAAGCACAGGCTCTGAACTATGTGGTTTTTCACAAGGTTTCATCCTGGATATAACGCAATCATAACTTGATGAGCAGGAACTTGCAATCACCCCATTTCACCCAATTTAGCAAAGCAGAGATGTGGTACGAGAGAAATCCTCAAGTTACAGGATTTGTTTTCAGAGGTGAAAAAAAAACCTGTTCAAAATTTAATGCATTATTCACATTGTTTCGCACTCTATTTTATCTGCAGTTCAGCACACAAAACATCACAACGAGAACCTACTGTACACGACTGCTTCACAGCAAAGTCCTGCCTTGTGAGACTAAGACAGCTATGCCAGGAACTGGCTACAACCTTGGTCAAAGTTAACATGTCAGCTATGGTCTGCGCTGATATCTTAGTAATCAGGCCTCATAACCTAAAATCACACAGATTAAATGCCTAGCTCAAGCAAGAAACTCAGGTCCCTTCCTTTGTCACTAAGGAATAAAATCTCATGTCGCTACATGCAAAGGTTTAATTGTCCAAACTGTAGGATGCTTTAACTCTGAGACAAAGTCCTGCACTAGTGGTTGGTCACTCCTGAACTGCCCTACGATACAGCAGTTTTTATTTAATTATTATCCAAAGATAATCAGTCTCCTTTATTACTTACAATCAGCCTCCTTTATTACTTATGCCTCCTAAGGAGAAGCCACCCATGCCTTGGTCATGATTTGCAGCGCAAACAATATAAAAAACTTCACCTATTACAGATTAAGCACAGAAACATCACTATTTTAGGGGGTAGGAATGTTAAAAATGGAAAAAAAAAGTATTTGCAAAATACAAGGGAAACACTAGGAGTTCATTCACAGGTTTCTCTTCAGAAACATTACAGCTGTAGAAACAAGATCCTGTCTACGGATTGACCCATCCTGCACAAATGGAAAGTGCATTTTGTATCAAATCTGATTTCTAGTCTCTTTTAGATGAGTTGGTAAGACACGACTCTTTCAGCAGAGAGAACGAGGAGTTTCACTCAGCTGGTTGTTCCTGCAGCCCCATCTTCCCAGCCCTACCAGAGCGCTGCGGTCAAGGGCAGGTATCGCGTGTCAGCCGGTGCGGGTGCCAGCAGCCGAGTTACATGCAGACCAAGCAAGAAAAGTTCCCTCAAGGTCTCTCTGCTTCACTGCAGAGCAGTGCTGAGCTGGGCATGCGATCCGGTTCTAGCAAAGATGCTGATAAAACTTGTTTCAGTGTCCTGTTTTGTCGCTTTCTCCTCCAGCCAGGACAATCCAGCAGCTTTCGCAGGAGCAGTCACATGAAAGAGCTGCACCATCAAGCCACATCTGAAATACTTGACAACTGCACAGAAGCAAAAGCCGCAGGCTGACCAGCTCCTGGACACCACGGATGAACCCACCTCAGGCAACGGATCGTCAGCACCGACGGACAGACCCCGGTCATGGGATTCTCACCCACATTTACATCTGCGTTTCCAGACTGCTCCAAGATTAAAGGCAAACATGGGCCGAGTGGCGGGTCACATGGCGTGGGAAAAGCAGAACCATCTTCACAACCAAAAGAGTAGAGCTTTCAGTTCCGAGGAACAGATCACAGAGGACAGGAGCACGAAGCACAGCCTACAACCACGCAGATGACTGACCTTAGCAGAGAGTGTTTAACAACAAGAGCTCCAGTCACAGAGTTCACTTTCTAAGGGAAGGTTTTGGTGCAGCAAAAAGGCAGAAGCTGCAGAGCCCTCCCCTGAAACAGAGCTGTTCTTAAGAGAAGTCGAAGCTTTCATGAAGTAACAAAGTCCCCAGATCTTCCTCACTACAAAGCAGCTACCTCTAGAGGTCAAAGAGGACTGATAACTTGATTACCACATTCTCCAGTTACTGGAAGCCCTCGTTCCTCTCGCTGGCTGTCTTCCGTATCTGAAAGAGCTCAACAGAACATCTATAATCCTTCCTGAAGCCTCGCAAGTATACTCTACTTTCCCCCTAAATTTTACTGTATCACTACAAGTAGAAGTGTACAATTCTATTAAAGGAATTAACACTTCCAAAGTAACAATATCAAATTCTTAAGAGTTTTCTGCCAGCTGTATCTAAGCCACTTTACCTTCAATAGGAAGACTAAAAACCTTCTACAGTTCTTGAACTCCCTTGCAGTTTTATGGCTTCACTATCACTTTAGCCAAAGGAGCTTGAATTCTAAATATATAAAAAGATGAAAAGCCCACAGATACAAGAAACAAGGAAGGTTATTTTGAAAGACTACTGTCTACCTAAGAACACGTTTGTAAAGCATCAGATGCGTTGCGCACATATGAATCTCTGCTACTGAGTGACTGAAAAAATTAACAAAAATCACAGCATGTCCAAGACAGCAAGGCCAAAGAAACCGACCACAACATTCCCACAGCTTCCCTGCTGAAGCGCCAGGCTTGATAACCCTTGTCTACAACCAGTTCTGCAATGTAGGTGAAACCCACCCAGCCAGCACTGCAAAAGCAAACCCGGGCACTGCTGCTGATGCTGCACAGCCAGAGGGAGACGCGCCGATGGCACAACAAGAAGTTCACATCGCGTTCAGGCTCATTTCAGTTGCCAGTTTTGGCTTTACTTTGCACAACCCATTAGCTTGGCCCATTTCCTCCGCATAAGTCACGATATTGTGAAGTGAGACTTCTGCAGGATCTTCGAGGAAAGCTGATCACCAACACAAACGCTTGAGATCGCGCACTGTAAGCTGGATCCAGGCTTTTTTGCAAAGAGCAAATTCTTCCCCTGCCCCTTACAGAGAGAGGCCGGTCCTGCCGCCCGCGCTGCGGTGCCTGCACAGGAAGCCTCCCTGCCCAGAGCTTCCTGCAGCTCTTCAACCGGTATCGCCTGTGTCTGCTCACATCTTCGCTTTCTTAACTCATGTGGCAATGTGGATTAACCCTTCAGAACCCAGCTGACTCGGCTGGTGAGCAAGAGGCACCACATTTTCCTTTCAGCTTCATTTACTAGTGGCTACAAAGCAAACGGTAAGATTTGCAAAATACAAGAAAGAAGAAACACTGCATTTAAGACTAGTTCTGGGGCTGGAGCATTTAAGTCTCAGATCCTAGGACAGGATTTAAAGATATTTTCAGTCGCTTTCTTTCAAAATCCTCTTGAAAAGCTCCAGCGCCACTTTCCCACAAGATTTGTTACTAGTCTGAGAAAAGGAACATTCTTTCTCATACGTGACCAGCTGCCTGCAATTTGCTTTTTGTGTGACCTGTATGACTACTTAGAGTGCTCTGCATTACAGTTAAGCAAACATTATGCTATAAAAACTTTTGCATAATTTCCCAGGGTTG
Source organism: Patagioenas fasciata (assembly GCF_037038585.1). Taxonomy (NCBI): domain Eukaryota; kingdom Metazoa; phylum Chordata; class Aves; order Columbiformes; family Columbidae; genus Patagioenas; species Patagioenas fasciata. The sequence goes on along the minus strand of NC_092537.1, from coordinate 4,814,920 downwards.
TTAATGCACTAGTTAAGACTCTCGGCATTGCTGACACATGGAGCTAACTCCATCCAGCTGCCATCAGCAGTTCAAACATCTTAAGAAAAGGTCAAATTAACTATGCTTAAAAACTGCTACCAAATTCACCCACTTGCAGGCTCACATATTGTTCATTCCTTTAGATGTCAAAAACTGACAGCTCCACCTCTCTAAAACAAAATGCCATAGATGGTTACAGAACAAATTGATCATTATCACTACAGGAGACATCACCACAGTATAATTTAAATGCCTCCAAAACTTGTGAGAAGAAGTGTAATGATTCAAATCGATGACAGAGAGAAACTACAAAGTACGTTTATGATCCCCGGTGGACTGGCACAATCAGGGTAAACCAGACACCTTACAGGTAGACAAGGGTTTAAACAATTTCAGAATTTACTTGTGCATCCTTGCTTTACTTCCCACTTGCTGTGGCAACAACAACCAGCTGTTGGCCTGTTTTGAGAGGAAGGTGTTGGACCAGATGACTGCTCGAGGTCCTGATCGACCTAAACAATCCTGTGATGTGACAGACATACTAAGAGTTCAGCTCCAACTATCCTTAAACATCTTTCTGGTGAGTTGTGAATGCTACAATTCTTTTACTCTTACCCATGGTGCTAAGTACAATAGAGAATCATCACAAGACCACAGTCATTCTTTTTCTTGGGGCAGTGGTGCTGACAACTCTTTAGTAGAGAGTTTTGTGCTGGTTTATGCCTGCTACCCCCAGATCAGTCTGTCTGACCCACGGCAAGATACCAGAGCAACCAGAAGAAAAGCTTCCAAAACCACCCTGCTGTATGGCGAGCTGTGAAATGAGTTACAGGGAACACTGCAGCCAGAACACTGCTCAGTAACCATCCTCTATCCACTCAGACACGCTGGTAGGTCTGCTAAGGTACACTTTGCAAAGTATTCCACAGAAAACCTTCCTTCTGTTGAAGAGGATGCACAGAAGTAAGATCAAGCGAGCCTATCGCCAGAGCTCTACTTACGGATGTGGTTTCATTTCTATGTAGTTCTTGGGAATGAAGCCGTCTTTTCCATTGAGTTCTGCCTTGTACCAATTCTGATCGCATTCTTCATTCAAAACCTGAAGGAAGCAAACAAAAAAGAAGTTTATTACATTTCAAGACACAGTAAAACTGAGGCAGGTATGAGCTTATTCTTCCTATTGGTGTTTCAAAGGCTGTTTTTGTAGGATGAACCTACAAAAAATGGTACTAGGCATCCTGCTCCACTGCGTCTCCTGAACGTTCAGAACTGTGGTGAACAAAAAGCTGAATGAGTAATTTAAAATAGCCAAAGGATTTTAGTGCCAAACCCCCATGTTTTAGTAAGAAAGTCACTCTAAGTCCACAGGTACTTTTAACAACATAATCCTTGGCACAGATCTCAGTCTAGTCGGCTGTCATCACCAAAATATTCTGTCAAAAACCTACAAGCCAAGAAACTCTGATTCTTTATCACTTCTAATGATCACTTTTTCCTGAATTCAGCTGACAAACCTGATGCTTTCAGCACAAACGCGATTTCATCCAGTTCTTCTGCATTTGCACCGGTTGCACACTGGGTATGGTAAAGATTCTAGACAACATCTATATTATAGAGAGTTTTACCAAAAACCTCCCTCATGACAACATTAGCGCAGGCCCAGATACAACCACCAGCTTCAGCTGGTTTTGCCAATACAAGTTAAAACCAGATTAAATTAGACTGCAGGAACAGCAACTTGCCTGTTGAGCATGGTAATAAAGTTACACACACACAAGCAGCAAATACAGATGAACAAAGTCTCTCTTTTTTTTTAAAGAAATACTTTCCTTTCTATAACTTTCGGATGAAATGAAAGATCAGGAGTCACAAGAGAGGAGCCACATGAAGAGGTAGCTTAAAGAAGCACAAACTGCTACTTCAAAGCATACTTGCGGGTGTTTTATTTTTCATTGAATTTCTGTCAACTGGAACAGGGCAATAGACAGGCCTGGTAGTCTGACTGCAAGTCATCTATTGAGTAAAGTATACGTTCTGTAAATAAAGCCATGATGTAGTTTGCAACTACCCCTTCTCAAAGAGATTCTATTTGGTTTTGGAAGTAAACCTCACATAGAACCTGCTCCCTTTTAAAATTAAGTGCTACAACACTTTCTTCCCAGCACTTTCTTCTCAGTTTTCTGAGGCTCTGGCTTAATTTTGTGACAATGGCCAACAAAAAGCTGGACCTGAGTTTTAAAACAAAAACAAGAAAGGAAGATACACTTAAAGCCTCAAGTCACAAAGTATCACATGATTAAGCATGGCCTGAATGCAGAAAAATGAGGAAACGCAAAGAGAAAGACAACATGAACGCAGATGCAGAGATCACGCAGTACATACACATGCGGTCATGATGAAGATATCCACCAAAAAGAAAATTCTTCATAAGCAATTGTTGCCATATCCAACTTTTGCTATCTCGCTATGTTTCTTTCTTGGAAGGGTGACGACAGGAAATAAAAAAAGGAAAGAATCTGCAGGTACAGGCCTTAACATTCTTACAGCTGATGGGAGTTCCTCAGAAAATTAAACTCTAAAGATCAATTTTTGCTGTCTTTCAAAAATACTTAACACATCAACACGCTAATCTGCCCCATTGAGGAATTCTGCATGTAAAAGAGAAAAACCTCAAGGCTTACCGAAATGAAATCCGGTAAAGCAAAAAGAGAACAGAATCTGAACCTTCGCAGTGAATCAGGGTGGCTGTTCCTGAATGTCCGAGTGCTGAGGCTGGCAGGATGGACAGCCCAGGTGCCACTGCTTCCATCGAGGAACCAGCACGGGAACAGAGCCACATCCACACACTTCAGGCGAGCAAAGATACGCATCTTTACCGCCCAGTCCGGGATATAAAGAAACTTTAATGCTTAAAAGATGCTAAGCACTTTTATATGACTAAAAATATTCAACCTATCTTTTGTGCAGCTGCTACTTTGAGCTTCCATTTCTCTATTTCCAAGCACTGTTTTAGCACATGTTACAGCCCAGCCTATAGCGAGGACAATCTGCCCGCAGGTCAGGAGCAGTTCAAGTGTGCCTGTTGTACAGCTGGGAGGTAAAAGCTCACACACAGAGAGCAAACGCACATCAGCTGGTGTCTGCTGAATTGCCTTTAGCACAAAACCGATGCACATCTCAGAACCCCTATGCTGACTGAGAGGCAGCGTCCGGGGCAGAAACCAGTTCCACTCCAGAATATGAAATACCGGCAGATGACACCGGCAGGCAGCTCTGGGATGCTGAGCAGGGCAGATGGAGATTAAAAACATCTGTAAAAAAGTGAATTGCAGAGAGATGAGTGGGAGAGAAGGTACAGGTTGAAGTCCAGATTACAGCTCAGTCATGCAAGGATTTTGGCACATACCAGGAACTTTGGTTGTTTTATACCCCAGCTGCCATCACTAGTCATTATACAATACAATAGAACACAAATACGACACACTTCTATGTGATTTCTAATAAGCCATATCTTATGCAATAGTATGCATTCCTTTAGCAAAGGTAGCACAGATCCAACCTTTGTTACGACTGTGTACTACAAACCCACTTCATTACCACCAGAGAGCAGTTAAGGGATATTGTAGTCTTCTCTTTTCCCAAGAATAAATAATTGGTAAACTGTAGCTTCATATGAAGGCCATTACCACATATTTGTGCTTTTGGCAGTTGGCATTCAAAATTATCAGAAATTCCTACGCCCAAATGTTAACCATTTTAATGAGTTTTAGCTTGCTCTGTAGATACAATAATAGATTTGGAGCAGCCAAATCACACAGCACTTGGGGTACTCATCCATGCTTGGCCTGAAGCCAAATGCCAGTGAGGGAGCATTGCTGAAATATGCATTAAGCTTTGTGACCAAAAAAAAAGAAAAGCTGGATAAAAGGCACAGTAAGGTGAACTGCTTCCACATCTGCATGTACAACCTGTCCAGGGGACCTCTGCTGCAATAAGAACCCTCCACAGCTCCTCCCTTCATCGCCTTTGTTTGCTCGAAGGACTTTTTCCTGCTTCACACCCAGCCTGACGTATCTTCAGAGCCCTTGTCCTTTCTAGGATCATTTTAACGAGCTGTCACAGCTCCATTCACACCCTGGCTGACAGCCAAACCCTCCATGCCCTACATTACATACCAGAGGAGCTTATACACACACAGACACCCTGTGAGCACCCGCGTGCCCCTTTCCAGGTCTTCCAAAGGCAACAGAACACACCGTTTTCTTTACAATGCTCCATGTTCACATATCGGTTTAGGAGTCGTCACCTCCACAATATACTACCTCCAAACCCGTTTTTTCTGACGGTGTCTCAAACAGACACTGCTGGAGCTGCTCTCACGCTTAGTCCAGCAAAAATGACTTGTACTGAAGTACCTTAAATTCAGGATGGTTTTGCGGTCACTCGCACGAGGTTGGAATTCTGGTGGCTGCTACGAAGCTATGTAGCTATTATTATGGCAAGTGCAGAATAGTTATGTAAAATTTCAGCCTTCAAAAAAACCCCATATGCCACTGACATTCATTACTGACATACAATTAAAACATCAACTGGGAACCCACATAAAAAAACCTCTGCACGAGGGTATCTGGTTTAGATGTTTACACCTGACATTGCTCTCTTTTATTTCAGATCATAAACCCACTGAAAGGAAAGAACTGACTTCATGTCATCAAACCATTTTGCTGCAAAACATTTTAAGAAAAGCATTGAGTAAATCCATCTATCCCATACCTCCAACTGGTCCCCAAGACAGTTTCCAGATAATAATTAAGATCATAATTTATCATCTGGATACTTGAAAAAATAAAAAACAGCGCCATGCCTCTAAGAAAAATAGAGATTCTTAACTGAACTATGGTAAGATTTCCCCAAAGGTATAAAATTTAGTCTAAGCACTGCATATATCACTGGCTTTTGCTTTGAGAATTTCCCCAAGGATCAATAAATACAGATAAATTAAGCAACAAAAAGAAAATTAAGATTCACTGCTCCAAATTGAGAGCGCCTCGAGAGCCCGCGAAAAACCTAAAAGGCACAAATTATCCCAATAACTGTTAAAAACTGCTGCTCTTTCTATAGGTCCAAACATAGAGCGTTCCTTTGCAGCCAGTCCCCATGTCTGCTATAGATCTCATCATGTCTATGCCACAGTGACTTTTGCTTTCACACTGGGGCATCTGTGCAGGAGGAGGAAGAAGGAAGGATATTTTTAGCTGCTCCATTTGAACACATTCTGCCATGTGATGTCCTCAGCCTGCAGCCCTGTCCTACAGCCACCGCCTCCAGTGCTGTGTTTCCTAGGCTGATAACAAATCTCTTATCAACAAAAGCCCATCTGTTCCCATGGAAATGGAGAAGAGGTACAACAAGGCAGTCACCAAGTTGTAGCTGAACTAAAGGTAAGGTCTCAAATGTGCATGAGAATTTAGCCAAAAACATCAAAGTTTGGGGGTATGGAGAGACAAAACCCAATAAGCTTGTTCAGGAGGGCTCTGAGTTTTGGGACTCTAGCAGCGCTGAAACAGAAGGTAACACAACTGCTCAACTACAACTCATCAGCCACCAATGGTGTTTTCCTCTGTGACAAAGTTGTACTGACACTACCACAAAGAAAACAATGCAGTATATTAAAAATACTCCCAAAGTCTCAGGAATCCAAGGAAAGCGCTCACAACACTCAAACTAGGGCAGGAATTAAACTTTTAAAAGTGAACAAATGATTCAAGGGGTAGCAATGCTGCAAGTGAACACTGAAGCCTGGAAATGACTCGTCCCAGGGTGGAACGGTGGTTGGGAGGACGGTTCTCACTCTCCACAGAGGTGCTTTAACATATCTTTTCAGAGAAAAAAGGGCTCCTTTCTCCTCCAAGAAGAGAGGTACAAACCAGCTACGTCCCAAGCAAGCGCCCACTGCTTCAATGGAAGTTACGCCTGGATTCAATGCAGCCCAGCACGCAGCATTTTCCTTCCTCACAAGCTTCTCTGGTAACCTGTGGCTCCTAAATCCCCTCGACAAGCAAATCCTCCTCACTCTGCCTGCAAAGTGCCATCAACGAGGTGGTTGTACAGAGGAAAGGGCATCTTAAGGAAACCCAGGGTAATCTGCACCTCAAAACGGCATCGTAATTCAGGTCAAGCCAAATCGGAATTATTTTCTTGGTTTATTCACCATGGCACAGGTAATTTTAACTTCAAACATTCAATGCAAAAAGATACATTAGACAATTCAGGTGACTAGTTCAAGAACACATAACTGCTAAAATAGTTTAGGCTTTTCCTTATATTCAATTTATCAGAATCACACATAGGAAATGCAAAATACCCACAGTTTTCAGATCAAAATCTAAAGTACCATGTTTGGTCGCGCTTTAAGATTGTAAATACTTGCTCTCTAGGCGGATACAAAAAGCTGTGAAAACACTTAACAACCACTACGCAAGTGTTGCTGAAAACAGCCAGAGAAAGCTTGTTTTATAACTGCACTCAACTACCAAGTGTTGTAATTCACTAGCTAAATAATGCATGTAGATTGTAATATAATGCAGTGTGTTATGGATACAGGTTTTCACTCTCGCCCTCACTTCAATTCTCCTTATCACTACAGAAACATTTCTTCCACCCTTATATTTTTAAAGGCACAAAATGAGCACAAAACTCAATAATGAAGATATTCAGAAAGTCTTCCCACCACACAAAGTACCTTGAAGGAGCCTGGAAACCAGTCCAGAGTAAAATATAAGACAAAGTTGAGAGACAACAAAGGAAAAGCGACAATGAAAGTTGCAGGAGACAGTCACTTTGGGACCTAAGCTTCTCTTTCCAAACTGTAACTAACGTTGCCCTCCAAGTCTATGGCACAAATCTACTGTCACTGGAGTTTTGTTCCATATAACCTTTAATAGGTAAATCCAGTATTCCCCTAAACTTCAGAAAGGGTTGATGGAGAAAAAGAGCTGGTAAGATTACAGGAAAGGACGTTACTTTTAACTACATGAGATAAGGTCAAGTTGCAATTCCAATTCCATGCAATATTTCACCACGCAGAACTCCAGATAGAGCTACAGTGCTCAAAAAATCCACAGTAGCACCAGCTGGCAAGTACAGTAAAGTATGTTGTAACAAAGCAAAGTCCAAAGACAGGAATGTAGCCAGGAATTAGCATTCAGGCTTTCTCTTCAAAACCGCTTTTCAAAAACATTTTTTGGTATATAACACAAGAATACTTGAGGCAACTTGAAGCCAGCTGAGGTACAACCAAGTCTGGCCACAAGGACAGAACTCAGCACAGACTAACCCACCCTGCCGCTCTTGCCTTGCAAGTCTGGGACTACTATTTCCCCTCTGGCAAAAGCCTTCAATGATGAAGGATTATTTACTTGTTAAGATAATTGGGCAAAGAGAGAGACAAGTTAAAAAAATCTAGACAACAATTCTCTTTTCCTATGGCTCTCCTATTTTGGTTTGGGAAGGAAAAAACAAACAACAATAAAATCCAAAACAAAACCAAACACCCCCTCCCCCACCCCGAACATAACAAAAACCCCCAAATCGAACACCACCAAAACCAAACTCCATATAGTATTTTAAAGTGTATTGTAGTGGTCTCTGAAATGTCTAATATAGATCCTGGAAGGAGTCAATAAAGCTCAAGGAACTTTGCCACAGGTCTCCTCTTCAATGAGGTTTCCTTCTGTGTAGGACGTTTCCAGTAGCACAAGCACACAGAGGTAAAATGAGAACTGAGCAGTTCTGCCCTCACTGCGTGTGAAGGATGGCGAGACATGAGCCTCAGCCATTACTGAGTTGTCTTCAAGTGAGTCCTCCCACTATTACCACTTGTATAAAAGTGAACTTACAGATACCACAAATCACATATTTTCAAGAAGGTGGTTAATGTAATAATCTCCATTATAGAATGATGGCCTGCAGTAAAAATCAGTACTGGTGATTTAACAACTCAAACAAAAATAGCTTTTCAGAGCTGGCAGTAGCTGCAGCCAGTGTTCTGATTGGGTTTCCCTCATCTAAAAGACACACAAGTGTTTGGGCAACAGCAGGGACTCTCAGAGGTGAGATTCATTTTACATTCAGCAACTTTTATGGTGCTCACGTGAACATGTAAAGATGAATGCGCTGTCTCCTTTTAGTGCTTGATCAAAAAAAGAAACAGATTGTTATCACAGGCTAAGCTTCACAGCTTGGCTTGCACAGAGAGAGCAGAATGCTGTGGGATTCGCAAGAACGGTTTCTTAAAAAGAGGAAGGGGAGTGTTGTTTTTCCCTCGCGGTCCAAGGGTTAGTTTACAGTGACTAGAGACCAGGACCAGCCACCTTTTATAACTGGCTGCAGTGCTCAGGATGTTATCACGGAAACAGAAGACAAAACATCCTTCCTTAACCTCCAAGCCGCTCCACATGGAACTGGGAAGCACTGAAGAGCAAAGCATTTTGTGAGTTTGCTGTTGTGCACTGTGGATTAGTTTACTCAGGTACCAGAGGGGACGGTAATTTGCTTGCTAATAAGTGTCTGTCCCCATTGAGTATTTATTTAAAAAGTAAGCAGATTAGCGCTGTTTAATTTAGGTTTAAGCAGGGTCCCAAAAGAAGAACCATCAGTGAAGCACAAAATGAACAACAGGTCGAGCTCTGAATCCTGGGGAGCTCTCTGCCACCCTCCCCTCGGGTTTACTGAGGAAAGAAAACAGCCTTGAATACTGAGTACAAACCTGCTCTGTTTGGGAAAGGTTCAAAATCCAAAACCACACCCCAAAATAACCCAAATGCATATATGCACATCTGTACCTAAAGAACAGAGTATACATTGACATAAGCATCTAAATAAACCCTCAATTTTGAGAAAAAAAAAATTAAAAGAACTACTTTTCCCTAGTGGTCAGAGAGTAAGGTGTCCTGTTTCTATTCCTGTATTTGCTGCTAATGCAAACGCTACAAATTTCAGGCCATCTGAAAAGAGGGGTTGTTTCCAGCTTTCCCTTCAGGTTTAGTAACATGGGTACCGAGCATAAAGCACATCTGTTATATACTCTGGACTATTTATCCAAGTACAACCAGCTACAACTTTTCAGGCCTTCAATGAATCGTAAAGCTTTTGTAAGAGCTCTTGGCACAAGCTCTGAGGGATGAAGGTCGAAAGTCACACTACCAGAAAATAATAATAATAAAAAGCTATCAAGCATTCTGATGAGAGTATTTCAGAGTCGCTTTCAAGCTTAACAGAGAAACAGTGCAGAATTATCAGCAGTGGTCTTGTGGCAGTTTGCAAGCATATAAAAATCACATATTTCTCACACAACTTCCCTCATCATGACGGCTCCGTTGTAAAACAATTACCTGATGCTGTGTATCAAACAGAAAAACTGAAACAGGTAATGAAGAACAAGCAACCATACCCTGTGCTTGTCATTCCAGCTGTGGTTGCCCTTTAGTTTTACAATACAAATGAAGCTGGTCGCATACAGTAAAAGTGAAAATACCCTGGGGAAATACACCTGCATGACAGTCCATTAATCAGACTAGATTCATAGCTCATGAAATCCATTCTTAACCTGCTTTGCATAACAATTTTACCTGAATATCATACAGTTCCTATGTCTATTGGCATGTGCCCTAACCTCTCTCACTAAAATGCACTGCCAGAGAATGTATTTCTCAACATCTCTGGGGAGGGAGATACACCCGATTCTCAGAGACCGGGATGATTCCTCTAGGACCAGAAGGCAGAATTCCTTGTTAGTGTCCCACATGTTGCCTTTAAACACCCTGTAGCAGTCACACACTCAAACACTCGGTAGAGGACATGGAAGGGCTTGCCTTTCATTGAAGAACACGACATTACAACAGGAATAACCAGCCTTGAATCACCTCATGCTTGATACCCCAAACTTCTACAAACATAAAATCCTCAAGACTCCTTTACTAAGTAATAAAGGAATGCCAAAATTAAGACAGTCATGCTTTCTATTCCAAATGGAGAATGCACACCATTCCCTCTGCTGCATCTCATTGCCCAAGAAATGACAAAGTCCAACACTCCACTCCTGTACGTGCGTTAATTACTGCTTTTCCCAGCACACAAACTCAAGCAATTTACCTATCGCTTTTAACCAGAGGGGAACAGTTGTTTGTGGAGTGACACTGAGCAACTGCTCCATTTAAGAGGTTCTCCATTACAACCATTCTAATGCTTGTACACAACAGAGTTGCTATGATGTACATAAGTAATAGCAGGTTAAAGTCTAAAAGGATGTGTTAAGGAAGACAAACTGCTTATGAGCAGCTGCACACACAAACCTTCAAAGAAGGTGACTGCAGCCACCGAAGCTGAATATTGCTGGGTACACTTGGCATCCTGCTGAAATACCACACCGGGTAAGGCAGCTCCACCCTGGGGCTGGAAAAGCTGGGCAGGAGGGAAGACAATTACTACTGGAACAACCTGGACTTATTCAGCGTTTGATCGGAAATGTAGGGTATGTGACCAGAGAGTAGTTTACAGTAGTCTTGTGGACTCCAAGCTACAGCGCTACCCGGCCAAGGCCTCACAAGCACCGAGTGGAAGAACTTCTTTCCATGCTGTAAGGCGTGACTGCCCTGTCTGTACATCTCATTACGAGTTTTGCTTGACACTACTTTGATTTCAACTGGTTTTCCACTGTAATATTTGGGGTATTTTCAGAGGAACTGATACCTTGCTAGTTATTCCCCCTCCTGTACTGGTGCAGTTGATTATTTCTGTCTACGTGTACAACAGCCCAGCAATCCTTGAACACCTTCCTGTTTTCATAATATATTTCCTCAAACCATCAAGATAGTTTTAAATTGTATCTTCAGCACGCAGAAGCCCAACTCAACTAATCATCACCACAAATATCATAGGCACGTTGCATTTAATCACCCAGTTCATTAACACAATATTACCATGCCGAAGATAATATCGCGGAAAGACATCCAGAGCCTTCAAGTGCAACCATGAACCACTGCTACCTGAGCTTGACTGTGGTTTTCTAAATATCTCTGTGATCCTGACTATTTGGTGATAAGACAGACAGATCCCAATGTTAACTGTCAGTAACAAAACGAGTCAGAAGGAAAAAATTTAAAGGTTGACTGAAACCACTACCAGAACCCAACTACGTTTCAGTGGGCAATACATTTAGAAACACTGTCTGCTACAATTTAAAGTACACTAAGAAAATATACAACCCATAAATTCCCTAAAGAGAAATTTCTAAAGTGTTCAAAACATAGACTTTCTTTTTTTTTTAATTTAAAAGAAAGCAAATTAACTTGATCTGCAGCTGCTCTGTTACTTTTCAGTGAAAAAGCTATTGCAACCACACGAGCAGAAGACTCAACATGCTTCCAAAGATCGAGGCAAGACTATTAGCAACATTATGGGTGGGGGGGAAGGCTTTCAGTGTAATTAGCATATATTTACAATATTTTTTCCTTTAAATGCATGGTTTTGTTTAAACTTTATTACAGTATTTATTATGCATTCATTTTACAGTGCAGACAAGCTAAAAGAGCAATAAAAACCTTAGCTTTGTTTCATCTGGTTTTAAACTTCAAAGGTTTTAGGATTCTACCAGCATAGATTCTTGCACTTAATATTGATTGCTTAATATATTACAGCATTGTAAATTTTACAGAATGTGAAACAGTCATACTCAGCTCTTTAAGATATCAGGAATAGTATCTGACAACTAATTATCTATGACCTAAGTTCCCATGGTCAATTACACCTGATATGACATGTTAAAAAAAAATGTGAAAACCTATGCAAGACTTTAGTTATTCTGATATTACTGAACTCTTGTGCGTTTCAAGTCTCTTATTGATGGTCCTCAAAAACCATAGTTGTCAAGTAACACCTTGAAAGGTGGAACACTTACTCAACTGCACATAGAACTATGGGCTAAAATCCAGATGACTTCATCCTGCATCCAGGATGTTTGCAGGCATCTCAAAAGCCAGCAATGAAATTGTTAATACATTTTGACCTCAGAATTAACAATCTTACTAGTTAATTCATTCTTCTGAGCATGGATTCCTACCCAGCTACAGACCCAGAGGTTGCACTACGGGTTTGCAGGGGCCGGGTGTTGGGCAGCAGCGCTGAGCTGGTTTGTGCGGCCGCAGCCTCCCCCGTGCTCCGTGCAGTGGGAACTGATCTGACTGCAGAAAGGTGCAGGGATGTGGGGTATTTTTCACCTGTCTCAGTTCACTGGTTGACTACACAGATACTTACAGCAAGTGCAGGGTTCAGCTCTGGAACTGGAGCGAGCGGCTGAGGAGACGGGAAGGAAAGGACCAGGGCAGGACCGTGTGAGCAGGCGCTGCTGTGAAGGAAACACCCTTCGCTCCCATTTCCAAAGGCCTGCTCCACAATTGCAACACCAGAACTTAGATATGTAAGAATTATTAGTTCCATGTGCTTTAAGTTTTATCTAGGCAGAGTGAAACTGAGCACGAGGTGGACAAGAGTTCAAGGAGCCCACAGATGGTCCTGCAAAGGGGCGGGAAGACCCCAGACCCTACTAGGAAGAGAAATGGGGAAGCAGGAGAGAGGGACTCAGCTGAGGTATTTGTGTCTTAATTTGGGCATTAAGACAGCTTTTTTCCAAGCGGTACAGAAATGGAAGGCAGGACCTTCAATGGATAAGAAGGAAAGAAAAGATACCTTAAGGTTAGCCAGCCAGGTTGAGCTATGCCTCATACTTATCCTGGGAAGAGGCAACTGAAGATTTTTGCAGCATAGACAGAGAAAACACAGACTTCACGCATGAGACAGCTTTCAAGTTCAAGAACACTCACCAGAAATACTGGTGGGGCAATCAAGTTCTTGTTTCTGCTCCATACTTTCAACAGTGACAGCTGTTGGTCCTTCCAACAAGTTTAATTCTTTATGGGTTACATCACTGATATACATAGCAAAAGCCATCCCTTACATCCAACTGCACATTGCGAAACCACCCACAAGAGCAGGACTCTATGACCAGATGTCTAAAAATTACATACTAATACCAGTGCACAAAACTCAAACCTACTAGACACAGGATGTCAAGCAGGTGTTAACTGCAATATCCCTTCTGTAGCAATTAAACAATCAATATTTACTAATTTCTTACACATCTAAGACACACATGTACTTTTCTGGCAGTCCCATAGAGCATTCAAATTTGCATTTGAAAGCACAGAAGGAAAAGCCCAATTTCGTTCCACCACCTTGACACAGCCGCCCAAATGTCACCCCTGTTCACTTCAGAGCCGGGCGCAAAGCCTGATGACTTTGGCCAGTGAAGCTGAACTCTGACGTCTCCTGTTAGCACCAAAAAGGGTTTACAGCCTTAGTGGTCTAACAATCCCACCACTATGTATTTGAACTGTATTTTCCCCAACTTTTAAGTGCATCTGTAACTCCTCACCCAGGCGTTTCAATCGCCATCCTACTGAAAGTGAAGTTAATGGTGTTGAAATCTCATTTGAGGATGAAAAATGAAAATTGCTTTTTAGAAGTCTGCATGGGATTTTGTGAACAATCGCTGCAAAGCACCATCAGTGCTCTGGATAGGATCTGAGAATCCCTCCACAAACAACTGTCAGTCCATGCAAAGAAGCTGTATTTCCTGCTCTTGTCAGGATGGGCAATAGCAGTTTTCTCTGCACCTTTGGGAAAGCATAATTTAGCTTTGGCCATAAAATTTACCAGGCATACTGATGGAGAACAAAATGATATGAATGCCTGTGGGACAGAAGACAGACCTTTATTACGCAGACTTCACACACTGGCAAAATGGAATGACTAAGTAATGATAATTTGACCTGAAAATAGAACTGAAATTCTGCAGAAAGTCCCTCTACTTTTCTACGTTATGAAAATTCAGCCTCCAATCTCAATGCTGAGCCTTTCTGAGGTAAAGCTTACTACAGTTGCCGTAGATCAACAGATATTATCAATTACAGACTTGCCTCATCAATGCAGGGCTTCTACAACCATGTTTGCTAGAATTTTACACTGGAGTCTTATGGTTCTGGTTTATAGAGACAACCCTTTACTCAGACCAACTGCAATCCATCCTCTGCTTTGTCACGAATGAGGTTCAGGGGAAGACAAAGAAAAGTTTTGCATGTGATACAATAAGGGTTCACTGTGTTCATTTGAATTACCATCCTGCTAAAACAGAAAAGATGTGACTCATGTCAAGTGTCCAAGTCACCAAATCCTCAACATCTTTATTTTTCCTTCCACCCTTTACAGCTCCTCACCGAAGTTATTACTGGGGGAGTGTCCCAGCAAAGCCCTTACATCACCAGCTATTCCCCCTTCCTCCTCCACTACCCCAAATGGAACAGGCATGCTATCACTAAGCCAGCTCATGCAATTCTTCATTCTTTGTAATTTCCTACCTCTCATTTGAAAAAACAAATACTTCACTGTTATCTAAAAATATATTAAAACACTGCCAACAACTCAGCACTCAAAGCAAAACAACCATCACCACCCAGTGTGAACGCACAATAGAAGCAGCATTTTTCGGTAAGGCAAATTTTTGAGAACAGCAAGAAAAATAATTGAAGTTACAAAAAGAAAGGGCTGCTCTATAATCGTCGAGAGAGCACTCGCTGCTCTGCCATCATGAGATTCAGCCAAATGTATGGCCCGAGGGCTGGAATGAAGCAGCAAAAGCGTTGGGCAGCAACAACAGCCTGGGGTACACGGATCCAACTCCCACACCAAAGCTGGTCTCCCCCAGTGCAGCCAGCACAAACACTTGAAAACCAAATCAAAGCCAACCTCGGCTAAAACCAACAACAATAACCCTCTCCACTGCTGCTTCTCTTCCCTGGTCAGCTCAGAGTGCAACACTACAAACATCTGCGTTACCATGAGAGCGACAGGCAAAACAGAATATCCTGCTTGTAAAAGCCAAGGCACGTCCCCAAGGCAGGGATTCCACGAGTGAAGTTTGTGACAGTGACGTTAAGCTTCTCCCAGTACTTCCTTCCCTCCAGCCATTCATTCTCACCCCTGCACTTGCCATCCCCACCCTGCGCTGGCCCAAGTGTATCAGAAGTCAGTCAAGACCAAACAGGGCAAAGAAAAAACCACATCATTTGCAAGGGTTCCATTTTCCCCAGTTTGTCCAGTGCCAGTGGAGCTCACTCACTTATGTGAATTGTATATAGTCAGGGTGCAGGAATTAGGAACTAGAGAAAAAAGCTCCATTGATCCCTGTACTACAAAACAATGAAGCTTATTTAAGAGTTATACACTCAAAGTACTCTAGGCACCTAGGGCAGCAACTTAAGCCATGTTCCTGCATTGCGTGCTCCTCTATAGGCAAAACCAGGTACAACAATACTTATAATTCCACAAAAAGGTCCAGTTTAGATGACCTACAAAAAAGACAGAAGGAAAAGACACTTGCTTCCTTCTATCCCAGCTTTGTCTGATGTACTAACACATATTTTCCCCTTCCTTTCCAATCTTCTTCCCTGCCCTCCAAATGCAACTTCAGGATGGGAACTGGCAAACACAGCCTGATATTCAAAGATGCCCAGTAGAACAGTCCAAACAATATCCAAATGCTTTAAAAAAAGAGTTCCCTGCAGTATCAAATCTGGAAGCCCATCAGTGTAGTACAAATCTCAAAATATCCTTTGAATTCATTAGAACAGGAGTTACAATAAAATACAGATCACATAAAGACATTTACAGACCTGAAGGAGCACTAACACTGATTTCATAACTGGTGCCTGAAACTGCAGAAAGGACAGAGCTTCTTCCACAAGTAGAAGACAAAGACCTTTTGGAATCCTCAAATTCCACCTGGTGTTTGCTTTAGTGTTCTCAGCAGAACATATCAGCCCAGTGCAGAAGAAAGTCCCTTCACCACGAACTAGCAAGTGAAACCCTTGGCAATCATCAAATTGACCTCCCAGTTCCAATAGCTACGTTGTGCCATAGACACTGGAAAGGCAGAGAATTTGGTGCTCCAGTTCAGTCATCCCTTCTTCATTTAAAACACACAGCTATGTATTCCCCAGCATCTTGCATTAACTTCTGTGTACTCGTAACGAGATGGGGAGACAATCCATTAAGTTTTATATTTTTGTCTGTCAAACATTGGTACAAAAGTCTGGAAAATCTCATTTCTTTACAGAAAAGCTAGAAAAAACAAAACAAAACACAACTGACCTATCATGAACTAAGGACCTCCAGAATGTACTCTTAGATTCCCCAAAGTATTAAACTGAAAATGGATTTCTGAATAACTGTCACTGTTGTTATATACAGGGTGAATTTCATCCTTTGTAACTCAAGTGAGTTGATTTACTCATCATTTTACATAGTCTCTTTAGACAAAAAAACCACAACAACTAAGTGTATTACTCTGACTAGGAAAGTCTTCAAGAGAGGATGACAGAAACACTTAATTCGAAGTTTGCAGAACATGCTTAAACTCCCTTTTCACTAAATTTTTTGTAACTGTTGAAGAAAGGGTTAAGACCAGGACATTCTCAAACCTAGAGACTCAGTGTAATGAGATCAGAATAATAAGATTACCATAATCTGCCTCACACACGTAGTTAGGATCAGCCCAAATCTCTTCATTTTGAGACAGATGGAAAAAGCATGAAATCAGAGATAACAGGAGGCCAATTTCCTAGAATAGGCAGCTTTTCAAGGTTCCCCATAGCTGTAAGTCAATATTTTGCTAGATTTGTACCTATTTAACCAATTCTCATATAACATATTGGAAGGGAGAATCAGGCATCTCCAAATCCATACTACACAAACAATAGGAAAAAGCAATACATCAATGTAATTTTAATATGTTGCAGAATATTACAGACTAACTTAGAGACTAAATTACTGAGACTCTGAACAATACCATTCCCAGATGCTTTAATTGAAAACACAGTAAGGAAAGAACCAACCATTTAAAAAACAAAGATCTGAAAACTGCACGATTAGAGGCTGCTTACTGATTTTTACTATAAGGTGGATAAACACTGTTAAGATGACAATTTGCACCTGCGACCAGCTTGACACAAAGCGGTCACAGGAAGGGACAGTTTTAGTCCTGGCTTAAGGCAGTGTATTAAAGAGATGCAGCATGAAATGACCCCTTAATTCTCCTGTTCTGCAGAACATTAATATTGTTGGGGGGAGAGGGGAAGCATGAAATAGCTTCAGATACACAACACCACTGAGATTTTGGTGGCCACTGTCCAGCTACCCCAGTGGAACCTGGCTAAGAATCAGCAATAGGGAAAATTAGGGGAAAGAAAAAACAAGCATGTTATATTTTAACACTAAATAGGATCAGGAAGATGCCTTGAGATTAAATAACACTGTTAAGGGAAACAGAGGTAAGCAAGAAATCACCCAAGGAATTAAAAGCACACTGGTAGCTAAAAGATAAATGGAAAAATATTTTTCAAGCAGCTAAACGCTCTGTTTCCCAGAAAAAAAAAAAAAAGAAAAGCCCTATCCTGTAGGTCAGCAAAAGCCTCAGGCGCTCTAAATCAAAGCCTGCAACATGAGACCTCTGAGGTTCAATGTGAAGTTGAGCGGTATTGTACACTGGCTACGCAAAGGCCCGAGAAAGGGGAGGAATAAAACAAGAGAGAGAAAAAGAAAAAACACACCAAAAGATCCAACCTCTGACCAAGCAGGTTCACTTGTTGGTTCAGACTAATTACCCTCCTAACTCTGAGCACATTAGCAGTTTGCATGCATCTGCACTTAGCCAGTAATTTTACATCATGTCTTAATTCAGCCCACAAAAAGCCTGTTCACACTCTCACAGCCCTCGTGATTTTGTAACGTTATATACACATAGCCACAATTAGTAAATTGGTTGGTATCCATACAAAGCTCTTTCTATTGCCCCAACCCTGTGTGTATATATGCATCATCTGCCGCCTGGGCTCTTATCTTTGCATTTAAAATGTTAAATTTAACTCTCAATTGTGGTAAAGACATGCAGATCCGCAAAAAAGCACTTATAAGTAATTTCATTTTGGGATGGTTCACTGATGAAAGGTAGAAGAGGAGACCTGATCGCGTCAGTTCCACAGGGCTGGTCAGACAGTCCCGTCCACATAAAAAGAACAGCAAAACCAACCATCGTGTTCACTTGAGCCTCCTGGCAGGGATGGTTTTTTGCTCCCTATCAGGATCTTAACTCATTTAAATGTAAACAAAGCCTTGCTTAAAACATGACACCTCAATAACTAGACTGTAAGTTCAGTCATAAATGACTATTGACTAACATAAAGATAAATTAGTTCAGCTTATCGTTCCCTGTACAAAATCAAGGTAATTTCAGCGCATAAAACCAACATCATTTTGGCTTAGTACCATGTAAGAGCTCCCTTTTCCAGAGTATAAAAATCACCATACAATAACAGATTTGTCAGTTGCGGAGTGACAGCTGTCATCTAGCATATTTTCAATGGATACAGTTTATTTAGCCTGTTTTTACTGACTAAATGTCCAGCAACATTTCAAACCGGAGAGGAATGTACAGATACTGGGTCTGGCCGATCTTCAGACAGCGAGAATATTGAAAAGAGACGGGAACTCTTCTTGTCTTCCAGTAACTGCAAAGCCGCTCAGACTTCCTCTCTAGCGGGACACGCGCACACCAGAGGAAGACACTTGCAAATGGTTTCTGATCAGAACGCTGAATATCGTCTGACTCATTCTTGTCGTTTGCATAATGCAAAACACACCGAGAGATCTTGCAAAACTGATGAGCTCCTACCAAACCAAAGGCAGTTTGCACAATTGGCTCTACAATATTATATTCACTTAGAAACATTTCACATGTCTCCAACCTCGTAAAACAGAACCAAACAAGAAGAAATGAGATGCAGCTTTATTGTACAACATTACATTAGCACCAAATGATTTTCCTGCCCATGTAACCTTAAATGAGGGAGAAAGAGAGGATGATAAAGAAGCCCTTTAATGGAAAAAAGATTTTAGGGGACTTGCTTTTAAAGGCCTGAGATGGCACATGGACATTTTCATGTGCCCATGTTTCCAAAAAACCAAAACCAAACCAAACAAAACCCACAAAAAAACCAACAAAAAAACCACCACCAAAATAACCCACCAAACAAAAAATATCAACCAACCTGGTTGGTTTAAAACAACAAAACCCCACCAGGATTACGTTGATGCCACAAAAATAACCTGGAGCTCCAAGGCAGTTCAGTTCGAGCCACCTCTGATGGCTGTTATGGGATATAACAGAGATTTCATTGAGCAACTTGGGTCATTTCCACCTGCTCAGGTCTGCTAAGAGAAAGAGATTTCAAAGGACAGACAGACTAGAAGACTCTTACCAGCCAAAGACATCAGGTACACTCCAACTCAGACTTCTGGTCATTCAGGAAGCAAACTCAGTTTTTAAAGAAGTCAACAAAACAAATAAGTTATGTTAAAAAAAAAATCCCGTGGGAAAATAAATGGATTTCAGTAGATTTTGCAGCTAAATAACCTTTGTAAAAATATATTTAATTACAATTCTAGTTCACAGGTTGTTTTGAGAAATGTTTCTAAGAATTTCAAAAGCCAAGAAAAACAAATTGCACCAACTGGTTACGCTCGGTTATCTTTCTAAATCTACAAAATGACTGAAACGACTTGTTTCAGATACAACCCCTCCGTTTCTTTCCAGGTTTCCACAGCTCTTGCACCATGAGGGAAACAACTTGTACGTCAATATTCTTAATATCGTACCCTCAGTGATTTCATTAGGAAGACTTGGGCAATACACTTCACGATCAGCCCCAGCTTTTACACAAGGGGTGCCCGAAATCCCAGCCTTTTTGGCACAAAGTTCCCCCAGCCGCTCGTCCTTTAGCGGACGTGAACCCCAGCAGGACAAATGCACCAAACTCTATAAAAACACAAAGTAGGGTTGGTGTGTGGACCTCTCGTGCTGATCTTTAATTCATGATAACTTTAAGAAGAAATGCATGATTGTTTTCAGTCTGCTGTGGAATAATGACTGATTATATCCCAGAAATCTTTTAATGATGTTTAAGTTTAGCCTATTTTTGGGTCACAACGGGCTCTAGTTAAAAGTGTTGATTCACTCCAACACTAATCCATTTTTCTTTCTTCTCCAAACTCATTATTAGATTATGCTTTAATTTCTGGAGAATCAGTAGCATACAGAGTAACACACCCACAATCCTGTACTCACAAAGTTGGAATAACAAAATTCAGAGTTACAATGGCCTTGATTTAACCATAAAAAGCTCAACAATTTCTGGCAAAACAGGAAAGAATAGCTTTTCAAAAAGAAAAGAAAAACACACACCCCACTAGAGCCTGTGAAAATACGCACCCCTCGGTACACTGGAAAAAGAGGACGCTTTGATAACTGATGATGAGTTGGAGAGAAGGACATCTGAACCAGACACAAGGACTTAGATGTGGAAGAATAAGGATCGTTCCTTTAAAACCGAGAAAGCCATCAGAACTAAATGGCCCACAGCTAACCCAGATGGAACGCCAGAAGCCATCGTGAATGTAAAAAAGGGGAAAGATACCAACAACCTTCTCTTTTGAAAAAGGAGGAAAGACAGCCACCATGCAGTTCAGGACACGCAGGCCAGAGAGCTGCCTGACAGTATGTAAAATAGACTGATTTCAGTGTCAAAACAGTGTTGATTTCTGATTTAAGCTGGGAAAGTGCAAGGTTCAGGAACTCCAAAGCAAGTTTAGCTTGCATTCTACCTTAGAAACAGTCCAAAGCCACAGCTGGGGGGGGTCACTTAAAGCAATCATCTGAATCATGCACTGTAGGGGAGAGGGGAGGAGGAATGAGGAGTATTACAAAAAAGGCAACATCTGCACGTCAAAGCGATGCTTTAAAAAATTCCCCTTTTGTTATGAAGTTCCTCTTTCACTTCAGGGCTAATAAAATAGCATTAGTTCATGTCCAATTCTCTCCATAAAAGGAAAATAAAACATTTACACGGAATTTGCACACATCAAGTGAGAGTAGAACTTTGTATATATGAGACTGAGCCTACAATAGTCATTATAGCTCACTATCGTGTGGACTGGGGAAAGAAACACCCAGATACTCAGGGTTAGCTAGAAAATCAGTATACCAATACAGGAATAGTTTTTAAATTTAAAAAGATACACTACCTATGATATTTCAGAGGAACACAGAAGTATAAAACTGATAAGCAAGTATCAGTAAGTGCTATTATTTTATTTCCTTTTTTCTCTCTTTTTTTAAATGTAACATACTATCAGGAACACCAGTGATCTCCACAAGAAAAGTCTATTGCTGCTTTCTTGGCTTATGGGCAGAAAAGAAAATCAAAGAGTGTCCTTAGATGAATAATGCAGAAATGCAGATATTAAATGCCAAAAGCAGTAACTTGCTTCAGAATCCTAAAGACAGCTGAGGCACCAAATTCTTTATGGAAAAGATCAGAGATAACTAAAACCATCTCCTAATTAGTGTCTCAAATTAGAAGAACTGTTCCAGGTCAAGAACAAATTAAAACAAGAATAGAACTCGTTATGGCTCCATTGCAATAACCTGGAAGGGATATCATAATGCAGGTCACTGACACCCTAGGGTATATTATTTGACCACAGACTAATTTTAAACTCTCAAGTACATTATAGTAGCACAATATCTCCATTGTAAGCCTCAGTAAAAGCTAAGGCACTAAAACTCTCCCTTACTGGGAGATTCCAATCAGGAGATCAATGCCTCGACCACAAAAAGCTCCCCCAGGGCCCTGAACAGGGGTCACTCATTGCTACACAACAAAATGGGATTTTTAGACCATGCGTTGGCACGGACGCATTCAAAAACTTGCCCAAAAACGGAGTTCTGGGAAGACCTCAGTATGTGGATGCCATCTCAATAACACACTCACAAACCAGGATCAGGCCTTATCTAAAGATACTAAACTCATATCTTGCACCATGACAGATGCCAGTTGGTCCCAGCTGCTCTGCAGCAATATTGCTCATACGCGGCCATAAAACCGTGGAAATAGAGCTACCCAATTAAGTTGACTTTCAAGCAGCTGTTTGGAAGCTGGGCTCTTCTGGCACAGCTATAAAAGCAAAAAGCAGTCTTCACCTCAGACCTTCATTAAATCAGTGGATCAGTGGCAAGAGAGAACAAAAATACAACTCCTTATAAAAGACTGATGAATCACTAATTGAGATAAAGCAGAATCCATTATAAAGGTATAATAAACTTAATATCATCTGTGGCAATGAACAGTAAGTAAGAGAAAGCTGACTAATACAGGTACTAGGGCTGTGTAAGAGGTCAGCGCAAAATGTCTCTGACAGTGCTGAAAGCCCTTGCCAGACCCATGCACCCCCTGCACTGTTACTTGTTCCCCACATTAGGACACCAGAGCCAGCTCCACTCGTTTGGATGATGCTCTCTGCTCCCAATTAGTAAATTAGGAGTTCTGGGGACCGTGACTGAGGGAACACAGGTGGTTTTGCAGGAGTCTGATTAGGTATGGCCAGACTTCTCATTTTGGACTGCAATCCTGAACAAAAATGGCTAAGTCCAGTTAGATGCAAAGCAAACTAAGAAAATGGTATAACCATATTTGCTTTGTGAGGACTTTAAATCAGGGAGCCCCAAAGGGACTGGAGCTTTGGAAGCTCAGACGCTGTCACAGATCACAAACCTGCTGCTCACAGGAGTCACCCGTGGGTGCATTTCAGTAGCTGATCAGACTGTAGAGCAGCTGTTTTATCAACATATTGCCTTATGTTTAATAACTACAGCTTTTTGGAAAGCTAAAAATATTTTTTTTTTTCTTCTCAACAAATAAGCTTTACTGGGAACTTATTACTCATAATGCAAATAGCATCAACAGTGTCTCTAATCTTACTGCAGCATCACACACATGTTTGTAATCCAAACAGAGGCAGGTGGAATGAAACACAAGCTTTTCAAGCAAAAGAAAGCTCACCAAAGTTTACAGAAACGTCAGAAGTCTCTTTTTACCTAGGCTCTTCCTTTTTCACATTACCTAAATAAACTGAGTAAAGGTAACAGCTTGCAAGATTTCCAGACACAACAAGCTGCAAAGGAAGGAGAGGAAGCCAGGAAAGCTGGGTCAACTATAAACATTTTGGTTATCACTATTTTTTGTGACCCTGTAAAGAGAGTTGTTACTTTCCATCCAGGTCTTCCCAGGTAGGGTCACAACGGTCTTCATCTACCCACCCTGGCAGGGAGCAAGTTACACTCTTCACCTAAATGGAACCTAAACGGCAATTTTCAGGGAAAAACAAAATAAAACAAAAAACCAAGAAGGAACGTATCACTTCTTGCTAAGCAGTAAGGAAGTGTCAAAACAGCTTGATGCTGGAAGAAGGTTTGAGCGCCCTGGTATAAACGGTCAAAGACAAATCTACATATTAATTCTTGACAAACTATAGTTTCATTAGAGGCAGGGCAGAGGTGTTGGTGCTAAATATATTTTAAGAAATAAGGACAGAAGTGAAGGCAAGGAGGAAGGACAAGTTGCTTCTGCTTCCTCTATTCCAGCGGTCAGAAAAGAGCTCGAGCTGCCAGTCCTGGCTTTATCACCTTCAGGGCTAAGGATACGTTCTTGAAAAAGTATTCTTCAAGGACAAGCAAAACAGTACAAAGTTAAGTTGTGGAATATACGCACAAATCTTCCTGATAGCGCCTCAACGAGGCACATTTGTCAAGCTGATGTTCGTCTCACCAAAATTCAAGTATTGCCTGATGGCAACATTGTGGAAAAACAACATTTTAAATGCCAAATTTCACCTTTAAAGGTTTTCATTGGACCTGTCTCTGTTACAGTTGCTACTTCTTCCTCATTTTCCTCCTCGCATTTGTTTCTGTCCTTCCTCTGCAACTGCAAGACACTTGGAGCACTTGTTTGCCTTCCCTACCTCCCAAAAAAAAGTTTGGCAGTTTTCCTTGATGAGTTATGAGGAATTTGGGAATTTTCCATGACGAGTTATGCCCTCAGGAATAGTAAAGATTAGAGCACAAGACCTGAGCTACACAGGAGCTCATGGAAACACCTCTTTAGTATAAGTGGCAGATTTTGCAGAGGAATTAGCAAAGATGCAGACTTCTGCAGCCTGAAATCCTTCCTAGTATTCTGAAATTAATTCACTTCAACCTGGAATCTAAGCATAACTCTTTCCAAGCAGACTGTAATCCACTGTTAACAGCACTAAGTAAAATCCAGATCAAATGGTTACAATATCACTTCTACATTTATGCTAAAGCAGCATAGGTAACAAAAAGAATACTCCAAATTTGACAGCACATATGGATTTACAATGGAAAAAACTACTCAAGCTCAGCAAGAGTTGCGTGGTTTAAAATTTTGTGCCAATTTCTCCCAAAGCAGAGGGCTGAGTAGCTGAGACCACGAGTCTTCTGCACCACAGGGCTGCTGTGATTAGTGGAACCTGCTGGCTCATACATAACTCATGAAGAATTCCCCCCTTTCCTCCCAAGGGAAACAATTCTGCATAACAGCAGCACTTTTTTTTTTCCTTCCATATGCAAACCTGTAGAGTTTTATAATACAAGTTAGAGCAAGAAGTAGGTTGGCTCAATGCAGAAAGCATGAATTCCAGAGACAAATTATTTAAATAAGAGGTTTTAGAGACTAACAGTATAATTACAGTTCAGCTGAGCTTTAGAAAAATGCTTTCTGCTGTCTGCACTGGAGCCAACACGCAGCTCATGACGAGTGTGCACGCTGACACGAACGCATCCAAAGGAGCTAAATTCAGCAGGTACAAACAGAATAAATCTACTCCGTTAAGTATTCTCTCTCTATATTTTATTTATAAAGGTCAGTAGTGTTTCAACATCACAATTATAAACTAATTACTCTACAGAGGCTGCCAATCTACTTCCTAGACAAAAATAGCTATCCTAATTTCTGCCTTATTCCAGTCACCATCCTGACTTGCCCCCTAGGATCAAAACCCAACAGATGTGATGAATATTCAATAACGGGACTCTCTATCTGTTTGCACAACATCAAACAACTGGAGACAAAAGGATCCAAGATCAGGTATAGAAACACGAGTAAGCAATCATTCCTTAAGGGGAAAAAAAAAAGCCTCTTAGGATCTTCAAAATATTTGAGACATTTTTAAAACAGGCTTTTATTTAGTATCTGCAGAAAAACACTTTTAGTAAAGAGAGAAAGACAGGCCAAGGAAAACCATGAATGCAACTATTTAAAATGCAGATTTCAGACGCATCTAGTAACTAATTGGGGTATTGTAGAGTAGCATCTGGGTTTCAGGAATATAACAAATATCCTAAAAATAATTATCATGAGCAGTTCTGGAGACTGTCAGTTCACTTTTTGGTCCATCAGAACTCAGCCATATAACCCCATGTGTTTAGCACATGTCACCATGAAAAAAACCACATTCTTAAGTTTGTTAAACCAATTCTCACTTAAGTTGTCAGATGGTGGCACCAATCATGCACATAAGACATGGGAACAAGTTCAGGCTCCACCACAGACAATCTGCTTCACAACCATTTTTCTGTTCCATTTGCACAGCTACTCTTATGAGGTGTTGATGACTTCAAAGTTGAAGATGTGCCACTCATGAGCAGTGCTTTAAATACTCAGCAACAGGGCATGAGCCTAGAACACGACAAAGTGCAGCCTGAAGCTTGACAGATTGAGATCAACAATGCTGCTGCTCCATCTAAAAAGATATTGACATTTGAGGGAAAGAACAACTTTATACAGCATTCCCCACAGTGTAGATAATGAAAAAAAAAATCATAAAGTATTCATAGAAGGATTTGGGTTGGAAGGGACCTTAAAGATCACCTAGTCCAACCCCTCTTCCACCTGACCAGGTTGTTAAAGCCCCGTCCAACCCAGCTGTGAACACTTCAGGGATGGGACACCCACAGTGTCTCTGGGCAGCCTGTTCCAGTGTCTCACCACCCTCACAGGGAACAATTTCTTCCTTATATCTAATCTAAATCCATCCTCTATCAGTTTAAAGCCCTCATCCCGTATCCTATAACTCCATGCCCCTGTAAAAAGTTCCCCTCCAGCCTTCCTGTAGGTGCCCTTTAGGTACTGGAAGGCCACAACAAGGTGTCTGTGGAGCCTTGTCCAGGTTGAACCCCAACTCCCTCGGCATGTCCTCATAGTGGAAGGTGCTCCAGCCCTCTGAACATCTTTGTGCCCTCCTCTGGACTTGCTCCAACAGGTCCATGTCCCTCTCACTTTAGGGGCCCCAGAGCTGACTGTGGGACTCCGGGGGGGGTCTCACCAGAGCAGAGGGGCAGAATCACCCCCCTCGACCCACTGGTCACACAGCTTGTGATACAGCCCAGGACACAGCTGGCTTTCTGGGCTGCAAGTGCACATTGCTGGGTCATGTTGAGCTTCTCATCAACCTGTTCTCCAATTCCTGTTTTCCTTCCCAAGGCCCAAAGCATCTAAACCCCACATTTTTATTTCCTTCTGTATATTCTAGTCACTGATGTTTACCCAACTTGGGAGATAACGTTCACTGTCACTGCAGGGCCAGCAAAGGAAATGAAAGAGCAAGAACTGCTGTGGGATAAAGCTGCAGATAACAACTGGTATATCAAACTATAGCAGTATCAGTTTGCTGATCTGCGTAGAAATGCAGAATGCATACAAGTCACCTACTCATTTGCATTTTGAATTTAACAGAATTTTCAGAGTGAACTGGAAACGATAGAGATCAAAGGCAGCTTTCCTAACAAAATGCTAAATAAAGCAAGCAAAGCATTAAAACAAAACATGAGACCTAGTGCCTGTTTTCACTAGTGCCCCAGTGAAACGACACTTTTGTGCTGCCAGTAAATAAAAGCAAAACCAAATCACATTGGTTGCAGTTTGACACACATGTTGAGCAAAGCAGATAAATAATTCAGCAAGCCAAAATTTTGATTTGCTGATATGTCCATGCTAACGCTTTTCAGAAGTCTGTCAGAGCAGTCACACCAAAGCTGGACCTCGCAGAGAATCTCCAACAATAGCACTTCCATTAAACCAGCAAAAGGCAGCTAGAGCTTCAAATCAGCATAATTTCCCCTGGCTATAAGAGGATGCAATACATGTTAAGTCAATATAATAAAATTAGCTGAGCTGACCATGAGTTTTAATCAGTGTCTTGTTTGACATTCAAAACTCCAGCAGGCTTCAGGTAGCACACAGCTCACATGAGCTAAATTCTTCTCCAATTTCAGTGGTGAGTTTAAAGAATCACCACAAATAGCTACTAAATACAAGGATGCCATTTTTAAGGAAGAATGTGTTTACTCCTTGCTTGCAAAGACTGCTTTACACCTTCAATCTGGAGTATTCCATACTTATATCTTCTGCACACAGACACCTTCAGCAATGCAGTCTTGCTCTAAAAAGGTTTGAGCTTTGTTTATAAATACAGAACATGAGTGTTTGCTTTTTTGGGGACATGAGCCTTGAAGAAATTAGGCAGTTCCTTCCCCCAAATACCTAGAGAAGTTGGCTAATAAAACACATCCGACCTTCAGATTACTATCATACATAAGATGAACAATATTGGAGAAGTTTGTACTATTAATAAAAACATAGGCATTGAACAGTTGGGTAGATCAGCAGAACGCAACCTCTTACAGCTGCATCTCTTTGTAACACAGATCTCCAACTGCCGGGATGTCAAATCAACTACATTCAAGGTAACTGTATTTGTCTTTATGAGTCTTTGTAATTTGCACACAGCTTTGTCTTCTTAGACTGCAATATTGATCACGTATTGATGACAAATATCTTCATTCAGGGCTGCCAGGCAAGGAACATGACCTAACCACACCTTTACACATCGACCATCACATACCACACAGCTGCCACTCACAGCTAAGTCACAGAATAACATAGGTTGGAAGGGGCTCTGGAAGTCACCTAAGCCACCCCCCTGTGCTCAACTCAAGTCTAATTAGATCAGATTGCTCAGGAACCTGTCTGGGCACCTCCAAGGATGGGAATTCCACAGCTTCTATGGACAATCTGTTCTAGTATTTAACCTACTTCACCATGAAGCACACAGTACTTGCAATTTGCCTGAATCACTAATTCAGAAAACCGTTTCTCGTATTAAAGTCAGCAAGACCGAGTCCAGCCCCTTACCAAAAATGGGGAAAGATGATGGGAGGGAGAAAAATAATGAGAGCGAAGACAATTTCACCCAAAATAGAGGAAAAGTCTTTGCACTACTCTTCAGTGAGCCACAAACTCCCATTCCCTAGCCCGGACGCCACAACAAAAGAGTCAGTGCAGGTGAGGTCAAACACAAGGGATGAAGAAGAAGGGAGCCATGCTCCCCTTGTTTGTCTTACTCCTCCCTCTATTCAGAACTGTTCCCCTGTATCCAGACACAGAAAAATGGTTTTCATGCAGGAACTGAAAATGCTGTCTCAGCATCAACTGTTTGCAAACACTCAATCCTCTTAAAGGCGGACAGAAAGAAAATGAGTTTGGTGACACGCGGTCACGTGAACAGAACCTGAGGTGACCGTTGAGTTATGTTCAGAGGAGGAATAAAAAAATCTTGACTTTGCTGAACAAAATTGTCAAATGACCAAATTTCTACCAAGGAATTCCATATTTTAGCATATAGAGAAGATGGTTCCTCTATTTAAAACACCACCTGAATAATTTTACTCATAAAAACAATCTGTAAGTGACCCTGAATTAATTATGCTGACAGCTACTGGGAAAAGGAACTTATTCAGTTCTTCAGAAGATCACGTCCAGCTATGCCCCAACCCTACGACACAAGGAGAAAGAAGAAATGGAGTAGTGGTCTACACTTCAAAAACAAACCCACAATTCTAACATTCAATATATTAATCAATATTTATTAACCATGCAGAAACAGTTATCAGAGCACCATGGTATTAACTGCACACTTCAGATTAGGTGTAGGAGGAAGACGGAAAATAAATTACGATGACATGAGAGAAAGAATGACGATTTTTCTTCCCTCCTCCCAGTCCTGCTCCCGCCAAACCACCAGCAAATATTAGCACACTTTAGGTCTGGACACTTGCCAGTTAGCACAAAGGGCAACAAACCAGAAGCTGCTAGAAATACAATAGTTTTTGGGGACATAAAACCTGAAATACAAATACAGACAGAGACTGAAGTTAGCTACTCCCAGCTTCAAGAAATACAGCAAGTAAAAGTGGAAAAGACTGAAAAAAGCATCATGACAACTGTCAACTGTTCAAAGTGAAAAATGGTAAATCAAAATTTCAAGTAGGAATCCCTCAGCTTCCTATTTTTACTTTTTAAAATAACAGGACAGGCTACCTTCACGCCCCCAGGATGACACCAGTCACCAGCAAGCTTTTGTGAAGCAACCACCAGTACCTGAAAAGAACGGTGATCTCGAGAGCTGCAGCACTGTATTGTGATCAGAAGACACAGAAGGAAGCTGCAACCTTTCCTTTTGCTCAAAAAAGCTTGGCAAGTAGTATTTAGCGTATTCAAAAAGTTTAAAGAAAGCTGTCAGTTTGGAGGGCAATACCACCCACTGCTGTAGAACCACTAGACAGAAGGGCAAGCGGATCCAACATACTGTCCAGGTTACAAAAATCATAGAAGCAGCTTTTACCATCCAGCACCCACAAAAGAAAAGGCCGAGCACTTTTTCCTCTTCACTCAGCTGTTTTACAATTGCAAGCCAAAGGTCAACTATCTTCACTCACTTCTGGAAACCAGCCACAAGATTACTAACAACCAGCTTAATGGCTCCAGTTCAAATGCTATTCAATCAAGTCCCGAATCTGTGGGTATGCGGCAGTAATGGCACCATGACATCATAGGCAAGTTATCTGCTGGAATCGGAAGGAGTCAGACAGTTTGCATCTCTGCCTTCTCTCCCCACAAAGAGAAACATGAACTTTTAAGGAGTGAGAATTAAAGCATTATAGATTTTGTTCTTTGTGTGGGCATGGCGTAACATTTCTCTCTGAAACAATCCTTTGCCATCATCATATATGGCATCAAACTAATTTGACTTTCCAGAGACACATAATAGCAGGATTTAAAGAAGCCTTCACTACACATCAAGTTATGTGTGCGCCTCAGCAAGGGATATCGAAGGAGTGAAGCATGCAGGTACATTCAACGTGTTACAAATTTGTTTCTCACTGACCTGATTACTACGACAGATCACATGAAGCACACAAATGGGATGCCCTGAGATTTCTCAGCCATGAGCAAAGTACTAACAAAACTGATGTGGCATGTTTGATGGAAATTAATTTGCACAACCTGAAACACATCTGAAGCGAACCAGACTTTCAAAATGACAACGTGCCACAGAAGGCTGTCAGTTCAAGTAAAGTGAACTGTAACAATTCTAGTTGTTGTTGGCTTATTTGTCTGAAATTTGCCAGCTTTAACAGTGAACCTTACCACGCGGCAATGAACTCGTCTCAATTATGTGCTGAAGAAGGATTCTTGAAGCTCTTGGAGTTTCCACTAACTTTAGTGATCTCAAGCAATTTACTATTTCTATGCCTCAGTTTACTCATCTATGAAGTAAATATATAAA
Organism: Patagioenas fasciata; assembly: GCF_037038585.1. Lineage (NCBI taxonomy): Eukaryota > Metazoa > Chordata > Aves > Columbiformes > Columbidae > Patagioenas > Patagioenas fasciata. Next base: position 4,784,188 of record NC_092537.1, on the reverse strand, counting down.
ATCTGCAAACATTTTCAGAACATGAGCTGAAAAGAGATATTGTTCATCAGCACTTTGAAGAAGTGCTCATCCCAGGTTTTGTGTAGAGTAGGAAAATCCCTCTCTGTATTCTAGGAAAAATACAATTATGAATAGAGTGGAACAGCACAGACACCATCATGTTTCTGCTATTGTGACAACATTTGTATCTATGGGATGACATCAAGAACATCTTATTATCAGCCACTGCACACAGCTGTAAGAGCTTCAGAACAGAGTAAACTATTGAAAGTCTAAATAAAGTTATTTTTCCTTCAATTCCTAGAGAAGAAAAGATTTTTAAACACCTGCAAATTTTATAAGATATTTTTTCAGGTACTTCAACAAACTTCTATACCAAATGCAGTGAAAATAACTAAGAATATACTTTAAAATAAACTATATTTCATTATACTTCATTTTTCCTTCCTGTTCCACATTTTCTACAAGCTTACTTCAGTTATGCTCTACTTCAAATACTGAGGGCAGCCAGTAGTAACCCAAAATAGGGGGATGCAGTTCAGGTTAAGAAAAATAAATGCCACACAATATTACTGCACTTTTAACAAAGTCACAGTATAGAAATATCAGCTATAAAAGTCACATATTAAATTTACACATAGAGGTTGCTTTCTCCAATTTATCTTAAACCAGTAGTTTAAACCAAGCCATTCCTCGGCAAAAATTTTGAGCAGATGAGTAATCCCACTGAGGTCTGCAGGACTTGATTTGTCAGCATACACAAAGCTACAGCCTTGCATCTGCAAGGATAGGCACCTCTCAAAACGGTTTCCACTCAAAGCATTTTACAAAGAAGCAACTTAAAATGCTTTAATAGTAAATACATCACCCTAGCAAGGTAAAACCCATCTTATACTTCAATGGAGAAATACTGGCTCTGAGTGAAACTCCATTAAAACATTCCACAATATGGTTCATACTACTTGGAAGTGACCAAGCTTAGAGCTATGCTTCACTAAGGTCAAATCACTAAGGATTTTTATATTTTATTCCTTCCCAAAATAAAATTTTGGGCTTATTCTGTGTATCCGGTTTTAAAAACTCAAATATTTTTCAAATTCCCTTAATATAGCAAAGATGAAGCCTAAAAAGCCTTTGATATATTGAAAGAACCACAGACCAAAATTCCTCTAATGCACTCCAACACCCACTTACATCTGCACAGAACCATTAAATATTCAGCCACAAGCTTATCATTTGAGTTCATCAGGACTGAAGATAAAACTAAGCACCAATATTTGACAGCCTGATGCTAAAAGATTATCTGCTGAGAAATAATCTAATCACTGTTCTTTGTTATTGGAATCCTTGGCAGCAAGCAAAAGAAAGGAATACAAAATTGATCTTGATTACTTTAAGGGATTTCCTCTCGTAGAAGGGAATTCAGTGTAACGATTATCTTGTACTTCTGCTTATTTGCCACCATGTTTACGACTAAGTTTTCAAATATTCCAATCTCAGAAGAAAGACTTCAGGATGCATATTTAATACAGAAATGAAACAGTCTCTCCTGATCTTAAAGGGGTCAGACTGGGATTGAGGAAATCTTGAGGAACCCTATGAAAAGGAGATGGCGTTCGCTGGGGACTCAAAAGAGGGTCAGGTCTGACGGACAGGAAGAGACTCCCGAGAGAAGCTGAAAAGCCCAGGGGGAAAAGAGGGAGTTCCCGAGCCCTTCCCCTCCGCTTACCTTAAGGATATCCCCCCGTTTGAAGCTCAGCTCGTCATCCGCGGTGGCTTTGAAGTCGTACTTGGCGATGGCTTCCATGCTGGGGCTGCCGCGCACGGCGGTGCGGGCGCTGGGAAGGAAGCGCTTCCCCGAAGCCTCCGCTCCTCCCGCGGCCCGGCTCCCTCCGAGACGCCGGCCCCGGCTCTCACATACAGGGAGCCCGGGGGACGATCCGCCCTAGGGGAGGGGGAGGAGGAGGAAGAGACGGGCCATTAGGGGAAGTGGCACGGATCGATGGCCGGGGCCGCGCCCAGAGCCGCTCCCTCCGCCCGGCGCGGCGCGGCCGCCGCTTCCTCCCGCCGCCGCTCGCCCAGGCCCGGCTCGCCCGAGTGACACGTCCCGTGGCCAATGGCCGCCCGGGGGCGGGAGGCGGCACCGCAAGGGGAGCCGCCGGTCCCGCGGGGCTGGCAGGACCCGCCGCCGGCACCGCTTCCTCGGACCAGCCCCGGGGCGGGAGGTCCGGTCCGCCCCCCACCCGGGAAGCCTCATCCCATCACCCCCCCTCCCCGCCCGGGAAGCCTCTTCCCGCTCCTCACACCGTTCATTCCAGCGAGAGGACACGGCGGGACAGCCCTGCCAGGGCTGGGCATCCCGGCGCAGGGAACACAAAATCAAACCCCACGATGGGGATCGGCGGCTGGGAAAGACCGTTCTGGAGATGCAGCTTACACCGATACATCTATTCTCTTCCCGTTCATACAGCTTATATCAATTTAAATGCAGTAAGTAAGACAAAGCAGAGAACACTTCTGTGGGTCATCTATAAGGGGACTTTCTTGGAATTGAAATGCCTATCAAAAAGTGCCCTAAAATAATATATAGAGAGAAGTTTGGCCTCACTCTAGGGTAAAAGCAACCATCCTCAAATTCCAGCATTCTGAGCAGCAGAACATATTAAAAAAAAAAAATCTTCATAAGCACAGCATGAAAATCAGCAAGTTTGAGTATCTCTTATGGGCCCAGAGAAGAAATGACACCAAACCTGACAAGGCACATATAGACACTCTGAAACCATTGAAAAGGCTTATATCTCGATCTCAGGTTATAATAGGGAGGATTTAATCTAACTCCAGCTACATCTGATAGCAGAGAAGACAAAAGATCAGAAAAAAAAGTCAAGTAAGATAAAGTAAGATAGACTGTAAATTAAAAACCACCATGAGCACCCTTTTGAGAACCAGCAGAGAGCTAGTACTTGTCAATGACAATTCAAGACAGCAGAGATGTGACAAACAGCAGCAAACCCACGCACCTGCTAATTCAGTCTCTGTGGTTATGGCCCAGAAAGAGCCCTCCTATATGCAAAGGCAGCAGATGGCAACAGTATTTTCTCATTTCGCAGAAAAACCTGCCTTACATAAATGCAGTTCAGCAATTAACGTGCTTCTATTCCACAAGCCCCATGTTTGTCCAACCTTCAGCTCTCCATAAAGAATAATAGAGCTCAAGGCAAACACCAGAACTAAGGTTTCTATCCCAGGAAACTGGCAGAATGAGAAGAGGTATTTGCAGGGTTTACCTTGATCAATGGACAGGGCTCAGGGTTTTCTTTGGTGCTCCTACACCATTACTGAAATGTCAGCAAGACTGACACAGCTGTCAGCAGCCACGACAATCACACAGAACCTGCCTGTGCTACTGGGAAGGAACATACTGGATCCAAGCTTTGGCCCACACACATAATTAGAACCAAAAAGCTTATAACCTTAGCAACATTTTGATGAACCTAAAATACTAAACTTCAGTTTCAATGCTGATAAAAAAAACCAAAAGCATCTGTCTTTCTGATGTCAGTCGTCTGCACTGTGCTAGCATGCTCAAAGAACAACAATTTTGCTTTGCCAGGAACACTTTCCCCTTGCCATCCCCTATTGTGTTTGGTTCATTATCTCCTCATCTTTCTAACCTCTTTTTTTTTTTAACTGATGGTATTTATAATTTTCTGCAATATTAAAGAACAACGTGAATTACTGAGTATGAAGCAATGGAAAATGCACATATTTGTTCAAGCATGCTGTCTACATGCCCTGTATGTTTCAGGGTAAACATCACCAGTTTCTGTTCCTTCTTAAAGGATAAATATCACTGGCAAAAACCTGGTGTTTCAAACAGCTACATTTGAAGATGTGTAGCATTTTATGGGCATGCTTGAAAAGCTAAAGTTCCAAACCTAAGAATGTAGCAGCAAGTTGCAAAACTTAAAGGATACACTACAGGATCATGACACCATTAAAGAAAGAAGTTACTGCCAATTGGTGTTTATCCTTTTGTGGAACACAAGTACTGCTACCTAGTACTACATTAGCATCTAAGAAGTATTTTTTAACTGAAGGAGTTAATATCCAGCTTTCATAGATAAATTAACGCAGCATTCCCAAGACCTATACTGGCATTTTCCTGAGCTTAGCAATAGCACAATGTTGGGAAATCTTCCAGCACAATTCAAGATGAAAGAGATTCATCACACAATTTTCTTTAAACGTGCATTCATATTACTACCACCATGATATAGTCAGCATTTAAAGTGATGTTTCAAGGTAACAATACTAACAACAGCTGCAGCGTTGAACAAAACTTTAACCATCATGACTTTAGGTAAAAGCGTAGCTGAAGTTCAGGCACAAGTTACACGTAAATTAGGGAAAAGCTCTGAAAATATTAAACCCAGATACTTACACAGCAAATGCCAGAAAAGGTAAACTTAGAACATCAGTTCCCTTAAAGTCATTCAGAAAGCATTTGCTGCTCACTAATCTTATTTAATAAGTTCTTACAGTCAGCCACATAATTATTAAAATACAAACAAACCCACTGCACAACAAGGGCAAAAATAAACTCACTGGGGAAGCGGCTTGTGCTGGGTCCCTGGCCACCAAGAGCACAGCTCTAGGTGTTTGCTTTAGGCAGAGAACAGCAAAACAGGACACGCTGCAAATCCTAGTGTACCCCAGCTTCACAGACTTCAAATGGAGTAATAATTCAACAGACAAAATATGAATGCAATAAATACACTTCACAAGAATTATAATATGATCTTACTAGATAAGTGACTAAGATTTCTCAAGAATATCAATGTTTTTCATCTCTTGCCTTACTGTGATTTGGGGCGAGATAGTTCTCTTGCTCTTAAAAGATCGGGGCAAGGTGAGAGGCAGCAAAAGCAGCAGATGCAGCTAACAGTAAATTTGTATTAGCAATACAGAGCTGCAGTTCAGGACGGAATACAAGTAATTATGAATACAAACCTCCCTGCTGTAGCCAACAGGAAACAATTCTCACGTCTTTTTCAATAGATATTTAAAAGAACACAGAGGCAAAAGTAGGGTTTTTTATACTGCTCTTACAAACTGCATTTTTTTCTAGCAAGTGAGAGCTTTCTCATTGTACTCTTTCCACTGTTTTACTGTTCTTCTGGAAAGTTACACAGGCAGGAACAGGGGAACAGACAGTTTGGAAAAGTCAAAGTGAGGGAAGAAAGAAAATACATTCAGTGGAAGATTTTGCAAAGAATCAGATCCTAAGCTTCATCAGCTCTTATAGGACAAACTATTACTAAGGGTGGTGGAAAGAAAAACGTGCAGATACATCATGTGGAAGACATGCAGAAATGTTAAGTGTCAGGCTCTAGACAAAAGAACAGAAAGAAAAAATCATAAGAGCAGAGTACTCATTCAAATTAGCCAAATAAGGAAGTATAACATAATAAACTAGTGAGGTAAAATATAAATTTCATTGTCAACATATAAAAGCCAGAACATTCAGGGTCATAAATGATCCTCATGATCTACTAGCTTAGTATGTTTCGACTTCCTTAAGCATATCTTGTCAGAGGACAAGTCAAAATACCATTCAGGAAACTAAGCTACAGTACAAAGCACAGACAATATTTATCAGATCAAATCATTTTATCGGTAGTAGGAAACTGCACCTCTGACAAAAATTTATTTATTGCTACTTTTGTTGTTGTTATTTTAAACTGTATAAAGCAGTTTTAAAGAGTACAAGCTTGCCTGGTATTATGAGATATTTAAAACATTACATGACCTGATCAGCATAAGACATGATAATAATTGAAAGGCCTTTTATTGGAACAAACTCTCAATATCTAAAGTTTGCCCAGAAAATTATTACCAACAACACTGCGTCTGAACAAGATCAACAATTTGTGGCATCCAAATTTTGGCCCTTAACCAAAGGCATTTCATAATTTTTAAAACAAGGAATGAACTTCCCTAAACACTATATTCATCTATGAATTGCTCCCCCAGTTATTAACTGTGCTACAGAATATTTTTCTCTTCAGGTTATAAAGGAGATGTCTGAGTCAGATGTTGTGGGAGTTAACAAGACTGCATCCTTGTCTTCTACAGATCATTTGAAAGTATATTGGCAAGTTAAACCTTATACCACAAAACCAACAATGAATCTCAAGCAGGAAGTTCAGAAGAGAAAGAAAAGGCTGGAAGAAAAACGTCTCTATCATAGCAACTCACATCTGAAGCAAGACCCAAAGGTCTTTGGAGAAAGAAAGATATGGCTGTTGACCTGCCCACAGGGTATTCACAACCTTTTAACCTTTAGAAGCGGCCTGAAGTTACAGAACTCTTCCGGGGTATATTGAAAATAAGCCCCCAGAACTACCAGCAGCCAACGCTCCACAGACGGACGGCAAAGCGGGAAGCGGCCCACGACTGACACCCGCCCGGGGGACCGAAGCACGGAGAGCGGTCCCTGACAGTGAATGTCGCCTCTCCAGCCCAGGACCTCACCGCACCCCCCCCGCGGCCCGGGAAGGCCGGGACCCGCCGGGTGCAGCCCCACAGCCCGGGGTGCAGGGTCTGCGCGGAGGCGGCTCCCGCGGAGCACACCGAGGACAGGCGGAACACGCCAGGGGCCCAGGCCGCGGCACTAAGGGCCGCCCTCCGCCGGGGCTCAGCGTGTTCCCCGCATCCCGGCAAGGCCCGCGGTGAGCAGGGGAGCCGGGCCCCACCGGGAAGGGCCTTCCCCGCGCCACACCACGGCGGGTGCTGGAGGTCTCCGCGCCCCCACGGCCGCTCTCCATACACACCCCCGAAACTCACCGCGCAGCGCTGGGGGGCGCCGCCCTGCCCGAGGGTCCTCGCCGCCTGCCCAGCCCCACGCGGCCCGTCCCGGCCGCCCCTCCAGCGCCGCCTCGGCTGCCGTTCCTGCCCCAGCCCGCGGCGCCCCCCCCCGCCCGCCGCCTGCTCGGCCACCGCCGTTCCCGCAGCAACTCTCGCGAGAACCGCCCTGTCAGGCGCCCTCCACCGCCCCGCCCCGCCCACCGCGAGAGAAGCGCCTGCGCGCTCCCCTGGCCGGGCGGAGTGCCGAGGGAGGCGCAGAGCTGGGGCTGCTCCGCCCGCGGCCGCCGAGCAGCTGCCCCGGGGGTGGAACACCCCGGGCACCGAGCGGGGAGGAGAGGGGAGAGGCCGCAGCCTTGGCACCGAGCGCTCCCGAACATCGCAGCAGCACGGGCCGAGCAATATTGAATCTATATTAATGCCCCGGGAGAGGCAGCCATGAGTACTGGCTCACAGAATCAATTTCAGTTGGAAGAGACCCTCAGGACCCCTAGCCTAATTCTAGCACTAAACCATGTCCTTAAGAACCTCATCTAAAAACGCCTTTTAAACCCCTCCAGGGATGGTGACTCCACCACTGCCCTGGGCAGCCTGTTCCAATGTCTGACAACCCTTTCCAGGAAGAATTTTTTCCTAATACCCAATCTAAACCTCCCCTGGCACAACTTGAGGCCATTTCCTCTTGTCCAATCGCTTGCTACTTGGGAGAAGAGACCAACACCCTCCATGCTCCAACCTCCTTTCAGGTAGTTGCAGACAGTGATAAGGTCTCCCCTCAGCCTCCTTTCTCCAGGCTAAACAGCCCCAGCTGCCTCAACTGCTCCTCATCAGACTTGTGCTCCAGGCTGCTGGAGGTGAAACCACTCGGGGTTTGTGCAAAGTGTTTGCCTAATTTATTTGTGCCTCTGCTTGTCTGTAAGACAAGGCAGTTTGTCACATCATGGAGAAATTAATTTAGAAGCTACCTGTAACTACAAGGGAAAACTCCAGGCCAGTGCTTAAGCTGAGCTTGTCCAGGCACTGAGGGGTGTGGAACCACTCGCTGAACTCTGAGAGCAAAGAATACACCTGGTAAAGCCTTTACTCAACAATTACCATCCCTTCTGAGCACTCAGAAAGGCACCCGTGCTGTAGGCAAAACAAACAAACAGTGTGAAAACACACTGCAATTAAAATATGCACAGAGGGCAAAATTTGGGTCACACAGGCAACTAATTCCAGGGTTTAATTATATGGCCCTCCTAACATTCTTTTAGCTTGAAAAGACCCTAATGACAATGTACAGTAAAACAGTTGCTTAGGTAAATATCAGGCCTTGATTCCTTGATAAAGGCACTGAATAAAAAAAAGCTTTTCTCTGGCTCTGGAGAGCTAGTTTTGAACTAGAGGCTTTCTACAACTGCACTGCTCCCCAGAAAGGATGAGCCAGCTCTAGGGGTTACTTCTGGTTGGTTGGTTGTCCTTTTTTGTTTGTTTGTTTGGGGTCTTTTGTTGTATTTTTGATAGGTTGCTCCTTAGTTTTTCCCCCTGCTGGGACAGGGAATGTGGGGTCTATGCACAGCAGGCACCACAGCACCAAGAAAAAAGCTGCAGAGTTCACAGGCTCATGTAAATTCAGGATTATTTTGGACCAAGCTTGGGATCAAGACTGCATCTAACCTGGGTATAGATAATTGATGTTTTGTTTTATGACATAGATGCATATTTTCAGCCTCGAATTAAACACACTTTTTTTTTTTAAATAAACCACTCACTGTTTGCACTCTGCAGGGGGAGCGTCATGGTTTCATCCATACCAAGATTAGAATAACATCAGAATATATACTGCTACCTCACACAATCTGCTTTACAAACTATGTTCTGCAAACATTGCCTGCTAACATTCTCATTCTAAATGCTTAAGCAGCTTGATAAAGATTCCCGAGAGGTTATTTTTGGACAAAATTTCTGGTTTAAACCCTTAGCAAGATCATTTTACGCTCCTAATAGCATTGTACTTAAAGGCTTTTAACTTATTCCCAGATTTGGGTGTTGAGGGAAGGTGTGAATTCTCCCCATATTTCATTCAAAAATTGGAAAGGGTGGAGAAAAACAGCTATAGGAGTTAAGGATGTTACAAATGTTTCAGACGTTCTTCCTGAGGATGCAGAAGTGATTCATCTAGGATGACACAAAGTGATGAAATCGGAGCTAGATTCCCAAATTCCTCAAGTCCTCCGTTCTTGTTCTTAAAACAGGGTTACAGAATCTCTGGTTTCATGTATGACCTCAAAACGAGGATTAAGAAGTTCTTAGTAAGCCCTCTATAAGTTAAATAACATCTTCTCAGAAAAGTTATAGCAACTACTTTTAGCTGGACTTGAAAAGCCAGCTATGCTAACAGCTGCCAGTTGAATGATTGCTACTTTAAGAGGTTGCAGCTGCCCGACTTTAAAAGGGCAGTCCTAGAAAAATCAAACAAGCAACACATTTTAGGAATAGCCAGGATCAAAGTGTTATATGAAAGATATTCCTGATAAAGGAGTTGCTGAGCTCTACTTGCTTGCAAACCAATTAATGGAGAATGTTCCCCCAGCTTGCAAACAAGTTAATACTTCAGAAAAATACACAAGTTACTGTGCAAATACAGTGCAGCTTCACTACAGCAAAAGCTGAAATCCTGGCATAGCTGTAAGCAAGGGTGAAAAAGGCAACTGAGACATTGTTTTGCTAGAGGATCTATTTCAGAGTGGGTTTTTTTTGTAGTCTAGGAATAGCTCAAGTTTTCTATGACAGTTTCTGGTGATAAAATATAATCTAAGATTAGCTCTGAGTGTTTTAAGAAGTACTAAGGGTAAGAAAAATCTTGGTGTCTGACATTTCTTTTGGATGCCTTTTTAAACTACTCAGAGCACTCTGGGGAAACAAATATATGGTTTTTTGCTATTAACACAACAAAGGAATATTTGTTAAAAAGTGTGTTTTTGTGTAAGCAGCCACTCAAGTTTTAAAATTGCTACTTTGATTATACATATTAATACTGTGTTACTGAATAAAGACAATAGTTACTGATGACATTAAGTTTAACATTAGTGGAAATGTTACTAAAAACAAACTCTAGTGATAATACAGGCTTTATCTTGACACAGTCTTTAAACTATGCTCCATTAATGTCAGTGTCCTTGCAATGGAATTTAATTATTGTGGAAACTTTTACATTATTAGGACTCAGAACTCCTACTGTATGTCATCTAAAGACTGACATTTTCTAGTGTTTTGTCACAGCAAATGCATGAACTTAGTGTACATTGTCATAACATAACTGCTTCTCCAGATGAGCGACTCTGGCATGTATTAAGAAACACAATGTACATGTTCCTAATTTTTGTCACCATCTTAGTGCTACTGTCTGCAGTAAAAGTACTTCCTTGTAGGGCTGATGCAAGAAGCTAAATGCTAACCAAGAAGATATTCTAAACTGTTTCTTTTCATTCAGAGAAATAAAGAAGTGACCTCTCGCTCCCACTTGCTGAGAGCATCAACACATGCAACTTCAAAGGTGGTTTTGAAAACTAAGCGTCAGAGCTTAAATTGGAGCCCAGGGGCCTCTGCCTCAAACAAAAGAGCAACTGGGAACTATTGGGAGAGCTATTGAACTTAGAGAGGGTTCATAGTCAGAAAATATTTGCTCTAGCTTTGATTCATATCTGTTCTCTCCACTGGCAAACACAAGTTAAAAGCTTGTGAACTGACACAGTAATGAAAGAAGGAGCTAGTGTGGTCTCTATGTTTGGTGTGCATTGTGAGCAAATTCATCTATAGCAGAATCTTTCTGGTGATGGCACAAGACACAAAGAGCCCAGAAAGCAATTGTATCTCAGGTAAAGAAGCTGCAACAAGAAAAATCGAAGCCGGAGTGGAAAACAAAAGCAATCCTTAATTTGTAGATGTTAACTTGATGCAAAGTTGCATAAGGCCAAATTATTTAAGGCTTCTCATCAATCCAGAGGAAAAATCTAACATCCGAATACTTTTGATACTGTCAGTATCGAAGATAAAATGGGGTGGGTGTAATTCCCTTGAGCATGAATAGGAACCACTTGGTGTTTGCTGGAATCTGACATCACATGCCAGGAACCTCTGGCCTTGAGCAAGTCCCTGCTCCATCAGCACTGCTGTTGCACACGCAGATCGCCTGCATGAAAAACTTCTGAAATGTAAGCAATTTCTTTACAATGATGGGGCTTACCCACAGACAGAAGCTTTCTTGTTAGAGCCCCCCAAAGATGTCTTCATCCTTTCTGTAGTCCTCACATTTGTTCCTAACCCTACTCTCTTCAGAGGTGAGAATCTGCAATCACAATTAACTAGAACGCACAATTTCCTATTTAAGGAACTTTGTGTCTGTTGCAACGATTTCTTTTAAATGGCATCTGGCACAATGATTGTAATAAAATACATTGCTACTGTGCATCTTTCTCCCTCTGGTGCATTTCCTGATTTCAAAGAACTGTAGTGATCTATTTTTTTTTTTTTTTAAGCAAAGCCTTGACTGGCTCAACACCTCTGAAAATGCTCAAAAGTTGTGCTCAAAAACAATGCTCAAAAAATGTGATTCCGCATTACATAGCTGGAATTCACAGAGCATAACACCATGCATTATCACAGCTGTGTATAGGCAGCCTGATGCACAAGCCAAGAGAAAAAGGTCCCTCCCATAGAAAACAATTCAGACAATCTGCTATGGAGAATGTAGAGTAGATGTAGGTAACTCAAGATAGCCCCAATCAATTTTCTTGCAAGCTGGGAAGTTAGTGCCCTAGCACTGTTCTGACAGCTGTAGGGGAACTGATCTGCTATATACCTCTGTCTGAGATGAGCAGGAGTAAAGTGGGTGCGGCAAATAGGGGAATGCCAGGAATGTAGGCACAGTAAACAGGGAATGCTGGGAATGGGGCTGTTGATATTTGTTGCATGAACATCACCTTCTGGCCTTTTTCTTCTCACATCAACCCATGTTGGCCTCAGTGTAATAATCAAGCCAGTGACATTAGCCATAAAATCCACAACTAGATTTAAACATCTAGTAAATTAAGCAGTAAGCCTGTCTTGGAGCAGAAGTTGCTTCACCAAACATACCTGATGCAACAAAAGAGCAATGAGCATGACGTGCTCTAAGAAGATGCTAAATACCTTAAGAAAACCTAGCATCTAGGTGCTAGTCTTAAAGTCAGGCCACATAGAACAGACCTGCAGATACTACTTACAGACAGAAAAGGCAACGAGTCCCCTTCATTCATAATTAAGAATTACAATAGTCACCAAACCAGCTTGGCCCATTGATGGACTCTACAAGGCTTAACTGGTGTTACTAAAGTTTCTCTAAACCTTAGTTCAAGATCTAGGTTTCCAGCCTCAGTAAAGGATTTCCCCACATGCCTGTAACCGAAACACTGTGGGACAGCACCAATTAGAGAATCAGACAGCAAAACTAAAGAAAAAACCTGTCCAAATTTATTTACCATGTCTATTCTTTTGAGAGCAGGATAATTAATGGCTTGTACAACCACCTTGCTGTACACTGACTATGTAGTTTCATTTTAGTTTGTAGCTTTGTGTGATAGAGGCAACAATATCAAAGGGTTAATAGGTCTATGCACATTCACTTGACATAAATATCCATATTCTGCAAATGGGGAAATGGGCATAGAGGGCTTGCCCAAAACCATACAGTAAACCAACACCACAATATTCAACAGCATTAGGAACAGCTCTTAACTCCTGAGCCTTGCTGTAACCATCAGCCAGCTTCCATTGCTCAGAAACCCTCCTGATCTGGCTTTCTCACATGCATATTGAAATGTTATCACAACTGTCTGCTTCTGTGAATCTGTCCAAGTGCAGTAAATAAGTGTTGGTGCTTGTGACCCAGACAGAACAGCTGATGCGCCAAAACAGCTTCACAATTTTACCAATTACAGATCTCAAGGACACTTGTGAAGGAGCTTAATCACCATGTGAGACAAACAGGGACAGTTCTGACTTTCATAGACCAGGAGACAAGAAAAGTTAGCCTAATTTCAAAACTAGCAGAATAAAAGTCCAAAACAAAACCACCCATGAGTCTTACAGTAAAGCTGAATGAACCAGGAATAATGTAACAAAAGCAGATTCTCTTCTGTACCACATGTGTTTCTATGGTCACGAAGAGAAGAAAGGACAAGATTGTTATAAAAATGATAGGAATGTTAGGAAATGCTGCTCTACCTGGGAACTGTAACAGCCATTGCTGACATCAAGAAATTAAACAATAAAGTGAGTTGGCTGGGGTCACCCAGAGCTGCTTAAGCTCTGAAAGAAATCTGTAAAAGGGAACCAGATCCAACTACAGTGTGCCATCTCCCTTTCTTTAGTACAAAAGGCTTTCTGCTTTCTTCTCACTCCCAATTCAGTCATCTGCCATTTTCAGGACAGCTTGGAATTGTCAGTTCAATTACCTTTCAGTTCAGAGAAAAACAAAGCAGATACTGTTTATTACTAAAAGGCAGAATCTCTTCTGAGGAATGTATCATCTCATTTTTTAATTAAACATTGAATTATGTGTATATCCCTTATTTATTGAACAAGACACAGGACTTATAAGATAATATCATTCAGCTAAAATGAAATACTGTCTTCCTTTCAGCTTTGGTAGAAGTGTTGGCTAACTCAACTACTACTTTTAATTAAGACTCGGCTTTTCTATCCATTCACAGGGAATCAGTGTCAGAGGAAAAATAATCCAGACTCTGGATCTCTGTTGAAGATGTATCTTTACTCTGACCTTTTATTTAAAACCTTATAGTAATTAAGTGGGTTTTACTGGGGGTGGAACAATCTAAAGAGGAACTAACAAGGTGCTCATGCAGCACTAAGCACAACTCATGACGTTTTTACAGTACCAGTAACACATTTATACTCTTCCTTGTACTGTCTCTCAATTACACCATAGAATTCCACAGAGCTGCCATTTTATTTCCTTCTAAGACCTTCAAAACCACTTAAGAGTGTCACTCAAGTGTATTAGAGTTGTGGGGAGTTTTTTTGTTAACCAATTCTAGGGAATTGTACTGGACGAGCAGCTCAGGAAAAACAGTTCTGTGGCCTTTGTTCTCCCCACTCAAATCTAGATTCCATTCAAAAGAGCTGAAATCACACTTGTAGAACTCCTGCACTCCGTATGTATGCAGACACTGTGGAAGCAGACTGTCACAAAGGAGTATGAAGTACACTCCCAAAATTCTACATTCACATTCAAAACTGCATCAGCAGGGAAAGCAGCGCAGAGCTCAAGTTCTTTGTACCATTTATCACCGTAAAATTTCAAACAACTGCACCAGGCTTTGGCATCTGTAGTTTGGCACACCAGTTTTGTTAAAAAAAAAAAGTCTCACATGGGAACTGTTGCATCACAGCCTGGGATAATATAAGCTCTACAATGAACTACAGGAACAGGAAAGGAATTAAAACTAAGAGATGTACATCTTCTCTATTTAGCCAGTCCACTGTGAATTAAGAACACAAATCTCTGTACACAGAGGCACAGAAGTGTGCCATCTCTGCCTCACACCTCCGATTTCCTTTCCAGACTGCAGTGGCTTAGATTTCTCGTTAGATTACCGGCTTGGTACGTTCGGGTGCTTGTTCTTGCCACGGCTTCCTGTGCTTCTGGTACCCAGCCTGTGCAATCGCCTCACAGCTCCTCAGAGACGTCCAGTCAGTTGGTTACTCTACAGCAAAAGCAGCTTTTCGGAGGGAGATCTGCAGGTGTCACCCTCCTCTTGCAGAGGCACAGCCCTGGCAAAGGGACACCCCTAGTCCCTCACCCTCGCTTAACCGGGGCACCCAGTTTGGCCTGCTATTGCCAAGGGGCTGGAGCCTTAGGCCACAGGCCGCTCTTGGTCTCTCTCCACACCCCCGCGCATTCCCTTAACCCCCAAGTCACTTCACTGCCCCTCAGCACAGTCTCTCCGACGGCACCTCGGCAGCCGCAGGGTGATCACCGCTCCGCCGCCCGCCCCCTCGGGGCTGAGCTGCCGCTCCTCAGGGCGCCCAGCCCGCTCGAACTTCCCTCAGGGTCAGCCCCGACCTGCCGCCAGGGCGGATGCTCAGCTTCGCGCGCCACCCCGGCCAAGCCAATCACCGCGCGGCGTACGGGTGGCCGCGCGGGATTCCACCAACCAGACACGGGCTTCTTGAGGCCGCCCCGAAGCGCCACCGCGGGTCCCCAGCGTCGTGGCGTCCCGCTTGCCAGTGACCCTGATGGCGGCCCCGGCGGCGCGGGGGAAGGCCCGGCGGCCGAGAGGCTCCCCCGCCCAGATTGCCCGGCGCGGCTGGTGAGTACTGGCCGAGCGGCGGCGGGGCGCGGCCGGGCTCCGTCCCGTCGGGGAGCAGGGCCGGGCGGGCCCGCCGCTCCCTCTGCGGTGTCCCCGTCTCGGCCGGGGGCTGCTTGCCATGGCGGGGGAGGCCCGAGGCAGAGCCGCGGTGGTCCCGCCGCGCTGCCCTCCCTCCGTCCCTCGGGCCGGGATCCCGCGCAGCGCCGTTCCCCTCAGACACTCTCCGCTGGCACCTCGCCAGAGCGTTACCTAGCGGCTTAGGAGGGAAAATAAACTAGGAAAAGACCCGAAAAAAAGGCGCTGCCACACGCGTTAGCGGCTCAGCGCGCCCGGCGGGGCTTCTCCCCCAGCCCGGGACAGGCTCCGCAGCCCCCGCCGGGCACCGGGCGAGGGAGGCCGGGCCGGGCCCCCGGCAGCGCAGAGCAAAACCGGCAGCTCCAGCTTTGTACCCCGCAAGAAGGTTTGTAGGGATGGTCCCAAATTCTGACAAAAGCGCCCCAAGTGTGTCTGGACCCCTTGCAGGCTTGGATAGCAGCCCCGGCTCAGCCCCTCCCGCTCCTACCTCGTCGCAGTCTCTTGATCAGCGGTTCACTTCATTGCACCTCAGACCGCCACTTGTTCCATTTACAAAAGCTGGGATCCGTGTTCTTGGATTACACTACTGCTGTTTTTGCTTTGGCAGCTTTCTCCTGTCAGGATAACACAGGCCATTATTGATAAGAAAAGGTCTGAAAATCACAGTTAAGGAGCCCATTACATAAAGCACAAGAAGTTTGTCTTAGATGATACTATCTACCCAAGAGATAGCTGGAGAGGAACGGAAAACCTGCAGACAGGAACAGATAGTGTTTTAGTTACACATTTAAGGCTCACTAAGTTTCCACAGGAGGACATCTCGTGCCACAAGACTTCAAGTTAGGCTTATCAGTCTTAAAAATTACCAACATAGCAGATGAGCCTAAGCACCCATCCATCTTCCTGAGACAACTACCAAGTAGTACCTATTTTCACATTTTCTGATAAAAGGAAACTGCAATGGTATGCTTGTTCAAAATGCTATTATTTCTCCCAGCAGTCGTAAAGTTCCTAGTTGAACAGACAGCTCATACACAATGAGACAGAATAGTACAGCAGTGCACGATCTCCATTAAACACTTTGGGTTCCTTAGAAACTCAAGTTTTATACGAACTGTTACTTAACAGCTGCTGTACTGCATTAAACTACAGTGCTTGCTCAAATATAGCAAAATTTGAATAACCTAGCAAGCAAACTAGATTTTTTCTAAGAAGCCTGCATAATACAGACACATATAAATAGCTACACTGTGCTAGTTTTATGCACTACGTAGAATAGCGCTTCATATTTCTTGGTTGTGTTTAACTCAAGCACATCAAAACACTTCACATAATATTCTTCTTAACTGCGTCCTTTTCAATAAACATATTACCAACATTTTTTTATCTGATGAGAGGATTAAGATATTAGTGCTGTTAGCTTAGGTCACAAAACAAATCAATGTTGCTACTGCAAGTGGCACCAAGAAAACAAACCTCCTTCCTCTAATCTCCGTATTACAGCTCATAACTGTTTAAGTCGCTGGATCTTTGAGGCCACCCTGGTTTCTGTTGGAGTCCTACCCAGCCTCGCTGCTGGAGGTCACACCAAACACTGCAGAGACCACACTGCTCCAGGCAGAAAGGCAGCCCTGAGGATGGTGATGGGTTGTGAAGGTTTATATATATCCTGCAGCTGGGTGGGACTGGCCAGGAGCAGGGCCAGGGGCTGTGCGGATTGGCCAAAAGTCAAGTCTATCTACAGGGCTGGCGAAAAAGAGAGTCCTGGGAGGGCTTGGGCAGCGTTGTCCTGCCCCCAGGCCTGCAAAGAGTGGGGTTTGCTGTGGGTTAGTTGGGCTTTTAACACCTGTGATAATGTATGGGATGGTTTGTACACCAAATAGGGCACTTTGGATCTCTGTCCAGAATACTTTTGAGTGAATAGTGGAGAGAAGTTCTTCAGGAGCTGCAGAGAGCTCTTGTGTTTTCCTTTCACAGTACAGTGAGTCAGCTCATGGCCCTAGACACAGTCATACAAATGTTCATCATAAAGCTTCCACGAAGCTTGTGAGAATACCAAAACACACAATCTACTGAACTGATCTGCGCCTTTTCCACAGAAGGGCTGTGCTTTACTTTGGATGGATGTATAAGCTTGATCTTTTTAATGGTGTTCAGGTGCTGGGTCTGCTTGTGGGAACTCCCAGAAAACACCTTCCCATCAGCGTGACATCTGTTCAAGATCTCCAAATGGCGACGCTGGTGTAAGAGTGTTTTTGCCTAGATTTACTATAAACTACTATTCAGATAACGCCCTTGTTTATAAACTGAAGGGAAAAAGCTGCACTTTTATCCGAGTCAGTGTACGTCAGCAAAAATTGATTTGCTAGAGGCTCCTATAAATAGCACTGACTTTTAAATTTTATTTTAGACTGTGGTCTTCTAGCATTTTAGGATTTTTTTTTTAATGGAGGTAGTTATACAATCCTGATTATCATAATAAGCAGTATAATGATGATAAATGACAGCTATCACTTTTGCAGTTAATTCTTCCATACACTTGCTGTAAAGTGTTTCAGTTGTCATTTAAGGCATCGTGCCACAAAACACATGATGTCTCATCGCTCTGCAGAAGCTGGAAGGATGCTTCAAGCTTTCAGAATTCTACCTTTTATTGCATTTTTTCACCCTGATCCAGACTGAATACATGCTGTGTTTTCTGTGGCAGGCCTAGAGGTCCTAAAGCAGAAAAGATCAAACAATCCTTTAATTCTCAAACACTACTTATTTATTTATTAACCAAGAAATGAAAAATGAACATGGCAAAAATCTTTCAGATTTACTGTACCTTAATTTGAAATAGCATTAGCCCTTGCGAAAACAGTAAGGCAGACTAAAGTAGTTTGATCATTCTTTCTGTCGTATTTGTCCATTGCTTCTCAACTCACCAGAACAAATTTAAAACAAAAATAAATGTGTTCCTTCAGTTGTGTAGCATCTTGTTCTACCAATCTTAATCTTGCAAGTAAGTCGGTGGTTTGACAAATGCATCAAAGCAATTTCCTACTCCCCTTCTCCCTCCTTGTTGCTCAGCTTTCATTTTAAACCAGCACTGTCCTTTGAAATAAGTCTAATGTGCAAGTCCTGTGCTGAAGAAAGAAAGGAATCAGAGATATTTTTATCTGGAAAACTCACAGCAAGTAAAGTTTAAACAAAAACTAATTTCACCCCCAAAATGCACATTTGTCAGTTGGAAGACAAACCTGTAAGTTCATTTCAAGGTAGAATAGATATCTCTAATTCGTGTCATTAGCAAGAGAAACGGGGCCTGTGTGAAATACACTCCAGATTCCTCATGGCTGTGCACAAATGAGATACTTGGCCACTGCTGAGTTGGTAACACTTAACACATACACAACACTCATTCAGAAGATCTCACTCACTTTACAGACACTAATAAGCTTACTTCACAGTTTCTTTCTGAAGCAGATATGCTTATCTCTATCTATAATGTAGTGTTCAATAACCCTAGGCAAAGAATGTTTATCTGGCCTGAATTTTGACAGCTTTTTCCACAAGCAGGTACTGAAGCCAAGCAGTGTGGCTGCCAGCTCCCTTGCTTTAATTATTCTGTGCTCAGTGAGTCTCAAAGCAATTCACAGTGTCACTTGATGCACCTTTGGAAGCCTAAATATCAGCAAATGTGCCCATGTTGCAAATTAACAGGCAGACATCAGCTACTTGTGAGTAAGAACACCGTATGGTTCTGCTGATATCAAAACAATCAGCCCTAATCGAAGCCATTTTCTCCAAGGCAGCCGCTTTTTTGGTTATTATCTGTTCCCCAGTGTTTCTATTCTTGGTGACAGATCAGGCTTCTGTTCTTGAGGAATTCACTTTTGGCAGCAAGTAATGTTCAGACTCCCCATAGTTTTTCACAGACTGATCTGTGTTGGGAATTTTCAATAAATAGCATGAAAGCATCAGTGATTGAACACTTTAGGGAAACAGTATCATTAGGTTGATTTATTTTTCTCCCTGAACACTTGCAGCTTCAGAAACACATTTTTCTTTCCAGGTGTCTATAGGTTGTGTAGTTACCTGATCTTTCTGTTTCGCTAGTTGTTTTATAAGTTCTGTAGGTAATGTATCATGCTGTGTTGTTGGTTAATAAATTTCATCACTGGTACCTCATACTGATGTTGCAAGGTTTGGTAAGTTGGTGTGCTTTGAAATCCTTAGATTTCAAAGGAGGATTTGAAAGCGCAGTGTTTATTACCTATATAAATACGCTGACTGCATAGGACAGTGTTATTCGAGAAATTATTAAGTATAGGTAAGTTTGAATGGGCCCTTGTAAAGCTCTGCTTCTGCTTCTCAAAAGGATGTTTCAGACACTCGTTGATACTCTGATCAAGCTGCAAGACTTACTCTGTGCTCAGGGCGCTTCCAAACAGAAACAAGTTTGAGGTGATGGGAAAGTATTTTTCAGATTTGAAAAGGTCTGGGTCTCAGGTACACACAGGAATCCCAGCACTGAACTTGTTCATTCTTATAGATACAAAATGAAGATATTCTAAATGTGCATTGCAGAACCCTCCACATAGCTATCGGGTATCTATTGGCTGAGGTTGGCATTCTGGATTTTCAGAAAGTTACCTTGCTGTTAGTGCTAAAAATAAAGAAATAAAAAAGGGCCTAGTTCCCTTGTCATCTGGAATTGTTTTTATGACTTCTGGCCTGCTTCAAGGTGGTCAGATACATGCTCAGACCAGCAGCGTTGCATTGTCGGAGAATGGATATGTCGTTCAGCAAATGGAAGAATCATTACTGCAGGCGCCACTGGAGATTAGCTGGACAAAGCTTCTGGGAGATAAGAACAGCAAGACAAACAGCCGTGGGTGACAGCCTGCTCCAACACCTGGTGGAATCCAGAGTATTGTCAGCTTTTTTTGGAGGCGTGCCCAAAAGTGCATCAGGGCTGCAATAATACTCTGAGCTTCAGGGAACTTAAGTCATGTGCTGCTGCCAGTTTTGGGGGGGACTTAAGCTTATGCGATCAGTTCTGAGTAAAGGGACGATTCATGTACTATCAGAAGCACTTTCAGCTCCCCAGTTCTCCTTTGAAAGATTGATCCTGTCATTTGAGATTTGTGAATTTAATCACTTTCTTGTCGTAAAGGGAGTGATGTGGGGAGACTGACTGCTTCCATTTGTGTTTCCACAGATGGTGATGTGATCAGTGTAGCCCAGCTCGTCTCTCCCTAGCACCCGTTCTCCCCTGAGGAGCAGTCCCCTGTTGCTGGACATGCGTATAGAACCGCATAGCCATGGACCTCAAGGAGAAGTGTCAGGTAGGTTTCATGAAAAGGATCATGCCCAACTTACATCTTGAGTGCTTTTAGTTGTCTCTCACTATTTTGGATCAAGACTCGCCATTTGGCATTATTATGTGATGGTATCATCCATGGTTAGTATCGAAGTTGAAAGTTCTGTCACCTGCGCGTTCTAGGTGGTTGTATCAGTAGGTAAGTCCTTTGCAGGCTGGGACTGAGGCACCATCGTGGAACAATGCAGGTGAAGGACACGCTGTCACATACACTGTGTCTTTCCTGAGCTTCAGGGTAGGGCTTCAATCCCCTGGCTTTATTTGAGAGACTGAGTTCACTGAGAAGATCTTTTAAATAAACTAAGGTGATCAAATCATCCAAGTCCAGTTTTACTGATGATAAGTGTATGTATTTCTTGGGCAATTGCATGTCTTTTCTAGAGAGTGCTGCAGGATAGTAGTTCTAGATCTGGTTTAGAAAGTGCCAGATAAGTCTAGATATTGTATGGAGGGGCAATCTGTATCTTGCTCTTTTGACATGCCTTGAGCTTCAAAGAAAAAAGAAGAGAGGGAGATCATCATAAACAGCTGCTATAGAAGCTAAAAAGACATATCTGCTGTGGCTGACAGGAGACTGCAAACTTGGCACGTGTTACTACCTCCCAAAAGTGAAGTGATTTTGATCACTTCAATGTGCAGTTTGCTGGTCACTTCTGTTTCAGCAGCTGCCTGAGTGTTAAATGTACCTATCACTCAAAAAAGTGAACTGGTCCCAATTCTGGATCTCAATCAGAAATGGGACAGGTAGTTCAGGACTAGTGGAGAACATTATACATGCCAAGCTCTCATCTGGCCCTGGTAAGAGAACATTGTTGGCTTTCCTTTTTGGTGTTCCTCTCTCCACCATCCTGGAAGCTTTGTCTGCCAAATCACGTTTGCTGTCTCTGTTATTCTGCGCATCCCTTTCTTGCTGTTTTGTTTACAGCGTTTCCAGTATCAAGAAGTGCTTTTGTTCATTCGTGCAAAGTACCTGTTAGTTAATCACCTGGACTCAGAGCTGCTCTAAAAGATTACTACAGCAGTGTAAGTGACTTAAAAAGCACTGAGTTTTCCACATCAACTCTTGCACTTGCCTACTAGATTTCTTATTTGCTGGGTTTTTGGTCCGGGGTTTGTTCATGCCTGAACCTCTCGCCTCTGGTATGCTCGGAAGGCGTGTCTGAGCTATGTTGGTTTATATCAAATTGCTGTATTGCTAGGAGGTAACATTCCAATGAGGATAATTATCTATTTATTCTCTTGTTAATGACATCATGGGCTAATCTGGTATTGATCATTTTAAGAGATGATGCAATTACCATTCTGTGCAGGGGTGTGTTCTGTGTAGGATCTGCGAGTGCCTGCTCTGGCACTGCTGCAGCCATGGCAGAGCACAGTGAGGACACTTTCACTGTAGGTCACTATCTTTGGTTCATCTCTTTCCCAGATGACATTCTTCATTGTACAACTCAGGAAGAGCGTATCAAATTGCTGGACAGGCAGCAGCGTTGATAATATTGTAACAGACCTTTAAAAGGCCTGTTAGGAAAGTGTCCTGCACAAGGAGACTACAGGGGGAACCATGGTGTTCTGGAGTCTTAGTGTCTCTTGATTTAGTCAAGTTTTTTCTCCCTCCTTTTCGAATGGGGATTAAAAGTGAAGGCAAGAGATCTTCACGCTTTTTTCAATAAGAATTTAAAAAACATTGATATGTACAGCTGCATTTTACAACTTTGTTTGGATTCTGAGGAAAGCCGATGGTTTTATTCTTGTTAGCAGTATACCATTTGGTGTTAAGGAGTTTTCTCCTATTTTATTTCAATACTGCAGATCCTTGTTTCATCCCCTTTAAAGTGGAATCCATCTTCCTTTCCAAAGTTAAGAACTTGGACACATATATGCTGATAAGGGAACAAATTAACCTGGCATGTAACCTCAGTAGTAAATTGATGTGCTAGGTTTATTTTAAAATGCTACAAATACAATGAACCCATGTGAAAACATCAGTCTCAAAACTAGTTGAAAGCAATCTCTTTGCTCTAATATATGTGTGTGATGGAGAGCTGGCGCTCCCGGAACAGAAGATGTGCTCTGAGTACTGCTGCAGCACAGCCATGTGTCACTCAGGAGATGAGAGCCTGTCCTCTGGCTCCAGTCAGCTAATACAGTTTCCTTGTCAGAAATGGCTGAGGATCAGAGTTTGTCAGGTGTAACGCAGGCTGCCTTCCAGTTTTTGCCAGAAGCCAGACACTGCAGAGAAAGGCAGAGAGTATTTTAGGAGCAGTGCCAAAACCTTAAATTAAATGTGCTGATATCTTGTTCTTTCCCCACTTCTCCTGACTTTTTAATTTTCTGTGTATTTCTGAAGTGAATTTAGTACTTGTGAAAGGTGCCAGAATCCCTGCTCCAGGACCCACTCAGCACATACGAAGACAGACAGCAGCATTGATTGCCACAGCACAGCATTAGGCTTGTGAGTTTGAGTTACTTTAGACGTAGGCTGCATTTGCAGCAACACCATCTATTAAAAATGATTGACATCGTCCATTCTGCACTTACCAATAACAACTGAGCTGTGTTATCCCCGGGTAATTGCCGTGCTGTGGATACAGCACCGTGCCTCCTGCTCAGAGCCCAGCTCTGTGTTCGGGGAGCGCGTGCTGCACCCCACAAGGCTCCAGCCACAGCATTGCTGGTCCTGAGCTGTCGTGTTCCAGGGCGCCTGACGAGAGCTGCACTGAAGAGCAGCCCAAGTCCTTTGCCTCTTCTCGTCTTGCCAATAACTATTTTTATTCCTGCTGTTCTCTAAAACCTCAGCTCTTCTTCCAAGGGCTTTTCACAAACTGATCCTTTTTCCATGGGCATCTCTCATCTATGCTGCAGTTTTTGTGTGGATCTCAGTCCCTGCCTTTATACTCAGCCTTTTATATCCAGTCACAGTTTTGTTTTCAGAACTCAAGTTTACAGCTTCTGCTCTGTCATTCTGTTACTTAATGTACAAATGCATGTCAGATGCAATTTATGATACCAGCTGATGTCAGAAGGAAGCTACATGGTAGAAATTACTGCCCTACACTAAACATTTCAGAGCAAAGTCTCTCAACAGTGGGGGTAAACAAGAAGCAGCAATTTGATCCATTTCCATTTGTGTTCATGACTCAAGCTGGAGTTTTTGAGCTGGAAGAAAGTTGTGTTGGAACCTCTTGTCTGCATGAAGCACAAGGGTTATTCCTGGTATTGCACTGTCACCAGCCAGTTGTTTTATTCATATTCATTTGAGCCTCTTGAAGGTGCAGAGTCATGGGACACAGATCAGCAAGGACTACGATAAGAGGGGGTGTTAAATGTATGTTGTGTGAGGGTTTGTCCATTCTTACCCCATGTTGTTGTTGATCCTTTCTTTTTTCTCCTTTTTTCTTTGTGTTGAAGTGAGTAGGTGAGTAGTTTCTTAGCAGGAAAAGAGGAAGGAAGGAAAATTGTGCCATTAGGACATTTTGTTCCTCTGTGTGGTTTAAAATTGTTGTCTAGGAAACAAAATGCCCTACAGAAGGATGAAGGATGTCTTGCCTTTCTCCCCCTGCTTTCTCCTGGAGTTACATTAAATGCACTGTCTGCTTCCCTTCAGCTTTGGCTTTAAGAGCTTTGTGAGATTAAATACCGATGTGTGACTCAGTGTCAACACAGAGGTGATAACTAGACCCTGCATTTGGTTTGTTGTAAGTATCAAGACCTCTTAATTGCTTCAGTTCTGGCTTTAGACACAGAATATGGGCTGTGCCTGTTTCAGGAAGGAAGGGCAGTGAAGAGCTTGGCCAGGGAGGGTTGGTGAGTCCTGACACCTCTACGTGGTCTTCAAAGCTACATAATGTGCGGAGACTGGAAACCCTTCCTGTGCCCATCTCTTCCATTCTGCACTGGCCAGCTGTAATCCTTGGCAAGCTATTGATGTGAATCTTGGCTGGAATGAAAATAATTGGTTTAGGGATTGCTCTGCAAACTGGGAAGCCCCAGACAGAATTAGGACAGCACTGAAATAGGAGCTATATAAAAACCCACTTATAAATGTGCTTCCCTCTAACAATGAGAAGGCAGCATTCCTGTAAAAGATGAGAGTGAGAGTGAAGGCTGTGCTGGTTTTGTGGAGTCATTTGGAAGTCTCCTAGATTTATGTAGGGGAGTTAGGATTCCTGGGGCTCTGTGTCTCAATTTAGTCTTTTTCCTTGCCTGTTCAGGTGTTCCTTCCCCTGTAGTATATTTTATAGCACTTTGTCCTGTCTAATTTGCCATCTGCCTTTCCACAGACCCCTGTCTGTCAGCACCAACCCTTACAGTGCATGCATATGCATCTCTACAGGCAGGGAACCCAGGGACTGTGGCTGTGTCCGCTCCATCTGATGAATGGACCCTTCTTACAGACATCTGGTGCTATCCTGGGCAAACTTTCTTCTCTCTCTGCCGTTTTTTCCCCTTTTCTATCCCTCATCCCCCCACCCCCATCCACCGCCTCCTTGCTGGATCTGCAGCGTGACTGGAAACAGGCTGAATTAATCAGCAGGCTGGTGCTTCACTCTGCTGCTTCTGTCTCATTCTCTGCAGCGCTGGGCTCTGCACAGTCTTGCTCTCTCTCCCTCTTTGCTCTCTCATTTTCGGAGGGCAGCAGCACTGCAAGTTGCTGGGCAAGTGGCGCAGGAATTTAGCCCGGATGCTCTTCAAGCAAGCGGATCTCTGGATCCCCCACCAAGGCAAATGCCGCAAAGTAAGTTTCTTTGCCTTAACATTTAAATTCAAAATGGCTTTCCCTCTCTCCCTCCCCAACCTGCATCTTGCCTGATGTGATGGTGCGTGAAGAGCTTTGAGGTTTTAGGGAAAGAGGTTATGGCAGGACATTAAATGGTGAATGATGAGTTTAGCTAGGGAACGGCTTAGTGTCGGAGGTAATGGGGAAAAAAGCTCTTTTTTAAACTGCAGATTTAACCCTAGAACCAACAGGAGGGGGCAAAAATGATTTTAGGTGCTGACTCCTGCTTTACTGCCCCTCTGCTTCATGACTTACATTTGTCTGTTTCTTCTATGGGCTTTGATCTGTAGCTGTTGAACCTCCTTATCCCTTCGAAACATCTCGCTGTGCACCTGCTCAGCTGTATCAGAGTTTTAGTCCCCAAAGTCTTCGGTTAAAAAAAGGAAACTAATGGAGGGAACGAAATATGTGCTGAAGTTGTGTGGATTTCTGGGCATTGCTGGCCTCTTGGAGGGAATTAGCATCCTCTGGAGTGAGCTTTGCACTGGCATAAAGCAGTGTGCTGTGTGTTGAAGCCAGAATAAATATGGACCTCTAACTGCTCCCTGAACTTGGAGGAATACTGTAACTGGATAAATTACAGTAATTAAAGCTTGATAATTGCGTAGTACAGGTGAACTTCAAAGCACTGCATAAACATAGCCTCATTGTGCCAGCAGCCTGGTGGGGCAGGTAACCATGGCTGGGGATTTGCTGCTGCAAACAGGACCGAAGAGACCGGCTGGGGAATGTACAAATCAAAACTGGGGTGTGACCTGGGGAGCGGTCGCCTCTTTCTCTGCCGTTCAGCTGCTGCTTGCTGAGGGAGAAGTAAAGCGCTGGGCTTGCATTACCCATATGGAAAGGTTGATCACACCTGTTGGCATCTTACTCTGTGCTTTATGAAGGGCGTTATACTTGAATGTCATTGTGTGGATTAAAATGTTCGCACCAAAGTGCAGTGGTGATTCAGACAGCTAATCTGCGTTGCTTTGGCCAGGTCTCTTGGAGATCTGTGTGCCCACAGCCGCGTCTCTTTGCAGTGTAAGTCTGCAGGCCTTGTTAGTGATGAGCTGTAGGGAGCCTCAAAACCAGCATCCACACTGCGGCCCCCACAGGCACCCAGTTACCAAACGGGGGGGGCTCTTTTGTCCAAGGGCCGGGGGAGGTCTGGGCTGCCTTTGGTGCTGATGCTACAGATGGAGGAAGGAGACAGCTCTTGACTGTTGCTCTGTCCATTAACTTGGGCACTGCTGTGCTGAACACTTTCCTTGTTTCTTTTGATTGGAGACCACCAGCAGCTAAACTGTGGCTGCCAAGCTCACGTCAGGTGGCATTTAACCCAAGTTTAATAGCTGCGTTCATTGTGCCTTCTGGTACCTTTCCCAGCATGTCCAGTTTTAAAGGCAGTGGTCCCCAAGAGCCGTGATCTGCTTGATGGAGCTGCCTGAATCGTGCAGGTATCGACACATATTTCTTTTTTTTCCTGTGATTTCCAGTAGCATTCAGGTGGGTTGGTAAATATTTCATCTTTCCAATGCCTACAGCTGGTCAGGAGTTGGTAGTCCCATTATGGAGATGAGAAACTAAGGTGCAGAGGAGCATCTGGTTTTCACAATGCCATGCAAAAACCTGTTGCACTGTGTGCTTTTCTTTAACAGCCGTCTTGCAGATTACAACTCTTGAGGGCTGCGGTGTCATCTGCAAGGCAGAGGGTTGCAATCATCCCGTGCTTACCTGGCTTCCATCATTGAGGCTGGGATTGCCAGCGTTCAGCTTCAAAGGAGCCACAAGTGCACTTAGAGGCTCCTGTGCTCTCCAGACAAAGGAGGAAGCCACTGCTCATTTTCTTCTTAGGACTTTTTCCCTTTGGGCATCTGCAAAAACGAAAGTGTAGCCTCTTACAACGCCTCCTGGTACCCATCAGGGGTTTGATTTCACTGTGACCTGGAATTCACTGTGTGTTTCTTCTTTTTTATATTTTTCAGAGGAAACCCTATGCTGAGGCAGCTGGGTGGGAAGGTGTCTCGCTGTTTTTTGTTTTGACCTGAAAATTAATGGATTACTCTTTGAATGCAACTTTCCAAAACAAAGATGTGAATGTTGACATTTTTGTTAATGACCTGACACCCCTGGTGAAGGGCTTCATCACCCTGGCGTGCTCATCTCCTGTTTTGTGGCAGGAAGAGCTCTTGCAGCTGATGAAAGGTTGGAAAGATCCCTCTGGGACAGCTTCAGAGCACCTAGGTTTGCCTATAGAAAGGCTTTCTTCAGGGTGTTTGAAAAACGCCTCATTAGCAGTTGATGGCTTTACAGGACAGCTCTTGTTGTGAAAACCTACAGCTGCCCCTCGCCAGGAGCTCAGGGTGGCTCTTCTTGCATGTCCCTTTCATTCCTTGCTTCCCAGCGCTTTCCCTTGGTGCTCGCCAGCAGCAGGTTATCTCAGTCACCGCAGGCAGCCTCTCGCTCGCATTATTGCAGCGTTTGCCAGGCTGGCTCTGCCCGCTTTGCCGAGTGCTCCATGTTTCAAATGTCAGGATGGGTGTTGAACAATCCCTGCCCTCCCTGCCACACTCTGCACTTGTTCTTGCTCACCCGCTACAGCAACCTCCTCTGTGGCTGCCTTCCCTTGACTGATACTACAGAAAAACAGTAACTCCTGTGTAAAGACTGGAGCAGGTGTGTGAGTATTTCAGGAGCCTTTTTGATTACCTCTGGATTTGCTGCCTTTTTCTGCTCGCTGCCTGCTGTGATGTGGCAGTTTCTGTTTCCAGGCAGCGTGTGTTGGCAGGTGTTGGCATTAAGTGAAGCTTTCCTCTCATTTCTTCTCTAGCTTTTGATGTATCCATTGGAACCAGCTGGGTGTCTAAGCGGACTTTGCTTTTCAAAGTCCTTCTTATTATTGCTGCCTTTCATTCTGTGTCTTATTTATCTGTCTGCTTTCCCCATGTTGGAGAGGATGAGTGCTTTGTGGGCGCTTTGCCGTGCTCCAGACATGCAGCACTCGGAGAGAGAAACCTTATTGTGTCTCTTGCTCCGTGTCACTCGCGGACACCCCTGTTTGCAGCACTCTCGTGGTGCAGGAGCATTTCTGTTGCCAGTGACACTGCCCAGCATCTTCTCCTCTGGGAGTCTTTGAGAGGCTCCTATGTTTAGTCCTGTGCTGATGTTACCTGGGCTGCTTCCAAGAGCAGCACAGAACTGCTTCCTCTATTCCTAAAACTGACACAGAGTGAAAACTACAGCAGGATTATTTTTAGTTCTGTAAAAGTGCAGCTAAAGCAGCATTGCTAGATTCTGCTTGGCCAGAATTTAGTGTTTCAAATAGTCCCTGACAGGTGGGGAGTGCGTGTGGTAGATGATAAAGAACGGCTATCTGCTGTTCCTTGATGCTAACATTACAGTTTTGGATTGGACCATCAGTGCAAATGAGTCTGAAGCCCAAGATTAGATTCCGGTAAATGTTCATCATGAAACCACTCGGTTAAGGAACAGGAAGAAAAGTGCAGATATTAGCAGAGCTGCGCTTGCAGAGCTGCTGTGTGCAGGCAGCTCCTGGAGCAGAGCTGCTGCAGTTTGAGACCACGGTGGATTTGGCTGAGCTGGGAAGAGCTTCTGGCTGCAACAGCAGGAACAGCTGCAGGTCCTGCCCGAGCTGGGTTTACTGGGACGTGTCACGCTAGTGGGGACCGGAGGGGGAAGCTTCCTGCCTGCTTTGTGCTCAGTCGTTCTGTGCTCTGTAAACAGTACAATACACCTGAGCATTTCTAACGCGCAGGATATCCTATGCGCTGTATGCCCTCGTGGGGTTTGCATTTAAACATGAAATGCAAGTGAGAACTTTTATTGAACAGTTCCCTGATATCTTCTGTAGCCCTCTCATGGACACCTGCCCGTGTTTCCTTGTTGATTCAGTGATCTGGTACCCATAGTGTCTTGCAGCAGTTTCTGTGATTCGAAAGAAAGGCAAGTGCTTGTGTTCTTGCCCCAGAAATGTATTTACCCCGCTCCCCTGTTATCAGTGTCTTACGGCAGTGTTTTCCAGATCGCTTGCTCTTGGGTTGCGTCCTTCAGGCTGCTGCCTCTTTGCTGACTGGACATGGTGTGCTCCCTTCAAGGCCAAATGCCTCCCTCATATGTTCATACAATTCAGCACTTGAAACTCTAGTGCTTTCTCTTGTAAAAGGGAGAGTGGATGCTGGAGACACATCTCCTCCTGAGCTGATCCATGGCCTAGCACTTAACTCTGAGGGTTTCTGTGGCAGAGCAGCCACAAAGGCAGGGCTCACACCCAAAAATTTGTAACGAGCAGCTGTGGAAACCAGACCCGTCTTGTTTAGAATTGCAGATATTCTACTGTTCTATTGTTGTTATTACTGTTAGAAAGATCTGTCCTGTGTCATTAAAGTTCTACCATACCTGTGTTCTGTTCTCTACAAGCTGACACCAGTTCAAGCCTGTGTAACCTTGGAGCTGAGCAGCCTCCCTTTGTATTGTCCCTGGCCTCTGCTGATTAGAATCTTGTTTCACATAAATGACTTGGTATTGTGCTTTGATAAAGTATTTATCCGGCGCAGTCAGGACCGGTTTGTTTACCTGATATTATCTAGGTGCTCTAATTCCAGCCAGAAGTCCAAAGTTCACAGGAGGGAAGATGATTGCAGGGAAATGGAGAATCAGACCAGCGATGATGAGTGCAGGGCATTCACGGTAGGGTGCTCAGTCAGGCACCAGGAAAAAGCCTGAAAAGGACATAGGAAAGCTCTAAACAGTTTGTTCTTCTGGCACCTCAGGATGAGATGACCTCGAGTTTGGGCCTTACCACAAAGAAAGCCCTCACGATCCTGAGAGACCAGTTGTCAGCACTGCTGGAGGGGCATCAGAAGGAACGGAAAAAAGTGACTTCATGGAAGGTGAGGCACCAAATGGCAGAAGGTTGGGCACTTAGTCTCCCTTTCTCAAAGTAAAGCTGAAGATTAAGCAAAAATTGGCTGCATTCCCTCCCAGACTGCTGTGGCAGAGTGTCTGGGTGTAGAACTGCTGAAGTCCTTGGAAACAAAGGAATCTACCTAAAGGTGCATTTCTCTCAGCACTTCTCTCCAGGATGCTCTGCAGGAGCTTAGCTTCACCTGTGAAGGATCTGGGTGGAGATGAATCTGTGAAGCTCAACAGTCTCCCCTTGTCCACCATATTTGCCTGGCCTGTGTGTTGAATACAAAGTGCTACTGTTTATGCACAGTACTTAAAAGAGTTCCTTGCTTGGCTAGTGACAATGGGGCAGCCTGGCACGGAAGCCTTTTCATTCTTGCAAGCAAGGGTAAAGCAGAGAGTGTTTGCCCAGACTCGCCAGCTGAGCAACTGTTAGTGCTGTAGCATTCGCATCACTGATCTGGAGAGCTCTGTATAATTTTCAGGGGTTTTACAAAATTGTGCTCCTCCTGGAGCATCAACTGCTGCCCTCACCCTTTCTCACTCTGCTTTTTCAAACGTCTGGCTCTGTATTTCCTGAATGCTGACTGTCTGCTGCTCTCCTTTCGTAGGAGGTGTGGAGGAGCAGTTTTCTGTACCATGGTAACCGTTGCTCCTGTTTCCACTGGCCTGGTGCATCTCTGATGCTTCTGGCAGTGCTGTTGCTGCTGTGCTGCTACGGGAGCCAGCCCCAGGGAAGGTAAGCAGAACACCCTGTGCTGGTTAACTGGAGCAAGGTGGTAGTTTTACATTGTCTCGACACTATGCGTGGCTGACATAACTGCTGTCCCTCATTCTGTTTAGACATCTAGACATTAGCATACCCACAATGGTAATTCTCTCCCTGTCAGTCCCTTTCACAAAATTTCAGCCAACTTAATTCTGCTTCTGATAGACCCCTAGAATATCCTGTGGAGAGACCGAGACTTTTTCTCTACAGCATTCGTAGATCTTGAAAAGTCCTTACGCATTTTCACAGTTAGGAAGGATTTTGAAACTGGAGAAGTTAGTGGCTCATAGGAGAAGTTACTGCGCTGTCAAATGCACCATAGTATGCCTTGACTGTATTTGCAAGGGTTCTTTCTAAGTGAGATGGGTCTTTTCGGAATTCTCTGGTGGCATTATTATAAAGAAGTGTGATCGTAGCTCCCTGCTTTTCATTTTTAGCCCTAAGTCTGTGGGATGTAGGAATAAACAACCGAGCAGGTGTGCATTTATTTCTGTGGGTGTCTGGCAGTGTATTCTGCTCATTTACTCAAACCTCACACACTTTCTGCTGTCTTCTATTTTGCTGTGCAAAGCCAAGGTGCTGAGATAGTTAATGCACTGGCGCTGTTCCTCCTTCTCCTCTTGGATCTCTTCATGATCGGGCGTCAAGAGAGGCTGAAGTGCAGAGAGGTGGAGAGGAGACTTCAAACAATCATTGATAAGATAAATGGTGAGGTCTCATTCATTTGTCTCTCATTTGCATTTGTGTTTTCCTCCCATTGGATTTTTCTCCAAACTTGATCACACACGTTACTAATTGAGCTTACTAGCCTTCTCCTGCATCACACAGAAACAGGCTGTGAGAATTATGTCCTACTCATGCCTGCCCTGTAGAATAGTTATTTTGAGCTGTCATGCAGCCATGTGCTTCCAATCTGTGTGTTTTCAGGTAGGCGTCTGTTATGTCTGTGCTTTGGAGTCATTTGAATCCTCAGTATCTTACAAAAATATCTGCCTTGCAGCAGATGATGAGAGAAGAATACGTGGGGTTGTACCACAACATAGAACAGAAGGAAATAAATTGCTGTGCGTGAGCATCGTCTCAGCAGGGGCTTTTGAACCTGAGGAGGCAGTTCATTTCAATGCGGCAGCTTTAAGGACAGCCTTTAGCTTTTCCATTGTACAAGTCTGTATTTAAGGTTATAAAATGACTAATAGTCGTTAATACTGGGTGGAGAGGCGGGGGGGAAAGCCATCAAGGGGAGAGAGATGATGAAAGGTCATGGGAATGGACTGAGCTTAGCACTGGAGGACCTGTAGCCACTAGAGGATGTAAACTGATGTATGATTTGCTTTTCTAGCATAGTTATCACTTCTTTCACACTGTGTGCTTTCAGATACACTTGGCAAAGAGGTGAAATGGCCAGACTCCATGTACCCCGACCTTCACATGCCTTATGCCCCATCCTGGTCCCTTCACTGGGCCTACAGGGATGGTCATCTTGTCAACCTGCCTGTGAACCTGTTAGTAGAAGGAGATGTCATCGCTTTGAGGCCAGGCCAGGAGTCATTTGCTTCTCTGAGAGGGATTAAGGTAACTTGCTTCTCTTATTTCCCTGGCCTGTCACACTATATTTCCTGGGTTTTCTTGCTAATACTTGTAATTCCCAGTGTACAGATTATTGGAGTGTTTGATTTCTTCTGACCTTGAAAATAATTTGAAATTCCAGTTTAGTCAAGGACAGACTGCATCTTCTCTATGAATTCCCAAACGCGATAGACAGCAGACACTAATGTGGTTCCAAAGCAACAGGTCAAGGGGGAATTGTAACGTGCTGCTAAATATAAGTGGACTGAATCTCTCCAGCAAGGTGCTATGACGTACAAAACCCCTACTTTGTCCTGGTTTTTATGTGGAGAAGTGTCTGCTATGACCTTCTCCTTACTACTGATTTGTTATAAAAGATGATAATATAAAATACCTGGGGTAGAAGTAAATTAACAAATCGATTACAAGATCTATGCAAGGATTTTGCCGCTTGCAGAAGACTGGAAAAAGCTTAAAGCTTGAAATGTATCCTTGTTGGGTTTTTTCATAACTCACTCCAAATGCCAGTTTTCATAACATAACCGAATGTGCTTGAACATGAGCATTTCATTTTAGCTAGTTCAGCTTGGTGACAAACAGGTTTTGTGTCACTTGCAGTGAGAGGGACTAAACCTCCAGTCCCTCACAGCAGGATTCCACCGAGGCCCTGACCATGCAGCCTTTGGGCTCTCTGACTTTTTTTCTAGGACGATGAGCACATCGTTCTGGAGCCAGGAGATCTGTTTCCACCTTTCTCACCTCCGCCCTCCCCCAGGGGAGAAGTGAAGAAGGGACCTCAGAACCCTCAGCTGTATCGTCTCTTCCGTGTCTTGAAGACCCCAATAATTGATAATGTCAGGTGGGTTAAATACACGGCACAATGCCAGCACAGCTTGTCCCTGTCCTTGTTGCTCCCTTGTGTCGGCAAAGAATGAGACTTACCAGCTCTGGACAGGAATTTTCAAATATGCTGTGTCTTTTCTATTACCTGGGAATGCTCCAAGTCTCTTAACTGTCTGTCTTCTAGTGTCCTCCTTAACTGGTAGGTGAGGCTAATATAACCACGTATATGCTAAGTATTACTGTTCAGCTCATTGCTTTCCAACCAATTTGAACAATACAGGGAGGTCACAGTTTTAATGTGTTTGATGATATGACACCCTTTGGTCAACTGGAGGTACAGATTTCTGAATGTCCTGTTGGAGTTTCAGTACACATCAGGGCAGTGGAGACTTCTTGTTAAGAGGGTGAGGAGACCTGGGGAGCTTGTCCAACAGCACTGCACATTTACCATGGCAAGTACAACACTGCCATTGTAGAACTTGGATTCTCTTTTGGAGGTTGCCCCTCATAACACAGAGTGAACAGAGTGTTCTGATCAGGTCTACTAGGAGGTTTGTATTTGAGGAAGGTGCAGCGTTAGGGTCTTGGTTGCCAAAATTTCAAGCTATTTTCCATTTTTTAGGTGGTGTCTGGAAATGGCTTTGTCACGTCCTGTGACAGCCCTGGATAATGAGAGATTCACCGTACAGTCAGTGATGCTGAAATACGCAGTCCCTGTTGTACTGGTAGGTCTCGTTTCAAGCCTTTGTTGTTGAATATAGCCATGTTTTGTCAATAAAGGTGAAGAATTTGCAGCCATCAACAGGAAATTGTGGCCAGGCCCTCACTTGTGCAGCTGACTCTGTGTGTGCCTGGGGTGGTTCAGAAAGCAAAAATGTTGAGCCATGTAGCAGTGAGAGTGGAGGGAGGAACCGCAGCAGCAGCCCAAGTATATCTTCCAGACTTTCCCAAGGCTGAGAATGTTAAAAGTCAGTGAAAACTCCTTCCCTGCAAGTACTAGTAGTTAGGCAACAAAGTTGTCTTTGTTTAAATTGCAGGCTGGCTTCCTGATCACCAATGCTGTGCGCTTCATTTTCAAAGCTCCTGGAATTGCTTCTTGGCAGTACAGTCTTCTTCAGCTACAGGTAAAGGAGAGCTTTGAGCTCCACTCCTGCTCCTCCCAGAGCATCATCAAGACGGATTTGCTCCCTATGCAACCTGCTTCATCCTGTGATAGGGTCCTATAGCATGCTGGATCCAGGAGCTCTCAGCAGAGCATGACAACAACTCTACCCTGGCCATTCCTCCTAGACTGCCCTTACATTGTTTGCTCTCTCTCACCATGGATGTATATATGTGTATGTGTGTATATATAGTATCCCTTGCCTTTAAACTTGTCAGAGTTTATGCCACATTCAGCAGGAAAACCAGCTACAGGTTGGTGTGACTTATTCTTGGCCTCCCTCATTACAAACCCTAAGGGTGTGTTTGTCTCCCATCCTGTGCTTCTCCCTGTGTTGCCCCGCAGTCTCCTACCCATCCTCTCACTGTGGTGGAAAAGAGGTCACATGGGAGCTCTGACTTCTTGTTGTCTCTGTGCTTGCTGTTGATCACAATTACTTTTTTTTCAGGTGAATGGTGTCCTACCCATCCTTCCATTGCTCTTTCCTGTCCTGTGGGTTCTTGCTACAGCCTTTGGAGAAGCCAGAGTCTTGGCCCAGATGAGCAAGGCCTCATCCACCTCACTGGTAGGTATCTCTTCACATCAAACCATTGAGGAGATGAGGGCAGGAGATGTGAAGGGCTCTGTGAAGTGAGCTCAGTGAATTCAGCAGATGCGTCCACATTGGATCTTTGATTTCCTCAGGTATGCCCTCTCCCTGGATTCACAGTGTGGCTTCTTCTTGAACAGATGTTTTATTTTCTTCAACCTGTCTACAGATACCCCAAGGTGATAGGAAGCTCCTGTGATTCCATTAATCTCTTCAAGGCATGTGCTTTCTATCAGCTAAATATAATCCGTCCAAGGGGTCAAGCTGGAGATAAATGCCCTGTGGTGGCCATAACTAGGAACATTTAGCTGCTGAGAAGGAATGGGATACACAAGATCCTCTGCAATCCCCTGTTTTAATGTGTGGGCTGAACAGCCCTTTCCTGAGGCTCTGGGTCTTTGCTTGCAGGCATGGCCTCTGCAGTGGGTCTGGGAGTATGAGGAATTTCTGGCGGTTGTGCTGGTTTGGGGAGTGGAGTTTGGTAGTCTGATGGGTGTGTGATCCTGAACAGGATGTGCTGATGGGTGTTTCTTGTTCTCTCCTGGTAGCGGCGTTGGTGAGATGCACTGTGCTATATTTGTCTTCTGTGCTCGCTTCTGTTATGCCCATAGTGGAACAGTTTCTCCTTCTTGCCCTTCCTTGGCCTCTGTGGCTTTGGGTCTGTGTTTTCTACTTTCTCCTTATAGGTTGTACATGACTACGCTGCCTGTGTCCTGATAGGGAGGACCCATGTTACCTACCTCAGTCGCGTTTGCACGTTTACCGTCTCTTTGCAGTGTTTTCTCCAATTCACCTTTCCCACCCATTCTCAACACCACTTGGATTCTGTCTTTGTGACCTTCCTCTTTCCTTTCCCACCTTTCTGTTTGGCTGGGAAAAGCCAGAGCTTCTTGGCTTTCCTGCTTTATTGTCCTCAACATACCCACTCATACTTGCACCTTCCTTCTGTTCTTTCCTGTCTTCTCCTTTTTCATGTCCAGGCAACTCACTCTGTCCAGCCAGCTCTTTCTGTGACCCCTCACACATGATTCTCCATCCTTGCCGCTGCAGAACAGCCGTTGTGACGTGTCATTCTCCCCCTTGACTAGGGCAGCCTTCTCTTGGCCTCTCTATTTCCCTTCTTCCTTCTCTCTGTTCAAAATGTAGCAGGTAAGACCTTCTTCCTCCCCAGTCACTTGGCCCATGTGACACTCTTCTCCCCTTCTGTCCCATCCCATTATGTTCAAGCTGTTTGATTCCCAGTTTTTCAAGGCTGTAGGTGACCCTTGTGACTCGTTAGTCAGACATCCTGCACGACACAAACCAGTGGCCCCCAAAATGAGCCCCTGCCTCATGTGGCAGTTGGACTACAGCAGCATTCCCTTTTGAAAGGAATTTGATGTTGGTTTGAGAACATTTCTACTGCCTTTGATAGGTTCCTTCAGTAATTATTGACTTCACTGCTAGAAATGGGCATTCTGCGTTGGTGAGAATTTTTGTACTATTTGATTTCCAACCCTTGGAACATTTACGTCTTTTGTCTCTTAGATTTAAGAGCATGTCAATCAAATTTCTGGTCTCTTGTAGCTACTGACATTCCCTTTTACCATCTCTTTGGTTAAGTGAACAGTTTAAGCACTTTGGGTCGCTATAAGCATATTTTCCAACAGGCTAAACTTTCTCTTGGCTTTCCTTTTAGCTTTGTCCAGTGTTTCAGGATCACTGCAGAATTATGAATCTCCAAAACCCACAAAATATTCCAGTAACAGTTGTACTTGTGCTGAATTTCAGAATAATGTGGACTTTCTACTCTATGTTCCCTTGTTAGTGCAAAAAAGGATCAGATTAGATCTTTTAACCACTGCTTTAAATGCCCGTGCTTTGTTCAGCCGATAATCTACAGAGTTACTGCTTTCTAAGATAGACTCCTCATCCTGTAAGTCCAACCTTCATTGTTGCTCTTAGGATGCAACCTGACTTTTGTGCCTGTTGGTGTGCATGGTTTTGCTTATTTACCAAGCAATTAATTTTGTTCTGTAACAGTGGTCTGTTCTCTTTATTGCTGGACCCTGCCTCAAACTTTGTGTAGTTTACAGTCTCTACTGATAATGTTGTTTTGTTTGTTTTAAATTTTCTTTCAGCCTATTAACAAAATACCCAGAATTTGTCCCTGCTTGAGCCCGTAACACGTCCTATTGTAAATAATTCCTCAGTTTCTGTTCTAATATACTTAATATGGGGCCTATTTCCCTGGTACTACTCTGTTTTTTGTTAGAAAACTAATTAAGTGTTTTATATCAAGTCAAAGTACAAAGTGGTCTGCATCAAAAGTATGACTTTTATCAGTGAAATTTGTAATTTTGTCAAAAAAGATATCACAATAGTTTGAGATTAATTACTCCTATACTTGTGGTGTTTGGCACTGGTTGTATTATTCCACTTCTTTTAATTGAGTCTCACGTTCGCTGCTCTGTTATTCTGTCTGAAATCAAAGTCTGTCTGGAGTCCTGTGGTAACTTGGTTTGTTCTCTTCACCCTTTTTAGGCACTGGCACCACATGAGCTTCTTTGCATTGCACTGAGGCTTAATCCATGGTTCAAGCCTTGTGCAGAATCAGCAGTAACAGTCAGAAAGCTGTCCAGACTTGCTAATTTAAACATATTTACTTTTAGTAGCCAGTGTTAGAATGGAAAATATTTCCAAGTTATCATATGGTATGATTATATCACTGAATAAAGAATAGCAATATTTATTTAACATGTTTGCCTTGCCTGCTCTATCATTTGGAATTTCACTGTCTTCAACAAGCAGTGCACGGGTTTTGATTGCCTACTGGTGTACTTTGTCTTTATTTGTCTGTTAATTTTTACTTCTATTTTCACTTCCACTCTAAACTGTGGAGTTGTGAATTTTTGCTTTTAAAAATTGTAACAAACTGTCGTTAAACAATTCCTAATTATTCTTCATAGTTCTCAGTTTAAATTATTTCTGACTTTTCTTGGCTTTTTTCAGCTTTGTTAAACTGATCCTCTTTAAAGTGACGAATGTATGCATTATTATTTGGGCTGTCATTTTATTTACGTACAAACGTAATCGCCATATTTGCTTATGCATATACTTAAATTTAAACTGTTTTTCAAAATGACATCTGCTGTGGAATTTGTGCCGGATTTCTCGGTGCAATTCCAAGGGCCCAACGGCAGTGCCCCTGCTGGAATTTCTTTTCATTTCCTACCCACATCACCTCATTCCTCCGTGTCCGCTGTGTTCCGGGCACCTGCTTTTCCAACCACCCCTCCAGCTCCCTTCTGTTTTTAAGTTATATGGGTCAGTGAAAAGATCAGTCAATCCCAGCTCTTTCTGTCTAAAAATAACCATCCAGAAAGAGCCTCCACTGGGTCTGATTGCGATTATTTTCTCTGTAGACACTTGGGTAATGACCGTGTGTTCTTCTGTGATGTACAGCACTGAGCACTTTGACTGTGCTTCACGAGTAGATAAAAATATAGTCCATTAAAGACTTAATTGCTTTGATGAATTATTGGTCTGCCCTGGTGCAGCAATTCCCACAGAGCAAGACTCCTGCTTTCTTCTCTCTGAAGTCCCAGTATTTAGGGAAGGATGTTCCTCACGGCACATTTCTGAGCACAATTATAGTAACTGGTCTCTTCTCTTGCTGCAGCTTGCTAAGTTTTCAGAGGACACTCTCAGCAGCTACACAGAGATGGTATCTTCTCAGGTACTATTATTATGAATTGTTTTCTTCCATCTTCACTGCAGAACTTCATTATATCCTTTCCCTTCCTCTCTGGTTTCCTGCTTGTTCCTAGACCCTTTTTATGTGTCTCAGTTGTCCATTGTCACGCATTAGCTGCTTGAATTTGCTATGCATGCAGGTTGCATGTCCTTCCCCTATACCTTCCCACCTAAACGCTGCTCTGCTGACCGGAGATCGAGGTGACTTTGATACCGAGCCCAGTTGTGCTTTTCTGAGTCCTGCAAGTGGTTTGAAATCAACTCTTTCTGCTCTGAAGAAAGTAACTCTTTCAAGTCCTCCTGTTCCAGGGGTAAAATAAACTTTTTATGCCGTGTGTTGGAAAGAAGGGAAGTATTTTGAAGTATTTTGCTTGTACCAGAAAAACCTCCTTCAAGCCAAAACTGAAGAGCGGAGGGGATGGCGGTCAGCACCAAGACCACACACAGCGAGGGGATCATGGGATGTTCAGGCTTTTTAAAAGTCTGATCCTGTTTCATAGGCTCCTTAACAACCTTAAGCACATTACTATTGCTTCCGAAGATGGGGCAAATAAACATTCAGAAGACCTTTTTCTGGGGGAGGAGCTGCATCTGGCCGCTCTATAAATTGCATCATCCAGATTAAACAAGTGGGTAGAGGAAAGACACTTTTCTGTCTGATTGGACATTAAGATTCCCCGTGCCTTAAGAAGGCAGATGGACTTCGGGAGTGATTAAAAATCCCTGGATATTACAAGAATCAATATCTCCTTGCTCCCAGCCACACAGAGGAGTGCACGTGGATTCACACACAATTTCCTTTGCTGAATATTTTGTATTTCTGTGCTAGTTCATCATTTAGCTGACACGTTTTTCAGTTGTCAAATGAGAGTGATTTGAGCTGACCTTTCTCATTGAGAACATCTGCTTCTTTCCTTTTGTACTTATGTAACATTTTTGCTTATGAGAAACTGGTTTAAATAAGAGCTTTTTTCGTTCTGGTAATAGCTCATGCTCTTTTTTTTTGCATTTGAGCTTATAGCTGTACTAACCCTTAGGACCTAAGGAACCTGATCTCAGGAACTTTGAGGGAAGTGCTCCGCAGTGACAGCATTTCAGAACAATAGCTAAAAAGCAGTAAAATAACACTGTGATGCAAACCTGGATTTGCTGGATTTAGGAGTGAACAGAGAAAAACATACAGCTCTGCTGCTCAGATTGGTTGCTGCCATCCAGACTCCCTCTGAAGGATTTTCGTGTGGAAGATAAAGGGCACCAACTTGACATTTGAGTTTTGCAAAATACTCCCTTCTTTCAGTTTATTACCATGTTGATTACAATTGATTTATAATGATGGAGTAGGCAGGGCACCTTGGCTTTATTTCCAACATTGTCACTGCCTCGGTCAGTAACCTTGGGCAAGTCACCACAGTGACTCTGTTTGCCAAGTCTGCAGGGTGGTAATTGTCATCTTAAGGCCTCAAACTCTATGATGCAGGGGGGTGAGAGTCACTGGAGGAACAAATACTAAGAGGTAACAACTGATTTCACCCCAAATGAAATGACTTCAGAATTCCTTCCTGTATTTTTGGATAGACAAAGGTAGTTTCAGTGTATTCTCAATTCAGCGATCTGTTAGCAAGCCCTGGAAGGGGGAAGAAATGCCTTTCCCTTGAGAACACGAACACCGTATCAGTTATCAGGTTCCCACAGAGACCAGTGTTTATTTTACAGTGTACCACTGTGTTGAACCTGAAAGCAGGTAATGTCACACTCCCTTTCTTCCTTCCCTCCCTTCGGCTTTCACCGAATGCGTCTTTAATTGGCTGATGTCCTCTGCTTCCCTCCGCAGGAAATGATACGCTGTATCTGGAGCCACTTCCTCTGTGTTTTAAAAGGCAAATCCCCAACGCTGAGCTTCACTTCCAGCTTGCTCCACAGTCTGGGATCTGTCACTGTGAGTATTGCTGGGCTGTCAGAAGGAAGAGCCCTAAGTGGATGCTTTATTTTCATTGCTCATGTTGTCCTTCCCTGAGCACAGACTGTTAGCAGTCAGTTCCCTTTGCTGGGACTGGAAACCCTTCTGGCAACTTTGTAGAAGAGTTTAAAACTATCCTGTCTTGTCCAAGCAGCATATTTAGACGCAAAACCAAAGGTTAGCGATTACTCTGGCATCTAACAGGGTGTCTCTATTTTCCATCTCTGGTTCTGGTCCCATAACCCTCTTGTCTCCTGTTCAAGAACCAGCTGGTTCTGATCCTGATAAGGTACTAGCTGGTGAAACAGGTTCAGTAGTTGCTTTCTTTCCATGGTCTTCATGCTTAGTTTTGCAATATCCTGAGATAAAACTGGTGTTAAACAACCCATCAGTCCTGCTAGAGCAAGGAATCCTTGGATTTCTTAGCGAATTATTAGGTGCAGTTTCTTAAGGAAGAAGGTTGGTGAAGGAGAGACTTATCTATCCTCCCATGTGTTTGTTAAACTTGTGACATTTATAACACTGAGACATGTTTTCACTGAGATTTTGCTTTCTTGGGGTTGTTGTGGGATGCTCTAGGTGCTCTGCTGTGTAGACAAGCAGGGGATTCTTTCCTGGCCAAACCCCAGCCCAGAGACAGTTCTGTTCTTCAGTGGGAAAGTGGAACCACCTCACGATAGCCATGAGGATCTGACTGATGAGCTCTCTACACGGTCTTTCTGCCATCCTGAGATGGAAGATGAGGTGAGGAATATGTAATAGATAATGTACGTGTTGGCTGTAATCATAGTTTGACTGACACACACATTGTTGTATTATAGAGGAAGCCCTCGGCTTGTAGAGAAGTCCTGTGCCATAATTCTTTGCTTAAAAGATAAACCAGCAGCAAGAGCGAGATCCTCTTCTACAGGAGTCCAAAAGCAGCAGGTGAATCAGTAGTGGCTCCTGTTCAGCACTGAGTCACCGCTGGTCATTTGGTTCGTTTCTTGCAGCCCCATGAAAGAGACGCTTTGCTCTCTGGCCCCCTGGCAGACACAGTCCACATGACAAATGAGCAGGAGAGGAACAACTGGTCTAGTGACGCTCCAAAGGTTCCCGACGCCCATGCCCACCGAAAGCCAAACAGCAGAAGCAAACATCCCTCTGGGTCCAATGTAAGCTTCAGCAAGGACACAGAGGGTGGAGAGGAGGAACATGCTCAGGTAAGACACACAGAAGGGGCACACAAGTAGCCTTCTGTGGAGCTATGAGACAGACTTTAACCCATAGAGTCTCCCCTTTTGGGAGTTTAATTGGGAATTCCCTGTGGGATTCTAGGCACAAGCTGTATCCATTGTAACCAACCAGAATTTTCCTGTCTTTTGGACCAGGTTGTTGCTGACAGCGAAGTGTTGGCTTGTGAGGCTGAAGACTTTGTGTGTGACTACCACCTGGAGATGCTTAGCCTGTCCCAAGACCAGCAAAACCCCTCCTGCATCCAGTTTGATGACTCCAACTGGCAGATGCACTTGAATTCCCTCAAGCCTCTGGGCCTGAACGTGCTGCTCAATCTCTGCAACGCCAGCGTGACAGAGCGTCTGTGCCGCTTCTCTGACCACCTCTGCAACATTGCCCTCCAGGAAACTCACAACGCCGTGCTGCCTGTCCACGTGCCCTGGGGCCTCTGTGAGCTTGCCAGGCTAATAGGTAAGGGAAATTGGATGAGCAGACGCAGAGAAATCAGAGTTGTCAATAGACGCTTAATCCTTAGAGAGCACAAGAAAAATATTTCCCCAGTCCTGGTTGCTGAGAAGGTGGAATTGCAGAGCTGACTCTGTTGTTGTTCGGTTGCCAAAAGAGTCTATTAAAGAGTTTACTTTTGGCAAGTTCTGACATTGCAGACACTCTCAAAGAACAAACGTCATGAAGGATATTCCCAGCCAGCCCTGGCTAGGCTTGGTATTCTTCTGGCTTGAGTCTGCCGGTCTCATCAGGAGACAAAGAATACCTGCTAATGGACAGATAGCTGCCCTGTCTTACCATGATATTTTATGAGAAGTTTGGGTATAAATGATGTGAGGTACCTCAGCTCATCTTATAGATGAGAAAACCAAAGCACAGAAGTTTGAGGTAACACTAAGATTAAAATCTGGAAGCTCTTGACCTCACTTCTGTGCCTGTCTGTCAATGGCACAGTTCCTCTCTTCAGTGAACCAGAAAGCTGTAATTTCTAATAACATCTCATCCTTCTGAATGTTTTTCATCATAGATCTTGAGCCATCTTGGTGCAGATGCACAGTGAGCACGGCTCAGCTGCCTGTTGCTGGGGAGATGACGAAATGAGCACAGGCAAACTGGATGGCATGGAAGCAGGAGAGAGGACCTTTCTTTTGCTTTGGTTAGAGCCTGATTTTTCTCCTTATGTTCATATTTTAGGTTTCACACCAGGTGCTAAAGATCTTTTCAAGCAGGAGAACTATTTGGCCTTGTACCGCTTGCCAAGTGATGAGATGGTTAAGGAAACAATCCTGGGGAAGCTTTCATCAATCACCAAGAGGAGACCACCCCTGAGCCACATGATTAACCTGTTCGTGAAGGACACCACGACCAGTAAGGCTGCCCCTTCCTTTGGACATCCACTTGAGATGCTCATCCTTCTGATAACCCAAATCATAATCATTATCTTCATGGATTGTCTAGTGTATTATGTTGCATAGTCTATTTCTGTATTGTGGACTAATAAGAAATCACAGAAATCCCATGCAATCTTGTGACCATGAATACAACACCTGAAGCCATGCAGATTTTTCCACTCCTCCTACTTTTTCCTGTTCTGATACGGACGGGCTAGGATGGAAAGGACGTACAGCTGGGCACCACGAGGTCTTAAAGCACCTCAGCGAGATTTAACAGCTTGCCTGTCAGAGCTCTTAGTCTCTTCATAATACCTTAAATTGACTGAACTTGGCTCTCTGGAGTTGACATATGTTCAATATTGAATCTGAAATATGATGATTATTGTACTGGCCAGAGATTTACCAGGTAAACTGTCTTCTCTTGCCCAATTCTTCTTGAACGTCTATCTTAATCTGGGCAGGAGCTTTTTCGTTTGCCCTGATGGCTGCTATCTTGCCTTTGTGAGCAATAATTTTTCTGATGCTGAGATTCTTAGTGTAGGAAAAAACATTTAACATTGCCTCATTTCAACTCCTTATCCTCATTTTTAAACGGTTTAGTTTAGAGGCCGGAGCTCAGACGAATACTTGTGTGACCTGGATTATGCTGTCTGGAGTAAATTCTAAGAGGAATTTGGCCAGTGGGATTAGTTAACCATTGGAACACTTCTTACGTGACATTCTTGTCCCTTGAAACGTGTACAACCAGAAATAATGGACTATGCAGATAGTATTGGTTGAAATCAAATGGCTCTGTTTATGCAGTAGAGTCAGACAATATGATCATAACTAACCTCTCTGGACACATTGTCAATAAATCTTTGAATCCACCCACTCCCATGATGAGCTGAAGTCAAAAGGCGACACATAATAAATTCTACAGCTGTAGCAGAAATAGGAGGTGCCTTCTCTCCACGTTCCCTTGCTCTTCCATTGAAATGCGTGTCTCACCATCTGGCAGCGTTCATCCCAAATCCATAGTAACCATATGGAAATGAGGAGCTCACCGGCATCTTCAGCAGATTAAAATGGCTTGATACCACCTCTGTCTTCCCTTGCTACAGCTGCACTCTCACATTCCTTGTACTCTGTCTTGGCTGTAGCGACTTGGTTCTTCCTAAGGAGCAGTCATGAATGCCTGGCTATATTCATTTCCTATTCATTAGTTTTCTCCCTTATGCCAGAGAAATCCTGCTCTTCAAGTTCATGATTTAGGAAGGGAAGAGGCTGCGGTCACTTAACTGGCAATGACAGCTGACTGAACTCCTTCCAGTTTGCAGTGC
The DNA here is from genome assembly GCF_037038585.1 of Patagioenas fasciata. NCBI lineage: Eukaryota > Metazoa > Chordata > Aves > Columbiformes > Columbidae > Patagioenas > Patagioenas fasciata. The sequence goes on along the minus strand of NC_092537.1, from coordinate 4,739,281 downwards.
GTGCTGTCACTGTCATTTACCCCTCAGAGGACTGTTGTGTGGGATGCTGACGGTATGAATGGGAAATTAATTGCAATTGCTGTCAGGTATGAACATAGGGCTCTGTGTGTGGTCATCTGCAAGCTCTTGCTGTGTCCAGGCCATAGGTTTTGCATGAAACATCTCGTTCCCTCTTTCCTAGCAGGGACTATCTGAGCATAGGAGCAAGATGGGAAGGATTAGGTGTTTATACAATAGTATAACCAAAGCTCTGCACAAGTACTCCTTTGTGTCCCTGAAACAGGCTTCTTCTTTGCACACAGCTCCTATTTGTCTTGGAGGTTTGTTATGCTGATAAACTTGGCGTGTGATGACTATTTATAGCAGAAAGCAGAGAGCTGCTGTGTTTTGGAAAGTCCTCCAGTGTTCCTGAAGGTCCCTGCCTGGTCTGCCTGAGTGGGTATTCTTGGCTCTTGATTTCCCCAGCTAGTGTGAGCATTTGCAGTCAGCAACAATGCCTGCAAGAAGCCTTTGGGCTCATTTTTCTTGGCAGTGATGTTTTTTTCATTAGATCAGCTTTGAAGCTGTTGGGGGCAAAGTCACAGAGCAGCTGGAGGAGGGAACCTAGACAGAGAAGCCTACGTGCGCGCAATGGTAACGTCCCAGTGCTAATGAAAGGGGGCAGGCAGCGTGCAGGGGGAGGCAGCCCTGTGTCCTTTAGCTTGTGTCCTGTGCCTGGGACGTGCATCAGACAAGTGACATCGCACGCCCTTGGGAAACACTTCTTAACACCCCTTTCTACAAGAGGGAATGTGAGATTTTTAGGTCTGTATTAAAGAGAAAAGTGGAGGGGGCGTGAAACAGAGCAAGCTGTGGTATGCATTGATTTTTCAGTTCTTCCCTGATCACAACGTGATTTACATTTTCAGAGTCTATTATGTTGAACTTTTGACCCATCCTGATTTAATGCATTTTCAGGACCCTTCGTAAAACAGGCTGCTATCTAATGAGTCACACTGTTAGATTATCTTCTGCTACTCGAGTGGAAGGTATTCAAGAATAGCTCTTACCTTTCAGATCCACATCTGGCCTTAAATTGAATGCACTTTCCAGGGCAAGCAGACTTTGATCCCTGTAGGTTCATCACCGGTGCTTGTACTCTCATGAGAAGAGGCATACAGGAATATTCCTTCTTCTGCTCTGTTGGATACAGGAACAAGATATTATCCCACCTTTTGTAGGAGCAGAATTGTTACACAGTGTAAGGGGAGAATAGGAACTGACTACATAGCTCACATTTTATCACAGCCTTGTTTGAACTCTCAGGCAAATAGCAGGTGAATACATATCATCCAGTCTTGAATAATTTCTTAATGGACACTAAAGACTTTCAACAGAGGAAAGGGGATATGTGGAGTGCAGCAAGGTGGTTTGTGGGAACATTTGCTTTTAACAAATACGGGAGCAGTGGATATGACATCCCTTTCCTGGGGCCCTGTCTGTGCGATGCTGACTCTTTGTTCTCCTACACTTCAGGCACTGAGCAGATGTTTTCTCATGGGACAGCTGACATCATCCTCGAGGCCTGCACAGATTTTTGGGACGGTACTGATATCTACCCCCTCTCTGGCTCTGACAGGTGGGCAGCTTTGTCATTTGGTGCATTTAGAAGCTGCAGATAAATTGCAGAGGAAACTTGGCCACTCTGTTAAAATTGCCTTTACTTATGCTTGTTAAGCTATTTAATAGAAACTTCAAGTAGTTCATGAACATAAGACATCTCTGCTTATAATATTTGTTATCATTATAGCAAAGTAAAAGATTAAATAGCAACAAGCAATTGCTGGACTGCAAGACTAAGTGACTTCTTACTCTATCATCTGTTAACATGTCAGCCTCTTATGAGTGGACTCTGCACACACTGTAGGACAGTGAATTATAATAAGGCCAGATGTTGGTGGCAGAGAATTTGTTGTCGTTGTTTAAGACAAATGCCTTGTCTTATATGAAACGCAAAGTGATCAATTCTGCTTGCTGTTGACAGCTTCAAACCAGTCCGCCACAACACATCACACCCTTTTAGTCCTGCTGCAGTATCTGACAGTGTCTGTTGCATTTCCATCTACAGGCTGAATTTCTGTTCCTGCTAGTAGAGCAGGCCAGTAATGTTCAGTTTCATTGCCTGGCAGCACATTGTTATTCAAAGTCTGCCCTACCCTCAGATGTAAGAAACATCCCGCTGCTCCTTTCTAGAATATTTGTAATCTTAGAAACCAATGAAAAATCCCATGTATAGTCTAATTTGTTACCTTTGTGAGTTCAGTGTGGAGAACGAACTTCGCACTATTCCAGCGACTGAATATTGACTAAATGGAGACTTCACATACGTCTCCTGGGACCCAAACTTAGAAAGGCAATAGGAGAAAAGTCTGTTACAGAGCTGTCAGTTCCTTCCTTGGTGTTTATCTCCCTGCAGGTAAATTGCCTCTGATGAATTAAGCTTCTGTTGTCGTGCAGTGAACTTCCTTGGAGACATCTGGCAGCCATATAGAGCATATTATATTAATAAGTGTATTCAAAGAGTACTGTGTTCATACTCATCAATCTCTCTGATGGGCGAACAGAAACACTCACCACTGCCCCTGTTGGAATCTGTGGTTTTGGTGCCACGTAGTGCCTTCAGCTTAGAGAAAGAAACAATAAGGAAAGGCTTTTCGGAGTGTCTGACTGTTTCTCATGGAACACATTTTCCCAAATAGCCAACTGTCGATTTCTACATTGAACTACAGTGTATTTTTGGAGCATTTCCACTAACTCTGTTTTTTCTGGTCTCTTCCGTATAGGAAGAAGGTGTTAGATTTCTACCAGCGCGCCTGCCTCTCAGGATACTGCTCGGCCTTTGCGTACAAGCCAATGCATTGTGCCTTGTCCTCCCAGCTCAATGGCAAGTGCATAGAACTGGTGCAGGTCCCTGGGCAGAGCGCGATCTTCACATGCTGTGATCTCCCCGGAACCACCCCCATCAAACAGAGCAGTCGGAGGAATAGCTGGAGCTCAGATGGTACGTGTTTTCTGCGTGGTCTATACTCAGATCTGCTGCTGGGCCAGGTGCTTGCTTTGTGATCAGTCTAGAGCTGTAAGAACATTGCTATTCAAAGTAGCAGATGGAAACTGAGAACTAAGGAGTTCTGAAGTAGATGCATTTCCAGAGGAAGTAGCAGCTGGTAGGTATGTTTCTAGTTAAGTTATTGAAGCTTGCAGATAAATTCTTGTACTTGCTGTGCTGAGGAACTGACGAGGCGAATTGTGCATCTCCTCCAGAACAGCAATGAAAACTGAGAAATAAGCACATGCCATAATGTAACTCCAGGAGGCTCTTTTGGAAAACCAGTCTTAATCTTTCCACCTTGGTTTCTCATTCTGTAAAATGTGAACAATGGGCTTTCCAAAAGCTGGGTGGCAGTTGTGACTGAGTGTTTTCAGTCCCACCTGTGGCAACTGTGTGAAGTGTTTCATTGTTTTCTTCCTTGCGTTGCATCCAGCTCCCCTTCACCACAGGCCGATGGTGAAGCAAACCTGTCACAGAGCCTTTGCAGGCTCTTTGGGAGTGTCTGCAATGTTGCTGGAGGGAACATGATCCAGTTGCTTTGCATCAGCCCCTCGTATTCTGATGCCACTCTGCCTCAGCTAGACTCACCATGTTGTTTAAGCACAAAATGACATGTTTAAAATGCACATGTGAACATTAGGCAGCAGACATCTTCCACCTTTCTGCTCAGTTCCTTGTGGCTGATCCCTGTCTTCTGTTTTGTCTTTTTCTTTTCCATACAATTTGTATCCTTGGTCACGTATGTGGGTGTCCTGAAACTGTTTCTGTGATTGGGTATGCTGGGACAAATGGATATCTCCTAATCTTTCCTTCTGCATGTCTGTATCTGCATGTTTCTGGGTATCTGATGCACATGTGACCCCTGTGTCTCAATGTGACTGCGTGTTGTTTGCATGCCTGAAGAAGGGATTGGGGAAGTGATGGAGAAAGAAGACTGTATCCAGGCTCTGAGCGGACAGATCTTCATGGGAATGGTCTCATCTCAGTATCAGGCCCGTCTCGACATTGTCCGCCTCATTGATGGATTGGTCAATGCCTGCATTCGTTTTGTCTACTTCTCACTGGAAGATGAGCTCAAAAGCAAGGTAAGCTGTCTTTGCTGAACCCCCTGAACCTGCATGTCCCCTGGTTGTCTGGAGAGTTTGGCTCCAGTGCAATCTAAGGTTAATCTGATTCAGCTCACTAATGGGTTCAGAAGATACCTACACTCCAATACAGCCTTGGTCTGAAACACTCTGGCCTGCACAGCTACACCGAAATCTTCTGTCTGCTCTCCTACAGGTATTTGCTGAGAAGATGGGTCTTGAGACTGGCTGGAATTGCCACATATCTTTAACGCCCAACGGTGATGTGCCTGGCTCAGAGATCCCTCCCTCTAGCCCCAGCCACGCTGGCTCTCTGCACGATGACCTACATCAGGGTGAGAGAACTGTGCCTACGCCACTTTGAATGCCACATGTTTCCTGAATGGTTCTTTTAAACCCCTTCATAGGTTCCTGTGTCCTCACCAGACACCTCATCCTTCAGAGCTCTGAGCACAAAACTGGATGGGCCTGAGGTGTGTGTGTATGTGAGTGCCATACACATATAGCCTTTCTACCCAGTCACTAACACAGTTTTTGGAAACAAACATCCTTCTCTGCACCAGCTGCCAGGATTTTGCAACTGCTCATTAGTGCTTTTGGGTCTTGCTGGGGCCCTGGTGGAGCCACTGAGAGTCTCTTACCTGTGTGTTACTCTTTTCTCTGACTTCAGATGGGATTTCTTGACTCTCTTCTTCCCCTAGAAGAAAAAAAGAGAGCAGAACAGATAAACTATCGTGTCTCAAAACAGCAGAGACTGGGCTCACAAATCTACCTCTGAGCAGATTAGTCATCTGAAAACACTGCATTTTAGATGACTGAGTGGGATCCAAGTGTTGCGAACCTAGAAAATCAGGCCTCACGTTTCCTGGCTTCTGCAGTGCCACGTGACTATACCATGTGGGTGGCAGAGGCAGGTTTGTGTTTATTGTTTATGCTGTTTCTCTCTGCTCCAGTTTCTCGAGATGATGTGGAGGGGCTTCTGCTGATGGAAGAGGAAGGGCACTCGGATCTCATCAGCTTTCAGCCAACAGACAGCGATATCCCCAGTTTCCTGGAGGACTGTAACAGGGTGAGGCCACCTCTCCCTATACACCTTGTGCTGTTGTCATGGTCAGCACTATCAACTCATTACTCCCAGAGGGAATTCCTCTTTGAAGCCGACTGACTGACTGGTTTGCTTTGGGACTCCCCATTCCCCCTCAGCCCCTTCCAGCTGGGACTCTAGAGCTCAGCAAGTTTGGGATTCCCTCATATAATCATTTTTGCTGAACATTTCTTTTCTCTGGAGTTTAGGAATAGAAATGATCACATGTGGGGTGGTCTTGAGAGCCACATCTGTGCTGGGCAGGGAGTGGGAATGTGAGACAGAAGGAACTTTTTCTCTCTTCCACATATAAGCTATAGCTGGTGCTGCCCAGTACTCAGAGTGCAGGACAAGCTCTTCCTGCCTCATAAGGAACTCAGACACACTCAGCAAAGGTTACAGGAATATCAAAGAGAAATGCAGATTTAAACAAAACAAACAAATCCACAAAACGCCAAAACAAGAACAACTATTAGGCCTGTTTATAGAAGGAAGAACCCTCCCCTTGCTGTGTATTGGTGTGACTGCAATTGAAATAGCAGATCTAGGTGCTGGGAGACAGCACATATTCTCTATGTTCTGCACACAGTCCTTAGAAATTCTCGAGCACAGTTTTATCATGCTGATCTTACACACCCTGAGGGTGAGCACAGACAGCTTGGCGTGTCAGTGTAGAACTTCAACAGAAGACGTTCTACAGCGGCTTGGGAAAGCCACTTTCTGTCTTCAAGGATGTCAATTTGTGTCCAGTCTTGAAGGTGCATAATTCTGGGAATCATCATTCTCATTTCGACAGTTCCCACTGAAATGCCCCTCCCTCACACACACACTCCTGCTTAGTCTTTTCTTTCTCTTTTTCAGGCCAAACTCCCACGGGGGATCCACCAGGTGAGACCTCACCTGCAGAACATAGACAATGTGCCTTTGCTGGTGCCCCTCTTCACAGACTGCACTCCAGAGAGTAAGTGGCACACAGCCCTGCTCTGTCCTGCTCCTCCCCATTAACACCCTCCTCATCCACTTGCTCTGGCTCATCTGGGTGTGGACATGGGTAAAGGGAAGAGGATTCCGTCCGGAAATCTAGAAGGGCATTTTGATATTCTTGTTGCTGTTGCTACCTGTGGGAAGCCAAGTGTTAGTTTTGTTTTAATGCAGCTGTTCCCTAGCTACAGGATTGGATTAAGAACCACTCCTTTCAATTTGCATTCAGAAGAGACACAAAAACAAACATAAAAAATGCTACTGCCTTTTATTAAATAAGCATTATCAGTGTGCTAGGAGACTTTGATCTCTGCTTGCAACTCTCACTGTCTTATATAACTGAGAAATCACTTCCCAGAAGCATTTTCCTCTGGCAGCTGCTATTAACACCTTCTGCTGCTTTGCAGAGTTTTTGATTGCAGAGACCAGGAAGGACAAGATTTCCTTATCTCTCTGAGAGATACGATTTTATTTAAGAAAGGGGCTGAGTGTTCAGCTGGCTAATACCTGTCTAGTCTACATTTTGTACCTCTGGGCACAGTTTACAGAGTGCCATTGAGAACCAGTCACAGCTCATTCCGCCCAGACATTCAGTGCCCAGTAGATTTTCTCTCCCTTTTTGACAGAAGTGACAGTTCCTCACTTCATCTGACCCCTCGCTGTGCTGCAGGTCCAGGTGCACCAACCGTTTAGATAAGTTGCTTACACAGGAATCTGCAGAGAGTGGGTTTGGATTTTCTTTTTTGCCTGGAGCATTCTAGAAAATACATATACACACAGAACACTGTGCACAGAGCTACAGAAGAAAAATCTGATCAAACAGCAGCTTTGATTTAGAGGCCCTGGGAGGATGTTGATAAAAAGATTGATGGAGGCTGGTGGGAGTGCAGGAACAGGGGCTGGTTCTGAGCATGGCCAAACATGGCACTGCTTTTGGAGTGGTTTATTATATTCCCTCTGTTCCTTTAGACTTAGAACAGTAGTGATGTGCTGCTGAGTAGAATTTAAAATATTTAAGATTTGAATTATTTAGGTTTATTTAATTTTTGCTCTTATCTAACAAGGCCATTTGATGCTGAAGCCATCTGTGTTATGTACCCAGGCTATATATACAGCTCTGGTTGGAAAAAGGTGTGCTAGAGGTGCAGATCTCTGGGTCACAGTTCTGTGAATCACAATTCAATTCCTACAGGAGACAGGGATCCAGGGCACTTGGACTGCAATTAATTAGCTATCTAGTTGTGTACTTTGACTTTGGATCTCACCAGACATGACTGATGAATATCAGTTGGGGTGACTTTAAAAGATCTAATTGCTTGTTATCTAGACTGGAAAGGGTGTGTGACACATTTATCTTTGTGTGCATAATGAGATAACACACTGTGTTTTTCCTTCTGTCCCTTCGCAGCCATGTGTGAGATGATCAAGATCATGCAGGAGTATGGGGAGGTGACTTGTTGTCTGGGAAGCTCTGCCAACCTGCGGAACAGCTGCCTCTTCCTGCAGAGTGATATCAGGTGGGGCAGGATCCAGTCCTCCAGCTTAGTGAGTGCTCAGCCACGGGTCACACCAGACCTGTGGCTCGTGCAGGGGGATGCTCACAATTGCTTTGTCCATTATTAGCTGTATTTGTCTCCATATGGGACATTTGAGTGGTATTGGATGGGTTGATTAGTTAGATCTCTTGACAGACAGTGATATTTCTCTCCATCTTTGAGAGGAAGCCATTACTCTTGCATGCTGAACTATTGTGCACCAACTGGCATTACAAATGCTTCTTATTGAGTAAAACAGTGGAAGGGCCCCTCTGAATCAACCAATTTGTTGACATTGAGCAACAAACCCAAATATGTTTGTTATTCTCTGGGAGCAGCTGCAAGTCTAGGGATGTTGATCCTAAACTCATGTCACAGCTCAGGACTTCTCTACCAGCAAGGCAGACAGAGGTGGCACAGCACAACTTTACAAGCTGGGCTGCAGTGAACTGTAGTTTCTCCTCTGGGATGAAGACTTTCACTAACGCTGCTGTGTTGTCCTTGCAGTATAGCACTGGACCCTCTCTACCCATCTCGCTGCTCCTGGGAGACTTTTGGCTACACCACCAGCACCACCATGACACACATCTCTGATGAGCTCACCCCGCTGCAGCTCTCAGGGCAGCTCAACAGCCTCCCTTGCTCCATGTCCTTCCGCCAAGAGGAGAGTACCAGCATCATCAGGCTGATAGAGCAGGTAAGCCAGGCCTATCCCCTCTCTAGTACTCACCCCACTGCCTGCAGCTCACAAAGAGCAAAGCCAGGAGCTGATGTGAACATGCATATCGAGTTGCCTACAGTAAGCTACCAGAATTAGCTTTTCTCATGTCTCCTGTCCTTTTGTGCAGGAAGCACAACAGCAATGCCGTTCCTGCCTGGCCCTGCTGGTCCAAGGTGTAGGGGATGGTTTGGGAATGGTGCCTTGTGGCAACCGAACATGAATATTGTTCAACTGGATAAAGTATAAACTTGCACAGATCCCTAGCTAGACAACAATACAGCACTAAGGAGAAGTGTTACCCCAGAAAAGCCAAGAGGTTTAAACAAACATAGCTCTTGGCTAAACTCTGCCTTCACAGCCTCTGCATCTAGACAGGATACCTTCCCCTTTTGCTTACAGTGTGTCCGGATCCTCTCCCCTCCCACTTCCCCTGCAGGCCACATGTTCTGCCCCTGCCTGCCAATAATTGCTCTTGGCCGATAACTGCTCCCATCACAGTGAAGGCTCTGAGGGCTTGTGCTTCCTTCCAGGCCAGGCATGCAACGTATGGGATCCGCAAGTGTTTCCTCTTCCTGCTGCAGTGCCAGCTGACCTTGGTTGTCATTCAGGTGAGTCCTGGCCTGCCTGGGGACAGCATTTAGCTCAGAGGACAGGAGTGCTAGCATGGATGTGGGTGGCTGCAGTGGGGCAGTCTCACAGGAGAGGAAGGTGGCCTTCAGTTGGGTTCACACAGCTTCGTTACCAGCTCATCCCAGTGTTTTAGGAGAGGATGGCAGCGTCTTAAATATCTAGATTATCCCAGCACTGCTCATGCTCTTCTCTCTGGATTGTTCCTGTCCAGTTCCTCTCCTGCCTGGTGCAGCTGCCCCCCATCCTCAGCACCACAGACATTGTGTGGCTCTCCTGTTTCTGCTACCCACTGCTCAGGTGAGTCTATGAGACAGGGTGGAATCTCCTGCCTCCCACCCACAGGATGTACAGACCAGTCCCCCAGCCTCACTGTGTCCATGATAAAAAGAAAGCTGACATCAGCCACAGCATGCTAAGGCAGCTGGAAGGATTACTGCAAGCACCTGCTTTAGCAAGATGCTTGGGAACACAAATAGGAGCATTTGCGTACAGCTGTGTTAGTCCTGCATGCGAACTGCTGGTTTTTTGTGGCTTGAACCTCCAACAGAAAAATCATCTTCTAATCCTGATAATGTTGCACTGTCTGGAGTGTGATGGACAACCTGGAGCATCAGGCAGAGGCCAGGGTACCATGGGTGGAGGTCACCTCTCTCCCTGTCTGCACCTGTCGTGAATGACACCTTTTACAGCATATGCTTAAGGCAGTAACCAGATAAATGCCCATGCTCCAGACAGTCCAAGGAGGTTATTTGAGTTCAAGTGTTTAACAAAAAACTGAAAAAAAAAATAGTTCTGGTACCTGAACTTGCTACTGAGAGATTAACTTACTTACCTTTCTGCAGCATCTCACTCCTGGGGAAGCCTCCCCACAGCTCCATCATGACCATGGCAACAGGAAAAAACTTGACTGCCATTCCTAAGAAGGTAAGTGACCCATCAGATCAAAATTGTTCATGTATTTTTCTCTGCTGCTTTGTCCCAGCATTAGCACATAGCTGAGGCCCTGTGTCTTCCCAGCTGCCTTGGTAAACTGACTCATGGCATGAGCTGTGTGATCCAAAAGCCTGTCTTGGACAGGAAGGGAATCCCTAGTACCAGCACACCCAGCGGGCAGATCGTCAGTGCAGCATCTCATCTGTACCACAGCTTGTCTTTTGCAGCCACTGGTTCCTGATGGTTCATGTGAGGGAGGCTGGGCCAGTGATAGGCCCATGTCATCCCCACACCTCTCCCTTCTTCACAGACTCAGCATTATTTCCTGTTCTGCTTCCTGCTGAAATTCAGCCTGACCATCTGCTCCTGTCTCATCTGCTTTGGGTTCACGCTGCACGAGTCCTGCAAAGAGGTGAATGCTACCAGCCTCAATCTCACAGCCTGCTCCTCCATCATGCTGCACAGGTGAGGAACTGAGCCTGGCAAACACCCTGTTCACCCCACAGGGCCTGTGACTCTTGCCCTTCCCAGGCAGGGCTGATTCCCCTCTAACAACCGTCAGAGTCTTGCATGATCCAGCTATAACAGCAATACAGCAGGCTGGGTGCTCTCACTATAGCATTGACAATTGCACCTTTGGGGCACTTGCTCACTGTTGCCCCTGGGGACAGCCTGACTCCAAGCTGACACTTCGTTCTCTCAGCTATCAGAGAACATGGCCCTAGTGGGAACAGGCCAGACCATAAGTCCTCACTGGTGACTTCTCTCCTGTGTCTTCTCATTTACTAGCAATGCTGATGGGGCTCCTGACTGGTTTGGGACATTTTCCAATGCTCTTCTTGTAGCCCAGAAGCTCACAGCTGGCCTGATTGTTTTACACACAGGTAAGTCCCTGTTCCCAGATCTCCCCTTCCCCACTCTGGGCAAAAGCTTGCATCCTTTGCCTCTTTCTTTGCCCCCTATGCCAGAGCACAAACTCCATGGTCAAAGCAGACAGTGCAGTAGCCTATCAGCCCCTTATCTTACTAAACATTACCCTAACTGATGAAAGGCAGCACATTCAGAACTGATTCTTCAGCTTTTACCAACCTGGTTAAGTGTTGATTCCTTTCCAGTCTCCCCAGGAGAGCAGCATCCCTCTTTACCTTCTTGCAGCATCCTGCAGCTCTCCAAAAGTATTCTGTGCCTCCAAAGTCCTTATATGCCTGCTGCCATTTTGTGAAGCACCCCTTTTCCTTCCCCCAAATAGCACTGGTGCAGCTGTGACTCTCTTGGAGCTGGAAGCCTTTTTAAACCCTCTGGAGGGAGGGGGAGCCAGCTCCTGGCTGACCCTCATCACCTGCATGCAATTGCCTGGCAGAGCAGGTCCAGCTGCTCTCTTTCCACCATGTCATGGACTGCTGTGCCTTGATGCCAGGCAAAATATCACATGTTGAGATGTGGGGGGTGTCCAGACCAACAGAAATGCTTTTTGATTTGACAGGCAGCTCTGCTTTGGAGAGAGGTGCTGTGCATTATTGATTTGTGTCCTTCAGACCGCTGAGGTTAGGCAGGGCTGCTCTGCCTGGCGGGTGGGAAATGCAGTTTTGAAGAGCCCAAGTGAAATCTGAGCAAATGCTGTGTCCTGTGCAGACAGCTCTGGGTCTTTGGCTAAATAGCTTTCTCCAGGTTGGAGTTTGCCACTGGTGCAGGCCTGCAGTGACCCAGAGGAAAGGGCATTCCCCATCTCCCTGCTACCTAGTCCTGGTCCTTTGCCTGCTCTGGTTTAGTGTGCCAGGCTGCAAACCACCCCTGGGGCCCCCACAGTGAGTAATGCTGTGCTGTATTACTACTGCCTTCCTCACACCTTGCATATCTGGGGACTCGGTGTGGCTGTGAAGTCTGGGTCTACAAGGATCTCGGATTAAAGGTTGGTTTCGGGGATGTAAACCCCATATCCCTTTGGAGTAACAGCGGTCAGTGTATATTGTAGAGCGTTCTATTTGTGTGTGATGCTAGATAACCCCCTCTTCCATCTGTCCCCTTAGTGTTCATATCCATCACCCACGTCCATCGCACCAAGCCGTTGTGGAAGAAGAGCCCCCTCTCCAACCGGTGGTGGACACTCACTGTGGCTGTTGTGTGAGTATCCCCAGCCCTGGTGAGGCAATTCCACAGCGCTGGAGGAAGGAGGGCTCTAGACCTGCTTCCAGCACCAGTTTGCTGGTGCTGAGGAACATGATAGGACATGGCAGTTGTTCTCCACTGCTAAACTGGTGAAGGGTCTCTGTTGTGAACTCAGGAGTGTTACATCTGGGCCTGAACCCTGATCTGCAGATCCTGGGGAAGCTTGTTGGCTCCACTGAGATTTGCTGTGTCTGTTTATGATCTTAGGTTGCTGGGGCAAGTGGCACAGACTGTGCTGGACCTGAAACTCTGGGAAAACCTCAATTCTTCATTGACCTTTAACCACGTGTCCATCTCTCCAGTCTCATGGCTCCTGGGTTTTCTTTCCTTGGTCCTTGTGGTTATCATCAATGAGATTGTCAAGCTGCACGAAATCAGGTACGGGGTAGAGAAAGGGCCAGAGCCTCACTCCAGCCTGGCTTTGAGCTGCAGAAAAATGGTGCTTAGGGAACAGGGTGGAGAATAAAAAGGAAAAGATGATTGCATTGTGTAAATCACCTGGCTGTGGTGTGCAAGCTCACGTTCCACCTCTCAGAGAGGAAGCACAGGGCAGGAAAGAGGGTCAGGGCAGTGATTGGGAGCAGGAAGGGAGGCCAAAATTTCGTTATCTCAAACCAATGAGAGGGAGACAGCCAAGGTCTATGAAATACCAGTATGGAGTTGGAGAGGGCTGTTCTCTCCATCTCATCCCGTGAGGACAGAGAGGCATTGAATCACAGTGGAGGAAGTACGTCTTCACACAGTGCCTGGACTGTGGGCCTCATTTTCATGGGAAGTGGCTGAAGCCAAGAATTAATAGCAGGCAAACTGACTGGCTGTTCTTTGTAGCACAGGGAGCAGCCGGAGCTGGGAGTTAACGCTAATGAGCATTGATTCAGGAAAGGGGTTGGTGAGGAAAAGCAGCAGGGATTACAGGGAACCTCGATGGGTACACAGCCGCTGTCTCTGTTCATGGGAAGCGCTTCTGGACCTTTTTCTGCTGTGTCTGATGGCCTTGGAGGTCACACTTGGCTGGATGGGGTAGAACTGAGACCATGGGTTTCTCTGAATTGGATTCCCCTCCCAGTGTACCACAGGGCTCAGGCCAGGGCTTCCCTGCTTTTTGGAGCTGCGCAGCCTTGTTTGCCTTTCACCCCTCCACTTGCTGACTCTCTTCTCTCTTCTGCCTTCTCCAGGGTCCGGGTCCGTTACCAAAAGCGACAGAAGTTGCAGTTTGAAACAAAGCTGGGAATGAATTCACCATTTTAAACCCTCCCAGCTCAAGTTCCCTGGAGCCAGGGCCACAGAGCCGAACGCTGCACTGGGAGAGTGGTTGCACCAACGCCTCGGGGAGTTTTCCCTCACACATGCAAGCCAGGCAGTCTCCTTGCAAAACTCCATCAGCACCTTCCAGGGTGCTGCAGGCAGGGCGCTGCTGTCGGGATCCCCCAGCAGGTATGCAGCCCCTCCCCAGCCTGCTTGGGTGCTCTCAAGAGAGTCTGCAAGCTCTGGAGGCTGTTCAGGCTGCTCTTCCTTTATTTATTTGTTACTAAAGGTTTTTGTTAGGATAATGGTGATGCTGAAATGAAGTGACTCTTTCCCTCTGTGTGAGCAGATGGGTTTGCTGGACCTGACAGGAGAATCCAGGGCCAGCAGGGGAGACACGGGGCTTCTGAAACAAGAGATTTAAACCCATTTTGTTTTTCCATCTCTGCACATTCTCCTGGATGATGCATATGTGTGCCTGCCCTCACCTACCTCCCTGTGTCCTGGGGGGAAGGAGCCATCTCTCCTGGGTGCCAGGCCAAGGCTGGACCAGACCTGCCCTCTAGCGTTGTTGCTTCCACCATATGCCACCTGTTTAGAGCTTCAAGAGAAGAGGGATGAGACAGGGTTTTAAGAAAAGCTGTCCGCATTTGACCCGAGGGATCTGGTGCAGAGGGAGGGCAGCTCTGCCTGCTGGGAGTCAGCATGGCTCAGCTTCCTCCAGCCCTGTTGAACCAGCTCTTATCTGCTTTGACAACCCCCAAAGAGGTTTATAACTGTCCTCCTTTTTGTGATTCGAATTGCTGTTCTGCTTCAGTAAAATGCCTGTTTGAGAGGGACACAGCTAGAGATAAACCCTGAGACCTGCCTGTCCTGCTGTGGAGGGATGGGGATGTCTGTCCAGGCGGGATATCTGTGTCTTGCAGCTGTGACTAACACAGAGCTGGACAACGGCTCCTTCCCCAGCTCTGGGATTGTGCTGCATCCAGTACTTGCTCTCCAAGGCACAGGGAAACCCCCCTCATCATATCTTTCTGTGACGGTGTTTGGAAGTCTCTCCCCTCCATGCTGCTGCTCTCACGTCCGTTCCCTGTTTTTCTGGAGGTCTCATCTTCGTTTGGGTGGGGGACGCCTTCCCCTGAGGGCTGCTGCAAACTGTGATTTGTCCCAGTGCGGCACACGTGCTCTTGAGCTTTGAACAGACCCCTGCTGCACTGGGAACACTGGTGCCGCTGTGGGCTGACAGTCAGGGGTCACACAGGAGCACACGGGCTTGGATATCGGAATATTTGCAGCTCCTGGAGATCTTGACTCCCTTCCTAGTTCTAAAAACTGGCCAAAGCAGGTAAATCCTGGCACTGTTTTTGCTCCCAATATTAACACACTACAATATAGGGCTCTTACTTCCCCTTTGGCCCCCGAGACTAACAAAGGGGTGCTGGTCCTTCCCTGGCAGGCAGGGAGCTGGTTGGGACCCTCAGCTCTGCCCTGCTGCTCCACCTCGTCTTCCTTGCGTTTCAGCAGAACCGGAGCACGCACGGTCTGTGTGTCTGAGCAATACCCTGCTCCTGCTGTGGCTCTGGCAGGAGAGCAAAGCAGGGGCAGCTCACAGGGGGTTCTAATCTCTGCTGTGGCCGAGCTGAGCTGAAGCCAGAGGCAGCACCGAGCTGCTCGCAGCTCTTCCTGCAGAGAAACCTTCCCCCAGCCCTCAGCTCTTGCCAGTAACTGTGGTAGGTGACAAAAGGCAGCAGATACCGGGGCTTCCTGCTGGTTGCACCTCCCTCTAGAGGAGGCACCTCCAAGGTTTCCTTCTCCAGGCGATCACAAATCGTTATTTTCCTGCACCCTCCTTCCCCTGCTAAGCTTGGAGGGAGCCGAGGCGAATGAATGAGCCTTTGGGATGGTGTTGCCAATGCCACCCTTCCCTTGGCCACTGAGGTGTCCAAGGGTCAGCATGCACGGCTTCAGAGAGAAATTTCCTACATCGAGATGTTTTTAAATGGTGTATATTTTATATTAAATTTTTTGGGATGTATGTAAAAAATATTTGATTTGTATTAAAACTTGTAAATTGTATTAAAAAAAAAAAAAAAAAGGAAACAAACCCAGACCCACATGCATCCAGTGTATGAATGGCAATAAATTATTGTCTTGGATAACACACCCAGTGAGAGCAGGAGAGCGTTTGCACCCAGCAAAGAGAGGAGGTAAAATTGTGTGTTGTAGGGTCCAAGTTACCCATTGTAGGGGAGTTACCTGGCTCACCTGTTGTAGGGACACAGCCTGAGAGCTTGATACTCCTGGGACCTGGATCCTGGCACTTTTTCCTACTTTCTGCTCCGCTTTGGGCAAATCTGTCCAGCTCTGCCTGCCTCTTCCTACAGAACAACAGTCCGGTTCCCTCGCGGTCTCCCGGACCCAGGCGCAGCAAGGTGGTTGCTCAGACACTGCTCCGGCCCCGGCAGGTGTGACAGTGTGAAACCCGCTGGGGGAGAACGCGGGGCTGAGCTGGGACGGGCACCGCGGCGCTGGAGAGCAGCAGCGTGGCAAGGTGAGGAGGCCTGCGCTTCTTGTTCTGAGCAAAGCAGGAGCTGGTGTCACCGTGGCTGCGCTCTGGTCACCGAGGAGGATGGAGAAGCACTAGCAGGACATCTGTTCCCTGATGGCGATGGCCAGGCAAATACTGTTTGTTCCGACTCTTACACCACATTACTACCGTGGTGGTAAAACTCAAACTGAACATTAACCCCGCTGGAGGTGACAGCAGGACTCTTACCAGGGCAGATTATCTGAGGAAACCCTGATCTTAAGCACTCAAGGGGCAGGACAAAGCTGATCCTCCATGAACTTAGAGCAGGAGACAAGCTTGTACGATTTGACACGAAGGACACAACTAGCCAAAACTATCAAAAGGGTAAAATATGCCCCACTGTTTAATAGAATTTAGTCTTAATGGATGTTAGTGGCAAACAAAACACATGATTAACACAAACAGAGCAGATGGTTTAAAATCTGTTGTCAGTCTGGTGATTACACGGGCTATTTTTTCCCCTCACTGTCTTGCTGCATGGAGCAGGTGCAGCCGGGGTCAGTTAGTCCCAGTTGCAGTGTTCATAACTTACACTCCGTACAGTAGCTTCAAAATAGAGATCTAGACCTTAAAAAATAGGCATTCTTCTGCAAAATCAAATGTTAAATTCCCTTATTGACAACGAGAGCAGCGTGGTGCTGCCCCCAGGTGGCTCAGACAGCGACAGCTCCACCCCAGTGTCCTCATCCCTGACCCTACAGTACAAGACTTACAGTTCTGGTTAGTAAATATATATATAATAAATCACATTTAAAATATATACATTGGCGTTTTAAAAAAAAAAAACATTTACAGTTTATCAACATTGGAAAAAAATAATTGAGCTTGTCCCAGGTTGACTCATGAGAGTAAAAAAAAAATCAGTTTTAAAAGGTTTCTGCAAACCTTTTGATAAAGTGCCACTGGTTGTAGCTATTTAAAAACAATCGGGTCCACGACGTAGCACTTGCCTGTCAGACATGGTCACTTAAATACAAATGTGATAGATAAATCAGAGCAACCAACTAGTCGGGAGAGAGGGGTCTTAACCACCTCGAACTGACCTGAAGTCCCAGCCAATGATATGATTTCTTTTTTTCAGGGTTTTTTAATGTTTTTCAGCCCAAAAGCCAGGCTGGTAGCTCACAGGGGCTGCAGAGTCCGATCCCATCGCAAACTCCCAAAAGGGCTGGGAAACAACCACCTCTTCGGCCACCTTCTCCCTCTCCAGTTTGCATTGGTGATTTTTTTAAAAGGGGGGAATATGTGGATTTTTTTTTTTCCCTTTGTTTGGAATTTTGGTAGCAAATGGCACTTGAGCACAATCTTCGGTTCCCTTCTGGTGCTCTGATGCTTTCATGTGCTTGGCATGCCGAGCGCAAGCCAAGTTCGGGGCTCTTAGACATATTTAGACATGCACTACTGAACAGATCCTGCTAGAGACATCTGTCTTGGAGCTATGCAGCCGTTCCTACCGCTTGGATGAGACGAGCGATCGCTGCCGTTCCCGGCCACGGGGCTGTGACGGCGCGGGAGCCGCTGCCGAGCTGCATTCCCCGGTGCGCACGGGGTCACCGCTCCCGCGGGGCTGCACAGAAACATCTCACAGATTCCCAAACGCTGCTACTGTTCAACAACCCTCACGGCGCAGTTTGTGCCAGCAGCTCCCCGCAGGGAGCGCGACTGGGAAAACGGACCATTTTCTCCCCCAAAAATGGGGTGGGGTGGGGGGGAAGCGCTAACTATGCTGCTACCTCACCCTGGCAGCAGCGGGGTGGAGGTTTGCGTCGCATGGTGTCGGCAGAGGGCAGCCTGCGTTTAGCAGCACGATCCAGGCGGACTGGCACAAACGCAGGGGCCTTCGGCGCTGCCGTCACCATCCTCAGGGCCCTGGGAAGGGGCAGGGAGACCTCCGTGTCCAGCAGAGCGTCCGCTGCTCCGCAGGCTGTGCCAGCCCCGTCTCGAGGGGCTCGCGGGTCCCACCGGAGGGATTTCCATCCACTTGGATTACACGCTGCCCTGACGCTGACGCATTTGGAAAAGCAACAAATAAAGCAGGAAGGTTCCTTCTCGCTCTGCAAGCTGCCAAATTGCAACAAGCCCTGTCTTCTTTTAGCTGCTGTCAGGCCTTGCTGGGGCTGGGATCTGCTCAGTAAATAGCCAGCTCGGTGGCGGCTGCCTGGGGAGGTCTCTCTTTAGACACATTGTTGGCAGGGGATAAATAATGAGAGGCAGGACTCAGCAATGCAGCGGGGAAGGAGAAAGGTCCCTTGTGGAGGCTCCTTGGCTCTGTGCAAGGATGTGAGGGCTTCTCCGAGGCTTCCAGGACCACGTGTGCAGCCCCTCTGGGCTCTCCTCCTGCTGCCAGTCCGGTGGGAAAGGCCTGACCCCCTTGGAAACCGGCCCGCGGCCACGTCGGCACGTGTGGCACGGAGCTGGGTGGGCGAGGAGGGGCGGCTGCATTCCCAGCCATGGCGCAGAGTGCTGGGATGGAGGTGGCCGGGGAGACCCGAAGGCACCGCTCAGTGCTGGGTCCGCTCTCCCCCCAGTCTGGAGGGCACTGGCGGAGCAGCCGGAGGTGAGGAGGGGAAGGAGGGAGCAAGTCTCAGTCCAGCATCGCGTCCAGCTGGTCGGCCAGGTCATCAAACATGTTGCTGATGTCTTCCAGGATGTTCTTGGCTGAGTGCACGGCCCTGGGGTGGCTGGGGAGGAAAGGGACAGAGTCAGAACATCGCTCAGCAGCCTCGGGTGCTGATGGGGTGGGGTTGGCCAGGCTGGACACAACCCTCCTGGTGTGACCCGGTGTGGCACAGGTGTGTGCCCGCGCACAGCCCTCCACCTGCCCTTGCCAGGGCCTTCCCAATTCCAACCCCAGCGTTTCTCTTGCCCCAGTGCTTTCTCACCTCTCCGCCTCCTCCGCCGTGATCTTCTTCTCGGCCGCCTGCAGCGTGGCGGCCAGGGTGGAGTTGGTCTGTTCCAGCCGCTGCTGGGCCAGCGTGGCCCCCGGGGCAGCTGCCAAAGGCTTCGTTGACGCTTTGCTGCCCATGTCCAGCGTCAGCGAGCTGGGACCGGCCAGGGACCCGATCACATCTGGCATGGCCTCGGTGGCCGCCCAGGGAGCAACGGTGTGGCGGGAGGGCTGCAGGACCTGCTGGTAGATTGTCTTGGGCCCGGAGAAGACAAGCTTGGTGGATGCCACAGAGGTGTGCTTGGCGGGGACGTCTGTGAAGGAAGGGGACTCGTGGCACACGGTGGCACACGTCCTCCTCACCTCCCGTACCGACCCAGCCGGGCAGGAGGGAGCCTCAGGCTCCACCGCTGCCTTGGGGACACCCCCAAAAGCCCCCGTACCTGGCGCAGGTGTCCTCACCACGGTGGTGCTGAGCAGCTCCACAGGGCTGGGGGCTTTGGTGGGGCTCGGTGCCTTCTTGATCCCCTTCTCCAGCGACAAGATGCTTTTCTCTATCTCAGCAATCCTGAACTCCATGCTGTCATCGTCAAATGCATCCCCGGCCAGCCCGGCCCGTGGCACCGGTGCCGGCACAGCGGGGCCCACGATGCTCACCGCTTGTGCCTGTGCGTACTGGGGCGCGGGGCTGGCCCCCCCCTCGGCCTGCCCCGCCATGCTGAACGCCTTCAGCACCGCCTGCAGCGGCTCCCGCTCCTTGAAGCGGGGCCGGCGCTTCACCGTGTCCGACTCGGTGAGGTTGAACTCCAGCACAGGCGGCTCCTTGGCGGCAGCGGGCACCGCTGGCTCCTTCCCCGCAGAGCAGGGGGGCTCTGCCGGCTGGGAACCGGGTTCTGTGTCCATCGCAGCCACGTCAGCCTTGGGGTGCCCAGCGGGCTTTGGCCGCTGTTTGATGGTTAAGTTGCCTTCTTCTGCAAAGGGGATGCACTCGCTGGAGCTGTTCTGGGAGGATGAGGAGGAGACCTCTGGCTTGGCCTCCTCCTCTGTGTCCGAGCAGGCGTCCTCCCGCCCACCCTGCGCAGCCTCCGTCATGGGAGCGCTGGGCTCGCTGAGTGTCCGTCTCCGTGGCTTGCTGCTCTCAAAAGGGTCCCTGCTGGTGTCAGAAAGCGTGGTGCTGCTGGCATCATATCCTTTGTCAGACTCATCACCCATGTCTGCCCTGGAGAGACGGTCCTGAGCCACGTGCAGCGGTTTTGGAGCCAGGAGGGGCTTAGGTGGACTTGCCCCTGATGTCCCCTCCAGTGCAGCTGCCAAGCTCTTCACTGTCCTGCCACAAACAGCATCACCAGGTCCAGCACCCACGTCAGCCACGTCCTGGGGGGCTGCGGGCTGCTGCCGGGGGTCAGGGGGCTGATCGCCGTCCGCCTCGGCAGCGAGGGCGCTGGACACGGAGCTGAGGCGCTTGGGCGGTGGTGGCGGAGGGCCCTTGCGCTTGGCCCGGATGGCGAAGGACTGGCTGCGGGTCACCTTGGTGTCCGTCTGCAGACAGGCCCGTGGCATCTGGCTGCGGCCCGGCCGCCGCGTCAGGGTGGCGTAGGAGCCCAGGGTGCTGGTGGGCGCCCCCTCCTCCTCCTCGTGCTCCCCGTCCGACAGCGCGTAGCGGTTCAGGCTGTGCGATCGCTTCTTGTACTTGAAGCCTTCGCCCCCGTTGTGCTGCTCCCCGGCCGTGGGCTGCGGCATGGCGGGCGGCTCTGTGGGGCCGCACTGGCTGTGCAGGTAGGAGAAGGCTTTTTGGGCCGATGTCTGCAGGCTGCTCTTCTGCCCAGGGGAGATGGAGGGATAGGGGTGCGCCAGGGTCTTGGGCTGCTCCGCTCCCAGGTGGGCAGGGGCTGTAGGGGATTTCAAGGAGACGTGTGGGTACATGAAGACGTATGGGGCCGTCGCCTTGCTGGGGGTCTGGGGAGAGGTACAGGGGGTGACCGTCGGTGTCCCGGCACTTTTCTGAGCCACCGGCCGGGCGTGCTGATCTGTGCCCTCGGGCAGGTTCCTCTCCTTGAGAGGGCTGCCCCCGCCGTTGGCGTAGCCATTCAAGCCATTCAGCCCCTCAGGGGAGACGAGCTTCCCGTAGGGCTCAGGGCTGGGCCCTGCGGGCAGGCTGGCCGGGCTCTCCTTGCTGCGGGGCGGCGCACAGGACTGGCCGCTGCTGCTGCTGCTCTCCCCGCTGCCCAGGCTCTCCTGCGAGGGGCTGGAGAGGCGCCGGGACAGCACGTTGTCCTGCGAGTGCCCCGAGCCCCGGGACCGCACTCCGATGCTCTCCTGGCTCCGTGACATCCCCTGGCTGCTCTTGATGCCGAGTGTCTCGTGGCAGCTGTTGGACATGGCCGTCTGGAGCTCGTAGCTGAGCTCGCTGTCCTGGAAGGTCGTCATTTTGGGGGTGTGTGGGGACTGGCATTCCCCGTTCTCCAAAGACTCGATGGTGACAATGTCCAGGGCACCAGGGACTTTGCGTCTTGCCAGAGTTGCTTCGGCTTGGTTGAGGCTTTTGCGGAGGTCCCTGAGCTTCTTGACAGCCAACATGATCTTCTTCTGGTGACCTGCAGGAAGGTTTCAACAGGAAAGGGGCATTAGGTCGGCTCCAGCCCCCAAAGCCTTTGTGTGACGGTCATGGTCATGTCACGAACAGGGGCAAAGGCCCCCATGTTATCCAAACCCTGCCTACAGCAGGAGAAAAACTACGCCTGGCGTCCACCTGGCCCAGCCCGCCACAAACCACCCTTCCTGTGTGCTCAGGACGTGCCTGCACCTCCCAGACAAAGGGAGGTCAGGGTGTGGTGACCTGAGTGAGGAACTCAGCTACATTGGGCCACCCCAGCATGGTGGCATGGACTCACCCAGCTTGTTGATGCCGATCTCTTGCAGATCCTCCCATGTCAGGTCCGTCACGATGGTGATGGAGTCGTAGCCGTTGTTCACCAGCTTTTTGTGGTACTGGGGCAACCCAATGGCACTGAGCCAGTCCATCAGGTCAGCCTGTGAAGAACATGAAGATGCTGTCGTGAGCAGCAAGGGATGGGCAGCACCTTCAACCTTTCTCTGGCCAAGAGACGGCATTTTTGGGCTCTCTCTGACCGCATGAACAGAGGCTGTTGCAGCACGTATTTACCTACAGACTCTGCCCCTGTCCTGCCCTGGGTTAATAATACAGGTCAGAGAAAAGACCTGGGCAAAAGAGGGTGCTGGACCAGAGCCCCGGTGCCAGGGACTCACCGGGATGTAGTTGGGCAGCCACTCGGCGATGCTGAGCTGCCCGATCTCGGTGGAGATCTTTTTCCTGTGGCCTGGCTTGGTCACACCGATGGCCGTCAGATCCTAACGCGAAGAGCATGGCTGTGGTCAGCAGCAGCACGGGGAGCACGTGGCACAGGGTACCCGCTGCCGGCAGCTTCGGGGGTGCTGGCCGTGGGGTGAAGGACCGTCCTTACCTCCGGGGTCATGCGGCTGATGGTGGGGACGTCGTAGCCGGCGTTGAGGAAGTTGGCAGTGTACGACTCCAGCTGGAACTCGCTCAGCCAGTTGTAAATCGCTTCTGCGTCCTGGGGAGTGGACAGGGCAAAGAGCAGCCCGTGACGGGGGCTGCAGGGGCTGGAAGGACCTGGCTGCTCCAGGCAAGGTGACAGGATCTCTTTGGGCAATCCCACCCACCCCCAATGTGCTCAAGACCCAGTCCCCTGTGTCCCCAGGGCAGTGAGAGCTGGGCTGAGAGCCCCAAACATGGCTCTCCCACCAGGTCCCCAGTTAACCCAGTTACCTTTCCCTCTAGGAGCTGCTCAGGCCGCAAGAACTGGTGGGAGAAGACCCTGTCTCCAGGGGGGCAGCTGCCGGGGGTCTGGTGGCCCTGTGGCCCTGGCAGAGAGAAGAACCGTCACGGGGGCACTTGAGCAGGAAGAATCCCCTAGGGCTGGTGGGGACAGCTGTCCCCAAGGCCCCATGGAGTTGTGACATCCCTCACCTGCCGTGGAGGTCAACTGCCCATTGCGCGGCTCCGATCCCAAAAGGTGTTGCTGGAGGTCGTCACGGGTGGAAGGCAGCGGCTGGGGAGAGGAGGAGTGAGCGGAGGGACCCCCGCTCTGGGGACGAGCCCTGTGACACCCCCAGGAGCAGAGTGGGGTCCCCGTGCTGGGCACAGCTTCACCCACTGACAGGCTGGCCACCAGCAAGAGATCTGGGCAGGATTTGGCCCAGGGCTCTTTTTCTCCTCTCAGATGACACAGGACACAGTGGAGATGTTGTGTCATGCCAACCACAGCCTCCAACTCCACTCAAAAAGGCCAGTTGTGCTATGGGGGGCAACTGGGGACACCCCAGGAGCATCCCCTTGCTGAGTCCTGGCAGCAAATAGGTGTTTGGTGGAGGATGCTCAGCTCCTGCAGCCCCCTCTTTGAGAGGAGGTGCAGGGGGTGACAGGGAGGTGCTGGGGCTCCATCTCCAGCCCGGGGCAGATCTGGGGAGCAGCTCGGGGGGAGTGGGCGCTGGTGCCTACCCTGACGTTCTCGATGAGGATGCTGGTGCTCTGCCCGTTGGTGCCCTCGGTGCTCTGGCCGCTGCCAGCGCTGCGGATGCTGCCAATGCTGCCTTCGCTGCCCACACTGTTCCTGTCTCCTGCTGCTAGGGACAGGCAGGGGGACATCAGCTGTGCCCCAGGGTTGACACAGGGCACAGAAGTCCCCGGCAGGGACCTGTGCACCAACACAGCAATGCCAGTAAAAACCAGTCTCCCACATAATCCCTCCAGCCACAGACGACACATCACTCCCTCCCGCCTCCTGGCATGCACAGCACAGACAGGGTGACAGGGGCTGGCAAGGGATGCATGAAGGGGACATGGGGACATGGCCTGGCCAAGGACACAAGGAGGGAAGGGGCTGCTCTATGGGCTCCGCTAAACTCCCTTTCCCTGCAGATGCTCCCTCTTGTGTGGCTGTTTCCCTGCCAGGAGGTGGAAGGAGAGCCTCCCCCATGTCCTCTGGCACAGGCAGGGCTGGGGACCCTTCTCCCTCCCCAGCTGCACCCCTGACCTGAGCTGTCAGGGCCTGGGGCCGTCCGGGTTAGGGTGAGGTGGCCATAGGGCGCTGGGACGCTCGGGGCTGCCTGGTGAGGACACTCGTCTGGGAGGAGCTGCGGCCCGACAGGGGAACCCTGGCGCTGGTGCGCGGGTGCCACACGGGGGACAACCATGCCTGCATTCAAAGACAAAACACACGTGGTCAGAGCTCGTGCAGGACGCAGGGCCAGGGTGGGGGAAGCTCAGCCTCAAGCCCCAAACTGTCATCCCACCAAGGGCACAACCTCCTGTACCCAACTTGGGTCCTTCTCCCCACTCGCTAGCCAGGGCTGCAGGGACCTGTGCTACAGGAGGTGCTGGGAAGGTTGGGATGGTTTCACACAGGGGACTGTCCCCGGTGTGCCCAGGACAGCCACGGACCTGTCCGCTTGCTGATGACTTCGGCGATGGAGGGGGGAAAGTACCCGACCCGATCGGTGCCTTTCTGAGCATCGTGGATGTGCCCCTTCCACCGCCCGTCTGGGTGCTGCTCCAGGACCTGCCATGGGGACAAGAGGGACGGGGTTGGTGCCGGGGGCTGTGGTGGGGCAGGGGGACGGGGAGCAGGGAGCAGCCTCACCGTGATGACATCTCCTGCCCGGACATTGAGAGCAGTCGGATCATGTAGGTTCCAAAAATCTTTCAAAGCTCGGACCTTCAGGATTCCTGATGCCTCTGAAGACAAGGGATGGAGGGAAGAAAGAAGGTGCGAGAGCGCAGGGAAGAAAGAAAGGAGTTTGGGGAAGGCAGAAGGAGAAAACAAGAGCGAGGAAAGGGGAGAAGAGAACATTAACACTACAGGAAGGACTTGATCCCTGGACATTACCCACACAGAGCACGGGGGCATGTCTAAGTCTGATGGGACTGGGATGCTGATGCTCACAGAGGCTGGTTTAGGCTGTTCAGGAGCACTGGGAGCCCCGGGCAGATCCCAGGGGGAAGACGCCCCTCTCAGCACCCGGCCATGCACCAACCCCCCCTCACCTCTCAGCAGCTGCTTGATGTCCTTGCTGGCATGCGAGGTGGTGAACTGGTTCACGATGTCCAGCGCCGTCTGGTTGTAGGTGTTCCTGATGTTCACGTCAACGCCACCCTGCCCAGGAAGGGACATGATCAGGACCAAACCCCACAGCTGCCACCAGACCCAAAGGGATGGAGGGACCGAGGGGAAGGGGGTGATGTCTGAGCCCCAAGAGCTTGTCCCCCCGTGCAGCCCTGTCCCCACCGCACTCACCTCCAGCAGCAACCGCACAACCTCAGTTTTGCCATAGAGCGCGGCCTCGTGCAAGGCCGTGCCCGTCTTGGTCTGCTTGTTGATCTCGATCCCAGCCTTGAGCAGCTGCCTGGTAGGACGGAGAGAGAGGCATCAACGAGAGGATATGGACATCAGGGCCAGGTGATCAGCTGCTTTGTGATGGGAAGGGGAAAAACCCCTTGCACTGCTGAGGCTCTGGGGACACGGGACCCAAGCCTGCAGCAGGGAGGTAGGTTTGGGAGGAAGCAGGACTGAAGCCACAATGGGTTTTTTGGGGATGGGGCAGTGTCCTGGGCTGGCGGGGGGTTACCTGATGATCTCCTTGTGCCCGTTCTTGGCTGCCAGGTGCAGCGGGGTGGTGTAGTTGGGGTCAGTCGCGTCCTTGGACTGTCCCTCCAGGAGGGCGACGCACAGATGGCTGTTGAGCAGCAGCTGGGCCACCTGCACAGGGCTTGGGGGTGAGCGGGGGGTGCAGGGACCCCCACCCGCACCCTCCCAATGAGGCGCTCACCCTCGGGACCAGCCCTCTGCTCCCCATCCCGCCACCCCAATCCATCCACAGCCTCAGGGCTTGGCCGGAGCTTGGAGGGGCCGCACTGTTGCGAGGGGCCATAAAAGGTCACAATAGCCAGAAATAGTCTTTTCATAATCAAAATTTTCAGACCAAATCTCCAGTCTCTCCAAGCCCAGAGTGACTCTCAGCATCTCAGGGCAGCCCAGACATACAGAGGAGTTATTTTTACTGCCCTGTTTATAGCTGCAGACATTATAGATACTCCAAAAATGGGAATAACCCCCTGGTCCCCTCCTCAGTGGGGCACGGGACAGTCTGGCTGGCCACGTTCCAGCCCAGCAGTGTGGTGCTGGCTGGTCCGGGGTCTCCAGAGCATGGGGTGGCCCTGTCCCCGCTAGCCGTGCCAGGGACCTTGAGTAGCCGAGTGGGGCCGGGCGCTCAGGGCTTGCGGGGATTAGCCAGCTCAGCCTCGCTGTGCTTAAACGGGAGCAAAGCCAGGGTGAGCGGGGGAAGGCTGTGGGAACCAGGAGCGAGGACTCCTGGCTTCTCTCCCAGCCCAATGCTGCCCTGCCGCGAGGTTGAGAGCAAATCCTGCAGCTCCTGGGTTCAGGATCCACAGGAGGAGGCAGGTGTTGCCTGCTGGGCTCACAGGCTCGTGCTGGAGGGAGAATGGATGGAGCTGGACCCAGCGCTTTGCTCCTGGAGGAGCCACCAGCTCCAGAGCCAGCCCTGGAGAAGCACCCAGTGCAGGGCAGAGCCCACTGCACTCACCTTCAGCCGCCCGAACTCACAGGCCAGGTCCAGGGGGGTTTTCTTCGCCTTGTTGATGAGGCAGGGGTTGGACTGGTGCTGAAGCAGCATCTCCGACTGCAGGGGAGCAACGTGGTACATGGGGCTCAGCATCATCCCGCGCTCCCACCTTCCTTCTGCACACCCCAGAGAGTCCCGGGGTGGCGTGTGGGTGTCTCTGGGCTCTCACTTACCACCTCGTAGTGGCCGTACTGCGCCGAGAGGTGCAGCGGGATCTGCCCGTCCAGCGAGGCCATGTTGACGGAGGCGGCAGCGCGCAGCAGCACCCGCACCGGCTCCACACGTCCCTGCCAGGCCGCATAGTGCAGGGGACGCATCCCTGCAGGGAAACGGGGCTCAGCAGGGCTGAGTGCAGCCCCCGGCCTCACTCAGAGGGCCGTGGTGGGGGTCACCCCTTACCGTTGCTGTCCTTGATGTCAACGGTGGCCTGGGCTTCCAGCAGCAACGAGATGAGGTCCAGGCTGCCACCCAGGGCTGCGTGGTGCAGCGCTGAGAACCTGGGACACAAGGAAAGGGTCAGTCCACCCCCCGTCCCCAGTGCGCTGTCCCTACAGCCCCCACCTGCATAGGGACAAAGGTTGAGGGCTGGGACAGTCACCAGCTGCTCACAAACACATCCCTCCTGACTCCCAGTGCCTCAGTTTGCCCACAGCAAAGCAGAGATAAATCCCTCTGTGCTGTGCATGTCCCAGGGCTCAGTGATAGACACAGGGATGTGGTCCCTGAGACCCCAGCGAGAAGCGTCCCTCAGCCCTGCCCTGCGCAGGGACCAGCTGCTGGGATGCAGAGGAGCATCTCGCCGCTCTGCAGTGCAGTCAGGCAGCCCGAGGCCGTGCTGCTCACACCACCCAGCAATTGCACCGGCCCTGCGGCGACTCCTGGCTTCTCCGCCTGCCACCCCCCCCGTGCCAGCAGAGATGCCGGGAGCCCACGGCACAGTGTGGGAGCTGTGGGTAATGAAAGAGCCCTGTGTCTCGGGGCTGTGAAAGGGGCCTGTCTGCCCAGTGCTCCCCCCGTGCTGCCACGGCCCAGGGAGGGGTCCCTGTGCCGCCAAGGATTGGGCTGTGTGCCGCTCTGAGGGGCACGGGGGTCTCCAGATGGTGCCCACCCAGGGCTCCGATGGGCTTGGTGGTGTCCCAGCCCCGTGCCAGGGACACAACCTGGCTGGCATGGCTCTTCTCCCAACCTGCAGTCCCAGGGCACCACCAAATCCCTGCACGGCACCTCTGGGCATCGCAGGAGGGACCCTAACCCCAGCAGAGAGGGCTGCTCCCTCCTTCAGTGCATCCACCATGTCTCTGAGTCCATGCCCAAACCTCTGTCTCAAAGTGAGAATGCGAGGCGTACAAAATCCCCCCAAGACAACCCTGCGGGGTCCCTGTGCCCGTCCCAGCATTTCTGCACCGCGAGTAAGGTGCTGCCTCGCCGAGGTGGCTGCAGCAGCACAGTTCACCTGTGTGGGTACACACCGCTCCCCATGCACAGCTCCCACCTCCCCACCATCCCCTTCCCCTGCCCCAGCGAACCCCAATGTGCCGCCTGGCTGCTAACATCCCAAATGTTAACATGGCCCTGTGAGGGGGAACAGATGCTTTATCCCCGTTCCCATCAGCAGCCCTCCTGGAGCTGCCCAAGCACAAGCCCTATGCCTTATCAGAATCAGATCGTTGCTTCTATTATGACATTTTTTTTCTATTAAGCTCCATCTGCACAGTATTATTTTAAGACAGAGCCATCCTGCACATTTTCAACCCCCCACTGGCCTGTTAGGACTTATCACAGACACCTCCTCCTACAGAGTCCTCGGAAAGAAAACATGTAAAAATTAGGTACAACAACAGTACATAAAACAATGCTAATAACTCACAGGTCAGAGTTAATTCAATAAGAATAACGTGCTTATTTATTTTATGGGCCTTTGTGGTTTCTTTAACTCTCAGTACCCAGCTCATTAAGTGCTTGGATTTTGGAAGTGATGAGCTGCACAAATATGCTGTGGTCACTTGACAACCTCATCTCTTCTTTTACTAACCCCCACCCAAAATAAGGGATTTTGTTCTTGGGATGTTAAACAGACACAAGCACGTGCAGACGCCGTGGCTGGCTGGGTGCTCAGGGCTTTACCCATCACACAGGACACGCTGTGCTCCCTTTTCACCTCCAGCCCCATGGATGGGGATGTAGAAAAGCTTTACAAAGGAGGATCAAGCGCAACCCTCAGCTCAGACCCAGGCAGGCACTGGTTCTGCCTCTGCAGGGCTTGTCCTGCTTTTGGGACGCTGTTGTGCTCTCTGGGGCTCAGCAGCTGTCCTCAAAAGCTTTGCGACACCCTGAGCTACAGAACCGACTGGATATTGGGGAAAACAACCCACCCGCACCGGCAGCAGCACCCAGCATCCTGCCCGGGGATCACTCACCCGTCTGCATCCTGGTAGTTCACGTTCAGGCGCTTGGCAGCTCCCAGGAGCTCTGCGGAGAGGAGGTGAAGGTCAGGACGGGAGGCAGAACCCACACCACCCTGCGTGAACCCCATCCCATGGCCACACCGACCTCCCAGCGTGCAGAACAGCGCCTGGCCCATCCCGGCGGCCTCTCCTCTTCCTCTCCTCTCCGTCCACCTTCACCTACATGAACCCTCCACGGGCTGACCCAGCTCCAGCTCAGACCCCCTCCTCTCTCCGTCACTCCTGCCCCATCTTTTCAAGCCCCCGGGACGGGCCAGACCCCGCAGCTCCTGTCACCCCAGCTCAGCGGGACGGCGCTTCCCTCCTCTTTATAGGCAGCAACACCCCAAAACTGCTGAGTGGGGCTGTTTTGCCCCCCACTCGCTCGCTGTGCCCATTGCTGCCGCCAAGACCTGGCCCACAGACCACATGGCTGACATTTTTACAGCGAGGGCAGAGGCTGAGACCTCCGGCCGTGAATTGAAGGATTGTGCCACCTCGGATATCCCCGTCCCCTTGTCCATCCCTCCCTCCCTTTCGGGGACCACTGAGCGGTGGAGGACGCTCACCCCACCCTCGGCACAGCCTCACGCACGCCCCCCAGCTCCTCGCTCCTTCCCGCAATTAATTTGAATGAATTCCTTCCTCCCACACAGAAAGGACGTTTTATTCTCCACCGAGGGGCTGAGAGCGGATTAACATCTCTGGAATTCATCCGCCAAGTCAAAGGGAAAGAAAGAGGAAGGTATGCGGGGAGGGGGGGGTGGGCAAGCAAGAAATGCCGCCGCTCCTCCTCTGCCTTTCCAGGCAGCCCCATCGCTGAGCCGGGGAGGATTAAATGCTTTGAAAAGTTTCTGTGCTGTTTCCTACGGAAAAATCCAAGTCTGAGAGCTGGGCTTGGGGCGCAGGGAGAGCTCCTGCTCTGCCAAGGTCTGAGCCCACTGCACAAGCAGATCCCACGCAAAGCCACGCTCTGCTGCGCAGCCCCTCTGCCTGAAAGCGAAGCTGAAGAGAGGACCAGCTCATTCATCATGCAAACGGATAATTAAAGGAAACCAAGGAACGGTGCGTTCGTTCCTGCAATTTACAGTGTTTTGTAAACAGCCTAATCAACGCAAAAAGGGGTTGGAGTGGCTGCTGGTGAAGCACTCGTGACTGGTCACCACGGCTGAGGAGATGGGGATGGGATCCCCCTAATTACCTCTTCCAGGAGCTGTTTGTTTTCAGAGCAGCAGCGAGCAGCTCCGCCAACCCAAAAGCCCTTCCCAAATGAAGTGGCTCCCAAAGCCACCGCTCAGCAGAGCTCCCACTTCTCCCTTCCAGGCCCATGTCACCCAAGAGCCCAGGATCTGGGGTCTCCACCAAGGACAAGCCACTTCCCTCAGCCCCACCAGCCAGGAAAAAATGACATTTCACTTGTAAATCGGCCACTTCTGATCCCAGCCACGGACTGACCACAACCACCAAGCCCCATGGTGCCTGTTTCACAGAACCAGGATCGCGCTTGGGGCGCACGGCAGAGCCAGGAACGGGGTCGGCTGAGGTGGGCAGAGGCCTCATCCTGCCCCTCTGAGCATCTCGGGATGGATCCTGTGAGCAGGGAGCAAGAAGGGCTGGGCAGCATTTGCTGCTGGGGAATTTCCAAAGGACGCAATCGAGATAAAATTAAAACTAAGCTAAGGGATCCACTAAGCTGTAGGCAATGCTGTGAAACCATCACCTCCCACTCCTTGAGTGATCCCCCAGCCCCCCTGCATTTTAATTAGGGATTCTAAATAGGTATTTTTAAAGGATGCTCTGGGTGGTGGGAACTGAAGGCCAATGTGGCGTTGCTTTCATCAGTGGCAGCTGAAAATTGCCATGGGGAAGAGTGGGGAGGAAGAGGAGGAGGAAGAAAAGGGTCTTCACCCACAGCAGGAGGGGCAGAGCCTGAACCGTGGGAGCCGGGCAGGCAATGCTGGGAAGAGAAGGGCTGGATGGAGATGCCCACTGAGCAAAAGCAAAGAGGTAGAAACATCCCACAGCTCCCGGGGGCTGCTCCTGGAGCTGAGCAAGGCCCAGTGTTTGAGGAGGGAGAGCTCACCCAGGCTGGCCAGCAGGGTCCAGTAAGCAGGGCTGGGATGCAGTGGGTGTCCCAGGACATGTCGGGTGTCCCTGCCCGCTCCCCGGCCCCAGGAGGCAGCTGTCAGCATCTGCATGGCAAAATGCCTCTGTCTTTGCTTCTCTCTCAAGCAACATTCCTCAAATTAGTTCCCCACTCCAGCAACCCAGCAAGGTCGGGTCACGGGGCCAGACCATGCAGACACGGTGTGGGCAGCTGGGAAAGCAGCAGGTCCCAAAAAGTGGAGCTGGGAGCAGCATCATCCCTTTTAGGGCTCTTCCCAAATGTGAAAGCAATGATGCTCACATCCACCTCTGGCAAGAAGGGAAAGAATTCATCCCTGGCTTGTAGCTGGGCAAATCGCTGCTTGGAGAGCTGGAGGGTTTGTGGCCAGGCTGGAAGGTAAAGCGTGGGTCGGAAACAGGCCAGACACCCTGGCACACCGGGCACAACAGCATGGGCAAAGAGAAGGGCAGAGGGATGAAGGGGAGAATGGAGGCGGGACAGGCAGCTGGGACCGCTTTGCCATGGTGCTGGGATGGGGTGGCCGGACCCTTCCCAGCCACATTGTCACCTCCTGTGGGTTTGCACAGGGGCAGGAGCACCCGTGTGCTGATCCCCACTCCCCGCTGGGAGCACACTCACATCCCAGGAAGATGAACCCAGAAAAACATGGACCTGGAGCTGAAACGCGAGGAGCCTCAAAGTGACGATTTCCAGGCAAAAACTTGGTTTTATGCACACCAAGGGTTAACTCTGGCCACGAGCCCCCCCTTGCTCAGCCCTGCTCCCCAACACAGCCCCTCCGAGGGGTCCTGCCGGGCCCCCACCCCGCTCTGCCCCCCCAGCGCGTTCGCCGGCGCCTGCCCGGGCAGGACGGGGCTCGCAGCGCAGGGCCGGGCTGAGCGAGGCCTCGAGGGAGCCGGCGAGCTTCTGTGCGGCGTCAGGCTGCCAAGCGGCAGGCGGGAAGCACCTCCGGAGCGCTCCGGAAAATTGCTTACAAATGTCGGGCCCGCCTGCTCTGCTGGCCGGGGCAGAGGCAGCGCGGCCCCCGCTCGCCGGACGGGAACCAGACCTTCATCCGCAGCATGTTCTGGCTCCAGCCAGGGTAAAAGTGACAGTTCTCAGCCTTCGGGCCTCTCGCTGGTGTGGGGGGCCAGGTTGGTGGAGCCCCACATGGCGCATTTCCAACCAGTTCCCCCGACAAAGCAGCCCCCTCCAGCGTGCCTCAGTTTCCCCATGGGGCCAGGCTGCAACTGGACAGTGGGGATGCCAGGCCGGGCTGGGCTCCCCGAGGGATGCAGGGGGCTCCTGGTGAGCAGCCGGCCAGGGCGGGCGCCTCACCCATGCTGCTGGCAGCCGGCCCAGCACGAACCCATATTTACCCCCCTGGGGCGCTCACCCAGCACCGGCTGTGCCGGCTGTGTGGAGCCAGGCGTGCCCTCGCCTGGCCGGGCTGGCAGCCCCTGTGCCAGCACGCTGGGCACCCTGCGTCACCCTGTGCCCTTCACCAGACACATCGTCCCCATGGGGACACCCTTGAGCTTCACTCGAGGGCTGGGAGATGAACAGAATCTGGAGCGCTGAACCGCTTGCTGGGAAGGAGCGATGCACACTCACCTGGGTTTGGCAGGGGAAGGAAATGTCTGAACATCCCGTGTCCCCCCCAAAGCGCCACTTGGAGACTCCTGCCCTGGCTGTCACACAGAGTCAGGCTCCAGAAGGCAGTACTTTCGCTGTGACCTCCCCCAGTTTTGTCCACCCAGTGTGGCCACAGCAAAGCTCCACCACTGTGAGCCTTTGTGTGGGACAGACACATCTAGAACTGGAGACCCACCTCCTTGCCAGTGACACTTTGAAAACATACACCTTCCTGCTGGTCCTGTGTGACAGACCCTCATCCCTTCCCCTCGCCCTGAGAAATCACATCCCCACACCATGAGCCTCCCTGCACAGCAGGTCTGAGCATCCCTGTATCACAAACATCCCTGTACTGCCAGGCATGAGCATCCCTCAACACCCAGCCTGAGCATCCCTGCACAACCAGCATCTCTGAGCATCTCAGCCACAAGCACCCCTGTACTACCAGCCATGAGCACCCCTGCTCTGCTGGCCATGGGTACCCCACACACAGGGATGCTCTATGGGCACTACAGGAACACCATCCTGCTAGCACAGGCAGCAGGAGAAGGACCATGTGCTCTGCACACAGCAAATACAAGCACATACCCTCTTGGGAAAATAAAATCCACCTGGGGACTCTCACCATTAAGCCAATAAACCAGCTGGAGGAGCTAATCAGCTGTGATTCAGCAGAGCACCAGCCCTCTCCGATGGTGGTGGCAGCTCATTGGAGGTGGAAGGAGGTGGCAGCTTCACCCCATCTGCCCTGCCTGTCCTTGACCTGAGCCGACAGCATGGGGTGGCCCTGCCTACAGATTCAGTGGGTTCATGTCGGGGCTCAAGAGAGACTCGATATCTCGCCCTAAATCAAGAACCAAAAGAGGTGACATCCATCCCTCTCCTGCAGGAATCACCCTTCCCCATCACCCCTCCATCCACAGGCACGTCCGCTGCGGCCACCCACACCAGGCTCCTCCCGGCAAACCGGCTGCTTCAGCCTCAGTTTCCCAATAGGTTCAGAAGAGATTCACCTGCTTCGATAGGGAAGGAGCTTGGCCACAGAGACATTAAGAAATTCAACCGAAGTTGCCCAGCAAGCTTAGGACAGAGGTTGGGTGAGAGCCAAGGGCTCCTGACCCCGGCTGCCTGCCGTAGCCACCTGCCCGCACCCCAAACACCGAGCCCAGCGCTGTGCCCAGCTCCTGGGCAGGCAGGGGATCCCCTGTTTGCCCTGTCATTATGGTGGGTGAATTCAGCTGCTAGGGTGCTGCCACCTGGGATACCCGGCAGAGTACCCATCCCTGTGTCCAAATGCCACGGGTGTCCAAGTGCCACGGGCACTTTCCTGCCCACAAATGGCCCATGCTGGGGTTTGAGGCTCCGCAGCACCCCTGCAAACAGCCTCCCCACCAACGCTGACAAACAGGTCCTCTGCCACGCCAGGCACCGTGGCGTGGGTTCGACTGGGCCAAAGCCACTGGGTGAACTGGCAGGGATGGGGAGGCTGCAATCAGGGAAGCAGATTCCCATCAACACAGGGCAAACAGAGAGCACGACAGAGCATGGAGCCCCTTTTCTCTCCCTACACCAGCATCTGTCAGCTCCTTCAGAATAATTGGTGTCTTCATCCCTTAAGAAACTCACTGAACCCAGGTGGAGACGCACAGGACCTGGCCAGGGCCCTGCCTGCTTTGACACTGCACAAACCCTGCTCCTGGTTCTGGCAACATATGCAGCTACCTGCTGGGAGCTGAACTCCCTGTGGATCCTTGCAGCATCCCGAGGGCTGGACACAACATTCCAGCACTGCAAGCATCACCTTGCCAAAACACAGACTGCTTGTCTCTAACCTCAGCAGCCTCCACCATTTACCCCTGGCTTGAGCCCCAAATCTTAGGGTTTACAGCCACACAGAGCCCAAGTTGTCCCCACCACCAACTGTCTCTGCTGCTGGCCTGTCTGAGCCTCCTGTGGCAGCTCTGTCTCCCTCCCCATCAGTGCTTTCTCCTTCTCTAAGCTCTCCCATCCTGCAACATGTTCAGATATGATGATGGCAAAGGCAGGCGATGGCAAAGGCAGAGGAGTGTGAGAGGTCTAAGCCATCTGTCCTCCTCCCTGGGCTGGACAAACACGACAGGTAAAGGAGGGTTTGGGAACATGGCAGCAAGACCATGGAGTCAATTTGGAGCCTTTTTCCCAGGGAAAATCCGACAATTAAGTTTTTTAAAGAGCAGCAGGAGGCAGCAGGGACATCATCCCTGTGCAGCACAGACATCGATCGCTCACCCCCAGTTCAGCCACCCCAGGACCCTGAGCCAGACCCCCAATTTCCCCCCACCGCTTCCCCAAAAGCAAAGCAGGAAAAAACAGGCAGCTTTTTCAAAGCAAAGGCTCCTAGAACAATGAAAGGAAAAGCCAAGTCGGAAACCCCATCCCCAGCCGTGCAGCTGGGAAGAAGGTGCAGTTCTCGCCTCTTGTCCCCAGGTTTAGCAAGGGGGAAACAGCATCACAGGATTCCTTTGGGGCTAGATTCAACCCTTGCAAAAGCCAAACGTGTGCTCCTGCTCCAAGATTCAGGCTCCCAGAAGGATCTCAGCTGTGTGGTGGGATGAATGGTGCTCACTCTCTTCCCTGCAATAATTTGGGGGTTCGCACTGGCTTTCTACTCCAAACAGATGCGACCCAGCCCAGCTCCCTCAGCAACACCCCTTCCCCATAGAACCAAAATTGCATCCCCCAGCCCTGGCCAGGATGGAAGCAGCTGGGAAAGGCTTTGGGTGGGGAAAGCCAGGCGGCTCCTTCAGAGATACGAGGGCTCCTTTCCCAGCTGGCCGGGGAAACGCGTTACCGGGAGGTGAAGTCACCGTCCCTGCTGGGACCTGGCTATTCCGCTCTCCAGGATATGAACTCAGAGGAGCTGTATTTGCCCAGGGAAGAGGTGGAGCCTTTTCCATTTCCCCCATCCTTCCGAAAGGACAGGACACCTCCTGAGCGGGAAGAGATGGGGCGATAGCGGCGTGGGCCGGCGGCCAAGCTGAGCTCTACCCGAGCCCACAGTGCGTCGCCGGGCACACTGCGGGGCCAAGAGCCACCCACGGGCTGCAGGACATGGGGACCAGCAGAGCATCTGGTCCAGCATTAACAATGCACCTTGGCTCCCATTCCATACTGGTTCCAACTGGTTCCTCTAGGAGCCAGGGGAGGGACAGCACATCCAGTGCCCCCAGGTACCCAAGACACCCTGACTTAGAAACACCCACAGCGTTCTCATTAATGTGACACCAAGCAACTAGTGCATTAATATAATCTGTGGAGGGTGCTCAACAGATTGACAAGAGCAGAAATAACACAAAAGGGACTTAGGGAGATTAGGACAACAAACCCAGGCAGATTCAACCTGGGAAAATTACAGGCTGTGGCATCTGGGCAAAAATAATCTGACCAGCAGACGGTCAATGGGAGGAAGAAAGAGGGGAAGCAGGATGTGGGGAGACGGCGAGAGCAGTGTGAGCACGGGCATGGAGGGAGCTGCCAGTGAGGAAAATAACCTTGGCAGCCCTGTCGCTTCCCGGGGTACCATCTTCCACCGTGCCCAGGGCTGTGAACATGATAAGGGCTCACAGGGAACAGGAGAGGCTTGTGGGGACGTGAGAGGTGAGCGGCAGGAGCTGGCAGCCAAAGGGCTTGCCTCGCACGGGAAGATTAGGGCAGGTCAGTAAGTCTGGATTTGCTGAGCAACAGTTAATTAGGGAGGGTGAGCAGGGACGCAACAACCCACCTACACCTGGAGGGTTTTGACGCTCAAGAGGAGCACGTAGCTACTCATTTTATGGTTCCAACAACGAGCCCTAGATAAAAAGTAGAGCAGCCAAGAGCAGCCAGCAAAACCCTGCAAGCTCGAGGGAGTGAAACAAGGATCCAGCCCTGTGCTGTAGCTTGGGTGGATGCAGCAAATCGCAGCTCCCAGGGGCGGCGGAGCAAGGCTGGGTCCAGGGTACGGGGCTGCCATGGCCCTACAGCATTCTGTCCCCATCACCGCCAGCCTGGTACCCACACGACAGCCAGTATCTGGGAGCTGCTCCGGCCAGTGGAGCTCATACCTGAAGCACATGATGACGCGATTGCTGGAAATCCTGCGACATCCTGCCCCTTTGGCCCCAGGGAAGCTGTTGTGCGCCTGGAGTTGGCTATCCCCACCCTGGATGCTCTAATCTAGGCAAGGCACACACAGGATGGGAAGGGAGGCACCGGGAGGTCACCCAGAGGGTCGATGGTTCAAGTGCTGTCACTCCTTCCTGAGGCCCCAGCAGCCGGGAACTGAATTATCTCGAAAGCCCCCTCCTCCGCCACCAGCCCGCGGGTGATCAACCATCGGCAGCCAAGAACTAACCTCAAACCGCTGCTGGCGGCTGCGCAGCCAGGGTCTGGAGTCTCACGCGGTTAAAAATACCTTGCAGATGCCTTTCCTCAACTCTGACCCTGTGAGCCGGTGCTGCCGCCAGCCCCGCTCAGGGACGAGCCAGCAGGGTCCCTGGGACACGCAGCCTGATCACCGTGGGGATGGGGGCAGACGCTGCCCAGAGACTGGGTTTTCCCCGCTGCGAACCAAGCATTCCTGCTACTGGGGGGCTGCTGCCTATACCCTCTATTTCCAAACCCAAACAAGAGGCTCTTTGCTTCCTAGAGCTGTCTTCCAGCAAACAATGCATGGACTATCCAGCTCCATCTGAATCTCAACCTGGATCCGAGTAGCTTGAGTAAATTTTTTCCTTCCCTCCTGGACAGACCTGACACGTGGTCTCTGGCTCCTGGTCATCCCAAGGGAGGCTGGACAGGTGACGTGCGGAGCTCATTCCCACCAATGCCACATCACTGCAGCCATTCGTGGCATCTACGATGGGAAAGAGCAACAGCATCTCACCTGGCAGCGGCTGCTCAGTGCTCCCAAGCCGTGAGAGATCCCCCTCCAAATCCCCTCTCCAGTGACATCAAGGGTGCAGAGGGCACCCGTCTCTCTCATCCCCTGCACGAGGCTGTGAGCGGGACAGCCCGTCCGCTCCACGCTGCCACCGGCGGGCAGGGCAGTGTGACAGGTCTGTCCCCATCTGGTATGGGTCCAGCTCCCGCCAGCCTGGGACAAGCAGCCTGAGATAAACCCGCCGCTGCTCTCTCCTGTCCCTGCCAAGGCCGGGGAGGGCAGCGCGGCTCTGCCTGTGCCCAGCGCGAGGGCTCTTTGCCAGCCAGGTCAGACTCTCTTGGCTTGCTGGGCAATCCCGCAAGGTGGGAGAAGCCATCGCCAAAATCTGCAGAGCATCTGGCCGATCGCACTTTTCTTGCACCATGACTGGAGTGGGATGTTTTCACCCAGCTGCGGCAGCAAAGGATTCCCCCAGGACCCTGGTCTGCAGCGGGACCCCATCCGTGGGGAACAGGAGAGGGACACGATAGCTCCATGACCATGATGCCCTGTGCCACCCTGCCTGTCCCCAGGGGGCAGCAGAAATCACCGATAAACACCCTTAGCAGCCAGTGATGCTGTACATCCCCGAAGCAGCATCTCCCATCCCTGTGGTGGAAGCAAGAACTCGCACCAGGACTCCATGCCTGTCTCTCTACCCCCATGGCGGCCTCGGCAGCTACTGAGTTATTTTGGGCACCACGTTCCTGCCCCCCTCCCCTTGACCCAGCTGTTCCAGGGCTGGGAGGGAGGGCAGTGGGTTCCTCCCATCACCCAGCCCGTGCACCGAAGCCAGACGACAGCTGCTCAGGGACCAGTTGGGGACAAGGGCAACACAGAGCAGCCCTGTCCCCCCACATACTGCGAGCAGGACAAGGGCTGATTTACTGCAAGGTCAAAGGCATCAGAATACAACTGTGATGGATAAAGCGGGGTTGGGTCTGAGGACCCCCACTCCACAGGCTGTGCTCTGGTCAGCAGTTTCCCACGTGGGGATGGGGAAGGGAGTTGCGGGCAGCACCTCTGAACCCCTCATGAGCACCTCAGCACCAGAGGTAAACTGAGGCAGGGGCAGCATCCCTGGCCCCTCATCAAACCAAGATTGTGTCCCCCTCCATGCCACCTCGGCGCTCCCCACACCCCAGCCCAGCGGAGCAGTGGTGGGACACAAGCCAAGGCCTGCCCGCTCCCTGGACCCCTGCCGGCAACGCGATCTGTTTACACCTTTCCAGCGCAGCGGGTGCGTGTCAGGAACGGCCCTGGCAAGCCCGAGTTGGCGGTGGAGACGGGACGTGGGAGCCGAGCACAGAAACCCCCGCCTGCCGCCTCGCAGCATCCCGGGGCGGTGGTGGGAAGAATGAGGGGTGTTCACAGGGTTCCCCTCCCTCGGCTCCTTTTCCTAGGCAAAGGCACCCCTTCTTGCACCGTGCCACCCATGGCACCCCTGGCCAGGGAATCACAGTGGGTTGCCTCATCTCCAGGCCCTGCTGGCAAACAGCTTTCCAAGCCGTGCCAACGCTGCTGAGAAAGCGAACCAGCCCTGGACGCCGTGTGTCCTGTCTCCGCCGACGAGGCGCCAGCTTTGCAAGCACATGGTCAGGCACGTGTGAGGGCTCACGGTACTGATGGGCACATGCTGGTCCCTGTCCCACTGCCCAGGTTGTCCCCAGGTGGGGCTGAGCGGAAGCACCCACCTACACTGCTCCCAGAAGATGTTTATCCAGGACAATGCTCATGGGTGACACCAGCACCTGGTTCAAATTTGGTCTGGTAAAGCCACAGGCATTTGCAGCAGGCTGCAGCGGGACAGAGTCATGACTTTGGGGGCTCAGAGCCGGACCCCGCCATGTCCCCACCAGGTTTGCGGTGGAGGGAATGGAGAAGCAGCTCCAGGGTGTCCACGTGCAGCCCAGCATGTGCTGCTAAATATAACCAGTGGGACAGATGCTCTGAGACACAGAGCCTGTGCCCCAGCACCGCCGAGGGGGAAGCTGAGGATTCCCTCAAGGTTTGAGCAGCCCTCGGGGTTTGGCCACAGAGCAGGGTCAGAGCCAGCTCTTCTCTCTGTGTGGGAGCCTCCTTCCCTGCAAGGAGGAGCATTTTCCCCCTTTTTAACCCATAAGGATTACAGAGTGCTCATTCAAGGAAGCCAGGAGGGCTCATGCAGCCCTTCCCACCCCTGTCAGCCCAACAAAACCAAACTCGAGTGGTTTAGGCTGACCAGAGCAGCCCAGAGCAATCCTCACTGCTGTGGCTGTGCGCCAGTCCCCACACTGCTGGCTGGGCTCACCGTGCACCCATGTCCCCCCATGGACAATGATTAGCTGCCAGGAAGGACTCTGGTCCCTTTTGGTAACTGTGCTCACATGGCCTTGCTGTGGCAGGGACACATACAAAGAGGTCCCCAAGGGGACGCACAGGCTGTGAGTTGAGTGTCCTGCCCAGGGAGAGAGGACACCCAAGTGCGGTTCCGAATCCACAGTCTCCCTATTGCTACTTGTACCTAATTTGGCTCCAGCTGGAAAACCCCTTTCAGGTTTATCCCTGCCCAGCCTGGTAGAGAAACAAGCCGATGCCCCAAGGTGGGGGGAGCAAGGGCTGAGAGCCAGCCAGACCCTGGAACTGATGCTCCAAGGGGACAAAAGGCACCTACAAAGCAGGTGGGAGAGCCCAAGGCAGCCTTGCTGCTGGTGGCACCTCCATGCCAGGCAACTGACATCCTCGCCACGTTCACTGACTCCCTACACAGACAGACAGGGCACCTCACCCAACCGGCTGTGCCTGCGGCCGTGGGCAGAGTTACAAAACCCTGGGAGTTTTCAGCCCTCGTGGCACAGCCAACATGGGCTCCAGCTCCTGGGATGGCACTCGGGGGAGGTCGGTGCCGGGGTCCAGGCACAACGGCACTGCCAGGTGCTGCCGGCTCTTGGCACAGCCTTGGCTGGAGCCTGGCGATGGAGCGGTGCTGGCGCTGGCAGGGCTTGGTGGAAGCGCAGCCGGACGTGTTGCACCAGGCCTGGGATGCTGCAGGAGCTGCGTACCTGCTGTACACGCAGGTTTTCCCTGCTCCCTTATCTCGCCATCGAAGCTGCGCTCGGTTGCAGCTCCAGCCGTTCTCTCCAGAGCTGCAAAGGGCTCAGGGTGCGCGTGCACCCACCCAGGTACAGGCTGCCACAGCCCCGGGCATCCCATACAGCACAGGATGGGTGATGACACCCGGACCTTTCCCGGAAGGGTAAAGATCATCCCAGCAGAGCCATTTCCAAGCAGTCTGGGCATCTCCAGACAGGTCTGTGACTCATCAGGACACCTCAGCATGGCCCAGGAGATGTTACAGCCCCAAGGTTCAAGCAGGTCCCTCCCTCTCCATCCCAGGCACAATTTTTCAGGGAAGCCAGGGTGGGATTTGGGGGAAGTTCGGGTAGTTGCAGCTCCTCCCCGCATCCCCCCCGCTTGCTAAAGCAGCCTGAGAAAGGTGGTTTATCGTTATTTAGTTTCTGCCCCTTTTCGTACTCCTTCGCCGGAGTTTTTGCCAGCGGCAGGCCTCGGGTCTGGCGGGGGGCCAGGCCAGCCGAGGCGCTTTTAAAAACAAAGCAGGGCGCGTGCATGCACACACACACGCACGGCACCCAGCCCCTCTTTTAACTCTTGCCGGGGCGATGCCGCATGGAAGATGGTTTCCAGCCGGCCAGGAGCGTGCTACCACATGCTCCAGACTGACTGGAAACCATCTTCTGCGGGGGGATGCTGCTGAGATCCAATAATTCGCTCCCTGCTTCCCAGGGCAACCTTCTTGCGGCACAAGGATCCCAATAGAGAGGTGGCAGGAGTGACGCTGGTGATGCTGTCATGGTCTATGGGGACCTGCTTGTCCTAGACAGGGATGATGCTGCAACCCCTTTGTAGGTTGTAGCTGAGATCTTCAGAGCCAGCAGCCCTGTGGGGGAATGAGGATGAGGAAGAGCACGATGATGTTCTCACCTAAAAGCAGCTCCTCTCTCACATGGTAGAAAACCAGGCAGTGCAGGCAGTGCGCACGCAGCATCCCCAAATCCATGGGGCCGACTGGCTTTTTGTACAGGTCGCTGCCACTCAGAAAACCTTCATCCACCAGCTCCCTCCTGCCTGCAACCAGCCCCATGCCCCCAGCACATCTCTGGCCCCAGCTAGAGGACAGGATACCTGTGCCAGCAGTGTCTTTGTCACATCCCCTCCTCCCTGCCCGAGTGCAGCCCTGGGGAGCACCGTTCCCATTACAGCACCCATGTGCCACCGGCAACCGAGCACACACCGTCCCACGGCTCGGGGCTGCCCTCCATGTCTGCCTCCGAGCTGTCGGCATCTGAATTGTCCCGCGTTTCTGGGTCAGGCAGCCAAAACGGCCTCTGCAGCCATCAGGAAGGGGGAGCTGAGCCCCCTGGCCTGGGCTGAGTCACTGGGAAGTACCCAAAGGATGGAAATCCCGCCCTGCCCCAAGGCTCAGCGTCCCACCTGCAACACCAGGGATCTCCTGCGAGATGGGCAAGATGCTGCCCAGGCACCCCCAAGGGAAGGCAGCATGACCCAGGGCAGCCCCGCCAGAGCACATGCTCATCCTCTTCCCCATAATTGGCCCTTTTTTCCCCCACTCTTTTATCCAGGCAGGGAAAAGGCAGGAGGTGGCCCAGGTTGATGGCAAGGAGCCACGGGCTGCCCTTCCGAAGAGTTTTTAAAGGATGAAGACAAATATAGACCGAGGACAGGAATCAATGCAGACCTGTGAGATGGGGTTCAGAGGGGCATGGGGCTGGGTGGCCTGAGGAGGCCATGCCCACTGTGGTAGGTGATGCCCAGCATCACCTCCTCCATCTCCCTGCACAACACTGTTTGCTTGTGCCTTATCTCCTGCACTCAGCACGGTGACGTTTTCCCCGGCTCTGGGCACACGGGTGGCAGCAGGGCCCCTTTCCAAACACAACACCCACTAGAAACCGGCTCTGAAAAGCAACCACCCATTCACTCCTTTTGCCGCCACTGCCTGCACAGGACTCTTCCTTCCTGGGGAGAGAGGCGAAACAAAAGGGGCTAAACCCAGCCACGAGCTGGGACAACCGGGATGCAGGTGGGAAAACACACCAAACAAACACCAGGCTGCTGAAGGAGCCCCCGTTCCCAGGGATCCCAGAGCCATGGGAGGAAGAAGGAAGGATGGACCCCCCCGTGCCGTGCAGCTGCAGCCCCACCGCCATCCATCTCCACAGCCATCGCGCTCACCGTGCCTCTGAAGCCTCTTTACCCCCACTCCCGCCCCCCCACCGCAGGCTGGTTCACAAGCAGGTTTCAGCAGGCTGCGGGGTCCCCGGCACGGGGCCATCGCCAGCCGGGCTCCCCGGGCACGGCGCCTCGCCCCGCTCCTGGCTCGGTCTCGGCGGAAGAAGGAGTTTTGCCCGTTTCGGCAGAGTTTCTCGGCGTCTCTCCGCAGGCGTGCCCACAGCCTTTCCAAGCCGGCGTGTGGCTGCGGAGCCGGTCCAGCCCGTCAGACCTACAGCGCGCGGGGAGAGGGGGAGGACACGGCCGAGAACACTTGGGAACTCGTCATCAAAACTTGAGCTTCAAGGGACGTGGCCAGGGCCACACTTGGGCTCGGTGACAGAACCAGGTCCAGCCTCCTGCACCGCCTGGGGCAGGACCGGAGCGGGCAGGGTGCCCAGACATCCCTCACCGCTGCCAGCAGGGAAAGCCATGGGGTGCAACGGAACCCGAAACGATCAGGATCCTGCCCAAGGCCAGTCCTGGCTCTTCCCTCAGCCAGACCATGCAGAACAACCAGAGCACCCCAGGGCTTGGGACAAACCTCCCTCAGGAGCAGCAGCAAAAAGGACAATGCCCCTTGGTGAAAGGGCAGGCTGGGCTTCCTGGCCAGCACAAAGGTACATCCAACATCATTGCAAAATAACCCCCAAACTGTGAAAAGAAGCAACTTCTTCTCAAAAAAACTATGGACTTGCTGATGCCGAGAGAAGGAAAAAGCCTGGCAGGACACAAAGGCAGGGCAGATGTTTCTGCAGAGGACAGGACGCTGAGAGCTGGTAGCAAAGGCTAACAAATCACAGGAGAGATATTAAACCTCGCGCTTCGGGACTTAAGCTGATATAGCTACTAGGGATTAGGAGGAAATTTAAGGGAGAGGGAGGGAGTTATCCCACATCTGCCTGCTGCTGTCTCGTAGCATGCA
Organism: Patagioenas fasciata; assembly: GCF_037038585.1. Classification (NCBI taxonomy): domain Eukaryota; kingdom Metazoa; phylum Chordata; class Aves; order Columbiformes; family Columbidae; genus Patagioenas; species Patagioenas fasciata. The sequence goes on along the minus strand of NC_092537.1, from coordinate 4,695,317 downwards.
GAGCAGCATCATCCCCCGCCTGCCCAGTCACACAGGTGACAGCAGCATCCAAAGGCCAGTGCCACTCTTGGGAAAACCTTGCTGTGCTTTATGCTGCCAGGACACGGCAACGAGGGGCATCAATCGAGGTAAAGCCAGGAGCCCCTACAAGCTTTACTAATGTTTAACAACTTGCTCAGTTACAGACACAGCTGATCCCAGGTACCTACCCCTGTCCTTGATATATCTAAAGTCTGGGAAGCCCCAAAATAGGTAGTGAAGCGGGGTAAATCACAGGTGAAACAGGGCAAGCGGATGGCCGAAGCCAGCCAGACCTCCCCAAGGCAGCAGCTGAACCCCGGCAGGGTTTTGCTCCCTGTCCTTGAGAGTTTAACGCCAGTTTGCTCAGCTGCCGCCCTTTCTTTGCACTTCGCACACGTTTAAACAAAAACCATCAACCACTCCCTCAAGGAAGGCAAACAGCGCGTCCAGCTCCCAGCGCCTTCCACAGCTCTTCCAGCCCCCGGTTATCGCGGGGACATCACACCCACCCCGGCATCACCCCGCCATCCTGTGCCCCTTAGCCCTGCACATCCAGGGACGGGGACACCCAAACCTTGCCAGGCACCATCCAGCTTCTAGGAGCCATCACCTCTTCCCAGGGACACAAGCCCTGGCTGGGGGGGCTCTGCCTCTTGCCTCCCCCGGGAGCCCCAGCCCCTCGGTGCTGCAGCAGCCGCCCCGGCCAACTGGCGCATTGTTGGTGAGCGCGGCCAGCTCGGGGACGTGATTGATCGGTCAGGGAGAAAGGCCAAAGCCGTGACAGGTCGTTTAACAATTTCAATTAAACTCCGCAGCACTCTGACGCGGAGGGGAGGGGGAGAAAGAGAAGGAAATTAAAAAGCGGGACATTTCTATTGCTGCTCCCTGGCTGCAGAAGTGACCACAGTGTTGTTCTGACATCCCCTTCCCACAGGCAGGACATCGGCCCTCGCCTGTCCTTCCCGTCCTGCTCCTGCCCCCAAAACTCTCTCCCTGCCCGCCTCACCACCTTATAATAATAGGTGCTGTGACCCACTTGTACAGCAGCACTTGTGCGGGGAGGAGGGCTGTGCACAGTGAATATTAAACAACATGTCCCTAAAGTTCCCGCTGCCGGGACTGGCGCTTGATTTTTGCTTACGTGCAGTGACTTTTTTAGGCACAGGAAGCCCCGGAGGGCTGATCACAGCGACCGAGCTCCCAATCCACTGAGACAGCAGAAGGACTCTTAGAGGGATTTAAAAAAAAAATAATAATAATCAGCATCTCAGTCTGTCATATGGAAAAGGCGCTTTAATGAGCGGCAAACGCAGCAAACGCTCAGCTCACATGGCATCGGGGAAAGGATGGAGAAGGGACCATAAGGGATGGAGAACAGTGATGTCCTCCAGGCAGGGGACAAGCCCGGAGCATCAGGCAAGCCCCCTGCAATGGGTCCAACACGGGAGCCCCACCAGGGGGCTTGCAGCAGTGGGCTTGCAATGGTCTGGGCTTTTTGCTCCCCCACCTTATAGAATAATAAAATAAGCATAGGGAGGTGCTGACGCTGCTGCAGCGGGGGAGTCAAACACACGCATTCACGTGGTGCCCCATGGCTGGAGGGAGGGGAAGACGCCAGAGAGAAAACACAGACAGGGTTGAACTGGGAGAGCTACTGGAGGAAACAAGCATACGGTCACCCCTCCGGGTGCATGGGGGGATGCAGAGACACGGTCACCCCAGCCTGCCCACGCTGCCTGGCCTTGGGACACCAGCTCGGGGGAACGGGGCTGCGTCAGCCGGTGGAACACTCAGGGCTGACATTATTTATCGCCTTGGGGGTGTCCTTCAACCCACCCGTGCAGGCAAACCACTCTCTCCAGCTCAGGGACCCCGTACAGGCACAGTCCTTGAGCTGCACACAGAGGCAATGGCACCCAGTCCCGTCACCCAGGGAGGGGGAACCAGGCACTCCCGTTTCGGGGAGGAGGTGGCCCCAAGCCCTCCTGCAGGTCTGGCAGTCGGGATTTGCAAAGTTTTGGCCCCAGTCAAAGCTTTCCAGTAGCTGACCCCCTTCTCACATTTTTAATCCTCAGTCTAACGCATGTTTCTCAGCACCAGCCTATCTACCCTGACCTGCTCCCAAGAAGCCTTAAAACTACTTCTCCTGCCTGAGCTTCCCCTTTCCCTCCCAAGGACAATTTTTTCCCCTCCAGCTTTCCCACACACCCCCACAAGACCCCCCAAGATGTGTAGCCTTGGCAGGGGGGGTCTCAGACTCCCCAGTCTTCCCCTGCCCAGAGTGGCTCCCGCAGCCCAGGCAGGCGCTGTGCACCTTCCCCCGGCCACGCACTGCACTGAGCACCCTTTTATTTACTTTTCCCAGTTTCCTTCTCTTGGTAGGTCATGAGAAGCGACCAGGAGCTCGGCTCTCTCCAACGGCACAGCAGCACTGGCCATAATCTGCTCCTCCACCTTCCCACCCTCCCCATCTCCTCCAGACGCTGTGCGGTGCCTGCAGGACCATGGTGCCCCCGGGCACCCCCATGAGCCCGACGTTCACTCCAAGCCATGCTTGCCGCTGACCTTTCTGAGAGCACACGCAAGTAAACAGCCCTGCTGAAGGGTTAAACATTACCAGACTGAAATTCAAGGCTTGACGATTGGTTCCAGTTGACCGGCTCGGATGATAATTTTTCACAAGATAAATACGGCCGGGAACGAGCAGCAATTGCTAAAACCCTTTGTAGCAGCATCCCCCCACCGCTGCCATTTCCCCTTGCTGTCCCCACTCAGTGGCCCACGCTTCAGGGCCCCTGGCCCGGAGCCCGCGGGGAACCCGAGCCCTGCTGGGAGGATCTCTTACAGCCCGGTCATTCATCCGCACAGGCCACACTCACGCTCCCGCCTCCGGCCTCGGCGTAACTCGCACTGGGGTTCAGAGCCAGCACTTGCACCCCAGCTTGGATGGCACCGAGCCCATGGCCAGGACGCGAGCTCCAGGACAGGCAGCAGCGCCCGGTGGGGCAGAGGGAGCCCGCGGCTCTGCACCCAGGTACTCACTGCTCTTGGACGCCTTGATCTTGGCCACCAGTTTCTGCACACTGGGTATGTCCCCGTTCTTCACGGCCTGGATCAGCTCCTGCTCTCGCCCCATCACGGACAGGTGGGAGCGGCAGCGCAGAAGGCAGAGACCCTCAGATCCCAGTTGTTTATAAAGCCATGGGAATAAACCTGTAATTTCTCAAAACACACTTTGATGGGAGATGAAATCCAGCAAGAACGATGCTTTACAATCCCACAAGACATAAAATCCAGAAGGAAGAAGTCTTTCTGTTAAGGGTAGAAGTCCCTTTCTGTGTCGGGAGGAGCAAGACCCGGATGGGGTTTGGTTGGAGAACATGTGATTGATTAAAAGGAGAAATAGTTCAGCACTTAGGGACAGGCTCCCGGCAGCACCGGGGCTCAGTGAGACAAAGCCGGGCAGCTCGGGCCGGTGCAGTTGGCATCGAGGTGTCCTCAGCCTCTCGCAGCTCTCCCGGAGTCAGAGGTGTCGTGCTTTGCTCCCCTCGCCAGGCTCTGCTGCGCTGATGAGTCCCTAATTCTTCCCAAAGGGATTACAGGCTCTTCACCATCTGGAAGTTATAGATCCTCCCTCTCTGGTGCTCATTAGCCCCTTCGTTTCGGCATTCCTCTTGGCGACAGCACTGCAGCCACGCTGGGGAGCCCCGGCACGGCAGCCCAGGACCTGCAGAGGGGAAGAGCAGAGTCAGCCCTCAAAAGCCATTTACCTCCCAGCTCCGTCGCGACAGCTTTTGTATCTGCGCCGAACAACGAATACTTTGACTATATTTAGTCCTGGCGGGACTTGGCTCATCCTCACGTTAAACAGAGAGGGAAGAACCTGCAGAGGAAACCTCCCAAGCGTGCTGTCAGAGGGTGCCTGAGGAGCAGGATGAGGACACAGCTCCTTCTCTGGCCCCTTCCATAAAGGCATCACACAGAGTTTGGGACACCACAGTGTCTCTTCCTCTCCTTTCCCAGTAGCAGCACCCAACGGACAGAGCTGGGGAGGTTTAGCCAAAGTCCTCTGAAGCCCATGGCAGTGGATCAGCCTGCCCAGCACCCTTCCCTTCCCAGGCAGGGGTAAACTCTCACCCTCCAAATTACCTGGGAATGCTCAGTGCACTGGGACTCAAGACACTCTAACTATTACATGAAATCTCTCTGGCCCAGGTGAGGAGTTTGGTGTAACTCAGCAGCACAACCACACTCAGGAGAACAAGACCAAACCCAAGTCTCAGGTGGATGGGGTACCCCGGGGAGGCCACAGGGTCCCATGGCAGCGGTTCACATCTCCCAGTCTGTGCTCTCCTGCTGCACCCAGGCTGCCCAAACTGGGTGGCGAGAAAAATCCCTGCTGGTTCAGGGCCATGCGTCTGGCAGGCTGCTCCGATGCCCAGGGAGGAGCGTGCGTGCAGGAGGGCAGGGAGCACACACCGTGCCAGCCGAGAGGCTGGCACCAGATCACCCCTCAACTCCCCCTGTGTCAATCTGGGCCAGATCAGAACCAGTTCTGGTTCCCCCAGCCACTGCTCAGGCATGCCGCCTCCTTTCCCAGAGCGCTCGCCCTCAGCCTTTTATATAATAGCGGGTGTTGCTTCCTCTGAGCAATCGAGGTCACTGTTTTGAGGATGGAAACCACAGGGGAGAGAAGGCAACAGCAGGAGGAGGGGTCCTGCCTGGGTCGGGGGGTTGCAAAAGCAGAAGGGGCATCCCACGGCACTGCATTGCTCAGCCCACCCACCATAAAGCTGGAAGCTGCGACCGCCCATGAACACCGACCCCCCATGGGGTCCCCACACTGCCGCCCTCCCTGGGGTGCAGTGGGATTGAGGGCAGCCAGAGAGGCCATGCTCCGGTGCTGGCTTAGCTCCTGGACCGAGGGGATGCTGAGATTCCCACACCAACCTGGGGGGGTCTCCCCCAACCAGTTCACAGTTCATTCAGCTGAGCCCCTCAGCACCGGGGCTGCTTGGGGTTGGTAGCAGGCACCGAAGGGAGGTCAGCTGTCACCCCGCTGCGTCCTGAGGCACCCACATCAGTTTATCTACATTACAACAAAGTTTCAGCCACTTGACTCAGTCTAACCCCTTTCCGCAAACAAATCCCCTCCTGAAACCTCCTGCGTTGCACCATCTTCAAAATTGCTTTATTTCATTTAACCCTGTACACTGCATCCAACTTCATGCTGCTCTTCAAAAGTGCTAACAAAAAGTGAGCGTGAGGGCGCTGAGATTATTTACTCGTTTTAAAAAGTCCACACGGCCTCACTTAGAAAACAGCGCCGTGCTGCTGCCTTCCTCTCCTGGAGCACATGAGGCTCCGTGATTAACTCAGAGGTACTAAGAGCTCCAAATACCAATCTCCACCTCTGCAGCCTCTCAGGAGAGGAGCAGCAGCGAATGTAAAACTCGAGAAACGCACAAAGCTGGAAAAGCAACAGCAAACAACCCTCCCACCCGAGCAGAGCTCCAGGAATCCACCTGGAGAATCAAAGTATCCCAAACATCCCCGCAGCCAACACCAGCACCGGGAAACAGGAGGGAGAGGAGGAAAAACAAAACAAAACACAACAAAAACAAACCAATTACGTAAGTAGAGAAGGAAAGATGCGAAAAGGCAACAGGCACCAGGAGTGGGTCCCGAAGGGGCGGGCAGGGAAAGTCGCCTCCCTCGGGAGGCCCCCGGGAAGCCCCGCGCTGCCCGCCGGGCCGGCAGCGGCGGGGGCACCGCTCGCGTCTCCCCTCCCCGTCCCGGGACCCCCATGGGCCGGGCTGGGCCGCTCCCTCCTTCGGGGAGAGCTCGGGGGGATTTTTGCCCCCACCGAGACGACTTGTTCCGCTGCTTCTGCGAGCGGCCCGAGCCGGGCGGGGTCAGCAGCCGGCGGCCCCACTCACCTGGCGGTGCTCCCAGCCCGCCCGGCCGCGCCGCACCGGGGCGAACCGAACCGAGCCGGACCGGACCGTGCCGTGCGGTCCCGTTCCGGACCGAGGCGCACCGAGAAGTACAGAGCAGTGCAGAGCCCAGCCGAGCGGCAGCTTGCCGAGCCGTATGGAGCAGGACCGGCACCGAGAACGGACCGGAGCGAGCAGCGCGGTCCCGGCTGCCCGGCTCGCAGGTCGGCGCGGCGCTCGGCAAAGTCCCGCTCGGGCTGGCCCCGTCCCGGCAGGAAATCCCTCCCCGGCCCGGCCTGATTGGAAAAGCCCGGCGGGTTGTGCAGGCTGGGCAGGGCCGGGGCTGCTGTCACTCAACGTGATGCGCCGGCAGATTTGGGCAGGGCCGCGGGAGCCCGCCGCACCGGCACCGCTGCCGCCCCGCACCGGCCGGGGATGCCCCTGGGGCTCCCGGGCAAGCGGCTCGGTTCGAACGGGGCCGGGCAGGAGAGCCAACGCAGCCCGGGACCGGCTCCGGGGGGCGGCACCGATGTAGCGGGTGATTCCCTCGCCTCGGCACCGACCCCGCTGGTCCGGTACCGACATCGGCGGGAGATCCCCCATCCTCAACCCGGGACTGACCCAGCGCTTCTGGACTAGCCCCGGGGGCCAATCCCCCACCTTCAGCCTCAGAACAACCCAGCCAGCCCTTTGCCACCTCCACCACCAACCACCCTGGCAGAGGAGTGCACAGGCTGCTGACCCAGCACCCCCAGAACCAAAATCCACTGATACCCAGCTACCCAAGCCACAAATTAATCCTACTCTCACAAAGCTCTAAAACCACCCAAAATCACCCATTTCTGCCAGTCCTCAACAGAAACACCAGAGCCAACCACTCCCCCAAGCACAGTTTTCTTAAAACAAGAGATTGCCTAATAAAGCTGGACAGCTTTCATTGCATGATACCACTGGATTATCATCAACTAATCAGATTAAAAACACACGGAAGCTTTGATTTTATTTCCTAAGTGCCCAGCCCATAGCTCCCTGGGGGAGCTGCAAAGATCTGGTACCTCTCCAAACCAGGCCTAGAGACATTTCACCAAATGATGTGCTCATGAGCAATCTCACATAAGGGGGGTCCTCGGCAAGGAGGAGGAACTGACGTTTCAAGACACACCCTGTCTTTTCAGTTTGGGAATAAAGAGATTATTATGCACATCTAATTATAAATGTCAACATTTTACGGCTGCTATGTTGAAGCGTGAAGCTGTAAGTAGCCATGCTAGGAAGGGCTGTGAAGTGAAAGGTCTTGTTATTCCTCTTGTGAGTTTTGCCAGAGCTTGTAAAGCACAGTGACATTTATAATAATCCCTTGAATTTATGTAGCACCTTTTGTCCTTTTAAGGATCTTAATTAAGATTTGCAGCTCCCTGTGCACAGACTAAACCCACTTTGCAAAAGAGAAGGACCTGCTTTGTACAAAACTTGTGTCCTGTTTCAGATAGGAGTAAGATCTTCTCTATCCCAACAACTTCCAGCAGCACATAGTTACAACTCAGCAAGGGCATGCTGCACTGATACTCCCACCCCAAAGTAATAGTGGTACGGTTACACTCATGTAGTTAAAGCTGGGTAACTTAAGCTTGAATCTCTGGTGTCACACAAGCCTTTTGAACTGAGGGTGCCACTGGAGGGTTTACACCAGATATCCACAATTTGAACTGAGGGTGCCACTGGAGGGTTTACACCAGATATCCACAATTTGAACCATTTCCTACCACATATCTCACAGCTTTCCATCAACTCTCAGATGTCGAACAGCTAGTGGATGATCCCAGCACAAAGACCTGCCAGCAGCTCCCGCCATGGCCACCTTGCAGAACCAACAGACCCACCGCGACATTTACTCCCCTGTGTCCAAAGAGCAGGTGCTGAGAGCATCGATTGAGTTTCCATTGCGCAGAAAACCCTTTAACATTTTGCCGCCTCTCTGCACTGGGATGAAATGTTTGCAGTCTAGGGGTTTTTTGGGGTGCAGGCACCCTTGGGTGGCTGGCCTTGTCCTCAGCCCCTGCAGAAGGGTACCCAAGGCAGCACAAATTCACGTTCCCCACTTTGTGTGCAGGGCCTCGGTGCTCCCACCTGGGTCGGGCTGATAGGTCCGGTGGGCCCTGCTCCTACTTGCAGCTCTTCAAGTCGATGTTGCCATCTAGAGGCCCCTACTACAACGATCGTCTCCTTGTGAATTTTTTATTTATTTATAATTCAAGGCAGTATATCAAAGCGGCTTTTTGGGGCTAGGGGCTGAGGGGGAGGAGCAGATTAGTTGCTCCTACAGTTGATGTGGTTTTGACTCAAAATGTCTCTATGCAACACTTTGCCAGCTCTCCCCAGCCCATGTCTTTGCCTGTCTGATGCCCACAGCTCATCCCAGCACCACAGCAGCTGTGCAAACCCTTCCTCTCTTCTCTAAGATTATTTTAAGGATGGGGTAAAGACCTCCAAGTGATGCATTTTCTGCCAGGGAGGGAAGCGGCCCCACTGGCGGGAGCATCCACACCGCAGCATCCACAACCAGCACTGGTTCCAGGTGAGGCTGTGACAGACACGGCTCCAAGATCTAACAGTGCAAGACTCCCACTCCTGAGTCTCACCCATGAGAGCCAAACTTGGAAAATCACAGATATCTCACCCCGACCGAGCCAGGATGAGGTCTGCTAAGGCCCATACCAGACATCCAAAACATTTGAAGTATGTTATGAACCAGCTGGTTGGAGATACATTTGTCCCTTCTCAGCTGTGGCTCAGGCTCCTCCTTTTGCTGCTGTTTAAAACCGCAGGGAACATGCCCAGCTTGACTCAAAGCCTTGCTGCTGCAACCCCCAGGCTGCCTCTTGCACCCAGGCAAAAAAAAGCAGGTTACTGCCCAGATATAAAGCCACCCCCAGGAACCCTTCCCGCAGCTCCTGGCATTCATTCCCGTAGCTCCTGGCCTCGCTGAGCACTGAAAGGTGAAGAGTGTCCCACTGCTGGGCTTTGGTCCTGTCTGTAAGCATCCCAGCAAGTCTTAGTCTCATTCCCAGTGCCCAGCAGTCACATCCCACCCCCAGGGACCCCTTCCTGCACAGGCAGCCACCTTGTCCCACATTACATCCAGGACAGACATTTCCCACCTGGCTCAGCACTCCACCTCGCTGGCTGCAATATCAAGGGCAAAGCTAGAGAAGGACAGGGGACCTGCACACACAAGGTGTTTATGTGTGCATTTACTCCATTGCCTTTTATAAACCCTCTTGGCAATAGCTGCTACTGGAGGAAGTCCAAGGAGAAAAATTATGGGGATTGATGCAGAGGGAGATGCACTGCCTACAAGGAAGAGAAGGATGCTGTAGGATGCTCTCAGGCTCTGGCAGAGAAGTGTTTGGGCTGGTTTGGCCTCAGACACCTCCAGCCCCACCCCACAAACAGCACAGCCACTGCCCGCAGCCATCATTGCCAGGAGGGCTTCGATGCCCAGACACATCCCAGCCCCAGGCCAGAACCTGGACACTGCTCCATGTCTAAGTGCCCTGCGAAGCTGAATATCAGCCACAGCATGCAAAGCAGTAGTGATTGCCCTAGCAGAGGTAGTGGTAGACAGCAATGTAAACCGCACTTAAAGTCAGCTCTCTAGCAGGTAACGGGGATTTGGAGGTGATTTAGAAAGCTCTGCTCAGCTACAGTCTTTTACAGCAAAGAAATCCCCCTCACACACACCACCTCAGGTAACCAGCCCTCGGTTACATCACTCTGGAGTTCAGCTCTAAGTTCCCTCAAAAATCAGCTCCGCAGCCTCAGCTCAAACATGCACGAGCTGAGAGTTACAGCCCACACCAGCCTCTGCTCCGGCACAGCAAACCCCACGCACGATCCCCTCCCCTGGATCCGCGTGGGAACCCGGACAGGAGCCGCCTTCCCACGTGCCAGCGCTCGGCTCCCACCAGACTCACCTCTCCGGCACACGTGTGCTGCTGCCCGCACCGTCCTCCCGACCGACCGCCTTCCTCCTCCTCCGCCAGCCTCCCTGTGCTGACAGCCACCTCTTTCTGGTCCTGTGCCTTTCTTTTCTCTCCATCTCCTTTGCTCAGTCCCTCACTCAGGAAATTAAAGATAATCCCCTTTTTTTTTGCTGCCGGATTCCCTGTTTAACATTCGCTGCGTGTGCTTGCACCGATTCAAAATGGGATTAGACTTTCTGTTGCTTTGATGTCAGTTGGGCTTTGCACTTAAAGCAGAGGGAGAAAAGAAAATGTCTGTTAATAAACCTCTTGGGTTCTGCCCATCCACTTGCACCCGTCCTGGAAATGAAGGTCCGGCACGTTTACCTTCCAGAATCAACCTGAAGGAATACACTGACCCATGACCACAGTTCCCTGCGCTGGGTGTTATACTCTGGAAACTCCCCATTTTCACCCTGACTCCGTTATCATCCAGAAGCCTGGAGGCTGAACGGCTCCCATCAGGAGGAAGGCGTCATTAATCATCAGGAAACCACAACTCGTTGGCCGTCAGTGAACATTATAACCTCCAGCTGCCGCACGGCAGGGAGCATGTGGGCCACCGGCATCGCTTCAATAGAGATCAGTGCTTGGGGTTGCCCACCGGGAATACCCCAAGCCACTCATTTCTAAGAGAGAAGCAGGTGTTATGGGATGGCTAAGATGGAAATCCATACCCTGCTCCCTGTGGTGTGACATCCGTGCTACAGCACATCCATGAATTGGCCGGTTCCCTCTGCTTCCCTGGGCCTGAGCACAGGTGGCCAGGTCTTCTCTAGGTAACAAGCAGACCTGAGAGCTGCGGAACTGGAGATGTTCAGATGCATCTGAAACTATCTCAGCAGCTTCTACAGGTTATTTTGGGAAAGTGGCTCCAGGGTTGAACACAGTCCAGCCACGGACAGGACCCCCGTCCCAGCCCAGTTCCCAGATGGTGGCACAGCAGGGACATAACTAAGAGTGAAAAGCAGGGACATAACTAAGCTCTCACCAGGATCTGGCAGCTGTAAACCCTCTGTCACCCGCGTCACACCACTGCACTGCAGCCACAGCTGGCACCGCCACAGCAGACATCCTCCAGGATTGCCCAGGGACTGGGGGAGCACCTCTGCCAAGAGCACGGTGTCTAATCCATTTTGCCCAGTGTGCACACACAGACTTGATTAATGCCTGCAATGAGCTCCATCCATCATCGGGGAGTAAAGGAGATTAACTCCGCAGCACGCCTGCCTTGCGCTGATCCCATTCTCCAGGCCTCCTGATTAATGGCGGGGCCGCCTTATCTGTCAGGCCAGGAAACACGAATATCCGGGTTGAGTGGGATGAAGAGAAGCTGCGGATGGGGCACTGCCACGGCATGCTCTGCCATCAGGGAGATGCCCCATTGCTCCCCCAGCCCCCCTGCTGCCCCACTCCTTCCTTTCCAAGATGGCAGCGATGGCCGGAGAAAAAGCAGCTACTGGAGCACTGATGCATCCCCACAGGAATGCAACGCCAAGAACCAAAATCTGGGGTTCTATTTCCCCTTGATGGTCAACAAGGAAGATGTCACTCCCCATCCATGGAGGGAATTTGGATGAGCCAATTTGGAGGCCTAGAATAACCCAGGCAAATCCTGCCCGGGGCTGCGTGCAAGGCTGTGGCCGACCAGCACTGCAGGGGCGGCCGCTCGGCCAGGCTCTTTCCCGAGAGAACACGCGTGTAAAGTGGATGCAGGGAATTAGCGGTGCCATCTGGACCGGCTCCAGCTCCTGCCCCTGGCTTGCCACTGATGCTTCATTAACAGCTCCCTCCTTTCAGCTCCCATCTCCTTGGCTTCTGCCGCAATCAGCTGGGCTGGAGTTTTGTTGTCCTGGGTTTTTTCCAAGTGGAAATTATTTCTCATTTCTTTTAACAATCAGGACACAGAGAAAGAGACAGGAGAGGAAGGAATTTCCAGGAGATGAAAGGACAGGATTAAGGACACGGCTTTTACTTCGTTATCCCTCTAGTGTGGCTAAGAAATTCCTTTCAGGAGAAGGCTTTAATTAACTATGTTTTTCTGACAGGAAAGAAACCTGGATCTAGAGATAGGTCTGTTTTCTTGGGTCTGCTGACAACCCTGGCTGCAGCCTCAGCAGTCCAGATTAATACACGCAGAGGCGCTTTTATACAAAACTTTGCACAAGACATTTCGATTTGCTTTACAAACGCACTGGCTGCACCCCAGTCTGAAAAATGAAGCATAGAGGGAAAAAACAAAGCAAACAAACAACCCACACCCAAGAAACCCCCCCCAAAAACACCCACAAAACCAAGCACGAGCAAGGCTACTGTGCATGGTGCTGGTGGGAAGAGGATCTGAGTGCACTGAACCACAGGGCTCTGGTGGCTTGAGATGTGGGAAGAAGCCTTTGCACAGAGGGATTACCCAGGGCAGGAGGCAGTAGAAATATCTCCATTGCCTTCTAGACAGACAGCCCTTGTCACACAGCAGAAGAAAAGTCAGGGAGAGGGGAAAGAGGCCCAGCAGCAAACTGGGACATTTAGAAAGCATCACACTGCTGTATCTGCATTCTCTACCGCCACAAAACCCTCCAGGAACTGAGTCAATCAAAAATAACATTTTGAGCTGATTTTTATCCAGATGAACTCTCTTCAAATATTTTAAGGCGACCAGCAAACCAGCCAACTTCTGGCTTGTTTAACCCTTCTCCTGAAACCTGCATTGAGTCTGAAAGAAAGCACAATCTCAGGAAATACCTTGTTCTGTGAGCTTGACCTACAACACCGGACATGGTACCAGGTCTGCCTGTCCCCAGCACCACCCAAGTCCCCTCCCTGTACCCTGAATCTGTCCTGACCTGCTTAGTCTTTCTGCAACTTGACTTTCTGTGGACACAAAAGACCAAAAACCCACACAGGTTTGCAGAGGAAGCCTCATCCCCATCTTACACAACAACAAAAACTTCTGCCAGGGAAACATCTCACCTGATCCCTGTAAGAATCACATTTGCCTTTTTTAGAGCCATGTTAAACGGGGAGCTCACACCAAACCCACATCTTGCTCCTCTCCCGTCTCTCCAACTAATGAACTCCCAGCTGATAACAAATACTGACTGCTGTTGCTGAAATGTCTGGCTGCTCTTAGCCTTTAACAGCCCAAGGGGCTCAGCAGTTTGCCAATTATTGTTTTCATAAATGAGCATCATTTTACTTTCGCATCATAATTTTAAAAGGTTCCCACCTCTCCCAGTGCCCTCAGCCGCTGCCTCCAACCCCGGCAGACGTCTCACTCCCAGCAGCAGCACATGGCACATATGGCTCATTTGCCAGGGGAGAAGCAGAGAGGAAAGAAACATCTGGCTGCTCCAGCGACCCGACTGCTGCAGAGAGCAGAGCTTGTCCTGGGGGTGCAGGTTCATGTCGGGAGGGTTTCCCATCCCGTGCTATCACCGCTATCATCCCCTCTCTCAACACAAGAATTCAGTCTCACTTGTGATTTAATTGCTTATTCATTTTACAGGTTTTGTACTTCTCCACGTCTTCTCCAACCTAAGAATTTCCTGGGAGATGCTGTTTCAAACACTTTAAGGGACTTCGGGAAGATTCAATGTACTCCAGTTCAAAACTCAGCTATTACTGCTTTCCTCCCTTCTGCCCCGGCTCAGAGTCAGGATTGCAGTCTCTTGTTATAAAACACCAGCTCTTTTTTATTAGTTCTGTCACAAATCCTCGCTCTTGGATTTGCAATTTCATGTGACAGCCCTTTCCAGACACTGAGTAGAGTTTATCTCGTCTTCCTGACTTGAACCTCTCAGGATTTTTAGTTTTTCTTCATCTCAGATCTGTAATTTCCATTTCCAAGCTCAACACTAGCATTCTCATTGACAAGAGTGGCGGAGTGCTCATTCTGGGTTGGGCAGACATCTCTTCTTGGTCATCAACACCCCTGCATCAATCCTCCTGCTCTGTCTCCTCTCAAGCCCCGTGCACAAACTACAGATCTGAGCCAAAACTTTTTTTGGACTCTGGAGGAATTCAGGTTAGAGCTGCCTCCTCCTTGCGCTAATGCCTGTTCTTGTGAAAGGGAAGCATGGTGGCTCACACCGTACCCCGCGGCAGGGTTTGCCTCCCTGGGGGCTCCTGGCTGTTTCTATTGGATGCCCAGAGCTGCCGGCAGCTTTTTGTCTCTACTGATGGGATCTGCCCCTTCCACCCAGCGCACACCCACATCCCTGACCTCAGCACATGGGCAGCGGATGGCCCTGGAGCTCACTGGCTTCTCAGCTTCCCCATCACAGGGCAAGTCCTGCTTGGTCTCTTCTTGTTATTTTTGGCTGTGCTTTTGTCTCTGGGATCCTCTAATCTTTAGCAATGAAAACAAAGCTGCTGCAGCCCTGGCCTTTGGCTCGCTGTAAGCAACCAGGATGGGCAGGGGCCAAAGACTAAAACCTCAAATTAGCAGCGTGGGACTGGAAAGAGCCAAGACTGACCAGGCAGCTCAGACCTGTCATTTCAAGGGCAGGAATCCTGCGGGAAGAGAGGAGATGGTCATCTGGTTTCAGATAAACACCAAGTTTGTGCTAATTAATTAGAAATCCAGTGTGGATAACAAGAGGGTTTAGAAGGTGGTTTATTTAAGTATTCCTGTAAAGCCACGTGTGAGTTTATCAAGCAGCTGAGAAAGCGAATTCACCCTGCTGTGTCCATTAGAGATGCACATGTACAAGAGAAAGCGAAGTAGCTCTGTAGCACTGATTGGAACTGAATCAGGCATCAAGACATGACAGCAACTTCTCTCCAGACAGCCAGGCCATGTATGCAGCACACATTTAGATGAATGGCAGCACCACCCGAGTCACCATCAGGTTGCCTTGATGAAGCTATTCCTTCAAACTTTTGGTGTCTCTGTGTTGTGTGGGGTTTTCTTTTGTTTGTTTGGTTTTTAATCATACAATTCCATATAGCACACATCCCTCTGTGAGGATACAAACAGTTATGCTGGGATAATCAATGCAGGAAGATGGATCAGATGGTACCTAAGACAGCACTGTTGTAGAGAGAATTACTGTACATTTTTTTACCTCAAGCTCAGCCTGTGGCTTTAGGAAAAATATTTAACTTTACCATGACATTTTCTTTCCCTGTAGATGAGAAGTGATAACAAAGACTCATTTTCCAGGATCACAGGAGGCAAAACAGATCAGTAGTTAGAAACTTCTTCACCAATCTTGCCTGAAAAGGGATAAGTGAGACTGATGTGCAGCTACCAGACAGACACAACAATATTCGAGTACTCAGTCAGTATGGAGGGTTGATGCGCCATGTCTAACACATTCTGAATGAAATCATCCCTACCCCTAAGGCCACTGCAAAGGTGAAACTTCACCCATTAGACCATTCGATCAATATAAATAAAGAGCTAAGCAATAAAAATGCAAAGGCTTGTTCTATAAGTCATAAGGAGACTGGCGAGTTAGAGGATTTGCAGCTTGGCTTTTTAGTGGAGGCTCCTTTCTCCAGAGTGTAAATCAGAGTAGTAGCTAGACGCTAAATAAATATTTAACAAATGAGAAAGTCTCCATTTAATGAGAAAGTATTTGGTGAAACGAGCTGGGGAAATGGTTTCGGTAGCGCGGTAGGAGAAGCTGGCAGCCTGTTCTGCCCCACGGGATGATGTGGTTCTACTTGTGTTGCGTAAGACAGGATCTCCAGCTGGGACAGATGCAAGAAATATAACTCATTAGTGAAATGCAAGAGCCTTTCAGGGTTAAACCACTGATAGACCAGCCAGATTCATTCCCTAGTCGCAGAATATGCCTAGCAGCAGCCTTGGAAGATTACTATCTTTCTTCATAACAGTGATGTTGCAGACAGGATGGTCTCAGGGTACTGATGATGCCAAGTTTGTAGGAAAAAGTAATTTTTTTTCTTTTATGTTCAAGGACTGAACTCAATTTCCACACCTTTAGCTACATCATTAGGCTGTCGAGATGACAGTTCCTTTCTTAAATGTTAATTAATGTATCTCTCTTTTAAGATGTGTTTTCAAGAGGTTAGTGCCTCAATCTTCCTTGTAATTACATGGAGTGTTAGTACAAGTCCTCAGCTACACCCCAAGGTCCCTTGAGAGTTCGGTCCTGCTGCAGTTTCCAGTAGATGAGCACTCACAGAACCAGTCCTTCAGAGAGCTGCTGACTTCAAGTGTTCAGCCAGATAATAAGCAGATTACCGTGCCTTCTCCTCCTGGTGACTGTGAGCTCTACGCACAGGCTGCACGTCACCAGTTGCTGTGGTTAATACTCCTCTCCTTCCCTCAATCCCTTCAAATTGGTGGGGCCGGTTCTATAAACACAAGCCCCTCTTTGGGGCAAGAACTTCCATAGATTATTGATACAGCAAAAAGAGAGAAGCAAACCTCATCAAATTCTGAATATAAAAGCCCAATAATAAAACAGTCACATAGCCATGCTGGTGAAGTGAATCTCACACGCTGAGGACGGTTTTGTCACCGCAGCGGTGACATGTGTGCAGCAGGGATGGGGCGGCCGTGGTTTATCATGCCCCCACAGCTGAGAAGAAGGAATTGCAGCTTCCTCAGATGCAAGGCGGTTTCTAAGTGAACAGCAATATTTGAGATTGCAAACTAAAAATAATGCTGTGCTTTGGAAGCTGCTAAATTTAAATGCCAGGTTCTTTCTTTGAAAGCTATAAGATAACTAGTTCCTCTCCAGGGAGAGTGAGTAGGAGCTTGTCTACTCAGTGACAATGTTTGCAGTAGCAGCTGCCCACCAGTTTCCCATGCAAACGCTCATAGTCTGTACTTCAAGACTGGATTAAGCAAAATTACACAAGGGCATTCACTGCAGAGGACAGCACCCTGTTCACAATAGCTCTCCTGCCTTAGCTCCATCACATCCACACACAAACCATGGCGTGTTTTGCAGTAGTAAGCCCATATAAATGAGCACTAAGTTTCACCCAAGAAGAGAGAAAAGAAGAAAAGTCTTTTAAGAAAATATTGAGTGAGAAACACCATTTCTTCTCAAGATGTGCAGGTTCAAAACTGCCTTATATACCATAGATATTCATTAGGGAAAACCTCTTGGGCAAATCAGTGAGGCGACTCCAGATAGTCAGCGTAAGTCTCATAGTAGAACAGCATGTCTCCAGATCCCAAGAGCTACAATGCCTGGGTGAAATATGCTCCAGAATCCTGTCTACTGCTGGTCCACTAGAGGACAACCTAATAATGATGAACTCCTTTGGCTTATATAGGAAAAGGTCCATACTGAAAATACTGCTGCCACATCTGGTTTACAGCCCATGTTGGGACTGCTGGTGGTACGTGTGCCAAGCCTCATTTTTAATGGTACATATTATTTCTAGCTCTTATTTATGTAGCCTTATGAAGCTCCAAAAAATGGTCCCTACAGCTGATACCAGCCTTTGAAACTACAGAGAAAGAGAAAGAAGCAAGGGAGATTTCCAGACAGACATTTAGTTTTACAAAGCAAACCCTATCCCGCACACCACCCTCAACCACAGGGAAAAAGGCTCCGTTGCTGCTGGGTTTCTTTCAGATTTCTGACATGATATCACACTTTTTCAGTGCAGGAAATGCTCAGAGGTACAGAATGATCCTTTCACCCTGGTAATGTGATTTATCAAACCATAATGGAGGAACTCAACTCATGCATAAATAAGTGGACAGGAAGCAAAACAAAATCATCACCTCAAAGCCACAAAAAAAAGAGCAGACTATTACTCTAGCAAGGCACAGAAAAAGGGCACAGCGGTTTCCTCATAAACCAACAGTATTTTTAAGGCCAAAAAATAGAACACAAAGTCTGAGCTAGCAATTGAGGTAATTTCTGGAGCTAGGCAGCAAATGATCTGCGGCAAGAAGTAGAATAGCAGAAAACAGCAGAGAATTATTACAACAGAAATGTCTCAGGTTGGAATTAGTGTTAGAGGCATCAGAGGGTCAAAGCAACAGAGTTTTCAGTGGGTAACCTGGGGCCTTGACATTCCCCAGCCCCACTAGTGGGGATGTGCCTGTGACTCAGAGATGAAAACTGTGTCTCTGCGAGAGAGAAAGACACACAATAAAGGCAGGAGATCAGAGCTACTTTAAAGACAAAATTTGCTATTCCTCTCCTACTGACGATAGCAAGAGCAGGCTGGCTGTAATTGGAAGGGCACAGATCCTAGCCATCCCTTCGTGGGCGGCAAGTGATGTGAAGGGGTGCTCACCGCAGCCCGACCGAGACGCTGCCCAGCCCCCGACCGGGAGGTGCCCCCTCACCACGGCGGGAGGGCAGCTCCCCAGCTCCGGCATTCCCTCCCACCCGACGGCGGTGGAGGGATGCTCTCAAACGACGCGGCTGGCAGAGTCAGCTGCTCTTTGATGTCAGTACCTGCTCCAGGCTCGGCGGGGCGGGAGTGGGCGAGCGGAGCGCAGCGTAGCCGAGCCGCAGCCTCTGCTCCCCGGCTGCAGGACGGCTCCTGCCTCCCACACTCTGCCCGGCCCCCATCCGCCCTGCCGGGGTAAAGGAAGCCCCCCCATCCCATCGCCGCCGCAGATCTACCGAGAGAACTTGCCCAGTTTTCTCCATCCCTGGCACCGGGACTCACGGCCATGGCCCCCGCTAACTCCTCCCGTAACTTCTCCGCGCCGGAGGCTCGGAACGGCTCAGGTGAGCAGGGGCTGCGCGGGGCAAACGCGCACCTGTCCGGCGGGCGGGTGGCGCTGGGGCCGGACCGGGGGTGCGGGGAGCTTTGCGGGGGACAGGCCGGCTACACATGACTCTTGCGCTGCTCTACAGTGCTGAGCCCGGCGGGGCTGAGGGGCCGGCCGGGACCCTATTAAGTGGGTGAGGATGAGAGAAGGGGCACAGAAACCCCACACACACATCCCCGGGGTGCCAACCAGGGTGAGCCGCCTTCAGCACCCGAGGGCGGACAGCTCCGGGCCCGAGCGGGCGGACGGGACTGACCCCCGGGGGCTGGGGAGGGGCCCCGGGCCCAAGCCCACCCTCCCGGGACACCACACAGCATCAAGATGAAGCCCCGGTATAAACCACCCCTGGCTCCAGTGGCTTGAAGCGATTCATCATCGCCTTTTGGTTGAGAGGCAGTAATAACTCCAACAGCCTGTTGGTCTTACTAGCCCAGCTGAACAGATTGAGGGACAAGAAACAGAGAACGCAAGACACCAATAGAGAGGGAAGCAGAAATCCTCAGTAGTCTATTTTCTCTATGTTACTGTTGTTCTCAAACCCCAAAGGTTTAGGGTCAGGCAGGCTAGTTCTCAATGGTGCAAGTAGGTGAAACTCTTCAACAGAAGATGTTTTATCTTTGTCCTTTAACTACCTCTCCACTAACACATCTTTTGTAACTGAAAGTGTACTTTATGTGCTTCCTTCTGAAATACAGTCAAGAAGTAGTTTTTTATATATCTGGGCACGGCTGAGGACAACAATCACCTTAGGAAAAAAAAACAGAGGCCAGTCGTCATTCAGTTCACACAGTGCAGTCCCACTTGGGGACTTTTAGAAAGAGTATCAGGGCAGCCACAGATCTACAGGCAAGGACAAATCAATGCCTGAAGCAGCTGTTTCAGTAAACAAAATACAGACATTTGGACATGCACAGAAGCAGCACTGAAAATGCAGATTCAACCATATCTCAAGATGATAACTTTCGAGTAGTTGATAGTCATGGACTTTTGACACCAGCCTATAATACACATACGGACTGTAGCTTCACACTAGCTTCCAGCTAGTAACACTTGGAAGTCCTGTTTGGACAAATACCCACAGGAGGAAAGATGCTACAGCACTAGACAGCCTGCCTTTCACACAAAGCCTTTGGGCTTGCACATATTCTGCTTTAAGGCCAGCTGAGCTCATTACAAATGTTACAGGATCACCCTGAGCACTGTATTGATTATACCATAGGAAAAAGACATTTTGTCCCAGTTTCCAGCTAACCAAGTGACATTTATGTTTCACTCATACAATCCATTTCCACAACATTCATAATAAAATTTGGGGTTAAAAGAGAGGAGAGCAGAACTCATAATGGCTACATGCAGAACAGAATGACTACAGTAGTTTTCTTCCGATTTCTAGTCTGCAGTTTCCAAGAATTGAGGAGGTGTGAGATCTGTTTGGATGTTCAGGGGATGCACAGGCTGAATGCTGAAGATTAACTATTAGGTCTCAATAGGATGCTGATGACTGTGTTATCTACCAAAAGCCATGTAACTTGGGGCATTTGCTTTTATTAATGAGCAGCCAGGAGGAAAAGGGACTATTTAAACCATCACGAACAGCCTGGTCCAAGCTTTTTTGTCTTACCAACCAAGCCTGGCCTTCACTTTCAGGCCCCTGCTAGTCCTCCGGTGCCTCATTGGCTGCTTTCTGTTGTCTGCATAGAGGTTTTCAGATAAAATGGTGTGGCATACTGGATTCTGACCTTGGCCTTGCTTATGCCTAAGCTGGCTACTTCCTAGTGCCAGAAGGAC
The DNA here is from genome assembly GCF_037038585.1 of Patagioenas fasciata. Taxonomy (NCBI): domain Eukaryota; kingdom Metazoa; phylum Chordata; class Aves; order Columbiformes; family Columbidae; genus Patagioenas; species Patagioenas fasciata. The sequence continues at coordinate 4,674,825 of NC_092537.1, read as the reverse complement.
TGAGGCAGTGGTAGGTCGTCATGTCCCACTTCTAACAACACTGAAATATTACACACAGTTGTTCTTGTACACACTTTTCCAGCCACAGGCCAGGCCAGTGGTGCAGCCTCAGTTATCCTGCCAACCCAGTCAAGCTGCTCTGTCACACTAGAGTAAATCTGGAGAAGCTTGCGCTCAAAAATTCTGGAGGTCAAAGTCAGCAAATACCACCTCAGCAAACAGACACCACTTTGGCAGAGACAGCACCTTATGAGTATCTGTTATTTCATCTCATTGTCAAGATTTCCCTAGGTTCTGTTGGAGGAGACTTCGCCACTTCTCCTGCAGGTGTAGGCTGCTAAGGAGATGGAATAGCACAGCCACTGAAAGCACTTCCAACAAACACCACATTGAATCATCTGCAATTCAACTAAAGACACATGCAGTTTAGGCTTCAGAGCTGTCACACCTGTCTTTGAAACAGCCACACAAATAACTCACACAAAGCCTTCCTCTAGGAAAATCAAAGTCCCATAGGAGAGGAGTAATGAGATTTGCCTCAGCTGTGATTTCAGACTCCATCACACACCACACACGGCAGTCTTGCAGAACAGAGAGCACCACAACAGCGCATCAGACACCACCGTCTGTGCCCAAGAGCAGAAATCCCTGTTGCTTGGCACTTTATGGCTTGGAAATGTAATTTTAAACCCAGATTAAGGACAAGGCAAATATGAATTAGATTATGTTTGGGCCTCCCCCCACAAAAAGCAACAATCAAGCATCAGTGTTGATGAGCTAAGTGTTATCAGGCAAGAATTTTGCCCTGGAAATCCCCCTACATCCAGAACTCTGAGACAGCAGCTTTAGGCCATGTTTTTCTCCTTGTACAAGTAGGACATTCCCTGCAGAAGAGCAACTCTGAAACAAATTCCCAAATCCCTGTCTGGCCACACACCTGGATTTCCTTTGAGAAAATAAACTAGAGAAAGGGAGAGGGCATGGAAAGAACATGGAAAGGAATGTGTGCTCTGGCCTAATCCTGACAACAGAGCTAGGACACAGCCAGGGTACAGTACCACATCTCACAGTAAGAGATAGCATTAGTTAGATAAGATAGATAAGCATTAGTTATCTGTCTGCAAGGCCAATGAACTGTGTCTCATACTCTACAACCGATAAAACCAACCAACAGATGAGCTGAAGCTTTCTGACAACAGCTTGAGCATTGACTATATCTGGATTTCAGCACCCACATAGAGGCTTCACTTCTTCCATGTGCAAAGCACCAGCTGCCTCACCCATTCCTCTCAAAAACGGCTGAACACCCAGCATTCCCCAGAATAAAAGTTATTATCAACTTTGTCAGACACCGGTGAGTACAGAGGCACACCAGTCTGATGTTAGTCACCCAAAAAAGTGCTGGGGAGTTTCAGAGCAGGACAAAAGTACATCAGAGGAGCTGAGGAAAGATGCCTGCACATGGCCAGATTTGGATGGCGTGCTGCACACACTGAGTGGCAGAGAAGGAAGTGTCAAAACCCCAGCTAAGCCTCTCCAAGTGCTGCAGGGGGTCTTAAACATCATTCCAAGCTACATCTTTGAGGGGGATCCAGCTGCAGGACAGGGCAGGCACACAGAGATGTAAAGGAGTTGCCTCTGGGTTGCACTCACTGCTTTGGTTTGTTTTGGCAGCAGCAGAGAAGCCAGCACCATACACCAACGTGATCATGCCCAGTCTCTTCAGCATCATCTGTTTCTTGGGCATTGTGGGGAACCTCATTGTCATCTACACTATCATCAAGAAGAAGAAGCTGAGATGCAAACAGACTGTGCCTGATATTTTCATCTTCAACCTCTCCATTGTGGATCTCCTCTTCCTCTTGGGTATGCCTTTTCTCATCCACCAGCTCCTAGGCAATGGCTCATGGTACTTTGGAGCTCCCTTATGCACTATCATCACCGCCCTGGACACAAACAGCCAGATCACCAGCACCAACATCCTTACAGTGATGACACTGGACCGTTACCTGGCAACTGTCTACCCTCTAAAATCTACCTATGTCCGGACCCCATGTGTTGCAGCTCTAGTTATCTGCTTGGTGTGGCTCCTCTCCTTCCTGACCATCATTCCCGTGTGGATGTACGCAGGTCTTATGCCTCTGGAGGATGGGACCGTCCGCTGTGCTCTCTTGCTTCCCAACCCAGAGACTGATATCTACTGGTTCACTCTCTATCAGTTCATGCTGGCATTTGCTGTGCCATTGATTGTGATCTGTGTGGTCTATTTTAAGATCCTCCAGCACATGGCCACCACTGTGGTCCCATTGCCCCAAAGGAGCCTCCGAGTACGTACAAAGAAAGTCACCCGCATGGCAGTTGCCATCTGCTCTGCCTTTTTCATTTGCTGGGCTCCCTTCTACATCCTCCAGCTGGTTCACCTCGGCATTGACACACCATCCATGGCCTTCTTTTATGCCTACAACTTTGCCATTAGCTTGGGCTATGCCAACAGTTGCCTCAACCCCTTCCTCTACATCGCCCTCAGCGAGACCTTCAAACGCCAGTTCCTAGTGGCCATCCGCCCCGCAAAAGAGCCATGTCGCAACAGCAGCTCTGTCAACAACAACAGCATGACAGAAGCCAGCGTATGTCTGAAACTAGCACCGGAATCCACCCAGCAGACTCAGTTTCTGGATGACTTTTCCCCACGTTCACTGCCCGTGACTGTGGCTGTTCACTAGGGCACTCCGAAGCGACCACAGCAGAAAGCCTTCAGGTCTGTAAGTTCATGGAGAAGCAGCAGCTTCAGGCAACTCTTGATGAAGCATGTGAACTACAGCTTCCACCTGCAGGAGTCCAGGTGCCTCCCTTTTTCATTGCAGGGCTCTGCTCCTACACTGCCCCTGGCTTGTGAGGTGCTGCATACTGCTGCTTCTTTCCACTCCTGCACAGGAGGACTTTGTCACACAAGACACTGGACCCCCAAAGGGGATGGATGGAAAAGAGAGAAGAAACAGAAAGAGGATTTCAAGGGGGAACATTCACCCTGGAAGAGTAAAACCTCCAACAACAGCACTGCCAAGTGATTCCCCGCCTCTTGGTCTGACCAGGATTGCCAAGCAGCATGCCAATACAGAGCTTCTTCATTCAAAACTTGACCATTTGAAACACAATGTCATATACTACTTTTTGGTAAGAAATATGACCCGAAAACTTTGCTTCTAGGATGTGAGCACAACCATCAACCAGCAGAGAGAGATCTTGGGGCCAGAAGTCTCACCTAGGTCTGCCACTTGGCCTTTTGGTCCAGCCACATCCACCTCCAGTGGGCTGCATTGTTTGGCAACCAAGGTCTTTTCAAGAACTGGCTAATTTTGATGCTAATCCTAAACATTTCAAGCAAAATCAGGCAGATAACAATTGCGCTGCTTCAAGGGACTGCAAACAGTTCTCAAAACTACTGCTGCTAACACCAGCTTTGTGGCTTTTCATGCCAATGAGCCAATTTTTGCACTGCTAGCTCCTCATGCTGCTCTTGTGCCTCACAGTCTGCATGGCCATCAGGCAACCCCAGGAAGAGGGTTTTAAACACCACTAAAAACCACAATGTGCATAGATCTGTGGAGCGAGAAGATGTGAAAAGGCAGCTCAGGGGAAGCGGAGTTGCTTATGCAGCTTCCTCAGAATAACAAATGCTTTACAAAGTTAAAAAGAAGGAAAATTAAATGTCTGGTTTGTAAATGCGGCTTTAACAGTCACAGATTAGGAAACAACTTTGCTCATTACATAATGACAGCACGGATCAGCTAAATGCGGGGGATTACACTGATAGCCTGCCCAGGGGACCGTGCAGGCATTGTTCAACGTTATGTCAAACATGAAGAAACTGGTTACTGTAGATGGGTTTAATATAAGGAAGAATTAAAAACATCAGACAGCACAAAATTTGTTACCACGCTTATGGTTTCATGCCAGCAGCCACCCACAGTACACCCAGAACAGAAATTCACCCTCACACAGCAAAACTGTCCCACCTACACAGGAATACCAAAGACACACACACACACACTCACAGCTGCACCCAGCACACCCCCACGCACGCTCACGGTGGTTTTAGGCACAGCCAACACTTCAGTCTTCACCCTGCAGAGAACACGCAGCCATTCACTCACCTCCAGCGATCAGAGCAGGCCAGTGCTCTCTTCCAGCAACATCAGACACAGCGCATTGCTTTTTGAGTCACTGAACAACCCACATAGCGGGGTCTCTCTGTATTTTCATTCCGGGCTCTGTCAACCTGCACCCACCGCAGCAGCACATCCACACCGTGACCGTACGGTATAAATTTTTCACCCCTGGGCAATAAAGCCAGACAGATAAAAGTGGAGCTCTCAAGCTTTATGACATTTTAACTGCTAGGAATTTTCACCTGTGCTGGTTTTCACGGAGCTGCTTTGCTCTTTGGTCAGTACTTTCCCCGAAGTGCTCAGGAGCAAAGGTCGAGGACAATGTGTGCTGTGCCAAGCCAGACTTGCTCTCGGGACAGGGGAAGATATTGTGTTCCCTTTCTCCCATAAGGAAGTTAAGGGGAGGACTGGTATGCTTCTCTGTGAAAGGAGGTGGTGATGGTTGGGCGTGCTGTTGGGGTTATTTTTCTCCTCTAATACCAGCAATGAGGAAAGTGAAAGCAGACTGGATTGTCAGGGCTCTCAGAGGGCAGCACACTGAAGATATTATCTCATTTACAGTAAAGGTGTTTATGGTCGAACACTAGTCTGCTCCAGTCTTAGGTGAATCAGCCTGATGCAATGTGGCCAAGGCACGTCCTAAAAACCGCGGGGGCACCGTGGGCTAAACAAGACGGGTGGTCAGCACCAGCTGCTGCAACGCTGAAAAGGGTCTTTGTGGGATAGACACTTTCCAGTTCTCATCACGCTGCAGTCAAGGCACAGTACACAACCATCTTGCCAGCCTAAAGTCCTTTTAGATCACGTTTATGTGAAGGGGAAAGCCATGCTAGAGAGACCTGCTCCAAGCATTGGGGACAAGGCTTCTCATTTAGCCGGTGGCCCAGCAGAGGCACCTGGCCCTTCCCACCACCCTGCAAGGGCTCACGGTTTCCACTCCCTCCTGTTCCTCCTGCCTGTCCCTGAGGGGTTTCCTAGTTCAGATGTCCCAATGCTGGATGTGGGGCCCCATTTCTTTCCATACATACCCATAAAAGCTCTGGTAAATACACCTTGGGAAGACAAGGGTGCGGATGCCTGGGGATGTGCTGGGAGACTGGAAAAAGAGTTACAGACAAAGGAAACTAGCAAAGAACACAGGCAGCTTTTTCCATCTTCCCTAAATCACACCAAAGCACAGAGCAAGATGAACAAAAGCCTCTCCTTTGAACACAAACCTTTTGATCAAACATCAGAGGTGTCCCTCTACATAAGGGATAAGGTAAGGACTTCCAATAGCTCTACAGTCTCTGTGCACCTTGGTGTGACCTATTCCAAACACCCTACTCCTTTTCCCCTATATTTCAGAGCCAGTTTTGTTAAGTCAGAGTCTGTTAACGTTCTGGTTTGTGTTCAGTTTTACCTCTTTGTCTATTCAGCTCTTTGTATTCATTATGCGATTCTCCCGCACCCCCATCTCAGTGCCTCAGTTATTGATTGCAGACCCTCAATAAAAGATATTGGGAATAAAAGGTATCGCTAAGTAGAAAAGAACACAGCTACTCAGGCAGAGACAGGCAGCTGAAGAGCTGCGAGGCCCATCTGAAAGGTGCGATGAGAAGAGCACGGAGATAATGTGGTGTTTCCCTGCAGCCCTGCCTCCCATACACAGCCTGCTGTCCCTCTCGCTTGAGAGAAACTAAGGGGAATCCAGCTGAAAAACCTGGGGGAAAAGCACTCCCAAAACCAAAGGGTGAAAGAAACTATTCCATCTAGTTGTTCAGAACAGCAGCTTGCCACACTGGATGAGACAAATTTCCTCGGCTCCTTTTGCCAGCGCTTTTCCTGTGTGTTCATGAGCTGCCTTGTCAGGCAGCAGGGAGACAGATGGGTTCACTCTCCACCCCCTCCTTGTCCTTAGAGGTGCGACTGAAGCCACACGTCACAGCTCTGCTCTCGACAAACTCCCACAAAGGGCAGATGGTCCAGTCACTCACTCCTGCTTTCCCAGCTAGCGACAGACCCTGCTTGGCTGCTCACTGCAGAGTTCAGCCCCTGGCTCACCCTTCTCAGCTACTTTCCCACTCTACAGATCCCCACATCCACTCCTGCTCTCTCCGCAGACACAGCTTTGCCAAGCCAGCACAAGGGACAAGCTGGAGCTGAGGTCCCCAAAGCCCTGCCGAGTGACAGGCTGGTGGCATCCTTCCCCAGACAGCCTTGGCCACCTGAAGTTCTCTCCCAGTTAAACCTGCCCAGGAGCAAACTGCAGCCGTGATGGAGAACAAGCACAAGGCTGGCTGCTGCTGGGTGGGGAGGAGGGAAAGGTGGGGTGACTCACTGGCCCCTGGGACACAGCCAGAACCTGACTAATCACGTTTCATCAATCCTCCTGGGCTGCTAATTGAACTCATTTTATTCAGCATACTCACTGGTGGGAGAGAAGCCACGCGGCAGGTACAGATACATTCCCAGCCCACTCACTCTGCATTAGTCCTCCTGCCAGATGCAGGGACCACACCGCGATGCCCTTTCTCACTCGCCTCCCATTAGCAAAACACCACAGTTAAACCCTCCCACCCCCCCGCAGCCTTTCCACCAGCTCCATCCCTGCTGTGGGGCTGGGGAGGCGGCAGAACACAGGAAAGCGTCACCCACAGCAGAGCACTCAAAGGGGAGGGATGCTTCACCTACAGCCCCCATCTCCGGGAGCCCTTCGGTGCCTCAAAGTGTATTTTGAAGCTGTGTTTACAGGGCAGCATTTGAACAGGGAACTCACTGCACCACCGGAGGGAAAACCGCTGTTAAGAGATGTAGACCCTGGTTGCAGGAGGGCACAACAGATCTTACCTTCTCTTAGAGCTTTTGTGCCCTACCCCAGTTAAACACAGACATACACAGGTTTTGGTTTAGGTCTTAAACCTTGCTCCTTCCACCTAAAACTAAGTTAACAGATGAGTCAGCCCTTCCCTCCAACCTGTGCTCTTCTGTCCCCTGCAGGTTTCCACTCAGGGTAGGCAGGCTTAGAGTTGGTAACATCATTTTAATTATTCTGCCATTCAGTTATTATTAAGCTGCCTGTCTGAAGGAGCTCTTACAATTATCTTCCTACACATGCTGCTGGAAGCACAACAGCTTGGAGATACCAGGCTGCAATTCCCTGCTCCACCAGACACTTCAGAGGAGAAATCCTTATGCAGCCACAGCAAGGAGAAGACTCCTGCCTTGCCCAGGAGCAGCACGCCACACACCCATACCCCACCACAGCCTCAGGAAACACTAACATTTTATATACGTTTTGGCACTTGATAGGGTTAAGCACATGGTGATTAAAATGGTGGTTGAAATTGTCATTTGACACACCAGAAGGCTGTGCTGCCATCCAGCGGGACCTGGACAGGCTGGAGAATTGGGCGGGGGATAACCTGATGGAATTTAACAAGGGAAAGTGTAGAGTCCTGCATCTGGGCAGGAACAATCCCAAGTTGCAGTATAGGTTGGGGCATGACCTATTAGAGAGCAGTGTAGGGGAAAGGGACCTGGGGGTCCTGGTGGACAACAGGATGACCATGAGCCAGCACTGTGCCCTTGGGTGTATTACAAGGGGGGTGGTCAGTAGATCGAGAGAGGTCCTCCTTCCCCTCTACTCCGCCCTGGTGAGACCACATCTGGAATATTGTGTCCAGTTCTGGGCCCCTCAGTTCAAGAAGGACAGGGAACTGCTGGAGAGGGTCCAGCGTAGGGCAACAAAGATGATTAAGGGAGTGGAGCATCTCCCTTATGAAGAAAGGCTGAGGGAGCTGGGGCTCTTTAGTTTGGAGAAGAGGAGACTGAGGGGTGACCTTATTAATGTTTATAAATATATAAAGGGTGAGTGCCACGAGGATGGAGTCAGGCTCTTCTCAGTGGCAAACAATGATAGGACAAGGGGCAATGGGATCAAGCTGGAACACAAGAGGTTCCACTTAAATTTGAGAAAGAACTTCTTCTCAGTGAGGGTAACAGAGCACTGGAACAGGCTACCCAGGGAGGTTGTAGAGTCTCCTTCCCTGGAGACATTCAAGGCCTGCCTGGACACCTTCCTGTGCGACCTCACCTAGGCGTTCCTGCTCCAGCAGGGGGATTGGACTGGATGATCTTTTGAGGTCCCTTCCAATCCCAAACATACTGTGATACTAGTGAGAGCTTCTCCAAGCTCTTATTGACTCATTCCACGAGGAGGTTGGTTCTTGGAGGTGCATCTTCTCCAGCAGCCAGGTCCCTCCCGCCAAGAACTGGAAGCAGGTTTTGAAAGGACTGTTCACATCAGTCCTCTGTCCCCTCTCCTGTCTGCTCATTAATTAAGACTTCAGATTTCAACTTCCACAAAGTGTTTTGGGAATTTAATTCCAGCCCCTTTGTTGTTGTTTGTGTTGCTTTGGTTTGGGTTGTTTGTTTGGTTTGTTTTTTAAAGCTCAAGTCATTACAACTTCCTAGATCATAATCCCCAATTTAGACGTCCAAGTGCTCTGGCAACATAAATTTGTCATTTTATCAACACAGAAATTACTTGAAAAGAGAAAAAGAGTAAAACGTCACCTCTTGGAGTTCAAACAAGTTGCCTGTCCTTTGCTTTTACTCAAGTCCAGACCCTTTTCCCCAGCCAACCACTGCCACTGCAGAAAGCACAGAAACATTTGCTCCCAGGCTGAGACGCGTTGTGCCAAGCCAAGCCACAGCCCCCGGCCAGCACTGACACCAGCTCTAGGTTTAAGAACACTGGCAGTTCAATGAGAATGAACCCGTTTGCTGGAATTAATATTCAGGCTTTTTGCAGCATGGGAAACATCAATTGTTCTGTGTGAAATAAATTGTGTGTCTTTCCTGGGGGGATTTTAATGAGACCTCCCCCTTCTTTTCCAGCTCTCAGGGTAAAAGAAAGAAAGCAAAACAACATTCCAGCATCTCCTCATCTACCTTGCATCATAATGGCCCAATCAGGGTAATTAGGATGTATCCTGTGTGCTCAGGGAGGCTTTACCCAGCAAATTCAGCCCGTTGTTCATTATGTTGCCACAGCATAGCTAATTACTCCTGGTTTTAGAGGGAAGGGGAGCAGACCAGCTCTGTGTGCAGCTGGGAAAAGGACTAGGCTGAGCACAGTCAAGTTTTGGCTTTAGCTCTAGTTCTACTCATCTCTTGGTTCACTGAAGGCTACAGGATGGGAAAAGAGGCTGGTCTGGGTGGGTAGTTCTTACAAGAACCATCATAAGGACCCACACACCCCAGAGATCCCCTTATCCTCAAACTCCTTTGGAGTAGAAGGGCAGCTCCTCTTCCTCTGCGGCTTCAGTGCCAACCCAGGTACATGTGAGTGCAGAAAACTGAGACCCCTCTGCAGAGACACCGGGCAGCCCCTTGGGGCAGGAAAGCGTCACACACCATCTTGGTGAGGGGCACAAACCGGAGCCTTTCCCAAGGCTGCTGGAAGCTGGATGGACACTTCTCCATCCCCCTCACCTTTCTACACTAGATTTTCCCAGGTGTGCATGCACATTCAGGCTGGCAGACCCTTCCAGACCCCTCTGCTGTCAGGTTTATCAAGACCCAGTGGGGATCCCATCACCCAGAGAGGTGCTCCAGGATCACCTGTAGCCCACTCCCCAGCCACTGGCCAACACGTGGGCCACTCACAGCCCACATGTCCACAGCACTGGCCTTATTTATCAGTTTTTCCTGTTCATGTGGCATCATGTCCAATCTCAGGCTTGCTAGGAATAGATTAGAGCTCAACTGTTGATACTCTGCTATTTTATCATCTCCAGATTTGGCTAAAGCACATAGCAGAACCACTGGTGTGCAGATGCAAGATGAGAAAGGACACCACTGTGGTCTCGATCAAGGCTGCACTGAGGTGGCCACATAGCTGCACAATGAGACTTGGCCCAGTTTACATCAGTGTCTGCTTATTCCTTCACAACAATTTCCAGACAGGCCTGGCAGGTAGACTCAGTCATTTGTTTTGTGGCTGTCTGCCTTTCTCCTTCTTGCTGCTTTAGTTTCCTCAAGCCTAGAGAAATTTCTACGACAGCAATAACTCCCAGCTCACACAGCCATGACAATTCACGAGTTATCATCTGTGCTTGGGGAGGAAAGGCTTGAAAGATTGAATGGGAAGGAGGTAATAAACCCCAATCTAAATGCAGAAGCTGCAACGTACACTGCTGGGGGGGCAGATGGGGCAGCTGTGGACTAGACACAAAGCGCTCTGCTGTGTTTCCATATCATATCTCCTTCTGCATACCCATAGTCTGACTCACCCCTAGAACAACAGTTAACCAGGGAACCTGCCTTGAGCAGCCAAACATGCCCCAGGACCAAACTGACCCTCCAAAGGGGTGGGAGTCCCGCTCAGCCCAGCATGCACGTTCAGACAGGTATTTGAACCCTTCAAAAACAGAACAGCACACTAAACATGGCACACACGCATCCAAGAAGTTAACACTTGCCAGGCAAACACAGGCACCGAACAGTCCATGATCACACAAGGAAACAGCCCAGTTGCCCAGGAAGCCTCAGATCCTTTGCTGCTCAGCCACAGGAGCAAGCCCAGAGTCTGCTCTCACTCACACTGCTGCCTCCACCGAAATTAATGACAGGGGATTAGAGAAAAGCCAAGCAAAACAAGGTCTGAGTCATGCCAAAAGCCTCTTCTGTGGCTGCCCAAGAGTGGAGTTTGACATCTCAGGGCTCTGATTTCACCAGTAAAACAAGCTGCCAAGAAGGAAAGCTGACATGTTGCTGTCCTCTAGTTGCTAGAGTCTAATAACTTCAAATGCTTTACAAATATTAATGACCCAAATCTCCGATGAGGGCTGGAGACAAGAGAATAACCATGATCATTTTATCTTTGGAAAGCGTAGGCTGTCATCTCAGATAAAAACATAATACTGCTGAGGAAAGAAACTGCTTATATTGACTCTGTCCTTTAATACAGGAAAGCAAATCAGAAAAGACTAGTAGGTGATTCAAGAAGAGACAAAGTTACCAGAGATGCTTGTCTGCAGCATTACAAGTGACAGAGAAAAGCTGCAGTTGTGATAAGCCTGCCCGCATCAGGGATCAGGCAGATCAGCTGAGCTTTGATAGAGACAGAACATAACCTCCATTTCTTTAATCTCCCCCAGATCACCTAATTGTACTAATTCTGGAAAGCGTGCTTATTCCAATAGCTGCAAAGTTGTCAGATACATCCCATGGGCTGGGAGAAATGACCCAGCAGCAAGAGTATCGCTGCAGATGAGTATGGGATGTGCTAAGTGACATGCAGCTGACTTACAGAATTACTAGCAGAAAACAAGCTTCTGCAACCAGTAACAAGCCACAATACATTAGATCTGTCAGGAGTGTTTTTCAGGAGTGTTTAATCTCTTAAAGAGGAGCCATCAATACTAATGAACTGCAATTGTGACAGCTCAGTGCAGAAGCTCAGATTTAAATTCTGTGCCTGACTGGCAAAGGGACTCAAACAATGCTGCGAGAACACTGGGTCTTCATAGGAATCCTGTGTTAGATGTTACACATAGGATGGAAAGCCTCAAAGACAGCACAAAGAGTGCACAAAGTTACTATCTATGCAGCAGTTCATATTTTGGAACGTATTTTCCATAAAAACACTGTGCAGAAACCAATTTATCTGCACACATATTCCCCAGAAAGCAGCCATCTCGGGACAGAAATAAATGTTCTTTTAACCAAAGGAAAGGACGAAGCAACAGGAGAAAACAAAAAATTGCAAAGGCTAAAACAGGTCTGGTCCTTGCAAAATCCAAATAGGGACTTTTGTGACTTGATGCTTTAACTCCCAGAAGGAAAACTGCTGTTGGAAAGTGGGAGCCACTCGGTGACCTGTGAGACATCTGCCTGCCCTTGGACACTGTCACACATAACGAGGACACAGCTGGTGGCAGTGGCTCTGCAAGCAGGTTATATTATCCCATCCTGCTGTTTCACATCACATCTGACACTTCTGTGCCAACGGCTGCATTTCAGGATGCATTAGTGTGACCAGCAAACACCTCGAGGAAAAATATGAGCGTTACTTGAGCTGTAGCTGGTTGGGAGAAAGAGTGAGGATGAGATTTGATTAGCAGATGCTATAGTGCTTTTGAAGCCTGCAGAATTGTTTTACGTGACGCATCTACAACACCCTCGGGCCCATGTTATGAGCATTAATAACTTACAGAGGGGGCAGAAATGAATTTATAAGCATGGAGTTATCTTCATTTCGACAGTTGGGGAAACTGGTGCTCATGGTGGTGGTGATATATTCCAGCCAGACTCATCAGATCCTGACCATTCCCAACTGCAAACACGCACTCCAGCTTAAAATGAGGTAAATTGTGTCACTTCAGCAGCTTTACCCTGGATGATAATGCAAGGTAAAAATATCTCCATAGTTTGGCATAAACTTCTTTTCTCCTTTTCACTCCTGACCTGACTTTTCCCCATTGGGCTTCTACTTAGAGGTTTCCTTTTAGATTGCTGGGAAAGGTTTCACCAGCCTCCAAAGTCAGGACACCATGATGATGAATGTGTCAATCAGACACAGCTGTTCAGTTTTCACCAAATAACTAAAAGCAAGACATCTTTCATCAGAAAGATCCACAACTGAGGGTGATGATACAGGCACTGGGAAGGGACAGAGATGCAAGGAAGCTCTAAGGACCTGGCCAAGAGACCAGTCAGTGCCATTTGTGCCACTTCGGAAAGGAAATAGTCAAGAGAAACCAGCAGCACCTCTGAGGGGCTTGTTTTAAGTTCCAGGGGGAGCAACAGGCACTAGAGACTCAGAGCCAGACAATTTCAGCACGGAGGGAAGAGCAGCCAAGGGGAAACAATCTTCTTGTTGTTTTATGAGGGGAAGAATTTGTGGGTTTAGCTCTTTTCAAACAAACCACCTCCAGAAGTTAGTTCCTGCTACTTTCTTCTGGGGAGGAAAATAAAGAAAAAAAATCAAAGTAGATTCCATGACTTTGAAAATGGAATTATTGAGCTGATTAAAACCAGGCGTGAGTTTTACAAAAATCTCTTGCAGTCTCCTTTGCCTCGTTAGCAGCTCTTTCAAGACAGTTGGTTTTGGCTGCTTATAAGACTGCTGTTTATGACGCTGGTTTTCAGCCAGCACAGGGGTTAAAATCTCCATTCACTGCCCGTTCAGGCTGCCCTGCCTGAGCACACCCCGGCCATGCTGGGGCCAAAACACTCTGTTCAGCAAAGTGAATAAAGCCACCAAAGTGTAAAGCAGCATCGAGCATCAGCAAGGGGCCATTAGCAACATAACCATCTTCCAGCCTACAAGGAAAGGTCTTCCCTGAGCCTGTGAGAGCTCCTAGTCTGCATGTTTCCATCTTCATGTCCTCCCTGATAAACACAAATATTTCAACTGGTCAGAATGAATCTGGTGCTCAGAGCCTCTGCTGAGATATTCCAGAAGTTGGGTGACTGAACTGAGCAAAGACTTCATTTTCAGTCCTGGGTGTTGAAAAGGTTCCCACCCTCATACATTTCTACCTGAAAGCAACTGCCAGGCTTTGCTGGGCTGAGCCCAAGGCAGCAGCCTGGTGAGCAGACCTGCATCTGCGCAAGGGGCAGCATTGTCCCCGAGCCCCGGCACAGCCACCAGTGCTGGCACACGCCTGGCCATGCCCCGGGTTCACACAGATCTGCTTCCACAACCATCTTCCAGGGTCAAACCGGGACACGTTTTTCAGCAAAACTTCCTTTTCTTCTGGGGGTTTATTATTGACGTTACTATGGTTCCCACCTTCAGCTCAGGCCTTAAAGTAAAGAGTGTCGCTGTGTGCAAATTAAGGAAATTTTCCAACTGCAGACCCGTAGCACAAAGGGACACTGGCTCTTTTTGTTCCTTGTTTTTATTTATTACATCTGTGCAGAGGGACAAGTTCTCATTATGCTACACAGTCCTCAAATCAGCAGCACTTACAGCACAACCAGTCAATAGACCCTTTTAAATTTAAAAGCTGAATGAATTTCAGCTGATTAAATGACTTGTACAGCTTTTTTCTCTACTGTACAATTAGTTTTAACAGTCAATACCCACATTTGATTTTCTGTGAAGTCAGAACAGACTTCAGTCTGTACTGTTGTATGGTAACAGATCCAGAACCCAGTGAATCGATACCTTTTGAATGGGTTTCCCTGCAGCTGTGCTCACGCCTTTATTTACCTTCTGCAAAATTCTGCATGAACTTACTTTACTTGGATAAGCCAAAGCATGAACTTATTCTTCTAAGTGTGTGCTTAAGAGCTATCCTTGCTGTTCATGCACAGTTGAGTCAATATAACAGGAGGATTAAACATCACGTATTATTATGAGCACAACTGCGCACACACGGGCCTGTCGCCTACTGGCACACAGTATTTAACAAACCAGAAATGCACGCTATACTGCTATAAACGCAGTGATTATTCAGATAGTCACAGATAGGGCGTCCACACAGGGGAGGCAGATCTGAATAGCTCCAGCACAATTATAACCCTGCCATTACGCTGGATAATTTCCTATCAGACATGCCAGACTCCCCCAGCACACAACACAGCCTTTGAGCCAAAGATGCATAAGCCAATTTACATGGAAAATTAGGAGGTGTCAAAAGAGGTAGAACTAGGCAGGTCTCAAGGATATTAATTCCTGCTCCCTTAGCCTTGAGCTTTCAACATATCATTAATTTAAAGATCGTTGATGTTAAGACTTTTGTCAATGCCATGAAGAGACAGAATACTTCACTTAGGCTGTGCTTGCATTGGGTGAACTCAAACCAGCTAAAAAAACAGCCCACATCTCCCTATTTTCCCCTCCTCTCAAGCTCCCTGCCCAAGGCTGTAGGCACCAAGGGCAGTGATGACTTTGTTCTGGATCACCCTTCCCTCCCTCCAAGCACTACCAGTTGTTAATCAAAGTTTGATACAAAGGGGTGTAGGGGGCAGCCAGCACCCCAACAATCTAGTCTACCATCTATGAATTTATGATACAGCTGCAATAAATTCACTCTGGGCCAACAAAGCAGCAGCCAATTAATTTGCAGCTGGGTGCAGTTACATCAATAACAAAGTGGGATTCAAACTAGTAGTGTCTGCTATGAGAAAATTAACTGTCCATTTCGGCAGAGTGGCACTCAGTAATGAGCTGATAGCCATATCTGGGAGTCATTAGAAGAGAAACTAGAGCTCCTTTTGAACGCTGTTGTCAAGTTTTAGCTCTCTCCAAAGCTAGGGCTTCCTACAAAGGCAGGGCAGGAAAGGCCATTTCCATCAGGTTTAGCAAATACACCAGTGAGATGCTGAGGTTTGGACATGTGGCTCTCCTGCTTTGCCCAAGCAGCAAAGGCTGGAAGCCTAGAGGGTCACTGTGTCTTATTGTGCATCTGACAGCAACTCCCATCCTGATCTCCAGTTCTGGCCGTTTGGGCATGACTGCAATATAAATACCTGACTTGCTCCAGTTAATGCCTGCAGTGCTGCAACACCAAGAATTCAGGAACATTAGACAGACTTGACACCATCTATAGCTCAATAACACAGGCAGCATCCTTCGTCCAAAGTTCTCCCGCAGGGTGTGTGAAACCAGCCTTTCAGCGCTACAAGGATTGACAGCAGCAAGTTCTCAGCTCTCCAGATACCTGGAGGGTGTCTGTGAGATGTGCTTGGGAGGTCTCTCCCACCCACCTACCACCTTATAAGCCACAAGTCACTTTGGTTTCTTATTCTTGACTTGTGGTGCTTGGTGTGATGAGGCTCTGACCCTCTGGCATTTTGAGTCTGCTGTAACAGGGTCAGCATCAGTAGTGTATGCACTGGTGGTGACAAATGTCTCCCCAGGATCATACATAGAATTCCCTCCATCTTAAGAGGGAAGCCAGCTCTCAAGGAAAGGGCAGCAGCAGATAAAAATCATACCAGACAGCTGGACCAGGACTACGACCACATCACCATGTGCATTGCTGCTGTAGGCAGTGCTGCTCCTAGTGCCTTCACACTGAATTCACACCCAGCCTTGTTAATAAGGCCTTTTGAGACAGGCCATGAAATTAAATAAAACACAAAGCTGATACTACCACATTGAAGACACTCCTCTTCCTCCCAGGAGCTTGAATGCATTTTAAATAAAAGCTAAGAGAACTGGTGAGGGGAAAGGATTGTATTTTCCCATTAGCATTTCCCTACTTCTCAAAAGAATCACCAAGCAACAGCTCCAGAAACTCATTTGTCTTATGAGTTAAAGTGGTGGAGGAGAAGCAACCAAGCAGCGCTGTTGCAAACCAGAGATGGCCTCAGCAGCCATTTCAGTCTTCCAGCTGAAATAGAGACCCTGCCCACCAGCAGCTGCATCTCCTCATCCAATTCTGACCCTACAAGGCCACAGCCAAGCTCTGACCTCTCCATAGAGACCCCAAACCCTGGAGCCCAGCCTGCCAAACCAGCTGCCCCTGCAGCAAGGCACTTTCTCCTCCCAAATATCTGCTTCTACCAGCAGCTTTTCCAAAAATATCTAAATTCACTTGGTGCCACAACTAAGGCTCAACCCTCCAGGTTCTTTATCCTTAAAAAGCTGCAAAACCAGAAAATTCTTCACATCTGAGCAGGGCCAGGTCATTCTACATTAAAGATGAGGCAGAGTTGGATTTGTGCAGTGGTTAACTGCTAAGGATTAATTAGCACACACTGAACCCAACCCAGGCCAGTCCCTAGATCACTGAGCAGCCACCCGAGAAGGAAGCGAGACATCTTTCAGCCACAAGCACCTGCTAAGACCTTTGTGGAAGGACACCCTTGACCTCACGTGGTTTAAAGGTTATAGCTCAGTTCAGTCTTCTCCCCTTACTCCAGCCGGGGGGCAACACTTCCCTCCAGCCGACTCACCTATGAATCACCAACCAGCCTCTTCATCTCACCCACCCAGCTCCAAACCTTGTGTACGAACAATTAGATCTATTGTCATGCTAAACAGCCTGCTGGGCCCCTGCATTCCCCCACAACTCCTCTATTCACCATCTGGCCTGCAGGGGAAGACATTTTTAGTGCACCCAGTTGTTTTTTTTTAAGTAATAAATGGAAATGGCACTTTTCTGGCTGATTTACCAGCGGTGGCCGCAGAGTGCGGGGCTGCGCAGTTGCCATGCAGCCTCTCACCAGCAGCGAGCAGGAGCACCGAGATGCAAAGCCCGAACGGATGAATCATGCGGAGCAGCGAGGCTTGGGGGTGGTTTTAGCCTCGGAGTTGTCAGAGCAATGCACAACTTCAGAGATGGCCCTCGCAGCCGAGCTCAGCCCAGGTCTGCGTGCTGTGTCCACCAGAAAGGACCCTGCTCCAGCTGCGAGCTGAGTGACAGCTGCTCACAGCAGCTCGGGGTTTACTCATTCAGGTCAAGCTGGAGACACTTTTGTCTGTGGAGAACTAAAGTGGCAAAAGGAAAAACCAGAGGTTTTGGACAAGGAAGAAGTCAGCAGTGCTTTTGCCAACAGCTGCTCACCACGCTGCAGACACCCCTTTGGGGGGATCACAGCAGCTCTGCCTCCACAGAGGGGTGAGGCTCCCACACCAGCACATCTCCCACAGTGATGGAGTTCAGGTTTCTGGAGGCCCTTGCTCTCCAGCACTGGCAAATCTTCCTCAAACCAGCAGGCAAAGTGATCCAGTTTTCTAAGCTCTCTGGGGGCTGAAGGCAATGGCAGAGGCAGTGAATTACTGCCAGCACTGGGTAACAGCATCCTCCATCCTAGAGGGTAAGCTACACCCTACAGAACAGCATTACTCCACTTCAATGGGAGTAAAAGAGCTCATCCAAAGCAAAACCAAAGCAAAGACTTCTAAGCTCACTTGGCAAGAATGAATTCACTGTATTGCCCTCCAGGAAGTGATATTAACTAAACCCTGTCAGTCACACATGAAACAATTTCTGCTTTGTAGGTTGTTCAAGAGCAGTTTTGTGAGCAGATGACATTTGAGATGGAGTATGTTTTAGTTCTTTTTGCCAAGGGAAAGATATCATTTGGTTTCCAGGACAAAGATATTTTTATTTCAAAAGACAGGTAAGCAGTTTCCAGAGCTCATTACTCTCACAAGCTTTTCTGACAGTAAATGTAGCTGGTGACTGTTCAAGATGAAAAAGAAGTACCTTGTACGAGACAGGGACAAGACATTCAAGGATCTGGTCAGCTTTGAATAAGACACTTCAGAAGACAGCAGCTACTTCCAGAGCACCTTAAACACTTGAGCAGCTCAACATCTCTGCAAATTGGGAAAATTATATTTTAAGGATCACTTAATGGGCTGCAGTAGCTAAATAGCTTGCTTGCATCCATCCTGGGAGGACTTATTCCATTCCACTTTCGTGGGGAAAAAAGATCAGTCTTCACTCACCCCCAGACAAATTAAGTTCCCCAAGCCTTCTCCCAGCATCCATACCAGCAGCCTGGCTCAGGATCTGCAGGAGGTCCCGTCCCCACCACAGACCAAGAGACCAGGCTCACACCCTGAACCAGCAAAGTTACAGGCAGGGCTTATGTTTCCCCAGTATAGGACAAGCTTAGGAGAAGAGACCAGCTGGAATGAGGCAGGAGACTGGGAGAGATGCCACTGCCATCTTCTCCTCCCAGACACCCAAGAAGTCAAAGGTCCCATGTCTGTGGGAGGGTTGCAGGCTCCTGGGTTTGGACCCTGACCCCTCTAGAGCTGCCAGGGCGCTCTGTGCGCTCACAGCCAGAAAAAGGGGTCAGTGTCCTGGCAGGCACATTTGCAATCACACAGACCCCCAGCCCAGCAGCCTCCCTGAGCACAGCCTGGCAGAAACGCTGCAGCAGTGGCTGTGCTGTGCAGCAGGAGCCACACGGTAGCTTTGCAACCTTAAAATTTAGCAAATCTCTTTGCTTTAATAATGTTCACTGGAAGCCAGAGCAGCACAGAGATATTAATACATCTTTAAAATGGATCCATCTGCCCCGGAAAATCCATCTGATCCCCTTTGTGGGGGAGGTGCAATACAAAAAAAGAGGGGTGTGTTCCCTGCTATTGTCCCTGCTCAGCACCAAGGCTGCAACTCCATTATAGATCTCCTCATCTGCACACAGGCAAATCTCAAGGAGAACAAATGATTTAAATGGACTGGCTTTTATTTCCAAAGAGGAGAAGAATTCCTGTTTGTTCTCGGGATTGTAATTTCCTCCCCATGCTGCAGAGGATACGAACAAATGAGCAGGGAATGAAAGGGATTAATGAATGAATGAGTGAGACCTGGGCTCCCAGCTGCAGGGGGAAGGGGGGAAGCAGCCACAAAGCGAGGGGCTGCCAGAGCACAAACCCGTACGGCTGGTGCTCAGCACTGCCCACAACAAGGGCTCCCGGGACCCTCCCTCCTCCCCGTTCAAATGGAGATGCATTAACAAGCAACCCTGAAAGGATTCTCTTAAGGGAAAAGAAAGCAAAGAGAGAAGTAATATGTATTTAAAGTTTAGCCCAACCACATGTTGCACAGAAAGGGCTGGTTTTGCAGAAATGCTGAACTCCTGGCTGCTCACACCACTCAGTTCCCAGCAGCTTTTGTTCTCCTTGAGAGCTGGACCCACACGATGCTTGTTTCCTCCCAAACTCCTAGAAGCTGCAGAAAACTAAAAAGGCATTTGGTATCTACTGCGGTATTTATACCAAGCATTGCTCATTTGAGGCCTCTTGGCTCTCCTGGATGGATCAGGGACACGTAGTCCTGTGGATGCTGCAAGACAAGCAAAAATTACGTCTTATTTTCCCCTTGTTTCCAAGCTATTTTAAGTGAAGTCCAGCATCAAAGTTTGGGATTAGGATAGTGTTCAGCCTGGAGATTGAGCTGGTCCGATCCACATGGTGGTTGATTCTCAGTGCTGGCAGATTCCAATAAGCTGCATCACTTCACCCTTTGCTCTCAATACTCCAAGAAATATCTTTGATTTGGCTTCCCAGCGCTTGAGAATGACAGGACATATGAAAGCTGCATGAAAACCATCAGCTTGTTTGGGTGGGAGAAACAAGCAACACCACCTTCTAAATCTAAAGAGTTAGCAGTTACCCATCATGCTGCTATAATGTATGGCTTAATTTAAAAGCAACCTTACTTTGCAGATTAATTATTATAGTCTCTGACTGGATGAGCTTGCAATAAATCACCTGGGTGTGAAATTGCACAGCAATTACCTAATTGTACCTTGAGCATGTAAATGTAGGTAGAGGTGTCACCTAATGGAGACTGATGTTGGGGAACTGCAGGATACAGCCAGCAGAAGGAAGTCACAGTGCAAATCAGGTCGGGGAAGGAGGTGGCAAATGAGAACAGAGATCAAAACATTTAGCACCATTCAAATCAGTTTTCAGGAGTAACATGCAAAACCAACGCAGGATTTTCAGGGACCTGCAAATGATGCTGGAAGTTGCTGGAATTCCTCACAGACAGAGCTGGGGTGGCAGATGGAGATGACCAACTGGCCAGGACAGCCCCAGCCTCGCTAGCTTGGAGGGCACTTTGTCACCCTCAGGTGCACCTGTGGGATGTCTGGGTGACCTGTCCCCCTGCACAGCACCAGCACTGGCACCCCACAACCTGCTGCCTTGGCCCCAGCTGCCAGCACAGCACTGGGGCTGCTTGGTCAGGCAGTCCAAGAGGCAGAGGAACAACCTCTCACTTTGCTGGAGGTGACCCCAAAATTGGCAAGTGGCATTGCCAAGGAAAGGTGGCACAGTCCTGCAGAGCTGGAGGGAGCCAGGATACAGTAAAGCACCTCTCAACACTAACAACACTTTTAGCCTCATAGGTGAAATTCAATTTGCCAGAGGAGCTGGGGTTTATTACAATGATGAAAGGACTAGGAACAAATGCAAACACTGTTGGATGGAAGCTGCGAACACTTCAGCATTATAAGCACATATCCAGGGCTCAAGTTAAGAGAAGTAGCTGAACCAGGCTGCAATCTACATCCAGGGTCAAGACCTTGATTAGACCCAGCAGGAGATGTGGATCCTTCTCTAATTCACAGCCGCCTCCTTCACCACAGGCTGCCCACAGGGTTGCCCAGCAACACAAGGACTGATATTGCCGATTTATCCAGAGCAAGACCTCGGGCTCCCAAGAGGAGATGCTCTTACCTGACACCATGCAAGTTGCATTTGCACTCAGCCATGGTGAGCTGTTGGGGAAAACCAGGAGCCCCCAGCACCCCCATCACTCACAGGGCTGGGACCCTGCCTGCATTGGATGCACCAAGCAAGAAGTAGCATACATACATTACATAAATATATACATATTTACATGGCATAGCTGCCTGCAGTCTCCCACTAACACATCCCAGCAAACAGGACCCTGGCATCAGCTCCAGTTGCTGAACTGAAGGTTGCAATAGGGCTAGATCCATCCAAAGTTGATGTTGTTATTTCTCAGTAAGCTCCTGGCAGGAGGCAGACCTTGCACACAAGCAGAGGAAGCACGAATCTGGGCCCATTTCTGCCAGCAGGTTCACAAACACAGAAACGCAACAGGATCCTTCTCCAGGATGAAAACAGGTCACCACTGAAGTCCTGCAAACATTGCAGCCCACAAATGTATTGTGCTCCTTCCCTTTACTCCAAATCACAGCTTTTTCAGCAGCAGCAGGCTCCCCGATGTACAGGGCACTCCCGGAACAGGGTCTGCTGCATCCATGGCCCCTACACCAAAGCATCAGGATTTGTCCAGAGCCCAGCAGCACTGCCCGACATCATCCAGGATCTCAGCTTCTTAACCCAAAGGGCCCTTTCCCAGCAAAAGCCCTAGCTGCAGCCCCATCTACTTCCCAATACTATATTAAAAATATATATATATGGCAAGCTTAAGTTAATATTTATGACTGATTACCTGCATTATCAGGAAATCAGCAATCCTGTTAGAGAGAGCTGAGATAAACTGTTCCTCCAGCCCCTAGAGAGCCCCACGAGCCATGCCTGGAAGGACAGAAGGCAGCAGGAAAAAGAATTCATTCTTCACTAGGAAAGAAAAGTTTCCTGAGGAATGAAAAGCTGACAAAAGCTGCTTTGCTATTGCAGAGCTCCCAGGGAAATGGGGCCAATTACAAAATCTGCCTGGGATTTAGCAAACAGCTGCTGGGAAACATGTCGATTTGAATGGAGAAAGAAATAAGTTTGGAGAATTACTAGCAGTGCAAGAGAGATTTCCATGCTCTGCACCCAGACTGTCTGTAGCACTTAATCCTTATCAACCTCTGGTTGCACAGCTGGAGCTGTGGGTCCATCAGCCTGGGGATGACAGTGACTGCCCAGGGCTCAAGCCCAACTCTCTGTCCTGCTCTGGGTAGTTCCAGCCTTATCTTACAACAGTGGAACCTTTGCCTCTTCCACCCATAACTCCACCCAAGCTCCTTTGTTCTTTAACACTACAGGCAGTGGAGAAATATGTTTTGGTTTTCACTTGTATGCATGTTTTGACATGTAGGATTGAGATGATCAGTCAACAGATCTTATGCCATACCAGCATGTTCTGATATTGAACCCATGAGGGGGCTCCAGTCTTGCAGCCCTGCCCCTGGACCCCCAACACCTCTCAGAGCTGTCTCCATTTGCCCTTAGGAAGTATTTAGCATTTGGGCTGACATATCCAGTTTATTTACTTGTTTGCCTGCTAGACAAAAAGCAAATAGTGATCCTTGGTGTCCCTAAGAGGCAGGGGCATCTCCAGGAGGTCTAGGTCTTCATTAGTCTCCAGACAGCTCTCCATCCACAGCAGAAGGGACAGGTTTCATTAAGAACAAGGTGAGCCATTCCCCCAGCAAGACAGCAGCTAACAAAGGAAATCACTCAAAGTCACCTCCGACACATACAACTTAATTAAACAAGGATTCTTCCTAAAAGGCACCATTAGATTTCTGGAGCCATGGGAGAACTGAGAGAAGCACAGAGCCGCCTGCCTGCAGCCCCCGGGGCTGCGTTAGCAGGTCACATTTCCAGTGCCAGAGAAAGACACTTCATTTTCTTGCAAATAGAGCTCATCAAGAGCAATTCTTCCCTGAAGGTTTCCCATCTCTAAAGTGGTGCCATAGCCCAATGCTACATCATCCCATTTGCACCCCTATATATACAGGGCTCAGATCTGGACTCCCTCCAGCCTTAGGGCTCCTGCGTCCTTCCTTGGAAAGCCATTGACTCCTTGCAGCTTGGAACAGTTCTGGTTGACCCCCACACCTTTCATCTCCAATTCATACAAGAAAACAGAAAAAACCCCAAACATATTTTGTCAGGTGCTCTGAGTCCAGTGCTCCATCTCTCTCTACACCACCAGACAGACTCATTGGCAGCTTTTCCATGTGCAGATATGTCATTTAAATGGAATTATGCCAGTAGCAGGGATCATGCTGTTCCTGTTCTGTAGTCATGCTTTGGAAATGGATGCAAACTTATTTAATATCAAATTCTTACTTTCCTCAGATCTGTCAGTACAGCTCCCTTGGCTTCAGTGCAGCTCAAGTGCTGGGTGCAGCTGAAAGCAGGATCTAGCATACAGCACTCCGGAGTTATTAGCAGTGCATGAATAATTCGGATACAATGCCCTTTTAATGCCAACAGCAGTGATAAAACTGCAAGAACAGAGCTGGTAGAAGTCTTTTTTCTGCTCACGTATGAGTGCAGTCTGGTTTCCACCTGCTGCCTCCAGCTAGCACAGCACTGGGGAAGGCAATGGCTGCTGCTGGTTCACCAAACGCACTCTGGACACTGGAATTTGTGGATGCTGCGGCCAAGGCGGGACCAAGACCCCACCTCACTGCATGGCTGGCTTCTCACAGCCAGTACCAAGAGGGTGGCCAGATGTCTGATGGTGACCAGGAGCCCCAGACCTCGGACTCTGCAGCGTCACAGTGCTGACAAGGGAGCTCACTGCCCACATCCCAGGGTGGGAAACACCTCCTCTTCCCATCTGAGCACTCCAATGACCATCACCTGCTCAGCCAAGCAAGGTGCTTGGTTTAGTCAGGATGCAAGATGAGCCCGGCCAATTCATGCCATCCCATCAGGAGACAAAACTCCCCCCTTGGGGTGGAAGTCATTAGCAGACAGCACAGTATTTCTAGCTTCAGTTGGCCTGATTTTATCCATCAGACACAAGGTCTCACTCTGCCTTTTTTTTTTTTTCTTCAAAATAAGCATTCTTTGCCATCTGGCAAAGTACTTAGAGTGTAACTAAGTCACCCAGTCCTTCGTTTGATAAGGACTAAGCAGATTGAGCTCTCGCATTTGCTCCCTCCAAGGGATTTCCTTCTACATGCCTTCCAAGTTTTCAGTATCCTTTTAAAAACCCCAATACCAAAGCCACATGGGCAATTCAAGAAGCTCTGGCCTTGCCACTGCACAAAGGGGCAAGATGTCACCTCCCTGCCCTTGCCCCCATCCTGTAACCATTCTTCCTTCCTACCTAGCAGGAAGAACCAGTGAGACAACCTGTGCCATCCTCCACCCCCTTAAAGGCTCCTACATTTCACCCCTTTGATAACTGTGCTGCACACCAGCAATACCAGCCAGCTGCAAGTGTCCTGTTCCAGTACTGCACAGTGCTAACAGAAGGATTTCTATATCCAGAGTTACCTTGGGATGTGTAGGTATAGTCAGGGGGCTTAACCTTGCCTGTTCCCACCCCAGGCCCCGCTATGCTCACAGGATTATTGCTAACTCACCATTGCAGATGGTTTCCAAGAAAGCTCATTCTCTCCTAACACTGGTTCCTGCATACAGGGCAGCTTGCTAGCAGCTATTTCAGAGACAGCTCAGGAAGAGGCATGAATTTCATCTCATTTTAGGAGTGCATCAAGGAAAACATAAAAGTAGTCCCTCTAGATGCATTAAGATAAAGTTACACCTGGCTTAGGTTGATGCTGTGCAGCCATTTCTGCTGGAAGAGCTTCTTGCTTAAATCTACACATCCCCACAGCTGCTGACAGCTCTCAGCAACAGCTGGAATGCTTGAAAGAAGCGAATCAGGCTTTCAGGAGAGAGGAGAAAAAACCCACCACACATTTCCTTTTGCTTCCATGGCATTGTCCTCTCTTTTCCAAGTATCTTATTCAGAGCATTATGCACAAAGATTACATCCCAGCCTGCCCCCCAAGTTCAGCTCGAGCACACCTTTTAGCTTTTAAAGCCTCATAGAGGGACAGGGAAAGACTTATAATGCCAGCACTCCCAACTAAAATGAATGAAAGCGTTGATGTAGCTGCACACCAACGGGAACATCTGCGGCAGAGCACAGCCCGGGTGTCTGGAGGTTTGCAGCGAGGGGCACAGCCTTGGCATCACCTCGTGCTTCCTGATGCACAGCAGCACACAAGCAAGGAAGCAGCTGCTGTAGGAGCCAAGAAGGAACTCCAGGATCAAATGAGGCTGCAGAGGGTCAGTTGCCATTGTGTCCTCTATCCCCCATTGCAGATACACCTCAAACTCTTTACTCCGATTAAAGACAAATACATAGGTAACTTTTCCTCCCGCAAGATATCTTACAGCTGCACCTTTCATGCTGAAGTTTCAGCTCTGGTGATTGAGGGGACCTGAAGCACCTCTTACAAGAGGCTTGGTGACTGCAATAAATAATCCCTGAGGAACAAGCGCTGCTCTTGCAGCTCAACTCAGAAGCACCAGCCAACTGCTATTGTGAAGTTCAGTGACCCCAGGATGACGGACAGCAGCAGCTTCAGGACAAACTGCTGCCCCAAAGCAGGCAGGAGCTCCCCAGCTGCCCCCCCAGCAAGCACAGGCAGTGTGGGAGCAGGCTACCAACTTATTTCAATTTTTAGCAACAAGTTTATGGGGGGAGAGAGGGACAGCAGCTTTGTTATTTGGAACAGACTTATAGGACAGTCTCTGCATGTGTGGCAGGAGCTGCGACATGCAATTCTCTTTGGGATGCCCCAGGGCTACTGCCCACACAGGGGGCTCCACCTCCCCCAAGCGCTCCATCTAGCACATCTGCTGGCAATATGGTTTTAGGTGACTAAAAAACACCTTTGCTAAGATGAAAATTACTCCATCCTCCAGCATAAAGCCTTGTTGAAGAGTAAAAGCATGTAACTGGCTTTACAGGCTGGCCCCAGACCCATAAGTGCCTGGCAGAAAGATAACAGCCCTCAGGTATTGAGTGTTTTTCTACTTAAAGAGCCCTTTAAGTGCAGAAATGTACCACTTTGAAAAATCTGCCTTTTTAGTGCAAATGGAATCCAATCACATAAAATACCATGTGCACATTTGAAAGAAAGCTCTCAGGTTATAAGTTTGAAACAAAAGGGAGTTGCAGCCTTGATGTGGGCTCTGAAAGTTGTGTACAACTTTGGATGCAAGAACCACTACTCAGTTGGGAAACGGCCTTAAGTCAAAGTCAAACCAGTGTGCAAGGGTGGTGAGAAGTCAGACCAAGTCTTCAACATCTGCTGAAGGTCCCCAAGGGACAGGGCTCATCCTGCATGTTCCCACAAGCAGCAGGACACTTGGGATCAAAGACCCTCTGGGCATCCTGTCAACCCCTCCAGGCTCTCAGCTTGGCCCCTGAAGCCAAATGATCAGCAAAGAGAGACCCTCAAAGGAGATAGATATTAAGGGGGGGCACAAGTGCCACACTGCTGCAAACCTCCTCCCGGCACTCAGGAGATGTTCAGGAGTGAGAGCTGGGTACAGCAGCAGGGAGCAGTGCAGAAACACAAGGGCTGGCAAGAAGATTGGCCTCAGACAAAGCAGTCAACAATGCAGAGAGGATGCTATTTGTTTGAAGACTCCTAGCACCTTCCTCCTCAAAACAGAGCATGCCAGTCTCTCCTACACATCCCACAGGCGCTTTGCCAGCTGCCATGGGCCACCTTTCAAGCAGCAGCCCAGTTTTCAAATAGCACAAAGTATAATCACAACCAACCTTCCTTCCCACTCCTCCCCACAGTGCCTGCTTTGTGCCAGCTGCTGGCTGGAGACTCACCCCTTCCCACCCCATCCTGTAACCATATTGGCAATTAGCTTCCCTCAAGATGAGAAGAAAGAAACACCCCTTTCAGCCTCGCATACAGAGAACAAACCACGTATTGTAGTGCTGTAAGTGAAGTTGTCTCGACCTGTCACCAGCAAGGTGCTGTAGACAGGACTTGGTGTTCACAGGGCTGATTTGTTTGCGGAGCTGTTGAAATATCTTCATTAATCTAATTTCTTGCTGTATCGCCTGAATCGAAATTAAGAGCCCAGAGCAGCAGATGTTGTTAATACTCCAACTCATCAACACAAAGACCTTCAAAATGCAAAACAGAAAAGTCTAGTGGTCTTGGGGGTTGCTGGTGCAGACACTGAGCAGCTCTCCACCTTCCCTTAGCACCTTAATCACCAAGTGCTCCCAGCCCCATTGCAGTTACGGACTCAGCCTCCCAAGCAGCACAGCACAGATGTTCATCCCATTTGGTTTAAAGCCTTGGGTGTGCAGAGCAGCTAAGGAACAGTCTGGAGCTTCATGAGCTAAAGAGACACTGCAGAGCAGACCATTAATCTCCCAGTTCCTTGCCTTAAACTGTGTTTCCTCCTTTCCAACCCCCAGCACAAGCCAAAGACACTCTGGGAGTCCTGACTCAGTCACTTGTCTCTGACCCAAACCATGTCCCTACCAGCCACCTCCTTTCATGAGAAGCCCAGCAAAAAGCTCAGGTCTCTGAGCACTTCTCCAGACCAAAACCCAGGAAAGATGCTTCAAAGAACCCAGTGAGTGCAAACACATTGCAGGAGAAGTTATGCTACTTGCTCAAGTTCCATAATCTATAGCCTTGAACTCTAAATAGCGGGGCTCCTTTACCTCAAGCCAGGCATTGCAGCACAAACCTTCAATCCGCTCAAGTGAACCGCGAGCAGGATGCCAAAGCAAATCGGGAAATGAGAAACGCTTCAGCCGTTCTCTCCAGACGGAAATAATCCAGCATTTCTCTCAGCCTAAAGCAGTGCATCATTGAGGTAAGAAAGACTCCTGGCTACTTCAATCATTCTTGCTGGATTTAGTTTGTGTTTTCTTGGCTTTTCACATGTAATTAACAATGTGCAGGTTCCAGTAAATGATCTCAAATAAATCCATATATGACTAACAGACAGCAGCTCCAGAAATTCACATAGTGGCAACTGAAAGCCTGGATTCAGATCATTACTTGGGGGCTTAGCTAGCTCATTACGTACCACAAGCCTGCATTGCGATACCATATCGGTTTTCCTGCTGCCGAGCAGATCCCAGGAACCAAGCTGTAGTTTGCAGATGGTCACACCACGGCGATTTCTACAACAAACTCATTGGAAGAAAAAATGCAAAATTTAAGCTTCTCCATTTCCCAGTCATCAGAAAGCAGCAGATGCCAATGAACCACAGCACATACACACACTGGTTATGAAGAAGGATTAACTGTTTAATCCCCAAAATCCTGGTTCCAAGGACAGTTTGTTTTTTCTTGAAAACCTTGGCCTTACACCTCCCAATCCCAGCCCTGACAAGTGACAAAGTTTCAGCCCAGAAACTTTCATCAATAATCTTTTTTGAGCAAAAGTCTCTTTCTAACCCCCTGCCCAAACTCCCAGCTGTAACACACTGCAGGATCACAGGCATCACAGGCATCCTACAGCAGCAAGGAAGCTGCCAAAAACTCCCAGGTGAGGCTAAAAACCAGATGGGTCCCACACCTCCCAGACAAGCTCTAACACCTGACACCATTATCTGCTTTTCATCCAACACCAGGCACTTTAGTGCAAATTTAAGGTCTGCCAAACCTTGTTGAAATTAATCACCAGATGTTCCTTTCTTATGCTCTGCTGTAAGAAGTTGCTTATATGATACTCAAGAAGCTCAGAGTTAATTATATTCTAGTGGAAAATACCTCAAGTATAATAATACTGCAATTGTATGCTGAACTACTGCTAGCCTGTGATAACAGGGCTGTTGCACTGTGATGATATGAGCAGAGCTCAGAAGTAATTGTCAGAGCTTCACACGTATTGCAACACACACAAGAATTTAAGCACTTGCCAGTTTTAGGTAGTTTGTAACATCCTTTTCTATCCCAAATCACACAGAGCATCCACACACAAAAGCTCTTGAAATCAGAACGTGCTTCACGGGTTGCAACAAAGTCAAAGCAGATGCGCCATGTTACTCCTCTCAGACGTTGTTTTCCAAGTGGTACCATTTGTTGGCAAATAGATAAAGCCAGAACCACAAACAGCTGTGGCACAGCTGGTTTCTGCAGAGTTACTAAAACATTTCCAAACACCATGCCAGGAACTGCAGGAGCTGTTAACACAGGCATTAAAGCAGGTAGCCGTACCTGGCAGAGCTGCTTAGCTCAGGCACAGAGCATGCGATTCCCACCTGGCTGTGCCTTGCACACTACAAGAAACTAGAAAAACAATCCCAAGGCCACACTTTCTCTTATATTCTCAAAAAACATTGTGAGCCAATTTACACCAAGTTAATCCAGGAGTTAACCACAAGGATCTTATGGTTACAGGGACTGCAAAAACGCGACTTGGATGCAACAGAAAAAGACTGAAGGGGCTCAAACTTGTCCCCTTGCTCTGCTCCCCTTTGGAGCACCAGGATCAGCAGCAGAAGGTCGAGCTGGGAACAGGATGCCCCATTAGAAGAGGCAGCCAGCCCACATTTTCAGTCCTGAGTATCTTTTTACACTTTGCCAATACTCTTCCATCTCCAGGAGAAAAAAGGAAAGAAAAAAAAAAGAAAGAAGAAAGAAGTGAACAAAACCACCACGCTTACCTGCTGAGAGCCCATGGTCCTGGTGCACAGCACTAGTGCATGAAGTGTTGTTTCTGCAGTCACATCGGTCCTGTTTTCCCTTGGGATGAGGGCAGCATCCCACAGGAGAGCCAGGAGCAGCCGTGGCCTCCACCATCAGTTTCCTCCATGGCTGCTCATGCCACACAGATGACAAGGGCTGGATCCTGCTCTTCTATCCATTGCCACACACTTGTACTCTTCTTCCCTGGCAGCCTCCTGGCTCACAGTCCCACATCCACCCTTATTCCAGCTCACAGGAGCCCCTGAGCAGATCATTCACTTATAAAACCACGTTCTGCCACCGCTCTGCTTGATGACCATTGCTTGAGCTCCAAGAGGAACACCTTACATCTGTCTATCTTCTCACAGCCCTGCCACAAAGACTCACTGCAGAGAGCCCAGGACAGTCCCCATCAACTGCTTTTTAGGTTTCTTGCCACACACAGCTGCTCTGCTGGAGATGCACCACAGTCCCACTCAGAGCAAAGGGAAAAAAAGACCCCAAATTTAAGGAAAGACCTCACCAACATCACCATGAGCAGCATAATAAAGGCCCCAAGGCAGCTAAACAAAAACCTAACATTAAAACATCCTAACATAAACTTAAAAAATATCTAAAAAGAAAGAACAAACTCACCCCACCCTCTATTTGTAAGTGGAGGAAAAGAAAGTGTAGCCTCGCAGGACCACCCACAGCCAGCTGATGAGACTCAGTTCATCAGGGCTGATTAAGAGGCTTCAGCTGGAGAGAAGTGTGAGTTCCACCAGGGACAAGGCTCTGCTGGTGCCCCTGTGAGGAGCAGGACCCCCCCACACCTCTGTGACAGCTAAAATCGCAGGATTGAAAAGACGTGAACTGAGATTAGTCTTGACGTTTCTGGGTCTTGCAATCACAGTGGGTGACAAAAGCAAGTTCTGGATCAGAGCCTTTCCCAGAACAATTTAAACACGTCTATTTTAAGGAGAGATTGAGTTAAACAAAAGGGTGACAGGCCAGAAGTTGAAAGCACAAGATGTGGTGTCCTGGGATTATGTTAAAATCAGGCTGCCTGAGTAGTCTCCAAAATACATATTTTGTTGAAATTGGGGAGAAAAAGTGCTGCAACTGCACAGCCCACTGCCCTTTGTGCCGCTCGCGAGTCCTCGTCCCCTTGCATGCTGTGGAGAGGCACTGCTGCCCAAAATCGCTTGACCCCCTTGCAGGATGGAGGCTCAATTTAGAAGGAGGAAATAATCAGGCAGGAAGTGAAAATTAAACCATTCAGTGGAAAACGGAGGGGAATGTTTTTTTCATTCATCTGCCTATGCTGGCATCTTGTCAAAGGACTATTATTGGGAAACCGCGGTGGGAACCGGGGACTTGGGTAGGGGTAAAGCTGTATTTTTCCTCCTTGAGTGACTCCTGAAAGCTATCCCACAGCAACAAGAGACGGGCTCGAGGTGAAACTTGAACTTTTGGTGCATTTCCCTGTCAGGTCCGTTCATGCCTCCCCCAGGCAGCAAATCCAGCAGTGTCAGCAGAGACACGAGACCATGGTGCAAGGAGATTTAGTGTTTTCCAGCCCGGCCGGAGCACTGCATGCTCTGCACAGCCCAAGCACTGCGTGCTCTGCACGGCCCGATGTGCCTGAGCGTGCACAGCGCCCGCCCTGGGGGCTGCGGGGGGCTCTGTGAGGAGAGGATGGGGCTGCCCTGTGCTGGATGCAGCCACTTCCAGGTGGTTCTGGTGGGCTCCAGATGGCTCCAACAGCCCCAACACATGGCACAGCTGATCCCATCAGTGATGCTGGTGGTGCTTTTGCGGAAATGTATTTAAGACATGGTAAAATGCAATGAGGCACTGGAGAGGAGAAAAAGTGTGAGAAGTAGCACTGCAAGCCACCAAGTGTGGTGAGGGAAGAAGGGATGAAGAGGTGCTGCAGGTGTTCCCCAGAAGCCTCTGGAGGAGTCCTTGCTAGCAGAGATATCAATGCCTGGGACTAATATTAATTGACAGTAAATTAAGTTTTGCTGCGTTGAGTCTGTTTGATCTGTGACAGTAGCTGGTGAGTGATCTGTCTTTATCTCAACCCATGAGCTGTTTCACTTTACTTTCTCCCCAGTTCTTATGAGAAGGAGGAGTGAGAGCGGCTGGGTGGGCAGCTGGGAGCAGCCAAGGCCAGCTCACCCTGATGGCCCTGAGACACAGACCTGGGGCAAGCTCTAGTGCACGTCCCCAGTGCATGGTCACAGTGCATGGCCTTGGTGCACGGCTCAAAGCACGGCGCCGGTGCATGGCTGCAGTGCACAGCTCAACGCATGGTCCCAGTACGTCACTGCAGTGCACAGCTCAATGCACAGCCCCGGTACGTCACTGCAGTGCACAGCTCAATGCATGGCCCCGGTACGTCACTGCAGTGCACAGCTCAATGCATGGCCCCGGTACGTCACTGCAGTGCACGGCTCAATGCACGGCCCTGGTGCACGCCGCAGTACAGGGCTCAACGCACAGCTCCGCTGCATGGCTGCAGGGCACAAGTCAATGCATGGCCCCATTACATCACTGCAGTGCACCCCTCAGTGCACAGCCCTGGTGCATGGCTGCAGTGCACAGCTCCATGCACGGCCCCGGTGCACGCCTGGCCGCCGTCTCGCTCCCAGCACACACTCCCTTGCCAGCCCCGGGCCGCTCCGGTCCCCGTTGCTCGGTCCCCGCCGCTCGCAGTCCTCCAAGCCCCCAGGGGGCGCGCTAGCGCCCGCCTCTCTGTGCCGGCGCCCGGGCCCGGCGGCGGAAGGAAGCGACTTCCGCGACGCGCCCATGGAGCCCGGCGGGTCGCGCAGCCCCAGGTAGGGCGGTTCGGGTGGGGAGGCTGCGGAGGGGTTGCCCGGCACATGGGGTCGGTGCCCGGGCTGTGCGGCTGCTGCTCTCCCGTCACTGTGCGCCCCTTCTCGCCCCGTAGCGCGGCGGAGCTGCTGGAGGCCCCTGCCCGCAGGGCCCCTCGGCGTCCCCACGGCCAGAAGGATTTCATCCCCGACGGGTCGGCCGAGCAGGCGGAGAAGCTGCGCCGGTGCCGGGAGGAGCAGTGGCAGCTCCTCTCCGAGGAGCCTGTGGAGCCGTCGTAAGTGCCGGGGCTCGCAGGGCTGAGCTGAGCCCCCGAGCAGGGGCCTGTAAATTCCTTTTTCCCTGGGAGGGATCGTGTCGAGGGGCAGAGCAGAGCTGCGGGGGTTCTCACAGAATCCCAGAATGTCAGGGATTGGAAGGGACCTCAAAAACCCATCCAGTGCAGTCTCTCTGCTGGAGCAGGAACACCCAGCTGAGGTTCCACAGGAAGGTGTCCAGGCGGGTTTGAATGTCTGCACAGAAGGAGACTCCACAACCTCCCTGGGCAGCCTGGGCCAGGCTCTGCCACCCTCACCATGAAGAAGTTTCTTCTCATATTTAAGTGGAACCTCCTGAGTTCCAGTTTGTACCCATTACCCCTTGTACTACCATTGGTTGTCACCAAGAAGAGCCTGGCTCCATCCTGTGATACTCACTCTTTACATATTTATAACCATTAATGAGGCCACCCCTCAGTCTCCTCCAAGCTCCAGAGCCCCAGCTCCCTCAGCCTTTCCTCATAAGGGAGATGTTTGGGTGTTACCATGAGTAGAACCATGGTGGCAGTAGCAGGTGGGTGTTAGCACAGCCCATTTCCTTCCTGTCCCCTCAATTCATCTGCTCACAGCTCCCAGGTTGGACTGCAGCTCACCTGCTGTTCCCAGGGAGCAGAGTGTCACACTAGTGGCTCCAGGGTGAGTGTTCAGAAAGTCCTTTAAAAAGCCATTATTTTCTCAGGTGTGTGTGTAAACCTGTAGCCTGTTTTCTTGGGCATGGTCCAGGTTACACAGCCCCTTGTTGATGCTCACGTGTGGCCTTGTGCAGGCTCAGCTGACTCTCAGTGACCCTGGCTTATCAGTTTTGGTGGTTTCAACAGTGCTACCAGTCTCTGGAGTTTATAGTTTCTTGGGAGATTTTCACACGCTGCCTCCCGGCACAAACTTTCCCTCTTTGGTGTGCGGTTTTCTGGTAACTGTTTCTCTGTCTGCAGTGAAGAGTAGCAGCGGAAACTGTTCACATAAAATCACACCACTGGGGACTTTAGAGAGAGAACAGTGACCTCCAGCAGACAGACAGAGTGGGCAGTTATCTCCCACTGTTACCACAGCTGGGTTTGTTCAAGTCCATCCTTAAATGCATGTCTGGGGCAGCAGTGGAGACCCTCAGGCTGGGAGGGCAACTGGGCAGGTTTAGGTTTCCTTTCAGATGGGGAAATTACGGTGCTGACTAAAGATGCAGAGCAAGTCCATGGTGGACCCTGCAGGCCTTACTTTCTGTTTCCTGGAGCCACCTGCTAAAAATGCGTGTTTGCATTCTTACAAAGACACCCTCCACCTCTCAGCTGTTAATTTTTTTTCTGAGTCCCTGTGGGTGGGATATGGTAATTTGGGAGTGTCCTGGCGCGATATATCACAGCTTAGGCTGTGCATCTCCAGCAGGTTGCTGTAGCTTATGGGCAGACATCTGCAGTGCTGACTGAAGACACTCTTAACTAGTTTCTGATTATAAAATCTTCAGCTGGTACTGATAGATCCAGAGGATAACGTCTTTCCAAAGGTTTACCCTGTAAAAATGCCACACGGAAGTTTGCTGCCTTTTGACACCTTCTTGAGCTTGTTGTGTTGCTACAGTGGGAGTTGATTGTAGGATGTGCTTGTAATAACAAACTAATCTTTAACCTCCTCAGGAGGAATCTGGTGAAAGCTGAGTGGAAGCCAGCACAGGGCATTGTGGAGCTGCAGTCCCCTGCGGTGAGTCTGCTGCAGAGCGTACTCGGTGTCATCATCTCCCGCTGGCCATTGCAGATTCCTTAATTTGCTGCTTGGAAGGGGAGAGAGCCTGGTTGTCAGCAGGGAACAGCCAGAGCCCCTCACGGACTTGTGCTTCTGTTCCAGGGGAAGTTCTGGCACACCATGGGGTTCTCAGAGCGTGGCAAACAGTGCCTGCTGCCCGAGGAGGCTCTGTACCTGCTGGAGTGTGTAAGTAGGATATTTGCGCCGGGGATGGGGGCATTGGGTCCTTCCTGAATGATTGGAGGGACTGCAGCGGCTTTGGACTGAAATCACTTGACTTGTGTAGGTTGAGCAGCTGATATACACCTGGTTCTCAAGGAATTGCCTCTTTTAGCCTGTTTGCTGGTGGAGCTGTTTGTCTCCAGGCCATGGGTTCATATGTTGTACTTCAAAGCAGCCTCTGTGTCCCTGACGCCACATGTTAGTTGGATCGGCAGCCAGTTTATCCAGCTGGTGTCGCATTTAACCCACTCTTACATCAAATATGACAATAGAAGCTAGGAGAGTTTTAGGTGATGCAAATTTCTGTTAGTACAGCTAATAAGTCAGCTCTCTTATCAGAATGAGAGAAGCATGAGGAGCATGTTATGAAGTTTTCTCTTGAGATCTCTGTCTACTTTCTTGCTCTGGGGGTGATGAAACACACATTCATATATGAAATTACTTCTTTACTAAAAACTGTAGGTTTAGGAAGTTGAACTTCCACCATTCAGGAAAATTTACTGGAACGGGAGCTGACAGCTGAGGGTGGGAACTTCTTACCTGGCTGCTAAAGCCAGGGCATGGGGGAACTGGGCATGGGAGAGGGGCCGTAACTAATCCAAGTGGCACATGGGGAGACATGGTTATCATGTCAAGAAGGGTGCTGAGTCCAGCTGTCAGGACCAGTGGGAAGAAGCTGGTGTGAGATTTGTTCCCTGTGATTGTCTAAACACCAAGCTTTTGCCCTGCAGGGCTATGTCCAGCTCTTCTACAGAGATCTGCCCTTGTCAGTCCAGGAAGCCTACGAGATCCTGCTCTCCCAGGAGGCGGTGAGCCTGCCACATTACCAGGTGTGTTGGGTGCTGTGGGGAGGATGAAGGGAGAGACCCCAGCCCCTGCCACACGACCTCTCCCAGTGGCAGAGAGCAGATCAGGATGCTTAGAGTGGGAAGGGGTGACATTCTCAGTTTTTCCCATTCACCTCCTTCCAGATGATCATTTCCTATTTCCCCACCTTTGCTTTGGGTCCTAAGCCTGGCATTTTCTCCTCCGCCAGTGCCACACTGTATTCACTCAGTTGTTGTGGAACGGAAGTAGATTGTTTGCTTTTAAGGCAGTCATTTAACGCTCTTGCTTTCCTTTGCTCCAAGGTGTTCAGCCACTTGAAGCAACTGGGTTATATTGTACTGAGATTCGACCCCAGGTAACCAGCTTTTCCTTTCCATGCTGCTTTCTCCTTTCTGAAGACCCTGAGCAGCTCTGTGCCCACTGCATGGCCCTAGTGGAATGGCAGAGA
Source organism: Patagioenas fasciata (assembly GCF_037038585.1). NCBI lineage: Eukaryota > Metazoa > Chordata > Aves > Columbiformes > Columbidae > Patagioenas > Patagioenas fasciata. Next base: position 4,638,457 of record NC_092537.1, on the reverse strand, counting down.
AGAGGACTTAGACCGTGCATTCCGTCTCTTGGGAGGATAAAAGGCTAAAAGTGGCACTCTGCTTTTCCTTGCTCCTTGTTCTTGAGGAGGTGATTGGGAACATCAAATGGGGCATGAACTGGGGACCATCCTGGTCCTGCTTGTGGATTTTCTGTGCCTGGAAGAAAAGGTTTTTGTTGCCGTATTCTGGGGGCTGAGCAGAAGGGTCGTTCCACTGCCCCGCTCTGCTCTCAGCCTCTCTGTTGATGTCTCCTTACAGCACTGTCCCGTCTCCCTATGAGAGGCAACTGAACCTGGAAAGTTACTGCAAGAGTTCTGGGAAACACTGTTGCAAAAGGAGGAGGAGTTCCAGCCCCCAGTAAGGATGTGGCCCAAAGCCTTTTGCCATCTTCTCCCGGGTTCCACGGCTTGGGAACACCATCCTCGGCCCTTTGTACTGTGGGTGGCCTGTCTGGCACAGCTAGTCTTAGCTGTCCCCAAGCAGTGCGATGCTTTTCCTGAACTTTGCAGCGTGGCCTTTTGTCACATCTGTACTTCCTGCAGGACTAATAGGGACAAAGTGCCTCTGAGCTTCCCAACTGTAGTGGCAAGGTGCTATAACAGAAGGGTGGAGAGACCAGTGCAGAAGGAACACATGGCAGATGTCTCCTCTTGCTCTCTTTCAGAGGGATCACAGACACTGCAGTGCCCATCTTCCCCTTGTTCACTCCCTCAATGCAGCTTGCATGCTAGGACTGTACAGCAGAGAGCAGAGTTGCACAAGGCCTCTAGAAGTTGCCAAAATGCAAACACAGGCTGACATAATTAATAATTTTGCTAATAATTATGACAGCTTCCAGTAGGTGGCATCATCCTCTAAGAAACAGGGAGGATGAGACTGGTCTGCAAGTCCTTTCCTGTTAACAAGCAAATCAGTGCCTGAGAAGTTATGACATTTTAGGAACTGGGAGACAAAACTGTTGGTTTAAGAACTGCCCCATCTTCTCTGGCACCAGGCACTGAATCTCATACCAGTAAGAGGAAGGTTTCTGCCAGGCCTACGCTGGTTTGGCTGAAGTCCATCATGTTTACGTGAAGGTGTTTGGGTCAGTGTATGTACGGGGCATGTGGAGGCTGTGTGGCAGGTTGGGAACGTGTGTCTGTACAAATCATGGCTGGGATTCTCCTGGGTGTTGAAGTCAAACCTCATGCAATACTGCTCAGGAATTTATTTTGCCTTTGGCATCCACTGCTTGGTTTTTGGCCTGCTTTTCTCCCTTCTCATTTTATCACACAAGCAAACACCCTCCTTCCAACCAAGAGGTTGTTTTCAAGGATTTACACACCTGTCTGGGGGTTTCTGCCACCTTTGCCATCTGTCCTTCAGGCTTGGCAGACTGTATTCTTCCTGCTAGCAGGGAGGAGGCAGGATTCAAAGGGAATAAAACTTCACCACACACTCTCCCTGTATTTTATGCTGCTGCTTCTGTCTTTAGGTCACATGAGAAGAAACATAAGGTATCTGAGGACTTTGCAGAAGCTGAAGGGACCTCAAAAAAAGCTGAAGATGACTGTGGAGACTCCAGCTGCCTTCCCATCAATGAACAGCCCTTGTCAGAGCAGCCGAAGGAATCAGATGCTGGCAGTGGAGAGAGGGAGTCAAACCCAGCTCCTCTTGATACAGGACAAAAGGACACCTTGAGCCCCTGTAGGAGCCAGGCTGGAGACCACAAGGGGAGCAGCACTGGCACCTGTGCACCCCACTGGGATTTTACCAGCATCATCTTCCCAAACGTGGCCCCAGACCAGCCGTGCACACATCTCCCCTCACCTGATGACAGGGTCCTGCCAGAGAACGTACCAGGGAGGGAGGTTGATGCAGCTTGCTGGTGCGCACGCATCAATCAGAAACAGGAGAAGCTGTCGCGGAAGGAAAGGGAGCAGCGAGAGAGGGAGAGCAGGTACAAGAGCAGTGTCAATGCTGACCGGGAGGTGAGGTGCTGCTCCAACTGGCAGGAGTACAAAGCCCTTTTGAAGCAGAGGAGCCAGCAGAGGGTTTGGAAACGACCGCCGCATCTCTGGGAACAAGCTGTCACTCCGCTTTTGCGGCCAGATGAAGCTACCTCATCAGGTAGTGGCTCTGGGAACTTGACAGGGACCCCATTCTCCCTCAGCTCTGTGACACATATGATATGCAAGAGCAAAAGGATGACATGGAGAAAGTGATAATCAGTTTAGGGGCAGTACCTTGAGAAGGGGAATCTAACTAGAAAGCATGGGCAAAGCAGGCATAGAGAAGCCCAGTCGTGGTTATAGGGAGAGAGAAGAAAGCTTGTCCTCTGCCTTTCCGTCTCTTTCTAATAACCCACTCAAGTGCCAGGATAAACCAGGCCTTGGGAGGTCTTCTAATCCATTCCCTGTGTCCTACTGTATTGCAGTCCTTCCTGCTAGGCTGTTAGGCGTGTAAAATCAGGACCAGCAAGACGCAAAGTGGTTGCAGGGTGTTTTGGGCTGTGCGCTGGGAGGAGACGAGGAAGTTGAGGTCTTTTGAAGTAGCCACTGGTGACTGTGGTGCTGCCAGCCATTGTCGGAGGAGGAAGGCTCGTGGGTGGCAGTGGAGTGCTTGGAGTGCCCTGGGAGAGAAATAGCTGGTCTGATCTTTTCCTGTTCCTTCTCCCTCCAGCTGCGTTCCTCCAGCAGATCAGCGTGCTGCAGCCCTCCCACATCCTGGATGGAGCCTCCCGGTTAGTATCCAGCCAGCCAGCTCGTAGCTGTTAGAGAGTGGGGATGTCTTGTGACTGTCCCTGCTTGTGAGGTCTGTGAGATGCTCACAGCAGTAGTTTGGGAGCTGCCTGGTATGCAGGATGGTGAGAGAACCCAGCTCTGCTCTGTGATCCCTTTGCTTCTGTAGCAAGGGGCTGACATTTCTCTGAAGTACCGGGTCCTGCAGCAACAGAGCTAGGGCATTGCAGGCCAATTAAAGCATAGGGGTTGCTCTCTTTTCCTGCTGTTCCCTCTGCACCCAAGCCAGGAAATCTCCTCCAGAGGTTTGATTTAGCTTCACCTGTGCCTCAACCCTGGAATGTGCTGCCATCCCTGCTGCAGTGATTATAAAACTTTGGTTTGGGGACTTTCGGTTCAGCTCCTGCCTTAAAGAGTCTGTGTGGTGGTTGTGTGCAGTCCCCGCAGGGCTTTGCTCCTGTTTCTCTTAGTGGTGCTTCTTGCAAGGGGGTCTGCAGAGAGGGGAGCCTGGCAGATGTGGGGTGGGAGCTTGCTCTGGTCTGACTCCAGGAAAGATCTGGAGAGTAATTAGAACAGTTGCACGGTCAGTCCTTTGAGGAGTGACACCTTTCAGAGGGCCCAGACTGGCCTGGTTTCAAGAGGTTTTGCTGCATCTATACCCTACAATGTTTTAATCACATACGTATGCGGATGTGTTCTCTTCTGTAGGCTGCAGGAGGACCCAGGGGGCTTGAAGATAGACTTCAATGTGTATCAAGCAGATGCTGTGGCCAAGTTTAAGAAGACAAACCCTGGGAAGCCATATGTCAGGATGTGTGTTCGGAGGTATCCAGGGGTCTTATGCTGTGTTCTGAAACACACCAGTTGCTGTTGCGGAAATGAAGGCCTAATGATCTGTAAATGACCCAGCATCTTGTGAGCTTTACAGATCATCAGAGTGCCTCCCGAGAGGGTGGTCCTGCCCACAATTCTTTTTCTTTCAGTTCCTCCTTTGTTGGAGGCTGTGGCTGACAATTCCCCCAGCCCTGTGGCTCACACTATTTGATCATCTGGTTTCTGCTCATGTTCTGAGTATTACTGGAGTCAGGAGTAAGAAGCCACAGCTGTATTTGTGCAACGCTGTGAAACTCATGTAGAGCTCAGTTTTCCAGAGCGCTGTACGGTACCTGAATCCTCAGCCAATGGAGATCCCTATGGATTTCTGCAGAGATGTACCTCCCCAGAGCTTGCTGCAGCTCAGGGCCATGGGCTTAGTATTTTGATCTTTGTCAAATGTAGCTTTAATATCAGTATGAAGAGAAGATAGGTGTCTCCTCTCTTGCTGGATCCAGAATCTGATACTTCAACTCCATAGGCAGATGCAAAGTTCAATCTCTGCCCTTTCTAATTCTGATATTCTACAACTGTCCTTCCTCCCCTCTGCAGCTGTAGTAGCCAGGGCAAGGAAGGTGGTAATGCAGGTTTACAGAAGTCTGTCATGAGCAAGCAGAATGATCCTTGATGCATAAAGATGTTCATTTATGAGCAAACAGGGTCTGCAGAATTAAAAGGAGGGAAAAGCAAGTCAGATGTTGATCCCAGCAACCCAAAGATCTTTCTAGCACAAAGGTATTAAGATTGCACTGGGCTGACACTTTGCCAATACCCGTGTGAGCTACATCTAATAGGCACAGTGTGGAGCTGTATGCAGTTGCCCTTGTTTTTGGCAGGGGATTTGACAGCTCCCAGTTCCCTGCACACAGCGTGCTCTCTCGGGGCTGGCAGCCTCCTGCTGCAGCTGAAAGGGGTGGGCAGGGTCACTAAGACCAAAGTGAGCTGTTGTGATTGTTGGCCAGGACAGCTTTGTCTCTATATACTTCGTGCTTTGAGAACAACAGAGTATTTTTCTCTCTGCAGCTTTGACGAGCAGATTCCATCCCTTCGGGCTTTGAAGCAGGTTACATATCAGAGTGGGGACGTCCCGGTGGTCTTTGCGCTGGTGGATTATGGAGAAATTGCCTTTTATTCGCTGAAGGAATTCAAGCTGCCAGTTGATGTTAATCACTGAAGTCACTGTCACTTGCAGAAATGGTACGGGATAAGAGGAAGAGCTTTACTCAGGATTTGTTTTCTTGATTAATGAAATATTTCAGAAAATAGAGCCTGTGATAACTGGAACCTTGGGTAGTTTACCACTTTGTTCACTGTTACAGACTTCACCCAACTGGACGACTCAGGCATTAATAGCAAAATTTACAGCAAACAAATGTGTATGGCTTAGCTGGGCATTTCTGGACTGGAATACATGCTGCTTTGTTCTTGAAGTCACTGTTTCTCCAGCTTTCTCATCTCGTGGACCACTAGTCTGCCTTTTCCCTGTCATCTTTGGCTGACCTGTGGACCATTAGAAAACACTTTACTGGTGATCCTCTTGTCACATGTTAGGAACCACTGTGCTACACCAGTCAAACAGTTGGAAAGTCACTGAGGTCAAGCAGGGACAGAATAAGCTGATCAGATCAGTGATGTCTTGAGCCTCTGTCATTCAGCTATGCTAACAACTGTCAGATCAGATTCTGATCTGAAACAGACACAGCCACAGGAAACTGTGCCTTGAAAGCTATTTTGTCAGTTGGAGGTCACAGAGAGCCCCCAGAGCATTGCAGGTGGCACCCCAGCCTCGTGCTCTGGTGGCTGTGCTGAGATGTGTTTTGCCCACATAGTATTATTAAACTCTGGCCACCAGTAACTGGCACACTGTATCTCATAGTCTCACCAGGGCTGTACTGCAGCATCCTCTGTTTCAGCCTGATATCCTCTTTCCTGGCTGTGGATCCTCGTCTTTGCTTTTGCGAGTGAGAGATCCCCGAGTAAAGAAAGCAGCTACAAATTCCTCATGAACATTTCAGCCCTATGGCTGTTGTGCTCCAAGCTGAGGACATCATTGCTTTCCAGGCCCTACTGCGGGAGCTTTACACCAGGATATCCAGGTACCGAATTTGCTTTAGCCTCTGTGCAAAAGTGCTCCTGACAGGTGCCAGAAAGTCTGCTGGATAGAAGCATGCTGAGCACGGCTGTGTTTCATATCGAGGTTCTTCAGAACTGTAATAGCAACCGGTTTAGATGCATTTTATTTGATAATTTTTGAATTACTTTTGGAGATGGGGAGAAGGCTAAGCAATAAAAAAAAGCCATTTCAACAGTGTGAGCTCCTCCATGTGGTTCTTAATTTCCCCAGAAATGTTAATAAGTTACGCAGAGGAAGACACTCTTGAGGAGGCTACTGGGACCCCAGTAACACCAGCTGGGGAATGCCTGCTCATGGCTGTACAGCCCTGCGGCTGCACAACCCTGCTCCTACACCTGTCCATTTGGATCCAACAGGCAGCATGAGTCGGAGCCTGGAGGAGTCCCTGCGTCAGTGTGTGATCCCTGTCAACACAGGACACCTCGTCACCTTCCTCCTGCATGGTCAGCGGTATCATAGCCCAAGGTGGCCAGAATCTGCTGCAAGCACGGTGCCTGTTCCTGTTCCATGCACGCACTCCTGCTATCAGATGCTGGAAGGTGACAGCTCCTCCCACATGTCCTCCCCTTCCTCCTCCTCCTCCCAGCAGTGCTTTTGCTCCCATAACCCTCTTCAAACACCGGAGTTGTTCACAGCTCCATTGTGTTCCCTCAGCATTCTCCCAGACTGTTTTGCAGATTAAAGACAGTGGGAAGAGGGTTTCTAAGAACAGGCACAGCCAGAAAAGCTCCAGTTTGACCCACAGGGCTCGCGTTTGTCCCAGAATTAGATCAAACTCACTCATGTTGATTTTTCTGTCTCATCTGCTTATGCCAAGGTGGAATTGTATCGATGAACTCTACAAGAGCCACCCAGTGAGTTTCGCTGGGGCAGAGACTCCCTGATTCAGCACGAAACAATTACAATTTAATAACCACTGCAGGGAGGATTGAGAAACTGTGGCTGCCTTGCTCAGCACCACAACATCTGACGGTGCCTTTACCAGGATGGGATTATGATGCAGACTGATACCACTGCTTCATTTTGGCCTGCAATGAGGATCTGCTCGATGTTGCAAGAAGGTGACAGAAATTAATACTTTAATTGGAAAACATTGCTTTTGGAAGGTTGGCTGAAACGTCGACTGTTACTGGCCCCTTGTCAGAGGTAATTTCAAGCTTTTGCGTGGATGCAGAGAGGTTGGCAGACCTTGTACTACCATTGCACTCCACATAGCTGGCCGAGGAATCAGTAGTTGTTCCCTGCGATAGGATATAGACTGTTATGTAGCAAGGTAGCAGCGGTCGTGCGGCTCTTTCCAGCTAAGGCTTCAACTTTCTATTAAGCCTTTCCATCTCTTTTTTTTTGCAACCGAGGGCCGGTTGGCACCTTCCCTGGGCTTGGTTCCTGCCCCTCGCGGGGCTGGCGGACGAACAGAGCCGGGAGTAGGGGCCCTGACACGGCCGGTGCTCGGTGTCCCCGCCGCCCCGCGGCCAGGGCGGGCTGTGGCGCGCTCTGCCCGCGCCAGGCATATGGCCACCGCTTTCTGATTGGCTGCGAGCGACCCGAGTGCTGAATTATTCATGACCGCGCCGGATGAAAGGCAGGCTCAACTTAATTTGCATGCGAGGCCCCGCCCCAGAAGCACGATTTGCATATATGCGCCCCCCCGCCCCATGGGGGCGGTTTCCATACGAGGCCCCGCCCCGCCGCACCCCTCCCGGAGGTGCCCGGGGAGCGAGGCCGCCGCGCAGGCGAGGGGGGAGCGGGCGCGCAGCGGAGCGAGGCCGGGGCGGCCCCGGCTCCAGGCCCCGCAGGTGAGCGCGACTCGCTGGGGCACCGCGGGGGGTGCAGGGCTGGGGCCGGCCTGGCGGGATAGACTCCGGGAAAGGGTCCTGGCGGGGGGTCCGACCAGAGCGGCCCCGGCAGGGCTCGTTGGGGCGGCACCCGCTCCTCCTGGGCTTCGCGACGCCCCGCGGGCTTGCTCCCGGAATCCCTCCGGCGGGGCTGGCAGGTGCTCACCGGTTCCCCCGCCTCCGGGAGGTTCGCTTCGCCGCGTTCGCGGGCCCTCCGCGCTGCCCCGCTCCGGCGAGCCCGGCTGCCGGCCCTGACCCGGGCGCACTGGGGCTGCCCACAGCTGGAGCCCCCGCGCCCCAGCGCGCCCCGGGACACCGGCTGTGGCTCGCCCCTAAAACTTCAGGCGCTGATGTTGAGGGGTTGGGTTTGTTCGGCGTCTTTTGTTTGCCTTTTTTTTTGTTTTGCTTACGGAGTTTGCCGTACTGTGTGTGTTCTGGAGCGGGGAGCCCAGGGTACCGCACGGCAGCTTCACATCCTGGGATTTCATGGAGGTCGCGGCGGTGGCCGCTTGTTCCGTGACTTCCTGCTTCACCCCTCGGCGCAGGGGGGCCGGGGCCGAGCCGGAGCCACCGTGGGGGGCTGGGGGACCGGCCCCGGGGCGGAAACTGCCCCGCTGGCTCCTGCGAGAGCCGTCCCGGAGCGGCCCCTTTCCCCACTGCTGCCCCGTCCTGCCGTGCGGAACATCCCTGCCTGCAGCCCGGCCTCGGAGCTCTCCATCTGTTACGGCTGGCTCAAAGCAGATGTGATTAGTAAGGATTGCAGTGTCTCCTTTGGGACACTCTGTTAGCATTTCCTTTGTTTTCTTTAAATCCCTGTTCATATTAAATATATCACATTACTGGTTTCTTTTCCTCCCCAAAGTTGTAAGAGCTTGATGGATGAGGGAGCGCATTAGTTCTAACAGCAGCAAGAAGGTGAAACAAGTTCTTTAGCCTTTGTCTCGGGCTGCCCTGCAGCTGTGGCATGGGAACAAGCTGGTTACTGACAGCTTGTCTCCTGGAGGTGAGGCTTAACCTTGACTTTGCAGAAAGTTTGGTGTGTTTATATTTAGCGTTGGTAATGGTGTAGAGCAGTTGAAATATTCTTCTGGGTCTGTGTTTCTGCAGCATAGTGGCACAAATCTTAATGCTTGTGTGAGGATAGTGACAAGATTGGAGGACAGATTCACTAAGATACTAGAAGTTGTCCGTTGTAATGTTACTTGATGGGGAGTGCTGCTCTTTGTAGTCATCTGAGAGCACTTTGGTCAACTGGAATATCTTGCTTTACCAAGTCCCAGGTGAAGCTGTGTGCCCCAAGCAGCTGCCTGGTGATTTTAGCTTTGATTTGGGAAGCTGGTGCTCCTGGCAAGTGGAATGCAAAGCGGTGGTACATCCTAAGGCTTCTCCGTGCGTCTTGGCATGTTCCTTGTAAAGACACGGAGGGGACAAGGATGATCCGTGTGATAGCGAGCAGCCACTAATCCTGCTCAGTGCTGCTTGTAGGCATGTGAGGGGCTCCCTTTAGTCTATGGTGTTGAAAAGGGAGCAGAGTTCTCAAACCTCTCCATAGAACGGTGCTAAGGAACATTTTTGTATTTGATTTTGAACAAATTGCGTTGGCTGTAACTACTGATTGAAGAAAACTATTGGAGGAGTTAAAGGAGTTGAGAGTCCTATATCTTCTAGTTTTAGTTCAGTAATGTGATTATTAGTGGGAATTGCTTATGGATGAGGTGTGGTTTCTATCTTGGCTGACACAGAGACTTGAGAGATATCAAAGAGTAAAAGGTTTTAAGCATCTCTAATGTAATGCAGTGAGTACATGGCCATAAAAGTATGTGATACTGCTAGGAGCCTGATGTTTCTTTAAAATAGTTTATCAAAGGAGGGACTGGCAGTAGCTTAAAGTTTGATTTCTGTGCAGAAATTCTATGGGAACTCCAGTTCTCATCTAGAAGCTGCTTCTTGCTTGATCTCTTTGTGTTGCTTTAAGAAGCAAATGCTTTTGTGCTTCATTCCATTGCCCCACTATATCTGGTGTAAAATGCTATTCCAAAGTTACAAGCCACTCTTCCATTAGAACCATGCTTCTTGGGAGCACACACAGTTTTGCATCACGTGCAATGATGTTGTTTAGTGCGAAGACTTTGTTCTGCTGTAGCGTTTTGAAACTTCATGTTGTCATGCTCCCATGACAAGGCAAACACAATAGGAGTCATAATGACACACAAGGTTTGCACAATTAGTAAGTTCATTGCAAGTGGGCAGTCCCTGCTAACTCCAAGCAAGAGACTGTGAAATAACATGAACTTGCGTGATTTGTGTGATTGGTTCTCAATTATTGTTCAAGAGTTCTTGGGGAATCTGTCTCAGATCTTTTATGTAGTATTTTCTGTGTTTTGGGAGGGCAGCCACCTGCATGTAGTGTTGACACAGTCTGTTCAGTTGTTCATTCAACCATCTGGCTCTCCAGGTTCAGCGAAACTAATCCTGTTTTACAGGAGGATCTTTCGGTTTACCTCTGCTAGTGCCTGGCTACTGTAAGCAAGGTGCATCCGAACACTCTCCTGTTTATAAAACTGCAGGTTTTCCATGTGCTGGCACTGTTCCTTCCCTTGCTCTAGCTGTTCTGCTTGGCTTGTGCTTTCTCTTGAGTATCTGTCTTGACAGTGTGTTACAGCTGAGCATGATTGTAGAGATGAGCTTTGTACAGTGACAACCTAGATAAAAGAATACCTAGGGATGGTTTCATTGATTTCAAACTAAAAGCATTCTTAAACTTGTAACTTCACAGTGAATCATGTCTGATGGCTCCTGTAATCGATAAACTTGATAAGACTAGTATTTAAACGATGCTTTGAGAGATCATTGGCGCGAAGGAATAGCTTTTCCCTGTGCAATTGGTCCGGCCTCTGTTCTGTTGCTGCTGATGGTTGGTAACAGGAACAAAGCAAACCTCTGGGTGCTGGGGGCAACCTGGTTCAGACAGGGCTGTGACCATGACTGGTTGTTATAGGAGCACTAGCTGCTCGTAGTTCAAACAAAGCTTGTTGATAAGGCCTCTTTTATTTTAGCAGGGTTGATAAAGTATTATCAGATGCATAGGTACAAGTTCTTTTTTAAGGACCTGTAAGCAGGAAGGGGTGATGAGGAAGGAATGAAAAGGAGCCCTAAAAGAAGACAAGATTTAAGAGTTCTTGAGATACTTGATGGCATTTTTTAAAAGAAAGCTGTTGGACCTTGTCCCGTTGAAAACCTGTTCAAGTTGAGTAAAGGTTGCATAGGGAGGACACAGATGGTACCTTGCAATTCTCCTGTGTGAGCAAAATAAAGTCATTTTAGGTATGTTTTTGTTGTGGGGTTACCTGGGGACTGTATCCACACAGTACTTGTCTATGTAGTAAAAACTTCTGACCTGGGCTTCCTCGTCTTGCAAGACTGGATTAACATGTGTGGTTGGGACTTACAGCATTGGTTCTCTTATACTTTTGGCTGGAAATTCCACTATAATAGGAGAACATAAGCAAAGATTACAACAAATTTCTACAAAGGGTAATTCCCCCCAGCCCTTGCCTGGTTGACAGAGAAAATCCAGAGTGTCTCAGCAAGCTGTGTGTGGGTATCAAGACCCATTGCTGTGTGCAAAAGCAATGAAGACAAAGCAAAACGTGGAACTCTGAGGGGATTGCTAACACACAGCAGTGAGGAACAATTAATGCTTCTCCTAGGGAGAAGCATTTGTTGTTCTATTGAATGTGGGTCTGTTGTGAGACGTAACATATGTACTTACCATAAATCTCAGCATCTAAAATGAAGGGAGCCGAGCAAGGAAGCCAGAATGAAATCTGGTTTCAATGTTAACGGCTCCTTAGTCTGTGATCGGAAACGGGATCGTCTTGCAACTCATGCTTTCATTGCATTTCTAGCTGAGTAATGAAGGGCTTTTGTTTGTGGCTGGATCTAATCAAATGACAAAGGGTACCTCCTCCTATTTAGCTAAGCATTCCGCTAATGAAGCGGCAGGAGCTCGATGTACAGGGCACTCTGAGCTTTGCCATCAGGTGTCCATGTACTGAATATGAGCAAAATAGGGACTGACTCAGCCTTGGGCTGCTGTTGCCTACAAACAACTGACCTCAGTGCATCTTAGAAGGAGACAGTGATGCACAGTTTCTTGTAAAAGGCTCATATTTGAAAACCTAAAGGATTGTTTCCCTGGAAAATAAGAACATTAGATACTTGCAGACCTGGCATGGCTTCAGAGGCTACTGGAGGATTCCTCTTTGGCTACTGATAGCCACAACCATTACCATATGGTTATAAATGCTGGCTGGCAGATAGCTGCGGAGCACATGGGATTGGGGTTTTATGTAAGACACTGAAGGTGTGTGGGAGAGAAACTGGTTGGCTAATATGTAAATGTGCATCTGGAAAATAACGTTACACAGATTGTGGAATCTTTTTTCATTTTTTTTTTCTAGAATTGGAAAAGACTTTTTTGTACTAAAAGGAAAATTATTCTCATTGACAAGAGTTTTGTAAAGTTATAATAATAATTCTGTTTGGATGACCTGTTCCACGGTGAATGCCATTCTCTTTGCTGTTCCTCCTTTGCTCAAAACTGCTTTTCCTCTTGTCTCCTCCCATACTGTGACACTCAGGAATTCTTTGATCAGGCAAGTCAATTGATAAAAGTCAACGAGAGATGACTTTTGTAGCGTGCCTTCTCTGATCATAATGGACACATCAGCTTGCCAGGTTGATGTTTCTTCAAGTGAGCTACTGCTTGATTCCGAGCTACTATGCTCCTTAGCCAGTTGAGCGAGTTGTTGTGGGCTGGAGTGTGAATGCTAGATCTCTTGCATAAGCAGGTTGAAACAGCATGCGATTAATATTTCAGAATAAAACATTCTAGCAGGGTGTTAAATATAAAGTTGTATCTCTCTCAAATCAAGCCCGATATGCTTACTTTGCTCGTAACAGTGAGTTTGCCTCTGCTGTCACAGCTGAGGTCTCTTTTCTGAAGTGGGAGGATAATTAGTAGAGTTTCTCTGTGGGTTTGCCTAGTTTAACAGGTCCAGGACATTGACTGACAGTGGGAAAGGGTGCGTCTTTTTGGCACTTTCCTTTCCTTGGCTGGCTAAGGGCAAACTCTGTTATACATGGGTGTGATATGCTCTCCTTGCATAGCACAGCAGCTTGTCACTGCTCTGTAGCTTTTTCTAACTTAGAGTAAATATAGCCTTGTGTAAATATGTCCCTCTTTCTCTCAGGAATGTCTGGTGAAAGAAACTTATGGTCTGATAGAATTTCTGAAATTTCAGTTGAGTTACCTAAATCATTGCAGGATATACTTTTCAAGTGAACTACACTTTTATTTTTCCTGTCTTTTTTGAGGGACCCCTGCTATATGTGTGTTTGTACATATCCTTCCCCCTCGGCACAGTTCACATACACAGATACCCGTAGCTCCCTGCTCAGAGCCACTTTTCTCTGTGGTGAGCGGGGGTGCCGGTGACTCTAGGTGGGGACTGAGTGACTCAGGCTCTTGGTGCTGATGCGGTCTTCTGGTCCTCTGAACCAGGACTGCATTGCAGTCTTCATAGTGAGCTCCGGACAGTACTGCGTAGGTGGCTGGAGGTTTTGGAGTGTGAGCAGGAAAGGTAGAAGGGTACAACAAGGAGGTACAAGTTCTAACTAGGGGAGACTTCTCAAAGATAAGGCTGTGGAGCATCCTGTGTATAATACTATTTCCTTTTTCTAGTCTTTCACAGCTGGTAAGGCTTTGCTAGAAGGTATTTGAAAAACAATTCAAGCTGCTCAGGATTGGCTGGCTGATTTAAGTCACTAACGAGAGACCATCATTATTGTAGGAGCAGAGACAGCCACCTTGTTTGCCAGCTCTGCTGCTCCCATTATCCAGAGAGGTGGTGAGAGCTCTCTTCCCTCCATCACCCTCCAGCCCCACACTGTGACCAAGGGCCCAAGGTCCTCTGTTTGCTTGACAGTCCCGTTGGGACTTCAGGCCCCTCTCTTCCACTTGAGACAGTGGCCTTCCCCACCTTGCTGTGCGTGTGTGTGTGTACCTCTTGTGATGACGGGCTGCTATAGAATATCTGTACTGATTCCTCGTTGCACCTCAGAAGTTCTGTGAATGTGTGTCATGTACAGAGTAGCTGTTAAATGGCTGTAATTTCCTGTCCAACAAATGAAAGCAAAATACTGACAGGAGTGTCCAGTAGCTGCTTCATGAGCAGCTGAGCTGTCTGTGCACTGGAAACTGGAGCTTGTCAAAGATGGCCAGGGTAGACAGGAGCACTTATGCCCAGGTGAGTTGCCAGGATGCGATTCTAACCTTTGCTTTTGAGTTGGCAGAGTTTTACTTGCCATTTAGCACCTCTGCAGAGGGGAGACCTGACAAAGAATCTCTTGAGCTGTACAGAATATGAAGCTGTAGCCTGGGATCCCCGGTGTGGTTGGTAGATTGAGGGTCTAATTAGTCCTACTTGGATTCTCCTGGTGTCTCCTGGGAGACACAAAGCAGTGGGATATACTGAAAGGCTCGTGCTTCTAGTTGCACGTTGAACTGCAGGTGCAAGATTTCCTTCCCCTACCCCCACCTTGAGCAGGGAGTTAGGCTTGATATTTTACAAAAGCAAGTTAATAATTAATGCAGCCACCCTGCAGGCAGCACAGCGCCCTTTCTGCCGTACCCATGGAGCAAGCTGAAAATGTGATTCTTTCTCTTTTTAGCTCAATAGCTGGAGGGTTACCTGGGGTGAAAACTGATACTAGTCAATAATGCCTGGGGGTTAGCCTTTAGACTGGGTTTGTCTAAATGTTTATGTAAATGCTACAGTTTTGCTTGGCTTTTCTTTGAATAAGGTCAACCAAAGCGGTCGCAAAATGGCCAAGTGTAAAAACTCTTCTAAAATCTTCTTGGCTTACCTGTAGTGGTTTGCTTTAGCCATGTGAATACGGCATTGTGTAAGTCCTGCCCCAGAGATGCCGCTCTGTGCTGGTATCGGGTTTTAGTTACTCGATAGCAACGTTGTCTCATTGTGCTCTGGCTGATTTGTGTTACCTGCTAAACCAAAATAACTAACCTACTTCTGCCTGCTGCTCTTCTCGGGCTGCTTTTGCTCATATGGCTTTGTTTTTTTGTTGTTAGGACTTTTGGTGCCAAGATACAACAGCAAGGAAGATGAGAAGGTTCTTAAGACCGGGACATGATCCAGTGAGAGAGAGGCTTAAACGCGACCTGTTCCAGTTTAACAAGGTACGGTGCTTTCCTCAGAGTTCAAGGCAAATGGATCCTGAGCCATTGCAGACTGTAAAGGGAAGGAAAAACTACTCGAGTGTGGGTGGAAAAGTTAAATTTAGGAGAGGTGGTTTGTTTTCTTTTTCAGTTCTGTCTCTTTTTCCCCTCCCCAATGAGTCTGACTGGTTTTCTCGAAGCTCACAAGCATGTTCTCAGTTCTGGCTTTTGTTTTTGAGAAGGGCGATATTGTCACGCTGTTGAGTGGCACTTGCTGAGGGAAGAGATCTTCACAGCAGCTTTTCTATACTCTGAGTGTTCTGCAGTTTGTTATAGGTGTGCTATAGGTCTTTGTGGTACCACTAGGAAAGTAAACATTTTTCCAAAGATACACATAAGCCACAGCTTGTGATGCAGCTAAAGCCTGAGTTCTTTGTTCATGATTGGACTTAGGGTTTATAAGTATACCTCTGGTTTTAAATGTGAATTTAAAAGGTTGTGGTAGAAACGCGGTAGCACCTACGCAGTACAATGGCCATTAATAATTAATTTGCTATTATCTTAGTCTGAATCTGTATCTGATGTTTTTCCTTCCCTCTGTGCTATCTGTCCAACACTCTGGGCATTTTTCTTTTGAGCCCTGGCAGGAGCATAGTGCTTTCATCTTTGTAAATGCCTAGGATTAATTTATTGCTGCTTACATCTTCATTTGCTATCAGAAATACATTTGTAGGTTTTGTATTTCCAAGGTTTAAATGGAATTTTGCTGAAAAGTATAACGGATAAATGAAGTCAGCCTAGGAAATAACCTCCTTGATTCATTAAAGTTCTAGTGTAGCTATATACTTTGGATATCTGAGATGAATGATTTAATGTAATTTGGTACTAAACCACACCATTTCCATGCGTATCTCCTTCCCTTTGGGAGACAAAAGGGATTCAGGAGTGCTCCAGGCCTGTGTTCTGCTTGCTGCTGTGAGGAAATGCTTGTGCAGATGCAGTAAAAATTTTGGTAAATGAAGACCAGGACTGAGTTGGTTGCTTTTAGCTGGGTGCAATGTCAGCGTCAGAGCAATGTCCCAGGGATGGGTGAGAATTGCTTATAAGCGTATAAAATTATATATACCTTGGAAAAACCTTTGCTATTTCAGGGATGTCTCTTCCTTAACTGTGCCGTTCTCTTATGAGAATGTTTGGCTAAACTTTACCTGTTAGAGACAGACTGATTTGGATAATGCAAATCAGGGCTGAAAGAACTAGATTTTGCAGCAGAGGGAAACTTCCCAATACGTTAGAAGTTGGCATCGGCATTTGTGGCTCCATTTGATTCAGTTCTGAGGGTAAATATTGCATTTTGTTTCTGGGGACACGACTACTTTGGACACTTCCTGATGCTCTCATTAACAACTTGGTAATTAAAGGCCTTGCCAAGTGCATTTGCACTTTAAGCCACAATACTTGTTCATTTCCAACAAGAATTGGAAAAGGAATGAATATTAGACCATTACATTATACCAGAATCTTTGACATTATACCTTTTTCTTGCATGAAGTTTAGGTCTTTTGTGTCCTATTCCAGTATTTCCAGGGATAATGGATAATTTGAAAGCCTTTGATACAATAAACATGTACTCACACCAGGTAGACTGAGAAGATCTGGGAAAGTCTGACCTTAGTTCTGACCTGTTGAAGGTTGTGGCTTCAAGGAGCCAAACACAGAAGTACTTTCTGTGCCAGACTGTCCTTGTCTAACGTGCCGGTAAAGCAAGCGCATTAGTGCTGGTGAGCAAGCTTTTAAACACTTGTTATTTGAGGTCTTTGAAGCACTTCTGGTTAAGAACCTGCTTGGGAAATATTTTGTGGGACCATAAAGTTGCTGATCAGAGAAATGGTGTGGTGTGCTTGCACCTCTTGGTGTGGTGCTGCTGGTGACTAAATGGAAAGTCTGTACCTTAAAAGTGCTGGGGATTCCTGCCCTCGTTTTGTTGTTGGAGTTGAATATGGATGCATGATACCACGTAAGTTTAGTGTTAATACAGTGGAATGTGTTTGGCCATGCTGACCTAGTAATGGACTTCAATTTAAAAAGTCTTTTTAGTGGGTGGTGCTGGATTTTTTTTGTTTGTTTACTCTCTCAAGTATAAATATTTTGCAATCTTTTTACTGCTTTTTCCCTTGTGTTTCTGTTCCAGAGAAGAGGTGGTCCAGATGGCTTTAAAGGACCGATTGACCACTTGAGTATCTTTTCAAACTGTCCTTAAGCTCATGTTTGTTTCACAAAACACCTTCCTAAATTCTGGTAGTCACTTAGCTTTGCATATCTGTTTCTCTGTATGAGTAAGAACTTCTCACACTTGTGTGTACCTGTTGCAAGAATCTGTTTTTAGCTCAGTGGATTGGATGGAGGAGAAGGTATGTGGACTTGGCAGTCTACTTCTTTGAGTTTATCCTGCTTTTGGAAGTAGTATTTGGATGCCTTTGGCTCAGTCCAAGCCCTGCAGAGCAAACATGTTCAGGCTGGCATTGTCAGACTAGATGATGGGTAACACACAGGTGAACCAGCCTGTCTTACAGCTGAATGTTACCAAACTGGGAGCATTGCATTTAATTTACGGCTTTGTGTTTTTTTTTTTCCCCTCTTTTCAGTCTTCCTAACCCTTTGCTAATGGGTGTGATGTATAACTTACCTTAAATCTGTATTAGTGTCTATGCAAAGTGGGTTTAACACATACAGGCTTCATCGTTTCTTCAAAAGACATATTAGCAAAGGTACAAGGTTTGATTGCCTGTGACTGGGTTTGTCTCCACTTTGTCATAAAACCACCTGAGAGGAGAAGCGGAGAGAAATGAAAGGAGGGAGCACTGAATTTCATCTGCACAGCTTTAGGGTGGGCTGGGAACAACTGTTAAGTTTGGCCGCATTTCTCCTGCCGTGTGATGACATGAAGCGTTTCTGCTCGTTAATGCTGCTGACATCAGGATTATTTGTACCGAGCCTGACAAACCTGTGGTCCGAGGAAAATCAAAACGAAAGCTCCTACCTTTCTTCAAAGAAACAAAGGCCCTTTTGAGACGGAGGGCACATTGTGGGCACTCTAGTTTCCGATTTCAGCTCTGCTGAAAGGCTCCATTGTAACCTCTCCTGCCCCCCTCGCTCCCCCGTGCCGGGTTTACCTGCTGAGCAGGTGAAAGGGCTGGCTGATGAAAGCTGCCCGAGACGGGGGAAAGAGGGCAGCCGAAAAGCTGACTCAATGTGGTTTAACAACTGTGTGTAAATCGGCAGAAATAGATCTGAGTAATCAGTACAGTGAATGTGAACGCCTGGTTGTGTCAAATACAGCCGAAAAGCCACCTTGCTGCCTTTCTTGCTTTGCAAACAATGACAGAGGAGGGAGTTACCTTTGTTATGTTTTATGGGCACCTTGGTTGAAGATTCAAAGCTGTCAGAAACCATTAGTACGTTTACTTCATGCCGCGGTTGTTACCGATACTCTCTTCTTAGGCTTCTGTGTGTGATGCTATAGCTACTGTAGCTTTTGCAAATTTGCCTATAAGATGGGGGGTGGTACTGCAAGTTTTCTATTGAAGGAAAACCTGGAGAAAAAATTACCCTCCTATTATTATTACTGAGTTGCTACGTGCTCGGTTATGCAGTTAATAGGTCTCATACTTGAAAATTAAAGCTTCTATTGATCTGTCTAATATGTTTACAAATTAACACATCAAAACCAAGATATAATTAGGCCAGAATTAAGGCTGGTATTGACAGCTTCCTAACAGGCAGTACAGGGTTGTGTAAGTCATGGCTTTCTGTTATGACAATCATGGCTAAAGCCTTATCTTCTGGGCTGGAAGAAATCTCAGAATAAACATAGTTTCTAATTGATGTTTTATTGAAAAGGGCACTTAGTTGTGCTGGCGACATGACAGTGCAGCGACTGTGAACAAGTTGAAACTAAAACTAACAGTGGAATTACACTGGTGTCTCCCAAACGAGCTCCTCGCTCTGTTTTGGGGGAGAATGGAATGGTGTCTGTTGCCTCTCCTACACCTGATTCAATTAAGTCTGATTTGCTGTTAAGATAACATGACTTGAATCGTCTTCCCAGAATTGTATGTCATGGCTTCATCCTCCCACAGCTTTGACAACGAGGAAGCTCGTCTGTGGTGTCTCGATAGCTGTCGTGTCACAGAGAAATTCCTCTTTGCCTGGACTGGGTTAGAAAACGGCCCCGTTTCATTACTGAGTCCGTACCGCAGTTCCTGATTTCATGCAGTCTCCTCTAGGAAGTTTTACAGGTGTAGCTAAGCAAAGCTTGGGTAGCAACAACCTAAAGGGTGATGTTAAAAAGATTGACTTCTCAACATTTGTTTTTAATAATACAGCCTTAACACTTAAATTACCTTCTCAGATTATAAATAAATAAGGCTGGAGATTAAGTTATCGTAAAGGGAAATAAACTCGGTGGTTTTGAAGCCAGTAATGCTAATCTTAATTTACTACTTATAAGACATGAAAAATTAGTATCTGCTCCTCTGCCCAGTCTTATGAGTTGGCAACCAGAAAATTAGGAAATGCTCCAATATTTCCGTTTTAATATCTTCTAAACTGGCTTATCCTCCCCTAATAGGACCTCAAAGTGGAATAAGTGATGACTTAGAGGAAGGAGGTCTATTTTTAGAATTTATGAATTGTGATCATATGGCTAAAACCAAAGGAATCTGGCAGACTATGGGCTGAGCCATATCCTCCTGCGCCGGGTCTTTGGGCAGGAGCAGTGAAAGGGCATTAAAGTACTTTGGAGCAGCTGTAGCACCTGGGGCTAATGGCACCACCACAGAAGTGAAACTGGCTGGATTTGTTTCTTCTGCAAGGGATTAACTTGGGAAATCACTCTGCAGGAAATAAAGTCCAGGTGTTACTTTTAGGTTGAATCAGTAGATGGGAGGGTTCTCTGCTTATTATTATTGTTATTATTTTCCTGTGAGTGGTCCTGCGGCTGTTTTGTAACAAATTCCTATTCTGTAACTGACCAGCTTGACTTAGAATAACATATTTTCCAGAAGCTGGGACTGTAAGGATAATAATGTGTTCCGGGAAGTAGCCGTATTAATCTTTGGGCACACAAATTCCTCTTCACGTGGCTGTATGTTGTTGAACGCTCATGCGTACGTGTTTTGTCTAAACAATGATAATGGCCGTACATTAATAATCCTAAAAACTTGACTGAGCTATTTTGCAAGCACTTAATTGCATCCTGTAAATATGGCAGAATTAATTCCATGGTGTGTAAATGTATTGACCATGCTAAGTGTGGTGTGTCCGACGTGCTCCAAATCTTCCTCGTGGTGCAGTGTAAATTGTACTTTAGGGAATCCACTAAAGCCAAGCAACTTATGAGAGTGACTGACATATTTTTATTAATAAATGGCTTTGCACTAGTCTGAGGTGGCTTAGCAAGACCCAGCTCTCATTAAATTCCAGCGTTGCTTGTGCTACCCCTGGAAAATGGGTATCAGTTCCATTAGTTTCCCTGGCTGCCCCGTAGGAGATGTGTTCAGTTTTCTCGATAAGCGCTGCTCTTTTGTCAGTATTTCTCCACAGCTTTGCACCATTTCTCGATGTCAGTCAACACGAGGAGGTCACGAAGGCTGACCCGGGTGGAATTTGGCAGATAAAGCTGACCTCACCATACCCCGTAATTGTGTCAGACTGAAATTGTGCTGAGCAGTTGGTTCACGGAAGTGGAGCTGATGTGGAGCGATGGAGCGCGTTGTGCCTGAGCAAGCTGTGCTTGTGCAGAGTTATTTATAATCGTGATATAAAGAGCTGCTTTGGTTACTGTTCTCAGAGTATTTCTCTTCCATTTCTGTTGCACTTCTGCATATCCTGGCTGCAGAACCAGGGGTTCTTGCAATAGATTCAGCAAATCTAACCTGTGTTTGAACACTTTTCAACAGAATTAAGTGCCGTATTTCAGACTGACGTGCCGTATTTAACTTCTGGTTTTTACCTGTGTACAATAATGCCCACAAAACATGCGGTTGATCGTGATTTTTTTCCTTTCTCTTCCCCAGACTGTGGAACATGGATTTCCCCATCAACCCAGTGCGCTGGGCTATAGCCCATTTCTCCGCCTTATGGCCATCGGCACGCGATCGGGAGCCATCAAACTGTATGCTTTCCAACAACTTTGCTAGATTTCTCTGACCACATCAGAATGTGCAACTTTAAGACACTGTAAAAAGTTAGACTGAGTGTAAATCTGCAAGCAAGGGTTTCTGGAACACTGGAGCAGTTTGCCTGGGTTTGGTTTTGGTCTGATCAGAATGGGATTATCTTGCCAAGAGCTGAACTATAGCTCAAACAGAAGCTAAGTTGAAGCAGATATTTGACAAGATTCTTTGCTCTTGCTATGCAGAAGGTCAGGCTAGATCTGGCCTAAGTTCAGCAATCCTTCATGTTGTAAATTCCAGGGTTGTTTAAATATTTGGGGCAGGTTTTTTTAAAAAAACAATTCTCTTTCAAAGGTTGAAACAAGTCAGAAATGCTTTCAGCTTCCTGAGCTTTTGACCATCCAGGCATTAAAGACCTAAATATTGAAGGTGGTGACTTTTTTTTTTAACTAACCATGTCCGGTTTGATTTTTATGCATATGCAAGACACTGAGGTGATTCCCATGGCACAGGACCAGCCAGACGAGCTGTGAAACAGGCCAGAAAGGAAAAGTTGATGTGCTCTTTGCCTGCTTAATCATTCATTCCTGGTGGTGTTTGTGTGCAGAGGCTGGACTGCACATGCGGGCAGCAGCCATCTGTCTCTTGGTTACAAATTAGTTAAGCAGGATTGTAGTGTCTGGGAAACCACTAAACATCTCTGAGAAAAAACAGGGTCCAGACACCTCTTCTGCATAGGCACAGAGGATGAAGTAAACTCCCATGTTCTCCTGTAGTGTGCAAAACGTGCCACAAGCATATGAAATCAAAGCAGGTTTGCATTAACTCTTTTCAGTCCCAATCACTAAAAGTACAATGTGGTTTCAAACTAATCTCTTTTCATCTTGCTTGCTAGCAAGCTTCTTATCAATTAATTGTAGCTGTGGGTCATCTTAAGTACTGTAGATCCTCAACAAACTCTTCAGATATGGTGCTCCTGGGGTGGAGTTCATGGGTTTACATGAAGAAAACAATACTGTAATGCAGATTCACTTTATACCTGACCAGGTAAGTGTATTTTCAGTGCTTCTGTGACTTATGTAGACCTCTCTTAAACAGGTGTTGAGTTAGTTCCAGGCAACGGGGCTCCTATTACAAAGTATATTCAAAAGCTGCTTGGACAGGAATGCTTACCCCAGTGGTGTTTGTGTTCTCGGCAGCACTGTTGCTGTGGAGATGCTCAGTAAAATTCAAGAGTAGCTTTATTGTTTGTAACTGTTAGTCATTATCTCAAGCAACATATTGGGAATGGTAATAAGGCCAGAACAGTTCAGGCAATCCACTGAAGAAGAGAGAACTTACTTTTCCTTCTGTAGCCCCTATTTTTGCAGGAGGGCTGGGTGCTCAATCTTCTGCAGCACAGATAGGACACCAGCTGCTGGACTGATTTAATTATTTTCAGGAGTTCAAAACAGTACTGCTAACCTCACCTGCTGTTAAGCTTGTTGTCTTTGTGTGTTTTGGGGTATTGAATCTTGCAGACTGGTGTCTTGAGCACGCACTTTATTGCCCGATGCCCCCAGTATAGCACGAGCGGCCTCTTTGTGAGCGAGATTTAATTCTTGAGGTGGTTTTGGTTGTCTGTTTGCTTAACTAATGGTACAAACTGAAACTCCCACGGGGAGTGTTGCACCAGGTGTGGCTTCGGCAGGTAAAATACTTCAATTTGAACATGCAGCCAGCAGGGCTGGGCTCATAAAAGGGCTCTGACACAACCCTCCAGGATGAGGTTGGATGTGAAGAATGCAAGGAGTGTGGTGTAGCAGACTGGAGCAGCCCCACCCAAAGCTGGGGTGTGTTGCAGCAAACCCTGGTGAACTGACAGCCTGCAGCTGCCTGGCTGAGCTTTACAGCATAGGCTGAGCTTTACAGCATAGGCTGAGCTTTACAGCATAGGCTGAGCTTTTTCAAGAGCCTAAATCCTTGTCATCCCCCTCAGTGATAACCTGTGTCCTGTATGAGTGTTTTCAGCCTTTTGGCCACTTCTTTTCCCCCACTAGCCCCCAAATCCCTTGCTGCCAGCTAATGGCGTTGCTGCAGTATATACCTCCCCACTATGAAGAATTGTGGCTGGCTCCTCAGTCCCGTTTTACCGGAGAGCTATAAGCAGCAGCAACTCTATTGCTAGATTATACTGTGTTGTTTTTAACGTTGTGATTCTGAAAGAAGCGTATTGTGTGGTTTTGTAGTGCCAGCTGGTGACATTGCTGGATGATAACAGCCTGCATCTCTGGAGCCTGAAGCAGCACAACGGAGCTTCGGAGCTGCGGGAGCAGCACCGCTTCACCTTGAAAGGGCCGCCTGGGTAAGCCGCAAGAGTGGTTTTGAGCTAGCTTGGGGATAAACAAGAAAATTCTGCTGTTGTTCCTAGTTAGAGCTTGTCCTGTTCTTAATGACGCCCACTCTTGTGAATCCATTAAAGGGGCATCCATGGAAACCAAACAGGAGTTGGCTTGGGCCTGGGAGACCACCTTTTGAGAGTGTTGTAAAGGATGGCGTTTTCTTAATACTGTGCATCCATCCTGTGTGTACAGGAGCTGTAAACCTTAAGGTTAAGTAAATCTAAGCATCCATTAAGTCAGAGTTTAAAACACTGCTATGGTTTTAGTTTTGCTTGATCTTGCCAGTTGGGATGAGCTATTTTTAGCTCCTTTGGAGACACTTAATGAGAGAGGCTTCTGTAAAAAGGCATCTGGGTCTTTGTCCACATGCTTATCAACATTCTTTTGACATAATTTATCTTCAAGCTAGTGCTTTATTCCTTAAAAAAAATCATGCCTGGCTCAAAATTTCTGCCTATAAAACAAGTGACACTTGTAAATACCTCTGAGTTGTTAATTCTCTCAAGTTCAGTAACGATAGCATTTTTGCGTGTAGTAGATGAGTCCCTTTGCATGCCCAGGTCTCCACCAAGTGCCACGCAGATAACGGCCGTCCTTCCCCATTCCTCGCGGGAAGTGCTGTATCTTGGCACAGAGAGCGGCAACATCTTCGTGGTGGAGCTGCCGTCGTTCCGAGTGCTGGAGGACAGGACCATAACCTCCGAGGCCGTGCTGCAGCGGTGAGTGAGCGAACAGGCAGCGCTGCGTGGAGCTGGAATCCCATGAGCTGACATCTCCTTTGTTAAAATGTCACCCCAGATTATGTATTGGGGCCTCGCTGTTGTGTTAAGCATTGTGCAGATCTGCATGACTCCCGTGAAAGTAACTTTTGGTCCTGGTATGTGTTAAGTAACAGTTTCTGTCCTGGTCAAGCCGTTAGTGTCACGATGGAGCTATAGCATATAGGCAGAACTATACATGAGTGAATCTGTAAACCTTGTGCTTGGTCCTTTGTGTTTACTTTTGCAAAAAATGTTATGCTTAGTTGTAATTACCCGTTTATTTTTTGACCGTTGGCAGAGCTTCTAATGCTGCTGTGTCCAAATGGGGATTTTGTTATTCTAGTGATTCAAGTGCTGCTGAAAACTGTCCTACTTTATAACCATTGATTCCTACTGACATTTCCATGTTACCTTTATTCTGTAAGGGTCACAAGAGAATAGGGTGCGTGGTTCAGACTGTCTTTACACTCCTGGGATCCAGTCCTGGGATTCAATGTAAACCTTGTGTTTTCACTGAGGAAAATGGGACTGGCTGCATGTCCATGTGGCAGGCCTGGTGTGATGTCCTGCAGAACATTTTTCTGCTGCTTGAAGGATTTGTGGAAATATCATACTTCTTGTCATATGTTTGAACTTTTTATTTCTTAATTTCTCATTCTTATACCTTAACTGTTATTACAGTCATATTGGGTTATATCTGGAATAAATGTTTCTTGGTTTTCTCTTCTGTAGGGTACCAGAAGATTACTGTAACAGGCGCTCATGTGAATTGGTGGAAGCCCTTCGGGAGCACCCCAAGAACCCTGACCTGATCCTGATTGGATACAGCAGGGGCTTGATTGTCCTCTGGGACCTGCAGAATAACAAAGTGACACACCAGTTCCTGGGCAGCCAGGTATGAATTCCTTCAGTTCAGCAGGGGAGGAAGGGCTCTCTCTGCTCAGAGCACTCCGAAGACAAGTAGATGTAGGGAGAGCCTGACCAAACCGCTTTTTAGTAAGAATGTATTGGTTTTGGGGGGGTTAACAGCTGTCTGGAGAGCAGTCATTGTGTGTCTTCCTCTTCAGCAACTGGAGAATCTCTACTGGCAGAGGGACGGCAGTAAATTCATTAGTTGTCACTATGATGGAAGTTACACGCAGTGGCCAGTATCCAGTGACAACAGGCAGCCTGAGCCTCTGGAAAACATTGTGCCTTATGGTCAGTAAGTGAGGTTTAATTCTTGCATATTCATCTAAATGCAAACTAATTTTGAGCTTGTGTGAGATATTTGAAGTCATGTTCTCCTTGGTGTTTAATCCTAACGACAAAATGCCCAGTTCCCTTTTGAATGGGTAGTGAACCTAGACTAAGGGTTTTCAGTCCGGTTTTTGTTTTTGGATTTTAAACTCCTTCATGATGTTGATGTCTGTCTTGATCATGGAGAACAAATGTGTTGAAGAAATTAGTGTCCCTTATGAAGAAGGGTGCTGGTGATTCAGCTCTTTGTTATAGCTCGTGTCCTGTTCAGCAGGAGTTGCTTGGATCTTCTGTAATTAATAGTGAGCTGAGTGCACTTTTTGTTGATGTGAGCAGTGAGGAAATGATGCCTCTGATTTGCTGAAACCCATCAAATGTGGATGACCTCATCTTTCAAGCATATAGAAGCTTCTAAAACTCTATCCCCTTTACATTAGCTTCAGGAATGCCTGTGCTTTTAAGAACCCTTTCTAGTTAATCAGCTTCTACAGCAGCACTTCCACTCCCTGTAGCCATCAGCAACGTGGTTCAAAACTCCCCCTGAACCTAAGCCTTGTTTTGCTGAGTGCTGCGGTCAGTGTGCTCTGGAAGGCTTGTCTGTTGTGGCTTGGTCTGAGGAGGTGGTGCCTATTGATTCGTGTGGCTCCCCTTGACTTGGAGGGCGAGCTGACCTAGGTGAGGCAGAGTAAGAAACTTCTTAATGTAAAGATACACTTACTGAATTATGGCAAATAACTCTGTTCTTTTAAGGTCCTTTTCCTTGCAAGGCCATCTCCAAGATCTACTGGCAGACAACAAAAAATGGGTAAGTTTGTGGTGTATCCCTTCACGCTGTTCTGTTTAAAGGCATTTACAGGGTCTGTACCTTAAGAGCCTTTCCTTAGAGTAACATAATAAGAATTTTTTGTAAAAGTTTGACTTGCTTCATGTCTTTGAAATTTTGATTACTCCTCACTTCAGCATACACCACTCTAACTCTGTCTTTCTCTTAAGGCTTCCTTACATTATATTCCAAGGAGGGATGCCCCGGGCCAGCTACGGTGACCGGCACAGCATCTCTGTGGTCCATGGCAGTCAGCAAACAGCCTTTGACTTCACGTCACGGGTGATAGACTTCTTTATAATCTTCAGTTCAGAACCTACTGCAGGTATGTGATGAAAGGGCATTACTGAGGAATTAGAGTAGCTGTATGCTTGTGGAAATCTGCCTGGTATAAATAGCATGAAATGGGATAAGGAGGTCAGTTGTTTTGGGGTTTTCTGAGACTTTAACAGAGAATCATAGAATGATTTCGTTTGGAAAAGAGCCTTAAGATTGAGTCCAACCACAAAAGGGATTTGCCATTTAAAAGTGAAATGTAAAATACTGGTATAAAGAATGGGCTGGTTAGAAATGCCATACATTCCTCAGCAACTTAAGCTACTCCATTATGAGAAAAGATCTCTTAGGCTCATGTCTGTGTAAGCTGGACACGGGATGTAACCAGGTCATGAAATGAAGATCTGAATATTGCTGTTTGGAAATAGCACTTCAAAGGAGACAGTAATTGAAACCAGAATTTACTCCCACTGAGACACTGTTTCTTTTAATTACTACCTGGATTTATGACTAGGGCTCTGGGTAATAAATCAGCAAAAGGTGCAAGGGTCAATATATAAAGAACTCAATTTACTCACTGCTAGTGAACATGAATGTGAACAGCTCTAAAACTGAATAGCGCTCATTCCACAGCTTGCTTGGAACTTGTCAGATTTTTGCTTCTGTTGACAAGCTTTGTTGCCCTTACTTACACAGTAGCCATAATACTATTTATTTTCGTGAAATTGTAAAGCATTTTCCCCAAGAACTGTTTGTCTACTGCTGGTGTCTACAAGCTCCACGACTGTACAACATTAGAAGTTGGGTCAGACCAAACTGCAGGAGTTGAGATGCTTTTTAGGAACCTGTAGGCGAATCTTCTGTTACAGAATCTTTCTAGTTTCTGGTTTACCTGGCAGACTACTTTCCAAACCTGTCTGTGTACTGCTGGTGGTGACAGCTCCCAGCTGCACACTGTGCAGGTGTGGACATCCGAATATGTAGGGGCAGGTTGGCAGACCAGACCACAGAGCCGGGGGAAGAACACTTGGGAAAGCAGGAATAAAGCAACAGCTTTTGGATTCCACCCATCTCTCTCCCTGGACCTTAACAAACCCTCTCAAGTCACTGAAAAGCCAGTAAAGAAACAGGCAGAATGTAACTGAGATGAAGTGCCTGCGTGTATGTCTGTTATCATAGGTTTTCCCTACACAACGCTGTCTTTTGTAAGCACCTTCTACATGTCCAGAACCTACAGGTCTAAACCTTCAAGTTTATCTTGAGGTACTGTTTAGCTTTTATCATTAAATAAATGAAACACTTTTAATTTCTATGAAGTTGTTGGAGCTGAGATTCTAAATGAAAGAACAAAAGCATTAAAGATGACAAAAATACTGAGTTTTTTAGATAAGAGATTGACTGGTTGAAATTCAATTTCTGGATATGATTAGAAGTCCTGTAGGAGGAAGTAACGGAACTTTTTATTATACTCCCCAAGGATTGAATTGTCTGGTTAACACGATTTCTAGTGGGTACAGAGAGGAGCTGCTACAGGAAGCTGAAGCTGTTGCACTTTGACAAGGAAGTTTTTTTACACTAAAATGAGGTTTCTGTGGTTGATGAGCTTCCTTGTGGCTGATTGCCTAAGCTTAGTGGATCTACGCAGCTTGCCTTGTTTGCCCTTAAGCAGTCTTCCCTGCAATGGCAATACCAAAGTATTAATTGTATACCAAAGCCACTTAACACATAAGCTTTGTGCTTATTAAATTACAGCGTGGTAGTAGCTGGTGACTTTCCACTACCCTGAACATGCTGTGGAAACAGTTTTTAAATGGCTAACCTGTCTTGGTTTTGTTTTTCTAATTAGCAGGTGGGTGAGTGTGTGGCAGTCATGACAAATTCTAGTATGCTTGCTACTTCAGCAACTTAAAATGCATTTTTGCTATAAGGATTGAGCTCAGATGTGTGCCTTTGCAGGGAAAAAAGAATGTTAAAACAAAGTATATTTGGTTAATAGTGACAGCAGCAGAGTGCCTAATGTAGTACAGGTATGATATTATTTGTTCTATTCAGAAGTCCTTTAGGCAACTGCAAATGACAGCACATAAGAAAGCAAAGTAAAACTGACTATGAAACATCTTTTCCTGGATAAATGGGACTGGTTAGTGGTGTGTTATGGCTGTGGCCAGTCAAAGGTGAAACTTGGGGTGTCTAACTAGAGTGGTGCCAAGTATTAATTGCTTGAAGTTAATTTTGCTGAGTGAACAGCATTGGTATGTGCTTGCTTATAGATATGCCTTCTTGCAAGTGTGTTCCAGGTTATCAAACAGCTAGAGAAGGCAAGTAGAAGTACAGGTTAGAAGGGAAGGTCAGTGAAAAGCTGCCAGTTTGCTTACAGCTCCCTGTTTATCACAGCACCCCCACGGGCCACGTTACAGCTATGCATTCACTTGCATTTCTGTAGGTGTGTGAATCATTGGTGTGAACTGATTTGTGGCTTTGGTTTTCCCCAGCAGTTGCTATTGGGGCTGTCTCATGAATGTTACTGCAAAATGTCTTTGTAGACAACATTTTTTTTCCACTTTAATTCTAGTTACAATGAAAAATTGGTTGATTGTGTCAGGTGTCATCTGTAAAGTTATATTAACAGATTTGTTTGTAATCTTGTCTAATATACATATGAATATATATTAGGTGATTTGCACACTCTTTATTAAAGTCCAGAGGATGTGTCTCAACATATGAGAAGCAGGGAAAATGCAAAGAAAGCTGAGTTGTAAATACTTGTCAGTTGAAGCAGAGAAGCTTTCTGCAGAACCCCAGGCATTACTGTGTTTAAGCAGCTTAGGCTAAATGGGCTGTGGCCTAACACGGTACTAAATGGGTCACTGCTGGGGTGTTTGTGTGTCTGTCCACCCCATACTGTTAATTAGCTGTAGGTAAAGTCCTTTGAATTCTGTCTGTTCCAATGCTGAATATGAGCTTGTGTTATTTAGCCATGTATGTTGTTAATTAATTTTGCAGCGGAATCCATTAAAAAGTTACTCTGACAGTCCCAGGAGTGGTGTAAACAAACATAAATTCGCAGTAAATCTGTTAGTATCTTAATCTATTAATATTAGTGCCTCAATAGGCCCAGTTAACAGAGAAGTATTTAGAGGTTTTGCCAACAAAAATGTTTGTATAGAGTTCTGTGATAAGAGTTTTCAAATAAGCCTTACAGGAAGCTCGTATCTATTAACCTTGGATGGTCATTTTGTCAGCCTCAATTAATCTTTTTCCTGCAGAGTTTGATGACCCTTCTGCTATGGTGGTGTTGGCAGAAGAAGAGCTGGTAGTTATAGACTTGAAAACTGCGGGCTGGCCAGCAGTGCATCCTCCGTACCTGGCTTCTCTCCATTGCTCAGCCATCACCTGCTCACACCACGTCTCCAACATCCCACTGAAACTGTGGGAGAGGATTATCAGTGCTGGGAGCAAGCAGAACATTCACTACTCAAACATGGTACGGCAGCTTTAAATGTATATGCGTTCCCATGCATTTAAGAGCAGCACGACCGCTCGGAACGTGGGTGGTCTGTGCTGCCGACTGCGTGTGGAGGGATGAGTCCCACCAGACGTTGTTCTGCCTCTTAATAGGGTCGAGAGAGGCTTTTTCCCAGAGCACCACCAGTACAGTTCCTCACACTGGGGGATTAAAATGTGATATTTTTTTCAGACTTTGACAAGCTAGAAGGAAAGTCTGAGTGTTCCCAGCTGTCAGTGGTAACAAACTTCTTGTTTAGAAGCATGAAGCTTTCAGCACAGCTTCTTGAGGAAATGTGTAGGATATCTTCTAAAAAGCACAGCTGGTGTCAAAACAGGAACATCTAATCCAAACAAAAACTAACAGCATGGACTGTTTCACTGCCACTTGCACTGAAGTTCATGCTCTCCTGCTGACTGCATGTTCTCTTCACACTGTCGCTGCCTAGGAAATCACAGTCTTCCCTTAATGTATTTGTAGCCGTGGCCGATTGATGGTGGCACCAACATAGCTCCAGATCCTCCGCAGAGGGACTTGCTGCTGACAGGGTATGTACTTAACTGATAACAATCAAGGGGCCCTTTGCAGTTTCTCTTCTTCTGTTTTGAATTAACTGGAGCTTTCCCGTGAGATTCAAGTCTGCTCATCTTGTAGGGAGAAGGCTGCAACTGTACAATACAGCTTTGCAAAGCTGGGCTGCTGGCTTTGGAAAGCTGACTGATTCTACTACTTCTGAGCCAACAGATTGTGGTGTCCATGTATAACCTATGAAGTTGGTTGATTTGTAGTTCTGATGTGTTATCTGTTCCCCCCACAAGCATCAGTGTAGTAGTGCAGGCAGTAATCCAGAAGGGTTCAAAGGGAGCAATGGAAAGCGGAGCTTAATCTTGCAGGTTTTGAAGCGTTTTTCTCCTTGCCTTACAGTGTCCAAGGAGAACCTTGGACTCCTGTCTGCTTTGATCAGCATGAACAGATCTGGCTCAGTGATGGAAGTAGCTAGCAAGAGATGGTCTCATCACATAAAAATGTATCATTTTCTTTTCAAAGTACTTTTAAGAATTTCTTTGGGCTGTTCTTCAGACTTCATTCTTGATGCAGCAAGTTGTTTGAAGTTCTTAACCCTTATGTTGGAAGAATTTTGCCAATTTTCACCTGGAGAACTAGGATTTCCTTTCTTCCCTCTCAGTAATAGTTTTTTTTGTCAGGATGAGTTGTTCCTTCTATATACTTAGCTCTTTTTTCCTTTTCAGTGCTTTCCGGTGTAATATTAAATCGTACGCTGGTGTCAGATCATTGAGAACAAACTGGATTCAAAACAAAACCAACACAAACACCACCACCAAAAATCAAACAAAAAACAAACAACCAAAAAAAACCCAAACAAACCAACCTAAGCCAAAACCAAATCAAACCCAAACAAAAAAATCCCTCTTGAAGCTCTAAGTTGCCACAGCTCAGGTCTTTGTAAACACTGTGGTTTAAGCTTTAGTTGTGTATTTTTCCCCATCTGTTTTATCATCCTTATCTGGGTGATTTACTGTTCTCCTGTTACAGTGTGTTTCTGTAACCATTCTCCATACAGGCATGAAGACGGCACTGTGCGGTTTTGGGATGCATCGGGTGTCTGCTTACATCTCCTGTATAAGCTAAGCACGGTGAGAGTGTTTCTCACAGACGCTGATCCCAATGACAATATGAACACCCTGGGTGAGGACGAGTGGCCTCCACTTCGCAAGGTGAGATAGCTATTGCTTGTGGAAGCTCTCTGGAAACATGAGGCGTTTAGATTCTTGCCCTAGTTAATCCATTTGCAAAGACCAGCCACTGTGTATTCTCTTGCCTAGGTTGGTACCTTTGACCCTTATAGTGATGATCCTAGACTTGGGATCCAGAAGATCTACCTGTGTAAATACAGCGGATACTTGGCTGTAGCTGGTACAGCAGGACAGGTATGGAAATGTAAACAGTTATTGGAAACCTTGCTTTTAGTGCAGGTGGTCACAGTGCAACTGGGAGATGTGTTAAAATTGGAAATACTTGTTTCTGTAGTGGTAAACTGATTCATTTGCTGGAAATGTTGTTTCATGGTCCTTTGCTTTCTTTAGTCTGTATTTTAGACTTTATCTAATCCTTTTTAATCAGCCCTGAGAGATGCTGTAGGTTTGCAGCAGCTTGGAGGACTGCTTGAACTGTAAAAGCTGTAGCAAAGTTTGTCCTCTTCCTTGCAGGTACTGGTGATGGAACTGAACGACGAAGATGCAGAACATGTCGTGGATCACGCTGAAGCAGATCTCCTGCAGGACCAAGAGGGCTATCGATGGAAAGGTCATGAGAAACTAAAGACTCGAGATGGACCTGTTCGATTTGAAGCTGGTTTTCAGCCATTTGTCCTTGTCCAATGTCAGCCACCAGCTGTGGTCACCTCCTTGGCCCTTCACTCTGAATGGAAGCTTGTAGCCTTTGGTACTAGTCATGGTTTTGGGCTTTTTGACCACCAGCAGAAACGACTGGTCTTTGTCAAGTAAGTATCCTCTTTCCAGGAGGTCTCTGATAATCCTCTGTTAAGGATGGCCTGGAATTGCTAACAAAGCAAGTAATGATATGCAGTTTCTCAAGAGCAGTCAGTGTAGTGGGAAGCCCTGCCTCATTGGATTCTGTCCTTGAAGATCTTCAAGGATATATAAACACGTTCCAACACTTGTGTGTGTCCTGTTGGACTCTTGGGAGTGATTGTCACCCAGTAGGAGGTGACCACATGCCTACTGTCTCCCTCTTTCAGGTGTACGCTGCATCCCAGTGACCAATTGGCCTTAGAAGGCCCACTGTCTCGGGTGAAATCCTTGAAGAAGTCCCTCCGTCAATCATTCAGGCGGATCAGAAGGAGCCGTGTGTCCAGTAGGAAGCGACGAGGAGGTAGTGGAAATGCCGTAGAGGTGAGGGGTCCACCTTTTTGGGGTCCTGTCTGTGGCTTGGAGATGCAGAGCCCTGGTTAGATTGCCTAGCACAGGAGCTGGTCTGCAGTTCTGCTATGGTATCAGTAGTTCCAGTTACTGGTTAAAGGACGAAAATGACAACTTCTGATGCTGCTGTTAGATAAAATAGTCACATTTTTAGAGAAAATGTGCCATCTGTATTTGAACGTATGACACATAATCTACCCATTCACTGGTGGTTCTTTCACTTTCAATTGCTGCCACTTTTATTGTCTGTCTCTCCCCTCTGTCTTTGCCTGACTGACAAAGTGTCTCCTTGTCTTTGAAGGTGCAAGAAGCAAATGCCAAATTTGACCAAGACGCATTGCAGGAAATGGAACTGGCTCCAGTCCAGCGGAAGATTGAAGCCCGATCTGCAGAAGACTCTTTCACTGGCTTTGTGCGCACCTTATATTTTGCTGATACCTTCTTGAGAGACAGTGAGTAGAAAATGCATCTCTTCCTTTCTTCCAAATGGCTATTTCCTCCCCCTGCCAAGGAATGTATTAGGATTTACTGCCAGGAAAATTCAGCACCTCCTGTGTCCTACTTTGTGCTATGCTGAAAAACTAATGTAGAGCGAGAGCATATGTTGTCATGCAGAATTGTTATCTAGCCATTCTGGCTGCTGACTAATCTATGGCAAGTAGTTCATCTTTGGATGCAACCTTTATGTATGGTTTCCAAATGGGCTAGAATGACATCTGACTTGTTAGTATGAGTTCTTGCTTGTTTCATTACTCTAAAGTCCGCCAGCAGAGCCTTTTCATTCTGGTGAGGGGTGGCTGGCTGTGCATCAGAGCCCAAACTGATACTATGCATGAGTTTACTCTGCTCATATGCGATACAAATATGTGGAAAATGGATGCAGCAACTGTGGTTTCTGATAGAAACAGCACTCTGTTCCCTTTACTTATTTGCCATGTCCTTTGTCAGGGCTGCTGATGGACACGTATTGGGAAAAGAAGTGCAAAGAACCTGTAGTTCCTCTGGCAAGTCAGCCTTGATATAAAGATATTTAGGGTGTAAAAAAGGG
Organism: Patagioenas fasciata; assembly: GCF_037038585.1. Classification (NCBI taxonomy): domain Eukaryota; kingdom Metazoa; phylum Chordata; class Aves; order Columbiformes; family Columbidae; genus Patagioenas; species Patagioenas fasciata. Next base: position 4,604,485 of record NC_092537.1, on the reverse strand, counting down.
AGGATGTGTGTAGCTGGTGGAAAGCAGTTATCCAAGGATGTCACAGATGGTGCTTTGCTCACGATCCTTCTTGTTGCTCCAGGCTCTCGCCACTGCCCGTCCTTGTGGGCAGGCACCAACGGGGGCACGGTCTACGCCTTCTGTTTGCGTGTTCCTCCAGCGGAGAGGAGGATGGATGAACCTGTCAGGGCAGAGCAGGGTGAGTGTTCCTCATGAGAGCATGGGCCTGTTGAGATGAGTGATCACCCATATAACCAAGAGCTACATACAGAAAAGCAAGGTAGCCCAATTACTGCTGTTCATCAGTGAGAGTGGAGCTAATTGTAGCGGAGTCTGAACTAAGCAACGCTCACTGCAGCGACTGAACAGAGGAGTGAGCTCCAGCACTGCCTGATGTGCCTTGGCACCATTTCCCATTGACTTCAAAAATTAAAACTTGCGTCAGCTGCCACTGAAGTTCACAATCAAGCCTCTGTGCACATTGTAGCTTATTCTGACAGCTGGGCTTGCTATCTTTAAGTAACAATAACTACTGTTTAACATGAGCCAGTTCAGTCCAAATACACTTTAACTACTAAATCTCTTTAGGCAGGGTTTCTGTAGCCACATTGTATAGGTTTCCAGCTTTGAGAGGATGTTTGTGAGATTCTAACACAGGGTCTCTGACCAGACTCCTCTGTGGTTTTTCTGTTTATTTTCCCCTTTATCTCGCTCATTTAGCCAAAGAGATTCAGCTGATGCACAGGGCTCCTGTTGTGGGTATACTTGTCTTGGATGGACGCAGCACTCCCCTCCCAGAACCTCTGGAAGTAGCACATGATCTCTCTAAGAGTCCTGATATGCAAGGCAGCCATCAGCTGCTGGTGGTTTCCGAAGAGCAATTTAAGGTAAGTATCACCCGGGAGGGGCGTATGGACCACGCATAAAATCTGCTGGGGCACTGAGCAGTGCTCAGTGGAAAGATAACTCTTGAGTGCTTATTCTTCTGTAGCTGAAGAACAGCCCTGGGACAGTGTTTCTGTTTGGCACGGTCCATAAATCAGTTTGTGCTGAAAAATTGGGTATTCAGCATAGTGATGCACATGCTTGAGCATAGAAACTTAATTGCTTTATTACATTATATTCTTTGGGCAAGGCTGCTTTTGTTTTTGTGAAAGAGCTTTTGTTCTGGTTAGTACAGGAACGGGAGCTGGTAGACATTTCTGTGAAGCAACTAAAAAGCTTATTGATTTGCAAACTAACCAGTCAGCATGGAACAGAAGACTTGAAGCAGCTTGGTGTAGGCTGGCCCTGGCTTTTTAATGTGGAAGAGCACACAGTTAGTGTAAACCCTCTTCTATTTCTGTAATAATTTGTGGCTGAATATAGTGGGGTTTTGAAAGAACTAAAGGAATAATGCAGTTTGCAGCCTGAAGGGTAAAACTGCTTGATGTCAGAACAGACACAGATTGTAACACCGACTGTGGCTGATTGCTCCTAGGCCCCTGAGCAGGGAGCCAGGTTGACTCAGATTACACCTGCGTGTATTCACTGTGAAGGAAAACATTGTTAAAGGAGGGAGCAGCAGATGTCCTGGGGTGCAGCTGCTGCCGCTGTGCAGGAAAGAGATGTCAGTGTCTTGTTTCTATTGACAGGTATTCACGTTACCCAAGGTTAGCTCCAAACTGAAGCTCAAGCTGACGGCGCTGGAAGGCTGTAGGGTACGAAAGGTGACGGTTGCAAACTTTGGCAGCTGCAAGACTGATGATTACAGCGAAAATGACCTGGCTGTCCTGACTAACCTGGGAGATATTCAGATCATCTCGCTGCCCTTCCTCAAGTTACAGATCCGCTTCCCTTGTATCCGCAAAGAGGATGTGAGTGGCATTGCGTCCTGCGTCTTCACCAAGTATGGCCAAGGTAAGGTGCGCTTCTCCCAAATCATCTGGCTTGTGTGTTTTGAGACAATGGGAAAGGTGTTACAGAGCTTCATATTTAGAACTGGCCTTGTATACATGTGCATATTATGTAAATATGTCCATTATGTGTTTCTGTCTGGTACCAGTTGCCAACAGGTGCTGACACATGAATTGGCAGAAGTGAGTTTATTCCGTTTTTGTTAATGAATACACTGGTTTTCAGCTAAAAGGTTGGGTGTGCACCAAGTGTCAGCACAAGACTGTACAACTTATGTTTCAATGTGATTGTCAGTGTCCCAGTCTCTAGGTTAACCAATCCTTGGGACACTGGGGCAGTATCTTGCTCAGTGATTCCTCCTGATTTAGATAGAAGGAAACACAAGCCCTTTCTGCTAAACACAGAGGATTGCTTATAAATTCCCAATTGTCTGTAGGTTTCTATCTGATCTCACCATCGGAGTTTGAGAGGTTTTCCCTTTCTACCAAATGGTTAGTGGAGCCTCGGTGTGTTGTGGACATGCTGGAAGTTACAAGCAACAATCATGTGCACACCAAGTCTGGTGTGGAGAATGCTGCAAGAAAAGCCAGGTAAAGTCCGTAAATCCTTGCACACTGACTGTGTCTGAATAGTGAGATCTACCTGTTTCCAGTATTGTATTTTATAGAGAATGTCATCTTTCAAAAACAAACAAAAAACCCCCAGTCTTTGAAGTCTTCCTTAACACCATTCCTAGATGGATTGGCATGAAGAAATGTAACAGTTACAGAGATCCAATAGGAAATTTAGTCCAAAAGCTTAGAAATGTTCTCTGGAGCTTCCAGATTTCTGCATCACCAACATGTGATGAAGCCCTTCTCACATTCTTGCTCAACAAACTTCAGTTAGCATGCACTGGAGCATCTTGTAGCTGCCAGCAGTATATAAGAATTCTCTTCACCCCTATGCCTCAGAGTCAGTGTTTTTCTGTCTCCTTTCCTTTTCTAGGGGGTCAGGAAGGAGTTCGGGTGACCATGGAGAAGATGGTAAGCAAAACAATAACTGTATTAAATGTAGCATGGTGCCATGTAAACCCTGAGACATCTTTCCTGCTGCTACAGTTGATATTTCCCCCCTCAAAAAAGGGGAAAGTAAGGAGGGACATGAGGAAAACATTGTGACCTGCCTGGACACAGTTGCTAGTTCTAAAGTAAGTTGCATGTGGCAAGGTTGCCTTGAAAGGATAGAATGAAGTTTCTGCTGGAAGGAAAAAGCTGCGGGAAGATAAGGCCTGAAATTACGGATGAGACCTTCTGTTAGCCCAGCGAGTATTGCTGGAAAATACACTACAATGTGTGAGGGGTTTTAAGGGTTAGTTGTGAAGCATTCAGTAAAGTCAAAAGGTACTTAGCAGCGGGGAAAACAATTCCAGTTGTGGGTATCCAAAACTGCACGTATGTCATGAAAAGGGGAAAATATTGTTAGGTAAAAGCTTTTTTTGCTACTCTTTTTTTAGAAAGGAAGTCTGGGAGGCTGATGGAACATGCCTTACTCAATGATGAAAGTGAGTGAGATGAAATCTTGCTACCGACAGAGCAGGTGCCTTTTTGGGTGGAAAAAGAAAGCTGCTGGGAATTTTGTGGGTTCCAGTACTCAGTCCCAAGGGATCTGCAGTTACACAAAACTGGTAGAAATACTGGGTTTTCACAAATAGGTAGAAGTGGGGGTTGGACAGATTGTCGTGCCCTCAGGCAGGGGTTGTTCCACATAGCTGCATTCATTGTGTGATAAGAGAAGGATCTTTACTTTCCAATAGGACTTGTCTAAAATAACAGCTGGATCAGCTGTTCCTTTGGGGCTCTGGTGTGTTCCTTTGGGGCTCTGGTGTGTTCCTTTGGGGCTCTGGTGTGTTCCTTTGGGGCTCTGGTGTGTTCCTTTGGGGCTCTGGTGTGTTCCTTTGGGGCTCTGGTGTGTTCCTTTGGGGCTCTGGTGTGTTCCTTTGGGGCTCTGGTGTGTTCCTTTGGGGCTCTGGTGTGTTCCTTTGGGGCTCTGGTGTGTTCCTTTGGGGCTCTGGTGTGTTCCTTTGGGGCTCTGGTGTGTTCCTTTGGGGCTCTGGTGTGTTCCTTTGGGGCTCTGGTGTGTTCCTTTGGGGCTCTGGTGTGTTCCTTTGGGGCTCTGGTGTGCCAGGACTGGTACCATCTCCTCTGGCAAATGACTGTCACAGTCCTTTGTGCCAGCCTGTTCAGTAAAATCCTAGTACTGATGATGATGCTAGCAATGATGATAAAAGCTCTGACCTCTGTGTGGTGGGAGGCAGGTTTTAAAGGCTGTTCAGCGGGAGGTGGAATGTGGCTGGGCTGCAAATCTGCACTGGTTTGGCTCACTGCTTTAACCCTCTGCTTTCCAGAAGTCCTGAAGGAGATCCAGAGTACTCTGGAGGGGGGCAGAGGGTGAGTATCAACCAATTTCTATTCCTAATGTGTGGGGCTGGCAAGGGAGGGCATTTCTAGTGGAAAGCTGGGGGATGCCCAATGTGACGGCAGGGATCCTTCTGCTGGAATCTGATCATGTACGTGTCCCACAAACTACCAAAGGGTAATGATAAGAGAGAGGCAGGTTCTCTTTCACGCGTTGTCCCTCGGCATATTTTATGAATAATGCTTTGTCTCTTTCTCTCCGAAAAGCAGGAGAGATCACATTCCCACATCCCAAAGGAACAGGACTCTGAGTATTCGCATACAGGTTTCTATTCGTGTCAACCCATACTGATCTAAGGGCAGGCCACACGGGCTCAGTTGGCCGAGGATGGGACTCTGGAGTTTTAATCCGGGCTTGACACTGTCACGTGGACGTGTTCAGTATCTCTGCTCCCATTCTGTCTATACAATAGAGCTAAGCTACCACCATGGGTGCGGGGCTTTACCTTGGCTCCCTGGAATACTGATGTTCAGGTGACAGGGGCTACGGAAGTGTAGACAAAGGACTCCTGTTTGCCACGGATGCAGGAAGCTTGGTGGGACTGGTAACTGCTGGTGTGTAAGGATAAGTGACTGCCTGACACGCTCTGCTCTGTGCACTTCTCTGGACACTACCTAACCTTGGTTTTCTGTCAGCAGCTGGGAGTGGATGGGATGGTACTGCATTGCAATAATGAATCTTTTCTTGTGTCATTGCAGGAGCTATGCAGAAAGAAATTTGGCAAGAAGTCCGCTAGGACACGGACTAAGTAATGGAGGAGGTAGGTGAGGCTGATAAGGGTATTTCAGGCCCAGTGAAGTAGCCAAAGGAAGCAGAAAGTGGAATTAAGTTTTTCTTTTATGAAATTCAGCTTATTTAAATGGCTTGTGATACTGCAGAACACTGGTCTGAACTTTCAGGCTGGGAATCTGCTGGCTGTGAGGTACTAACACAGTTCAGCATCTTGCACCACATGAGTGAATATACTGCATTGGTTTTAAAGGAAGAGATAAAAATCCTTTGAAGGCTCCTGGCTGACTCTTAACCTTACCATAAAGCAACCTGGAGAGGTGGCCAGAGCTCGTAGCAGTAATCTGTTGAGTGTATCAACCCATTAGCTTGCAACTGTTTTCTAAAACGGCTTTTGCATTCTTTTATCCCAAAGCAGATTGACCAGAATTCATCACTGACTTTTTGGCATTGGATTGAGTGCCATAACACTACTGATTGGGCAAACCGTCCCCGGGGAGAGGGCACCCGTGCTCCCTGCATCGCAGGCTAGTGAGCTGCAACTTGCATGCGTGTGCATGCCTGCCTCTGCCTCTCCAATTAGTGCCTCATTAGAGACATCTCCTCTTGGAGCCCGCCTTGCATTAGGACAGAAGTGGATCGCCAGGTCTGATGCACCACAAGCCTCTGAGTACATCTAACTTTAAAATGTTTGCACATTTCTCTTTTCTACTGGGCTGGGTTTTAAATTATAAATGTTACTGCCTTGGTGCAGGATTTTAATAAACGCACACTGTTACCTCCAACTGGTTTAAAATTATTTTTTGTACAATTTTTTAAAATCGTATGGGTATTTCAGTTTTAATGGAAACACTTTAGAAATTTACTTTTTAAAAGAAAGCATTGAATAATATATGCTAGATTCCTGTGACTGCTGTATGTGGTATCTGAATGAATAATTTTGGGGTTTGTTTGTTATGGTACTGTTAACTGGCTTTATGGATTTGGGTAGAATCTATTTTTGTAGCCATTCAAATCAGAGGACACTTAATTGAACTTGATTTTTGTTTCAACATTACGTTGCTCTTTTTTGGAAATAAAACTCTGAATTCCCTTTTGTGATCCTTGTCTGCTCTCATATCTATTTTTTTCCATCAGCATCTTTCACATTGGCAACAGGCTCGTGCCCACTTACCCCTTGAAGAAGGTGCTGTTCCTCTCTGATCTGTAGAGGCAAAGAGGACTCCTGGAGGTTTAGTGGCCTCCTTGAGCAAGGTGGTGGTTTGGAGAAGGCACATGTGGCAAGCAAGTTGATCGTATCACTGTCTTGAAATTCATGCATTGTATTGCCAGAAAAGGGCACTGGTTCAGATTATAGTCCCTGGAAGGTTGTCCCAAAATAACTTGGGTGATAATGAAGGGAGAAACAGTCCATCTGGCAATGCTGCCGTATTAGCCAGTAGATGGATATTTTATTATTATTATTAATTTTTAAATTGAAACTGGTGGAACTCCGTGTGGAGCAGCGTGTTGCTCTTTAAGCTTTTTGATTACTTTGTCCCTGACCTAACACCTTTTCCAGCTAAGAAAAACGGGAGAGTATTCTCCTATTTCTCTCCTGCAACTTGTGTGTAGCACTATGAGAGTCAGTGAGAAAGAACTGAATCCCCCAGGCTGGGTGCTGAGCTGTCATCCTCGACATGCTCTGGAAACCTCTCCTTGGCAGCGCTCTTCTTTTGGGCTCTGTCTTTATCCTCCTGAGCAAAGCAGAGGGATCTTTTATTTCCTAGAATGCTAGGGTGGCGCTTTCTGTGCGCAGGAGAATGTGATTGCAGAGCTGCTGTTGCTCAGGTGATGTTTCAGGCACCCTTCCTTTTGGAAGTATTAGTATCTCCTTCGAGGCCTAATTACTGCTAATAAGGTTTTAGAGAGCCTTCTCTCCTCAGTGTGGTCTGACAAAACGGGTGTCCATTTCCTGATTTCTACTAGCTTCATTATTTCATGTTTTCTATTGCTGCAGGATTGATGCTAACAGAAAGGTGGCCGGCTGTTTTCCACCTCTTGTGCCAGGCACTGATGCTGCAATTTGCAGGAAGTTACGGTTTAATCAGCAGCTTCTGAGCTGGTGTGACCTTGTGCATGTGCCTCATCCTGACGCACCCAGCTGCTCCTCTCTGCTCCTCGCAGATGGGATGAGTTTAATGCCTTTTCTGAGCATTTCATTTACTGGCGGGCTTGGGGTAAGTGACATGGCAGCCCTGCTCAGAAAGGGCAAAAGCACTTCATAGCTTTCCTCCCCATTTTCACCCACATAATTTGAAAAATCTGCTGAGTTAGACAAATCACAAAATGCTATCGTAATTTGTATGCTTTTAAGTGAATTTATATTTAAAATCAAGCAAATAAAATAACTTTATCCAGGCTTTTTGTTGTTTTCCTGAAAGCACAAGTTAGACTCCTAAGGGGATAGAGTAGTTCAGGATGTGTGCTGATATGTGGCAATTTTTGCCTATTTGAAGCCTACAGCTGAAGGATTCACTGAAATAAAACTGCTTGGCTTATTGTTATGAGCAGAGGCATTAAGAATCCTTTTAGGGCTGCCATACCTAAAGTACAGGAGAAATGGCAAAGGGGCAAAGCTGGGGAAGGCTGGAATTAATGTGTTGTGCTTTCAATCACATCATGCGCTGAGCGGGAGATGAAGGAAAGGCTCGTAACATTGAGTACCAGGGTGTATCTTTTGTGCTGTCAGAAAACCAGTAGCAAGTCAAATCAGTGATGGGATCAGGTGTTCCTGAAGGGTGCAGTCCTCACTGAATGTCTGTGAGCAGCTTTTGAATGTAATGGGAAAAAATCCCTCTGCATTTTTCCCTTCAGGAATTGCCATTGGAGCCTGCTGTTACCCTGAGTCTGCCCGTCAGCTCACAGCAGTAACAACAGCCTGTTTCTGAGCAGAGGATTCAGCTGCTGCCAAACTCCTTGAGTTTTGTGCCCACCTCTACTTTTCACTCACACTCCCCTTGTGTGGGATCTGATCGAAGCTTGCTGTCTCCAAGAGCTAATGCTTAATGCTTGGAAGCACTCTGAGGGCTCGTTGGGGCTGATTAATGTTATTGCCAGGCAGGCTTTGGCAGTGCTTTCCATTTCTTCTGCTTTATGCGGTCTTGCTGGGGTCTGGCACCATGAAGTGCCCCTTCCCTGCAGGAGCTGAGCTGCTGTTAACACCGGCTGCCAGCGCTTCGAAAATCCTTTGTTACGGCCGTGCTGGCAGCATGTTCCCTAACCTGGTTGTGTTCTTGCAAAGGGGAAAGCCTTGGATCACAGCTAAAGAACCACTCGAATTTTCCGCATCTGAATACTCATATTGGGTACCTAATATGGGAGGCTGTTTTATAGTGGCCTGAGATTTAGGTCAAATGCTTTCTCGTAACGTGAGCTCTTTTATAGGGTTGTATATTTGGTGCCAAAATTCTCTAGTCCTAGAAAAGCTTGGCCTGGGGCTCTTTTTTTAAAATAGTAATTCAAGCTTTCATTGGATGTTTAGCAACTAAATATTTTTTGAATTTGTCTAATAATTCTATTAGAAGAACATTATGTTGGAAGGAAAAGTACTTTTCATCTTAGTCATATGGCTTCAGGCATATCTGGTTAGCAAGAGAATGACATTTTTTTTACAGTTTAACTGGTATTTTCCTTAAAATATAATTTATATCTATTGCAACTGGAATAAACGCGTGCCTGGAGTGTAGTCCTAAATTCAGCCTGCAAAGCACGTTGCTGCCTATGCGGCCCCATGAATTGGGATGTCTGACAGCAGATAGTAGCTGTGATCTTGTTTCATAAGGCTGAACAGACTTGGTTAACTTACTGATGTATACAGAAAGGGAACTTTCCCTTAGAATACATACTGCAGGGAAGTAACTCAAATTCTATAGACCTTGTTAAAGTGATACCTGTTGAGAGCTATTTATTACTTACGAGGTTTTTTCCTGTGCATAGGGAGAGATGAGACCTCTCATAAAATGAATAGGGTTCTATCTACAGAAGATTAAGGAAATTAAATATCTGCAGTGGAACAGAGTATGAGATGCTGACAGACTTGTTAATATTAAATGGGAGAAAACGTTCGTCATCCTTTAAAATAAATGGCAAGAACTGGAGACAATCCCCTTGAGAAGAGCCTTGGAGTGTGTCTCCTGCTGCTTGGCCAGACAAACCGCTCTGAGTTTGCCACAAATCTTTGGTGGTAGCAAAGCGTAATAAGAGTGCCTGTGCTTGCAAAGCTGTAAAGACAATATAACAAGGCACAAGAAGCATGAGTGACCCAATATCACACTGACATTTCTGTTGTCCCACTATAGAATAATCTGCTCTTCAAAACCAAACCTTCTTCTATGTACTCAAGCCTCCTCCCTGTATTCTTTTCCTCATTCCTTCCCAGAGCTTAGGAGCCCTAAGAGAGTTTCATATCTGTGGTGTTGCTGCCAGGACCTGTTCTACCCTCCTGTGTCACTTGTGCCTGCTTCTTTTCTTCTCCTAGTGCATATTTGTGCTTTTCAATTTTATTTTTAACCATCTTAAAATTTTGCTGAATCAGTCAACTGAACCAGTGCCTTATGATCTGGATTAAGGGAATAAGCAGCAAGAAAAATTGCAAGCAAGCAGGCCCACTCATTTAAGAGGAAGCTCACCATTAGATCAGCTTACCTGTGAGGTCAAATTGCACTGAGATGAGGAAACAACTGAGGAATACAGGAGATCCTGGGAGGGAGGAGTGGCCCTTTTCAGATGACAGTCATAAAGTCAGTTTAGCTGTAATGTGAAACCTCACCCCCAGTTGCATGATTCCTTCTGCCTTTATCTCTGCAAGCTTAGCATCTGCTCGGGATTTTCGAATACCTGATGTAATCATTTCAGTCTGGACAATCTAACTTTTCACTTTGATCCTTTGATTTATGCTTCAGGGGCTACAATGCTTTGTGCCGAGAAGTCGTTTCCCATGGGAGAGCAGGCCCTGCTGACAGCCGCATACCAGGGCTGTAGCCCACACAACTGGAAAGTCTCTTGCGTTCATGTATAATTGGTTTGAAAACCAGTTCAAATCCAGGGGATTTCACCAACTCGAATGAGTTGGGTGTCAAACCCACAGTTCCCAGCCATGCAGGAGAAGGGAAGGGGAACAGCAACTGCCTCTGCGGCCACCCAGGCAACTCAGTGTGCCCTAAAGTGTGATGGAAGCACAAAGATCCCATTGCCTTCAGTTACATCCTAGCTAGCACAGGACACCACAGTGGTGAAGATGCAGTAGAATGACACGTTTGCTGGTTTCTAATCACGGCAGAGTTCCTGCTGTTGTCATTACTCTGTTCACTGTGCTGAACCAGCAAGACTAAAGTTAGCACAGGCTTGCCTGGTCTTGCGTCTTCAGTTTGCTCTTTTTAGACACTAACTACAGAGGCAGGTCGGGGGATTAAAAGGAGGAAGCCTGAGCTGCACCTTGGCTTAGCGCAGAGTCTTTTGGCTCAGACTGGGATAAATCCATCCCTCCGGTAGGGTGTAATGCCATCTGCACAGCGTGTTGGGCTGTGGTTTTGGCTGACCTCTGGGTAGGGGCCATGGGATGCTGGCTTCCAATGTAACAGGATCATCCGGCCTCATTGAACGGCAGACAATCGGACAACAAAGTGCTCCTGAAATATTAAAGGAGGTTGTTTTCCAATGTATGTAACTTAATTGTTTTGGTTTCTTCTTCCAGACATTAATACTTTATTTGGCTTCCTCAGGTTATTGCTGGGGAAAAGGACCTTGGACACCTTCTAGCTCACCTTAAAATAGCTGGAAGAAGAGCCCAAAGGCCTTGCCAGTTTGAAACCCTGAAAGGCCAGGCATTCTGCCTCGGTGGACTGGGGTACAGGCTCAATGGAGAATGTTTTCTGTCAATATGAGACAGCATGTGATATGGAAGGAACAAAGTAGGTACTTTATATTAATTCAATGAGACCTGGGCAGGCAAACCATGCACACAAAAAAACCAACCACCACAAAAAAGAGCACGATATTTTTAAAACAGCCTTATAAGCTGCAGGGTTTTGATTGCATTGTCAATTCTGCTTGGTATAGAATGAAACCAAGAGGAGACTCTATTTATATATCCATCAAGTTTAACCTTAAAAATAGTTAGGAATAGCATGGACCAGCCTCCTTATCCAAACTACTACCAAACAAACAGGGTGGCTGTGAATTTATGCAAAGTGTCATTTCTCTGATCACTCACGGCTGGTTTCTAGTCTTTTATTCATGTCATTTATCCATTTCTTAAAAATTATCTTCGTAGCTCTCTTTCCTGCAATGGCCTCAGTGTTTTTATGTTGTTAACTTAGGAATTTGCAGTTAAAAGGTGGGTCTGGTGTGTTATCACCCTATAATAACATTTAAAAACAATAGTGGTAGAATACTGGCTGAAAAGACCTGATAGTTTGTGTAAATGAAGGAATCTTTAGGAAACTGGGGAGCCTTGTACTTAAAGAATGTAGCCTATATTGTGAAGCTTTCCGTTCCTCCCATCCGCTGCTGGATTCTCAGTCCAAGCTGTTTCTCCAAGGTTATGGCTTAATTGTCACTGCTGGTACCAAATGTTGAGGGTGTTGTGCACAAGGGAAAGTTTTGTTCAGTATTCATGTTCTTGCCTGAAGTGAATCTGTCTTGTTATTGAGGTGGATCTGTCTCGTTATTGAAGCAGTGACTAGGGTAAAACTACACAGTAAATCAGTGTTTGAGGTAGATATTGAACCCAAGGCTCAGGCCACAAATTCCGATGTACAGTCTGCTTAGTGATCTGGAACTGGAATCTGTAAATGTTTCATCTTTCTTGTCACTTTCCCCACCCTTAAAAAGATATAAACAAACTACCTCTTGCTAGGAGCACTTTAAAAGGCAAACAAATGCAGTGTTTAGTCTGTGCGGGGAATTGAGGTTAGAGGTGCCGAGGCAGGCAGGATCGACTGAGGAAAGGTGGAGCGGGAATATTTGCACAGCATCTGTTTAGCCTCTGTCATCTCAGTGTAGGTGTAAGCAGACAGCAGTCTGATAACAAAGCCAACATGATCAGTATCTTCATCTTGGCCATTCTCCTCAGGCAAAACCCAATTATACCATCTGAGACTTCTGACAAATCGAAGGAACAGAGGGCTCTGGTTCTGCCTGGGGTATGCAGAGCCTTGAAGAGGCTCCAACTGATAACGACATAGAGTTTGTTAGAGCCGATTCCTCACTAACTGTGAAGAGTTGCTTTTTCAGAGAAGTTTCTGCCCCTGCCATGCACATGTTACAAGTTCAGAGCTTAGATTGGATAAGGAGTTAACGATCCAGATGACATCAATCACTCTGGGCTTTACAAAAGAGATCTCTCTTCTCTGCAGAGAGGGACAGAGAATTATTTATAAACAGCGAATAAAAGAATGTGATGAAATAGTTAATTTAGCTGTTGCTCTACAGCCTTATTCTCTTGAGCTAAGAGGATCATCCAGTGACAGAGAACTCGGGTAAAGTGTTTTTCTTAAGATCTCCTGCTCAATGCCCAGTTTTTATCTTTGCTTCTTAGTGGAGGAGCCCTTGAAGTGCAGTAGGGAACAGCCAGGGGTTATTGGAAGGAGAAAGGAAAACAGACCCCACCCAAACTAATGCTGCTAAGCATCTCCATCTTCACAGCACTCATCACATCTTAAGTTCGGGTCACTTGTTCTGGTTGCTGGCCACACCTGAGTTTATCTTGTGTAATCTCCAGCTCCTCTGGAAAAGCCTTTTTGGGAGGGGGTGGGGAGTAGAAGGGGACTTGGCCTTAAAGAACCCTGGTCATCATCAGAGTCAAATCCTGCGCTAACCACACTGTCACTTGGCAGCCTGGTGAGTGCAGACGGAAATTGCATGTGCAGATTAGACACTGAGCGTTTGTGTTTGCTCAAAAAAAGGATGGGGAAAATCATCACTGAATTAGCAGCATTGCATTGACATAATCACCTGCGGCGAGTAACCTTGACCTCTTTGCAAAAGCTTAGTTTAAAGGGGAGCGTGGCTTTACTTGGAAATTCAAGTTGAAAGGAGATTTAGTCATTCTGCCTGATTTGGACTGAGATTTAGGCTTAATGAGGACAAAAATGGTGCCGGTTTTGCTGTCTTTTCTGTGCTTGAGCTGGAAACTGCTTTCCTGTTGTCAGCAGAGAGCCTGGTATTGGCAAGAAGAGGACAGGGGCTGAGCTATCCACGCTTGGTCCCTGAGGTAGAACTCTGGGGATGCAGGAGAAAGAGGCCTGTGATCTAAACCTAAGCTCTTACTTAGATAGTATTCACTGTGCCTTGTCTGTTAGCCTCTCGGTTTAAAACAAACGTGTTTTGGTATTGGAATTGACCTTTACTTTTCAGACTTTCTTTGGAGATGTACCTGGTCAAACCACATCTGAGCCTGACTCTTGCCTAGGTGAAATCCCACCTCTTTTCTCTCGTCCAAAACTCTGCCAACCAGCTGGTGATATTGCTGGTTGAAAAGTTCAAAGGTGCCATGAGAAAGCTTGAATTATTGATGCCACTTTGCTTCTATATGCCTGTAATCATCTACTGTTTGGGCACAGCCCAGGCAGAACTGATGTTAGACTCCACAGCTGGGCAGGCTTGTCGGGACGCTGGAGCAGACTCCAGGCTGCATGGAAACAAGGCACAGGAGAGGGGATACGTTCCCATATACATTAATACGACCTACGATACTCAGCACTGAGGAGCTCGCTGGAATCAGGACGGATGGCATAGGTACGTTGAAGAAGTTACTGTGCAGAGTGATAAAGAAGGAGCTCGAGCAATTTGTACAGGTGGATGAAAACAGATAACTGTTAAGAATGAAATTCCAAGTATTTCCCATTAATTATTGTGCTTTTTAATCTGTAGAAGTTGGGAGAAACCCCTGTGTTTAGGGAAGATGACACTCACTTCTCTGGTGATCTTAAAATAACAGCATGAGCTATCCGCTCTTCTTTCTGTCTGTAGTTTCACGCTGTGTTTTTAATAGCGCTCAGGTTCTCCTTTCTCTGATGTAAAGTAGTATTATTTCTTCTAAAAAGGAAGAAGAAAATGGATTTTTTTCTTTTTCCTGTAGTGATATAGATGAAGCTGGCACAGTGAGGGGAGTTGAAATGCCAATGAGGAGGACCTTTCAGCTGCTCCAGTGTGTCCAGGAGGCAGATGGTCCAGGGCAAGTTAATCAGACCAGGTCTGATGTCAAAGGAATTGTTTATATAAGCAGTGATTCATCTTACCATTCCACGTTACAAAACAATCTGTTCCAAAACCCCATCTCGGAAGAATTGTGAGCTCTAGGCGTTCACATTCCAACCTAATTTGGAGTCTGGGGTCCTGTCTTACAGTGAATCAAACCAAAGTCCTGTGTCTAAGCTTCCTACAAATTTGAGCAGTGCTCATGAACTTTCTCGTCATCCAAATATTGAAGAATTGTTATTTTGCAGAAGGCTTTATCTTTCCAGACACATGACTATCTAACAGTAGTGCTTAAAAGCAGACTTTTACATTCCTTTCATTTTCATCCTACATTTTTTTCACTGCATTTGGAACTGTAGAGAAGCCGTATCAACTTTAAGCCCTCTGGAGGACAGAATATTAACAACTATTCTGTACTGAGGATTTAGGGTCTAATTCAGCTACCATTAATCTCAGTACCAGAAGTCTTGTTGCAGGATTTAGAGATCTAGGCCACTAGAACTGGCGTATTAAGCAGTGAGGAGGGCTGAAATAATGTTGGCGCACATCTACATAATATAGAGAGTACTGTTTAAAGAGAGGCGTAGAAGAAGATAATTTCATGTTGAGATGAACTCTGTACTATGCAACATACATGTCCAAGATGTTTTGAATAATGCCAACTCTAGACCAGAGCAAAAAAGCAGGTTTAGAGGGAACACCAAGGGCGTTGGTTGTTGAGGAACCCTCCACAGACATAGCTGGGCTTTCAGGGCAACAGCTCCTTGCTCAGAGTTGCAAATGGGGAAAAGGGAGATACTCTTATTTTCTAGTTGCGGAAGACTGTTCTGTCACGCAGAACAAAACAGGTAGTACGCAAAAAACATTTGCAACAAACCCGTGTACTTTACATATGCCTAGTGTGCTTTTCTTAGAGCATTGATTTTCCTGGGCTGTGCAAATCTCAAATGTGGTTTTGCTGCCCTCCTTGGGGTGACTGAGCTGAGGCAAACTTTGATTCGCTGAGTTGTTCCGTGTCAGTTTGTTCCCAGAGCATTGGAGTTTTTTTTTATCACTTTTAAGGATGTTTGGACAAGTTTTAGTCTGCAAGCAAATCATAAGATAAGAAAAAAGAAAGAAAAATAAGGGTGATTCACGGCAAAATAAAACAGAGGTTAACCTGGAACAGGGCAGTCAGTTTGGCGCTTCTCAGCTGCACAGGTGTGATTCTGCAAATGTTTATGCGTTTCTATAGAAACAAGGTAAATTATTGTGTAGGAGGATCAGGCCTCACTTTGTAGCTTATTTCACAGCAAAATGCGCAATGTTTCCTTTCATAGGTGAGTTGACATAAACCATCACATTACTCCTGAACACCAGAGAAATGCCTCCTTCCCGATCCAAGACTCGACACAAAAAGGATGGAAAGGAAAAAGCATTGAATTGTGAGAAAAAGACAAGCTGTCCAGGAGATTCAAATGTCCACGGTGGGAAACGTTTGGGAGATAAGAGCAAAGACCGGTGCAAGAACAAAGAGCCATTGCCTGGACAAGACAACACCCTTGAAGAGGACCCCTCAAAAAGCCAGAGGCTGGTGAAGCTTCATGGAAGCAAAGAAAATGGCCACAGAAAGTTATTCCGGGGGAAAAGAGCTTACAAGAGACGTGATGAAAGAGAATCTGATTTGGGGAGAAGACAGGGAGAACAATCAGTGTCCAAGTTGGAGGGGAAAAAAGGAAAGGCCTGCAAGCAACAGGAAAAGATGTCAGGACGAGAAAGTGAGGACAGCAGCGATAAGGAGGAAAAGGCCACCTCAAGCAGCAAGAAACACAGTTTGAAAAAGAAGTGTGGCAGGCGTCCTGCTGTTAGTGAGAAAGTCACTGAGGCAGGGTCTGCAAGGTCAATTGTGGTGCAAAGTGCTGAAGGCTCTTCTCAGAAACCCGATTTGCAGCAGAAGGCACACAAAGCCGGGCACGGGGAAAGGCACGGTGGGAATCCCGGCTGGAAGGAAACTTCTGAGCAGAAGTCAGGTTCTCAACCCCATGGCTGCATGACAAAGGGAGAAGGTGAAAGAACTGGGACAAAGCAAGCTGGAAAACATACCAGGATTATTGTCACCGAAAGCGCAGCAGAAAATGTCCTGGAAACTTCAGGTAATTCCTATTCTGACTCCAGCAGTGAAGGCCGTTGGACCCATAAAAAAGGTGCAGAAGAGACTAAAGTGGACAGCACTGCAAGCAGTGAAGAGAGGAGCAGTTCTTCAGAGGAAAATGGCCTCAGTGAGAATGAAGCTACACTCAAAGATCCTCCTGTGACTGAAGGAAAAGGGCACAAGGAACTGCCTGATGTAAGCAATGAAGCATCTAATGAAGCCAATAGGGAGCAGGTGGCCACAGATGGAAAGAAGGAATCTGAGGGTGAAGGCACTGACTTCACAGGATTGGAGGCAGAGGAGAAAATGAAGAAACAAGATGACAGGCCAAGACAACCAAACTCTCTTCTAGCTGAGAGCAAGGAGGAAGAAGATAATGTAAGCATTTCAGGATTGCAACTGAAAAGTCTTAAGAACAGAGAAAATGGTGATGATGAAGTAGGCAAGGAAAATAAATTAGAAAGTGACAAAGTTCAAGATATGTCAGAAGATGCGTCTGACAATTCTGACAGCAATGGGCAGAAGAGCACTGAAGTGAGCATTGGCGAAGGAAAAGAAAATGCAACGAAACAACTGCTGCCTGGTGCTGGGAAAGCAAAACTCCACGTTTGCCTTAGCAAAATACTGCAACGAACTGAGCAGGGAGAGAAGGGGAACGGTGAGGGTGGCAGCACGCGGGAGGACAGTCCTTTGCTCTCTGAGCAGCAGGTGACACTGAGGGAGAAACCTGGGAGGACTGAGATTGCAGAACAACGTAAAGTGGTGGGACCTATACCGAGGGACAGTTCATCGAACTGCAGCAACCAGGAGTTAGCAGTGATGATGCTTACAAAGAAATGCTCTTCTCAATCCCAAATGCTTCTCAATCTGAAAAACAAACATAAAAATGCTGAGACCAAACTATTAACAAGCTGTAAAACAAGCCTTGTCCAGATGGCTTTGGAAACCCATTCTGACCTGAAAAATGTTGAAAGCATCTGTTCAAACCCCATGACTCTAGGAACCCTTAGTAAGCAGAAAGGGCTCAACATAGCTCAAAGTTTGGGAGAGAAAAGATTAAATCTTTCAAATATTTCAAGCTGCTCCACTATTACAAAAAACTCATCTGATAAGCAGCTCCTTGCCAAGAAGAATGTTGGAAAAGTTGTTGGAACAATTAAACTGAGTTCAGGCCAGACTTTAGAGGCAAAAAAGGAGAAAGCAGAAGAAGCGGTTGTAGAGGCACCTTCTGAAAAAGAAAATGTGCATGATGGGAAAGGATCCAAGTACTCGCACACCCATTCTGCTTTTAGAAAAGTCACCAGCTGGCTTGGTCAAAAACCTGCCAAGAAAGCAAGTCTGAAAGCTCGTCTCCTGAGAGCGGCACGTGCAATTGGTATCTCAAGATGGCTCTTGAAAACATTTGGGAAGAGGAAGAAGAGCAGCAAAGCTTTTGGATTCAGAAGTAGAGTGGCAATCCGGATTGTAAGCACTGCTGGCTGGGTTGGCCGGGCTGGCAAAGCCTTCCCTGGCACAGCTGGACAGCTGGGGAGGGTGGACTTGAGTGACAAAGAATCTTCCCCTCCACTAATGGAGGGGAAAGGTGGTCCTAAAATGGCAGAGGAAGTGGGACATGTTGATTTGCCTTCTGGTGATTCCCCTCTTCATGGAACCAGTTCCTTTCCATGCTTCCTTAGCTTGGATGAGGAGAACAACACTGCTACTGATGCCAAGTTTGCTATAGTATTCCCCAGAGTCCACAGCATGGTTAAGACAAAGAGTTCCTTATCCAGGGGCTCGGGAAATGGTTATTCTCTAGAGAAACTGACATCTCCATCAGACAGAAAATCTGTGATGCCTGTGCAACAGGGCTACAGATTGAAATGTGACCTTCCCAGACCTTTGATGGATCAAATCCCTCAGAGAAACAGTGAACAGCTCTTTCCACATCGAGAAGAGGATCCAAAATGTACAGCAGATTATTCCGCTGAGGTCGATGTCAGGGAGAATTCAGGTGTGCTCCAGACCGCAGGGTCCAGAGCCACACCGTGTGTTCGCCGGTCTCGGCAGCAGGCTCGGGGATGTGACCCTGCGGCATGGCTCAACTCTGAACTGCTGCTGCCGCGACTAACCGTGGAGAACCTAAGCAAATGGGCCATCTACAAGGACCCACACCCGACCAACAGTCCTGTGATGAAGGTCTGTAAGGATCCGTGGGAGGCAGAAGACACCACTGACAATATGCCAGAGATGGAATTAAGGCAGAAACAGGTACAGGCGTTATTTCTCGTATTGCAACGAAGCTGAACTCCTCCTGCTTTTTCAGTAATGTAGCTATGCGTTTCAGGTGTACATGTGTGAAGACCACCGTGTAGAAGCTGAGGAGATTGAAGACCTAACCAAACTGGAGTATGTGTTGTCAATGGCATTATGCAGCTAATTCAAGGTCAAAGGGGCTTGCTTGTTAGCCTTCAAACCTACGATTGGCTCAACAACAGAAACCACATTATAGATCCTTGGCTACCACGTGAGAAAATAGAATTAATTTGATGCATATCGTAGCTGAGATAAGTGACGCTCTGCAGTAAAGCTAAGTAGGATGGAGAATTGCACTATTTAAGTCATGGACCTACCCTGGATCCCATGAGGAGGAACACAGCAGCAGAGGGAACTCCTGACTGTGTGTGGTGTGTCCCCAAGCTCTGCTGCACAGAGTGCACGTGGAATCTCTGCAATCACGTACCAGAGAGCAGCTCATCCTAGTTAGCAGACTTCCTTACAGAGGCATCCAGGGGACTATAACTCTCCTGTTAAATGGTTCCCAGTCCCAAAATTGGTTCCAGAACAACAAAATATACTTTATGGCTAGGGGGAACAATGTTTAGAGGCTGATGAGACTTTTGTGGTGTTGCAGAGGGGCAGAACTGGGAATTTGACATGCCATTCTAGTTGCATAAAGTATGTGCTAATTCAGGAAGACCTGCAGGATGAGAGGCACATTTCTATGTTTGTTTGCCTACTGACACTGGCATCTGTGGCTTTGGTGACTCCCATTGCCTTCAGCTTTGGCAAACTCAGGCCCTACATCTTTAACAGCTCTTAAATCATGTTTCACTGCTGTTACTGAAAGAGGAGCACCTAATGGTGCTTCTCACACGTGTCTTGCACCCTCCACCCTTGCCATCCTGCTGAGAGAAGCAGCTGTAAAGGCTGTGTGCGAGGAGGTGTGATCACATGGAGATGGACAGGCTGGATACTCTGAGATTTGCCAGTTCTCCCCGGTCTGATATATTTAATCCTGGACGTGTTGGAACCATGTGAAGGCAGCAAATAGTTTCAGATGAGTCCCCTACAAAATCCCCGGGAGGGCAGAAAGGTCACTATTAACATATTGAAGTGAAACTTATGGCTGATGAGTCCTTTCCTCTGTTTGCAGGGAGGTCTGTGAGAGCTCAGTTCTGCTGTGTCTGAAGAAGAGGTTCCATCGCAATCTTATTTATGTATGGGTAGTGGGTTTTGTTGTTGGTTTGTGTTTGTATTTTGTTTTCTTCAGTGCTTCTTCATTCTGAACAATGAGCTTTAAAAGTAAATAATTTCTGTCATTCCATCAAGCTTTAATAATGTACCAAGTAGCTCAGGAGCTCGCTCATTACTGGGAACAGTGATAAGAAGGATACTCACACTGCTTTTGCTCAGAAAATGGGTAGCATGAAATATTTGTAGTAAAATCTGAAAGTCCCAGGGTTGCTCTTTCATTTTGGCATTTGTTACCAACCCATGAGTAGATTCGGGTTCGGTTTTAGCCTCAGCTGCTCCTAGGGGAACAACCCTGTCTTAGCAAAGCAGTTCTGAGAAAAAATTGTGGATCTCAAGAAGAAACTTCAGAGTTCCTGCAAACATTTCACGGTGTTGCAGTCAAGAGCTGGTTCTGGGTGGCTAATTGTTCTTTTTCATTTACTGGCTTGGGTGTTCAAACTGGTGCCTGTAATTTCATATGAAGCTTGGAGAATAGACAGTGACCAGTGAAGATGACCATAGACCAGTGAGCGCCCACTTATCCCAAAATATTAATGACAGAGCTTTGACGGTAACCACTGAAAAATTGTACTATGCCCTCAACAAACTGGGAGTGTAGTCAGAATAGAGAGTATTCCTTTAAAGGTATTTTTAATCTTTGTATTAATATATGTGTTCACAGAATCAGTCGCATACCTCATTCAGAAAATTCTAAGAAGCCACCAGATTTTTTTCCCTCTTCTTACTTTTGTCCTAGACTTACATTGGGCAAATTTTGGTTTCTGTGAATCCTTTCAAAGACCTCAGTATCTACTCTGAAGATGTGGCTACCCAGTACCACCAAGGGACTCTCTCAAAAAATGCCCCGTATGTTTCTCTTTCTCAAATAACCCCCCAAATGTTGTTCTGTTTGTGCTCCAGAAAGTATTTTGTTTTCCTCCAGTTGTCTGACAGAGCAGGATGAATGCCATAGGACGTGAACAGCTTAGCAGAATGGTGCTTGGACCCGTAATGCTACAGAGCTAAACTCTTTAGGTCAAGTTTCTTGAGTATTACTTGAAGGTCCTGAGTTCAATGCCTGATGGGACTGTTCTGGCACTACGTGCTTCCCAATGCTAAGCTGGTGTCCCTTATATTAAACCCCACAGCACACAGCATTACTCAGGTTAGGGTGAAGAGGTCCTGGAGGAACGTGAACTTTGCAATAGCTTGTAACACTGGTATTAACCTGATGTCAGCAAAGAACAAAGCTCTGATTTCCCTGGTTCCTCATGTTTCCTTAGATCAAGATAGTGGCCCGTCTCTTATGGAGATCACTGATGAGTAAACTTTTGGTGCTGTATTCATGAGGTAGAAATGTGAGGTCATTTAACTGGGATTTTCTTCTTGTACATCTAGACACATCTTTGCCATCGCAGAAATGGCCTACACGCTATCCCAGTCATCGGAGCAAGAGCAGTGTGTTGTCATCAGGTAGGAAATCAGGGCCCTTTTTGGAAGGCGTGTTAATTTCTTTATGTATGACTTTTATCTTTGCATTTCTCCATCCACAAGTTTATCATTCTGGCTATGGTGTGAAGATGGGCTTTTATTTCACTCTGTGCAAATACAGTTTGAATTTAGCTTCCCATCAGTTGGGAGGAGTGGAAGAGAAGGCGTTTGGCATTCCACAGTGGAATCTTATTTGGGCCTATTTTGTCAAGTTGTCTCAGTGTTTCAAACAATATGTGATAGATCTTCATTTGTAAATCAGCACAACTCCACTGATTTACTATAACAGGTCCTCTGATATGCCTAAATTAGGTAATTCTGTTTTGATGCCAGCTTCCTTATCTCTTGTTCCTCCAGTGGGCACAGTGGATCAGGTAAAACAGAAGCTGCCAAAGCAATTGTGCAATACCTGACCATGCTGTACCAGAGATCAGACAGCCACAGGATCAGACAGGTAAGAGGCAACTGGGATTGGCTTTGTTCTGTGATGGTTAGGCAAGGAAGAGAAGCCAAAAACAGTACAAAGAGGCCATACTATTTATGTTATTTATTTTTTCCTGGTTCGCTGAGTTGGGCTTTGGATGGCTTGTGGTTTAAGATGAAGCTCCTGTAAAGACACCAGGACAGCTGCTGTATTTTGTTCTGTATTTTAGTATCTGGGAGCCTTCATGTTGTGTAGAGTGCTGTATGTGTTTGAACAGAGACATGATACCTGCCTTAGAGACCTTATAGCTGTGTCTGGGAGGTGAATCTTAACAAACACAGAGCAGAAGTGAAAGATCACAGCAGTGAAGGTAAAGAGCTTACAGAGCAACTTGCCAATGGCTGGAGGTGATGATACCCAGAAAAATTTGAAAAGAGACTCTTTAGCCAAGCAAGAGTGAAAATCCCATTTTTCTTGGATTTTCAAACTAACAGTTATTTAAGTTCCTTTTGTTTTTAAAAACAAAACCTGTAATTGCTACTGAAGTTTTCTCTCCGTCTTCAAGCCCTGCAATGTCCTACCCATACTGGAGAGTTTTGGGAATGCCAGAACTGTCCTCAATGACAACTCAAGCCGTTTTGGAAAGCTGCTCAATGTCCACCTGCAACAGTGAGTTAAAGGAGCATCTTGGATGTTGTCCTTCCAAGCTATCACGGGGTGCATCTGCCCAATTTGCATGGGACATATGACAGGCTTAAAGGCCTATAGATCCTTGAGTGCAGCTTAACTCCAGGGTGCTGGCCGAGTGGCCCACTATTGCTGTAGTGCTTGGATGTCCTGGTTTTGGTTGTGAATCACTTTGCACAAGTTGCAATTAAATTACAAAGCAAAAATGTGGCCCCTGTCCCCACAGGCTATTAGCATGACATGTGGAATGGGTGAGTAAGGTCAGACAGGGGAGTGGTAAAACAACAGCAATCGGATATGGTTGAAGGGAAGGGATGTGGTGTGTTCCCTGGATTATTTTCAGGATGTATCCTGTGAGAATCGTTCAATTCCAAGCACCCTTGTACTCTGGAGGCTGTTCAGAAGCCAAACTTGAATCTGTATGTTTCATAGCTGCTTCCTCTGTAACAGTCTGATACAAACCACCGGTGCTGGAAAGCTTCGAAGTTCAGACCAAGTTGGTCAGGTCATACATGTGTTTCTCAGCAACATCTCCCTCTGCTAAACCCTCTGAGAAATGGATCTGCAGAAAACCTGTCATTAGTTTCTGACAGGATCTGTTGTTGTCTTATGCTCAGTGGCATCGTGGTGGGAACATCCATTTCCCAGTACCTGCTGGAGAAGTCTCGCGTGGTGTTTCAGGTGAGGACCAATGAGCCCCTCCCTCCTAGAGGGGTCCCTCTCTCTTTTATCCATACTTAATCTTCAATTTACTGCTAAATAACAGCGATGGGAATGAGTATTAGAACTGCATCCGATTTCTTCTCCTAGCAAGATACATGTCCCCTCTGTGTGGCACAACATGATCGCTTATTTTATTTGAATAAAACAGGAAGTCACTGTCTCAAACAGGTTGAATTAGGCCACTTATTAGGGATTACTGGAAGTTAAATCTTTCCTCAACTAATTTTTCTTGATGTCTGGAGTGTGGAAAAGGTCAGATACTGGAGCGGTGTGAAAGGGACTGCTCTCGGATGGAATGCTCTTAAGGCTTTAGTGAGAAACCCTGGAAACTTTTCAAATTAAATAGTTTTTGAGTGGCTTCTAGCCTCACCTTGCTGACCTCAGAGTTTCATTGTCCCTGCTCATTGAGTGTATTCTATAGGGTTTTGGAACTGGATATGGGTCAGCTCTATGAACTGTGTCCCCTGTCAGGCCCACGGTGAGAGGAACTACCATGTGTTTTATGAGCTACTGGCTGGGCTCCCTGCAGAGCAGAAAGAGAAGATGTACCTGCAAGAAGCAGAGTCTTACTTCTACCTGAATCAGGTGAGTGAGGCGAGGATGCTCTGCAGCAGCCGATAGAGTGAAATGGACAAGATGTCACTTCTGCTTGGCACCTGATAACTTTGCATCCCTCACAGGACGATGCTAAAATCTGCTTTGCTCCTTTTCACACCTGACCTAAGAAGGAATACCTTTGTCTCTTATATGATCTCTTTCTTGCCTTGGAGCCCCTTCTGCTTTTAAAAAGAGTCATTGTGCAGGTCCATGGCTCCACCCTGTGGTGAAGAAAGTATTTTCTTGTTGCTTTTCCTTGCATTTGCCATTTATTGTGGGACTGAAAAGAGCAAGGGATATTTCTTTCTACCTCTGGCAAAACACTTGCTTCATTGACTGAGTCAGTGGGTGGAAATTTTAAACCACTGAAATGTACTGCTGATTACAATCTATTTAAATTGGTAAATTGTTTGCCAGACTTATGCAAGCCATCACCTTGGAGCACAGTTTCTTTTGTTCAAGAATGTTTTCCATACTCAAGCTGTTCACAGCAATTGCAAGATATCTTTCCTTTTTCAACTCTGTGGATCAGCTTTCCCAGGTGAGCAAACTCTTTACAGCAGCTGTGCTCATGTGAGGAATCCTTGATGAATGATTACTATCACCTTTCCTTCAGGCAAGGAATGGACAAGTACCATTAAACACTCAAGGATGAGGGGCAATTAAGGGCACATCCCTTAATGGAGTGATGCTTCTAGTTGGCAAAGGCTCTGCATTGAAAACTCTTTAAGGTGATTGTTAACAGGACGGTCTCAGCCTGCTGCAGAGCAGAAAAGGCCAAAAGATCAGATCATGTGTAAAGAAGTTAGCAGAGACTGACAAAAATACTCTCAAAAACTCCAGAGAGAAAACAGACTGGTCTGTCGTGAATGCTGAGCTCCCACTAGTCGTGTCTTTGGTCTTTATTTCAGATTTCTCCAGTCCTTAAAACAACTGCTTCTCTGAAGTTTGCCGCTGGTAGCTCAGCTCCAACCTGGGCCAAAAGCGGCTGACCACCATTATCTGTCCCTATTGTCCCAGGGCAGAGCATGTGACATCCCGGGGAAGGAGGACAGCCAGGACTTTCTGGTCTTGGTGCAAGCTCTGGAGGGAATCAGCCTCTCGGACGACCAGCTGACCTCCACCTGGGCTGTCCTGGCCGCCGTTCTGCAACTGGGGAACATCTGCTTTACCTGCTCTGAGGTACACTGACCCCTGCCGCCTGGGAATGGGCTGCCTGTGCTGAACGTTGCTGTCACCCCATGTGATGGGACCAGGGATGTTAGTCTTGATCAAAGATATCCTTGGAAGACTATTCTGTTATTTTGATATTAGGTTCTAGACTGACCTAGGCAAGGACAGAAGATGGTGGGCAACCAAAGGTCCTTAGAGCTTGGGTGGCTCTTTGAGGAGTCAAAATGAACGTAGATGCTGGTGTTTTGCTCAGGCTGTGACCAGTTCTGTGCAGCTGAGGTGCTGTCAAGAATATTAATACTAGCGGAACCTCGTATCTCATCCACAATTGAATCTATTGTTCTACATTATTTAGAAGGAGTCCTATGAACATGCGGCCATCGCCAGTGACACTGAGATTCAGATTGTGGCCAATCTGTTGTGTGTCTCCGCAGATCTCCTGCGCAGTGTTATCACTCACCGAGTCACTGTGAGTACCTTTTTGGCAATTTCTTGTTCATCCTGAAGCATGAAATGCCCTAGCACAGTGCTCTGTCAGCAGAAGGACCACCACCTCAGACAGCCTAAAACCTGGGGGGTAACAGCAGGAGTAAAATGGTGGCTGTGCTGGATCAGTAATGGAAATGGGCTGGACCTCTCTAGGCACCTCTGTAAAAATGGCAGAGCTCACATCTAGGAGGGCTCTTTTCTGACATGAGGTGGCCTCAGGCTTAACACTTTGGTCAGTTGACTCCCACCCTAAAATGTGGCAGCACAATTCTCTTTTACTTTTTGCTTTGATACCTGAGTAAATTATCAGACCAAATAGAAAAAAATCCATTTATTAACTGGGCTGATTTCCTTGTAGGTTAAAAAAAAAAAGTTTATTTGTGAGATAACAACAGTAAATTCTGGCTCTTTATGTATCCAGGTGACATCTTATGACCACATCTTCACCCCTCTGTCTGTAGAAGGAGCCATCAATGCCAGGTGATTCTGCTGTTGTTTGGGTTGGTGAGATGCACCCAAGGGTGCTGTCTTTGCAGTAACTGGTTTGACTCCTCTCTCCTGCTCAGGGACTCCATTGCCAAGACTCTGTATCACCTGCTCTTTGAGTGGCTGCTGCTGAGAATCAATGAGTGGTTGGCTCCCTGGGAATCAGACTGTGTCGTCGGCATTGTGGACATACATGGTTTTGAGGTTGTGTTTCCTATTTTCTGATACTGTCTGGACTGCAGGTGTGCATGCTGATTCTCCTCAGTCACCGCCAGAAATAAGAAATAGGAGGGTATCTGATGGGTGTTTCTTGTGCTTCAGCATATCCTGCTTCTCTGTTATTCCCAGCCTGAACAGGGATGAGTCCAGAATCCATTGAAGTTTCTGAAGAGATTCTCCCTGGTCCACTGGGCTTTGTATCAGTCCAGGGATAGTACAAGCTCAGATAATTTTGTAAGCAAAGGCTCTGCGAGGTGTTACTTTCTGAAACCGAGGTTAGGGTAGCATCTAGAGTCCTGGGTCAGGAATCGTTACCCTTGTGGTGGGTATACACCCATGTCTCTGCCGCCACCACATTCCTGGGGGCTTCCCAGACTTGCAGTAGGTAAAAACCAGGCAGAGAATGGGTTTAGTGTGATACATGTCCGTGAGTTTTATGCTTGGTATTCCTATTAAAGTCTGTGTGTTCTGATGAATGCTTAAAACAATGGAGCATATACAGGTGAGGATGTGCTTTCAAGAATAGATCTTTTCTTTGTGCTCCGTCACAGCTTGCCTTGCCTCTTACTATTCCGCCCAGCCAATAAACCAGGCAGAGAGCTTGCGAACCAGACACAAGATGACTTGAATTTCTTAGATTCATTTACACATACTGATTGCAACAAGCTGCCCGAACCAGCAGCTCAGATCAGCACCATCTGGTGCTGTGCATTATTCACAAGAAGACATAGCCTCCTGGGAGGGCTGTGAAATGGAACTGATGATGCCTTTTTGTATTTGCAGGATCTGGGTGTGAACAGCTTAGAGCAACTCTGCATCAACTTTGCCAATGAGCACCTCCAGCATTTTTTCAACCAGACTGTCATTGCCCAGGAAGAGGTAAATGGAGCCCATGCCAGCAGGTGAAAGGCAGCACATACAGAAGGAGCTGAGGAAGCCTCAGCTGGAGAGCATCTTTTAGTGGGGAAGCAAGAAACTGAATAGACCTGGGCCTCTTAAACAGTACCTGTGGAATCCTAGGCCAAAGACCTGACTATTTAACATCTTCTACTAATTCCGTAATAAATTAAGTGAAGGGGCTCCCTTTTACAGATTATATAGGTGAGTTCGTCAGCATCAAGGACCCCAAGCCTCAGCTGGTATTTTTAGAGCCTGTTTGGTAGGTTCATTGTAGCGGTTTATGTACCACTCAAGTCTGGGGGATAAAAGTGTATTTATTATTTTGCAGTTTACTTATCCCTCTGCTTAGCAGCCTTCCTCTCTTAAATCAGGAAAATCATTAGTGACTTTAGAAGAAGCTTCATAAGACAAAACCAGATAATTCTGGGCAAGTTCCTAACAGCAGTGAAGCACTAGTTTCCGAAGAAACCAAATTCCTCTGTTAACTCACTCCATTGTTCTTGTTTGCATGGCTGTATTTGCCTGGTCGGTCTTTAACATGCAGGAGGAATATAGCCAGGAGCAGTTAGCTTGGATTCCTGTTTCCAAGATGTACAGTGAGTCATGCCTGGATTTCATTGCTGCAAAACCCCACGGCATCTTGCGTATCCTGGACGACCAGACTTCACTGGCTCAGGTGAGAAGCTCTTATCCTCCTATGAAATCTCTTTCACAGGTTGTTTATGGTGAGGCAGTTAAACAGATTGAATGTGGACTGTGTTTGCACAAGTATTAGATGGTTTTACCTTCAGTTTAACAGCGGTTTTTCAGCCTACTGGTATGTTGCAGCAGCAGGAAAGATATTTGTCATCTCCTTTACAGGCCACTGACCACACTTTCCTCCAGAAGTGTCATTACCATCATGGAAATAGCCTTTGGTATGCCAAGCCCAAGCTGCCTTTGCCAGTCTTCACCGTGAAGCACTATGCAGGCCCTGTTACCTATCAGGTGAGCTGGCGGGGGGCTCTGAGCGGCTGGAGCAAGAGGGCAGCTTGGAAGCAAGCTGAGGATGTCCTTATGGACCAGCTCCGAGTGCGGTGATCAAATCCCGTCTTTGTAACTGCACATCACTCTAGAGCATCAGTTCATCAGAAACGAGGAGATTCTTATTAAGAGAGGTAACTAAGCTGCCTCTGGGCAGAAGTAGAATAGGTAATGGCCTCAGCCACACAATAGCCTACATTGCCTGCCTCAGAGCCCTGGAAATCCAGGAAAGCTGTTGCTGCTGAAATAAGTGAGGAGACAAAGCCTGCTGGGCAATGTGAAGGGGGAAAGGAGCAATCTCTCCTAAAAGCAGAAGTCATTGTCCCCTTCACTCTCTAGAGCTTTCCTCCTGTTCCACCTCTCCAGCTGTTTGCCCCAAGTCAGGGTGTGTGTAAGAGGGGTGCTCTCCTGTCTAGTTGGTGGTCTGAACAGTGCATTAAATCAGACTTTGCCTCTGCAGGTCCACAAGTTTCTTACTAAAAACCGTGACCAGCTGTGTCCAGAGGTGCTGGATATCTTCTCTCAGAGCCGCCTCAAGGTACTATAGTGGTTCAGGATGAAGATCGCTATTGCAGATACCTAACGAGCCGCTCATTGATTTCATATAGAAAGCAGAAAGTTCTTCATCAGGTGTCAAGGGAGCCTGGAGGAATCATGAGGACTTTCATTCTACTGAAGGACACTTGAGAACTGAGCAAGTCTTTTGCCTGCAAGTGATGCATTTTATATGTAAAACACACAGACTGTCTGAGGATGCAGCTGAGTTCGTGGCACTGCTAGGGGAGAGGGAGTTTCAGATAGAATAAATTTTACTTTCTATGTAGTCGAGTGAGATTCGGACATTTCTTTGTTTTTGCAGATGGTGTCTCACATTTTCCAGAAGGCTAAAGCTGCCTATGGTCAGCAAAGGGAGCTGAGGGCCAGAGGCAAAGGTGTGAAGTCTCAAACCTCCACACTGGTGTCCAAATTCCAGCAGTCACTGCAGGACCTTACCACCAAGCTGAGAAGGTGAGAGATGCTGTTCTGGTGCCACCCCTGCAATGGGCTGATTTCTGCACCCGGAATTGTGTGAGGTCTTCCCAGGTCAGCACAGAGGAGGATGATCAAAGTTTCTTTGTTCTGTTTTACAGGAGCCATGCCTTCTTCATTCGCTGCATCACCCCTAATCCCAAAAAGGTAGGGCAGCACCAGTCCCTTAGTTCCTTGCAGTCCAATCCTTTCCAGCAGCTCTCCTTTTGCAGCTAAGGTTTGGACTTCTTCGATAGCTTGAAACTTTTCTTCCCCTTTCTCTGTCTCTCACCCTTCCCCATGGCCACATGAGCTGTCCACATGCTGGAGGATAAGAAGCCAATGTCAGCTGGACACCAAAGGGTGGGTTGGGTTTTGTGTTCCATCACCCATAGACCGTGGGAAAGTTTAACCCAAGGATGGAACAATAGAAGGACACTCTTTCTAAATTCTCTGCCCTCTGTCTCCTTTCTTTTTTCTTTATTTATTGTTTCACATTTTTGTTCTGCCTTATATTCACAGCTGTCAAATATCTTTGATGTGGATTATGTCACTTGTCAGCTGCGGCATTCTGGGATACTGGAGGCCATCCACATTAGAAAGAAGGGATACCCAGTCCGCCTTCCATTCCAGAACTTCCTAGCCAGGTACAACAGTGTCCAAACTTGGGTTTCCCCAGCCATTTACAGCCTGGATGAACTTGTCAGCACATTGTGATTTGTTCTCTGAGCACTCCAGTTACAGCCCTGGCTTCTGTCATACCAGCATCTTGTCTTCCAGGTATGGCCTCCTGGCTGGGCGAGGGCACAGCTGCTTGGAGGAAAGAGAAGGCTGCGCAGCAGTGCTGTCTCGTGTGC
Organism: Patagioenas fasciata; assembly: GCF_037038585.1. Taxonomy (NCBI): domain Eukaryota; kingdom Metazoa; phylum Chordata; class Aves; order Columbiformes; family Columbidae; genus Patagioenas; species Patagioenas fasciata. Next base: position 4,574,460 of record NC_092537.1, on the reverse strand, counting down.
TCGGGAGCCCCTCAGATCTCTATCAGATTGGAATAACGAAGGTGATACCTATAGAGAATCCCATCTTGATCGCACAGACCCAGCCATCTATTCACTGGCTGTTGGACAGAGAACAGCTCAGCTCTCTGCCCAAAAAGGGAGAACATTGTGTGGCTCCACCTCCCCTTTGCTTTGCGTCTTGTCTCAAGTATGAAGGAGAGATTTTTAGCATTTTGGTTAAAGAAACAGGAGACTCTGGCTCCAGGCTGTTGTAGTAGCATGGCCAACTCTACCCAGCGTTCCCTGATGGACATCCGGGTTTCTACCTGGTTTTCTGTCCTCCACAAATACATCCATCTGTCACCTGCACCTGCGCCTCCTGCCCTCCCCAGATAAGGGAGTGCAAGGAGCCTTGAAGGCTCCAAAGGGATAAACCAGCAGCTTTTGTTATCGATCCACTCTTAGAGAATCTGGCTGCTTTCCTTGTGGATCAGCTGCTGTTCTCTTTGCCCAGGTCTTTCTGAAGGAGAAGGCCAGGCAGCTTCTGGAGAGACGACGGAACCAGAGGCAGAGCTGGGCCATTGTAACTCTGCAAAGGAACTTCCGACGCCTCCTTCACCGCAGACGCCTCCGTGTCCTCCAGGAGAAAGTCATAATCATTCAGGCTCACTTCCGAGGTTACCAGGCAAGGTCAGGAGTCAAAGATCAGGCAAGGTACAGCCCTTTCTCCTGGTCCCAGACAGCAAGATGGGGATGTGCCTGACCAGGCCTCTCCTTGTGTGGGCTCCTGGACTGTTCTGCAGGGAGGTGTCCTGTTACTGGAATGGTGGAGGAGGGACTGACTTCCCAGTCTGGTTCCCAACGCTGAACAGAGGTTCCAGGAGAAATACAACTGCGGTCAAAACTATTACTATAACTCGCCTGTGCTAAGGCTGATATTGTGATAGCTAGAATAAAGGATGCAGGGAAAACATCTAAGAGAGGACCAGGCTTAACACATAAGACCAAATCCAGATTGGCTTATTGTGATAATGTCCTGTATGGCCCATACTCTCAAATAGAATCCACAGCCTGCCTAAATTTTGTTGAAGTTTCCCTCTTTAGCAGTTCTTCTCTTTTCACATCCCTCTAGGAAGCGTTACAGAAGGCTGAAGACGACTTTGGTGCAATTTAACACCATGATTTTGATCTCTAGATCTTTGATTCAAAGGCGAAAGCACTGCCAGGTAACACTCTTCTCAGGACAAGGTGAACTGCAGGAGCTATTTCTACCCCAGGCAGAACGAACTGGTGACTGGGTGAGGCCAGGGCATGGATGGCTTTAGCAAGTTTATTGGAAATGATCTTATGAGGCGTCTTTCACTTTCTGGCTGATATAAATGTAGTCAAAAGAAGGAAACACAGAAACTGGAGCCTTCTCTCCCTAGACAAAGTCCAGAATTGGTAAAGGTAGTATGAATGCAGCCAATTCGTATGTCTGTATATGTGAGCTTCTCTAAGCTGCCCCACACAAGACGTGAACTTATTCCATCTGTAGTCTCCAGAGCCACTGTTGTGCTCAAGCTGTAAAGAGTCATTCATCTTGCTGTTCTAGTTGTCCAGTTCAATGTATGGTGTTTTGTCGGATGGTGACTGAAATGCAAGGTTTTTTCAGTCCATGCTGATCTTTCCCTGAGCCTTTCCAGCTGCCTCAGGCTGCTAAAGTCTTGGCACTTCGGGAATCAACTTGGCCCATAATTGGGGTGAGAATGGGATGGCAGTGGTTTGAGAAGATGGAAAATTGTGTGAAGGAGAAAGCTGTGATTCTGTCGAATGGGTTGGATGTATTTTGCACAAGGTATTAAAAAGAAAACTGAAATGAGGAAATCAGACCACCCGTCCTTAGGGTAGCAACTAACATCCGTATCACAGTCAGCTTCACAGGGAGGGACCAGGACAGCTGCTGGCATGACCAGCAAAGGATAGGGTGGAGGGTTAAGGCTAGTGTTGTGGTTGGAAGGCTGCAGAGGCTCCTTCTGCCATGCCCAGAGCAGTGTGTGTTTCTGTTCCTTTTCCTGCCCCTTCCTACTTGGACAGCATCCAGCTTTTCTTTCTCCCAGGTAACCACAACAGCACAGCTCTTTTGAATCTGTTTCTGTTCCTCGGGTGTTTGCTTGCTGAGGTCTCTGTACATGCAGTAGCAACAATAAAGGTTGCAAAGTTCACCTGCTGCAAAGTTCCTCCTCCCACCCCACAGCCCTGCCCTTTGGACTTTAGCATGCCTACTGTCTTTCTCAGCCCAACCCTCATAACCTCCCATCTACTCACACCATTCTCCAATATAGACAAGCAGGAGAGAGAGAGGGGGAGGCAGAGATCCTCCTTTTCCATCTTGGAGTGGGAGTCAGGTGAGTTGTTGAGGCTGGGGAACAACAGAATGGATGGCAAAGGGCAGAACTGCAAGGGAGTTTCACTTTTGGTATCGCTGCAACCCCCTCTAAAGGGGTCCCTCTCCATGGACCAGTTTGTCCATCCGTGTTCAGGCAGTGTTACCGTATTCTTTGATGCTGGAGAAGGCAGGTGAATATTTCTGATAGCTGCTGTGTGTTTTTGTCCTGAGACACATCCAGTGCCAGGCAAGGGAGGAAAGGTGTGGCGGGGATGCTGGGCAAGTGGTGAAGGCTCTTGCTGTTGAATTGTATTGTGTGGGGCAGGTGGTGTTTCAGCAAAGCTCTAAGGGCTTTGCCTGGGTATCCCCTTCTCAATACATTGTGTTGAGTTCCAAGAAGGCTCTGCAGCTGTTCTGTTATTTTGTCTGCTGGAGCAGGACACCAGCTCCTGCCCCTCTGCAGAGTCTGCCCCCAGAAGCAGCTGGAAGTGGCATCACATACATCTGTTCTCACCCCACTTTCATCTCCTAACAGAAGGAATTAGAGGAAAGGAAACAAAGAAGAAGGTCTCTGGCCAGTGGTGGCACAGAGAACAGTGCCAGCCAAGGAATGGTAAGTTGTCAAATGGTGTGGGACAATCTGAGATAAAACAAGCATTGCTGAGAGTTTGTGGGGGGAGATGTCAGTGTGCTGATGAGTAGAGGTTTTGCTATTCAGATTTTAACAAAAAGCCCCAAAAGCTCAGGCTTTGTGCCTTTGCCTTGGTTTCATAGCGTCTTAATCTAAGCAGCCCTGTCTGAAATCCCATGACCTGATGTTATATGCAGACATTGATGCTGATATAGTGTGTTTCGTTGGTCCATTTACTTCCTGCTTTGCACAAATGCATCAGGCCAGGTGAAAAACTGACAAATCGAGGCTCATTGGCCAGATTCTCATCTGAATTACCCAGGTACAGATCTGACCTTCCTTAGGAACCGCCCAAATAGTGGTGTGTGTCAAAGATCTGAATCAGGTCTCTATTTATGCTGTAGGACTCTCGGATACTGAAAAATAAAAATGGCAGAAAGAAGGAGCAGGAGGAAATGGCCCTTACCCTTCAAATGAAATCTCTTCTGTGCAATATGCTGAACTTGTTAGTAATGGAAGATGAGTCAGAAAAAGTCAACTTCCCTGTCACTTCCCCTGTGACAGCTGATTTTTTAGGAATTACTCACCCTTCTATCCTTTGCTGACCCGTGCCATGTACCTGTGTTCATATGATACTTGCCTATTTGTGATGTTTCTGAACATTGCATAGGCAGAAATCACTGGTTTTGCTCAGATGCTCAGTCCTTCTTCTGGGCAGCTTTTCAAAGGCAGCTTTAGCCAGCCCCAGCAGAAAAGCTGAGGATTCGTGTGTTGTCTCAGTGCTGGTGCCCCAGCTGGTACTGATGTGCTCGCTCTCTCCACAGGACGTGGGGCTGCTGGAGATCCCCGCAGAGCTCGCTGCCCTCCTGCACTTCGCTGAAGGTGAGAAATCCTCCTCCTTCCCTCCTTTTCCCGCACTTACTTCACTGTTTATTTCCTTGTTTTCTGGCAGTTGAAATACGTGGTTGTTCTAACTACTGTCTGTCACTTCAGTTGGATTTGATTTATTATTATTGCAGTGTAAATACGATAAAGGCAAATGGTGTCATGTATATTGTTTCGCAGCATGACAGGGTGGAAATGCGACTTGGGCCAGTGGGCAGAAGACCAGGTTAAAATTCAGTATCTTTGTTACCTCTTCAGCTCTTCTTTTGAACTGTGCTATGTGGCAGCAAACTGTTTAATGAACCTGGGTCTCTTGCAGGGCTGGTTATCTGGGGTGTGAAAATTTAAAGCCATCTTTTTTCTACTCAAAAATCTTTAAGGAAACTGAAGGTGAAGAAGTCAAAGCCACGATTTTGGTACTTCAAATAAATATTTGGATTTTCATTAAAAACTACTTCAAAAGTAATTATTTTAAAATAGAAGCAGGTAAAACCAATGGAACAACTTAAGGATGTAACAAAATAACAATTAAAGGAAAATGTTTTTCTTAGGATGGAAAGGTTTTTGGTTTGTTTTCAAATCACTAAAATACCACTAACTGAAATAATTTCCCAAGTTGTTGACCTGATCTTGAGCATTAAGTTATTTGCAGTTTTGTTTCCTCTGTAACTCTTTGTACAACGTACAAATTTAAGTTGCAAATAGGTTGAGAGAGGATTTGCCTCTTCATGTCGGTATAACACCTAACAAACCGACAGCTGTATCTTTGGCCTTCTGTATAGTACAGTAAAAGTTACAATTAGGCAGAAGAGTTGTGAATTGGAGCAGACTGTGCTGAATTCCCAAATACCTCATATTTCCTGGCATTCCTGTCTATGGACCATCACCTGGTGTAGTGAGCAATGCCACCCAGGGGAGCTCAGGGGACAAACCACACTGAAAGTGCTGAAAATGAAAGGTGATGGGATACAGAGAGAAGGAGGAGAGCATCAGGGGACATACTGGTTTGGAGATAAAGAAATGCACAGAAGTTGTGCTGCATTGAGAAATCTCTTCATTTAGGAAGATGTTTGCTACAGGTGCTGCTCAGGCAAGGTTAGATGCACGTTAGCCATGTGTTACACTGCAAGTTGGGTGTATTCCAGCTACCTTTCCAACTGCTACAACGCAAGACTTCTTCCTCTTGCAGGTCAGCACCGAGCACAGGCCCACCAGATAACTGAGGCGTTGCCTCCAGAAGTCAAGGTCAAAGATGACCTTTCCCTCCCGCCCACCATCAACAGCTATCCTTTCTCCTCCTTCGTTAAGTCACACTTCCAGGTAGGATCTCTCTATATCTCTTAATTGCTCCCCCACTGGGGATACACACTAGTTCTAGTAACACCAGGAACAAGCTGTTTCTTTCTTTGTGTTTCTCTTAGAGGACAGATTTCCCTGCCCCTGGTCAGCCTCTGCAGCACCCCTTAACCCATCTGGATGCTGAAGACCGGGAGAGCGCGCTTGAGATCAACAAACTGGTAAGAAGCATCTTTCTTGACCGGGGCTTTGTTGAAGAACAAGTGGCCATGACACAATGTTTTGACACCTTTACCTAACAAGATGCTGCTGGTGGGTACTGTTCTTACATGGTGTGTTAGCAGAGCAGAATAAATATCTCCTTCTAGACACCAGAGCGGTCTGGCAGAGATCACATGCAACCCCGTGGGCTTTCTGTGTTCTTGGTGAGGCTTAAACCAGCCATAGACCAGTGGGATCCAAGTGAATTGCCTGAAGATGTAGCCTCAGAATTTTGCAGGGCATATAGGCATTAGACTGCTGAGCCTTACTTTCCCAATATTCTAAATTCAGTAGCAATGACAGCGTAAGGGAAATCTGTCTTCTCAAGCACTTTTTTTATGACTGACAGAGAAGAATAAGTTTAATTTAACTCAGATCTTTTCCATGATATGTCTTACAGAAAATACGTTGATTGTATCTCAGGCATAGGGTTATGTCGGTACGCAACAGGGAACAGGGAGCTGTTCTATAGCAGCTGGAATGAGGCAGGGACTTTGTCATCAGCAAAACTGCACCTCGGACCGCACCCTTAATCTGTCGTGTTTGTGTAAGGGGAATGGTGTTATTTATGTGAAACATGCATTTCTTCTTAAAAATAGTAATGTTGGCTCTCTGAAACTGAAATGAGACTTCAGAGACTTCTAAGTAAATCTAGTAATCCTTTTGAGAGTTACATGTAATTAAAATAGGCCCATTGGGAAAGGTAATACCTAAACCCAATCTCTTATTTTGTCCTAATGGTGCCAATTATAGAAGAGCATAAGCTTCAATAAAATCATGTGAATAGGTTTGTGTTTAAGTAGTCTATTATCGTTTTTCCTGAAGATCAAGATAATTTTTCACCATTGCTAATAAAAAATACAACTATTTCTTTGGCAAAGGATGTAATAAATAGGGATTTACTACCTAAGAATTCCATGAAAACTGAACAACCACCATCTCTTTTTTTTCTTGGTAAATCTCTGACGTGTTTACTACCATTAAACATTTAGAGTGTTGTACTCTGAGAAGAAATAGGTCATCACTTGTAAATGTTCTTTTCAAAGCTGTCCATGCAACATTTTAGAAAAATCTGAATCTAATGATGTATTCAAGTGTAGAGGCTGAAAGAAAATTATTCTGTACCTGAGGGTGAGAAATAGAAATTACAAAAGCATCTAAGATCTTGATATGCATAGCCAAGAAGCTGAATCATTGCTCAAGTGAGTTGGTTGAGATACCACATCTCATACTACTTGGTATAATATTAACTACACCAAAGTCTTTTCAACATTCAGTTGTCAGACAGTCTTCGCTCATGTTTGGCTCTGAGATTTTCACAAAGATCAGCTAAGCATAACTTTTTAATGTATTTTTACAGCTAAGCAACCTGTGGGCTTGGGCACAGCAACAACCAACCTATGGGAACTTGCTTGCGTATCTGAGCTCTGCCCAAAGGGCAAGTGTTTTGCTCAAGAACAAATTCTGAGTTAGAGGCATAACTAAGAAGAGACTGAAGTCATCCTGACTTTTAGTCAGGATCCAGTGTCTATGAACGCTGCCTCCCAGATTCCTTAGAACTTAGGTGGTGCACAAAACCCCAAAACAGATCCTGATCTCAGTGTTGGCTACTTTTCTTAGGCCCACAAACACTCTGGTGGCTACAACCCAGGTTGTCACCCTGCAACACAATTTAGGACAGAGGGTTACAGCTAGAGCTCTCTTTTGTTTTTTCTTTGGATGCTTCTAGATTTTACGGTTCATTGGTGACAAGAATCTCCGTGGCTGGCAGGAGATACTTCTGGGCAATTACATTGCCGGGAGAGGTTTGAATAACGCTGCTCTGCGCAATGAAATCTTCAGTCAAGTGGTTGCCCAGACCTGGAAGAACCCAGACATAGAGCACAGCCAGCGCGCTTGGGTCCTGATGGCAACTTTGCTGAGCTGCTTTGCCCCTTCACCAGCACTGGAGAAGCCATTGCTGAAGTAAGGAGGAGAAAAGACCTACCTACACTTTCATTAAGGTTAAGGGAGGTGAGCAGTGTGTTAAGGGCAGTTGTCTTTTCCTAGATTCGTGTCAGATCATGGCCTGGAGGGCTACAACGCTGTTTGCCAGCGCAAGATCTTGACAGCAGCACAGCACACAGAAGTAGATGCTACGTTGTCTCGGGTCTACCCTCCAACTCAGCTGGAGTGGACTGCAAACCAGAGGAGAGGGAGGATGGTGCTGGACGTTCATACCTTTAACGGTAACTCGTGCTTCTGCCCTTCTGCTATCTTCTGGTCCATGAGAATTTTCCAGTACGGAAGTCAGCATTCAGAAAATACTCCCCTCATCTTAGTAAAGAGGGATTGGAATGCTGATTACTTCTGGCTGGTACAACCATGGGGGACACAAGCATCTGAATCTACATGCAAAATTCCCAAAGTCTGGGTCTGATGAGACCGGCCGCTCAGGTTGAGGGATGAGATTCATCTGGGTTTGGGCCCATATCAATGGACTTTGTCTTTCTTCCTTCTCAAATATTGACTTATGCTGCCTCTTGAGAGCTCAGAAGCTCTGACATGAACGCAGGACACTCCATCTCTGGCTCCTTGGTGACTGGATTGCTGGTCCAAGCAAACCAGGACACTGTGAGGATTTTCAGCTCTCGGGTTGGAAACACCAACCTGTGCCTTCAAACCCTTATTTTGAATGTGAATGTGTTCATGTGGAGCCCTCCATGTGCTCCCAGTCCTCCTGTGCCCCCTGCTCAGGAATGTGTAGGACTTTCCAGCTGGACTCTGCCTTGTCCTACAGAGCTTAGGCGTTGCTTTGCGTCCTGCCAGGGAGGCTGTGTGTGCTGACTTTCTTTTCTGTGCTAGAGGAGAAGTTCTCAGCTGAGGTGGAGTCCTGGATGACCGGGGAGCAGTATGCAGGCTGGATCCTGAGTGCAAGGTACTGCCAGAGGATGGGAGAAGATCTGGGGGTGTGAAAGAGGGTGGTTCTAAGGTTCAGACTGGTTGGGGCTGCAGGCTGGAATTTATATGGTCAGATATGGAATTGCTGCTCATTACCCACTCTGGCTTGTGCTCTCTCCTTCACCCACCTGATCTAATGGAAGGTATTTCTTCCCATGGCAGGGGGTTTGGAACTAGATGATCTTTAAAATCCCTTCCAACCTAAACCATTATATGATACTATGATTCTACAACTCCACCAGTGTGCATAAACTGGGCTGCTTTAGGAATAGGGGAATCACTGGTGTGATCTGTCAGAGCAGCTTCAGAGAAAAGATTCATCAAAGAAGACCAAATCTTGAGTGATTCTATTTTTTTCTTGACCCTGGACACCTAAATGTTGATTCAAACCCTAAATCTTAAGGACTAAGGCAGGCACAGACAAGAGAAGAGGAAACAGAATGCAGCGTATTCCTTTCTCTCCCTTTCCTCTGCCTGCCTGGACACGTTTTCTCTCCTTCCTTTCCCTGTTACCAGTGGCTGTGATAAGAAGTCCCGAGGATGGTCTATCTCCATATTTACTGGAAATACATGGCAAGACCTGCTGGGCTGTGACTTTGTGCTGGACCTCATTGGAGAGATGGAGGAATTCAGCAACCTCAGCAGCCCCTCTCAGTCCTCAGCTGAGTACCCCATCACTCCTGTAACAGACAGAAGCTTCCTCCAGGGCTCCGACCTGGATTCGTGAGTCACCTCATCCTCCTGCCCCACCACGTGTGGCCCTGTCGCCCAGTGGCTTGTCTTTCTCTCAGCGCTCTGTGCTGCCCTCATCTCATTTTCTTCTTCAACAGGATCCCTCCTGCTCCAGGCATCCAGGCCCCTACCCTCCCACCGCCGAGCCTGCCTCCAGAATTCGGCAGTCGCTATCCAGGTGAGCTCCTGCCCGGGACTGTGGATGGCTCTGGGAAGGGCTAGAGGGGCCCCAGCCAGGGAATTGGAGCAGAAGGGGAAACAGGTGATTCTTCTTGGATGTAGAGCAAGGGCTCCGCTCCAGAACATGGCTGTCTAATGGGGACTTGCATTGTCATCAGACTTCTCTCTGCTCTTAGATACAAGATTCAGAGCTGACTTGAGGACCCCTGTAGGCTTGGATCACTATGTGGATGATCTTTTCAGCCCTGTGCTGCATCAAAGCTCAAGAGCATCAGTAGGTTTCTTTTGATGTTCCCTTCTTCTTTCTCTCTGCAGCTCTCCTGTCCCTGTGCATCCCTCCAACCTGTCTCTGCCTATTCACTCTGCCTCTTCTCAGCTCAGATATGCCTTTGAATGGCTCTCCCCCTGTGAAGTCTATCTCTTTGAGCTCAGATAACACTGGTTTTTCTTGATGCAGGATATGGAGAGCAGGGAGAATCTGACTGGACGCATGAAAGGAGGTGGGAAGATTGGACCCACACGGAGAGGAATGTTTCCTTCCACAGGTCTGTAAGGGGATGGGGACAGCTGGCAACACCTGTGGGGCTACATAAGGTTCAGTGAGCACAAGTCAGGGAGTCCCTTAAATACTAATAATTGCATGGGCTCAACTGATTAATGAAGAGCATTGGTCTTTAGCGTACGTCATCAGAAATTGCACTCCTCACTCCCAGGTGCTGGGAGACATGCTTTGGGGACGGTGCTAGGTGAGGGTACCACCTTTATTCTGCTTTTAATTTGTCTCTTGAGTTGGTCTCAGGGTCAAGGCAGCAGGTAGCTTCCTTCTGACCCAGGCCACCTCTTCCCTGGGCCAATACTTGTGGGTCCTGTATTCGCCTTCTATTCACCTTGTGCTTTCACAAAATAGTTGCTGCCTTTCTCAGGAGAGGATTTTAATCTTTCTTATTGCTTCCTTACAGACTTTCCCATCATCTCTAGCTATTCCTTGGGTTAGTAAGTCTGAACCCTGCAGAGGTTCTGGTTTGTGTGTTTGGTTTCTTTACTTTTCCTCATTTCTGTGGAGCTAAGACTCAGGAATTTTCAGTGGGGTGGAGTCAAACACCATCATATTAATGGCACTGAGAAATCCGTGTGTGTGGGAACACACCCAGCTGTTTCAGAAAGGTGGGGAATGTCCTGTTCAGATCATTACTGAGACTGGAAGTATTTTTGGCTATTGTGGAGGCTCTGGGGCATGACAAACCCTGTCGCAGATCGCTGGCCTGAGGCCAGTTTGTCACTTATGTGGCTACTTGTGTCAGAGTGGGATGTGAAGGTCTCTCCATGGCATCCCTGGTCCATTCTCACTGACGATGACTCCATGATTCAGTAGACGTGTGCTGTGTGCTGACTCACTCCCAGCTCAGACTGATCTCCGTGCCCCTTGCTCTGATGGCTTTGCCCTCGGCAGGATTTCTGTTTTGTGGCCTCATGTGGCACTTGACTACTGGGAGCAGAAAAATTCCTTTCTCCACACAGTTCCTTCGCATGATACACAATGCCACTCATGATAGGGCTCATTCATTCACCCTTGCTACCTGCTGCAAAGAGACCAATATGGATGTGGCAGTCCCAGAGATCTTTCCCCAAACCTCAAGAGGAGCCCTTTTTTGTAACCATACATAGGCAGGAGTTATTTATATGCTTAGTCATGAAGGATGGTGGCGTCCTAAGCTACGCTGCAGAAGCAGGGTCTAGATCCTGTTATTGTAAACTCTTGCAGGCCACACATTTCTGTCTGCTTTCCATTTTTCACCTGAGTTTTGCAGTGTCCTGCTATGTGTGAAGAAATAAATGGTTGGTGCATGTGGAGAGAACCAGCCTATGTGTTGAGTTCTGTGGGGATTCATCAGGGCTGTCTGATCTGGGATTCCCCAAAAGCACCATGCATGTGGTCTTTTGCCTCTAGGCTTCTCTGGAATGACTCAAGCGCCAATTTACCAGCCCATGCCTTCCATGATGGGGATGCCTATGATGCCAGCAGCTGGCGGGGTTGCACCTATGCCAGGTAATAACACAGTGTTTCAGTAACTATACAGGGGATAGGAGGGTGGGTGTTGTAATGGAGCCTGTGCATTTGAACATCAGGCGAGGTGCACAGTGAGCGCTCAGCGCTGATGCTCAGGCACCATGGGGAACCATTGCCTGTAAGTGTCTGCAGACGTGTGTCTTCCACAGCCATGGTTATGCCGCAGCCTATGGTTCCGCCGCAGCCTATGGTTCCAGCTGTAGATGCCAGTCAGTTGGCAGCACAACAGCAAGCCTTTATCAACCAGCAAGCCATGCTCATGGTGAGTGGAAGGGATTGGCTGGGGGGGGCCCAGGAACTGGGGAAAAACAACGCACTGGTGTATGTGCTGTGAAGAGGTCAGCCATGCTGCCCTCCTGCCTTAGGCCTGCTCTGTAACACACTGTGCTTATGTGCTGGAGATTAGTTATGTAAAGCTGGGATTATTTAAGACTACAGAAGAGGGAACCCCCTTTTTTTACCATTTGTGTACATGGGAACACCATAGGTGAATGAGTAGAAGCGACAAGAGCAGGCCCCAAGAAGCCTCAGCTGTAATTCCCATGTGGTTTTAAGGTGGGATTTGCTACAGATCTGGAGTGTTCTGGATTCTGTACAAGGCCTTGTGAGTGCATGGAGGTCCCAGCTCTCTCACTGGTAGCTGAGTCTTTTGGGTGTTGTTAGAAACTCTGCATACTTGGCCAGGTGGGAGCAGACTCACGGACATGCCTTGTCCCGTAACACTGGAAAATCTGCAATTGACTGTATCGGTGTTCGGTGATTACCAGTGGAAGAATGGGACAGCCTGAGTGGTATCTGGTGTTCTTGTGTAGCCTAGAGCTCATGGACATTGCAATTCTTTCCTCCAGGCCCAGCAGATGACCCTTCAAGCCATGAGCATTTCCCAGCAACAGCAGCAGCAACAACAGCTGTGGCAACCACCTCTCACGAGCTCAAAGCCACGAGTCTCAAGTCCACCACGAGCCCAAGCCCCAGCTCCAGCCTCAGCCCCAGTCCCAGCCACTTTTCCCAAACCCAAGAAGCCTCCCAGCACCCAGAATGCTGCACCACCACCACCAAAGGCTCCAGAACCACCGGCTAAGGCAGAAGAATCGGTATGAGAAACAAACAGTGGTGGTGAATTTGATTTGAATTTCATTATTTGTGTTTGCTCTGCTTCCCTTCCAGTGTGGCAGTGGTTTGGCAGACAGCAGAGAGCTATGCTTACCTACGATACTGAGGCCTTTCAAACTCTTCTTTCTGAGTCTTTAAGACACAGGATTAAACCTTGGTGGCATTAGCTCTGTGAAGGTTTGGCTGCAGTGTTGGCCAGTTAATTCCCAGCTGATCTGATTTTTGCCACAGGAAAATTCATCACTCTTGAGTTCTTTTTCTTCCAGCAAGCTGTCTTTGGCCTCTAACATACTTTCTCTGGACTTGGTTGATGGTTCCTTGGGTCAGAGACTGATGTCTTGGGACAATTCCAGATGGGGACAAGTTCTAGATCAGAACTTGGCGAGGGAAGATCACCTCTAAACTTCAGTGCACTGTGGTATCTGCTGGCCAGCGCTAACTAGCACGTTGTGAATTGCTTGCAGTTTTATGACTACACAGAAGATGAGTACGAGTACTCCAACAGTGAAGATGATGACTATCCTCGGGAAACTTTCCAGCAGAAGAGAGAATATTTTCAAAAGATGGGTGAGCATCTACCACTCTCTGCAGCCTCCCTGGCACAATGAGGTGTTCTTGTCTCCATGTCTGGAACCTCGCTAATACCTGCAGGAGCTGCTGCTGTTGTGTGGAGCAGGAGTTTTGGGAGCCCACTCAGCTGGCTACAATTCAAATTGTGAGGGGTTGTGTTGCCAGTTTTCTACAAATCTTTGGGTTTGTGGCCGCCACACCCTCCTTTGCTTCCGTAAAGCATAGGCTTCTGCTGACTGATGATAAGATGGGAACCACACCATTAGTGCTAGGTTTTGGCTGTGGGTTTAACTAGCTCAAGTTCCCCTTTCTATGCAGGAGAGCAAGAGATCCGAGTAAAGAAAGTCAGGCCTCCTTTCAAGATCTGGACGCCTCCAGCAAATCCTGAGCCAAAGCAGGAGGAGAAAGAGGAAGAGGAGCAGGAGAAGAGGGAAGAAGAGAAGCCCAGCCCTAAAACAGAAGCAGGTAAGATGCTGTGCAGTGAAGCCCCAAGCAGGCTGACAAACAGGAGCTTCCCAGGAGCATCAGGCCAGGCTATAGCCAGAGAAGAAAGGGCCTGGCTCTTGTGGGAATCTGCATCTTGACAGGAGAGGAGAAGAGAGAGAAAGGCCTAAGCTTTGAGAAGTGGGATCCCAAAGCAACACAGGGGAAGGCCATGGCCAGTCAGCCTAGGCGTGAAAGAGATGGAGCTTCAAATGAGATAAAGCAATTTCTCCTGTGTCTTTGCTGGTCTGTTGGTTAAAGCTGTCGTCCCCAACAGCTCCTGCTGCCCCTTTGCCACCTCCTGAGCCAAAGCCAAAAAAGCAGACGCCAAAAGCGAAGAAGGAGCCACCTGTAGTGAAGCCTTCAGGCCCTGAGTCGCGACCTGCACCCAGCCGGGAGATCCGCAACATCATCAAAATGTACCAGAGCAGGCCAGCCCCCGAGCCCCAGCCTATCGAGCCCGTCAGGTGAGAGTGCGATCCACCCCGGTGGGCAGGAAGGAGTTGAGTGGCACTATAGCCCAGAACTGCCACATGGCTCCATTGTGGCCACAGCCCCTCTGCAGCCCCTGTTAACTACCTTCCACATTTCCTTGCAGGAGAGTGCCCAAGCCATTTATAAAGAAGAATGATCCCAAAAACGAGGCTCTGGCCAAACTTGGAATGATGAACCTCCCATCTCCCAAATCAGTGAGTTCTTTGTTTTTCAGTCACCTAAGAACTCAGCAAAGAGAGCCTGTATGTCCAACCATTTGGGAGCTACCTGGTAGTGCAGCAGTAGCCAGGTGATTTCATGTTGGGTGAACTCACACCATGGTGCTGCTCATGTTAGACTGGGCTCCAGTCTGTGAAGTCACTTGAGGTCCTGGAGAAAAGGCTCTGGAGCAGCAAATTCTATTGTGGTATGTTTAAGACTGATCTGAAAGCAAGCAACTCATGTTCCCCACATTTGGCACCAAGGTCTTGACTCATTAGTATCTTTTTTTCCTCCTTACTAACTGTAGGATTCTATCTCAAGTACTTGGTTCTCTGCACCTTTGCTTGCTTAATCTTCATCTGTTTGTAGATCATGTGTTGATTTGAAGGTCCTGATATCCCTGTTCACACAGATCTTGCTTCTAGGGATGATTTGTAACAGCAGTGTCAGGACAGAGCACAGTAACACAGAGCAAAACCATTTGACCCATCCATTCTGTCTTGCAGCCATCCCCGATGCCACAAGAGAAGAAAACACCTCCACCTCTCAAGCCCAAGCCGGGCGCAGCTTCCAGCTCTATCAAGGAGAAGCAGCTGCCTCTCCTGTCAGTCTTCAGCGGGCAGAGTTCCCCACCAGCTGCCCAGGCCCCTCCTGCTCCCCCTCCTGCCCCACCATTGCCTTCACCTCCCCCTCCTGGGAACCAAGGCTCTGAGGACTCCACAGCGAAGGGTGAGTGTTGACCTCACCCAAGTGGGATTTGGTAGCAGGGGCGACGGGGAGAGGATGGGGTCAGAATCAGCCCTGTGGCCTCGGAGAGTTACAGCTCATGTTCTGTCATCAGCCAGCTGGCCAACGACTGGATGGGCTGTGTGAAATCAAAGCTGTCGCAGTTCCAGTCTGGCCCAGCACTCAGTGTGGCACTTCCCAGCTCTTCCCAGCGCAGCGCAGGATGTCAGGCACATATGATGAAGGAGGAGCTGGGTTCCTCTGAAAAATGCAGCTAGAACCAGAAAGGACCTTTGGGCTACAGCTTTATCAAGGTCTAGTTCACAATACATTTTATTGCCTATCTGAAGCATAAATACTTGAGCAAACTGCAGTTCAAGGGATGGACTTCAGACTGGTGAGGAATGGGAAGCCACGTGTTTTATCTTCTAGAGCCTCTGGAGAGTCTTTAGAGACAGACTGAGGAATGAGGGAACGTTTCTCAGAGAGCTAATGAGAGCCTGAGAGACTTTGGACAATGGCCATACAAGGAGTGTCTGGATGCTGTGTACCTGAATAGCTAATATTTCTCAGCAGGAGGCTGGAAGTGTTTTTCAGTCCTAGGTTTTGCCTCTGAATTGCGGTGGGAGCCTGGAGCCTTAATTCATTTTATACTTTGCTGCTATTTTGGAGACATGTACCAATATATTTCAAGCTGTTTAAAACTCTCATCAGCATCACATAACATGCAAGGAACAGTCAGTCAAGCACATTACTGCAGGACTCCATCCTGCAGCAGCTTCCCTGGTATGAAAGCCTGTCCCTGTTTCACTCCTCCTCTCACTTAAAAAAATGATCTTTAGGAAGTCCTGTGAAAGTAAATGAAAATAACTGCATTAACTTGAAAAATCCCTACTTGCTTTTGAATAGGAATGTAGAAATAGCTTACCTGAACTACTACATTTCTCGATTATCTATGATGACTGTTTTGTGCATGCGTTCACATTAGCTGATCACTGACCTTCAAGAGGGTTCTTGGCAGTTATCTTCAGTCAGGAACACGGCACTGACCCCTTTCTCTTGGTAGGTCCTTGGCAGGTGAGCCTGTAGTCAGCAAAACCCATCTTCACTGCTTTTTCTCCTCACACAGACTCTACTGTAACAGTAGCAGATGATGATGGTATCAAGACCCAGTTGTACAAGCTCGCTACCAGTGTCAGCTTTTCCTATGACAACCCTGCCTGGAAAATCTTTCTACGTAAAGAGGTACAATTAATCAGCTGAGGGCTGGCTATGGGGGGAGGGAACCGATCCACCTGTGGATTACAAAACATCCCTGGGGACCTATTTCTGCAACCTCTGTAAACATCTGTAACATTACTATTGTTTTTATCCTCCTCTTGCAGGTGTTTTACCCCAAAGAAAATTTCAGTCACCCTTATTGTCTGAACTTGCTGTGCCAACAGGTATGTACTGGTGTGTGACCCAAGGCCTGTTGTCTCTCTGTTTGGGGACAGAAGACTCCATAATCTAAGTTGCCTTCACTTCTGCATCCCTAGCAGTGTTAGTCTCTTCTCCAGGTCCATCCGGTCAAGTGTCTGCTCACTCCTCTCAAACTCAGTCTGTTTAACAGATTTCAACACACTCAGATGTGGCCTTTTCAATGGAAGTCTCTGTTTCCTTGCTCTGCAGATCCTGCGTGACACCTTCTCTGATTCCTGTCTTCGGATCTCCAGGGAGGAGAAGCGCAAGATGAAAGACCTGCTGAGTAATTAACAACCCCATCATCCCTTTCTCCTGTGCCCATCCCAGCTTTTGTTTTGAAGCGAGAAACCAGCCTCCAAGCCCTTTCAGGCAGGACTTAGGGCAGAGGAGAAATGTTTGTTACTGGATCAATAAAGCACATTTGTGTGCGCTGTGTAGTGCAGTGTAGGAACGTTTGTTTATTCTAAATGGCCAGAAAATGGCCCTGAAATTTCTCTGAGCCAGAAACACTTAGTTCTGATATGTTTACTGTGGGAAGAGAAAACTGAGGCCCAAGGATGGGATTCCGAGTTGTCTCAAAATCCAACTGTCTTTCACAAGAGCTTCATGGGAAGCGGGAGAGAAAGTAGTAGTAGGCTGGTGTGTGCAAGTAATGTGGTCTGGTTTTGCCTCTGCATGTTCTTTGTTGCTCTGCTGGGGAGGACTGGTGGGAATGAGTCCCTGGGCAAAGGAAGGCTTGGCCATCTTTGTTTTACTGATAAAGTATCTGCTTTGTACCCTTTCTAGTGGAGTTCCAGGTTGGCAATGACGTCCAGTCCATTCAGGAGGACGGGATAAAGAAGAGGATTGTATTGGCTGCTCGGGATAACTGGGCTAACTATTTCTCCCGCCTTTTCCCAGTTCATGTGAGTCTTAATCTTCTCACCAGACCCTGGACTTGCTTTGGCTGTGTGGCTCTAGTTCACCTGGGATCTCTTTCTGTCTCCCTGCCTGGCCATACTTCACTCATTCTTCTGACTCTCCTTTACCTTAATGGGTTTGACACCTCTGTCAGCCCAGGACCTCATTCATGGTACATATGGTGGCATCTTCCACTGCTGCATCTGGTCCAGGTGGGACGGAGCTTTTGATGTTCTTTGCTGCGCTTCCCTTACAGGGTGAAAATGGAAGTGATGTCCAGATCCTGGGTGTTTCTCACTGGGGCATGCGGCTGCTGAAGGTGGTGAAAGCAGCTGGCTATAATCCTGAGCACCTGAAGATCCTTCACAGCTACAGGTGAGCAAAAGGGCACTGATTGCTGCAGGATGATGATTGGTCACTTGCAAGATGTTTCAGAGTGTAGGAGACAGACTGAACAGGTGAGCTGAAAATCGTTCGGTTGTGCTGTGCTCTCTAGTATTGTCCTAGGCCAGTTGTGACTCACTGACCTTCCTTCTAATGAGTTTGGCTTTTTCCTTTCCTTCCTACCTCATGCTTTGCTTGCAATAAGTGAGCGCTAGGTGTGAGTCAGCTCCATGCTTGTCATCAGAAGGGAGGTCCTTAGGGTGGTATGGTGAAAGCCATGAGCAGCCTACGCTGCTGCTACTGTTGTAACACAGTGCTGGTGAATGGTCACCCTCTGGAGCCTGCTGAGGCCTGTCTCCATTCTCAGTCCTTGGAATGAGCTCCAATCCCCACAAGCTGCATCCCCAGTTCTGGCAGAAGGAGCCTGAGCAAGCTGGCTGTGTTCTCAGCTTTGCAGATGTGCTGTCGGTGGAACTGAAGGGCAGCAATGGCCTGGAGTTCTCTCTGAAGACAGAACAGCTCTTTCTGCACTCTCCAAAGGCTCCGTGCATTAAGGCCATGGTGGAACTCTTCACCCAGGAGCTGAGGCAGGTGAGAGAGTGGCTGTAGTGAAACAGGGAATGAAGGTGGTTTCCCATACGGACATGAGAGGGTCCATGGGATGATATAGTCTGAGTCCTTCAAATCCTGAGGATGAGATTAGACCACCCCATCACTTTTTTTTTTCCCAGGACTCCAACTATGTCGTTGCTCTGCGCAGCTACATCACGGATGACAAGAGCCTTCTCAGCTTCAAGAAGGGCGACCTCATTGAGTTACTGCCCATGCAAGGCGTGGAGCCAGGTGGGGGAATTTGTTGGGATTGGCAGGAGAGGTGGGAACTGAATTCAAGGCCCTGCTGGACCCATGGTGCCCAGGAGCTCTACAAGCTGCTGTCAAGCAAATGAGAGGAAATCGGACTGTTTTGGGCTGGCATAGTCACCCCCAGCTCTACCATTCTCTGATGGTGGCTCACCTAGTTCTAGCTGTCAGTTATAGAGAATGCAGGAAAGCCTGATCAGAGTCTGCTTCTCTCCTTTGCCAGTAGGATGCTTCACTGCTCATTTCTCTTGGCAGCTGCCTTGGTTCTTGACTCTTTCTTCACCATTTCTGCAGGCTGGCAGTTCGGCTCCACCGGTGGCCGCTGTGGTATCTTCCCCACCAGCCTGGTACAACTGGCTGCAGCCCCTGATTACCTCAGCGCCAGCATGCACAGACGTGGAGGGCTGCGGAAGGGCGTGAAAGCTTCCTCAGAGAGCAGGGACAACAGCAAAGAGGTGAGTTGTCCTTGGGGAGCTGATACGGGACATGGACAAGTTCTGTGGGAATGCCACAGTGCATCTGCAGGCCCAGTAGTGTCTGGTGTCCAAGGCTGGAGGAAAGAAAATGACTGCTTAATCTTTGCAGATAGACACTCAAATTACAGTATTACAGTGGGAGCTGGAAGCACCACACATAGATGAGGTCTTCCCAGGTCTGGCAGGTGAGGAGAATACACGCTGCAGTTCCTCAGCTGACTTTTCAGGGTGGGTTTGGGGCCTGTCTCTGCAGAGTTCTGCTCCCAGCCAGACATCAGAACCCAGCAGCACCATGTTAGTCCCTGCCGGTGATCACTACACCATGATGGACTTCGCCGCAGCCTACTTCCGAGAGGTTCGCTCCCTGTGAGTAGGCTGTGAACCTTCCTGAAAAGGCATATGCAGGACCAAGCCATTTCTGGGGATATTTCTTAGGTTGTGTATTCTCTCTCCTCTGTCTAGGCCGGGACTGAAGGGGACACCTGCTGAGAAGAAAAGTGTAGCTGAGCTGGTCCAACACACCAAGGTGAGTCCACTCTCTCTCCTTGGCTACAGCCAGAACCTCAGCTCCAGCGCTGCCTCCAGCTTTGTCCCTACATGGCAAAAGCACAGAGGGCAGATCCTTGGCTGCAGTCTCTGGAGGAGTGTGGGTGCCCTCTGCTCCTCAGTGCTGCCTGCAAGATACTGGGAGCTTGTGTCATTTGTGAAGCCTGCAGCACAGCTCTGCGTGATCTGCCTCCTCATCTTACCCTCGTATTCTGGCCCTGCAGGTCCCAATCCAGGAGTCTTTGCTCCGGTACTCTGACAGTGAGCTGAATGAGCTTGCTACAAAGAACTTCAAGAGTAAGTATCTCCCTAGGACACAACACTGCATAGGCTGGAGTGGGGGCGAGCAGGATGAGCTTGGTGGCTACACGTAGGCATCATAGAGCCCAGAGCAGGAAATGAAAGCTGTGAGAGGAGGGCCCCTTTAAGACATTTCTCTAGTTAATAATCACCTTTGTCCATGCTGAAAGCATCCAGGAAAATGCACTATGTTCTTGGACACTTTGCGCTTGATGCACACACTGCCTGCGCTGATGCCCCACTGTGTACACGTCCAGTGCAAGCCTGGAGAAGAAAAGCTTTCAGGACATTTTCTAGTCTGCTGCCTGCCCCATGGCAGGATCGCTTCTGCTTAGATCTAAGTGCCAGCCTTTGCTTTGCAGCTCTGATGCGGTTCATGGGAGATCAACCAAAGCTCAAGAACCAGAATGACGTTGAATGCATCTATGAAATCCTTCAGGTTTGTGATGGGAATGAAGGGCCAAGATCTTGCCGGGAAGGGAGAGAGTAGGGAGAGCCATAATGCAACCTCCCATGTGAGAGAGGGAGCTGAAACAGAAAGGCTAGTTGAAAAACAGGAGCATTTGCACGTAAATGGTTTTCCTGGACATCAGTGTCTGGATGAGGGTATAACCTGCCTCTCTTTTGGGCCTAGACAGCACTACAGACCAGACATTGCAAAGTCCAAGCTTTAAGCCACATTGGCAGAGCTCTGGAACTGGGAGAGAAGGGCACAAAGACAACCTGAGGCCTCTCTGGCCTCATCTTCTCTCTGACACTGTCTTCTCCTCTCTGAATGCAGCTTTGCAAGGAGAAGGAGAGTTTGCATGATGAAGTCTATTGCCAGGTGATCAAACAGGTCACCCACAACCCTAACCAGTGAGTACCAGCACTATCAGCTCCTGTGCATGCACAGATGGAGGGGAACCGGCTGCATGGACAGCTGGACCAGGGGAGAGGCTGCCCTGTGATGATGTGTTATCCCCAGCTGCTCAGTTGCAGGGACTTTTGCTGAGCACTCGGGTGATTTAGCCAGTTGCTGGGTTTGTTTTTTTCACTTCACAGGATGTTTGTCCCTGTATCTGTGGCTGCTGATATCTCTGGGCACTGGTAAACGTTCCTGGTAGCTCCTGGCAGTGGTGCTACTCAGAGGCCTGATTTGCTCATCACAGCCCTAGGGACACAACACTTAGAACTGGCTTGACCCCACCCTGCCCTGCGATATGGTTGCAGTGACATCAAGAGTGGCCTTGACTATTCCCATTCTTTGTTTACTGTTGGAATAACTGAATCAACCCCTTCCTCAGCATAAGAAACCTCTGACCAAGGGCCACACCTCATTTTCTGCCACCTCCCAAAAGTGTTCAGAAGGGCAGAGCTGCTTGGAGCAGAAATTGTCTTGTTCCAAGGTGCCCACAGTCCTTTCTGTCTTGCAGGGAGAGCGTGCTGTGTGGCTGGTTGCTCCTAAACCTGCTAACCGGATACTTCCTCCCCTCCAACATCCTAATGCCCTATGCCACCAAGTTTCTGCAGCTAGCCAGCAGTGACCCATCCAGCACCCACCATGGTATGACTGTTTCTGTGTCCTGTAAAATAAATGGCTGCCCCCTTGTTACTAAGGCCTAGTGGTCAAAGAAAGAAGACAGGATCCAGGTGGGGACATGGTCCAATGAGAACATCTCCCTTATCCTGTTAGGCAGGACAAATGAGTCGGGTGCTGAGGGACATGAGCCTGCTTTGTATCTCTAGTGTCTCTGTTTGCATCTTCCTCCAGGCAAGGTGGAATTGGGTGTCTGTCTGAGGCTTAGCTTAGCCCTGTGGCTTAGGTCCAGCTTGACAGCTAGACCCTGGGGGAAAGGCAGACTGTAGTCTTCCAGAGTCATCAGCTATGAGGTATCTGGGTTGGAATTCTGCCAGAGAAGAGGGTTCTTGTTCTTCTCTCCTGTAATTCCTGTGTTCTCCTGCTGCCCTGGATGCTGTTTGGGGCTGACACTCCTGATTTGGATGTGTTCTGGGAGAGAGTCTTTTTCCTCTCCTAGCAGTGGCTCTGGGATAAATTCAGCACAGCCAGGATGATGTAAGACCACAGGAGACAATGCTCAGTCCTCTTTTGGCTCAGCACATGAAGCTTTTTTCTTTACTTGCAGATATTGCCAAGATCTGTCAGAGCAACCTGCGGAAAAATTTCATGTACGGAGGCCGTCGCCACCTTCCTTTCCCTGTGGAGATTGAGGCACTGCTGGTATTGAGGGGCAGAGAAATGGGGACGCTGGGAGGAGAGGGAGGACAGAGGCTTGTGGGGGGTGCCACGTGCAGTGTTGCGGGGGTGTTTATTGTTCAAGAGAGGAAACAGGCATGTGTCTGTAAGGGGATTGGGAAGCCAATGCCATGGGGTAGGCAAGGAAGAGTCAGGTGCTATGGGCAAGCAGTGGAACACAGAGATGAGGGGGGAGGAAGGATTGTGGAGCTGATGCAATCCTGCATGTCTTGCTGCCTAAAGACTGTCCTTTGCAGAAGGGACGTGGTGCCCGCCGGCTAGTCATACTGATGCCTGGAGACGTGGAATACCTCTCCAGAATCAAGACATTCACTGTGAGTTTTCTACATTGAATTTCTTCATTGATCTGGACTCTGAGCCACACCAGAGAACTCTCTTATCTGTCAAAACCTTGGGCTTGGCTTGTGCATCCCACAGTGCTGTGATAGTTTCCCACTCACTCTCTGGCCATCCCTGGAGCAGCAGATCTCTGGAGGGCCTGTGCAATGCTGGGATGCCTCCCCCAGCTTGCTGCTTTGTGCAATGGCCAGAGCCACACTGCTGCCCGCTAACAAGCCCAGTGTGTCTAACTGCCCTGAGGCTGCTCTGGGCTTGCCTGGCCACAGTATTTATTTGCTTCTTTCCTTGCTTCAGGTGGCCAAGGAACTCTTGCAGGAGATCTGTGAACAGATGGGAGCAGGTGAACAGGAAGAGATACAGGAATTTGTTCTTCTTGCCGTCAGGAGTGAGAGCAATTATCTTGGCAAGTAGAGAGTAGCATATAGATTCTTTCTTAAAGCGGTTCCTCCAACAGGGATTACCACGGCTACTGTCTTGAGTAGTTCCCTAACCCTTGCTGGCTCTGGGGAGGTTCCTCTTCAGCACGTTTCCTCTGGCACCAGGATTCAGGATTGTGCCTTCTCAGGGGCTGCGTTGCTTGTTCCTGGAAGACGTGTGTGTGTCTGTGTGGGTCGGTGCCCCTTTGGAATGGCTGATGCTGGGAGTCGGAAGGGCAGGGTGCAACAGAGGCTTGCAGGAGGGTTCCTGCCCCAGCACCAGGAGTGACGACCCTCTCTCTGCGTAAACACGTAGATAAAACAGAGAGGCCAATACGATCGGCGGAGTATATTCATGATTACCTGCTGGAGGACAAGCTGGTCACTGTGACTTTACGCAGGCTCATCTGGAGGACACCTCTGCACTTTGAGAACAAATTTTATACTGATATCCATTATGGACAGGTAAGCCACAGGGGCAGTGTACGCCCAGGTAACCTCCCTAGCAGGGGTAGAGTTAATGTCCAGGCCAAAAGGAATGTCCCAAGGGGGCTGAACATGCGGGAGGGCTGTGGCTGATCATCTTTGTATGCTCTTTCTGGGAATGACTAATAACTGAAGCTGTGGATGCAAGGAAGGCAGTGCTCCTGTAGCCCTAGCCTGTACGCTGTACTGTTCAGACATAGATTTTGTGGTTCTGCATGCTCTTCCCGAGCCCAGAAAGCCTTTATTTTCATGTTATCAGCCTGAGCTGGGTGTGCTATCAGCAAGGTGCAGGATGTGGGTCTCTGCAGCCTGGCGATGCCCAGACCTGCACGTTCCTTCTGGAAGGTTTAACAAAGGCCTCTTTGCTGTGCTATCTCTCAGATTCTGTGGGATTACCTGAATGGGAAGATACTATTGATCCATAGTAAAGAAATGGAGATGCAGGTGTGCACTTTGGCATTGCTCCAGCACTGGGCCAAATCAGAGCAGCAGAACTCTGCTCCCTCCAGGTATGTTTGTCTCAGGGTGGTTCTCTATCTCTAACGGCTGCTGGCACCACAGGGGTTAGTTAGGTTAATTATACTCTGTATAATTAAGGAATGGACTGTTCTGGAGAACAGAAACTACTAATTAACATCACTACTTAGTGACTGACTCCTGCCCATCAAGCAGGTTCACCTCCTATTCACACTCTTGCTGCTGACTCTCGGATCCACATTTCCTTTGTGACTCTCCTGAGCTCAGGGTCATGAGGGTGACATGGACATTCTTTTGACTGCTGTGTGTTTGTAATATCAAGAAGAAAGTGCATGAGCTTATAGCTGGGATAAATGCTCCTTTGTTCTTTCTCACAAGTGCCAGAGTTTTCAATGCTGGGCACTTGAAATCTGTAGTGAGGGGCCTAATGGGAATTAAAATGTCCCTGGGTACTGGAAAGCTTCTGTCCTGCAGCCCTGAGCTGTATTTTCACACTCCTTCCTTCCCGTATCCTTATGCACTTAGAGTTGGGGTAACGTCTCCATCTGATCCCTGCACGCCACCAGCAGCAGGGGGTAATGGTGCAACCCTGCTGGGCATGGGGAGCTCTGCTCCATGGGGTGCTTTGGGGGAACAAGGCAGGGTTAGATTAAGGTGTTTTTCAGCTGAAGCTGCCTGTACAAGAAACACCTTGTGGCTCTACTTCGATGCGTGAAGAGCTCCTGTTGTCTCCAGGGGTTTCTCTCAGTGCACCAGTCAGTGGTGCAGAGCTTCCTTTTGTATGGAAAAATGACGGTCTTGATGTCTCTAATGTTTCCTTCCACATTATCCAATACAGATCCAACCTGTTGTGCTCTCCCCCTCTCCCCCTCTGTTGCCTGCAGCCATCCACTTGAAAATTGTTGCCACAACCCCTCCTTCCTCTTAATCCCTGTGGTTGATCTTTCCATTTTAGCTGGGCAGGGAGTGAGTTAATGTCTGCTTGTTGGCACAGGGAGGAGCTGAAGGAGTACACACCAAAGCCCCTGCAGTCCTGCATCAGTCCCCAGGCTCTGCAGAGCCAGGTCAGCGTGCTGCTGAGAACCAGGCAGCGCCTCCAGCCAGTGGATGCAAAAATCCAGTTCATAGGTGAGGAGACATTCATATTTGCTTAAGCTGTCTATTCTGAGAGTGATGCAAGTTGCTCTGAATGTGCTTTTGGGGCAGTTCATGAGGTTGGCGAGGATCCTTGGAGCCTGGAATGAGCCATGACATGGAATTCCCTGACAACCTCCACCTGCAGATTGGCACCAGGACCCAAGCATGGTGACCAGGGTAGAAGTCCCACTTCTTTTGTAGAAGTCTGTAATAGACTTTCAGAGCTCTGTACAAGTTGTGTTTTAAGTGATATTCTGGCTGCACGTTTGTTTTCTAGTTGGAAAAGAATGGGACATTTATCCAGGCTGCTGAGAATTAAGTATCAGCAACCTCGGGAGGAGGGAGAAGTTGTCAAATCCTACTTTTTAATGTAGGAAAGCTTGGCAACTCTTGCAGCTTTTGGTCAGGTTGGTGCAGCAGATTGCAGGTTGGAAGCTGCTGCCTGAAAGCCACCTTCTGCTTTCTTACAGAGCATGCGATGAAATTGCCTTTCTTTGGCTATACCACCTACTTAGTAGAGAGAATCAGTGACAACACGATCTCTGTGCCCTGCTTCTTTGGCGTGAATAAAGACGATATGATCGTGGTGGATGGCACCACCCAGGTATGTCAGATAATTCCTCCCTTGAGTCCAGAGCCCTGATGTCTGTCAGATGTTGCCTTTGACTTTTAGAACTTGTGCAGGAAGAGACTGTATTAACCTGCATCACAGCCACTCTAATGTTAAACAGCCATAGCCCAAAGCAAGTGACAAGAATGGTGGAACAGTTAATACTGCCATGTGCTCTTTTGTTAGTCCAGTGATCAAGCTAACAGGAATAGTTCACTGTAAAACTAAGTGAAGACCACAGTCCTGTTTGTCCTAATCTTGCAGTTCTAGGGACGCACAGGCACCAGGAGCCTGCCCTGTGTTCTCTATGCACTGCCCTGTGACCCAGTCCTTGCCTTAGCTTTCAGTAAGCTCTTGAGGTGAATCCTTCTCAGGTGAGAAACCAGATGGTTTTATTTGTAAGTACTGCAACTGAGTGTTTTGTGGTTTTTTCTCCTTACACAGGCAATCTCCTGTGTCATTCCACTGAATGAGCTGCAGAGGATGCGAACCCTGCGACCAAGCTCTGATGGTGGGCTGCCCGGCATAGAACTGAACTACGGCTCGGCTGCCAGCCCCAAGACTATGTGGTTTGAACTGTCACAGGTGAGATCAGCCTGGACCTACCGCTTCTTCCTGGTGATTCAGAAATTGCCCTCCATGGCCCAGCTGAGCCTCTGCTAGGAGATGGTCCTGCTGCTCTTCTGTCCCAGAGGTGGATGGGGACACCAAAGTGCACCTTTGTCCCAGCACCTACCTGATATTTAATTATGGAAAGTGACTTATGGGAATATTTAATTATAAGCAGCAGCCATTTCTGGGGCAGAGAATGACTGATCCTGATTTGTGTTTTGACAGGCTAAAGAAATGTACCACATGATTGTTGTCATCCTGGATAAGACAGAGTTGCATCACTAGAGCCTAAGAGGAAGAGAAAGCCCAAGCAAACCAGCACTGTTTTCCCTTTGAGCTTGTTCAATGCTCCCAGCCCTGTCTTCTGAGAAGGACCCTTCCAAAAGACATCCATGACCTCAGACAGCTGCTTTCTAAGACTGCCACCACAGTGTTTGTTGATAGACTGGACCTTAATCTCACCCCTTGTGACCTGCCGTTCCGTCCCCAAGCACTCTTCCTTGAAGCAACACATGCACTGGCTAAACAAACCACAACCCCTTTTCCACACCGGTGCCTGTTCCAACACAGCAGCTGAATAGATGCAAGAAATTGCCTCCAAGCTACGCAGTGTGGGACTGTTCTCTTCTATTTTGAATTAATTAACACAAACAAAGACTGATGCTGGCTAGAGATTTGTGTATCACAACGCAAAGCTGAGGCTATGAAATGACTGCACTGGCTGCTGGTGTTTCCCACAGGCCAGCTGTTTGTACTGATATGCAAGAGGCCCTGTGGCAGGATTTGTGAAGCAGGAGCTTGTAGAAAGCATCTTAATTGCAAAGCAGATCAGTGTTCATATAAAATTAACATATATGCTGGGGCACAGATTGAGCTGCAATGGTAAGAAAGTTTATTGTAATTAATTGCTTACTGACATAATTATATGCATATGTTTCCCTCTACTATAAAGAAGTCAGTCATGCCCGTGCAGCTGTCATCCTCAATGGTGGCTCCATGCCTACTGGAGAAAGCGCATTCAAATGGAGCTTGTATTACAGTAGAGTGTCCTGGGTTGTACAAAACTGCTTAATTTATTTTTATTGATACAGCTGTCCTACTGAACTGAAAAGTAACCGCACTTTAGGAGATTGCAATAAAATAATCACAGAGATATTTTGAAGCTATGACATAGTGGTTTACACCTACAGTGGGATGACTGACCTGCAGGTAACTGGCAAAGATTGAGGAAAAGGTTGTCACTGTTGGCTGAGAACGGGACAGGCCCGAGGCTGCTCAACACAAGCTGTGGTGCACAGCCACCGTCTTGCTGGTGAGCTGATGCCAACGGTAGCTACAGCATCTTCCCTTCAGGTGCTGCTCGCTACAGCCTGTGAGGTCTTACCTGAAGTATGGTCCACTTTCCCCTTCAGCCGTGCTACTGCAAGGCTGGGTAAAGAACTGCAACAACGTGAAAGAAAGGAATAGAGAAGATTGCTGAAGATTAACTTATCCTTATTCCCCTTCTCTTTTGCTGCCTTATGTAGAGGTACAACTCATCTGGTTAGAAATGTCCCACATTGTGATAAAGCACTTTGTCACACAACTCCATGCCGTAACCTGCCCTTTCGGGAGGCCCTCGATTGACCAGACAAGCAAAGCGTTTCTGAGAAGTTCACCCAGGCAGTAACATTGCTTTATTTTCAGTTCTGCATGTACCCTTCAATACATCTTTAAAAAATACATGTGTTGAGTACAGTGACCCAAAAGCCTGTGTGATGGCCTCTGGCTGCAGGTTCCTCTAGCAGCACTAGTGCCTGAGGCCACCATCCTCTACAGGCATGGAACAATACCGAACCCAACAACAACCCAACAGACAGGACTTGTGCCAGGGAATTGGGTCATTTCAACCCCGCTGATACCCAAAGGTTCAGGTCCTTATAAAATCATAGCAGCAGGGGCACTGCAGTGTCAGTTTGAGGGTCACAGCAGTACCGTCACCAGCTGTAACAGCAGCATTGCCCTTTCTATTGCAGACTGAGGGTGAGGCACAGGGAGCAAATATGGCTTTAGGGATTACAAGCAAATGCTGGAAAACTGTTGGCAACCTTCATGCCACTATTGGAGAGGTTAATACTGAAAGAGCATCACGGCTTAAATTAAAGGACAGTCAGAACTAGACAAAGGTAAAAAAAAAGATTAAAAGAAAAAGAATCTGAGTTTCTCCGCCTTCAGAAAGTGCGCATTGCCTGCATGGTAGAACAAAATGCTCCCCTCCTGCCCTTCAAGGGAAAACATTCCATCCAGGAACTGAACCATCAAGTTCATCATAGGCAGCCCTGAGCAAAGCACGTGAACTTGCAGCGTAAGGCTTCTATTGGTAACACTGAAATAAGAACTAAGAGACAGGGGAGCGAGGGGGACAGCCACCAAGGAAGCAAGATGTCACCCCAAACCAGAGTCCCAGAGTCTGAGCCCTTCCCAGACTGCTGCAGGGAGCAGAGGTTGGCGACACTGCACAACATCCGAGGCGGCAGCCCTGACCTACAGAGCAGATGCAGACTTCACACCTCTTGGTACCAGAGGGCTTCAGTACCTTGGTTGTTAGAGGAACTCTCCATAAATTCTCAGAAACTCATTCCTGGAAGTGCAAATCACAAAGGAAAGAAGTGAGCAAAAATGCAGAGGGAGAAGAAAGCTCACTTCTGCAGTTTCATGAAACCCTCCGTGGCTGAGTTCTTCAAGATCCCCTGGTCCCACTGCTGGAGAAAGGAAGACAGCCAACACGACACGAGGATCAGCTCTCCAAGCGCTGCAGCTCCTGCCAGTCTGTCTCGCTCTCACACCTGACTCTTGTTTTGAAAAACTCCTTGATGAGTCTCTGTGCTTCCTCCTTCACTGCAAGAGAGAAAGCACCACCTTTGAGATGATAGTTAAGGCACCTACCCCCTCTAAAGACATTTAGCATCAAAAGAAGACAAGATTTGTGGTGCTCACTCCAGCTGCCAACTCACCAGTCCTGCAGTCAGGGTTCTGCTCTTCAGTCAGTAAGTGAGACAGGTGCCGGGCAAAGCCCTTGAACAGATCCTGCAGAATCGGGCAAGAGAAAGAGCAGAAAGCAGATGTTGGTTACCTCACCAGACTGTTTCCACATTCGTGTCGCCCTTAGCACAGGCTGTTTCTAGCACAAACCAGTCATAGATTTAGACTCCAGGGGTGTTGCAAACCTGCAGATACACCTGACCCTGCAGCGCTGGAGAGCACACGCACACACGTGCTGCCTTGCAGAACACATCAGGTAAACTACACCAAATCTGAACCAGATCTGTTGCCTACCACAGATGGGAGTTCTTAAAAACTTAGGGGAGTAAGAAAGGATAAGTGTGGAACCAACGTGATACCACGCTAAATCACACAAAAACCCTTTCTTGGGAGAGGCGAGTTGCTGCACCTGGAGTCACTAAAACAGCACACAGCAAGATGTGACTTGGAAATGGAATGTGGTATCCAGATCATCTGTCCCTTCTTGGACCCCAGATCACTAGGAGGCGCAGTGTCCTTTGCATGAGCTGTGTCCTACCTTGGAAGCAAATTTGCCACCCTTGTAGAATGGAGTCAAATACTTGACAACGATGTCTGCTGTCTCTTTGAGGGACATGCCTTTGGTCACTGGCTGTGTGATCTTGCTGGTTCCTTCTTTATCACACTGTGCTAAGTTTGGATCAAAAGTCACCTTCTTCTTTGTTGGACCAACACTTTTGCTTTCCGGCTGGGACAGAATAGAAGACTTTGCCACTGTCCGTAGTCGCTTTGTTGCAGGACTTTCCATACCCTGGAGGTGGGAGAGAAGAAAACCAAAGCCATCAGCTCCCATGGCAGCGTTACACTTTGAAGCAGCCGCTACCTTCTGAGAACATCAATCTTTGCAGTGTCCTACAGGCTCTCCCTACAGTGAATACATGCAGGAATCTCTGTAACCCACTTTGCTGTGTACACAACAGTTTCCCTCACAAAAGAGAAAAACCCTTTAGGACTAACACATCTAGAATTACCTTATGCTCTTATTAGGACAGCTAATTGCTAGGCCCTACCCTATACAGGAAAAACTGACAGGAAAAGATTTTCCAGGATGTCTGCTGAGAATACATCTCTCAGAAAGAATCAGCCACTTCAGTAGTGCCACACTCCTGATCGGTTTGAAAGAGGAAGGAGCAAACTGCCCTGTTCAGCAGAGACGGCTACTGGGCAGTCTCAGTTGCCAAATGCAGAACCAGAGACTGAATGGCAAAGGTGGCTCTGAGCACAGTTTGCTGCTGAGCAGTCCTGCCGGCCACCGGCCTGTGCTTATTCCCTTGGCTTGTGAGCAACTTGCTAATTATAGTTAGTTACAGATCGAGAGGGGGTGGAGAGACTCATTCCAGGCAAGTCACCAGCAAAGGTTACAGTCACGTGTGTTGCAGAGAAGAGGAAACAAAGCAGAGTGGAGGGGAAGTTTTCCACTGCGGTCCGAGTTCCTGGCACTGGCCCAGTGGGTGACGGGGACACCAGGAGTGCAATGCAACTATGGTTCTCCTCTCTGCTGCAACTGCAGCTGGGCCCTCCCCAGATAAATAACGCTATCAGGTGAAGTTCAGACCAGGAGCATCACTCCCAGAGAGAAACCTGGCACAAGGTGAGCAGAAGAAATAAGAGGAAATTAGCATCTGTTAATGTCTTACCTCATCTGATCCTGGTCGCTTCCCACAGTCACCTTCCCCAGCTACAGTTAGCTCAGTTTCTGTGATTTTTTCAGCAACACTAGTGGGAAGAGTGGAGAGAAGGCCAATTTTAATCTTTCCACAGTGAAGATATCACTACATTCACTGTTGTCAGCAGTCACAAGACTCTCCATGGTTAAACAAGTCTCACCAGCCTAGAGATGTAATAGAGATTCCCAGTTTCCAGGACAAGGCTGGTGGCAGATCGTTAACAGGGCAACACAGGGACCAGAGAGGTGAACACTTTACCTGGATTTTGCATCAATTTCTTCCTGAAGGAGCACAGATTCAGCAGCCTGCTGCATCTTAAAATCCTCCTCTCTCTTGGGCAGTGTTACTTCTGTCTCTCCCAGCTCTTCATTCTCTGTCTGGGACTGTACAGTCACATCTTCTCCAGAGACATCTTTGTTTTCCTGAGGTATTGGTTTCTCTTGACACATGCTTTGAGAAGGAACCTGAGGTAGTGTGCTTGCAGAATGGCCATCTTCCTTTGCTGAGCTGCAACTTTTGGCTTTGGATCCACCTTTGGGGAGGGAGAAGAATTTTGAGATATCCTGTGATTCTTTTTTAGCTGCTTCTGCAAGCTTTTGCTGCTTCTTGCTAGGTTTGGACTTCTTAGTAGGGCTATCCCAAAGGGCAGCTTTTGTGTCTGGACTGGGTTTCTGTCCCTTTATTTCTGGAAGGAGTACTTCTACCCCAGCACCCTCACACGTTGCTTTGGTTCCTGCTTCTTTCTTCTGGAGAACAGGGTTTCTGGTGTCCAGTTCCAGACTGCAGCTGCTGTTGTCTTGCCCATTTAGACAATCGACTTCTTTTTTGACAGACTTTGCATCGCTCTCCTCCTGGATCTTCAGCAGTTCTGAAGCTGTCTGGAACAGGCTGGATTTCTTTGGAAATCCTGCTCCCACACGCTTGGGTTTGAACTCGGGAGAAAGAGAAAAGAAGAAATTTGGGATGTGAGAGCATTAAGGAAGCCCTGTGTGCAGAACCCTGAAAGGAGCCAAGTTTCTGTACACAATGCTCCAGTGTGTACAGCCGTGAGCTGGGGAAGGCTCTAAAACTGACTCATCATCATAACCATTGCCTGAGACACCAGGGAAATAGATTAGGTTAAAGTCTTAGGCCCACAGTAAGGAAACAGACAGCATCCTTGGTTAGAGCAAAGACAAGAAAAACTTATCTGACATATGGTCTGGACGTAGATTATATTCACTAATAGGAACCAGCATGACAAGCTGATCTCACTCCAAAACCAAAGGACAGACAGTGAAAGAAATTCCAGTAGAAATATACAGCTACGGCCACACAAAGGACCTAAAATAAAATCATAACAAAGCAGACAGACAAAGCACACCATTCCCTTCTTGTCTATCCCCCCTGTACTCACTGAATACACCTGGGAGGCAGGGAGGAAGTCCTCTTCTGCTGGACACCCAGATTTTGTT
Organism: Patagioenas fasciata; assembly: GCF_037038585.1. Classification (NCBI taxonomy): domain Eukaryota; kingdom Metazoa; phylum Chordata; class Aves; order Columbiformes; family Columbidae; genus Patagioenas; species Patagioenas fasciata. The sequence continues at coordinate 4,542,086 of NC_092537.1, read as the reverse complement.
TCTAAGCTGCTGTTGCCACCAGTTCCAGACCCAAAGACTGAGAACAGCTCTCCTTGTTTTGAGGCTTTGTTGATTTCTGCTACCTGAAAACAGAACAGAAATATTCTATAATGGCCAGAAGTCTTTATGCATTGCTGCCTCTGTACACACTAAAAGCTGCAGTGGCAAAACAAATGCCTCCCCTGGAGAGACACTTATCACAAGAACAGGAACACCTTCAAAGAGACTTATGGCAACCAGGTAACCTAAACCAAGGCATGTCTATTGTCAGCGATAGGCTGAGGAACTCCCATCCACTTTATTGCTAGACCCAGAGGATATCTGGATAAGATTGCACTGGTGGGTAAGGTTTCCAGAGCCTGTAAAGCCAACAAAGATGTGAAACCAACATGATTCTGGGCCCTCCTGGAAACAAAACCAAGAAGAAAGATTTGGAAGACATCCAAGGCAAAGCAGAGTTTCTCCATCTTTCCTACATCAACTCTAGCCTATCTTCCCATCGAGCTGAGGCCACACTACCTTCTAGGGAATGAGAGCAGGGGTATGGCCCTACCTTTTTTAGCACAGTTGCCTTGTACGAGTTGGCCATTTTACTGCTCCGGAAAGCTTCATACTCCAGCTCCACAGCACAGGCATGAAGGTCTGACCTGTAACAAAGGCTGGGGTGATTTCTGGTGAGACACACTTCTATGTCTGTAAAGGGAACACTAATGCTTAAGCATCCCCCAAAGAAAGTACAAAATTCACTCCCTCTAAGTGACAACTTCCATTAAAGTCCTACGGGATGCAGCCATGAATTGCTAGAGAAGGGAAAGGCTGTGAAAACAGTTTTAAATCAAAGGCCTCTTATCCAGCTGCTCAGTTTGAGAAGTACACTATCCCCATCTTGTGGGACAGGGAAGAATTGCCGCTCCTAGGATTCAAGCTGATGTAGCAGAATCAGACACAGGAATCCTCATATCTTATCCTGAATGACACTACTAGAAAAATGCTGTTAAGTGGAGCTGTGTACTTGCACCCAATAGCTTACAAAGGCATTCTCTGAGTGTGGTAATGTTGCTTCAGGGAAGAGCAGGCCCTGTGTTAAGGGACTCAATATGCTACCCCTGTTCTCTCGTACCCTTTTCCTGCTGCTGCTGGAACCTTTTGATTGGTGCTCAAAGCTTCTTCCAGCATCTTCAAGCAGTGTTCCCGTCCCTAGGAAACATGGGATACTCAGACATGCTCTACAGAAGTCACAGTGCCCCTCAGATTTCCATCTCTGAAGAAGTACAGGGCAGGCAGACTCTGTTGTTCTTTGCAAGTCAACAAGACTGAATGTTAACCAGCCTTTCTTACCTTCACTGTGAGCTTCGAGATTCTCCTGCTGGAGGCATCCTTCAAGGGGCAGTCTGAACCTACCGCACAAGAGACATTTGGAAAAGGCATCACAGCAGGGCTGGGGCTGGTGGAGAACATCTCAGCTGGCACTGGGAGGGTGCCAGTCCAGTACTGCTTGGCCTGCTCCTCCCTGCAGAGTCTCCCCAAGGACCACTATGGTCACCCTTCTTACCTGGAGAAGCTGCAGTCTCCATAAGAGCAGGCAGAAGTGAGATTTTTCCTCTCTGGATAAGAATGTCTACATTGCTAGTTCATTACTAACAGCTTTCCAAAATCTCTCCATCTCAGGAAAACCCTTTTTCAAGAAATCCCAGCTCTTAGACACAACTCTATTCTGCTCCCCACAATACCAACTAAAACAAAGAGATCTAATAGAGTAACATGAACTACCAGCTATTCTTTTACAATAACGTAAGAACTGTGTTGCTATTTCCCCAAGTAGCACAGTTACAAATGGCAAAGTTCTTCAGCAGCTTCCTTACAGCCCAATAGAATAATGCTCCATAACCACTGCAGAAATGGCCTACAAAGTCAGGTCAGACAGAGTTTTCCTTCTCTCTTGCTTATTTGGAAAAGTTGTTCAGAAAGATGCATTCCACATTTTCACCCCAGTGAAAGCTAAGCTCTGATCCATCTCCTCCTGCCAAGCTTTCCCAGCCAAAGGCCTAACCTCTGTGCCTAGGGACTGATACCTCCCGTGTTGATGCTATATAAATTACACACAGCTGCAAAATATAAAGCTTCCTTCTCCCAAAGAAAACCCATTATAAATCAAAGAATATATTTACTTGGAGGAACAAAATCTTCCTTTTCTGGTTCTTTGCCCTGGAAGAAAACAAAGATAAGTCAAACATTTCTATTCCTGTAACACACACGCAAGTCTAGAAGCATAAAAGAAACATTTTATACCCCTGCCCCAGGGAAAAATAATGCTAAAGTTACAAAGGTACTAAAAAGGCATCAAAATGTGGTAAAAGAGGCAAAGGATGAGAATCGAACCAAAGAGAATCTCTGACAAATGGATACAAACTCACCTTGCGCAGACTCATCTGCCTTTTGTAGAAGTTGTTCCACTCCCGTTTCCGACTCTCTTCACTGGCTTCATCCCCATTCCCACTGCTTTCTTCATCATAACTGGATAAGGCAGGAAAACAAGAGGAACAAACATTTCTGTAGCTGCAGCATTAACTGGGGGACGGGCTTTGGAAAGCCTAGATCATCACAGAATTTATTGTACAAAAAGTTTTTACACATCTTTACTGAACAAGTCTTAACTTTTAGTTTCACTGCCATTCCTCAACCTGGATAGTATTGAGTGTCCTCCAAAAATTAATGGGATTTGTTAATCCCATAAACTAGTAAGTAGCAGCATGAACTAGTAGCACATCACTAGTGCTCTGAGAATGGAGGGCACCTTCCAAGGCAAAGCTACAAGACATGGAGAGGCTCAATAAATCGAGTGTCACACATTGTGCTGTACAACAGCACTGGCCGCGTCTTCTCAGGTCCTGAGATCAAACACAGGCTAAGGTCACACATTCACCAGTTTCCTCAGACTCAGTGGGACTTGCCTGAAGAACAAAGCTGCCGGTGTGGAGCTGGTTAAGGTAAAGCAGAGGGCTGGGCAGCGACAGCGCTGCGATCCTGGCAGAGCTCCACGGGCAGCGGAACGTGCACCCTGGCAGAGCTGCACAATCGCCGCGACTCAGCCAGAGAACGAGGAGAAAGAGAAGTTGTCACCGCCGCGCTGCCAAGCGTTTTACAGAATGAATTATGTTCCCCACTGCACATCTTCCTTTTGCTGTCAGCCTGACAGGGAAACACTAAAATTTGGCAATCTGCAGAAGCAGCTGACAGGGGCACTTCATGACATCCTCTGTGATGAGTGAGTCCCGTCAGTGGCCCCCCAGCCTGCTGGCCCACAAACAGCCGCACTAAGTCAGGAATGAACTCTGCATCGTGTCATACTTTGCTGTCACATTGGTCTCAATTTAAACATTTTTGATCCTTGTGACTGTGAACGGGCTGAGCACACTTTACTGCCTTCAAAAAATTTCAGGCTAGTTTGTTGAACCAATTACATTCTGGGGGGGCAATTCCTAGGTCAGTCAAAACAGCTTTTGGCTCTCTGGGACACGAATGGGATCAAGGCTGCCAAAGAGTGTGGAAAATGAAATTCCAGCTCCTGCTGCCAGGAAGTTGCAGGAAAATACCAGCACACAAAAACGTGTGCTGAAAATAGGAGTGGTTGGGCCTGCAGCTGAGAGATGCTCTCTTCTCTCTGATAGCCCCTATGAGCTGAGTTTGAGCTACCAAGTACAGACCTGCTGAAACCTCTGCAACCTCTCCTCCCGCCCTCGTACAGCTCTGGGTCATAGCTGTCCCGGGAGGAGCCTGTGGGCCCGATGCAGGTTTTGCTCCAGCTGTTGGTGCAGCGCTCCAGTGACTCCAGTTGCCTTTTCACCGCCCCAGGGTTTTTGCAGTAATCACAGCACTTGTTACAAGGTGGGGTGACATCTCCAAAGTACTTTGCTATGGCAGCATGGCGACATCTAGGAAACAAAAGGGAAAATGGTCTGGTCATTATTACTATTGACAAGAACCCCACCCTCCAAATAAAACAGACTTGAATATTTTTTTTTTGCAGAGAACATGTATTCCACCCAGAATCACAGGGATTAAGCCCTTGAGCAGAACTGGGGTTCTGTTCCTGGCGCTTTGCTGCCACTTCCCCACATGTGAAACAAACAGTGGTGTCAACCTCTTCTGCCAAATGTGTTCAGATCTTTGAGATCTGCAAAAGGCACGGTGCATGAAATATGCAGTTATTAATTCTGCATCATTGCCCGAATATATTCCATGTCCAATTAGAGTGGCTCTAAGATAAATATGCAAAGAAGTCCTGTTGATCCCTACACCTCAGAGTTCAGAGCACATCTCTATATTTCACACCTAAGGGCTTCTAATTTCATTGTCTGTGGTTTGAAGGTGAAGAAATCTACATTGGAAGAAACAGGAATGTCAATTAAGTCACAGAAATAGAGTCCAGACTGAGGTCACAAGGGAGCACTACTCAGATAATACAGCCTGGGTCTTGATCTGCTAATACAGCCTTCCCATCAGCAGCCAAAGTCGGGGTAGAGTCCTAAACCCATGAAAAGCAGTGAGTCTGCCCACAGCGTATTGCACAACCAGCTCTACCAGCCTTCGCAAACTAGCCATGTGAACATGATTAGATTCTTCCAGGAATCCTCAAAACATTTCTGGCAGACATCAGTGCTTTTGGTTATGTAAAAATAAGAGTCTGGTGACAGATAGATGCTCATTAGCAATACAGGCAGGAAGTAATTTCTCTTCTAGAACACTCCCTAACTTAAACCAGTGAAGACACTGATTTCGCTAGAAGAAGAAGAACCAGGCAGCTACTACTTTATTTTCTTTTTTAAGAAAACAGACAGAATTTAGAGGAGCTTTATAAAACCTGCATTTCACAGCAGAGGTGGCCAGCTGTCTCTTAATCAAAACGCTGATACCAGATACACAGAAACACTTCATCAGGCATTTAGAAATCAAATGCTGCAGCCAAGCAGCAACAAGAGTTGTTTTAGAAGAGAATTACTTCACTGCAAGGAAGAACAAAGTGGAGATTTTTCTTCTCTACCAATGAGTGCCCTAGTTGGTTTACCAACTTCATCTGCAAAAAGTGGGTCACAGATTGGTAAAATGAGTGAGGACTTCATTCATTCTTATTTTAAACCCTTTGAGACATGTCTGAACTTGCCAGAGATCTAAGAAATGCAGTTTGCTTCTTAACTTGCGTGCGTGCTTGGATCTGGGGGGAACAGAACTGTATGTCTCTCCCACAGCATCACAAACAAACCCTGCAAGGGGCTGCAGCAGCAGCTGGCTCCCTCATTCCCACAGCCCGGGAGGCTCATTTACCAAGCAGAAGAGCGAGTGAAGCAGCAGGTTACAAACTACTGTCACCAGAGCCATGACGTGTGTGCTCAAGCGCCAAGGACCTGGCGCTGCTCAGGTGAGGAGGGTGCAAGAGGGTGAGGTTGCACAGCATGGTCCAGGGCACTGAAAAGCCAGCGAGGGCTGCGACAAAGCTGGCTTTATATCCCCCTGCGGAGCCGCACTGACTCGCGCTCCTCTTGCGCTCAAAGAGCTCCTTTCACATGGTGGGGAAGGGTGGGGGGACCGGGATGGGGACAACACATTTGATCCCCTTGTCCTTCCTTTCCGAAAGAGCTGCTGGCGCTGCCTGTCCTGCCAATGCAACGTGACTACAGAAATGTCAGCGAGCTGCAAGTCAGCTTTTTGTTTCCCCAAAAGAAAACAGGCAGGCATTCTCATTAATCCACGTCTCTTTCTCTCGCACGCGCTGATCTGAATTAGAGTTAAGCGAGGCACACAGTAATTAATGGTCAAGCCCTCTTCTCTCTCCTACAGCCTGCTCACCAGGGACATTCACACACACCTCTGTCCCTTAATGCGAACACAAGAGGTGCCCCAAGGCAGGTTTGGTGAAAGCAGAGATCTGCTCTGAAGTCCCTGGGATTCAGAGAGGTTCTACTTTCTAGCCCATCCAGTTTGTAAAGCCAGGGCATTTTAACCCAGCCTCCTGAAACTTGCTGTCATCTTCCTGCAGAGTTACCCAAATCGGCTCCACTTCAGCCATTGGTGCTGATGAGTTGGGTCATAACGGAAATTCAGTTGCAGAACTAAGATTGCAGTCCTGTAATCAAAGTCAAAAGGCCAAAACCAGAGTTTCCAACGGGGATGCTGGGGGTAACCACTGGATTAATGCTTAACTGAACACAAGAGGTCCTGAAACAGAGTTGGTTATGCATTAACATGTGGTGGGAAAACCTCCCAAGTCACACAAGCACCTGACTAATGCCCACGAGATGGAGAGCCAATTTACATAAATTAATGGTAGTTTGTATTATTATACATATCCTAAAACTATTTAACCTTTTAAATATGCAACCTTATTATTTGCCTCCCCCACCCTTCAACAGGAGCATGTATGAGCTGACCACTGGTCTCAAAATGTCTAAACAAAATCATTATTTCATTTGAGACATCCTACCCTGATTTGACGTCATGGGATAGGGTGAAGAGTAAATAACAATCAAGTTTATTACCATGTTTTTGACTGTGGCAAAGTGCTACACTGGCCACACAGCAGCCTGCACCATGGTGCTCCTCGCTTTTGTACACCAGGTAGAACAGGAGCCCTATTTCTGCAATTAGTAGAAGCAGATGGACAGTCGGAGAAGCAGCAAAGCAGCTCTGCCTCTCTCAAAATACACCAGAAAAACGCATTCCCTCATATGAACCAAACAAATTTACACAGCCCTATCAGAAGACCTGCCCCTCAAAAACCCCAGCAAATCTTGGAATAAAGCCAAGAAATAAAAGCATTAAAATGACAGAAATCATATCAGGACAAATTATCTACGTAGATGGCAGTTGCTGAACAAAAGCCATTTAATGAGCTTTGTCAAATACAAGAGCAAATTATGAGGTTGACGAGGAATTATTATTTTACACCTGTCTGAAGGAATGTACCTGTGTAATATCAGGACAGACAGTTGTCAGTTGTCCCCAAGCAGCAAAACCCACAGCATCAAGAGAGGAAAAGACCCGGCCAAGGGCACAGAGCAATTCACCCCCCAGCATCTGTGGTGCTGCACCGTCCTGGCCGTTTCTTGCTCTGCCACTTCACAGAACACAAGAGAAAAGCTCCTTCCCCGGGGAGTTGGAAGGAAACTGGGCAGCATAAAGGAAAGTTAATTGCTTTAACACACACCCAAACTACTGCAAGGAGAGAATCCATTCAGGTCTCCCTCCAGAAAATGCTGTAATTAAAGGAAAAAAAAGACCAGACCTCGCTAGGAGGGGATGCACAGAGGAAGCGAGCAACAAGTGCTGGCACTCGGGCGCCCGGCGGGGTTCGCACCAGCGCCGGCTGCGCCGCGGTGGCTCCTCGCCGCCCGCCCTCCCTCTCTGGCACACATGTAACACGAAACTTCATATCTCCAGGACAACCAATAACAAAAAAAAGGCAGAGACAACAGCTGGCTGTCAGCAGCAGAGCAGAGAGGAGCCCAGCGAGGAGCGAGAGGCGAGCCAGGATGAGGGGGGAGATGACGTGAAAGTTTAAGAACACTGAAAGAAAAACAAGAAGAGGAGCGTTCGCGGCACGGCTGGGGTAAGGCTGAGCTATTGCTGGTGTTCGGTCAACCGTAGCACCTTAACATTCAGCTAGTTCGCAAGTAGCTGGAGCTTTTGTAGCTCTGTGTGTGCTGAGCTGCAGAACTGGCCGTTGAGCAGAGCTTGCTAACCTGAATTTCTTCGCAAGGGACACTCGGGAACAAAGGTAGTGAGAGAAAAGCTTTAACAGGATGGCAGAAAGCTGCGTTGCAGCCGTGCCGCTAACAAAAGCAGCGAGCCCGCAGCCTTGCATTGCTTCCACGCTCGGAGCCCCGGTCAGCAGCTCCTTTGCTGATTAGAAAGGCTGGCTGCTCCTTTTTCTGTTGCTGCTACGGAACGTGACCTTAGCTGATAAGCAGGTCTCGCACAGGGCATTCCCCACAGGGATGACTTGATATATTAATACTTAGTGTGGACAAGAGAGCCGGTCTGCTCCATACGAGCAGTGTATGTGCCATTAGCGAGTATTTGCCAGCGCAGGCAAGCGCGTGTGAAACCAAGTGGGTTCCAGCCACAGCGTTTCTGCAGAGCTCCTCCCGCTGGAGCCAAGTTTTATTCCCCAAATCGTGAAGCAAACAGAGAGCTTAGAAAACAAACCCTGGTCGGGGAACTAGGATATTGTGCAAGTATAGCATCTGTGTTCAATAGAAATAAATGGAAAGATTTTACGCAGCTTCTAACAAGAGCATAAAAAAGAAAAAATCAGTCAGTGTATCAGGCACAGATGCTGGTTTACTATTCTAAACATCATGAGAAACCACTGCTCTGAGAGAACACATACATAGTCTGTGGTTTATAGGAACAAGGTTGAGAGGTCTAAATGGAGTGAGAAGGGAAGGAAAAGGATCCCCCAAATACGTGAAATTACCCACTGTCAGCCTTGGTTTGACAGAGAGGTGTCTCACAACCTGTGCTCCCATCTCTGTTCACCACTGGGTATTGGAAAGGGGCCTGGCAAGGAGACTGACCATATAACCCCCCATTTTCTGCCATCCGAAGCCGATTACTCTGTCTGGAAGCTCTTGCAGCTCCCAGCACTGAGCTGGGACCCTTTGCCTCTTCCAGGAGGCGCGTGGGCCATCAGCTGTTTGCAAACAGGTAGGGAGAGGCAGAAAGCCAATTCTCACAGACGTTTTCCCCATCCTACACATGCCTGTAAGGAGGAATGCTAAGGATCAGGTATTTCCACTTCTTTCCATTGCCATTAATGTGGAAAGGAGGGCAGGTCTGTCTGACCTGCGTATTGTACAAACACCCAATTGGAACTGCCTGTGTGAGATGCAGTAGTTAAGAGCCACACGCCTCCAGTCTAGCCCCGGGTTCAAAGGGGATGGAGGGAAGTTTCCACCCTGCTAATGAAGGGTCTCTGTAGCTTGTTTGTTGCAGTTCAGATGGTTTCTCAAATAAAGTACGGGAAAAACAAAGTTTAGGGGAAAAACAAATAGAAAAGGAAGGAGGGAGGAGCGAGGGGAGAAGGGCAGGGGAGGGAGGCAGAGAAACACGCCAAGTTTTCCTCGCCAAAAGAAAATCTTAACGGGTTTGGCTGGGGGCTTGTCCAGCCACAGCCGTGTTGTATATATGCGGGGGGGATAAGCAATATGAAACACATGTCTGGATGAAAGAAGCAGGACATGGCTTGTGTTACAGCTGTCACAGTGCACGGACCTCTGAGCCCGACCGCGATACAACAGCGGTTATGGGAGCAGGGGTACAAAATAAAGCACGTTGGACCCTGTGTGTCACACAAGCCCCTGAACCCCACAGCCCGCAGAGCCCCAGGAGGGACGGCTGGGCTGTAAAAAACTGCAGCACCCACCTTCGCCGCCAGCACCTCCCCTGCCAGCACAGCTGACGTGGTTCAAAACGGATTCGTCTGAGGAAGCAGCTGTTGGAGCCTTCAGTTTTGAGTTCCTGCACCCCAGTGGTGTCTTTACTAGGATTAGACCAGCATATTTCAAAAAACTCAAAAATGCATATAATTTCGGAGACCTGTAGGTCTGAGGCCAGTCAAGGACAGGACACAAAGGTGGCTGGGAGAAGATGGAGAAGGTGTTTCCAGCACTCTCAGGGGGGTCCAGCTGCTTTACCTCAAACACCAAATTGCTGACAGATCCCAGCAGGTCTGTGAAGTAACTATTTACAAGGCTTTCACAGGCACACAGCTACCTCTCTGTCAGCTCCCTGGGAAATGCTTATTTTGCTAATATAAGAATAGACTTTCAAGCTAGATTCGAGCATCGGCAACCCTAAAAAAAGTTCTCTTGTAGAAGAGCTACAAGTTTATTTTTAAAATTGACCTTTTCCTTTCACTGGATGGCTCTGTGCTTTGGTTTCCCCACTTCTTAAAAATGGGACTAGTAGTGAGGAATTATCTCCTGGGGTTTTGTGGACTTGTTTGTGGGATGGACTGAAGAAAACCAGTGTGTTCTGTAGAGGCGTAGAGATTCGCAGCTCAGTGCCCCGGTGGGTACCTCGGCTTCTCTAACCGCCATTGCAGGGAATTCAGCGTCTTTTTATATTAATCTAATATTAGGTTGTAGGGGAGGGAAGGAACATTTACGGTGCTGCCTCAAAACCAATCTCCAAATAGTGGGTGGTGGAGATGACAGGGTATTCCAGCCAAATGGCTACCCGGTCAGGGCAGCTTTATAATCTGAAAGAATGTGTGGCCGCCTTTTCCAGACCAGCTGACAAAGTCAAAGCTGTTCTCCCATGACATTGAGCTGCAGTTTACCAGTTTGGGTGTGTGCTGTTAAAAAGCTGAATTCTCTTGATACTAGAAACTATTTTCATCTGCTTGGGAATGAATTATAGGTCTGTCTGGCTCCGTTCACTCCTGTTTTAGGAAAAAAAGGGCTTGTCTGTGAACTATAGTTAAAATTCACGTGGCCGCTTAACTACAGTCATGGCAGCAAACATTGTATTAACAATAATGAGGGAAAGCCATGCGCTGATAATACGACCACATTTCTATAGCCCTTTTCATCTCTAAAGTACATTACAAACTTAAAACAATAAACAATTGTACAGAAATTATTCCATGTTCTGCCAAAATGCATCTGAACTGTAACAACACCTAGAACTGGTTTGGGACAGGAAGCCTTATCCGTATGAAATCAGAAGCACGTTTCAGGAACTAAGAACAAAGCTGGTAAGTTTAGGAACTGGCCAAGCCTTCATGTTCATAAGAAAGTGGCCCAAAACAGTAAGAGTTTATTTTGAAGTTTTAGACCAGAATGAAAAGCATTCCCTCCCTTTCAGCTGCTCAGCACTCTACTTCCATAAGGCTGGGATTGCCTTCTAAGATTTCCTACCAAATAACTTACTGCAATCCATACAGGTTTCCCATCCTTACATTGGTCCAGTTTCAACCAACTTACTTGACTTGTCTGAGCAAGCACAACACCAAGTATTTGCTTCTCCATAGCCACAATCTTGTGAAAAAGACAATGCTGTGATGAGAACGTTGCCCTGGCAACATGGTTGCTTTGGAACATCAGGGACATCCTACTTGGTAAGGTCAGTGGAGCACTGCTGGTCCAGCCAACGAGGACATTGGGGACATCGCCTTCACCCTCCTTGCTGTGGTAGGACTAGAGGCATTGGCAGCTCCAGGCCACCACCAACAGATTCCCCCCTCCAAAGATTTGTCTTCATTTTTAGATTATTGTAGCAACAAACCCACAAAAGCCAAGATTCTCAGCGGGACTATCGTAAAACCTGTGGATCAGGGTCATGTCAATGATGGTGGCTGAGTAAGGAGCAACCAAGAGTGGAAGCCATGCTTTCATCTACTGTAATCTTCAACAGGCTCAGAGACTGAAGTCTAACAAGCAGTAGGCAAGGCAAGGCCATCCCATTTTGTAACTGCAGCAAAACCAGGGACTTACGGCCTTTGTATCTAAAGATTCCAGAGCATGTTAGAGACTTGGACACACAACAAATTAGCAACCAAACCTCTGATGGTGGTTACACGTTCTGTCACTTTGCAGAGATGAAGTCACCCAACAGAGAGGGGCGGGATGAGTTATCCAAAGTCACACAACCCATAAGCATCACTGGCAGGCCAGGAAGACTGCCTGCATTTACCAACTTCCAGTCCTGGGGCTAAACCACAAACTCAAATTCATGTTGTTTGCACTGAAATAGGCTGCTGAGATGCCACCAGGGTTATGACTAAACAAGTGTCTCATTCCTCAGCTGTAACTTCAAGCTCACGCACTCCCCACAGTTCAACTTGTGATGCACCAGTGTAGACACACACATGGGATACAGCTTTCCAGTCCAAAGACAGACCCAAAAAACCAAATCCATTTACATGAATTCCAAAATACTGATAGCAACATGACCAGCTTCAGGAGGACAGAGGGATGCGGGACCCCACCTTACACAGTCATCACAAAGCTCTTTCTCTTGCTGAAAGCCACCACACAGTACAGAGAAACCCTGGCCAAGGCTTTTTTCTTGAATGTCTAGATTGAGGCCGTTTAATGGCTTTATTCTCAACAGGGCTGAGCAGCCAATTTCTTTGAGTGCTTCAGTATGGCTTAAGTCCATTAAAACATTTCAGAAAGATAACCTCAGTGCTATTATGGCAATTTTCACAGCTTTATTCAGTGGGCAGAGCGAGATGAATCTGCATTAAGAACAAGTATTAGCACTTTCTGGGAATCTAATTCTACAGAAGCCCTAAACGTAGAACACTCTTGTTTTAGAGGATCATCTAATCCTTGCAGCAGGGCAGCTCTCCTGCACGGCAGGCATCCCCCAGCATTATTTCTGTGCTCTCTTTTCAACCCTGGCTCACAACTCATGGCACACGGCAGATTTGGCCTTTTTTCCTCAAAAACAAATAAATGAAAAGATTTGCTTTATTCCCTCCCTTGCCAGGGCAGAAAGATTTGAAGATCCAGTCCCACTGGCAACACTGGATAGAGGATTTGTTTTTTGAAGAACAGCCAGAAGAAGAAACAGCTGAAACCACGAATTTCAGGCTCCCACCCCACCCCAGCAAGAGCTTCCAAACTGCCTGTCACAAGACATCAGACATTGTGTTCACTTTCTTTTCTATGTGAGTTTCTCATCTTGCCTCTCTTCATGCTATTTTCACTTCTATGATCTCTAGCTATAGCAATGGGGCAAAACTCCATGACATCAGGCTGACAACACGGCCTGAAGGCTCCATGGCACTGTGGTCATGCAGTATTTCTTCTTTAGCAAGTTCATCAGCTTTGCTGCCCTAACAGCCACATCTCTGCTGCTCTGGAGCGTTCCCATCCTCAGTGGATGTGGTTTTAAGGAAGGACAACACGCAAGGAGAAATTCCCAGTTGAGAAAAACACTAACAGATGATTAAGTTTGCTCCAAACCCCACAGAATTTGTGAGGTACCAACCTGGGTGGCTGTTTGGCTCTAGAACAGCACTCCAGTCTTAGAAAGCAAACTGTCAGTTAAGACCTACAACCTGCACTTTCAAATCTCTCAAGACTTGCCTGTTTTAAAATAATCATTACAGTTAACTGCTTCAAACAAACACCCTGCACCACCTGGCAGATGCATAAGACTTGTTTAAGTCACACAGCACTGGCCTTACCCTTATGCCAACCTCTAGGTTTCGGTAAGATCTTGGTCCTGCTGAAATCAATTGGAAAAAGATCCCAATCAAAACTAGTTCTGACTAAAGGCTTCACAAGTAGAATGGAAGATACAAAAGTAAATGAACATAACTAGCTTTCTTAAGGAGTTTTACTTTCTTTTTGTAAGAAGTGACTTATTTCTCACCCTTTTGCTACACTCCACAGCAGAAATCCCAAAGCAGCAAGAGCCCTTGGAACCAGCGTGTGCTCAATAGTGCAGTCGAGCAGAAAAACATTCGCCTCCTTACGGTTACATCGGAGACTGCACCACCACCATCACACTTCGACCCCAAAGAAGTTCAAACCAAGGTAAACAAGCAACATTCCTTACAAGTTTTAGACTAAAACCTCCTTCACTGAGCTCCAGATCAGGTACCATGGGGCAGAGGAATGTCCATTACTGAGACGACAAGTTTTTATCATTTTAGGCTAGACACTGCTAATCTATGTGGAGTTTTACAATCCTCATCACTTCATTTTACGCTGTATTCCAGACTTCACAAGCCTGGCTCTCACACTTGCTGCTTCTGGTGCGGCCCAAAGCATGGTACAAGAATTTACAGCAGATTCTTTACTAGGAGAACTTCTGGGCAGGCAGAAACACCCCCAAAGGGAACAAACATTTTCAGAATGTCAGAGCCAAAAATACTACATTTTTTTTTTTTTTTAAAAAAAAAGGTTTTTCTTCTCGAGCCAAGAGTAGAAAACACAAAACACAAATCACTTCACCTCTGCCTGCGCCGCCATCTCTTGGAATGGAACCAAAACTGGAAACTTGCTGACGCAGAACCCGCAGCACCGTGCAAAGGATAAAGCAGCAATTCTGGAGCAGCTCACTTGGGGTACAGCAAAGAACTATTTAACCCTACTCTCAAAAGTGACCTTTGTAAGTCAAAAGGCCACAACTATTCCTCCCTGCTAAGCTGCACAAGATTTTTCTGTAGATGTAGATTTTCCATCCACTCCCATCCCTACGAAACCAGCTGGTTCCGATTTTTATTCCGTAGCTTGGATTTAAAAGAACAAAGAAAACCCTTTTTGAGCTGCATAAACATACAAAATGTAATTTAACTTGGCACTGTAGTGTTTAAGCCCAGCATGCAAAGAAACAGCCAAGGTCTCTCTGTCCTCAGTGTGTTTGGAAAAACTGAACTCCAAGCACCCATTTGTTTGGGTAACCAAACCAGATGTGCAGTAATGGACTTGCTGGCTTATTCTGGAAGGCCCGTCTTGGTCATTTGGCTTTGTGTTATCACCAATTCAATTGGAGATTCAATTGCAAGGTTCAAGTTCCATAATACAGTGTTGACTATTACACACAAGCTAATACATTCTTATATAATAATGACATAAGAGTTATAATCCATCCAAGTGTTGACCTGTCCAAACACTTGTTTCAAGCAAAACTATGGATATTTCTCAACAATATCCTATTCTGGTTACTGACCGACACAAAATTTCAACTTCCATAGCTCTCATGCAACTTTCTTTGTTGCAATGCCTTCCAAAATTTTGCTCACGGGGGAAAAGAACAGCAAATATTGGTGGCAAAACTGAGGCACCTAACTTTACTAGGCTCATATTTTCAGTAACAATAGTTCTGGTGATTCTTTCTGAGAATAAAGAAGGTGTAAGATTAGTGAGGGATTAGCTCCCCAAGAGCTCCAGGGGCTTTTGCTTTGCTCCTCACCAGCAGTGATGTCTGGACATCCACTGTTCAATTCATATATTGCTCCGTTAGAACAGACCGTTCTACTACATTTAGCGTACCATATAAAGCTTGTAGTCATCTGTAAGAACTTGAAAAGCATCCAGCTGTCCCAGGTGAACACAGACTTTAGCTCTTAATATCACCATTCAGTAACACTGGTTGATAAAACATATTAATGGTACTGTAGTATTGTAGTGAGGTGTTAAAGTAAGTGCCTCAGTGTTTGAAGGGATTTTCTGTAGCTGAAAGTGCTGGAAGTTTTCAAAGGGGTCTGTAAAAACAACTGAAAACTATGTTTCAATGGAGCTCAGCATTTGGAATTCAAGTTGGGTTGGAATTGCATTTTTCTGGAAGGACAAGTTAGCACAACTGGGAAAAAGTTACTTTCATTGGGTGGAAGCCAAGAGCAGGCACTGTCCAGTCCTAACTCTGTGCCTGCTGAAATAAACCTCCTTTTAGAAGAAACGCTGTTCTGCCTCTGCTCCACAGTGCAGCTGACAAAAGCGCTCTCAAAGCCAGATTTTGAAATTAAAACAGTGCCAAAACACGTAGACAATTAATAGTCCTCCACCTTAGCTACTGGGAACAAGGACTGAGACCAGATAAACTTGTTTTCCTTGTGATCACCAGCTCTATAAGAAGGCTGGCAGCTTCCTAGCATTACTCAGTGAAAAGGTTTATTCTGTTTGGTTCTCCTACAGCATAAAGCCTGGAGAGGTTGAACCAGAATGTCTTCTGAAGGCTTTCTGAAGGAAATGCAAGCCATCGGTGAGAGGTTTCTCCTTAAGCTCCAGAGACTGCCCAAGGCTGAGCCGGTGGAGATTGTGTCCTTTTGTGTGGTTCTCCTGTTTATCGGTGAGTTTACCAGTAGAGGCAAAGGGGTATCAGAATGTCTCTTCTAGGGGGGCAGCTTGCTCCACAATTTTTGTTGGTGGGTTGGTGTTGTTGGCAGTTGTTTTCCAGGCTGTGCTCTGAGGCCTTGTTTAATTTTGAGGTAATTTTTTAATACTCGGTGTGCATCTCTACAAGCATAAAGAGCATGATAGGTAACAGTACAGCTTTCCTCAAAGCTCTCATATTTAAGCATTAAACACCAATATTTTAACTGTCCATGAGCTGCTGAGTTTTGATGCATAGGAGATAATTTATGACAAGTGGCATTAGGGCATCTCACTGCCACAGAAGACCCGAAAGTCTGAGACTGAGTGTCACTCAGGTGCTTAGTTCAGTGGAAGCCAGCGTGCTTCAGATGAACCTATTTATCTTCCTCTGGTAACGGCAAGATCCCTCCTGCTGCTCTGTGTGGGGATGGCATGGAAGGAATAACAAAGAGCTCCTTGATCAAGGGGGATGAAGTTTCTTTAGACAATGGGAAAACAACCAGGAAGGAAGGCAGGTCCGCCCCCTCCGAGAGGTGCACTTTGCTCCCAGCCAAAAGGAAGGGTGTGGATCCAGCGTGGACACTCCTCCCTGGGCTGGAATTCAGAAAGACACACCTGCTGCTTTATTTTTTCATACCTACAGCTGGTTCCCTACAGGTCTGGTAACCTGGCAGTCCAGCTCCAGGCTTTTAAGGAACACATGCACACACACCTGCACATTCACGCACTCTTGTGTGCTTTGCAGAATTAAACACGCCACCCTTTTCTATTCCAGAGAAACATATCTCTCCCAACACCAACCATTATGCCTAGTGTAGAATAACAGTAAGTTAGTCCACTGCTTTGTGAAACAAACCCCTGCATTTGAAGCACCTATTTTTTCAAGCTAAATGCAGAAGAAAGGGTAAAGCCAACCTAGCCATGAATATCCATCCTCATTGAAGGGTACACTGCACACACTCTTCAGAGATGCAACCGCCAGTTTGACTAATCAAATTCTCTTGAGTTGCTTTTGACACAACTGTGAGGAGAGTGGGATCTCCATCCTTTCCAGGCACACAGCTCAGTTACTGTGTGACATCTCGAAACCAACAGGCCATTAGGCAGGTAAAGATACACCCCCACCTGGTTTGGTACATAGCTCTTAAGGTCATGAAGTATCCAGTAATGATTGTCCAGAGTAAATGGGTAACTAACATAAAGGAGCAGGAACTTAGGAGGAGGGAGGTGAGGATATATGAAAAAAACAACCCAGCAAGAAACCAGGCTTTGTCCACTCTTTTGCTCACCAAATGACTTGGAGGAGACATAGGGTTACTGTCTAGTAATTACTCCTATGTCATGAAGTAATATTCTTTGCTTCTCTTTCCAGTTACTGTTCTGGTGCTCATGATCATTGCCTGCAGTTGCTGCTGCTACAGCTGCTGTGGCTGCGATGCACGTCCCGACCACAGACGGAGGAAGATCCAAGTCCGCCCAGCTGCCCATTCATGAAGTGCAACAAGAGCTGACACAACCTACCATCAAGGACATACATGGACATTATGATTCAGTCCTGAGAATGACCTTCTGCACTAGCTCCCTGAAAATGGCAACAACAATATTAATTAACATGACTCAGAGGACCAGAAATCCCAGGATGGAATTCCTTCTTTCTGCGACAGCCACTGCTGAGCTCTGTGGTGCAATCAGAAAGGTAACGCTACTTCACCATCACTGTCTTCCCTCTTCTGGGAGGTGGGTAAGGATGCATGGACACATGCTGCTGAGAAAACAGACACACTTTCCCAATGGCAGCCCTGCAGCTGGGCCAGCCCAGGATTCCCTTTGTGAGCAGGAAAATATGCTCTCTTAAAAGCCACCTGCAAGGGCCACATTCATCTGCTGAAGACAACAAATCGTGGACCTTCTGATCCAGACATGCCAGCTGAGGCTCCGAGTCCAGCTGGTAACAAATCCTCCCTGCTTTATTTCATCAGTGTTACCATGATGTGACATTCCCAAAGAGAAAAATCAGATTGTGTGCAATACCCTTGGTGAACAGAAAGATGAAGGCAAAACGGAAAGACTCACCAACATCACGGTTTCATTTGATCATTCTCCTGGTAAACATGCTCACTCCGTCCCCCCCGACATGGCATTCAGTTCTGCCTTCTGCATATTGCAGGTGAATTTTCCTTACAGAACACAGGAGTTACAGGACATGGAAAAATCCCCAATCCTTACTGGCGGGACCCATGTGCCTGACTCCCTGCACTGTGTGCAGTTTATTTTAGCGGACATAAACATTGTGCCTAAAGTATGTTCGTCAGCATACACAGCAGCATTGCAGAGGACTGACGTGCGGTGCGGGAACCCTCGCTGCAGGGTGTGCGCGCAGCGGCTGGCAGCGGACATTGTGACAAAGCAGGGACAAGAACGGGCTGTCCGGCTGAAGTTAACAAGTGCAAATAAATCCTTTTTTCATGCTGCAGCCACTGTGTACGTTTGGTTTACACTTCAGTGAACTTCAGGAAGGGATTTATATAAGTGCGAGGCTGTGGCGCAGGGCACGACTTTCATAACTGGGACAGCCAAAGAGACCATCATCCTGCACCTACCACTGTACCGGGCTCTGAGCCCCTAACGTGAAAACAACCACCTTTAAGAGAAGGTATAAAAAGTTATGAGTATACAGGTAAGTCATATTCTACCCTTGGATTTCAGCTGCTACGTGTAGAGGCGTCAAAGGGATTACACAAATATACATATACCAGAGTCAACATCTACCTACAGAGAGAAATATCATCAAGTTTAGAACAATGGGCTTTTAAATATTTTTCATGCTTCAGAAGGGACAACAAAAACGAAAACTTTCTAAAGAAGCTTTCTCTGGTGCCGGCACCCAAATTAGTAAAAAGCACATTACATCAGTAGCTTCTTATTGATTTAATGCACTTTAATTTTTGCAAATAAACTAGATTTAGGTGTTTTGCATTTTTGTACAGCAGCACATTTGAATAAATCTGCAGCCAGCAACAGAGAGAATAATCTAAAAATTAATTTTAGAAGTATTCCCCAAGCCGCTAGTGTTACTTTAAAATTAATAAAAATGAAAACATTTCCAGCAGAAGACGGAGATGTTCCTTAGAAAGTCAATATTTGAGCCCCAACTTGCCAAGTGCCAACAGAGACTGCACTAGTATGAGTACACACACAGTTACACCAAGACTAACAAAGCCCTGGCATTTATGACGCTGTCCCAAAGCTTTTACTCCCAACCAATACATTAGGGTAGGATAAGCTCAAGCGTGGCATCAACTTAGTCTAATCAACATTCAGAGACGCATCACGCTAACCTCTGTGTCACTTATGTCTTTGCTCACATCACTTACAAACAAGTGACAATCAAGGTGACAAAGGAACTCTCAGAACCTCTTTTGCAGGGGACAGACTCAACAGATGTTTCTGTATCTCAGTTAAAACACAAGAACAGAGCTTATTTTCTCTCCTCGCCTGTGCTAGACAGTGCCAGCCACAGGAGTTAACAGAACCCCATTGAGCCGTGTTGCAGCAGCACGGAACCAGCCTGTGCTACCCGTGAGGAGGGAGCTCGGCAGGCTGGAAACAGCCCAAGGACTGACAGCTTGCTGTCACTAGCAACAAGCTGCCAGGCCTTAGAAGACAGGAAAAGCTACAAATATGTGTTTCCCAGTGGTAGTACAAGTTAAACCACTGACAGATACCAGGAAAGGGGACTAGAGAAATGGCTCCTGTCTTATCTCTGCCACTGTTAAGTTCCTGAATTAGAGAATAAACACAGCCTTGTTAAAAAAAGAGAGGGAGAGAAAATTAAGCAATTCTCTAAAGAATTCAGGTGGCTTTCAGGAGCAGAGGAGCAGCCATCACATACAGAAGGGGCCCTGGACTGATTTCTACATACTTGCCTGGACCTCACAGGCCTAGTGTTCTGCTTTGTACTGTTTTGTACCATTGTGCTCAGCTGGGCTATTCCTGTACTCAGTATTTTGATGTGCCAGTTGCTTGCCTGGGCGGGTGGGGTCTTGCATGTGACAGATCAGGTTGGGCTGAAAGATGCCCAGCAAACCCCCAGCTTCTTCCAGCTCCTCAGTTTCTGTTGACTAGAAACATGCCACTCTCTGCTCACCATGCACACAAGGTTTTTGGTTTTGGCTTCAATCATTACTCACATAAAGGGACCTGGGACACCCTAAGCACTAGTGAGGATGGATCCTCTCTCTTTCAAAAGCAGAGGCAGATTCAGAGGAGCACAGACAAAAGCAAGACTGCCTCAAACATAGTGACTTCTGTACGTGTTGTGAAAGCCTGAGTGAGCCTAGAAGGAACTGCAAGGGAAGGCACTTCAGTCCTGATGATACATGTGTTGAAACAGTTTCTTTCTCTAAGGAACCTAAAAGAGACAGTGAGGCCACCCTCTCCAGCAGAAGTGGTTGAAGTTTTACTGACAGCTTAACGGAATAGCTTCTGTTCTGTAACATTATCCACCTGGTTTCAAAGTGAATTGTTTGGCTTGGGGAAAACAAGCTTCCTTTTACGTGTGCAGCCTCGCATATCCCACTCTCCTCCCACCTCTCTCCAGCACCATC
Source organism: Patagioenas fasciata (assembly GCF_037038585.1). Classification (NCBI taxonomy): domain Eukaryota; kingdom Metazoa; phylum Chordata; class Aves; order Columbiformes; family Columbidae; genus Patagioenas; species Patagioenas fasciata. The sequence continues at coordinate 4,521,646 of NC_092537.1, read as the reverse complement.
CCTCTGACCTTCTTCAGTTATGAAAGCAAGAGGGAGTCAGTTTTATTGCAGTTAACAGCAGTGCGAGGCTCTGTAACGAGTTCATCCACCTGAGCTGTCAAGATGAAGTTTGGACTGGAGGGCAGTCTTGTTCACAGGCTCAGTTTAGGTACAGCAGCCTCCTACTGGAGCTCACAGTACAGATCCAGGAAACAAAGCCCTCTCCTCTCCACCACAACCTGCAGCCTTCCCCACTCAGGCCACAGTGGGCCTTTACAAGCACTGAACAGGTACACATGGGGATAAAGCCACAGTGAGGAAGAAATGCCTGAGCAACGGCTGAATTAGGTGTTTTGAACTAGGCTTGAGGCCTTTGATTAGATTAACCACACCTTTGCCAGAAAGTCAGCTGTTAATCATTTACTGCAGCACGAACAGGTGACTTCCACGGTACAAGTCTCCGGGTGCAGTCAGGGGGTCCCTCAGCACAGGCCGAGATCTCTTGGAGGAGGTGCAGAGGAGGCACCGGAAGAAACACCTACTACACAACAGCTTCAGGTATTTATAAAATCACAAACAGCTCTCCTATTTTGGGAGATTAACTGCAGTTAGTGAAAGAGACAGGAACTTTTCTAGTATTTCTACCTTTGGCTCTACAGAACTCATATCTAGGCTGCCTCCTTTTATCCAGAACACCCTTCATGTCCTGTGATTCTATTGGTTAGAGACCAGGCATGGGGATCTGCCATCAGTCCAGAAAACAAAGCAGGAACTGAATATATTTGGCTTCTGAGAAAGAAACAAAGCCTTCATAAAACTGAAGTGTGAGATTGTGCTCCTGGTCAAATGTGAATTGCTGAGGATGAAACACGCTTTACATGGTTAATCCTCTTCCTTATAGTATTAAGGATACAGATGTAAGGGGCAGCAAGTCAAACAAATTTTCAAAAATAATTAATATGTCTTCCTGTATTATGTCTGCACAGTCATATTTGTGAGAAAGTGTGAGAAATAATCCACCCTTTCCCTTGAGAAGTAAAGCAGCTTTAGTAAAACCACAAGATGCTTGCAAAGAGATTCTGGATGTTCTTCAGAAAGCTGATAGCCATGTCATTATGCAAAGTATCAGTGAAAGAGCCAGTGCATAGAATCCATCCGGGTTTAAATCATTGCTGGACCTAAGTATGCCATAGGAGGAAAACTTAGGCTTCTATTGCAGAGTAAGGAAAGTTACTAAAGCAAACTCTGTTAACAGGAGACCTTTTCTACATAACTAATCTATTCTAAGTCCTACGGGAGCAACAAGTTATACATGAAGATCTTTGCTTATTGTGGGTGGGGCTTTTTGTTGTTTTTAAATAAGCATTCATTTAATCTCCAGTGTGTTCTCAGAGTTTAAGTGCCCAACTCCCTTTCAGACACCTTTCCAATGGTATCGAGCAAGTTCTCCCCCTGAATACTTGTCTGTCTTGTGTAGGTTGTACAGTTGACAGAGATGAGGGGTTCATACTCAACATGCTGGGAGAGATACTATATTATTTAAACTATTGATAAACTATGATTAAAATAAATCTCAACTGACAAAATCCTGTAAAGCCAGCAGCTTTCCTCTTCTCTGTGGATCTGATTATGAAACTGTCCTCAGTTATCTTGCTTCTGGTTTACACTTCCATTTTGGTGAAGAGTAACCACCTCTTTTGGAGGAGGGATGCCTGTACTGGTGTCAGGACTGTGGCTCAGAGCACTGAGAGGACACACCAACATCTGATATGGCTCTGTTTACCTCCAGCAGGGTGAAGGACAGCATGTCACAAGTACAGGAGGCATCATCCTCAGTTCTGGAAGACCTAAAGAATAAGATTATGACAAGTGACTGGGCTCTTGGAGGGCTAGTGGTGGTTTGCATCTTCTGCTTTGTTTTTATCATTCTCCTCTTATTTGCTGGCACTTTTGGGTGCTGCTCATCTCCAAGGCGCAGACGGAGTCGTGCATAAACAGCCCAGCTGAGATGTAGTACTTGGAGCCCTGCAGCTGAGCAAGAATCAGCCCAGCTACAACCCCATTGCATCACTCACAGAAAGCTTTCTCATCTTCTCTCCCTGGGGGGGGTTATTTTATTTCTCCTTGTGCACCTTTCCTGCATCAAGAGCAACGCACCAATGCCAGCAAGTTGTTCTGCAAGTCCACAGCAAACTCGGTACATAAGGCTGTCTGTATTCAGAAGCTGCGTGACTAGCCAAATACCAGTCAACTCATCTCTGCCTGATTTTCATCTTCCAAGCAAAACCACTGGTTAGAGGTGGCAAATGATCAGTCACCACCTAAAACTGATAAAGATGCTTCCACTGCTGCAGTTACATGGGTTTTTTCCATCTTGCAAGTGGGCAACAGGAAACTCTGACCAGTAAAAGCTTTATCTAAACCCACTCTCTAAAAGCAGCTTACACCATTGTTCTCCTGTCATGCTCAGACAATAGCCTAAATATACCATGCAAAAACTTCCTTGCCATTATGCAGGTCTGTCTTCATTTGTTCTTATATAGAACCTTGCAAGGTCAGAGTTTCAGGTTTGCTTTCACTGTTTGGATAGTGAATAGAACTGTATTAATACAAAATGTAAAAAAGAAACGCAATGTGGCATTCCTTTAAATAGCATCTTAGTCCCCTGGCAGGGAAGTCAGCCAGTGGTGCTGCAAGATGTGACTCTGGGATGCATATGGCATGTTATACAGTAGGAAGAATGTACTGAGATGATGGAGGGAAGAAAAAGCATGGGAGACATGATTTTTAATTAGGTCAGTGATATTCCCTTACAGAGATCTCTCTTTTATGTACTCAGTAAAATCCTACTTCCGTTACTAATAATCTGAGCAAAGGAGAATGTTTTCTCTGTCCTGGCTCAGTTACTGCTGCAGTGCAGCTCTACAGCAGGTCCACGCTTCAGATGGCAGTCAGGCTTTTCACAGCGTGCACCAAGTGGGAGATGCTGCAAGATGGATCCATGGAGCCCAAGTCATGTCCTTCCCTGGGATGTCCTTCCCTGGGATGTCCAGTGACTGCTCCTGGCTTGTGCAAGCTTAGTTCAGTGATCCCAGTCCCAATCTTATGGCACTAGTGTCCATCCCAAGAAATGAGTGTCACAACTAACTCTGCTGATAAGCAGCCTAGGAACCAAGGAGAAATAGATACCAAGACAAGTGTAGCATCTAACCAGATAGATACAGCTACCTTGCAGATCATACAAACCCCAGACACAAATGGCCATCTGGCCTCTCTTGCTATGAGCTGGTCACACACACCAGAAGGAGCAGAGCTGCTTAGCCAAGTAAGGGGATCAAACTCTTACAGCAAGAAGCCTCCTAGTAGCTACTTCCTAGAATCACCGTGACTTTAGATGAAGAAGTGCTCCTTCAAGTGCCTCAGCGCTACTCAGTGTTGTGCCATACTTCAATACAAGCAAAATTCTCCCAGAGCAACCCCATAAAAACAGGCTTTGCTTACCAAACATGACCACCAGGAGAGAACAAGCTCACCAAGGCATCACAAAAGAAGCATGTGTTACATTCACACTGAAAAAGTTGCCCTAGACACAGGTGTGGACAATGAAACAAAACGCAGACTTGAAAGCAGAACACATGTTGACCATTGTCAGTAAGTGAATACATGCTGCTCTCTTACTGGCAAAATTACAACTTTGTGTTATCCAGCACAGAATAGCAATTAGTACAATTGAAGCTTACAAGTCATGAACTAAACCTGAACAATGCATGTTGTGGTTGGTAGTCTGCATTTAGATTGGGTATGTCCATAATTTGAGCCTGTTTCCGAAACATCCTGAGCACCATCAGCTCTTTCTAAGGTCAGTGAAGATCACAGATACCTAGTACTTTGCAGAGTGGACACATTGAATCTAAATGCTTCCATCCCATGCTGATTAGGCTGTCTGTCTCTTTAGAAGAGAGATGATGTAGTGAAGGAGGAAAGAGTCAAACCAAAAGCAAATGTAACTAAGTCAATCCAGCATCAAAGACAGAACATAGTAAAAGTCATAGTCAGAGGAATTATAGTTTAACGTGGCCATGTCACTTGATCAGGCTCCAAGACCAACATCTCTGTTAACTCAGATGTGAGAGTGAGAGATGTGTCAGGGATGCTTTCCTTAATCCAGACAGCAAAATATCAGGTGATTCCCTGAGTATTTTTCCTGGACATGCAAGATCCCAGCCATAACAGTGCCATGGAAGGGACAGGGCATAGCTGCCCCAACATTAAACTGTTAGAAAGCAGTGCACTCACCCCAGCTCCTCGCAGAAGTTCACAATGGCATCAAATGCTGTCATCACAGCTTTGTCAGATTCTTTTAAGGTGCCTTTTTTTTCCTGCAAGTAGATGGGGACAACAACTATAGTCTTCAGTTTAAATATAAACAGATAAAGTAACTCTAGCAATGACCAAATCCAGCCCTTCTGATCAATATGGCAAACAGGTACAGACACCACCCTGTCTCTGCTCATCCCTGCCTCTAATAGAGCTGGGGCTGCCAGCCCTTTCTCTTCCTTTCTTCACTCCTTTCTGAAACAGGGCTACAGACCCAGAAAAACCCATTTCATCTTTGTGTATTCAGAGGTGACTGCAGGCAAAAGGCAGAGCAGAGCAAAGGCAGCAAATCCAGGCAGGTGGACAGGATTCTGCAGATCTCACCTGGATGTTAGCGAGCTCCTTCTTAATCAGGAAGCTGACTTGATCCCGGTCGTTCCTTGAGTAATAGAGGCGGCAGCAGGATGGTTTCCCATCTCTCCCAGCTCTGCCAGACTCTTGGTAATACCCAGCCATTGACTTCGCAATATTCCAGTGGGCAACAAATCTGTATATCATAAAACAACAGGAAACATAAGGCTGCAGGTTTTTCAGATCACTGCATAGATGATTGTGTTGTTCATGAGCATCAATAAAAAACAAGTAAAAAAACAAGGCAGCAAATGCATAAAAGGCAGAGGAGATTTTACTAGAAAACAGCATTAATAAAAAAGTCCTATTTATTTTGTGGAACACAATTTTAAATACTCGATTTTAAAAAGGGCACCATTGCCAGCCAGCAAATATGGCTATGAATCATTACTAAATTGTACATAATCTCTGACAGAACACACTGCTGCAGGACTGCTTTAAACCTGCTTCTACCTGAATATGCAGCAATCCAGCTTATACCTGTGCTGAGAAGATTTTACAGTACAGTAACTCTGCCAATGTTTTAAATACCAATCTCCCTCAAAGCCAGCACATCCCAGAAGCAGGTATGATGCATATGGGTGTAACAACAGATTAAATGACAAAAGCGAACAAACATGTTTCTTAAACACTCTAGGAACAGGCCAGGCAGGAAGCACCAGAGCCTAAAATGTTTATTCCTCACCAGGAAGTTTACTGAAGGGATTGATAAATAATCTCAAGCAAAACTGAATTAGCAGTGAAGGGAGAAGAGCAGGTTCCATCAGAAAAAGAGACAACACCTGTTTCCCTTTTCATGGAATCACAGAATGGTTTGGGTTGGATGGGACCTTAGAGATCATTCAGTTTCAACCCCTGCCATGGGCAGGGACACCTGCCACTAGGCCAGGCTGCTCAAAGCCCCGTGCAACCCGACCTTTTGTCCAGAGGAGTCACCTCCAGGACCCGTCAGACCTGATCTTACCTGATACCTGATACACACGAATACTCAGAACTCTGCCAACACAGCACAAAGGCTAAGCAGCAGCACCTGTTGCCTAGGCTCAGGTATAATGTCCTTTAACCTATTAAATATCATCCTGTAGAGCCATGTTAACTCCATTTTTTGGAAACTAACCACATTACAAACATATTTCTCTCTCAGCCCTCCGCATTTCAGTTACTTTTGCCTTTTTTAACAACCACTATACCGAACAGGGCAGAGTGGTTTCAGCAGGTCATTAATTCTTGCTGCTCTCCTGGGAGACTTCGCATTTCTCTGTTGGGTAACACACATCACACCGTAAAACAGTCTGTCCTTGTTGTGGGATGCTGTCACCTGTGAGCACAGTGACACAGACAGAAGGACAGCACAGCTGTGAGCTGCTGTGATTGTCTCAATGATGTCCTGCCCCTCTCCCACAGAGCAATTGACTTCTGTGGATTTTTAGATTAAAGATTAAGTCTGTGTGGGGTGTTGCATTAGCTGCACCCGAGGTATCCCTCTACTAAGTGACCACAGCTCACAATACTAACTCAGCACAGCTATATTGCGGTGCAGGAGCTCTAACAACACAGAGCAATTATGGTGACAGAAGTCCCAGAAGAATAGCAATTGAAAACACATGTAAAGTTTCTGTCTTGGACTAGAGCTGTATTTTTTATATGGTTATTACCATTTGCGAACTGCTATTTTTTCCCTCACTGCATACGGAGATCTCTAAAAAAGCTGGCTCAGACTATTTTAGTAGAGGGTGTATGAATTATTTTAGGTGCAGATTTTCTTCATGCTGCTTTTCAACAGCAACTATTGCATGAAGAGAAGTGAAAGGGACAGCTGTGATTGCATCAAGATGGTTCTTTTTGAAACCCGGGAGGGTGTGGCAAAAAACAAGCATTCCTCCAATTTTCTCGGTTTTGCAGATGACTGGCAAAGAAAGGCTCTGGTGCCTTGTTTTTAACTTCTTTACAAAACCCTTCCAGGTTTGTTTTTGATTCTTCTAAGATAAAAAACCACCTCCAGCTGTTTTTGTTTCAGCAAATATTCCATCAGGCATTTTAGTCAGATGTATCAGGTAACAGAGAGACTGAGGCTTTCCCTTCCCACTGCTCAGGTTTCAGGCTCTGGTGGTGCACAACACAGCCTCACACACCTGACGTTCGCTTTGTCTACTCCCATTCCAAAACTGATGGTTGCAACAATAACTGGAATCTTCTCCTCCATCCATTCATTCTGGACTGAAGTCCTGTCAGCTGCCTTGAGTCCTGGGAAGGGAAAAGAAGGAGGGAAACACAACCAAAAAAGAAAAAAAAGAAAGAAGAGGATTTTTCCCTCCTCCATTGCCCCATTGAGAGCCAACCCCCTTGCTAAACCAGCCTGATGTGCACACTCCTCTCTGCCCATGTTTAAACTGGCCTGTGATCAAGCAGAAGTCAGCAGCAGCTGTTTCTGTTCCAAAGAAAAAAATTCAGATCCCTTGTGGGATAAAAGCAGTTGTTATATTTAGGCCATGCAAGATCCAACAAAACCAACACTTGTGGTGTGAAGGGAATGCTGTTCTGTTCAATGCCCTGCCCTTACTTCCCAGAGCTGACACGTGAGCATCAGACACGCTGCAGCCTGCGCCAAGAAAGCTGTTTTCTAGGCAGCCCCAACACAGGCCTTACAGGTGGGACAGTCCAGCTCTACCAGCCCCTGAGAGGTGCAGATGCAGCTGCCAGTACCTGCGTGATACGCCTTGGCTTTCACTCCGCGGTAGCTCAGTTCAATGGCCAGCTGGTCACACACGTCCCTCATCCTGCAGTACACGATGCCACAACCCGAGTACACCTGGGCAGACAGGGGAGAAGATCCGTGTCAGCATCTGAAGCCAATTAATAAAGCTGCCGTCATTAGTATGGCGGAGAAAGGAAGGATGTCTAAAGCTCATCTCTTCTCCAAGCTGATTCCCCAACAACTGAAAGATACTGTTGCAGCACAAAAGTAAATCAGACATGAATAGTTTCCTTACAAAACCTACAAGGCGCAACATTGACCAAATATGGTCCCCTAACCCCCTCCCCGGGACACAAGGCAAGAAGCAGTCTCCCTCCACTGCACCAATAAACTCAGGTGCAGAGGCTATAACTGAGTTGCTGAGAGTTATTTTGGGAATTATTGTTAGAGCAGGAAATTCAATACGCCACTTTTGTTCATCCTTGTCACACTAGAAAAACAGAGCAGCATCAAACATACAATGATTGCCTGGGACATGACAAACCAAGACAGAAATGCTAGTCGCATATTCCTAATTCATTTTCTTTCAGACCAACCCCTGTGGACACTTCTGAAAGGAACACAACCTCCACATTCTACTTATTTTAGAGGAATTAAAAACATCTGTGAGCACTTTCCTTCCAGGGGCTTCCTCTTTCTGTGCCACAGATATATCAAGGCAGTGGCAGTGAACGTTAAGGTGGATTTGGTTCAGTTTAGCCTTGTTCTCTAAATGTAAAACCTACCCCAGAGCTGTTCTTCACTTCGAGTGCCTTCAGACAGAAATCCTTCAAGTTGGCGTACGGATCAGTCAAGAGCTCTTTGAACTGCACATCATAGAACAAGTTAGATCTGAAGCAAGGAGTCTTAAATGTGGAAAGTGGCTGCTTTAGCTTCAGTGCTGCCACAATGTCCTCCTGGACCTGCTTGGTGGCTGTGGCAGTCAAGGCGACACACGGTGTGTTGGGTATGCGGGTGCGCAAGGTGCCCAGCCGCAGGTAGTCGGGTCGGAAATCGTGTCCCCACTGGGAGACGCAGTGCGCTTCGTCGATTATCAGGTAGGACAAGAGATTTCGGGACACCAGAGAGTTCAGTGTAGGCTGGAAGGAAGAGGCGGCTGCCATCTCCGGGGTGATGTACAGCAGCTTGACTTGGGGCTTCTCACTCGCCAAGTCAGCCAGGATGATCTTCTTTTCCTGGGCAGAAAGCTTGGAGTTCAGAGAGCAGGCTTTGATCTTCAGAGCCAGCAAGTGATCCACTTGATCCTAGAGTAAATACAAAATTAAAATTAAATGAAAAGCAAATAGATATAAAGAAAGTCACCACTGCCAAGACAGATTACTTAGGGAGATCCAGGTGAGGCCCCAAGTTTCACCTCCAGGATGGAGTCTCAGGACAACAAACCCATGCAGTTTGGGTATTTAAAACTTCAACTCCAGATGCCTTTATCTTCATCTGTGAGCATATCTGTCCAACTGCATTTTTGTGCATCCATTCACTTTAAGACAGCCTTTTTGCTGCTAGGGAACACCAGCAGGGATTTGTGCAAAGTAAGTCACCACAGCCACCCCCTTCCCTGACTGCTTTTCCGCAACTGACAGCAGACAGTTACCTGAATCAGGGCAATCAGAGGTGAAATGACAATGGTGATGCCCACTGCCAGAACTGCAGGAAGCTGGTAGCACAAGGATTTCCCTGCCCCTGTGGGCATGCATACAAAGACATCCTTCTCGCCTGCAGAGACAACAGAAGAAAGCTCAAGGCTACTGGGAGTTCCCAGGACTCTGACTGGGCACAAGGGCTTGGAATCTGTGAGAAACTGTGTGTGTGTGTATGTGTGGCACACCAACAAAAGACACTTCATTTCAGGTTCTAAAAGCACAGCAATACTTTGCATGCTTGCAATGGTTTCCTTCAAGGAATCTCTAATTGCTTTGTAAACATTTAGAAACAGCCTTACAAAAGTACAGGAAGATACACAGAAACCAAGATAAAGAGAAGTTAAACAAGTTATTCGTGCTAATTCTCTTCCAGACAAGCTGCTTTCACTCATCTCACAGACCACCAGTTACCAAATTACCAGCCCCATGACAGATCTTTACCACATCCTCTTACAACTTATCCCAGAAAGTTTCCTTGTAAGAAATAAGGGTTGGAAATCTCAACCACAGAGGTAGTGTCATGCAATTAGTAACTGTCACTGCGCTAAGCAGCGTCCCCTTCGAGCCAATGTCAACGGGCAGGGACAGGCTGCTGACAGGACACCACTTTGGGCTGCTCTGTTGTCAACAGCGCAGCTGCACAGCTGCTGGCGATGGACAAAAACTGTCGCTACACCGTGGGTGCCGAGTTCCACACCCCTGATTGGCACCGTGAGACCTGCCAGGGGAGCCGACAGTTGGCAGCTTGTACATCCTGCCCATTCAACCACCACCGAGATGCTGTGGAAACGTTCACAGCAGTAAAATAATGTTTCTGATAATGGGCACGTGATTCAGGGAACGGGTATAAATGATGCTGGGAAATCAAGTCTTCTAGTGGTATCACCTCTAACACAAGGGCAGGTTTACTCTGAAAATGTGTAAATGTAAATGGTTTAGACCACACCTGACCATAAACATACTGGCAGATGCTGCTGGAGGAGATACCAACAATACAGCACTTCAATGTTTCGTATTTCCTGGTTGCGGCAATAGCGGTGTTAACAAAACAAGTTTAACGGACGACAGACAGGGCAAAGCCGCACTCAGTGAGTTTGTGTGCAGCACGTGCTCCCGTGTCACTGAAATCATCTCAGAGGAGGGTCTGGGGGGCCAGGTGGTTCTGCCTAGTCCAGGTGATGCATCTGCTCAAAACACACACGACACCAACTCCTGCAGCATCAGTCCCACAGGGAGCTGGGAAACCAGCCGTGTTTCACTGCGTTTTGCCGCGGAGCCTCCTCACCTCTCGCCACAGTCATGGTCGCGCTTTCCTGCAGGGAAGTCTTGAAAGTCTCAAACCCGAAGACCCTCCGCAGTGTTTTCCGGACCCGGCCTTCTAGGCCCAGGGGGGCCTTGCCGCTCATCTCAGAGGAGCTGTAAACAGCGACAGGAACCAACGCTAAACCAAAATCCCACCACGTTCCTCCTGCCCAGGCCTCCTCTGTGTTGTTGCCACTTGGGTGACCCCCAACGGCTGCCCCTTTAGCCCCCCCCTCCCCGATACTATCCAGGCCCATTCACTCGAGGGAACCCCAATATCGTTTATCCTGGGCCAGACCCTGCTGAGGGCTCCCCGTGGGGCACAGCAGCCCCCAAACCCGCCGCACCCCACAATGAGGGAGTGGGGGAACCCTTCCTACATCGAGGGGGTTGCAAGGACCCTTCCACACACCCACCTCAGCTGGGATGTATCCTTCCGCCACCTCACGTCCCATCCCCGTACCCCTCCGCACCCGCTCAGTATCCGGCAGGTGCTGTCGCGGCGCCGAGCGATGACGTCAGAAGCCGCTCTTAAAGCGCTAGTTCTCCCCACTATAAATATGCCGCGCACCTTTTATCCTTCCTCAATAGCACGCCCTACTCGGCCTCGCTGAGCGCTTTTCTCCCCGCGCCGTGAGCGGACGTTGGAGCTCATTCAGTTTAACGTGAGCCCGCTTAAGACGGAAGAAGATGAGCGGCGTTGCTATGGAGACCGCCCTGTCGCGTCATCTCGGGGCGCCGGAAGTCCGCCGCCGCGGCGGGGGCGGAAGATGGCGGCGGCCAAGCGGAACGTTCTGTCCTCTTTGGCGGTTTACGCCGAGGATTCGGACCCGGAGTCGGACAGCGAGGGCGGGACGGCGGAAAGCGATGGGGGAGCGGCCGCGGGTGAGGGCCGGGAGGGCCCGGAGCAGGCGGCGGAGCCCGGGCGGGGTTGATCCGCGGGGCCTGTCCCGGCTCCTTCTGGGACAGCGAGGCCCCGTTCGTTGCCGCCTCTCTTCTCCTCATGGTTTTCTTCTTCCCTTTTCTCCCTAGGAGAGAAAGGAGGCCTGGTCTCGGTTGGGTACGGAGACGACGATTTCACCCGCCTGGATGGGGATGAGGACGGATATGAAGAGGAGGACGATGAGAACAGCAGGCAGTCGGTAGGTATTGCATCTGGAATATTGTGTCCAATTCTGGGCCCCTCAGTTCCAGAAGGACAGGGAACTGCTGGAGAGAGTCCAGTGCAGGGCAACAAAGATGCTGAAGGGAGTGGAGCATCTCCCGTGTGAGGAAAGGCTGGGGGAGCTGGGGCTCTGGAGCTGGAGAAGAGGAGACTGAGGGGTGACCTCGTTAATGTTTATCAGTATGTAAAGGGTGAGTGTCAGGAGGACGGAGCCAGGCTCTTCTTGGTGACAACCAATGATAGGACAAGGGGTAATGGGTGCAAACTGGAACACAGGAGATTCCACTTAAATATGACAAGAAACTTCTTCATGGTGAGGGTGGCAGAGCCTGAACCAAGCTGCCCAGGGAGGTTGTGGAGTCTCCTTCTCTGCAGACATTCAAACCTGCCTGGACACCTTCCTGTGGAACCTCAGCTGGCTGTTCCTGCTCCATGGGGGGATTGCACTGGGTGAGCTTTAGAGGTCTTTCCAATCCCTGACATTCTGTCATTCTGTGGTCTCTGCTCTGAGACTTTCCCCAAGCCCCTTCGTGTCTTGCGGAGGCTTTAAAGCCCTTGACCAGCAACTCAAGTTGGAACCTGAAATATCGGACTCCTGGTGTGGGTTTTAGTGCTCTCCAAACACTTTTATTCTTTTTGTTTTCAAGTACAAGGCGTTTGCTTTGAAACCCATCAGCAACTTGACGCAGCGCAAGTGTTTCTATACTAACTGTCGTTTGACTCTTTAATGGGAAAAAAGCTGGTACTAATCAACAGCCACGCTAAATGAAAATTATTCTTTAAGTGTCATTCACATATATGAAAACCTTGTAAAAAGAACACACTATTGTATGGTGAACTGGAGGATAAAAAAGAATAAAGTTCTATAACGTCGTAATGTATTTTTAATAACTCAACCCACTCTCTACATGAGGTTATCTTGATGTAACAGTGTCCTGTCTAGATGTGAGTGGCTTTTGTTTGTCATAGGCGCATGGCATGTGTATAATAACATCACCTAAATATCAAGATAATTAGGACCTTGTGAGACATGGCATGTAGCTCCCTGCCTATGAGTGCAGCTGTAACACACAAAAAGATGCATTGTTCTGTCATGTGTCTGTAAGAGCAAAACAATCACTTTAAGGGGACTGGGGTGGGAGGTTCTTGTCTCCTTACTTTCTCATCAGCCTTTTGCTTACCACCACATTAAGAATGTGTTTTCTCCTCCCTGTTCTACTCTTCTGGCTACATGGTAGAGGAAAGAACTAGAGCTTCGTTACTATAACTTTTCCTCCTTGGAATCTGCTTTGTGTGCCCTATATCAGTCTCTTAGGAGACACTCACAGTTTCCACCATCTGTTTTCCCAAGTAGCAGACAAGAAGTTTCTCTCTTGATCTGGTTTACTTGTTTGTGTTCTGCTGCGAACAGCAGAGTTCAGGGTCTGCTCCTGCCATCTGGCGAAGCAAAGCAGTGAAACTTTTTTGCTGCTTTAATAATTCTTCTTTTAATATCTAAAACTCCTAGAGCCCCCTTCAATGCGATTGCTTTAGTTTAAAGGAAGTGGTGTGTGTGATCCAGGTGCTTGTCAGGATCAGCTGTGTTTAGTTAGCATTGATAAACAGGCAGGTGAATGGAGTCACCTTCATTGCAGGCACAACTTTCAGTGCAGGTTCTGCCATATGTGACCTGCGAGGTACAAGTTGCTGTTCAAGTAACAGCAGTCGGTCCAGTCCCTCTGGTGTCAGACAGGAGCTCTTGCTTGTATTTGCGGTTACAGTACAGATGTGCGCAGGTTGCCCAGGGTGCCTTCTCTCCTGTCTTACTGCAGGAGAGCACTGCTTATTTTTTTTTTTTGCATTGAATGTTCTTTGACCAGAATCAAGAGCTTCCTTAATATTGCTTGTACCAGTAGCTTGTGCTGGTGATGAGTTGCTTTTAGAAAGTCGTGAGTTGGTCTCAGGGTGTTCTGGGCTTTATCTAAACAGCTCTGCGTGTATTCTCTATCTCAACAGTGACTGAAAAGCCTCTGCCTTTCAAAGGCAGTTCTCAGTAATGCTGCTTGCTTTGTTTTAGTGGTATCCCCTGCTAGATTAGGAGGTTTGGGGAGCTGTCTCCGTTACTTGTCTATAACACGAATGATCCAACCCATCGTTATTTTGTTTTTTAATGTAGGTGGGACTGTGGAGGGAGTGGAATATCATTTGTGATAAACAGCAAATTACTTCGTACTGTGATTCTTTTCTAGATACAAGCTTACTGTTATTAAACTTTGATAGGTAAGACTGAAGTATTGGCATGTGCATGTTTCAGAAAGGTCAGCCAGAGAGTAGCTGAAGCGGAGGAGTTTGTCTCACTTCTGTGGGATATGTGTTAATTCTGGCAATTAAAACTTTTATTATTGTGTTGTCATCCTCTAGCTTGCCTTGCCAGAACTTGCTTGTGTGCTAATACTTTGAGGTGGGCATTTTGCTGTAAACTCTTCCTTTCAGCTGCATGTAATAGTCTCACTTCTCTTTTGTTTCTCTTTTTGAAGCTGAAACATGAGGTTCTTGTTTTGGGGCCAAAGTTGAAGTTTGTGGTGAAGTTTGTAGGAAAATCTGTTCTGCTGAGTTGTGTGAGCATGAAAACCATTTTCTGCTCCTCAAATGTGTTTGAAGTGCAGGGTATTTATGTCTAGAAACACAGGTAACTCTAGGATCCCAGTGAGGGAGCTGCCAGGGTGGTGGGACGGGAGGCTTTACCTACCAGGTAGGACCAAAGCTGGAGTGTACTTCTGATGTGGTGTAGAATTTTACACAAGGCTGAGTTCAGTATTTTAAGCTCTCACAGGGCAGAAATTTGCCCAGTTCTTTGGTTTATTTCTGGATAGAAATAAAAACTGAATGGAGTCTGTTACCTGAAACAGCAAAATTTGTCAATTGTTCGCTTCTGTGCGAGTTCACGTCATCCACAAACGAGGCTGCATGAGCACTATGCACAACAGAAAGATGCGGTGCCAGCTGCTGTCACTGGATCTTTGGAACAGCTCTGTGTCCTCTGTGTGTCACTGATGTGTGCTTGGGAGTATAACAGGTCTTGCAAATGTTTTTTTTGTGAGTATTGCTAAACAGGGGTAAATGCAAAAAGCCCCCCTGTCGACTGGAAGAGACAGAATTATCAAATGACAGATGCTTTTGCCCAGTTCTGTTGCTTCTTATTGTCTAGTTCTGAGCATTCAGGAGCTGCATGAGTTTTGCGGGGAACATCTGCTACTGAGTGATGCTTTTTCCTAAAAAACAAAAACAACAAGCCCAACCCCAAAACCAAACAAACACTTGACTGTAAGGACTTGATTTTGGTCATGAGTGGGTGGGACAGAACTACCTTCTGTGGAAAGCGTCTCAGACTACTGCTGGGCTGCTGAATGCACGCCCTTTGCTCTAAGTGCAGTTACTTGCCAAGCCTGCTCTTTAAGCTTAATCCTGTAAATTCTTGTCTTGTAGGAAGATGACGATTCAGAGACTGAAAAACCTGAGGCTGGTGACCCAAAGGTATTTGGAAGTGTGGTATGGTGGTGGGGGGAAAGTTCAAGAGGAATTCAAGAGGAATAAGTCTTAACAGCATGGCTTGGTGTTCATTTGTGATCTTCTATAGCTAGTTTGATACTTTTTTTATAGCTGTAACCTGAGATTTTTTTCAATTCTGACTTCTGCCAAAGGTAGTTACCCAGTTAGGTTACAGACTGAGTCACGATCAAGATCTGCATTTGTGGACTTGTGCTTTAGATTTGAGGTAGGTTTTCTGACAGCATCTTACCTATTTTGCAGGGCTCCAGGAGATAGAATATTTAGTACAGAATTCTCTTATGGCGAGCGCTAGTTGGAAAACTTCTTCACCTAGAACAGTTTAATGAATAAATGATCTTGTGCCCATAGAGGTCATGAGATCTATCAAAATCAGTTCAGTTGTCTGCAGCTCTCTTTCTGACCTTCTGAATGAAGCTGTTCTGTAAAGGATGTATTTAAAATTATAAAAATTAAAAAAGATTCCCAGATGATAGCTGTCATGAATACTTGAAGTCGTCTTTATCCTGTGTTTACATCTTGTTTCTGCTGAACAACAGGTGTTTGACAGCACACAGGAACATATATCAGGCTGAAAGCCAGAAGACAGACAAAAGACCAAATCCATTTGAAACTGTAAAGAGAACTGTCCTCAAATTTCTATGCTAGTTCAATCCCCCTTGCCATAGAAGCAGTCTGGTGGGATATGGAGTGAATAACAATTACAAGGGCCTTAATTTTATCCAGTAGCTTCCTCAATGATGCAGACATGGTCTGAGCTCTGCTAAGGAAACCAGAGGACCGTGCTACAAACTGAAATTCTTTAGAGCATTTGAATTAACATAGCATAAGATGAAGTTTAATGAATGAGGCACATCTGAGCTTCAGCAGTTTCCAATTTCTGTGTCGTCCTTAGTAGATGGCTTCATAAATACGTGAAAATCTCCTCTAGACTTTTGGGTTTTTTTGCAATCTAGCTAAATAGCCACCTGACACTTTGAGGAGAGGGACACACGCACCTTTGCTCCACAGCGGACTGCGAGCAGCCCAGCGCTGTGCTGGTGACAGAGCAGACCTGGCGCTGTGCGACATTCTGGGACGCACAGAACCCGCACCAGCCATGCTGTTAAGAAATTCATTGGGGATGGGGGGAGAAGGAACATCATTGTAAAAACAGTTTTAGTTGGAGCAGTTGCAAGTGTTTCCTATCCCCTTTTTCCACCAAGTGGCAGTGTTCTCCTCATTCTTCCTCATTGCTTGGAGCTTGCAATACCTATGACAAGGAGTGAATAGGAGCTGTAGTTACTATAAATCCAAAGTGTGGCAAAACGTGAGGTACTTAATTATAACTTGCTAATACTTTTGGATAACTTTATTTTGTTTTATCCCAGCTGGATGCTGTAGTTGTTCTTGCTCTATCAATTTTATTGTAAGACATCACAGACCTGGAAACACGTTTAAATAGATATCGGGACTCTATACATGGCTAAGGCTTTTCCGGGGTTTGAATTGGACTGTACACAGAAGATAAATCCTTTAAAATGCATGAATGAGGTAAAACCATTGCAATTCATCAGTTAATCATAGTCCAACATGGAGTCAGTATTTTTTTAGTGTTTACCTCTTTGTATGTATGGTGAATGAACTACTTTGAGATTATGCCTTGAGTAATTGATAAGGACACTTGAGCCAGGTTGTGTGGACAAGGAGTTCGCTTGTCTGGTAAAGCCATGGTGGTGAGAGCGGAATTTGGAGCCTGCCTCAAATAGCCCCAATGGGGAGATGTTCTTCTACCCCACCCTATGGTGTTTATATGTATCTCAGGTTTTTTGTATTGATTCCAGGGGATGTGCCCGTGTTGATCTTGATCAATCACCTGACACCGTTCTCCCAGAGCCGAATTCTGGCCTGTAGGATTCTCAGTTACTGAGCACCTGTGAACCAGTCCCAAACACTGTGTGCTTGCAGAAGAAAACAGAATCCTCCTCTTTATGTAGTGAAGTCAAATCCTGTACCTGCATTTTTGAAATGCTTCAGGGATTCATGGAAAATGGGAGATTCAAATCTAGGTGAAACTAATTGCTTTTCCAAGTTTCACTCTGGGATGATGTGCTCAGGGTCTGGAGCAGGACCTCTTTGAGTGACCAAACTCATTTCAGGCTCCCTGGTTTTAGGTGAACAGTCACCAACTGTTAACAAGCACCTGTCTTAAAAACAAAACCTTCTGCTTAGAAGGGAATAAATGGTCAACAGAAGCTGTTGGCAAAGGTGTGGTGTTAAAGATGGAATCCCACAGCCTGGACAGGTTCTTTGTGTCTTTTCTTCAGATAATGGAGCTGTGGGTACAAAGCAAAGGACATTGTGGAAATGGGTGTGAGATTTGGTGTTTCGCTGGCATTGGTTTGGGCTGATGAGGGTTAACGGGCTGTGCGGTGAGCGCAAGTCGCTCGGGCTCTTGCCAGCAGCTGCCTGTGGTGACAGCCTTGATGCTGTAACAAGATACAAGCCTTCGAGCTCACTACACCCACTGGCCCTGCAGGAAGAAGAAAAGTGAACCTGAAATGAAATACTGACCTTGTGCTCCAAGTCTCACCTGAGGAGTTCTGTACTTCATGTTGCAGGGCTGGTTGCAAGTGCTGAACAAGGCCAGAGCCCGGCCCTGCAGCTTGGCGCGCTGCGGTGTTCACAGGGGGAAATCATTAACTCCCGAGCCTTGATTACGCTATCAGGACTAGCCGGTGCAGGAAAGCTGATAAATATTGCCGCTCCCTTTGGCAAGTGAATGCCTGACACAGGGTACCAGTTTTTCAAAGCAGGTGGCTACTTTAATGGTTTCCTTCTCTGGTTTTGTTATAAGGGTCCCTTCTGTATCCTTGTGGCATTGTATGGAGAGGCAGCTACACTGGAACTGAGCAGAAGGGTGCCAAATTTTCAGAGGAACACTATGTTTCTGAGCATGTCCAAGTACCACCTCTTGATGATTGTCAACTCTTTATTATGTTTAGTTTTCATCGATCCAGCATACCTGGGGAGTAATTTTCCTGTGTGATGATGCATAGATGTGTACTAAGAGGTTGTTCATTGAAATGTCTTTTAATCTTGCATACCCATTAACCTGTTTGTTTAAATACCAAAATTATCTTTATTTAAAGTTAGAGCGATAAGTGCCAAGAACCCGTAAATGGGCGTATATGCAGTAATGTAATCCCTGCAATTAGCTCTTATTTTGATAAGGCATATTCATTTTTCTGAATTCAAGATACATTAATCCAGCCAGATTCTCAAAAGATGCCTGAACCTACTCAGTAACTTTCACTTCAAGTGTAACTGTCCTGCTGCAAAGAAGGGGAAAAGGTGTGTTTGGGACAAGTTGTATCATTAAAGCACTGCTGTTCCATTTAGGTATTCCATGGTAAGCTGTGTAAAAGGAGCTGGCATTAGTAAGCTTTTGAAAGTAATTTGAACCTTTTATTCTGACAGTAGCAAATTATAAAGGTTTGAAGAAATACGAGCCCCTGATATTGTCAGTTGTTGAGAGGTATTCTCAAAAATTTTACTTAGAATACGTTAAAGGTTGTATAGCTGAAGAACACGTGTTAAAAGCGGATTAAAACCCCAAAACAGTGAACTGTGCAGTGGCTGAAGTGGCTGTGTATTGTTCTTCTTGCAGTGGCTGGATCTGGTAGGGTACAACTGGTTTAAGTGTGGTGTGAAAAGGCACTCCCCATGTCTCATCAGAGACAGATAGTGCCTGTTGGACACTTCCTGGGTTAGTATTGACCTCTGTTGGGCAGAACTGGTGGAAGAGCAGCTGTATTTTACAAACGGCCTTGTGTTACGTGTGGCTGTACCCCTTTGTAAACACTTTCAAAGCATGAACTGCGCAGTGTCCGGGGCTGGGCTCAGGGCTGCATCTCCGGGGATTGTTTCCCACTCATTCCTTTACCTGTGAGCACAGCTGCAGGTGCCACTGATAAGCACCACAGTCTCAGGTTCATCTTTGCCTGTATTCCACCTTCCTTTTCGTGTAATTCTGCAAAATGCAGTCTGTGCTTCCAACTCGACATGTTTTTCCCCTCGTTGTAGGCTTGGCAGGCTGTTTTCCAGCGCTCTGCAGAGGGAACCAGTGAGTTTGGTCGTTGGGCAGTCAGCATTACCTGCAGAGAGCCCTTGAGGGAGCAGAATCAGCCCAGCGTCATTTCCCTCAGCGCTCGGACGTTCAAACAGCTGAAACCTGGTTCCCATATTTTAACTGGGCGGTTGACAGAATATCAGCAGCGGTTGAACAGTTTTGCATGCAGGAAACAAAGCAGCATTTGGTATTTTATTATTTTTCCCCTTGCCCCACATACTTCTGTTTCTCCAGCTCTGTCTGCCTGAGAGAGAGACAGATCGCAGCATCGTTGTTCTCTGAAGCTGGTTTACCTGCTTGAGAGCTGCTGGCTTCAGTCCAGCTCTTGAGCTGTTTGGAGGATGAGACACGTCCATGGACAAGCTTGTTCCTTCCTCCCCGCCGGGCATACATGCTGCGGCAGACTCTTCACTCCCTGCAGTACTAAATACCACAGATTATTGACACAGGTGTGGCTCACCTTTCTCCAAAGGAAGAGCTGGGCTTTTTCTGTTTGTCTTTAAACTTGAAGAAAAGTCCTTTCTGGAGCTGCTTCCCCCTGCATATTTCACCTGATAAAGGTCTAACCTCTTCAAGTCCAGTTCTGTTGTGCAATTATTTCTGTCTGCTGGACTGAAATAGGCTGTTTTGAATTTGCATGTTGGTGCATGTCACACTGAGAGTCTGAACAGTCAGCACAGATGGAGGATTGCCTCAAATACCAGCAAATGTATGAAAATAGCTTCTTCCAGCTTCCCACTTCTGGGCACAGAAGGACCAAAATCTACAAAAACTCCATGGGATCGATTGGTGGAGGAGCACATCCTAGTGAAAATCCTTGCTTTTACGCTCCCCTCTGCTCCACACTGTGAAGAAAACAAATGGGGCTGTGCAATCTTCTCTGCAGGCTGGTTTGCACGTTTTGCACGTGGTGTCTGTGCTGTGGAGAGGCCGTTCCCCGTGGTCGCAAAAACACGTGCCCAGGGTGATCTGCAAATGTTGGGCTCAGAGGGGAGAGAGGAGGCAGCCAAGGGAAGCAGGTAGTTTTGGGACCAGGGTGCTGTCGTAAAGCAAATGTTATTAACTGTACCTCCACCTGGAAAGAGGGAGTTCTGGCGCACAGTTCCTTGGCTGGAAATTACTTCTAACAAATAATCTTTGTCAAATATTGAGATAGCATGTGTCAGGTGAGCGGAATCGAGTTTCAAAGCAGCTATTTAAAGGCTTTTATGCTCTGAATGATTCCATTCTAAAGCATTTTCTCACTGAAATGCTTTACCGGGTCTCGGTTGGGATTTTTCCGTGTTTTTTCAATGAAATTGAAATGAAATGAAGGTGGATTTTTCAACTTTAGCTGTAAAAAGCACTGTCAGCAACACATGTTCTTTGTTTTGATGAGATGCTTAAGGAGCATCTCAGGAGTTGACTCTTTCTGGATTTGTTCTTCCCTTTTTTTTTGTGACAACAGTATCAAAATAGGTAGGTTTGTACAGATGGTACATAAGTGTCACTGAAGGTTGGATGTATCATTGTTTTCCTATAGGTGGCTTGTTTTGGAGCTGCTGTGCTTCTCTTAGTATCCAGATCATGGTCCCTACATTTTTTTCTTAGTTAAATTTCTTATCTTCTGCTGGGAAGTTTGCCTTGAGTTATGCATCAGAGCTGGCAAACAGGATATGGCTGTAGGAAATGGGCTTGTTTGGAACTTTCTCTTGGGATTCTCCTCTCTCACAATGCAAGAAAAAAGAGGGTGAGGAGGAATAAAAGCACCGTATTCCTGTTTTCTCTTCCCCAGGCTCTGAATACGCCTGACACACTCTGTTTGCTGCCCTCAGCCTGGTAGCACACAAGCAGGAGGCAGATCTGAGCAAGAAGTGAAGTCTTAATAATGCACTTTAAATAAGAAGTTCCTGGTGTTCTCTTCCCATTAGAAAAGCAAGAACATCAATGCTAGCATGTCCCTTTAGAAAGAAAAGGAAAAATAAGGCAAAAATCCAAATAGTGCACATCATCCAGGGTTTGGAAAGGTCTTTCTCTTGCTACCTGCATAGAAACATTTCACCCACTTGCTTTGGCAAGGCCGTCTTCACTGTCAGCTCAGATAACTCCTCTAACAATTTATGTTAAATTATAGGGTTTCTTTCCATCGTACTCAGCCAAACGAGGCTGACAGGACTACAGGACATAGTCTGAATTGTAGAGAGGAGGAAAAATTACAAAAGCTGTTTGCTGGCACCTTCTCAGATAAGAGAAACCCACTGTAACAATATTGCAGCAGATCCACTGGCTACCAATGGAAGGATTGCACTGAAAAATTCTCTGCATTAACATCTTCAAACTAAACTACCAGCATGACAACAGTGTGACTGGTCCATACATTTTTAGGCTGTCAGTTTGAATTAGTGTTAAAATTCTTTACGTGCAAACAATTAGGTGAAATAGTTGGGGGAGAGAGGAAATTCTGCAATGCAAGAGCATTCTCTCTGGAAAAAAAGAGACAATCTTGTTGGGGGGAACTGTGGAAGCTTCCTTGCTGCTTGTTTTTAATACTAACTGGAAGTCAGGGGAAAAATGAAGCTCTAGGGCTAAGTTGGCTGCGAGTCTGGGAACGCAATGGAGCGGTGGCAAATCTGGCATCAACCTCTCAATTTCTTATGATTTGCATCTTATTTAAAGCAATCGGGTCCTCGTTTTGTCTTTTCTGCCTCCCTATTCAGCCATTTTTTCCTCATAGTTTGCAGCACACCTGCATTAGCACATGCGACTGCTTCTGCGAGGAATTGATGGTTAAGTTTGTACCTTTTGGCGACAGTTAATGCCAACAGTTATGTTTGATGTGGGCTTTGTACTGGGTTTATGGATCTTGTTTCAGGAAGGATTTAGTGAGCATTGTTGTTAGTCAGTCCATTCTTTCCATTAAATGAAGCTTTTTTTTGGCCTTTCCAAACTTGAATTCGTCAGTCTCGAATTCATATTGTTTTTGCTTCCTTCCTTTAATCTCTGTTCTACAGTGAGGATTGTGTTTGCTTATTTTTATTTTCCATGCAACCTGAGCAGAGATTGGATTTTATGTAACCGAATGGAAACACTCTGTGACTGAAAAGACCGTCTGTATTTCACCTTGCTGAGGTGAAATCTTAAGCCCAAATGCAGTGTTTTCCGTACGTTTGTGCACACACCCCTTCAGCTTGCTCGTCTTCTTTCACTGATAAAGATACATGAAAACTGAGCTGTCAGGCTGGGTTCACATCAGTCAGGCTCTTGCAGGCAGTGTTATCTGCCCAGGGCTTGATCTTCAGATGCTGCTTTTTATTAGTCTGCAGATCAGGAAAAGGAGTCTGCCTCCTGCTTGTCTTGCTGCCTTTCAGTCCCCTTCCAACCTGGCTCTGAACCACCACGATGTCCCTTGGCCCCTTTCAGTGGGTCTGCTGGAGCAAGGCCGTCTGGCTTCAGCCCGTTCGGCAGTGGATCTTGTGAGATTGAGGCTGCAAAGGAGACAGCAGCCAGAAAATCACCTTGCTGGGTGCATGAGAGGCATAAAGTACGGTGCTGCTTTTTTTGGACTCAATCTGACCATCCTTAGAAGTCATCATGTAATACTAGATAGGATAAAGTGACTAGAGAAAAAGAATGAACACAGGACACTCTCTTACTCAAGTTCTCTATTTCTGTGATGGTAGGAGGAGTTTTCAGCATAACTAATGTGGCCGGGCTGACTGTGTGAGTAGCGAGAGACCGGCTGGAAGAATAAATGCCGAGATGTTCCTATTCAGCCTTTCAGAGGTCGGGCTGGTGAAAACTCTGCAGTATTGGAAGGTGCTACTAGTGAAGTCTTAACCTTGTTATTTTTCAGTAGTCCAAATGGAAATGAACCCAGTAAACGATGCCTGTAGCTCTGTGGTACTTGAAGACTCCCAAGAGCTTTTATATATTTGTTGTGACAGAGGTTTGACATAAAGTCCCCTCTGCTTGGAACCACTCACCTGCTTGATTTTGTGCTCTCCATGCGAGACACTGATACGTGGCAGAATTGGTATTGATGATATAGTAATCTACAAAAAGATCACCTTGCTCTGAATGGGTTTAGCTAAATTCTTGACTCAAAATTCAGTCATCTTTCAAATTTTCCATTGATTAAATGTTTGAATTCTTTCAGAAATCTCTTGTCTATTAGTAAATATTTCTTCCATTTCACAATGAAAAGGCTGCAGCCATGTAGTATTTGTTACACCTCGTTAGTTGGTGATTATCTCATTCAACTTTATATTGTATTAAATCTGCAGAAAATATGGTGGGGTTTTGTTTGTTTCTTTAAACAAATTCTAATCAGTTCGTGGTATTCAACATGTGTCCCGACTTACGTTACCCTAAGGGGGAGTGTAGGACAGTTTGTGTTGGGTGATTACGCCACTGAAGGTTTTTAGACTGTCCTTAAGTTCTGAATCTTCAGTAGATACTCAAGGGTTTGAACAAAACTTCTTAGATCTCACATCTGCCAAACTGTACGGCTTTGGTCAAGTTGTTGGTACTTGCCTTGCAATAGTGTTAGACGGTAAACTAAGCAGATATGAACAAGCACCATAGGAGGAGTCGGTCATCCCTTTGTTTTCTGAAGGCATGTAAGAGGCTTGAAAGTATCCTGACTTAATGAAAGCTGTTTTGATGTCTGCAGCTTGCTAATGACGGAGCGGTGGGTGTAGGTGCGCGGTAATTCATCAGTAAGCAAAATTCGTATCCCCTGGGCAGCGAGGTGTGCCTGGAAAATGTTGGTGAACTTGTTTTCTTTTGCTTGGTGTAGCTCTGGGGTTTCTGATGTCTTGGCTGTGGCCTGAGGATGCGGAGACCAGACGTGTCGGAGCGGCTGTGGTGGAACACGTGTGGGCGATCAGAGCGGGTAAATGGGCGGCGGTGGCCTGATAGGACTGGTTTTATTCAGCCTGCTACAAGTGTGGCAGGCCAGTGCCGTACCTCTAGGATTAAAGAAAGCAAATTAAACAACAAGTTTGCAAGCTTACTGATGATTCTGGAAATTCATAAAACACGCTCCTTAACGCATCTGACATTTTAGAGATGTATCTAATGTGAGGTATGTAACAGGAGAGGTTATGGCCATCAAATTACCTCTCAGAATGTTAGTTCGTGTTTTCTGAGAATTGTGTGCTTACACTTGGTGCTGGCGCCAAACAGCTACAGGAGACTTGAAAACGGGCTTCAGAAACACGGCAAATACCCTTCCAACCCTATTTAGTGGCCAAATAAGAGGGCAGCCTTCTCGAGGGCATTTAGCACGTCTGAAGTCCAATTCAGGACTGTGCCACTGGGTTACTGCTTGGCAATATTGGTCATTTGGGGGACTTTTTTTCCTCTTGCCTTTGTGTTTTTGGATAGGTATAGGACAAGCAGGCAGAAGATGGGAGGGATAATGGACTAATAAATACAGTGCTGGGTAAGAGGAAGGATGAAGAGGTGCTCAGGGACAGGGTCTCTTCCTCTTCCCTCTCAGTCCATTTAAAACTTTCAGAAGATAAGAGTGCAGGAGGTAGTTCAGTCAGGGTTGGAATAAAAGCAATTCCATCCTCTCACCTCAAAAAACATTTGCTTCTGGTCTCAAACCAAGGCAAGAAATACTTTTAATTACATATCTAGCAAGTTCACCACATGCATTCACTGCCTAATGACTCATTGTGCGCTGCCTGGACATACACTTGCCTTCTATCTGTAGCTCTGTGAACTTCTCCAGCCTGTGTGCTAATCCAAAGTTGTCCTCATAACCTGTTAATTACTGCAGAATTGCTCCCACTTCTGTGGTGATGAACTGAGCCCCCCGTGTTAAAGCCACATCGACGTGGTTGAGGCTCAGCCCATGAATGCTGTGTTCACTTGGGCTTGTGGAGAAGACGACTGAGATTCCCTGGATTCCCAGCCAGTGCCCTTGGCAAAAAGAGCTCCTTCTCTGAGCATAAATTTGCTTCTTTGAAATATCAGGCTTTTGTTTTAATTTTTTCTGCTCGTACTGTTCTTTCTGAAGAGCCTGGGAGAAGAGGTGTTAATGTGGTGCCTTAGAGCTGTTGTGCTACAGCCCATCTCACACAGGCCCAGGGCCTTGCCAGCTGGCCGGCAAGAAGATGCTTGTTCCTTCTTGTCCTGCTTTCCTTCTAAAATAGCTTTAGCCTGGTATTTCTGTGATCCCAGTATGCTAGGGAGAAACAGTGTGCTGCTTTCCCCCCCCAACTCTTTCACAAATGGCTATTAAAAAGTGCCCTGTAGCAGTTAGCGCTACACAAAGAATTTGTTTTTCTGCTTCCAGAGGGCTTTGGCTTCTCTGGAACTTGGTGGTTTTCACAGTGAGTTTGGCAGAGCCCGTTCCCAGATCTGGCTCGGTGACCTTGCTGCTTTCTCATCACCTTGTGCATCTCTCACCTGATTGGAAATGGAGTGAAGGGAGGGGGTTTGGAGCGTGGTTACCAAGCAGCAAGGAGGCAGCACTATGTCTGTGTCAGGTTGAATGAATAGCTTCAGTGTTTGGAGGCACTGAGGAATTTTGGATACACAGTCCAGTGAGTCACAAAAGGTCTTTGGAAGGGAGGCAGGGGGGAGAGGGCGATGTTGGGATACAGCTGATACTGTTTCAGAAATGTTATTTGTGTTGAACTTGATATCACTTGTGACTCTCCTGGGGTCTCTCAGAAGCACTGAAATGCTTGAACTTTGGTCTCAATATGGTGAAAGTTTATTTAAGAGTGTCTTATCCTACATGGCACCTCCTGCTCAGCAGAGTCTGATGCAAACATTTGCTGTGCTCTCGCGACTGAAACAGCCTTAATTTGTATAAATAAGGAGGGATTAGCTGTGTTGAGGTGATCAGCATTACAAGCCAGCGGAGGTTGCCCTTGAATTTCTGGTAGAGCAGATCAGATGTGTCACTCCTGGAAAGCAGCAGCCCATAGAGACTTGACAGTGGGAGCGTTCTTCCAAAATGGGAATACAGGATCTGCACAGCCACCACGTGCCCTGGCTTTTTGGTTTGTAGAGGGTTTATCAGCCAAAGCCCCGAATGGCACAATTACAGAATGACACGACGGGCGAACCTCGGCAGCCCGCGACCCTGCAGAGCCCTGGGTGGCTGCAGAGGCCGAGCAGATGCTGCTCTGAAGCCGTCGTGCTCTGCTGCTGGCTCTGGGAGCATTTCGGCTGTTCTCGCGTTACTCTGGGGAACGCGTCCCGCTGGCCCTGCTCAGGGGACTGCAGATTGCATGGGCCTGGGCTTGGCGTTCTCAGAGCTTACGCAGTTTTCTGTGGGCTGGATCCAGCTTGTATTTAGCCAGATCTAAAACATTGACTCTTGGCTAGTGCCAAGGGCTGATCACCAAAAATGAAGCATCTATATTCATAGTTTGATCTGTTTTGAGGAAAGGCTTCAAGGACAGCAGTGTTTGTGGAATTTAAAAGGAGCTGAAAATGTCCAGGAATCACAGAAACAAAGCCTGAATTCTTTCATTCAGTTTAGGCTCTAGCTTTGAAAGGAAACAGAGCATCCTGTTAGGCTTTGGCGTTCCGTGGTACAAACATTGCCCTATTATCTAATAACTTGCATTACATTATTAATTTTTATTCTTTCATCTCAGAACTAACGGGCAAATTTCTAAACAAATGGACAGTATAGCTTTTTAGATTGAAAGTATACCTTGACTTAAATCTGTTTTTCTCCCTTTCTCCCAGGAATTCTCAGAAGTGGAGAAAAGAGATCCTCAGGAGCTAGTCGGTAAGTTTGCTGAGAAGTATTTATTCACATTTTTTCAAACTAAACCTGTTTGTCTCATGATAGCCACACTTGCATGCAGGCCTAAAAGCTGTAGAGGGTACACTTGTTACAGCACCACATGCTTTTGAGTGGTATTGGTGAGTCTGAGACCTGCATTAAGGTTTGCCATACATTTTTAGTTTTCTTTCCCAATAGAAGCACACACAGAGCAGTTGTGTGCTGTCTGGCTTTGTGCAGAACTAGGTTATTAGAGGTCAGCGTATTTGCCATACTGGATTCTCTACATCTTTTGCATTGGACCATATCTTATCTAGGTGAAAAGGAACTGTTGCAAGAACCTTGTGGTTGGTGAAATGAGAGAACCACTCCCTCCTTGGAAACTTGGACTTTCAGAGTTAGAATTCTTGAATGGAAAAAGTTGCAGAATTTTCTGCCATAAAGCAATGAACTTCTCCAATCTGGACATGCAAAGTTTTGTCTAATATCAGTATGTGGAAGTCTTAAGCCTTCCTTAGTTTTCCACAAGTGCTTTTTGCTTTAGAAGCTCATGGACCTGCCCTTCTCAGCAGATAACCTTCTGTTGCTCAACATCACCTTTAATAAAGTCTGTGGTTGTGCAGTTGCTTAAGTACAGCATATATGTAGACTCCTGCTGAAAGTAGTGTTTCTATTTTACCTCCCCCAGACACATGCTGATGTTTGTGTGCCTTGAGCTGATCTGGGAGTTGGAGACCCACCTTCACTGCTACTTTTTTTTCCTCCCCCATGAGTCTTCCAGTTGGATCCATTCCCTGACCTGCTCAGTGTGTGCTAGGGAAGCACTGGAGTTGGCTCAAAGGAAACAGGAGGGATGAGCAGCTGGGAAGGGCATGGTTGTCCTGATGTGCACTGAAGTAGTGAGCACATAATCAAAGCCTCAAAGAATGGGAGGAGAGATTTCACCAGCAACTGCCCTGTGGCTGAGGAAGAAGTATATGTGCAATTTATTTTGATAGATTTCTGCATCAGTGTTGTCCTTTTGGGCTTTTTGTACCACTCCAAAGATTACGTAGTACTAGCTGGATGTTGCATTTGCTGTTTCCCATGGCCTTGCAAAATAATACTTTTAGGATGCGGGGGGTTTTCTTTGCAGCATGGTTGTTTACCTTTTGTGCTGTAAGAAATGTTCTCTCCAGCCCTTAGGATATCTGAGCACAAAGTCAGTGTTCATGAGAGCAGAAAATATGGCTGAGTTGCAGGTCTCTTTCTGCATTTCTCAGCCCACAGAGCAGAAAGGGAACTAGTGTCCTTCCATGGATGGCTGACTCACTGGCATGTTGTTGCTTCCAGTTTTTCCCTCTGATTTGGCTGTTCTGGTGCCAGGAAATCAGAGACCCACACATCCCGGTTTATGCCAAGCAGACTTGATTAGTGCCAAAGAATGCAGTTTTAGAGACCAGGCACCGCCGGTTTGTGTGTCTCCAGGGAAAAGCCATGCCACTCTGATTACCCTTTCCGGGTCTTTGCTTGTTTTTTTGCATAGTGTGACCTTTATAGACAAACTGGCACCTGATACTGCCTGTAATCCCTTGTGGCTGCTTAAGATGCAGTGTACAAGTGAACCTTGAAAGGGACAAGGGTTCTTCATCCTACCTGGGGAGCATTGTTACTCACTGAGGGCGCTGAGGCAAGATGTTGGACCAGACCTCAGATGATCCACACCCTCATCTGTCCAGATACAACCAGCTCTCCATGCCTGTGGTCTCTGTTGTTCTGGTTCTCTCTGCACTAGGAAAACCTGCCAACCCATCTGTAACAAAGCTCCGTCATGCCCTCTGTCCATGTCTCCAGTGTGGCCTTTGCACTGTGAGCAGTTGTTTTGTTCGGGAAGGAACTGAGGGCACAGTCTGTGCTGTGGCACTTTCTCTCCTGCTATGCAGTGTGGCTTTGTGCTGTTGGATATGCTGGTCGAATAACCCATCTATCTGAAATGGAAACAGATTAAATGTAGCGTTTCCATTTAATTATCTGCCTCATCAAGATCTGGCAAGGAAACATCCTCCATTGGATACTGTGGTGCTGAACATTTGCTAGGTACCCAGTAACAGCTGGCTGTGCTTTGGCCTCCTAAGCAGTGTCCAGGAGCAGCTGAACATCTCTGCCTTGCCACGGTTCATACTCTGGCTACACAAAAAGCTACAGGCGCCTATCGCTTGTGCTGATGAAATTTTTAACTTTAGGGGAGCATGTGGAATGTACGGACTCAGTACCACTGGCCGTGCCCTTCAGCAGGATGCTTGGAGTTGCAGACCTGGCAGTGCATCGGCTCCTGCTTTCTTGAACTCCCATCTGAGTCATGAGATCTGCTTTACGGCGCCAGTTCTTTACCTGGACTGCGAATCTGATTAGAGGAAGATATTTGCTCACTGTGAGCCAGAACCTGGGTGTGCCCATAGTGATTAATCGTGCCAACAGCCGGCTTCCTGAGGTCCCCACATGGAGATTCTCCGGGCTGTGAGCCAGCAAATCACCGGCCCAATTAGAGGCTGCAGTGTCACTGCCTGTGACTCATGTAAAAGTAGAACTTTGATCTTGGCAGAAATAACAGGATGCACAGAGCAGTTGGATGTATCCTGCGAGGACACACCTCGGTAGCCGTCTGTCTGCATTTACTGCTGTATAGGCAGTGGAAAGCTGCGCTTGAGACTTTGCAAACACAAAATCTTTTATACAGGAGCCTGTGGGTATATATGCAAGTTCTAGGATTATTTAGGATGATAATCCCAGCTGCCTCAGCCTCTAAGGAAAGAGTTGGTGGGAAGCAGCTGTGGAATCGACCGTTCTGCCATCTGTTTGGGGAGGAAGCTTGAGGACTGCTGCAGGGCACGGATGATTTGCACTTCCTTACTGTAAATAACCCTGGAAGGGTTAAAGTCATCCTTTTGTTCCTAATGATGTGGCATCTCAGTCTGGCTGCAATGTGGTGAAATGACTGAGTAATGTTGAATGTTTGTCTGTGCTCAGTTTGCACGGTGGAGCAGGGTGCATGTACCCTCGCTGCTGACTTGGTCTTCAGCTGCATATAGTTACGGTGGGATTGCAGGAAACAAGGACATTTTCCAGTTCCTTATAAACCATGGAGATGCCTTCTCTCATCAGTATAGTGTTGATAAATTATTTGTTTTCACGTGACTCAAACAAAAAGAGCAAATGAGCACCAAAACATGAAAAGTCATGGGTCAAAAATGTGTTGTTTTATTGGGAGCTCTTGTTCCTCCACCAGTGTTATTTCTGTTTCAAAGGAGCTTTGGATTGATTATGACTTTGTGAGTTCCTCAGTGGCTGGACAGAGATCCTTCCCTGAGTTCCTGAGTTTATATGAGCCTGTAATTCCCCTTCTCATAAATGTTTTGTTTCTCTATGGTTCTTCTGGTCATCTGCAAAGACAGAGCCTATGGGATGTCTAGCGTGGAGCTAGGCTTCACCTATGGTTTTTAGGTCCTTTCTTTGCTTTATGAAGTCTGGATTTGATGGCATTTTTTCTTTCCTAACGTTTCTGCTGATTCTGTGAATCTCTTAAGCCATTAATCAGCTTTCACCTTTTCCGGAAAGCCTAGTGTGCTGTTTATTATCAACACTTCTATTTGCTACTGTCTCTCTGGGTTCCTGAAACTCTAATTAAACTAGAGGCTTCCCCATCCCACCAGCAGCTGTAACCTATAACAAATGTCTGCCTTGTTGTCAGGGAGCTCTGCTTTGCCTGCCTTTCTGTAGGGGCTCTGGCAAGCTTTCCTTCCTCCATAAAGGCACGCTCTTAGTAAATGCCAAAGGACACTTTTTGTTCATTACTAGCAACTGCTGAAGAATTTAACCCTCAGCAACATCTTGGTCAGATAGAATGAGTGGTTGCCTGCCAGCTTGGCGTCTTCAAAAGATATTGTCCTTAGTGCTTTACGTTTTTATAAAAGAGCTAGAAACTGCAGTAGCGCTGATGGTCTGTAGCGTTGATTATCTGTAACCTCAGCTGTCGGGTGCTCTGTGCTGGAGGGCACAACTCGCTGTGTATCGGTTCTTTGGGCCCTTTAGTCAAAGGAGCCGAACTTGAACGTGCTCTAACTGCAGTTCAGGCAGCTTTCACTGAGGAATATATCATTCAGGAGACACAAATGTGAATGGGTTGCTTCATATGACTTCTGTGCTGGTGTCAGGTCTCACTTATCCTCTGACTATGACTCTGAGATGTTTTCCCTGTACGAATTATGGTTGAAAACAATCCCAGCTGCTTAAATATGGCACAAATCTCTGCTCCAAGACTGGAGAACTGCCTGGGTTTCCCATAACTGAATGGGAAAGATGCAAGCAATAGGGGGGGAAACATGAAGTTTATTTTGCTGATAACTCTGTAAACTGATCTTTACAGGGCAATCGGGTACTCTAACAGTATATCCCAGCACAAACAGCTGTTGAAATCTGGCAATCTGTACTGATGTGCTCTCGGTCCTGCAGAACGAGTTGTTCTTTCTAGCAAGAGTCTGACTCTGTAAGCAAAGATCAAAGTGCCTGTTAAGGAAATGTTAACTTGAGGATAAAATGTATTTTCTTGTGTTTAACTCCTGACAGCCTTGGGGAGGGTTGTTCCCTTCTTGAACCATTTTGGTTCATGGAGGTAGGTCTTGAAATGGGAAGGATGCAAAGCGATTGCCTCCCCAAAACCAGCGATGAGCACATCAGAGTGCACATGGGAGACCTGGAGTAGCGGAGGGTTCACTGTGTGGTGCACAGTTCAGGGGTTTAGAGATACAGTCCACAAACCAGCCTTTGTTTCTGTGCAGATTCTTTGCCTTTGAGGATCTTATCGCTAATTGCAACTGGAGCAAGGCGTAGCTTTGCTTTTCATATTCCATCCTGAGTTGAAGAGACCCTTTAAAATAAAGCTTTACACATGGGTGTGACACAGAACCACAGTAATAAGGCAGATGTCAGTAGAACAAGCCTCACATCCCTCTGCCAGTGATCTGACCTTTAGGTTGCTTCTTGCTCAGCACTTTGAGAACGCTATAAGTACCGATTGACAGCACTCCCATAACTTTACCCATTGTTTCTCAGTGCTACAGTAGCACTAGCAAAGACGTAAAACAAGTGTAATGACTTGCATGGCTTAAATTCCCTTTAATATTGCCAGAACTCATACGTGGTTTGCTCTCTTATAGCTTCTTTTTCAGAGAGAGTGCGGAACATGTCTCCAGATGAGATCAAAATCCCTCCTGAACCTCCTGGCAGATGTTCTAACCAGCTGCAGGTTGGTATAAGTCCACTTACACTTTATTTTTTTAAAGGTTTGCATTTCACTAGGGAGGGGCGATATTTGGGAATTCTGCTTAGTATTTTTGCACAATTGAAAAACCCAGCATTAGAGCCGGGTTTTTACCACACTGAGTTTATGCACTACATTAATGCTTTAGACTTTGCAGCAACTCTAGTTTAGGAATGTCAGAGTAGCTTAAAGCTGCTTTCTAGTCTCTGTGGGTCACTTATGCTTTAAAATGGCGCTTGATCCCACCAGTGACACAGAAGCAATGTGTACTGTGAAGGCTGCTATCCTCTTACCTCAGCAAATTCAGCTCTGTAGGAAAGAACAAATCATTGTTTTTCTATACGGGCCTGAGAATCCCCTCACTGGAATAGTTGAGGCAGCATTGAATGGATTCCTTTTCCACCTACGTGTCTCTAGATGATAAACATTTAGCGGGAAGGCTGGTAACTTAGAGGCAGCAAAAGAAAACAAATGCGTGTTTTCTCTGGTGCACACCCAAATAATTGCAGTAACCTGCTCTGTTCTCCTCCTCCTGATGGAGAGCAAATGAAAGGGCAGGACTCGCTGTTTCCTACCATCTGAGTGTTAACTGCAGGTATACAAGTAAGGAATCACTTCTGGAATGCTCTATAAAGTGAGCTACAAGTGTGCAGTGTTGATTCAGAATGACTCACCGTCCAGATCACCATTTCTTCTTCTCTGCGCAGTGTACCTGGGCACACCCATTTTATTGTTCTCACATCAGTGAATTGGAGTGTGTTAGATCTGAGGAATGCATGAAGCTCCAGAGAGTAGACAGAATAAAGCAGATTTTTCTCCTCCTTTGACAGCAGTTTACTGTGCTAAATCAAAGGAGAACTTGTCCTCTGTTAGCAGGTCAAACCACATCTTAGAGCACTTTAAGCAAGGAGGTGGGATTGTTCCGTAGAGATTCAGCATGTTCTAGGCTTTGCACTGTTGATTCGCTCTTTTCTTTTGTCAAGTTCTTCCTCTAATAAACTGTATCTCTAGCTCTGCCAAGGGGAGGTATTTCTTATAAATTTGAGTGAGGACTGTGGACTTTGTGAAGCATATTGCAACCTCCATGAGGTGTGAACAAACAGGAACAGCTCTTCAATCGTGTCCATTCCATTCTCTTTGCAGTTTTGGGGTTTTTTTTCAAACGTTATGGTGTGTATGTTGGATGCGAAGATTGTGTCATTTCTTCTTGCTAATTGTGTGAGGACCTCATGAAAATGCATTTTATAAAGCTTATATTGAGTTGATGAAATAGGAGTTCCATATCAGGTCTTAACAGTCCTCTTTTATTCAGGCATCAGCAAACCCTTAGGCAATAGTCTGTTCTGTGTTTGCCTTGACTGACCGCACAGAGGAGACGTGAAGTGACTTATCCAGAAGGAACAATGGAAAATTGACTCAGCTCTCCCATCCTGAAAGACTGGCAGCCTAGCCTCACATCTTACTTTATATGCTCTGAGTACATGAGAAATTTGCAACAAAATCTTTGCACTTTCTGAAGGCTTCAGCGATAAAGATCTGTTCCTGTACCCATCTAGATAATTCATGAAGATATAAATAATGAAAATTAATTTCAGACTGTAAAGGAGAGAGGATCTGTACTAATCAACCTGCCTGGCCTTAAGGAAGAGGTGGAATCCTTGCTCCCTGCAAGGAGGTCACTGGTTCAGTTGACTTGTTTCCACGCGTACACTTTTGATAGTCAGCTCTTCCTTTTTGTTCTGGCTCACCCTGTAATCTTTCTCCATTAGGATAAAATTCAAAGGCTATATGAGAGGAAAATAAAAGAGGGCATGGATATGAACTACATCATTCAGAGGAAGAAGGAGTTCCGCAATCCCAGGTGAGCCACCGACTTTTCCTGTGTGACCAAAGCACAACACAGCGAATTCCAAGAGTTTTCTTCTTTGGTGTTGTAGCAGAAACGGGATCTTGAGGAAGAATTACTACTGCTTACAAAAATGAGAAAGACATAATTCGATTATAACTGAAACAGTAAAACTGTATGTGTGTGTTCTGTGAGGCAACAACTGGAGTTGGTTTGTTGGTAAAATTTTAAATATACAGGCTTTGGATGGAGGATTTTGGAAGATGTGTCTGCTCTGGAAGCTGGGAGATTAATCTCGGGAAGCGGGAAATAATGTGGTTAATGGTGTGCCACATCCATCACAGCAAGCATAGCCTCCCAAGTTCTGATTTCACTCCTGTGGTGTAATGAGGTGACAACCCCTTTCTAGTAACAAATCTGAAAGGCATCTGTTTACTTGTGGCTCACTGGCTCTCTTCTGAACTCTTGTCTTTCCTTTGCAGCATCTATGAAAAGCTGATCCAGTTTTGTTCAATTGATGAACTCGGTACAAATTATCCAAAGGTGAGGTGTCATACTTTGGGCTGGCAAGGGAGTGGGTAAAAGATAATACAGGGGTGTATGGTCTTAGCTTGGGCTTGCTTGAGGTCCTTTAAGGGAACTTTAGTCTGATCCTGTGCATTGAAGTGAGCATTTATAGGTGGTGCTGAGCCTCAGTACCTCCAGCTTTGCTATAATGACTCTGATCAAAAAGTGCTGAAGTGTGTAGATATCCATGAAACTCCTCGTGGGGGGAAAAAGCTGAGCAGCAGAAAAAAACATGTCTTATCCCAGCATCTTTTTGGCTGTTTCTTCATTCACAATAGAATGTGGTCCTATAAAAGGTCTGATGTGATCTCTGTGTCACTGGGATACAAGAAGAAATGAGTTATGAATATCATCAGTGAACTGAAATACATAAAACATTTTTGAACTGGCCTGTCTGTATATGTGGAAATAGCCATAAACTGATGTATTTTTTCTTCTTTAGGACATGTTCGATCCTCATGGCTGGTCAGAGGATTCGTATTATGAGGCACTAGGTAATTCCAGGAAGTCTGGTTTTTTTAAATCCTAACTTAGCTCTTTGTGTTTTGTAGTTAATTAACTGCACTGGAGTCTTCACTTCCTTTATAAATGAGAAGTCATCACATGCTGCCCTTAACTACTTCATTCTGCTTGGATGTGCCTGAATGTTATTGATGCTTCATCAGTCTGGAAAGTCTTTTCGTTTAAATTGATTCTTCAATGTTTTCATCTCTTATATCATTAATTTAGTGCAGTAATGCTTTGATCAAAAAGCAGTAGTTGGTTTCGTGGCAGTTTAATTTTCTATATGCAGTTTGGAGTTTGATTGTTTATGATGGGAAGTGTGTGAGTGAGATAGAATTATGGGGTTTTACTGTTCCTAGTGCTTCTTGTAACTTCTGATCTTTCTCAGCTAAAGCCCAGAAGATTGAAATGGACAAATTGGAGAAGGCCAAGAAGGAACGCACAAAGGTATTCAAAACCAAAAGAGACTGAGATGCGGGATTTCACGCTGAATTTCATGTAGTTGTTTTGCTGTTTCTTATGAACTACACCCTATGCTATTACTGTTTGGTTTTCCCTGGTCCTGACCTTTCTTCTTGCCCACAGATCAAGTTGTTTGCCCTTCCTTACAGGTCCGTTTCTCAGGTTGTTTATTCCACTGGATTTCTTTCCTTTTGGTCAATGTTTGTAAAGCAGAGCTCTTCAATTGGTACTAGTAAACCAGATCTAGGCAAGATGATGCATAAAGAACAGCTTTTTTTCTTAATCTGTGACATTTTGCCTGGTGACATAGCCTAGCTATAATTTCCTCACCATATCCCATCATGAGACAATATCCCCTTTCCCTTGTCTTTGTTGCCTTCTTGCATCTAATTTCCAGAAATGTTGGGCCTATTTTAGCTTTAACTGGGGGTCTACTGGCTTGTTGCAAAATATACATTCTTCTGTTCTGCCAAAAAGAACACAGACAGACTTTTGGAGGGTTTTATTCCTGTCGTTCAGTGATGTTACCTTTAAGCTAATAGCTGACATTAGAAAACAGGCTAATATTAGAGAGTCCCATCTGCGCTTGCACAGTGTTCCTTCCATATTCAGTATGCGGAGGTATATTCTTTTTCTTGCAGTGCATGCTGTGTCTTGCTGCTTGTTTTGGGTTTTGCACAGTAACCCAGGTATCTGATTACATCCTTACCCTTATCTGCAGTTGTGAAAAGATGAGACTGCATGCTGTTGTAGCTCTTGTTGCCAGGTTTCCCGCTATGGTGCAGTCGCAGAAAATTGTGCAGGTAGGGACTTGTCTTGCACACTTCTTAAAGGAAAAAGAGCAGGAACTTCTAACCTTATAAATATGATCTTTAATGACCAAGATCTATTCTTTCTGAGCTATATCACTTTTTTTAAAACAGAAACAACAACAGCAAAACAACACACCAAAAGCAACCAAACAAGAAAACACCAGAAAACCAAAACCCCGCATATTTTTGTTGTATCTGACTTAGGGGCTGGGTTGGCTTGCAGGAATCATTAATGATCGTGACTTCAGTACACCTTGGCCTGAGGTCTGCATCTTTCTTGACAGTCAGCTTGGAGGCCAAGGTCTTATGTGATGTTAAAGCTGTTCTTTAAAAACACAGAGAAGCGATGTGGGTTAAAAAAACCCTTTCTGTATTAACATTTCATTTTTTATCTTTCCACCTTTCTCCTGTGTGTCTCTCCCTTCCCAGATTGAATTTGTGACTGGCACTAAGAAGGGCACAACAACAAGCGCCACTTCTACAACCACCACAACAGCCAGTACCACCGTAGGAGGTAAAGAACAGTTGTGATTGTACCTATTAAGATGCAGTAAAGCTGGGATTAGTGCTTCCTGGAAATCATTATTATTTGTATGTAATGCATGAAAGTGTTCCTTCCAGGAGTAGAGGGACTGGCTTTTCTGTAGTGCTTTCATCCCATGGCTGTCCTTCTGGGATGAAAGCTTAGGAGACAGGTTGGTAGTGAAGAGGTTCATTAGTAGGTCAAGAAATCTCCTGGTATCTTTGGTTGTAGATTGTTCTTGAGCTGATATGTTAAATTTGGAAAGAATGAAAGCCATTCTCGGGCCTGCAGCCTGCCTTTTAAACTGGGAGGAAGGGAATAAAAACCCTGGAGGCTGAGTGCGTCCTGTGCCCATGCCTGGGTAGCTGAGACGTGTGTGCTCTGTTAGAATTAAGTGTGCCTTGGGGCAGGGAGTGAACTTCTCTCCCGTTTGGCTGGAGTTCAGGTGTAGAGTTTTACTTTGACTCTTGAGAGATAAAGTTCTCTTTCCTCCTCTACGTTTACTGCTGGTATATGCAGAAATTAATGGGAGAGAAAGTTGTCTAGTCAAGCAGTGGTATATTAACAGTTGACAAGACAGGGTGTTACGAAGGGATTAACATAATGCTAATCCTCGTTTGCTTCATCTGATTAAATTCACAGATGCCCAGAAGAGGAAGAGCAAGTGGGACTCAGCAATCCCTGTAACAACGATAGCTCAGCCCACCATCCTCACCACTACCGCGACGCTGCCGGGTGTTGTCACAGTGACAACAAGCGCGAGTGGATCCAAAACTACTGTCATATCGGCTGTTGGCACCATTGTGAAAAAGGCAAAGCAGTGACTTGTGTGCTGGGCCTGGATTTTCGGACTTAATTGTCATTGGAGCCATTGTTCTCGAAAGGGAGGGGTGGCTTTCGCCTTTGGTAAAAATGACAAGATTCTTTGAAACAGACCACAGTTCCCTCTGGAAAGAACGGGGGCAGGAGCAGGCACGCCAGCCATGTGCCCACAGAACGGACCTCTGCCCAAGATGCCTCTGCCTTGCTGCGGGAAGATCAGTCTCTGTGTTGTGCTGGAGGAAGGTGGTATCTGAAGTCAGCTTGCAAAAATTAGCCTATTAAATTACCATGTTAGATTCTTACTCTACTTGCAGATCTGGTTTGGGGGGGGGAAAAGGCAAGTAGTGAGGGAATATCAGAATTACCCTGTGAATTGCAGGTCATGCTCAAACGTTTCCAGCAGGTTGTGATTTTTACCTTCCTCCTGTACGCTCAGTTCCAAGGGAATTAAAGCAGAGATGACTGGTCAGTGTCCGTTTTCAAATGTGTAGCAGAGACGTGAAGCGATCTACATCTGTGAACGTAGACTCGCTCCTTGTTACAGCGCCAACACCTGTACCTGTGCGCCTGTCT
Organism: Patagioenas fasciata; assembly: GCF_037038585.1. Lineage (NCBI taxonomy): Eukaryota > Metazoa > Chordata > Aves > Columbiformes > Columbidae > Patagioenas > Patagioenas fasciata. Next base: position 4,483,277 of record NC_092537.1, on the reverse strand, counting down.
GTGTAGATCTTAGTGACCATGTGTTAAATAGTTGAACTGTTGAGGAAACTGTGCTGAAATACCATCCTGCAGGGATGGAGATTTCTATGCAGACCCCATAAGCTGTAGAAGTTTGATTTATGAGCTCATTTGTGGAGATAACTCTTCCATTGCTGTGGAATGAGACTGGGCCGCAGATAAGCAGAGTGTCCGATCCTGATTGTGATATTGTCCATCCTGTACGCGATCGTGATGTCCTGTGAAATGCACACATGGCAGTTACTGCTTGCTCCACTGTTGTGAAAATATTTTCAGTTGAAAATTTTATTGTATAAATCTTCTTACCTGCATAGCCAAAAATTATTATAAAAATGAAAAAGCCTTTAAAAAACCTGTGGTGTGGTTTGTGTCTGCATTTCTCATTCTGGCAGTGGAGACTCAGTAGCTGTTGTTCTTCTGGGTTACAAATACCATTGAGTATGTAATAATTCCATGAGGGTGGGGGTAGTTTTTTCATATTATGGATTATTTTTAAAGCTCAGGCTGTGGGGGGGAAATAGAGACATTAAACTGATTCTGATTTGAGATACTTTTGTTGTAGGGGATGTGCTGAAATAGTTGGTAATTCAGCTGTTCTTCATGCTATTTTTTAAACCTCTTCCTGCATCTTAAACTTCTTCAAAAGTTCTTTCTATTACCAGCGCCTGGGTCTTCCATTAAACCCTCATCTATAGAGGCCGGTCTGAGAAGAAGCTTGACAGCAGGTGAAGTGGTTTGTTCATTGGTTTGAGGCAGGTGGGATAAATAACTCATGGTTCCATTTGTGCAGGGAAACAGCTGCTAACCTGGGCTGTTTTCTTCTTTGCAGTGCTCACTGAATTATTTAAATGGTCTTTAATTAGATCATGATTTTTCAAATTCAGTAATTTTTCTGTTTCCCGTGGTTTTAAATTAAATTTCTACCCAGAGCCCGTTTGTTTGTTTTCTGGTGCATAACCAATGAATAGGAGAGAAACTTGCTCGATCAACAGAAGTGTAAATTTCTTAGAATTTAGTGTCGCTTTTTGAGGTTTTCACAGACCTTATGTCCCTGCTGATCCAGGCTTTTCATTTATGGAGATTTGAGGAAGAAATAAGAGGTTGGTTTCCTGCTTTTAAATAAATTTAAAATGTGTTAACACTTCAGTCATTTTCACTTAAAAAAATAAATAATCTGTGTGTCCAGGAACGCTCATGGGGGAGAAACCAGGGGGCTGATGAGACTGTAGAGTGGGAAACTGGGGAGAGGGTGGAATTGCTTAGGGAAATATTGAAAGGCATGAAAACTGCAAGATGGAAACATCTGTTAAATGATTCTGCGTTGGGTTTCTGACTCGACTCCTTCAAGTCTGAACTCCATCCCCATCCTGTGGAAGACGTTAACGGTCTGAGGGCTGTTTCTGTTCGGTGGCTTCTGTGTTCTGCAGGGGATGACCCATCTCACCTCAGCCATTTGAGGTGTTTAAACTGTGTTCCTCAAGGTAAGGAAATATAGTTTTCAGGGGTTTCCTTTAAAGGCCAAGGATGCACTTGTGGCAGGAAATAGAAGCCATTAGGCGGCTTTCCAGTTCCATAAGGTGACTTTTGTCTAGAATGTCTTGTAGAATTCCAGCCTGTTTAAAACTTGTATGGTATAAATATCTGTTTCAAAGTCCTGCTGAGCAACATGTGGATGAAGGTACCATGTGAAATTGCAGCTCAGTGAGCAGCATCTGCTGCAGTTTCTCTCCGACTGTAGATCAATGACAAACTTTGGGCATCAGACAGATCACTGCAATCGTCTGCTCCTGTGAGTAGGTGCGGGAGTGTGTCTGGGCTTCCAGGACAGCATTCCTCTCATGAGCATCCTTCACGTGTGTGCTGTGAGCAAGTCTGAAGCTGCGGGAGATGCAGTATCTGGATGGGATGTGTGCCCGGAGACAGAAACGCAGCCTCGAGCCAGTGGTACCAGCCAGGCCTGTGCATCCCCGTGCTCTGTCCCGCCTGTAGCTGGAACTGGGTTCAACACACATGGGAGAGTCCGAGAGTCCGTTAATTCAACCAAACTTCTGGATTAAGTTAAATATAATGGAATAATTTTGGTGCCTTTTGTAAGAACTGACTATCTTTTACTGAATGTCTCACGAGTCCTGGTCAAGTTGGATTAGAAGTGGTCACTTTGCTTCCCGATGGGCAAAAAAAAAACCCCTTGCCCCTTGCAGATGGTTGGTGGTTTGGGGTTTTTTTTGTGTGTGTTTTTTTTCAGACTGTTTACACAACTGTGATGTGAAACTCCTGCCTGACTCTTGCTTCTGCTCAGTTTCCCTAGTAGTTTGGAAAGACTGTCTTCCATGGAAGTGAAGAGCTGCATCTGACTGATAATGCAGTAAAAGTAACTCTTGATCCTCGGCAGGAACAACCACGCTAGGTGAATCAGTTCTATCACAAGGAAATATTTCTGCACCTAGTTAAGCATGTCAGCACTTGTTTCTTTGCATGCTATATCAGGGGAGAGGAGCAGCAGAGCAGAATGTGTGGGAACCTATTTTTTGCTATTAAAATGCAGCCCAACACAAACCAGAGCAATAGGTTTGCAGGAAGAGAAAAAGGACTTGATTAAAAAATAAATAAACCAAGAAAGTGCCATGTGAAGCTGGGCTCCAGCCTGCTGCTTGGCACCTCAAAGGGGCAACCGCTGGAGTTCTTGGGGGTGAATCATATAACTGCAGAAGCTACTGAACATTAAGTATCTTGTTCATATTGCACATACTGGCACTCCACCCCTTCCTCTTCCATGTGCGGTATCCACAGTCATTCCAAACCTCTGGATTTCTTCGCAGACTTTACAACTAGAGCCAAGAGATGCTGCTTGTGTTGCTCCTGCATTGCTGGGAGTGGTGATACCCAGCAACGCTGGAGCGATAGGAAAGTGCTGATCGGCTGTGCTTGATGCTGCTGCATTGTGGGATAAGGGGGAAACTCCCTAAAGCAGCTCTGCTGAAGTGGGGCATCTGGGGCAGCAGTTTGTAAACTCCTGCAGGAACAGGCTTCTGTGAGAGACCTGGCAGCGACCGCCCGGGCTCTCATGGCTTGAGAAGGGCACTCGAAACACGCATGATTTGGTGTGGGTTTTTTTTTTCCTTCTCCTTTTCAAAAAGCTCGAGTGGAGATGCCAACTACTGTGTAACAAACTCGCAGCCAGTATAATAGCTCGCTGCTCTTGTTTGTTTTGTGTGTTGCTATCGGAAGCAATAGATGGATAAACAGGTTGGAAGCGACAATTCTAGGCATAAGCCTCTCTCCTGCCTCTGAGAACGTGATTGTGCAGGTCGGTGCGCTGGGCTGTGGTCAGCGTGTGCGCTGGGGAAGGCGGAGGGAGCTGCAGGTGTACAGAGCGATGGCCTGAGGGACAAGGATCCTTTCCTGGCCTCTGGAGCCCCTGCCTGAAGCCCTCAGAAGGTGGGGTTTGACTAATTTGTTAGAAATCTGTACGGCTGTGATTGTACCGGGCTGTGTGATGGCTGCGGAGCACAGGAGCCAACGCTGAGTGTTTATGTGCCCATGTTTTAAACAGCTCCTGAGCACTGCAAGCTGCGTCGGCTGCACTAATGCAAACTCCCAGCTCACGGGGCTAAAAGGTTCTTTGTGCTGCTGCTACAGTGATTGCTTGGGCTGCACTTCTGGCTCCTAAAAGCTGTAGATTTTCATGCTTGCTTCTCCTCCCAGGAGGAGACTCGCTGTACGCAGGAGAGTAAAACCCCTCTCATTTTCGTATTCCGTAGTCTGAGAATACACAGCCTTGTGCTCCTTGAAAACCCCAGATCTCTCTGCTTTCTGTCTTTCAAAGCGTGGGTGTCTCCCAGCTCGAATGGGTTTGTCTTAGCTGAGGATCCACACTCAGGTGCGTCTCTGCCACGCTGGGCTGCTTGGTGGAGGGAGGAGAATCATGAAATCATCCTTGGCAGAGCCGGTTCTGCTCTCCCGCTCCCTTCTGAAGTCTTTTCTCCCACCTCCATGCCCCGAGGTGTTGATATTTTTTCCTTTTTCTCGTTGTGATTTAGGGATCTGCCCGCCTTTGATGCCGTTGTGGGAAGGGATTTTGTGCGCTCAGGACCCGCTTTTGGTTTGTGCCTCACTGGGAGCTGCCGAACCCAAGGAGCAGGTGGGGAGGGGCAGCGCTTGCCAGCCCCACCTCAAACCGTAAAATGTGAGCACCTGAAGCTATGTTTTAGTTGGATTGCTGCTGTGCTGTCTGTTTTATAAGGGTTATTTACTGAGACGAGAACAAAAATACGATGTCTTTCTTGCCAAGGCTTTGCTGGTGACACAGTCGGCTCTGGCAATGTGGAGGTGGTTGCTCAAGCCAACACCTGCGTGAGCTCCTTTCCAGCTCTTTGTCATTGCAGAGGAGAAGTTGTAGCTTCTGCAAAGCCCCTTAGAGACCCCCTGGTCTTTGCGATGTGCCCAGAAAGGCATCAGAGTGTATGGGCTGCTCGCTCCTCTTAAACGGTGTGAAGCCAGGAAAGCTCAGTCTTGTTGCCTCTGGAGAAAGATCCTTTTCCGCAGGGCTCTCCAAGACCACCTAATGTTAAAATAAATAAATCACTGTTGAGGCACAGGACCCGTGAAGGGGCAGTGAGGTCCCAGCAAAGTCTCCTCTTCCTTTGGGGAATGTTAACACCAGCATTTTCATGCATTGCTCTTACAGGGCAGTTTTCCACCGCCGGAGCCTTCTCGTGTGCTGCTGTTCCTCTGTTTATAGTTGACTTCCTTCCTTTTGTTCTGAGCGAGAACCATGGACACCGATGACTTCCAATATTTAGTCTTTGTTTATTTGAAACTTGTCTTGGGCTGCACTCGTGCTACGTTGCCAGTAAACAGCAAAGCACCAGGATCTCACAAGAAAAGGTTTTGCCTTTTCACATAGAAGGCGTCTGTCTGTCTGTCTGTCCTCTGCCATGTTCGTAGGAACCAGTGTCAGGAAGAAAACAAGCCTGACTTTTGGTGCAGCGATAAAAGGTGAAGTTACTGGTACTTTTAACCCTCTCCTCTTTGTGTTGCCTCTTGCAGTGCTCGGAGGGCATGACAGAAGGTGACAGTCCACCTTCCTCCTCGTTTGCGTCATCTGGCTCCTCACAAGACTCTCACTCACACTATTATGTGTCTTGTAGGGTCCAGCCAACACAAAGCGGGAGGAAAGATGGGCTAGCTTGCTAAATCCTCCAAACATAACACCATGTGCTTTCAGCCCTCTGGCAGCTGGGCAAGACACTGGTGGAACCCTGGATGGTCCTGTTTTTCCTGGCTGAGTGTGAGAATTGTTGTTTTATCCTGGATCCTTTACTAACATTTTCCTCTTGTGTTTTCTGGGGTTTTGTGTTTTGTTTGGTTCGATTTTGGTTTTTGGGTGACCCATTCATCTCTTGCTGCTGGTCCATCCTGGAGCTAAATGGGCATCAGTGACATTCAGCAATGAGATTCTCCTTTAGGTGTGCGTTCATGACAAGGAACATCCATTGCCAAACAACAGACATGTAGTTAATGCCATTTTAGGGGAAAGGCTGAAGAAGAGAATATGGGAGAATTATATCTTGCACTTTTAATTACCAGGGTAATTATATTAGACATAATTTAGTGTAATAAATTATGTGCACATTAATGTACATTAATAATACATTCCTTAAACTTACAGTAGATAGCAGGCTATTGTCAACGCAGTGTACAGTGCAGCTATGGGATCAAGGGTTTATTTTTCTGTTAGCAGCGGTGTGCGGTGTTGCAGAATTCAAAGAGGGGATGAATGTGCCCCAGCAGCAGGATCTTGGCTGTGACCGCTCAATGGAGACGCAAGAAGAGCCCCGGAGCAACCTCTGAGCACACTGCGGTGGCAGGAGAGCAAGAAGAAAGGTTCTGTTTGAGCTGGCGTGGCATTAAAAAGAGAAAAAGAAAAAAAGAAGAATTAAAGCTAAAATCACTTGTAATTGTCAGTAATTGGCAGTCAGATTGGTAGTCTAAGCAGAGAAAGCAATAATTTAGTGTGAGCTATAAACCGACTTGTTTTCACTCCTAAGGCGAAAGTTTCTAGGCCACGTTGCCACAGTGGAAAATCACTGATTTGTAAATCTGAGGTCAACCACGCATGGGGCCGTGAGCTCTGGTAGAGCCATCTGCAGTGAAATTGGCTGATCCTTCCTCTTCAAAGTCCCTGTTCTCTGTCGCTTAAAACAAAATTTGGGTGGTAAAAGCCTGATTCAGCAGGCAGTGAATGCAGGGATTTGAACCACAGCAAAAACTTGAGCTCACAGGGCGTTCTTCTTCCCTGGGGGAAGTATCTTGGAGAAGCTGACTGAAAGACAACCCATAAAACACAAATATTGGTTTTTAAAAACAAGACGAAGTGAAAACCTGCTGGATTCTTATCACCGTTTACTGAGAATTTCCGATTCCTCTCTGCTTTGTTGGCTTAAAGTTTAGCTGTGGAGTTATCTTGATATTAGAAAAGTACCTGTTATCAGCCCTGCAAATACCTACTTAAATGCAGCCCAGTTAGAAATCTCTGGGAAACTTCACGTTCCATGTGCTTGGCGATCTGTTAGGGGACATGTCTTAAAGAAAGGTGGATAATGAATATCTCAGGCTCTTCTGGCAGCACCCGTGGTGTGTAACTGGGCTCCTTCTCCCAGCTGGAGATGCTGAGCAGAGCTGGTCCTGCCTTGCTGCTCCAGGCTGCTGGGATGAAGGGGAGATGGTGTCAGGCAGCCCTGGGGCTGTTGGAGTGTCTGTAGGTGAGACCAGAGACACTTTAGAGGAGGCAACGTAAACATCCTCCATCTCAGGCGGAGAAAAGAGGACAAGCCAGAGAGCAAGGACACCAAATGTGCTGGAAACAGGCTGCTCCCAAGCTTTGCTGGTTGGCTCCAGGGTTCCTGTTGGGGACTCATCACTAAAATGCTATTTTTTAGTAGTTTTTTTCTTGCTTGTAGCTTAAATTTACTTTTTAAACAGCAGCTGGAGCTGATGGGAGCTGAGTGCTGCTGGGGATGGGACCGGGGAGGTGAGCAGGCACGTTTGTGAGCACCAGTACACGTTCCCCTCTGGCATCAGGATCTGAAGCCCAGTTTTCCTCCGTCTGCAATGTTTTACAACATCTTCTGCCTCTGTGGCTCCTCAAGCCAGAGCAGGTCCCTCTGCCTTCTGCTCCTTCATAGTAACGAGCTGCCCTTCACCAGCACCCACTGCTGCAGCACCAGCGCCTCATGTCTCAGCTGTCACCTTGGAGTAAACGTCTGTTGCAGTTTTAAAAAACCCAATAACACACCCCTTTAATTTTCAGAATTTTTGTTTAAATATAGGAAATCACATCTCCAAAAGGGCCAGGGCAATGTTGAGGTTGCCAAGTCAAGCGTTCGGAAACGAGGAAATACCAAACTCAAACTGCCTGGGCCATCTTCAGCTGTGCCCCTGCCTGTTTCCCGTTTGCTGGTTTTTAATGGCACGAGCACGTCCTCCTTTTTCCTGGGGCTTAATCCATCTACACATATTTACTTGAGCTTCCTATTTCTTGTAGTGAAAGGAATTCTTCTCCTCACTTTCCTTTGAATCTATGCTCAGTCACCATCACTAGGGAGTTGATCAGCAACCTCTGTCATGTTATCTTGATAAAGAGGCCAAAATTGCCCTGTTTGTATTTTTAATCTCCAAGGCAGGCAGGAAATATGCAACTTTTGCATCTGGCAGTCGCTATTGTTTGTGTTGAAGCTGAGGGGATGCACTTTTCCTTGTGAGGATTGATGGGGGAGCTAAAAAGCAGCCTCTGCCATTGCATCTGCTCCGGTACGTGTGTGCTGGGCACCATGCGGTGCAGGAGATGCGACTGGGTCTGAGCTGTGATAAATCCCGGACTCGAAAACAAAAGAGTGCTGTGGGATGAAAAATAACCTCACCTGAACTCCAAACCCTCCCCTGACCGGGGAAGGGGTTTTTGGATCCAGCCCAGCAGGAGGGCTGGATGCAGTGGTGGGGTTGCTGCTCCTTGGACCCTGGTGGGATGCATGAGGAGCAGGTGTGGATGGGTCTGATGATGCTACAAGCGGTCGCATTGACCCAGGAGCTGGATCTGGTACAGGTGAGGAGCTGGGCTGTTGTGCTGGTGCTCTGGATAATGCGGGATGTGGCTCTGTCCTCCTCACAAACAGGTACCGTGGCTGGACTCGGTGGTTGTCACGGCAGGACCTTACCTGGTATTTCAGCTCAGAGCTACTCAGGTGCTGGGGTGACACCCTGCACTCGTGACAGTGGGAAATTTGGAGAAGAAACCTCCAGTGCTGATGGGGCCAGGGGAGCACCCTCAGCTCTGCCCTGAGCAGGGGGGCGAATCTGAGCTCCCCACTGCCCCATCCACGCACCTTCCACCCCCCGCTCAGCCCTTTTCCCGTGGGCCGGTGCTTGTGCGGAGGGAAGGAGGGTCCGGGGTGGCTGCGCGGGCTGTGCCGTCCCGTCCAGGTGTGCGGGGAGGAATGCCAAGCCCTGACTCATGGGCACCCCCTCCTCCCTCTCCAGCTGGGATAAAGCTCGTCCTCACCTGAGATCCCGTCTCCTTTATCGCAGCTCCCACCTTTCCTCCCCGCCAGCCCCCCAGGAGGGAGAGGCGGCAGCTCCGGGACGGCGAGGGGAGTGAGAACAAAGTCGATATTTGACTGGAGGGTACAGAAATCAGTGGGGAGGTGTGTGGGAGCGCGGGCTGCCTGCCCTCCCTGCCGGACTGGAAGTTGACGTTTAACCGGAAAGAGAAAAGAGACAGAAAATAGAGAGGGAGGGAAAAAAAGAGAAGAAAGACTGGAAATCAAGTTGTGGCAGCGAAGCAGCGCGTTCCCCCTCTTGCCTTTGGAAGAATTTCTTGGCTTGCTGTGTGGGTGCCTGTTATTTGGGCTGCAGCAGAGGATTTGGACACTGAGTCAGACCCAGCGCTAATGAGGTTTGTGGAATTAATTCATCTGTGCTCTTTAGCTTCCAGCTGGCTTTAATTTCTCACTGTTGATTAACCAGGGGGTAAAATAAAGTGTGGGGCTCCTTGAGTGAGCAGGTAGGCAGGGCATGGAGTGAGGGGGCTCAGGTCCCTGCCTACTTGTTCCCCATTTTTCCCCTGGTTTTGGCTGTCGGACGCCGTCTTGTGCCTCTCGGTTGGCTGGGAAGGGCAAAGCTTGTGAGCGAGCAGGTCTTTGCAGGGCTGCGTGGGGTGCTTTTTGTCTCTGAAGGTGTTTGGCTGGGGGGCTATGGGGTGGAGGTGGGGGTACTGCAGTGTGGTAAGGCAGAGCAGAGCCCTTTGGGGACCATGTGTTGCAGATTTCAAAGGTTGCTCCCTCTGTCCGCTGCATTTCCAGGGGAAAAGGCACTTGTGCCTTGGAGCTGGCGCCCAGGGAAAGCTTCCACAGGTGAAATGTCCGGCTGTTTGTTTTGCAAAATGGGTGGCTCTGTGCAATACCCTGGTGAGGGGAGAGGGGTCCCTGGAGGAAAAGGCTACAGGGAAGTCTGTGTTCAGGGCTTTGCTGAGCTGCAGGTGTCGGTATTTGCGAGCTGAAATGGATGGGAAATAGGGAAATGGATGGACAGAAGGATTGGTGTGAGGGAGCTGACAGGCGTGGGTTAGGTGTGGAAAAGGGAATGAGGAGCATGCAGGGAGGGGAGGGAGAGGGAAGGCATCTTGCTGGGGGTAAATGGGCAGAGAATGTGCCGGGAGCAGCACGTGGGGCAGCGCAGGGGGGGACAGGAGGGTCCCAGGGCTGTGCCGGTGTTTGGGCAGGGTCCTGACCTCCCTGGGGGTTCTGCCCCTCGGGGTTACCCCTGCCTGAGCCCAGGGGGCAGAAGGAGGAGATGGTACAGGAGCCACCAGTCCTTTGCTGACATGGGGTGTTGTCGTCTCGGGTCTTTCCGGAGCAGTTTTGGGGCTGAGCTGAGGTGCAGGCAAAAAGGCTGGTGGAGCATGGGAGCAGGAGGAAAGGCCAGAGCGGTGGTCTGGGACAGGGTAGCATGTTTCTGTGCAGCTGGGAGCTGCTCCACTTCGTTCCTTGGTTTTGCACAACAGCTTTTTTCTTGTTGTTGTTGCTGATGTCATGAAAATCCAACCAAAGCCCTACAGCTTTTCTGAAGTGAAAGTGGTGCTTTCCTTTCCAGAGGACACTTTTGACATTGAGGGATGGCTGCTGGCTTATTTTTACATTACCGGCAGCGGCAATGCTGGGTGCCACCAGTGCCCTGCCCGCTGGCAACTGCTCAGCCGAAGCCTTGGAGGCTGGTGGATCACAGGGCAACAGAACGTTAGTATAGTGCTGAGTTTTATGGCTTTTTATCTCAGCACTTGGAAAGACACGACAGCGGCTTATGTGACCAAAGCTCAGGGCGTATCCATCCATCCCCTGGTGACTCTTTCTTGACTTGTGACTAAAGGAGGATGAATTAGGTCTGTGCTTTGAGGTTACCTTGGAAGATAGGTGTGCAAGCTGAGCAGTCCGGTCCTTCATACCAAACCTTTCCTTGTGGCTTTTGCCACAATGGGAGAGGGGATTTGCTGAGTGCTCAGGGAATGTTTTTGCTGTATTTTCCCTTGACAGGCTCGATGGACTTCCCCACCCTTTCATCTCACCTCTAATTGGCATCTCCCCACTGCTGGCACAGCTCGCTGGGGTGGAGCAAGGGAAAAGGGGGTTTTCCTGGCTTCAAAAGCTCCTTGTCTCAGTGGTGAGGGACATGACGTTTGCCAGCAAGCGGTGGCATGAGGACTGGTGTTGAAGGAGGTCGTGGGCATGTCCAGGGATGAGGATAACTGCCGGCTTTGGAGCCAGCACAGGGGCTTGGCCAGAGGGACCCCTGCAAAGCCAAACGTGTGAAAACCCTGAGCTGGGGATGGCTGGTGCTGCAGGGAGCTGTGCAGGAAAGCAGAAGGAGGATGATTCACTCTGTTTAGGATTTAGTCTCTGGATCCACGTGAGGGATCCTGCTGCCTTGGGCAGGACAGAGGGGGCTGCTGGGCTCTCAAGACCAGGGATTCATTCAGCAGCTCCAAAGCTCCAAGTTTGGCATTTCCCAAGGCCTCACCCTCTATTTATTGTTGGTTCGACCATCCTGGAAACTCTTAGTGTGATAGGAAATAGCTGAAGGGAGGGGTCTGTTTTGCTTTTGAGGAGAGATGTAGACAGTCACTTTGTTTTCCTCCTCTCTTTTTTTCCTTAACCCACCAGGAAAAGCCAGGTCTTGACCTGGTTGGTGCTCACACGTGCAGATAGTGCTGGGCTCTGGCCGGGAGCAGTCTGGGACCTGGCCCAGGTGACCCCACAAGCTGAGCACCCCAACTCTGGCTACAGGGGTGCTGTGGTGTGCCAGCTGCCCTGCCCTGATGTTGCTGGGGACTTTGAGCCTTTCGCACATGCCGAGCTCTTGCTTTTGTTTTTAGTGCCCTGCCCTGCTGAGCTCAGCGGTGGTTTCCCCAGGGCTGGCAGGGCTGTCCCACCCCAGCAGGGCTGGGCAGGGGCTCTGTGGGAGCTGCCTTGATCTTCTCCAGAACCGTTTCCATCTCTTGGCTCTCCACGACGTTAGGATCCATGTGTTTCAGGAGGAAGAGGATGGATGTGCCGCCACGGATGTGCGCCCGGCTGCTCCTCCTGTCCCTGCTCTGTGCCACCAGTTCCTGCCAAAGGAGCAAAAGTGAGTGCAGCTGCAGTAGGTCCGTCTGTGTTCTCCCCTTGGTGCTGCCCCATGGGGTCTGTGCACCCCTCCTGGGCTTCAGAAATGCCGATCCTCACGCAGATAAGAACTGTTGTGTGTCTTTCCTCCTGTATTCTCTCTCCCCAGCATTTGGGGCCCCTCTCTTGCTACCCCGCTTCTGTTTTGTAGCCAGCTTCCACTAACCACTAAGGCAAAACCTCTCCCAGGAACGGGATCAGCCTTTGTCACACTCTCCCAGGGCTCACTTGCGTTTCCCCATTCCTGATCTGTCCTGGTAGGTAACCGCTGCGTGCTGTCCCGGGCAAAGAGCTGCACCGAGTGCATCCGAGTGGACAAGGACTGCTCCTTCTGCACTGACGAGGTGAGACCTTGCAGGGGAGCGCGAGGCTTTGCTTCCCACCCTGCAGATGGAGGGAACCCACCACCCCCAGCCAAAACCAGGAGAGGAACCCAAGAGCAGCATCAGCTTCTGGCTCTGGCTTCTCTCTGCAAAGAGCTGGTCTGGCTGGGAAGCACCAAAATGTGGGTTGCCTTTGGTGCAGAGAAAAGGGGAGTCTGGGGCAAACCTGGAGGAATACAGGGGTTTATCAGAAAATGCCAGTGTGCCAGATCTGAAACAACATGTGCGAGGGATGGAGAGTCTTATCCCAGACAGCCCAGTAACTCACTGGTGGTTGCGTTTCCCTGCTGCTTGGGGACATGGGCTCCTCTGTGTGAGACTTGTCCCCATCTCTCTATCCCTCTCCTGCTCCCAAAGGCTTGCTAATGGTCTCAGCAGAGGATACTGCTTCCTGACAAGAGCTTTGCTCCCCTGCATGGAAGATTTGTTGCTTTCTGTGGTTGTAATGTTGTTCTTGCTCGCTTGCCAGAGCTTTGAAGAGTCTCGCTGCGACTTGCGGGAGAACCTGCTGCGGTACGGCTGCGGGGAGGCCAGCATCGTCTACCGCAGGGGCGAGATGCGGACCGAGCAGGTGGGTGCTGGGGACACAGCCCTTGCTTGGCTGTGGTTCCACCTCCTCAGTGTTCTTCATGTCCTTCGTCCTTCTCTAGAGTCTTCACCAGAAAAAATACAAAGCCCACACGTCTGTTTATGTAGGGTCTACTCAAAACCAATGCTCTGCCTTTGCTAGCTGATGGACCTGTTGGCAACCAGCCATGGTTGCTTAGGGCTGGGGTGGCTTTTCAGGCAAAACAGATGTAAGCAAAATGCCAGGGTCTGGAGGAGGTGTCCAGCTGGGCACACATGGACGTGGGAGAGGCTGCCTCGGTCCCTGGCTGTACGTGAGAGAAGGGAGTGTGAGCATCCCTGCCTTTCCCCTTCCCATGTGTCTCCCTGCTTCTTGCCTCCTCCTCACTGCATCTGCACAGGAGATGTAGTCCATCCCCTTCACACCATGCTTCCTTCACAGAATTTCAGCATCAACACATCCCTGCAGAGGACCCAGGTGTCCCCCCAAAGCATGTTCATGCGCCTGCGAGCTGGAGAGGAGATGAGCTTCAACATGGATGTCTTTCAGCCCTTGGAGAGCCCTGTGGATCTCTACATCCTTATGGACTTCTCTTACTCTATGTCTGATGATTTGGACAACCTCAAAAGCATGGGTGAAAACCTAGGTGAGAGCAAAGGGGAGCCAGCTCCTGTGCTGATGCAGGCACGCAGCTCACTCCTGCCCATTGTTGTGAGTTCTCTGTAGGCACCAGAGAAAGGGATGCAACTGCCAAAGCCCTGAGAGGCACCTGTTTAATTAGAGTTGCTTATTATTGCTGCTTTGTGTGGGGATGTCTCTCCTGGCTCTGCAGGAATCATCACATGTGCTCTCTCCCTTCAGCCCAGCGTGGGAGCTGGTGCCCTGCACAGTGTGGTACCTTCGGTATCTTGTACCTATAGGCATGGTGTCTATTATTGCAAAAACCCCAGTCTTGGAAAGAGGCTACCAAAGGTGGTATAAGTTTCTACCCCCAAAAAGACAAGTGCCAAGCCCAAAGAGCTCTAAAAGCTGACAGTTTGGGACTCTTATCTTAGACCTGACCAGCAGTGATGATGCCCAGGAAAGGATTTCTTATCCTGGACCAGCAACCTTGCAGACATCTTTTTATTCACATGTCCACTCCTCCCTTCCTTTTCTCCCAGCGGAGTTCCTACAAGCCCTGACATCCAACTACACCATCGGATTCGGCAAGTTTGTGGACAAAGTCTCATCCCCTCAGACAGACATGAGACCTGAGAAGTGAGTGAGGCCAATGGGTCCCTGGGATGGGAGTAGAGAGGGGAGGGCAGGTACCTCCCGTTTCTCCATCCCTTGAGGGGTTCCCCAGCCCCTGGGTGCTCTCCTTGTCTTTCCTCTCCTCACACCCAAGCATCCCATTGCTCCTGCCCCCTGCAAAAACAGCTCTCTCCCCTTCTCTTCTAGGCTACGTGAGCCTTGGAACAATGCTGACTCCCCCTTCTCCTTCAAGAATGTCATCCGTCTGACCAGCAACATCAACCACTTCAGCCAGGAGCTGAGGAAAGAGCGCATCTCTGGCAACCTGGATGCCCCCGAGGGCGGCTTTGATGCCATCCTGCAGACAGCTGTTTGCAAGGTGCGGGTGGCCAGGGATGCAGGAGATGTGTGGGCAGGGCTGTGTTTTTAATGGGTGGATCTTCTTGATAGTGGGCGATTAGCGAAGGAGCAGCACGCTGGGCTGTTGATGAGGCAGCCAAGAAGCCCAGATGGTCCATTCAGCTACAGTCAGTTCTCGCCCTCCCAGCTGCACACTCCTGTTGCCGAGTTGTTTTGAATTCCCAAATTTTCCTGGGGCCCAGATCATCTGTGTGTATCTCTGGAGCTCCTTGCTGGGGCACCCTGTGTGTGCTCTTTGCTCTGTCCCCCTCCATGCCCACAGTGGTGATGCTCTGCTCCCTGGAAAACAGCCCATTTGGGCTTGCCCGTTGGGCTGAGGGATGAGCGCAGCTCCAAACACATCCAGAAAAGCATGGGTTTGCTCCCTGTACATACATGTGCCTGGGAGACACCCTGTGCATTGGGGGTGCAGATGAGGAAAATGGAGACCTGCTGTCTTCGGTACCTAGGACCATGTAGCCGATTGCATTTGCTGCCAAGTGGAGGTGGTGCCTTGTCCCTTGGGTTTTCCAGCTCCTGCCAGTGGCTGCAAGTGCTGTGCAGTGTTTTGGTGGATGCAGAGATAAATGTCCCTTGTCCCTATTCCCGGCTGTAGGATAAGATCGGCTGGAGGAAGGACAGCACTCACCTGCTCGTGTTCTCCACTGAATCTGCCTTTCACTATGAAGCTGATGGTACCAACGTCCTGGCAGGGATCCTGGCAAGAAATGATGAGCAATGTCACCTGGACACCAGTGGCACCTACGTGTATGACACCAAGCAGGACTATCCTTCGGTGCCCACCCTGGTGCGCCTGTTGGGCCAGCACAACATTATCCCCATCTTTGCTGTCACTAACCACTCCTACAGCTACTATGAGGTGAGGAGATGGCAGTGGTTGTGCCATATGGGCTTACCTCTCCTCCAGGACCATTGCTCCTCCTCCTGCAGCTTGGCTGTGAGGAGGAAGTCTTCTCCCATCTCTTGTCTGCAAATGCTAAACCAACACCTTGATAATTTGAGAGGGTGCCACAGGGTGTTGGGCACCTACTCTGAGTTGTGAGAGGTCTCAAAGTGTGTTACTACTGGGTGCAGGAATCTGAGTTCCTGGAGGTCTCCCCATGTTGCTGTCTCTTGTAAAGCAGTGGGGACACAGAGCTGGAGAGGAATTTAGGTTAGAAGGGACCTTTGGAGGTTTCCAGTCCAAGCCCTGCTCAAAGCAGAGCCCACTTCATTGCTAGACCTTGGCTCAGGGGACTCCTGTCTCTCTGCAGAAGCTGCACAAGTATTTCCCCATCTCTGAGATCGGGGTGCTCCAGGAGGACTCTTCCAACATCGTGGAGCTGCTCCGCACAGCCTTTGAGGTAATGGTGCTCTCTGGGGCTTTGTTCTTGCCCCCAGAGGGAAGGCAGAGGGTGGGCACCTCCTGCCCAGGAAAGGAGGCAGAAGGTGGTTGCAGGTGTACTGCTGAAAATCAATATTGTGGTTACCTTCTGCCACCCAGCGCATCCGCTCCAAGATGGACATCCGAGTTGACTTTGTCCCCAAAGCCATGAAGACAGAGTTCACGTCCTTGATGTACGAAAAGACAGAATCTGGCTCCTTCCACATCACTCGTGGAGAAGTGGTGAGTCCTTAGATGGCCCCGGAGGGGAGGTGTGTGCTGGGGACTGAGCCCTCCACTGTATCCCTCCTTCCATCTTCATCTGAGGTCAGTCTGGCCGAGCTGTGGTCCAGCAGAGCTGGCTCACCCCTGTGGCACATCCATTCCTCCTAGGGCAAGTTCAACGTACGTGTGAAGGCCCTCGAGTATGTTGGTGGGCAGCACGTCTGCAACCTCCAGAAGACAGAGCGGGAGGGAGTTATCCATGTAAAACCCACATCCCTGAGCGACAGCCTCAAAATCAGAGCCTCTGTCTACTGCGATGTGTGCTCTTGTGAACAGGTATGTGGGGGTGTGTGCTGCAGAGAGGTGACCTCCTCCTGGCCAGCCTGGGGTGGAAACACCTTGGCTGGTGCATGTGGGTACTGCTTGACACCTCATTATTGCTCAGCCTGGCGGAGGGGATCCTCACCACTGCCTGCACCAAGCTGGGCATGTTCTCCTATAGCAGAACTTGTGGGAAAATTTGCTCCTAGATCTGCCTTTCTGGTTCCTGAAGTGGTCATGGGGCAGCTGAGATCATTTGGTAATGCCTATTCTTTCTTCTTCTACAGCAAAAAGAGTTTAGTTCACCCAAGTGCAGCTTCCACGGGGACTTTGCTTGTGGACAGTGCATCTGCCACCCAGGCTGGTAAGGACTTTGTCCAGCTCCATATCCCTCCCAGGGTTCCTGCTGGTTCTGGGGACCCACAGTGACACACACTTGTGCCCTGGGCATCCCACCCATGTGCAGTCCCAGGCCAGGACCCTGCTGTCCTGTGCACTGCTCCCACCTCTCTCAGCACCATTTCCACCCCACCAGGCGAGGGGACACGTGCGACTGCTCCCCAGCATCATCCCCCAACAACGAAGCCTGTATCCGCCCCGGGGATGTGGAGCCATGCTCGGGCCGGGGCGAGTGCCTGTGCGGGAAGTGCCAGTGCTACTCTGAGGACCTGAGGCAGCGTTTCGATGGGCCGTTCTGCCAATACGACGTCCTGCAGTGCCCGCGCACCTCCGGCTTCCTCTGCAACGGTGAGAGCAGCCCTGCTGCCCCCAACATCTCCCAGCTGTGGGGTGCGCTGTGCCTGTGGCACAGGCAGGGTGTCCCTGGGCTGGTGGCACTGACACGGGGAGCTGAATAGCCAGCGATGGGCTGCGGGGACTGTGTGTTTGCAAATGTGCAGGAGGATGCTGTGGAGTGTGTTTGCAGCCTCTTTGCACCCCAAAAAAAGCAGGACAGCCAGAGCAGCCTGCAGAAGGGTCCAGGGGAGTGATGCAGCTCTGGTCCCTGCATAATTCCTCCTCTCGCGTCACAGATCGTGGTCGCTGCTCCAAGGGCGCGTGCGTATGCGAGAGCGGCTGGGAGGGTCCAGGCTGTGAATGTCCCACGAGCAATGACACCTGCATCGACAGCCGAGGGGTAGGTCCTGCTCCACCTGCATGAGGGACAACTGGACCAGGCAGGGCTGTAGCAAATTGTCCCGGTACCCAAGGCTCAGTGTCACTGGGAGCTGGTGCCTTGTTGACTCCCAGTGCTGCTGCTTGTCTACAATTGCTCTCAGACACCAACTGTCTCCCCTTTCCTCCCAGGGCATTTGCAATAACCACGGGAGATGTGAATGTGGCAGGTGCATCTGTGACAAGGCTTCGCTGTACACCAGCTCCACCTGTGAAATCAGCTACTCCTTGGTGAGGCTCAGCCTGGGGTCCCTCTGGGTTCTCCTTGGGATGCAGAGTCTGTGGGGAGGAAAACAAAGAAGAGATGAAGGCACATCTTGGTCAGGAGCAAAACCTTGAGCGGGGGTTAGTCTTGCCTGTTCTGCCTTCCATGGCCAGGAAGGGTCTGGTATGGGAGCTGCTTTGCAGCCACGGGCTTGCTTCGCCCTCCAGTTCACCAGCAGCAACTGTTGAATATCCATCTGCATTTATCTGCACACTGGTGAAGGGCAGAGGTTTGCGGCTCAACTCCTGCCTTGTTCTGATGTGCCTCGAGACTGGGAAAAGCCATTTCATGGCCTGGTGCTTCAGTTAATCCACTGACAAACATGGGCTAATCCCATGGGGGAGTGGAGAAAACCAGCTTGGTTGTGTTTTGGGAAGGCCTCCTAAAACCCTTGGAGAAGATCTAGGCACTGCCCCAATGCTGGCTGTTGGTATAGGATTTTTTGGAGCTGGCTTTGTTAGCTGGTTGCTTTCTGTGATTCTTCTTTTTGACCTTGCCCTAGAATTTGGGCGAGGACATGGCGTTGCCCCCCACCTTTGCCTTTCGGAGGTAATGTCCTCCCTTGCTTCCCCTGGGCTGTCTCCTGATCACCCCACCTTGTCTCTCTGCCCAGGGTTTCCAGGCTGTGTGCGAGAGCATACGGGACTGCGTTCGCTGCCAGGCCTGGGGAACGGGCAACAAGAAAGCAAACTGCAGCATGTGCCACCTCCAGATCCAGATGGTGGAAGAGCTGAAGAAAGGTACCAGGAGAGGCAGAGTGGGGTGCAGACACATGTGGTGTGTCTCCCATGCGTCCTGCCCTGTGTGCGCGCATGTGGATCTGCTCCTCAAGCTTTTCCTGGTCCTGATGGCTTTGCCATCATGTCCTCTCTCTGTCTGCAGAGGAGGCCAGCGAGTACTGCTCCTTCCAGGACGAGGATGACGATTGCACCTACCACTACACCCTGGAGGGAGACCCCACCGTCCTCCCCAACACCACCGTCCACGTGCAGAAGAAAAAAGGTGAGTATGGACCTGGCAGGAGGGGATGGTCCAGCCTGGGGTCTGGATCAAAAGTGACCTGCGCACATGGTGACTCTGATCCTGCCTGTCCCTTTGCTGTGCCCCTGGGAGGGGTCAGCTGCTGGCAGGACCTCCCTGCCCACTGTCCTGCCTGACAGGGGTGGGTGATATCGGCTGTCACATGAACTGCAGGGGCTGGACAATAGTGTCCTCAGAGACCAGCACCTTTCGAGATCAGTGCCTTGTCACTGCTGGTACGGGCAGGTAGAGCTGCGAGGTGCTGAACAGCCCCTCAGGATGACTGGATGTGTGCAGAGAGGTGGGATAGTTCTCTCTGAACATCAGTTTTCATTGTGAGCGCCAAGGGAGGAGTTCCCAAGATCAACTAGGCTACTACATCCCTCATATTGCTGTGGTCCAGCCTTTCCCCTCTGTTCCTGCTTCCCCCATCCCTCCTTGCTCATGCCCTGGGCTGACATTTCTGTCCCTTGTAGAGTGCCCACCAGGGAGCTTCCTCTGGCTCATCCCGCTGCTCATCTTCCTCATCCTGCTCCTGGGGCTGCTGCTGCTGCTCTGCTGGAAGTTCTGCGCCTGCTGCAAGGTGAGTGCCTCGGCCGGCTGCCCCAGCCTAGGGAGAGGACCAGATAAAGGCCAAAAATATGGCAGATTTCTAGAAGGCATCCAGCCCCCAGCATGGCCAGACTGGCCAGGGCTGGGTCCCAGTGTTATCCAGCACCTCTGCTGTTGCCAACATGAGTTGCTGTGGGGTTTCACTGAATGGATATCTGCCTAAAATCAGCTTCCAGAGCCCCATCCACTGTCCACCCATCCCTGCTGATATGAATCCCCCCAGCTGGAGACGCGGTGGAGTTTTCGCCCTTCAGCACAAAGTGATGGTGTCTTTGGCCATTTGTTTTCTAGGCTTGCCTGGCCCTGCTTCCCTGCTGCGCACGAGGTACCAGCCCTTCGAAGTGGGGGAGGGGGATCTGTGGGGTTCACTGCCTTCCCGGGTTGAGGGGGTGTGTGCTGGGACAAGTGTCTCTCCTCCTCCTCTCTGACCTGGGGAGGTGGGTCTAGGGAAAAGCCTGGGTCAATGAGCCCTCAAGCTGCTGCCCCACACCCTGGTGTGTCCTGCTGGGAATCCCACTATGGCTTTCCCCTGACCAGTGTCGCTTGTAATGCCTAACTGGTGTGATGTGCTCCCATGGACACCCCTTTGCCTTCTCCACCCCACCGCACTCCTGACATCCCAACACCCTTAGCATGGTGGAAGATCTAAAGATTCCCCAAAACAAAGTTTCTGTTGTTGGGACATTGATGGCTGGTGTTGTCCCAGTCTGCCCAGACTCTTAGCCTGCCTGGCTCTGCAGGTCGCACTGTTGGATTCAAGGAGGACCATTACATGCTTCGCCACAGCCTCATGTCCTCTGACCACCTGGACACCCCCATGGTCCGCAGTGGGTCCCTCAAGGGCCGGGACACAGTGCGCTGGAAGATCAACAACAACGTTCACAAGCAGGGCTTCACCTCCCCTGCAGCCGCCAACCCCAAAGATCTCGGTGAGTGCCACATCTGAGGGACAAGGCAGAGAGGAGATGCTGTGGGTGCCATAGAGGACATGAATGCTTGGAGGTAACCCCCGGCTCCAGTAGACATGGTGTTACCTCCAAGCCCAGTTACAAAGCAGGGTATTCCTTTATCTGCTTCCATCTTGGGGGATGCTGAGCAGCATGTTTCTGTGTCCAACCCTGTAGCAGGACAGGTGGTCACCTTGGGGACCTCCTGACAGCTGCATAGTGGATGTACCTTGCATACGTCCTTTGTACCTTGCAGTTTTCTTTGCTTGATTTGGCAGAGAGCTTTTGCATTAGCTCTCCAGTTCTCAGAGGATTTTCTCTGCTGGTGCCATGGTGCTAGTGATACAGGATCTGGGCATGGAGCATCATGTGTTGTCTCCATGCTTCCAGCTCTTGGCTGGGTCATTTCTCTGGCCAAGAAGGAAGGCATTTGACTTGGGAATTTCTCTTTCCAGTTCCCTATGGGCTGTCTCTGAGGCTGACCCGGCTTTTCACACAGAACCTGGTGAAGCTGGACACCCGAGAGTGCGAGCAGCTGCGCAAGGAAGTGGAAGAGAATGTACGAACATGGGGATGAGGGGTTTTGAGGTGGGACGGGGGGACAACCACACTGAGGGGGAGTCTGCAATGCTGGGGAACGGGAAGACCCTCTTCCCTGTAAACCCAGACAGCTTGAAAGGAAGAAGCAATTTTTCTTCTTTCCAAAAAAAGCACAGATATTAAGATCATGATTGTGAGAATTACCAAAGCATCACATTGATGAGATTTGAGGTTTGCTTCAGGGCACATGGCCTAAAGCTCCTGTTTGGCTTCAGTTTTCAGCCTCTTGCCATATTCTGGGGAAAAAAACAGGTGATGGTCCCTGCCTGGTGTGGCAGGGTGAAGGGGGAGGACCCGGGGGCGGCCAGAGGGCTCTCGTGTTTGCTGGCAGCAGCATCTGCTCACACAGGGACGTGGTGTAAGAGTTCCTCTTCTCCTTCCAGCTGAACGAGGTTTTCAAGCACATCCCTGGCTGCCACAAGCTCCAGCAGACCAAGTTCAGGTGAGTCACTGGGGAGAGATCTCCTGTGGGACAGGGTTGCCCCAGGGCCCAGGGAGTGGATGGAGAGCTGGGGTGTGAAATCCGTGAGCCACCCCCGGCACAAGCCTGATGTGGTGCTTCACCCACTGGGGCTGCAGAGCAGAGCCCACCTGGCTTTGCAGGTGATCTCAGCTGCTTCTGGCTTTGGACCTGAGACTCCCACAGACAGGGACAAATCCTGGTCACACAGTGCTCGCTGGGAAAATTCCCATCATCTTCAAAAGTTTCAGCCCTATGCAAAGTTACAAGTGCCTGGTGCATGACAGAGGAGCCTTGGGACGCTGGCACTGAGCAGGGAGCGGTGTCCCCTCCCCACAACTCTGACCAGATGTGATTTCCCCTGTGGGCACATTTCTCATTGCATTGGGAAACCAGGGCTAGAGGGAGCAGCCAGGCAGGAGGGAACACGCGATGGGGCCACAGGTTCTGCGGGATGAATTGGCACCTGCAGGGCAGCTGCCGCAGCTCAGACCTGCACAGGGCTGTGATTCACACAGAATTTTGTCTCCTCAAATGCATTAGTCACTCTGATTTTTTTTTTTTTTGTTTTTTCCACCCAGGTTACAGCCCAATTCTGGGAAAAGGTAAGAGGAACTTGCAGTCCTCTCTTGTGCTGCTTCTCCCTCTTTGCACGCACACGTGTGGGGTGACTGAATGCCCTGTGCACTCGGTAGCCCCTCCAGCTGCTGTGTGAGATGAGCAACCCTGGCCTCAGCTCTTACCCAGCTTGTTCTTCCCACTGGTTGCAGGCAGGACCACACCATTGTGGACACAGTGCTCACCGCCCCTCGCTCGGCCAAGCCAGAGATCATCAAAGTGGTGGAAAAGCACGTTTCCCATGAGGCTTTCAACGACCTGAAGGTTTCTCCAGGTTATTACACTGTGACTTCAGACCAAGGTAGGGAGCAGAGCCCAGCGTTAACCCTTGGCTGACGGCAGGACACGTTTCCCACCCCTCACCATTGTCCGTTCCCCCAGATGCTCATGGGATGGTGGAGTTCCAAGAGGCCGTGGAGCTGGTTGACGTCCGTGTCCCACTCTTCATCAGGGAGGACGATGATGATGAGAAGCAGCTGCAGGTGGAGGCCATTGATGTCCCCACCGGCATTGCAGAGATTGGGCGGAGGCTTGTCAACATCACCATCATCAAGGAACAAGGTGAAGGGCTGCAACTGTGGCACAAGATGAAGGGTTTTTATGTGTTACATGTCCAGATGGACTCATGTGGTTTCTAAGGGGATGCAGCCTGCCGATCTGAGCTCCCCCAGGTCACAGGTCAGAGATGTCCTTGGTGACTCTTTTCTTAAGTCACCTGGGTCTAAACTAGAGCATCTCTCAAAGCATCCAAGGGAGGGTTGTCATTCCTGGTGACAGAGACCCAAACTTTTGACCACCACAGGTGGCAAATACAGGGCTGACCATAGGCCTCTGCTGCTCCAGTTCATAAATCACTGGAGTAAAGTAAACCCTCTTTGCTGTTGTGCTGTGCTTGGGGCAGGTGAATGTTCCTAGAGATTGGCCTTTGCTTCCCATCTGGTTGTTTTGAGCAGGGAGCAAGAGTCAGGACTGATAAAGCCTCCAGCCCATGCAGTAATACTTCACAGACAGTTCACTCCCATGGATGATAGGAACTCTGTTGAGGGGGAGGACACCTGCATGTTTGTAATGTGATTCTTCATGTATTTGCTCTACACATTCCCTTCCAGCCAGCAGCCTCATCACCTTCTTGCAGCCAGCCTATTCCCACAGCCGGTTTGATAAGGTAGCCAAGATCCCTGTCCTGCGGGAGATCATAGACAACGGGAAATCCCAAGTCACATACAGGACACGAGATCTCACTGCCAAGAATGGCAGGGTAAGGATGATGCTCCTGGCCTTGGCAGGCAGGAATGAGTGGGCACAGAGGGCTGGGAAGGATCCAGCCCTGAGGCTGCAGAAGAGCAGTTGATGGGGCTCAAAGGGGATGTGGCTGTGAGAGGGGAGACCCAAGGCTTGCGGTTGGCACAAAAGCAGACATCCCTTTGCTTCCTGTGCCTTGGGGACATGAGAGGCTGACTGTACCTGAGACAGAGGTACCAGCTACCCCCTGAGCTGTGGGCACTGGGAGGCAAGTGGGGGTTCACTGGGAGACAAGGGCGAGCTCTCCGGGAGCCTTCCCTTGGATGCTATGGGCTATAATCACACATCTCTTCTTCTCCTCCAGGACTACGTCTTCACAGAGGGTGACCTGGTCTTCCAGCCCGGGGAGACTCGAAAGGAGGTGCAGATCCCCTTGCTGGAGCTGACTGAAATAGATACCCTCCTGCACAATTCCCAGCTCAAGCAGTTCGCCGTCGACCTCCTCCATCCCAAGTACGGCGCCAAGATCGGCCGATACCCCCAGACCACGGTGACCATCGCTGACCCAGGTAGGGGCTGGCAGTTAAGAGGTGGGAAATGGCAGCAGGGGGTGTGGGACCCCCACACGAGACCAGCCCACCCGAGGTGGTGTACAGAGCTCCAGCCCTGCTCCTCACTCAAAAGAACAGGCGGTGAGGAGGTTTCTGGTAGATTTGGGCCTCCCTCTAGAGGCGTTAGTGGGTATAGACAGCGGGTGGGAAGAAGACGGATAATCTATTTTGCTAAAGGAAACAGTGGATTTTTCATTCCTTTTCCTTGGGGATTTGAATAAAAAGCTGTAAAAATAAGTAAGAGGCAGGATGCACCATGAGCAGTTCTTGGTGGTTCCTGTGGGTGGACAAGCAAAACTGTAAGGCTTGTCATCAAGTGCGTCAATAACATAAAGGTATTTATCACACTACTGGTCATGAATACTGGGGGTACAAGGAAGTCCCTCATCACTGGATCAACCAGAACTGCTGCTGGGGTTGGAGAGGCTCTGGAGAGCTCTTGGCTGGACTTCGTGCATTTCTAGGAGAAGCAACGGGCAACTTGAGAAGGCTCTGCCTGTTTCCATCTTCTCTCATGGTTGCACAGGGCAACTGATGAAGATGTTGAGACATTATTAAATACATTCAGATGGAGCTAATGACTTTCAGAGGCAAGAAGGTGGTATCTTCCTTTCTTCCCACCTGGGCAGCCTGTGAGGAGCAGCAGGAGGTGCAGGACTTAGGGCAGGTCTGAGCCCGAATTTCACGCCAGCTTGCTGAGTGGTTTTGGGGGATGTCACCACCAAGTGCCTCATTTTCCTCTCCCTGCGATGGGGATTTACCCCTCAGAAATGCTTTGAAAGGGTCACTGATGATGCCAGGGCTCTTCTTTTCCTTCCATGTGGGGGATTAGCACTGATGTGACTTTTCTTCCTCGTGTTTGCAGAGGTGGTGGATAGTGTCCCCTCAATGACTGGCGTGGGCCAGGTCTCCCAGTCCCCCAAAGGCCGCCTGAGTGCACCGCTGAATCCCAATGCCCATGCTCTCAGCTCCAGGGAAATCCGCTTCAGCTGGTTTCCTCCACCAGGAAAACCTCTGGGGTACAAGGTAAGTGGTGGGTGTGGGTCCCATCCTGTGAATGTTTCACACATAGAGTCACCTGTGCCAAAAGGATGGGGAGAAGACGCTCAAAGGAGGGAGAAAGCTCACCACCTCTGGCCCCCTCCATCCTTGAGGGACCATTGCTGGGTGGGTGCGGAATTTGCAGGAAAGATACCTGCTGGGTTTATCGCCCTTTCTATCACTTACCATGAAATGCCCAGACTGTTCTGGCCTCTCGTTTCAGAGGAATGGCACAACACCTTGGCTGTCCCAGAGCAGATCTGATAAGAGATAGGGAATTTCTCACCCGCTACGGTGACGACCTGAAGGAATCATGGCTTGCTCTTGCTTTGCCAGGTGAAATACTGGATCCAAGGCGACCCTGAGTCAGAAGCCCATCTCATCGATGTCAAAGCACCATCAGCAGAGCTGAGTAACCTCTACCCCTTCTGCGACTACGAGATGCAAGTCTGTGCCTACAACGCCCTGGGTGAAGGGCCTTATTCTGACATCATCCACTGCCGCACGCTTGAGGATGGTGAGCAGCTCTGCTGTGTGGGAGCAAGTTGATGCCTGTGCACCAACCATTGGGGTCATGGCTCCAGATCTGAGCTTCTGATGGTCTTGGGGACAAGCACTGAGGGGTTCCCACTGTGACCCAGCTGTGATCCAGGGAACTTTGGGCACCTGCATGTGCTGGCTTCCAACTTCCAGTAACCCAGACCCTTTGCTTTTGCCTTTCCAGTCCCCAGTGAGCCTGGCCGCTTGGCTTTCAACGTCGTGTCTTCCACCGTGACGCAGCTGAGCTGGGCTGAGCCTGCAGAAACCAACGGGGAGATCACGGCTTATGAAGTCAGTTATGGCCTCGTTAATGAGGATAACGGTGAGAGCTCGTTTTCTGACCGGGGCAGCCCAGCCATGCTGAGGGGCTGGAATACACTTTTCACAGGCTGGGCTGGTCCCCAGCAGCAGAACCAGAACAGCTCCAAGCCCTTTTCTTGGGAAAACTGGGATCTGCAGGGGTCACTCCTGGATGCAGAGAAGACAGAAAAACCACCACTCAGGATTAAATCCTGCAAAGCCCAGAGGGCTCTCAGCTCCCATTCACTTCCATAGTGTTCTGCATTGTTTTTCATCTTGAAAACTTGGTTCATAGGCCTAGACCTAGGGCTAGGGTGCCAGGAAGATGCTATTTGGTGACACACCAGCAACAAGGAGACCTCTGTTGTAGGTTGACTTCAGTGTTCAGTTTGGGAATTTCCCCGAGACAATGTCATGCCTGTTGTGAGCAGCCCAAATAGCTGCCGCACCTTGTTCTAGAGCCTTGGTCTGTTGGCCAAGGGTGGGGTGATGGTGGGGTCCTCTCTGTCTCGTGACCTCCTGGGTGATATGTGTACCTGTATTTGCAGTACCCATTGGCCCAACGAAGAAGGTGCTGGTTGAAGATCCAAAGAAGCGCATGGTGCTGATAGAAAACCTGCGGGAGTCCCAGCCCTATCGCTACATGGTGAAGGCCAGAAATGGTGCTGGCTGGGGACCTGAGAGAGAAGCCACCATCAACCTTGCTACGCAGCCCAAGCGCCCCATGTCCAGTGAGTTACTGCCCTGCTGGTGTGGGGAGCTGGGGGGCAGGAACAGTGCTGGGGAGTGCTCCCCATCACCCCAGCTGCTTCTCTGCATCCCACCCACTCAGCAAATGCTGAAGTGAGAGCATGGGAACTCTGTGTGATTTTAAGCTGCATGTCTAATGGCACTTTCCACCTCTCCTCCAGTCCCCATCATCCCTGATGTGCCAATCATTGATGCAGAGGGAGGCGAGGACTATGACAGCTACTTGATGTACAGCACAGATGTGCTTCGTTCTCCAGCTGGCAGCAAGCGTCCCAGTGTCTCTGATGATTCAGGTACGTTGCTCTGAGTTTTGCAAAGGTCATTTTTAACATTAATTCTCCTTAACAGCTTTCAGCAATGAGCTTCATTTTTCCTTTCCTTCTCAAGGAGATGGGCAGATCCAAGTCACAGAGCTGGTGGAGATCACCCTTTCCAAAGCACGGTAGCTGCATACGTAGGAACACATGACTAGTCACAGTGTAAACAAGACCAGTTCCTTGTTGTAGCCATGAGGCAAAGAGAAATCTCAGCATGGGGTGGGAAAGGAACTTTTCATGGCTCACACTGTTTGTCTTCCGTTCCTGTTGCCATTTAGCTGGACCACGAGAGTTACCGCCAGCAAACAAACGCTGGCCAAGGCACAGACTCTGAGTCCCTTGGATGCTCAGGGTTTTGGCCAAGCCAACAGAAGGGAACTCGCTGAGTGTTGGGGATGTACTGGCCTATGAACTGGATCCCAGTGGATCCCTGTGGCCTCTGATCTCTTCCTCCATCACTTCGCTCTCTGAATGGTGCTGGCTCCCTTGTCTTATACTCAGACATTAAGGGGAAGATAGAGCATGAGTGAAATGACAAGGTTGGTCAATGGGATCTGGAGGGTCTTTCTTGGGGGTTTTCTCCAGGGCCTGGGATCCAGGAGCGAGGTCCTTGTCCTTTCAGAGAGCAAAGTAATGGGAACACCAGGAGTCTGACCACCCAAACATATATCAAGGAGAAAGGAAACCTCTCCTGAGCAGAGGACAGTTGTTGCAGAGTCTTCGTAACAGGGACAGGTGTATGGTGGGACTTTGACTCTCGCTTTTTGTTGTGATGGACACAGGGCTGGAAAACAGCCCTAGGGTTGAGGAACACCATGCATGTCACATTCCCACCATCCTCCACCTACCAGTCATACGATGGTTGAACCACCTGAACTCATCAGCCAACACCTGGCAAGACGGGCTGTGAACAGGTGTTGTTCCCACTGATGCAGATCATGCCAACACCAGTGCTTGCGTTGTCCCAAAAGGCTCCAGGTGGAAACACGTGCAGTTGCTGGGAGAAGACTTGGATCTTCGCCGCATCACCTGGAGGCTCCCACCTGAAACCATTCCCCGCTTCTCTGGCAGCAGCCGCCTCTCCTCGGACACCGAGGGTCTCCTCGGTGAGGAGGACAGCGATGGGGCTACTGGCAGCCTGACAAGGAGCAGGACCCCCCAGCCCCAAGCAGGTGAAGGATGGCTTCGTTACAGCACTGAGTGTCCTGTCTCATCCTGCTCTGAGCCAAGGGGCTGGGATTGCCCCGTTCGTGTCCCCTTCCTCCCCTCGTGTGCCCATCCTCGTGTTGGCGTGCTGTAGTCTACTTCAAAACCTTGTCCTGGTGTGTCTGCTCACAAGAGTGTCAAGGTAACCCTCATCTCGGCATGGACTTGGGAGCCTGCTAGCAAGTTGCTTCTACAAAAGACTGGACCATCAAGGCAGGAGCAAACTCAGATGATACCTGCTAAGTGCCACCTCCAAGGGCAGCTCCTCACCTTAATTAAGTGCCCTGTGCTTCTGGGGCAGATCTGCTGGACTGTAAAACAGAAATCACTCTTATGGGCAGCTGATCTCTCCTGGCCTGCTGGAAAGGGACATAGGTTTGTCAAGGACCTGAACAATGGAGCAGAGTTTGCTTTTCAGACCCCGCTGAGACAGGATCCAGAGTGAGATTTGGAGAAACTGCCTCCATAAAGGGCTATTTTTCTTCTACCTTAATTTTTTAATGTGAAACTATAAACCTGTGCTTGCATCAAAGGAGAGATGCGAGAGAACGTGGCGAGAAGCACAAGGCAGTGCCCCAGCGAGGCCGAGGTCTGGAGTTACCTTGGGCACCACGGGTGTCTCTGGTGCTGGGCATAGGGCAAAGTCTCCGTCAACCTGTTTGTTTCTGCGTCATCGTGTTGGTTGGTTGTGGCTTGTCCTAGGTGTAGTGCTCCAGAATGACCTTTTAGAGCAGCTGAAGCTGGGATGCAGCCAAGGCAGGACGCACCATGATGCCTCCTGCTTCCTCCCCACGGAAACTGGGGCAGCAGCCCTGTCTGCAGCCACATTCTTCACAATGTGCCCTCTTCTTTCACAGAGCACTTGCTGAATGGCCGGGTGGACTTCTCCTTCCCCGGCAGTGCCAGTGGCACGTTGACCAGGACAACCAACAGCAGCTATCATCAGCTGAGCTCACACGTGCAGCAGGAGCACAGGGTGATGGGAAGCTCCTCACTGACAAGAGACTACTCCACGATGCTGATGGGGCATGGTGAGTACCATGGTGATGAGACCTGTCCTTCCCTTCCACCCCCATGACTGTCCTCAGACCCACGCCCTGCAGGTCCCGTTGTGGTGAGGCCTGTGTTCACAGCTAAGGTGGCCTATGAGCCAGAGATCTGGAAGGTCACATCCTCACCACTGATGTGCAGGCGCTTTGCTGAGGCCACCCTGATCCCAGATCACTTTGGAAAGGGTTCCCATCCCTCCCATGAAGAGCACTTGGGAAGGGGAGCTCCATCCTTCTCCTCACATTGTGAAGCACTTTGGAAAAAGCACATTTCTTTTCTTCTTACTCTATCTAGCAGCACAGTTACCTTTCAGCTCCACATCTGTACATCAGCTAGTGCTGACAGAGGGTTGTTAAAAGGTTCTTCAAATTTCAGCCTTAAAAAGCCACCTCTGCAGGAGCCAGCACCTGGGCTGAGCCCACTCTGAAATCTCCAATGGTGTTTTTCTTTCTCTTGCACAACTTCTGTAGATTACCCGGGGAGACTCCTCCCTCCCATCCATGAAGATGCTGGGAGGACAGTCCCACGGCCCAGAGATGTGGGTTTCAGGAAAAGGGTAAAGGTGAAGGGTTACTACCCCAGCACTGGCTTTCGGGACTCTATAATCATGACCGATGGGTCTGCGGGGATTTGCAAGTATATAGGTACAGCTTTGTCCAGTGTCTCCTCCCAGCCATGCATCACATAACAGCCAATCCACCAGCCATCCATGAGCTGTTGCCATCCACCGCTGCCCCCAAACCCTCTCTCCATGGCTTGCTGTGTGCCACACTGATCTTCCTACTGACCCGAGCTGTGCCTTCATCACACCACCTTTCCATTTGCAGATGACTTCAGCTGTGTTTCAAGCCAACTGGGCTGAGTAATGCTCACCACTGCTGCCACTGATCAGCTCATTGTCTCCATCCTCTTCATTCCTAACAATCTTGTTCTCAGTCTTGCCCCACAGGCCTTTGGAGGATTCTTGGGGAGAATGTGTGCTCTATATGAGATGTCCCTCTGAAAGCTCCTTGGCCAAAACCCATGTTGATGAGGGTCTTCAGTCCCTGAGTGTCACCTGGGAGGCTGCTGTGCTCACCATGAGCCTTGTGTCCCAGTGAGCTGAGTTGGGGGACAACCAGAGCACCCAGTCCCTGGTCCAAGCTGCCCACAGCCCCATGAACAGTCCCTGGAGGTGCTGGGATGCTTTAGCTGTAGATCAGGGCCAGTCTTAACTGAGCTACATCTGAAGATGTCTGTGAAGCTTCTGGCAGACTGGACAGGGTGCTTTGAGGTGAGCAAGGGCCACGCACAGCACCTGGGACCCTGCTCTGGTCTTTCTACCACAAGGGCACAAAGCTTACCTTGACTTGTCCAACCCAAGGTTGGCCCCCCAAGACCATGGGACATCATTGTAGCTGTGCAGAGCCAGCCAGTCCCACCTCAGGATGGGCCATCTTGCAGAGATGACAGCTCACACCACATTCTCCCTGGACCATCAGTACCATCCCATGCTTGTGTGTGTGTCACTCTCTCCTCTCCCCCAGCTCCCAAACCTCCACCCTGATGTTCCTCTTTTGTCTCAGACTCCAGGCTGCCGCTGGGCATTCCCGACACCCCCACACGCCTGGTATTCTCTGCCTTGGGACCCACCTCCCTGAAGGTGAGCTGGCAGGAGCCACACTGCGAGAAGGAGGTGCAGGGCTACAGCGTGCAGTACCAGCTCCTCAACGGAGGTCAGTGAATGGGCAGTTGGTGGTGGAAGCTTCTGGTAGTGGAGAGTCTGGTCTGGGTCTTCTCCTGGGCAGCTGGCTCTGGGTGACCCTGCTTGAGCAAGGGGGGTTGGATCAGATGACCTCCAGAGGTCCCTTCCAACCTCAACCAGCTGGGGATTCAGGGACTGATCCCAACTCTGCATTTTGTGTAGCCTTGAGGAAATGTCTCAGCTACCCCACAGTTCTCATTCCCCATTTTTGCTGGGGTTTCTTGTGTGGTCGCACCTCCAAAAAACCTTGGACACCTTCTCTATCAGCCCAAATATTTTAGTCGAAGGTTTTTTCTATCAAGTTGGACTTGGAGGAAAGACTGCAGTGGAAATCTCTTATTTTTAAATGAAACTTCAGGCAGTGTTCATGAAAATGTAGTTCCCTTTGGATCAAAATCTCTGAGTTTTCTAGAAGCCACTGTTTGTCCCAACCTTTCTTGGGAACAACGTTTCATCCTGCACTAGCAGTTGTTGGTGGCAAGGTGTGGTGGGGATGGCTGAGGTTGTGGGCCCTGGATGACTCTTCCAGGCGGTCTGTTTGAGGAAGAGTTTAGGCGAAAGCCAAAGCTCTGTCTTTGCACCTGCAACGTGGTGCTGACATTCCCCTTCCCTGTGTGTCCCAGGGGAGGTGCACCGACTCACCATCCCCAACCCCAGCCAGAACTCGGTGGTGGTGGAGGACCTGCTGCCCAACCACTCCTACGTCTTCAAGGTGAAGGCACAGAGTGAGGAAGGCTGGGGCCCTGAGAGGGAAGGACTCATCACCATAGAGTGCCAGGTGGACCCACGGAGCCCGCTCAGACCTCTACCAGGTGAGGTGGGTGGGGGACAAGGGGAAGGTGGCACTGATGTCTCTGCTGCTCTCTACAGTGGTGGCCCTGATGTTTTATCACTCCTTACTACCTTCTGAGTTGTCCTTTCTTTCCTTTTGAAATAGGACCTTCTTCCCCATGCACTCACCTTCCACTAGCTGTCTAGATAGCTGAGACCTTCCAGCTCATTACACAAATTATGTGTACAGACCCTTCTCAGACTCCTCCTCGCCACCTTCCCTGATGCTGACCTCTCGCTCATGTCCCTGCAGGTTCACCCTTCACACTGAGCACCCCCAGTGCTCCAGGACCACTGGTTTTCACTGCCCTCAACCCTGACTCCCTGCAGCTCAGCTGGGAGAGACCCCGCAAGCCCAATGGCTCCATCTTGGGCTACATGGTCACCTGTGAGATGCTGCATGGAGGAGGTACAGTATCAGGCTGTGGAAGAACAGTTCCCTGTGTAGGTCACAAAATTCCTTTAGCAAAGGCAGCAACTTGGTGTGTTTTTGCTGGGACAGACAACAAAGTTGGCTGCTTGCATCAGTACAAAGTGGAGATATGAGGTTGATTCCAGACCTGGTTGCTGCTGGATTCTGATGCTTTGTGTCCTTGCACGGCCTGGTATAACAAATGCGGCAGGAATAGGAAGGACCTGTAGCTTATTGCAGCCCAGACCCAGTGGAGGTTGGTTGTTGAGGATCACTACTGTACTAAAATAGGGTTGTCTTAACACTCAATAGAACTGGGTGGTGTGATCCTACAGTCTGTGGAGGATGTAGAGCTTAGGGAAAGCCAAGACACTGGCCAGAGTTGGGGGGAGTGTGTTTGGAGGGGCCATCACTCATCTGTCTTCACCACTGGTATTTCTGTGCGGATTAGGGGAGCCCAGGAATATCTATGTCGAAGGAGACAATCCAGAAACTAACCTGACCGTGCCACACCTGAGTGAGAACGTCCCTTACAAGTTCAAAGTGCAAGCCAAGACAACCCAAGGCTTTGGGCCGGAGAGAGAAGGCATCATCACCATTGAATCTCAGGATGGAGGTATGGTACCATGCCTTTGTGGAGGTGGAAAGATAAGAAACATCTCAGAGTAGGGAACACAACACCTGGAGTTCCTTTCCAGCTCTGGTGGTCACTCCATTTTCCATGAAATGCATGGAGACATTGTCTTACACAAAGACAATGCTGTGCCTTGTGAGCACTGTCCCAATCCTGATGCACTGAATAAGAGAGGATCCTGAGGACCTGCCACTGTTTAATTTATTAGGAAACTTCTACCTTATGCCTGATTGTACACAAACCTGGAGGCACCTTCTTATAGTACACAGGCCCTCAGTCCTCCCAGTTGCTCCTAAACCCGGCTCTGATGCCAGCAAGAGAAACCTCCTGAGCTGACTGTTCCTGCTCGCTGTACAAGGTCAAAGGGTTGGAAACTCCTTGTCTTCTGCCCGACTTGTCCCTTTTTCTTCTCCTCAGGCACTTTCTCCCAGTTTGGAGGCCAGCAGTACATGAGAGAAGTGTACAACTTCCCCACCGAATACACCACCAAAACCAGCATCAGCCATTCCTCCCTGGATCCCCACTTCACAGGTAGGGGCTCGCTGCCTGCTTGGAAACCCTCGGAAAGCAAAGGATAACTCTGCTTGTCCAAAGGCCTGTGGTAGGGAGAGAGGGTCCATCAGGTGGGATGGATGAAGACGACCAGACCCTTTCCTACACTGTGTCCCCGCTCTCTCCAGAGGCAGTTGCCATTGCTTCCCTGCATGCTGTCCAGTCACAGAGGGAACGCTGAGTTTTCAGAGCCCCCAGGGCTATTGCTAAGGACCAAATCATAACTCTTACTGTGAGGTTAGGTCTCTTCAGAGTAGATAAAAACAAAGAACTGTGATAACCATCTTTAATTACATCAGTGTAGTTGTCCCATGCTGTTGCCCTTGAGTTCAAGGACTCATGGGCTCACCCTGCAACATGAGTTTGGGAGCTGTTAGGAAATCCATCTTATTGACTGACAGCAAAGTGTTGAATCACTTGGCTTGGAGAAGTTTTCCATCGGTGAAAGTAGTATTTGAGGAGAAATCTCTGCCAGGAATCACCAGGTAGAGCAGATCCTGTTCTCTGTGACCCCACAATCAGCAGGGTGTCCTGACCTCTCGTTGCAGACGGCATGCTGATGACGAGCCAGCGAGTGGAGAGCGCTAGCAGCACCCTCACCAAACAGGTCACCAAAGAGTTTGTGAGCCGGACCGTGATGTCCAGCGGGACCCTCACCAAGCAGATGGAGAGGCAGTTCTACGAGGCCTGAGCCAGGGCAGGCTGCCCACCCATGGGATGCCGCCATTCGGGTGGCAGGACTTTGTGGAGTGATCCAAGGGTGCTGCATCCAGATGCTGCCACAGTGCCTGGGCAGAGACCCTCCACAGCACTTCAAGCTCTGGACCTCTCCTTTGCAGCCCAGCGCACTCAAAGCTCTGGCACGGTTGGGTCATCAGGTGTGTGCTTGTCCTTCAGGGTTTGTTCACCCTGTCCTGCTCTGAGAGAGACTCACTTCCACAGAGTGCACAGAGATGTCTTCCATGAACCATCACTGCTCACTCCAATACCATTCTTCAGTGCCCCCTCATCCAAGTACACCTGCAGCAATTCAGGTGTTTCAATGGCTCCAGCCTCCCCAGATAAATGTAACAGAATGATTTATTCTCAGGTCCTCAGTTTTGAGAGGATCGCAGCTGGTAGCATCCTGATTTATAGAGGGTTCATAGAGGGTCACCGTTCCCATCTGTGCTCCAGGCTCTCCAGCACCTTGGCTGTCCACTGGAGATGGTTATTTTGTTCTTTTTTTTATCTTATTTTTTAATATGAGAGCTGCAAGATAGGGGTTCAGGGTAACCGATGCTTTCTTACTGCACCTATTTGTGTCTATTCTTCGCTGCTAACATTTGGTACCATGATAGCAAAGTACAGCCTTTCATTTGTATAGCATTAATTGTGGCCTTGGCATTTTTTGGCATAAAATATTGTACAGTTTTCGTAGTCTATATATAAAAATGTATTTTATTATTTTATTAAAAAAATGGAGGTGGACATATGCTGAATATTGAGGCTATGCTGGGACTGTGACTGCTGAGAAACCTGAAAAACTGGAAGAAACTGGTTAAGGGCTCAATCCAAAGGCCACTAAACCCCATGGAAAGCCTGTTGATGAGCTGGTGGGCTTATATTCTCCAGCACCAGACAGGGCCGGACCTGCTCCCTGCACAGCATCCACCAGCCCAGAGGTCTGCAGCCACCGCACCCGCAGGCAGAAGGGCTGGGAGCTGCCTGGAGATGGGAACGGTGCCTGGGATTTTCAACAAGACTTGATGTGCAGAGCGTGAGATTTTTGGGCACGTCTTTTAAAAAAGATCTTTTGCACAGCAGCAACATCCAGAAAGGGACCTGCAACGTCTCAGTAAACACAAGGGAAGAGCAAGGCTGGGAGCAGCGGTCTCGCTCCTCATCCTGCGCCAGTCTCTCCTTCCGCCCTTGGCTTTAGCTGATCTGGGATGGTGCTGGGTGCAGCGCTGAGCTGAGACCTTGCTGGGCCTCGTTTCCTGGCTCTGGGCATGATGCCTGATGTCTGGCTGCCTTCTGCCAAGGAGAACGATTGGGCTGAACAGCACGTTTCCCTGTCGTGCTTCAGCTGCGCGGAGCAGGCGCGGAGCCTGCCGAAAGCAGGGATCCTGCTCAAAGCAGCAGCTGCCACCGTTCTGGGTCAGAGCTTCCAACCAAAACCGCAGCTGCCTGGTCTCCCCGGCAGCATCACCTGCCTGATTTGATCTGACGTTGTACCTTGGCTTGTCTTTTTATTTCGGAATGAGGGGAAGACTTCCCAGCACTGACACGACTAAGAGCTCCCTTTCCTCTCCAGGCTGAGTGGGATGGGTTGTATGTGTTTGAACCAAAGACGCATGAGGATGAGTAAAGCCCACCGGAGTCCCCACAACTGCAGATGGAGCTAGATCAGTTTTGA
The DNA here is from genome assembly GCF_037038585.1 of Patagioenas fasciata. Classification (NCBI taxonomy): domain Eukaryota; kingdom Metazoa; phylum Chordata; class Aves; order Columbiformes; family Columbidae; genus Patagioenas; species Patagioenas fasciata. Next base: position 4,447,706 of record NC_092537.1, on the reverse strand, counting down.
AGTTGGGTCAAGAACTATTTCATCGATCCTGTGGTTTTACTGTGCCTTCAGGAAGCGCTTATTTTTCCTGAGCAAGCACCAGGGGCGCTAGCCTGCCTCCCCGTTGCCCTCTCACCTTTGTGGCTGGGGTTTCCTCTCCAGCTGACATATCTCCCGCTGCACAAGGACTCTGGGATACCTTTCCCTGTGCTTTGTGGTCCAGGGTAAAACACTGAATACAGCCTCAAAAGGCAGGCACACTTCCACGCTTTTTAACCAAAGACTATGCTGTTATCTGAGCGAAGACTACAGCCCGTCAGCTGTGGCTCTCCAGGGCATCGCACCATCCCCAAACGCAAGAGGCTGCACACCTAACCCTGTCTTGCACTACAACAGCGTCACTTCTTAACTTCCGTCTGCTCATCAGGGCTGGTGGTGTTTCAGCCTTTCCAAGGTGGATCCAGCAGCCTGCTCCAACAGCAGGTCTTTGATCAGATGGCTTCTTATTGCACTCAATAAATGTTTTCTCTACAGCCTGTCTCTTTCTTGTTTTTTTTAAGAAATAAAAAAATCCCCCAAATACCCTTCATCTGCAGCAGATGAAGGACATGTGCCAGAAGCAGATACCCAAGCAGGCTTCTGTCTGCTGCTCCTCCACCACCATCCCCTCCTGTGCCTGCAGCTCCAGAGGTACTACTGGACCCCGCATCCCTGGTAACGGCTCATTACACCAGTGCAAACTGGAGTTAAACCAGTCTCCTCTGAGGAAAGCTCCTCAGTGACTTTGGCATCAGAGCTTGGCTCAGGTGGGCACAGAATGACTGTGCAACTGCTCAGTGTTTATTAGGCGAACGATGCAGTAAATTGATTCCCTTGTGAGGCGAGGAAGGCAGCCGTCTCTCGGAGGGAGGTCGCTCCTCTACAGGGGCAGCACCTTCGCCCCTTCGGAGGGTTTGGTGAGGTAGAAGGTGGCTGTGCGGCTGTATTTCTCCTAGGAGACAAGAAGAGCGGTGAGTGCTGGTGCTGGGGGATGCTTTTGGCCTGGTGCAGGCAAGACCTGCCAGAGCTGGGGGGAGAAAAGTCCTGCTGGTCAGCCCAGCTGTGCGTCTGGCCCAGCTGCTTCTTGAGGTGTTTTTGGGGACAGCGTGCTGTCCTGGCCCATGAGGTTCTGCCTCTTTCACTGCCCCTGTCTCCTGACACCCCATTTTCTGTTGTTTTCAGCTATCGATGCAGGCTGAGCTGCTGATTTAGAGAATATTGATGACGACATGAAGATCTTACCTGAGCTGTAACTGCTGGTGCTGAGCTCGGCATTGCCTAAGCTCAGCCTGGATTACTGTTGCCTAGACAGATTTAGAATTCCTGAAGCTGACCTGGCACCTTTTTGCTCACTTTCTAAACGTAGTAAAGTCCTTGGGCAGTGCTCTGTGACCAGCATGGTGCTGAACTGCCTGCAACAGACTTGGGGCTCTCCCTGCGTGGTGCTGGATGGGCTACACCAACCCCAAGTTCCTCAGGAGAGCAGCTTCAAGAGCATCCCCAGGCCATGCCCCTGAGTGTTTCCTTGGGATCTTGAAGTTAATCTCCAAGTACTTTTTTGCCATGTACCTGGATGTGGCGCTGGGCCTCCTCTGCAGCCTCAGCCTTCAGCAATGTCACCGTGCAGCCTCCAAAGCCTCCCCCGGTCATCCTGCTGCCATAAACCCCCTTGACCTCCAGTGCTGCTGCTACCAGCTCATCCAGCTCCGGGCAGCTCACTTCATAGTCATCCCTGGAGAGAGGAGACCCATGGTCAGACCTATCCTGCACCCAGGCCACAGCCCCTGCACCACAAATGACTAAAAGACACATCTCAGTGCACCCATTGCTGTAGCAAACTGCAGCCAGCCCTGCCCAGGGGTGGTTCATCCTCACCTGAGGGAGTTGTGACTCTCCACCATCAGCTTCCCAAATGTCTTGTAGTCCCTGTTCTTCAGTGCTTGCGCTGCCTGCTCTGTCCGCGCTATCTCGCTGATGACGTGCCTGGCCCGTCGGTACACCTCCTCGCCCAGCCGGCTCTTGGCCGCTGCACAGATACACCCATCCTTGCAGCAAAGCTGCTCAAGCATGGCTGCATCCTGCAACCCTTTATCCCCACTTGTGGCATTCTCCTGTCCCTGTGCATGCATCCACCCATCCACCCCAGGGGCTGCCCTGCAGTCTCAGCCCATGCCATGGGGCACTGAGCTCCTGCTACCCCAAGGAGCAACCTGAGCCACGGTCCCCACCTTCCAGCTCAGCCATGGTGGCATCTCGCAGGCTCTCCTTGCCGAGCGCCGCCGCTGCCTCCTCGCACTGCCGCCGGCGCGTGGGGTACTCGCTGCCCGTCAGTGTGTGCCGCACATTGGAGTTGGTGATGAGAACGGCCAAGCTGGCATCGGTCAGTGGGACAAGGACGGTCTCCATGGACCTGCAGCAAGAGTGCAGCGTGGGCTTGTGTGCCCAACCCCTCTGCCCGCCCCGGCCTCCGGCCATCCCGGAGGCCACGTGGCAAGCAGCTCCTGCCTCTGCAGAGGCAAAGTCCATGTGGTTTAGCATTTTGTTTGAGCATTCCACTCCCCATTATTAGCTCCATAATGGACCCTAATAACTTTGTGGGAAAGACAGCCCAGGCAAATAGCAGAAAGTATGCAGGAGGAGTCAAGACACTGGAATTAAAATGCGGGGAGTCCCAGCTCTGCGATGAGATTTTGGGCTGGGTTCAGGGCTTAACCCCTTCCTGCATTCCTGCATTTATTTCCTGGCCACAGGAACAGCTGTCCCCGCTTGCCCGGGGAGATGGACAGAGCTCAGCAGGCTCAGCACTTGGCCCTGACCTGCAGTCAATAAGCAGCGCGTGGCCTTCCTTGCCCATCACGGATATGAACTGGTCCATGATCCCACAGGGCATGTCGGCAAACGTGTGCTCCGCTTTCTGGCACAGCAGTGCCTTGGCTACCAAATCACCGTCATCTGTGCCAGAGCAGAGAGATGCAGGTTAGCTCTGGGACCTTGGCCCCTTGCCCTCGAGCAGGGGGAGACCCACCCAGGAATGGAGCTGCCGGGGGCCAGGACCGGCTACTGCCTTTACCGGGACAGAGCTGCTGGAGGAAGGTATAAGTGGCCACCTCCAGAGCGGCCGAGCTGGAGAGGCCCCCACCCAGGGGGATGTCACTGGCTATCACAGCGCTGAATCCCGGCATGGGACCACCTGCAGGAACAAAAGGGTGGAGGGGGGGAACATGAGCCATTGCATGGCTGGGGGCTGCTGTGTCCCACAGCTCACGGGTAACCAGCTCCCAAGAGAGCAGAGCCCCTTGTGATAACCCATTTTAAAACACAGAATGACCCACCGCACCCCACCAAAAAAACCCACAGGGGTCTGTGGAGCTGAAAGCTGGAGCCTGGCTCCGGCAGCAGCTGCAGGATTGCATCGGTACTGGAAGAGCCCCTGGAGCACACGGAACGCCAAGCACTGAGCACCATCCCCGTGTGAGGGGGGCTCTAACCCCCCAGCAGACTGAGCTTTACCCTTGTAGTGCTGGATGACGCCCTTGACATAGTTGGCCCAGCGCGGCTGCCCCGGGCTCAGGGGGCTGCTTTGGCTGGGAGCCGGGAACTGCACCCTGCGGGGCTCATCCGCGTCCGCCGAGGTGGTGATGATGGAGATGGTCCTGTCCTTCGTGCGGGATCCCACCAGCACCGTCCCCAGCTGCAGGGCCTGGGGGGGTAAGAAGTGGGCTCAGACCCTGTGGCACATCCCTGCTGGTGGCAGGGGACAGCCGTGGCTGCTTCAACCCACAGCTGGCAGCACCCAATACGTGTTACCCTTACCTATGTCCACACAGAGCCACTACTCCCCCTAGCTTGTCACAGCGTTAAGCTTTCTGGCTATTTAATGTCACACACAGTCAGTCTTAGCACAGAAATGTTGTGACCGGCCACCCCAGCTCAGTGCTGGGGTGATGGCTGCTGGGCTCCTGAGGAGTGGGAAGCTGCTGTGAAAGGCCTTAGAAAGTTATCATGTCTGCAGGGAAATTCAGCTGACCTGCTCCCACGCTCCTCTCCCTCAAAATAATAAGCTGTAGGATTTGATTTAGGACTGAGTGGGGGCTTTCCTACAGAGCCAAAGGAGGGCAGGAAGCCCCAGCTGCTTCGAACCACCTCTGCCACCGAAACATCGCTCTCCAGGCATGGAAAATTATTTGACAGAGCTGCAGAAAAGCAGCTTCAGCCCTCCAAGAGGGAGTCGGGGAGGGGGAATCACTTCCTCCCTACAGTGATTTAGGAGCCAGACTGTGGGGTGCTGCCCCGATGCTCCGGGTCCCACTCCGGTGGTCCCGGGCGCAGCGGGGGGATCCCGAAGGAACATGCAGAGGGAGATGGCAGCCGGGAACCCCCGGAGATTGCAGGAGGGACCCGGAAGGGTGACCAGCGAGGGATCCCGGGACGGCGGAGCACGGCCCTTACCATGGGCAGCACGAAGCCGCAGTTGTAGTCGGTGTGCTCGCCGATGAGGTTAACCCTGCCGGGGGCCCACGCCGCCAGCACCGGCGCTTCCCCGAAAGCCGCTTCGTGCTCCCGGCGGGCGGCCGCCAGTAGCCGGGCCGACCCGAGCTCCGCCGCCTCCGCCATGGCTGCTCCGCTCCGCTCCGCTCCGCCGCCGGGCCCGCACTGCCCCGTTACCCCGTTACCCCGTTGCCCCGGCGGCCGGGTTCGAACCCGTGCGTCAAAGGGACCCCGGCGGCGCTGGGTGTCCCTGCCCCGTGACGCAGCCCCTTCCACGCGCCGTGCGCGCTCCCGGTCGCGGCCTCGGGTGCGCTGTTGGTGCGCGTGCAGCCCTATAGGCAGCGTGAGAGTCCCGCCTTATACATAGTCCTGTGTGTACCTATGGCGGGGCCAGGACCTGATACTTTTTATACATATACCTATATCCGTATCCCCATACCTGCGTTGTCCTTATATATGGAGATATATTTATATATATATATGCACCAGTGTCTCTGCTATATGTGCATTTTATGCCAATATATATGTCAATGCATGTATTTTACAGATACGTGCAAATATCTGCATTACACCTATATATGCCAGTGCCTGTCTGTGCTATTACAGCTGTACAAGTACACACACACATATGTATGTATATGCCGATCTGCCATGTGGAGGGGTGTATATATACATATGTTTGTGGCCATATGGCGATAGCGGTCGGTCCGTGCCCGCGGCAGAGGCGGGTGGGTGTGAGCCAGAGGGCTCCTCCCGCGGGGCGGCCGGGCTGCTCCGCTCCCGGGGCGGGGTCGGTTCACGTTCCCGGTTCCCGTTCCCGTTCCCGTTCCCGTCCGACGCAGCCGCCGCCGTGGGACCCCCCAGGCCGGCGAGACGAGCCCATGGCCCGGAAGGAGCCGCTGCTGAGCGCCCTTAAAGGTGAGCGTGTCCCCCCCCGGGCCGGTACGCGCTTCCTCCCGCAGCCCTCGCCTGGAGACCCAGCACCCCGCTGCACCGGTTTGGCCGGACCGACGGGGCCGGGGGGCGGGCTGGGGCTCCACGGGCCAGGGGCCGGCGTGACCGGGTGTTTGCACCAGTGCTGCTGCACCTGCTCTGGACTTCGAGGCAGTTTCCCAGAGTTTGTGCCCGGTGCAGCCGCGGTGGGTCCAATCCTGCCGGGGTGTCGGGCACCTCCCGCAGCGCCTGAGACCCACCCTGGGGCTGTGCACAGAGCTGTTCCCATGGGTGTCCTCCCACCAGTGGGGGCACCCATGGATGCTGATGCATCCCTCCCACCGCAGGTGGGGTGCTGCGGCTGCGGGAGGGTGGGGGGCCCTGCACGGATGCCTCGCCACACCTCACATCCCTCTGCCAGCTGCTGGAGAGCATCCTGCGCAAGGGGCTCCGACGTGAGTGGCTCTTAATTGCCAGGCAGGGGGTGGCAGTGTCCCAGAGCCTGTGACGAGGGGGTTTGTGCTCCCTTTCTCCCACAGAACCATCCTGGGGCTTCAGGAGACGGGATTACTGGCACTGGCTGGAGCAGCTTCCCACAGAGGACAGTAGCAGGTGAGGGGCTGTAAGCCAGGCTGGGGATGAAAAACTGAGCCATGGTGGCATCCGTTGTGATGTGCTCATCGTGAAGATTGTGGGTGTGGAGAAGATGCTCCCCCATGCCACCAAGGTTTCAGCCCTGAGCTGCTTCTCCTCTCCACAAACAGGCCGACCCCTCTCTCCATCAGCATCCAGAAAGCCGGCAGGTGTGAGAAGGTCCAGACGGCGCAGGGCCGCGGGCGGTACTTTCTGCGCTTGGCCCTGCAAGGGAAGGTGCTGGCGGCGGCCGTGCAGCAGCTGGCACAGGCACCCCGGCTCCTGGAGGTGCGGCACACGGCGGGGGAGATGCTACCAGTGGGCAATGGGCAATGAAATGGTAGCATAATTATGGTGTTTGTCTGTGTTTCAGTTTTATGATCCGGTGACCTCCATCCTTGGCAATGAAGACCTCCTGGGTAAGAAAGTGGCACTCCAAGGTGGGATGTAACCTGCCCCGGGGTGGCTGTCGCAGGTGTTATTGCACTGTGCTGCTGCTGCGGGTCGGGGGGGATTGTCTGCTGTGATTTTTTTTTTAAGCTAAGCTTAGTGGTAAAAAAATCTAAATATGCTGCTGCAGTGATGGAAAAAGAGGTGTAAATATTTAAACACTGTTTGAGTCCATCTAAGGTTGGTTTTTGTGTAACGGGATAGGAAAATTGCTTCTGAAATGTCTTCCATGATGTTTCTTTGTACCAAGGATGCTGGTTTAAGTGGACCCAGCAGTCCAGGCTCAAGGGGAGCCCTTGGCAGCTGAGCCCAGCCTCCCAACCAACACCAGGGGTCACAGGGAGGGTTTGGGTGCAGTAAATGACTGCATTACCCTGACAGACTGCACCACTCCATCCACAGCTGTGCTCCTTGTGAGAGCCAGGCCAGGTGAAAGCCTTTAATCTTCTGATTATGATAAATAACCCCTTGTTAAACCTGTGCCGGATGGCTTATATAAATCACCTGTGCTGCTGGTACATGAGCAGATTTGAGTCAGTGCAATTGCAAGGCTTTGTGCAGGGGAGCCTGGGCACCTTTGCTTTGCATTTAAGGGGAGAAAGGGAGAGAAAGGTGCTCATTAGCATTGTTTGCTGTGTGCCTTTGTCTGAATTTAGGGAAATGGGGTGTTGAACTGCAGTGCTTCTCTCCCCATGGTGGCAGTGAGAGCCCAGGACAAACCTGGACTGGGATGCTCTCAGGGCCTCCCTCCCTAGGGCTCATTAGTTGCACCAAAAATACCTTCATTCGGACCTCTGCCATGTCCCCGTGAGGCTGTGGTTGCTGGGAACCTGGTGGTGACACTGCCTCTCTGTCCCCATCCCTCTGCAGAGCCTTTCCTCTCACTGTTGCTGGTGGTGACAGAGATGGATTTCTCTCTGGACCTGCAGGTACGGTGACAAATCACGGGGGTGGTGGCTGGCACATGGCTGCCAGTGCGGGCCTCCAGCCCCTTTCTCACTGGGACTGATGGTGCTGACACTCCTTTGTTTGCAGAATTGCAGTTTCTTGGACGAAAGCTGGCTGCTGCCGGTAAGAGCTCATCTCTCCCTATCCTTTGGCCACTTGGCTTTTGCTGAAAAATGAAATGAGGAAGATAAGGAATGATTTGGTGGGGAGGGATTGCCGTGTAACTCTGCCCAGCTGTGGACGGGGTGGATTGGCTCGGGGTCACCAGCATGAGCGGAGCCACTTCTGCTACTGAGGTCGGATCCTGCTGAGTGCCTGCACTGTCACCAGGAGCAGATCCCAGCATTCCTGGGATTAAAGCCAAGCAAGAGTAGTACCCAGGCTGAAAATCCTGATGTAAATGCAGTTTTCTGATGCTCCCCTCCGTGATTTCTCACAAAACAAAAAAAATCCCCATTTCCCTGGGCTGACATGGATTATGTGTCTGGTTTCGCTCTTGGCTTTGCTTGGTGAAATACTGATGCCTTTATGAAGAACAGTAAAGGATGCCTTGATGTCTTTTAAAAATGAAGAGCATCCCTCTGCCTTTTTAACCCAAAAGAATCCCCCAAAAAAGCTCAAGGCGGCTTTGGGGCCGGTTACGGCGTGCCGAACTGCGGCACTGCTGCGGAAGCTGGGATCCCGCTGGCTTTTGGGCATTTCTAGCAGTAAGTGCTCCCGGCTGAACTGGCTGCGTTTTGGGTCCCTGGCTAATGTGATGTGACAGTAAGTGCTGCTGCAAATGGCAGTGGCTCTGGGCAGGGGCAGCACGGCTCCCCTGGCTGTGTCGGGGGGTGAGGGAGGAGGGCTCATCACCCAGTTCAGGGTTCACCTGCTGCTTTGCCATCCCACCTGTCTGGCAGGTTTGTCTCTCCAGGGTCTGGGCACAGCTGAATCCCAGGAGAGGACAGGGCTGAGCAGCCACTGATGGTCCCAGCTCAGGCTGGGGCACCAGGGACCAGCCTCTGCCTGTCTCCCAAAGCCCTGGTTTGGCATCAGTGCCAGAAATAACCCAGGGGGAGGAGTCCCCACCTTACCCCTCTGTTCTGGTCACATTCTTTGAGTGTCCCACAGCCATTGGCAGGGCCACTGTCACCAGCCACTCTCTTCCAGGTGTGCATCACTTACGAGACGGTCCCATGCCGAGTGCTAGGAATGGTGCTCAGGTAGGATCCTCCTTTCTGCTCTCTAGTGGGATCTGGACACCATGGCAGCCAAACCTCCCTAAAAAGGGGAGACAAAGATCTTTTTGAGAACATTGGGACTGTCTCGGTTGCTTTTTTCTCCATCAACTCAGGCTTGCTGGTATCTGCTGTCCATGGGGGACTTTTCCCTGCCTCCCTGTATCAGTGGAATATCACTGATGGTATGAAAGAGCTTGGGGAGCTGGGCTGGGTCCCTGGGGCTGAGCCAGAGCTCTGCTGCACCCCCAGATATGTGGATGGCCGGGTCTTTGTCACCGAGGTGCTCCCTGAGAGCCAGGCGGAGGTGGATGAGGTGGTGCTGGCTGGTGACATCCTCGATGAGATCAATGGCTGCTCGCTGAGAAATGCCTACAATGGGCAGGTGGGTGGGCACAGAGGGTTGGTGTGTCCCCCCCATCTTCCGCTCTCTTGCCCCCATCTTCCCCTCTGCTTCCCAACCCTTTCTCCAGGCTGGGGCAGTGCTGCAGAAGCTGAAGGGACAACCGCTCAGCCTCCGCCTGCTGCGGTGGTGGTGGCACGACGGGAGGGTATATGAGCCGCTGCTGCCCTACCTGAAGGTCCTGAAGGAGAAGGAGCCCCAATTCCAGCTCCAGTGCAGCCCCCGGTGTGAGGGGCAGACACGGAGGCTGCAGGGGGGCAGGTAGGGCTGTGGGGAGGCCCCAGGCTGGGGTCCCAGGGTTGGGGCAGCCCTGTGCCCACACTGCCCCAGTCTCTGCTCCAGCCTGTGGGGCCAAATCTGTCCCTGTGGCCTGGGGGTTGTGGGGGCTGTGGGCATCTTCCTCTGCAAAGAGCAGCAGGAGGATGCATGGGGTCCTTGCTCTGCTGTCCCTGAGCCCTCTTCTTCCCAGGCTGCTCTACAACCTGCAGTACCTGGGCCAGACCCGCGTTGGGAAGGTGAGGCGATGGGACAGAGACGTGCCTGGGGATAAATTTTCTCTCTTGGGTTTCTTTTTGCATGCCAGTGGGTTATTCCTTCCTTTCTGCTGTGTTTCAGTATGGTGGCAAAGAGGTGCTGGAGCAGGCCATCCCTGCTGTGCTGGAGAGGCACCTGGCAGCACAGGTGAGTGATGGGGCTGAGGGCATCCCAGGAAGGTTTTGATAAGAAAACAGGGAAATATGGCCTTTGCCCAGGGATAGTTTTTACATGCCAGCTCCAGGTTTGCTTTGCCTGGCTGAGTATTTGACACCCTGCAGCCCTGTGGGGTTTTTTTTCTCATTAGAAGAAGCTCTGCAGCCAGGGTGGGAAAGTGCATTGAGGAAAATAATACAAACACTTGCAGGAAAGCACCTGGAAAACTGTGGGGATGCTGAGCCTGGTTCCAGTGGTGCTTTAGGGCTCAGGTTGCTGTTGCTTGAGCCTTTGGGGTGGTTTGTTTAGGAAAAGATTTATGTGCAGTGGCACTGGGTGGTAGGAAAAAAGGGCAGCACAGGGAACTCCTTTAAAAAGCTGTGCTTGACTGTGCTTTATCGCCTCTGCTTTGAATAATCTTGCTCTTGTAAGTCTTATTAAAAAAGGAGCTCAGGGGCTTCTTGGCCCTCCATCCCCCCTTCAGGAGGTTTTATGTGATGTGAGGGAAGCAGAAGTCCTTGTACGGGAGAAGACTTCTTCCAAGGTAAATGAGCAACGTCCAAGGTCCTGGTGACTCCTGAGGCTGCAGTTCTCACAGCATGGGGACCCCAACTTGGGGGGGTCGTGGTGCCATTTTAAACCAAGAACTGGGACAACAGGGACTGACTGCAGCCCCTGGTGCCACCTCCCTCCTGTCCCCTGCACAGCTCCTGTGCCGCCACCCCTACCCCACTATCTCCTGCGTGGGACGCTGCCTGGACCGCAGCCACATATTTGCCTTCTGCGTGGCGTAAGTGCTGCCCGTGGGCCCTGGGAGGGGGGTATCGAGGGATACGGGTCTTAGAAAATAAATAAGCAACATCCAGAGCAGCCGCGGGGTCTCTGGTGTGGTTACAAGCCAGGGCTGGGCGTTCGGAGCCGCTCGCTCTGCCGGCTGATGTACGCGTTTCCATTTTTAGCGCTTCCCCCGAGAGCCCTGATGGGAGCGCGTTTGACTGTCTGGTGTTTGCAGCGAGTTCTGAGCAAGAATGCGAGGAAATCATCAGGAGAATTGGTAAGGGAAGGGTCTGTGTCTTCAGATATCAGAGTGAGATTGTGGAATACCAACAATTACAATTCTGGTCCACCCCTTGCTTGAGGTTACTGAGGTGAACAGATACTTTCTGGTGGGTTTGGGTTTATGTTGTGTGCTTTGTGCTTTATTATTTTTTTTTTTTAAAGAACTGCAAGAGAATTAGTTTATTTTAAGAAACAGCTTCTAGGCATACCCAGATGGTTCATTGTTTCCACTAAGCACTTGGAGGAAATGTTGTTTTTGAGGGATGTTATTTTAAAACATACTTTTCCTGCAGGAGCCCAGGCTGCTACTGCAGTTGAGCACCAAACCCAAGCATTCATAAATCTCATCACTTGGAATTCTTATTTTTAACCTGTGTGGTGCTTCTGAAATTACACAGCTCCTGGGTCACCAAGGGCCCTTCAGCTTCTCATGGGGACATCCCTGCCAGATGTCCCCTCAACAGGCCCTGCCCCAGAGGACAGACTGGCCCAGGTGATCTACCCAAGATCTCCAAAGTTTGAGATCATGCTTTAGACCTTTAGAGCAACTATGTTTACAATTTAGATGCAAGGAATTCTTTTTCCTTACAGGTTTAGCAGTGAGCAAAACACTTATGTAAAATCTAATTTAATCAGATTTAGAGCATGTTTTTAGCAGCTCTGGAGCAGATGTGATCGTGGTATTAACCGGGGGGGCTGTAGGAAGCTGCTAAGAGCACAGGGTGAGGAGTGCCTGTTTCTCCAGCTGCAGGATTTAAGCACACAGAGTGGTTTGTGTGACAAGGGACAGCCCTGGCTCCAGAACGATGCAGACCACGGCTCCTGGGAGCTGCAGTGGGTTTCAAGCTTTCAGGCTTTTGTGGAAGTGCTGTAAATGCACTCACTCTCTGAACAATGGTGCAGCAGGGCAGTGTTGACTCACCTCCTGCTCTCTGGTGTAAACCATCACTGGTCTTACTGAAATGCCACTTCGGCCACAGCACTTTGGATTGCATTGAAATAAATCCAGATAAGCTGGCTGAACCACTTCCCTGTGCTACTCTTCTGTGCCAACTCCAGCCTTACTAGTGCAGCCTGTTAGGAGCTGAGGAGAGCTGGCCTCACAACTTAATTTACATGTTAATTACCTGTTTCAGATGTAGTCAGAGCAGCTTTCCTCTAGCAGAACCTGACAACCTAGGGCTGTTCCCAGAAGCACTGCTGGGAAAACCAGACCTGTCTCTGCAGAGCCCAAAGAGCTTTTCTGAGTGAAGGTTTGTGTATAATCCTGTTTCATCAGAAGAGCTTAGATGGGAAATGAGAATCCATTCCGGTTTGCTTCGCAGGCTGTACACTCTCCAGCTGTATAATTAGCTTTTTTGCTTGCAACCCATCCTGTACTGCTGTTAACTGCAACTTGGATTGCAGAGAAACTGGGGGGGACCAGAGCCACACACACTCCACCCCTCAGCCCTGAGACATGGCTTGAGGAACAAGCTGGCAGTTTTGCTTTGCACAGACCCATCACGCCACAAAAATGAGCTTCCCCTCTATCTACTTTAAAAAAAAAAGTTTAGTTCTAGAGTTGTGCCAGAGCAGCTGACACTGGTAAGCTCAGCTTTACTAAAAAAACCAAAAAACAACAAACCCAAAAGACAGTTTCCCAGTCTGGGGTCTGGCAGTTGGGCTCCACTCTGCCTTCACTGGCCAGAAACCACAACTCCAGCTGTAGAAAACCTCCAAGTTTCTCAATCCTGTTGACAAAAATAAGTTGCCACAGCAGCAGTCCGGCCTGACAGGAGGATGAAGCTTCTGCCAGCTCATACAAACCAAATGACAAACACTCCTCACATGTGAATGTAAAACATTTAATTTAAAAATGTTGACACTACAATATATAAAATAGCTATTATAAATGCACATAGTGTATTCTATAGCTGCCAGGTTTACGTTTTTAGGAAACTGTAAGTTACACTGTGGTTAAGACTTGTAGTTTTCACCCTCTGAAAAAAGTCCACATTTGATCACAGTGATGTATGGTCAGACTAACAGCCCCAATTGTTAAACACTTGGATCAAGTCATAACCAGTTTTATTGCAAAAGGACCCTGTACACATTTATATCAATTCTAGTACCTTACAAGTTTAGCTACCCAACAAGTCATTAACATACAGAAACATGCATGAGAAGCAAGAAAGATCACCCATCCCCTTCTGCATATTAGCAACTTGTCACTCCTGAGCAACAAGGCTCACATCACTGAGGTTTATGTGAACAGTCACTTTTAGCATTCATCCTGAGTGAAAGATGGAATGACTTAAGTACAAATGCAACATATTATAAACAATTTCTTACAAAAAAAGTCACAAATTAAAACCAAAGTATTTTACAGAATTTACTACAAAACACCATAAAAACAGCCTTCACTTAAGCTCGCTCTCCCCGTATCCTGCGAGCCAACTGGATATCTTTGGGCATGATGGTGACTCTCTTGGCATGGATGGCGCACAGGTTTGTATCTTCAAACAGACCCACCAGATATGCTTCGCTGGCCTCCTGTTTCAAGAGCACAAGAAGAAATGCTGTTAGAAACCCCCAGCGAAGCAACGTCAGAGCCACACACACCAAGGCCCAGCAGGCCAGCAGCAATACCTGCAGCGCACCAATGGCCGCACTCTGGAACCTCAAGTCTGTTTTGAAATCCTGGGCGATTTCCCTGACCAGCCGCTGGAAGGGCAGCTTGCGGATCAGCAGCTCCGTGGACTTCTGGTAGCGACGGATCTCACGGAGGGCGACGGTGCCCGGCCTGCGTGGAGCGGGAAGGAGGGAGTGGGTGAGCCAGGGCGGGGGCTGCGGCAGCGCCGGGCCGGGCAGGGCCGGCGGCCTTACCTGTAGCGATGAGGCTTCTTGACGCCGCCGGTAGAGGGGGCGCTTTTCCGGGCCGCCTTGGTCGCCAGCTGCTTGCGCGGAGCCTTCCCCCCGGTGGACTTGCGGGCGGTCTGCTTTGTACGGGCCATTTCTCTTCACTTCCCTACGGACACAACCACGCGTGACACGGGGCCCAGCTCCCGCGGCAGCACGACCCCACAGGCCCGGCGGCATCGCGTGTCATCCTCCCCCCCCCGCCTTCCACGTCCAAGCCCCGAAAGCGGCAGATGTCGGCGAGCTGCCCCCTCCCCCGCCGCTGAGGCGGGCAAGCGGCCAGAGGCCTCCCCCGGGAGGGGGAGGAGGAGTCACGGTTCCCCTCCACCCCCGCTTCGCGTCGCGGCCCGGCCGCTCCCCTCCCCGAGGGAAGCGGACTGAGTCACGCCGCCTCCTTCTTCTTCCTGGGCCGCCCCGGAGAAGTGGGGGGGGTGGGGGGGGTAGGAACTGGCCGTGACTCAGGGCACGTAGGCAAGGCCCGGCCTGCCCACCAGGCTCCAGGACGAACGAAGGCCGACAACAGCCGCCACGCACCGCCGCCCAGCACGGCACGCCCCCGCCGCCCGGCACTCACCGCTCGGAGAAGAAGAAAGCACCGGTGCCGGTAGCACTGCGCACCGAAGCCTGCGCTGCTGCCGCCACTACCCACTCCGCAGCCAACCACCCGCTCACTGCGCCCTCCCCGCCGCGGGGACCCGCCTTTTACACTGGGGGCGGTACACGGCGCGATGATCTCACAATGCCTGGAAGCAGCGCGCCGTACCATTCGCCGGGACCTCCGCCGGCGCCGTGGCGTCACGACACACAAAGGCCGTGCTCCGGTTCCTCGGCGCTGATTGGTCGCACGCCCGACCGCTGATTGGTTGTTAAAGTAGGCGTCCGATTGGCTACAGTGAGCCGAGAAGGAGCCAATCGACGGCGGGCGGGAGCTCTGCGCGCTGATTGGACGAAACGGGGCACGGTTTGGATCCTACCCTTTGTTGCAAAGCTCCACAATGGGAAGTCAATAGGAGCGGGGCGAGCGGCGGCGAGGCGCGGCGGGGTGGCGGGCTCCCCCGGGCACCCCCCGCCCGGCCCCGGCGGCCCCCGCCGCCTCCCGGCCCGCCCCCCTCACCCCCGTTAGATAGCGCCTTTCCTGGCGTGTGCTGCGGAGGCGCCTGGCAGGGGGGCTGCGAGTGGTGAGGGCCGGGCCAGGCCGCGGGGGCCGCCCGGGGGGGCGGCGGGTTCCCCCCCCGCCTCCGCCTCCCCCGGGAGCCGCAGCGCACAGGCCGTGGGGAGCGGCGCGCAGGCCGCGGGAGCCTCCGCTTTGATGGTGCTTCGTGCGGGGCCCGCGTCCCCCCCTTTCCCCCGCCGCGTTCGCGAGTGTCAGCGGGGACGAGCGAAGCCCTCGGCAGGGAAAGGGGCTCTGGCGGCACCTCAGGCGTCTTTTGCCCGGTTTTATCATCGCAGCAGCCCTGGGACGCTTGTCACAGGGCTGGGGTTTGGACTGGGCAGCTCTGCCAGTGTGTGACCCCCCCCACAAAAGTCGGGAGGAGGCTGACCCTTGGCCCTGGGAAGGCCACCACGGGCCGCAGGATCACGCAGGGGCTGGGGCTGCACCCCTCTGTGCCTCCATTCCCCAAATCCCACTGGCTTTGTAGGTCACCTTACAACTCCCCAAACTAAAGCAAATTGCAAAGTTTCATTGCAAGTAGAAAGCCAGAATCCATGTTCCTTGTTGGTAGCATCTAGGAGGACAGGGAACAAGATTTTCTTTTTTGAGGAGGTTACTGCCTTAAGAATTACACATTGCTATATGTTACTATTTAATTGCATTTGTAGCGACTGCTGGCAGCAGGGACGGGTCCCTGCCCCCGTGACAAGGTACCTCAATCAGGAAAAACAGGTCCCAAACACCCCGCAGTTGTAGCGCACAGAATACGTAGTGAACACAAGCACTTGCTCAACCGCTGCTCCCGAAGGTGTCCGTGAGCTCCGCAAACCGGAGCGCGGCTGTAATCACGTACACTTTGCACGAGGTTTTGCATCCTCCCCGAATGCGTAAGTGTCTTGGGCCCACACCCGGCGCGCTGGGCAGAGCCAGGAGCCACAGGAGCTTGGCATGGGGGAGCGTGGCTTTCACCCCTTTGCCTGCTCGGGTAAGTCAAGCGAACACGCGCCAACATGGTGTGACAGGACTGTCACGTGTGCCAGGGGCTACCGGAGGGACGTCGTCTCCTGCATATCTCCCTGCCTCTGGTCCTCATTTTCAGATTAATTTTCTTCCTCGTAAAGGACAATGTTGATTATTTTTTTGAGGCACAAAGCTGCATGTCAGTGGAATGACTTGGGAGGTGTAGGTAAACAATCATTTGGTTGTATGTGCTTTGGATAACCTGAAGTAAAGAATTCCCCCTTCAATCCAAGTTGCTTACACTTAGGAAGAAGAAATCTAGAAACCTGTTCTAATGATTACAGCCTATACTTTACATTTGTTATATTTAAGAGTATACTCCACCATCACTAATGCCAGGAGAGCAATGTGTCATGTTTGTTACCAAAAATCAAGAGCTTGTCCCATGGCTTTGTAGTGGTGGCTACTTGCACTTCAAATTTTGGAGATACTTTTCAATTTTTGTTCTCTTTAAGACTGCAGAAAAGCCGTGCGTCCTCTGGGATGAAACGGGCAGAGGGAATCGCGCACACGCCAAGTATGGAGAGAGCAAATGAGCACATGTTAATGAGGACCTGCGCAAAGATGGAAGTAAATGCACCCTGGGCACACGTGTGTCCGAAACATTTCTCTGTTGCTTGGCAGAGCATGTGGTGAGTTGTCCCGACTGAAACAGAACTGGAAGAGGAAACAGCGTCAGTACCAGATTGTCAGTTAAACATCAGCGAACAAGGATTTGAGTCTGTGATTTCCAAATCCCTGTGTATGAAGCGCACGTTCATGGTGTTTTTGGTGAGATTCGTCAATAACTGAAGAGGTTTTTTGTGCAGGTTCATTGGTGATGGTGATTTTGCATTGGGGATGTAGGTGTGTGTATGTAGACATTAACTGAAGTGCCTCCACATGTACTGACTTGTGAAAAGTTGTCCTACTTGACCAAGAGCTGCATAATTACAGTACTCCAGCCTCCTGTGGAGGGTTGTTAGGTGAATAAGGAGGTATTGATATCCTGTGACTTACTCCTCCAAATGCAAGGGAATAAGCTATTAAATTACCCTAGTAAAAGCCTGAATCAATGTAAATTCTCATTTAAAAAGTTATTTTGCTCCCCAAAACAGCTGCACAGACAGCACACAGACCAGACCCCAAAGTTTATTATTAACATCATTTGCCCTGTGCGTGCTGGCAGTTAAAGGTGTTTGCCTTATAAATCCTTGCTGCCCTTTACCACACAGCTGGAGGATCCCAGCGAGGGAAGTGGTTCTGTGTGGAGCCCAAGAGATCAAAGTCCTATTAAAAGAAGCACATCTCATTTCCTCCCCTGGGAGAGAAGTTAATTTACGGAGGAAGCTCTTTGCTTGGGAATTGAGTCGCTTCCTTGGACGTGGCTTCTTCTGGGGGGGGGAATTTCTCCTGGGGAAGGACAGGGAGCCCATGCCATCCTCTGGTGATCCAGCATCCAGGGGCCTTTGGTGTCACCTACTTGGAGGTAGGTTCTCCATGTGTCTCCCTTGGCCTTTCTCATCTTCCTTCTCTTCCTTCCTCCTCCCCAGCACTGCAGTGCTGTTCCCAGGCGCTTCCTGGACGGCGCTGTCAGTGGGTGGGGAAGGCCGTGGAGCGACGAGAGGTGCCAACACTAAAATAACCCTTTGGCTGGGACGTCGCGCTCCCGCGTCCAGCCCCTGAGGAGGAGGGGAGGCGGGGGAGGAAGGAAGTCAGGCTGCCTGCCACAAATAACTCCCCATCTGCTCACAGGCCTCCTGGCCCAGCCTCCCCCACGCGCTTCCCTGCCTGCCTGGAGGGTTCGTGCTGTCCCCGGGGCTCGGTGGGGTCCACAAACTCGGGCCGTTCCTCAGAGCAGGTCCCGACCGTGGCGCTTCGCAGCGGGCGCACTCCCGCCCCGCCGCCGGGGGGCGCTCTGGCGCGCCGCTCCCCCCTCACTACAAGTCCCGTCGCCCCCCGCGCGGCAGGAAGCGCGGGCCGCGCCGCCGCGAGGCGCCTCTGGGAGTTGTAGTTCCCGCCGGCCGGAAGCCGCCGCCCGCCGCGTCCCGGGTTGGCGGAGCGCGCGCGCGCGGCGGGACTACAAGTCCCACCCCGCCCCGCGCACCGGGGCGGCAATGGCGGCGGCGGCGCCTGCGCGCGGCGCCCTCCGTGCGGACCGCGCAGAGTGAATAATAAAGGTCTCCTCGGCGGTAGCGGCGGCGGCGGGAGCGGAAGGCAGGAGGCATGTCCAAGGGCCCGGTGGCGAGCGGCCCCGCCGCGGCCGGGCCGGCGAGCGCCGCCAGCGCGCTGCAGGCGCAGCCCGAGAAGCCGCAGCACTACACGTACGTAGCGAGAGCTTCCCCGCCGCCGCCCGCCCGCGCGCCAACACGCGCCTGACGTCAGCGGGCAGCGTGCGGCACGCGCGCACGGAGACCCGCCGCCCGCCCGCGCAGAACCGGCTGGAACCGGCCCCGGCCGGCGCGGGCCGGCGGGTCCCGCCTGCGGGGGGGGGGGAAGGAAGGGGGGCGGGGCGTGAGCGGCTTCCCCGCGGGTCGCGCCGGCCGTGGTGCGTGGGGGGGTCCGGCCCCTGTGGTGGCTCGGCCGCCATCGCAGCTCCGGCCCCGGCGAGGGGGCGGCCGGCTGGCGGCCATCACTGTGTTCTGCTGCCCTGTCCCCATGGCGGGGGTCCGCGTGTGTGCCCCTGCCTGCCTGTGTGTCACCTCAGGTGTGGGAGTGGCACGTGTCGGGGTCCTCGTGTGCTGCTTCCCGGGGCTGTCACCCCGCTCAGTCACCCGCTGAGGGGGCCCGGGCTCTCCCCAGGCACCTGTGGAGGAGGGCGTTGTGAGGGGACGTGCCCTACGCTGCCTGGTGTTCCCCAAGGGCCGAATCCCTGTCAGCCTGCACCTCTGCGCTCAGGGAAGGTGTCTCTGAGAAGGTGCCTGCAGGCCAGATATGGGAATGTTTTACACAAGTGTGTGCAAACTATCCCCGACAGGAAATGTTACATGAAAACGATAAGTGCTTGTCCTGTTCCCGCCTTTGCTGAGATGGCTCGGGTGCGATTCGCAGCGTGGTTAGTGTGCGTGGCTTCCATTGCTGGAGACGGTGCCTCAGTCGAGGCTTGTTCCAGGAATGTGTCTTCCCCAAGCAAAAAATGTGTTGTCCCAAGGATCTGTGACCTCCTGGAGCTTGTTCTGCCTGAGCTTGGCCTGTGATAAGCTGTCTGGGTTGGAAGTTGTGGTGCTGATGCTCAGTTCTCCTTTTGCAATTGGGATAACGGGGTGGATCGAGAGTAAGCGGTGTCTTTGTGAGGATGGGCAAACGATGGATGTGTAATGGGTGGTAATAGGTCAAATGTTCCCTGTCTTCCTTAAAAGAAAAAAAAAAAATTGGACTGCTCTTTGTGAACAGAATACGTGCGCCGAACTGTCTGTCCTTATCATTTTAGGGTGTTGTCCGCATACAAAAAAGTCATACAAATTACCCGTATCTCTCGCTTGTGTTGATACCCCCACCCACAATGAGAAGGCCAGGTTCACAGCGCCGTCTGTATTCTTTTAGTCTGCGTTTCATAAAGTTAGCGATGGGCTTCTCTGCGTTCACACAGAATAAAAAGAGCCACAGAAATATGGAGACACAGATCCCTAAAAACCCTGTGCCTGCTGCAGGGATCACAGGCTATTTCATGTCGTCTTTCTTCAGGCTGTTCAGAATTGCGAGTCAATGGCAGAGCGAGAGTTTATAGGTTCTATGTCCATCTTGTGATCTTCAGGGAGCTGAACCTCATGGGTTACTTTATTTCTGGTGATGTCTACAGTTGAAGTTTGACCAGTTTATAGGAGCAAGTGGAATGGAGGAGTCTGCTGGGACTGTTGCTGTAGTGGTTAAAGAGGGTGCAGGGGGAGTTGGAGAATGACAGAGAAGCAATGGGTTAAAAGTGAGATGGAGAAAATCCCAGGTGACAAGCAAATGAAGCAGAGAGATTGTCACTGCACTAGGCAGAGGAAGACGAAGGTGCTGCCATGGCTAAGCATGACCATGGAAACAAGGATATCAAAGATTAGGAAAGAAACAGTGGAAGGAAGAGTTTAAGAAATGGGAGGAGAAGGAAGACTGGGAACCCAGAAGCTGAAAAGGACAGGGGAGGAAAATGGGATGGTCTGGAATAAAGGTGATGGTGCAATTAGCTGCTTTCCAGAGAGCAAAACATGCATTTTCAGATGGATGCTAAAAATACTTCAGTGAAAACAGTTGCAGAGGAGCTGAATAACTCTAAGTGAAGCATGGGTTTGGGGGCTGCAGGATGCTGACAGCGGGATGGGAGCCATACTTTGAAAGTCTTGGATTTGTACACTAGGTCATATCATACTGTAAACCTCCTTCTGATAACATATGGGAACTTATTTGGTGGTCCTGCATGTGAGCAAGTTGTATGTTGTCAAAATGTAAATGTTTTCTTCCTTTTTTCCCTCCTTAAATATTGTTTGTTTCCATAAAATGACATGAAGGTTGCGAGTTGTAAACTCAAGTAAGCTTAATTATCTGCATACTTTGCAGTTCCCTGGGGACAGACAATCTGGTGCTGGGGATCTCTCTCTTGGAAAGTTTTGGTTGTGTTTGTTAGGAAACGTTCCAATTTCCATATTAGTGTTGATTTCTAAACTCTTAGTAGTATTTGCATGAGATTTTTAGGTACTTTGAACTACAGTTTTAGATCTTGTTAGGAAGTTGCAAGTGGATGAAGAGCCTAAAAAACCCCTTTGACTGTGTCCTCAGTAGCAGTTGTAGCATGCAGCCACATACTCCTGGAAACAGAGTCATTCTGGTGTGCGCCAGATTTTACTATTTAATTATGAATGGTATGTTTCTCATCTGGGGATCCTGTATTCCGTTTGTAGAATTCGAGTGAGTAACAAAATGCTCAACAACTGCTGCCGTGTTCTCTGGGGGTTGCTGGATTGGAGATCTCTGCTTGTGGCTGTTCCATGGGATCCCACAGCTCCCAGGGCAGGACGAGGTCGGTGGACAAGGGGGGAGGCGGGCTCGCTTTTGGGGTACCTGCGTGGCTTTGATCTGCTTTGGGTGATGTGCTGTGCAGGGGTGAGCCCATTGCTCGTGCTGGAAAGTGGATTTGGTTTGGCTACGCTCTGTCAAACCTCAACTACGTGTTGACTTTGCACCGTTTCTTAGCTGGCATGGTTATTTTTGTGTATGTCATCTCTGTCTTTAATGTGTTATCTGTGCATTTGGATAGAGGGTGAGTTCAAAGAAACCGAAAGCAAGCGATCAGTCACGTGGAGTTGTAGATACCAAGTGCTCTGGTGTAGTTTTGTTTTGGTACGGTCTGTACATTCGGCTGTTGCCGACTTCATTGGTTTTCAGTCAGGCTGGGCTCTTTAATTGTGAATTGTAAAGATTGTATCCTCTGCTGGGGTGTGTATTGATCTGGCAGAATTTAGATAAGTGAAAGTGGAGCAGTCCTTTGTTCGCTGTGCATTCACCTGGAAGCCAGACAGTTTAATAACTCTGCAGGAAACCAAACGTTCGGGTGAAGATAAATTAACCTATTTAATACAAAAACAAAGAGTGCCTTCATTCTAGTCTATTCAAAACACACGCTCGAAAGCAGTGTTGAAAATATTCTGATTTAGGGCATAAACTCTTTGGGACACAGATTTGGGCATAACCCAGATCATCACTACTCAGAGGAATTCTTGAGTGTGCCCAGCTTAATTACAAGCAGCCATCCTGTAAATAAACTTCAGGTTTCCATGTCCCCACAGGCTGTGCCCTCACTGGTGTTCTGGACCGAGATGCCTGGGAGCCTATCCTGTCCTCCTTTGTGCCACTGCAAGAGAAGCTTCGCAGTTATGCCTTTGCAGCATAAAAGACAAAAAACTTGTCTTTCCTTTTGCACAAGGGGAGGAATTGTGGGAAATTCCTGAAGGATTAGCACCCTTTATGTATTGCTAGAACTGCATCCACACGGTTGGTCGTGCTATCATGTTTAGTGACTGCTGGCTTGCGGTTGCCCAAGCTTTATCCTGCAACCATTTCGATGCCAGCCATGTGGAGGAGAAAGGACTGGTGCACTTGAGTGAAGGACATTTTAAGTGGGGATGAAAATCAGGTTGATGCAATCCTTTAGTTACAGCTCAAATCAAAGGCATTTTTGTAGTTGCGTGTTTTTCAGTAGTGCCTTGTCCGGTGGTTTCTCAGCCTTAAATAGGAACTCGGATTAGGACAGTGATGGAAATGTGGGTGAAGAAGAAATAAAAATAGCAAGATCATAGGTGGGCTTAGATTTGAATGGAGAACTCACATGCGCAGCCTTATTTATCTCAAAATCTTATGTTTAAATTCTTACTCAAAACCAATGGCGCACAAAAACGCACCTTGAAGCATTTGTGGTAGCAGGGAGTAATCCTTATCTCCTTATCAGTGGACAGTGTCTTATCACTGGCCAGGCAAACACAGCACGTCTGAACTCAAATGTGCAGACTGACTGTCTGTGGAAATAAAACCAAAAACCAGATGTGTAGCTAACATGTTTTCAGAGGTGGTTTTGTTGGTTGGTTGGAAGGTTTGGGGTTTTTTTGTAAGTGGCTTGCTCTTCTGGGACCCTTAGCATTTATCTGCTTACTCTGTTAGATTATGCTTTTGTTGTGCTTGAATCTGGTGGTGTTCACAACCTAACTAATGTTTTTGGGCTTTTGAAATTGTTTTTAGAAACCTTTTGTGTTCTTTTTAAACCATCATAACTCTTAAAATAACAAACTGTTGCCCTAATTTTGCTTTGGTTTTACTGGTGACAACCCTTAGATCAATAAGCTGATATGGACTTATACAAAAATAGAAACTAGCCCTGGTGTTTAAACAAAAACAACAACAAAACCCAAAGAAAACAAACAGAAAATCCCACAAACACCCCGGAAAACAAAACCAAAAAAAAAAAACCCTCGCATTCTTAGGTTTCAGATTTGGTGATAAAGTTGGAGCTAGTTAAGAAAGCACAGAGTAAGTCAATACTTCTAAACCAGGGACTTACCGGCAGTCTACTACATCTTTACCTGCAAACGTCAGCTCATGGGGCAAGTATAAGCTGGTTATTGTTGCTGTTTTTGAAGTCTGTGTGAACTTCACAGAATACAAGTCCACCACAAACTGTTATTAGGAAGTGTGAATAGTTACAGGAAGTTGGAAATATAAAGCACTGGAGTGTGAACAGGAAGGGCTGCATTCACGGTATGTGCTTACCACCGAATACATATGCTGGGAAATAACGCTCCAGATTTTTCTGGTTCTTCAGAGGATGAGGAGTGAAAGCCTGAAGCTTGAGCTGGGGGCGCTGGGGTCCAAGCTTTGTGCTGTCCTGCTGATTAACACATGTGTTGGGGCCAGACCATGTTTCTCCCTTGGGCTGACAGGGGACCAGGGCTGTGGTTTGCTTGTTACGTTTACATGTAATGCGTGAGTATTGTTTGATATCAAAAGTGGCAGGGAATTCACATACAGGTTAGCGCTGAATAGGTGACATGTAAATATTCTGTAGAGTGAAAAGCTTCATGTGCTGCTTTGATGTTTTCAGAATCAGTTTTGGTCTGGCTAAACTTGGTATTTCAAAAAAACAAAACTGTGAAAGACGAGAGTGATTCAGTCGTGCAGGATTGTTCCAACTTGGAAAATGGTTCTTTCAAATTTTTGATTTAATTAAAAAAAGTATTACATTAATGCTTATACATTGCTTACATTAGCATATAGGATTTTTGTTGTGGCATGGGAGGCAAAATGAATATTAATAATTCCTTTAGAAAACCTCAGAGCTTGGAGTTTCCCACTAGATAAATTTTTCCCATTTGGTGGGTTTATGTGTTGTCTCACATTTTTCATATTGTTTGTCTTTAAGGCAATATCTGTTGGAATTCAGTATTTTATTTTCATTCGATCGTTCCACCAGAATAAGGTTTTTGTAACTTCTGTGAGTGGCTGAAATGTGCAGCCTTCTTGTTACAAAGGGTCTGACCGATGTCCTCTGGAAAATCTTCCTGCAGAGCATGACAGCATTTCTGCCTGGCTGTTTGCTGGATGTCACTGCCCCTGTCACAGCGTGGCAGGAGGGAATGTGTCAGTACATCAGTTAATCATGCTTATTGTGCAGCATATTAGCATGAGCTGACCGTCACTGGTAAACTGTATTAATATACCAGGCTGTGAACTGGGGCAGCCAGAGAGCAGGCACACGTTCCTTTCTGTGAACCCTGTTACAAGAAGCTGTAATTTTTGAGAGAGGAGAGAAATAAAGAGCTGGAACAATAATGTCTTAAATTGCTTTGTTGGGCTTCATGAGAACCTGCTTTTCAGGACCATAAGAGCGATGTTCATTTTCAGAGAAGGCTGAGGTGGTGTTTTGTTCCTTCTTTCAACTTCTTTTGCTTTTGAAACCTTTTTGAAAGCCCAAGAGACAGGGCTGATGGTGAGAAGTTACTTGTCTGACAGAATCACCTGCATCTAAACTGTTTCTAAGATTCTTTTTTTTGGTCTAATTGTCACTGCATTTTTCAATGTTGTGTCAGTTTCCTCCTTAAAAACTCCTTCAACTAGATTTTGGTGAAATAGTGAACTGCAAGAGGGAGACAGTCACAGAGGTTTGGATCTTGTAAAGACTTTATATATTCTATAAACTTTATATAACATTCATCACATCACTTGCAAATCAGGTACAAAGTTGTTGCTGGAAGTGATGCCCTGTGCTTGCACAGAGCCAGCCAGCAGCTGCCCTGGCATTGAAATTAATGAATGGTAATGTGCCAGCAGGCTGCAGAGCAAGTGCAATTTCTTAGCTCCCTTTTTTCGCTACTTAATATTGAGAGATAGTTTGTCTTTTGTTATCAGGGCAATCAAAAATACAAAACCTCTCCAGAAGGGTACATAGGGAGATGCTAAAGGTTTGTACTTTCTCAAACTCCACCTAGTGATGACAACCAATTTAGATGCTTGTGATAATTTTCGCAGCAATCTCTGTTTTGTGTATTTTGATCGGTGCTTGATGCAGTTGATACCAGTTTGACATTCGAAATATCAGTTGGAATGAATGTTCCCTTAAGATGAATACCAACAATTTCTTCTCAGCTTTGTTGCAGGTTGTCTTCTGACTCAGACACCCTCACCTTGCCATAGTGTTCATTCAGGTTTAGAAGGTTATTGTCACGAGAAAAGTTTGAGGTTTTCCATGAAAGAAGTATTTAAGAGTTAAAGTGCAATGATGGCAATAAAGGTGCCAGCTCACTGAAATGCTTGATACTGGCCTGATTCTTATCTCTTATTAATAATCAGAGACATTTAATTGAATATAGTTGTCAGAACACTGACAGAAGAGAAGCTTATACCAAGTTCATGGTCAGACAAGAAAAATCTTAGGCCATCCCTAGCTATCTGTTGGTCAGAAATCACAAATACATTTCACTAGAGCTTACTGGCCTATTAAGAACGATGACACTGTTAATTACAGTTAAGAAATTATGACTGGATTCCTTTTTATCATTGGATGTCTAGAATTTCTTTAGATTAATAAGCAGTCGTGCACATATGGAAAGAGTTTCTTGAAACTATACCTGATGAATATCTGCAAAAATCTGAATTAATTAAAGTCAATATTGTTTTACTTGTTAGCCTTCATCTTCAGCACATCACCACAGTTCAAAAAGAAGCTGTCGGTTCAAAAGCAATGTGCTCAGAGGTGATTTTTCTCCTCTAATTTTCAATAGACTGTGAACTTTCATTAATAGCACTTGAATATTACCATCATAGCAGAAATAAAAACAGCAGATGCCTCAGGGCAATTGCGCAGCTTTCCAGCAACAACAACAACAAATATTGTTTGCACGTTATAAATATCTTAAAAGTGCCACCAGATTTATTCATGTATTGATTAGTCAAAGTGGAAAACGAGAAGCTGGGGCACAGCCTGGGGTTTGACTGCTTTCCCCTTTGTGGAGAGCTGGAAAACATCTTGATGTCAACTTGCCTGGCGTGGGGTCATACAATGGTGTTCTTTGGACCAGTCTGTCCATCTGTCTGTGAGCGTAGGATTTTCATTCCGAGGTGTGCCTGCCTTACGGAGTGTCGAAAGAGTCCGCGGCTGTAGCAGACGCAGATGAAGTCTGATTTGAATGCCGAACGGAAAAGAAAATCGATTGAACGGCTAACATCGATTCTTCAAAATCAGCCAGGAATAGTTGGCTTTTATCTTTGTGCTGGCACATGTGTTACGGGGTGCAGGTTCATGCTTGTTAGATAATCACCATGTTTTGTTTCAAACTCACAACAGAAAAAGTCTGTTCACAGATGTAAACCTTTCCAAAAGGGCTGCTGCAAATCTGGTTGGCATTTAACCTGAGAAGAAGCAGATGCCGTTTCATTTTCAAATGTGAGTTGGTCTGGATGAGAGCACTATAGATCAGTCATTTCTTGTGGAGTTTTGGTTTTCTGGTTTTGGTCCAGCGTAAGTACAGCCCTTCAAACAGTTCATGTACTGTCTTCAGACTGCTGTGAGTATGGGGCTGCAACTGATCTACGAGCTGTTCGTTAAATCGTGGGGGCTCTTGGCGTGGTCAGGAGGAAGAAGGGAACCGTGCTCCATTTCTGAAGCACCTCTTGTGAGACAAGATGTTGAAGGCTAACTGCCTAAAAATGCTCATAAAAATCTGTCACTGAAACCCTGAGCTATGTAATGGCTTGTATGGAAATAATATTGCTCTGAATTAGCCTTTATGAATTCTTGCATGTGGGATGTTTTGTTTTAGGGAACTAGGAGGGTGAGTAACACAAGTTTTAAAACAGCCCAGCCCAGTTCCCTGCCTTCACTGGTGTTTCTCCAGTTGCTAGCCCTGGTAGGCTTTGTTAGTGACTGAATTGGTAGAAGTACAACGTGGAAAAACTCTTGGGACTTTAATTTTTACAGCAGAGGATACCAGTTGATTATTCAGACCTTGATTCACTGTTGTCTAATGCAGCAAACCTGAAGCGTGTTAACTCCATTTGAACTCGGCCTTGCTGCAGACTCTCCCTGTGTCTGAGGCTGGAGACATTAATGCTTGGGTAAAGCAGCATCATCTATCTCATCCAGCTAATAGAAAATACAGAATGATTATCTGGATATGAGCTGAATAAGTGATCATATCAGCCACCTCTGTGGATGGATGTTTTTGCAGAGTAATTAGTAATAAAATATTTAGCTGCTCATATTTAAGCACATGTTGATATATCGTGCTGACAATAAAATTGGGTATAAACCTTCAACAGTGTACAGCTGTCTGGATGCAGTCAGCTCTTGTATTTTCACTGAAACAGTTAGGCTCAACCCACATGTTATTAAAAAATAATTATTTTAATATGATCCTGTTTTCATAGACTCAGCACTTACACAGGTGCTGTGGGGAAGGATTAATGGCAACTCAATAGTTTGTGGAGCAGAAACCAAGCCACAGAGTGCTGGGGGTTGTCTCGGTTGGGGGTGATCCATGTTTGACATAGGGAGGTAGGTTTGCCGTAGGCGCAGCCATGGTGTTTACATAAACTAGCAGCGTCAAATTGAAAATATGACATTTAAACTTGGAAAAAAAAATAGGCTGTGTATTTGAAACATTATACAAACTAAATGCTTAGTTAATTTTGAGGTCATGTCAAGTAATACATATTCATGGCCAACTAATTTGGGAGAAAAGAGGTCAGACTCAAGGAAATGTAAACTCAGGACTTTATGCAGAGTTCTGGATCTTGCTGAATGGCTTTTAAGGAACCGTCTCTGAAATGTAGTGCAGTTAAATGTTTGCATATGCCCATGCTTTGATCGTGTTAATTAAAAAGGTGAAAGCTCTATGTAAACAAATGTTTGGTTTTTTAAAAAGGATTTTATTGGTATGACTAGGTCTTATACATTCCGTGGCCCGCTGGTGCAACAAGTTTACGCTTTTTAAAGAGAGTGCATTGCCAACAAAATGACTCGAATTGTTTTATTCATGGGGTTTGAATGGCACAACTCAGTGTCCGCCAAGCTGAAGGGATGCACGGCTCCAGGGAGGGCTGAACAAGCTGCTCCTTCCCAACACCTGCAGACTGTAATGCAGCTGTAAGGCAGCGCAGCTTCTGTCTTGCCTGTTCATAAATGTGATAAATGTTCGTTTTATGGAGTTAACACGGGGTTGAAAGCCTCATTTATTATTATTATTATTATTATTATTATTATTATTATTATTTAATTTTTCCGCTTGTCAAGACAGAGCGTTGGTGAGCCACTTAATTACAACATGGTATTTATCTCAAAGCCATTTTTGCTATAACTGTGGAAAGCAAACACTGTTTTGCCTGAAACTGGTACAAGGCCGTCTCCTGTGCTGGGCTGGCTCCAGGCTGGATTTGCTCTGGTTTTCCTTGGTTTTACCGTGTAGACAAGACACAACTGTTTGTGTCTGACATTTTTCTTTTCATTGAAAAATGTGCTGATTGTTTCTGGTAGTTGCCAACACGTGTTATTTTTAGTACGGACTTTTGGAGTCACTCAGTTAAAGTTCTTAGCTATAAAGTATGTGTAGTGTATAGTTCTTTGCTCACGGTTGAGTTGAATTACTTGCATTGTTGTCCAGCTCATGATCTGCTCTTTAATCTAAAAATAGAGTTACGGTAGCGATCAGGTTACTGTTGAATATGACTATTGTACTTGTTAATGTGTTATCCTTGTTTTTCTGTAATCTAGCAGTTTGTGTTTTAGCTTCTAAAGTACGCATCCTTTAGCGTTGATTTGGAAGAATCCAGCTCTACCTGCGAAATTGATCAGATGCCTAGAAAAAGGAAAACTTGTGAGTGCTGCCTACCTATTTCTGTAGTGAAAAGTGGGGGATCCAGTAAGCCCACCATGGGCTATGGGTGTGAGCTGTCATCTTTTTGATCACTTAAAAAAGAACAAACCTCCACAAGCAAACAAGCCCGGCTCCATGCATCTGTACTAAGTCTCTCCAACTCTCACTTTCTTTATTTGCCCTTAGACTGACATTATTGTCAAGCTCTAATGGAGAAGTGGAAATCTAACAGCTTTAAAATCACACAGTGCTGTCTGCTGTGTGACCTTTTTCCAGTTGATGGTTCAATTTATTTAGGTGATAAAGAAAACACTGAGGCATGTGAAGTCTATCTTCCTGACAGATGTGAGCTTACTGAAACTTTTTCCTCATCCTTTTCTCCTTCCCCACAGTCAGCCTTTTGTTTTTATAAAGTGATCCATATATTTTTTCTTTGAGGTTTAAACGCTTTTTAATCTTTTCAAGGTTTACCAAACGGCACCTGGCTGTTGAGGGTATGCAAAGGCAAATAGGCTGCTCATTCTTGAGATGTCCAAGAGAGAGATGTTTGTATTTTGTGTCAAGTGACACATGGCATATGCAAAAACCTTGGTGTGAAGCTTTAGGGTTTGGTCAGGTCTGTGAATTTATTTAGAAAAATACCATTAAATATGGAAAATGGAGAAATATCCAGTAGTGATGAGCCACAGTAACTGATGAAAATTACTGGTAAAACCCGATCAGAACTTTCCCTGATATCATGATGAAGACCTTCAAGATTGCTGCTGAAGGTGTTTGTGATTGATACTCAGCCGTGAGGCTCTGTTTCAATATCAGATTACATCTGCCAGTGAGTAAAAATGGTTTATTGCAACAGACTTGTCCTCTCTACTGCTCTATTAGAAGGATGCTGATCGTCTCCTTGCTGAGGTTTAGGCGGGGTATAAACCAGGCTGCTGGTAGTCTGCAGCTGTCACTGAGGGATTTGATTGCTTTGTGCCCACCCCTGGGAACAACAAATTACAACTCCCATGAAGTTCAATTGTTTCACTTTTTTTCTTTTTCCTCCCAAATCCCAAGAAATCTTGAGAGTCGAAGGCTGCTTTCCCTGTCAGGAATCTTGTTTTGCATTGAAATGGCAGCATTTTGTAAGACACTGTAGGAATGCTGATATCAAACCCTCTCTGCGAAAAGGTTTGGACTCTGTGGTGACTGGAAGGAATAAAAGCCCCAAGGTAGGCAACCTGCTGATCTCCTCGCTGCACCGAGGGATTCCTTAAAAAGCCAAGCCTTAAAAAGCCAAGCGTTCTAGTAGCCCTGGTGATTTGCCAAGAGATGTGCAAGGGTGTTATAGGGAATTATCAGTGCAGAGAAATTGAATAGCTGTTCTAGAATATCTATTCTGGACTGATTATTTTGGAATGACACTATTCTTTACATTCCCTTTTTTTTTCATCTTACTCTGGAATACCTTCTTTGCCCTAAGAGCAAAAATTCCTGAGCAGTGTCAGAGCTGCATATCACAGGTTTTCTCTATCAGTAATGATATGTTAAATGCAAGGTGCATTAGAAGAATTTTTATTGAGTATCCCGTTGGAGTAGAGTAGATTCTGTCATGCACCACTGACTCATTTCAACTGGAATACCATAGTTCAGTAAAAGAAAATAATTGAGTCGTGGGTTTCTTACTTAAAGTGTGTCTGATATCATCTTTTGCAATAAAATTTTATGAGGGTGAAATGAATGTAGAGCGCTGATTAAATATGGGCAGCTCTTTTCCTCTTGTGTTGGGGTGGCTCTTTGAGCTTCAGAAGAAAACAGCAGTTTTGGAAGTATTTTCAATAGATAAGCGTTATTGAGTTAGAAACATCTATATCTACGGTTAGATGTTTTCTCCTGGGTTTCGCAATGCTGTCTGCTTTGCAGTCAGTCTGTTGGGTAAGCACACCCTGGTTTACTTCAGATCATTTTATCTGTGGTAGCTCAAACCACTAATTTGAACTTTAAAGCTAAGCTGGTGATTTAAAATAAAATATTTAATTTTTTTGCCTAAACTGAATTAGGAAAACTTTCTCCAGCCTGCTGTCTGGACAGATTGGTGCCAATAGGAACTTCCAGCAAAGGAAAGCTGATGAGCAGCTGAGAGCACTGACCTCTGTCATTCAGGCTACAATATTCGGGAAGGGTGTTTTTCTACAAGTGAGGTGAACAGGGACCACCTGAAACTATACAAAGACGTCTACAGCCTCCTGCGGTCCTGTCTGAAACAGCAGGACGTGACTGATACAAAAGTGCCAGCAAATGTCCCCAGTATTCCCATGTGCTTTTGCGCTGATGAAATCATATCTTTGCCAGTGCGATCCTCTGCTGAGAGACAGCAGACGGGGCTAAAATGAATTGTACTGGCAGAAAAGCATTTTCTTTCTGATATCTGAAATCTTATCAGGAACTTAAGCCTTGGTTTAAAAAGCAAAACAAAACAAAAAAGCACCCACACAACCAACCAGTGGATATATTGGATAGATTTGCTTCTGTGTGCTCTTTTGGACAGTGGCTAGTACTAAGAATCTTTATACAGCCCTGAACTAGTAGTTCCCAATATTAGTGCTAATAATAAAGTGAAGTGTCCACACCAGGCTGGACTTTACAGAAGCGACCAGAGCCTGTGCTGTTTGAGCGTGACCTGGACTACCTTCTCTGGCTTAGTTTCTTGGACCCCTCTGACAGCGGCCAGTACTGTGAGCGTGGACCTACTCACTTGGGTAAAAAATGCCCGTAATTTACACTGGTCTAACACCAGATAAACAGCTCTGGTACCAGTCACTAAAGGTGCTGTAGCATAGTTTCATGGGTGTAAACGCACACCCACATGTATGCGAAATGCAGATGACGGTGATGTTAGATCTCACTACTGGCCTACATTTACAGACAGTGTCTTAGTCTGGGTTAGCCAAACAATTATCTAATGGCTTTCTCCCTGGTGTTGTACTGCTGGAGAAGGTCCAGATCCTGTTTATGAGCCTTCGCGCTCTTTTGGGGCCCAAAAGGAATTTTGGCAGAAAGCAGATTGACTGGGAAGAGTAAGGAGGGCTGCAAAGGAGAGGAGCTCATCTTGGGGCCCGTGTAGGTATTTCAGATACCACAGGGAGTGTTGGAAGCAAAGAAGGGCCCGACTTTGCATTATGGGAGCAACAAGGACTTGGAGGAGTTGGTTTTAATCCTTCAGTTTCCATGCTCCTCAGTATTGGCTCTCCCACCAGTCTTCCTGGTCCCTCTTACAAAGCAGACACTTCTCTCTCAGCATCAGTGTGCACCTTCCAGTGGTTTCAAGGAGCTGTGGGTAAGGCTTTGAATGAGGAATTCAGAGCTCAGCTGTCTTCATGCATTGCCAGCGCATTTTCCTAATTTGAGCTCACGCTGCTGCATGTGTAACTTATGTCAAGGTTGGCAGGAAGCTCGCAGGCCTGGAATGCGGTTCGGACGCAGGTATCCTCCCGGACGGAGCCGCTTGAGCGCGCCGGCTGCCAGCAGAGCCAAACCAGCAAAGCTGCAGCAAAGCAAGAGATCTCTGCAACAGGCAATGAATGTCACTAGGACAAGGCTGCTATTGTTGAGTTTAAAAACGAAGCTTCCAGGTTAGAGTTTGTTGTTGTTTTTGTTTGGGGTTTTTTTGTGGTGGTATTTGGAAGTACAACGTTTTTTCTTTCCTCCCCACCCCATACATCTCTTCCTGCAGGTCCCAGAGCAAGTTGCTCTTTTCCTTCAGGGCAGAGGGGGAACCAGCTGCAATTACTGGCTGCAGATCTCAACACTTGCTGCCTCGCACTGGAAAGTCCAGTTGCTACTGGCAATTAAAGACACTTAGCAGTTCTCCCCCAGTGTAAATTCTCACAGAGAGTTAATTACTGCCCCTTCCCACATCCCACCCCCGAGGAAGTGGAATTGCAGTGTATTAGAAAAAGCCCCAATGCTACACCACTGCATCTCCTGTTGGTCTGTGGGGGTTCCCAAAGCCAGTCTAAGAACCTCTTGTCTTCCCAGCAAAAGCAGCTTTCATTTCCAGTGGCATCCATCCTGTTCGGCAGCAAGTTCAGTTCAGCCTGGGGACTTTGATCTTCATTGTTCTGGCCTGTCTTGTCCTGTTTGTTTAGAATTGCATTTGTCGTTGTTTAGTAGGACTCATAAATGGTAACATTTCCTCCAGGAATTCGGGTGTTGATGTAGCATCAGAAGATGACCATGCTACATGCTTTCTAGTTTTTAAAAATTATATGGGTTTGAAAATATGACATTTGCACACATACAGAAGAAGTTGCATGTAAAGTAGACCGACACAGGTGTGATGAGTTTCACGTTTTTGTTCGTTTGTTTAAAAATATAAATATGGAAGTACCTCTTAGATAAAATGGGTAATAATTCTTCTGCTCCTCACGTGGGGGCTGTAGAGTTTCCTGAAATCTCTAGAGAAGACTTGAGAAATGCAAGTTATCATTGCTGGATTTCCCCTTCCTGTACAGACACAGTGCTTGGCTGACACCCTGTGAAATGTGTACCAGTTATCAACGTGTTTTCAGTTTCAAGGCTCATTCAAAAACTCCTTTTCTCAGCTGTTCGGGGAGAAAATTCATAGAGACCATCGATACCAGAAGAATCTGTCATGACAGTGTTTTCTGTGTTTCTGTTTAGAGCCTTTGCAGAGAGGTTACTGAAATATTAATAGCTTTCTGCTTTGTGAGCCATCACATTGTGGTGCTATGGTCTGTATATCCTTTCCATGTTCCCAAAACACACGTGGTTTAGATGTCTTTCCTATATTTTAATACAGAGTGGCTGGTTGAGTGATCAGTGTTCTCCCACAGGAGCCAAAACTCACTTCATGGATCAAGAAAATAAAGGTCTATAAGGCAATTTACCATTTAGGCTATTATGGAGGAGGGTGATGTAAAATGTTGCAGTGGCTTGAAAAAAAAGAAAACCCCAGAGCAGTGATTGAAAGGCTTGAAATGACTGAGTTACCGCGACAACTCCTTCTCTGTTGGATCTGTTGCAGAGATATGGAGCTCAGCGATACCTGTTTGCAGGATTGGCTTCGAAATTAGAGTAAGAGATCAGTTATTTAATAGACAGCATTAAAGAATGAGTTTCTGATGAAGCAAGTTAGGTGTTAAACACTTTTCAGGTGAACCATTTACTTATGTAATTATCTCTCATTTACATTATAATAAATGTTTCTCCAGGGAGTTTAGCCAATCATGGAATGCAATTAATTTTCACATGTTCTTCAGCAACAATTGATACTCCAGAGACCAAGCCCCTTAGTCGGTGTGTACATTTTTAAACTCTCCTCCTAAAGGGAAGCAGTTCAGTTTGGTTGATCACACAGTTGTTAAATTTTAGGGTTTGTAACAGTTCATACATGCTTATCACTACAAGTCTGGAGTGCTCGGCTTCATACTGAGGTTGTGCAGGCCTGGTATCTCCCCTTAGTTTTCAGAGCATTGAAGAGGTTCAGGATGCTGTTCTTCAAATTAACCCCAGGACTCACTTCAGTGAAAATGGAGTTTAAATGCTCTTGGTTTCTGTTGCTGACTCTGGTTGCTGTATGATACTGACCAGAACATGTACTCAGCTGTTTTGCAGTTTCTCCGTATGTAAAATGGGAGTAACGCAAACCTCGTGTCTCTAAGGTGTACGTGGAGATGTATTGGTGGAAGGGACTGGTTGGTGACTGCGTATGATCTCTGGACGGCAGTCTTCAGTATCATGCTGCTTAAGTTTACTTAATTCACTTTCTGACATGAATGTTGTTGCAGTCACTTTTGTTCCCAGTCTTTTTAGCGAGCTGATAAGATAAAATAATCTGTGGAATTCCACTTTTTACAACTCCACTTGGTCCCACAGCTTAGAAGGCTTTTCAAGCATGGATTAATTTTGTTACAGCATTCAGTTTTCAGATGAATTGCTGCTGTGGTTGGAGTAAGGATCTCCATAGAAGTGGAGTCGGCTTTTTAAAAGCGAAAAGGAACAAAGTGATGTTTGTAGCCCTCACCTACCCCAAACAGACCTGTTTCTGCACACTGGCTCAGTTTTCTCTTGGGCCCCGATGCAGATCCTGTTCCAGCCAGGCTGGGTTGCAGTGGACAGGTGGGTTTGGGTTGTAAAGGGCTCACAGCCGCTGCAGAGACTCTGCAGCCCTGGGCAGTTGCTGATCCAAAGCAGTGGAACCTGCAAGTCTCACATATTTAGAGGCTGAAGAGGACGAAGAGCTTTTTTCCTTTCATGCTTGCAAAATCCAATGTAAAGTCCTTGCCAGTGATATTCTCTTTTCATAGCAAACAAATAACACACTTTGGTTGAATTTACGTGTTTTCCCGAGGCTTTCTCTTCAGCCAGGGTTAAAGAGAAAAGCAAACTTTATTTACTGTCGTTCCTTTCACGATGAATCTGGCATGATGATGTTATCTGTAAATGCATCTCTGGGCATCAGATGTCTTTCCATTTATTTAGAAACATGATAGAAAGATTGTCTGATATGGGAATGAATACTTGACAAATTCCCGTGCTCTGTTTTCTTGCCTTGGCATATATATGCAGCTCGGAATTAGTCCATATCTGTTATATCATCCTGTTGCTTTCAGCAGAATACCAGTGTTTTTATTTTGACCGACAAATTTTGTTATTTGCTGTTTAGACTGACCTCTAAATGTTCGATAGCAGAATGTGATGTGTTGTGGGATGCAGTTCCCCCACGTCTGCTTGCTCTGGGCCACCTGTGGTCGTCCTGGAGGTGCCTCTGAGACCGAACCCCCAATTTAGGTCTGAGTTACTCGAGCTGTTGATATGGTCCCTATAAATACAGGGCAGCTAGTGGGTTTCGGGCAGTGTGGATTTTGTAAGCACCTACACACAGATCACAGTCAGATCATTATGTTGATCTAAATGATTTTGTAATCCTCTACAATCTGGGTTTAGAGACTGTTATTAGTGTCACAAATAAAAGCTTGTGACTTCTTTAGTTCTCGGAATAACACATACTTTCAGAGAATTCCATATTAGAAATAAAGCAACATAAACATGTAGGAGTTGAGGATAGTTATCCCACTTTTCAAGACTGAGTCCTGAATTCACGAGATTGCAAGAGAGAGATTGATTAATCTTATTTTCATAGTCAACCGCGTGCTGAAGGAGAAACCGAGTTAAACCAGGAGGACAAGGCATGGAAGAAAGTATTTTAAAATGTCTTTTTATCTCAGTAACTTGAAGCTTTAAACATAGCTACAAGGAAGTGTATTTTATTTGTGTTTGTTTTGTTTTTTAAACTGAATGTCTGTCTTCCAGGAAGGAAACCTCCTTTTGCCTAGATAGATCTCAGATTTAGAGATAGAAAGGTGCTTAAGACTTCTATTTTCTAAGCTCATGAAAAGCTTCTTCAAAATGATACAAAAGGCGCCATAGAAGGTGTTTTCAGCTACCATTAGCATTCACATTTGCGTTAACTGGCCTGGTAACTTTTATCTTCCCATTACAGACAAGCAGCAGCTTCCAGCCTCCATTTTTGAGAGGAAAAGCAGGGCAGGGTGTGGGAAGTACAGCAGGCATCTCTGTGACGGATGCAGCTCGGTTTGGCCTGCACTCTGCAGGGTGATTAGATATTGCCTCTGCCCTGCAGCCTGGTCCTAATCCGCTGTTGGATTTCTGCCTGCAGGTACCTGAAGGAGTTCCGCACGGAGCAGTGCCCTCTGTTCGTGCAGCACAAGTGCACTCAGCACCGGCCCTACACTTGCTTCCACTGGCACTTTGTCAATCAGCGTCGTCGCAGATCTATCCGCCGCCGGGATGGTACATTTAACTACAGCCCTGACATTTACTGTACCAAGTATGACGAGACCACAGGAATCTGCCCAGAAGGAGATGAGTGAGTAAAGACTGCACCCTGCTTTTCAGGCATTAGGCTTTTGGGATCAGTCCAGGTGATGATTCCAGCCAGTTCTTGTAGAGATGAGGCAAGTCAACAGTAAAGCAGCTTTGTGACATACGTAACGTGAGAACAGATGTAAAAACTGTAATAGCAACCCGAGTGCTCCCAGCCTGCTGCTGACATGATACTAAGGGTGACTTAGATGGGAATTCAGCTCTTGCATCGTTCAATGTCCTCATGAACCGTGGCATCTTCAGCAAAACCAGCTTGCTGATACCTGTTGCTCACTAGCACGGTAGCTTAGATTTTCACAGATGGAAGAAACAGGGGGAGCTTTGTCTTCCCCCTGAATTATCTGTCCCCAGCTTATTAAATCATAATAGTTGCTTTCCAGTTTGTTTTGTCTTCCTGAACTTTTAAGAAGCCAGTAGGGAAATGACAGGTACCCAGAATAAGGCAACATGAAGAAGTGAGTGTGTTTCATTGGGTCTTCTCTCCCCTTGATTGTGGTAAGTTTAACTGGAGCAGAGTTGCAAGTGTTTCTGCTGTGCATGTGGCAGACTCCAGCAATTAGAGGGTTAATCCAGTAATAGAACTTCAGCCACGTGACAGATATGGAAGAATAAATAGTGTAGCCAAACTGTGGTCAAATATAGGGAGTGTTTTATAGAGTTGCTGTAGAAAGATGGAATCTCAATTCCCTTTCATGGTGCCACGATAAACACACAGAAAAATGCTATTTATCAAGAAAACGGTAATTTTTTTTTACCTGATTAAGTAAAGATCTTTTGACTATGGCAGAACGGAATAATCTCAGCCTTGATTTCAATACTTTCTTCCTTGTTAGAAGAGAACTAGAAGGGACTGGAAACAGGATATTTGGGGGCTTTGGCTTCAGGATCACTTGTTCATATTTGGCTTGAACTCAGTGAATGAAAACTGTTGCCATCTTGGAACTCTTTGCTGATTTGTAGTTTTAGCTTGATGCTGCAATATCTAAACTTTACCTATTCCATCTAGTTGTGGTGTTTTGGGTTTTTTTGTGTGTGGTTCGGTGTTTGTTTTTGTTTTGTTTTTAATTTTCTCAGTGTAGATTGTTCTTTTTCTGCCTAAGAGGGGAAACAAACAATCAGTTAAAATGGTAGTATTGTAATTCTCCTTTCTTGTCCTGTGGTCTGCATAAAGGATGCGTCTGGCTATAGATAGACTGTTGCAGCCCTGTAGGAGCACATCAGCAGGAAACAGTAACAGCACAAAGTCTAGATGGGCTGCTGAGGAAATGGTATGTGCCATGTGATGTCCCTTCAATCATAGCTAGTATATCAGAATGCCTTGACAATGTCCTTGCTCTTTTCCAGATCCCTGACAGTCACTAGACTGGAATAATAAGCTGCTGCTGGTTTAATAATCCCATTGTCTCTTTGGGAGGGAAACCATTACATACTGTGTGGTGACAGTTTTAGGGGTCCTGTGTAGCATTTGAAAGCGAAGCATCAGAGAAGGGGCAGAGTTAGCAAAGGTGTTGTCAACTGCAGCATCCTGTATTGGCAATGTATCTTCTGGTAGTGTTGAGTTCATCACCTGTGTGACTAAACTTGGGCTGTTCTTCCCCTCCTTCTGTACCTCAGGTGTCCCTTCTTGCATAGAACTACTGGAGACACAGAGAGGAGATATCACTTGCGCTACTACAAAACTGGAATCTGCATTCATGAGACAGACTCCAAGGGAAACTGCACAAAGAACGGCGTCCACTGTGCGTTTGCTCATGGGCCCCATGACCTACGCTCTCCAGTGTATGACATCAGGTTAGTAGAGGCTGGGGCTCTGTAAGAAAAGGGTAATTTCTAGACTCTTATTGAAGGACAGTGCTCCTTCAGTGTGAAATGCTTAGGGTTAGAATGATGATGATGTATCTCTTCCTAATAAGGCAAATCTACAAAATATTCAGGTAGGATACTAAAAATGGGGGAAGGGAGCACACTTTAAACTAGTTGTGCTGTGGTTTGAAGTTTGGAGGGAATGGAGAACATGTATTATAGTTGTTGTTCGACCGGAGACATTCTAAGAAAAAATATATGAATGAAATACACCCACTCAGGAATTGTTACTGCATTCCTGTATGTCAGTTTTTATACACATTTATCTGTCTCTTCATCTGCTCAGTCTGTATGTTCATTTAACTCTGTCCATGAAGGGAGCTTCAGGCGATGGAGGCTTTGCAGAATGGTCAGACGACATCAGAAGGTGGCATAGAGGGTCAGTCTGCAGTCGCTGCTAGCCATGCTATGATCGAGAAAATACTCAGTGAGGAGCCCAGGTGGCAAGGTGAGTGTCACTTAGGGTCTCTGGGGGCCGGCAAGTCTGGTGGTTGTGAAGTACACGCCCCTGTCAAGCTTCTGTACAATAAATGCAGGTCGTGGCCATCTCCCAGTAACTGTTTGCTTTTTTTGCAGATACAACGTATGTGTTGGGCAATTACAAGACAGAGCAATGTAAGAAACCGCCCCGTCTCTGTCGCCAGGGTTATGCATGTCCCTACTACCACAATAGCAAAGACAGAAGAAGAAGCCCAAGAAAACACAAATACAGGTACTGTGGTCCTGGTATTTTATTTCCCATCTGAGTGGCGAGGTGTAGGAGAAATCTGTGATGAAGGATCTGGGATTTTGTCCAGTTGATGGTTTTTTAGTGTGTCTCCAAGGCCAGATGTGGATGGACTGTTGCTTCTGCCTAGGAGACAGGATAACAAACTAAAGGAGTTTTGCTCTATATAGGAACCACTATCTCTAATAAATGACTGTTGCTAAATCATGTTACAACTCTGAGTTTATGGCAAACAGAAACTGTGTCTGGCTTCCCCTTACTGTTTAAACTCCTGCATTAGAAAGCAATGCAAGAAAAAGAAATCAAGTTTTAATCCCCATCTAGAAACAAACTCACACAGCAGTGTTTTCCTGGTAAAGGGTTCAGAATCAAGCTGCTTGCTGTGTGTGCCTGGTGATGGGCATCGTGAGGCACAATGTGACCAGTGCTGTAGCTGAACATGCATTCCTAACCAACTAAAGACTGTGCCTGAGGCACCAGGGTGTTCTTGTCACTCAGCTGTCGTTGGATTTTTCAGCATGCTGCATCTCCCTGAACACATTTCATCCAAGTTATAGGCCTTCATTTCCTCCAACACAACAGAGCTTTTGTTGTCGTCTCAGTGGGGCTTTTCCTCAGTTCCTTTAAAAAAAAAAAAAAACAACGTAAGAGCAGACCAGAAAACCAGGAGACAGAATACCATGGGTGTTCTCTCTTCCCTTCCCTACCTCTAATATTCACAGAAATTTTTGAATTGGCACTGAAATAATGTTTTTTTAAAATTAAATAAATAAAAATCAAAGGAATTTTAATCCCAACACCTCCAGGAAAAACAGAAATGCTAAGCCAGTCTTCAGGCTGCAGACTTGTGCTTTCTGCCCCTGCCTGGGCCCTTTGGGGAGGGAAGAGGCTTCTCCACTCAGTTCTGTTGGTTTCCCCACCCCCAGCTGATGTGGCTGCTGTTCATGCAGGCATCTGCTGCTGCTATCTGCTTCCCTCTGCTGTTGTTTGAGGGAATGGTTAAGAGCATAAAGAGTGGTGGAAGTAGGTCACGGCAAAAATTCAGAGATGGGAAGAACTGTTCCTGACTGGGAGAAAGAAAAGGGACTTGCCTTTTCCCCAGTGACCTGACTCAGCCTCTTTTCCACATGGCCACACTATAACCCTGGAAACATACCACTGTAAGGGTATTATGTGTTTTAGGATTAGCCAATTAACTTATTAGCTTTCTATGAATGTAGAGTTCCAAAACAGAAACCAGACCCACCATCTCTGACACTAATCATATCAGCTGCTAATATTGTTACGTTGGTTCAGGTTGCATTATTTTAGATGGAAAGCTAAAGCTAAGCCATGTTTCTTTCACTGGGAAATTGGAAGAGGGGGAAGAATATGCAATAGCAGCAGGGTGGGGGCTGGTGAAGCAGCAGCCAGCCAAACAGATTGTAGAGCTGAGGGTGGGCAGCCGATTGATGAAAGCAAAGCTCAAAGCACTTTTGTGGGTCTGATGCCTTCTCCTGCTACCTTATTTATACAGATCTTCGCCGTGTCCCAGTGTGAAACATGGAGATGAGTGGGGAGATCCCAGTAAGTGTGAAAATGGAGACTCATGCCAATACTGCCACACTCGCACAGAGCAGCAGTTCCATCCAGAGGTACAGTAGCCTGCTCGGTCCATTTGGTAGCTGGCTAGGAGAGCAGAAGCATTCCAGGCTTATGAAGTATGTGAGTGTGCCAGCTGGGAGAGTGTGCAGGCTGCTTGTGGTGTGGTCCTGGGATACAGAAAAACTGCATGCTGGAAGTCAGCTGAAATTCAGCTGCTTGACAGGGGTGCCTGTTCATTGGGTAGACCATATGGGAGGAGGTAAGAATGGGGGAAAACTGAAGTGTAAGAGCAGTCTTATGTATGGGGTCCTTCTGCAAGCATGGTGTGGGTTTGCAGGTGAGCATACAGCATCTGTTCCCTTGAGGAGGAATTCTTGATTGATGACAATTGCACTAAACCATAGATATCCACAAACTGGTGCTAAAAACCACAAAACTCTTAGTTGTGAGCATGTCCAGAGCATTCCAGTATCTTTACAGAAAGTGTAATTAAGACCTCGTCCTAGTATGCTTCATGTTACAGTGCTGAAAAGCTTTGTTG
Organism: Patagioenas fasciata; assembly: GCF_037038585.1. NCBI lineage: Eukaryota > Metazoa > Chordata > Aves > Columbiformes > Columbidae > Patagioenas > Patagioenas fasciata. The sequence goes on along the minus strand of NC_092537.1, from coordinate 4,406,349 downwards.
GGCCACTGTCAGCAAAGTAACCATTGTCACTGCCTGTCAAATTGGGGGAAAGGGAAATAATCCATTTCCCACAGTCATTGTCAGCGGTTTGTTATTTTCCTTGCAAACATGTGGCTATAGCTTTTTGTGCTGTCATCTGCCAACTGTTTCCTACCTTTTACTGTCTGTAATATCCCTGGAGCTCCCAGTGAGACTGGAGGGACTTGATGGAAATGGTGACCTTTGGGTGAGCCAATGTGTGATGGGTTGATCTTTGGGTGAGCTTAGCTGCGCTGGGCAGACTTTGGTGTTTCTGGAACTACAGCGGGTTTTCCTTTCTTTGGAGTGAAGTACTGGAATGGTCACCCTGAACTCTGACCTTTGTGCCTTTTATCTGTGTTTCTATCTTAATGTTCAGTCTCTTCATAGTACTTTTGTACCTGGGTTGCTGGTCACTGTTTTTTCCTGTTCATGTCTTGTGGTTTTTTTTGTTGTGTTTTTTTTTCCCATCCTTAGATCTACAAATCCACCAAGTGCAATGACATGCAGCAGTCTGGCAGCTGTCCCCGAGGACCCTTCTGTGCCTTTGCACATGTAGAACGTACGTGGGCTACTTCTCTGTATTTCATAGATATTTGAGCTATGCACAACTTCTGGCCAAAACAATTTAAAATATAGGACGAGTAAACTGGAGCGTCTGTGAAGGATTTTCAAAACCAGAGTATTAACTTTGGTAATTCTTCTAAAAGCGTGCTAGTGTGGGAGGTGGTGGCAGAGCTGAAGGCGGTACATGGTCTGTGGGACTCATCTCTCACTGAACTGTGACTTGAAGTATCTCCCTCTGTTTCTTGTCACTTCTCTGTATGTCAGTTTAGGAGGACTGAAACAGAGAGAGCTGCTCCTCTTTTGTGCATGGATGAACTACCTAGCTAAGTTTCAGTGTGTTTTAAAAAACTGAGGATAAAACTGCTACTTACAGATAATGTATTGATCCATTTTAAAAACGAAATACTATTTTGCTATTTATTAAGTTTTACTTGAAGTTTAAATCTTTAAGTCAGGATGGAGAAGGAAAATATGCAGCTTTTTTGCCTGCTTTTCCTCAAATCCTCTTTTCTCTCTAGCTCCCTGATTTATAGGGCATTATTTCAATCCTCGTCATCTGTAAACTAGTGATGCTGTTTTGGTTGTGGGAGTTCTGTATTTAGGTGGGTACTGACATTCACAGATAAATGGCTAGCTCCTGGTCCTATGGCTCCTCGGTTTCTGCGCTCCAGTCTTACAGTTGAATTTGCAGCAATTAGAGCAGGTTACTCAGAAGTCAATAGATTAGCTCTGATACTGACTCACTACATGGCCTTGAGCAAATCTCTTTGTTATTTGGTTATCTTTTGTAAATGGTGGAATTAGTAATTGCTGCCTTTGTCAAGGAATAGTGAGAGTAAATTCCCTACAGGTTATGCAGTTCCTTTTATAGGAAGCCTTGTTGACAAGCAGTAATTACAACTGGGGCTGTGGGCTATAAAAGTCCAAAACACAGTCATGCAACTGCACAGTATGATCTGGCAAGCTTAAGAGAGAATGAAATCTCGATAAAGAAACAGCGTTCAGCAAACTCCCTTGTGTATAGCATAGTATTTTTCTTTAGGAGATGCCTTATTTCTAGCAAGATTACTGCAGTTGATGCTATAGTACTTTAAAGCCAGAGTAACACTCTGTGGCACTCAGGTTATTTCTTGTGCTGTCTTATGAAATAGTATCTTTTAGCCCTTTTTTAGCAAGGTGAACACTGAGGGCCTAATTTCATTAAAATCACAGGAATCCGTTTACTGTATCTGCTCTTAGTGTAATTATTAGCAAGAAATGTGTTGAAACGAGTACTTCATAGACATTGCAATACAGGCATAGTGTCAGTTATATAGTTTTTGTAAAGATGCTGGGTTGTGTTAGATGTAAATACTGCAAGTCTTACAGCATCTCTACTTTACTTTTCAAATCAATGACACTTTCTTTTTGTGTATGTACATTACTTTTCTTCTGATAATGGTTTGTATGGAGCACAGATGGAAACTTCCATCTGTGAGCTGATTATAATGCACGCATCAACTTTGTGCTTGGCATTGTAGGAAGCTCTGCTTAGTTCAAGACAGCTGAATGAATAACACTCAGTTCGCACAGGGAGGATATTTTGGAGCAGCCTTAATGGACTAAAGAGCAGCACAGGGTACAAGTGATGACAGTAATAGCGTAAGGAATTTTAGTTAAGTAGTAGCCATTTGCCAGACGAGATTTCTCCTAACTTCTATACTTAGAAATAGAAGCTTGTGGGATATTTCTTCTCTTAAGAATATCTAAGTATTCTTGTTCCTAAACGTCTTGTGTTCCATTGCAATTGTACAACTTTTAGTAACATTCTGTGTGCTTTTATTTCTTTCAGAGCCTGTGCTCAATGAAGATTTACAGCAATCTTCAGCTGTGTCTAGCCCAACACAGACAGGCCCTGTGATGTACATGCCATCAGCAGCTGGTGATTCTGTTCCGGTCAGCCCTTCTAGTCCACATGCCCCAGACCTTAGCAATGTATGTAGCACTGTGGGAAGCTTTGTCCGTATTGTATAAATCTGGGTTTCTCAGAGTCATTGTACTACTTTCTCCTAAGAAGAGAAATCTCAAGTATCCAAAAGCCCAAAGGTGATGACATTTTTCTTTCAGATCTCAGCTGCAGACTCTTTAGAGGGTTCTGTTTGTTTGGAACATAACAGTTCAGTGGCTTTAGTATTGTACTCTCACCTATAGAATTTCTAAGCCTTCCTTTCTGTGCAAAGTTTGTTGATGTATTTTCAGGAAAGTGGAATACATCCACACATAAAGTCCAACTCCTTCCTTCCTGCAGGTACATATTTGGCTTAGTTTCCAAGTACTCTAATTAAAGGCTGTGAGCCAATAACCTCTAAAGTACATAACTACAATTGAGTTTGTTTACATATGTAATCTCAGAGGCTTAGCCTGTGCATATTGTGTGTTGCATTATAGGATATCCTTGATTCCCTCCCCCTCCTACTTTTGGAGATAGCTAAACTCTGGAATAAGATTAAGTAATGCCCCAGATTGTTATTGTTACTGTATTTTGGTTGTATGTACAAGAAGGGAGCTCTTTAAATGCTGAACAGATACACACAGCCAGATTAGAAGCCCATGGAATGCTAGACTTCTTCATTTTTGCTGAGTTTCTTTTGTTGTTGTTCGTTAAGTCTTTCCTGTTTGCACTGCTGTTGATAAGGTGTGTAGCCTTTTCAAATGGTTGGTCAGGGTTTTGAGAAGGTAAAATGACGTGAGTTTAACTCATTTGAAACTGGGCAGAATGAGGTGAACTCATTTAGGACCTCTGTTTAACTTATTACCCCTCTTCGGAAAGAGACACTGATAGTTTGATTTATTGGTGCTAAAGTCATCCTGACAGTTCATAGTTCTCCAGAATTTGATTGCAGCTAGACTTGAATCAAAACTCTGACCTTAATATTTTATCTCATTAAATAACACTGTGGAAAGCAATAAAAAGCAAAACCCCTTCATCTTTTAAATGTGTCATCTAAATTCTCTGAAAACTGCAATGAAATTGAAGATACCTTCCACTTAATAGACCGTTTAGGTCTTTTCTGTCCCAAGCTCTTAGTCTTTTAAACAGTCTTTCCTAATCCTTGGGTATATGCCAAATGGCAACACATGTCTTTCTATGACTTCATCACTCCACAGGGCATCTGCATGTAGCTTGCAAACAAATATGGCTTTTCTGGTGAGCATTTTACATGATGAATTAATCAGAGAAAAAGGTCCCTCTAGCAGCCAGCCTCACATGGCCTGTTCTGTTTTGTATTTGTACTGTAGGTGTGGAATAAATCAGGAACTCTGCCAACTAGCCCCACCTCCACCACAGTGAGTAGTATCTTTGTGACTGTAGGGAACCATGGACAGCAGAATGTCTATAAAAATAAAATCAAAACATTGTAGGATGCTCCTTCTTTCTGATGCCAGCCCAGACTGTGCCACGTTTGGATCTGTGGTAGCAGTAGCTGTCTAAATGTTGTCTGAAGCACAGTCATGCTTGCCAGTGCAGGCTAATTATTTCTTGTCCCAGAGAAATGGGATACCTGCATTGATCCAGGTAGGCGCTTTCTCCAAAACTCATCTTAATCTCCTTTGCTGCTGTCTGTGGCTTCATCTACAGTGCAAAACTAGCTTTGTTGCATGTGGTTGTGATCCCTGGTTATAGTCCAAAGAAAGGGACAGTTGGAAATCCTTGGGTTTTTTAATGCAGCAGTTGATACTTGGCTTGTGCCTGCATTAAAAGTTTCAGATTTCCAACTGGAAAGCAAAAGATACAGTATCACAGGTACCTCGAATGTGCATGGTTCTTCTGACTGCCATAGCACCTTTCCAGGTTTCACAGCAGTACTCAGAGTGCAGACAGGATCCCCTGTAGCCTGAGGAAAGGAAAGAGAGTTTTGGTCAGATTTGGAAACTTGATCAGTGGCATCAGAGGCCTCAACAAGAATAAATGTCACTAGAGCTGTAGGGTGGTTTTTATAAGACTGCACTCCAGTATGAAGTAACAACAATAAAACCATGATTGTGGGACTGTATAAATCCAGTATGTACTGGAGCTTTTTCCTGGTTTTCAGTTACTGTTTACTGGAAGCTTGTATGCTTGCGTTGAGTGTCAGTATAATCGATGCACAACCAGTGATATGAATGAGCTCATCTGTGGGATGCCTCTTTGAGTCGTTGCTGCTGGCTGTACTTTCCTGACACTTGTTCCTCTATTAGATTCTTTGTAGGAACAGCAGTCTCGGAAGCCCATCTAATATATGTGGGTCTCCTCCTGGCGCCATTGGAAAGCCACACAGCTTGGAGACCATTGGTTTTCCTCCAGACTCAGTAACAGCAGCCGGCAGCTACAAGAAAGCACCAGGGTTTGAGCGAGAAGATCAGGTGGGGGCCGAGTATTTGAAGAGTTTCAAATGCCAGGTTAGTAGGGAATATTGGCTGGAAGATTTGGGGGGGATGAGAAAGAATGAGAAATTGCTCAGTTTAGCTTGAATGTATTTTTATTTTTCAAGGAACACAAATGAGAAAGCGCCATTCTCATTAGCAGTTCTCGGGTCTCTGCTGTTGCTTTCAGCCTCCCTTCCAGTCTCTTCCATCTTGCATCTGTTCTTGTCTGCCTAGCTGCCATCACACACTCAGTTTGTAGAAGTCAAGCTGCTGCTTGTTTTCCTAATCCCTCACAACTTCTGTCCTGTGTTGACCCTGGGTAGCTTCCCACATATCACTTCTTGCTCTTTCTTTTTCCATATTTAGGTCCTTGCCAAGAGTTGCTGTTTCTCTTGCTGTATTGTCTCATGGAAACTCATCCTTCCTTCCCTGTTCTCACTCCGAACTCTTACCTTGATCTCCGTGACTTGGTTTGTCTTCTGTTTTCACCATTCATTTCTGGAATGTATTGAAAATGTCACATTGGTTGTCTCTTGCTTCTCTGACTGCATCATTCTGATCCTTGCCTCTCTCCTGTGACTTATGTATTAGATTTGAATTCCTCATCCTCATTCGAAGAGCCCTCTGCAATCTTACCCAACCCATATCTCTGATGACATTCCCTCTTAAGCCTTTTGGATATCCCAGTCTTGCCTTGCTGCTTCCTCAGTCGTCTTCTTGGTGTCATGCCTTATTCACCCTAGAACAGTCTCTTCCGTCTCTTCTGCCACACATGAGTTTTTCCACAGTCAGCTTCGTGTTGTGAATTTCCTTTCTTGATACTAGAATTAATAGTTTCTCTGCACCATTCCTTGCACGTCAGCTGAGCCCAACCCAGACCTTGGGTCTCGGATTTTATTTTTCACTGGGTTTGTAAATGTTAGAGAACATCATCTTGATTTAGGGGAAGGAATAGCTACTTTTCTGAAGAAGCAAAAATATTTCTTACAAGTTCTTTAAAAAAATATATATCTGTATATATAAAAAGGAATAGAAATACCTGGTCTATGTTGCTTGAAAAGAGGTGACAAGAAATGCTGCTTTCAACCTGGCTACCTTTAAACTCTGTCTGTAATATTAAAGAAGATAGCCTTAATAAGCCCTTATTGCTGCGTTAGTGGTGCACTGCTGTGAGAAAACAGTGGAAATAGCCTGTCCAGACAAGGTCTTGCATAAAGTAGTTGGATTTAGAAGCAGGCTCTGTGGGTTTTGTTTTATTTATGTTTGCAACTTTGGGAAAATATGACCAAACTTTGCAGTAGGACTAGTCTTGAACACTGTTTAGCCTAATTAAAATGATTTAGTGACAAATACAGATTAAGCTACATGCACGTACGCTTTCTTATAAATGCTTCCATTGTCTCTCTTAGTGTGGATGTGGCTTAGGAAATTGCAAATTGATGCAACACGTCTTTGGGGCTAAAGAGCAGACCATGCTGTGATCCTGGCGCTTCTTGCAGGCACAGCAGCTTGTAGCAGTTGTTTAGAAACAAAAGGGAAAAACATGCACTCGTTCTCTGTTGCCTGTGCTGCAAAGGAGAAGTGAACCCAAAGCCAAAGGACTGAGAGAAGCCCTGTCTCCTGCCAGCAGAGGCAGGGTGCCAGGGAGGCCCTGCTCTGGAGAAAATGGGCAGCAAGCCTAAGCCAAGGAGAAAGGGGATGAAGCATGAATAGGACTTTTAAAAGGAGGGCCAGATGATGAGCGTTTGTGTCTGAAGTCCAGGCTGTGCTACAAAGATACTGTATTCAGGTCGCTTCTTACTCGTGTGACTTTAATTAAGCAAAAACCTGTGTTAAATAGGTATTAAAATATAGGTAGAAGTAATCACAGTTGCCTTATGCTAGGCCTCTACAGACAAAAATAAGTGTCTCCAAAGTGTCCCGATTTAATTTTCTTTTAATCTATAATTACTTACTTTTAAAAATCCTCTGTAATTCCCTTTGGCATCAGAGGGCATCGGAGATTCTCATATACCCTGTAAATTAGACCAATAATTAGGCATTTAACTTTGTTCACTTGTATTTGAAAAGTTAAGAGACACCTTGGCTCAACTCTGCAACAGTCTCATCATTTTTCCTCTGTAGAATGAGAACAAATAGTTTCTATCTTATTAGAATGAAAAATGCACCTTCTGTGTTAATAGGTTCCACATAGTTTGTGGTAAGGCCGAGCCAGCGGTTAAAGCTAAAAATACTTTTCCTGAGTCCCAAAAGACTTAGCAAGCTGGAAAACTGCTGGCTGCACTGGAAGGACTTAAATGCCATTACCAGGGGATGTTCAAGTCCTGACACACAGCACAGTAGGTTTGTTCCATTCTGGTCAGAAAATGCTTAGTTTCACTTGTAATTTATGTCTCCTGTTTTCTTCTCTGCAACAGAGTGAATTGGAGTATTTCAGGCTGCCCTTTGAATTTCTGTCTCGATGTTCACCCTTTTTAATGTTATTCAGAGCTGAAGGAGACTGGCTTAGTGGTGACAGTCTTTTCGCTCTGGTTTTCACTGGTGTTACTTGAATTCAAGACAGTGGGAATTGCGACTATCTTAGAAATGTGTTCACTTTTTCTCCTTCTCAAAGAAAAAAACCCAAACCCTTCCAGTGCGACTTAACAGTGGCAGAGCCAGCCAGCTCCATTGGCAGGAAGCCTCTCGGTGGGGGGACGTGGCTGTGTATGTGCCTTCACTGTAGCTGCTGACGGCTGTTGATAGCACATTTTGTGTTCAGATGAGTGTCAAACAGAGTAGGGATGTGTTGGATAATCTAGCAGGCGTGTTATCAGACGCACACAGATGCGCTAACGTAACACATCTATCGCACACAAAGGAAAACAAGCCTGCGAGGGGTTCAGTGGGAGTTTTGCTGCATGTAAACGTGATGTATGTTGTTCAGGGAAGTGTGAGAGGATGGTACCCACCGCAGAAGGATCTTTGCATCCGTATTTCAACTGCCTGTTTGCCAGACTTTGACCTCCCCATGTGCCCATAGGCAGAGAGCTGAGCAGAAAAAAATGATTTAATTAAGTAAAACCAAGGGACGAATTCTTCTGCTGCTCTTTCGCCTGTCTGGTTATGTCATCCCTCTCCAGCGATCATTTATCTTTTTTCATACGACTGTTCAAGCCAAAAAGTCAAGGCATATCGCTTCAGGTCAGTGTGGCGTCTCGTGCGCTGCTGCTGCACATTGCGCCTGAATCTCCCCTGCGGAGACGGTGACTGCCTGCATTTGCAATAAAAACGATCGAGCAGACGCTATGCCTGGAATATATCTCCCATTCAGACTCAGGGAGGGGGTTGGAGAGCGAGTAAACAAGCAGCCCTGACTCTTGGCACTTTCCTGCTTGTCTCTGTGCCTGCAGGGTGTGATTGATCTCCCTGTGCCTTCTGCATGTAGCAGCCTGGGAGGAGCAGAGCAAGGCCTGCAGAACAGACCGTTACACACCGACAGGCTCAAGAGGCCACTTCCTTCCCAGCTCTGGTTATTGTAGCTCAGAAATGACTGATGTTGTGAGGCAAGATGGTTGATATCTGTTAAGGATATAGTGCTGGAAGGTCCCTAAGCTGAATTTTTAGGCTGGATAATGGAATTCCAAATGTATGTTTGCATTCATACAGTTTTGCAATTCCAGGCAGCCTTCATGTCACTTATAGCTCTCTATGTTAATGGGTGGGGGAAGGATATATATATATTTTTTATCAGTTTTGATAATGTTTCTTTTAAAATTGATTAGTTGCTCACTTTATTTTGTTTTGCAATCCTAGCTGGGAGCTGGAAAAGTTTGAGGGAAAACATAATCTAAGTACTTTATTTTCCCAAAGCTGAAAAACGCTTACATAATTTAAAAATATAGTGTGCGTCTCTCCGTTCTGGCCCTTTTTTAGATACTGGTAGGGCTGATTAGTGATTCATAGCAAGGCAAAATAATTTATTTTTGGTCGTGGTTCTTAAGATGTCCTTTGTGCAGCAGAGGACTTATAGCAGCATCGAAGGCAAATATAATTGTGACAAGTCTTTGCATAACTCTAGGGGTGATGTCCTGGTCTATAGAAATCAAATTACTCAGGGTGTTTTCCGTCTGCTATGCTTTCCCACTCTCTGAATTCTCTAGTGCTCAGAGCAGGCTGGAAGAGAGGAGGGGACTGTGTTTCCCATGGCCTCTCCAAAGCTAGCAGTCAGCCATTTTTAATTTTGCTGCTAATCCCTCTGCTTATCTTTTGTTCTGTTTCCTTACTGCAGCAAGCAAAAATGAAGTCCCACTCACTGGAACACAGGAGCCAGGAGCAACCTTTGTTACAGCCCAAACAGGTACGGTAGTGCTAGCAGAGCTCTGAATCCCATTCAGTGCTCGCGCCACCACAGACAAGGACACGAGAAATCTCTGTGGATCCAGACAACTCTGCAGGGAGTAAATGACAGTCCAGACACCATGAGGGATGCTCAGCTTGAGGGATTACTTTATGAAGATGGGATGATTTGCTGGAGAGGTTATTTGCGAATGGCTAGACCTGTGTGAATTCAGGATAGATTCATAAGCCTGGACTGTGCTGGAAGGAGTCTCCAAATTACAGAAAATTGAGCTGGAATGGGTCTCTGGAGTCATCTAAGTTCAAGGATTCGACAAAGAGAATTTAATATCAGGTTCTAAGTCGTGTGCTGAGCTGAGTGATTGATTGTGTGACCCGTTCCTATGATTGCATGCAATCTGTGGGTCACAGGAGTTAATTCTGGGGCAGCCTGAAGGATGTTTGTAATACTGGGGAGGGGCAGGGGGAATGGAGAACAGTCGGCAGAAATTAAAGAAAAGCTGTTAATCTCTCCCCCAGCCCGGTAGTAGCACTAGCCATCTGTCAGGTTGGAAGCAGGGGGGAACAGGTTTGCTGCTGATCTTTGGCTTATTCCTGCATGTTTCTGAAGGGATTCTTCTATAAGGATGTTTCATTTCCTACCTCTTTCCCTTTTAAAACTCTTGTTTCAGGACATACTGGGAATTCTCCCAGTGGGGAGCCCACTGACATCCAGCATCTCCTCTAGTATCACCTCCAGTCTGGCTGCAACCCCACCAAGCCCTGCCGGCACCAGCAGCATACCAGGCATGAATGCCAATGCCCTTCCTTTCTACCCAACCAGTGACACTGTTGAGTCTGTCATAGGTAACTTTGCCATTTTTCCTTTTTTACTTACGCTAATAAGGCTTCCTCAGACACGAATCACCAGGTATGAGAATTGGAATAGCATGGGTGTCGCAGAAAACTCTGTATTTTTTTGTTGTTTCTGTCAGTGTTGGCAGATTGCTGAGGCTGTAAGCTTTTTCTGTGACTGTGATACATCTGCAGGTCGTTACAGACAAAATTCACCCCTGGGACCAACAGAAGGCCTCTGAGCCACTTACTCAGAGTGTCAGATGGTGCAAAGGACCTTAGTTTTAGGTCTGTCAAAGTGACAAAGAGATCTCGGAGTAGGCAGGAAATCACAGGAGCATTTTCCACAGTTACAACCCCTTACATTATAAATGACACTTTTATAGTGAGGACTACCACCAAGTAGATTGTAAGGATTGCCCTTCATAGACTGTAGGCCAGAGACTGTAAGAAAAAGAGAACAGGAAAGGCCAGAGAGTGGAATCCCTGCTCTTAAATATGTACAGGTTTTTCGGTCACCTGTTTTTTCTTCCCCTTATCTAACATTTCTGAGGTGATTTCACTAATAATAATAGAAATGAGTGGGCATGTGTGGGATGGAATTATATCGATCATGATTAGTGATGAGGCATATTCAAATACATAAAATGTTTGCAGGCATTCATAAGCTTTATTTTACCCTATCTTTGAACCTCAGAGATGTTTTTCAGGTGGTTCCTTCTGCTGGTATTTCTTTTGAGTGGCTCTTCAGCAAAGTAGGGACAAAGCACAACCAGACCCAGACATGTTGTAAGTCAGTGTTATTGCATATTATGGACAGACTTGAAAGAGCAGTTTGGGGAAGACTTATGGGAACTGCTGTTATTTCATCAATTTTTTTTATAACATTTGGGAATACTTTGAGACAAGAAGAAATCAGATCAGGCAAAAAAAAAACCTGAACTGAAAAGCTGCCCATGACACTTTTGCCAAACTGTTTAAGAACACCATTGCACAGGGCGGAGAGTAGGGCTGTGTAGACTGACAGATAGTGAGCGAAGGCTCCCCTGCATGTAGGCTCTTTGGGCCATCCTATCTCTTGAAGTTGTTGGTCCTTTATAACATAATTGGTACCTCTGTGTCTGGCAGAGTCTGCCTTGGATGACCTGGACCTGAATGAATTCGGAGTGGCTGCCCTGGAGAAGACATTTGACAGCAGCACAGTGCCCCACACGAGTGGCATCATGATAGGTACATGAAAGCAACAGAGCTTTCTTTATCTTCTGCCAAGCAGTGTTGCCCAGTCACCTCAGTGGAGCCAGCCCAACAAAGCTCTAGAATCAGTCCCAAAATAACACTGGTTAAAACAGCAATTATAACAAACTCTGGCAACCGCTGAGCATCTTTGAAGTGAAATCTTGCCCTTACTGACTAGCAGAGCTGAGTTCTTGCCATTGGGCCCAGGTGTCTTGGGGATGTTTCTTGAGACAGAATGGGACTTGCTTGATGTTTTGTTTTTTTGTTTTTTGTTTTTTTTAAAAAGTGTGTAAGTAGACTCTAGAAGGCATCTGATAGCTTTAAAAACACACTGAAGTATAATGATTTACATCTTAAGTAGAAAACGCCCCCTAGCAGTAACAGGAAACTCACTGACCTGGTAATGGTATCCATCTGTCACAGAGTGTCATCATGGTCTGCTGATTTGATTCCTGTAATGTCTGTCTCATTTTCCTAAGTGGAGGTAGGCTAAGGCCTCTTCTACCTGTCTCTAATGGGTGTCCAGGGGAAAATGAAATGTCTCAGCTTTTTGGGAATGGTTGTAGTTTCCGGCTGCCCTTGCTGTGTAAGACAGATTTTGTATGAGACCTGACTTTGGTGGTCTAAAGGTTTCCAAGGGAACTACATTGCCTGGAGCAGGAAGATGTGCTGAGGAGGTTCAGGTTGGACACTGGGAAAAGATTCTTCACCCAGAGGGTGCTGGACACTGGAACAGGCTTTCCAGGGAGGTGTCACAGCCCAAAACTTGAGAGTGCTTAAGAAGCATTTGGACAACACCCTCAGACACATGGTGTGAATTTTGGGGTTGTCCTGTGCAGGGGCAGGAGTTGGACTCAATGATCTTTTGGGTCCCTTCCAGCTCAGGACATTCTGTGATTCTGTGAAACTGTGTTGAGGCACGAAGGGACCTGTGGAAGGAACCCTAAGGAATGTCACTTCCACTTCACTGCCGAAGAGAAAAGCCTGGTCTGAGAGTTGACTGTGCGTGTCTGCTGGTAGCCCTGCTGCTGCCGCTGCCCATCTGCAGGGGCTTAGCCATCCTCCCCACTGCTGCTCCCTCTGTACCTGTCAGGTCTGGGTGTTACCCGGTGGCCTTGTAAGAAAGATGGGAAGAGTGGGGAGCAGGGCTGAGATCTCCCGCAATGTGTGTATGGCAGGCAGAATGACCTCTTGTGTAAGGGAAGGGTGGTGTCTTTGCAGGTTGAGCTTCTGTTTATTTGGGGTTTTTCTTACTGATAGATCTGTGCACTCAAGTGTGTCTAAAATAACTAAAGCTAGTCACTGATTTTTTTTAGTGGTTAAGGTCATGATCTAGCCCAGTATGGTAGTCTTCTCACTACATGTTGTTTGGAAATATTAAAGGCAAAGTGAATTTTTCATTACAAAGTATTTTGCCAGATACCAAATTCGTCTTCTCTAGGCTGATAGGGACTGAACTCTGCTCAGAAAACCTTTTGCTCCTTTGGCCAATAGAAGAGTAGCCCATTGAACTCTGGAGGGTCTTAACCTACATGGCTCATGGGACAGCAGCTTCAATGCTCCTCGCAAAGGCCGAGAGGGGAATGAAACATGCTGAGAGTGGAGGGGATCTCGAGGGGCTTAGGGAGGAGAGAGGGAAGCTCACGCCTTCTGCTCTGAACTCCTGCACTGTGCTCTGGCCCATACTTCATGGTCATACGTAGCCATCCTCTCTGTGTGTTCTTTGTCCAGGTGGGAGTTTGCTGCAAAGTTCTGCTCCTGTAAATATCCCCGGGTCCCTTGGAAGCTCTGCCTCCTTTCACTCTGCCTCTCCTTCTCCACCGGTCAGCCTCTCATCGCATTTCCTCCATCAGCCCCAGGGACACTTAAGCCAATCAGAAAACACGTTCCTGGGGACATCAGCTTCTCATGGATCATTAGGTAAATGCACAGTGTGTGTCCCATGTACATGCCTGTCTGTGCCATGTAAGTATTTTCTTTTAAGTTAGTTTTAATTTGAATGTATTATTTCACTGCTGTCATTTGTATCTCTTCTTCCCAAGAGAACAGCAACAGTACTAGAAGCTGCCTTATCAAAAATCAGCTAATACCTTATGAACAAGGGAGCAATTCCCTCTGCTTCCCACATATCTAGACTCAGAAAAAGGGACAGATAGGCTAAGTGACTTGCCCTGATGATTTCTTTCAGGGAAAAGAGCTCTACCTTTTCCTGCCAACAATGCTGTGCTGAGACTTCACCTTAAACATTAAAACTCAAGAGTTGGGTCCTCAGCTTTGCTTAGTGTGAAAGTGAGGATTGCAGCTTGTCCTTGGGACTGCTTGTAGGTCAGGTTGGGTCATTGTACGTTTTTCTCCTGTTTGGCCTTCGGCACACAGTTCTGCATGATTGACTTTGCAAGAAGTTACAGCGTTCCAACATTGTCCCCTTTGCTCCACTTTTTTTCCTCTTGAGGATCTGTTTCCTGTCTGAAGGACTGTGAAGGGAAGAGAAATTGCCTTGGAGCTTCAGCTGCATTGGGCAGAACTGGGAACTCAGGGGTGAAATCTGTTTTATTATCAAGACACAGGGTTACCTTGAGAAACAAAAAGGATTTGGGCTCAAAGCTGCAGTGACACCAGCTCTGCTGATTTCTGTTAGCAAGAGTAAAAATTAGTTCTCTCTATTGCTGCTAGACATAAATGCTTCCTCAAATTTGAGATACTCTTTTATCTTTAATATTCAGCTTAACCTAATAAAATGATTACATGCTTTTGTAATCTATTTCTGCATGCACTTCTCTATGTAAATGCATCCCTTGTTTGCATAGGCCAAAACCATGCTTCCAAGCCTTGCAATTGCTATTTGCTTGGCTTTAACAGTTTTTACAATTACTGTAATAAGAAAAGAGACATCAGAGGACATCTCTGCTATTAATTAGTGTTGAGGCTGTCTGTTTATCCCAGTTTCAGTAAGAAAAGGAAATCTCACTGCAAAGGTCTGCTTTTCATTTCAGAAGAAACAACTTAAGCGGTTTTATTTGTATTGACTATGTAGTTACACAAAAAGCCAAAGAAATGGAGGAAACTCACAAATGCATTTAAATAATTCGTTTTTAAGAGGAAGATGTTTTCATGTAATACAACAAAACCATTTTTGCTGAGATTTTGATAAGATATTTAAATAGGAACCCAGCAGCTGGGAATCTGGAATCTCTCTATTCCATGTGGTTTGCTGAATGCACATAAGTTAGCGTGTAGTGTGTGTAGTTATTACTTATTTGTACTGCAGTTGAGCTAGTCCTGGGCTAGTTCCCACTGTGCTAGATGTGAAGTGTGCAGAGAAGGCATTCCTGACCAAAGGGGCTTCCTACTTCAAATGTGAAATGGAAACAGCAGGTGGAAAGAGGGAGTAAAAAGAAACAACAAGACAAGCTTGGTCAGCATTATGGCAGAATTTGTGGCTTGCAGGCATCCTACTTAGTGCTAGATTCCCATTCAGGAAAATGGAGTTTTAAAAGCAAAGTGCGAGTTGGGATTCCGATAGAACTTCTGCTTTCAACTGAGCACACTTCAGAGCAGCTGAAATGGATCTATGGTAAGTGGCTTGAGCCAGCAAAGATCCCTTGCTGCTCTGCTAAATGGCTTGTTAGCACACCTAAGCCCTTAGTGACAAGTTACTACTTTCCATTGTATTTTTATAACTGTTTGTGCCTTGTTTGGTGCTAGATGGGAAGTGAGTGGTGCTGGGGTAGCCTTCAGTGAGAGGCCATTGGCTCCAGGGCTTGCTTGCAGATGCAGTCACTTCAGCTGCTATAAGATCATAACCATCAAATGCAGGTAGATTTAGAAATGTCCACACCCAGTGGTGGGCACCACTAAATGAAAATAACTCCTACGTGAAACCGGTGCAAGTCTGTGTGCGTAGGAGTCCACATCACTCGGTAGCTCTGTCTCATTATTAGCTTTTCCTACTAGTTCTCCCTTGCATGCAAAGTCTAGATCCTTATTTTAAGTAAAAAAACTTCCGTTATTAGAAGACTACAAACCTTGGAGTCTGTGAAGAGTAGCTAGCTTTGTTTACAGCTGGTTTTCTACTGGTTTGTCTCCTAAGCTTTGAATTTCTTCCTGAAAAGAGAAATTATTTGAACAAGTTTAATAGGAAAGTAGTTAGTTAGTCTTCTCTGATGCAAGTTGTTAGCTTTATGCTGAAACTCTGCAGGGGATGGAGCCGATGTATATACTATCGCCTCTACTTGTTTATAAACAGAGTTTTACAGTTAGTGCTGTTTCTTGCATGTGCAAACAGTGAGGACATTGGTGCATTTTAGTCTCGCTGTTTGGGAAGTGAGACTCCTTTTCTAAGCACCAAGCTGAGACAAAAGCAGCAGTTTTGTTAGGCTGTAATGTGAGAGGACGCACCACCTGGGTTGGCTGTTTGAACCCATCTGTTCACCACCGCGGCTGGCTCTGCTGCACAGAGAGGTTCAGAGGTTCTCATATGAGAAGAGGGATTCAAGCTGGTAGTCAGCTCTGCTCTAAAACTGATGCTTCTAGAAAAACCTGGTTCCGAAGTTGCCTCCACTCAGTTTCTTGGGTCTTCCCTGTATCACTAAAGATGAGGCCTAATGATGTGAAATTTCCTGTATGAATCCCACTGTGATGGATTCCTGGGGATGAAAGTAATTCCTAAGATGATTTCTCTTTCCTATGTACATGTTTTTGTATCCTGGATTTCACAGGGTTAGGGAGGAAATGGAGAAGTTGCTAGCACCTGTGACATAACCCTCTCTATTTCCCTGTGAAACAGGTTTAAATGGGATGAACAGCAGCATATGGGAACACTTTGCTTCGGGGAGTTTTTCGCCCAGTACCTCACCTGCATTTCTGTCAGGTCCAGGTGCTGCGGAGCTGGCACGGCTACGACAGGAACTGGATGAAGCCAACAGCACAATAAAGCAGTGGGAAGAGTCTTGGAAACAAGCCAAACAGGTACTTGGGCAGCTCTGGGGAAGAGGGATTAGGGAGTGCAAAGGAGTAGGAAGAGGGTGTCAGCCTCTCAACAGGAGCTTTCTGGGCCTTGAGGCGATGGGAGGAGCTGTAGGTTTTACAAACAAATTCTCTTAAGCATTCTTATTCCTCCCTCTCCCTTGGAAAAAGAGACTGAATCACTGTGCCTGATGCATTCAGATGCTGGAAGCACAAGACCAGGTGTCATAACAGATGCCCTAAAGTGCTTGGTTGTCACTTAGACCTGCCAGTTGATTTAGACCTATGACAATTTGCCGGTCTGCAAAGTTTATCCCTGTAACGGTGTGAGCCAATTGTATAGAACCACAGCCCAACCAGGTGGGGTATCTGGAACGAGCAACACATTGAAGCAAAGCTCCAAGGATGTTCCAGAATTTGGGAACAGAGCAGATTAGACAGAACATGCTCCTGGTGAGGAGTGTATGAAAACAGATAGTTTTGGCTCGAATTCTCTATTGGAGGGCGACTGAGTTTTCAGACTCCTTCTTTTACCCTCTTTGTTGGAACCTGCAGGCTTGTGATGCTTGGAAAAAGGAGGCAGAAGAAGCAAATGATCGCGCCAACACAGCTAACATGGAATGCGAACTGGCCCGGGAGCAGAGGGAAGCCTTGGAGCTGCAAGTGAAGAAACTGCAGGAGGAGCTGGAGAGGATCCACGCAGGCCAGGACCCTCAGTTTCTGCGCTCCTTCTCTGACCTGGAGACCCTCTCTCTCTCTTCACTTTACACCCTTCAGAAGCAGCTGCGGGCAAACCTGGAGAAAGTCGATAAGGTGAGTGCAGGGATTTGTAGGGCAGGGCCTTGCTCTCTGCTCCTACAGATTGCAGCTTTTTTCCCTTTAATGCAGCCAGACATCAGCAGCCTATCAAAATAATTCCATGTGGATGTAGCCAAAGTGCGTTTTAGCCAGCTTACAGGAAAATACCTACCCTTTCTTTGTGCCTAAAGCACAGTTTAAGTCAATCAAAGCTGCTCTGTTGATCCAAAAGGTCGTAAAAGATATCATGCTGTGCTGCTTTGCTTTTGCTTCAGAAGACGAATGGGCAGACAGCTCCAAGTCCTTCCCCTGCTGCCTCCTTGCTGCTCCCCAAAGTGCACAGCACAGGATCTCTTTTGCTTTGTGACTTTGCTTATGTGTTCCCCTGTCCCCCTCTCTTGCAGGCGGTATTTCAGATGCAGTCAGTGAAATGCCTTAAGTGTCAGGAGGAGAACCGGGTGGTGTTACCGTGCCAACACGCAGTGCTGTGTGAAACGTGCGCCGAGGAGGGCGAGTGCCCCATCTGCCATCCCAACAGGCCCCATTCTCTCCAGTCGTGACCTTCCAAGGACGCTTGTTCTAATCATATCGTATAGGACTTTTTAACTTTATACATGCGTACATATATATGTATGTGTACATATATATATGTATGTGTATATATATGTATATATGTGTGTGTATGTGCATGTTTGTGTATGTATATATATGCACACACACGCACATACACACATAAAACAAAAATTAGTTGCAGAGCACTTTTTAATATTTTACATCCCGTATCTAAACTGCCCCTCACCCGTGCCCCACTAATTCTAACTCTTGAGGAACTTTGAGAGCTGTTTTTAATACAGATCAAAGGGCCATTTGCAAAGAGTCTGTGTTTCTCCTCTTTTCTATTTAGGTGATAACAAATTTTTGACTATTTCCAGAAGGATTTAGAGTGGGCAAGAGGGGCTTCCATGTGCTTTCCAGGGGAAGAGTCTCATGAGATCACAGGGAGGATCGAGGTGGATTGAAATGACTGTTCACGTCTTTGGTCTCCCTGCTCTTTCACTGACCCAGCTTGGTTAAAGCCGTCCTCCCTGATGGAAGCTCTGCTGGGCGCCTGCCTGGTGAGCCTCACGTTGCCGATCTCTGAATGTGCAGGAACTTTGTCTGTCGTTTAATCAGCAAAGTTCGCTTTTTAAATTTTTTTTTACACTCTTTGTATATTTGTATGAAAAGAAGAAAAAGGGGTGGGGGAAAAAAGTATTGGACCTAGAGCAAGCCAGGCCCCAAAATGGAGTGAGCGGCGTTCATTGCTCATACAGCTGACGTGTTCCAGGTCTGAGCAGCTTTCAAAGTATCGCCCTTGTGTCAGCTAAAGCCCTTTATGAAAGGAATATGGATGCATAGGTTAGTTGTCTCCAGGCACCCCTTTGTCTCGAGACTTTTTACTGTTTCAGACCAGATTATTTCTTTTAGCCACAGGGATGTGTTTTGTAGTCGCTGCTGAAACACAGGAAACAATTCCAGGTAGTCAGGACACGCTTTTTGAACAGAGTTGGTGTTTCTTGTGTCAGCACCTCAAGGATGGGTTATGGGCTGCTGCGTCCAGAAGCCCTCGTGCTTCATGCTCACGTATGTCTGTGGTGACAGAGAAAGTCCAGTGTGACAAAGAAATGCCACCAGCTTAGACCTTACCAGTAGCTGAGCTTTCCTGTGACTTTCTTTACCGTTGGATTTTTACATCAGGTGGATTGCAGTAACCTGCTGGGATCTCAGCAAAAAGGCCGCTCAGTTGACTAAACATGTTTTGTTTTGCACAGGGACGCTCCCTGTGCCGCCCCTCCCTGGTCTGGAAAAGCACTGGAACCTCCAGCAGCCCACTGGTGTAGGAAAACTGAACTTTTACTGGAGCCTCTCAGAAAGCTTCATATTTAATGCAAAAACATAATTAGGTTTGCTTCCATAATTCCACCTTTCCTTTACATGGAAGGGGTTAATATGCATTCCCAGATGATCTCTTAAGTGCAGCTCTGTGTAGTTCTTTTTTAATGTTTTTCCCATTAACTTGTTTTTGTTTTTTTTTTTTTGGTAAAAATGCTTTTTTTTTTCCATGTGTATTTTATTGTAACTAGCATCAGTTTTTTTAATTTTTTTTTTTTATGGAGAGACACTGTTGAGTGATTATTGTGGCTATGTTGTTTGGTTATAGCCTTTGAATGTCTGTGCCATGGGGCAGCACATCTGCCTGGGTCTGATCTTAAGGAGAGACCTTTTATTAAAATGTGTGAACATTTCTTTTTTTTTAGGAAAAATAATTAAAAATTTAAAAAAAAAAAAAATGGGGACGAGGAAAAAAGCCCAATTAAGATAAAAATTTACTATAAAGTTTTTGTAACTAACTTAAATCATAGAAAATAAACTCTTGAATCAGGTCTTTAATATTTATAAGAAGCAGAGCTGATCAGCCTGTTCTGGCTGTTGGTTTGTAACACTTTTTATTAGTGTGGTGGTTTTTCTGCTCTCCAGCCTCCCTTGGGGACTGGTGAGGGTGATGCTGCCTTTGGCCAACGCTCTTTTTGCAGAACCCAGCTGGGTGAGTTCATCTAATACCTACGGGGGCTCTTTTTGCTTTGTCCCATCTCTGCAGCTGGAACTTGGCCACTGGTGGTGGCTCTGTTGGTCTCACTGGGACTTCCAGTCCCCTGTGGTGCTGGGCTGGTGGGTGTAGGGAGAAGAAATATTCCCCCTCTGTTTCTGTGGGGACACACAGCTTAGGTAGGGGGGTACAAGGAAAATTCCAGGCCAGAGAAAGCATGTTTTTCCCTTGTGAGTAAAACAATTTCTCTGTTTTAAAACTTATACTGAAGGACCAAAGAATTGAAAACTTCCCCCATTTGTGGCCCTTACGTTTAGACTTTCCATTGCCACGCTGCACTCATGGCAGAACAGCCTGAAGGAATGAGCACTAGCCCTGGGATGTCGCATCCCCTTCCCTTTCCCCCACCCCGATGTATCTCGTCACTCTTTTTGCACAAGCACATAGCCTGTTTCTCTCTTTCCTCTGGTTCTTTAAGAAACACTTGTTTATTTAGGTTTCTATGAAGTTTTTGCTGCTTAATTAAAAAAGAAAAAAGAAAAAGAGGAATATCTCAAATGTGAATTATTTTCTTAAGCATCAGATGAAAAAGAGAACTTCATCTTGGACTATTTTGTGAATATTTTGGGGGAGTCACTTATGTGACAGTTTCCTAAGTGAGTGAGGTGAGAGGAGGGGAAAGGGCAGCATTTCTGACCCGCTCCAGCAGTGGAAGGATGAACCGTAATCACAGCACTGCGTTTAAGGCTTAAGAGTCAGCTTCTGTATCATGTAAAAAAAGTATTGTTGAAATAAACCTGGTGCTACTACGTACAACCCCTGTCATGTACTGTCACGCTTCCTTCTGAAGCAGGAACCCCCTTTTCCAGGACATTCAGTAACACATCAGAGCAAAGGGAGGCTTATGTTGATTTTTTTTTGGCCAAGTCACGCTTCCAAATGACATTTTGGTGCGCAAGGCTCCTGGCTGAGCAGCTGCGAACGTGCCTGGGTCCTGCCTCTTCACACAGACTCCTTCTTGGAGAATGACGTTTTCCTCCCCAAATCTTTTGGGAGCTTTGGAAGCGTTGACCTCAGTGACCAATTGTGCAGGTTGGATGCTTCTGAGCTAAGAACCTGGGGGAAGGAATCCTAATTGTGTTGTGAAACCTCAGTATCTTAAAGGTCAATAAACTTTTACATTATTATGGAAGAACAATATAGAAGCAGATGGCTGAAGACAACACTATCTGGGGTAGACAGGTCCCAAAAAGCAAGGCTAGAGCTGTAGACGATAGCCAGGAATTGATGAATTTTGGCATTGCTTTGACCTAACAGGACCAATTTTAGCTCCTCTCTGGCCTTAGGTGACGTAGCCACATGTCAGCTGTGGCGCAAGAGCAGCCGGGGGAAGTCTCGGAGCTTAGAGCACAATATTTTCCTATAGTGGTTCCCCCAATGAAGGGGAAATCGCTGCACCTGATCCCCTGTCGAAGGATTTTACACTTTCCGTACATCTCCGAAGCCGAACCTGAGCCACTCGCAAGGCTTGTGCAGCTGAGACAAGGCAGAGTCCTCACGCTGTGGGGACGCCCGTAACCCTGAACGGACTCAGTAATTCATTGCTGTTCCACCTCTCTTCCTCCTTTTCCCCCATCTGAGAAGGAAGAATATTACCAGTGTTTTCCTCCAGAATTGGAATAATTCTTGGAGTGATGGCCAACAGCAACACAGATGTTAACTGATGTAAAAAACCTAGTATTTTAAAGGTGGAATATTCCTGCAAACTAGTGACTGCATCGGAGGGATTTCTGGGGCTTCCCCACTCCGTAGCTTCCAATGTTAAAACCAAGTAACTACAGTATACGTTTTTAAAAGAGTAATAATAACACACTGCAGTATTCCTGGTGGCAGTTCCTGCCCAGTCCCGTCCCCGCGCTCCCCGGAGGAAGGGCACCGGGCAGAGGCGCCCCTAGTCCGTGTAGAAGTTGGCAGAATGGTGATCGGTGGTGTGTAAACCGTGTTGTTGATTCCATGTATAGAACTGTGATTTCAGCTGTCGTTCTCTCGTACTCTGTAAATATGTTTTGGCTGTCGGAAAACCTGGTTTAGACTCTTTTTCTTGGCAGAGTGGATTTGCATGTGGGGCTGGAAAGAACTCAATCTGTGTCACAGTTTCCAAGGGCAGGATGGATTTCTTTTTTTTTTTTTTTTTAGAGGACAATAAATTTTTATTTTTTTGCTAAGAAAAAAAAATATATATAAAATAAAGTAGTGTATGCGTGTGTGTGCGCTCGTGCGTGCCCGGGTGTATGTGCAGCTCCTGCCCTGCTCTGGGGAAGGTGGGGAGAAGTCTTTGCCGTGAAGCCCTCAAAATAACAAGATCGAACTAATCTCCGTGGACAATTTTGCCTTTCACACGAGCAAGAATAATTTCTTGAGCTCTTTCTGGCTCAAGCCCCATTTTCAGAGGGGTTGCCCTTTGCCTTTGTGACTGAGGTGCAAGGGAAGAGGGAGGGTCCATGCAGTGTGGGTATGTGGGGCTGAGACTCCTTTGGAAATGGCAAAACCAGAGAGTAAAGAGCAACTTTAGCACCCAGATTCTTGTTCTGGACAAGGATTTATGTCCAAGTGTCTCCCCCAGGAGCCAGGCTGGGCAACTGCGGGAATACGGACATTTAAATGGTTACATACTTAGCTTCATGCATTGGCACGCAAAAGAACATGTCTTACATACGGATCCCAGGATTACCGTTTATTTTTGATCTAATTAACCCTTCAAAGCTGCCTCAACCACTTGCCCTTTAGCCCAATCACAACAATAATCCAAATTGCCCAATTTGCATTACAGATGAATAAAATGGGTACACCTGAGTGCCTGCCCCCTTTGCTCTGGTGTTGCAGCAACCTGCCTGTGCCGCGGTTCTTCACCAGCATGAGGATGATGGGGGTTTCTTCTTCCTCTACCTGGCATTTGCTGGGTTTTAGGTGTTCAAGACTCATTTTTTTTTAATGGTCGGGCTGTTCTCCTCCAGGTCTCTGGGGTTACTTGTGCTCTGATTGTTTAAATTTTTTAAATCTTTCTATATAAAGGTGATGATTGCTTTTGGGGTGTGAAAAGACACACAAAACTGCTGGAGCTTAGCAAAGGATTAAGCTAAAACACCTTGGATAATACAGCACAAAGAGCCTCAAAAGCGGTGAGCCTGTGGCCACGCTGCCTGTTGCAGTGAGGACAGTCTGGGTGACGGTCCAGAGCAAGCTGAAGCACAACGGTTTTTAAACATACAGCTAAAAAGAAGCCAAACCCACATTGAAACCCACAGCCTGCATAGCTAAGCCTTGCTTTAATCAAGCGTGAGGCTGTTTGCTAATTGGTGTCAACACCAAATTAGCTGCAGAGTGCAGGTGTGGGGAGTCCACGCTCTCTCCAGAGAACAACCAGCTGAAATTAAACCCCGTGTCCCCATCTGCATGCGGGGACCCTTCCCCTCCTCTTATTTCTCTGCAGCTACAAGGGGGACCTGAACCAAGCGAGTTAAACCAGCAAAGGCTTCCTTGTGAGTGAGCAGCGCCTTAATCCTCCTGCTCTGGGTTTGGCTGAGCCTGCCCAAGGCATATAGACACTAAAGCAGATTTTTTTTTCTTCCCCACCCCCACATCAAGGCCTTGACCTGAATTGCCCCAGCGGGTGCTCAGCCCCCCGAGCAGGCAGCTGGTGATGCTTTTAATTCCCCGGGATGCGGCAGCTCCCAGGGACTCAGTGCAGCACAGACACCCCTGGCAGGGTGGGGGCAGAGGGAGCTCTGGATTTATAATTACTAATATAAACTGCAGCTAAAACAAGCTCCAAAATACCCAGCAAATAGTGACCACCTGCCCCGCTGAGCATTTTTGCATGGGCCAACCCGCATGCCAAAGCCAACACCGTCCCTGTGTGCCACAGCAGAGGGACGCGGGGCGCTGGGGACCTGCCTGCTGCTCCTGGGCTCTCGCGGCCCCAGTGCCGCGGGGTTTGGCTCAGGGGGCTGCAGTGCTCTGTGTGACTGCCCAGCTTCCAGCAAGCTCCCCCAGCTCCGTGCAATCAGTTGTAAAATGCAAAAGTCACACACAAGAACTACGCACCTTTTGAAAAAGGACACCAAAACCAAAAGCAAACCACAACCACAAAGGCCAACCAGGGAAGTGCCAGGGTCCTGCTCCTGTCCCGTCTCAGCCCCGAGGAACACGCACACCTATCTGGGGACATTTTTCATCACCGAACCACCAAGTGCTGCCCATCCTTAAAGTTTTAAGCTGTGCCTGAGCCAGACCTGGGCTTTACGTGTCTAACCGGGCTCTTTCGCAGGCCAAAGCCCAGCTCTGCCGGTGCCATCGGCAGGTCGACGGGCACGGACAAAACCACTTGTGCCATTTTCTGCTGAAATCCACCGAACCCCAAATGCCTTGTGTCCCACCCTGCTGCCCCACAGCACCCCCTGCACAGAGTCAGCCCACGCATTGGCTTTGTTGCTTTTAATTTAAAATAAGCTTATCCACAAGAAAAAAAAAAAAAAAGGCAGGTTTGGCCGGGGGTTGTCCCCATCCTCCCCACCCCAAGTGAATGATGATGCCTTCGCGTTGCCCCAACGCGGTGTTGCAGACGGGAGGGCTGGGGACACGGCCGGGCTGTGCGGCACCGGCAGTGACAAGCTCGTGGGGATGGGCAGGGGCAGCCACACACTTCCACATCCCCCGTGTAGTGTTGCTAGTCCAGACAGGCAAAGAAATCCTCCAAAAATCCCATGTGCCCGCCCTCCCCAGCCGCAGGGGAACATCGCTACCTGAAGGTGGGCGCTGGGAGGTGCTGGGGGGCACAGGGACCCCTCTGTCCCCTGCAGACGGTTCCGTCTCCAGCACCGGCAGAACTCTGGGGGTCCCACTGGCTGGACCCCCTCATTTTGGGACCGTTTTTCTCCTCCTCCCTCACTCCGTCTCCTTGGACTGCTTGGCTCGTTGCTTGCGGAGCTTAACGAAGGCCTGAGCCTCTTTGTCCCCCTTCCTGGACTCCAGCAGCCGGAGGATCTCATCTCCTGCCACAGAAGAGGGGAGAGATGGTGGGACACCCTCGCTGTGGCCCCTCCTGATGCCGTGGGGCTGGGGGGGCTCAGCAGGGCTCAGTCCGGCTGCGGCACCACGTACCGGAGGGTTTGGGGTGTGTGAGGGGGAGGCGGGTCTGGGGCACCCGTCCTGCATCAGCCTGGTCCTGGTCGGTGTCGAGGCCGGGCAGGTGACGGAGGGGGAAGAAGGCTTCGCCCTCCAGGTCATTGGACCCCAGCGTGTCGTAGTCAAACACGGTCAGCAGCAGGCAGGCCCCCTCCTGCCGGCACTTCTCGGGGGGGATCAAGCTGTGGGGGGACAGGGGTTTGTGGGACTGGCACATCCCATCCATACCAAAATTCAGCCTTCCTCCCAGGGACCAAACAGGCTTCCCCAGGGTGATGCTCTGTGGGAAGCCAACCCCTCCTCAGCACCGCACTGATCCCAACCCCTTCGAAATACACCCAACCACACACCAGCCTGTGGGACCCGGGTCTCCGGGGTGCCCCTACCCCAGCTTGCACCGTGGGACCCCATGGCTGAGCCCCCAGTGGGGTGCAGGGGGTGGAATCCCAGGGCAGGACCCAGTTCCCGGAGCAGCAGCCCCACAGCCAGGGCTCAGCTGAAGTGCAGGGGGCTCTGGGGATTTTGGGGAGGCCTGGTGGGTCTCAACCCCTACGTACAAGTCGAAGGCTTCATCGAAGAGGGGGTGCAGCTCGTTCCTCTTGCACTGGGTGGTCCGGGCCACCACCTCGGGGAACTCGTGCCGGGGCTCCAGGGTGAGCTGGACGAAGGGGTCACTGGAGCCTGGGGGGGTGCAGCCATCAGCCCCCGCCTGCTGCCCCTTCTGCCCCAGCACAGACGGCTGAGCCAGGCTGAGGTGGCCGGGCACACAGGATGGCAATGGGGGGTCCACGGTGCCCCGACCTCCACCCCAGCCCACACTCCTGAGGGGGTGCAGAAGCACTCCCAGCATTTCCCACAAGTGGATTGGCCACGGGTGGCTGCAATAGGAGTGACCTCTCCTGGAGACCTTCCCAAATGACAGCCAACCCAAGAGACTGTCCCATGCCAGCCTGGCTGGTGCTGCACACTGAAGGCAGCAGGATGTGGGCACAGTGTCCTGCCTGCCGCAGCCCCCTGGAGCACCCCAGACCAGTGCAAGAACTCCCCTTCTTCTCCAAATCTTGGATGCAAAAGCAAAGAGTCCCGTTACTCCAAGCGGTGCCAGCATCTTTCCCACCCAGGGGTGTACTGGGGACTGAGAATGGGGGGTGCTGGGCAGGTGGGGCTCCCCAGCCCACCCACACTCACCGTTGGAGTCCAGCGGGATGAGGTTGGCGGCGTTGAGCACCTCCACGCGCAGCTTCTGCTCCGAAGGGCGGTACAGCGCCTTGATCGTCACGGCCCCGTACTTCTCCGAGCTGGTGTCCAGCTGAGCGGTGGAGAACAAGAATAAGGGCGCTGCCTTTCAGCACAATCCCAAGGGGATGCCCAGGATCTGAGGGGGCATTTTGGGGCATTTTAGGGGTGATGGGCATGCTCTGGGATGCAACTGAACCCCCTCCTGCCCACCGATGGGGCAAAATGAGCTCAAACAGCCCCAGGACTTGGGGGATTGAGGGGAAATCCCGTGTTTCCATGGGTGAACTGTGCTGGGCAGCCTTGTGTGTGCAAGGGGAGGGTGTGGGAAGGCGGGGGGGGGAGCACCACCCTGACTCCCACCTGCTGCTGGATCCTGTTGCTGAAGTATTTCTGGATGAGTTTGCGGCTGGTGGCGGAGCAGAGGGCCAGGTGGGTCTCCAGTGACTGTGAGGAGGACGAGAGTGACGGACAGACACACGGACAGGTCCACAGCCCGGAGACGCCTTCCCCGGAGAGCACCCAAAGGACACCCTGGGGATATCCCCAGCACCCCGTACCTGGAAGGCTGCGGTGCGGAGGGTCTCCAGCGGCAGCCCACAGCCCTCGGCATGGAAGCACAGCTCCAGGCTCTGGGGAGAAGGATGCTGTTAGCTGGTACCCAAACACCCGGTCCTTGCCGGGGACCACCCCGGTTCTCCCCCATGGTACCTTCAGGGCACAGTGCAGCTTCTTGTAGCGCTGGGCCGAGGAGAACTGCTGTCCCGCGGCTGCTGACAGCACGGCCAGGGTGTGATGCCAGAGGAGGGTGAGGAGGCTGAGGGCACGAGGAGGAAGGCTGTGAGCGGGCGGGTGGCGGTTTGGGGGGAGTTTTGGTCCTTGGGGTATTGCAAAGCCTGGTTCATCCCACTGGGCTGAGCAGCCAGCCCCAAAGTGGGATGTCCCCAAGGACCATGGGGCAGGTAGGACACTCCTGCTGAGGGGTGGTGACACTGCTGCCATCATGCACCCCGGGGCCTCGCTCACCTTTTGAAGTTCTCCTGGACCAGATGCTCGTTGAGGTACTGCAACTCTGACTCCAGGAACTTCATGAGCGGGATGATGGCCTGCAGTGAGAGAAGAGGGATGTTGGGGAGGGCACAAGGGACTGTCCCCAGCAGGGAAGAGTGGGGAGAGGGGCAGAGCACAGCTGGCTGGAGCCAGCAGTGCAGGGGGGTCCAGAGGGGCTCTCTCCCACATGGGCAGACTGTGCCTGCTCTGGTCCTACTGCCAACATGGGCATCAAACAAAACACATGGGGGTCTGAGCCCCATCACTCGTGTGTCCTGCGCCCCAGGCGTGACACAGGGAGAGATGGGGAACGGTGATGAAGCCTCTACCAAGTAGGGAAGCGTTATTGACAGCTGTCCGAAAAAGATGATCCAGGAGGGGCCAGGCCAGGTACTTACATCCTCAGGCTCCCCAGTGTCATTGGAAGATGAGAGCTCCTGGATGTGTCTGGCGATGCCCTTCTCCAGCTACCAGCGAGAAATGCACAGAGACACTTGGTGTTTGTCCTCTGCACCAGCTTCCTCATGCCCAGGTCCACCTTATCTCCATCCCAGGAACACTGTGGGCTCCAGGCCCCCTTAGGTAAAACATTCCCCACTTCGGGGCAATGGGCAAGGCGGGGGGCAGTGGCAGGTGGTCACCTTGGTAGCCAGGGCTTGGACCACGCCCCGGACTTCGTGGTCCAGACAGGAGACGGTGCTGTCGAGCTGGTGGTGCAGCGTGTGCTGGATCTGCTGCTGGTCAATGATGGCCCCTGTGCGCTGCTCCAGCTGGGCCCAGTCCAGCTGCGATGGCAGCTTCAGGATCAGCAGCCGCAGCTGCTTGATGTTGTTCACCACGATGCAGAGCTGGGAGAGGAAGGGTCGGCTGCAGGGGGTCCCACATTTCCCCTGGTGCATCCCCCACCAGCTCCATCCCCCTCCTCATCTCCATCCTCATCCTATCTCCTTCCCCATCCCCATCGTCATCCTCATCTCCATACCCATCCCTATCCCCATCATCAACTCCTTCCCCATCCCTGTCCCCATCCTACTCCCCCTGCTCACACCCTTTCCCTCCTGCTTTTCCAGGGTCAGCTGGTCCCCATGACATCTGGGTGCTCAGCATCTCATCTCCATTTCTACCCCAAAACCATGGTCAAATCCTTCCTCTCCCTAAGCGGTGGCCCCTGCCCTCATACCAACCCTGTTGGCGGCTTCGCCCTCATTCTGCTCTCTGAGTGATAGAGCCTCAGCCCTCTCCTTGATGAGCCGGCAGTACATCAGGGCGATTTTGCACATGTCCTGCACAATAGAGAAACCAATGGGACTCTGCAGGGCAGAATGGGGACCACCATGGCGTGGGACACTGGCCCCGCTCATGGAGACACATCTCCAAGAGCAGAAGAGGAAGCGTCAGCTGCTGATGCCTGTAACCATGGCATCTGATGGCAGTGTTCAGTGTACAAACCTCCACGAGCTTCACCATGATCATAAAGGCTTCCTCAGGGTCGGGCCAGTTGAGCTGCTGCCAGGTCTTCACAATCTGGGCGTAGCAGGTGGACAGGTCAACAGTGGATGTGCTGTGCTTGTTGTGCTCCCCAAAAGGTGTCAGCTGGGAGGGCAGAGAAAGCAAGTGCAATTCAGCTTGTATGAAGGAGCCACCCCAAACAGGAGAGCTGTCCTTTGCTTTGGGGGTCTCTGGCCCATCACCAGCTCCATATATCCTGATGTCATCACCCAGTCACTGCGGAGAGTGGAGATGAGGATGGATGGAGCATCCCAAAGCCCCTACATCGGGTTGTGGCTCGTCATACTGTGACCCAGTGTTGCTGGACAACATCGAAGAGTGGGTGAGGAGCCCGTAGCCCTGTGTCTGTCTTCCCTGCCCTCTTTGTAATGGTCAGAAGCCAAGGGGATGCTCACAGAATGACCGAAACACAGGCTCATCACCTCACTTGGCCTGACGGAGAGCAGAGGGAAGTGGCATGGGGACGGGGTGCGGGGCCAGGGTGCGATCAACAGGTCCAGGACACCACGTCCTTTGCTACGCATTTGGGAGAGGCACCAGCCCATTCCTGGGCTACAAAGGCTCCTACACGGTCATCTCAGTGCTGTGAGCGAGGCACAGCGGCAAGGTGTGAAGGGAGCTGGAGTGTCCCCAAAGGATGGGGGAGATGTTCTCATCCCCAGGTTACCTGGTCCATCTGGACAGCCCTCTGTGCCCTCTCCAGCGCGATGGTGTAGGCCTTCTGCAGCCACTGGGGCACAGCTTCCTTGAACCACTGGTGGAAACTGCTCAGAGCCAGAGGCCCATCCCTGTGGATAAAGGCACCAGCTTCTCCAACCGCACAGCAACGGCATGGGGCCATCACCCCTCCTTGCTCTCAGGTACAAGAAACTGCCCCAAGGTGGAGATGGCATGTAGCACTGTGCTAAGGAGAAACCTCTCTTGTCTGGAAACTGTTGTCTCCATCAACCCCACCCAAAGACAAGCCTGAAACCCTTCTGGTGATGATCACGTCATCACCAGGCACCAGCAGCCTGATCTGCCTTCTATGTAATTAGCATTGTAGGTGAATGGGAAGGATTTGGCGTTCCTCTCAATTAACTGCTTGCTCCCTCACTTCAGCATCTCCCCTCTCTGTGTGCTGGATACCTCTTTGGGACGAAGTCCTTCATCCGATAGAGCTCCTGCAGGTTCAGGTAGAGCTGGAAAAGGCTCTCGGCCGTGGGCTTGGACATGCTGCTGTCGACCTCACGCAGTTCCTCCTGGACGTGCTCTGCGACCTGGAATGGGGAAAGAGCTGTTAGTGAGAGTCCGGCGGGAAGGCTGGTTTGCCAGGGGCTCTTTGTGGTGAGGATCAGCTCAGAGGGACTCCTCCTCCCTCCTTTTGAGTGGAGATTCATTGGGTCAAGTCAGCAGATGATAGTCACTTCATTGAGCATGCAGGGAAAGATGGAGTTTCCCTGGCTTGCTCCTTTTCCAGGCTTGCAACAACTGATTGCCACCTGAACAGTGGCCAAAACCCTCAGCCTGGCTTTAGACCTTAGTCCCACAAGTTCAGAGCAGCCCAGGCTTGCTCACCAGGCTCTCCAGCTCCAGGTAGGCGATGGAGAAGAGATTCAACTTTAAAGTGCTGCAAGAGAGAAACAGGGAATCAGGAGCCTGCCAGCCCCAGCCCAGCAAACCCCGTCTGGCCATGCTGTGCCATGGGGGCGAGGACAGTGCAGCTCCAAGAGGCAGAAACAGGACCACAAATGCCATCTGTGGAGCCACAGAGCCAAGGAATGAGGCATCCAAGTGTCCTGTTGCCATTGACCCCAGGGAAGGTGGGTGAGGGGGGATCAAGCTCTGAAACCTACTTGATGAAGAACTTATTCCAGACTTTCTGGCACTGCTGGAGATCTCCTATCACCTCCAGGAGGAGTCTGGACAAGGCTTTGCCATTCTCCTCCATGCTCTGCAAAGGAAGGAGCAGCTTGTTTTGAATGCTCTGTGATTTTGAGATGACTTGGGCTCCATTCTGATCTGATTTATTTCTATGATTTGTTCTCACAGGGTAGCAATCCATCATGAGATCCACATTAGGAGCACCAAGAAGTTGTCAGTCACACCCACTGTCACCCTGTGTCTGCATGACTGGGCTGGGGGCCACCTCCTGTTCTCCTGAGCACTGCACCAAAGCATAAAGCTTCAATGCACCTCAGCAGCTGCAGGTAACATGGCTCATGGTATTTTTAAGATGGGAACCATATCAGAAAGTCGGAGAAGCTCCATCTCAGTCTTGACTTCTCAATCCCTTGGGCCTCCCACCCCAAGCCCAGTGAATTGTTTATTGCAACTTCAGAGAGGCAGAGATGGGAACTGACCTTCACCATGGGCTTGAGGTGTTGCTTCTTCATATGAAACCACTCTGTGGTGCCTGACTGCAAGAGAGGAGTTCTGCTGGGACGGCAGGGAATCAGGAGGAACAAAGCCAGCTCTGTCGCCCCCTTCACCCTCCCTTTCCCCTGGGTGTGGGCAGGACCCAGCTCCATATGGTGGGAACCATAGGCTGGGACCACCAGGTTGAAGAGGGGCAGGTATTTCCCCCCGCTGAGGTGGTCCCTGTGGCTTTGCTGAGGTGTGGGCACTGGGCAGGGGATGGGAGAACCACAGGATCCCAGGCTGGGGATGATGAGACCCCTGGTCCTGCTACCTTCAGTGCCGTGGAGACCATCTGGGGGAGGTCGGGGCTGGGTGTGCACAGCTCCCGGAAAGCTTTCATTTTGCACATCTGGACCAGGACCCTGCAAAGTGAGAACCTCGAGTGAAACCCAGCTCCAACCCATCAGAAACAACCACCTCTCCCCGCAGAGAACCCACCCAAACTGACCTCCCCCTCCCAACAACATCCCCCAGGACGGAGGACAGGACAGGTGCCACAGTGGGGCCGAAAGGGCTCATGAGGGTTTTCACTCAAGCTCACAGGCTTTTCCATCACGGTAGCCGAGTCATACGACCCCACGCACACCTGGAAACTGATGCTTGACTCACCGGAGCAGGGACTGGAGCCTCTCCGGGGACCTCGGGACCGAGAGGGGGAAAATGATGCGGTACCTCCGGATGAGGGAGACCCCGTAAGTCAGCAAGGACTGGAAGGACTCGGCCAGCTCTGCTTTCTGGGGAGAAAGAAGAAGATACAGCCTGTCCTCCTCAGCAGCAGGCAGAGATGCTGGCAGGACCATGGCATCGCAACGGAGGGAGCTGGTGGCTCCCGTTCCTTTTTAGCCTGCTCCAGGGATGGGAAAACCCCTGATGCCTTTGGTAACTTCTCCCTGGAGGGACTGAACTAAGTTTTGTGCTTAAGCCTCATTGCTCTGCATCTCATCAGGGTGCTGGGATGCCATGGGGAAACAGGTGGGAAAAAGTGGGAATTTGGGTCATATTTAAGTTTTGCAGGAGGTTGTGATTGACTTAATAGCAGCAATGGAGGAGGGGGATGGTGGTGCAAAGGGTAAGAGCTGTTCTGCAGAGAGAGGGAGCAAAGTCCTGGGGGGAAGGGACTCCTGGGCTCATGAGTTGTCCTGGTCCACATGGCTGGTTCTCCTCAGAAATGTCCTCCAGACCCCCTGGCACCTCCAGACCCCACCAGCTCCTGCCCTTCCTGGAGCACAGGTAGGGAAATGTCACCAGGAGCTGGGCTTGGGTACATGGGGTACGTTTCCCCGATTTCTGTCACCCCTCACCTGTTCTGGCTTCAGCCGTTCCTGCACCCACTGGTACTCGATGCTGGTGATCTGGTGGAGCAGGCAGTTGCTGTTGAACTCCAGGCTCTGGTAGAGCTTGCTGTACGCCAGCCACTGCCTGGGGAGGGAGAGAGAGGTTGGTCTGAATCCCTGGGGACTGGGGGGGGACATCCAGAGACCAGCATGGGGATCCCCCCAACCCATGGCTGGGATTGTAGGGGCAGGACCTGGGTCTGCTGGTGCTGTGGGGGGCAGAGGAGCAACACCAGCTCATGGGTCCCATGTCCCCAGGGAGGGCACTGGGGCCCTTGACCCCCTTCCCCTCCCCAGTGCTGCGTGCTGGCTCCCCAGGTGTGAAATACTCACGCCATGACCTGGTGGAAGTCGGAGAGATCCTTCTGCGTGGCGTGTAGGTACAGCACGGTGCTGGCGTGCCTGCTCAGCTCCCCGTCCCAGGCGGTGCTGCCGGCCTGCCAGGATGCAAAAGGAAGGGGATGTGTCCTGGAGCAAGCTGGGCTGAGAGGGGCAGGCACCAGGGATGGGTGGTTTTGCAGGATCATGGGAGGAGTGGGAGCCCCATAAGAATGCCAGGACCAGGCAGGCATCACCACAGCCCTCCTCCCCATCAGGCTGCAGTGATGTGTCAGGTTGGTGGGCTCCAAAGGAAGCCTTCAGCCCAGCCCAGCTCTCAGCCCAGCCCAGCCGCCCCTTGGTACCTGGTGCTGGAGGATCTCATAGGACACCAGCTGCTGCAGGAGGTGGCGATGTACAGTGTAGCTCGGCTGTGTCCTGCTGCTCGTGGTGGCCCTCTGAAAAGAGATGAGGCATAGAAACTATATGTGCAATCATCACAGCTTGCCTGAACATGCAGGGACACAATCAGAGAGTGGGGACACAGGACCCTCAAAAGTGTGGGGTCAGAGAGCCCCATTTGAAGCCCAGCCAAGGGGTACAGGTGCATCAGGAGGGAGGACCTCACACTGTCAAGGGACTCAGGGTATGGTCAGGCAGGTTTCCAGCACATGGTAACTCTGGTGCAGGCACCTCTGGTCCTGGGGTAGGAATCTGTGTCCCCAGGGTCCTGCCAAGGCAATGGAAAGGGACGCCCCCCATCCTCCTCCCCTCCTACCCTCTTGTGGGTCAGCAGGAACTGCAGGTGACACTGTCCCCGGTTGGGATACGTCTCAGTCCGTGGCTCCAGCTGGTACCACCGGTCGTCCCAGCAATGCAGGTCCTGCAGGCACAGAGACAAGGGTGAAGCCCCGAGCAGCCTCCCCGGGGACAAGATCCTGCTCAGGGCCCAGGTCCCACTGCATTAGTGGGGCAGGAAGATGGTGTATGGGACAACTCCAGCACAAGATGCATAATCACTGAGCAAGCGTGCTGGAGTGGCTGGGGCACTTGTCACCAGACTGAGGAACCTGGTATCAATTTGTGGCTCCGAGCTGGGATCCTGCGTGAGCTCGGTGCCGCCATGGGGGTGGGATCCTGCCCAAATTTGGGGAGGCTTAACTGACACCTGGGGAATCATTTGGAGGAGAGGATGCACTGCAGCACTCACCTTCAGGCGAAGGACCACATTCCCCAGGAAATCATCCTGCCCTTTGTCTTTGCGAGCATCTTTAAAGATCCTGAAAGGTGTGAATGAAGGAGGAGCTGAAAAGGTTTCCTGCAGCTGTGACCCAGCTGCGGTCAGGGCAAAGAACGATGACGCAGACCCGCCACCCTCCCTCCTAAAGGCAATTTTTGAAATCCAGCAGGCAAATAAGCACTTTCCAAACCCTCCTTCCTTGCCAGCCATTGGGACCGCACCAGCACCAACCGTTTGAGGCCGTGGAGATCTGTCAGCTCCCCCAGCTTGTGCCGCACCGACTCCACCACGTCCGAGTCCCTGCACGGATGAGCAGCGAGACCCACCATGGGGGGAAGGAGGAATTCAGATGATTGCAAAACAGTTCAGGGAGTCCCAGTGATGGGGGAGAAGGGAACGTGCTGGTGACAAACATGTCAGGGCTTAGACCACCCCCAAAACTGGCTGTCCAGCCAAAATCTGCAAGAACAACCTCCTTCTTGTCATAAATAAAACCAGGCTTAGGATCAGCCCTGGCTGGGCAAAGTCAGCCTGCCCTCTCTCTGTCTCTACTCCCAAGTAACAAGCAATAGGATGAGAAGAAACAGCCTCAGGTTACACCACGGGAGGTTTAGATTGGATATTAGGAAAAATTTCTTAATGGCAAGGTTGTTGGGCATTGGAACAGGCTGCCCAGGGCAGTGGTGGAGTCACCATCCCTGGAGGGGTGAACAGACACGGAGATGAGGTTCTCAGGGACATGGGGTAGGGCTGGTGTTGGGTTAATGGTTGGATTCGGTGACCTTGAGGGTCTCTTCCAACCAAAACGATTCTGTGATTGTATCCTGCACTGTGCACTGTGCCAGCAGAAAGTGATGGGGAAACGGGTCCCCAGCTGATTTCTGGGGTTTTTCAAAGGGTGCAGGCTGAAGGACCAACCAAGTGACCCTCCCAGGGGGCAGGACCCTGCTCAGGGCAGGGAGTGGGGGTCGCTGGCAGGGGGTGCTGCTGCTCACCACATGTCCAGGTGGAAGCTGGCT
This sequence comes from Patagioenas fasciata, assembly GCF_037038585.1. NCBI lineage: Eukaryota > Metazoa > Chordata > Aves > Columbiformes > Columbidae > Patagioenas > Patagioenas fasciata. The sequence continues at coordinate 4,371,330 of NC_092537.1, read as the reverse complement.
GTCTCCACGTCTCCAAACTCCCTGCAAGGCACCAGCAGGATGCTGTTAGTCCAGCAGCAGCTGAGGGATGGGCAGTCAGCAGGACAACTGAGCATTATAGGCAGGAGGTTCCTCCCTGGGGACACCCCAAACCAGCCCCAGCTTCTGGTTGGGGTGAGTGGTGAATCCCTTCCATCCATCCCCAAGAGCCCTGGGCACCCCACTCCAGCCCTCCCAATAAGCAAAGCCAAGGGGTGCTGGATTACAGGATGAATGTCTCGTCCCACACTGGGTTGAGGGTCTGGCTTATGACTTGTGTGCGATGGATTTGGTCCTCAGGGATGAGGTCTTTGACCACAGCCTTCATCCGCTTCTTGTGGTCGGGGTGGGCCGCTTCCTGGCTCTTGGCCTCGATACCCAGCAGGCAGTATGGGTCACTGAACCCTGCGAGGACAGAGCCGTGCAAGTCCCCGTCGGGAGCAGCAGCTGTCCCTTTTCTGATGGGACACCCACCCGTCCCCACTTACCGCTGACGTCTTTACCCAAAATCCCCTTGGCTTCCTTCACAGTTGCTTTCAGGCAGAAAATTGGGCTCTGGAAGAATGAAAAAATCAAATTAAATGAAAATGAAAAATCAAAAGAATGAATAATGTGAGGGGACCAACACTCATAGAATCATTTTGGTTGGAAGAGACCCTCAAGATCATCAAGTCCAACTGTTAACCCAACCCAAGTCCTGAGAACCTCATCTCTGCGTCTGTTCAACCCCTCCAGGGATGGTGACTCCACCACTGCCCTGGGCAGCCTGTTCCAATGCCCAACAACCCTTTACAGGAAGAAATTGTTCCCAAGATCTAACTAAACCTCCCCTGGCGCAACTTGAGGCCGTTTCCTCTCATCCCGTCGCTTGTTCCCTGGGAGCAGAGCCCGACTCCCCCTGGCTCCAAGCTCCTTTCAGGCAGTTCAGAGATCAGAAGGTCTCCCCTCAGCTCCTGTTCTCCAGCTGAACCCCCCAGCTCCCTCAGCCGCTCCCATCACACTTGTGCTCCAGCCCCTCACCAGCTCCGTTCCCTTCTCTCAATTTGCTCCAGCACCTCGAGAGCCTTCTTGTCATGAGGAGCCCAAAACTGAACACTTTGTAAACTGAACCCTGTGGGGCTGGAGTAGGATCATATCGTCAGCTGCCATTCAGGCCAGCAAACAGCTCCTCCCCAGCACAGCCCAGGCCACCCTGTACCTCAAAACCCAAACACAGGGGGTCAGGAGGCACTGCAGCCCCCCCAGCACCACCATGATGAGGACACCCATCCTGGTGGCAGCATACTGGGGAAACACCTTCTCCCTGCTTACCTCGAGTTCCTTGACCTGCTGCATGATGAACCTGTGCTCCTCTGCATCCATGCCAAAAGCCTGGGGAGTTGAGAGGGACAGTGATGGTGGTTGGAGAGCAGCCAGGGCTTTCCCTCTGCTCCCAGCTGGAGGGGAGGGGAGAGGAGCAAAGGGCGCAGTGGAAGGGCTGGGGACCAGCTGGAAGCTCTCAAGGGAGAGCCTTCTTCCCACCATCCCCAGCCTAAGATAAACATTTCTCCCTAAGGCTAATATTCCCAGCCACGAGCTGTCCCAGCCCTCCAGCTGGCTGCTGCTGTCAGATCTTTTAAGTTGTCTGTGAAAACCTCCCTGCAAGTGTTCCCCATCTTCTTTAGCCAGGAGGGTAGATATGTCAGGGGACAGGTTTTGGGGACCCTGTTGGGGAGGTCGGACCCACCTTTTGCACGTAGTCATAGAGCTCCTGGGAGTCGGCGACGTGGTGGTGCTCGGGTTTACCCAGGCGGTACTGAATGGTGTAGAGGACCTCTTCGTAGAGCAGGGCCAGCTGTGGGGGGACACCAGCACCTCACACAGGGCCAGGCCAGTGGGGACTTGCTCCCTGTGTCCCTGGGGACTAGCAGGGTGTCCCCACTGTCCCTGCCACCCGGCTCCCAGCATCCCAGCCACCACTGACTGTCCCTGGGGAGCATCTTCGGGAGCTGAGCCAAATCCCCGAGCCCCAGCAGCTATGTCACCTCCACCAGTGCCACCAAAGGAGATCACAGTGGGGCCACATCATACCTCTCTCTTGGACAACCGGTGAGACAGATCCATCTAGAGAAACAAAAGAAGCAGAGAGGTTTCCCATCAGGCCTCATGGTAGAGGGCGGTTTTAGGAGAAAACCACAGCTGGGCAGGGGCATCACCCATACCCCACCAGGGTGGGATGCCTCGAAGATACTGTGACAACCCACAGATGCCCCATGGCCAAGGGACCACTTCCTCCATCACCCACCAGCAGCATGGCATGGGATCTTCACCCCTAAACCCTGTTCATTGAGGAGGGGTTGGTGAGGATGGCAACAGCTATTTGGGGTGAGCCATAGGAGGCTTTAAAAGTCAACCACCCACCTCTTGCCCCATAAAGCTGCTCCCTGGCTGGGCCAGGTCCAGCAGGACCAGGTTGAAGAACAAACCAGCCAAGGGAGGGGGCAGGTGGCCAACATGCAGCAAGGGGCTGCAGGATGGGCAAAGAGACTCCAAAAAGCCATTGGGATTTGTGACTTGAGTCCCCTTGCCAAAAAGCACCACGAGCACTGCTGTGACGGTGCACTGCTTGGTGCTGAGCTGAAGGTCCATGACCCACTTGAGGGATGGCCAGCAATAATATTTGCTTTCCAAAAGGCAATAAAATTAAATCGGTGCCATGTGATGAGGCAGAGCCCAGCTCCTGCGGTGCTCAGCCCCAGGGCCCTGCTGCCCATGCAGTCCGTGTTGTCCCCCACCTCAAGTGTCACCTCCCACTCATCCCAACTCCTTATGGGTCTGGCTGGGAGATCGACCCCACTTCTGCCAAAAACACCCTTTTTCCTTGGTGAATCCCATCTCTCAGCTCATCCTGTTCCCTGCCTGACACCAGGACTGAGCCCATCCTGCATCTGCCTCTCCAACCACAGCCTGCATTTGGCCACCACCACGGCTGAGCAACTCATTCCTGCCATGGAGCCTGGCCGGGTGACCGTGACTTCGCCACCGCCACAGGCTGGGTGACGCAGCCAGCGGGAGGGGGACCGGTGCCCCTGTGCCATCCATTAGAGCTCCTGGTGCTGGAGCCTCTGGGAGTGCAAGGGGGCAACACCAAAAAATACAATGGACATTTTTGAAATTAGTTTGGCCCTTTCCACCACCTCAGTGCCCTGCTGACCCAGGGCTGCGGGGGAAGATGGACAGACCAGCCCTACCTGTGGGTCAGCCCAGGCTCTGAAATGACCTTAGGATCCCCCTAACAGAGAAAAAAAAAAACAACCCCGAGCTGGAACATTAACGTTTACTTATGGCAAATCTAGGGCTGCCATAATCCCCTGGCCATCTGGACTAAATTCAACTCTTCCACCCCCGGGGAGTTTAACCCTTGAGCTGCTTCTCTCCCACCTGCCTCCCTGTCCCTTCTTCTAATCCCTGGTCAGTGTCGGGGGCCATGGGGGCTCAGCAGCCCCTGAGAAAGGGGGACCTGTTGCACCCAGGAGGGTCCCTACCAGTCCCTGCCTGCTCCAGGGCATGGCCCAAATCCTTCAGCATCCCCACGGGCAGCGCTGCCCCATAGCAGGGTCACAAGCACAGTGGGCAGAGAAAAAGGACTTTATTTCTGTGCTGCTCTTATTTATCAGCAAGGGACAAGTGTCTGTTCCTGGGCTCAAGAGGGCAAGGGGGGGGAAATTGCTGTTGATTTGGGGGCAGCTCCCTGTTGCTCCCTTCTGCTGTGGGGGGTGGCTGCTGCGGGATCTCGCCCATCTGTGCGCGGGACTGGTTAAGCTAAAGCTGAGCTTGAGCCCCCAGAATGTGTTTACTGCTGCTAATCCCCATGCCAAGGGCCTAGCTCAAATCCAGGAGTGCTGCTTAAATCCAGGTCTGGATACAGCCACCAGCATGCCACCCCCCATCAGCTGCAGCGGTGTCACCAGTGTCAGAGGGCAGCCTGGCTGCGGAGACAGTGACACTTAGGAGGGACGACAGCCCCTGGTTGGGGACACCATCATGACAGATCATCCCAGGGTCCAGCAGGGGGGATCGTGCCCTCACACCCCCAGCAGTGCACACAGAGCTGCAGGTCCCATCTCCACGGGGACAGACATGGGGACACCATCTGTCTGGCCACTGCCAAGGACATTGGTTGGGTTGGTGGAAAGCAGGGCTTGAGGGGGGCAGCAGGAGCCCAGAGCTGCTGGGAAGCTGTAGCTGAGCGAAGAGGGGACCCCCTGTGCTGGTGCAGAGCTGCAGCTGGCCCTGGACACAGCCCTTGGGTGCATGTTTGCATGGGTACAGCCCCCCCACATCCGCACCCCACTCCTCACACACCCTTGCAAAGCACCGGGACAAGGACTCAGTTGCTCTTCTCTCGTTCCCTTTTACAGCCTCAGCACCCAGCTCTGCACCCTGGGGTTCCCCAGTCACAGCTGCCCCAACCCCCTCCTTGAGGCCATCACACCCCAAACACATTCCCCAGCCCCCCAGGGTCACAGCCACCTACCTCGGGGCTCTCCTCCCCAGGGAGGGTCCCTACGGGGGTCCCGCCAGTAGCATCCATCTCGGGGGAGGCTGAGCGCGGAGCAGGGGAGCGGCTGCAGCTCTGGCTGCCGGTGCAGCCGCTCCACCTCGCTCACATACTCGGAGGAAACCACAGACCTTATCTCGCCACGGCCACTTGAACGAGCGGAAACGCGTGTGGGCCTCCTTCGAGAGCAGCACCAGGACGCAGGCGCCCCAGTCCCACTTCTCGCCGCCCCATCCTGCCAGGTCAGCCCCTCAGTGATGAGGACTTGGTGGCACAAAGGAGATGGCAGCAAAATAAAGTGTCACATCCAGGCCCTGCTATTATTCATGAGTGAGGAATTCATTGGGAGCAAGTGGACGGAAATAGTACTGAGAAGGCAAAGTCCAGCAAGGAAATGGGGTGGCGGGGAACAACATGGAGAATCTGGTCTCCAGTGCGGTTCCATCGTGCTCTGTAAGTGCAGATGGGGACCGTGCAGGAAGCTGAAGTCATTTTCAGCCCCAGGGGATGGAGAGGATTTGAAACCCCCTGCAAAAGCTGCAGGGTGGGAAATCCCTGTGGCACCGAGTGGGTTGAACAAGGTTGGGCTGAGAACGGATGCAGTCAGCGCATGTGCCAGGGACGGCACCAGGAAAGGCCGTGTGGTCTTTAACCCAAACAAGCTGTCCAGACACAGCTGGTTACTGAAAACAAAAAAAAAGCAGCAGGAAACGGAGTTAAAAACTTGTGCTTTACTGGCAGCTTTCATTCTTGTAAACACTTTATCTGATTGCAACGCACCAGGCAGTTGCCTATCACAGCCCGGCAGCAGCGCCCACCCCTCTGAGATCCCTATCGAAATGCTGCCTGATGGAAAACGGGGGGGAGCTGCAGCCCAGGAGATGACCGAGGGAAGAGCTGGTTTGCTCCAGGGCCTTTAGTGTGTTTATACACAGCCCGGGGAAGGACATCAGCCTGTGCTCAACACTTGCATGTGCTGCTGCGGCTGCTGAGCACTCGTGGGCTCTGCAAAGCAGGGCAGTGACCATGGCTGATGCTGAGCTCTCCATCGAGGGGAGTTTTTGGCTTTCCAGCTTTCCTATTTCTGGCCCCCAGACCCTCCTTGGAGCTGTAAGCAAGATGACTCGGATGCAACGTGGGGCGCAGAGGCTCGCTGTTGGCTTTCGTGGTGCTGTGTAGCCTGTCAGGGATTTCTGCTTAATCCAAGCAGGAAACCATGACTGTGGAGACCTCACTGGAAACTCTGTCCCCTCAACTGCTGTATGAGGCATTGTGAAGAGATGACTCCAACAGCATGGAGGCACTCGCAGTGATGCTGGCTCCAACCAGGGCCGCAAATGGCTGCAGGAGATACTGGCAGCAGCATCCCTGTGAGAGGATGGGAGGGGATGCAGGCACCCTGTCACTTTCATCCTTGCAATCGTCTATTCCCTTAATTAAGGCTGCCTTAGGAAAGACATAACTTCCCTTTGCCTTGAAACCCTGTAAGGGTAGGTTATATTGGTAAAAGGGGATCCCTGAAGCTGGGGGACCAGGAGATGGAAACAGGGCTGCCGGCAGTGGGTCATTGTGGGGGGCAGGTTTTCCTTACCCACACGAGCCAGCACGGGACCGGCGCTGTAGGGGGCGGCACAGCACACACAGTTTGTTCCAGGGCAGGGGGTGCTGAGCTAATCTACAGAATAAAAATCCAGAGATACAGTGAAACATGGAAAAGCTGAAATCCATCCCTGCTCTCGCAGCCATGGTTCAGTCTCATCCCTGAGGTTTGTAAAAAGCTGCTCGTTACACCTCTGCTCCCCCACCATGCCAGGAGGGCTCTTTTGTAACTGTCCCCTGGCACCGGCCCAGTAGCCCTGAGGAATCTGGCTTCAATATCACTTTCTCTGTGCTCCCCAGTTTGGTGGTGGAACCAGCTCGTCACCCCATGCCTACTGAGGGCGCCTGTCCCCTTTGCTGGCAGAGATGCTTGCAGGCGCTCGCCCAGCCTCAGCCTTGACTCCAACCAGCCTTGCATTTGCTTCACCTTGGGCAAACAGTTTAAAAACATGTCCTCCCTTGCTGATGGAAAGGAACACAGCGGATTTCTACTCTGCATCCCTCTCCCTTGACACAAACAAATGCTATTTATCGATCTGGGACATTAGTGCCGTGCTCCACCGCAAAATGTTGTCGGTGGGAAGCAGAGCTGTAAAGTGCAGGATGGCATTTGAAAATGATTGCTGTCGTCTTTGCTTTTAGCTTTGATTGCAGGAGCAAAATCTGGCCGAGCGAAGAGCAACCACAGAGATAACGGTGGGCCGCGGACACAGCCTCCCCGCTCTGCTCACACCTTTCACTGCTTCTTGCCAACAAAAAATAACAGGGGTACAAAAAGTCTCTTACTACAACCAGCAGAGAGACAACAACTGGTGAAAATTTAGTTAAACCTCAAACCCTCCTTCCTTCTCCTTGTAAGGCTGAAGAAATAAAATCCACTGCAATCATTTAGCATTGCAAAGCATCAGTCAAACACTCTCCAGCCAGGAGCTGGTGGCTGTGCTGGGATTTGCAGGTTTTATAGAGGAAAACTTCAGCTTCAACATGGAAGTGTCTGTTAAAACTGCACTTTCCCCAATTGGTCACTGTGTTGCTTGGGGTTGGTTTGCAAACCCGTCTGGAAACGCGCAGGCAGGGTCGGGCAGGGTGGGCAGCACTTGCCCCCATCAGAGACCAGCCTGGCCCTTACAGAAGGCCTCGTGTGCCTTTGAACCTCTGTGTGTGCAAAGGGAGAGTAGTTTAGAATGTATACAATCATTTTGGTTGGAAGAGACCATCAAGTTCAACCATAACCCAACTCCAGCACTAAACCATCTCCTTAGATTTGGTGATTTTGTTTCAAATATCCTTTTTTTCCTGCTGGGTTTTACCAACAGCCACCTGCTCCACAAAACACCAGTGACAAAGGTCACTGAGTGCACATATCTCATCGTATTTGCACTTCGAATTACATCTCATCCAGGAAACAATAAGAAAAGCCCTATAAATCAACTCCAGAAGTAGCACAGATTTCTGGTTAGGGGACGCAATCCAAATAAACTCCATGCCCCAAACCTGCAGGAGGACCAGCCAGGACCTTGCAAAACATCCCAGAGACCCCAAGTCTGTAAAGGGACTTTAGGGGAGACAGAAGAAAAAGGACAAAGGGAGAGGATCAGCATTCCCTAAAGCAGCCCTCCCTCCGCACAACATCAGTCTTCCTCCCCAAAGTCACCGTGAGTGAACGCAATATAGAATGAACCCTTCCATTCCTCTTAAAACCAATTCGTCCAAAAGGAAAACCCTTTTCCATACAGACTGCAGGGCTAAAGTCCTGCGGGGTCACAGGCTGCCCCCGCTGCAAATAAAGTCCACAGTTCACCATGCATGGGGTTATAGGTGCTGCTGAGAAAATGAATCACTAAAGAAGCATTATCACCTTCTTTAAAGGTTATCTTCCCTTTAAAAGAATACCTGGTAGGAAGGGACCCTCCGCAAGCATTAATAGCAGTTTATCTCCCTACCTCTTGGTTTGATAGTCCTGGAGTCGCAGCCTTCCCTCACCCTTATCTCAATCTCTTGGCTGGAAATGGGCATAGGCAAAAAATTGATTTCAACATGTCCCTCCCTCACTTCTCCTTTTAAACGCAGGGTCCAATGACTCTGCAAAACCGGGCTGTGCCTGTCGGGTTTGGCAAGGCGTACGGTAAAAGCCCAGCGCGGCTGAGAGGAAGGTGGTTTCAAAATGAGAACAGGGACGTTCCTGCTGCCTCTCCTCGGGTCTGGGGCATCCCCCTGGGGACCCCCGGGTGCTGTGTGCTCCGGGATCAGTGGTTTCATACCCAACAGGGATGTCGCTCAGTTCCCTTCCTTATCTATTATGAGGCCTTTCAGCTTTTTCTACCCTAACCCCACATCTTTCCTTCCACAGGCTCTCCCGAGCGCTCTGAGTGCACCTAGCAAAAAGCAACGGTACCTGGGGAGAGGTGGAGGGGGACACACAGCACCCCCCACCTCATTTGGAACATCTCAGCAGGACATCAAGGCAAACCCTGCCCTTCTAGGAAGAGCAAAGGGGACTTCCGAGCACTCACACGGGGCAGGGCGGTTGTGAAAGCTGCATTTGCCCCGGGTGGAAGCATGGGTTGGGCATGGGACCCGCCGGCTGCACAGTGGGGACGTGTGAGGATGACTCCGGTCACACTGCCCACGAGGCAGTCAGCACATCGGGCACCCGGGGGCTTCACCAGCCAGATCCAGCCCCTCGGGATGAAACATGGCTGCGATGCCAAGCTCTGCTCAGAGCTGCTCCAGCGGCCCCAGGGTCCCGAAGGAGAAAGCCCAGCGTGTCCTGCCCACCCTGGTCCCACTTCCCTGCCATCCCCCGAGGACACAGAGCACAGGCTGTGTCCTTCAAGAGGTCACAGACTTCATGTATTAACCTGGCTGCCATTCACTTGGTTTGCAGCACCCCGTGACAGCTCTAAAATGTTTTCTCCATCACTGCCATTTGCTATGTGTATGCAGCAAATATTTCTTCCACCTCCCTCTCCCAGTGAGATGAATTCACTGTCAGCCACTGGATTTGTCATCCCCTCACTGCAGGGACAGGGAAGGGGAGGACACAGATTTCAAGGCCATTTCATCCACTGGTTTGGGGCACTGAGTTCCAAGCAGCAGGACCTACGGCCCATGTGTGAGCTGAAGAGGGACCAGGGTGGATGCCCGTGCAGGAGGAAGAGCCTGGGGCTGACACCAGGTGTGCCCCATGGTGCACATCAACCACCTCCGTGCCTGTGCTGGAGCACACAGGCCAAATCATGGACCAGCTTCATCGCTGAAATGGTCCCACCATGGCTTCACCACAACCTCTCCCCACACAGGTGTCAAAGTCTCCTGAGGAGCCCACAGAGCCACATGCTTGGACAACAGGAGGAGGCTGCAGGGCTGAACACCCCCCCACTGCCCCTGTGTCCCAGACAGACACACCAAAACATAAAATATTAGTGCAGCCGATCCCTGCTGCGGGGACAGCGACGTGTCCCAGGCAGAGCCCAGCCCTCAGGGAGCAAAGTACGCGGGGTGAAGGAGAGATCGGATTTGAGGAAGAGAAAGGAAAAGTTTAGAAAGACAAGATTTGCTGAACCGAGCTCACAAATGGAGTCCAAGCTGGTACCTTTTACTCCACTCTCTGGAGACCGTAGGAAATGTGAAGGATCCAACACGTAGGCAGCTGGGAGGATGCAGCCGAGGCAGATCCTGGTCTGTTTGCACCCCGAGGTGTGAGATCCAGCAGCCCCCGCTCCTGCTCGCTGTTGCGTGGGTCTCTTCACATCCCGCTGTGGCCTCTCTCAGTGAGGGCCCTTGAGCAAGGAGGGTGCTGAAATACCGGTTTCCAGTTCAGTCTCACGATGGCAGCTCCTAAAGCTGACTCACGTAGGAGAGCAGACGGGTGAGTAATACCCAGCACGGCTGCAAAGAAAACCCTTGTCTAAAATGACAATCTCCACCCTGCGTGTCCCAGCATTTCATACCGACCCACCAAAAAACCCAACATTCGTCACTTGGGCTTACTCGTACAGCTTTAAACCCGAAACCACCTCTTGATCGCAGCCTGTCTTAGTAAAACCCATCTCCTAACACCAATCTGGCAGTTGTTTAGGGCTGGAGGTGCCTGTGATGTGACTGCATCGGCCAACACGAGCTGCTCACTGGTGAGGGCTGGTCCCACTCCCAGCTGGGTCCAAACTTCACCCCCTGACACCTTCAGCAGCTTGTGAAGGGAATCGATGCTGCAAGACATCGCTCATAAATCAGTGTCCTTCATGCAGCAGAGGAGCAATTTGGTCACCCAGTGCTTGGAGAGCGGTGGGGAATCCTTGCAGCCCCTGAAGGAAGGCACCGGCCAGGCTGGCTTAACTGTGGTCCCTGTGATGGCTCAGCACATCCCCCCTAGCTATACACACAAAATAATGATTTTGGTTTTAATTTTTATGTAATAGGTTGCACAGAGCAGGAGTGCTCAAGGTAAAATCTGGGCAGAATGGTGGGGAGGAGCGGGGTTCCACCTCTTCCTTCAGCTGGAGGCAACCCTGAGCAATCTTGCACCCACCCCACCCTTCCAGAGTAAAGCTCTTCCCCAGCCCCCAGCGATACCAGCAAGATTTCAGGGCCAACAGTAGGAAATCTGAACGCGGTACCTGCAGTTCCTGCAGTAACAGGTTTTTGCATAAGATCTCAAAGCACTTTCGAAATACTCAGTTGCACCACATTGCTGTGAAGGAGGGAAATCGCGGAGTATTTAGAGTGGGGAAGCTGGCACAAGGTGCAGCGAGTGGCTTTTGAAATGAAGAGCCTAAGATCGGGAAGATAGAACTGTATGTGGCGGTAGAAAACCCATCTAAGCTGAAAGATTTTCTGGATCCAACACTAAGTTACCTATGCCCCCTATTTCTTTTTCAGTAGTATAATACCATCCAAATACTGGAATTTAATGGTATGGATCTAGCTTTCACATGGCAGCCTTTCTGCTGCACAGCTGATTAATCATTCAAGCAGGGACCAGATCTGGAGACATTAATGGAATATTAACGTACACCACTTCCTCCTGCCCCGCTCCCACCCCACTTCCAGACCCGCAATCCCACTTCCCTGCTTTAATATTTAAAATTTTCCATGTAGGCATGACCCATCCACCCTCTCCAAGCCCTTTCCAAACAGAACAGAGCTCCCGGTTCCCATAAGGAAGACAGCAGCAAGTGCTGAGTATCTAAGCCAAATCTGGGTTTTCAGGCTTTAATGAGCAAGGCAGATATCCAGCATCGATCTGGCCAAACCTGATCCCTCCTGAATCGTGCTGCTTCACTCAACCCGACATCTGCCTGAGCCTCGCTGAGCATGTGGCTTTCCCAGCCTTTTGGTCCTACAGCTTCAGCATTCCCAAAACGTGCCTCACCTTTCATCAGTTTGCTTCAAATACACCAAAAAGACCATGACCACTCTCTTTATTTTGACTTGCTCGTTTTCACCTCCCCATAGACAACACCAAGCCCGGAGGAACACAGACATTCACCAACAAAATGTTGTTTAAAAGCTTACAGCTCAGAAGGCACAGATTTAGCTAAGGCCTGTGGTGGGGAGAGGAATATTTCATTTGTTCCAGCCTGACTTATGCTCTCAACATATTTTTCCTTTTCCCAGGCAGCAGACATCATGGTGTCTCTGCAGATCGTACCACTGGTCTGCACTACTGGAAGAAAGACTCAGCTTGAACTGCAGAGCCAAGTTCTCATCAGAGCAGGTACTTGGCTGCAGAAAGACTTAAAAACCAAAACCAACTTGTGGGTTTGTGTGGACTGCTGGTGTGAGAGCTGCACAGTGAGCGGTGCTGGGCAAGGGACCTGGAAACTTCGTGCAGTTGATGTTTTCTAGGATCATGTCCGGGAGAAGATGGCAACTGGGGAAGAGCCTTTTTAAAATAGAACAGGAGCCATGGAGCACAGAATGGTTTCTGCAGCATCTTACAGTTGGACTGATGTGATTCAGGAAACCTTGATTGGAATTTAATTCACAAAATGGGATTTATTAGGTTCTTACTGGGCTGTAACCTTTTATCTCCTAATGCTTTCCTTCTCCGCCCACCTCTTGCTGCAGAAAACAAACCGAAGTGGCTCAGCCAGCTTTAAAATGGAGCAAAACAGTCAAGTATGAGGAAAGCAGAACCTGGAAGGGGAATGAAGCCAGGCGAGGTTTGGATGTTTCCTACAGAGCAGCTTCTGAACAACTGCTGCTTAACACTGGTCAGTGCAAACCAGAGGGACTCACCTGATCTCAGCAACCGCAGGACCAGATCCTGCGTGGAACGTCTCCTCCCCTGCCAAGCTAAAGCGACACATCTCATTCTGCTCACACGAAGGAGCAGCAGCTCTGGCACTGCTGCTGGAGCACACCCAGGAGATCTTCATGCTGCTGGAGTAAAAACTCCACAATTTTTCAGGAAGAGCTACCAGCTGGCCCACAGTACCTGAGAGAGTTCAGATCTAACTGAGCAGAACTACCCAGACATCTCAGCACTTAAATAAAAAAGGACAAAATTATGGATTGCTTCTAAATAAAGACAGATTTTAGAGGGAACAACTACGCTGTGTCTCTCAATTGCTTCTTCTAGTCATAGCTTATAACTTTAACAGGGACAACCGGTCTGGAAAGAACATTTGGGTAACGCATCTGGGTAAAGTGTTAAGCAGCCGCCTCACCGGTTTCCAACAGGAATTGCAAAACAGGCGGTTGTTCAAAGATTTTAACATCTTCATTTCACAAAGTCAGTCAAGAGAAACCAAGCAGCTACCACCATCAATGAATAGCCAAGGACGAAATCCAAGTGATTTTGCGGTTGTTAATTCTCCCTCTCCTCATGCAAAGCTACTAAGCCACCATCAAGTTGGCCCACTCACACAAATATGAATGAACATTTTAAGTTTTGAGCGGATTTCTCTTTACTTCACAGTCTTGGCAAAACAAATCTGCATTGAAAAAGTCATTTCACATTAATATATTAATCAAACATTTTCAAAATAAATATATATATTTTTAAATAACCATTTCTTTACATCACTGCAGTAGCAATTCTAGAAAAGTCAGTGCACAGGCAGTAGCAATTTCGTTAATCAGCTGGACTCAAACAAAAAGAAAACAAGAAGTGGGCCTTTTTTCTCTCCAAGCAGGCCGCATGCAGCAAGTCTCAGCAGTTTCCTAGCACACCATCTTTCCTCACACTTGCTGGGAAGGATTCTTCTCTCCCACAGAAACTGTCAGAAGTCAGTGAAATCTGATTTGTGCAAAGCTTTGTACAATACAAAGTTTTAGAACCGGGTTACTAATGGGTCCTGTAGAGGTTCCGCACACTGGAGTAGTTGTTAATGAGATTAATGAATCAAAGCTACGGAAGGAAAATGCTTGAAACCTCAGTCCAAGGAGCTCACATTCAGGTTACTGGGAAGTGAATTCACAGCTGATCAAGAAACACTGACAGCATCAAAAAACATCCAAATGAGCAGCTCAGTTATACCTAGCAGCTTAATCCAACAATTTGGATATTCTCTCAAGTGCTTCCAAGGCAGGACTAAAGCAACTATTTTCTCCCCATTAGCTATTAATTCACCAGTCACATCACAGCAGTAAGACACTTCACTGGCCAAAGAGTGTAACTTGTATTACAGCACACACAGAAAAGTGCATTATAAAGAGAATATTCAGGATTTAGTGTCTTAAGCCCACATATCCAACTGGAAAAAAAGAAAGTTAGTGTATCCGTATGATCTGTAACTAGTTAGATGCTGCTAATCGACCCTGTAACAAGTAGTGTGTTTTCTTGAGAAGCTTATCAGCATCACCTTACATAGTGCACAGCAAGGAAATTTGGAGGGCTAGCAGATTATTTGCTACGATTGTCAGGAATGACTTAGCTGAAAGAAAAAAAGTTAGTTTCACAGATATTTGAAAAATGTAAGAGACATCTATGTCCTCTGAGATCCCAAAGGCTCCCTCTGGAGCCCTTCCTCAGTAGCAGAGGGAAGAGACATGATGCGACACTCTGGAACACCCAGAGACATCCCTGCATCCAGAGATGCTCTTGGCTGCACACTAAGCTAGATTCAAGACCCTGCCAAGAGCTTTGCATCCATGTTATGAGCATGTTAATTACCAGTTTGGAGCAGTTCCTCACTCTAAAAAGGTATAATTTAAGTATCAGAAGAAACAAACATCAAGGGAAACAATCAGAGATGAAGAGAACCTCCAGTTCTAGTGATGCCGCACACAAGGAGAAGGGAATACTGTGGTGGGACAGCAAACCCTCAGGGCTCTGCAAGGTAACCCGGGCTGCCAAAATCTCTCCGCTTTCCCTGCACGTATCTACCGTTATAGTCTGTGAAATGTGTGTGCCTTGGGGGAAGGCTCTACTCCGCAGTGCTATGGACCATGCCCCAAAATTCTGACCAAATGGGAAGTAAGAAAGCGATGAGTTGTGGAGAAGTTCTCTGTCAGCTTATTGGTTTTTCTTGTCCTCTGGTGGGAAGTATGGAGGAGGGGGTGGCTGGTCCTGAAACAGACAGAGCAAAAGAATATCAATTCACAGCTAAAACCAATTATATATCAATTCACAGTAAAACCAAACCAAACCAAACAAAAACCATAAACAAACAAAAACCCAACCAAACAAAACCAAAACAAACAATAAAACACACACACAAAAACACAACAAAAAAAACCAAAATCAATTCAGACAAGCTTTGCTTGCCACTAAGAACTGCTCAATACACACTTGGGCTCCCACTGCAACACCAGAACTCACCGTGGGCATGTAGACATTATGTGGGTTGCCTGGGCTGTAGTAAGCGCTGGCAGCGGCTTCGGCAGCTTTCGCTTCAGCTGGCGCAGAAAGAGAAGTTACAAATTTGGTGGCGTGCAGAGAACTTTCACAATCAAACAAAAACTCTACATATTCTTGGCCATCAAGTGCTATTAACAGAGCACTATTTAACCAATGCTTGAGTTGCAAAATAGCTACAACAACCATGACAATTGAGCATTATCACTTCTAACTGGTAAAGATGCAGTTGTCACAGGACTGTCAGGTCAGAAGTGAAAAGGTCTCAAGACTTCATTTGGAAATGTCACCTGGGACTTGTCTGTTAGCCAAAAAATAGATGCTAACAGCAGTTTTGCCTAAATATGGACAACACCCCTTAAAAAGGCAGCCAACAAATCATCCTTCCTGGGAGTAAAAACACAAGACAAAACAAAAATCAGTGCAAGTTTATAGCAGCTCAGGGGATTCAGAGTTTAAAGGATGATAACTTATAAATATAATCCAGATCCTCTATTTCTGCAGAACACAAAAATCTTGTACAATCATCTGGATCAGTGCCACTTTGCAAATAATATTTCGAAGATGACGGGTCGTTTATTCAAACAAAAGAGAGAAGTTACAGATATTTGTCTGGATAAGAATTTATGTGGGAGAGATTTACGGTTGTGTCCAACCACAAAAGCTCTTTTTTCGGTTAGTTGGTTGTATTTTTTTGTGTTTCCCCCCTGCTCCCACGCAGATATCTTAAGATGACGTTCAAAAGAATTGTGATAAACCTCAAATGAGTGAAAATGCAACTGACTTTTCCCCAGCTCCTTTCCATTATCTATTCCTCTGTTCCGTATTATTTAAGCAAAAGTAACCAGATTAGAGGGAGATGGGGGAAGGGGAAGCAAATATCAGCAAAGCCACAGTTGCTAAATAAAATGGACTAGAAACATATTGCACCATCAATTATTTTTATCCATCTAACACAGCAAGATTACCACAATAGGGGGTTCACAAACTGTATTTATTTCTGCCACAACAAGAATAAATCCAGCTGCAAAATATCCGCTAATGGTATCCACCCTGGAGAGAATCAGGCTGGCCTCCAGACTGAGACGGATATACAAGGTTGGAGATTACGGGTGATCCCTAATCCCTCTCCTAAACAATTTTAGCTCCTAAGTGGAGCTTCTAATTTGACTCTACGTTCCCCAAGAGATAACAGACAAAAAAACCATGTTTGTTTCATGGGTAACAAAACCGTTGTGAGCTAATTCACCTGAACAGGTGTCTTACCTGCAGGAGTGGCGGGGAGGTCTGGGCCGCTGACAGGGGGTTCCATGGGCCCTGGGTAGGGCGGAGGTGGAAGCTGCATGTAACCCATGTCTCCATCCACCGTGGGGGGGCCCGGATAAAACTCTGTCAGGAAAGCAAATAGCACAGCAAAAAAGACTTAACTCATTTGAGCAGGTCACAACACACAGCCAATACAAGCCAAAGGCAAATAGAATTAAGCTCAGAAACAAAAGTTGCACAAGACAGCAGATCCAATCTAAAAGATTGTGTAAAATTTGTGTTTCTTCCTCTTTTAACCCTTAGTAACTAGAATAATCCCCATCCTCAGTTCCCAGACTTACCAGGAGGAGGTGGGGGATACGGATAGCCCCCATTAGCCGCAGCTGGTGCGAAAGCATAGGATCCATTTGGCATGTAGGAATAGCCATAAGCTCCATTGGGTATTTCACCTCTGGAGACTGGAAAAGAAGAGATAAAGCTGACTTCATCAAAACAACAAGCCAGCATCAAATATAGGCAAATACCTTCGATAAACTTGAAGAATCCTTATCTGAAAAACAAGTAAGCTCCATCCCAGCAAATCTGCTGTTCATTGTATGTGAAAAAAGTTATTTTTAAAGCAAGCATGTTCCAGATACAGCCTGAAACCCACAGGTATTTGAATCCAACCCGTTGCAAACCTAAAACTGCTCTTGCTGTGGGATGAAGGCAAAGCCTCTCGAAGCCACAAAACTGGCAGATGCTGCCAGACTCCTGTACCTTGCGATGCCACCTGCAGCATGCGCTGCCCAAACTCGATAGCACCTCCAGCTGAAAAGGTCATCTTGAATGTGGCAGATCCTTCCCAGCCACCTGCAGGGAGGAAAGACAGAATCCAGGTGTAAGGAGAAGCCATTTTTTATGCTATTTAGCTTTCATGCTTTACCTACAGATACCCTGTATATAGTTCTTTAAAGAGTTTATCCCAAATGTCCAAGAAAAAAATGCAGATAAGGTGGCTGAATTACCCTATTATCAGAAAATTTCACATTGGGCCGTATTTTTAGGTCAAGAGACACTTGAAGAAGAAATTTCAATGAGGAAGACATTCAAAAGCTTAATAAAGTTGTTCCTGTTTCCACACCAGCTGCCGACAGACCGAGCTACCAGGAGCGCTGGATTTGCTCTAGCTTTGTATAAGATTAGTGCAGAAGGCAGGGATTTTGTTAATCCTGTTTGCTAAAAAGCCTTTGCAACTACACCTAACTGTCAGCTATAAATTAGTTTGGGAGTTTGAGTGCGCAATGAATCAAAGAGCTTAATGAAAAACACGGTCCCATAAATCCATTAAAGTCCATGGAAGATATTTCAAGTCTGGATAATAATAATTAAAAAAACCCCACAACAGTGACATCTCATATTACAGACTGAAAAAGAAAAACATGCCCCAACAATGCATCAAAGCAGAAGCTGTGTCAGTGCTGAAATGGGCACATGTAGATTAAAGAGCTTTTTGAGCTAAACCAGACTCTCATGGCTGTTAAAGCAACATCCTCGTTAAAGGAGACAGCCTCTGGGGAAAATTCACCCAGATTCAGCTACAGTCATTTGCCTTTCACGCAGTTTAGAGACTTTGTCTTTACTGCTTGAGCCTCCTCTCACGCTGGCCAGTCCCACTTCAGTCCATAGAGAAGCTACAATGCCAATTTCAGGATTACACACAAGCCTCCAAAGCCATGCACTGTGATTTCAGTGCCACAACTAATAGACTAAATCAAGCTGGGGATGAAAGAGTTTACTGAACTATGTGCCTTTGGTAAAAAGGAGAAACATAAAACAGTGATTAAAAAAAAAATAATTCTTGAAAATGTCTACCACAACCTCCTCATTGAACATAACGAAACCACCCCTTGAAGACTCCCTAATTTCCAGGCAGTCTGTTCTCTTCCAAGTGTCATTTTTGCTGCTCCCATGCACGTTAACAATAGCATGTCTTTCCTTGAGTTGCACAATAAATTGATGGCAGAGAACAGCGTGCTGGAGATCTGCGCCTAAAAACCCAAACTGCTGCAGAAAGGATCATGAGCCTTTGGCACAGGAGGACCTGGATGCAGAATTAACAGGTAACCCCGACTGAGCAATGCAAAATGACACCCTCACTCTTGCTGACTCTGCTCTGATATTCACTCAGTGAGATCACTTGGCTGACTGAACTTCGTGTTTTGCACAGAGGGCAGGAACGAGATCAGCTGCAGGACAGATCTGTTCATTGTACCTGTACAGGGAGCAGATATGGGGAATATTTTTAGCTGCTAGTTTCAAAGAAAGAAACACATTTTAGCAGCACTGTAAAAACCCCTTTGGTCAGTATCCAGTTTTGGTTACACTGGATACTTAGTTTGCTATGAATTGTGTAGCTGAACAAAGATACAGAACATACATCTGTACTACACATACCTCCTGCCTCTGCTTTCACTGTGCCCTTGATATAATTTGCTCCAAAGACAGGCTGCTTAATCTCACAATCTTTCAACAAATAAAAGGGCATCACAAACGACTGCATAGCATCCTTTCCCTTCGATACGAAGATAATCTGAAAACAAAAATAACATTACAAAGGGTATTTAGAACAAACAGGAAACACAGCCCCGATTTATCATCTGAAGAGTCTTTTCGATGGACTGAAACTCCCCCCACATCTGAAGCTCCTCGTCAGTGCTGCAAGCCAAAAGCTTGAACTTGCTGCTCCTCACAAGGGCTCAAGGCAATTAAGCCTTGCAGGAAGACTGCCCTTGCCCAGATAATACTCCTCTCTTCCAGAGAACTCGCTGCTCCACACAGCTGTGATTTAGTAGCCATGCTGTTGTATTCAGCATTTCCAGGCCATTGCTAATTTCCACTCTTGAAGATGCCTGATAGATTAAACAGCTGCCTGTATAAGAACTAATCAGATTTATTATCTTTTGACAAATAGATAGGATATGCAATGAATTCATAATGCTCCCCAGAGGGAAAGGATGAGCCATACTTCAAGGGGTATTAGATTATCCTGACTTTCATGCATTGAGGACATTTAAATACAGAATCGCAGAGCCCTTATCTCCTTACACAAGATAAAGCCTTTTACTACTTACTCGGTAGGGAGTCAAGAAAACACTCCCTTTCTTGGTCCCTTTGAAGGCATCTGGCATAGGTTCGATATCACTGAAGGTAATTTCTATGTGATCGTAGGTCATCAAAACGCTGCAAACAAGACAAGAGAAGTGACACAGTGTTACAGCTCAAAGCAGAAACGCAATATGAATGTAAGCTTACTGACCTGCTAAAACCGTCTAACCTGAGGCCGCTGCTCAGCAGACAAAATCAGTCTCCTTTTTTTTTTTTGTTGTTGTTGGTAGTAGCAACTCAAGTAGCACTGGCTGCTTGTTCCTTCCTCAGCATGCTGGCACAGCTCCTGCTGCCTGCATAGCCAGGCACTGAATCTAGTCCACTGAACTGATGCACATCTCACTACACACACATACGTATTTTATCCTTTTTTTTTTAAAGTTGTGTTGCATTTCTGCTGGGTCAGTTCCCTAATTTGGCTCACCACAAGTGACACAACAGAGGAAGGACTGCTGAAGAAGGAACTGCTCAGGTTGCCTTATGCAACATGGCTGCTGAAGGACTAACCAGAACTTAAGCATCTCTGTCACAAAAATATGATCAAGAGGAACTCCTGTCTTGTCACTACACTTCATTAACCCCTGTCGTCTGCATTGACTTCTTAATTCTCAATTAGAAACTGACCTGATTAAAACCGGTGCAACACCTTCGCATGGATGCAGTGGCAACTTGTATTAACATGAGAGTATCCACATTAGGGACTCTAATCCCTAAAGCTGGAGAAACCTCCACCACCTTTATCTTTGGCAGCTTACGTGTTACCATTCTCATTCTCCTTTCCCTTCTGCCAGCAAGTACCTGTCCCTTCAACAAAGGCTCCAGATGGGCACAGGACTCTGCTCTCGCCACAGCATATCAGCTGAATTAACCATCACAAGCAGCCCGGGCTGCAGCAGGAGAGGTGACCCCTGATCCAAGACAGGCTGACAACTGGGAACAGTAACACGTTAAGCTGCTGTCATTGTTTGTTTCAGTGAACACAAATTTAAGCCCCAGAGTTGATCTTAATAAATTATCCTAAGAAGAGTCACATCCCAGTGGAAGTCAGGCGCAGAATTCCTATACCAATGTTTAACCGGCCTCATGGAAAGAAGCCCTGAAAAATGAACCGCTCCTTTGTCTCTGGAGCAGGTGACTGCCACGTCAGACCCGAGGAGGCTGGCAGACACGGAGGGCAAGGACAGCCCATTGCCATGCAGACAGAGGCAGCTCTGTGGAGGCTGTTTCCATGGTTATATCCCAGCACCTTTTTCCAATACTGTCGCTGCTTCCCAAACACACAGAGGGGGGTGTGTGGGTGTGCAAGGAAGCCAGCAAACTAAGCCAGGCCGGCGGCCAAGTTCTTCCCAAGCTCTTGGGCCGCTCTTGACCAGAGGCAACACTGCAAGGGCAGCACCGGCTGGTGAGAGAAGAATGAGGCCTGGGCCCAGGCCAGGATCTGCTGGCTGGGGGCTGAGCTCTCGGCAGAGGGACTGGGCCAGCAGCGGGGACAGCCGCAGGCGGGGGGACTGGGGACAGCAGGGGGGACGGTCACAGGCCGGGGGACTGGGGACAGCAGCGGGGGACTGGGGACAGCAGCAGGGGACAGCCGCAGGCGGGGGGACTGGGGACAGCAGTAGGGGACAGCCGCAGGCCGGGGGACTGGGGACAGCAGCAGGGGACAGCCGCAGGCGGGGGGACTGGGGACAGCAGCGGGACGGCCGCAGGCAGGGGGACTGGGGACAGCAGCAGGGGACAGCCGCAGGCAGGGGGACTGGGGACAGCAGCAGGGGACAGCCGCAGGCGGGGGGACTGGGGACAGCAGCGGGGACAGCCGCAGGCGGGGGGACTGGGGACAGCAGCGGGGACAGCCGCAGGCCGGGGGACTGGGGACAGCAGCGGGACGGCCGCAGGCGGGGGGACTGGGGACAGCAGCGGGACGGTCGCAGGCCGGGGGACTGGGGACAGTCGCAGGCGGGGGCACGGCAGCGGCCGAGGGGAGCGGTGGTGGGGCAGGCCCGCGGCTGAGGACCCGCAGAGCCCCACGGGGACACCCAGGGCCAGGGGGACACGTACAGTCCCTACCCCCGCAGGTAGAAGCGGGGAGGACGAGCCCAGCCACGCCGGTACTCAGACGGTTAATTCAGCCTCTTTTATTCCCCCTCAGGAGCCCCTCAGCAATGCGTAAACCCCCCGCCCCAACCTCCCCCTGAGGGGAAAAAGGGAAGGAGGGGGAGGCAGCTCCCCGCTACCCCCGGCGCCTGCAGCCGGAGGAAGGGAGAAGGGGATAGCACCTCACTTCTCGCTGTTGTTAACGATGACGCCGCCGCCCTCCGAGTGGTTCCTGTTCAGCGCCATGGCCGCCGCCTCCTCCTCACGGCGCCCGGCCCGCTCTGCGCATGCGCGGCCCCGAGGCGCCGGGCGGCACGGCGGGAGCGAGGCACGACGGGCCGAGCCGCGCGGGGCACGCTGGGAGTTGTAGTCCACGGGCCGGCCGCCATGACACCCCTTGCCTCTCCTTTTTGGGAGAGCTCTCCAGCGTGTTTATAAACCCATTAATCATCCCATCACACGTCCCGCTGACCGTATATAATAAAATGATTTTAGTTATTTCGAGCCCGCCTGAGCTTGGCAGCGGTTTTTTTTCTGGCTTTTCTGCTCGCAAAGGCACAGCCGCACTGTGGGTGGGAGTTCGCAGAGCACGCTGACACCGTTCAAACCAAATTTTGTATCAAAATGCTGTATTTTGCTGCGGTTTACTCCTAATTTTTTATCCTGCAGACATTTCCTGGCTGGCTCACTAGTGGGTAAAACGTTTTCCCCAGGAGTTTGTCCAGTTTTGCCTGCAAGAAGGGGCTGTTCGGACATCCCACACAACCACAAGTGATTTTTAACACCGTTTGGCAGGATCTCCGAGGGAAAAGCCCAGAATTAAATGAAACAGAGACAAAAATTGCACTTTCAATAGGCAGCATGGGCAGAATTCGGATGTTTGGTAGAGCAGAATAAAAACCGTTCCACATACGTGACGGTGCTGCACACGAAATGAGGCTCAGCCCCTTGAACAGCTAAAATCCTCCATTTCCAACAGTTTTCTAATTCCGCGTTTGATTCACATTTTGTGTTTCACACCCTTGCAAATGGATTTTTGAGCCTGATATTGGCTGAAATCAATCACATCCCCAAATTATCCCTTTATATTGGAAAGCGTTAAACTGGAAGGACTAACCAGTTGCCCTATAAACAAGTCAGGACCCTGTCTGTCTGTCTGTCTGTCTGTCTGGAATCCGGGAACACGAAAATACCTGCAGCGTTTGCAGAGCTACTGTTAGGGTACGATCTCCCACCTCCAGGTGTGCAAGCAGGAGGAACTCTAAAAAAAATTATCTATTGCATAATTTCATTTAAAATAGAAGCCCTGCAAAACTAATAAACTGCTTTGAAGGGCTCCTCATATCAGTAGCTGAAAACTGTATATCAATAATATGCAAATATATGTTAAGAGCATATACTACCCTATTTTTCTTTTTTCTACCCTAAATAATAACGTTTTATATGGCTTTGAGCTTTGTCCTACAGCGTTTGCAGCCCAGCCCTGTCTGAGCGCCTGAGAACCAGAGGGGGTGCGGGGGGAAACAGAAAAGCTACATAATGGAAAACAGATTTAAATAAATACAGTGACATAATCTGTACAGTTCTTGGCAAGAAAGGAGCAAGTTTGTGCTTTTCATATCCGCTTTTTTTCAATAAGCTGCAAGTTTCCCTTTTAAGAAATGGTTATAACAAACAACCCTGATTCCTCTCCTATTAAAGTCAGTAGCAAATACCCACTGAAGTGCCCAGCTGAAGCATTGCCACCTCGCATGAACTAAGGCTCTAAAAGCCAAAAACACTGAGGAAAAACTACCTAATCTGTCCATCTTTGTTATTTCTAAGCTGAGGAATGAGGTAGGAGAGACAACTGAAACAATTCACTGTTTTGAATTGCCCAGAACTGACAATATTGTTATTGGATTTTAGGATTCTTCCGCTCTCTTTGCAGTCGAGCAATAAAAAAATGTGTATTTGGCACAATCCCCTTAGAAACACATGGAAAATAGAACCTGTGTTATTTTACGACAGATGTACAGGACACAGAAAAATAAACATGAGATAATGGGACAGCTCTAGTGTATTTAAAGGAAAGACAACCCAGAGTGATGTCTGTGTAACGTTTAATGGCAAATCATAGTCTTTAACATAATTATATTATTCTATTATAGTTTTTTCACACATTGTAAAATACTCTACATTAACTATATTTTAAAAATCCTATTAAAAAGAGGAACACTCTGTGACAGCAGAAATAACTCAAGGGAACACAGATAGGCTGTTCGAATTGCCAAGTGCCATCTGCCCATCTAAACACCAAACGCCACATTTAGCCCTTCTTTCGCAGCAAAATCGGCGATTCAGAGCTGGCATAGTGCACATTTCCTACTCGTTCCAGTTTGCACCCCAAATTATTGGCAATGTAGAGCAAACTCTGGGACAACACCCCAATGGGATTTGCTCCCACCTTAAACGGGTCAGAATTTGCTTTATGCCCTAAACCATGAGGATTTATAGAGCTTCCAAGCAGGATAAAAGCAGCAGCAGGAAAGAGAGGGTTGGGTGGCACTTCCCAACTGCATCACATCTCCAGGAGCCCTCAAAACTCCCCCAAATCCCCCCTAAAGCTGCGTATCAGCTGCATCCCAGCTGTCGGGGCAGAGATGAATTAGGCAAAAGCAGCAGCACAACCAGCAGTGAACCCAAACACCAGCCGTGTCCCCATAAGCTGCCCCTACACGGTTTCAGAACAGAAAGGGAAAAATTTAGGATCTCACTGAACGATCCCAAACCCTCAAGGAGTTGGGAGACTTGTGTCTGTGCTTTAGGCAACATGGAGCAGGGAGGGACGTGCGGATGGAGCGCGGGTTTCCCCACAGGGTGATCAATCCGCCCACGAAACGGGGCAAAAGCCCAGATTCGCTGTATTTACTCTGGCAAAACTCCTCGCTGGGAACGGTGGGAGTTTTGCCTGAATAAATGAGATTTCAGGCCCAGACAGAGCTGGGATGGGAGCCCGCATGCGAGATCTCTTCCCGCAGGCGTGCAGCAGCGGTCAAGGTTACCTTCCTCCTCCTCCTGGGATGTGACCACACACGGGCTGTTGCACGTCTCTACCTTTCTTATCTGGTGAGGCGTTTCTGATACTGAGTCCTGTCCGGCGTTAGCAAAACAGCAGCGATGCCTGCGCTATGTCACCGCTGACATCTCGTGCTAACACTGAGTTCTGCAGGAGAGCAACCCGGGGCGAGCCAAACAAAGCTGCTTTGAGGCAGGAGCTCAGGGCATAGGGAGTGAATTCCCATCCGGACAGAAGTCCGGGCAGCATTCCCACTGGCTGGGAAAAGCCAAGATTTCATCCGAAGGTTTCACTCTGAAGCTCCACCTCCCCTTTTCCCACTGCTGGCAGTATTTTAGGAGGAGGATTAAGAGCAGGGATTTGCAGACACATCCCAATGGTCCCCATCCCAGACCAACTCCCCAGCCCTGCCCTGGGGAGGGGCAGTTGCATTCGGACTCTTCAGCCCCCCCAAACAACACCCCACAAGGGCCGTTTGGTGGGGGTCAGCACCTCTTCCCACGGCAGCAGGACTTGGCAGCGCTGGCAGACACGTTACAGTAAAGAAGCGCTTTAAGCCTCAGTGTTTATACAAACGTGGCTTTAACTTTAAACCTCTCGGCTTTGTGGTGGCCTTTTTATTCACATTCACTTTTTTTCCCTCGGCTCCCCTTGAATATACCACTATGATTTCCAGCGTATCCTTTGGGGAATATATATATATTTCATATATTTAGCTAAACGGGCCGTTTTCCATCCCCGTTGACCGCTGATGCATCATCACTGACTCACTCGCACCAGCAAAGAACCTGAGCCAAAATATTTTCTCTCTAGGTCTATATTACACAGCACTATGATACTGTAAAGCAAGCTTTGGGAGGTAGGTACCAAATTAATCCCAGAGAAAACAAACTTGCGGAAAGGCACGCTGCGCTGAGACAGGGGCTGCACTGTGCTGCCCTTACAGGCGGTATTTCTGTACTTTTCTTCTGGACAGGCTCCCTTAGGACACGTGAACTGGCATTTTTGGCTCTCAACCTCAAGTTTCCACCTTTCCCAGAGGGGACGCTTGCTTGAGAGTAGTTTTTGTTAATTGCTACTTATTGCCAAAGGGTCATTTAAATAACCAACTGATGCTGCACCTTCTAACAATGCACTCATAGCTGTCCCTGAAACAGACCATTTGCCCCTGGGACGCACTCACAGCACCTCTTTGTCACTTAATTCTCTAAGCTAAGCAGTATATTGACAGCTCAAGTGTGCCCATGGTGCTTTAAGAGTTGGGAGTTTAACAGTATTAAAATCCCCTAAAATAGCATGGTCATCACAAACATGGGGAAATGTGGCTGTAAAGCTTCAGTAAGCAGTTCTGAGGAACGTGTTTACTAAAAGCACATCCTCAAAATTGTTTTGTGCTGCTCGCTTCACCATCTCAAGGCAGGAATGGTGGTGTTGCTCCTCGGCAGGAGGTTTCTCCCCTTTCCCAGCTGGGATTTTTGGCTGCAGTGGGGACCAGTCTCATAGTCATGTGGCTCCAACACACATGGGACCATTTGGGCTTTTCCTAAATGAGCGTCTGGCTGCAAACCGGGTTCAAAATACCCACCGGCCACAGTGCAAGGGAGGACAAAGCTCCTCGTTTCACATTTGCAGCACTAATGGGTGCTCAGCCCTGCAAGGAGGTGTTCCATCACTGCAGCATCGCCCCTGCACCCGCCCGGGCTCCTCTGCATCCTACCTGCCCCAGAGCCCTCTGCTCACCCACACCAAGGCACCACGGTGATGTGGGCACTGGGGAAGAAACTGCATCTGCTTTGGGGGTTTCCCAGTCCATGCTGGGCTTGCTACTTCAAAGGCACTTTCATAAGGAGCATGCAGAAGGTGCTGATGAGCTGGTGCTTAAAAAAGCAGCAGCAACATAGAGATCGAGATAAGGCACAAAGCAGAGCATCTGTGCAAGTTGCCAGGGCAGCGTGAGCAGATATTAAGGAGAGGGACCAGGCAGCCCGCCAGCTGGCCAAGACACAGCTTCAAATCTACATGGCACTTCTCCTGAGCAATGCACTTTACCAAGAAAGGCTGACTCGCAGTCCCTGATGTCCAGAAAGAGAAACTGAGGGGCAGGAAGCAGCACAGAGATGTGCCCAAGTTCTCTCAGCAGCCCAGAGGCAGAGCCGGCACTCGGATCCAGCTCCATCCCAGCTCCCAGCCCGCGGCTCTGCCCACCAGATGGCTTCATCCACCCCTGGGTCACCAACAGCACGGAGGGAGGAGGGAAAGCTGCCACAGAGAAACACAACACTACCAAAGAGAAGCTGTGACGGCGGCAACACGCTGCGGGAGAGACTCTTGTGGGTCTTCCCACGCTCCCGCTCTCTGGGCAGTTACCTACGCTTTAGCACCGAAACGCAATCTTTCTTCAGCGGCCCAATCTGCAGGTGGGCATCAACGCTCTCCAGGAAGAAGGCTGGTTTCAGCTTGCATGAGAAAAGATAAGGGAAATACTGGTTGATCTTTTGCTGGAATGGGTCACACTGACCCTTGGCAACATGGGAGATCTTGAGCTGCTGCAGGCAGGTCATCTTGGAGTCCTTAACACCGTAGAAGGTCAAAGCCTTCTCCGAATACTCCAGGAAGACCCCAATTGTGTGGAAAAATGGCTGCTGGATGACCGACTCAGAGCCAGCAAACCAGGCCACGTAGTTCTGTCCATTCCACTGCAGGCAGCAGGACTTGGTGTTTCGCCCCAGGCGTCCACAGTTGTAGGATGCCCGGGGGTCAAAGTCCTCAGCGATGACACCGATGCTGACCCAGCCATCGATGAGCTCCACTTCCCAGTAGTAGTTGCCCCGGTTCATGAGGTTCACACCTAGCACCTGCTCGCAGTTGATGAACCGCGTTGGGCTCTCTGGGTAGGGGATGGGGCACAGCACCCGTTTGGCCCCTTTGGTGCCAAAGAGCTGGATGAACTTGTCAGCCGTGTCACTGTCCAGGTCAATGATGAAGGCAACTGTGTGGGGCAAGAAGGAGAAATGAGGACAAGGAGGGAAACAGGAGGAGATCCCCCAACCCTCCCTGCTCTGATCCCCTGCTCCAGCCCTTCAGTGATTAGCATGATCCTTTCTGACTTCCACCATCCCCTTGCTTTTAAATCCCACAGCCAATTCCAGCTGATGAGGATAAGGGGCTGAAAGAGGTGACAGTTCCATAAGCAGGATGAATACAGGCAGAAGCAGAGGGACTGCTCAATGAGCTCACCCACAGAATCACAGAATCAGACACGGAGATGAGGTTCTTAGGGACATGGTTTAGTGACAGTGGGAGGTTAATTGTTGGATTTGCTGATCTTGATGGTCTTTTGCAACCAAAATGATTCTGTGATTCTATGAATTATCCTTCTGCTTGCTGCCGCTGAAGCTGACCCTCACCAGACCGCTGCTCTGCAGCAAACAAAGCAGATGCACAAACTGATCTAATTTAATGGAGGATGCAACTCATCAAGGGCTGGAAGGGAGCAGAAATTACACGGTACGTCTGCAGCCCCACTGGTGGCTGTGGCAGAACCACAGACAAGGGAAAAAACAAATCACCTAAACAGATTATGACTGTTGTGAGGAGAGCCAGGAGGCTTCCTTGTTAGCTGAGCAATATTTTCTCCGGTGGCGGCAGCGCTCTTGCCAGCCATCAGCTCAGGACCAGCACCAGCCAGGCACGGGGGAAGGAGCCGGTCAGTGCTGAGGAAAGGGAAGATGCATCTTAGCAACAACTGTCAAAGCAAAAGTCCCTCGCTTACATTTCAGGAAGTAATCACGGCTCTCCAGGCAGGCAGGATTGTTTGACTTGTCTGGAAATCGAGACTCGGACAACGCTGCAGAGAGAGGGACAGAAGGGTTTGCCATCAGCAAAGAAACCAATGCCACAAACAAGGGTGTTACTGGAGCATCACCCCCCACTCGACACCCCCCTGAGCCCTGGCTGGCGTCCCCAGCTCCCCCAGCACATCCCTGCCAGCAGACATGCGAAAGGACATATGCCGCCTTTGCCACCCCAGGGAAATGGGCAGAGCGGGGGCAAGGAACCGTCTGCAATTCCCACAGGCATCCAAA
The DNA here is from genome assembly GCF_037038585.1 of Patagioenas fasciata. Taxonomy (NCBI): domain Eukaryota; kingdom Metazoa; phylum Chordata; class Aves; order Columbiformes; family Columbidae; genus Patagioenas; species Patagioenas fasciata. The sequence goes on along the minus strand of NC_092537.1, from coordinate 4,342,720 downwards.
AAAAATGAGAGAGCGAGCTCAGGCTAAACAAGAGAGCACGGGAGAAAGCTGCTGCGGTGGTTTTCTAACCCTGGCAGGTTTGGGAGCCCACAGCCTGCCCCATGAAGAGGATCGTCTATCCTGGGAAGAAAGAGTTCCCTTTCATGGGACGACACTTTGGCCACTTGCCCCCTCCCGCAGGGCCCTGCCTAACTCCCAGCCTGTTTGTTGCCTCTCCAGTCTCCGGTCTCTGTGGAAAAATTCATAAAACCTCAAGAACGAGGCGTAAGCCCAGACAGGGATTGTGCAACGTGCAGCACAACCGTGCCGGGTGGCTTCCAGGGCTGGTGGGAGAGGGGCCAGCACTCGCAGGAGCCACCAAGCATCTCCCACCTACGCAGGGAGGATGGACAGTGATGGGGTGACCTCCGGGCAGAGCGGCTGGGTGAGCACAAACCTTCCTCCGTCTCTTGGAAATTCAGCCCGTCAATTCCTTTCCCCTGTAAGCGGTCCCACTGGTTTTTGCAGGCAGCGGACAGCACATCCTTCACGGCGCCCACAGCTTGTGCACATTTAGTGAAGTTCAGCTCATTCTGGAAGCTCAGCGCAGGGGAGAGGTTTTCTTCCATGGCTACTTTTAAGGCCTGAAATTCCTGAGCCAAAAAGAAGGAGTTTCAGGAGGTTTCAAACAAGCCAAAGTTGTCTCTTGTTCCGCAACCCCACCCTGCCCCGGAGGATTTGGGAACTGGCAGCTCGCAGGACTTGGCCGAAGGACAGCTTTGCAGAAGGGAGGAGAGCGCTCTCCCGGCCACGTGTTCCTGGCACCTTCTCTTCACTCCCTTTCAAACCTTGACCCAGACCATGCCCACCTCACATGGAGCAGCATCTCCTCCCAAAAAGGTCTCCTCTCCCTGGGCTGCTGGATGGGGGCAGCGGGGCACCCCAACTTCTTGCTCTTTGCTCCCCACACCTGGGTATCCAGCCTGGGCAGCACATCAGCTTTTCCTGAGTCACAGGTAGGACGGAGGTGGGAGTGATGGAGGAGAAAGTTTTGGCCACATGGTCCCCCCAGGAGCAGGGAGGGGAGAGGATTGTCCCAACAGTACCGAGACTCTACAGTCCTCCCATCACAAGGCTCCTGATACTCAGCTCCATGTGAAACAGGACAAAATCCCCAAAACCAACATTATGAGCTACTTCTCCTCGCCCCAGCCCACCCAGGCACCTGGAGGAAGTAGATGGTGTTGGTGCTAGGGACGTTCTCCAGGTTTTGCTTGCACTGGGCCAGCTTGGCTCGCCTCTCCTCCTTCCAGCGGAGATCAGCCTCGGCCTCCCCCAGCATGGAGCGCTCCCCATCCTCGATGAAACTGGCCACCTCCTTCTGAAAGGTGGCCAGGACCTTGGAGGCTTCTGCAAATAGCTTCTCGACTTTTTCCCTCTCCTTCGTGGCAGCACTCTGAGTGCAAAGAGAAAGGAGTCAGGGTCACCTCTCGCAGGCAAGGGTGCTGGAGAGCACCTCTGTCCCTTGCCCAGCACCCAGCTTTCAGTTCTGTGGGGTCCCCCTGACACCCTGCAACCCCCTTCACCCAAGAGCTTGGAGGACTTTAGAACCCAGGTGTTGAGGGACATGGCTGCATGGCTGCTTACAGCTCCACCACATCCTGTGTCCCCAGATGGTGAAGTGACATGTTTGCACCAGGGCCAAAGGTGACCAAAAACCCAGTGAGATAAGGTGCAAGAGCCAGAAGATGCCCCAGCACAGTCCTTGCTCCGTCCCTCCTCCTAGGTTGCAAACAAAAGCAACCAGAGATGCCATGAGGCTTAAAGATTAAGAACAAGGACCCTGAGGGATCCTTGCTGCGGTCAGCAGCATTTTATGAAGCATTTGCTCCCCTGTGAGCACCACCTCTCCACCCCATGCACCCTAAAAGCTTGTGGCCCCTTCACCACCATGCTAACAGAGCGAAGGCATCACAGAATCACCTTAATGAGCTCCACCATCTTCTTGGCCTGTGCAATGGTGACTGCCAGCTCCTCCAGCTCATTCTCTGCATCACTGAGGACTTTGGCTTGTTGGGCCTGTGGGCATGAAGGACAAATGCTGAGCTCTGTCCCCCAATTCCAGTGGCAGGGAGGCACAGAGGACCCTGCCTCTCCCTAAATTCAACCCGCAGACCCCTCTCTGACTGTGATCTCACTATCAGGCTTCAGGCGAAGGGTGCAGGGGATTGCAAGTTGTTTTCCCATTTTGTCTCCCTGCAACATCCAAACTGCAAACATCCAATCTCAGTTGGAAAACTAAAGGAGCAGCTGTGTCGCAAAGGGCCATACCCAGCTCTATGCTCTTCACCCCAGTCCCAGCGTAAACCAAACAAAATAGGAATTTGAAAGCAAAATAATCAGGCAGTGATTGCAGCAAGCGCAGCGAAGCTGCGTGCTCTTAGTGTGTATCCCAAAACTGGGAAAAACCTGCCTGAGATGGGTGCAGAAGCCAGAAGGCAGACCTGGAGTACTCCAGAAATGTGGCACCGCGTCCCCTGGACAATATCTTGTTAGGAGCAAAGCAAACTGGCTGGGGAGCACAGGGTGCTGCAAGGCTGCAAAGGAAGCACTGTCCGAACGTGGAGTTTCCTGACGCACTATTGTTAGCACCAGCCATTACTTGTCATGAGGACAGGTCCCCTGGGAGCTGGGAAGGCACTGCACCCCCCAACCACGGCAGCTCCCCCCTGGTGCTCAGCCTTCAGCTCCCTCCGGCACTCCTGCCCAGCAAGGGGAGACAGGCGCCTTCCCCATCCGTCCTCACCCTGCAGGGCAGTGGCAGAGAGCGGCTGCAGAGGCCATGCAGGTGATGTTAAGCAGAGCCTGCAGAGGCCTGACAGCTCCTCGAGGCTAGGATCATATGTGTTTTCTATTTTAAGGCACCTGATGACTAATAATGCCGGCAAAAGGGTTTTCCTGCGGTCCCAAGAGCCTGTGAGGGAGCGGGAGCTGGCTCAGGGCTCCTACTGTGCTCCCTGCCAGCATGTCCACAGCCCCCGGGCTCTCCCCTGGAAAAAACACCCTCCCAACAAAGTCTCCAAATACCCCACGTCAACACAGGGATGTCACCACGCCATGAGCCTCACAGGCTCCCATCTGACTGTGGCCCCGTAAAGGTCCCATGTACTCAAGGCAGCCATGCCCAGGAAGGCAGCGGCATGCTGGGCTGGGAGCCTCGGCTCCCAGGGAGGCTCGTGGGTGTGAATTTGGGAGGTGACTCAGCCTCATCTGGGAATGGGAGTGACGGAAAAAACCCCGCTGCCAAAACACCAGGACACAAAGGGCTGGAGGAGCGGGAGCGGCGGCCGGGCAGGCTGCCAGCGCGCGGAGAAAAACCGCCTTGACGAAACTGTGGGAACGAGACGGCGAAGACGGGAGCTCCATGACCACAGGGGCAGCCACCGCGGGGCGTCCCAGGTGCCCTCGCCCCCAGCCCTACACCCACGGGGACTGCAAGTTTGACCCCACGGTGGGACCAAACCCCACAGGCCGTCCAGCAGCAGGTCTGCCTCTAATGTCTGCCCATGTCTGCCCGTCCTGTCCCCACACCACAGGGTGCCCTTATGGCACAGCACCCTGTCCATACACCTGCCATGGGGTGGAGCCTCGCAAGGGGAGAGGACTATAGCACCCACCCCACACACAGCATCCCACCAGTGCTGCACTTGCCCACCTCCATGTGGAGAATAGGTTCCCCATGGGGATGCGGGCGCAGCACAAACCCTCCTGGAGGTGCCGCACCCCATGTCCCCCAGGATGCCCTGCTGGCACTGCACCCCATATGGATACCCCCATACCAGGGTTAGGTCTCACATGGGGACAGGGGTGCAGCAGGGTCCCCACTCAGCCTGCCCCATCCCAACCCCTCCCAGGACGTCCCGCCAGCAATGCACCTCATAAGGACACCCTCATACCAGTGTCCCACCAGCACAGCACCCACCCTCCCACACCTGCTGGGGCAATCCCCCGTGGGGATCCCCACGTCCCGACCGGCACCCCACGCACCTCCTTGTGCTCTCGCTCCCGCTCCAGGGGCACCACGTCGTGGGCGTGATGCTCGTGGGCCCGGCAGCGGGCGCAGACGCAGGTTTGCTCGGCGCGGCAGAAGCCGTCGAGGGGCTGGAGGTGGCGGGGACACAGCCCCTCCTCCAGCCGCCGCAGCGGGGCTACCAGGCGGTGGGCGCGGAAGGCGGGGGCGCGGTGGTGGGGCTCCAGGTGGGCTCCGCAGAAAGAAGCCAGGCAAACCAGGCATGATCGCTCCGCCGCCACCCGCGACCCCGCTGGGCACACGTCGCACAGCACCGCCGCTCCTTCCTCCCCCGCCGCATCCTCCTCCTCGGCCCCCGGTGCCATCGGGGACCCGGCGACTGGGGACGTTGGAGACGTTGGGGACGAAGCGGTGGCGGCGGCTGCCAACAGCGGCAGCACCTCGCAGAGGGCGCGGTTCTTGCAGAGCCGCAAGGCTGCGGGGACGGGCTCCTGGCAGAGCGGGCAGCGGGCAGCCCCGCCCGCTCCGCCGCTGCCGTCGGGGGGGCCCGGCCGTTGGCGGAGCGCCACCAGGCAGCCCTGGCAGAAGTTGTGTCCGCACGGTACCGTCACCGGGTCCTTCAGCAGGTCGAGGCAAATGGGGCAGCAAAAGGGACCGTCGGGCAGCCCTGGAACCGCCAGCGCCAGCCGCGACGACGGGGCGCTCCCGAGCGCCTTCTCCATCCCTGAGAGCCCCGACCAGCCGGGCCCCACCGGCCCCAACCCCAGCGGAAGGCGGGCGGCCGCCGTGCCCCGCCCGCCCGCTCCGCCCCCGCACCCGGAGCCACTGCTGCTGCCGGGCTGGGGCTGCGCTCCTCGCGGTTGATTTGGAGATGTGCTGCCTCCGGGTGTGGGGAGTGCTGGGGGAGCACTTGTCTTGCCCCGCAGCACTCCCGTGGGGCTGCAGCACCCCCCTCCCCTCGGCTCTCCCCACCCAGGCTTGGGAGGTTCGGCTGGAATGGGAGAAAGAGGAAAACCTCGGTCTTTCCCCTTCCCTGTGGCCCACCATCGCACCATCTGCAGGGACAGGCACCCACATGTACCCCCACGCACAGCGCCAGGGGTGTTCACCCCCACCGTGAGGGCACAGCCCTTCGCCCTGCAGCCTTTCCCCTGCCCTGACTTGTGTCACCAGCATGCTATTTATGTCTGTAAATCAGAAGGCGTTGATTTGCATGTTTGTCCTCATCAGGTCTTGTTAAAACACTGCACCCCATCACTTGTCCCACTATGACAGCCCTCAGCTGCAGCTGGGCTATGGCACCAACCTGGGGCTTGCCAGCTCAGTTTAACGGAGCAGCGCAGTGGCTCCGGCTCAGTCCGTCTGGCACAGCGTCACCACTCGCCCCTCGCACAGCCAAAAGACGGGATAGAGTGGCTCGGTGAAGACATCATGAAAGGAATGGATGAGCCGTGTCCTCTCCCCGAGGCCATAGAAGGAGAGCAGCCCTTTGTTGTAATCCAGGCTGAGCCCCAGCTTCTGATACAGCTGCTCCTGGATTTTCTCTGCCCGGCCCTTGTGCCAGGCCAGGTAACAATCCTCCCGCACCTGCAGCCCCCATGAGCCCCCATCCAGCCCAATGTTGAACTTGTGGCCCTGCTGCCGCTGCCGGGGGAGGCTGTGGTAGGTCACCCCCAGGATGACGGAGTGGCTGGAGATCTTCACCTCCCAGTAGTGGTGGCCGCAGCCGTAGCTCTGCGTGCACAGCACCTGCCAGGGCTCGAAGCGGGATCCCTGCTCCTGATGCTCACAGACAGCGCCGTGGCTGTGCTTGGCTTTCTGGTTACCTTTCGACAGCTCCAGGTATTTGTTGGCCGTCTCGGGATCGAAGGTCAGATTGCGGTGATCTGAGGAGAGGAACAGCATGGATGAGGCTGAAATGCTTCATCAGACCTTTATGCCCTTGGCATGAGCCCCCTCAGTGATGATATCATCTAAGGTGCATAGGTCTGGCTCCCAAAATAGGAGGGGAAGGTGCAATACCTGCCCACCCACCTACCACAAGGAACAGGAACAGCCCAGAAATAGCTGGAGAGGCACTAAGATGTGACACTTTGCGCAGCCCTTGAACAGCCCAGCTCACAGCCAGCAGGCGGTGGTGGCTCTGTGGTCATTTTGGAAGAGATTCACTTGATATTAAAAGCAAAAAATATGAGTGTGGGAGAAAACCAGGTGTTCTTTGAGCAAGTATAGCACTGCAGGGGATTCCTCTCCCCTGCACGGGCTGCAATAACTCCTGCTGCAGGCACTTGCTGGCCCCCAGCACATCACCTTTCTCCTGTAGCAACCAGGCCTGGCCAGCTGTGCTGGGCTTATGCCTACTGCCCATAAATAACATATTTTTTTTCCTATTAATAGCCCTGAGAATGTTTTGTATGGCCTGATGGAAGGAATCCTTACAGGTCCCATAGGCATCAATATCTTCCCTTGCAAGACCAGCATACCCTAAACATTACTCAATGCTCTTCCCAACAGGGAGGAGATGGGAAAAGGAGCAGTGAGGAAATCCCTAAGGAACTGGAGCAGGATGGGCCCAGGGAGGGAAAGGGACATGAAGGACTGTGGCTGGGAGTGCTGGGAACATGTCCCTGGGCAGAGAATAATCACTGCAGACAGGGAACCGCGGGCAGGGATCTGTGGGCAGGGATCTGGACTGGTGCTGTGCCATGCGGGGCGGCGGGGGCAGCCCACAACACATCCCTGTGGGTGCCCACTTGGTTGCCAGCTGCTGACGTTGCCTGTCTGCCTGCAGGAAAGCACTGTGTCTAAATATGGATCGTCAGGAACAGGCACGTCGCTGCTGCCCAGGTGAAATGCCCGAGGTGGGTGAAAGGAGGGGATGGAGATGGAGCAAGATCTGGAGCAGTGACTGACCCAGTGCCAGACACTGGCAGCCCCACTTTCCATGGGAAAGTGGTCCCTGTTGCTGCTAAAACCCTTTCCCAGCCACACAGTGTCCCCCAGCTCATTTGCCCCAGCCCTGCAAGCCTCTTCTCCACATTTAGGGAGAAGGACTGGGGGAGTCAGGGAACACTTTCCTCCCAGGGAAGAGCTTGGCTTGGTGAATCTCTGCATGATGGGGATGCCAGCGGGGTGCTGTCCCTCCAACCCCCACGTGCTCCTCACCTCTCAGAAGCTCAGCTCGGAGTTGGCACTCACGGAGACGGGCCACCAACTTCACTGCTGGCTCCTGGGGATGCACCGGGCCTGTGGAGGATGTGGACAGGCATTTTGAGTGATGCCACGCAAAAATTTGTTCTTTCCTGACTTCAGTGGAGGAAGTCCATTGTATCCAAGCCTGGACACAGGCACGTGCCGCCACGACTTGGCATTGCCAGCAAGGAGGGACCACAGGGAAGCCACCTGGCTCCTCCCACCCCATTGATACTCATCTGCAGAACAGTAGACGCATGTCCCCATCCCAGCTCCCTGTGCCTGGCAGTCATGTCCCCAGTACAGTGACATGGGGCAGGCTGTGGTTCAGGATGACTTGGAGCCCTTCAGGGTGGCCCTGCGAGCAGAAGGATTACCTTGGCCAACAGGGTCGGGGGCTTTGGGAGCCACAGAGCCGGGCAGGTCCTCCAGCAGGAGCCTGGAGATGTCGGTGAGGATCTCGGTGAAGGGTTGGACCATGCCGGCCACATCAAACTCCACGGGGAGCAGTGCCTCCGGGCTCTCTGGAGTTGGGAGCAGGGGGAACTCCTGTGGACAAACACATAGACACCCATGCACCAGCCTGGGGAGGATCAGCAGCTCCAGATCCCATCTGCACACATTGTGTCTCCCCAGTTGGTTACTGGGGTATCCCCAGAACTTCTACCATGAGCTGCAAGGTCAGGGGACAGGTGCAGCAGGAGCACGAGGCTGTGGGGAGCAGCAGGGCTGTGGCACAGGACTTTGTGTTTTGCTGGTGGTGGTAGAGCCTCTTTGGGCAGTTTGGTGGTGGGAGGTGCTACTCATGGCCCTGTGGGCAGCACCATCCACTCCAATCCAGCATCATCGCCCCCAACTTTTCAGGGACTCCTCCAAAAGCGGTTCTTCCTCCAGCCCCATTGCATCACTGAGCTGGACTGAGGAGGCATATTCCCTGAGGAAGGGGTTGACCAAATTTCTGTCCTCACCAAGAGGGAATGGGGAAGGAGACAGGACTAGGACGATACCTGGAGGAAGGTCCTGTCATTGGGACAGGCCAGCAGGTGCTGAGCCCTGTCCCTGTGCTGGCCCAAGATGTCCAGTCGCTCCTTCAGGAGGCTCCAGTTCTCCCCCACGTTCTCCAGTGCTGCCGTCTGCTCTTGCTCGATCCTGGCCAGCATCTGCCGCTGGAAATCCTCCAGCGCTTTCCTCAGGAGGGTGAATTTGTTCAGAATCACTGATTTGAACCCCTCAGAGGACTCCTGGGTGGAAAAAACACATTAGACCAGTGTGCTCCGACCTGTTTGCCTGGTACTGAGGTGGCTGGGGCATTACCTTGATGCTGTGTGTTTGCTCCTCCAGCTCTTGCATCGCCTGCTCGATCCTCTCTGTTTCCTCCTGGGCTCTTTCCAGGGACTCCTTCAAAAGGGTCTGTGAAGGGAGGTACTGGAGCACGGGTGCTGGTGGCATTTCCCTGGCCAGAGCCCGTGCTAGCCTCCCTGTTCAGATGAGGCCAAGCACAACTTGGTACACAGAGGCACATCATGTCCCCACAAGGGGGCATGGGACAGCGGAGGTGGATGTTGTGCAGTGCCCAAGCTGCTGCAACTCCCCTTGCTCACCCCTCCTGTCTCCCCAGTCACAGAATTATAGAATCATTTTGGGTGGAAAAAGTCCCTCAAGAACATCGAGACTAACCAGTAACTCCGCCACTGCCGTGGGCAGCCTGTTCCAATGCCGAACAACCCTTTTTGCGTATAACTTTTTCCCAATATCCAATCTAAACCTCCCCTGGTGCAATGTGAGGCCATTTCCTCTCTTCCTATCACTTGTTCCTTGGGCGCAGAGCCTGACCCCGCCTGGCTCCAAGCTCCTTTCAGACAGTTGCAGAGAGTGAGAAGGTCTCCCCTCAGCTCCTGTTCTCCAGGCTGAACCCTCCAGGTCCCTCAGCCGCTCCTCATCACACTGGTGCTCAAGCCCCTTCCCCAGCCCCGTTCCCTTCTCTGAACTCGCTCCAGCACCTCAAGGTCTGCCTTGCAGTGAGATGTCCCACCACCCATCGTGCCCACCTCTTTTTTAGAGCGTTCCTCCTCGAAGAGCACCCGCCGGTGCTGCTGGCACTGCCGCACGGTGCAGACACAGCAAATGCACCGTCGCTCGTCTTCGCAGTACAGCTCCAGTGGCCGCCCGTGCTGTGAGCACAGCTCCCCACAGGCCACCTCGCACCCCCCCATGCCCGACACCCGTGCCTCGCCATCCCGTGCCAGCTCCACCACACTGTCCAGAGTGACATTCTTCTCCAGCTCTGGGCACTGCTCGAAGTCCCTGCGACACTGGGGGCATGTGTAGCCCTTCTTGGCCCCGGCGGCTGCCTGGTTTTGCTTGTGCCAGTGGTCACTGATGCAGCGCTTGCAAAAGTTGTGCCCGCAGGGCAAAGTGACAGGCAGCCTGAAGAGCTCCAGGCAGATGGAGCAGACCAGCTTCTCCTCCAGCTTCTGCGAGATGGGCAATGCCATCCTGCCAGGGTGACAGAGGAAAGAAGCCCGGGAAACAGAAACTCGGCGGAGTAGAGGAGGGAGAGACGGTGACGCTGAGCCTAGAGGCGGGTCAGGGATCTGAGCCAGGCGTCCTCTTAAAGTGACACCCCGTGGGTGCCACCTTGGCCATGCTGGCTGTGCCACACGCTGGGGAGATGATAAGGAGGGTTGGAGCTGTGACCGCTGGGGACAGGGAGGGCTGTGAAGTGCTTAGGTGGCAGGTGGAGCCTTCTGCTCAGAGGTGACTCTGGTGCCGGTGCACCACGTACCTTCACCTTGTTTTCAGGCAGTTCAGTTCCAAGAGAGAACAGCTGGAGCTGCCTGTGAGCTGTGAAACATCCTCGGGGAGCTGGTGATCCCCAGCACAGCCCCAGGGCAGAGCTTCGGCAGCTTGGCCAAGCCTCCATGACCACCCCAGCTCCTTCAGTTGTCCCAGCCCAATGGCCGATGGAATCAACCGCGTGGGAGCAACTGCATCCCGGGAGCACCGGCTGTGTGGCTGGTGGCACTCGCCCTGAGGGATGGAGGCCACTCAAACACTGGTGTCGCAGCCCCTGTGGATGGATTTTACACTATGAACACTCCAAGATAATCTTTAAAGAGAAGGACAGCTGAGAACTAGGATGATTTATTAGTTGCTTTCCTTCCCCACCGATGTCTCTGTTAAGTTCAGGAGGGTTTTACAGGAGGTCAGAAGTAGACATAGGAAGCCATAAAACAAAGATATGATTCAAAGGAAACAGGAACTGGTTACTTATGAGAAGAACTTGAAGGACAAAGCCAAAGATAAAGCTTGACTAATATACACAGAGTAACAAACCATGAAATTTGGCAAGAACTAATGGTATACTGTGAACTTCTAGTAAATTATCCTCATTATACACCCATCATAATACAAAATCACATGTCCTCATCAAAGGCTAGCCCCCTCCAGAAGACCCCTACTACCCATTGAGCATGTGTAGATTTTGTGTTTATTGTTCATTTAAACCAAAGCGAGAGAAGTTTAGACCAACAGACTTTAAGGAGGTGTAAACATATGTAAATATTAGGGCTGGTCTTAAAATTTCCTGCTGTCCAGGTTTGCAAAAGATTACCCAGCGCCGTTTTCTGCACGGATCGGTAAATAGAGCAAGTAGCTCCACCCTGTGTGTGAATTGGTATCTGCACACCAGGTAACCAACCCACTTTTTGGGACACCACCATGAGGAAGGACCCAGCGGTTCCTTGGGGATCGCAGGGGGACGTCACCCCCTTCAATGTAATTGCACGATGTCAGATTTGGCTAAACGTGATCCACATAAAGCTGTTCGATTTTGCTGGTGTCTGTACTAACAACATCTACAGTTTTCTTGGCAGATACATAAAGAGTTTAATCAGTTCGCCCTTGCTGGGAAGTATGCTGTATGCAGCGTGAGAAATGGTTTTTTGTGGTCAGCTTAGACCAACTTCAAACTTTAGATCAAAACAAACTCAAAAATAAATGTGGTTCTATTTTGCACTTAGCTTACATTTCCCAGCCCAGATGACTGATGACACAGCGCCGGTGATTTCACTGGGAAGTGCAACATGTTACTGCCATCTAGTGCTATACAGCAGACACTCCTCTGTCATACAACTGAAATATAATATTTTAATATGACACATGAGAGCATTAGTTTGAAACATTACACTTCCTATCAGTTGATCTACAAAGCTCAGGATACAGTTGAGTGACATGGTGACTTTTGGTCTGGCCATGTGATCTGTCTGCTCTTTATATGGAGTAAAAAAAGATCATAACAATAAAAAGATCCAAAATCAGACAAGAGCCATGGTAGAAACTATGCTGAAAAAGTGAAGACTGTTATCTTCAGAGGCAACATCAGAAGAGTGGAGTTATGCAACAGAGCCAACAATCCCCAGCCAGGATAGGGTCGTCCTTCTATTAAATAAGAACGCCAGAACTCTCAGGTGGCCTACAGATGGTTTCCCATCAAGGTTTTGCTAAGATCATATGGTAAAAATTTGTCAACATTCGAGACTAAGGCAATTTCTTTGTCAGAATTTAGACCCTTGACTCATAATGAAAAGAATATAATTAAAGTTTTGCTGTTTATGAGACCAACTTCTGGATGCTGATAAGACACATGGAGGGAAGTGATGCTGAACCACAAAAAAAGGCTGCCAAAGGAACAATATTTTAACTGTACAGACTTGGAGCACTGTTAGGTGACTAAAATAACTTTAGCCGTCAGCACTGAGTATCTCATGTTTATTGACAACTATGGTTGTTAGTGGTGCAGTAGTAGAAAAGTTGAAATTATAAAAAGAATTGTGCAAAAATTGATCCAAAACTTCTCAGAGTTCATGAGACTCTTGGTTTGACATTTGGGACAGCACTTAATGTGTAAAGAGAACTTCAAGAATGGCTTATGACTGGCATGAACAGTTCAGAGTTGAAATATTTGTGGGAAAAGACTAATGAAAATTAACTTCCCCATTTCTCTAATTTAAAACTCATAATTATTTCTCCAAATAGAGATGCTCCACAGGAACTATAAAAACTATGATAATTATTCACTCAGTTTAGATAGTATTGGAAAAAGTGCCTCAGCTATAGTCTTTTATAGTATAGTCCACAGCAAGTTGATAAACCGAAAATAAGCAGTAAGTATGAGCTTCCTTCAATACCAAGTGAAATCTTTATAAGTCTTTATTTGCTTCAGTAGCCATCTGATTAAGCCCTAAAGGTAAAATTAGAACCTTGGATTAAAATCTGAGGTTTTAAAAGGATTCAAAAATTGTGTGTGTGTGTGTGGGGGTATTCTGTTTGGCTTTTTTTTAAACATAGCTCAAAGCACAAATGAAACAAATGACAAAAATGACGTTCTCCCTCAGCTCTTCATTATGGATCAAACTTGTAAGTTCTTATTTATGTTTTCTTTTTTTTTACTGAAGCAACTGATCAGTATCTTCATGATTTGACCCACTGAGATTAAGTAGTTTAATACATTCTACTGCATATCAAACCATGCTATTATAAAATTGCTTGCTTTTATTGACAAAGGATGAGATGTCCCAGCAGCTGCTGCTGAATGCAGTTATTCGGTAATGCAGAACTTTGTGACAGCCTCTTAGGATAATCGCTTTTGTATAATTTAGGCAGCTGTTTTCATTTCTCCATTTGGTGAAAGTGTATTATAAGAAGTCATTCTTTTTCAGCTAATAGAATTACATAGCTTGCAGCTAGAGTAGGAGTAATACATCAGAGTAATTTCTAGGAGAGCATAGAGAAAAGCAGCCCCTTGTGATTCTTTTGTGATAGTCCAAAGAAAATCCTTTGCTATTTCTGGTCACTTCTACTGGCAATGTGCAAGAACCCCACAATAACATCTAGTAAAACATGCTTCAGACCAACTTCATCCTGTTGCGAATGGAATGCTAGAAACAGTAAGATCCAAGTCAAATTTGTAACATTTGTTTCTTGAATTTAATAAAAATACGAAATAGGAGTGCTGGTGAGATCTGTAACAGCCCTCTGGTGTTATAAGAAGCAGATCACAGATCAAATCTTCATTTCCTTTTGCCCTGCACTGGAGTAACATTTTATAACCTTTATAAAACAACAAAAAGAGTGGAATGTTGTCATTTTGCACTGTTTAGTGTAAGAACTACCCAGAGTCAATCCCAAAGCAGTGTGCTTTGTAACAATGGGAACGTGCCTACTCTTTGAGGCATTCTTTGGTAGATGAGTTTGCCTGTGCCATAAGTAGCCTGGAAGCTACTCAGCTCTTCATTAATAACAATAATGGTTCACTGTTTTAGAAATTTGAAATGTATTCAGATCTGTGCTCTGCCCTATGACACTTCAAGGTTAGGCCTGGCACAAACAAAAGGCTGATGTACAATCACTAAGAGATTGCAGGAGCCTCCGACGGTGAGCATTTATCAGAGTTCCCCAGTGAAAGGCTTTTTTTGTATGCAGTACATTTGAGCAAGTAGGGAAAACTAATAGCTTTGACTTCAGGAGGCCAGACAGTCTGCAGACAAGCGCTGTGCAGATCCTCAGATCGCCCCACGAAGGCTCCTCAGTTCTTGCCCTCAACACTCCTATTATTCCCTTGCAACTGCTGCCAGTTGGCTTGGTAACCATGGGCATATTTGAGCAGCTGAATTCTTCCCTCAGTTACACTTGGCACCACTATGTACTTCAGGGGAGCTTCAGGGTGTAACCGAGGGCAGAACTTGGCTCCCGGCATCCCCTATAAACCAGGTCAATGCCACCAAACGTTTCATGTTTTCATCCATACCATCAGCAAAAGGAACCTAAAGCACTAACTGTAACACCTTGCCTGAGAATGCCTGGGTCCTTCGTTTGGGCATAAGATGATGTTGTGTATGAAGCTTTGCCAGTGAGGGTGGAAGAAACACATCGCTTATACCTGCAGTGCGGGCTCGGTGTCACTCACTCCACAGCCTGCCCGCCCATCACGCCGAGCCGCCAGCCGCCCGAGCTCCACTTGAAACAGTGCTTTGTTTTAACCACATATTTTTATTGCATGAAATAGAGCAGAAGTATCCTGAAACTAAAGGAATATTTTTTCATGCTACTATAATTTGTGAAATAATGAAACATTCTGGTCTGTTAACTCCTCTTAAGTCTCACCACAATGTTATGCTTTGACTTCATTTGTGGTTGCAAAATATTGACTTTTCTCTTTAGCAGATTATATGAAGCTGTGTATTTTGTCTTGGGAGGTATATGAATGTATTTATATATCTATTTAATCTCGGTAGAAGCTGTTAGTAAAGCTACCTTTGTGCTCTGATGTGTTTTTAGATCTTCTTTAAAAAATATTTACCAGGATATTGCAGATTTATTTGCTGATGCTAATTTTTCTCAAAAAAAAAAAAAAGTTAGGACATAATAACAACATTTATTTTTTCAACGTGCAGGTCATATGCACACAAAGAAGTCTTCACTTGTATGGGGAATATAGATCCCAAACAATCATTTAGTAATACTAAACCCTCTCTCATTAGAAATTGTTACTACAAGGTGGTATTTCTAAAACTGCCAGAGAGAGTTAGAATCTTAAGCCTTCCAAAAAGTCTGAGTGAGATTTTGCTAGGACAAACTCCACAGTGAAGGAGACAGTACTACCTACTTAGGATTAAATCAGCAAGACACCTGGGCTTACTTTCCTTCCTTTTCTACCAACATACACCAGGTTAAATCACCAAAAACCTGATCATCACTCATTTATCAACTGAGCTGCTACTCAAGCAAAATTCAGCTAGTCAAGATCCAATCCAAAACCAAACAGGTACAGAGTGCAGGAGACTTCCAATTCTACATTTAAGCCCCCTATAGTTACAGTGCTGCTTATACAGTATGTCTGTGAAGTAATTAACAAGTTAATTTAATACTTGTAAGAGGTTATGATATCCTTTGAAAAAAAAAATCCAATGTGTATCTAGTCATACTTCTCTCCCCACACCCCTCCACTGACAATTCAGATATTAATTCCTCATTGTCTGGGAATGCCCCTTGACCAAGTTTTTTCTTGGTAATTAAGGGTCTACATCAGCTAGGACCTTTCTCTCTTCATTCCCCATCAGATTAATGTCTGGATGTCTCCACTGCTCTCCTTATCTTGGGGATTTCTCTGTTTTCCCAGCAGAGACCCTAAAGATAATAGCCGCCAAGTCTTGTAGGGGTGAGTTGGGCATAAAGGAACCTGCAAAGGAATTCACTGCACATGAAGACACTAACACTGCATCATTCCCACAAGTTAAAGGAGCTTTTACTAACTTTTTATCACTCCTGTGGCTCTTTCTTAGACTCTCAGCAATTTTAAAAACATATATCACCTGAACCTGGCTGAGATTTCAAGAGCTGTTTCACCGGTACCAACTGCAAAGACAATATAACCCCTCTACTCTGATTCACCAGCTCTTTTTCCTAGACACAAGTATTCGTATTTGCTCTGTTGGCTAAGGGATTCTAGAGGGTGAGAGTCATGCTCTGTTGAGCCTTCTGCAGAATTCTCAGATCTTTTTCACAGGTAGCTTTTCACATATATATGGTATTTTACTTGGTTATGCTGAAACGCAGTTTAATGTTCCAAGTATACTGAGTGTTACAGACTCCTGTCAGTGATCTTAATTTTTCAGCCTGCAATTCCTGTCAATTAGCTTACATTTATGTAAACTTGAGAAAAGCATATTTTCAGAAGGCTTTAGGCACCTAAAGGCACCCTTGTTACAAAAAGGGACTTAAAGAAATAAGTTACCTAATTCTTGTTGACTTCCAACAGAAAAGTACTTAGAATATTTAATGACTTCTAACCATTTAATTAGCTGCTTGCATATATCGTAAAGTCCCTAAAAACGCTTTTGAAGGTAAAAACCTTTGCTTTTAATTTGTGCATTGTTTCCTATTGTGGAAGCAGAGAAAAGACCCAGAAATGAACATAAATTATATCACTTTAAAGTCTCTTTGTATAGGAGAAATAGGATCAAGGAGTGGGGGGTTGTATTTGAGGACCTGTCTTTTAACCACACTTCCAGCTATATACAATCTGCAACTGGAAATCTTTATTATAAATATCTATGTTAAGTATAAGACTCCTAAAAATATATTAAAGTAACTTAAACTGGGACTAAACTCGACAGTTTTTTTGCAGAACTTGGAGATAACATAAATTCCTGACCTTTGTTTTCATTCTTATGTGGAATTAAAGCAATTTGCGGGGAGGGGGAAGAGGGAGGAGTGAAGGGGAATTTCTAATTTCTCCACAAGAAAAATCTTGGAAAAAGATGAATTAATTTGGGAAACAACAGATGCATCTGGCTTCCAAATGTCTCCTTTTTTTTTGGAGTTTGTGAGGAAAAATGGTGTGTTTTGTTGTTGTCTTTGATATCCACTGCTGATCAACTACTTTCTCCTGGTAGAGTCCCAGGATTTCAGAGGCTTAGGTTACACAGGAGCCACAAAAGCTTGATTCAAAACACATTCTGATGCTGGTCTTGCACCTCTGGACAGCAAAATTCAGTTTTGCTGAGAAACCTCAAGCTGCTCCTTCTAATCCAAACATTAAAAGCTACACTACAGAATTTCAAAACAAGCACTGAGGTGATATTACAATGATCACATATATTTTAATCAAACATTTCAGGTCTAACCAGGGATAAAAATCGTGCATATTAATACATATCTACTGAAAACTTGATACACACCCAATAAATTCTGGGCTAAGTGAAGTGAAACACCACATATTCAGTCCTTGCTTTCAAAGAGCTTAGCGAAGGCTTTCCTTCTCCCTGTGATAATTTTCCTGGATGCAGAGGGGAACAGCAGATGCTTATAAAACTTCCATCAGATGCGCGCTATTCCACTGCACTCCAGAGGGCAGCATGGTCATACTGATGAGATTTGTCTATCCAGTCATGCAAGAATCCTCCACATCTTCATACTAAAAATAAACATCAAGTTATTTACTAATATTTTTACACAGAGAAGCTATAAAATATATGAAAGCAACACCTGAGGAAAAGCTGTTCAGACTTCATAGGTGCCTATATTAAAACAGTTTATGAGGAGATGCACAGGTTCAACGATTGCCTACATGAGCTGCATCTTGAGGCATTTCCCAAAGGTCTGAGGTCAAAGCATTGATTACAATATTTGACTGGGATACATTATTGGAGTACAATTTATCCCCTTTATCATGGTCCTTAGCATGTTACTCTGGCAAGGAGCCAGGTCCCAATTAGAAGTGTGTGTATGTATAAACGTGTATGTGCCAAAATGGTGAGCAATTGGGAAACAATAGCCACCCCCAGAGTAACAGTAGAAAACTACTCCTCAAGAATATTATTATATAAATTACAACGGGATCATATTACAATCATTTTAATAAAATGACTGCAATATGAGGCATTGTTTAGTCAGCATTGGCCATAAAATTCTGAAATTAAGCCCCGACCTGTATGTCGTAGAAGGTTTCATATAAATAATGCCAGCAAGACAAATGGGAATCCCTATATATTGCAACCATAAAAAAATTGTGAAGTGTTGCTTTGCTTATTATGGATTTTATCAGGATTTTGTTGAGCGAGGCAACAACTAAACTAAATATGCTGTCCCAGAAACCATTTATGACTCTTGTGTCTACATAGAACAGACTATACTGAAAGAGATCATGTCTTGCATTTCAAAACATGCTTTAAGCTTTTCTTTCAATGATTGCAAAGGACCTTTTAAAGGTCTCTTCACAGGCTCTCTGATCAAGCCAAAAACCTACAGGGTCAATTTTTTTTTCCCGGACCTGTGACTAGATCAGACCTTTACCATTAAAGCCTTCTAGAATTTTCTAAGCAAGCACCACCAGATAGGTGAAACGGTGAACAAAACGGCACTGCTGCTGAGCACAAAGGCTAAAGTAGATGAAGGAGAGTTTATAATCAAACCTTACAGCATGAAGAGCAGCTTCTTTCCTCCCAGCACAACACTGAGGTGCTGCCTGCCATGTGGTGTTCACACTTTTCTCTAAGGGAGGGCTCCTCTTCTGCAATTTGACATAAAACTGCTGTCACCTGAGGCAAAACTACTGTCACCTGTGGGAAAGCTTGTCTCCTGCCACCTGAGTGAAAACTCGTGCTACCTGAAGAAAAACTCTCCTGTCATCTGACATAAGGCTCCTTTCCTGTTACCTGAAGGTAAGCTTGCCTCTTATTGCCTGAGGGAAAGAGTCTCTCCTGTCATCCAAGGGAAATCTTGTCCCTTGTCATGTAAGGGAAGGCTTCTCTCCCATCCCCTGAGGGATGGCTGTTCTCCTGCCCAGCCCTGCCCTGGAGCTGCATTCACTCTCAGGTGCCTCATTTTGTCACCTGTGAGGCGCCTTCCTCCCAACAGCCTTCCAGAAGCTTCTCTAGCCCAGCCCGCCCTGTCCCCTCAGGGCAGCACTGGCTCCTTTCCCAGGACACCGGAGCAGAGCCTGATCTTCACAAGCAGGACCAAGGAAACAAACAGTCCTTGTCCCAGCTTCTTCTCAGCCATTTGACGGAGCATGTGCTGGAGTGTGGGCAGAGGAAACGCTTCTGAGAGGCCACAGTTCCAGTGAGTTTCTGGGGAGCTTGGTACACGTTAGTGTCTGCTGTGGGACAGGGTAGAGCAAAGAGAGGGACACTCGGGCCGCTTTCAGGGGAGCTTCAGTGGAGCTGCTGTAAGGGGATGGAATCTCAGAAATAAAGTGGCATTCTGAAGGTGAAAACTCTCAGAAACCAGAGGTGAAACTGTAAGCCCATGAAATGCAGCAGTTGTGCTCTCCTAGATATTGGCGGGGCCTCGGAAGCCTAAACGATTTGCTTGGGACAGCAGCATGTCCTTTGAAGGGTTACGGGTGGTAGAGCCAGATTTCAGACGTGTTTCTGCTTTACGACACTCTTTTCCCACAGTGCCATAGTCCCTGGGGCTGGAGGGCAGTACGCTGATTAAACCAAATGCAGATTTGGGTTTTGGGTTGTGATGTTGGTGGAAAGGTTTGGCGGGAGGCCGAGCTGTGTGGGGAGCTGGGGGGAGATACCTGAGACTGCAGCGGACAATCCTTCGGCTTACACAAAACCATAGCTTACATTTTAAGATGCAGTTTTGAACTTCGGCCACTTGATGGCCACATTTTCAAGTTTTGTTTCAGATAGCGCTAGTGCCGTTGCCGAGATAATGAACCTAAAACGTATGCGGTCGGAAAACCATCTTGACAGCCTCCCATATGGCGGTTTGTTTGTGCATGTGTCTCTTTTGATTGTGTAAATACTTATTTCAATACTTCTCTGAAACAACCGTCTAATATAACGTGGAGAAGAAGCAAAGGTTTTATATTGGAAGTGGCAATTCTAATTTAACTCTCTGGTTGCGTGGCCTGGGGTGCGGTGGCTCTTTGGCACCTGTGGCCTTGGATCCCATGGCCTTTGCTCACCTGGTTTGGACATGGCTGTACAGATGCTGGGAATAAATGTAGCATTGCCTGTATGTACTTGCACACAACGTAATAATATAAAACTAGAAAAAAAAATCATTATAATATTACAATAATAGAAATATTACTCAACACAGTTAGTGAAAGTACTAGCCGTGGCATGACAGACTGGCTAGCCGATCCATCTCCTAATTTTAACATTGAAATAAAACACATTAGAATGCGTTTTGAGATTTGTTAAGTTATTGATTTATAAAGAAATGTGGAAATCTAATGGCAGTTTCAAATAGAAAAAAAAAAAGCAGGACATTTCAAGTAGAAAATAGGTACAAAATTTGCATTCTGAAATTTTTCGGATTCAATTTCTTCCTAAGCAAAACATTAGATAAGTCAAAATGACTTTTTGGCTTTTGCAAATTTGTGTTTTGAGCCTTTGATTGAACCCTTAACCCTTCTGGCCGAAAATGATTCAAGAACACAATCCTAATGGATGCAATCTCCTCTTGGAATTTTGTTCTGATGTGCCACATTCAGAAGTCATGGGACCTGCTGTCATTGCTTGTACTGAAGTTCCTTTGCTCCTCCCATAACCTCAGGGTTACAGAGGCTCATTGGCAGGGTAATGACAGTATTACTTCAAATAGCATCATTCCTTTTAACTGTCTTGAGAGCACTTTGGACCATTTTATAAAAGGAAAACAAATAAGCTTATTGTTGCCAAAAATCTTGGGAAATACAAGGAAAAAAGGCTGTGACAATACTGAATCTGAAAAAAACAAATCTTATATATTCCTACTGAAATTTGATAAGATCTGGACAATTAGAAAAGCATGCTGCTTTGGATTATTTTAAACATTCTTGGTGGTATTTTTAGACATTAGAATGTTTGTTTTAAACTTCATGGGGGAAAAAAAAGCCTGGTTAATTTTTTTTTCAGCATGAAGTAGTTTATCAAAGAGCTGAGGACAGGATCTGGCTCCAAGATGCGAAGTGTTCAGTTTAGACTCCTTGTAACAGGTGAGCTTCTGAGACTGCGGTGTAAATTTCTGTCTGTACACTCAGTCCATTAAACAATGAAACTGGGTCTATGTCTAGTCTCCATCTCATCGATTTGAAGTAACTACATCTCAGGAGGCAAAAAACCAGTGTCCTGTGCTTAGGTTTACAATCCTTAAAACAGTTAATCAGATAACAGAGATACAAGTTTTAATGGGTTTGAGGTGACACTAAATTTAAAGCAAGCAAGCAGGTGTTTGAGCTGAAGCTGGAACATTTGGAGCAGGATCATACTACACAGCTTAAGTTGAGGAAGGCTCCTGGGGAACAGCAACGTCAGGAAAATTCACTAGGATCTATAAAATGAAAGACTCAAAGGGAACCTAAAAGATAATTAGTGCTGTTTCAGAAGCTGGTTTTTGGAACTCTCTTTGATACAAAGCTAGTTCATTTTCCTGACTCTTCTTCTGGTCTAGTCCATGTATACATGAAATGCTGAGCAAGAAGAGCTACTTATTGTTCTTTCCTAATTTGAACCTGTTTGGAACTTTGTTTGATAAAATCTGGAATTTCCTATCTTCACATTGGGCACCATAAGTTTCATATGGTTCTAGTAGTTGCTCATACTCAATAATGAAGAGGAAAAACCATGCCACAACTATTACTGATTTTTTGCTTCTTCTTTCTTTCCTTTTTTCCCTTTCATCATTCTCCAGTGTGACTGTGGCATTGAATAGAGCTGAGACAGAGCTGGTTCCAAACTCTCTTACTTTTTTTTGGCTCATAAGTGTTTGGCAAAGAAGAAATACTTAATAGGCCTGATGTTCCTGGCTAGGTGGTGATCGATCAAAAGTCAGCACAGTCAGTGTTGTTTTTTCCAGACTCGTAGTAATGTTATTCCCTAAGAGCCCACAAAAACAAAGCAATTAGGCTGGCTTGACAGGAATGATGGTGACTAAAAGAACATCAGAAGTGAAGATAGAAGCTTCCGTGGGATTACCTTTCCCCTACTTATTTCTTAAGTCTGCTGCAGTCTAATTTATAAAATGACAAGGTAAGCCATGTTGTATTTAAAGTACATTTTCTGGATTATGCCAACTGTGCTCTTCAGGAATGTGACATTGTGAAATGAGATTTCCACACACCTACAGGAATGAGCAAACACTGTATTTATTAGCCTAGTAAAAATACAATCTTATATCAATAACACCCAGGCACTCTCTCCATTTCTTCCTGTTTGTGTTGTGTGTCTGTGTCAGCCTTGTTCTGAGCCAGTGTTGCCAGGTGTACTCGCCAGAGTCTACTCAATCGGAGCTGTGAATACCAGCCAAAAATAGCTAGCACCGATGAGATGCTCCAGCCGAGTTAATCGCTCCGAGTCAGTAAGAGTGCATGCAGAAGGTACACACAGCTATTGCTGTGCGAGCTTTGAACTTGGCCACTGGAGATGAAGTTGTAGCTGACACCGGGATGTGGAACAGTTTAACTGTCTGGACAGGCTGCTTAGGAAGGACCTGGGTGGTAACTTCAAATATTTAGGTTCAAATCCTGCCTTAAGCCATTGAGTTACTGGGGGCTTGTACTTATCCAGTACCTTTCTTGTGACTTGATTTTCCCATCTCTAAAGTAGAATGATGCTGCTTATTAAATGGAAAGATTAGCTATTCCAAACAAAAGCCAGTATTGCTCTTATTGAGAGGGAAAATATCCCAGTTGGATTGTTTTGGGATTTCATAGTTCTGGTAATTCACTCCTGAATAAGGTGCTGCTGCTGGTATTCAGTGGATGACATTCACCTTTGCACAAAATAGTAGGTTTACAGGGGACTGTTGGAATGGGTATATAAATGTGCTCCACTTACAGATGCATTTCGCTAATTCCTCTTTGAACCTGTGAAAGAATGTCTGTGGGGGCTGATCAGGTCCAGAGTATCTGAGACCTGCCAAAACTCCGGCAGAACTTTCTGTCTTCATTTGGAAACACACGACAATTCAGAGAGTGGAGAATTTCCATTTTGATTTTATTTTAGTAAGCTTAATGTCCTCCTGATTCTGATAACAATTTTGCCAATATTTTAAGAAAATTAGGTTTTGAATGAGCACTGAGAATCTGTGTTTCCAGGGTTAATGAAAACAGTAAACAATTCTGATTTGGGATCCAGTAAAGCAATTCTGGACTGCCTGCTGCAGCTGGTGGGCTTCCAGGAGGAGTCTGAAAAGAGAAACCTCAACTGTGGTTAGAAATACAGTTGGATGACAAAGCCATAGGAGCCTGAATGAAAACTTTCTGTCAGAGTCTTCGTATATAATGACAGATGCTGCAGGAGATGATTGCTTTTTTTGGATGCCACTCTGAGTCATTCTTGTCTGAGCCTTACTTAATAATGCTGAATTGTTGGTGCTGCAGACAGCCAGGGAGCTGCAAGAGCTCTGCTGAGATTGGAGCTTGAAAGTACTGAAAGACTCTTTGTGTGCTATTTGAACTTTAGGAAGGAATGAAAAAAATGTTATCTAAGTGTAATGCTGAATCATCTCAGCCTGGAAAGTGTTAGGAGCTGCTTAGGTCAGCTGAAATATTGGGGAGGAAAATACTGACTCGAGTATTTTCTCGTGTCAGCTGAGGGTCTCTGCTGCAATATGGGCTGAAACTTAGAAGCGGAGATCTGAAGGGGAACATTATAAACAGCAGCTACTTTAGAAATAGTATCATTGCTTTGCTTCTGAGGGTTACCTAAAGTCATAGGAAATCCTGCCATAACTGTCCTTTCTAATTTTTCAACAAGTATTCACATCACTGTTAGTTATTTTCTAGCCTAGCTACACTTCTTAGCGCTTGTTTAAGAAAATTTTGGTTATACGTTATTTCCTTAAATTGGCTTTATCTGAAGCAAAAGTTCCAGATGCACCTATGTGATTTAGAAGCCTAGTTTGACAGAGCTTGAACCATGCCTGAAAGTTAGACCTGACATTCATGAAAGTGTTACCTGTGGCCTGTTGCTAAAATGAAACATAATATAATATTTTTCAACTTCTTCAACTGGAGGTCTCAAGAAATTCATGAACTTCTAAATGGATAATTTCATTCTGTCTATGTGTAAAAGCATTTATTGAGCCTCCCCCTAGATGAAGACATCACTATGGCTTGCCTTTGGTGATAGAAATAGGTCAGGAATTTTCTGACAAAATAGTATGTTGTTGGAAATGCTCTCAAGGCTTTGTGTGTTACACATTCTATGGTAATTTCTTTGAGCTCTAGTGACCAAGTCCTTTACTCTGGGCTTTAAGCACAATTTGATGTGTGCCTCAAAACCTTGCTTCATTCCCCATTCTTAAAGGGTCCCCCAGTAGTAACTACTTCATCCTCCTTTCTCCTTTCTGCATGAAATAGAAGCTATATTATGTTCCACTGTGTCTTCCAGCTAGATGTGCTGCACCTCTAGCATGTCAAGATCTGTTGGTTGTATATGACTGTGGGAGGGTTTTCTTTACGTAAGTTGTGGAATGGTTTGTCTTCCATCAGTTCTTTGCACGAAGTAAAAGAAACAAAGATTTACAGCAAAACAGGTTCTCTTGAGAGTGCACGAGAAGATCTTTCAGTCAAGGAACGGCATACAATGAAGTTGCCACCAGATTCCTTTTTGCTCCCTTCTCGTCCAGCTCAGTATCTGCCCAGGAGGGTGCGAACAACACCTTGCCAGCTGGGCTTGTCCATGGAAGGTCACGCTTAAAGCCTTGTAGCCATCATTATTTTGTCCCCTTGCTCTCCAGCACTGCCATGTGAATCAGGTCATGGTAATAAGTGGTTTTAGTCTGGCTCCATGACGTCTTTGCTTTATGTCCTTATGGACTTCTGGCATCAGGGCACCATATTTGGGGACTATTAGGCAGGATCTTGTTTTAAGATGCATTTTCTTGTTGCATTTATATCCTTATGTGCTTTCTGTCTTTAGGTGATTCTTTCTTCCCTATGATATAAATGCTTCAAAGGTCCAAATTCTCATCCTGTGTATTCTGCAAGGAGGTGGGGGGGGCAGAAATTCCGGCTCATTGGTTACACTTCAAAAAGGTTATGCCCTCTTATAAAAACTGTGTTATCTGAATTCCAATTTGGAAAAATGAATCGAGGCACTTAAACTTTTCTTCTGCCACTGTGTTTAACATTTCTTTCTTTTTTCCCTTAAAGGGTCAGGAAGTGGTGCTGAGTTGGCAGCAGTATATACCATCCCAGGGGAGGCTGTAAAGTAAGTGTTAAAAATGTTGAGTCCTGTCTGTAAAAATGACATTTACTGAACACTAGAAAAGTAGTGATGGAACTGCCTCTTCCAGTAGTTTTTGTGGTTATTAATAGATGCTAGTGCATTGGTTATTTTCTAATGGAGATTTAAATTCTTACCTGAACTCTCCATCCAAATAGAATATTTTCTTAGCCTTAGCTATCTGATAAGATTTCTATGAACTCCTTTACACAGAACAAAATTCACCACTGTATAAATTAGTAGGCTTGTGGGAATTATTATTGATTCATATAACTAAATCTTGTGGAGACTTCTCTTTTTGGTGAAGAACTTGCCTTGAAGATTAAGGTTACAATTCATCCGGTCACTTGTTTCACCAAAGAAGTTATTGTAATGAAGGTGTCTCATACACTAGAATAAATTTAGGAAGCTGTATTAAAAAGATGGCCCTTCATCAGAACATTGAAATTATTTCCTGCTATTTCTTCTAAACAAAACATATATTATCTAAACAGTTACACAGTTTAGATAATCCTCATGCAACATAATTGTCAGCATTATGGTTCTAATATCAATAATATAATTTAACTCATTGAAGCAGAACATATTATCTGTCAGGATTATTTCAGCCTTTGCTGTTCTCCAGGTAAGGAGAAATTGAGAATTTTTATTAAGACATAGTATCATTTTAAATTAGCATCTACCTTTTGAAAGTCATGATATTCATAATACTGATTGTTTAAAAATCCTTTTCTAATGTTGTACCCTCACAAGCTTATTAGAAGTATTTTATAGTTTCGCTGGAGGTTCAAAATGCCATCGGAGGACAGATGACATGCTGTAGTATACTGTTACAGTCTAATGTGTTACTTCATGGTCTCAGGTTGCTTTTCCTTGAGTAGTTGGATACTATCAGTTGTCAGCTCCTCGTCTATTGTTTCTTTCCTGCAGAAGCTCAGTAAGAGGGAGACGACAGAGCAGACGTGCTGCCTGCGTTAGGGGAGCAACAGAACTCCGATAGTGATATAAATTATTGGAACAGTGTTCATCTAGGGAATTGCAGACAGACAAAGCAGCTCTGAGGAAATGCATCTGTCAAAGACAGCTTGTTTCAGCTGAGGCTTGAATAACAGCAGAAGTAAAAACCAAACTGGACCCACTCTATGTAAGTATTTTCAAATGATTTCTTACATAGTTCACTTATCTGATGAACAGATTTCTTTATGCATTTCTGGACACAATTTTTAACCTTTGACGAATGAAAATTGCATTTCCTTTAATGTGATGCATAACTAGATTATTTCTTTCCTGTTCTCTAAATATGTGGAATATTTTGTTTGAAGAATGGAATTTCAAATATTTATAGGGGAAAAAACAGTTTTGTTTTGCTTTCCAACTATATGCTGATATTTTAATCCAAGTATATACCGATACTTTCATTCTGTGGTCAATACCTTTTAATGGGACATACTTATAAACAACTAATTGCCTTATTTAAGACTAGGTGTTTATAATTTCTATTTGTGGAACTGTTCATATTTTCACTGTTCTGTTCAAGACTCGGTTTATGGGAGGGTGTTAATAGCAATAACTGTTCTGCATTTACGCATGAGCAACCCCAGTACTAAAAATTGGCAACCTGGAGTGAGTATGGATGGAGTTTTATGACAGTCTGAGACAGACTGTTGTTTATGAAAAGGTTTTTTTCTTTTGACCCTCAGCAAAAAGGGATGTGTGTATTTGCTTCTGATAACTAAAGAATAAGTAAATTTCGGCATTACCAAAAACTGTATTGGACCAGTTTTGAAAGGGACAAATGGGCTCCAGCCAGTGGAAGATGAAGAAATTGTGCATTGTGCTCCCAACCTCAGACTGCCATGACAAATAGAATTAAAAAAGGATCATTTGAATTTTCTGAAACCTGGCATTAACCTGCAACTTTTTCTCAGTGTGTTTTACACGCAATAGCAATGAATTCAAAGCTATAGCAACAGCACTTCCAGCTTTTCACATATTTATGGGCAACTGCAGCACTGCACAAGGGCAGAGTTTTTGCATGTTTCATAAAATGATTATGATGTCTTTTCGAAGTGAAAAACAGTGGTATAACTTAGCATGACTGTATCTTCTCTGGAAGAATTTGATTTGGCTGTATCTTGTCAGAGGCTCTAGATAAATAGTGATTCACATAACTAAATATTCTCATGGAGATTGCTCCTCCTGATGGAAAGCCTGGGCCTGCGCATGCATGTTACTGCTTACTTGACTGTCTTAGAAGCAGCGTGACATTCTTGTCTGTACTCTTTCGACATACTCAATGAAGCGGTATGGGTTTCTTTTTTGAAAGATAGCAGTTTTAAGCTCATGATAAGGAAGGTCTCTGAAGAACTTACCTAGAACTTTGCACTGAACTCAATACAAGCTATGACAGAGGGTAGTCAGTAATTCCCTGAGGAATTAATCCCTATTTCCTTTGTTTTCAGTGTGATGATATGTCCAATTACACTGTGTCTTTACTGAAATTTTGCTGATTGGGTTTGTGTCAAATGAGTTGCCACATATTTGGCCTACTATTCAGTTATTATGGCATTTATTAGTGTAAGTTATTACTTCAGAGCACTTCTTACACCAGCAGAAAATATATCCCTTAGAACCGACATTTCTGTGCAGAGTACTTAATAATCGTGATGCATGCGGCGTTCTGCTATGTTCCCCCCACTTTCACAGAATATATGCTTTGTGACTCAAAGTCACTGATCGTGATTGTTTGGCTTGTTCCAAACACTGTTAGATCTCTTTTAACTGGCATTAGAAAAAAGGTGGGGAATTGTAAACACAGGCAAGCTAGCTGAGTTGATGTCTGATAGATGCAAGAAAGCTTTGTATTGAAAACACAGCTTTCAATCCTTTTTATTCTATCTCTTATAACGAGTCTTCAGCATTGGGATATATTTGTGAGCCCAGTTGTGTATCCGCTGTCTTCAACTTTTAAAAAAGCACAATGGAAACTCACCAACAAGTCAGATGAAAACATTCTGCAGCCTCCAGCTGCTTCTGTGCTACATGGCCTTTGGCTGCCTGAAGAACAATTGGGGAGTGTGGGAATCGCTTTAGAGAAACCATAAATTGCTTTGGGATTTACTCAACAGATTCTAAGTCTGGATGAAATATGTCATTATGGAAGCACATAATAAGCATTCTCTCCTACACTCACAAAGAGTCTTTCAAGTATTTTCAAATAATTCTCTGTTAAGCTTACTGGGATTCTGTTGCATTGTATCAGTCCAGTCACATGCTTCAGTCGGGTTCCATAATAGATTTGCCAATGATGGAGAGTTTTTTCCTTCTAAACAAATAAGCCAACAGAATTCCTACCTGTCCTACAAGTAGCACCGTTCTGGTGACTGCTCCTATGTGGTGATGCTGGGTTCATTTCAAGTGTGATGACTTCTACCCTTAGAACCCTGAGAAGGAAGAGAAAGTTCATGAGAACATACCAAGAAACAGATAGAACCTGTTTCTCATGTAGGTGTTGCTGAAGAATTAACAGAGAAGGCCTGATGGCAGCAGTAGGGGGGGATATTGGGCCAACCTCCCACCCAAGCAGCTTGTGTACTAACGATTAAGACTTTGTATATGTCAAGGCCCCAGTCCGTAATAAGGGAGTTGATGTCAGAATGGGAAGAATTTATGTCAAAAATCATGAACAAAACCATAGATCAGTTGGCAGTGCTCCTCAGTGTCCTTCATTAACAGCAAAGAGGGAAAGCAAAAGCACGGAATTAAGTGGAGAGAGCCAGAGCGCTGGTTCATGCCTTTTATGTGTAAAGAAGTATGCCCTGTGAAGTTCCTATTTAAGTTTTCTAAAAGCATGAGTGAATTTTCTCCTTCTCCTACCATTATCCTTGTAGAGTATCTTTCAGTGACTATAACATTTTTAGCAAAATGTGATCATTGAATATAGAATGTATGTTTTGCTGCGGTATTCTTCTTCCATATATAGATATCAAGACAGCTACAGATTACTTCATGAGAGCCTTTTGGTCCAATGAATGTGCCAGTAAAGGAAACCAAGCGTTTCTCTTAATAAAATGGCTTTTAAGCATCCTTGAGGACACATAAAAGGGATCTCTTTAGAAGTCATGTTTAGTAAGCTAATTAGCATGATCAGAGCGTGCATTCCTTCCTTATGATTCATGGCACTGAGAGGAAAACTCTAGGTAAAAGTCTTACAGTGACACTAAATGCATAGATTCTTATATTCTGTACTGGAATGCATGACACACTGGCTGCAGTTTAAGTAACTGTTTAAAGTATTTTGAAAGCAGCAAGGACATAATTCAACTTAAGCTCTTGCTTTTCCTCAACAGAAATGCACAGGGCATTAAACAACTTGAGCAAACAGTCTGGAAAGTTACATTGCAGTTCATCTTGTCACACTTGGTGCTCTACCCTGACTTTTACTCAGGAGAGGTGGGACTCCAGCTGTTTCGTGAAAACATAAAAATTAATAATATCTAATCTTCAATATTGTAATAATCCATTTACTGCGAAGCAAAGATAAAGTGTATGTAAATGATACGGATCACTTTCATCACACTCTTCAAAGTTTGATATCTAAGAGATTAAGAATATTACAATATTAACCACAGGAAACAATGTTACTGGTAGCTTTTTTTATTTTTAAAAAAATGAAATATGAGGGATGTGGCCTATTTCTGGTGCGCTTGCTTTGAAGTTCATTGGCACAATGATATTTTTATAGCATCCACATGAACATTGCTCTGTAGCGTTGCGCTCAGGGTATAAGATCAGTACTGATGCTCAAGTGCGCTGTATTGTATAAACCAGTATTATTGTCTAATCCTGGTTTAGTTGACTGAACTATACGTAAGTTATTGGAAGACAATAGCCTCTGGTGATATAATTTTGATTGCAGTAAGATGGAAAAACAAATGTTATATTCCTTGGAGTTTGGGGCTGAAATGTTACACCATGTCTTTGCTTTTCTATTTGGACTGGCAGACAGGGGAAGTACAATTTTTTAGTCTGTGCTGTGGCAAAACGTTATTAATGCCTTTGCATACTAAGTTCAGGCAGTTTTCCACTTGAGAGAAGTGCCAGCTGGAGGTAGAGCCGTATCCCTTTTTCCAAAAAAACACATAGGTAACAAAAAAATGTAAGTTGTGGCCTGTACCTCCTCTTCTTGCTGTACATCATTGGTCTTGAGAGTGTTTTGTGGTGCCTCGTTACCAGTGGGTGCACCTACGTTCAAATCAGCAGAGGCTGCATTACCTAGGTGTAAAAATGCTGCCCAAGGCATACACAGGTTTGTGCGGTGATGGCTTTCAGGTGAGGTATTTATTGGTTTCAGAGCTTTGACTGTGCCCATACTCCTTCTGCATGGCACTGTCTGCTGGAGACCAGTGTTCATATCACCCTACTTCAACACACAGAACATGATATGGGTATGGTATGGGTCCATCTGTGCTCCACCTGTGCAAAGATAAGAAAGAAACAGTGATCTAGAGCCATAATGCCAAAGTTATGTGGAACAAACTGAACTGAAACAAGTTCAGAATATTTTTTAGCTTTGGAACAAAAAGAGGAAAGTAATGTATAATGTAATCATACATTGCAAAAACATTAGCTTCCTAAAATTAGAAGGTGCTGGTCAAGCAACAGACTAATTATGCTTAATTTGCAAAATCATTCTGATCATTAAGTGCTTAAAAGGACTAAATTGCACTGCTTACAGTAACAGATTATTATGGATGTATTTGGCAGTATGGCCCTGTAATAACAAAAATAAGATTGTAATGAAAATACATATTTCCATTCAGACTCCTGGTTACTGTGCGTTTTCTGGTTGTGGTTATGAACATCTCTTAAAGGACTAGTGCGCTTGATGAAAGACCATAGTTTAGGTGCGAAAGCTGTCAAAAACCAAACAAACAGCCACCAGATCAATAAACCAAGAGTGCTTTTGCTATTCAATTAATTCTAGAATCAGAAGAACTGTTCTGATTATTTTCAGAAATTCAGTTGTTTCATTTCGTATTTAAAACACTAAGCTCTCTGTGAATTTTATCAGAGAATGCTACTTTATGGTACGCTGTAATTATAGATTATTCTCTCTGAAGTTTCTCCTACAGAGCAGAGCAGGGGGGTTGCCCTCGTGTGTTCCATCTTTCCCAGTGCATTCCTGGGAGGGTTCCATGTGTTACCTTTATATGACTTGAGATTTTGTGCCTTTGTGGTTGCTGGCAAGAGCAGTTGAATTCTTTCATGCCTATTGCTTTAATAAGGAACGTGAAGCCACATGCATAATAACACTAAAACACACCAGTATGAAGCACAAATAATCCCTGAGATACAAATCTTGATTTGGGATTCCGAATACTTTGCACTCAGTTCTTTATTTAGACTGTTAGACTTAAAAATTCCAAAAGGGGGCAATGTTACCCTCTGCCTGAAAGTCTGTAAATACAATTCAACTGTGAAATTGCAGCACACTACTTCCCAAGCTCTCATTTACCTTAGAAAACTGAAGGTTAGTGCAATGATAAAAACAACTTTTAGGGGTTTGGATTTGGTTTCGAAAATTAAATTTTAGAAGAGTTACTGGATTTGTAAACTTTATTAACTGTAATAGTATGAATACGTGTAGTCACTCTCGAAGTCTGATAGTTAAAATTATCTGATGTCCTTGCTTGCGGAGAACAATCATGTTGTTGAGATAGAGAAACATTAAAAAATAACATGTTATACTCTTAAATTGCTCTTGGACATAAATCAAACATGTTTTTGATGGAGATTTCAGGAAAAACAGAATCTCAAACGCATTGTCTTTTCCCAGGTGATTGCCACTTACGAATTTAAGACAAAAATTGTGTGCTCTTTTGGAGGAATGTAACGATTGCCAAATTAGTGCAAGATGTTTCTTATAATTTCTTGTCTTTCTGTGGTGTAAGTAGGAGAAATAACCTGTAGCCTTTGGGGAAAAAAGAAAAAAAAAGGCAAACGAAAACTTCAAGAAATGTGCTTGCCACTCATTTGTAGTAACCTTTTAATTATATATAGTGTTTTCTGTAAGAAGAACGCATATTTTCTTTCTATATGCTTTCTAAATAACGTGTTGTTGACCCATCTTTTTAATTTGATGTCAACTATCATTGAACTACTAGAAAAGAAAATATTTCATGCATGTGCTACATGTACATCTACTAGCTGCCAAAAAACGTTATTTCCGTAGACATGAGAAAGCCAGTATGCTTTGGCTGACTCAAACGGGTGTTCAAAGCAAGGCTGCAAGGCTCTGATGAGAAGCATTGACTCTTGACTGCGTATCACAGGATGGTGCGCTCACACCCCTTCTGTTTTCTCCAGGTACCAACTTTCTGAGTATTCTGCCTTACTCTAAGACAGAATGTCTGCTGCATGTTCATAATTCTGGCATCTTACCAATAACTCCCTGCCTCAGAAATCTGGGGGTATCTTGCTGATACTTCCCACCGCAGCTGGAGTAGACCCAGGGTCCTGAAGTGACAGACCTGGTACTTCACATGTGCTGTGTGTTCCATGGCAGGTGAGCTCTGCTGGCTGAAGGAAACAGAAAGATACAGATGAGAGGTGAACGCTGCCCTCGGCTTCATCTGAAATTTAGTCAGAGAACGCTTTCAAAGATCTTTAAAGTTTTGAGAGGTTTCTGAATGCTGACATTCATGAGCTGAAACATTGTTCACAAATTTATCTTTTTACTTGCTGTTGACCCTGGTAGCACTGGGCCTGCGTATCTTCCCATGATAAGGCCAAATGCTGGAATCAGTCATTGCTACATGGGGTCTGGTTAAAGCTGAGAGATTACTTGCAGTTGAAAGAGTTGCAGCTTGTGAAGTTTGGAAGCTATAGCTCCAGTCCATGCCGTATGAACAGAGGTACAGATTGTCAACCTGTGTATGCTGAAGTGGCTCTGACCCCTGACTCCCAGCCAAGAATACGGCTGGTCCAGGTCCATAAAGCCTTATGGTTAAATGTGTTTTCATAAGATGCAAATGAAGCTAAAATAAATTATAGCACCACTTTATTTTTATTGTGATAAGCAGTATAGATAATACCTTGCTTCACATTCATGTGATGTAAACTATTTTAAACCCAGCTACATTTTTTTCTCCTCTTGAGAAGATGACCATAGCAATTGCCTCACTATCTGTTTACATTCTGGAAAGAGTCATTTGGGATTTTGTCTTTCTGAAATAAACGTTTGCTTATGGATTTTTTTTTATTGTCACATTCATGGCATTTTAAAAGTAAATAGGAGTACAAGGTTTATATTATTTTAAATGTATATTGTATTTGTCTTCCCAACACTGTGGTTTTTAGTACTGTGAATAACGTAGTATGGAGCCAGCCTATTAAACAGCCTGTTTTTGTAAGGAAACTGTTAGTCCACCTACAATATTCTATTGCTTACTGTGTTCTTCCAATATGCTTAGCATTCCACAACCTAAATGATCATTTGTTGAACAAATTCATGCTTTTATTAGTCAAAATACAGAGAAAACAGAGCCCCCCTGTTTCAAGATATTTGCTAATGCACGGTTAATTATCACATATAGCTTACTATAATTCATTTTACAGGGAGACCTCCTGCAGGTAACATACTAGCAGTTTATGAAGCAAAATAACCTCACTATAGATTAGAACTGTTTCACTACTGGTCAGACAGTTGCTGCTTCTAGGCCTTCTCACTTCACATTGCTAATTTGAACAAGGCTTTATTTTTATATTTGTCAGCAGCAAGACTGTAGCATGGTTGTTAAACCTCTCCCAGGCCTAATTAGAGCAGCAATGCGAGCATTCATAATGAATCTCGTGTCTTGGGTTGGAGGAGGTAGCCGTGGTGCTACAGTAGCTTCCTGGCAGACAGTTGCTGGCAGGTTTAAGGTAGCTTGTGGCTTGCAATATTAAGTGACTGTTGAAATTCATTGACTCCACTGCGGCTTATGTGTCTAGATGACAACAAGTTTACACGGTTCTTTTATAGTTACAGCAAATGGGTCCATTTAAATATTTATTAGGTGATTATGGTGATGTGAAATGGAAAAAAATTGCAAAGTACAGTATTGCATGTATAACTGTTTTAACTGTTTGTACAAAATAGGCCTGTGGTATCATTTGAAATTACAGCATCTTTTTTTCCTCATAAATATTTATAGTGTATCAGTAGCTAGGAATGCTAATTTATTTGCATTTTGTTTCTTATTTAATTTGACAGCCATTTGGGTAGCCATTAAAGGCACTCACTCTGATTTGAATGAAGGATATTTCAATCAGCAGTTGAGTGGCATTTTGATTGGAGTGCGTGAAGTTCGTTTTTAGGAGTTCTTTTTGCCTTTATGAGATGTAGAAAGGGGTCTTAACTGTGTGTGCTTGATGGCAGAAGCACTCAGGAAAGCCTGCATCTCTGGAACTTGGACTTTCAAGGAATTTGTCATAGTTATTGCATTAAATGTAGCCAACTTGTTGTATTTTGTTATTCATCTTGCTTAATCAAATTGAAAAGAACATAGAAGCCAGGTATAAATTTCTGCAAAAATTAATCAACAGTTGTTGTAAAATATGAGTATGACTTGAATGATAAAACGAGCTATGTCAGGTATATAGATAAAAGGATTAAATGCATACAGGCGAAAAAGAAATCCAATTCATTGACAGCTCGTAGCTACTGTTCACTTTTTCATAGTAACAGAAGAGATGGAAGTGAGTCAATCTCACTCAAGGGCAGGAGAGAAGATGATAATGGTGTGCAGAGGTGTCCGAGCAAATATGTGCGTTGGAAATGCTCCCAGTGATTGCACAGAAAATAGGTATAGTGAAGAGAAATCATAGTCCACATAGTCCAAAGTCCACAGGCTTCCTTAAGACTTGCTGTAATATGTCTAGGATTGGGATTAAGTCTACTGTATAGAGCACAAGATTGGCTGATATTTTGTTTCTCCACTAATATTTATTTCATTCCTAGTAGTGAAAAGCAAGATAGCAGTCCTATAGGGATATGTTTCATGCTGGCTTTGGCTCAAGTTTGGTGTCCTTGCTCAAAACTGAGAGAGCTACTGACTGAAGGATGCTACTACAGTACAAGTAGTAAGAATTACATATCAATGCTCAGTTGAGAATGGGTTGTTCAGTTTCTTTCTAGTACAAGAACTTAAAAGTTTAGGTGGTGAATTACTGCATTAATAAACTATCTATATTACTCTATAGGTATTTACTCTCTGGCATAAGAAATCTGTGCTTTACCCCTGCATTAGTTTTGAGTGAAGCCCTATTAATGCCCAAGATATTAAGTTAAAGCTGCACCTCGAAGTGAACATAGGTCAGTATGAAGTAAGGACATTGCACATGGCCATGTTCTTGTGTATACACAATAACACTTGCTCTTTAGGGTTGTCGATCTAATTCTTTTCACAAGCACTAGATTAATTTAAAAGAAGACGAAGGGGGGAATAAGAACATTCTTTAGCTTTTTGAGTCTGGAACTTCTGTCCTACTGTTTGCTCAGATTTTCCAGTGAGATCACTTCCTGAACGGGGCATAACATGAATAAGTGTTCTGAGAGGCAGGTTCAAAAGCTGCCCATGCAGACGCTGTCCGGTTTTGTGGTATCATTGACAAAGACGGATTTGGTTAAAGTTTTCCAATATACTCAGAAATTTCACATGTGCAACATGAATAGATCAGCTTTTATTGTATCTTACGTGATAAGTTCCATTAAATGTTAAACTCTAACAATACTATTCAGGTTTTAAAGTACCTTACTGTACATATCCACCTTGTGATTTCAGTAGAACAATTTGGTCTGAATAGAAAGTGGAGCTGAATGCCTGCTCGGTGAGGTGAGGTTACAGGCATAGTTGTTTCTATTAATTAATGCACAGAGGCTTTCTCATGTTCATCTTGCTACCTTGGATAAATGGCAAAATAAACATAGATTTGCGGAAAGTCCATGCTGGAATAATTGTTCGGTATCCTTAATGATGCATGGATGTCTGAAGCAGGTTTTGTAGAGGAGACAGTGTCTTTTGGTAGCTGAAATTAGGAAAAAATTGGGAAGAAAACCCTGCAGAAGATTGTATGGACACACCAGACCCTTCAGTTCCTGATTTCAGGCATTAATAAAGGGGAGAGGGAATCAGCAGATTTAATTAAGCAAATACAATAATTGACAGGAGTGTTGGAACACATGGACTGCATTAAGCTTGAGTATACACTTTCATCTTAAAGAATCTGTGAAATCAAATATTTGAAGTGGGTGTGGGTTTGCTGTTTGTGCGTTCAATGTACGGTTGACTGTTCATCCAGTGCTGTAGCCTTCTCTACCTCTGTGTTGTGCCACAACTTTCCGACATCTTTACTCAAAATAATGTTAAATACTTTATTTTCAAGAGATTTCTGCAGTTTAGTGGTTGAAGTTAATGTATTTTAAACATTTGTCATAGCTGTTACAGGTCGATTATTATAACCCTGATGCATTAGTTCTGATAATACTCCAAGGTGAGCATGTGCTGTTTTCCCTACTGTGCTGACAAAGAAAATAAGACAGAGAACTTGTTCCAGAGATGGATGTTAAAATCTGTCTCTGAGTACAAACGACTCCTCTCACCACTGAGTCCTTCTGCTGACACTGTGTTTTGATCTATTTAGATGAAAGACACTGAGGGGTGGGGGGACTGTAAAAGATCATGCAGGCATGAGAGAACAGCACTCACTGCAGTACGGCAAAATAAAGCTTCTTTTTTCAATATCAGGACAAATAATTTTAGACAATCAGTGGTACAATAAACTCTATTCTATCTCTGTGCATGACGCTGGGAAATAGAAATCCATTTTTGTAAAAGAGGAGGTCCAAGCGTCAAGATCTTAACACGAGGACAAGTTGGAAACTTTCCAGTGGAACATTCTTCTCTCAGCTAATGCCAGTTCACCAAACCCTAACACGTTGCATGAAAATGTCTATTCCAATGAAATTTTTGATGGAAATGTGCTTGGTTTCCCGCCAGCTCACCCGCTTTTCCCAGCCCTCAGCTCCCCGGCATCTCACGTGGAACGGTGCCAGAAAGTCAAATTTCTTCACGTTTTTGGCCTCTTTGGCAGACTGCCACAGAGGACGGGAGTCTGCGCTCCCGAAAGTGGACAAGAAACCTTATACATGCACATACAACCATCCACATACTCTCACAGGTCATTTAAATCTATGTCAGTTCATTCAAAGTAAAAGTTTTTTTTTACATAGAGGGTCTTTTAATATGACCCTCCCATGGAAAATTTCTCATGTTGGAATTTTAATTCCAAGTTGTAACTAGAAAAAAAAACCTGGGAAATATGAAATATTTTCCTTATAAGCGAAATACAGATTCCTGTGCAACTGCATGTTGCTCTATTGTCATTGAAGCCATCAACAGCTCCGGCTGCTTCTCTTTGTCAGCGCATAACAAGATCTATATTTATAACAGGTAAGGTGTTTAGATACTTAACCTTAACAAAACAAGATTATATTTTTAGAGTTATTTAAATATTTATTTTAAAAATTCCTCTTAAACCACCTTGAAAAAGGCAGACAATCTTTTCTTGGTCCCGAAGTTTCAGTCTGTGGACTGAGGGAGTAGAGAGTTTGTGTTTTTCGCTGACTAATAAAACAGGCATATATAGTGAAGTTCTGACTGAGAGGTCCCTGAAGCAGGAGCGCTGTAATGTACTTTTCCATAGTCTCACTCCATGCACTGCAAGCTGCTCAGTTGCTTGTTATATATAAGTAAATAAATAAGCTTCAATCGCACGGTGTTAGGTAATTTCTGACTGGGGGGACGTGTTCACAGCTGAGACAAAAAGCGGTTGATTCAAGTAGCCATTAATGAATTCCTTTTCTGATTATTCATAATACCTTGGATTAGCATAACAAAGTCAAAGTCTTTAGGAGATCAGTACTTGAAGCAGTTAATTTTTCAATTGTGCTTTTGAGAAGCTGGGATTTATAGTAATAGATAAAGTTCTTACTATTTCATGGTAGAAATGCTCCTGTGTACAATTCCACTTCTGTTTAAATTGGCGTTGTGCTTGTCAAGTCTCAGCTTCACTGCCAATATGTCAAAAATGTTCCTTTTGTAATAATAGGAGAATCTTAAATGTCCTGTATGAGATGCTACTTCTATATTAAACAGAGAAAATATTTTTCCTTGTCAAAATAAGGGAAAAAACCATTACTTGTTCTTTTTCTTTGGTGGGGGATGGGACACAGACATTGTGTAGTAGAGCAGGAGTTTGCATTGATGCTGTCCCTGTCTCTTTCATAAAACTTCAATGTGATCTGATATTGCTCCCGATGTCTTTTTATTCTGAAGCAATAAAATGGGAATGATCAGCAAAATACTCCTGTATTAACGATAGCATTATGTACATGGATATTTCTAAAAGACTTCGACATAATGCACAGTTAGACTCACTAAGCATTAATTTTGGGTGTTTAAGATTTTTATTATGCCAAGAATGAGCTTTGAATGTTCTAAATGTACACGTTTCTGCCCTTGTCATTGTAATAATGCTGAAGAAGGCTCCATGGGTTGCAAGCAGCAGGAGAAAGTGGGTAAAGAATTTATTGGCAGGAGCTTTAGTTCAGTCCTAAAAGCTGCCGTCTCCCTTGCTGGGATTGCACAGAATCCCAAGATCCTTTGCTTATATGAACCTTGATGTCAGTCTATCCATGAGGAGAAAATGGGATATGT
This sequence comes from Patagioenas fasciata, assembly GCF_037038585.1. Classification (NCBI taxonomy): domain Eukaryota; kingdom Metazoa; phylum Chordata; class Aves; order Columbiformes; family Columbidae; genus Patagioenas; species Patagioenas fasciata. Next base: position 4,304,027 of record NC_092537.1, on the reverse strand, counting down.
GTGTGTGCATACACACATACACACAAGATTGAGCAATACAAATTCACCCTCTGAAAGGAAATTTTAAGATTAATAAAATCATCAGCTTTTAAATTGGTTTTATTTTAATTGATCCTTGCTAAAAGTGATGCAATGGAAACCTGTGTGTTAATGGTTGCTTTCTAATGTCCCTAAATTGAACTCTCAGTTGCCGTCTCTAATCTCCTAATCTTTTTGCAAAGGAAAGCAGAAGGGCCTCTCTACAAAGCAATCTTGACTGCTTTATTTGACTCATTGGGGTGAGAGGAAAAAGGGAGAGGGGGGTGCAACACATATCATGCTGCAAATACAATTCAACATGTGCAATGAAGTGACAGCTGAATTCTTCAGGCCTTTATGTCAAAGAATCAGCACTGGACTGTGGTGTGTAAGCAAAGACGTCTCATACTGTTATCTGACCAGTGTTCTCTAAGAGCAATGGTCTGACTGAGGAGAAAAAAAGAGCTCAGCTCTCTGGAGAATAGAGAACACTGGCAGTGACTTTCCCCAGCAACTACCTTGCATAAAGCAAAGCTCAGCTCTTTGCCATAAGACTGAACTAGTTCTGACCTCTCCCCACCGATGCAATCGCAGCAGAGAAGTGCATCATCTAAGATTTTGAACTTTGGTCTGTTCATCCAGACATTAACGTAGGACATTTTCCTGATTGATCTCTGGATCCTTTAAGGGGCTCAGAGAAGTCTGTGCTTGAAAATTTGGATCTGCATCCAAGTCTTTGACTATTTCTGCCCCATAATATGAAGGTATTGAAGCAAGTAATTCCAACAAAACCAATTTACACTCGCAGTACTTCAGGATGCTGGTTTTGATGTCACTTGAAAGGGAGAATGAGATAGGATTGTGTTGTGCAATGCATGTTGTGCCGTATGTTTTCATGAGGAGGCTGATTTTCTTAATGCAAACAAAAAGTTTGGGATTAGACTCATGGTGTTTCTGTTCTTCATGTACGAACCTTCATGACAATTTCTGTTATTATAGCTCTTCATGGTGTAGGACCTCAGACTCACAGTGAAATCACCCTTATCCAGAAATCCACATCTTCGTCCACAGTCTTTAAAACCAAGGATGGACAAAGAAGTGGGGATTTCCACCTCCATGTGCTGAATTGGACTGAGATCAATGGGCTGGAACAGAACATAGATTATCAAATATTTGTAGTTCGGGAACGCAGCCAGTGCAGTGCTGGCCCTTGGTGATGAGACGCAGCACGGAAGAGCAGCCGCAGAGGGTTTGGGTTTGGATTTCTATAGGAGCCTGTGGAAGTAAAGGCATCCCTTTACAATAGTTTGTCATGAATACCTATTAAAAGCTTGTATTTCTTGCTATTGATCTCTCTCCATTTGTTGTAGCAAACTGGATCTGATTTCTTGACTTATCTTTTTGTAATCAGTTACCTTGATCCCAAAAACCGATTACAGTAACAAAATTAAACGGTGTGCAGTGGTGTGTTGTCCCATCAGATGGCACAGATGAGTTCTACAGTCTCCTCAGAGTCATTCAAATCAACTATTAATAGCTGGGTTTAATGTAAGAATTCCAAGGCAGTGCAGTTTTTCTTTGGGCATAAGATATTCTGGAGGTCTGGGTTTTTTTTTTTCCTGAAATTGTTGTGCTGTTTTCGGTAGTTAAGAGAGAGACTCCAAACGAAGCAGCCATTCCTAACCTATGCAGACAAAGGGAGTGGTTCCCTTAGCAACAGGAACCATGTGGAGGTTCTCAGAGAGCTCTCTTTTCCCCTTACTCGTGTTTTCTTTTAACTCAACATTTTGCACAGCATCTTGCATGGAGAGTCCGGCAGCTGGGCTGGAGGCGAACGGTTTTTCCGGCTCTTGCTAACCAGTGCTCGAAAGGCAATTGTTCTACGCTCATCAGACAGAAAAAATGATAATCGTGGGTAAGTGAACTGGCACGCAATCAGAGTTCACGCTGAGGAGGGGGAAAGTTTACTGGCTGGCAACCAGAAGTGTCCAGCACTTCCCAGTAGGCATGTATGTTTGAAACAAGGGTACTAACGGGATGCTTACCTTGTTTACTGGTAGGATTGTTTGTCTGCATTTAGTATTTCAGGGTTTGGAAACATTAGCACAACTGGGTTCTAGTCCGTAGTATGCTACTGACTTCCTTTATAGCCCTGAACATCTCACCTTGCCTCTCTGTTTTCCTTCCCCATCCACCAAATGTAGATGAGATGCCATGAGGATCTTGAAAAGACTGCAGAGTACTGTAGAAATATACCATATAGTTTGGCAAAATCATATTTGCTTCTCAGATTAATGATAAGGTGTGCAGAATCTGAGATACAGTATTGCTCTTTTCCTGAAGATTTAACTCAATTAACTTTTCTGCAGGTAGATGTAGTTGCTTTTCTTCATGGTATAGAAGAGGAGATATGTGCATGTAGTGTCTGTACATAGATGTGCATATGCATAAGAATTCGTGTATGTTGGTGTATAAACAACAAAAATAGAGCAGTTTGTTTCCCTCAAAATAGCTATAGCATTGGTAAAATAGTAGCTGTGTTTCAGTGTCGTCCAGCGTACTATGAAATAATGGAATTTAATCTTTGCATGTATTGAAACACTTGTTCTGCTATCCCTAAAGTGTTATGTATTACCAGAGCTCTTGCCAGTCTATTGGAAAAGCCTAATGCATAAACTCCGTAAGTTTCTAGTCATTTTACCTAAAAAGAGACACCTAAATTAACCTAGTTTTAAGTCAGTCATTTTGTGGGGGACTTGCATAAGAGACAAATTTGTCTCTCAGTTCTTCCTAATTTAATGTACAAAGTCCCTCTGGTCTCAATTTTTCATCACATTTGTATTAAAATTCAGGCATTCGAGTTCATATTTTGACAAAAAGTGCTTCAAACTGATCATTTGGATGCAGGCTTCCTTTTATTCCACGCTCAGAGACAAGTCTCATAATGTCGCAGTGAATGCATTTCCCACTACAGGCAACTTAGTTGCTCTCATTTCAAATGTGATTACTGCAGGAAAAAATAGTCATTGGTAACTATATGCGCAGAGCAGCTGCAGAAGTATCATGCACCAGCTCTCCACAGTCCTGTCAGTGATGTTGTTATTGCTCTTCCTGTTCTGCGTGCAATACCAACCTCCAGAGATCACTCGCGATGTGCTGGTACAGCAACCTGTGCCACGGAGCTTTTCCTAGATGATCACAGGTTCAAACAGTCACAACACTCCCTTTTGCGTGGTAATTGACAATTTGTCTCTTAGCTCCAATTTCAATTATGAAAAATTGCCATATTTTCACCTTTATGAATAATGTTAGCTTTTGTGCCTGAATAGAGATGAAGGCAACAATGTAATGTCATTGAAACGAATTGTTCTCCTTTTCTCTCTGTGGTTATATTTCCCTCCTTTAACTCTCTACTTCAAACAGTGCTACTGCATGAATCAGTGATACCAGCTAAGGTACAGGATTAAAATATTTTACATTTAGTAAGCAGTGTTTGAGTTCCAAAATCAAAACTGATGTGCGTATTTTTTAATATGTGAAGAAAATCCTGGGTTTAGTGGGGTTTTAGCAAACATTTTAAATGATTGCAGGTTGATCTTCTTGATTACCTCCTCCATCCCCACTTGGTGTCTAGTTCTGCTGTTTTTTCTGGGTCATCATTTAGCCTGTCTTTTTGGGTAGAGTCCAAAAATGTCCCTCCTTTTGCCAGACCTCCTGTTAGAGATTTTGTATGAATAAGCCCCTCAGAGCACTTTGAGTTATTTCAGGTTTAATAAATTTCCACTGTTATTAGCAGGAGGTTTACCTTGCCTTTCATCCATTTGAAGTGCACTGCAAATGTGAGTGAAGCTTCCCCAGAAATCTGGAGACAAGGAAGTAATGCTAAGGGATCACTTAATCCGGAAACTAAGCAAATAACAAGAATTCTAATAATCTACAGACGTGCTACATATCTTAGGACAGGAAGTGAAGATCTAATGTAGAAGAAGCAGATTAGGTTGATACCAACACCTATTTCATTTTTTTTATGCCTCGCATATAGGCCACATATCTAGAGTAAGCTGAAACGGAAGAAAAAGTGGATGTTAAAGATTAAAGGAAGGAATGATGATCGACCTATAGGAGAAGTTATGAGAAGTTTATTTATGTGGCTGGCAGCCAAGAAGTTGGAGAAGTTTCATGCTTTTAGGATGAAGGATAATCTCACACAGATCAAATTTCTGGATTTTACCATTTTTACGTACTCTATGTTTTTTCAACACCAAGTAGAAGGCAAGGCTTATAACGTGATTGATTTTTTTTTTTTTTCAGTCTGATTTATTCATTAAAAAGATCAGCAGGTATCAGCAGGTGGAGGCCCTGAAAGTAGACAAAGTGCCCCAAAGCTTTCATTGCCCCGACATCCCATTTGTAATAGTCATGTTGTCTCACTGAGCCAAATCCAGCCCTTACTGTAGCATACGCTGGAGCGCTCCTACTGACATCCGTAACAGCAGCTGTAAAAACACTGTGGCAATGGGGTTAGTGTGATCCAGGTTGATGAGAGGACAAACTCTCCAACAACCCATGAGACCAGTCTGGTTTCTAAGGTGTACTAAATCTAGTGCCTTCATGTCTTCGTTGTTAGTGTCTCCCTTGCCGGCTCATTTCTGACAAAATTGCTATAATCACATTATGTTAGCTTGATGTGTAGGCATCCTTGATAGGGTATAAACTGTACTGAATAAACAATGGGAAAGTGTTATAGCCCAAAGATTTATTTCACTGAAAAACAAAACAAAACAAAAACCAAAAACCCAAAAGTAAAAATAACAGTGGGATGCGCTTAAAAACTCAAGGGCAATGAGCAGTGCACGGGGGACAACAGCCCAGTGCTGGCTCATGGTCACCCTGCTGTTCCCAGGACCCCCAGGTCCCTTTCCCCTACGCTGCTCTCTAATAGGTCATTCCCCAACTTACACTGGAACCTGGGGTTGTTCCTACCCAGATTCAAGACTCTACATTTGCCCTTGTTCTATTTCATTAAATGTTTCCCTGCCCAACTCTCCAGCCTGTCCAGGTCTCTGATGGCAGCAGAGCTTCCAGTATCAACCACTCCTCCCAGCTTGGTGTCATCAGCAAACTTGCTGACAGTCACTCTATTCCCTCATCCAAATCATTGATGAATATATTGAATAATACCGGCCCCAGCACTGACCCCTGAGGCACTGCACTAGATACAGGCCTCCAACTGAACTGAGTGTTTTGAGTGTGCAAAGTGACTACACGGTTACTGGACACTAACACGCATAAACTAACACCTTAGCTTCCTCTGAAGCAATTTTTGTATTAGCTATTAACTATTTCAGGTGAGATTTCAAAAATATCTTGAGACAGGTATATTATGCCTGTTTTTGCATGTCAATAATCCAGTTCTTCCCATACAAATTTCGGAGTCCAACCTTTATATCAAAAAATGAAGTGACTCCCATAAAGACAGATTTCTCAAAGCCACCGTTTTAAAATCCTTTTTGTTCGGAAGAAGCTCTTATTTTATTAAATGCCTACTGAACTGTCGGCACTCGCTGTTCTCTCACACATCAAGAACTCTGTCATATACATGGTGGAAGCCATTATTAGTGGCTATACTGAGTCACGAGAAGTAAAAGCTTTCAAAAGCTCTCCATTCCTGTTTTGGATTTAACCAAAGCACAGGAAACCATTAATGATGAATTTCAGCTGTAAAATCATGTACAAAGTATTCATGTTTCATGATGGAAAGGAAATAATTTATCTGATTTACTCTACACTTCTAACCCTGAGCCCATTTTTTTCACTGTCTGCAAGAATTTCTCTACTCACACCAAAAACACAAGCACCACAGAAGATTCCAGTAAATCTTCACCCAAAACCAAAGTGTCTCTGCCTCCCCAGCCTTCCATCCTCTCCAAACATGGTGCACGTTTGTCTTGTAGGCCTGGATGAGCTTTTGAGGTCCCTTCCAATCCCTAACATTCTGTGATTCTGTGAATGCACGAGACAGTTTCTTCCACTTTCTAAGAATTTGGGGTATGGTGAGTCGATTAACACAAGAAATTACTGTAAGGTAATCAGTATGCTGTAATTTTATGTCCCGGTGTAATTTGCAGTAATTTCCTCGGTAGACAAATGCAATGGAAAATGAAATGGAAATAAAGGAACAGCCAGAAGCAGAACAAACCCCAGCTTACAATCCAGACTGCAAAGCTGAAAAAGCCCCAAGTTTCCATCTGGTTGAATAGAAAGGAAACATAATCCATAAAAGGGGACACTGAGATCTCCTACAGGTTCACATGAGGACAGCTATGCATCCTTAGAGAAGCCATGACCAAACTTGTATGGGTAGAAATATAAAAATAGACTGTCAGCAACTTTGTGGTTTTGTTTTCATGTTCGGAAAGACAATCACTGGTGGCAGCCAGACCACCTCAGTTTGCATCTGACTAATCTGTAGAGGAGGTGTAAAAATTAAATACCATTTTTACCTAGTTTCTCCTAATCTGCTTGATAGTGCATGGGGAGGGCTTTTATGTGGCGTGCTTGGTCAGACATGCTAGGTAGAAGAGGTAAAATTAAAGTATTTGGTAACCACTGTGAAATTTAAATGCAGCCCTTGCGTACGGGAAAGTCGGAGAAGATTCTTTTATGTAATTCTTTCTTAGTATACGGAAGCATTTTTCCCTCAGGAAAGTGCCCTTGATACAGGAGTGAGATCTAAAGGCCACACAGCCATCTTTTCTGCCTCAGTTAAACACATTAATTGTAAATAGAAATACAAAGATAAAAAATGGCTCGTGCATCCTGTGCAGGTTTCTCTGCATCTCCAGTGAACAGCACGAGAGGTCTCATTCACTTGCATCTGCTTCTGCACCAGGCAAGGTTAATATTGCAATATAAAAATGGTTCTAGCACAGGAAAAAGGAATGGTTTTCATTGCAATATTGGAACCATCAAAATAGAAGAGAAAAAGGGAAATAATGAAGTAGCCTGGACTTGGTACCAGCCCTCTGAGCAAAAGAAAGACAAAGGGATCTTTTACCCTTCTTCCCCAGTTAGACAAGATGGACGACCAAAGTTTTCATCTTATCTTAAAAAGGTCTATAGAGCATGTCTGTAACCAGAGTAAGGAAACAGGCGGTTTGTAGGTGGGTTCAGTATCATCAGATGACACTAATCCCTGACTCATAAATGCTACCACACCATTACTACTGCTAATAGGTTCTACATGGTGTGTGAACCTGAGCCTCCCTGTGGTCACCACCAGCTCCATCACCTTGGAAACCCCTTTGCAGCACTTTTGCTGAGGAGGGGAAGCTAAGCTGGAGTTAAGTCTATTCACTGGGAATGGGGTAGTGCCCCTTCATTGGGTCATGCAACAAACCCAGAAAGAAATAAATAGAAATCTGATTTTCATTCCTAGTTTGTTCCAGACAAGTTCTTTTGTAGAAATGAATGTTGTGCTTCTTTTTCCAAGAATGATGTGGCTTGATGGGATGGGGAATGGTATCTTTTTAGTTTACAAGGAAATTATCAAGAAAAAAATGAAACAAAAATGTATTTTCTTAATTTAGAAGTCACTCCAGGAGGCTGATTTCTCAAGAGCATAAACCTCTGTCACATCATTTTACTTTGTTCTTTTCAGAACTGATTAGAAAAGATAATGCCAGAGAGCTTTAGAGAAAAAATGAGAAAAACATGAAGTCATGAACCCAAATAAGAATGAAAGCTTGACTGTCAACAGTAAATAAGCTGTCTTGATAGGAGAGGGTTTCTGCTTTTCTTTCAGGGTAAAATTAATTCAATTTATTTATTCTCACAGTTTTCTCCCGTGAAAGTTGAGTTCTGAATCTGGCTATTACCACAAAAACATTTAAAAATTACATCCCAGATGTTGTATTTACAGCTCTTCCAGTCTCAGGTATCAACTGACCCATTCAGCCCATACCTAAATATAAGCAGATTAATTAATTGTGCTGATAGGGCTGTGTGAACTCCCACTCATAAAGGAAGATTTGTGCTTTCAAGTAACTTTTTAAACTGCATCTAAACTCTTCAGCCACTACCAAGAAATCTGCAAATCATAAAAGGTATTTAAGGATGAAAAGATGTTCCAAATTTCTTTTCAGATATAACTGTGGATTCGTGGTTCAGTCCTTTGGATTGTAATTGACTTACACAGCTTAGGTGGCAAAACGAGGGCCCAGACTCACCACATGGAGGTCGGTGACATCCGAATTTAACCAGTCGCAGTTACTCTGAGATGCCTCCCCATTGCTTTGACCTTAAAGGAAGCATTTCCTACCGATGGAGATACGTGGAATGAAGGCATGGTGACTGTCTCTTCCTCACTATGTCTTCCAATACAGCTAACAGCATGGCATTTCTTTAATATTTTACTGCATAGGAGGAAAAAAGTCTTTCCATACTGATTGAACGAATGTTAGAAAAGAAGACTAATGTGTTAGGAAATTCTAATGTTGTGTTAATAACTGCTGTACTGATGCTCACACAAAATCAGGACCTGGGCCAAATTTTGTCAAAGTTTTCTAGCCTAGATTTCCACAGTTTGCAAATGGTGGAAATCTGTTGCTCTGAAACTTCGAGCTTGTTTTTCAGGCTGTCAAAACTCCCAAGTTCAGACAGACATTTGGCTCAGAACCCAAACCCTGAAATTTGCACCAAACTGGAAAATGAGTTTTACTTGTCACTGTGTATAACACCGATACTGACGTTTACAGCAGAAAATGTTCCTTTCCTAGCTAGAAATTTAAAACTTTAAAAATAAGGCTCTTCAAGTTAAATAAAGTGACATCTGTGAACTTCTGCCAATTTTGAAGAGCAAAATCATTGGTTTTCTGGAAATAAATACTATAGGTCTCTTGATAAACCACCTTAGACCTCAGAAATTTCCAGCTTCCTAATTGTGATCAAGAAAGGATTCTTCAACCGGCAGAATACCTTCCCTTTATATATCTCCTTTCTTTACACAGAGATTTTGTTGACTTCAGTGGATCCTATATGTGAAACAGTCCTAATATACAGCAGAGGAATGTCCTGAACAGCAAGAACAATTTTTCAGTAAACGAGCTTTGTATAGGGTAGTGAAGAGTTTGCATGTTGTAAAAAAATGAAATATAAAGGCCCCGTTACCTGCAGGAATGAAATCCATCTTGTCAGCTAGTTGGAAGACTCATGAGAAGGAATTTCCTGTTGTGGCCAATTTCTTCTCTCCTTCCTCCGCCCCCATTACGTCTTTGCTGTGCCTGCTTCTTCAGCTCAATCCGAATATATTTTCACTACGGCACATTTAGTTATCAATCAACAGGAATCTCAGCTGCTGTTGTGCTTGGTGGACAAACTGTTCTTTCTTTACACCAACAAGGAATGGCTGAAATAGCCAGACACACAGCACTGATTGATGCAGCTAGAGTTTATATACCTAGATTCAGACAGTCTGAAACTGCCAGAATTAATGGCTTATTATTAGAAAAATACTTCTGCTAGACTTATAATTTAAAACCATTTAAATGTCTCCGCCATAATCACTGAAGTCAAAGTTTTAGCTCATAGGTTGATGTTATGAATTAGACACGTCTGCCTGTCTCAGGTGGGTTTACTCTTAATGTTTTTGCTGGTTTAAGGTTCTCCTTTATTTCTAGGGTGCGATATCTGGGATGATCAAGATTGATGCACAACTTTCTATAGGTTACACTATGACTTATAGCACTGAGCAAAAGAGAAAACTGTCCCACTGAGTCAAGCTTAGTCCAAGCAGGGGCTGGATCTCCTGTAGCAACACGATTTTAAAAGTCCAGCAGCACAAAATGCAGAATATCAAGCCAAGGGAAACCCGTCCAAAGGCTGTATTGGAACTGGGTGCTCAGGATCAGTGCAGGGGCTGCCCAGTGAGGTGAGATCAGACAACGGGAGGAACTAGCAGAGGCTTATCTCTGCCTGAGATTCAAAGCAGGAGGCTGAGTGTTGTCTAAGCAACAGTCCACGCTCAGAATAAGCTGTCAAACAGACCTGAGTTTCTCATCACTGAATATGTTTTGCAGTGTACAGTGCGTAGCACCAGGATTCCTGAGTAAGGACAGTCTCTTACATTTTGCTGAACTGTAAATGGCCATCGCTTTGCCACCTGTGTGAATACAATTATTATCAGTGCACTTAAGGAAGCTTTTAACTGTCTGTTAACTAAGATAATACTCAGACTTTCAAAACATTTCTGAAGGCCGATGCAAATATTTATTTATATATCACCTGCTAGATATCTTTTAATCTCTATTCTTCTGTAGCTTAGTCAATCAGAACATCTAGCGCTTGAATCAGGCCAAGGTCCTTGTGAATTAATAAACTAAAAGATGCTGAACAGCATCTTTTTTTTCATAAAGAGTTTATGCTTTAGCAACCACCAGTGCTGTTCTTTTAGCAGTCGTCTTTTTAAGGAGAATCATTTTCATGGTCCACTATTCCGTTCTCTAAGTGATCAGTAAACAAAACAAACCAAAAAGGTCTCAGCACTATTACATTTTGAACTAAACCTGTGCTATTCATCAGCTTTTGAAGAGAGAGGAAGGACTTAGAGGCAGCTGGGGGAATCGGGCGGCTGCTGTGGAACCTCAAGAACACATGGGGCTGCACCCAGGGTCACCTGTGTCCTGAGGACACCCAATACACTTTGCCAGCTTGGTGGGAAATACAGATTTTTTCCTGCTCTTGCAAATGGCTTTTTTTTTCTCCAAGCTGAGCTCCACGTGTTGGTCTGGAGAGCACCGCAGGGCCTTTGACCACTGCTTGTCACCTTTGTTCCATGTCCGAGCGCTCGGTCCCTCTGCAGACACGCGCAGGTGTTTGATATCTCAGTATCTCAGTATCTCTGTTCTCTGTAAGGGCAGCTTCTGGGAACGTTTTTTTAGCCTGAGCAGTGGCAGCAAAAACACAGTTAGTATTGATTTTGCAGGTTATCTGAGGCAAAGCCTTGTTTTGCTTTCCCTGGATAATGTGAGGCATCCTTTATAACCACAACTTTCAGACATCCCTCAGAAAAGAAAGAATTTTAGAGCCTTTTTTTCCTTGCCTTTTTTTTTAAGTGAATTCAAATAGAAGTCCTTTATATTTAGCCCTCCTTGGTGAATCTCAATATACCTGCTGTATTTAAAGAAAACATAACTTCCTTTTTTATTTATTTACGTTTCATTTGTTTCAGGAATAAATTCATAATACAGTCAGATACAATACCTAAGGACTATTTTTTTTAACCTGGCTCTGGGTACTCAATACACTCTTATACAATTTAGGGCTAAATTAATGATATGTTTGCACTAGGAACACGAGGTCTGTTTGCACTCTCTTTGCACTAGGAAGTTCATGCAAGGACATATTTCTTATTTTTATTTAACATCCCAAATTTTATTGACTCAGAGTCTTAGGGTTAATAGGCATATTTATAAATATACCCACATCAATCTACATTGTGGTTCTCAGTAAGTGCTAGAGAGGAGTTGTTTGCACAGGAAGTTAAGACAAATTAACTAAAGATATGATTTTCAAGTATATTAGTTAAAATGCATTAAAGCTTGGTGTGAATGTTCCCATTCAGAAGTAAAGTGACTGTAGTTCACTTTACCTTAATGCACTTTAAATTCACACCTTTCAGCTAATTTAACTTTACTTCCTGTGTGGACAAGCCTTAAGATTGTTCCCATTAAATGACTGTGCTGAGCTCTATTTTCTGCTTCTTAATGCAAACATGTAAAATAGTCTTATGTTCTAAAGAGACTACGTTTTACGGAGAGACTTTATTATGAGTTTTCCAGTCATCACATTTGCATGAATGGAGTAATAAGTGGTAAATTTTAGGATAAATTAAACTTTTTTTAAAAAATCAGGTATGCTATTAGCGAGTTATAGAATGTATTTATCCAAACAAAAAATTAATCTCACTATTTAGCAGTTCTGTTGATATAGGTATCCCATCTTCGAGGTGGACGTTTGGTGATGAGTTATTACATTCTCTTCACATATTTTGGGATACTTAAGGTATATAAACTGATCACCTTATTACTCAGCATAGATCTTTCATTAGTTTAGGTTTAGGTTTATCCTCATGTTTATTATCAGATAAAAGATAATTCTTCTGAGTTCCATTAAAAGCCATGCTTTTAATGAAAGAAGAAACCAAGCTCTTCTCACAAAACTTTGTATTTCTACATTGTTTCATGTTATTTGACATGTTAGGCTCTTATTAACGTTGCACATTTACAATATCAGTGATACAAGCAAGATCTAACTGAAGTCTAACCCCTGTTATGTGATTTTCTCCAGTCTACTTGTAGCAACACGATTTACCCTTCGCAGAACTCGTGCTCCTGCAGTTACTGCAGTTGTTGTACTGAGACGAGTGATCTAAACGCATCCAACCAAACCCAAGGATGTGAATTACTGGTCCCCATCCAGCAGCCTACCTGCATTTCCACTTCATTTTTGAGTACTTAAGTGGTCTCATTGTTTTCAGTGAAACTACTGAGACTTCTGAGGAGTTAAAGAAAATCATGTGCTTAATGCTTTCCAGGGTTAAGACCAGAACGCTCAACACGTTGTAGGGTTTAGCGCTATGCATTTTACTCTGCCGATGACATGAACTTTAACCAGGGAGTGTGTGTTACATTTGCCAGCTGTTCTCCATGGTGCTCTGTGGTTTGATCAGAGCTCAGAAAAGACTGTATGGCAGCTGATAGTTAAGTATGTCTGGAATAAAATGTGTATTTTGGGTCTTCAGATAACGATAAAAAAGCTCCGATTCTCCTGTGTTATTTTCCCCATTCATCCTATTGTTCACATTTGTTTAGGAAGCAGTAATCCATTTTTTTAGATCAGTCTTTTTTCACTGTATTCACTTTATTCACTTCAAACACAACTTCTGCTTCCTTTTGCATTGATGATAAAGGTTGCAAATTGGTTGAGAAAACTAAACTCTCAAGTACGAGTAATTTCTGAGGGCCCTTTGCATAAAAATCAAACCCTATGTGAAAAATAAAAATAATATATGGAATTGCAGGCTTAAAAAAAGAATGGCTGACAGATACAGCAGAGATACATTGCCAGAGACCAACTTTTCCACACTTTAACAAATAAGATAAAATATATTAATTGATGCTTGAAAATGTATTTATATATGCTATGTACTAGAAGATTTGCAGAGTACAAAGGAAACAAAAAGCCTTTGGCATTATTAACAGTTCATGTATAAGACTCCTTTGCCAGTGGGAATTATGATAATAACATCTTCTCTGAGTTTGATGTTGTATGTTGCCATGTCTTGGTTCGCTAACATAGCGGATCATATAGGGAATACGTCTTAACAAACGCAGGCAAGAAGCATTGTACAGATATTATTTGTGTTACAGGATCACCTACTGACCCTATTTTATTAGGTACTGGGTGTAAGAAAGCAAGCTTGCTGTGCAGACAGCTGATGGATGAGGGTGGAAGGGTCAGAGAAACAGGAAGCGACTTGGTCACGGTCGTATAACAAGAATAGAAACGGAGTCTCCTCACTCCCAAAGCCAGCGTGTTATCCCGTACCCCGCACTGCTGCTCCAGCTCTGTGCCGACTTCGTTCTTAAGCTCAACCACTGCTTGAAATCTGAGCCCACCCACCCTGTGACAAGAAGCACCACCAAAGTTTTAAAGTAGGTACATTGAATGTGCAGGTACAGCAAATTACTTAGCGAGTGCAGTATCAGGTTGCTAATTTTATCTGCAGAGATCATCATTCCAGTTGTATTTTAGCAGCAAAATAGCACATTAAGCAAAATGAATTTGGCACAAATAGTGAGTTTATCATCTCTTTTTTTCCACTGTACATTCAAAGTTGCATTTCTAGTTGCTTCACAGATGAAAGTGTAGTGTGTGGGAAGGAGTGTAAGCCAGGTTTTTAGATTTAGGGATGATTGTCAAAGGAAACATCTTTTCAAGCTGTTTTAGCTTCACGAAGAATAATTAATGTGCCAGCTTTTAAGCTTAAGTCATAGCCCCTGTGGACTCTTTTCCCTGGTACACCATGTTCATCTAACAATAAGCTGTCTTATTTGTAAAAAAGAGAAAGTCAATCATATTGTTCTGAATCAAACATGAAATTTTATGGCAAGGCTGACACACTGGAGTTTACTGAAGAAGAAAAATGTGATACCACACCTCCAGATTTCCCTCTTTCTGGGACAAAATTTCAGCTTCAAAGATTTTGCCATATTCAAATATTTATCCAGGATTTCTGATAACACAGCAGGCCAACCGGAGCATCAGTGACCGTGTCCCATACAGCAGTTGTAGTAAGCTGGTTCTATCCATAGATGTTGAAGTGCACATGCCCTACACAGTCGCTGTCTGCCTGCAATGGACCTGACACTTTCTGGAAGTTTTGGGCAGACCTGCCCCACCACATGTGCTTTCGATTCAGGCTTCACTCTGTAAGTCAAGACTTTCAGGAAGCATCTGACCTGCTCTGCAAGCTCTGTATATTTTTTTCCCTGCACATGAAGAACGTTTGCTCTGTTCCTCATGTATGCAACAACTATACCCTGTACAGTAGGTCGGTCATGACATTTTCAAGGTGTTGAGCTGACTGCACAGGTGTTGCACAGCCTGGACTTACGAAAGAACCCAGAAGGCTAAGTCTTCTGTTTAGCTGAAACAGTTGCTATGGCAGAACACAGGACACTGAATCGTTACTGTATAGATGGAACTAGACATGAGGGAGGGCAGGAAGACCCCCAGTCGATCTGCTGTCAGAGAAAGTGCTTCTGGTACTCCAGCCTTCATGTGCAAGTACCATAGAGTAACTTCAAGTGTGAATATTAATCCAACCTGTCTCATCAGCCTAGGTGATCTGATCCTGAACAGACAGTCTCTGCAGCACATGTGCAGTAGCTCTAACAGTTTGCAGAAGTGTTAGACTTACCAGAGATGTGGCACACACACCGTATTTGCATAGGGCAGCCTTGAGTACAGGCATTCATAGGCTATAGGAACACAAAACGTAACCACGCTCTACAGCTTTAGTGGCTTTGAGTATTGAGGAGGGAGTTGCAACTTGTGCTTCAGTTGCAGTTTCATTTTAAAGTTACTTTTTCTCTGAAATGAAGAAGAAAACTTGTTCCTGAATTTCCATAGAAGAAAGATGATCTTTTTAAGTATGGTAGATTATCTAAATCATTAATGGAAATAAATTGCATTGTGTAGCCATTCCTATGCATGGTTTATTTACACCACATATCCTATCAACATATCACTTATTGAATTTTCTGTTTACAAAAAGAGTATGGTCAGTTGGGTCAGACATGGCCGGTTTTTACTTGTTTAAATCTTCATTGTCTGCTCTTCCAAGAATTCGTTTGCATTAGAAATTACACTTTTGTGCAGATTGTTAGCAGATAATAATTACAAATTAAACTGTCAGCCAAAATATGGTTCTCATATTTGCATTCTGTATTCCTTCACTGTCCACTAAAGCAAATTAATTACACTGTGTTTCTTTTGCAAGTCAGCGGGAGGTAAATCGGTATGTTAGAAATGAAAAGGAAGAGCCTAAAAGAAAATTGTTAGGCAATTTGTTAAGTTTCCATTTCTCTTTGAAGCATTGTTTTGCAATATCAAAGCCTGAAAATTAAATGCCTGTCATTGCTTTGTGCATTGTCTTTATGCTGCTGGCATGGGAACTGATAGCGGGAAGTGAAAATGTCAGATGGATTGTTGAATGGCAGCTAAAGGGCATCATTCTGTTCCTTACACTGAAGGGGTTAAAGATCTGACTCTGATCTGAACCTTCGACACAAGTGCAAATTGAAAGATGTAAATTTGATCTCACAGGTCTAGACGTAACCGTCAGCTTTTAGCCATTGTTCTGTATTGATTTTTATGGTCTTAGTTTTATTTAATGAATAAGTTATTTTTCCCTTCCTCTGCAATTCTGACCTTATTCAGTAGAATCTCACTCTGCAACTCCCCTTTAACTTTCAAAAAACCTCTTCTATGACAGGTTCAGAAAGCAGTTTCCAGTGAACTTTTATGAGGATGTTATGAAAATTAGGGTTGCATTTTTGACCCCATTTAATCTCCACGCATCTGGCTTGCACTGTTCTGTTTGGTGATGTTCATTCCCCCCAATATGACTTTGATAAATACTTTTGGTAGGCTGCTTACCCTTTGCAATTCAAAGCATTAGAGTTATTTACTACACTCCTGCAAACTTTCCTATTGTTTCCACTGTCCTTTGCATCAAATAAGTTGAAGACCAGCACCAGCTTTGCAGCAGATTGATTATGTGGCTGTTGACGGCTGCTTCTTTTGGTAGTTTTGAATTTCAGTTCAGAGTAAGAAGAACTGCGCAAGTACTATAAAATTATATCTTCCTTGCTTTTATTTTCCCTTTGCACATGATGCTTTTATTAAGATGATATACTATTTTTATTTGCCATGAAATCTTAGTTCTACAAAACTAATTTAGTTCAGATGGCAATACTTGACATATGAATTTTTAAGAACTTTGATGTCCTACAGGGCAAAATTCTTTTCATACACCTTTAGTCAACGAGCTGTATTTTTACTGTCAGTAATACTTACTTCTTTTTGGTTTTGTAGCATAGTAGTACCCCACTGCGAGCACATACCCACTGCAGTAGGCACGAAACCAACCTTTATTAACAGAATTCTTGTCCTGAAGAATTTACAGTCTGAACACGAACATATAGAGGAGAGGAAAGGAAGGGTTGCTTATTCTTCCTTTACACAGGAAGAGCTTCAATGCAGGAACGTGAAGCCTATGATCCACAAAGACATTTAACCACTGTTGCAATCAACTGATTGATTCCAGGTCCAAAGTCACTCTCTGTAAAAGTATTAAGAGGGAAGACAGCAAAGTTGGAGATATGCTTCCAAATAAAAACACTGGAAAAAAAATAAAAATAATATAAACTAGGCACAAATACATATGTTTACATATGGTAAATCAGGATGTTTCCATCTGCTGGTTGAAAACACTCTTCCAGTATGAGTATTGACAGCGAGAAACTTGATTATATTGGTGGAAATGTCTAGGTCAGTGGTCTGATGATCAGGGAAAATTAAGAGGTATCCCAGGTATCTGGTCAGAGAGATCTTGGGAACCTGGTGAAGGATCTGGTTGTGCCGGCCAAAAAACCAGGTCAAATATGATGCTTGAAAACTGAAAATTATAGATATGCTCTGTTGTTTGCTGTGCCACATAGTAGCAGCCAAACTGATATAAGCCAGTTCATTCTGTGTCAAACAACACCGAAATTGAAATGGCATCATTTCATTGAGTTATCCAAGCAAATTCTTTATTTTTGAGAAAATTAAATGTTTCATATCTTGTGAGAAACTTTTATTTTTCTTGACATGGATTATGACATAAAAATGATTAGATAATTTGAAGATCTATGTAAAATCTCAGAAGTGAATGTTTTCCTAATAGCAGTTCACTGAAGACATATCTCCGGAGTTAGTGTACAGATAGCTCTGTTTCAACTTTAGCGGAGGAACTGCTTTTCCATTATCTTGCTGGATAACAGAAAATCCCCAATAATTAATGCCAGATCCTCAGCTCTGATACTTTCATTGAAACCATTAGGTCCATGCCAGTTTACATCATTTGAAGATCTGACCCAGCAGGTATAAAAATGAAAATGGCAAGGCAAAAAAATATGAGCAATTTGATATCAATAAAAATGTGCATGAGGTCAGTGGGGACAGAGCCTTTTCAAGTTTTCCTTTGACTGTTTTATCCTTAAAGAAGAACCTTTTTTTCAGTCGCTGAGCAAGGTAATGTACAGCAAATGATAAATTATGAAAGAAAATAATCTGTTGTAATAAAACCCGGGCAGAGGCCCAAGTATTTGTTCCTAAAATATTTCTTTTGCCCCAGCTGTATTTATGCGTGAATACACTGCTGTTTCTAAAGCAGGTATTTAAAAATGTAACATCTTTTGAGTAAGAAAGTGGTTTTAGTTATGCACATTTCCCAAAAAAAGGTTTTCTCTTTTCAAAATTGGAACTTCGACCTTTCTGAAATGTCGCGATCACAACTGGCAAATCCCAACTGCTTTTGTTTGACAGCGTTTGCAGAAAAAGAAATTGCAACTCAGAAATCTAAGTCAAATTTCTGACACAGAAAGTTACTTGGTTGCCCAGAAGATAAACTGTAATAGATCAGAGGACAAGTTTGTCTCTCACTTCGAATAGAAAATACATTCAGTAGCTTGTATTTAATCATTGTCACTATTACTTATGTCTGGAAAAGATCTATTAATAATCATTTACCAAAGAAAAATTAAAACAGAGACAAGTATAGAACTTGCTGTTAACTCCAAGACGAGATGTTTTCTTTTTATTTCACCATAGCAGTGGTAGAAAACCTGAATTAAAATTTGTTGTAAGGAAAATGACAGTTTGAATAATACGCTTAGTGCAGAAGAAAGCTCACACCTGAGGCCTGAATGCAGCAAATGAAAAGTTTGAATTTCCCTGAGCCACAGAGAGAGAACACTGTGGTGAGGATTGGGCGTGCAGCCCCACGTGTGATTAATTAGCTGCACCCAGGTGGTGAGATGAAAGAACAAGGAGCAGCTGGGGGTTGTGGTGGTAGCACTGGGTCAGTTTGGGGTCTGTCCCCACCGGGTGGATGAAAGGCCAGGTCAGGTCCACCTGCTGGGGAGGCACCAGCAGAACCCTTGGAAACAGTGCTCTGAAGAGAGGTCAGGCAACAGGATTTGCTTTATCTGTTTTCTTTACTGATTACCTGTGTTTGAACAGCAAATATGCTCCTTAGAGGAGGATAAAGTGATGCTAAAGATGCTTCATTAGAAAGTGTGACCGGCTTGTACCAGAGCGGGGAAACTGAACCAGGGATGGTGGAAGGTGGAGTTGTTGCTTGTACTGCAGCAAAATACTGTTCAATTCTGCTGGTTTTGTACCTGGCTCCCCCTCCAGCTCCGCTTCACTGCTGGAACGTGTTGTGAGCAGCAGAGCAACTTGGAATGTTCTTCAGATCTCTTACTAAAGGTGAATAACAATGGTAACGCTGGCTGTATGGAGCTGTGTGGAGGATCCGGGAACAGCGAGTAAAATAAGTGGGTCCTATGGAGAAGTTCCTTGTCTAGAGTGGTTTGGGTGTTTGCTGGGGCTGACCCTCGTTACAAGGAATGGCATATATGGAATCAAAGTGAAATTCTATATGGGACAAGAAATGGGGTGGTCTTTATGGCAGGGTGGTCTTAAACTGAGGTTTAATGTATGTACAATATACAAACATTTTTGACAGACCATTAACACCTATAATCTTGTAAATATTTGCAATTTTCTAGATCATAAATATAGCTGCATAAGCAGTTCTTTCAGGACATCATTTATACTCCATTAAAGGTTAATTTACAAGTTAGTACCTTATAGAAAGAAGATATGTGTACTTTTATGTTAACTTTCTGTAAAGGGAGACCGGTGTCTCCAGCAGCAATTTGTAATTCTCCTGTGACGCTCCCAGTGGCACTATTCAAAGCACTATTTGAATTCTTTTCATCAGCTCATGTTCGCAGCAAACTTAATCTTCTGTTTTGAAGACAGAGAGGGAAAGAAAAAGGAGGGAAAAAAAAAGCAAGATCTTAGGTCTTCTGTCTGTGTTCCCAAGCATCCAACTGTTTGTTTGAACAGTCTCCCCTGACACACATCCCCATTTGTCACCGCGCTGGCGATACCTGCGGCTGCATCTCAGCCCCGCTGGAGCGACTCGCTGGTGCTGGAGCCTCGGTGGTGGAGGGGGCAGGGAGCAGAGAGGTAAATAGCGCAGGATTGACTCTGCGGGCTACGACTTTATTCGCTATAATGGCATTTGTGCTTTCTAAAGATCAAAGGACAGAAAAAGGGTGGGGGCAGGGGAAGGGAAAGAAAATTGTTCACTGTAGAGCCAGCCTGGAGCTTTCAGAAGTGCCTGTGAGAAATTAGGTGCCTCTTTGCACATTTGGTCATCTAACTTTGAAATCCCGAAGAGAGAGCTTAGGGAAGGACCTGAAGAGGAGAATGACCACTCAGAAGTTAAGACTATTGGGGAAGAAGGAACGAGGAAGGTGCTAAATTTTACTGATTTTAATTTATTTTATTTTTTAAATGGCAACTTTCCTTGCTGAGCCTGGTAGTTAAAGAACTGAGTGGCTTTAAAAATTGCTGTTAGCTGTAAATATACAGGAAAAAGAAATCTGTTGTAAATGAATATACTTTGTCAGTTATTGGGGTAAAAGAAAGATTTCTTAAATGGCATGGCATGAGTTCCTACAATGGTCCCTCTGAATTTATTCACCTTCCATAAGATTTCCCATGAAGAGAGATGAAAGCATTATGCTTGTTGCTCACTATGTAGCTTATGTTTATCTTTGTTACTCATACCTTAATAGTGAAAAGATTTCAGCTTTTTGGTTTTTTTCCATGTTTCCAACTCTATGCACACTGCAGAATGTTCCAAGCTTCTGCTTTTCATATATTGAGACTCTTTCAGCTGGTTTCATACACAAAACGGAGGGTGATCATTATGGTACATTCACAAAACACTAAATAGGAGCTAATTAGGTATTCTTACAGTACTGTTTTCACTGGAAAATTCATAAAAATTGAAGCTTTTCTTGAAACTGAATGACATCAACACTTGAGTAATTTTCTAAAGCTCAGGGCTGAATTTCTAACTAACGGATGTGAGAACTGGAAGCTTTGACCATGGCACATTGAATTTGTGATCTTCCAATCCATGCTTGCATATCTACTCTGAAAGAGTGAGATGCAGTAATTAAAAGCTCATGGGCTGCACACTGATGCGGAAAAGAGGGACTGAGCTTCCTTCTTACCAGGTTAGTGATCTAAGTGCAACACTATAGTCAGTCCCATCCGTCAGAACTGCTCCACATGTTTTAAACAATTGCTTGTTGTCTCATAGGAAAACTTTCTGAGATACTGCTTGTAACCTCTTAGCAGTTTTTCTCAATCAAATAACCTTATTATAGTTGAGGTTGGAAGTGGGTGGGCAGAACAAGAGTAATCATCAAGAAAAGGCCAAAACAGTTTCTTCCTACAATCACTAGTAAAGCAGCCGTGGTGGAGGAACCTGACATCTAATGCCTGTGTAACGGCTTTGGCATAATTTAACCTTAGAAATCAGTTAGCCTCAGCGTGTGTAAATCCCTTCACTCTTTTTTGGCTTGCTCTTGCACACGGGGCAGCTTAAACAACGTTTGTCTACATTAAGAAGTAGCACAAGTATTTAATGAGGGCATTTGCCACTCATCTTGCAGTTTGTGAAAGGACAGTCTTAATCTTCTGTCCGGCCTTTTTTCATCCCTCCTGAGGGAACTCCCCTCATATCCTTCAGAAATGGGAAAATTTGAAGAAATCCTTTCTACCACCTTTTTGCCTTTCTCGTCCATGCCTCTAGAAACGACCATGCAACCCTCACTGTACCAGTGAAGGGCAGGGTCACAGCTCCCAGAGGGGCTGGTTCCATCACCCCCAGCTCTATGACACCCAAGGGACAGCCAGGCCTGTGCTCTCTGCTCCCGCAGCAGCTCACCCTGTGCATAAAGTGAAGCGCGTTCTTGTTATTTTGCAGCATCGAGCCCAAAACATTTGCTCTTGGCCTTCCTCTTCCACATTTCATGTATAAATTCGCATGGTGGAAGCTAAATCTTACCAAAATTTTCATGAATATGTAAATATATGATTGTCTCAGTATGTGAAATCTTCCCGAATTCTTTGGGTTGAATCCAGATTTGTACAGGCGCAGAGCTCAGGGAGAACATAGGCCTCACCAATTAACGCCTACTCATCTAGCTGCTCAAATGGCATTTGCCTCCCTAAATTTTACAATAATTTATGGAGCCTTTAGGCTCCTCTGTAGAGATCTTAATTTAAAATTTTTGTTTTTCTTATGTAAATTGGTGCAAAAATATGTTCAGTTGCTTAATCTTTGAAATAGTGATTTGTCACACAGTCTTTCAGGAAGATTTACAGAGGGTTACTCGAGGACACCATTAATGTGTATCATCTTTCTGATGATAACTTCTGTATATTTTATCATGAATTTGGCTTTTACATTTATCAGGCTAATGTCTTTTCCCTATTCATTTAAAGGGTGATGAATGGATGTAAGAAAGCGCTTTTTCTTTTCTGTTGTGAGGGAAGGAGTATGTGCCAATGCTTATGGACTCACTATGCTATGTATGCTATGGTTTGGCTATGACATAATTAAGTAATTTTTTTTAATCTAGACACTGATCAACAAGGATTTATTCCTGCAGTAGCCAAGCCAATGAGATATTAACTAGTGCTTTGCAGTTCAATCAGAGCTGTCACTCCACAGCACTATTTTTCTAGTCCTTCAAATCACTATTTCTATAGTGGAGTGCTCGTGTGGAAGAAGACTTTTTGTTATTTCCTTGTCATTTCTAAAAATGCTTTGTTATCATTCCAAATACAACAAAGCAATTTCATCACAGCAATGAATTTCTGGGTATAAGAAGTTATCATTAAATTGTTTTGCTCTAAATAGATTGTTGCAAATTGACAGTACAATGTTTTTCTGGGCAGCAGTCAGCTCCGTTTTTCTGAGCAGTAGTTTGCGTGAGTTGCAGATACTGAGACTGTTTGCTGACGGCACCACACTGCTGATCTTTCAATCTAAAGCATAAATAAACCGCTCTGGAACCTCTTCCTTTTATCTCCAGTCCCTCTCTGAAGCTGTGTATTTCACAGGATTATTGTCTTGAAGGTGACCATCAAAGCAGTGAGAAAACCAGTATCCTGATTTTCTAAGAGTGAAACAATCTAAGAGTTATCTAAATAGAGTCTTCTATTATAAGATCTTATAACCAGGCAGCACAGAGGTAATAACTGGAGTATCTTTAGGCTGTAGTAAACAGTTGTTAAATTGCAATGGAAAACTGCAAGTTGGAGGTTGCACCGATTTCTTATTTTATAAGGTCTTTCTATTACTCAAAAGCTACTAGAAAACTCTTCGCCCATCTCTGAAACAAGCCGGTATTATTTATATTCCCATACAATACTTCAGCGAAATGACTGAGATTTTGGAGGTTTTCCAGAAGACAAAATGCTTGAGATATATATTTACATAGTCTGACAGAGATCCTATATTGTTTGTTTATACTGTCAAGATCCAACAATTTAGAGTTGTTTTCCTTGTTACATAAAGTCTGTGTAATTGTGCTTCATTTAGCTTCAGGAAAAGCCAATTCCTCTGTCTATCTTTCTGTGGCAGAACGTACCTAATGGGGAGGGTGTCCTATTTTTCAGCTGTTTATGAGCTACTGTTCTAATTGAAGAACCGTAATCAGAAGTTGCTCTTAGTCCCACATATGATTTCCTTTCCCAGAACCTGTCCCATATCCATTCTATAAAGATAAGTGTTAACTCCTCCTGGACCATTGCTCCTTTTAAAGTTTTCACATTGGCTGATTCAGATACACATCAGTTGGGACTTGCAAAATGATGTACCAAAAGTGGTGTCTCACTTTCTTCTACTGACTGAAATTGTATCAGTTTAAACTGGCGAGAATTCTTTATCTATGAGTATAGCTACTCATAAAACAACTGAAGTTACAGTTTTTTGTCTTTCAGTTTCACTATAATAGGTGGATGCTGCACATTTTGATTCCCTGACAGCTGCTTATTATTGCTACTATGATATCAGTGGAAATTAAAGAAGCTTTTAGCTTGGGTTTCAGATTCCATAAAAAATGCTGGTAAAAGAACACAGGCAGGTGAGTTATGGGTAATAGGAACAAGTCACAGAATGTTCAACCCGTAGCTAAGAAAAGCCTTGCACATCTTCTGTGCTGTCCAGCAATAGAATTAATCCAGCCAAAACGGACTCCTAAAGCAACTGATTGGCTCAAATCCTGTTGCAGTTCATATAGGTCTTGGTGGGTTTGGATGGCAATTTCTGATCCATGATTCGTTGTCTTCATTCATAATTTGTTGAGGTTTTTTGAAGATATGTTTTGCATCATTCATTCTTAACATAGTGTTCTTTTCAGAACAGCACAGGTAATGCAAATGCCACTTCTGGACCTTTTTAAATCGTGACCTGACACTTGTAAAGAAAGGTGATTTTCTTTCTTTCCTTTTCCATTTGTTCATGGATTAATAATAGTGTAAAATCCGGTGTTATTTGAAATAGGTGAAATTGTATCTCGGTGTGCTGCCTTATCTTCTTGGAGACAGAGGTGAAAATGAGTTAATATCTCTTTGAATAGAACTCATGGAGTAAAATTCCACTGAACTACTTCCAGACCTGACTGACTTGTGTATTTCACTCATAAGCTCAATTTTCTCACCCAACCGTGTATGCTATTCAGTTGTATTAATTATTCTGTATTGAAAGACACTACTTGATAATTAGTTGGTTGTGTAATTTGAAGCAAATGCTGAAGTGAGTTTTGCCTTTCTTTTAATTTAGAAATCATTTGCCAGCAGTGTTCTCAGAAGTACTATGTACAGAAAAATCATTTACCTGGTGGTTATATTTGAGGAACTACAGCTGCTCTTGAATCATGTCTAAAAAGCTCATTGTGGGTATCTATTTTTTATTTTTAATATATACTAACTCTCTTAGTTGCTTTTTATTAGAGGGACACATATCGATATACCATTTTTCAGTACAGTAATTTCTTCACCTGAACAGAATGTATGGATTTAAAGATCAATTGCATTCTGCATTGCTTTCCAAGGAAACAAAATGTTCATCATTTATCTTTGAGAAGTTATCTAGTTTTATTGTTCACTTGGAAATACAGTTCAGATGCTTCTTCATAAGGACAAAATACATCAAAAGGAGTTGACTCTCTGCTTTGGAGCGTGTCTTCTCCAAACCACGTCTTGCAGGCAAACAACTCCTACTGCAAACTCAAAACTGACCCCTGCAATACTAACTAGTTTATTTTCTTGCATATTTCTGATCACTCATTTATTTCCCATTTCACATTTCAAATGTATCTCTAGTATGCAAGTGGCATTTCGTTCGTACCCCGTAAGCACCATGTGCACAATTGGAAATTGTGTCTGAACTTAGAAACAACTTTCTTGCATGTTTTGACAACATCGAACAGCAGTAGCTCAGTACTGCCAAGGTTTGTTAGGATTGGTGCTTCTGTTGTTATTATCTGGCTTAAATAGTTGAATCTAGGATTAAGGACAGTAGATATTTTTCATACGCAGTGAGGTTTCATATCTATAAGCTATTGAGAGATTCTCTCAACCCAAACCGAAGATGGGGGGGCTACAAAACCATACAAACCGTCAGATCTCCAGCAGATACCTGAAAGGCGGTAATTTAGAGTGTACTTTTTATTTGCTAACAAAACAGGATCCCCTGTAATGGAATAGAGATCATATTACACAGAGCTGTGGAACTGCACTTCAAATTAGAGAAGATTCGTTTCACTTTGAAGCCTGAAATCCCTGTTTTTCATGAGAGCCATATAAATTATTCTGGCTATTCTGTATTATTCTCATTACTGTTCTTAAAAGGCTGCTGAACAAGGTGTTGCACACTGATATCCCATTCAGTTGTTCAGAGAGAACTTGTTGGAAAAACTCACCAAATTTCTATTTTTAATGCTGTGTAACTATGACTGCATTATTTACTTAAACACATACTAGAAATCTTTGGAATTCTATGAATCGTATTTTTTTCTGTTACTTTCTTATATTAAAAAGTTAAATTCTGGTGTAAAAAGAGGAAAATCTCGGCAGTGAGTCAGATGAGCCAAACTTGGGCAAAATTCCAGCATTTCTGTGAAGCTGTGTGCTGAGGTATGAATAGGCATAGGAACAAGATTAATGTCGAGTTCTAGCTCTGCCACAGGTACACTGCGTAACCATTGCCCAAATTGCTATCCCTACCCTGTCCTCTCCTGTCTGCCTGCAATCCATTGAAATTCCAGGTATTGGTACTTAAAATGGTAATTCCAGTACAAAACATACATTTCTGTACTGCAGTCAGTGTCAAAGTGTACCCGAGCTTTCTGCTAGAATATTGTAAAAGGGTTATTGCATCATCTAATGCTCCTTTTTTAACTTATGGAATGGAATTTGTACACATTGTTTTCATGGTTGCCCTTTACCTGCGATTCAAAGTTGAAGTAGTTCTTAGCAGATTGTCGTGTTGTTTGGATTGTTTTTCTCCCCCTCCGTAGTTCAATATTTTTCCCAAGAATATTCACCTTATTTATACAGAACAGTAGGGAACAGAGCCATCTGCACCAGCAAGTCTAAGAAAGAATTTAATATGATTCATGTTTAACACTGCTGCTTACGAAGTGCAGCTGGAATAATCCATTTGACCTTCTGTTTTCAGCACAGTTTTATTTTATGGTTTTTTGTTTGGTTGCTTTGGGTTTGTTTTTTTTTTTAGAGAAGGCAGCAAATCCATCCTTCTTACTGATAGTGGGTAATTCTCAAGTTCTTTTTAATTGAGACCACTAATTATAAACCAAAAGACATAGTTTTATTGTGAAGTGCAGGCAATAGATAGATCAGATGCTTCCAGAGTAGTAGAGCACATTATTTTCTCATACAGGACTACATCTAATAAAATGTTGTACATCCGATAACCTCTAAATGTTTGACAAATATTGGTGATTTAAGCTTCTCAGTTACCTACCAGCTGTATATTTAATATATCAGAAGCTGAGGAAAGGAAATCATGATGTACCTGGGACACAGTGATGTGTCCATACTCAGACTGCTTTGAGCAACCTGCTCTAGGGGAAGATGCCTATGGCAGGAGGTTGGAACTGCATCATCTTTAAGGTCTCTTCCAACCCTAACCATTCAACAACTGTGATCTGCCTTGAGTGAAACAGTGCAGAATATCATCTAAAGCATACTATTTACCAATCAGAAAAAATTACAACAAAAAAATCATAACTATTTATTGGTGTGATAGAACTGCATGTTTTGGGGGTTTTGTGAGTGTTTTTTAACATTATAGTCAAGAAGAGCATCTAAATTAAAACCTGTGGGCATTTTTCTGTACAAGGGCTCAGGTGTCACATTGGTCGGTGATATTCAAAGGGTAATTCTCTTGTCTAGCACTTGATATCTGTAAGATTCAGTTGGGCTCGATGTTGCCTACAGGAGAGACGGACTGCACTCCCATATAAAATACTTCTGTGCAGGTTCGTAGGTTGCTTGGATGAAAGTTATCTATGGAATACATGTGTGCAGATCATATCGCCTTAAAAAAAAAAAGGTACTTAGAGTTTTCACATTGTGAATTCAGTTAATTTTTTCTTATAGCACCTCATAATTTTTCTGAACTGAGATCATTAATCATTGCAAATTGTGTGCAAGTTGTGCGATAGCTGTAAGACCACCAAACTCTGACCCTGGAGGAAATGAATTCCTAAAGGTGAAAAGCAAGTGTTTTCTTAATTAAGCCACCTAAGCTGCCTGGTTTTGCAAATATTTATTAACTCAGTTCAGATGAAGCCAGATTAGCACTTCTAGCTGCAGAGAATGTTGTTTCACTGGACCACGAGTCCTTGTTTTCAAATCAATATTCAATCTTTTAACACAACAGCAAATTATTCTCCCCATATGTCTCCTGTGACAACTCGAAAGAACGTTAATATCTGGGTGGTGATGGACAAACACTTTCTAAGCACTTCATTTATAAAAATATAGGTAGTAGTTATTTATAATACACTCTTGGGCATTCATTTTTTTACACTTCTTGAAGTTAGTTTCTAATATTCTTTTCCATTTGTTGCATGTAACTGAAACGCAAGTGAACATGTCAGTAACAAAATATTCTGGATACAGCAAACCTGTCAGGTATGCGAGGTTGGTATCACACAGGCTTTCCCAGCCAGTGTCTCTGTACTTTAGGACTAACAAGTGTTTTAGGATGAGTTGGAAAACTAAAGGTCCAGTGAAACCTGGCCCAGCTGAAGACTGAGCCGGCTCAGAGCTTGACTTGGAGCTGGTGATGCTGGTGGTACCATTTGCATGGATCCGGGCACTTGCTGCAATGCTGTCGTGTGTTGGAAGCTCCTTCTGCCCCAAGATTAACTAGGACTGATTTAAGGATGAGTAAAGTACGTCCCAGATGGCCTGTCGACAAAATGGATGTTTAGAGACTTTTGCTAACATATCAGGATTTGTCTATACCACAGGGACTGTGGTTTTTTTTGTCTGAGAGGAATAAGTGGCTTGAAGGCTGCATGCCAAGTCCTTGCTAAGTCAGAATTTGAATGTAGGAAAGAAACCCAAGAATCTCATGGTCTGAATCAGATCCTCTTTGACCTGCTGGAAAAGTAATGCTTGCTGCAACCTGCCATGAAAAGTAGGAATTTATTTCACATCCATTTCTCACCTTTGGTGTCGATTGACGTGTTAGTTCGGACATGAGGAGGATGGAGGGATTGAAAGAGAAGCTGTGAACTAAATCCATCCAAAAAGTATGTGCTCGTCAGAGAGCAATGATCGCTTTCTGTTCTGTTCTCATTTGTGGTGATGGAGATGGGACTCATGGCAACAGAGTGAGGACCAGTAATAATGTTTATTGCTTACCCGAGGGGCTGGCATAACCCGTTGAAACAGACTCATCAGTTTTAGGGCTTAAGGAAAGTGATGAGAGGATATTTTTGTGAACTGCTATTCTAACTGCCATATATTTTAAAGCCTCTACTACAATAAAAAAGTAATGATTTCTGGCAAAAACATTACAGATCTCCTGTATTCTACACAGGAAAGATTTGGTTGCATTCCACGCATTTTAATTTTACTTTTATTGAAATGTTGGACTTTGGAAAAGAACCATCGCATATTTTGAGTTTTGCCACCGATTTTGCTGTGCCTCACACCCCTTGTAAAGTATTCATAATCATACATTCTTGTCTCTGTAAATTATAAAGAGGCTTTAAC
Source organism: Patagioenas fasciata (assembly GCF_037038585.1). Taxonomy (NCBI): domain Eukaryota; kingdom Metazoa; phylum Chordata; class Aves; order Columbiformes; family Columbidae; genus Patagioenas; species Patagioenas fasciata. Next base: position 4,274,990 of record NC_092537.1, on the reverse strand, counting down.
AGAAACTCTTTTATGTCCATGTACATTTATTTCCTCTGTAGCAAACCTTGGATCTTCATGGTTTGAAAGCTATCAGAAGTACTCAGTAAAAATGAATGTTTAAATGTGCTTTTAGCTCAATGTGAAATAGAACGGTACTCGCAAGCGGGGAGTTTCTTCATGGCAATCACTTCTATTCTGTTTAGGTTTCTGGTTCTGCATTGCTCCTGTGAGACACTGCTTTGGAACCCCTCAGAGATATTTTCGTTTTAACTAAAATGTAAGTGAAGAGTCACATCAGACCTAATAATTGCAGTATGAATTCCAGCCTGGATAGAACTACCGCAGCCAGGAAATGTGATGTGTGTCTGTTACAGACGTGACCCCCGGGGCTATTCACAAAAGCTGGTCTAGTGAGACAGACCTCCTTGTGCTTCGTTCTCTGATAATGCAGACAAATAGGCTCTTGGTTTTAATTGCTGTGGTCTAGAATAGTCTGTCTCTATCAGGATCTGGAAAAATTCTCCTCAGGTAAATGTTGGCCTTTGAAAAAAGTCCCTCTCCTCCTACCCCTTGTCCTCAGTGTCAAAGTTTTTCTAAAATCATACTGTGTTCTTGCTTTTAATAACTACAAAATATTTGTTAAAGGGAAATCTTTGCCATTAAAGATATTTCTGCTTTTATCAGGGCAAACAAGCTGATTTTTAAGGATTATCTGTTTAGTGAAGTAAACACTGCTTGGGATTCAGAGACTAGTGGGAAGTTGTTCTTCTGTCGTCTAAGTCGTTTCTTTACCCAGTATGAAAAATGCCACTTATTTAGTGCTTTATAATAGATGCTTTTATGCACCAAGTTTTAAAGAAAAAGGAGATTCACCTTAGAAAGAGGCATTATATTAGCAAGTACATTGCTAATTACTGTAATCATACAGAAGTTGCAATGGCACCTATCTATATACTTATAAGTTCCTTTTGGTCTTTTTAATTATCATGTCACAACCCTAAAAATTGTTCTGATCTGTGAAGAGAGCATCCCTTTCTAGCTATAGTTTAATTGAGCTTTGCTCCACGCTCAGTTTTGGTAAATCCTATTTTTTCTTTATTCTTTCCTAATCTAGAAATTGCCGGCTATGAAAAGCCTGTTAATTTCTGTTTGTAATATGTTCTGCTGAAGCTTGGACTAAATGCAGCGCAGCTGGGACTAGTCATGGCCGAACAATACACAGCATAAATTATCTCTATATGGAGTGGCTGACGAGATAGCATAATCAACAGGAGACTGACAAAACAACACAGTTGCGCTGTTGTTGCTGACAACTTCATTATTTCGATGATGTTCAGCTGCATAATTTGCTTCTGAGGGACAGCAATATCTTCAGATATGTCTAATGCCTTGTATGTACTTTTATAAGCTTTCTAAAGATGGATGTGTTTGCACAAGTTTAGCTTTGTTCCTAATATGGAGAACAATTGCAGGAACCATTAGCAAAGAGCCTCTGCTCGACGGCGTTTTTGCAATAGGGCAGTTATTTAGTCAAGCAGTGTTGGTGAGCACCTCTCTATGTGTGTGTGGATGACGGGTTAACGCAGGTGCTCTTTGATTCCTTGTTTCAAACAGAATGGCTTCAAGGATCTGATGAACTTCTTACACTAAGGTATTTCTGTTTACCTTAACTTGTACTACAGATGATCCCAAATGACTAAGTAAGTGTCCTGCGGCTCAGACACTCCAGCCCTGATTCTATTCCACTGCAGCCAGGGATTATTATTCTCAAAAAAATAAGCCATTTTGTCAAAAGCAAACTACCAAAAACACATCGCCTAAAGAATTCTGATCAAACAGCTCTAGTTTCACTGCCACGTCCCCCGGCTTCAGCCCTGCAGCAGAGAAACCCAGGCTGGGCTGGGAGACCTGTAGAACCAGGCCTAAGGCAGGAAGCCTGGAGGGGCTGGGGCTGCCAAACTCAGTTTCTTTTAGCCGCTTACATCACGGGCGTCTCAACTATTTCCAAACACTCGGGAAAATTATTTCATTGGGAAATTTTCTAAACTTAATCCAAACACAATTATTTTTTCTTCAGTCACAATTTCAGAATTTCTTGAGTTTGATCACGTCCATGACTGATGAACTGGGAAATATTTGTCTTTTTTTATGAAAATACTGAATACTTCTGTGTGTCTGTGGATAATAGGTTATTTGCTATGGATTTGGATCAAGAACACTGGCTAAAGAAACTAGTGAAACAGTAAGACTCAGATCAATGTCCTTGAGGAAACACAAGAAACCAGGGAATAGGACAGAGAATTAACAAACTGGCAAAGGGGTATGTGTGAAAGATGATAGGTAAACAAGGAGCCAGAGAGGCAGAAATTGCCAAAACCAGAGCTAGAATTTACTACAGTAGCTTATATGTATAAAAACTTGCAAGAAAGAAGAAGTGTGGAGACAAAGATACACTTATAAGCCTCTTTGGGGTTTTTTGGTTTTGATGTTCCCACTGTGTACATTTGGCTGTATTAAAAAAACACCCTAATATCTTGTTTCAAGGAGCAGAGTCACCTTAACCACCTTTTTAGTCATGTATTTCTAAAATGAGAAAGCACACAGACGCCAGACAGAGCTGACCTGATCATGCTGCTCTGGGAGGGAGGCTGGAGATCCCATTCCCAGGCATCTGATCGACCTCACTACGTTGCCCGACCCTGACAGTGTCCGGGACATTGGATCTGATGTTTAAGCAGCATTTGTCACTTCAGGGGGATTATGTCTAAAATACAGCTTTAATGGTGACAATTTTGCCATTGACTCATTAGGAAGTAAAGTCAGGGTCCACGTGAAGTTTTCAAATTGAGTGAGTTTCTTTGCTCTGATCTTCCCATCCAGTTTCCAGATCACTGGTCTACTGAGTGTTTTTCGTGGGCTCAGTGCATACTAAAATCCAAGGCGATCTGAACCACAGGAAGGTTGGTTTCTGTACACAGAGGACGAGCTCGTTACTGAAATACCATCTGCAATTCAGCGTTGGACATTGTGGAGCGGTGAGCGTGGCTTGTGCAGCGCTGGGTGAGCAGTGCCACCTATTGATTGACGGGACGAAGGGGAGCGAGCGGTTCCCTGCTACCCCAAATCTGCACAACAGCTTTGTCAGCTCCATCCTCCTCATCCCAGAAGTGTTACAGGTGTCCAGAAGAAACAAAGAGAATTCGCTAAATGGAATTAACAGCCAATCCAATGTGCTGCTAGGCTGCTAATAGCATCTGCTATATAAAGCTGAGAACAATACAGGGTAAACATTTTGATAAACGTGTCAGTCAACCAACTTGGGTGGCCAGTTTAAAAGAAATGTGTTGCTAAATGTGCATCCTTATACAACTGTGCAGTTTTAGCAGCAGAAACAATAACAGCAGCTTGTGGAATCGGCTCAGGTACGGCGGGTCAGGAAACTTGTAGAGTGATCAAACATGGAATGAAAATCTGCTGCAATAGGTTGAGTAAGTAGTATAAGTACAGCAAACAAAATATTCTGTTTAGTAAGTATGAACTATAGGCAAGTGAAATAATATGTGGCTGACATCTCTGAGCCACCTAAGGAATCATCAAAGGCTCAGAGCATGCAGGTTGTGGGATGAGGTCAGACAAATGGATTTGCTTGCATGTGTTTTATCATAAACCTGGGAGGTTGTTTTCTCTAGGTTTTTTAGTCTTCTCCATTTACAGAACTTGATACAGGTGCCTCTAGCGCTTATTTACACACATTCATTCATTATTTTTAGTAATTAATTTCATGTTTTTATCATTTGGTAAATTTATGATTACTTCTCTTACCTTACTGAGTGTTGTTTTAATGCTCTCTGGCTTTTGAACAGCTTAATAATGAATTTACATTCATATGACAGGAAGATTAGAACCATGTTTAGTTGATAAAACAAGCTAATTGTCTTGCATATAATTAGCTCAGGAAAAAGAAATCTTTTACTATTGTACTAAATAATGTTTGGGTAGCAGTAGAAGTACTAAGCATTATCAAAACCGAAATGGCAGCCATCAAAAGTCTGATTTCCACCAGGCTGAAGGGAGAAAGCAAGAAAGAAGGGGGAGTATTGACTCACAGTGAGCAATCACTAGAAAATCTTTAAGAATAGGCTGATTTCAGTAAACTCACTCTAGATTTTTCCCCTGAAAACAGCTGGAAATTGAGAATTCCCTCACAAGTGAGTTCCATAGGTGGGGTCTATACAGACCAAAAAAGATCTTAAATTGGGGATTTTGACTCAAGAATCAAACCTGTTCAGCACAGCACTGAAAATGGAATTTTTATGCTTACATTTAATTTTGACTAATTTAGACATTTCAGATTTTCAGCATGCTTTTATTTTCCCAGATAGTGTCTCAGTGTTAGAGAGGTATTTGGTGGTTTTTGAAAGATTTCCAACCTCGCTCCTGTTGGCACAGAGCGGTAGCCTGGGTCAGCTGCCCTGCAGCCTTTTGCCTCAACCAAAGAGGGAATCCTATCCACGTATAGCCTGCCATTTTCACTATACGGGAGAAGGAATATTGGGCATAGCATATTGCCATAGCCCTTTGTCTTTCTCTGCTGCAGAAAAACCTGCAGAGAGTTGCATTTGAGAGTCTTGTTATGTCTTTGAAATATGCACATATGCATGTTTATATATGTACATACATATACGTAGAAAATCGCTCAAGAAATGGTTTGGTTCATATCCAGATTGATTTAAAAAGTATAGATTAAGTCCTGTGACATCCAAGTGTCAGTCCCAGGACCAGATTTCAGCTGCTTTGGCAAAAGGACACTGTTTGGTATGAGATTCAGCATCCTTAAGTGAGTTTTGAAGGGTGGGCGAATCAGACTGGTCACTGGCTTCTGGGAGCTTTCCAACATTTTCCAAAAATGGAGCATCTTGTTTGAATGAAGCCAGTGATTCTTTTTTAAGGAGATTGTAACTATAGCTCTGATACCCCTTTAAAAACAAATACAAATTCCTTTTCTGTAGATACTAATAATCATTGACTACAACATACCCAGGAATTGGTGTGTCTTAATTTTTTCTATTGCCAGATGGTATACAGAAGGTTCTGGTTCCATTGGTTTAACCCAATGGACTGTCCAGGAAGGATAATGATTTTCTAGATTGTTGTTTATCTTTGTTCACCACCTACACTATTTTTAGAATTCTAAGGCTGTTATGGTTATTCCATATTCTGACTTTGTAACATCTCTGTGGTGTTCTGTGGGATCCAGCATTTGCATATTTTGCCCTATAGAAGAAAGATTATATTCTAAAATATCACTGTTCTACTATTTTGGAAGCTCTTAATGCAGATATTACAGGATCTGTTTTAGTTGAAGCACAAGCATCAATAAAATATGTTTTTCTTATTCATTAAATAGTATTTTTTTAGGCATAACCTGTTCAGGCTGTGAGCTTTCAAACGATCCTGCAGATGTCCCATAGCTATGGATGTGGTTGCTGCTTTTGTTGCTATGATTGCAGACAGCTGTAGTGATAGCTTGCTCGAAGAAAGGAGAAACAATAAATCACATGCAACATGCATTACCGGACTGAGTGTAGGACTGTAATTCTTTTTTCGCCTTGTATTGATTTAGCATAAAATTAACTGGTTTAAGATGGCTGCATTAATGTCTTTTTGCTCACACTTCATGGCAAATTAATTACAATCACAGTTTTGTTTGCTCTGGCAGTAATTATTTTTTCTACTTGCACACTGTGCTGCTGATCAGTTTGAAGGGATACAGGCAGCTAAAAGCACGCACAAGTCGTGGCATCTCTGGCTATGGAGGCAAGAGCTGTATATATTAGCCATTCTTATAGCTGCCCAGGTAACTAGTATAGAGTTAAGGCACCAACCATTTCATCTGTGATACGACACTATTTGCTTTAAATACTGTTTTTCTCTGAGATCTTATCAGTGATCTTGGACTTCAGTAATTGCCAGTAACAAGCTTTTTCATATGTGATCATTGATGCAGTGTAAGGACGAGGTTTATTCGTTGTGCCCAGAGGCTGAACCAGCAGAGACAGCAAAGCCAATGTGATCCAGTGAATGAAGACAGTGACAATTAGCAGCAACTTGTGCACATTTTGCCTTGGATAGTCGAAGTTGGTAAGTCTAATTTAACTCTTTAATGCATACATTCTTAATTATTGGTTTCAAGTATTGGATTGTTCCGTAAACATATTTATGTACGTGTACAGTGTTGAGTGGTTTCTTGTCTGTTGTGTTTTCCTGAAATCTGAATTTGATGCTTTTACAGCTATGCTGTGCCCTGTTAGTGCACCTGTCTATACAGTGCACTGTATATGTGCCACATACAATGGACAGTGATCTATCTCTCTCTGCAATATGATTTTAAAAGGACATGAATATTAGGTCGGTATTTGCCTTTTTTTTTTTTAAAAAAAAGCTTTTATAAGGGTAACTAATCTATATTAATTTGTATTTGAATTTGACTTTTAAAGCACCCTGTTTTGTGGACTAAAATGGTTACTTCAGTGCTTAGAAGCACAAGTAGGAATCCCATCACAAAGATTAAGCTCCAGCATGTGCAGCATGAAATGTGTGTTGGAAGAGTCTGATGACTGGTTGGGTACACACTGTAGAGCAGGGTGAGAGTCTGGTTTGGTGGATATTTCCAGCATAGTGCAGTAACTGTTTCCCCAGAGATTCAAGTTATTTGTTATTGGAATCATTGTCGTAAGACTTTCCTTTTGTGGTTTTAATTCTTAGAAATGCAGACTGCAGTTAATTATGACTATTTATAAGGGGAGCTGCTGCTGTTATTCTGTCTAGCTCTGCCTTTTGCTGAGGAACCTCGAAACGTGCTGCGTGTTGTAGTTCCTGACGTGCTGTGTGAACGCTGGTTCATCAGATCACACGGGGCTGCCCCAGCCACATTGGGGTGTCCTTATCAACTCATTCTGACCTGTGCCAGGTATATGCAGAGGCTGCCATAGGTGAAAATCTCAAATGGGTCAGTCATGGACATCCCCTGTTTCTAAATTGTTAGTCTTTGATATACTGTAACAATTTCAGTTGTGGCAATGAAATATCCTCGGACTATGTGCACTTCAGTTGGGGGATTTATTTCAGTCCAGACAATGCACATTTGAGGGTTTCACCCGGTCAGTGAGATGAGGACATGGTTGTAAAAAACCCAAAATAAATGACTTCAAATGAAGTATTTTTTCTCCTTTTTTTAAGAGAGAGTGATTTCAGTTAGTCCTGGTAAGCACTGCTGAAATGCATGTAATAATTAAAAAGCAGGATTAATTGCTTGTGTGAGCCTCACTTTACCTTTTTTCCATAAGCTGAGTGAAAAGCAGTCCAAAATCATTGTAGTATTGTCACTCCGCGAGTCCCAGAGAGCTCATTCCTTATAATTTCCAGTCTTGCACATTAGTTTCAGGGATGCAGGTCACATAATTCCCTTCTTCTGATTACACACACAGTTGTCGTAATTTAACAAAGTCTTCTCATCACATATGACAATTATGTTGACTCTGTCTCCATTCAGAGACTTGGCCTCTCTTCAATGAGCTTGGAGAACAGAAACAGATACTTTTGTGTTCAGGATGTGTGCTTCAGCACAGTTCACAAAGGAGAAAGGAAGATGGAAACAGCTTATGAGACCTGGGTGGTGTCTTTAATCTTAGGGACCAATTCATGCCAACAAGCAGCCTCAACAGCAGGGCAAGTGTTTAATAAATAACGCTTTGATGGTTGTAAATAGTTACTAGAGTCTGGTCCTGCAGTCTGATTTGCTTACATGCGGGCTGAGACCACAAGAACAGAAAGTTACAGGATTTATGTCACAGTATAAAAAGTCTAAAGTTTATTTCCAGGAAAAGATAGTCTGAAAGGGTAGTCAGATTTGCTGTTACAACTGTGAGATCTTCTAGAGAGATGTTCTGTCATATAGAGGTGTACTCTTGGCAGGAAAAAAGGAAATGTGAAGGAATTGTGCATTTTCATCACCTTTTCACTTGGATCCCTGGGGACAGTTTTCTGTGCTTGCACTGGGGTCAAACCTGATTCTTGGTTTCCCTTCAGAAAGGCAAAAGTATTTCCAGGGAGTTAAATTAATTCGATTTTTCCTAATATGGAAAAATAACTATCATAATAGAACATAGAAGGTGCTGTTTAATTACGAAATTATATGGAGATCCTATTAGGCTAAGCAGTTTTGGAGAGGAGGCAGTCCCTCTTGGAAGAGTTTGCAGTCTAAACGGACAGGGCCAACACAGAACAGGATAAAGTTATGCAATATAGAGACAAAACCAGTGCTGAGGGAAGAAGCTACTCATTCCAAAACTCTAGACAGCAACAGTTAGAATCACAGATTATTTTAACTGTAGAACATGGAGCATAAGGTCTTTGTTTGCAATAGCCTGGACAGTAGTTGGTCATGGATAGTTGAAACTAAAAATGCACATATGCCTTGTTACGCCTACAACAGAACCTAAATAGGTTTTCTGTGTTTCAGCTGTTGTTTGCTAAAACATAATACTTAGGAGTCTTGGTCACAGGGCGGGTTCCTTCCCTGGCATATACTCCTCAAAACTCTAACAAATAACCATTCTCTGTAGCACTGGACTTCTATTTGGATGATAACATGTCAGCATTATTGCAAATTATATTTAAGTTCACGCATTATTTCTGTTGTATCTTGTGATGGGTTCAGAGATAAAAAAAGTATTTTGAATGCAGCCGTGCTGGTTGAGGAACACTGTTTCGGGTCTCTAGAGGAAGAGAATCCACCCACCCAGCTGAAAATGCCACATGTTTTTGGAGCACACAATTTGCTGGTAGATAGTGATGTGGGAAATAAAGCCTGTCTTACCACGGTTGTGATTGTGTCAAATTTAAGGCACTTGAGCAGTTAAATGCAGTCCTGCACTGTGTTCTGTAATCAGTAAGATTTGTCTCATTCTCAATTACTTCAGTTTTGTTTTAAGAAACCATTGTACTGACAAATCACAGGTTATGTATGTTATCCGAATTGTATAGTAACATGTGACACTTTTTCTCACACCTGTATAACCAGAACTCGTTTTGTCAAAAGGTTATTTCCCTCATTAAATGAACTCCCTCCTCCTTATACAAATTAGTAAATCAAGTGATATGTTTCATTTTTTGATACTTAATTCTCCCTTCTCATAGATATCAATGGGAGCAATCCCATAAAGAGCAATTTGCCATTGAAAAAGCCCCAAAACATGCTTCCAAATGTTCAAAGACTGTGTTATAGAAATCTCGCCATGTGCATTTCAATGATAGAGTTCTGATTAATGATGTTAGTGTAGCAAAACATTGATAAACAGCTGTTGTTTGTCTTCTAGAAACTACTAGCTGAAAATGACACAGCAAATGCACAACTTAAGTCTCCTCCAGACTAAGAAGAACAGCATGCCGCCCTCTCCTAACGCTGCAAAGCGCTTATATCGGAACCTGTCAGAGAAGCTGAAGGGGAGTCACACATCCTTTGACGAAGCATATTTCAGAGCTCGATCTGACCGGCTCAGTCTCCGTAAGACCTCAATGGTAAATACTTGATATTTATCAAATTGCCAGTTTACTGTCCTATTAATCTCCGTAATCAATGTGATTTTAATCTGTATCATTTTCATCATCTCATGTTGTCTGTTCCTGACCAATGCTGCATGGTCTCCCCAGACTTACCATTTATGATCCTGTGTAAAAATAAAGTCTGACCTTCTTGAAGGCAGAGGAAAAGCTACCTTACTCACGTGACGATGTTTTGGTCCAGGATTTAGGTCTTAAGCTGGCACTGATGTGTCAAAATGTGGATTAAATACATGCACACAAGTGTTTCTCTTCCAATAAAAGAAGAAAAAGTATTTTGAGAAAACTGGAGATGACATCAACAGAAGTTCCTGTTTTTCAGAGAAACAGAGGACGTGGAACTTATATGCTGTGAAAGATCAGTGCAGGGTTGTTCAGACTGTGGTGATGGTCACTAGATAAGACCGTGAAAAAAGGAGATCCCACGTGAAGCAGCCTGCCCTGCATACCCCATCCTGCTCGCAGAACACAGCCCAGCACTCTGGTGCCAGTACAGAAAAGTGTATCAGCACCTGCTGGACTTAACACAAGGGCTCCTATTTACGCCGGTGCTGGTGAAGTTACACAACCTCCAACACATACCTTTTGAAGAATGGACCATGTCCCTGAAATAATAGCACAGTGTGAGTTCAGCACACAACAGAAGCTTTTGTATTTGCTGGAGGAAGATGAACCTGCTGTTGATATTGCCCAAACAGAATAAATTTCCTTTTTCCATAAGTAGGAAGAACAGACACATCCTTCAACTTCTCTAGATTATTTTGAGTGAAAGAGCTCCTCTCCACTTCTGATGAGCAATGACTTATGACATAGTCTGTGAATGTGCCAGGAGGCACCTCTTGGAAGCATCACTCTGTTGCACTGAAGCAGACACTTAGAGCGGTGCAGGGCTGAACTCTGGATACGCTGGGCCAGATAATAAAAATATTACATTTTGTCAGAGAAAAAGCACACTCTAGATTCCTTGAACATTCACAAATCTTTGTGGCGCATTTGCGACTAGACAAATTATATGAATAAATGCAAGAACTGAAAATAATTTTAAAAACAATTCAATGATCCTATCTATCCCCTAGGATCCCTCCTTCCTTGAAGTCAGAGGACCCACGCATGCCCCATCAAATGGTTAAGCTGAAATGTAGCTCTACTGCATTGGAAAGTCAAGAGATTGTTGTCGTCTCTCCTGTGAAGAAAGTCTATGACCCGCAGGAAGCAGGGGATCACGGCTCCTTCCTCTCAGCTCTGACGGAGCCAATAGATTTTATTTTGCAGAAGGAGAAGCCTGAAACTCAATCAGGGCTTGATGGCTGGAGAGCAAGCTTTGCACAGTAGCTGACAGCTGTGCTTTTGGGGCTGTGAGGTTCCAGATGCTTCCAGTTTGTAGGAATTGTTTGAATTTGGGCCTCTAAGAACAGTGGGAAAAGATTCTTTAGGTGAATTTTTTAGCCCCTATCTTTTCTTGCGTTTTCCTTTTCAGTTGCAAGCTTGTGTGTGACTAAATGAGTGAAAGAGAGGAGGATAAACTAGTGCTGGGGACTGTGCCAGAGCAGACTGACATGTAGATGAAATGAATGCCAGTCTGTTAGCATATCTTCTGAACAGTGTTTTTCTAAAAGTATGCACTTCAAATTACATATTCCTTCATATATGGGGTCTTCTGTCATACTTAACTGAGAAGAGAAATGGCAAATGAGCGTAGCCCGAAGTTTGAGGAGCAGCGCTCTGGTTCTTAGGCTCAGGTCCTCTGCTGTCCACAGAGCCAACCACTTACAATCTGCCTTTCTCCCTTTGCAGTCCAAATCTGCTAGGCAGTGGGAGTGCCTATTCCATCAGTAATCGTAGTTCACAGAATCAAGCGCATTGTAGTCATTAGGAGATTTGATTTTACATTGTGATGCAGATGGTGGTTTAATGTGATATAGACTTACCTGTGCTAACTCTGTTTATCCCAACCCACTACGCTGTCATGGGAGCGACAGCACTTTTGTCACTGCTGACCCGCCCTGAGCACAGGTACCTGTACCGCCGGGTGTTGCCGGTCTGGGGTCTGAGCCGGGGTCCACAACAGCCGGTGAACAGACTCTCACTGAGCTCCGAAGGCTTTAGATCCCATTCTGTCCATTCTGCCTGTTGTTTTCAATTTTCCCTAGAAATAAATAGCAAGGAAACTGCCAGTGAAGGCGTGGAAATATTCCAGGTCAAGTTGCTAGCTGATGTATTTTCTAATCATTGAGTTTCTGTGCTACAAAGGTAAATCAATGTCTAAAATTATGTCTCCAGACAAGTGAACAACATTTGTTAGAATTTGTTTTCTTTCAGCCTTGGCTAGTGAAGAGTTTTCTTTCCATTCTCTCTTGCTGTGCAACACTTTCCATTCAGTAAATTGTTGTCTTGCTGCAGACATAGCAATGTCCCAAAATAGTTTCATTCTTGAACTCATGTTTATCAGAACGAGTCTTTGCAGAAACTACTTTAATGTTTTTTCCAACTCCAGTAGCACATAGTGGACTTTTTCAGTCAAACCTAGAGCAAATATCTTGAAAGGGGCACTTCATTTTAATTAAGCTACATAAGATTGCATTTCTAAACACTCCAGCACTGAATCACTTACTGGAACATGGTTATTACTTACTGCAAAGCAATACTGTAGTGCTTTTCAGTCTATACATTTGTGCATCAGAGTAACACCTAAATAAATTAATCACATAGCACAGCTGTCTAGCTAATGGTTAGAGGCTGCACGAGTGAGTCAAGGAAAAAGCGATGTGAAAACTGCCCCTAAACTTTATCTGATCACTTGTAAATATGATTCAGTTTCTCTTTGAACTCAATAGTTTTGTCTTTTCGGAGCAGAAGAAAGTGATCTAGGAAATGCAAATGAAGGTAGAAATCAGAAGGCTCGTGTTAGTATTTGTGACAATACCAGCTGGACTAAAACTGAGCGCATCGCTCTACAGATCAGATGTCTGATTTTGTTACCCCTGAGCTGCAGATGTCTGAATAACGCTGCAAGACTTGAGAGTCTTTTACATCGAATATGATCAGCTTTTTGCAGAAAACTATACAATCTTCAAATATGGGTCTGTTTTCTGTGTGAAACCAAATAGTTGGCAAGAGCTGGTCAGGTGTACAGGATGTTTTGCTGGACGTGGAGAGCTGGGCTCGATGGAGACTTACAAATGGGGCAGTTCACTGGCCTGGCTAAAAATGTGGTAGGTGTTTTGGGTAAAGATCATACAATTTATATCTTCTTGTTCTGCTGATCCCTGATATCCAGCATAGTTGGGATCCATATTAAAACTTTAACATAGCATCATAGTTGCAATTTCGTAGTGTGATACCAACGCTTCACATGCAGAACAACTGAGCAAAAGATCTGTGTCAGCCCTGAGAATTTCTGGAGACAGTTTGAACTTCAAACACAACTGAAAAACAACCTGATCAAATTGCAAGGTGTAGCTGTGGACTGTAGCTTTCAGAACTGCCATTAGCCTGTGTGTTTTAGGAAGAAACAAAAGGTGTCCCAGCAGATCTGTGCTCTTCCTGAAGGTCGTGTCTCACTGAGAGCAAAACCTCATCCAGTTTCACATAGAAAACACAGAGCGTTGCTCCTATAGTTTGACTATAGGACAGATGTCCAACAAATACAGGTTTGTTCTGTATGGGTTTGATTCCCACCTGAATTTTCCCACAAGCCTCAAACGCGTTCAAGCACACAGGTTCAGGGGCAGACCAAGCTCAGCTTTGCTCAAGCAATTTCCCTGTTTCTAGCTGAACCTAAGCTGGGGGTTGGAGGATCAACGTTTTATAGCAATATCACAGAACACAAATTTTCCCAATTTATTTTTAAAACACTGATGTTTGAAAAGTTTGACTGAGTTTCTGCTTTTATTGATACACAGAATTTCCAGTGCAATGAAGCTATGTTTGAGGCCGTGGAACAGCAAGATCTGGATGCTGTTCAGATTCTTCTTTACCAATACACGCTGGAGGAACTGGACCTGAACACACCAAACAGCGAGGGACTAACTCCTTTGGATATTGCCATTTTGACAAACAACGTCCCTATTGCTAGGATACTTCTACATGTTGGGGCAAAGGAAAGTCCACACTGTAAGTAAAACACATACATTGAATTGATTTAGATAATTGCCTGTAGATTATGTTTGCTGCTGTTTTGAGAAGTTAATTACATTACACACACACAAAGTGACGGTTTTTATCATAAAGATGATTGTACCAGCAATTGTACCACAGTGCTGGAGCACATTTGCAGCAATATCTGCTTGCCGAATGCCCGCTCTGTAGATCTTTTTTGTTCTCTATGTCAGACACACCAATTGATGAATCAGGTTCAGCTTCTAATGTGATTAACACCGGGGCAGCTGAGTTAATATCAATACTGAGAAAATATCTTCACAAATATGCAAATAGGAATTGAGTGAGTGATTCAAAGATCATGGTCTGAAATGTGGAGTTTGTAATCAAAAAAGGAAAGGACGATGGGTTGTCTAGACTTGGGTTTATTTTCATTATGCTTTTGATTTTGGCTATGCTGCCTTCAGGAGCCAGGTTGTGTTGAAATCTATCATTTCCATTATCACGGGCTCCTCACTCCTAGTCTTCAAATGGCCTAAAATCCCACTTAAATCAGAATTTCAAAGTTCTACAGAACCAGAGAAAGTTGAAACACAAACCAGACCTTCTCACTTTTATGGAATATCAATATCGCTTCTAACTACATATTGTAGTTATAAAACTATCCTTTGTATTCCTTCATGGGCATTTTTATGCACAATTTGTGGGTTAGAGGGTGACTTACCAACCCAATTAATCAACCATATACCATGACACAAACTCTGACGCCTTCTTGTGTCTAAAAATACACCAATGTATGCGAATTTGTTTCAAACTGTCAATGCCTATATTTAGGACGTTCCCAGCAAGGCTATAATGAGACTGTGTTTGAGGGGTTCGGCCACTGCAGACTCTGCCATTAATTTGAAGTTAGTTAAATTAACAACATTTAGTGCTGGCATGTCAATCTCGGTGCTCCAGGAAATTGCACCTTGAGGCTACGAACATTGCCAGTTTTTTCACTGGCGAGCGTGTGTGCATGTGCGTGTGTGTGTGGAGTTTTTTTGCCAGACCCTCAGTGTTGGTACACCTTTATTGCTTTTCTATGTCCACAGCACTTATATTATCATTTATTCTGGCCTCCTTTAACCTTCCCTGGAGATTTTTGCATAGTGTAGCTGCTCAGTGAAAAGAGTTTTTTAGTTTTATATTTATTTGTTTATTTTTCTGTCATGGTTCATGACTGAGGCTTTAAAAAAAAGTGTGACAGCATTTAGAGTACATGATTGACTGCTGAAGCAACATTCATTAACCATGACAAATCTAGAGGAAAACACAGTCTTGAGTGTTCTAAACAGCAGTAAAAAAGACTAAACTAATTTTTCATTGACCTCATCTGTAAATAAATGCAGTCTGATGGCGAGCAGGGGCAATCATAAATTAGTATTCATTTCCTGTAATTAATGCAAACATGCCTATGAACACAGGGAATATGAATATATAACCACCTAATTTCCATTTCAAAATATACCCACCAAATTTCCACTTCACTTATCTGGATTTTTAGGTTTTCTGATTGAAATAATGGGTGAAGCGTTCTCAATAAAAAGCAAATGATTGTTTTGTTTTTACCTTAAGGGTTTACAGTTGCTACTTGAGAGCAAAATGCAGACAGTTACTTTCAGCACTGAAAACAAAGGTTCACAGCATCTTTGTATCTGGCTTCGTTCTTGTGGCATTGATAGCAGTCACTTTCTGTTCTCTCTAGTCTTTCTGCTTTGCTTTCTGTACTTAACCAACCCTGTTAGAATGAGATCCATTCTGTTCAGATGATCTCAGGGCTGCAAGACCATGATGCAGCACCCAGTGGGATCATTCCCATTTCTCTGGGCTGGGCAGTTGAGCAAGATTTCCCCAGGCTGAGCAGGAGGGGGAGGATTTCCAGGTAAAATTCTGACTCGCCCCAATTTAGGGACAGGACAGTAGCATCTCTTAATCTGATTGCAAGTGTATAGGACAGATGCACAGATCTGGGAGACTGCAAGGCAGAGGAATTCCCCATTCCAAGTGCACACCACACAGAAAGCTTCCTACAGAGAAAACTCATACTCTTCTGATCTATTAGCTGCACTCATCTCATAGCCCCTGTCATAATGCTGTAGAAAAGAGGATCTGGAGGACAGACAGCTTCCATTTGCATCACCTGGGTTGATGCCTGGAGTGGGAAGAACGGCAGATAAGGCAACAGAAAGTAAAACTATGATCTTCGTTTCCACATGGAGCTCAGACTTTATAAATCTTAACAGGAACCAAACATGTCTTAAACACAAAGTAAGATCAGAGGGTATTTTAGTTTGTTTTTAATATTCCACCAACTTAAAGCATATTCCACCAACTTAAAGCATATATGCAATTTCAGTCTAATTAAGACATTTTTAAGCATATGAGAAACTTTGTAAGATAACATTTGCTCCATTTCTTCATGTCGTTAATCCCATTTAAGTGACCAGATCCTTAAGTGGTATAAATTGGTATGCTCTAATCCACTTGATGACAAGATAACTACTGGAAGGCAGAGTGTTCAAGGATTTGACCTTACATATGTTATACCAGAACGTGTGAGGTTTTTGCCACGTAAGTCCACCAGGCAATTACTTTTTCCTTTCCTTGGCAGTTGTTAGCATGGAAAACAGGTCAGCGCATCTGAGTACATTGGTCCAGGAAGCACAGCAGCGAGTTACTGAATTATCGGCACAAGTGATGAGCGAAGGCCTCAGTACAGACACCACAGAAAAAGAGAAGCAGCTAAAAGCCTGGGAATGGCGATCCAGGCTGTACAAGCGCATGAAGGCGGGCTACGAGCACGCGAGTAAGTAGAAGGAAGTAGTAAAATTTAAGGCAAGAACTCTACAAGTGAGAACACTCTGCCTTTCATGAGCAAAGATGCTCCTGCTAACTGATCATCGCAGCACTGCCATGGAGCAGAGCACTGTTGGAGTGGGGAAACTGAGGCATACGGCTAAATGCCTGTCCCAAGAATGGGGAAGAAATGGATGTTAGAACAGCACAGGACCTGAGAGCAGCAAGCACATAGCTCCTTCAGGAGAGAACTGCGTAAAATGGATGAGACCTCCAAGCGATTGGTTCAGGATCTAATGATTCAGTCCTGCTTATTTCTCTCTTCATCTACTACTGGATCTCAGAATTTAAAATAAGATGGTTAGAATATATGAATAAGGGGAAAGAGGGATGGGGACATTGGCCATTTTTCTGTTGTAAATCGATTATTTTTTTTAAAAAAGAATGGAGTTCTTCTAAACATTCGATCAAACAATGGAATTTCATTTTACATATAAAAATGGTGAAAACTTAACATTGGCATCCACATATTACATTTCATCAGTGTAGTAACAGACTAGTTCACTTTAAACAGTTGTACAATGGAGTAAATGTGCATTTGGGCCCATGGGAAGGCGTAAACAAGGCTGAATTATTTCACATGTAGATCTTTTAGTTGTATCCTTTTGTATCCTATGCAATCACTGCCATTAACATTTTTACAACCATCTCTATATAAATGTACTTATAAATAATTTTCTCAGATTTATTGTATTCCAAGACTACTTCTTCAAGACAGATGTAGTGCCCCTTGTACTAGATACTAAATACAGGAAATACAGCAGTCGTGGAGGTTAATACAATGATTTTTTTAAATCAATCCCAGCAGTGAGTTGTGACATTTTTGTGTTTGATTTCTGAATTGGGTCTGATTGATATTCTGGGACTGAAGCTTTTATTTAAAAAAAGAAAGAAAAAGTTAGACCTCAACTGACAACTGTATTTTGGAATTACTACAATGAAATATTTGTGGAATTTGCAATTTCTGAATCACAATAATGTAAAAATGTTTTCTGTTATTTGATAAATTTGTTAGTGAAACCATAAAGGTTTAATTAGCTCTTTGTGGTTTTGTCCTTTCTCTCTCCTCCTATCCGCCCCGAGAGATTTATAGGGGCTTTTCATTGACATAATTAGCATGAATCTGTTTTATTGGGCTACATATATGCAGGAAGATATTTTTAACTGAAAGGAGCCAAAAACCATGATAGAAACAAATGGTGTCCGAAGGACACTGTTAGCAGGGGCACTAATTAAAATGCTCAAAAGGCAGAGAACACAAACACCTACAACGCAAAGCTCACAATTGCAGGGTGATTTTCAGGGGGTTCTTTGAAGACTCAGAAACATTGTTTGAATAGGATTTGTTGTGCTGAAGAGCTGATGTTTTCTCTTCTCTCCCAGGAGCCCCTGAGGCGCCAACCAATGTCTGTCTCATGGTAACGAGCAGTACATCACTCACTGTCACCTTCCAAGAACCTCTGAGTGTCAACTCAGCTGTGGTGACCAAGTATAAAGGTACTGGATCTTTCATTTACCTTAACAATGTATGAAAATGTGGCGCCTAACTACAAAGGTATTTACAAGATATTATAATGCTAGTAATATGAATTTATTTTCCCGGTGAATAGTCGTAGAAGTGGAATTTTCTAAAAGATTCTCCAAAGATGGAATTTTCATTTAAAAAGAAAAATAAATTGACCAAAGGCTTTCTCCATGAGTGCTTTGAAGAAGTTTGCTTGACTCACTGTGGTTAGGACATGGGCTCAATGACTGGGTTGAGATGAGCAGTTATAAAACACAAGCTAACTTTTGGTGCCTGTGGGCTCCTGAAACCATGTGTATCCTTGTTAACGCCAAACCCACACCACCATTCCTTAAAGGAATGTCTCTGGAAGCTGAAACTTTTGGCAGAAGCATCACACAGCTCAACTAATTAACTATTCCAGGGCTGCCACATCATTCTTGGAAGGCTAATACATTTGGGGTGGCACCAGTTAGTTGCAAAGTGGAATGAATAGGAAAATGCTTCCATCTGAATAGCGCTGTTGAATAGGAACAGTTTCAAAACAGAATTTCTGTTCCACAGGAAATTCCAACATTAAAAAAACCCAAAGTTTTATTTAAGATTAGAGAAAAAAAATGAGAAATTTTGTAATTTCTTGTGTAAAGGAACTTCCAGGTTTTCTTAAATGTTTGGAACAGTAAGTTCTTCAGTGTTAAGTGCAGCAATCCACAGCCTCCATCTTCCCGTTGGAGCCCGAGTCCTTCCACAGGCCGAGGGACTGAAAAGCACCATTCTGAACACTGTTCTCAACACCTGAAACTTTCTTTGCCCAGCCCAGGGGCATCAAGGAGCACAAAGCCTGAAAGTCCTCTTAGTTATTTCCCACTGTTCTCTCCTAATCTCTTGTGTTGTGTTTATTTCTTTGCATTAATAATTACAAACTTCTCTGAGAGGTACTTGAATCTTGCATTTCCACACATAGCAAAAGCAGAAAGGCGGTGTTGTGGGGCAGTCTCTTTCACATTTCCATGTGTGGGTGTCACAGGGGTTGCTTCAACAGGAGAGATTCAGAAAGCCCCAGTCCCTTGGGGGTCCAACAGCTCATGGAGCTCCTCTGAAGGTGAGACATGCAGGTGCACAAGGGCCACTGGCATCAAGCACAAGCACCCAAAGAACTGCATGAGTTTATATCATAAAAGGCAGATTCTTTCTTCACCCTGCTTCTGGGTGGAGGTTCCACTCATCCCTGGCTATGCCCAGTAAAAAAAAAAAATTAAGAACTTTTTATTTTCGTAAGAAAAAAACCCCAACCTCCCAGACCTCACTAAAGCCGTCAAAGTGATTCCTTTCCTGATTGCCTCAGTAGAAGGATAAACTACTGTATTACACCTCGTCAGCTGTGCAGTGCTGCAGGAAGTGTGATTTTCAAAAACATCAAAGCCCTTGAGAACCCTAAATCTAATTTTCAGCAATGGGTTGGGTTGCCAGGAAACTAAATTTCATTTAAGGGCTTCCTACTGCCTGGTTTACTTGTGACAAAGATACTTGGGCTCCTAAAACACGTAAGTTCTCTTGAAAATATCAGCCTGCTCTTTGTAAGATGCATATTTTAAACAATACTGAAATATTCTCCACACTCTACTTATAATGATTTTTGATGTTTTCACAGTAAAGTGAATTCCCAAATAGAATTTATTTTTAAAACTCATTTTCTAAAGACTGTAGTATTTCTCTCTCGAGTGTTCATTTGCATGATGTCAATGCTGTTCTCTTTTTGGTGAGCACAAGAGTCAGAGAAATTTAATCCAACTTGACCGAACTTTCTAATCAGAGCAGGTAGCATTGCTGTCGCATTTTGAATTCCCCTCTCTGGTGATCATTTTATGCTTTATCAAGTTGACAGTTAGTTTTGCCAGAACGTTCGTTTTAAATCCTTTGTCCCAGGAGACTTGCATATTTATGGTTAGATAAAAAGAAAGATCATTAATAGCTCCTTTTGGTGACTTTCGGGAATTAATTAAGCACTGTTTGCGGAATTGTTTATTACATTATGGAGTGAGATTCTTTGTGCTAGTTTGAGGGGTCATAAAATGAACCTTTCAAATGATCACTTGCAAGAATGATTAGAACCAGCTAGCAATTACTAGCCCTGAAAGGAGAGCTTGCGAACATTGTGTGAGGATCTTTTTAGTGACATATATAGAGCTCCTATCCAGAAAACTGAGCATTTTGCTAATTCAGGAACAAAAATAAGCTGTTAGGATTTTTTTTTTTTTCCCCTCAATACTCTACCATTTCTTCTCCTATGCAAATTAAAATTCAGGAGCATTTGCAGCAGTGTTTAGGGAATACCTGCTCATTAACAGAAGCTAATAATGTTCTTTTCTCTGGACCTGAATTATAGGGGATAAAAACTGACATCACGACTATTCAGTTTAGTTTAGTTCCCTGAAAACATTGGGAAACTGCCAATTCCTTTTTTCTGTGTCATCTTTTATTTTTTTTTAACATTTTTTTTCCAAAGCTTTATTTGCCCAAATGCCATTTAGAAACAGGGCTTGGAACATTATCTAACTGTCTGCTATTTTCCTGTGTGTGATCTTTTCCCTTGTTAGCTGTATAGCTTACAAATAATAATACAGCAGAATAATACTTTGCGCTCACTCTCTAACCACTAAAACCATCTCACTTCATTAGGAGATTTAATTTTAACCACACACGGTGAATGGGTATTGACTTTGGTGTCCCAGCTGGATGGCAGCTCAGTGCCTGCGTTCTGGTGAGCCACTGTTTTCGGGAGCCAGAGTATTCTTTACTTCCTCTCCTGGATTGTTGTTTAATGTTGCAGGCACCATCCTAATGGGTCCCTTCTGTTCCCCTCCAGAGAAGGCTACAGCATGGTGGTGGCTGACGTGAAATGATTCCTATGTATATTGTAACCTAGTAAAGTGTTTTGAGGCTGGAAGCAGACAGGCATGACATAAATCAATAATAATAGTATATAATCTGCTCTGTGGCAGAGAAAGATTCAAAGCCAGAGACACCTCACCCCAGTCAGTTTTAGGAAGGATGTGAAGCATCATGGTAATCTTGAGAAGCAAAACCCTTGCCCTTGGCTAATCATACCCTAAAGCCAAACTTCACATCCCATCGTGGAAGTATTTAAGACCTGCTTCAGTTTTACATCTTTGAAAATGTATCAAAACATTCCACACCAATTTACTCAGCCTTGTTGAACCTCTTACCATTTTGCATGGGCTTCTACTTGTCCCTGTGAGTACACAGAAACAGCATTTACTGTATGTTTTGCAATTATATATTTAGTTTGTCTATCAATAATTGACTTGCCATGTTTGATCAAGTCTGGATTTGTTCCATAACAGACTTCCTGCAGTGATCCTTCTGGTATTGTACAGTAGGTTTGGTTCCAGACAGTTCTGGCTATATGTGTACATATATTCATATATGGCGTCTCCATCTTTCTTCTCCACTTTTGTGGCAACCAGCTGTTCACACAGCAGTGTTGGAGTAGGACAAAGCAAGCTTTGCTTTCTTTGATTTCTAGAAGAGCCCTTGTTATGGAAATGAATGCTTGTAGAAGTGGATCTTAGGTATGAAAATGTGGTGCTTTAATATTAATATCCATGCATCTTACTGAAGTAGGTGCTATGTCACTGCTTGATCATGTGCCAGTTTATAGTAGAATTAAGTAGCGTTCTGCATTCAACTTGATCTTGAAACCCTTTTCACTTATTATTCAAAGTTTCTTTGTATATTTTGAAACTCATTCTTTCCTTCCCCAAAACAGTTTTTACTCCATAAAAAGGAAAGAGAATACATTTCTTTGTAAAATGTTTGAATTTATCCTGCTGAATAGGTGTGGTCTGATATTTTTTACAGTAGCTCATTTATGGCATTTTATTAGGTCTCCTGGGCACTTTATTTGCACATTACATTTTGGTAGCTAACAGGACTGTGCAATTTGACTTCTATTTTTATGCCTTGCAAGTAGAGAAATGTATAAACGTTGAAACAAACCTTTCTATTTCTAGCTCCTGTCAATGTCTCTAGTATGTATAGGACTTAATATAAAATTTAACCACTTCTATTTTTTTAAAGTTTTCAGTGTACTTAAAACCACCTTTGAACAGGGAT
This sequence comes from Patagioenas fasciata, assembly GCF_037038585.1. Lineage (NCBI taxonomy): Eukaryota > Metazoa > Chordata > Aves > Columbiformes > Columbidae > Patagioenas > Patagioenas fasciata. The sequence goes on along the minus strand of NC_092537.1, from coordinate 4,252,750 downwards.
CACGTATTAAGTGATGGCGTAATTAACTAATGGAGTTGATCAGACACCAGTTACTCAATTCAATCATTCTTCTGCTTTGTTTTTGATAAATGGCTATGAGAAAACCCAGGCGTATAGGCTGTGCTTTTATCTTTCTTTGGTGTCTAAAAAAAAAAAAAAGGCTTATATCATGACATTGCTTACAGTCAGTGGCACGACTGGAACTCAAGACCTTCAGCTTCTGCCTTGAAAGAGGTTCCTGATGCAGCGGATCTTTTAATCCATGGGTTTGGGAATCCTTCCTCACTGGAGACTGAACAGAATGTCTTCAAAGGGGTTGTGGCAAAGTTTGCCCGCTCACCACATTGTCTGAAGTCTTCTCTGGTCCATCATGGACTTTTTCTGGTTCATTTACAAGTATAAAGAATCTAGAACTTAGTCAGTTTGCCTCTCCAACAAGAACCAGAACCTGATGCTGTTCTAGTAATTAGATCCAACCCACAGAACCGATAAATGGCAGTGAATTTGGAATTGGGCCTTTGGATCTGCTTCAAGCTCTTTCCTTGAGTATCGAACATAAATTGCAGGGTTTACTGGTTTCATGCAGGAGTGCCCAATTAGTTCACGCATGAACACCCAATCAATTTATGCATGAGCACCCACTTAATTTAGTAATGAACACCCAGCTGGTTCGCACATGAGCACCCAATGAGCTCATGCACCAGCACCCACTGAGCTCATGCCGGATTGCCGTGTTGGGCACATGCAGCAGGTTCCAGCGGCCGAGGACCAAAGGTGTGGGAGGAGCTCAGGACGTGCCGGGTGCTGCTCACAGCTCTAAACGTGATGGAAAAACCCATCGCTGAGCAGAGCCCTGTGGGGGGGGACCAGGGAAGTCGACAGTAGGAAATGGGAGGACAGGTGTTTGGTTTAAGTTGAGCCTGGGAAAAGTGGTGGAAAGATGTTCACCTAAATGTTGGTTTGTTCATGTTTTCTTCTCACTCTGAATAAGGGATTAGAAGTTTGTGTTAACTGGCAATAAATGAAGTAAAAATGCCCCAAATCCAGACTGTTTTGCCTGCAACACCTGGCTCCAGTGCTAGGGAAAGGTAAAAGCTCTTTAAGTTACTGTAGGGATAAGTTTATAAAGAAATAAAAGTCTTACATAGAATTAACATCTATGCAGCTAAGTCTCTCTTTAAAAATATCTTACAGAAGAACCAGAGGAAAAAACAGTAGAATCCCATTAAACAGATTACTTGAAGCAGGGTTTGTGTATTTACTTTCTTTGTTAACAGTGCTGTGCAGTGCTCTGCTTTGTCTACATTGCAATAGTTTACCTTTGTGTTTGCATTTTCCCAGATGCTCATTATTAATTAGATTTTAATGCATTATGTTTGGGGCAGAAGCTGAGCCTAACCCATGCAAGCTTCACACAAACGAGTAGACCTTACATTCATAAACTACCCCACCAGCTTTGGTTACACAGATTACATGAGGAAAATGTCCCCACTGGGAGTGGAAATTCGCAGAATAAGAGCCAATCCTGTTATACCTTTCTAGGATGTGAAGCCTTTGCATAAGAACCCTGTTTATTCTCCAATCCCTTTTCACGGTTCTAACATGGTTTTTCTCCCACAATTCTTTCCCCAACCAGCGTGGGATGTTTGTCATTGCAGGGCTGAGACACAAATCTTGGCTGTTATTATAATCCACTGTGGCTTTTTAACCACTGGCCCACATTGGAAGGCACTATGCACCCACATGGCATGTATTCTTAGTTATTTATAAAATGTTAGTAAGAAATGTCATGTTCATCAACAGAAAGAAGTTCCTTCTTGTACGGGAATAGCTGACCTTCCTACAAACAGATAAAGAATTGTCAGTAGGAAGAAAGCTAATTAAATACTTGAGAGAAAACAACTTTTAAATTTTCAATATTTTAAAAATTTTCAATATTTTTCATTTTCTCTTGGTGATAATTCCATCACAATGCAATAAAAATAATATCTTATAAATCGTTTATACAATGTAGATTGGCTAGAAGATGAACTAGTGAAACCTTGATCAAGCAAAGATGTGTCTTTGGCATCCAGCCTGCTGTCATAATGCTTCCCATAAATATCAAGGCATAAAATAGAGTATTCTGGCCTGAGTCATCCAGACAGAGCCACAAGAGAGGTTATTTAGCATCACTGGGCATTATCAGCAGGTGTAAAAGGTAAAGGAGCCCACAGGTGCTTGGGAAGAAGCTTTGTTGCAAATAAAGTATTTGATTATATAAAAAAATATCTGAAACAAATACTGTGAAGCTTTATAGCCAAGGAAGTTTGGAATGAAGCCGTGCTCTCTAGGAACAGCCTGGGATGCTGCTCTTGGGACCCTTCTTGCCGCTGTCCTGACTTGTTCTGGTGAGAGTCCCTTCCACCCACCCGCAGCTCTTGCACACGGAAACACAGCACTGCTGTATTTACTCCAGGTGGACACAGAACTCTTTGTTTGCATCTTTTCGTTCCTCTTCAGCCTTATTGATGTTGCTACTGACCCGCTGCAAAGAGCCTTGAATAAGTTTACAGAAACAACTGAAACAATAAGTAAGTTCCAAAATAATGAATGCTAGTACTTAGAGCAGTGAGCAGCGAGCAGCTCAGGTTTTAATTCAGGTAGTACCTAGAAATCTTAGTCCTAGGCCATGGCTACGCTTTTTTAACTTCTGTGTTTGCACAGCAATATGTCTAAATCCTTCACGCGTTGTAGTAAATCCCAGTTAGAATCCCTAAAGAAACAAATAAAAGTTCACCTGTCCCTTTTGTAAACGTTGTGGCTCATATCATATTGTGCCTGTCTACACTCTTGCCAAGCAGAATGCAACCAATTCCAGACATTCTAAGCTAGTGGGCATTTATGGATGAATTATATCCTTTGGAAAAAAAAATTAATCTGTGGGAACAAATACAAACTTCCCAGTGCCAAACATTTGTTTTTTCCTAATGGAAGCGCTGTGCTGGGATCTCTGTCAGTACTCCCTCCAGCTGGTATGACTTGTCCTCCTCCCATCATTCTTTGGAGAATTTCCAAACATGAGAGAGGCATGAACAGAGCCTGAACCAAAATCTGCCCAGAAATTGGTTCCCTTCTTAATTCAGGCTGGAAAGAACAGTTCAAGGCAGGTAGGAGGAGCTGACTCAATACAACAAACAATATTCTCAATCTAAGCTGATGATGCTGGCTGTACCAACAAACTGATTCCTGCTTTCACTAGTGTTCAATTCTCTTCAATTGTGTTATGCTTCTAAATGTTTGTTTAGTTAGTTTCATCCTGATTTTATTCATATCACCAGCAGTGTTCAATATCCTTAAATCAAGTTGCTAAGACACTAGGAGTGTAAATTATGAAAATTATTTCTTAAAGATCAGCAGGCAGGAAAAGATGGTGTGAAGTGGTTTCTGGTGTTAGTGCTCTCTTTCAGCTTTACATTTCAGAGGAAGCTATTGAACTAATGCAATTATTTGTTTGGAGGCCCTTGGAAACACAAGCCAAGGTCACAGTGTCCTTCATCCCAGGCCCTGGGTGTGAGGAGGAAGGGAAGAGACTCTTTGCTGCTTAAGTCTGGGTTAAAAGCCAGAGCTGCATGATGCTTTGCACAAGGTCACACAGCAAGTCAGTAGCAAAGGCAAGAATAAAACCCAGAATCCCAGCCCAGTACGCTGTTCTGTAGACCCCATCAACTTAGCAACAGAAATCACGTCCCACAGTCTAATTAATCTACTCAGCAATTCAGTGAGTAACTTAAGTGCAAGCAAAAACAAACGCCAAGAGAAGTGACAAAGTCTACTGTGGTTTGGGCTATTTACTTCACTTAGGAGAAGGTGCTTTCCTGAAGGAATCTACAACAGGAGCTGTTTTGTGCTTTGCTTTATCTCATCTGTCTGTCAACCTCTTTGATGAGCTGTTTAAGGTGTGCCCGGAATAACAGAAAGATAGCAAGTGGAAAAGAAACAGGTGAAAATAAATTTCTACCTTTATTTTAAACTGCATGAATTGAGTATTAAAAAAAAAAAACTTGGCCACAAGTAGGTTACATAACTTTAGCCAGTCTAAAATTATGTGCCAGCAATTTACATGAGTTTTATGTAACTGTTTATACTGCTGTTTATTTAAAAATTACTACTTATCTTGGCGACCGCAGCAACACATCGTGCATTTGCTAGCTCTGGAATACAGGGCACCTTCATTAAAACACATAGTCACCAATATATTAAACACACAAAAAACCCCTGCTCTGACATAACGTGAAGTGTCAGATGGAAAGCCGCAACAGCGAAGACATTCAGCGTCCACGACAAAGCCGGCTTTGGGGTGTTCAGAACAGGACTGGAACATGCTCCATCCTTAATTCACCCAACAGCTTTCAGGTCCTTTACAGCACAGTTGGTGCGGGCTACAAGACCAGCTCTTGTTCCTGGGCTCTTATAAAGGACCCTCTTCATCTTCAGATTTTTCTACTTAAGCATTTTTATGCCCAACTTTTAAAGCGCTGGGGTGAGCCAGCCTTTTGTTCTGTCTTAAAGTCCCAAGTACTTGAGAGTTACACAAATGGTTGATGATTTCTGGTTACTACCAGAACAGTGTCTCCCAGTGCTCCCTCTCAGAAAGTAGGTAAAGACCTAGAAAAAACTTCATGATGGTTTGTTCATGCACAAAGTTACGTAATTTTTAGATCCAGGTTAATCACAAGGGTAAGAACAGGGATGTGTAGCTTTGTATTGGTACCAGAAAGAGCTCCAAATGTCCCACATAGCCAGAAAGTGTGAGCAATGCTGCCCCAGTAAATGTAATATAGGTCATGGGAATTTGTCCCTTGTTGTTTTGGGGCCTGCTGTAACAAGGTGCTCTACCTCTCCTTGCCTTCATTTTCCCACCTATAAAATAGGGGCACTGGTATTCGTATCCTTCTAAAAGGTTTAAAAGCTGATGAATTAGTATAGTCACGTATTATGTATTATTTTTAGACAACCACGATGGTAGAAAGCTGAAATCTGGCAATGTATGACAGGAGATCTAAACTTAATAAGTTATCAATGACTTAGGTTGATTTGCATTTCTTCAAAGTGGTATCATGTCATCCTCTTCTGACTTGTAACAGTAAAATGATGGGGAAAAAGTTTGTTAAAATCAGAAGCAAAAAATTCCAAAATCTGTTGTGATTTTCTTCATGACAGATATCATGAGTCAGAGAATGACATTTTGTCAAAAATAGCAAAGCTTCAGTGTATCCTGTTGATATGTTTTCAGTAGTACTTGGAAACATGGGGGAAAAGAAGGCGCTATTCCAACACAGCTGTTCAGAAAATGTTTATTTTTCAGTTATGGAAATTTTTATTGAAACTGGGGGGCAGGGTTTTTTCCCAAATGTGAGGTTTTAAAATACACGTAGTTTTGTTTTGTGCCACCTAAAGTGCAACCTCCCCACTGCCCCTCCTGCTGGGCAGCACCCTCGGTCATGCATGGGGACTTGTATGAAGACAGGATTTGTTGGCACAGTCTGTCTTGGGTGACACTATCTGGCTTTACACAAACCTTGGAAAACAAAACGGTATCTGAAGTGACTGCAAACATGTCGATAACATGTTTAACAGTTAGAACAGGGTTCCTCCAATTCGTCCTTCTGGAAAACAGACAACGTGTCTTAAGTTTGCAGCATGTATACTCAACGATTTAATACAGTGGCGTTATAAACCAGTTCAATGGTAGATACAAGCATTCTTATAATTAAGTTGTCAATAAAAACCTACAATATGGTACCATAACAGTCTCTGTATTTTCATACTGATGTACATAGATAGCTTCCAAAAACAGACAGCAGTAATTAGGTATTTAGAACCCGTGGCAAAATACACTGGAAAAGTTCAAAGACAAAAGACAAAACCGATACCCTCTTCATTTCAGCAAACACAAAAATGGTGCAGAACATGCTGTGCATTCACAAACTGCAATCAGAGAAAAGGAGCAATTAAGAAAGAAAAGAAAAATGAGTTGTGCTATTGATACTTGGCTATTTTAGAAAAATGTGTTGGCAGTTAGATGGTGTATATACCGAACGAGAAATTCTGTGAAGCCTTTTTCTTTTAATGTGAAAATACCAGTATAGCACAGCCAAAAGACGAAAAGTCGACATGCTGAAATTAAAATATCTATACCCTCTGATATCTTCTAAATTGTTGCCTCCAATACTACATGCAAACAAAGTAGCTACAAACTATTTTGTGAATCTAAAAGGGAACGTTTTGGGTTGAATTCTTTACTTTGGTGTAAGTCCAGAAAATTGATATGATTTTCCCATCTGTCCAGTGGAATGATTTAAGAGATTCATTTGACTATGGTTTTGATAGGTTTTCATGTAAGTTCGAGTCTGAAGGTACAAGTTATTAAGTTCCAGAGGTATGACCCTGGGATTAACCTTGACTATAATCACAGTACCTGTCATTACTAAAGCATAATTTAAGGAAAAGAGGCTGGTTTCCTACCTGCAGCTTTCAGTTCCCCACTTACATATATCCTTTTTTTCATGGTCTGCTGGATACTACTGTACACGGATGTTAATTTTTGGAAGTACTGAGGAAGAGCAGTGACAGCAAGACTTGTAATTTCATAACCCCTTAAGCAGGAATATGAGGCACCAGTACAAGATGATGGGAGGACTTGGGTGAAGGTGCCATTGTAACTGAGGCTGCAGGACAGGCTGGGAACGATGTGTCAGCCCAGCACCACTTAATTCACTTCAAAAATGGACCCAATTTAATAGGTCCTTGTGGAGCTCTGTAATTTCAGTGACCACAGCAGAATGAGGCTTGGACAAGGGAGCCAGAACCCACTGTAACCAATGAGGAGACTCTAGTGAGTGTCGGAGCTCATCCAAGGAGGATATTTCTACACAAATCAGCCAGGGCGACGAGAGTTTTGTGGACCAGCAGAGCCAAAAGGACTCTCTGCCCATGCCTACCCATGCAGATCCCTTTGTAAAGCAGTGCTCTTTGGTGGTTTGGATGCACCAGCTGCCAAATGGCATTAGCAGGTCCAAATCCTCTACCGACTCTTTTGCACTACTACTCTTCCTTTAAAAGGAAATTGTTTAAATGAGGGCGAATGTTGACTGAATGTCATTTGTATTGCAGTGTATTTTTAAGCATTCCTCCCTGAAAAGATTTTCAGCAATATTTTTCTTTTCTCTCTCATACACAGAGATACAATTTAAATATTGTGTGAAATCTTGCTAAACATTATTGTTAAACATGACTTTCAGTATTCAGACGGAATGCGAAACTTCTGGAAGAAAACTTAACCTGTGAGTGATTCAAGTACTTTGATTTCTTCACTTGGACTGGTATCTGATTTGATTTTCTCCTGCTATTTGTTTCCTAGTGGAATGGAGCTCTTCAGAAGACTTTTCTCCTTTGCTTGGTGAAATAATTATGGATAATTTTCAGTCTTTGAGGTGCACCATCACAGGTCTCAGAACAGTAAGTGCCAAATGACTCGTTTAGATCTTGTTGTTCTGTGCCGCCACGGTGATGCACAGACACTGATCATTTGCATCCATGACTGTTGGGAATAGCTGTAGAGTGCATTTCTTCTAGCAACAAGTTCCAGTCATTGAGCACAATACGTCTGGTATCCATAATCGAAATATCACAAAGGAAGAGACAGACAGTGTGACTTGTTTCAGAAGTTGTCATGCTGAGGGGAGATCAGGAAACATGGGAGTGAAAGCTGCTGTTTTCTGGATCACAGGCTAAAATAACAGTTCTTTCCCTTCTGCTTCTTCCAGGAACACACAGGTTGAGGGCAATCATTTCATTTTTAAAATGTATTTTTGTATAAATATTTTATGCTGGTAAGAACTGGGTCAGCAATGGAGAAAATGGATGAATATTCATATGCATTCTTAAGCAGAATAATTTTAACCATGTGTCTGAAAGTCTTTTCTCTACATGCTGTTCAGGGCAATTTGTGCAAACAAATTTTTATTCACAAAATATTTGATGAAAATAAAGCTTACTCAAAATACATCTCTTTCCACTGGAAACATCATTAGAGGGGCCCAATCCAGCATCCTTGGAGCTGAAGCCTCCCCAGTGAATTCACTGGGTCAGACCTACAGAGTTAGAGTAGGGGGAGCTCTGCATGTGACCATTGGCCAGTGCCCCAAAGCACAGGCTCTCAAAATGAGAGAATTAACTTTAAAGAGCAAGCAATGGACACAATATAAAACCCTCTACATAGAATAGAAAAAAAAATTATGGATTTTTCTAGCATTTATCTGAAGAAATCTTTGATTTGAAGCACACTGTCTTCCAGGGAGCTGAGCCACAATCTGCATTTACTCTGTTTCTCATTTTCTAACACCAAAACAGTCACTATTCCTAAGTTAAAACCAAGCAAGCTTGCACAGTCGCTGCGATAGGCACATATTGAGAACAGTGCTTACAGTGTGTTTGTCTATACTCTCCAAAGACCATAACTCCAGTTGTTTCCATTTGCAGGGCCAGAGGTATTACGTCCATGTTTCAGCATACAACATGAGGGGATGGGGACCTCCACGCAAATCCACCCCTGCATATGCTTCTCCTTCAAGTAGGTTGAGTTTGTCTACCTTCCCAGTTTGATTAGTGAGGTTGTTTTGTAAGAGTTTCCCCACTTTCAAAGAACAGAAAAAGACAAACGTTCTGGAGTTCATGATTTAATTGCCATGTCGTCTAGGAGCGAAATAAATAAATATGTAAAACTCAAATATCCTTCCAATCCCCCAAAATAAGCAAAATAATCATTTATGTATGTTTGTTTGTCTAAGGTTTTATTCTTCTCCAGTCCTTTGACAGAATGTTGTCATCTAGTCACTAACACTTAAGAAAAATGATAAATACTTTGACCTTCATTGCTTTTAATAGAGCTCTGTTATATGGAACCTCATTTGTTAGTATGTGAATGGATCAAAACCTGAATCTGTGCTGCTGAAACCAAAACACATGTATCATATGTAATTTTGTATTCTGCCTTATAGCACTATAGATCCCATTCATTGGACCATTCTTATAGCGTCCTGTAAGTAAAATACTCCACTGTGGACACGCATGTTAATAGCATCTAGCCCATAAGCAGTACAATATTCTAAACATGTCCAAAAGTGTTCCTTCCTTTTCAAATCTGTGACAGGTTTTCTCAAACTCCATTAGGACATTTTTAATCTATTGTAATCGCTTTGTATTGTTACTTCCTTTTGCAGACTTGGTGCTCAATGCCAAACTGGCTCAGCATATTATGGCTTCACTTGTATTGATTAATGCAGTAAAGCGGAACTTTCCATTTTATTGCATTAGCACTTGTTTTTATTAGGCTAATGTAACAATTTAATAACCTTGCACGCTTATGGGAGAAAATAAAGCAAGCTGTACCTATTCTCAGTAGTCGTAATAGAGAGGCTTGGACAAATGAGGCTCTTGCAGTACCATTGTCCTGTTTCGCTTCAATTTTGCTCGTTTACCCCAGAATAAAGCCAGAAATAGCCTAAAGAAATATTCTGTTTAAAAACAAAAAAGTGCTAAATCGTGGGTCAAAATTCTGCTCTTGACTATGTGGGTAACTCACTACTATGGAGTTGTTTTGAATAACTTAGTGACATGCAACTACTTTGACTATGCCCAGGTGCAACTACATGGGATTTGCTTCCACAAACCAAAAGTTGACATCAGCTAAGAAACAGACTCTTTTGCAGTAGCTGCGAGTTATTCAGCTAAATATCCCCACAGACCAGGGCACCCCTAGCAGGATAGCTGACATTTAAGACTGTAGCTTTGTACGATACGACCTTCTGCTTTGAGCATATTGTATTGTCTTCACTGTCTATTCCTTCTCCGCTGTCATTAACCTCCTGAAATCTGACAGTATGTTCCAGTTCCGAGTCTTTAATATACAAGGGAAGTTTTTCTGTGGAATTCAGTGTATCTACACAAAAACTATAAAGAGAATAAAGTTCATTTCCCATGTTCAGTGTCTCAGGGATTCTGGGCTTTAGAGCAGCAGAATGTCCCTGACTTCCTGGGGTTAGGGCCATGTTCTCACATGTAGGTGCTCAGAGCTGCTGAAGTACCTGCAACAGCTATGGTGGGTGTTTCTCTGAAAGCAGGCAAGGTAACAAGGCCTTTTGGATTTCTGTGTAAGAGAGCAGGAGCGTCACTTGAAGTGTATAGGATTTTTTGTGAGTTTATGGCAAAGAAAAATGTTTCTTCATGGCTATAAATGTATGTTTTCTTCTTTGGTGGACACAGAGGCTTTAGGCTGACTCAGCTCACTGTATTTGGATAGCTGGCAAGAATGTGGTGTTTTCATTAAGTATTCTTAGTGACACGTGCTTAAGCTTTACAGTAAGTGAGACCATCAGGGCCTAAATGTAAATTATTTCAATAATAAAATTTAGCTTGAGAGACAAGATGCTATTTACTGCTGCAGTTACTGGGGGCAGAGCTTCTTCATCCGCATGACTATCTTCACCCATTTTTGAAAACTAGCAGATTTGTGCTTGGCAAGAAGGCAGCAACCTGAAATTACACCAGTGTTGCATAACAAAATATGGCCCTAAGCTAAAAATTAAATGTGAATACATTAATTCTCCACAAAGGTGTCTGTGACAGCAGCCAGAAAAATATGCAAGGGAAATGAAAGGTTTAGGGCTTCATCCTGATCTAATCCAATCCCAGAGCATCAAAGGTTAGAGACAACCTTGGAGATGTATCCGTGTAGCATGACAGAGAGTACTTGCCACTGTCCTCCTGTTTCCCCCACATACCGCAGCAGCCTGGAAACTGGTGGCCAGTTTCGTGCAGCTGGTCTGTGAAATCATAGTAGGTAGGAGCATTTCTGGGCTTATTCATTTGCATGTGAGTGATGAACAAGGGGGAAGTTGGTCTGGTTTCCATGTCATTTTTAAGGTAGTCAGCAATCTGGAAGCTCAAAAAGTTTGGAAGCTACTGGGACAGAGGAATTAGGTTGTCCCAAACACTACCAGTTTGATGACATCAAAGCACTTTGGGATTGGTGAGTTCTAGTTGATTGCTCTTGGCTGCTCACAGGAGATCGAGGAACTGGCCTCCCCACACAGAGCTATAAATGCAGCTGGTCCTTGATCTCCACAATAACACTCAACATGCAGCACAGCCACTCTGCAGCTGTTACCACTGCCCACGGGCTATCAGGGTAGCGAATGTCTTCTCTTTCTGCCCTTTCATGGGGCTTATTTTAGCTGCTATACTAAATGGCAACAAATACATATTTCTGTCCCTGGCATAATGAACTCCTTGGAAGGAATCCCTGACTCCAAACTTGTACTAGAAACCACATCTGTATATATAGTGAGTGAGCAAACTGTTTGTTGGTGACTGTGAACATGGCCTATATGCCAGCAAGATGGAAGCACATCTCCCTTGCAAACAGATCTCTTGATACCTTGATTAGAGTCAGGAAACTGGTGCAATACCTTTTTCTCATCATAAGGAAAGCAGCCAAGTCTGGAATTAAAAAGCTCCCCTCTGATGCGCACACTTTCATCCTCCTGTTTGTGATGAGATTGTCTGGTTTTATAAAACCAAGACTGAGGTTGTAGCTAGCAGCAAATGAGTGAAAACAAAGTCTTTTGTAGGTTGAAGTTACGTGGGACACAAACCGCAGCTTCTTGCCTCACGAGTGCAGTGCTGAGCAGACCGGAGGCTCCAGGGCAGGAATTGCCGGCAGTTGTTGGGCCTCTGCTGGGAGCAGATTCTCAAAAGCAATTTTACTCTGAGTGTGTTTCTGTGACTACAGAGCTAGCTCTGGTTGCAGGAAGATGTTCATCCTCTGCTTTGCATTCAGTTTCCTGCATGACCATAGGAGAGTCATTCAGGCTCCTGCTGTCTCCACAAAACGCAAAAGGAGCAGGAGCGTGATCTCAGTGCGGTACCGAGCGTGTCGGCACGATAAAGCTGAGCGCAGCTCTGACACTGCAGTGACAGAGCCTGTTTACGTACAGAAGAGAAATAGCCATTGTCTACTGAATCACTACAGGAGCTGATAGTGAGCGCTTTGTTAATAATCATTGTGATTAATTACCTAGCTGGCACAAGGCAAAGGAAACTTATTGTACAACAACAGCAGACTTTAAAAAACATGCCGTTTTTCCCTGCATGCCCAGATGTAAAATTCCTCTAAAGCCAAGAAATATCAGAGGCAAGAAAATATTTTAAAACCTTCTCCTGCTCCTTTGTGTTTCATTTCTGTTTATTTCCTTTGTTCAATAGACTGGAAAGACTGCAGCGGAAGAGAAGCTCGGCACAGGGGACACACTGAGGCCCTGGAACGTCTCCTTCAGCAGGTTCGAGCAGCTCATCAGCATTATAATTGCAGAGGTAAGGATAAATATCTATGTGGTAGGGCACCAGCTGAAGCCTCTGTGGCGCCTGTAATTTTAGCAGTTTTCTAACTAGGTCATACCTTCTCATTCATCAGGAAAAGAAAGATATTAATATTGGTCCATCTGGAATCACTTTAGCGCGCTATCTTGTGCTTAACCCTTGAAATTAGTGGGATGAAAACATCTGCAAGCTAGAATGCACACAAGCACAGACACACCCTTTCTCCCTCTGTACCCCACACACCTATTGATTTGTTTTTTGCTACAAATTGGATTGCACTAAAACATTTCAAGGATCTCTCTTGTATTTTTTCATATAAAGAAATACTTTAGAGAGTTAACAACTGCTTTGGATCAAAAGAGGGGACTTGGCTGCCTCCAAATGGAAGACACTAAGTACTCTAGTGGATGTGATGCCAATCTGTAATGAAAAATACTTGCGCAATGCAATGGGAAGATAAGATTGCTGCATTTTCAAATAGAATGGATCAAAACTAGGAGAGAGTTCGAATCTCAGCCAGCACTTTGCTCTTCATTCATGAGAAACAGACTGTGTCTTTAATAGCTCAAGAGCCAGGGCAACAGCTTGGCATTCTTTTTAAAGCATATATAAAAACTCCTGTTCTATATGGGTTGTTGAAAAGTACTATTTATTTTCTTAAAATAAACTTTTAACTGGAATAATGCTTCACTGCAAAGGAACTTATTTTAAACTGAAAAGTTAAACCGTGAAGTTTTCATTTTTCTTCACCTACTATGAGTGTTACATCAAGCTGCATCAATTGATTTAAAATCATAGAAATACTTGGGGCTAAAGTCATCTGGGTGAAATTGAAAGATGCAGCCTTTGTTCTTTACGTGCAAATATGTCACTATCATGATGATCTGGAGTCCGCCACAACCCATTGTAACCATAGCAACTTAAACTATCCAGCTATGTTGCTTGGAAAGGCAGAGGAGATATTGCAAGAAAATGTTGTTTCTCTAAAATTCATACAAGGATTATCATTTGCAGGTGGTCTTGGTACTGAAAATACAGATGATGTATCTATCACTTACGCAGCTTTTTCATGCTGTTAAAGTCTTTCTTCCACAGTACAGTTTTTCCTTTCTGAAGTTAGTGCATATCTCACATCTTTCGGGCCACCTTCCTCGTCAGCAGGGAATAAGTGATGGAATATCTGAGAATATTGTTGGTATAAATTGGTTTACTGACATGCCAGCCCAGAACAGAAGCCGTTATAAACATGCAGAAAATCCCTCCTTTTGAGAATCTGATACCAGTGTTTGCTCCTTATAAAATTCCACTGCTCCAGAAATGAACCCCAGTTTCAAAGCAAAGCACAGACAATTTTGTTCATTTCCTAACTCCTTTTCCTTAAATCATAAATAAAAACAATCTAGCAAATCTGTTTAGCTCAGAACATTTTCTTGCATGTCTGAAAGAGGATGTAGTAGCTTACATGTGGCGGTACTACACCGTGGAGTCAGCCTGAGCAACACCCTTGCCTCCAACCAAATAAAAAGCTCATAATTGCTTGTAATACTAGCATTACATAGTAGTATATTTTGGATAAATCAGGATTGTAACATAATAGGAGAGCCTTTGGAAGTTGCCTTAAATATGTGACTGATGTTAATCCCTTGTATTTCAGTAATTTGGTAAAGAAGGAAGACAAAGAGTTTGCAGAAAGAGTAAGAATCATGACATCACTTTGAGTCTGAAATTGGATTCTGGTATTTATCAGTCTCAGTGAAATCTGAGCAGTTTGATCCAGGATCTGAGATAAGGAACCATATATGTCTGAAAAGCCCAAATAATGGCTTTCACTTCATATTACACCGAGGCCTGAGCTAGATTCTTAATGAATGTAAATGAGCATGATTCAACTGCCATGGACTGCAGTCAGCACGGATATGCTGTTACACATCAGCTGAGGACCTGCCCAGGCATTTGTCCATTCTTTACCATGCTTCTCTTTACCACACTTTGTGACATCTAATATTGTAACCTCTGTTTTCCTCATTTGTTTTAGAGATGTAGTAAATAGCTGGACACTGTAGGGTATCCTTGACTCTACTTACAACCACTGATTTGCTGTGGTGTATAGATCAGAATCGAGCTCTGTATGAATTAAAGCCATGTGAGCACAGAGCCAGGATGCAAAGCTGGGCTCTTGGCACCCTGGTTTTCACCAAGGGAGACCCCACTCGTGCTGCTCAGGCTGGCTGAAGGAGAGTGGAGGAGGAGTGCAGGGAGGTGGAAAAAACTGAGCAAAATCAATTGAAAAAGTCTGAGATTACTTGGATGACACAGGCAAAAGCCTAAGGATGCGGAGGAGCTGGAAGAGCATGGTCGTGCACTAGCGCTCTGTGATCTGGGAGGGTGAAATTGCCCAGATTCCACCCAGATCTCCTGCCCAAGTCTGTTCATTCAGGCTCCGCGCTGCAGCCTGCCTTTTGCCCTGTGCTTTGCATTTCGGGGGCTGGAGCAAATGAGCTTACAAAAATACCAGGAAGAATACATTGGAATGTACAGTGAGTTTAAGAGCTTTTGGAATTAGATCAGCTGTTGCTTTTGAACCTGCTCTGTGATATGATGAAATCTCCTAGGGAATTACTTAGGAAGCTTTGCTTTCATATGTTTAATCTTCTGGAAAACTCTGATGATTACAAACAACAGTCATCCATTTGTCTTCATAATACCACGCTACAGACTATCATAACTGAGTTACTACAATTGTATGTCCTGGCAATACTTCAAATGTATTTTCTAAGTATTTTTTTCTTGTAGATCATTCTTTCAAAACAATTCTGAGTGGATTAAGTAATTGTGTGATGCTTCATTAAGAAAGGAACCCAACTCTTCAGTGAAATGCTTACCAGATATTTTCTTTCTGAAATTGGGTTGAACTGTGTTTTACTAGACAAGTCAGAGGTAAAATAAAAATGCTCTAATTGTAATTTGATTCACAAGCGGAGCGCATGGTTTTATTGCATTTAACAAAGAGAAGGATCTCTGATTCCATTGGGCATTTAAAATGTTTAGATTATAATTATTTGTGAGAATATACAAAAGCAGGCTTGAGAATCAAACCATAAACAGAAGTTCAGGTAGGTTTCTGTTACAGTTTCAGCTGCTGAGTTTGGCTTTGTAACCCAAAATATACCACTGAATAATACGGCTGTCATGCCAATAACTTCTTCATGAGACACAGAATTTTCTTTTGAAAGACATGACACCTTGAGGTGAGGTAATACAGAACCTGTCGTGGTCTCAAGCTGTTAAGGTGTCCAGCCACTACTTATGTCTTTAACTTCTGGCTGGAATTGTGTCTCCATTATCCCAGTGCCAGTTGTCTGCAGTGCTATAAATGTGCAGCTTTAGACTGAGTTTGAATTTGTCTGGAAGTTTCCAGCTATCTGATGTATTTCCACAAGATTACACAGTTAGTGAAAGCTCTAATCCCCATTTTGTGTCCTCTGCTAGGATTTCAAGCTGATCTAGCTCATCTTGTGCTAATTTGCTTCCTTACGCAGCGTCACCCTAAACGATATTTAGCTGTTCCACGGGCTCTCTGACTTGTGGGGCTAGGATTTCAGATAATTTTACACTGAGGTAATACCATTTACATCACATCTGCCCCACTTGAGGAGAGGCACCCGCTTGTCTAGTGATAGGACAAAGAATTCCAGATGATGTTCCTCCCAGAGCAACAGCCCGGCATAGCAGGCATTCCTGCAGAGCAGAGAGCCCAGATGCACACTGGCAGCCTGAGCATACAACTTGGTTCTTATTCTTCCACTGGAAACTCTCTAATCTTGGCCACTAGCTGTTCACAGCTCTATTGCTATATCTTTTATTAATATAAACTTCTTTTGTTGTTACTGGTGCTTTTCTAAAAAGGTTACTCTATGATATTTATTAGTTAATTAAATAACAGACGAAGTTCCATTTCCTGTAGATCCAAATTATCCTCTAATATCAGCTCCATGGTTTTTTGGCTTTTAGACACACTATACTGTAAAACAAAAGCAAATAGCAATGTAGGAGAGTTTACAGTCTCCATCTAGTTTTACGTTATTTCTTTTGCAGTTGGCTTCTGTAAAGCCGTGGACTAAACCCAAACCACTGAATAGCCCAATAACATACATTTCCCTCTTAATGTGTCCTCTCATTTTAATGCTGCAGTCTCTGGGTGTTTTATACAGAATTATGTTGCTTTGCCTCCAGCAATTTCCTCTTCCATTCGCTCCATCCTTAATATAGAAGAAAATAAAAGTTGCGTAATTAGAATGAAATTTGTATTCCTAAATTGGTCTTAACCTTGGAAGAAGGAAAGAGGAAGACAGGAGTTTTCATGTAGCATTTGGTTTACATTACTGTGATATACTGAAAAAAGTTTGTAGTGAAACAAAAATTATCTGAGGAGATATGGCTGGAAAAACAAATCCATTTTTTTAAAAGGAAAACAAGGATCAGTTGCATCAAAGGAGCAGTGATGGATTTGGGCAAGTCTGTTGAAACTAAACTGAACAGCACATTGGAGAATATACCACGGAGAAGACGTTTGCACTGGAAAGAAAATGGATTTGATGATCTAATAAGTCTCATATATCTGAATTGTATAATTTCACCCCCAGTAGAACCTTGTTCTCTCTGTACTTGCTGTTCAGCAGAGTGGTAATTATTGCTAACAATGTGTCTTCTTTCCGTGGTTTTCAATGTGCAAATTACGGTGCAAATTTATTCATCATTTAAAAATATGTTGAGCGCTTCTACAGATGGGGTTTTGACAAGAGCAAATTTAGATGTTCTTCAAATGTTCAAACTTAGAACTCACTGGGGAGACACAGAGAGACACCTCCTATTTTGCATTGGAGGTAAGTGGAAAATATGTTACTCTGAAAACACCTAAGCATATTGATTAACAGCTTTCAGCAAATAGTTCTTCATGAGTCATTTTTCCCCTCTGGAGAAGGGTGTCCCTCAAACTGTTTCACACTTCAGTCTGGATGGGTATCCACGCTTCATCTAAATAGTCAGATCCTGGAAAACAGATCCTGAGATGTAGTTTCATAGTTACATTTTTCTTTTTGCCTTTCTTTTCAGATCACAGTAAATATCTGAATACATTTGTTAATTGAATATATCTGCTGTTTCTCTTAACAACATCATTAAACAGGCAGAACGTTGCACAAGACAGTGCAAAACCAAACCAAACAACCCAAACAGTTTTAAGCACCCATTCCTTTTAAATGCCATATGTGGAGAACACCAACTGACAAAACTAAAATCACTTTACAATCCTGCACGTTCTCGACTGCCGTCTGTTGGCGTACCCTCTCCAGTCTGCTCCCAGGTACGCGCTGGACACAGCTGTTCCACAGAGCACCGGCTTGCAGTTCCCACCAAGAGATGTTTCTTTGGCTTACAAGGAAACTCAGGCCTTGCATGAGAGAAGGAAAGACAATCAGTCAAATTCATGAAAGTGAGAAACAATACAATGTATAAAAATGTAACCAGATTTTTTAGAATATTGGGCAAATATTTGAATTTATACAATTCTTCTTATGGGGAGAGCTTTTCCAGATATCCCTGCAGGCACACAGATGGTCTCAGGTTTGTCAAGAATTAGTTAAATACCTCTCCCTTAGATTCCAGATTATTAGGGAGCAAATGTAACTGTGAAAGCCCTGAAGTAGTACAGGTGAATGGAAATTGTTGTGATGGGGAAGAAAATCCAACAAAAGCAGATGCATTGACAGTGATATAGAGAAAGACGAGGGTCAATCTAGTTGTTTCCTTAAAGCTTTTGCTTTGGTTAGACTGGTGATGCTGTGATGTTAGTGATTGCCAGGGCACCAATCATTCAGTTCTTAGAAGCTTAAGCTGTATATAAACAGAAACTGAGGAATTACAACACCCTAAAATGTTGACTGATGGTTCAATTCTCTCCTTGGGTTTTTGAGACAACTTGCAAAATTCATATCCATTCTGAGCATTGAGAGTATGTGGTGATGGTTCAAGCTATTCTTTGCTTAGGAGCAAAAACATTTTTAGCAAGTCTGATTTTGCTGCAGGTAAGGAAATTGTTTGCTGTTGCATATCGCTAAGATAAAGAAAATATAAGCAAAATGTTGCATTTGAGCATGTCTTTAAATGTTGTCTTTTGAAAGAAATATATTGGGCACTGGCTGAAATTTAGTATTGTGGTTCAAAAGACAAAAGTTCTTTATGAGATACTAACTGAAATTTAACCGCTGGGTTTGGTTTGCTTTTTCTTTTCCATTTTAGAAAGTTCTAAATTACAGAATGCTGGTCGCAAGCAATCAGTTTCCAGAAGCTTGAAGCACCTTTTCCATTCATCAAATAAGTTTGTGAAGATTCTGAAACGGTTTGTCATCCATTGTATCTCCCAAACATTCTGAGTTTTAGCCAGCAGTTGTTCTTTTGTGAAAAGCACCTTACAAATATATGTGAAGATTCCACAAACAATTAAACAGCAATCAACCAGAATAACCTGATAAAATCGCATACATGTCAGACTGGTGCAGCTGATAGGAAAATAATGCTCTGGTTCCTACTGAAATCAATAGAATCTTTTCATTGTTGCTGTTGGATGTGGATTTGAATTGTAACAGTGAATATTCTGTGCAAACACAAAGTGCAGTTACTGAGGTGCTTTGGAAGTACACCCTCTGTTGTTGCTCAATAATGAACCATGGTATTTATTTCATTCACAATATAAAATACAGGGCTCATATAACATGTTTTAATAGTCCACTGGCAACAAGTAACACACCGAGAATTCTCTAACATCGTGAGCTACGTTTGCAACCCAGTGTGGTCCAAACAACCCTCAACCTTGATAATTTGCTTTAGCAAATGGAAGTTGCTTATGCTGGATTGTTTCTTCTTTCATTGCCAGGAGTGTTCAGTTTGCTTTTTCTTCTTTATATTTTGATAACAGTTTGATTCTTTCAGAAGAGCTCTCCAGAGTCTTTAAATTCCCTAAGGCAACTACTTAACGTATGTAACTAATTGCAAGGGTAAATATTGAAGGGAATGATCTCTATAAACAGTTCTGCAGATATGCTGGCCAAATTACACTCAATTACACTAATGTAAATCCATAACAGCCCGCTTGATTTCAATTGAGTTACTTCAGATTTACTCTAAAGTAAATGAAGGCAGAACTAGGCCCATAAATGATAAAGTTTTGGTAAAATTTCTGATGACTAAAGGGCATAAAGCCTCCATTGTGTACCCTTTACTCTGGCAATGTTCTTACTAAAACTGACGTCAGTGGCTCACACAGATTCATAGTTTCTTAGATCCGCCTAGTCTCATATCATCTAAAGTGATAAGCTCCCCAAATGTTTTTCAGAATTCACTGTCTGAAGTTGTATGATCGATATAACACAGAACTTAATTCCAGATGATTTGATTTGTCTCCTCTGAACTTAACATCTATGTTTCTTAGACTAAAATTTGGCCTGGATGTGAGTAGACATGAAACATGTTTGACAATGTTTCCTTCTTCCTTTAGGGGACTCTACTTATCTGTTATATTTTTTTATAAAGACAATTTGCTGGTAACTAATGAAGATCAAATCCCAATTGTGGAAATCGATGACTCTCACAGTAGTTCAGTTACGCAGGACTTCCTGTGGTTCACAAAGGTAATGGGAGCCTAATTTCATATATTGCTTCTACTAATTTGTTGCTAGCAATGCGTAGGCCTTAGCTCAATATTCTGAATATGTGAAATGACATCATTAAGTCTAAATGATGAAGGGCTTTACCTTGACTCATGTTAAAATGCAATTTTCACAAACCATTTCTATGGGCTAAATTCTGACTGGGTCACTGACAGTGTCACAATTAGGTCTTTTACATATATGATCCTACGTAGATGATTGCTACTTGGGTACATAGAGGTTTTATGAATGTTCAGAGGAAGAGGCTAAAGAAATAACTAAAAGTTTTAAAGTGAGTGTAATGGCTATGTCATCATTCAAGATATCTTCACACTGTTTTTTATACCTCAAAGAAGAGTAAATCAGTTTTACACAATAGTCCAAACAACAATTGAAATAGGTGCATGACGTTTACAGCACAACTTCTGTATCCAATTCAATATCTGTTTCATGTTTATCTAGGCATCATTGCCATCCACAGAAACTCAAAATTAACAATATCTACTGATTTCTCAAAGTCCAAAATGTTTCTTGTTTCATTTCTGCTTTTGTAAATGCTGCGAATAAAACCTGATTGCACTAGATGTATTTTTGCAGTTGTCTTGCATGTGGGATGATATCAGATGGCTGAGGCAGAATATGTCTGTATCTGCATCCTCATCAACAGCGCTTCAAGCCAGGCAGAAGATGCTTTCAGCAGCAGCACAGCTCCAGGTTGGTTGCATTGCATATTTCTAGCTATTAACTTAGTGACTTTCTGATCCGTAAGGGACAGTGCTGCCATCTGTCCTGTGGTTCACCGCTCCAAAGAACAGGCCAATGGGGAGCGGTGGCCTGTTCTTTGGTGCGGTGTTATCATCTGCAATAAAATGAGCCACTGAGCCTCTCTTGCCAGCTGGAAGGAAGGAGTTACATTAAAAGTAAAGAGCAGGAAAAAGAAAAGAAAAGAAAGGAAACATAGTGGCAGACAAAGAAGCAAACAGATGTGAGCCAGTAAATAACGACCACAGATAAGCCTGTGGGTTTGCAGACTGGGAACTCAAGAGTTATAAGCCTAATATTTGCTGCTCAAAAGCCTCTTAGAAGGCCTATCCATTATTAATTATTGATATATTAATGAAGCATTCAAAGTCTTGGTAAGATTTATCACTCTCTTGTGTGATATGGGAACCCGCAGCAGTTGGTAGCTTCATAGACAAGGCCAAGTAGACTACTGGAGTTGCCAAAATGGTTCTGGTGGTTCCCCCATGGCTTACAGACTGCTCAGGTACAGCTCCCAGGGCAGAACCACACTGACTAACAGGTGGGTTGTCAGCGGGGAAATAAAAATGAATCTTTCATTAAGTTCTTCATCGAGCTGCCAACATTTTTAAGGTGAAATGTACCTTTAGGCAGAGAACCAGTCAGAGACCTATTTAGACCCTCAAAAACAGAGACTAAGAGAGATTTAGTGATGCACAGACCTTGTGCTGACCCCTCAGCACAGCAGCACTACAGGCACTGTGCATAACCTGTCTATAAGGCACAGCAGAGACTCTCAGGATGGTTTTGTTCTGACCTGTGTTACGGATACAATGTGAGTGGTTCTGAATTGAATCCTTCTGTGTCTCGGTCCACTATTTGCTATGCAAATAGTAATGTGCTATGCAAATAGTAATTACACTTTCTCCAGTAGAACATTTTGACATTTACTGTAAAGCTTTTAAAGAATGGGTTTCATGATAACATGAAACCTCTAGCTGGAAGGCACTTTCAAAAGATATTTACTTCCATGGGAAAATATGTTTTTAAAAAAGATGTGTGAACAATTCTTACAGAAAAAGTATATCCAGGCCTCAGTTTCTCCTACCTTTTGTTTTAATTAAGTCACCAAAGCTTCCCAGAAAAATCTATGGTACAGTAATGAAATTAATGAAGATCTTCATATTGCTTGGCTCATGTTTAGCCATACGGCCATCCCTATCGCTATTGCCAGTCAATGCAATAAGCTGGGTTTTACAACAGCTATGAGAGCCAGATACTTTGTCGCCATTATTAAGAATATCCGCATGGGGTTTGTTTTACATGTTTTGGCAAAGCACGCGGTACAGGAGAGAAGCCTTCCTGGACAACCACCTGTCTCAACTGTTTTCCCCAAAGTATCTCAAAATATATGGAGTGCCAGCCTGTCGTACCTTTATTGGAGGACCACCTGTGCTTAGCAGCAGCTGCTCGTCAGTCCTTTGAGTTGTTTTAACTGTATCTGCTGAATGTTCCCTCTGGTGCGGTTAGCTCAACTTAGGTAGCACGTATTCCCTTGGTTAGCCCAGTTTCATTCCCTCTGTGCAGATCACCTTTAGCAGAGCATTGCTAGCATGCACAGATTGCACTTCGAGATAACCAAGATTACTAGTACATCGTGCTATTATTTGCTACCAGAGATGTTAAGAGCAGAGTCTGAAGCACAGAGATAACACAAATGTGTCCATGTGGTATATTGCTTTGTTGAATTTCTGGCAAATTTGTTGTCATTAATGTTTGTTCTGTTGGCTTGGTCCCCTGATGAACACCGAGAGTGTCACCGATCTGCCAGCCTCTAACGGTGTGTGGCCTAATGGGATCCACCAATGGAAGGATCTCAATAAAGTTTATACGGTTGAATACATTTTATTGAGGCAGTTAATAGACTGACTCCACAGGAATTTAGGACAGAATGGAAAAGATCAGTGACAACACAGCTGCTCAGGGATCAGTAGATTCAGAGACAATGGGGTCTCTAATTTTGCTTGTTACCAGTAGACAACTAAAGCAAACAAAACACAAGTGATGGGGTGCCAAGCTAAGCAGACACGAAACTTCTTTAGTTTATGAATTAGTCACATATTGATACGAGTAGGCACCCCTGTTCTCTATGCTGGAATGCCGTTCAGAATATATGCTCAGTGACAGAACCGTTTGTTTTATCCAGGCACAT
Source organism: Patagioenas fasciata (assembly GCF_037038585.1). NCBI lineage: Eukaryota > Metazoa > Chordata > Aves > Columbiformes > Columbidae > Patagioenas > Patagioenas fasciata. Next base: position 4,229,674 of record NC_092537.1, on the reverse strand, counting down.
TCATATGTTGCAGTGATTAATACAACGACTAGATGGCTAACGTCTACCTGCAATGATTTGTCCCACCTGTGAACACATGGATTAATACAAAATGTATACTCAAGACTCTGTGTTAATGAGTTATGGAGGCCAATCTCAAAAGGCAGAACAATTTAAAAAAGAAGAGGGGAGGTGCTATATGGATACCAAGAGTGTGCCCTGCAGAGGGACACATAAAGCTAAAATAGCTCAGCTATGCCACATAAAGGGCCGTCACTGTGCTGACTGCTTAGAGTTTATAAACAATTTAATAATACAGTTTATAAGTAAATATTGCCTGCTAAGTACAGATAAATAATTTCAGGATAATCTATCCATTTATAATGTCATTAAGTTAATGTGCAGCACTTCCCTAAATATACAATGTGCTACATTGTGAATTCAAGTTTTCATTTTAAACTACCCCCTTCTTTATCCAGCTTACTGTAGATCTCTTGAAAAGTCACGAAGTAATGAGCATATTTTAAATGTTAGGCATTTTTCTTTAAGACATCTGGGAATCTCTTCAGCAGCTGGTCACTGGACTGAGTGTGTTTGCACCTACAAGCAGATGCCTTGCTGTGTGAGGAAAGGGATTTTGACCAAAATATGTATTTTATGTGGAGCCTTTTAAAATTACTTTTCTTTAATCCTCACATATTTTCCTGGAGAGCTTTGCCCTGGTAGTTTGTTAGCTCCTGATGGTTTTCTCTAGCGCATTCTTGGTATCTGAAGTGAAAAGAAAAGGGTCCGCATCTCTTCAAATTCTTCTGGGTTCCTTCACAAGCACACTCCAGTTTAGCCCCAGAATTATTTACATTCGACACAGATATGAGGGCCTCTTGCTTTTGTTGCTGAAAATAATCTGAATAATTTGAAAACAGAGAACAGAAAATTGAGATTATAGTTAATGACCCTAACAGAAAACTTTTGAAGTGTCCATTATGAATCACTTGGGGATAGAGGAAGAATTTTGTATCATCTCTGACTTTTGGTTGTGGGGAGGTTAAGACAAGTATCTGGCTCTTCAGTAAGTTCAGACCAGAAGGGTTTCACTGATGTCGAAGGAATCACCACAAGACCAATACCGAGTGCTTTTGAAAACTGCATCCTTTCTCTTTACATGGTGGGGCAAAGAAAGCAAGTTCTGTTCAGATAAGTGAATCACTTTGCAGTGTTTCCTTTTGCAAAGGCATTGGGTCATAATAGTGTTTCTGATGTTCTCCATTAGACGTTGGAGTGAAACTGCTGGACCAAATACATTGGAGGATCCACAACACAACCTAAGGAAAAGCTTTTCTTTCTGCCACTAAATGATATAACTGTAGTGCAAAAGTTTGAGAAACACTGTGTGCTTAGTTTTTATCGCAGTCAATAGGACTGATGTCAGTGAGCACAAGGTTAAGTTTCAAAAAATACCACTCTCCTGATATGTGATAAATAACTTTCATTTTATAACTTGTTTGTTTTCTAGAATTTGCTGGGAACTCACAACTTAGGCAGAGTTTTTTATGAGCCTATCAAGGATCGACATGGCAATATGCTGATAGTTACTATAAGAGAAGTGGAGAGTCTTTATTCATTTTTTAATGGCAAATGGATGCAGGTATCCAAACTACAAAGCCAGAGGAAATCCCTTTCAACTCCAGAGGAGCCAACGGCATTAGACATCTTGCTTATAACAATCCAGGTAGTGCTTTGCTTCTCTTACTGTATGTTATTTGCTTTTGTAAAGCCTGTGCCAGAGCCTGATTTTTGGAAGAGTCTTGTAGAATTTTAGGCCTTAATCCAGTGCCCAATAAAATTAATGGCAAGGCTCCCATTGAAAGCAAAGACTTATATTACTTCCAGTGGGTCTGGGATCAGATCCTTAATATGTAAAATATCCATGAGATTCTAAAGAAATTACTTCAAAGTCCTAGCAGAGAATAGTAGTTTCTATCGGTTTTGGGAAACCATGCTATAGAATTCTGTACCAAGGGATATAAAATCTTCAAAATTCTCTGGGATGTTCTTAAGCACCTATACAGACACTTACAATTTCTATACTCCTTATGATTTTTCCATCCAACCTTGAACACCAAATCCAGGTTTAAAACCTTACCGTTCTACTTAATAAAATTGTTTTGTGGGGTTCAGAGTTCCTTTGAGCCTGGTATAGTTGCTAAAAAATTCTTTACTGACCATAACCCTCCTTTAATTTCTGTGTAACATGCCCCTAGACTTCACAATTAGAAAAACAGCAAGGTAAGGACTGATCTTGGAAGTTGCTTTGTAGAGTCAGTTCAGTTAACATCATTGAGAGCCTGCGGCCCTTCCAGAACCAGGGTAAATTCATTAAACATAGAGGGTTCACATAAAGATTAACACGTTTTCTGTATATAAATAGCGGCCTATTTCTCACAAAATATCAGTTGCCAATCTCTCTAAAACTCAGTTGCGTAGCTATCCAAAATGCAAGACAAATCCTTGTCATAGTCCTTTCTTTAGCACTCTCAACTAGACGATGACTGCTGTGGTTAATTTTTGAATTAGAGGCACTTTCTTTTGTAGAGACTGTGTTTTTTCGTACCGGAACCTGACAGGCAATCAAAATATACATTACCAGGATTTGGGAACATTAAAAAATTTCCAAAAGACAATAAAACTTACCTGATCCATGTTAGATTTAGTGCATTAAAATGTGTTAAAGGTGTAGAAAAATGTCAATCTGGACAAAAGTTTTCTATTAGGAAACCCAAAATACAGGCCTGATCAGATTTCCATAGAGATCCTAGTGGAAAAAATGTTCCCCTAATGGTTTACACATTCCTATCTAATGCCCACCCTTTCTTGTATTACTTGTTTAATCATCGAATGGGTATTTTGTTCATGAAGTGCTTGTGAAAATGAGAGTCTAATTGCACTGGTCAGAGCCAAGCATAGCACTGGCAGATAATTTGATGGTTCCAAGAGTAAAGGCATAAGGCCAGGTGTCTTAATCCTCACTCATTGCAGACGCACATATTTCTCAGGATGGCAGCAGACATCATTTTTAGGGTAGTTTCAGGGGGCTGCTATACATAGTCTTAAAAAAGTCTCTTGGTTTCAGCAAATACGCCATTATTATAAATTCTTTCTAAGCTCTATTTGTTGATAAAGGTATTTGTTCAGAAACACAGCCGTTAATTGAATTTTGCACACCACTAACCCCCATGCTCACAGAGATCTTCCTGTTGACAGCAGGTGACACAGAACAGGTTTTCAAGAGCTGAAGGCTGGGACTCTACGGGGATTTCTTTGGTGACAATACTGGCTTATGCAGCCTCTCTCACCCCTTCCCCAGCTGGGAGCTTTTTCCCAAAGCTGCTCTGCTCCATCCATATCCATATGTACCAAACACTAACCAGGGGATTGCTCTGGCTGAAAAATGACTGCTCCTCTTCCTGAGTTGTTTTTCAGCTGAATCAGTTCCCTGACCCAGCTCACTGCTGAAATGATCAGACAGGAGTGCAGAGGTGGGTGTTATTTAAGCCAGTTTAAATGCTACCGTTGTAGAAGATTGAAACCTCATTTTTTTTAGAGCAAATTGCTGCGTGACGTGGAGAGCTTAGCGAACCCCTGTATGGCTTTAAGTAAAAAGTTGTCCAAGCGCATCCAAACTACCAGAGATTATTTATATGCTTAAGCATGTGCTTAAATGCTTTGCAAATTGGGAACACTGTTGAAACAAAAAGACGGCTGTAAAAACATTTGTTGCTTTTTGATCCCAAACTCTTCCGCTTATGTGGAAAAAAATGAGATTTTTACGTAGGACCGTTTCTCTTAAAACAGGACATACTTTCCTATCACAAACGAAGTCAGCAACGCCTCCCTCCCGGCTTGTATCTGGGTTACCTGAAACTCTGCAGTTCTGTGGATCAAATCAAAGTGCTCGTGTTGCAGAAGCTGCCCAATGTCCTGTGTCATGTTAAAATCCGAGATAACAGCAATGTCTCCAAGTAAGTGAATACGCTCACGTTTACACATCCATATTTAGACAGAGAAGATTTGTTTTAAGTTTGAAACAACTGATCAAATTTGAAGGCTACAACAATTTTGCCATTGCAAACTGTAGGTGCCAGCAAAGCCTGGCTCTGGTGCGTACGTCACTGAGATGGGCACTGAGCTTAGAAGTGCACCTGGGTATTCCAGCCACCCAAAGGCCAATCTGGAACACAAACAGCTGAGCCACTTGGTTTCTAAGGACAGTATTCTGTGACCACTCAAATTCTGCACACAGATATGTCTTCGATATATCTGTCAGGAAGATCGCAACCTGCAGCCCTGATTCAGCCTCCAGTGAATTCAATGTCACTCTTTTGATTGATTCCCCCTGACGGTGGAGTGTCGGTGTTGGTGATTTTTCTGTATATTCCCTTGTGTAATATCTGGTTTCTCACCTAATCCACAGCAAACATACAGGGACTGAAAGCATATTCAGACAAATGCTTTCAGCCATTGAACCACTGTGCTCTGGAAAAGCCGTTTTCCCCTTTGTCCATTGTTTTCCTTATCTATTGGGCAAGTGCACAGATTTGTACTTCCTAGTCTTTGCCAACACTTTTTATTGGCTTTTTTTTGGACCTTTTTAATCCCATATCATTTCAGCAACCAGCTGACAATTTAGCACAAGGAAAAAGGAACTGAATATCTATAAGGATAAAGAGGATATCCAGAATGTAGTAGTTAATACTAACAAAAATTTTGGAAGAAGTATAAAGCCTAGTGCCTCAGAGTTTATAACAGTCTCTGACTCTTGAAGTTTAAGATCAGATCTTTATTTAGAAGCAAATTGCACCACATCTATTACTCATCTTGTAGTGGGGCTTCCTGTACCTTTTTTTCTTGAATGTTTGATGCTGGCTGCTTTTCAAAACTCAATATTGGGCAGGGTGAGTTAAGGATTTGATCCAGAAAGATGATTCCCATGTTTATCAGGTCTAGAATGGATATGTGTCAAGGAAATCAGGAAGTTCTTCGGCTCCATTGAGTACAAGACAGTCTGTCACAGAAATTAAACTTCCTGCTAATTGTCACTGCTGTCATTTCCAATGCGTGCCCTTTAAAATATTGTGGTAGACAGAGAGTGAAGTATGTGAAAAAGAAAACCTGGAGGGAGAAGCCTTAGAAAAATATTTCGAAGGCAGTTGGACTTTCAGAGGTTTGCGAGGAATCCTCAGCCTGATCTACATGTGCTACAAAAATTAAACTTTTCAAAGTTAGATTTTTAACCACAAACAATCAAGATTGGACAACTTTAGAATGTTTTGCTATATGCGGCTTAAACTATCAACAGATCCCAAATGCACATACACTGAATTCCTGCTTGTGCACTGAGCTTTTGTTATATTTCTAATTTTAACTTGACTCAACATACAGAGATGAGTGGGAATGGATCCAAACACTTTCTGGCTCAGAATCCGTGGAAAGTATGGATCATACTTCAGACTGCCCAACTCAATTGTTCTTGTATGAGCTCCAGATGGCAGTGAAAGCTCTCCTTAAACAGATCAATCTACCTCTGCAGCAGGTATTTTCCTTTGTGGTTTTTATCGCCTTTTTAAAAACTGATTCTTAAGAACACTAAAATCTACAAACTGTGTAACTTGCAAGTAGGGATGAAATGTTACAGTTGCAAGAAAAGCAAAGCTGAGAAGTTCTGTATTGCATTATTGTGCATGGGGGGCAGGGAAATACCTTCAACAAAAATTTTCCTGGATATTTGAACAAATAATGATTAAGAGACAAATTTCAATTAGCTCCTATTTTTGCATTTATTGCCATATTTGTGCAACTTCAGGCAGGTGCAAATAAGCACTTCTGCATGAAACCAGTAGTTGGCAAAGAAAACCAGGCATTTTTCCAGACAAGCAGGGCAGTTGACCGTTTTTTGGAAGTAATAGTGAGAGTGTGCGAAAGGCCTGCAGGAGCCACGGCATTTTGCTATTCTTTTCCACACAGATAAACGTAGCACTTCTAAACCACACAGTTCCAGACCTCCAGATTGCTGTGGGTGAGGAGAGCTATCTGGCTTCTAGCTTTACATTTAGGTACAAGAAATGCACATGTGAATAAATAAAGTCAGGGAGGATAATCTATGATGTGAAAGATCCATGAAAAAATAAGCTAAGGAGTTTGTTTCTTGTTTACATGAATTCCATTTTATTTTGGTCTGCAAGGGTAAAGAGGGCTTAAAGTAGAAGTAAATCATCTTTATATTCACTTCAAGGTCTGTTTGTGCAGCTAGAAAGATGTGGCCTCAAAATAAATTAATCTGGTTCTACATTTCTTGATTTTGAAAGGTTTAGGCTTTGCTTTTAAAAAGGAATCCATCAGTGCTGCACCTTCTAGCCTGGGAAGAGCCAAGTAAGACTCAAGTAAACCCAAAATTAAGACAGATGGTGTGCTGCCTTGTGGTCAGTCACTCTAATTCAATAGGGCTCTGTATAGTTCTCTATGCTAGTGTATTTTCTTGGAGATTATAGCTTTTGTGCCTTTTTGTTTTTGAGCTAGGGACTAAAATATTTAAATCAATGTGCAATATATTCCTTAGGCTGCAGCTCAGCCAAGCATTTAAGCTCATCCATTGTGCACGAGAGACAGACATAAACATGACCTTGCAGTTACACACAGTTGTCAATGTTTTGCTGACTCAGGACCAAGCTTCTATGTTACTGAATTGCAGTTTTAGATTTCGTTATGTATTTTTATTATTTTAGTGGTAAACAGAGTCAGGACAGTGACACCGGTGCACACCCAGGGTGCAGCGCGGTCCCGCACTCAGCAGCTCTGAGCAGCCCGGGCCACTCCTGCGTGTGCCATTTTCTCTTGCTGCAGCACTTGTTAAACCTTTTCAGTGCTGTGTTGAGGGAGAGCCGCATACTTCTCTTAACCAACCCTAAATTGAATCTTAAAGGTTTTTAATTGAATCCATTTTCATGTTTTCACATAATTATGCAATCATAATCTTGAAAAGCACATGGCATGTGATCATTTTCTGCCTAATAAGAAACATAAATGTTGTTTTCAGGGGGGTTGTGCCTGTGTGTGTTGTTTTAATGTGGAACATTGCAGCTTTAAATCTTTATTTTATGTAGTGACATGAACCCACATTTAGTCCCCTTCTCCCTCCCCCCCCCCCCCCAAATATTTGTTTTATGAAAATTCCGAGCTTGATGTTGTGCAAATTTTCTTTAATGTTTTATATCATTTGGGGTGTTGTTTATATAAGTGCCATGTTGTAATTCTCTCCTATTTCTTCCCCCGCGCGTGTCCCTCTACAGGCTAAGCACTTCCGTCTGTATACACAGGAGGTGTTGGAACTGGGTCACAATGTCTCCTTTCTTCTCCTGCTCCCCGCCTCAGACGACGTCTGCACTGCCCCAGGACAGAATAATCCTTACACCCCACACTCAGGATTTCTTAACCTCCCTCTTCAGATGTTTGAACTCGGTATAGTAGCTTGCTTCACCTAGAAATATTAACCCAGTCTCCTTATAATAAAATCACAAAGTTGTATCTGTTTTCCCCCTTGTCCCAGTGGAGAGTCAATAAATCACATGATGGCTTTGGCAACAACACTACCTATAACTGTGTACAAGTTACAGAGGGAGCAGAGCGGTTAAAGCATATACTGTAGCAATCGTTATTGAAATGCAAAGCATAGAGCAAAGCCCACAGTTATCCAGTATGTGTCTCTAAACCTCTTTGGAAGATGATGTTCTTTAAAAAGCAGAACCAAAAAATTACACAGGTTGGAGTGTGAAAGAAGATGTAAAAAAAAATCCCGCTAAATTGTCACTAGAATAATGACCAGTCTTGTAGAGGAGAATTTTTGCAGTTTCTGACTGCAAATACGCGATGTCTGACTCCCTCACAACCTTGGGAAAGGTCTGAGTGGAGTTTCCTGCATGAGAGTCATCATTTTCCCTTTTGATTCCTGGAAAAATGCAGGAAACTCGGTCCTACAGCTGTGGTGCTGCTACTCTGAAAAATGCCAAAGCACTGGACTTGAATCTGTCTCTTTAGGGAGCACATCCTGTGCTGTAGCAGATTCAGCCCTCTTGTTCCATGGCATTGCGGACTGGGTAAGAATTCCCCAAAACAGAGTTTTCCAGCTGTCTCACAGAAGGCATAAGATGCTTTAGCTTCAAGGTCCTCTATTTCTCATTTCTTCTTCTTTTGTCCACAGGGAAAAGAAAGGTTCCACATAAAAGCAGCTCATAAAGACTTAATAGTTCTTTTTAGAAATAATATTATAAATGCAGGGACTGCTGAGCCTTACACATCAAGTCTCCTCTGTTTCCTTCTGGCCTGTAAAACTGGATATCTTTGTTTCCTCTGCCTTGGAGAAGAGAGAAAGATGTGAGCCAAAACTGAGAGAGTCAGTACACAAGGAGCCACTACAGAATAGGTCTCTCAGTGACATCTCAGGCATTTATGTGACACCTTTACCAGCACCATCCTATTTCCTATATATCACTGCTGAGTGCTGCTAGAGTCACTAATGTAGGAAAACGGTGATTAGATGTTAATTGAGGGTCTTACCAAGACTACATTTCTGCAGTCACAACAGATCATCCAGCAACAACAATTTCATTTGGATCAGGCAGGAATATGCAATTGCGTTTCTCCACATCAGCCAGACGACACCAAGTGGTGCCTGTGACAACTTTAGGGTTTTTTTGCTGGTTTGGGGAGGACAAGTGACAGCTGAGCTGCCATAAACCTTGGAAAGATACAGACAGACAAACCGTGAGCTGGTATAGTCTGCCAAGGAAAAGTTACCCCTTCAAAAGCAAACGTAATGGAACTAGAAGACTTAGTTCGGTGCTTTGGGTAATATGACCGTGGCTGTAGTGCCCTAAAGTCAGACTTATTATCTTCTTGACACGCAACCCTGAAGTCTACAGTTAGACTCTGCGTATCACACAGAGGTGACTGCCACGTTCACTGTGCAAATTAATGCATGAAGCAGATTAATCTCTGGCAAAATTAATCTCAGCGCTAGAGGTTTTGCAGACTATTTAAGTCTCATTACGTGGCACAGAGGCCAGGGGCAGGAATCATTCTCACTTCTGGGACATATTTTGCATCAGGCTGACAAAGCCATAGACACTGACCAACATGATGTGGTGCAGATAAACATGCAACAGGGTGATGTCTCAAAGGGCATTCTGGGTGCAGACCTCTCTGTCAAGAGATGTTGCTGCAGTGGGAAAACAGTTCATGGTGGAGAGAACAGTATGGGAAGCTGAATTTTACTTTCGAGTATTTTTTTATAAGCAAGCAATCATCTGGCCAAAGGCAGATGACATTTCTATATGTCTTCTTATATATGTACCCCGATGTTCTATAAAGTGACTGTGATTCACATCTCAAATATTAGAAGCTTCCATTCCCCATTAGCTGGTGGCTACCAACTATATAATTGCATAACCACAAAAGACTACATTGAAGTAACATTTGTTAAAGTAACATTAAAGGGTCTGACTTAAAACCACAAAGGCTAGAAACTTCAGCACTGGAGCTGAAACCGCAGCTGTAATTCACTCAAGAGTCCACCACATATGGCATATATACTGTAAGACCACACACTGTTCAGACTGGATCCCTGCAATATCTAGGCATCGTTGGGAAACCAGAAGGTAGAATTCTTGCTTTCACTGTTTTTGTGGGATTTCTACGTTCAGATTAGGCCTTTACTGTTATGCTAATGATGTGTCTGTGATTGCATTTCTTAGTTTGAGAAATTCTCTGTTATCCTTAACATGTTGTTTACAAGAGATAAGTAGATAAGTGACGCCATTTTTATTTTTGTTTTAATATTTATGGTAACAAGAATATATGCAATTTACACTTGAAACACTCTGAAAAATATCCTGCTACAATCCAGAAAAGTAGCAGCAGTCAGCCAGCTGGCATTCGCTGCTCTAACAAGATCGTGCTGTGTGCTTGCATTTATTGAAGCACCAATGAATGGGGAAGTATTTCTCCAAACTCGTTCTCCCTCAGCAAGTTTCGGTCTGTCTGTACTGCAGTTCGCAGAGGTAACTGCTGAGTTTTGCCTGAGCAACTGCAGGTTTGGGAAGAAAGTAGCTCTGAGTGGCTGGGTACATTGCCATTTGTGAAGCTCTGTGGCACTGCAGCGTTTCTGTCTGTGTTACGTAGTTACCTCTTTCAGAGGCAGCTCCAACCACTCTGTGCTACTCCAAACCCAGATCACACACAGCAGAGGTCATGTCTGAACCCTCTGTGTTACCCTTCTGCGTGAGAGTTCGGAGGATGCTGTGTGATAACACCCACAAATTTCAATTGTTTCACCCAAACCATGATATCACTGAAATATTTGTACTGCTGAGTCATTTATTGAAGTTACTGAAGAGAAAGTTATCATTCTTCAAAATGATGCTTTCTTTCCGAAACACTCAATTAAAAAAAATATGAGTTCCATTTCCAGTCACGTCACTACTTTCTTGATGAAAGAAACGATGAGCTATAAAAGGCTCAGAAACAGCCTTTCTGATTAAAGCTATGAAGGGCAAAAATAGCCTCTGGAGTTGCATACTAAGAACCTGATCATCCCTTCACTTAGAAATTAGAAATTACTCTTTTGAAATCAGTGAAGTTACAGTGTAAATCCAGTGTAAACGAGAGGAGAATTAGAGCCTGTATTATTTATTTCTAGCTTAAAGTAACCCATCCAGAGACTTAGTCATTATATTTAATAAGATTTGTGTTCTGAAAGCTAAGGATTTCATATTTCATAACCAGAATATAACAGTGTTTCCTTTGCATTTGGTCTTTTCACAGTTCATTTTTGCTGTTACAAGGAAAAATTTATAAGCCTGTATTGCCGCCTTTCTGCTGTCATAGAGCTGGACTCTCTGAAAACCCAGCAGTCCCTAAGGGAAGCAATTTCAGACAGTGAAGTCGCTGCAGCCAAACAAAGACACCAGCAAGTTATAGACTACATACAGGTAATAGTCTGTTTCTGACTATTCCAAGGAGATTTTTAAGGTGGCTTTTAAAAAATTGCATAGGGCACTGTAATTTGAAATCTAAATGGAGAATTATTCACAGACATCATAAAAAGAGCAGTTGTATCAAAATGCAATTCTGGTTTTATGAAATTCAAACCCAGAACATGATTTCCTTAGTTGTTGCTTTTATACAAGGATTTTTATGGGTAAAATCAAATGACAGTTATACTAGACTTTTATAAAGAAATGTGTCAGTCTGCTTGTAAAACTCACTCCGATCTAATGTGAGGTAAGCCAGTCCCATGCTTGGGCATTCATTTGCGTAATAGTTTTTCTTTCTGTCTTTGTGAATTGAGGACATTTTTAACTATGGTAAATTGCCAGTTAGAAAAACTAAAATGAAAATTCAGTGTAGGTTGTGGAGAAAATCTTCATCAACACTATCACAGTGGAGAAAACGGCAAGCTAGCCCCAAAAACAACTCTAAGTCTGTCCAGCACGGTGCAGTGATGCTGCTTCAGTGCCCCAATGCCAAAGGATCACAAGTGTTCTCATACTTGTATATCTTGCTTATTCTCTGCCTCTCACACTTATTTTCCTGTACTGTTCTCAGATCAGGACTTTACCTACTCGGCTCAGGTACTTGGAGTCTTTGCCACAGTGTTACACAGCAAGAAGAGAAACCTACAGCACTGAAATGAAGAGTGAATTTAAGCTTCAACTTACACAGAATTATGCTTCAAATGCTCCTAAATTGTAAAAGAACTACAGTTCATTAAAATGACTGGTCTGTTATCCCAGGAGACACTGCAGAATGGGATCAGGGAGCAAACCAACAGGATTTGCATTTTATTAAACTGCACGCAGTATCATTTTTGTTTGGGGTTGAGGGAGGATCACAGAAAGGAAATGTAAAATCTCCAAAATCAAATAGGTGAGACGTTTGCTAATGGGCATTCTCTTCATGGAGCCACACTGAAGTCTTGAAATGACGTAGGATTATGAATTAATCTCTGAACCATTTGCTATTCCTATCAGTGTATATTCTTAGTTCAAATTAACTCAGTGGCAAGGCTTGCACTGACATCATTGGAGTCGGGATTTCACCTTTACAGAAAAATGGCCATACTAGGTCAAAACAAAGATCCATCTATCCAGCTATCCTGTCTTGAACACAGCTCATCAAGAGCTACCCTAGCTAATCTGGCATCTACAGTATCCTTTGGCAATAAATTTCACACTTTGAATGTGAAGTATCTCCAGCTAAGAGTAGGTACTGCAGAACTTGTCTTAGAATATGTGAGTCTGCAGTCTTGTTTTCACAGATGCTGCTGTCACTTCCCTGTTTGACAACACTCACTGCAAAGTACCAACTCATTGTGCCTTCCCACTTCCCGACTCAGGGCTCTCATCTCGCATTCTTGCAGAATGTACCTTGTGTAAGTGCAAAGCAGTTTCCCCTAAGCACTGCAATATTAATATGAAGGATCACTTATTTAAATGCAGAATCTTCTGTAAGAAGAGAAGTACAAGGGAAGTTCTAGAGTGGACACTGCAGCAGAAGGACATTATACTCACAGCTACTCCCATATGCTGGTTGCAGCAATGTTTGCTCAGTCATCAAAGATCTTGAATTGCTTGAAGATGTTTAAAGTGTTCCATTATCAAAAGACTCTCAAGACCCGCATTAAACAGCGTCTTTCCTCTCTGCATAGACACTTAAAGCTCTATCCTGCTATTGATTTAGGCACTTGTCTCTTATTGCCATCAACAGGCATGTGTTAGAACTGTCTTAGTATAGATTTACACTATTAAAATGCATGCAGACCAAAATGATGATAAGTGAGAAAACCTGCATTTTGGCTCGTAGCTGTACTTCAGCCATCCATGTATGTATATTCTTCCACGTGTATTTACATTCTTCTGTTAAAAACTACATTTGATCTAAACAGTCTGCTTTTGAACATAATCCTGGGTTTGCAAGGATGCTCAAGAAGTCTTGCTTTCATTCCAGTTCAGCATGAAACCTGCTTTCAAGTGTGGTACAAAATTGATCTAATTTTTAACTCCATCAAAAGACAATTTTCATTTTCTTTCTGTGTCAGAGTTTAGGCCTCGATCCACCCCTTGTAACTGCAGGTTCTTAATTGAGGTACCTAATTTGAGAGTCTGGTGGCCCCAAGCAGCCTCTGCAGTGGTGGAGGAGGACATGCACCTGACCAAAGGCAGTTCAGACCACCTGAATCTGAAGTGTCCTGTCAGGGGATCCTGCTTCTCTCTGTTGGCAGTGACTACACACCTACTTGAGCACTTGAAGAAAGTACACACTTACGTTAAATTAATACACAGACTTAACTGTGCTTTTTCACCATTTTTTTCTCTACAGCAAATTGATGAGATCTGGAGGGAAATGCGATGGATCACAGAAGCACTGCAGTACGCAAGATACAAGCAGCCAGCAGCTGGCCTTCCCATAAAGAAGCTTGTGGATCTTTCAGAAGAACACTCTCAAAAGAAAATCAGTTCGACCTCTTCCCATCTAGACTGTCTTCCTTCACCTCCCCCTTCACCTGAGGCCAGAATCCAGAGGACAAAAGCTGTGAGTGGTAAGAGAATTTCTCTTTGTTCATGAAGCAAAATCCTTGAACTCACTTTTAATTATAACAGTTCTTGTATGTCTTTTTATAAAATATGTCTTTTCAGAACTTAGTCCCAATTCAAATTCTTCCCTCTGCTTTATATAATAAATCAGTTCTTTTTGCTTTTCCTAATTCCACCACCGCCACTCTAACACACCTGTAAACCTTCTTGCTGTCTTTGCTGTCACCTATGCCCATGGACAATTCCAAAGAGGAAACACACAAATCTTCAGAATTCTAGATCTGATTCTAAATTAAGAAAACAAACCCACACATGACAGTTAAGCAATGTCTCTGCTGTGCTTGTCTGCTGAGTGTTAATCAATTCTCTTTACAGATTCCCAGCCCTGCTCAGATGAAGAAGGCTGCTCTGAAGTATTCCTTCCAACTGACAGTGACTACGACTCCAGCGATGCGTTAAGCCCCAGAGAATTAGATCTGATTTACTCCTCCTCACATGACATATCCCAACAGGCAGGCAGTGGCCTGGGTGGCAGCGCACCTGATGTTCTCCAAGTCCATGACATGAAGCCTTGCCTAACACTGAAAGAAGGCCTGTCAGAGTGTAGTGCCTTTGATGCTGATGCTGACTGTTGCACAGAGCATATGAGCAATCTAACAATATCAAGGCTTACATCGAAAAGCATAGACAAGTCTCCTAGCTCCAAGCAGCCGTTGAGCTTTTTAGGGAAAAAAAAGCTAGGAAAACATCAACACTACAACTACTTCAGCCGGCATCATCGGTGGCTGCGTGTGCACAGCGAGACGCAGTCTGGCTCTCTGTCTGAAGGCGTGTATACTCAGCATCTCATGACATCTTCAGATTTGACTCAAGAACCTACCTCCAGTGAGCAGTTAAATACTCCCTTCAATGGGTCTCGGAGCACTTTCTTACCTCATGCGTCCAGCCTTCCAGAAGACGGGAAAGGCAAGTATGAGGAATCAAGGCAGAATGTCCATAGGATACATGTGGAGCCTTATAAAACATTTCTGGGTGAAGAGGGCAAGTCCTGGGCAATGAGCACACAGTCTGTAGAACACAGGGACGTGCACAATGCTATGCAACAGATAAGAGGTTCAGATGACCAGTCGTGTTCTGCTGTCTCTGAAGTCTTCAGCAGCACGCTCTAACCCCAGACTTCTGCATTGCTTCCCGTTGCTCCACAACGAGATAGCATTATGCACACACGGCCGTACTTTCAAAACCTCCTATAAAAATCCAGCTCCTGAAATGGCAGCTCATGCCACTCAAAAGAATCCTATCTTTTGACTTCATTGCCAGATTTCTGGTCTTACAGGACTGCCTGTCATGATGTAAACATTACTACTGGCATCTGCAGTCTTGCAGGTTAAGTCATAACAGTCACCACAGAACAGAACAATCTGTGGCTGCAAATCTAATAATGAGGTTTTGCAGTTCTCTTGATTTCCATATATATATATACATGTGAGCATGCACAATTTTAAGCATGAGTGGTTCTGCCTGCAAATTAGCAGAAACTGTAACATCCTTGGTGTCGTCATGTTAGGACTGTGTCCTAAACTTCTATTAACCTGTTTTCCACCATTTCCTATAATTTTTTCTACTTCTCAACCTTCTTGAATGGATTTAGGTTGCACACTAAAGTGGTAACTGGTCTAGTAAGACAGTTAACCCAGACTTTCTAGCCCCTTACAGAGAAACGAAAATTATTTCAATACCTAGAAAACGCAGTATGCACCATCTCTGCTGCCAGAGCCTGACCCAGTTATCACAGTGTTGGTGGGAGGGAGCATTTAGTAGCTTAGATTTCAAATTATATAAGTAGCAAGTTATTTTAAAAGCTTAGGGTGTGAACCTTTGAGGTCAAGAGCAGGCAGGAGGAGGCCGAGTTCTGAGGGAATAATATGCAGGGTCTAAGTGAGACTGAAGCAAAGCTTGGTCTTTTCTTCTGCCCACCGCACAGGAACACATTTCTCTATGTTGGCAGCACTCTCATACAGCCATTGGAAAGAAATGCCCCTGCTTTTGTTCCTGAGTATTCACTGTAAACTTCAGAGGTATTTGATCACCATGTCCAAAATTGGGATATTCTAGCAATTCAGATTAGGGAAATTTGGGGTGCAGACTGAATCTAAGATTTTTTTATTTGGGCCACCGATAAATATTAACATCATATGGAGGGTGGGAGGTGGTGTTTTAGCCTGCTGCATTTGTCTAAAGACAGACCACAGAGAGTCATGATTACATCCTTTGCAAACAGAATAAGACTTCTAGTACTACAGAAGATGATCTCAAAAATTAAATCTGTATTAATGAGAACTGTAAGATTTAAGTCACTAAGAAATGAAATAATGTGGAGAGAAACCCCAGCTGTTGCACAAGCTTTAATTTTTCTTAAACAGTTCTTGAAGTTTAATTTTATGGGCCACATTCCTGCTGGTTAAATTCCCTCACTCCATGTTTGTGCAGCCTTCTACCTTTCAATTTTTCAGCCTCCAGGTGGATACATTCTAAGGCCTCCAATAAAGAGATTTGAGTTAAATAGTTGAGTTTACAAGTCCTTGAGGTAGAGGTAAGGATTTGGGCCCATGATCTGTGGTCCTTATTAAAATAGCACTTCCATAACCCCACTGCTATTAAAATCCCTGTGAACTCAATCCATAAATTCAAAAATAAATGTTATTCACTATTTTATTCTTGGTCAGTACGTAGAAGCCAAGAGGAGTCTTTGCAGCGATACAAGGGCAAAAACTTTCAATAAGGGATTTACGTTTGTAGCTTCTCTTTTGGGGAGAGGGAAGTTAACTTTTTGCACTTCAAATATTCATTCATTACCTGATCCAAAGCTCAGTGAGGATGGAAAGACTTCCATTCACTGCCACAGGCTCAGAATGAGACCCAGACTGAAAATTCCTGTGGGTGAGAAGATGCGGGGGGGAGCAGAAGTGTCAGTGCCAATTTGCAGCTAGAAGGACATACATTGTGTGTTTTATGCCACATGGAACTGCATGGGGAAAACTTGACTCACACACCACAGCACCAAACAGTGATGTTTTACTGTCACTGAAGGCAGTGACAGCTTGTTACATTCGATTATGTTCATTAGCAGAAGGTTTGTCACCAGGGAGAGCCAGAACAACATAATGCTCATATACAGAAGTCACGGTAATTTACATTGTTTGCTATTATACAGCACCTAGCCCAGGCTGCCCTAATCTGTTTAGCCTCTAAGTAAAACTGCCATAAAACTGTCCATTAAAGAATAAAAATAACTATATGCTGAGGCCATATGTTTTTGCAGGAAGTGACGAGATAAAACAAGATGTTCCTAAATGAAACCCACCTTGCTTTGGCTCTTCAGGAACAGCGAGGGCAAGAAGTAGCAAAATCTACAGCAGCACAGGTACACACTCCTGGTTAGACAAGGATGTAAAAATCTGTTATCTGCTCCTGCTGCTGGACTTCTTCAGAAGCACTTATGTATCTAATAAAAAACTGGATTGCTGGATTCTTTACTGGTTGAAAGGTCTTGACTACATCATAATCTCCTGTGCTAAGATGGAATTTGACTCTGGGAATGCAAATGCCAGCCACAATCTACCCCATCTTGATTCTGCCATTGTTACATGGAAGCAGTGTTTATGTGATGGCCAGCATGCCTCCTTGATCCACTTACCTCTAGGCTGAGGTTCTTCCACATACTAGAGTAGTGAAATTAGTAATCAATAGTTCTGACTTATATACTTCTGGTTATAAAGCACTGATTTATCTTTTGGTAGAAATATGCGTTTGTTGTTCCAAATTGTTATCACTATCTATTCAGTGGGTGACAGAGTAAAGAGGCTCCTTAAAAGAACGGTCATGAACATCTGAAGGTAAATAAATAGTAGAAAGCAGTGCCCTTCAAGCACTGTCACAATACTAATCATAATCCTTCTGCTGTTCTCTTAGGAAGATCACTCACACTTTTTACAAGCAAATACAGCAATTCAGAAGAATCCGGCAAAATACAGCACAGTTATCCCCCCTCCATAATGGCACGAGTGACTCTTCTGAGCAGAGCTTAGAGTCAAGGCACACAGTCAGGAATCAAATTAAAATTAGCAACTCAGACCTTTGCTTTAATTCCCAGGAACACTTTCTCCAGGTTGAGCTAGAGTGCCCCTCCAAGGGTCCTTGCACAGAAACGGGAAAGGCTGTGGCTCAGAGCCCACGGCCACGAGAATTCCATCAGCCAGCAGGCAGCTCCTTCAGTGAGTCTGTGCTCACTTAATCAGCTGAAACTCTGCTCTAAAATGGGTACTTAGGCTTTGCAAACTTTTGGATCTCTCTCTCTTACTCATATATCTTGCTGCAGAACCCTTTTCCTGCATTTTCCAGGGAGTATATTTTCAACTGGGCTGAACCCAGTGCCTCCTATTTCTAGGCATGACTTGGACTGGCTAGAAAACAATATAGTGCTTAAATATTACGGCTCCAAAAGACAAAAAAAAGTGGAACATTTCTCCTATGGTCTAAAACTTTATTGTTTCTGCTGGTAGGAAGCAAGATATAGGTAAACTGCAAGATTTACGCCCAAAATTCTTTGCATCTGCGAGAAGGCAGTTTGCCTCAAGAAACCTGTGACTCAAGCTTTCCCATGCTTGTATTGTTTTTTCTTTGCCTTTAGATATTAATTAACAATTGGATTTTCTATACAGTAATCTCATAAATTACATCTATAAATTAATATATTAAAGGGAGTGGGGGAAGATGGAATATTTTATCCTGAACTTTTATGTTTAGAGTGTTTTAGAAAGAGATGGTGCATCTTTAAGCTCCCTGTGGTATGAAGAAATGCATTAAGTTGCTGGTCAACTCTTCTAAGGTGTTTAAATGCATGGCTCATGACTGTTACGTAAAACTTCAATACAGCCTTACAAACAACAAGGGTACAGTGTATTTGAAAATATGGTATACAGGTTGGAAACTTACTCTGAATTTCTCCGAGGTGTTGAACTTTGCCATCAGCAAAAAGTATTTTTAGTAAAGAGGCCTTGAATTTTCAGACAACAGAGATTTCATCAGGTTGGGTCTCTGATTTTTCCACTAGAGAAAAACATTAAATAGCTAGAATACTCTATTTGCAAGTATAATTTATCTTTTGATTCTATGAAGTAGAATTGATAAGGCTAAATGATGCCCAGAAGTGAGCAGCAGAGCTGTTGGCCCAGTCCATTCTTCCCAAAACCCAAGCAACACTTCCCAAAGGGCTGAAGGTGTTTGGGCCGGTAGCTCATTCCTGTTCTGTGCAGGCACCACCCGTAGCCCCTCTGCTGCTGAGGAGGCATTTGCAGGGTCCTGAGGGGCTGTTTTTTTGATTCGACCTGGCCCCGTACGTCACTGAAAGCTCTACAGATCCTACCGGCTCCGAGATTTCTCTCCCAGTACAAGCTGTCTCTCATACTGGGTTTCTGGGGTGCACGAAGAGCCAGGTTAGAGCACCTTCCTCAGCCTTGTGGTACCACAGCATCTTGGGCAAGATTTAGCCTTTAAACCAGTCATCCCAAAATATGGTAATGTCTTACTAAGCTTGTCTGTCACTAAGCTACTGAAAACCTCCTATTTTGCTGCTCCAATAATAAGAATAGATCGTTTATGGTTTTTGTTATTTTCATTTTATTTCTTGGAAAAGCTGTGTGCAATTGATCTAACACTGGAGGAAGTGACCGGTGTAGCACTAATCTACCTTGTTACTGTGAACTGTAGTAATTTATTGAGCAGATTTTAAGCTAAATGCACAGACTCTTGTGGTTTACCTTCTATAAAGGTCAGTTTGGGCCCAGTCCTGCTGTCCTTGGACCTCATTCCAGGTTCGTTTGCACCAGTGTAAATCAAGAGTAGCTCCACCAACACTGCGTCAGGTATTACCTTGTATAAACCACCGTCCCTCCGCTAGCTCCCCAGGCTTAGGGTCTGGACTGGTGCAGTCATGATGACAACAACGCGTTTATGCTGGTGTAAAAAAATATGACGTGTCGGGAAGACAAAAGGGTTTTTATGTGGTGGGATATTCCCCTGGAGGTCACAGGGAGCGGTGTCGGAGCCGGGCTCAGAGAGCGAGCCCACCACGCTGCGGTGTCGCGGCTGCACTGGGGGACACATCCTGCATCATTTATTGCTATGGTTTATAACAGGGACCAAATTTCTCACCTGTATGATGCAGATGAATCCCCTACTGAACGCAACAGCAGTTCCAGTTGTTTCACTGATAAAAATGAAGACCATTTAGGGTTATTGGGGACTTGGGGGAGGGGAGAAGGGGTGGTTTGTTTTTTTCCCCTCAGAGAAAAAGTAATTTAAGTGAAATGTGAAAGGCAGTGTTTAATTGCTTCCTGCCTTGTTTGTACATAGCAATTTGGCTGTTTATTGGTTGTCTTTGTTCAGATTTTTATTGTAACTTGTTGCTATATATGCAACCAAGCGTATGTTAAAGTTTAAACTTTGGTACATAATAACGCACAATTTTATGTGCTTTAAAACTTTGTAAATACATAGATGAACAATGTATGCTGTGCTAACTGTGATCTTGGGACTTGACACAACAATATTTTCATGCATATGTACCTGCAAATGGTTTGAAAATAGCAAAATATATATTGAGGATGGCCATGAGCCAAGGGTAAATGAGTGCCGTATGACTCATGCTTCTTTAATAATTCCTGAAAGAGGCATGTATAGTACATAAAATAGACAATAAAAATAATTTTCAAGACTACAAATATTTTTTATAACTTCAGATATTAAATACTATTTTAGAAAAAAGATTGGTTGGTAAACGAAATCTTCGGTTTATCCAAGTGAATCGTTGTCATAAAAATGTTCTTAACATAGATTTTTTGTTTGATCTAATATCATAGAAACCTTTTCAGATGGAGAAGACCTGAAGTGCTCTTGCATTCTTACAACTCCTGTGATCCTCTAAAGCGATGGACTTCAAGTCTTCTCCCTCATTAACAAAAAAATGCTAGTTATCCATTCACATAATCCTCAATACCATGTGTACTTGTGAAGGATCCTTAAAATGTATGTTTTGAAATCCGATCTATCTGACCATCATCAGGTACTTACGTATGTGAGCTTCACAATCCATGGAAATCTGAAGGTAATTTGTGCTTTTTCTCTGAATTCTTTTATTTTTATTGGAAAGTGGCTTTTTCTAAGGCCAAGCTTTCAAATATGGTCTCCAAATTTATATTTTGGTCTACATATTCAGAAACCTAAAAGAAATAAGCACGGCTTCCATAGTTCGGGAGTAAAAATAACCTCCCATCCAAGCCAGCAGAAATTGAAATTCCATTTATATAAATGTAAATGCCTTAATACAGAAGTGATATCTGGGTAGTCAGATTTGAAGTGGTGTCTTTCTAACCTGTGCGTTACAAGTGCAGAAGCTGCTGGCATCTTTGAATCAAAGCAGAAAACAGAATAAACAGCATAAAAACCAGAAGAAGGGTGTGCAGCGCCAGACGGGACCCGCTGTGCGGTTCTGGGGTCCAGCCCGGCTTCCAAGCCACGTTGTAAACACACTGTACGTGAGTACAAATTATCTGCTTGGAGTCGAGAAACACCCCAGGTATACCCGCTGAGGGAGTTACCTTATAACAGTGAAACACTCTCTCCTGTCGTGATTCCTCTGTTTTTCTCATGTACTTGCACACAGAAAAGCACGGCGACATTTCTAATGTAGTGTTAAATGGGGTTACTGCGTTTAGGCGAGAGAAATCAGAACAAATCCATGTGGAATGCTGAGTGAAGCGGGAAGGACTCCGCTTTGGGTTGCTGTTTACCTCGCTTCGGAGATGGACAGGTTGCTGAATGCATTTGAACTATCTCACTGTCTGAGCCTCTCCACATTTCACCTACTGTTCTCTGTTTTGCACAGATAATGCTGTAACTGGAATAAGTGACATGCCCAAGGTCACACAGAGAGCTTGTGACAGAGAGGGACACAATTTTCTGGCTGGCATCCTTACAATATCATCAGTCGATTATCCGTAGCTTGTGCACAAGTATATATGGTAATGTAAAGGGTGACAAATGTCTGTATTTCAGCCGTGACACGCCAACTCATTGCAGGCTTCAGAACAACAGCACCTTACTGCTGTATCTGTGGATCTTCCCACACACGGGAGATATTTGAACCAAAACGCAGCCAAAGTGCAGTTAAGCAGCAGAGCAAAGTAAGTCTTAAAATGTAAGATAAAAAGTGACTCTCAGTCATTTCTGCTTCCTTGATTCTTAATTTCAAAACATTAAGAATGTTACCACATTTACTAAGTTAGTAAAGGAAAAAAAAACCACAAATGCAAGTAATTAGTCATGTACAGTAAGTTAAGAAATTAACTAGAAACAACACCTCAAGGCAAAGAAGGATTTTTGTGTGCATGTACGTCAAGTACTGTGGTGCATTTTTGCATGTACCATGCATTTTTAGGGCCTGGTTGTTCGTATGTTTTGCTTGCCCCAAGCTGCAATTTCTTCTTCATGTAAGAAGATAAACAGGTGAACAGTGCAATTCTTGCAGACCTTTACAACAAGTTCGCCATGGTTTCTTGAAGGACAGTGCTGTTTTATAATTGCCTCTGTGTTCTACGCTGTTTTACTGAAAAGCTTTTAAACCAACTGGAAAGAAGTTCACAGACTCTTACAGGCATGTGTTTGACTCATTCTTCGGACAGCAAAAGAACCGTTTCGCTGCTCCATTCAAATGTATTAACTTATAGAAACTGTCATGGCAAACTATTAACTTATTTTTTAATTCTGTCTTTAAATAAAAGCTTTGGGTTTGATTTGGGTTTTTGGTTTGTTTTGCAGACACAGAAAATCTCTATTAATAAGCTTCGCTGTTCTATTCCCCAGACTGCTGGTTTCAAACTCTCTGTTCGAACAAATACGTGTTAATTAAGAAAGGCGTTATTAAAAACGTTTCTATTTTGTTTCTAATTTCTATTCAAATTAATAAAATTACACAGGTAAATTAGGATGACTGCTTCTTCCCAGTGTGACTAACAGATCTAATGATTCTGATTTTCCAGTCCATCCTTATTATAACAAACATGCAGGAAAAAGATTCAGATAGAATCCTCCGCTCTGCTACTCACATACGCACTCAGTGACAGAGGAAAACTGGTAAGCTGAGCAGCAATCTTTGAGCTCTATAAACTAATATTAAAGTAAATTTAAAGACAAACCAGCCTTTTACACCACTAAATATAAATGCCTTGGTTTGGAAATATTGGAATCATTGAATTTGCTGATACAGGCAATTTTTTTTACTGAATCAATGTGGTAGTTGCAAAACTAAATTACTGTAAAATTTCAACCAAATTCTATTTTTCAGGGGGAGGAAAGGTTTTGTCCAGCACTGTTTGTAATCACCTTCTAAAAATCCTGAGGCAAAACATTTCAAGTGTGAATCCCTCCATTAAGTGGTGATAGATAAATAAATCCGTAATAGACGGCTGGGTCAAAACACCTTCTGTAAGAAACGCTGACGTCTGCCACTGCTGTTCATTTTTGTGGTACTTGGGAGCGCTTCTCACTTCTGAAAATTAGGCATTTTCTTTAAGCGCTTAATATTAGTGACACACGTACGAGAATGTGGCTCTGGTTCCCCTCAACTGTGATCACTTCTGGACCACAAAAGATTTTGCCACCTACATGGGGGTTCTTCACAAGAACCTGTGTGGCCTTCACCTTTTCCCATATCGCTTTTTAAAATGTTCAGGAAAGAAAAACGCTGTGTTTGGGGGTTTTTTGCTCATCATCTTTTCTTCCCCAAAATGGTCACAGAAAGGAGCTAAATCAGAACTTGGGCTTGAATAGTTTAATGCGTGATTCTCATGGCTACGGATGCTTTGAACTCAGCCCCAGCAGAACAAGGATTTTTTCACGCTTTCTTCTGGGGGACACTTGCTCTGTCCCCCTTCTGCACCCTGTGGTGTCGTTCTGATCCCCCGATCTCTCGTGGCTCCATTCTGATCCCTCTTTTCCTCAAGTCTGAGTCACAAGAGCAATAACCCTGCCTGCTTCGACCGCCTCAGTGCCTCAGCTGTTCGGGTAAAGCCCACGCTCTCCGGGGACTCACGTTTGAGCACAACCCCCGGATTGTCAGGGCTCTGGCTGGCCGTGCTGCCGAGGGGACAGTCTAAGGCTCTATTTTAATCTTCTGGAGTCCGGCCAAACGCTGGAACGGAGCTGCCAGCACGAGGGGGGCCCTCCTGCTCACTGCGCCTGACCTCCCATCAGGAGAGGTGCTGGTGTGTTCCTTCTCAAACTACTGGGGCTCTTTCATTGCGCCTGACCTCCCATCACGAGTGCTACCAGGGACCCAGCGTCGACTACTGGGGGCTTAACTCTGGCACGGATCCAGCACACGAGCTCCACGCCGCTCGTCTCCAGATGTAAGATGCACCAAGTGTAAACCCACATGCCCCGGGCTCAGCCGGAGGGGACTGTTTCGGGTACTTTGTAAAAGCAGCCATAGAGCGCCGCTGATGCCTTGCCCTGTCTTACAGAGCTGCACAAACCCCCACACGGTTTTCAGTGGCTTCTTATCTTTTTATTTGGGCAGATGTGTGTAAGCAGCATTTTGTATGTGTTCAGGATCCCAGGCTGAATCCATCCTGCAGCTGGCTCTGCAGCTTGACTACAAATACGCCCTCCTGTCTGCAGCAGTATCAGCTCCACACCAGTACCCACAGACAGTAATTGGGTAAATCAGACCTGGCTGTGCCGTGGGTCTGGGGAAGGATGCCCGTAAACAACTGCAAAGCACAGAGTGTGCCTCACCCTCGCCTGGATACCCAGAGATGTGAATTTTACAGCAGATGGTTGCAGAGGTCAGCAGTGCAGCTCAGTCGTGCTGGTTGTTGCTACTCAGCTTTGCAAATCTCTCCTTCAATGCAGGCAGCAAATGCAGTGGCCATCTCCTCCTGCCCTGCACCCTGGTTTGCTCAGGGTGCTGAGGTGTCAGCTGAAGCCCATCCTGCGCACCCTTGATGCCACCAAGCTCTGAGCTGACATCTTACTTATTAGCAACCTCCTACGTTATTTTTTTACATTTGCTGCGTATCATAACCAACCGCATCACCCTGCACACCGGTCTAACACACCTTGCAACGTTACTGAGTGTTTTTCGTTGAAAGATGAATATATTTTTACCAGCTTAAGTCAGTACATCCTTACTAACTTCATTAGTTTGCTACTACATTGCCCATTGGCTCTACAGGTTTATGCATCAGCGGCGCGAAGCCCCGGGTGCCACTGCAGTGACCGAGCACCCAGTGGCCGGACAAAGCTTGGTCCCCAGTGGGCCAGGTGGCGCTGCCCAAATATCTCAGATGCTCCAGTGTGCTGAGCGGGCTTTGCGAGGTGTGGGAGGAGAGAATTACCTGAGCAACCATAAACAAGTGGGATGAAAACAAGGCTCAGGTGTTCCCCACAGCCCCTGGCCCCTGAGCTGTGATGTGATAGCAGGTCCATGTTCCAGACATGACGCTGAGCTCAGCCTGTGTGGGTCGCCTCCTCTGCATCAAACAGCGAAGGCCGCTGCCACCTCTCAGGTATGTGTTGGTTTTAGTGGTCTGAGGTGACTGGAGGGCCATGGGGGTGATGGGAGCTGTGACAAAAGCAGGTTGGGGCTTGACCCACAGAGTCACAGCTGGTCTGAGCCTCCCGAGCTCCCACCATCACCACCTGCCTTGTGCTAAAACACGCAAAAAACAGATATCTGCGCGGTGCCTTAGAAAACCTGTCCAGCTTTTCACATCAAATGAGATTGAAAAGTGCTGCTGTGAGTCACTGGGAAACACCTGATGTGCAAAAACACCCAGGCGTGGGTGTGCGCGGACGGGATGTTCCAACAGGCACGGGCAGCCCGGGTGTCACCGTGCGGATGAGGCTGGACACGCTTTGCACAGGCGCTCTTGGCAGAGTTAAACTCATAAAGATGACTCTGTTTGAGTGATTGCATCACCGCAGGTTTCTGAGTGACTCCAAACTCAAGATGCATATTTTAACCTCCCCTGCTGTTGCTGATAATTTGTTCCATATTTACCATATTACTTAGTACTTGCAAATGTTGTGGGGTTTTTTTAGAATGTAAATGTTAACTAAATAAGATAGCCATAGCCACAGCAGGCCAAGCTCATCTCTGACCCTTAATGCCACTGCAGTCCATGGGTTTAGCGTTCAGGATGAATTTAGGGATATTGACTTTCCTCCTGCTTTAATCCGTTGTACTTGAAAAGAAACAGAGCTTTCTCTTCTCCATAAGCTCAGGTGGTAACTATTCTGTGTTGAGCTTTGTGCTGGCATTGGGTCCTAAAGATTTTCAAAGGACGAGGCTACTGAAACTGTATTGCTTGTTAAAATGTAAATAGGTGATGAATATATACAGTTCTGGACTTATTCAAAGACCACAGTTCTTGTATTTGCATCTGTCAAGGTAGGATTTGGGTAAGAATGTAGGTAAAATAAAAGGTTTAATGCAACAAGCTTTTAAAACCACTCTTACTCAGCTGGAGGTTTTGTGGTAATATTTTTCCTTAAAGCAAATCAGCGAACTCCCACAACATTGGAAAAAGGGGTCAACTCAGAAGAAAATGATCTCGTTCACAGGTCTCCTACATTCTGTAGTGATTGCACCCAGTGCCCAGTATTGCGATTTTAAAATCTGTTGAATAAAATTATATATAAGGCAACATAGTTACCATTTATGAATAGAATATCCTTTCTGTGCTTGATGATAGCTTGCACTTGGAACAAGGACCAAGTAAATGAGCTCCATGCCGTTGGACCCACTAATGCGCAAGCTGATGAGAGGTCCATTGTTTTTGTGACAGATAGCTTCATTATTTCACTTTCAACATGTTCTACATTATTTGCTAAATCAGTTTACGGAAAATCAGCTCAACCAATGCTGAGAAAAAATATTTTCGTTTTGGCAATTAACTTTAAAAACAAACTGCAGATTCATGTCAGTGTCCACTGGAGCCATGAAAGCTGGAGGCAATGCAGCTGTCTGAGCATCAGCCACCTGATGATGTTCCAAGTAGGCAATAATCTAGTTTTCAGCCTTCATGTTAAAAATCCTATTTGAAGTGACAAAATGATGTCTTTCACTGGTATTTTTCTTGCTAAATGTCTATTTGTGGTTTAACCAATTATTTTAACTTGAATTCTTTGCCAAATGACCACATCCAGATCCACATTAATGCATATTAACACAAGTAGTCAATTATTTCATCCTGTTCTGGTAGTCAGACTTCAGAAAGGTTCAGAAGGATCAGCAGAGATTTAGAAGAATGATTCAGGGATTGGAAAACATACCTTAGAGCAAGATACCTCGGCAACCCCTTCTAGTTCCTTAGCCAAGAGATGACTAAGAGCTTTTAGCTCCTGTTCAATACAGCTCTTCATGGGGAGGATGTTTCGGATTGCAAAGGTGTCATAACATTGAAAAGAGAAACGCAGTGTCTGGGTGCCAGAGCAGTTTTGAGTAGAAATAGGGAATACAATTAACTTTTGAAGAAGCTTGCTGAAGATTGACTTGCCTTTTGTACTGAACTGCCTCTCGAACTCACATTTCTTATTGGATGGGGGGTGGGAATTATTTGCTTCCCAATAGCTTTTGGTAAGTAAGGAAAAGCAAAAAAATGTGACTTATGATGAACTCTAAAATGATATTATACATATTATACACATGCCATAAGATACATATACCACAGCATGTACTCCCATGAAGACACGTTGGAGGAGCTGTGCTCTCACAATTTGGCCCTATGCATGCATTGTTCGTGCACACACTTAATTTCTGTGAAAGCTGAGGGAAATTAATAACAATGAAATCATTAAAAGAAAAATCAATTCAGGTGGTCACACTTCAGCCCAATTTGGGTGCCCAAGGCTTGTTTTGGTTTATTTCTAAGGCTATGTGCAAAGTTATGAGAAAAACTGCAGAATGGATTGAACTTTGCCTCTGGAAAATGTCTCTTGTATTGGGGCATTCTTTAAATTAAAAAATATCTGTTGAATACTTTTCCATACCAGATGGTACAAGATAGCAATTCCCCTCTTTAATGTGAAATTTGTGCAAAAAGAACCAATTGTCCTCATTCACTTATAACTTCGGCATGCACATTCGGTGTCTGTGTTTTCAGCATTAATTTAGCTAGCCCTGCTAGTGTCACAGTTCATGTCTCCTATGCTTTAATTCATACGGGAATTATTTTGGTCTACATTGTTAACTAGTCTAAACAGCCTGCATGTTAGCAGCCCCTGAAATGAATAGTTTTAGATTCCATGTGATGCTTAGCAGTTTATTATTAGCTTCATATTTTGTGGGCTTTCTTAACACAAAGTCACTGCCCTTTTGTAATAAAAATCAACAGCTGTGGGGAAAACGGCGCAGTTGGGCTGTACCTGTTCCTCCGTGTCCTTTCTGCCCCTGTCCTCGTGGGCTGAGCCCTGCTGGAGAATGCAGAGAGCCTTGAGAAACAGTGCACTAATCCCCCTGTGCTGCTTAACCAGCTGCTGGAATGAGTAGCTACTCTGAGCAGCTGGGTTGTCATCAGTCAAGAGTGAGGATGGCACAGACCTCGTTGGTGCCCGCTGGCCATGGGAGCATCTCCGTCCGCTCCTGGCGCTGGGTCTGCCCCAATCCACAACCAGAGAACTTGTAATTCCTCTGAGACCTCTGCAAAGCACATTGGAAAACTATTGGCAGCCTGAGCAAGCTTGACTTAAATCTTCCAGCCTGAGCAAATGCACACCTCTGGCTCTACCCTGTACCTGTTGAGACAGAACTTCACTTTTTGAAAGGAGCGAAGGACACTGGTAGTTGAGTGGCCCCAGTAAGAGTGTTGGTTGTGGGAGACGGACACAGGTAGACCTGCCTTTTTGGGTGCGGCTTGGCGGGAGTGGAAGTTGGCAGATCTAAGCCGACAGCGATGCTTTAAAAATCCCGTCCTTGCCCTTTTTGTTCTCTCAGTCATACGTTCCCTCCAGCTGTGTGACTTTACACAGCAACACACCTTTAAGTACTTCCCTGCTGGTGTTGAGCTTTGGCTCATACTCTTTAGTTGCTTGTAAGTGGTTTGTAAATTATCTGCTGAGGCTTATTTTGCTTCTGTGTTTTCTTGAAGCATGCTTAAACTTATAAGACATTAAATCAGTACCTTTGTCTCTCTGAAAACATTCTGCTGTAATACATTACTTTTACTAGTAGCTTTTGGGTTTCACAGAAACTCATAAAAGCCCCTTGACCAGCAGATCTGCGGTCAAGGTCTGCTGGCCACCCAGGGCGCCCGCCTGCTTGCTGACCACGTGCCGCTTGTCCAGGTGCCTCCTCTCCCCTGTTTCGAGTTTATCAACTGAACTTTGTTGGCAACAGTAAACAGTTAAATAGCTAAATGCCTATTCAATGAGTGGCCTGCCAAGCTATCAATGCAAGCATATTTTTGTAAAGAAATATGTGGCTCAACTTGTGGTAGCTATTGAGAAGCTGAGCTGCAAAAACATCAACACCACAAGGACACAATATTTTTCTCCTGATTACAACACGCTCATTTATTTTGGAATTCTTATGCCAGCTGAGGACTACAGGGCAGTGACAGTAGAAGAGTTGTCCAGATGCCAAGGAAAAGAGAGAACTGTATATGTACTTCTGTCCTGGAATGGTAGAGGGTAGGGAGAAAGACTGGGTAATGCTTTGAAAGAATACATTTCCATAAACGTTTTCAAGGGAGCCCACAAATCGCTTCTACAACAGATACCTGCAATACTTTGAGAATATTTTTAAAAATCCAGCTGATTGCTAAATTCTTAGGTCTGCTTGTTCACTTTGCAGAGATCTAGAGATTGAGAACATTTTTCCTTTAAAAATTAAGATAAATGATTACCTTTCAAAACAGCTTGGAAAGCCATCACATAATAAGGTACTTGTGGTGGAAGCAATCCCTATAGTATGTGTTCCTAGGGCCTGAGCAATAGGGGCTCCAACATCTGACCAGCTGGTCAGGTAGCAAATAAAAAAAAGTATAATAAAGACTTTGTTTTGTTTTATGTGGAAAACTCACATCACCATGCCTTTCTATAGTAGATGTAGACAGATTTTTACCTCTTATTATGTGTATGAAAGCAACCACTCCAGCACTCAGCATTATTTAAAGCTTTTAGATTCCACTGGCAGTTCACAGCACTGAGTTTTTGAAAGACATTGTGTTCATGGAAATGTATGGAGCACAGGCTGGATAGTGCACAGGCTGTGCAGAATATTTTTCTGGGTCATGCCACAGCATTTGAAGATTTTCAAGCCTCCCTTTAAAAGCCTTTTTTTCTATTTTACAAGACAAAAAAACCCACAACAACACAGGTGCTGAAGCACAGGTGTGCTGAAGCAAACCAGCAGACAGTACCTTCATTTCATCTGTCACACCATCTGCTGCCTCATGGTTTCAACTTAAGCTATAAACTTTTGTGGGAGCAGGGATGTCTTTTTCTTATGCATTTGTACAATACCAAACATGATCAGTCCATGTCCAAGCTTTTAGGTCCTATGATAATATAAATAATAAATCTTTGAAAGGATGTATTTTTGTATCATCATGGACGTGCTGTCATTTTATGGCCGGAGAACTAAGACATAGATGGTCTACAGTCCAAATCATCGAGTATCCCCTAATTGTGGGCATGCTTATTCAAGCCACCTAAGAGCTGATATCTCATACCGGGACTCGTGTGATGTTCAAAGCATAGTTCCAGTTGGCTTGAATTGCAGCTGTCGTGAATGCACGCCCTGCTATGAATGGAGTCCCCACTGGGGCTCCATAGCCGGCGCGTTGTCGAGAATGAGACGTATACGTTAAGTGGCCACCTGTGAAAAGCTTTCAGTTGCTTATGTGCTACTGCACTGGGATTCTTTGGCAGAACAGAGGGAGAGGATTCATTTTTCTGTGATGATGTTCAGTTCCTGCAAGTGTTGCCTTGCAATCTTCTGCTTCATTCACTACTTAGCATCTAATTACTGTAACAAATCGGAGAGTCCTATTTCTGCAACAGCCTCTTTTCATTGCATATCCATTGTCAGGTGCACAACCAGCGGGCTCCAGAGATGAAAAACAAAGCCCGCACACTGCCTATAGAAAGAAGTACATGGGGAACAATTGGTGTTTGCTCAAGTAGTGCAAAGCCATAGCATGGAGCTAGTACAGTGGTTCAGTGATGGGAATCTGGAAGGAAGCTGTTCTGTGAGGGGTTTGTTCCAACCGGCATTCGCTGGTGCTCAGTGGCAGCGTCTCCTCTGGGGATGTGTATGTGTGTGTGTGTGTGTGTGTGTGTGCGCGAGCACACGTGCTCACGTCTGCTGCCTTCGGGTGTGCTTCTGCAGCAGGTGAACAAACGGAGCAAAGGGAATCGAGAGGCTCAGTAGCTCTTTGCTGCTGCCTTTTGGAAGGCTCTGTTGCCCATTAAAATCTGTGTGAGCTTTTTCTGTCACTTCACAGGTTTCTTGAATGAAGCCCTTTCCAACATCAGGATCTCAGCTGCAGGGTCAGGCTCTTACCTTGAAAATCTGTGCATTAAGCACCTTGTATCTTATCTAATCAATAAACACTTTACTAGTTACACGTGTCCTTCCAAGCTGAGAGATCTCACACCACTGGCGTTGAAAAGGCTGAATGATTTGCCCCGGCTAATGCTTTTGAATAAAATTGGCAGCTATGAGATGGAAATGTTCAGCTTATTTTTTATTTTTATTTTATTTGCTGTGGGTAAGATTTACCAGACAGAGGTGAAGTCTTTGACCGAGTTTTGTCCTGCTGGCACCCCTCTGAACGCCTTTACAAGCTGCAGAGGCAAAAGCGGAGTCCCAACCGGATCTCAGGTACCTCTTGCTCCCCCCGTCACAGCCGCGATACCCAGCAAGCCAGTGGAGGTTTGGGGTCGGGGTTTGGGATCCCTCGGCGGGATGAGCAGTTCCCCGCCGGCCGGGGCATCGCGGGGTCGGGGAGGCGGCTGGGAGGAGAGGAGCCCTCGGGCCGGGGGGGAGCGCAGGATGGGATGCGGCTGGCGGAGCCCTGGGGGGCGGATACGGCCCATGGGGCTGGCGGAGCCCGGGGGGCTGACACAGCCTAGAGGGTTCGTGAGGCTCGGGGGGCTGACACGGCCCGGGGGTTCGTGGGGTCCGGGGGTCTGCGGAGCCCGGGGGGGCTGTTGGTCCGGCGGGCCGGCCGGGAGGGCTGCGCTCCACGCAGGGTGCCGGCGGTCCGCGGGCCTGGGGGCAGGGCGGCTGTCTATTTTTAGTGAGGGTTTTATAGAGTGGATCCCTGCGGTCTGGCTCCACACTGAAATATTGTCCTAGTCTCAATGACATAAACACAGGGCCAGCCTGTGATCCTGGCGCCAGCTTCAGCTTAGGGAATGTGAATGAAAGTACCAGTGGGGTCCAGGCAAGAAGGAGAAGAAAAAAAATCCCGACTGTAATTACAAATAAATCCCAAACCCTCTCGCTCTCATGGCTCACTTAGTACAGCAAATAGCCTCTGATTCTCTACAAATAAGTCCCAGCTTAGTTACTGACAGATCTACCAAGAGGCAGTTAATGGAATAATGACTAAGGGAAGCTTAGCGTAATTTACAAACGGTTCCCAGTGTTGGAGGGCGATCGCCCCCGGCTCGCCCCCGCCCTGCTCCCTGG
This sequence comes from Patagioenas fasciata, assembly GCF_037038585.1. Classification (NCBI taxonomy): domain Eukaryota; kingdom Metazoa; phylum Chordata; class Aves; order Columbiformes; family Columbidae; genus Patagioenas; species Patagioenas fasciata. The sequence goes on along the minus strand of NC_092537.1, from coordinate 4,197,292 downwards.
GAGCCTGGGCACACAAGGGCCCTGTTTGGCTGGGGGCGAAGGCTGTTTGCTTATTTAGGTATTTATCGAGGAGATCTAACACAGAATGGTGACAGGCAGACTCCGATAGCTGGAGCTGAATTGTCCCCCTGGAGAGAGTGATTTAGGTTTGCGTTTGCAGAACGAGGTTATACCTGCCTTCTTTTTTGATGAGAAAAGTGGGGAGATCTTAAGTGAAAGTGGCATAAAAAGCCATCCCTGCCATGAGACACTTTAAATGCAGCAGTGTTCTTTTTGCTTCTTTTTCTGTTACAAAGGCATATATATCTCTTCTTTGAATCCCTTGTCCAAGTCTGTTTCAATACCTAGTATTTAAGTGCTCAGGTTGCTTACAGAAGTTAACCTTCGTGTTTGAGGTGTGGTGAACTCTTGTGGAACTTCCACAGTGGTCAGGCAATTCTCTTTTTTGTTTGGTTTTGATCTTTTTGTAAATAAAAACTGAGTAGTGTTCCAAAGACACATTTCTATTAAGAATGGGAGTAACGGAGAAGCTGTTCCTACATGGGAACAATTGCACATGCCTGCATACACACTTGAACGTACACACGTATATATAGGGAGAGAACAAATCAAAGTAATAGTTAAAATAGATGCCATTGTGCCTGGCATCTTGTTGAACTGCTGATGTGTTTGTTATGAAAACAAGTACTTTAAAGGGTGATGTGTCTTCAGAAGATATGCTAAACAGCAAGGATATTCGGTGGAACTGTCATTATTTCAATCTTGCTTGAAATAAAATTGCCCTGAGACTCAGGTGTATGTGGGAAAGTCCAGCTGATTGTTAGTGCTGTGATGGGTTGCTGCTTCTTACTGTGCCTTCTTGGGCTCTCCAAGTATCTGTATTAAAAGGAAGGTAATAGTTGATAATATTTTTGAATGAAAAAAAGAGCCCTTAGGCTTATTGAAGGAAGTTGACTATACGTTTGCCATACATAAGTGATGCTTTGTTGTCTCGTATTCCTGTTGAGAGATGGTGGTGTTGTGGGATGTTGCTTATACCCAAGAATAGCTCTAAAAGCTTTTAACTCTATCCTGTAATTGATGTGTTGTGTAAACTGCAATAAAGGAAGGATATTAAAAAAAAAAGGGGGGTGGGGGGTGAAACAACATATTTAATGAGGATGAGTAAACACACCCAAGATGTAACTGTAGATATAAGAAAAATAAAAGCAGCTGGGGGGCTTCTGAGACATTGTTTGTCTTGAAAGTGATGAGAAGAGGCACCATCAAAAGACTTGTTTTACTACAGTCATGCTTCATTATGGGCAAGGAGAGTGTGGGGAAGGGGAGGGGTGGGGGTTCCCTACGTGACCAGGTTGCCAGAAGAGAGAACCTAACTCGTTTGCATGGCCTAATTAATCCCTGAACCCAGTCAAAGCCTGAGTCGGAGGGAGCAAATGTCAGATCTGTGTCTGGGAAGCCTAGATTCATTATTTTACTCGCCTGGGTCCCTTTGCCTTCACAGGCAGAGACTTGAAAATCCCAAGCCAAAGCAACACATCCCAAAGATTCGTACTGAACATGAGCAGGTTTGGAATCAGTCTCCTTTGTGTCTGTTTCTGTATCTGAATTAATCCCAAGCCCCCATGTGCGTGTCTGTTTCGTGATTTGTGAGAGACAGTGGAAATAATTCCGTTTTTCACTAAAGGTACAAGTTTCTTTGAAAAGTCTCCTATTGAAGACACAGCTTTTCACAGTCACTGTGAGTTCGGATTTCGTGAGGTGTTGTAGTGGCTGCAAAGATAATGACACGCACGAAAGCGGCTGATCACTGTGATCTACTTCTTTCTGAAGAGAGCAGATTCCCTGAAGGGATAAAGCGTAAGAAGCAGGGAAGAAGTGACAAATACAAAATGCTGGGGAAAGACGTGCAGTTTAACCTTTTCCTAGTCATTAAAACTCCTTCATCCTTGCAGATTTTCTAGCCAGAGCAAATTTGAAGAGTGTCCAATAAAGCAGCAGGTCCCCACTTGTGGGACCTTCCTCTGCTGCATTTATTCTTGAGGCAAAACTATACTCAGGAGTTGTTCTATATATTGGGCTAAATTCTGGTCTTTTATTACCCTGTAGCCAAAATATGTGTGAGCACAAAGTGCAGCCATTCTAGATTTGGTCTGGGGTTTCTGCGTTAGATCTATTTCTGATCTTGCTCCCCTGGCTCTTTGGTCGGGATTAGACCCTGCCTTTGGGATTTTGTGCTTCCACTAAACCCATCAGTCTCATTACGTTTTACCCCAGCATCTGAGGCAACATTTACTGAGTGCAAGGGACCTGGGGGCTCAAGGCTCAGTTGATAGAAGTCCTTTTAAAATAAGTTTAATTCTCCTTCATTCATAACCAACAGGCTACGTATGATGTAATCGGATTTATTTTTTCCTCTTCACCCCCACTGGAGCCAGGAAAATGAAGTAGTTCAGAGAAAAGGGGTTGTCATTTTTAGTCAAGCAGCCGTTCATCGCGTAGCATTAGACAATTAGCCATAAAACATTTGAAGGGCTCCATTGGTGCTAAAAGGGCAAGGAGGTCCTTTTAAATATCTGAGGTGGGAGATGTTATCTATCGGGGTTATTCAGTAGCTGGCATCAATGAATCACTCACGGGGGATTGCTGTATTTGTCACGTTGTTGAACCTCTGTCGCTCAGTTGTCTTTAGTGTTCTATAGCAAAGGAATAGTAAAAACTTGGTAGATGCTTAGCTTAATAAGCAGGGTGGCGGAAAAAAAAGGATAAATACATTCCTACCTGTCATATATGTGTACATGCAATATACGCTGCTACGGGGAGTTTGTGTGGATGAACAACATTGCCTGTGTGGAAATTCAAATCCCCGCTAGGAGCCATTACTTGTAAATATAAGTGTCATTTTTAACACGAAAAGGGCCTTGGTTTCTGTTTCATCTTTGCCAATTCTCCCACTGGCCCCTGTCTCCATAATGAATCAGTCTGCAAACTGCGAGGCAGGCGCTGATGGCTCTGGTCGCTCCTCTGGAGCGCCGAGATGGCAGCGTTCGGCAGGAAAAAGCAGGATGGTCAGGTGGGGCAGGGAAGGGGGAGGATTCGGAGCTTTGGGTGTCCCCCGTTGCAAACCTTTTGCATGAATAAACAATTAAATAAGCAGAACTTTAATTCCTCACAGTGGGGTCGCAGCCAAGAAAACTCTGTTCTGAGAGACTCAGATTTACGGCAGAAGACACTGCTGAGAGAAAAAGCAAGGAACAGTGAAGTTCCACCTCCCATGATATATAGAGCCAAGGGGAGGTATAAATACCCGTCACTTCCCGGACAAACACCCAGGATCCTGTCTCTGGCTGCCTTGCAGCAAGGCGCCCTCATAAAAGCTAAGATAAACAGTTTATCAGCAGATGAATGCACGAGCTCTGTTCTAAAGACAAAAGTCTATACCTTAGGAAAAATGCAGGAGCAAGGAGAGAGGGGGCACAGTGTTTTAAGGGCAAGAATAACACAAAATGAGAAAAATAGAGCAATTCTTTGAGGACCTTGCAAGATTTTAGCCTCTTCTTTTACAACCTTCTCTATTTTTCTTTCCTCAAGGCAGTGGGTACATCTCTTTATGTACAGCTGTACTTAAAGACTAAGAAATAACTAACTTGTTTTTATTTGAGGGGTATCCTGTTTTTTTATTCTTTCATTGCTTTAATCCATCAGTCATTTTAGTATTTACTCCATTATAAAACATTGATCCCGGAGCTTAGTTTCAAAATATATTATTTATACATCATTTATCGTGCAGATACAGGTTCTTGGCCAAATGTATATTTCTCCATCTCCATTCTGTTGGGATTTCAAGGTAGAACTTTGCTCTCTCAGAAAAATGTTTACCCTCCAAAGTATGTGATTCATAACTGTTATTTCAGAGCAGCTGATCACCTGCTAACACTGTGTAGCCCATCAAGGCAATCCTTATTCTGTGCCCCTTTCTGTGCGTCAGCAAAGGGGCAGGGAAGTGGATGAGGTACCTTGGGACACAGCACCACATTTGAAAGGTCCAGCAAGATCTCCCTGAATCTTCGCAGACTAAAGAACTTATATTGAAAACAGTAGAACAGTGATTTTCTACCTGTGCATGGATTCCTGGGTGAGGTCATAGGTGACCTTGGATAGATAATGATGTAGATTGTCGTATGGCACGTATGAACTATGTAAAATGTCCGAAAGCTGTGCATCTCCTTTAGAGACTCCTAGGGATTCACAGTTTTTTAAAAAGGTAGAAAATTAATCCACAAGGAGTTCCTTACAAAATGCATAGGGGTGTGACCAAGAATGAGGGAGCTGGGCTAGCACTGCACTAGGACCTAAGACTAAAATTCAAGTGATTTTAATTCACCTGCTCTGTTAATCACAGGTTTCCTCTGTAATTTTAGTAAAACACTGGACTCTTCCCTCTGCACTGATGTAGATTTACTAGTAGCCTCTAATCAAACTGTCCAGCATCTGTGTGAAAGAAGCAAGGATTAGCATTCCTGCTCTACAAATAAGGAAAGCACAAAGCTATGAAATTCACTGCCCAAAGCCACATGATAAATTTGCATGAGACCTGGGCAGAGGACTCATTTGGTTGTGTTGTTGGTTTTCCTTTCTTTAACAAGCAATCATTGTTTTATGCCAATGGATTTTTAAAAATAAGAAGTGAAAGGCAATGAGATCGTGATTTAAATAATATTGTGTAAGGGAAGCAAGAATAGTTGTAGGAAAGCCTCCCCTCCTAAGGAAGGCACAGCTTTTCTGAGGACACCTGGTGTAGTTCTTCCTCCTCCCAGTTTTGTAGCTGTTTATTATTTTCCATGCTGTTCCATCATGTTTTAGAGCGGTGCATGCGTCGAGCTGGAGACCTTTGCCCATAGACCAGACCAATTCAACACCATGCGCTGAATTCAGTGTGATGCCCCTGAGCACTGGGCTGGGCGAAGTAGGTCAGCCCATTTTCTCTGAGTAGATTCAATAGGAAACATATCTATTCTGAATTCTTTGTGTGCATCCTCGCTGTTGTGGACTGAAATCGGATCCCTACAGAATGTGTTTTCGGAGCTGTGCCTCCAGCGTCATGAGCAGCGGGCATACCTCTTCTCTCCTCATCAGAGCTGAGACCCTGCAGAAGCGACATCTCACTCTTGCCTGTGTTGGCTTCCTGTGTGCCTTGAAGGTTGTGTTTGTCTACTGAAAAAATCCCTCATTTTTACCACTGACAGCACTCCAGAACCAATAAAGCTGAAGTGCAGGGTGTTGTTTTCTCCTCTGTTTCATGCACCGTTGCCAGCAGAGTGACCAGTTGAGGCCTCTGAGCTGCTGGCCTCGCTCCTCATCCCAGGACAGGCTGGCAACACACCCAGAGCCTGGATCAGGCCCTTCACCTCCAGGTTTCAATTACTGCTGTTTTCAGCAAACCCTGAAATAAACTAGTTTGATGGGAATCCAAATCTCTTTTGCCTCTGACCCAGAGCCTTCTGGCAGAGCTGTTACTGGCAGCTCTTCCCCAGTTCTGCCATCAGCCATTCCACCAAGAAATTCTTGGGCCCCAAGTGACTTCTGTCACTTCTGCATCCCTCCAGCTCTCACAGCCTTGCCAGGAGCCCGGTGCACCCCAGGCTGACACCTGTGCTTGAGGAGTTGCCAAACCCCAGCCTGCTCTGCTCGGGACCAGTCTCTGGACCATAAAGAAGCAGCCCATGTGGAGCAGCTCTGTTCCAGGAAACATTTCCTCCAACAGAAACTCAGTGCAGGAGAGAAAGGTCTTTGAGTGCTTCCTTAGCATCACAGTTTTGAAGGTAGAATCTTAAATACACACCTGGCATGAGATAGAGAGGACATAGGCTTTATTTTCAGACTTAAGAGACTGGTACTTAAAGAATCATTTTCAACTACCAACTGAGTAAACCCAAATTTATTATTACAGAAGAAACCCAAGACATTAGGTGTAACTTCTGAATTTTTGCTTTCTCTTTGAAACACTATTACTTTAACCTAATATTGTTATTTGTGCCTTTGTGTTTAAACAAGGTGGTTTAAAAGCAAATGCAAAAATATTTGCAGTGACTTAGAGGTGACTTATTGACTGGAGCTAGAAAGATAGTGAGGAAAGAGAGAGAAAGAGACAGGCAGGCACCAAAAAAAACCACCCATCAACACCTTGCTAGGGTTCATCAGCCACACTTGCAACTGCTCCCTCCTGAAGCCAGTCACATCAATCCTCCTCAGAACCAGCGGACGAGCTTTGAGTGCAGACTTCTGCTCCCATGTGCCAAGAGGCATTTTGTCCTGTAGGATGGGCAAAAAATGGTATGTGGGGGAATAAAGGAGGAATGAACAGACCCTCCCCAGCTCAGCAACAGAGGAGCAGCTTCTACAGGCTAAAACCCAGCAGGCAGGAGTGGAACCATGGCATAACAGGCCAAGACTTCGCTGAGGACCTGAGCCAGCAGCAACTTCTGCCTGAGCTCACTTGCTGATTCTGTGCAGACTTTAGCACCTCTGTGTCCTACTCATACTCAGTTCAACAGTAAAGTCGCATCCAGTTAAGTCCCGAATTCAGCAGAGTGTCTGTCTTCAGCTTCTGAGAAGTTTCTACTCTATGAATTTTGGGAAAAATTATTTTGAAAGATAGGAAGGGTGGCTTCTCTCTTATTTCCAGGAACAGCTTGTAAGCCAAGTTTAGGCAATGACAGGTTATCAGGTTCTAGATGAAGGTGGAGCTCTGAACTTCCAGGTGAAAAAATGTCTAATAAAGCTCCAGCAGATCCTTGACTGACACTGCAGTAGCATCACTGTGAGGCTCCTTTAACAGTGTACGGCTATGGTCAGTTTTCCATCTTTCATGTCATTTATTTCAGTTATGTACTATTTATAAAATGCCCTACGTGCTCAGGAATAAAGCAAAATAAGAGTTGTTTTGACTTAGGAAGTGAAAATAGTTGAAAACATACAGTTAATTAAAAAAAAAAAAAAAAAAAAACACAACACACAAAACACTCAACCTGAGTAATACGATCTATGTATGACTTTCATAATGAACCTAAATTTGAAGGTTAACATTTAAACAAATGCATAAATAATTCAGGTGAAATGGCTAAGCTTCAATCCCATTAAACTTTGGCTCCTAAGTGCCTAAATAGCCTCCAGGAATGGGATTCAAGCGCTTCAGGAAATTTTACTCAAACCTTAATAGACTGTTCGCCTCCTCTTACAGCACGCTGCCTGCCGCGCCTGGCCACTGCTCTTTGTGAGACAGTCATTCTGCAATGGAATTAGCATTTAGTATCAATCTTTAAAAGTGTTCTATGTGTTCGCTGTTCAGGTAGGCTTTCCCTCCTTTCTGTATGGATTGGGGGCACGACTGGAAATGGTGTTTCTCATGGAGAAGTCTGAGAGCTCCCTACCAGAACGCCAAGTGCGTGCTCAGAGGAGCGCGGCGGCTCCCAGCCCGCCGGGGCAGCCTGCAGAGGGAGCGGAGCCTCCGGGCTGCTCCCGGCGGATCTCCCGCTCCGTACGGAGGGTCTCGCTCGGCGGTAGCCCCGGAGGTCTGAACGGTGTCCGCGGGAGCCACCCCCTCCCACCGGCAGGTTTTGCACGCCGTTGTTTCTGCTGGCGCTCGTCGCCACAGCCCGGGAAGCTTATTCCAGGGCTTCTCCGATTCACCTAAAACCGCGACAGACGCGCTGGCTTCCCACCGCCTCTCGCTCTCCCCGTGCCCACCGCCCGCCCACGGGCAGCCCCCGGTTCTGTTCCGGCCCGGCCGGCGCGGCGCCGCCAGCAGAGGGCTCGCTCCGCCCGGGAAGGCGGCGGCCGCACGGCGCCGGGGCCGCGGCTGGGAGCGGGCAGAGATGTCTGCAGCGGCCCCGCCGCCGGGCAGCGCATCGCGGGCCCATGTGCCGAGCCGGGCAGGCAGCCCCCAGCGGCCGGGGAGCGCCGGCCGGGGCAGGAGGGCGCAGGCAGCGGCGGCAGAGCCAGCGCGGAACCCTGCGCACCGCGGGCGGCCGGGCCGCGCTCCTGCGCCGGGAGAGCGGGAGAGGCCGCGTTCCGCCGCGGAGCGGGCTGCGCCCATGGGGTGACCGGCGCTGCGGGGCGAGGCCGAGCGAGGAGCAGTCGCCGGCGGCCGGAGGAGCGTTCCCCGAGGCGGGCGGAGCGGAGCGGCTGCCCCGGCCAGAGCAGCATCTCCCGAGGCGCGGCGGGCTCCCGTGAGCGGCGGCGTGCGGAAGGCGGGGGGAGGCAGCGGAGGCTCCCGCCTCAGCCTTCCCCAGCAGAGGGTGTCTGCGGGGTGGTTCGGGGGAGCCGCGCTCGCCTGGACTTTTGTGGGAGTGGGGGTTGTGTTGTGTGTGTGGGTTTTTTTTTTAAGGGGGGTGGGGTGGGTTAGAAGAGAGTCTGTGGTTTCCATGGAGATGAAGCTGAAAGTGCAGGAAATTTAAAGGCTTTGGGTCCTTGCAAAGCAGACAAACTGGTGCCAACGTGCGTGGCTGCTGTTGCTGCTGAGGAGGCTGCTTTGCAAACGGCGGAGAGGAGCGGGGAGGAAGAATCGGCAGCAACTTCTTCCATACGCACGGGCAGACAACGAGGAGCAGCAGCAGCAAGCAGAATTTGCAACAAAAAGAGGCATCTCCCTTTCCTGGGGAGGGTGAAAAGAAGCAGCAGCAGCAACAGAATTTTGGAGCGGCTCCACCAGGAGAAATTTTATAGAGAAGCCTGCAAGAGAGAGTGATTGCAGGGGGTTTGTTCTCCGGGCTTATTAGGGGGCTGTCTTTGCTGGTGGTGCGGGGAGTGGAGGTGATCCCCCTTAAATACAAGCTATTCTGGATATCCCCGTACAAGTTTTCTGATGTATTTGCTTGCACCTTCTTCCCCTGCTGTTTGGTGAACCCAGCCCCCCACTTCCCCCCCCCACCGGTCTCCCAAGGATGGATCATTCCCAGTGCCTTGTGACTATATACGCCTTGGTGGTTCTGCTGGGTCTCCGGCTAGAGCAAGGCGCCTGCCAGCACTATCTGCACATCCGACCGGCTCCCAGCGACAACCTGCCCTTGGTGGATCTAATCGAGCACCCGGACCCTATCTTTGACCCCAAGGAGAAGGATCTTAACGAGACCTTGCTAAGGAACCTCATGGGCGGACACTTCGACCCTAACTTTATGGCTGTTTCCTTGCCCGAGGACCGGCTCGGCGTGGACGATCTAGCCGAGCTGGACTTGCTGCTCAGGCAGAGACCCTCGGGAGCGATGCCCAGCGAAATCAAAGGGCTGGAGTTTTACGACGGGCTGCAGCCGGGCAAGAAGCACAGGCTGAGCAAGAAGCTGCGCAGGAAGCTGCAGATGTGGCTCTGGTCCCAGACCTTCTGCCCGGTCCTATACACGTGGAACGATCTCGGCAGCCGCTTTTGGCCCCGGTATGTGAAAGTGGGCAGCTGCTACAGTAAAAGGTCTTGTTCAGTCCCAGAAGGCATGGTTTGCAAACCTGCCAAGTCCGTGCATTTAACGATCCTGAGGTGGAGGTGCCAGCGCCGGGGGGGGCAGAGGTGCACATGGATACCCATCCAGTACCCCATCATCGCGGAGTGCAAGTGCTCCTGCTAGGGCTCGCACTGACCTCCTCGCCCCTTCTCCAGCGGACTCACGGGGACCTTTGCTGCAACAGAAATGAGAGACATTTGCTTTCTGGTTAACGTTGTAATGCACTGTAACGTGTAGGAGAATGTATATTGTGTGTATATATGGCACCGGTTTAATATACTATTAAAAGGTCAGTATTATACGTGAAATAATCAGCGTCTACTGTATTTTTAAGACTATTACCCTGATCGTTGCTAATGTATCTTTTTTTTTTTGTATTTATATTCCAGAGAGAAGTTGCTTCGCTTTGGCGAAGTAGTTTTTTTGTTGTTTCTGTTTGTTTTTGTTTTTTAATAAAAGGATTAAAAAATACAAACCAAACTTTTTGATAAGAAAGCGTTTTAAAGCTATTTTCCATTATTCGGAAAGCGTGTGTGTGTTGTTTTTTTCTTTTTTCCTTATGGACTTTAGATTTAAAATTAAAAAAAGAATAAACGCCTAGAGCACAATGTTATTGTAAATAGAGAGAACAGTTTGAATGACTTAATCCTATGTAAATGAAGAGTATCTGCTATTTATTCTTTATATCCTTGTAGTAAAAGTGCAGTGCAGAATTAAAGTCAACCACTAAAACACGAGCCGTTTGGATTCTGTTTGCTTTTTGGTTTGGCCGCCTTCGGGGGGGCTTTCTTCTCTCTCCTCCTCGTTCTCCACGCTCAGCAGGACGTTTCGTGGTGCCAGGGGGAGGTGGGCACCTGCTCACCGCTCTGTTAGATGGGAAGCTTTGGTACCTACACCGCAGGAGCGCCCCGGGAACGCGGCCCCGCAGGCGGGGCGGGCGCGGAGCGGCTGCCGGGGGGGTCCCGGCCCCGCGTTGTCCCCAAGCGCAACCGGAACGCGCTCGGTGGCAGCTGGGTGGAGATTTTTTTTTTGTAACCGCTTGACATTTCATTTACAACGGGACACGTGTCTTTCACACCTACCATTGTGGTGGGACACTGCTGAAACTTGACCCTTGGGCTTTGGGGGTTTTCAGCGCAGACACGTTATTAGCCTGATCCTATGACAGCCTCGCACACCCTCCCTGCCCGCCACAGTCGCTCCTCGCAGCCCGGTTAACTCTTTGGGCTCCCGCCAGCCGCGGGCGATCTCCCCGCTGACGCGTTGCCCCCTCCAGCCGCCTTTCCCCGGGAGCCCCGGCTGCTCCTCGCCCTCCCGCACGCTGCAGCCCGAAGGTGCCGGTGTCCCGCGGAGGTGCCGCTGTCCCGGTGCCGCTGTCCCGCCACCGTCCTCCCGGCCCGCCCTCCGCGGGGCCCGCGGCGCCGCTCCGCCCGCTCCCCCCGGGCGCCGGCTCCAGCGCTGCCCGCCCCCAGGCCGGGGCAGCCGGCGGGGCTCCGCGCCAGCCCCCGCGCTCCGCCGGCGGCTCCCGGAGCGGGGCAGCGGCGGTGGGGAACGGCCCCGGGGCGCGGAACCGGCCCGCGGCTCCGTGAGGACCCGTCGCAATTAACCAAGTATTTGACTTTTACGTGCCGGGAGACCCGACGGTTTGTATCTCATAGATACCAACTGCAACAACAAACTCTCCACGTGTTCTCCAAAGGCTCCCTGACAGTGCAGAAAAGCCTTTTCCTTATTTATCTTGGAATCAAAAATCTGTTTTTTTTTTTTTCCCCGAGCTCTGAGGGAATCTATGCTGATTATTTCAAACCCGTGGGTCTTTCATTGACACAACCCAGCTCTGCTTTCTCTAACGTTGAGTTCGCGTATCTCCGGATGCATATTCATTCTCTCTCTCACTCCTTCGGCGCGTTTTACCACCCGTCTCTTTGCTTCTAATTTCAATAGTTTGGAGGGGGGGGGGGGAAAATCAGATCTTGGGACATTTAGGGTATTCATTAACCTAGTGAAGAGGAACAGAGGCATTATTACTCACATAGAAGGCACCCTACCCCCACGTCTATCTAAGGGTTCATTGTAAAAGGATTAAAAGTTAAAGACCTTCATCTTATGATTCTTTCATTTAATCTTCGTGGCGCCTGAAAGACATGCTGGATGGATGATCACATTTAAAATATTCCTAATGTCGGCTACCTTAGGACTCCAGGCAGGGCAAACAAACGTAATTTATTTCTAGAAGAAAGGGGATATTGAGATGTTTAAGTTTATGGACCACCATTACCATGTATGTTTGTTAGGTTCTGACAAATACCCAAATAACATTAAAATCAGCCATTCATCACATATGAATTTATGCAAAACCTTCTGTGCCTGGGGCCAATATTTTTTTAGACTGAGTTTCACTTAAAAAAAAAAGAGAAAAAAAAAAAGGCGTTTATTTAAAAAAAAAAAAAAAAGCCAAAAGCAAGAGTTTTTCATGACTGGTAAACACAAGAATTATGTGAACAGAAACTATTTCATGCTGGGATGGCAGCCAGGGACTCGGGAATGTCAACAAAAGTTCTCCGAAGGTTGAAAATGTCATTGGATTACAATACAAGGTCCTTTGCCCCATTAGCAAACTTTACTAAAGTAATATTCCCACTGCTTACTGAGGGGACTCACCCAGTGATTTCTGTCTCATCCCAGCAATGAGGCAAACAGGCTCCATGTGGAAACCACCTCTGGCTATTCGCTCAAAGATTTTAAACCTTTATGTGTGCAGAGATGTGTGTGTGTTTGTGGGTGTTACACGAGCGTATAGCAAGCGTGTGGTTAATATAGTCTAAATATCTATCACCATATCTTACTGTTAATCTGCTAGTCATTGTAATCAGTAAGGCACATGCCCATCCATGCTTTCTCAACTAATAACACCCTGTTACTAATACATTTACAAGAATATTTGGGGTTAAAAAAAATCAAGTTTTACCCTCCACAAGGCCTATGATTTTTATATATTTTTTTAAAATAAATAACTACATTTTGTCAGCTGGTAGAGCAAAAATAAACCAGTAGTTTTCACTGTTGTTTCTGGTCAGGTTCACTTTCTGCTCCTCCTGCCCTAGTGTTGAAATGTTTGGCTTGGAGTGGAAGTGTTTCAAGCCAAACAAATAAAATATCTTTCTGATGAATGTTTCTATGCAAATCCTTTAAAGATTAGATTTTGTAATATGTTTTTAGAGCAAAATTGAATTATGGCTCTTTTAAATTGAAATCAATTCATAACACAGCCAAATTTTGTTTGCTGATCTTTGTAGTGGCACAGAGACTAATGTGGGGAAGAAATCAGAAGGGAAAGGTTGAAAGTTTGCTTTCACTTACTCTTTGGTTTCTTTTGCAATTTTAGTGTCTTAAAGTGTAATATTGGAAATGTAAATTCATTTCTACCTCCACCATAGGCTGCAGAACCTCAGTTGAGTCATTTCACCTAAGTGCTGCCGTTCCTTATGAGGAGTACAGGACTTTGCCTTCTTTGGCAGCATAACTAGTCTTTATCTAGTATCTTTTTTTTCTCTCATACCACGTGTTTAGTCAAAATCTGGTAAAGTTAAGGCCCAGCGTCCAAGGGGAGGTTCCTTGATAGTGTTGGATTTAGCATCGCAGCCCTTTTTTTGCCCGTGCAGAACAGTATGTTATGCAGGATTCTCAAATGCTTTATACTTCTGTTTATCGGGAAAAACATGTGACTTGTAATAAAAGTTGGGATGCTGTTGGCTAATTCGAAAGTGCTAAGAGTAACACAGTTGATAAAAGGATTAAAAAATGGATGGGAGCGAGTTATCCAAACAGTGTAATAAGCTCATTCAGAAATTAGTCCAGACAGTGTGAAGAAAAAGGCCAACTAGGAAAACTTGCTTAGACATCTCATTGAAGTGTTGTGTCCTCACATGCATAATTCACTGAAAAAATACATTTGATTCATTTTATCCTTTTCAAAATACCACTACAAAGATAAATTCTTGAAATTGCACGAGAGCATGATGGAGTCATCACAAAAATAACCACAGCTAGAAGTTGGAGCAGTGTTTGTATAAATACTGGACAACTTCTCCCTCTTCCGTAGTTTTAATAGAGAAGTAATCTTAATTTAGTAACATCAACAGCTGCTAAAAAAAATCCTAGCAGTTCACCTCTCTTGGGTTGTGTTATATGAAGGTAATCTGCACCATGTCGTCTGGATCTTGGATCCATTAAAAAGAAGATATTCCAGCTTGGAGATTTGCCAGGAATCTCCATTGAAAGTTGAAATAAATATAATGATGTCATCATATAATATAACATCATAGCTTTCAAGGTAAGCCAAACCAAAGGTATGTTGGCAGGGGAATGCTGCCACCTGGTAGATCCACGCTGGGGATAGATGCGACCCTCTGGGCCAGCAGTAGAACAGCCACAGTGCCCACAAGGGCCCTGCAGCGTTTCTGTGCCTGCCCGTCCTGCGGGAGCCTCGCTGCACGCGAGAGCTGCAGCGCCCGCCTCAATGCGCTCTTTTCACAGAGCAGCTACAGCAGATGTGAAGAGACCCTTTCATTCCCTCTTCCTTGCTCCCAGACCAAGCAAGAAGCTCCAATGGTTAAAAGGAAGGGAATGAATGCATTCGCTTGGAACAACTGTTGGAATGGTTCAGAGGGGAGCAGAAGTATTCAGCGATCAGCATTAAAGACTCTAAATCCTTAGAGGTGTTAGTGCAGGATCAGCAGCTTGCAGCCTTCCTTTGCGGAGGCTGGGTACCAATGTATCGCCGTTAAGTCCCCTGAAGCTGGTTCTGTGGGGCAAAGCAGCTGCTCCATGTGATGTGCTCTTTGAAGAGTCTGAGGGAAAAGGCACTGGAAGAGAAATCTGGACGGGTATAACTCACAGTGAGTAGCTTTCCTCTGCTGAACTGGAGGACAGGAGCTGCAGAGTTGGCGCAATTTAGCCTCTGACTCTCTAGGTGGATAGTTTAGGTGGAAACCAGCTGAGAACAGATGCTCTGGGGGCTCCCAGGCTGCACCTTCAGGGGTGTATTTATGCTGTCATTAGGTACGATTCTGAGCCAACACCAAAGAGCAGCCAAGCCTGCGTGTGCCCTGAGGCCCAGCCAGCCTGCAGCCACCCCAGAAAGCTTCACAGCCCTCGCCATGCGGGCCCTGGCAGCGTGTGGGTGCTCCTGTGCAAGAGCTACCACCGAGCTGAACACCACGGTGCTGACTGAAGGCGCACAGGTCTCCGCGCTGACCAGCCTGGAGCCTACTCTTCACCCAAGACAGACACTCCCCAGGACTCAGGTCTCTCCCTTAGAGAGTCCAAGAGTCCTAGCTGCATAGATAACCATAACAGAGTTTGAAAATAGGTTTCACACTCCCTCCTCATTTTTTTTTCCCCTCATGAGAGGGGGAGTGGCAAGACCCCCATCACAAAGAACGTTACTCAGAACCAGAACAGATCTTAAGGCACAACACTAAAAACCTGTATGCAATGGAGAAGGACTGGGTGGCTCGGGGGATTGGTAATGGTATAAAGAGCTTTTCACCGCTAGGCTTCTGGCTTCAATCCAGAGGTAGTAACTGAAAGCCACAGTCATCTGATGCCTGCATAGTGGGCTGTGTAGAATGAGTTGTTGGTCTCTGCATAGATCCTACCATGCAGGATCCAGATCACAAAGCCACCACCAGAACTGACATGCTTGCAAGGATTCTCCATCAGAAGAGCAAAATGAGGATGTTTGATCTGCGCTTGGCATTTAGTAGCAATAAGGGTACATTGTTGTTGGGGGAGTTTTGTTTGTGTTGTGGGTAAGGGGCTAATATAGGAGAATACAACCGGTATAGTCCCTTGTATAGATGCGACACTAATAGTATTTTCCTTCTGGCACAGTGCTGTCTTTATATTTGATGTACACCTGGCAACTCACTACCTGGCTTGGATGTAAAACTGTAGTCCTGTAGAGGAAGATCAGCAAATGCAAGGGCCATACTCTGCTGCATTAATCAGAAGTGTGGTGCACTGTACAGTGCAAATTACTTGACAGTAAGTTCATGTCATGCCTACCAGTACAAATACCTGCTGCTGGCTGGGTTGATCTGCTTTAGCTAAGGCATTGCAGCTTTCCAGGGCTCAGGTTAGAGGTTACCCTTTCACAGCACCCCAGTCATGCAGCTCTGAACACGCATTTCTCTGAACAAAGGATGGAAGAGGCTGTGATTCAGAATCCGCTTGCCACGCTGCTGTGGTGTACCTGCGCGGTAAAAACCCAGCGCCTTCTCTCAGCAGTAAATAAACTGATTTCAACTTCAAGTATTAGGAAAAAGAAGTACATCAACCCAATGCATACTTATATAAAGGCCAGTGTAAACATCACTCCTCTGTTTCAAAATGAACCTTCTGGTATTCCAAGCACTTCATAATATTGTCTGTGAGTGGAAAATGGACAGAAAATAATTTTCTTTCACTCCCCCTCCTGGTTTGCTTTGGACATTTAGAGATAGTGCATATCTAGTCCGTTTTCTTTTGCTTTTTGCAGAGATTTGTTCCTCCAAGGGCACTCTATCTCTTTCATACAGCAACAGAATACTCAAAAATACTACAGAAATATTATTGTAAGCATGCATAAATTAATAGAGGGTTACTTTATAGACCAGTGAGACAAGTTGAAATACTATCTTTTAAAAGTGAGTGGACTTCCAAGTTCATCATGTCCTTTTGGAATAAGTGGATAAAATTTTGTTTTGTAGGTAGTACTTGCACAATAAATGAGGTCATTGACTTGAACCTTGAAGGCCTTGTAAATAAGCCACACTGTCTTAGTTCTAGTCAAGCCCTAAAGTAAGTCTCAGTGCTACATTAGAAATCTTTGCCTTGGACTTAGAAACACTCAGGCATCGCTCCTCTGTCTTGCTTGTAGGCTGTTGTCTTTAGAAGGGTGTGACGAGTCCATTTTCAGCGCGTAGTTTAATGGATCCGTATCTTATGTCGTGTATATACACAGTGGAGCATTCTAGTTAGCTGCAAAGTCTAATAAAGTTCACTGAGAACTCCATGAAGAAGGCATTAAGGCCGGACCACCAGGTCAGAGATAGTTATGCTGTACTTAAGCTGTCTTCAAAAGTGCAGAGCATTCTGGTCTGAGCCAACAAAATCCGAAGCACGTACTCACCTTCAGCTCCACGAGCAGCTCCGCAGAAGGACCCGATGGCGGTGAACACGTCGCTGGGGTGTCCCTCGGGTCGGGCCAAAATGCCCAGCACCCTGTGCCGGAGTCCCGAGGGAGCCACGAGCAGCTTGGGTGTTCAGGGGAGGGCTGTTTCACCTAACCAGGAACAGCTGAGTGTTGTGGTTTGTATAAACTGTTTGCCATGTATGTGTGGCATGTGGCAGTAAATGAAACACTTACTTTAAAACTTATTGAAGTTCTTTCAGAAAAAAAATTAATGTGGGGTTGGCTTTTATGCGTTGTTTCAAATGAAGCAGAGATTTATACACCTTATTATCCTAATTTTTTTCCAGACACTGCCCTGAGTATCTCTCATATCTTATGGGAAATTAAATATCAGAGTTTTTAAAGAGATCATTTTTAATTTCCCATCTATGGTACGAACAAAAAAATGAGTAAGTCTAATGAAGTGGCATGTAGTCAAATGCTCAGACTGTAATCATCCACAAAATATTTAAAGCAATCTGAATGAAACTTTTCAGACAGCCAGACTAGGTTCCTCTTACTTGTAAGTTTCTGAGAGATGCCAACAGACGTTAAGGTTAACATTTTCAGGCCTGGGTGCCTGAGATTAGGCAACTGGTTCAACAATTGGTCGCTTATTGGGGAAAAAAACTCGATGGTTTGAGTTTTGGCTGCATAAAGTCACAGTTCTGGGTAGGAGATGATGATACACCACACAGAAAAAGCAGCCAATGTGGCCTTGCTGCTTAAGTTTGTACCTGGTACTGTGAATTTCATAATTGGTTATAGTAAGAATTTCTCCCCCGCCAAAGAAAAAGCGAATAGATGCACATTTTAAAGAGGTGGGATTTAGGTACACAACTTCCTTAGGAGCTGCAGAAAATCCCATTTGCAAATCTGGTCTCTCTGAAGTCGTGAGTCTCGCACTGGAAAGAGAAATCCTAAAGGAAAATAATTAGAGTCTAAGCTGTATCTTGTGCCAGGGTAGATTTGTAGGGAAAAGAGGAGGACGGGGGAGGTAGAGCTAGGGCAGCGTTACCCTCTCTTCCCTTTCCTCCTGCCTCCCAGCAGCGGGGCTGATGCTGTCAGTGCTGAAGGAACACAGCTCTCCATAACCCCTCAGATGGGCTGGATAAACCCACGGACCTCTACATACTGATTCTATGCCAATCAAAGATCTTCATCTGCTTATAAAATAAATGAAGTCTTTTCAGAAGTCTCTTTTTCTTGTTGCCTGAAGTCTGTCTGCCTTTGGTGCAGCAACTACCTGTCAATGAAGTTTCTCTTTGTCTGTTATCATATTTTCCCTGAAGGTGGCCATAATATTGTGATGAAAATATTTCTGAGCAAATGTAGATGATTTATCAAATTGCACATTTGCTTTTGCAAGTTTAGCTTTGTGGAATTTCTTTAGCTTTCTATGAAAACAAAGCAAAACACAGGCTTTTTTTAATCACCCTTTTTTTCTTCTGTAAAATAAATGTATTCTAAAGCTGCTGCTGCCCACAGTTGAGGGGTTCATGAGAAAATTCCAGTATAGCCTTCACCATTTTGCCAGAGTTAAAAGTCTGCAATTAAAAGGGCTCCTTTGGTCACTTTGTAGTGTATGGAGGGACAGAGCACAAGTTACTTCCCTGTTAGGCAGAATATCTGGTATAATAATCCCTGTCAGTACCTTGCAGGGTCTTTAGTGTCTGTGCAGAAGCTGCTGCCACTTGACCTGAAGAAAACTGTTGGCTGGCAGCCGTAGGAGGGTTCTGTTTTCTGTACAGAGTGACCTTCAGAAAGGAAGACAATCTATTAATGTGTATTTTACAAGTGTACTGGGTATCTTCCTATGTTCGACTTTGGGACAGCAACTACCGCAACCTCCAGTGACCCGCCGTGCTGCTCATTGGAAACAATAATTTGAACACTGAGGGGAAATTGCAATATTTATAATACATTAAGCCATGGAACATGTGAAACCTGGTTTCCTGTGGATTTATGTCTTGAAAGTGAATTTCTGGAGCTCATTTGCCAAGTGTATCGGGAGCCAAACCTGGACAGCACTAAGCTGACCCTCCCATTTCTGAGGAGCGTTGTCTTGCCTGTGTACTGCCAGCCAGGTGACATCAGCTTTGAACAAGCCGAGCTCTGGGAGACGTGACCTGAGCGCTGCTCCGTCCGTCTGTCCCGCTGGGTGAGGCCTTGTGTTGGTTCCTTGACTTTTAATAAAAGCTGAGCTTAGGCTTGAGCTGAACTTAGTAGTGGGAGCTACTAGATCTCTCTTTCCAATGTGGCTTTAGGGTTTTGTTATTGTCAGGAATGTAATGCTGGTAACTCAGAGAGACACATACATGGCGCAGTTCGATAAACCTGATTTCCTTTGAAAACAAAAAGTTTTTCAGAAGTTGCTGTGGCACTGAAGAATAAACCCGAATCCCTCGAATACGCGCATAGCTCTACTGCAAGTATTAAACCGCCTTATTGCAAGTCATCCCCAAATCCTCTTCTGCCTCAGATGCTCTTGAGCATCCTTTCTACCGTGGTACTTGCAACGTGTGAGTCCAATATGTTATTTACGTCAAAGGATTTTGCTGTAATTCTATAGTTTATTCTGTAACCCTTGTCCCTCTTCTTAGTATTTTGGGTCCATTTTATTGTACTACAAATAAAACTAGATTGAAGGTTCCTTTGAGAAAATGTGCCTGTTTCTGTATTTCTGCTATAAATCGCTCAGAATAGTTTAGGCTCTGTTAAAACAGTAAACGCTCCTGGCCCTACTCGTGCAAATTGTCTTACTGAGGTCAATCGATTTATCTACTTGTACAGCTGAGAAAAATATTTTAGCAGTTTTTCTAGCGCAAAAATGGTGCCTCAGTGGCAGTGAAACACTTTACAGCTTCACATCAGCTGGGAAACGTGGCCGCTTTCCAACTTTGAAAACATTAAACAATTTTTTAAAAATACAATATTTTGTTCCAATATTTTCAGGATAATAGCTATAGATTTTTTAAATTTAAAAACATTTTTTTTATTTTGAAAGTCCTCATTCAATTCTGTTACAAATATCCACTCCTTTAAGCCAAAATCCTATCTCGATCAAAATTAAACTCCCTAAGATTGAACAGAGCACTCTGTGTGATTCTGAGCCAGTATTTCTTTTCAGTTCACCAAAAATTTAGAAAATGTATTCTTTTTAGTGAGCTCCAAGCGTATATTTAAATTATTCACCAGAGCTGTGGGGAATGGAAAAATTAGATTGTCTCACAGCTCAAATCTGATGCCAGATCCATCGTGGCAGTAAATCAACATAGCTTTGCTGGTGTCAGGCGAGTTATTCAGTTTTATGCAAGCAAGGAATCCAGCTCCAGTAAAATATTTGGTTCAGCGGGATGTGCAGATGGACTCTTCAGGTGACTACGGCTTGTAGCTGAGATCCTCCAGGGGAAAGACTTGTAAGACAAAAGTATTATCTGACTTATTAGTAGCATTAATCTGTGATGCCTGTGTTTTCTGTACTAAGTATTATTAATAGTATATGTGTGCATGGCCATGTATTACATGAATTTACTTCCGTTCTCCTTCACTAGGAATATTAAAAGTTGCATGACTTCCAAGTCTTTCTACGTGCTGTTGATTAGCATTCCACCAGGATCACTAACCTATTAGAGTGTCTGTCACTATTGGTGGAAAAGAGTCTTTTATTTCCTTCTCAAATGATTTTGCTTTTCTTCAATGGTGTCCATAGCAACACATGCTGGTAGTGATGAGTCCCTGATTCTGTTGCAGGCTTTCCACAGCGGTGTCTTGCCAGTAACAACAGTTGACCCGACATTGTAGGGCTGCTCGGAGACACGTAGCCACGCTGGTTGTCCTGATGAACGGGAGGTATCTCTCCTTACGTGGCAGGTCCATTCTGGTGAATGGCATGGCTGATTTCTGACCAGACTAGAGTCTTCTCTAATTCTGAACACAACTCCGGGAATCTAACTGTGCAAGGTTTTTTGACTGGAGTTGTTTTCTGAATGTGTCTATGCACGCGCGTTCTGGGAATGTGTGTGGCTGTTTCTAAGGGTGTGAGTTTGCTGCTCCAGGCTGAAAATTAACTCCGATAACAAACTGTCTGTGGAACGGATCGTCCCGAATGTAGCCAGGGGACAAGGAAAGCCATTTGTTCCTTAATCTTTTCAATATTCTCTCCCTGGTTTTAACCTTTTTGTCTAGGTAAAAGACATTTCAAGGAAATGAGTAATCTGCAAGGCAGACTATCTGTGCTGCAGATTTTACATTAGAACCAACAATCTAACATTAAACTCAAATAAGAATGACTTCATTACCTAGACCAAAGCTGGCAAAGAAGACAAAATGCTCTGCTGTGTGGTCCCCTGTGCCTTAACCTAATATTCAGAACTAACAGGAACAAGTTCTGGACTTAGTAAGAGTTGGCTTTGTATCACAATGAGCATAGAGCAGGGACCATATCCAGTAACCTTTCTTTATGCAAGTAATTCTTGTTCACATATGTAATCAATGGGATGTTTCGCTTAGGTAAAGATTCTCTGCATGTGTAAACGTGGAAAGGACCTGGACAAGATTGCAGAGTTTTTCTTTCTCTGACTCATGCTTGTCTCTGGATTCGCTTTGTGTATGTATTGGCACCGTGGTTGCCTCCAAGCCCCAAATACATATCTGCAGTTCTTTATGTTGTATTTTGAATGCCAAATAGACATCCTGAGTTTCTCATGTACCCATCAAAGAATCTGCATTTTGGAAGCAAGAAGTCTTGTCCAAATTCCTGTTGTGTTAAATGGAAATGATTCGTGCCGACTGCAATACCGCTGCCATCTTCATTTGTGCTAGTAGTCTGTCATTGCTGGTTTTCAATGTCATTGCTTCCAGGGACGGCTCCCCCCTGGTGTCTCGGTGTAAGGGTCCCACCTGAGCTGGGGCCAAGCACAATGAGGGTTATGTTAACAGATGGACACGACTGCCGTCAATAGACCGCGCTGAAGCGTGAGTGTTGAGAGCAGGACTCACAGGTGGGAATGGCCCGATGTCTGTCTGTGCTGTGGTTAGGGGGACATACCATTGCTAATTCTGCTGTGGGCTGACTTAACTGAAAAAAGAAATTCTTCCTTCACCACATAAGGAGAGGTTTTGGCCTGTTGGAATTGCCTGGGTGGTGCGAAGGAAGGTGGGGTGTAGAGAGACGTTCTAATTAAGTCTCTATCCCCTTTTGTTCATATCTTTTTAGGAAAGCCCCCATGGAATAGACCAAAATAAGCTCCTACCCCTGGCTGAATAGGTTGTCAGGGTGCAGAACTATATTCTGCAGACTTATGCATGTGTAAGGGGTGTGTAACATTTTTGTCTGAATGGAGCCCTATGTTCTCATAATTTATAGTAAGTAATCTTATTTGCAAAGCATGCCCTTACAGTTTTAAAAAACAAGTTAATTGACTTGCATAAAAATCAAACATGTCAAAGTTTTCCATCTCGACACAAACACCACATTGAGCAGCACATTGCTACAATAGCCATGATGCAGTCTGGACCTATTGAGATATTTCATAAACCAAAATGGAATCTTAAAAAGTTTGTCAGTTTTGCATACCTCTGAGTTGCTGAATTTAGGAGTCCATTACTCGACTAATTATACAATGTTTTATTTTTTTCCTTGTGTAAATAAACAAACTTGTGTCTGAATTTTGGCAAGGGGCACTAGAAGCCAATTAGAAGGTGTTCCCAATGTATTACAGTATTACAAACAAGATGCCTTTTCTTAGAAAGGTGAACACACCATGTTTCTTTTAATGAGTGTGAAAATATACCAGTTGCTTAATCACTAGCAACTTATAGTTATAAGCATAAGTGAGTCCTTTCTCAGGAATGAAAAACATAGCTTAGGTTCTTTACTAACAGATGACATTTTAATTTAAAGCTCCAGTTTTTATCTGAGGGGCTCAAACATCTGAATTATTTGAGAGAGAAATAAGGGCCAGAGGGGGAGTATGAGAGAGCCGGTGGGATTTTCTTATCTGAGTAGACTTCAGCCCCACTCATTTGAGTGGTGAGGATTGTGCGTCCCCTCGGTCGGTGCCTACAATGCCATCCAAGATACTGTGGCATTTCTAGTACTGTTCGTTCGCTCAGTCTTGCCACACTTCAGCACTGAACTGGGTCCAAAACTAACGCACTGTTAAGTCACAGATGCACAGTTACTTAAAGGCAGATAATGTGTTCTGCACGTTGTAGGTAATGGGTTGGAGCACAAGGGCATCCCTGGAAGTCGAGCTCCAGGAGTGTGGTGATTCAGCCGCTGTTCCTCCTCATGATCCCCTTCTGGATAAAAAACAGGGGTGCAGCCCGAACCTCCTTCCAAAGGCTAAAGCTTCCTCCTGTGCACTCTAGACCAGTCACAATCTGCAGGCTCGTTGTGCAGCAATAAAAATATTAAGTTGGATAAGAGACTGGACAGAGCAAATAACTCCATATAGAGATCCTTTATCCTTGTTTTCCTTGAAATGTTTGTCTAGAAACATAAAGATCGCTTGATTTATGACTTGCTCAGCAAGCTCCAAATCAGATGGCGTTGCATTCAGAGCAGTGAATCTGTCAGCCTGGTATTGCTCCACCGCAGCCAGTGGCGTGGTGCAAATTCCACACGACAACACATCCCTCGCTGCTGGTCCCTGGGACCGTGGCAGGGGCATGGGACTTGTCAGCAGATACAAGCGTGGAAGAATCTGGCCCATCATGATTTTTAATCCTTCTCATAAAAACAAAATCAGCCTTGGGAAAGCTCTCCAATGTTATTTAAAAATAGAAGAATGAGTGTTAGTGGTTTTATATGGATTACATGAATTACTAGTTTATTAGAAAAAGGGATAATTTTAAAAAGAGAGACTTTCCCTCGAAGGGAGCGTTTAACTTCTTTGGGTTACTTCACGGATATTTCATTTTACATTTTAAAATAATTAAAACTTTTAGAGGAGAAATTTTCAGCCGCTCGTCAGGCAGCTCCATGCTACTCAGCACTAAGGCATGTGCCTGAGAAGCCGTGGCGCAGGAAGCTATTGTGTCAAGCTTTGGTCATAGTCTGTGCATGTGCTCTTAATTCAAGGCAAAGGTGATGCTGACTAACTTGAAAACGGAACATTTAACCCAGCTATCCTGCCCAGCTTTAGCTGTGGCAGGTACATAAATTCGATTCCTAAGCTTGGTGCCATTCGGAGAGGTAGAGCACAGTTAACAGCCTATTTACCGCCTACTTCTTTGCTCTAGATTATCATCAAAATTTTCACAAAGGCTTTATAACAACAGAGCAAAAGGAGTTCAGGAGTCCATGAAAGTTAAAAGAGTGCGAATTGTCCATGTAGACAGGAAGAAAACACTGAAAATCACCCCTTTTGCTTTGATTTTCAGTGGAAAGTTGTTCTTGTAAAAAGAATTGCTATTTTTTTTTCTTTTAGTAATTCATCTGAAAATGTTCCGGTTCGGATTTTGAAATTTTTGTGAGGCTCTGATTGGGTGGCAAACTTTCTGCTAAAACCAGGCAAAAAATCAGGTTTGCTTGTAAAAATTCTTTGGTTTTCAGTACCCAAAAGCAGAGGGGAAGAACTTGGTTCCAAACTGAAACATTTCAGCTTTCTGTCGCTGAAAACCAAAAAGTTGTCATTGAATTTTTTGTGGTGAAAGTAATAGTTTCTAATCTGGTCCTGAGATTTTCCAGGACATTTAGGGAATAGCAGGCTGTGCTCTGGATGGTGACACAGGAGCTCAGTTCTCAGCTTTGTCAGAGGTTTATGACAAGCTACATCATCTAATTGGGTATGTCTACCAGCCCTGATGGAGGTGGCTCAGGGCTCTGCTGGGGTCAGTTCTGTCTAGTTTGGTAAAAAGTAAGAAGCCAGGTAATGAAGTGGTGGTTTAAAAGCACTGTGAGCAAGCTCAGCTCCCTGTCATTGCTGTGGCCTCCTCAGAGGGGCTCTGCCGCCTGCCCCGGATGGCTGGAGCTTGTCCTCTTGCTCACACAAGGTGCCACAAGTCCAAAACGCCCATCGGATCATCGTGGTTTGGAGGGCACGGTGGGACCCGTTGCCCACGAGTGGTCTCCAGGCAGGTCCTCGGAGCCACTCTCACAGTCACACATGGACTGCTTGTCTGTGTCAGCTTTTCCTCTGTAAAACGGGAATAATATCCTTGACCTGTTTTCTCTCTTCAGTTTGTTCGGGTTATCTGGCCAGGTCTGTGTCTATATGTGCTGTATTGGCAGATTAGGTCCCTTTTGTAGCTGCAGAGATATGGCTATTAAAGGTACTTCTACTATGGAAAGAATACACATACACCTAAATACTCCCTTTTGTTCGGATTTTTATAAGCATTTTACTTTACTTGGAAAGATCCTCAGCTGTTGTAAATTTGGCAGGCGTCCACCAAAGAGAGAGGAGCTCTACCAAGTTACACCAACCAAGGTGTTTGCCCCCAAAATGTGCTTGAAAAAAGAAGCAAGCTGGGTGCAGGAATCCTTTTGTTAATACAATTTGCATATTTCGTGTTTACAGCATTTTAAAAAGTTCTGTTAAAAATAAATTCCTGAAGTCCTGGATAAATAAATAGTTGTACAGAGGAGTCCTCTGTAGCCACGAAGTTGCCAAAAATTATCAGTAATCCTCAGTCAGATGGAATGTACAGTTGGCAAGGGGATGGCAGGAAAAAGTCCTCACCAGCTCTGCCTCGTATTCCCATACAATGAAAGGTGCCAAGTTTTTCCATTAGTGTCTGTGAGCAGTTGAAGATGGGAGTGTTTGTCATTAAGGAGACCTTGTTTTAGTTAAATAACCAGTGAAGGGCTCAGTTCGGTTGCATATTTTTCCATCATCACTAGACGTTATTTTCACACGAGCCGCTTTATTTTGTTAATGAAATTTGACTCTTGTTTCTTATCCATCTGCATTTAACTCAATTTCGGTCAAAACATAGAACATGCAAATGAAGAGCCACAAGTCCAGCCCATTAGTGATGTGGTTTTAAAACCCTGAATAAAAATAAAGATTATTTATAGACTAGTCTGGGGCAATATATGCCTTGAAAACTGACATCCAGGATCCTGGCAGCTGACGTATGGATTTATTTAGGCTTTGACGCCACTGCTAGGATTTATCATTTTGGGGGTTGGGGGTGTTTTTGGAAAGTGGCTGGCGATTTTAAGAGCCTTTATTCTGAGTGACGAAATTCAGACAGATGAAACCGGCGCGTTTTCCCTGCTGTGTGAAACACGGCTGTAGCGAAGCCCGGTGTAGGAAAGCTTCATGCTCTTGAGGAACCCCCAATCACTTGTCAATTCTGTGTATCTTGGCCCCTGAACACAGTGCGTGGAAGTGGATAATGGGCCAAGAGCTGTTTTTATTTAAAACTGTGCAATTCCCACTTGGTTCAACAGGAATTACACCTGTTCAGCCAAGGGCAAGTTTCAGAATTGAAATCTAAAGATGCTGCTGCATCGGAGCCCAGTCACACCGTGCAATCACTCTAATACATACGCCTGCTAAATGTTCCACCCTTACATTTATGTGATTGCATTGTTCTACGCCAACAGAAAAGTTACAAACACTTTGCTGCTTAGAAAAAATCATCTGCTGAAAGGTTTAGTAGCTTAATTGAAAATTTTAAGTGTGTAGAAATGTTTAATAGTCAGAAGAGTAAAGCTGTAGTTATAGAAGTGACTGTGTCTGCATAGCACTTGCATCTTTTCAATTAGCCCTGAAGGTAGATGTCTGAGAACAGTAAAATTAAGACAGACTGAAAAATGTTGCCATCATTGCCATAATTAAGCTCCATTCATACTCAATTTTTCAGTGTTTTCCTGGGCACCAAAACATAAAGGCCAAGTCTGAACTATTTGAGGACTAATACAGCTGCAGATTAAATTAATATCTACATTATAACAGCTACTTACTGTGACTGTCAAAAGTTGGTTTTACCCCAGAGAGAAGGTACAAAGAAAACAATGGAGCGTCGTCTGTGTGAAACCCTGAAATCAGATCCTAACAGTCACACAGGGTTGTGCAGATGTAATACAATCTAACCTTTTCATGTTTAGACTAAAGCGTTTTCATTTAACATTATACTTAACGGAACAGCTTTAAACTTGCCACAAAGAAGTGACCTGGCATGTTTTGACTATAATAAGCATTGATTCCATGCCTGTAAATTTTATAGTTGAATCAATTATACTCTTTCTTTATAGGATTAAAGAAAACGTTCCATTTCAAATGGATTTTTTTTTTCTCATGACAGAGAGGAGTTGAAGGGGAAAAAAAGAGAAATGAGTGAGCCATGCTCAAATTATTAAGAAAATGCCTAGAGTATTTTCTCCTAGAATAAAAGCTGTCTAGATAGAATAGCTCAGCCTGCAGAAAGATCCACAAACACTGAAAACACTTCTGATTTCCCATGAAGTGAGAAAAGGACCAGCTGTGGTCTTTCACTTCCCACAACAGTCAGGAGAGGACACTGGGGTTTCTCTGCAGCTGGGCCTGCACCGTCAGACTCAGCGCTGAAGGGAAGGCACACGTTTTTCTGTCCAAAACAGTAGGCTGGGTTTTGGGGAGAGTTCAGATGAATGTTCATCTCGGCCACAAGCTTCCTTGGACAGCACACCTTTCATCTGACAGTACAAAATATTCAGGTTTCTTAGTGTGTTTTTATAGCATGTCCAGTCAAATGGGACATCCAGTCTTCGGTGGGATCGCTCGAACATGAGTCCTGATTATTTCTAACTTTTAAAGGATGTCTATGAAATGCGGTGTTCTCAATGCTCTCTGCCTGTTGAGTGGTAGAGGTGCAAAATTAAGTAGTGGGGAAAGGAGGCAACTCTGAAAATCTTTGGTTTTGCCATTTCTGTATTTAGCCACCGAAGTTATATGGGGATTTTGAAGTACTTTTCAAATTATTTATCATGCTACTGTTATAAAGCAGACAAAAATCTAGATACTTGCAGAGAATTCACCAAGATATCAAAGGTCTTTGTTCGTTAGAGTCTGTGTGTCACAAAGCAGGTAACAGACGCTCTTCCCATTGACTTACATCTCATCCTGGTTTGAAAACATCCACTTCACTCTGCTGAAGAGAGATTATGAAGTAGTTTGTGACAGATATCAACAACACAAACCAGAACTCTTCACAGTCTCCAAAACCCAGACAAACTTGTGCACTACAGTAGTCTTTATTTACAAATGCTCTGAGCAAGGTGCCAGTCCAGAAGTGCTAAAGATTACATCATACGTAAGGACTGAAATAGTATCCTTGGTTTATTCAAAAGCAACTAGCACACAATTTATATCCTAAAGTTTGGGGTATATGTTACGATTTGTGTTCTTATGTATCCATACAAAACTGTACTTCAAGACAGTAAAATCTAATGTGTGACCCAAACAAAACCAGCACAGTGAGCAATAAATCTTCAGCCACAGGCAGTAGAATACTGGTGTGAGTGCTCACCTCTGAAAGCTCTACCGAGAGCTTAAAAACCCTTGGCTTTTGCCTGTGGGATACGGTGTGTGGTGCTAACAAACATCTGCACAGTGAAAACAGCCTTGGGCAACAAAGAGCGCACTCACCCCCCGTGACAGAGCATGGAGGTGGAACCGCAGTGGTTACTCCATCCCTCCCTGAGCACCGCCCAGGGCTGTACCTGCCCACGGCTGCACCAGCATCTCTGCCATTGCACAATCCCTGTTTTCAGTCCCTGTACTGCAAAGTTGTCCCAGTTCAAGGGCAGCAAAACATCCTCGTCCAGACCAGCTCACCCCACCCTGCCAGGGGTGCTCTGAATCAATGACAGATCATCCAGGGCGAGGAGAGACAAGGAGCTGTTGGCTGCTCCTTTGCCAAGGCCTGGGGCAAATGTAATCATTCTGAGGAATGGAGTGCAGTACCTGATCAAGGTGGATTAATTTATGATGCTTGATTTTATAGTTCTAGATTAATTATACTTTCTTCTCCCTCCCAATTACTCTAAGTACCTGACGAGACAGTGCCCAAGCAAATTTCTGTAAAATGAGGGGGATGTGAGCAGCTTCTTTTGACAGATACACCAGAAGTTTTACATCAGAAGCACTAAAACATCTTTGAAGCGTCTACAAGATGCTGCTAATGACTTTTCAGTTATTTGGACTGTGGTTTAAAGTAGACCAGATTTTTTAAAACTCTTCTGGCCTAAAAATCTGCGAAAAAATACTGATCTCTCTTTGCTTCCTTTGTGGGAAACAGTATAATGCAGACAGCGCTGTAAATATCGTCAAAACGGCAGATATCAGGAGACCTGGAAGTCCATGGGTATCTGGGAATGCTGAATCTCTTTACAGTCAAAACTCTTTATGTCGTTATGTCTGGTATCTGTGTGAGTATGGACATCCAGTACAAGAAAACACATGTGCATGTATTAAGATCCCATTTAGTCACTGAAATTTTCTACATACATAACCTTTAAGCCCTGTTGATGCAACAAACATATATTTAAAGATGCCCTTGAAAGATTTCGGGCCATAAACTGTGGGGAGGGGGCTCTGACCAGGTGAAGACGCATTCTTTTTGTAAGGAGTTTTATTTCACCCACAAATAGCATGCCCTGATTTGCCATCATTAATAGCCTAATATGGTGAGTGATAATGTAACATTTCCCTGATTTGGTTTTTATTTTTAGAATATTAGCATTTATATAACAGTATTGGTAGAGATTTAGGGTACAAAAACCCCGTAACTGAGGCTACAGCTATTAACCTCATGTGTTGTGTTTATAAAAAGCCACTTTAATACGGGGCTGTATAAAGTATGTATAAAAAGAAAAACCCATTACAACCAAGGGGATTTTCAGTGAAGTATTAGCCTGGTAAGAGGGTTAACAAGGTTGGTGCTTTTTTTCCCTTCCTTTTTTTTTATTAATCAAGGCACAATGTAGTATAAGTAGTCAATGTGGAGTTTTGGTGCCACAGATTAAATTGTGCAGGCAAAAGTACTGCAGGGTTTTTGTAAAGACATATATTCAGTTCATTGATAGATATAAATAAGATTATACCCTTTCCCCTGTATTTGCATTAGCCAAGACAAGTATTAGACATCATAATACAGAATGGTTATTCAGAGTTCACTAATTATGGCTTCGCATCTTGAAATGAGATTATAATATGGCCAGCTCTGGATCCTGGTACAGCCTGACTGAGTTATGCTGTGACACTTGGAGGCGGCAGAAAAATAGCTTGGAAAAAAGTTCACAAAATATTTCCATATCAAGTTGGTTCAGCGTGTGTGTGTGTGCAGGGCAGGAGAGAGAATGGATCTTAACCTGCTGGTTGTAAACGGTTGCTCCAGAGCTGGGATTTCAGATGCTCTCAGCTGGCAGTGCAGGTGCTGATGGTAATTAATCAACTGCATTAAACCTGCAGGTGAGGAATGGGGGTGGCTGCCTCCCAAGCCCTCCCACACTGCTCCAGCAATAGCAGAGGGTACCCCTGCTAGAATGCCTTCAAGGACTATCCCAAAGATTTCCGATCCAACTGAAGATGTGTCCATACGGGTTTTATATTGGCTCTGGATTTCAGCAGACCCTTCCCAGTTCTGTGCTGGCCAGGATGGCCTGCAGGTGTTTGGGCAGATGAAGATCTGTGAAAGCAGAATGCAAGCTGGATGAAGTTTTATTTGGTATGTGACTTTTATGGGGATAGCATCTAAATATCATCCATTTTTCTCAGAGGCCTTTATAGTTTTTGCACAGTCACATCTCTGCCTTGCTGGGTGGCAAAGGGTATTGCAGTGGAGGCGGCCGAGTGTTCCTTCCATTCCCTATTGAGCTACAGCTGAGCATGCCTAAAATCACGTGTAAATCACAAATAACATCACAGAGCTCAGCAGAACTGCAATAAGATATGGAAGAGGAGAACCAGGCACTGTAGTCCCTGCTGTGACCTGCTCAATGGTGCCGTGGTACCGACCGCGCAGCACCCAGGGCTGACTGCATCTTTGTGATGAATGAAGCCACCCTTGCGTCCAACATGTCTGGTTTGTTTTAATTGTGCAGAGCTCTTTGGAACCTTCTAGGATGAAAGGCGCTATATAAGTGCGAGATTGTTGGGTTTTTTATTTGGATTTGGAAATATCCTTTCTCAAAATAGTAACTAGTAGATTAAATGCCAGGCCAGGATGAGGCAATACTGCTTTGTACACAGAGAGGATTATTAGAAATATTTCTTTAGAATGATACCCAGAATGTGAATTACTCAACTTGCCAGGTTACTTATGAAACAGAAAAAGTTACAGAAGCGCTTATGTAACATTGTTTTTCCAGAAAAATAGGTGGTGATTTTTCTCAGCAGTTCCATCTGCTAAACGGACTAACATCTTGCAAAACCCTCACTGCTTTTCCTCGCAGAACTTCTGTAAGCGGACACATCCAAAAGCATATCCATGCGTAACAAAGAGCAATCTCAGATGTTTTAAGTAGGCAATCGGATACAAGAACAAGCTTGGACTATTTGATGGGTGAGAAAGGTCAGTTTGTTTCTAACTTCTCTGCATATAAATCATCTATCAAAAAGTTTATTTTGCAGATGTCTTGAGCAGTACAAACAAGCAATACAAAGTTCAGTGATTGGGGGGAGGCAAGTTGGCCACAAAGGGCTCCTGACGACATGCATGGCTTTGTCCTTGTCACACCTGCACCCCTTGCCCCACTGGGACAACAAACCCCGATGAGCCCCTTTCTGCCCGGCAGTGATGTGAGGAGGTCCGGTGGCGATGCAGAGTGACCCTTGCAGTGTTCACCTCTCCTGGGTAACAGCGACCGCTCCCTCTGCTTTTGGGAAGTCTGGCTGGAATGATTAAAATTTGGAGCTGAATCTTCTAGAAATGTAATTAGTATTTAACACAGAAGGGAAAAACGCTTAGTCACCCCAGAATATTAGCTTCTAGGCAAATATATGGGAGGTCTTCAGTGTTAGGAAATTATCTGGTGTCTACTATTTAGTCTGCCTAATAGTACGTTCAGCTTTGGGTACTGAGCTGAGAGAAATCTCTTTCAAGAGGGTGTATAGTTTACCCCTTCAAAACAATGCTTCTTGATGCTTTTTTTTTTTTTTAATAGTATTTTAAAACTTACTACAGAACAGCAACAACAAAGAAACCCTCCTCCTTGGCTCCCCAGTAAAGCTCC
Source organism: Patagioenas fasciata (assembly GCF_037038585.1). Lineage (NCBI taxonomy): Eukaryota > Metazoa > Chordata > Aves > Columbiformes > Columbidae > Patagioenas > Patagioenas fasciata. The sequence goes on along the minus strand of NC_092537.1, from coordinate 4,165,413 downwards.
AAGTGGGTGTTTATGTCACTCCTTTAATGGGCATTTGTATTTTATGCCTTATTTTTAAAATGCATTTACAGATTTCTTTCTAATTAAATTTTATGGGTGAATTTACTGCTCACGAAAGTGAGTGATTAGTAATGCTGGCTGGAGAGATGTAGTGGGGTGGGCACTGTGTGAACTTCCCTGCGTGGCTGTGCCAGGGCACCTCAGCCTCGAGCTGGCTTTCCCTGGAGAGCAGGCTGCCCAGTCGTGGCACATAGTGTGACTTTTGCTATACTAAAGCATACCTTAATAAATAAGATTCCCTAGTTAGTCCTTACCTGCTGTTCCTGAGAATCCCATGTTTTTTGTGTATTCGGAGCAACTCATGGCAAATACTAGGCCATTTATGACAATGTGACCTGAAGTAACTATAGGAATAGCTCCATCTCCAAAAGCTTGTCATGCCCAGGGTGTTTCCAATTGATTTCTTCTCAGTCCTGAAATGCACATCGACTTTCACAGCTGTGATACAACTCTGAGTCAATACTGTGCATCTTCAGCAATCTTGCCAATACCAAAAATACGAAGTTATACCAGCTCCAGAAAGTACAGATCTGAGCTTTACTCAATATGACTTTTGAAAACATAATCTTGAGTATCACTTGTTCTTTGACATTTTCTGTCTCACAGAATTCTCCATCTGTTTTATTCACCTAGAAAGGAATCTTATCGTTGCAATGACTATCACAATAGAGCATTTCTAGAAAGCAGAATTCCCTGTGATGGCTGTTCCAGTCTTTCTTTTCCTATTTTTAGATAGTGGATACATCCCACAACTGATATAATCTCAAGCAGCACTATTAGTTAAACTCAGTTTTTCAGTAGCCATAGTTTAGCCCCAACCCTTCAAACATTTATTTCCAATACACTTGTAGCTGTGACAATCTTTAGCATATTTCATTTATATGCCTGTTAGAATACATTTCTGTAAAACAGGCCCTCTCTTCACCACGTACTTTCTATCAGCACTGTTGCCAGCCCTCTTAATATGTAGTGTTTATACATAAAGGCTTGGCTTTGGGATTTGCATGAAGACATTAGAACAGTAATTTTCAGTGCGTATATTTAAAAATAGACCTCGCACTGCTGTGGTTATAAAGTTTGGACACCTTTCTTAGGACAAGAAGGCAAACAGAGGTCAATAAATATTTACAAACTGTTGTAAGAGTTTATTTTTTTCTAAAAAGAAATTATAATTCTGAGTCTGCTACATCATTCCTTCAAACACTTCCTAATGCCCTAATAGATGTAAATTACCATCAGGAGGCAAAAAGGACTCTGGACAGAATGAAATTATGCTACAATTATACAAAGAGAAATTAACTGCAGTATATAAATGAATGCCTGTGCTGCTTGACCAGAGTTAGCCAAGCCTCACACAACTCATCTGATAATGCTATTTGTTGGTTTATTTTTATTCCCAGAGAGAGTTCTGGTAGTCCCAAAAAGTCGAGTGAAAAGTCTAATCTAAAGACTAATGAGAGTCAATGGTTTAAAGTAATGCTGGTTAATAGATGTTTGGTTAGACCAAGGACAGTTGCTGAGACATTTTTAGCAAACAGAAGTTGATCCAGTAAAATGGGTATAATTGAATGGATGCTGGTACAGCAGTAGCTTGCACATGGAATAGGCTTCTACAGGGTCACAGTCTGTAACAGGATTTGAAGTGTGGACTACACCTGCGCCCTTAAAACCGAGTTGGGGTGCTGAACAGACTCTTGTGTCACAAGACTTCCTACGGATCAATGGTACCCTCTGGAATGTACTTACTGCATTATTTTCAGCGCAGAATTTATGCCACTTCATAGGGAAGTGGCTGTTTACATGTGGAAAATGCAGCAATGTCTTCCTAACCACAAACAGGATTTTCAGTGAATAGTTAATGTTAGGCAAAGTAGGCATCTACAGCAAATAGCAATGTGGTTACTGTAAGTGCATATTTTATAAATATATATATATTTTGCACCCACATTTTCTTTCCCCTTTTAAAAACGTAGCCTTACAATCCTAGGTTACCAGACAGGATCTTTATTTCTAGAGCCTTAAATAAATGACTTCCATATACTGCTTGGAATATATCTAACAAGAATTAAACTATAATCGACTTTATTACACATTGTCTTTAATTTATTCATACCACGTTCTGCAAGACAATTGTTATGGAAATTGGTTATGAAGAAAGTTTCACTAGGCAAATGAAATCCAGGTTGACTATCTTAAGGAAAACTCTGATTAATTAAGTAAAAAAAAGAAATGACTGATCATGTAATATGTTCTTTTTCCTGGGGAAAAAGATGCTGAGTTGCTAGGGGTTTTTACAATCACTCACTGCAGAACTCCATAAAGAATCTTCCATCACTCCTCCTCCTGGCTTTCACTGGTGTAAATCCAACCTAAAACCTGGTAAACGAAGAAGAATCTTCATGAAAGAATTTAACATTTGCTCCTTGGGAAAGTGTAAAGAGTGACCACCAGATAGGACTTTGCAGAGAAAATATTTACCTGCAATAGCATTGATGCCTCAGTAACTGTGAAGAGCATTCTCCAATGAATAGTCAATGTTTGGCTTAAACTCAAGTGGCCCAACAGCTAATTCAAGTTGGCGGGTTTTGTTGATCCGCAGAACTAATTATTTACACTCTCCAGGTATTGTGACCTTTAAGGAACACATTTCGGATTGAAGTAAATGGATCTACGCCAATTTACATGAGCTGTGGAACCAGTCCTTAGCTTGACACCCTGTTCTTAAACATTCCGAGTCAAAACCAAAGTGCAGGGATTCATGGAATTTAAGTAATTTATGGATGTGCTTCTGGATCTCTATCAAAGATATCTTGGCCCCTTCCCTACTCTTCCCTTCCATCATTATGAGTTTCAGAAGATGTCTTCAATGTAATAGTTTATGCCTTCAGAAAGGCAGTCATTGCTGTTTCAGTAATTCCTGCCTACATAAAACATCGTTTGTCAAGGCCTACTGCTCTGCTGGGTAGTACTAGGGAAAATTTGGAGGAATGTCACTTACCTGGCAATAAAAATTTGAGAATCTTTGCTGAAGGCCTCAGCTAAGAGGAGGGAGTACGGAATAGAGCAGCACAGAGCAAGTGAACTGTAAAGCCAGAAATAGCACTTACGTTTTCCAACATTCTCTTGGTACCCTGTCCTCTGGACTACACAGGTGTAATTAGGAGGCTGAATTAAGCTGTAGACTAAATCCATGGGAACTCAGCATTGAAGAGCTAGCCAGAATATCAGCAACAAAACTTTCTTGTTGGAATTTGAAGGGCTCTTTTGCCAAGTTCACGGAGCATTTCTAGAGTCTTTTGCATGTAGAGCACTTAACTGTGAAGCTGGGTCCAACCTCTAGATACTAACAGACATTTCCTTTTTATCCCTTGAGCAATAGTACACCTGCAGTGAAAAACTCTGGAGAAATATACGGGTATTAGTGCAAAGAACCACAGCTGTCCGATACACATCAACCGGAAGGATTAGCGAGTACTGCCTTGGAGAACTTGTTGCGGAAAGTCACCAAATTCTGGTCATGAGAAATTGATCCATTTTCTTACAAGTAATCACGGCATTCCAAATCTTCTTATTTAAAAAATGGAATCAAATTCCTAGAGTCCCAGTCTTAATTTTGCCCATGTATTGCTATGATGATAAGGTTATCTGAACACACCTGAGGACGTCAGTTTGAACAGTGCAATTTTAGCCCATTGAAAAGGCCACACCACAGGTTGATCTATGGTTGGGGCAAGATTTCAGGGATTCTTGGCTCTGTGTGACACAGGTGCTTCACAAAAAGCAATGACTAGCACCAACTGCAACTGTCATGTTCTTTTTCCGTAGAAAAATACCAGTTTATCAAGCATATTTTGAATTTTAATTCAAGATTCTCCTACTTAGGAAGGAATTTTTGATCCAAATTAGAGAAAGACAAAGAGTGAAACAAACTGTTCCTTCAACCCATTTCAAAATACTCAGTAAGGTGGTAGCTGGGACAGTTACTTGGAATGTGAGATAACTGGCTTTTAATCCTTCTGATTCAGAGATTTAAAGATTGTCCAGCAGCTTTACATTGATTGTTACTCTGGAATTGTTAGCTTTTTGTTTTCTTCTCTGATTTTTGTGCATGAGAATTCAGAGGGAGTTATTTTTGTTCTGCAAGAAATACTAAAGAGTTGGTGCTAGTATCTAACAATCCCTCCAAAATACAGATGCTATTTTCTAGCCTGTATTTCTCTCGCAATCTCTCCACACAGCTGTCAAGAACAGTTTCTGCACTCATCCATCCCACTTTCAGTATACACATATAAAAACATTCTTATTATTTTGAAGTCATATTTTTATCTATTGGCTTTAAACTTACAACCATATGTATGAGGAATTGGGTGTGCCAATCCCATTAACAATAATGGGAGCAGAGGGCTTAATTCTCCACATACTATGCTGAAAATGTGCCCCCTTAAGAATACTGCATGTGTAATTGATTTGGGCTATTTGTTTGAACTTGCCAAATGGATTTCTTGAATATTTGTAGCTGGTTTTGAAAGCACTCCCATCCTCAACCAGACACACATGTTATTAAAGGATTTTATTTGACATTTAACAATTTTGTATATTAATATTCCCCTCTTTTTCCTAAATCGACATAATCCTCCTAAATCCTAGCATCAACAGTCATTACACCGAAAGAACAAGATGTTGCTGGTGTCGCTGCGTTCCAATATTGAATTTTGTGTGAGCTTAGATGATTTGGACAGATTTATATTCTGCTATTTCCTGAACTGTGAGCAGGACCTCGCAGGTTCAGCTCTTTGAAAACATTCACATAAACAATCTCACTTCATTACTTTGAAAGAAATAGATTCAGTGGCATCTGCTCGAGTGGTGATATTCTGTGCCGCAGAAAGATATCTTTTTGCTCTCAGTGCTGGCTAAATAGGACTCAACCCTGGGTACCGAGGGGCTGGTACATGATGGAGACGTGATCTCAGATACCATAGTGATTCATGTCATTTTGAGCTGCTCTGGATTTCAGCTGTTTTAGCTGAGACTGACAACAAGAAGCTTAATTTTCTATTGATGTGATGATTGATAGTTCTTCCAATAGCCAATGTGAGTTGCAAACCAAAGAGTTCACGCTTTTTCCCTAGCTTTTCCCAGGACTTTTTTTATGACAGATCTTCATTCTATCTCACAACATTGAAGTGCTTTTCACGTCATCTCATTCTATGATCACAAGTTTTGCCATCCTGCCTGAGTATTGCATCGCTCAGATAATTCCATTGCAGTGAATCGGGCTACTCCAAAAATTTACCCTACAGCTTCAGATGGGTGCGATGGGGTGAAGAGGATTCACTCATCAAGTGACTTCCTTATCCCGGTAGGTAGAGTGAAGAATGAATGTTGGCTCTAATTTTAGAGTCACTAGCCAAGAAGGCAAGGTCAGCATAGCGGGAAGATGTTGTAATTTGCTGCCAGTGTAAACCAGCAGTAAGTTTCTACCCCAAAGGACCAAGAGGAAGTATTGAAAGAGTAGTGACTCAGAGGTGTGTCTCTGAGTCACAAATGCCCCAGGGATTATCCTCAAGACAGTGCGATTAACACTCAACCTCTTGTTCAAGGCTGCGCCTGAAGGTACGATATACCCAACGCCATGAAGACTGATCTACCAATTCTGAGTCATGATTGCTGATGTATTGAGTAAGATGAATGCTTATCCCCAAGTTCAAATGTTGAATATAGTAGTACAACTCAGTCGGCTTTTAGCAGAGGAATCTTTTGAGAAATAAGAACACCAGAAACTTTCTGTGAAAGATACATGACTCTTTTTTTTTTTTTAAGAAAACTTTTGTCAGGCACACTTCAAACCCAGACTGAGGAGCTTGGAGTAGGTTAATTTAGATACAGCTGAATATTACTTATAGCAGGATCCCCCAACGAGTGAATAAACAACTATGTTTAGTGTCGTCCATTTACCCGAAGTGTAGCCAGTGTTCCAGTGTAGCCAGCCTTATGTTGTCATCGTAGTGTTTTCCAGGCCTGTTTGCATCTCTCCAGGCTGTATCTATGGCAAATGGGACAGATGAGCTGACGTTCTAGAGAAAGGCCTGTCCTCCCACCCCCTTCCTTGGCCATTCTGCTCCTGACCAAATATGCCACACTGAGCACCTCGGGGAGCATTTTCTGACCCCTTTTGCCTTTAGGTGTTAGTTCAGACTTGAGGCATCTGCGACCTTCTAAAGCTTGTTCATCATATAAACCAGGAGTAAACACCACTGTCCATGTGCCTCTTTTTTCTTTTTTTTTTCTTTAATTCATACACCATACCACTCTTCACATTTGTTATGATTCATAGAAAGACCTTGGGTCTATGTTTCACGTATTTTAAAAATCACTGGCGTTATGACCTTTATTTCCTAATGTTCTGTGAGAAGTTGTGGTCTCGGTTGTGTTCTGTAGTTTCCTCCTGTTAAAATGTCTTTAGAGAAGTTGTGGTTGAGGTTGTTATGTAAAAACGGACTCTCACAGTTAAGATGACTAAGAGTGTAGCTTATTTACTGGACTCAGTAAATAAAGGATGGAGAAGGGCTGCATTGGCAGCCCAGGCATTAGTTTTTCTAATACTTCTTAGGACGAGCAATCCACGTCTCAGTAGCATCTCCTTAACCTTTTCTGCTGCCAAAATAAATGAATTAAGTATCAGAGAGAAATGGGGTGAGAGCTTGAAATCTTCTCTAACTGATCAAGAATATGTTGTACTTTTAACAAAAGAGAGAGATCTTTTTAGTCAAAATACTGTGTTCTTGTTGGTACTGTTGGGAACTAGCTGTTAGTGTTAGAGCCTCATGGATCCTTAAAAGAATGAAAGAGGGAATCCGGCTGTTAAATATCACCCCTGTGGTAACAGGCTGACTTTTCCATGGTGTAGGAGGTGGCATGGTGCGGCTGGCAGTGCTTGCTTCCATCCTTCTCCACCTTCATGGCACCGTTACCCGATCCATTTTCTGTCCTCAGCAGCTACAGCTCAGCATAAACGTTACATTAGCAGCTTTAAGAGTAAATCAGATAATGGCTTTAGTGTTGTGCTGATTTAGGTCCCTGCCCCTACTTCTGTCAGCTGCCGCTGGCTCATCCCTGCTAGGGAGGAAAAGGGTTTCCCCAGCAAGCCAGTTCTGAGGCCAGAGCATTGTTGTGACACTGCTGGTATGTGAAAGAGTGATACACAGCAAATAGCACTTGTACATTACCGAAGAGACCATTTGGGGGTTCCCATACTGTAAATGTTGCAGAGACAGTACTTCTTGGGAGGTGACATTCAGTGATTTTGTCATATTCCATTCCACCCTCTCCAGGTTAAGACGCAGTATTGCAGTCTTGAAGGAAATTATTTCCCTCCTACAGTCTTAAACTTTCCACCTGGGCTTGCAGGTTTGGCTTACAAAAAGCTTGGATTAGGCAGAAAAAGAGAACTCAGAACAAGGGGACCATAGGAACAAGAGTATCTCTCATGTATTTGTTGGAGCTGAGCTTAATTACTGTTCACAGCCCTGCTTGGGCAGCAGCACTAGGGACCTGTCCCAGCTCCTGGGGGGAGCAGGAATTCACCCACCCCAGCCCATCTCAGCTCACATGGGTGCTGTGCAGACCTGCAGCACCAGGTTCAGCCTGACCCTGGACCCTGGGGCAGGAGCTGAGCACAGGCAGCCCCCTCGTACCCCTCGCCTGTCCCGCAGGGCTGCTCCTGCTGCCTCATCACCCCTGCACCAGGAGGGACAGACACCTCGCGCTGGGTGCTGTAAGGGAGGCTGATGGGGTCAGGCCTGCCGTGTGAAAAGGGAGTGAGTTGAGGAGCAATGTGGATGTTTGTGTTTTCGATCATTGCAGTTATTTTAAGATTTTCGTGTCCCTAAAAACAGTACATAGCCCTTTATTATATGTCAACAGTCTGCGGCTTAGCTCTGTTAGCTCCACTGAGTTCTGTGTAGGTTCCATAAATATGAATCATATAGTGCACTTAAAAAAAAAATAGGGCTGATTTATGCTTATTTATTTTGTACAACTACAAACATCTGTGTAGAAAATAAATATGGACATTGGAGAAAAAAAAAACACTTCACCCTTTTTCCTTCCCCCCCCTTATTTTTAATCCTTACAAAGGCAGGCCATGTGGTCAACATCTGGAATGTATGTGGGAATTATTCAAATGAACCTTGGTGGTAGTTGCCTCGTGCCAGGCTCCTGAAGTGGTAAGGAGGAGTGACCGCTCGCCACGGCCGTGTCCACACTGCGCTCTCGCACACCACATCCACATTCCAGCCGTCGTCTTGCTGCTGGGTTTGCCACTGGTGTCCTACAGGCCTGGTGGAATGGAACTCCACCTATTTCCTATCAAGTCCATTCTGCATGTCTACGGTCACGGGGCCCACTGCAGAGAGACAAGTCCAGCTCATCGCTACCACTCCCTGGGCAGTGCCTGGGAGCTGTGGACTGAAGGTGAATTGCCAGCTTGGGCTGGGGGCTCCTCCTCAGACTCTGCTTCCCAGAAGTGCACATTACAGCCTCCAGTTTGCCTTTCACCCATGCAGTGGCATTTGTAACAGCCCTCCGCACTCTAGTTGGCGTCACTGAACTTGAACAAAGGCAATAGAAGAATGTTTCTTGGCTAAAATATACGTATTTGCTGCTTTCTAGCCTTTTAGCTGCAAACCCTTCATGAAGATACTTCATCCTACATGGGTACGGGCTACATTTAGTATCAGAGACTTTTGGGTTGGTGGAGTTTTTTTCCCCATTACTATCAGCAAAGAGCCAGTGTCCATATTTCTGGAAGACTTTGGCAAAATCTTTCTCTCTGTCTTCTTTGCTACTATAAGAAGAATCATGGAAAACACACTGAAACTAAACAGACTTTCTCTCCTGACCTGACAGACCTTGTTCTCTTTCTTCCCAAGTAGCCAGGCATCTTATAATTAGAAGCTGGATCATGAATGCCTTACTCACATCAGCGGCTCATTACATCAGTCATCCCACTTACGTTCGTGCAAGGCTAATACTCTCCCTATTAACTTCAATGGGAACAAGCGTGTGTGAATAAGTCGCCATCCTGAGCTAAATCTTGGCAAACCAGCCCTAAATATGTAGCAGTTTCTTCTGTGAGATAAACAGTGACCAAAGCGACTGCGGTTTCATCCGCTGAGCTTATTGGGTTGGAAAGAAGATGCGTTAAGCCTCAATTTGCCATCCCCGCTGCTTTCAGGCAGCAGGGGCAGAGCAGGGAGAGCCGCAGAGCCGCCTCGGGACGCCGGAGCCGAGAGGAGCGGAGCCGCGAAGCTTTTCCCGGTCGCCCCGAATCCTGCGGCTCCGCTGGGCTGCGGGCAGCGGAGCGGCGGGAGGGCTGGGCCGGGCAGGGCCGGGCCGGGCCCGCGCTCCATGGCCCGCGCTGCCGCTGCCCTCTAGCGGTGGCGGGACCTGCGGCCGCCTTGTCCCAGCACTGGGGCCGGGACCCGGCCTCACACACAAGCCCACAAGAGAAGCGAGAAAAAAAAAGAGCCAAAGTTTTATTCCGTGGTGCAAAAGCGGCGTTACGGAGTTGGCTTTATTGCTAAATTGAGTCCAGCTGAGGATCTGGCCCGGCTTGTTCAAACAAATTAAAAATGATGCAAATCAGCCACAAGTACTTGATGATTTCACTGTGCTAAGGGGAATACAACTATTTGGCACTGGGTGTGCTGTCAATGGGAGGATTGCTAAGTATTTTGCAAGCGCGGCACTTTCTAAGTGCAAAATGGCTCGCTTACGTTAGGGCTGATCAAAAATATTTTGTCAAAACTATTTTTCAGTGGAAAATTGGATTTCCCAAAAAACACCCATCTTTTTAACAATGGAGATCTGGTTTTGCAGAAGAAATATATTGCCCTTGAGAACAATTCAGCCAAAATTTTGAACTTCTGTTTACAGGCTCTTAGTTTCTGATGAAATTATTTATATTTTGCTTTTTAAAATAAAAAAGGTTGCATTTCCGCGGCAAAGGAGGAATCATTTTCCATACAGGTCTATGAATTAACTCCCATAAAACCCCAGCTAGCAACACAAGCATAGTTTTCTTTTTATGGATGAGAAGCTGAGAAGCAAAGAGGTTAAGTGATTTGGCTCCAATCCCTACAGGCACCATTAAAAGCTCCTGGCTCCCAGTTCTGTGCTCAGAATGTTAGATCGCATGACATATCTTTGTGAGGCAGTTAAATGCTTTCAGACTCCCTTGGATTTCAACAGGAGAATCAGTCAGTCTACCGAGAACAAAAAGAATGATGGAGTAGTCTTGCCTCAACTCACACAGTGAGTCCTCAGCAGAATTAGAGCTGAGACTTTTGACTCTCAGTTCTTTGCATTACACATCACACAACATGGCTCGCCATACAGAAAGCTCGCCCTTTCTTCTGGCCCATCTGAGCAAATCTTAGGTCTTCAAATGGAGCAGCAGTGGCTGTTCCATGGACAACGATATTTGACCTGGATTTGAAATCTAGTTGATACTCCTAATTGAAAAGTGGAACCATTGAGTCTTACTGAGTGGTTAATAGTGTAATATTACACTGGCAGTCCCAAAATGGCGATGGTCGGCCACATCAGAAGACTAAGTAGGCTGACAAGGTGACCAAGGATGCCAGTCATTTGCTGGTTAGAGCCCATGAGCTGAAGTTCCTAAGCTGTATTTCCAATTTTAGTGCTTTCACAATGTCCAAAATTGGTTAAATCATAGCATTTCCTTATACCTTCATTTCCATATATGCTTATGAAGTGTTTCCAAACCTCGTGAGAGAGCAAGGTCTCACTAAAAGGAACGGTATTTACCTGGGCAGAAATTAGGTCGACCACAGTGGAGGTTTTTTGTGTATTCTCCAAAATGACAAGAGACGAGCTTAGCTCCCACCTGCGCTCGAAACTCGCACTCGTAACTCCAGAAGCCAGCGTTTAAAGGTGGGTTCCAGCTGTAGTTAAGCATCAAGATTTGAAGTGACGTGGTTGTTAGTGATTTCCATTAACATCTGTCTCTTCTCAGATGTTTTGAAAACTGAATCTCCTTGTATATTGACTATCTCATTGTGAGCAGCCAAGATGGAAAATGTTACTTAGATTCTTTTGTACACTGGAAAAGACAATATTTGTTCCTGGGTGATACAGATCTTTTCACTCAAGCAGCTGTGTGTGTTAATATTTTTACATTGAGGCTTTATTATCTTCATTCACATTTATTTAGTTTAGGATTCTTTATCCTTTCCCTTGACATTTTTCTTTTATTCTGGACCCCTATCTTGATGAACCAGGTTGAGGAACTCAACTACATTGTATTGTATTACACTTGCATTCCCAGGTTGTAATACTACTGTATCTTCTCACTTTGCCAATCAAGTAATTTGTAAACTATCTCGAGTACAGTGATTTTCCTACAAATAGCTGGTGTAGTGATCTCACTAACAAGTTCAACTTGCATGACTATCATGTTCGGGAGAGTTCAGTTTCCTTTTCCACTTCAACAAGAGATTGTTTTAAAAATACGGTTCCAAAAATACTAGTGATTCGGTTTTAATTCAGAATAAATGGTTTAAGGAGTCCTTACATCCCAAATACCAGCACTCTGTTATGAGCAACATGGGAATGTGTTTTTTTTGCTGTTCTTTAGCCAGTTGTGGAGCTGATCAATACCATTGAATAGTCTAAATTTTAGAGAGAAAAAAAGAAAACATACTTTTTCCCTCAGAAAATGTCTAATCCTATTTTGCTTTGAGCTCTAATTTCTGTTTTTCTCCCAGCAAAAAATGACAAATGTTCTTTGTGTCATGGCCCTGTGGGCACTAATTGGACTTAATTACCCCAACCAGCCTCACCTGGGACCCCCCCACACCCCACCCATGGCTCCAGGAGCTCTATTTAAGCTCAGCTCCAGGCTGTGTGTCCTGGTTTGATCTGTGCTCCTGGAGTGTCTGTTTGCAGCTTTGTCAGGGCTTTGTTTGGCTGTGGCTGCTGGCTATTTGGCTCTGGCCTTGCTTTCTCTGCGTGGTCTTGGACTTGCCTTATTGCCATGGACCTGCCTGGCAATCGCAGGACATCTGACCCCGGTTACCTTCACCAGAACTGATCCTCGCTTGACTGCTCAGCTCAACCTCATCACCAGGGACACCGACGCGGCCCCTCGGCTGGAGCTGGTTGTCACCGCGGGCGTTCCTGCTCACCTTGCTTAGGTACGGTGGGACAGGGCTGAGGCTGCCAGGGTCACAGCCCCACCAGCCTTGTTGTCACTTCCAGCCCTGCAGCCAGCCCAGCTATTTCAAACACTTGGAATCTAGACAAGTGTTCATCTGGCTCTTTTACTGTATGCTTCCTTTTCCTTGATAGTGGGGAGATTAAAAGAGTAACAATGCTAGTCTTGTCTTCTTCCCCAGTGGCTCAAATATAGACATTTTGAATGTTCAAAATTGAATCTGTGTAAATATGAGATTTAAAGAAACACAGGGAGAAATTACTTATGCAGTAGCCTGATTGGAAAGCTGGAAACCAAATTAGTTTCTTAAACCAGTCATCTCCTACTCACTGAACCAAGTTTAAAATTCAATGCACATTCACCTCATTTGGAAAAGGAAAGTTCTAGTAATTCAAGCAGGTTTTGTGCCACTCCTCCATTAATGGGTGGGTTGATAAATTGGCTCCTTCTGGTTCCTGGTATTTCTGCTGTTTTGAATCACAGCCTTTATGTTGGTACCACCTACTTTGCCTCTCGTGAGTCTTGTGTGTTTTATTGCACTGAAATTACTTTTATTATCAACTCAATTCGCGTTTGGTAATTTCCAGTTAGAATGTATCTACTTTTTGACTTGGACAGGAAGCAACTGAAGGTCTGGATAAACCTGGGACTGGTATCTACCCATCCACTTAGTGAAGTTTAAGCAGTGTAACATGTGTCATATACGTTGTGTAACAATTCCTGGAAAAGTCTGTGTCATTGCTTTCAGTAAGTCTTAAAAATAACATTAGCAGCCAAGAAACAGAGTTTTTCTGCTTCAAATGCAGGAAATACAGGCACTTTGAGTTACAGGAGTATGAAGTGATGAGTTGGACACCACTACATGATACATTACTTTACCCAAGCAGCTACCATCACTGAAATACTCTGTGAACATCAGTCCTCATGATCTGCATACTTAGTTTAAAATAGACTATGCTGTGACTTGTCCAGGAGCCTGCATTAGGTCACTGGCAGATGCAGCATTAAACCCGGGCTTTACTAGTCCTGGTGGCTTTGTGCTGCTTGTCCTGGCCTGGTGCTGGTAACCTCCACACTGGGAGGAGCTGGGAAAAAGGCCTGATATTGGTGAGGCCTAAATTGTGAACTGGTGACCTATTTTGTTTCCATTCCTTGACATGTGGTTTCTTCAGTCTCTGAAGAAATGGGCCTTGCCATCTCACATAAATACAAATGGAAAGAACAATATTCAGTGTATTCGAAGGAGAGGACAATGAGGAGCACTGGCCCAAAACCTTGTTTCAGAAGTTTGGGGAGGGTTGGAGATCTAGAGCCAGGAAAAGGCAATTCATCTAGGTTTTAAATTTCGGTGTGGTGGTTTTTTTTTTTTCAGCATGCTTTATCATAATTTATTATTGCTGAGGTCTAAAAAGGGGTTGTGTACGTGGCCAGAACTTTTTCTGGTGAAAACCATTAAAATTCCCTGTAACTTGAGTAGTGTCACATTGATTGGCATGGCTTGGGCATGGTCTCTCTGGAATTCAGTGGAGCTCCACTTGCATCAAAAGCAGTTTTGATCCAAGATGCATTCTGATTTGTGTTTAAGGTGCCTGGCAACATGGTAATGAGCAGCTTTATAAATAACTCTGTATTATTATCTTTGTCTTAGTAGTAGTATTGTTATTTTTATGGTACTGTAATGTTTATTATGGCTATTTTATGGTGTAATTTGATTAGTGTGTTACCCTAATGTCACATAGAAAAGGGGAGGGCATTCCTGTCATACTTCTGAACACTGCCCCTTCTGTTTTCATCCGAGGAACCCAAAGCCCTTTGGCGATCATTAATTGTCCCACACCATATAAGTAAACTCAAGCACAGAGAACGTAAATGATTCCCCCAAGCCCACACAACAAGTCAGTGGCAAAGCTGAGAGTCAGACCTTGGAGAGCCCTGACTCCCTGATGTCTGTGTTAACCACTAGAAAACATTCCCATCACAGTAGCAGCAGGTATAATAGAAATGAAGATTGCCACTCTGGAATTTTTTTAGGTCAGTTGTAATGAGAACACTCAATGTTCTATAAACCTTTTAGGTTTCCTGTTTAGGACTTGATCAAACCATAAACTGCTCGTTTAAATAAGCTCCAAAACCAAAATGTACTAGAAAGCTGAGGACTAAGGAGACAACATCCAACAGCAAACCTGCGTTTATTGCTCATTTGCTTTCCTTGCTGGGATGATGCCGTGTACTTAGATTAAATATGCAGAGCCAAATTTATCCCTAGGGTGTAATTTTTTTGGACTCTGAATGACACCAGGGTGAATTTGGCACATTTACACTCAAAATTAATATGGGGTTTACGAATATTTGGAACGGTGTCAAAACGTTGTGGGTTAAATTCTGTTCTCAGTTCCACCAGCGCTAACCCAGGTTAACGCCATTCTGATCTCGCACTGGATTTACAGCAATGTAATTCCACTGGCCCAGCGTTCAGCTGGTGTGAATTAGTTTATCTGCACTGGAATGCAGGCAGCTCAGCTGCTTTACACCAGCTAAGAATCTGACCCATATTTAAACAGAATTACTCCTAAAATACACAATGGCAAATGCAATGTGAATTAGGTCCCCTGTGCCCCTAATTTGCACTGGGGAAACACAGCTGAAGCTGGTTCTGCAGCTCTGCTGAGCAACAGCACAAACTGGTGTCAAAAACTTGAACCTGACCCCTGTTCGGTCTTCCGATGCTTTATAAGTTTTAAAATAACACTGCAGTAAGCGTTACACATGCTGCTTGTGTGTAAATCATCCCAAACTGCTGCAAGTCATCGTCCGTTCTCTTGTTTCAAAGCAGCGATTGGGAAGTGCTTGGTGATATTTGGGCTCACTTCAGATACTCCAAAGCCTGGATGGATGGATTGTTTTGATTCTTTCTTTGAACTCCTTTCCCACCCCTGCTAAAAGCAGCAGACAGATCCACGCAGTTAAGTGACAGAGAAGTTGGAGACAATGCGCCACTGCCCTCCCTGTACCGCCCCCCAAATGCCAAATTTGCAGACATCTGCGAGCTGGAGCGCAGCTCCATGGTAATAAAGAAGTGCCGGCGTTGATGTGATGGACGGCCCTCAGCCTTCACAAATGACTGAAATCAGCCTCTGCTCGATGGGCCTTAACTTGGTTTACGACTGGGGGTCTTTTGTTTTATACCACTATACAGAGGTGCCTTTGCCATGCTAAAGATTTAGCTAAATTATAATGAATGATCCTCACCAGCGCTGTGCCCCTAATTAGAACAAGTCACACAGACATATTGTCTCCTTGATTTCCTCTGTTACATTTCTCTCACTCTCTTTCTCTGCCTGAGACACATGGGTCCCATTAAACATTTTAGCATTTAATGTGGTTCCCTTAAATGACTTCTCAAGTTTTCAAGTTCCATTTAGAATTGTATGTTACCCTCCCGACTGTGGTTTTGATTTTGTTATGTTTCATGAGTTTAGTCAAAGCAATTGCTCTTCTCCCCCCTCTAGTGGGGAATAGCTTGGGTCTGTGGAAGCTTGCATGCGTGTAGCGTCGCATCTACCTGTGCGTTTTGTAGACATTCACACAAATTTCTACATTTATATATAAAATAAAGAAATCGGAAAATAGCTTCTAGTGATTGGTGCATACAAGCATGGCTGTTCTGTGATGTTTTTTCACTGCAGTATAGTTGATTTGTTAACGAAAACAAAGCATCTGCGAGTTTATTATCTTTCTATCAAAACCTCATTGTAAGTGTTTCTGTACTACACAGAGCTTCTTATTACTCTTTAGATACTTCCAACCTAAGTAGAAATGATTGACAAAAAGCTTTTATAACATGTGGTTATATGCACAATGTATATTATCCCCATTACGTATCCCTGTTGTACAGGTGGAGTGCTGAAGGACAGAGATTTGTCGTTGATCCCATTGTCTGTAATGCGCTTCCTCGCTAACCGCTCCAACGAGAATACCAGATTGTCCTTTCCAAGAGTATCAACTCAAGTTCAAGGTCTGGACCCTAATCCTTCAGGTATTTTGTGGCCTGTGCCCAAGGGGTCTCATAAAGTTTGTCTGTGCTTGTCTTAAAGGTTGTCTGTACCGCTGCAGTTATCCCATTTATGATCTATGCCTGGGTAATTATTTTGGAATAAGAATGCCTTATTTCCCTCACTCTTACCCCATTTAGCTTGTGCTCCTCTGAAAATGGTATATACCTATTTAAAGGAAAAGGGCATCCCTATTCTAAAACATCTCCTTCCAAATAGTGTCATTACAGTAAATAATATTGTAATAGCATACCTTAGCAAGATAATCGTAACAGGTAGATTTTAAGATGAAAGGCATTTCCATAGTCATGAAGGAAATCTGTTACAAAAGTGAGCAGTAAACCTCGATTTCTGGGCTCCTGGTTAAATAAGTGGCATCGTATGGGGGACGTGCATCTTGGACCTGCTGACTGTCTCAGTGCCAGACTGACACTGGTTGCTGTTGGGGTACTGTTAGGATTATGAATCCAGAAGCTTGTTCCGTCCTGTTAAAGGCATTAATACCCTGGTTCTGACACCATTGTCGCAATATTTTAATGGTGGGATTTGACATACTGTAACAAAATAAGACATAATTTCAATGACAATGTCTTGCTGCTTAGATCCCTCAGATGTGAAATCAGCTAAGATTTAATTATGGCGACTTACCAACATTGCTTGTTCTTTAGATAATTCTTAAAAGTTTCCGTGATGTATTGGCTTCCAGGTTTAAGCCACAAGAAGCTTGAAATTTATCTCTGGAGCTGAGATTTAGGTTTCATTAGCAGTTAAGCCTTCGTCTGGAGTGCTGATGTGTTCTGCAATGGCGAACTTGGCTTGTTAGTAACATTAGCAGATTTGTGAGTCCTCAAACACGTCCATGGATAATTGTTTCAACCTTGTGTTCTTTATTATAATCCACTGTCTGATAATGGGTGACAGGGTAGATAAGAGAAGGAAATGTGCCAGTAAGGTTTCATTCAGCCTTGTGCATTCGACCCACAGCTGCCGTTTCCTCCGAGGTGATGGCTGACTTGGCATCTTTTGCTTTAAAACGGAGAAAGCCGGGATTGATGGCCGGCTGCTTAATGCGTTTCTTCCCAGCCACTCCTGGAGCCTTTGCGATTGCTGGGAAGAGATATCGCAGGTCTAGGAGCTGCTTTCTGGAATCATTCTTCTTGCAGTAGTGCAAATGGACAGCTTGTGTTTCTATTGCAGCAATGATCACTGTTTAAATTAAATAGAGCTCTTTGAAATTTTTTTTTGACGGAGCAGTTTTCTGTTGATAAATGCCGTTTCACTAAAATTGAAATGTTGCTCCAGGGAGGGTGTCAATTTTGGCAAAATTTTGCATGGGAAAGTTGAAAAGAAGCATCTTGGCTTTGTTGAGAGGAATGTTATGAAGCGGCAGTATTTTGTTTCGACTTCATAATTTTAATTCATGTTTATATTTTCATTTGCATTCATATATTTCATTGTTTCTACACTATTGTAATAAAAACATTTAACTAATTCTAAATCTTGAAAAGTCTTAGGAATCTTGATTTGTGGGAAAAATCTGACATTTCAATTTAGAATGAAAGCAAACTTTAACTATTGAAACTTCCTACTTGAAATAAAGTCCATTTTCTGAGTAGTTCTCATATTAAATGCAGACATTATT
This sequence comes from Patagioenas fasciata, assembly GCF_037038585.1. Taxonomy (NCBI): domain Eukaryota; kingdom Metazoa; phylum Chordata; class Aves; order Columbiformes; family Columbidae; genus Patagioenas; species Patagioenas fasciata. The sequence continues at coordinate 4,147,418 of NC_092537.1, read as the reverse complement.
AATTTCTCTAGCTGATCTTTTAGTTCTTCACAGCTCTGCAGCCTTCTGAAACACCTTCTGTTGCATGAGCTGTTGTCTGGAAAAGATTGTTGTGATAAATATTTGCTTTTTGAAACTATAAAGTAGCATTTTTTCATCTTTCATGGGAAGGTGGCCCAGTTTCCTGCTGGACTTTTCTCACAATGCTGATCATTTCTATATTAATACTTTAGTACGAATGCTTCTACTGTCTTTGCAATATATTATAATCACAGCACTGCTATTGAGGTAGAGATTAATCTTATTTTATTAATTGAAAAAAAGAAAAAAGGTGACAGGGAAACTAACACGCAGGCTCCCAAAGCCTGTTAAGCTGCTTTGGTTGCGGGTGACCTCCTCTGTCATAGTCCCTGGTATGATGTTGGGTGAGGAATTAAGTCTTAATTGCCCCGCTCACTTTGTAGCAGCAGCTATGGGACTCTCATGACAGCCTGTGGTGAAAAATCCAGACTCATGTAATTTAAAGGGTTAAAAATCAAGGAGGCAAACTACCAACAACAAAATGCCATGCCTTTGATTTAATAAAGAGATAATCCTCTTTCTATTAGCTACAATAATAATGACTCACCAGTAGTAAATGAAGGAATATACACAGAATGACATCATGTGAACAGCGCACTGTCTGTGGGACTTAAAACGAAGAGGATTATTCCAATATATCAGTTCTGAGCCTAAAACTGGCAAGGATGGATCTGGAGTAAAATTTAACATGAGAAATGTTTATTGAAGCACTAACATGAGACAGGAATTATATAACTGAGGTTATTAAAAACAATAAGCTCCTATTTCAAAAGTTTTAATTTTAGTAGAATAATATACACCCAGATCGGTGTAAGGCTGTAATTCTATTGAGTCATTCCAATGACATCATGAACCACAGGAGGGGATGTGCCGTGGTTTATCGAGGTCTGCAAACCACACCCCGTTCCCGGATGGAATTACAGCCTCTGTCTTACACTGGAGACCAGAGTCTCATCTGGTTCTTTATGCAGAGGGAATTGCCCCAAAATCAGCAGTTAGTCTGGACTGGCACTGCTCTAAGGAAGAGGAGTTGAAGCACAAATCACTCATAATTCTGAGTTTCCAGGCCTTCAGCTTCTAGATCGCCCATTGTGTGCATTATCACAGGAGTTTCCAACTCCTTTCTATGGGTCAGAGCTTATTTAAAACAAATTAGGAACTGTAGCAAACTAACTTTTTGGTTGTAGGGTCTTAATCTGATTTTTGCAGACAGGGACTCTGAGCTGGTTTTGTGGGTCTGGATTGTCCCTGATCACCCCAAAGATCGCCTTGCTGCCATGAAGCGAGAGCTGGGGAATAGCTGCAAGTGGCCACTTCACCCAACTTCAGGACTAAAATGGTATTTTTACTGTGAGACGAGAGAGATTCCCGTAGAGAATGATTCAGAGCAAAAGGAGTCAAGTAAAATGCAGCTGAGATGTTCAGGCTATCCAGTTGTGTACTGGCAGTAGGTGACACAACCAGCTCTTTTATTCCCATGACACAGGCTTGGAAAGGTGTCTCTGGAGCTCTGGTGGCCCCATCTGGAGGTACCGCTGGGTAGGGGGCACGATGGAATCTGGTCCCACAAAATACCTCTGTAATACCCTGCAGCCCGCCTATTTCTCCCTCAGAAAGTACAGATGGCACTTGTGTGTTATGTAGATAATTGGTCTGTATACCAGTAAAGTTTGACTCATATTAGGCTTGGATTTAAAGTTTTACTATAACAAGTAAAGAAATGCAATTCAGCCTAACGGGCCAAAGCCTGCTTCTATTTACTATCCTTATATTTAGATACTAAATCCTGAATATCTATTTCTGGTAAATTGGATTCCAGTGCCGAGCAAAAGAAGAATAACTCAGAGGTCAATGAGATTCACAGTGGTGCCGCTAAGGACGGATCCAGAGTCTCGCTTGTGCTGATGGCAACAGCAGCTCTGGGGGGGAGGAATCCGCCCCCCTCCGTTACTCAGAGGGTGCTGACAGAGTATCTTTTATGAGGAGTTTGAAATATTCTGGAATGTGCTTCCTACCCCAGTCCAAAGGAGCCCAGATTTGGTGACTTTCCAGGCATGTTGCAAAAGACATCCATTTGTCAGCTATCTGGAGAAAGCGAGAATGTGCCTCTGTTCGTCTGCCCTACAAAGAGGGGAAATGAAATGCTGGGGAGCTGATGTCTGATTATAATGTCTGTGCTGGGACACCTGGGCAGACAACTTTGTTATCTGGAAACTAAATAGAAAATACATACAGATTTGACAATCCTCAACAGGTCTGCGTTTTCCCTGTGTTTCATCTCCCCCACCCACCTCTTCTCATTGAACGATAAGTGCAGAAATATTTCATCATTCAATGAGCTGATTTCTTGGTTTGGATGTTGGTCTTTGATAACATAACTTTTCAAATGCCTGGTTAAATTTACTGCTGCAGATTGTGTTAGAAAGGCAATAACTAGATGAAGCCGTATCAGTTGAAAGGTGGATAAATAAATGGACTGGGAAGACGGCGTTTTGGAGCAGAGCTCTAAAACTTCTGGGTAAGGTCACTTTTCTAATTATAGGATGGTGAGGCTGAAGACTCCAAGTGCCCAGGCAAAGGATGAAAAAAGTATCCAACTGAATAAATAAATCTCTTAAAGAAAAAGACAGTTGTCTGCCAAGAAACTTAATATGAAATGTTGAGAGTGCAGTTCTGAAGGAGATTTAATTGGAGATATACTCCTAAGAATATGTAAATAGTCTTTCAGTTTCTTAAGTAAAAGGAGAAACAGATGCCAGTTCTAAGATCAAATATGAAAAGTACTGAGGCCTCTAAATGTCACTTATAACGTATATAATTAGGCTCTTATCTTGCTAAGAGGTCAGCCAATGCTTTTCTAGTAGAAGGTATAAACTCTTCAGATACTATTTACTGCAAATGGTTCATCTACTTTCAATGCAGTAAAATTCAACTATCTAGATTTTAAAATGTAATTTATAATTTCATGTGACCTTTAGACAGAACAGGGTTTGACTAGATGGTCTTTTGGTGCTCATCAGTTTGGACCTACTTATTAGGGATCCACTATCTACTTAGTGTTTGGGTACCCCAATGAAACTTCCAGTGATGGCATGTGGACTTGACTACAATGTCATTTATCGATCAAGGAATTTGAGTAAAATAAGTAGATCCATTTTTATTCATATAAGGCCCCACAAGTCCCTTACACATGAAGAACAACACTTCTGTGCGGCTGGAGGTCAGTTATTAAATTGCTTGTATTTTTGCCCTTCCTGACTTTGGTCGGGACCATCAAGGAAAACATTGAATCATAGAGCAGAAATTAATGTTCTCAGAAGGGATGGCTCAGACAGTGTCTGACACAGCAATTTTTCATTTGCATGAGGACATTAGATAATTCAACAAAAATTAGTCCACTCCACTGTGCCTCCACCATCAGCTAACGGACTGAGACCCGAGAGTTTATTTTGTTTGTCTGGGGCAACAGCTCTGACTCCAGTTCTACCAAAAGCCAAGACATAAAACGATTGTGACATTTCTGATCCAGTAGGAATTCGTAAGTACCAGAAAATCTGAGCAACTTTCCCTTCACAAGTCACAGGTTCAGGTAGGAGGCTCAGTCTTGGGCTCATTTTTTTCTTTCTTTTTCAGTTTTGATTACCGCAATAAATCTGAAATTAAACAGAGCTTTCCAGCACTGAGTTTCCAGTGATGCCAGGCTGGATTTATGGTTCTGGGAACAAACCATACAGTTTTGCAGAGATTGTGGTGTTGCCATAGAATCATAGACCTACAGAGTCTGGTTCAGTCCTTCTGCCTGCTCTGAAACAGAATGAACGCTACCTAACACCTTTCTGTCAGATGCTTCTCCAGCCCATTTTAGAGACCAGTCATAGTGATTGTATCTAGATGTTAACAGAAAAACACTTAGAAAATGGAAATAGCATAGGCCAGCTCCTCTGGTGCACCCAGATGTACCCCAGTGACCGCTGGTGTTACGTTGTTGTGGCTCATGGACAACGAAAACAGATCTTACTTGCATTAAATGTTCTCATTTTGCTGTTCAAAAACATTTCAGTGAAACACCTTGTACAAAACAACGGGGAAAAATGGTTTAAATGACTTCATTTCCCTTATCTTGGGGAAAGAAAAAATCTTGCTTTCAAGCTTAGAAAAATAGGTGCTTTCTACTTTTTCCAAAGAAGTGTCCTACAGTTATGAAATTGTGACAAAACGTAAAATTCCTCAAAGCTGAAGCTTTCCAAGCGTTCCCAGCAGAACATCAGTGCAGTGGTAGAAACAGAATTTTGTACCATTTTCCTTCCCACCCTTGTTCTGTTGGATGTGCTTCTCAGTCCTGCTTCAAAGCTACTTTAGAAAGACAAGGAAATAAATGGCAGGTGAACGTCATTGTCCATGAAGCCCAAGGGAAACATTTCTGTTGCCTCCTGTACCCTCTGGAGCAGACCTGAACAGAAAATCAGAGCAGATTAAGTGGTTCTGCTGGTTCTTCTGTTACCCCCAAATCCAAACTGCAGCTCTCCCATAAAGCGCTCCTGTCTCCACTTGCTGTCCTCCGTACTAAACTCCCATAAATCCACACCATAATCCCAGTGTGCTGCTCTGCTCTTCTGTCCTTTTTGGAATCTGCACCAGACGTTTGGCCCGGCCAGGAGAATATCTGGGAGGGAGTTTTATTGTTGCGGGGACAGTAGCACTGACCCTCGTGTGGCTGTGGCGGGGCCAGCGCAGACGGGTTGGCACCTCTGCAAAAGCCGAAAGCATCACCTTTGCCTTTGCCTCAGCGCTCAGATCTCCCACACGGTCCTGGAATGTGCCTCTTGTCTGCTACCCGGCTGGCTGGGGAAGTTTTGAAAAGGTTTAATTTAGCTCTCATTTGAGTCCCTTTACGCTGCCAAAAAATCTGAACTTTGGTTCCAAGCGGAGCTTAGGAATCCTGGTTCCCAGGAGAAAAGAGGGGAGGACAGCGGAGAAGACGTTGGGCATTTTAAAGGAGAGAGAGAGAGAGAGAAAGAGATGATAGCAAATAACTTATTTCTGTTTTAAAGGGACAGATGTTTTGTTTTCTTATCTGCTCCATGCTGTAGCACGGAGGATGAGTGACCAGCTCCAAAATTTGGGGTAACAGCGACACTCCGTGGCCAGCACTAACCACCCACATGGGGCCTGCCTGGGGCTCTGGTGGCTTTTGCAGTAGGTGACAAGACTCCGGCTTATCCCTGTTTGACATGAATGGATGTGCAGGGCCAGCATGTGCTCTGGGGAGCACCCGTGTGGTCCTGTGTGTTCCTCGTGCCAGGCTCTGAGCAGTATCTGGCCTATGGAACTGCATAGGTGCAGAGCAGAATCAGGTTTATTGCCTCCTGGGCAAAACAGGGACCACTGTCTTGCCTGGTGTAAATCACCATCACTCAGCTGAAATCAATACAGTGTTGGTAAATCTTGTCATATTGTTGGAAGTCTAGAAATGTTTGGTGCATTGCTTAGAGCTGGAGTCCTGTCTCCTGTGGATGCACAACAATCTCAGCTTTCATTTTGAGAAGTCCTTGTACTTGTGGGGAAAAACTTGATGATGTGACCCAGGCACTCCATAAGGACTTAAAAATCTGGAGGCAAATGGAAAAAAAAGAACGGGGAAAAAATCCAATATGAGTTCTCTGCTACACTTTCAAGCTTTCAAAATAACCTCATTATTCTGGAGATCCCGCTGGCTGCTCTTCTAGTTGGATTGAAATTAAACAATTTGCAGTGTCTTAGGATTTGATCTAAATATCCCTAATACAATAGCATAGGTATTCTTTTTTGGAAGAAGACGTAGTAAAAGCTACATTGTGCCATTTCCTAATAATCTTCCCTTGTTAGACTCCTTTCCACCTTTTCAGTGGCATTAGTATACCCAGCTACTGATGTAAAACAACATTGATCTTCTCACTAGCTCAGATAGTCCACATTTGTGAATTTATAGCTGTTAATAGTTTTTGGTGCCATTCCAATAATTAGGCAAACAAGACGCTTCATGTGTGCATGTAAGGAGCAATTACACAAAGTGGTAGTCACAGGGACCACATTTGCAGGAAGATATTTCTTTCCTATCTGGTTACGGCATCTGCAACAGGCAGTTTAACAACCAGCTGTCAGGGAAAAAACTCTGCGAGTCCTCAGAAGATCAGCAATGGGACATTTCCAATGATCTTGTTGACCTCAGATGTCAAACATAATCAGGTTAACACACCAGGCAGTGAGCTGCATAGAGCTGTCAGCTTATTCTAAAGCTAACACCCAAAGGGTGGAATTCTGCAGCCGGCTCCCCTGGCACTGGGACTCCTGGTACAGGAGATGGCTACAGGAATGGCCCCAGGATGTACAAGCAGGAGGATTTCTCCAAAAAGAGTTCTATACGGAAATATTGCTGGTCATTAATTTACTAGTAGCTCCAGGCTAAGTTATGATGGTAAGAGCAAGAATAAAGGCACTTGTTTCTAGAGAGAGAAGGTTTTCCGGTGAAAGATATTCAGACACTGGCAAGGACACCCGTGGCCAAACACTGTCAGGCTTTCAAACTGACTACAGTGCAGGACGTGAACATGGCACTAGTGCTTATGCTGGAGGTCTAAAAATATCTTAGGAAGTTGGGGACCTAAATGCCAGGCACATTTGAATGGTAGTTAAGTAGAAAATACGAAAATCCCAAGTTGCCCTGTGGAGGTGTAGAATATGATGAAGTCATCTATGACTGTGAAATGTAAACTGCAAGGATCCAATTCATGTATGACCTTTGGAACTATACTTCAAACTTTCATACCATAAACCATACTATACAAAATGTTAAGTTTATACTTTAGCTGGGAATTATAGCCCCTGAGCACCTTGCAGCTGAGGGCTGGTTGATCCTGCTCTGTTAGCAGTTGTGTGAGCCATGGGGTGTGAGCTGGCCGGGGGGTATGTGCACATGGGTATGGACAAGGCACAGAGGTGTGACTCCTCTGGTGCCTTATTTGTGATACATCCATTTCTGCAACGTCATTGTAAATCACCATCATTCCCGTTTCCTATACACTGCCCTGAACATACTGACTCCAAGTGCTGTTGCACCTGATTAAAACTGGGTGGGTAGAAAAAGAATTGGGTTCAAGAGTAGCTAAACACCTTAAATTCATGCTGTGGGCCAGATCTTGAGCTGATGTATTTCAGCAAGGTTGTTATTCTATATCTGCTGAAGACATAGCTTCTGTTTTCTGATTAACCAGAAAATAGCTTCTAAAAAGGCTGGGAATATAATATGCTGGGAATTCTTCACAGACTGTTTTTCCATTAGAACTGGCTGCCAGCCTGCTTATGAGGCTGTCTGACATCAGGTATATCTTTCCTAGGAAGTCTCCATTATCTGATACTGGTATTATTTTGGTGCCAATGATTGAATTAGACTATTCTGTTCCTATTTCAAAATGAAACCATTCTAATGTAAAAGCCATGGACGGATAATATCCTTTAATTCAACCGGTCAAAGACACTTCCTTTTGTTTTAACCAAATCAACCTAAGAAATGAAACAAAATTTTCATGATCAAGAAACTGTAGTCCAGAGCAGCTCACAATTTACGTGACAGAGAGCTGATCAGACAGCCGGCCGAGACAGTGGAGTAAATACCGGTCTCAGTCATGCTGATCTGAACTTAGAGTTACAAGATAAAAGTCGCAGGAACCACTCCGATCAGCTCCACGCTGAGACTGTAATCACCATCTAACAGCAGCGTTTGGGTATGGCTGCAAATTAAATCTTACGTCTCTGTAAGAAAGCTCTCTGTCCAGCTTCAGCAGTGACTTCAGGAGCAAGGAGTGTTTGGGAACTTTTTTGTGTCACTGACGAGAGTTGGGGAGAGACTGATGAGGTGTTATGCTGAGACACCTCAAAGGAACTGATTTTTGGAATCCTTAAACTATCGGGCTGTTCTCAAGGCTGGCTCAAGTTAGGCAACCCCGAGCAGGCATGCGAAATCACTAGTCCCTTTTAAAAAACATCAGTCTTCGGCTGTCTAGCAGACATATTGGGAAATCAGGCTAATGTGGAAATATTAGCTGTGAAAAGCCTTGAAAGTTCTACAAACCTAAAAAAGGTACTTATTAGTGCCTGTAAAATCTGTGTGTATAGTGCAGGATTTCAGCTTCCACTGGGCAGCAGAACATGCTGTACTGTAGCTATCATCCCCATGAAACTGCTAATGATGCTGCATTTATGAATAGTCATTAGAAAAAGCTGACTGTCTTTGCAGTCTTGGTGCTCAGCCAGCCTGCCTGCTTGTCCTTATTCTAACAGAACTGATGCTGACTGTGATGTGTAGCTTTTGAGGATGAATTAAGGCAGAAAAGGAAATATTTCTGATAATGATGCAAACTTTGAGAGCTGCTTGGTTTAGAACTGTGCTCTAGGTGGTTTGGGAACCAGCCCAAATCAGCTTGAACCACTCATATGGTTTACACACATTGATCTTGGTGTTACCTCCTAACAGGACTAATTAACATCAGTGAGATAATTTATTAAATATTTGACTTCACTTTGCAGTTAGAGACTGTGTAGATAGGAGTTCTCCTGGAAACATATTAAGAATGACTGCAACATGTTAATGTGATCGCATCGTACTTGATTCTAGGAACATGTAAAAGGGTGTTGGTAATCCACTGAATACACTGTGATGCATTTATTCAGTCTTATCCGTGGCTGTCATGCTGGGATTCTGATGAGGACTGTAAAAATTCATGCGTTGGCAAATTATTCTACACATCTGTGCTGATAGTAACATTTGCTAATGAAATGGGTGGCATTATGATGTCAGGAGGATCAGAGCCAAAGGTGGTTTTCTGAACGGAGACTCTGCATGAATCTCCCCAGACTGCCCAGCAGTCAAGGAGATTATATTCTCAACTGTTAAAGCTGTTTACACATACCAACCAGCACTGACTGCCTCTTTGTGGCAAGTTGTTTACATGAATTTATTTTGGGAAAATTCCATTAGACGGGACCAAGATTTCTTCATAAATCATTGAATTTAGCTTGTGTACTGATAAAATCTGGTTAGTCATTTATTCTTCTGAGCAGTGCTTAGTTATGGGTGTTCATTATTTGTAAGGAGCAACCTACACGGGTAATATAGAAATAATGGGTCGCCTATGGCTGTTTTCAGCAGTGGATATTTTACTCTGCTGGGAAAAGATGTATTAGAAAATGACCCTTCTTACTAATTCATCCAGTAAAACAAAGGACTCATTAACTGGAGTCACAGACCTAATGTATGCTCTGCATTTGGTGAATTTAGCCAGCGCAAAATTCCTAGTGAGACACAAACTGCTTTGCAAATGGTCCTGCAGATCTGTTTGCTGCAGTTGGTGCTGCTGCGTCCCCTGGAGAAGAGGATCTGGTGTGAGATATTGCTGCTGCTGCAACGCTCAGCTCCTCCTTCATCCAAGGGAAATCGATGCTGTTGGACCAGACTGCAGTGTCCTAATTTCATGCACTAGCAGAGAGTGAGTTTTTACAAAGTGCTGTTTACCGAATATATAGGATATACAGAGTTTGAGACAATACAAAATTCATTCCTTGATTTTGAACAGAAACCTGTTCTTTTTTTGAACCAGCGTATGTGCTGAACTTGCAAAGTGTCAGGAAAAAAATCAAACTCTTAAAATTCTATCATTTATAGAGCATCTTGTTGCTGATTTGTGACTTCTTTACTAATATTCACTGCAATGCATCCATATAGCAATGCGTCATGACTATAAAAGAAGCGCTACAAAAAGACCCAAAGAGCAAAACTAAGATGTAGACATCAATTTTAATACAAATTTCTGGCATGTTCAGACCCAGGATTTTGGTTGCTTCATTTCAGGCAAATGGACCAGGGTTGGATTCTTTGTCACTACAACTGGAGTAACTTTTTTTATATATAATTGTCTGCATTAGTTTACACTAACATGGAATTTGACGCCTTGCCGCCAAATGGAAGGTGGCTTTTCGTCCTCTAAATTCACACAGACATATTAATCCAACACTGAGGTTTGGCATAATCTCTAATTTTATATAGCACATTTCTTCTCCAAGTGCTCACAAATATCCCTCAAATGCAGCCATGTCTGGTAGGGAAGTTAGAAACATTCCGCAATGCTCACCGAAGAGGGCAACTTAACGCCTCCTTTTATTAAAAACAACATTAATTCAGAGAACCACAGTTTCAATTGTGTTGGAAATACTCAGTCACTCAGACTAACCGGCATGAAGTTCAGTTAACGAGGTGTTTAGCTGTTCCTTCCAGCATCTGTACCCCTGCTTCAGGCAGTCTCTGTGTCTCTTGGATGATTCTAGATCTTTACTTTAATAGTTTGCATGTAAGAGATCTTCAGAATATTTATTATAATGTCCAATTCCCATAAAGACAAAGTGATTAAGTCTCACGCAAACAAGGCTGTTTCCACTGAAGTTAAATGACAGTTGGCAGTAATGCTCAAGGACAGGCAATATTTTGTTATGGAAGAAATATTTCTAATATTTGACATATTTGGTGATGTTGAATTTCTTGTTCCACAAGGCTGTACCTTCACCAAGATTGGGTCTGTTCGTATGTCTGTCCTAAAAGCAGGAGTCCTCTGAATAAGATCTCTGTGGACAGGTAACTCAGATGAAGATGCAGGCTGTCCTCTCCAGATAGAGGAAGAAACACAAAATCCTGCCTTCCAGACACCAGGAGAAGGCTGGGATGGCACAGGTGGTTCATAAGTTAGTCTCTGGATTAATTCAGTCAAACAAAGAGGACTTAAATGTTGGTAAGACAGACTGGCAGACCTGGAGTCTGGATGTTTGTCGCCTGTGCAGGCCAGAGCAAAGCGCAAGAACAATCATAGTGCTCCCATAAGCGTCTTCCTCACACATTGCGCTGCGGATGCTGATTTTGGGGCTGCTATTTATTTAGTAAGCAGAAAGCAAGTTCCACATGTGCAAGTCCAGGGGGAGGCATTCCCTTTGCTGGACTGCAAGCTGCCACACTGCTGCTGATGCCCAGAAGAACTTCCCTACATCAGCAATAGCTTTATTTTCCAGCTTGGGTTCCTGAAGGGCTCTCTCAGCAACCTTTCCCTGAGAAATGCACAGAATCAGCTGAGCTTTCAGCCAGCTCAGCCCTCAGCTCTGCTTGTTTGGTCCAACCGAGTCCAGGAGCTCACCAGCCACATGGAAGAATTTGAGCCTCCCTGGAAGAACAGATGTGGCTGAGGCCAGGAACTTGGGTGTGAATTGCGCCCCAAAAGCGTCCACTTCCCGCTTTACTTTCACTTAACACAATGTGCAAAGTTATTGAGGAGCAACAAACTGCAGGCCAAGCAGTTACTTAATTTTTTTTTTTTTCTCCCTTTATTGATTGTTTGCTTAAAAGAAAAAAATACTGGCAAATCCAGCGGTCACGAAAGCCCTGGATGGATCCAGATGTGGTGTGGGCAGGATTTGCGTGAGTGCCTCCGCAGAGCTCTGCCAATGCACTTTTGTCCTGGCCAATTCCTTCTCTTCTATTCCAACCTTGGCCACTCCAATGCAGACACTACCAAGTCAGGATAACTGAGACATATTATTAGGTGGTTTTGAGCTGCGGATACTTGCCTACAGAAAATGCTATGCTTGCTTTCTCCTCTGACCAGGCACAGTGCTTATGCGAGGCTTCCAGAGGCAGAAAGTGGAGCAAGACTAAATGTGACTAATATGGAAAGGAAATGGTGAAGAAGGGCCATATCGACTCCACTCACCAAAATATGCCCTGTGGTGAGGGCCCTGCTGTGGGAGTTCCAGGGCATGTTGTGCTTTCTAGAGCATTAGGCAACAAGGTGGCTCCAGTCTGTCTTGGGGATAGGATTCCCCTCGCTGGCTGAGTGTGAGACCTCTATCTTTATTCAGGTTGCTGTGCTATGCCTATCTCCATGGTGTCCAAACCCATCCCTGGCTAAGGGCAGAACCTGCAAGTCCTCCTGCTTCCAGAGAACAAGGAGGACCATTGTGGCTTCCCCTAGCATGGAGCTGGTAGGTCAGGGAGGTCCTGGCTGTTCTCTCAATGATTCGCATGCTGGGGTTTGCTATATCCAGGTGCCAGGCAAGGGTTGAGAGGCAGCACATCTAGTGACCAGGGCACTGGACCAGAGATCTGGAGAGCTTGGTTTCCACCTGGCTCGGTCAGATTGTTGGTGTGACTTTGGGAAGACTACTTGGCCTGTCTGTTTCTGTTCACCTTCTCTGTCTTTTACATGATCCCTAGGGTAGGGCACTATCCTATAATTGCATGTACTGCCGCGGGCTACTGTGTTAGAAATGAGGCATTAAAGATCATGTTCTTCAAGCTGGAAAAACCTCCCACTAAAATGAGTAAATGCAGAAACTGGAAGGGCTTTGATGTTTCACCAGATAGATACAACTTTTTACTGATTAAAGGTACAAGATTAGGGAAAACTTTGTCTTCCTAAAAAATAACCAAAGTAAAGGAATTAGAGAAAAGCTACTATCAAACAAAATACAGAACTTACGGAAAACAGTTTATCCTATAGCTAAAGGCATGGGCTATAAAATAGAATTTTTTTTTTCCTTCACAAATCATTTAAACATAAGTAAGAAATCAGTAGCTCCCTCTTCAGAAGGACCCTAAGGATTAAAAATGCACTGAATCACGGGTATTTTATTACTGGTCTGTGTGTCTATCTGATGGCAAGCATCAATGGCTTCCCTTACACAGGGCGCCCAGGGGGATAGAAGAATGCAGGGAATAGCTTACTAGTTTCTGTGTCTGTCTAGTGGCAGAAATCCATGTTTTCTTATAGAAGACACTGCGGTAATGCACGGGCAGCGTTTCAGCGTGTGTGCGCCTGGCTTTCTGGTGGCAAAGCAGAAAGTGGGATTGAAATGTCGCCGCTCCTGGAGCGCCTGCCGTGGCAGCCAGGCACGATTCTGGGGCTCAGCCCCCTGCAGCACAGGCAGAAACTTGTGCCACGCAGGCTTGTAAGGGCAGCCAAGGACAAGCGTTAGGAGATGGGGAATGCTGAGGGAAATATCAAAAGTTTGGTAATAGAAACAGATACTGATACAGGAGTTTATTCTGCCACGTGGAGGTGGAACACAGAATTTTCTCAGGTAGTCATTGACACTGATTAGAATGGGTTGCCATAAGGCATCAAACACATGAGTACATCTCATTGGTTTCAAAGAAAGCTGCTTCTGTGTGAGTTTTGAAAACAGTGCAAACCAGGGAGGTCCTGATACTTGACTCCCCACGTAGTCTGAGGTTCCCAAACAAGAACAGGGGGTCAGGGAGGACCAAAGCCAGCCAGTCCCCAAGGAAGTGGTTGTTTATCCATCTTGCTGAGTGATCTCTGTCCTAGGGCTGATCTCTGAAAGTGTTTTTATTTTATCTGCATACCCTTTAAAGAGGGACTGTCTACCAGGCCCTGGGCATCATCCTGTGATCCCTCCATGGAGCCCATAATATCCATCTGAGCTTTAACACTTCACGTGGAAATTCATCTACACCAGAGACCACAGGGGAGAGTAAAGATACACAGGGTGACTTTACGTAAGCTGGTGGGGACAGAGAGAAGTCTAGCTGAACTCAGAATGGATTTATTTACCCTACCAAAAAGCTGGATAAATTGGCTTAATTAATTAGTATTAACTGTGCCTTTCTACCACTAGACTCATGTTACTGTGTGAGCTGGGTGGCTTTAAAACAGCTCTTACATCTCTGCTTTCCATCGCAGCATGACACACAGACATATGCCAAGTCTTGATTTAAACACTGTAAGTAACAGGAATCTTGCTCGTCCCTAGATAAGTTACCCTGGTGATTAACTGCCCTCATTGTTAAAATTGTGCATGTTATTCATTAGTAGAGACACAGTCTCTAATGTTGACATTCTGATCTTAAAGGGAAATGGTTTCTAAAGACTGTGGCTGGTGCTCTTAAACCTCTCGGCTGTTTCTGAAGATTGCTTTTTTCTGATAATAAGTGTTCCAAGATCTAGGCAAGAATAGCTATTTCCTCCTTAGTTTGGTTCATGCTTCTATTCATCATTTCCGTATAGCAAAATGTGATTTTAAAAATGAGCCATATAAAATTTGTTTCCTCTGGTGATTTATTTTATTTTCATGGTGTCTGGAGACATGATGTACTCCCATCCTCTCAGACTGGTTATTAGCGCTTGGCCTGGCTGTTTCTTGTGGAAAATCATAAAAATATTTGGTGAGCAAAAGAGATCCTAAGTGCTTTGGTGGTCTGATCAGGGAGGGTATTTAGAAAGACTGTGTTTTGTTTTGAAAGAAATGACTGGCTGTATCCTCTACTGATGGCAGAGACACACCAAATTGCAGCAGAGTTCTGTGTTTTTCTTTAAAATCATTCTTTTCATTTATAATGTTTGCATGTTTTGTGTGAAACTCCTAACTGGTATGTTTTCAGTTTGAACTATTTCTGGTGTTTTGGTGAAGGTAAATAAGCATCCTGAGGAGGAGGCCCTTGGAGCAGGCCAGTGGCCAAGGACAGCTGAAATTCAATAGGACACTTAGAGGGTGAATAATTTCCAGCGTTACAGAACATCGGGAGCCACGGGTAGTGGGTCTGAGTCAAAGGAATGGAAATCAACCTCGACAGGCTTTGGATCGGGCGAGTAAGGGAAGAGCTGGCCGGCTGAAAGCAGACAGCTTCCCAGAGGAGACTCGTTAGTGCTTCACAATTAATTGCTTGGGAAAACAATTAAAAAAAAAAAAAAAAAAAAAAAAGCTGTAATCAAGCCTCACTAGCACCAGAAATATCCTTCTCCCAATATCATATTAAACATTATTATAGGGAATTAGAGGTACCACTTCAGTGAAAACATGTTTCCTTAATTCAGCTTTAAGGAGAAAACCCAATTTTGCTAGGTCTTTCAGTGTTTTTGATCTGTGCTGCTTTTGAAAGAAGTTCAGAGCTCTTTCATGCATATATTGAAATCTTCACGTTTGTTCTTCCGCATTTGTTAAGAGCTACCACTGAAATGATACTAGTAAAAGCAACTGACACTTCAAATATTCACTTGTTGAATATCAAATTAACACCTACCAAATCAAAAACAGGAATCATGACAGATTAGCAGAGAAGCTACATCATTTCATTAAAACTGCAGATAAGCTATACAAAACCTAATCAAAAATTGAAGAAAATGGCAAAAAATAATGTTCATTTTAAACACTCTGGGACGTGGCTACTTTCATAGTGGCATACGGATCATAATTTTATGAATAGTCTGAAGTCACTTGTGGACCAGGTATGGAATGACTGTCACCAGCATTGGTATTGGTGTCATTATTGCAGCACCCTAATACATCATTATGCTGCTTCTTGGATACCTTGTAGGAATCCTTGGATCTCAACACATCCTAATTTATTCTGCCTCTATGATTTCTGCACATATGTTGTCTACATTGTAATCGACTGGCTAAAGAGCTCATCTCCTTGCAGGCTCTCTCAGCTGCTTTAGGGAAGCGCTGGCCCCCAATTTCATGACTCTTTCCATAAAGTGATGTGCGGAGAATTGCTTGGGGAAGCTGAAATTCCAAGTTGGAAGCTCAGACCTTCTAGCCCAGAATGGAGGTGTCTTAGGGGAAGTAGAAAACTTGCAACACACAATCAATATTTTGTCCATATTCTGTATCAGTCGATGTTCCATATCAACCCCTTTGCACTACAGTCCACACTTTCTATCTCTAACTGATGCCTGTGCACACACAGGCGATTTGATTTGCCACTTCATTGAAGTCCTCTGTGCTAAGAGAAATACTAATATTAATTTCAGAACACTGTAAAGCTTTTCTGCAGCGTCTGCTTTCTGATTCCAGAACACTATCGTGTGAAAGAACCCATTCAAAATGCATTGCATTCCCGTCCTTTTAATTTATGCAGTCAGATTTATACTGTAACTTCACATATCAATCCTTGTCTGCTCTTGAGTTCATTTGCTTTCATGGCAGACAGAGCTCCTGAAGTGGCTGCATACATACCAGCCTCCTTACACTGGAATGATATTGTCCCTAGGTGGGTTTCCTTATAATTGCCACAGATCCTCCCAGAAATCCTGGCAGAGCATGGAGCACATCACAAGTTCAGCAAATGTGAGACGATCAGCTGATAAAAGCCTGTTTGTGGTGCTCTTAACTCGGTAGAGGTAATAGCTGATTCTTCACATGCCCAAAATGAAATTAAGGGGGCTGGTCAAAGAGGCTGTGGTTACATGGTCACTTTAATCTGGCATAAATCTGGCCGCTGCTGAAAGGGGTTGTTCCACTCCTCTCCCCCCTCTTCCTCTGCACCCAGTCACTCTTTTCACCCGCTCTTGTCTGGCACCAGCGTTTATGTGGCCGTGCAACTGGCTGGACCACAGAACTGATCCAGCTGAATATCAACTCAATTAGTTGTACGCTTTTTTTTTAATTAGGGTAGTACAGCCATGTGAATGCTTGTGCTGGCATAAACAAGCACAGAAATGAGTGTCTGGGGGAAGAGGAATGGAAGAACCACTTTTTCAGCAGCAGCCCAAAGGGCCTTTGAATGATTGCCTGATTAATCCAGCAGCATCCAGCCCACACCAACGAAACTACCTAGGCTAGGCTGTGAGCTTCTCGCATCCCTTGGTAACTCCACTGATCCTTTCTCATAAGCACCTTCCCATTTCTCAGTAGCCACCAAATACTTGGGGTTTTCAGACACTCCTTGTCCCAGGAATGCTCTGCCCATCTCTTCAGTAAACACAGTTATCTGTGGGGCCTTTTTTTCCAGTTTATAATTTCTACAATCTCCCAGCAGTCCTACTCCCAGCACACCAAATTCATTCAAATTTCTTGTACGTTCTCATTTTTGTTTTCCCTTTTTACCACAATGTGCATGCCATCCTAAACTTTTCCAGAGACTGGTCAACCAAAGAAAAACAAGGTATTTTTCCAAGTCATCTAAACAATGAGCATTTCAGTTCTGAGACACAGCCCGAAGATCATTTCCCAATTCAGTGAAATATTGTCCAAGTTCTGTGGGGCTTAAGGGGCAACACGCAGCGTGCAGTTGAGTTACCCCAACAGCAAAGCAGCGGTTCAGTTGTGGCTCTGGGGTTTCCTCCTTTCCAAAAGCAGCAGTGGTGTTCGCATTGTGCTTGGCTCCGGCTGCGCTCCCCGCCTGGCCGCCAAACCAGAATTCCTCAGCTCCCCTTCCCAGCCCACCCGTCTCTGTGGGAATGGGGAATAGGGAATGGGGAGGGCCACTGCTGGGACCTGCCACACCAGCCGAGCTGAGAGAAGAAAGGGAGAACTCCCTCTCCAAAACTCAGATCTCCTCGGTGTTTCATACTAGTTCAGTGACACAGGCAGAGTTACAGCCATTGCTTGACGCGATGACCTGACATGGGGACTGCCTGAATGACAGACAGACTGACAGCCTGGCTACCTGACTGACAGTCAAAGAGACAGTTATGTTGGGCAGCCCCAGAGCAAGCAGGTTGATGAGTGATATAGACAGTCTCCAGAAGAGGCTACGAAGTTGGTGAAGGGTTTGGAGGGGAAGCCATATGAGGAGCGGCTAAGTCACTTAGTTTGTTCAGCCTGGAGAAGACGAGATTGAGAGGAGACCTCATGGTGGTTACAGCTTCCTCACAAGTGGATGAGAAGGGACAGGCACCGAACTCTTCTCTTTGGTGACCCATGACAGAACCTGAGGGAATGGCAGGAAGATGTGCTGTGGAGGTTTAGGTTGGACATTGGGAAAAGGTTCTTCAGCCAGAGGGTGCTGGACACTGGAACAGGCTCCCCAGGGAGGTGTCACGGCCCCAAGCCTGACAGTGTTCAAGAAGAGACTGGACAACGTCCTCAGACACACGGTGTGAACTGTGGGGTTGTGCTGTGCAGGGACGGGAGTTGGACTCAATGCTCCGTGTGGGCCCCTTCTAACTCAGGACATTCTATGATTCTGTGATTCTATGACTGGACCATGCAGTTCCTTGGTACTGCAACTCCCCATGAAACCACAACGTCATTTGGGAACCAGCCACCCCAAAGATGGTATTGCAGCTCTTGTATCTGAAATATCTGCTTCTATAAGCACTTGAGTTTGAAAAAAAAGGTCCCTCTGTGTGTCAGAGCTGGGCCCTGAAATGTGTGACAGCAATGGGAGCTGGCTGGGGCAGCACAGGGGTGAAGTGTTGCTGGGAATGGGGGCAGCACCTTCTCCATCCTTCCAGCCATCCCCCAAATGTACGTGCACACCTGCACCTACACACACCCAGTTTCATTCTGATTTGTCCCTGGATTGAATTAAGCTGAAGGATCAAAGAGCAAGGCTGGGATGCTGTTTCCACACAGAGTGTAGACAGGGACTCTGCTCTCAGAAAGCAGCCTGGTGTTTATCCCCGCTGCCTCACCTGATTCAATCAAAATACAGCCAAAGGTCTTCAGTTGCCAGCCCCAGCTCCCTCCCATCACCCCCCGCCCAGCTTTCTTCCCCATGGGCTCCTTCCAACTTTTCTCCGTGTTCTCCAAAATGCCAGAAAGTGCAATTCCTTTTTTTCCCCCTGGAATTAACATTAAAGCTGGAGGCAAAGACATTTGTCTGGTCAGAGGGCATGAACATCTGTTCCAAACACTTTTGAAATAGACACATCAAACTTTATGACACTCCTTTTCGAACAGTGGATTCTATTTTCCTTATATAAACTTTGGCAGAGCAACTTTCCATGTCTGCATACATGCAGCCTGCCATATTCCTGGGTTTGGGAGGCTGGGTCGCCATTAATGGTTCTTATTGGTTCTTAAGGTTCTATTGAAAGTGTGGCTGTAAATAATAATACACAGTTATAGAGCTTTTTAGTTAAATGTAAACTCTTAGTGCTAATTTAAGCAGAATTAAGATACTTTATTTAATAGTTTGCTCAGACCGTGCAGTTCATTATTCCACCCTAAAAACATTAGGACAGTTGAGGTGATGTATTTATAGTTCCTAAGTACCCCAGCCTCCCAACAGTCAATTTGAGCAACGGCACGCATTGTTCGTGTGATAGTGAAGGAGATCAGAAGGTGGGTTTGTAGGTAGTAAAATCTGGTCATGAGGCAAATGAAGTGAACAATGTCTGAATGCTAATGTTATGATAAATGCTGATCTCCCTGATTTTCAGTAACCACTGCGATTGCTTGCAACATCTTATCAACCCTGTCACCACATGGGTGAACGCAGCCATTGCACTCCAAAGTTAGTAAGTTTGTCTACATAATATATGGCAACAATATATGGGGAGATGTTTGTTCGCCATAACACGATTTGAATTTGAACAGAGAACATTAAGCACTTCTGTAACTGAATTCCAAAAATAAAAGGAAACGAACAAAAAGTGCGTAAGCTAATAAAAACCTGGCATCTTTTGTAGTCCTTCTCCATTGATAATGCTCTGTAACTATCTCTTACAGGACAGAGGTAGCAGAAGAGCACAGTTGAAAAATAAATGAGAGACGTGTGGGCTTAAGTTGGAGCAACAGTTAAGGAAAAAGTGACCTTGCTGTCACTTAATATATTTTCTTGTCTTGTTTAATTTAAGGAGTCATGTTCTAAAAAAGCATGTTTGGGTATTTCTGTTGTCCCTGTGCTTCTCTCTCAGTGCTGGTGCTTTCCTATGGGCAGCCCAGAGCTGTGCTCCATTTCCGTGCTCGCAGTCGTTCCGGGCACACACGTGTGCTGCTGCTGGCAGCCCGGAGCCAGCGCTGCTCACAGACCGGCTCAGCGCGGGTTCCAGCAGCAAAGCTGGTGATGCGTATGGAGCAGAATTAAAAGCTTGGGAATAAATTAACTAGGTGGCCTAAACGTTTGTCATCCCTGGTAAATAGGAAATAGATGAGCGAGTGAAATTCTGGAAGTAGCCTCCCCCCTATCCCTTGGAAGCCACGAATTTCAGAGCATGCGGATGATTCCTCTTCAAAGCAGAACTGAAGATGCGTCAGCAGTCTGGGTGTGTAAATAACGCTGCAGCTCTTGCTAAGCCCAGGCAGTATATCATTCGTGCTAGAACCGTGCCTCCTTGGGATGGATCCAAGCCAAAGTTAAAGCAATGCCCTCGGTTCAGTGCACTGTTTGAAATCTACTGTGAGACTATTTTCTCTCAGGGAAAAACCCCTGTTAGTTCTGGGGTGGGATGAAGCACTGTGGCTTGTTGCAGAGCTAAAGACAACCACAATGTATACCCTTAGACACATCAGTAGTATTGGGTAAGAAAGCTTTACCCTCCCTGGGCAGCTTAACCAGAGCTGCAGAATTTACAGAGTGCAGTAGCTCTGCAGCTGATACAAGCACCCTAACTGCAAGAAGTATCCCCAGCTCACTAAAGCGGGACGACTGAGATAGTCCAATTCACACTTAAAGCCTAGGGTGAGAGAAGGAATGTTTCTGATTCTGGAGATCAGAATCTATTGCATTTATGAGCTGTTCTTTACTGAGGTACGACTGGAAAGCAGCAACTGATACAATCAGCAATGTAGGCATGCACCAAAATACAAATAAATTTGCTTACTATCAGCTGGAGGCATTTTGGTCTTGGACTATTTTTGTGATTGTTCACTTTGCTGAAAATGATTGCATCGAAGTGCCTCTTAAGAAACATTTTCAGCCCCACAGCCATATTAATATTTAAAATGTTTTTCTCCAGCAGTGCAACAGCTGTGCAGTGTGAAATAGAAGACATTTTTCTCTCTTTCCCTGGGCAGCATTAAGGCACCAAATGGTAAACAGAGAAAAAGGGAGGGGAAAAAAGTGCTCTACTAATTACTTATAGGCTTATAAACTGTTTTTTGATAAGAGGCGTAGCAGTAGGATGGAAATCCTGCTCCCGTCATGAATCATGTGGTAGGTCACCAGTATTGCTCAATGTCCCCAGTTGCTTCACAGCACAGCTGATCCAAAGTAATGGAATTGAAGTTCGTATTAGCCTGGATTAATTTCAGACTCCAGATTTGTGTGTCTCTGAGCTAAAACTACTACCTTCTCTGCTTAAAATCCTGTGCTTTTACATAGCTTACTCCTCCTTTTGACACTCTGAACTTCAGATCTTGCCCATGATTGTAAAGGGTCTCCTGGGGAAATGGCCTGATGCTGAGCTCTGCAAGGAATGGAGACTTCTTGCATGGTGCTGAGCTTGTGAAACAATCCTTGGGTGGTGGGAAGAGCAGGTGGGAGCTGGGCAAGGAGGGGGAAAAAACCAAAACAAACCACAAACTTTTGGTTTCTTGTTGAGCCCACACTGGGCTGGATGCGCCCTTTTGATAGAACAAGGATAGTGGTGTTACCTCAAGAACCTTTTCTGCTTTTTACTGTTTTTCATTTTAGTACATATCTTTACCCCCAGACCTGAAAAAGGATTAAAATGCCAGAAAGGAGACAGATCACTCAGCATTTCTAATCACATACCAGAAGTCTCAAGACACATAGTTCTCACAAGATTTTCTACTCTTTGTGGACCATAAAAGGCTCAGATAACCTTCGAAAGCCCACTCTGATCTCTTCAGTCATTAAAAAATCAGTCTTTACTGAGAACCTAAGCTAGATTCCTACTAGAGTGACCACGTTCAATCAACCCAATTTCCCTCCACCATTTCAGAAGTTATTTATGCATTCGTTCATTAAGACAGAGTAACAGAAGTCTTCATTCAAAACGAAGTTCTAACATTCAAAACAAGGTTGTAACTAGTGCAAAGAAAGCCCCAGAATACTGCAGGGAAACACTTCCATACACATTATTTAATTTTGGGTTGTTATAGACATTTGCTTCTGTTTATCGTATTCACCTTCCAGAAATGCTCCAGGGAAGCAGCACTGTCATCGTGAACAGAAGGGCACGCTCACCTCTTCGGCCTCCAGAAGTGAGCAGATACCATATCATCTAAGCTACAAACAGGTAAATTTAATTTTGCATTTCCATTTCCCCACTGTGAAAGTGAATTTCAAATAAAGTTAGTGACTTGCTTTCAGTGAAATTTCTGGAAATTCCAGTCTAAGTAAGCGCTTCTAGCGCACGTTCTGCTCAAAGGTGGGGCAGTCTGCTAGAAATACCAATTAGTTGAACTGCCAAATTGCTATTTATCTGGCTGTGATGAAAATCTTTTAGTCTTGACCTTGCTAAAGAAATTGATGCTTTCCAAAATTCCAGTCTTCGTCTCTTTTCCCTGAGTTCTTGTGTATTTAAATTAAAGTAGATTACTATTTATCTACTGTCTACTATAGAGGGGTCCTACACTTGAGGCCCTGGGCTCACTCTGCCTTTTCAGGACAGGTTTGTACAGCACCTTCAGAAAGGGGTTTGGTTTGATTTGGTTGGTTTTTAAAATGGTTTAGAGGTGCCTTTGTATTTCAGTCATCCGAACATTTTAAGAAAAGGAGGAAAAAAAAACAAGGGGGAAGAAGGAGGGCTGCAGTATTTTGCGATGCTGTTTATATGCAGAAACAGTGGCATCTAGTGGGCAGGTTTTTACATGAGAAAAGACTAAGTTATCAGACCTTGACTATGAAACAAGTTGGTGATTAAAGCTAACTATACGTTTATCTTTTTATAGAGGAAAGATTTTCGCAAGTCTATTCTAATCCTTCTCTGTAAAAACATTTGGAAATCAACTACTATGCCAACTTTCCCATCTTCAGTATACAACTTTCAGATCATTTGTTCTTCCTATTTTAATTACATTAAGCCCTCTCCTGGCTTTCACATACAATTTCTAATTACTTAATGTCATATAGATTATCATAAATCTTCACCCAGCAGGAAAGCTCATGGTTTTCATGCATGTATAGAAGTCCAGCATTTTACCCCAATATTTTAGATATGGACAAAAATAAACCTCCAACTAATTGATCTATTTGAACTTCAGATGATTTCAAGCACAGATATGGCTTTGAAGGAAAGATCTGTGTAAAGGAAGAGAATAAAACCACAGTAGAGCAGCCACAGTGCAAGACTCCGGAAAAAACTTAATTACATCAGTTCTCTAACTACAACTAAGTATGTTAATTATGTATGTTTTTTCACGGCTGAAAAGATTTTTCCTTCTTTACCCTCATAATTTTATGTTCTTTTTCTTTATGCTTTTTTCTCCCTTTATTCTTTGTTTTGAACTTTCCTCTATGGTGTCTGCTGTTTTTCTTGTCTTGGTGGACCAGGAGGTCGGGTCTACCACACAACAGAAATGTAGCTACTTTTAGAGAGAGTTTACTTTTATAAAGAAGCTTCAATGCTGGAATTCTAGAAACACTGGTAGTGGTTTTGTTTTGAATCTGAGTGCAAACATGGGTTGGACCTTTAGCCCACTGGTGAGATGAATCTGCCCGACTCAAATGTGAACTAAAGACTATTAACTCCACACCATTTCTTTTTCTCCCTTATGAACTGGAAGAGAGCATGGAACAGATACTTGGAAGTACTTCACCTTTCTATGTTTCTAGTTTTCTCTTTGTAAATTAGACAGAATAATACTTTTCTTTGGAGATACCTACCTGACATCCTTCAACCCTCGTGTGGAAAAGCAAACTTAAAACCACTGAGCAATCTCTGTTCCACGTTTGCTTTGTGATTAGCTCAGCATTACTGAGGTAGACCTAGAAGCTTTTCTTTAACCTTACTAGTTACCTAACTCATAACTGAATATAACTAGATACGAGTTCTTTTCTTTCAGAGAAGTACTTAAATTGACTTTCACTGAGTGTAAGTTGGCATAACTGGGATTGGTGTGAATTTTCCACTGCGCAAGGCAAAACAGAGCCAGGATTCCACCTAATGACTTTAACGTCAATGGAGATATGCAAATAGAGATCTATGTATTGAGAGTATTATGAATGAAGCACAATAGGAGCCTGATTATGCTTTTTTACACTCCCAGATTTAATCTATGATTTCATTTTGATGGCAGGGGAAAGCAAGCCTTTGATGCTTTGAGATTTAAATTATTTCCTTGGAGTCATTTAGGAGAGTTGCCTTACTGGAAGGGTTGTTGATCTACCAAATGCTCTGTTGCAGCAGTAATTACCTTATGTATCTCCTTTTTTTTGTTTGTTTTTTGGTTTTGCTACCAATCCTTGGGCTCTTGGTATGACCGCAGTGACAGAATTGTAAAGGAAAAGGAAAAGCTATGCAGAGAAACTCTGAATTTATCAGACTGCACATAGTGCTTCCCAGCTGCTGATCCTAAGAACTCCTCTGACGTTGCCTTAGTACTTCGCAATAGAGAGCCTTACTTCCAGTGACTTTTGTCAGCATATAGCATAGGAGACTAAGGTAACAAGCCATCTGAAAATTATTTGAATCAAGCTTTTATTATGAAACAATATATGAAATACTCAGGCAATTAAACATAGATTAGTGTTGCATAAGTGGTAATCTCCTTGCAATATTGTTGTTTAACATAGGAAACTGTAATTAAGGATTCCTTTGAAGTCCAGAAAGCTGGTCTTCTCTTCATGTTTACATTCTCCAGTTTTCTATGGACCTCCCTTCCAAGTTTCTTTTGCTTCTGACAGTCTAAAGCTGTTCCCTTAGTGTACTCTGGAATTCATCAGTGATTTATTCTGACCTATATCTCAGAAACTGGGAGAAACCCTTAATTTATTTATTGATGCATGCAGTCATTACTGTTAGAAAATATATGGTGGTCTATAACATATCTAGCCATTTGTAGTTGGAACTTCTGCTGTATTACTAGGATTGCACTGTATTGCAAAGAGGTTCACCTCTACAACGAGTGTGTAGCAAATACAGGAATAATCTTGTCCTCCTTGGCACAATCATAGTATATATCCTCTTCAGTGCCCGTGAAGAGATCTACAGGAAAAAAAAGCAAATATAATTAAAATACATGCTGATGTGAGCCACGCTAATACAAAGGGCTTCAAAACATTTAGGCACTTCTCTAACACTAATTCTTCACAACAGCCCCCGAGCAGGGTAGCAGGGAGCCAGCTTCCAACTGCCTCTCAGCTGGAAGATTTTCTGACAACTGCCAACTTACCTCCTAGGGCCAAAGTTTGGGAATTTTATGTTTTTGGTTTTAAATAGGTTTCAGACCTTTGGCTTATTATGCATTAGCACAGCTCCATTGAATTCTAGGCCAACATCAAGATTTTCAGAGTTTATTTAGATACATGCAGGTACAAATAGATGCCCAGCAGAATTTTAAGCAGATGAACAGAACCACAGTGCCATGGTTGATGCCAAGGGTGTTTATTTGTCCTGCCACTGGCCTGTTGCCAGACACCTTTCAGCACAAGGTACTTTCTCCAGCGATCGGTTGTTCTCTCCTCTTCCAGTTTATGGCTCTGCCTTTTATCATGAAGAAAGAAATATGCACTGTAAAATAAACATATATATATACCAATTGTGGGGTAGGCAAAGCCATTAGACTGGATGCACGAGATCCCTGTTGCAGTGTGGCAAGCAATGTGGATTCAACCAGTGCTCAAGGAATTGTTCTTCTGATCTCTGCTCCAAGCGCTGGAGGTGAAGCATATACTCCTATTCAAAGAAAACAGAAAGTAATTTAATTATGTAACCACTCAAGTCTAACGTCAGGCCTATGAACCAAGAGAATTTCAAAGCTTATATAAGAGCAACTGATATACCCTTTGAAATTATCAAATATAGTGAAATGGTGTTGCTAGTCACCTTGCCCCAACCTAGCAATATTTAGCAATATTTAATGAATAACATCATCATCATCCACATCCGTAAAGGTGTTGAGCAAGAATTTTACAACCATATTGATCAATTAGGAATTCTGCATACACGTTTCTTATTTGCATTTTGACACAGAAGCCTCTGTTGGTCTGGAGGGTACAGAAGGATCCTCACAGATAGGTCTGTTGTAGCCTCTTTTGAAAACTGATCCCTGCTGATTAAAAAACATGAACCAGTTATAGGATCATGTGGCGGTACTCCGAAGGGTTCTAGTGGTAGCATCAGTGCTGACTGGTGATACATAAAGTAATGTGCGTTTGCCTTTTATTTTGGTTTAAGCAACTAAGCTTTGTGAACACTAAATACTTATTTTTCAAAGTATACCCCAGAGGCTTTGCACAGTAAGCATTGTAGGGCTGGAAGCTGTAGCATAAACCCTTTGCACTGGCCAAATATTCCTGCTGTCATGCAGTTCTCTGCTCTTTGTGCAGACCGGAGGGCTGGCACAGTGGGTGCCAGCAGGAACCGTGAGTATCCTGCTTTGTTCTGTGCTCTCTGTCCCCACAGCACAGGAGACTTGGCTCACATCCCTCTGTGAGACCGTGCTGCAGACTCGGGGAGAACGGGACTGTATGACTGAGAAGATGCCACACGATAAAAAGCAGGGTCTCGGTCAAAGTAAAATTAAATCATGCTGATAACATAAATGACGTTTTTAAAATAATCAAAGATGGCAGATCTTGCTGCCTGTAAGTGAACTGGCTTTTTGACTGAAACAGCACTGTGGAAGTCAAGCAGCGTCACAAAGAATTGCAAATTAAATTCCCCAGCTCAGTGTGGTCTGGCCTAGTACAAACAGCTTTTGCCTAAAATCGATGAACAGAGATGGGTTCTTCCCACTATTCATTTAATTCTGCTACAAAGAATCCATACAAAATCAGCATTTCTCCTTGTGCTGGTGGTAGAACCGTGCAGAGGGGTATGGCAGCCATGCACCTTCATTTATGGGGGAAGATCTCCATGTTCCACATGGCATGGGCCAATTGTTTGGGGTTTTTTTTAATCATATTTCCTTTCTACTGAAAACCTTGACATATAGTCGAAACAACAACCAATATTCTTATGTTTGGGTTTTCTCACAGAAAGCCAGTGTTGCCATACAAGGGGGAAAAAAAAAGTTGGAATTTCTCAACAAGTGCTTGCTACTAATTGCAGCAGGATGGCCGGTGGAAGGACAGAGCCGCAGAGGTCAGTAACCAAACACTTCTCCAGCCCACGCTCCGGCTATGCCCCACCTAGAACCATAGAATATCTTCAGCTGGGAGGGACCCATAGGGATCATCATGTCCAATGCCCCACTCCTCACAGAACTACCTAAAACTAAATCCTATGACCCAGAGCATCGTATGTATGCACGTCATTTCCTGTAATACAGGATTTAACTCAATCCAACTTCTCTACTGTTTTGTTTATTTTGTATTTAATATATTTACTACATAACTTATTATATAATCGTGGTGGTTTATTAAGCATAAGCACAGACAGGAGCTGTATTCACGCTCTCAAAAACTACAAGACTCACTTAAGAACAGCTTAGAAATCAAGCCAGTCCTTAAAGTTGTGGGCAGCAGTGAATCCCATTACTTTCTGGGTTTGGGCTCTGTTGTCCAGCCTTCACCATACTAGATTGTTAACAAGTATTTTGCAATATTCTTGTGACAGGTTTGATTTGTTGCGGCCGCCACGCTTGAGCAAGAAGTGACCACGCCGGCAGTGATGCAGGGCTGGCCACCCAGGACAGCCGGTGGATTATTTTGTGCTGGTGCACAATAACCATTGGAAAGGGAAAACCACCAGCCAGGCACACGCTGTGTCAATCCTGCAAGGTATGTGGCACTCGGCATGTCCGGGGGAATTTGGGAGTGCTCAGCACCTTGCTGAGCTGAGCCCCTTGTACTCATCATACGTGCACAATCTATTGTGAACTTCTAGCTTCTGTGGGTTTTGCCTCTTGAGAACCATGTAATTTCAGCACAGCTTATTTACTTTGGAAAGCAATAGGCAGTAATTTTAAAATACCTTAAGTACCTCTTGAGAAGTGCAGAACTATATGTTGCATCTTGTCAAAACAAGTGAAACAGAAGGCTCCTTAATTCTTTGTTTTAGTATGGTTTAAAAACAAATAAATGTACATATTGCATGCAAAACCAATGCTGTTGCATTAAGCAAGCCCCTAAAAACTTCTACAATATCATAGCAAATCATCCTATCTGTAGCATTCATAAATAAGTAAATGAAAGTAAGTGATTTCAGAAGCTAGTTGGGAACTACCTCAATCTCCACACTGGCCACTGACACCTACATCTCCTTTCTGCCTTGAGTGCAGAATGTACCGTAAGCAGAAGATATTTCCTGTTATTTACTTTTTCAGGAACAACCTGATGAAATCCACATTTCTATAACTGAAAAGCCACTTTCTTCTCAATAATTTAATCTGCATTTTTGAACCATGATAAATAATTTCCACATTCTGCAAGCATACATTTCCTGAGCAATATTCAGCACTTACAGAATGCTACTTAACAGTAATTGAAAGAACGTAAAGGCTTTTTTTTAATATTTCACAGAAGAACTCAGCTGCTTAAAAGGCTGATATTCATAATGTATTGCTTGTAATTAAATCTACAGAAATGTAATACTAAGCACAAATGTTTGGGGGTTTTTTGTTTTGTTTTGGTTAATGTAATTTAAAAATAAATATCATAAATCACCCTCATTGGCTCATCAGGGAAACCAGCTTTTCTCGGTCTGTCTTCACGACGAGTTCTCAGCATCTGTTTGGCATCTTTTTCAGTCAAAATTGGTGAAGCGTCTAAAGACAGAAAAGCAGAAATTAATTCTGAAGTTACCAAAAAGTTAATATTTTATCTGTTGGTTGTAAAATGAAATGCCTCCAAAGCTGAGTTTTGTCTATATACAGAGTGTTCTTTCATTACAGCCCCTTCCCAGGGGATATTGCATTCCAGGAGATATGAGTGGAATTTTAAACCATTTTTATACTTGTGCTTTCTATAGTTCTAGCAGAATGAAGCAAACCCTACATATTCATAGCACTCTCTAAAATGAGAAAATATAACAGCACCATCTAACCACTGACATTAGCAGCTCTTCAATTCTTTGTTGTTTCCTGTGTTGCTTTACTTATTAGGATTATTTTTCAAAGTAATGTGTTAGACTTTTGTTGCAAAGGAGAGATGGCATTGAACATTTATTGAAATAGTAAGCTAGTAAAATTAAGCTTTTTGGTTTTACAATACATTAGTACAGTGTGGCAATGCAGAAAGGAAAATATCAAATACAATATATAATCTCCTACCTGTAAGAGTGGTCATCAGGACCAAACCGGACACAAACACAAGTAACTTCTTCATTTTGATTCTGCTTTCTCCCAGTCTGTTCCAAAGTGAGTAACGCTGACTGAGGCATTAGCCTATTTGAAGTAGCTACGTCAGTCATAAGTGTTTGTTTATGCTTTGACTAATTTGAGTGATAGCATGATTTTAAAGACATCTGGCCTGAAGTTTTGAATTAGGCTATTATCTGCTCACACATTCTCAGCATAACTCTGTCCCTGAGGGAAAGAAAATAGAAGACCTTTTTTCCATTACAGGCTTCAGAGTTACATTGGATATTTTGAATTTGTGAAAATAAACCACATCAACTTACATTTAGGATAGCAAGCAATGGTTTCGGGTGCCTAAGATGAACAATTGTTTTTTTAAAAATTGGCCATTACTGAATGTTGATCTCAAAGGCAGCCACAAAGAAGCCCCTCTTTCAAAATTGTCTCTAACTTTACCCCAGCACAGAAATACATGTTAATGTGGTTTAATTCTAGCAAAGCCAGATTATCACTGCTGGAAAACACAGCAGAGAGATTTTTATCAAATTAATAGAACCGTACAAAAGAAAACTCACGTAATTCTTTTTGTTGCAGGACAAGCTGGTAGAAAATAGGATTATAAATGTCCTTACTGGTAAACACAGCGTGAAGTAAGAATGTAGGTTTAACCAGCGTCATTGCAAAGAGCCAGTTTGTGCCTTCAGAAATGTGGCTGTCCAGACCTCTCCTGAGCAGCACTATGATATCGCCAGTTTTTAGGAAAAGAGACGTGTCTCTCTGAATATCGCATGTGAAATACTGATTCGGAAATCATCAGCGGCTCTGGCACGAGGGATGTAATTAGAATTTCCCCTCTGAGGAGAAGGTGCAGCACATCCCCATAGCTCCTGCACCAGAGGGGTTCACCTGGGGTTTCCCAGCCTGGATCTGAGCAGCTCTCCTCATTTGTGCCTTTTTATTTCCTAAAGAAGTGGTGTTTATTCTGTCCGTGCCTCTAGGTCTGCACAAGCCAGCCAGCTTTAGTGAAATGTGGCAGAGAGCTTGTGGGTCTCAAAAGTGTTAAAAATACAGAGAGGTTCAAGAAATGAAAGAGCAGGTCTGCAAGTGTCCCCTGGGACAGACCCCGTGGGGTGTCCTCACCCTCAGCAAGCACCGGGAGACCCGTCTCAGCTCAACTGCACACGCAATAATTGGTGAGTTTATAAAAATCTGAGAGAGTCATGAATTACAGGAGAGAGCTGCAGGTGTGAGGGTGTGACCGGAGCGAGGGTGGGTGATGGAAACGCAGCCGTTCGGTGTCTGGGCAGTTGTGGGGTTTGTACATCTTCTTGTGGGGCTTTTCTTGCAAACCTGAGTATCGTCAAACTGTGGCGTATTTGCGTTTTTTAGCATGTGTTTTAAGTCACCAACAAGAGATGTGATACACTGTGCGGCTTTGCGTAGTTGTTCAAGGTACTGTTTTGAAAGTGCAAAAATCTGTGGTTACTAAGAGCAGCAACTATTTATTTTTAGAACTGCTACGGGGCGGGAAAGCTATAACTTGTCAGGACAGAACGAAATTATGGAGGGAAACTCGTTCATGGTGCGCTAGCAAATGAACAACTATGATAACTGAGCTCGAAGGCACCTGAGCAGCCTGCCGCACCGCGTCCCTTCGCCACGCGATGTGGCGGCGTCCGGAGTCGCTGGCGACAAGCGCGGAGCCGTGACAAGCTGGCGGCGAACCCGCCCGTTTCCTGGCAACCGCCCTCCCCGCTTCCGCTTCCGCCGCCCCGCGCATCCCCGCCGGCCGCCGCTCGGCGCAGCGCAGGCGGCAGCGGCCCCGGGGAAGGAGCTGCCAGGAGCCCCGGAGCGGAGCGGACAGCGGGCGCGGAGCGAGAGCGGGCGGCCCGAGGGGGGCCGGGCCTTGGCGCGGTGCCCTGGCCGTGCCCCACCTCGCAGAGAGGCTGGAAGCGGGGCTTTGGGGGCAGCCGCAGCCGTGTGGCGGCTCCCGCCGTGGGGAGCGGGCGGGAGAAGGCCCCGGTGTTTTGGAAGCCCGCACCGGCCGGCCTTGCGCTGGGCCCGGGCAGGCGGCAGAGGAGCCGCTCGCACCTGGGCAGCCCTGGAGCCCTGCTGCTGGTCGGTGGATGTGGGGGCAAGTAGGTGCTTAGCACTAATAAGGGATTAAAAGATGTTTCACGAAGCTGCGCGTTGGCTCCTTGTGCTTTGGGGCCATTCCGGGGCTCGCCCCGCTGTCTGCCCGGCTGCTCTGAGGGGTTAGGCCGGCCAGGCCGAGCTACTGAGGAATGGAAGGGACGGGGAGCAGAAGCGACAACCCCTCCTCAGTCGTCGCGGACTGGAGTTTGGTGTTTTGGACCCTGTGCGCTGTGATCCTGCCCGTGCTCATCACCCTGTGGTGCAGCTTTCAGCGGTCCCGGCGGCAGGTGTTGATCCGAGACATCTTTCGCAAGAGCAAGCACGACTGGCACTACACAGACCTCTTCAGCCAGCCCTCCTACTGCTGCGTGTGCGCCCAGCACATCCTTCAGGGCGCCTTCTGCAACTGCTGCGGCCTGCGTGTCAGCGAGGGATGCCTCAAGAAGGCCGACCAGCTCTTTCACTGCAAGGAGATCATGATGAGGAGCAACGGTGGAGCCCACAGCTCGATGCCGCACCACTGGATCAGAGGCAACGTCCCACTCTGCAGCTGCTGTATGATGTGCAAACAACAGTGCGGCACGCAGCCCAAGCTCTGCGACTACAGGTACCGCGAGGGAAGTTGGCTTTGCACGAGAAAGTGCAGTGCCGGATCAGTATTGTGTTTTCTACAGGGCTGTTGGAACATGTTACGCTAAAGAAGACCCTGCAATAACCAAATTGTTTTAAAAAAACAGCTTTAAAGAGCCTAAAATTAAAATGGATGCCTGTGGGGAAATTTGAGTCAAATTAAGAGTATGGCATTGCATGTCATGTCACCTGATTCTTGTATTTGCATTATTCCAGCATAACATGCTAGCTACAGTATAATTGCCTACAAAAGGTCTGTCCAAGACAGTTTATATTTATGGGGGTGATCTTAAAAAGGTTCTAACGTGCTTGTCATTTGTACAGTGGATAGCCTGAGCAATCGGGTGGCACACTTGCAATTCAGAGCACCAGAATGTACATGTGTGTCTGCAAAATGGGCATCTGCTCAGCAAAACTAGGAAAAACACCTGTCCTATAGTTGGTTTAAGTTCATTTTTAAGGATACCTTAAAAAAACTAATGAGAAGTTTTAAAAGTGACTGTAACATAATTATCATTAAAGGTTGTGGTAAGAGTGTTAAACATTTCAAGGAAGTGTTGAGTGGGTTTATCTGTCATCAGTGAGGCTGATAGCAGAGTCGTCAGCATGACACACAGTGCATGTTATGCTAAAATACAGTGCTGGTGGTTTAACTCCTGGGTGCAGTGTGAGTGCTGCTTCGACCTTCTAAAAAAATGTCATTTCTGGCAGCTTTTGCTTTGCTTCTGTGTGGTACTGTCAAATTGGTTGGGAAGTAAACAGAATTACAGTGTAGATGGGTGTACTATCAGAAACCAAACAGCAAGAGAGGGTGTGCATGTAGGAGAGGAGGGAAGGAGAGGATTTTGTAGGCAAAGAGAGAAGGAAGAAGAGGAAAAGAAGAAAGTCACAATACAGGGCAAGTATCAAGTAGTTGTGTGCAGATTAGTCAAAAAGACTCCAAAAATAGCTTTCACAGCTGCTTAAACCAAGGCTTTGGACGTAGCAAGCGAGGATTAACATCCTGCAGAGGCTGGCAGTGGATAGTGCAGTGTTTCCTCTTGTTCTGGTCCGTTTTCTAGGACAGTTTTTAGAATAGGTCAAAAAGCTGAGCAGTTTTGCATAACAAAATCCCAACAGCCCTGTACAGTACCGTCTGATGTTTTAGGTTTCAGACTTAAATGGGTATTATCAGTCTTAAGAAATTTATTAACTAATGTTATTAGTAACACTTTATTAAATTGAACTCTAGTGTTTGTGTTCTTAAAGGATGGATAGGAATTTGGTTTCTCATACAAGCTTTCAGTGTAACTGTTAATATTGCAGGCAATGCAAGAGGATATTTATAGCACCTGTTTTAGGAATTAAAAAGAATAGATTTAGTTTAAAACTGTTGGGTTTTTATCATAGAATTCAAATACTTTTCTAGACTTGCAGGTGCATGAGTGAGTTATGTAATTTTCTATAGGGAATGCATCGTTTTCCCTGTGTGTTTAAAATATTACTTACAATGGCACATGTAAACATAAGTTATTTTCAGAATGCCTACCTTAAAAAAAAAAAAAAGCGAAATAGATGTACCTGTTGTTTGAGGATTTTTTTCATGGTTTTTGGTCTTTTTTCCAGGTGTGTGTGGTGTCAGTGCACTGTACATGATGAATGCATGGTGGATTGTTTGAAGACTGAGGAGTGTACATTTGGAGAATTCAAAGACTTAATTATTCCACCGTACTATTTGTCTACAATCAACCAGATGCGCAAAGACAAAAGAACCAATTATGAAAATGTAAGTGTCTTCTACTTCTTGGGTTTGTGATATATTAAATAAAAAATTAAAGCTTTAACTCAATGCAATATCAGGTTAATAACCACCAGGTAAATGTTTCAATATATGTGAAGTATATGCAGTGTTATTTCAGAGATGTTTGTCATTTTACTAACATGGTAGTTGAAGCATGAGCAGATACTTTCTTGAATGTTTTGTGTTTTTTCTACTACCGTGTTCATAACCTGGTAGTGTTCGTTGTCCTCGGCACTGTGGAATGGAAATCTTTACCCTTGGTGTGTCAGAAGTTGTTTCTATTTTGACTACTTCAGACTAATCAGGAACTAATCAGTGCTTAGAGGGGACAGGTTTCGAAAATAAGGCTCTAAACATTCTAAAATGTGAAGCATTTGTGTGACTTACTGTCGCTCTCTTGCAGGTAATACCTTACTGCGGAAAACACTGGATGCCAATAATCATCCTGGCTAACACTCGTAGTGGAAACAACATGGGTGAAACTTTACTGGGAGAATTTAAAATTCTGCTGAACCCTGTTCAGGTATTTACGCTGAAAAGCCACTATAATAAAAGTTTAAATTAGAATAAGCACCACTCTGCTTACACAACACCAGTGGGATCTTGTGGAAGAACAGTAAAGGCAACAAATTGATGCAGTTTGTTCTTGTAGAAAGAATAACTTTATATAGGAAGACCAAAGGTGCAGAAGCTCCTCCCACCCCCACGTTTGTTATGGTTCTAATACTGATCCCGTTTTTTATTTATGGTAATGTCTGCAGTAATTCTGTTAATGATAAGTACCTGGCTCTTGAAACAATAAGGCAGATTGCCAGATTGCCTTAAGAAGTCTTTAGATCATCTCAATTTGAACCCTATTTTTGTTTAAATCTTGTGCAAATGTCAGTGTTTGCTGTTGCTGCTTTGTGCTGTCGCTTTCCCCTTAAAATGCACTGGGCTGGCACAGGATGTTTACATGAGGCAGCTGTTCCTTGGATTTCCTGGCTGCACCTTAATACTCTTCCTTTGGAGTTCAAAACTAAGCCTTAGAACACAACCTAACAGGGATCATTGTATTTGTTTTAAATGCATCCCAATGAGGCTTTAAAGAATAAAGCTTCTTGTATACTGAGTATTTAAAAATAACTTTTATCTGAAGTCCTTTGTGTTTACCGAACTCATCATAATGCCTCTAGATACAGACTTTTCTTAGGGCTTTCAGCTTGGTTTTACAATGGCATTCATTCCTAAGGAAGGAGCCGGAGCTCTGTTGTGAATTTGGGAAAACAAATCCTGCTCATAAAAGTCCGAACAGCTGATTTGATAATGGAACATTGTAAATGGAGAATATTTGTTTTGCATTAGAATGAACTTCAAGAAGTTGTTTCTCTGTGAGGCAAATCCCAATTTGTGTTCTGGGAGCTTGTGAAGCTGCCTATTTTCCTTCCTTTCTTCTAGGTGTTTGATCTCAGCAACACCACACCTGCTAAAGCACTCCAGCTCTGTACCTTGCTGCCTTGCAACGCCGTCAGGGTTCTCGTCTGCGGTGGGGATGGCACAGTTGGCTGGGTCCTGGATGCAATCGATGAAATGAAGATAAAGGTATTGTGGTTTAAATTGAGAGATGTCTTACAGTGAAATGAGTTTTGCAGCAGCTAAAGTGCTGCACCTAATCTCTTGCCTGCATTTATTGTTTTCATCTTCCTGAGTAATCCTACTTGCAGAATTGCTTATTCATGTTGGGGGTGCAGTAATTTGCTTCTGATTCTTGTCATATACTCTAAAGAATCTATCAGTCTACTGCCTGTTAACAGTAGGCAGAGAAGGAAAAATAAGCTGTGTGTTTATTGTTGATTTGAAATGGAAGATATTCCAATTTACAGGGTACTACTAAGAACTCCTGAGAAAACAAGAATTAAAGCTTTAGTGCTTTACCTAATAAACTTTTTCTCTAGTGATAAAAGGAAGAAAGTTACTCTCTATATTTCAATGTTTTTATTTTTGCTGTATCTTTCTTGTTAATATATGAAATGTTGTAATTGAAGGCCATTGTAACAGCTTCATGCATAGTCCAGCTGAGCTTCTCTGAAAATTTTTGTGTGCTGATAAAGTAGAAATGCAGCAAAGTAACCATAAAGGTTGATGAATATGAGTATATGGTTTCTTGGTTTTGGACACTTCATATATTGTCCCCCAGAGCCAATATAGTTGATAAAATCTGGTTTCTTCTTTGTTTCCAAGTATTCAGATCGAGTTGTTGGAGTTAAATAAATACTGTTGCCAGCTCCATCATTCTGCTCTATGCAACAAGCTGCTGTGAAGATTAATGATATTTATCTAACCTGAATGTTTGGAGATAAAATGGAGAAAATGAGCACTAAAGAAGGAGCTAATACGCAGTGTTTGTGTATCCTAGGGGCAAGAACGTTATATTCCACAAGTCGCAATTTTACCTCTGGGAACAGGTAACGACCTGTCTAATACACTGGGCTGGGGTGCCGGTTACGCTGGAGAAGTCCCTGTAGAACAAATCTTACGAAATGTCATGGAGGCAGATGGAATCAAACTAGACAGGTAAGTACCCGTGAAAAGAGAAATTCTATAGAACCAAGTGCTATTGTAGCTCTGCTGGTATCTAGTTGCAGCAGTGTCTGAAAAGAAACACAAGTATTGCTGGAGAGAACTGCAAAATAACTGAGGTCCAACATTAGTCTTTATTTAGTTGTTTTACAAGACTTAACTCTTTCGTAACTTAACTAAACTTGAATCTTTTGTCTTGATCCCAGTATAGATGTGAGATTCCCAACTACAACTTTGATAGTGAGAACAGTCTGTCATGAGACTAAGTAATGGCTGTTGTTTTTCAGGTGGAAGGTACAA
Source organism: Patagioenas fasciata (assembly GCF_037038585.1). Taxonomy (NCBI): domain Eukaryota; kingdom Metazoa; phylum Chordata; class Aves; order Columbiformes; family Columbidae; genus Patagioenas; species Patagioenas fasciata. The sequence goes on along the minus strand of NC_092537.1, from coordinate 4,110,823 downwards.
GTAACAAACAAAGGATACTACAACCTAAGGAAACCAAAGGTATGGTTTGCAAGTATAAATATGGATTCTATGGAATATCTGTGTGTTTATACTTTTCTGCTTATCTACTTCCCACTAAACACTGTGACCTTTAAATCCTAATGATATTTAGTACAACCATAACTAGCAGTTCTGTCTTACAGGTGTTCACAATGAACAACTACTTTTCTATAGGACCTGATGCTCTCATGGCTTTAAATTTTCATTCTCATCGTGAGAAGACTCCCTCTCTGTTTTCCAGCAGAATTATTAATAAGGTGTGTTTCATCAAGTGATGTTTTCTACTTGTAGTGGTTGACTTGAGGCTCTGCTTGTTTGCTTACATAAGATGCTGTTTGTTCAATTTTTGTTTAGAATATCTCATTTGCTTTGAAACTTAATGGATTAAGGCCATTGCCTATTTCTTTTTAAAGGGCAAAGCGAGTTTCTTATGCAAATTGTAGCCTATCTCCTGAAGAAAGCTTGGTTGAAGGACGTGCAAATATGTTGCATATGAATTTTCAATAAAGTTAGCAGAACCATAGTTATGCATGAATACTACAGATACTCTTCATATGTATTGTCTTTAACAGTGTTTTTCTCACTGATTTTTTTCTTTTTAATAGGCTGTTTATTTTTTTTATGGAACCAAAGACTGCCTAGTACAAGAATGTAAAGACCTTAACAAAAAGGTTGAGGTAAGTTTTTTAACTTGCTTATTGTCTGGACAATCAATGGACTGTAGAAATTTACCTTGTGAAAGAAAAGGGGAAAAGCTTTGCAGTTTCCATTTATATGATATTTGTATGAGGATGACTCTGGACTTGGTGTATTTTTGATGTTCCTTTTGCTAGCTGAACTTACTCCATGAAATTCATGTCTTTTAGCTTACTGAAAATCCCTAATTTGTTTCTGGCCTTGTCTCAGTTCAAGTCCTGATATTCAGACAAGATTTGCCTTAGCACCAGCGACTTATGTAAATGAGAGTTCCTTTTGCTTTTCTCTGCTAACAGCAATTTAGTACAGCTTAGGGTATCTTGTGAAATCAGAAATCATTTTTTTAAGATATGAAAAGAGAATGTTCTATTTGTACAGTGCCAGTTTTTCTTCAAGCGGAAGGCTATTAAATGCGTAAAGAGAACTAGCTTATGTGGAAGTACTGAATTTGATCCACAGTAATTAACTTCTGTTTGTCTTTTAAAGCTAGAGTTGGATGGCGAGAGAATCAAGTTGCCCAGTTTGGAAGGCATCATTGTCCTGAATATTGGATACTGGGGAGGTGGCTGTAGGCTCTGGGAAGGAATGGGTGACGAACCTTATCCCTTGGCAAGGTAAACAGTGCGTATTTTTCTTTCTTTAACACTTCTTGTAGTGTAAGCAATTCTGTCCAGCAGGCTCTGCTTATGTAGCCAGCCCTGTCTGAAAGCCACAGGATTCCTTGTGTCGTAGACTCAGATTTTCCTCGTTGTATGTCGATAATGTCCAGAAGGCAGCTGGGGTGTTACCAGCGAGTGTATTGCTCCACATGTGCATTTTTGTGTGGCTTCTTTTGCTGTTCAGTGTGGTTTGTTGTCTAGCACAAATCGATAGTTTAAACATAGTTGTAGTATAATGTTTGCCTTCTCTTTAGAAATAGCCATAAAAGGACTGTGTAATATTTGGACAGGTATTCTAGAGCTCATGAGCATAACTAAAAGAGTCTCCTTTCTCAATTTGTAGACATGATGATGGGCTTCTGGAGGTTGTTGGCGTTCATGGTTCTTTCCACTGCGCACAGATACAGGTGAAACTGGCAAATCCTGTTCGCCTGGGGCAGGCTCACACGGTCAGGGTAAGTGGTGGTTATGAACCTGTTTTTTTAATACAGTGTAGAATCTCAAGCACTCAACTGTGTGATCTGAAGTTGCAGTTTGCAGTTGAGCTTAGACGTTTATCCCGCTTCATAAAAATTATGTCATAATTCACAGTCCTGTTGCTGTGGTTGGTGGCCTGCGAGTGCAAATAATTCTGTGTAAGTTTCTCCTTGGCCAGGATGAAAATGTGCAGCGTCAGTATATTGTAGTTGTAAAAAGTATCTTCAGAGCTACTTTGAACTGCCATGATTGTGTGTTCTTCTATTTAATGCCAGCTGATCTTGAAGAGTTCCAAGATGCCGATGCAGGTGGATGGAGAGCCGTGGGCTCAGGGGCCCTGCACCGTTACCATCACTCATAAGACACACGCACTGATGTTGTATCACTCGGGTGAACAAACAGATGACGAAGCTTCCAGCATGTCTGAGCAAGACCATTTGAGAGAACAGACGGATGAAGATGTATAGATTTGGTGGAATTTCACATCAGACAGCGATGACCTTCAGCTCATTGAAAACACTGAGGACACGTAATCTAGATTAATGTTCATGCCGTAAGGTTCATACCAGTGAATGAACTGGAGCTGAGGAAAAAGCCATGCTTTCACGTTCATGAAAACTTTCACAGCTGAATTACCAACTGTTTTGCCTTTCAGATTGGTGGTGATGCCCAGCCCTTCTAGCTGGAGGAGGTAGATACTACAGCCCTTCCTTGCTGTGGAATCACATCTTCTGCACATACACAGTGCAGCATGGAGAATGTTTGATACCTTGGAAAGGAGAATAGCTGGGAGTCTGACCTCCTTCCACCTGCCTTCTTCCCCAGACCAGGAAACCAGACCAAGTAGGATGTGGGCTGATTCTCTGACAACGGCCTGCTGCTGGCTGCTGTCCCTTCTTGGAAGCAGGACAAATTATTGTCAGTGCACCTGCTTGTGCAGTGCATTATCTAACAGGCTTGACTGGGAGAGCAGAGCATCTAGGAGCTCTTGGAAAGGTGGTTAGCAAGAAAGAAAGGGACCAAAGGTTTCTGGAAATGTTCTGTTGGGAAATGACGTTTTTCGGTGGCTTTGTAAGTTATAGAATACTCCTGAGGTCCCAAGGACCCAAGATACAACTTCAAAATAATTGTACCGTGATGTGCACTGAATGATCCTGTGACTGACTCTGCTTCAGTTCAGTGAGAGGCTAATTCTAGTTTTTGTAAATAACAGCATCTTAGTTCTTGAGGAGGCTTTTTGGAGGAAAACACAGACAAAGGAGCTGTCTGTCTTAGCTGTTTGCAGGAGGGTTTTTGAAAAAATAATGATAATTGGCAAATGTGGCTTATTAAAGATCTTGCTTCATACTCACCTGAAAACGATCAATAGCAAGTCAGTCTGTTAACTGTCTAATTGTGGAGGTTGAGACCCAATTTTGCAGGGGTTAGCAAATTCTGGTGTTCGTGCGTATAACTCGACTGTGAAGAAAAGCATGGAACCATTTGTTTTCTGACTGGCTCTTACAGGGTCAGAGATACCTTGGGCCTGAAACTTCGTTTCCCCTGTGAACATAGGATGAGATAGTTTAAACTGATAGTAGAGGTTAAGAACACATGCAGCAGTACACGAAACTGTCAGTTTGGCAACTCTGAAGCTTCTCAGGTTAAAAGCCGCTCAGGTGATAACATCTCCCTGGTTAACAGGAGTAAAAATCTGCTTTTTCTTTTCTTTTGTAGGTATATTAAGCTTGCAGCAGGTGAGAGGTGTGAGTTGAGGTTTAAAATTTGTCAGTAAGAAATTCAGCTAAGTCCAGCTGAGTTAGTGAAGGTGATCTTCCAATTAGGAAGAGAATTTATGCTGAACATATCATGTATAAGCCAAGATCGTAAGAGAAACTGAGAGCCTTTGAACTTTGAACGTGGCTGCTTTTGTCAGACCTCCCCCAATCTTTTTCCTTTTTTTGTGCTAACTGACAGCGATATCATGGGGTAAATAGGCTGTGTTTCTAGGTTTTGTAAAATGGAACTGTTTTTCAACCATCTATAAAATGACATTTGCATTAATGGTGAAGGAACTATTTATAATTTAAAATAATTGATCCGAACCTTGGCAAAGTGAGTATTTTTAAAACCCTCAGTTGTGATCCTCTTTGGAGAGCATTTTTAACTTGACAGTATTTGTTGTAGAGAGTGTATGTACTAGATCTTAAATACTACTGATTATTGGTGAGTTTATAGCTGCCTGAAAATGTCATCAGAGTGTAAAGAACTGTGAAGCAGAAGCCATTTGTAAATTCCATATTCATTAGTCTTCTACACCTCATCTTAATTATTTTGTTCTATGTAGATACAGAGAACAAATTAATAGCTAAATCTATGTAAAAAGTGTTTAAAATACCCCAAAGTATACTATGTTAGATAAATCCACTACCCTTTGTTGTTGTTACGAGGTTCAAAATGTATTAGCTTCAAAAATCTTACTAATATTAATTATTTTTAGTAACTTGTAACCATCAGCATCCTAGAAATAATTCAGTTCTGTGCTATGGTTCTTAAGGTGACTGTTGTTTACAAACAAGTGACAAGTCCGGAAAAGCAGGGTATGTGCTATGAACGGCAGTATTGGCTGAGGATAAATGATAACCACTGCCTACTTGATCTAAACTATTCATGATGCAGTTTAAAGAGTTACCTGGAGTTGATCAGATCATCATTCCAATTGTTTTGTAGCTTAAAAACCTTGCTGTTTCACAAATGGAATGGTAGTGATCGCAGCGGCAACCTCTTGGGAAATTGTATTTATGGTATGGAGAATATTCTCTGGAGGTGAAGTGTTCCAGTTCCCAGTCAGACATGGGCTCATCCTTGTGTGGTAACTACATGTAGCTGTCATACACATGACAAAAATGAAAGGTTGTTTTTAAGCATGAAGCGTTAGCACTAGAATTTGTTGGGAAGTCTTGCTGTTTCCCACATGCTGTTTTTTGATTTCAAAGTATCCTCCTTTCCAGTACGTTGCAAATTGGATTAAAGCCTATTCTTTATTTACTTATGGCACTGGTTTTAGTCCAACTGCAGACAGTAGATGTCAGCAACAGGCTCCCAAATTCTAATGCTACCGTAAGTGAACTTTTCTAATTTGTAATATAGCTGCAGGTGCCTGATGTTGTCACGTGTGGTGTGACTGTAAAACTGTTAAGTGCTTTTTAATGTTGTAGGTTCATAAAGTACCAATATAAGTAGCTGCTCTGTAGCTCTTCTGAGAATAGATTGGAAACCTGAAAATACTGCAGCGCATTCTCTGTTTAGAAGAGGGTACTCTGCAGCACAGAGTTCTCCCTTACCTTGGTAATGATTAACATTAGAAGAATTGTGAAAGCAATGTTTCGAAAAGACAGATCACAAATAGTTTCCTTTGGCAGCCTGCATACAGTGCACCTTGGTGTAAAACGTACAGGGTGAATAATGACATCAATTGTCAAGCACTCAAAAATTAATTCACAACGTTTATTTTTAGGTTTTAGTGCTCCATATACCAGCTTAACTGAAGTTGGGTCAGATTCCAGTGACTTTCTTGACTGTAGGTTCTCAGTCGTGTGACTTGCAATACAAAAACCTGAAGGGTGTAAGCAGCTGCCTGCCTGCTCCGGCCTCGCTCGTTCACTCCTTGGGAAGATGTGTGTGGATATTCTCATCTGCATAGAACTTCATGTTGTAGGCTTTGCTTTGTTTTCAGTTCAGCAATTCGTAGCAGGGTTGCAGTGTTTCAAATGCCACCTGTATTTTGGCTCTTTCTCCATGTTTGGACTTTTTAATAAGGTGTCTGAAATCCAAACTCGCATTCTTTGTCTTCAAAACCAGCTGAGGTGAATGGCATTCACTTATTTTTTTCCTAAGTACATCTGTTGTTCCTGGTGTTTAAAGCAGATTAGGGCAGTACTTGGAGCACGCTTTTAACAGCACTTTGGAAGGATTACAGTTATTAACATAGTCTTGCGTTTTCTTTCTACTGCAATGGCGATATTTCTGCTTCAAAATAATTTGGAATTATGCTCAAATTTGACCATTTTTCTCAGCGCTGTTATGAATTGCATTTCGTGTTCATAATGTAAAGACTTCATAGCATAATTTATGCATTTGATACTTTTTTAATATATATTCACTTTCAATGTTGCCCCTTCATTTAGGGTTGTTTTTCCAGGTCTTGCTTTTCTCAGGCACTCAGTAACTTGAAACACCCTTCACTTTGGTTAGAAGCTTTAAGTATTTGCTCTTGGAAAACAGGCTTGAGTTTGTCAGGGTTGCAAAGCGAAGTGCTGCCATGTTCGAATGTGCTCAAAGCAAATCATCTTACTGAGGCAGTGCTTACAGCAAGAGTAAGTTAAAAGTCTCTCTGTATAACTTGTGCTGATTCAGATTGAGAATTTGTTCCCCTGTATATTTTATCTTGCAAGTGTTTACAGTACTCAGTAAGTACTTCTTTCCCTCAGTCATTTAATTACTTATTTTATGCTGGCTCACTGTCGTTTACTGTTGGGACAGTATCAAAAGCTCTGCTGAAATCAAGATAATGAGTTTCTCTTCTGTCTGCTTTATCCTTCATGCCAGGCAGCTGGTCAGACAGGACAGTTCCAGTGGCTTCACACAGCTTATTCTTAGCCTGGTGACCCACCGGTTTGGCTTTTTCAGTCACCATCACCACACCTGGAAGATGTTGGAAGGGGCTCCAAAGGTAGAATGTTCCAAATCCCCCTGACCTGTTTGTGCTCTTTGCTGCTGGGGGGAAACCTCCCCATTCCCCCCAGTTCTGAGAACTGATCGTTACAGGGTCTGGTTTCAGTTTGGCCAGTTCTTCTGGTTCTGCGTTACAATGCACTGAAGCTCGCAGCTTTTCCAGTGGATGTTACTTAGCTGTGACCAGCACAACCATGTCAGTGTTACAATGCTTGCTTGTTTTTCCTTGGCAACAAATGCTATTTGGTAGAGCACCACTGTAGCCTAGTTAATCTATGGGTAAGAGGAGAATACTTGGGAATCTTTGCATGTGTTCTAACTGAAAATCCCTTTTGGTTCTCTGTTTCATACTGACTACTGGCAGTTTTCTTCCTTTGGAAAAGAAAGAAAGATTCAACACTCCAGTTAAGAGTAAACTAGAATATCTGCAGATTGAAAAATAGTAGTAGTGTGACTGATCCTGTTGAATGTGAACCACTGATTTTTAAAATGCTCTGACTTTTTGTTATTAAATTTTAGATGCTTCCTGAACACAGGAGTGGGATAAGAGACCACTTGTTTGTTTAGCAAATAGGTGCGTTGAGAGGATTTACATGTTCTGTATTTCAACGTCGTTTAGGCCACAGTTCTGAAATTACCGAAATGTCGGTGTCACTGGGCGTGCTGCTTGCCCTGGGCAGGTGTTGGGTGCCCCAGGGAGACACTTTGGGAGCGAAGCCACATGCCTTGACTCAGCCCAGTGATGTTACGCAGACTTAGGATAGCTGAACATTGGCCCTTTACTGTTCAAAAGCATGAATGTATTCAAAATTTTACTTTGTTTCATGTTAATACTACCCTGCTTACTGTGGTTCATACCCTTGTTGATGTATGTAATTCATTTTTTGCATTGTTTCATTTGCAAATCGTTCGTAGAGCTCAGCATAAAGGAGTTTTATTTTTAAACGGGAACTTACGTTGTGAATGTATTGAATTTTGTATCTTCAAAGTTTACATCCCTCAGAAGCCATTTTGTCTGCTCCCAACTGTTGTAACCGCTCGAGTACCTCCAGCCAGCTTCTCTTTCAGGATTTTTATAGGTAAACAGAATGAATTTTTATTTTTGTAGCTTTAACTTCAATGTGTATAGTAGTTATTTCTATTTAGTAATTGGTGATCAGAATACTGTAAAAACGTTACTTTTAAGAGCTGTAACTTTAAATTAGTGATAACTACTTACAAAAAAATACCAGCATGTTAACAGTTAAAAAGTTGTTATTTAGCTTGGAAATACTGTGAAGCTGTGAGTTGGCATTTGTATTGAATGTGCTTGTGCATATATTCTGAAGTTGCACTAAATAGGGAAAAAAAAAGAACTTAAAATGCAAGTAATAGATCAAAAGGTAGAATTTATAACATCTTAGGTTTTGGTTTTGTGGGGTTTTTTTCAACCAAAAATGTGACATTTGGGGTTCAGCTTTTGTCTTAGTTTTCCCACAGAACAGGTCAGTTTGCTCTTGACACAACAGTTTCCATAGGGTGCAGGCTGAGATGCGTCATTTAGTGCCCAAACATAAGCAAAGGCCGCCTGTGCCATTCCTGCCTCTCTCAGAAAGCAAAAGCTCAGAGCAAACCTCAGTGCTCACGGCTGTGAGGTGCGTGAGGTCTTACTTGCAAAGAATTAACCAACCAACATAATACTGAACCTCTGATATAAACGTTTAAAGTCAAAATTTCTTAATTTTTTTCTTGACATCAAGTGATGCTTTCAAGTCCCAAACTGTTTCTCCTTTGTTTTTGTAAAGGTGGCAGGCCCCAACGGGAGGGTGAGGAGCTGTCACTGTCAAACTCTCAGTCACAGAAGCTGCAGAGTGTGTCCTTCCTCTCTTTGCCGTGCAGGCGCTGGCGGTGTGACCGTGGAACATGCCGTGTTCACACCCTCATTGCCTTGATCCAGGGTTTCTGAAGCAGGTGATAGTACCACAGGCCCTGGTAATTGTGATGTTTACTCAAGTGATTGATCACACGTGGGTGATGTGTATTATACTATTGGAGTACTTGGGCCAGGTTCTGTCTGTAAGAAGCTGCAACTTGAGTGAAGCTGCAGAAGGCCCCCAGTTCTGTGGTTGTGCTCCACAGTAACTCCATGGAAACTAAAGCAGCTTTTCTCTTCAGTCAGTTGTGTCTTGGCCTGTTTCTTGTGACTTAAGCTCTTAGAAGGCTCCTTAGAGAATCACCTGCTCCGTACTCTTTAGAGAAGTTTGTAAATATGAATTTTTCACAGCACTGACTCTGTTACTGCATTTCCTAATGCATCTTCTTGGTGTCTTGTTATTTGTACTGTATTTCTCTGTAGATTAAAGTGTGTGGATTAAAGTATTTAAACTCAGTTTTTCCTGTTCCTCACTCTGCATAAAAGCAAATGTGAGTTTCAACTGTGTAACGACCTGTTGGTGGCTGTAACTGCCTGGCTTCGAGGGTTCTGCATGGCATGAACACGGTCATTTTGAGAAGAGTTGTGTTGAACGCTGCAGCCGTGCTTCTGCCTCAGATCCCTGCTGCAAAGTCCAAGCATTTAAAACCTCAGATGCATTAAGTGTTTCTGGGCAACACAGTGGTGTCATTGATGTAAAACTGTTTGTCAGCCTTCAAATATATCCTGGCAGCTGCTTATCCACTTATTGGTTCATTCTCCTCAAGGTATTCTCCCCTGGGGAGAAGCTGAGCTTGTATGTATGGGGCTATAATAGATGTGTTTATAATGGTTTAAAAACTCCAGGCTTCGCTAGTAATATGAAATGTCTAGATTGTTCCTTCTCACTGATGCTGTCAGTGATTGGGAATCTTAAACCAGTTTGTGATGCACACTCTTATTTAGCCTAAGGGGGCTACAAATTTCTTACCTGTAAAGAGCAATTTCTGAATAAGAGTTTTACTGGGAGATGCTTTGGTGTTGTGCGGTGTTAATATCAACTGGAGCGTGGAAAGCTGCTAGCACAGGTCAGGAAAAATACACACGGGGCTTCCTGCAGAAAAGGGAAACGCTGCTGAAGATGTTCAGAGATCCAGAGGCTCGGTGCTTCCTGATGGCAGCAGATGGGTTTGTTGCAGCTTCTGGAAATGAATGAATCCTCCTGTGGGGCCACTTTATCATAGTGTTGGCTCCCTCCCCAAGTCCTCTCCTCTGTTCCCCCATTTCATTTGTACAAGAGAGAGAACGGGCTCTGGCTTCTTAGCTCCTATATTATGCCACAATCAAACCTCTTAAAGATTGTGCGTTGTTCTCCGTTCAAGATGTAGTCAGTGTGTAGATATTCAGTGGGTGTTTTCTTAGATGGGTAAGAGCTTCACAGGGCTTTGAGGATCACTGGCACTAATGTTAATACGAGTTCTAGGTTTAATACATTTTAAATTCTTTCAGAACTGCTGGAGAGAACCATGCGCAGCACCAAATTAAGCCAGACTTTAGCCTAAAGCTGCGTAAGAAGTCACTGCAGGTACGTGGGGGGAGAACACGGGATCTTAGAAAAGCACAAGTCGGGACTGAAACTCTGTTTCTGTTTTTTGACATCCCATGTTCAAAAGAGATTTAAATTCATCAGGAATCCAAGAGCTCCAGATGGTTCCTGGAAATCAGAATAATTTGACAATGGGATTAGCCATTTAAATGGCTTGAAACTTCATTTACTTCTTACAGTAATTTAATCCTGCACCTGATACTTACCACCACACACATGTATGTATCCAAGGAACAGAGAGTTTGAAGGGGGCTCTCCCCAGTTCTCATAGGACTCTGAGAGTTATGCAGTAAAATACCTGTTATTTGTGCACTATAGCACTTTCTTTTCAGCTTCGACTTGAGCACAGAAAAAAACCCAAAACCGACCAGAGCATTTAGAGTTAAGGTTTACCATTAATATTTATTGAGTTCAAAATATCACAATTCATTCACTTTACAGCTGAAAAGATCAAGATCAGTCAACTTCTAAAACAGTTGCAGGCACAGTCATAAAACAGATGGTGCAACATCTATGTCTATTGCTCTGACAAGGATGTCTGGCTGGCACATCTATATAAGGTAACATACAGTATATGTACTGATATATCAGTATAACCAACAAGGTTATGATTACATAAGCATTTGTTTTTCTAACAAGTATTTTTACTGATTGTTTCATTTTTCTAGACTGGATAAGTTGGGTTCCTTATAGTATTAAAAAGAGAAATATAATTAAAAAATATGTTTCTACCTACATTTTGTTTAAAACTGTTAAAGCTTTGATAGTTACTGGCTGAGTATAAACAGTTCTAAGAGTGCTGTAACTAATATTTGTTTCTAATGTTATATCACACCAATGTTTTGATCTATCCAGGATATCTGAAGCTAACCAAAGTAAGCCTTCAGAAATGTGGCAACTCAGGTATACTTTTCTCATTTCATTCCAAATCAATAAACTCATTCTGTCATTTCTAGTCATTCATAGCACAGAAGAAACAAACAGGAGAATCAGGAACCCAGCGGCAGACTCGTTCCACTGCCTGTGGTAATCCAGCTGCTGCAGCGTCACATTTAGAGAACCCAACCTTGTCCAACACAGTGGAATGAAAGCTTTTCCTTACTTTGCTTGAGTATTGCTCCAGACTATGGCTAAACAAGCCCATAGACTCAGAGGTTACTATGAACCCCTCTGAAGTCAAGAAACAAGCAATGGAAAACATGGACTTTCTCCACGGCACAACCCACCAGCGCAGGTTTTTCCCCAGAACAAGGGGATGCTGCTCCTCCAGCGCTCTGCGGCCGGTGGCACAGACAAGCGGGGGACAGGATTTCTCAGAGGAAACTGCTCTTGTCCCTCACTGCTGAAAACCTCGAAATGCAGGAAACAAGTTTAGCACTCGGCTCCGAACAGGACGCATCGTCCTTCTGCACCTTTTGAAGTGTTCTGCCTAGTCTGGTGGCTTCAGTGCTGAGACTGTGAGACAGTACAACCACTCCAAAGACAGCCACGGTCCACCATCAATTCCATATCTTCTTCCGAGCAAAGAAATGGAAGCAACTTATCAGACCTCTGCTATCCTTGACAAAGTACTGAGAGTTTGCAAACCAAGTAAAAATAGAGACACCAAGCCTGAATTCCTGCAAGTCTCCCTCTTAAAGCACTTTGGCTAATGTGAAATGTAGTCAGAGAGGTTCTTTCGAGCCTTCTAACAATTCCCTTCCAAACAGCCAGCAGTAGCTTTTTGTTTTATTTCAGAAAGTCCCGTAACAGGGAGTTCTACAAGGCCAGGAAGTCTCTGGTGCGAGCTTCTCTGTTCTTTGTGGGCTACTACAAGAAATACAAGTTGGCATGGTGAGTCCAGAGGCATCAACAAGGTAGAGGCCCAAAACCTAGGAGATCCAAATACCTTGATTGCCTGCTGATTGGTTTAGAATTGTAAGAAAGAAATACACAAGTACAGAGTCCCCTGTACATGGCAAGGACTTCTGAAGACAAACCACAGCAAAGAACACCAAGAGAATTAAAAGCCATCCCAGTGGGAATGGATGTATATTCTCCTTTGTGCTAATTCCCTGCATGTTTCAAGAGACTCATCTGTCTGTCCACAGGCTTCATGCAGAGAGGAACCAGCATTCTCTAGGTATTGTGTGCACTGTATCGAGACTCCTCAAATCAGAGTCCTGATAACACGTAGGAAATCCAGTTTCTACCACTCAAACAAGTGAAGACACACCAGCAGAGAATATCCCACCTCATGAAGAGGAAAAGCTTAATGACAGGAGACCCTGCTTTAAGTGAAGAGCACATTTATGCTCCCTACACAAGCCAGAAATGCACTCCCTGAATTCCTCAGCACATACACAAAAACAACACTGAAGAGCCTCCAATGTGAAGACGTGAAGCATTAATTACTCTGGGTCAGAACAGGAGCTAATGCTTCATCCCACAGACTATTATTCCAGGGCACACAGTCCTGCTCTGCAGGATGTCTTCCTGAAGATTCTCTGCCATATTCCCAACCTCCGAGTCAACGCCATTTATTTCCTGGTGATTCAGACACCATTTCTTATCCATCAACTCTAACAGTCTCTGCATTTCCACTCTGATGAGATCTGCCATATTGGCTTTTATAACTTCAGCGCCATAAGACCTGAACTCATGATTTTAATTGCGAGGGCGAAAACTCATGGACTCCACACAATAACACACACAGTAACAAATCTCCATCTAACAGCAACCCCTCCACAACTCAGCCTCAAGAAAATCCCTCAAATCTCCCACATTTAATAGCTCATTCTGTACCATCTCATGGAGTCATACACTGAGAACATCTGTATTGCAAATCCTGACTACAGACAACAGTCTGCGTACAGAGAAAAAAGCAACACTGAGCCCTACCTCAAAGCCTGGAACCTGAACTTGTCAAGGAATCCTTTCCTGTTTCATTCCCAAAGGGATCATCACTTCCTATGAAACACATTTGGACCTGAAAATTAATTCTGGGGATCCCTTAGAGCAAACCACAGAGGCCACAGCAGCTATTGAAGACATTTAACTATCGATTGTATCGTAACTTTGCTTTTAAAATGACCATCAGGAGCTTTGCAAAACCTTTCATCATAGTGATTTAGTAAAACGTTGACAGTAGTAAAAACTATCTAAAGGCTTTAGCAATTCAGATCAAATAATGAGCAGATACTGCAAAGTAATTAAAAGAGCTAATGATTTTTGTCTCATAGACTTCTTAGACTAAGACATACAAAGATTTTCTGCAGGACTGATTATTTGCATGTAATTACCTAGGCAAACGAGGCCTTACTATTTCATTTCGCAGAGAGAGAGGACAGCGCCACTGGAAAACACCCAGAAGGCGGGGTACAAGGCTTCAGTAAACTGGGTTTTGAATTTATAGATCAAGTTATGCTTCTCCCCAACAGCCATGAAAATCACAAAGCCTCCCTCACAGTGGAGCAGCACACCAATCTTAGTAGCCTTTGTATTGGGTAAGCACTTCTCAACATCGTTGTGCCAGGATGATATTTTGGTGTTAAGCCACTCGATGCACCAAGAACGGCTGTTCCTGCCCAGACGGCTCTCGGGCCCCTGCCGGTCCATGCTGCCGTAGCAGATGCCGATGCCGCAGAAGCTGTTCTGTTGCAGTTCCACCTCCCAGTAGTGGATTCCTCTCCTGAAGCACTGGAACCCCAGCACTTGGGAATAGTCGGTGAAGCGCTGAGGGTGGTGGTTGTAATTCAGGGGGGCGTCTGAGACAGACATCTTGGTATATCTCTCAGACAGTATCACTTTGTTATTAGCTGTGTTGTAATCCAGCGTGATGTTAGCAGCATCTGCAATGACACGAATAGTTTGAAGGTACTGCGGAGCAAAGCATTTTTATTTACACTGCTCTGCCCAGGCACTCGGTTCCTATCCGTGTTGATCTCCCTGCTCCCCTCTCCTCCGCAGGACAGGCAGCTCTTAGGGCCACAGTAAGAGCTGCTGGATTCAACTGCAGCTCAGTGTTACACAGCAGGCAAAAGGTGGGCAAGTTTCCTTCCTCTGCATCCACACCAGATTCTTTTGGCACCCAAACAGATGCTGGCACAAGAAAGGGATTGCTGATCTGGCAGCAAAAGCTCTATCATGTTGTATGGTAAGCAAGGCATCATGGGCTCAGTTAAAGCCCGCATTTCATTTCAAAGAAAAATCCAGCATGTTACGTATTTCTAGGCTACCCTAATGCAGTTGTTTTGGGGGAATGCAACGCTGCTACTGAGAACTTAATTTCTCTTCATAAAGACACATGAATACCAAAGATAAATCTGATTCTTCTGGCAAAAGAACCACTTAGAAACCTCCTGCCCCGTTTTCCCCGCAAAATTTCCTTCATTTGTAACAACTAGTTGACAACCTACCAAGCTAACTGAACCCCTCAAAAGCAGTTTTGCCAGCTAACTACAGAGGGCACAAAACACCAGTGCAACAAGTGCCAGAAGTTCATCTTTAAGTAATGTTGGGTGTCTTACATTGCAGAAGCTCCTCTCTGGATTTCTTCAGAAAGCTGTCAAGAAGCTCTTTAGTTGCAACGGCAGTTGCAGCAGCTGGTGCTGCTGGGATTGGTGCTGCTGGGGCTGGTGCTGCTGGGGCTGGTGCTGTGTTAACAGAAGAAAAGAGAGTTTGGCCAGTTGGGAAGAAACCCAGCATGTTTAACACATCATGGGCACCCTCGAGCTCAAGAGGACCTCTTGAGGTTCTCTGCTTTAGCCTCCTGCTTCAAGCAGGGTTAACTTCAATATTAGCTCAGGTTGCTCACAGTCTTATCAAGTTTTGAAAATCCCCTGGTGTTTCTGGGCAACCTCTTCCAGTGCTTGGTTGCTCTCACAGTGACTCAAGAGAGCCTTCTCTGAGCAAGAGTCGAACTCCTGCTTTACACCAGCACTAGTGACCATCTACTTATCATTTTAAGAGCAGTCAATGAGAATTAGAATGAGTATGCTGAAAACTTGGACTCACCCACTTTGTCAGGTTTCTTTTTCTTCTCTGGAAAAGAAAAAAATGAAGTGAACTGTGAGTTGTACTGGACTTAGGCTGTAGGCAAGACCTGGTCAGCAAAATGTTTGACTAAGGTTACAATTAATCACCACTTACTGGTATCTGCCTCTGTCTGTGAAGCGGCTTGAGTCTGGTGAAGGGGTTTCTCTCTGTGGGTATGTTCTTGTGAGGCAGAGAGAGAAGAAACAGAATAGGAACAGCTCGTAAACAGGATTCACTGCATAAAAATCCCTCAAACAAACAGATGTTTAATACAAGTGAAAAAACCAGCAAGGAGCAGGGGGTGAGGTGGCTCTGCTTTGCTCCACAGCCTGCGCTGACGGCTCCGGGCGCACACCGAGGCCAGCGCCCCGCGCCTGGGCAGCTTTACAGCTCTTACGGCATCCAGCACTACACAGCCCAAAACAACCCCCCTTTCCCACCCCAGAGTGCTCACTACAGGTAATCACTGCTAGCACAAGCGCTTCGTGAGTGACTGCTTGAATTCTTATTTATCGGTAAAGCCATGGTTAGAAGAGGATGGCGTTCTTTGGTACTTACGCGGTGCTGGAGGCTTTTTCTGAACAGCGGCTCTGCTTGGAGAAGGCGCTGGACAGGGCCTAGTTTTCTCAGGTGTTAGTTTTGCTGCAATGGTGATATTTTACGTTATGGTTTGTGTTGCCAGGAAGAGTAATGCATAAGCAAGGACATTTTTAAATCGTATTTTTCAGTCATATGAATTGAATTTAAGTGATACGCAGCAGAGATGGAAACTGCACAGAAGATACCCGTGCCCTAGTCCAAAAGATACTTCGCTTAACCCGGTAAGCAGAGCTTTGTTCTACAACACTTACACAATCAGCACCTTTATAGTTGGGAAACACAGTCCTGTCACTCAAAAGCGTTTTCTGTCTCCCTTCAAATCCACATCCTAACTGTAACCAACCCTCCTACATAATAAAACATCAATTACTGTAAGGAACAAAGGCCAAGCTGTGCAAGAAGGGTGTGGTATCACGATACTCATCAGCTTACCCAAGCATAGATAAAAGTAATGAGACATGGGCTCACTTTTTAGCCTAGTTTAGCCCAGACTGTAGCATTTTTGTTTGGAAATGGAGGACCACAGAAGTCAGAAGACAATTTATATTAACCAGTTGTACTTGCTGTACTATTTTGTTTGTCATATCTGGATCGGAGGGGGAAGATGCCTTATTTGAATTCAAAGCCAAGGCACAAAATGCCATTTCCCCCAGTGGTACGGTACCTTCTGTTCTTGCCTCCCTGCACTGAGCCACTGAAAGCTTCACCACATCTTTAAGGTTAATGGCAGACTGGTAAGCGGAATGTATCAAGTTCTGGTCCATTTCAATTGCGGGAACATAAGCATCTTTTGTTGATGTTCGTTGCAGTGATGTTCCTCTCTGAAATGAGGAATAGGAGGTCTCATGCAGACCGCCTTGTGTAGCAGGCAAAAAATACAACCAGGTTTCTTTAAGTGGGGTGGGGTTTGTGCATTCATCTCAAATTGAAAGGAGCAAAGGCTCCCATGGCAAAATTGCAGCATCTAAAGCATATATTACCTTCAAAAACAGAATGTCATCACCTTCAGTCAGTGCCATCTCAATCTGATCTCTGAGAGACTGAATTTCATTCTTCTTACTTGTCAGAACGCCATAAATGTAATCAAACTTGTTGCTAACTCTTTTTTCTTCATCTGCGATTACTTTTAAGGTCTGGCTTTCTCTTTCTTCAATTAGAGCTTTAATTTCTGAAAACTCAGTTCTGATCAACTCAGTCTTTCTGGAAGCCGCCTCCTGGAGCAGACAAGAACAGACAGACACCGGCTGCAAAAGAACAGCTTGTGGACAAAGTACTGCTGACTGCTAGCAACAACAAAACCCAAGCCTTTGTGGAACACATCGGCTTCAATTACTTGAAACAGGCAATAGAAAAGCTTTGTATTTCTATATAGTTTGGAAAGAAAACTCATTCACTCCAAAGAACTCAGGCCAGCTGGCATATGCCAAGCAACCTAACAGCATTTTTAGCAGTTACCCACTTACAGCAACTTGGTTTTGCTTCATTTTCACAAGGTTCATCGCTCGAGCAGTCTTCTCACTCTGGTTGTGCAGCTCCACCAGTTTCTTCTTCAGCGCTGACTGCAGCAGAAAAGATCAGAGAGCATTTCAGAGAAGCAGTTGCTGTGTCTGCTCTCATTCGGGCCATGCTCACCGGAGTAAGAATCCTATTTTCAGAAAGTTTTAAATAACTCCTGTAAGCATTTATTTAAACCTACTGCTCCTTACACCTTCCAGGATGTAAAAGTTTGGTTCTGCACATGCATGGCTGGTGGAGCCAGTGCCCTCCAGCAGCTCCACCTCTCCAACAGCTGGACACATCGCTGAATCACTCTTTCGATTAAGGACTTGGTGCTTTCATCAGCAGCAAAGTTCCCAGTGCTGCTCTCAGGTTGGACTTTGGACACTAGGTTAATGCTACTGTTCACCCCTCGCAGTTTAACTGACAATTTGTTAATTACCTATTCCTTTTGTTCAAGATGCTGCTAAACTAAGTCAGGGAGGAATCCTGAGGGTAAACAGTATAAATGCTCACTCAACAGATGGGAATTTGGCCTCCTGAACTTTTCAAGTGTGCTTTACTCGCCTACGCTCTGATTTTCAGCTGCGCTGTTAAGATACAAAGGCCAGATTTCCTTCTACTCCATGGAGTAACTGCTCCTGGTTTTTGTTCATGTGCTAGAAATCTCCCCTGGCTATTTTATAACTCTTTGCTTCTTAAGAGCATACGCAGAGCGATGTTGTTTACCGTGTAGCCAGCACTCCAGGGAGCCCAGAGGCGGCTCAGAGCTGCAGGTGACACCGCACCGCTCAGCCCAGCCCAAACCAGGAGCCGGCAATCAACGCTATAACAGCACCTCCCCAGTAACGTCTTAGAGAACGGAGGAAAACCCAAGAAATGACTCTGAACACACGCTGGAGCATGTTTTGGAGAGCAGGTAACAGCTTGCCAAGGCCAGGTGTGAGATTTACAGCCCACGACTCCAGCGCCCAGGGACCCACCAAGCCCAAGGGAGCTAAGGAAGGTTCCACGGTGCCCCTCGGAGGGCGTCCCAGCCCCGGAGAGGACCGGCCACCCCCGCCTGCCTTGGCTGCTCACCTCGACGTTGGCTTTGGCCATCTGCAGGGGGCTGGTGTGACACAGTTTGTGCCCCAGCAGGCAGAGGGAGCAGATGCAGCTGCCATGCTGGCTGCAGAAGAACTCGAAGAGCTTGTTGTGCCGTGGACATTTGCGCTGCTGCAAGTCACGCAGGGGCAGGCAGAGCTGGTGGTCGCGGAAGGCCGGGCTGTCCCGGTGCGGCCGCAGGTGCTCGGGGCAGAAGGATGCGGTGCAAGTCAGGCATGTCTGCACGGCTGGGGCCTGCTGGCAGCTGTCACACAAGATGGGGGACTTGTCTTCCTCATATCCCACCGCCTGCTCCTCGGCTTCGGCTTTGGCTTCAGCTTCTGCCCCGGCGGAGCCCTGGAGCTGCTCCACCACCCGGCACAGCACCGTGTTCTTCTGCAGCTGCGGGCGGCCCGCGAAGGTGGCGCGGCACTGCGGGCAGCTGAAGTTCCCCGGCAGCCCGGCCCAGGTGAGCTCCAGGCAGGAGGCGCAGAAGTTGTGCCCGCAGGGAATGGTCACGGGGCTGCTGAACAGGCAGAGGCAGATGGAGCAGGTCAGTTCCTCCTCCAGCCCCGCCAGCCCCGGCTCGGACAGCTCCCGGGTCAGCGCTGCCATGGCCCCGCTGCTCTGTGCCCAGAAACCAGAAACGAAACTGGGAGCCGAGATTTCCGGGAATCTGCGCGGCGGTGCCGCCCCCCCGGGAGGGGCTGCAGCCAAGGGACCGCCCGGGGGTGTGTTCGGAGCAGCAGCGGCTCCGCGGCTGGGAGCCCGTGTGCGGGTGTGACAAGGCGGCCAGCCCCGTCGGGCAGATCGTACTCGACTTGACTTAAATTGTGCATTGAAACGGTGGTTTCACCCCAACTGGATGACAATGGATAAACGAAACTCAAGGCTTTATCTTCAAAACATCCGCTCTCTGGGGTGTGTTTGTTTTCAACCAACATCTGTTCATCACAGGGACTCTCTAACCATTTAGTTTGCACCCCAAATGCTCTGTAGGCAATGGAACAAGAGGTGAATCCTGCTCCAAAATGCTGTGAAATACTTGCATTTAGCTTTTGCAATTTCATAAGAATTCAAAAGTAATGATTTCCTTCAGAAAAAATACTGCAATTCATTCTAGATGTTTCAGCACGACTGTGCTAGAGTGCCTGGAGTTCTCTTTTTGTCCAGTTTGCAAGAATATTCACACATGAATCTAACTGTTCATTTCTCTAAAAAACAAATTCTAACATAGATGGCACAATGACAACTAAAAAGAACCACAATACACCAATCAGGTTTACTCATATAAAAATTATTCCTTCACAAACAAGACAGTTTAACAGGGACAATGCAAAGGTGTGCAGTATTTTAATGTAATCATGCACTAGTCAGAGTACATATTAGCAAAACTGTGATGTACAATTTTTCAGGTGTTTGTATCTAGTTTGTTGCGGTGTTTTTCCTGTGTCTTCTAAGAGTCAACTACCCAGGACAGGGGTTATCTTATAGTGTAAGACTTGCCAAGATGCAAGTACTCCATGGGTACAAGGTGCTACCTCAGTGCTGGTAATTAGCACATAATGAGCAGAGCTGTCAGTGAAGTGCAGGGCCAGCACCTGCTGACCGATCCTGCTGGTACGAAGGAAAGAAAGGCAGCACAGAAACTTCAGCACTGAAAGGGTGAAAGGGTTTGCTTTAAAACAAAGAAAGAGGTGTTCAGAGCCTACACAGATTAACACAGTGGGACACAATTTTGCCAGGGATTTGGTTTATATCCTGCTACTTCTAGGCAAAGTCAACAGTTACACCAATACAATTTATCTGCCTCTCAAAATTACAGAAGCTTAAAATCCACAAACTTTTCTTGAGATGTTCAGGTGAACCCTGTAAATAACCACAAGGTCCTGGCACTTGTATCGTGCTCTGAAAGAGGTGTGCACATCAACCATGTTTATATTTGATTTTTCAGATGTTGTTTTAATTATCCTTACAGCAAGATACCTCTGTATGGCAGTTACACACCCCTACCCAAATCCAGACATATAAACCGAGCTACCGGCAGGACAAGGTTGTATTTTATCTTTTTGATCACACCATTCCAGTTCTGGAGGCCGCAGCAGTAGGATATAAAAACTGTCATGAAGCCTCTATTAAGAAAAAAGCAATCCAGATCTATGTTAAAGACTTTTCATAGTAAACGACGTATTCCTGTATTACATAAAAACATAGCCTAAGACAAAAAAATGTTTCTTTTTCTTTTGGCATAGTTTAATTTTAAAACCCTTTATTAAAAATATCCACCAGTGCATCCACTGCCCTCAGAACTAGAAGGCAGCATTTCACAAAACAAGTCCATACAATTATTTACAATCACATCCTAGATTGTTCCATTTTCAATGCTGGATCCGTTAACTGGAGGCTCAACAATCAGTCTTGGCTCTATCAGTGCATCCCAACTTTCAGTTATCTGAAAACAGAAGAGACAATACTTAGCGTGTCCCAGATATACAGGCAGATGCAATTTCTTCTATGTTATGTTTTTCTAGACTTGAACAACAGCACTGCTGGACAAACATGACGGATCCTTCCTGTGATTCACCATCTTAATGAACCTCAACCTGCCTGACGTCCTGGGTAAGGAACAATGCAGGTAAGAACAGTGCATGAAATTAATAACCTTTTAAGACCTAATTATCTAAACATGACATTGTTTATTTTGTTAGCCAAAACGAAAGGTTACACAGTTTGATGACTGGGCTTGAATCTAGTTAATCGAATCATCATGCATATTCTTGCTAGAAAATAACAATTATTTTTGCTTGCTTTTATTTTAATCAGACACATTATGATAAAGGATCACACAGGGATGAACAGTCATAAAGCAGGACACGTATCAGCTGCACAAAACTTGTAATGGGCTTCAAAAGAGGTCACCCGCATACCTTTGTGTCCTGAGGAACCGCGTACTCTATCAGTTCTGCTCCATCTGCAGACTGGTAAACCAGATCGAACTTCCCTGGCTCTTTAGCAACTTAAAACCAAACAAAAATAACTCCCGTTAACTATGAGCAAAGAGGTTTAACTGTTCACCATAGTTAGACAGTGAGTCAAAACCAGGGTGTGCTCGGGATCATAATTGTAACAGAAAATCTGAGGTAGAACTGGATTCTGCACATCAAAATTAAGCTAATTATCTCATATAACTATATGTATGAAAACGTGAATCAATAATATGCTGCCTAAATTTGGCAAAAATGCTCATACGATGATGACTCATTAATGCTGCTTAAATGGCAACTGCAGTTTACACAAGCGCTTTCAGAGACACAGTTTTGGTGTCTGAAGTGCATTTTGTCATCGCGGGGACTCAGTTCCACGTCCACCAAAGACAGTGGCTCCACTGGCGCCACAAAGAACAGCATTATCAGCTAAAGTTCTCTCAGTTATTCCACATAGCTGAGAAGATACCCGAGGAAATTGGAAATACTCCTGAAACACGAGAAGTGCCTTGGACTGTTTTCCAGGTAACGCACATGACAACAAGCACTGGGTGCCCCAGGGTACGTACACTGTCCTGCTGACGACGAAAGGATCTCAAGCTCGATCTCTTTTTTATCAGCATTCCAACTGATTATTTTCCCCTCCTTCATAAAGTAACAAGAAAAGAATCAGATGAGATATACTAGGTAACTATTCCATATTTACAGCCACTGCGGTACTTGATCTCAGTCAGAGGAACTGTATCTGTCTGTCAGATTTTTCTACCTCTATGCATAAAATCTGCAGAGTATTAAAGCTCAGCAATCTGCAGTTACTGGCATCAACAAACCCCAGTTATTCATTGTCACCATTCTTGTAATTTAAATCAGTATTGATGCAGAAACCAAGTTATATGAAGTAGCTACAAAATTCTACTTGCACCAGTTTCAAGAACTTGCCTTGACTTCAAACTGCAGCAGACGTGAATACAGCTACATTTTTCTACTTGAAGGTGTGAATTTTTGTCATCTCTAAAATATTAATGATCATTAATAATGCTTGTTTTTTTCCTTTTATTAAATACGACACCTTTCAAATTTTCAATTAAGTTTTGAGTTCTAGAGTTTCCATTTTTACTGCTGCACCAGGAAGAGCCCAAGAAGCCAAGTGGATGACAAGAATAATACTGCATAACCTCAAAATATTTCAGCCCTACTTCACTTAAAATAGTTTTGTGAGTGAATGAATGGAGGAAAGAAAAACTGTACCTTATAGTCTGAAACTTCAGGACTGTAATTTTCAGTTAGTTCCAAGCGCTGTTGAAAGAAATACAGATAACAAGTTACGACTTATCCCGGATGATGCCACCTAAACCCCAACGTGGTTTCTTCAGCAAGAGGAAAGCGCGAGAGCCGAGCATCCCGCTCCTGATGCTGATCCCAGTCCCAGCTGCTCCTCAAGGGATTTCTGTTCAGGTCAGGCTGTGAGAGGAGATCAGGGAGATGGATCCCAGTCTCCTCAACTGCAGCAATTTCATTTTCATTTACTTTATATTTCGCAGTGAAGTGTAATTATATGTACGGTAAGATTTGCAAAGATATCGTAGAAACACTACATAAAGGAATAACAACATAGAGGTGTTTTTTTTCTTTTTATAGCATTAATTTTAATACTGACTTGCCTTGCATGTTGAAAAGAGAGGGGTAACATGCCTCTTTCTGGCATAAACCTTGAAAATATGCCCATGGTAGAGAGAGACTTTGTGAAGGTGCAACTAGAAAATTCTATTATTTGTGAACGGACTTGTGTGCTCCAGTTTAAAACAGAATTTTTAAAAAAGAACAAATAAGTAGGATGACAACTACTTCCTAACTCTTATACTTGTAGGATAACGGTCGCAGAACAATGTAAGATGAAGTTCTTCAGTGTAAGCTTTTGGTTTTCAGGACTATGCTGTCTGTAGCGTGTCCTGCAACACTTAGAGTGGCCCAAACGAAACAATTGTAGCCCACTAACATTCAGTATTTCGCAAGCTCTTTACCTTAAAGGCAATTCTTTCTCCCACTTGTGGTGGGGCAGCTAGAAGAGGTAACACGCTATAGTCTCTCTTGGGGACATCCACAGGATTCTGTGAAACAAACAATAAACCCATTGGATTAATTACTGTGTTAATAAAAATAGAAGACATTGTTTATGCTGAACTGATTGTAGGAAGTTCTGAGAAGAGTAAAGTACATATCTGAGCGCTTGTTTTGACATATACAATATAATCACTTACATGTTGTTTCATAAACACTTACTCAGGCTGCTAGAGTAAGTATCAGATTTACATACAGTAAGTATCAGATTTACATACAGTAAGTATCAGATTTGCTAAGATCAACCTTTACCCTGTCAGTCTTTTTCTGCTTTTACAAATGACTGTACATTTTTTGTGTGGCTAAAGCTGCAATACAAAGGTGCCCCATGACCCACCTGGACAACAACAGAAGTGTTTGTCGCAGCTTCATTCAGCTGCCTCTGTTTCTGGCCTTCGCTGCTGTAGTTATAGAAGAAGTTGGCTCCTCTCCCGCGGCCTTGGCCCCGCATCATCCCATGGAACCCACGGCCCCTGGGTCCCCCCCAGAAGGAATCCTGTGCTGTTCCACGGCCCCTTCCGCGACCTGAGCTGGCGAGTGGGCCTTGAACACCGCTCGGCAACGGTTTAGTGCAGTTTCTTATCATGGAATTATTCAGGCCAGCATTTGCTGTGGGTTTTTTAATAACAAGTGTTTCTGAATCTGAACTATCGGACTCTGAAGAGGAGGTCTTTGCCTTGGGAGCGCTGGTGGTACCGGTTTTTACAGCTGCCGTGTTGTTAGGCAGCGACTTTTCCTTTACAGTACTGGCTTGTGCTGTTGCCGCCTTCTCATCCTCTGTACTCGAGTCAGAATCTGAACTAGAGGACTGGGATTTTTTAGTGCTTTTACTAATTGTGGTCTTAGTACACTTTTCAGCATTAGACTTTACAGTCACTTTATTAGAAACAACAGTTTTCACATCAGAATTTGCAGCAGCTTGGGATTTGTCTTTGGGAAGTGTTGCTACTACAGGTTTATGGGGAGATTTATTTTGCTTTACATTTAATTCATTGCTGTCGCTGTCAGATGATGTGCTGGAGGAATCTGAAGATTCCAACCTCTTTCTTTCGGACTGTGTTGTGATTTTTTTGGTGTTTTTACCAGAATTTAGAGAAGAGCTCCCATCCGCCTGTTCTAAAGCCACCTTTGTTGCAGCGGCTTTTGTCTGCTTTTCATCCTTCTTCTTTGTCATCAACTGTTTCTCCGTCTCTGCTTTTTTAAGCTTCTTAGAGTGATCAGTAGAGCTCTCTTCCTTACCTTCTCTGAGTCTACTTCTTCCACTAACTTCTTCCTTTCTTTTTCTTTTTTTGTACCTTTTTAGAGAGTCCTGAATATCAACAGAGGTCTCTTCCCTACTCATGGAATACTCAGGATTATGTTTTTTCTTTTTCTTTTCCCTTTTATGCCTTTCTTCATTTCTAGAGAACTCTTCCTCTTCCTGCTTTTGTCTATGCCTTTTTTTGTCTTCTTTTGGTGCATAAGAGAAGCCATCATCTGTTTCTTCATAATCTGCAACTACCTCTTCCAATTTTACTCTGTCAAAAAAAAAAAAAAAAAAAAGGGGGCAATATTCAACATAATTAACTCCTTTTTGCTACATCTTAGCAGCTCGGTTAGACGTGTCTTTTGGCAGTGGGGATGCTCCAAAGGGACAGTTCAGGGGTCTTTCCAGAGCAGGGGTCGCTTTCCCAACCCCGGGGTGAGTCCCGAGCACCCCCGGAGGGCCCAGGGGCTGTGAGGCCGGTTTAAGGCGGCTGGGGGCCGCGCTCTCCCCGCTGAGGGGATTTACCGCCCCTTTCAGACACCCCGGGTTCCTCAGGCAGTGGGGACGGTGCCCTGAGCGCTCGCCCCCCCCGGGCATCCCCGCCGTACCGCAGCGAGTCGTTGTCCCGCACCAGGCGGGCGCTCTCGGTCGGGGGCAGCAGCGCCCCGTCGAGGAAGAGGCTGAGGCGGGTCCGCCGGCTGAAGCCGAAGCGGTGGCGGATGAGGCTGATGAGGTCGGTGATGAGGCGCACCTGGCTGGGCTCCAGCAGCAGCCAGCACAGCGCGCAGCCCGGGCTGCCCGGCGGTGGGTGGTCGAACAGCAACCGCAGCCGCACGGGGCCGCCGGCCGCCGCCATCTTGCAGAGGAGGAGGCGGGCGCGGGAGGGACGGCGCCACGCATGGGACAAAAAGGGCGGGCGGCGCGCGAAGCTTGGTCACGCCCCCTGCGGGCGGGGCGGGGCTGGTCCCCGCGCACGTGACAGCGCGGCCGCGGCGCCGGGAGCTGTTGGCGGGATGGGGACGGGGCTGCTCCCGCTGCTGCTGGCGGGACTGGCGGGGCTGGCGGCAGGTACGGGCCGGGGGCGCGACGGGACACGGGGGGGTGTCCTGCCCTGCGGCCGTGCCCGGGCAGTGGCGGAGCGGCGGCCTCTGGGCACGACGTGTCCCACGGCCGCTGCCGGGAAGGGCCTGGGCTGAGGCGCCGAAGGTTTCCGAGTCCCCCGGGGTGGTGACCGGGCGGGACGCGGGGGACAGAAGCGCCGGCGGGAGGGGGTCGGAGTCAGGCCCGTGGGAGGTCCCAGGCGGCCCCAGCCAGGGCTGTGGCTGTGGCCGTGGCCGTGTCTTTGCCGGGGACTATCGTGACTATCGTGACCTTGGGACCCGCCTCCTCCCAGCCGGCTGACTGGGGTCTGCGCTCCCCGGAGCCCCATTTTGGAGCAGGAACTTGGAAATTCAGGTCCCGGCTCCATAAGTTAGGGCAGCGCTTCCCAGGGCTGTTACACCCCGAGCTGTCAGCTCCTTCCCAAAAACCCCCAGACCCTCTTCTGTTCCCTGGAGGGCCGGTGCAGAAGCCACGCACACCAGCGTGTCTGTACCCAGGAGGTTACCGCGGGGCTGGCAGGAGCGCAGGTCCCTGTCCTGCTGCTCGTGGGCAGCGTTTTGTCACTGAGATCCTGGGCTGGGGGGCTGCAAGGGGCAAACAACCAGATCGGATCGGTGGGGACGGTGTCACCACACTGACGTGACCTGTTCAGCACTGCGGATCAGCACAGACCAGGCGCTGTGGCTTGGAAAAGTCTTATTGCTGCTTCTCCAGTGGACTGGTGCCTTCTGTAGCGATCAAGAAGATTATGGGATGTAGTTTCAAAGGTCTTTTTCTGGGAAAGCATCTGTATTCTAGATGGCAGAATAGACTGGCTGCTTAAGTTGACGAGACCCTACAAACTTAAGCTGAGTTTAGGTTTAGATCTTGGGTTCGTTTAGAACTGACCCATCTGCCTCTTCTGCATTTACTCTTGGGGACTGTAAAATCACTGATCCCAGCGACTGAGATCAGTGTTGGATCCCTGAAGGAGCCCTGGTGGCCCTGAAGCCGTGTGAGTTGTTCCATTGTGTCTACTGGGGCTGTGCTTTCAGCCCAGGCCTCGAAAACACTTGAAATGTTTCCCGGATAGGAAAACTTCTCCTAGCTATTGGGCTGCTATTTCAGCAACCACTGTAACATCAGGCTCTGATAATGGAGCGCTTAATTACACACTTAAGTTCATTCATTGATGATAACTCAGCAATGTCTGTGGGTGTAAGTATAGGCAGGATTCTTATAGTAATCTTTTTAATGGAAGCACTTCTAATTATCGCACCCAAGATTGAAATGTAATATTTTGGAACAAATCTGGTAGAAAACCCCAAGCTGATCCTTTTTGCCTACCTGGTTTTATGTTGCCTTCCTTCTCCCCTAGGTGTAGTTCTGAGGCAGTCCCCAGAGCCCAAGGAGCTGTGGGGATATGTGCAAGTTCGAAGTAAGGCCCACATGTTCTGGTGGCTCTACTATGCAAATAACCCAACCAAAGACTTCACAGAATTACCTCTCATCTTATGGCTTCAGGTAAGGTTTGGTGAAAGACCCTTAAACAATAACTTTCCATCTGTGCCTGGGTGGGTTTGATGCGTATCTTTCAGCTCTACAGAAATAGGATTCAAAATTGTCCGATTCTAATGATTCATCTTGTGAAAGAAGTTTTTGGGTCGGGAAGAAATAATGTAAATATCATTCTGCAATTGTGGGGTGCCTTCAACTGCTCACCCTCCATCAAGTTAAATTGCAGAAGTAGAGGTGGTTCTTATCGTTTATACAACGGTAGTGCTTTTTGTGCCAGACACTGCAAGTACATTGTAGCGTCACAGCTCCTTTCCTGAAGTGCTTATGGTCTAAACAATGTCCCGAGAAAGAGTAGATAAAGTGATCAGAGATTTAGAAAGATTTCTAAATAGAAACAACTAAGAGAGACTCTGATCGCGTGGAGATTGGTGACGTTCAATCACAGTTTGATGAAAGGCAGCGGTGTGTGCTCCACATCCACTTCCAGCAGTACAATTCAGAAGTTAATGTTGAACATAATCACTTGATGACTTGGTCTCTTTCCTTCTGGGTTATTTCTTCAGAGTGGAAGGCACACGCTGTACATGCTGATAAAACTAATGACTTGCAAACCTCTGTAGATGGCCAAGTCTTGCATTCAGTATTAAGGGAATAAGGGGAAGGATTTTCAAACTGCACCACACAGCATTCAACTCATTAGGTGCTTTGACAAGTGCGTAATTGCTTTTCTGTTTAAATTCTTGCTTTCAGAAGTAGCATGTGTACACATAATGAAAGAGGAAGAGGAAGAGAGCCTGCATGGCAAACTAACATGTAGTGCAAAAGCCATTTTAAAAAAAATTACAGTCTGTCATTCTACTTATTGGCTTGATTTCATTTTTCTCCTATCTCTACCATACTGCCTTTTAGCTTATTTGTCATTTGGTGTTTCCCCACAGGGAGGTCCAGGAGCTTCAGGCTGTGGATTTGGGAACTTTGAAGAGATTGGTCCATTAGACAAAGAAATGAAACCAAGAAATACAACTTGGGTATAGTAGAATGTTCAGCTTCTAATTACTGATTGCAAATGTTTATTGGAAGTTTATTCAAAGAGATGCATTTGTACTCTGAGCTACGAATAGTTGTACTACTACTTTGGAGTTCCCTAGATTGTGTGGGTGATCTGCCCTTGGATCACTGGGATTTTTGGGGTGCCTTTCTTGTTGCAGCTTGGGCAAATTGAAAAACCTGAAAACAATTCTCACCTGCACCATTCTCCCTTTTGGATTTGCACCGCTCTTTTTTGCAAGTTCTTTCAGGGCCAGAGATTCAGTGGCTCAGTTAAACATTTGTGCCATCAAAAGTAAGCTTTGTGTTGGTGCTGAACTGAGGTTTCATACAAACTCTTTCTGCTTGTACAGTTGCAGGCAGCCAGTATCTTGTTTGTGGATAACCCTGTGGGCACTGGATTCAGTTATGTGGATGACTGCAGCTTGTTTGCGAAAAACCTCACCACAGTAGTTTCCGACATGATGGCTTTTCTTGGAGAATTCTTCACATGTAGAACAGAATTCCAGGTAAGTGATTTGAATTCTTGGTTAGAATCACATTTTAATTTGCCTTTGAACAGATCACAAAAGGAATTGGTGAACAGCCTTCCAGATGGGCAGTGTTTCTACTAGGTAACATGCATTTGGTGGGGGTCTCTGCCTCTTACTTCCCACAATTCAAAAGTGGTGTCTTGAATTTGGTGCTAGTTAGTTAAGCAGTGGGGTGGATTATTGTCCATCAGGCAATCCGAGAAGCATGTAGGATCACGGCTGTTTCAGTTCCAAAATACTGAAGTGCCTGCTTCAAAACTTCCCTCACTAATTATACCAGGATGTTACGTAAATCTTATCTGCAGGTTAGAATCATAGAAACATCCAGTGTATGACAGCGAGAGGTGAAGAGCCAGAGCTGGATTCTGCAGGAGGTGGTTGAAGCTCCCTCCTGCCCTCTGTCCAATGGGTTTGTTGTGTGGCTTCTCTCTCTCTCCAGACCATCCCATTCTACATATTTTCTGAATCTTATGGCGGTAAAATGGCTGCTGGAATTGCTTTAGAGCTACATGAGGTGAGTAGTTGGAGGATGCCGGTCACTTTTCACTTTAAAACTTGGTGTTCTACAAGTACTTGTATTTCCTGCAATACATCGGCCCTGTTGTCTAATTCAGACCGCTACCTATTTTTTTCACTTAAAGAAAGCTGGTTTTAGAGTCAATGAATATTTAACTAAAAGTTGTTTATTATTTTTTAATGATATTTTTTGTGATTTGTTTGGTTTTGTCTTGTCTGTTATTCACCAAGGCTGTTCAAAAAGGGACCATAAAGTGCAATTTTATGGGGACTGCTCTTGGAGACTCATGGATTTCTCCTTTGGGTATGTTTAAAAATCCTTAGACTGTGGGTAGTTTGTTGTTTTGGTTTTTTATCATTCCACGAGTACCTAGAGTGCTTCAAGTGAATTAAATCTGTAGTGAGTTGGGTAAATCAAAAAGGAATACTTCAATATTGCAAGCTGTGATTGAAGAGTCTACCTTTAAAACATATCTAGATAGTGAAAAGTCAGAGAGTGAAGGCGGTGAGCAGCATGCTGGCATGTGGAGTGGGGTGCTGGTGAAATGTCCTTATGCATCTGCAGCCTCTGGGGTGTTTGGTAAGAGAGCTGCACTTCAAGTGTGGCCACCAGATGATTCACAAGGTCACAACTGAGGTTTTCTCTTTTCCCAAGAAGACCTCATGCTGAGGAACTGATGTGCTCACAGACACGGTCGGGATAGGGTGTGTGTCTGGTGGAGGTTAAAAAACAGAAACAAGTGAAAAACAAATTAAAGGGCTCTCAGTCCTTCAGTGAGATTTGCAAGAGCAGGCTGCACAGGACAGCACAGGACAGTATCGAGCAAACCCTTATCTGTATTGGGATCAGCTGATCCTTGAGACCTTATAAACAAACTTGTTATAAACCAGATTTGGTTTATACCCAATTTTCCACCCTCCTGTAGCTTTTGCAAACAAATCAATTTAGACAATGCCTGTTCACCTGTCAGATCTCCCCCGTGTTCCAGCAACGTTCTGCAGCATTGGGGTGAGAACAGTTTGGTGAGAACACGTCTATTGCTTTAAATAAATTTCACTGTTTAATGCCTAAGGGGTTATAGTGACATTGCAGTGCTTTTATTGGTTTGTAAAGAACCTGCTCTTAGGGCTAAACTGAGCTGACAGTCTCTTTTTACTAATTAATTCATCTCCATATATTTTTGTCACAATCATTCTTGCTACAATAAGGGAAAAGTAAAGGAAATCGTATGTCAGAAACGTAGATGTTTGAAATCTGTTCTGTTTCTTTAGACTCTGTGCTGTCTTGGGCGCCCTACCTTTACAGCACAGTAAGTACCTTCTTAAACTCTTGGTCCTCACCTGGTTACTTGTACTGCCCTCCAGTATAAGTGGATGTTGATTTTTGAGGTTAGCCCTTAGCCAGAATAAAACCTCAAATGCATGGAGACTATTAGTGAGAAATGTCTGTGAAATTATAATTGAAGTTCTTCTCTCGTGTGTTTATCTTCCAGTCTCTCCTTGATGATAATGGTCTACGAGAGGTGACTGCTGTTGCCAAAGAAATAATGGATGCAATAAATAAAAATCAATATGGATTGGCCACGGAGCTCTGGGGCAAAGCTGAAGAAGTCATTGAAGAGGTGAGATCTTTGACCAGCAGCAATAACTAACTGGTGCCTGGGGAGGGACACAATTTCAGGTTATCCTTTCTATGAGCACTAGGATGGTGTGAATCCTGCCCAGTCATTTTTACCAGTATCTATTTTATCCCAGCGCTGATGAAAAAGCACTATTTGCTGTGCGCCACTGCGTAATCGTAGGAGGCAGTGGGTAAGGTGACCCACATGGGCTTGCAGTGTTGCATCAAGGTTTCAAGCTGGCAAATCACTTAAATAGATGCTTAACTTTTAGCATGCAACTAGTCCCATTGATTTCTACAGAACCTGGTTTCAACTTAAAAGCACTATGTCTCCTCAAAAGCTTTGTTTTGCATATTGAAAAGGGCATCTAGGGACACACAGATTTCAAGTTAAGCACAGATCTATAAAGAACTACAGTAGGTGCACAGGATGGAAAGGAACCTCAAGTTATGTCCTGTTACTGTGGGTTATTGCATCTTGTTACTTAGCAAGTTCCAGCTTAAAAGATAAAGGTTCACTCTGTTTTTTCCTGTTGAAGGGTTACTCCAAAATCTCACTCTTCCTTGTGTTTTTGTTTTAGTACAAGTAAGGCTCTGGCTTCTTCAAACTGAAAGACTAATCTGGAGCTGCTTCCTTTTCTCATTCTGTTTTGTTTTGTTTGTAACTGGCAGCACCTTGCACATAGTTGGTTTCACTTCTTTTGAACGAACTTGTGGTTCCCGTTTTGCCTTTCTCTTCAAGTCTGCTTGTCTTCTCCTCCCAGTTGTGTTATCGTTCAGGGTGCGGGCACTTCAGTTCTTCTAGGGTTGCTGTTGTGAGCTGATTTCTGAACATCAAAATTCAAAGGAATCTGGAGTAACTTCTGTAAAGGCAACATTGGTCACACATGTCCTTCAGATGTAGACAATTTGCTGTCTGCATCAGAGCTGCCAGTCCTTGGACTCGTTCAGATGTCAGCAGTTCCAAAAGAGGAGTGGCTGATCTTTATCACCACGTTCTTGAGGAAGCATTTAGGATTTCAAAGGGTTGTAGGCTGGGAGGATGTTGAGCAAGAGGCAGCGTCAGGCTAGACTAGATCTAGCGGAAGAGACCATCTGAAAGCATCATCTGGCATTGCAGCTCCCTAATGAGCGATGAGAATCTGCAGTCATTTGGGTGGAAGGCTTCCTGTGGCTTCACATCCGTTCCAGAGGTGTAAATAACATCTGTGGCAGAACCCATGTGTGAACAGTACAGGCTTGAGAAAACTTCCCCACTTCCCAAAGCAACTGTAGACCAAAGTTTTTCCATAAAACCTTCCTGATGTGTAGGTGAAGTGGCAGCTCGCAGAGTCCTTTACTTAGGATTTACTTATCTCTATTTTCAGAAGAGTGTGTTCCTCATATCTGAGAAATGCTGTTATCTTTTGTTTTCAGAACACAGACAATGTGAACTTCTACAACATCATGACAAAGGAGGTTCCAGAAACAAAATTAGATGAACAAGAAAATCTCCATCTCAGTAAGTTGCATATAAGTACTTGAGGTTCTGAGGCCCTATGTTTGCATTCGCGTACCTTCAACTCTGATAGCGGGAACAGCCTCAATTTAGCACATCCTTTAAATGGGGCCTTCAGATACAAAGAATATTGATATTCTGAGCAGAAATTGTTTGCTCTTACATAAATAGGGATAAATAGGAGAAATGTAGAACAACCCTTCTGTAGATTACACCTCCACCTATACATCCTGCACAAATTATTCCAAGGATGTATTCAGTATAATTGTGACATAGTTTTTTAACCTTTAAGTTACTTCCTCTTAATGTCTTTAATTTCTGTCTTCAAGCTAGGACACAAAAATGTCTCGTCGGTATAAACAGTCTGATTAGACTCCATGATGTTTATGCATCTATGTGAAAAACACGTGTATAGAGTTTCTTTCAAGCTCATTATCTCTTTCTATTGGCTTCAGCAGGGAAGATGAATGGCACAATTAACTCCCAAAAGTAAAGCACTGCAGCTCAAAAATAACTGGTCTGTTGAGGAAAAGGAATTGTGTCTGTAGCAAGTGGCTAAAACAGAAGCTGGTGGCCTGAAAAAGTGCTGTGTTAGCCAAAAGGAGAAATGGATGGTTGAGTTCTCCTGGTATCATCCCCTGACCTAAATAAGGGTTGACTTCAGTGGTTTCTGGTAAAAGTAAGCAAAACTCTCTCTGGTGTTGCATTTGCATGAGAGAAGAGTTTGTTGGCCATGACTGTAACACTGAAAATTATCTGTGCAGGACAACTGTCTCATATGTGCCACTAATCAAAGTGTGTTCTCTTTTTTTCAGTAAGACTTTACCAGCGCCATGTCAAAAATATGCATAAGGACAGCCTCAATGAATTGATGAATGGACCCATCAGAAAGAAGCTAAAAATCATTCCTGACTGTGTGAAATGGGGAGGTACTTTCCTGTCTGCTATGTGGATCTAATGAGTGCATTATCGCAGTCTGTAGGAAGATGCTTTCCCGTAGTAAGCAGTCACATTAAATTGTCATTATCCTTGGGCCTAAGAAGAGGACTTCTTCTCAGAAATGAACATGTAATGGGGCAGGCTCGTGGGAGCAGACGTGGTTCTGATTCTGCAGCTTGTATCCGTCATTAGTCAAGCAGCTAAAAATACAGGTGAAGGAAGAAGATCCTCTGTGTCTCAGCAGCTGGTTTCTGGCTGAAATTCCTGGCAGTTTCTCTCTGCTAGAAATCTGGTATCATGTAATGCTGCATGGTGTGGAGGGGAGGGTGTAAAACAGAAAGGACTGATGCCAGCACCCTATATGTGTGTGTAGTAGGAGTGAGAAGCAACAAAGCTGTGTTTGAGCTCCAGTGGGAGCATGGCTGCTCTGTTCTCTTTAGTTCCTCAGACCGATAAACCACTGGCTGCTGCTTTGAGTGAGGACTGGTTTTATGCAGCCATGAGCTGCATTTTAGAAGCCTTAGCTACTTCTTTCCCAGCTTGGGGATGACATTCTTCATCAGCTAAAACTTGTCTTCTTTCTGGTTCCAACCAGGTCAGTCCAGAGATGTCTTTGACAACATGGCTGAGGACTTCATGAAACCTGTCATCGATATTGTTGACCAGCTGTTGGCAGCCAACGTCAGTGTTACAATCTACAATGGGCAGCTGGATCTCATTGTTGACACCATGGGTAAGGGGCTTCTTGATTGGGGTTGGGAACAGCACATGTGACAAGTAGAATGTGAAGTTGCCAGTAATGTTGGTACCTGGATCTCTCCAGTCTTCTGTGCAAATCTCCCACCTAACTGGCAACTCTTAAATAGTGCAGTCAGAAGTGAGCAGGTCTTAGTATGTTTTGTTTACATCCCTCTAAGATAGACAATTATTTTACCTCCATTGTTCTGTTGGGAAATGGATCTGCAACATCAACAACTGCTTCTTTCAGTCAAGCCCATAAGTACATAGGTAATAATTCACTTAATTCTTCTGGATAGACATATATGTATGTATGTACGCTTGTTTATAAATGAAGAATGAGGATAGGTGAATACATATATGGAGATTATTCTCTTCTCCTGCTATGCCCTGAAGATCCTGTCCTCTGGGACGTATCTTTCTGCAGATTTGTGCACAATGCAGGTCAGTGACCTGCAGCAGAGAGTACAGTGCCAGGTGAGATGGAACAAGGGTGTTGGTAATTAATGAGGGAGGGTGCAGCTGGAGAGTGATCACACCTGCTGCTCAGAAACCTGTGTAGGTACTTGCATGTCTGGCCACTCAAGGGCTTTGTTTGTCCCTTGCTGCTTGCAAGATGCCAGCTCGATCAAGTGGCAGTTTGGGAGCCAGGCCAAGTATTGCTGAAATGCCTCGTGCTGCGAGACTGCCATGCTCTCTTCTGTTCACCTTTTCTTATCGATTCAAATAATCTGCAGTCACAAATTGTGCAAACATCCTCCTGTGTGGTGAAAAGCTTTATCCTTCATCTGCCTCTGCCCACTTAGATATTCAGATGCCCTTCATGAACAATATAGCAATCAATATATCAGGAAACAGAGTATTTAGGCTGTCAAAACAGATTAGCAGTTAGTGGTGCTTCAGTTTATCACATTTTGAGTTAATATGTAAATTCTTACAGTAATTCAGAGACAGGCTAAAATTTCTCCCTCCGTTGGTTTGTTCCAGCTTGTCCTGAACACAGCTGTGGACATGTTCTTAAGCACAGAAAAATGGGGTTTGGGATCTGAGCATACAGAGCTGTTCTGCTAGCACTGCTGTGTGGGTACCTAGTCCAGCTGAACTGGGACTCTCAAGTTGCTGTATCAGTAATCAAGCATATCTCTTACCTCTAACAGGCCAGGAGGCGTGGATGCGGAAACTGAAATGGCCTAATTTGGACCAATTCAGCCAGCAAAAGTGGAAGGCACTCTATGTGTCTCCAGACTCCACTGAGACAGCTGCTTTCCACAAGGCCTATGAGAATTTGGCTTTCTTCTGGATTCTTAAGGCTGGGCACATGGTAAACAAAATAATTCTTGGGGTGGGATGCACTATAATCAGCAGGAACACTAAAGATGTATATGTGCTTGCTGTCTGCTTCCTTACTGCAGCTGCTCACTGTGTGCTCTCCTCTCTGTGCTAGGTACCGTCCGATCAAGGAGAGATGGCTCTGAAAATGGTCAGGATGGTGACCCAGCAGCAGCTCTAGGGAAGGGGAGGCCAGCTGGGATGGCCTCCTGCCCAATGTCCGTGCTCTTGCAGAATGTGAGTCCAGAATAATAAGCCACAGGAGGAACAATGGCTATTTGGACACACAGCAACTCTGATCTTGCTGATAATATGCACGGCCACTTACAGAATGGCATTTTTTCCTTGAATGAGTTGTTGCTTTTGAATTTGTAAGCTGTTTTGCTGCCTTAACACTGTTTGTAATGACTCTTCCAGAGGAAAGTCCACTCTTATAAATCATTAGCTCAACCAGCTCTGAGCCTTTGCCTTTGACTTGGAAGGATTTCGTACTTCATGAAAAGCTGCCCTTCCCTGAACGTTCTCTTTTCTGTTCACATACCAAGACAAAAAATGATTTGAGTCCTGACAGGTTTGCTGTTTGTTCCTCTCAGAGAGCCAATCTTTCATAAGGCCATGGAGCGTTCCTTCCTTTGTCCTCAGGCCTCTGCTTGAGTCACCTGGCTGGATTACAAGCTGAAGATATGGAGATGCCAGGATAGAAGAGCTGCCCTAGAGGAATTACAGTCCATCTCATTGTGCTGAGGTGCCTGAGTTAGGATACAAGGTTCTTCAGGCTTCCTGTGTTATGGAGAGAGAAAAACACACCTCCCTCCCAAAGGAGGATTTGACCTTTTTCATTTGACCATTTGTTTCTTGTTTTCATTCTCTTTAATGACCATTACCCAAATTTTGCCTTTAGACTTAACATCTAAAGCACATCCAGCAGGAATTCCTGCTTTCCTGAACGCTGAAGCAGGAGCCCTGTTAATACCCTGCTCTTGTGCAGGAGAGAGTCCTAATGGACAGAAACCTCTTGCAACCTTCTGAGCTTGGCCTGGAGAGTGGAAGGGAAAGCATTATTTGAGCAATAATAGCATAATTCTGAAAGATAGTAGCAGACAAGCTAGAACCATTATCTTGATCCATATTTTTCTAGAGCTTTTTTAAAATCTTGCAGACACCTATTATTTTTAAAAAAAAAAAAAAAAGTTATTTTTTAATCTAGTACGGGAGACTTGATCAGATATCATTTGATTTCTGCTACAGAGCCCAAAGTGACTGTTGCTTATTGGTGTCGGATAGGAAGCACAACAGCTTGTTCCAGCTGTCACAATCCTAAATAAATAGCAACCCCTCAATTACTCCAGCAACTGAAACTGTCATGAAATGTCTGATAGTGTCGGCTTAGCAAGGACTGAGGCATAATGCTATGTAAACACGTATGCAATCACCCAGCAGCTGGAGTATTGGCACCTAATAATTGTTTTTCTTCTTCGTGTTCTCTCCTTGAACTGTGTTCTTGAGAACTTTAGCAATGCAAACCCAGATTTTTTTAACTGATTTTGCAATAAATACAATGGGTCTAATCTAATTCCTCTCTCTTGGGCATCACATTGATTTCACTGGTTGAAAATCGCATCTTTTCTGGTTTGGCTTCTCGGTGTAAAGCCCCTGCCAATGGGAGCAGATGCAGTCACAGTTGAGAGGGAAGGGGACAGGACTGTAAAGCTTCTTTATCAAACGGGACGTTCATTCACACCACCTAGAGCTTGTGCTCAGTGATAGGCCTGAGGCATCTGTTTCTTGTCCTGCTTTGTTTTAGCTTCTGCAGGTTTTTCTGTTGGCAAAGAGATGGCTTGTGAGGGAAAAAAGATGGTTTGAAGAAGGCTGGTGGTAATGATTTGTTGGTTTTAGGGGCTATGCCAAATCTAAACATGTTAGAATAAAATGACTTGCCTGTGGAGACAGGCTTTTAGTTAGTGTCCGTTTACATGCAAACAACAAAAAAGCAGCAATCCTTTAATATCGAGGAAGATTCCTTCCTTTTATTTCACTAAAGGCTTTGTAACTGGTGCATCACAGCTCCAGATCGTCACAGAGGGCACCTGTCCAGCAGATGATGTAAGAAATTGGTTGCTTTGAGAGGAGTTCAGGTCCCACTGTGTATCTGGTTAGCACTGACATACTTTGTCCATTTTGATTTCATGCAGAATGCTATTTTCAGATAAGGGCTGTCACTTGACAAATCTGTGAGAATGAATCGTTCTAAATATTTATAAGATTCCTGTGCAGTAGAGGTTGACGCTGTTGTGAACAGATGAACGCAGAAGACGAGATCTGCCCCATTTGCCACCACAGGGGTATCTGTGCAGGCAATTTTTGTCTCTAATGTAGCTAATCTGACATGGAATATTTCTGCTGTAGGAAGAGTGAATCACATAAGCTATTTCTAAAGGGAATTTGGCACATAGCGTTCATCAATTTTATATCTTTAAAGTTTGAGGCTTAACGGTGGGATGTAGGTGTGCGTTATTTTCGGAAGATGAACATTTTGAAGTGTTGCAACATCTGCTTATCTTGGGATTCAAAGCTGCAACAAAAGAACATCTGTGTACTGAGGCAAGATGGAAATGTTCTTCATTGTCATGTTATGTCTATTAGCCTGTAAACATTCTGCTGGATGGCAGCACCATTTGTGTGTCACTGCGGAACTCTGGGGTGAGTTCATGTTTTCCAGGAGGGATTCAGGAAAGGTCTAGTGATTTATCTGACCCATGGACAGTGCCGAAGGAATAGTGGGAATTGGAGTATAGCACAGTTCACCCTCACAAGGTTTCTGTGTAGATTATTTTGGGTATTTGCTGTCTAATAGATTTGGTAGTTAAGAAGTAGCTTTAGCTCTTGTGGAGGAAAAAATGTGTCATTCTGGTCACTCTTTTTGGGGGATTTCTTTTTCTTCTAGCTGGCTGCTGATTGAGGTGGTAGGAAACTATGTTGGATGTATCTGCAGGAGCAGAGGTGTGTTGGTATGAGTGATCTAATGCAGTGATTTTTCAACCTGTCTCAGTTTACAAACCCCTCACCTAAAGTATTTCCAAGGAAAGCAAAGCACCCTTAAAAATTTTATATATTGACCATTCTCTTGCGTAAATATTTTTGTTCTGTCCTTTATCTCCCATTAGTCAGACAACTTGGACTCAGCTTACACAATCTGTTTCGAGACACAACGAGTAATCACTGTTTGGCTTTAGCATCAGTGTAGTATATCATGTTCTAATTTTATTATTCTGTCCCAGATCTTGTTGCTAAATACAGAAATATCTGGGAATTACATTCCTTTAGTCAGCTATAGTAAAATTGCATCTGGAACATATTTATTCAGATGTTGTGGAGTCCATCTTGGATAGGACAAAAAAAGCAACATTTTAGAAACTTTATTTGGAGCAGGAAGGGACAACTTACTGAATGGTTCATATATTGTGTTATGGGTGAGTTGGCTTAAAGAAAAGACACTGGCTGCTGCACCCTCAGACTTTAACAGCTGCTAGATGAGTTGCTAGATTTTTTTTTTTAGTAAATTGTGGGGTGGAATAATTCCCTTCCAACAGTCTGGGGCTTAGGTCTGTTAATATTTGCTTGTTGGAGGTAGAGAGGAATGTTTGTGTCTCTCTTGACAGTTCTTTTGGGGGTAGGAGTTGAAAATAACTTGAATGTAGCTAGGTCTACTTTTTACATGGTTGTCTTGGAGTCTGAAACACATCATCATAGCCAGAGTCTCCTGTGAAGGAGTGACGGTCTCCTCCTGACGCACAGAAGTGACCTAGTGGCCTGGCAGCTGTCAAATGCTTTCCAGCACCATTAGTGCTTTCAGGACATTGCCAGATGCCATTGCATGTTATAAGCTGAGGCAAATGTAAATCTACCCACCTGCTTAGAGCTCCTCTGAGAAAAGCTGAGGGGTTCTGTCCTTCCCCTCTAAGAGAAGGCAACAGGGAGGCTTCTGCAATGCACCAGAAAGAGCGGTTTGGCCCCAGGGCATTTAAAAGACTGTGGGATGTCTTGGAACAGGAAGAAAACTTGCTTTAGCCCATGCTATTCATTCACCTCTGGTCTACACCCAGCTGCCCTGTGCAAGGTGCCCAGCAATGGGTTCTCTTGGCTGGTGCCAAAGGTGCAGTGAAGTGGGTGACCACGCGGTGGGGTCAGGAGACCTGCAAATGCCACGGGAACAGCTGGCGCTCGGTGCTGCCCCTGGAAACACCTGCTCAGCACTTGGAAACATGAGGTTATTGCTAAGAATTTGCAGTGGAAATGGTTTTATGTGAACTGGTACAGAGGATTATTTAATCTTAGTAATAATTTCATGAGAACAGATATTTTGGTTTCTGTGAGCGCAACCCTGATTACAGCAAGCCTTTTTATAGTTGCAAATAACAGCTAAATTAGCCTGCTTTAACCAAAACACACCCTTCAATATTGTGATTTGTAGTTAGGCGTGTGCTTTTTCAAACGGTGCGTTCCCTGCCTATCTTTAAAACCTTTTGATCGATGTCTCTGAGGGTAGTATGTGTGTTGTAAGAATAAAGAAATAAGGCATTGGTGTGTTTGCCGTGGTAACTGCAGTTTGCTGTCTAGGTAGGCTCATCTAGCAGAGTTACGCACATAACTAGTGTATAAGCTGGTAAGAATGCTGTTGAAATCGAGAAGCATTCATACTATGTGAAATTAAACCACTAAAACTTTTACAAGGTGATGTCCTTCAGCAACTAGAAAATTTCAAAGAAAGATCCTTGCTTGTTGAGACATTTCCCCCAAATTTGTTAGGTTTTGTTGTTGTTCTTTAACTTTTTATTACTGAAAAAAAGACAAAATGGCAGTAAAAAAATCAAGTATCTTGCTTCTGTGCCACACCGAATTAAGTTAACAGGAAGAGGATTTGATTCAAAATACGGTAAGACTGTTAGAAGCCAAATATTCAATGAGGGTTACATTATGTATACTATAAATTGTGCTATGAAGATGTTCTGAGAGGCCAGGCCTCAAGATGTTGCTACTATATGCTGGAACGCAACCAGAATTGTAGATAAGGTCATCAGCCTGGGGGCTGCAGTCCTTAGATACTGTTTCTGACAGCAGATTACAATTTCCTACGTTAAGTGGAAGTGACATTGATGGAAAAGCAGCTGATTGTAACCAAATTGTGCAAATGACAGCCATAGCCTGTGGTATTCAGTGAAATGTTTCCTCTTGAACTATTTATTCTTA
This sequence comes from Patagioenas fasciata, assembly GCF_037038585.1. NCBI lineage: Eukaryota > Metazoa > Chordata > Aves > Columbiformes > Columbidae > Patagioenas > Patagioenas fasciata. Next base: position 4,070,129 of record NC_092537.1, on the reverse strand, counting down.
ACAGGCAAATACAGTAGCACCACCACTAGTCATATTTCAGGTTCAGAAAACTAGATTTACAGCATACAAAGTATTTATTCCACACAGCGCACAAGTCAAATGAAGAAGCTGCCAAATACCTCTGATTGAACAAGTATTTTGATATAGTCAGGAAAAATAGCAGACCTGTTCTACTGCGAACCAGAGAAGCAGAGATCAGCAAGGAGTGATGCCAGCTACATCCACTGGCAATAAGAACTGACCTCCTCCTCAGTTTGGCTTTACAAACTGTACATCGCCAGTGCAAGTGTGTGGCACGTGTTCAGATCAGCATCCTGGCTTCAGCATCCTTGGGGTGACCCCAGCTTATCCTAGACCTTTACTGACTGCACCTCACGTCCCAATTCTCCTGTGTTCAGCTGCCCACCTGCACACAGGGAGGTGAGTCGGGTGGCGCAAGGAGGCACCCCAAGGCCATCTCAGCAAGCAAGGTGGGACAATGATAAAAGTGTGCTCTCAAGCTTTGAAGAGCTTGAACTCCACTTCAGAGCACTTAGACTAACGGCAGCTGATTCCACATAGGTGTGCTTTCCACAGCTCTGAGGGCTAACAGCTCACAGATTTTTGAATACTTTGAATAGGTACCCCTAAGGGGTATGCTAAGCTCCATCCCCATGTAACTTGAATATGAGTTCAAGGGTCTTGAGATAAAAGCTAAACATCCACACATCTTAAGAATCCTGCTTTAACTAGACAACTTCAGAGAAGTTGGCTGATCAAATATTTTGCCTCGCTTTTCTCTTTCAGATCTCCTCACATCTCTTCATAAATTCTTTGCTTCCCAAGGGTCGTATCTGATCTCTGCACTTTGATTTTTATTTCCCCCCAGTCTGGAAAGACCTTTTTGTGTATCAGAAAGGGAACAGGAGAACCCTTCTGTATTTGTTGTAAAACCAACCAAAGGTCAAGGTGGCAGGGGCTCTGGAACCAGCTCCTTGTCTGTGTCGGGGGGTGAATTTGTGGGGAGCTGTGTTGCTAGTGCAGCATGTGCTGTCCCTGTGGTGGTGACTGACAGCTGACTTACAGCTTACAGGGCTGTCAGATCAGCATCTTCCCAAACTCTGAATTTGCACATAAAAGGAATGAGAGACTTGTGCTCAAAGAAACAAAACTTCCTGAGGAGAACACTCCTATTGGTTCTAGAAAAGAGATTAATTTGACTGGCCAGCTCTAACCATGGGCTTTTCCAGGTTGCTATGGGCCTCTCTTGCTGCAAGGAGCAAATGAATGGATACTGTCTCAATTCAAAACCTGCTCACTTTTGTGGTCATTTTAGGTGGACAGCTCTATCCATCACCTACTGAATGTCACTCGGTGATGGATGGTGACCTGTGTTCAGCAGCCTCGCTGGGGGAGGCAGCACGTACCTGAGCCTGACTCGGCCAGTGCTCCTTCCTTACCAGGATGCTGCCCCGCGATCCCTGGTGAGAGGCACAGTGCAGGAACCAGAACCATTCCTGGGCTTCCCTCTGGCAGCTCACAGCTGTGGGCTCAACGAGCAGTCCAAGAAACTGAGAAAGAAAAGGGACAGAGCAGAGATCACATTAACACCCAGCCGTGAAGCACAGCTGTGCTTTAATGAGGAATCCTGCAAAGGCAGGGACATCCCTTCGTTACCAGCTGTGTCTCATTAAAGCATGAGTGACCAGTGTCTGTCCTAAACCCAGCCGGGCCACGAGGAGCATCTGTGCAGCCCTGCCCCGTCGCTGGAGTGCGATGGAGCATGGGAAGCACTGCCCGTCCTCCTTTTCCTTAATTTTCCCTTAACTCTACACTTAGCTTTTCTCCCCCTGATCTGGACCTCAATGGCTTTTTCACAGGAGAAACTGTAGTGTGACAGGTGTTTTATTTGAGGTGGTAGGGAGGAGGACTGAGGTGTGGAACAGTGAAGGGACTGTAACTGCATCTGTGACAGGAACCCAGGGGCTGTCAGGCCTGCTGTCCCCCAGCTGCTGGAGGGGAGCGTGCTTTCCTCTTCCTCCTGCTTCCCTCACTCCCCCTGCCCGACTCTTTCCTTCCCAGGGCCGCTCCCCATCGCCGCTGTCCCCGGGCTCCCCGCCGCCCTCGCACCTCCCGCCCGCCGACCCCTCGCGCCCTTCCCGCCCGCCGCGCCCCTCTCCCCCGCTGCAGCGCCCCCTGGCGGCGGCCCCGCCGAGCGCGAGTTCCCACCACCCCCTCCCTCCCCATCCTCCAGCTCTGCCCTATTGTTCTCCCTTCCCTCGCTCCCTCCCTCCGCCCGGGGCTGGCGTCCTCCCTCCGCTCTCCTCCATCCCTCCCTCCTCCTCCTCGCTGTCCCTCCCGCTCCGCTCCCCGAGCTGATGTCACGCACCCGCTGAGGCGCGGGCGATCATGGCTGCTGCGGCCGCGCCGCCGGCCTCCCGCTGATGCCCGCGATGGAGCCCACGAGCCTCCTGCGGTTCCTGCGGAAGCTCAAGGAGGTTTTCGACGTTTGTGATGAGGATGCGGACGGCTTCATCCGGGTGGAGCACTTCGTCGCCCTGGGGCTGCAGTTCGGCCAAGGGGATGAGGTGAGTGGGGCGGGCCCGGCTCGCTGCCTCGGCAGCCGCGCAACTTCACCTGCTGCTCCCGCTGTGCAGGGAACGGACCACGGCTCTGCCTGGCCAGACCCCGCCAGGACCACCCACCTTCCCTCAGCGCCGCTCGGATTTCCCCCCGAACCCCCAGGGAGCCCCCGACTCCTCCCTCAGGTTGGCCGGGACTCCCCCCGTCCCTCAGGGCGTCGCAGAACCGTCCCCATGGCGGCCCGGAGCCCCCTTCCCTCAGAGCCACCCGGTCGCCCTTTCCCGCAGAGTCCTCCGTAACGACAGCCCGGATCTCTCCTTTTCTCAGGGGGCCCCGGAGCCTCCCCCTTCCCTCGGGGCGGCGCAGATCCCTGGGTTCGCTGGGGCAGAGGACCGGGCCGCCCGGTGCCCGGAGAGCTCGGAGGGCCGCTGTGCTTTTGGGGAACTGTATTTATTCTGGTGACAAGGGTTTTGTCCATCCTGACTGAGTTCTGTCCTCAGTGGGGTGCCAGGCCCCGGGCAGGTGAGGTGCAAAGGTCTGAACGGGCAGGGAAACACCAGCCCAGGGGCACCGGAAAACCCCCAGGTGATCACCTGGAACCCGTCCAGCCCCCCAGTGACACAGCGTAAATCTGGAGTCACACCGCGGGTCCCAGTGGAACCCTTGTGTTGCTGGGACTAGTGCACATCTATGGCATTAGAGTAAAGGAGAGTGGGATCAGGCCAGTGTCTATGAGGGTAATGACATGTGTTTGGTTTCAAACAGTTCCCATAAGCGATTCAATCAAGAGCTGCAGCTCCAACCACATTAACCAGCAAGAAACGCTTCTTTTCCCTAGGAGAACTCTTAAGACTGGAACTGGAATAGGACTTGTAAAACCAGTATTAGCCAGCCTTTTAAAGTACAATACAACAAATTAATGTGAGAAGCCAATAAAACAGTACTGTATAAAGGGATGCCAAAGAGGCAGCAAAACCAGAGTGAATTCACAGTAATCGTTGGAGCAAATTACTTATTTTTGGCTTACTGCTGGTAATGAAACACAGCTTGTGAATGAAATCAGAAGGCTTATTGCTTGCAGATAGTCACAGGTCTGTTAAACATTTTCTTAATGAGAAGCTGGAGTTTCTTATTTTAACCAGTAAAATGAGGAAAAAAACCGAGTAATAGTAGAGAGCTTTATTGATTTCTGGTTTTATTTGTCTCTTGGTAAGTTGTATAATTTTATGTAAACTAGTAGAAGTATTTTTAAATCCTTACTGCCAGAAACACTGCATCAGAATTGCTTTTTGCACTACAGCATTTATTTGGAGGCAGATCAGTGGCTTTCTCTTGCAGCACAGAGGAAGACCAGTCAGATTCCACGGGCTGTTTTGCAGCAGGATGGCATTGATGATCATAACAGTCCTTTTTGGTCTTAGAAGTCTCTAAGGTTGGTAGAGGGGAGCAGGTTCTCAAAGATGCAAAGGAGGATCCAAGTGGTCATCTCATAAGCTTAGGCTGAATTGGAGTGTATTAGTTGAAAAATATTTAAATGGAACGGAAAGGAAAACTGGAGATCTTGACAATGACTGCAGTAGAAAAGTATCAGCTGTCAGTGGTGGTACTGAGGTGTCAGGATGGTCTGGTCTAGTGGGCAGGTGCAGGAGAGATTACTGGTGCTGAGAAATGCATGCTTTGCATTTTGTTCAGTTGTAATTGGCAGTGTTCAAACAAGATATTTGCAAAACTGGGACGGAGAAATCTTATCTATGTATCTATCAAACTTATAACATAAATTGTTCTGTTTTGCTTCCCTGTGTCTATGGTACTCATCAGCTAGAGTTCCTTGACTTCAAAGGAGCATGTGTCAGCTGAGTCAGTGGGATTTGTAAATCACCAAAAGAGGCTTGCTAGGGAAATACAGAATCAATTTTCCAAGTGCAGGGTTACTGTGAAACAACCACTGTAGGTGAGCTAGTCTGGTTTTAAGTCTTGTTAGAAATGAGCATTATGTGTGATGAATCACAGCTGATGTTTGCAGACAGTGAGAGTCTATTCTCCCATATAGCACAGTGCTATCAAGCCTTGCATCTGCAGGAACCTAATGAGCTCTGTGTGGGAATGCATCTCATGAAATTAAACTGAGGAGACACTGCTAGAGAGCAGTTCTTTTTTACACGTTATAATCTATTTACTGTCATTGAAAATTAACTATACGTTTGAACATGCTACACTTCTTGGGCCTCATACACCTCCACTTCACATTCAAAAGAATCTTCTCCATTGGCATCAGTGAAAGACTCATTTGCCCCCATGTGTAAGTTATTTGCTCCTTCTGGTTACATAATTCATCTGGCCACAGGAAGGATCCTATTATGTAGCATTGTGGCCTGAATAGTTCTGGCTCTTACCAACAGCAGCCCTGGGTAATGTTTATGAGATGACAGAGCATCTGTCCCTTCAATTGTGCCAGCCTGGTGCACACAGCTTTCCACCTCTTCTCTGCCTCCTCAGGGCTACCACCATTCAAAGTGTGGAGTCTACAAATTCTTAATACTAACTTCAGTAGGCCTTGTGCCTTGGACTGTGTAGGGCACTTACCCTTTTCTGGTTTTTATTGTTTTTTTATTTCCATTTCCTTTCTTCTTTGTGTGTGTGTGCACAGTGGTAGTCAACATGCTGAAATTTATCAGTCCTGAAAGGTAACAACACTCTGAAAACTGCCCCAAGGCAAAATGTTGCAGCAAGGCAGCAGCTTTCTGTTCAAGCAAAGCAGTCCTTACCTGCACAGTCAAAATAATAAACTGTAACATTTCTGATTAACTCTTTTACTTTTAGTGGCCTCTTGAGGCCTCTGCTTCTAATAGCTTGATGCTTTGCTTTTCTTCTTTAAGACTGCACCATCAGTGCTGTACCTCATTCATTCTGCCTTTCCCACTCATTCTGAAATCCTCTTCTTGTGGTGCAGTTATTGAGAGCCCACTGCAGCAGAACAGCGGTTGAGATACGGTGTGTTCTGGCTGCAGAAGCACTTCTAGCAACTTTGCTTGCAACCTTTTGCTTTACCATACGAGGCATGTGGTTCAACTAGAGGAAGAAACAACTTGGCCATGTTAATTTGTCAGAGCCAGGAGCAGAATCATGTCTCTAAATTCTTGCTATGGTGCCAGAGTTAACAGCATACCGGGCTAGCTGTCAAGTACTGCTTTCCTGTGCAAATAGTTGTGGAACTTGTGCTTTTAAGTAGTTTGGCATTTTGACCTCTGTTTGTCCCATCTGACTGTAGGCATTTAACTGAGTTGTCTAAATTAATCTTCCTCCGTGGTCACTGATGAGCAATTGAACACTTAGAGGGTGTAACAGCACCCAAGGATGAAATAAATTCTTCAGAGGTGCTTTTTATCTCCAGTGACAACAGAAACTCCTAGATGAGACTTTTGGTTCAGTGATTAAAAATAATAGGCTTGGGCCCTGCTTTCCCATTGAGTGGTCTGTTTGCCGTTTGTGGAGAAATCTGAAGGAAGACACAAAGGGCTGTTTCCAGAGCAACTTGGCAGGGTGGCATGTGCTCCGTAGCTGACGAAACACTTCACATAATATTGAAAAATGCCAAGAGTCACTCACCATCTGGTTCCCTTTCACGGGGAAGATGTTATAGTTGCACTAGCAGCCGAGTGTCTGGGAGCGTTGTATGTGACGTGTTCAGCCAACCCCGGTTCTGGCAGTGGATTGTGTGAATGTGTATTTCAGGGTAGTGCCAGTTGATGTTTCATTATGCCAGATTCTATTTAAACTCTACGTTCAGTTTTCGGCAACGAGTGAAACATGCTGAACACATTGATGACTTCTTTTTGAGATACGTAATGACCTTTTGGAGGTGTGCAAATTGTACACGTGCTTTTAGACAGTAATCTTTGTCGTGGAGAGACCAGGAGATGCTCATCAACTTGAAGCAGTGTCATACCTAAGAGGGAACTTGAGCATTTAATAAAATCTATAGGCAAGTATAAATTATTCTTGTAAATGGACAGTAATTCACTTGCAGTCAATGATCTGCTAGTGGTGTAGAACAGAAGTAGCTGAAAACAAGTTCTTATATTTCACGTGAACAAATGAAACTTTCTGGCCAAAATAAACTACTGAAACTACTGTTTGTTGCTAATTTTATTTGCTTCAATGCATCCTCTTTCTGGGCTGAAATTAAAGGCATCAGCTGCAAGTGCTGCCCAGGTAGCGGGTGGTGGCTACTGGCTGAGCTCAATGACAGTCCTGATGCTCCATTTTGACTCACTCTTGGGTGTCTCCCAGGGACACCTGATGGATTCGTGCTCTAAACACAGTAAACACAACCCTTCTGCTGTAACCACTCCAGAACTAGCTTGTCCTGTGAAGACCAGGAGTGTAATTTCACCGCTTGACGTAGGGTCTTTCTAAATGGTCTGGGCAAATTTCAGGCTTCTAGCTGTAGTGTTCCAGTTCAGAGCTGCACCCAGAAATTAATGGAATCGCTGCAAATTTACATCAAAGTACATGATGACAGAGGCTGGCTCGTACCTTCTTGATAATGTGTTGTGTGCTCTGGAGTTACCGGCTGCCATGAGAACAAGAGACTTTGACACTGAGACACTGGAAGAAAGGTATTAGGGTGTTACCAAGTGACAATGCCATTCTCATAACAGAGGCAGAAAAGAGTTATGACTTCTTTCTTCTCTGCTTTTCCTTGAAATAATTGCTGAAAGGAAAAATAAAATATTTGCCTAGATGTAACGAGGATGCAAAGAGCACTCCCATGTGATAATGTTCTCCTGGTAACAGGCTGCCACACATTTAGACTCCTTAAAACTATATTTGCTAATGACCCAGCTATTTCATATCATTTACAGTGACTTGGAAAAAACGCAGTTCTGAAATGGCACAGTAGGGTACCTAGATTATGGATTAGTCAAGGTACAGTGACTGTAGCCTTCCTAATTCAATACAAACTAGCAGTCAATTTGTTTGCCTTTTGGTATATCCTGAAACTAAGCGTATATTAATATTTCTAAACAGCTGACATAAAGCAAGCTTAGTACTTACTGTTAATCAAATATTTTCTGAAACACTGTTATGAAGAGAGAAGCTGTAGGTTTGCTGTGCACTCATGAGTTTAATTTGTTATGTAATATGTTTGCATTTCAAAGGTAAGAGCTCTGAGAGGGTAATATGTGTAGTTAAGAATTGGTTGTCGCTGTGTTTTGTAATACGAGTCAGTGATCTGATACATTAAGTTCTTAATGCCTAAAGGAAAAGCAAACAATTTTGACAGCAATTCTTGATATTTAAATAACTACGTTTTATAATTACCTCAGCGGTTGCATTTAGTACACATACAGTGATGTTAGGTTTTCTTAAAGAAAAAGTTAGCATATGGATCAAGCATAGAAGACAGTACAGCATCTTTTGTGTGCAGTACGGAAGGTTGCATATGTAACCGGTGAAATGAAAGCATTCAGCTGCATACCAAAACCAGATACTTTCTATGTAAATTTTTCTCCCCTTTCCCATGCCTGATTTGATGCTGTTAAGTTGTACAATTGGTATTCTTCATCTGTGACATGTCTGAGTGTTCTCCAGAAATTTGCTTTTGCAAATCCTAGGGAGGATTTCAGATTTCTATCACGTACTGATTTTATTCCTCTAATAAGATAAAGCTTTGAAAAGTAACTTATCCAAAATTGCTACAAGGGAGAGTAAGTCATGGAGAGGGAACGAGCCACTGCCACATAGTATTTGTGGGGGTGATCCCCAACACAGAATTTTTCTTGGTTTCTAAATTGCTTTGTTACCTACAATTTAGCACAATTGACTCATGCTCAGCCGCAGTGCTTTTATAGCAAATAAGCAGAAAAAAATTGACTTATAATGTTTAGGTAAGCGGATGTGATTGTTTTTATTCTCTGTGTAGTTGCCAATATAATTTCCTATTAATTTTTTCTGATTTTAATGCAAATATTCACAAACATTTTAAAATCTCTGACCTGATTTTTGAACCAGACTCTCTGCTCAAGAGCTGAAGTTCTAACGGTTCTTAGAACATGCCGTATTTCGGGAGACACGTGATTTCAGACCTAGATACTTGCATAGGCAGCTGAACGTAGTTAAGTCAGTGCAGGGTGTGATTAAGCACATGAATGATAAAAGAGAGCGTCAGACACAATCACTACTACTATAACATATGGTTTTACAACAGCAGTGTGAGTGTAAACAAAGCACTGTATAATACATCTCAGTTCCTTTTTACTCACGACATAATTGAAGGGCCTCACTTGAAGAGAACGCAAATGTTTCTATATAACTATGAGTGCTGTTTTGCACATTTTGTGTGCAGTTAAACCAAAAATAGTAGTGCTCCTTCCTAAACCATGTGTACAATTCAGTTCCGCAGTACGTCAGCCCCAGGGTGGGCGGCAGGACTGAACTGTGGGGTCAAAATACTGCAAGGCAGACAGGGCAAATGGATAGACCTGGGAAAATCCCAATGTGCTCTTCAGATTTTAAAGCTGCTTTCACAGTTTAGTTTGGGTGTAGTGCTAGGGTTTTAGACGGTCAGGTGAAAAGCTTAGAAATGGTAGAAACTTTATTAGGTTTCCTGAAATTAGAAGGAAAGCTACTGGAATTGTGTCTCTGGAGTGGAGAGACTGGTGGAATGAGTGTGCAGTCAACCAATCTGATTTCTTCCCTAGAGTGATGTCAGTTTAAAAATTACCTACATTTCGATGTTCAAATGGGTGTCTTTTCAAGTGTTCTGTAATATCATACATACACCTGCATTGTCAAACTTTTCTCTAGGTTCAGAGCTGCTCTTTGGAGCACAGAGCCGTTCCCTGCTGCCCAACAGCCGCTCTGTCACTGGCATCCAGCCGGGAAGCAGGGTCACAGGGCAGTGTTCCGCAAGCAGCCCTTGGATGGGAAGCTTCCTTTTCTATAGGTGATCTTCAGCCTGTGGCAGTGTTTTGTGATGGTCCAAAACAGGGCACATTCCCGGTACACCTGCTGCAAATTTGCTGATGAAGATACTTCACATTTTTCCCTATGTGTGGGTCATTCTGGATGTCCTCAGTCCTCAGTTGTGAAGGTTTGCAACGGGACATTCTGGTGTTGTCCCATCACTGCCTCATGAAATGACCCTCCCTGATGGCATCCAAAAATGGGATATTCTTTTCCAATGACACTTTTGTTATAATAAAAAAAACCAAACAAATGGGCAGATACAAGTAGCTTTGTCCATATGTTTGTACAGTACTAATAGATTTGAGAAAGTGTCCCAAAATCTTGGTGATTTCACTGTGACTATACAATCAGTTGAATATATTTTATCCATTAAACCATATGATGTATGTGTTAGGATACAGTACCTAATAACAGGTCAGAAAGTGAAATGCCGCAGAGATGTCAACACAGAGATCATTTGTAATTGTTGGCACTTACCTTTTTGTTCCTGTGCAATAGGATATTCCATCTCCATAAAGCAGTACAGAATCCTCCAGTAATGGTATAAAGGCTGCTCTTCTGGGGGGGTTGTGCTGTTAGGAACAACAGAAAGCTATAGGACTCTCATTAGGAGAACTTTGTTGCAGAGGTCTCTTGTGTCATTGCTTGTGCTTTTTGGTGGATGACTCCTGTTCAAATGCTGGTGGTCAGTCAGCGCTCACTGTGTTACAGCAAATTAGCACCTGTTTGGACGGAAAGGGAGCTTGGGAGGAGTTGGTCTAAGTGGTTATAAACACAAATGATTTACACAACATTTCAGGTGAAAAGCTTGCTTGCTTGAGTTGGTGGAATAATGTGGCTATAAATTACCTTTGGGTTTATTGCAGTTGGCTGCTGCAGCAGCTCTTTAGCAATATGTTCTGTTCAGCGGCACTTCTCCTAATTCAGTGCTTGCCACTGCTTGCATTTTGTAGACGTTGCACTATTCTGTAGCCCTGGATTTACAGTACAGGATGAAGACAGTAGGAGTGTAGACTCTGCTTTCATAGCAAGAAATTGCTAGTGTCTCTATTTTGGGGAAGAAGTGTGAAGAGACATTTCAAATACTTTTTTGGCAGGAGGAGGGGTTGCCATGGATAATAGCTGTGAAACATTGGGTCTGATTTCTACCCCCCCTCTCTGTTTTTTTTGTTCTGTGATGAGATATGAGAATCAAGTTCACCTTCCAGGCCTCTGTGTGGCACAGGATGGCTGCAGGGACACTTGTGTTCACTGCTCTTGGTTTCACCACAGACAGTTCCCACTCTTGCTACTGACAGAAACCTGCCCATTTTACAATCAGCCTGTTAGTCATTATACCTTCTTAATTTTGGTGAACCTGCTGTCAGTAATGCTGATTGTGCGCCATGGTCAGTACCAATCCATGGTTTCTCTGAATGAATTGGGTAGAAGGATCCCAAAGGGAAGGGAGAAGGAGGATATTCTCTTCAAATGTATAGCTTGCAAACAGATGAACAGCAGCAAATGAACACAAAGGAAACACAGGAGAAACACATGAGGCTGTGAAAGAGGATAGTGGTGTTTACACCATTTTTATGTGTGTATATCTTAATATCCACATTTAAAAACTGATTTCTAGGGTGAAACTGTGCCAACCTGGAATAGAAATTGATTTTAAGACCCAAAGTGTGTGCTCAGTGCACACTGTAATTATATCATGATGGCAATTTCAGCACAGGACTGAACTTTAACTAACCTTTCAAAAATCTCTTCTTCCTTGTGAGGCTATTTATGCTATCAGCGATGAACTCGGGGAATGTCATAGGCTATCAGATGGGGAGGCAAGGAGAAGCTATCAAAAGATTAAATTTTGATGGCATTTTGAATGTAAACCCCCAAACCCTATTTGATGCTTCTCTAATTCTGCTGAAAGTCAGTGACTCCGAAAAGCTCCAGTAATTCTTGAAAATGTGATTTTATTTCCCAAGTACAGCAGAGGCTTATCAAAATTTTGCCTTGGCCCTAGGAAAAGAGTCAGGAGGTGCGAGACCCACTAACATCATTCACAACAAAGCAATTTTCCCCACTGTCAGAATTGGCTGCTATGCTTTCCGTTATTAATGAGGGAGTTATTGTTCCCTTTAGGTGAGGTTTCCGTGATATTCATTTGCTGCTTGCCACTTCAGAGAGTCTCATTAAAGAGCTGATGTGATTCCCATGAAGATTTTGTGAAGCCTCCTTTAACTGGGTCACTACATGCCAGATAACGTAAGCAATAACTGCACCGCTTCTTGGGAGCAGCCTTAGTACGGTGCTGAGCTGTGTGTCAGCTGCTGCTTGAGCAAAATGCCCTACGTAATTTTAAAATATTCACACTTGTTCAACCAATATTACCAAAGTAAAAAATACATTTTTTTTTTTTTCTTTTATGCCGGATTAGTAGATTTAGGTCACAGGCTGTAAATGAGTGTGACTCAGCTGTGCGAATAAATCAGCTCGCTTGATTGTGGGATGAGTTTACACTTTCAAAGCTTTTAATAGGTAATGAATATTCAGGGTCTGCCACATGGTAGAAAATCTAAACCAAACGCTTGGATTCCTGCAGCCCTGGCTCTCACTCAGCAAGCGCTGCTACAAAAGAGTGTCTCGAGGTTGGAGATAGCAGTGCTGCTCTGATCCCTCTTTTTCCCTCTTTGCTGTCGCTAATAGGAATGCAACAGTGTGATTCACTAACTGGTGGCTCTAGAAAACAGGTTTTATCATGCTCTGTTAATGCTGAGAAAATGCTGTCCTCTTGGCACTATCGGTAGACATCAAATGGAGCTGCACAGGTGTCAGAGAAGGGGATTTGAAATCTCAGTGGCCTGCAGAAGAATTCAGGAGCAATTACTCACCTCAGCCCTATAGGCAGAGAAGGCAGCACCACAATCCGTTTTTCTTCTGGAGTAAAATGCTCAGCAATCCTGAAACTCGGTTCTCTTAAATATCTTGTTCAGCACACCCTACTCAATAAACTCAGGATTTTTTCTCCTCTTGGGTATAGTTGTCTTGTATATGAGTTGGGTTATAAACTCTTCAGGGTGAGAGGAACTGTGTTCTGCATTTGTACAGTCTGGGATGGACTGTTCTGTAGAACCTCTTGGCACAACCCCAGGGCAAATAATAAACGATAAGGCCATGTTGTTTCTGGGGAAACTGTCCACTGCTTTCTCGCAAAAGAGATGATCTTTGATCAACCAAATCCTGAAATCTGTGCAGGAACAAGAAATATGTAGTGAAACAGTTATCAACTAAGCTCATGCCAAAGATGACAGCTCCCCTGGGTTCTTATGATCAGATACAAGCTTTGACGTGGTAAAAACCTCTATCAGTGACAGTCATGACATTGATTTGCAGAGTGGAGCCCATGCTCATGTGGGAAGCAGTTGAGAAATGCATCAGACTTTCCTGGGCTCTGTTGAGTGACTCAGCATCCTGTAATAATTCCTCATTTGTTACTTTTTGAAGTAACTACAAGAGTAGTGGGGAAGGGAAATAAAGATGCTGGTGCGAAGTTACCCAAATTAAGCATAGCCTACAACCCAGCTGTGAAAAGTTTGATATTTTTGCTTGCAGTAGAGATTTCTTGCCAAAGCCCTCTGTGGAATTAGTTTGAAAACCTGAGTTCAAGGTAACTGGATAAGAAAAAAGGATTTGGCAGCACTGTGAAAATCTTTAATCAAAAAGGGTCTATACGGCACCTCAGCCGAGTTCTCCTTGGTACAACGTTTCACTGCCCTGCATGTGCCAAGACTAAATTGTAGCTGATGATAAAGTCAAAGAGGTGACAAGGCTGAGCTGGAATGTGTCTGGTTTAGGTGTAACATGCAGTGATTTGTTGACCTTAGACCTTACTTTTTTCCTTTCAAGAAGTCCCGTATGACTTGGGGCATCCATTTTAACAAGATTCTCTGGAAATTAATCTGAAAGCACCGAAGATATAAAAACTGACATATTTCTAAGGTTTTAGCCACATTACAGAGTTCCAAGGCAAAAATACATTTCATTATTAAATTCTTCAAGCAGAGTCAAAATCTATCATTTCTATTCACTGCTACAGGTTTTTTTCCAGAAAGGAGGTTAATTTATTCCTTGATTCTGTTTTATGATCTGTAAGGATAGCTAAGCTGTGGAAGAAGCTGCTGAGAGTAAAGTTTTTAAGATATTTAAGGCTCGACTAGCCACCTGTTCAAGAATGCTAAGATAATATTAAGTCTGTCTTCCCAAGCTATAGTATAATATTCCTGATGAACCAAGGGCTACTTCTTTGCAAGAGAACTCTAAGGGAATAAGGCAAGGAAACAGCAAATGGATAACCAGCAGCTTGTGATGACAGACAGAGGATTTAAACCTCCACGATTTTGAACTGGCACTTAAGCGCGTTTTTGGCTGTATGCTTGGGGAACCCTGACTTCAGTGCGACTGTTTGTGGCCTGTTTCAGAAAACTGTCCTGTCGGGCAGCTGGGAATAGGGAGGAACACCCTGCGAGCGTCTTTCTTCCTTTGAAACACACGCTCTGCGCTGTGCTGGACGGGCCTGGACCGCTCAGTGTCCCTGCAAGGTGGGATGCAGAATAGCAGAGCGGGGCCGGGAGGGAAATTAGCTCACTGATCAAGATGTTCCAAAGTGTGTCTTCAAGGCAGGTCTGAGTCAACACTTTGAGATAATGCTGTCAGACTAAATGATAACACAAAATATTCTGACAACCTATTTGGTCTGGAAACAAACACTGTCTGTTCCTTGGCAGCGATTTCTGATTAAACTGCGGGCTCTAGCTGCCAAGAGCCCAGTGCTAGCCACTGTGACTCAACCATTGACTCCTCTTGTTTGGCATAAAATATTCAAATATTTAAGTTAAATACATTCAAGTGAAAGAATAATCTTTATATTTGGAAAAACAAACTGTTCTATAGCTTTATTAAGGATTTCCGAGATCCACCTTAATCACAGACAGCAATGAAGAAGCTCACATATACTTGCCACAAAATAAAATATGTAAGAGGAGATTTTTGATACAGGTACCCTCTGTCTAGAGTTTGCAATTATATCTGACCTTTTAAAATAACCCAGGTGCAGAAAAGGTGCTTGAATACATCACACCTAAGATGAGTTTCCTATATCCTTCCTGGTTTCCTGAGAGCTCTGCTCTTTCCAGTGAAGAGCAATCAGGTTAATCAAAATAACTGAGAAGAAGGAAAACATCTGCAGAAAATTCTCTGCTGGCTCACCCAAGTGTACAGATTGCGCACACTGTTTTTGTAGTAAAGTCTTGCAGACTTTAAGGGCGGAGACCTAAGACACTGAGCAATCTCACTGGTGTTGGGCAACTGTTCACACACTTAGTGAAAAGCACATGTTAAATATGTTGCTGATCTTTTCCTTCATGTTTTGTTTCTTTTCCTGTCTGCTTTCTATCCCTACATCAGTTTTTTTTTTTTTCTTTTACTACCTATAGCCCACTTTAAGGCCCTTGGCAGGATTTATGTTCTGTCTTCCTTGCAGGGACAGCAGTCTTTCCCGTGACTGTTGTCATACACCTTTCTGCCCTTAACTCTTTCCTAGCCAGTGTAGGAACTCTTCATCATGGTTCTGTTTTCTGTGGGATTAAGAGAGGACAGCCAGATCAGAGCCCGACTTATTTGCTGCAAGTGCCTTGAAGAGCAAGGGAAGAGGATCAGCCATGTCTTTAGAAAAACATCCTCTACCAAGGGCCATGGTGATTAGAACAGAGCTAAAAACAGGTGCAAAGAAAATTAGTAAGCCTCAGAATCATTGGATTACAATGGAAGAAAGTAAAGTACCTTCCCTGGTGTCGGTTCAATCTGTCTAAAATTGACTTGGATTTTAAAATCAGGGGACAGACTCTGCAAACAATCAGTCCTGACACTTTCAAATCAGCTGAAGGGCACTCAGCAGAAATACTAATGGATGAGTTGCAGTGAACGCAGAAGAAAGAAGGGTGGAAATATTGTCTCAAAGGGAATCAGCAGATTTCTCCACAGTAGTAAATGCAAAAGACTGATCAGCAGTGGCTGAACACACATGTGAGCACTGTGTTTATTGTAGGTATCTTTCTACAGCGTTCACTTTTTCTTACCAATGACTACTGTGATTTGTAAGCTCTACCGACTGCTCAAACCCAGGTCTTCTTGTTCTTTAGTTTCTTGCTCAGGAAGAACAAAAACTTACTCCTAGCTCAAGTCTGCATCCGTACAGAAAGAGCAGCTGTGTCTGTGGCAGGGAAGGAAGGTACAGTTCTGACTGTATGCAAGATTCACAGTTTTGCCTGAACTGGACTCAGTGCAAACTGAGCACTTGTTTAAATCTTTTCGGTGTCTTTGTTCTTGTGGTAAGATTTCACTGATCTTTTCAAACAAAATAAAAGATGTTTCATCTCAGACTGACTGTCTTTGGTCTTTACTGCTGAAAATCCCCAAAGCTGCATATTCTGTTTCTTATTGGCATAAAAGAAATGACAACAGGGAGAACCTTCTGACACTCTTGAAAATACTGAATATGAACAAAAGAAAACAGAGGCTTTAGTGACCTTGTGGAAAACCACGTGGAAAAATTTAGAATTTCTCTTTACATGTTATTAGATGACTAAATTCTGTTTAGGATTTTTATTCCCTTAGATTGAAGGACACTTGAAGGGTCTAACTCTGTTCTCCATTTCTCTAGCATTGCTGTAACTGCACTTTAATGAAATTCTGATTGATGCCACTCTGAGATTGGAACAGGGCCTATAATGGTTCTATTAGAGTAAAAGGAGCTGTACCAGTTTATGCCTAAAACTTGGGAGCCCTATTCCCAAAGCAGTTATGTAACATTTATACAGAAGAAACAAGGAGGTGATTAATAAAAGCTGTTTTAAATATTTGCAGGTCTCTTTGTCTTGCTGCTTAGAGATGCAGGTACAAACAGCCATTGTGGAAAAAGTGCCCCAGAGAGCTTCTCTGCCTGAGAAGGAATTTGCCCCTTTCCGTTCCCAGGACACAGCCCAAGTGGTGGGTGCCAGCCCTGCGATTGCCCTGTGCTGTCCTTAAGCTGCTGGCCTGTCCTCAAACTGAAAAACTCCCTTCTTATATGTCTTATGTATGTATTTAGGCCATGTGAAGTTTCTACAAACGGACTGCCACTGAGACCTTAGGGAATGCAGGACTGGAACCAAGCGTTCCTGGCTGTTGGGAGCTGCTGCCCAATTTGTCTGCCAGGCCAAAGAAACATTTTCTTCCTCATCTCTCTCGTTCTCTGCACTGGTTATTTTTAGAATCGCTCCACCTCTGCATGTCGGTTGTGAGAGCTGTGTTGCAGTAGATGAGCGTACAGGCCAAATTGGTTCAAGCCAGCCAGGCTTGGTGTTTCTAATGGGTTTTATATAACACTGCGTGAAGCATTTGCAACATTTCTTATAGCCACGATATATGACAGCTGTCCACTGTAGTGTTGTTCCAGTGCCTGAAGTGGACTAACATTTTCTTTTTCATTAATGAGACTCCTTCACACAAAACCTATTTTTAGAATAGATCTAGGGACACAGAAGCATCTACTTGGCCTCTTAGAAGTTCTTGGAGGGCTGTAATTGGCACAAGTATGTACTTTAATGTATACAAACTGACATATTCACACAGATTTGGATTCATTGCTGTAGTGTCTAAGCATCTTAATAGGTGTGTACTTATTTTCACTGTCCTGGAGGTTTGGGGAGTGGACATGCGAGAAAACTAGTGGCCTGTCCATGATGAAACACTGTGCAGAGTTGGTAATTTAACCCAGTTCTGCTGGAAGCTGAGCTGCTCTTTCAAAAACTGAGGCTTATTTTGTATAGAAGGAGGTGCTGGGATGAGTGTGTATGTGTGCACCATCCAGACCATTTCAGCACAGAATTAGCCTTACTAATTACTTGCCTTCCTTCCTTAATTGAGTATTTACTTAACATTTGACCTCCTTTAATGTACTCAAACAATCTGAGTTGGCTTTCCCTAGGAGTTCGGTCTGCAACTCTTTATTCAGGTGGAATTCCTTTTACATCAGTTCTGCTCACTCTGGAGCAGGGCCAGCAGCCCCTACTCAGGCTAAACCATGGCCTTTCAGACAAGGAGCAGATTCTTTCTGTCCTTGCCGTTAGATATTTTACATGTACTTTGAGAGTTTTGCTTCAGTGAGGACAAGAGCAGCACCCTGAAAAAAAAGAAAAAAATGCCTGTTTGTGTAAATGGTAGAGGTTTGTTGTTAAGTTCAGCAGGGACTAGAGAAAAACACATCAGGAATTGCGTAGAAAACTCTTATTCTCTGGAGATATTTTTCCAGTGTCACAGACTGAAGAAGCTTGGAGCACCCTGCTGTATGGATGCCGGCTTGACGCAGCCAGAGACAGAGCCAGTGCAGGTGAGATCTGACTGCACTTTGTGTCGCTGTGTCTTTTAGGAAGAGAAATTCCTTTCCCCTTCCCACTTTTATTTCCCATCCCTTTGCTCTTAAAGCTTCAGTCTTGCTTTCTCTCCAGGGGCAACTCCCTGGCATTATGGACTTGAGTGATGCTTCTTGTCTCTTTTGAAAGAAGTGGTTGGTGTTGCTGTGGTTTTGAATGATAAAGGAAGACCTTGGGGCACTAAATGCCTCAGCTATGTTTGCAAACCTCCACAGATGAGCAGTCAGTGTACACAGCTTAAACTACCATGAAAGGACAACAGGAAGAGAGAATGGGTTTCTGAGAATAGCATCATATTATATTCTTCTCTGAGCAGACAATTTATTCAAGGAGTGACAGATTGTCTAGTCTGTCTGAGGCACTGGCCTGCGACTTGGATCTGGCTGTGGTTGCCACAGATTCCCTTTGCTGTCAATATGTAGTGTATCCAAGCATAAAATGAACCATCAGACCACATCTTAGAGGTGCTATGTTAGGTTTGAATAGCCAGGATGAGAAACCTTGAGAGGCTATTGCCTGCACCTGGTTCAGAGATGCTCGTAAGGCTTTGGTCTGCAAGGCTTAAATTCAACATGCTCTATTAGCACTAAATTTATATCTGTGTTATATGACCCATAAGGTATTAATAGCCCACATAGCAATTGTCTTTTGGAGCAAGTGTAGGCTTTCCTGTTTGAGTCAAC
Source organism: Patagioenas fasciata (assembly GCF_037038585.1). Classification (NCBI taxonomy): domain Eukaryota; kingdom Metazoa; phylum Chordata; class Aves; order Columbiformes; family Columbidae; genus Patagioenas; species Patagioenas fasciata. Next base: position 4,051,462 of record NC_092537.1, on the reverse strand, counting down.
TGAGTAATTGATCGTGGAATACAGGCACAGGAAAATGCTTGAAAACCAGACAAGAAAGGCTAGAGGTTACTCTGAAAGGTCAAGTATAGAAGAATGTAAGATTTATTTAGCTAGTGCAGGAAGGAAATGTCCCAGAAATGGAGTATCCCATGTTATGGGGAAAGTTTTTTCCAGTGCCGAGAGAAGCAACAGAAAATTGTGAATAGAGAAGCAGTTTTTCAGGAGTCTGACACCAGAAAATGAGTTTGAAGCTTCTTCCTGATACATGGCAAAACTTCTGGCAGAGCTCCACAGAGCTGCTGATCTCTGTCAAATCCCTTGATAACTCTCTGTTCTCCTGCTGAGTGCTGGTGCTTGTGAGAAGCTTGGCCAAGGGTGAAAAGTGTTTGCTATTAATTGGCTTATCCTCACGGCTGATCCTGCACGCTCACCAGAAGGTGTTCAGGTCAGTGGAAAGGTTCCTGTTCATTTCTTTGAGCTTTGGCCCCGCAGCACAGCTGGCCTGTGCGGGGTTATGCTTGTGTTGCTGTGCATCCATCCTGCTGTTGGCCTCTGTGTCTCAGGACTCGTGATTGTCCCTGGGATATTGTTCTATCTGCGATCGTGCCCCCCAGCAGGGCAGTCAGGGCCAGAACACAAACATTACGTTATAACATTTCTTACCTCTGCACGAATATTACCTCAGTTTCTTTGGCGTGAAGATTGACCTCTGGCTGGTGCTGATGCTGCCGTTCAGTGATGCACCATTCAATGCACACTGTGCTCTGAGAGCCTCCTTTCATTTAATTATTATTATTTGTTCATTTTTATCCCAGACAAAGCATGTGCTAGGGCAGCAGCCTTTGAAAGGCCTTGCCGTCATTATCTGCAAGTGTGGCAGTAATTCAGTTATTGCAGCTTTCCATAATTCTCACCAGTGCAGCAGTGTAAATAAACAGGGAGCAGTGAGATGCATGATGGGAGACGGAAGCAATTTAGCCACAAGAGTTTATCATCAAGATACAAAATACCCTGGAGCAGCAAAATTGTCTCCTTTGCCAGCTCATTGCTCTCTGACTGCTGGCTGGATAGATTGTGCCCTTTTTTTTTCCACTGACAAAATATTCCTTTTTGCAGAGCCTTGGTGCTTCCCCTGACCCCGCTGCTGCATGAAAACTACATGAAAGAGCTGTGCTGGTGCTGTTCCAGAGAGATGTGGAACCTCCCTGTGTGCAGGGAAGGTTCAGCAGAGACCAAAGATGTTTGCACAGAGAGTTCTATTGGACAGGCTCTGGTTTGGTGGCTGTGTTTTGAGGGCCATTTGCAAGGCTTTCCTGAAGGTCCCTTTAAAGAGGGATTCCTATTACAGTGAAGAGCAAAAATGTTTTATCAGCTCTCAGCAAGAAGTATCGTGTCCTGTTCTGTGGCTCCTCATCCCATCTAAATCTGCAAAACGACGGAGGTGATGAGCTCCTGTGTCATGAGATGTGTGGAAGGGTACCCTTTGTATGCAGGTTTGGAACAACAATCTGTACCGGTATTTCTGGACTCTAGCATGGTGAACAGTCCAAAACCAAGAGTGCACTGGGCAAAACCACACAGCTAGCAGGTTCAAAACAGGTGCCTTTTTGTAATTCTCAGCACTTCACTTTTGTACTGGTCCTGCCTATTGAGGTTTTGACAAACCTGGCTGTAAAGAGATTTATTCTGGACCGATGAAGGTGGAATATGTTGAGTGGTATAGGGAGTCCTGACTGCTGGACCCTATCTGAATGATGGCAACCACTGGAAAGTGATATCTGTCCGAAGAAGGTTAAAGTCCTGGTATGAGACAAGTTTGATTTAAGTCCCTCATCATAATGATGCCTTTCAGCATCTCTCAAATAAGGGGCTAAGTGTTGTTTGCCAAGGTTTAGAAATTTATTGCAAAAGCACTTTTCAGAGTTAAATACCTCCCTGTAGTTTTGGTGATTTATAGATTTTATGGCCACTAAGTTCTTCTAGCATGACTTTCATTGTATAATATAGTACAGGTGGTTCCTGATTCAGGTCCATTGCTTCTGGCTTTGTTCAAGGTCAGGTTTAGTATGGTGCTAAGGGAGCTCTTTCCTCTGCCTATCTACTTCCATCCCCTTGTTAGCCCTGTCTGGTGTGATGTCACATTTTAATGATGTGATGGCAAATTGTCCAGAGTGTTTAAACTGGCAACTGGAGTGAAGAAGAGCTTGTGAACTGAGAGGTCAAGAAGAGGATGTAAGCGTCTACTCTGACTTCTAATTTAGAAATAATGTTTTAATGTATGTGCACCTGGTGCACGTTGACAGGGGCACACGTGCACGCAAACACCTTGATTCCATAGGCAGTGATGCCACAGTCCAACTCATATTTCTGCTCAGGACAACAGGATTTTTCCAGTAGCCAGATCTCTGTTTCAAAGTCTACCATTCCTGCTTAGTCCCTGGGCCCAGCACTTTTTACAGTCCATCTGTTTCTGGATGAGAAGGTAAAATCACATGCCAGCAGAGAAAATTAGCTTTGCACTAGATGTTATCTTTTCAATAGTGTGTACAGAGAGCTGAGAATACTGGGTCCAGTCCCTCACTGAGCTTCTCACAATACCAACACTAATTGATAACAGTTGAATTTGGCGCACTTCTAAAACGCAAAAGTACAATCCTATCATAGCTGTGCACTTTTATTTTGTTTCTCTTTGTGTTAGGCTTTGAATCTTGCTTCCATTCAGCCTTCTAACCATTAAGAAGTACTAATATCGACCAGACTGTAACAGCTAATGAGGATGCAGAGCACAGGAAATACTGTGACATGAAGCAGCCTTGTACAGCTTGAAGGGCTGGATAGAGCATGCATTTTCTATGCACACAGGTGTATTTAATCTATCCCTTTCTACACAAAAATGCTGGCTAATTATCATTCCTTCTAATGTCCTTCCCAGGGCAGATCAAACAGCAATGTGGATTTCTACGTGTGATTTTTATACAGTGAAAATCTCCTTTGCAGTTTGAATGATGCCTTTCTGTACGGGAGAATCTCTGGTGACATGGAGGGGGCATCTGGGCCGGGAGCTACCAGTTGCCATGAGCCACAGGGGAATTAGAGCAGATTAACGCTCTGTGAGCACTATGGTCAGGAATCTGACTGCTTGTTTGAGCTGATGCAGCAAGGACTCCTTCCCTCAGCCCCCAGCGGCTTTGCTCTTTGGGGTTCATTGTTCCCCTCTCTCAGCATTAGCCATCCTGACTCTGCTCTGCCACCGCGGTCCTGTCTTGACATCAGAGGAGTCAGCTGCTGTTCAAACCTGTCAACCTCATGTAATTATCCCCCATAGAGTGGTACTTACTGCACATTTCCTCCTCTGATTCTTAGCAAAAGGACATTATCTCAGCCACGCTTTTCTGAAAGGTTAAGCATCTTTCTCTTCAGCTAAGTGGAAGATTGTTCCATTAATCATACCTTTCTGCCTGATGTTTGTCATCTTAACTAATGTGTGTCTCCCTGTGCTAGATTCATCCAGTACTTGTTCCTCCCAGGATTTGTGTCAAAGCATTAATTGCCGTGAAATTTCTTTCATTCAGTTTAATTTCAGGACTACTGCTCAGGCGTTTGCATTTGAGATCAGATCTCAAGACCTACATTTCATCCTCTGTGAGAATACCAAAAGCCAAATACATTCCCTTTTAACAGCTGGCTTCGAAATTCATTTCAGGAGACCAGGCTGAGAGAGGTGAGGATGCCCAAATTGTGCTGCCCTGGGCAGGTCTCTGGCTGGCTCTCAGACTACTATCTAAATTGGTTTTGGAAGTAGATATGTGTGAAACACAGCACTGTATTATGATTGCACACTGTTTGCTTAGTTTTGTGCATTAAGGAGAGAAAGTAACAATAAAAGCACACAGTCAAGAGAAGTGACTAAGTGTAACACATGCTTTGTATCTCTGAGGCTGGAAAACCAACCTGTAAGGATGTTGCTAATAGCAGCGGGTGATACTGTGTCTCAGCAGTCTGCCATTGCACTTGGCTGTGTTTTTGACCTGTGAATCAGAGACGCACAAAGCAAATGCCAACGCAGGGCTGGCACAGTATCTTGCTCTGATTTTGCATAAGCCACACGGTCTGGAGTCACTGCCTGGGTGTCAGCACAAGCCTTGAGCACACGTGGAGCAGTGACCCTGGCTTTAGGGTCTGGTTTGGTGTATTTTCTGCAGCTTCTGTCCGGCTTTGGGAACTGTGGTTTTTCCGTGGTACAAGGGGTGCCTGAGCTGCATGCGGTGACCTACTCACCAGCCACGGTTCAGGCTCGCTCTGCTCTCCCCACCCTCTCCAGCCTCTTCCTGCTGCTCTTTGGTATTCTGTTTGTTCTTTGCATATGATAACACCTCAATTAAAATGTGACTGCAGATGTGTCAGCAAGGAAGGCGCTGAGAAGGTGTTGGCTGATGAGCTGGCGCTGTGTGCCCCACCTCTCTCCCCAGTTTTACTTCAAAAAATTATAATTATTCCCTGGAGTAGATCCCATTTGGCTGATGTCTCACAACTGGAAGCCGCGAAAACCATTATTCTGTGTAAGTTCCTTTTGTGTACTGACGAGAATGATCACACACAATGCAAGCTGCAGAGAGGAAGAATGTTTTTCCTGTAAATGAATCCACACTGCATCACTTGTAGATAAGCCTGATGTTACCCAAACATTTTCCTCTTCATAGTTTAAAGGCAAAGCATGCTGCACCCATGTGACCAATTGCCTACATCTCTTGAGATCTGACTATTTTATGCTATATTTGACTTATGCTAATGAATGAGATGATAATGGGCTGTGCTTCATTTCAGCTTGTCACAGCTTTTGCTAACAGCCTTGTTTTCCAGGCAGCCTTGCTTTGAGTTGTGGTAGAAGTGGAGGAGAAGGTGTTAATGCATCCTTGCTTATTTTAGCAAATGAGTGAATCAGTGGTTTTACTAAAACAGTTCAACGTGTTAACCCTTTGATTCCAGAGCAACACAAAAAAAAATCTCCGTAGAGCAAACAGATGGCTCTGGCATATTTTTAGCCTTTCCCTCTGTTCCCATGGTATTCCAGACTGTGTGGGATTCCCTGTAGACTGTTGTAAGATTGGTGGGCCCAGCCATATATCTTGTTTTGCAACAAGGGAAGTGGAATCCTGTTCAAATCAGCTCTGTTTTAGTAACTTTAAATGAGAGGTTTTCACCTATGGGATTAGGGATGGTGGGGAAGTCTGTAGAGGGATGTTGGTCTTATGGTTCTGGTGCTTGCTCATTGTCAGGTGCTACATTAGATTAGGAGGGACAAAATAAATGAGAAATACTATTCTAGTGATATTGTCTGTATAAGCAATTGATGCATCCAAAGGTGTAGATAGCAGAGGAGAAAATCACCAGGGGTTTGCTGGTCTCCAGCTTGCATATAGGATGGGGGAAAGTAGTTTCTGTAGCTGTGAACGGTCTCTTTGGGATATGTACTCTGAGGAAGTTCTGAAAACTTCTTAATTCCAGGCAATGATTCTTTTTTGGGTGTGGTCACATTCAGCAATATTCACATGCACCCTGTTTCAGGGTTTATTTGTGGTTCTCTCTGGTCATGAAAGGTTTTGTTCAGGCCCAGTGAGGGTGACTTACTGAAGAGGATGCTGCCTGGAGAGCTCTGACAGCTGGGCCACAGGGATTCTAAAAAGGCCTGAGCCTGGGGGCTGGTTAAAGAGCTACTGGTGGCTCTCTGCACCTGGTGGCCGTGGTGCCTGGCACGGCTCAGCTGGCACAAGTCCTGCCTCTGCATTTCACACCGGGAAGGTGTAAATTTACACCCCTTCCCCAGGTGCGGGAAAAGCCAGTCTGTTAAAATCAGGGCGAGTGCAATTCTGCTGCTCTCTGTATAAATCATGTGGGAGCCTTTCTAGTTCCACCCTGCGGCATTTACATGTTTAATCTCTTTTTGCTCTTTTTGAGATTTTTCGCAAATGCTTCTGCTTCAGGAGATCCTGCCCAAATGTCACTGTCGCAGCACAGCCTGACCTTTCCTGCAAGTCCTTGTCTTGCCATTCTAACAGCTCCGAGGTGTTCCCTGCCTGCACCTCAGCGTGAGATGTGCTCACAGACTCCTGCAGTATGAAGGCAAACTGCTGAGATGAATTGTTTATTTCAAATGGCATCTTCTGGCTGTTACTTGGATCCTGCTGTAAGATTTCAGTGGATGGAGCCAGTGTGGGGTCCCTCAGAACTCAATTACATCTGGATCTCACAAATTTTCTTTGTGTTAACAAAATCTCTTCTGTGCTGGTCAATTTTTGAAGAAAATTAAGTGCAGTCAGTAGAAGTCTGAGTTTCTTCTTGCCTGGAAATGGAAACAGGATTCAGTTCCAGTCAGAAAATCTTTGCTGGAAAAAAATACCTAGCTGTTCTGGCAGCATCAGTACAAGAGCTGGCCAGGAGTCCTGAGGGGATTCAGAGCCTTAGAGCTGAGAATCCAGCCCCTCCTGGTTCCTGAGCTAAGCCTGAGCCACAAAGCCTCAGCCTTTCACCTCTGTGTTGCATCCAGAACTTGTATTTTGAACAAGAGGGTCTCTGGTGGAAGAATATTCTGCCTCACTTTATTGTCCACTGCTTTGTACTGCTAATTCCTCCTCATTAGTGTGCATCTCTGCCTTGGTCAGTTTTGATTTCAAAATTGTTTCTTCACACTGAACCTCGTCCCTTTATTTTCGTTGTAGAGACTCCTTACCGTGTTCCTCGGGGACTCTTATGTGTCAGGTAGCAGCAGGGGGCAAACATCTCTGCAACGCGGCCAGCATTGCTGGGAAACCCAGCAGAGAGGAGGCAAATGCTTTGGCTGAAGTGACCTGTGATTAGAACGGAGAAATGTGTTTGCATTGAAAGGATAATCGCCCATTCATCCAAGCAAGTTAAACAATAGGGACAGAGGGTTTGGTTTTCTCCGATTGTTTGCCAAAGCAAAAAACGATTGATGTCTTCTCTCTGAGACTATTGGATGTCTACTGAGGGTTCACTGGAGAGAACCTTGCAGCTGCCAAAAGAACCAGCTAGATTATTGAGCCTGCAGCTCATTTTTTCTGTTCTTGTCCTCTTCCTACAATGAAGAACTAGTTTGCAATCCAGACCTTGTTTGTGCTGTCCCACATGGTGTGGGATTCCCCTTGGGCAGCAATGCAGAGAAAAGCATCGGTCCCCAGCTCAAAACAGTCTCTAGCTCATCATGATGGCTTATGATGTTAAGCGCTGGAGACCATGGTATGTTCCTTGTGCTGCCTGTAGGTATTAAAACAATCACAGGGGCACTTCAGCACTGAATTGTGGCAGCAGTTGGTTTTGCAGCCGTGTCCCTTGCAATGGGATCAGCATCTCAGGAGCCTGACGTGCCCAGGACAGGCGCATCCTGTGCGTTCCACGGCTGCAAAAAGGGGCTGAGTTGCCCATTCCACAAATTGAGCTTAATTTTAAGTAATGCCTTCAGTCTGGAATTAACTAGGAAGAGCTTCTTGACATCCCAGAAAGCTATTAGTAAAAACACATGATCAAGTGCATTACAGTCTCAAAACTCTGTGCAAATATGCAGGGATTTATGCACAATACATATATGTATATTAGTGCACAAACTCTATGCAAGTATCCACCTAAACATAGTCCCAGTTGATTAAAGTCCTTGTAGCCCCTGACCTGTTGTGGGAGCTGTGTTGATTAGCGCTGGCTGAAGCTGTGAGTACTAGTAGCATAAATTCCATCAGGCTGTTCTGTAAATTCTTCATCATCTCCTGCACGGATGTCAGTTACTTGCATAATAAAATCTAATTGTAAAGCTGGAAAATTAGATTTAGGGAAAACTGGAGACAGAAGCACTTTGCTCAGGTGATAATTTCATTTACTGTTAAGACTTTGCTTAGACCTAAATGTGAACGTATTCTCTGTTCTTCCATTATACACACTTTCAGGCATACAACATCTTATTTAATTTGATTTAAAATGTATGTTGTATATGGGTGAGCAACTGGCAGACTACAATCATTGGATCAGCTTTGAGAAATAAACTTAATGTGCCCCATTCACTGAGAACCTCCAGTGACACTGCTGTGTTATAGCACAATATTAAGCAGTGTAGAGGTTTCTCAGCTGTCTCCAGGAATCTGTGCATTAAAACCTAAATCATAATTTGTTGCCTCTTAGCAAGAGACCTACAGGAAATAGGATTCTCTAAAGCAACCCTGCGAGCACCTGCAATAGTATTTGCTGACATGACCAAGATGGGAGCTTGCCATTAGTCAGAAAGAGTTACAGGTTGATGTTGTAACCTGGTACACTGGTGTCTGATTAGATTTTGTTGCTGTGTTGCATGTGAGTAAAAAAATGTTCATTTTCTCATAATCCAGATTTGCTTGTTCCTAAATGAGGCCTTTGGCTGATCATGACATTTAGGGGCACAGAGAGAATTCATAAGCACTGAGAGCATCTGAAGGAAGAAGTGTCATGCGCACACATCAGTGCATTATCTGCAGGGCTTTAAGAAACTGCTAGGGTTTTGTGAGCATGAGAAGAGAAACTGGGTCATGTGGATTCATTTGCTGCATATCTTTCCAGCTGGGCTTTTGCTGCTGCTCAGACTGACACATCTGAGCTCACGTTGCAGACTCCAGGACTGCACATCCTACGTGTCTGCTGTCCTGGCCTCCTGCGCTCCCCCGGTTTATACTCCAGAGTGTCTGGGGGCCCAGGTCCAGGTCAGGGTTGTACTGCAGTGGATGGTGATCTCAGCAGCAGCCAGAGGCTGCCTGTGCCTCAGCGAGGAACCTGCTGGGCACAACATGCACAGGGACATGCAGAGACCTATTATACAATGTCACACAGCCTGTTTATCACAGAGAGGAGAATAGCCAGAGCTGGGGTGTCCCAGCCCTGTGCCCACCTCCCCGGACTGTTCTGCCTCTCTCCTTCAGTTACTTGTTTCTCTATTCCTTTATTCTAGACAGCACATCACACAACAGCCTGTACTGTCTAGACTGCTTTTCTCCCACTTTTTCAAAACCCTCATGAAGAATCTGCCAGACCTTCTTTGGGGCAAATGCCAATTTGGTGGCTGTGTTTAAATTCAGTGTAATCTCATTTTATGGCGAGTAGTGATCAGAAAGGCTAAACTGAAGCTGAGATTATAAGCAATAAGTACATTGCTTGTTTGCAGAGTATACTGAACAGAACCATTCTCTTTCATCGCATGAATATTTGTATTCTCTGCTGCGGTGAGGAAGTTTCATTTGATCCCAAGTGCCCACTGAGTTTTCTGTCCTATAGTCTGGATTCTTCAGGGAATGAGGCATCTATGGTTGTGCACACCTTTATCACTCTTTTCCCAGTAACATTTGATGAGAGGGATGGAGATCACTAAGGTTTTAAGTTCCTATGAGCTGCACACTCAGCAAGGGCTCCTAGGGAAGGAGATCCTGTTAGCACCCTGCTCTAAGATGAGAGGCTAGATTGCAGATTCACCCCTTATTAAGCTCTTGAGACCCATGCAGGAGAGTATTAATGTGTCCCAGCTGCACAAGTGTTTTGCTCAGAGCACGTCTTACTCAGCACCAGATAATCCAGCTAAAAAACATGATTTCTCCTTGCAGAACAATTTGTTGGCTGGTTCAAGTGATCTTTACAGGTATTTTTCCACTTGGGGTTTTCTGTAGAACATACAGGCTAGCTGAGCAACAGATGAAGCGCCAAGCTCAACATATACTTTATGATTTTTTTTTTTTTTTTATAGGTGGAAAAACTGGCAAAATACTTGGACCCAAATGATTTGGGAAGAATCAATTTTAAGGACTTCTGTCATGGAGTTTTTGCTATCAAAGGTATGTGCATTTTTCTTAAAAATACTCCACTTCAGTTCCACTAGTGTTTCTCTGGTTGTAGAAAACGTAATGATGAAAGACATCCTCTCTCTTGACTGTGGTTATTCCTGGGGACAGTCAGGCAACTGGGAACAGAGCCACTATATTTTTCCGTTTTGTGCATCTCATGTATCAGTTGTAAGCAGTGCTAGAATCCCTGCATGCACAGGTGCTTGTGTATTGGTTTACTGTTGGTTTTTCTGAACAAATGTGATGTGGTTTAAAGAGAAATATAGCAGAATAATGAATAGCTTTGTGGTTAGCAGGCAGTGCCAAAGTATGATACTTCCAGGTTCTCATCTGTTTCTACCCTTGATTTACCTAAGGAAGTTAGAGAGCCCTTGGGCTTTAGTTTCTCTGCTAGGAAATATAAGACTATTCTACTCCTCTTGAGGTATCCACAAGGTATAGTTAACACATATTTTCAAATTACTTGGGGACATGTGTTGGAATGGTTAATTACATGTTGGCCATGCAAGCCCTGAAGATAGAGACCAGTTGGATCAAACCAGCTCCTTTGCAAGGAAACACAGTACTTGACAGAAGAGAGAGACATTCTAATGCTTCAGAGCTCAGCCAAAGGATAACAAAGCAGTGAAGAGGGACTTCAGCTGTTTTGCTGCTGATTTGTTTTCTGGCTTCGTATAGCAACACAATCCAGCCTGCTCTTTTCTGGACGCATAGTATGTCCTTAGTAAAGTGCCAGAGTGCTGTCACAGCCCAGAGGCTTCACTTCAGGGACAGGGTGAATGTCACAGCGATCATATTGGAATTCCAGGAGAAGCCTCTGAAGAGTCTGCTATGATGAGATTATTACAGAGCCATAATGATGCAAGAATGTAACACCACAGCAATTTTAATTAAATTTTATGGCAGCCAGGGACAGTGTATAATTATGTAAAATTACAGTGAGAATCTGCTCTCAGTCCATGTTCATCAAGATACCTTCCAAGGTAACACTGATGTGTTTGAAGAGAAGGCACTAGAAAACCCAGAAGAAACGTTAATATGTTAGCATATAGAAATCTATATATTAGAGGTTTTCCTTGTCCAGGAAATGCTTTAGCAAACTGGGTTCTAGGTTAAATAAAATACAAGCTCTGGAGATCATCTGATAATTCAGAGTCTACAGATGTGCACAAATGCACAAAATATGGTCAGGAAGGGAAAGATGCGACCCAGAAGAACATCTCTGCTGTAATAACCTTGTCCACAGTGGGCAATACCCTCGGTGAAGGAGTGGGCAGCTACATTCTGTTACTGTGAGGGGCAGCGTGTGCATATTGACAGTTATTGGACAGTGATGACACCTTGAGAGTTTTCATCCTTGCTCACCTTGTGCGAACTGATTCATGTATTCATATCCTAAGGTCTAGTCCTGCAAAGACGTGACTAAATCAAACTCTCTGGAATACCTTGTACTCCAAGTTTACGAGTAGCTTGAAGTCCTTATGTGGAGCATATTACAGGTGGGGTCCAAATCTTATGCTTGGTGGATATTAGTTTGTATATGTGAACAAGGCAATCATCCAATTCTGCAGCATCACCTAGAGCTCTCTCAGCACATCATTAGCGTTGTCAACACTTACACAGTGTCAGTGCCAAGCGTGTATAATCACAGGAGCAGTTGTATCTATTTCTGATAAGACATTGTTATTCATACTTTCACAGCAGCTCTTTAGGAAAGCTGGTTCTGTTGCTCACCTCACAGCATGGAAGTTTTATTGGCCTTTAGCTACCAGCCATGTTTTTCTTACAAATAAAATTGGTCATCTTAAAATTCAGACAGGATATCTCTACCTTTTGGAATGGAAAGCTGCCACCGTGTTGTTACCTCTCACTTTTCAGTGCAGCCACATCCCATGGGTAACAGCAGGCTTGTTAGTGAACAAAAAGCAATTTGTCTTGGCAGCAAGAGATTATAAATATGATTCTTTAACATCTCAGCCTATTGCAGTTGCTTGGGGCGATCAGATTAATAGAGCAAAATGAGATCCTATTATACCAGTGTTTTTCTTCAGTAATGGAGTATGAAGCCATGTTATTCTCAGCACTGGAAGCCAAATGTTTAAATTCAAGCTTTACTGTAATAATGCCTTGCCATATTTCTTATTTGTAGGACTTCAGATTCATTTGTCTCATAGATGCTTGCCTTTATAGAATGCTGAAGAAAGTTTTTGCTACACAGAGGTAATAATAGTGTTGTGAGGGTTTTTGGTAGTTCAGTTAAAGCATGAGGTTTGAAGCATCTGGAACAAGAGTGGTAAAGAATTGACCTCTAATGATGTTGATTTAGGCATTTCAGATCCAGGTACAGATCTTAGCAAAAAACTATATGTTGGAACCTGAAAACATCCCAAACATTGGAGTGTTCAATGTCTGCTTTGCAACTGGTTGGTAGCAGCTCTTGCTTCGAGGAGAAACCCCAAACTGTGGATCTAAAATCTCCATAAACCAGGGCATTGTTCACTCTTGGATGGTACAAATGAAAAGGGTTGTGTTCCCTTACAAGTGGACATCGACCCTTGGCTCCTCCTTAGTGCCTCTCAGCTGGGTAAACCTCATGACATATGAGTCATGTACCTCAGAGCAGCTGCTGGGACTATCAGGTGGAAAAGGCAATTAACCTTCAGCTGCTGAGTAGGAGGAACTATGGGGAAGGATGTGCTGAGGAGTCTCACTAGCAACAGGGACCTTTGGAAGTGATGGAGAGGACTTTTTCAAGTGGAGGTATCTGTGCTAGAGGGGAGAAACTCATTCCCACTGTGTCCCTGGGGTGGAATACTGGACAATCAGGGTGCTTTCTATTTATGGGAAGCTTTGTTTCTTTCTACTGGTCCTTTGTGGATTAAAGGACTTTGGCTCAGCATTTGTGCTGAGCCCCTGCTGTCTAGGCTGCTTTCCCCATGCAATTAGGCTCTGCCAGAGCCAGGGACAGGCTTGCCATCAAACTTAAAGCTTTGCAGCAATTTCATTGGAATGCCAGAATATGAAGCTTTTACTCCTGCTGAAGCTGCCCTCCCTATCTGCTCACTGCATAGCTTTATTTCTAACAACTGCATCAATCTGGAGAGCAGTTGTCATTAAATAACACCTGTACCCTCTTACGTAGCAGCTGTGTCAAAGCCAGTGCTATCTAAGAAGTGGCACTGCTTAGAGACTTTGAGAGCAGCCGGAGCATCACTCAAAGGCTGAATTCCCATTGATTTCAGCAGGGTCAGCGTGAGATCCGTTACTGTTTGTTCAGTGAAGTCAATGACTGGTTTTGCTCTACTGAATTTATTGTACTGATCCAGCAAATATTTTCTGTCCCTTGTAATACTTAAAGGCTTCAGTGGAACTGTTATTTCTGATGTGCAGCGCAGGGTGGTGGGTTCCACGGCCAGATGTGTTTGCAGGACCAGGATCTTGGTACATTTAGCAGGGTCTAATTAGGTCTGAACTGTTCCTTCTGTTTTAAGATTTGTGTTGTCTTTCAAGTAATCTCTGCTTTGATACTCCACTTAAAACCCCAAGCCCTGACAAATAAAAGGTGAGCTCCCCCTACTGACCTTGGTGTTGAAGCTCCCAGAGATGAGAGGGTACAGCACAAATACAAATCAGTGCAGAATTAAAAGGTAAAGGCAAATGTATTCCAAGTTTATAGCTTATTTCAAGCATGAAAACAGCACTGCTGTGTATCAACCTGAGAGTAATGGCTTTCATAATGGTAGAGACTGAGCCACCTTAGCACAGAGCATTTCTGCATAATGAATCTTTGTGTAATAGCAGAATCACTATTTTTTCAGATGAAATCGTACAGCCTGTTTTTCTCCTGGAGCAAGAGAGTCTTTTCCTCATCTTGTAGAAGTTTTAAGGACATTTAAGTTACGCTTTGTTATGATATTTGGAAATGGAGAGTTCTTGGAGCTCCTTCATAGTCATTAACCGTGTGGAAGAAGCAGAGTTGTTAATTTATATGCTTCTCCACCTGCAGCAATAGCAACCTTTGAATCCTCAAAATAGTAACACAGACCATTATTTACCTTCAAAAATCCATCTCTCTGCTTCCCTGGATCTTTAGGATCTTCCCCTTCAGTGACTTATAACACACTTTCATCACTGTTGATGAGGAGTGGCCTGAGAAGACCAGCCACACCATCCTCCAGAGTTAAGAGTTTCTGATTTGTGTCTTGACAGGGATAATTCACACTTTCTTATGTTCCTCTGTTATCTGTGGCTCACCTGCCTCGTGGATGGGTATCAGTGTGCAATGTCACAACCAAATGTGTTGCATTAGTGATGGGATGGAAGAGAGAAATACTGCTGGATAATTGCAGCTTCCAAGTAGGACAGTGTACAACACGTGCTGAGGTGTCACACAGCTTAGGCCTAAGGCTGTAAACTGGTTATTCTAAAATAATCTGGCCTGATATTCCTGCCTTCTGCAGCTCAACATGCCAAGTGCAGTCATTTGTAATTAATGGGGAATGAGACATTTGGTGATTTCAGTGTTTCTATATTTGTCTCAGGTTTTCAGATGAGAGGAGGACTGAGGGAAACACAGACATTGATTTTTCCAGCTGTTAATGTGGTTGTTAACAAAAGCAAACAGAGAAGCTGGAAATCTCTGGTTGATGTGCGTAGATATTTGCTTGCCAAACACTATGCTGTTTTTGAAGGGGAATTTGTGACATTTAGGTACTGCCCTCTTGTCACTAGACCAGAGGAAATCAGAAGCAGCTCCACTACTAATGTGCAACAGACACTGGCTCATGCCAAGCCTGCAAATCCAGTGTTCGACTTCAGAGTTTTGGGTTGCTCAGGGGTGGGTTTCTATCCCGCAGGATAGTTTGCCAAGCCAAGCAATGCTCAGCTTTTCATTGCAGTATCCACACTGAGAGTCAGCGTTAGCGGAACTGCACTTATTTAAGTGCCACACGCTGAATATGTGCTGTGCAGAACTCCAAGGGCAGGGCTTTGCTACAGCTATTTAAACATATTCCAGAGCTAACTTTCAAGCTTTTGTGCCTACAGACTAGCTAAAAACCAGTTTCTTCCTCTATTGTGCATAGAGTCTCTGGGAAGATAAACTCTCCGCCTATCCATTTGCTCTCATTTCTCTTTGCCAGGCTGTGAGGAGTTACTAAAAGATGTCCTGTCTCCTGAAAACTCCGGGCCTCCGCACTATGAGCCACAGTATGTCGATTACTATTACCAGGTAAGAGAAGCACTAATTCTGTCTCGTGTCAGTGGGCTGAGGAAGACTCTGGAGTGATGTGTAGGTGCGTCATTGTAAAGGCTGTTGTTTTACTTTGCCTATTGACTCCTCCTTCCCAGATTCATGGCTGTTAGCAAGTTTTCCACACTGA
Source organism: Patagioenas fasciata (assembly GCF_037038585.1). Taxonomy (NCBI): domain Eukaryota; kingdom Metazoa; phylum Chordata; class Aves; order Columbiformes; family Columbidae; genus Patagioenas; species Patagioenas fasciata. Next base: position 4,036,218 of record NC_092537.1, on the reverse strand, counting down.
TTTAAGATGCATTTAACACAGGGTAGCTGTTGGTTAGTGTGAGAGTATTTAGGATTTGGATAGCATTGCTCTTACAAAACTCACTGTTTGCTTGGCTGTGAAGGGAGACAAGCTCGCTGGCACCACACAAGTGGAAAACACTGATTTATATCTAATTAAATAGTCCAACTTTGTAGCTGAACAAGTCCTCAGAGACCTTCTGCAGATAATAAACAGGGACTCAACAGCTGCTGGGAAGCAGGAACAATATACCTTTGGTAACCTTGATAGTATTTTGGCTGATGGGTATAGCATATTTTCAGGCTATTAAAGGTCTGCATCTGTATCCATAATTTGACAGCGTCTGCACAATCTAACAAGCAGGACAATATTAAGCTTCCTTAAAACATCTGTTTGTCTCTCCTTCATTTTACTTTGGTTTTCATCACCTCCACCCATGTAAATTCTTAAGATTAAAGCTACAGTTAGCATTGTACATTCAGATAAGGATTGAATGTCAATGGTGTTATGAGACTGCAAGTGATCCTGAAATCAGCAGGGAAAGCATTTTACCTTCCCAGATGATGAAGTGCAAGAAAAATACTGATGTATTGAGGAAAGACATGCGATAAGCATGCTGGTTTTACAGTACTGCATGGTGTTATACAAAACGGTTTCCAGTGTTCTTACAGAAAGTATAGATACATTTCCTTCAGTTTAGTGCTGAAGATGTCTGTCACAAGACGGAAGGAGCCCTCCAGGACTGCAAGCGGTAGGGCAGAATTTGGTCATAAATTTATTTAAGAAGGAAGAGTTGTCTGGGCTTGCTGGCTCTTTTGCTTGGTGAAAATGCTCGACTGGTTTCAGCACCTGGGCTGTGACAGGCTGACACCACCATCACTCTGCTTGTTTATAAAACCCTATTTTTTGTAACTGATGACATAGATACCCGCCATGCTGTTGCTTGGTTACCTTAATAGGTATCATAAACCAAATGTCCTGTTTTGCAATAGATGATAGAGGCTATAAAATGGATACCAGGCTCTCTGCAAACACTAGATGTTCCCTGATTGCTATGCAGACATTGCAGGCTGGTTCTGATGCTCTTTGAAGTCCAACGGCATGGTCATTGGGTCTTTATTCCTCAGGGATTTGACATCTGCAGTCACCCAAAGCTGTGCTGTGGAGAGTGCTTGAAGATAAACTGTGAGATGGCTGCAAACCACACTGCTCCTGCCACCCATCTGCCTGGAGAGCCCAAGGGTGGGAGCTGCAGCTGCTAATCCTGATCGCAGCCGATGAGTTTCTTGTCTGAGTTCTAGATTCGTGCATCTGGGAGAGGAAGGGAGCAGAGGGTTGACCCCTCCTGTTCAGGAAGAGCTGATCTGGCAGTGCTGCAGTGGAAGCCTTGCTGATTGCTCCTGAGTAGGACTTCTGATGTCCACCAGCCACCCTGTGTGGTCCCTGCAGTGGGTGGCATCACTGTGGTGGAGCCCAGCAAATGTGTTTGCCCATTTACTTGGGCCAATGCAGTATTTGTGCAGCCTCTGAGCAGAAGCAGGTTCTTTCCCAATTGCCTGCAGGACAGATGAGCCATTGTGGTGGGGAGAGAACATTGTTGTACACCCCGCGCTAGTCCCACAGCTCCTCTGCACAGCTGCCCTCCAGAGGGGACCGTTTCATATTCAGTCTCCAGGTCTTTCAGGTGCAGTTTGGAAACCGTTCGCTAGATGTCAGTTGAAGACTGGGAAAAGCATTGAGTCAGGCTGCAGAGGGTATGTTGGCACATACAGAGAAGCTGGTCCAAAGAAGCTTGGGAGGATGGGACTGCAGTTCGGAGTTAGCAGTTGTAGACACTCGCAGCTCTAGGACCTATAAATAAGCTCTCTGCGTGTGGACTCGGAGACTGTTGATTGGGCTAAGGTCTGTGTTGTGCTCCATTTGAGGCACTGCTTCAGTCAAGCACAGGTGATTGTGTAATTTGTCTCTTACAGCCTTTAGAGAGAGAACAGAAATGCTCTGAATTTCCAAAAAGTTAATTTATCGATCCTGAATTCCTTTCATAGCTGCTATGGCCTCACCGCTTGTTTTGGCTCCAGTCTGAAGGGAGACAAAAGCCTCCCTAGCCCAGTGTGCAGGGTTTGCTTTGTGGCAAGCATCTGGTAGCACTTGAGAGCCCTTGGATGGCCTTTTGGAGACAGTAACCAACAGCAAGTCCACAGCTGAAGTATGTGTGTGAAAACCCAGACCCAGATTGAGCCAGCTCAAACAAAGCAAAGTGTCTGTGTCTGGTATTCCCGAATGGCTGGCTCGGAGCCTTCCCGGGCACCTGGCCAGCCGGCAGCACTAGCCACAGGACTCTGAGGGAATTAGGCCGGCTGCATCTGCAGCTCCCTGACCAAGGTTTGCATTGCAGGCCCTAGGAAGCAGTGACCTGGGTCTAGGTGCTCTTTTGTCTGAGCATCTATGTTTGGGGAAAAGGGAATCAGCAACAGGAGTTGGATTATTCAGCTCTTCACGTGGTGTATTTTAGCTGTTCAGATTTGAAGGGGGCCTGGGTCTAGATCACCTGGATAGGTGACAGGAGATTGAATGACAGATCTTGGAGCCTCTCACCACCAGCTAGCAGGGTACCTATTCAAGTAACTACTTATAGTGGGACAGACGATGTATTTTTACATGTAATTGCATTTTCGTCTGAAATCAGTGCCCAAATGCCATACATGCAAACCCAGTGAAAGAGCACGCTGCAAGATGTGGTAATAGTGGGGTCCTTTTTGAAACAAGGGTGTTTGTTTCTTATTAAAAGTTGCTGTATTGAGTCGCTGCTTCCCATTTTTTCTGCTGTTCTAACCTGTAAATAAGAGTGTGAATCTGCCTTTTAACAGGGTACAGGACAATTGTTGCATGTCAAAGAATGAGCTGTTTTTTCAGTCCTGTGTGTGTTTGCCTGCCTGCCAAGTGATTAATTACACTGTATGAACAGCAGAAAAATTGTTGAAACATGACAAATTAATTGTGTTTGCATCTGGGATGGAGCTGGGACTACTGGCTGATCTGCTGCTTTGAAAATATTTTCAGTAGCAATTAGGAGTCCCCCACTGGCTTCTGAAATTTTTTTTCCCCGCGAGCTGCTTGAGGTTATCTGCTAATATCTGTGTCAGAACAGGGAGGGCCTCTCTGCACTGGAAGAAGACTGTGATCCAAATGGCTTTTTCGTTAGGCTGTAGAAGAGCGTAGCAGTCTGGGACACAGCCAGCCTGAGGAAAGGTGGAGGGCCATTTGCATAGGTCTCCTTAGTCAGCCTGAAATTGCAGGTTTTATCTCCAGTTGTGCCATGTATTGCTATTTATTGAAAAGCAAAGCCCAGAAAAGCGTTGAATATTTTATCGAGCTCAAACTTGCAATTCTCTTCTTCTTGTTCTCCTTTTTTGTCTCCACTGAGCACATCCCATTCGCCAGGCCTGCCAGCGCTTGCAGCAACTCTAGCAGTGGCTCCACCTTGACACTGGTCAAGAGTTGCCAGTGTTCTTGGGCAAGATGATTGACCTCATTTGTCAAGAGGGTTTTCTTGATGCTATTTTTTTCTAACATTAAACCCAGGCGTTGCCTAACTGTTAATGCAAAATACATCTTCTGCTTTCTGTGATAGCATTGGCAGACACTCCTATCTGAGCACAGGCAAAGACGTTAAGATGTTATTAAGTTGGAAATACCTTTTCAAGCGAGAGCCGAGAGAAAAAGCGGTGTATGTGGTGAGAAGCAATATTAAATACAGCAAATTGAAGCTTTTTTTTCCCTCTGTTTCTTATCAGCCCGCAGTTTTCTCCACCACCCACACTCTCCCAGTCACTCTTGGCTCCCATTGTGTTTTCAGCCTCGCGTATGAAGACTTCCCTCCCCGTGCTCGAGACATTTGGGATGTTTATGCTACACAGCGATCAGCACGGTGTGTGTTTGCAAACTCCTTCCCTTCCCAAGCTGCAGGTGGACTCTTCTGTCCTGCTGTCGCTGTGGGACCCGCACTGGGACTATGAGCAGCTCCTCCTACTGTCTCCTCAAGCAGCTGAGAGAGAAGCTGTGTCTTCATTCTCTCAGTAGTCAAAACTTGGGACATGCATGTCCCAGTACTTCAACTGGGGAATGTTCTGGCTTGAGCCTCTCTCTTGGGTACACCAAGGGAAGCAGACGTTTCCCTGTTTTCCCTGGTCAAATCTAGAAGTCTGTTTTATGTTTGGTGCTCCTAAATCGCCCAGATTCCCTTTCCCTTCAGCTTCTGCTGCATCCCCTGGGTAATGAGTACACTCAGCACCTTCAGGGACAGCCTTTTGGGAGGCCCAGCCTAGGGATTGATCCCAGCCCAGGAACTGATCCCAGCCCCTGCTGAAATCAGTACAAAGACTTCGCAGGCCATGGCAGGAGTGAGGTCAACGCCTTGGTGTGTTCCTGAGGGAGTCATTGCCTGAATCGCTTGCTGGAGCTGGGGGAAGAAAAGCTTGATACAGCGAGAAAAGTTCACGTTCCTAGGTAGGACCAGGCAGGATTCTACACAGGGAACACACTGTCTGCACTGATGAGAAGTTTCTTGGAACCTCTAAGGGCAACACTCTCAGCAATTCATTTTTTCCTATTTTTTTTTTTTTTCCCAAGCACCAGAAAGCAACATTAACTACAACTGCCAAGAAACCCCCAGCGAACAATTACCCAGAGCAATGAACAGCACAGCGGGCCCCCATTTGGGACTAATTTACATGGAAATTGCCTGCATTCACCTGGCAGTTTTCTGAATTATATTTTTTTATGTCTGTGCATACATGCTAAAATAAGTGTCCTTCCTACAAAACACCTGCATAAAAATAATCTCCCTTTCTGGCTGCTGAAGCTGATTACGAAATGCTGCCCTGAAGAACCTCTGTACAGAGAATGAGCAGTTTTGCATTCGGGGCAAGGTAGGCATCTTCCAACAAAATAAACACTGACTCCTCCAAAAACAACCATAAGAGACATTTGAGGAGTATTTTCTTTCTCAAAACCAGTTTGAAGTTTTGATTTGGTGGAACATCATGCACTGACATTTTTGAAGGGGAAATTATTTTTTCCCTGATTTGTTTTTGGTTGCTTGTTGTATAAAACACATAGAACACAAAAGAAGTGAAACACTCCGGCCCAGTCAAAAAATATTTCTTCTATTTCTCAAAATGTGGTTTGGATTTTGTTTTGAGAAAAATGTGAGGGTTTGACCTTCTCATCCTGAGCTAAGCCAGGAAAATATTTTGAAATCTAAGAGCTCCCAGGCTCGGAGAAATGTTTTCCCACCTCGTTCTTGCCATAACAGCCCAGTAGATGAGCTTTGCTCCCTCCAAATGCAAACCCACCGTGTGAGCCCAGCAGGAGACTCCGCAGGGCTGGGCTGACCTGAGAAAGATGCTGTTTGAGTATCTATAGCCCCAGAACAGAGCATCCCAGTGCAGGAGTGTGTATTCATCTTTTGGGGGCTGGGAAGCTGGGCTGAATTGGTGTGTATTGGCGTTTTTTGCACAAATTCTGCCAGTTAGCTGGTTTAAATTTTAAGCACCTGCTCTTGCAGGTGAACTGCTGTAATACAAGCTTAAATCCATAAGGGACCAAACATTATTCACTTCTCACAGGGACTTGTCTGAGCCAAAATGTGCTGTTTCTTAGGGCTATATTGCCCTGGGTGGTTTGAAATGGGTGGAAGTGTGGCTGCCTGGGTCAGCCATCCTCGCTGTGACTTGGTGATGGAGCTGAAGTTCCAGCTGTCGTGTCCTTCCGGGTATCCACAGGAAAGTCACCTCCTGCACTCATATTTGTTATTATCAATTACTCTTTTGGGAGTGTTTCTGCTCTGTGCCCCAGGTAGGGTTTTGTATAGCATTCAAAAGCTTTACCATTTGAAAGCCTGTCACCTGTCTCTTTGACAGAACCTCTGTTTAATAGACATTTTATGTCTTATCTCTATGTTTTCTTTCTGAGGCATTATCTTCAAGCTTTTAATCTGCTGATTTTCTGACTGAGCAGAGTTTTGGGGGTGTTTTCTCTGGAATTGTCAGTTGCCATGGTAAAATATTCCTCCCATCCTTGTATCTTCATGGATAAACCAATTTAGGCTGTGGCTCCGTCTTTGGACTCAGCTGTGAAATTACTGGAAACTAAAAGTTGGTCTTTTTCTACCAAGGAGGTCGCATCACTATTGATTTAATCCTTCAGGTAAGTATGGCTTTGTGGTTTAGTCCTTTTTGCCTTTTGTTTGCTGTACTGAAAATCTGTCCGCTTTAATTTGCGGTGTGTCTTGAATACAGCATTCTTAACAACATGACCAAAGGAAATATTATGACAGCGCTTCACTGTGTACTGTACTCCAGTGAAAGAAATACAACTGCTTGGGCGGAGGGCGGTGAACGACTCTCAACTCTGATAAATGGCCTTTGGGGAATACCGAAACATCTGTAGTAAAAGTAGCCACAGAAGAGGCAGTGCATGTCACGTTTGGTGGGTTTCTGGACACTTGTGTGACAAGATGAGGACATCTTTGCCCTCCAGTTCATAAACTTGAAATTAGCTCTTTTCCTCCCCGTTCTTTTCCTCCCCGTTCTTTTCCTCCCCGTTCTTTTCCTCCCCGTTCTTTTCCTCCCCGTTCTTTTCCTCCCCGTTCTTTTCCTCCCCGTTCTTTTCCTCCCCGTTCTTTTCCTCCCCGTTCTTTTCCTCCCCGTTCTTTTCCTCCCCGTTCTTTTCCTCCCCGTTCTTTTCCTCCCCGTTCTTTTCCTCCCCGTTCTTTTCCTCCCCGTTCTTTTCCTCCCCGTTCTTTTCCTCCCCGTTCTTTTCCTCCCCGTTCTTTTCCTCCCCGTTCTTTTCCTCCCCGTTCTTTTCCTCCCCGTTCTTTTCCTCCTCGTTCTTTTCCTCCTCGTTCTTTTCCTCCTCGTTCTTTTCCTCCAATACAAAAGAGCTGTACATACTGCTAGGAACTTTCCCACTTACCTTAAAAAATTCTTCTATAGGAGAAATTTTACAGGAATCGTTTCTGTCACAGCTGCTGCTATAGCCACAATATTTTAGGGTTCAAACGTGTGCTTTCAGTAGCCTCAAGAGCTGCCACCAAAATGACCCATGCACTTCATGAAATTGCCCAACACTTGTCTTAGTTATGAAAGTTTTAAGACACCTTACCCACTTCCTTCTTCTTGCATTTCACCCCCAGTCCTCGCAATGTCCAAAATCCCCACAAAACCACCTGGAATTTGGCCAACCCATTCAAGTGTCCCCCCAGCAGTGCTGAGTCCTGCCGGAGGCTGCGCAACTGTTCCAAATTAAACCATGGTACTCAACTGGGCTCACAGAGCTAACAAATCTTGATTATCTTATATATTTTTAGAAGCTGGAGAAGAATCAAAACGTGATTTTATTTTTACATGCTGCAGTGGAGACTGTATTTGTCTGGGTGGAGACAGGGTTTGCCAGTGCGGTCACACATCTGGGCTGCGATAAGCGATTTGTAACTGAACAGGAAGAAAAAGTAGGCCAGCCTACAAGAGAGTATCGAGGAATTACTCCTGAGGGATTTGTGCTACACTGCCTCCAGCAGCTGAAATAACAGCATGAAATTGCGATTAAAAATTAAAAAGAGAGATGGGCTATTTGACCTTCTTTTAATCAGGGACACAGAGGCCCTGTCTAAAATAAGAATGCGGAGAAATGCAGCTTCTGTGGAGTGACTGCCTGCCAAGAAGAGGCTGCTGGAGCTCATCCTAAGTTAGGTGGCAGAGGCAGATCATTCCTTCCCATGGGATGCAGTCCTGGAGAGCCTGGACCAATTTGGGAGCTGTGTGGACACTGGTGGGCAGTGCCACCGGTCTGGGTCAGTGCCACCCGGTCCCAGGACGGCCACCTGCGGGCAGCACTTATATGTAGAGTGAAACAGTCCATACTCCAAGAGCTACAGTCTGAACAGATGGGAAATAGGAAAGAAACCTGCAACTGTTACATTTTCTAAGTTTCCAGAAGTCCAGGCAAGATTAATCAGGCCCCTGAGAGACCTTGTTAATTAGGAGTTTTGCTATTTGGCTCACCTTTTTGTCCAAACTGTTATCGTAATTACCCAACTGACTGTCGTATCAGCTGGGGAACAGGCCATGAGACAGAGAAACCTGTTTAGGTGGATGTGTACACTGGATCCAGGCTTGTTTTGGTCCTCAGTGTTATGATAAGCTACTCGCAAGAATAATAACATAACCATGGCAATGTTGATACAGAGTTGACGCAAATGCTGATGAGCGTTTTGGGCTGACAGTGTGAACCTGGCAGCCTAGTCCCAAACCACCATGGGAGGTGTTTGGAAAGGGCACGTGTGAAGTAGACACAATAAGGTAAAAAGAGCATATCAAACGGGGGATTCCTTGGAGCTTTTCCCAGTCTGTGTAAACAGGACTGTGATAACAAGCAATTTGGCTTTGCAAGAGTCTTTGGTTTGTTCTTAGCCATGGAGCCCAAGAACCTGCAAGGAGACATCCCCAGGGTGAATCCTGGGCGTTTCTTGCCTTTCTACATGAGTCTCAGGTCACTCAACATGTTGTTTGGGGCAAAGGCTTTCTCAGGATGTGTTTGCACAGCACCATGTAGAGCCAAAGTGGGATAATGACTGGAAGAGAGAAAGTTTGCAGGCTCTGCGTCCTTTGATAGATACATCCCAAATACATAAATATGGTGTAAATATATTGTAGGGCTTTATCCAGCCATTTTTATAGAATAGTGCGATACTTAGGTAAACTTTCGTGCCCACAGCAGAAACTCATTCATAACACCTCATTTAAAATGGGGGGAATTTTTCAATTTATACATACTGAATATGCTACTACCTTCTTCCGGGAGCAGAGAGGGCATGTTTGCCTTGTTTTGGTTATGAATAGAGCAATAGACAGAACCTGAATTATTTTTATATATTCTCCCCAAGAAGTTTCCTGTATTGGTAGCTGTTCTGCATTTATTAATGGCATGGATACGTTGAAAAAATCACTGCTGCTTGTTGCTCCAATGAGTTTTTCATTACTGTCACCTTAAAGGCTAATGTCATTCAGAAAGATCTGTTGGGGTAACTAGGGCATGTGTCTTTCATCAGGAGATGGACCATATGGTTACAATGCCCTAAGGCACACTCACGGAAAAGTCTGGCGCATGGAAGTTGGGAACCTGTCCAGAATGGGGAGGGGTGTTTAGGAACCACTAAGAACTGCTGGTCAGATTCTTAGATGGTGAAAATCAACCTAGGAGCATGAAAGATGTAAACCTATGTTCCTTCTGTGTTTTTATTTTCCTGACTTAGAGCCAGGGCATTACTTGCTGTACTGCTGAGTGATGTGTTTTTCCTCTAGGTTATATGTAGTCTCATAAGATCAAAAACCTATACAGAAAGAGGTGGTCTCTCTTGATTGTATTTCAATAGTGCCTGTAATGTGGAGCTCTTCTTTTACCTCTTCCCTGGGAGGCTAGAGCTCCTTCATTTTAGAAGGAAGAGATGGAAAAGGGAAGAAACCAGCACTATTAGGAGTGTATCAATATTTACTGTACCAAATGTTCATATTTAGTTTGACTTCTAGACACTTGCATTCTGTATAGACTCGCCTTTACATGCAATGTCTTCTTTCTTATGAGGAATCTACTACTCGAGAGAGGAAGGATTCTCCTGGGTCAGCTCCCAGGATCTCAGACTGCGTTAGGACATCCTCCCTCATCTGCTCGCGGTTCATCTCTTGGGACAGCCCCCGGGGACCAGCTCGGGCAGGTCCACTCAGGGAGGCCCAACATCCTTTACCCAGTTCCTGCCTTCCCGTAGGCTGGGGCTGCCTTCGCACTCCTGCCACTTCCACAAGAGCCTGTGGGTAACAAGAACCACATGGACCACACGCGTTTCTATTTCCTGAGGTAATTCACCATCTGTAACTGCTTCTTATGTGATGTGGGGTCCCAAAGCTTCCCCCCTGCTGACAACTCCTCGCTGTCTCACAGCACTTCTTTTCTCATGGCATCTAAACGCTTCCATATTGAACATGATTAATGAGAAGGGAGAGGTGAGTGTCAAGGGCAGGGATCAGCGTTTAAGAGTAGTTCAGTATTTTAGTTTGACGAGATTATGGAAATAGAATTTGAAAGGTAACTGGAGGTAGTTTACTCCCTGCTGAGGTAGTAGAGAAAGCCACTGCATTTAGCAGAAGGAGGGCCCTTCCGTGACCTGTTCTTTACAGGATGCAGGGCACTGCAAGCCCCTGTCTGAGCTCACCCTGCTGTCATGGGTTGTCTTCATTTTGCATGGATGTTTCCAGCCTGTGCTGCTAGTCTTGGTGCAGCTGCTGGGGGGAACCTTCTTTGCTGGCTTCATTTCCTTTTAGTTTTATACATTCAGAAGTGTCTGTGCAGCACCAGAGCCATCAACAATACAGCTGATTTCTTCACTATTTAATTAGGCTGAAAGACAGGGGATGAGCGATTGGAGATTTTACACTTGGGAAAGAAATTGATTTATGGAACAATCAGTCTGGCTCTGGGAGGATTTTCTTTAAAAAAAATGCAAAAGGAGTATTCTTGTCACTTTTAGGTTGCTCTAAATCAAGGAGCTTGTGCAAAATTCTTCTTCTCAGCCTGTGATTGTGGAGATCTAACAATGGGGCAGAAATGGATCCTCTGTTAAATTCCATGCGGTACCTTGGGGAGTGAGCAAGGGAGGCCAGGTCTCAACGAGCCCAGAGTTTGCAATGCCTTGTTGAAAGTCCTTGTTTTGGCCGTACCTTTTAAATCACCGAAGACTTACTGCTTTTGCTATAGAAAGGAATTTATCTTCTTTTGCCAGTGTAGAATTGCCTGGGACTTAAACATGAGCTCATTTTAAATGCAACTATAGGACGTACATACATGCTGCACTCCCTCATTTTTTGTATAAGTGTGAACATTGCCTAAAAGCTGTAGAAAATCAATGTGATGGTGTCTCAGAAGGGTCTCGATGGTGCTAATATTCTCACAGCTTTGCCCGCACTCATGAGTTGTATTGGACAGCTGTATTTCTCCTAAAGCTGGGAATTTTCCCCACGGCCTTCTGAAAAAGCATCATATGAATTGAAGAAGGTATCTTGCCTCCTACAACAGATTTGCACTTGCTGTTCCCTGCTCCATGTCTAGGGCCCAGCGTCACCCAGGCTGGCGTCATCACACCCGGCTTTTGCCAGGCTGCCAACAGCCCATATGCAAGCGCTGGCCTCTGCTATCAGAGGCAAAATGTCTTGCAGATCTTCTTCACGATGAAGCTGAACCAGAGGTGATGTTTTTCCTGCTATGTTGGCATTTGTTGAGGAGAATTCTCTGTGGTTATATTTATACTCTTACCCATGGAGAGACTGTAGCAGAAACAAAAGGCTGTTTCCTGTGACTCTGAGGCTGTTGCATCACTTTTTGCTCCGGACTTCCTGTGGGGAATTAGTTGCCTTCTCTTCCAGTTTCTGTAGCTAGAAAGGGACATATTTCTGTGACCAGGATGGAGAGACTGCCACAAATACTTGTATAATAAACATTTGTCAGATAAGAAAAATGAATTCTAGCTTCCCTGCTAACAAAAGGTATACTTAGAGGGACTCTAATGCTAAACACAGGACCAGGAGAGAAAACAGCTGAATTCGTTTTCCTGTTGCTACAAACATCCTGTGACTTTTGGGCAGAGCAGCTGAACTGTGCCTTCCATCATACCCCGTTGTCCTCCCTATCAGTAAAATAAGGATAAAACTATTTGTTCTGGCTATTTGAATGGTAAACTGGCTGGCAGAGTGTGTTCTCCTGAGTGCATGTGCCAGCTGTGCTGAGCAGAACAGCCCCTCCTCTTATCTGTGACCAGCTCCAGGAACTGTGTATTAACACATTGTGCCCCACAGCCTGAGAACAGCAGCCACTTCCCTCAGCAAACAGCTCTAAAAGGGCTTGACAGTTAAATAATTGCCTCTGCTGCCTGGCTTTTGAGAAATGAAGTGAAACTTCAATGGAAGTTCTGCAAAGTTTGATAGCCCTTCCACTCTGCTGGCATCATTCATGGTGGGCGCTCAAGCTTCCAGCCTAATGGGGGTTTGTGAGAAGGCATCAACACAGAAGTGTCAACAGCACCACAGGTCAGACAAGGACATATTATTATGCACCTTTGAAAACACAGCCAGACTTCACATCTCAGCCCAGCATGCAGCAATCATTAGTCACCCCGCATAATCCTCTTGACCTATTTTTTTTTCCTTTCACAGTGGTCACATTTGAAAATACTGTCTAGAGCCAGTTGGGCTCACACAAAGTTATTAATTAGGAGCTGTCTAGCTGAGGGGTAACACAGAGGCAAAGTTCAATGCCTGGGCTGCAATGCTGAGTGTTCCCCAGAGAGGTGATGGTCAGGAGGCCCGGGAGGCCTTGTGTCACCAGTGTGCACAGGCACTTAATTCCTGTGGCTTCCAAAGGGGCTGGGCATCTGGTGGCTTTGGTTTGTCTGGAATTAAGGATCTGACAGGATCTGGCCAGGCAGAAGGGTTTGAATGTGAGAAGTGCTAATGGTGCTTACATACAGCAGGAAGGAAACTTAGTTGGAACAGTGGATGAGGCAGGAGAGGCTGCCTGCACATCACCACATGTCCCAGGAAGCTGGGAGAGCCTGCCATTTGTTTTCAAAGGGGTTCCACTTTGGTTGCTTCCCTCTAAAACTGGTGCAGAAGATGTGCGAAGCAGCACAGTTCACAGGCTCTGTGCACTGCCTGTCACCCGCCATCATCTTGCAATCACTGCTCTCAGTTATCCTGGAGGTGACCCTACACAGGTGGTGGGATGTGGAAATGATCTGCAAACTTGGTACAGAGGCTTATTTCTTCTGAGAGGTTTATTCTGCGTACCGTACATCTGTTAAATTCCTGGAGGTGGTGACCACAGATATGTAGATGAAGGAATTAGCATAAAAACTATCTACAATACTTATTCCATTATACTATAGAAGTGCTTCATAGGCTCTAATGAATTCACCTCACAGCTCCTCTGGGAGCTGGGAAATTGTTATTCAACCCAAGTTTGAAGAAGATAACTTAAGCTGTTCAGTGATAAGGCCCAGGTAGGTGGCAGAGTCCGACTGGTTTCCAGAAGAGCCCAGTGACTGCATCCCACTGTGGGCACGGGACGTGTCCACCGAGTGGGAACCTGCATCTATGTCTCAGCTGGTGCTCTGTCTGCTGGCGCAGCTTTTATATCTGAGCATATATTAATACAACATTCAGCAGTACTTTTGTGCATGTAGGTAGAATTCGATACCACATTCCACAGACTAATACTTTCCCAAAATGCTTTTCCTGGTTCCTCTGTCTACAGAACCCACTCAAATGAAAGGCAGAGAGCAAAGCAGGGCTGCCCTGCCTCGGCGGGGAAAAAGATCAAAGCTCTGGCTGCGATGGTGCTGAAGGCATATGCCTTTCTTGCTGACCTGTGCTAGTTGATGAAGGTGCTAGCCCAGCAAGATTAATGTGCGTCAAATCTACTTTATAAAAACAGTCAAGGGCAGCTTTATAAGTTTGCTGCACCCTTGTAAAACAGGTGTGTTCTAATTAATTGGGTCAGGCTGTATTCTGCTAGGAGGAGGTAGTGTTGGAAATCTTTTCTCTCCCTATCATGTCAGCCTTCCTGCCCTTCTCCTGGTGTCTCAAGGGCCAGAGGTACATGTGCTGTTACCCTCCAGTCCCTGCAGACATCTGTAATGATTTGCAAGGCTTGATTTGGAGCTGAGGGCCATGAAGTGTGGTGCCTGCACTGCCATACATGGGTGGCCAGAAATCGCTTCTCTCCCACTGTCAGGTTGTGTGCTTGTGGTCAGGAGTGGTGTGCTCAGTGTATTTGAGGGATGATGCAGGTAAGATCTCATTATACTTGGTTCTTGCTCTTTGTGAAGATGTTTCGGTGTCTGTTTTTGACCTGCTGTGAGAGGACTGGGCTGTGTCAGTCTGTTCTGCATATTTCTAGCTTCATTAAATCCCTGGGCACTGAGCACTACTGTCTGTGCTCTTTTGCTGTTCATTTCTGCAGGGATTTAGGGCAGAAATGTTTTATGCTGCCGTCATCATCTTGTAAGGAGCAAAGAAGAAATGCAGTGTATTCCCTAGATGCTAGGATAATCGTAGCTTGACAGCATACTAATTAATCATCTCGTAATCAGGTAATTATTTCCCATGTAGCTGTCTAATTACCATTTAGTAGCCCAGATTTTAGCCTGCAAATAGCTAATAGTTTCAAGTGAGGGTTTCGAGCAGAGAATCGCATTGGGCCATGACTCCTGGTGGAACTCCTCTGTCTTCCTTGAATTACTCCTGGGATTAATTTGGTCCGCCAGTTCTTTTAGTCTACTGAACTACACAGCAGCCCTAATTATTGCCATATTGGCAACAAGAAAGGAGTACGACCAGTTCCATTGCTCATTTAATAGACTTAGCTGCTCTACTATAGCTGTTAATGTGCTCAGAAGTGCATCCATATGTTGGATCCCTATGAGCTCTTACTAACCTAGCAGATTATAAACTAGCAAGCTTGAGCCATGGTTTTGGGATCAATATATTATACAAGAGGCTCTTAAAAAGCAAGGTTATATATTAGAGCATGTTGAATCTCTCCATGGCAGAGGAGAGATTTACAAGCCAAGGAAGACCACAAAGATAAAAATTACAAACTACATTCAAAGCTTCCTTAATATCCATATCTTGAGTGTGTTTTCACCTCTACTTCCAGCTGGTCTGCTTATGCTTTAGTTCAGTTTTCCCAATGTTTGTGATGTGTGTGTACATGAGTCCCACTTCCATTCATCAAAAACTTAGACTCATTCAAAAATTTTAATCACATTTAGAAGACAGGCAAGAACCTCAACGATATGAAGCTCATATTTCATAAAAATCGGCTTTTGTATGGGGAATATTTGAAAGTAAGACAGGCCTTCATCCATGTGACTTTACCAGTGCAAAAGTGATTTAATCCATTGACACTGTTCCTGTAGATGAAAGAAATCAATGTAGGCTGATGCAGCCACTTTCCCACTTGTGGAGCTGCCTCTTGGGCTGGTAACATTCTTTAGGGACATGTATTCTGGATCTGTATCAAAGCTATAAAACTAATCCTTAAGATATCAGAGTCCGGCTCAAATGGCATACGTACACCTACCATGATGTGGCCGTGGACACACCAATGAGTAAATATCTCCCGTTTTTTAAAGCCGTGTGACCCTAACAAGAGATAACTTCATGTCTTGGTCTCAGATTTACCCCAGACAAATTGCGGCAATTTTCCCCTGCTTTTTAGTGCTCAGTTGTACCCAGCTGCCTCTGTCTGTATTTGCTGCATGTTTACACCTCCAGCTTTGCATCTCTATTCATGTGTCCAGACCACCAGACCTTTGCCCAGCCCGACCTCAGGATGGCCTTGCAAACACTCTGAGGAACTGCAGTGTGTTTGGTTTTCCTTGGCTTGTTTTCTTTCCATTATCTCCCTTCATGGTTGTTGACCTCAGAAGTCCTCGGACGGGCTTTGCTCTGTGGGGGACACAAAAGCAAGGGACAATGTGCAAGCTCTGCTCTCAATAACTGGCCCCATGGAGCTTCTCCCTAGGGAAGCCAAGGGGAGGGAAACGTAGACCACATGAATAGCGGGGACTCCCCAAAAACATGTGCTGAAAGAAGAGCAGCTAAAAATAGTCTCTAAGGCTAAATGTGAGTCATCTGGAGAGTCACTAGTAAAAGTTTCTGCAAGAAAATCCTGAAAGCAGGAAATCGTGTTTTCAGAAGCAATCATACAAGCTGGAAGCAAATAAAGTATTCCCATGAAAAATTGGCTCCTCCACCATGTGCTGTGGGGAGACTTCGTATCTTTGCCCCAGTCTGCCCTCTCCAGTTATGCTGGGGCTCAATCTCATTCTTACTGATTCAGTTTTTGGTTAAGTCTCTCTCAGATGGTATTTTTTCCAGATTTTGATCTTGTTTCAAGAACTGGAACTCCAGCAAGTGGAATCAGGCTTTGCGAGTCCACCTAATTTCTCTCTTTCTCCATGGTTAGGCACTTCCAAGAAATACGGCAAGATGGTAAAACCCTTTAAAAAAACCCAGGTTTTTCCCTTTGCGCCCCCTCTCCCAGTGTGAGTGCTTATCCCTCCTGTCTTCGCTCTGCCATTCATTCTTTTTTTACCAGCTATAATCTGCTGCCGTGGGTTACCAGAGCTGTTTCCAATGCAACATGTTTAATCCCAAATTGAAAAGTCTTTGTGAGCTGAGGCCTCAGTGTCATGTGGTGAATATCTTAAATGCAGAAAGGGATCAAGGTGGCTTCTTAGTTACCAGTAGTTAACACAATCTATTGTGGTTTATTTAATTGCCATTTATACATGTCTTTGTATCTTCTACTAGGAAGAAGTGCAATCTAGAAATACGATCGCTTATAAATAGCTGTAGTTTTGCTGTGGCACCAGGAGAAACTTCAGCTATAGTGCAGCTTTAGTGCATTCTGACAGGCATTGAGGAGGCAGATTGAAGCCTTTCTGCCATACAATGCTGGGCTACAAAAGCAGCATTACGGCGAGCGGCCCTTGCTAGGCGGGAGTAGCTGATCGCAGATGCATCCCGGAGCGGGGCAGCGGTGGTTCCAGAGCAGCACACGTCACGCACAGACCCCAAGAAGGACCAGGAGCAGGTACCGACCTGGTATGCGGCTGTGGGAGGACGCTGGGACCTCCAGACGCTGCTGTCCCCGATCCCTGGGCTGTGCCGCCAGCTTGGCGCGATTTGTCTCTGGGTATCTTGTAACTTCTCTTTCTCATGCTGGCCTTTCTAGCTGAGACTGGACAGAGTGCCAAGTTCAGTGGTAAAGCTGTTTTCTGTTGAAGTTGAAATGTCCAATTCTGACAATTTTTTGGCTGAGTAGAAAGAAAATTAAGTCTGAATTTCAGAGCATCCCATTTTGATATCATTCAGAGTGGAGAGTTTCATTTTGACTGGATTTTTAACAGATTTGTTTAATTGCATAAACATTTAAGAAACTGATTGACCCCAGTTTAAAAAAATAAATCTTTCAGTGAGAGTTTTCACATTTTCTTTCAATTCTTTTCAAGAGTATCTGAATATCATAGAATCATTTCTGCTGGAAGAGACCCTCAGGATCACCGAATCCAACCATAACCTGACCAACTCTAGCACTAAACCGTGTGCTAAGAACCTCTTTTACATAGTTCCTACTTTCAGCCTGAGGCTGGTGGAAGACAGGGCAGCTATCCAGTGAAGCAATCTAGGAATAGAACAGGAACCATATTTCATCAGAAATTGTTCTTTTCCATTCAGAAGAAGAATGGCTAATGCGTGGTGCTTTTCTGCTAGCTGTTAACAATGCATTTAGCTTTTGCTGATGTGTTTAGAAAAATGCGACAAGAGCCCCACAACGTCTTCTAACAAAGAAACGTATCGCTTGGTGTTTTTACAGCAAACCGAGGCTTTTCTGGGTTACACATGTCAAAGCTAAGTAGTGGGTGTAACTTCCATTACCCACTAGAGAGGAAACAGAAGGAAACAGTCTGATAAAATCGTAGTGTTTTATTAGGCAAATTTTCCCATGTAAGGGTAAAAAATTGCTGCCTGCTGAATTCTTTCCAGACTTCAGGCCTGCTGTTTAAAAAGCTCAAAGTGTGAACAGATAAGAAGTTAATTTACCTTCTCAGATTTAGACCTTCTGAAACATTCATGAAAATGGTGAGTGGGAGAGATACATTTTTAATCATGCTTGGCTTATTTAATTGTAATCTTTGCCAGTCTTTGCTGTGGAGCGTGGAGCCCTTTCCTCCCAGTTCACTCATCCGAGCCCTGGGGAGAACCGGCTTCATCCTCGGCTGCTCCAGTGTGATGTGCGCTCAGCATCCACGTGTAAAGAACTGAACTGTCTCAGGTGTCTCGCTCCCTGGGGTGCCCACAACTAGAGTTATTAACAGATGATCATCTTATTTGCAGAACTATTAATGCTTAATCTCTTTTGTGTTGAATGATGAAACTGGTTGAAGGTTGCACACCCCAGAGCTCAATGCAAATGCATTGCCAGGAACAGGCAGAGAAGCAGTTTATTTTTTTCCTTCCAAAATGTGTCTCTGGGAGTATAAATAAGTGTGAAGACCCATATGCAAAACCAGAGTTATCTTCCCTCGATACTACTTTGCCGTTATTGATTTTGCTTCCAACCCTCCTTTACAACACTTACTTGAAATCAGGAACTGAGGCCCTACTGGGAAGATATATTTAACTGGTTTACTTTAGCTATTACTTGCTCAGTGCAGCTTCATACATCTTGTATTTTGGACTGTGAGATCTTTGGGATATACCTCATGAATTTGTACCAGCATTTGGCATCACGAGACCTGACTCTAGGATCTGCTGCTGTAATGCAAAAGTTTATTCGCATGTGTTACTGCAGCAGCTGATTTTATGAATCCTCTGTGTTCTCAGAGGTCAAGAATCTTGCAACCACAGGTCATAAAATTTTGGCATAGCAGATTCTTTTAGTTGTTCAGAAATGGTTGATTCCACTGCAGACTTCAATCCTGCTGTTGTTTCTGTGATCTCTGAGCAGCTCAAAGCAGGGTGGTGAGACAGAAAATTTGTTTCAAAACTAAGACTAGCATAGAGAGCTTGTTGCAATTCCAGATAGGAAATGTTTTGCTAATAAGCAATATTTCAAACTGCTGAAACACTGCATAGAAGTTTAGCTTTACCTGAATCAAAGAAAATGATGCTGTTCCCAGCTCTGTGGTGCCCGTGGCGGTGCTGGAAGCTCACGTTGCAAGGAGCATTTGATTAGGAATGCCTGAGCCAGGGTGAGATCTGGAGGCTTGGGAGGCTGCCCCGGGTGCCTTGGCAACGATACGCAGTTGAGAGCCCCCGTCGGCACAGACACAGAGCGTGTCCCGGCGCTGGCTTCACATCCCACTTGTGCAAAGGCGAGAAAGAAAACTTCGCTGCTAGAAGATGGACTCGGAGACCCTGCAGTTCCTCATAGAGACTTCCACAACTGTTCTCAGTAAGTATAACTTTAAATTAAGGAATGATCAATTGCCTTCCTCTAGCAGTCATCTTTTGTTAAGTGTGTTGTAGATCAGGGATGTAAATCAGGCTAAAAGCTACAGTTAAAATATACAGAAGTCTGCTTTTGATTAGTGTGAAACTGCTCTAGCTAGCCATGAACCAAATGGTACAAGATTGAAGGAGATGGGTCTTAGGAAACCTTACAGATCGGGAAAGCAGAGCCTGACTCTTTCCCTTTTGTCAGCTTTTTCTTTTCAGCAATGAGCCAGTTGCATTGTGTATGCGGTGCTACCTCCAGCAAAGCCGTGTGTGTGAGAGGGAGCGGGACAGCCCTGAGCCCCACGTGCCTCCTGTGGGCTCTGCAGCAGGGCAGGCAGCGAGCCGGTGCTGCTCCTCCTGCACCAAGGACAGAAATCGTGATAAAGCAGTGTTGTTTTGAAGATGAGAACTTCAGCTGGGTTAGAGTGTGTTTCCCAAGATGTCTGTTTCCTTATGCAGAGCTAGGCGCTTGTTGCACTGAACTTTTCCACTTTCTGAAATGTTCCTGTTTGCTTTCAATGGAGTGATTGTGGAAATACAGGCCCTGCAGAGGTATCGCAAACCAAGGAGAGGGCACGGCTGTGATTGCATGACTGGTTTAGGGTCGGAGTGTCAGAATTCATCTCTAGCCCGTGTCACAGCTTTCCAGCACAACCCTAGGGAAAGAGCTATCTCCCTGTGCTCAGCGGCTGCTGCTGGTAAAGAGGGGCCCCCCACCAACCTTCTCTCCCTGCATGTGTCGTGCCTGTCTGTGTTGGACGTGGGCTGGGTGGGCATGTTGGGCTGGTTCGGTACTCATAGCGACCTGTTCCTGCGCCTTTGATGCAAACGGTAAGCTCTGCAGGTGTGTGCGCACTGCAGGTCTGTCAGCACTGCAGGTGTGTGCGCACTGCAGGTCTGTCAGCACTGCAGGTGTGTGCGCACTGCGGGTGTGTGTGCACTGCAGGTATGTCAGCATTGCAGGTGTGTGCGCGCTGCAGGTGTGGCTGCACTCCTGGTTTGAACGTCTCAGGGCAGGGACATGCACAGATGATGATGAAGATGCGTATTTGTATCATGTAGGTGTTAGTGTAGAGAGCTGAGGGACTTGCAGGCACAGCTGAGGGCTGGGCTGGCCGTGGTCTTCTAAGGACAGGCCAGGGCAGCGCAGTGGCTCCCTCACCTGCAGTTCTTTCACAGCTTGGTCACCTAAAACTACACCCTGAGGAAAGCAGCTTGCAGCGATGCTGAGAGCCCGTGCGGCTTCTGTGCAGGGCAATGACTCATGCAGCTGCCTGCGAGATGAGTGTATTTGCTTGTCATTCAGCGAGGGGCCGGGACCGCTCCGTGCCACCCATGCTGATATGGCAGCTCTTCTCAGCAGCTCCTTTTGTGGGGCTGAAGGAGATTAGTCACAGAGTACAGTGAGTGAAGAATTCAGACCCGCTCCTCGGGGAATAGTGAACGAGGCAGTGGGAGGAAGAGAAGTCAGGACTCAATTTATCGATGCTCTTTGATCGGACAATCACACAAATGCTTTTTGTGGGGAGGACTGTGAGTTTAAAGAAACTCAGTTCAAAGGCTTCACACGTGTGGTAACAGCCGATGGTCGGGCCAGATCCTTGTAGCTTCGGTTCCTTGTTTGAATGAATGTGTAGTTCAAGTAGGGGCTGTTGTACTTGAATGGCGGCCAGATGAGACGGCTGCACTTCATCAGCTCCGCTGCTGCCCGAGCTGCTCTCCGCAGGGTGTCCGCGGGCAGCCAGCTGTGGCTCTGGCCATGGCCTCTCTGGCTCAGAAGTGACCAGGAGCTGGCTGGCCTGGCTCTTCTCCACTTCCAGTATCATTTGGGAGATTTCAGACCAGAATTTTGCCATTTAAATCAGCAGAGCTCACTGAAGTCAGTGTGGGGATGCTGCATCCTGGCAAAGGGTCTGAAGTGTCATTGTTTAAGAAAGAATATAAGAGCTGTGGCAAGAGGTGTGTCCCTTTGCTCCCTTGTGCAGAGGGTGGTTCAGGTGGCATTTGGGAAGCTCCTTGTGTGTAGTGTGTTATTGATTAGGTGGTTTGGGCTTTCCAGGGCCTCCTGCCTTGGAGATACAGTGTGTCTGTGCACTCCGTGGCAGTATCCACATGGATATTCCTGATTACTTCCTTGCAGCTGCTTGTGATGACCTCAAGAATATAGAATTGCTTGGTTTTGAGTTGCTGGTCCTGTTCCCACAGAGGCCTTTGGAGAACAGCTACGTGTCACCCCAGTAACCCATGCACATGAACCCTGTTCCTCCTGGTTCAAAGGTGCCAGTTGCCTCTGAACTGCACTTGTGTCGTGACTGATGGGGAGTCATTCTGGGAAAGATGCAGAATAGATCACAGCCTTATCACATCTTGGCCCAATTCACTGTCATACTTATTTCCTCCAAGGCTGCTTAGGGACTCCTAACCCATTTTTTCTCCTTAGAGAAAAATATATTTTAGTAATAGAAACCAACATGGCTATTACTTGTTCATTCCAGAGCCCCACAAAATGTGATGTTTCCTGTCCGTTTCCCTCATTGATCTCTGTGTATAAAACATGCTCCACAAGGAGACTGTCCCCAAGCACAGAGCAAGTCCCCTTTGATCTGCACCTCCCTCGTCCCTCACAGAATGTGCTCATGCATGTTAAATAAGGCATCAGCCTTGGTCAGCTCTAGCTTGGACTGGTCTGCTGAGTATTTAGGCCTCTCTGTCTCTCCCCACTTTATCTTCCTCCTCCTTTCTTTCTGTTCCTTCCTCTGTTCTCCAGTAACAGTGCCACCTAATTAGGTCACGGATTGTTTCAAACTCAAAACCTTTCAGGAGGTTTTCCAGTAGCTGATGGTTTTGTTACTCAAAGCCATTTGTTCTGCTTGCCCAGCTTTCCTGCTTTGTGCCTCTCTTAACTACTCCTAACACTGAAATATTTCTTATTCACGTGGCTGCGGCAGTAAAAGACATGTTAGCTCCACAACAAGCTGCTACTGACTCCTCAGGGAGCTCCCAAAGCAACATTTTACTCTGAGAAAAATCTGCTTTTCTGCATCCCCTACTGTTTTATTAATAGGGATATTTCCATGAGAAGAAGATTCTCACATGAAGCCTTCTGCAGTTTCAGCTGCTGCTCCTCCCGGCACCATCTCTTGCCTGCACAAGCTGTCAGGAGCCACATCTGGGTAATGACACAGGCATTGGTGCTTTCAGGGTGAGACCAGGAAGCAAAGGGGTCAGCAGCACGTGTCGAGACCTGTGAATATGAACTTTAGATCATATGAAACAGACCTCATTTAAGGTCTGGTTGGCTCCGAATTTTACTGTATCTGGACTAAAAGGTCCCCGTTAAGCTTGGTGGAAGGAGGGTACCAGAGATTCCCAACCCCATCTCCCAGCCTTGGGGAGACATTCGGTCTGCTTGGAGCAGCCATCACTCACATGTTTACCACTGTCCCCAGCAACAGCACCTAACAGGGAAACCAGTTCAAACCAATAGAGATGTTCATGACGCACAGCTGGGACTCGACATGAGTGAAGATAACAGAATGAGGATTCTGAGGGTAATGCAAAATGTGTCCTTAATGAAAGGAAGGTTTGCTGCTGGTGTTGGTAGATTTTAGAACAGGCTTGGGCAGAAGTGCTGGTGCTCACTGGCTCATTGTGGGCTGCCTGTATCTGGTGGCCAGCTTGCTTTAGCATATCTCGATGTCAAAAACTCATCGCTTTCCCAGGAGCAGCAGATGAGAAATTGGTTTCAGCTGGGGAGCTCTGTGATGTACTTTATTCAGGCCTTGGGGAGACTTTCAGTTTCGATGCTAACTTGATTTAATGATAAAATGCTAATATCACATGGGAAGGAAAGACAATTGGTCCAGTATGCCACCCTCACAAATAACTGCTGTGCTGTGAGCTCAGGAGCCAGAGCGCTGCTGTTCTCCAAATCGCTGCCCACGGCTTAGTCATTTGTCTGAGCACCAGTGAACAAAAACATAGATGTAGAAGGAAACACAGCAGAAAATTAATCATGTGAAATACTCTGTCCCCATAGCTGCCCTCTGCTCAGGGAGGAAGGAAGGAGGGAAGCCAAATGTGTGAGGAAAGTATTTCCTGGATGAAGATAATTTTAGCCCTGTGCAAGGTACTTCATCAGAGCCCTGGGGGTGGCATCGCAAGAATGGGGTAATGAGCACACAGGTCCTAAATTTGACATGTTTTTCTTGTCTGAGCTTGGAGACATCACTTGGAAGTAGTTTTTGGGCTGCAGACTACCTGGGCTGTATTCCTGCTGCTTAGCAAAGCCTTTAAGTGTTCTTTGAGCTTTTGTCACACAAATATGGAACAGAAGCAATTAAAGGGTGGGAAGTAGGTGTCTGAACAGCTTTAAAAGCCACAGCCTCTGCACATTGGATTTCTCTGCAGTGGCAGTAGCCACTCTTTCTTCTCATGCAAGTTTTATGAAATTACACTTAGAGTATCCAAGCCATGTTGCCCTGAAACATCCTCCCTTGTTTTCCTGCCTTTGCCCTGCAGCTCCAGACGGCACCTCCAAAGGGCCAGTTACTGAGCAAAGCTCCTCTGGGGGCAACCTGGAGAGATCAGTGCAGTTGTTTGTCCACAAAGCAGCAACACTGCAGGTGAGCAGCACAGAGCTCCCTGTGCAATAACCCCCGGTCCCCCAGGTCCTTTCTGGTGCTCTTCATCTTAAAATGAGTGAGCTCCTATTGGAATAAACTTATGATATTTAGAAACTATTGCAGCAGTCCTGGAAGAAAACACAGGCTGCAGACATGAAATCCGGACTGCCTCCAGTTAAATACAAACAATAGATCCATTTTACGTCAGCTGGCGTTTGTCAAACCGTTATCACAGTTTACGTTTACCACAGTGTTCTTTCAGGAACCATTAAGACTGCATGTGTAACCCAGTGAAATGGCCACAAGAATCAGATTCACAGTATCTGTGTTGCTTACAGTCAGGGTTCACAGCATGACACGGTCGTTTCACCTTGTTGGGCTTGTGGAGGTGTTGGTGGAGCTGCTACAGGTACCAGGCTGGGGAGTAAAGATGTGACAGAGACAGCAGGTGACTGGGACCCCCTGCTCGTGCTGATCGATGCAGCTGAGGCTGGATTGCATACAGCCCCATCTTCTCTCCTCATTGCTGCGCAGCTTTTACTCTGAAAAATAATCAAAATACTTTATAAAAGACATTTGTGATGTTTCCAGTATAGAGACAAGTCTTCCTACTTAACACAATCATGAGTTAATCCATTTATTTCAATAGCATAATCTTATTCTGAGTTGATTTACACTGGAGTAATTCCAAGTTAACTAAGATGGTATCATTGAACAATGTCAGTTATAAGAATATTCTTGAGTGCTGGGGGCAAAATAAGGCAAGGTGGCCAGACACACCTTACAGGTGGCCAGACACACCTTACAGGTAGTCAGAGCAGCACGAATGCTCACAGACCCTACTCTGCAAAGGGAACATGAGGCTGGAAAGAACTTCTGATTGTGTGTCTGCATTTTTAGACAAACATGAGCCCCACAGCTCATGTTGTGGTTTTGTGTCAAAGCGGGAAGTTTGACAAAAAGCGCTGATGAAGACCAGGCTAATATCCCGGTACAGACTAAAAATACATTGCATTTGTCATTGTGAACATTTGCACTTATTAATAGCCAATATTTAAAAAGCCCTCTGAGTCCATCTGTTACAGTACCCGATTAAGGCACTGAATGTTCAGGGTATTTGGTACATTTTTTAATATCTCTGCTCTGGGAAAGACTTTTTAGCTGATTTTAAAATGATGGCAGAGTTTTTCTGAAATTTGTTAAAAGTACTTTGCTTGTTCAGGTCAATAAATCAGGACCAAATTCTCACTGTTACGCCCCTGTCTTGACCAGTGGCTGAGGAGCACTGAGATCAAAACTGGACAGGAGTGATGAGTCCAGCCTTGTATTGGCATGGTTAGGAATATAGCCACCATTTATCAGTAAATCAAGGACTTGCATAAAGCACAGAGAGGTCTCATACCAGGTGAGTGATTAATAATACTCGTTTTTTGGATAGCCACTCATGAAGGGGGATAGCGAGTGGTACAAAATTTATGTGCTGGGAAATCTGCATGGAAAAAGGCCCTTAGATTTTTCAACCTGATCACAGGACATCACCTGTGGGTCATAAATCTAAATGACAATGTGTCCATCTGGTTGTTAAACAATTATCTCCGTACAAGTGATAGTTCAGTGTGGAATTGCAGGGGCTGTAGCGTGACACAGAACCAAAGAGAATCTCTTGATGTGACCCATCCCGGCTGTTGCACGAGCTGCCGCTCCGGCTTTGAGGAGCCCGTTGCTGTATCAAAGCTGCCGTCGCTTGTGTTGTTCCAGGCAGCGAATGCTTTTGAGGATGAGCATCTCTTATCAGTAGTTCCCATGCTGGTGACTGGTTTGTCCTGGTGATTGACAGCTGTGATAATGAGGTTATTGTGAGGACGCAATCAGTGCACAGAAATGTTTTTATGTCTTGTGCTCTGGGATCTTGGCCTTTTTGTGTCCTGAGAGGCTCTGTCTCTAGTTGGCTGAGCCAGAGCAAAGGGCAGAACATGAAATGACTGTACAAGAAAAATCCCTGTTGCTTTCTCATCTCCGCGTTAGGTGGCTCGTTTGCCATAGCCTGTGTAGAGCTGTTTGCTAGTTTTCTAAGCCTTTTTATGTACCTTTGGAGTGAAAATACCTGGAGAGCAAGGCAAGTGCTTTAGTCCCTGTGAACAACTGGTTGTTCCTAGATGCTTCAATTTGAAGTAAATCCCCTTTCCTGCTCACTTTGTTGATGCTCACTGAGTTCTGTTGACTTAGCTCCTGGTTTCCATGCAGTGGCTCATTGCAGTCCAGTGCTGTGTCCCCAGGGAGCCTTGGGTCTGAGTCTTGGCTGATACCAGAATAAAATACTGAGACAGGAATCTGGTGTGGAGGGTGGTGTGGGGGAAGAGGGCATAATTCTGCTTGCAAGGTTTGGCAAACAAAGTTTTCTGTATTTATCTTTTCTATTCTCTGTTTTCATCTCGCTGGAAGTGTGGAAGGTTGTTTTCCAAAGCACCACTTTCACCAGGCAGAGCTCCTGTCTCTTAGGGACAAGATTAAAATCCACCAAAATGAAATGTCCTGGAAAGTATTGAGTTGTCATTCTCCGGTGCTTTGAAAATTGACTTGCTGTATATTCCTGCTGCGGTGCAGACCTGATGGAAGTACCTGGCTTGCTAGATTTCAATATGAATGCAAACGGGTGGTGAATAGGAGCCACTAAATGCAGAGGAATGTAAAGGAATGTGCTGGGCATGGTTCAGGTTAGAAATTGGATCATTTTGGTGTCTATACTGAGTCATTAAGACTAGAATGCAATTCATGTTTTAGCTGATAAGACTGTTCATGTGTGACTTTTAATTTAAAATCTGTATGTTTCTTACTGAGATTGGACTTCTCTCTGGAATATCCAGCTGTGCCTCTGAAATGCTTTGTAGGCATTACTTATAGAAAGTAGTGGGGATTTTCCATCCATATGCTAATATTTTGGTGATTGCTATTTTTTAGCCATATCCAAGAATGAAAATTATGTTTCTTGCCAGAAGGAATGGTTGAGCCCATTCCTGACCTTCTGTATGACCCAAGATCCTAAACCCCAAATTAATCCTGAACCTGGCATATACAAATCTGAGCAGCTGCAGCTTAGGTTATTTTATTAACATTAGTTAACTGAAAAGTGCTTAACTTGACATGCTCCTGTGCTCACAAATGTTGCAGTCTCTCTCAGACAGAAGGAACTGAAAACATCTGGTTCCTCGTTTGGTGAAGTGAAGAGCCAGGAATCTGCTGAGAAGCGAAAGATAAGGAGCACAGCAATGGAGTGCCACAGCGTCACCAAAGTGCAAAGTGACAAGAGGGACCTGTTCATGTCTCTCCTGCACCCATGGTGCCCTGGGGACTGCAAGGGGCTGGGATGCTGGGGTCTGTCAGTGCCGTCACCGCGCAGCCACAGGTGACAGTGGCAGCTGGGAGCTCAGCTGGGCTGTCACTGCGGCACTGGCATGGCGGGAGGGTGCAGATCGCTGTAGGACAGCAGATTCCCCCAGCTCCCAGTGCAGGCAGATCCGCACCAACTTCCTCTTGTGAAAATGGCCAAACAGCCAGCAGTTCAGCTCCTGCACTTCATAAGCTTCTTGTCTCTCTGTCAACCAACTCCCTCCTTATCCTTGATGCGGAGACCACAGCTGTCAGTGCCAGGGGACTGAGCCAAGGCCACCTTGCTCCTGATGGCTGTGTGTTCCCTGGTGACAGCCAGCCCGCGGTGTCGGTGGCTTTTGCCTAAATGATATTTGTGTTTAAGGAGCCCCACTTACTAGATATGTGCTACATGGCGATGGCACTGGAGTGATAAGGCAGAGAAGATTAGTGGCCCCAGCTGCAACTTTCCAAGTAAAACTTTGATATGCAGTGTAATTTAACTGATCTAAATCATATACAGTCTGAGGGCCTGGGATGTATAAGGAGTCTGAACTAATAGACATTTGCTGTGGCACAGTTTGTTGTCTTTCAGGGATAACACATACAAAAAGGCTTTCCTTTAGTTTCCATGTCCCTCCTCTCCCCAAGTTTCGTTGTCTTTCCTAACTGTCCACCTACTTCATTCATCTGTTAAGAACTAGGGCTGGAGCTTGATCAGGCAGCGCTGTGTGCAGAGCCAGGACGGTGCTTCTGTGCTGCTGAGAGAGACCATGAAATGCAGCAGGAAATAATGCCTGTGTTGCATTACAAAAAAATCAATATTTTTATCAGAGACCAAGAAGTGTCCACTTTAGGACAGAAGAGGGAAGATCAAACATCTTGCAAGCTCTGATCCATCATCATATGTTGCGTGGTCATGGTATCAGTCTAAACACTGTCCTGGATGTGCAAATCTCCATGAGCACAGATGTGCTTTGGGCACAGTGGGCTCATTGTCCCAAGAAAAATCGAAGGGAGGTCTTGAGTGATGTCTGGTTATATAGATGTTGCTGCTAAAAGCAAATTCTCCCAGCAAGTAAGTGCAGATTGTTTCTGTTATTGATTGCCACGGTCTCTGCTTCATTGAGACCACATGGCCCACTTTGTTTTTGTAGCTGCCTTTTATTAAAACTGACAAAGAGGTATCAGCGTTTGAAAAGATGAGTCTTGAGAGTCCCCTGGGCAGCGTTTTCGTCCTGTAAAGTGATACTGGCACATTTGATCCACAGATGCTTTTAACACACTAATAAAACAAAAGCCTTCCTTCCCAGGGTGGTCTTCTACACTGCAGAGCTTTCTGGTTTTGTCCATGCTTAATGGGCCAGACCCCAAAAAATTGAGAGAACCTGCAATTCCTCCTGCCTTAAACTGTGCTCTCAGGATTTGGTCCTTTGCTGTAAAGTGCAGAGAAAAATTCCTATGTGTGTAGTTTTTCAACGTATATTTTGCTGCTTCATTGAAGGCTCATGATGTATTTTATATTCACATGGCTTATCTATATTGGCTTTCAGTATTCCCGAAACTGGCATCAGAAAGCTTCCATCCGTATTTCTGGTGACCAGCATTTACAGTTCCTACTCCTCTCCTGTTTTTGTGATACCTGACTTCATAAGGAGTCACTCAGAGCTCTCTTTTAACACATAAACCAGAAGATTTTTGGTTTGGCATTATATTTGAAGACATCTAAAAAAATTTACATCTGAGACATTTCATATTAGGACCCATCATGAGTGGAAATGTTTGACCTCAATCTGTCTGTGCAACAGCTCCTGATCTGTAAATGGGAATACCATCTTCTCTCATTTTGAAGAGGCTTTATGAAGATGAATTAATCTTTGCAAAGCACTCAGATGTCAGTGTGATGAACACCACAGAAAAGCTTGGGGGGAAATAAATAGTGCTGTCTACAGAGCAGGCTGTTAGTAGTAGCCGTAAATAAGACATGAAGCTACACTTTGATCGAGGAGACTAAAGCAGATATTGAATAGTTGCTGATAAACTGAGCACCATCCAGCCTGTGCCCTGAACAAATCCAGACCAGTGGGAAATAGCGTGTGATTGTGTGATTAAAGAGATATGTTAACGCAAATGAGCAATAGGACCAAAGGGAAGTTGCACCCGGGAGCTCAGGACGGGCTTTTCATTGCTTTCGGATGCTCTGTTCTGCAGCCTTGCTGTTAGCCGTGTGCCAGATGAGAAATATTAGCCACTGGTGAGCATGAATTAATTATTCTTGTCCTGGCCAGCTGATTTCTTTTTCTTTTCCTTTCCTCAGCCAACAAGTTATATTATACACAGTAGGGGCTAAAAGCTTAAAAACATGTCAGGAAAACGTGCTCAGAGCTGAATGAACCAAAGGGTGCGTTCTTCAGCCAGCAGCCTGTGAAAGCCAAATCCATCAGAGCTGTCGGAGCCCCCTCTCCGTCCCCATCTCCAGGCTCCCCTGACTCCTGCCCAGTTGCTTGCTGGGGTAAACCAGCCAATAATCCCACTCCCACCACGGCCGCAGAGGAGCTGAGTTAATTTGCCACAGCGGAGACAGCTGAGTGAACATATTTACATCTTTTTGGTGCAACACGGAGCTGTTTGGCTCCACCTTGGTTTAAGCTCTGAGGCACCTTGCTGCCTTCTGTGCTCTTCTCTGTGAAGTGAATGTGTCCATGCCCACAGTCTGCACGGTCCTCCCAGGCCATTTCTAAAGGACAGGCTGCATGCTTTTCACTTGAACTTGCTCATGTAACGTGATGCTTTAAGTTTTATTATTGGGCATTTTGACAAAAGCTAAAAAGAGCAGATTTTGTGCCTGGTATATTTGTGTAATGCTTCTGACAGAGGTGTTTTAATCTTGGATTCACAGCTACTATTATGAGGCAGCTTCAGAGCTTGACATGAAAAACCCAGTGATACAGTCTCAGTGATGAGCAAAAATAAACTGCTTTTCAGAGGGGGTGCAGATCCTGTTACATTATCTGGCCTTTGAATTTGCAGTTCTTGACTTATCGTCCCTCAGGCTTTTGGAGAGGAACACAGAAAATCTCTCTAAATGCAGCCTCATTAAGCAACGAAAATGCAACCTACTGATGGCAAAGAGGTTGCAAGTAGCTCACCTCTAAAGAAAGCGTTGGGTAAGTCCCCTGAAATGTCTTTATGCTTTAATTGCGTGCAGTAGAGTTAGGTCCAACTTCATTATGGGCCCAAGGAACTGATGCTAATGGGCCCTCAGCTGGCCCCGTCCTGTTTTTCGTGCTCTCATCTGCTCCGAGACCTTCTGTAGCGAGCCCTTCGTTTGACCCGCGCTGCTTGATCTGTCAGGCTGCCTGCCCTGTTCCTGAGGCCAGTAATACAAGCAAGCGCTCTGCTTTTACGTATTTTAATAGGGATCACAGGGAGAGCAGACCCCCGTGGTCTACCCAAGGTGCAGAGCCTGAAGAGCTGCTTCCTTACTTACTAAAATAAGCCTCTCTGTGGACACTTGGGGGTCTTGGTTTTGAGGAGTGGGAGCAGGGGTTGGGCTGAGCCTGCTCTACCCAGAGCAGTGTTCCCATAGGGCTGGAGTTTGGAGCTGACCCCCTCCCCTTGCCCAGGGATACAGGAGGAAAAGCAGAAAGCTACGCAAAGGCTCCAAGTGCTGGGAACACAGCCCGCTCCTTCCACCCAGCTCAGCAGCTCCGCACTTCTCCTGTGCTCATTCTCTCTTGGCCTCCTCCTGCCTTCCCCTTCAAACAATTCACGGGAACCAATTGTAGTTGAGAGCTCATTCTGCCGCCTTTTCCCTATCTCCAAGTCTATCTTTGCCTATTCGGATTGTAAGATCTTTGGGGCAGGGACTCTGTGCTCGCTGTGTTTCTGCAGAGACGAGCTTAATTAGGGGTCATTTTTGGTTTGTTCTGCCATGATAAAAGTGATTCATAATAATACTGCAGTAATTCACACCAGTCTCGTTGCATTTGCTTCAAAAGGGGCACTCCAAAATCAGATGAGAGTAGATGAGATAAAGATCAGACCAGCTGTAATTACTAGTCTGCGATATCTCATTTCAAAGCAGAGCAGTTACGTGCAGTAGTAACTCGGTCAGCTATTATTGTAGGGGAAAAACCCCCACAAAATATTTTTACAGAAGTATCTGTGCAAAATAGCCACCAACATTAATCAGACA
Organism: Patagioenas fasciata; assembly: GCF_037038585.1. Classification (NCBI taxonomy): domain Eukaryota; kingdom Metazoa; phylum Chordata; class Aves; order Columbiformes; family Columbidae; genus Patagioenas; species Patagioenas fasciata. The sequence goes on along the minus strand of NC_092537.1, from coordinate 4,004,914 downwards.
AAGCATGATTAAAGGCTCTTAAAGCATGATTGGAGTTGCCAGTTTTCATGAGATAATTAAGATGCGGGTTTGGTATATACATTCTGGTGATCTCATTAGCTTCATTATTAATTAGTCTCTGTTCTTCACATTTCAGCTCCAGTTTCTTATCATTAGAGTGACTAGCCTGTGAGCAATGCGTTGGGCAGGTTCAGAGGAAGGATTCTGCCTCTGGAACAGCAGAGGAGGTGCCAGCCTTTGTTCAGAATTGCTCCAGAAGAAATTGCAGTGCTTTGTACCAGATCAGCAGGTTGCTCTGCCATAAACCCTTTTAACAACGTACCCTGCCCAGCCTTTCCTGGCCAGGAGCCTCTGGTTTCAGCAGCCACTCTGGCTGCTGCTGGGAGCCAGCAGAGTTTGTCATTTAGACACTCAGCTATGTATTCAGCAATCTTCCTCCGAGTACTCAAATATGAATATTTTGCCCAAATGTCATCTGGCATGCTTCTGCAAGCACCTTTTTCAGAATGCTTAGCACTATTTATCTGTGGAATCTGGCAGGACCAAGCATCCTTTTGCCAGTGTAGCCATCTCTTTTCTGTGGTAATGGGGATGAAAGTCTCCTCTCAATTAACAGAAAGGTAGTTATCACTCTCCTAACGTCAAACCCTGGACAGGACTCAGAGTACATGTACTTTGCAATGCCACTGTGTACAAGTTGGCATTTGGCAGATGTGATTTAGGAAGAATCAAGATTAATTAAGATGGAAACGGAGTGTGAGGGAATGCCCTGCTCTTTTCAGGGATCAGTTTTTATGGAACTGGAAGAGCACTTCTACAATTGTATGGCTTTCCTTTGAAAATCAGAAAATCTGCTGTTGATGGAGCCAGAAAATACCATGCTTGTGAGAGTCTCAGTGTGCAGACCCCATTCATGCAAACTAAGCATGAAGCCTGGAGCATATTTCAGTGTGTTTGCCCATCTGAGCTATTACTAACCTACACAGATTCCTCAGCTGCCTGAAATCATGACGAGGGAACAGGCCTCTGGTCTCAGATGGGAAAGACATCTCATGCGACATCTCCTCTGGTGGCACTGACTCATTGGAGTTGCAGCTGCCGGTCCTGCTGGGCGGATGCTGCTGTCCCGGGCGTTTCACGCAGATGTGCAGCCCTTGCTCACCACCCTCGCTGCTCCGAGGCACGAAGCACTCGAAGGTGTGTGTCACTCCAGATACAGTTCTCATTCCTCCAAGAGAAGGCATTGATGGCCACCAGCCCTCTCTTGGCCATGATAGCAAGCCCTGCTTTGGCCTTTGTAGGAAACAAAGTCATATTTAACACAAAATTATCACATTACCGTGAAATATATAAAAAATACGGGTTTTGTCTCAATGGAGATCAGTCAGCCTGTAACAATCTCCACTAAATCAGGCTTAGCTTTAATGAAGTGAGAAAAGGACCTGTATTATCGTTACAGTTATTACTTAATAAAGTTTTTATACAGTCATTCCTTAATAAGAAGAGATTGTTTAAAACCTGCACATTTTCTAAGACCTTTACTGAGGAACGTTTCTATCAATGAGACATTTATGCCTTCTCAATTATTACTGTGTAATAAATGGCAAAGCCCTGGGTAGCACACTGAGGAATACATTCAGCAGGTCTACCAAACAGGTGTACTTACGTTTTAAACATCTCTATTATAATATTAGTTTTAACTGTTGCTGCTTTATCTGTTAGACATTTATTTAACACTTTGTTCATCACAAGCTACTGAAAATACAGCTGTGTTGGCTTAATGATTCTGTAAGTATCAAGAACCATTTCACAATGTGCTGTGATACTGCCTGATCAGTGCAGTAATACAAACACTTCTGACTTGCATCTTTCAGGAAACCATTAAAAATGTACCGTGCAAGTAATTATGTTATCATTGTTAGTTATTCTGCAATGAACATACAACAAGAGTTGACGTACAACTATCTCTTTCAAAATGAATACTGAAAGGAAAAGCAGATTTTAGAAGTGTCCTACTTAATAAGCGGAGAAGCTGTCTGTCCCCAGATCTGCCTTGTAAAAATTCCTTTCCTGTTAATTTAGATTAATGAATAGGAGGAGGTCTGGGCGGTGGTTTTGATCCCTCTTACACCATTCATCATCAGCTTCTGGCTGCAGGATCCGGCTGCCAGCGCAGGGAGTCCCGGTTCTGTTGGGGACCTGCCCTGCTCAGGGACCTCCTGGACACGGGCCGTGTGTCCTGGCTAAAGGGGCACTTCGCTTTCATCTGCCACTATTACACTTTATTACACTAAAGCTACAGCATCCCTGACCCTTCCAATGCTTCTCTGTTCAGCAGAGAGGGAATTCTTTTCATTTTCTTTTGATGAACTGGGTAAAGGGTCAAGTTCAGTGAATTGCTTTAAGCTTTGCATATAAGAATTGAGACTAAGGAATTTCTTTTTCTCTTCTTTTGCTTTTTGAACAGCAATATTTTACACTTCGAAGTTGCTGGCTGCAAAGCGAAGGAGAGCAGGCTCAGGGACACGCGACGTTAAGCTGGTAGATGGGTCTGAGTGAAGCGTGAGCCAGTGGGCTTGCACTGCCCGCTTTGGTCTGTTTTCTTGTAATTTCCTTATTCTCTGCTCCACGTTACTCATGGGCCTCTCTCCTCTCTGGAAAACGTCTTTGGACACAGTGAAGTCTGAAAGAGGGTAGAAGTATAAAACACTTAAATGATCTTTCAATCAGCATCTCTAACTCCGTATGTGAGCTAAACTGTGGCACCTACAGCTTTGCGTAACTGTTTGAAATACCCAAAGTTAACTTTAAAAACAGGTTTTGGAACATGACCAGATCCAATGGCAGGGTGACAAAAGGGGATTCTTCCGTTTTCCAAATCTTCCAGTGCCATTTTGGTTGGGAGGGAGGTGCTGGTCTGGTGGCCGAATCCTGCAGGACGGTGCTTGATTCCGTGTGCCACACTCTGGGGAAAACTGTGACAGTGGGTAGGGGCAGAGTCTGGCTCTGGACAGGAGTTTCGCTGAAAGTGTTTGTTTGAATACCACCCTCTGGCTTTGAGTCTTCTGCAAAGCCACAGAAACTGCTTTTATTTCTTTATTTTTTCTTTATTAGCACAGACAGCACAGTAAATGCAACTCTTATGTGGTGTTGCAAGAAAGGAAGTCACACGTTTAAGAAATTGAGTGGATTTAAAATAAGAAAGTTAGTGTGAGTATTCTCAGCCTCTTTGTTTTGCTTTATCTTGTAACTAAAGGGATTAAAATCAATAACAAAACAGACATCACTTCCTAACGGGTCATTTTGAGCAAAACTGAAGAATTATGCCCAAAACCACCAGCGGAGCCGGGGAAACATCACTCAGAGAACTGTAGAGGAAATAGTTTCTCACAGGAGGAACCAAATCGAACAACAAACCCCCACCCCCCGCGTGGGACGGGGACTTTGCGCCCACGTCCGCCCACCCGTGCGGCCAGATGTCGTCACTGTGACGTCACGGACACCTCTTTCCCCCTCCCCGTCGGTACCGAACCCGGGACCCCCCGCGTCGCTTAGCAACGGCGGGGCGGGCCGGGCCGCGCGCGCCGCCAACTGTTGCCCGCCGGGCGCGATAGCGCCGCCGCCTCCGCCCGCCTCCCGTGCGGGGCGGGGACCGGGACCGCGACCGCGCGTGGGGCGGCACCGGCGTCCTGCGCCGGGCCAGGTACGGGCGGCTCGGAGGAGGAGGCGGCCGGTGCCTTCGTGCGGGGTGAGGTCGGGGGCTGCGGCGGGGCCGGGGGTTTCCACGCCGCAGCCGCGGGGCGGGCACCGGGCTGGGTTCCTGTGGGGAGCCCGCCCCGGAGCTGCGACGGGAGGACGGGGGAGCGGCGGGGCCGCACCTGCTCCGCGCCGCAGGTGTTGCGGTGCCGGTGGGTGTTTGCGGCTGTGCGGGTTACGGAATTCCAGCGGGTTTGGTGTGCGCAGAGTCGGCGGGGTGGGAAGAGCATCTCTGGGAGCTTTCTGCTGCGGTAGCTGCGTTTTCGTGGTTGCACGGGGCGTTTTGAAATCCAGGAAATAACGCGGGTCTAGTGAAACTATGCTGGGTTGGTTTTGGTTATTTTTTCCTGTCTTGTTTGCTCAGGGAGGGGTTTTTCTCTCGAGTCATGTACGCTGGAAGGTTGGGCTCGCTGAGGAAGCAGGTCCTGGAGAGCTCTGGCAATACTCCTACATGGGGAAAACATAAAAGCCTGTGTGGCTGTGTCTTGGCAGCCATATGTGGTGAAATGGAGGTGTCAGGGAACAAGGGGGGGTCCTCCTGTGTAGCTGAGCCTTGTGCAACGCTGGAGTCTGTCACCTGGAGATGCCCGAGTATCAGGGCTTTACATCTTTAAAAGGGGAAGAGGATAAAACAGTACTTTTTAAGGGTAAATGCAAGCAAGGGGCTTGTTCTGTAATTATTTTCTGTGGCACTGGTGATGTGTTTGGGCTGCCATTACTTATTGTTGAATGTTTTTAATACCCAACTGTGGTTCTGAATGAATTTGCTGGCTCCGGGATGCTGGTGACATAGCCAGGAAAAAATGATTTGTGGTTAGTATGCGGCTGTCACGACAGTCTGTTCTGTGACTACAGATGTGGGATGTAGCCCTGATGTGGGACCATGAAGTTGTCCTGCCCCGATGGGCTTAAATGAGTAGAGTTGGGCCTGTGCTGTATGTGGTCAGCAGTGTAAAAAAGCAGTTCCCAGCACAGATCCTGCTCTGAAGCTTTCGGCCCTGGGAGTGTAGATGTTAATGGTTCTGGGTCTGGAGGTGTTTGCCAATGAAATGGCAGAAGTGACCTGTGGCAGCAATCCCAGGGCAAGCAAATGCTGTCCTAGCGCTGTGTCGTGCTGGTGCCGATTTCTGGGTGGCAATTTAATGTTGCTGCTTTAGTAGGAGCAATAAATCTTCTGGAATAGGCTTCCTGAACATGGACTTGGTGGTACCTGCATTCAAGCTCTCATATTAGTATTATTTATGATTCTTTCGGTCCCCTTTAATATGGTGCCATAGCTGCTCCTGTTAAAAATGGTCTTGCTAATCAGATGTGGTGCGGACTGTGGGCTCCCCAATGATGGGACTGGGTTGCCCTTCCCTCGTCGTTTCTTGGTTCTCAGTGAGAAGTGTGAATTTGTTTGTGATGTGAGTGATTTTCTGCCTGTGGCCCTTCTGATTTTGGGGCGGGGGAAACAGAACAGTGTCACCACCAGGTCTGTGCGGTAGTGTGGAATGTTATACACACAACTGGGTACAGGAGACTGGAATTTCTAGTGGTGTTTGGCAGCGTCTGCCCAAATTGAGAGGAGTTCGAGCTGTTTCTGTTGCTAGATGTTGTAGCCTTCAGGCAGTTTTAAAAGTTCTTTTAATAGGCTTCTTTTAAGTTTATTATTTGAAGAATTAGTGCAAACAGCAGCAGATCTCCCAGGAGCCACCTGACGTGCAGATGTTTCTCAGCTGTGGTCACCTTGTCGGGGCTGTTACCACCAGAGGGGCTGGGGAACCTCAGCCATGTGCAAGGGCTGCAAAACAAAACACTTCCCATGCCAGTATAGCAAGGGGAATTGGACCAGTTTTGCTTCAGTTATTGATTAACCAGTCCTGCTACATGTGTTGAGCACAGCTTGATCTGAACTCTTTCAGTCTTTTGAATACAGTGTCCCAGTGAAATATTTTGAACAGCTATAAAACTAATCATGGGTTGCTGCTGAGTTAACCATTATCCAAACTTTAATATTCTCAAATGTGTGCCATGTTGGGGTAGCTGACCCCTCAAATTCTGAATTGCAGCGTAGAAATGTAATTCCTTTTGTTCTTTCTGTAGTCATTTAGGTTGATCGCTGCACAGAACACAAGACAGGCTCTCTAAGTGCCTCCTGACAACATAAAATGGTGCTTCGGGCACTATGTTGCAGCAAATACTGCTGGTTAATAGTGGGGGTCTCAGGATATGGCTCTGCTTTGAATCTTGTTTTCAGTGTGCAAACTAGTGTTGTTATAAATCCTTTGTGTTTGGTCCCTATCTGTTTTGTCTGTGCAGGTTCAAGGTTGGAAACATCTCCTGCATGTGCATAGCTGTAAACTCTAAAATAAGCCATGTTTTGTGTTTTACCATATAAGTGAAAAAACAGCTTGTTGACTGTGCCAGAGTTTATCATCACTGGGTTCTTAATTTGTGTTTGGCGTGTGTTGAGCGCTGCGAAGTGCTTGGCAGCCCTTCTACAATTAAGTGCGTTCTCTTCACTGTAAGAAAATAAAAGAGCAGGTATGCGAGAGACCTTCTTTAAAAATAAATAAAATGTCTTTTATAAATAGATGGGGAAACTGAAAATTTTTCAAAATCAATGCTTGTAAACTTTGCTGGGTAAAGGCTGCAATTCCAGTTACTCTTGCAGCAAAAATGCCTTAACCTGTGGTTTGCCCAACTGAAGAGCAGCCAAAGTCCTGGAAAACCTTCCTCCTCCTAATCAAGCGTTCTTCAGAGCTACTTCAGTATTTCTTAAACATGAAGTAAATTATTTTTTAGGCTTGTCTGTGTTCAGACTGACCAATGAGCTCTGGGAAGTGTTTCCATATAAACTAGAGCAAAGCCACATCCTTAATGCTTTCCCTTTGCCGGCCAACATAAACTGCTCATCATCAAGCATGGCTGGATTTCTTACTGTGCCGGGGAAACTCGAGATGTTTCTCTACCTCTTGGGGTCTGAAATTGCTCCCATTCCCCAATCATTCCTCCCCTCCGGAGACTGCCGTGTAATCTAACCCGGGTGGGCGGGAGAACAGAAACACGATTTGTGAGGCAAAAATTGTATTTTCTTTGTTTTTCTTTAAATGTTTTTATTTCCTTTTGTTTGCTGGAGGCCAGACTTCCAATAGTATAGAAAAGAAATGCAAATATTGTAGTTTCCAAACTCTTTGGGGGAAGGGAGTTTGACCAGGGCTCTTGTAAATAATTAGCTTGAACACAGGCAGAATTGTTCCTGTGTGGGACAGATTCTTCCTGTTCTTCTCGCTCTGTGTGTCTCCCGGTTCTCCTTGGAGGAGCCTGGCATACCCTCCTCACCCAGCCGTGGTCCGGAGCAGCACCCAGTGTGCTCCAGGAGCTCTACACCCATGTCCCTGCAGCACCCGCGGGCAAGTGTGATGCAAGTTTTTTGCTGTTTACCAAGTACCCGACTGGGTAACCTTGAGGCTTGTTAAGGAAAACAGACTGAGCTCAGCTGTCTCCTGGTCAGCAAACTCCAGTTGCAAAGAGCATCATATAACTTACAGACTTGGTTAATTAAGGAACTGAACTGAGAAGCAAGTGCTGGACTATGCTTTAGGCTTAAAATAAAGACATTTACTTGCAAGCATCCTCCAGCTCTCTCTGATAGGGGTATGGGTGTTTGCTTGTATTGCTTCAAAATAACATAATTTGAGCTCACCTGTCACCCTGGGTCTTAAGGCTACTCTATACTGGGGTGGCTTTGGAGTGCTTTTAACTGTGAACTGCAGCTCTGCATTTCTTCTGCACGAGGAACATTGTGACATCTGACCAGCTGTTGGCCGTACGGTGCCCAGGGCACAGTGATCTTCATAATTTTGTCACCAACTGTCCATGCCAACATAATGGTGAAAGGCACTGCTGGTGATATACCTGTGCTACCTTCACTGGCCTCCTTGGCCAAAGGGGCAGGTTTGACAGGGCAGTCCCAGGAAACCATCCGTGGTGAGAGTTTGACATTTTCTGGCCTCCCTCTCTGTGACTGCTGTTCTGACTTTAAAAATAGAAGGAGATTGTCTCATCTCAAGGCAGAGACTTCTCAAGAGGGTTAATTATGTCACACTTATTATCTGCTCTGCAGATCTTTTTAGGCAAATATCATGAATCATTTTTTATTTTAGCTGTGTACGAGCTTTTCAAACCCAAGGGCTGCAGCTGCCCCGTGTGTGCTGCAGAGGCGATGCTGAGCTGATCGTGGCTCATGTCACCATCCAGCTGCCTAGAAGGGCCACAATCCTGCTGTGCAGACATCTGGCAGCTTGCACAGTCAAATCATTTCACACTAGAAATGTTACCAGACCTTTTCAGATAGTATAGTCTCATTCCTGCTCTTCTGGGGTGGGCACCTTTGGAGTTACTGAGTGAAGCTGGCAACACCCTCATGTCACGCCAGCATGGCGCCCCTTCACACCCCTTTTCTTAGGTATGTGAAAGAGAATGGAAACTGTCTTGCAGCTCAGAGCTGCAAGTGCCCTGATCAATGTTGGAACAAGGTGCCAAATGATCCCGTAGGTTTTATTCTGAACCCTATGGCTGATGTGTTGACCCTGTCCACACTGAAGGTGAGGGTAATGTACTCTTGTTCCTGACGCTGCAGACTAGGATCTATTTTTCTTTGCAAAGGGATGCTCCCTGCTTTGAGCCTTCAGTGGTGGCTGATGAGCATACGATAGCCCAGGAGTGGGAAGCAGCCCAGGGACCGATGGAACACAACTTCAAAGTAATGGGGAAGAGCTTTTTTTTTTTAACTTTCTTTGGAGGATCAAATCAGCAGTCTGCTAAATTCTTTTAATGTTAAAACTTTCAGAGCATAAGCAATGACCTGTGAAAAGGAGCACTTGGATCTAGACCCTGTGTGTGATGAGGTCTGGCATGTCTATTATGGCCAATTAAAGTGACAGGTAGAGTAGTGAAAACACTGTGACTCCTGCTGCTCGCTGGCTGCTGGGGTTGCCCGCCACCTCTCCTTGGAAAAGGCCCGTCGGTTCGAGCTGCCTACCCAGAGCACAAAGCAGCCTTTCAAAACCTCGGTGCCCTCTGCTTGTGTGGTTCAGCCTGAACAGCCCAGAAGCTGGAGCTTGGGCTTTCAGTCAAAACCTGTTGTCCTTGAATTGCAGGATTGTGCGAGATGCAGATGTTATCTCGCAAGGAGCAGAGGCTGGCGGTGCTCGGCAGCAGGGGCACAGCTTGCTGCTCCCTGGGGACTCAACCAGCTTCCCAGGATGCTGGCCAGTGCTGGTCCTGGATTTGGATCTTGGGAGTGAACTTGCCCATAAAAGTCTCTTCTGATACCCACAGCAGCATTGTGTGAAGCTTTGCTTTAAACTGAGCTTCAAATATTAGAACCGATTAACTAAACAGTCAGAGGAAGCTATCGCGCTGAACAAACTTAACTTGTGGCCATAAAATAGCTTCTTATTTGAACAGTTCAGTAAAATAACTATGCTCTGCGCACTTGAACTCTGAGAGATTTTAAACTCCCAGCTATGTGGGGAGTCTTGGTGTCCTTCCATGTGGCAGCAGGAAGGAGATGGGAGCAGTTTTGATGATTTCTTCCCTTCCCCATCAACCTGCCCGCAAGCTGTGTCGCTGCCACGGCAGCCCCTGCTCTGCCTTGTGCTCGACCGCGTGGGTGAGAGCCGCGGTCGCTCCGCTTCCTTGTGGACACGGATGCAGAAGTGCAGTCTGTCTCGCTGCTTCTGCATTTTCCTCTTGTGTAATTTCTGCTGTTTCCAGTCAGATCAAAGGGTAGATCATCATCTCCCCACCTCTGCCTTGACAACTGAAAGGGAAAGAAAATACGTTGAGGGAGAATCTGTGCTCTAAGAAAAGGTCATAGCCCAGTTGGTGTAAATATGTAAATGTTTGTAGAGGAGTGATGTGTTTCTGAAACACATTGGTGAGAAATGCTTCACACACTTCTTTCTTACCCAGTAACCAAAACAATATGTACCTTCAATGCAGTGATTGCTTAAATCAAGATGAGAGTCTGGATTTTCTCTGTGAAGGATGTGCAACAATAAGGAACATTTCAGCTGAGGCTGCCAGGTCTGGCACACCTGCACGTGGCACCTCTTCCCTTCCAGTTGTGATCAGGTACACACTTCCTTCCTTCCTTCCTTCCTGCACTTTTGCTGGGAGGAAACCGGCTGGGGAGGGTGCAGGGACTCAGACTTGTGTTTGTCCCAGCCAGCACTTTCAGCTTGTTGGGTGGATGCAGGTAGGGGACACAATTCTGGTGCGGGAGCTGCCATGCACGTGGCATTTCTTGTTTTTGGTCGCGTGGGATGGTTCCAACTCTTGCTAATCCTGTTGCCTAGGGGTGAGAGACTTGGATCCTCTTTTCTTCCCAGTCTGTTCTGGAATACTGGGAGGCTGTTTAAATATCAGGGGTGCTGATGATTTGGCTGTGATGGGAGCGAATTTTAACTGGGCTTGCTCTTCATCGTGAATGTATTGATGTGCGCATGTCCTGTAGCTTGTCAGCCAAGTTACTAGCTTTCAGCTGCTTTATGTACATATTTTAGGCATTACTTCCAAGCTGGGAAAGCCCAGGTCACTGCAGGGCAAGGCAGAGCTGTATTCCCATACCCACCAAAAGTTGACACTGCCTTTCTGCCCCACAAGGATCAGAAGGAATCCATGGGAATCGCGGTCTTCTGGCTCCTGCTCCTGTTTGGGGTGGCCGTGCAAAGGCAGCCTCTGCTTACTCATCTGGCTTCAATGCAGCCGCACAATTGCCTCTTTCGAGGAAGGAATTCATTAGTTGCTGTGAAGTGGCCTTGCATCTTTGGGCAGCAGGTGCTTCTATAGAGCAAACTGTTGCTGAATATTCAACAGTTGCTACACAAGCGTCTGGCAGACTGCCTGTGAAGCACTTGGAGTTATCTCGAGCATCCGATTAGATAAAGTGCAGAGCACTTACTGCTTTAAAGCTACCCGCAGCTATGTTGTGCTGGTGGGATGTTTTGTTGTTGTTTTTATTTTTTTTTTATATGAATCTTCCAAGATCATAAGCATCAACTTCATCTCTTTTCACTCAGCCAACAAAGAAGGGAACTGCCTAGCAGAACGAGAAACACAGTGATTCATATTCAGGTTGTCAGAACCTCATTCTCTTACTGGTTTCGGCTAATGACATGTACACTGAAAACAAATGACTCAGGATAGAGTTGTCTCCTAATCTTTAATGTACTGTTTAAACTCAAGTTAGCTCTTTTAAGGCTGCATGAATAAGATTTGTTCTTGCCAGCCTCTAATTTGGTACATAAAGTCCTGTAGATACCTAAACTATGAAGGAATAATTAGAGGGGTTAAGCTGTGCAATCAGCCTTTTCTTTTTCTTTTGTCTTCTTTTTTTTTAGGAGTTTAATTTCCTTAGGTGTGGTCTGTAGGCAGCTTGTGCTAGATGGCGTCACTGAAACTATGAGAAATGGTGAGCACTGAGCAATTGCAGCTTCAACTCTCTTACAGCTGTAGTCAGTAAGGTGTGGGTGCCTGTATATTGTCATTGCCTCCAAAAGCTCAGTTATTGTCTTTTCAAGTTCAAGAGCAGAATAATTAAACTTCAACAAAGACTAGATGTCCCTGCCCAGCATGGGGACCTGCAGCCTGTGCTGTAGCTGTAGACAAGCACTCTAATGCAAGTAAATTTGTGAAGGTTGGGTTGCCATAAAGTGACAGGAACGACAAGGGAGCCCTTAGCCTTTGTAGATGACACTGCACATATAATTGCTGATGGACTTTTCTAAAAGAGCATCTAGGCTGCTATTATTAGAAAAAGCAAATGTGTGGTGTTACCTACAGGGAACCAAAAGGGAGTTTTTCATGATCTACTTGACCTTTACTTTCTTGTGTTAATTTGTTTAATACCAGTGAGATTTTCCTACTGTAAAAACTTGCTTTAGCAGAGACTTCTCCAAGAGCTCTGAAAAAGATGTGCTAATTGGGAGATGGGGCTGGGCAAGAACTGTTTCTTCCTTCCCTGCCTTGATTTGCGAACTCCTACTTGAGGGATCCACTGTGTGCTCCGGACCTCTCTGCTTCCCTCTCGAATCAGACTTTTACCAGCTGGTGCAATTCCATAACAGCAATCGGGGCTTTATTGCATTAAACTTGAGAGAAACGGGAACTCTGTGCCTTCAGGACTTAATGTGCAGGAGGAAACTTTGTGGAGATATTAGATAAACAAACACTCCTGGATACTTCTGAAACAATTGCTCTGAACAATCTTTATTTTTTCAGCACCTACTATAAAGATCTTATTGCTTGTGCTGTCTATTTGTAGATCCCAAGGTACTTTGCAAAGAACAAGAGTGTCGTTACACCTGCTTGTGCATGAGGATGCAAGGTGCAGGAAGATGTGGGGAAGAACCTGGGGCTGTAGCAGGGCCAGACCCGACTCCGTGACCCGTGTCTGCCCTGCCAAACCCCAGCACCCCGACTCCGTGACCCGTGTCTGCCCTGCCAAACCCCAGCACCCCGACTCCGTGACCTGTGTCTGCCCTGCCAAACCCCAGCACCCCGACTCCGTGACCCATGTCTGCCCTGCCAAACCCCAGCACCCCGACTCCGTGACCCGTGTCTGCCCTGCCAAACCCCAGCACCCCGAGTCCATGACCCGTGTCTGCCCTACCAGACCCTGCAGCCGAGGGTCGTGGCCATGGGACGGTGCTGCACCTCAAAGCTAGAAATCTGATTGCATGAGGCAACATGGCTTCAATCAGTTTTACATGGCATAGACCAAGAATAAATCTTTTTGGGCATCTCTTGGAGTGGTACTTAGGGAAAGTCTCAGGCTTAAGGCTGACACAAAAAAGTGGGAAACAGCATATACACATGTGCTTATTACTGTGTAGTGCTGAAGTGTCTTACTGATGTTACTTGTGTTGATGGAGGACCTGCTGAAAGCTCAGCTAGAAAAGCATCCAGGTACCTGCTGTATGTACCTAGAGATTCGAGCGCTGCAGGTAAAGCTGTGCTTTTGAATGCTTGGGTGTTCGTTAGTTAACTAAGTTTGAGCTGGTGGGGTTGTTTTGAATTTCTTAGATCTCCGTATGCCAGGAGTTTTCAGTCTTGTAAACTGGTATTTCAGGAAAAAATGGAAGGCGAGACCTGCATTTCTAGTAGCAGTTTTTGCAAATCTTAAAAAGCTGCAGCTTCTGTCTGACTCCCCAAGTTGAGGTGAGAAAGGCACTGAGAAAAATCAGTGTCATTGTCATAGAACTTGATTAGTTGTGCAAACGGAGATTCAGACCTCTGTGGCTGTAGCCCAGGGGTGCGCAGAGGCTCCGGGAGCGGGTGGAAGCCGTGGTGCTGCAGGTGATGCCGCTGTAACTGCGTCCCAGTGAACGTGCTGCTCTGGTGTCAGTGCCCTGGGATCCCTGTGGAGGGAGCGGGTGTGGGGCAGTTGGGCTAAATATGAGATGTATCCATGAATGAAATGCTTCATTACTTACGCCAGTAAACTAAACATTAAATTTGTGGTTGTCCTAACCTGTCAGCAATAATTCAATGGTAAAACCACTGGTGGAGCTTGCAGGTGAGCTTTGGACTGGAGCTCTGAGTCAGAGCATTTGCAAGACTCCCTCTGGAGTCACCAGTTATTTGTGTCACGCTGGTTGGGAATTGCCCAAGCAGTTTTGTGTTGCTGTGTATCAAACAAAGGACAGAGTAAAATCTTCAGCTCTATTTTTTTTTTTTTTTTAAATTAAGAATTTTTATGTGTCCCTGAGGGACAAGCAAATAGAAAACAGCGTGTCATGGCTGTTGTGAGTGTTCATGGGGCAAGAAGGGGAGGCAAGGCATGAACAGCAAGAGCAGAGTGTTGCAGTAATGAGAATGATGTCTTATTTTAATTGATAGTTAATCAAGACGTGGTTCCAGGAGGCAAGAACAGATGGCTTTCAGGTTTTTTTTCTGCTCTCGTATGTGTTTGATTGTCACCAAGACTTAACATAAATGTTTAAACACTTGCCGGCTCCTTTTTCACCTTACAGATTTTTGCCCATCCTCAAAGACAGACTAAACTGCTAGACTTATCTGGCTTGCTTTTTTTTTAATGCATAATATTAACACATGAAGTCACTGAGAGTTGGTCCTGTGATTGTGTTCTTAGAAAGAGTGCTTCCTGACTAAAAAAATTGTTGAGAATATTCATTACTCCTAGTGCATATTGATAGGAAATTAGGGAAAATTGAGTGCGTTTTATTATCTGGGTGTTGTGTCCCTCTCTCCTATAGAAGAGAGACACCAAGCCAGAAACAGTGTTTGAGCCCTTCTGGAAGGTGCAGGCTGCCCTGGGGGTTTGCAGGAACTGCCTTTGTAAAGCAGGCCAGGCTTTTCATTTTCTGGCTTTTTTTCAGTATCACTCTTGCTTACTAGGCCATTCAGTGTGGGGTTTGCTTCTCCTGTATCCTCTTAATTGCTTTGAAGGATGATCTGAATTGCCTCCCAATTCTTCTTTTGCCAGGGTGGTGAAATCCAGGACTGTGCCTACTTGGATAGCGAAAGCACCTACAGCGAGTCGGAGCTCTTTCCTGATGAGGACGCGATGACTCTGGCACAGCAAGAGGTTCACCATGAGTCTGACATGGACAGTGCTATTGAGAGCGCCCAGAGCTCGGAGGCCTCTGACGTGTGTCGGATCGAGGACAAGGACGGTGTGCTGGGTGGCCTGTTTCTGCCTGGTGACAAGTGAGTGGTGGTTTTGCCCCGTGGCAGCCCCGTTTTGAGGCATATGCGAAAGGACCGGGGAGGAAGAAGCCTTTATTTGACTAATCCCTACTGTGGGAGGCTGGGGATGCCTGAAGGATTTAGAAACTAAATATCCATTTACAATATAAAGGAGATGGGTGTCCAGGTCCTCTTAAGTGGCTTAGACAGTCTCAGCCCTGGCTCCTTCTGGCACGTTCTGTGAGCGCTCACGGGACTTGTGCGTTGCATGTTGAAATGGAGGTGTTGGGTCTCTCCGGAATGGATCACTTCGTTAGCGCCCCCCAAAACGTAGCATCTTCTGTGTTCTCATAACCCTTACATACTGTAATTAAAACGAATACTTCCTGCAAAGCAGTGCAATGTGGGGAATGCTGCTTTAGTCTTTTGTACATCTAGTTGTCTGAAGATGTGGGCTACGCAGATTTGCTTTGTAACGCCCATGTACCAACTTAATTCTGTGTGTTTCTAATTTTCCATAACTTCTAGTGTGCAACAGTGAATTGTGTTTAACACAGGGTGTCCTGGCATGTGCGTGTCTAACCATAGTTTGCTGTTAACACAAGAGTGTCTCTGTAATCCTAACTGGACCCTTCCCAGGTGTGTACATGGAGTGTTGGTAAAAGCTGACTGGGGCGAAGGGACCCATCTTGATTTAATTGTGCTTTGAACCAAGTTAATGCAGTACCACAGGACAGAGCTCAACCGGGCTTCCTTTGTAAGCCTCTGCCCTGTCTTCCTTATGCTGGGCTTGTTGTCTTGATTTGTGCCTCTCAAGCTCCTTTCCTTGCCAGGGCAGTCCTCCTCCTCCTCCTCTCTCCACGTCTCCTCAAGATGCTCCTTGTGCAGCCTCATTCCCACCCTCCTGAGTTTCTCAACTGAGATCTGGCCTTCTCCCGTTTGCTCAAGCAATCCCAGAGACTTTATCAAGATGATTCCAATTTTCACCAACTCTTTATCAAACTTATCTCCTTGCCTTGTGATTCCCAGTTCTTCAGTTCTTGTGGTGACTTGTATCCATACTAGACAGTTTCTGGCCTGCAGCACAGACTGTTTCAACCCAAGCAGTATACAGTTTGGCAAAGCTTATTCATAACTACAAATTAAAAGTTGTAAGCAACATTACCAGGTGGGTCCAGCAGTGGTGACCATTTGCCTGGCTGTCATAAGAGAAACTGAGCCAGGCAGTGTGTGAGGGGTAAGGCTGCTGAACTCGTCTCTTGGCAAGTGGTGATGTTCCAGGAGAGTGGATTTTATGGACAAGTATATGTTATCATCCCAACTGAGGGCTGCTCATTTGCCTCCATCCTTGGTGGAAGTGCTATAAGGAACTGCTTCTCGAACAGACTTGGTGTAACAACACTGAGATGAAAACAGTAGTTGCAGTTACACTGATCATAGTCACCCGAAAACTTATTAATACACAGTATGTCTGTGGCACAGCAATTCTTTATGAATAGATGTTAGTGGGATGTGGTTTGCTTCTCACTAACCCATCACCCAGCCAGGAGCCTCATTAGGTAAGTTTGATCTATTTCTAGTGTGAATATTCCTATCTTCGTGATCTTCATCCTTTAATAGTGTGCCAGGCTTGACTTGCGCTAATTTCTGTTAATGTGAATTAGATAAATGAATTGCAGGTTATAAATGGATCTCATCAAAACAGGAGAAACAAAAGAGCATACATCTGAAACACTGGCAGGCTTCCTCTTCTGCTAATTGCTTTTAGAGGGAAGAGATATGCAAATAATGCTGCTTGCACCATCCACCAAAGGAGCACCATTGCATCTCTTGTTTACGGCTCACAAGTGTAGGGTTACAGGAAGAGGAATCTCCTTGTCTCTGACAGTGCAGGGCACTGTTAAGAGACTCAAAAGAAAGCTGGGAGGTCATATCGTTGAGCTGCTGGAGAAGGACATCAACTGGGAGCTGCCGTCCCATGGCTCAGCTAGTGGAGTCGAAGATAAAAACACCATGCACTGAAGCGAAGGGAGTGAAAAAACCTAACCCAGACTGCAGATGGAACCAGTGCTCTGTCTGTATTGCAGAGGCACTGGATTTTGCTTTGTAGTGGGAACAGTAATGTGTCAGACGACTCCAGGGCTTAACACATGGAGCGTGTGCTTCAGGCCTCAGATGTGCCTTTTCTGCAGGGAGAAGTTTGTTCATAAGAACTTTTATGTGAATTTACTGGCTCATCTGTTTGGATGCCTTACTGAGGTGGGAGCTGAGCAAACCTGTGTAAAATAACCTGCCTGTGCAAGCCAGTGCGCTGCGTGACTGCAGGGCGCTCTGGGCTCTGGGCAGGACAATCGCTGTGCACCCTCTGCAGCAAACTTGCTCCGTTGTATGAAGTGCGATGTGCTCAAAACTGCTCTGCCAGCTGCTTTCCTCTGATGCCTGCTCTGCTGATCTGTTGACCTGTATGTCCTCTCTCTCTGAGGTCACAGGGTCCAGCCGTTCCCTTCCTGTTTGGCACTATCTCAGGTACTTCTCTGCTAGTAAAGTGGCCATTTCTTGTGGTCTGTATCTCCTCTGGAAGACACATTTTGTCACGAAGGAAGGGCAGGAGCCCAGCCTTTGTTAGTTCTGGCATATGGTGAACTCAGGTTTGCTTCTGGCCACACAAGAGAGGATGGTTGGAGCTCATGGGGTGTGGGAGAAGGTTTATGGGGATTACTGGGAAACTCTGATTGTGGAATACAGCAACAGCCTCTGTCCTGTACATGTTCCTCTCACTGTCCCATGGATTTTGGAGTTGTCTGCACAGTTCCTGCATTCAGAGCAGGTCTCATAAGCAGCAGTCTTCACCACCACATAGAAATGATGACTGAGGATTGTCAAGGTGTGCTCTTTAAAGTGAAATGGCTTGTGCTGATCGACAGGTCACCACAGATGGCTTGTCCACAGATTCTCCTACTCCTGTCTTTCAAGGCACCACGTCAAATGTGCATCAGATGTGTTTAGTACTCTAGTTTTTTAGGACAAAATAAGTGGGTTACAACTTCAAATGAGGGTACAAGGTGTAAAACTGGAAGATTCCATGTGAGGTGAGATCCTATCAAGGTCGGCCTTCGAGACATTTTGACCTCTTGTTTCAGGTCAAGTCCTCACAACCCTTCTGCAGCATCCGACCTCTCAACTTATTCTACCACGTCTCTGATCAGTAATGAAGAACAGTTTGAAGACTACGGCGAAGGAGATGATGTGGATTTTAGTCCCAGTAGCCCGTGCCCTGATGACGAGACCAGAACCAACGCCTACTCTGACCTTGGCTCATCTGTATCTTCCAGGTTGCTCCTTATTAACAAACAGTTTTTCAGTTTTGTTCTTCTTTGAGCATGGATGACCATACCAGAGTCTACACTGGTTACATAGACTCGCCTTAAAAGCAAAATGTTATCAGTTTATTTTCTGCCCTGCAATTGACAGACTGCATTTAATAGTCAGAGCTATAGCAAATATGTTGTTTCTGATAACACCTATTTGTAACAGAGTCAGCTTATGATTTTAAAATCCTTCCTCAAGCAAAGGAATGGATGAGCAGGGTTGGGGAAGAGCTGAGCATGAAGATGCTCTGGGATTTGTCTGCTTGGATCAACAGCACATGAAGGTCTTGTGCTTCGTTGCTAACGCAGGACAAGCTCAGCGCGTCCCTCTGTTCCGCATGCAGCCCCATGTGCCACCCTCTGTTTCAAGCACTTCTGTCATGCATGTGGAGCCAGCACCCCTCTCGCTGCCCCTTCCCCGTGACAGCTTGTGTCCTTCACCCCCTATTTATTTGGGTTTATGCAGCCCTTTCCATTCCCATTCCTGGGGCTTTGTGCACTTCATCCCATGGTTGCTCTCTTTTCTTTGAGTTTATTTCCTCTTTATCATCCCAAGAACTACTGTTGTGTCCTCTTTAGACCTATATCCACTTCTCCTTCCCTCCTCATCCTAGGGTTCCTTCTGTCCCACCATCTGAGGGAGTTCGTGTGGCTACTTCTTACCAGACCACTCTGTTTTTCATCTTCCTGTCTTTTTCTTGGAGAAAAGACTCTTCAGGTTGCATGCCAGGCTCTAGTGGGAAGATGGGCAAGATGATGAGAGGGGGACATTGCTGAGGTGGAACATACTAATGTAGCTGCTTTTGCTACATACATCGCATGGACCATGTATATCTTGTGCTATTCTTCCAGCCACCCAAACTGATTCTTTCCACCAACACCCACAACGTGTCCTCCTAAAGCCTCACCTCAGACAGGTAGACTTGCTGTAAGACAAATGTTCTCCATCATCACCTCCAAGTTAGACGAGCTCTAGTTAGAGGTGGTTCCCCAAGTGCCTCATCTGTGATTCTGACACACAGTCAAGAGGAAAAACTGTTGTGAGTTGGTTACTATAGCTAGTAACATCTCTCCTTTCCTGCAAACAGTGCTGGCCAAACACCCCGAAAAATGAGGCATATTTATAACAGCGAGTTGCTGGATGTTTACTGCTCGCAGTGCTGCAAAAAGATAAATCTACTCAACGGTTTGGAAGCCAGGCTGAAAAACTTGAAAGGAAACAGGTAAGCAGCCTATTGCAGTGCTTTTAGCAATGCCCCCTTGGAATGGGACTGGCTAGTAGCAGGAGGAGAGGAAGGAAGAGCCCTCTCCTGCCCTGTGTCCCATTCTGTCTTACAGATCATCGTTCTTACAAAACAGTAAGAAATTCAGACCTTGACATCTAGCCTGAACCAAAATGCAGTTCTTTATTAGCTAATAAGTATTTTTCTGACTCCAGGTGCAGACAGCATTAATAAAATCAAATATTTTACCAAATGAGCTGTTTGATTGCAAAGGGAGAGTGGTATTTCCAGGAATTTTCCCAGGAATTGGGGTCTGCTGTGCTGCTTAGTGCAGGTCTCCAGTTAGCTACAGGTGGGAAGGAGGGATCTGGCAGATCCTTAACTAATGCATTTAATTTTACATACAGAATCACAGGATTACTTTGGCTGGAAAAAGCCTTAAAGATCATCAAGTCCAACCTCTCCTGTGCACTGTTGGTCAGCAGAGGTACCTCATGCCTGTGGGATCTTTTTTGTCCTAAAGGGAGCTTGGAAAAATGATGAATCCTGTGGCAGAAGTGACTTTTGTGGTTCTTTACAATTTCAGCTTTTTCCTTACATTTCTATCTCTGCCCTTCCATCCACTTCTAAACTGTGCTGAGCACCTGGAAAGAATCCAGTCCGAGCAACAATCAGCTCGGATTTTTGGAGGAAATTTTTTGGTGGGTTTCTAGCTCCCCCTAGAAACTGAATGTAAATCCTGCCTGTGTAATCCTTGACACAGAGCGCTCTGCACAGCTTCTTCTCTTGATGACACAGCAGCATAGTACTTGACGTGAACAGTGTTCCTGCCCTAGCAAGGAGGCCGCTAACACGTAGGCTGTGACCTCTTTGGTGATTTTATGGGTGAGGCTGTATAGATCTGGCTGAAAGAGAGTGGTGCCCTGGCAAAGAGCCGTGTGCTAGTGTGCACACAGAGATGCAACATCCTCTTGACAAGAGATGCAGCTGGATGTGTTGATTTAGGTCTAGTGCTGTTGTCTGGTCCTTCATTTAGCTAATGCTAGTCCCTGGCTGCAGTAGGGAACTGCAGAAATGGAGAGCATCTTAGTTCCTGTGCTGAACTGGGAAGTGTTATGGGGAAGGATAAACTAACTGTTTATAAAATTATCTAAAAACTGGGTATCCAGGAGAGATGTCCATCAATAACTCAGTGTCCCTTTGTGCTGTTTCTAATGTTAGTTTTGTTCTGATTTACACTGACAAATGTCTGCTAAATATAACAGTATTCACAAATTGACTTATTAATTATCACATTAATTTGTGGCTCCGCTCATCTTCACATTGTGGTAACTGCAGCTTTTGATTAAGTTGTCTGAGAATATTGTTCAAAGAATAACTTTTTTATGTCACTAAAAAAGTCAATATTATGTTTCATTGTGCAATTCAGCTGGAGTTTAAACTAAGACTGAATCCAACACTGATCAAATAAGTGTTTAATTCCTGTATCATTCCTTCTGTATCCATGTAGCCCTAACAGGAAAATATCAAGCACAGCTTTTGGAAGGTAAGAGTCTTCAACTTCTAATTGATATCTGTGGAATCAGCTATAACAATTCCAGAAGCGGGGGTGGGAGGAGAGAGGAGGAACAAGCTTAGGGAAACAAAAACATGCCGAGACAGGTTTGCAGAGGAAGGGGCCTGTGTTTGGGTAGGGGTGTTCCAGAATGTAGAAACCACTGCTGGTGCTGGAGCAGAGCCCTGAACTGGAAGGAGCTCTGTTAAGAACGCAGTTACTTCCTTGTCTGCTAGCTTTATTCCTTCCTACTGCTAGTCCATCAGTCCAGTTATTGCATCTTTCACCCTCATAATGTGGGGCTTTTTGCTGTTGTTGCCGAAATGCAAAGGAAAGCAAGAGCATTCCTTTAAAAAGAGCAACCAGAATTTGTGATCTTCCTTTGGCCAAATGAACCAGCCCTGGTCTGGGGAAGGCTAGAAGTTGCAAGAATATTTTAAGTAATCTCCAGTGTTATGGATTCTGGCTCTATTCTGGGACTGCTTGAGATTCCTTTTTATTTCTGTTCTTTAAATAAGTTCTTCCTGTGTAAAATTTTCTAGATAATCTGTGCCAACCAGTGCACTGTGGTGACTGTATTGTAAATTTCTCATAAGGCAAATATAACTCAGTATATAGTGTGAATAAGGCTAAGCGGTTTTTAAATTATGTTAAAGCTGGTGGCAGATCCTATAAAAAACAGCAAAGAACTCACACCCTAGAACTAATGTAATTGATTGTGCTCAGTGTGACTTCATTTAGCTACCAGTGTCTTGAAAGATGCTTGTGCTTAAATAGTTGTAATTGTCACTGAAATGGTTGCGCAGATTTTAGCATCAGCTGTTCGAAGTGCAAAGCCAGGCTATGAGACAGTGCCCAGACTCTTTCTCCTCACTCCTCATCAGGCAAAATAATTATCCTTCCGATCTTTCAGACAACTCTTCCACAACAGTAACTTCAGCAGCAGCAATGGCAGCACAGAAGACCTGTTCAGAGACAGTATAGACTCCTGTGATAATGATATCACTGAAAAGGTGAGCAGCTTTGTGCGTTGCGATTAATGTACCCAACAAAATCCTGCTGGAGATGTGTCAATTGGCAAAGTGCTCTTGCTCACAGTTACCAGCAATCTGAAGTAGCTCGTTCAAAATGTCCTTGATAATCCATTAATATTATGACTTAGCTTCACAAAAATGTGAGGATTTTTCAAATACAGATCTAGGTGTTGTGTTAGTACTTCTTTACTGTGTATTTGCACTGGTCACCTTCAAGGAAGATACTGCAGGGTCTGGGGAACTCAGAATTTCAGAGCTTAATTTCACTGCTGGCTTTGCAGGGCCGCATGCCCCTGTCGAAAGGGTAGCACAGCTAAATGCCAATTAGGAACAATAAGGGCATGTATGAAGACAGTGAAACTTTTAATCTTTTCCACTTCCCCATCCAGGTAACGTACCTAGAAAAAAAGGTGACAGAACTGGAGAATGACAGCCTGACAAATGGTGACCTGAAGAGCAAACTGAAACAAGAGAACACGCAGCTAGTTCACAGGTAGTAAAGCACAGAGCCAGTTGTCTATATCATGTCAGAGCAGAGCTAGGACAAAGATGTAGGGAAGGAATCTCTCTACTTATAAAATATGACCAAGTCTTCTGATTTAATGCTGACAAACAAAACAAGATAAGGCTTCATCGGAGAAGCCTGAGTGGAACAGGGCTGCCTGGCTGAACTGTCAGCAAGCAGAGGCCTTCCAAGCAAGTTTCTTAGCACAGAGAAGTTACTGATTTGCACAGAGCAAGCTCTCCTGTTATAAGAGAGGCTACCACTAGCGTTTTTCTTGCATGTAGCAAGGGCAATAGGCTGGATCATAGTCCCAACTTCTTGAGACTGAGAATGAAAGAATAGTAGGTGAACTGATACTGCGTAATTCTATAGTGTTTGGAAGATTAAGTACCAAGAGAGACACTGGGAGAGGTTGAATGCCAAGAGAGATGGTGAAGTAGAATGCAATAAGAGTGGGGAGGAGAGAGGCAGTGAAGTTGCACATGTTTTTTTAAGTACTTGTGAAGCTGTTACTGAAATGAGATCTGCTTTCCTTAGAGTTCACGAGCTAGAAGAACTATTGAAAGACCAGGAGACATCAGCAGAACAGACTCTGGAAGAAGAGATAAAGAGACATCGAGAAGCATATACCAAGTATGAAAAAGAGAAAGGCACTGAGATTGAACTACTAAATACAAGGTAACAAACATCTTGGTGCTTTCTTCATTTTCACTTTGCATGTAAACGCAGGCTGTTCACAACCAGACAGTGCACAGATGGTTCCAGGTTAGTAGTTCTGTCAAGGAGCTGTGCAGTTGCATGTCTAATGCCCCAAAGCTTGGAGGATGCTTTACATTAATGCTTTAATCCATGTGGCCCATGTAGACCACTTAGCTGGATATTTGGCATGGATTCAAGGAGGGAATTGTGTCCAGCTGTAGCAAACATTTGTGTCTGCATTTGTTTCTTCCTACTTAATTGTTTTTAGATACCTGTTTTTAGGAGCATAAGAATCTGAGGGTCAGTGTAGCATTTTTTGGCCCTAAACTAAACAAAAGTCACCCAATAGCTCATGATAAAAAACGCTAAGATTAGGAATACTTTCTTGTTTGCTATTTCTATCAAGTGCAAGTGAAATGGCTTTTTAAGAGCATGCTGGTTTTTATGTCTACATTCTTGAAGAGGCATTTGCTGTAAGGTTTTTGTTATTGACACAGGGTTCAACAACTGGAAGAAGAAAATGACGAGCTGAAAAGCGCTGTCACACGACTGAAATCACAAACGGAGCGATTAGATGAGGTAACAAAACTCCCAAGTGCTTGAGCAGTTTAACAGCTGTTTGATCTGTGTAAGAGGAAATTTGTATAGCGATTGGCCCAGCTTCTTTAACTTGCCTTCCCTAAACAAGAATATTGTTGGAATTGGAACATTGGTCACCTTTAGTGACAGGAATGCCCCAAGACACAGCAGTTTTTGACCAGCTGTGTCTACAGGTTCGTGTTGTAAAACTGAAGGTGGTTCATGCACTTGCAAGCTAGCTATGAAGTTCCCTGTTTATTCTAGGAAAAGCAACGCATGTCAGACAGGCTGGAAGACACTAGTCTGCGGCTGAAGGACGAGATGGATTTGTACAAGAGAATGATGGACAAGCTGCGGCAGAACAGGCTGGAATTTAACAAGGAGCGGGAAGCCACACAGGAGGTAGGTGTGAAGAGGGATGTAAGACCGGGCAGTCACATCTCGTCTGCATGGGAGCCCATCTGACACAGAATGGACAGACAGGATGAACACTGAAAACACAACATCCAGTGAACGTATTGCTGGATTGTGTTTCTACGGGAGCAGTACTCGTAGTGCAATGAGTGCTGCAAGAATACTGAATAAAGGGCAATCCCAGAACCCAAGGGGTCTCCAGCTCTTTGAGAACTCGCAGCCTCGAATGTGCGCCCTAATGTTTCCTCTGCTATATTTGCAAGGGGAATTATGCCTCTTAGACATGAAGCTTCGAGTTCAGAGCAACTTCTATCACTGAAGCAGTTTGAGTGGCCTGTGCTTCCATAGGAGAACAAGTGTCTGTATTGTAGGACTGTGCGGCCTCAGCCAGGCTCGTGGAGCACTGGTGTGAGAACACAGAGGTGCAGCACAGACACGGCTGCTGCTGGGGGCTGGTTGTGCAGGGACTGGAGAGACACGGCCTGTTTGTGTGCCCGCAGCTTATTGAAGACTTGCGGAAGGAACTGGAGCACTTGCAGCTGTACAAGCTGGAATGCGAACGTCCTGGACGTGGGAGAAGTTCTTCCTCCAGTGTGAGTGAATTCAACGCCAAAACCAGAGAGGTGGAAATGGAGCATGAAATAAAACGGCTGAAGCAGGTGAGCGGGGAAGGGCCTCTCAATCCATGTGAAAGGTACAGAGCTGCTTTGGAAAATGCCAATAGCTGCAGCGCCCCAGCATGCTGCCTTTAGATTTTTACCCCCCCTTCTCATACAAGCACAAGTCCCACATTGTTTCTGTCTGGGACTTCTTTGCACAGGTGATGTAAATTGTGCACATGGGAAACACCTGTGATTCAGGGAGGGAGGTCTTGTCACTGGTGGTAACAGAGTTGCTGTTAGCTTGCAGCCTTATCATATATCATCCAAGCTACCTGTGATTTTTAAAAATCAGTTAATATTTAATAAAACCTTGTAGGAAGAATTTAAAAGCAATGTCTTTTCATCCTTAAACAGGAGAACCAGAAACTTCGTGACCAAAATGATGATCTCAATGGACAGATCCTAAGTCTTAGTCTTTACGAAGCTAAAAATCTCTTTGCAACGCAAACAAAAGCCCAGTCTCTGGCTGCTGAAATTGATTCTGCATCAAGAGATGAGGTAATATGCTTTTTTAATCAAGTGCTACATCCAAAAATATGTGTTTTTCAATGTAATTAACTGTCAAGGTTGAACTATCTGAAGCTGACAAATGAACAGCAGAAATATCTGCTTTGCTAGGCATTCAAGAGTGTTGGAAGACTGCTTTAAACCTAAGCTAAACCTAAGTGGTTTTGGATGCTGTTTTTAGTGCTTCTTGGCTGGTTTTCCATTTGTCTCTCAAAAAATTGGAATTATCAGAATCTCAGTGAACTGTTTTACAATGGATTTATTTTAATGTCTTCTATTTTACAGGACATTGTGATATGATGACATTAATTTCATACAGAAATTACCATGCCTAGTTAATGAAATTTTTACTTTCCATTCTAGATTTAGTTCTAAGTTACTTCAGTGACAACCTCTCACTTAGATCTAAATTAGAGCTATATATTCCCTGTAGCAGAGCTGAATTCTTGGAGAAAGTATTAACAGAGATATAGGGAGGAGCTAGAATACCCATCACAAAAGAGAACCGGT
Source organism: Patagioenas fasciata (assembly GCF_037038585.1). NCBI lineage: Eukaryota > Metazoa > Chordata > Aves > Columbiformes > Columbidae > Patagioenas > Patagioenas fasciata. The sequence goes on along the minus strand of NC_092537.1, from coordinate 3,979,401 downwards.
GATCCTGAGCAGGCTCTAGTCTCTCGCTTATCTGAATTTCGTGCTACTATGTGAACTAGTGAGAATATTTCAAGAGTAACTTTGAAATGTTGCATTTCAGCTTATGGAAGCCCTTAAAGAACAGGAAGAGATAAATTACAGATTGCGACAGTATATGGACAAGATCATTTTGGCAATCCTAGATCACAACCCCTCTATCTTGGAAATAAAGAATTGAAGAGAATGTGATAAGGAAAAGCAGCAACTGCCTGATTTCTCTGCACATACCACTGGATCTAAAAAACACTCTGATACTGTAAATTAGTCTATAAATATATATATACACTATGTGTGAGCGTGGGTGCGCGGGTGTGTTTATATGATGTTTGGTACACTGTTATTTGTCATCGAATTGGCTTGGTTAGACTTTTTCCATGCACTTTCAATACCTGTGATGAGATGGATACTGTATATTAATGTAGTAACAATGTAACTGGATCTTGCTGTTTTAGATACTGGACAATATGACTCTACCTCTAGTCGTAAAGGTAAAAAAGACAATGGAAGCATATGGAGGCGGCCCTAAGGTTAGGAGCAAGAATTGTTCTTTCGTTCTTCCAGGAATTTGGGTACCATGAACCAATTAACATACCCAGGTTCAGTTCCTGACTGGTGCTGACTGTGTAATTTCCTGTTCGATTTAGTTTTAGTACTTAAACCACACATAGGATTAAAAAAACAAACAAACAAACAAAAACACCTTTGCGGAAAAGGAGAGACACAAAGTGTAAGGGAAGAAGAGGAAGATATTGCAGAATTGTTGCTATTTGTGAAAAATCACCATCCACTTGTTTGCCACTGTCAGCACAAAGTGCTTTTTATGTGGGATCACTTTGAAACCTGCTTCGGGGTGCTCTGAGCCAGCCTGCTCTTTACTGTGTGCGTGCATGTGTGTTTTTATTATGCCAGGTCCCTGTAGCATTGAGGCCAAGAAACTCCTCAAATCTGTTCCCCTATTTTCAGGGGTTTATTATGGGCCATGGAGATGAATTCTGGGACGCTGCCCTTTCATCTGTAGTTTTAAGGATTTCACTGGAGGAACATATTCCAGTTCTTAAAATAAAAAAAGCATGAAATAGGCTACTAAAGGGGGAGGAGGAGCAGCCCTTAAATTATGTGTTGACCCCAGGCACACTGCACTCCTTGGAGATCGATGTTTTGTGGGCAAACTCTGCAGAAGACTGGCTGGGGATTGGAGTGACTTTTACCTATAGGGCACTAAAAAGAAAAAGAACATAGTCTTGCAGAAATTGCCAATCCACACCTAGTGCACACATGCATATCTAAGGCTCTGAATAGGAAACATCCTGATGTAGATGAGCAGTTGTGCAGGTGCGTAACTTTAGATGTGTACTGTGACTGCTCATAGAAGTCAGTGGGACAGAACATAAGCTTAAAGTTGAGTGTGTGCTTAAGTGCTGCCTTAAATCAGGATGGACTTCAATGGGTGCCTGTGTCCTCCTGAGCTGGATCCGTGTACCTTTTTAATTAAAAACGTAGCTTATAATAAGGAGCTTTTGGAATTGGACAGTTGAGTGCTAAAAAAAAAAGTATGCCATGCACTTTTTTAAAGTAAAAATTTAACACTTCTGATTCACACCAACTAGCACAGAAAAATAGGCCCAAGTATCTGGCTTTCCCCAATGCATACAGATGTTTCCTCTATTGAATGCATTCCCCAGAAGAATGTTACAGTAGCAATGACTGTGCTTTTCTCTGTATTTCTTGCTGTTGGCAGTGTCTTGCCCCTAGTATTGATGTATCTTGGTGTGTATATGTGATGCATTTTTCCTGAATTTGAATACATAAAACGTATTCAGTTATGGATGTAAATATATATATATTTTTCTGCAATCTTTGTGCTCTTGCCTTCAGTGATGAGAAGGGGGGGAAGTACTGAAATCAGGCTTTCTTGAAGGCAAGAAGATAAAACCAATTTGTTTCTATGTATCTGCGTTAGGCAGGTGTAAAGTAACTGGAAAGCAAGAGGAACCAGAGGAATTACTATGAGATATAGCATCCCAGCACACAAAGATGTCTGTAGGACTTCAGTGCTCTGGGAGAAATGGTACAGTCTTGTTCAAACGGATGTCTCAGGGCTGGTTTCCTGAGGCTCCAGGAAGGCTCATCTGGAGGAAGGGATTTAAAAAATACTCCTTTGTCACCCAGGGGTGGTGTAAAATGTCCTGTGCTAAATTGCAGCAGCATCTGTTTGTGGAGAAGCAGGTGGAACACCATGGACACCGCACGCACACACCTTTCCCACCCGCTGCTGCTTCTGGATGTGCCACCAGAAGGTAGGAGAGGAACAATTAAGCCAGCTTGGTGCTACTTCCAGCTCCCTGCCTACAGGACTCTTCCCCTGCACTTTAGTGATGGCATTTCCTTCTGTGTGGTGCTCTGGGTTGTGCCGAGGACTTTGCTCTTTTTGTAGGCCACACAGGACTGTTTCAAATTGTCAGGTGGCTGTTGCTGACCTGTTGTGACAAGCAGGGCTGGGTGAGCTGTCCCCTGCTCTGTTCCATGAGTGACACTTCTGTCCTGCTCTCACACAGTGGATTTAAAGATGAGTGAAGCTGTTGCAGATCAGACTGGTGACTGAGTGTTTTCCCCTAAATATTTTTAAGTAAACTGGACTCAGCTTCAAAATTCTAACAGTCTAAACCCCTTTCCCATTAAGGTAGAACATCAGCAAATGTTGAGGACTATTTCACTGAAAATTATGCTGAGCACTTGGGAAGCAGAGAGCCTGGCTTACTTCACTGAGACCACAGGACATGAACAGAAGACAACATGATTATAGTGATAGCCAAGTTTTTGTGCAGGTAACTATATGCAAGAGTTAAATAGTCACTGATAGTAACGAACAGTCACTAAATGTGGTGGAAATCCTGGAAGCGGCACTCTAACCAAGGGTACACAGCAGTGGATTTTCTAAAGGCTTCCAGGTCGTCTGGTTTAGCTCTGTACCCAGCTCCTTTAGCAATTTAGAAGCTGTTCCTTGCTCCAGTGTTTGCACTTGAAGAGTTGTCTTACCACCATGTTGGTGGTGTTTGTAGCTTTGTCTTATTGCATAAAGGAGTTATACTTCTGGATCTGTGGTACTGTTCAAATACATATCCAAATACTTGCTGTGTTTGCCAAATAGCGTGAGCTGCAGGTGGAAGAGGCATTTCACTGACAGATACGTTTTCCTTTAAAGTATTCACCTCTAAAAATACTAATTAGCAATTGCATTCCTAGACTAACTACAATAACTACAGATTGTATAATAACTACAATAACTACAGATCAACTTGTCTTGCAATCCAAGCCTTGGAGACAACTTCTGTCCCAGGAAAGAAGTCATCGCGTTTTGTGACACGCAGGTAACTTGGTAATGATGAGTTGCTGGGCAGGAAGAAGAGTAATCTGATATCAGCGTTCCAGATAGTGCATATTTTGATCAAGTGTCAGATCTGTTGGCAGAACAGACAGGAGATCATGGGAGGTAGGAAGACACTGGTTTCAGTGTCTATTCCCTGTTAAATTCTTACTTCTTTACTGTGAGCTTCCTTTGTGCTCACAGGCCAGCTGGGGTAGTACAGTCTGCCTCTGTGTCACTGTTACTGGGGGGGGAACAATGGCTTCACTTCCCTGGGTAAATAACCTCCAACAGAAATGTGTTATCATCTCATTATAGCAATATGCAAATCCAGTGAACATTGTTGTGCTGAAACTGTGCTTCTCAGCCCTTGGGGATGCACAGACAATGCAAGGTACTGTATTTTGATCTGCTCCTTAGCTCGTTCTACTGTTGATTCTGAAAGCTGAGTGATATTCTGGTCAAACCAGTTGCAAACCACTGCAGGTATTTCTGTACAGTGAAAAAGGATAATTTGCTTCTGGCTGAAGCTGTCCTACATCAGCTAATCCCACACACGCTGCTGCAGACAAAATGCCTCTTTCAAAACCTGCACCTACGAGTACCTGAAATACAGTCTCTTGAGATTGTTCTGCTATTGGCTGCTTCCTTCCAGACATCAGTCTTCAGCTGCTGCCTTGTTCTGACTCCAGTGTGATGCTGATTCAAAACTATCTTGACATCAAAAGAGTAGTTCTCAGGTTTTTTAATGACTTTTATTAAAAACTCGAGCTGTTTGAGAATTCGTTATGTTTTGAATTGCAACAGTGCCAAACTGTAACCATCCCATCTGTTTCTAAGGAGATTTTAATATGGAAATTTGTAGCAAGTCTCAAAACCAAAATCCAATACCCTAATACCCTTTTGCTGCCAACTTCCATTCTGTGGTCTTGAGAGAAATTCTGGTATTTCTCAGCCAGCTCTGTAGGGAGCTGAACACAGTGCTATTAATTCTCAAAAATATGTATATTGACAAATATTCTATTGTCTGAATGCAGCAAAGCTATATTTACTTCAGCAGAGCTGCATTACTCACCAGAGAGGATCTTGGCCCAGTATTTGGGCTCCCCAGTCTGGTCAGTAATTGAGGGCTTGGAAGCAGATACATAAACATACGTTGTGGCCTGTGACATCAGTCACTGTCCAGCGGTCTCTGCTTCATAGTGCTAATGACATATGATGAATCTAAGAACTAGAATTTACAAATAAATGAATACTTGTTTTTCCTTCTTTAATGGCAGTGAATGTACGGTGGTTTTGTATTAAAACAAATACTGTATGGTGTGATCTGAGGGATTTTTTCCAAGGAAGGAAGGAAGTAGCAGATGATCAAACACTTGCCAAACCAGTGGCTTGGCGTCTCTTGGTTTCAGTGAAAACTTGACTCAAACTTTTACTGAACAGTCCCTGGATTGGTTCTGCTGTACGTAGCAATGCTCATGTTTTCATTATGTCATTTATTGCTGCAGGAACATTGTCAAGAAGGCAGGACAGGTGATGTCACACAGCTGATTTTAAAGGATATAGTTCAACAGTTGTTTGCATTTTTTCCTTTGCAGCATCCTCAGGGTTTTCTCAGTATTTTTCAGTCCAAAATACTGATCCTCGGAGCAGTTTGTTGTTGAAGCACATGGCACATGCAAGTTTCTTATTTACTGAAGCTCTACCTGTGCCTTTACAGTTTGAGAAGGATCACAGTAGGTATTTGATCTGAATCCTGTAATCCTGCATAGCTCACGGGAGTTGCTCTGGTGTGCAAGAGAGTCGTTTCTTTGTGGGGTTCTTCCCCAATACATCCTCTGTTTGACATTTACGCTCCCGGTCTTGTCCCGAGCCACCGTGTCCACTGTCAGAGCGTCCGTGTGCCTTGGGGCAGCCGCTTTGAGCAGATGGGAGGGACAAGCACAATGTTTCTGTTTCAGTACAGCTTTAGCTACTGAGACAAAGAATTTTAGCCGTCTTTATACCAGGCCAGTCCTGTCCACGCCTTTTGTGAGGTCCTGAAGACATAATTTTATTTAATACCTTATCCGCAGATGAATTATTCTGGCTTTGGGAGAAAGGAAGTCAGAAGAGGAACCAAGAATTTCATATTATGTGAACACTTCAGTACACTACAGGGCAGTAAATGTTGCACTGACAGTATGTTTAAATACTGAGATATTTTGAGAATTGAATCAGTTGTGGGAGCCATTTGCTTTGCTTTGTTGCACAGACTGTACTTACATTTTTGCATGGTTACATATTTTAGTATTTGTGCCTTTTACTTCTCTGTTGTGAGGATACTTTTTATTTTCACATTTTATCTCCTGTTTTGGGTGCTTTTTATATACACTTTTTTCATTTGATCTTCATCTCTGGTTTTCTTGTAATGTACATGTGTATATATAAAATAGATCAGATTTGTATTCATGTGCCTCTGAGATGTAAAAAATACTCATTTTGTACAGGTTTTTTTAGAAGCACTAGGTCATGGTCTAAATTATGTAGCAAGTGAAATTTAACATGATTAGCACTTTTTTGTCTGCTTTGAGAAATGTTGTGTCAGATGGCTGTTCTCTTTTGTAAGGCAACGTCACACACACACACTCCCCAGATTTATTGTTCTAGTATTGTTATGAGACCAATTCTACCCACTTGCTGGTTTCAGTTACATCAAAATAATAAAACACCTGACTAATTGTTATGGTCCTGACTTGGTGGTTATAGTTTTTATTCACACTAAAGCCAAATTGCTTCTTATTTGCTTCTTTTTATACTTGAAGTGGACATCAGACCAAAACCTCATTTGAATACGTTTTCCATTTCAGGTTAACGTCAGTTCTGGGATTATTTTTGTGGGAGGGGGCGAGTGATTTACTTTGCCCATTGAAATGGAAAGAAAAATAGCATTACCAATCCATAGACCCTCCTTCTCAGAAAGGGTGAAATGCCTTGGATTACTTCTGTTCCTTCCCTGACTTCTGTGGCAGCTTTTCCTAAGGACAGACCCTGGATCTGCATGGCTGGAGATCTTCCTCTTGCAGGAGTGAGAAGTTTGGTGGTTTGCTTTCTGCATTTTGGCAACTGCAGAATAAACTCCTTCCCATGAGGTCTGTAGCACAGCACCCTCCTGCAGCATTTGGGAAGCTAAATAGATGTGTTCTGAGACTGAACTGTCTGTAACTTGCAAATAGGCACCTGGTCCTGGACGTGTCCTTCCCTCCCACCAACTCTTCTTGAGCTGGTGCTTTCATTTCTTGAGTGTTGACCCCCTCATCTGGTGAGATGCTTGAATTGTTCCCTCTCTCACACCTTGTTAATCAATACCCACTCACCAGCCCCTGGACACAGGGAGATAATAAATTGTGGTAAGTCACAAGTTAGAAGTCATCAATATCCCCTAAATCTCCCAAAATACAAAGTTTTGATCTATAAAGTAATATGTGCCATTCTCATGGAGCGAATTTTTTTAACTGAATTTGGCACCTACTTGACAGATTTTATAAAGCTGCCTTAGAAGCAAGGAGGTGGTTTTAATTTTTACTTCAAAGGCTGCTTAGTACAAAAATGAGCAAAGTCTGCTCACTCCATTGTTACTGAAAAAAAAAAGCTAAAAAGCAGCCAGCAAAAGTCATATATGACTATTTTTAATCTTGTGAAGTGATATCAGTACTGTTGCAATGTGCCATTACACTATTTTCTCTGTATTTTCTTGAAATACTTTTTGGGGACAATAAAGCTGTCCTTGGTAATGTGGATCCTTTCAGGTAGCTGTAATGTACAATCAAAAATGTAAATAAATTATTTGCTTCCTTGCATGATTAAAAAGTTGTGTGTCATGGGTGGCTGGTTGAGTGTCCCTCTTTACGCTGGATCCCCGGCACATGCGGTGGTGCACATCATTTAAAGAAGAATTGCACAGTTCTGCTCTCATCTGCCCGAACACCAGCCTCTTTAGGTATGTGGATGACACTGGGGAATGAGTTTGTCTCAGCACATGCCTTACCTGACAGCCACAACTATGCTAGATTTCCAGGAGCTTTGTGGGATGCATAAGGCCAAAGATTCACAGGACCAACCCATTAATCTCCCCACTCACAGCACTGCCCTTCTCAACTGATGGCAACTCCAGCTGGGAGCTGTTTGCAGGATTTGAAGCCAGCTTTGTAATCTTAACTGAAATATAATTATTTACTGACCCGTGTGACTAATGAGCGTGTGCTCTGCCTCTTTTCCTGAGGAGCAGCAAGCTGCCGTGGGGAGGGCACAGCACGAAGCCGTGTCCTCAGGGGGCTGGCACACAGAGTGACCTTGCATAGCCAACCCTGACCACCCCAGGTTGTGCCCACAAGGCACTGGAGAGGAGACGTTCACAGTTAAATTAAAGGGCTTTATTATGCTCACCTGTGCTGGGGTGGGGCCTGAGGGATGGCCCTGGCAGCAGCCTGTCCCTGCCCAGCTGTGCTTGGTTAGGGCCTGATGGACCAGGGCGGTGTGTGGAAACCTGGGGCAGCGGTGGGAGCTGGGGTCCCTCACCAGTGCAGTGTGTGGAGGCTGTGGGGACAAAAGGAGACCCTTGGACTGGGAGCTGTTTGGCCAGGACTCGCCATGTTGCCAGCGGAACAGGCTCCCTGTGAGGTGGGAAGGCAGAGGACACCTTGGTGCCTGCAGAGTTCACTTGACCAGCACTCTGAGCTAATTTTCTTTTAATCTTCTGCTGTTTGAGCTGCCAGGCTTGCTGGCCTCTTCTATGGTCTTTATTTTAACTGTTAGAGAAAAAAAGTAGCCTAGTAAGTGATGAGCTGTTCAGGTTCAAGGCTACTGTTACTGTGAGTCTGTGTGAAGCGAGGGGAGGGCGCCACAGGCATGGCCACCTCAGGGGCAGCTGGGCCGGGACTCGAGTCTGTGGGTGCCATTACCTAAAAGAGGTTTTGTTCCCAAATCTCAGCCGCTCAGGCTAACATGCCATGCTACTGACCTACTTCCAGATCAGTTACTCACTGGTACGCAAGACACACTGGGAAAGTAAATCAGTTGTTACTCTAGGGATAGGAATATGCCAAAAATATGTATCACAAAGTCTGTAATAGTTTCTAACAAATGATGCTGTTCTTACTAGGCTGGGGAAAGCTGAAAACTTTGGGTCATTTTGCAACCAGAAGTTAAAGCTGAGAACTCCCTGTGAGGTGATTTTTATCTTGCTCTTATCAATTGAGGGGAAGGGAGGAGGGAAAGGGGGTTTGAAGCCAGACAAAGGTTAAACGAGGCAACAACAGAGTAGGAAACAGATTGTGGTTCTGACTCCCAAAAACCTGGATGGTGGTAGAGAGAGCTGTTACAAAAGGGGAAATACATCTCTTGTGAGCTGCGAGTGAGTACACGGGGCAGCTCCCGTAATGTGGCAGCAGGCTCTGACCTCACCTTGTCTTGGCAGACGTGTTTTGTTCAGCATAGCGGTCTCAAAGCTGTGACTTTACTCTCCCTGGCTCCGTTTGCTGTTTTGATGGTGCATGTTAGAACATTTTACCAGATCTCTGATGGCAGACAGGGGGCTGGGATGTGCCACTCCACTCTAAATGTCTTTTGACCCGCGTAATGCAGCAGGGACCCCCCTCGTCTGCATAACTTGGGGTGAGCTTTGTCTTTGGAGCCAGCTGCTTTTCGGAAGCAAAAGAGGGATTAGAATATACGACTACTAAATTGAAGATTGTCCCTGATGTATAACCGTAACTATTTGGGTCAATGGTGATTTTAAAACAACTTTGCGATGATAATGCGTCAGCATGTCTTCTGGCATAGTGCTTAAACTCTTATTTCTTCACACCGAGATCTTTGTGCCTTAACTTGCTATCAGACAAGGTAGTTAATGTTTTGATTCAATAGCATGTAACATAAGGCTTATAACTCACAGCTGGACTGTGGCACTAAATAAGGGAGATGGAACTTAGCTGCTGGTTGATTTGGTTGGTGTTTTCAGGAGGAGTATGCAAGCCAAAAAATACCAGATTACTTTCTGCTGCCCAGCAATGGCTGAAAACTAGCAATGGAAATGAGAAATTTCAGTTCAAAGCAAAATAATGGTTCAAAACTACATCCTTCAAATATCTCCCTCCTGCCCTGCAGCTCGTGATGATAAAAATGAGAGCTGATTCATTTCTTGGGTTTTAACCAAGCATTAGCCATAAAGACCAAATATTTGGTAGCTGGAAACCCGAAGGAGGAAATACTAATAATGTAGTATTGTATTTATGATTTATGCTATTATGGTTTTACTATGTAAACAGAAGATAATGGTATTGAAGTAAAATGTGAAAATTCACTTTGAATATCAGGAAACACTTTCTGACACAAAACCATGTCAGATTGCCCGATATTGTCCCAAGGGAAGGGGTGGAAACGCTGTCGCTTGGCACACAGTGATGGGAGGCAGCGGCGGGGCGGGAGCTGAGCTGTGCCCGTGTCCCCCGGCCGGGTCCCCGTGTGCTGAGCCTCCCCGGGGGCTGTGTCCCCAGCAGGACAGGCTGTGAGCAGGGTCTGCTCCCACTGCTCGTGCTTTGGGGGGCAGACCCCCCTAAACTGCGAGAGGGGCCCAGCACGCTCCTTAGCAGGTGCCAGACACCAGAGAGCAGAAGAGCTGAACGTGCAAGCTTGGCAATAGACTTTTTTCGGTACAAAATAGGTACAGTTTGTTTCCTTGGGCAAGTCTGTGTCTCCGTAGTGATGCACAGGTTCACTCTGTCATGAGAAACATCAGGAGTTGTTAACCAGGAAAAACAGACGCTCCCCGATAATTTGATGGTCTTTTTTGGGTAATGTCGAAGAGCCCTGACGGGAAGGGCCATCTGCGGGGGTGGCTTTAGCAGAAGGGGTTTCTGAGGAAGCTCTCTGCAGGGTACGGCCGAGCGCTGCCGGCGGGCGGGCACCGGCAGCGGGCGGGGACGCGCTGGGCCACGCCTGCCCTGCGCGGGTCACCGCCCGCTGCCCCGCCCCGCCCGCACGTGTTCGCGGGACGCGCCGCGCTCCGGGCGGCCTCTCCCGCTCCCGGCGGGGGGAGCCGCCTCGTTCCCCCGCGGGCAGCTCCGCGGGCGGGCCGGGCCAGGCCGGGCGGCGGGCGGGCGAGGCGCCGGCTTCCACTGGCGGCGCGCGGGTGCTGCTTGCCCGTCAGGCGCGGTGGCCAAGTGGTAAGGCGTCGGTCTCGTAAACCGAAGATCGCGGGTTCGAACCCCGTCCGTGCCTGCTGAGGCAGCGCAATGCGCTGGTTAGCCGCGCCTCCGGAAGGCTGCGGATGCCGCCTCTTGTGCGGACCATTTTTGCTCCGGAGCCGCGGTGCTCGCCCGGGAAGACCCGCGGCCCGGCGCGGCGGGGAGGCTGCGGATCCCGGGGAGCGGGGCGACAGAGCTCGTGGGTGGCCGCAGGTCCCGTGGGTTCCCACCGTGGCCGCGGCGTCTTCGTCGCAGAGCTGGTGGGGAGTTCGTGGGCGTGGGTTGAGCCCACGGGTGGCGTCCACGGAGTCTCCAACCGGGAGTGCAGGAGCAAAGGTCTGGCCGGGACGGAGCCGTGCGGAGCCCCTACCCTGGTGCGGACGAGCTGTGCTGCGCATCACAGCTCTGCTGTGGGACCAGAGCAGCTGCTGCAGCAGGGATTGCTCCGTGGTTTTGCTTCAGAACAGTTGCCTTGAATGTAATGAATGGTCGTTAAAATAAACCTGATGTTTGCATTGGTGTGGAGGAAGTGTTTGGTGAGCTTCAAAGTGATGAATCCCCTCTCCATAGGTGCTGGTTTGGGTGTAATTCTCACATACAGAGCCCTTAAATGGTAGAGGGAAGCCAAATCGTGGAATAAACAAATACAGCTGTGAAAAGCCTAGTGCAGTTGTACCATTTACCCAGAACTGACCTTGATTGCTTGATTCTTAATACATAAAGCTGTGTGAAGATTTACATGTGCAAGGGCATTTCTGCTGGCTCTGGATAACATCGCTTTGCTTATCACTGCTTTCAGACAGATTAAAATACGTAAAGAATAGAGTCATTTCACTGCAAAATCACAATAACCGCATATCTGGGAAGAGCTGAAAAGCCTCTTCCAAAAAACTAGCTGCTTTCCTTGATGCTTAGAAAAAGCTGGTTTTGCTGTTTACCCCGTAGCCTGGGACTGACTGGGTAGGAGGCTGTTTGTCTTTCTCAGTAGGTATTGGAAGTATGTGTACATAAGGTGGTTTGGGAGGTTTGTACAAAATGGTTGTACGATACGTTATTAAGAAGCCACAAAAAAAGCTGTAGTACATTTTTATATAAAAACAGGAAATGCAACTTGTTTAGAAAAATGTAGACACTGTTTTACTTGGAAAACGCAGTGCTGTCAAAACCTTGTCAGCTTCGGTGGGGGCTTTTGAAGATGAAAGTTCCAGCTTTGAAACACCCTATTTTGATTTTTGGTTTTTTTTTTAATTCTTCAGCATCTCACATCAGAATGTCAAACCAAACTGTTTCTAATTATTCAAAAGCCGTCTTGCAGCTTTTGCAGAGAATTTCAGAATTATGTGGGCTTGTTTCTGGTTGAAACCAATTGTGAAACCGAGGTCCTCCCTGAAACAGGCTTGCCATCCCATAAACTCGAGAGGTTGAGTCTTGCCCAAACGTGTGCCACGAACCCAGGACTAAGATCCAGGTATTTCAATAAAGCTCTGGCGTTGCTGTTCTCTGTGGGTATAACACATCCAGGCAGCTCAACAGCTGCTTAACTTCAGTCTCCACAGTTAAAGTCCTGATATGTCAATGGGCTCTAATCAAGATGCTTATGATCTGATCAGAACTGTGCTGGAGATGGTTTTGGTTTGGGGTTTTTTTGGTGGGTAAGAGAGTTGTTTATTTCGTACACAAGTCCTTACCAAAACCATTAAAAAAATATACGTGCCTCATTTGAGTTGCCTAAAATCTTTGATTTTATTCCAGAAAATACTGAGCAGTCTCCCTCTGAATACAACGCGCCATGGAATGAGAAGTTATTACATGAGGATAAAGATGAGGCTCCTTTTAATTACCTACTAAAACACATTGCAGTTAATGTACTTACAAGATGTGATACTGCTGAAAATCTTGGCCATATTTAGGTAGAGAATTTCCTGACCTTTCTGGTTTGACAAACCAGTTATTCAGAATCCAGACTTCTTCATGACTACTTTAAAATAAGTGTAAAAATGAATCAATTATAATGCCAGTATTTCTGAATAGTGTATTATATGTGTTTTTGACAGAAAATGCTTGCTTTTGAAAGGTAAGATGTGAATGGGGACTAAAAGCATTGTGTTCTTTGTTCAGATTATATTATTTTCAGTGCTTTGCAGCTCTCCTGAGTGTCTGTCACATCCTCCCCAGGGTCAAACTTCACTGAAAACCAGTGTGTTAGCAACACAGGAGGAGCTGTGTGTGGTTCAGAAAGAGCGGTGGCATCACTGGAAAGCCTTGCTCAGACCCTGCTGCCTGAGCCGGGCGGGGAGATCGTCCCAAAAGCTGTTCAGACCCTCTTGTCCCATTAATAGTGTTGGGTTGTTCTTCCCAGCTCTCTTGCTTTTTGGGTATCCCTGCATGGGCTGGCTGACACCTTAAAAAAAAAAAAGTGGGGAGAAAGAAAGAAAGAAAGCCATGAAACCTTGAACTTTGAAAGAAAATACAGGTGCCAAGTTGTGCAAATAGCGGGTGGTGTTCTCAGCGGCGCGGTTGCCATCCCAGCAGCCAGGTCCTGCCAGGGTACACGGCAAAGGACAGGGCCAAACTGTGAGGATGCTCAGCACCTTCAACAGGGAACTGCAATAACGCTTCCTGCAGATTAGAGAAATAAATGTACAAAGTATTTTATTAAAGCTACAGCTGCTGGTGAGGCCACCAAGAGTTGAGGGGAAGGCAAAGATCTTAGATGAGGCAGGAGAACAGTATTTGCAGTGTTATCTGAATCACAAATATATGCCTGGGTAAATTAACCCGTGAGTAAATAAACCCCAAACTGTGGAAATCTTCACATGGCTACAGCAATGTGATTCCCGTTTCCATTATGCCTGGAATTCAATGGACTGCTGAAGTTTGACCAAAAGGCATTTCTTGTGTCAAAATGAAAAATTACAGATCAAAAGGGTGACTTTGCAGACAAACATATCGATCTAAAGCCTGGGTGACACAGACTTCCTGGAAGAGAGCCCAGAAGCGTGTCTGTGTTTAAAGTCAAATGGCTGTAGCCTTTTACCACTGATGAATAAAAAATGTTTTTGTCTGCATGCCGAAGACTCGAGCAGAAACAGAAATTACTCGATTTGTTCTGCTGGAGGAGCAGGTACATGTTTGTGAATAGTAATCCATTGAATGCTGCAGTAGTTCCCAATTTCAAAAAAGACAGTGAGATAGGAAATAAGAATATATTTTTTCCACCTGAGAACTCCGTCTATGGCAACTGCAGGCAAGGCAAAGTGAGTGTCCTCATTCTGTGTTCAAGGGGCAGTGTTACTGGTGTCCCCTTCCCTGGAAACACGAGGAGGGCAGCAGTTGTGAAGTTCCTCCACGAGGATCCCAGCTGCATTTTTGCTTTGGTACAAGCGTAGCAACTCCGAGAGAGGTCCAGCCCTGAGGGTGCTGCTGTCATCTATAATTAGATACTAATGAAAAGGTCCGGATGTGCCTCCCTGACCAGGAGGAATGAGGGGCTCAGCACAGCTGCTGCTGCTCCCCGGAGCACAAGGTGTAACGTTGTGAGTGGTGGCAGCACGATTTTGTGAATGAGCTCTGGGCACCGCGGAGAGTGAATGGGAGTCATTGCTGTCCTGCTGGTGTGATGGGAGCAGTGCTGGCTGCCTCGGTTTCCCAAGGGAACCTGTGAAACCAGAATTTAAATGGAAAAAGTGTTGCTGAATGGCAGTGTCTGCTTCTGTGAAGCCTGTAAGGTGCCAGCTGGGACTCCAGGCTGTGTGTCTGAAATGAGCTTCGGTCACACAGGGAAGGAAGAACAAGGGGGTTGGATGGGAGATTTCTAATCTCATCTCCTCCATAGCCTGTTTAGCCTCAGCAGCGCGGTGCCTGCTGGTCACAGATGCCCTGCTCGTCTCCCTCTTTGTCTCTCAGGTGCATATTCACGTTCCTGCTATAAACTGCACAAAAGAAACATAAGCTCAGAGCCCAGGCCTGGAAGGTTTGTGCACAGGGGTTCTCCTTATCCCTGTGAGTACCCTCTTGCTTTTACCACTGACTGAAGTTTACCGCGGTAAGCAAGCTGTTGTGGGATGAAGGGCAGTAACATGAGTACAGCTTTTATTATGACCTGGGTATAAACTGGAAAAAAATTACACTGGAGCTGTGTCAGATGTTGGGTTAATATAGCTTCTGAAGTATCAGTCCTCATATGAATCTCAAATCATGGAGAAAGATTTCCTTTGCTTTTAGCACAACACAGCTCCACTGGCCTGGTGATTATGGTGTCGAAGCCAGGCTTCGGAGTCCAGCATGAGACGTCACATCAGCAGTGCAAAAAGCATCAACAACAACCAGTACAAGAAGCACAGGGCACAAACTGAAAACACGGGAGGTTCCTTCTGAACATCAGGAATCACTTTTTCAAGGGAGGGTGACTGAGCACTGGAACAGGCTGCCCAGGGGGTTGTGGAGTCTCCATCCTTGGAGATATTCGAAAGCCATCTGGGCAGCCACCTTTAGGTGACTCTGCTCGAGCGGCGGGTGGACCAGGAGACCTCCAGAGGTCCCTTCCCACTTCAGCCATTCTGTGAAACTCCTTGGCCTTTGAAGTTTGTTCTGTTTGTGGCTGCCTGAAGGACGCAGGGCCGGATCTGTCCCTGTGCTAACAGCAGTGGCTTCTTCAGGGCAACGCTCCCTGTGACTGTGACCTGCTGTCTCATTTGTGGCAGCAGTAATTCAAACTGGAGTTGGTACAAGCATCTAAGTTGAAGAATTTAAACTATATATGAATTCAAAGCAAGGACAGCCTAATATAGAATGTAATGTTTACTGTCTTCAAAGAAGCTATAGCAAAGTTAGATGGGAAGCTCAAAAAAGAGACAGAGCAATCAGCATTGGATTCTTGAGAGCCTCAGCTTGAAACTTGTGTGTGTTATTGTTGAGTGCTGTGGTCATCGGTGGAACCCAAATGGTCACAAGACCTTGATGGCATTATGCAGTTTGCACTGTTACAGCACTGTGAGGATTGTGCATCTGAATTGATGCGATCCTTGTCACTAATTGTACCCTAGTTCAAACACTTATTTAATTATAGGAAGAGGAAAGCAGAAAGCACATGAAGCTTTACTGGCATAGCTGGGTTTAAAGCCTCATTGCATACTCCCAGTGTGTAGCTGGGAAGAACAGTACTGTGGCAGCACCTTTGAGAAAGTGTATTGTGTAGCCCTGTGAGCACTGTCTCCTCTCAGGAGTCCCTGTGGTACCTTGGTGCCTGGGTAAGACCCGTACAGCGAGAAGTGAGCTCCCGCTCCAAGCCCGCTGCCTGTTAACCTCTGCTTGAGCTGAATTCCTGACTCCTGTCCTTTCATCACTCCAGGCCCAACTGAGGGAGTTCTTGCAAGCTACCAAATATAGACTGTGTGCAGCCTATTTCACAGCTGGAACTTGCAAATGCTGGAGTGGATTTCACAGACTGAAGCCCCCCCAGGGAGGGAGCATTACAGTAAATAATGTTAGTGCATTTGTTTAATCCCTGGGGATTGTGGAACGTAGGATTAAAGTGGGCTAAGGGGATTTCCCCATTGACAGCTGCTCCTCAGTGCACAAACATGCACACACACAATTTTTTTTTATATGTAACTTGTTCAGCCCCAAAGAATTTAAACTGCATATGGCACTGTGCACAACATGACCGTTGTTTCCACATCTGGTTACACATATCTGTCTCCCCCGGTAATTGTCTTTAATAGACACAATTGGGGATGAGATAGTTGTACTAAGAAGAGACATAGCTCTGTGTTTGAACAGGAAGCCATTATTTCTGAGCTTAATCATAGCTCGTTAGTCCTGTGATTTTCTGCTCTCCCCCATATACACACAAGCACACATGCTTTGAAAGTGAAAAGATCTGACTCTGGGTCTCCAGCATGGATTCATATTTTCAGGTGCAGACCGGTGAATTTCATGCTGTGCCAGCAATGGAGTTTCAGTTATTTCTCTCACACATTATCTTCAGGTTTAACTTTTTTGTCAGCAAGGTCTGATGCTGAAATACCAAGCTGTTGGCTACAAGCCATGCTTGCTTACATGCCGCTTAGTACCACAGGCTGGAGGGTTAACAGATCAATGGATCTACTTGCAGAGAAAGGTATTGCTCAAGTATAGGCAAGACTGAGAAAGAAAAAGATTAATGCAGGCATTCAACCTGACCAAATGGCATCCACAGGGTCTAAGTGTGCCCAGTCACCAACATGCAGAAGCTCCCCCCTGACTTTGGAGGTGTCACTGCAGTCTTCCGCTTTGTGAAGACCCATAAAGGAGCTACTTCATCTGGTTCATGGCTCTTGTGAAAAATGTTTTCTTTTTTCCAAACAGGGCTATTTTCAGAGTGATAGAATCTATTGTTCCATAGTATTGTTCTTGGCTATTGTTGGTCTAATGTTATTAATATATTAGCTCTTTGGCTGCCAAATGGCTTGAAACAAACTCCTTATGTTTATTTATAGAATTGTGAAAGTTGTGATGCTTTACAACTTGATATGCTTGTGATTACATCTGAACTCAATGCAGAGCTAATCCTCTTTGCAGCTCCCATCCAGAAAGGGGCTGAATTCATGCATTCCCAGCACATGGGTTCTGCACACTGTGGAAAGCAGCCAGCAGGTATTTGCAAGAGGAGATGAAGTCCAAAGACCTGACCTTCTCAGGTACGGAAGTACCTCCTGCCAAGGGAAGACTTGTCTGAAATGTGCTGTATCCAGTTACCACCAAAGAGCTGCCAGTGCTCATGGGGCTGGGCTCCCTGCATGAGAGCTCCCGCTGGGCAAAAATGTTGTGTGAAAGTCTTGCCCTGCTCTCATGGAAATTAGGAGGTGCTTCACAGCAGCACCAGTGGGAGCCAGATGGAGGCAAGAGGCAGCATGTATGAGGCTGCTGAAAATAGCAAATTAAAGAGTTGGTCAGGACATCAGCTAAGCAGTATGCCATCAGCTTAATTAGGAAGAAACTTCTCCGTTCCCTGGCTTGTGCTCTTCCTTCCATACACATAAGTATGCTATTTGCTATGAATTTGTTGTGCTCGGCATTGGTCTGTGGTGTTATGAGCAGCTCTTTGATACAGCCAAAAAGCAAGAATAGTATTTAAGGGAAAAGGGAGAATGAAATTAAGAGGTTGGCAGCTGTAACTTGCAGCCTCTGTAAGAGCAACAGTCTCTTAATATCTAAAACCTGTTGAGACCTTTTCTCGTTCAACCCAAGTGATTTCTACTGAAGGGCATCCATGCCCTTCACCAGAGAAAAGGTGTCTTTTACAGTTTTTGGAAGTCTTCATTTCTACCAGTACTCACTGGGCATCATCACTGCAGAACAAATTCCTGGGTGTCACCGTTCCAGATGGTCAAGAAATTTTTCATTTCTGTATCTTCCACCAGTATGTCTTATTTCCAAAACGCTTATACAACTTCTTATCTCTTTCAAATCTTTTTGCCCATGGTCCATGATTCAATTTGCATTCTACTATTGGTTTTAAACAACTTGTTCCTTGGCTCTAAATATTCATCAGGCTTCCAGCCAAGGAACACATTCTTCTGTGTAGAAGATGGCTTCGCAGTGTTGATGAAGAGGAGCAGTTACATGACAGATCAGGTTGTCTCTGTCCCTTTCTATCCACGCAAGCAAGGTAGAATCACTTGCCACATCCATAATGATGCTGGTGCCATAAAGCTCTGAGCATAAGGCTTCTAGTTCAACCTGCATACACATGGTTGCTGTATGTGGCTTCAGTATAGAGGAAAAAAAATCGAAAGGCGACAGCAGGGATGTGCATTTGTGTCCTGATAAACTCAAATATTTAAGAGGAGTCTCTGGATGCTGGCGTTGAGGCTTTCCTGCCAGGTACAGAAGATGTGTTGCCCATGTGTTGACAATCCTGTCCCATCAATGTGAGTTCATTCTGGTTTGTGTCTCTTGTGGGCCTGCTGGTCAACTTGATGGAGCTGTGTTCCTGCTGTGATCTTCAGTGAAGATCACTTTGCTTGCTGTTCTCTCGTGGGAACAGTGAGTGATCTCTGTAGGACAAAACCTTACCAGCCATCCCCCATGTTTCTGGTGGCTTCAAAATGCTACTAAATTGGTTGCTACTTTGCTGTCGTGCTGGAGCAAGCTGTCCAGCGGTTTGGTCATGCAAATAACTTTAAATGCCTGTGGTATGTTCATGTTTTGTCCTGTTTTCCACAGTTTGGTGTTTGGAGCATCTGTAGCAAAGCTCAAAGGGAGGTGTAGTAACTGTCCAGCCCCCTATAACATGTGGGTAGGGCCCACACATGCTGGGTTGGTATCCAAAGCATATAAAAGTTTCATTCCAAGAAGTCCAGAAAGGCGAAAAATATGAGGCAGGTGTGGACGTGCAGAGGAATAACATAAGACTGAAAAACAGGAAGAAGTAAATTCTCTTTTTTATGGCATTTCAGCTGTCCCTTATGTCTTGACCCCACAGTACTGAGGGACCTGTGAGATTTTCTTAAAACACTTTTTTAACTGAACGTGTGTGTAAATGAGTGGGTCTTTGCAAAACCTTTATAGAATGTATACATTGTATAGCTTTACTTTGTGCACAGATTCTGATCACCTAGCCTTACTGGATATGTAAATGAAAAGGTGCCAGACACACAGGAGGGCAGAGTGTGTCCCTTGACAACCCTATGACAGAGACAAGCTGTCTGCATGACTGCTTCTAGGCATGCAGGAGAACGCTGGACATACGCGGACACACACTGGGGACAGTTCGGGGAGGTGCTGGCTGCGCGCAGACCCGGTACTCACGGGGTGCGGAGGGGCTGCTGCGCTCGGGGCAGCGGTCTCTGCGGGGATCCCCAGGGCTCGTAGCGCCGCCGCGGGTCTTCCAGCGGCTGTAGCGCCGCAGAGGAAGGGAGGCTCCGGCAGCTCCTCGGCGTGGTTGGCCTGCGCGGCCGGCCGGACCCCACTCCGCCGCACAACACCCACCCCCACCTCCTCGGATCCGGTCCCGGTCCCGTTCTGCCGCGCAGCCCCCGGTCCCGCCGCGGTCCCCGCCCGGCGCCAGCCGCGGCCGGCGCAAAGTGGCCGCCAGGGGGCGCCCTCCGCCGCCGGTGTGCCGCGGGGCGCGCAGGTCGGCGCGGCGGGGCTGCCCCGGCGGAGGCGCTGGCGGGAGGAGCGCGGGGAAGGGCGGGAGGCGACCGGCTGCGCGGCGGGACGGCGGCGGGCACCGGCGCCCATTTCCTGCCTTGTGCGGGGCCGGATGGGCCAGCGGAGCGTTGGGGAGGGCAGGGGGTGGGGAGGGCGGCCTGGGAGAGCCTCCAGCTCTGCCGAGCTGAGCTGCAGCTGCCCGGCGCAGGGGTGGGGACTGGCCGCTTCCTTAAACGGCGCGGGAGCGGCGGAGCGGGCCCGCACCGCCCCGGTGCGCCGGGCCGTGCCGACCCTCCCGGGACGCAGCCGCAACACGTGGAGCAAACTTTCGAGGGACGTGTGTCTGCCGCCGGACAGAAACTCCGCCGCATCGGGATTGTGCCTTAATGTTGCACGGAGCAGCTCGTCTCTGTCTGGTTTGGTGATTTTTGGGTGTTGGTTTTTGGCCTTTTTTATTTTTTCTAATTGCTGCTTTTGGGCGTTCTGGTGTTTTTCCTTTTTCCCTCTTCTTTCTCCTACTTCTCTGCTTTTTGTTGGGTCGGGACGCAGCGTTTGAAAAGCCGAGCGAAATGTTGCAACGTCCCTTGTGGCAACGTCTTTTTTTTTTCTTTTTCAATTTTGCCTTTTGGAAGGGCACAGAAGAAGGGTGGAAAAAATCTCAACGTGATCAATACCCGTTTAAATACCCATCTGCGAGCAACT
Source organism: Patagioenas fasciata (assembly GCF_037038585.1). NCBI lineage: Eukaryota > Metazoa > Chordata > Aves > Columbiformes > Columbidae > Patagioenas > Patagioenas fasciata. The sequence continues at coordinate 3,958,938 of NC_092537.1, read as the reverse complement.
GGGCAGCGGGAGGCAGGAGAGGGGCTTCTCCCTACTTGGTTGTAGTTCAGCCCGAGTCCTTCCTGTGCGTAATCCCGAGGACCTGCGGGCCTGGGGAGGGGAGGTGGCAGCAGTGACCCTCCCCGAGCCCCTTTCCCCTGCTTCCTCCTCAGAGCAGGTAACTGAGGCGCTCGGGCTTTTGGGGCCGTTTGAGCTGTACAGGGTCTTGTCTCTTTTTTTTACCCCTTCCCCGCGCACGAAGTTCCCGCAGGATCGGGATCGGCGGTGCCGAGTCGCGATGCTCTGCGGGGCCCGGCCCGAGGTTCGGTGTTGGCTCCGGGGTGTCTGCAGCTCCGGGACCGGCCGTTCTTCCCCCCCGCCGCGGCCCGGGCCAGCTCGCAAGTTCGGGGAGGGGGCGGCGCGGATCGCTGCCTCCCCCGGCCGGGAGCGGTGGGTGCTGCCGGGGGTATGGTCGCACTCCGGCCGGCTCCGCGGTGGCCCCGGGGTGGGGGCCGGGGCTCTGCGGTGGCGCCGGCCGGAGAGAGAAGTTCAGTTAAAAAAATGAGAAATAAGAAATTGCAACCTGCGCCTGATGGGCGAGTTGAGGGCTGGGTCTTTGCGGGCGAGATGAGAGGTTTGTGTCTTCAACTGGCCTACAAAGTCCCAGTTCTCGGCTCCCAGGACCTGCCGGGCTCGCAGCGGGCGAAGACGGAGCGCGGAGGCGCCGCCGCCCGGGGCCGCTCCCGCCGGGGTGCGGGGCCCGGCGCGGTGGGGGCTGCTCGGGCGCCCTCCCCGCCGTGCCTGGGGCCGCCGCGCTGCGGGCGCTGGGGCTGCCGGGTGTCCCGGGCGGGCCGTAGGGAGAGGACGGAGCTGGTTCTCCGCGAACCGTAAGTGCATTTTGTTCTCTTCCACCTCTGAAAGTGCCTTAAACGTGCGCGTCTCCCGGTGCTGGCGGCCCTCCCCGCGGCTGCCCGGCCGGCAAGACGCTGTGCCGGGCTCTGCCTTAAGCAGGGAAAGCGCCCGGGTTTCGCTCCTGCAAGGCCATGCGCATCCTTCTTACCGCTTTCACTTTCAGAAAACACATCTGGTTTATTTTTTCTTTCCCTTTTATTTATTTATTTTTCTTGTAATAAATCTAGTCACATACGTACCAAGTCGCAAGGCTCCCGGTAGTTCTCTTCTTATTCACCCTAAGTGCTTTCACCCCCCACCCTCCCGATGTTCCTTATTATTTGTCTTTGATTTGGATTCGCACACTGTGCTTGTAGACATGTTGGTTTGCGCCCGTTCTTTGGGCACAGTATACATACCCCTCAGTGTGTGTATATTACTGTTTGCTTGTGTAGCATTGTATTTATAACTTCTGTGCTATTCTGTTACATTTTAAATTCTTAAAATTATTTTGAGGAGCCTTGTAATTTTTTTTTTTTAATTAATGTAGAGATATTTTTTACCGCTTTCTTGTGAAGTCAATGGTATTGACCTAAAATAGGGTAAAAGGCCAAGTGGAAACAGTATTCTCATGGATAAGGTCTATGAAAGCAAATGAAAAGTTCGAATCTTCCTGTGTGTTTTCTGAGCCACATAGAATTTTAATTCTGTCTCTGATGTAGCATTGCAGGAGTGTACATTCTGCTTGTGTGCACACAGGCATTTATACACTCCACACAACTTTTATGCTCTGATCCCATGAGGTTTTTGCAGTCAAACCCTGTTTTCAGTGCTATATTCTGTAGCATTTGCCCATAAAATAACAATGTTTTCTTAGTTTTTCATGATTGGGAAAAAATTGGAAATGGTATTACAAACCTCCACATGATTGTTTTGGTTCTTCAGCCTTCTATATCCAAACACTCATGCACAGCATACTAAAATGTATATTAATAGCTATTCCTGTGACATGTGTTGGGACATACAGACCTTGGTATATCAGAGTTGGTTCCCGTGTGCAGCCCCTCAGTTGCCTGTTTGCCTTCGGGGACAGCAGGCGCAGGCGGGTCTGCCTTGGGCCTCTTCTCTTTAGAAACTTATTCACAAGTACTGGTTGGGAGCTTTCTGTGGAACCAAAATTTAAAGGCAATTTTTTTGCACGTTTCTTTTCCCTGCGTGTCCGTTTTTGCACAGAACTCTGTCTAGGGGCCACAAAAACGAAAAGTATTGGAAAGTAAGGAGGAAAGGGAAAAATACTGTTACCCTTTTTGGAGACAACGCTGTTGGAGACCGTTCTGCTGGCCTCTTCTCCCTGCAGATCTGTAGCTCTTAACGAAATTAATCTGCAGTGAAATCACAGAAATCTGATTCTAATCATCTGCCCTGGAACAAGATGGAGCTACAAGAGACGAGCATAGTGTAAAAATACTTTAAGCACGCGGAGCCGTATCATTAACATTAAAACCTGATGGTGTGAAAGGGGGAAATGGAGCAGATTTCTGTGCCTCTGTAACTTGCTCCTTCCAATTTCTTGTGCAAGTTCTTAGGTGACTCTGGCAAGCAGCAATTTTTGCTGAGGTGGTTTGTGTTGCTGGTCGGGCTCTTGGACTGGCTGGTAGGCTAAACTGAAGTTTTCCCTTTCATAGGAGATCTTTCTTAATTGTGGTTTGCTTTGTAAAGCTGGGTGAGCTGCTGGGTTTGGCTTTTGCCAGGTTTAATGTAATCTGGATTTCTTTTTTTTTCCAGTAATAATTTATTTCTTTCTGAAGTAGCTCTGACAAGTTTTGTCTCCCCAGTACCTATTTTGGAGCACTGTATGGCATAATTCGAGTTACTAATATTTTGCTTTTTGAGTGCATCATTCAAGATCCAGTCGAAGCCTGACTCTGTGGGGAGTGAGTGCTCAGCACTTTATGGTCATCAGGACTTGTTAAACGTGTTCTTTTGAGCTTCCGCTCCCTAGTCACTTTTAGAAATATATATTTTTCATAATGGCATTTGCCAAGGTGAAAGGATAGATGTTTTCAAGCAACGTTGATCTGTTTGAACTAGCATGGATGTAGTTGTTTATAGCTGCTAGAACTCTGTGGACAAACCTGCTGATCCTAGGAATGTACTTTTTTTCTCAATTCATCTACATTATTAGTGATTATCTAGATTGTAGCCGCACAGAGTGCATTGACGGGGACTTTCCAACTTCTGTTTGTGCCTCAAAGAACATACAGTGCAATGCAAATACATTTCTCAGCATCTGTTTTACACTGTTGAGTTTAAACATTCTCTCTGAATTAAAGCTCAGGCAGGAAGGGAACATTCCCTCATGCCCCAAATGACATTTTGTGGGTCAAATTACAAAGTAAAAATATTTAATTTTATTTTTAACTAATATTGCTCTGAAGGCTGGGTTGGGGGTATGCCACGCTTTAGCACTTTCCAAATGCTAAAGAAGATGGTTCAGGCTTTTGCTGCAAGTTGTGGACAAGCTCTTAAATTACTGTTATAGCTCTGAAGCTTTCATAATGTACTTTGCTCTCTGGGATGCAGACTCAATTATTCCCCCCCTCCCTGGTTAATAATGGGGCTTTGTTTTATTTTCACTTCTAAACTTTATGCCTCTCTTGCTAATCGTTCTGTGTGTACAAATATGCTTTCTTCCTCAGTCAGCCTTGGCAATACTCGGGCCACACTGAACTAGTTCTGGGCAGTAGAGCAAGGCTTTCTATTTATCAGGGCCCTTCCGGCGAAGTTTATTACACTGTAGGAGTGACATTTGCAGCCTTCTGAAAGAGTTGGTAAATATTAATATTTGGCAGGTTCTACTCCTTTAACAACAACAAAAAAGAAGGGCCATATTTTATCTGTGATAAGGCCTGAAAGAAAACTATCTGGGCATTCAGGGCTTGAGTTGTTGGGCAGAAGGGTGGGGGTTCGTGCAGGTTATTCTTTGAATCGCGCTGAGTGAAGTCAAATGTTTGCCTGCAATTTAGGAACCGCTGTTCCTCTGCGTTTGCAAATAGAGACCTTCAAGCCAGGGTTGTATTTTAAGTTGCAGGAGGGCACACAACAAGGCACGTCTGCGGTCTCTGGGTTACGAATACGTGTAATCAGGGGCAGGTTAGATTCAGACTGTGCCTGATATTGGCTCTGTCGTTCAGTACAGACCTTTCACAGAAGCCTGGATTTGCTTGTGTTAGAGCCTTACATTGATAGTGAGGACTAAATTTAATAAGAGCGAAGCATCCAGTGCACACCCGGCTTGCAGACGCTTTCCCTTCTGCTCTTGGCCCCATCCGCAGATGGCAAACCCCGAGCTGGGGTGTGCTGTGTGCCAGCTCCCGCTGCAGGCTTGCTCTTCAGCACACAGAGGCAAACCAGACGTGGAAGAGAATGTGCTTTTTCCTTTCCCACTGCTGGCCTGCTGGAGAAAATCCTTCCAGCTCCTGCTGGTTTCATCACTTCCCTTCCTGGGGACCCCGAAGTGACAGATGCCAGTGGGGAGAGGAGGAAGGCAGGAGAGCCTGGGAGAGGCTCGTCCTGCTGGTAGGCGGGGACACCTCTCTGAGGTTTCAGCCCCTTCCTGCAGTCCCAGTGACATCCCTGTAAAATGAAAGATTGGTGGCATCTGTGGGGCTTTTACAGGGCACGGTGCTGCCTCTCTTTGCCGGGTATGATGTTTGCCTGGTGGAGAGGTTTCTGCTGTCTGCCAGGGTTCAATTGCTTGGGAGTGAGTGAGAAGGGGGGTGTTTGCATGTGCTGGTACTAACAGGAAGATTACAACTGCTGGGATCCCAGAGGGGAGTGTCTGACGCCGGAGTGGGAAACCCTTCCTTGCTGGGGGCAGAGCAGGTCATTCAGATCCCATCGCCAGTCTGTGCATTCGTGTGAAGCTCAGTGTGAGCCAGCAGCGGCGTGGAAAAGAAATCGTGGCTGCAGACGGAATGAAATGAGCCAGGGGTGATGCTGGTCTAGAGATGGATTCCTCTTCCCTGCCCAACTGATGGACTATGGACTCGTGGCATATTTCTTTAGCACTGAATAACCATAATATTGCCAAGACATTGGTTGGTAGATTTGGGGTTGTATAGACTAAGTGGATTTTATTTGGATCTCAGTGGCCTGTTGGTTTAGGAGGGTTTGGCTGTTGGTTTTTCCCTCCCATGGCAGCGGGCAATGGGCCGTTGTTCTTCGTCTCCTTTGGCAGAAAGTCCTTCATGGTGTCCTGAAGCTCCATGGGGGTGGATGATGTGCCCACATTCCGTAGCTTCATGCAGGATTTGAGTATTTTCCCAATACAGGTTTGTTAGTGGCAACATTTATAGGTCCAGGACTGGAGTCTTGACTCCTAGATCATGCCTGCTAGTGTCGTAAGTAATTATTATTATTTTAATTACAAAGCGTCCCATCCGACCAAGGCTTTGGAGTCTTGCTCAGACAGTTGCAGCGCAGATGACAGACGGCGGAGGAACGCACGCTGCTTTGGGCGGTATTTTGAGGAGCAAACGTTACCCCGAGCTGGCGAAAGGGCCGGTCCGTACAGCTGGAGGTAGCGCAGGGACTCTTCCCGTCCTTGTCCTGCTGAGATCTGGATTAAATGAAATAGTGATATACCGGTTCTTACAGCTATTTTTAATCGTTCTAAATGACTTTACTTGTTTTTTTTGCAATTCTAAGTGTGGAATTTCCTCAAACTATAAAACGTGAAAGCAGATTACATTCAGCAAGATCTCTTTGCATGATAACTTTTTAAACGTGGTGAGGAACACAATTTAAAATTTAATTCATTCAGCAGCCTTTAAGAACTAACCTACAAGTGGCCCAAAGGCCTGCTAAAATTAGTCACGGTTTTATGTTTTTGGAAAAAAACCTCTATAGGAATGGCTGTGTTGTTTTACAAAGACCAGGGCTTTTGAACGCGATACTGTCAATAGGGTTAAATTCAAATATGCAAGTGCAGTGGTTTAAGGAATAAATTTCAGAAGCTGTTTAACGCTCAGCTTCGTTACAGAGCGACAGTCAGGTTGGGTTAGGCAGAACTGCCGTATGCTGAAACATCTGGAATAGTATCACGTTTCCCAAGACGGAATTTTCTTTAAGAGCAGCAGCAATTGCTGATATTTGAGAGGGTGGAGCTAGCAGCAACCTACGGATGCTGGAAAATGAATTACGAATTTATAAGTGAAATATCGAGACTTTGTCAGGAATCGTGATTTTGATTGTGATGTCTTGTTTAAGCCATCAGCTCCCTGTGAGAACGGGGGCTCTCCGGGCGGCCGAGCCTGGTCGGACAGTGTTTGCTGGAGCCAGGAGCTCGGCCCCTTGGCACTTGGCTTCTTAGTCTTTTGATGAATTCCAGTGAAACAAGTTGTGGTGAACTGATGTGGAACCTTAGAGCCAGAATATGCATGAAAAATCCTGTATGAAAAGAGAGATTGTTTCCTAAATACAAATTTGAATGCAGTTCAGTTAAAATATGCTCGATTTAAAACGGCAAATGCTATTTTGATATTTTATGAAAGATAAAAGTTTCCTTAATTCTAGTGTTATGGGTGTATTTTACATCTGAAGGATACTATAAAGTAGACTTGAAGTCCTAGTTGCATTTAAAATGTTTTTTTATTACACAATCTGCTTTGACTAGAAAGATATTTTGTGTAATTGTGGCTTTATCTATTAATTTTGAAGGAAACATTTCTGATCAAGGAAAATATTCACATACAAATATAACAGTTGTACTGAAAAAGAAACAGAAAAGTGCTTAATCACAAAGGAGCCTGCCCATTTTAATTTACCTTGGACCATAAAACCGAACAAATAATGTCATTTGTGAAAAAACTTAATTGGGTATTTACAGCATCCAGTTTTTTCCCATGTTGTGGATTATTCCGCTATGCACGTAGTGTTTTACATATGGCTTTCAATTTATTAAGTGTCTGTTTCACACGAGGTATTGTATGCAGTCAAAGAACAGCTTGAACCTACATTTTAAAACCTTTTTTAACAATTGCGCTGAACAATGAAATTCAGCTAATTTAAGCTGAATTTCTTTAATCTGAGTTAGTAACCAGCTCCAAAAACTTCATCCAAAATAGACTGTAACAAAGGAGAACTTCACTGACTCACTTCCCAGTGTTTGTGAGTGCCGCTCAAAGTGCTACACGGAGATCAGAGTTAGGCTAGCGCTGCGCCGAGATCAGTTAGGTTACTCCAAGTCCCAGCCTAAATTAAGCTCCAGGATTCACTCACTGCACTCGCTTCACTGGAAGAGTTTGGTTCCCATGTAGCATATTTGTGCTAGTTTTGCACCTCCTTGGGGAATAAATTATAGCCTGAATGAGAACATTCACACTCATTTATGACATTAATGCTATATGCGGTCGGAGGTTCTGCACGCATTCAGCCTTTAAAACGAACACTATCTCTCGCCACCTTCCAGGACTCATTTAATCTTTGTTATCAATGGCCATTAAGGGCAGTGAGACACAATGAAACGTTTTTTTGTAACGGTGTTTCTTTGCAGACATCTTTGCAAACATATTCTACACTGAAGAATTTCCACTGGAGTGAACTCTCTCCCCCTAACCTGACCCCACGTGAGTGACTGCACTTGTACAGTGAGTTGTTTCACATGCCCCAAATAAAACTGTAATAAATCCAGAGTAAGGAAAATGCCTATGAGCCAGTTTAAGGTGTTATATAATACTAGTTACATAAAGTTTTGGATATCTTTACACTTTTCAGATATGATTGCCTTCAAAAAGAACACAAGCTGTAGTTTCATTTCAAAACATCTGATAGGACTTTAATCTTAAAATATAAATTAGGCTTGTAGGTTGTCTACATCACAGAAGGAATTTACAGCTCTCTAAAGAAACAGCAGCTGTGCCCACTGCTAAGTAGAACATCTCCTGTAAGCCAATGGAGATATCCTGGTCTGCACCAGCTCAGGATTTGTCCCATCCTCTCATTTTGGTGACTGAACCTGTATCTGGGAATCTGGTCCTTTTAGGAAAACATTTCCGTTACCACTGTGAAGTAATGCTGAAATGAGAGAAAAAGTCATGTAAATTCTCCCAAACCTACAGATGAATGCTAGGTTCCCTAGTGATATAGACTTCATTGGTTTGTGACAGATTTTACTGCATTTTGTACCAAAAAAAAAAGCTGTAAACTTACAATGAAATACCAACATCTTAAGCAGAGGCCAACATAGTTTAAGAGCTTGATTCCATGATATTAGTGCTGTGAGAAGAGTGAGGGCACCCAGGCCCAGCCAGCCAGCTCTGACTGGTTTTTCCTTCTGTTGTGCCCTGGTATCCAAAATAAGTGCTTTTCATGAATATACTGGCAACAAATAGCATGTGATGGCACAAGTTAGAAGCAGCCAAAATGTTTATCAATTATTGTATCTGTTTTCTTCCTTACAGAAGGCCTCCTTCAGAGACATGTGTCTCCTCTCTCGTAATCAACTCCTGTGTGCTCTTGGTTGTTGAAAACTTATTTCCACGTGCTGTGTTCTAATTGAAATCTCTTGGCTTGTCAATATTAAATGATTTTAGTGGGTGAACTTGGGGCACGGGTGTTTCCCGAGTTCGCGGTGCTCCAGCTGGCAGTGCAGATGGGTCACACATCTGCCTCGAGAAGCGGCTCCAGTCTGGCCCATCCAGCATCCGCGAGTGGCGATTTCCTTAGTCAGAAAAGAGGGAGTTTTGTCTTTAAAAAAAACAAAAACGGAGCTTTCAGATGCCAGTGTCCTCTGCTTGCTCCTCCCTGGGGAATGGATACAATTCCACCTTCCTGAAATTATTATGAATTAGGAATAAGCATTTGCTGAAAAGGTGGAAAAGTGCAGTGAAGAAAATCCCCAGGATCATGTATGCTGTGACTAATGAAATGTGAATTTACGTGACCACCCATAGCTGATGCATATTTCATGCTCGAGTTCTTCCATGTGATGAGTCCACTGCCAGCAGGGGCAACAGTTTTAATGATATGATTCATATTTTTTTAGGACATTGTACACTGCCCAGGCATAAGGGAATTAATCCCTAAAATGTGCAAATGAAATTAAGTTCTTACTCAAAGCCCTATTCAGGCAAGGCAAAAACTAAGCTCAAAGCTTTTTATAAGCTTGTTCATTGTAATAAGTATCTCATGTTTTAATGCTAATACATCCTGATAACATACATGCTATTGTCATGTCGATAATCAGTATTGGTGGGAACATGGGGAGGATAAGTACAAAAGTTGTAATTTAAGAACATTAAGTCAGACACCAGATTTGGGTGAATTCTTTGGGGTGTATGACCCGAGGAATACTCTATTATGCTTTCCACTTATTGAGCCTCAAAGAACTGGAAAATGGGGAGCATCAGAATACCTGATAGATCCACTGAAAATTCCAGGTCAGTAGCATGCTTAAGCACATGCTTAACTTTAAGCATAGAATTAATCACGTCCATGGAGTAATTAAACATGTGCTTATGTACTTTGTGGAGCACAGTACCAGCCTGCAGGTGTTCTCTAAATACTGGTGTGCCTGAGAAAGTGGTGAATCAGAAAGTGATTTTTGGCTGGAGTTTGGAAATGAACTTAAACCAGTGAGTTAGGCACCCAGGCCTCATTATATTTGAATAGCTATGGAAAAGCTGGTCTTGTTAGCAGAACCACATAAGTAGCAAGGTGTGGCCATTTACTTTACGCTAATGCCTTCGTTTTGTTTAAAGTTAAATGATTTAAAAATCCCTTTTGCTTGGCGATTTCCTGCTGCTCTCCTATAACTCTTTGCTTCCCTTAACACTGGCCAGACCAGGTTCTGTTCCAGCAAAGCCCGATCTGCGCAGCCTCTGCCTGGCAGCTTCTCTTGTAATGTGCTGGTCAGAATTTAGGTAGAAGCCTGGGGCTCCTGCAGCCAGTCCTGACTATGGTCTGAAGGTCACTATGAGCGAGGGACCATCATCCACAGGTGTGCAGGTGTGCCCCCCCTTCTTTTGGTGGCTTGGACTTCAGCGGGACAGCTGTGGCCAGGCTGGGCTGGTTGGCTGTGCCCGCGTTAACTCACTGGCCGTCACGGAGCCCCTGTGAGCCAGAGCTCCTCCCCTGGTGTTTTCCTCCCAGTGTTCTCCTTTCCTGTACCCTTCCTTGTGCCAACCAGTGTAATACTTCAGTCGTCACACCAGCAGCTCCCTTCTGAGTTGCTCTGAGCGCGTTTTGCCAACATGCTCGTTTGGCCCCTCGATTTGACAGGGCAGCACTGCCATCCTCTTCTTGGCCAGCCTGAGCCAGATAATGGTCTCTTGCCATGCAAGGTGGGTGTACTCCAGCACCCTCTAGAAGGTGTTTTGAAGACTAATTGTTTTATTTTTTATACTTAACATCAGTTAGCTGCTTTAATTTCTTTGTTCTTCGTGCCTTTGCATAAAAATACTAGTGAGGTCACCACAATGAGGCAAGTCAGTGCAGCATCAAACATTGCCATTCGAACTGTTGGCTCCCACTTTGCTGAGCGTTGGAGGCTCATTTTCAAAGTGGCCTCCATGGAAAGTCTGTGTAATGTGTTTGATTACCCAACCATGTCATTTTCAAAGGGACCCGGTCAAGATTAACAGGGCCTAAATGTACTATCTCCTAAAAATAACTCTGGCTTTCCAGTTCCTCTGCTGATGTTGGGGGGTGGGAGGGAGTGACGCTCCAAAGTGAGGATTGCAAAGGGAGTGAAATGTTAAAATGCACGTGCCCAAACCCACCCTTGTCACCCCGGAGGACGGTTGCTCTTCCACTCGTGCTCAGGAGTTTGTTCACTTTCAGGTCCCTCCGTGCGGAGACCGGGCAGCTCTTGCTGCTGGAGATGGTGGCAATGGGGATGTCATCTGTTCCTTGGTGAAGTGAGGCACTGCCTGAATTTTCCTAGTGTGTATGTTTTTGTTGTCTTATGGGTGAGGGAAACTAATGAACCTGGCTAACATGGGCACTTCTGGAGCGTGCTTGGGCCTGAACAAAGGACAGCTCGATGAGAGTCATCCTTTGTGCTGACAGGACCCAAAGCCAATCAATAACTGCTGCTCTTAGTGACTTGTTCGTGGCTGATGGCGTTTCCCAAACACCGGGTGCAATAGTGCTGTGTCACAGCCTCTCGTGGGGGCTGGGATGGATCACAGTTAGTCATGCATTTGTTTTGCACTGCACAGTTAATATTTTCCTGGGGACTTCTCATGTAATTTTCAGGATGGTGATCAGCTTAGTCTTGGTTTTGAGAGAAAAATCTGAGACAAGCCTCTTTTCAGAAAGTAAACCCCACATGTAAGTGGTTTCTGGAAGTCTGCTTTGCCAGCATTTCTCCAGAGCAGCTCATGAATTTCAGGTCCATGTTGGTATGGGTTATTTTCTTGCTGTCATGTTTGCTGGCTTATGCACCTGGAGTCGGCTCCAGGTTTGGGAAGTGTGCAGTCCTTGGAGCCCTGGTGTGTTTTCAACTGCTCTGAAGGCAGCCCCTTTGACTTTTTTGAGCTACCTAGAGCCAATGCTAGAACCAGAGGTTGAAGCTCTTGTCTGGGCAGAGCAGGATCGGCAGCTGTTAAAAAGGCCACAGTCTCTCCTGTGAGTGGGTGTTGTTCTTTGGTAATACCAGTCCATTCCAGCTGAGGGTCTGTCCCTTTGTTTTGTGTATAGGACAATTTGTTTTCAATTTTTGTTTCTGAAAGGAAACTGTCAGGACAAAATTCACACTTACAAAAAAATAAGGGAAACAGCCCTTTGTCTGTTTCTAACAATCCCTTTTGATGACTAAAGCTGGAAGAATTCTAGAAACTGCAGTAATTTTTTACCTTTGGTTTGCTTTTGTGCTGTTCTTGTGTTTTCTGAGTTTCAAATCCAATGCACCAAAAAGACTTCAGTCCAAAATCACCCTGATAACATCAGTGTAACCTAGAGATCTGTGCTCTGATGATTAAGATCTGATCGTGCCTCACCTAGAAGTGGAACCGGGGTGGCAAGGAGCTGCGAGCGGCCTGGGCAGGATTCCCCTCTCTGAGCACACGCAGCCTCCCGCTGGCTTTGCAGCCCGAGAAGGAACACGTAAAGGCTCCGTGAAGGCGCTCCCCGCAGCAGCACACATCCATCCTCGCTGGAATCTGCCAGCAACCCGATGTGAGTCAACTAAAATCGGGGGTGAGAGAGCCTACCCAGGCTGAAATCTGCAACAATTCTGATTCCCTGCTTGCTTCTCTGTACCTGGGTGTGCTCTTTGTGCTGGTGCTGGGGAGGTTGTGGTCTCCCTGAGGCAGGGGCTCATTGGATTTTCTCCCATGTCCGTACAACGGCAAGTGCTGCAGGGACCTGGTCCTTGCCTGGGGCTCCTTCCAACTACAGAGTCGTTTATTGTCAATCCAAGAAAAAAAGAAAAAAGAAAGAACTTTTGAAAATAATAACAGCATGCATCTCATTTTAATTTGAGTCCTAAAACTACTTGATGCTCATTACAAAGGAATTGATTCCTTAAATGAATGAAGCAGCCGTGAGTGCTGCTTTCAGTGTGGGACTGCTGATGCTCTGACTCATGTTTTGCTTCTTGCAGGCTCTGGCTTTTATGCTTCATTTAGGACACCAACGTCATTAGCATTCAGAGGGCTGCTGCTTTTTTTAATTATTATTATACTGCTGTTGTAATTTTCTCAAAGATGCAAATAATATTTGGATAGGAATCACGGCTCATGTTTTATTACCAAATCAGGACACGGGGTTTGGTTTCATTTGACTTGCAAGCCTTATAAGAAATTCTGAATGAAAGTAAGGTGTGGCTTTGCACAGTAATAAGAGGGTCTCGGGTGTTTTTTGGATGCCAGGTTGCCTGCTACTGCAGACCGTCACCTTCTGTTAGGACCGGCAAGGATATTCGGCTTGTGTTGCACATGGCTGGGATCTTTGTGACTGCCCCAAGCCTCGGTGTTTCCATTGCATGCGTGCGTGTCCCTGGAGATGGCATGTTTGAACTGCAGCAACTCCAAACAAGATGCTGCTCTGTGCAGCTCAATGTGGCAACTTGGTGTCTTTGTTTTGAAGCTGAATGTCACACAGCGGTTGAGGCCGGTGCGTGCTTGGGCCGGGGCAGGCGGAGGGCTCTGTGCTCTGGGAGATGGCTGCGCACCTCGCAGGTTTTCAAAGACAGGTTCTTCCTAGATTGTAACTGGGAATGGGGAAAATGGTTCTCTCCTGAGGGACACGATGTCTTTGCTGCAAGAAAAAAAAAGCCCTGAGAGTCTTCAGGGGTTCCCTGCTCTTCCACAAACGCGGTGGAAGCCTGTCATAAAATCCCTCTTGGCTCTGGCTTGCAGGGATGCTTGCAAGCCCACCATGGAGATAGATACATCCTAGCATCCTGTAGTTCATGGGGAAACAACAGAGCAGAATTGTGGGAATCTGCCTATAGTTTCTGTTCAATCCACCTTCATCAAAATTTAAATTACTGATGAATTAAAGGAAAAATGTTGCTCATTGCCCTAAGGGTATGCTGGGCTGGGCTGGGATTTCCAGGAGGACTTGTGAGTGAGAGTTGAAATTTCCCAGCCAACTATCTGGTACATTTTCAGTAGGGAACCTATAGATCTTTTTCTGATATTTACTTAAGCAGGAAGTTGTTGAGAAATCAGTAGTAATTCCCTAATTAAAATCCCAGCTTTATTAATAAATAAACAACAACTGCTTCCGCAGTTAGGCAGGTGGGTGCTGTGGCTGGGCAGCCTGGGGATCACAGGCGTACGAGTGCAGGATGTGCAGCAGTGCCTGTGCAGTGAGCTGCTCGGCCCTGGCGTCCCCACTGCTCCTGGACGCCGTGCCAGTGCTCACTGATCGCCAACCCCGTGGGTGTTTGCAGGACGAGCTGTTATTACCTTTTGCCCCAGCAGTCTGGGGTATTTGAGGGCTGCTTGCAGCCAGCTGTGCTAGGCTTTGCTTGATGGCATTTCTGCTGAGTGACAGACAGATCTGCCTTACAGTAAAAATGCAGCGTGATGTTTGCTGAGGAGGGAGCCTGTGGGGATGACACCAGTTCCACACCTTCTGCTGGCTGTGTCATGGATGGGGGGCTCCTGGGGACATCAGTAAAGCCGTGTGTGCCAGCATGAGATGGCACAGCCGTGTTGGAGAGAAAGGACCCTGTCAGACCTCTGCCCTCCTAGGGACGGACTGAGCGGCAGCAAGAAAAATGAGGGACTTTCAGGGGCAGCTGTGTTTTGCTAACCCAGTCATAATGCCCCTAAAAATCCTTATTGTTCTTGCAATGGTCAACTGTGACCTCCGGCACGGGGAGGCCTGGAAGGAAAGTGCTCGCACGCAGGGCAGGGCAAGCATGGGAGGGCAGGCCGGCACTCGGGAAGGCTTGTTTGTGAACCGGAGCAATGCTTCAGGCTGGGGAGAGCACTTCTGTTCGACCGGAGCCGAAAAGACATGCTGCTGTGAACTGTGGTGTGGAGAGTGTGCTTGGTATGAAGCCCAAAGTGGAGAAATGAAACAAACCAAGTGTCTTCTCTCCCTATCCTGTCTCTCTTACAATTTCCCTCCGCTCCTCCAGAGTGAAATGCAAACAGAGATGCTCACACCCAACCCCAGAGATCGAGCCCCCACCCCAATCACTCACCTCCCCAGCTCCCTGCTTTACTGCTCTTCTCCTGAACCGCTCGAGGCCGTTGCAGGTCTCTGCTCATCCTCAGCACCTTTCTCTGAGCGTTAGTTGTCTCATTTTCTCAGATCAGACCAGGATGCAGTAACTGCATGCAGAGAAGCAATTTGTTAAATAGAACAATAATATTAAATTATTTGCCATTTCAATGCATTCTAACTTCATCCACGTTTCTAAGAGCTTCTGTATGTTGAGTAAAAGTTTTTATTTTCATTGAACTCTGCACCAATGTTCAAAGCATTTACCCTTTAGTAACTCTGCCTAGGGATATGGATAGACCAATTAATCTGGTCCCACGACAGCTACAGTCCCTTTTGGCACTGTCTGGCTGGATTACTCATCATCTTTTTGAAAAGGCTTTGTTTAAGGCTTTTATAATGCTTATCAATTCACTGATATGATTATCAATTAATTCTGCTTTATATGGCTGTGCCAACAGATTAGAAATGCATGTGCTTTTTTTCATTTCTTTAGCATACCATCTAGGTAGACTTGCCTTTACATGTCACTTATCTATTTTTAATTGGATTATATGGCTCTGGAGCAAGATTTACTAATTTGTTATTTGTTATTCTCAGGAGCATTTCAGCTGCTTTTCTTAAAGCTGAATTTTTTGTAAACGAGAAGTGACTAGAAGCCCAAACTGGGTCCAGGTCTCGCGTAACGTTGTAAGGCACACTGACACCCTGCCGCTGCTCCAGTTAAGGTATGGTATGAATCGGGAGCTGTACCAGCTGCTGTGGAATGAGTGTGTTCACATGAAGTCATCCTGCCGTAGCTATTGCAGAATAGTCAACTGCTCTGTGTCAGCAAGCCTAAAGGACAATCCGTGTCCCAGCGACTGTGTGACTAGATAAGATGAGACAGTGGGCACAAGAACTTACTCTCAGTGCCAGATGGGTGCTGTTCAGCCAGCTGGGAACAAAGGAGCTTGTGCTGCTCAAGGCCCCACAGGACCATCCCGGGCGCATCCTTCCCTGCAGGCTGACTCCAGGAATGTGCCGCTTTGGAACTGTTTGGTTCAGGACTTCTTGCTTTGTCACCTTTGATTTCTGAGGTGGCCTCACCACAGGAAGCCCCAGACCCTCTGCTCCGCTCCACAAGGATTTCTTCATCTCGCAACTCTTGTGTCTTCATCTGATACTGAAATAAAATGGAAGGGCGGGAGTGTTTCCTTGGCAAGATGTGTGGATGGAATCCGTTTATTCTGTTACCTACAAAACCAACTGGACAGAATCGCCTCAACCGCTAACAGGCTGCAGAGGAACCATCTACTACACTGGAATATTCTTTGTGCTGAAAACAGGGAGATCTGAAATGAGGGGTTTTAACTTTTTTGGATGTGTTTCTATGTTACAATTTTCATCTTTAGTACCTTTACCTTACTCAAAGTAAGAATATTTATATATTTAAATAAACACATTTCTGCTCTAAAATACTGGAATAAGCCTCCCCAGCTTCTTCCTACCTCCGCTCTGCCACTATCAAGAGCATCCACTTATGGATTTTAAAGTCAGAGGGACAAGTCTGAATCCTCTAACAGGGGCTGTGCACAGAGTGACTCCTGCAATTCATTCTAAAGCCAGTGTCCTGATGAATGGATCTTTTTCTTGTGTTCTGTAGGAACTCTGCGTACATAAATGTCTGACAGGCTCGTCCGGTGCTTCATAACCTTGTGTCTTGTACCTTATGGCGAACTGCAAGTTCCTGTCTAAGGCGATGCCATCAGCTTCTAATACACTTAAGCTTTGTGCCAGAGTGATGTTGCCATCCCTAGTCTATGCTAAGTAATATGGCCATTAAAGTAGACCCTCCTGAAATAAAACACCCTGGTACTTGCATGAACACAATTCTTTACCTGAAAAATGGATAACTAAACCTGACCCACCATTCATACACGGAGCATCTCAATTGGTGAGAGTGTCACAACAGCCCACAAAGAACAGACCTGAGGCAGCAAAGAGCAAAGGTTGCAGGGTGAGATCCCAAGAGGGAAAAGAAAAAAACCCAAATTGCTGTTCAAGTACAAGCAATTCTATTAACGTCTTCCAAGCACCAGCGTTCCAGGCTGCAAGGGACACTTTCTGAACTGTCCTGTACTATTATCAGCTGCATTTAGTGCACAACTTCTGTCCAGAATAGCTTAACGTGGTACATTCAAACAGAAATTGTATGTCAGCCACATAAATGGAATAAAACTAGTGCAGGAAATATATTTTACAGGCAAATCTACTTCCATCTACTGAAGCCCTTTGGCACTTTGCTGTAGTTCCTGATAAACAGCTGCTTTACAGAGGAAATGTGGTTATTTAGGCAATTTTTGGTAATAATTTAAACATTTATTTTTCAGCAATACTGAAGAAATCCAAGTTCTCAAGGAACCTCTAGCTTTAGCAGAACTGGCCCTGGCAAGAGTTGGACCCTGTTCTGGTGCACACTTTGAATTTCCTGGGGTTCAAAGGTTGATATTTGGTACTTTCTGAAGAGCAAAACCAAACTAAACCGTAGTAAAGTGAACAGGCTTCCCTGAGTGTCAAGCACACAAATGCATCAGCTGATGAGAACAGTGTGACGTGTGTGCGGCTGTCTCTGCAACAGCAAGGTTGAAAACTTCGTTATGTCATTGTAGCAGGATTTGGTTTCCTAACCTGGAAGCCCAGCGGACAGAAAGTCCTCTTGTTACTGAGGCTGATGCTGCTTTATGTGCAGCTTTAAAAATAAAGTGGGAAAAAAATAAAGATACAAGGAAAAAAAATGGTGTCAGGTGTAATGAGTTAAATCCCAAATTATAATTGTCCATAGCTGTCTTGACTATTTGTCATGGTTCCCATGACCTGACACAGGTGATAAATGCTGAAGGGATCCCTGATGACTAGTGTACCCGACTGACTGCGCTCCTGAATCTGTGGATGAGCAATTTGTTTTCCCACTAAATTTCCTGTGACTTTTGTTCGGCATTATTTAAAGGAAAAATTAAAAAAAGTCTTACTGGTTTCTACAGCCTACAGTTTACAAACACACTCCTCGTTCCTCCACTGGCACCAACTGACAGCCCCTAATTAGTGCCAGCATATACAAGAGCCATTTTTAATCATTACATAATAAAGGACTAATGCTGCAGTGCGGCCCATGGCATTTCCAGTGCTCCACGACAGGTTTTGGCCACCAGCCTGTGGTCACAACAGCCACCCCACATCCATACCACAGTAGCCCATTACAATACATTCTGATATTTATGTCTGGCAGCACGGATCTGATACTACAGGTAGTACCAACTTTTTTGCTCCATGACAGCCGAGAAGCAATGTATGGATTCCAGCGTGTGCACTTCCCAGTAGTTATGGCTTGCTTTTAAGTGGGGAAGGGAAGCCAAAGGAAATCATGTGCATTGGAGTCAAATACCATTTTTAGGATCGGGAACTGCATGTGTATTTCAACAGTGATTAAAATAGCCACCGACCATGGCACACTAATGATTAATGGTGAGCGCTCACTCTTGCACGCTAAGCTTGGTGCTGCAGTTGGATGGGCTGCAACAAGTCCAGGCTTAACCTTTGCACACCTCCCGCCCCAGCTGAACTAGAGATAGGAACCACACTCTGTCTCAGTGGGTTTCTGCAGGACTTAATTGAGTTGTGCTGCTAAGCAGCCTGGCAATAAATGAGTACAAGGTGCTAAAGAAGGATGCGTTAGTGGGGAAGATCCAGCGGAAACAAAGCTTAGATAGAAAACATGTGCGTGATGAGAGAGTGCACCCTCTCCCCATTCCCACCCCCGGCCCCGCATGGGGTGATTAATACGTTACAGAAACCCTGGCTTGTTTTTCAGGCCTTTGACGTGTCCTTCAGCATCTCCACGGCCTGACGGGCCAGTGGGGTTTTCCAAGCAAGGAGCTGAGTGGTACCAATTAATGCAGCCGCCCTGTTCCCGCATCCTGCTGACACCATGGATTTGCCCATTAGGGATGGCTTTTCCTGCACAGAGACAACAGTACAAGGCATTACTATACGAAAACTTGAAAAGGACACAAGTGAGGAACTTCTGGGAATTCCTCAGGAAAAATCCAGCTGTAGAGGAGGGTGAAAACTGTCAGCTATAAAAATATTATAGTTTCTGCTGTTAAACAAATCATCATTTGTCAACAGGTAGCTGAATTATATCCAACTCCAGTGGCAGAGCCAGAACTGATTTTTTCCCCAATACAGTTAACAGCTGGCAGAAAACTGGCAGCCAAGGCTGCGCCGGGCTGATAAATAACCCAGTGAGGCGCAGAGCAGAAGACACCGTATCTCATGGCGCAACTGCAGCTCGTGCTGGAATGTGTTGAACAAATGCTTGTTAACAATCTATGCACAGGCAGAGAATTGCTTGCTGAAAAGGCACTAGAAAAATGGTATTTAAACAGGACACAGATTTCCTACAGTTATCAAAAGAACAAGCCAGGTTTTAGGTCTAAGAGCAAATGTTAGCATTTCTCGCTCATTGAATCTGAGTCTGGTAATAACGAGTGAAATGCCTCAACCAGTTCTAAGATACAAAAGGCAAGCCAGAAAAACCAAAAGAGAAATATTTCTATATATGCTTCACAGCTCCCGAATTTTCCACTCTTGCAGATGCTTTCTGAGCAACAACGAGAGACACGCTCTGTTTTCAAATGCTGTGTTTCTTCTCGGCTGGTCAGACCACACTGTACAGTCTGGGAGAAGGGAAGGTAACAAGTGAAAATGCCCCACCAGGAGATATTGCCTCAGGTTGGAGCTCAGCACCTTGTACAGCAGCATTTTACTGCCCTGTGTTCTGTACTTAACACTGCTCTGGTTTTGTCTCTGCTTTGCAGGCATTTTATTTTTATCATGGGTAAGAGCAGGAATGTGTGTCTGTGAGAGAATGAGCATGGGGCTGCAAGCTTCAGCTCAGTGCAAAGAATATTTTGGCAGGAAACCTGCAGGAGATTAAATTAGGGGCCTAACGACTGAATATTAAAACATTTCAAACTTTTGAGTTTCTTTAAATAAGCAGCTACAAAACAAGGACACAGTCTGACAAAATTAGCAGGTCCAGCATGCTAAAGGAATCCACTAAGTGTCACTTGTTTATTGATCCAGGTTTAAAAGGACCTTTTTTATTATTTTTATTAGTAGCTATGTATGTCAACATGCTATTTCCTCAATGCATTTTGAGTCCAGATTAGCTAAAGTTTTAGGTGTTGGCATACTTGCTACAATAGAAGGGAAATGCCAATGGAACAACTTTAAACATGATCCGATCCCTGATGATTCATTGGATGTGTTAAAATTTCCTTTGAGACCATGTAAGTAATGCAGGGACGGGAGTGCGGAGCGCCTGTGACTCAGCTCTCTGCGAAGCAACGGGAGGATGTCAGAATTACTCACTGGGACAGGAGGAATCTCATTTATCTATTTATAGGCAAGGCTGAGATGAGCTTGTACCATTAAAGAGCTGAGTTTGCCAGTTCCCATAAGGGGAGGAGGAGGGAGGGACCTCAGTTTAGCTGTTGAAATAAAAGCTTCTGTGTCAGCCTCCTTTTTCCCCCCCCCATTTCCAGCCTCCATCTCTGGGAACAAGTGTGGTGCTGGTCTAGGCTGTCCCTTTCAGTTCCCTGCGTGTAACCATCACTGTGGATGACTCCCCACCCATAAAGTAGTTCTCTAGGAACACAAGGCTCTGAATTGCTGACCCAGTCTCCTACTATTACAGTCAATTACATCATATCACACTTTTTGGCAGGCTATTCCAGCACTTCATTTTAAATTTCCAGCCTTAATACCATTTGTTCTTGTGCCAGCATCATAATTTAGTTTAAACAATTCTCCTTTTTCTCTGATCTTTACCTATCAGATGTATTTACTGAAAACAATCCTATCTCCTCTAGTCTTTGTTTTGAGAAACTAAACAAATGAAGCTCTTCTAGTCTCCTCTTGTTCTAAACCCTCTGATCATCCCCAGTGCCCTTCTCTGTACCTGCTAATCTTCCTTGAACATGAGTGAACCTGTATCTTCTAGGATTGTGTTTGCCTTTCCATATCAGATCGGTGGCTCACAGTTATCCCTCGGAGCAAGTAATTCACTGTTTTTTTCCACCACCCTGCTTTTGTCATTCTCAAGTGAGTAATGTGATATTCTAGTTATTAATTTCTAACTGCATGTCTTTATACTTTGTCTATTCTATTTCAAATTCTGTCACTTCTTGCTGATTGATGCTCTGATCCTGCTCTGTATTAACAAAGCCTGTGTCCTCGGCAGATTTTTTTACTACATTCCTATTGCTGTGCCAGAGTCATTAATGAAACAAGTAAGACTGGGCTCAAGACTGACCTTTGAGGAGCTCCACGTATTAACCGCCTCTGTCCCGCGTTTCTCCTTTCCACAGAGCTCCTTGTCACTTGCTTTAGCAGTTCTGCATTTGCCGTCTGCACTAATCCCCATCTTCTCAACTTCAACGAGTAATTTCCCATGTGGTATAATATCAGATTCTTGAGTCAAGTCTGGATAGAGTAAATCACCTGTATTTCATTTGTGTAGAAAAAAAAAAATCAGTCATCAAAGAGAAATATGGGGTTAAGCTGAGCTCCTTTAATGTGCCAGTTCTTTCCAAATCCTGGGATGGAAATCTGCCAGTGCACCTTGATCTGAGCACACTGAATTCTTTAAGCTTTTCTTTCCATCTTATATGTGATAATTTTCATTCCTTATTTATGTTCCTACTGGAAATCCTGTCTTTGCCCTGCTGTTCAACATGATTGTCTCTACTGAAAATGTAGGCAACGTGTTTTTAATTAATTGTTAGGCCATATGTAGATGGGTGGCCACTGGTGGATCCCCTCCAGACACCCGACTTCAGCCCCTGGCTGCGTGTGAACCGAACACCCTCTTGCTGAGCAGATCTGCCCATTACTTGCCTGCTCCCCGTTAGCTCCCCATATGTGTTTGGGGCTGGTCATTTATCCCACTGGTTTTGGAGTGTTTCCCTTCAGGGTTTGTCCTCCTGCATGTTCCAACTAGTTTTGGAATCCAGTTTCCACCACATTCAACTCCTCAGCTCTTCAGCACAGTTGATTCCACTAATTAGTTCCCTTAATTTCTCAACATTTGCCCTTTTTGAGATGAATACATTTGGTGTGTGACTACAGACAGTGCTGGAGATTCAGCCCTAATGAGGTACATTGAAATGCTCCTGCCTCTTAACCAGAGCCTTCAGAGGCTGGATGACTCACAGCCTGGTGCTTTAGAGACTACAAGAACTGCAGTTGCCTTTCGCGTGTGTGAGACTCTGTATCCCCAGAACACTTCTCAGTATTAACTAGCATTTTCATTTTACGCACAACGGAGACATAAAGAGCCTAAAGATCACATTTCAGAAGACACTGCATTGTATGAGGAATTACTTAAGCACCTAAGGTGAAGTACAAAGCTTCCTAACCCCACCGAGATCCCTGCAGCAGTCAAACCTTTCTCACTTGGAAAACTAGGTGTCTGTGCCAAGCAATTTCCTTTGAATTCTGTCTAATTCTTGAAAGCAAAGCCCATCCAGACTGACCTGCCCCAGACACAGCCAAGACCGGCAGCAAAGGCCTCGCTGGGACTGGCTGTACAAGGCCAACATTAGACAAGAGGAGCCCTTCCCTCAAAACACTTTGGAAAAATGGCCCCTAAGCCCCTTTAAAAATCCACATCTTACACTCACATACAGAATCTGCACTGAAAGTGGGATTTGAACCTTAGGAATGGGCATCTATCCACTCACGGCTTCTCTCTGCTCCCTTGAGAACCGCTCTGGGATCCGCTGTGACACGCGGCCTGGCGTTACCTGCTTGCTCAGCCACAGACAGGGCAGCACTGCCCTCGCTTCCCAAAACGGCCTGAGTGACAGCACCACAGCACTAAGGCTACGTTGCCATCCAGGGTGGATGGAAGCTGTCGTCCACTGGCAAACTGCTGCATGTTCAAACCCTGTAGAAAGAGAAGAAACACCAGAGCAAAGTAAATTTCTCTCCTTTCTTCTCCTGTCCATTAATATACTTGAAAGTAGTTTGGAGTCGAGAAAAACCTACTCCTCTCCCAAAGCATGTCCGCCTCGAATGCCCAGTGCTCCACTGGGCACCTACTGACCTTGACAGTGTCAGGAGACCCATGTTTTTCTAAAAGAGCAACCTCCTTGTGAACAGGCTCTTTGCATTGAGAAACACAAAGCAGTCTTGTCTTCCAAGTGTCCCAGCCTTCTTTTCACGTCTGTTTATCCCTTCACTAGCATTTATTTTTGGCCTTGAAAGAAAAACACAACTCCACATTAAAGGGATGGTGTCCAGTTAAAACCCACAGGCTGCACCGCCCCCTCATGCCCCCTTTCCTGGGGAAGGCAATGGAGGAGACCGAAAAAACAGAAAAAGAGAAGAAGCTGTTGCCTGTTGGGCACAAAACTGCTTTTGCTTTCTAGTGAAAAGGCAGCAGAGCATCCCCAGAAGCACGTAGCAACTGGTCAAAATGGCCAGAGCCTGGATGCCTGAGGCTTGTTTGCAATCGTAATAACAAATCCAGGGGCCACATTTCCATTTGTCCTGGAAAGCCTGTCCAGCTGGGATTGCTCAGGGGAGTGAGCCACCAACGTTCCACAATGTCGTATTCCTTTTGTGGTCTAACTCTTTGGCAGTCTCAGACTTTGTAACATGGTCTATCAGTGATACCAGATCAGAAAAACACCCTTTTGTGCCTTTTCTGCACTGTCTCCATGGCCCTTCCTGGCTACTGCAGAGCCAGCACATGAGGACAAGGCTGCTTGCGCTGCGTGAAGAGCTGAGGAGGGGCCGCAGGTGATGGCTGAGCCTGAGCGCAGCACCAGCCGCACTCACACCCCGTCCCCGCTCACTGCTCCTGCTGAGCCAAACAAAAGCATCCTGCTCCCCAGACCTGCGTGACAGCGACCACAGCCCTGGCCACAGAAATCACAGGGACTCTTCCACGGGCCTGACCGATCTCTCTCCTACATCAAGACCATATCTTTTAGGTCCACTGAATTCTATGAAATTAGAGCTGCCAGGCCCTGGATGTCCATGAGGGCAGAGCTGGACCAAAAGAAATCAGGGTAGCAAGACTTGGACATGATAGAAATGAAAACCTCAGGGAAGACCGTGTCTGCCTTGCACGCTTAGCAAGTCAGCAGAATATTAATGATGCATCATTCAAAGTGCTTCTGGATGCACAGCTGACTTTGGCAAGGGGCACTTTGAGAAGGATAAAACTGCATTTTCATTGCTGAGACTCTTCCTCCAGTAATAAGATGTGCCCCATGGGATGCTGGTAACATATTGGTATTGTCTGCAGAGAGCAGCCAGGGGCTAAGGTCTTACATTGCTAAACCGTATACACAAAACACTTACCCCTGAGTATCGCATTAGTCTGGACCCAGGATTTACAAACACAGAGACATCCACAGGTGGGCTGTCCTCCAATTAGCCCAGGAATCTAGAAAGAAAGAAAAAAAACCTAATTTTGTATTCTTTCCTTTGCATATAAAACATCATTAAAATAATTAGAAAAACAGATGGATTGTATCAGTAACTGACAAATTAAGAATGCGGTCACGGTTGTTCAGGAACCCACAGTCTCCTTGCAATACCAATAATGATTATTTATAGCCTGCTATGCAAGGGAATTAGTCCAGAAAAACAGAGTGATTATAATGTAATACAGCCATCCCAAGGGAGAAGTCCGGTGCAAGGTGCAGGCAGCCAAGATCTCACACCATTTTATTGTCCTGAATTACAAACTTCATTGTAAGCAACGTTTGTGTATTTTGTACAGAATGTCTCTGTTCCTCTACAGCAAATACCCATTTTATTCCTGCTGAATTTCACTGAAGTTACCCCTGATTTATCCGTAAGACCAGAAGCAGATCCATATTACTGCTTTTTATATAAATCTCTTAGCTGCCTATTCCCAAGGATGTGCCACGTGGCAAAAGGATGAGTTGAGAGAACGAGCTGGGTGGCAGCCTAGCTATTAGTTCTGATGATATTACTGTAGCATCTGGAGAAGTTACAGGCGGTGCTAACACAGGGTAAGAGAAATTCTCTGCTCTTGAGAAGAGCTAACAAAGAAAATACACAGAGGGTGGGAGGTGAGGAAGAGGCACGGAGCGGAGCGGGAGCTGCACAACGTCAAACAGCGGCAGGAGCAGAGCCCGCGTCCCTCAGCCCCCTCCAGCTTCACGCTGCCTCTTGGTCCTTTCTGTTTCTTTGGACATGATGCATCTTTAACTAGAAGCCTAATCCAGAAAAAGAAAATAGTTTTTTTCTTATTTCTCAAGAGACCTAGCTTTCTGCTAGCTGTGCAAACAAATTCCTTCCCGCGATTAATACCTGTCTCCTGTGCTAAAGACATCAGTCTCTGCATAGATCAAATCCTAGTAAAGCAAAGCTCTCTTCTTAGGAAAGAATATGTTTTCCATTCTTTCTGCTAACATTCCTCCTCACAATTGCCCTTGTTTAGCCCTACGATAATTTTACGATGCAGTCCCAACATAACTCACAGTACTTCCCATTATTGTGTGCCACAAGTGTTTACAGAGCCATTTTTGTGGCAGATACCAGCCTTTGGACATTTCACATTTCCTGCTTCACTGCAGCCAGTCACACACTGACATTCAAGCCCCTTCAGTCATTGCCATGATAATGTAATAGAGAGCAACCCATTAGCCAAAACTGGCTATCTAGCAGAGACAAATTATTTTCTTTTCATGTTGCCATCAATATTAAGATCCATTAATCATCTTCATCTACCCCAATCCCAAACGGCCTTTACACTTTTCCCCCAGTACTAAGGATGTCTGTATGGGACACCTGGGCCAGACCTCTCTGATGCACTCAGAACTGCGTTTGCACCACTCCAGGGGACTTCACAACTGCTCCAACTCCACCAACACTCTCTTTAGAGAACCAGAATATAATAGCCCAGTTTTAACAGAGAGAAATCAAGATTAAATTCAATATATTCTGAAGGAGTGAAAATTCCTAGCAACAGCTGAAAGGGAAGTGGAATTCATAAATGCCTCTTTCATCTTTATCAAATTACTATTCAGTGCAGTTACATTTATTAATAACAACATCCCTTAAACCACATCGTGAAAATCCATTAGTAAGAAACACTTTAAAATGTTCAACAGGCTGTAACAGATGATTTATCAAAAACTAAAACAATTAAATACTATAAGCAGAGTGGGCACTTTTATGGGCTATGGAGCTTGCCAGAGGGCCGTTATGATACATTCGGAAATGGACGGTTTGCGTGGCATAACTCTACTTCTTTAATTCAATCATCTACATTAGTAAGGGGTAATGCAAGCTAATAGTATCCTTTGACTTTTTCTTCATCTCACTTCCATAAGTATTTGCCCCTAAAAATGCTGATGGTCATTTCAAAGTCATCGCCTGTGGTGTCTGTGACATGCTGAGGTACCAGAGCGCCGCCCTGAGCCGAGTCCGAGGGAGGGAACCTGTGAGGATTCCTGTGAGGATCCCCACTCGCAAACACACCCCAACTGCCCGTGACACATGGGACGAGAGCCCTTTAGCGGTTTAACTGTCCCCAGGAGGGTCAGACTGAGCAAGACTGACCCGGGGCCATCACCACATTGTTTTCCCTTTCAGCACACCCTGCATTTGCCCTGGAAGTTCACATCTTCCTCTTTCATTTCTTTACTTGTTTTTTTAAAACACGGTTTAAATGCTGATCACTGTTGAATAATCTCTGTGAAAGTACTAGATATCGACACTAAGTTGAGAGGAGGGATTTTATCATTATCTTCACGCAACAAATTGCCAGTCTTGACTATTGTGCAAACCCTGCAACACGGAAGGTTCATCCCGGTCCCAGGGGGGTCGTTCCAGAAGGATGGGCTGCCTTGTCCTTCTCTCAGTTGCTTCCAGTTTGCAGCAGAGAACAATAATGGCACAGAGAGCTCGGCACTGCTCCGCGCTCATTCCCCAGCCCTGACTGCATCTATCACAGCCTCCCGCTGCAGCAGCGTAAGGAGGTTTTTGAAGACATTTTCTTTGTTGCTGCAGAAGGCAAAGCCTAAACCAGTGCTTACCGGGAGAGGCGAGAGGGAAAGGGCTGGATATGCAGTCACAGCTGAGCTCTGAGGTCTCGTCCACTCTGGGTGCCCATGGGGTGGCTGTGGGCTCTGTCAGGTTTTTGCTGACGGGTCAGCCTGTGCAGGTTCTCCTTCCAGATTTGATCATTCCCTAAATCTGTAAAAAGATGCTGAGGGCAGGGGTCAGGTGGTTTCTGAGGCAGGTACGCACAGTGCAGCCCAAATGCAACCCAGTTCCCTCTGGAGTGAAAAGCTCTTTGCACCTTTAAGCCCTGTGTTTAATTGACCCCAGGTGAACAGACAGACCTGTAACGTGGACGAGATGCACTCCCTGTTCGTTTCTTCCCCCAGCTCATTCCACTTTAGGAGGGTGAAACAGCGGCAGAACAGATTAGTGGCAGAATATATCTTCTATGATCACACACGAGCCAGCCTGTTAGATTATTTTCTGTCACAGCTGAGACTGTAGCTCTGTGCTTACTTTTGACTGAGCACAACTAGAAAACACGTAATTACATGGGCCAAAGCACAGAGATCTGCAGCTACAGATGCCTGGTGCTTGGCTGGTAAAGTGCATGGGAGAAAAAGGACCTTAGAAATGAAGTGTACACTGCCATCCCACCACCTCCCCACTGCAGAGCTCACGGTTCTCAGGCTGGGGCAGAGCAAAAGGTTAACATTTCTTACATAATCACAGATTTTGTGGCACGAAACATCGAAAACTCTGTCAGTGCTTGAGCTGGTGGATGCAACTCGTCCAGCCAGATGAAAGCAGTCCAGACTAACGCTGGTGAGACAATACTTGGCATCTCGCAGGCACAATTATTCTTCACTGTAATATCCCCCTCCTGGTTCATCTTGTGTTTTCGCTCTTGTTGACCTCCAGTGATGGAGGAAAGGGGCTGGACGTGCTGAGGAACAAGAGAGGGCAGTGGATGGTGCTGTGAGCAGGAGAGGGGCCTGTAGGAACGGGGGAGAGAGGGAACAGCTGTGGGGCTGGGAGGGAAATGGAGACAGGGAATGAAACAGATACGCTTCCCCTTTGGGAGGATGGGCTGAGCCAGGCTGAACAAAAAAGAGCTAAAATGAAAGGGAGGAAACCAGAGAAGAGAAGAAAGATGGAACAAGGGAGATCACAGAGAACAACAGGAAGCAGCGCTCGGAGGACAGAGATGAAGGCTTGTTGGAGAAAAGCAAACAGAGAAAAAACTTCAGGAATATTGTGCAAAAGACAGAGAGAATAATAAAAAAAATGCCCTATAAAAGTGCCAGCTACCCACTGCCGCAAGTGAAACTCCAGCACACTTACGTCAACACCACACCACTGTTCAGCACCAGGGGAGAAGGTTGGAGGGTGGTTTTTAATTGCATGGAAAGGTTTTCAGTGACGCAGATCACAAACTGCAGCTTCCACCGAAGTCAGAGGGGTTTAGGGGTGCTCACAGTCACCAAAAAACAAGACCAAACTTGTTAAAGCCCGTGAGACAAGATGCCACATTGCAGCCTTGAGAACAACCAGCCTTCCACCTCGTCCGACTTGCACCTGGAGCCCCTGTGTGATCAGCACAGCAGGTGCGGGGAGGGGGCACAGGGACCCGCGCAGGGACCCAGCTCAGCCCTGCCCGCCCCTCTGCTGCGTGGGCTCCCGGTTACACACCCGAGCTGGGGTAAGAGACATCCGCTTGCTGGTTGAAGTGGATGTTTGGCTTATTGGCACGGCTTGTTTAATTTGGCTCTTAGTGCTCAGTCGGTGTTATTAGAGAAAGCAATAAAAACGCATTAAATACTAGGAACTGCATTAAACCAATACGGAACATGCAATGCAAACCAAGAAAAGCAAGGGTGCTGAGTGTGGAGACTGCCATTCCTTCCTTCAGTCATCCTCTTCTCCATGACTGTGGACAGTGTTGCAGTGCAGCATGGAGGGGCGGAGAGCCCCGTGGTCACAGCACATCTGGGCAGTGTCACATCTGTACCCGAGGCTGGCTCCTCCCCAGATCCCAGGTCAGAAGTGCGGACAGGTATTTAGCTCTGACGCAAGCTGCCAATTCACACATACTGAGCTCCCCAAACAGACCTTTGCTTCAGCGCCATCTCCCCAGACCCAGCAAGTGTCCACCCTCAGCTGTATCTCCCTCCAATCTAACTAAACCACCATTAAAGAGAAGTCTGTGCTCCTCTGTGCACCTGAAGTGTTCTTCCTCTCCAGGATTGCGGATCATGTGCCATCTGCCACCAACCCACGAATGGCAGCAGCTGCAGAGAAGGACGCTGGGCTTTGCACAGGGAGCAGACACCAGCAAACGCAGTGGCGGCAGATGGGACCGGTGTCAGCCTCCCGAGCTGCAAATACTGACCAGATTGTCACAGATGTTGAACTTAATCGGTCTTCTTGAAATCCTAATCCACCTCAGGAACATGCCCTCATATGCTGCTATGGTTCATTAGATACATTTCAGCTCTTCTATTCTTGCTCAGGGTTTATTCTGCAAAAGATGTTCCTCCATCTCTGTGCAGTCCTTTGCAAACCTTAAGGCCCATTTCACACAAGAGCTTTTCCACAACTTGCAATCAGCTCCTACACGTCCCTACTGAGCTCCTTTCAGACAGAATCCTTACACTTGCCATGGTTTTGCCAAGACATCATTTTCTTTTGGCCATATAATAAAGGACAGATGCCCCCCACCACAGTAAGAGACTGAGAGCCATCAGCAATGACCCGTCTGCCACCTGCCCAGGCCGGTGCTCTCCGCTCTGCCCAGCTTTTGCAGCTCAGTCAGCTTTCTCAGTTTCTGCTTTGGCCTTGAGATGGGACTCCTGGGGCCCTGGGATCATTAATTTTCCCATTTTGTTAACTGATTGGAGCCACAGCTGTATCCTTGCATTTCTTGAAAACCGCAACTTCACGTTACATCTGGGCAAACGGCGAGGTGATTATTGTAAAGCCCGTATTTCCTAAGGAAACAAAGCTTTACACGTGATCGCAGCATGTGTGTGTGTAAGTAGTTCTTGAGCATGTCAGACCACTTCAACGAGACACGGAGGAGGATTTCTCAAAGCTCTGAGCTCCCAGAGGTGCACTGGGGATGACAGATGGAGCACACAGACACCATTAGCATCCCCCGAGGAAAAGGCAGCAGCGAGTGCTCCCTCCAGATCAGACAGCAGAGACGCCACAAGGGTGAATGCTGTTTGTTAGACCTGCTAATCATGAAACTACTCATTAATAATCTCAGTGTGCCAGATCACCTCCTCTTGCCACTCGCTACCCTGCCTGGAGCTGGAGCCTGCACGGTTGTCACATTAACAGCTTCTCTCACCCACCTGCCCATCACCCTGAGACACAAACCTTTGGTGACAAGGGCACCTGTTCCCGCAGAATGGGTAATGGAGGAAACAGAGAGAGGATCAAGACACAAGATGACGGGAGCTGCAGTGTCCCTCGGCACACCCACTGTTCCCATTCGGAGGAGCAGCTTGCAGAAACTGGTGTAAATCACAGGAACTGGATCACTGGCTTGAACAATGTCAGCACGTCCCTTTGAGGGCATTCGCTGCCCCTACACCATGAAACGACAAGTTATTATTTAACAGCAGACTTCACACAGAGGAATGTTTTTCTGTATTCATGACCTCTAACAAGTATAGCAATTGTTTACTATACTCTGAGCAATCCAGCAGTAGCTATAATGTGATAATTATAGAGAAACCTTCCTAAAAATATATTTCTGATGTATCAGCAAAAACTCAGCAGGCCCCTCCAGCTGGCATTGGACATGAGAGTTAAGCCCAATTTGAGAATCAGATCGTGCACTGCATTTTGTGCAGCTGTGCAGAGACCCTGGCAAGGAGCTCTGGAGCAGATGCGGTGCAGTGACCGGGGGAAGGACAAGAAGTGGCAGAGAAGCAGACAGGGCAGGAGCCACAGGTTCTTCTCTCAATGGTTAACAGTGGAAAACATCAGGCCCATTTTCAAGATGGATAAACTGAGGTTCTGGAAGTCAGAACAGCAAGAGTTTCTAATCTGGCTACTGATTTGTTGGTAGCTGGTTTTAGAGGTTCAGCCTGACTCTAGGCCATGCTGGCATTTTCCATGGAGTGAGAGGATTCATTATTATTTTGTTTCATCCCTACACATTAGAATAGCATCTGGAGGATCTTGCAAGAATCAGCTCTTCTCTGTGCTCAGTGTTAGCAAACTCTGGCGCGTGTTCTTTGAGGAAGCATCTACAAGGGCTTCAGATGGTGCTGCCTTGTAGCAGAGCCACTGAAACATCACCATCCTGCCCCTGCCATGCAGAGCCCGAGGGTGACCGACCCCACCGCTGCGATTCCAGCTGGTCAGGCTGGGAAAGGCAATGCCAGCACACAGGTGTGTGTTTTCTTCTTCCAGCACTTACCTGGACACAAGCTGGGTTCTTCAGAGACTCTGGTACCTTGGTAGCCCCAAAACACTTCTGTGCCTCAGTTTCCTCACCTGCAAAAAGGTCAAGATGAAAAACCCTAAACTTAGGACTGTGTTCAGGTTTGGAAAACAGTTTTAGCACCTTGAAAGAAGGTTTCTGTGGAAGCCCAAACTGTAATTTATTGCTTCAATTTTAAAAGTGTGTGTTTTACAATCCACAGTCTGTTTACACTTCTACTTTTTATAGCTATCTCTCTAAAAAGAGCTCAGCTCTGGTAGCTCATGGCTTTGGCACAGCTCGTCAAATAATCAGGCTCACCAGCCTCTCCACGACACACAGCGCTTCTGTGTAACTTTGCAGGCTGTGTTTGACTTGTCTGAACTTGAACAGTCACCACTGATTGATTGGCTTCTAAAAATATCCACCCGCCATGGTTTGAAGTCCAGAGAGCTCCTGTTGATTTAGATGGAGACCTTCTCACTGGTCAGAGGCTACGACAGACATCTGACACCCGCCGGCTGCTCCGTCCCGGCTCTGCCTCCTGCCCAGGGAGGGTCCGGCAGAGACCCTCGGCAAAGCTTGACAGCTCTCGGTACCGACAAACAGCGCGAACGGCAGGATGAAAGCAGCCCTACGGGTCCCTTCCCTTCCTGCATCCCCATTTCCAGACCCCCCTGCAGCTGCTGGTAGTAAGTGGGATGAAATGCAGCTACCAGGAGCCCAGGAGGTGCTGGAAGTGCCCCCATTGTGATGGGAGAGCCCTGAGCGGTCAGGGATGCAGCTGCTGCAGAGGAAGGCATGGCAGCAGACACAGGCTTATTGCTGTGGCAGCCACCAGGAGAAAAGCCAGGCTACGGTCTGTGCTGGAGGCAATGGACACGTTGTTGTTTTATAAACCTGCCACTGCCCGGTTCAAGCTGCGGTGCAGCCCCGAGTCCCCGTCATCACACCAGCGTTGAGAGAGAACTCCAGGATCCCAGGGTGCAGGGCTGCCCCCCACCACGCAGGGATCAGAGTGTTTGCACCCTCAGCTACTCACACCCAGATAACTACAGCTGAAGCCCCAAAATACCTTTTAGAAAGGGAATGTGTGCAGGGGCTTGAGGGGTTTGAGGACAGAGGACCAAGCAGCTGAAACCTGTCGCAAAGGGAAGGGACAGAAAGGCAGACAGAGGGATACATGGGGTCAGGAGCAAAGCCTGCTCGTTCTGGCAGAGATGCATCGATACCGGCGTGCCGAGTGCTGGTGAGGAACGTGGCAGCATCAGGTTTGCAAAAGATGTAAAACTGAGACAGGCTGAGCACCACGCAGCAGAGCTGGTGGGTCTGGGGCACCCTGGTCACTCACCTGCTGACACAGGAGCTGACAAAGTGCAGCCTAATGTATACACTGGGGGTTGCCGCGTTACTGAATGCATCTCACCACAGCAGGATCTTTTCTAAATGATGTATTACAGCTGAGCTAAACCCTAAATAATAAAGCTTACTTTTGGCTCTCTGGAATATCACAGCTAGACAGTTGCCTACAGAATACCAGGCTAATGGAAGAAATTAATGGTATTCTGGGAGCGTTCAGGACTGGAGATGATCACTGCAGCCAGACTCCACGTCCACAGCTTCATGCACAATCCCTTTCGTAGATGAGTTACGCAAGGGGACCCTGGCCCTGCTGTTCTGATGCAAGGTCTTACAAAAACCGGTTGCTCCAAGGTCCAGAGCCCTCTTCATTTCCAGCTTAAGCGTGTTCCATGACAGTTTATAATCACTGTGTTGACCACAGATTATATATTGACCACAGTTTATATATTCATCCTGTTGCATGTACAGAAAGCAGTGCCTGCACTTCAGCTCTGCTGTGCTGAATGACCCACGCCTGCTGCTCACTCCTTGTGAAGCGTCACCCCTTGTCCCAGTCACCTTCTGATTTGGATTTATCCTTCCCAAAGATGGATGATGAGAATTGACCGTGACTTTCCCGATGAAGGTTCAGTTGCTCCTTGTACAGTGTCGGAAGCGCTTCCTCATCTTTTCTGGAAATATCTTGCCCAACAAACCCTATGATCTCATTTGGCTTTTGTGTTTAGTTTTAAAAGGGGTATAAAGCGGGCTCTCTAATATTTCACTTCATTTTATTTTAGTGTTTGTCATCTGGCAAGAAGAGGGTAGTTAAACTGCCTTTTTAATTAAATTCCTTTAAATCTTTGAAAACAATAAAGAAAGAAAGATAGCAAACAAAGTAAGACAGAAGAATTACCATGTGTATGAGCAGAGGTATTTTTTCCCGTAACACATTTATATATAAATCTCTTTTCCAAAAACTTGCAACATTTCTCAGCTGCTCAGTCTGTCTCCTGGGTAACGTGACACCTCACAAGAGCTGCCTTGTGCCTCTGCTCTTCAGTGGCACACGAGCCTTGGGAACTCTATTGAAACTCTCCTCGAAATCAAAAGTATTTCTAATTTGTTGAAGGTGAGGAGAGCTTGGGTACCACATCCTTCTCTCTTTGCCCCTCTCCATCTTCACACAGCTTGTGAAAATAAAAGGCTCTGAGTAGCAATAGCTTCATTAAACCAGGCGGTTTGTGCCGTGGTCCCTTCAGGCACACTGACTTTTTCTATAGGGCTGTGAAAAGCTCCTAAGAATTCAGATCAGCAAAGAGATAGTAAATAGGCTTAGGTTTGCTGTAAAAGGGCTTGGACTTGCAGTGTCAAATGTTTAGAGCTCCACAAATTAAAAATAACATTGGAAAACACTGGCTTGGCTAAAATAACCTGACCAAGATTCTCTGCCGTCAGCACAGCATCTACAGGATGAGATCTCACGGCTTACGCTGGAAGGTGTGTCTGACGGCTCAGACCCCGTAATTCAATTAAATCCATGGGGCAATGGTTCTGACCGTAACGAAGAAATGGCTCTCAAACATTTTCTGCTGCTTGCACTTTAGGAATATCTATTTTATCATGTCTACATTTTTCCCCGAAATAAGGAGACAATGCTTTCTGTGTCTCCTTCCTCAGACACCACTGCTCTCCCAGGGCCCTCTCAAGCACCAAGGCCAGAAACCAAGTCCAGGAATTGTAGGTTGCAGTTGATCTAAAATTGGTGACTTGTCAATTTTAATAGTTTCAATTTCCCCACTGTCTGCTTGGGTTACACA
Organism: Patagioenas fasciata; assembly: GCF_037038585.1. Lineage (NCBI taxonomy): Eukaryota > Metazoa > Chordata > Aves > Columbiformes > Columbidae > Patagioenas > Patagioenas fasciata. Next base: position 3,924,687 of record NC_092537.1, on the reverse strand, counting down.
CATAAAACTTTGAAATAATACGCCTTCTCTCCCCACATAGAAAACCACTGTGTTTCCCTGTCCTCCTTACAGTGTGTGACCTTTAGCTGCTCTTCCTTGCTTATCAAGTCAAGGAATTGATTCAGCTCTCAGCAGCTCCAACCACTGACTCTCCATTCACATCCCTCTAAAGGCCCCACCAGCTCCTTGCTTGGTTTAGAAAGATTTATACTCACATGCCCCTTCATATCCTTCCTCCTTAGGCTTTGATTTACCACCCCAGCTTCCTTATCGCTCTATAGCACTTCCTACATGTTTGTCTTTATAGCTTCTCATTTTCCCTCTTTGAAATCACCGATGAGTTTTGTTTCCTTAATGGCAGTGGGAAAAACCCCGCAAAGAGGCCTTTGCAAGGAACCGTGCAAACCTGAGCTCCAGCAGAACGTAAATGGCATTTTGCTTCTGACACTGGCCCTAAGCACAGGAAGGACTTCCAACCTGTATCAAACTTCCTTGGGCAGTTCTCAGACCTTTTACATTTCCTGTGCATTCATTAAAGGAAAGCTTTGTGCCTTCCACAAGGCATGAGGAAACACGACCTTTCTCACCTATTTTCTCAGTGCCTCCCTCCACAAAGAGCTGCTCCAACCCAGCACCGCTTTCCCTAGCACAGGCAGTGCCACAGCTGCAAATTTTGCTCTTCGTTTTTTCCTCTCCTGGGGTTTGTGATCAATTAGTTACACAGTTTGTGTTACCCCATTAAAGAAACGAGACTAATGGAAAAAATACAAGGTCATGCTTGAGAGGGGAATGGTTGGGGTGACCACCACCCTGAGGATTCCTGTTGGGATCTCCTGGAGTCGTGGATGCGCCAACCTGGAGGAAAACGGTGCATCAAATCCAACCACAAACCCCTCGCTCAGCTGCTGGTTGGCAGGACCTGAGGTTTGCGTTCCTGATCTTTTAACTCAGCCTTTGAAGCAATTTCCACATTTATTCTCCTGCTCCTAAATATTCCCCCTCTGCAGGGATTAAAGCTGGTAGTAAAATATCTCACAAATGTTTACGATCACAATTACACCTGTTCCTAGAAGAATTTCACAGTCAATTGAATCACATTATTCTCTTCATATTGACGTTTCCTGCCCTGGTATCCAGATTTCCCAACCATGTGAACCAAGTGAGAACCTTGTAGGTTATGATTTCAGAATATTCTTTACAGTGTTTTAAATGCCAATCCTGCCCAAATACAGACATACAAGTCAGGCAGATAACGTCTTTAGCTGAAAGACGTTTCCTGTGAACATTGCCTCTGTCAAGGACTGGGATGTGTACAGTCAAGAACTCAGGCCAGCTGCTATCAACGTGGCAGAATCCCGGATTACATCAATTTTACCCAAATTAAGGCATTTCTACTTTAGATCGCACAACTTTGATCCCTGTAGGAGGAATTTCAGTTACCAGTGTGAGTTAACACTGATCTGGGTATGACCAGTACTCAAGCATGCAAGATGCTGGGCAGAAAATCAGGGGAACATCTGAAGCTTTCTTTGGCATTTATTCAGCCTGAATTTCCCAACAGAAAAAAAAAAAGAGATCGTCATTTATGGGTGAAATTCCCCCATGACACAATAAGGCTCGCCTGTGAAACAGGAGTAGGGCACGCTCAGTCAGGCCGTTTGGAAGTTGACTTTACAATGTCTGGCTAGAAGCAGGAATAGGAAAAAGAGCCACAATCCTACACTGCAGGTTGTTGAGAGTCCCCTGCTCCCACCAAAATCACCCGGAGATCCCAGGTGCTGCAAGGAACGGAGAGTTTCAATCTGTAAAATGTTCCTGGACTCAGTTCAATTTTATGTAAGATCACTGCAATCAGCCCCTTCTCTCCTCTAACACACTCGGTCAAGCAGCAGCAAAACTGTATCCACATTCGCTCAGAAATCATCTTGAAATGCCTTCACGCAAAGGGAAATAGTCTCACATCCTGCACACCACGTTTCACATGGGAACATCTTTCAGGTTTCCAATGGAGAAAATTTTTTCCAATAGGAAACATCAAGTCCTATAGTAAAGGCTAACCTAAGTTAGTATTTATATTCACAAGGGTACCCTCCCACCTTCGAATGCCCACGGAATAAATATGGATGATAAAAGATTATACAGTCAAACTGCATGAAGGAGCTGACAGCAAAGGCACTAAAACTCTTTGCCAAGGAGACTGGGATTCCACAGTTCTATCCTGCTCTAGTTATAAGGAAAACACAGCTTACGCCTTCCATTGGGACACAGTAACTTCCAGCAAAATGTTCAATAATTATAGCTTTGTCCTACAAGTCTAATTGCACAACAAGGTAAAAATAGATGCAAGACTAGCACTTTCAAAAAATGTACTGCAATGTCAAACAGAAGTGCCAAAAATCCCCACCGGCAGGCCTTGGTCTGGCAGAGCCCCACATCTGGTCACTCTGCTTTTTCACACATTTGGAACAGCTTCTCTAAAATCAGTGAAGCCCCCCATGGCAGGCAAGGGACTTCTGTGGGATCAGGGGACTCCTTGACTTGCTCTACCGGTGGAAAATTAGGTCTGTTCACTCCTGTGTAACCTCTTTCAAAGAATATTGAATTACCTACAAGTTACTAAAATTAGACTAACAAATAAACTACTTTGTAGCCGAGCTGATAAAATGTGACTGTTTACATATGATTTAATGCTAGAACTAAGATTAAAGACTACTTCAAACAGAGCCTTTGCCCAATATGTCATATAAAACTGTTTGGTTTCAGCAGAGCTGAGAATGACTTTAACAACCCTGTTAATCAGAGATTAAGAATAGAAAAGATCCTATTTGGCACCAGGTGTGCCATGAATAACAACTGGGGATGCTGGGGAGCTGCAGAAAGGCCAAGGCCAAGCTCTGGGCGCTGGAGCGGTGCCACGTCCAAGTGCAGCTGCCTGGACATACAGGGCAAAGCAGCACTGGTGCTTCCACACAAAATTTCCTAAATACGTGTTTTCTAGCCCTAGTGGAGTCCCCTCCCTTTTTGATGGTTTTTGTCATTGATGAAACAAGGCATGAGGCTGATGTTCCTCAGATCACCTTTCCCTCAGCAAGAGCAGCACACGCGTTTCTTTAAACACACGCTTCAGTCCTTGTCCACCTCTGGGCTGTGTGCGCTCAGTGTGGTGTGTTCCCCTGGGCTGGGCTCAGGGTTAGGGCATCTGGTCACTTCTCACAACAGCCACCGCCCACCAACATCTCACCTGGACGTTCCCGTACCTCTGGTATGGCCACCTTCAGCTCTCCTTCCCAAAAGCATTCTTCTGCTGGGATGGGAAACCAGCCGCTCTCAGTTCATGCAGTGTCTGGTCCATGAGAGGCTTGTAGGCACCATCACTGAACCAGATGTGGTGTAGAAGTGCTGGAGCAGGCGGAAGGTCCAGGCCTGCAAGACCCTGAGCGAAAGCCCCACAAAGTCCTTTCTACTCATCCAAGGCAGAGTGCCAGCACCATAGGCTCTCCCGGCCCCACCAACCTGTACAGGGACAGAGGAGAAAATCTGCTTTCACATTAAATGTATCTAATAATAATTTAAAGCACAACTGTAAAGGCTTTGCCTGAGCAGCCCTCCTCATCTTCACCTCCCATAAAGCCCCAAGGTCCCCAATATGGATCAGAGGCACTTGGCACATCAGAACAGCCTGGTTACAATGGTTGCCCCACGGACAGGCACTGAGCAATAACAAGCTTTCCCACCAGCGATCCACTAGACAGACTTTACAAGCTCATCTTCCAGGTTTTAGTTCTTGCTCTGCAAAAACAAGGTCCGTATGGGTGGCACAGGGTACGTTACGGTGGTGCCCAAGTATGGAGCTTGCATTGCCACCTGTAGCTCATTTCCAGTACACACACAACAGCAAAGCCAGCACAGCTAACCTGAGCACTTAAGAGTGAATTATCTCCCAGTTGTTTGTTGTAGGAAAGACAGAAAAAATAGACATTGAAGAGCTGTTTGCCGTAAGTATCGTAAAGGTAAAAAGCAGAAGAGAAGATCTGGAACCCTTCCTTCTGCTATGCAGAAGATAAGTTGTGATGCAGCATGAAAGTCCTTCTGAGTTTTTCCCAGTTCCCATTACCACAGTGCCCAAATATCCCATTGTGAAACAAAGTCTCCCCCAGCGAGGTGCAGTGCCAATGCACAAGAAACATCAGGGGGTTTACAAAAGAGAAGAGCAATCCTGGCGCCTGATATTCGGAAAACGCTGTGCAGTCGACCTTTGAAAAGCAATTCTGAAATCCCTCTCATCAAAACAGATGCTCCTAAAATCACTTCTCATATTTTATAATGTTGGTCAGATCTCTACCCTCACAGTTTTGCAGTGGAATTCAAGTTTATGATCCATACTCCATAGCCTTTAATTGTTGCAATTCAATGCATGCTTAAGACCCAGGCAATTGCATAGAGCATGCACAGAATTCTCTTCCCACTTATACTGCATGTGTTTTACATTGTTTAGCTTTTATTGCATATTCCATGCTATTAATGCCTTGTGTTTCTACAGCATCTCCCAGGTGAAGGGCTTGATTCACTTTAGAAATGTAAATGAAGCTGAAGAATATCACCAAGACTGGCAGAACCCCCTGTTGTGTAACTACTCTGACAACTTCAAGTTGTCTTTTAACTACCGAGTGGTGCCTTTCTGCTCTTGCATGAAGCCCGTGTTCCGCAAAGGCTGCCAGGCTGGTGCAGGACCAGACTCGTTTACCCCGCAGCTCCTCTGGCAGGTGCTGGGTAAGTGACTCTGAGGTTTCTACCCTTTTCATAGCATAGAACCAGGCCCTGCACGTACCCATTTCCTTGGGAAGCTCTGGGAAGGGGCAGAGCTGAAAAATCCGTTGCTGTGCAGCCAGCCCTGACCAGCTCTTCTTCCCCTGCAGGTCCAGGGGGCTCAGCCAGAGAGCCCAGAGCACCAGTCAGTGCCAGAGCAAAAGGGAATTCTCGTGAAGGTGCTGTGAAAAAGTGAGAGTCTGGGAGCCAGGACCGAGCGTGCTGACAGTGATATCTTATTTGCACAGAGATGCCATGTGCTCAGGTTTTCCTGAATCCTTTTTTCTTCTTGTACAAATTATGCCTGGCAGAAGCAGAGGACTTCATACATTCGCCTAGGATTCCCGAATATCCAGCAGCCAGGTTGGGAGTAGCAACTGCGGGACTTCTGGCAATCCTTGATTTGTCACATACACCAGGATCAACTCTACAACACATGTGGCCTTGGAGATTTGAACTGCTTGGTGAGTCTACAATACACCCAGTGTCTGAGATCACCGCGCATGCGTGGACCAACTGCACAGAACGCGCACACCGCATGCTTCCCGCAAATGCTGTATTCACTGCACCAATAAACAGATTTCTGCAAGACTAATTACCTCAACTTGACTTTTAGCAAGTCTTCTTGTACCTCAGCGTGTCAGTGGGATGCTGTCATACATCTACAAAGTTTTGCAAACCCTAGGACAGATTTCAGTTCAGTTGAATTAAAAAGGTCACCCAAGAGCAGCACAATCACACAACCAACTCAATCACACAAGGTGTCTGTCAGATCTCAGTCCTGTGTGTTGTTCTCAAATACGGCTCTCTGGATTCTGATTGGGCCCTCACACGTCTGGCTGTGCCCCCGGTACTCTGACATATGTTCAGCTTGGGTTAAATTTGACTTCTCGTTGTGTTACACAACTGAGCTTTACTCAGTGTTATCTTTTGATTGACTCCTCCACTATTCCCCTCCCAACGTGTTTATCTGAGGCCAATGACAGCCAGCAAATACTTACTAGAACTCTTGTCTCTGGCAGCGCATTCTGGCAGTAAGTGTTTTCAGGCAGTTTGAGAAGTGGGTGTCACTTACATTAGCTCGCTCTCAAATCTTGACTCACCCTTCACGCATATAATCCCTCCTGCAAATTCTAGGCCATGGATTTTAATAGAGTTTCCAAAGTAGGTGTGAGGGCCGCTGGCTGTGCTAATTTAGTTCCTATTGATTTATCTTGTCTCCTTTCGCGGCAGCAAATTGTAAATGCTTCCTTTGCTTCACTCAGTGTTTGCTCCCTGCATGACAAGTCTCTAGCATTGATGGAATGTGTTAGTGAAAAGTGCCTTGATGTCTGTTTTCAGTATCGCGGAGACAAAGCCATCATCCAGTGACAGTCCCGCTCCAGCAGAGCTGCCTCATTCAACCTCTGCCTGTTTACTCAGAGAGGAAAGCTGGGCCCCGTGACATGAAGGCTCCATAGTAAAGGACACAAACCAATCTCCACAAGAGATAAAATAAACCCATTTTCAGGACTGGAGGTAAAACTAAACTACCAACCCATGGCAGCCTTTTCCATCCCCCATGGCAGAGGCTAAGGTGGTTACAACCATGAATTTCTTTCTTAAAAATCAAATCAGCTGTTGCGGGCTCCTTTTGGTCAGCAGTAGAATGCACCCCCCAGCGAGAAGTTAGAAGTTGCTAAAACCTCTAGTTCTTGTTTTGTCCCTAGTTGAGCTCCTATTTCTACAACCAGATGAGTGGTGAAAGGAGAGCCTGACACTCAGGTTCACGCTGAGCCACCACCTTCCTCCGAGGCTTTGATCGAGACCTTCCAGGTAACACTCCTGGTGAGCTGGCACCGAGTACTCATATATTTATTCCCTGCAGACCTCTGTGTGGCAGCTGGGGGCAACTCTGGCCAGTGCAGAAAGGAAGCAGTGGCAGTCGTGAAAGTGTGTCCTGCGTGTGTCCAGCAGCCCGGGTGTCCCTGCAGAAGCTGAGGACGTCACACCAGGACCCTGTGGCCCATCTACTGGCTTGAGTGACAGAACTCGACTGGCAGGAACGTGGCCAGAAGCTGGGGAGCACATGGAAGAACAGGATCTCCCTCTTCCAGCAGCACCAACCGTAATGTGGCTCAAACCACATCAAGAAATCACGCTTGAATTCCTGTTCTCACAAGTCCAAACCTGCTCAGGGCTGCAGAGGACCCCGAGTGTCGAATCTGCTCTCAGTGCAGGGGCCAAGCCGTGGAAGTCCATGGTACAGCAATGTGATTCAGGAAAACTGACACTTCATTAGTGTGAGAAAAGGCATCTCAATCTCGCCTTTCAGATGCTCGTTTAATTAGGTCTTGATCCAGTCCTGAGCTGGCTCTGCCTCACAGGAGAAAGCACCGTGTTCCAGTTGCTCTTAGTTCTCACTCACGACTTGGGTACTAACCACACATTTTTTGCAAATATAGCATGAAGTATCCCCTCTAGGGAAGGGGACATTTAGATGAAGCCTACAAAGACCATACATTTTCTTTTTGGTTATAATTATGTATTACATTAGTGTTGGTTTTTAATGAACAAAACTAGTGACTTCATCTTTATAATTACACATTTTAAAAAAGAAAAAGAAAAAGTTGTTATAGATGTCTTTTGCAATATGGTTCCTCTGCCTCCTTCACGGGAGTCCCAGCATGTGCCTCTGATACAGATACGCTGGGACTGGCATTTGCCAGACTCGAATCCACAACCTCTGCCTGTGCCAGCAGTGAATTACAGAGCTGCTGTCTGAAATGACTGGATTCCGCGGCAAGGACAGCCATCGTTTGAAAGGCTGAGAAATAAATATATCATAAATCAGCATATGGGGATTTTATTTACAAAGATCTAATCAAATTTCGTTCTGTAATTTCAGTATGCAGTATACACACACAGTGTATATTTTTTCTTTCTCTTTGGCCATAAATATACCTTATAATTCTCTGCCTCCATAATGCGCCTGGTTTTTGTGCTGGTAAAGTAACATCTTAGCCTTTTGTAGTCTGTTACAGTGCACTATAGAATTTTTATGGTATGTTACAGTCTGGTTTGGAGATCATCCAACAAAGCGATCTGCTTCTTTTAAAAAATAACATCAAATACTGTATTTTTCATAACGTGTATAAAGCTATACAGAAATCCAAGCACGGAAAATAAGCACAGCACTGCCAACACCAAGCACTTAGCAGTCATGTCCTAGGCCACAAAATCATGAGTTTGCCTTACAAATCTTGATATTTCAAAGAAACATAATTTTGGGTTTCCTCTATTTGCCCTTCTTCCTTTTAAAACTCTTTGGTTGTTTTCAAGTTATTCTGTACAATCCCAAAAGTTCTCAATTTACCTTCAGCTTTCCGAATGCTGAAACTTTCACGTCATTACAGGACATGGGGAACCAGAGCTTTGAAAAACAACTGTAACAAAATCTGTGGTAAAATAGCAAAAGCTGGTGCTGCTGCAGGCTGAAATCCACTACCTGGCATAGGGCTGACGCATCCCCAGCCCCGCCAGCCCTCACCGCTGAGATGTCAGGGAAACGAGCAGGAGCTCAGTCTGCCCTCAGCACGGGCAGCACTTGATGGGCTGTGCTTCCTTTTGAAAACTCCAACTTTTCAGCTCACTGCTTGGCAGGCTCTCTGTTCCCAAACCAAATTGCATCCCCAGCCTGAAAAGAGTATTTCAAAAATAATAATAAAATACTTGCTTCAACCTGAAATATTATTTCCTTTAGCAGAGTTTTGGATTTTTTTTTTTTTCCCAGGAAACACTAGGAAAAAGGCATTATTGATCAATCCAAAGCAGGCACTGCTTCCCCCTGCAGTTTTTCTGCACAACTCTTACTCTGAGAGTTGCCATGGCTCATGGTGCAGATCCCTGTGCTGGCTCAGCTCACACAGACAAACACATCCCTGCACTTGCTGGGACAGAATCAGAGCTGCACAGGGGGATTTTGTGCTGTTGTGGGTTTGTATAGAAGCGTCCCATGGAGTTACATCACCTCTACAGGAGACTTCTTAGTTATTGTGTTTGTTAAAGGACAGAAAGAGGCAACATACCCTCTGCAGCAGCGGCTCCTGCGGGGACAGCAGCTTGTGAAGGGCTGGGCTGGATTCCCATCCAACATCTGCACCCGCATCTTTGAAGTTCACAGGATGGGCCTGGGTATGGAACTCTCGGGCTTCCCTGGTGAAACAAAAGCATTTCATTGTAGTCAACAGGGCCAGACAAACAAGCATTAAACGGTTGCTCATCTGCCATCTTCAGCTCAACTCCAGGCAGGACTCAAAAGCAATGCACTAACACACTCGGGTGCCAAGTCCTGCGTCTTGGCTCTGCCCGAAGTGCACTGAGCCAGTTTTCATGGATGCTAAAATACTAAATCCTGTGCAGAGCAGGGCACGTTGCTCGAAAGGCAAGGCTGTTTTCAGTTTTCTGAGACACTCTTGAATTCATTTTAACACCAAGATTTCAGCATGAGATCTTTTTTCCCTTCTGCCTTTCATGATTTACCAGAGATGGGAAATGGATTCCGGTCCATCTCACCCTCTCACCACTGCCAGGGCCAATGCAAAGGAAAGGGATGGGGAGACCCAAACCTGCAGTCCTTGTACCCTTCAGTGCTGGGGTCATGGGAAGGCTTTCTAGAAAGAGACTGTACATTCATCCTAATTCAGATAAAAGGGCCAACTCTGAACTAATTTCAGGGCTCTCTATCCCTTTCACTTTGCTGCTGGTTTTGGTTTTCCTTCTGTGCACAGGGTCGCAGCCACAGATGGAACCTTCACGTGTTCCAGTACATCCCTCCTGGCACCCACCCACCAGTGTGTGCCTGTCACACGCGTCCCCAGCCAAGTGTCCCATGCAGGAGTGTGCCAGATCACACCCAAGCGCAGCTCGTGTCACTCTGCAGCTCATTGCTACTCGGAAGTGGCCTTGGTGAGCAAGGCAGTGGTGCCTTCACCAAAGCATCCACTATAGTTAAAGACTAGGCATCTGGAAGCCGATTTTACCGTCCAGTGTCAAATGCTCAAGAGCCAGTCATGCAAACACTGCACAGGAGGAGCCCTTCCTCTCACAGCACATGCAGGCGCACCTGGCTCCAAGCACAGATCCATTTTCAGATTACTTGTTACAAGGTATGTTAATTAAAGGGCATCTTTCACTCTGGCATTCATTGCCAGTAGATGGGCTGCATGCAGCAGAGATATGCTCTCAGTGTTGACATGTAAGGGGAGCATCACTTCAGCAGTGATAGGAAGGTGTTGATGGGATAAAGCCCACCCTCCCAGCAGCTCCGTCTCTGCAATCCTAGCAGGCCATGAGCCAGCCGGGTGGTTGTCTCCTCTGCTCTGCAGTCCCAGCATTAACACTAAGCAAGTGCATGAAGACATCAGCGGGACTGCAAAGACCTCACGCTGTGCTGGGTGCTGTTCATAAGGCAAAAGGCAGACCTCGTGTTAAAGCTAACCAGCAAAACACAGCTGGGGAAAGAGAGGTGCAGGGTCAGATCCATTTTAGATGCCCAGTTCCTACTGACAAATGACCTGGAGTTTGAAGGAGGCACATCCACCTGCAAACGCGGGGCCTTGGTGCCGTTGTGGTGTGTTTCACGCTGACCTCCCTGAGATCACACAGCGGGGTGCAGCAGATCAGGGAACACCAGGTCAGTTCCCTCATCCTCTTCACCAAATTACACTGGTGTGAACCGGACAGGTTCACCCTGGCGAGGCAGAGGTGGGGTGTAGCACTGCAGCACCTAATGGCACAGCTCCATGTCCGTGGCCATCACAAGGGACCCCGCAGGACACTGTGCCCTGTTCCCATCATCTGACAAGGGCCTTTTGCTCCAGGGGAAAAATAAAAAAGTAGCATGGTTCTCTGTGAATTTAAGTTGTTCCTTAAATATCTCCTTAAATCTACATCAGGTCACGCTGTGAGTCAGTTTGACACATAAAAGGGCTGTTTCGCAAAGCAGCGTTACGTGCCATACAGATGTGATCAATCACTCAAAGCAAATAACCAGCTCCAACAACCACTCAGTTCCAGCAAGGGCAAACGTCACCCCTGTGCCAGCAGCACCCACATGGTGCAGATCACAGGATCTTGTGAGAGATGGGCCTTGTGAACGTGATCCTAATGCCACGTCCCCAAACGGAGTGTCCTGTGCAAGAATGATTTCTGTCCTAAAAAATCAAGGCAAGTTCTGCTCAACTTTCAGGCCAAAGCAGCTCCCATGTTCACAGGGAGGCTGCAAGGCTCCAGAAGCCTTCCTAATATTTACCTGTGCTCATGGGGCACTCACAAAGTCACGACATTCATTTGTACATGACAGCTAAAGAGCCTGAGAAGGCTGCAGGTCCACTGGCATCGTCCAAGCAGTTGTGCCATAGCATGCAGAGTGGATAAGGGAGCAGATTGGGGCCAACAGGAAGAACCGTTCAGGAATGCCTTGCTGAAATAGCCCCTGAACTCTATGAGGATTTTGTAAGCAGCACTATAAACGGTTTTCTACTAGGTTTTAGCCCTCAGCTTGCCCAGCCAAACCCACAAGTAAAACTGCTGGAAAAACAGAGAAAATAGCAACACAAAGTGCCACAAACCCCCCGAGAGGAGAAATTCTTCATCTGTGTCCAGGCAAAGACTGAGTGCAGCTGTGATGGCAGAGGCTCCTGCAGCCTGTTCTGCCAGGTGAGCAGGGCAGTCCCCGTGGATTCTGTCCTGCAGGGCCGGGGTGCAGTGGTGGTCGGGCAGGCTGGGGACAGCCCCATCTGCCCTGGGGACAGGCAGGGAGGTGCCTTCAGATCAAGGCTTGTTTCTGCAAACTCCTCCTGTGCTGCATGGACCGTGTCCAGGTCCCAGTTAAGGGTGGGAGCCTTAGGTCAGGGATCAGAGCTGATTGGGGTGGGTGGGACACAAACCTCCAAAGGTATTTCCAGCATTGCACCAGCCGGCATTGGCCTTTTTTTCCCAATATGTGAGAGGTTCGACTTGTATCCTCATAACCTCTGCTCCAAACAAAGCGGCAAAATCATTAAGTAAGACAAAAGCAAATACAAAAATCTGGATGGTGCAAGAGCCCATGTGTGGGGAAAATACACTATTGACCCAATAGGGCAGGGAGCAAAAATTGCAGCTAAAATCGTAGCTTGGCAGAGCATGGATCAGCCTGGCCCATGGAAAGACATTTAGACCCCTGTGCCACAAAAGTCCTTTTCTGCGAGGCACTGCACATTAGCACACGCAGTAAGACATCCAGCAATACCCAGTGTGAGGATAGCAGGGATAAACCCTTGCTGGGGAGTTGCCAAATGCTCCAGAAGCACTCAGCCATGGTAGAAACAGAGCCACGGCACCCTCCACAAAGAGCTCTCTTGCTAATTGAGCAAGCAAAGGCTTTTTTGGAAGAAAAACATATATATTTACAGACAGGCTAAAACAATAAAGGAAAGTTTAGAAGGCTGAACAAAGGCACCAGCAAGTCAAGGACAGAAATGAAAATCTCGGAAGCAGTTGCCTGCAAGCGGGCACAGAGGCTGCGCAGCCAGGGGAGCTCGCGGCCGACGTCCTTCACCTGCCGTGCCGGGGAAGATGGGACAGCAAGAGGACGCAGAAATACGTTTCAAATGGCAATAAATTATCAAAGCCAGAATCTGCATCCAGTATTTTAAAAAAAGAGAAGTGTTGAAACAATGCGGTCTCCCTTGGGGAGGAGACAAACATCAGGGAAAGCTGAAATTGATGGGGTATGTGTTGTGACAAGAAGCACAGGAGGGACTGGGGGACATGAGGTGGCTACGACGGACACACAAGCACGGTCTGGCTCTGCCTTCGGGAGCTGGAAAGGTTATGGAGCTCCATCACAGATCTTTTCCAGACAGAGGGATGCAGACACTATTCCTTCTATGGTTCAACCACCTCAACCAGCTGTGGAGTTAGAGTGGGGATATAACATCCTGAACCTCCCATGAGATCTTGTGTTGCCGCGAGGCGATGGCTGGTGACGGGAACACTGAAGGTGGTCGCTTGGCAGGGAAGGTCCCAGTGCTCCATTATGCACTGACACCCAAACTTGCAGAATGTAGGAAATAGTCACCAAGATCTGGGAAAGCAAATCACATTTCTCCAGAAGAGACCTGCCTAGAAGCTGGCCATTTTCTCCAACACAAACCACAAGCCTTTGACAGATTTTTGAAGAGGATTATATTGAGAACCCCGGTTTTAAGGAAAATTAAGAAGTTTCTAAAGCCATTTACAGTGCCTACATTTAAGCACGGTACCTTGCCCACCTCTGGAAGTAATTACTTAACGCTGGAACCCACCTAGATCCTGGTCTAACTGCTGAATTAGATGCTAATTATTCCCTTGCTGTTGTGTTCCTCCTGCTGCCGCCGCAGTGGGAGCCGCTGCCTGCTGGATCACTGCGGGGCTGCGGGGACGCTCCAGCCGAGGGGGCGCTTTGGTCTCATTAACTCAGTCTCTTCTCACACACCGTGGGCCAGATTTGTGTGGTAAAATCCAGAGCAATTCCTTTGGAATGATACATTTCCCAGGTATGGCTGACAACTACTGGTTTATTTCAGCAGGGTTATTCTGGATTTACAGCAACAAAACTAAAAGGAAAATCAGAATTTGCCTATCCTTGATTATTAATTAGGAGTAATATAGAATGTGAATTTTAAAGCACTGAATTGGTCCCCAGAATGCAGCCGAATTAGAAGAAAAGACACTTTTTGTTTTGGAATAAAAGGGTAGGATTTAGGAATAGGTACTCCAAAGCAGCGTCTTGTTATTTCGTAACTCTGGCGTAACAAGTATAGGAATGAAGATTTAGCAAGATGGCCATTTTACTTTTTACCTTCAGGGCATCAGAGAAACTACCTTCCACCTTATTTTTTTTCCAAACCCAGTCGACTCTCCTGAAGAGTTTCTGTTCATGAATAGTGTGAAATTCTACAGGGCTCACCTGCACCGCTTCCTTTCAGCATTAGCTCTTATTGCCAAACTCCTGATTTATTTAAAATGGAAAAAAGAATCACGCAGAAAAGAAAAACAAGTATCTGTAGGAGTAGGGCAATGTTTTCCAAACGTGCTTTCCCCATGCGTCAGGGTCCATCCTGTGCACTGACACATCCCGCAGACTTGCAGCAACTTGTGGGGCAGAGCCGTAGGTGTGCACAGCCCGTCACGTGGGAACACCCGGGGAAACCGGGGAGAAAACCACACACCCCAGCAATCACCATATAGGAGACACGGCCCCAGCAATTTTTCTTCCCAGGGTATCAGCATGCTGCTCATTTTACTCCACATTTTGAAAACTGCGTATGTCCTGGAAAGCAGCTCCTTGGTGTTGGACTCGGGACATTCTAGAGGAGCTCTGGGGGCTCTGCAGAGGCTGCAATTACAAGAACCACAATCAACGCTGCCCTGCGCGTCTCGCAGCGCTTCTGCTGAGACTGGGAAATGTGGGCTTGTCTAAGCCTGAGAAGTGATTCAAACTAAGAGGCTGTGCATTCAAACCACAATGGCTATTCCTGCAAAATGCTGCAGCCTGGGCACAAATATTCTAGAATGAAATGTGACTCGATACTATCTGCTTTATCCCTTTGGACAGTTTAGTCGCTTTGGCTTTAAAAGCCAATTATGCTAACATAGAACAACGTTCTATTTATTTCACAATGAGTTATGCAGGAATATAGATGGCGGAATGAGCCCATCCCTAAAATTAAACCCCGAAAAGCACACATTGAATCGCATATATTAATAACCAGTGTATATAATTTCTGTGCTATGACCAAAGGTCCTTCCTGATTAGGACAACTTGGGTGGCTGTCAGCAACATTTCCAGCCCCAAAGTATCGTTAGCTAATCTGAAAGCTAGGCAGTTCTTTTTCAGTGGCTTGGACTGTGATTTATAGGATGGTGTATCAGCCCAAACCTCCTGAATGATCTTAATTAAACTCTGAAGGTGAAAAATTAATCACTATACTTATTTTATTATGCACGACCAGTAAAAAAACTACTTCAAATTTACATAATGTCTAACTGAGAATTATTTAGTAGTCACATTGAGGCTTGGATTGTTATTAATTATCTAACTTGTCTTTTTATCATTGGGGAGGAGCAGGTGATGTTTCGCCACCAAGTTTCTGCACATGGAAAGGGCAGGGGCTGCTTTGGTGTAATTCTGCCTTTTCCCACAGGTGGCCAGCCTCTGTACCTGCTCTGGCACACTGCGATAATGCCAAACGTCTGCTCCTCTCCCCAAAAAACAGCTCTTTATCAGCACTCCATCTCCAAAAATACTATTACTGGTAATATATAACATACACTGTGTGCCATTAATTAATCTTCAAGCCAGCCCTGTGTGGAAACAACTGGTCTTGGTGCCGAGCAGGATTATACTCAGGTTTCTCAAACAGGCAAGAGAACATGATGGGACAGGAGCTTCCCTGCAGACACCTGCCTGCAGGTGCTCCTGGAAGAGCCCCATGTTGTGTCACCACCACGTGCCCAGGACCGGCTTTACCATCGCCACCTGCTCGCTCTGGGATGCTCCGACACCTGCCCTGCCCCTGAAGGGGAGCCTTGCAGGGGGCTGCCGGGGTGAAGCAGTTTCCACCCCTTGGGTCCCTTCAAGGCACCCGAGTGACAAACTGGTCCTCGAAGCAGCAGGTTGGTGCCGGCCAAGCCCCTAATTGCTGCCAGGGTGAATGAACTCCTCTTCACCCAATGTGTGTTGACTTGTCTCTGAGGGAAACTTACCCAGGACACCCTCATGGACCTCTGTGACCTCCTCAATCCATTGCAGCACCTGACTTTCCAAAGAAACGAGCTCTCCTCCCCGAGCTCCTGTCAGCGCCCAAGAGGAGTCAGGGAGAGCCACGGCCATGGGGGTCTCCTCAGAAACCTCCCCCAGCCTCTTCCCATGGCCCATCCCCAGCTGTTTCCCAGGACGCCCCCGGACGGCTCTGCCAAGCGCAGGATGTGCCGCAGCGCTGGCCGGGAACAAACAGCAGCACATCGACAGGTCTGCCCGTAGTATCAATACATCAAGCAGAAGAGATCCCCCAAGGTAAAGACAACAACTCGCTTTATCAAATTATCACCTTAAGGAGCCAAGATTGCAAATGAGAGACAATTGTGTGGGCTAATGCCTTAGTAAACTGGGTAAAACAGAAAATGGACCGGCATGATCTCGGCAAAACAAAATAGACTATTTATACTGATTTTCCTTAAAAATACCAATAAGAAATGTTGAAATTAACAAAGTATGCCAAAATTAGCCTCATAAGGAAGTCAAGGAGCGCCTGGTAAACTATTACCTGCTGCACTGCATTTGAAAGCTAATATGGAAAATTATTACACAATGAGAGCCCTTACTACTAGTTTAACTATCTGCAAGAAATCACTGGCTGATTTCGGTGTCAGCCATAGATCAGCCCGGATGCTCCTTTCTAGCTCTACCAAAATGGCTTCCAGCCGCACACCCCACGGTGCAATATCGCCCTTTGGTTCTAGTGACACCGCACCGAGAAGCCACAGGGGTGGACTCAGAGCTACTGTGGGCTCCACAGACACAAGGCACCCCAGCCCTCAAGAACTTGAGGCGATTATTGAAAGAGCATGAGGGGTTTAACACCACAAAGTAACTTCCACACAATTAAATCCCCACATTTGATAGTCCCAAAAGCCAAGTCGCACCTCGTCATGTGCAATACACCTATGCTGAAGTGCTACCGGACCGAGGCTCAAATGGCAAAATAAAGACTGGGAGACTATGACTTCATTGGACCCAAAAGAGGGAAGACGTGTCAGTCAGTCCAGTATATATTTATATATCAGTCTTCAGAGAACAGCAATGCTCACTTGTCCTCATATGTTTGTGTGCCTGGGGAGAGGTTTCCAGTTACAAAAATTTATTGCAGGGTGACACTCACAGATCCGATTTCTTGAGAGAAATAATGAAGTCCAGGACTTTCTGGCAAGGAGCAGAAATGTCAGTATGACAAGCTGATCGCTTACTATACCATAACTTAATACATCCTGTGCATGTTTGGGAGGATGTTTTTGATGAACTAGCAACCCAAATTAGCAAGGAATTTTTAGCATGTGCCTGGTCTTCTCATACATCAGGTATCAGGATTCACCTTGAACAGGGAGATCATTCCCTAGGCATGACTCCATTTGCTCTAGCATTGCGATTTATGGCTCCAAGGTGCTTGGAGGGAGGAGTGGAGAGGTGGGAATGTCCACAATTATTCAGGGAAAGCAGATGCTATCAGACAAGACTGCACCCTTGGTTTCCAGATCACGCAGCTCTCTTAACCAGGGCAGCAGGAACAGCTGCCAGCACTGTCTGTCTCTTGATGACCAGGATAAAAACATGGACAGTAATATTCTGTTCTCCAAAGTACAGAGGACAGTTGTGGAGTGATCTGGAGTGCTGCCTGATCCCAGGCAGTTAACCAAGTCCTTCCTCTGTAAATCCCTGCAAGAGCAGGAAGTGAGGTTGGTGATTTTTCGCTTCCAGCAAAGCAAAGGACCCTGCAGGGGCAAGTTAAACATTGCAATGGTGGAATTAAACATTGCGATGGTGGAATTAAACATTGCGATGGTGGAATTAAACATTGCGATGGTGGAATTAAACATTGTGATGGTGGATCATACAGGGATGAAACAGAATGGCTGACATGGGTGTTGGCAGTTGATAACTCAAACTGCCGAGGAAGAAGATAGGTTTAGGCCCACAGTTTTGTTATCATACTGTAGTCAGATCCTGTTTACAAGACTGATGAACACAACAGCTAGAGAAGTGAAACTGTTTACTTGTGGTAAACTGCTGATGCTCACAGTTTTGCTCCATGTGCCTCTCATGTTGCCTTCCCATCCTTCCAAATATAGTCTTCTGTGACAGCCAGGGTCTGGAAGGCTTTTAAGCAGGAGTCTCTTCCCAAAGGGCACCGTGCAGCGCAGTCTGGCCTTCGCATATCACCAGCACTCAGGATGTAGAAAGAAATTATCTTTCTGGAGATTAGACAGGAATCCGTCCAAACTCAGAAACAGGAAGATTAATAGCTGGAAATAATATTACCAAACCTGTGTGCCATGTGAAGTGCATGCTTGTGCAGGGTGTTTATGTGTGTATCTTTACATAGTAGGCTTGGTGGGTGTATGTACACACAATCTGCCCAGAATTTCACAACTTAAGTTAACTGGGTGGAGGGTAAAAAAGGCTGTGGGGAGGGAGCAGGAGGATTCATCTATTTCTCCTATGAACCAGATGACTAGTTAATCTAGGGAATTCTCACTGACTCCTGATCCTCTTTTGTAGCCATGGGAAAGTTCACAAACATCCTCTCTGCTTCCTCTTCCCTACGTTACATGGATTCAGATCTAGAGCCACTATAAAGGAGGACATAAAATAATTTCCAAGAGCCAAAGAGCAGTGATCTGAAGACAGAGAAGAAAGCGACAGATGTGACAGGAAGACCAACCTGCAATTTATCATCACAGAAAATGTACCTCAGGTAGTACCAGGGCCCATGGGGCTGCCCATGGGCTGAAGGTGCTTTGAGAAAAGCAGCTGAACTAGCAGACATCAAGGTGACAACAAAACACATGCTCCTCACATACGGTACTTAGTGAAATGCTGCTCCACGAAGTCCATTGCCATTGACGTTACTGGGGCCATACTTCCACCTCGTCCTTTATTTCGCCTGTTGACGACATTGCAAACAGGCTCAGTGGAAATCTGCCCAAGGCCCTGTTAGTGATGAGCTACGTTGCTGTAGGTGGTAACTAAACTGTAAATAAAGCTGTAACTCTTTGGACTTTGCCCACAACAATGTTTTTTCCTGACTGGAAGTTCAGGTTTGATACAGAGCAGGGAGAACACACTGACTCTTAAAACCTGCCAGGGCAGACTGACATGGAAGACCAAGCTGATGCCAGGAACACAAGTAACCGAACCTCTCCATCTCAGAAAATGTTATTTGTGCTCTGCAAGGCTCCAGTGCATAAAATATATACAAGCAGATCTGAAAAAAATACAAATAAAATCTCTGGCATTGGCTGAAAAAAGAACAAGTCAGATAACAGCCCCCTGGGCACAGGGCCTTTCATTCCTTTCCACACAGATCTTGCTGGAGATGAGCTGACTTGGTTTTGGAGTTGGCTCCTGAGCCCACACCTCATAAATTGCTGGACTCTCCAGGAACCTTCCAAACATCCAACACCTTTACAGAGAAAGCACCAAACCTCTCATTTTGCCAGGGAGAGCTGGGGATAATCAGACTGATAATTGTACAGTTGGATCTACCTTCCTGCTCTTGCTCACAATCTGGGCTTCCTCGTGACAAATTCTTCTCATTTTATTTCCCAAAGCAGGACTGTCAGAGCGGGTGACACCAAGCCTGGGTGCTGAGCTGGGGAAGGAACGGTGAACGTCATGGCTGCGCTCACGAGCCAGCTCACGGAAAGGGAGAGGAACGGGTCCAGCATATCTGTTTTCAGGACAGAACTTGGTTTCATGGTTTAAACAGAAGCGTAAGGACATTGTTTTCAAATTTCTAAAAGCTAGCAGAAAACCCTGCAAAATAATGAGGCTTGACATGGCGATCCCCGAAATGAACCTTTCTTCTCTGGTCCATACTGCAAATCCATTCATCTCTGGTCTGTGTCGCTCCGAAGAGCAGAACCACGTCAAGACACACGTTTACCGGACGTCGCGCTGACCACGAACGCTCCTCGAGCTCTGTGAGTGAACCCCTCAGCAGCACACAAACCTGCACCTGAGAGACATACAGGTGTGTAGATCTCCTAATCTGAGCTCCAGATCTCACTCAGAGCCATCTTGGGTTCCTCATGCATCTTTTGATCTAATCCCTGTCCTGACTTGTATTGGTGATAATGCCACTGGCAACAGGCAAAGTCAGGAATGTAAGAACAAAGAAATGTAGAACAGAGAGAGACCATCCAGGCCATAAAGCCCAACTTCAGGAAAACTCATGACCCTGGAAAACTTATCTATTTCTTCTATCTGCCTCTTCTGCCTCATCAAATAAAAGTTTTCACATCACCCTGTAAACAGACTGGGCACAGACATTTTCCGTTTGGTCAACGCAAGGCTGCTTTTTTGTTTTGTTTTGGTTTTCAGCCAAAAAAATGCATACCAATGAGACTAAAATGAAGCTTGAAACAATCTGTTATGCCCACAAGAGCTCCACTGATTTCTCTGGCCTCACACAACCACCCACTCCTGTGTATCAGCCACACACTGGACATAAGTGGAGAGAGGACACTTGACTGTCCTGCACACGTCTGCTTGTCGAGGCAGCAAACAATGGAAATATTACTGAAATAATACTAACACTATCTGTCTAAAGGAAGATGAAATAAGAAAGCATGTACTCTCTCAATACTGCGAGACTCAAGATATTATAGAAACAGACGCCAGTAAAGTAGACAGAAAAAGCAACACCTACTCCTGTCCCCTGGGAACACTATGTTTTCAGTAGAATCACACCTAAAACACCTGCTCCTGTTCCCACCAAAGTTAAGGGCAGGATTCTCACTGATTGGTCTAAGGATCAGGCCCACCACACATTTTAGAAAGTTAAATCAGCAGCTTTCGAAGTCTCTAGAGAGTTCTTATGATGCTGCCTAATTAATTCAGAAGCAAATAGATTATTTCTCAGGAGGTGAAAAGCAGGAACTATTTAAAAGCTGCCTTTAGGCAAACTACTAGGAAATAAGAAAAATGTAACTACTGGTTGTGTCAGATTTCATTTTCCAGATCAAAATTCATTGTGTCAGCTCCTTTTCTTTGTTGTGATCCTTTAAAGATGTAACAAGAACCCTGCATGTGTGCGAAAAGGCGGCGTCCTTCACAGAGCAGTGCTGCTCCAGATACTCAAGATTTACACCTTTCTGTACTTTTCCCCACCTAATAAATATCTTCTAACTGGGACTATGTGGGGAGGGTAAGGCAGCCAAGGAAACAGAAGACAGAGCTGCTTTCCCCACATCGCCAAGCTGCCTCTACATAGGACAGGAAAGCTTTTCACACATTGAATTGTGCAAGGCAAATTATATCACGGGTCAGTTATTTAAGTGGCACATGACTGTAACCCCTTAGACTAACTCCTGCAATAAAGAATAATAAAGGAATCCTTATCCAGACGTCTTGTCTTCTAAATACAAGAAGATAGGGCTGAGGGGATAGCAGAGCTGCAGATAACATCCCATAATAGGTCAGCAGCAGAGGCAGAATTAGCCAAGGTCCTCTGCTTTTACCTGCCATCTCCAGATTTACAGTTGCTGTAGTTCAGCACAGATTTGCTGAAGCAACTGAAACTACATCTGACTACACCAGTTCTGGTTTTGTCCTGGGAAGGTGGCAAATGTTTGTAGAAGTTACGGCTGGAACATCAGAAGACCAAAAAAGGCATTAAAAACCCAAGTCCTAGTGGAAGTCAATAAACCCAGTTTCCATTATATCCCTTGAAACAACCCAGCTGAGGTGGAGAGTGATAGGAGAGCTCTCCTCTTAATACATCATGTATTGGTAATTTAGAAAAGCTTACTTAGCATTAGCTCTGTATGTAAGAGGTTTGTGCTTCTTAATCCCATCTAAGCCTTCTAAGACACTGCTTTTTAATTCAAGGTTTTACAAGGGAGAGTGTTGAACCCTGCCCTGCACAAAGAAGCAAATGGTGCGGGGCTGGAGAGCAAAAGACCCCATGAAAAGCACAGCAAGCCCAGCATCCTGCAAACCCAGCTTTGTGGCAGCCCCCAGGGCCCTGGACGGCCAAGAGCTACAAGAACAAATACATCATTTCAGGCATCGAAAGAGCCTGATCACCGACCAAAAAAACATAAATAAAGCATCAGACCAAAAGTCTTCTATACTTTGCAATATTTTTTTTCTAATTTGCTGCAGTACCGGCACAGAGACTCTTCAAAACTGATTCGCTCTGCTTTGCCTGAAGGACGTGGGAACCATTCCTACGCAAAGGCCTCTGCATTATTCAGTCCCACTCCTCTGTCAGCCTTGTTGGTTCTCTCCGTGCACAGCATGAATTTCACCCACAGCAATAAAAGCCCAGCCTCTGGAAACCACCAGGCTGGGAGAGCAGTGTGTCTGGGCTGGGTTTACAGGGGAGCGCCGCTGCTCAGCTGGTTTTTCTTTTGGGGTGGGGGGTGTTGCTTGGGAATTTTGAAGACCTTTAAATATTCAAACTTGGGTTTAGGCAGTCAGCACTTAGAAAACACCAGCGTTTGAGAGGGCTGGCTCAACCTCGTGTTTTTCTGGGATGCCCTCCAGGTACCTGAGGACTGTAGAGCAGAGAAAAGGAGAGAGTCAGTAATTCACGCTTTTACAGGACAAAATTCAGATAAGCCTGAGCAAACCAAGCCAGCCATGCACTCTGCTGGGGTTTTGCTGCTTCAGTCCTCAAATATTTTTTGGCTGACGGTTCCTTTGAATTCTAAAGCAAAATTAAGAAGCTTGCTGTTTCAAGAGGTTTTGCAAATCTCCTTCCTTTAATTCCCCTCATGTACCCTGCCTGGGTGTGTTCTCATTACAAATAGGAAAGACCTGAAGATCTTGTTTCCAGGCTTTTCAGTGTGGGGGATTTCAATTCAGTCATAAGAACGTAGAAACAAAAGAGCTAACGTTGAAGAATTTCTCTATCCACCAGCTTTTCTTAGTCTTGATTTAGATCTCGGTGACTCTACTACTTTCTGCATCTTTACATAATTAAAGAGCCAAAATCATAGCTGATGTGAAAGTGCTGAAGACAACATATTTACATTTCTTCATAGAGTTGTCTGCATTTTACCATATTTGCTGGCTGGGTCTTAGATGGCCTTGAAGAAATAAAAGGGCTGACCTAACACCTGCGGAATCATGTTTGACTATGGTGGGGTTTAGATCCCAAGTCTATACAGCAAAGCAGGCACCGCAGCAGAAAAAGTGAGAGTTGTGAGTTAAGAGATGGCCAGGGACAAAGGACTAAACCCCTTTGTGAAATACACTGACCTTTCAAGAATATCTAAGAGAGGCAAAACTCCTTTGCAGGTATCACAGAGGTGAAGTGCTGTGCAGAACACGAGGTTGGGCACAGTCACTTTTCATGTGTCCTCCCAGTCAGCCCGGGGTGGGATGTGGAACATCACTGGGCCAGGCAGCTCCAGTTCTGCTCTTTTTTGAAAAGACAGAGGAAAATAAAAGGAAAAAAAGAGAGAAAAAGAAGAAGAAAAACACAGTCTGCTGAGAGGAGACCCCCATTTAGTCATTATTGAGGAGACCCCCATTTAGTCATTATTGAGGAGACCCTCATTTAGTCATCATTGTGGAAACTCTGGAGTACCCTAAAGGAGATTCAGATGTGGCCATCTACTTACGATTATTTTCTAGCCTTCCTAATGTTCACAGCAAACTAATGCAAGCGAGGACTCATTTCTGTCACATTGGAGAAAGTGTTTACGTTGGCAGAAAATGGATCTCTTCAAAGTCAATTAATGCAGCATTACAAAAGCCAGAACAGTAAGTTACTCAAAGTGGAGAACAAACCTGTTTACTTTGATGAAAGAAATGGTTGAGGGCAACCCGGGGTGCAGCAGCATCTGACAGGCCAATACACTGAGCCCAAACCCACAAACGCTTCCTCCTCTGACGAGGCCAAAAATCCAAATAACACAGATGATACTAATATGCACAGCAGCTCTGTTATTTCTAGCTGTAGTTAGGAATAAAACCAACCAGACCATTTGTCAAGGTGCAGCCATGCAAAACACAATGGCTTTATCTTAAATGACACGTAAATAAATAACATTTCCACTAAAGTTTTTTTGGTTGCTTTAGCCACATCTTGGCAGTCGCACTTGCAAAGCAGAAAATGGTTGGTTTTTAATAGGCTCTCCTGGGAGCGCTGGACAGCAGGGACGCTTCAAGACAGTTTATTACTATTTTCTCACTCCCAGTCTCCCTTGGGCGGCTTCTGGATGAGCGGTGCCAGGACAGAGACACTTGGGCTGCCTCCAGGCAGGACAGCTTGCTTCAGCAGAGCCTCTTGGGTTGTGTGAATGTGACCGTGCTGCTCCCAGCAGGCAGCCTGAGCGTCTCCGTCCCACATTCCTGACATCGGGACACCGCTCCCATGTCGGGATGTGCAGGTCGCAGACACCCAGGCACGTTGCGTGGAGCCAGTCTGAATAGGAATTGCCGGCGCTGAGCCAGAGCAATAAGGCTGGCGAGACCCGACCTGACTCCGGCAGCCGTGGGAGCAGGAGCCGGGTCAGGTCCAGCGCTGCTCCGGGGTTTTACCTGCACCCGAAGCCAGCGGCACTGGGAAACTCGGCACTGGGACTCGCTCTGATCCAGCAGCATTCACTAGTGCTAGCTGGGCTTCTATCGTGTAGACCTGCCTGGGTGTTTTATGCTCTTCTTCCCAGTGCTCTTCTTATCTTGTTTCTTTCCTTACCTGAACTACCCTGCCTCTAACATGCAATGGTGAGCTATATTTGAAATTAATTTATAACGAAATTAAAATACTAAAATCCACAGTACAAGGTTTTGGCCAGATGGTCAGGCTATCACAATCATCTAGTCTGTCTCCTGATTAACACGGGTCATTGAATTTCCTATGGCCGGTTGGTAGGATCAGCCCTGAAAGCTGTTAGTCAACACAGCCCTGGGCCAGCGTGGTTCTCCGTCACCATCACGGTGGTCTGAACAGCGCAGCCAAATGGGTCCTTTTGCCAAGGAGACAGCATCACCGTCACACAGGATCCAGAGAGGTGCAGAGGGGTTTGGGGCCCAGGAGCACACTGGGAGCTGTGGAAGGGCATCAGCCGTGAGAGCCAGCTCTCAGGGGGCTAAATCACAAAGTCCTGCCTCCGTTTGTAAGGAAATCAAGTGGAGTTTTGCTTAAGTAAGGGCTGAGTCAGTCATGAGTCAGGATTCATGGACTTGGCCCAAAACACACATACGTTTAAAAATAATTGCCTTGAGTGCTTGGATAAGTTTTCAGCAACACTGGGGAGATGTGAATAATTTTGGTCCAGTAGGAAGATCAAAGAATGCTGAAAACATGCATGTTACCCAGCCGCACGGGCCCTGTCCAGCCCAAGCACAGGAGCTGTTTGCTTCCCAGGGTGAGAACCTCAACCCATGGGTGTCAAAGAGTGAAATCACAGCTACTCTTTGATGTATTTATATGGGTGGAGATTCCAGGTCATGCAATGAAATGGAATTACTCACACCCTTTTGTTCCCAAGGATTAAAGCCTTTATCTTCATATTCTCAGCAGGAATATCATAATGTTTTGGGAAAGAAACCCTAAGATCTATACCAGTTACATGCTACTGTTCTTTTAAATATATATGA
Organism: Patagioenas fasciata; assembly: GCF_037038585.1. Taxonomy (NCBI): domain Eukaryota; kingdom Metazoa; phylum Chordata; class Aves; order Columbiformes; family Columbidae; genus Patagioenas; species Patagioenas fasciata. The sequence continues at coordinate 3,899,480 of NC_092537.1, read as the reverse complement.
TATGTGGTTAGCCTTCAGGATAGAATACAGCAGCATAAGAGCAAACGAATTAACAGTAAAGGATGGCGTATGACTGTGAACAGCTGAACACAGTCTAACAGTATGGGCCCAATCTTTTTTTTTCCACGCTCCCACGGAGCGCTCATCACTTGCAATCATATGGGAAAACTGCACCAGCAAAATAAAGTATTGTTAATATTCCTATGTTGATTCTTTTCTGCCTGTGATATCTTGCCCCAGCTTGAACAGCCCCAGGCACAGCTACTACACTCATCCAACGGAGACAGCTCCTTATGGTTTGAAGGTAATGAGGAGACCCATGAAAGTGTTTGCCTGCTCGGTACCAAGTTTGTATCTTGAATGATGAGCATGATCCCAACATATAAAGTGACTTTAGGAACAAGAACAGTAACTCAAGCTAACAGGTACCAGCTATTCTGTAATAACTACCTTCTGTGCTTGCTCTCCCCCTTTGGCAAACACAAAGTAAGCCAAGGCAGTTTTCCCTTTCCACAAGAAAGGGGATGGCTGCATCGCCTTCACGGGCTAAGAGCATGAACAAGGCAATTGTGGTGAAGAACCTGACGTGCAGGAGCTTGTTGTGCTGTAGGAACTCGCCTGTGTGTCAGAGCCCTGGGCACAAGCAAGACTCAGAACCAGCGCAGGTTGTAAGCTGGGAACGGAAATATATAATATTGGGCAGGCAAACGTACAGAACCTCAGCACTTCTGTCTTGGATCATACAGGCAAATCCTCCCGCTCTGTGCTGAAATCCTGCTAAGCCGTTTGGCATTATGGTAATTACTTGCTTCAGTGACATCTCCTGGCGATCTGTCTTGGCTAGCTAGAAGAGGTGCGAAACACAGCAGCTATTAGGACTAATTATCATTATTTGCCTTCAGCATGTGCTGAGAACCACACCACAGAGCGCTAGGTGCTGTACAGGACACGGCAAGGAGCAGCCCTGCCACAAAGAATACGCAACCGAAGTGAGTGGTATGTGCCAATTTGCAGTTTTAAAACACGTCTTATGGAATCTATGTACTTCTCAGTCATTTAGCAAATCAGACCTTAACCATGGTTTCTGTAGGATTTTACTACATAGCAATAATAAAGTAAATAATTCTATTTTCATTCCTCAAGTCAAGCCATTAGGTGAGCATCCTGCATCCACTGCAAAAGAACAAGATATCTATTGCTCATGGTTCCAAGGCAAAGTGTATCTTGAACACACCTTGAAGCAGAGACAGTAAATCCCAATTGAAGACTTACATTTAAAAACCTATCTCAAAACTTTATGATGCTACCCTTGCTAGTGGTTTTGTGGGGTTTTTGTGGGTTTTTTTAATGTTGGAGCGAGATGGAAACTTGGTAAGGCCCAGAATAAGACAGAGAAACCAGTCAACCAGAGACAGACGAGTAACTGTGAGTGATGAGACCAGCACAACACACAGCAGCCACGGGCACTTTACTTGCTACTCAGCGTTTTGCAGACGTATCTAAGAGGACCTTAGTAGGGGATTTCATGTTCTGTTCCTTCTTTGGACAACCACAAATTGCACTCATCTGCCATCAGAGCAGAGCATTGAGCACAGGCTCAGAAAAATGCTTTCACAGAGATCCCAAGGAGAGCCTCATCCTGCCATCACTCGGGTAATCAGCACGATCCAGCTGTGGCTGTGAGAAGGCCAAAGACTTGTGAAAGACCTAAGCACATGCATAAGACTGAGCACAAGAACAGCTTTAGTGAAGTTAGGCACATTTATGAGTGATTTCATAGAGCTGGGCTGAACTCTGCAACTGCTCGGCATTTTTGCCGATTGCATTTGTATCTATAAAATGATTCCTTCAAGAACGAGTATCAGCTGGGTGTTCCATGGGAGGGAAAGGTGAAGAGAAGAGAAATCAAGGAGGAAAGTTGGTTGCTAAAGGAAAATCAGGGTCTGAAGAAAGACTTTTTGGCTCTTTCAGTAATTACAAAATGTCCAAAGCTCCCAGAAGGGACAGCTCAAGCGAGCTGCCTGTCGCAGTTGTCACTCCAGTGTTCATAAAGGTCAGCCTGGCCACAGGAAAACACAGGCACAGCCAAATGCCAGGCATTTGTTTGGCTTTGAGAGTCACTTACTGCTTTAAAAACTGCAAATGAAGCTCAGCCAGAAGCTGGAGCACACCAGGACCTGAGCATCCTCCAGAGGTTCGCCATGGCGGAGGACTGAGGACAGGCCAAGTTACTGACCTGAGATGTGGCACTGGGACCTGATGAGCAGGGCCAGGACTCACACACAGGACCTCGATTTTATCCCTGGCTTGCTGGATGACCATGGATAAATGCTTGATTCCTCAGTCTTCCCCTCTGCAAAATGGGTTTAATAGTATTGCTCTTTGTAAAGCCCTATCAGACAGATATTCTCATATTTCAGAAGAGAGGTAACAGTGCTATGCCTTGGCATTTATTTACACGCTTTAGGGCACGAATGGCTGGCTCTGTGTGCGTGTGTGGGGCACAGTATCACGGGGCTGCTGTCTCCTCCTGGGTTCCACAGAGCACCACTGTCACAGAAACCACCACTTAAATGAACAAACGCTGTGTGTGTTAGGATCTGAACTACTGCATTTGGTCCGTTATTGGAAGGATGACCAGACTGCAAGAGAAATTTCTTCTTCTTTGAGGTCCGGCAGCCGAAAGATCAGCATTTGCACTCAGACAGGGTATCCCAAGCATACCCCACGGGGCATGTGGGCCTGTGCTCCAGCACCACACAGGGTGCAGATGGGCCAGGATGGGCCCACACGAGTCACTCAGAGACATGGAGTCAAACCGCAGAGCCCAGGGACCCTTGAGTCCTTGCAGCCTCTCCTCTAATTTTGTAAGTCCCAGGGGACAGGTTCCACAAGCCCATGAAGCTGGACCATATGCCTTCTCTGGAAGCCCAAGTGACAAAAGTGCTAATGGCAGGATGGGAAAATGCAGGCAAAACTCTCTGCTCCGTGGGGATACCGACAGCGGGAAGGAGACGAATCCCCTGCTTTCTCCAGCAACACAGCTATTCCTGACAGCTCCAGCCTCAGCACCGTGCAAGAACGGGGGTTAAAACGATCACGACCTGTGAAAAAGCTCGAGACGCCCAGCTATATTTAAACTCGGCAGGCAGAGACACTGCCACAGTTGATGCAGGATGGGAGCCACAGCCCTGGGCCAGCCCCCTCCCATGTCCTCCCTCTCTGACCACCTCCACAGACACTTGCTGGGTGGGATACGCCACCCCCTTCTTGGGGACAGACCCACCGGGGGCTCCGCTTTGCCACAAGAGGGAGCAAAGTGGCCGGCAGGGAGAGCTCAGCCCCCGGGGCTGGGGACCCCCGACTTGGGGATCTCCCAACTGGGACCCCCCGCCTGTCCCCGGTTTCTATTCACACCTCAAGAAGGTCAACACATGGCACTTCCAGCAAGCAACACAATTTCTACCAAAAAAAGTCGCAGAAACATAGAACAAGCACAGGAATGAGCCATGAAAACCAATCAAGCAAGTGAAAGCCGATCAGTATCTCCAGATTTCACAGTAGGCATGTATGTGTACGTATAAATATATATATAAACATATATACGTCTATATAGAATCTTCCATTATCCCTTTAGGCATTTGATTGTTTTGTTAATTCCCAGGATGTAATCTGTTTTGCATTAAGTGGGATGTTAAGCATCTAATTGTCAAGTGCTGATAAGCCATGGGAAATTCTATTATGAGATAGGCATCAGCTGAATGGAGGTAAAACACATCAGATGTTAAGGAACGATTTCCAGGTGAGATCAGTGGATGTACTTGTGCGTACCAGAACCCGGGGCATGCCAGGGAGGAGCTGCAGAAGTACTACAGGTAGAAAAGGACAAATTGAGGCGTTGCAGATCAAAATCTGCTATGATCAACTGCTCCACGCTCCCAGCTGCGCAGGCTCTGGCAGTTTGCACCTGGGCTGATGTCGTCATTTGGAAAAGGCCCCAAACTTCACACATTTCATGTAAAACCTGTCATTTACACCTACAAGTACCATAGCATCTAAAAATACTGTCAAGTACCTATAAGTACCAGAGCAGAGACTGTAAACATGTTTTTCTCCCCTCTTTATCTCTCCAAATGAGACAGAATTTGCAGCTCAGCCCCAGCTTCCCGGCTGCCGTCTGAGAGTCAGTCCCTGGCTGGCCAGCCCTGCCATGCACAGAGTTCATGTCCCCGTAAGTGAAGATCAAACATGTTTTTGCAATTCAAACTGAGCCTATTGTCAGCCCATGTAATTGCTTGATCTTGCGACTGGCAGCATCGCCTTCCGCCTGTGTACCTCCTACCATCTCTTATGGTGGGCAGCGAGGTCTCTGAGCAGAGACTCTTCACACGTCTGCCCCATCCATCTAGGATCAACATCCACTATTCGGGTGTCACAGGCTACTCCAAGTCCTGGTCCATTGGTTTTACTATTAAAATTCTTTAATTGTCAGTAGCAGCAAAAACAGAAGGGAAAGGAAAGCGTGTCCCCTCGGTGCTGGGCTGATAGCTCCTCCACCAGACGTGGCATTGCATCAGCTGGGTCTGACTTATCTCCATGACCTCCTGATGCTAGCTGCTCTCTCTCTGGATTTTGGAAAAGCAGAAGCAGATGCAGAGATCGGGTTTTGTGATACTAACACACTTTGAGCTTTTTAACCTCAAGTACTATTTGTTTTGCTTGGCACTTCCTCCACAACCAACCGCGCCAGGGCTGGTGCTCCGGAGCAGCCCTGCGGTTGGGAGCTTCTCACCAGAGACTGGAAGTGACTGCCCGCCTGTCCCCAACCCACCCCACCACCAGATCTCCGGCTCCTGTCTGGTGAAGCTCAACAGGTAAAGGCCTTAGAAGTGCTATGAACGTTGTGCATTTACTAGGAGGTAGAGAAGAAGAGAAAAAATGCTCTGTCTGCCTCCGGCACCCAGCTGGGGCTGCCTGCTTTAGCTGCCAGCAGAGCTCAGCGGGGACAAATCACCAGCTTGTACCTGTGATGTTTGCACAGGAGTGGGAGATAAGGAGCATCACAGAAGTCTCACCAGCTCCTCTGAGCTTCAACAAGCAGCGGTAGGGGAGGGCAGGGCAGGCTGAGGGGAGAGGGAAGGAGGTTGTGAGAGCTCCCCCGGCTCCCTCCACCTCTGCAAAGCCAGCGGCACCCTCCTCACACCACCTGAGCCAGCAGCTCTGGGATCAGGAGGATCACAGCCAAAACCTGACTTATGGAAGAGTCAGGAGCTTTAACTCATTAAAACAAAACCTGATACATCGCTCTGCACTGCTGCTCACCTTGTGCTATCACACAACCCCGGCCAAAACAATTCTGATTTCTTAATGTTTCACACCTTGGAAGGTGGAGGTTTTGGGTCCCTGGTTATTTCAATGTCACCAGCACTAACCTCTCCAGAGGCAGCAACCGCTGTTGACAGACTCACAAACAGCCCTTCCAGGGCATCCAGCTCCTCCAAACAAGCCCTTAGCACATCCCACCGCTGGTCTGAGCGGTGCCAGCACAGACGAGAGATTCCCGGCCCAGCCTGGTGCGCTCCTGCGCTGCGGGAACCCAGATCTGCTCCGGAGCTCCTGCCCTCTGCAGAAGTTCTGCAACAAACGAGTCTCCACGCAGCAAACAGCTCAGCTGAAATCACCATTTCCTCCTCCCTGGCTGCCCTGACAGTTTTCTCACATTCTCCAGGGACTGGATGGAATGTGTTTCCAATGCACAATTATTTTATTTTTATTTTATTACACGTAAAAGATGACCATTTTCAGGTCCCTGAAATGTCCTGATTATACACTGTTAGAAAGCAACTGTCAATAAGTCTCCCTCTAGTTTTTAAGAAGCCGCTTTTTTACCTTTACTTTCTTTTCCCATTTTTGCCACAGAAGATAGGAGAGAAAGCCAAGGAGGAAACAATGTAAAATTCCATCATATTTTAGGGACAAAAAGCAGTTGCCATTTCAGAAGGTACTTTTAAGAAACATTCACTTCATCTGTTGTCAGGCGACTCCGTTACACACAGTGCTGCTGCAGGCAAGGTAACAACACACACCGGGACGATGTTGTACCCAGAATTGAGGTTCTATTCCCCGCTGAATCAGAGCTGCCTTCAACAGGGCTCTGACGGCTCTGACTGGCACTCGGGGCTGTGACTCAGCAGCCGCTGGTGACTCAGCACCCACGGAAATCGATGGAAGCGCCTCCAGCATTTTTTATAAGAGCTGAATCAGGCCCTAATTGCATTTTAGCCTGGTAAGTGAAATGTGCTTCTGACAACTTCGCTTTGTAGCTTCAAGTCATTTTTTTCTATCTGTTCTAAACCAGCTTCAACTGTCTTTTAACAAAAGCAGCATTTCCCCACTGACTTCTTGACCCAAAATGGGTTGAATTTCAACACTTGGAGCTATTTGAGCTCAGATCTTGTATGTGTTGCTTGCAATTACTGTAGGGATCCTAGAGGCTTTCGACATGAAATCTTTTGGCTTCAAAGCAGAATTTACAAACACAAAACTTCTTTTTCTCTTTTCCTCTATTCTCTTTTTTTTTTTTTGCCTCAAGGTGGAATGTACATTGTTTGGGTCAGAAAAAGCCATCTACGGCTATCAGGATTCCTAGTTATTAAATCATTTACCATACAATCAGGCACTGCCACAGCAAGTTTAGCATGGGATGTTTACTGAGTCGAAGCAGAGTGCACAGGCTGATGGATCACCCCACGGGCCCTTCCCTGGCCTGCAATCCCCTTTCTCTCCATTTACGCACAAGCCCTCTGCCTAGGTGAATTTTTTACTGGCAAATAATATATCTCAGAAATACCTAAATGCATGCCAAGACGTAGCTATTGAAAAGTGCCGTTGCTGCATTAACTAATAGGTTAGAAAGATTTAATTCAGATGACAAGGCAATTTCTCGCTGGCCTTCCTTCCAGAGCAAGCCCTCTCCCAGCCCCTTCCCCGCCGTGGTGAGATGTACATCTGCCTCTCAGACATTCGCCAGTTTTCTCTAGGATTAAATTCTTAGTGGTAAAATAAGCTTGTTAAAAAATGTGAGGGGGAGGGAGGAAAAATATTCAGTTGCTTTGTAACTGATTTTGCTCTGCTTTATTGCTGCTGATGTTTCTGGCTGCCCAGCTCTCTTTTCCCTACATACTGCCCACAGGAACCCCATAAGCAATGGCTAAACGCTGAGTTACCCCAAACCAGTTATGGTGACCTCGCAGCTCCAGGGCAAAGTCCTGCCACAGTGGTAGTGGACACCCAAAAGCCATGTGTGATAACTGAAGCTGTCCTGAAGAAACATCCTCCTGGGGCACTAACCACCTTTGGGTCTAAATGGAGTTTTTGCACCGCCAGGGAGGGGTGACAGCAGCTGGAGGTGGGGATGCCGCCTCTTCTGGCATCTCAACCAGCCCGAGTGCACCGGGCAGCCCCTGGGGCAGATGCCAGCCCTGCCGCCCCGTGCCAGTGCCAGCCACTCGGCATGCGTGTGGGAAAAACACCGCACACCCACACTCCGAGTCGCAGGCTCCAGCGCCAGCTGAGTCAACTCAGCCCCTCACTTTTGAAGAGAAGATATGCGGAATCTGATGGGGCTTATCACGTGGGCACGGGCAGGGAGCGGCTCCTTGGCTTCAAAGAGCAGATAAGGCCATCAAAGTGATTGCCATCTTCAAACACTGCCTACTTACTAGACCTAATCACCGCGTGAATTCCAACTCAAAGCCTCTCACTTCAGCAACCAGGTGGATGTGTTCACTGCTTGCCCCTGCTGTTAATGGAGCCAGCACAGCCCTGGGGAGACGAGACTCATTGCCGCTTTCTGCTTATACGCCAGCAACGCCTCTGTAAGAAGCTTTGCCCCAGCTGTTTGTTGTACCTACACAACGAAGAACATTGAGCCTGGGGAGGGCTGCGAGCAGCGGCTGCCTCCCCCTCTGCTGTTCCCTGAGAACATCACATAGACAGGTTTGGAAAATAAGGAGTTGTGTTAGTACACACTGTGGGTCTAAACTGTGAAGACGGTAATGGGGAAGGAGAGGAGTCCTGCTTAATCCCAGGGGCCCGTTCCAACAGCACAAGTGGAAAAAAGCAGGCAGGCGAGATGATCCATTCCCCACCCTGGTGAGAACAGGAGGCGGAGGCACCACCCTCGGAGGCAGACGGGATGCCAGGGGGGAGGCAGAAGTGGATGAAAACAAAGTGAACCTTCTCGGTTGACTCCGGGACAGGAGCAGGGACAAGACAACCTTCTGCCAAGGGCTGCGCTTCACCCAGCACCACCTCAAGAGGACTCAGATGGAAAGAATTTCCCTTGCGGGCAGGAGGGCAAGTCAGATACAGTATCTCAGCAGACTACCCCACCCCTCCCTAGGCTTGTCCTGGGTTTTGATACGCAGTGTGCAAATCTGGAATGCATTCATAAATAAATGTCAAATTCTCAGATGTATTGTCAGCCTTAAAGAAAATGAGCAGACTTAATTAAAAATCCCACTGTTTCTTTGACTCATGACCTGAGTCACATCTCCAGCCTTGCTGCTTTTTATATATTTAATACACACACACAGAGAGAAATACAACCAATACTTATCAACTTCAAGAGCTGGTAAGACAATACTCCGGTGTTTGAGAAAGTCATCTGTAAGCTGTGTCAACAAGAGGTTCAAGATCTCTGAGGAATCCCTGTGCAATACGCTTATGTGACAATGATACACAGATCGCAATTCATTGAAATCACAAGATGCCATGAATCCTCTCCCATGCTTCCTATCCAGTGATTATGTGTTTTGCTGCATTTGAAATATTTTGCTGCATCAGGTGACAGAACAGACCTACTGGGATCCAGATGCCTATTACTAAAAATATCCCCATAGTGGGCTGACACATTCAGTCCTTAAAAAATAAAAGTCCATTTGTTCCAGATTTGTTCCTCTATCTTTGACCTGCGGGAGCTCAAGGCTCTCGCCTGGCACTCAGGGTTAGGAGGAAGCCTGTTCTGACCACCCGCACCACAAGCCGTCCCCCAGGGTTGGCGATGTCCCGTTTCTTTTTGGCTTCCAAGGAAGGGCTGAGGGCAAGATGCGGTTTGGCCGGGCAGGTTGGGCGGCTCTGTCCCCGGCACGCAGCTCCTCTACCTCCAGCAGCACCTCGGTTGTTGGTGCATCTCCAGCCAGGATCCCAGCCCTGACCACAGCTGACGGGAGACAACAAAACCCGCAGAAGGCACCTGGCCCCGCACACCGAGGACATCCTTGCCAGTGTTAGCCTGTGAGAAGGCTTCAGCCAAACCACAACAAAGTTCATGATTTCCATGGGCTTTGTCTGAGGTCTGTTTTAAAACCCTTCCTTTTCCAGGACAGCTTCATTCCAGACCTTGTTACAAAGCCAGTGGCAAACATCCAATGATTTCAGTAGTACATGTGTTTTAGCAAAGCTTATCGCAAACAGGGTTAACTCCCTGCTAAGGAAGACCACAGACAGCACCTTCCCTTCGAACACACGAAATAACCTCTGGCTGGTGCGTTCTGCTGATCGGTCAGCAGCAATCTCCCAGGGGTTCGGCAGCAATGACCCAGGAGTTTGGCCCCAATCATCCCCCAGTTCAGCCCCAGCCCCTGCAGGCAGCACTGTGCCTGCACATAGGGCAGACACACAGACAGGGGGACCTGCCAGAATCTCTTTTAGACACGTTTTTCTATTATTAGAGAGCTCCACCATTTTACTGTATCTTATTTGCTGCTAGCGAGGTTTATCATTAAGGCTTGTCACCAGAGAACGGGCACTTACACCTGATAACACATACAGAGAACGAGGACGACAGGCCAGCGGCTGTGCTGGCGATACCTGTCGTTTTTCAACAATGGCAGCGGACAGGTAAGAGCAAGCAGAATACACCTTGGCAATTTTGCAAACGAGGCTGTCTTTGCAACCTACCTGTTGCAAAATGGAATCTGAACATCACGTCATTGTAACATCTGCACTGCCTACTCAGGACTGTGTTCACTAAAAAGTCGCCATCTCCTCTTGCAGTAAAGCAATGTGCTCCGTAGTTAGGCCTGTGTGAGGAGTTTAGCATCTCTCCTAAAACATCTTTTTCCAAGAGATTAGAACTTGGTCATAAAAATTTTATTCTAGAGCAGTATTTAGCAGAGACACCTTCTGGTAGTGAACTGAAAAAACCTCCATTCAAGCACTGAAGTGGCCCAGCTATGATACCAGTGTAACCCTTTTCCCAGAGAGGTTATTTGCCTTCTCATCTGTTCCACCAGACTCAGGCCCATGCAGTAACAATGGCCTCACTTAATGGTCACCGAAGGGCGGGGGGAATCTTCCCATCACCTTCCAAGGCCCTATTAAAACACAACTCACTGCCCAATTGTCATTTGTTTGCTTTTTTTTGCTAAGCATGATTTTTACCTAAATCAAACAGGCCAGCTTTGCTCAGTCCAGCCCATTAGCATGAGCATTAGTCCCAGGATTGAAGAATGGATTTAAAAGCTCGGCCGGTACCAGAATGGAACATCTATTTAGTTCATTATTCATGGCCCTAATGTTGCTGGAGCTGCGTTTCGAGATGGCCTGCTCTGCAATACTGCTTTTGACATGCGGAATTACCAGCCCTTGTTGGCAACCGCAGCAAACCCCCTCCACTCCGGGAATGCATCATTAATTGTGGAATTTGGATATGAGTGGATGTCCTTACAGTTTCCAGACTCTCACTGTTGAGAAAGCAGAGCCCATAAAAGGACTCACTGGGGCTATTTCCTGCTTAGAAAATACAGAAAAGAAAAATCCAGCGAAATGTAGCCCACTTCGGACCTATTGAAGACTGAAGGTCAAGCTCTAACCTCAGCTACTCCACTGCTCGTCCAGAACACATGCTGAAAAGTTAACAGAATTACTTCAGACGTTCCCCAGCTCGGCTGAGATCAGACACTGGCCTGTGCTGTCTGGGGCTGGAGATATTCTGAGCCAGACTCTTCACCCTCAGCCTTGGGAACGTTTTCATAATGGAACACGATGTTTGCAAAAACTAGTCCAAAGGTGCCTTCTCCGTCTGTAAATATGTCAAGAGCGAATTGGCAAAGCGACTTCTCCATCCCTGGAATGCGCAGGAAATAGCTGCGACTATACTTATCCATAAAACAAATAGCTTAATTCCCACCACCAAAACGCTGGCTGGCATGTCGTGCTCTCAGCGGCGTTGAGGAAAGGCCACAATATACTGTACGCCCCAGAAATGGCTTTTGAATCTCAGCCCCAGCACTTCGTTAGGAGCTCATTAAAAGATGACTGCTCCCTCAGCCTGGCCGTGGGCACACAGAGCAGGAGGTGACTGGAACGGAACCGCTTCCCCAGCCCCGTGTAAATGTGTAACGTGGCAGGCAACGCGAAAACCTCCGCTCAGGTTGCCAATGTTGCCATACAAATCAGCACAACGAGACTTGGCAGGAGTTCAGCCAAATCTGGCACAAGCTCCGAGCCAGTTTGTTTCACAGTTGTTAAAAAAAACAAATCTGTATCACGAACGTGCTCCAGAGCACCCACATCTCTGCTTTGGTTTTGAGAAAGAAAAAAAAACCAAAGCCCAGATTCTGCTCTGCTTGACTTTGGTGCAAACTCGGAGTAACTCGACCGGCTTTGATTCTCCCAGGTTGGTACTGGTCTGTATTCGATCACAATGTGGCTCTCAATCTGACATAAAGGACGATTACATTAAGTGAGATAAGTTTGGTTTTGACCATGTAATTACCATCAAAAGCTAATTCCCAGAAATTAACGACATTTGTTGCAGGGTTATTGATTTTGCTCAACGCCATGTCAGAACTTTTATTTTCGCAATCTTGTTTAAAAAGTTCATTAACTGCTGGCAGCACTCCGCTCTGGATTAAGAAAATACAAGCAAGAAAGAACATAATTTGTTTTTAACTTTGAAGTAATTTCCTAATTTACATCCACTGAGGACAAGTGTTATTTTGTGACGTGGTTTGTTTTGCTTTGTTTTTAATGTTACTAATTATCTGCGAAAAGCTATCACCGTCTCAAATTTGGGCTTTTTTTGTAAGGAGATACTGGAAATCCACTAGTTATATATTTTGTAATGTCAGATAAAAGAAAATAAGTTAAATATGACAGTACAAAGTAATTTTGTTTTGTAAGGGATTTTAAGAGAAATCAAAACTGGATCAAAGCTCTGTTCAGTACTACAGCATGTGTACAGTGGGCAACTGATCATTCTCCCATTAAAGTGAGATAAGTTAAATAGCCAATAAAGTAGGTTTAACTTAATTTAGAGTCTGATTAATTTCAGTAGTGAGGACTCGATGCTATTTGAATCACATATATTTTACTTAATACAATGTGAATTAAAGGCTCAATAGTGCACTTTTTACACTAGCCAGCCAGCGACAGCGCGACCCAGCAGCGGGGAACCAGAACAGAGAACAGTTACAGCCTCCTGGTGACATCCAGCAATACGCCCCTCCTTAAAATACCTAATTATGTGCTTCCTACTAACTGCACTAACATTTAGGAAACTGATTTTCTACACTTTAGATGCTTAGAAATACTACACTCTCCGTCCCTGCAAAGAGGGATGCTCAGCTGTGGCATTTGAAGTGGGCACAGTTTACAGCCAGTGTAGTACATGGTCGTACACAGCCATACCCCTGCTCTAAAAAGCGACGTAAAACAGAGCAAGAAGCAGAAACTTTGAGGAAGAAGACGGCAATCTGGGAATGCAGCGAGGATGCCAGCCCAACCACATCAAAGCCATTAACAAGGCAGAGTCACAAAAACTGAGAAACACCAAACATCGAAGTTCAACCATCAGAAACTTATGTCACTGTGGCTTTCAGGAACTCGTACGACCATGTGTTGGGAGGAGAATAAGGGTTCAGCTAAAACACAAGAGGCTTAAGAAGAAGATATTTTAAACATGTGCTCTGTAACAAAAAGAGTAGCATGACTGGAAATCATATGTCATCAGTCCGATAAAAAGAAAGCCATGTTAGACGAAATTCCAGACAGCGTGGTGGTTGTGCGGAATCTGTCAGCAGCATTTGTCACAAAATAGCCCCCAATACTCAATACTTTGGGCATATATCATGTCCCTGAACTGAAGCTATGCCGGAAGCACAAAATAGCAGTTGCCTAAAATAGGGTTTTCTGCAGAGCAGTTACAGGAAAAGCAGGAATGTGCCACACCAGGGCCCTGCGGCCTGGCCCGCGTGGGGCTGCTGGCTGGGAAGGGACCAGAGAGCTCTTCTCTGCCATCACACACCCAGCGCATTACGTAGCCTCCTTTTTAGCTCAGTCAAGCTCCAACTTAATAATTATTAAGACATTTCTGCCACTCCCCCTTTTGCCGAAGGTGGTTCCAGAACCTCCCTGTTCCATACTTGAAGACCAACCTCCAGTTTCCAACTTAAATTAATCCACGGCCAGCTTATGTACACTTGTCCTCTGGACAGAACTGGGGTTCAAATGGATTCAAACCCATTGAAATTAATGAGCTTTTTTTCTCCGTTGACTTCAACAAGCCTTGAACTAAGGCCCTATGTGTGTGGACAAAAAGGTTTAGGGCAGCTTTTGTAAAAGGAGAGCTTTATCCTGTTGATCTTGGCCTCTCTCCTCAGCCTGCTGTGAACTGTCTGCCTTATTTTAATGCTGTATTCTCATCCTGCTCTAGCGCAAAACTCCTATTGAAATCCAGGACACTCTCGCCAAGTTGTTATTAATTACTGTGGTTCTCGAGACTCAGTCCTGCAAACTGATCTGCATGAGCTCAGAGGTCTGTGTTTAAGGATCTCCTTTCAGAATCTGGGCTCCGGGGCTGCAAAACCAAGCACCAAAGGGACTGATCCCATTTCGTTGAGCTCTGCGTGCTGCCCCGTGCCACCGCGGCCCGAGGGAGCGCGCCAGTTTGAGTTGGGAGGCAGAGGGCTGGCAGGGAAATGGTCCCGTATGGGCAGCATTGCCTTGAAACAGAGCTTTCCAGGCCAAAATAACCAGTCTTTTTGCTTGGTGGAGTTTAAGCACGGTTCAGCTCGCACAGCTGAGCTCCATTCCAGAGGCGATGGGCAGAAAGCTGCGTTACACTGCGAGAGCCACCGGCTGGGCAAGGGAACACTGCTGGGGAATCTGACTTTTGTGGCTGGAGCACAGAATATTTCTTATCCTAAGAAATAGCAACATGTCACACAAGATGCACGTGAGGTCAGAAATATATCAATATGTGGGTAATTTATTGTATTTCCAGCACTGGGAAATCCTTCTTTTATTATAAAATGGGCTCCGGATGAGTTTGCCCTGCCTTCATTACTGAACCTAGTACTCGGCTGTGCCAGGACCACATTAAAAGCAAGTTTTGGATACATTTGTGTTGCTCATTTTAGCTGGATGGTGAAAAAAACTGGAAAAAGCTGCTTTGCAGTGGAAACAGAAAAATCTCAACTAGTTATTTAAAATAGTTATGAGCTCTTCAATTAGACCGCAGGCATTTTATAAGGCAGGCAGATCAGGATGTACTTCACTCCCTGAATCTGAAATGTTAAAATAGTCAAGTATTTGCATAGAATTATGTAGGATGAGCTTAGATCTCACTAATCTAGCTAGTCAGATGCCTGTAAAAATAAATAAGAACCTAAAAAAGAATGACATCAGCCGTAACTACTTATTCTGCTCCGGATTTGGCAGGTAAAAGTCAGCAAGAAACCAAGTGCATTATGCTGCCTGGGCTCTGCGCCTATTTCCCATCATGTAGGGAGCCAGGCCAACTCCTTGACACAATAGCAATTTTTGCTCAATGCCAACTATTCCTAGCCTGGCAGCGTTAACGCAGAGCCGTCTCCTGAGGTCATGGAACTGTAATGGCATCCAAACGGCAGCGAACGTCCCGGCTTTAGGAGGTGAAATGGCTGTTGCAAGTGAGACCATTTCCCCCGAGTCACTGGATTCAGACACGAGCTGTCAGAAGACAAGTTACAGTGACAAGAGACGAGGGCTCCCTTAACTGAGTCACAGCTTGTGCCAAGTAGCAGGTAGCACAGGGACCAGTGGCCTCCAGAGAGCCTGGGAAACAACTGGATCAAAAGAGTTGCTGAACACCCCAATAGCAGGTATCTGTGCAAGCTATGACATAGCAACTGTCAGTCATGTTAAGTGACAAGTGACTTCTATTTAGATGAGTACCACTCAGTGCTGTGATAACAAAAGCGCTTTACTGCACTGCATCCTGCCATGGGGACAGGGACATCTGACAATGACACGGTACAGAGTTTAGCTGCTGGATTGCTATTCACTGCAAGTACAGAGGGCTTTTCCTCACCTTTGTGGTTGATCATTACATCCTCTGTATTGAACTGGGGGTGGAATAACACTGGCTTAAAAATATAAACCTACTGAGATGGACGAGCAAAATACATAAAATTATGGTTTTATCTGCCACTAACCAGCATGCCCTGCACACGTTCTGCCTGTAAAAGGAGACCCTTGTCTTCATGCTAAAGTCACAGAAATAGAGATGAACCTGCTCGGCTGGAAAGACGTCAAGCCCTCCACACAGGAATTCTTTCCAGAGATTAGGCAAGAGTATTACACTTCATGGCAAAACCATCTCCCATTGACTGAGTAGAACACTCCAGTGTGCAAACCAGGCAACTGAGTTGCAGATGCTGGCCTGGGCAGGCGTACACAAGGCTGGACCGCGCTGAGAGACCATAACCTGCCCACATGGCAGAAAGGAGCAGCTGAGCCGCTCACGTCCCTCGCTGCCAGGGCACGGCACCCCCGGGGCACGGAACCCCCAGGGCATGGCACCCCCAGGTGCTCTTCTGCCCCAGTTTGGAAGCTCCTGTCCTGCTGTCCTGCCCAGCAGGGTTTGATGGGAAACGATTCCCAAGGCCCCAGAAGCCTTAGGCAGGTAGCCAGGTCTCCAAGCCCCTTGCTGAAGGGGAGACCGCGCTTCTGCTTCGCTAAGTGCTCTGTGATCTCACACTTGCGAAGCTTCTAGAGGCTTTTTCCTCCCACTGCACCTTAGCAATTCATTGAGAGGTTTCTACAGGTCTGAAAGGGAACAGACAGACAAACTTCTGACATATGGAAAGATGGGGTGGAACAGTTGCAGAAATTTCCCCAAGGGACCACCATTAAGCCCAGAGCAAAGGGTCAAGAGCTGCTGCACTCTCCTGAAGATGGCCTGAAGGGAGGTGGTGACAGCTAAAATGCCGAGCACCTTCCAAAGCTCCCCAGACATCCCCTGTGACCTCAGGTAAGTCCCTTCTCTTTCCTAGTTTCCCTCTCTGTAAAGTGGTGATACAACTTCACAGGAGGTTCGACTCATTAATTCTGAAAGCATTCAAATAAAACCGCAAAGATTCTCTCTAACTATGCAAATCCAGAGATAAAAGAGCATTCGTACAGGAGAAGAAATCACAGGTGGGGCCAAGAACATCCAGAATTTGAAGCGTCCTCCAGCAGTTTCCTGGAAAAAGGCTGTTCTGATACACACATTGCTCCTGTAATGTGAATTTATTCAACCGTCTAGTATCATCATTTCTAAATTTACTAATACTGGATACAAAACCAGCTGTATTCATGAAGACCTGCAAGTTGACAAGCTTTCGCACATACAAACAGAAGCCGTTCCAAATACCATCCTGTATTTAGAAGGCTGCTTTGAAAATCTGGCTCTTAGCATCACCTTTGGTTGCTAAACAAACTTGTCTGGAGATTAACCACAGCCTGCGCAAAAATAGCTACAAAACAGTTTTATGACTCTGAGCAGAAATGGGTGTTGGTGAAGAAGCACGCTCCATTTTTTTTCACTGAAGCTGAAATGTAAAAAAAATACAATAAAAGCTCTGTAAGCAGATTCTTCATGGTAAATAAATATGCAGAGATGCAGGGAATGCTAAGTGATCATTTTTAGAACATTTATTTTTGGCAGGATAAACACTTTCAGACCCCAAGCAACTTCTCTGTGTGTACAGAATCTCCAACTGTGAAAAGAAAACAAATAGCAGAGTTTCATTTGTTGTAATCAGGATTTTTTTCACAACTGTTTAGAATAAAGCTGGATCACATTTGGAGTGCCTTGGAAATTCATTGTTTAGGCATTAGTCTCCAGTGGTAAACATCCTACAATATGTCGATAATACAGCAACTATTTTTGTACTTCAAAGTCTTCCCTCGTAATTTGGGAAGGTGCAGGACACAAACAACCTCTTCTTTTCCCTTCTAGGGAACAGCGGCTTCATTGCCTGTCTTTACCTAGCAGAGACCCCTCGTCATCTTGCTCCCGTGTCCATCTACTCACGTAGAAATAAATTAGACACAAACACCAAGCCACAAATTGAACTTGAGAAATATAACTATCTTGAGAAACGGGCATGTAACAGGGGAACCATACAGTCCAGGAGCCACCTTATTCCTCCACTCCTCTGGGCACAGGCTTTTTTTAAATACAGGAACTCAACTGTTGACGCTTCAGGACTGAATATCCTGCAGCTGAGGAAATGTGGGACAAGGACAGATGCTCGGCTGGTATGAAAAATCACAGCTCCACGGCCATTGCCCGGCGGCAGCCCCGGCCACCACCACACCTCCCAGAGGAGGCGGCTTCCATCGCTCAGACAGAGGAACGGAAAACTCAGAAGCAGAGCTGAAAATCTACCTTATTTTGAGCAACCTAGTGGAACTCCGACTGCTCAACACTTCTGAAAACACCCACCCAAAGTGTCCCACGCCGAGCGTCCAAGGAACGAACAGCCAACATTAGTCAACAATCTGGGAAGTGTTGCCTTGCCAAGGTCACGTAAGTCTGTGGCAGGAGAAGTAACAGGATCATCTGGCTCTTCTCCTGTTTCTCGGCCACAAAACTTTCTTCCTCCCCTAACAATTACATATGTGGGTTTCCTTAACAGTTTCTTTTTACATTCCTGTTTAAACAGCACAGGGAAAGGATGAGGAGACTTGATGTAGAAAATTAGATTTGGAAATGTTGAGCAGCGTGGATTTGCCAACTTCTATTCCTCCAGTCAAGTCACTGTAGATGCTCTCAGCTCTCACTGAAACTTTTTAGGCTATATGTCAAATTTCACAACTGAGACTGACAGGATCTTTTCTAAAGGCTTTTCCTGAGAATTAAAAAAGAAAAACAATGTGGAAATTCTGCTTCCCCCTTTGTGCTGCTGGGGCTCCACCTCAGCTGCCCCAGGGCAGAGCTCCAACGGGACCCGGCCCCACAGGACTGGCCAGAGGTTCCCAGCACAAGGGAGATGTTCAGGTCTTATAAATCTAATGTGGAGCCTGAAAACGCTCTGCAGCAGAACCAGGCAGATGCAGAGCGGGTCTTCGAAAACACAGCTTTCTAATAGAATCCTTCAGCTGTTGCCGGAGCTGTAGCCTTTAAAAATGAGAAGGCCAGAAATGCAGAGGTGGCACCTTTCATTACAGTGAAATACCAGCAAAGCCTCCGGCAGCAACAGCCGTCACCGCTGCAGTGTTTGTTGAGCACTTGTCATGCTGTTGGACATGCACATTAAGGAATTAGAGTTTCTGCATGGCTATTTCCTGAAGCTAACAGGTGTCCAAAGCCAGCTTCCAGCTCTGCCTGCCGTCCACATATAAGGAACTTGAAGAAGGTTTAACTTTGGGGGTTTTTAGAGGGACACGCTGCACTTAAAATCTTTGCTCTGGCTATTTTGATCAGGCCGTGTAGATCCTGGCAGCCCTTGTTGACAGAACAGGGCTGCAATGAGGGCATCTCATCCGCACATAAACCAATGGCTCAACTACAAAAAATACTGCTGTGAAAGACTTGCTATTGAAGTGTTGCTAAGCATTTTTATTCGATATCCACATGGATATTTGAGACTGCCTGATGATAATGCAGATTGTTTCAAGTATTTCAGGGCTATTTATCCATAAAAGGCTTTGGACAAGTAACCCAGCTAGATTTCAGTTTGCAGATCAATGTGTCTAGATATACGACTGCGTGGTTCTACAGAGAAAACGTAGCGTCACTGTGCTGGCCCAGGGCGGTGAGTTCACACAGGTGTAACTGAGCGCGGAATCCACCTCCCAAGGGTTTTCTGGTGCTTCCTGAAGCTGACAAGATTAATTTAGCAATCTGGAAATCTGTTGCCAAGCTGAAGTCCCCAGAAGACTGCATAGCAATAGGAAGATTAAAAGCAGATGGTCCAGCAACCAAGGTTTTACGGTTAAACTTTTAACAGACTTAAAATTCTTGGGCTTCATATCAGCATCTTCATTTTTCCTTTCAATTCACCGTGTGTCAGTACCTTTTGAACACTTCCGTAAGACATGAAGCGAAGCACATCGTGCTAACAATATGACCTCAAAAAATATATAGACCTTTCTGATGGGCTTAATAAGAGGTTAAGGAAATGTTGATTCTTGCTCAACCCAAGTTCCATGCAATTAGACCATCTCCACATCAATAATTTCCACAAAAGGATGCTGGAATTTAAAATATGAAGAGAGAACATTTTTGGGAGCGGTTTTAGCAGCCAAGCCTGTTAAACACAATTTACAGTTGCAGTTGACAAGGAGCCTCCTCCATTAACGTGAGGCATTTGAAAAGGGCTGAGGGTGGCTCCTGGGAGCGATGGCCAAACGCCACTCCCGAGTCCCCACTCCTGTTGGAGCCACCAGATCCCCTGTTGGCCCCTGCGGATCTGCTGGAAGCAACAACAGCTCTGCAAGTTACCTGACAAACTGAACAATGTCTGTGTCTGGCCTGGGCTCTCTTGGCTCCCACTGCGTTGAATACAAAGCAAATACACAAAAAAATCTCCACTTGTCATTTCTTCTTCTCCAGTGCCTTAGAAAACACCTTATAACACAAGGCCAGGATCACAACTGACTTCGTGGCCACCCTGTGCAGAAGCTGAATGCCAGTGCAGAGCTAGCAAGGACACAACGGCCCTTTCTTCACATCATCTGCATCGAACAGCCTCCAGATTCTCTTTCTAGGGGTCATTTCAGCGAGCTCTCGCAAAGACACACTGCGGGGACGAAGCAGCTCCTCAGTCTCTCCATGAATGGTAAAAAAGAGCTCTCTGCACTAACAGCCATTCTTGCCCAGAGTACCTTGTGATACCCAGGCAGCCTCGCACACCACCGGCCCCGGGGCACTGCAGGGACAGACGCCCCTCTCACACAGCAGGCCCATGTCAGCACACAGAACACAGCAAGAGAAGCAACTGCAACGCCTGATACTGAAGCCTTCACCCCGACAACACAGCTGGTCTGATCCTCCCCATCCCTGCAGACAGAATTGCAGGACTGTTTCAAACTCACCCCACATTTCTGCCCACCGCCTCGTGCTGTTCTGCATGCCAAGGGGAGCCCCGCTTTACCCGCTCCAAATGCTGCTTTGAAGGCAAAATTAGTTGCAAGGACAAAAACCTGCACCTGCAAAAGCTGAGGAGGTCTGCTTTGAAAAACCAAACCCCAAAATACATGTGGACACATGAAAACAGCGGCCAAACCTCAACTTAAATCTTCCATATGAAGTGAAAGGAATCAAATAACCATCCAGAAAAGATGTCTGCAAAATAACTTGGCTCATAATACTTTCATTTGGGTTAAATTAAAATAATTGTAAATCTTCAGCACGCAGCACGAGAGCTTCATTCTGTGTAAAACTCTACGCATCCCATTAAGCTTTACACTCAGTTCTACAAAAATGCTTTGAAAACCAGACCTCATTGCCTTTCCTTGAGCAACCAATCGCAAAACTGCAAGAAAGCAGAATAAGCTCCGTGAGTGAACTTTCTCCATTGCAGTTCACCAGAGCTAAAAGAGGCAGGTGAACAGGGGGGGCACAAGAAACATTCTTTGGAATGACGTGGAAAAGCATTGTTACACACTGATTTCTTGGAGCAGTGTTAAGCCTCAGCTGTGCATGAGTTAGAAGCCAGTGCCAAGTTGACTGTATCACACATAAACACGGTTTATCTAATGATCCATTCCTAATGACTTCCAAGTTGTGATTTCCTGGGCATCCTAGAGGTTTAAGGAAAGAAGGTGTCCAGCTGCAAAGGCTCCTCACACACAAAGAACGGAGCCTTCCTCAGCTCGCTGGGGAGAAAGACACTTTGGACATCATTTGCCAGGATTTTTGCTAAATCCAGAGGATCAACAAAAGCAAAGGAGGTAAAAAATCACCTCTATTTACAACTGTGTTAAATCATTGCTCATCACTACATCTCACACAGTTCTTGTGTGCTTCCACCACATGGGGAGCTGGGATTTTGTAGGAACTCAGCCCTGGCCATGTGGGCAGAGCAGAGTTCTCACTCATGCCTGGGTCTTATTGAAGCTCTCATTGACTTTGTGAGGCTTGGAACGAACCACACGCTCTCTCCAGTCCAGCTGGAAACAGTATGAAAATTCCCACCCCACAGCTGTATTGGCACCAAGTGCCAACCTTAAAGAGGGTTTAGGAATCTTTGCTAAAGGTGGCACGAGTTAATGATTAATTGGCACAGATCTGCTCATTAGTTCTTGTAGAGTTCAGAGTAAGTTAAACCCCAACACATGAATTTATTTCCAGAGCTCTTTCTGAAATTGCTCCTTATTTTGGTTCCAATAAATCTTACATTCCAGCCATGCTTCCCTAATAGATCCAGGCATAAATTCTTATTTCTAGTTGGCCAGATTTGTGACAAAGAAAAAGGGAAGAATAAAGCAAAAGCTTCAGCTAGCATTTACCTATCTCTGTGCTGCAGCTTTCTTTCTCATGACTCCTGCAGTTCTCACATTTAGAGGCAGCCAAGCTCCCACATGCAGCTTTAATGGAACACCTATCCCCCAGCATCCAACCGCAGAGCTCAGCTGGGACCATTGCTGCAAATAAAAACCACTGTACGCTTCCCAAACAAACACAGCAATGATAGAGCAGACAGTACCTTCTAGAGCTGAAACAAGAGCCATTCGAAGATTTCAAAGTGCTTTACAGACATTCATAATTTAAGACAATCCACACCCCCCTAAAGGTGATACTGGATCCTTGTTTTGCAGCTGAAGAATAGAGGCACTAGAAGATGAAGGGATTGAGGAGCACGGAAGAGCGAGGTGGCACTGAACAGGGTCCTGCTTACAGAACCTGGACTTGGTGATGGTTTCTGCAGGCACTGGAACCATTGCTGCATGCTTCCGAAGCTTGCTTTGTCAATTCCGCTGTTTTATTTCCTAAATTACACTCTTGGATATCGTTATCCCATCCTCTCCTCTGATCTGAAGCCTGTTGTTTCAGTCCATGCTAGGCTGTCCGGCAGTCAGTGGTGACACTGGAAACCAAGGGCTTCTGCTATTTCCACATCACTCAGGCATGGATTGCACTGGTGAGGCAGCTACAGTGTTTTAGCTCTTTTCTAGACATTAGATACGACTAATAACTTATTAAGCATACTCGATTTCTACTGACTTTCTGACACTGAACAAGCTATGGCTTTAATACGATGAGCTATTATTTCCAGGATGAAACTGGGGTACCAGCCTTTTCAAGCAGGGTCTGTTCTAGAGTAGGGTTTTTGTTCAGCACAGGTTCTATTTACTGAATAACTCCCTAAGTTTCAGACCCCAGGTTACAAATTTTAATTATTGTACACGAAGTTAGAAGAGGTGCTGTCTCTCCTGTCTCTCCCTGCACTGTGAGCCTGGGGAGTTTAAAAGCAAAGATTTTGCTCTTCCACTTCACTGCCATAAAACATATCTTCTCACTCTATAATTAATCCCAGTGAAATGAAACAAAGCAGCCTAACGGATTCACCTGTAGTGGTGCAATGTGCAAAATGGCTGATTGAAAATACAACTTCAGAAGTGCTGTTCTTGGGCTTTTCTAGTGTACCCCTCTAACGAGCACCTTGTACATGAACATCACAGAGGACAGGACAGAGAGATGACGACAACAAAAGGCTTCTACAGCACTAGGCAGAGGTGAAGCAGCGCTGAGCTATTCTGAATTATAAATGAGAAAAACAAATGTAAAGGCAGTCTGTCTCATGAAAAGTCAAAACCAAATACAAGGCTTACTCCAGCCTGGCACAAGCTGAAAATAGGGAATCCAGTTTGCTTCTGAGCTGAGCTAAACTCACAGCTAAGGAAGAACACTGCAAGAGAAACCAAACCTAGAAAAAGCCGCAGGAATGCAGCGATATTGCTGTCACTCCTCGCTCCAGTCACAGGTGTAACCAGGTGTAGCTGTGCCGAGGGGAGGGGACACGCTCCCTGCCGCAGTGTCTCATCTGACGTGTTACCTTCTCTTATCCAAAATATATCCCTTCAGATTACAATTTCTTCAAGAGGGAGCAGTACCTGAGACCAAATAGAGATTAGTTTGAAGCTCATGGAGTTTGTAAGCAGGAAAATCCTAAAAGACACAACTTTCCCCACTGAAAAATCAATAAAACCTTCCTTAAGGTTAAACCAGCACTGTTCTGAGAACACATTCGCCAGGTGAGCCACAGCTGGCAGCTCAAATTCACTTGCAATACTTAAGACTCAGTTCTTGAAAAATATGCACTACAGATGATACTACAGATGCTGGTAAATAATTGTGCAATGGTACTGAAAAGAGACCAATATAAACAATATCACAGAGCTGAAATAATGATATTTTATACTTCAAAGGAAAAAGATACAAAGCTGAGATTTTACTGATGGACTTTAGTTTAGGAATTAGTCAACATTATACAACAGCAATTCGAATATCGCAGCACACAACATGTCACAAGAAAAAATCATTCAAATCCTGGCTGTATTTTAGCTGTGTCAATTAAAGTTGTACAACACAGCACACCATCAGATAGAAAACTTATTTCAAGCAAATATTTATATAGAGCTATTAAATGACAAGGATTTGGTTTAATTGGCGAGTAAATGGAGCTGGAGGTTGCTGAAGTAGTCTCTAGCAACCAGGAAGATCACTGGGGCAGAACAAATGGGTTTACTGTGTTTTGTGTGTCTGCATTTTAAGCCTTTGAGACACGATAGTAAATGTAATAAGAACATTGTATAATGAAGATGGGTTGAAATAATGAGTGGGGTGAGAGGGTGAAGCAGTGACTTGTGTAGCAGCATTTCAGCAGGGAAGCAGAGGCAAGCTGACAGAGTTTCTGCCTGGAAAGGGATGAGGAAAAGTGCATCACTGCAATAAACTAATGGAAATCCTCCAGGAACCAAGGCGGCAGTTTAGATATGGAGGCCAGCTTTACCCAGCCCCAGTCAATTGCTGCAGTACCAAGAAAGCTTAGGGGTACTGCAGGTAAGAGTCAGCGCTCTAGGAGATGGTGAAAAAGGTTTGGAGAGTAGAGACAGACAAATGGAGACGGTTCACAAACTTTGATGCAGCACTCACTTGAATGGACAAGGCACAATCCTTCCCAACAGAGGCGACCCAGAGACAAGATTAAGACACTGCTCTGGCAACGTGAACGTGTCTTCACGAGCTCTGAACGCTTCCCTCAGCATCTCTGTTAGCAAAGCTTTACTCCTCCACATCTCCAAAAGAAGCTGCAAACACCATCTGAACAGATCTATGGGCCAGGATAATCTACACCAGCTGGAAATCTGACCCACCTATTTAATGCAAGGGAATAGTCATGACTTCTTTCCTGCTGCATTGACTAAGATCTCCCCAACCCTCATCTGAGAACTCTCCAGGCATTGGGATGTCAACCACAGAAAACCGAGTGGAAATCCCCAGCCAGGAATAAAACATATGTTTAATAAATGGTTCTTCAGAAAAAAAAAAAAAATTAAAAGTGGGGGAGGAGGAAGAAAAGAAAGGGTTTGTAGTTGTGAGATCATAAGAGTCCAACCATATAAGTGATGACTAAGTGTAATCTTGTGTTTCAACAAGATGAAAAAAAACCATGTTTTTGAAACTCAAGTCTGGTGTGTTCCCAGCCAACATATATTCTTTTATTGGCCTGCAAGTGACCCTTTCAACTTGGGCTTTCCTCCAGCCCATGGGTCCACAGCAATGATTAGAGAGCAGAAAATCCCTGCTACTGGCCAGCTGTGCTCCAATTCACCTTCCTCAACTGTGCCTATAAATGTAATTGCTTGTTTCCATGGAATTGCATCAGAATGACCTGCTCACCCCTCACATAATTCATATATCTGCGATCTCTGTCTCTGTAGATAAAAATCTCTTTCTTCTGCACATGTATGAAAGCACTGAGAAGACAGAGTCAATTCTTCATCAACCAAGGAAATGGAAAGAGCAGACAACCCAGATACAGCAAAACTGTGAAGAGTGCAAAGCGTAGATAAATTATGTCCTAAAATGCACAATAAGAATGTGGAAATAGGGAAGAGTTTAGTGCTGCTGCTGGCTATAGACCACGTATCACCATCAACTGGCAGGTCTACACCAGGCAGCGCAGCACATGTGGATACAGCACACTGAGCCCAGCTCAGCATCTCCAGTACTACCATGGGACAGTCTGTCTAGGGACAGCTACAGTTCCACTGGTGCTGTACAAATGGTGCGGACAAACACCGGAAAACACCCAAGTCGCAGTTCAGGTGAGAGCAGAAATGTCTCCTGCTAACCCAGAGGAACTGCCTTCCTAACGGAGGAACTGAGCACGTTCTGCCTCAGCTCAGCCTCTCCTTTGGCAAGAGCCTGGATGATCCAGGTAGAAAATTTTGGATCCAAGACAATAAACCCGTGATTCAGTTTCAAGATGGGTCAGGTTATCCATGAAGAGAGATATAGACAGAGAGCAGGGGTGAGAATTCACCTTTGCTTATTATAAAAGCCAGAGAAGAGGAAAATCAACTAAATGTAACAGACTGTGAAATGAGTAAAATGTCTGGGAGGCTATTTTCTTGGTAACAAGTAATGTAAGCAGACTTTTGTACTCAGGCATACATGTGAATTCCACAGAGACGTGAGTGAACTCCCTCCGTTCAAAGGCTGCCGTAGGATGGATGTTCCCATCGCGCTCCCTCCCGGACCCAGCACCGCTTCCTGCCGGGCCCTTCCCGCGGCGGGGCAGCCCCGCTCCTCACAATGACTGAGCCTCGGCACTATTGTAACCAAAAATTAAAATATGTTCCCATTAAAAAATCTGGATGATAGCAATTAATTCCACATTTTTGTGAATAAATATCATGAGTTTTGTGCCAAAGCAATTTGGCTTGTTCGTAGAAGCTAACAGTGACACATAAATCTATTTTCCCTCTTGCTCAACCATCTCACTCTGCCAAGCAGATTTTGCAGTGGAAGAGGCTTTTTCTTTCTGTCTTTCAGTCAGCACCTTGAATGTTGCTTGCTACCCACCTTCGCATCAACTTCTGGGTTGCAAACTTACTCAAAGCTACTGAAGTCAAGGGAGTCCTGTGACTGCTTGGGGTTTGCACCAACCACTGACACTGGTTATTTTATTTCCAAGAGCTGCCCCACCATCTCCCAGGAGTGATATCATTCCACTGGAGTCAATGCCCAGGATCAATCCCCTGTTCTGCTGCCAGACGTAGCAGAACAGACGAGCTGGAGCACCCCAGTTCCACCGACTCTGGTTCCATGTGCACAGTGAGGAATGAGCGCTCCCCCGGCACCCCAGGAGGAACAACAAACGACCAACGTCTGAGCAGAGAACGGTCAGGTCATTCCAAAGAAAAGCTAATACACCCCTGCCTTTTCCCAGCTGGATTTACTTTGTTTTACTCCACCGATTTCAATGCATTGAATTGTAGAAGTGTAAAACCAAAGTAAAGCTGTGTGGATTCTGGCTGTTTGGAAGCTTTACAGATGTTTGCTGGCCTTCCATGGGAGAAGCATCACCATTTTATTGACCTAGCTCTTTTTCATTTTAATATGGAAAATCTCAGTGGCGCTTCACTCCATTTATCTTTTTTTCTTATATAGTCATATGATAATGTACACTTATAACCAGTGAATCATCCCCCCGAAAAGTCATAAAGAGAAAAATAGCTCGTATGTATGCCTCAGCGGTCAATGAATCATTGACGACAGGTGTAACGGGAATAATTATATACTGCTGAGAAACTTTCCCCCAGCCCAGCTCAGAAGGCTAGTTTCAAAACTTCAGAGTTGTGCACTGGGATCCAAGGTTGCGAGTGCCAGGTTAAGAAACAGCCAGGAGAATTGCAGATCTGTGTTACTGCAAGGAAATATCCTCTCCAAGTGTCTGGTATGTGTTGACAAATAGTTTATACTTAACCAAGCAATAATAATGAACAGTCTAAATAGACATTGATTTTTATATTTTTAATTCACTTTTAGTGGGAAAATATCCTGGCAACAGAAATATGGATGTCAGGCTTTGGATGCCAGCCACTGTTTTATAACTGTGCTATTTTAAGCAGTAATATGTATTATTTGGTATAACAACATATATTTTTAGGGTCTAATCCTGGAAGTTCCTACTCCAATGAGCTCCAGTCTTCCAATCAAAGTTTCTGGGATTACACATGTGAATGTGGATTTATAGCAAACAGCGTCCAGACAAAAAAAGGTTTCAGTCTCAATGCAGTTCGCCTGCTGCCTCCTAGAAACAGTCAAAATATGAATGTGAGGACACTACTCAACTGTTAAACCCTTCCCTAAGCCAGCTCAAAGAAACATAGCAACTACCAGAAGACATGTCCACTGCATCAAGCTGGCTATAGAAGGTGGCTTTAATATCCCAGTGCGGTGACATCACCTATTTTGAGTGGCGTGTATCACGCCGAGCAGCCTGCATGGGCTGGGCTTGTGTCCTGGGCTGAGCTCGGCCCCAGTGCCAGCTCTGGCAGCCCCCAAGCTTTTGCATGTCTTTAATCAGAGCGGAGCTGGGTCCCACAATCACCCTCGTGGAAAAGACAGGAGCTATTTTGTTCTCAGATCTGCTGAAGCCCGTTCGAGAGAAGAGACGCGCAGTTGTGCCCTCTCACAGTAACGTACCTGTGTCTGCTCCTGTCAGTGTGTGATCTGAATTCTCTTAAAGTGCAGAATTCCTCAACACAAGGAAAGCTAACAAAACAGACTATGGATGAACCAGATCCACCGTGTGCCACGTGAGCCCTGCCATCTGCCAACGGCAAACAGAAGTCTGTAAGCGCCAGATAGGCTCTTCCTCCAAACATCCCAATGGTGCAAGGAAAGGGTGATCAGCACCACTTTGCTCCAGCTATGGCAGTACGGAGCTGCACACCAGCCTTTCATAAAGTCAGTGAAGCGATAATCACCCATACCTGGGAGGAGAAAGTGGTTACAGAACTGCTTCAGTGGAGAGAAACAGGAATATTCTGAGAGCAACTAACGCATCTGATCCATCTTAAACGTCTGTCTTAGCTGAATCACCCTCTGGAGGTTCCCATTGCTCCTCGTCACTGCAAAGGGAGCGCGGCTCCAGCTGTGTCCAGCTCAAACCTACATGTCTGAATTCTGGATGCCTTGAGTTAGAGCAGAAATATCTCACCCTTAGCTGGGAAAGTAGTTGAAAAGAGATGAGTGGCTGCTGTTGCATTTCTGGGAAATGTGAGATATTATATGACCTGTTAATTTATTCCAGAGTTTCCCTTTATGCTTTAACAATACCGTTCAGTATTCAATTCAAGTCATAATGCTTAATGGTTTGTGGTCAGCTAAGCTTATCCTGCATTTCTGTGCCAGCTTAAAAAATAAACAAAGCTGTGTCTACTGAATGGCACAATTAGAGGGATTTATCCTGCTCCTACCCCAAAACCCACACCAGAACATACAAATACTATTTCAGTTCAATTCAGAGAAGACGGGAAAGTCCTTTACATCCTGCTGTAGGAGACAGAGAGTTGAACAGTTTGTTCAGATGAGCACATCACTCTTCAGGGGACCTGAACACTGGGCACAGCTTCAAATTAACACTGTTTTCACTTCAGAAATGTCTGGTGGTCTCAGAGAAGATTGGAGACACAATTTCTTATGGGCTGCACTGTTACTTAGGACTTGTTTCCACCACTGAGTTAACTCAGCTAATGATGTGGGTCTTGTCCTCACTCAAAGTACCACTTACACAGAAAAGCTTTGACTTTGGAGGGTGCTTTTAATGGGCACTAGTTACCCTACAAAGAAGCAACACGACATTATCACATGCAAGCCACCTCTGTCAACTCCCTGTACAGCTCACTGGAGAAGAGTTAACTCCACTGCAGAGTTAACTGTGCTGCAAATGATCCCTACTAAGAAATAATCCCTGTCCTGAAGAATTTACAACCAAAACCCCCACACGAGGTGTGGCAGAAGGCGCAGAGACAAAAAGAGATCCGGCAGCTCTTACAAAGGCATTTCAGTGGCACAGCTGGGAAGAGTATTGAATATTCAGCTGGTGAAAAAATAAAACAAACCACCCCAAAAAAACCCAACAACTTGCTGAAGATGTTCTATATCTCAGGCGATGGGAACAAAACTCAAACCTCGTCAGCCTAGAGATCCTTTTCTCTCTCTCAATGTTGCCAGCTTTTCAGTAAAATTGAGGTTATAGCATCGTTTGAAAACAAGATGCAAGGTTGACGAGGTTTACTCTGAGGTTTAGCCCTAACTGCCTCAGTTTCTCTGCAGGCCTCTCCTGCCATCCCCATCCTCAGGCCCCAGTAGAACAGACCCCTCACACACAGCGGTGTCACCAGGTCGTTGTCCTGTATCCAGATGCTGCCTCGGTACCAGCCCGAGCATCACTGGGTTACACAGTCAGACCTCAAGCCCTGTGTTGTC
Organism: Patagioenas fasciata; assembly: GCF_037038585.1. NCBI lineage: Eukaryota > Metazoa > Chordata > Aves > Columbiformes > Columbidae > Patagioenas > Patagioenas fasciata. The sequence continues at coordinate 3,869,713 of NC_092537.1, read as the reverse complement.
TGAAGATGCAGGTGAGGAGCAGCCAGCGCAGGAGCTGACGAGGGACAGAGCTCTCCCAGACCTGCGATGTCCAAACCCTGACGTACAAAGCCCATGCCATGCCCTGCCGCTCTGGGTACGGTCACTGCGAAGCCTTCGTCCCTGTCATCGGCACCACCTCAGAGAGCAGCCCTCCCTCACAGGGGCTGTGCACACTCATCTGTTTCCATCACAATTCATAAAAGTAGACTGTAATTTCTTGGCCCTAAACCAGTTCTCTAGAGATACCCCGTCTGTGAATCTGCTGCTCAGGCCTCCTCCTTGTGCTCAGCTTCCTGGTTTAAAAGCCATCAGCCAACTTACATGTCTCCTTTTCTTCAAAATCCTATTTTAATTTAATTTCGGCAAATGGGAATGTAACTATTTAAAGCTGCTTAGTGGGTTGTACGCTTTCAAGAAGAAACCATTACAAGAGACTTCAGAAAGTTTCAATTCATCCGCTATTGTTCCTCTGCCCTCTGCACCTTTCCCACCAGCTGCTGAACGTCCTCGGCCATCCACCTCCTCCCGCATTCCAAATTCAATGGGCTCCTCTGCAGTCAAAGCTTTCTCCTACCTAGCAGCGCCTTTGCGAAGACAAATAATTTGTTTGTTACATTCAAACGGGAATTGCTTGGCCCTGCCTTTAAAAATGTACAGCGTATTTACAGAGCCTATCTATCTTTTTTATCCTTTGCCTGGAAATCTGTATAATTATGATCTTGGGATGAAAGTGCATTTTTGAGTACATCATGCAATGAGACAGACCATTTTATCATAAGTGTCTATATGGAACCTGGAGTGGTTTCTTAAGTCTATCACAACAAAAGCATAGAATCAAACTATAAGGCCATCTCCAAAAATTCAACCTCTTTCTCAATCTAAAAACTCCCTTGTTTCTGCTAAACCTAATGCAGGCAGCTGATTTAAGGGCAAGTGGGTGACAAAGAGAGGGAATATCTTAAAGTATATTTTTTACATACTCTTTCCTGTACTAAGCTATGTAGTTTGGGTTTTACTTAAATGGAGACACTTCCCATTAGACACTAACATCTGTTTCCCTCCTGAAAAGCAGGAGTTAACTACTGAGCCCTTTGTTTCCTCCTTGAAATGAAGCATCTACAGTTCCCGCAGTTACATCCTTTTAACTGACAGATTCATATCTGATAATACCAAAGTTCTTCTGTAGCATTTTCTGAAGCAGGATTTCCAAGCTGTGCAGTGAATATACATGAATTTACAAATCAAAGCTACCACTGTCATTACATTAAAAATCAACCTGGTCAATATTATACAACACAGATTCAGTCCAACTTTTGCATCCAGTCCTATGAAAATCATCTGGCGAGCATCTTCATTTCATAGAGAGGGATGTTCAACTCCTCAGCGACTCCTGCCAACCTACCAGCACCGCTCCCTAGTGACAAACTGCGGTTCTCTCCCGTGACCAGTATGTCCCATGCTCCTGCTGCTGGGACCACAGAGGTGAGTAGATGAGCAGCTTTAACAATCTGTTTCACAACAGTTGCTGCTCTAAAATGGAAGGAAGGGAAGGGGCGAAATAGGTAGGGAGGACATAATTAAATTCCAGGGACAGAGGCAGCAAAGTGAAAAAGATTCATCACTGGGAGTCAAAGGATTTACTCTGAAATCCTGGTCCTACACCTGAGGTCGGTGGAACTCCTCAGCTTGCCATTGACTGTGGTGTGGCTACAGGAACTCCTCAGCTTGCCATTGACCGTGGTGTGGCTACAGGAACTCCTCAGCTTGCCATTGACTGCGGTGTGGCTACAGGGCAGGCAAACCTCCGTGCCTCAGTTTCCAAACTTGCAAAGGTAGCAATATGAGCAGGGCTTGTTGGGGCTTGGAGGTTTGCAGTGTGCTGCAAGATCAAAGGATCACAACAACACTACATGCTCTGTACATCCATGCACTGTTTGCAACATCTGGAGGTGTGGCAGGTTGCTTAGCTTGCAGGAAAACAGAGATTTCACAAGTCCTTATATTGCAATTTCTTGGGCTTGAACTGGTTCTCTGTGAGATGGGCATGCAAGGCTGTTCTCTCCCAAAAAGCACCTACCTCAGAGGAACCAAAGTTTCAATATTTGCCCTAGAAGGGAAGACATTGAGCTGGTTCTTCTCTTTGGGAAAACAGGTTTTTCTTAAGTCTGTGAGTTGCCTTGTGACCATTTGAGCATGTCATCAGAAAATGTGACCAAACTGTGGAAACCTATGGAGGGAACCTGAGATGGTGGAAATGACAAACTTTTACAAGAGTATTACAATAATATGAAGCCTTAAATGAAAGATAAAAAGCAAGGAAGAATGCCTCGCAAAACCTTGGAAAAGTAGTCAAATGAAAGTCCATATCAATGCCGGCATTGCCCGAGATCCTCATTACAGAAACAACACTCATGAGCAGACAGTAGTGATCCCAGCCTTAACTCAACAGCAAGGACAGCCAGGATTTTATAAAACAGTCTCCCGGTTGAAGCAGACAGCAAATAAGCTTTTTCGGAATGATGACAAATGCAAGAGGAAGGACAAGGAAACCAGATCTGAAAGAACCAGGTAAGAAGTTCAGATGGACACTGCCTGCAAGTTAGACAACAGGACCAGAGAGCAACACCCGCCAGCCCATACACACACAAAAAGGCACAGGTAGCTCCACATCCCATGACCTGAACCGCTCATCTCCTGGCTGGAATGATGCTGGAAGGCTTTCCCATTGAGAGGCTCAAAATTCAACACGTTACATGGTGTCTTAATCTGTCACCTCAGTCAAACAGAAACAGGCATTAGTGACTACAAACTGAATCAAACATTATTGAGATGGGAAATAATGCAGAAACTCTTCATGCTAATTAACAATTGTATATGCATGCAGTGGGACACAGTAGCTGCTCCCTCACCTGAAGTCTTTCAAGCTGAAGTGCTCCAAGGGTCCTGTGCATATCTGGAATATTAGAAATTTATTTCCTTCTAACTCTATGAGGTCCTTTTTGATAAAAGAAGCTTAAATTGAAGTTGGATATTGTTCTCAGAGATAGGTTCTGTTTCAGCCACATGTTAATAGCTGTAATGCAGAAAACACCGGATGAAATGCCACAGGCTGTAATGCGCAGGTGTTCAGGCAAAAGAATCGCAGGGGTCCCTGTGGGCCCTGAAATCAGTGAACTGTGCGGAGAGCAATTAAACACTCTCGCAATTGGAGATGACTTGGGTTTCCTTTGCTGGAAGCCTCAGAGTGCAGCTGGTCACCTCTTACTCTGAAATTTTGCTCAGCAACCCTGAGCATGTAGAGAAATCCGATTCTGATGTATATTCACGTACATACATACACACACATATATACATACACCCCATTTGTGTGGGGTCATGGAACAAAGCAAGAGAAAAAGGAGCAGAGAGATAAAGGAGATGATCTCACGGAGCTTTTGCAGCTGCTCAGACCACCAGTACCCCGGTGCAATGACCGGCCAGCGCTGTGCGCTCTGATGATGCCCGAGTCAGAGCTTTGGCTTCACAGCCACGTAATGGCTCAAGATAAACTACCCTGCAACTAAACTGAGATCGGGGAGCACTCTGCATCACTTCTGCCAGGCAGTAAAGTTCTGATTTGAGAAAACATCTCTATTCACAAAAGAACTCGGAAATGTGCTAAAAAATACACCCTGTTTACATGCCACCCTGAATAATGAAGGTCTTAAGCATATACTTCAGAGCTTTCTTATGTTGGGGATTTGGAAGTGTACCGAGGAGCCCAGGAGAAAAGGAGCATGCTTGTTCTCCTGTCAGGTCTTTTAAGGAAGACAAAAAAACCCAAACAAATGGTCATCACTAAACAGCAATATGATGGGAAAATAAACAAAAAAAAAATGCACTGATAAAAGACTGTGGAGCATGGAGATGGACAAAAAGGATATTGGATAGTCTAACAAGTACAAAAGAATGTAACACTGCATCTGTACAGTGTTTTTCACCCTAATATTCTAATATGATTCTGATATAATAAACTGGTATCCTCATGTCCCAGAGAGAGAAACTGAGGCAAGGAATGGTGATATGACTTGCAAAATGCCACATCAGAGCTGGGAAGGTGCTCTGCATGGCTGACTCACTGATCTCTGCACCAACACACCAGCAAGGGGAGTTGTTTCTGAGCCAACACCCCGTCGCTGAAGCCGATAAGAACCCAAGGCCAGGGACGTCAGTTTGCCGTGATTGCGATCCTGTGTCCAAGTCTTGCAGATACCTGTTTTAGTACAAAGGGTGACTATTTCTGATAACAAGTTTACAGTAGAGCAAGCACACACATCTTAGAGATCCAAAAGTCTCATCTGGAATGAATCAGAATCAATTCAGACTTTATTTAAACATATTGTTTAAATACAATTTATCCCTCTTGATGCTGGGTTGAGAAGTTCAGTCTTTCAAGTACGCTCTTTCTTACACTGAGATTTTCTTCTATTTAGGGCCAACTTGAAAACACATGAGCACAGAATTAAGTGCTCAGATACCTTAATCCTATTATCAATAATCCGTGATGCTTTTCACAGGACACTGGACCGATGTGCCTGTGGGACTGTACAGACCACGGCACAGCAGTATCACGGAACATCTGCAATGGGGACCACACGAGCTCAGCGCATCCTGTGCCACATGCAGAATACACACAGCTTCAGCACCTGCAGGGAAAGCTCCCGAATTTCCCAAGCCAAGAGAATTAAAAGCGAAGTGTATAGCTCATCTATGTATTTTCATTTTTATAACCTTCTGTTTCTCTGTGACAAACAACATCTTCCTAGAAATTCACAGTTCAACTTCATATAAGTTTGCCCTCTGAACAATGTTATTTGCTGTTTCTCCTCAAAATCATCTCCCATTGTTCCCTACATTAACTTCTTCTTGGTGAAATACCTAGTATGGTCAAATGAACAATGAATGGCAAACTTTCTAAATTTGAGCATAAACTTGTCCAGGAATAAACCTTTTAAGGGCACTTTAAGGAGATAGAAGCCTAAATCCCATTTTCAACAGGAATCCGGGGTCAGATTGTAAGGCTGCACTGGCATCTGAAGATTTAGAGCAGTTCCTATTTTTATCCTAGATCGCTACATACCCTTCAAAAATCCAGCTGCTACAAACCAAAGACGGTGTTTACACTCACGGAGAGAGGAGGGCAGAGAGATCTCAGAAACAGATATACTGTCCAATGACCGGGAGGCCTGTGAACGCTACCAGTTTCAGTGGTGTGAAAGGTCCCAGAGGGGAAACACTGTGTGTGAGGTTCTGCCGTACCGGGGTCTCCTGTGCAGAAACCAGTATCTGAGGATGCAGGTGATGCTGTGCACATCGGCACTCACTGCTCCTGCAGCTCCCTTGAGTGGCAGTGTAAAAATGCTGGTTGTACTGATGGCACCAGATGATCCACCTGAGACAAAAAACCCTTTCATCAAATGCACTTATGCCTTATCCAGAGAAGGCATCACGAATGAAGGACCGGCTCCCCCAGCTCTGAGTCAGGAGTTCATGCACTCCAGTTTGTCCCCACTTAGCAAAGCAAACACACAAATACTGAACAGCAATAAGATGAATAAGCCCATGCCGCAAATTAACCATGTGCTTAAGTGTTTTTCTGATTGAATCTGGACTGCGGCCCCAGGACCAACAGGGCACCTTCTGCCACTTCCCAGCAGAGAACCTGGCTCTGCAGAGCAAGTGCCTCTACTGATTGCCACAGCCCTTTTCCTCTTGGGTAAGCATTGCCAAAATCCAGCTCAAGAGTACCACCTAGCCTTCCTACAACATGTTACAAACACTAACCAGTGAGATCAAGATCACCAAATTCAGTAGTTATCAACTCTCGCACCTGTCCTACAAAAGACAGATTTCAAAGACGGATTGATGACTCGGGTAGGTCAGGCTCTGCCACAGTGCTAATACAGCCCTTCCACCCGGGTCCCACAAAGCCAGTGCTGACAATGCAAACTCCCCTCTCCAGCCTCGTGTTCTGCGCAGGAGCTTTGCTACACGTGCTCCCTCTGAGCGGTGTCACTGACTGACTCAGCCAGGGATGCTCCAGCCTTTGCCGGGTGTGAGACCCACCAGTGTCAGTCCCGTGGCAGTGGTGCCTCGGAAAGGGGGTGGCTTGCTGCAGCCCTATTTCCCCGTAACGATAGACTGGAGAAGGTTTGCGTGTTTCAGGAATAATCACAGTATAATGTAACAGTGTACACGTAGTATTTTATAATCCCCAAAATCCCTTGACTCATACACACTCAAAGTGAAATTCAGCATCTGCAAAGGTGCACACGTAACATCAAACAGCAGCATCGTATAGTTTAGCCTGGGAAACAGAGGATATCAGCCCACTCCAGGAAATACAGGGCATGTCTCATCACTGCAGTCTAAAGCACAGTCTTCCCACATGGTCTGGTGTGTGAAGGGTGATATAAAAGCACCTCCGTGGAGTGCTGCAACCACTGCACCGTGCTGACCAGAGAGGAGCCAGACTGAGCCTGGAGCATCTGCATTACCCTTGTACCAGCACAGCCGCAGAGCCCAGGCAGCCGGACGGCTCCTGAGCAGGAGTCAGGAGGCCTGAGCAACGCTGGTTTGTGCCCTCTGGACTTACTGATTGTTCAGGAAACCCAACTCCAATGTGCAGTGTAAACACGGCCAGTTATCCAACCTGGAACCATGCCAGGCCCCTGGCATGAAATCCCTTCTGCTTGACACAAAAAAAAAGAGAATAAAAATCAAGATGATCTGAGTGAACAAGCAGGGACATGTTGCAAAGGCAATGCAAGAGATTTAGGTTTTGTTCTTAGCTCCACCCAACCCTGGTGATGATAATCCTTTGTTTGCTTTTTTTCTCTATTTAGATTGTAACTTCTTTAAAGACAGAGACAGCCTTTTGGTATTTGTTTATAGAGAGTTTATATATCAGTCCCAAGGATCACTACAATGATTAGAATAATCTTTAATGACCACAAATCACTGCGACCCCTGTTTTATGAATCCTCTGAGGACATGCATGTCAAATAGGACTTCAAAAAGAGGCTCTTAACTAATCACAAGGTATAAGATACACACTACAATATTTCTCCACGTCATTTTCTGGCCAGTACATCCAGCAAGGAATCAAATCCCCATATTCTTGGCTATAACCTACTTTCTGGTGTTACGGAAACTGGCAAATGAGCCTTGGTGTGAATGGGAGCTCTGGGCCTTCCCTCCAGCAGGCTCACACTTTACAGAGAATTAAGAGAAGCCACTTCTCTTTTTACCCTATTAAAAACAAACTAAAGAAACACACACACAGAACCAGAAATTCAGCAACACTTTGGAGAAACTAAAAGAGAACCCATTGTAACTGGGAGCTTTAAAATAAAAGTAGGAAGCCCAAGGCAGTCTGCTAACTTTAAATGTATGGTTAGACTCGATGATCTTGAGGGTCTCTTCCAACCAGAATGATTCTAGGATTCTATTTTGGTTCCCTGCAGCCACTCGCTGACCCTTCCTCTGTAACCATCCCCTGATTATGGGTGTCAAGTCTTTCAGCATATCCAGCCCACCACTGCTCATCCAAAGGCCAAGGGAGTCACCAGAAAGGCTTTAATTCCCTTTTTGCCAGCTGTCGCTCACGCCGTAGAGAAGCAGCTCTTTGCCCTAATGCCCTGTGACATCTATTTCAGGTGCTTTTTGTCCCGCCGCGTGTGACCATTCCTCTGGCAGGGCACAGTCCTGCTGCACCGGCTCCCGGGGCAGCAGAATCCAACCCCACCAGCGCTGCTCTGAGATCAGCCCAGGTGGAACACAGGTTTGCGTGTGCGCTGCGGATCCAGGATTTGTTTAGGAAAATGACTCTGGTTTACTTCACATGTCCATCCCTGCACGCTGCCCTTCCCGCTGGGATAATTAACCTTCTTGAGGAAACACGACTGGTCCCTAACGCTCGTTCAGTTCTGTAGAATGACGCTCGTTCGGGTTCTGAAGTCAGCCCTGTTCAAGTGAAGTGTTTGTTTGCATTTAAGATCTTACTGGATGTTAAGATGAATCAAGGTGCTTGGGGCTGTCAAGTTGAAAGCTTAATATCTTCAAATTGCTGCCCAGGTTACTTTGAAATATTTATGTAATGTACCTTTCTTTTCTGGCAAATTACCATTAATGGGAAAGGAGCTTAGAATTACCTAACTGAAGCACCAGAGTCCCTTTAATGGAAACAATTATTCATCCTAACCTTTTTAGATATATATATATATATTTTTTTTTTTTCCTGTAGTATCTTAAAAATCTGTGCAATCCTAGCAAAATGTTTTTTGAATCTAAACTCTGATTCCATCTTACTAATTCTTCTCAAAGCTGCTGCCTTGAGGAACAAGGCAAAGCAACAGACAAGCACTGATTTCCCTCTCCTGACCACGTGGCTGATGTGACAAACCCTTCTGCTCATGCAGGCTGGGTTTATAAAGGCTGAAACCACCTCAGTTAGAAACTGGACTATCTGAACCCAACCGTCAAAGCAAATGGAAAAATTCCCAAAACTGCACCTCAAAAGGGTTAATAAGTCAGAAGCAGATATTTTCAAAAGGAGTTACTCAATTCCAAAGAATTATCATAAAGTTCAACAGGCTTTCTCTTAGCTATGTAAAATACTCAATAACATGTTTATCCAAAGTTGTTGTTTTTTTTTTAAAGAGAATCCATTTGAAGACAATAGTGAATTTTCAGTGAAATAATGAAGAACAAAATATTTCTATTCTGAAATACCTACACAATGCCTCTTCAGAATAACAGAATAAAGTTGTTGGGGAAAACACCAAGCGCTGCACCTTTAGAGGCACATTGTAAATAACCGGGCAAACAGCCAGCTCAGAACGCGCTTCGCTGTCTTCCTTAAGCTGATTGCCATGAATAGTAGGATGCTAAGATGATCTTTTCCTATGAGAACAAACCAAAATAAAACCAACAAAATAATCTGCACCCCTCCCAGGAACTGCTGCCTGTTTATAAAAACAAATCCATTAAGGCTCTTGGGGAAATGGAATATTCCGGTCCTGTCAATAGTGAACAGGTAAGTAGGAGCGAGATGTAAAAGCCGTGTAGGACTCACGCAGCAGAGCTGCAGCTCTTTCCGAGTCGAGTGCACGTACTTACCTTTCCAGCTATTGGTTTCAAATCAATCTCATCTGTCCTGTATTTACTCATCTGTACTTGTGCTCCAGCCTCTCTCAGATTGCAGGATACAGAGAGACTTTTTTTCTTTTTAAAAATAGATGTCTAGACAGCTGTCTTCCCATCAGACAAAGTGATCACACAGGAAATTCAAAGGAAAACTGATGTGGGTTGCTACAAAATAGAGGTATTCGGGATGAGGATGGTAACTCTGTTCCCCGCCAAGGCTCCCAATGTGGGGTGGGTGGCCCAGCTGCAAACTCAACCACCTCCCACCACCCCGGCTTTGTCCACAGGATGAAGAGAGCCAAAGGAATCCTTCAGTTCTCATCTGAGCTCCGCTGAGAGATGCAGCTATTTCCATTAAAATCACTGCTGTGACAGTGGGTGTGACGCTGAAGGTCAAAGTCACCCCCACAGGTCTCAAGTCAGCACTAGAAAAAGAGAATCCAGTGGAAGTGTAATTCCCATCAACTGGTAGTGAGTGGAAAACAGACGTTATGTGGAGCTTCTGCTCCTTCACTCTTTTAAACACAGTGCGTAGTAACAAACTAGATCTTTACATCTTCATCATAGCATAATATGAAGTATTAAATTACCCATCAGGTTACATGGACAGATGACACATGATCTGAACAAAGTTTTAAGACCAAAAGAAATCCCGGCTATGCAAATAAAGCACGCTTGAGCTCCAGTCATTTCTTTTCATAGCAACCAGGTCTCTATATGAACTAATCAAAAAGAAGAATTTTGAAGTATTTTCGATCTTCTTGGAGCTACGCGAACAGAACAAGAAGAGCTCTGATACGTACTTTATGTTCTGAGTTTTTCCTTTTGTGCCTCAGGATGTGTTACAGTCAGGATGGGCAAAAACCTGAGGCTACCTCATCAAAAATTGTCAGTTGTCCGGTAGACAAAATGGATGTTTTTTCAGTTATTCTTTGCTCAATTTATGTATTATGTAAAAACGTTAATGATATTTCTCTATAATGGGAAGTATCCATAGACTATGCTAACATTTTAAATGAGGAATTAAACTAGTCGCAAAATACAAAACATCCAGTTTTGAAGAAAAACACATTTTAGCGAATTTTTTTTTAGTAAAGGACCATTTCTCAAGGAAAATATTTAACAATTAAAAATGTCTTACTTTTTTGTGTGTTACGCTTTCAAAATTCTGAAAACGGCACAGGAAAGAAGAGGGGAAGGAATGAAGAAGAGGTTCGGATGGGAAACGGACCCTCTGCCCTTTAAAAACTTTACCAATTTATCTCAAAGTCTCGAGCCAATCTGATTTATAGTGGTGATCTTAAAGACATAAAAGTCATCTTTAAACATAACCTTAGCTAACTATGGAGCACTTGCAAGCAATAATAAAGCATCTAAACCCCCTAAGAAAGTCCTATTGTTTTAATACGAGCACCAAATTTATATGACCATTTTAAGGCACAAATGATTACTCAATTGCTGCTGTCACCCCAATGACAATACTTTAAGAGACTTTAGGAAAAACTCTTTCAGAAGCAATTGCTTCATCTTCTATAAAAAGTGGCGCAAGGCTTTTGGTAAAACAGCATTCACATCGGAGCAGCTCAAACCCCCAAAGCAAACATGAAATGAGGATTCCTTGTGGACCTTTTAACAGTCCCATAACATTTTTTTCTTGCCTTTTTTGGTTTCCAAATCATAGACATCATTTTTTTACTGCCAATAACGTTTACCAGTATTTTCACGGCTAACGGTCACTCACGGTGGAAATCGGAGCCAGGGATTAAGGAGGATGCTATTCTTTTACAGTTCTTCGGAGCTGGCACCCAACAGGTACGGCCTGAGTGTGGGGGACAAAAGCAGAAACCTTGGAGGGCAGCCTGGGTCTGGGGTGTGTTTTATTAACCACAGCGTGCACACGGGCTGAAATCCATCCTTTTAACAAGAACCGGGCAAAAGAATTAGATCCGTGTCATGTATGCCTTGTTTGGAGAGCTTAAAGGGGAGATGAGTGGCAGGGCAGCTTCGATTGCAGCTGACTTGAGTCAAATCCAATTAATAAAAGAATTGCAAAATCAGAGTAGGGGGCAGAAAATCCTCATTTCCTTGCAATAACTCCGAGGGTGCTGCTGCCAGTCACCCGGCTGCTCCGCATCACGGCTGCCGGTTACTTATTCACTCCAAAAATAAAGTGAAAAAGATTTCTGTTGGAAATGATGGCGCTTGGAAGTCTCTAAGTGAGCAGTGATGTGATCACACCTGCGCTCCCCTGTAGCTTTACCATTTTCCTTCGTCACATATTTGCTAAACTTTCTTAGTCTTTTGCAGCTGCGGCTGTTTCCAGTCCTGCCTATGGCACTGCCACTGCAGCAACAACAACAAATAATAACAATTAAAAAATCCAGTTATCTCGGGAAAAGTACTAAATGATCTGGTGTTTAAGGAATTTGAAATATAAAGATTTGAAATACCAAGCATATGGTATTAATATAGTGGACAAACCATGGAATGATGAGGGTTGTGCCCCAGTTGCCAGCTCTGCTCAGCCAGGCCAAGCCCCTTCTCCCCCATGCCTCAGTTTCCCCGGCGGGATGTGCTGCTCGCCATGCGCCTGGCACAGGGGGAGTCTCCAGCAACGCTGGGAGCTGGGGTAGGAAATACGTGGAATTCCTGAGCCTGTCGGAAAGGCTGGCGGCAGCAATCCCACAGACTGCGTGGAAACAGGCGCGCTGCTTTGTTTACCTCAGGCTTTATTTTTTAAAGCACCGTGACAGCTCTGGGACTTGCTGTGTCTCAGACTAATCTGTTTTCCCCTCAACACCTTGCAGCAAGCCGGCCGCCAGCTTCCCATCCGAGCGGGGTCAGAGCCCCCGCAGGGACGGATGCGCTCAAGCGCCGGACGGGCCGAGTGGAGCAGCGGGATCAGCACGGTCCGACCCTCCCGCAGCCGCTCTCCAGGCTCAGGAGCTCCCCAGATCTCGGCCTTGGCACTCAGCGCGTTCCAAAACCCAACACACGCACCTCCGAGAGCCGAGGCAGCAAAGCTTCGAGAAAGCAAAGCAGCTGAAATGAAATACTGCCTTGTTTGCTGGCACTTCGCTTTTGTCCAGGTTAGAAATGGGAGGCTCGCGTTTCTGCGTGACTCTGTGCAAAATAAACTCTAGGGCAGAACAATGAAAATCCTATTATGCAACAAGGATTCATGAGCCTCGTGTTAGGCCGGATTTATCTCATGAGTATTTTACCAATATTTCTAACACTAGACATTTAAAAAGTCATGAGTCGGGCTTCTTAAAAATCACAAATTGGGAGTTTTTTTTGACATCTCAGTCATGTTTTCAGGCTCCATTGAAAACCACAAAGACAAGAAGCTTGCTGGGGTTTTTTATATGAGAGTTGAGTCTTAAGCAACATCCTAACTCTAGGTGCTGGGACTTTCCAAATAACACCAATTAATGCAGCACTTATGATAAGATCCTGAGAACAGATCCCATAACTTTTGTAGGATAAACAATAATGAAATTAATCATTACTGTAATTATAACTAGATGTAGGGCTTCAGACACAACAAAAATAAAAAATCACTCATAAATGGGAATCCTTAACTTCTCCCAGTTTTTGCTTAATCCCAGTTTGTTTTCTGTTTAGCTTGTACACTTGCTTGGGCTGAATATTTCCTTCGTATTGTTTATACAGCATCTGGCACATGGGGATAGTGAACCTGTTTGGAGCTTCTGAACATTGACATAAACCAAAAAATACCAGTGCCGGGGGAATTTTCTTTGGGATCACAACATACGGGCAGAAGTTTCCTGATGAGAACTATTGAGAAGTTATTGTGTGCATTTCATTTTTCATTACAGAAGCTTTCTTTTTCTTTTACTGCAAACAGGTCAAAACACACACAGTTTATGGCTCAAGTTTACAGTTTAACTGGAAAAATCCTAACGTTTCCCAGGGCTGGGTACAACGCAGACAGCAGGGTTTGCTAATTAGGTCATTCTCTTCTAGACATATTTGAGTGGTGTTTTGAGTTCTCTTAAAACTGCTGCCTAATAAAGTAATTCAGAATTAGTAAACTCTCATCACTTAGAAAATCCTTATTTCGTATACAGGATTAACAAAATGTAAATTTACATCCAATATTTTTCTTTACCAGCCAAGCAGTCCCAAAGCAGCAAAGCTCACAGACCAGCTCCCTGCTCAGATTCCAAGTTCTATACCAGTATTACGGGTAGAAAAACAGGGCTGGCAGCTCGTGTCATCAACATCCTCTCTGCTACCACAGCCTAAGAGGGATCAGAGTTGGGAGGAAAAGAAATTGGTACCGTTTAGGGGACAGAAACACCCCAGAATGAGGTAACGTTCCCAAGTCTTTCTGCAGGAGGCTGGCAGCCCCGCTGCTCGCAGCCCTCGCGGGCCCTCCCCGGCTCCTCGCGGAGCCTGCATCTCAGCTGGGAGAATCCAGAGCATTTCAGGCCTCTCCAATACACATCTGTGTTTATTATTTTTTTTTTACCCACCAGACTGACAATGAGCAACCCTGTTCGTATATTTTCTAAAAGAGAGCACAGTTTGTTTATCTGTCAGCTATAGGTGCCAGTGCTTAATATGTCTGGGGTGGCAAGAAAATAAATGGACTTACTATGCCACATTTAAATCCCCTTCCCATCCGTCAATGTGCTCGTCTCCTTCTTGAGGTCCCAGCAGACCTGCAGGACACACAGATCTGTGCCCTTGCCTGGATTTGCTCTGATGCTCAGAGGGCATTTTTTTTAAGTATGGGATATTTTTTCACGGACTTGACCATTTATCATCCCAAAGGAAAAAGTTCTCAGTAATTTTATGAAGACTGGCCTTTCATCTAGAACTGAACCAGCTTTTACAGACTGACCAGATTCTGTCACTTCAACCACTTACTCACACAGAAGCAGTGGAATAATTTAATCAGATTTAAGGCCTGCAGAGATTTTTCTTCCTGTTGTAGGAACCAGCCTGAAGGAATGTAAAGGTCGCCAAGATGTATTTATGGAACGGCTCAGACTTTTTCCTGAGCATTCGATTCTTAGACCTGCAGCCTGACAGGGGTGGATTTTTCAAATGAATTTTTATACGTAAAATATGAAGAACCCTAAAAATGAAAACTCAGTGTCAGAAATCGTTGTGTCAAAAAAATGGTGCTGGCTGCAAATTTGCCCTGTGAACTAACTCCTCATGCATTTGGGATCCTCTGCTTTGGTATTTTGTAAAGCCTGGCCCTCCCGACACCCTGCAGCACTCTCACAAACACCTGCTGCGAGGATGTTCAGCTAAAGGAGAATTAAATGTGTCAGAGATTCAGTTTTCTCATCCTTAAGGGAGTGTTATAAAGGCCTGTCAGTCACATGCCTCTAGATTAAATTAGATAAAGCATTTTGATGTCCACTCTTCCTTTGTACTAATATAGGCAATAACTCCAGCGTCAACCTACAGGCTAACACACCAAAGTGAACATGATAAAAGAAAATTGCTCTGAATCAGTTTTTCAAAGTTTCTTACAAGAGCCACGGTTCAGGGGGGAAGGAAATTCAGCAAGCAAAGTTAATAAAAACATTCCCAAACTGTCAACTTAATCAGCTTCAGCACAATATTTAATGTGGTCGAACAGCTTGGGATGGTTTGGGAAGCTTCACATGCACTGCAGCAGGCGTGCAGCGCCTCGCCGAGAAATGGAAGAAATCTCTTTCTGGTACACAACAAACTTGCTGGGAAATGTTTCATTTGCTGGGAAACAATATCTGGCTGCAGGACGAATGTGCTGCCCGGCTGCGGCCAGCGGAGGGGACTGAGGACACCGCTTATCCCCAGCTGGTCCCTACACGGGACGGCAGAGTCCTTCCTCTGCATGTCCCAGTGTGTTATGCAAAGTAGAGTCTGGGGACAACCTCAATGAATCCCCCACCCTGAGAGGGCCTCCAGTCTGGCTGGGTGAGATTTGGATATCTTCTAAACGGAGGGGGATCAAACCTGGTCCCCCCGGTTGGAGCTGAGCCTCTTACCCAGTCACTCACAGTACAGAGCAAGCGCCAGCGTGGCCTCCACTTGGGTGCATTGCAAACCTTGCTTTATAGCCCCCCACTTAAGTGCGATAGCCTCAAAATGACACATCTTCTGTGGGGTGGAGTGGTGAATCTTGTTGGACACAAAAGGAATTCAGTGGGGTTTTTTCCTTTCACTTCTCGGTTGTCAAGTCCAAAAGTCATGCATGTATACAGCACACTAGTGAAATACGCAGATTATTAAAAAGCTTGAGGATTCAGCCTAACAAACTGGTACTATTATCTCCACCCTTGCAAACAGTACCAAAAGACCTTTCAATGGTGAAAACCCCTGTTTTTGTAAAGGTAAGAACATAATGTCATCAAACCAAGACTCCAACCCCAAATTGTCCCCATCAACGCACATTTCTAAGGAGGCTTATGAAGGTTCATCTTTCAAGATCACCGCAAGACAAAACCTGTATCTCTTAAACTGGCCCCGTTTCCTGAAGACATCCAGATACTCTAAGCTCAAGCAATTTGTCATCTCTACAGTAATTTGAAAGATATGCAAAGAGAACCATTATATGAAAACCAAGATTAAAATGGCTGAAAACTTCTGCCGCAAGCATCTTCTGGTGGGGGGGAGGGAAACTACCGTTGAGCAGAAACACTAAATCCCCACGGAAGTAAATCCGCAGCTACATTTATGTTTTTGCACCATCTGAGGATCCTGGCCCCATAGTTGTTTCAAAGGAGGTCAAAGAACAAGTCTGAGAAGCTATGTACCAGTTTCCTAATAAGATTGCCTTGTCTCACATTTCTGCTGATTTCTTTCATACCTTCGAAGTTGTTACAGCAGCTCATAAAGAGAAAATAAAGATTAGACTCAAGCCTTTGCCCTTGAGACCATCCCTGACCTCTGGTTTGCCATTTACATTTATTACAAAAGAGCCTGAAATGTTTCTGAGTCACGGAAAAGCATCTGATGGTTACAGAGGGTTTTGCACCAATAATGCTCTGCTCGCCGGGTTTCCTCAGACAGAACTTTGCAGGGATATTGAAACTCCCTCAGTCACAGGCAATAAACACAACTATGCCAAAGTTGGGAGGAGGGGAAGGAGGGGGATGGTTCCTTGCACACCACTGTTCTCTTATCCATCTGGAATTAGGAAAGCACGCCTGGAAAGAAAGAGCCAACAGCTTTGGATAAGCCAGCCCAATTCCTCGGCTATGACGTATTCACTGTATGCACGCGTGCGAGAGAATGCAAGTAACTCATTTGTCTGTGTTCAGCCATTATTTAAGATAGAATAAATCACAAGATTGACCATGGCAGCAGCAAAAGGCTGCTTTAAAGGATGTGCTAGCCAGCCCGATCTCGGCTGAGCCCCCTCCTGCAAGAAGTGAAGTGGATCTGAGTTCAAAATCGGATTTGAGAGCGTTCGCATCTGGTAAAATTTGACCCCAGATCAGCGCTTCCCCGCAGGCTTGTGCCAGTGGAATCAATAGGAACGATGCTGGAGCCAGAAGTGCGGTTAGCTGGAGTCACACAGCGAGAGGGCCCGCGCCAGCTGCCGGGACTGGTGGGTCCCGAGAAGGAGCATCCTCCCCTGCTTCCCTGATTCCTCGCTTCAGTTTTCTCCATTAAACTAGCTCGAATTTGTCCTTGCAGAATACCTACAGCTTCCTTTATATCTGCCACTCACCAACTGCCCATTGCTACCACATGCTGCACTACAGCCTGGAGGAGAAAGACAAACTGTTTCTCATGAGTGTTCGTATATTCATTTCAATTCAATTTAAATGTGAGCTTCATTATGACCTTGTTAGCACCCCCTCTCCTGTTTACTTTCCATTAACATTCAGGCTGTCAAACTTTATTAGCACAAATGACCACAGAAATTGTGAGCCGCTTAAATTCTCGCAGTCTGAAACACATTTAGTGGGTGAAATTCAATCTGTCCAGCGGGCCGGGGAGCTCGCTGCCCTGCCCCGGTCTTCTGCTGACTTGCAAATTTTAGAAGTGTTCACAAGCAAAACGTGGTGACAAGAATAAGTCTCTGTGGGTTTGGGAGAACAGAAGTGACGCACGTGAGTCCCAGGCAGCCACAGGTACAGTCGGTCTGGTTGTCACAGACCGAACAAAACGCAAGGGGGAGGAAACTGATTTTCACCCCCCCATCCCAGATTAGGAAAAAAAAACCCTGAAAACCCAAACTTATTCTACTAAAGGTAAAATGTGGAGGAAAAATAGTCAACTAAATTATATGATTCGCAGAGCTATGCAAACCACACAAGTATTTTGTATGCAGCCCACACCGTCACCTCTGTCTCAAGAGAAGACGACTCCTTTACCGAGCTCACCCGCCCCTTTACTCGCAGCGAGATTTCTTGTCCCCAGAAGAATATTATAACATATGGTCGACTTTTTCACATAATACCTAGTTCACAATCTCACACAAAAACTTCCACTATATATGTCATTTTGACACGGGTTTAACCATGATAAACAGCGTAATACAATCTCCAGCTGTTTGAACAATTCTGGTCATAAACTGCCTCTCTGCACTGTCATCGTGCTCGTTTCTGCATCGAGCCTTTGTTCTCTTTTATTCCCTACATTGTTTCCCTTCCACTCTGCGATGCTTTGAAAGAAAAATGCATAAATGCAACAGTAAAACCAACATCCCCTTGGATCTTCTATCTCTATGCAAATGTGAACCTCAATTTTAGTTTTAATTAAAATCAGAGATGGCCAAAAAAAAAAAAAAAAAGCGGCTTAAAAAAAATCTGTTCTGAAATAGTGTGTGTAACTTGTCCACAAATGCTCGTATAAAGCTTTTCAAGACTGCGAGAAAGTATATTAAAAGAAAATCGAGAAAAATGAAACCATTCAAATTCTTTAGTTCAAAATATCCAGGTCGACAGTCAGTTCACCTCTATGGGGAAAAAAAAAGTCACAAAGCTTGTAAACAAAAGATTATGAGAAAGAACAAACTTCCCTTTTTCTGTGCAGTTCTAGTCAAACTTAACATCTACCAGTGAAGCAGATGTCGATTAGAAGAGGTTAATACCGACTGGCACGTTGTTTTCTACGCCCCATTTCTGGAGGTTCCTGTACCCTATCTGCCTCTGCCCTACCACCACACAGCACTGGCAGAAAACTCCTCTGCTCTGAATGCTCTTCTGGTGTTCAAAAATTATGGAAAACATGTATTTTCCAAATGCTATTCTATCATGGCACAGGATGCACTGAAGGATGAGAGGAAAGGACGCAGCAAAGACAGACCCCGTAGAGACAAGCCCGTATCTGAGCGTACAACTGGCTGCTGTTCAGGGGGTTTATTACAAACTCTTTCCCATCCAGTTTTGCGTTTCTTTAGAGCTCCAGCATGGCTGCAGAACGGATTTCAATCCCTCCCTGCCAACATAGGTGTGGAAGAATATATTTTAATATCATAAGAAACACAGAGAGAAGGGAAAGGAGTATTTCACTTCATTAGTGTGATTTCAAAAGGGAAGATCTAAGATAAAGATGAAGGGAAATTTAGGGTAGGCTAAAGGAATGAGTTCCCCAGGGAAACCATAGAAGCCCCATCAACCGAGATGTTTAAAATTAAACTCAATAAAGCATGAGAAAGTACAAGGTGCAAAACAACCCTGCATCAGCAGAAGGACCAGCCGCATAAAGTGTCTTTTTTTCACTCCTGGTTTCTCTTGTCTCTTCTCACTTGTCCCCAAGTGTCCCCAGTGTCTGCTCCCACACAGCATCGCTGCCGCTCCTCAAGCAGCCAGGGCAGCTCAAGTTATTTTAATCGGTTCCATTTCACCTGAAATTCCTATCTATAAATGCAGATGGACACATTATTATAGGTTTATTTGTGCTTCGTAATAACTTACTCTGGGCTAGCTCATAACGTTACACATTGCTCCGAATAAGGACAGTCACTGTACCACTGCAGAGCAGGGAAGGACCTGGGACCTCCCTCTAGTTCTGGCCCTTTTGATTTCCCCCTGTCCACGAGACGTCATCTCAGGGACAGCCAGGAGGTCCCCGGGACGAGGCTTTCAGAGCTCAGGCTGCTCTAAGCCAGCCAAGACTTGGTGGCAGTCCCTGATGACCGGCCAGTAGCAATGGGACAACGGGCAGGTGCCTGTGCTGATAACTCGTTCTCTTCACTGTGCAAACGTGGGGCAAAACCGGGTTGCCAATACATTGGGGTTACTCCTAGTGCAAGAGAAAGAACTACCAAAATTGAGTAGATTAAAAGCCACATTGGCTCACGCCAGGAAAGCCATTAATATAACTAAATACTGTTGACAGGGAAAAAGATAAAAATCACATGTTAAAGCTGGGGAGGGGAGGATTTGATTAAAGATGGCCTCACTGATTCAGCAGCAATTAAGGTTGCTCTTCAAGTGGTGCAGCTCATTCCTGCCAGGAAGGAGGCAGCGGGTCTGATTCTCCCCACTTGCACCAGCGTTGTGCTGGTGAAAGCCACCACCTCTGCTCAGGCAGCTGCTACCGGAGCTCAGCGCTGAGCAGAGCAGAATCCGGCCCCGAAAGGCCTGCGGCAATTGTACAGGATCAGATAAGACACCTCAGGAATGCAGCACTGAGTGGAGCACTTTGGTAATGCTTTAATTTCCATCCGTGGCTTACTCGGTCTCAGCTTTCATTAAGAGACTACACAGTGGTTGGAGGAAAAGTTTTTACATGAATTAGTTTAAAGGGCAGGAATTACATTCGTGTTTTAATGGTGTGGAAATGAATAATCTGAATAGGGAGCAACAAACATGGGAAGGGCTGCTCCATGTTTCCCATTCACCAAATGAAAATAACACTTGATTTTCTTACCCATCTACCTCTCCAGTCAGCTGGCAGCAGCCTGGGAGACACTGAGGCTCCAGCCCTGCAGAGCACACGAATCCTGATGCAGCACAGGGGATCAGTTCAGCATTTGTAGTTGGGGAGCAACCGGGGGCCCCAGCTGCACTCAGAGCTGGCTGGGTTGGACTTTGCCCCACCACTCAATGCTACGCACAGCTGAGGGGTCTGGTCTGACACAGCGGGTGACAAAGCTGCGGGAGAAGCAGGTGGCACCCTGTGACATGGGAAGCAAAGCAAAGCCACCTGCCCACCTTCACGCTGCAGCTCCATCAACAGCCCCTTCCCCAGTGCAGAATCCAGGCTGGATTTTAGGGAAACACATCAGAGGACCAGAATTGCAATACTTTCCAGGATAACCCATCTCAAACCTATGAGTCTCAAAGTGCTTTACAACTAGTTATTAACTCCAAATGCACCTGCTAGGGAGTTAATACTTTTATCTCCCTTTTATCAATATATAAATGGAGGTACAATGCATTAAGATATTGCAGTGATCAATGGGAGAGTCAGAAACAGAAGCCAGGGTCTTGCTCCAGCGGGAGTTTGTTCATAGCATAAATACATATCTGCATGTTTGGTTTATATCTGCATTAACTAAGGCAGACAACTTGCCTGAAGTTTCACAATGAGTCAAGTGCAGAAGCCTGGAAAAGCACCCAAAACTCCTTTTTTTTAAAACAAACAAACAAAAAAAGCTTTGCCTTAACACACTTTTCCTCTGTGTGCCTTATTATACACATGAGTCAGGTACTGACACTTGCAGTGCAGCATCCATCGAATAGGGGAACTGTAATGAGGCTCTACCTTGGACACAATCAAGGCTTGTCATTTTTACAGGAGACTAAGAGGCCATGGTTACATGTCATTTAACCTGGCAGAAGAACACACTGCTGCTAGAAGGTGGGGAACACACGGACGCTGGCTTTCCTAAAGTACAACAGCTGGCAAGAATGAGCAACCAAATGGAAGGGAAGATCCCAGACACAGGGCAGACCAAGGCAGATAGGTTCTCCTGGTAGCTTGCCCCTCACAGCCTGGAGTGAATCAAGCCCCTCGCCAGCCCCAGGAAGCCAAACTGAGCTCCAGGGCCAGTTCCAGGGCTCTCCCAGCTGCTGCACAGTTAGAGTACAGTTGCCATGTTCTCATCGGCTTCTGCAACACAGAAATGAGCCTGTTTGAAACATCCAACCTCTGTGTTTCTGGAGGGAAATGTCCTGGGTGGAGCTGGTCTGCTACTTCTTTATGTTGCTGTAAAAGTTCTGTAGGTCTGGACTGCCAAAATTGCACCACATAAGCTCAGGACAAGAGGCTGTAGACAGCTGTTTTATCTTATTTGTGCCTTATTTCCAATCAGGCTTCTGCCTGAAACCTCAAAACCACAACATCAGCCACTTGGAAATACGCAATAGCGACCAACAGGGCAGTGCTGCTGGTTTAAGACCAATAAAACATGAAGTTGGAGGGATGCCAGCCAAAGAGTTGATTTCTTCAACATTTTCTACCCAAAAACCCATCTACTGACTTCAGCGGGACTGGTATAACATGTATGGTTGCAAACTCTGAATTATAGTTCCTGGAAATTAGAAATAAAACTTTCGTTCAGCATCGGAAATACAGTTTGGTGGTTGTGCAGGTAACCAACCTGCATGTACACACATCCATATGAGTGAGTGGACAAACCAGCTCCCCCTCTCACCCGCTGATCCACAGATTAGTTTCTCTTTAGAAAAGAAAGTGGTGCCATTGTGTCTGGGGGCGGTTTGTTGGTTGGGTTTTTTGTATAGGTTGATTTTGGTTACACTACAACTTTTAAACAGAAGTGATCACAAAGAGCATGCAAAAACCCTCAAGCACCACTGTCTGTTCCCCAGGGAGCTCTCTGTCACAAGACATGAGTCTCCTTAGAGAAAGGAAGGGAACAGCAAGTCTTTTGCTGTTTGCTCGCTCTCCCAGAAGAGCCTCCCACCCTACAACACCAGCAGGGCGGGAGGAACGGTGTGTATGTAACAGTGCCATCTGGTGATGGCAGCCTGAGGCACAGCCATGTGGGCTGCACATGTGTACCTACATGACAAGTTCAGTACATATTTACCATGATAGCTTCTATTGCAACCAGTATTTTAATTTCTTCCTAGCTGTGGCAGCGGTCTTAAAGCAGGTCACAGGTAAGAGCATTGGCTAATGCCACCACCAATTTGTTGTTGAGAGATGCTTCATGCTCAGAGTGCTGGACTGACTTGTCTCACGGGTGCTGATTCCCTTTATAATCTGTATTCCTTTGAGGGATCAGGCTTCACCTGCTGAACAGTCTCATGATGAAAAGGAGCAATGTTCAGGCAGCACACGGGCATGGCCCCTACCTGGGAAAGACTCAAGGACACAAGAGCAAAGAAACAGGTACAGCTTTGTTTACTTACTAAAGTTGCTCTCTGTAAAGAAAGCAACAAACACAAGTTCTAAAACCCAGAGGCTATAAAGGAAACAAAGAGGCTTGCAGAGAACAGCAGAGTGATCTGGAACAGACAAAGGGTATTTGGTGTCTACAAAGGCCAAGGACAGGAACAGCAACTACGTGAGCTGGGAGAGTGTTCTAGGTTGGCACAGAATGTATAACCGATGGTCATTAATCTCTGCAAGAGAAGGAGCTCTTCTTTAGGGCCATCTGTTCCTAATTACTGCTCCACTCAGCTCTACATCTAAATTGTGTGATTCAAATTCAATTCTAAACCACCCAAGGTGCTAAAGAGTTCGAAAGGCACAGGAATGGGAGTATTGGGGGGCATAAATTGCAGGGTTTGTGGTATTTACACAAGAACACACAATTAGCTCATGCATGAGTGCCAAAACAATACACAGGAGTACTGCATCAGGTCACACACAAGTGCCAAATTAGTTCACCCATGCACACCCAATAAGTTTTTGCAGGAATGCTCCAGTAGTTCATGCATAAGCACCCAATAAATTAATGCATGAGTGCTCAATTAGTATACACACGAGTGCCTAATCAGTCTGTGCATGAGCAGCCAACTATTTTATTCATGGGTACACAATTAAGTCATGCACGAGCACGATTAGTTTATGCATGGATGCTCAACTGGTACATGCATGAGCACCCAATTATAGTTCGGACACGAGCACCTAATCGGTATACGCCTGAATGCCCTATTAGGCCATGCTCGAGTGCTCCAATGCTTCATGCATGAGCCCAAATAATTCACACTTGAGGAATGGATTTTATGCATGAGCATCCAATCAGTACATGCATGAATGCCCAAGGAATTTATGCTTGAGGACCCAAACATTCCACGCATGAGCACTTCATTAACTCACCCTGAATGCTGCAGCGGGTACATGTGCAGGGTTTGGCAGCTGGGGCTGCACTGGTGCCTCTGCCAGGTGCTGGTCACAGTCAGAGCCGGCCAGCTGGAAAACTCGTGGAAACACCCAAAATGCCCCAGAGCATCAGCTCTCAGAGGAGCCCCCAGTACCTCCATTTAGACACACTTAAGAAAGAGAAGCAGCTGCAAGCAGTGGAGACACATGGAAACAGAGACAGCTGAGGAGATGTGGGGCTGGAGATGTGCTCTGGGAAGGAGGCGCTCCATGTGCCAGGAGTGCAGCCCAAGGGATGGGCTCCAGGACAGTTCAGAGGTAGTTGTAACTTTTTCTGCCTGTTTTTTTGCAGAAGTATCAGAAACATCACATCTGGAACCAGGAATAGAAGTTGTCTAGAAACACAGGCCAGCTGTTTGTCATTCTGCAGCATGCCCACAAGAACCCAAACCCAGAGAGTAATGACTGGTAGTCCCTAGAGAGAAGTCTCACTCTAACAAAATGTGTTGGCTTAAGAAGGATAAAGGATGAAGCTCTACAGCCTGTGCTACACAGGAGCTCAGATAAGATGATATAATGACACATAGCAGTCGTAAAATCTATGGTCTTATCAGTCCAGCTTGCTTAGGTCTCTTAATCACTGCTAAGTCCAACTTGTACAACTTTCCCTGTTCAGGCACAGAGAAAACAAGGTGGTATGTATTAAGCCTCACTCATGCCAATAAAAATGTACTACGGGAATGAATGTATTTATTGACTCTCAGCAGTGATGCCAATGGTTTTGGCTCAACTACGGTTTCCTGACTTTGGACACAGGGTCACAAATCTCAAAGACTGCTGAATCTTGCCCTGGAGTAAGAAAACTCTGAAGTCCGAGCTGGAGCTGGCTGCCACAGGGGATGGAAAGCAAAGCTTAGGTGCCCTTGAAACAGAAAATCAGAAAATTACCATTATTGGAAATCTTTTGGATTCTGATTTTATTTATACCTCTCTGCCAGCTCAAAATCAGGGACCCTTTCCCCAGTCTGAACATACTCTGGCCACAGAAGCAACCAGTTTTACATCTCTCCAAGAAGTATAAAATCTTTCTCAATTCTTAAGCAAAATTCATAGATACTGAACATTTCTTCATCTGTTGAAATCTCTGCTGTTAGTGCTGAAATGTAACCTATCAGAGTTTGCATTTAAGGAGACCATCAAGAGTCTGTGGTTAAATCCTCAAGGGGAGATAAGGCACCTGAACACCTGTGAATGCCTGAATGTACAGGTTTTCAGAAAAATCTCTTTCTGCTCACAGTACTTTACACAACCATGCGCTGTATGGAAAGCCACTGAACAGCCACCCCCACCTTTTTCAAGAAACGTCTCTCCCCTTTTGTCCTCCCTACCTACATGGGAGCTTTTCAGAGGAACCCAGCCAATAACCCTGTGCACTATTAACAACGTATTTTGGACAAAGAGCAATGTTAGCTACAGGAAAAACAAAACAAACAACAACCACCCCCCCACACACATATAATTAGGTTTGGATGTGATGTCATCAGTGATATGAAGCATCATTAAATATATCAGCCCAGCTAATGAATTGCAAGCTATAGTTCTGCAGACAATCTTTACATAGCTGATTCACGAATCACTGGCATTAATTCTCAGATTTGAGTGTTGTTGAGTCTCCAGATGAAACAGAGAAGAAAAGGATGTTGCAAGAAAAACAGCAGGATGATTTAGCAGCCTGCTGTCTCAGTTGTTTTTTCAGCAGAGTTTTGCAAGTAGGCGAGAGGATGCCCTGTTACACGTACACTTAGTGTGCAGACTCGGCGGTTGAGAAATAATACGTCCTAGAAACAGAGGTTCAACCTACTGCACAGAGATGGAGAGAGCCCACACTCCCGCTCCCTCTCGAGACAGAACAGCAAAATTCAGACCCACACATGTGGAGCTCCTTAAGTATTCACCTGACTCCAATTACCGCAGCATCTAATTGTTATTTTGCAGTGCAATATACTCTAGGTGCATTGATCCCCACAATATTGCCATGTAAGATGGAAAATACTTTCATAGCAGTTTTACAGATCAAGAGATTCATTAACTTGCCAAAAGTCACAGAAGAAACCTGTGGGATAGCAGGGACCTGAACACCGGTTTTTCACGCTTCACATCAGTGTCAGGAGCTTGTACTTCTCTTCAGAGCTGCTTAGTGAAAAGTGTCTTTGCTGTGGCTGTTAAATTCTCTCCTTATCAAACAAGTAATTTGTCTGTAGAAAGATCATGCAAGTGTGCAAGATGTGCCCATAAACCATGATGAGGTTATTTCATTTTCAATCACAAACTCCAAACATTCCAGAGTTAAAAATAAAAGTAGGGTTTTTTAGCTCTACAGTGCATGGGGTTTGTTCCAGAAAACGTTAGTTCTGCCCTTGTTTTAAGAAACTAATAATTTTGTTCTTATCATTTGTACACAAGGTGTTTCTATGGGTGTGTTTGGCCCCAGAACTGCTCTGGATCAGGCAGCAGCTCAACACATCCTTGCTGGCAAATGAATCTCTGCACATTTGGGAGCTACGAGCTTGAATGAAACATAAATCTCCTCCAGTGCGAGTGCCTGGACTCTTCTCCAGGTCTGTTACAAAGCAGATAACAAGAGGGGTCACTGAATAGTACAGAAGAAAAGTTTGTATGAGGCTGGAGTACATCAAGCTTTACAGTAAGACATAAGCTTTGGGATTTTTATTTCCAGTGCACTTGGGCTCTTGTAGAAGCATCAACCACGGGACAAAGTGAGGAAAAGATTCAGCAACTGCTTCCAGGCTGTGTAAAGGCACAGGGCTGGGTGGGCAGAGCTGCACACGTTATTCTGTGTCACAGCTACACACACACAACCTGCCGGACAATCAGTCCCGGCTCTGAGTAGCTGCACAGGCCCCTTCCTCCTTTGCTCTTCTCAGGGAAGGATCCACACAAGCATGAAAGGATGAAAATAAAGCTCAAAAAGGAAATGCAGAAGTCAAACTCTGGTGATTCCCAGCTCTACCATCACACTCTGCTTCAGACCATTTCTGAATAAGGATCCCAAGAAGAAAACACAGCTGTTGTTAACACAGGCAGTATTTTAAAACATCATTGCAGTCTGTGAAAATGTCTAGAAAAATATGTATCTGCTTTACACTGACACACCTTTTTGTTAAAGCTAGTTGAAGCAAATTGAATGTGTTTCCTCATATTTCTCAATAGAATTATCTGACCCATGTCCCAGGACTTTTTACTGCTTTTCAAGGAATGTAGTGGGTGTTATATCAAATGCCTCCATTAGGCATTGTGAAGGGCTCTTTTTCCACATCTGAAATTCCCTGTACAGGGCAGATCTTTGGAAAAGAAAACATCAGTGAGAAGCTAAATACTTGCCAGAGAGAAGGGCATCACACACTCGCACTTCACTAAACCTGCTTGTATCCCAGCAAACTTTCTTCTGCAAAGAATATTCACTGCTCTGAGAAAGGAAACGCACTTATCAGATCAGTGCTGTTTTCAAAGGAAATGAAAAATGGTGAATGTTTATAACTCAAAGTGTTTTTAATGAGCTTAACTGCCGTCTTTTAGTCTTGGAGGAAGAATAAAAGTACTTAGAAAAACAAGCAGTATAACAGAGATGGTGAGATCTATGGATCCCCCTTGAACCACTCTGCACTAGTACATATTCCTTCACCATCTTCGCCAGTCCTGTTGTGTGGCATGTGGGATAATTGCAGTCTAGCATCGAATGAACGTGCTTTTTGCCAAATACAAAAGAGAGCAGCTAGTATTATACCTGTGTCACCTTCCTGTAGGTTCAGTAAAACACAAGCCACTTGCCGCCAGCCTGCTCACTCTGCTTAACCTTCCTGGGGATTATTCTTGCACAACAGTCTCTGATGACTGCAAAACATGTTCCCCTTTTTCTGCTTCTGTGGCTTAAACACAAGGGCTGTGTTGCAGTTAACAGTGCGGATGAATCCAAGTTTGCAACCAGTTAAAGACAGCGAGTTAGAACAAGAATCTGGGAGTGTAACAATTTCATTAATCATCTTCATTATCTTGGCATACATCAGGAACTTATTAGCAAAACTTAGGAGCTAAGCACAGGAGTATGAATACTCAAAAAACTGCAATTAAAAGAGGACAACACACACCCAAGGGAAGATCAAATAAACACTAATCTGTTAAAAAGGAAAGAAGAATACAGAATATTGGAGAATAGGTTCTTATCACCTGTGTGTACCAGACAGGCAGATCCTTCTGCCTCCACCACACCCAAACAAGTTTCACTGCTCCCCCGTAGCCTTAAACATGGGACGGAGCTCGAGTGCTTTGAGAATCTCATAGGTGAACAGGCAGACACAGTCCATCAGGTAGGCTGGGCTGAAATAAATAGCAAAAAAGACAGAGAGCAGCTGGGCCGACCTCCGGTGGGTTTACTACCCAGAGCAGCACCTCAGCGTGCCTCCAGGATGCCAATATGTCCTTCAACACCTACCAGCCACTATAATAAACGCACTTACAGACTGAAGAGTCCAGTCCCTGCTGTCACTCAGTACGAATTTCTATAAAATCTTGTAAATTTGGACTAGGTAGAAAGCCAACTGCTTATTTGGTTTTAATTATTTTTGTGTGCGTTGTTTGGTTGGTTGTTGTTTGGTTTGGGTTTGGTGATGGTGGTTTTCTGTTTGTTGTTTCAAGACATAGTTTAAAATAGTGTTCTTCCTTAAATTTCACTAATGGAGAAAGTTGGTATTTCACAGTACCAAGGCGGTTTTAGCATCATGAAACCAAGGCCTGTCTGGGTTTACATGGAAAAACTGAGACGTGAAGGGACACTGAGCCATCAGTAGTCCCAAGGTGCTGGGAGGGTGGACGCTGAACTCTGCACAGGCCATTTTGTTGTGGAAACATCAGGCGACAATTTTGGCTGAGCTATGTTGGCATATGCTACAGTCTGACATTCCTAAACATTGCAAAAATTGCCTTTGAATGCCAAGTGACTGGTGTTGCAAGGGTTTTTGAAAGCCCATAGCACAAGGTCCTCTATTACCTTCAACATAACAGTACGACTAGAGAACAGGGCTGCCTCCCTGTGACACACTGAAGATGAAGGGGGATATTCCCAGCAGCACAAGAAGGCAGACTCATGTCCTGGGATTTCAAGTGCAAGACAACATTTCTCTTTCAGGAAATTACATGCAGGGTCCCCATTAACTTCAAAATGGGGAGATCAGCCACCCCTCAGATTATGTTCCTTAACCATCTCTACTGAAAACTGCACTTTCTAGGAACAGCTTGAGAGAACCAGTTGGGCTATTTCTGATTAAGATGAAGTCAGACCTCCAAAGAGAAAACAACCACAGGACATCTAATTAGCTCGTACATAAAGACCATTCAAAAGAAAGAAAACTCCCATTCTGCCTCCTCCTCCAAGTATCCAACAAGTGAAATAATTAAATGTTTCAGATCTAACCTCTTATTTAAACTCATAGCAGTTCACACCACCTTGGGGGTATATAAAATGGCCTAAATATGAGTATAAATAATTATGTGTAATCAAGAATTCAGGCTCCCTTTGCCTGAGGTGGAAAAAAACCACATTTGTTCCAAATCCAAATTCATTTTGGAAATGAATTTTCATGACTGATCAGTGTATCTGCTAATCAACATATCTACAGTCTAGCCCTGTAGCACGAATGCCAAGAACAGACGGTACTGATGACAAAAGATGATACAATCTCCATGTTCATTGAATTTATCAGAGTTTGACAGGTACCCTGTGCAGATAATTAAATGTGATTAATTGGGGTTGGAATCCACCACGCTGAAATCCGTTTCAAAAATCTGGTTTTTCTCCAAGGCAATAGCAGAGAGCAGTGACCAAGCCCCCAGCACACCATCTTTTCATGCACTGCAGGATGTCAAGGTTGTTCTGCTCGGCCAGAGCCCCAGCAGAGCTGTTGTACCTGGGAACAGCAGGTCCTGGCGGCGGCCCGGAGCTCGGACAGCACCGAGCATGGCAGGGGTGACAACAGAGCCTCTCACCACCGACTCGGACCTCTGATAGTTCTCATGTAGATACTATCAATGGTTAATTAGGATTTAAAATCTGGCCTTTCTTACTGCTTCCCAGTTCAATCACCCGCTCGTTAAAAAGGGCTGGTTCACAACTGGAAGCTTCTTGTTAGCTCGTCCTTAACAAATCCCACTTTGGAGTCTACCATTCTCCAGACACTTCTGAGGAAGAGTTGAAGAGATAATATAGATATTAACTTCTGTTTTGCTGCCACTTGCGCAGCCCTTGCTTTCTGCAGCCTCACCAAAGGTAAAGAAACAAAAGCCTAAAGACATGACAACATTTCCAGAGTGAGACAGTCAGTTACTGCAGGTTTGGGTCCTTTGCATTCTTGGCACCCAGCGTTTGCAGCTCCATTTATTAATACAAAAACCAGCACACAGAGACAAGGATTATTTTTCCCATGGCACTTCAAAATATGGTAAAGGCTGAAGAGTGCCTGGAAATTCGCACGGAATGAACCCATCTGACTGCAGTCTGCAGGCTGTAAACAGCAGCGCTGCTGGCAAACAGGAAAATTATTATTTGTAGGGAAGCAATAGCCCAAGTGTGGTGATGTGCTGCATCATGCCTATTTTCATCCAGTTCTAGAAAACTGCAGAAGTAAACGAAGATGTACTAATTATTTAAATCTAGAAATGGAAAGGCAACATCCACTGGCCTCATTGCCATGTCCGTCTACTCCCTGAAAATATTTTACTGTGAACTTCACCACCAGTAGCTCTCACAACAAACTGAGCGCTAAGGTACATGATCCATAACAGGTGCTCAAATTTGGCTCTCGCTACTCAGTTTGTTATGTCAAGTATTGAGACGTGACAAACCTCCTTTTGGGCTCTTCATTCCCATCCACTGACCTCAGCTCTTGTAACATATTTGCTGTGTAAAGTCACCCATGATTCAGTAGCACAGATTAGATGCTGCAGCTCAAAACTGTGGGTCCTGACGTCAGACCTGAGTGCAGAGCTATTGAACTGGGAAACTGAGTATTTGTGCTTCTATTTCCAATAGAGACAATTTAAAGAATCACTCTGGATGTGAAAATCCTAAGTAGATGGGAGAACAGGCTCAGCACATCCACCTCTCCCCATATTGCTGGCTGGTGTCACATCTCCACTGGTGCATCAGGGCAGCTGCACGGTCACCCTTTCAACAGGCACTTTTAGGAAAGCAAAGCTCTGCCACAGACAATCCTGGCTCTGCACAGAATCCCCTGTTAGCTTTTCTAGCTCAGCACGCTGCTGCATATCCACTTGGCACAGCCAAAGGAAAGTGCACTTTATCCTGCATCCGTCAGCATCACTGACAAGCAGATTCCACATAAGGGCATGAAATAGCACATATCAGGGGCAAGGTACGTGCAAGAAACGTGTGAGATTTAAACAAGAACTTCCATCTTTGCACTGTGAGGATGGACTTGAAATGCTGCTCAGGAAGGGGAATGATTTTTCCAGAACTGCTAAAGCAGCTTCTACAGAGCGAGAGCAAATTTTCCTCTCTCCGCGCAATTTGTAACACACAAGTGCCATGAACAGTGCTGAGCCTTCTGCACCTCGTCTGAGCTCTCATTCGCATCAGACATCTCTGCAAAGAAATGCAAGCTCCCTGTTTCCCAAAGGAAGAAGCTCAAATAAAACAGCAGCACTTCAAGCTGAAGTGGAACTTTTGAGAGGCCAAGGTCACGTATGGGCAGAGCAAACAGGGCAGCAAGTGCCCGGGCTCGGGGTGGCGCTTGGGTTGTGCAGTGAGCTTTGCTGCCGAACGCCCACAGCGTCTGAAGCTGCCCCTTGAGCTGGGCTGTGCCGAGCCCGTCAAACAGCTCTCACAACACTGGGCTGAGACTCAAATCCACGTTTGCTGTAAAGTCCTTCATACTGTCATACAGAAACCTATCTAAAAAACCCTCAAACCAAAACACAACACCCCACACCAGTACTGCTACTGAAATAGTACAAAAGCCAACAGTTACTCTTCTGGGGGTCACTTCTCCCTTTATACGTGAGAGGCAGAAAAATTTAAAATACCTGACTGACTAAATTAATGCATTTGCAAAGGCATGCATTTAAATGCACACATATGTGTATGTGGACACTGCTCTTTGCCTTTTCTTTCAATTTCCAGGCAATTCCACAAGTTCTTAAGGCCTCTTTGGCTTTAAGACTATATATGAACCCATTTCTGGTGTAACAGATGCTTCCAATTTATCCTTCAACATCACGCCTAGAAATTGTCACAACTGGATGCCTGTCGGAACAGGGATGGGCACAGAACAAGCTTCAGAGCTGCTCTGCCATTCAAAACAACATCAACTATTCAAAAAGAGCAATAAAAATCAAGACAGAAATCACTGCTCACTAACACGCTGCAGGGAGAGGGTAAAGCTGCAACAACTTCACAGGAGTTGAAATTCAGGCAGAGGAAAAGAAGAACCAAAACCAGTTTATTAGTGAATCACAGACACAGAAGGAGAGACGGTGAGCAATGGAACAGCACGTGGGGGAGCCCTATTGGAAAATAAATGCACACATTATCATGTATAGAAAATACAAGAAGTGACACTGAAACAGAGCTACTCCAAACCAAATATTTCTGCAAATAAAAACATCTTTAAATTATTTTCTTTGTATGGAGTCCTCATGGCTGGTTTTGTGTTTGCTCTATGTGACTATTCCAGCAAATAAGGTTGTAAGTAGGAATGTTGTAAACAAGAGCATTTTAATCATATGTTGGCATATACGCAAAGAATTCACACACAAAAGCATTTTCACTGAAATCCTAAGAGTTACGTTCATCCAGTCCAAGAAGAGAAACAAAATCGAACGTGTAAAATGAAACAACATTTATCCAAATTT
Source organism: Patagioenas fasciata (assembly GCF_037038585.1). Taxonomy (NCBI): domain Eukaryota; kingdom Metazoa; phylum Chordata; class Aves; order Columbiformes; family Columbidae; genus Patagioenas; species Patagioenas fasciata. Next base: position 3,837,340 of record NC_092537.1, on the reverse strand, counting down.
AAAATACGTTATTGCCAACTCCAGCCATTCAAATGTCATCAATGAAAACCTCTGCTTTCTATTTTTCTCATGGAAGCTGATATTAATGACTTGAAACAACACACTCAAAGAGTTAGGCATGGACAAATGTGGTAGTGGCCAAAACCTTGTGTGTCTTTTCCCAGCAATTGTACCAGTACCTCTAATAAAAGGTACTACCTCTCCCAATAAAACTTTCCAGCACCCTAGCGAGGTAGGTGGAGAAAGGAAGAAGGAATTAGTCTGAAAGATGTGCTAGAAAGATCATCATTTACAAAAGGCAGAGAAGTTCAGCAACAGCTGGAACCCAGTTGCTGGAAAATAAATGGAGCTCTTGGCTGAGAGATACCTTAAGACTGTCAGAGTTACTTTCCCAGTAGCTGATCCCAGTGGTCTACAGAGTATGAGGCAATGAAAACATTGATTTGCTTTAGGAGGAATCACTGAATTATACACTAGTCTCAGGATATCAAGGTGCAGTAATTAAACAATGAATTCTAGACCTGCAGCAATTCCGTCTTGGAAAGGTTTCTGTTAAATTCACTGACAGCAGGTGCCTTTCTCAGCTGATTCCCAAAAAAAATTCACAACATACAAAACACCACACAACCTGATACAAAGGAATGAACAATACAGGCCCTTCTGTGGGATAAAGTCTGATTAACAAAGACATGAAAAAGAACAAAGTTCAGTCTAAGTCTTTTTCCAGATCTGGCTCCTTTTGGAGCATCTCGGTCCCTCAGGTCACCCCGCGCCCTGCTGAGGCTCCATGGGGAGCCGCTCTCGCCTCTCTGGGTACATTAACCAAGAGGAGCTGAATACAGCCCCGGCGCTCTGCACATCGCCAGTGGAATCCCTTGAAAAGGAGCAGAGTTTGTTTTAATTTTCTCAGATTATTTGGTTCCATATTTAACAGAAGTAGTGGAGACGTCAAAATATGAAGTGAGTCATATACCGCAGGTTTTATTTGCTTCTGCATTTTTCTATATAAATAGTAAAAAAAGCAATTTTTAGTATTTATTTCTCAGCACAGATAAGGGAGTTGCCATGGCTACCGGTCTCCAGTACCACGGTTTAAAAGGACAAAAAAAGGAAACCAGACTGAAGCTTGAAATAGGCTGCTCTGCCCAATGCTCACACCATGTGTGTTATGATAGGAACAGGGGACTGAAATCGGTCAGACTGGAAAAATACAACACTGAAAACAAAAACAAGAAAAAGGAGTCAAAAAGGTACGTGAGCCACGCACACAACTTTGAATTCAATATATTTCCAAGTACGCAAAACATCTCAGTTGATGCTTCATACACTTTATTTTCTGATATACTGAAGGCCTTTAGACAGATGCTTGAACTATTTGGTTGATGCAGTACGAAGGACTCTGTATACCAGAATTTCCACTATGAATAGGCAAATATATATTCTTGTATTTCAGAAGCTGAGCAAAGGAGGCGTTAAATAAAGGCCTGAGAAGAACGTGTGAGTGTGATTAATTTTCTATTGATATACACATTGTTCACAAAAACATAGCCTCATTTAAACAGTGTAATATATTTAGAGGAGGAAAAAATTACCCGGCTGCGCGGGATGATGCGCTTTCCGATTCATTGTCATATGTGTGAGCTGAGTACAGTGATAATTTATTGAGAAAAAGAGATTCTTTGTGCTTATACAATTGGGACTTGAGTATTTAAGTCATAAATATAACTGTGAACCTCCACAGCTCCTCTAATAGCAACCTTATATTCCCTTGGTACTGATAGCCAGTATTTAGAACGCATTTGCCCATCAGGCGACAGGCCCCATTGTGTACATGTCTGAATACCGCTCAGCAGCGATGGGGAAGGCTTGGTCTCTTCGTATGATCTGCCTCCTAATTTGTCTCATTCCGAATTTTCTCATTACTTTAAATCATATGAGCAAAGAACAAGAAGATGCCCCCTTGGCAATGCCAGCAGCATCAGCAAATTTTAACAATAGTGTGTTTGTGTGCTTTTCAACCTCATGATGGCCGCTGCGTGTTTGACTCAAGAGCCTGATATTTGCTGGAAATTCTGTATTGCCTGAAGCATAATCTTTGTGGAATAATTACAAGTATGAATTGTTTCCAAAAGCATCACAAAAACATCTCTCTGAAATACGAGGGGACAAACAGGTTTTTTATATATTTAAATTTTAAACAGCCCTAATTATACAAGCAAAAATGATCTTTCTGTCCCTCACTAATTTATCCCCACATGCCACTCAGCCACAGACCAATGAATTGCACAAGTATTGCATCCTGTGCAGTGAAGCAATTTTTCCTCCAGCTACTAAAGCATCGCCTTCTGCAGAGATCTGACAGTTCAAAGTGTGCGTGTTATTTTAATGAAATACCATGATAGCTCGTTAAAGAAAGATGGCAGCAGAGCTGTGGGTTCTCTCCAGTCCCCATGTTATGTATACAAATGAACACTCCCTCTCTTCCAAAGGGTACAAGCAGAGTTCAGCTGAGACAGATGTTTGCTGCATCGATTGTTCTAACAACCTCCCTGGCAGCCGCCAGTACAGGCTCTGATTACCACAGCTAAACCCAGCTTACGGGTCACTTGGGAATTATGATTAGACCATATATATTTTTCTTAGAAGGCAGAAATCTGGGATAGGATGAGTAAATTTTGGCTTGCTAGAAGCTTTTTTTATTTTTCCTCAGGATGGAGATGCTCCAGTTTCTAATGAATAATACTTTGTAAATGGTTAAACGTGGATGGGAGAAGGGGGGAGGGCCAAAAACCAGCGAACAAGAAAAGCAAGTACTGCATACTTGTAGACTGCATTCTGCAGTGCTTGCTGGAAAACAACATGGGGACTGACTTCGGCAGAATGAGACACACAGGAGAAGCACCTGAACAACCCCCAGTTCAATGGGAAAGGACACAGAGGAGCTGTGCAAACACTCCACCTACAATTTTGAGAACACCAGTCCTGAGAGTTGGCAGCCTCGGTCTCCCAGTTCCCCACGATGCTCTGGAAGCTCCTCCAGGAAGGGCACTTGTAGGAACAAGATCCAGGATTGTCAGGGCTGAAGGATTGTGGAGTTCAACTATCATCCTGTGAGTATCGCAGGAGGTGACAAACATATACATGCGTTTTATTCCTTGCTATATTACCAGCTTTGTAGGCTATGTTAGCAACTCATCAGCCTCTCCTTGGCCTCATTTCCCAATTAACTTTTAAAAAGTCTGTGGTTTCTACAGAGACAGGTACAATCAAATTATCCAGATCTTTGCCATTACAAAGTTCCTCAACTCTGTTTTATATCAGCGAGGAATTTGGCTTAGCATTTCTGCTGGAATAGTTCATTGCTGTTGCAAACAAAATAGTGGAAAATGAAGAGAGAAGCTGAGCGATTAAGACCCTTAAATAATAGATGTTTAAATGCTAAAAGCATGGCATGAGCGACACAGTTAAACACTTCGGCCAAGGAGATGCCCAGGAAAAGGCTCCAGAACAATAAGAAAATGGCTTGACTGGAAAAAATGCCAGAAGTGCCTGAGGTAAGTGGCACCTCTCAGTCCCTCAGTTGTCTGTGTTTCCACCCTGAACGAAGAAAAAGTTGAAGGGGAAATAAGATCATAGTTATTCACTAGATTTACCTTGAGAGGTGTAACTGAATGGAAGAGAAACCATCATTGTCATTATCACCCAGATGAAGAAAAGCACCTGAGAGCCTGAAGCGCCTGCCAGGCCAAGGGGAATCACCAATGTCCTCCGAGCTCCTATCGAGACGCAGCAGGTGCAGCTCCACAAAGAGAAGTTGGAGCAACTGGGCAAGGTTTTGCTTCACTGAATTCTTAAAAGTTACCAACATTTTGCTTAGAAATTACATGCTTAAAAATGCCACTAATTCTTTTTCTAGACATTAAAAAAAAAAAAGGACTTAACTAAAATGAAACATGTTGGGGATTTGTTTGTGTTAGTAGAAAAAATACGAAGGGGAGTTGAATCCCAGAAGATTTCTTTGCTTGCTTGTTAGAACACTCAACTGACAAAAAAACCACACACCAAAACACCCAAGCTCCCCACAGGGCTCGAGGTGCTGAGTCAGGACACAGATCAGGCTCCACCAGCACGTTACTGCACCGGTTGGATGAAGGTGCCTTCAGGATGAGTCTCAATAAAAGCTCTAACTCATCACTCTGCCAAAACACTTTAAATTACTCATCGCTGCACCTGTGACTTCCCAGTTTTCTTAGCTTTTTCTCACCGCACAGCTATAAAAATGAAATGTCTTTACCCTGTGTCACAAATGTGAGGCATGGAAAGATGACCTGAGTGGCCAACAGTCCCACAAGTTGTGGTGCCCGATCAGAAACCAGACCCAGGTTCCCCATGTCAACGTGGTACTTGGCAAAGGGTTTGCACCTAGAACAGCGGTTGAACTCCAGCATCACCAGGCACTTAATGGAATACAGAAAGCGTTCCTGAGTGGAGTGCCTTGCAAATAAACCACTGCTGTTGAGATTGCCTAAGCCTCACATACACTTATACATATGCTCAAGTGATCCAATTAACAGTGCTGCCTGATTTCCAGCGTGCAGCATTTCTAATGTATCTCACCTTACGAGCAGAATTTAAGCTTGAAAATAAACTGATCTTTTTGAATATCCTGAAAAAAGATTTGGCAGTTGCTTCTACAATAGGATCTTTCTAAATTAAATATGAATAACAATGTGAATACTCAGTTGACAGAGAAAAGAAAAAAAGCCACTAAAGAATTCTTATGATTAGGATTTATGACACAGTTTGTATCCTAATTACTGTAGAATCTTCTATTCCCATTCTTTTTTTAATTACAAAATGTTATCAAATTCAATAATATATTCACTATTGAAATCTGTGCTTTGATACAGCCCCACAAAAAGCCACCAGCATAACGAGAAGGGACACTGAGAATCCCGACAGCGTCCTCCTCCAGGTCATTCATTTCCACTGCCACGACGAGGAATTCCTGAGAGCATCCTTCTGGGTTAAGGTGTAGAGTTCATTGATTTATATATACACTCATTTACAATAAACTGAATCTACCTACATAAAGGTTATAAAATACCAATTCCAAAGAGACTTTTTATTCTGTTAATCCAATAATGCACTTTCCTTTTATTTTTTTTGCCTTACTTGATATTTTTTCCACCCATATTTTAAGGCAATTTCATGACAAGTAAATCCAGGCAATAAATATTTTTGTTGAGCCTGACCTGTGAATTATCAAATCTACTGACACACTGACACAGCGCGTTCCTCCTGCCACGCAAAATTTACCACATGCAACTCGAGCACCTCTGAGCAGGAAGAGCCCACCATCTTTGATTTATGTGGAAACGCACACGTTCTAAAGCTGCAAAGCTGCAATTCCATTTTGTCTTCTGCTGGGCGTGTTTGATCAAATCAGAGCTTGCAAACCAAGCTCTCTACTGCAGTCTGCGCTTGAGAGGGGAGAGAGTTGTTTTTGTGGGAATGATCTAGCTCGGGAAAAATGCCGAGGTTAGCACACCCTCGTGTAGAACACATTGCCGGCATTACTTGGCGCTGTTGCCTGCAGGTCAGGCTGCAGCTCGTGTCAGCAATCTTGGCTGTTTTGGAGGAAGCTCAGCAGGATGATGGAAAAACCTGTACATCCCTCCTCAGTGAATCCTCCGCTCCTCACCCTCTGGACACCGGCAGCAGTACCAGTATAATCGGATGGTCCCGCTCACCTGGGCTAGAACATCTAACACTATTTTTAATAATAGTTTCCTCTCAGGGAAATAAAAGATTTATTTAAAGTTTCTTTGGTACATCCCAAAAACTCGTGAGGCATGAGAGAAGAAATAAAGTACTAGTACTCAGAGGAAAAGCAAGGGCATATGGAGACACGTTACAATGACTTGGTTAAGTGGCTTCTTAGAACTGAAAATAAATCACATTAATGTGCTGTGACCAGAAGCAAGTATGCCTTGATACGTTGCTACATATAATTTCAAATTCAGTGCAGCTAAACCATGACGCACATCCACGTGTTGCAACATCACCTCTTCCAAAGGGTGCCGAGTATCCCAGGGAGCGTGGCAGAGGCTCCAAGAAACCGCAACACAGCAGGTGAGGCTGAGCTGGGAGAGCAGGGACCGCGTCCTGCGCTGAGCGGGCGGGGAGGGACAAAACAAACACAGGAAATAAGAACAGGACCAAGATTCAAGAAGGGAAGCTGCTCTTGCAAACCACAAGGTTGTCTTGATGCTTATTGCTCCAGTGAAGGAGTGCTTAACACCAGAGAAAAGCAAGATTCAGAGTCTCCTGCCCCAAAAACCAGACTCTCGACTGAAAACATCATTTCTGATGCATCGGCAGCGCTGGGACTGGGCACGCAGCCGAGTTCTGCTTCTATCCACGGGAGGGCAGAGCCGCTCACACACGTTACTCATGACACAAGCACATTTTTACATAGTATTAAGAAGTCTGTAACTTAAGTACCAAATATCTCTTGCACAGTTTCAAACAGCTTTGGTTAGAGGAAGCAAAACTCTTGTCTTTTTAAATAGATGGCAGACAGAGGAACAAACACACAACTTGGTTCTTAGAAGAGATCTGCAAAAGAGAATTAAACTGAACTCTAAACTGCAGCTGCAGCCCCATAGCCAGGATTAGGAAATTCCAGGAACAGATGACTAAGGTGGCAATGAGATGGCAGGAACAGTATTTACCCAGGAGAGGAAGAAAGGGCTATTTACACCATGGAACTAGGGTTCTTCCCAAGCATAATCATAAGGGCTTTGTAAAAAGAAAAGGCAAGTACAAAACTTCCCCAATTAAAATAAAACACCATGACAAGGAATGCAGAAAATGTAATTTAACTTCACTATATTAGGAATGAAGTTACTGAGATTTGTTTGCATAGAGATTGAACAACCAGCCCTTACATACACAAATCTTCAAAATAATTATCTAACATAGCTAAACTATTTTTATTTTAAATCTTCACTAGGTGTGCATGCTTGCATGTTGTTATTTTAAAGAAGTAATCGACTAAATGCAGCTCTCAGCAACCACAGTGATTCCAGCTCATGTTATTCCTGTCACTGATGGAACAGAGAAAACTCAGACTACAAACCATATGTACACTTCTGCTTCTCATACTTAAAAATAACACCTCAAATCTATTTCCACTTACAAAGATTTTAAGCTTTTTACTCCATATGGAGTAAAAATGTTAATCTGTTTATTCACATTATCAGGTCCATCAGATCCAACTCAGACAAGAAAATAAAATGAAAGACACCATGCAGACCAGAGCACTAACACAGTGCATGAATTCCTCTAGTAAAAATAGAATAATGTCCTTTTTACAGGGCAGTTACATTAGTTTATATTATTTTCATAAAGCATATCCAAGTTCTGCATTTGGCACGCATTATTCAGCAGCCAGCAGAAGAATTAAATAAATCAATATAGTTGGCAGTGTGGAAGTCTAAACAGCTGCCCTAAGTAGTTATGTGTGCAAACATGCAGCTGCCTGCGTTGCTAATCTGTGCAAACATGCAAATGTGCATGTAGCAGGAAGGTTTAAATTAAGCCAGGTCAGGTTAAAATACCGCAGGTATCAGAACTGAAACAAATACTCCACTGTGGAGCATTTCAAGGAGGCCAAACTTTTCTTTGGCAGCTCCAGTTTTTCCACCTGCCAGGTTGTAAGGTTCCTTGTGCATTTTAGCTGAACACGCATTTCTCTTCTGCTGGAAAGTCCAAGGAAATGGCACAGGAGGCAGGGCTGTTACCTGGGGTGAGGTAACCCCTCCCCTGCTTTACTACAGACAAAGCAGAAGCGAAATACGGCACAGGAAAGAAGCTCCAGACATCCTGAAGGTCTCTGCCCTGTGTCATGGAGGAAGACGCCTCCTTTGCTGACACGTGCCCCCGAAGGGCCCGTCCCCACCACGCTGCCAAAGCCTCTTTGCCTTTCTTCAACACATTCGCTCACTGGTTATTTCAATGGGCCCTTTTGTGTTCTGCCTTCAGGACTGAGACCATCTTAAAGCTTATCTTCCAAGATGATTTAGACCTTTAGTTTGGGGGAAATGCTGTTTGAGAAGGCAGTGGTCACTGCTAACTTCAGGTGAAGAGGGATGGATGGTATCTTGTTTCCCCCATATCACCTGTTAGATAAAAAGCTCTGCCTTGTCAGCGTGATGGTTCTGGACATCATAAAAAAGTAGTACAAACATCTAAGCGAGCCCCTCTCCCCTCCAGGCTCACCAGGTCTCAGCCAATGGACAAGACAACACACAGAGGCAGATGAAGTTCATGCAAGACGATGCTAAACCACTCCTGAAGAAATCTGAGCTTGAGCCAAGATCCACAGAAGTCGCTGTGAAACACTGTTCTGCAGGAGGTGTTGGATGGGAACTATACAGTTCATCACTCATTATTATGTTAAATGGAGGGGGATAGTAATTCCAAAACTACGAGCCTTTGGGATATGATTCTTTACATGGAGACAGAAGATTTAACATTACAGGCATGATTTAATACTACTTTTACAGGCAGGTGTAAACCAGGAGCAAACCTATTGAAGTCAGTGGACTTACGCCAGTGTAAAACCTGCACAGCTGAGAGAAGAGAAAGGGTGAACATTAAATGGAGATAGCAGAGGCAAGGATTTTGAGAACTGCCTGTAGAAAAATGTTCACACATACTTTGCACACATCATTGCTATGATTAATTTCTTGTGCATGCATGAAGTACTCAAAATGTGGGCTTGAACTTGCTAACTCCAGTGGTATGAGAATAGACTCACAGCAGATCCTCAGCTGGAGTAAATCAACATAACCCTACTGAAGTCAAAGGAGCTACATCAATTTATAGCACCAAAGATCTGGTGCGGAGGCATTCAAAAACCACATGAGGAAAACAAACCCACCAATAAACAAAAACAAGAGGAAATACATTGAACGGAATGTGCTTTTCTATCCTAAAAGGAAACTTGGGTTTTCTTTCCCTAAAGATGTACTTATTCATCCTGCTCCTCTGGGAGTTGCTCACAAAGCCTTCTTACATTGCTGTCCATTTAGTGTCAGATTTCGCTCCCACCAGCCACTCAGTTTAGGGGCTCCCTTGCTGATTAAGAGACTTACAGTAATTCGGTAACAGTCCAGATGCTAGACACTGCCTCTCTAGGTAGCTATTTGAGGCCTGGTAATTTAAAACCTTTTATTTAAACCCCCGTCATCTTCCAAAATACAACTGTCGAGACCTAACTCACTGTGCTTTCAAATTACTGAAAGCAGCAGGTGGGCTATAAGGAAGCAATTTGTTATAAACAAGATGCTGCCTACATAATGGTAGCTGTTTAATCCCTGTGGTGGTTAATGGCCAGCGTGCTGGCGAAGAGTGCAGAACAATTTATGAACTCCAAAATATGTTTTTTGTAACAGAATTCTGGCATCCAAGAAGAGTAATGTGATATATGGAGCCAACTACTCTGATTATGCCTCAACCCTTCTCGTAGAGCCTGAAGGAAAGATTTTAGGCTATTCATGACAGAGGGTTGTAGAGCAGTCTAATCTTCAGATTGGAAACACCTTGAATCCCTGGGGTCAGTTTAGCTTTCCATCCTCTCAGCGTACAATGGGAGCATTGAGACTGGGAGGCATTTCTGAGGATGAAAGCCCTGCAAACTGTACTGGAAGGACATCTTGGATTAGACCATACAAATACAAATCAACAGGCTCCATGTTGCTTACAGACACCCCCAGCTTGGTGGCACACACAGGTGCTGCCCAGAACCCTGATCTTCCTCCTCAACAATTCCAAGAACTATTTTCTGTTAATGTATTTGAATCTTCAGCATCTTTCCTCAGAGTCTCTATACGTGCTTCTAGGCAGTGACATATCCTCCACTTTGAGGAAAGAATATGTTTCAGATTTAACTAATGATTCTGAGTCCCTCTGAATGCTCTCGTCCCAGCAAACACACCAGGAACTGACCATCACTCACCAAAAGGAAGGACTGTGAAACACTTGCGAAGTTTTAGGCCACAATAAACATTTTTAACTGCCTTCTTACATTATTATAAAAATGATGATAAATGCAACATTCATTGGTCAAAGACTCACAAATGCTTCCATCCCTAACACTTTGGACAGGTATCAAAAGAAAACAGATCATATCGTTGAGACTCTCTGCGCTGCAATTGAAGATGGAAATGTAACAAAACAAATAGCAGCGTTGGTTCATACAGCAAACTCAGTAGAAAAATAGTATTAATAGCCAACACTGAAAAGTTCGTTCTGTCTCGGTAGAGGGTTCAGTAAACAGCCGAGCAAGGATCTTGAGCTGTACTAAAAATGCATCATTGAAGAGCAGCACTGAACAGAGGACAGCAGAGGATTTATGGATCCTGCATTTGGGGCTGAACCAGGACTTTCCAGTGTGCATGGCAAAAAACCCAAATGTACAGAAGAGGAAACAACCCCACAAAGAGAACAAGGGAAAGCTTGCAAGTGATGTCCCTTCTAAATGAACTGGAAAGAAAATGCACTTACCACTTTGACAGCAAATCACAAGGTAATTGTTTCTTCCCACAGACATTATTGTAACATAGACAAAAATTGTTCACCATTAAACAAAGTTTACTCAGTGGCATTTTTACTGTTCTGCTGATGGTCCAGTTAAGAAAACACTGAATAAATTATGAAACAATAGAAAGAAGATGGCTCTTTTTAAGCAGTGTTCGATATAACAATTTTAAAAGGCTATAACACAAGTTTATTGAATTTGGCAGGGCTTATAAATCCTAACTCCCATTACTGCACTGCAACTTAAAAAGAAATATTCTTCAATTTATCATTGGAAATTTCAAGTTTAAGTGGTCCCAGTGCAAAAGGATAATTTGCTCACATGTTTCCATGTACACACCACAGGTCAAAGCTCTGGCCAAAGGCAGCAGCACGTCCTGGGCATGCGAGACATTGGTCTTCACACAGCCAGTCCACCAAATAGTTCTCATTTGAGATCTCACTGGCAGTGTTAGTGTGTTTGGGTTTTGGTTTTTTGTTTGTTTGTGGTTTGTTTTTAAGAATTCAGACCCTCTTGAACCAAAGACCAACAGGAGCTGCTGAATAAAAATCTGCAGATCTTTAGCAGTTTCTGAATCAAGACAATGAAAGCTTCATTGCTCCTAATTTTATATATATAACCGCAGGAAAGATAAACTGCACTTTCCCTGTGACGGACTGACTGGTAAGCGGAGAGTTTTACAGGGACTAGGCTGTGACATCTGGTTTTAAATCTAAAAAATGCTTTCCAGAGTTATGTACTCTAAAACTACCTTGAACAAAATGCAGCACCATTTAAAAAGAGAGATGAGAATATCCATAAAACAGTGACAAATCTGTTCCCCTAGAGACATAAATAGTTAAATTAGAAGCTTGAAGTTCATCACTGGTGTTTGCGTGAACACACACTAAGTCAACTGGCAAGCTGCACGTTTCTAGCAGAAGATCAGTGGTGTTGTGAGGACTCTCGGGCTGTACCGGCATCTGAACCCCAGCCTTCGTTTAAGAGCTTTCTTTCAATACGAGCAATAATATTTGGACAGCTCCAATAGAGCAGGATTTACTGCTCTGCCTCCACAGCCCTCCTCTCTAGAACGAGTGCTTTTGCAATACTAATGGTTTTTTAAGCCTTCTTTTCTTGGTGAGGCACAGCTAGAGTAGCAGCTCTGCCCAAAGTCACGTGAAGCGAGAGGAAAGTGCTGTTCCTGCGGGTCACACTGAGAACACGAGGCAGCCCAAGAGCTGCATTCGCACCACGATTCCCAGCTCTGAGCCCAGAGCTGCTCAAGTCGCTGCAAGTCTCTCTGCCGACTGTCACGGGCAACAGACTGGGACCCTTTGGCCTCAAACCACGGGTTACTCCTTGGCACAAGCCCGAAGGTAATTGCAGAGCAACTACGCTTCTTACAAAGCAGCACGTCACAACAGCCAAATGTGCTTCATGTGGATTGGGAATGTGCAGTGCACTAAAAAGCACAATCCCCATTGTTATGACATTGTTGAAACCCTCAGAAATTTGAAAGTGCAGTCTGCTGCTTTGAAACACAGCTGAAAAACAACCTCCCCGTGCACGTTTCATGTCACATCCCCTTGTTATTCCAGGGTCATTTATTGTCCAGGATCCATAAGTTGTTGTTGCTTAGGTTTTCTAGACATGACCAAACGAAGCACACCAGGTCCCTGCTGCTTTCTCACCTAAAAGTACTGATTTCTTTTCTTTTTTTCATTCAGGTAGACTGACAAGGACTGAGAGTTTTTGTGTGAAAACGGATAAAATTATGTTAAACTATGGAGATTTTGCTCTAAACTTCCATTTTGTTTATTTCAAAACAAATATTTCCCATGAAAAGCACTGAACTCCTATACAGCTGAGAGTCCTGCTGTATTAGCCCAGACACTGGCTGTATGCTTCCATCTCTTCTGAAATGTGCTCTAAATAACACATTGAGACATTGTTAGACTAAATGCAAACAGAATATGAGCCTTGAATGCGCTCTACATATTAAAAAAAGGATTCCTAGAAGTTGCACTTTATGGGACATATCACACACTGCTGACGTCCTTGGATGCTCTGCCAGAGCCAAGATTAATCGCCCATTTTAAAGCCTGAAATGTTTAGGAACTGAAACGCTTGCTCTGATGGCCGAGCTCCCTCGTGTTCCACCGAGATCAATGAATTTGAAAGCACTTGGCATCTTACACAATGGGTGAGCTTTCCTCCAGCTACCAAATCTTGATTAGTCCAAAATAGAAGAATTTCGAACACAGGCTTGGAAGAACATAGAGGAAAATGTGAGCTGTCATGGAAGAGGAATGAATCTCCCTGCCAGTCACAGTAAATCTCTTCTCTGCCTCTCTCATCAGCTTCCCCTTCTCCCCATGACCCCAAGGGATAAAAAAGAACAAAAAACCAAAAAAACCTGATCTTAATGGACAAGACCAGACCACCTGACAGTATATTTCTGACCAGCTATGCACAACCTCCTGGGAATCTCAACAAACATCATAAACAAAACCAGGTGGGAAACGGGTTTCATTTATTTTCATTTTACAGAGAAGTTCAGGCTGAAATTGAGTTGTTTACAAAACTACAGGACCTTGAGGGGCCAGAAGAGAAACCTGTGTCAATCTGAAATCCACAGTCTACATCTCACTAAAGCAACAGTATATTTATGTTATGTGCCCAGAATTAGCAATAAAGAAACTCTGTTAAAATACAGAGGCAAAAATCCCCGTTTACACAGCTGCACCAACCCAAAGCATTTTATAAAACTATGCAGTACCTGAAAAATGTTCAGTTGCAGTCTCCTGAAAGGGAGTTTCACAGCAGTTTACAACAGGATGTGAGGCTCATAATACAGTTATAACCACAAATTAATATTTTAAAAGATAGAAGAAGCTGGAGTTAAGCCCAAATAGAAGGATAACTTGCAACATGAGTTCTTTAAAGCTGACAAGTCATTTGAAATTAATGTTTCATCTCACTGAGATGGAGAGTACCCATTTGCACAGTGTGAAGGAGGAGTGTCAGCTACCTGCTCATCCTGGGTGGGGGAACAAGCACGAGCAAAACTTCAGGAGGAAGCACGTGAGGCTCCACATCAGTTGACTGATGCTTGGGAACAAAAATGGGAGCCCTACAATTTTAAAAACCCATTTTTTTTATGTAATATAGAGGAAAACATAGTCCCCTACTTTTCTGATCAACTCTTTCTGCCCCCCAGCCCTTCCAGCACCCTGGATCTTTTGCCTGTTGTGTCCATGTCCTACACTCTGTTTCATATCTAAACTAAACCCCAGGAACAATGATAGCACAGTGAAGCGTTGATCAAGTGCTCTGTAAATATATCAGATAGGCTGAGATCTTCCCATTTGCCCTCTATAAGCTTTGGCTCGAGTCCAGGACAAAGAGAAGTTTATTAACGCGCACACATTCCTACTGGCCTTTGAGCTCTTCGGCAAAAATTGTTTTAAAAAGGCCCCTCTAGAGACTGAATGAGCAGTATTCAAATATTTACATCGAACAACAGAGTTAATTACCCTTCAAGATATGAGTAAGATGCACTTTGCTGCAACCTCAGCAACATAGTACAGCAAACCAGCAATATAAACCATTTTCCGCAATCTGAAGCGGGCGGCTTTCCATCTGGGTCTCAGCTAAGGCAGGAATGTTTCTGTCTACAATAGAACCTCACTAATCAGCACTTCACTAATCCACACATTTTATTAACTTCGCCAAAAACCTCACAGCCTCTCCCTGCCCCTCAGCAGAGATTTAATAGCAGAGACCTCAAGCAAGGGCTTTCATTACCAAAACACATTTTTTAGGCAAATGTTACGTGCATTCGAGTCAGACATTACAAAGTAGTTTGATAAATAATTTGAGCAAAACTAGAGTTGTCAAAGACAGAGCCAAATCTTTGCGTATCTGGAGAAGAAAACCCAAGACAACTTTCTACAAAAGAACATTTTATCAAAAAACACTTAATCCTCAGTATCTCTCAGGATTTGGCCATCTGTGAACAAAATAAATCACACCAATGAAATTTACTTCCTTCTAAGTTAACACTACATTTGCCCACTTACTTACTGGCTCACAGATTCAGGAACTTCCAAAGAAGCCTCCCCTGCAGCCACTTTTGACACTTCATTCTTCCTTTCCCGAGTAGTCTGCATCTTTTCAATGTAAGCCAACAGAAAGAGCAAAGCCAACAAAGACATTTAACTATATGCTGGGATGCAAAGCTCTGTCCATCCCAGTTTCTGAGCTCTGTGTTTAGCAGAGTTTGTACCTCTCTGCCCTGACCATTAGCGCTTCAAGTTCGCGGCTCTGGCAGCTTCATTTGTCAAACCTACCAGATATTATCCACATGCCACACTTAAAAATGAAACTAAATGACAGCACATTGTTCATTCTCCTTCCACTTCCAAGGGCATTTTTAAACAAGTGAGAAGATAACCAAATATACTATAATATCTCCCTGGTTTTTTTCTTCCTCATCAATTATGCTTGCTATTGATATAGAATAGAAATAATACAATGTATAAATTATGTACATGCATTTATAGAGGAACATAAGGGAAATTCATGCACAGAAAACCAATAGACTGGATGGCATTTATATTGATCCATTTCTACATTTTTGTATGAAATATTCAACAACACATAGTAAAGAATGCCATCTAAAGTCTAGAAATGTTATTTTGTTATATCTGTTGTTTTTTTGGCTTTTTACTTGCAATTTCCATTACAACTCAAGCAATTAATTTTAGAAGCATGAATAAGTACATGCAAAGGGCACAGTTTCCATTATTTCCTTCATTCCAGAAAGCTTCTTATAAAAGCTACCATCATCTGTAAGGAACAGGGAAAAAAAGCCAACAACAAAAACCAACAAACAAACAAACTAATAATAATAAAACCACACGCAGAGAAAACCCCACACAACACAGAATTTAAGAAGTTCTTAACTTGTATTATTCTGCTTGGAAGTGGACGGAGAAATTAACGGGGTTCACATTGTGTATTTTAGGCAGGGTATTGCTGACAATATCTCCACCAGGTTTAGTTCAGCCCCCTCCCAGCACTGACACCCTGTTGTTCCCCATGGGCAATGACCAGCACACGAACACTGATGGCTCCAGCCCTCCGCTGCTTCCCATTGCATCCTCTGCACGACCACAGCCCAAAAAAGCAGAGTCTGGACGCTTTGACACAACCTCATTTAGAGAGCGCTTCTTTCAACCAGCATCTGCCGGTCAAAGAGCAGATGCAGGTAGATCCAGCCAGAGACCAGGCCGTCAGTTTGACCGTCCCCATTTGGCTCTGGGCTGTTCAAAATCCCATTTTCTCAGCCTAGCAAAGGTCAGACGGGTCCATCAAAAGCTGGGTTCCTGCGGAGCTCTCAGTCCTGGCAGCATGCCTGGTTACATCGTGCTGGATTTACAGCAAGTAGTGCCACAAGCCTCAGGAACATAATAGTTTATGTCTGTTAATGATCTAACTCAGTTTATTACACAGATCTTGACATTTTAAATTAAATTACACTCTTAAAGAAGCATACAAGAAACCCTGACAAACCATAACTTTAACTGAGGCCAATAAAAGTAATCTCTGTACCAAGCATTAACGCTGTCGCCTGACTGCATGTTCACTGGCTATCATCATTTGTTCTCCAAGTCAGGATTTCTGTTCAATCCTTGCGATTAGCTCAGTAGGTCAAAATTGGAAAATACCACATGGCATTTGAAGAGCTGAATACTGCTTCTGTCCTTGAGAGTTAAACAAGGCTGAGATGTTCAGACTTTCTAATCCAACATTCCCCTTTCCCTCTATTTGAATGACAGGCTCCATGCATCAGTCGTGGCAAGATCCATCCATCCACCCACTGGTGTGTCATTCCCAGCTTCCCACCAGTGTTTGTTGGAGGATATTTTGCAGGGCACCTTTTTGAATAAATCAAAACACCCATCTCACCAGAACAGACATGACACTGCAGGAGGCTTTGACTTTGCACATCTTTATCAGTTATCCCCAAAGTCTGTGTTGTCTTATTTTTGGAGAATGACTGTGCTTATTCCCTCTTCATTTGAACTGTATTTAATAATAACATGCATCTTGACCTTCTATAGCATATAACCGCCCACGAGTGAAAGTCAGGTCTCACACAACTCTCTGCACGAGAGGAAGATTTTGTCAGGATTCCAGTGGAAGGAGCACATAGAAATTAAGAGATATGTCCTACATTCACAAAGCTACGTAGCATAATGAGAAACTGGTCAGAGAACAATTCATTCTCTTGCTTTAAACTCAATCCTAAGTATCTCTTTTAAGAAGGCAAATGTTCTGTTCTCACAGGCAGACAAGGAACAGAAGGTGTTTGATATCAATCTTTTCCAAGCTTTGAAGCAGTCCATGAGCTGCAAGCAAGGCAAGAAGTCTCTTCTTAAATGGTTTGTTTAAATGGCTTCTGAGATCAGGTCATCTGATCCACCCTGACACATGGGCTCCTCTCCACTCCCTCCTGCTGGTTAAACCCCGCTTTGCGTCCTCACATCTGCGCTGTCACACACACATTTCACTAGCTGAACTCTGCTCTTCTTAAGCACAGAAACATTTAACAGACCAGTCTGAGATCAATGAATGAGGAAACCCACCCATGATGTGCTGAAATCACGGAGGTTAATGTCGAATTGTAACCTTAGCTGAGAATGAGGCACAGATATGGAAAACCCGTCTCTCCTGAGGCAACCTGCTTTGCATCCAACAGAACAGGAGAAACATACCTTGCACTGCAAAGCTCCTTTTTCCTTTTCAAAAGCTAATAAACCCATCTCTCCTACTTTACGGATCACACCCCATTTGTTCTCACTACTCCAAATGACATGGTAAGGTTTCAGTTCAGTTTAGGCAGAGGCGGAATGCCAATGCCATCTTCTGTGTGCTGCCAAACATGCTGTAGGCACACAAACACTTACCTCTAAACATGCAGATGATTTATATAAACATATGCACACATATGAATTTACTTTATAAGAAGAGGCAGACCACACCTCCATCTTCCCGTCTGCACAGAGATCCAACTCCTACACCACTGGGAATTTCTAGATACGTTCAAACTTGAAGTCAATGCTGGGTGTGCTTTGACCTCTGAATTTTTGGGCCTAAGGCAGATCTGAACTCGCACAGAAAGGTCTCACAGATACCTCCTCAATCTCCAAATCAGACCTTATGTTTGAAAAAAACAATTTAACCATAGTAGTCAGCAAAAGCATCATGGCACTTCATGTAAAAATGAATTAGCAGCCTTTGGAACAAAATTGTTTGATATTTGCTATTTTTATAAAGGAATTTAACAATACCCCAAATCAGGAGAGACCTGGCATAGCCAATAAAATCCATCTGAGGAGACATTATAAAATTCATTAGGTCTTTGTCTCCACCTACTGTATGGAGGAATAATACTCGTAACTCCCTGAAGGATACAGAGAAAGATACTGAATACCCATTTCCTTATAAAAACCCAACATCTGTTTCATGTAGATGACAATGCTTCAACCTCTACCAGTTGTTAAAACAACTGCTGTTGAAAACCTAACATTGAGAGACAATTGCAATGGCTTCTTTTACTAAGAACCGATCATTAGCCCATAATTATTGCAAAGTGGCGAGTGTTACGGTTTTAGGGTACAGTCTTCATTTATAATAAAAAGGTTTTGAAATACAAAAACTCTTGAAAATATCTTACGTAAGTGTAAGAGGCGATTTGGAAACTTCCTGAACAAGAATGAAAATGAAAAGCCTTCATAATATTTACTTCAATTTCTTTAATGACCAACAATTATATTTTAAAAAGAAACCAAACCACTGCAGGATTGCAGTCTAAACCTGCATAGGCCTGTGAGCACTCTCAGGTATAAAGGTAAAAGGAATTAAATAGAACACTCGTAATTAAAACTGCCAGTCTGTCAAAATCTGGAAGATATTCCAGAGAAGTCCGAGCTATGGTTGTTCTATATAATACTTTGCACTTTCCTAATTTGACAAAACAAAATGCAAGTTATGAATCTTCTGTAAAGATGATCCTTTCCTGCTATTGTTGCAATCGTCCAATAGCCTATTTGTTTCCTACCTGTTGCTAAATTTCTGTACAATCAGAAGCTAAATAAAGCTTTTCATTGCTATGAAATTGGGAAGACTAGTGCCAGACTCTGCTTGAGCAGAAACTGGGGAGGCCCCAGGAGTCCATTAAAAACTTGATTGAAACGGTCGGGCTGATGGCAGAGAAGCGGCCAGCCGGCGCAGCGAGGGGCACCGACGCACCCCAGGCAATTTGGTGGGTTTATTCATTCAAACCACATGATACTTCCAATCCTCAGAATGTGTTCAGGCAGTGGGTTCTAAAATGCCAGAAAATTGAACTTTGAAGCACACTGGTATTGGTGAACAAGCTCTTTCAGAAATATGCCCTGGATGAACCCAAGTATGTCCTTGTAAAGGTACATGAGGGAATAATTTTGTTTTCATGAAGAACTATCTTGCCTGCATGTTGCAGATCTGTGAGAGCTTTCAGCTAGTTTCAAAACTGTTCCTAGGATTTAAATAACCAGTTCCCTGTTTATTTAATATGAAAAAGAGGATATGGGTACTGTGGCAATATCAAGTTTTAATCCCTTTCTTCTCTGTGTACAAAATCATATTGATTGTTTTTACTCTGACTCAAGAGCCTGCAAAGAGGTTAGAGGCTCTTACAGAGCAGATGAACCTAAAGGTAGCAAAGGCTTAAAAGAAACATCCATTTGTTAGTTATATATATACAAATGTACATGTTAAAAATAGTTTAAAACCATAAGCAGAAGCTCCACATGGGATAAAAAACGTTTGACAATATACAGAAAACGTATGGCCAAAACAAGAGTCATCTTTACATAATAACACTAGAGGACACGACAGGAAACGCCTAAACATGGACTCTTTTGTGCTCAATACAAAGCAAACAACCCCTGACAAAGGGGAGCAGTGTCAGAAGCACTTGATCCTCGACCTTTGCTGGGCAGATGTGCTGCTCGTGCGGCCAGATGCCAGGATGACAGAGCAAAATCATCTGGTTTTATTTCCTCTGCTTCACTCTGTATTGTTTTTATAACCTCGCTCATATTATCATTTATTGAGCTCAGTGAGGAAAGCTGCATAGAATTGTCTAACAGGATCTCAGCAGGGGCTTATGTCCACCCCTTCACATTGCAAATAACAGGTTGTATTTTCCAACAGATTCACAAACATTCTGCAGCAATCAGCCACCATGAGAACAGTGGCAGGACCTGCGCTTCAGAGGAAACGCGCCCTAACGGAACAATAATAGCATATCTCGGCCATAAAAGTCATTCCTGCTTAAGCTCTGCATTTACTAGCCAAGGTATATTTTACAACAGAAATGTTCAGAAGTGCAAGATGAGTTTCAAGAACAAGTGGGCATAAGCCACTCATATAAACACAGACAGTGGCTCTACAGACCACTCAAAGGACAAGTTAAATCACATGCAGCCTTGCTCAACAACAACAAAAATATATATATGTATGTACCATTTAACAGTGGTGCAGATACCATATTTTGCCAGATACTATCAAAGAGAGATCTCCTGTAAAATTAGACAACTAGTACAGTATCAGTTTTGTGATAGTAAACAGGCAACAAAAAGGATGAGAGAAAATATATAGAAAAAAAATCACAAAATAAGAATCTGTAAACAGGAGCATTAAAACGCAGTCAACATAAGTGTTAATAAAAACAGAAATTGGCGTAATTAAATAATCTGTACAGCTTCTGACAGCAAAGCACATTGGTATACTTGTCATTTTACCAACGTAACAAGGAAATAGTTAAAACTACTGAGCTGTTCAAAAAATTAGCCCTAAATGTCATCCTAGATGTAACGACAGAATCAAGACAAAATCAATGCTAAATCCTCAATCATACTTATTTTTAAAGCAAATAATCTATCTAGCCACAAGTCCCTATTCCTAGATTGCAGTCCCCATGAAGAGATGCAATGAGATCCCTTGGGTGGAAATTCGTAATAGGCAAGAATAAAGAAACTTATTTGTTATTATTAGAACATGGAGGATATTTGATAAGACATGGAGAAAACAGCTGTTGCCTACATCATTAAAATAGCATTGAACGGTCAAACAGAACCTGCATGGATTAATCATGGGAAGAAGTGCTAAAAATAAATATCCCTCTCACATCAGTGTCATGTCTAAGGTACCATAGCAAGTACAGCAAAACAGGATACAAGGCACACTAAACTAGAGAAGGGAAAGCTCTCAGCTCAGTTAGGTTAGGCTTCAGTTAATCAAAGAGGAAGGAATCAAGTCAAATCCTCGAGCTTTTATATGAGGTGAACACTGATGTAAGAGTCAGAGAACGTATTTCTTCTTTTCCTTAGCTAGCATCCATTGCTGGGGCTTAGTACTTCAGGTAGAAACAAAAACTAAATTTAACCCCAGGCAGAAGTAGCCACTAGGTACAAAAAAGACAAAGGAGGAAAAGAAACCTTCCAAAATGGAAAATTCAAGCAGAACGTGGAGCAAACACCATAGACGTAAGCCCTGAAACCAGTAAAAACCCTACTGGCAAGCCCTGAGGACTGAACTGTGGTGGAAGCCAGCACTGAAGCCTTAGCAATGTCCAGTACCAAGGTAAACCGAATGGGAAGAACTAAGCCAAACTTGAAAGGATATGTAACAAAGGAGGTTGTTTCCCAAGTACCTGCAGTCTCAATTATGGACCAGTTAAGTCCATTAGCAGGACACTGATCTCAGCCCTTTTGTTCAGGGGCGGTCGGGAGCACAACGGATGGGTGTTACCAGTTTCCCCAGTCCTATAAAACCAACACCACGCTGCTACGTGCTGGCAAACCATCCACATCTGCCCCCTCTTCATATGGAACTTAATTAAATGATAGTTACCTAACCTGTAAGTGCTGAAGTTGTGGCTGATTTAAGAAGCCGATAGATACATTCTTTAATGAGTTAGCCACTGTGGAGGGATGGGAAGGTACCCTGTGCAGCCCGTACCAGGAGGGGCTTCCCCTCACTGCCAGAGGTAAGTCCCGGTTTTAGGCTGTCACTTCTCCACAGCACAGAAACCCTCTTGCACTTAATGGGACAGATGATGAAACTCCCTGTTTGTTGGTCTGGGAATTTAACCTGTGTACATAATTAGAAGTGCCACCAATAAAGTTAGCACTCAAAATTGCAGGCAGGAACCAGACACACAAAGTATTCCTGTAGGGCTACAATGCACTTTATAGACCACATAATAAAGCCTGTCCTTAAAACAAATCCCTGATCTGTCTGTCTGAAGAACGCTTCTCTCTAAAAGGCCAAATGAAATCTAGTCCACCAACACAAGTGGAAATAATAGAATTAAATGTAGTTCTTATCTAGTAGACAGGCAGCCTCTGCCTCAGCAACTTTGAAGTGGCTTTATCTATAATATAATGTCTGACCAATCCCACTGAAAAGATCAGACTCCGGCAAACTACAAGCGGCAGAGTTACAGGCTGAATCAAACAAATCAAGTACGAATTATGCAGAAAAGCTAGAATTGAACAAAACAGAAGAGGTGCTTCAGACCAGGAAAACAATGGCCTGTTTGAAGAATACAGAACTGAAGGTACCGATAAATGTAACACTGAGAACAAGGTGGGTCTCATATTCCAGAAAATCCAGTAGTGACAGCAGACAAGAAAATAACTATGGTTTCTGGATTAGTACCGTGGCTATTTACAGGCTCCAACTTTGTGCGTTCATTTCAGATTACAACTTGTCCTGCTTCAGTCTGTGATATAATGAGCTAACTGCAGCTGAAACAAAATTTGCAAACTTTTCTTCTCCTACACTAAGGAGAACGCAGCAACCGCGATTCCTGTTCCAGACCTGCTCCCTCCCGGCCTACCTCAGGTCTGCACATAGTGACAAGGGCTTGTTCCAGCAGATCAGCACTCCAGGTGCTATTTTGTACAACATCTCATGTGTTCATATTTAATTATGAAACCTGTATTTATAGCTTTATTTTGCCTGTGAAGTAAGAGTTTACAAGATGTGTTAAACCAATACAGAAGAAGCATTTCTTCTTCCACAAGAATTCCTTGGCTGTACTTGGCTTAAAGGAAGCTGTTTCCATCACTAAAACCAATTACTAGGGTTGTGTGCTTTGCAGCTTTTTTTAGTAGGTTACAGTTTCTTCTGCCAAGCTGGGAAGCTCTGCTGTGAGCAGCTGGTACTCCCAGGATTAACAACTCCACCACATTTATTCTCCAATACTCAAGCCTCCGATGTCTACGTTTGCAATAAAGAACCACAGAGGATCAGTATCACAAGCTCCATCCCCGTGCCTATAGAGACTTACCCACAAGCTTCACAAAATGACCTTTGTTACAATGGGATTTCCACTGGTGTCCTTGGAAGCAGCAGATGGTCAGGACAAGCTGCTGCCATCAGCAGTTTTCCTTTACTCTGTGAAATTATTCACAGTCCCTTCAACAGTGGAGGCATGTTCTCAGCTCAAGAGCTAAAGTACACTAGTTAAAAAGATGGGACAACACAAGTCAAGCAGTAGTGTCTTTAAAATGGGCTGGATTTTGCAGTTATATAAGGTCAAGAAACCACTATCTCAATCTGATGTATGAATCAAATGCTGTACCTTATCAACAGGAAATATGAACACATTTCCTTCAATTATTTCCTCTTGGAAATCATTCCCTGTAGGTCTCAAAGGAAACAACAGATGCATCCATAACAAGTTCTAGTTTCTTTGCTGGCCTGTTCAAAGAAAATGAAAAACTCTGTTTTGCTTTGGTTTTTTAACACCTCACTATTTAGACAAGATTTCTCGCACAGAGAATTTGAAGTATTTTACAAACAGGCCTATCTGCAAAATGGGGAAATGAGAAGAAAAGCAACAACAGTACCAGTTGTACCCAGGTCTCCTTCCGAGTTGTCACATTATGCGACACTACTGAGCCTCCCTCACAATACAAACCCAGCAAGAGTATCAAGCTGCAGTAGAGCCTGCTGCCCCTTGAACAGTATCTCCTACTGAGGGAATAAAAGGGGGGGATCTTGTTAAAGATGTACGTATTTTTAACCAAGAGATCTTTGACGCTTGTGCTAAATTCTTTCACTTACTTATGTACTGCCAATGTGTTTCTTGTATGTGTAAAATATTTACAGTCTTGGTCCTGCAATGGGACTCCTTCCTCCAATAATTTTAGCAGGCTGAAGTGCTGATTCTCTTGGCTTGAAATGCTGTTTTACGTGTTACCTTATGCTGTTTTTAATTGCCTAGACTGACACACTTGTGTCAATACAGAACAGGCTCAGTGCAAGAATCACAATGGAATTTGAAACCCTCTGTAGTGCAGAAACATTGGAATCCAGGAGCTTGGTTTCACATCCTTCCAGGGAGATGCTTTCTGAGAAGTCTGCATCTGGTTTTCTAATCCCAGGGAAGTTTGAGAGTATTCAGATCAAGCTTTACATTAAGCTCCTTCCCTAACAAGCAGGGCCAAGACAATCGAAGTTACATTTGCCAACACATCCCTAGAGAGCACAATGCATTTCTGCTGTAAAATCCTCATGCCATGTTTTCCAACTGTGGCATCAGTTTTAACCTTAAAAGATTTGTTTTAAGTTTCCTTTTAAGTTTACAATAATTTTAAATACAAAAAGCTTGTCAAGGCTGCCATTCCAGGCAATTTCTCCTCAAATAACAACACAATTGTGATAGACAAGGCTGATTATAATTAAAGGTACAGGCTGAAAAAACACTTGATTTATGGAGTGTGTAGAAAATGGCTTCTAAAAAAGGCAGGTTTGCTTCCACAGAATTCTGATGGTTTCATCTTTATTAAATACAGTGGCACATCTCCCACAAGCATAGTAAAAAAATATATTAAGACTGAAGTCAAGTGATGTTCTTTTCTCGGTCATGGGAGAAATTTTTAAGTCCAGTAAGTGTAACTTCAGAGTGAAATAAAAAAAATGAGAAACTAATCAGGGCCATGAATCAGTCTCACTGGGGAGCAACAGGGCTATGCAGAACACAGCTCTGAATTGCTATCAGCGTTAGAAATCCAGCCTGGGGATCTGACACTTGCTGATGAAACTTGGTGCCAGATGAAAATAGGCTGAGCAGGGTGGACAATTTTTTGCTGCCCTCTGCAGGGAAGCGTTCAGGATTGCCATCTACCGCTGAAACCTGGGAAGTGATGAATAGGCTCACAAAATTATCTGTGCTTTTTCAGAGGAACTTTTAAAATTTACTCGTGCATTGTTATTTCAATAGTAATCTGTACTCAATTTATATTTATTAACATTACATTTATAAACAATTTTATTTGAGTTGACGAGTCCGTTATAGTCACACTTACAGTTTAATTTCTGTTTTTCACTGAATACAACAAAGCCACTATCTATCCAAACCTGACAAACTGAGCATGGTCAATTCTCACTGCCATTCCGCAGTCAAGTGCATGTTTTAACTAATGCAGGGCTCACAGAGCAGCGCTCGCCCTCTCTTTCTCTGATACACAGCAGTGCACAGAATGAGAAAACACACCCAAGGCCTCAGAGAGCACAGCTTGGGCTTTCATGTAGGGAGAGAAGTCTGTTACACTGTGCTTTCTGCTGGATGTGTGTTCTGAAGGCGTGCCCAAACCCATTTTGATGGAAATACTACTCCATCATATAAGAATAAAATAACAGACCCTCTTCCTTGCAACCTCAATACCAGCCTTCCTTTCTTTACTTCAGTTGCTTGCTAGGTACCAAGATGTAACCAGGAACTGCAAGGTATCAGAAGAAAGGAATCTTTCAAGCTCTTATCCTCCTCTGCTCTCAAGGAAAAGATTAAGTAACTATCACTGTGTCATTCACTTCCTCCTTCCAAACTGATGTGTCAATTATTTCAGTCTTCCACTAGTAACTGTTAACTCCTCACCTGAGAATAAACCAACATGGGTACAGTGCTTCAGCATCAGTGTCAAAACACAAAGCCATCAAAAAGTCACTGAGATAAGTGATTAATGAAACCTGAGCATTACAAGAAGATTATTGTTACTCAAATGTCCAGTCATTCAATCCACGTACATACTTCATTTGAGAACATTTCCTTTAACACCAAAACAAAGGGAAGAAGGATATGCTTCTAGTTGCAGCTACCCTCTTAGACACTTTATGGAGGTTTTTTATGTTCACATCTCCTCATTTGCCAAAGCACAATCAAAAATAAAGCAAGCATATTAGCGGTATCATGAACCTTAATTGACTGCTGTTTGTAGGACTCATATAGGGTCTTGCAGTATATAATCTCTAAGAACAAATATTTTCTTCATTATTGCGTATCTGATGTCACATGAGAATGTTATACAGACAAATGTGAGAATGGAGGATAATACAGCCACATACAAGAAGGTCTGATGTGGAGAAATCTTTGGGAGGCAGTCTTCAGCACCCAGCATTCCTACTGGATGCAGCAACCCTGCTGTATGGCCACATTTGTATTTGCAAAATGTGTTTCACATATTTGTAATTCCTTTATACTGAAATACACAAAAAATAACAACAAACCAACTCATTCTGTATTTGTCATGGCTAACTTTGTTAAACACCAGTATTAGATATGGAATCACAAACTGCAACATGGTAATACAACAGAGAAGCTGGAAGGAGTAAGAGTTTTTAAAGCTATCCGAAGCAATTTGGCAGTCTCTCAAGCTATTCATCAGCAACAACACAGATCTATATAATACAAACAAAAAGTCAAGAAATGCACTGACTCCTTACAGCTAGAACCTGTGCTCTCATTTCCAGAGGTCAAACATGGTCAATTTATAAACAGCTCAGAAACAGTCTCAGCCAAACTTTGGTGACAGTGAGGCATTTCTGGCCTTACGCAGAACTCTGCAAGCAAACCAAAGGACTTGACATGACTCAACCGGTGAAGAACATCATCCAACTCAGAAGCCAAACTTAATTCTGACCAGGGTCAACCTCATTCATCAGCATCATCAAACTGGCCAATCTCAGTCACTCTAACTGGTGGTGTAAAAGTAAGGGAAGCTGCATGGTGACAGCCCGGGTTGTAAAACGAATCCTCGTGCCATGAGTATGAGGCCAAAAGATTATTTTCCTGAAAGCTTCCACAGTAGAGATCGCCAGCATCTAAAGAAGATGAAAGAAAATATTTAAACCATGGGAGATACTTGGAAAACCAGTGGTAGAGAACAGCAGATTATTTTGCAGATCTACAGCATCTTCCAGTTAAACATGTCAATTTGATGTGCTAAGTCATGAGTTAGACCTACAAACACAGCAAACAGAAAGCTGAATTTGTCAACGTCTTCATTTTAATGAGGGTTCTTGCCACAGAGATAAAACAGTTTCCCAAAAAGCTCGGTGATACACCTGGATTCAAAACATCAGACACAGCTCTTACAACAGTTCTGTTTTCTCCAGGCATTAAAGGCTCATAAAATCATTACTTTTGCTTCCCCTCCCCTTCCTGCTGTCTCCATAACCACATCCCAATTAGGAGCCCTCCAAACCCGTTAAGAACTGGGTCACTGGATGGAAGGGTGGGGTCCTGTAACAGTGAGCTCTGAACAACATTTCCACTAGGCTAGAATTAAGCCTAGTAAGCCTGTTATTTAACCGACATAGCACAAAAATAGCACGAAGTACTTTTACAGAAGCAAAAGATTTCTTGCCAGCAGATGCTGAAAGGACTAAGCAAACAAAAAGCCCAGAGCATGGGGCAGCAGAGCACTCAGCACAGTACCTGTCAGCTTTCCAGTCACACTGCCAAATGAGCCATCAAAGCAAGTATTCTAAACAACTTTCTAAAAAGCCATAAAATGACTGACCAAGCAGGGTTCTTCCTTGAAGCAACTAAAAACTCACACACACTTGTATTAAGTATCCTTCACAAGTACCTGAATCCCACAGTCACAGCTAAGTTTGTGACGATTTAAGGAGCATAAGCTGCAGGTAGGGATGAGTTAGTTAAACGGATCAAAACATTCCATAAATCAGAGCAGATGAGAGATTAACAGGAAAGCCCAGAATGAAAGGGAGGGAAACATCTGAAAAGGAAACAGTCCTTTCCTCAGATTACCCAGTATGAAAAACCAATACTGTATTTCCGTTTAAAAATCGGCATTATTTTATAGGAAGGCTGCAAAAACTTTCCCACTTTCTTCTGTTAACAAACAATGGAATTTGAATACAACATTAATGAGAAGAAAATGGAAACGGTACTATTCTGCATCAACAAATACACAGCAGGTCACTGCTGCTAGCTAAACTCCATCCACCTGTTCCATCCTCACACACAACCTGGCAAATAGAAGCCTGAGACACTCAGATCAACACAACTCAATGGTAAAACAGTTTACAAACTGGAGGATTAATATGACTCTAAAGATGTGAATGAAACTGGATCTATCCCTTGCTACCTTTGTACATGGGACTGATCACATGCACAACCACTTAGGAGGATAAAGCTTCAAAAAAATCAAACAAACAAAAAACAAACACTGAAAAAAACCTACCAAAAGAACCACACTTCAACCAACTCACAGCAAAAGCAACATCATTCTCAGAAACTGAATGCTTGTACTGCTCCCTTCCAGAGCTTCATTACAGTGTACAGTCTGGATGAGTTTTCTTGGAAAAATAAAAGAGTTTACATTAAAAAGTTAAATTCCTGCACTCCATGTACCTTTCTCTTCTTCTTCAAAATAACAAAGATACACTACTGAGACCATGCTTCTCCAGAGAAACCTGATACACACATACAATTCTTCTTACCATTCCACTCCCTAAGCATTCAATTGCTCAAGCAAGAGTTTCATATGAACTTACAAATCTGCCTTTAAATTCTGTATTTGACAACAGAATTATGCATTACAAATCCACAAGGTCAACAACAACAAAAAAACACTTCCCAGAATTGAACATGCAGTTATTTAACCATATTCTCCTGCAAAGCACCTACCTCCAATCGCATACTAACCAAAACTCAAAGCACAAGTAAATTTGTACTCACCATAAGGACTACATTCAGAGTCCTCCAATTCTTTATCCCAGTCCTCCACCTCATAGACAGAAGCAGTTTGCAGGTCTGCAAAAGTTACAGCCTCAAGCATACTGGAGACTTCACCATCCACGTCTTCTAGGTCAGGGTGTACATGAGCACAGTCAGCAGGAGGGTCACTGCCATCAGTTTCATTGTGAGAGACATCAGAGAATTCACTTTCTTCAGATTCACTATCAGGAACATTTGAAATTTCCTTCAGCAAACATTCTAAAAACAATAGAAAGAGCCAACATAGATACTTTGGAATTAAACAGGAACAATTAAATTCTTAGCATGCAATAATTCAGTCAGGTATATGAATGCACTTGGTGATCACTAATCTAATTATATGAAATTCCTTACATACGTAATATCACTACAATGCTGCTTCAGATGCTTGGGAACATCAGACAGAGGCTTGCATCACAACATTAGCCCAAGCCAGGATTTTCCACAGAATCTTGTTAGAAAAGAACTCTTTAAACTAGGGCATGTGACCCAGCAACCATGTTTCACCACATTCACCTGTTGGCATTTAAAAAAATAGGTATGTTGAAAAACCACAGGTCTAATTTACAAAAAAAAAAAAAAAGCTTTTTTTTTTTGTAATATTAATTAATTACTCTTGCACCTAAGCATACACAAATATCTACATAGAAATAATTCAGTGCAGTAACTGAAGAGGCACTTCCCATGCATCACCAAAGAATTAGTGTATTTCCTCAAGAAGAGTGTTTCATTACTCACCATCTGCTTTGTTTTGCCCTAATATTTGAGGCTTACCTTTTCTGGGCTTCCAGATCATAGTTTCTCTCTTCTTAGGAAGATGTTCCTCCTCAAAGCTTGAGGACTCAGCAGCAGCCATCACCTACAAGAGAGTTTTAAATAATCCAGTAGCACCTTTAATTGATCCCTCCAATGAAGCTCATGCAACTTCCACCACATTTGGGTGCTTCTGAGCCTTTGAGCATGACCCGTGTGTTTGTTCCCTTGATGAATCAGAGGTTTTAAAGCAGAGGCTTTCACTTCAGAAAGCAAATCTGTTCGGGGATGGCTCCTCAGTCACCCCAGGCAGCAGCCAACACAGACCCGCCAGCATCCCCACAATCCTGCTGCCACCCCGAGTTTTGGGAACAGGTCTCAAAATTAACCCAAAATGTGCCTCTGTAGGAACTGCATCGGACTGTGAAAACTGCAGAGACACAAGGAGTGGGACAAGTGCAAGCACTAAGGATTGTGAACCAGCCCCATGGTGGGAGCCCACACGCCAAGGGGACAGGAGAGGGCCAGAGCCTCCCACAGCCCTGGGGCGCTGGAGGAAGATGGTGGATGCACACCTGGAGAATGGAACACCTCAAATGGGTTTCACGGTCCCCAGGAGAGGAAGGGAAGGGTGAGTTACTGCCACTCCAGCAGAAATGAACCCAGTGAAGGAAACTCCCCTCCGCAGGGCCAGCCGGGCTCCTGGGTGCTCCACGGGCCGAGCCCGGCTCGCCTGAGGCCGCGTCTGCTGCTCACAAGGGTCGCGGCCAACGAAAAAGGGCAAAGCGCCGCATCCTTCGAGCAACCCCACACCGGCGAGCCCCGCCGCTCCCCGCCCCGCCGGACCCACCCCGCACCTGCCGAGGAGGCGCTGCCGTGAGACGAGCGCGCAGCCGTGAGACGTCGGTCTCTCCGTTCCCGCCCTGCCGGGGCCGCTCGTCCCCTCAGCGCCGGCAGCAGCGCCTGCGCCCCAGGCAGCCGGCGGCCTCGGGCACCGTCAGGCGGGCGGTCCCCGAGGCGGAGCGGCTGCAGCCGGTGACCGTAATGGCCGCAGCTCGGCCCCCGCTACCCGGAGCGACCCCGGCCCGAAAGGCGGGAGCGGCACGAGGCGCCGGGCGCGCGGCGGCTTTTCCCGCCTCAGCCGCGCGCGGGCAGGGGCCGCTTCTCACACTTGTTCACAGCCAGCACTGAACTTCTCACCGCTACTGGACACTTCGTGTAGAGAGAGAGGACAGCGGTCTGATTGAGGGGACAAAAAAGCCATTAACCGGAGGAAAAACGGTGAGGAAAACACCTTTACACTCATAAAGTTGTAAATAAAATATCAACATCCCTCCAGGTTCTGGGGCTCCTTAATCTTGCCACAGGTAACAAGATCCTGCAGGGCTCGTGCCAGCAGCGTGCTGCCAGGGAGCACCTGTGCGGTGCTTCACGCGCAGGTGTAGCTCAATGTTCTATGTCTGTCACTGACAGGTGCCGCAGGTCCTGAAGTGACTACAAACTCATTCACACCAGTAATGAGCCAGAACAGGTGAAGCAAATGGCCAACTTGCAGAAAGGGAGGGGGCAGCAGCTTTGCTGGACTTCAAAACACAAAAGAGGATTACAGATGACTTCTGGGTTGGGAAACAAATACCATCGTTTCACAGAAGTGTTTCACTATTCATTATTCAACCCAGTGAGATACAGAGATCGCCTACAGCTGCAGTTTCCATGTTTGGAGTATTTTTTTTGCATTTTTGTAACAGTAGCTTTCCAGAGTGCAAAAGCTGATGCCTTATGATTTCCATCTGAATGTTTAAGCAGGAGGAAGAGTTTGCCCTCAGACTTTCCAATGAAAAGCCCCTCAGAAATGCCTTTGCTTGCTCATCAAACTGTGCACTTGAACTTGCCCCTGGCAGGATCAACATCAGAAACAACTCCAATGGGGCAGATGATTTTTTTTTAATCCACATGTGCAATATAAAGAAGGTACACTTTAATATGATCCAGGCACGTATTTACCTTTGTACAAACAAGTTAAAAAAAAAAAATCCACATTGTCATGTTGTTACTATTCATAGTTTTTCATAAATGTCCAGTTTGCAATAAAGTGTATTTAGAAACAAAGTCTTCCACCAGGTCTCCCTGCAACATCTTCATAGCTCGCCAGTGAATGCTCCCACAGTTCTCTGGTTTGCCTTGGGGATGACTTAGCTCCTCTTTGATGTAATCCAGCCAGAGATCTTTCAAAGAAAAACAGAAGTTCTGGTTAGATTTTGACTGGATATTATTTAACAAACATACCCACCCTAACCTAGAAACCCTCTTTTTGCAAGTGCCTTTGATGTTAATGCAGTGAGGTTTACTTTGTGAGACTAAAACCCCCAGCCCCTTGAGGACCAAAAGCCTGGTGTCTATTCTTAGCTAGAACAGGGAGTCCTAAGAAAAATACAGCAGCAATCGAGCTGTTTGCTTTCTTACAAAGAATACTGCAGAAATCTTGATTATAAAAACATAGCTCCATATTGTTCACAAAACCAAATCAAAGGTGATGCAAATCCCTTATACCAGCCAGTGTCAAAACCTTATTTGCTGTAGTTCTGCTGGAGCCATCCCACTGTAACAACGACCCTGGACTGAAAGCGAAGGGTCACTGCAGTGTCGTGCGCTTAATGGCACAGAAGAAGCTCACTCCATGCTGCATGACAGCAACAAGGGCAGAACAAACAGCTGCCTTTTGAAAAGGATGGAAACAAAGGAGGCAGCGCTGAAGGAACAAATAAATAAATAAAATCTCCTTACCAGGATCTGTTGAACCAAACTCTCTCAAGGCACGTTCATAGTATTCTCTCAGATGAATCATTTTGCAGGACTCCTAACAAAGGAAGGTATTAAAAGGCCATTTATTTTGTACAGAAGTGAATCTGCAGCTTGATTAGATTCTTACAAAGAAGGAGAGTCACGGTAATTACACGCGCACACGCACACTGCCAAAGATTAGTCACCATGGAACTCGGTTTTGTATTGCATGCTATGAATCAGCTTTAGAAGACAAATATGAACTGATCACAAGCTAATGACACTACTCACAAGCCCTGTGTTTCCTATTTAAACCCAAAGTTAGAAGTGTCTTTTACAAATACAAGGCACTAATTGGATATTCATCAACTTACTTGCTCCTTTTCTATCTGGATCATCTTCCTGAAGAAGTCAAGTGAAAATGGACGGTTTTCGCACATGCTGAAGTAAAAACATAAGTAACTTTAGACTTCAAGCCTTTTAACATATACTCCAGAACAATGAGGTTTGAGGTTTGTTACCTGGTAAAGACTTTTTTAACTTTCTTATAACCACGATTTCTGTAAGTCCAGTCAAGATACTTCTCTTTCATAGTCACAGATTCAGCAGGAGTTGTGGCATGTAAGGATCTCTGCAAGTTTAACAAGAAAAAAGCAAAGGAAAACAAATCAATCACATAAGCTACAATTAAAAGGCAACAAGGGAGAAGAAACCAACCAGATCTAGCTGAAGATGTCCCTGCTCATTGCAGGAGGGTTGGACTAGATGACCTTTAAAAGTGCCTTCCAACCCAAACTATTCTATGAAATAGCACCATCAGGCATCTGACATAACGCAGATCTCATAAGCGAGACAAAATACTGAACAAAAACATCGCAAATCATGTTTGAAAGACATTTGTTACATGTCCATCCACACACATTGTTCCCGTTTATTTACATATTGTCATAAAAAGCAGATTTTGATTAGCTAAGTACCTGGTAGAGAGTTTCTGTGTCTTCCTTGCTGTTGGTACCTTCACTCCATTCCACCCAGAGGGTCCATAATGGCAAAGAGCCCTACAACGGAAGCAGATAAGTCAAATTATTGAAATACAGTGAGTCTGATTTACAGAAACAGACTGCAACACATCCACCAGGTTCTGTATTACAGCTGCCGTAAAAAACGTCTAAGAGCCATGTCTAAAGGACAACTTTGGACTGCACACTAAAATCACTTCTCATTTCCTTCCTCACTTCCAGGACAAATGGTGCTTAGCTGGAGAGCTGCAAGATGTTGCCAGGGATGAGAGACAAGTTCTTCTGCATCATCGAACCCTGCAGTACAAAGGTAACTTCTGAGAACAAGGGGGAAAGAAACCATCACCTCCTTGTTTCCTCTCCTCACTCCTTGTGTCCAGGGTTTGAAATGGAACTATAAGAGAACACGAAGCTGATTCAAGGCTTGAAGTACCACTCATGCAAGCAATGTACCAGGACAGCGAAGAAAAGGACACACATTTTTCAAGACACAAAGAATACCAGCTGACTGCTAGAAGATTATGCAAAATGTCACTTGTGAGCATTCAGACTGTGAATATGAAGCAAATTTGCAATTTGCTAATTCTCCTGAACGTCTTGTCCATGTGAAATGTCAAGTTCTTATTTCTGACCTAAAAAATGGTAAAATTGTTAGGAACTCTGAATGCATTGTAAGTCTATAAAACCAGCACAGACCTTAGATTTCACGTGCTTAATGGCTTCTTCAAAACACTGGGTCACACAGTCACTCTTCAGTTGGATCAGCACCTGCAGCCTCATGTGCCACATTTCCACGGACTGGCTGAAGCGCTCAGTTGCAGCAGCTGCCGCCTCCATAGCCGTCTCAAAGAGCTTGGACTCCAGTAACAGCTGAAGCTAAAACCCAGCAGACACAGCTCATCAGCACAAGACATTTGTAATACCTTCTTAAAGGCAAGGCCTTGATCAAAATATTGCCCACTTTTCTATCCACTCAAAATGGTACAGACAGGCACACAAGCAATGCAGGACAGTACCACAATCTATTTTTCTGTGTCAGCTCTTACCCACTGCTTATAGAGAGCTTCTGGCAGCAAACTGGACTCATGGGCTTTGCTGAATACACTCAGTGTTCTCTCCAGCCTCTAGAACCAACAGAGAAGAAAAAGTAAAGAAAATAAGGATTATTCCTGCATATACCAGACCCCAGCAACACAAGAAGCCCAGTGGATTAGTGTACCCACATGTCACTGAATACGAGTTACATATCTAATGCTTTAGGTACCTACATACATTCCAAGATGAACAGGAAATTTGAGCATTTGAATTACACTCCCCCCTGAAGGAATAAATGAACAACATACCAATGTTTTTTTACGGTATTAAAAGTCAACCAAACTGCACAGAATTATTAGTTAATTCATTGTGTCACACTCAAGCATGGATACATAATTAAGGCACCTACGTGCCAGCACCAAACTTAGACTTATTTGCAAGAGTCATTTTAATTCACGCTTTTATTTGAACAAGCACAGGTTTGCAGGATGGTCAGCAAACATTAGGAAGTTTGCACTCTTAACTTCCACCCAAAGAGGTCACTGCTCGTTACTAACAAGGCTGGTTTATGCCCAGGTTATCCGTGTTCAGGACACTTGTGAGCCTGATGGTAAAAGTGATCCCCTCACAGACTAAATTATTTTTAATGATGGCCACAGGTAAGTATTTCTGATAAAATGTCAAAATATATTTGCTCCTTGTCTGGTAGGTTACAAAAGTCAGTAAAATAGGGGTGATTTCTTACTATGATTTCCTAATAAACTTTTACCTTTTGCTTTAATTCTTCACTGTTTGTTTTCCTGTTATATCTCTCTAAGCAAAAAGTGATGAAGCATTTCCACATGTCCTCTGTAGAAACAAAGGCATAATATCACACCTCATAGAATCAAAAGAGTCAGCACAAATATTTGTATTTAAGGAATATAGAAAATCCAACCACTAAGTGTTCATGCCAACTTTGTTTTAAAATGTATTATAAAAGAGACCCTACATTTTTAACATTAACATCGAAAACCAGTTTCCCAGCATAAGCTGCAGCCAGTAATGCTTTCTGAAGAGCACCAAACTCTCACTTCAGTTCAGGCTTCAGCACAGTCACAACTGATAGTCCATGCACCCTTTGCCTGTTGTTTTCAATGGGCCTACAAGAGTGAGGACACTCGCAGGAAGTCGAGAAAATCCCTGTCTTCAAAGGCCACGTAAGCAGCAAGTTTGAGTCCCCTCCACAGACAGTCCCTTGAGAGCCTCCTTTGTGAGCAAGGACAACGCCAGATGTTGAAGCTGGATACCCACTCCACTGGCAACTCAACAACGTTGCTTACTCATAGATAACCACCGATATACTTGAGTTCTACAGGTTGCCATTATTTATTCTCTAGTTATAACTCCCAAACCTCTATTCATCTGCGGGATTCTATTCTCCTCATTGGTTACATCACATTAATAAAAGCAAAAAGATCAACAAAAAGCACTTTCAGCTACGCAGCTCCTTCAAGAGTATAAATGCATTGGAAAATAACCCAAATAACCCATAAAATAAATCCCAAAAAAGGTACCATCTAAAAATTGCTTGCCTTCTCTTTGGTGTGGTGGAACCTGCCAACACTTCCTTCAAGACTTTCACAGTATGCTAAAGTAGCAGGTAAGTATAATGTTTAAATGAAGGCAGAACTTTTCACCTGTTGGGACTGCTCTCACAGCCTCTTCAAAAACGGCACAGCATCGCTCCTCTCTCTGGGCCATTTCAGATACTTTCATCTGTTTTGTGGCACGTTGTGCGGCTGGCAAGGAGCCCAGCTCCAGCTCACGGCGGGCCATGTAGTCCCATGTGAGAGGATCGTCAGCGTACTTGTTCTGCAAACTAAACACACCATGTCTGTAACAGCCCTGAACCACCATTCTGCTTTCACAAGTTAAGTTTAGAAGGGTTCTTATATTGGCATATAAACATACTGAATTTCCAAACAGTCGAATGCCAGAGAAGAAACATTTTATCATTCCACAAGAGAGAAAAAATATTAGTCTATTTTGCATGGTTTGGTTTTTGGTTTTCTGTATGGATATTCTCCACTAAGATCATGAAGTAGACAGGCAGCTCTTGAGAGAGATCTTTCGAGCAGAGAGATCTTCTCTTAGCAGCTTCTCAAAGCCTCTTCTGAAGTTAGATCCAAGTATCCTTTTCTAAAGAGCATACTTGCCTCATGTTTTGTTTTTCTTAATGGATTAACATTGTTTCCCTAGAGAAAAAGCTTTTAGTTGTTAACCTGTCAACTCACTATAGAGAAGTTACTACAAAAAAAACAACACCCCCCTCCCCATCCATACAACCCAAACCCACACCTCACCTTTCGAGAATTTCTTTTTGCAAATCTTGGGTGAAATCAAAGAGCTTTGCAATAGAAAGCACAGCCAGATGGAACTCAACACCTACATTTCAAGAGAAAAAAAAAAGGCTATCAAGTGGAATATTGGATCCATTGCACTTCGCATTTCTGGGTCTTTGCAAGCTTTTGTCAAGGCACAGCGAACATTTAAGTGCCTAGATAGACACCCTTATCTATTAATCTCAGTGTTCCACCCATATGATAAGCCATATGTTTGGATGTTAATTGCCTGACTATATTCTTCACCACCACATGTTGCCCAGTTACAAAAGAAAGCCGTGAGAGGCAGGACATTCCAGACTCCAAAGTGATAAACCAGTCCTGCCGTGCTTACAGATCCTTCCAGCTTGGTTCCACTTACACCACAGCACTTCCTCTACTCCTTTGAATCTAGCTCATTAGTTGTGATCTGACGTTCAGTAAACAACAAAGCAAAAAGATGTGTAATTCTGAACTGTCCTCCCTTTGGTTTTTTTAAGCAAACAAACAAGTTTTGAGACTGTAAGCCCAGCACCTATGCTGCTTCAGCCCAAAAGCTACTGTACTGGAGGAGGTGTCAGCCTGCAGAACAGCTATGAAATCAGAATTACCAGCACTATTAATTCATACCTTAGTATTATCTGGTTCTACTGAAGAAACGGTATTGTTGAAAATATCTTAGCGTGTGCACTAGAGCTAAGTCTCTGTTACCTACTGGACAGCTGAGTTAAGGTTCACAATTTTCCTACTGAATAAATACAAGACATATTAAATCACCTTTAATTTTCTGAGCAGCCTCCCTGTAGATAATGCGAGCCATCTCCCCGTTGAGAATCTCTTCAGAATAATTGAATTCCCCCTGCAATATCAAGCATGAAGTAATTGAAAATATAGTTTCCTTTCTCAGCTACCATTTTTGCAAACAAGGAAAGAACATCAGATAAAGATATTAACACTTTTCTTCTCTAAATCTATCTTTAACCAATTTGCACAAGTCAACTGGATAGTAAATTTAACTATTCCTTTCCAGAAATTACCATTAATTCTCAAACTGGGGGATGTAACTTTACAAATGTATATAAAAATCCATGTGTGAAGTATTTAAGCTGAGCAACAGCCAACACTTGAAAAGCTTAACAGGGGCACAGGACATGAACAAAACCTTTCACTAAGCTGTTCTCAAACAAACCGTTAAGACAGATCCCTTGAAACTCTGCATTCAAATGTGTGATCTTAACTAAGTTTAGCTGACCTACCAAATCCATCTTTGCTTGTTCAAATGCTTTCTTTTCCTTCCTCTGTTTTTCAGCATTCATCAGCTCCATTCTGAAATACTGTAAGAGAGAGAGAAGAAAATCATTGCAGAGTGGGGATAAATCATAAAACATCTAAGTCCTGGAGCCTTGGTTTTCAAAGGATTGTGCATACAGCCATCTGCCCTACATATTTACTCTGAAATTTCTCACATGTAGAAATTACCACTTTCCAGTCATTCTTTATACCTGAACTTGCCCTCGAAGAAGGGCCGGAGCTAATCCAGAGGGCCATGTCCTAGCAGAGCTCACAATACTTCAGAACATAATTCGGAGACGTTTATCTATAAACAGTATAAACCCCTCACTTTCCATACACAAATACAAGATTTTCTAAACAACTGAAAAATGCTACTAGTACAAACTACTTTTTTTTTTTAATCAAAATCTTTTTGACATTTCCCCACTGATGAGGAAAAAAGTTTTTTCCAGTTTCTCAGACTGATCTGAGAAATACGCTGCAGTGATTTGCTCTGATTGATCAAATAACTGGTCATAGAAGAAAACCAGGAACTCACTTCTTGATAAAGTTTTGGGCACTCTGGGTGGAAGCGCAGAGCACGAAGGAACAAGTGCCTGGCGCTTTCTGACGAGAGTTGTGTCTCCATTTCCCATTTTGCTGCCATGATCCACAGTGCTGCAACAGACAATACAAATAAATTCTTTCTAAGGTAAAGCAAGCAGCTGGTCATAAGAACCCATTCTGAAGTTGCACGGGTTGTTTTTGTTCGATGTATCCACTCCAACACAACTTATGAGCTCAAAACAGAATAAGACTAATTATCTCCTGTGTAAAACCGAGTTATAGGACTAAAGGCAAAGCAGATCCAGGAAGTTTAATCTGGTGTAACTACAGATCCAATGATGTATAATGATTTCTTCAAAAGCCAAAAAGCGGTCTTGAGTATTCAACATCTCCTGCCTCTGAAACATTCACCTAGGCCCCAGTCTGCCTGGAAAATGGTCCTTCAGAGCACGGGGACTCCTGCTTCCCAGCCTTTGATTGCTCAGCACAACCCAGCCAGAGCCCTTCTCAGCAGCAAGGCAAAGAAAGGGGAGTAGGAACTTTCATCCCAATAGTTTGAACCGAGATCTACAAGAACTTAAACCAACACTGAACAATCTATACTCAGTCATTTATGCAGCACTCGCCATTGTTTTATTTACCTGGTTTATTGGGATGAATCGCCAACATGGAAGAAAACACCTTGCTAAGCTGATGTTTTGCATTCTGAAAAGGAAGAAGTTTTGTTTTACCCACTCTAGTACCAAACTGAACCACCAGCACCAAAGTTTCATTATGAAAGGTTACAAGTTGTAATGTAATTGCACTGGAAAAGACATTTCTCTGCTACTTTATCTTCAGCTAAAAGTTTCTCATATTTGTTCAATACTGACCAGCTTTCAAATGTCGCCAGACTAGATTAAAATAGTTAACGCAAACCTTTTCAACTACACAACTAACACAAGTGACCTCTTTGGAGGTACAGACTGCATTTTCCTTGGCCACTTGCATTACTATGACATGGTCACCTTCTTCAGTGCAGGAAGGACAACCACTGAATGCTAATAATAATGTGAAAACTTGCACAAGTAAGCTTACAGAGTACTGAATTGACAGCATAACATTTCATACCAATTCATTCCCAGTCAAATTCTACACTTAAATACATCAGTGACAATCCCAGGCAGCTCCAATAATACCATCAAAGTTATTTCAGTAGTACAGCACGTGGCAATAAAGTTCGTACCCATCTTGTAATTCAAGTTCCAGATGCCTGATTAAACATCAATCCAGTACCTCAAATAAGATTATAATTTTGAAAACTCACCCACTGCTTGCAAAATGCGACATGCGAAAGCCAAAGCTGGACATCATCCTGTTGGAAATGCAAGGGGAAAGAATCAACCTTAGAATAGGCAAGCACAAAAATCAAAGGGCATTTTTCAACCTATCAGGACAAATAAACATACTTACTTTCCATTTTCCTATAGCACGGTTGAAGAGGCAATGGACTCTATGCAGAATAGAGTTCTCAATTTCATCCTTCTTAAACGAATATCCAATGCGCTAGGAGGAAAAAAAAATATTAATTTTATTGCAATACAGAATTTGTTATAAAGTATTTTCCACTCAAATTTACACACTTACTGCTCTTCTTTTCTTGATCAGTTCCAGCAGATTAATTTCATACTGGAATGAGAAGAAAAAAACATTTAAAAGCAAATGAGAAGACGCAAAACATTAAGGAAAAAAATAGAGATCCAAGTTCTTGATAGTTAATCAGATGGACAATAAAAATTACATGCAGGAAAGCATTTTTTTTTGCCAGATCACCACATTTTTAAGGCTAACTGAAAGCTAAGCTTGAGTATTTGTATTGCACGTGATATTTCAGACTTGAGCTGTTAGGACCCCATGTATTCTTAGAACAGTAACGCACAAACCCAACTTCTAACACCACAAAAAATTAATTGTGTTTAACTACAATTTGCACAGCACATCAGGGAACTGGAGCCTCTGCATCCCTGGAGAGAGGAGAAACTATAGGAAAAGATCACAAGGAAGAAGATTCTCATCCCAGACTCAGCCACCAACTCCTGGCTACACTTCATGCTCTGGCGCGTCTTAATAAACCACGTAGGAGAGAGGAGAGGCCTCAAGAAGCAACTTGTTTCCTACGTAACTACAGAATCACCTAATGTCTAACCGAGCTGGACCTACAGCGGCAGTCAGCAATCTCTGCTAATCAGCAAAGCCCACCTGGATATAATTAATGAAATCCTCCTTCCGCAGTGCTCTCCGCTGGATCTTGTACTCCAGCGCCGAGGCTTTCCTCAGGACGGCCCTGCGGGGAGCGCGGATCAGCACCGCGGGGATCGCTGCCCCTCGCCGGCCACCCGGTCTCGCCGGCCACCCGGTCCCGCCGGCGCGGCCCCCGCCCCGCTCACCTGACCTCCCTACGTGTGAACAGCCCGACCCGCTCCAGCTGCTCCAGCTCGGGGACTCGGTCCTCCAGGCGCTGCTCGGTGCGCTCCGCCATGGCTGCGACGGCCCCGGCGCCACACGCGGCCGCTTGGCCCCGCGCCGCTTCCGGCCGCGCCGCGTCGCTCTGCCGCCCCCTGGCGGCCGGGCGGGGAAACCGCAAAAGCCCGCCGAGGAAATTTCTAAAAGATGGTCATGGGATATCACAGAATCACAGAATGACGGAGTGTCAGGGGTTGGAAGGGACCTCTAAAGCTCATCCAGTCCAATCCGCCGCCGGAGCAGGAACACCCAGATGAGGTTCCACAGGAAGGTGTCCAGGCGGGTTTGAATGTCTGCAGAGAAGGAGACTCCACAGCCTCTCTGGGCAGCCTGGTCCAGCCTCTGGCACCCTCACTGAGACGAAGTTTCTTCTCAAATTTACATGGAACCTCCTGTGTTCCAGTTTGCACCCATTGCCCCATGTCCTACCATTGCTTGTCACCAAGAAGAGCCTGGCTCCATCCTCATGACACTCACCCTTTCCATATTGATCACCACGAATGAAGTCACCCCTCAGTCTCCTCCAAGCTAAAGAGCCCCAGCTCCCTCAGCCTTTTCTCCACTCTCTTCAGCATCTTTGTTGCCCTGCGCTGGACTCTCTCCAGCAGTTCCCTGTCCTCCTGGAACTGAGGGGCCACAACTGGACACAATATTCCAGGTGTGGTCTCACCAGGGCAGAGTAGAGGGGCAGGAGAACCTCTCTGACCTACTGACCACCCCCTTCTAACCCACCCCAGGTACCATTGGCCTTCCTGGCCACAAGGGCCCAGTGCTGGCTCATGTTCACCCTGCTGTCCCCAGGACCCCCAGGTCACTTTCCCCTACACTGGGTCATAGGTCATTCCCCAACTTACACTGGAACCTGGGGTAATTTACGAAAGTTGCTTTAAATGCTTATTATTCACAGAGGTGTCTCGTGCTTGTGGTTTGGGTTGTTGCTGCCATCGCTGAGCTGGAAACACCTTCAAACTCTCCCTGCCCCGCTACAGGAGCTGGGTCACTGGAGAAGAGGCAACGGAGCAAGGGCAAGAGCAGCCATGGCACAGCAGTTTTCATACCTAAGAGCCAACCAAAAAAGCTGTGGGTGATGTTTCCCTTGTGTTAATAGTAGAACAGCTTAAGAAGTGTTGCCAAGCATGGAGCGAGAACCTGACTCCTGCTAAAAACATGCATACAGCAAAACGCAAGAACTATGAAGAAGAGCTGTAATTTTTTTTACCCTCTATGAATTGGATTTACGGTGGCTTTTCTCAAACTTGGGTGCCAGTTAAAGAAAAAACCTGATTCTTAGTGGGAGAGGTTTAGCAACTTCTCACTCTGACAGGAAATAGTGACACTGTTTTCCAAGAAGTGATCAAAACCAGAAAGCTACCAGGAAATTTCAGAGTTCACCTCCCATTGAGTTCAGCTTTGTAAAGCAGCACGACAGGTAATTCTCCTCAAAGTGGTGCATAAGAGTATTATTCATCATCATCAGTAACATTTATTAATTATGTTGGGTTTGATTTCTTTTTCATATGCACCAGCTCAAACTGATTCTTGTGTAAGCACGCGGACTTCACTAAATCGGTACTTAAGGAGGATGATACTGGGTATGGAAAGCAGCATTAGTTTACCGAATCGCTAAGCAAGAATATGGTTGGAACTACTACGCTTGATTGTTTAACGCCATTTATTTTGATATTTCTGCATCTGATTGCATGATTTTATGCTATGAAAACATTCTGTATGTAGAGCTTATGTGCCAGGGTGCACTTAGATCACAACAGGTAAACGCGAACATCACATGCAGCGTAGGGGTTCAAAGTTTAAAAGGCAGATATCGGTCATTACCTGGAAACCTCAGGGAAACTGTATTTGTCTTCTTGCTCTCCTCATTCTTCAGACACTAAGCTCTCCTTTGGCTGAAAAACAGTAGTAGAGACAAAAAACATAAACAAGAGTCTTCTTCTGAAACTTTATGGCTGATCATTCTATCAGTCTGAAAATACTGGGTTTGATCAACCCACTGCTGGCACCTGCAGTCCGTACGGACCTTGGAAACTGAAAACCCACCACCAAACAACTCATGACTCATTTTAATGTCAGCGATGGAGAAGTATGTGGACCCTGAGGGGCAACAGCAACCTCCACCTTGAATTGTGTCTTCAGGAGAATTCAGCCATATGCACATGTCTACAACAGGTCTTTGCCATGTGAGAGTTATTCACACACTCTCCACAGCCCCAGAACAATGTGTGTCCAACAACGCCTCTCCGGGCATTAAATCCCTTGTTAGCACTTGTCAAAGCACCACAATATCACCCGCTAGAAGCACACAGGCACAGCACAAACCACTCCGCAGGACCCATCACCGTGCGGCTCAAAGGAAGAAAGAATGGTGCGCGTCAAAACAATAGACTCCCCGAGATTCTAGTTTAAGGGCCCAGTATTTCCCACCCAAAAACACAGGCACAGAGTGAGTAACAATAAGATTTAAAATATTTAACTTGTTGATGACCTCACAGGATGATTTACAAATTAAGTAGATCAAAAACCAATTGAAAACATTTTCTGCTCTCTCAGCTATCCCTCCTCTCCTGTAAATGGAAAGTGTACAAAAATAAAAATGCCTTTCCTTTTCTTCTCCCGGCAAAACAATCCTTAGTACAATTAACATAACGGACTGTCAAAAGTGTTCAAACCAAAGTGACAAATGCCGTGAGTGGCAGGCAAGCCCAGCCCGACCCACCAGAACACTGCACGCTGGATTTGTCATGCAAATCAAAATGGAACCTGACATGCTCTTTGTTCATTTTCCTTTCAAAAAATCTACTTTAAATGCCTCCCATGTGCCTTGTTTTGGAAGCTGACATTCCAAATGCATCAGCGCAAATTAAGGGAGGGATCCATTACCGATAAAGACGTTGCGATGCAGAGAGTTTCACCAAATCTTATTGGGAAGGCTGGAGGGACAACGGCTGAGCTGGCACCTGTGGGGTCACTGTGCTGCCGCTGCTCCTCTCTGAAGCCTCTTCTCAAAAACTCCATCAGCAGGTCCTTGCAGGAGAAGTTCTGGGAAGCTTTCGACGCTTAATATTTATAGATCATAGTCTGCAAGCAATGGATATGTTGCTAATTTAGAGTAATAACAGCGGTTTTGCTTTAAGTCTTGCCCCTGTTAAAATGCATGACGGTTAATGTCCATAAGGCAAATATTTAAATTATAAATTGATTTAGATATATCTTATTTATTTCTGCTATTTTGCTGCCTGAGTGCATAAATTACAGCTTTTTATAAGATGCCACCAGATGCACAGTATTTTACAGTTAACTTATGCTATATAAAGATGCCTTTTAAACAATTGAGAGTGGTGTTCTGACCTCATGAA
Organism: Patagioenas fasciata; assembly: GCF_037038585.1. NCBI lineage: Eukaryota > Metazoa > Chordata > Aves > Columbiformes > Columbidae > Patagioenas > Patagioenas fasciata. The sequence continues at coordinate 3,792,935 of NC_092537.1, read as the reverse complement.
AGTATTTGGGAAACTTCCACTGACTTCAGTGGTTCATCCTTAGGGACTCATTTTTAACAAAGCCCTCAAAGTGTTTAGTGAGCGTGCGGGGCTTTGCTTTAAAAATATATGAACACATCTGCTAATAAAGCAGCTTGGAATTTACTCTCAAAAATAGACTAACCCAAACTTTGGACTACATTAACTTCCCTAGTTTTGTAATTAAAACAGTTTACATGATGGTTTGGTTTTGCCTCTGCCAAAACCAGCAGTCAATCTGCATAAACTGGTTTCACCACTGCATTTCCACTCTGAGCCTCCAAAAAATTATATTTAAGACTATGCAATCAGTCGGCTGGGCTGCTCCATACCTCCACTAACACTGGTACATGTACCCGTCCTATCCAGTTGTTGTTTTTTCCATTCCGATAGACAAATGCTTGTTTTTGTCAATGCATTGCAGCTTGTTGGCCTTAGCCTGCAGCATTTGGTCTGAATGCTTCCAAGAATTTCATTAACTCATTTCTCTCTTCTTCAGCTATTATTAGTAAAAAAAAAAATTACATACACGTTTTCATTCAATGCCTTAACAGAACTATTATCTGACAATTTACTCTAACATATAGTATTTTAAAATAAAAGGCAAGAACTTTACTTTCTCCTCTACATTGGCTGTGAACTCGAATTTTTATGAATGAGATTTTCCCTGTTACTCAACTCATTTTGAGGCATTCTGGTTCTCACTTGCCCCAAGATTTGAACATCTACATGCGGGGAATTTTCAGTGAAGGGGAGTGATGCCTCTGGAATGGTTTCCCTGCCAATTCACATCTGGTACTCAGTACAAGATCCATCTGCTCATTCAGGGTCTCCAGAGGCTTATACAGTAGTGGCTGTAAGTACAGCTTTTAATTCGATTTTGTCGTTTGGCTGGTTAGTGAGTAGTTGACAGTCTGTCTAAAGGCAGCAGGGCAGTTGTAATGAGTCAGTCACCATATTCTAGTTGCCAATTCATAATCCAGCAACTGACAGTCACATTTCAACAATTTAAAACTATATCAGTCATCTCCTCCATACTCCCAAATTGCCAACACCACAACATCTCTTGCTTAATTACATTTAATTTAGTATTATTTCTTGCACGCACATTTGTACTTAGGAGTGTTGCCAGAGCTCTGTAGAGCAGAGTTGTGCTAATCTTACTTTACCTCACTAACCTGTCTGGGTTCAAAGAGAGGTGAAATTGTGGCATGGCCTCAGGTGCCCTAGTTCTACCATAAGTAATAAGGCAGGAAAAGATAGAGCTTCCTCGGGCCAAAGCCTCGCATCTTTTAAATGCAAAGATGTTAGCATCAGCACCAATTAATCTGGCATGCCAAAGGGCATTAATTATGCCACATACAGGTTTATTTCGCTTTCCAAAAAGTGGGATTAGGATTGGCCTCCTGCTATGTTTCTCACCTCCTTCTGCGGAGATGATAAAAGTACTTTGACCACACTCATGGCAACAACCGATCAAATTATTAATACTTCTGGAGTATGGATAATTCAGATTATGGTGTGCAGAATCATACACCCCAAGCAGCATCCTGAAAACAAGATAAACTCTTGCAAAAGCCTTCTGAAGCAACACCTTGTATATAAACCCACAGAGAACATGTTAACTTTGGTATGAAACAGTTAGATAAGCTCTCCCATGTGTGAATTTTCTATACCTGTGCTAACTAGAAAAGATTTGGAAATAAGATCTGCCCTGATCTTATCATTTAAGTAATTCCTGATGATAAAATTCATAATTTTTATCTTATTAACCTGCACGCAGTTTAGCCCCAAAAGAAAGAACTGATCTCTGTTAAAACCTATCCCTTACTTAAAGCTGAAATTAATTTGTTTCATTTTACTATCTATTGGCATATTCATTGGCCCTCCTGTATTTTTCTGTTTGGTTGATTGAAGCTTTCATTCTTGCACTGTCAACAGACTCTTTGGTGAGAATCTTCTGTTTATATCTGTAACTGCCTTAACTCTCACATCTTCCCAGCAGTTTCTCTTCGATCTCTGCATTTCTGAGTTTAGTCATTAAGTTTATATCAGAAGTTTTTTAGTTGCCGTATCTTTCACAGTTTCCAGGACTCAATTAAGAGAACACAAATCCCGAAAGTTCACTTAGAATTGATAGCTTTGCTGGATCTCTGAAATTACAGTATGAACTAGCATGTTTCCTATTCCATTTCCATGTATTAAGCATTATATGTCAAGACGTGGCTTTTTTCCCCCTGTGGATTTTGTTTGGAATCATATATTAAGCATATTGTAGCGTGGGTGGGGATTTTTCTTTTTTATTTAATCACTGTAGGAAAGTAATGAAGAATAATGACGAGTATATAGAAGTAGTATATAATGAAAAATATATTAAAACATCACTAAGAGAACTCCAAGAAACAACCCCTGAGTACACATTTCTACTAAGTAATAATAACTAATAATTATCACTTGTTCACCATGTGAATGCAGAAGATAGGTGACTCGGTGCAAAACACACTGCGCATTCACTTTTCACTCTCTGCAGTAACTCCAGACATGTAAGTGACCTGCTCGCTGAAAGCTGCGCATTGTGGGTGCATTAAGATTCTCTGAGGGCCAAGTTCCTTGAGTACCGTGCCCTGGAATACATTTGAACAACTCTGTACAAAAGCAGTTCCCAGCCAAACCGATGAATGAGAATCACAAGTGGCTGCTCTGTCAATCTTCCACACATGCTGCATTCAGGGCTGCACATCAGGACACTCGGGTTGCTGTGTAAGATCTCAGCTCCTCTCTTTGCCATGCTTCAGGGCAGTTGTTCCCTTACAGTAAAGTTTGTCTTTTCTCAGTTCCCTGCTTACAAAAACAGGGCAGCACTAGACACTGGCATGCAGAAAAGCAAACTGAAACTGAGAGCTACCAGCCCAACGGCAATCTGATCCTGCCACCCTAAAAATACCCAGCACTTGCCTGCCCGTTCTTGCACCGTTAACCAGAAAGCTGGAGCTACTCCCTTCCTCCAGTTGCAATATTAGGTAGCCTCTGTTTACAAGAGACTGGGAAAACACGAAGTGGGAGTTGACTTCTGCTTTCCAAGTAGGTAGGGAAGTGCTTATCTCATGATTTCCACAGCCTGTTACTGCTGATCAACATCAAATCAGGCTGAAAATAAATATGAACTGAAAAAAATGAGTCAATAACTACTGCAGAAGAAATTAACTCAGCGCCTAGTGAAGTTTATTTGTGTAAAGAAAAGAAGGGGAAGCCCCTGAAATGGATCTGTATTTGGAGTATAGCGATATAGCCGTGGGACACGTACCTTCCCATTTGTGCACAAAGTATTTTTGTCTTGGTCCTACAGCATTTGTGCGTTCTCACCTCTCACGGACAGCCTGGGTTTGGTGGGCTGGACAGGGAGAGGGCAGAACCTGGAACATGAAAACAAAGAATTTCGGATGTCACCAAAGAAGGGGAGTGTGTCAGGTCTCTTCCATGCTGGATGCCCTTGAATCCCACTGAATGTGCTCATTAGCTTGAGGCCAAAATAAAGAAATGCAGCTACCCAGAACACTTGCTGTGGATTTGTTATTCTCAGCAATGCCCCGAATAGCAAACTTTAGTTCCTTACAGACGTGACAGAACAGCGCTCCCTAATCAATACTGACACTGGCTTTCATGGTGGCCTGAATCGGTAAGTTTATACTCAGCTAGTAAGCACTATTATTACAAAGTTATATTTCAAATTAAGTTCTCAGAAATTAAGCTAGATCCGTAGTATTCTTTCTTCAGTTACTTACAATCTATATAGACAGATTTGTGTTTAAAGATGTGAGGACAACAGTGCAATTGTACAGACAGAACTTTCATTTAGACCGAGCTCCACATACAAAGGTATTTATTTCCTCTTTAAAAAAGGATTTACTTTGTAAATATTCCTGTGCTGAGATATAGTAATTTGGAGGACTGGAAGCTAGAAAGTTGTGTGGCTATAGGGGCACTACAGGTAACCAAGGAAAGCACACAGCTATGAAATAAAGAAAAAATTCATAAGTGGTAGAAAATATACACACAACAACACATTTGTGTTGCACTGTCCAGTCCCATTCAAGGCTGGAGTCTCATCCTTAGTTCCTCCGCTCACGAGCTGATCCAATTCCAAAGTCAAAGATTAATTGCCTATCTTTCTTACTCCTGCTTGGAAAGTTGCCCTCTGGCTCCTCCTCCTGGTTTTGAAATTTAGAAGGATGAAGCACCAGAAGCTTGTAAACAGTAGGGAGGAAACAGCGATAGATTTTAAGCAATAAACAGCTTTCAAGGACAAAATCGCAGCTATCCAACATTTAGGAGCCTTTCTCACACCTAATGCAACATTTGTCACCTTTTCTTGCTTCGCACAGGGTATCACTGACCCCAAGATCAACCTCTGGTCACCTGAAGATGCTCTTCATTTGGTGCACGTTGCTAGTGAGTCTACAAGCTCAGAAGACTGGCAGATACCCAGCACACCAGAAGGACCACTGGGAGTCCCCTGGTATCAGCCCGAGGGCCTGTCCTGAAGGGCTGATTCCAAACGTGTCCCCAGCCACACAGGGAAGCTGCCCGGGCTCTGGAACTTGTACTTGCCCCAGTACTCCATGGGTCCTCATCTGGCAAAGAAAGGCGGGAATAGAATCAGAGAGAAACGTTTGACATCAGACTTGAAGTCTCCCTGCACCTATGGGTGATTTCTTGTGCCATCACCTGAGGAAACTTCATGGTTAATTATGGTTAAAGCTACGGGTACCAGCAGGACCTCGTGTCCGACCCAGTATAACCGCTTTTACCACAAAAACGATACCGATTCATATGCAAGCTTCTATTTCGAATCATTTGCCTCTGAATGACCGAGCTCCTTCGGGTAGCGGAGCGGCCCCTCAGCGGCGTGGCCGGGCAGGGGGCACCTTCCCTCAGGCGAGAGAGCACCTGAGCGGCCGTGGAGGCGCCGGGACGTGCCGCGGGAAGGCGCACTGAAAGCGCGGAGCTCCGGGCAGCCCAGCGGGGCGGGCAGACCGCGGAGGAGCGGTGCGAAGGCAGGAGCGGGGGAACCGGGGCCGCGGCAGCGGCGCCCCCGGGCCGGTGAGGGGCGGCCCGCTCTACCCAGCATGCCCCGCGCCGCAGGGCGAGCGGCCCTTTCCCGCGAATTCAGTTCAAAGGCGGGGGAGGGGAGAAGCGCCAAGCGGCGGAGCGCACCGACCAACCAAACTCTTCCAGAACCATCCGTGCGTCACGCGGGGGTGGGCCCGGCGCGGGCCAATCAGGCGGTGCGGCGCCATCTTCGGAGCCAATGGGCGAGTGGGGGAGGCGGGCGCGTCGTGGTCGTCGGGTTCGGCTGGTCGTAGCGCTGAGGAGAGCGGAGCGGAGGAGACTTGGAGGAGTTGGAGCTCGGCGCTTCCCCTCCCCCCTCCTCACCCCACCCGCCCCAGCCGCCCCCTCCCTCCCCGCTCGGTCTCCGTCCTGCCGGGGCCCTCTCGGGGGCCAGGCCCATGGCTCCTCAGAAGCACGGTGGAGGCGCGGGGCCCAGCTCGGGCTCCGCTGGCGGCGCCGCCGGAGGAGGAGGAGGAGGTGGCGGCGGAGGCGGTGGCGGCGGGGGGTTCGGGGGCTCCGCCGCGGCGGCGACTCCGGGCGGTAAATCCGGTGGTGCCGCAGGCGGCGGCGGCGGCGGAGGAAGCGGTTACTCGGGCGGTTCCTCGGCCTCCTCGGCGGCGGCGGCAGCGGCGGCGGCGCTGCCCCCCGTGAAGAAGCCGAAGATGGAGCAGATCCAGGCCGACCACGAGCTCTTTCTTCAGGCCTTCGAGAGTGAGTACCGGGCCGGGGGAGGAAGTGGGGGCCCGAGCCGGCGGGACCGGCCGCGGCCGCCGCAGAAAGGGCGGGAGGAGGAGGAGGGGAGGGCTGTGGAGAGTAGGGGCTTCCGGGGGTAAACACAGCCGGGGGAGGGAAAGAGCTGTGACCGAAGGGGAGCGGGGCTGGGGGGGCCCGGCGGGGCTGGGGCGGAAGCGCGGGGCTCGGGGCCGGTGGGAGCGGCGGCCGGGGCCCGGCGGGCGGGGGTGTGTGGCTGCGCCCAGCCGATGAACTTGGTTTCTCAGTCGCAGTTCCCATCAGGCTTTCGGGGTGGCTGTTTCCCTTCCCTCCTCTCAGCCCTTGGAGGCATCGGGGAGTTGAGGACGAGGCGGCTCTCGCCTCTTTGGCGACTGCCTTTGCAGCCCCTTCCAGGGGCAGGATGGGATTAAGACTTCACTGTATTTGGGTTTTCTTTGTCTGGCAATAATTGTCCCTTAGTTGAGATTTCATATTGGAAACCGACCTTTGCGACCCCCGCATCACCCTGTGGCAGTTCCAGATAGGAGAGACCCTTGGATGTGCCAGAAAAAAGTTTATGGAAATTTGTTTAAAAGGCAGAGTGTAGCAATAAACTTGGATTGTAGAAAAAAAAAATTCTGTGCAATTGCTAGGATTTAAAGGAAATTTTTGATGCCCTACTATATACACGATGTGGTTCTGGGGTTGGTGCTGTCACTGGTCGCACTCTCTGTAGATAGTGACAGTGTTTGAGAAAGTGTTGGAGTTTTTGGTGGTGTCTCAAATGCTTGGCAATGTGGAGTCCTTTGAACCTTAGCCTTGTTAGCAAAGCTCCATGTTCAAGAAATACTATGCTGCAAACAGGTCAAGTCGCAAATGAGTTTTAAGAGGTTTGTTCGGTGTTTGAGATGGCGAAAAAATATTCTCTTGCCCATGTCTCAGTCCGTCAGACAAGGGACGGACACATCAGGTGGGGATCGGGACTCAGTCACAGCGTAAATGTGTCATAGCGCGTTAACTTCCTAGTGTGAATATTATGGGAAAACTGTAATAGATAAATACCGGATTAAAAAAATCTAACACATGTAGGATTGAATCACGTTCTTCATGAATGTTTTTGTCCCTTTTCAAGGTCATATGCTGGAAAAAGATAAAGCTTTATTTTGAGCTTTTGCTGAGTAATACGGACTTGTGAAAGTGTGTCTGTCTGCAGGTTGAGAAGTGTGTTTCAGAAATTTTTTACTTGGGAAAACGGATGTTGAAGCAGCGGTGTGCAGTCTTTAAATTAAATGACATCCTTGTGAATGTCATTTAATGTTTTCATACATTTCTAAATTATAATCTTACCCTTTTTTTGAGACTACGGAACTGATGTTTCTTGAAAGCTGTGAATATTCTGTACTTTCAATTTCTAGCAAAGGGCATGTTTCTTCATTTCTTTCTTGGCTATCTTTTATCTTGATTTGAAAAATACAAATTTTATTCTGATAATTTGCATTGATTAGAATTTTACTGGTTTTTGTCAGGCTTCTGAAAGGAAATACTGGGATTATTTTAACATTTCCTTCTCTAATAACAGATTCTTTGGAGTCTTACATTCGTAAGTGTAGAAGTAAGGCTGAATCTCATCTTTAAAAAGAGATAAGGGATGCTTTCCATTTTTGCTTCTAATCACAGAGTTCCCTAAATTTCAATAAGGTGTCTGACTATTTGAAATGAATTTTTTGCAGTCATATGGCAATAAAGTTTTATATTTCTTAAAATAGTTGTTTGTTTCTCTGTGTGGGAAATGGAGGCAGCATTAGCAACCTTAGTGTGGGCATCAAGACGTTCTCGATTCTCTTTCTCTCCACTTAATATGTTTTATCAAGTGATTTCCAGGTTTCTTGCTGATGTTACTTAGTGAAATAGCTGTTATTGCTGTTTTAAAAGCATGTATTTATTTCAGTTTAGACTGGAATTTTTGTTAGATATAACCTGATCCAGACGAAACCTTTTTTGTTGTAACTTAACTGAGTTGGTTAAAGCTGAAAGTCATATTTTCTGTAGGTGAGTCTTGCTCTTTTTGAACTTGGGCTTTTACTCTTATTTCAAATGATGCCACCCTTTCACGTTGATATTGCACATGGCTGTGTTACCCTCCCTCCGTTTGCGCTTTGGAACAGTAGTTGCTTTACCAGAATCAACATTTTTCTGATCCTATGGATGTAAAAGGTTTTGGATGTTAATTCCCAAGCTTAGAATGATCTGTAATGTGTCACAGTCAACTGACAATCCCTGTTCTTGTTTTGGTACCTTGTGAGAGTGACCTTGGTACTTTCCAGAAGGATAAAACAATCAGATACCAAATTGTCCAACTATGTAAATTTAGTATAATATTTTGCTGTCTTACCAGATATGGTCATTAACTTAATGAAGAAAACTTACCTGTTTGATAATAGGTTGTAATATGCTGATTTTTTTTTTCCTGCCCTTTTATGGTATAAAGTTTGTAAGAAACGTATTTTGTGGAAAGCAAGAGCAGTCATAGTTGAGTTGTGACTGCTGATTTATGGTAGGTTAAACAAGAAGTTACATTGTGTTATACAGCAGGTGGAGTAACCTTTGAGTTGTTAATTTGGAATTATTTGGGCATTGTGATGCTTCATGTAGTCAATGACATTTGTGATAATTGTTAGAAAAAATCAAAATGCTAAATTAGATATTTTTTTATCATTATAAGTTGTCTTTCTGAAGGTATATTGGATAACATATATTTCTTTTTCTTAGAACCAACACAGATATACAGATTTCTACGTACCCGGAATCTAATAGCAGTGAGTAATTGGTCTTTATAACTCCTTTACTTCAGACTTGTAGGAAATGTTAATTAAAGCATAACCTTTTTTTGTTTTTTCCTGCAGCCAATATTTTTGCACAGAACTCTAACTTACATGTCCCACAGAAACTCCCGAACAAATATCAAAAGGTAAAATTGTTTTTTTGCAACGTAATCCTAGAATGTTAAGCAATAAGCAGAAGTCCAGAAAATAGGGAAGGGTGACATCCTCTTTTAATGAAGTGTGTAAAAGGTGACCTTGTCTTTTTGAGGAGCTTAAAAACCATATCCATCACTTTACAGTTGTTTTCTGAAACCCAGCAGCTTTTCTGCAATGTTAAAGTTGTGTGTGACTGTGGTAGTGACTTCTTTTGATACTGGGGGTACTCAAATGTGGGTAATTATGTGTAGAATCTGAGCTAATTCTCCATGTTTGTTTTCTGTTTTGGGAGAGAACGTCTTAAACAAAACTGTGTATGTAACATCTGAACTTTTGTAATCAATGGTGATTGATCGTAATAATACGAAGCATTTTGTTTTAAACCGTAACCCAACTGTATATTAAAAAAAAAATCCAAGGCAAGCCCCGCCCCCAACACTTAATATTGGTTTTGTTATTTAGTCTTGGAAGGATCCAGTAATTATTTCTGTAACTATTGTAAAAGATGAAAAAATAAGTTTAACTAGAAGTATTTTACAAAAAATCCAGCAGATGCTTTAAAAAGGTTGCTCTGAACTGGATACATCTGAGAAATGGGCTTCAATTTTGACGCTGCACAATAGTAATTTCCATCACTGGAGGTGCTACAGCTGCATGTCAGTAGACTTTAAAACATATAAATACTGCAGAGTGAAAAGTGCAGTGTACATTATTTATTAGCAGAATCGCAACTAAAGTTCTTATTGCTTGGAAGCAGTTGCTGTGGGACTGAGATACTTAATCACAAATGCATAAGGAATACCAATAAAATCTGATTCTACAGATAATTCTAATGTAAACTGTATTTGTATCTAAGGAAGGTAATATTTGAATGATTTGTTGAGCAACAAAATTGCATGGTTTTATTTAAATTAAAAAGCTCTATTGGGCATTCTTGGATGTCTTGGATGTTGTTTAATGTTCTTGCCGATAGCTTTGACGCTACAACAAAACTTTCTTAAAACTGAATCTGTAACACACAACTTCACGTATTTAGGACAGGTAATGATCAGATTTTTTTTAAGCTTGAATTTACTGCTTACTTTTCCTTACAAAAGTTACCAAAGTGCATTGTTCGCTTATTTTTAAAATAGGGCAGAGCCAGATTTTAAGAAACAGTGTTCAGCCTTGGTGGTTTTGTTTTGGTTTTTTAAACTAGAATTGTTGCAACAGGAAGTTCTTGTTTATAACTTAATTTAAGTTATAGCTGATTGAATGTGCGTGTTCTTTCACCTGAATCTGTTGCTTTGGATATCTGCTGTAGTTGCTGGGAAACAAGAAATGGTACTTTGCATGTACATTGTGTTGTCCCCCATTCCAAATTCCAATTCCAATTCAGCTGCACAAGTGATGCTTAGGTTCTCTTTGAAACTCCGAATTTTTTTTTGCTAGTTCATTTAACACTTTGTTTTAAAACCGTGATTTTAGGTAGTGTTCTAATAGCAGATTAATAGCCATTTCACTGACTGGTTTTCTGACAGTACTGACTTATTGAAATCATGCTGGTAATTAGGTCTAGGAAGATCAAGTAATACCTTCTGTTATATTTTCTTTATAAAAATACAATAATGCAACAGAAGTGAGCTGGCATAATTGGGGGGGGGAATGCAAAACAAAAGCACCCAGAAAATAATTGCAAAGTGGTGTGTTCTGCCCTGGGCTCCTCCTCCCACCTTTCCAGGCCCTAGCTCCAGTATAGTAGAAGTGTTAGTATAATTCTCTTTGTGTGTTTTGAAACTGCATCATTATTAGCCTGCTTATGTGGACCATGACTGTACATGCATATTTATTTATTTATTCACCTAGAACTTCCGAATTCTGCCATTTTTAAATGGCCGATGATTGTCAATTCAGTAAACCGTATCATATGTAAAATATAAAGAAACTATCTCCAAACCTTGTAGAACTTACCTATCACCAGAGTAATTATAGCTCCACATGTTTTATCTCTAGCTCTACGGTAGTCTGAGAAAAATGCCAGACAAATTTATCACTTGGAGGTAGGGAAGTAAAACTGCATTTTTACCACAAAAATTTCCATTGTTGTTGGTCTGTATGTTTAATAGTGAGAAAGTGTTTATAAAGACCAGGATGCTTGGAGTATAGAGAAGTGTTGATAGGGAATAAGCTAATGGACACATGTCAGCTTGGGCTAAAAAATATTGATGTTGCTGCTTCTCCTTGGAGATGTGATGTACTTGGGTCCAGCAGTCCCTGATGGAAAACTGAAATAGCTTCAAAGGCAACAATTTTGATTTAACGGGGGTTTTTGGTACCTATTCTTAGTTTTCCTGCAAGATTTTAGGAGGACTCTTATAGCTAACCTCAATGTGACAGTAGGAAAGGTTGTGTCATTGTCTTTCTGGATCAGTAATGCTCACAAATATTAAATACAAGCTGTGGCAGGTAGTAGTGTATTTTATGAAAGATTGTTAAACTTTCCCCCATTCCTGAAACATGTTTGTCTCAGCTGGTTTCTGGCTCATATTCTGATCATGACATAACTTTGCTGTTGAGCTGGTTTAAGCAATTCTTTAGTCTGAAGAAAGCTGCCTAAAGATACGTGTGCTGCTTGCTGTTCTGCAGAACAGTGGCTGCTTTGGATGAGCTTGGGGACTCTTCCACCTTAGAATCTGAAACTTTCAACAAATTTCTCTCCTCTTAACACCTCTTGCTTTAAAGCTGAGCGTTGTAATGTTTGTTTTAATAACCCCACATTTTAGTGCAGTTGAGTCAGTTCTTGAATCTGTCATCTGTGTGAACCTTAGGCTGAGTAGAGCTTTGAATCAGGGATTGCTTACTGCAAAAATTGATGAGAAATTCTCTTCCTCCTTGTCATCTCTCAGCAGCCCTGTATTTGTGTGGTGGTTCTTGCCTGGTGTTACTGTTGAGCCACCGTGTGATTTGTAACAGAATCATTCAGATGCATCACATCCCAAATGTAGACGACGTATGGCATCAGTGTTTCTTCAGTAGGGATATTTCTGTAGATGATGCTTCCCACATCCCTAGAACATGGCATCATTGCTCCCCCCCCTCCCCCCCCAAGAAATCCAGTATTTGGCAACAGCCTATATTCTTATTTCATTTTTCTAAGGAAGGGCACCCTTGCTCATCTTGCATTGTTGCTCGAATCTAGTGCAGTTTTGTTGGCATCTAGATCCAAGCATTAGTTTTTCCTTTAAAGAAGGACTATTATGACACTATTGAGTAACTTCTGTTTGAGTGAACTTTCTTTAGCAATGAACATTAAATTGTATGTATGGTAGAGCAGACTGAACATATGAGCACGAACAGACTGATGTCAGAATTACGCAGAGAAGTGATTTGAAGTGATTATTCTCCATGACATTGTTGTCATTGCTCGTTGTCATCCCCCGGTTTCCTGGGAGTGTGCTCTAGAAGAAGCAGAATTCATTGTTCTTTGTGTCTATTTAATATAACTTTGTGGAGAAAGTGAGGGGTTTTGCGATTATGTTTTTAATTGTTTTGTCAGATAAGGTTTTAAGTGTTTTTCATTATTATGATGAGGATTAATATAGTAATGGCTGAAAAGTTTGCTTGTAAGTTCCCAATAGGTGTGTCATTAAAGTGGGAACATTTTCTTTGACCAAAGTTCAACATGTTCATTGCAAGGTTTGAATGAGGTGCTGTTCAATGACACTTCTTAGGAGCAATGAGATTATTTCTGAAAGCTCTGATTTTAATTCTTTGTATCATTTTGATACTGCTTGAGAAGCTGTATTGCTGTTGTGTCCCTACAACACGATTGTGCTATTAGGCCTCAAATAGGGTAGAAATGGTGCTTTCTGAACAGAAGACTAAAATTGTATATATAGATAGGTTTAGATTAAAAACCAACTCAAAATTTAGACTGAATAGATGTTCTTGTTATATAATATGGGAATAGTGTCTATGTGAACCTGTTCTTTCTGCTTTTTCTTCACAGGAAAACATTCAAAGTAGATGACATGTTATCAAAAGTAGAGAAAATGAAGGGAGAACAAGAATCTCACAGGTATATATATTTGTGTATGTATGAATTAGCACACTTGTGTCAGTAACTAATCCGTGTGTGCTGGAATTTTGTTTTTCTAAAAAGGCAGATTTGGGAGAATACCATGAAGTTATGCTATTTGGGGTTTATATGGTCATATACTTGCTATATTTAACCTTATGTTAATAGTATTTAGAAGATCTTACCCATGTCAAGCCATGATAGGGTAACTAGTTATAAAATATTTTCATTAAAGCCTATAAAACTCAACAGTTTTACCTTCTAATTTTCTTATGAGAAATATTGGTTGGTCTAACCACACGTATACCTCATGGTGAACCTTTGCATGGTTCTGTCTGAAAATCAATGCTCTCGAAAAAATATAATTTCAAGTCTTAATTCCATATGAAATTGTTATTTGGAGGGCGGCTTACTCTGTGAATTCTAATTGTGAAATAGTAATTATATTTCTAATGGTGTACCTATTGGTTTTATCATGTTATTTTTTTGTTTTTCCACTTTATTTATGTAACACACTTAAGTGTTGGATAAATCTCATATTTTATCAGATTGTACTACTCTGCCTCAGAAGAAAATACTAAACTCTTGTTGAATTTGCCATGTTGTATTGGCAAAAGTCAAAGTTGTGCAGAGATGTGAAACCTGGGGGTGGTGCGTTTCAGTTCATTTTCATCCTCGCCTGTCTTTGTAATGATGGCAAAAAGAAGGAACAGTGAATACGCCTGGTCTGGTGTTTCTTGACGTAATTCCTAGTGTTGAAGTGATATGAAAAGCCTATTCACAGAGAAGTGATGTAGCATACCATGTGTTTGTGATACGTGATGACCATAATGATTTTATTTAAAAAATTAGATTTCTGTATGAATTAATTAAACACATACACTTTTAATGAAAGTATGTATGATGGAAATTAACTAATCCACTGTAAGACTCCAGAATAACTTTCTTCTCATCTACACAGTTCAGTCAGAGATCCATTGTAGTCCTGCGGGTTGGCTTTGTGGTCTATTTTGATAGAAAGACAGCAGATAATTTGCCAAAACCCTTGTATTTAATGTGCTGAATAGATAATGAAATGCAAAGCATTCTGGAAATTTTAAAACAGAACTGGACATTTTAAAGACTAATATAAGTTGCTGGAACATGCGAAGACCTGTTGAGATGGTTTTTTGTGGTGTTTGCTTGGTTTTTAATCAGCTGGTCCATTTGCATTTGCAAATAATTAGACTACTTCAGAGGCAACCATGCTAGAGACAATTTAGTCTGAAACAAATTTATAAGTTCTGTGTTCTAAGAGGTTTTATAGGTTTACTCTTATTTTTCTTCATTATCTTCTCCTCTATATATTGTGGATACTTGCTAGGTAAATAGTCTCTTTTTAAGGACAAGGATAATGTTGAAGTAGTCAGAATGTTGATTTGTGTGTTGGTTTTTGTGCTTTCAATATCAAAAAAATGCACTTTAGTCTAAAATTGGTCTGGAAAAGCAACATGAATGAATGATGCGAGGTGGTGTAGATGGAGGCTTTTGAATGCTCGAGCTGTTGGGCACTTTCCCTCACCAGCTCAGTGTTCTCGGGAGCGTTTGTGTTTAAAAATAGGCGTTGAGTGTCAGGTTGTATCTTTCTGAGAAGTCACTGAAGGTGCTCAAAATTGTATCTGCTGTTCTAGTACAACAGATGGCATTTCGTTCAATACTACATACTTCAGAAATACTAAATGGTTTTGAGACCCATTTTAATCTAGGTTTATGAATACTTGCTTTAAGCCGAGATGTATTCTGAATTTAAGAATTCGAAATAAAATGGGTCTACAGCCAGCAGAATAGACCATGAGCTGCAGTGCTGTGAAACAAAAGAGATGCACTTCTTATTTTGATTACCCGTGTTTTGTGTGATACAGACTTGATGTGATTCATAATTTTTATTTCTAAGGCTGCACCTTCCCCGTTGTAAAGAGTCTGCTTATCAAACTTAAAATACTTATTAAAAAAAACCCAACATGCTACCAAGTGCATGGTTCAGGGTGAAGTTCTAGAACATTTCCACCACAACCCATGTCTGCTGGTGGTTGCTGATAAATGTGTTTGCCTGTGAAGGCAAGATCTCCTCTATTCAGAGAATGCCCTGCTACCGGAGTGCTTAAACCACTACTTTTCTCTTTTTAATGTATCAAGTCATAGAACACAGAGAGAAGAATTGGTCTGTAAAGAGAAAATTAAAACTGTCTTGAATGTCAGTGAATGGAGCGGAGTGGCTGCTGTGAGAGGAAAAGACTTAGTGTTTCTAACATTTCCTTTTTTTCTGTTTAGCTTGTCTGCTCATTTGCAACTTACGTTTACTGGGTTCTTCCATAAAAATGGTATGTTTGCTAATTCATTCATTATATAGTTAATTTGTATAGCACCTTTGAATTTCAAATATTCTACTCACAGATCTATATTAGCATTTTGAATCTCTGCTGCTTGGATGCAAGTGAAGGCACATGGGTTGTGTTGTCTTTACATCTGATGAGCAAAACAAAGTATTTCAATGAATATCAGATTCTTCACAGAATCCCAGAATGTCAGGGATTGGAGGGACCTGGAAAGCTCATCCAGTGCAATCCCCCATGGAGCAGGAACACCCAGCTGAGGTTCCACAGGAAGGTGTCCAGGCGGGTTTGAATGTCTGCAGAGAAGGAGACTCCACAACCTCCCTGGGCAGCCTGGGCCAGGCTCTGACACCCTCACTGAGAAGAAGTGGCCCAAGTGGGCAGCTCCTCCTTCCATGATCTATAAACTCTCCTCTTCCACTTGAGCATACCCAGCATACCTGTGTCTTTTTGACATGCGCTAAGGTGAAGCCATTGTGCTTTTTGACTTAAGCCCGTAATTATATTTCTAAGATCTTAAACCAACAAAAATAACTTCCTATAGATTCATTCCGTTTGGGCTTGTCATTTTTCAGAATTTCTTCGACAAGCTTTTAGCCAGATATCTAAACATGTTTTAAATTTCTATTGTTTTTCCATATGAGGGCATATTTCCAGTTTAATATAAATTCACATGATTAAAGGTTCTCTTACTATGCAGTAAACTTAATCTGAGAGCATCTGCATCTGAAGTTTTGATGCAAGCTAGATTCTCGGTGTGCAAGCTATAAAGGAGGAAAGATACAGGAAACAGTTAGACTCTTCTGTTATTAGTGTATTCTGACTTTTCTTAAATCTACCTGCATCCCTTCTCTCTGCTATGAAAATGTTTTGGCAATGCCAAAGGTAGCAAGTTTACTGCTTTTTAATCTGCCAGTATTAGAACAGGTGGGAACCTGCAGTAAGTTTGGGGAAGATTGAAACTTTGAATTTGACTCGAGGTGTTTGTGCTGTGGTTAAAAAGTGATTCTGGGTGGATTTACACCATTGAATAGATCTTCAGTTTTTCAGAATTTAAAATATTTTTCTGTTTAGATAAGCCATCACAAAACTCGGAGAATGAACAAAATTCTGTAACCCTGGAAGTCCTGCTTGTGAAAGTTTGCCACAAGAAACGAAAGGTAAAAATTATTTGACAAACTGTTAATATATATTAAGGCAAAATGTTTACCTGCATCTGGAGCATCTGTTTAACATTGCCATGCAAGTTAATGGTGAAATGATGCTTCTGTTGAGATTGTCTTTAAATTTGATCTATTGAAGTTTTCTTTTAACTGGGTAAGGATTTATTCAGAAACATACATGTGCGTGAATATATATATATATATATATATATATATATATGGATTATGCTCTGCTTTTTGAGAAATAACTGGAAGTTTTTAAAAAAACATTCAGCTTTATGTGTGGAATTTAGCTTGCTTTTAAGGCAGATTTGCTCCCTGTAATTTTTTACTTCCATTCTTTGTATCATGTCATTAAACTGTTAATTCTGTTGTGATGTCCACAGGCTTAAGTAAACCAGGCAATCACAAGATCATAGTCTATCTCTTTTAGAAATGAAAAGGAACAAGTTGTGATTGTTTCAAAATCCCCAGTCATCTGTCAAGTCTTGTCTCTTTCTTTGTTTTTTCTGTCCCTATATTTTTTACGTTAACCATCTTGATTATTGCAGATTTTAGCTACTGTGAATCAGAAACAATTTTGGTCTCTTTCTTTTTTGAAGCATCTTTGAATTTGCTTGCTATGTTAGCGATGGTTGTTTCACACTGCTTGGCAATTAATTTTCCCAGCCATGGGAATATGGGAGACTCAGTAACACATGCTGTAATTTTTAACCAAAAGGGGAAAGATTTGCAGTCAAGATTTTCCCCAAGAATGTCAAAGCTGTTTTGACATCTTTTTAAGAGTTAATATTATTTCTAGCCAATTTTGTTATTTACTATGGTATGGATAAGTATGGTAAAGGCAGGAGGTGCTGATGGTTATTCAAAATACTTTGCTGCAAGTTTCATACTTGGGCCATCTTGCCTTGTTTTTCCAGTAGTGCACAGTGTTCAATGATCTGTTTGAGAGATAGTGAATAGAATAAATCGTAGGTAAGTGGTTCTTTATCTCCCAGACAGGGCAAAGTGCACTTTATAATATTGGAAGGAGGAGATAGGAAGCCCTCAAAATATATACATAACCAAAATATTGAATTTCTTTAGGTAAACAGAATTAAATTAGTATTAATGACTGCTCTATAATCTTTCTGAGTGCCTCATGTTAGTGTTAATTTAATCACTTAGAGAAAGATGGCTGCTGCCTGTACTGGTTATAAAATACCAGTTTTATTTACACTTTCAAATACTTGTTTTTACGTTTAAAACCTGGGATTGTTATTCCAGATTTTCTTATTTCCATCTGTTACAAGGCTTATTTTCAAAAAGACGACAGGACAAGTACACTTTATATAAGTTTTAGTACTGAACATCTTTGCTCTGCATTCTAAAAACATAACCTTGTTTTCCTGCAGGATGTCAGTTGTCCGATAAGACAGGTTCCTACCGGTAAAAAGCAGGTGCCTTTAAACCCTGACCTCAGCCAAATCAAACCAGGCAACTTCCCATCGCTTGCGGTTTCCAGCAATGAGTTTGAACCAAGCAACAGCCACATGGTGAAGTCTTACTCGTTGTTATTCAGAGTAACTCGCCCAGGAAGAAGAGAGTTTAATGGACTGATCAATGGTGAAACTAATGAAAACATTGGTAACTTCAGTCTTTAAATATGCTTTTACAAGGTTTAGCTTGTGGGGCCATATGTAGGTAGTTGTTTTGGTCTGCAGCATAGGTTGTGTTCTGAGAAGGGCCAGTAGTAGATGAGTGACTGAATTGGCTTCCATTTGTTTTCAGTCTTTTTCAAGATGGAACCAGAAACTGTGCTTCTATTTTTTGTGTGAATTTAATGCCAGTTTTTACTAACGTGTGAGGCAACACTGAGGAGTGAGTAACGTGGTTGCTGTGACTCTCATTAAATTTCAAGCAGCAGCGGTCCCTGCTGACACAGCTGTGGGTGCTCTCAGCAAAATGACGTGACTAGTCAATAAAGAAAATACCTTCATAACCGTTTTCTATAAACTATTTTCTTAATCTTGTCAGGACATTATAAGGTGCATGACAAATGTTACAGCATTGGAGAGTACACATAGAATGAGAAACTGTCTTGCTGTTTCATAGCTGCCAGAGGAGGAAGGTCAAATCCCAAAGTCTTTATGCTGACAGAGTAATATGACTAAACTATAACTATATGTGAGCATCTCGAAAATATGATTACTGTTAAGCTAAGTGCTCTTTCTATTGCTGTTGAGCTGTTCATTAAATACTGTGTCCTTTCCTGCTGTATGACACATCTGACATAATCAACAGCCAGTTATATATTACGATTTCGTAGGAACTGATCTTTTGAATTTGTGCTTATATTATAATTGAATACCGTATTTCTTTCTTACAGATGTCAACGAGGAGCTTCCAGCTAGAAGAAAAAGAAACGCTTCAAACCGTGAAGATGGAGAAAAGACATTTGTAGCACAAATGACTGTGTTTGATAAAAACAGGTAATATTATCCAAAATAAATTCTTTGTGCTGTTAATCGTTAGGAATTTGTTTAATATTAAACTTAAGTCTCTATATTCAGTTTAGGCTGTATTTGGCTGCATTGTTAGTTGATAGTTACAATAAGAGCTTAGGCTTGTTGCCTTTAAAAAAGAAGTCTACAGGTCTCATAATGCACATTTTGTACTGAGACCTGTTCAGTGAGATTGCAAATAATTCCCTTTTATGAAGTTTAGTATTGTCCTGTTAATATGCATCAGTTTGTCTGTTCCTTGTAGTTTTTTGCACAGATGCAATTTCTGTGCTTCTCTTAAAGATCAGTGGCAACGTAATTAAAAAGTAAAACATCAGTGGCAGCATAATTAAAAAGTAAAACAAACAAAGAGTCTCTGCAATCTGCTTACTGCTTACGTTCTGTTGACACTGAGTTGCCAAATAAATTCTTCCTTTAGTTTCATGGAAAGTTAATTACTGCGAAATGTATTCTACATTTTAATAGACAAACAATGCAAATGAGCTTCTTCACTCATAGTCCATATTTTGTGTGGGCAGGCGCTTGCAGCTTCTGGATGGGGAATACGAAGTGGCCATGCAGGAAATGGAAGAGTGTCCCATTAGCAAGAAAAGAGCAACATGGGAAACAATACTTGATGGGAAGGTATGGATTGTTTCAGTAGCTGAAAGACCTCTCTCTCTTCACTTAAAATAATCTGGATGAAGGTGGGACACAAATCAAAGTTCAGTTGGTTGCTCTTCCTCTGAAAACAGATTAAATTGAACAGTGAATAGTACTTCTCTTTCAGGATGTGTGGGCACGAGTTTTGGCTTAGCGCTCAGTTTAGGAATGCTTTGACCACACTAGATCGTTAATACGAGCAGATGTTAAATACTGTAGGTATGGCAACCGTGTCTTTCAATGACTTCACAATTTCTGTCCTATAAAATCAGGCAAATTAAATGTTATTGTAATAAATTCAAGTTGGGCGAATCAGAAGGAACAAACACAGGTGTGATCTTACACACAGACATCAGGAGAATGCTGAAATTCAGTGATGAGAGGAGAGGGGGCTGTCAGTGTAGGACAAAGAGAAATTGTTATCGATTGTGGCCAAGGAGAAGAATACAAACATTCTAGATGGTTATGCAGTACTTGTGAATCAACATGATTATATAATTATGAACAAAGCAGAGATGATCCAAAGTATATAGCAGAAATATAGTTATAAGCTTCATTATCCTGTTCAGCCTTTACCTGGAATGCTGCTTCTCATTCTGTTGAACTATGGTAAAGAAATTCGAATAGAAAAAGCTAGGAACAGCATATAAGAAGGTCATGGGATGAGATCCTACATGTAAATGTGCTTAAATTTATGTATAGATGTATATGTAATTTGCTGAACTTTGTTAAACTGAGGCAGGGATATGGTTGCTTTCTGTTGGTGGGCAAATGTGAGGGAGGTTTTTCATACTGGTGGTTCTACCCCAAAGAGAAGAAAAAACAATCATAACCAATGTGCTTATCACCCAGATCTGGTATTGTCGTTGGATTTCTGGTTTTGCAATAGCATTTCTGTAAACTAATGAGGCCTGATTATAATAAAAAGCTTTAAGATGGTTTTCTATAATTTCACTGATAAATTTAGGTTATAGTACTTAATAATAGGGGTTTGGACTTGAGTCTCCTTTATTGATATTGTCTCGATAAGTGAGGTCAATATAAGAACATAGCCACAGGAGATTATTCCAGCAGACAGTGGTGCGGTTTTTAGAGCTCGTGTATGAATACACAGTACTGGACTGCAGAGTTACGAGTAGGTGTGAGCAGAAAGAGAAGAGCACTGGCAGCAGGCTGGTGGGTAGGTGCTGTTTGGTGTTTCACAAAGATCAGTGTGTGTCACAGCCGTTGTTCGGTAATGTGCACGAAACTGCATAGTCATATTTTCAGCTTTTTTTTAGTATATCTAAATGTGTATGCTAATGTTGAAAGCACAAGGACTTCAGATGACTAAAAAAATAACATCTGTCCCCATTTTGTAAATATTTTCTCATTATTGTTTTTGTACATGGGAAGACACTAATTTTGCTGTTTTATTTTTTTTATTCCTCCCCCAGAGATTGCCTCCATTTGAAACATTTTCTCAGGGACCTACACTTCAGTTTACTCTTCGCTGGACAGGAGACACAAACGACAAGTCTACAGCTCCTATAGCTAAGCCTCTTGCAACACGCAATTCTGAAAGCCTCCCACAAGAAAACAAGCCCAATTCTGTTAAACCGACTCAAACTATAGGTGAGAAAACTTTTGTTTTTGCTGCTGAATAATCATCTGCTCAGCACTTCTGTGCCTCAGGGTGCCTTGCTCACTGGTACAACTGCTTCAGGTCATCTTAAGCATGAAAAAGCAAAAATGAATGGGCTTTTTGTATCCCACATCTTATACATTTTTTTAGGGTAGGTTTAGAAGCTAAAAATACTGAGGTCTTTGAAGTCAGAACAACATAAAGTGATGGTATACAATGCTCATAAATCCTGATGTGAAATAAGTCAGGGGAAATCTGTGAGTAGGACTTCCAAGACTGTCTCTTTCACTGTACTCATTTTAATTACTGCTCTGTAAGTATTGGGATTTGTAGTATTAGTAAGTTCTTTTTTTTATGCTTTGTGGTAAAAATAGTTGTTAAATTTGTCTGTCAGATGACATATTTGGCTCTTGGAAAACATAGCTGCTATCTTGAAATGTGACTGAAATTATAGTGTATATTTTTAAATACAAAATCGTGATTTAGTTCAGTTGCTGAATTGCAGTTTTGTTAACAGGCCACTCCTGTTGGGGAGACCCCTCTGGACGTTCCTTGGCTCCTGATGGTGTTCAGTTCACATCAGAGTGATCAGTATTTCCAAACTTGGAACTGGATTGGGACTTTGTAAATAAGGAAACTTCTCTGTCCCTAATATAGAAATAATGACAGGAGTGCAGGGGTTCTGTCTCTGGGCTGTGTCACCAGGCAGTGGTTGTGAAGCGTTGCCTTGTTTGGAGTTTTGGGGTTCACCTGTGGCAGCGCATCAGAGAATTTGTGCAGAATGGTATTTCAGGCTGATTTAGTGTCGAATACGTAACGGTGAGGTTTTGGAGCTGTAGTAGTGCTGGCAACGGAATGATTATTATGAAAAATTAGCGCTTTTCCAAATGTGCAGCTGTATTGCAGTACATGGTGGGAGACTTGGTGGGTCAACAATAGCTCCTCTCTGGTGAGACTTTCTAAGAGTGGCAACGGTTTTTGCTGCTTTTAGAACTTTAGTGGGTGGTAATAGGAAAGTTAGAGCAAGAATTTCACCCCTACCTGTGCAGAAGCCACTGTCTAGAATGGATCCCTAATATCCCCAACTAACCCACTGACATCTTTGTCATCAGAAAGAGTACAAGAATATTTAAATAAGACTGATTCCTGTCTTCTGAATTTAATATTTTACCTGAGTCAGGGATTATGGGCACTTAGGTTTATCAAATCAGATGGGTGGCTGACAACACACACAAACATGAAGTAATTTCCAACTGCACTTTTGCCGCAGGAGTTGTTCTGCTTTCTCTTTGCTTCCTCGTACCAGGCCTCCTTGTATATTAGAGTTTCTTGGAGACCTATATTGTAATTTGTTAGGCAGGTTTTAGGCTTAGGATAGAAAAAAAAGGCGGTATGTTGACTAGCACTAGAAGGTGTGTCGTGTTTTACTGCATTATACAGAGGCAGTAGGGACATGGCAAGGCTGCATTGCTAATGTAGTGATGGACCCATTTTTTTTCTTGCATCAGAGAAGTATTCCAGTAAACTGGTAAAGTTACAGCAAGAGCCCTCTTCCTTTAAAATAGTCCAGCAGACTCTTCACACAGGAATATATCGTAGCACAGTGTGCGCATCTTAGGGTATTTATGATGGTTGTGCTGATTTCAGTCTCTGAACACCAAGAAAGGACGAGAATGGAAGTAGTGGGAACCTTCTACCAGTTAGTGGTTCTGATAGTAAAAGATCTGGTGCATCTTTCCCAAGGGTGTATGAATTTGGTGTTGTCATTTTACTTTGGCCGGTTTCCCAAGGCAGACCAGAGGAATAAAGGCATCAAAGACTTTCTAAATGTGGTGGCTTAAACTTTGCTGTAATTACAAAGTGCTTAAAGTAACAGAGCCATGGAATTCTCATTTCTCTGATGTGGTGCAGACTGAAGTGTCAGGCCTTCTCACTTTTTTGTATGGAAAGAGGATGAAATCTCCCTTGTTCTCCAAAATATTAAATATAAGTGCTTCTTTTGAAAGATCTCCATGTGTCAGTAGAGCTGAGACTTGATTTGCCATTTTTTTCCCAACATTCAGAAGCAAGTAGGTGTCATTATTTGTTTTCTCCTGAAGACAGTTTTATAAACCTGCTTAGATATGTCGGGTTTCTTGTTAGTTGTGTTTAATAATCTTACTGAGGACTTCCAGACTGGGGTAGGAAACAGTGTCTGTATTTTTTTAACTCTTCACCAAAGAAATGTGTGTCTATGCGTGTTTTTTTCAGCTGTGAAAGAATCCTTGCCAACAGACCTTCAGACAAGAAAAGAGAGAGATGTTTTAAATGAACCTCGACAAAAGTTGCGAATATTTTACCAGGTATTGCAAATAAACATTAGAGGTGAAAAAAAAAAATATAGATGTTGCTTGGCATTAAAATGTTCACTTCTGCACTGAGTTGGGTTGAAATATCCATTTGCCTCTTTAGCGGGTGCCATAAGGGGTCTGAGATTCACAGGTTTAGAGCTGTTCTACGTATTTCTTCTTACAGGAAGCATTTTAGAAAACTGATCTTCCTGGGGACATGTCTAATGTTCAAAATACAAAGGACATCTCTTGTTGGGCATCTGGAATGGGATCAGTGGTCTCCCGATTAATCTATTCTTTTTATGGAAAAAAATTCTTGAAATCCCAATATTTCAGTACACTGAGCTAACGTAGCGTTCCTGAGAACTTACAGGGGAGGTTTCCTGAAATAATGCCCCACTTCGGTTTGGGGTTGGGGGTTAGTGAACGCGTCCCATTTGATGCTGATGCTGTTCCTTGTTCGCCGCAGTTCCTGTACAACAACAACACGAGGCAGCAGACTGAAGCCCGGGATGACTTGCATTGCCCGTGGTGCACGCTCAACTGTCGGAAACTCTATAGTTTACTCAAACACCTGAAACTTTGCCACAGCAGATTTATCTTTAATTATGTTGTAAGTAGTATTTTTTTTAGTTTGGCAGTATGAAATACAGTCTGTCACAGATATTACATATGCAGGGGTTCTGCTGCTGGCCTGCTCAGTTGTAGGACTGTATCTACATGTTAAATGCAGCTTCCTTTGAATATTAGGTGAATGTTACATGGGGACAAAAAAAATTGCAGGGGTTTTTTTAGCTGTTACTTTTGCATTAATCTATTCTTTTTATGTGACGTATAAAGTAATATAATTTGCATTTGCGTGGAAGTTGCTTGAAGCTTTAGAAAGGCGGTAAATATTTAAAGACAGTATTATATTATGCTGATAATGACGTGTTCCTACCACGTTGACCTTTAAGAGGAGTTTTATCCTATTTGTTTGAAGATAATGTAGCTCCCTATACCCGCTACCCTGCTCAGATTATTGTTCCGAAACTTCACTCCTTAGATGGTTAGAAATGTTTTGATTTCTAGGGTGCTTGATAGTGATCTTGTGCTGATATTTTCCTTAATTTTGTAATTAGTTCTGTTCAGAGTGATTTTGTGTAAAATAATTCAGAGCAAGGAAACTTTAGTATAGTTTGTTTCTAGAAATTAAAAATCATTTGGGTGTTATAAAAGGCACTAGAGCTACGTCAGGTTATCGACAGGGTAATACTCAAGGTATTCAGAATTGAAAAGATTACTTGTTTAAACTTCCTGATGTGTTGTCATTACTGTTTGCTAAGTCTATGTGCAATTATCTGTTTCAGTATCATCCAAAAGGTGCTAGGATAGACGTATCTATCAACGAGTGCTACGATGGCTCCTACGCAGGAAATCCCCAGGATATTCACCGCCAGCCGGGATTCGCCTTCAGTCGCAACGGACCGGTCAAAAGAACTCCCATCACACACATACTTGTTTGCAGGTAGGGAGATGGAAAACAAACTCTGTCTTTATCTGCGTAATAAAGCATATGGACCAAATTCGGGAAACAGGAATTTGTAAATCTCTAAGTGCACTTAGTGTTAAATTCCACTATCATTAAAGTACAGCGGTTTATCACTAAATAAAATGTTATCAAAGGGTGATAACTTCACCTGTGATTTTTCTACATCTGTTTTTTTTAACTGCTGCATCCTTAAACTTTTCTCCCCCACAAGGTGGAGTGGGGTGTTTATTTCACTGCTGATGATTCAACTCCACCAATATTTTGGCAAGCTAGAGCTTAAAAGAATATATCTTTAAAAATCAATTACACTTCCTAATATTTGACATGACGGTTGAAAGCAGTTACTTTATTTTTTCCTTCTGCTAGGCCAAAGCGTACGAAAGCAAGTATGTCCGAATTTCTGGAATCGGAGGACGGAGAGGTAGAACAGCAGCGAACGTACAGCAGCGGGCACAATCGGCTCTATTTCCACAGCGACACGTGTTTACCTCTCCGCCCACAAGAAATGGAAGTAGATAGCGAGGATGAGAAGGACCCTGAATGGCTACGGGAGAAAACCATTACTGTAATTATTCCATTTATACAAAGTTATTTTAAGTGGATTGTGGTTTTTGAAAGCCGGTCTGCAGCTGTAGGGAGTAAACAGGGCATATATTGTGAAAACGATGCGTTTACTTCAAGTAGGAAATTTTGTGATGCTGAGCCACTACTGACAAAAGCTCATGGAATCAGTTTGTATTTTCAAGTATGTCTTCTGTTTCAAAGCCAGCTCAGTCTATGTGTGTCCTAACAAGATTTCATTGTTTGCGGCTGGTTTTCTCCCTCAAAGACGAGGTGCAGCTATCCCAGGAGTACATAGTGATGTGAATATGTAATATCGAAGTAATTTATTATCACAGGTCTCTACATGATAGGACTGTTTTCTGACCTTTTTGACTGCAGTGCCTGAATTTTTGGCAGTAATTATTTCTGTGGTGTATAGGTTGCCTAAGTTTAATTGTAGGTGTGCTTTCACTGCCGGTCAGCAGACCCGCAGTTCTCATGTGTGTGTTTGTTTCTTCTCCTGCCCTTCTCCCAATCCTTTATCTCTCCAGCAAATTGAAGAATTCTCTGATGTTAACGAAGGAGAGAAGGAAGTGATGAAATTATGGAATCTTCATGTTATGAAGCACGGGTATGTTACAACGCTCAGCTTTGCTAGAAGTAAATTCTGGTATAGATTGGGTTGACCACTTTGCATTGCAATTCATTACATACTTTAAAATTCAATTAGCTCAGTTGTTTAGGGAAGAATTGTTCACACATAATTTGGTAACAAGCTTTTGACTGCTTGTTTTTAAAAAATGTTCTTGTACCTTGTAGCCCTATGGCTTTGAAAAGAAAAAGCATTGCAATGTTGAGACTGTGTAATAGTTGGTTATGCAGTTCTATAAACAGTGTTGTAGAGTCTCTTTTTGTTTCTTGAAAACGTTCTACTTGCATAATGATGGCTTTCTAATTCGACAGGTTTATTGCTGACAATCAAATGAATCATGCCTGTATGCTGTTTGTTGAAAATTACGGACAAAAAATAATTAAGAAGAACTTGTGTCGAAACTTTATGCTCCATCTGGTCAGCATGCATGACTTTAACCTCATCAGCATCATGTCCATAGACAAAGCTGTTGCCAGGCTCCGAGAGATGCAGCAGAAGTTGGAGAAAGGAGAATCGGCCTCCCCGGCAGATGAGGAATCTTCTGAGGAACAAAGCGGGACAGCAAATGGATACAGTGAAAATAATACGAGAGAGAGGATTTCGGAAATGGAGAGCATCTCAGGTGTCACAAAACAGAGCAAGAAACAAAAGCTCTGAACTCTAAAGTCAGTTGCCATTCAACGGACAAGCATTGAAATGACATTCTAGGGTGCATGAGCTCTATAAAGAATTACACACAGAAATACAGAGATTCCAAACAGGCACTGCTGGATGGAAATAAATGATTTCAACAAGGATATTGTTTTAACAGGGTTTCTCTTCAGTTAATTATGCAAGTACTACATGTATATCGGTTTTGGTGATGTAATGACAATATTCTAAGAGTTTGAGCATGAAGAGCAATATGAAAATCTTTTTGTAATTTTAGTCATTAGTGTTTTAAGAACTTTATGGAATTTACATAATTTAAGTATATGTAAAACCGTTTTTATATTAAGATTTTTGCACCTGTATCTGGCTGTTTTTCCTACCATGAAGTTGTGAAACATTGGGGAAAGGGCACTGGGATACAGTTTCTGCTTTTCTTACTTAGAAATTCTCCAGTTAGTTTTTTGTGAAAATACCATCTCACTATTTAAAGTTTAACCTTGATCCTTGTATTTGAAATCATTTATCAATTGATCATAAATTCCAATTTATTTTTAATTTTTTTACACTAAAATTATCAAAGTTGGCGAACGTAGCACTTCCTTTGTCTTGTGCCTGTTTGGAAAGATCTTGGCTTTTCACGTTACGGACACAGTGAAGTTCCCACCTTGGCTCTTTGAGGTTACCAGCAGTTTGGTTTGTCGTGGATAATTCTGATGTATCGATCACCCAGTGTACCATTTTAAACTTGAACATTAGCTCCTTTAATCGTTTTTCTTACACATTTACACAGCTACACAAAGGATCTGATGTAAACCCCCTCTGGGCGGGGGTTCCGCATCGCTGTGCCGCGCTAAAGCCCGGGGGCTCTGGTCAGGACGTGGCCATCATGTCGCTCAGCTTCTCGGGAAGGTTCTGCCTGAGTCCGGACTGCGCTCCAGGCCCTGGGTTTAGCTTTGGCTTTCGAGATGCCACTCTTGAGGGAAAAATGCACTGTAAAATTGGACCAGAAAATGTGTTGCACTTCTTATGCAAGTATTCTGTGATGTATTGTATTCAATACAGATACTAAGATGCTGACTAAAGTATATTTGAGCAGTTTTGCACTGCTGTTAACACATTTTATGCATACGTTTACAGATTTTTTCCAATGGAAAGTGGTTTCACTACTGGTACAGTATCAGCACCGAAGGGTTTATTCCAGCAAGCACTGTGGTTGAGTGACATCACCTCAATTTTTTATTATCCTTAAAATATTGCATTTTTCATATTCTTTATTTATAAAGGAACAATGCTGCTGTAAATACAGGTATTTTTAATTTTTTATTTCATTCCATCACCATGAGATGCAGTTCCCTGTTTGTTTAAGGGGTATATAAGCTTTCTAATGGTGTCTTCAGAAATTTATAAAATGTAAATACTGATTTTGATGGTCCTTAAGATGTGTTTAACTGTGAGACTATTTAACTAATGGTGTGGATGTGATTTGTCATCCAGTATTAAGTTCTTAGTCACTGATTTTGTGTACAAAATAGGAAAGAGGGAACCTGCAGCTTTCATGACGAACTTGTTGAATTTGCCAGCTCTCTCGAGTTTTAGCAAACTGTAATTACGCCTCTGGATAGTACATCGAGCATTTCTCTCTGGCTTTAATTTGCTAAAGCTCTGCACATATGTAAAAAAATAGATTATTTTAGGGGAGATGTAGTTCTAGAATTATTGCTTATGTCATTTCTTAAGCAGTTATGCTCTTAATGCTTAAAAGAAGGCTAGCATTGTTTGCACAAAAAGTTGGTGATCCCCCAAAAATAGTAATGAAATTACTTCTGTCCAGTAAACTTTGTATGTCATGTCAATTTATAATAAAAGCTGAAAAAATCCCTTTGTTTTCTATTTATAAAGATGCCTTTTCTATATGTACCTTTGATAGACTTTGAAGATAATCCTGTAAGCCGGTTAAAATGAATTTGAATGGTACATAGATGTAAAAACAAAACCCCAGACAAAACCACCGAGCCAAATTCAGTTGTTTGAATGAACTGTTGTTTTTACATTAAATGTTTTATTTCAAATCTGCTTTTGTACATAAAGTTCAGTAATGAATATGAAATCTGCCATGATGGTTTGTCCCGTTGTTTGTGCACGTGCAGAAAGGCCACGAGCGGCACCCGCTGTGAACCTGCTCTTTGCATGGCCCTTAAATCCTGGATACAAGTTCTTCCTTTGACAGATTGTTCCACAGGTGGTTAAATTCCTGTCCTTTTATTGTATTTAAGGTGTTTCTGTGAGTTCCCAGGTTTTTAGCTGGATTATAAAAACCTTCAGGGTAGAACTGAATACCTGAGATATGAGTTGTGTGTTACTGTTTAGAACTGTAACTTATAGAACTGAAAATGAAATATATCTGTGTCAGTTATCAAAATAAGACTACGAGGTTTTAACGTGCAAGTGGTTAATGTTTCCAACAGATTTTACAAGATACGTAGTTTATTTAGAATGAAGTTTAAAGTGTTGCTTCTCTGGAGTGCAAAGGATGGAAACTCCAGGTAGTACAGAACAAAACAAGGAATTGCAGATGACTGGTGAACAGCAGACACTGAAAACCTTTTTCCACATTACTACAGAGATTAAAATACAGGATATAGCAGCTGGATTCTGTAAATGTGAGTTCAGGCTGCAGTTGACTGTGGTACTTTGTGAAACGGTCAAGGTTCTGCCCATCCAGCCTGGAACGTGCTCATGGCAGATT
Organism: Patagioenas fasciata; assembly: GCF_037038585.1. Lineage (NCBI taxonomy): Eukaryota > Metazoa > Chordata > Aves > Columbiformes > Columbidae > Patagioenas > Patagioenas fasciata. Next base: position 3,763,304 of record NC_092537.1, on the reverse strand, counting down.
TTCATGATGTTTTGTATTTGGTGACGATCTTAACACAGTGGGTCTGTGAACCCTGAGTTGGAACTGAACATATAACTTGAATATTTAATTCAGCTCATTAAATGCTGTATTCAAAATGGTTAGAAGAATTTAAATTGTTAACCTTAAGTGGATGTTGCTTTGTGTCTTCAATGCGGTCCTTTGGTTTTTGGGGCGTGGGGTGAAGAGTCACTGCCTGGAATGATGTAGTTGCAAATAATGTGAACTGTTCTGATTATATCAGTAATCGCCAAAACAAAACAACCCCCCCAACCAAACCAGCCACTTGATTTTACCTTTGCAAGGAGAATTTTGACAATATCGTTCAAAGTTGAGTACCTCTTAATTCACAGAGCAGTTTGGTGCTGTCACTGCCCAGCGCTGGAATGAGGCTGTTCCTGCTGGACCAGGTCCCGGTTGTACTTCGATAGTCTGTCTGTCTGCCTTCCGTCAGTCTGGGATCTGCTGTTTGAGCTCATCGATTTGGGACTGAGATGTGCTCCCCAGGAGAAAAACTCGGTATCTCCTCATGAAGAAGGTTCTTGATGTGAGTGGCGTGTTCATGAAAGTTCTTGGGCCATCAGCCTTGGTCATGAGACCAAGGGCCTGGGCTGGGCTGTGGGTAAAGCAGAACCAGGGGAATGAAGTAAAACTGTTTGTTCACCATGGACTGTATTGGAAGGGGATTAACTTCTGCTGCTTGCTCGGTCGTGGAGGCCAAAAACTCTGATACATGAGTTGCACCATTTAATGCAACTGTAAGGAGACGGGAACAGTAAAATGGAGACAAATTCGCTGTGATGGAATATTGAGGAAGGTGCTTTGCTGATGCTTGAACTACTTTTGAACAAAAGGAAAACTCAGTTCTGGAGGAGATGTGGGTTAAGATCTGAACTTAAGCTGCAAATGAAAGTGAGAAACTGGAAAAAATGTGGGAATTCTGAGGGACAGAAGGTAAAAATAATTTTAAAAAGTGGGGGGGAGAGAAGCTCTTAAAGACAACTCTAATGGTATAGGAAACCCTCTTAATGTTCTTTTTAGAAGAATGCAGTGATGCTCACCTTTATGCCCCAATAAATAATTTACTGGACCATACACCGTTGAGGGATAAAACTTTATTTAAAAAAAATTCAAATTTCACTTGACACATAAGTCTGAGTTGAGGTAAATGAATCCACCAGCTTCAGAAAACACTTTGAGGACACATTCTCGGTCGTGAGGCTCCAACAGCCAGAGGTAAAAAACTGAAGCGTGAAGTCCTCTCTGCTGTGGAAGAACTGAATTTCAACCTTTTGAATTCGAGCCTCTTGTGATTCTTTGCATACTTTGTTCCTTTATTACTCTGGTCTCTTGCCCTGAGACTCTTCCCCCCTCCCAGGTTTGAGAGGCGGCTGACAGTACCGAATCTGTAATGGGGACAGCTGGGCTTAGGCTGAGCTTAATAAGCAACTGCAACAAAACACCACCAGAAACCCACCCCACCATTGGCAAACTGCCCTTGTTCAATAAGCTAAAGGCTGAAGCCAGAACAAACCCTTTGTATTTTCTGAACAATGTGGAGGCATCACTGTGCAAGTACCTGAATTCAAGGCTTAAGCTTTATTTTCTACTACGCAAGTAAATAACCTGTAGAACCAACAGTCGGACGAACAGGTACCTGATTGTTGGTACCTCGGAAGCGCGGATACTCACAATTGGAGTTTCCATCTGGCAGAAGTACTGAGTTACAACAAGTACCTGACACCGGGAGTGCGCGAGTAAAGCCAGCACTACCAGTCTGTCGGCTGCTGGTCCCAGCGCTGCGCGGGGCTGAGACGGCTCTCGCCGACAGGAACATACACGTATTGAAAAAGCATTGAAAATACTCTTCACGTAATAATTCAAAGGAACGCAGAACACACAGGATAAGCTCGTATTCTCTCACTCCCCAACAGTGACATACTGCAGCTTGACAAACTGAGAATACTGCAGGGGTTTTGTTGCTAACACTGGATAATCCTCCCCACAGGTGTCCGCTCTTCCTCACCTCGTGTCTTACAGTGAATTCCAACCTCTGTCATACACAAGTTCTTTGCATCCATGTCAATCTACTCACTTTTTTTTCCTTGTAAATGGAATACAGATCAACCACCATTCTCCCCTCTACTACAGATCCTTGGGGGAAAAAATGCAGGATGGTTAATCTTTTTGTACTGAAAATGTGAGTACAGGGGATATTAATCCAACGTAAATTCAGTTTTTTATGCCAGCATAGGTGGCTAATGTAGCATGTTGACACTGAAGGAAAAAGGGCAGAATGATTGTCTAGGTTTTATAAAAATATTGCTATTCTAACATGCTAAAATATATTTCATTTTAATTGAGGTAAGAAGGTCCCTTTTAAGGCCCTCAGTGAGCATTACTTTAAAGTATTCTTTAAATCCAGTAGTATTGCAATCTCTTGACTAGGAATGGCCTCTCTTTGATAAGCTCATTCCAAATCTCAGTTACTCCTTAGGGGAAATATTGGTAACTTTATGTAACTTCCAAATTCAAAGTGAATTAATTCATCATCGTTTCTTATCCCCTCCTCATCCATGGAGACCTAAACCGTCATCTCCCACTCTCCCCTTTGGCAATGCAGAGAAGGTTCTATGAGGAATCCCAGCTGCCATCTGCGTATCGTGCCCACGTACTAAATTGCTGAGACTTCCCCTGACATCAGCTACACCGTAAATTGCAATTAGAGCAGACAATCAGAGCAGATGAGAACTGTCCTGCTCTGGGCGTTGCTCTAGTCCGAGGCAAGCGTCTGCGTTACCTTGATGTCGGCATCGCCATGCAGCTACTCTAGAAAACAGATTCCAAGTGACAAGACAGAAAGCAGTGCAAGAAACACCTGGAAATAAGGCACTTGGGTAAATGAGACAGCAACCGAGTGGCTACGTGTTCAAACAGACGTTACGGCTCAGACGTCCCCGCTCAGGAGGAGTGACCGGTACCACTGCACGCGGGGCCCATGATCCAGTTGCCCTGGGAAGGCAGCACAAGCACCGGGAAGCGGAGCAGGACGTCACTGCGCTCAATACTTTGTTCTTTCACGAGTGGTATAAATGAGACTTTGGTCCATTACCACCCCTCCACCGCCTAAAACACTCACAGGCTTATTTCACAGAACAGCAGCATTAAGCAACGTTAATTCTACACAACACGCGTACCCTGAGACTAGAGTACAATGAAATACTGACAAAAATCAAGTCTGGAGGAGAAAAGGAAAAGGGCTTATGGACTGTTTAAATTAATTGGCCCACGCAAATGCCTGTTTCTAACTTTTTCCAGAGTAACGAATTCAATGTTTCACCATTATGTTTTGAAATGAATCCAGCAGGAAGTACAATATAGTGGAGTTCAAGTAGTATAAAGACAGGTTTCTGTTAACAGATTGCTGATATCAAATAGCTGGAAATACAGGTTTTAACATCACACTTTACAGGAAGAACAAAAATCCCTTCACTCGCTGCTAAAACACCAAAACCTTCCAGCCCGGGTATGAAAACGAACATCCAAAATACAAAGAGACGCAGCATTGATCAAGTACCCAGTCGAAGACGACCTCTCTGTTGTTGGAGCTGATGGTGACTCTAAGCTTGGAGGTCCCTCCCTCGTTGCTGGAAGGGCCCAGCGGCACAACTTCCATGTCAAACGTCACAGTGGATCCAGAAGTAACGGCCGGCAGTTGGTTTGTCATCTCTTTTCCATTTACAAATACTGCCCCTGAAACAGAGGAGATATCAAATGTTATGTCTCACTTTCCCTACGTACTAACATGCAATATTATGGCTCCCTATTTTTTTGCGGGCAAACAGAACTGGAAAGCCACCCTGCCACGTTCCTTTCTGCCACATCAACCAGGCTGCAATAACTGCAAGCAGGAAAAGGAGACCTGTGATCACACCGAAGATTTTAACTACACAACCAGCGCATCCACAGAAGGTGGATGAAGTTGCTCACGTGTGATCCAAAGGTAGAGAGAACTGCAGGCTGTGGGTTTGGGGAAAGAAAAACCAAACCAAAAGGCTCGCGTTCTTCAATTCTGTGATTCCGACTCACCGTTTGTGCTGATGCACACGGCTTTATCCCGCTGCAGCGAATCGTAGCCGTTCTGCTGCTCCACACACAACCCCAGGCTGTCTCGTCTGTCCGGCTGTCCCACGGTTTCAATTCTACCAAGCAAAAAGTGAAGTCAAAGCCTGAAGCTTTAAATCAAAACACGGAGTGAAAGGCAGGCGGCACCGCCCTCCACACCGCGCTCCGGGGCTTCCAAAGCCCCCCGAGCCGCTGGGAGATGAGAGCCCACGTCACCAGCTCCACCGAGCGACGCTCCAAATACCCATCTGTACAATCATCAGTCTGCTTCCTGCAAACCTTCATTGCTATGCAATAGAATCCCCCCGTCACAACTTAAAGAGTCTTTTGAGATTATTTCAAGTTGTCTGAAACAAACCAATATGCACAAAACCACAACCTACAATCATCTATTGCCAACTTCACGTATTATGGCGAGACTTTCAGCAAGCATTTCATATGCAGGATTAAAAGGGGGTTTTTTGAGCCCTGCTGTATTCTGCTGTAAAGGGGCAGAAGCCTGATGTATTTTGGTGGTGGTGGGTTGTTTGGTTTGGGGAACATGTGGGATTTTTGTATATTTTGGTTTATTTTTTAACAAACCAGCTTGGTGCAAATGGATATTAAAACCAATAACACCTCAAAGGGCATTTAAAGTTTGGTTTCTCCCTTGCTGCATTTGGGATTTTGGTCCTGGGAAAGAATTGCCAAAGAAAAAGCAAACAGGTTGTGCAAATGACCTGGTTTGCAGTTCCCTTGTGCCCCGGCCCCCGAGCGAGGCTGCACAGCCTGCACCCCGGAGGGCTCTGCTGTGCTTGGGTCCTTTCTCTGGCGCTGCCAACGCTCAAAGGTGCTAAATGGTCCTTCAGAAAGAGTGACTCAAGAAACACAGATTGCCTTTTATAGCAAGTAAAACAGTGGTTATTTTCATTATGGCTTCAGAGAAAGAACAGCACCGATAGGTGGTTGTTGCCAAATAGAAAAAACTCCAGCAGAAGCCTTTAAGAGCTGGAAATGAAGCAGCGATGGAGTGGCACACAAGGGGTTAACTCTTTCAAGACGAACAGGGAAGCTAAAATTGGAACCGTGTTTTCCTTTTGCACTCCGTTAGGTTTCTCAGTCCCTCGGGAATGTCATTCAGACAGCAAGAGCCTTGCACTGCACAGCAAACCTAAAACAAATAAATATCCGAGAAGCTTTTCACTTGGGAGCGATCCACAGTGCTTCCCAAAACAACTTCACATGGGATTTCAGACTCATTTTGGTTTTAGGTTTGCTCTGCCTGAGTTACTGGTGAAGTTTGTAAACAGGTATTTATCTGTAAACTTTGTGCATAAGGGAACCTTAATTCATTCCATCCCTGCCTAAGGGAGCCTTTCTTGAGTTCTGCCTTGGAAAAAAGTGTTCGTACAGTTACAAGAAGGACAAAAAATGCATAATTATAAACCCATTAAAAAGTAGCAATTCTATCATGTCGACCTGTATCCACACTTGCTCATTTCCACACAGGCCCCTTTTTGCAGCGCACTGACAACGTCACCTGCACAGGAGCTGCAGGAAGACAAGGCAGCGGCCGAGCTCTGCTGCGCTTCCTCCTCCCACGCACACCGGAACACGACCGGGATCTGCTGGAGATCATCGCTCCCTTCCTCATCAGGTCTGGATTCTTCAGCAGTTAGTAACCAGCCCAAGACAAAGAGCCCTAAACAGTTCAGAGCATCACTGCACAATCACCTAAGCTTCACTTTGCTACACTGAATTTTCCTATCACATTAACAAAGTTGTTTCTCCAGCCTCTGTGATCCCTGCAATTCAAATTTTTAAAGGCCCACAGACTATGTGGTAGGAACAACGCTCAGCAGGACACTGTTTGAGTCCCTTCCCAGCACTTCCAAGGCTGCAGAGCAAACCTTCGCCTGTCACTGCTGCGTACACCGAACCGGCTCAACCACCACCAGCTGCCGATTGTCTCAGAGCAGAAAAGCAGATTTGTGAGCGATCACAAGTGCTTCCCTCGCATCAGCTGCCAGCGGAGTCGTGGTGGGTTCCTGACACGGTCAGCGTGATCCCCACACGGTGTCTGCAGCGTGACCCCAAACCCCCAGCCTGGCCAGGGTGACTGGGGTCCCCACCGCAAGAAAACGCTGTAGAGCGGCTGCAGAGCCGGTCACTGCGGAGAAACGTTCCCTTTCCTAAGGATGAGTCCCTGAAGGCTGCAAAGAAACGTCTCGACTTGCAGCAGTGATGTTTTCCTACAGCTGGTCCAACGCCTCCCCGCAGGGGATGACTGAGGTGGGTACGAAGTGCTGTGTTCACACAGCTTCACCTGTCCCTGCTGAGCTGTGCCCGTGTCCTGAACGCACAAGAAGAACACAAAGCTGCTTCGCAGACATCTGTAACACCAACCCTGCTTATTTGTTTTGCTCTGCAAGCCACTTATCCCCTTCTGAATAAGCTTCTGTTTCAACAAATGAAGAAAGCCAAGCGCCAAGTACTGCATCTCCCTGCGCAGGGAAATCTCACACGCTTTCAAACAAGCACCTACTCTTGGGACCTTGGAAGAGGAACACGACCATTTTTTGAGGGTGTCCTCGGTCTTAAGATCTGTGTCATGATAGTTCTTGTGGAAATGTGTTTGTTGGTGCTCTGCCATCCTGAAAAAAATCTCTTCTTGGAGAGAAGTCCACGTTACCAAAATGTAAAGCAAAAGATTTTCATGTGTTACCAATAAAAAAAGATAAAAGGCATCGGTCTGAAAGAGAACCAAGGGAAACCTCAAAGTTCTGCCTCTAATTTCACAGGCATTTCTGAGCCAAGAGATGTTAAATCTAGCAACAAATTTCAAATGAAAGCTTAGATCTTTTTATCCCATCTCAGCCAGGGCAACTGAATACATCCTCATGCTACAACCATCTAAAGTTCAGATAATTCGTTATCAGAAAGAGAGAAATGAAACACCATGGAATAAGTTAGAAAGATATCAACAACAGCCCACTTAAATTGCCTTTGGGGGTTGCCTGCTGTACAGCAAATAGTTTTATTTAACCAGGGAAAGATGGAATAAAGCTTCAGAGTCTCTGAGGTCTCTAATTACAACTGATGTGTCCACAAGGACATTCCTCATACCCCATTAAACAGTGTCATCTCAAGGACGGGAGTAAAGGCAGCAATGCTGCTGAGGTTTTTTATTGCATCGTGTCAAACGAAAAGCTTGAACTGCACAAGATACTTGCTCCACTCAGGAGTTTCTAGTGGCAGTTCCAAGCAGTAGTCTGATCAGCGCTAATTGTCTGGGATGTTAATGATATCAGTGCCAGACTGCCATCCTTTCCTGTCCTGTCATCCTTTTCAAGTCCAAGGTCATCAAAGCACTCGGATAGTCTGAGAAGGAAAGAACCTGGTGAGGTTAAACAGACTCAGTGGTGAGCTCCACCAGCTTCTGCCCAGCCAGGAACAGCTGCTACAGAACTTGAGGAACTTCCACATCCCACAGATTTTGCTCAGCATGGGCTGTATTGCACCATCCCTCAGGAGTTCATCCATCTCTCTTTTACATAACTGCAGGTCCTACAAAAACATCAGGTGTTTTCCTTAAGGAGCCAGGAAGCAGCAGTGAAGAGAAGGAAGTTCAGACTTCACAGACATGCTACCTTGACCAGGGCTGAGCTGATGTAAAACTCCACCAGACAACAGCTGTCCAGAAAGCACTTACCTGAACGTTAACGTTTGCCCACAGAAATAAGTAGGAGCTTTGGAGTAGAGGACACCACACGACTGAGAATCATTCCGAAGCGCAATGTTTCTTCGACTGCTCAAGCTGTAGCCCTCCAAACCAGCTGTCCATTCTTCAAAGGAAAAACAGAAACAAAACAGCGTGAACCTCAACTGGAGCAGCTGCTGCCTGTGCAAAAACAAACCGGTCGGCATGTCCACTCAGTTGACCTCACAGGAAGCTGAAGCTATGTGAGGAACAGGGACTGGTTTTGCCAGAGGTTTCTTTGTCAAGCCATTTGCAACTACAAGAAATACTTCCCAGCTCACAGGGTTCACCAGAATTTCGCTCTTTGCTGCAATCCCTGTGAAGTCATATTGTAGGCAAAGGAAAACCTTCATGACTCGCTGCCCTTAAACATTTGCAACTGAAGATTCAGGTGTTTCTGTCTCCAAGATAAGAGCTTGTTATGTGACTTAGGACAGCAAACAATGCGTAGGTAGGGGTGAGGGACAAGGAAAAAATGCCTCACTTTTGGCTCACTGATGCATTCCAAGGCTAAGCAGGGATGTAACTGCTGGAACAGCTCACGAACTATCACTCACACTACACAGCAAAGAATAAATTCTAGGCTGAAAGGACAGTTCATCACCCATTACACACACACATCACAGCTAAAGACACCCCAGTGTCACACAAGAAGCAGCTCCGTAAGTCACCCGGCTGTCGAGAGCTGGAGACGACGAGCAGGGAGTGAACCGTACCGTGCGGGACCAGCGTGGTGCGGCCGGTCTGCGGGACGCTCCACGGGCTCCACTCCTGCCGCCCGTCCCCGCGGGCGCAGACTCGGAACTGGTAATCCACGTTGGGATCGATATGCAGCACGATGAACTCTGTCTCCGAGCCGACATAGACATCCTCAAAGTGACTTGCAGAACTCTTCCGATATTGCAGCCTGTAATCTTGTGGTACGAAGTCATCGTCCACCTAGAGAAACATGTATCAAGTTAATAAAAGGTCTCTTTATTTTAATTTCACCTCTGAAGTGGCAGAGATTAGGACAGTACTGCAGGCTTTCAAAGGTGATTCAGAGTCAAATGGTATTGAAGAGCAGAAAACAAGCCTTATGGAAAATAAAATCAGTGTCTGAACCAATTGATCCAAAAAGAAGTAGGATGATTTCATCACAGCTTAAATGTATCTATAGAAGAAACATTCAACAAAAGGTTTTTCATTCTAGCAGAGATATAAGAAGATCCTTCAGCCAAACGCTGAAGACAAATTTGCAGAAGAAATTCGGTGCCAGTTTTTAACAGCAAGGGAAATTCACTATTAGCCTTCACAGACTGTTCCAAGGAATGTTTTCCAATTCTTTCCTATCTCTAAGTCAAAAGGGATTCTTCCCCTGCCCTCCCCACAAGCTCCACTGTCCCTCAAGCACGACTGAATTCAGGGAACTCCCTACGGCACAGACCACACGCGACAACAGCACCGACGGTTTTATAATCCCAGCCCACACCGTTCACAGGTCCGGACGGCTGACCAGCGCTGGGCTGTCGCTACAACAACACACACTTCTCTAATGCTGCCAAGGGGCGTAGAGCTGTCCAACAACAACTAAACCACAGCAGAGCACAGCGGTGATTTACTTAAAAATAGGCTTTGTGTACTGAACAGAAAGGCTACTCGACTAGCTAATGCAAATACTAAAACATTTTCTCTTTCCATCCCCTGCATCTCCATTACAACACAAACATGTTTAGGTGTAAAAGCGCAACGGAACAGGTTCAGCCTCATCCTGGGCCTGAGAAACTGTCTTCAAAGGAAACAGAAGCATCACCCCAGCAATCAGGTTCAGTCTCACTGAGCGTCTCGCTGTTGTTGCCACACAAACGAACCACTTGGTTCCACAGCACAAACGCCTACGTGCGGATCAGCTCTGTCAGAAACACACGCACCAGGATTTCTTCACCTTGTTTGTACAACAGCACGACAGGCAGATTACACTCTGCTATTCATGTGTTTGGTGGGATGAGCCCATGAAGGAGGTGTTACCTGCCTGGCTGGTACCCAGCACCGTCCGCAGTGTGGGAAGCAGGGGCAGAGTGATTTCAGCTGCTTTTCCTCCCACGGGGAAGGAGATTGTCAGGCAAAGGTGCAGGAGTGAGTTGGCCCTTTCTGCCTGGAAGGGAGCAGGCAGAGCCCAGCAGCAAGAGCCTGATATACAAGAGTCACAGATAAATCCCCAGCACCAGCCACGACATCGCTAGATCACCCTGCCTGTAAATGAGCCAGGATATTTTACCTACCTTACACCATCGGACTAAAATGCCTCCAGGCTTCTCAATAAACTCCTCTAGTTGTACAGGTGGGCGAGATGCCACAGTTCCGTGTCTGAATATTTGATTTTTCAATATAGTAAGAAGGCAGTCGTCCAGCTGGGCAGATAAACATGGCACGTCAACCAAGGAGGGCACTTCTGGTAAGCTGAGAAAGGAAAGTTTGCTGTAATGAAAGGGGCCAGCTCCTACAAATTCATATTTTGTCCATACACTTGAATCTGTGCAGATTTGCAAAGAGAGAACAGCTGCAGAAATTGGCATGTGCAGTTCAAACTTAAAAGACTTGGAAAACGTTGTGTTTCAGCCCTAAGCAGACTGTCTATTTCTCAGTAAATACTCTGAAATACAGGCTGTTCCCCAAGGAGTGGTTTCACCGTTCACAAATAAACAACCTATATTTCTACAGAACATATGGAGGGTGAAAATGACTCCATTCTGCGACTGCCAGCCCCAGTGAAAGTCTACGAAACGAACGGGACAGTAACACCTCAAATGAGTCTTTTAAGGCACTGAAGCAGAAGGCTTTTGTGTCAAAGGAGAAAAGATCCCTTGTAGAGGAGAAGAACACACGCCGCTGCCTCAGGTCACCTTGGCACCGTGGGATCTCACCTGTCCAGCTGAATATGTAAAGCTTTGTTTGTAAAGCTGCAAAGCTTCTCATTCTGTTGTCCCACATCTCCGTGGACCGCACTCTCTCCTGGAATCAAACAGCAAAAATATTCCTAATGAGAAAACATCCAAGAAAAGGAATTCTTTGCTTCAAAGAAGAACCAGTTCTGACACGAACAACCACTTAAACATGAAGCATTCTCAGCACTTCTGCTAGACTCTTAGCTAGAAAATACAACTGTAGTTAACAATATAAAGACTATTGAGCAATTCTGAAGCTCTCAGAGCTTCCTGTCGTCACACCCGTAACAAATGTAATAATCCACCTCAGGTCTCAGACGGCAGCAGAACTGGGGTCAGATGCCAGAGATCAGGATTATCAATCTCTTCCTCCACCTGCTTTAAAGGAATTAAAAAGCAAAGCCCCTTCACTGAGCAGAGAGCAAAAAAGCAGGACCTTAAAAGCAAAAAGAAAATAAATTCAACCATTGTTGTTTGCTACAATCTAAATGGTAACTATTGTCATAATGAAGGAAATAATCCATGCATTAAAGCGTGGAGATAAATAGAAATCTTTTCATAAGCTTTCCATATAAAGTAGCATCCCACACTTCAGCTTACAGAGACATATGCTCTGTTCTCTTATCTGATGACTTTACGGTAATTTACAGCATAAGCAAGCTCAGTCCTTTCCCAAATGGAGGATTACGAATGTTACAAATCTCTAAAGAAAAGCACACGTCATAATTGGCAGCAGGAGATTTAATAACCACGGAGGCTTAACTCCTTTCTGACTCAGATGCCGTGTCTGCTCGTTTTGACCACACGACTCAGCAACGTTTCCACCGCTGCGGCGACCCGTGGGATCAGACGAGCGGCTGCTCAGGTTCTCAGATCTGATAGAAACTCATCTTAAAACACAAGCAATCTGCCACCGCCCGGTGATTCACTAACCTGAGACTTCAAATAAAAACAAGGTGACTACCAGCTGTCCCAAAGGTTGTGGTGCTAGAAAAAAACCATTAAGGAATTCTTAGATATTGTGAGTGCTGCGGCGAGCAGAGCCAGCAGGCTCTCTGGGCGCCAAGCGGGTGAAGCTGGTCAATCTCCCACCCACGGGAGGCTGCTCGATGCCCTTTAGTTCACAAAACTGAGCTCATGGTGAAAGAAAGTTAAAGTTGAGACATGAGAACAATGCGAGGAAACTGCCAACACACTCATGGCTCAGACACGCTCCCAGTAGGTTCTCCAGCGTGGGGAACACAGGCAGGAGTGACATTATTCCTTTCTGGCTCGGTATTTAGCAGCGGTAGGGCACACACTGGCCCTTACAGTAATATTCCACATGTCCATTTTTGTCTGCTTCATCCTCAGACTGTTTGGAGGAATTTTTCCCATACGGTGGCCGTTTCATTCCTTGTGTTGCCCGCTCCCAGTGAACATAACCACACTTACCAGGAAAGAGAACCTGTTCGATTCAGCTGCTGTTTCATTAAGACACAAATAACTTCTTCAACCAACAGACATCCTGTTTTTATGGTACCCGAGATGTATTTTATTTCAAAGTAGCCTGACATAATCCTCTTTCTAGGGTGGAGGGTACAGATATTTCTGCAGTGAGGTATTTCCAAAGTAGGTACTTTGAGGAGAGGCTACAGTGACACATGTACAACCTAGGACTGGAGTGAAATACTAAAATACAGACTTGTAGGAGATAATATTGATCAGCTCTTCACTACATCTACCCGACTTTAATGTTTGGTTTGAAAGAAGTCCAAAATGAGCGACATACACTGATCATAACAGGAACATTTCAGATTTTAGAGCACACGCTGGGAGGTAGAGCCAAGGCTGAGCAGCAGATCCTGCCTTACCTTCCCGGAGCAGATCATCGGCCGTACTGACCCCATGCTCTATCAGCTTCTGACATTCATCCAAGGGCTTGATGCTCTCTTGCTCGATAGCATCCACCTCCTGCAGCAGCGACATCAGTCGCTCATCCAACAGCTTCTTGAGGGTCCCTTTTAAATCACTGAAGTGTTGCTCAAGTACATCTCTGGTCAACGTTGCGCTTTCTCTGATCTAAATTCAGGTAACAGGAAAGAAGGATTCAGGGTAAAGGCAAAGGCTGCGCATCTTCCATTTTTCTGAACCGCCTCATCTGCATCTGCTGGTAAAAAGCTGCATGTGATGTCAACTTCAAAAAAAGGACCACTGGCAGTTAACAACTATTGCAGTCATTGTTGGTACACGTACAGCAGGGAAGGAGGCAAAGAAACCGGCCCGGGCAAGGGGAAGATGTTAACAAAGCAAAACACAAATGGGATTACGTGTACTTCAATCAAGGAATCTTTCTCTTGTAGGTCTCCTTCCCACCCCCCAAAAAGATGGCTGCAATCCTGTTCAAAAACCACTCTGCCATCAAATACAGGTAATCCTAACTGGAAAAAAGAAGAAGTATCAGGCTTTGGACTATCTATGAGCACCTTTCCAGGCCAAATCACTTCAGTGGACTTTTAAAATCCTCATAAAGCTGCTTTAAGTTTTTTCCAAATAGCCACCTCTGGTTTGTCTGTGCTCCAGGGTTACTGGGCAGGGCGAACAGCAAGTCTGGTTTGATTCTGGAAGAACTCGACCACAGGTTCTACAAGTGCTCATTAAAACGTCTGCTGAATGTGACTTTTAAGGAAGAAACACATTTGAGCTTAAGATGCAAAAGTCAGAAGTGAACATCTCCCTACAAACAACTTTTCTAAGTCACACACACAAGTAAACTCTGCAAGATGCACACGGCCTTACACGTAATTTCTAGATCTTTAGAAGTACAGACAAGCATCACAGGAAGTTCTCTGGTTAGGTAAAACAAATTTCCTCTTCAAGTAATGCTCATGAACGTCTGCAGCTGCTCAGTTTCCCTTCTCTTGTTATTTTAACGCTTGAGAAAAAAAGGAAGTATTTAACTTCGTGAAGGGGTGGGGTGGAGGAAGGCAGAGCAGCCACGTCTCGGAGCCCATTACTTCCGTCACATGCAGATACAAATCCAACAAGTCTCAGAATTACAGACACCAGTAGCTCTGCACAAAGGGAAACACAAGTCTCTGAACACAGAGCTGCAAGAAGCTTGTTGAAAATTGTGTGCCTTTGGTCGAAAAGGATGCGATATAAGTGATCTCAATTGCTTTTTCTATCCCATCGGCCCACCAGACCCCAGATAACACAGCTTCCGCTCTCCAAACCCCAGCCTGAGACATTCAGCACTTCTGGACACAGGGAATTCTTGGGCATGTGTTGCTGATGTGTTATGGACAAAACAGCGTGTGGTCCTGAAGATGGGAAGAGAGAAAACAGACATGCACACAGCAGAGGAATCCCCCAGGGAGGAAAGGGAAAGCAGGGTGAGCTGACTGACACTCCAGCACTGCAAAAGGCAAACCGGCTCCCTCTTAACGCACCTGGAGCTTTCAGGCACCATTCGGAGATGACCAGCTTTGGATTAAAGACAGTCATAACAATTCATTTTCTTAAATAGCTTGTGGTTTTGAAGGTGACTAACTCAGTGTGCAGTGATCACCCTTATTCACTGCGTGGCAGGTCACCAACCCGGCAGATTTACAGCTGGTTTCTACACTAGTGGAATCTGCTTCAGAGACACGATCAGGTTACCGCAGAAACATTTTCTGAGTTTGACTTTATTCACTCATTTGCCCCTTGCAGAGCTGAATCAAAGACAGTAAGACACTGTTTCTAGTCTGCAAGAACTGAGGTGCTCGGAGGATGTCTTGGCAGAGAAGCCAGTCCTGGCTGCTCCCCGCAGCCTCCCTGCCCACACCGCACATCTCACGGGGCATCTGCAGTGCGGTGGGAGCGTCTCTGCTCCCAAAGGAAAGAGTCCTCTGCAGAGCTGCAGGAAAACCAGCCAGCCTGCAACGCTGGCAGCGCTGATCCATGACCACGGAGTACGTGATCGTGGAGTTTGGTGTGCAAGGACAGGACAACTCAGGAGCAACCAGGGCAGAGAGCAACCTGCTGGGGCTGCTCGCTGTGAAGGGCAGAGTCAGCACCGCTCCCATCAGATAATCACAGAATCCCAGAGTGTCAGGCGTTGGAAGGGACCTGGAAAGCTCATCCAGTGCAATCCCCCCATGGAGCAGGAACACCCAGCTGAGGTTCCACAGGAAGGGGTCCAGGCGGGTTTGAATGTCTGCAGAGAAGGAGACTCCACAACCTCCCTGGGCAGCCTGGGCCAGGCTCTGCCACCCTCACCATGAAGAAGTTTCTTCTCAAATGTAAGTGGAACCTCCTGTGTTCCAGTTTGCACCCATTGCCCCTTGTACTACCATTAGTTGTCACCGAGAAGAGCCTGGCTCTATCCTCCTGACACCCACCCTTTCCATATTGATCCCCATGAATGAGGTCACCTCAGCCTCCTCAGGTAACCGAGCACCCGGCTGCGCAGAGCACACAGACCCTGCGGACACCGGTACTGCCCCGGGAACCTCCCGATCGGCCCCGAACCGGGCTCAGCTCAGCCCCTGCGCTCTGCCCGCACCCCGTTCTCCTCCCACACACGCGAGCAGCCCACCCCCGGGGCCCGGCGGGGACAGAGAGCGGGTGTCCCGATCGAGTCGCCCCCACGACGCCCCGGAGGGAGGTCCGGGCAAAGCGCGGAGCCCCGTCCCGCGTCCCCACCTGCTCCCGCGCCTGGTGCAGCCCCCGCAGCCGCTGCTCCAGCTCCCGCCGGTAGCTCCGCGCCGCCTCGATGCTCTCCTGAGCCTCCTGCAAGAGGAGCCGCGCCTGGGCCTCGGCCTCCATGGGCAGCCGCGGCGGCGAGGCGCCCGGCGGGGCGGGGCGGCGGGCGGGCCGGGCCCCCGGAAGGGCCCCACATCCGGGCACCGAGCCCGGCGGGGCGGGGCGGCGGCACCGGCGGCGGGAGCGGCCGCGCGCGGAGGGCGGGGTCGGCGGGGGCGCGCAGGGCACGCGCCACCAGAGAGCCCACCCCCTCGGGTCGCCCCAGCGCAACCGCGAAGCTCCGCCGAGCCCGCCAAGTTTGGTCCCTCTCGCGTCCCGTGCCCCGCCCCTCTCCGCACCGCGGCGCGAAATCCCGCCCGGCAGCGGGGAAGGGGCGGGGTGACCGGCTGCGGGCCCGCGTCACGTGACGGCGGAGAGCGGGCGGCCGTTGGCCGAGCGGGTGCGTCACGTGGGGCGCCGCGGCGCCGCCCCCTTCCGCGCGGAGGTTCCGAATCCCGTCCCGCGCGCGCCTTTCTGCCCGCCTGGCTCTCGCGCCTGACAGGCGGCCGGGCCGTGCCGCTCCATGGCCTCAGCGCCCACCCGCCGCGGCTGAGCGCCCCGCTCCGCCAGCGCCCGGGGCATGGTGGGCAGGCTCGCCCTGGCCGCGGCGGCCGCTTCCCTCCCCGGGAAGGACGGCGACGCTCAGGTGGGCAGGCGGCGGCGGGACGGGACGGGGCGCCGCGCGGGGAGGGGGCGGCGGGGGACGCGGTGGCGCCGCTTTGTCCTTCGCGCCGGGTGTGGCGGGGGAAGCGGCAAACGTCGCCTGACGCTGCGGGGCGGCCGCCCAGCCTGGTGCCCAGCCCGGTGCATTACCCGGTGCCCAGCCCGCGGTCGGCAGCGCCGCGCAGCCCGGCCGAGCTGTCACGAAACGCCCGGGGGCTCCTCCGCGAGTCCCCGTTGGCCTTGAGGAGAAGCGTCCTCAGCTCCGGGTGTTGCGATTTCACAAGAGTTCGGGTTTTAATGAACTAGGAGAGTTATAGAAGCCCTTGTGAGTCATCTCGGAGTTTTACACATTAATTCTCCTCCGTGGTTTGAATTATGATATATGACTTCTTTAAGTGTTTCAAAAGGTGCGGTTTCTTCTTAAGATACACCAGATGTTTACAGTAGGATCGTGCATCTTTAAGTAAGATGGGAACTCTCTGTTGAGTGTCCTACAAATGCTCTGGCAAACATACCAAGTAACTCAGAGAACATGAGAACTGACCCAGATGTTCAGAACTCTGCTGTTACCAAGTCCCTGCAGAGCTGTTCTCAAGACCTTGTGATCGCTTTTGGTTTGGGGAGTCTTGGATCTACACGGGATTTTAATGTTTTTGAGATAGCACAGTCTTTATTTTGAGCTTAAATGGTTTTTGCAAAGGTGGAGATGAAAGTCGATGTGCACACAGGCTTAGCACATTGACAAGGGGGTTTTACCATCTGAAAGAGTACCAGTGTCACTAATGCATACTGCAGATACTGCACTGCTTTGTTACTGTACTGAGGCATCTTAAGCTTGAAAAACTAAGATCAATGTTGATCTTTTTTATAGCCATGCAAGAAACGGCGAGAGGAAGATGCTTCTGTAAAAACAATCACAAGATATTTTTCACCGCTAGCAAAACCAGTGGATAAAGTGTTGTCACCACCAAAACCCAACAATATATTGGATTATTTTAAAAAGACGTCTGTAGCTGAGAAAGCTACGTTACCAGCGGTAGCTGGAGAAGATAAAACACTGTTGGATGCTGATGGCAAAGACTGTAAGTCACCTTTTAAACCACCTTTAAAGCGGAAGAGGAGAAGAGTTAATTTAAATAATAAGCTAAGAGAGAGAAAAGAATCTGAGAATGAACATCAAGTACAAATTATTAGCGATGACAACAGGGAAACAACAGGGCTGAAACAAGATAGTAATGATTTTACTGCTCCTTGTACTTTAGTTGATGAAAAATGTACAAGAGAATTAGCAGAAGATAATGTGCAAAGAGAGAACTTCTCAAATGATGTCATCTACAGAAAAAATGCAAATAAAGTTGGTTTGAAAGTAAACGGAACAAAAAATAGGACAAGAAAATCAAGGAAAAGGAAGCACAAAGTAAATATGGATTTGTCGGAAAGTTTTTCATCTGAAAACCAGCTGAATGAAAAGTGGGAAAAGGAAGCTGAAGACAAGAAAAAGATGGTGTCTCCTGCAATAGTAGAGTGTGATGCTGCTATTAGCGACTCCAGTTTTGAAGTTCATCCAGATGACAAGACATCGCAGGTAAATAATAGTATAATAACGGTGTCATTTGAGGACTTCCTGAAGAGTCAAGGAGAAAATGACGGAGCTGGTGTTGAAGAAGACACAAAGCCAGCAGTGGACAATTCTGCCACAGCAAACGAAACAGACAAAAGTGACAGTGTTGGTGACCTGGAAAAGGGTGAGGAGTCTCAGCAGCCGCCACTCAGAACAGTAACTGTCCTGGCACAGGTTCATTCCATTCCTCCAAAATTAGCTGCATTACATAAGGAGCAAAAAGGCTCTAGGAAAATAGCTTCCATTTTTTTGAAGCAGAGAAGAAGCGTAAGGGAAAAAGAAAGCAGCCCACCCCCCTTGGACAGCGAACAAATGGAGCAGGTTACTCAGAAAAGAAAATCTAATGTAGTTATTGAGGAAGAAGAACTGGAATTAGCAGTGCTGGAGACTGGAGGGTCAGATTATTTGAAGCCAAAATGTACTCTGGAAGAAAGGCATCAGTTCATGAAGGCGTTTAGACAACCAACAGCAGACGTGGCAAAAAGTGGAGTGAAAAAGGCACCTGCAAAACAAAAGCAAACCATTGGAAAGCCTTCAAAAGAAAAAGGAGGACCCGAAGATGACGTTGCTTCGAATAAACAATTAGAAAGTGGAGAACCAGGAGATTCTGTGGACAAATGCACACATTCTAGTGCTAGAACTAAAAGACCTAAAAAGTTTCAGAAAAAAGGAAACAGAAGGAAGGCTTCAGAGACTAAGGAAACCAATGTCTCGAATACCAGCAGTTACAATGAAGATGAGGATGCAGGATCTAGCATTCTTACCAAGGACACCACCGTAGATGTGAGAATTTCATCAAGTCCAAAAGTGAATGAGTTAAGGAGGAGTTTAAGGCAGAAGAACATCAAAACACCAAAAAGTGTTACGCCTAAAAAAAGCAGGATTAGAAATAATGAATTAAGTGGCCGGCCCTTACAGACTTCCACACCAAAAGCGAGCAAGCGATCCCTGAAGAAAGTTAACATGTATAAAGCCGAGGTGATTACCGTGCCTTGTGATGGAAACAGCCCAATAAGGTAAACATAATTTAATGAATAATATACCTTATAAAATGCTTATTATTATATTATTACCTTATTTTATAAGGTATATTCTATCTTTTTGCACTTTGTTTTCCTGCAAGTATTTTAAGAGTAAGACATAATCCTAAGTTGATTGGAATGCATACCAGAGCTGCATGAATACTGATTGTGTTGGATAATCATACAGAAGAAGCAAAGGTGACTCTGTAAATGTGCTTGCACTGAAGACATTAAGAAAAAAACTACAAAGAATGAAAGAAATGAAAACCCACCAATTGAGGAGCAGCTTCTGTTTAAACGCTTGAAAATGAGATAGTAACATTTTCCTTTATTAAAAAGTAATCATTTCTTATTTTTTCTCAAATTAGAATGAGGTTTACACGTATCAGTGCAACTACAAAATCAAGTAAAGCTGAAGCAATGAAAAATGAAGAGTTTCACTCCAAAAATATAAAGGTAATTTATGTAACAGTTTCTATTTCAGTATTTTGTTATTTATTATATGCATATAATTGTGTTAATATTCAGTATTGTGTAATAGTCTAATACAATAGGGCAGTTCTCGGGTGCCTGACGGGAAGAGGTTATTGCTGTGATCTGTGATAGAATTTGAGATGGTTTCTTGTACAGTTATTGAACCTTAGATTTCAAAGTATTGTTTTATTTGTATAAATGTACTTGTTCTGCAGATTCTCAGGATGGGACGTAGTGTTTGGGCACAGCAGAGCAGCTTAAACTGTCCTGTGGGCAAACTGTGAGCCCTTGTAGGGCTCACAAATACGTTTGAAAAGTGTTGATGTGATCTTGATTTGCTCCTCCTTTCCGTCTTTTCACTTTCTTTTTGATACAAATACAATTTCCTAAAAATCATATGCTTTTATGAATGTGGAAAATCATATTAATATGTGAAATACCCAATATACGGATATTAATTTCCAGGTATTTTGATTCTTTTGTACCTTGCTAACAGATAAGCTCTACTTCTAAAAATATATCCAAAGCAAAACAGTTGGTAGAAAAAGCAAAGGCCATACGGCACAACCGATCAAAGGTTAACGAAGAGGTCCCGGCTCCCATCCGGCGCTCCTCTCGACAGCAAGCGCTTGCTGAGAAGAAAAAGCTACTAGAAGATGAGGTAAACCTGTATACTTTGTAAGGAAAAGAAACATTTTGTAGTCTTTGATTCATTTAAGCAACAAAAATGTTTCTTATCTTGCAAATATTTATTTTATGGAATCAAATAAGGTGGATATCTATGCAATGGTCTGGTAAATGTCACATAGTAAAGTAACCAGCAGGCATAGACTGGAAAGTTCCTCCTTTATATACTGGAGATCTTATTCTATATACTTTTTCTGTTGAAGCAGTAGTTAAAGCGTAGCATAATATTCAAGTTATGTTTGATAACTTCTCAACTCTTTAGCAGTTTCTTCACTTTTCTCAGTACTGATCATTAAATTGTATTGTTAACAAAGGAAGAAAAGTTGTTTCCTTTCTCTATTTGCTTTCCTTCTAGGAATCGGTAATCATTTTAGATTCAAGCCTCAGTGATACCAGCACTGCAGTGCACAGCGTGAAACAAAAGAGTCTTCGGAGCTTGAATGATGTTTTGGGGAAAAAGTCTAGAAAGTTGAATGCTGCAAAGAACTCAAATGGTAATTGGGTCTTACTAAGTGTGTTTAATTTTTATTAGCATTGTTGTCTATGTAATCTTATTTTATAAAGCTGCCTTTACAGTACATTAATCTTCTGATTTTTTTCAATATAAAATTCCAATATATGCATTTTATTTTGACGTGATGAGTTAATAGTGCAGAAGTTATTTCTTTACATGTGTTGCTTTGATTTTTCTTCATTTTGGGAGAACCGTGTTTTAAAAACTGCCAATAGTAGCCATGTTTTGTTGCCGTCTACTTTAAGGGTTCTTTTTATCTTACAGAAAATAATGTCTGAAGTGATGAAAGAACTAGAAATAAAATTACAATGAATTTTGTTAAATACTCAGCTTTCCCTTAAAGGAGATTCCCTGGTGTTATTAAATGGAACATACAGATAGTGAAAAGAGAAGCAAGGTTAGAATCTTATAGCAGCGCAAATCTAAAAATGTTTTTTTTCCTTTTTAAAGGAAAACCGGGATATCCACCTTCCTTCCAGGGCCGAAGAGCTCAAGTCTCTGCAGGCGAACCCATCGTGATCTTTGATGAGGGCAGGTCAGTTTGTGAGATTGCACTCGCTTAAGAGTCAAAATATTTTTCAAGGCTTTTTAACATTCTCTTATTTCACAAATTTAAATACGCTTATTGGAATGTGATATAGATGTTAATTTTTTTATATTGATCCACGTGTGAATCCGCTTGCAAAATTCCGGGGTTTTTTTGGAGAGTTGTTTCCTCAGCCATTGTTGAGCCATTTTAGATGGCTGAAAATATAGCTGATGACTGATTGAAAAGAGAGCCTACATTGCATATAACAATACAAAACCTAGGAGGATTATTTCTAATTAAAATCTCTAACACAGCATTTTAAAGAAATGTAAACTTATTACACTTAAATTAATTTATCAGTTCTCCCGCACTATTTCTAACTCGTGCAGAAGTGAATGTGGTTAAATTCTGTTGTAAGTCTCACATAGCTGGTAGTTCTGATCATTCTATTTTTTTTTTAATTTCTATTTTCATTAAAGCCAAGATGCATCTGAAAATTCTCAAGATGATGATCAGTTCAGAGCAAAACGTGAGTTCCTGATGAGCGGGTTGCCAGAGCTGCTGAAGAAGCAGATTGCAAAGAAAGCGGCAGCGATGGAAGCCTATTCTCTTGCAAGTTCCTGCTTTAGGACTGTTGTCCACGTGCAGCAGAAGGACGACTGTAAGTTTTGTTCAGCCGTTGTGTAACTGTATGTGATAATTTCTAGTAAATCTGTGCAGAAGAGAAACTTGAACAGCAGAATTTACTCTTACGACTGGAGTAATTGATAGTTCCCTCTTATTTAGTGGTGCACTAAGAAAACAAAACCAACAAGGTTCCAGTGAGATGGTTTTGAATATACAAGTTACAAATTAAATTGATGCTAAGGTAATGTATATATTTATGGGTAGGGATGCAAAATTCTTAACATTTAGTCAGAAAAGATAGTCTTTCAATTTCCAGTTTGGAGAATAAAGATCATGTTGGACCGATCCAGGCAGAAACCGATTCCTTCTGACAAAGACAAAACGTTTCTCAGAAGAGAAAAGAACAGCCCGTTTCTTTCCACTAAGTGAGGGAGCAAACTACAGTGTCCTCATGAAAGGTAGAAGGTGTAGAATAGCACTTAATAGAGTTTATATTTGCAAATCAACCAATAAACAAACGAAATCCTTGGTAAGCATCTGTCCTGGTGAGGGCACAGGTTGTTATTTAGAGCAAGCAGAGCCCAGGGCAACTTACTGCAGAAATGTTGTATGCAAAAATGTGCAAATATCTTCTGCCTGTGGGAGGTGGAATTAATAAACAGTTGATGCAGTGTGAGTTAAATAAGCTTGGCTTTGACATGAAAAAGCTGTAGTTAAAAGAGCATTGGGATGGTTTTGTCTGTGACTTTATCTCTGCTTGTTAACAAAAGTTTCCTCTTTGTTTTTGGTGGGGGTTCTTTTGTAGGTTATCCCATGTGGAAACTGAAATCACCATCGTGTCCTCTATTAACTAAGCTGAGGAAACTGAACACTGAAGTCACTAATGTCACAAAAATCACCCTCTCACTTGGTGAATTCTCCACTGTGAATTCAAAACTAACTGGAAACTGTTCTGCACCTGCGGTTAGTGCTTTCATATGGGGTTGTGTTATGAGAAAAATGAAAAGGAAATTAAAATTGGTTTGTTACTCATTAGGACTTCTGTTGTTTTTAAAAAATCTTGTTTGAATCTGTGTCAGTCCCATGTTTGTTTCTTTTCTCGTGTGTGATTTACCCATTCTGTGTCATAATGTTAGACTATACTCAAGACTTTTTGTTAATCTCTGAGTTTAATGAGACAGCAACTGATTTAAATTATTCAAAACTGTAATTGTTTTTCCGTGTAATATTTTCTAGTAATAATTTTTTAAATGTGTTTGTTACAGCTTTCTGGCCACCGACCAGTTTTTCCTGATACATTCAGGGAAGATTTACTGGATGAGATTATGTCTTCTAATTCTCAATTTCCGGTGAGAAAATACTTCGACAAGTTTCTGAAAAAGCAAACAGAAGGCTCGGGTTTTGAAAACAGTAACAGTGTACAAGGTTAGTAACCTACAATAAGCTTACACTCGCACTCTCTGGCGTAAAAAGGCAACCTGGAATTTCCAGAAATGTTTCAGTGTTGTTGGAAATAAATTGTCCCTCACATTTTAGGTCATTTTAAACAAATTCTTAAAATATGGTTGTAATGGACATAGCTTGAAATTCTAAAAGGGTGTAATTCTTTTTTTTTTCATAGAAGATGGCACTGCAAGTTCAGAGGTAAATCAGAAACATTCTGACAACTGGAAGAACACTAAGAGAAAAAGGAAAGAAACAGAAGACCACAAATCAAAAAGAAGAAAACAAATTGAAGGTGCGGAGAGTGAAATAAAATCCAGAGTTTCCAGGAGCCTTATTTCTCCCTTATCTGGAGAAAAACAAGTAGAGACAGGACAAGCAACACGTTTAGGAAAAAACAAGGCCCAGAAACCCAATGTTATGACAGAAGACACTGAAGATTCATCGGAGCCAAATGCACCTTCAGGTAACTACATTTCCTGTCTGATTTTAATTCTCTTTGCATGGAGGGAATTCATATATGATGTGTGTCAGCTTTCCACTGTGATGCAAAAATCATATCTGGTCTTCATGTTCTACTGGATTGGATCAACTCTTTTGCATGGAGAACTAACTAAAACCAGGTATTTTTTCTGTAGGTGTTGAAAAGGAAGACGTGCTCTGGACAGAAAAATATCAGCCTCAAGATTCCAGTGAACTTGTAGGGAACAAGAAAGAAATTGAAAAGCTACGCAGGTCAGAAGTGGGAGCTTGGATCCATTTGTAAAATAACTCAAAGCCTCCTATTGCTTACGCTCAAAGAAGTGAAGTCGGTTACTTTACACTAAGCTTGAATAACACAGGGTGTATGTGTGTGGCCTTGGGCTTGGTTTACTTCCAAAAAGTTGCAGAAACAAATTTTTGGTTGGTGTGAAAGGTCTTTTGGTCATCGTTTCTTTTACAGTAACACCTCAGTGGCTTGTATGGTATAGTACAAACCAAAACACACATGAAATGCTACATTAGCTGAGCCAATTTGTTTAAATCTGCACAGACTATGAGTTTCTGGGAGGGATAACAAGTGGCTGATGTCCCCAAATTTATGTTCTGAATTTGGTTCATTTTATTCAGCAGTAATTTTTATTTTATGTTCACTTCCTTCCTTTTATAGTTGGTTAAAAGAATGGAAAAAAAGAGCTGATTGGGAAGAAACACGAAATCAGAAAGGGGAAAAGGAGGACAAAGGGCATCAAGGTGCGGATAGGATTTTAAATAACACATGTAGCTTCTCTTCGTTAGAGCTGGCATAAAAATGACATGAATTGATAATAATTTGAGCAATCTTTTATTTTAAATAATTCTACAGATTCTTCGGACAGCCTTGACTTTAAAGATAATCAGTCCGATGTTGAGGAAGAGAGCAGCCTGTGCAATACAGTTCTGATCACCGGCCCGCCGGGAGTGGGGAAGACTGCTGCGGTCTATGCTTGTGCTCAGGAGCTCGGTTTCAAGGTTTGCGGAGTCCTTTCTTCGTGCCATTTTTCTTATTTGTACCTAGTGAATTGAAAGCATCATAATACAAGATGTCTAGAATTTATTTTTAATATAAATTAAATGCCATTGCAGATATTTGAAGTCAATGCCTCTTGCCAGCGTAGCGGTAGACAGATACTGTCCCAACTAAAAGAAGCTACTCAGTCTCATCAGGTGGACAAAAAAGGCGTTAATGCACACAAGCCTTGCTTTTTTAACAGCTGTAGCAGTGCCAAGTCACCAAGTAAGTTTCATGGTTGTATCTGTGGGGTTTTTTGTTGTTGGTATTTTGGGGTTTATTTGGGTGGTTTTTTTAGGCATCACTTGTTTAAAAAGAGAGCAAATTTTGTATAGTAAGAAATGCTCAGTTGCTTAAGGCAAATATGTCAAAAAGCTAAACTGAGGCAGTTACAGCTGAACTGAAGGAGTACGGTCTGGACGATCGGGTAATGAGGTGGAGTAAGTGCTATGGCAGTTTAATAGAAAGCATTCCCTGTAACAGGAGAAAAGTCAAATAAGCAGCAATCAGCACAATAAGCCTATCCTGTACTAGATACAAAACTGTGATTTGCTCTAATTTTGCCTGAGAAATGTCAGTTTGAGATTACATGTCCAGCTTAACATAGAACATATCTTGCAGAAAAAATGTATTCTCCCAAGAAAGTTATTTCACCAAGAAAACCTCCATTATCACCGAAAGGAGGAGGATTAAAACGAAGCCTTCCCCCTAAAACACTGGCAAACTATTTCAAAATTTCTTCCAAACATAAAGATAATGATGGAACAGTAACATCTCAAGAGAAAAATAAAGGTAGGTATCACTATTTAACAAGTAAATGCTCATTGTGCTAGGCACTGTATGTATATCAAAATTACTGCTACACAATTAAGAGGTCTTGTAAAGCCAATAAATGTTTGATTACAAACTGGGGATTTTAATACATAGAAAGGCACACTGAGATCTTGGAGTCTCTTCACATAGGAAGGTAAATTTCCGAATGTTTCATGGGACCAGGAAGCCTCAAAGACAGGTTTTTAGAAAGGAAACAATATATTTGGGCAAGTAGTATTTTTGCACAAGACAGTACAGAGGAATGCAAAAGCAAAGTACTGAAGGCGTAATTGTGTTGTCTTAAAGGACTTGCATCGACTCCGTGTCCCCGAGACACCACAGGTCACAAGCAGGTTAGGTGCAGGATTAATTTTACAAATTGTCAGCCCTTCACCAAACGCTGTTGGATTTCCAGCAAATTTCTTGCATTCTTTTTTAAAACAAGACATCAGAAAAGCATGTAGGTCAGATTTCTAAGTTTTTGTGTCAGTGTTGATTTTCTTAAGCAGTTTATACGTTGGGTGTCTTTGAAACGGCTGTCTAGAATGCACATCAAATGGTTTCAGTCCTCCTTTACTTCCTGCTCTTTTCTTTACCCCTCTGCAGGGAATACTCAGGATTCACGTGAAGAAAAGAAAGATGCTCAAATCAAGTCAATAAACAAAGAAGTAGAAGGAGGAGAACACAACAGAAAAAGTGCAACTTCTCTCATTCTTTTTGAAGAGGTAAAATTCACATGAAATATATCAATGTGAACAACATATCCTTTCATTGTGTTTAAAGAATAGAATGTTTTTCCCTTCCTCCTTGAGCCCTCTAGGTAGATTCAAGTGTGAGGATTATCAGCTGCTTAAAAATTAATTCAACGTTTAATGATTTCATCCTCATTAGTACTTTTTTAACCATGGGTCATTCTTTTAAAGGATAAAGAAACTAGCATTTATCAGCAGTTGTTCGTGGTTGGAACAGTTTGTAGGATTCTGCAAATTTCTTTGATTATGGTTTCTAATTTTACACAACTTACGTGCACTGAGGCACTTTAAAAACCACCATTAACACTCCAGTAATTACAATATCTAAATCCATGTTAAATTCTTCTTTAACCTCTTGCTCAAAAATGTCTTTGAAGTCTTAAGCTAAGTATACGAAATTGCAGCCAGGAATGTAATTTTAAGTCAATAAAGGAGGTATAGCTGTGTTGCCAACTATGGTGCAATCCTGCAGGTCGCTGGTGCAATTCTATTAAGAAAACCAAACAAATGAACAACAAACTTCAAAAGCCTATGGTGAAAACTATTGATATTTTGCACTTCATTTGTTTTCTATAGGTAGATATAATATTTGATGAAGATGCAGGATTCCTAAGTGCAATAAAGACGTTCATGGCAACCGCAAAGAGACCTGTAGTTCTCACTACCAATGGTGAGTGGCGCTTGTTACGGGAATTGGGCTTCACAGGCAGAAGAGCCTCTTCTGATGAGTATTTCAGTATTTGAATAAAGATACAGGCTGCTCTAATGGGTAAAGAAAATAATTAGGTTTGAACATGATGTCATGAGCGTTCACCGATATCTCTTTATGTAGATCCAACATTCAGCTTAATGTTTGATGGCTATTTTGAAGAGATCAACTTTAAAACCCCTTCTTTGGTAAGTCTGTGTTTGGAAATTCAGATACACCCTAAGCAAGTAATTGTCAGCTAATTGAAGTTTGAAATGTAAATGTTGGTGTAGGTTTATATTTATCTGATGCAATATATCTCTTTTATCAGAAGACTATTTGGGGGGCGCTATGCAAAGATGTGTAGGATGTGTTTATCTTTACATGTAGAATTTTTATTACTAGCATGGAAGATTTATTTTTCTTGACCATGTGGTATTTCAGAGAATTACAATAAAAACATCGATTCATCACATGATCAAGTTTTTAGGCTGTAGTAAATAATTTAATAGGTGACATATCTAATAGTTTTCATCTGAAGGCTGACTATGCCAGTATTGGTTCATTCATTAAAAAGTATAGGAGCTATTCTGGGAGTATTACGGGTTATTCCTTTAATGTAAACACAAGGATTCTGTATAGCAAATAGTTTCATTTGCAACTATGTATTATGTGGAAGAGCAAAATAAATGAGAATGATAAGGAACTAACTTTTGAGAAGGGGAATATTTTAATGCTCTTTGCTGGTGAGGAAAAGCAAGGTGCACGTGCTTTCAGGAGCACAGGCAGAATTTGGTACGGTATTCTGCTTTTCTCAAGGTTTTAATGTGACCGTAATTTAAATAAACTAATCCTCTGTATTAAAAAGAAAAACGTGTTGCAAGCATAAATCGAATAATTTGCTTGTGTGTGCCTTCTGGCAGTCTGAGTGGTAAGAGTTGTTTCCAGTGGTCTGTGTGTAACTCTCGCTCAGGTCCATGCTGCCAGCTTTCTCCAAGCGCTGTGTCTGGCTGAGAATCTGCGAACAGATGTGAAAGACTTGGCTGCTCTGTTAACCACGAATAACTGCGATATCAGACGAAGTGTTCTCTACTTGCAATTTTGGGTTAGAAGTGGAGGGGGATTCTTGAAAGACAAACGCTTGACACATCGTGGTAGGTTGATTTAATTTAATTTAAAAAAAAACCTTTCCATCTTAACATGAATGTGGTTAAATCAAACCATTCTTAGATGTGTATGAATAGATAGTGATTTTCTGTAAGAGTCCTGGATGCTTGGGCGGGATTTTGGGTTGTTGGGGGTTTTTTGATAGACCGGTGGGGCACGAAAGGAAGCAGAGGCTGTTTCAGGTGGTCACTTGCAAAAAGGGGAGAGCGGGCAGATCGGTGACACTTAAAGGAATTAAATGGGGATGGGGAGGACAAATTTCAGTTGCTGTATTCATTCAGAACGGCAGCAAGAGCCAACAGTTATAATATCCTTTATAAAAGGAACTGAGGCAAAGAGGGGAAAAATCAATTTGGTTATGCAGTTGTTCCTTTTTAAGTAAAGCACGTTGTCTTTGTGCAGGAGGAGATGAGACAAATGAAGCGGATCATGTAATTCATTCTGAAAAGACCACTGATTCCAAGATGGATTTTTCTCAAGCTGATGCACATCTTCAGGAATTTCCCAAATGTGATACGGGCTGTGTAGAGACATTGCTTGGCCTTAAGAATATCCTGTTGCCTTCAGAAGATTTGATTACATTTCTTAAGGTATTTTTGTAGTTGACTAGCTAATACTTTGAATGCATGCCGGATAATTGAGTGTGATCATCACTATGAATAGCATCTTCTAAGAAGCAAATCTCTTTGAAAATGTTTGTTGTAGAAATCAGGGGATTCTGTCATTATGAAGCCAAATCTGAACTGGAGCAGTCTGCAGGTGAAACAGTTTCTCGCCTCATAAACACAAAGCCAGGAGTATGAGATTTCCTATAATAAAATTTTTATTAAAGATATTTTAATGTATTAACAAATTGTTTATTATTATTATTTTACAGCACAAAACCACAACCGTGGAGAAATTGAATAAATTAATGCAGCTTCTCACCGAATTCCAGATGAAGAAAGTGGATTTTATATATAGTAATCTTGAGCTTGTTCTTCCCTTACCAGTGCGAGTTCTTTCAAACCAGTCTGACCACTCTAACTCTATACTTGAAAAGACTAATGTAGTTTCTTCAAAAACTGGATCTACTGACAGTCATTGCTCTGGAAAAAGAAGCACTGGAAAAAGGTCTAAAAAGACAAAGAGCCAAAAAAGGCTTGTTACATTGGATGATAGTGACTTATTTGATACTGGACTGAACTATTCAGCTGAATTCATAACTTTGCCATCGGATAGTCCCCCATTGTGTGCTGAAGGGAATAAAGAGGAGTCAAAATTGTTGATGAATAAAGAAGAAAAAGAAACTAAAACTAAAACCCCAGCAAAGGAGAAGAGGTCTGCTCTAGTTGTTCAGTGTCTGAACTCCCTGGCTGAATTTGTGGAGAACATGTCTTTCTTGGATTGCTGTGTAAACACCAACACCAAGGAACCAATGGAGTTTTCTACAGATGAGGGATTTAATTGGACAAATGGCAAAATCAAAAATGGTCTTTGTGATGAGTTCAGTATAGAAAATACTGATTGGTGGAGTTCTCAGAGCTGTAGTGAAATAAAGGCAGCTATTGAAGCACTCAGCTTTAACAAATGTTCTGTTAATATTCTACAAAACTTGGAATCCTCTTGGAGTAAAACACCTGACAGCGATCAGCTGGAGGGACTTACTCTGCATATTTCTAACACAAGAAACGACGTATCCTTC
The DNA here is from genome assembly GCF_037038585.1 of Patagioenas fasciata. Classification (NCBI taxonomy): domain Eukaryota; kingdom Metazoa; phylum Chordata; class Aves; order Columbiformes; family Columbidae; genus Patagioenas; species Patagioenas fasciata. Next base: position 3,733,516 of record NC_092537.1, on the reverse strand, counting down.
AGTCAGTCAGCTGAGTCAAGGTAAGACTTTGCTAATATTTCTGGACTATAATGCAGTTATTTGTCAAGAAAAGCATTTCACAGGATGTAGAACTGTTTCAGTTAACATGTGTTATCTGTGTTATATTATACACATTCATGCCAATACAGGTGTTGTCAGAATGTCTCAAAATGCTGGAATACATTGTTCAATTTGCTTGCATAATCTTAAATTAACCACTTGGCAATCTCTGCGAAAAGTGACTTTTCTTGTTTGAGTAGCCTGACTGTAACATTGTTCAGGAGTGGTAGCCTTCACCTAGTCTATTTACTTTGAAAATGGGCTGCCAAACACCACCCCACTCCTCCAAAAGAATAACACAAACCTAAAGGAATGGCTTTTCCAAGACGCACAGATGGACTGAAACGGATTCTGCCAGTACTAGACCTGCATATTGTTCATCCAGTCCCCATCATACTGAGCCTACATTAAATGCGTAGGTGTTGTTTGACGACCTAATGAAATTCAGAGCAACATTATTGCAGTTTTTTTGTAGCAACTTACGCTAATGAAGAATAACCTTTAATATATTAAAGATCAAAGAATACATTGCTGCTAGCAAGTGTGGATATGAAACACTTAACAGAAGTCGTTATATGTAGAATTGGCATAACAGGTGAATAAAACCTGTTCAAGTGTCTGAATAGGAAAACAGGTTAGACTCTTATTTCTGTCAGTTGGTACTCAGAGGAGCAATGGATCTGACCAAGCTGGGCAAATATATTATATAATGAATTATACATTAGATCTGATACTGACATTCTGGCAAATACCAATCGTATGACACTTTTAATTTTTGAAGACTGCAGATGGTTTCGGTTCTGTTGTCTGAAGGATGTACACAACCTCACATACGTAACGAGGTTGTGATGCCCTCCCCAGATTAGACCCTGTCCCTCCTGTTTGTGCCAGTGCACCATCAGAAGTTACAGGCATCTGATCCACTGGAACGCAGCTTTGGATGTCAGGGTGTTTAACAGAGTTTTAAACCAGTAGACCTGATCTTAAAGGAACAAAGTAGGGACTGTACATTCTTGAACAAGAAACAATAACGCTTCATTCTCCGCTTTAGCGTTTACAAAAAAGCACAGAAGCGGCTGGCAGTCATCAGAACTGTATTTTCCAGAAGTCCTTTAAACCTTGGCAATAAGCAGGCCAGCGTACTTGAATACCTCCCCACGCTTCGCAGTATCTGTAGGTCTGAGAAGCTGAAAGAGCAAGGGAAGACGAAAAGAAGGTAAGTTTTGGTTTTGCTAAATCTTATTACATTGCAATATACAAAGTATTTAAGAATCTTAATAAAATATTTTGTATAATAATTCTAGACAAGAAAGGCCTCTCTAAATAATAAGCGTTGCCTTGTATTTGGAAAGAACTTTGTCTTCTTACAGTTACTTTTACTTTTCTTTTTATAGGTTCTTGCATTATCTTGAAGGGATTCATCTCGAAATACCCAGACAAATGATAAATGGTCTGTGTTTGGACTTCCCTTAAAATCGCTAACACCAGAAGTGCTTTGTGCCTAATGGTGCTATTCTCACCATATTTTTTTAAAACACATTATTTTATTGTATATTCAGAGCCATTTGTATATTAAATTTCTATAAATATTTAAAATAATGTATATATCTATTGTCATGATATTGCTCTCCACAGCTGAAATGTGGGGTTGTTTGGTGCTTGTCCAATAAGTGCGTTTATAATACTAAATGCACAAACTGATCAGTGGGGACCACTTCATGCTCTCGTTCTCTGTAATTTGTGAATCACACAGCAAGAAGTCCTTTTGTAACGAGCAACTGTCACAGCTTCCACAGCAAAGTTGCTTTCTTCGAGGAGACTGTTTTATTAAAATAAGCTTTTTCTTTCTCTGAATTTGCAGTTAAATGTTAAATAACCCGGGGTGGGAGTGGGCACGGAGAGGACGTGATAAGGCTTCTAAAGTAAAAACAACTAAAACCAACTCTTCACAAGGACAAGGTCTTTACAGAGCACTGTGCCTCCATGTACATACATCTGTATCCACAGTTTTCATTTCATTGTTTACAACTGTCAGGTCTGCATGTTAATCTCCTAAAAATGTAGAGAAATCATCACTGTAGCTCAAGAGGGACTTGGAGATTAGACAAGATTTTGTAAATAACAATTATTCCAGTGTTACTTTGGTTTGGGTAATATTTAACTACTTCTAGTCTTGTATATTGTGTTCTATTTTTATACTTCATTTTGTATTTGACAAGACTTCGGCCTGATTATTTGTGATTGCATCTGCTTTTGTACATCAATAAATTTGTGAGACTTTGCTACAATTCTGAATATTTTTGTTGTATGAAAATGCTCCTAAAACGTAATGGTTTTAGTCCATAAAGATTATGTTTAAGGCTTTTTAAACTGGAAATATTCCAACCATATGCTTTTCCACCATTATATTGCAGTTGGACTGTTGTTCTTCCTCAAGCTGAGTCCAGTTGGGGCCATGGACTGGTGCTCCACTTACCTCAATGTCTATAATAATATGGAAGGGCATTTTCTAGTACATTTTCTTCTCATCTAATATTTTTCATGTCTTAAAGATGTTCAGGAATGAGAAATAGTCATGAAAACAGTCAATTATTTTATTTGTAGATAATAATCTTTATAGTTTCACTCTTTCAGTAGCCCAGAATTATCAAATAGGGATGAAATGAAGTGGTGGCTGTTAAAATCTGGAACGGTTGTATTGCTGTCAATGGCCTAAGCAACTCCTGTACATTTTTGTAAAAATAAATAATTTTTAAAAATTTTAAACACCAAAGTGAAAGTATATCTGTTCACTGCTTTATAAAGGCAACCTTCATCTAGCTAGATTACAGTGGGCACCTGCACACATTGGAAACAGGCCCTGTAAAGTGTTATTTTAGGAAATCCATGGGTAATTTAAAAGACATAAAACAGACATCAATGGTAGACAACTTATCTCCTATTCAAGTCAACCCTCTGATTCTAATAATTGCTTAAGTTTGGGGTTTTTTTTTAACGGGCCTTGCTGAGCAGAAAACACTTTTTCATCCAAAACATAAAAATCAGCTTCAGGCAACTTGAGAATGGCTGAAGGTGCTTGGAAAAGGACAAGAGCCCTGTCTGCGATCTACCCAATTCAGTGAAACCAGAAGTAAAAAAACCCAGAGTTTCACAATGACTACACCCTGTTTAAGCAGTAGATATTACTAGGTGTACAATAATTTTAGAACAAATAAACCCAACAAACATGCTCTTGTTGAAATCTTGGTCAAGTTTCACACTTTTCTTATTACTGTCATTCCAAGATTGCTTTCTAGAAGGCAAATGAAGTTGACATTATTCTACAATCCCATGAGTAATACAGAAAGAGGCAGTTAAGCCTTAGACGTGTTCTTGCAGGCGACGCTGTATTGACAGTGATGCAGAGTAGGAGGATGGAAGGATCCCTTTCCAAGCAAGACTGTCACTTTTTGTAAAAGCCCTGAAATGGGGCAAGATGCATCTTGACAGCTGGGGCTGGGAGGACACGTCTCTTCCAAGCTGCAGAAAGATGCTCACGCTCAGCTGTCTGACTGTGACATCGGCTTTATCTTGAAGGAGGGACATTTCCATAAGCTTTGCCAATCCTAACCTGCTCTGTTTTATGTATGTTGAGTTACGCTGACGGGTTATTTTCCTCGCAGCACTTTGGTGCCACACGCTGGGCCGAGCACTTGCGGGGGTGTCAACGCTTGATCGACGTCTGGCGAGCAGATGCTGTTAGGTAGAAACTTTTAAAACTATTTCTTCAGAGACAAACATGAGGTGGAGTTGAGGCAAACCCGCAGGTGCGGGGCTGCGCCCTCCTGCTGGAAGCGGGACCCGTAGTCATTAATTTACAGGGCAGAAATTCCGTGACGGAGGCTTGACCGAGGGCTGAGCTAACAAAGAGAACGGCTCGTGTCGTCGTGCGGCCTTACTCGCAGCACCGGGGCGCGGGCGGGCTCGGGCGGGCGGCTCCCCCGCTGGTCCCGCCCGCGGCCTTTGGCGGGAGCCGGGGCCGCCGCTCCGGGGGAACCGCCGGCAGGAGGCGGCCTGAGGGGCGGCCCAGCAGCGCCCGCCCGGGGCCGCGGGAGGGGACGGGGCGCCCCGCGGCGTCGGGGCCGCGCTCCAGTTCCTCATTCTCCTCCCGGGGCTGAGCGGCCCGCAGGGCTGAGCGCCGAGCGGCGATGATGGACCGCGACCGCAACAAGACGCTGCTGCTGGAGCTGCAGAGAGCCGCCGGCACCGGGAACGACCGCTGCGCCGACTGCGGGGAGCCAGGTAAGGGCGCTCCGCCCCGCAGCGCCGCCGGGCCCGCCCGGTGCGTTTCTGACAGGAAAGTGTGAGGGGGCGAGGGGCCGGGCGGGCCCCTCGGGCTGTGCCGCCGTCTGTCCATCCGCGGTCCGTCTCCCGGTGCGCCGCTCTCTGCTTCACTCGGTTCCTGAAAGCGCGACCCGTCCCCAGCTTTCCCTTCACGAACCGCAGAGGCGGCAGCAGGTGGTTTCCCGGGGCGGTCCCGATCGCGGGGGCGGCCGCTCAGGTGGGGGCTGCGGGGCTGCCGGGCTCCGGACAGCCGGGACTCGGCTCTGCCCGCCGGGACTCGGCTCTGCTCAGCCCCCCGGGAGCCCCGCGGGCAGGAGGGGACAGCGTGGGACAGGAAGTGGCCTCTGTGCACCAGCAGCTTCCCCAGAGTTATTCATAGACAGTGTACAAGGAGGAGAGTGCGTGGGGTGGTTTTCCAGCTCTGTCTCTGCACTGGGGTTGGCGTGGATGGAGGCACCGAGGAGCCTGCTGAACACCCGCTCTGGGCTGGCACACTGCGCTCAACCAGGGCGCCTGTCCCCTCAGCGAGGGGAGCATCAGTCCCTGTCCTACAGCGGCTGAAAGATGACAAGTAGCTCCTGTTTGTGATAAGGGAGAGGTGGAGGGCAGCGTGGTGAAAGTGCTGATCTAAGGACACAGCCTTGCCAGAGCGCTCGGGACGCCGCGGAGCGTCGGAACAGCTCTGAGGATCAGAACAGCTCTGAGCATCGGCTCCTCAAGGCCGCTCGGGGAAGCAGCAGCCAAGAGCAGGAGCTGCCGTGGGCGCTGGACACGAGTCCTGGTTCTGGGTGGCTGTATTCCATTGTACTCTTGATAATGCTCGCTGTCTGCAACATACTTCTATCGTTAATTCAGCAACAGGAGCTTTCCATGTAGAACTAGTAATTAGCTGAGCTTTTACATTACTACTCGGCTGCCTGCACACTCACATTAATTTTTAAACAAATAGTTAGTCAAAGAGTTTACAAAGGCAGGGGCCACATTCTTCATTCAGGAAAGCAGGTGACACCATGGAGTGACAGCCATAAGCAATGGGGTGGGATTTGCTGCGTTATGTGTGGAGCCTGGGCTGTGTGTCAGATGCACTTCTTGCCTTTTCCAGTGGCAGTGCCTTTTCCTATCTACCAGTTCATGCTTTGTGTTTGGGTCTAGATCCAGAGTGGGCTTCATACAAACTCGGAATATTCATTTGTTTGCATTGCTCTGGAATCCATCGCAATCTGCCTCAGATCAGCAGAGTTAAATCCCTTCGGCTCGACTTCTGGGAGGACGATCTTATAGAGGTACAGAGCAAAAAGCAGCAATTCATTTACTTTTCTCCACGTTTTATCATAACCTTCTCTGGCTCATAATTCTTACATCATCCACCACGGACAAAGGAACAAAGCCACACAGAGCCAACCTAACTCCACGGGTAACTTCAGGCTTTTGTTTGGTTTTTGTTTCGTTTTTTTTTTTTATAATGATCTACTTAATCAAATTACACTGGCAGGTGACCAGGTTTCTAACAGCCTGCAGTGTTTGGGGTTTTTTTCATAGCACACGGAAACTCCTCATTGTGGTTTAGAAGCCCACAGATATTTCCAGATAGTACATTCTATTCATTAATCAAAATACCCTTCTTAAATATTGTATCAGCCTCTCACCTTTCAAAGGAACTGTGTTAATAATATAATCACCATTAATGTCTAGGAGGAGATGAAGGTATAGGGAAATTGTAAATATCTTTTCTCCACAAGCTGGTGTTCCTTCCCATCTGGTTCAGTACTGTAACTACTGAAAAAGGCTCAGCCACCTAAATGGCTGATGGTGCTAAATGGAATTTATGTTTAGAGATGCACTGAGTTATGGCAAGACTGAGCAAAAACTGCAATGCACCCTTTGATGTGTTTCATTTTATGTTCTTGACATGGTACTGATTTTGTAGTTGCACACCTAATTGTAAATTCTTCTGTATTTCAGTTTATGAAGAAACATGGGAATCTCTGTGCCAAAGCTAAATATGAGGCAACAGTCCCTTCCTACTATTACATCCCTCAGTCCTGTGATTGCTTGTAAGTCGATGGTGTGTTTACTGCTGTAGACCTTTAGAGCTGTTGAAGCACTGCTTCCCTCTACAGGTGTCTTTGGGTGGCTGGTGAAAATAGAGGCAGATCAGCTTCATCCATGTTTTTCTCTTTCAGGGTTTTAAGAGAGCAATGGATTAGAGCTAAATATGAGCGTGAGGAATTTGTTGCCACTCGAGTCTGCCAAGATCCTTGTTCTGCAGGTAAAGGTCAGGATTGTCAGGGAAAAGGCCTTAAGGCCAACAGCAGAGTGTTCTGTTTGTAGCATCGAAGACCTTTAAGGTTGGCTTGTCATATTTGAACTACTGGATGTGCAGGTTTTGCTTTGAGTCTAACTTTGAGAAGAAGCTCCTAAGAAAAGGCACTTAGACAAGTGCAAGGGTGTATTCAAATCTTACAGTTCTCTAGTTCTCCACTGATTTTTTTTTCACTTGAGGTGAAAATTCTCAGATGGAGAAGAGACTTGAAACTCTGTGCCACACCACTCTTTAGATAAACAGTGCTGCTGTTGTGCTGCCCATCTCTGACACTTGCCGTGGTCCGACCTGCAGGGACCCGTGAAGGATTCCTCTGGAAGCGGGGGCGGGAAAGCAGACAGTTCCAGAAGAGGCGATTTCTCCTGTCAGCAGGGGAAGGGGTGATGAAGTACTACACCAAAGAAGTGAGTTCCTCAGCCAGAGTTGGCCATAGGTAGCTGGTCAACCTCCACCCTCAGACACTGCTCTTCACCAGCAAAAAATACCATAAATAGCTTTGTCTCTAGTTTTGTGGCCAGGCCAGCCTGTGTTTGGAGCAGCCCAGATGTTTCCCCATTAACATATGTGCTATCTTAGGCAACTGTTCTTCTGGATTTAGCCCTTTTCCTCATCCCTTATCTTAACCATGCAGCCTCCTTTTGCTTAGTGAAGAAAGGAAATGGATACTGGCAGTTGAACAGCAAGATGAAGAGGAGATCTGTTAGCAGCTGCTACCTCTTCTATTAACAAAATATTCTCTCATCAGCTGCTGCAGCATCACCCTCAACATGTCTCCCTTCTGTGGGAGAGCGTAGCTCATTTTTCTTCAACTATGAGGCTGGAGATAGACCCCATCCCTTACAATTCAGACACATCCCTCTCAAATAGCACCACAGCATTTCTTAAGGAAAGGGAGTTCCTCTTTCTAAGTGATTTTATGTAGCATGTAATTAAGGCTTTATATTTCAGGTATATCCAATATTCAGATATTTTAGGATGCCTGCTTTCTATTCAGTAGGGATCTAGTTTTCGTACAGCTAATCTGTCCTCCACTATCTTCCCTGAGAGCACTTTAATACAGCGATGCTTTTCTTTTCACAGTCTAGAGGTCCAAAAGCCATTATCAGCATTAAGAACCTGAATGTAATGTTCCAGACAGCGAAAATCCAACATGCTCATGGGCTGCAGATCACATACAACACAGATGGTCAAACAAGGAACCTTTTTGTCTATCACGAAAGTGGAAAGGTGAATACCACAGAGATTTTGGAATAAGCAAGATGCTTGGGTGTTGGATCTATAGTTTGGAAGAGATACCCTCTTTCTGCAGGATCTGGTTTTATTTGAAGTCACTATGACCTGTAGAATATATAAAGTTGCAGAATTTGACACTAACAACTATGACATCTTGTTTCGGTTCTGTTGGGGCATACCTGCAACTTCACACCCTGAGCAGTCTTAAGGCCTCAGTGTGGCATGTATATAGATTTCTGCAAGGTAACTACTGCCTAACAGTTTTATACAATTCTATGGTTATGTTATTTGAAGCCTTCTTGACAGACATTGAAAATATTGTTGTTCTGCATTATTTCCAAGCAAACAATGATAATTTTAAGTATGTCTATGGGTTTTGTTAGGTTTTGTTTTTTCCTTTGCCATAGTTCTCACGTCTATCCAGGTACAATGGTTTTTAAACAAAACCGTAACTGAATCAACTGAAAAAGCCTGTGTACACAGACTTGGGTGACTACCCATGCTGAGAATGTTGGGGACCTCCCTGAAGGGGCATTTTAAAATTATTTTGGAGGCTGAATTTTTTTCAGGTGTCTGAGACGAGTCACTGACTCTCTGCCCGTTGGGGAGAAAGTATAGCTTTGCAAAGAGGTCACAAGGAAGGAGAAGAGCATTTTGGAGAGGCAGCACTCTTGCTCCTTGTTATTCTTGTCTTTATGTTTCCATTTGCTATTTTCCTTAGGAGATTGTTGACTGGTTCAATGCCATTCGGGCAGCACGTTACCACTATCTCAGAACAACTTTCCCAACTGTCCCTGAGCCTGAGGTGAGAACTGAACAGGGTTTGAAGTGGTCTATGCAAACATAGCACGGGAAAACATTTTCCCACTTCGGCCAGAGGCAGGTGCTCGAACAGCAGCATGTGGGTCTTGGGAATGGGCAGAAGAGGTAGAAGGAAAGGCCACCCTGCATAACATGCAAAAATGTAGTCAACGCTGAAGGCCTAAAAGTCTCTGTATGGTACTTACAAAGTATAATCTTTAAAACCTTATGTTCCTTCTTATTTCAGACTTCCCTTTACTCGGCAACCAAAAAAATCCCAGGCCCCAAAAGCCAAAATTGGTGGCGATTAGGTTTGACAGAAACAGAACAGAAAAGCAAGCTTGAATGAAACAGACTTTTAAAATCTGTTTGTGTTCTCCTAGCTCATACCCAGGATCACAAGAAATTATGTCAAAGAAGGATATATGGAGAAAACAGGACCAAAAGTAAGTGCATACTTGTGTGTACACAAAAGGGATTATTCCAGATGGAGAGTATTTGATATTTCTACTACGTTTACTAGCAAACAATTTGTTGAGTGACTACGCTTCCTGGCTTGATAAAAGACATTAGATTCAAGCCTGTCATGTTCTTTGGGACCATGGGGGTTTTTGTGTAGAAAATAAGAGTGGGAAGAAGAATCCTCCTTGAATAGAAAGCAAGATGGATTAACTGGCAGTGGCCATGCAAAGTCCTGTTACGCAACACTGAATGGGCTGTTGTTTCTGCTAATTGGGGCTCTAGAACTGCAGCTCCTGCCAGAACAGAACATCACATGCTGACTCCCTACTTCCCTGTTTCTCTTAGAGTCAGTAGCACATAAGTCACATCTGCTGATAGCAGCAAAGTATGATTGAGCAAATTCTCCACAGTGAAGCCTGTGGTTTCGTTTGGTTTTTATGGGAAAGTATTTGGACCACTACTGCTTGAAACAGGAGAGGGAGATTTCAGCTCCTCTGAAGGAGGAGATAAAGATCTGAGGTCTTGTTTGAACATTGCCACTTCTTGCTTTGCTCTTCTCTGAGGGAACCATGAGCTGTAGTCCCATTAAAAAGTTCAGTGGTGAAATGCTGATATTGAATATACTGGGTTTTTGGCCCAGCTCAGTGCTAGTGTCACAATACATCTCCCTGCAGATACTTGCACAGAGAATACTCACAGCTGCAAGTATGAAAGATTGTGTGTTTTTCTCCTGAGGCCTAAATTCTGCTTAAACTGTAGTGAACCCCAGAAGAGCTTCAGCATGGAGCGAGGAATAGCTCAGGGAATGGTCGGATAAGTGTAGTTGATGTAATTAGCACTTAGAAAAAGTACCATTTCTCCCTACCATTGTGCATCCCACAATGCTAGGGAAACACCCCCAAACCAAAATGCTGAAATTGGTTGCACGTTCTCATCATCACCACTGGCCCAGGGATCATTCTCTGCAGTGCTTTCAATCAATCCACTTGCTGCAACTTTCTTAATCCTGGCAATTTCATCACTGGTAGGACCAAACTTCCCTTTACCCAAAGGGTTGTCATTGAATGCAAGTCTCCAGTTTGAGCCCAGGGAGAAGGGAGCTGAGGGCTGCACACAGCAGAGACTCACCCGTTACCGGTTATGGGGATGAATGAAACTGATCTCAAGTTCTGAGTCATTTAAAGCAGTTCAGGATCTGCCTCGAATAGGCCAAATTCCCCTTTGGGACTTGTCTTTAAAGAACTTCTACCATTTCTTTGCAGCAGAAGGAGGCCTTTAAGGTGCGCTGGTTCTGCCTGGATTCTCAAGAAAGGAACCTGATGTACTTTAAAAATCCACTGGTAAGACGGCTGTTCTTTGCTATTCCACAAGCCACTTCACGAAACTGGGTGGGGAAGCAGGGTCTGTTCTCACCCAGCTCTTCGTGGCTGCACAAGACTGCAGTGGGCTGTCTTAAGAGCCCATCTCCCTTGTCAAAGGGTCTCTCTGGAGCTGAGCTGTTTGGGAACTCTGGCCCTTGCAGTGGCTGTGAGGAAGATCGGAGTCTTTTAAAAGTAGCTGCTACTGCTTGTGGCGTTTAGAACCCACTCTCTCCCAGCCCTGTCACCATTGTGCCTGTAACCTTATCATGATGAACAATATCCCAATAACAGAGGCTTGTCATCCTTCCTAGCACTGCTGTAGGCACAAGAATAAATTTCCTTGCTCCTTCTGAACACCCACCAGCCAGCTCTGTAGGGGTCCCCACCTCCTCCTTCTGAGAATGCCCACGAGTGTAAAAACACTCCAGCGTGTTTCCTGCTGCTTGTCACCAAATCCATGTCCCCCATGGACAGAACATGCTGGAGCTGCACTGTGCTGGCTAATGGCTGTCTCCTGCTTCCTTCTTTCTAGGATGCCTTTGCACAGGGCCAGGTTTTTATTGGAACGATGGATGAGGGATATGAGGTACGAGCTGGCTTGCCCCAGGGAGTCCGGGTGAAGAAGAGTAAACCAGCGATCACTGTGGTCACGCCAGTGAGAGAGTTTGTGTTTATATGTGAGAACGACCGGGAGCAGAAGGAGTGGATAGACGCTTTAAATGGAGTCATTGCCCAGCCTTTGAGGGGTTAAGACTAGAACAGAGTTCAGCTGAACTGCTTCAGCGCTGCTTTGTGGCCCCTTTCTGCTGGCAAGGATGGTGCTCAAGGCCCCGCTGTGACTCCAGTATTATACAAAGGACTTCTTCCTTAACAGCTACAGGCACAGGAAGGGTGGAACTGAGAAATGAGTAAGAAGGAGAGCAGATAATCAGAAAAAATCTGTGCCCCTGGAGAACCTTGCTTGAAGTGCCTTCTCTCTTCCTACCGTTCTCTGCTTTGAGCAGAGGAGGTCTTCCCAGCCTGGCCTGGGGATGCACTTCCAGTGTTGTCTTATGGAGAAAAAAAATGAAGTCCATGGAGAAAGTCTGACCCCAGAAGGGCTGCCATGCATTTCTGTGAGGATTCCTGCAGGTGCTGTTATATCAGATCCTCTTTTTCTTGCCCTTGATATCAGAAGGACTTCTGTTCATCCCGAAGGATGCGGTTGATACTCCAGCCAGTGACACAGATCCTGCCAGTGAACGGGGTCATCGATTGCATGAGTACATAGGAACAGTGACCGAGAGGCAAAGGAGTTGTCACCTATCAGGAAGACACAGGGTATCCTGTTGGATAGACTTGAGATACCAGTTCATGCTGGAGTCACTGGATGTCCTCAGGGAAGAGCAGAGTCAGGCAGCTACACTCCACCTGATTGCAACTCCTGTCCAGGTAGGGACATGGTTGTTTTCAGCAGAGTGGGTTTAATGTCTTTAATAGTGTTATATTTCTGGCACAGTAAAAAATAAAAGTCAAGTTTGAACTGTGGAGGATGCTGTAGTGGAATCACTCTAATGACAAATACTTCTAGCTTCTTGCTTTCAACAGTTTCTGCTGTTTGACTTTTTTACGAGTGGCAAATCCAACATACTAAGACCTAATTTTTCCAAAGCAACTCCACATAGTGCTGATCTGTATCCTAAAAATCAGCTGAAGCTTAATGACCTGGACTAGTCTGAGCACCGAAAGGCAGAAAGGACATTTTAAAGTGTTATCTTCAGTGACTTGTTTCAATGAATGAAGACCAGTGCTGGAACTGGAGGGTGTGAGCCTCCTGGTCAGGAACCACTTACATCCATTCTGTGCAGGAACAGGTGAAGATTTGTAGTGGCTGATACAGTCCACTGAGTATTTTCTTGCCTCAAGACCGAGTCTGAGACTTGATTCTACCAAGCAGCCAGTCATTCAGATATTTAATTCTTCTTTTCAAATAGCCTTAGTTTGCAAATCAAGAGGAAGTTTTGTAGACTAAGTTTCTGGTGGGGCTTCCACCTTTTACTGACAATTGCCAGCCAGTCTGAGATACCCGGAATAGTTCCCTTCTGCAGAAATAAGGAAGTGTCAGTACTTGCAGGGATGAGTGAGATTAACTCTTTTTTTCCCCTCCTCCACAATAGTGCAGAAGACTTGTTTGAGTTGGATTGACATTCTGCCTGTCCCAGCCAGCTCATCATCATCCAGCTCTGCACAACCTGCACCAGTTGTTCTTGCCGATGGGCTCCCACAAACTTCCCTGTGTTCCCACTCTCCCCACACAACCTGATTCATTCTAGCTCACATGCTGGTTCAGCAAATCTTTTTCACAATCTAATCCTGCAGCCTTGAAATCCATAGCAAAGCACCTTCTGACTTGTACAAGGAACACTTAGTCTTCGTTTGGTTTGGCATATGTTAATTGTTATTTTGAGATGAGCTAAGTAACCCAGGATGACCTCAGAAGAGTTCAGTCCATCCAGTAGCCTGAACTTTGTATCGGTGGAGCTCTGCGAGTCCCGCTGTGCTGTGTTGCTTGCCCCCCCCGGATGGATCAGCAGACCAGCCGTGTCAGCAACTCTGACAGGACTTGTTACAAAACCGGAAAACTCCCTGTGAAAATCGAAACCGTGCAGATAACAGCAGCTTTATTGGGGGGTCAATACCAGTCAAGGCCAAGTCACAGAGAGCTCTGTGTCACAGTCCGTTTCTACAGTCAGCCCAAACCCTCGGACCGAGTGACCAGCCGAGGAAGGGCCGGGCCGGTCCCGGTGTTCTGGCTGCCGGGGGAGCTCCTGCATTGCGGCGGGGTGCAGGGGTGCAGGTGGGCGCTGGGGCTCAGGTGCGCACAGGTGGGCTCTGGGGCAAACAGGTGGGCTGTGGGGCACACAGGTGGGCTCTGGGCACAACCCTGTCCCGGTCACGGGCTCTGCCGGTGCCGGGATCCCAGCAGAACCGCCCAGCCCAGCGCCTTCGCCCGTCCCGCCGCTCTCGCCGCTTTCGCCGCTCTCCCTGCTCTGCGGCGGAAGGCGGCGCCGGGGGGAAACGAAACTTGAGGCGCTTCGCTCCTCCCCGGCCGAGCCATGGCCGCTGCCATCGATCTGGAGCGGCTGCTGGGCGCCCTGGACCTGAGCTGCGCCTGCTGCCTGCAGTACTTCACGGAGCCCGTGCGGCTCCCGGGCTGCGGGCACAGCTTCTGCCGCGGCTGCATCGGCCGGCACTGCAGCGGCCGGCAGCGCGCCGCCTGCCCGCTCTGCCGGGAGGGCTTCGAGCTCAAGGACCTGCGGCCCAACCGGGAGCTGGTGGCTTTGGTGAACTTAATCCCGCAGGAGGTAAAGGAAAAGGAGTTGGAAACACGGGGTGAACGGAAACCCTCCGGAGCTGTTGCCTGCAACGACCGGAGTTCACCTGGGGAGAAGGTACGGCCACAATTCCAAATACTTCACCAGCATCATGAACGTAGGACGTGGCTGGGATTGTGTCAACTTTGTTTTTCTTTTCACTCCCACTCCCCAGATTCTTTACATTTCCCATGCTAATATTGGCATTATCGTAATAATGTATGTTGGGCAGGTAGGTTTAGGGAAAGCAGTGTTTGGGGTCATTGGAGGTATGTTGAGGACTGCATAGCTGGATTAGGTCATGTACAATAGTAATTACTAACTGTTCTTTGTGCTGGTTGTTATTTATCCACCAGTATAGCACTGGGGACTCCTGAAAGGACGTGTAATATTATACAGTGCTAGAGCTCCACTCAGGTGAGTGGCTCAAGATGGGACTGGTTCATTGTATAGCTCTCTGCTTAAAAGAACTCCCAAACTTGAAGGAGATGAGAAGGTTCCACTGACCTTCATTATTTTTGCACGTATGTATCTAAAATGTCTTCAGTCTCTGCAGCCGAGCAAAGGGCTGAAGCTCACAATTGTATTTGAAGATGTGATTTATGACTGTTGCATGTTGACTTTATTGTGACTATTCCCACTCAGAATTCATTGTCTTCCAGCCCGCTCCTTAACCAGTCCAGCACTTAGCTAATATCAACGACATGGGGATTTTTGTTATCTTGCTGCTTTACCTAATAATAATTTCTTTGAGGATTATATAGATAAATGGTCCAATGTGTTGCTTTAAAGGAGGAAGGGACATGGGACATCTCCAAGCAGCCAGAAGTGACTGCAGAGACCATCGAGCTCTTGAGGAAAGATCTCAGTGAAGCAAAGGTACACATTGTGCATTCCCTACCTGCAGGTAGCTTCTGTTTCCACTGCCACCCGCAGACGTGGCTGACTCCAGGGCAGCCCCCAGCCTGGAGCAGGAATCCGCCTTTTCATTTCCTTCTGTTGCTGTCACAACTCTGTTTTTATTGATAAGAACAAACTATGGCACCACCTATACTAAGTCCTGTCTCAGCTGGCACAAAGGCCACTGGAGTTGTGCATCGTTGCCTCTTTCTGCCTACCCCAGGAGTAGCCCAAATGTTTCTGAAACTCTTAAATGCAAAATGCAAATTATAAAGAGGGAATATTGATCTTTCTAAGTTGCTGAGCTATCAAATAGTCAAGATCCTGAGCATGCCCAAAATCTCGTTTCAGGTAACGTAGGATGGTGTCAAATATATTTTATTTCTTTGACTAAAGGTAGCTGTCTCTGGTCTGTGGGGTCAGTCAAAGAGCATGCTAGATGGGGCACTAGGTTCTCATATTCCACAGTTCTTTTCTAACACAATGAACTCCTTGTTTGCTGCCTTTCAGGAATATGCGTCTCTGATCAAAAGCCAGATCACTAAAGATTTCTGTTGCATGAAGGAATATGTTGAAAGACAGCAGAAAAACACACTGATGTTCATTGAACAAGAGCAAAAAGCAGCTCAACAGAAAATTGAGGGGACTATTCGCCAGCTCTCTGTTGAAGTGAACAAGCCCACAGACCTCAAAGCCCAAACAGTAAGTGATGAAATGAAGCGGCAGAATGTGAGCAGAAACCCTTAAGCTAAATGTCTTGGACAGCTGAACAAGTACAGAGCACTTTCAGGTCCCCACTGCACTGTGCTCACTAGAGACAATGATACCAAAGCACAGACTTTACTGTTACCAGGGGAAGTTTGGAGTGAGAAATTCAGGGTGAAAATGCATTAGAAAAGGCACAGGCTGGGCATGCAATTCAGAACTATATTTGTTCCAAGGATGCTGGTGAGCTGGAGTGAAGTGTCTCAGATGCAGATTTCCACATATATATACACACATATATATATATATAAAAGAAACAACTGTCCCATTTTCAGTTTTCTTGGGGAAAACAAAGTATTTTATTTTTCATTAAGAATAACTATCCCTTAATATTTTGTGTGAGATTTCAGGTTAGTTCTCTTGCATAACTCTCCTATAAAGAAAGCTCTCAATACAAAGAATAAGATTTTGGAGAGATCATTGCTGTTTCTCCACTCTGGCTTTATAATATAATTTGATATGCTAGATGAAATAACTGCTATTGTTTACATCTTCCCCTTGATTCGTTCATGTCATTATTAGAGTAATTTACCTGAGAGACAGAAGTACAAAGGCTCACCTTCAACAACGACTAAAATTACACTTGATGAGAAGCTTAATGCGGTCAAAAGTGCTGTAGAAGATCTTAAGAGAAAGTTGGAATTTTTACTTGTGGAGAAATATGCTCGGCAGTTCCCACCAGGTGAGTTTTCCTTATTTTGAAATCTCTTTCTTGGAGTGGATCTAGCAGGGTACCTTGGAGAAAACTGTGCATGTGTGTAATTATTATAAACCCCTTGCAGTTTTGGAGACAACATGATTACTTTAAACTTCTTTCATGCCAGCCCAAAAGAAAAGAAGTGACTGACATGCAGATCAGTAGTGGAGAATGAAATATCATCTATTTAAGTATTTTTGAAAGCTGTAGGGCTGAATGTCAGGCTTTTTGGTCAGCAATTAGAGTAAAAAATTACTTTGTACTTGTGAATTACACGTGCAAGTAACACAAGAAACACACTCAGAAAAAAATTAAGAACACCGTAAAAACTTTTATGACAAAAAAAGCCTTTTACAACGAAACTGGCTTATACGCATAGAAAGATCCAACTGCTTTACCCATCTAACTTTTCTGACTGCTGCATCTGATCACATTTAGGGAAGCAGCATACGTTTTTGGATGAAAATATTTTCCTACACATTCTTTGATAATTTATACAGTCATAAAAGCAACTCTTTGTTTTGTACTTTAACCACTAGCTAGGTTTATTTTGTGTACATCTTCCTTTAGAAGTATAAATGCTTCCTATTCACATTTTGAAGAATTACCTTAACACTTTATTTTGTACTTAGTGCAACTTGCAGATTTCCATCAGGAGACAAGTGTCTGCTCGTTATCTCCAGAGGCTGCAGCTGAAAATCCAGAACCAAGGATTTCAAGCCAGTTTTCTCAGTGTAAGTATGCAAGCCAGCGCGACTCTTCAGTAACAATATTCCAGTGACTATGAGACTGTGGATTTGCTGAAGAAAACTGAACTTATAGACATCAGCAGGAGATCTGCCTGTTTACCTGAACCATAGAAACACAATGAAGTTACCATGAATTAATCAGTTATGGCAGCATAACGCAATACTATACCTGACCACATATGCAAGATTAAAAGGATAAGCAACCTGTTTCATGGAGGTATATAAGCCGTGTTGTAGCTTGTGCTGGCTGCAGAGTCTGAGTTGGTGTGTGGGCACTTACCAGACCTCACTGATCTTTACTCTGTTAAGCTGTAATGACTCCACTTGCTGTCTGAATTCTGCATCATTTTTACAGAAATATTTTTCACAGTCAACACACAATACTGCAGCTGTAGCTTGAAAAACAAACCAGATATTTTTGCCGATAAAATATCCAAGAACATGTCCCAATGAACAGATGACTGTGTAAGTTTTATTAGGGTAAGCATCCCATTTATTATTGGCAAAAGGGTGATTTCTTTGTAAGATTTGGGTTAGGAATAAGATCCATCCCGTAAGGTGCCAAGTACTTTCACCTTCCCACTGGAGTGCATGAATCTGTCATGGATGTTTACTCAATCGTGCCTGTTAAATGTTTCGGTATGCACAGGATACTGTTAGGGTTTGGTTGGGGATTCTTGCTGATCTGCAGGGTTGAACTTTGATTAAGGTTTATTTGTATTGGTTTTCATTTCTGTTCTTGAGTAGGGGACGCACACCCACTATTATTTAGGATGCATGTAAAGACTGAGGTGAACTTTCTTGTTGCCTGCAGGTTGAGAATATTTTCCTTTCTCTCTTCTAGGGGCAGATGATGTGACTTTTGATCTCACAAGAGTATATGAGCGCTTGGCAATCACAGCCCAGAACAGGCGAGTAATGGTTTCCAGCCACCCGAGTGATTATGAACCATCACCCAACAGATTCTGCATCAGTCAAGTGATGTGTTCGCAGAGCTTCTCCACTGGGTGCCACTACTGGGAAGTCATTACCAAGGACAGTGATGGATGGGCTGTTGGAGTTGCCCATGAAACGATTGGTAAAAAGGACAAATTAGGAAGAACAGAGCATTCCTGGTGTGTAGAATGGCTAGGTCCCAAAAAGCAGCTGTCAGCATGGCATAGGAATCAAGAAACATTATTACAGAAGGATAAACCATTGAAGGTTGGAGTTTTCCTGGAGCTACAAAAGAAGACCGTGTCGTTTTACTCTATCACTGACAAAGAAATGCTTTTGCATACGTTTGAAATCAATACCTCAAATCCTCTTTACCCTGCTTTCTGGCTATATAGTCTAGAAAGAAATGGATCTTTAACTATATGTCATGCAAACAGGAGGTAAAGCCTGTTCAGAAAAGTGACAACTTTTCCTACATTGATAAAAAAAATTACAGGAGAAGAGATGATGCCATTACATTCTGTCAAGTGAGCTTGCTTTAGAAAGATCTCATTGAGAAAGGAATACTCAGACGACAATGAAGTTACTGATCTCATGTGTGAAAGACTTTTTATGCACTAAACTACAGGGATACGCTTTGTATTTGAGGACCTGGCACTTCAGAGAGGTCTCCCAGAACATTGTCTTACTGGCACTGTATCTTGGTTTAGTCTTGCCCAGGCCAAAAGGTTGTGAGTCCTGGTGGTGGTGTGGCCACTGGAATGGGTTTGGAAGTGGATGTTTTCAAATGTTTGTACCAGCTAATAAATCATGAGGTCACTTTATTGTTCTTTTAAAGAGCCTGTAAAAAGGAATGCGTCATGGCAAGGACTGTGTTTTCTTGCCAAGGAACCTGAGGAAACGAGGTTCTGTAAGTTTCCTTGCCAGCGAACAGGCAGTGCTTCTGGCTGTTTGTCCGTCTTTCTGGCTGCAGGGAGGTCCCTGTTGCCTGCGTGGAGTGAAGAGGCCAGAACTGAGATCCTGAAAAACCCGACAGCTGAATTTCTGAGAGGACCTTCATGCAGGCAAACTGAAAACAGAGCTCCCGAGAAGCAAAAGCTTTTTTTCAGGCAGACAGTGACACTCAAGAATGAACAGAATAAGTTTAATGTGAATAAAGCATGAAGGATTTGACTAGCTTATTTAGACAAATGGAGCTCCGCGGGGTTTGAAGTCATTGACAGAAGTGCTGGTAATCTTCAAGGTTACTCTCCCTGGCTGTCACTGAACTCTATGAACACACAGTTTGAAAGGGAGGGTTCCTGTGCACGGGACGCGCTCACTTGGCTGGCGCCCCCCTGCAGCCAGCACCGCTTCATTACGGTACATCAAAATAACGGCTCCTTAATGGCAGAAACTTCCGTCACCGTCCCAGGGAAGCCCCGAGCAGCGCTCCCCCCGGAGCGGACACCCCGGTACCGCTGTCCGTCCCGACCCCTCAGATCTCCTCAGGGGGACGCGCGGCCCCGAGCGCCCCGCGCAGCCGCACGCAGGCGCGCTGAGTGTGTCCCTCGGCAGCCGCCGTAGCGCCCGCTCCGCGGCGGGTAGGAGGCGGCGCGGGGGGACCCCAGGCCGCAGCGGCTCCGCTTCCCCCTCGAGCCCCATGTGAGACCGCCCCGCACCGGGGCCAGGGAGCGGGGCCATGAAGAAGGACGTGAGGATCCTGCTGGTGGGAGAACGTGAGTGCGGGAGGGGCCGGGCTGGCCCCGGGGCAGGGCGGGGGCCGCGGCTGCGGGGCAGGGCGGGGGCTGAGGGAGCGCTGCGCCGCCATGCCGCCGGCTGTCAGAGCGCCCGGGGCTGCGGGCCGGGCTCGCTCATCACTACCGGGGCTCCTTCTCCTTGGGGCGGTGAGCCCGGCCCTGCAGAGCTCGGGTGCTCCGTGGCCGCCCCGGGCTGGGCTCCCGCGGCGGGGCCGGGGCAGGGACCGCGCTGGGCCGGGAGGCGCCGGCTCCTCGCGTCCTTTTGCTGGATCCCCAAGTCATGGAAGTCAGTTTGCGGAGTTGGCGTGTTCCTTGGGGGTCCCTGGAAATGAAACTGGGCTGAAACTCTTCCCCTGTGTTTGGCCGTGTCCTGTTTAAACTTTAGTTTAAACCAAACTGAAATGTTTCTCACTGAGTGTGGAAGTCAGTGGCCAGATGTGCTGCAAGCCCTTATCAGTCAAGTGTTGTGGACCTGTGGCCAGGACAGGGCTACGGAGCCAGATTCCATTAGCTTACTGTGTGACCTTGAATAAACAGCATGTATTTATATGCACGCTAAAGATACAGAGTGTTTGTGCTTTTGCATATGAACCTAAAATTATATCCTTAAGTTCACACTTAGGTACCCGAATGAGTGGCTAGGCTTTCAAAGATACAGCTGCTTGCTGATGTAAATAGCAGCAAGGAGGTTCTGGTTTGTTAGCTTGTAAAGTGCGCCTAAGTTCTTCACAAGAAAAAGAATACAGAGTAATTACCAAGTGCTATTAGTAAAATTACTTAATTATACTGAGAATGTAGTACTACTAAGTACAGTTTATGCAGTTGTTTTATAGCGTGGGTTGGCTCTGTCTGTACTGCCTAGAAAGATCCTCCGTGACTTCTTCAGAGAGGAATCCTCAGGGAGCTGGTTTTATGCAGAAAGAGTTAAGTTGTTAAGCTTGTATTTGGCTAGTTTTACAAGCCTCAGTTTATGTAGAAATGTATTAGTACATTTGAACACACAGTTGAATTCCTCTTCAGAATATACGTCTAATGTGCCTTCATTCTCTGGCGATATCCTGTTCTGGACTGGCTCCGTACAGTGGTTTCAGTGCAGGTGTAACAGGAGCTTTGGTTTGGCGACTAAGTTCACTATGTGTCCACCTGAAAATGTCGAAGATGCAAGTCTCTTAAGTATGGCAACATGTAGTACATGGTACACCTCAGAGATTGTGAGCCTCTCATATTTTTATTGGAATGGTGATGAGCAGAAGGGAGAAATTTGTTTTACAACTCAGTAAAACTTGCCAGTTACACTGTTAGTGCTGTTCGGTAAACATGTTTTTATATATATTTATTAGTCTGAAACCAGAAGTTAGTCTAGACTACGTAATACTTGTTAGACGATAACAGACCATCAGGATCAGGCTCTGAAGTATCAGATAAAGACCTTTTGTTGTAAGCCTGTTCCAAAACACAGCCTTTGTCATCCCCAGTGGTCTACATCTTAGGCGTAAGGTTGTTTTAGTCCTGGTATCTGGGGTGCAAACATCAATTTTAATAGTCAACAATTTTCAGAATATGTTCAGCATGTTATTTTGTGCAGCATGATTTAAAAGACTTATACACGGGGAAAAAAGATGAGTGAATTATTACAGAGTGCTGTACTGTTTTCTTCATCCTAGTCAGTCGATATTGTTTAGGCCGTTATTTCAAAGACTGTAAACAGAATTGGAAAAGCAAGTGGTTGACCTAGATTTGAGCAAAATAAACCAAATCTTGACACTTGGACCTACAGAGTTCCATACAAAAACAACTCTAGAACACTTGGAAGTGTGTCAGAAGCTTATAAATACTGAGCATCTGTACTAACCAGCAGCACATAATCTTCTATTTTCAGTCATATAATATTAATGAAATTAGTTTCTATATCTCAAAACCAACGTGTTTTGTCACCATTTTGAATTAAAGCTGGTTTGGTCAGATGCAAAATGTGCTGCACTGTTTTCAGTAGTTATCTAATCACTTGCTTATCAGGAAAGTACTTACCTATGGAAACAGGAGAGGTTGTGAAGCTCTTTGATTCAGTCAGGATGAAACTGAAGATGTAGTTTAAGCAGGAGGACACCTGGCAGTGTAAATTATGGGTTTAGCTTAGATGAGTGTCTGGTGAAAGCACAATTGTTACAAAACCTGCATCTTACTGTTTCCGAGCTCTGACCGCTGGGGAAAAGTTCATACCTGTTCTCACACAAAAGGTTCCACTTAAATTTGAGAAGAAACTTCTTCCCAGTGAGGGTGGCAGAGCCTGGCCCAGGCTGCCCAGGGAGGTTGTGGAGTCTCCTTCTGTGCAGACATTCAAACCCGCCTGGACACCTTCCTGTGGAACCTCAGCTGGGTGTTCCTGCTCCATGGGGGGATTGCACTGGATGAGCTTTCCAGGTCCCTTCAACCCCTGACATCCTGGGATTCTGTGTAACAAAGATGCTGTAGGTCCAGGACGAAATAGTTATTTGCTTGAATTGAGGGCTGTCACAGGGATATGATCCCAGATAGTATTTTGGGTTTTAAGAAATGTCTTACAAACAAATAAAGCATTGATGATAGAGCCATGTGTTCTGGTCCAGCTCTTCTCCTTGATAGTTTAGGGCTGAAGCACAATAGTTGTATCAAGAATACTATAAAAATAATAAATTCCTAAATTCCTTTTTGTGTCCTTATAGAATTATGAAAGAATTACCGTCATCCATAATATGTTTAAACAACAGATAAAAGCCTTTAACATGGTCAGTTGGAAAATGTTTTTAAAATAGTTTCAATTTTAAGATGCAATGCAACTATTGAGTGTAAAATACCCCAAAATATCTAATCTCTGTTTTTACTGCTTTTGCAGCCAGAGTTGGGAAGACGTCACTAATTATGTCTCTTGTCAGTGAAGAATTTCCAGAAGAGGTAGAGCATCCTTATTTGTTTTCTATGTTTTATTTCTATCTTGTTGTATATTTTTTTTTCCTAAGAGTGAGTTAACAGGCTCTGCTTTAAAATAATGTCTAAGTCTAGAATGCAGTGATGACTCTTGGAAGAGTGATGTAGGTTACTTTAAATACACCTCTGTGTGAAGATAGGGAATTTAAATTTTATCTAAGTTCCTTTCTTGTTTTTCACATGGTTAATTAAACTCATTTTTTGATATCTGAGGAATGTTACTTTTATTTTTTTAAGCAGCTGAAACTGGTCCTAACTGGCCATGTTTTCAACATTAGAGACTTGTAAATGGGAAGGTGCTGAAAGAGGCAAGACCCTCAAATTGTTTTGACCGTGATATTTAAAGAGCAAGTAGATTGAAAAATGAATGAAAATGAGAGATTTAAAAGTCACGTTGTATAACTTATACTTCACCACTTTTTGTAACTGAGATATTCCTTTGTTTTTGAAGAATGCTTTCCTGACTCTTTTGAAGTACAAAATGCCGAAAACTCTTACTGCTTTCTTCCAGAACAAAAGTAAAGCTACTTCTACACTTTATTCCTTTAAAAAAACAGCACATAGTTCTCTTTATACCATAAAAAGAGCTGCAGCTGCTGCAAATAGTTAAACTTTTTACATATAAACAGGAATGTTTATTTCTTCCGATCACAAGTCTTAAAATAGACATCATGTGCTGCTCTCTGAGTCTACACTGTGCTGTGTTTAATGCAAATCAGTGGGTTACCACAGTTCCTGAGTCCAGATTAGATTCCCAACATCACCGAATTTAGTTCCCAGCCTGGCAGGTAAAAAGTGGCTCCAGTTGCTGTTTGTTCTCGCCGTGCTCAGGGACCTGCTCCTTTCACAGCCTGGTCATTGGTGCGGTCAGTGAGTTCTAGGCCTCTTTTCACTTCTCAGCTTCTTCCTGCTCTAGAATCTGGAATATTTCTCTAGATTCATGTTGAGGGGAAAAAAACATCATTTGTATATAAGACAAAATCTACCGTAAAGTACAGAAATAACTTCTAAAGAAATGCTGCATCCTATATAAACCGCTGCAAGAGACGTACAATTCCTGCAGTCTGTCACGCAGGTCGGGGCTATGCGGGTGTGTGTAACCGACATTTCAGACTTTGAAATAGTGTTTGAATACTGAGTGTCATCAGCAATCAGACTTGATGAGGATGTAAGTAGAGCCTGAAGCTTTACAAAGAGCCGTTCTTCCCGTGATTGGCTTTTCTTTTTTCCTTTTTTTATTAGAAGATAAAAGCACCATTAAAGTTCAGGGTCAGCAGGTAGGAGGCTATAGGGAGCTGAGCGGGAAGTTTTCATTAAAATAAGTTCCTGAGTATGGATTGATGTTCTCTCTCAAAAAAAATGGCCAACAATCATAACTAGTTTATAGTATTTTGCAGAACACACTTTTTGTTAGTGTCGTGTTTTCTTTGGAGGCTTTTCTGAGCTTAATGTTTGGTGCTCTGTCGGAAGCAAGGAACTTGTCAGGTGGTGATTATGTGAAAACCGAGGCTTGTGTTTTGTCCCTCCTGCTTGGTTACTCTACCTTGAGTATTTAACATTTCTTTGACAAGTCATGCCCTGTTCACAGGAGTAGTTCTTGTACTGATTTCAGTGGGAGTAGGATCAGAATATCTTGTGCAAAATTTCGAATGTTTAAACATAGATTAAACAGTATTTAATTTGTCAATAATAGCACACTAAATCCGATGTTAGTCTCCTGCTAAAGAATGTGTAACCCTTTGATGTAATTGATTACATCTGATAACTCCCCCACATTTTAGAACTTTTCTTTATTAAATGACGTTTCTGTTTAAACTGAGTTGCAATTCAGGTTTTGTGTGTAGTTTTCGCTAGGGTGATCGTTCTCTGTAGGTGGTCAGGTATAGTGGATATGAGTTTTATAGAAGCATTGATTGAATCCCTTGATAACATTGCTTCCTTACAGAGCATGTGGGAAGGTCCTTATTCAGTACGTAGAATAATAAAGAATGAGACAGTAGCAGTGACTTTCAGTACTCTGAAATAAAACAAGAAAGCAAAAAACCCCAAACCAAAACAAAGTGCTTGCACTGCTGAGAAGTTGTTCTGTTTAAAGCTGAGTAATTGACAAGTGTATACAACTTTTTTTGACCGTCTGCGTTTTCTGGGTTAAGTTTAAAGGCTCTTTCTTGCTGTTTCTGTCCAACCCAAGGTTCCACCGCGGGCTGAAGAAATCACCATTCCAGCTGATGTCACCCCTGAAAGAGTGCCCACCCACATAGTGGATTATTCAGGTAAGGACGAGCCAATACCACTCCTGGGTGACTGATTTGGTGTGGAATTGTTTATTTAACTCGGGAACCTCTTACACAGTCACATTGTACGGGACCAGAGTGACATGCAGGGAAAGACTCGATTAAAGCAGAAACTTGTGGGATAGAACTGAATCAGATGGTGATGACTGGTCCTACAAATTCAAAGCCCAACATTAACTGCTGTTGGTACTTCCATGAAAGGCAGTTGTAGGCACCTTCCAATGAATTCGTGTTCTTTGACAGACATGTTTACAGGGCGGTACTTTTGTGGAATTCAAAACTATTTTTGCTTCTTTCAGTGAAGAGTTTACTAAGATGCAGGAGACTTTACCTGCCTTATGTTCTATGTCGTTCTACGTTTCTCAGTTTGGACACCTTATCCTTTTGTGTCAGTTTCATATTTTGTAATTTTGGTTTTTGACATATTCTAATCTCCATGACCTGACTGAATAGATACATAGGCTCAGTGTTAAGGAGGAGACTCTTTAGTGCCTTTTATAAAAAGATGTTCAAATAACAAGAGCTTTCACAGGGCTGAGTGTTGTGAAATACCCTAGTTCAGTTGCTTAAGTTTTTCAGTTTTGTTCTCAAAAACGTGCCGTATTAATGAATGGCTTATTCTATTGAATGCAGAAGCAGAGCAGAACGATGAGCAGCTTTACCATGAAATATCACAAGTAAGTGTATTTTAGTGTTTACTAGAAAATAGTTTGCAAATAGCATGGGATTCTTGGTAATTTTATAATTCCTTCTGTTTCCTATTTTAAATTCTTTCTGAGCACCTTTGGACATTTTCTGTGCAGTCTGTCATGGTGGTGTGTTCCATTGCTGGCGTGTAGTTTGGTGCTTGAGTGGAGGCTGCAAATTATCATTCTTCAGTTTAGATTTCTGGGTAGCAGAGGTCTCTGCGGGCAGGAGCTGTGAATGTCACCCTGCAAGATGCTTGCTGGCACATCTCAACTTATCAGTTATTCGGTGTAAGCTGTTTTTCAGGCTGCAAATAGCTTAAGCAAAGTCAGGGACGTAGTTTTTGACTCACGGTGGAACTGTTACTCTGGTGTTGTTACATATGGTTCTTAAGTGTCTCTGTTGCTCTGGAGCCCCTGAGCAGTGGAATTCACGGCTTTTCCTTCCTTTTCATTTCAGGCAAATGTTATTTGTATAGTGTATGCTGTTAACAACAAGAATTCTATTGATAAGGTATGGTAAGACATTTTATTCAATTATTGCTTGAGATGTAACTTGTGTACTGCTGATTGTTGGCAAGCTGAAAACTGTATTAGATGTTTAAAATGCATAAGGTGGCGTTTGAGATCAAGTTGCTAAGAGAACATACAGATGTGGTGTTGCTTCTGGTCCATTTCAGCGTCTGAGCTTTCAGTCACCTGTTTCCCCCTTTGTGGGTAAATACGTGGCTTCTTGGGAAAGAAGCAGTAGCAGTTGTGGTCGAACTTGTGCATGGTTCAGTCGTATTGTATTTGAAAATGTGTTTTTCATGTTTGTTTTTAACCCCACTTCAGGTGACGAGTCGGTGGATTCCTCTCATCAATGAAAGGACAGACAAAGATAGCAGGTGCGTAAGTGTGAAGTGTGAATTAGGCTGCACATTGATGGGTGTCAATGGACAGTGTTGAGGATGTTTATTGTCTAAGAAAATAAAATTCTAAACTTAAAGTTTATATAAGAAGTCCAAGCAACAAGAGATTTAAAGTATGTAGGTCTGTTACATATGCCAGCAATGCTCTTTATTTTTAATTTCATGGTCAGCTTTTACCAGGTGTGTTTATATTTGTTACGGTATAACGAGTTTTGGCAACGTGGTCTGTATAGGTTCTCTATTGATGCTAGTTTTGTATAATAATAATAATAATAATAATATAATTAGTTACTTCTGTGTTTAACAGTGTGGGTTTTGTAGTATCAACGAAAAATACATCTCTGTCTAAGTATATATCAAAACAGTTTACTTAAAACTGCCATCTTTTAGCTTTGCCTGTTGGCTGCCAGCGATAATTAAATCATGAAAATAATATAATGGCTTCTGGTGAGAGGCAGGATGCTAAGTTAAGATGGGTCTTTTTATCTCTCTGTCTTTAAAGCTCTTAACCTTTTTTTGTTTTCAGGCTGCCTCTTATATTAGTTGGAAACAAGTCTGATCTAGTGGAATATAGCAGTATGGAAACTATCCTTCCCATTATGAATCAATACACAGAGATAGAAACATGTGTAGAGGTATGCGAGACTTTCTGAAGTTAGAATGAGTAACAAAACCACATTCTTGCCAAGCATGTATGGCAACTTTTTAATAGAAAAGGTGAATTTTTTGGGTTCAAAATAAAATATTCCAATGTAAGTCATTATCATCACGAGTTTTTATGTTATTTTTCTTTAGAGTAGATTACACCATTGTGTAATCAAATATTACTGTCAAATTCTTAGACTGTTTAGAGCCTCCTTACATCCTTACCTTTAGCACATGTTTTAATAATAAGCCAGACAGGTGTCTGCAGAATATTAAAAATTGATTTAATATGCATGGATATGCCTCTTTTTTTTTTTTCAAAGTAGATACAACTGATTTCTCTGTTACTGGTATGACAGCAAATTGTAATGAGACCTCCCTTATTAATTTCTGAACAGATACAGGGGCTCCATGTCTTTTCCAAAGCAGCACTGTACACACAAGAGGGGGCTAGATCTTTAAAAAGTTTGATGCTTACTTGAATTTCAGAAGAAACCACCAAAGAGTCAAGAAACTAACTAATTAGTATAAGGATTTCTCTTTCAGTGTTCAGCCAAAAACTTGAAGAATATATCTGAGCTGTTTTACTATGCCCAGAAAGCTGTTCTACATCCTACAGGTCCTCTCTATTGCCCAGAGGAGAAAGAGGTATTTACACATAGATTCTAAGAACAAATAATATGGTAGGGGAGTTAATCAGTTCCCTTTTCTTTCGTTTTCAGGGGATTTTGCATTTCTCAGTGTGTTCTGTTACCACCACCCTATACCCAAATATCAAGCATTATACTCCAGAGCTGTGGTGGTTGTTTAGTGTTGCATTAATCTGATCTGTCTTTCCTCTTCATTCAAAGCAATGAAAAGTTCTTTGTTGTCCATGTGAACTGCCAAGTAAAATGAGAAGCTTTGGTAATGACTTTAAGCCAAATGTAATGTGAACACAATCATGTGTTCAGTTCAGTTCTCATTTCAATATACATTTAACAGTAACTCAATTTATATAAAGGAAAATATTCCAGCCTTGGCCTGACTTAATGGAAAGAACTTCTCTGAGCATCTTCTGAGACTTTGGCAAAAGGGATAAATACAAGTGATGTGGCTGGTTTTTAAGTATCACAGTAGTTAGTTAGCTGAGTGTATTATGGAGGAGTATGTTTTTAAAACATTCATTTATTGGGCAAATACAAATAAAATCTTTTAACATAACCCCCATGTACTACTGGGCAGTTGCTTCAATCATAAATACTTTGTTGAGTAGAGAACTAGAGAATAACCCTATTTTGATTTCTTCCATCAGAATCATCCTTATGAGTTAGTAATGTTGTGGTAAAATTGTGCTGAAATCTTTTTGGTTTTCCAAAACCAATCTCTGTGCAATCTGTGTGACCTCTGTGAAGAGAAGAGTCCGTCACCACTGTAGGTGTTGGGAGAGAATTACCGGTGTCTGTTTCCCGTCGCCCGGAGGTACCCCAGCGGTTCTTTCATCCTAGAGATAGTCCCTCTGATCAGTGCTTTCCCTGGTAGATGAATGAGCCCTGTGAAGAGTTTCGGTGTAGTTGAAATGGTGAATAGAGTCAGTGTGCTTGCCTAGAAAGAGTTACTGTAGTTCTAGAGCTGGTTATTTTTACAAGGCGCTGGGATTGCAAGGCCTTTTTTTTCCCCACCAAAAATGCTGGTTTTTTAAATTTTATTTTAATAACTATCTAGTGCCACCTTCAGCTTGTCAAGAGCTTGAGGCTCTTGTAATAATTGAATATAAAGGTGTTTCTGTGGAGTAATTACTTTAAATGTATGGATATAAATTTGCTAGAGGATTTTGTTTCCTCTTGCTTTTTGTTTGATGTATCTGTATATGAATGTCTCCATTCTAAAAATGTGAAATGAAGGCTACTGTTTGTTTTGATGATTGAGCTGCCTGATGCCATTCAGTGTAATCTTTTCGTATTCAGGTCTAGATACTGAACTTTCCTTTATTCCTTAGATGAAACCTGCCTGTATTAAAGCCCTCACTCGCATTTTTAGAATTTCTGACCAGGATAATGATGGCACTCTCAACGATGCAGAGCTCAACTTCTTTCAGGTAACACTCCTGCTTATCTTTTCTCCATGCGTAATAGTTAAACTGTACAATTCTAGAAAAACAAGTGGTTGGTTTGGAAGGAACAGAAGTAAGGTGAATTGTAAGGGAATCAGGTCTAGATATTACAAGTCTCAAGTGCAGCATAAAAGAATGAATCTGTAAAAATGTAATTGGTAGTAATTTGATTTCTAACGATTGTTCAAGTTTTAGTTCAGGAGCAAAATAAAATTGAAAAAACATCTATTAGAAGTAAAGAAAATAAAGTTTGTACACCTTGATTTCCACTAAGAAATTGGATTGTCCTGTATTAGCTTATCAGAACATTTAAAGCTGTATTTCATACAGGACGTGCTGTTTGTCCAGCTTAGCAGCCGGTGGTTTTAACACACTCTTTTTGGTTTTCGGTAGAGAATTTGCTTTAATACACCGCTGGCACCTCAAGCTTTAGAAGATGTAAAGAATGTAGTCAGGAAAAACCTAAGTGATGGAGTGGCAGATAATGGATTAACATTAAAAGGTGAGCCTTATTTAACTCTTACAAGATGATGCTGTAATGTCACCCAGGAGGTTTAAAATCTGAATGTGTATGTCAAACTTTTTTAATTTTTGGTCTGATACTGATTCTATTAAAAATACTTATAGCAGATAAAACACTTCAGAGCCTTAATATTTCACCATTTGCTTTTTAGGTTTTCTTTTTCTACACACACTTTTCATTCAGCGAGGAAGGCATGAAACAACTTGGACTGTTTTACGACGCTTTGGATACGATGATGACTTAGAGCTTACACCAGAGTACTTGTTTCCTCCGTATGTGTCAATTATTTTAGCTTGACATTCATCTAATTGATGCTGCCTCCTGCTTCGGCAGGGTTATTGTTGTGTGTTTATTTAACACATGGTTACATCAAGTATCTCCCTTATTTATGACCTACCAGCCAAAGTCTTCATGTGACTGAAAATTACAAAGGAAGAACTCCTGTCTCTTGTGCCAAATCATGTACTATTATTTCTCTTTATAAGAAAGATGGCAAAAGAGACTCTTAGTACAAAACTGGAACATAAATCTGAGCAGTTGCTTATTCTATGTGGCAACAAAGTAGAAAAGGCTTCTCAGTATTTTCATAGCACCTGAGAAAATCCTCAAATTAAAAAATTGAAATCAATCAATTTTGTGGCTTCTTTTAAAAATGTAACTACATAATTTTGGATTTAAAAAAACCACCACCAAACAAACCAATGACAACCGATTACCCTATATATGTATCTATATATATTGTGTAGTATAAAGACACTCATAATTTTAGAATTCCTAATAAAAAGCATGTGCTTTGATCTCTTTAAAGATAAGTTATTAAAGCTAAATGCAAAGGTCAAATACCAAATGTTGTAATTCAAAAAGTCTGTGTTTTGATTTTTAAAATTCTGTGTTTCATAAGCGCACTTAACGCTTCTTGGTTTTGTTTTCAATAAACAGGCTCAAAATTCCTCCAGACTGCACGACAGAGTTAAATCATCACGCATACTTGTTTCTCCAAAGTATTTTTGATAAACATGATTTGGTAAGATTTTAATTTATGTGTGTCCTGATACCAAAGAGCCTTAGTTTGCCAACAATTTCACTAGAAAAAAGTTTGGTCTTTTCATTATATCACTTCATTCAGAAGTTGGCTCTGACTGAAGCTAAGCAGTCAGAACTAGTCTGCTCTTTATATTTATGCCTACAAGGAGAATTGGCAGTTGTAGTTGTGCTACCAGCTTTTTTTAAACTGGCTCATATATTTAGTCTTATTGAATAACAAGAACAATGATTAAAAATAAAGCAGCTCAGTTTCTTGAAGCTTGCAAGCGTGCAGCAAGAAAATATGTTTAGAATAGGCATGAATGAAGTGATTTATGTCTGCTATTGTGCGCTTGTTTCCAGGACAGAGATTGCGCTTTGTCTCCCAATGAACTGAAGGATTTGTTCAAAGTCTTCCCTTACATGCCATGGGGGCCTGATGTCAACAACACTGTGTGTACAAACGAGAGGGGCTGGATCACCTACCAAGGGTTTCTCTCTCAGTGGACGTGAGTGCGATACGATACATTTGGATATGGTAATGCATTGGTAGATTCCTCTTAGAAATCTAGTAGAAAGAGTGGACTTTCAGTAGTTGAGAACTGACCCAAGCAAGCAAGTTTTTATAGCCAGCCAGTGGCCCGATCTTCAGACAGTTGTAACCGCCTGTTCAGGATTTGGCCGGTATTTGGTGCTAACTATGAAGAAGCGTCTGCAAAACGTTGAACACTCCTAAAACTTATTGGAAGTATTTATTTCTGTTCTGCTCTTTAGAGATTGTATGAATAAGGGTATTCAATGATGAGGTTTTTCTCTTATTGAAAATATGGAAAATGAGAAAAACATTATTTGTCAAGGGAAAAAATAATACGGTGTAGGTTGATAGGCCTGAGCAAGTATTGGCTTCGTAGTGTTATGTTGATTATTTAGATTGGTAAAATTGCCACCATTTACCCTCAGAGTGCTTTAGTCCCTCAGTACTACGTAGTGCCAGGAATACGTCTGTTGTGTCAGGCTGGAGATAGGAGGAAAACCTGTTTCAGTACTGTAGAGAATTGGTGTCACAGATGCTAACAACTTAGGCACTTATTTTTGTCCCCTGTGCTAGACTCACCACATACTTAGATGTACAGCGTTGCCTGGAGTACCTGGGTTATTTAGGCTACTCGATACTCGCAGAACAAGAATCTCAAGCATCAGCAATTACAGGTAACAAAATTTAAAGAAAAAAAGTATAACTTAGGAATTGAAATTCAGAAATCTACTCAAGAGTAAATTGTTAAAACAAATGGTCTTTTTTCGCTTATATTCTTTTTTACTTTCCGTTCATGTCAAGCCTTTGATTTAATATTTTTGATTGGTTTGTGTACATTTTCATGTAAGTGGACAATTTGTGTTTTCACATAAATACGTGCACCCTGTGAAAAATATTTGTGTTTTTTCCAAAGTAACACGAGATAAAAAGATAGACCTGCAGAAGAAACAGACTCAGAGGAACGTGTTCCGCTGCAATGTTGTTGGGATGAAAGGCTGTGGGAAAAGTGGAGTTCTTCAGGCTCTTCTTGGAAGAAATCTAATAGTAAGAAGCCTTTTGCCTATATTCACCTGTATATGCTTATGAGTTAACGCTGAACAGCAAAACCAATTGATCTTAGAGTTTTACTGATTATTATTGTGTTGGGGAGGAGATTGTGAGTTTGTCTTGTTTTTAGTGAAGACACAAACAGCTGTTGCATGCAATAGTTACTTGTACCTCGTGGATTATAGCTGTGCATTTACTTGCAAAACAAACTACAGATTACTGTAATTTTCATTCATTAATAAATGGAGTAAAACAGCTGTTCAGGTGTAACTTAAAGGGGCAAGTCACTGTGGTCTAACTCGGAATTCTGTGTTTTCAGAGGCAGAGGCAAATACGTGCAGAACACAAATCTTACTACGCCATTAATACAGTCTATGTATACGGGCAGGAAAAATACTTGCTGGTAAGGTTGCCTCGTTGTTACCATAGGGCTGGCTAATCTTAGAATTCTGCAAACAAATTTCTGTTTTAATCGTTCCTTCTTCGTAGATGTGGATTCTCCCCCACACCTTTTCTGGTGCAAACAACTTCTGGTTTTAAATGTTGCTAGCACTTTAAAGTGAACCTGTTCGGAATGTGTTATTTTTGAAACCTTGCCCTAGATTGTACAGAACCCGGTCCCTTATGTTTATGCTGCAGGGTGTCCAATTATAACATGATAAATTATCAGCAAGCAATCTGTGTATTCAGAAAGAAGAATCTGTCATGTACAGTGATTAGCATGGCTTAAGTTCATCTTCACTGGGTGAAATACTTCCTTTAAAGCTGCTTCCAGTGTAGTTTTCCTTTCTGATAATATTATGTCGTCCTTTGTGTTCCAAGATTTAGTCTTCTGCTCTCTGGTTTTCCTCGGTAGGATGAATGCCAGTTTCTGTGGGAGTCTAAGACTTTGCGTTAAAGTAAATGTAACTTTTTACGCTGAGGTTGTGATTACCTGCAGATGTGATGTTAACAGCTCACATATGTTGGCTGTATGGTAAATTCCTGCTATTTCATTAATTCTGCCTGTTGTCAGTCCAGTAGTTCTGAGGATGCATAAAAATGAGCCATAAAAATGATGAGAAAAGTAATGTTATAAAATTCCTTTTCTACATAATGACAAAGTTTTTCTCTCTCCCTGACCATCTTTTCTTCTAGCTGCATGATGTCAGTGACTCTGAGTTTTTAACTGACGATGAGACCATATGCGATGCTGTGTGCCTGGTGTATGATGTCAGTAACCCTAAGTCCTTTGAGTACTGTGCCAGGATTTTTAAGGTTTGTATAGTTTATATAGACAGCCTTTTCTTTTATATATCTTTTCACTGACTTCAGTGCAATGAATGTATCTCAACACTCCTGCAACCAGTTCAGCTCAGGCTGTTGCAGGTTGAATGTATCACATACAGTTTCTTTCACGTTCTTTTTTTCTTTACATTTGCAGCAGCACTTCATGGATAGCAGGATACCATGCTTAGTGGTAGCTGCAAAGTCTGACTTGCACGAAGTTAGACAGGAATATAGCATTTCTCCTGCTGAATTCTGCAAAAAACACAAAATGCCTCCACCTCAGGCCTTTACTTGTAATACGGTTGATGTGCCAAGTAAGGATATCTTTGTTAAACTGACAACTATGGCAATGTATCCGTAAGTACTTGAACTGTTATATTTTTACGTTGCATGGGTCGTGCACAGTCCCACTGCATGTCCTTGTTAGCCACGAGGGTGGAACTGCCTCACCGAGGTTTAGCAACAGAGAGACTTCAGTGGCTTGAGTAGAATCTTCAAATTGGGAAAGCTGGTATATATCCAGCATTTAAATCAGCGTCAGCTGACACTCAGCCTTGCAAAGCCCAGTGAATGTGTTGGCTTCTGCTCTGTCCTTCCTGTGGATGCATAACTCAATATGGCAATGTCAATATCTTGGTATTTTTGAGATACTTGTGAAAAAGTTGTACTCTAATCCTTGTTGGTAGCTCAATTTGACAGCTGATTACAGGTAAAGACGCTCTTTAGTGAACAGCAGTTCCCCCAATGCACTGCTTCAAGGTTTTTTTTATTTTTAGGATGTTTATTATTACATGCTTCAGTCCATTAGTCTAATAGATCTCATTTTTTTTAATAGAATTTCTTTACAAACACCTTCTGGGCTTCAGATAGAAGATAATTAAACTCACATTCTTCACTACACATCTCACTGTTGCTAAGCTCACTTTGCATCTCTTTTTGGTGGACAGAGCTTTTAATATGGTGTAGAACTACATAAATATTACAGCAGATGGAGTCTAGTATGACAGCTGACATTTGCTTTAAATTAAATAGAACTAATGTCACTTTCACCCAGAATAGTAACATTTTAAAAAAATATTTGAAACTGTATGTATTGAATTAGATTAGTAAAGCTTGTTTGTTTTTGTTCTCTTGTTTTATTTTGTAGCGCTGGAATACTGGGAATACCACTAAAGTGTAGCACTGACCAAATGTCTTGTCATATCAACATTCCTGCTTTTTCCCTTAATTTTCAAGCATGTGTGTTTGTTAGGGTGGCAAGAGTAGAGGAAATGTCACTTGGTAAAGTGTGCATTCGAAGTGGTAGAAAACGTGGCTGACTTTTCTTTGAACAAGGGGTGTTACCTATTGCTGTGCAGACATACCCAGAAGCATTTAGATGCTTTCCTTACAAACGTAAATAAATCCAGCAAACATTTTCGTTCATGTTTGTGCTTTGCTATTAAGATCAGTGTACGGCGGTAATGCCAAAGTGTCCAAGATACAGAACATCTAACCCTGAAACTCTGCACAGCTGTAGTTGTACCCTCGCTTCCCCAGTGTATTATTTATTTTTTCCTCCTCTCCTTCCTCATTCAAATGTACCTTTTATTCCTGAATCTCTCTTGGTTGTGGCACAGTCCTAATGTGCACCTGATTTGACGAGCGCGATTTCAACTGCTGTCCTTCTGTGTGTTTTCGCAGCCATGCCCGGTTACGCTGTATGTGCGCCTGCAACAGGTGTACATTTTGCATCTGTCAGAACTTCCTCAACTCAGACTTGCTGCAATCTGTAAAGAACAAACTCTTCACTGCAGTTCTTAACAGGTCCTTAACTTTATTTACTAGGTACCAGGTGTGCTTTTAAAATAAAGGGTTTTTGGAAAAGCAATTGGTAACCTTATATACTGCAGGTTTTTCACTCCATATCCACTAAATAGGCAGATACTTACTTTAATTATTGTCATAGAATTGTCAGACTTTGTTTAACTTGAAGATATTTTTGAGCTTAGTCCAGTGATTTCTTTGAAGCGCTACCAGTTTGGAAGTTGATTCAGGCACTTAGAGATTGAAAAAATACTATGGAGGAATTAGGACTGTGCTTTTAGGGAACTGGTAATGGCCATTAAACAGTGGCTCTAAATCTCTGTAATGCGTTTCACTTGAGACATTATAGGTTTGTTTAGTATTGATCAGAGGTAGTGCCTCTTAAATACAAGTTACACAAAGGTTTTTGTAAAGGCACAGCTTGGCTTATAGCAGCATCATATAACATATTACCTGTTTGTAATTGCTAGATTGATATTTGGGAATTCACAGAATTTCTGTGTATGTGTGTGCGATCTTTGGTTTACACAAAAAGTGGATATTTGTGTAAAAAACCTAGAGCTTTTAACATCCAATTCCTCTCTGAACAGAAGGCAACATGTAAGAATTGGTAAATGGTCGAACATTTGCATTTGTAGATACTTTGGAAAAAACAATTGGTAAAGAGAGAGAACTGGTTTTCAGCATTGAAACCAGCGCTTTACCTTGTGTGTGCACTGCGGGCGGGTTGGGCACTCATGATTTACTAACACCTCGGCGCTTGCCATCGCACCCCAGCGAGCGGGAGTTCAAACCAAACAATTTTGGTAGTGCAGCGGTTCCATCGTTCACAGCCTTCTTGGAGGTTATATGGAAAACGTGATGCTTGGTGGCAACCGTGATCAGTGTGTTTATTTGAAGGCCATGTTTAGAATGTCCTGACATGCTGGCAGTGTATGGATGTTACTGCTTTTGACTGTTTTCAGCTGGAGCTGCTCCAAATAAGAGTGGCGCTCTCCTTTAAATGCAAATTACATGCACAGAGGAGTTCTCCTGATAAACCCACCCACAGGAGTGAGCAGCTTTGTGAAATACAACTTTAATCCGAGATAAAAATGTTAACCACCAAGTGCGAGAAGGGTGAAAAACTCATTAGCTTAGGAGAAGACTGTGAATATGAATGAGACTGTTCGCGCTCCATCTCTACTACAGCAGTCGTCCCTTAGACAAAAACGCCTTGAAACAGCGATCTCTTTGCATGTTGTCACTCTAGAACTTCATTCAGCCGTCACTACTAGAAAATCCCAGCTCTTCGTTATTGGGGCTGAAATCACTTCTATAACGTATCCTCATTTTTTGGAAGGGTTATGGGTCACTACATTAGCTGTCATGGCTTGTTTCTCTCTTGTATGGGCCCATGGGGTTTTTTTAAGTCCTGCGTTAGACATCGCGCTTTGTTCCTCTGAAACGCAGTCAAGGGCTCAGGTTATTGAAGTGGTTTTTGAGAAGTCTCATGAATGCTGTCCATCCACACCTTGTCACTGGATAGTGTGGAATAAGCATAGGAACCTGCTGCTGCTTAAAAAAGTCCATAATTCAAGGTAAGGAGAGTTCCTCATAGACTTTTCCATTGACCCACAGAAAGGAAAAATTAATGTGCTGTAAACTCTTTGTCCGTAATCATTCAGTCAGCCACCAGGGTTTTGTTGCCGGTTTCCAGCATGTTCATCTCCCCAGGTTACTCACCATTCACTACATCAACCTCTGTATAACAATGTATAGTAGAGCTGAGATTGTAAACAAGAGGCAGCAGCTCCTAATTGCAGACTTCAGAAGGTACAGGTTGTTTTCATGTTTAAAACTCGTATCTCCTTAGATGTGGTTTAATCTAATGATTTGTGATGAGATCAGAGAAAGCCTTTGAATCAAGAAGGACTTGCCGATGTAGTTGGTTTAGATAACTTTTCTTATTTTGCCTTTACAAGTGCTTACCCTTAGGTCAGATAGTTGGGCACAAATGAGATAACTGAACGGTAAAGGAGGTTTCTCGAAGGTGCTTATTCTCCTGGTCCCTTCCTGTTCTGAAGCTCTAGACAGTAGAAGCAGGTAAAATTTTTCACATTGGACCCCTCCCTGTATTATTTGTTGCTAAGTAATGCTTAGACACTGTTACCAAGGCAAAACATAATACCACGTTTAAGTATTCCCACTGTAGTAATTAAAGGAAGAACATTGCCTCCGCGCAACTGAAAAATGCTATCCATGCCCACCTTCCGCTTCAATTCTACTGGCAAATTTCACAGACTCTCCGAGGGTTTGTGGGTATCAGAAAGGCAAGTTCAGCAAATGTGGGAGTTCAGCTTAGAGAGACTGATCGTGCAGGAACAGGATTGTTGGTTTGAACTCCCCGGGCTCGCTCTTCATCGGCTCTGCGAGGAGGAGGACGCTGCGTTCAAAGCACCGCGCATGCCTGCGTGAGACTTGGTCCTGTCTTGTAGCACTTTTATAGTTTTAATTTATTCTTTCCTTTGCGTGTTCGCTTGTATTTGTCTGGCTGGCCCTTAATCTCTTTTTTACTACATTGTTCTGCCTCTTTTTAAAAGCGAGGTTTCTGCTTCTGTCATTCTAACCCTTCCTTTAATGATGAGCTTGGATTTTGCGCATTTTTTTTAAAGCACCCATTTTAAGTGTGTGTTTCTGCTTTCTAGGTTGAAAATCATTCATTTGTTTCCTTTTGCTTGTGTAGTAGTGGCATTTTTCTGTCAGTTAAGTTAATTTCAAAATAAACTAGTTCTAATGCATGAGAATTGTGCTGTTCGGTGAGGAAGGCTTCTCAGAGCATGGGTTTCTTCCTTCTAAAGTTTTTAAATTATTACAGGATAGAAGGGGAGTTCTACTCGCATATAAACATGGTTGTCTCAGAAATTATCTGTAAGATGTGTTTTCCCTATGAAAACCTTCCTTCTGTGAAATTAAAGTTAAGACAATTGTTTAATTTTCCTGTAGTAATGGGAAAGTTTTAAGAGTATAACCCAGGATTTCTTTTTCAACTATGTGTAGTATTATACACAGATTATTTTTCAAAACGATAGTATGTTGACATTAGATGTTATTGGAGAAACCTACCCCTATACTTAGGACAGTATCACAATATTTTACTTACCTATTTTCCTCCTTCTCTAAACGGTTTAATGCCCCATATTGAGAAGTTTGCAAAGCCGCATCCCCTGATTTCTTTCCAAACAGAATATAATTCATTAACATTTTACATTATTTTTAGGTTTTGTAGATAGTAAGATGCACTTGGAGCTTTTCACATTTCAGATGTCTAATGCATGGGGGCAAATTCTAACTGCTGGGCTTGGTTTGCATCCTAGAAGAATATGTGCCCGAAGGGAAGCAGCAGCAGCTCGTGCATGTTACGCGATGGTTTTGGAATTCAGCTGCTTATATTTAATTGCTGGAAGCTGTTGCCTGTCAGCGCAGGCGGCTGCTGCTCGCTGGCTGCATTAACCTGGTTAGAATCCTGGGGTGAGTGGCCTGTTGGCCTCACCGCTGCGCTTTTAAAATGCTTTTGAGGTTAATACAGGAATGTTCTTCGACTTTTGTAGCTGAGGTTAAACCTTCCCAGACTTGGGGTTCTGCTGCTGACATGGGGAAAAGCGGCAGGACCGGCCCGTAACCCAGTGGTTGTGTGTGTGACCGTGACAGGCATGCTCAGTTAACCGCCTGGTACCTGCATGGTGCAAACTGCTTGTGAGTTGTTAAAGCCTCGGAAAGGAGAGACACGACAGATTACAAAGATCTTATTCAACAAGTCACAACTTAGGGGTAGGTTGAATAAAAATCTGGCTTTTTTTTTTCCAAAACATGCATTCAAATCTGAATTTTATGCCAAAGGCAAAATTTCTAGACTCTCATATATAACTAATTATATGATTAAATACACACACCAATCTATTTGGGAAGTTTGAAAGCTAGTTATTATTACTTGTAAGCAAGAGTTTCAAATACAGCTTCGTTTATGGAGCCCTAACTGCTACTCTGTGTATGTATATGTGCACATCCATACGTAAGTTTTACCCTTGGAGAGAACTTTTCTGATTCAGAGTTACTCTCTTACCAGCAAGGTGGTAATTTCTACCACTGGGGAAATTAGTTTCATAAACACAACTGCACTGAAATACGATTTGAACATTCTTTATTCAAGGGGTAGAAGAACCTGTGTTCCGAATTCCAGTAAGTGTTTTTGGACTTCACATTTTTGGCCTGAGATATTCAGAGGGCCCTAATAATTTCTTACTGAAGTCAGTAGATTTCCTTGAGGTTATTAGACAAATCCCTGCCTTTGATTTAGTTCCTTTATTTAAATGAGTCTCTCTCTGTTAGGCTTAGGAAAGGGATCAGAGTCAATTCACTCTCCCTTTAGACATGAAAAGAGGATTTTATCATGACTGGGAATATATGAATTGTTTTTAAAAGGATGAAGCATGCTCAGCAAGTTTCTTGCATACTGTTAAATGTGGACATGTGCAGAAGTCAAAAGAAGGTAAATTATAGATAGGAATCAGAAAATGTAGATTTGAGAGATAGTGCTTTATGAGGCAACGCAAAAAAATTCATTTGCAATTTAAACAGTGATTTGTGCGTTTAAAGGGATGTTTTTTGAATTACACAAAGAGTCAGGCAGTTGAATTAACCAAATTAAACTTGTGGTGTTAGTTATACAAGTACTCACCCAACAGAACTTGTCATGTAATCTATTAAAATCTTGTCACATACAAGGGATTTATTTTACATACCCAAATAAGTTTTGTAATTTACAGTTCTAAAGACAAGGGCTTTATAGTCTTCTACTTAAAAAACGCCACATGTAGTGATAAAATACAGTCTTTAATTGAATTGTCAACAGTAATGAGATCTTGTCAGTTTAGAGCGATGTCCTGGAATGGTCCAGGGTGTTTGGCAGAGGCTCTGGAGCTCGTGCGTGTCCTGTGGACACACGGACGTTGAGGCTTTGGGGATGGAGTGGGAAGAGATTCCATTTCTTAGACAGTTTTCTGAGCTCTTAAAGTAACACGTTTAGCTACATAAAATCATAGATTTTACTTAGCTCATCAAAAGTACAAACTCCACGTATTTCTGTTTTTCCCCAAGTACTAAGTTTTTAACAACTGAAGGAGAATCAGGGGCTAGATGGCTGAAATGGCAAAGCCCAGATAACTGATACGTTTGAGCGTATTTGAGCCAGTCGCTGTTGTTGAGCCGTGCTATGAACTGCAAACTGTACGTGTGTGTATGAAAAGGTTAAGAGCCTACCTAGATGAGTTGGGGGCCATGCTGTTAGCAGACCAGGAGAGCAGGATTATGCAGCAGGTGCACGCCGTCAGCTCTGTAGAAGATTCCATCTTCATGGAGTCATCTCTTGGTCCGCGTTTGCTTGAAGCCAGGTAACAGCAGCCAAACTAAGGCGACCTTGCCACTGCCTCTTCCCTTTCTTCCCCTCGGCAAACCCCTTGACATCGAGTTTGCAGAGAGTTTTGTCAAAACTAGCTGTAGAGGAACTAATGCTTGCAGGAATTAATGAGTTTGATCTGTTCCATAACCCAGCAAGATATTCTTAAATGAGATTAGGAATTTTTAGCGACCAGCTGTGTTTGTGCACCAGAGAGCCTGTTCTTCAGCATGTGGTATGACTGTACGCTGATTATCTGGACAGCTTATATTTCGCCTGCAAACGTCTACTAAAGAACATCCTAAACTGGTTGTGTGTATTTTGATGCAAGTAACAATTCCTGCTTTATTAAACAGCCTGTATGCGACAGCTCTGCAGCTCACGCTGTGTGAACTCTCTGTGCACCGTGTGTGCTGAGGATCTCTGTTCGCTCCCATCTTTAACATTAATACTCCTGCAGCTTTCACCGAGTAACCCACGATGATTAATACAGCCTAAAATATGGAGGCTAGCGAAGTTGTGTTGTAAATTCAATCTTAAATAGAAGTGTAAATTCTATCTTAAATAAAAGTAAATAAACATTTAAAAAGAAAACTAAACTTCACTATTGTTTAGGAACTTTTTGTGCTTTGAATTATGGCATTTATGATAACTTGTTTTAAACGGTAGCTTCTGCTTTCTGGTAAGCTGTCATACTTGAGACTACTGTTGAGGCTGGCTAGCTGTGTTTAACTGAGCATGCTCACAGGATTCGGGCGATGTTTGGGAGAGTTGGGTCATGCTGTCCCTAATGTCATGCAAGATGTGGCTTTTTATGTCATACAGTCACTTCATACTGTTATTACATCTTGTCCTTTTCTGTTGGTGCCATTGTCACTGCTTGTTTCACTAGCACTTTCAGCTTTCAGCTTGGTATTGGATGACTTTCTATTGCTGTTCTTGTGACTGTACTGGGAGGAAAGGGATTTACAAATGGTCTTGCTTTTGATTCTAGCTTTTGGAAAAATATTACTTGCTACTTGTCAGTAGACCTTTTTGGTGGGGAAGAAGTAGAAGTAGATGTTCAACGGGACTGGAAAGTTTTTCATGGAAAAGCAGAAATAAGTAAACTCAGCATTACAAAAAAGGGATTTTGCTGGACATAGTTGTTGTCACTATGGCTTTTTAATTATTTGCTAGCTGGTTTTGTTTTCCTTTCCTGAATGCTTGCTGGCACTCCAAGTAAGACACGCTGACCCCCCACTTTCATAACTAATGATCTGCTCCTGCATTTCTCTTCAGCTGTGCGAGCTCTCTGACTTTAGCGAGATCTACTAATGGGATCAGGGCTGCAGATCAGATCCTGATCTTTTAAGAAAAGTGAAACAACAGTATAAATACTCATAAGGCTGAAATGTAAGCTGCTTGCCTGTGACAAGTGTAGTGATGAGTTTCCAAAAGCAAAGTAGTTTTAGCACAAGTTGTCTTATATTCCTGTCATGGCATTAACCTGGTTTTGTATGTGTGTTAAATTTTAGGCACGTGAGACAAGCCGACCTCAAGAGCTCCACGTTTTGGCTCCGAGCAAGTTTTGGTGCTACTGTCTTTGCAGTTTTGGGTTTTGCTATGTACAAAGCGTTACTGAAGCAGCGATGATCTGAGAAGAACCACAGCTGGCCCTACCAAATCAATAGTAAAAAAAAGAAAAAACATTTTATGTACATTCTGAATGCTTTAAATTCTGCTAGAAATATTTATATATGCAGAGTTACTTTATTAATATTTGTAATTCATGCATAAGATTATTTTAAATTATAGCTCTAACTACAGTATTGCATAATGTGTGGGGAAAAAAAATGCATCTTACCAGCCAGCTAAAATGGCTTAACTTGTGAGGCCAAAAGGGAATTTGTTGTAAATAACCTGTACATATTAAAGCAGTGAGACATTGCTTCCCAAACAGCTATTCAAATACTGTTCAGAGATGTTTCACCATCATGACATACTAGTGTATAGTTGAAATTCATTTTCAGTTGAGTAGATTCAACTCCAAGATTGTACTTCCTCAAGGATTGCTTATTTATTTCACATGGATCTGAAGTGACTTCATCTTTTTGGACTATAAGCTCTACCAGATGGAATTTGTGATTTTCATCCTTAGCTGTTCTTTTTAACTGACGAACAAATTTCCCCACTAACTATGTCTTTGAAAAAAAAAAAAGGTCACTGTTGCTGTCCTGGCCTATGGTTTTGTGTGTTACCTGACCAGTGACATAATTTATCAGCCTGATTTTTCTTTTAAAAGGAAAACTGTAAACTTCAAAAACCGTCAGATCAATTCGTATGCTGTGTGTAATTCCTGTTTTTCGTTTTCCGTTATGTTATGTTTTATAACCCTTATGAATCAGGTGAGCAAATTTGTACATTATAAATGTTTATAATTCAAAAAGTGTTGCGGTTTAATTTCTCACATCTGTCCGTCATACCTGTTGAAAGCTGTGTATAAGATAAAACTAAACCAATACACAGTGCCTATTCTACTGTAGTATATTAGCTGCATGGATCACAGTGCATTCTGTAACCGGCTAGAATTACCTATAGACACAGCTTTTTTAACGATCAAGTAAATCAAACATTAATTCCTCATGACAAACCTATTTTTCCATTGCTGGCCTTTTCAGGTATTTCAATAAAATGACTGTGTACTGTGTTTGTGGTTATCTTTTTCTTTTTTATTCTTTCCCCTTCCCCTGCCCTGAAGGGTGGTCCTTATAAAACCATGTCCTTTATCTGAGAAAATACTGTTCAGTTGTTGGACCTCTTGGCTATGTAGTTTCTTTTTGTCTTATAGACCACGCCACCTCCATTAGAGGTTTATCAGAAGACAAAAGCGGCTTCTGTGATATTTTGAAGTAGAAACACAAGTGCGTAGTCAAGCGTGAGTTTTGTGTTTACTGTCAAGGATGAAATAGAGCAGGAGAAGAAAGTGAGTAGTTCGGTGGGTG
The DNA here is from genome assembly GCF_037038585.1 of Patagioenas fasciata. Classification (NCBI taxonomy): domain Eukaryota; kingdom Metazoa; phylum Chordata; class Aves; order Columbiformes; family Columbidae; genus Patagioenas; species Patagioenas fasciata. The sequence goes on along the minus strand of NC_092537.1, from coordinate 3,689,601 downwards.
GTTTGGGGAAGCCGATGCCTGTCTGATGCTGACCTTCCAGAAAAGGGAGGCCAGAAGTGGTAAATGAGAACGTTTTATCAAGATCAGAGCGCTCCCAATCCGGAAACTACTACACTCTATATAGAAAATTACTGATATTTTTTTAAGAAAACAGGGCTAATATGTTTTTGGGGAGGTGTGTATGCTGTTATGTAAAATCTTATCATTTTCTCTGGGAAACTGATCATTAGAGATCACCTCTGTATCCTCCTCCTGCCAGGTAACTGGAGACCACAGAAATTAGATTCCTCCACATTAACCTTCCTGTAAGGTGGAACAAGATTCCTGTGCTCAGCCTGTTCAGCTCCACCAAAACATTTGTCAGGGAGTTGAGCAGTATCTCCTGCTCTTTTTCTGTGATATGTCTCCTGACTTCCACGATGCAGAAAATAAACACATCAGTGCTTTTGAACTGATGACCTGGGTGAGCAGATGTTTCCCTGCCCTGAATTTTTACTTCTCATGGGCTCGTGGTGCCATGTAGCAGCGACACGTGGCAACTGGAAAGTGCAGGATGTGTTCTCCAGAGCTCAGAGACCGCTTGTTTTGTGGTTGTGTTTTCTTCTGTTTAGGTACAACATACCTGCCTTGGTAGAGGGAGACCAGATTGGGATAAGGAATCAGAAGGAAGAACACGGTGATAGTGGAAATCTGCAGGGACCCCTGACTGTTCCTCTGGGCCTGCTGACCTTTTAACATCAAAGCAAGCAGGGACAACTACATGTGCACATACCTTGAGACTTTTTCCTTTGTTTTCTTAATCGGAAATTCTAATTTAGTAGATCTTAATCTAGCCGATTAATCTCCCACTCTCCCCACACACTTTCTGAAAGGATATTTCAGGACTTCATTTCTCACAAATTTATCTCAGACTGCCCATGTACTGATGCTAAAGGGCCTTTTGGGAGACTGATGGCCCTGCAGCGCTGCCTGGAATGTTTCTGTAATGATTCCCACTCACCATCCATACGTACCCCCTCACAGAAATCTCTTTAGTGTGATGTTAATGACACGATACGTGGTGTGCTGCTCCAGACCTGCTGCACATCACCCGCCCGCTGTTCTTCGGGATCGGTGGGTAGAAGCGGTGAGTATTTTCACGTTAATTAAACACGCATAAAGCGTGTCCCCCAAGGGACCTCGGAAGAAACGCGGTTCTATGGGCACACGGAGTCGCACCGGGTCGGGGGGACCCGCGGGCGCGGGCTGAGGGGCCGGCGCGGGGAGCGGCCGGCAGGGGGCGCGCTGCCGCCGGGCTGACGGGACAGCGGCTCCGCGGCGGGACAGGGGCGGAGGGACCCGCTGGGGGCCGCTGTGGGCACCTCTGTGGACAGCGCAATGGGCATCGCTGTGGGCAGCGCTGGGGTCATCGGGTTTGCCATGTGAAACGGCTCCCTCAGCTCCCCCAGCCCAGGCAGGCCGGCTGGGGAGAGCCGCGGGGGGCTCCCTGAGGTAAACGCCTGTGGAAGCGGCAGCGCTGAGGCGGCTCGGGCGGGAAGAGGAACGTCCCTGCCCCTGGGCTGCCAGCGAGACGGTGAGGGACAGAATCGATCCCTACATACTGCTGCAAAAGGGCCTCTCCATTGGCTTAGGGAGTGGAATTTGCTTAGATTGAAACCTGGAAAGATAAATCCTGTTATCCAACTCCTGGAACTCTGGGCAGGGGGGCGGTGTTCTCTGGGAAGCCCCTGTAGCTGCTTCACCTCAGAGTGCACTGTATCATGGCCGGGACCTCCGGGATCCTGTGAGGGTTATAGGCACAGCGAGGGAAAGTATTCTGCTTTTCACATGAAGAAAGTCCAAAAGTTGAGCTCTGGCTGTTGGGTGCTGGTTGGTGAGAAGGAGCAGCAGCCCAGTCAGCTCTCTGCTCCCTCACACCCAACAGTGATTTGTTTCTTTTCTCTGATCTGGTCAGTTTCCTGACAACTTCTTTCATTCTATTTTCCAAAACCAGACTCCATCTCTTCTTGTGTCCAGTCTGATGTGGGAACCGCCTGGCCATAGTGGAAAATCGCTGAGAGGACAAAGATCTTGGTTCGTCTTCCTTGGAGACGCATCCTTCACCCCTCAGCTTTGACCTCCTGTCTCAAGGCTTGTCAGTTCGTGATTCATTGTAAGCATTATTTGATTTTATGTCAGAACTTAACCTTGAGTTACTAATTGTTCTCAAATTCAAACAGTTCTTGTGACTGGGAATGAACCTACCAATGTGTGCTGTGATCCCATCAAGTGACAGTTAAAAAGGAGCAGAGACACATCTTGAATACCATATCATTGACTTGATAGGAGAGCTCCCTCTTAAGACAATCACCCAAAAAAAGAGTTAATATCAAATTTCATTATTTCTCCAGCGATAACCAAAAAGACAATTAGAACCAGCTGCAACTAATAACAGCTACTGGGGCAGAAGAGAGCAGCAGGTGGAAAGATTAGAGTGTACGTTTTCAATGCTGGACTTGACAAAGTTCTAAGTACAACATGGGGAATAGGGAGGGTCAAGAGCACAGTCTTTCAACACAGGTTAGAAATCAGAGAAGAGATCAGACCTTATTTTTTGCCACTATTCCTTCTCTTTAGAAGGGAAAATATCCATGAATCAGGGAGAAACCAAAAGACAGCACATATCATCTAATTCATATTGATCCTAAAAAGTGAACAAGTATCACTGATAGTAAAAGAGCCCTTTGCCACTGTTACCTTTCGGATACAGTTTAAACCCCAATCTCACAGCATCTGTGGTCCTGAGAAATATTTTGCCATTTTCATGAGTCTGAAGGGGCTAATCTGATTGGTCTGATCTAGTCCTAACTTGGTACATGGTATCAAACTTCTTGCTAGGGTTGTGTTTGAACAGGTTTTATTGGCTTCTGCTCCAAAATACTGCATCTTGCTCCACAAGTTTCCTTCCAGGGCTGGCCAGCTGGGTAAGTTGCTCCATTTAGTTCCAATTGTGAGACCTGGGCAGTTTTGTAAAAGCCCTTTGGGGCTACTTTAGGTGGAAAAAGGATCCGTGAACGAACTGTTTTGATTTGCTCCAGGAGGCTTAGTGAACAGATGTTGGCTGGGTCCCTACTTTGAGGGTTTTTTACTGCATATTCATGAGCTGACCTTTTTAGCCACTTCCAATGCAGGAAGGATGTATATCTACATTTCGTTTGCAGTATTAGGAATATAAAAGATTGCCTGCATGACTGAATGTGAAAATGAATTGGGGTTTATCATCTCAAGTTCTTTCTAAGTTTCTTCTGAAGCCCTTCTGTGTTCTGGCTGCATCTGCTCAGTGGTGACCCACAGTTCCCTTGTTTCTGTAGCAATTACTGTTTTCCAAGGTAAAGTCACCAGGGTATGGAGTGGGGAGAAATGACAGTCTAAATTAAGAGGCTCTCACGGACTTGGAAGATGATAATTTGTCTGTAACAAAACTCCTCATTAGAATACTGTTAATTTCCTTTCTGTGACAATTATAGCACAGCACTAGCTCATATGTGCAATGTGCAGAGATATTTCCCTGAAAAAAAACCTATCATTACCACCAGTGAAAAACATTCCTCAGAGAAGAAAAAAATGAGCTTATAATTTTGCATTGGTTTTCCAGTTCAGTGGGAGTTTGGTGTTAAAGTAAGGTTTTGGGGGTTCTCCCTGTTGTCTATTGCATTAATGTTAGATTTCATGGTTAGTATTTTCCCACTAGTATCTGGAATCAGAGGCCATACAGAGCTTTAGACACAGCGATCCCCAACTGTGTGGAACCTGTTACCCCTGAAATTCAGCTCATTTATTCTCTCTTTAAAAACTCACTTCCCTTCCTACAGACATCTTTAAGTGATTGCTGTTTCTTTCTGTTGGCATAGCATATTTTTTTTATCCATCTGTTTTGAAGTTTTGATGAGATTTAGTTTTTTAATCAAAAGGAGATTGTTTTTATAATAGCTGTTTAGTGCCTATTTTGGCAGGAGTGGTGTCGTATGAGTAAAGTGGGTTAGTGCTTCTCCAAAGTGCTGGATTGGGTAGCCTGTTCTTACGCTTTGGGGAGCAGGCTGGACAGGCTCTAGATGAGCAAGAAGTGGATGTTGTGCTCAAGGAATCACCTTTAAACCTGAAGAAGGTCTGCTCTGTTTAGCTGATGATGACAGTTTTGCTCATCAAGGGGAGAGAACCCCTGTTGTTCATCAGTTGCACTGGAGAGCCCTGAAGACCTTTTACTTTGTTATAATTTTCCCATCTGAATTCTGAAGTAGAACAGTTCTGTTCTTCATGGCCAAAGGTCCTGGTTTGTCTTCTTGCACTTGCTTTAAACACTTAGCTAAAATCTTCGAAATACCAGAAGGGATATTTCTTAAAAAAATACCTTTTGGCTAGGATTGTGATCAGCTGGGCTCAGAAGCATCAATGGAGGGAAGTTTTTTACTGTAGCACTCCTTGAAGAAGATAATTCCTTTCTAGTGTTTGTTCAAGATGGGGTGTCTAGTCAGTACTACAGGATAAGGTTATCATCTTAACTCTTTCATTTGTTCCCAAAATACAGATCATTTGCAGGACTGAGGTCTCCTCCTGGTTTTGCCAAGGGATCAGATCAGGTGACAGAGATCATTGCCTTTACTTGACCTTGCTCAGCTATGTGGGATGATATTTTAACCCTCGGCCCTGACCTTAGATTAGTGCCAGCCATGCTGGACTCTGAGATGTGGAAGCTTGCTGTTCTCTGGTGACTGTAGCTCATGTGGGTACATGGAAAGAACTTGGCACTTTTCCTACAGAAAAATCTTTTAGTAACTAAGGAGCTAGGACCCAGTGGCTAAGAGCATGGGCTGTGTGGTTTCCCATCACTGTGTGGGAGAAATTTGATCCAGATCAAAAATAATATGCAGTATGGAGTTCATGACAGCTGTGGATGAGAGAGAGGGTCCATGTTCTGCTACTGATGGATGGAAGATCCCATTCCTGTTCCAGAGGTATTCTGTCTGGTTTTATTTGGCCTCTTCTGATTGGTTGTTTTTCTAAAACAAATTTGTAGGGGAAAAGGGGGACTTCTACTTTGGCTCTGTCCTTGTGGCTGAGGTTTGTCTGATCTGGTACTGGAGCTCTTGGATCAAGAAGACGTGGCCTGTGGCGCTGGCCCGTCTCTGCTCTGACTCTGGGCTCTGTCTGGCTCTGACTGTCGCTGAAGCAGAGACAGTGGCACCGTGTGGATCAGCTTGGCTCTGCCTGCCCTTCCCCCTTGCCAACCTGCTATTTCTGTACTTGATTGGAAGAAGCTAAAACTGTTGGATTTTTGCCTTCAGTCAAGGCATTCCTCAAGTTCCTAATCCATGCTCCAGATGGTTAAGATACCCATCTTGACATACAGGAACAAATAATTATGGTAAAGAATTTAAAACCCCACACTGGCCCTGAATTGTGAGACTCTCCAGGACGGAGAAGTTGGCTACAGAAAGCCCACATCCCCCGGCACGGTCTTGCCACCTGCCCGCACTTGCTCAGCGAGACCGAGAGCGGCGGGACTCCGACGGCCGGTACCTGCGGGCGGGCTCGATGAGGGCAGGAAGAACGGGCTGAGACCTGCCCCATGGGCTGCCCGGTACCGACCGCACCTCGGCGGGTCGCTCCGGGGGGAGGCGGTGCCCGGGCAGGGGCGACCCGGGGCTCCCACCCTCCCTCGTCGCCGCCCAGCCCGCATCCTCGGCCGTGCTGCAGCTCCGGGCTCTGCCTCCCAGAGCCTCCGAGGACGTGCAGCTCCCCCGCACCGGGAAGGGGAGGGCAGGGCAAGCCGCCCTCTCCTCCCGGGCCGACATGGCTCGGGGGAGGTGCCGGCCGTGCCCCGGGCTGGGGGCTGCGGGGGCGGGAGGAGGGAGCTGGCCGGGCCGGGGAGGGGTCACCTGCCCCGGCCGGAGCCGGCCGCCGGGATGCCGCCCGCCAGCGCTGCCCGCGCTAATTGGATGTTCCCTGGATGGAGGATTCCCTCCCCTCCCGGCTGCGGGAGTCATGAAGGCATTCTCGGCTGCGCTTGAAAGTTTGCCAAGCAGCAGCTAGGTTTAATTTCTTTAAGGATCTGGGGAGAAGCGGGGGGGGGGGCGGGGGTTGGAGGGGGACCGTTTCCAAGCATGGGAGACAGGCTGCCGGAGCCTCACGCCAGCTCTTCCCCTGCTGTGGCTGCCAGCTCAGAGGCGGAAGAAATCGAGGTGCTGGACTCCGAGGATGTCCTACCTATGGCCGCAGAGGATGTAAGTTTCCTTTGCTCCGTGTGTTCCTCCCTTTCCCCTGGGCCGGGTTAATGAGCTCAAGCTATTTATAGATAAAGTCCGGGCTGGGGGGAGGAATGGGGCTGGTGACCCTCTGGGGCGAGGGAAAGCCGCCGTCCCCGCCGCTTTGCGCGCCCCTCGCTGCCTGCGGGCTCCGGCGGCCGCCGGGCCGTGTCTCTCCGGAGCCGCAGCTCCCTTCTCCTCCCCGCCCCAGCCGGGCAGGCTGCCGGTCCGCTCGGTGCCCGCAGCCGCGCCGCCGGGAGATGCTGGCTCCGAGCAGGCTGCGGCTGGCGGGGCAGAGGCGGCTCCAGAGGTTGCAGAGGGACTGACGCTTTGGATTGAGGGGCTTCCTGGGGACAGAGAGCTTTTCCAGAGTTCCAGACACTCTGGGGGCGACAGATGTGAAATGCTCCCGCTCTCGGGAGCACGTTCCCTCTTCCAGCCCCCGAGAAGCAAACAGCCGAGGAAGTTTTTTCCTCGGCTCGGCAGGGCTGATAGCTTCTCTCCACCCTCTGAGCTCTGATTGCACCTGAGGGTGGGATAGCTTAGCACCGAGTCTCTGCCACTGCCTAGAAGGACACTAGTGGTTCTGCGTGTTTGAGCCTGGTCCTGCCAGGCTGAGCAGCAAAGCCTGCAGAGCTGAGGCGGTCGTTCTGCATCTGCTGGCCCCGGAGGCAGGAGCTCGCTGTGCACCTGTTTGGGAGGGAGCGAACGTGAGCAGATCCTGCGTTCCTGGTGCATCACAGGTTTGCTCACAGCTCTGCTTCCCAGCAAACTCTGCTGGGATGAGGGCTGTGCAAAGCACTCAGTCTGCAGAGGTAAGCGCAAGGTCTGTTCCTGCCTATGGGAGGATGAAGCAGTGATATTAAATGTCCTTCTGAAGTGTGCTCTGTCTTGGGTCGTGAACCGGCATGAAAGGGACACTTGTGAATTAAGCCTCCAGCAATGGCACATCCCTTCTCCGTCTACTTTTATAACACTGCTGGAGGAGCCCGCCTAGGGTTGCTTAGGGGCAGTGCTGCTCCGCATCCCCCAGCTCTTCCTTTTGAATCCTCCAGAATTCGGCTGTTGTCGGAGTTTCCCCCCAGAGGGAAGCTGAGGAAGCGCAGTCGCCCGGTAGAACTGCATTCCTCGGGCTGTATCCCTGAGCACTGCACTGTCAGGAGGGAACGTGTAATGCAGTTTGACCTCGGTTATAACGCTGCCGGACAGTCCCCGTGCCTGACCCAGGGGCATGTGTGGCTTTCACTTGGAAAGGGTGGCGCTCCAGGAGGTTTCACAGTCCAGGTTCCCAAATACCAGTGCTTGCTTGCCTCAGACTACGACCTTTTCTTCCCTGACAAATTGTGCTTGTCTGGATGGTCTATGAGAAAGATTTCCTGTTGTGATACACATTGGTCCCCCGGAGTTACTCCAGCCTCTACACAAATGCAGCCATTAGCAATTAAATCCTGCCAGGGGTCCTTCCAGGAGATGCTGAGGTGCTGAGTGTCTGGCAGGATTGGGCTTCTGAGACAGGAGAGAGACCATGAAACTTCCTTGGCGAAATCTAGATTGTCATCCTAGTTCTGCTGCTGACTTGCTGCTTGACCTTGAGGTAGGACAGTGTGGGTCTGATCCAGCTCGCAGTGTTACTTACGTTGGGATCTGCATTGTTATTTGACTCTGGTACCTTGTTTTCTGCAATCAACAAAACAGAGCTAGAGCCCGCAGTTGCATTGGTTATGGGAAGCTACCGAGACCTGGCAATAGACGATGTGACAGAAGCCTGAGGTATCATGTATCATCTGCAAGTCGGAAGAGCAGGAAGCAGTGTAAATGCTCTCCTTCTCCTGGCCAAGGTTTCCTGCTGAAACAAGCAGGCTACAGAGCATCATCTCTGAAAATTTGTACTGCTCTGTGCTAGGAGCGTGCCCCCTGAGACCTAACTGGGGTTGATTTTCTGTTGTTGTTATTATTACATTTGAAAGCTTGATGTAAGCTCTCTGGCTTGGTGAGCAAGCACTGACACAGGGTCAGTTTTTTATGTGTTATTAACCACAAAAATATTACGTAGTGAAGGTCTGGCTGTCACAGGCTTGACAGTGTATAACAGCTCAGCTCTGATGTCATTGCAGCCCTTGGAGCAGCGTTCCACAAAGCCAGGATTCAGGCAGTCCCAGAATGTTCTGTTCAAAGTGCTGGATTGATTTATGATGATAAATGGGAGTTTATAAAGGGACAGAGACATGAGGAGCAGGGGAGCTAGCAACTTAACTTATTAAATGGAGTTCAGTGGCCTGATAATCCCACTGTCTCTTCAGTCAATTCTGCTTTAGATCTGCCTACAGTGTGAAAGCAAATGTTTCTCCAGGACTGGATAAGACTCTCACCAGAGCTCTGCATATAACAGTGTGGAGATTTGCTTCTATGAGTCTGATATTTGTTATTTTTCACATTTTATGTTTCTGGGAAGATGAATGAGGCAGAAACAAAGTGTTGTGCTGAACAGCACTTCAGATAGGAGAGCTGGAAATGTGCAGTTTTTTTCTGGAGATGCCAAGCCAGCGGTTACCCCACTCTTGCCCCATGGAAGTTGCTCTCTTCTCAGCTGGTCCCTAAATCCAGGAGATATGAGAAACTGAAACACTTCATTAGAAATTTCCTCTGCTCCGTGGGGCAGGGAGTTGACTTGATATTGGTCTTTCTACAAATCATAGGCTGGAGCCAGTTGCCAACCTGTTTTTTCTGTTCCCGAGTGACAAGAACTTGTGTTCATATGGTCTCTGTGTTGAAGTGAAGCTTCCTCCTACACAGAGCTTTTAAGGCAGATCTGCAGGAACAAAAGTTGTGGGGCAAATCCTTGTAACGGGCTCTCTCCAGCCTTTCACCCTTCCACCTGTGCAAGAGGAATTACCTGTTTTTCAGATGTGGACATGTGAGGCTTGAAGAACTGATGGGTTATCAAGGACCCTGCCAGAGTTAGGAGGAGGCAGCAGACAAGGTTCTGAGAACCCGGCACAGTGGTCTGTGGGTCAGTGTTGGGCCACAAGACCTCAGAAAGTGATCTGAGAAACCATTGCTAACTCCTCCCTCCCCTCAATACACACCAAGCTTTCTTGATCCCTGTGAGTAAAAAAGCCTTTTATTCCCTGCTTGCCTGCAAGTAGACAAAGCGGGAGAAAACAGAATTAACACATGAATGTTCTGAATTCATCCTAATTTGGATTTGTAAATGAAAACTGTCCTCCCTGTGGTTGGTAGATTCCCCCTGCCTCCTCCCCCGGAAGGGTAGGTGATTCTGGGATGAAGAAGGATGTTGGAAATGGCACTAAATCATTTGGTTATTTCTCTGTTAGAATATACTTCTACAGTTTACTGTATGTTAATGTCGTTACTCTTATACCTTCTTTTTCTTCTTTTTCTTCCCTTATGCATTGCCTCTCAGCACTGGAAAGTCCTATTTGATCAGGTATGTGAACAACTGATATATTGTCTCTGTCTTGTGAGCAAAGAGTCTAACCTCCAATTAATTTCCTCTGTACTATGCTTTTCCTTTCATTTAAAATACAGCCTAGGACTAATGTGCTCTGTGCTCCCAATTTGCAGGATGCCGGCATGCAAGTCACAATTATTCCTACTGCTTTGGGCCTTTCTCTCAATTCCTCTTCAGAGCAGCCAGGGACAGAAGTGGGCCCAGCCTGGCCATCCCTCCCAGGACAGGGGCTGAGCCAAGGTGCTGCAGCAGGTGCTCTGTTTGCTGCCAGTTGCACTGTCCTTGCTTTGTGGATTAAAGGATCTTCTGCTCTGTGAGGCAGGTGAACTAGGACCTGTAAAACCAGTGCTGTATTCTTTGAAATGGCTCCCCAGCTGCTCAACTGACTTCTGCAGGGTTACATCCTCCCGGGGAGGACCTGCTGATTTAAACTCGCACAGAATTAGCAAAGTATCTGCTTCTGTACCAAATACTGTGGTTTTATCAGGTAAATGCCTTGGTCAGATCTGTAGCTGGCTGAAGTCAGCACAGCTCTGCAGAGCTCTAAGTTATAGCTACTGAGAATTTGGGTTGTGGATTCTAGTTTGTAAATTATGCTTTTAGCTGCTTTAACTGACATGTTTGCTTTGTGGTATTCCTTCCATCTGCCAGGTTGAAATGTGAAGCAGCTATAAACTGAAGGATTTTCCTAGGGTTGACTTGCTTCTGAACTCTAGCAGTCTCTTGATGTCATAAACTTTTGTGCTGCTGTGTGTGCATGTAAATGTCACCTTCTGTAAGGGAGCTTACTGGGATGCTGGCATCGTCCTGGTGATACTAAAGTTCAGGTGGGATTTTGTCCCTGCTTTATGAGGCGATAATCTTGCTTCTGCTTCTGGCTGAACTGCAAAGCCAAAAGCTGTGGTGCAGTCTCTGGGAAAGGATGTCCTTGGTACCATGGGGGTCCCGTTATCATTCAACTACTAACAGGTTGCCTGTTCTGATGAGTGTTCCTTTATACCTGCTTAGCCATGACTGAGTGTCAATCCATGTGCCTGGGCCGCAGTACATTTGTTGTTGTACAATCAAACAAGCTGGCAGTTGGGAATTAGATTACTCTAATTGTTGATCACACCTAAATTGTGTGGTGTACTTGCATTTGCTGGTGCTCGTAGGGTATGCTGCCTCTCAAAAGGTGGGTGCAAGATAAATTACTTGTGATCTGGGCTGAATGTTGGTTTCAGCCACTTTGAATTCTCTCCCGTCTCAAATGTTGGCCTTAATTTGGTGCCTGATTCTACAAGCATCCTTTGAAGTCATTGAGTCCTTGTGGGATGGGGCTCTTGGCTGGTAGCTACCTTGGGCTCAATGAGAGGAATCTGTAATTTCCCACTGGACTCGCTTGAATAGTAGATGGTGGTTTTTTTCCTTCTTTTTTTCTTTTTAAGGGAGGGGAAAGTTTGACTGTTGGATTTACAGAACATTACCCCAGTAACAAGGGAATGGATTGTAAAAGCAGACCTTCAATAATTAGCTATGTTTCAATTAGGGCTGCAGCTGAAATTCAAGCCTTGTCTGTAGGGCTTTACTATCAAAAAGAATGTGACCTGTGACAACTAGTTGTAAGTCCTGAATAAATCAATAACGTCCTTGTTGCCTGTGGGCGAAGCCGAGGAGCTGACGTCTTCCTCGAGCGTTATATCAGCCATGTGATGCAATTAGCCCTGCAGTGAATTGCAAGATGCTGTTTGTCATGGAACAAGGTTGCTATTCCCAGCGGCTCTGTGCTGGTAGGAGAAGGGAGCGTTGTGTTTAGCTCTGATTGGCAACCATGTGAAACATGAGGACAGTCTTAATAACTAGAGAAAGCCTGTGTGTTTAAGTTCAGAACAGTTGCAGCTCTCCCTGGGAGATATGACCTGGCCTTGTGGGTACTTAGAGTGGAAAAGGGTGGACAAAGATTCACGTCCCCTGTGCCTCTGTGGCGCATGGGCTGCAACTGCAGTTTGATAGCCACCCTCTCAGCTGAGACATGTGGGTCTCTGCACTCACCATCCCAGGAGAGCAGCAGAGCAAGAAGAGGCTCTGGAGAAAGTGTTGGAGCAGTTGGGAATTCACAGACTGGGAGTCTGCAAGTCTCTTGTTTCTGGAGTGATGGACTATGGCAGCAAACTGGGTAGGGAGGGTCAGCACTTCCCCGCCTTGCCTTTGGGGAGGGAAATAAATTATTATTAATGCTTTTATTTTTTTTTCCTGTGGGGAGGTAATTTAAAAAATACTTTCATTTAGGTTTACTGACAAAGAAGTAGGTTTCTTTTTAGGCATACAAAATAAATGGGTTTGGTTTTTTTATGACTTCCCCAACATCTTAAATTAAAAATTCAAAACTTCTGATGAAAATTGCTGCTCAGCTATAAAGCAGTGCTTTTTTCCTTGTTTATTTTGAGGAAGAGGAGTGACAGACAATGCTTTCCGGAGGAATTTAATTTTATTTGATCCAGCTCTAATCATTCACACTGAGAACTGCCAGTGACTCAAGCCAGTATCTCCAGCCAGTTGCAGGTTGCTTATTTTTAGGAAGTAGAAGAACTGAAATTTGGCAAAAAAGCAGATCTAGATCTGCTTGGTAGGCTTTAAGGATCGAAGAAGCCCTTCCCAGGACAAAATCCAGAGTACACTGAAGTGAGTACCAAGATTCCTCCTGCATTTAGTGTGGTCAGCACTTCACCCAAGACTTTGGGAGCAGGCAGACACGTTCAGTGCTGCAGCTACAGTACAGCTGCTGCTTCATACTGCGCTTACGAGATGCGGTTTTTATTACGAGACCCTGGCCCTCGGGCAGCTCTAACTCACTTTTATATGGGAACTTTTATAGGGATTCATACATTTATTTATTGTGCTCATAAACACCCTCCACCCACACACACATTAGCTCTGCATCTGCTGCCTTCTGCAGAGCCTGCGCCGCCACTGAACACTCCGTGCTCTCTGTGTGGCATCCAAGCTCTGAGCAGAGCGAGGCATTGCCTTTTTCCAGCCCTCCGCAATCACTTGGGGTTTTCTTCATTTGTTCTTCACTGGCCAAAAGAAAGGGGTTTTTTTGTTAATCTTCTCATAAAGTCAAAAATGCGACAATCCCAGGAGTAGGTCCTGAGAGTTACACACTTCACTGTGCTAGTAAGATCCCTCGTTAATTGCCTTGCACACAGACATGAGAACATCTCCCTATCCTTGTTGAACCCAAGTTGTCTTATGGTCAGACAGTGAGTCTGCAGATGAGTCTCTGGAGGGGCTGTTCCTGCTTTGCTTTGTCCTTTCTAGGGCCTTGGTTGCCCTTCTTTGCCTCCATGTCCCCAGTGCCCCTGCTTTAGAGATGACTGCAGCTAATTAGTATTATCCAGCCCTTGGCTGTGCTGGTGAAAGAGGCTGTCTAGGAGGATGATGTTTGTTGACAGACCTGCCTTCTGAAGGTGACTTTTAGCTTTGCTAGATGCTAAAAGCTCCTCTCATCTCTGTTTCCCCATCCCCATAGCTGTTGAGATTTCAAGGGTGAATTAACATTATCAGCCCTCATCTCAGAGTTCTCACTTCTTCTCACCCGTACCCTGGTTTGTAGTCATGACAACAAACTTGTTTTAAATAGACACACATAAAACTCTCCAAAAAGACCCCCCCTTACTAGCTCAGCACCTTGATCCTATTGCTTGTCAATCCAGGCTGTGTTTTTGTTACAGCTGCTTCAGAAATCCTGAATTCCTTCCTGAGATTTGTATGTGGGTGTGATGGTAACAGATGAACAGAGTTTATGGGGAATGCAGAGAGATGCCAAGGTCTGTGTAGGCAGCTAATGGAAAACTTGAGCTCAGAAAAAAGGCTGTAGATATCCTGGACCAGACATGCACTTGCCAGCAAGAGTTCAGTTGCTGACACTACCAGCAGTGGGTGCAGCTGAACCTGCTCTGCCATGGTCTCATAAAACATTAAAAAATACTGACTTTGCAGCATTCTTAAATCCAGGGCTGGTTCCTGCATGGCTGAAATTGCAGAACAACCCATACAATCAGGCCAGCTATGGCCACTGTTGGTGGTAGCTGAGAAAAGGAATTATTCTGAACTCAGTGATGTTTTATGTTAACTGTGTCCATTTTCTCTGGATAGCCTTTAATACACACAGGTTGAGCTATTTCCCACACTGTAAAAGAAATTCCAGCTTGTTTACTGGGGTACTGTTGAACTAAACACCACACTTGGCTTTGAAAAGTTTCCCTGAGTGTTGCTGCTGGCGGACGCCTGCTGGCTGCGGCTAAAAGACCCTGCCAGGCAGGTCTCTCTGAACTCTTGACAGTGGTTTGTGCCTGGAGATTTTCCCACTTTCTCTGACAAATTGCTTGTGTTTTAGCGCTGCTTTGCATGGGTCACTGGGAGCAGGAGGAGCAGAAACTGCAAAATGAGGAATAGGAAACGATGGCAGTGAGAGCAGTAATATAGGCAGGGGTTGAGCACAGGGTTGTATGTGACCTTCAAGTCCTTGGCTGATATTTGGGCTATCACTGCCATTTTAGATCAGGTTTGTCAGGACATATGTCTGCATTGGTGTGATGCTGTGAAGAGGAGGTTGCAGGAACTGGAATCAGGAAATAGACATAGACTTGTTACTTCATCTCCTAATGTGAACTAGAGAATTGGAGGTGCTGGTGAGGAGACTGTCCCTGGTGGTAGCAGATTAGCATCCAGCCCTAAAACCAGGGTCTGCCTTGTCTGCTGTATTAGACACTTTTGTGAGCGTGACAAGAAATAGCCCCCTTCTTCCCTTCCACCAAGCTGTGCATTGTAAAGGGGAAAGACACTTTAAAATCTACAAGGGTCTCTTGGCAATGCACAGAGGGGATTCTGCATCTGCCCCACGCCTTCAAGTCTAATCTCATTTACAGTTGTCAGCTTGGGCTGCTGCAGGAGATGAAAGGCAGAGGACAAGGAGGGAGAATAGATTAGTCTCGAGCAGAGGGCACTGGGAGTGCACCTGCCTCTGCCCCGCTACCTTGAGGAGGGGCGGCAATGGCAGCTGGGCTTGTGTCATCTGCTGCTCTTTGAGGCACACTGCCATGGAGCACACGATTAATGACTCGAGGGGCTGGGCTTTTGTGAATGATAAAGCCCTGGGATTTAGGCAGGGCTCTTTTTTCCTGAGCAACGCCATCACTTTACATTTCTCAAGTGGTGGTTGTGGTGGAAGGGAGCTGCTGGCTGTGGTCACAATGCTTCCCTTTCTCCTCCCTCCCCAAACTGGGCTGACCTTTGTCATGCAGCATTACCCTTTGACTCCTCTGCTTTGGGTTATGGGGTGGGGAAAAAAACCCAGAGTCCCTTCAAATTCATTGCCCTGTGGACAGACTTGAAGGGAAGAATGGATTGGTAAGACAGGATCTGTTTTTGCTGAAGGAGATTGTTTTGCTGATTCTGTCTGGATTATCAACCCTTTGCCTTCTGCCAGAGGCTCTTTGGAACACAGCAGCCCCCAGGAAGAGGGGAGGGGAAATGATCCTTCCTTTAGTCAAGGGGGGAAACTGAGGCATCAAGCAACAAAGAGATACCTGAGAGATTATTCCCTCTGCAGGGTAATGTCTTTTACCATGCCTGGATTAGCCGGTATCTGTCCCCAGTGCTGTTACAGTGGATGGCAGTCTCCCAGCACTTCAAGGCTTATACCCAGATTTGGCTTTTAGCCACGATACCCTGGAGTGATGGCTCAGCATGAAAAAGCTACCTGGAGGTCATTAATGATCTTCCTGCTTCTTGCAGGATGAAGAGCAAAAAGTCTCCAATTTCCTCCTTAATTTTCTAATACCTCTGTAAACCAAACACCAGCCAGACCCAGGGCATGGGTCTCTGCGATTGTATTTATACCTTCTCTGCAGTGTGAAAGGTTTGTGACCAATTACCGCATTTCCTCTTTCCCCGGCTATTTGGATACTCCTCTCTCCAATCCCACCAGCCTGTGCACAGACTGTTTGCTTTGCCTCCTGCAAAAAGTTGGGAGTAGAAGCCATCAACAGGAATCAGACATCAGCGGTGTAGCAAACACAGCACTGTTAAGCTTGTGCTGCTGGAAAGAGGCATCTCCTGAAATGTTTCAAGGATTCATAACAAACACACTGAAAAGCACATGGAGGCTGAGTCAGTCTTTACACAGCTCGTGAGTTACTGGCAGCTTGATGCCTCTAGATTTGTAAACGCCTCAGGAGGCTTCCTACTCATTACACATTTGTGTACCTTCTGTGGCTGAGCTGCCTGGAAACCTGCACGTTAGAGCGCAGAGTCCGAGCGGGATGGCAAGCGGCGTTCAGGCTCTCTCTGCTGCCTCCTGATCCCAGCTGCAGTGAGAGCCTTTGGTAGTGTGCGCTCTGCCAGTTCAGCTGAATGTGCGGGATGGTTTTTAGGCACATAGATCCTTGCTAATTTATTGTTCTCAAATCCTGTTTTGCACATAGAAAGTCACTGAAGCAATAAGAACATTTAAGCCTGCATGTTTAAAAAGAAAGGAGGAAAGAAGCCGTAAACAGAGCAGATTGATGCTGTTCTGCAAATCTGCTGGTGCATTGTGCTCTGTGGCTGTGTGCTCTGTTACGACAGAGAAGGGAAAGAGATCATCCCGTCTCCAGAGGAACAAACCAGCTGCTTAGCGAGTGTAAGCAGTTTGGAGGTGCTTTTCTACACCATCATCACTTATGTCTGTAACATTTAAAGGGCTTTTGAAGTTACTCTTCACCACACCTGGAAAGCAAGTGTTTCTCCTCTGTGGTAGGAAGCATGACGTTCCTGTTGTCTTCTGTTATTTGCAGTCAGTGCAAATGTACTGGGGCACATTTGCAAATTAAATGCAGCAGTGGGTGTGTTTGAGTTTGACAGCAGCCAAGGAAGCTGTGATCTCTTTCTGCCTCCTCAGTAGGCATTGAACAATGTGTTGGTCTGAAATCAACTTGGTACTAACACAGTGTGAGACAAAGTTGATGGGGTTCAGGTGGTGGGCTGTTTTCCTGCACTGTTGTACATACAGACAGCTAAGGAAAGCTCACCTCAGAATGCTCTGGATTTTTATGTGATTCAAACCTTGCAGTGTTTGCCTCTTCAAGCTGTAGCACTTAGGACAGTCACTTCTTTCCCTCTCCTCTCATCATCTCCTGAGTGGTGGCATTCCCTTGATTCAGCTGCTTGTGGTGATGCTGGGGCTTTTCTGTCAACAGAGACAATACATCTTGGTGAAATGTGTGATCAAAGTCCTGAATGTTTGTGATCACATTTGTCCTGATACTTGTTTTTGAGACCAGTCATGATCTTCTCTGCCCTGGACAGATTCCAGCTGGCTAACTGTACTTCTCCGACAGCCATTTGAGCTGGAAAAGTTGGCTTTTACTTTCTGTTGCATGGGGCAAAGACCGTTCAAAGGACTCCATGAGATCTGACCATCCAACTTGTTGTAAGCCTGTAAAGCGTTTCTTTCAGATGCTGTGTTGGAGCAGAGGAACCTGGAGATTTGCTTCTGTTTTGGGCTGTCCTAGTGTTATGTTGGGTGTCTTGTGCAAGGGCTGCTGTTGTGCTCTCATCAGCTGCTCTGGGACCAACCCAGAACTTCCCAGTAGAAACTTCTCTTCCTTCTTTAAAGAGCGCAAGGCAGTAAAGAATTGCAGATTCTCTGGAAGTGACCTCAATTATCAGTGACTAATTATCAGTACATGTAGCATGGAGTTGTTCTCTGTGCTAGAGAATCATGAAGAGAAGGCACAGAAGTCTTACCTGGACCTTGAATTCTTTCAACTAAAACTAAGTTAAAGTTTCAACTAAACTCCCAGCATGAGCAAGACACAGAGAATGTATGTATTCTTAGTATATGTTCCTGTTGCTTGGAAACAGCTGTCTGCAGTGACCCTGTGCTGCTGGTGAGAAGAGTAACGATGTACGAAAATGATGTTAAACAAGCAAGATCAATCTTGTCCCTTGGAACTGTTCTTTGTGCTCTTTGATACCTGATGTACTCAGTAAGCAGCCTGTACTCTGGAATTTCCTGAATGAGGCTGCTGGAGGCAAAACTGCATGTGACTACCAGCAAACCTTCTTCAGGGTAGTGTTCCCTGCAAAAGCATCTGTTTGCCTCTGAAATCCTTCACAATTGAGTACCAGAGATGATGGAGACCCTGCTTTGTGTAACATACTTGTTTGCGATGTACAATTGTAGCAGAACTGCTTGTTGATGACAGCCTACAGCCAACAAGATGTAGCCATGCTTGCCTCTTGGCAGAGGAAGGATCAATATTATAAAAAGTGATGATTTATGGCCCTAGTAAACAGTTCTGGAAAGCACAGTGAGAATTTTCTGGACCTTATGCGGCTCCAGCTGACTGGAAGCTCCAGGCTGTTATTTGACCATGTAGAATAATAAAACTGTGAAAACTAATTAACTTTTGGGCCTGGTGCAAAACAAACTAGTTCATGCAAAAAATTACTCCACACTTGCAAGCAACAGTGACTTTATGAGCTTCTAAGCCTGTATTTAATGACCAAGCATGCAGTATGATGTGTGAAGTGTGTTCCTTTTGCTGATTTCTGAGGCCAAACAGAATATAACAAGCTTTACTGATCACTGAGGTTCTGAATACCAGCTCGGGATAATGTTCTCTTTCATCCTTATTAATTATGTAGCTGGTGTGTGGGTGAAGGTTTGACATAAAGCTGCATTGGATGGTTTCATGTAGACTAAACCAGCCTGAATTACACACACCCAACCTCAGCTGAAGAAGTTCCTTCAATGAAATGCTGTAGTCATTCCGAGGTCACTGATCACTGAATGAGCTCTTTCCCGGTGGAATATCAAGGTTTTTTTCTGATATTAGCACCCAAAGCGAGTCAGCCCTGCTCAGGACCTGTCTCCTGCGGTGAGCATGCTCTGCGTGTGCCAGCTGTGATGGTGACATCAGAGGAGGGATGTCTCTGAGTGCCCTGGTGTTGTGTTCATTGCCAATGACAAGACACTTACCAGCACTGCACAGATGATCCAGCCTCTGACGTCCTACACTGACTTGGAGGGAGGGAATGACTGGCCGTTCTTCCTGCTTAATCAAATTACTAAAGTAACCCTTCCCATCCCATTGCTCCTGCATTTCTCAGTAGCCCTTAATATTGGATGTCCAGCTGCCTGTATTGTTAGAGTCAAGGCTGTGTCCGCTGATTCCTGTTCCCTTTTGCTAAGGTCTCTCAGTTTACCAGGGGGCAGAGCTTTGCATAGAGCCTTTACTCACTGGCACACATGATGCTGCTTTGCTGTTCTTTTCTGATCGATAACTCATCACCTTAAAGAGCAGAGCTGGCCCTTTTGCAGAACAGAGGGTGCTCTGCAGTAACTGTGCAAATGTTTGCTATGTTTGAGTTGCACAGGCTTGAGCTCCAGTCCCTCAGAAAGCTGCATGCAGTGCATGGCCCATCCTCTTTCCTCCTGTTGAGAAGGGAGAGGAGGAAGGTTGAATATTGTACCAGGACCCTTTGCTGCCCCGCTACGTGGCTGTGGAATGAGTGAGCCTGACCTGGAGGTACCTGCTGTGGGGGGGAGGTTTTGTCACGGTCAGGTCTGTGCCTACACCTGGCTCACACAGAGTCTCCTATCTTGGTAGGATTCTTGTCATGATTGCTGATACAGGAGCGGGTATTTGGAATCAGAAAGAGAAACTATCTCAAAGGCAGAAAAATGGTGATGTGATTAGCTTTTAAAAAATATTTATGTATTTATCTATAATTTTTGACCCCTCTCTTTCTGATGGGTGCGCTTGAATTGTTGCAGTACTCAGTACCAGACTACAGCTAGCAAGGGTCTATCCTGAACTTTGGTTTTCTCTGCTAAGCTGCATATTATTGCAGAGCTATTATTTGACCTAAAATAAGTGTCTGCATACTCACTGCTATAGAATTCTGCCTTTTCACACATTGAATCAAGTCCCTGTGGATTTTCACCTTCCTCCCAGATCTGGCAGACAGTGAAAAACAGAGCTATTTTTAATCTGAAATGTTCTATGTTTCAAGTCCAAACTATAAAATGTAGTTTTTCTCCTGACAAATTTCATGGCTGATTGCTATAAAACTCTTTGTCCTTAAAGGAAGGATAAAACTTCCAACAGAAAGGGCAAAAGTTCTCATTTTGGGGCTTATGGATCTTACTTCCTTTGATAAAACTGAAAACCAGAATCAAGCACTGTCCTTGGATTGAAGAATTTACCAAGAAGGAGGAACAATTTAACAGAGGAGTCTAGCAAAGTCCAGTGTGATGCTGTGGTATGAAGGACCCACAGTCCTGCCCTGCAAGCTCTTTTTGGCCTGATACAGCAGAGGAGCAGCACTCGACTCCTGGCAATAGATATATCTTTGGAGTTCCTGCCTGGCCTTTGTCTCACTGGTGTTGCTCGCCAGATATGTCACTAAGCAGCAGCAGAGAGAGACCCAGTGGCTCAGATCTGATTAACCTCTACAACTTTATCCCGAGTCTTAATTAGATTAGCTGTAGGGGGGATGGTTTTGCTGTTGTTACTGGTTTTTTTTCTTGAACAGGTACTTATCACTGTGACATCTGATGCAAGCAACAAGTTGGAGTAGCAAGACCTGTGAATAAACAAGTGGTGCTTGCTGCTTCTCCACTGGTCAACTAAGAGCTCCTGCTCTTGATTTCTGAAAAACTGCTGTAGCTAATGCCTGTGAGATGGGTCTGAGTAAGCCCTACAGCCTGATCTTTTGGGAGGTGTGGGTCTTGCGTAACAGCCTGGATGCCAGACCCGAACCCCCTGACTGCTAACTGCAGTTCTGTCACTTTTCAGAAGGATTTCTGCTCAGTAAATGTTCAAAGCAGTATTAACTTTCCATGTTCAGTTTCTTTCATCTTTTCTAAGCGCTTTTTAGTTTCCTTCAGGGCCCGATTTTTCTGCACCTTGGGGTTTTTGCTTGTATCACTGCAGTGGCTGTGGGCTGTAGGGAACTGGCCTCATTCAGCACTGCAATAGCTCTTCCTCTTCAAGGGCTTCAAAGCTTGTTCTCCATTATCTGTTCATTTAGTTTCGCAGTTGGGAACATGGAATAAAGAGAACAGTGATCATATCCTTTTACAGTGGTGGAGAGGCTGCTACAGACCTAAAAAATGAATGGAATCCGTTTCATCATGGGATTGCCCCTCTTTCCTCAAGCTGCTGTCTATCTGCATGGTGCCCAGCTGAGAAAAAGGAGAACCAGTTTATAGAAGACTTTCCTTCTGCTTGCAGCACCCAGTTACCTCTTCAACAAGCTTAAAATAGAAGATTTTCTTCTTACTGTATCTGTAATTGGCACTGGATTGGGCACTGGGGAGAGTCATTCACCTCCCTGAGATATAGAAGGGGGTACATACGCTGCTGAGAAGCTCTCTCTTACATCTGTTTCTAGATATCTGTGCACAAAAAGAGTGAATTGTAGGTGTGATATCAGCATGGCTCTGTTCCAGGAGGAATAATAGATGTACCAGCACCATTCTAGCTGTTACACCATCAAAAGTGCTGTTACATTAAAGTTAGTATTACTGCCTGGCTTGGCAAAAAGGCTGAGAAGTTTTTCCAGGGTTTTAACGTACATTCACATAAACTGTCTCCCACAGTGAGGATCAGGCCTTTGAATTTAGTACAATAGGACTGGTTTTAGTGACTTGGTGAAAATGTATCTCCAAGGAATTCCCTCTTTGCCCAGGACCTGAATGTTGTGGACACCATGATATAGTTACAGGCTTTAAGTAGCGGGTTCAGTGCTTCACTGCATCTGGGGTGCCTTTGCGGGATGCGTGGTTGTCAGCCATGGACTCTGCTGCTGCTCGTAAAGAGAATGTGATCATTAAGTTGAATTATGACGGATGTTAGTTTCCTTTTTCAGTTTTAATGTATTCATGTATCTCGTATCCGCTGGCCGCCCAGCAGCTTGCAGGCTGGATATGTAAATGGGAAGCTGCAGAGGATGACTGATCCATTAATGGCTGGAATTTGATGCTCATAGAAATGAATGCATTTAATGTTGCATGGCAATGGTTAGCTTGAATTTTTAAGTTGCCTGAGGATCTCTTACTTGGAATTCTGTGGCTCGGGCTATATTTGTTACAAAAGCAATACAAATGCAGAGGCCCTGTGGTTTCAGAGGGTTGGCTATTCTTTTGTCTGTGAGTATTGCTTACACTTTTTCTGTATCAAATGTTGTTCCAAGGAAGCTGTGAAAATGTGAAATGCAATGATATCTGAAAACAAAACATTGCAGGCCAAATTCACTGTGTTCACAAATATATGTCTTTGGAGATCTGTCCAGGTACTATTTTTCAGGAAAAGCCAAGTTTTAGTAGATAATTCTTCATTATTAGGCTCTCATAGAGGGATGTAGAGGGCTAAAAGGATTTGGTGGGTCATTAAAATAAGTACAGATATGCCACTGTGGGGTTTTAAACACAGGATGAAATCCTGGCTCCTCTGAAGGGGCCTCATTTGCTTCCTTTGGGCCCCATGCTATTTCCATTACTGATTTCAGATTTTCATTTTACAGCGTTCCTTTAAGCATGCAGACATAGAAATATCCCATTTCTTCTGCTGAAGGTTTTAGTAAAGGTAGCTCACACAATATGCACCCTTTCCATGGTAGGGCATTTGTGTCATAAACTTTGTTTTTCAGGCTCATGAGGTTGTGATGATTCCTCAGATATTGAGGGCACTTCTTGCTTTTCCCCTTAGCACTGTGAGACAAATACTTCAGCTCCTCAGCCCAGGCCTGCGTAAGTGATGAAGGGACAGCAGCAAATATGCAGGGAGGATATTGTGATACGCACCATAAAGTTATGCCAAGGAGAAAGGAACAGCCAGGCTCAAATGACCTTTTCCCCTGAGGCTCTTATGGTTTGTCTCAATTTTTTCTAAGGTGAAGTGCTTGCTAACAGCCAGCATCTTTCATGTCAGGGAAAAAATTACTTGCCAGTGTCTTCCTTGGCCACAGCCTCTCTAAATGCTGGTGATTTCAACGCAGCAGATTTTGGCTGTGGAAAGTCTATTGTTACTGTAATGTCCAGCTCTGTGGGTACTGCGTCCACCTCTGATGGATCTGATCTCGTAGGAGTGTATGTCAGGGTTAGACTGGCCAGTGTCTGTTCTGCAGCCTGAGGGAATGACTGTGCTTTGGTACGTTTCTGAGAGGGGCCGCAGGAACAGAACCAGGGTGAAGTACCATTGCGGGGCGGCTGGGGATGCGGGTGACACCTCCTGCTGAAATAATAGTCTGTTGAATGAGCCGAGTCAAAACTCTAGTTTCCCTTTCACGCTGGGGAAGTAGTCAGGGTGAAAATCCTCAGACCAGCGGCAGGTTTGTGCCAGTCCTGCATGGGACAGAAATACTGCTGAGCCCAAAGCACCTTCACAGCTGGGCCACATATTTTTCCTTTCTAGAGAGAACAAGCAGTGAGACTGACTCTGGCACTGGCCTCCATCTGTCTCTGGGAGTGCAACAGGTTTGCTCTCCCATGCATGCTTATGTGCAGTACTTTACTGCAGGGCTGAGCAAGGCGAAAAATCTTGCCTGCGTATCTCCTGTCCAGCTCTTCAGAGTTGCTCAGTGCGATGAGCAGAGCCTGGTTATATCTGTTCTCCATCTGTCCCTTCCTCATTCCTCACTCATCTTCACTATTGTTAATTGTTAGTGTCTGTCTTGAAAGATTGCCTCTTAGCACGGTGCTCATGGGATCTTTCCATGGAGGATTAAGGCTGGAGTGGATTGACAGGAGACAGTATCCTTGCTGTGGGAAGTTTGCCAATTGTGTGTGGGCTCAGTGCTGCTGCTCTTCCAGTTACTCCAGTTCCTGTCAGGACATAGGCAAGGGCCCGTCACAGCTCCATGCCCCCTCAGCAGGACCAGCTGGCCAGATGTGGCCTGATGCACCGTGTGCTGGTTTGGGAGAGGCCTCCTGCACCCAGCTGCTGCACGCAGCCTTCGTCAAGACTTTTTGCATCAGCTGCACCGTCACATGGAGGTGATTTCATACGCGGCTCATCAGGTGGCTTCCCCTGTGCGATAGCGGTACTTTAATCAAGGATGTGGATAACGATAACAGCATCATTGGGAGTGTTGGCAGTAGGAGTTGAGATGTCATTTCTTACTGTGTCATGCTCTCTAGGTGGCTAATGTGTCTGTAAATCACACAAGTGCTTTCCTGTAGCTTTGGTTTCTGCTGCTGCCTCGGCTGCCAGGATTTTCGTGGGACACAGATCTTAGCTTTTGGCGAAAGCACAGCTTCCTTTCCTTGTAAAGGTACTTAGTATGTATTTCCAGTGCCCTGACACATAGCCAAGGGCTCTGCTAAGCTCACTGGATCCAGGCCCTGAGAGATTATTTATGTTTTTTCATTTGGCTGAGTTTTTTTTCTTTTGTATAGCATCTGTATTTTTTCTTTATGTGCACAGGGAGTAGGGGAGAATCCCTTGGTATTTCAGAAGGTAGGATTTCCTCTTTACCTCTTCTTGTGTTCTGATCTACTCCTAACAAGTCCTTGGACACCCTGTTGCTCTTTCCCAAAGGTGATACATGTCCTGCAGAAATCAAGGAGTATTGGTTACATTACGAGTACAATTCGGGGCCTTGCTTTCAGCAGCACAGGTGAAGACTCTTTTTCCATAGGTAGGACAGATTGGCAGAAGCTTTCTGTGCTTTGAAGCTATCACACCAGGGGGGGTTCTGTGTGTATTAATGCTGTCTACAGCTATAGCTGTTGCCAAAAAAAAAAATCTTCTCTCTTCTCCCAGTCTAAAGGAAAACCTTTATATTTAATCTGTCTCGGACTTTAAATCTCAAAGATAGCCAAGTACAAAGTACAGACTTTAAATCTCAAAGATAGCCAGCAAAGTACACACCAAAGGGCTCAATATTGTGGGCTTCTTGGAGGGGATGTTAAAAGATGTTCACAGGGTTTAGAATTATTGTTGGATTTTCATTTTTTTCATATGAAAATCCCACTGGCTGCTATTCCCATGTCACTTTAAGCAATTTGATATAACATTTTTTCTGTTTCTTTCATTAAAACTGTTTTTATCCTGGCTCATGGGCCTGTGCAAGTAGAAATTAAAACGCTGGTTGGGATTTCCTTGCCCATCCTGTCTGTTCTTCATCCCCAAATCCTTTCAGCTCTCCCCAGCTCTCCCCCCTCCCCTCCCCAGCTTGCCTTGAAGGGCTGGGAAAGCCGGCACTGGCGCATTATGTTGCCTGTTTGATTGTTGTGGGCTTGTGTTTGTGTGGGGAAGGTCAGGAGACAAAAAGACCACCAGGCAGGGGTGGGCGGGGGGTGTTCAGTCCCTCTCCATTCAGTCCTTGTAGCGATGGGTGGGAAGAGTCTTGTTTGCATGACAGGATTTCAGAGGGCGATTGCTTTTTGTTTAGGTTTCTTCCATGGCTGCTGTATGGGCCCTGGAGGGCTACAACAAAGGTGGAGCATATATATGAGATTCATGGGGCTGAAGCATGCTGAGATAACCAAGAGGCAAAGCTGACAGTGTGGGAGCGCTGGAGCCAGAGCCAGTCACTGTGTGCTTGCAGCCTGGGACCAGCTACAATTGCTCTGGGTGGGTGTTTGTGCTGTGTCCAGTCTTGGCTCTGGTGGGAGCTCTGCTTGGGTGTCTGAATCCCGTGGGTTGAGATCCTTAGCCAGATGAATGCTGTGGAAGTTTTCTGTCTGTGGAATGCAGGTTATAATGTGGGGCACAGCTCCGCAGGCCTGCCACAGTGGCTGTGCTTCCCTGAATATTTTAGAGACTTCCAGCCAATAGCTTTTATTTGTAGTATCTGCCTTCTTCCTTGCCCATCAGCTCCACACTTCTGAGAGCATCCTTGGGTTTAAAGAGTGTTTGCTTCCTTATTGTCCCTCGAAGAAGCTGAGCTGCTGTCCCTCAGTGCAGCTGTCCCCTCACCCCTCATCCTTAGAAAGCAGCTCAGTCTATATTTACCAGTGGTGTGCACAAAGGCAAACATTGTCAGAGATTCATTGTAACTGTCCCAATTACCCTGAGTTCATTTGCATAAGAAGATTGACCAGCCTGCGGTAGTGGCTTTGCCTTGGCTGACTCATGTTGGATACTTAGATTTGGGGAGCAGAGTTCCCAGGCTGGATGTAGGATGGGGAGGGAGTGACAGTTCGGTCCCTAACAGCACGGATGCTACTGCCACCTTGCCTGGAAGGAGGACGATTTGTCATCAGCTCCCAGCCACTGGCAGCACAGCTCTGTCTGGTTCAGCTGTAAGAGCTGCCAGTTTCCCAGAGATGCAGATTCAAGGAACCCCAAGCGTGCCTGAGCTCCTGGCTGTCCCATCTGAGGAAATCCTTCTCCTGTGTAGTGGGTGTGTATTTGCGTATTTATTTTTAGTAGGTGTTGACCCTGCTTGAGTGCTTTTATGCTGAGCAGTGACCTGCCTTGTGTTGTCTCCTCCCTCAGGCACATGTAACCTCTCCTCCTGGTGTTTGGATTTCTTCCAGAGAGCTAGCTGTTCTGCAGGCAGGCGCTAAAGGGAGAGGAAAGCAGCCGGAATGAAGCACCAGCCAGGAAGCAGGCTGAAACTGTGTGATCTCTTGACCCAAAGCAATAGCTATTGCTGTTAGGGCTTGCTTGCACTGCAGCAGCTGCACAGCTCACACTCCTTTCACTGAATCAAGAATTATTCATATTCTCTTTCTCTTCCCCCTGGTGCCATATGTAACATGATCTGCCTGTGCCCAGGCTGGCAGATGGAAAAGCAAGACACTTGTCTATTTGCAGTAATGGTTCTTCGGGGGCTCTACTGGCCTGTGAAGCTGCAGTGTTCGAGCTTGTCAGCTTTGGCAGAGCAGCATTTCTGGAGACCCTTCTAGTCCCTGTGCCGCTGCTGTGAACATGCCTATGCCTGCACAAACACATTGATCTCTTAATCTCCCTGCTGCTTCCATGGCTTGGCAAGGCTGGGTTCGGCTCAGCAAGGCTTGCAGGGCTCAGCAAGGCTCGGCATGCCTCAACTCGGTTTATGTCAGTGTAAACCCGCTGGCATGGGGATGGACACATCTCATTGCCCAGCACAGTTTCCCCGTGCTTCCTCCAGTTCATGACAGGGACTCAGTATCTTGGTGGTACGTGTGGGAGGTGGCTGTTAAATGTGTGTGTCATCAGTGTAGTGCCATAGCAGGGATATTAGAGCTTGGGAAGACAGCGTAGGCTTGCTAGAGGAAGCAGGTGCTCTTTAAAGCATGTGTGAGCCCTGTACACATGAGAAATCTTGACTAGCTCAGTAAAGCTGGCAGAAATGAGGTGGAGGCAGGGACAGAGCTCTGTGTGAGTGCAGGTGTGAGTGACAGGATGAGCGCAATGTTGCATTGGAGGCTGTGAAGGGATTATCGGCTGCTGGCTCCTGTGGCAGTGAGGAGCCCCTAACGCAGCTCAGGCAGGGCTAGGCTCTATCGGTGCTGTGAGAAGGAGCCTTTCCTCTGATAACTGTCTACAAAAGGCATTTCAAACCATGCCCACACCTCACAGGGCACAGCCAGCCCCAGGCCAGCGCTGTTTTGTCACTTGCAGGAAGAGCTGCTCTGTTCCAGCCATGAGGCTTGGGCTGGGCACCTGCATGGGTGGCACTTCTTCCTATGAAGTTAGCCTCATTCTTGTTCCGCAGTCTTTATTGAGTCATTATTTGCTTTGAAATTTCTCACAAGCTTTGTGAACATTTGAAAACTGCGCAAAGAGAACTCTAGAACTCTGTGCCTTGCCTTGCATTTGTCCCTTGTATCCAGTAAGGACCTATAAGAAGCCAAAAATGTGGCTTGATTTTTTGGATTTGTAGTTGTGCACCTTTGGCACTTGGACAAATCTCTTCTACAAATCTCTGTCTCTTAAACCAAAGTATATTTGACACAGCAAACACTGGGAAAGTGCAAACACTGCAGACCTCACCCTTGCAGTCCTCCGTTTAGGAAACATGCAGTCTGGGTGCCTTCCAGGGCTGATTTGGGTACATCTGCTAAGAACCAACGTGCACCACCACAGCTTGCAGCAATCTGGCTCCTTACTGTAGTAGTAACCCCTGGGATCACCCTGGAAAGACGCAAGGGCGGCTCGCTCTCAAGTGTTTAAATGGTAGAGGTTAGAGTAATAATTAATACTCAGAGCTCTGTGCTGCATTTGGAACCAGCCTGTCTGGAGTGCTTTAGAGATGGTTGTGTCATTGCAGCGTAGCACCTCTGCCTACAAGGCATTGCAGGGAATCCCGCAATACCTCTGTCTCCTCTTCACAAGGCGGATATTATCTTCTGCTCCTGTTTAGCTTGGAAAGCAGAGGAGTTTCTTTGGTAGCTTCTAGTCCCTGTAACTGAGCAAAGCCAAATGTAAAATCAGCATGAGTTAAATATGTTTCCCAGTCTGTTTAGTAGCAGTTTTGCTCCATGGTTGTTTTTCTAACCAGAAGCATGTTTTGAATTCCAGTATAGGTGGGTCATTCTGGTTATACATGTCTTATGGCAGCTTTTAGTTGGGGTTTTAAATGCATCTGTTTGACTTAAGTTTTTCTGAGCCCTGACAATTTGCAGTCAGGTCACAAGGGAACCATTGGGATTGTCTAGTCTCTCCAAATGAAGGCCAGAAGGTTTTCTGAGTGGACTTCTGCTTGACCTCAGCCTCACCTCATCTCCTAGGAAAACTTGCAATTCAATTGTAAAACTTCTCATGAAGTTAGTGAGACATTTCACTTGTTAATAGTAAAAATAATCAACTTATTCTAATCTAAAGCTGCCCTGCTTTGACCTCTAGCCCCTAAATGGGATTATACCTTTGTCACAGTGGAGAATCCTCTACTGCCAAATTTCTGTTCCCTTTGTGGTTCTTCTGGACAGTGACCAAGTCATTGCTTAACCTGCCATTTCGTAAGCTAACAAAATGAGCCTGTCAGTGGAGCCAGTCAGACTATACCAGTAAGAAAGTGCCAAACCCAGAGGTAATGTCACCTCATCTACAAACCTGCACTTCACATTTCCTTTTTTGAAGACAGCATTACATTTAGAGCACTTGGTATAACAAACAAGGCTTTTTTTTCTTTTCCCCAGAGTGGCTGCTTGTGCAGACGGTATTCCCCATCCTGCGAGCTGGCTGGCAGTCCTGGCTCCTGGCCAGATGGCTTTCTGTTTGTTTTTACTGGAATATGTATTGTTTGCAAGCACCCAGCTTTACCAAAAGACCCAGCTCATGCTTAGTAACCTGCTGCTTAACTCATCCGTGAGCATGATGCAGACTTATGGTTTCTCCAAAGTCACTAATGATAATTCTGTAGGGGCAGGATCGAATTCTCATGGGACCCCATTAGTGGCATCTGGAGGTGATGGTAGCTCTCTAGCTTTGTTTTATTTTTGAGACCTGTCAAACAGACACACATCGGCGTGTTGAATGTGTGACAGCCTGAGTTTGTGTCACAAGCCCTCAAACATACAGTTGCATGGGAAGTCAAATGCCCTGCAGAAATCAGTTAATACTGGCAGTTAATACCACCAAGATTGTATTCTTATCCACATAATATCAACTGAACATAATCTGTTTTCTGCAGCCTATTCTGACTGATATTAGACCAGTCCTCCTTCAATTATGCATTACTCGATATTAGTCATCTGTTCACTTGCTGTGGTTTGTTATTAGGCTGGCAGACACTTTGTCCCATTAAATTCTTGTCGCAGCCCTGCAGTTTTGGGAGCAGTGTGGATGCCTGTCACCACGTTTGGGCTGGAGTTATGGAGCCATGGTTGGAAGGGCTGCATTGCTGATTCAAAGCTGGAAGAAAGGTAAAAAGCAGATCTCGATGTTCCTCCAGTGTTCCCAGACTTGCAGAAAATGAGTATTATCGCTGGCTTCTTAAAATCTTTCATATGTAAGTTACCTTGACTGCTGATTTAAAACCATTTAACTTTTGCAGCTGCTGTGTAACATTCTGAAGTTGCTGCTGGGACAGAAAGTGTATCGTCATTGTATGACAGAGATAATTCATTGGGCTTTTGTCCATATACCGAACAGAAACATTTCAACTACTCCTGACCATTTTGTGCTGGCACCATCTATGCTACTTTTGCCAGATAATATCAGACCAAAACCTTGTTTTGACTGAGGAGACTTGTCTGCCTCATCTGTACCAGCCAAGAAGTTGCTGTGAATTTTACAGGAATGTTTGTGTACGTTTAGTTAACCTGGGGGTAAGCAGGGATTTGACTGAAGAAACTTGGCCTGAAATCCAGCCCCAGCTGAACAACTATTCTGACTGTTGTGTGTTGTTTGTTTGTATTAATTTCCTTGTAGCAATAGTGATCAGAGTCTGTCCGTCTCCAGGCTGTGAGGCTGACTGTGCATGCTATGCCTTCCAGTGAGTTTTGTAGTCCAGATAAATGCAGCATCCCACACACAGTGTATTGCATTTCAGCTCTGAAAAAAGTGGCTTATGCATTATATTCTTTCTGAATGTAGAAGCCCTGGGAGATATAATTAATATTGGTACAAGATTTTGAGATTCTCCAATAAGACATGACTGAAAAGACATAAACAATAATTATGTGGTGGTAAATGAAAATATCGTGGGTCCTGGTTGTATGGATATTGCTGTTTTCAGCTTTTGATATTTAATGCCTTACACCATCCAGATGAAAAGTGGGTTTTATTTTAATTAGACTGCAGAGCTCATTGCCTCAGGAGATTGTGAAGCCCTGAAAACTAGGGGAATTCAGAAGGGAGAGCAAGAGATTGGGTACTTGTACATATAACACTGTCTGGGCCAGTGCTAACAAGCAGATCTGGGAAGAGAGTTAAACCTCTTGCCTAAGGATTTAAGAAAAGGTTTTAACTGTTAGGGTTTGGTTATGGCAGTCACTGGGTGATCTCTTGCAGGCTTCATCTTGTCCACAATCTCAGAAATGTGTGGATGGTCAGCACCAGAGCTGGGCTGTTGAGAGAAGGTATGTGACTTGCAACCTGCCCAGCCTGTTGCTATGGCTAAGGACATCTATCCTGTGAAATGTGCAAGGTTCCCAGGGTTGGATCAAGATCAAAAATTATATTTCTACCTAAAAAAAGCCCCACCACTTTTTAGAGTGCCTCAGCATCTTTCAGTTAGTCTTAAAGCACTTACATAAATAATATAAGAGGAAAAAGTGGAGCTGGAGAAGGCTCGGTCTATAAACACGTCTCTTTGCATTAAGCCTTGTGGCATAATGGAGAGCATCTCCTGCCATCCATGCTGTCTCGTTAATCATGTAATTATCTCCCTCACTTTCAGTACTGCATCTCCTTCCTTGTCAGTGCTGCTGATAATGGAGCTTCTATTTACTCTGGCTTCTTTCTGGGGAGTGCCTTTGGTTTCAAAGCCAGCACAGTGGCATATTTTGAATAATTTAGTTCCGGGTGGCTAGAACACTGTGTGCAATTCCCCAGCTGAGACTGGAGGCTGATTCCTGTGAGTGTTCTGCCAGAAGGCTGATTGGAGAGAGGCAGTGGGATCTCTCAGAGTTGTGGGTCGTCGAGACGGCAGAGGACTGAAAGCCAGCTCAACAGGTCCTGTGAGTGCATCTCAGCTTTATCCTCCATTAATGTCTTAGAAAGGATTTTCAGCAAGAAACCCATGGGCAGAGGAAGGATTGAGGAGAGAGTTGCATTAAAAATGTGTGTGAAGACAGAAATATGGATTTAGGTACCTAGCTGAACATGATAGGCTTCCCCAGCAAGCTGTGGGTCAGAAATTTCTGGGGTCTCTTAATTCAGGATTTGCTCAGTTCATGGTGGCTTGGACCAGGGGTCTGAACCTCTATGGAGTCCAGGAGTCCAGTGTGGGATCCAGCCATCATTGGCTTTGGAAAATCCAATATGTTTCTATATGTAAAACCTTGGCAGAGAGCAAGTTTTGTTCATATTCCCCCCGCGCTGCTTGGCGTTGTGGCTCACTAGTTGCCCTTTGCCATTGCAGCCATCATCCAATTGTGCCCTGTGAGCTCTCCACAGCCCTCACTGTGCTGGATCTCGCAGGCGCAGGTACCTTGAGGGGATGTTGAGGCACTACAAGAGGCACCTGGGCTCACTCCAGAAGTCTTGCTAATACCAAGAATCAAACCTGGTCCCAAAGCCCTCTTTCCTGTCTGCTTGGCTGAGCAGCAGTGCACTCCTGAAACTTCTTACTCCCCCATTCACGTTGAATCTGTGCTTCCAGTGTCTGTCTAAATTAAGTGCTTTTGCAGAAGGTAACAACAGATGGTAATAGTGTAGGCCCTTTCCTTGTCTTTGGACCTTAACATAGCAGGAGAAATAAATTAGAGCAGAAATGCCTCTACAGATTGGCCAGCTAGCTGATGGACATGGTCCTCCAGACTGCTCTGCTCTTTGAGGAAAAGGGAATCTTATACCATCTCAACTTTGCCATGAGCTGCATGCAGAGAGGCACTTATCTGAATCCAGGTAATGGGCCATCTGTGCTGTGAATGCCTCTCTGCCCAGGTGAAGGCAAAGCTGGGTAGCTCTGTGCTCTGACTGCACCTTTCTTGGGGCCCTGCTTGGTGAGTTAGTGAAGGTATATCACCCATGCTTAAATGCAATCCGGCTTTTGAGAGCTGAGTGATGTTTCCAGCCCTTGGGTTCACCTCAGGTCAAAGCAATCTAATGTGCACTAAAAGTACTGCTGGAAAGCCCTTAACCATTTCATATTGTCTGGGCAGTGGTGGGTAAATTCATTATTTACAGGGAAGAGAGTGTGAGTCACTGGAGCCAACACTAATGATTTACCACGTGTTCAGGCTACTTGTTTCAGGTGATTTTTAATGGTGAGAAGCTGGATTTTGAGCTGGAGGGATATGCACTTATCTTAGACTGGCTTAGACTCATAGCATGATCCCAGAGACTCCAGAAAGGTAGAGAACGGGCTCTGGTAAGATGCATGACTATCTCAAGGAGAGTTTCACAATGCCTGTCCTAAGCGTCTTTTCACAGCTTCAACTTGGAGTCTGTCAATTCCATGTGTCAACTTGGAGACTCTTGATTTAACTATAGCATGGCCCTTGAGGCTGGAGGTGGTCTGGTTGTTTCCGAAGCTTGTTAGCATCCCTTAGTTGCGGAGACTGTGCCATCAAATGGTCTCAGTTCAAATCCAGCAAAGCTCGGAGTGATTTCTGAAACCCTTGGAGATGAACAGATTTTGCACATGATTGACTCCTCTTTTCCAGTGCCAGTCATGGGAAAGGACCTACATGTGAACAAGAAGCAGGCCTACTATTGACAGTTCCTTTCTGGTGTCATATTTTATGCAACAGGAAGGAAAGCTAAAGCTCAAGCCAATTAATTTCCAGAATCTGCATCCTAGCCTGGAGCAGTGCTGGAGTCAGTGCCAAGAGGCTCGACTGCCAGGTCAGTCTCTCCCAGAAGTGGAGATACCACCAGACTCATCTCAAGGGTCTGACCCAACTCAAAGTCAACTTACAAATTAGATTAAGTTGCTTGGAGCCTTGCCTGTGGCAACGACAATTTAGGGCTTGGGTGATACCTCCTCTTCATGGCAGTACAGAATCCCTGAATGGGGAAACCATGGGTGGTAGCAAATTCTCTGTTCCTGCGACATATCTGCAATCCCAAAGCCAGCCAAGGATCCTCATGTTGTGCCCAGTTCAGCATTTGACCCTCCAGCTGCTCTGGTGCCCCAGAGGGCTGTTTGCCATGGGGGAGAGGAGCAGCTGCCTGTGCTTTGTGAAACGTCTGTGTTTTCCCAAGACACCCATTGTCTGTCTGCAGCATCAGCCTCCACCCTACTTGCTCACTCAGCCGTGGCTGATGTGTCTTTAACTAAAGAGGAAGAATAATTTGAGATTTAATTTTATCAACCATATTTCCTGTTTACATCAGTTTGTGGAGCCCCCTCCCCTTATTTTTGTCTTGTGGTTTTGCTGTTGTGCCTTCAGTTTATGGAGTGTCTGCTCAAAAATAATGAAGAAATAGGAAAAAACAGCTTGTTTTGGGCCGGGGAATTAAGATCCTGGGTCAGATGGCTGCTACGGTCATTAACATATTTACAATTTTGCTTAAGAGCCTGGTTTGAGGATCAAGGGAGTTAAGGGTGATTGTCATTGAAATGCGGAGGAAACCTTGCATGAAATTGCCGTTAGTGTCCTATTGTTTGTGGGGGCGAGGGGGGGCAAATGCCCTTCCTTATCCCTGTGCTGGGTGTGTTGCACTTGTCTGCCCCAGTAGATGGGCAGAGGCAGAAGTGAGTGTGCTGAAGGAAGCGACTGAGCTGCAGGGAGGCCGTGCCTGGGCACCTGTCCCTGTGGGGCAGGACCTGGGGCTCCAGGACCTGGAGCTCGCCACAGCCGTGCTGCTGATGATTGTCTGTCCTCACCGTGAGACAACGGTGCTCAGCTGGGCTGGTGAGACAACTGGTCCTCAACAAGATCATCATGGATAAATACATGAAACGTCTAGCAAAGGTCAGTTGCCTCTTTTATAATTGATGGACCCAAGTCTTTTGTATGTGCCATCACGTGTTGTTTGTGCCCTGTGTGGGACACATGTTCTTCAGAACCTGCTCAACACCTTGATTTTTGTGGCTAGTTGTGGTATCAGAAACAGGGTTTGAGGCAGTTTGAATTTTTGGGGTGGATTTTGAGTGCTGTGTTGACGGACAAGGCCTTTATATGCTGGGAAAAAACCCTCTTTAAACATAAATAAGAGAACTCGCTTGCAGCTGGGGTTTACAGTACAACATTCTGCTCTAGGTTGTGGAAGCAGTGGTCTAGTCCTGCTCTGGGACAGGCCTTTTTAGTTCAGATGCGAATTGTTCATTGTTCACCTCTTACTCTTTCGTGCTGTTCAGAACCACTGTTTTCATTCAAGCCTAGTTCTAATTAGTATAATTAACTTAGTACCAAAAATAAAATTATACATAGTAACAGGAAAGAAGGAGAACAGGCTCCCTAGCATGTTTACACTACTGAAAATGCTAGCTACCTTCTGCCACTGCTTTGGTTTCGGTGGGACAAGCAGCAAGACAGCTGAAGGAGGAATGTGAGAAAGAAGCATCTCTGGAGCAGAGGTTCTTCTGCAGCCACCACACAGGCTTCAGCTGTCTGTCCGTTTGGAAAGCCTGCAGCCAACAGCAGGTACAGACAGTGCTGTCTTGAGTGACAGGATCATATCTGCTGTAGCACGGAGTCTGGAGTCTTTGGTGTGTCCTTGTGGGCTGGTTTGAAGCTCTGGAGTGGTTGGGTAATTTCTGTTCTCGGTAGCAAAGTGTTTCTTTTTGGAATGCTTTAAATCAGGACAAAGTCTTCTAAAAGTGGTTTGTGATTTGAGCAGCTTTCTTGTGCTTTGGGAGCCTGGGTGCTTCAGGTCTGTATCTCCTCTGCTCTTTGCAGGAATAAACCATGTTCGGCACTGCTATGACCATTGGTCTGTCCTACGAAGTCGAACAGTGAGCACACAGGGCGGAGGGAGAGTTCCATGCTTCAGTCGCTGACTCTGGCCCTCAAAAAAGGGAGGCATTTAAGCTTCCAAAGATCAAATGGTTTTGTCCTAGACAAGATAGGTTCAGATGTCTTAAATGTCAAGGGATAGCTAAAGTGGTGCTGTTAAGTAAGATGCTGGTTAGGAAAATGTTTTCAGGAAACAAGGATGAGCACAGCAGTATCTATGGGATTGCAGGTGTTAAATCCATTCGCTAAATGACTCATCTCCCAGCTTCTGCGAATTCCCCTTGAGAAAGGTTATCTCAGGTATTGTGCTAATACTTTATTTCCTGGGTATCTGTGCCTCTGGGATCGGGCACTGCACACGTGGGCTGCTTTGGGAGTCCCAGCAAGAGCCAAAATGCATCAGAGCTGAGCCTGAGTGGAGAAGCCCTGATTTTGGGGTTGGTTTTAGAATTTTATCTGTTAACTCAAAGCATCAGAGTGGGCTGACTGGCGTAGGGGAGCTAAACTTCCCCAGGGATTAATATTAAGCCATAGTTTAACAGTCAACAGCTGAGGAAATCCACCTTTGTCTCTGGGAGCCAGCTGCCAGGAAGGTGCATCCGGGCCACCTTGCAAGGGCAGAACAGCCCTTGGCAAAGGGTGGGGGAAAGTCCCCAGCTCTGATTGTCCACAGATAACTGGGTTTGTCTTGTTTTCTGTAATCTACTTGCCCCAGCAGCTTCCTCACAGAGGGGCTCCTGCTTTGACAAAACAGCAGAGCAGCCCCGCTCAAGGAAAGGGCTGTGATCTCAGGTTAGGCAGCTCCTCGTCGACAAAGCAGTGATCGCAGCATCCCCAGGAGCAGCAGGACAAAGGCGCCTGGGCTGGGAGGAGATGGAGCCAGATCCTCGCACGTGGGCACTGCGTCCTCTAAACGAGCTGCCTGTGCCTGGAGCGGGTCTATTTTACAGCTGCTCTGCTCGCTGTAGAGCGATGCCAACCCTGCTGCTGGCAGGCTGTGTCCTCTCCCACATCCCCCTTCTCACCTCCTCCCTTGCCAAGGCAGCCTTTACTGCGCTGTGTCAGATCGAAGGCTCGGCGCCTGTTCAGCTTTTGTTCTCTGTTAGGAAAGAGTGAGGACTGTCAGGACCTTTTTGGCTCTGCCAAGGCCTTTTATGTCCCAAGCATTTCCATGAAAAGACTCCCTCCTGACCACCCTGCCCCCTGACAGCCATTCAGCCCAGCCAACAAGCTTGATATCATTATCTACAAAAGGAGGCCGGTGAGTACCAGGGTCCTCACAGCCAAGTTTGGGAAATCAAAGGCAAATCTCCCAGCAACAGAGAGCTGGCAGAGATGGGGCTGCAGCACAGCGAGCGTGGGCTGGTCTGGCAGCTTGTGTCCCCTGGTTTTCAAAGCACAAAAGGAACGCGCTCGGCGTGGTGCCAGCGCTGGCTTTGTCGGGCCGGGGGTGATCCCGCCTGGGCGCTGGCAGCCCCGTGCAGAGCACCCTGCGGAGCTCGGTGTAGGATAGAGGCTGTTGGATGCGCTCTTAAGTTTCAACAGTCAGGCAAAGCCGTCTCTTTTCAGTCAGTGGCATTTTTAGGAGATGAACTGCTTAGTTTGAGGGAAAATTGTGATGTTTTTGGTCAGAGTGGGGATTCACTCCATATTTCACCTGTGACTTTCCTTTAAAGACTCTGGTTTATGTTCTGAAAATGGCATCTGGTTGCCTTGTCACTTTTAGTTTGACATAAGGTTAATCTGCTTTGGTCCCTACTGAAAGACTTCCTTGCCGATCCGTATTAAAATAAAGAGCTCTTAGGCAGTGGAAGCACAATTTTGAAGGCATTTGTAGAGGTGATCATCAAAAACTTGGGGTCACCAAAGCCTAGAGCAGCCCCTGAGGTCCCTGTGGATCTGCAGCAGGTGATGAATACATAGGAGGGCAGAGCTGTGTGTAACATGGAATGGTTAATTCTAGCACTTTCCCCTCCTATCCCAGTTCGATCCTGACAACACCGGCTACATCAGCACCGAGAAGTTCCGCTCCCTTCTCCAGAGACATGGCTCGGAGCTGGACCCCCACAAGCTGGAGGTCCTGCTGGCCCTGGCAGACAGCAACTCCGAGGGGAGGATCTGCTACCAGGACTTCGTCAACCTGGTGAGTGCTCTGGTTGGCGGGGCCAATGAGTCCTCGGCTCTGCTTAAAACACTGGCTCCTTCTCTCCCTCTATCAACACCCATGTTTTCTGTGTCCCTGCTTCACACACACTCAGCTTGGGCTTGCTGAAGCATTCAGTGGGGACTGAACTCTCAGGCCGAGAGTCAAGTTGCTGCTGATTTATTTTTTCCCAAGGGAAACAAGTTTGCATTGGAAGAAACTGTGGGAGCTGTTTTAAGAGGAGCATGAAGCAGTGGTGACTGCTGGTTTAGAAGCTTTTGCTCTCAGGATCAGTTAGTAGCTGTCACAAAGAGCCATTTGTTTGCAAGCAGAGGTCTGTCAGTCTGGATGTCTCCTATTTTATCTAGAGATTTCACCTCTTCCAGACAAAATATATAGATAATGTGTTGACTTGCTGGGTGGAGTCATATTACACTGCGGTAGGCATCAACAGCAATGGGGGTAAAGTGTTCGTAGGTCATATTTGTTAATCCCAGGTGAGATGTCTCAGACTGCATGAGTCATAATCTGGATGCCTCTCTATCTCTATTAATGAGTTAATTAGTGAAGAGATCTGCCTATTTCTCGTCAAGGCAGTTTGGTGAGCCAACACGGATGTATACATGTGTTCTTAAATGCCCAGGATGGCCTAGAAATATTGTTTGTGAGATAGGTATCTTGAACAGTGGCTGTTCCTGTGGCTTTGCACCATTCCTGCTCCGTCATTCCCCACCTGAATCCCAGCAGATTTACTGCAGCACTAAGAGAAACATGGGTGACAAAGTCAATGAGCAATTAAAGTTAGTGACCTCACAAAGGTTTTGTGAAAAGCTGGACGTGTTCTTGATACAGAGTATAATGATCGGCATCTCTGTGCATTCCTGTGGTCAACATGGGGATTTGGTCCCTCCATTTGTCCTGGTCACTTATGCATGTGTTCTTGGTTTAGAAAGAAAGTGTCTTCTGTGTGTCCTGTCTTTCCATGAATCAGAAAAGCATGATAACAGGGCACAGCTGTCAAGGATCCAGGTCACAACCTCTGTCAGGTCATGGGCAATGTGAAGGTGAAATTACTGTGATGCTGTGACATAGATTTGCTGCATCTGATCAAGCTGCCTTGTTAGCCCCTTGCCTGTATTTCAGTACACAGTAAAATAAATGTAGCAACTATTAAACAGATCACAGTGAGTGTGACGTTTTCCTCAGCTCCAGGTTGATAAATTGTCAATGGCACTCGGTGATCAGCGGTGTATTTATAGTAACAGCTGCTTGTTCTACAGTTGGGTGTATTCAAAGTACCATGCAAGCATTCACTAACTGAGTTGCACAACACTTAGGTAGCAGGAAGCGGTATCGCATAATTTCTTTTACAGAAGTGATGGCCTAGGGCCAGCCAACACGCTGGCATCAGGCTCAGGAATAGAACTGGGCTTTTTCCTCTCTCCTCACCGCACTGAGCCCTGGAGCAGCACAAGCTAATGAGCAGCAGGTGGGAGGTGAAAGGTTTAAATATCCTCCTCCTTTGGGGAATGGGAGATTGTGCCAACTCACACCCACCTGATGTGATTTCTGCAAAATGGCAAATTTTCTTCACTACTGTTGAATAACTCCTGTAAAGAAGCCATTGATTTTTATGTCATCAGTCCTTCAATACTCATCTGCATTTTTTGCATTTTCTGATCAATAGGCAACGCTAATGCCAGAATGTTAAACTACTTACAAATGGCATCTCTCTTCTCACTCCTCTAGTTGCTATTGATTTCTAACATCCAAACTTTCTAGGGCTCCTTTTCTTTTCCCTAGTTTCCTGCTCCCAAACCTACCTTGTGAACTTCATGAGGGAAAGAAGCAGCATAGCTGACACAGAATCACTGTGAAATTAGTGATTTCCTTCCTTTTATAGCTGTCAGTCCTGGAAAACTACATGTGGTGGTGTTTAAGTACATGCTTGTGCTTGGTCACAGCACCAGGAGGGCTCTATTAACTTTGTGGAGATCAGCTTCTAAGAAGTTACATACTGTATTCTTGGGGGAAGGAGAGGTCCTTTAAACCATGGCTTGCTTCGGGGTTTTTTTAAA
Source organism: Patagioenas fasciata (assembly GCF_037038585.1). Taxonomy (NCBI): domain Eukaryota; kingdom Metazoa; phylum Chordata; class Aves; order Columbiformes; family Columbidae; genus Patagioenas; species Patagioenas fasciata. Next base: position 3,650,150 of record NC_092537.1, on the reverse strand, counting down.
AGTACTTAGAAGTGCTTCATAGCACAGTCATGAAGTAGCTATAAATTCCACTTCCAGTGTCTTTGCATGTCCTTTACTGAGCCAGCTGACAGCCTGCATAGAAGGCTTCGGTGAACAAGGCTTTGCAGGAACCATATATAATTATTTATTACCTGAGCCACTAGGAATAGCAATAAAGCCTAAATCGCCAATTCTCAGGGGAATCCCCAGGCAAGACAAAAGGTTGGCCAAATGAATATCTCCTCTTCCTGCTTCATCCTTGTTCACTTTCTACTGAGTGTTTTAAGCTTAAAGGCTATTGCAGAATAACCCAGGACCTCAGTTCTAGTGTTCTTGTCCGCTGTTTGTCTCTGTCGCTAACCTGGAAAGGTTTGCTGCAGGAAAAGCTGCAGATTTTATAGCTCCATTTCTTCCCCTCTGTGCTTCTAGTTGCTGCACTGCTGAACCAGGGCAGACCCTCTGCCAAACGTCAGGGACTCCCATCCGGAGTCCTCTGGGACATCCTTCAGCTTCCAGTTGGACACCCCTTTAAGTGCTTCCTCTGTCCTTGATTCATGGTCTTGGCTCAAAGTATAGGATTCCTGAGCTCTCTTCCTGGCCTTTATTCAGAGTATAATAATAAATATTTAATTTTAAAAGGTTTGAAAATCTCTCTACTTCCGTACTTGATCTAGTATTATGCTATTATGAGTAAGGAGGAGGTTTTCTCGGAGACAGATGAGAGCGGTCGTGTGATTGTGTCCTTATCCAACTCTCAGTTCTCAATACATTAAAACCGCTACTGAGGTGCAAAGTTCTTACTTCAGGAAGCAGTTCCAGGAGCTGGATACCTCTCCTGACAAATGTACCTCATGCTTCCTTCATGTTGTTTTCCTTCCTGTTTTGGAGAAAACTGATGATTTGTAGTGTTCCAAGAGCCACATGCATCTTCTGAGCAGGTAAAAAAGCTGCAGAGGGCCAGGTGAGTATCTTGAGACTTAATAACTGCGATGCAAGAGCTGCTTTTGGAGTGTGTTTAGATTGGACATTGATCTGAGTCCATTAAATACTGGCTACACATCGCAGCAAAAGAGAGAACTTTCTTCCAAGTGAGCTACTCTGGCAAATCATCATTATGCCAGTTAAAGTGGAACTTAGCATAGAAATTTCCATCCTTAACCATGATTCCTCAGCTGTTTCCAATCATATAGAGTTGGAACTTGAAAGTACAATGTCAACTTAAGTGGTCATTTTCATTGTGTATGTATCTAAAACATATACTTGCGTGGGAAATGTCGTGAAGATATTTTTTTAAAAATTGCTTTGGAAAACTGAATCTGGATTCATTTGAGTTGTGGAACCATTCCCAGCACCAACGGAAAATGGAACTAGTGTTGGGGGGTTTGAAGTTTCAAACTCGCTCTGTTTTGACACAATATTATTTAACCACAGTGTTAGTCTTGTCTTGTAAACGATGTTCTTGCAATTAACCTTGGAATCTGAATGTGGTTTACTTTTTCTAATGGAAGTGCTGGAAGGTCTAAGTCTGACACATTTAACAGGAGTCCAGAGAAAACCTTGAGCAGGGAATACCCCTGCAACGACCAGCGTGATTTATTTGGTCTCTCCTGCCTCCAACTTTTCTTCAGTCCCCTGAGGAAACCACTACTTCGTCAGAGCAAATCAGGATGTTGATATTTGCTTTTTTTCCCATTTGATACTGTTTGGGAAAGTGCTCCCAGGTTGGCTCAGAGGATGTGAACATCTGTGACAGATGAACTTGATGCTGAGATATGCGTTTTGGGAGAAGTAGTCTTTACCCACATTAGCATTTTGTAGAAGTGCGCAGTGAGGGAAGGAAATAAATGTGAATCTTGAAAGCAAAATTGATTGGAAAGGCTGCATTTGTAAGTAAAGTGGGTTATAAAACTGGAGCTGACAGAGGCTTTTAAAAAGCGTTTGCTAACTTCTGATTTAATGTTCTGTGTCTTGGAGGATCGGAGCTGGAGAGCCGAATGCATTACCTATCACAGTGTTGTACGTGTTTTAAAAAGCTGTAGCCTAGCCTCGAAGATGCCAGTGCATAATGGGCAGAAATCCATACTTTTCAAAACCTCCTGAGTGAGGCTGAATAAAATCCATGGAAAGTGTACTGTGCCCCACACAACCACGAAACTGGAGATGAGGAAATACTACATGACTTGGCTATTGTTTATCTGGGGCAGCAATAGTAGTGCAGATAGCCAAGAAACCCAGAGAAATTGGTCTGTAATGGGAACAGACAGTTGCCCTTGTGAGTTACAGATTATTTGAGACTAGTTCTGGATTGGCATGTGTTGTGAACAAAAGTGGGGCTTTGTATTTTGCCAGAGTTTGGCACTGTCCCACACTAGACGATAAGAACTCTTATCCTAAATTTTGACATTTTCAATGTTGAAGACAGGTTCAGATCTAAGTAGGAAAAAATTTTCCCTTCTGGCAGATGTACCAAACCCATCCTTTGAGCAGAGCTGTAGCATAAGCCTTGGTTTGTTTTGGTCTGGGAACACCAAAGGGCGGAGGTGGCAGTGCATGTTTACCAGTTGTGTCAGCTTGGCCGTTTTGCAAAGGAAATTTATTTCTCTCTGCATAATAACCTTTTGCAGGCATGAAGGACTAAGGGAATATGTTGTCCCCACTGCCACCTTCATTCCCCACATACTGTTTGCTGTACCCATCTGCCTGCAGCTTTAATATCATGCTCATTAAAGAAGCCTCAGATCAATTGCGTGAAGAGAAGTGGGGTGGGCTGCCTTGAGCTTCCTGGAGCTGTAATGATGTGCAGGCCAACAATGGGACCAATGTTCTTTCAGCTGATGATTAAATACTTAGCTCATAAATACCAATATTATGTAATTCCAAAATCAAGTCAGAAAATTATGACCATATGGGGGAGACTCTGGGAAAATTTGAGTCTTCTAAAATAGGCTTCTCATCAAGAGATGGTGAGAGCAGCAATAGTGACTTAATGCTCTGACTCTCCTCATGCCCATCACCTCCTAGTCTGAGATTAAAAGCATCATTCAAAGGCCTGTGGGGTTATGTGTGTGTTTGAGCCCTGGCAGTCACCTGTGCTGCCCCTTTGGCACTTGTTTCCCCTTTGGTGTGATGGGCAATAATTTCACGTAGGGGACCAGGATGTCTTCTCACTGAGATGCCTCATTTTAACAGGTGCTCAGGATGTCCAGTCATCCACTTACTGGATTGTGGGGCTTCTCCGTGTGCGTAGTAGCTCCAGACACCATGTCCCTGCCTCATCTGGGTGTAAAACCATTTCAAGGCATTTAGAGGGAACCTGGACCTTCTTTCCATATCATCTGCTCTAAAGGGGGCCTGACAAATATTTTTATGTTCCTACTTGAGTTGGCAGGAGATTTAGTTAGTGCTAAGAGCTCTGAAGAGATAGAGTTGTAAGGCTTTTAATTTTTGGGTGAAATTTGGCTCCCACTGACACAGCACAGGCTGCAAATGGAAGGCTAAGGAGGGTTGGGCAGCTGCTTGGAGAATGGGCTGTAGTGCCATCACCTCAGATGGCCCCTTCGTCTTCCTGCAGTGATTACTGTGTTTTAAGCAGCTTGGTCCAGCTTGGAACAATTACCCAGCTGCCTGGGCACTGAGAGCACAAGCTCTGGGCTGTGCTGTCTTTGGGATATTAAGCAAAACCAGAGTGATCCAAGACAACTAGAAGCCAATGCTGTTGCATGTCATTTCTTATTTGGTTCTGTGAGACTGCTGGTGTTTCTGAGATCAGTCAGCAGTTCTTTCAGAAGAAGGACCAGTTTGTTGCATTCATTTTGCTGTCTTTTACTGTAAAGGGTCCCGTGCAGTGGTCTCGATACACAGTTATCCTTTTGAGCCTTCCTGCCAAAGATTCAGCCACTACAGACAGTGACTCTAATGCAGCAGGTTTGTTTGACATCAGGGCTAATTAGCAATTACCCAAATCTTGGAGCAAGCTCTTTCAGACCTGATTTTCTTTCTCCCTCCTAAGCAGGCTAGGCATGAAATTCCATCTGCCTAATTTGCAAATGCAATTGCTTTATTATGCATCCAAATTGGGAGTGTGTATGCTCAAAAGATAGATAGCTAATTCTATGATGATAATGCATATACAAATTAGCTGTGTCCTCCAAAGCCTGTGCCATCTCAAAACGTGCCCCCTGTGAGTATAACTGTTTTAAAAGAGGAAATCCTTTCCTCTTGCAAGTTTACAGCAGCTAAGACAGCCTGTCCACCAGTTTAGTTCATTGTTTTGCTGCTGTTGCTCATACAGTTTTGTTTTACAGAAAGGGATAACTTTCTTTGCCCAGAGCTGACTCCTGCCAACAAGGACCAGAACACAAGGGTTAGATGTTGTGAATGTACCTGCTGCTACATTCAAGAAATTTTCTGCCCCAAGAGATGGCAGGTGCAGGGAAGTATGACAGAGCAGGGAGAGCTGAGGGAAGGAGAACACGGGAACGGGGATCGTGATAACTGATGGTGAACACAGTGGATGGAAAACTGAGAATGGGGCAGAGAGCTCAGCCCAGTGCTTCAGCAGCCTCTGCTCTGCTTTGCCAGTGTTTTGCCTTGACCTTTCTTATTTGCACTGTACTAGCAAACCCTGGTACTGCTTCTCCTCAGAGCATATGTAGATTACCCCATGATCATGCTGAGATTTGGTTCCTACAGCTCCAACCTGGTGCTGCCGAAATGGCACTGATCTCCCTGTATGGTTGAACCAGGGTTTGCTTTGTCCTCAGCGTTTCTTCCTTTTCTTTTTGTCCAGATGAGCAACAAAAGGTCGAATAGTTTCCGCCAAGCCATCCTTCAGGGGAACAGGAGGCTGTGCAGCAAGGCGCTGCTGGAGGAAACGGGGCTGAGCCTTTCGCAGAGGCTGATCCGGCATGTTGCATATGAGACCCTGCCACGAGAGATAGACCGCAAGTGGTACTACGACAGCTACACCTGCTGCCCTCCACCCTGGTTCATGATCACCATCACTATTGTAGAGGCGAGTACCGTAATGTCCTCCCTCTGGGAACTCACCCCACACTGCCAGAGGCTTTGCTGGGACATGAACAAGGGCTAGAGTGGGACTCAGACTGAGACAAGGACAAGCACAGAGCTGATAGCCACTTTGGCTCACCTTATGCATGTGTTTAACTGGAGACTGTGATCCTATATGTCTCGAAGCATGGTTATTAGTCATTGAAACAATTTGCATATGAAACTACAGAATTTGGGAAACTATAGCAGAACTTTGAGGAGAGAAAATCTCAACATTTCTAGGGAAACTGGTAAGTCAAATAACGGAATTAGAAGAAAAATTCCTATGCAGTTAGTTCTGTTCTGTGAATGGAGAGAAGTGGGGAATAGAAACTAGATTAAATATTCTGACCTGCTCATCTGCTGCCCAAATGAGATGTTTGCACAGTTGCTGAGTAGTGCACTGGAATAAGCACAAAGAAGGATATAATGTGGCACTGATCAGCAGGGTGCTGAGTTCCTCTGACTCAGTGGCTGATGTGTTACAGAAAGCCACACACTGAATTATACCAATGTGTTGAAGGTTCCTCAATGCAAGGAACTTTCATGTTGTGTGAAGCTGCCAAATGGGAGGAAAATTATTGTACATTTGACTTTCTTCTCCATGATTTTGAGCTACCAAGTGCTTTTCAGCCAGAAAAGGCATTTGCTAACCAAGAAATCTCCCTGCTCTTCTAGGTTGCCTTTTTCCTTTACAATGGAGTGGTATTAGACAGATTCGTGCTGCAAGTCACCCATCCCTTATACCTCAAGAACACATTACTTTACCATCCTCAGCTCCGTGCTCAGGCTTGGAGGTACCTAACCTACATATTCATGCATGCAGGGTGAGTACTTGCAAACTGCAGAGATTCTCCTCAGTTCAGGTTCCCCAAAGAGAGGGAGGAAGTGCAGAATCAGCTCAGAAATCAATTTTTAAAAATCAATTTAAAGCGCATATAAAAATCTGAGGTTGTTGTGGAGAGTTGGCAATGTGGGGCAAACCTTCGCAGCTGTTTGAAGGGAGGAGGCAACATAAAGGACTTAACATATGCTGCTCTTCTTCCCAGCAGCGTTGGGACCACACCTCCCTCTTACTGTGCACTTCCCAGTGTGTGCTTCCGAAAACTCACCAGACTGTAGCCCAGTGTCCCTCTCGAGAAGCTGTGCAAGTGCCAGAACAAGCCTGAAAAGGTGTTGGACTGGTGTTTAAAAACTACGTGGTGCATTCTTGCTAGACTTCCTGGTTGAGGTTGGAAAAGTCAATGAAATTCCCTGTGCCTATGGTATGTCATCACTTAGTAATGTCGTCCCTTCTGTAGGGACTGAGATAATGCCTACAAGCCTGAGTCAAGATTGAACTCCCATTTTGTACACACTGTACAGACACCAGTGTTCCTGAAGAGTTGACAGTCTCGACTGACCAGATAAACAGAGAATGGTCCATCTAACGCAAAATGAAGGTGCACAGTAAAATGAATCCTCCTTCATCCTGTGGGAGGTATGTAGCAGACCTGGGACAAGAATAAAAGACGTGGGGATTCTAACTCTGTGCTTCTCGACTTGGCTAGTCCTCCCGAGATTCAAAGAGACTTAGTTGTGTGATGTTTGTGATGCCATGGTGATGAGTGAGTGTCAAAGGAAAGTTCATCCCTGTACAAAACACCCTACCCCCTCTGGGTAGTTTCTCAGATCATTATCTTCGCACATTCCTGGCAGATAATTGCAATTTTCTTTAATTCTGTCATCGAAAAATCACAACAAGGTTTTTAGCAGTAGTTTATAGTTTGAAAGTGGATAAAGACCATTTGTTCTTAAACAGAAAGCCTATATTCCCATCAGTCAATGTTCTTCTATGAAAGGCCAGAAAGATGAAGCTGATCTTTTCCTTTTTCTATGTCTCTGATGGAAGACATGCTGATATCTCTTCTCTGCCATGAAGTAACTGCCTCCATGTGTAATTGCCCTTAAGCACGAGGTGTGCCCCAGATCTCTGGATGAAAGTCACAGAACAGATTCGACCCAATGGGAGAGTAGGAAAAAATTTATAGATGCAACTTTTTTACAAGGCAACATCTGTTCTCTGCATGCTAAATCCCTCCAAAAATCCATTGTGTACAAGTTTCAGTCTGCGGTGGAGACTATTGGGCTTAGATGTGAGGCTGGTTACGTAAAATGAGAATTGGAAATTTCCATTGCTGAGGATGTGGGTAAAGCTAGGCTTGTGAAAAGGAAGAAACACTTGGTTCTTAACTGATGTTAGCTAATTTGTATCTGGGTCTTCTTCTGGTGGTGGTGGTGTTCTACTATCTCACTCATGTAACCGCAAATTGCTTTGGGATATATTTGAAGAGAAGCACCTGCATAGGAACAATTTTTGCAGCATTTCAATTTCTTCCTGTATCACCTGTGCCAAGCTTTCCTAACCTGTGCAAGGTGACCCTTTCCTGTAGCAGGCAGAACTCTGGCATTTCTTCACACTTACTGCCTGAAAAGTGTCTCAGGTTTATTTCACATTTGTGGCTGGCTCGAAGATGAGCAGCGAGGAAGGTGTTTTGCAGGAGACTCATTGTTTTTGTGATGGATTCAAAGTTTTGTAGCTACGTAGCCTTCGAAACAATGGAGAGTCCCAATGGGACAATAAACCCCGTGATTTATCTACAGTATCTGAAGTTAGGCTAAACGTTCATTTATTGCTAACTTCTGTGCACTAAACTCCTTTGATATCAAGAGAACAGATAAATCTTGGAAAGGTAATAACATTTGTTAGTGGAAGCCCATTATTCTCCTCTCATTTTCAAATGAGGAGCTAACACAATGCCATGGGGTCTATTGTTATCCTGCTTCCAGCTGAGACTTTAAAATGGTAATGTGGCCTGCTCCTTAATTTAGTACTCTTAGTCTGTTTTTTTGAAGGGCAAGTGACAGCCAGAAGGTGTCCATGAAGACAGCAGTTGCTAAGGCCTGGCTGGCTGTGCCTCTAGAAAGATTCCAAAAATGCATGTTGGTCCTGACGGAAGGAGCTTTGTCAAGGGCTGAAAAGGCAGGCGAAGTTGTAAATTCTGCCCTTCTGCTTTCATGGAAAGCAGACGTTGATTATCTGGGGCCCACGCATTTGTAACACTGCCATAACTAATGACTTGCATTGATGCTCAGTCCCATTTGTTTGGTCCCGGGGAAGGAGAAAGTCTTTAATAAATCAATGAAATTGTCATTTCAAGAATGATGCATTCCGCACTGGCGAAGGCTAATTATATTTTATGGGTGCTTATTGACTGTGGAGCCTTCAAAGCTCTTAGCATGATGGGGAGAAGTGAATGGGATTGCTCCTGGAAAGTCTTTTAAGAACAGCTGTGAATCAGGGCAGTCAGTTTAGAGTCTAGGATAAACTTTGTGAGCTCTTACAAAAGCTTCCTTTGAAAAATAAGACCCAGTGCTTTGTGTGGAAATGTCAGGTGCTGCCTCATGATGTTGACTGTGTGCCAGCCAAAGCTGCTTCCCTCCCCTCTGTGAAAGGGCACTTGGATGGTTTGACTCTTTTCTGTGATCTCAGTTTGACCTTTGCTGGTTGCTCCTGATTTAGTTCCTAAGTTCTGTGAACACGCAGGATCAGAATGGGTGCCAGAATGTGCCTGTACCCAGTGGCTTCAAAAGTCTTGAGCAAGGTAATAAGAACACTCCATTACATGCAGCAGTTTCCCATTATGACAAATTGCAGTGCTGTGTGTCTCGTGCAGGAGATAAATTTATCCTTGGAGAGAAATTCGGTGGAAACAAACCTATTAAGATATCCAGAGAGGACTGTTTCCAGCAGTATCATTTCTAGCAGTTTTTTTCTGGTCCAACTTTAAACTCTTTTTTATGAGACTGTTCTGTCATTACTGCATCTCACCATCAGTATTTTTCTCTGATGTATATGGGAAATTGCTATGGTAACATGAAGAAAGACCAAGACAGTGAAAATGCATATACCTTAAACCAAAGATTCCTAGTGGCTGTCTGAGCAATCCTTTTCTTGTATAAACCATGACATAGATTTTCAGTGCAGTAGCTATTTTGCACTCTTTCCCCCCAAAGATGCTGGCCTTCTGTGTTAAAGGTACCGTTGTGTCATTTAGGCTCACCTGCTTTGTAAGCAGACTCGGACACTCTCCAAACAGGAAGCATGAGACCCCTGGTCCAGCGTGGTGTGGCCCTTTGCTGAGGTCCCAGCCCTGGTAAATCTCGGACACCAGCACCGTGTTGAGAAGGACGCTGTGCAAGGGCTTGGGGCTGTTGTTACCTATGTGAAGGCATGGGTAAATATTTGTACAGAGCTTTGAAAAGTAGCAAGACGGTTTTGTTAAATACTGTTGTTTAGGACAACAAAGGGCTTGCTTTGAAACTCTTGATTCAGCACAGGAGAAATCTGCTGCACTGGAGTCTACCAGCTAAGCCCATCTTAGCTGTCACACTCTCTACCTCTAGGCTGCAGTGGTCCTGCACATCCTGATGTGCACAGCAGGGTTTATCTACAAGACCAGTCTCAGCCCAACTTTTCCCCATGTTCAGAAGGAATTTTGCTATTGACTATCACGAGAACAAGGGCAGGTGAGCAGAGGCCTTTAAGTGAATACACCTTGTGTCTCACTGGGTGCCTAAACAGAGATAAAAATGCCCTCTGCTTCCTATTCTGACCATGGTCACGTTGAAGCTGGCACAGCAGAAAAGGCTGAGGACCTGACAGCACAAAGAGTAAAGTGGTGTATGTGTTACAAGGCAACAGAAACTGTCTTGGGACTGCTAGGCTTACCTTGCTCTGGACTTAATATCTGCTCCCATCATGGCAGTGTCAGACATGCAGGGAAAGGCTGTATCATTAAGAGGGGAGAAGAAAGGAGCAGGTCAAGTTTCTGGCTTCTGTTCCAGGCTCTGCTGCCATCTTGCTGCTTTTTTGGATGAGTTATTTAACTTCTTCAAACCCCCTGTTTAAAAAAAACAAAAACGATAACAACAGAAAAAACAACAACAAAGCCAAACAAACCCCCAAGAAAAAAAAGTCTCACTAAGAACCAAACCTACTAATGAGATCTGTGTCTGGAAGGACCTGGATGGATATAAAAAAGATAATGAGCAGTAGGTAGGGAAGAAACATCATAGCTCTGTCTGATTTTTTAATTCTTTTTCAGGAACCACTTTTTTCCCCAGTGTTACAATCTACTTTCATGAAGGAGGTGCTATTTGATTTGCTTTCCAAGACATCTCTGTCTCAAGGGTAGAGAAGGGAGACAAAGACATAGAAAAGAGGACAACTGTTGTTTTTCCTTGCCGCAGGATAGAACACCTTGGACTCAATGTTGTCCTTCAGCTCTTGGTTGGGGTTCCCCTGGAAATGGTGCATGGAGCTGCGAGGATCAGTTTTGTGTATGTTGCTGGAGTTGTGGCAGGTAGGTGACACCTCTGGATGCCCCAGATGGAGAAACGTGTGAAAATGGTCTGTGCTGACTTTTGTGTAGGAGAAATGTTTTGTGACATTTGGGTGTAGGAGAAGAGCAGTTGCTGATCCTCTGTGTGTTGAAATTCTTTTGAAGGCTGGAAGTGGGAAATATGCTACAACTTGACATCTGTTTCTAACTAGCCACAGGCTCTGTGTTTAGGAGATCTGCTAAAAAGGCATCAACAACCTGTTAGTTTAAAATAGCCTTCCTTTAGATGGTCTTTCTGAATGTGGAGGTTTTGCTGTTCCTTTCCTCTTGTGTCTCATAAAGGCCCAAAAGAAAAGTGGCATCACAGGCATCCCTGCATGAAGAGTCATTTTTTTTCCCCAGGTCCTGTGCCAGTTCTTCCTCCATTTGTCCTGTGCTATCTGCTTTCTACAGCATGAGTAAGCAAGAAGTGTTTGGAGGTTCTGAGCAGTGCACAGGAATCTGAAAATTCATTTAATCATGAAGCCAAGGGGTTTGATTGATTTTTAGTTTGTGCTTTATGGCTTTTATTTGTTTGGCATTTCTAGCAGTTTGGAGGTGATGGAAGTTAGCTGACAATAGATCAACATCTAATCAAAACATGAGGAGGGTGTGAAAACAACCAAGGGCTTCACAGTGGAAGTTGGACAATGATTGACTGGTTTATGGTAAATTTTTTTTTCCAGGCATTTAGTTTTATTTTTTCCATAATGAGCAGATAAAGCCTTTGTAAAATGGGCTGCATTGGCTACTAATAAATTCTGCATTCCAGTAGAGAGACTGTGCAAGGAATAATTGGACTAGGACACAGGACTAGGTGTGGTACAAACACCACATTATTTCCTGCAGAGAAAGGAGTTAGCAGACCAGCTCTGCTGTCCCTTGCCTGTTACTTTAATAAGCACTAAAGTGGTCCCCAATCTACAACTTTCCAGACATTAGCTTTTCTATATAGATACATCTACCACACCCCAGGGCTTCATTTATATGTTTGTAAATACGCATCGCACATCTGTGCCAGGTAAGCGAAGGAAGCAAGCGTTGAGTCTGCTGCAGTTGAGCCCAGGCGAGAGCTCTGATTGCCGCTGCCTCTCGGATTCCTGTGGCCGTGGACTTGCTGGCAGGGTCTGCAGAGCCAGGGGAAGGTTTTACTGGGCGTTGGGCTGGGCTTAGCACCCAGAGCTCTGAAGGCTGTAGTCAGAGCCTGTGTGAAGCTCAGTAGCCCACCCAGCACTATTGATTCATTTCTGTTACACAAATGATCTCATTTATTTGTCCTCAGGCAAGCTGCCACATCCTCACATGCTTGCCTTTCACACCTTATGACCTATAAATTGTCAAAGTGCCAAATGGAAAGGGAAAACTTCTGAATTACAAATGTGACCAGACAGTCCCACACAGAAAGGCATCCCATGATACCCTTTTTGTTTAGGATGTTAGCCAATTATTAAACATACTTTATTCTTTGATGTGTGCCAGGAGAGAGAGAGAGGCACACTTATGCTGATGATCTGGCAATATAAAGATAACACAACTCCTAAACAACCAGGAATAAGCAGTAAAATGTAGACACAAGCCACAAAGGCCACTCCCTACTTTTATGGGGTTTTTTTCCTCATTAGTCTGACTATACTAAGAAGACATGTTGAGACTGAGATCAAGAGACCGAAGGTATATGCTCAGTGCAGTATCCGAGGACTTAAATGCAAGTTCTTATTACTTGTTTCTTCTCATTAACTTTTTCCTTAATGGCAGTGTTTAAGAGCTGGGAAGAAGGGGGAGGTATCAGCAGAGCTGGCTCATGGAACCTCAGCACTTTCTTGACCCAGAATCAGCTGAGCAATTAGCAAATAAGTTTGTTAGATTCTATGCTACTGAGGACTCTCTCGAGATCTGCCGTTGTGTCTTTTTCCCATTCCTGCTCATCGCAAAGATCTTCATTATCCCTGCCCTGTGGCACCAAGTCTGCCTTTGTCTCTGTCTCTTAAATTTCTGTTAAAGGTTGCAATGAGAGGAGCTTTGAGCAGATCCAAGCCTCCAACTGGGATAAGGAAAAGCAGTGTCTATGTTTGGATCTGTTGTTATTAGTGGTGCCTTTATGTGCTTGACCTGTCTTTTTGCTGTCTTGTGTTTACTGCCTCCATCCAGGTTATTTTTAGCTAGTTTTACTCTGAAGTTTTACAAGTATCAGGCTGTGCTTTGATCAGACACCTGTGCTAAGTTACAAATCCACAGTTCCTTCTTACTGTGCAAATATTTTTCTTGCCAGCATGGGAGCTACTTCTATTTTATCTTCAGGTAAGGAGCAAGACACAGACATTTTTCTATCTCCTGTTTCCTTGTTATTTTAGTCAGTAAGTGTCTTTTTGCAGCATAGGTTTGACAGTATGTTGCTGCCTTGCTTGGCTGGTTTTAAAGTAGGTGCAAAAGAATCAATCAGTCGCTGCCTTGGCAGTACCACAGGACTGAGTTGGCTGCACAAGTCAATCGATTCCACCCTCCCTTCTCTTTATCTGTGTATTACCAACCTGCAGCAATTAGCACAAAACAGGCAGTGGCAGAGATGTAGGGTAGGAGAGAGTGCGTTTATTTGGCTGGCAATTGTCAAAACCCCTTGTTCTTTCTCCCAGGGTCCCTGGCAGTGTCAGTAGCCGATATGACTGCGCCTGTGGTGGGCTCCTCTGGAGGTGTGTATGCTCTCGTCTCCGCTCACTTGGCCAATATAGTCATGGTGAGTACCAGAATGACGGTCTAACCGCTTTGGAAGTGAGCCAGGTCTGGTGGCCCAAGGGGACTGGAAATAGTGCCTGACCCAGCTGTTGGTCATTCAGAGCTTGCCCCAGTTAAGTCTGCTCTCCATGATTCGAATGGTCCTGGAATGGAAATGTTACACCACAGCTGATGGCTTGGTGCCCCGATAACTGGCAGCTTGCCAGGAGAAGCCAAAGAAGCTGGTCATCCAAGACTTACCAGTGTACTCCCAGCTATCGGCTCTCCCTGCAAGGGCTGGCAAATGCTTGGAAAAGAATGAGCTGATGGGCTCTGCAGAAGTTGCAGGCCTGTTTCTGTCTGCATGTGCCATGTAATGTCAGTAGGTACTTAAGGAAATTTAGAATTTGGTGGATTTGTGTGCAGAACATCCCTTATCTCCACTTATAACCCCAGACTGAAGCTGGAGCCTGGGCATATTAGTAATGCATCTTTTTGCCATTTCATCTAATGCGATACTTTGCAAAGGTCAGGAAGTACCAGCATCATCATTCCTCTGAGACCTGGAAACAGGAGCTCGTCCAAGGTCCTCAGCTAGGTGGTGGTAAAGCCCAGCCTATCAGCCTGTGTGAATCCTATGCTGACCGCTGGGAAAACATGGCTTTGCTGAGGGAGGATTAGTGTGTGATGGTGCAGGTTTGCGTGTCTGCCCTGTGCCAGCAATGTCAGAGCAGAATAACCATTAAAATGATGGTAAAGTGTCCTCCATGGGATTTGAGTGGGAAGATAATGCCCATCAGCTGCAGTAGAGACAGGTCTGTTATATGGGTGCTGGAAAATGTGCATGTATGGTGGTACTTGTGTCAAGCCTAATAGAAAACCTTCTATTTAATGCTCATGTGCAGTGAAGGCAGCGGTCTCATATTTTCAGCGTGATTTGTGTTCCCTGCCACTGGGCCAACAGAAGCAGGAGGAAGTTTCCTCTGTCTCACAGGATGGTAATGCAGACACAGGGTTTCTTCACATCGAGATTTGCAGGGTCAGAGTGGGACAATTTTGGCTTGTTTTAGCATCACTTTGGTTTGCATGCAGCATCACTTTGTTTTCCTTGTCTCTTTTCCAGAACTGGTCAGGAATGAAGTGCCAATTCAAACTGCTGCGCATGGCTGTGGCCTTGATCTGTAGTAAGTATTGTGCAATACCTGGCACACACGCAATCCTGCTTTGTCCTTGTCGTAAATGTTCATGCTGATTCAGAGAGTTTTGACTTTGCAGCAGTTTTGGTAGGAACTCGCAGCTGGACCTTCTGGCAACAGAAACCACATCACTCTCAAATGCAGATTTTGGCTTTCAGCAGAAGCGCTTGTAAATGAGGATTTGTTGTTAGCCAGCATCTGTAGCTTGTGGCATTTGTGGAGACCTGGGACCCAAACATCTCGTCTTTGAATTCACAAACAAGCAATGGTTTCACAATGATAATACTTAGGTTTCCTAGAGCAATTCCTGTCTGGGATGGCAACAGCATTATACACACACTAATGAATTATCTTCAGCCACATCCCTAGGGTGACATGATAAGGGAAACTAGGCCATGTATCCATCACAGACAATTGTCTTCAAAGTCTAACTCTTTCTTTTTTTTAATGGTTTTATATAAATTTTGGAAGGTGAATATTCCCCCACCTATCTGCACTCCCATGAACCCAGACACCTTACCAGCCACTGGGGAGACCTCATGTCTGTGTTGCAACCCTTACATGGCCATGTCTTCCCTGTGCTCACCATACAAGGCAGTTTCTCCCTCTCCATCTCTTTAGGGGATGCAGCACTGTCTGCAAGATGGAGTTAAGAAGGGATAGACCTAGGCAATTAATTTCTTTTTCCTTCTTTATTCCAGTGAGCTTTGAATTTGGAAGAGCTGTGTGGCTGCGATTCCACCCCTCCGCTTACCCACCATGCCCACACCCCAGCTTCATGGCTCACCTGGGAGGGGTGATGGTTGGAATCACCCTTGGTGTCATCATCCTGAGGAACTATGAGCAGAGACTCCAAGATCAGACTTTATGGTGGATCTTCCTTTCTATTTATGTCATTTTTGTCTTGTTTGCCATCTTCTGGAACATTTTTGCCTACAGCCTGTTGGATCTAAAGCTACCTCCCCCTCCTTGAAAACGTGGGACAGAAAACTCGAGAGCGGAAGTCATCTGCCAGCTATGTTAAATGAACAAAGATGGAGGATCTATTTTTATATTTTACTTAAGGGAGGATGATTCTTTTGAACACCAGTGAGTGCTGGAGGAGATGCTTAAAGATCTCGCGAAAGAATGGGCTGATCAGTTTGTTCACAGAACTAGCAGGTACTGTAATATTGGCTGGCCTGGAGCCTGTGGTTTCTCCACTGCCAGGGATCCTCTTGGGCAGCTTGTACCTGGGCACTTACCACTTGGTTTGTTAGCACACATAAATATTTTGTATGAGAAGTTTGTATTTTCCAGGTCAATGCTGGAATTATGGCCACTTGTTGAATGAATCTCCTCAATGTTACTGAACGCTAAAAGGGAAGAAGAGCAGACATTTACTAATTAGAGACTCACATGGTATTCACAAGACAGCTTGGGTTTGCTTTCTACAGACACATCTGACTGTTCAGCCATACCAGTGCCACGGTCTAATTACTTGAATGGTCCTGAGATATTTTAGCCTACGGTGACACCTGTCTTGCACACCTTTCAAAGGAATCGGCAGAACTTGATCACCCAAGGCGATGGAGACTGGTCTTCAACTACAGGTCAAATGAAATTGCACTATAAACCTTGGGAACTCTTAGAGTGCTGTGAGCACCCAGCCAGAGGTGACTTTTACTGTGCATGTTTCACTTGATTTATTTTTTTCCCAGTCTGCTGTGACTAGAGGATGTGGCTGGGGTTTCTTTTTTGGGGGATGGAGAAAAGGAGGGCGAATGTTCAGTTGTGCTTTTATCAGCTGACAATCAGGTGCTGTTTCTCACTTTGTTTCTGGCCATGTTGATCTAACACCTGGTCTGTAGCAAGCTCCTAGCAAGGATTTCAACTCTTCCAGCAGGTTCTTACTAGAAAAGGGGGACCACGATCACCCATAGCAGTACAGGGTGGACACTATCTCGTCTACAGCCATACAGTCCATTGGGGGCCAAATCTGTCCACTGAAATAAGTGGAGTTGAATCAGGTTGTATGTAGCACTTGTTTCCCTCTGAGGCAGAAATGGTCTCACAGTCTTACAGTGACCATTGTGAAACTGATAAAACTAGTTTTAAAGTGACAGCTAAATTTTGAGGATGCCTCTTCCTGAGGCAGTGGATGTTCAGGGGCTCCAAGCAACAGTCAGTTGCAATGATGCCTTTTTCTTTAGCATGAGTCAAGCCCAGGTTTTAGCAATCTGTAACTGGTCTGTAGCACAGACCTGGGGACCAGACTGGAACACCTGTAGCACAAACAGTGCTTACAGGGACACTTCTCTGTAAGGTGCTTATGTTATTTTGCTTCTCACTTGAGAGAGCTGTCAAACTATAGTCCAGGAACATGGATGCCCTTCTTTTCTCCCCCTTTACCCACCTCATTTGATGGCCTGGATAATGCAGCTGTAGGAGTCTCTCTAGACTAGCTCCTTTCTTCCTTTCTTCTGTTTGCATACAGGTGCTCAGGCACCAGCCACCAGAGCCTTCCACAGCACATCTCATGGGCACTATAGCAGTTGTGTTTGCTCTCTAGCAAAATGTCTCTGTATGGTGGGCTTTATTCTCTCAGCTGTGTAATCAGTGCTGCCAGACGATGCCACAAATTACTAGTAGGAGTCTGTCTGTCTGGAGGGGACATTCACAAGTGCTTACGAGCTGCCCCCTTCTTTGCCACTTATGCAAAAAATCTCTCTGATCTGGAAGGGTGAAGTTCTGCTCCCACAGAATGCACTAGTAGAACTCCTGTTGCCTTGGGGGAAAGGGAGCGTGGACAAAATAAGTGTTTCTACAGTCTAGAATAAGCCTTACCTGCAGAAGAAACAGTATTTGCCACCTTTGTGTACAGGAATGGGACCTCTGAGGGCGCCTGCACCTTTGCTGTTCTGTGTGGCTGATACACTGCTCATGCACCCTCAGATCAAGGAACAAGAGGAAGGGACAAGGGTCAGAGCATTTTGAAGAAGGGGATTGGTTCCCTGTGCCATTTTACCTCTGTGGTTTGGGTCCAGATGTAAGCAGTCATGAGAGTTTACACGCATCGTTTCAGGTGCTGGCCCAGTGAGTTTCGTAGCAGTGGAGATCATCTCCGTGGAGAGCTGGGAGAACACTGACAGACACATGATTAGCGTGTAAGGAAGACATTCCTTTCCTCACCTATTTCTAAGCCTTTCTGATTACAGATGCCTTTAAACAGAGGTGAGCGGAAATGGGAGTTCCCCTGGAAGTTTTAGGAAAACTTTAAAATTTAAATCGCAACAAAACACAGATTACTTTGCCTATAACCTACCAGAGTACATTATGCACTGATTGACTTTGATTTCTGGTTTCTCAACTGAAAGCTATTTAATGCCCATCAGTTTCTCCCCAGGAAGGGTTTCTGTGCCTGCTGGTGATGTGCTCTGGGGTGAAGCAGCATGCTACAAATTCAAGACCCACAAGTTTCTTCATCAGTCTAACCCTGGCCAAAATATTTTTGCCTCTGCTCAGTTGTGGGAGGGAGCTGGTCAGAGTAATCCAGACACCCTTCGGTCCTGTATCCATAGATGAACATAGTTTACATGAACTGATTGGAAACAGGTCTGAGGTTGAGCTTGTGACTTGTTCTTTTAAACTGTTGTTCATCTCTCTGTCTTCTCTTCTGTGTCCCCATACCCTGTCTGAGCAAGTCTACAAGCAACCCTGGGGATCTGAAAGGCCAGATTTTAAAGCAGTACAAAATGTGTTTTGGGTGAATAAATCAAACTTTCTCACATCCCTGCTCATCAGAGCTGAAATCTCTCCCCATACGTAGAGCGGGTTGTACATAAAGCCTGTTGTCTTCTAAGAATATATCAGCTCACAGAGTCGGGAGCAGCACAAAGTGCTTAAGCTTTTATAGCTATTTTTTTTTTTTTTAATCACTAAAATTACACTGTGAAACTTGTTTTTACAGAGTATCAAGAAATCTAGTTATGTTATTTTCTAATGCACCCAGGAACGCCACAATACTGCAGCACCAGAGAGCTAATAGCAACCAGACTTTCCTTTTACCTCCAAATGTCCTTGAGGCTGCTGGCTTATGTCAGAGTTGCAATATTTTCCATCCTGCTCATTTGTGGTTCCAGTTTGTCACAACAGCGTGTTCCTGAAGGAGCCATCCACTGAGGGACCGGGTTTGGTGATTGTTCTGGTTTTATTTCAGCTGCTGCCAGGATGTCACGTCAGTCGGGTAAAATGTGAATCTATTGAACCTTATGGATGTGCAGCACTAGAGCAAAAGGCAAGGACTGTTGTCAGTGTGCAGGTTTGAACAGTGCATGTTAGAAGGAGTTATTTTTAGCTTTTGCCCTCGAGTGAGGACACAACACCTGGACTTCCCATTTAGTACGTATTTTGTAGCACTGGTCCAGAGAGGACGGGTGTAGGGAGCAGTACTGCAGACTGGAGAGCCTGGGGTGCTGTTGCGGAGCTCCTTCAGGGACACCTGCCGGCAGCAACTGCTGACAGTGAGAGCTGGTTAGAGAGGAAAACAGTGCATTGTGCAGCTCTGTGAAGAAAGAATCACACGTAAAACAAAACCCAAGATTGTTTAAAGGTAAATGTGTTTTTAATGTTGCCATTAATCATTGGCTCTTAATTGGAAAAAGCTTCCTAATGAGGTATTTCTGAAATGCCAGTAGTAGTACAGAAAACTTGTGTTTCAGGGTACTTTACAGCACAGAGCACAAAATATTCCCCAGGCCTGATTTAAGTAGCAAAAGTACCTTATTTTCCAGTGAGCTTAATAGATATGTTAGTCACTGTCTCCTGACTCCCCCCCAGTGTCTGTCTAGTTTGCAAATAAGCTCGATTTATGCAGCTTTTCTTTTGCTTACACTGCTAATGCTAACAACACATCCAAGTGTTAAATACAAAGCACTAAACAATGTAATTTTCTGCCTTAAAATACTGAACAAATGATACTTTCCCGTTAAGGGCTAGTAAAGCAAAATTATATTTGCAAGGTAAGACGCTATGGTGTATTTCCAAATATTTTTGTATTGTGTACATTCTGTATATTTTTGTTGTAACAATATTATTTGAGCGCAGAATCCATTAATTTTTTTTTTCTTTTTAAATAAAATTGAGCAGGTCTGCATCACATTTTTTTGAGTGGCGCTGCTTTCCTCAAGAATAAAAGTCTGAAGGAAAACATTATTACTTCGCAGAGCTCCTGCAAATGAGAGAATAAAGGGTTTATTTTCTTTCAAACTACTTTTCTTTTCTGACCTGTCCATGTTATGTGCCACCTCTGCTGTCCACAAGATGCTTGTGGCCTCCTGCATGTTACACTAGCAGCAGTGAATATAGGGTTTTCAACAGGAGACATCAAGGACAACATTAATTTGTAATTGAATGTAACACACTCTTAATGTGTTTTATTGTAAACCTTATTATAGGCTCAACGCAGTGGTGTCACAGGAAAGCATTCAGCTTTTGTCATGGCGGGGTACAGCACTGGCAGAACAAACTAACTGAACGGTGTTAGTAAGGCTGTCGCTGTTTCAGGAAAAGCTGTTCCGTGCCCTGTCAGGCGCTCAAACACCCTCTGCTGCTGCTCCAAAAATAAAAACAACAGGGAGTTCTGCTTGTATGGAGTTTGCAGGACAGTCCTCGCTTATGTGGTCACTCAGAGCCCTCGAGAGTTTCGATTCCAGCTGTAGGCAAAGATTTTCTCCAAGTATTCTGCTGCCTAAATGTCCTATGATGTGGGTAAGAATTCATGTTTTAAAGTCTGGATAATTAACTTGTGAACTTAGAAACTTCTTTGGAAATTGAAGTAAACTATTAATTTAAAGGTAATACTTAATCTGTAAAATTTCAGGTTTAATTCACTATGATTGAACAACATATGATTATTTACAGTTATGCAAAATGGGTTTAAGAACATACAAAGGTGGGCTTGATCACAATGCAAATACAAACTCATTCCTAAAACTCTGGTCAGTCTTAAGGTAGTTGTTTCATACCAATTAATAAGTTTTTTATCTACTACCAGAAGAACAAACTGAAAGACTGAAAATTAGCTACAGACTTGTTACCTATGTTCTCTTAAACAAATACTATTAATTCATTTGCTGTGATTTATCCATGTTTGTGCTTTTCTATACATTAAAACAAAAGTAACCATATCTTAATGATTAGACATGATAATCTTAAAGATATTTAGAATATTTAAAACACTGAAACGCTCACCAGGTAAGAGTTGGTTTTGTTTGGTTGTTTTTTTTTGTGTAATGACTGTAAAAACCAAAAGTCAGTATTTCCTCAGAAAAGGAGCGAGTCATTTGGAGAATCTGGTAAGCACTGACAACTATGCAGAACTTTGTATGATCTGATATTCACACATTTAAAAAAAGTCATACTACTTTCTCCAAAAAAAGAGAAAAGTCAGATGAAACTGCAACTCCGTTTTAACTTAGGTAATACTTTTTAAATTAAAATGCCTGCAAGAGTGTAACCAAGCTACACAGAAGAAATTAATGATTTATACAATACCCTCAAACAAGTACAGAATAATTAAGAGAATTTTAAGCCACTGATGTTTCTCTCATGAATTCCTCAAGGACGGTCACTACATTTCTGGCTTCTGGCATTTCTGCATGTTCTACTTTAACGATCTTCAGAAGGATGTCTCCGCTGCCGCAGTTCTTCAGAAACATGTAACACTTGAACAAGGCGTAGTGGTTCATTTCAGCCTGGCGGATAAACCTCTTCAGGTTGTTAATGTCCTGTATAGCCTGGGAAAAGAGTAACAGGGTTTTCTCATCCTTCTATATAGAAAGAAAATATCCTATCACATGGAAAAGTGAAGGAAGAATAGCAGGAGAAGCAAAAGCATTTCCAAGAGGAATTTTATATTACTAGTCAAGAGTAATGTAAGAATTGAGAACTATCTTTGATGCGTGCTACCACTGTTGTTGTAATGATGCAGAATATGGGGACAGCACAACCCGATAACGCCCGAACTTGTATCAAGAGTTCTCCTCGTCTATTATGAGAGATCACCTAAGAAGTGCTAAGTACTGAATCTATATTACCCAGTTAGATGATACTGTGTGTGCACAGCTCAAATTAACAGCATTTTAGTAAAGAAAAAAAGTGGGGGTTATTTTCAATGTGAGAAAATGCCTTTGGAGTACTCATTGAAGAAACTTACACACTACTTTACATTCTGGTCTTGTCAACTACAGTAAGCCACTCCTCAAATTAAACTTCCAAGTTAATCAGTTAATGAGGCATAGACACCGTAAATAACCTAAAACTTTGCTGCAAAAAAAGTATTTGCTCCCTCAGTAACCCTGATGTCTTCTCTAAGTCATTAATATATATGAACAGGTACCTTCAATTTAAAGTTTTCCAAAATTTGCCGGAAGAGAAACGGATTTCCACCTTCAGCACCATTCACAAAAGCATGCATCCAGTCCTCGCAGAATCTGTTGCTTCCTGTTAAATGTTCGGGAACACAGAGAAAGTAAATGAGCTTAACATAATTATACAGCTGCATTCACCTGTTTTAATCACTCTCACATAACAACTGATAATGGTATACCTATCCTCAGCTACTTCTAGTGTCCACAACTCTCGGCAGCTGAGCGAGACAAGCAGGTAAGGTGAAGAATTCCCAGCTGTAATCTCACCTGCGTTATGCAACTGAGGCTGAGGTCCAGTGCAGTCTATAATGATTGACTTGTGCTGTTCCTCGGTCATGGCGATACACAAGGACGTCATTGTTCCCTCCTGAACAAGCCCTTGGAGGCTGGCGGCTGCCAGAAACCTTAGACAAAAGCTCTTGTGAAGGCTTTGCTCCTTCACAGCTCCCGAGCAGCAACAACAGGAGGGCACCATGCACAAAAGCCAACTTACAGGTTCCTCAGACTCAAAGTATCTTTACCTGCTAATGTCTTTTTCTGTTCTTTCATCTGCATTTTTTACTTCCACAGGAGTGTAACTCAAAGCCTTAAAGCAAACAAACAAACAAGAAAAAATTTAGATACAACTTCGATAGTACTGCTGTTGCTATACAGCAGTTACTAGCAATAAATACATGATATGGTACTTTAAAAATGGTTCTTTTTAGAGAAAGGGTAGAGCTAAGGGAATACTCCATATTCTAGTCACTGCAGCTGGTTTTTCACTCAGAAGAAATACAGCAGTTACAATCTATTAGCTATTCCATCCAAATTCTCCCCAAAATCAGGGACTAGAGCAAGGATTAATTCCTGTTTCCAGTGAGTTACATGAGGCATATACACAATAAAACATCCTTTTTGGTTCAGAGGAATTATAGCAGGGACAGCTTTCTCATGCTGTTTCTCATTTTCTCATGCTAATTTCAACTTGGATACCACAATGTAATTGAAAATGAGTTAACTATGAAAATTGATGGAAGAAATTGCTACGTGCTTCCTTAGCAATAAAGTAGGGGAAAAGTATTTGCCCTGAATTAATAAAAAGAAGAAAAGGGGTGTTCCTCATTTTTTCCCGTCTGGCAAAGCAAATGCAAGAAACATTTATAAACATGCTGGAGTCACTGAGATTCCTTCTGAATCTTTTTTACTTATCCAGTTTGAAGTACGCTTACAGCATGTAACAAAAAGGTGAGTTTCTCCTGGAAGAGCTGCACTACCCTCTGAATAGGGCAGACGGCATTCTCAAACCAGCTGCTCAAGTGGGGCTTCACAGATGTCTCCAAGGTTTTTTGCTGTAACAAGTAGAAACATGAAAACTTCAACTACAAATTAGATTTCTACACAAATAGAAGCCTATCAATAATCTATTCAACCTAACATGTCAGGAAGTTCTTAATTTCAAACCACAGTACGCTAAAATAATTAGTTTGACATTTAAAGCCACACTATCAGCATTGAAGGCCTTTGCATTTTAAGAAATAGATAAAACTGTAATATTATGGTATAAACTGAGCAAAGACCATCTTCACCACTTAAAAAACCAAAACTTAGGCCTTACCTCCAAATCAAGGTTTATCTTCAGACTTTGAATGTATTTGTCCAACTCAAGTCTGAATGTATCTTCTTAAGGAAAATAAGATGCACCAGTTAAGATCTATGTTTTTCCCTTTCAGTATATGGCTGTTATTGACATTTTCATTACTGGAAGGTGTGTACAAATGTGCTAACTTCAAGTAGGAAACAGACAACATGAAAACGTAACTTTTACATCATCTCCTTCTCCACAAAGAAGGTTAAAGGTAAGGATATAGTTCCAGACCTTTCTCTGAGCCACCTAAGAAACAAACCACATATTCTTGAGCATTGGCATCTGATTCCAGTGTTGCCATTTCTAGAAGATTTTCTTGTTGGAAACGACAGTAATAACAACCAACTTTATATTCTGGTATGCTATGCAGAAAAAAAAATAATGTTACAGATACGTCACAATAAATAAGGGCAAAAAGCAGACATGCATTATTTCCATAAAAGAACTTCACCCACTAGCACCGGTGCCTCCTCTGTGGTAACATAGAGAGCTCTTAGACCCGCTCTTTTTCCTCTGTGGTGCAACCAGAGTAGTTTAAAAGAAAATAGTCACAAACACATGTAGTATTTTTTAGGTATTCAAACAGTAAATTATTCACTACAATATTTTTCTCAAATCTACCTAGAAAAAGACGAAAGTGTCATTGCGTAAAGCTGTTACTAACAGCAGCAATGGACTGAAAACATGGAATCAGGATTAAACCTAAGTGCAGCAGCAGCAGATGGCAAGATATGCAATGCTGCCAATGTTTCTTACAGTTTCTTATTCACAAATCATTGTTAACATTTACCTCAGCCCCACTGACACTACATTCCCCATTCCTTCAAACAGGGCTCCTTTAGTGAGACGCTTAGCGAGAAAACTGCGCAATTCAGTCTCCGCTTCAACTGGTAAGTTAGTGTCCAGCAAGGAGAGGCTTTAAAAACAAGAAGAAATCGTTAGCAAAAGCAAATGTTATTGTTTTGTTTCTCTGAACAAGGGCAGAACCTCCTGTTTCTAGAAGGGGAACCACTGTCACTTTGCTTTACAGCCATGCTGCTCTGGGACTTCTGACCCATCGCAAACACATTCAGTGGTTTGCCCACTCGCCCAGAGCTCTGGAGTTGTGGTGTCAGCTGATGCTGAACTCAGTGTCGATGAACAAGCCAGTGCCCCTCTTTGTTCTGTGTTTCTCTAGTTGTAATACCAAGCAACAGCTCCATTACAGAGCTTGTGGAAAGATATGAAGTCCACTTAAAATAGTTTAATAATTTTTTATTATCTACATAGAATCATTACAGTTGGAAGAGACCCTCAGGAGCATCGAGTCTAACTCTAGCATGAACCCATGTCCCTGAGAACCTTGTCTAAACACCTTATCTCCGCATCTGTTCAACCCCTCCAGGGACGGTGACTCCACCACTGCCCTGGGCAGCCTGTTCCAATGCCTGACAACCCTTTTTGGGAAGAATTTTTTCCTAATATCCAATCTAAACCTCCCCTGGCACAACTTGAGGCCATTTCCCCTCGTCCTGTCACTTGCTACTTGGGAGAAGAGACCAACACTCTCCATGCTCCAACCTCTTTTCAGGTAGATACAGACAGCAATAAGGTCTCCCCTCAGCCTCCTTTTCTTCAGGCTAAACAGCCCTAGGTCAATACAGAAATTTTGAGTCTTACATAGCAAAGAAAACGGGATTCAAACTCAAAGATGACACTTTAATACGTTATCTGAGCTCTGTAGTTGTGTCCATTCTGTAGGCATTCCAAAAAAGCACCCAGCATGCTTTCACAGAGCTTTTTGCTTTGGAGATACTTGCTTACCACCCACCTAACAGCAACACTGCACAGACTTCAAACTGGGCTGTCACGGGCGGTTTTTCTGCTCTGCAGGCGGTTTTACCTGAAGTCCTCGCCGGACGGTGTCTCCGCCGCGCTGCCATCGCCGGGGGCCGCTCCCTGCCCGCAGGGTCTGCAAACCAACCCGCCCTCAGGTGACTTTACAGCATCAACACACAGAACGGGCTGCAGCGGGGAAAGGTACGGCCTGAGGGGGTTTTGAAGCAGGAGCAGGGAATCGAGACATTATGGGAGAAAAACAAAACCTACTCGGGCGCGGAGAGAGGGGGGGGGGTGGGGGGGAAATAAAGCGAATCAAGCAGCTGGGAAGTGACAAGGCCTGGAAAAGCCCCCCCGCGCCTCACCTGCAGTAGCCGTACAGGCTGTGGTAGGTGTTGCCGTGCCGCTCCGGCCGCCGCTCCTCGCCCGCCGCGCCGCCCTCCTCGCTGCTCTCCAGCTCCCGCTCGTCGCCGTCCGGCAGCATCCCGGCCCCGCCGCCCGCTCCGGGCGCTGCGCTCGCTGCTCCCGCCCCGCGGGCAGGGCCGGGCCGGGCCAGGCAAGGCGGCGGGAGGGCGGGCACAGCGCTCTCCGTGTCCCCCGCCCCGGGGGTGTGACCGCGGCCGGTGCCCACGCAGGACGGGCCGGCGGGCGGGGTTTCGGTGCGGGGAGGCTTTGCCGGGCGTGACCCGCTCAAGGGGCAGCGGGCCGAGTGTTCGGCCGGGCGAGAGCTGTGCCGGGCAACGCCGCCATGGCTCCCGGCTGCGAGGTGCTTATTTAGTGATACAGACACTACCGTCAGTGCAGATAACCCTCCAGAGGCGGAGTTAATGGCAGGACCTGCTCAGATCACATTTGTCAGGATTAGCCGTGCCGTGTGTTTTTAAACAGCCTACTGTGCTTCTGATTTCTGTTAGAAGAGCGCATTTGTTAGCCCAGCTTCGCGGCTGTGCCCAGCCCCGCAGCAGCTCCTCACAGGAAAAGGCTCCACACGTTTCTGTCAGCTTTAGTGTTCCCGGCCAGCGCCAGCTACACGGACACAGGGAACCACCACCAAGCCGCCGCGTAGAGAAGCCTGTATCAGAGCTACCGGCTTCTCGCCTAGCCTGATTTCGTACGGAGAACACAGCTTCTCCACGACATTAAAAGAAAAAACAACCACCCGCCTAAACACCCCCACAATGGGGTCTGGCACAAAATGGCGGCCGGGCGCTGCCGCGGGGCATGACGGGACAGCCCGAGAGCCCGTCACGTGCGCAGCCCTGTCCCTTCCCGCCGCGCCGCGGTGCAGGCTGGGAGCGCGGAGGCGGCAACGCCAGGAGGGCCCGTGGCGGCCATTTTGTGTCGCTGGGCTGTGTGGGGCTGGTGCGGGCGTTGCGGTTCAGGAGGGAAGAGCTGGGCCGTCTCCTTTCTGTGTAGATCGGGGGCGCTGCCGCCGTCATGGGCCGTAAGAAGAAGAAGCAGCTGAAGCCTTGGTGCTGGTATCCTTCTGTGTGGGACGCGGCGGGTGCGGGGAGCTGGGCGGGGGAGGGCAGCGGCCTGGCCCGTCGTGTGTGTGCCCCGTCCTGTCCCGTTCTGCGCCCAGCTGCTTTCTCCTGCGATGGGGCTCTTCTCTCCGCCCCCGTTACAGCTGGGCTCCGTCCTTGCTGCGGCTCCGTTTTTGTGTTCCTCAGCGCGGGGATGGGGCCTGGCCCGTGCCCTTCTCCCCGCCGCGGCCTGTTCCGCCCGCTCCCGCGCCTGAGGCCTCGGCCGCGCTCCGGGAGGCCGGAGCTTCACTGAGTGGTCCTGGCGCACCCGTGGGCAGCCCCAGCGGGATTGCCGGGGTCATGGGGAAAATGGAGAAGGGGTTTTATCCCAGAGGGAAGGGTGTTAGCGGGAGAACATCCCTCTGATAAATACAGTTATTCGAGAAGAAATAAGGCGGATGTGATTAAAACAGATTTTTTTAAAACACTTATTTTCTTAGGGGGGCGCCTTCAAATTTGTAATTACTGCCTCAAAGTCACGTGTAATTTCGCAGTATTTGGAAATCACGGTGGATTTTTCTGCGATCGCTTCTTTACAATCTGCTTTTTGTTTAGGGGGTGATTACAGATTTAGCTTTTCGCTCTCTAGAATTTCTGCCCGATCTAGAATTGTTTAAGAAAGGATTTTATAAGCCGCGCTGAGATATTTTACCATTTTCTGTTGGAAGGCATCTGTGCTTCTGTTTTAAGCATTAATATATTTCAAGTTTTGGTGGAAGTGAGGGACACATTGTGTTAAAAAGGAATGGCGAATAAATAACGTGTTTGTGTCGCTTAAGAAGATACGTGTGGGTTGCTGAAATACTAATGCTGACCTGCAGTGAGGAAATTGCAGTTTGTCTTTTCTGTCACATAGATGTCCGGAAAGTTCTTTGCTTAAAGTCCTTCTGTTGAAAACCAGCATTCTTTATTGACTGCAGTGAATTATGCAGTGTCATAAAAATGATAGCTGGATAACTGAAGAAGGAAAGGAATTTTTGACTGAAACCTTTCTCTTTTATAAATGTTAGCTCCTGATACTTGTTGTTAAATAGACATTAATAGACACTTGTAAGTGTCCAGCATCACTTCCCTTTTGTGGATTTCAAGTCTGTTTCTCCTTTAATGTGTCAGCAACATTATTTTAATCTAAACATCCGCAGAGAAGGAATGAGTGCACTTAGGAAAATGTGGACTTGAAACACGTGTGTAAAAGAATATGGAATCAAATGATTATTCTGATTACGGGCACACATCTTGCTGGTTTTGTACCTGTCTGGGTGGTCTGAGGTCGGGGGAGAATTGGGTTCAGACACCCATGAAGTATTTGTCATTATTTGAATGCTCAGAGATGTTTCTTATGTTTTTGTTTGAGGAAGAATCATGATGCTAACTGTGTTATATAGAGGGTCACTTTGGGGTTTAAATGTTTCCTTAACAGTCTTCAATAGGTACTGTAACAGGGATTTTGATGATGAAAAAATCCTTATACAGCATCAAAAAGCAAAGCACTTTAAATGCCATATATGTCATAAGAAACTGTATACAGGACCTGGCTTAGCTATACATTGCATGCAGGTAAGAAGTTTTAGACTTACGTAAGCTTTTCTTAACAGTATCTAAAATTGGAATGAATAGGGAATTTTAAAAGGTGGGGGATTTGGTGCTTCTTAAAAAACACTGAGAAAAAACAATGATCTGTTTCTGTAACAGGAGTCCTGCAGCAGTCTTGTGCAAAGTGTGCAGTAGAGGTCTCTGCTGTCAGTTTGGGCTGTAGGAGGAGTGAAGGACTTGTTTTGGTATTCAGAAGACAAGTTTATTTAAACTGATTTAAAATGCTTATGGTAGTTAATAGTGATTAGGGAGTACATATCAAGAAAATGCTTGGCCAGAGAGATTCTTCCCATTAAGGATATTCATTTTCTGTCTTGAAACTGGCTGAAGAACACATAGAATTTAACCTGAATTGTGGTCAGGAAGATTTTTTTTTTCTCTCCAGGTACATAAAGAAACAATAGATGCTGTTCCAAATGCTATTCCTGGAAGAACAGATATTGAACTGGAAATCTATGGCATGGAGGGCATTCCAGAAAAAGACATGGAGGAACGGAGGAGGTTACTTGAACAAAAAACTCAGGGTAAAGTGTGATCTGTCTAGTTATCCGTTACTTCCCGAGCCTGTTTCTTACTGATACTCAGAAGAGGGAGGGCTGGGTTTGGTGCGTTCTCTAACCGCAGCTCTACACTTCTGCCAATCCTGTAGAAGGCTGAGAGATATTTTTCTTTTCCTGTTCAGAGGTAGCTCATAAGATTTGAATATTGTTATCTGTTCTAACTGGAATACCCCAGATAAAATGAATTTCATAGAATATAATTTGCCTTCAATGTGACTATATACATTGTATTCCTCAACAGAAAGCCAGAAAAAGAAACAACAAGATGATTCTGATGAGTATGAAGATGATGAATCTGCAGCTTCAACTTCATTTCAACCCCAGCAGGTTCAGCCCCAGCAGGGGTACATTCCCCCCATGGCACAGCCGGGTTTGCCTCCCGTGCCAGGTGCACCAGGGATGCCTCCAGGTAAGAAACACAGGTTGCTGCTTGCATCCTGAAATAATAATCTGCCCTTTCTAACACTGGGCGTTAGAGGTCACAAAATTATTTTGTGAGGCGCACATAACCGGTTTCTTAGTTTTCTTCCCCCATTCTGTGTGTGTGCATGTCTTCCCTTGTGAAATAGATTAATATAGTTAATGCTTGCACCTAGGCTCAACAAACATGTTAGTTAGGACAGATTAGTGCTTTAAACGTAAGTGTATCAATTATATTTTTGGTGGTATTTTGAAAACAGGGAAGAAAGTATCTAGAGACTGCCAGCATATAGCAGGCAGTTTGTACACAGACCACAAGTATGTTGAGAGAATTTTGATCAATGACAGCAAAAACTGGTCTCATCATATTTTCTGTAATGATAATGTTCTTTGGAGGCTACTAAGAAAATATATGGAGTCTTGCAGGACTGAGAACAGTGATTCTAAGATTTGCAGATAGTCTTTGATATTGCATTGTTTGTAAGCGTTATTTCAAAAAACAGTCTTTCAGAGCTTCCTGTAAAGCATTAATCCAAGTCTGAATGTATTAGATGAGATTTGTTAGTGACTGTATGTTGGCGGAGTTGTTTAAAGTTTATTTTTCTTTTAAGGTATACCACCATTAATGGCAGGTGTTCCGCCTATGATGCCTGGAATGCCTCCAGTTATGCCTGGAATGCCACCTGGGTGAGTAGCAAGAAAGATTTAATACTACATGTTCATACTGTGCACTTTAAGCTGTCACAGGAAAAGAAAAGCTAATTAGAAAAGTGTAGGAACCTGTGAACTCTCTAACCTTGATATTAAGACCAGCCAAAGAACTGGATGGCTGTAAACCAACATTAAAAATATGACCAAACTGTCAGCTTATGTATCAATTATGTTGACTTTATTGAGTAGTATAATAATTTAAAGTTCTGTGTTGGTTTAGAGCCTTCTGTGAGCCACTGTTCCTTTGTGCATTGCACATGTGTTGTATCTGGTTATCAGTCACCAAGCCAACAGGAAAAAAATACTGGATGGTTTACTTTTTTCTTGTATTTTGGGCAAAAGTAAGATGTTGGTTTTTAGGCTTGGTTGGGGTTGATACCGTATCTACCTTTTCACAGTGTGTTTGGAAAATCACAGTTAGATTTTGATTTTGTCATAAATTTTCACAGATTACATCAACAGAGAAAATACATGCAGTCATTTTGTGGTGGAAACATGTAAGCATCTCATTAATGTAATTCTAGGTACATTCATTATGTCATTTTATGTCATGTTTTTGATAAACTTGAAATTGTCATACTGAAAACTTCTGAATATTGCCTAAGAATGTGGGGGAAGTGTCTGGTTAGGTTTTGTTGTAGTATAATATCTGAAGTTTTTATGCTTTCTCTGAATGAATACTACAAAACTATGTTATGAGAAATACATTCTAGAAAATAGTAACAAACTAGACCCTTAGGGACTAAAAACCTCTCTTGAACCGGAGTGGAGCTCCTTTTGCTCAATTCATTACACTCCAGGAACTTTGTTTCTCAGTTTTGAAGTTCACTGAGGTGAAAGTGTGGGCATTTGTTTGTTTCTGAGACATAAATGTTGTTGTAAAATTATGTCATAGTTGAACATCGTGTGGGTGTTCATCATGACTGTACCTTTTCTGGGTGGAAACTGAACAGTATTTTATAAGACTTGATGGTACTTAGTTCTCCTTAAATGCTTAGTTAACTTCAGGTGAATGTAATGTTATTTAGTAAAAGACACAAGTTTAATCTAAAATTTTGCTTACTTAACCTGATTATATTTAGTTTAAAAAATGAGCAAAGAAGAATTAGGACCCAGGAAGCAACTTTTGTTTTAATGTGGCGCTAGTTCTAGCACAGTCCCTGCAGTTTCTCAGAAAGTCGTCTTTCTGGTGGCAGCAGGCAGTGAACATCACTTTTTTGGGGTCTAACAGTTGTCAAAAGACTGACTTTTGCCTTCTCCACCCATCAGCTCAAAAAGCGGGCGATGGTACTTTATTCCCAGTCATTACTGGTTCTGCATTTGGTTGATCTCTTTGAAGCAGTGGTAGGCAAGTTGGGAAGAAAAATAAGAGTAGCAGTTTGCTTTGCAGAAGGAGTGCTTGCCTGTTCATGACGGTTTGGTTTGACTGTGAAGCAGCAAAGGTGAAGGTGTCTTGACTTTGTCACGCAAATAGAAACTGCTTCTTCCTGGGGTTTTGGAGTGTACTTGTTTGCTACATCTCGCTTTATCTTGCTAAGTAAAGCATTTCTGTTTTGCTTCCTTAATCCAGCTTTGAGAGTCTGGGCGGGGGGGGGCGAGGGGGGAAGAGGCAGACTTAAGCTACACTTGGTTTGTTCTCTGTACAAAAACTGTATAGTAATCTCAGATAATACAATTTTTTTTTTTTTTTAATGGAGTTGCAGCCCTGCTCAGGAGGAATTTGCTTATATTGAGGGTTGTATATATGGTTTAGATGGGGAACATGTATTAATTTGTAATGTGATTTAGGAGATGCGGATAAGTCATTTAGATGCCACCTTTCTGTTAGGAAATACTTTTTTTTTTCTTCAGTTATCAGTAGCAGGAAAACAAAACACCAACAACCCAAAAACCCCGTTTTTAATATGAAGCAAAAGTGTGCCCTAATTAGGACTTCTAATGAAAAAAAAATATATATATAATCTTCTTTTCTATCCTTAGTGTAGGGAATATTTAATGTACTTGAAACTCCAGAAGCTTTCTTTTCCTGTGGTCTCAACTCTGCTTTTATCATTTTTTTGTGGATGGCTTTACAGATTTGTGTTGTCAGCCATTCACTAGAGTAAGGAGAATATGTTAAAATAATATGAGGGTGCTATAACCACAAATAGACTTGTGGTGTCAGGAAGGAGTAATAGCAGATGTACAGCGCTTTTAATGTGATGGCAGTTAGCTGTTTTTCTTACGCCCAAATTTTCTCAGTGTGCTAAGATCACATTCTTGGAATGCCCTGCTGAGACTAGTAGGTTGAAATAGATTTCGAGGGAGACACCAATTCTGGAAATCTGGTAATAGTGGAAGAGGAAGCTTGAGGAGTTATAGAAAAACAGTTCTTACTGTGGAGTCAGCTGGTTCTGAGTTGCCTCAGAGCTTCTTGAAATTACTTACCATAATATTTTATCTAATACAGGTATGTGCGAGTTGTTTAACAGTTTCTCATGAGTGTTCATACCAGTGCTCATTTTCTGTTTAATAGGATGATGCCGATGGGTGGAATGATGCCTCCTGGGCCAGGAATACCGCCTCTTATGCCTGGCATGCCACCAGGTAGGTCAGGGTTGTCAAACTCGTACTATGGGGAGAGCTACATGATGTTTATTTATTTCCAGTGAGAGTTAGGATTTATATAAAGAATATACAGACTTATGCCACCACTTTGGTGTGGATTGATTGCTACAGAAGCCACTCTTGTGCACAGGTGAAGGTGTCATTGTGTATGATACCATTGTGAAGGTAAGAAGTAGAATATAGCTTTCTCGTTGCATTTTTGCTGGCTTTCTGTTGCCTAGTCTTTCTTCAGTCCTTTTTTAATGTCTGTGACTGCAGCTGGAAAATTGTAACAATTGAAAATGTTGTGCAAAGTGAGAAATAATGTTGGTGATACACCCAAGTTGTGTGAAGAACAACATTAATTGCATTGATTTATTGAGAGCATAAACTTCTTCACTGAAACTCTAGTAGAAAACACAACTTAGTTCGGTATTGTTCTGTAGTGTCTGAGGTTACTGCCTATGCATGAATGTTTTTACTGACTGTTGGCATTAACTTTTGTGATGTTTTATTTTGCTATTACCTTAAAATTACATCTTCCCTGAGGGCCACTTTGTTCTTGGGAACACCGTGAACAGAATCCTCTAAAGGAGTAGAGGATTCTTACTTCCTTCAGCCTAACTGGTTACTTGTTCTCTGGTTTGTAGGTATGCCACCGCCTGTTGGTCCTCGTCCTGGGATGCCTCCGATGACCCAAGCACAGCCTGTTACAGCTCCAGGCATTCTCAACAGACCTCCAGCTCCTGCTGCAGCGGCACCTACCCCCCAGCCTCCGGTTACTAAACCGCTCTTCCCAAGTGCGGGGCAGGTAAGATATCATAGCCTGGAATCTATTGTTATATTCTTCAAATTGCCACTGTCTCAATAGTATCTATTCTTTATTATTGAGGAGGCCTGATAAATGATTGGTTAAGTTTCTTGCTTTGGTTGATTCTTAAGTTTTAATTCAGTGTAGTGCTTGAACAAATTTTAAAAGGTTCTTTTGTTTGTCTTATAGTAGCCATGAAGCCAGACAGAAATTCTGTAAGCACATGGGGGAGAAAGGAGTATGAAAAACACTTCTTTCTTTAATCCATTTAGTTTGTCATTTTTAAGGGTTCTTTGGGTGGGTGAAGGGATGTGTTAGTCAGCTACAGGAATCTGATTGCACAGAACTTTACATAAAATTTCCAAAGTACAAATCTTGACGTGACTTATTCTCTCCTTTTTATAATGGGCTCTCAACCCATAGATGGACTGATTTATTCTATAGTCTTTTTAAACTGGTTAAACATTGACTGAATTAGGAGATTTTTTTTTACTTTAAAAAGTTGAGTAAGTAAAGGTAATAAAAACTTGTTTAAATGTTTTGGGGAGGGAAGTGGGGAATTGATAGTGGCTTGTGACCTCTACCCTTTGATTACTCTTGTTCTGTATAAGTTTGAAGTTTTTGGTTGCTTTCAAGTATGTTACAGAGACCTTGGTAGTGTATTCTTTGCATTTTGGACTTCTGCAGGGAAAATACTCATTTACAAAAACACAGTCCTTTCATAAGAAATGGCTTAGTGTAAGAAATCCTTTCATCTGGATACTGTCCACCCATTTGTTTGGAGACTTTTCACTGTTTCCTTTCTTTTATGCTACAGATGGGGACACCTGTCACAAGCTCAAGTACAGCTTCCTCCAATTCAGAAAGTCTGTCAGCATCTTCTAACGCTCTGTTTCCTAGCACAGCACAAGTACGCAGGAAGTCACAGTTAAAAAAAATTGTTTTGCAACTTAACCCTTTGGACCGTTCTGTAAAATCTAAAATTGACTAAACATCTTCAGATAATTTCTGTTATATTCCTGATTATGTTTAGCTGGTAAAACTGCAGAGTCCTTGATTGTCACTTGCATCTTACTAGAAGTAAGCGTGTCAAAGCACCTAATTTTTCTTAGTGTGAAAGAATGAAATGTTACATCCTGGTTCTAAAGGGTTAAAAAAAGCATGAAAGCAGTTAAATGCATTTTAGTGGGCAGTGGTTAGCTTGATGCATGGTGAAGGCTTTTTAGTTTATGTTGTTTAATATTGTACATCATAATGCAGGGAATTTTGTAATTTGCATTATGTGCAAAAGAGTGAAATATTTTTGTTTTGGTTGGAAAGTTCAGATAAATCTAGATGTACAGTGACTAGTTACAAGAGAATGCTTTTGTTTCTAAAGCTTGCTTTGGAGATTGCTGTGTCTTCAGAGGAAGCCAAGTAAAGCAAACTTGTCTCACAGTTTTAAATTAAGGAAGAAGTAGGAAAGTGAGATGCTGGAATCTGTAGTGGACCTCATGTCTGTCTTCAGTTGAGTCTTCATTTTACAAGTGAGATTAAAGATCTATAGAGAGCCATAATTCTTTATGAAAATATTGCAGTGTTTTTATAGAGAGTGCTTAAAACAAAAACGCTGATGCAATAGAGCTTTCTTAAATATTTCATTAAAGCATTTCTTAAATACCTAATTTTAATGAATACTAACACTTTGAGCTGTACTCTAATGGTTGCTGAAGTATGCTAATAATTTAGTAGAGAACGATGCTAATAATTTAGTAACAGAACGATGAATTTATATGTATAGACTCTTAATAGAACAGTGATTCAGGAAAGATTTAGACGTTTACCAAACTCAGTATTTAAGATAAAAATTTTGATAGTGGGGGGCTTTTTGTTGTTCCTTTTTTTCTAGTTGTGGGTTTTGACCTGCAGATTTTAGACTTTCCGGTGTGTGTTTGTGTATATATGTGTAAATACTGGGTTTTATTTTGTCTTGTTTTCAGTTGCTCTAGTATGCGATAAGGCTGAACTTTACTTTTGTCAAGCTTGTTTTAATTATGTATCTCACTGGAAGATTTCAGAGGTCTAACAGACATCATTTAATTTCTTATGCGTTGAGAAATATTGATCTGTCTCTGTTTCACAGGCTGCAGCAGCTGTTCCAGGTCCGGTTGGTACTGATTTCAAACCTTTGAATTCTACACCTGCAACAACAACAGAACCCCCCAAACCTACATTCCCTGCTTACACACAGTCTACAGCCTCAACCACTAGCACGACAAACAGTACTGCAGCTAAACCAGCTACATCGATAACAAGTAAACCTGCTACCCTAACAACCACCAGTGCAACCAGTAAGTTGATCCATCCAGATGAGGATATATCACTGGTAAGTGAAAATATTTTAATTGTCATAACTGAAAAATGCAATTCATGCTGATATTTCTTCTGTGGTCTGCGTTATGCGTATTCTGATAACAGTGCAAACTGCGCAGTATTAATGTAGCAGAATCGTGCATTGATAAAAGTTTGGTTGCAAGGTGATGGCTGGCATATTGCAATGTTCCTGCTGCAGATTTAAGCTTTATTTTTCTTGGTGATGCTAATGAATGTGGGACAAAAGAAAAGTTGGAAGTGATCTTGATGCTATTACAGCAGTCAGAAATATGGATAAAACGAACCTTAATTTCAGTTCAGATATCTTCAGATTTGTGTTTGGCTTTTTTGTCCCAGCTTGTTATGAGGAAAAAGCTTTTTTTCAGCTGAGGGAGAAGGAGAATTTGTGTTGGGTGCCAAATGCTAGACTAGCCACCATTGATACAGTAACTTTGAAGGAAGGGGGAAAATACAGATGCTACTGTGTAAGGTTACCAGCAGCAGTCTTTGAAATAGTGTAGTACCTGTAATCTACTTTGTTACACTTTCTATTTAATTGCTTTTGATGAGTTTGAGTCTTACAGTGTGTTACTCTTGTCTGTTCTTGGTTTTAGGAAGAGAGAAGGGCACAGTTGCCTAAATATCAGCGCAATCTTCCTCGAGCGGGACAAGCTGCCTTGGGTAATCCACCAGTTGGACCAATTGGAGGTATGATGCCACCACAGCCAGGAATTCCTCCGCAACAGCAAGGAATGAGACCTCCCATGCCACCTCATGGTAATCATAAGTTTTGCAGTTCTCTTTTCTTGAAAAGCTTTGTCTTGAAACTTTTTTAAAACATGCAGGGCCATCTACTGGCAGTGGGGGTGGTGAAGCTTTTCACAAAATGCGATTTCTGCCCATTATTTTTAAAAAAACCCTATTCTTTGCATCTTAAATGTTCTTTTTATAGGTCAGTATGGTGCTCATCACCAGGGCATGCCAGGATATCTTCCTGGAGCGATGCCTCCATACGGTCAGGGACCTCCAATGGTGCCCCCTTACCAAAGTGGACCTCCTCGACCTCCAATGGGAATGAGACCTCCTGTCATGTCGCAGGGTGGCCGCTACTGATGCTACTACACACGCTCTAATAGGTTTGGAGATTAAACCTTTTCTCATCTTGTGCTGTTAATATAGCCGAGCTTCCGTCAATTAAGGCTGCATTGTGACTTTAAAAAAATAAGTATCTTCCCCCATGCAAGGAGCTATTGGACATTCTTATTTTACATGGGAAAATTATTTGGAATAATAACAGGAACTTTTCCTGATATTGCAATTTATACTGTATGGCTTCTTTTTCATGTTTCATCTAGGTTTTTAGAAGTGAAGTATAGTAAATATGGTTCGTTAAATTGTGAAGGCGCTGGAATTACATGAACATACCACCTTAAAGGCAAGTTCTGTACCATTATGTTGCTATTTGTGAAATTAAGCCTTCACAGCACTTCAAGTGCTGTTGGACTTCATGTCCCCAACACAGTTTGGTGAGGGCTGTAACTGTTCCAAACTACTTGTACATTTAAGTCTGAACTTGTAACAATATTTAATGTATTTAGAGTTCCTCCTGTTTCAGGGTTTAAGTAAACTGACCCACTAAGGTCTCGTGACTTTTCTGTACCGTTATAAACTTCATTGTAATAAAAGAAGATAAAAATTTATATGCCTTTTTATTCATGACCAGCTGTGGACAACTGCCTGAAAGGTTTGTACAGATGCATGCCGTGGTAGCTGTTGGTGTAATGAACACAGTTATTGGTGCTGTTTTGATAAAATCTGAATTGTTCTAAAATTAAGTCACTCCTTAGCTGCACGTCTGAGTAGACAAAGACCTGTACACTTATTAACTGACTCCTCAAAACTGAGGCTGCAGGAGGCACATCTTAGCTCTTAGATTGTAACTTCTCTTAATGCATAGGTTTCTTTATTTGAGCTTTCTTGTTCTCAATAGATTTGAAATGCCTGTGGGATGTAAAAGTGATTGCTCTAAGACGCATCCTAGTGCCAGATGTGTCCTGTTAGTTTATTCTTCAACTGACTCTTTTTAATGTGCAAACGGATATGAATTTCAGGAGCCTTTTAGATTAAGATTTCTAGAAGCTTAGGTGCATGTCACATGGGTGAGTGACTTCCAGTTGATGTTGTATTGAAGTTGACCTGCAAAAGAGAAAAAGTAACTTTAATTTCTTCTCAGTGTATAAAAGAGACAAGAGGGGCAAGAGTAATATGTTATATGGTATTTTTACTTTAAATGTTCAGAATTTCAGATATCAACAGTCTAAAAGATGGACAGTCCATAGTGTGCTATGATGTTGGCTGGGTTTCTTGAGCCATTTAATGGAAATGTCTGGAGTCTAGAACCTAAGAGACCTTTTTATCAGTTCTCCTTATTACAATTATCAGAGAGGTCTTCCCCATATGAATTAGTCATTTATCTATTTATAAGAGTACAGTGATAGATTACTGTCAAGGTTGCGATTCTCTGAATGTCTAACATCCTTGTGTTAGTGTGTGGTATTTCTGATGCGAATGGCAATGCAGAGGGAGACTTTTTCGAGAGAAGGGCAGTGAGAGCTTCCCTGGTCTCTTCGCAACAGGAAATAAAAGGAATGGTGAATTTTTCATTTGCAGGTCAACTTTAAATACATGTTCCAGCCTCAAGCCTTATCTGTGCAATTTAATTTCTGGAGATACCTCATCGTTTAGGGTAGTTTAGAAAGACTGTCAGCATTTCTTTGTCAGTTTATGTTCCGTAAGTGTTTTTGTTGATGGTGGAGTTTTTGTCACAATAATTTATATAATACTGAGTGTTTTGGCTCTTTCGTGAGAGTCTTGGGGGTTTTTTTAGCTACACTTAAGTCCTTAATGTGGCTTTATTCTGTACTGTTTCTTGATAGTCCAGAAATACAGTACAGCTAAAATACTACATTGTCTCTTGCTTTCCAACTTGAGGTCACTGAATGGTTCGTAAAAGTGCCCAGAGCATCCAAAACATGCTAATTGCAGCTGAACAGCCTTAGTTTAACCATTAAGAATTCTCAGACACTTTTTCTGACATGTTTGGCAGTTTGAAGACCATAACTCCAAGCCTCTGTTGAGAAGCAGTTCTCTCTGGTATCTGCTGATCACCTGTCAGATGTGCAGTATTTGGCTTGCAAATGTGCTGAGTGGGCCTTGATGTCAGATCTCTCGTTAGCTCTCTTCATCTTGCTTTGTACATCAGTCTAACAGATAGAACTGTTTTGCTTAGACAATACTTTTGTACTCTGGTTTTCTGTTTTTCTTTATCTAATAAGGGTAATCACAAAATGCTGGAGAGACTTTTACCCTGTCTTACATTCATCCTTTTTGTAATGCTACACATAATACGTTAGAAATGGATCTTAACTTGTGCTTTTAAAACTATAGAACTTCTGGGTTTTTTTCTGAAGGTAGTAGTGCTGCTGTGAGGATGTTTTCCCCTCCTACCCCTAGTAAAGTAAATACCTTCTCCCTTTGGTGTCTTTCTGTAACTTACTGGTATGTTTTCAGACCCCAACCTTTCCTGGGATAAATACTTGAAAACTTTACTGCATGTACTGTTAACTCAGCATACTCTGCAAGTTGTATTAACCAAGAGTTTCCCTCTTTTAAGTAGTGAATGTCTCGTTCTGATAATAGTACCATTTCGTAGCTAATACTACATAGACTTACAGCTTTGATGCTATTTAAGATTGAACTTTCCTTAGTAGTAATGTTATGATAATCCCTCAGCCAAGTGCTGCCACGTATTATTCATACAGTACTCTTAATTATCTACAGCAAGCCGGTAAACATTTTTTCCATGATTTTTCACGTGGATACTTCCATTTCCTGCTCCTGTCAGTTCTGTGCTCTAAGAGCTGTGATGTGGCTATCTTTAATTACTCTTTAATTACTCTTCTGTCTCCTGTGTATGCTCCCTAAAGAGGCGGGTGTTTCAGTGCATATGTTGTCTGTTGGTGCCTGCCTTCATTTCTTTGGACACTGCTTCTTAATGTTCAGAGAGTTGGATTTATGGTGCATTTTCCCAAAAAGAGGAAAACTAGTTTGAATGTGGTAATTGCTTGTATAAAGACTAAGGCTTGGTTTACAGTACAAAGTTTAATAAACATAGTTGTACCAACAAAACCCCTAATGTAACGTAGCTATGCAGACAGTTTTTTGCTCTCCCTGGAAAGTGATTGCAGAAGCTTTTATTATTACAGAAAAGTGTATCTCTTTAGTATCTTGCAGGATTTTAGTGATATAATTACATACTTTGGTTTTCAGTTGTTGTCTAAATTTGCCACGACAGATCTTGCAGTAAACCTAAAACTTGCAAGTGGTTTTTGGTCAATCTTTAAATTGGAATGTAATGCAAACTTTGAATACAAAAAACAGTCTGCAAGAAAATGTTTATACACAGGTGGGAAAATATGTTTAGCAACATACTTAGAATTTATGGCATCTAGGACTTGTTTAAAAGGTTCTAAATTATTTATGCATGGTCTCTCAATGTTACGAGAGGCTGGTCTCATATCTGCTGATTTTTAGAGCCAAAGGGGTGAGACTGGCATGGAAGGACCTTGGAAAAGCCCAGGCTGGTTTTTCGGAAGTCTTGATATGACTGTTCATGCTACCTCTAGAGTATCTTTCTGCCTTTGGCAAAGGTTGCTTTAAATAAAATCTCGAAAATTCAGCTGGCTTATGTGGACTAAAGAACTTGTTTTTTTCACAGATGAGATTTTTAGGTGCTGATAATAAATTTGAGGCTGGGATGTATATGTAATAATTTCAGTGGATAACTATTCCTCGCTCTGTGCATGCATGGGAGAACATAAACAAGCTTCTAGAAACACATTCAGCTGCATCTGCCTTCTATGGTTTCCGCAATTATTTTAGTGTGTGGAGCTCTTGAACAGTACTTCCATAGAGCTGTATAACTTACTTTCTTAAAACCTGGATAAAATTGAATGGAATATGTAACCTGCAGTTACTTTATAGAAATCAAAGAATTTTGCATACAAGATAGAAGATAAAATATCGAGATTACTTCAGTTTTACAAACAGCAAGAAGGGCCTTATGACTCTTCAGTTAAATTGAAAATCTAATACACCAGTCCATGAGTTGGGGCTGCAGTTTAAAATGGTAACTAATGACACTTAAGAATAATAGTAGATGGCTTAATAATTGTACTGGTCTAGTTTCTACATAAATACTAAGGTGAGGGTGAACATTTTCAGTGGCTGATGGAATCTTTTTGTGAACTGGTGGAGTAAATACTATCAGTTATGGGAAGAATGCCCCAAGACAACTGACTTGGGTTCCATTGATCAAGATACAAAGCAAAACAAACTGTCCAATTCAGAAATAGCTACCAACTGTAAAGAGTTTCCTTTGGCCCTAACTAAATAGGTGCTGTAGCAGTCATTTTCTTTTGTTTGCTTGATCACTGGAATTTTGTTAACTTTGAATGCATGTCTTTTACTTAATTGGGTCATGTTTTTTCTAAAATTTAAATTTTTCTTCTTCCTATAGCCCTGCCATAGGACAGGCTGAGGCAGAGTCTCAGTGTTGCCCTGTTCAGTCTGAGGCAAGTGGGATTTATTTTATTCATTCTGGGGGCTTTCACAGCTTTATGGCTGTTGGATATTTATGTCCCCAAACTTGCAGCAAGTTTGGTGAAGGCCCCTAAATTTATTTTAACTTAGGTTTTTTTTAATTCTCTTTTGGTAGATGGGCTCTATATTAATATTTATCTTTTTATTATTGTGTTTTTAAGAGTCTTAGGGGGAGGGAACATGTTTTAAGATGTTTGGGTACCTTTTCTCTTAACGGAAGGTGTTTCCTTCAAGGCTGCTCGCGTGGTCCTTCAGCCACACTGCCCCCTCCCTCTCTTCCCTTGCATTGCATTTGTGCTGTATTTGGTTTTGGTTTTGCTAATGTGACTTTTGTGTGGTCTGTGAACTAGTCGCATGTAAATACCAATTAATAATGTTTCTTCTGGGGAGATGCATCTAATGAAGTGCTTAAAATATGTAGGTTTACACTAGTTAGTGACATTTACGGTCACAAAATCGTGTAGCCTAAATTACAGAATACAGTTTATTTGGAGGAGGTTAAGATGTTCATACTGCTGCATTTGTGAGCTGCACCACAACAAATATTAATGTAGAGCCCTTTGAAGAAATAGAGATTGAAGTTGGTGAAGCAGAAGAATGAGAAATCAAAGCTGCAGATTTTTCAGTTTGTCAGTTTCAGGGAAAATCTTTTCCTCAATCTCTCAAATACACTAAACTTGACAGTATTTTGTCTGTTGCAGCAATACTCAAAGTCATAGCACTTTTTTGAAACCTCATGGAATTCTGTTGCATATTCAGAATTTGCTTTGGTATATGGTTATCTAAGTTCCCTCTTTCACACAACGACTAGCAAAAAATTCTACCCTTTGTGAAGAAAAAGGAGCTTTAGTGTTGCCGCTCACACTATTGCAGATATATTCATTTTGAATGCTTGAGGTTGCTTAAAGACAACTCAGCTTCTGAAGAACAGGTTTTGTCCAAGGAGGTCTTTCAGTGAAACAGAAAACCGATAGAAGTTTGAGTCCGGTTTTATAACTGTAAAATTCTCATCTAGTGCAAATGGTTCAGATTTTGCTCTTTTCCTGAATTTCTGTTAGTGACATTTTCCTCCCTGCCTCCTCGTGTGGACCTAAGGGGCATAATTCCGAGAGGAATTTACACTGTAAACGAGGTCTCTTAGAGGAACAACAGTGTGCTTTTACTGCACTCCAGTATTGCAGCACTCTGTGTATCACAAAGCTGTGCATCTCATGGAATTTCTTTTCTAATGATGATAGTATTTTAGTGACTTGACTTTTATAGATATTACTGGAAGTAAGTATTGGGGACTACTTTGCATTTTTTTTTTTAAGCTTTAGTAGAGGTATGTGATCTTTTAAAAGGGCAAGAGTTAACTGATACTCTACTAAACTGGGTGAATGTGCACCCACTGTTTTTAACAGAGAAGTGAATGGGAGATGTGCCACATAAAGTACATGCACACTTGAAGTTTTTGCTTGCTTTACAGTTGCGTGATGAGTTCATAATACATTTGTGCCTTGACTAATAAAGATTGTAGCCCTTAAATACCCTGAGGAATAGACTGCCTCCAGAAGGATTTTTTTTTAAATGTGTGTATACTTGCAGCTGAACGAATCAGACCCGTGAAATGATGATAGTAACTGGAGTCTATAAAAATGGAGCTATTGGTGACTACCGTATTTTCCTGTAGTTGTTGGGGTAGGCAGATACTAGTTTAGAGTAAAAAAAGTTTTGAGGAAGCCTTTGAAAAGATCGAGATAGAAATGAAGTGATTTTGAAGTGTAATGTTTATAATGTTCCTTTTGAAGTTCTGGAAAAAAGTGACTTTCCTTACGCTGTAAACATCAGCTTTATGCAGTCTTTGATTGTCAGAGCACAAATTCCCATTAAGGCTCTGCTAGAAGAAAATACAGTTTGAGTACAGCATTTATAGATTCTGCTGTATAGTGAATGCATTTTTACTTTTGCGAAGGTCCATTTGAGGGAGCCAGGCACTTCACTTTGCTGCTTCTGCAGCCAGCCAGGTCCTGCCTTGAGCCACAGGATTCAGGATGTTATCGTCATCCTGACGAGTCAGTATTGAGTGTCCATGGGGTGAACCGAGGCTTCCTATTTACACACCTGATCACACTTCTGAGTAGTCAGGCACTTCCACCCGAGCAAGATCGTAAGATTTTTATTTCTCAGGAATTTAAAGAGGCTGAAAAGTTTTCAGAAAATAGTAGAGTTATAATGCTGGTATCATCTTGACTGAAAACAAACAAACATGCAATGTGGAGAGCTTGAAGCTTCCTTAAAAACTTCTCTTGCTGGCAGTTAAAGTATATCTCTTTTTAGCTAGCTGCCTTATGCCAGATTCAAGCTTCTGATACCTCAAATTTTATTTCTTATATTTTGTCAAAATCTTAGCTGTATTCCCAGGTGCTACTCAGAAAGGGGGTATGTGTAGAAGTTCAACTTCTGCTGCCCTTAGTAGCCAATGTGTATAAAAGATTTTCCCTAACAGCAGTTTTGAATTACCAGAAATCAATGCCATACAACCAAAGGAACCTATTTCACTGTCTCCCAACTTAGGAAATGAGGTAATGCTTTGAGATCAAGAGGTCATGCAGAGCTTTTTTCTTTCTCCCTTTTTTTTTTTTTTTCTGTTGAGTTACTTACATATACGTTAATTGCACTGAATTCTTCAGCTTCTTTCCCATAAATTTTAGTGGAAGAAAAGACATTTTGCTCTTTCATTTTTAAAGTCTAGAATAAGAAAACACTTTGAGTCTCTTTAATGAAGGAACCTGGCAATGTAAGTATTGTAATTTCCTTTATGTTTGTGGTAGGCAACAGGGTTACCTTGTTCAACGTGGGGCTTATGTATGAAAAATAGCAGAAAAGTAAGGGCAAGTTGAAAATAGTCAATAGTTGCCTTTACTTCATATGCTTTTCTAAAACAACAAATTGCAGTAATTGAAGTTTGGCAGCTTTTTAAATGAAAATCTAAATCATGGGTTAAACTCCTTGGTTTAATACAATTTGTGTTTCTGTTAACTAGCAGCAGAATTTCAGCATTTGCTACTTACTGGTAGAGAAGAAAAATTCCACAGCACTGCCAGTACAGGTTAGTTTAATCTGTAAGTACCTGATGTTCCTATTTGAAATAATCTGTTCAAATGATACCACTTAAATACATGAGGGGAATTTTGGTCTCTGAAATGTGAATGTCTCTGTTATCTACTACTGTTTTCAGTA
Organism: Patagioenas fasciata; assembly: GCF_037038585.1. Lineage (NCBI taxonomy): Eukaryota > Metazoa > Chordata > Aves > Columbiformes > Columbidae > Patagioenas > Patagioenas fasciata. Next base: position 3,605,480 of record NC_092537.1, on the reverse strand, counting down.
GTGAGTGAACATCTAGATTTTGAAGATCTGTAATGGATTTAACTACACTTACGGGTAGGTAATACCTGCAAACACTTTTAAGGAAAATTTAATACGGCACCTTAACAAATAGCCATTGGTGCTACTGAAAATTGTGAATATCTAAAGTTGAAGTTGCTTCTTCAGTAACTTGCCTATTGTAAGAGAGGCTGTTTTATCAGTGAACCTATTCTAGGAGACTATATTCGCTGTGTTGGGGAGTGAGCATTTCTGTTTGTAAGAATCCATAGCAGTAATGTAATCTTTCTTTCAGTTTTCTTTGGCTATTTTTAATTACTGTCTCCTGCCAACACATTTTTACTTTGTTAGGTCTGTGAGCCTGGAGCTTATTCTTCTTTCTCTTTCCTACCCCCCATTTCAGAAGCTACCAACAAAAGTGGGTTTGCCCAGCTGTTTTATCTTACTCCAGAGTTACTGCTCTGCCCCTCTTCTTTTTTCCTTCTGCCCTATTCCGTATTCCTGAAATTTTGGCCTTTTATTTTATAGAATAGTCTACAAGTTAAAATAGGAGAGATTCTTTGTGATTGGATAAAAGATGCAACCTTCTCCAGAATAGCTGCCTACATGTATTTTTATTCAAGCCTTGTGTACCTCATCTCTGCGTAGCAGCATGGGAGATGGAAACTTTCTGTGCTGTAGCACAGAGCGTAGTTTAACTGCTGGGTGAGCTGTAAAACCCTCTGCTTTAATGCACTTGTCAAGGGCATGTTATCACATGGTGAATTTTGAGGGGCTTTTGACCTAATTGGTGTATAATTATATAGAAAGTAGGTATTGGGCAGATCACACTAGCGTGGTAGCTGAACAGACACTTCAGTTTTGCCAGCTTATCTGTATGATCTAGAGTAGATTGATGAGTGACTTGATGCTTCTAGCAGTATTGCTTATTTTAAAATTTTGGAACCTTATGCGACACTGCAGATTTGATCATGCTAACATAAAAAGTTTCAAGGGGATTGTATCTTCCAAGGTTTTAGAATAGTTGTGCTTGAAGCCCATCTCCTGGTGTCTTCTCTGCGTCACTTCTCAGTCATTCACACTAAATTGCTTTGTCTGCAGAACTAGCTACATGCAAATTTTTGAATACTGTTGTGTAGGTGTTTCTCCCTAGAAGAAAAAAAAGGGCAGAGTTGTCTAATTTGTAACTTATCTTTGCCTGTATTTCCTAAGTCTTAATGGCAGGTGTGCATGAATAATAGGGATACCTTGCTGTGAGACCATTATCCTTATTAACAGAATGTGTGCATCTTTTAACTTCTGGCTGATGCTTAAGGCAATGCTCAGTAATAAGTCAGAATGAGTAACTGATTGCTTTTGCCTGCTGAATTCCTTTGTGAAGTGTTAGTTTTGATGGTGGCTGGATGCTGACCTGCACTGCCTGTACACCAGCTGGGCAGTGGGTGGGGATAGCTGAAGGGTAGTGGTGTTCTCTAGTGTCTTTATCAACAAAAATCGTGTTTGTCCAGAGTAGATCTTAATACGAACTCTGGTAGAACATCATCTATTTGTGAAACTTATGGCAATCAATTACAGTGCTTTTTGGTGGAATTAAGTTTATTTTTCTTTGATACTGCACTAAAATAATACTAGGAATCTGAGCTTTTGTAACCAGGTGAGCAGTCTTAAGTTATAACTCATTTTCTGATACACCACTACAGCAGCTGTCCAGTCTAATGTGGTTCAGAAGTCTTCCTTCTCTGTTCTGATGTGGCATATATGGACAGCAACTCAGTTAACCCTGTTTCCTTCAGGCTTCTGCTTCCTGACTCTGAATCACCATTTCAGAGATCATGGCCACTGTGCAGTGAACCCCAACTCCAAACGTTAGTACTTTCTTAAAGACCTAAAAGCACATGGTTGAATTCTGTCCCCTCTCAGGAGCAGTACAGCCACGGGAATTAGTGTGTCATGAAGGTTTTTTTTCTGTAACTTGATGCTGGTTTTGTGTAAGTAGTGTGAAAGGGATGGAATTGTTGATCTTTTTCAAAAGACAGGTGGCAAAATATTGATGTTGAATTTAATTCAAGAAAGTGAGAGACTGGTAAGTACGTGCATCGCTTTAATGCATGCAAGTAATGGTAACAGTAACTAGCTTAATTTTATAGCATTCAGTTTACAAAGAAGAATATGGATCTGACATCGTTTTCATCAATTGGAACCTTCTATGAACTGTATGCTTCAGGAGTGGATCGTTGCACATATACATCTGTAAAGTATCTCTACCACTTTGTAACAGTCGCTGATTAAACAGAAGTGAACCACTGTTTCTGTGTATTTTTTTCTCCTCTTGAGGACCTATTTAAATTATCATTGCAACAAATGTTAGCTGTTCCAAAGTGTATGAGCAGAAAATCCACCTTTACTCATGTTACCGTTTGAATAACTCTACTAGCTCTCTGATTGTCTGTAAACTACCAGAACTGATTCACATGAACTTTGTCTTTAAACAAAGAGTTTTAGACCTGGAAACAAGCAAATGAATCCTGACTTCACATGCAAGGTCCTGCACGTGGGTTGGGGCAATGCCAGGCACAAACACAGGCTGGGCGGGTAATGGATTGAGAGCAGTCTTGAGGAGAAGGACTTGGGGATGTTGGTTGATGGGGAGCTCAGCATGACCCAGCGATGTGCACTTGCAGCCCACACAGCCAACTGGATCCTGGGCTGCATCCGAAGCAGCATGACAGTGGTTTGAGGGAGGTGATTCCCCCCCCTCTACTCCGCCCTGCTGAGGCCCCACCCAGAACGCTGTGTTCAGCGCTGGGGCCCCCAGCATAAGAAGGACATGGAACTGTTGGAGCAGGTCTGGAGGAGGCCATGAAGATGATCAGAGGGCTGGAGCACTTCTGTGATAACAGGCTGAGAGTTGAGGATGTTCAGCCTGGAGAAGAGAAGGCTCCAGGGAGACCTTGTAGCAGACTTCCTGAAGGGGACCTGCAGGAGAGCTGGACAGGTACTTTATACAGGGGTGTGTAGTGATTGGGCAAGGGCTGGTGGCTTTAAACTGAAAGAGGGGAGAAGATTTAAATTAGATAAAAGGAAGAAAGTCTTTCCCATGAGGGTGGTGAGGTGCTGGAACAGGCTGCCCAGAGAAGTGAACGCTGCCCCATCCCTGGAAGTTCACTTTCCAAACTCAGGAAAAGCTGCCTTGGGTGTGCTTATCCCCGTAAGCTTAAGCTTAACCCTTAAGCATTTGCTGAGCCCTGGTGAAATCTGCCAGCCTGGATTTCCCAAAGCAAAAGTGTCGCCCTCCACAAGTGCTGTGCTGCTGGGTCTCCCAGGTGGAAGGCAAGGGAAGGAGGCAAATATTACCTGGCCAGCAGTCACAAGCTTTGTTTCTGCTTCCTGAAGCCAGAAGATAAAGGCTTGGGGTACATAGAATTATTTTGTTTTCATCCTGTTTGAGATTTCGTTATGAATTGATAGTGGCTTGTAATTCCTTTTACAGTGTTTGCCTGTGCCCACATCTTGACCAAAGTTGGAAAAGCAATTTGTACCTTGCTACTATTAGAACTACATCTCCAGGTAGGGTCATTAAGCTTGTGTAGAGGTTGTAATTCTTCCTAAAGGCTGATGATTAGTTTAAAACGTAAGCTACATATAATAGGTTTTCTGGAAATTTTAGTGACAATATCAAATGATGCGAAACGCCAAGAATAATAGGCAGCTTTATTAATAGAATTTTAATGTGACAGGATGGTTGCACACGCAGTGCTAACAAACTCCTTTGCATTTTTCAGTTAGTAGATCAGGTTAGACAAAGTATTTTTTCAAGCATACTTATACAATGGACAAATTTGAATCATACAGTGTGGAGATTTCTTAGATAAAGCTGCAAAACCATTTTGCCAAATGCAGGGATTGTTTGGACTATGAAATTATAACAGCGCTTAAAAATAATCTTTTATGTCGTCAGTATCAAAAATTGGTCACATGTCTCTGCACCGTTCTCCAGATACAGATATATCTAGTATGGTTTGCAATATTTACATGCAGAAGCAACGTAGGAGCGATGTTGGCCAAACATTTGGAGTTGGAGAGGAGAAATAGTGGGTCTTTCATCCCCCCTCCACGGTCCTCAAGCACATACCTCAATTAACGCAGTCTTGAGTTTGAAACCTTGCTTTTGGTGTCTCTGAAAGTTCCAGACTTCTGTTTCAAGGTATGTTTTACTGGTAGGTTTCAAATTTTTTAAGATATTTGGTGGTATTGTAGTAGTTAACTGTGGTTATCTTGCTACCTGGTGGTCAGGCAGGGCAGTATCTTTCAACAGCAGAGTAGGTGCTGTTACTGTACTAAACACCTCATGTTCTGCTGACAGTTGGATTGTTTTCAACCTCGATATTGAAAGCAACAAGACCATTAAATGAAAAGCCTAAGTAGAAGGTCACATTTTCATTTCCAGGGGGCACTGAATCACGATGGAGTGGCAAGATAGGAAACTCCTTCAAATGACCACGTATAAATAAATTTCTGTCCTTGGTCCAACCAGAAACTCTTTTGAGAATGTCGCGAATCTTGGCAATATTCCATACGGTTCCATGTAGCCACTTCATTCTCTTCTCATCTAAGGACCCAGTAATTAACTTATCAATTTTAGTTTTGTGCACAATCTTACTTAAGCCATAACCCTTTCCCAGAAAAAAGTGGGTGTAGATTCTTTTCTTTCTGGTAGGAACATCTTTCATCTTGATGTCGTATAAACGTTTCAGGGTTTGAAGGGCAGAGTTTAGAATCTCGTCTTTGTCTGGATTAGGCTCTTTGTCTAATGCCTCATCTGGCCAGTACAGCAAGGTGAGCAAAAAATAGGCACTTGCTGGAAATGGTCTTTTTCCTTTAAAGAATCTTGCACTGAGGTCACGAAGAGTTTGTGCTGGAAGAAGTTTGGCTGATCCTGGTGATAAGCACGCTAATGTGATGTGGCACAAAATGTAATTGATCAGGTCGTTGTCCTCCAGCCTGTCCCTTAGCGGGTTTTCTGTGTAGAAACTAAGGATGTTTTCTAGCTTATCGGCTGACCTGCTCTCTTTCTTATCTGTTAAGAATGACAGAATATTAGTGACGCTACCTCCACCATTCTTATAAATATTCATGCGTCTAATCAGCTGGCTCTCGGGGCCGCTGTTGCTTTCCTCAAGAAGTGATGCTGAGACGAAGAATTTGGCATATACCTCAGACTGTCTTTTTAGCCATTTTCTGGGATTGTAAATTTGTTCTTCCTTTTCATCTTTTTCATCTTCCTCTTCCCTCTGATGGTGTTTATCTGTTTGGAAATAACTTAGGTCTTCTGAAATCCATTCCAGAGCATTGTACAGGTTCTGCCGTAAGCCTTTTAGGCGGGAGTGAAAGCGTCCCCATGTTTTTTCAATGTCTTTAGGAACGTAGTCAGTGATCAGGTATTTCACAAGCTCAGAATGTTCTCCCTCTGGACTCCTGCGAAATACATGGACTGTGGACAAAAATCTAAGAAGACGACATCCTACTTCTACTTCTCCAAAATAGCCAGCGTTGTTCATGCTGTCACGTTCTGCTTTTGCAGCCTGTTGTGCAGCCCTGAAGCATTTCATGGCTTCAAGAGCCATCTCTATCCTTTGAATGATGTGTTCGGGACTGTCCTCCTGTGTCCTTTTATCTACCATGAAACTAAACCATTTTCTGTAGACTTGACCTTCTGTATCTAAAATATAAGAATCATTTGGCAAATGGAATTTTGCAATCCTTGCCCAGTGTTCAGCATCTTCGAATTTTTCATTGCTGTAATGCAGTCTGGCAAGCTGCTGTGCAAAAAAGGGATCTTTTCCAAGGAGTTCATACGCAGCTTCTAAAACACGTATAGCTTTTTCACAGTCTTCGACTTTACAGACATGTTCAATGAATGGGGAGAAAAGAGTGTCTGTGTTGTCACCCCTGCTTCTTTTATCACGTCGAATAAATAGATCTCTGATGAACTTTATGAATTCCTCTCGTCCAAATCTGTTTTCAAAGAGTGTCTTTTCCTGAAGAAGAGTCATTGCAAGTTGACTTTGAGGTTCATCCCCTGAGAGCTGATGCAGAATTTCTTTTGCAACCAGGTAGTGTATTATCCGAACAGATGAAATATAGGTGGTGCTGTCCCTTAGCTCAATAAAAATCATTCTTGCTTGTTCACTCAAGTGACTCTTGAAATCATATGCTCTTGATCTGCTTTCTGTGTATACCCCCAGGCCCAGAAAAGCCTCGCAGTGTGACAGTGAAACATATGAATGAGGTACATAAAAACTAAGCAAAGCCACATAACGCATCAAAAGGGTATCACGAGAAGAACGGTCTATGCCTTGCAATATGTGTCCTACAAAGTCTCTCACATATGTTTCATTGAACTCCTCACACATCAGGACAAATGTAAGTATGAATTCTGGCTTGACATCTTTCTGCTTCAGTTTTTCGAGTTTAGTTTTAAACAGACTTTTCTCTGTGTCCGTCAGCTTGTGAGTGACAGCAACTGTGTCCAGTGGAGAAGCCTTGCAAAGCCTTTCGGGGTCATTGGATCTTCTGCAGCACATGAGGATGAAGTAAGGTCTGGGGGAATTAATTTTCCTAGTTGATACAGCATCCATTAACTCATTCCTTAGTTCTTCTAAATAGTCTTCATCATAATCCTCAATCAGGAGGAGCACAGGAAGACAATGACTGAATTCTTTTTCTTCATAATCTCTAAATGCAAGTGCGTGCTCACAAACAGTTGCAGGAGGATACGAGGTTTTGATAACAGCACATCTTAAGTCCTTCCTTCTTTTCCATAGAACTTGCCGTGCTATTGTGCTTCCACCGCTTCCAGGATGGTGAAATATTTTTAGTTTAGCAACAGAGTAGTTGAGTCCGCTTCCTTGTAAAATGTCATCTAGGAGTTTGCTGGCATCCTTACATGCTTCACGTTCAATGATTTCCCCACAGCGTCTTGTGTCAGCAAGCCAGAAATTTTCCCAGATGATTTTTCTCCCTCGATAAAAATTTTGTTCCATTTCTTGTATTTCCTTTTCAGTCAAACAATCTAGTTTGATATCATTGCATTGGTCAACACAAAGGATTTCTAGGGAAAAGAGTTTCTCCTCTTCCCGGGAGGGAAGCGTACACAGCCCTCTGGAGGAGACCGGCAGGTGTCTGGGTTGTGCTGTAGAAGGCAGCATGGTCTCAATGGTGGCATCTACATGACTTAGTTTCATACCCACCACACTGCATTGCTCGAGTGTCTCAATGCTGCAGGACGTCTGAGCTAAATTAGCCCACTTGTTGTAATTTTCTCTGGACTCCGCGATGCAAACAATGTACTCCATACCATTCATCTCTGTATAGAATTCCTGAAAAGTGTCCACAAGTGGTTTCTGCACTGGCGATAGCAATAGGAAGAGCACAATGAAGGACCGCTTTGGCAGGATTTCATCACAGATGCGAGTAATTGCTTTCTTAAGGTATTTTTTCTTTGTTCTAATCCACGTGTTTTCATCACAAGGTTCTTCGTTCCCGAGGAAGTCACTGCGCCCATTGCAGAATATCCAGCTGGTCTGATCAAACAGGCACAAATGTTTCTGAGCGGGGGGGTTGCCAGTCTTACTTTCGTTGGAAAAATCCTGTAAAAAATATAACCTTACCGCATGGTGTTCTTTGTACTTGCTACACAGTCCTGACACATTAGAATCTTCATCAAAGTCAAAGACACAGAAGATATTCAAGTGCATTAAAAAGTTGATGTAGTTCAGATCATTCTTTTCACACCTGTTTGTGACGAGGATGTACCGCAGGGAGTCATCCATGTAGCTTTTGCCATCATTTAGTAGAATTGATAACTTTCTTCCTAAATTTTGAGGTATTTCTGTATGTACTTCTGCACTGGAGAGCTCAGCTTTTTCTCTTTCGGCATCCCTGTCCTGTAAACCCTGAAGAAAAGTCGCTAGATCGTTGTGCTTCACAGGTTCAGACTTTGCTCCCAGTCTCTGATAGGGAACTGAAGTTTCAGTCAGATCCACCCTCTTCTTGTCCTCGTTGTATTTTGGCAAACGCACTTGAAAAAATTTGTTCTTGACTAAGCTGGATGTTGGTTCAATGTCAACCTCCACCACAAATCTTTGTTCCTCAGAGTCTTTTGAAATCACTTCAACAAAAACAGGTGGGTGGATACATTTCCTTGCAGTTTCTTGTACGTGTTTGAAAAAACATTTTTCTATATAATCTAATGCGTCAACGTAGTATTCTCTCTCTTTGACCTTTATGCCAACAATCTGGCCGTGTTTCCAGCCCCTGTCCTCAACGCTGTCCATGATACCAAAATGTATGGTGCCGTTTGTTCGAATGTTCATGCAGGCTGAAGCAAATCTTATCACTTCGCAGGCAAATTTTGATTGCAGTTGATTTTTGTTCAGTTCTGCAGCAGTGGCAAAAGATTTGTATTCATGGCAAGGAGTGATTAAACCATTGACTCCCGATTCTGGAGCAAGAACTCGGTCTTTCACATATTTGAAATCAGTATTCTGACTTCTGAATGGCCGACAGTTGCTGAGCTCTAAAACTTCAGCAGTGCTTTGAAGCTGGGTGTTGTTACTCTGTCGCCTTTTGCCAGAAGTAGAAGCTGTGTTATCTCCACTGGGTTTATCTGCTGGACCACAGCTGTCTCCGTTGGAAGTTTTCTGAGCAGAGGCGTTTCTGGGTATCCCTGGATCTGTTTGTGGATCAGTTCTGTCAGATGTTTTGCTGTTGAGATGTTTGGCTGGTTGTGCATTTTCCTGTGGCTGCAGGAGTTCATTTCTCTTGCGGATTAACATGTGGATTTGGCCTTTCTTCATACCGATGCCTTTGAGGAAAGGCTCATCCAGTTCCATCAGCACTGGGCCTGTCACTTCTTCTGCATGTAGTTTTTCTACATACTCTTTCTTGATTCCAGTAGATTCCAGCCAGCACTGGACATGGTTCTCATCCCATTTATCCACAGGTAATGTTTTGTAATCTACAAGTGAAAAATTATATATTAGTAATAAAAACTAAAACCACGTCAATGTGCTTGACAAGGCATAATAATCTTTGCAGAACGGGCCATCTTGAATGCTAGATTGTTTTCTTTCTACTAGTGGGAGACTCTCTTCTCAAGTATGTCAGTTCTGATGGCTAAAAGCATCATTAACCTTAATCTGAAGCACTCCTAAGCAATGGTACAAGACAAACAAATCAGTGAAGCAGGAAACCATGAGGGGGATTTGGAAACTGTCCTCAAAGGGAGTCATGGAAATAACCCAAAATGTTTTGAAGGGAATTATGTGATAACGTTATCAGAACTGATGGGCTGAATTCTCTAAACTAAAGAGGTTTGGGTAGATTGTTTACCTGCTCGAGACTTTTAATTTTCTGCTAAATGAAGACAGCATCAATACAAACCATAGGATGATGTTAAGAGTACTGATCAGTTCCCCGCTAGAGATGAACCCTTAAAATACAGATATTAAAAAGCAAATTGCTGCGTGTAAAGTACAAATTTCCTGAAAGCAACACGTACCCATTGCCTTTGATGAGGGAAATCCTGCTGTTAATGAACAAAAGCCTAGAGGGGGAAAAAATAAGAGTCTTCAGATTTGCAGTTAATGTTCCTGTGGTTAAGTCTGACTTATTTGTTCTGTTTTCCCAATCTCCTCCCCACCTTTTTGGTCCCAGGTAGTTTCTGTACCTCTAAAAGTGCGATGTTGCTGCTGTGCAAGGTGCAGGGGGTGGGGGAGAGAACTGGTCACTGCAGAGCTGTGGTGGTGGTGGTGCTGTTCCTTGGTTGTGGAAGCTCAGCTGTGTGCGGGTTCCGCAGGTGCCCGTAGCCCGGCCAGCTCCATCCCCGCAGCGGTACAGCAGGGACACTCACGGCCTCTGAACTCAAGTGTGGAAGGAGCAGTCAGCACTCAGCCAGGGTCAGAGGCGATTGTGGGGCTCTGCGCAAGCTCCACACAGCACCTGAAAGGACAAGCCTTGTAACGGAGGGACAGCAAGGAGCACTCCCCAGCAACACGGCTTGGCTAGAGGTGAGCTCAGCAGGAGGCGGCGGTTTGAGGAGATACTGGGTCTAGGAAAAAAAAAAAAGATATGTGGAGCAAGTGCATATTTACCATTTAAGCACCTGGTGAGCTCTGCGTAAGGCTTGTGAGCTGCTGGAGGCACCAGTGTGGTCAATAGCTTTGGCTTCAGCGTCTGGAAGGGAAACCTGTTACGGGCCTGCTCTGATGTGCCGTAGTGTGAGTGGATCTGTCCAGAGTGGGTGGAAGCAGGCTGGGGATGACACGGTTGCAGATTCTTTAACCCCCCTAGAAATGGGGCTAAAAATGTCTCAAATTCCAGCGTTTTGTGCTTTTGGTCACCACCGCACTTCCTTGGGCTGGGCTTACACAGTGACGCGATGTGCAGTGGCCCCCGCCCCCCGTCCTGCTGTGACAGCTGACGTCAGGAGGGTTCAGCGGGGAAACGAAACTCTGCAGAAACGAAACTTTCTGTGGGGAATAGGAACTTGGGTGGTGGAGAGGGGTTGTAGGGCTGCAGGGCTACAGAGCCTGGTTCTGAGGGGTCTGCAGACCCGGCCCCTGCCCCTTTTTAAGAGCTGTTGGGGGGGTGACCAGCAATGGGTTTGTGGTTCCTGCAGCCTGCATGTGGGGCTTGGGTACTATTGGCTGTGTGGGTGGCCAGGGAAGAGATGGTGCTGTGGGTCTGTGGGGACAGAAGTGAACCCCTCTCACCCCCCCGAGCTGCTGAGCAGCCCTTATCCCAGTGGGATGGTGTCAGTGTAGGGGCTTCTCGCTCTTCCTAGTCCTGCTTACCAGTGAAGCATGCAGCAAATAACTTCCCAAGCATCCCGCTCCCACCTTTTCTCCCACCTGCCTCCCCACACAGGAACAGCACAAAGCACAACACAGGGAGCACTCACCTCAGCGAGGGGACTGACCCAGCTCCAGTGCTGGGCTGCCGGAGCTGCCTGCGGGGCCGGTGCTCAGTGCGCCAACCTGCTGTGCTGCCGGGCTCTGCCAGACCAGCAGTCGAGTCCTCTGGGTGTTTCTGCTGTGCTCCCGTAGGTCTCTTTTAATTGTTTCTGCTGATACCCGGCAGTAAAAGGGGAGCTGCTGCTGCTGCTCTGCTGAGTCTCCACCCCTTTTGCCCTGTTTGCTGTTGCTGGGTGGTGCTGCCTTTTGAAATCCACCTGACGTCCTCTCCACTGCTGTGGGGACGCCCCACCACGATGGTATGTGTCAGGGTGCTTGGGCTGGGGCTGTGCTGGAGTGTTTGGTTTTGGTTTTGTTTTTTTTTTTTTTTAAACTAGGGAGATCATCCTCACCCACTTACTGCCCACCCTCCCATCCACCCGTGGGCTCCAGACCAGCTCACCAAAGTAAACAGTGATTAAGAGGGGGTGTGTGTGGTGGTTCCCGGGGCACAGAGCAGCTGTGCTCGTACCTGTGCTGTGAGGGCACTCAGCCTTCCATGCTCCATCACACAAAGCTGCATTACAGATCAGCTTTTTTTCCTGTAAATCATGTGGTTGTCATGTGGTGTCAACTTTTAGTTTAACGCAACAGATTTTTATAGGTAACCATTTTTTTGCAGTGTGCAGTCACTCCAGTCATTTTGTGTTTGTTCGCCTGCTTCAGCCACCAATGTGTAGGTGGCTGTTGTCTGGGGACTGAGAAGAAATGAGGTTCCTGGGACTTCGAGGAGGCTGGATGCTCACCCCACCCCAAGAAATAAGTAAGTGTGTGTGTGACTAGCAGGGTGATGGTGACTTTTGAGCAGGCTGCTGCTCAGACACAGGCACGTGCAGGATGTGGCTGCTGCAGGCCCAGTGTAGCTGTAGCTGCGTTACCCCTTCCCTGCTCCCCAGCTCCTCTGTTGGTCCACACAAGGTCACACTCCTGCTTATTTTCCCAGGCATACATTGGCACTAAAAGTTGTGTTTGGGTGGTTTTTGTTTGTTGGGGGAGGAGGAGGGAAGTGCGTGTGTGTTTGTTTTTTTCATCTGAGTATAAGTCTTTATTTAGTGGGTTTATAAAATAACATTACATTACAAAAATATGAAATAAGCTTTGAATATTCTTAGGTAAAAACTACCATTATTTTTTTTTCAAGCTTTAGAAACATGTAACTCACACAGTTGGCATCTTAGCTAAGTTGCTCTCATACATTGCAAAACTAGGGAAAACAACTTCCCTTAAAGTATCTCCAGAAAAGTAGCTGTACATACCCAATCATACGCATTACTGTCAATAATTTATTACTTTAAGACACAATGGCACAGTCATACAAATTCCCATTTTGTAGGTTTTCCTTTAATAATTTCATTGTAAGATGCAGTATCACTTTCCTCTGCCAGTTGTTATGATTAAATATAAACAACCCCAATTAAGAATGATTTGGCATGCATTATACTTGTACCACTTGGATTTGATACCACTTTGTAGTAAAAATTAAATAAATATAAATATGTTAAATAAATAGATTGTAAAACAAACCCCCACTAATATTAGATTTCAGCATTTCTTCACCCTTCGCACACACTTAATGCTTTGTCACAGCTTTAGGGCTGATGAAAAGAAATACTGCATCTTCAAAACACAGGCTCATGTGGATGTAATTAGCAACCCACACAAACAGAAAACGGGGTTCCTCTACAGCTTTATCGCACCCATTACAAACACGACCTCTCGTTTCACTGCTCTGTATGTCTCTCGTCATTTCCTATTTAACTCCTTTTTCCCCAGAACTTCTCTTACTTCTGGCTCTGCCACTGGGAACCCTTTTTACAAGTAAGGAACACTTGCAGTAGATAATGACTCACATTCCTGTGGAACCTCAGCTGGGTGTTCCTGCTCCGGCAGGGGGGTTGGACTGGATGAGCTTTCCAGGTCCCTTCCAACCCCTGACACTCTGTGATTCTGTGTAACCGCTCACAGCTGCCATCAGGGGATTTTTCTGAAGTTACTTGTGTAGATCTGATACTGTGATTTAAGTCAAGGACTGTTCAAGCTCTTCTGTGAATACTGGTACATATTGAAACAATGACGCTTATTTTTCCAAGCAGGTAAACCTTTAACTGATTTTTCAAGTCAGCATTTTTTAGAACTTACTGTATCTGCTCAAGTGTGAGAGAGTAATTTTCTGGGGTAGTACTAATTAAGCAGAAATTGTACTCTACTAGTTTTCTGGATAATTGTGATTCCCTTTACGATCACTGGGGTATCTAATGCATCATGTGCCAGTAGTGCAATGGCAGGTTCTGATGATTTGCTATGACTAAAAGGTTCCTTTTGCAGATCCCAGTCCCTAGTAAATCCATTATTTCAATCACTGTATTTTGATTCTTTGTGATAAAACACATCGGTTGTAAAATCACGCACAGTACAGGCATACTGGGTGATGGTTATATCCAGCTTTTGCTCTCTGTTTTCATTGTCCTGAAAACTGCCTTGGAGTAAGTCCAGCAGCAGGGTTCTTTGCTTTGCTGAAGTTACCGCTCGCCCCTTGAGCTCCTTCCATCTCCTGATCCAGCGCAGGCAGAGGTACAAGGCACTTTTTGGAGGCTTGGTTTCTTCAAAGAGAGAAAATTCAGCTCTTTGATCCCATTTTCCCTGCTAAAGGCAGGCCTGTTTCACAGCCCTGTGCTTGCAAAGTTGGTCCCAGAGCAGAAAGCTCCATCCTTCTCTCAAACAGTATCTCCCGCAAGGCTCAGCTCTGCAGTGTCCTGATCATAGTAATGCTGGAACAGTCTTTCGTGGCAGCAGATACGCATAGCGTGGTAGGTGTGGAGCAGCAGGTGAGGGAAACGAGCCGTAAAGTAACATACAAATTCATCTGGGATGGAGCCCAGGGTCTCCTGCACTTCGGGAGGCAGCTCTCTGTAGTGGTGCTTCTGTGAAGGCAAAAGAACAGGGAAGAGGTCTGTCAGTGTCCCAGGATCTGCAAGGTGCATTTTCATGGACAAAGTAACCTTGTATGAGTCCATCCTAAAGGAGCTCAATACCTAAACCAAGGTAAGACAGACAGACTGGCAACAAACAGCACATGGAGGCTCCTCCTTTACCTTATTTCTCATTGCCCTCAGTAGATCCCGGACTGAGCCTCCTTTATAGGATCTGAATTTTCGAAGATCTGCAAAAGAAATTACAAGAGCTTTTTGTCTGAATGCACTTTTAGTTGCTGATCTCAAAAGTAAGGTATGTGTGCCCACACTCACATATCTGTATAGGTGTGTTTCAATATATGTAAGTACTTTAATTTGAAGAAATACTTTGCTGACAAGTGAAGGTGCCAAAACAGCATTATCTTTATGTTCCTGTCCCAGCAGACTGGGAACAGCAGGTAATTCCTTCCCATTCTGATAAATACCATCCTTTACCTGTCTGAAGAGGAACAGTGATGTGCTGCCTCCAGTCCATTTTCACCACCTCTCTTCCGCCTCTTTCTAATTGTTTGACTATTGGGCCATCTAAAGATTCTTTCTCTATCCGGTCACTAACATCCTGGAAAAGACATTCAGGTTATTTCTAGTTTCATTTCCAAGATTTTCACAACAATTTATAACTTCTTCTGGCCAGTTACTGCCTGTCCTGATAATGGATTATGCTTGGGACTGGGACACAAAAGTTTCTCAGATGATGAGTTGCTTCTTCCTCACAGTAAGGGTGTGGATTATATTGGCTCAACCATGGACAAAGCCAGCAGAGCGTGAATTCAAGATCTGCAGAACGTCTACAGGAGCCCTTAGAACAGAGAGGATTGAAAAGGTCAACACAAACCTGAAAAAACTGGAGCTGTTTTTCTAAACTCCAGAAGAACGGGTGTTTCAGCACACAGCTGGCAGACGGACGTTTCTGAGGATCCGTGTTAATCATCTGCTCTATTAAATCACGAGCGACAATGTCTTCTGCAAGGAAAGCGGTGATAGGTTTTAGGGTGTAGAGAAATCTCTTGTACTTCAGAAAATCATTATGTTCTCTACTTCCTCCAGCACGACCCTGACCAGCACAAATCCCACCCTCATAGATATGCTGGGCAACCAACAGAAAGTCACTAGTGTTGGATCACTCCAGTACTTTCCTACCCTTTAAATACAGGAAATAACTCTACAGTCAAGCTTGCAGGGTTGCAAATTATTTTCCTAGAGATGCTTTGGGGTTCCAATTCTAAGAACTGTAGCAGCTTTACTTCAGGAGTACTTTAGGAATACAGCTTTCAGCACTTGCCAGGGTCACAGCTGTGTCATTTAACACCCATAGAAAGTTCACTAAACTCCGTAGCACTATACATTTACCATACTTTTCTTACCGTGCCTCCCCGCACTGAAGGACTCGAGGCTGTAAGCACCCAGCAGAATGTTGGCTTGCCGCTGCAGAGATTTGCCGAAGGGATGGCTGCCGTCGGATACCACATAATAGAAGACGCAGCCAGCTGAAAAGATGTCCACCGTGTATGTCTGCAAATAAACAACCTTTAATAGCAGTAACGCTTCCCCCCCCCCCCGAAGCCTTTGATTATCACAGGGTGGTTATTTTGTATCTAAGAAAAAACAATCTGCAGCCTTACCGGGTTCTCTTTGCAATCTTCACTCAGCATCTCTGGCGCGATCCATCCCTCGGTGCCCGGCACGCCCGAGCGCCGGCTGAAGCTGTGCCTGCCCACCGCCAGCTTCTTGCACAGGCCAAAGTCCGAAATCATGGCTTTCACCTTCCCATGGGCGTTCGGCATCGAGATGAGGATGTTATGGGGCTTCAGATCCCTGTGGACTATTATAAACACCCATTTATCCACTCCAGGCAATCACAATGATATTTGTAACTTTTTAACGTCTTTGCATTTCAAACCTTTCACAAGGCTGAATCACTGCTTGCTAAATCAAAGTCCTAACCTCAAACTATTGCCTTCAGTAAGGGCTCATCACTTGTTTATTCCATCACCACGCGTCATCATGTTTTATGACTTCTCTCCAGAAAATGCACCGCCCTGAACAGATGGGAATCACGGGCCTGTTTACTGCAGTGCAGCAGAACGGCACAGGGACAAGGCCGGTATCAAAAAATGGACACAACTGCTGCCAGCATCAGGCGGAGCTTCTGCACCTCCCTTCTGGGACAATAAACCAGTTCCCAGCACCGGACCTATTTTTTTTCTGTGTTAGTTAAAAATGTACTGAAACAAGAGACATTCTTACCAATACTGAGGGAGTGCAGGTAAGCAAGACCAGATGTTGTCTGTTGCAGGAGCGTGATGGGCTGTAAGCCGTGGTGACTGAAGGCCTTCTGTTCAACATACTATAAAATACAACAGACAAACAAGAGATTCAGCCACAACGCTAAGTCTAAATTGCAGGCTAATGCTAGCTGATAACACACATTAAAGCGTTTTTGTTCTGGCTAAAGGTGATGATCTCCAAAATAAACACCATTCAGAGCTACAGTTCTATGCAGCACTGTGCTCCAGCAGCAAGAGTAGGGGGTCTTTAAAGTCTAGGAAGGGGAGGGTGACCAGAAGGGAGCCCTTCACAAGAAGGAAAATCAAAGGACAACAACTTCTGTCCTTCAATCAGTGCAGGGTTAGGGCCATCTTTCTAAAGGTCTGAAACCACCCTGTTGTTGGAGTGTGCAGTTGTCACAGACGGGTTTAACCAGAACATCTGCAGCAGGCACTTCATCAACACAAGCTGAAGGAAACCAAGGGCCTTCCAGGGAGAAGACTGTCACAGATTCGTAGGTTTGCACTTGACCCATCACCTCCTGTAAGGTGGCAGCACACAGCTCAATGGCGATGTACTGAAACTGACGGTCCTTCTCCGTGCAGAAGTAGCGGATCACGTTAGGATGCTCGTCGGACTCGCGCAGCAGCTGCACTTCACGGTCTGCGAAGCTGAAGCACTCGGGAAGAATTCTTTTCACTGCAACATCACGGTTATCAAATGTGCCCCTGCAAAGAGGAAGGAAAACCACGTCATCCTTTTACACATCCTTCTTGTAGACAAAGCATGTAAAAGTGAGTGACAACAGAAAACATTTAACAGAGGCATATTAAAGCATTTCTCATGCTGGAAACAGATGCGTTTGGTCATTAAACATTTCTAAGGGAATTAAAGTAGTTTTTGCTAGTGAAGAAACTGCATGAAAATAGTCCAGACACATGCAAAATACTTCTTCAAAAGTTTAATTTCTGCTCATATGTGGTCTTTAAAAAAAAGCCAAAACCCTAATGCAAACAAGACATTAATTGGCCTATTTAATGTTGAAAACACATATTGTCTTTTACCTGTAAACAATTGTCCCTTCAGCTCCGTGTCCCAATACATCCTTTGGGTTAAACGAAATCTTGCCAACCATCACTCTGTTTGCGTCTTCATCTGAACAAAAAGCAAGAAACAAGGACTGGTTTAGGATGGGTTAAGTTGGCTTTTTACAACTGCACAACTTCTGGGCCAGTTTGTTAAAGTCTTTTTGCTCGTGTTTAAATTAACAACACGCAGGATCAAATAAACATCTGCATTTTGGTATTCAGGCTGCATAGGAAAATACTCTCTGGTGAATAAATAATCCAACATAGAGAGTCAAGCACATGATGCACACAACACCTGACTCGAGACAGAATAGACTAGAAAGTTCTATAGATGCCTTGCTGAATTTGGGACATGCTGACTGACAGTTCCAGAGGTGGTTACTGGCGGTTCCCCTGAACGGCCTCTGGAGGGACTGTACAGTGCGCAGAAACATCAGGCCGGAAGGCCACACGCACTGCGTAATCCTTGTATTCTGATTCCAGTTAATAATATTTTTATTTAAATTAAACTCTCCCTACATGCTATAAGAATATACCGCCATGGGCAACATAATTGCTCAGATGGCAGTTAAAAACTGGCTGTTTTCCTAAAGCAAATGATCCTGCTCAGAGTCAGGGCATGGCACACCTGCATGGTGCTTTGCAAATGATCAGACCAAGGGAGAACAATGGTCCTTTTCAGCTTTCTGATCTGTGAAGTAGCATCGATAACTATTTTAACAGTTGTGCTGTATCACCACACAGACTGGGGAAATGCAGAGATTCACAATAAAAAACACTGGATCAACTTTACCTCCCTCTTCTTGCTCAGTGGAGATGCAGCTCCCAACATCGGATGTGGAGACGCTGGAGTAGGCAGAATGGTTTGACGCTCTTGGGGACAGATTTGGTGTGCTGGCAGCCGAGTTCTCTGGCCGGCCGCACGAGGGGTCCAAGAAATCCGCTTCTGGGGGCAGATCGCTGGGAGCACCGAAGGGCAGCTGCTGCTGCTGCAAGAGCTGGATCTTCTCTTCCAGCTGATGCTGCCTCTGTTGCTGCTGATGTACACTCTGTGGGAAAGGACCGCAGTTCTGTCAGCAAAGTTTCTTATCGTCACGTCACAGAAGGAAGCTCTACAGCTACTGGGGTGGCTACTCCCAAAAGGTGGGAGAAAAGCTCTCTTGTTATGACACTATCAGGCAAGGAGGGTGGGGACTGGTTTCCCTTTCACTCTGATTTTCCATTGCAAAGCTGAGACATCACACTGGTTGGTTAATGTGGCAAAAGCAAACTGTTACTAGGTTGACTGGGCTTTATTAAACCACAGATAAAGGCTTTGGTCCCAAAAGCCAGAAAATCTGACAGTGGTTCAGGTAAGGAAAAGAGAAGTGAAGCCAACGGTGTTAAGATCATGTCCGTGAAAAGAGTTAACATACGCAAAGAACAGAATCGGTAGGATGAAAAAGTCTCCAGAGTTGGCACATATGCCTGGAGAAATCACTGTTACGTCAAATTTGCATCCTTTGTTACCCCCTGCATGTCTGTGAGGAGGGAAATAATTCCCCTGTTGTGTGTTACTCTCTAACTCCTGGATCATTTCTTGGGCTGTAAAATGTTACTGGGTCTCCCAGAACTCAAAAGCACATGAAGCTCAGTTACCATTACCATTGGATAAGCGATGATAAAAGCCACCCAGCCCACAAGCAGGAAAGTGCTGAGGATGATGGTGGCCATGTCCTTCAGCATGGAGTCCACGGGGGCCTCTGGCCGAGGGACAGGCCGAGCAGGTTTCTCCTCAATATCCTTGGGAGCAGCGGGAGGCACGTCTGTCGAGGACCCTTCAACTATGTCAATAACCTAAGAGGCAGAGGAAGCTCTGTTAGCTCAACATCTCCACGGGTAATGGAGCAGTTATGCACCTGTCTTTCTGCTCAAGAATTTGTAATACTCTCTAATCCTACCAAAGTCAAAGGAAGTTTTGTATGTTGAGAAGAAAATCAGCGGAAAGTCCTAATT
Organism: Patagioenas fasciata; assembly: GCF_037038585.1. Taxonomy (NCBI): domain Eukaryota; kingdom Metazoa; phylum Chordata; class Aves; order Columbiformes; family Columbidae; genus Patagioenas; species Patagioenas fasciata. The sequence continues at coordinate 3,586,145 of NC_092537.1, read as the reverse complement.
CTGAAATAAGGAATGATACATCATACCAGTGATTCTACGTGCTAAGTACATTAAAATATGACAAAAAATGTGAAGTAATTCCATGTAGCTTTTCTTGAGTCCTTCCCCAACATTCTTCCATCACCCAGTAAAATGATAATTCTCATCACAAACCTCTTCAATAGCAGCTTTGTCAGAGTCAGCTGGAATCACATTTTCAGGCCTCTTAGGTAAGTTGCTTGGGAATTTCTCCAGGATCTTTGTAGGAGCAGACAATGGTGTTTCATGATGCCCTTTAAATAAAACACATGTTGAAATAATAAGTTGCCCATTTTTAGGAGATATATCCTTGATTTGAGCATCTTTCCTGAACAGCATGTATAAAACTTGATTTACAAAAGGCTTGAGAACATCACAGAACAAAAGCTCAGTTTTTGTTTCCCTCTGTTCTTCCCAAGTAGTCACAGGTAGAGTCACCACAGGCCTGAAGGCTCTGTGCTCAGGCACTGGGCTGTGAGTTTGGTTCCTGGCCAGCGGAACGCACCACTACGAGGCTTCAGTAACTACTGCCTGAGTTTGGGCAGCACTGTGACTGACGTACAGCAGCTGAACTCCAGCGCTGAGCGTTGGATCAGAACTGGCCACCAGACGGCAATGCGATGCCGCACGGGGAGCTGCACCTCACACACCTATCAAAAGCCAGTCGTTCCAGTAGCTCAGTTTGTTCTTTTCTTTCAGTCTGCCCGAAAACTTCACATCCGTGCTGGGGGTGATGACGCACTCGCCGTTGTCTTCAATCGTGACTCCTTCTGTTTTTGGACCCTCCAGTAAGGGGATGGCGCTGCCACGGGGCTAGGAAGAGATTATTGTTACAATTAAGGAAGCACGGTGTCCCTGCAATATTTAAATAGGCAACTAAATTAACAAATGGAGGTCAGAATTAGTGGGCAAGCAAAAATTACTGGCAGCAAAGTCACTGTAAGTAAATGGTGTCATTATGCCCTCAGCAACGGCCTCAGCAACCTTGGACATTTGACCTGAGTTACATGTTGCCTGGGAGAGGAGATTACTCTCTCTTTTTTTAGAAAAGTTAAACAGGATCTTTATTTCCTACCTGGAGAGCCACAGCATGAGCAAAACAAAACGATAATGCAGTTTCCTATCTATGTGGAGTTCCTTTGATGAACTAAACAGCAATTTTAACACTAACCACAACGCACCAACCCCACGGCAACCTCTGGACGCCCCTCAGCTTGCCGGGCACAACTCCCCGTGAGCTGCAGCCACTCTGCAGCATTTGAAATTACTCCTGAAAGGTGGCCATGCATTCCAAGGCTTTCTGTTATTTCATGACATATTGAATTTGCTATGCATTTTCTTAACACCAATCTGCAATTTAACCCCAAGTTTCTGTACATGTACAGCCTTCAGTGGTTTATTTTCTATTTTAATCAGATCCCTTTGGCAAAGTTGTCTGGTTTTTAGTATGTATTTTAAAGTATGTTTCCATTTCAACTCTTTTTAAACCCAGGACAGCTCTAGCTCTGTACAGGCACTTTTCAGCAGGGCTCATTCAACTCCTGCAGCTCCCAACTTACCACAACAGTTACTCCTTCATGCACCATGGATGGCGACGCATACAGACTTGTGGAGTATTTCCCTACGTATAGAGTTGGTCTGGGAAGAAACAGTAAGTGTTAGAAAGAAGTAGACAAATGGACGTTTCACCATCTAGGTAAAACCTTGGCAACACAATCCTGCAGAAATAATGCGTTAAGTTTCCCAAATCATCAATATTTATATCTTGAAAAGCCTGGATCTGTGTAATTGTTTTAAGTAACTGCTATACTATGAAACCATTCTTTTTATTATGAAAGCATTATTAGTTGATTATTCACATCACAATTACTCATTTGACATAACTCATGTCCTAGTTCTGCATTATTCGATAACTGGTATTTGGCAAAATGCTATGCACCTTTTTTATAATGTGAAAGATTTCACATTATAAAAGCAATTCCATTCCATATTATAAGAAAATATTCAACACAGAACATTTGATAAAAGTTATGAATATACACTTCCTAAGTTTATGACAGATTTTGGGGTTTGGTCTCTGACTTTAGACAGTAAAAGATCAAAGATGATATAAAATAACGGCTGGAGAACTAGAGCTGCTTTTATATGTTTTCACCATCTTGAAACTTGTAGAACAACCCTTAACTGAATGTGCATAAATAGGGTTTTTCTAACAAAGCTCTGTCAAACAGACAGAATAACAGCAATACTGGTGCTCACGTGAGTTTGCTCTTGGTCTCCGTTTCCTTTGGGAAAGGGTATTTCCACTTGGTAATGTGTCCAACCTCCCCGGACATGAACGTCAGGTAGCGCAGAGTTTCTATCCCCACGTTCGTGTGCATAACCTTCCGCAGCCCCTCACGCTGCCAGATGTAAAAAGCCACCACTGGAGAAGCGTAATTCTGAATCCACAGCACGTCCCCGGACTCGCTGTCCACAGTCACCACCAGCCCATCTCCATTGGACACAAAGTGGGACATTTCTACAGTACACAAAGACACAAATTACCTGGATTGCTGCAGACAGGCGATTTTAATTCAAATATTAACAGGTTAAGCCTCACGTAACATGAGACCTTACACTGCAAAAGAGCAGCTGATGAGCACATCCGTCATCAGAATTAGGATGATAAAAGTTCAGTTGCAATGCAGTAGCATCGCAACAGCTTTTTCTGAGTGTGCACCACAGTTCTGGTTTGCTGCCTCTCCTGCCATTTGTCACTACATTTGAAAGAATATCTTCCAGAGCTGCACCTCCTTAGATTCGGTTTCCCTGACGCTACCTAAAGAGCTCTAGATATTACAGCATGTATAGGATAAAAACTGGCAGAGGCAAATCAACTGCACGAAAATCAGACAGGCAGTCTGACCTATTAATTATGGAAAAAAATCAGAATACTCATATGCAAAACCCACAGCAAATATACAGGGGGGGAAGACAAAAATAGACAGCAATTAAATTCTTACTGTATTTTATGTCTTTGTCAGGCAGACTAGCTGCATAGTCAAAATAGGTGGCATTCCATCGCAGCTCCTTCTTCTTGGTGTCATACATTGTGATCGTGTACTCTGTTAAAAGATACACAGTCTGTGAAGCAAAAAAACCTATGAGAGAATAGAATCGATCACCTCAAATGTGAGACTCCTCCAAACACCACACACAGCGCTTCCTGCTCTCTGCATTTCGTTCTCCCAGCACTCCTGACAAACGAACATTTAGTAGCTGTTAAAGATAATCCTCGATTCGCTCCCTGCAGAGTTACTGCCCACGTTACCAGCATTTTCTTTTACTGCACAACTTCTGATGTACTCTGGTTTACTTAAAAGTTTCCAATCCCTGCATTCTAAAATTCAGCATATCATGTTCTGTAACTGCACTATCACACTTGAAGAACACATTAATACAAAGGTTAAAAACAAGACTATAAGACTTATTCTTTTTACTAGCCAACGCCTATATGGTGTTTGTTGGTCTAATTGTAGCAGTTCTTTAGAATACGGCATTTGTAATGTCAGTGGATATGCTATATCCCAATTTTCTTCAAACGGTTTCTATAGGAGCTGTATGTTACAGAGCACACGGGCTCACAGCTGCTGCTGGAACGCTCCGGTAAATACATTTTGAATGCCACTTAGTCAACGACAAGAGTCATGGACCGTGCCTGCTGCCAGTTTATTTAAACACTACCTTTCTACTGCCATAGTTACTAATTTTTCTGTGTACAGCCTAAAATAATAATTTACAGAAGTTTTCCTAAGAAATAAACGTGAAAACCTGAACTGCTCACAAGGTCATCTCTTAGGATCCTAAACTTTAAAAACAACAACAACAAATGATGTTCTAAGCTGCAGAAAAAAAAGCACATGACCTGTCCTCCCGAGATACAGGAGCGATGCTGATGGGCACAGACTTTCTGCAAAGGACGAGGTCAAGGTCTGCTGTTTCTCCCCAGTCAGGAGGTCAATCACGTACCAAATATCCTGCTTTTTACCTGAAATGATAAGTTAAGCCACATTACCATTCAATTGGAAAACTGCACTTCCATCAAGCTTTTCAGTCTTTTTTCTTTAGCAGGCTCGTGAACTTAAAACAATTCCTCATAGGCTCAATTTCATCATTTAGCATTATTGGCTGATCCCAAATATTGACAAGAAAATTAAACACAATATTTAGAATGGTAAGTACCATTGGCTGAATTATTCTTTCACACTGATAAAATCTAAGAGAGTTCAGAATGTAGGAGACGCCAGGAGGCAGCAGAACAGGGGTCTGAAGTGTAGTTGGAAAAAAAAATATGAAGGTCTAACACGTTTTGAATTAAGGACTGTAATCCCAACACCCCACTCAAGACAACGTGAGCCATGAACTTACATATTTCTTTGACGCTAACACATATATTTAGAAGCTTCAAATCAACATTTTTCACTCCCTTAGTGCAGAGACAGAAAGCTGAGAATGAGAAGTAGGTATTGGCCCTTCAGGAGGTTAAAAACCAATACTAAGTGCATCCTGATCCTTCACACATTTACTGTTGGGAGAAGTAATAACTGTCCCTCCTTCTCCCTTTCTCCTCCCACATCCATCTGCAATTAGAATGAGTCAGGACAGTGAGACATACACTTGTTATTATTCATAATACAAATGAACTGACTGTATCTCAGGTAGCAGAGAATGTCCAACCGTGTTGCAATGGGATTTCTAATTTAATTAGAACTGTCAGGCAATCAATGTCATAAGTGTAAGAAAATTGTAAGTAGAAGTCACTTTTTGTTGAGAAGTAGCATCTCAAGAAACCAAATAAATCCATACAGGCTATTTACTGCTTAGAAAAGCTTTTTTCTCCTTCAGGAGAAGTTGGTTTTTAATCTTCAAACAGTAATTGAATTCTATATTAATCAGATTTCCTGTCATCGGAAAGGGTTGTGAAAAAACTGTAATTAATACCTAAAACAAAGCATATTTCCCTGCAGTCTCTCTGGGACTCTCTAAATTTTCTAGTCACTGAAGATATTACAATCTAAAAGAGATGAAATTTGAGCTCACCCATGTACAGGATCCCATCTGAACTGCGACAGGGAGATGCCTGCACCAGCTCTGGGATAGTGAACGGCAGTTTCTAGGGAAACAAAAAAGAACAAGAAAAGCTTCTTCACATTGGTGTGACAGTCTTCATGTTTGTTCACAGAAACTTCAGAAATCTCCAACGACAGTTTTATATTGTTTGTTTGCATTACTGCAGTGCCCGAGAACTCAAAATTTCAGGTCAGGGCCCTGCTCTGCAAACCCAGACCACAAAGTCTGTCTCAGTGAGTTTACACCAGGAGCAGCGCAGGTAGCCGCCTGCAGCTGAGAGGCTTGGAGGCCAAGACTCTTGTTGTTTTAAGGTCAGCCAGCATCACTTATAAACTGTCTGCACTTCAACATCCTGTGGTTTAATTGCCTCACCTAAAACACGTGTACAATGGTTCTCCACAGGACTGTATGGTAACACTGATAAAGGCCGGATATCTTCATACAAGTGAAACTGCTGAGAGGGCAAAGCATCAATCTGCGACTGACGAGCTCCTGAGACGCCGCCAAGCCTGGACCGCTCTTACCGAACGGGTGACCATCCTTACTGAGCTTTAAGAGACTTAATGGGGCGAGGTCACAAGCTGCACCAAAGATCAGTTTACTTCAATATACTAAAATTACTCCGGTTTGCTTAAAACTTTTATAACAGTGACTCTAAACAGAAATTAACTTTAATTCAAAATGAGAGGAGATTAGCAGAATAAAGGAATTGGTTCAAATAAATTGCTGCTTCCTGGATTCACCCAGGAAAAGAACCAAGAATCATTTTGTAAGTTATGATCCGGCTGTACTGGGAGGCGGGGGGAGTGGTGAGTAAATACTAAAATATTTGACTAATATTAAAGTTCTTAAGGGAAATCATCGCAGCTGCCAGAGAAGAGAAACTTGTGGGAAGCCAAGCGCTTTATCTGAGTATCACCGTAAAGTTCAAAAATAAAAGTCAAATGTTAGCTCGTATCTGTGGAGTACACGGATTGGTGATTATTTTGAAAAGGTTCAGTATTTTTGTCTGCTTACTAAATCTTATCACGACATCTTCTAAAGGTGTGGGCAGACCCTGGTTTTTGGCCCGTCTGACCGAGCTTTTCCAAGAAACTGATGCGCTTCCATTAAACAGTAAAAAACCCTTACAGTACTGTGAAGAAAGAAGAAAGTTCCCTTGGGGAGTTCCCTTAGCGTTCACGAGAGCTTGATTAGGGCACAAAATATTTAAAAAAGATATACTTACGGTCAAGCCTTCATTATTCTTGCCACCAAGCGTATACAAACTGCCATCATTTGGGTCTGGAAGAAATGCTGGCCTAGGATTTAAGCAGCAATTATAAATTATTAAAAGCGTAGTGTGTTTCTCTGATAACAGAAAAGCAACTGTGGTCAGGATTGGCTTTACAGACAAGTTCATCTGACAACAATTTTTTTACTTTGTATTATCCATTTTTTGAAGTTTCATTTATTAACTGTGAAAATGAAAAAATATAAAGTTTCAGAACTGATATAAGATTACTAATGCATTTGAAAATTTAAAGATCCAAATGTGGCAGGCTTTTAAAATGCCACAGAACTAAAACCAAACAAATAAACAAAACCAGAGAGCATAAGGAAGGCAAGGAACAATAGAAGAGTTGCCAGAACAGTGTAAATTTGAGAGGTAAAGGCAACCTCCCACCCAAACTACGGAAGAAAAACCCAAACCCAACATGAAACACCAACCACAAAAGAGAAATGATGTTACCACTGACTTCAGAGACAGAGTTAAAGCCCCAAATTATCTGGTGAGATTGCAGTGCTGGAGGAGCTACTCTGAAGTAGCAGCCTGAGGGTTCCATCTGCAGATTCTGGTGGTGGTGGCTGGAGTTCCCTATGCTTCACTATTTTTAGTCTTTTATTTGAAGAGAGTAAATCTAAAACCTGGAGATCACTCCCTGGCTGTTTCTGTCATTTCAAAGCTGCTCAATTAAGATTGAGGCACAATTAACACACTTGATCTCTAAATCTGAGCAAGGGCTTGAGAGAACACTCTGCAGATTGGGTGTTTCTTCTTAGCACTATAAATCAGATAATTATATGTAGCTAATTATATGCTTTCCTTATCCTGCTCCCTAAACCACCTTAAGCTGACGTATGCAAATCATGCAGCTTTTCCAGAACACAGAGAGTTTTGGTTCAAACCAAATTTCAAGATGTCAGTGAAATCAAGCAAGCAGTAAATGGAATAAAGGAAACAGACTTACTCTTCCACATGTATTGGCACCTGGAGTACAGGATCTGCATAAACAGAAAAAAAAAAGAAGTCCTAATATTGGCAATTCAGTTCCTTGATCACCAGACACAGGACTAAGTCAGGCCTGCAGCAACTTGCTCCTTTTCAAAAGGCCGATGCACAGAGTTTGAGTGGCCACCTCGGCAGCCTCAACCATCGCCTGTTTGGTTGTGAAATTAGGTTTGTAAAATGGGAAACTACAAAGTACCTGAGAAGTTTTAAACCTTCTGAAGTTCTTTGCTCAGTTTTATCCACAATATCTGATTCACTTCCCCCCATGAGGCTATCACAACGAATGAGCACAAACTGATGGAAGAGTTTCTTTTCTGAAGTGAAAGGAATTCTCCTCACTACAAGCACCATCCACCTGGACAGCCGGGCTGTGGAGAACCAGTTCTCCACATTTTTAGCTACAGGGGTGATGTAAATTTTCTCATTTTCTTAACACTTTCATGATCTTAAACTAAGGTTGTAAGTCTGCGAAGACACTTTGAAGACAGGCAATGAACTCTTCACATTCACTTTCATGTGGTTTGGGACATATTCCAACTTTATTTCAAAGTTTGTTTTGAAATGAGAAATCACGTGGAGATAAAAAGAGACTCTTGAGTTTAATTTATCATTGTCACGTCTTAAAATAGTTTTCATATGCTTTAACACAGCCTAGTAAAAGAATGAGTTGTTTTATAACTGAAATCGCCTTTTGTTCTACAACGGGTCAAACGGAACAGTTATTGCAAAAGTCAGAGAGCTGAGGCGTTCTCTTCTCTTCTCTTCTCTTCTCTTCTCTTCTCTTCTCTTCTCTTCTCTTCTCTTCTCTTCTCTTCTCTTCTCTTCTCTTCTCTTCTCTTCTCTTCTCTTCTCTTCTCTTCTCTTCTCTTCTCTTCTCTTCTCTTCTCGCCAACAGCTCAGCACTCAAGCGTTAACACACTGAGACTGGATGCGTAATCCTGCTTTCAAAACTTCCCTGAATTGCAGTTCTCTGTTATTAGGTAAGTGGTTGTAATAGGCCCAATCTGTTCCAATACCAACAACAGTGATAACCACGGAACAAAGCACTAAGTATTCCGTATCAGAACAAATGCCTTATAGAGAAAATGTGATAAAATTGTGATAAAAATGCATCAGCCTCTCCCTTAAGCTTCCATTCCCTGTAGCAGAGGAAAAGCCAACTTCTTGCAATAAACCTAAATAAAGCTTTTGGTATGATCCTGTCCAAAAGCTGCCCCCTTTCTAGACTAAGTAAACACTGTCACTCAGAGCAGACAGTTCCTGTTATTGATCAGAGATGGCACCAAGAGCCTTGTTTGGTCTCTCATCTTCAATGTGTGCTACACCCTTTCAGTACAATGTTTTTGTGGGGTCACACCAGGAAAAAAGGTGCCTTTCAGAAATGTGGGGGAGGAGGAGTGTGGTTCTTTCTATGAACTTTCCAAAGCCCAGGGAATGAGCAGCATCAGTTACCTGGTCACTGAAAAATCCTGAGCTGTCAGACAGCGGGACCCACGGAAGCCAACCAGAAATGAAGGTATTAAGCACCCTCAACAAGCAGGGCCACGATCTGGTCACATACAACCGCAGGGAGCGCAGCTTTACTTCTGAACTACCGGACAGTCCTGTTACTGACTGACCCATTTTTCTGCCTGCTTCACGGCGAACACGAGCACCCAGACTGCTGCTCCTGCCAGCACCACATGAAGGCAGGAAACCCAAACATACTATTGTGGTGACAACCACTGGCTCATTTACCCTCCAAACCTAAGATAAGCTTCAGTGCTAAATTAAAACAAACAACACATGGCAAGATTCTCCTGTTTGTTTAAGTACTGCCTGATAATGAACACTGCCTTGGTTTTTTCCCCAATGAAAATAAAACATGTATGAATTACTCTTTGTTAAATGCATTGCTGCCTAAGTGCAGCAATAAAACGTTCTCTTCCTGCTGAATGCCGTTGCAGCGCTTCAGGAGGCGGCCACAACTTCTCCAAGTACGTGAACCACAACACATGGTTCATCGTCTGATAATCAGGGTAAAACGGCACCTGCAAGATCAGTGCTTGCAATGCCTGCCATTTCCCCCCGGGGAATTATAGCAATACAAGCTCATTGCTGACAGAGAGTGCACCCAACAACTGTGTTCAGACACTCATTTAATACTGAATTCTGCACTACTGAATGTCTTCAGGGATTTAGCACAGCAAGATGTAAGGACTTTCACAGGCTATTAGTTTCTAACACTGCTGCATCTTTGTTGGGCTTCCCACCACAGGGTGGCCACAGAACAAATTTGCAAAAATAAACCCCTTCCAATTACAAATTAATTATGCAATTTATATGTCTTGTCCCATGTACAATTAACTAAGTCAACTCATTAAGCATCTTGTAACAATGACAACTTCACTGACCCTCGTCTGTTGTTCTGTTACACTGAAATAAACTAATGGGCAATAAGTGCTTTGCAAAAAGTAAGTGAACATGTGCATAAGGTGCAGAACAATACATAGTTAGCAACAGAGGAAAAAAAAAGAAGTCCTATAAAACTAGATTAACCAGTCCAGCAGTTCTACTGTACCAACAATTGTTTTGCAACCATTTTTTTTTTTAAACAAGGGAAGGATGTTGAGCAATACACCCCGATCAAGAGCCTTTTCATTACTGAACTGCATTCGTTTCTTCCTCAAAAAAACCTCCTGCCACTCTACTAAGTCTGGCTGCAAACAAAGGCCAGTTAGGATATTCTCCTAGGATGGGAACATGCAGCGTATGTTCGTGTCAGCTGAACGACAAGCAAAACCCAGTAAGCTGCTCTTAACACGGCAATAGCCTATAGCAATAATCGAGGAGGCTGATAATCCTTCTTCATTCAAGCCTGCCCAGGGAAAGGAGAGGTCTAAACTTAAAGAGGAGATGAGAGAAAATGTAATCACACTTACTAATGAAGATCCTTCGAGAAAATACTTGCTCACCCCTTTTTACTCCAAGAGGAGCTACAAAAGCATTCTTTGCTCATTTATTAATTTAACATTTTGTCTGGTAGATTTGCATTCAAACAAGAATGGCTTCACAAATAAAATAACTGGTCTGTACTGCAGACATCTGATACACAGAATCCATTTCCTACCATTTCAGCTCACCTACTAAACTGACAACAGGTTTAAAAATAGAGGACAGGGTGATGCAATCACTGTGACTCCTTTCCATTTCCCGAAGTGCAGAGAAGGTGCTACTATCACTTCTACCATATGTAAACAGAATTCCACTAAAACAAATTTGTATTAAATATTGAATTTTTCATGAAGACAGAAAGAGCGCTCTCTGCTCAGTAATTAAAATTACAAAATTGCTTCCAGCCACTGAGCAATGTCATATTTCTTTACACAACTGCAGTTCTTTTATTTAAAAAAAACCCTGTGCTGTTCCTAAACATCTATTACTAAAAAAAGACCCGAGGTTTGAATGATATCCAGGTTACAGATAGGTTACAGAGACAGAATCCTGCAAGCCCTTTGCCACCAGTTCCACCAGCTCACACCCTCATTTGACATCTGTTTTGTGTTTGCTTATATTGCATGCATTCCCATAAAACGTGGTACCTGCCAACCATGCCACTGCAGCTTAAACATTCCAACCATAAACATGGAAAAGATTTGCAAGTGAAAATACGGAGATGAACATGACTCCAGAGACACTGGAGCTTAATTCTGGAACAAAATTAAGAAAGAAAATAAATATTTACAAGGCCCAACAACAGTTTGAACTATCAATGGATCTGACTGTTACTAACACTATTGAGTAGGGAGCATCAGGAGAGCTCCTGCTCACCTTCCTTTAACGTCCACTTGATCGCCCCCGTCCTCTTGCTGACGGCGTGCAGACTCCCATCAAGGGTTGAGACGAACAACAGTGTTTCTGGCACCGTTACTGAGCTGGTGTTCTGGAAAAGGAAAACCCATATGCTGAATGTGACTATTTACTACAAAATTCACTCGTAACTGTCAAACAGTACTTTGTCTAGAACATGACTTCTTTTTCATCGCACAGACTGGACAACTTTCTTGCCTCTTTGAATTCAGTGAGCTTTTTTTCTTCCTGTCAACAGTATGGAACTGTTTATTGTGCTAAGTTCCCCTAGAGACAAACCGGGAGATGCTTTAACTCAATCTCTGTTCTCAATTTTATATCAAAGTCTTCTTGCACTAGAGTTGGGAGAAACCAGAGACAGGGCTGGCCTAGGCAAGAATCGATACAAAGACTATGCAATAAGTCACCAAGAGTAAGGAACGTCAAAGCAGCTCAGAGAACCCAAGCGTTAATGTCAAAACTGTGCTACTCCCAAGTCAATAGAACATCCATTTGCCAAGGTTTAGTCCCCAGAACGCAGCCCGTACCCGCGTTGTTCAGCTGCCTGCCACCTGCCACGTTTACACAGTTTCACAGTTAAATATAATTCTTAACCTACCGCAGTTCATGAAATGAAAGTGTGTGTGCTTTACCTAATTAATAATGTCTCTGACGACTTAAATTGTAAAAAATTATCAGTCACGTTAGAATTATTGCGAAGCAAAATACACAATTGCCAAATTAAAATGCATGGATACAGGGAATTGTCCATTTGTTTTTCTTTCTGACGGATCCGCATTCAGCTCTCCCCAGGCAGTAATAGCGGGGAACACCGTAACCTGCGAAACACACAAAACACAGCCAACTTCTGATACTCAGTTGTACAGGGGTTACATCTTGAGACGTAGCAGCAGGCAGCCGCAAAAATGTATGTATAGGTACAGCCACACAGCAGCCCTGAGGTGCTCATGCCGTCACTACCAATCGTTCTGGTTTCAAGCTAGTAAGGGAAAAAAATTCAAAATTTACTGGAAACGGTGTTGTGATGAAAACAAGAATCAACAGATTGTGGTCAAAATCTATTCCAAATTAACCTTTGTGTAGTAACATTTTGCGCTCATATTAATTTTCACTTGAAGATCTCAACGCATTTAGAAAGAAAAATTCTGGGTAACAATGATTCATCATAGGTAAGGAATTTCTTCCTCTTATACAAAAAACATTGAAAAGCCAGCTTACTTTTAAGCTAATAAATACTTAACGCGCACACACACACAAAATATACGTATTTCCAGGCTTTTGTTTTAGATAAGATATAACGGTTATTTAACTTCTTTAAATGTTACCTGAGAAGCTTTGTAATTAATGAAATAGCTTGATAGCCTCGGTTGCATAAAGCTGTCTGCAGGGCTCCGGGCTTACGAAACAGAAAAAAACCCATGAACCACAGACACTGGATGAATATTCCAGCTCCGAACCTCAACTAACTGCACAAACCACCCGTGCCGCCAGGTTAACTGCGTTTAACCAACCACCATTCCCAGCTGCCACCCGTTGCCCAACGCGGGACAGCGGGAGCCGTTCAAAGTGCAAACCACGGACCTGCACCAGCTCAAGGGAGAAATCACCAGGAATTTCTTAGAAAACGTTTTTTACCCAGATCTTTGGCAAGGACATGTCAGCTTTCTCATACCTAACAAATGTGTGTTTTCACTGCAGCCGTACTCACAAAAAATCCCCTTTCCCGAGAATTTAACTCTTCTTCCACCATATGTACAGAAAACATTTTTAGGCAACATTTCAATACAAGATGCTATACAGTATAAATCCTGTACATTATACACCGTGGAAATATCTGTTTATTCACGAAGATGTATCTACCCTAAGCCAGCTCCATGAACAAAAACACTTAATTTAAAAGACTGGAATGACTCTGTTTGCTTTTCTATCAGAAACGATACACCCAAAACATCCATTATCCAAACTGATCGTTTCAGTTCACAAACACAGTGAAACTGCATGTGGAGTGAAACACAGCAAACGGAGCAACAACATTTAACTGTTAAAGGCAGAAATGAAAACTACTGAAGTTCCTTTAAATTGCAGCTGGGAATTTGACAGCCACAGTGAATGACTAGTGCTGAAGTTTAATTACAAATAAAATACAACATATAGCAAACGCACCACATCTTCCATGTATACAGACTAATATTGTTTTTCTAGTCTACTTTCTACTGTTTGCACAAGTTTTTCTTATCTTTTATCTTATCTTACAGAACCAGTATATTCTCCACAAAGCGTGTTGTCTTCCTGTCTTCTTACTGAGAAGTGAATAAAGCATGTAGCATTTTCACACAAAAGTGCCTATAAAACAACCACCATGACTATGGTTGGGTATCAAATATCAGTAATATATAGTACATGGAACACTACTTGCAGATCTGTAGATTTAACTTTTTTATCTTTAAAGTTTCAGTATCTATTTTTTGTGGCATCAAAGCCACAGAAATTATTAAATGTGAGCTCTGAAACTCACACCAAAACATCAGTAACTAGTTTCGTCTTCCAGATTACGGATGTTTAGAAGGCTGCTAGTGCTTGCGATCACATAGAAGGTGCTAATGTGCAAAAAGCTCCTCTGCACATTGTGCAGCCATAAGAAAACTTTTCCGCACACCTGCCCTGCAGGTCACTCACGAGCGAACGATAAGGAAAGAAAACCAAAGCTGGAGGACTTACTCATGCCAAGTTTCTGCTGAAAACCAGACCAGCACCTGGATGTTGCCCACACGCAGAACGACCTATAAAGTTCTGAGATCCGACTCAGACCATGAAATGACACTAGATTTTTTTAAGCTTTTCAGTGTAGAATCCTTGGTTTGGGGGAAAATGTGCCACTCCCAGCTACCATTCTTTGGTAGAAGGAAAACCTAGTTTGGGTCTTATTTTATCTGAAACTGCAATGTCTATTTTCACAACCACCCTATTTGGAATTCAGTGAGAGCCTTGACAGTCTGCGCTCATAAAAACCTTCCACCCCAGCACTGATGTCAAGTGCAGGATTTACAATATTTTGAAGTTATTTGAGGACTGCTTTAGAATTAATTCTCAATAATTTAATTCAAAACAATTTTTATTAACTTTCAGGCTCTCATTGAGTTGAACTTCGACAAATGCTCTGAAGTGCTGACTGTTGTTAATCCATAACAGACTAAAATCTGGGACTAAATAGAAAATAGCATTTTTAAGCTACACTAGAAATACACTATCTTATACAAGTGGCATTTTATAAATAGAAATACAAATGCACATTATAAATAGTAGTTAACCCTAGCATAAGAATCTCCACCTCAGTCCAGATCTACCACATCTTTAGTTAAAATGTTTTAGAAATCAAAGTAACAAAATGACCCAGAACAATCCTGAAGGGCCCATGGAGTCAAAGGAAGGTCAGTGAAAGCTGCAGAGCAAGTTCTGGCGCATTTGTGTGTGTCTGTGGTACAGTTAATGTCAAAGATGATATTATCTTCGTTCACTGCAAATTTTGTTAAGTGTTAGCAAAGCAATGCCGTATTTTGTTTTATTGTGTTAGAAGAAAGCAGATCCCCGCAGAAATAATTTCGTCCATCAATGTATCTTCTTAAACCCAGTATTTTTGAAATGCAGGTCACTAAGTATACACAAATCCCACTGAAGTTGGCGGAAACAGCAAGAAAACCAGGCCACTCCATTCCTTGAGGTTATTGTTCTGTAACCCAGAAATATGTTTTGCTGTGGGGTGACACCACAAGAGGTTCTTCAAGCCTGAATAAAGCACAGGAACACATGTAGATACCTTCCTCTCACTAAGAAAAGGCCTGTACCATAATCTATGCTACTGGAACCACAATTGGTAAGCCAGTAAGGGAGCAAAGCAAAATATTTTCAACATCAGCACACACCGCAAGCACCTGGCACATTAATCACAGAGAGAGTATGATCCATTACCCTGCCTTTGACAGTTATCTTCTAATTACATGGTCAGGCTAGAGGCTAAAACTCACCACACGTGAGAAAACCACACCATGAAAAAGCTCTTTGTAAAATTTGGTAAATTAGTATCACTAATATTGAAGCCAACATGTGAGAGCTGACAAACAATACCTTATATCTTATTTAGAAAGTGAAATCAAATCTACAGATCTTTTAATCTTAAACTAAATCACAACATGTGTTTGTCAGCTATTTCTCACCACCACCATAGCCCAGGCCCAGTGACCTTTCATTCACCTGCCCATTTGTGCTACAACAGGAAAAACCAAAAACTCTGTAAAACCCAAACTTATTACAATATTCACAAAAACACCTGGAGCCAAAACGAGTAAACGTGCAGAGTGACAAACACATGAATTTACACTGCAGGACAGAGCTGTCCGTGCTCATTTTAGGTGTTGCGAAACACATCTGCATTCCCCTAAAACACCTAAACTCTAATATACTAATTCTTTTGAGCAATCAGGGAGACCTGCAACTCAAGTAAAACACATAAACTTTAAATAACATAGTGATTGAAGAGGTCCTGTTTAAAACTTTCTACCACCTCACATTGGTTTTCATGCCTATCAGTTAATAATCAAAACAGCTCACGCTGTCACCAAGAACATATCAAAAGACACAACACGATGTTAAATCAGCCCCCGATTGAACATACAATACAAATTGTAGGACAACAATATTAAAGTTGGGATATAAAGTAACAAAGAGTACATTTATCAGACAAAGATATCTATAGCAAAAACAATCTGCAGAATCTTTAGCCAATTCCACGTTTCTCACATTACCTCAATACCAAGAATTGTGTGCCAGTCTTTTTCATGGGCATTTATTACTCAAGTGACATTAATAGTTCTAAACAAGACTTCCCAGGTGAACGGGTTAATCACAGCTAAGATGACCAGGACTACATTCACAGAAATTAAAACCAGTTATAGAAAGGGGCTGAAGCACAGACTGGATTTCAACTGGGAAGGCGGGGTGAGGACTACAGCTGGCAGGGCAAAAAAAGAGCCGAGAAAAGAAACAGAGAAGTGGAGAAGCCGAGGTCAGATCCTGATCCGAGGGGAGATGGCAGGGAGACCGAGAGGGAAAAATGGAGAAAAACGGGGCTGAATTCTACCAGCGCCCAAGTCCAGGTTTTTGTGAGTAGGTAAGTAATATTATACAAAATTTAGTAATAGTGTGATGATTTGAGGAGTATATTTAGTATTTAAAAATATTTCTTGGTATTTTTATTGAGTATTATTTTTAAAACTTCATGAGTTGTAAATCAGTGCTTTCCTTGCAAAAAATGAATCCTATATCTGTCAGGATCACAGAGAGATCTCAGCCCAGCCTTATGGTCCAGAGCAAGACAAAGCCAATAGCACTCTGCAATAAGGATTTTAAAGTAATTTTT
Source organism: Patagioenas fasciata (assembly GCF_037038585.1). Lineage (NCBI taxonomy): Eukaryota > Metazoa > Chordata > Aves > Columbiformes > Columbidae > Patagioenas > Patagioenas fasciata. Next base: position 3,569,481 of record NC_092537.1, on the reverse strand, counting down.
GTTGACTGCATTTAATTTTTTCCAGTTTCCTAATGAAGTAACAACAGCAGGTATGTAGCTTCACTACTGGATGTGTTCACTTTTATAGAAGAGGAGCAGAGCTATTGTATCTCAGGTAAAAAACCAAAGCTTCCAGCTTTGCTTAACCTGAACTATAAGCCTGTATATTACACCAGCACTTCCAGGTAATAACGAATGATCCATCTAGGAACATAACCTAAAACTCTCCTCTGCTACACTTCATTAAAATGGAAACAGTAAATGCCAGCTGACCTCTTCATTGTGTCCTGATCCCGAGATATGACAAAAGCACCTTTCAGAACTGAATTTTTGAAGACTTAGTTTTCCATCCCAGTACACACACAGCAGACAGCACCCATTGTAAAGCACACTTTAAAATTATTACGTCCATACAAATAATCTGCTCAGCATTCCATCTGCTTTGCACCAGTTTCCCTGTGCTTTTATTGCTCCATGTAATATCTTATAACCAGCCTGGTTATTTCTTAAGAGGTGTTGTAGGGCAGGGACGCCTGCACTTTGTCTTTCACCTATGAATTTAGAACTGTAGCCTTTTTTTAATACCAACCAACCACATGTACTTTTAGTGCACGTTGCTACCTTTGCTCTGAAAACAGAATGATCAAAATGCCATATGACAGCATAGAGGGCATGTAGATAACCATTTGTGTTTGGATATCAACATGTATACAACAGGGTTTTTTCAGAAAGAATACAAGCCCCCACCACTCATGAGGTGTGAAGGGACAAAGATCTTTTAGCATGTCTCATTAGTTCTTCTATCCACTTACACAGTTTCAGCTTCTAAAAGTTTCTTTGTCCTGCTCTCACCAGCTACTTCATGTGAAATTACCTGTCTTTTTACGTTTCAATGCATGTTCAGCCCAGGTGTCAGTGGGCACAGCAGCAGCTGTTGAGCCCCACGGGCTGACAGCCCCGCACCCCCGCACACACCCACGGGCACCCGGCGGCAACGACCGCAAAACGGAGCGTTGGCTTCGCCAACCCTGCCAGTAAACTTGGGCAAAGCCCCGGCACGAACGCACCGGGGCGGCTGTGCCGTGCCCGCCGCCCCCGTCCCTGCGTCGCGGGGCCTGCGCGGGGCGAGGCCTCCCCGGCCCGAGCGCCGGGCGAGCCGAGCGGAGCCGAACCGAACCGAGCCCGCCCGCCCCCGCCGGACCGGGGACACCGCCGCTGTCCCTGCCCGCCCAGAGCAGCCCCCGCCAGCCCCGGCCCGCCCCACTTACCCCGGGCCTCGGCGACAGCGACAGCAGCGACAGCAGCGACAGCAGCAGCAGCGCGGCCAGGCCGAACGGGCGGCGCGGCAGCTCCATGGCTGCCACCCGGGGCTCGGCGGCCCCGGCTCCCCCGCCCGGCGCAGCGTGTCCGGCGCTCCCCGCGCGGCGGGGCGGGGCTGCCGGCCCGGGGTCACCACGTCAGGTACGGCCGGGGACGCCGCCCCCGCGGGCGGGCAGCGCAGCCGGGACCGGCGGCAGCGGCGGGGCCGCCCCGACACCTCCCTCCCGCGCTGTGCGGGGCTCCGGGGCCTCCCCGTTCGTGTGAGTCCCGACAAAACCAGCCTGCCCGGGGGGCGGACACGAGCCCTTGACGTTTAAAACCGCAGGGAGCAAGGTCAGCTGGCTGGTGCTGCTGGTTTTTGTTTTAAATACCTTGTGGATAAATTGAGGCTTAACAAAGGGCCTCCCTCCTCCAGCACCACCCTGCCCGGAATAATTTCCCCATTGATTTTTCACTTTAAAAGCAGATCAGGCCTAATTTATTTGGCATAGCTCCTGGTTTGACAAGGTCGGTGTTGACCCTGGCGTGCCTTGCGATGCCTTAAATAAACGCAAAAACAAAGAACAAGCCTCTTTGAACTGAGAACCAGGTCCAAGCTCATCTGAAGAGATAAAAATAAACACAAAAAATACTGAATAAAATTGAAGAAGCTTTAAAAAGATAAGAGTAAATTTGCAGTGCTTGGCAAAGGCTTAGCTTTCAGATGCTTATTTATATAACAAAGTGGCTTTGTCCTTGCTACACACTGTTTGCTTTTTAATACTGCTATCATTGACGGAGCTGCAGAGCACACCGTGTACTGAGTGTGCCATGTGCCCCTCACGGATCAGCTCCCTCTTTTAACAAGTGTGCCTGTGATTATATGGGCAGGAGACACGACGACGACCTGACCTGCAAGTCTGAATTCATAAAAACATCCGGAGCTACAAACCCCACTGAGATTTCAGTTCCCTGGTACCAACAGATGAGTTTCTTTATGGTGGTCTTAGATTTTAAGCATTCGCGCCACTTCAGAGCCAGCAGAGCCACCTAACACACGGCTCTGTGTGCGCCATGGCCACGAGGAACACATCCAGACCTCTGCCCCGGGTACAGAAAGTGCTCGTAACCACAGATAACAGTTTGTGCAGGCGGTTGTGCCCGTGTGACAAGCACAGGCCACGTTGTGCAAGAACCCAGGCCTCCACTGAGAGCACGGAGCGGTTCTGGTCCTGCCCTCTTTACCTACAGTTTTATTAGCTTTAAGCTGGACTTCACACCAAGCTACATTAAAGGAGTTTTCCAGTTGCGTGAACAGCGCGTACGCCACTATCAAACCGTGGTTAATACAAGTGCCTCTCAGCTGCTTCACAGGAGGTAGGAAACGCGTCCAAAGCAGCGGCTGAGGCGGCAGGAGGCCCCGTGGGCGGGAAGAGCCGCGTTACCCACACACACCGAGGAGCTGAGGTAGCAGCTCTGCCTCCCTAAGCTTTTGCGTTTTTAATATTGAGCCCTATTTCTGAAGAACAACAAGGTGCTAGAACAAACTACTGAAGAAAAAAGTACCGTTGTCTCTGAAAAGGCCAATGAAGCCGCCGGGCTGCGCGGGCTCACGAGGCGCTTCCGGAGCCTTCCGGGGCAGCGCCACCGCCACGCGCCCTGCGCACCGCTGAGGGAGACAGCCCCGCCCACAACTAGCGTCACAGCCCCGCCCACAACTAGCGTCACAGCCCCGCCCACAGCCCGCCGGCAGCCCCGCCCACAGCCTCGCCCACAACTGGCGAGACAGCCCCGCCCACCCTCATGCGCAAGCGCACTTGGATCAGCACGTGGCCCAAGTTCGAATCCTATTGGACGAGACAGAGAGGGGCGGGGTGCCGTGTGCTATAAAAGGGAGCGAAGCGGAAGCTCGGCCTTTCTTTCCGCGCATTAGGCGAAGGTGGGTGTTGGTGGCGGGCGAGTGAATGGGCGGGCTGGGCTGGGCTGCGGTGATGTCTCTTGACACGTGTTAGACTGCTGATGTGCATGAAGCAAACCTATTACTGAGCGCCCAGGCTGCCGCCCGACCCGCGGGGCGGCTGCGGTGCACAGCGTCCGTAACCACCTCTTTTCCCTTCGTGTCTTTCAGGGCCTGTGTGGCGAACGGCGGGGAGCGACCCGGTGAATAAAACTGTTTGCACCGCCAACGTGTCCGACTGGTTCTTGTTTCCCCGCACTGCCTTTGATCCGGCGGGGTGCCCTGCCCGCGGCGCCGCCGGCCAAGCTGCAGTGCGACAGCAAAGCGCTTGTTCATAACTGGGGCTGCTCGGCCCGGCCCGGGCGACCCTTTTAAAAGCAAGTGACAGATGGGCCCGGCGCCGCCGCCACCGCGTGGAATGGCGGCGCAGTCTCGGGAGGCGGCGCAGGGAGCCGTGGTACACGGGGCCTTGCGGGGTGGGAGCCCGAGGCCCTGGTACTTAAAATGGGAGGGTCGTGCCAGGGTGAACGCACGTTGTTGGCACTGTATGGGTTGATGGGCAATTTTAACCCAGCCTGGCCCACTGAACCAGCGTTCTTCAGGTAATTCAGGGTTCGGTTTGTAAAGGGGTTTCAGTACTTTTGCTGCTTGGTTCTGGGATTCCTGCTTTGCTGTTGCAGGAGCGAAGCAACTGGGTGAAGGTAAACCAGCTATTAAACAGGAGAAAACCATCGGGTGGAGGGGTCTTAGAACTTGAACCAAAATGATCATTTTGTTTCTCCAGAAATCTCTGGTGCACTAATTTCAAGAGCCTCCCTCTTTCCCATCTGTGTTGGCTGCAGGCACAGAGGGTAGACTTACGCATAGTGTTTCTTGCATATAGAAAACTGCATCTATACCTGGTAATCATTCCAAGGTTCTCCCAGGTAAAATGAAATAATATCTTCAAAGCATATTCTACCTGTGAATAACTGCTGCAGTGGAATTTATTTTCACTCCAGTGATAATACTCAACTTGAGTTGGACCAGCCTTAGCATAGGTTAACCTGTAAATCATCATATGCCATTTCCACAAAGTACAACTTGGGTATGTACAGAAAAAACCTGAAAATCATGTGGCATGCTGCCTTCCTAATGAAGTTTTCAAAACAACTATTAAAAGGTAGTGGCTAAGTACTACACAGAAATAACCAAGTAGTTGTTTGACATGGGATAAATTTATTTAATAAAACAAAGCAAGCAGATTGTAGCTACCCACAGTTTATGAAGTGCAATATGACAATCTTGTGTAGTAAGTCTAATCTGTTTACACATTAGTGCATCTAGTCCTCTGACTTAAGTTATTGCACATAGAAATTAAATCATATAAAAGACCTGCGTACGAGACATGCAGACTTTATGAAAGGCAAATAATGCCTACATAATCAGAGCAAACCCCAGAATAGACACAGCCTGGAATGGTCAAGGAGGAGTTCAGGTAACAAATACAACCTACTAATATTTTAATTAAAGGTAACCAAAATAGGTGTTCAAATATAGAATTGATTTTAAATATATTAAATGCTAGTTTTCTTTTATGTTTCAGGCAAGGTGCTGTTTAAAAAACCTTCAATATAATAGCTTCATTTAGAGATGGTAAATCATCAAGTTATACATGGAAATTTTGATTTACATCATATGTGACAACACAACATACAAAAAAGTTCTTAAAAAATTACTTCTAAAAAAAAAAAAGCAAATCATGTTATAAAAGGAGAGCCAAAACTCACCTTCTTTGTAAACTAAAATGTTTTCTGACATCAATGGACAGTTGGCAACACTGAGTATCAGAAAAATATTACATGTGTTAAATAGTGGATATGTAGTGTTCAAATATTAAATTCACTGCATACATTTAGTCTTGAATCATTATACCAGATAGAAATAAAAGGCAGCTCCCCCTCCTCCCTTAGTTTTGGCCATTAATTAGCAGAAACAGTCTTCAATTACATCGCGATCAGCTTGAATAACTGCAACGCTTGAGTTCCTATGCCACAAAGTCCAAAAAAACAACGCGTGGGGGTCAAAATCTTCCAGTCACAGCTGTTTGCACAAACGTCAAGTGATCTGACGTCTGGTTGAGCAGCTGTAACCTGAGAATTAGGCCCCACGCTTCATGTGTAAACACAGTGCAATGGAAAAGACTCACAACAAACTGTCCTCTAAGGAAAAACTCGGGTGTGTTCAGTTGTAGCAGGAGGCTCTGTACACAGAAGGCCAAGTACTTCTGGTCGTGTGCAGTAACAGACATTTCATGTGTGTGCTCATGTCTTTAGAAACATTCAGAATTAGTTATGAACCAAGGTGATTGTACCTCACTATAAGGCGGCTTGCTATGGTTTGGTCTCATGGCTTTACCGACATTTTTCTCTTCCATTTGCAAAAATCTGAGAGTCCCACCTTCACTGATAGTTGTGTGTGTTTTATGGCTACTTGCTTCCCAAAAAAAGCACAAGTTTGTATGAAAAAAGTAATACATATATACCACATTGAATCACAATATTACCTATACATCCAATTTACATTCTTTTATCCTGAAAGCATTTCATATTTCGATTGCTTGACACAAGCTATTGACTGCAGAAGTGAAAGAACATAAAACAGTTCATTCTACACCTCCAACTGCCTGAGAAAGAAAAATATTCTTCCAGTTTTATAAATTCATTCCTTATTTAGGATTTTTTCCATTTGGCATGCAGTTCCTTTGCTGCCAAACAAATGCTTTAATGCACATTAACAAAGCATGAAAACATAAGCTGAACAAAAGGTGTGTTGATAAGCTCCTTGATCTATTACAGTTCAGTTCCTCCTCCCTCCCCCAGAGAACAGGTCATCTCAGCCTCCCCGTTAAAACCCAAAACTAAATCAACTGCTTAATGGAATGAGACTTCATGTGGCTGAAGTGCACAGAACAACCACCAGGCAAGTGAGCACAAAGGTTTGGACACGGGCAGTCCTTGGGGGCAGAGTGGCACAGGGATGAGAACTACAGCACAGTTTATAAAACCATGAGAATAACTTTTTGTAATACTGTAAACTGCAAGAGTCGTCACACGTCACGGCTGATCGGGCGCCTCCGCGACCTGGTCTTTAGGAGGGCACGTGGAGGAGCGGGGATCCATGGCCGAGTGCATTAAAGGAATATAAACATCATCCATGTTTGGCATGACAAAGATTTTCTGTGAAAAGAGAGGCAATCAAGTTACATTTCATATGCCACTTGAAACCTTGGCTTCCTCATTTGTCATTTCCAGATAAAAAGTTCCTGAGTCCAGCATTATTTGAGTTGATGCCTGTACTGAAGCCATTTAGCTGTGTTATGGTTGTAGATGAAGCTCAGAAATACGAACTTTGTACTTTCCATTAAATTTGAATAGCACTACAGGAAACGTACCAACTTTTCTTGTCATCTAAGAACACCTACGATCATGTTGTTATTTACGTAGCACAAATTCTGACATGGTACCTATTTCAAAGAAACAGCATTTTCAGCTCTAAAATGTTGCTGGCAAGAGCTAAACCAGATTTCTAGACAAATCTACACATGGTTTTGAGATCATCCCAAAAGTCAGTTTGAGCTGAATTCCTAACAGCCTTTCTTTCCACTGACCAGAGCGGTGGGGGACACCAACCAGTCTTGAATGAAACAGGGGACATTAAAAAATTAAAAACCCCACCACTCTAATTGATGAAAACTATAATTAAGGAAATTAAAATGTAAAGGAAACACACCTGAAACTCTTGTTCCAGTTTCCTCTCTATCCAGTCAGTCACATGGACCAGAGTCACTTCTCTCTCACCAAGTTTTGGCCGAGCTTTTAACTCCAGGTAGGGAGGTCTCCGAAAGCCGTACCTTAGGAGAGCAGACACCACAGGTTTTATTATGAACAGAACAGATTTTATTATGTGTGAACTGCCAGTGTTCTCTTAATAGCAGTTCTCATCTCATTTACAACCAGCTTGTATTGCACCTCTTCCAGAACCCCTTTCAAAAACCCCTTTAGCAGCAGTTCCTTAGGTAACACACACCTGAAACATCACCTTACCATATCCTGTCAGTAGGTGGAGGTGGAATGTTAATTACTAGTGTTCCTCGGCACTCTTGTACTTCAACTGTTAGCAGCAATGGAGTATTGGACACCTCTTCAATTTTCTTCTTAATAAATTCAGTCTCTGTTGCTTTCTGAAAGTATTTTGACTTAGTAATTTTATCCACGATTCTCATGATCTTACTTGTCCGATGTCCTCCAACGTACCTTTAGACAGAGAACAGAAAGAGTACATGAAGGTAATTTCCTTGAACCTACTGCTTGCTAAGACACCCATGGATTTCCTATTAAATCATTAGACTTTATGATATAAAAATTCTAAACAGCAGTCACTCATAAGATTCTATAGGACAGCAATGCAGATTTTTGAACGGTGTAAGGAAATTCAGTATTGTATTTAAAAATCCTTTGTTCTCTTTCAGAGTTCTTTATATGATCATTGCATTTTTTAAAGATGGAAAAACACATCTATTGGAATAATTCCAACAACAAATCACACAGATTTCAAAAGGTTTTGGGAATAAAACTCTGAGGAGACTCCAATGAATATTTTCAATATGTCATGGAGCCTTTTGGTATATTCACTGTAAAATCACTGAGATGTGTTCAGACATAGGAAACATTATTGTCTGAGACATTTAAGTGTTACTACAGATTTCTCATTGCATGACATTGTTTCAATCAGATGTATAAAGCAAAATAAAACAATCAGGGCAGCAGCCAAACCAAGGAATGACGTGGCAAAAACGACGCTGGGAAGTGTTCTTTCAAATTCTTGCAGGGCACGGGAGGGCAGTATTGCACAGCGAGACACGTAAAGCCTTCCAGGGGGAAAAAAATGAAAAACAAACCACAAAACCCTGAGCAAGAAGCTGGGCTTGAATAACAGTTGTGTTCTTAGAGAAAAAAACCACACTGGAAATACGGGATCAGCAGGATCAGCACGGGTATAATGCTGTATACGAACGGAGCGTTTCAAAGTTCACACTCAAAATCCTGCTCTTGGCTCAGGCAACGCGCTGGGGACAGTCCCACAGGTTCTGTGCCCCAAAGACTTGGCTTTCTCTATAACCCCATCGGGATGTCAAAGGGAGCGCTGTATGGTCACCGTGAAGAGCTGTATGGTGGACAATGCTCCCAGCAAAGGAAAGCACAGCAGAGCAGCTTCCTTCCATCTGTACTCACCGCCTGATTGCTGCTCTTTGCTCTAGAAATGGGTGAGTTGTGTTTGCTTAATTGCTTGGATATACTCACACGGCAACAACGAGCACGACAGGGCCAGACCAAGGTATCGGTTACACCAAGTCTGGAGCTTGGGAGGGCAGGATTAACCAAGACGGCAGACAGCTCACCCTTCTGCTCCTGGAGTCACCTGCTTCTCTCCAGCCAGTTCAGCAGCATCATCCTCTTCCGAAGACCCAGCGCTGGAGGATTCCTCATCGCTGTCTGCAAGACAATACGCCCTTGGCCTGAAACTGAAACAATGCGGTTTCCAGGTCAAATGTAATATTCTTAAATAGCTATTCATCATGTACAGCTTTGGCTGATGTTACGTGTATTTCTAGTGGAAACTCTGAAATGTCCCCTTCACTTTCTTTATAAACTCCATCTAAACTAACAAAACTGAAGCCAGTCTGCCAGAAGTAGCTTCAAAACAGAACATCTGTTTTTTCCAGTGGAACGTAATCCTGCGCAGAAGGGGATGGCAGGGGAATGACTATTCTACATACTCAAATCAAACGTGAAGATTAATTGAAATACATTTGAAAACATCTCTGTTGCTGCTTGTGGTTTCCCATGAAAGTTGAGCAGTATGTAGGCTGGACAAGTTTTGTTTGTTTTTAACACACTGACAACAACACGATTCAAACTCCACATTTTCTGCCTGGCTGTGACCCCGCTTTACTTTCCTGCGCATATCACCCAGTTCAAAGCATCTCCATTGCGTTTCGAGGCTCTCAAAGGTGTCACCTTCTTACAAGATGGTGTTTTATTCGCCAATGTGACAGGGCCCTCTGAAGTGCCTCCACCCTCTGGCTCAGGCCATGAGACTTCCTCACATTACACAAAGCAACAATAAATAAGCTTGAGTGCGATTTCAGGGGATCTCTGCATACAATGGACCATTTATACGGCACAAACATTAGCTACAGAGTGGTTTTCTGCCACAGTATTGTTGCTGAGCAGATTGCACAATATTTTATGAATTGCCGTTTGTCGATTTGTTTGGCACAACGCAGCAAAAAAGGGTAAGAAACTGCGATAACTTTGGGTTAGCCTGTCTGCATTTACCTAATCTCCAGTACGGCAGAACCTGCTACTGTTTTTTTATTTTACAAAACAGGCAATTAAATTATTTTCTGCCCTTTTTTGAGAGCTGCATTTTCCTGAGAGCACACACAAGAGCATCATCAAGCCGTCTAACAGCACACCTCATTTTTATTTCAAACAGTAACGCAGCAGCAACAGCAGAATGGACTGAAACACTGAACCATTTGTCTCGCTTTGCCCTGATGGTGCCCAGGGAGTTAAAACTCAGGGCTGGTCTTCCCCACCCTCCTCTTGCTGGATGAGTAGATGCTTTTCTTACATGAGTTTGAGGCTACAGCTTCTCAAGAAGCTGTTTGTTCCAGGCTCTTGAGAGAGAAAAATTAGCATAAGCAACCACCAAGCATCACTGACGGATAATTCGATTGTGGATGCAAGCGCATGCAGAATGGTTTGATTTGTCACAGCAATTCTCAACTGATAATTAAAAAACCCAGTGAAATTAACACAATGGAAAGCATAGATGAGAATCACACTGTTCCATACGTCGAGTCTTCGTGTTTATCATATCCATTGTATTGAAGGAGATAAAAAAAAGACAACCAAGCAACCAAAAACATCTCGTTCAAACTAGAATATGTTAGACTGCTCTGTATGTAAAGCTGGCACGGCACCTGGCCCTGAGCATCTGAAACATCCCAGCCCTGTGCAGGGAGCAATACAGTTAATGGTTGTACCTTCAAGTAATTGGTTGCTTAGCTACAGACATTTACATTTGCGTTGCTGGGGGCCTATTGCTCAGCTAGAACCAAGCTGATTCTTAAATATGAAATCAATGCGTTCACTCATTATTTCTGAGGCCATTCTGGCACTGGTCAGATAAAAATACACAATGAAAATCCTAAAGGCATGGAGATGAAAAGCAAGAATTCGGTTTGTATAGACATTTCCTTCTCTATCCCCATGTTTTGGGTGAACAAGATTAAAGGGATTTTTCAAAATTCACACCTACCAATTACACTGATGTAAATTCAGAAATATTCATTTCGAGCAGTGACAACGAGAGTCCAGGTCAATTTTAAATCCTCTGCATTTCTACCAGTGTATGAGCTCATTCAGCCATTAGTTTTTTCACATCTATTTTCTTGTCATGACTGCAGTGTAATATAGTGCTGCCCTACATACTGCTTCAAGATATCTCAGAATAAATGGTCAGAGCTACAACATGAGTATACAAAGGATCTAGTAGCTTCATTCTGAAAGGCCACAACATCATATTCATATCTAAACAAATAGCCAGATTTGGATAGTATTTCCGTGATTTGCTGGCAGTGGTTGCACACTCAATCAGAGACCACCGACTGCTGTGAGACCGCAGGTTTCTGACATACAAAGAGAATCCAGCACTCCGGAGCTGACGGGGTGGGGATTCCAGAGCTGTGGCTCACCAGGTCAATACAAACGGACACACGGATGAAATTCAAACAACATCAGAAAAACAAGAGGGAAAGCACAAGCACAAGTTAGATCAGCCCCAGTATGTGTGGTTTCTAATTAGTTCATCTACAGGCATCTCACCTGGACTGCATATATGCAAGGAAAACGTCACTTTTTCACTATGAAAGCCCTCACTTTATTCTACCATTGTAATATCTTACCCTTCTTTGCCAATTTCTCCAACTTTAAGTGCTTCACCAAGTGGCTCTTTACCCAATTTGGTCAAGTTCATCTTGGTCTCTAGGGTCATTAGAAAAGATCCATTGTAGGACATTTCCAAATCAATCCAAAGTCCTAAAATGAACAACAGCAAAAAGAAGTTACTTTAAAAACACTCAATCACTTTATTTTAATGTCAAGCCAAAACTTGTTTAGAGAAAGTTTATACACCACACATTTTCCAAAGAGAAAAGCTACTTTTTCATCAACCAATTATGCCATTAATTCACAAATAATTAAAAGCTTATCAAAGCAAGTTTTCTGTTCACATTAAGCTCAAAGAACAAAGCTGAATGTTCAGCTATCAATCAAAGCCACGCTGAAAGACAGATCTGCGAGTACAGCTAACAAGCTAAAAAAAGGAGTGTGATTTACGCACAACTAAACTGCTTAAGAGATCTGAACCAAGATAAATAAAACAGAATACAATCAGGGATTCACTTCAAAACTGTTTACAGTACTGCCCCAAGCCAAACAGTAATGGGGACACTTCTATATTACATTGTGCAAAATGAAGCAAAACTCGAAATCCCAGAGCAGTGTTGCTTGTCACACATCACAACCTGCGGCCTCTCTTGCTTTTGACAATGGTGCATCACAGTACAAAAAGGTTTGCTCAATAACTCCGCCACAGAAATTCTTCTTATGACTTGCAGCAAACAGGGTCATTACTTAGAACAATTCTAGATGTGTTTTATCGTTAAATCCTATTGTCTGGGCAGGCTATTCGCTTATCGCAATCTGCAGAAGAACTGTTTGGGGAATAACTGCAAGATTAGGTTCTGCCTCTTAAGTGGCACCCTGTGGTGTCACAGATTAGAAAAAGCTGGAAGGTATTTGTGATCCAGAGATCAGAAATCAGATTCCACTAAGCACAGATTATGCACATTCCTTTTGCAGACACTGCAGCCGCACACAATCTGCCCTCCCAGTGTCTGGCACGTCAGCCACTCGCGCCTTCTACTTCTATTTACTTATTCAGAAGCAATTGATGGTAACTGCTCTTTGGGTTTGGTTCATCTAGAAAAGACACATCTTCTCAGTTAAAAACCAACTGGCTTCTTTCCTGCAAAAACATATTGGAAGAATGTCATTGTCCCCAATCCCACCCACTTATATTAGCAGAAATACACCCGGCTACCGAAGCCCAGGTCATTGAGACGCTACGAGCATGTTGGAAGCTGGACTGAGGGCAAACTGCTTCTTTACTAACCCATATTACTCTTTTCCACCACACAATTTCTAAAACAAAATGCAAGAACTCAAACACAAGCTTATAGAGGTGTTTTCCTCTTTACGGTAACAAAGCAGCCGCAAAACCCTCAGAAACAAGAGAAGAGCTAAGCAGACCTTTAGGACAACCAGTGAGTCAGCGCGTTCCAAACGTCGGTGTTGTTTTAACAGCTGATCAAATTAAGCAAAGGATGCCATTACTGAGAGGGAAAGCTCCTTTTGGGCAGAAAACATTCATACGCATTTTCCAGAGAGAAAACAGGAGGTAGGGGAGGGAGAATGCGCGAAGAATTGGGCAGATGGTACCATTCATTCAGCTATCTGGTTCCCGAGCCTCGACAGAAGTACAGTAAATGCTACAGCATATGCTCTCACCCAAACAGCACTGTATTAACAGAAACAAGATATTTTTTTCCTAACATTGCCTGTTAACAAATTCAGTTACTTAGAGGAGCGATATAACAAAAAAAATATTTCTTCATAATCAAGCAACGGTAAAAACATATGGATGAAACAACGTACATCACAATGAGTAACTGCATTCTAAAGCCTCACAAAAAGGCACCTCAAACAACAAATTGTCTCAAGCACTGTAAAAAAAAATTCCTTAAAAGTGTTCATTTCAGGTACTGGCCTAAAGTTGTAGGATTTTCTTCCAGGTTTGGTTTATTCCTGGGTCTTTCTTACTTACCAACAAATACATTTATCCTTATGAAAACAAGCAATTCCAATTATCACCCCCTTATTTATGTCCTTTTAAGTACAAGAGCAAAACAAATTATTTCAGTAATGGTTCACCAGTAGCTCTTGAAAACTCAGACACTAAGAAGTCACAAGGATTACAAATTCTGCCATAAATGTTTGCATTTAACGGAACAAGAAACTGAAGGAGTTAATTGTTCTCGGCACTGCTGGTAACTCAGTGTTCAGCAGTCTCCTAAATCCCACCTCATGACTCACAAGTACAGTCTTGGGTTACAACTAAAGTTATGGGAATAGAGAAAGAAATCCAAAACGTGTTTAACTCCAGACAACGGGAAACACCAAGAACCCCAAACCTACGTTCTTTTAAAACAAAACCACTTGGCAAGCATCGTAAATGTAAAGATTTTTAAAAGCTTTTCGCTTTGTTTTCTGTAACTCAATCATATTTCTGGCAGTGGTGAAGCCACTTGGCTCCTGGGAACAGCGGAGGCCGCTGGAGATCCCGCTGTCCCCGCAGGAAGTGCATGATGACAAGCAGCAATGTGGTTTAGTTCCTCGAACTGCACAAGCTTATTCCCTCTATTCAGTTTTTATTTCTCTTAAAAGACAGTTTTTGTTCCTCAGCAACACAATTTCCTCTTTTCAAACAGGCTTTGTTTCTAAAACTCAGTGGAAAACGTACTTTCAAGAGAGCAAAGTAGCCAGTGTTTTATAGGTAAGGCTTTTCCCCAAAGAGTTGCAAGACTCAAGTGATACAAGGGCAAAAAATAGCATTTGGATACAACAGGCAATATTAGTTAACGTGTTATGTATGCCCAAGAGAACTTGAATAATTCTGCAGAGCCTGTTCTGTTCACACTTTTACAAGGGCAAGGTTAGAGTTTACGAACCTTCTCACGCTCTTAGTCTGTGATTTGAGTGGCACAACTTTCAATATTAGTGAAAAAGGTGGTTTTATTTCCTCCTAAATTTCATGCATCTGCTGTTCTTGCAAAGGTCTGATGATAACTGTTACCCGAGTTAGAGAACTGTAGTAAGAGTGGTAGACAAATGAGTCTTACATCGAAACCACAGTTAAATAAACCTTAAAAAGATCAGGACCAAACTACACAATATGAGCAAAGATGAAGCCTAAAACGCTTCTAAGCAGAAATTGGCTCATTAGCTAACGATGCACCACTGAATTCTATCAAAGTTCTCCATCCTGGGGAACCACTGTTGCTTGACCATGAAGAATAGGGAGCCAAACTACGATCTTGAAGAGACAAGAGAATAGAAACCCCCCTCAAACTCAGCACCTGCTGCACTTTCAATATCCTCACACACCAAGATACCACATGAACACAATAGTCTGTTCCTCCCTTAGAAACGCTGTGCAAGGAGAGCTAGTGAACATTGATCTTGGTATGACTTTCAGCTAATTACCTGTTCATGTTTGTTGTTATTGTTCTAAATACACTACTGAGACTTGTGGAAGTTTGGCTCATTGCTGGCCAGTAAATTAATTAAATTCCTATCATCTCAATACCAGCTTATTGGTTTTAGCACCATCTAGAAATGATTTCGATATCTTCATCTAAGAATTGAAAGAGCAGTGTAAAACAAAAGTAAGTTGTTTGCCACGCAATCCAAAGCTGCAGTGCAACAGGTCCTCCAAGGACATATTTCCCTTTAGACCAATTAGAAACTTCTCCACATCGAGTTACATGTATTTTACCTCTGTGATCAACAGCAGGTTTGAAGGCTTGAAGGATCTTGGGCACTGCTATCCCCATGTCAAGCTCAGTTAGAGTTAGCTCATTCATGAAGTACGGCAACTGAAAGAACAGAACGCAAAAATCAAACCCATGTTATGGAACTAAACTTCATTGTTTCCTGAGAGAAGAAAGGTCATTAAACTTAAGGAATGGATTGAGCTGAAAAGCCACCAGTGAAAGGACACAAATACAGTTAGAGAAATTTCTTCCTATTCTAGGATTTTGCAGTTATCCGTTTCAAAATAACATTTTAGGGAGAAATTCAGCATCTGAACGTGGAATGTTTTTAAAACTACACTGAGTTCAGATGCTGACCTTAAACCTCCAGCACCCTTTTCAGTCAAAGTCTGTAAAAAGCTCAAGAATGAAGTGTAAATCCTATTTTACTGTGAATAAAAATCAAAGACTCCTTTGAGTTTTAAAATCAGTCACATATTTTATAGAATCACAGTGATTTGGTATCTATTTACCATAATTCATAAAAGTTCTGTCTCCTGTGACCAGAGAGTGCTTTAACCTATCTAAAATACATCCATCCCCCATTCCCAGTCTTTCCACTTGAACCGTTCCCAAGGGGCTGTTTGGGTACCCTGCTGTCACAACTGCGGGGACAGGCAGGGCAGAACTAGGTTACTGCTTATTTCCCAAAGCACAAGCAACACTATCTCACAGCTGGTGCTGGCAGCTCAATTCCAGAGCTTTTGTCAGCAAGACCACATCCTCCTTTGCCTTTAGGAACAGGCAAACTCCTCCCCAAACATCAGGAGCTGCACAGCCCTGTGATTAACTGCTGCTGTTCAGAAGTCACTGAATGCAAAGGGAAGACCCAGAAGTCACTCCAAGGCACCACCCGTCCCTTCACCCCTGAGCTCATGCCCTTGATGCACAATTACATCCCATCATCCGCAGGCAGCTCTTGCCTGACTCACACCCACCGACCTCTCCTGCCCGCTGCGCAAGTCTGAAGTTAACAGGGGCACATTAGAATTGTGGTTCTCCAGACTCCTCTGTTTTAAAGGCAATCTACTGTTTCCCAAAGCGGATTTCATAACTGACAAGCAGTTCTGGTTTTCTCTAAAGCAAATATAGTAATACAAGTGCACAGACACAAGTAGTTAATGCAGCTGTAGTTCATCTGAAACTGAAGCTACAAAGTTAACATCCTGCTGTGAAGTGGTTATTGAAGCTGAACTGGAGCTCTGCATCACATTTACTTATCTTTCACATATAAGTGTGAAATAACTGTTTCTTCCACTGTTTTAAAACTCAAAGACTATGTGTTTGTTTTCTTCCATAAGGCATGCGCAGCGCACGCCTCGAGATTAGTTACCTTTATTTTGCTGAGTTTCATTTGGATCTTCTTTGACACTAGATCAGACCAATACTTTTCTCCTAAAAAATCCCAAAATATTCTTCCAAGCAAAGCATTCACCCAGGCCTCCTGTTCCTCTTCTTCAGCTTCCACATGGGCATCTGGTAACTGAAAACACAGAATTTACAGAGCTGAATAACCTGCTCTATGAAGTAAGCTGCCCTGACATGAGCTTGCTCATCATCATCCTGACATGCAACAGAGCGAATGAGGCTGCAGAGATATGGATTCAGCTCTGACAATGAGATGAAAAAGCTGTGTGTAATTTAACCTCTGGCAGAAAAAGCAGATAAGCCCAGAGTGGGCAGACAGAAATGGGTCTGTAAGAGAGACACTCTCCTCACAACAGATCTAGAAGAACAGCTACTCTATTCAGTTTTATCAAAAAAATAGGGAAACAAGATTCAACTGTACATCCTTAAATTCAGTTAAGAAACATCACAAACAGATGATAAACAAATGCAGTACAGGGAAACACATCCTTCCTTCCAGTGTTCGCATATAGGATTGAGGAAACCACATTGTTCCTTCTCAGCATTGAAGGTTTTGTTTACAGTGCAAGAGGATTATGTCTTGGTTTACTTGAGAACCATTTCAAAACACTTGGAGATACATGTTCAGATGTCGCATCACTGACTGGAGACATGAAAACAAAGGCAGCTGAAATAATTTTGGGTGTGTACATGCTATCACGTATTGCATTAAAACACGTTAGTCCGGGCAGAACTCCTGAAGCCAGCAGAACAGCAGCGCTGTCTAAGGGCAGGCAGGTAGATCCACAGCTCTGAGTCCATTTGTGGCCGCGCTGCTCCCACGGCTGCAGCCCCGCGCCGGGGCAGCGGCTCCGCTGTGACGCAGGTTCCCTGCCGGCACGGTTCAGCTATTTATAGAATGATTCCCAGCACGTGCCAGATTCAGCAGCGAATGCATCGCTGCTTCAGGGCTTGTCGGGAGCTAGAACAGCTCTTTTCCTGCGGGAGCACGAGATGTGTTTATTCATATGCTACACCATGGCCTCCTACTCCTTTCTGGACATTGTATGAAAGCCTGGCAGCAAAGATGCATGACACAAACTACATCTTTTAAATGAACGGTGATTGTAGTTAATGCTAAGGATTCATTTATTAGGAGTGTCATACTTTATGCTAAGGTTCTGTTTATTAAGAGTGATTCAAATGCAGTCCAAGAGGCCCAAGAATTAGAGCTACAGATGTTGTTCACTAACACACTGCTACGTACTTGACAATACAAACACATCAGCCATTTAGTGCTGCTTTACCAAACATTTAAAAATGAAAAACCATACAAACCACCTATCCGTGGCTTATGTCTTTTGAACAAGATTGTTCAAATCAATCTGTAGCCTATACAAGAGCCAATTCCATTTCTGTCCTAGTTACCCCAAGCAGCAGGAACACTGCAGTAAAACCTGCCCCCCGGCAAAGCCATGGCCAGAGGACCATCAGACACACTGACCCTACGAAAATTAAGATCAATTTTACTACCAAGTACTAAAAAAATCCACTTAAATTGTTTCAACAAGCCAGGACCTCAAAAATGTGCTTTTGTTTCAATCTACTTTAGAATATACACAGAAAAATTTATCTCTTTACTACTATTGGGAAGTAGTAGTTTGTGGGTTTGTGGAATTTCATTTGATTTGTTTGGGTTTTGTTTGTTTTAATCTTAAGCATAAAATATAAGTTCTTTTTGGACCGATGTTTTTTAGGACACATCTGTGCATTCCTAATGAAGAAAATCTACAGCCATGTTGCCCTCAGCTGGGCAATCTTTTAGGTACAAGACACTGCAAAAGCCAGAAAAAACCACAGATGTTCTTGGGAGATAAGCAATCAAGCTAAAAAAAAAAGTGTTACATTGAGAAGAAACTGTGGTGAAGGGGGGAATTGGCAAGCCTGAAAACCCACACTGGCTTGATAAAAAGTTTAACCTGTAGTTAAAGAAATTAATTTTCCTTTCTACGTAACTCATTTTGAAAGCAGTGCTCAACAAGATAAAATATATCACCACCTCTGGTGCACACTTGAGGTGGAAAGTATTACCTTTTTCACAGCTGTAGGGCTGCTGTCTGCACTGAGGACGGGGCTACCCGAAGGGCTTTTCTTGTCTTGTGGAACACACTTTGCCATGTAAATACTGTAGTCCAGAAGCATTTTCTGCCGCACGTTGCCAGCCAGGTCCTTGTGCTTCGGCTGGGACGCGATCTCCTCCGCGCTCCCCTTGCTGCTGCTCCGGCTGTGCGTGAGACCGGGTTGGCCATCGGCTCTGCCGAGTGTCGGCAAGACCCCTAAATCCAAAGCAATAACACCCGTTTAACAGAAAAGGAACCTGACAGTCCAACAGCGGAGCGTATGATCAAACATTTAACAGAACAAAATTAGCTCGTGGATTTAATTTATTCTGAAAAAAGACCGTTCAGAGCAGCGCTTTCTCATTTTGAAGGGTAAAAGTCAATTCCGCTGCTGTGTGCTTAGGTGGTCCTAAACCCAAATTAGTCAGTATTTGGTATGATTCAGCGCTCAGCAGGATGTGTGACTGGAAAACTCAGCTGATCAATAGCATATTTAAATCTGGACACTCGCATATGTACAACATATGGCAGAATTCCCAACAGCCCTGCTGGGGAATGACTAAAATAAAAGTCAGGTGATTAAAATGTACCTATAACCACACTTTCAAATAAAAAAATTAATTATAGACTGTTGCAACTAAAAGGACTGTCAAAAGCACGAAACCATTAGAATTTTAATTAGCCATTAATTTTGCATTTGCATTTCAAGAAGTTATGTGCCAGAAATAATGATGTTAACCAATCTTTAAAACACTTTTCAGGGAATAGATAAAGACAGAAAAGCATGAGTCAGTCAGATTTAAAATTATATCAGAGCGTGTTTTTAAATTAATATTTCAAACGTTGATCAATACTGTAGACTAACACATTTGTTGGTTCAGATATAGGTATTAGAACAGGACTCATTCAAACACAAAAATGTGTTTGCTTGTGGCATTAACCCAGGAGGAAGCGCTTTAGTCGTTACAGGAGACTGAAGTGGAAGGAAGGACAGGGGAGGAAGAACATGTAGTAAGAGCCCTGAGTCAAACACTGCAAATACTGACATCAGTTCCAACAGTGCAGAGAGGAGAAAAAAGGATTGAACAAAAATGACAGGAGTTATTACAGTCACTGAAAACGAGTGTATTCACATAAACCAGCCTAAAAATAGTAAGAATAGTTGAGGGCATACAGCCAAGAGAGGAAAAGGCAGGGTGGGAAGGTGGGAATGTGAGGCCAAGATAAGGAGCAGAAGAGTGTCTTACTATTATTTGTCTGTAAAGAACACTATGGCTCTACTATTGTTATAACTACCACCTAGAAAACATAACTCTTCCTTTTTAATAGACACTTTGACTAGAACATGAAGTTTGAATACCTGGCTTGCTCCCAGCGGACAGCTTCTTTGCTTCAGACTTCAGCTTGGATGCGAGAAGAAACCTTTGGAACCATTCCTCCTTCTCCCTGCCTGTCCTCCCAAAGAGATAAAGCACTTGATCCTTTTGGCTAGTGTACTTCGCTCCATCCTGAGGCTTCTTGGATTCTTCATTGCTTGAGTCCACTTTTTCAGCAGCTGACTTTTCCTCTGTATTCTCTTTATCAGTCTGGGCCTTGGCCATGAAGTCCTCCTGTCTGGCGAGTTCAATGCAAATAGGGTACTTTTTATTCCAAATCCGCTTTCGTGCCAGACTCTTAGGAACCAGGGAAATCTGAAGGATAAATGAAAGGGTTAAATTATTTTTCAGTTGTATCTTCTACGTTTCTAGTCACATAAAGAACGTGAGAGATACATATTCCACATCACATCTGTTGGGTTTAACTGACTCTCAACTTACAGTGGGTTGATGTCACTACGTCTTTGGTGAGCCTTTAAATGAAAACAAAGACCATTTAAGTAGCTCAGACTTCTACAATCATGTGGAGAAACTCGGTTTTCATTTAAAAGATCTTATTCTCACAGTTACAGAGAAAAAATAGTAAAAACAAGAACCTTATTTCTGTCACCATGTGGTTGGTAATGAGAATCCAAACCAAGTTTTAAAACTCGATTTGTCAGGCCCACCTCATGAAACTGAGTGTTTGAAGTCGGCAATAGTTACATTAAGTAAGAATCAAGGAATAAGAATGAGTTGCCGATAACCGTATTCCAAATTCTGTATATTCAGAGAAAATTGAGACAATGCAAGTGATGATAAGAGTGATAAGAGAGAAGATTCTAATCTAGAGGCTGAACTTAACAGTGTTCTCTAAAAACGGTGGGTAATTACTTTGCAGAATAGCCATCATTTGCCTATTGCATTCAAAGAACTTGGCACTTCTGTAACCAATTTAGTGTGGGGTGAGAGGGGAAGTACTGGAAATTTTTCTAAGATACCATGGGGAACGATCATCAGTCAAGTGCTCTTGTAGCATGTGATAGTTTTGATTGTCTTCATTAGGAGAAAACAAATCTGCAGTAGGCAGGAATCTACGTTTTTGCTTTATCTTTTTCACCATCTTCCTTTACCAGAAAGCAGAGCTGACAGCAAGATGCCTTCCCATCCTGACTCAGGGAAAGTGAGGGAGGTTTTCCTCACCGCCACCTTGGTCCCTCTCTCCCTAAATCCCAGTCAACTGAAGCGGTTTCCTCCTCCATCTGTGCTGCCAAGGCTCTCCAGTGATGCAGCACATTAAAAAAATCCATTCTTTTAACAATGTGGTACTGATGTATTACTTAATGCAACGCCAATGGAGACAGCTTCACGTGACAACTCTTCACGGATTTGAGGGAGGCAAATACCATGTGGGAAAACTGCCCCAGCATTATTCTTCATTCACTCTTCCAGTTGCAAAAATCCCAAGTTCCTTGCCTAGATGGTGGGCACCCACAGCAAGTCTGTTCCAGCCACCTCTCGCTCGCCTTTTACATCCATGTACAATGTATGTTCCCTCTTCACATGAGACGCAAACGTCGTCTGAACTGCCTCGGCACAGAGACAACCAAAGATCGTGCGTTTTGGTG
Source organism: Patagioenas fasciata (assembly GCF_037038585.1). Taxonomy (NCBI): domain Eukaryota; kingdom Metazoa; phylum Chordata; class Aves; order Columbiformes; family Columbidae; genus Patagioenas; species Patagioenas fasciata. Next base: position 3,548,011 of record NC_092537.1, on the reverse strand, counting down.
TAAGCTTCAGAACAGTCACACACTAATCTAATGTAGGGGAACAATTCTCTGAACTCCCAAGTGTTATTTTCTGCTTTGAACTGCAGAGGAAAACCTGGTTTTTCCCTTACTGTAAATATGTAATTTTTTCTAAATCCTGCTCAATCTTCCTCCCCAGCACAATCTTTTGCAATTTAGTCACATCAACAGTTTCATTTACATGATGACAGCAGATCAAACCATGAAAAAATGTCTAAATCAAAAAGTTTCAAAGTATTCTTTGTTAAAATCAGATAAAAGTGTGGCACGCTCACCTTGCTCTCTGTAAGTTCATATATTTTCTGGCTGATATACGTGACTTCAGGCTTTGGCTCATTGTACACAGCCCTTCTAGAAATATTTTTATTGGGTTTTGAAAGTCGTAAGGTGCTTCCTTCAAGTCGCACATAGACAGAGTGAGTCAATGTAGCATGGTACGTTTCTGGATCATAATTATAGATTTCATTCATCCATCCCTAGAGAAGAAAACACTTGTTAGCGGGCTGTTCAGCTGCTGGAAAACCAAGTACAGCATCTACGTAAAAGTTTTAAATAATTAACCAAGCTTTTGCCAAAGTTGTTTCACTTACTGCACAAATACAACAAACAGTAAACGCCCTCAATGAGGTAGCACCAAACTGACACAGCATGAGATGAGGACTGTATCGCAAGTCCATGATTTGTTTTCCTCAGTCAATAATGTTGTGTGTGTAGCGCAGTGCTCTCGCACCTCATCTTCATTAAATACTCGCTGGGAAGGGACACGGGGGGACACGGGCAGAGCTGCTCCCAGCCAGCACCCACCTTTAATCACCAACAGACAGCCCGGCTGCTCGCAGCACGGACACCTTAACCACCAACAATTCGGGACTGAGTGGAAGACCACACTGGAGTTCGGTTTAACGCGATTTACCATGTTGTGTAACTGCCCAGTTATGACACAGCCGTCACACAGGTGGATTAAATTTCATTCATTTCTGTGCAGCGAAAGAAGCAGAAAACACCCAAAGCAGCCCTGCCGTGACAAGCCCGTACGTGCCGGCTCTCACCATGGGGGCGATGGCTCTCCATGAACATCGGCTTACAGAACATGCAAGATTGATAAACAGGGCAGAAGATGAGCCAGAGCACTCATTCAAGGACAAATTTTCCTGCTCTTAACCTGCCCTACAACATACTTTGGTAACTACTTCCACCTGCGCATCAAAGCCTTAATTTGGAGTACTCAGTATTCATTAATGTCAACAGAACGTGAAGGAGATAGACTTAGACATACCCGAAAGCATAAAGTACGACAGCATCTTTATAAACACCGAGGTGCATATAGCAGGGGGAGAGCATCTGCTACTGGGAGGTGGGGAGAGCTGAATGAGCATCCCCAGTATCCTTCAGAACAAAAAAGTTCCAACTACCTTATGCAAAACAACCCAGAAATTACTGCAACACTTTAAGAAGTTTCCACCCACACATAGAAATGTAAAATTTATTTTCATGCTCATTCAGTGCCATATAATTTCTCAAAGCAGACAGCACGCACTTTCTTAGGTGCCATAGTCACAGCGATATGTAGGTTTTGCTTACTCCAACATCTAGCTCCATTTTCACTATAAATCCTGAAAAACCTTGATAAATTAGCATTTCTTTTATGTTCAGGAAAGATTAAGTCATTCACTTTCACTCAGCTCCAAAGCAGACTGCCTCTTTTATGAACAGAAATATATAACCTATATACCAACACATGCTCTTTGAAGAAGCCTTGTGTTTGGGTTTTTTGCTTACACCGTGTTACATACAACTACCACATAGGAAACAAAATGCGTGAAGTTTTCTATAAACCATCGAGGTTCTGCACAGCAGGGGTGATGTATGTCTGAGCACATCCCATTTCCTTCCTAGAAATTATTAAACCAAGACATCTTTGAGCAGAGAGCAATTAATTTTCAGCCAGAAACTCCAGCTGGACTTACTGAAGCACAAGAACATCACGTGCGTTGCCTAAAGCCACCGTGAGCCTCTCGCCCCGTGCAGAACTGCAATCTCCATCTGGCCCCAGATCTCTGGAGTGGCTCCCAGCCCCCCTGGCTCCGATCTCAGGCTATTTCTAGCTCAGACACTCAAGTCTGGAGCCTGCAGCCAGGCAAACATATGGACAAAAACTGCTGCCTCAATATTCCCTTCTCCTGCAAGGTGGTTCGGCTGAAGACCACACGAGCTGGCACCAGGAGAAAGGGATACTTGGGAAGTGGATCTTTGCATGAAGCTTCACCACACGAGCCCTTTTTCTGACTGTAATAAGCTGTGATGTTATCTGGAAACCTCCAGCTGTGTGTGTTACCCAAGAAGGAAGCTCAGAGTATGCCTGAAGTTTCTTTAACATGCTGCTTTAAATGGAACCGGCTGTAAATGTATTTCTCTTCTGTCAGTTCTGGATTTTGAACATTCGGTACCTCAAGCAGCTGGAAACCACTAAAAGTCTTGGACAGATTCTTCAGTCGCTGATAACCTGATGGTTGTGCCATGAGAAGCAGCGTTGGCACTTCTGTGGGGTTTGCTATGTACGGAAACCTACATAGAGATTTCTGTACAAGAAAGAGATTTGCTGCTTCAGGTATTTGAGGAATAGCCCAAAAACCAAAAGACAATTTAAAATTCAAATATTTGGGGTTTTCTTTTCAGACAGCTGGTCAACCATCAGGATGAAAGAGACACCACACTGCATTACTACCAACCCTCCTCATACATACATTTTGAGTTCTCTAGTTTCTAAGGATCCACTGTTTCCTTTCCACACTCAACTTCCTAATTATTTTGTAACACAGAGAAACACTGTACAGCTCAGTGTGAAATGTTAATACTTCACCAAATTATGGCTCTTCGCTCAATCTGAAAATGTGTGCCAGCTGCAGGACTTCTGGGCCCCATGTATCTAACAGTGTTAAAGGAGGAAAAACCACCATCCACCTTCTCACTTCAGCAATTTTCGCTTTTGTAAGCTGTGTCATCTAGCATAAAAAACATTTTTCAGAAGGTTATCCAAGAAACCCCCAAATTATTTCCTAAGTTCCTGCATTTTAAGAACAGTTTTAGCAGAAATAGCTCCACCCTTCTCTTTGCAAAAAGAAATTGGAACAAAGATTCACAGCCTACGGAAAACGTTTTGCAACGCATCTAAACAGAGAAGTTGTTACCATAATGTGCTAGCAACAGACGAATTTTCCCAAACTACTGAAATAACAACGGATTTCTTTGTGTAGGAGAAGAGTGACTGTATGATGGGTCTTTTTTGTACTAGCGAAGTTGTTAAAATGAGAAATTTAGTAATTCAGGGAGGACAATGCCCACAGTCATGTGCTGCTCTGCAGCTGCTTGCCATTTACACTGATCCTGTGATCTGGGCTTGTAAAGGTCACCAGTTGTTCTGGATCTGCAGCTGAAATCGGGAGAAGGCGCTTCACCACCGGGCTGGTCACTAACCTGAAAACAGATCTGCTTACATATTGGGCAGTTCTTACTCAAAACCCCACACGTGCGCTGACAGGATCTGGCCTGTTTGTTGGACAGCAGAGACTGAACCGGTCTGAACACGAGCACTTGCATAAAACCACTTTATAAAGCCCACACTGGTTTGGTTTTGCTTTTTCATGACTCTGGGCTGTAAATTTTTTATTCGAACTGCAGTTTAACAGGATAATTCATGTAAGAACTGAAAAGTCAAGCCCCATAGCGTATGAACTTTTAAATGTTCCGTAGCTTAAGATCTCAGGCATGTTTTATACCTTAACCTGAGAGGGGAGGTTGGGGGGAATTGCAAAAGATCCTTATGAAGGACCCACAGGGCTCTGGGCACAGACCAGGTCTCCAAGGAAAAACAAATGGAAAGAATGACTCCTATGATATTTTCAAATACATAAATAAAAGAATCAGCAAGTCACCTTCACAATAAAAGCTCAAATCTGGCTTACAACTGCCCCCAGATTTTCTTAGTGATATTAACATATTTATCAAAATACATATAATTAAGTTACATAATCAAATGCTCCAACACTGAAATTCTTGAAAGCCTGTTGATCACTCAAATCACATTAACTACGTTAGTATCCTGCTCATTACTACTTACTATTTTATGACACTTCAATAGTATTTTGCTTGGTAAGTGAAAGAAAATGCAACGCGGTTTCTTGAGCTTCTATTGACAGGGAATTTAAAGACACAGAAAAGGTCTGGGGTGGGCAGAAGGCACCATCACCTTAACTGGGAAACACATTTGTCTGCCAGAGGCCACTATCGAACACGAAATCCTGAGTGACGTTAAGGATCCGCATGTCGGTTAAAAGCCGCCTCTTTCTGTACTGCCGGGGCTCAAGAAGCTGCATTTCTCCAGCAGGCACTGCCAACATGGTCTGCTCATATAAGCTCTTTCTAATGGAAAGGGGAAATTTATCATTTCCATTTTAGCTGTTACTTAAATCCTTTTGTATCAGCCAGGAAAACACAAGGGAACACACGCTGGAGAAGGGCAATAAGGAAGTTAGAAAAGGCTAATGCATTAAAGCAGAAAAAAAAAAGGTGGGCAGAGAAAAAAGGAAAAGGAACCTAGAGAACTGAAGAGTGAGGGAATAACATAAGAAAACAAGTACTGAAGGAGCAGCGGGTTGCGGGCATTTTCGGGGACAGGGGGTGTTGCTCTCCCTCCAATTCCAAGTGCAGTAAGTACAGAAATCTAGAGCAGCACACCCTAACCAGCACAACAGTGCCTCATTCGTTCACGGTGCAAAGGAACAATTTTGGGGAGACCATATTAATGTTCAGGTATTTTGGCCATTGCTGAGGAGAATTTTCCACCAGTTCCTGAAATGGGGGAAATGCAAACTTCTCAGACAATGTTTACGAGGGAGAGAACGCACACGTACTCGTACAAAAATAGCTTGAGAGCAGTTTGGCAGAATCCCAAGTCCTGCAGCCCCAGAAAGGGCTGTTACTCACAGCACTCCCCGTATCGGCAGGAAAGCAGCTCAGGCCAGAATACAAGACCAACAAGTTCTGGAGGAGCATCTCTATGCAAAAGCATCATTTTGATTTCCTATATCCATGTTTTGTTACAAATTCAATAGTTATCTCATCTTTCAGAAGATCTAAACTGTCCAGTGGTCATTTTGACACAGGCAAATAAAAAATAGTTGCATGAGGGGAGAATAACAACTTTCAATGTGCTAAATCATACTACATTATATTCCACTGCAGTATGGGCACTGAGCTGGTTTTTCATTTCCTGAAGCATTACAAAGCCCTTTTACAGGGTTTGACATACTAAGGACAATTACTTTGTGTGTTAATGATGGCAAGAAATACTCATCAGGTCATATAAAACATAAATCTACATTCACGCAGTCTTCTCTGCACAGTTCATTTCTTGCCTCAAATCATTCTCAGAAAACGTATCTCCTGGATAAAAGGATTAAAATAAAGTTTAAAGGTTCCTGAATAACAGCTGACACCTCCAAGAGCCATCTTAACACCAGCCCCTTTACTTTTGAAGCAATTCTGGTTTCCTACTAATCCTTAAGGACATGGAAGTCCTACATGTTCTTGGGTGTTAAACCATTTGTGCACCTGCCAAAGCCACCTGGCCCTACAACAATACTCTATTTACATGTGGGCATAATTCACTGCATTTACACCTTCAGAATAAATCTAGTTTACTACTTCTACCCAAAGCAACGCACACAGACACAAACTGCCATGACCTCACCTTCAGTATTTCAGGTTCTTTGATGTCTAGAGCTCCTGTATTCCATCGCTTTTCCATACTTTTATGCAATTTGTGATATTCATGGGTACGTGGAGTAAGAAGCCAAATCACACAGATGGCTATCATAAATCCAAGGGCCATTCCAAGTAACAGTCCACTTAAGTAGCCAGGGAGAGGGATAATAAAGTAAGCATAGACTAACAGTGTTAAGAAGTATAAAGTTTTCACTGGTATTTTAGGCTGTTGCACATATGGATTATTTTCATCTTCACTACTGAGTATGGTACCGTCTTCCTCAGTCATCTCTGGATCGAGCGAAGTTTCAGTTGGTTTATCAGTTTTGCTTTCATCCTCTAGCAAGGAAAAGTCTTCAGCATACAGTTCACAAAACTCCTCATCCTCCCTGCTTGCGAGTGCAGACAACGAACATTTTTCAAGTACGAGTGAAGTTTTTGAACTCACGTCCTTTGTGCTTGCAGACTGAGAGCTTTTGGTCTCTGTCTCTCTTGCATGTTCCTCAGCCGCTTTTGGCTGATTGTTCTTACTCAGGTTAGAGTCACTTCCATAAAAATCCCCTTCAGAATCGCACTCTTCCTCCTTAATGCTGTAGTTGTTATTGCTTTCCAAATGGCCATTCAAACTGGAAAGGTTTGAGAGTTCTGAAGCACTTGAAGATAAGGCTTTGGGCCTGTGGCTACTACTTTCATCACCCATTATTTTACTGAGCAGCTGAAAAGGCTCATAGATCACTTCAGAAAGGCGTCTTTTAGTATCTTCAATTTTAGCCTCCATTTCAGGTACTTTAAAAAAGGAACGAGTGTCAGAGGGAGATGTTAATGGAGATGAGGGGGCAGTTTTAGAATCACCACCTGCAGCTCGAGGTTGAGTGAACTGCTTGAACAGATGCAAGTTCAGCTTTGAGTCAGGCGGTCTGTAAGACACAGCTTCACATTCTTGTTTGGAAGTGTCTGTAGACAGAGATTTCACTAAGGTTTTCATTAACTGCCGATGTCGCATTGGTGGGGTGGGCTCTTTTGGTTCCACATCTGTTGAAAGGGACTTGACTAAACCCTTAAAAGGCTTTGAACTAGAAACTGTGGGTGATCCACTGGCGGAGACAACTGATCTGGAAGGGGATGAGGATGGGGAAGACGACAGGCTGGATTTCTGTTCCGCAGGTGGTGGTGCGCCTGCTGAGCTAACTGTATGACACGAGTGTGACAATGGAGATAGGACTAGTGGCACTGCACTGAACACTTGGGATGTGGAAGGAGAATCCAACAGCTTTACAGTCTCTGCAGTGGGCAGAACTGCAGGCGATGAGGACAGCAGTGATGTGGAGTTGGCCATGTTAAGCGAGGTAGCTGGACCAGAAAACTCATGGCCAGTATGCTCAAAGCAGAGGTCTTCCTTGGCTTCAAGTGCTGTTACAATGCTTTGGTCATCTAGTTCCTCATCAAGAAATTCCTTAAACTCCTCTTCCTCCTCTTCTTCCTCCTTCCCGAATGCAGAGAAATGAATAGTGATGGTTTCTCGAGAGACAGATCGTTGGACCTGCACTTTTGGTGCCGACTGCTTTGAGGACATTTCACCAGTTTTCTCTGCATGGCTACTGTTCTGACTTGTCATTGCAGGTCCCAGAGATGCGTCAAAGTCTGTGAAGAAAAGGTAATATTACGTTAAATGCATTATTTCCCCTTCATACAGCTTTATTTTCAACAGTTAAGCTTGATACACTTAACGAACTTGCCTTTTACATCAATTATATCTACACGTTATTTCTAGCCTTTTATTGACCCATGGAAGTGGACTTGGCACACGTTTACATGGAGAGGACATATCGCACATTTAAACCCCAGCACTGGTGACCATACACAGAGATGGATCAGGAATGACAAGATTAACGCTGCCTTTCCAGCCAGGAGGAAGCACTTTATCCGCACTGCCAAGGCAGCAAGTTCACCCCTTCAGTAACTGAATTATCCTCCAGAAGCTGCTAAAATGCTGTAATTAAATTGTCAAGCTGAATTAATGAGAGGCCTTTGCTGACGTTTAAAGAGCAGTTCAGAAGAACGATTACGTGGCGGCGAAGAAATGTGCACTTCACAAACAGTTGTGACATCAGGTTGCATTACCCGGCAAGTCAGCGCCACCACTTTGTCATCTGCTTCCTACTGAAGGCTATAGCCCTTTATCTTGCCAATGGGGACGCTCATGTAAACATTTTTAGCCTGTCAATAAAATGAGCTGGGTTAAACAGTTTCAAAAAGCAGATCTTTGCTACCCAGCTTATCCAGTAATGTTACATCAGAAGCGACAATCTGTCTACAACTTCCTACCCACTACAGTTGTCCATTTTATGGCTCCTAAATTGCTGACCAGTTCATTCCTTGCGTCGCCTCGCATGTGCAACCTTCCTGATCAGGTTGAACAGGAGGAGCTGGACTCTGTCCTGCTTCACACAAACCCTCCAGAAATAGTAATTCCAGTCTTCAATCCCAGTTCTGCTGCGTACGTCAGGGAGCCAGTTTGGGCTCAAAGATCCACAAGAAGCTTTCAGAACCTTGTCACACTTCCACTTGCCACCTGACCATTTTTCTGACAAACGGCTTAAGAGGCAAATTCTGCCTTCAGATCAGGTTCTTCTGTCCTCCCGAAAATCCACCTGACTTCCCAAGCAGCAGTAAAGAGTAAACATAAAACTCATTTCCAGCGACAGAGCTGTAGCTCCAGCCCACTTATGTCTCAGCAGATTCTTACCTTTCCTGCCATGTCTGTGGGTCAAGTAGTCACTTACCCCAATAGTAAGACCTCTCACTGATTCAAAAGTTTAGACATACGTTTATCAGTCATGCATATATAACTCTCTGGTTGTTACAGTTAGTGAGAAACTTGGTCTTCCATTTCTCCATTGGATTAGCGCACTTGGGACCCAGCAGCACACAGAATCCACGCTTCCCACGGACACGGTTCCATTTCACAACTTCAGACTGCAAATTTCCCAGTTCTTTACACAAATGCATCCAAATTTATTTTGGAGAGAAAAAAAAAGAAACAAAACCACACACCACAAAGCACTACTGGACAACACACATCTCCAGCTCTTTTTCCATCTCCCTGTGCTGGACCATCTGCTATCACACATCTCAAACATTTTGTGCCAGTTGTGAAACCGCAGGGCTGGCAAACCAAAATTTGAAAGTACAAAAAAAACCCAAAACTACACATCTTCCAGGTCATCGAGTCATTAGAACTAAGGCAGGAAAACAAACAAACAAAGCACAACACAACAACACACACCCACCAAAACAAAGCCACCCAAGAGCTGCACTTGCACACGATGCTGTTGCCGTCAGCCTGAAATTCCTGACCCTTCTTCTTCTGCTCATTTGGCACCAACTGTGCATCAATAATCTAGCAGGAGAAAAACATTAACTGCTCCCCCTTCCTCCAAATACCATTCTGAGCGTGTTCTTCTCGATCAGCTACAAATCCACAGGTTTGGTTAGCTCTTTAGCACGCACTGTTTGCACTGCACAGTTAATTATCTTGTGTTTAAACACCAGTTGCCATGTTGTGTTAATGCGGTGCTAATTACCTGAAACAGATGAAGTTTACTTGCACACACCAAATGTACAGAAAAGAGATTTTAATGCTTACTGAACAAGCAAGACATTTTTTATATCACAATTAACTAGTTAACACAGAAAGGAAATAGCCAATATTTGCCTACCCTTAAACATGTCACTATACCATGAATTGTCTTATAGAAGCACATTCTTAAATTAGCACTATCAACAGGGCAGCCGCAGAACAATAACATAACCCAACTGCTTGCACTTTGGCATCCTCAGCCCACGACTTCCAAGATAACTCTGTAGTACCCAATGCCCTCAACATCTGGCTCAAGTGATATTTGAGTTGAGGGGACTGATTTCCAGGAACAAATATTTCTATTTATGCAAATAATTGCTGGAACTTTCAGAATCAACCCCGTTCACAGGCTGCTTTTGCTCCAAGGCAGTTCATGCTTTTCCCAAGCGCAGCTGTTCAAAGCTGTATCTTGTATCAAATCTTCAAACAATTTATACAATTAAAACCAAAAAAGTGTACAATACAGGAGAAATACTTTAATGCTGTATACTTTAGAGAGCACATGTTTTGGCCAACAACTGATATTTCATTACAAGCATTCTGAATATCAATTGGGATGACAAAAGTAGTGCGCTCCCTACATTATTCCAAGTCTTAAACAACTAACCCCTCTCCACACACCAGATACCCTGCTGAGAGCAGTTTCTCCCCCCCAAACACAGGACAGGGGAGATTTTTCCCTGCTCCGGGCAGGCCCACATTTCCCATCCATTCCTGAGCACAATTTCTCTTTTTCTATTGTGAAGGATTTTTTTTTCCCAAAGTGGACGTTAAGAAGTTTTTCCATAGCAAATACACCAGTAACATCCCTGACTTCTCCCACTACTGACAGCTCTTCACTAGGTGTTCGGTTTTGAGAACAAAGATATTTCTTCGGGTTCTTGAACCCCTACGTTTTTACACCGTAAATCATTCTAACAGATTCACTTCTTACTGGTTTCTGACTACGTTTCCCTCACTTGTTGCGTCCCCGTTTTCTGCTCCACTCCTCTCCCAGCTGTTTGGAGAGCTGGTGTTCCGCCCTCCCCGTCTGAAGGGGCACAATTCTGCTTACAGATTACATTGATACTTGCAGAAACCCAGGTTTGAATTGCTCCTCCTTTTAAAAGCCACACTGTCCCCATCTTCTCTGGCTGCCTCTTCAGGGTTGTTGTTGTTGTTGATTCTGAAGATATAAGGTATCAGTTTTATTCATGTGGCAGGAAGGTGTGAATAATCATCTTAGATCCTCAGGCTTCACATGATTCAAAACATTATTTTTCACCTGAACAGGAAGGAGACTGCTAGGAAAATAATTCCTTTCCCCCAAAGGTTTGAACTTTGGATGTTTCTGCAAGGTGGAATGAGAGAGCTGTCAAGTAACAACTGATACTTTAACTTCTGATGTTACAGCACTGCATGCCCATCACCCATACAATAACAGTTTATAATCCTCACCTGCAGGCATTGCTTTTAACATGCTACAACAGCAAACACCAAGCCAGGCCAGAAATACACCACATTGCCCACCCAGCTCACGGCGCGGGAGCTGAGGACAGGGACACCAGGTGACAACACATCCCCACCGCGATGCGCCGGCCGAGGAACAGGGACACCCAGAGGGAGCAGGTGCTGGGCAGCGCTGGGTCAAGTCAGGACATGACACCTTTTAAAAAAGTGTCACCACAGGAATATGTGCTCAGGGACTAACTGGGAGTGTTATAGAAATATAGAAACAGCCAAGCGCACGGGCAATCTGTCCTTCTGCTGGGGCAATCTGTCCTTCCGCCCAACAGCAAACAGGACCGGCAAACCCTCGTCCTGTGCCCTGCAGAGGACAAACACACACCCGTCCTTCTCCAGCTGAGCCCCGCACCATCAACTTCACAGCTCTGAGAAAACACCCAGTGCACTGAAGTGCCTGTTTTAGACAATTAAACTGCCAACTTCAGAGATACAGCAATTATTTTTACATTTACAATTTAGAAAGTTATTCAACCAACGCACAAAGCAGCAAACTAGGAACTAACTTAAAAGAACAGGTCAAAGTTACACACACCACACTTACTTTATCCACCCATACACAGTTCAATTTAGTCACATTTACTAATTAAGAGACATTCAATGAAGCAATTCAATGTTTTTCATAATCATTCATTTGGGGAAACAGGACAGATTGGGTAACTATATTCAGACATATTGCAACAACCAACTATTCCAGTCACATTGCTTTTACTTAACGCTAGATCTCCCCAAGGGGAAAGGGCATGCTGTTTAGTAAAGCGCTCCCACCAAAATCTGCAGCAAGGTTTCAAAACTTGTATATTTCCCTGTTCATTGCTACTAAACACAAGCCAAAAAAGGTGTTTTCCACAGAACAGAAATTCCTTTCCTGATAAGAAGAAGTCTTACAGGTTACTAGTAAGCATTGCAATACTTCCCTGCATCTCTCAGTCGAGTCAGAAGAACAAGCCTTAAATGCTGTTCAAAAAGCTGCTAATTTGGTTATTGATAACGCAACAATTTGACTTCATGCAGATTTACCATCGCTGTTCAAAGCAAAAGATGTTTCTAACTGATTGTGTCTCCGATTTCCCCAATAATATAATCAAATTCAACTTATAGATTCCACTTGTTTTACTAGAGGCTCGGCCAGTATCTTCCTTCCAACACGGGGAGATACGGGAGCACCGTTGCTATTTGTTATATGTATTTAAAATAAAAGTCTTCCTTTCAAGTCCTTCAAAACAAAGCACGGTATTAGTGATCCTTATTGCTTACACTCTTTATTTAAGCAATGTTTTAAAAGCTCAGAAGTGTTGTATCTCCAATACTCTGCTACCATTACGAGTCTAGAAAGCAAATCCCCATTTAGCCCAGAACGACCTCACTGAAGCCGAGATCACAGCGACTGGGCCATAACCTGTCACACGAACTTCACCTCATTCAACTGATTTATACCATAAATCACAAAAAAAGGAAACAAACCCCATATTTTAACATAATTTCCTATCCCCTTTCGATTAGGACAAATTAAATTCCCCTGGCATCTCCATGAGTTAATGTATTCCATGGTTAACACCTATTATTCCTTTTGCATCCACTAGTCATTACTTTTAAATGACCTACACAGAAGGTGGTGGTAATTACCAGCACACAATAGCCCTGTGAAATCTGTGTCAGGGATCCAGTTACCTTTGTGTCAGGGATCCAGTAACAATTCAAAGCTCACTTTGCAACAGGAGTACGAAGTTGTTTTGCTTCACCTTTGAAGCTCACCCAGCTGGGTTTGAGATACATACAGGGGACAGAAGAGGAACCAAAAAACCCCAATAAAACTTGGTTTAAATCTACGCACAGAAACGGGAAATGTTATATCAGTATGAAATACTATTACAAGAATGTAGAACGATGTATTTAAAAGCCAACAGTAGCACCACAGCCAAAATAGATGGTGCCACCCACTATGGACCATAATAAACATTGTAATATACACACACAGACCTTCTAACAGGTGCCAACCAGGTTATCATAACTGAGCTGGTTAACAGTTAAAACACCTCCAACCAGGACTCTGAGCCTCACAGGGGAAAAAAAGTAAATAAATCTATATCTATATTTGCGCAAATGCTTTTAAGGCAAGAATAATTCCAGTTAAATAACCAGTGTTTAGGTACACTTAGAAATACTTAAATGACAGCTCCTAAGCAAGATTTTAAAGTATTGGCAATGAAACGATACTGTAATGAAAACTCCAAACCTCTCAGAGAGACAAATAAGGGGGCGTTTACCAAAGTCTGGGGCAGAAAGGTCAAATAAAATTGCAACGGCAAATAAGGAGTCTTCAAAACTACTGATTTTTTTTTAAGCCAGGCACAGCTAATAAGGTCCTTAATACAAGTTTGTATTTATAATACTGCAAAAATAATAAAATGAGTTGTTTAATGTCAGCAAAGCAAGTCTATTCTACATGACCGTTTTCCCCAATGGTCCAAGAAAGGTCAGCCACCACATCAGTTTCTACACCATCAGGAATAGAAGATGAATGATTATTCTTTCCCGTTCTCTTTCTGTGACACATCATTTACACCAAAAACTTCATAAAGCTGCACTACGCTTTAATTTTAACAAACACAAAAAGGTAAGCGGTTGGAGATTGCCCAGAAAACTCAGAAAAAATTAACTTCTTCCTATTTAATGCCTTCCTGAAGACTGAAGTGAAACGGTATTTATAGGAAATTGCACATTTCCCCGACAGAAGAAATAAAAGAAGTCAAATCAAAACTTAAAACACGCAGTAACTCATAGAAGAGCAGTAAACGGGGTAGAAAAATATATCAACTCCTCATTAATCTGATGGAAGATTATCTAAAACCTCTGCGGATTAGTCCCCAGTTGAAAATGCTGTTCGCATCACTGATTAAATTAAGGTCACTATAAAAATCTTACAGGGGAGATTTTGGCTGAGTGACTTACAGAAAAGTGTGTTTCCAAAATGAAGTGAAATAAGTTGCCCTGAATCCTAAATTAAAAAGGGCTTAGCAGAATTGTATTACAGGCTTATTTTCCCCAACAATTCAAATGCACATCAAACTCCCTACAAGTAACAAGTCAGAACTCAAGGACTTTTTTTTACCTTTACATCAATTTCACTAACATAAAAATTCAGTCATTATTAACAACACCTGAAGTTAAAACAACCACCACACACATTCCTATGAAAACAGCAGAAAAGATATTAAAAATTAATATGCTTGTCCACATAAATCTAAACACAGATACACAGATGAGCAGCAGCACTGAATAACTCAAGCTCTAGGTCCCCGTGTAAAATACAGTTATGAAATATCACTATAAACGGAATGGAATATACAGATTTACAAGCCACACGCCATAGCTATCCAAAGAGATAGGGTTCTTTTTTTCCCAGTGGATTTTTAATGATTTATCAAATCTTATATTTCATATGTACAATATTCATTCTAATGTCATGTTTTGCAGGGGATTAGCATGCAAGGCACAACTAGTGCTTTTAAGGCTTTTTTACCTGACAGGACAAACCGTAGTACAGAATCACGGTTTCTTCATTTCTCGGAGATGTTTTTGAAATTAGAGAAGGTTAACAAAATGTAAAGTCAACTCTGAAGAAACCCTGTCCTAAGAATAGCATGAAAACAAAATGTCAGCCTGCGCAGAACTGGCGAGTACCGGCCATCTCCCTTTGCTTAAGGCAACATTCATCTCATTTCATTCACATTTATGTTTAGCTCAAATACCTAGAAACTCAAATGGGCAAGTTGAGCAGCACTGCAGCTCCTCAGGAGGAGGACAGCAGAACATCTCCCCAAGACTGAAATGGAACCCAGATGGCCCCTAACAACTCCAATTTCTCCCACGCTAAAAACGAAGTTTTTTGGTTCTTAAAAAAAACCCCAAACATAAAACCAAACGCACAACACAGAAAAACTGTAAAGCCTTGAGTGAGGCTCAGTTAAAAACCTTAGGACAGGCAAACCTGGTTTTCCCAGCTTCCCAACTACGTACCAAGACATGAGGGGTCTTGGGGTTTTTTTTTCAGCTTGTCAAAAAGCTTCTAGAGCCTTGTAACTGTCACATACATTTCAGTATAGTCTCTCAAAGATTCATTTTAAAGAGTGTTGTAAACATTTTATTATCAAAAATACTGAATGATGACAGACCAAAACCAAACCCCCAGCCACTTAAGGTGCACAGCAACCACCAAATTCCTAGTCGTTCTATTACACTACATTCAAATATTTTACAAAATCCACAAAAGTATTAAGGCAAAAGAAGGAGAAGCATGCGGCAAAAGCATCCACATGTGTGTTCTCACTTAAATGTGTTTTCTTATTTTTACACAGTATTTATAACTCTAAATGTTTCAAGGTATAAACTTATTGACAGATGCTGCCAAGAATCTTCCCTGGACTTCATTGTCCAGAACAGGAAGGAGGTCCCTGCCAAAACCAGGATACTAAACCCAAAGCCACTATTTCGATTTGCATTCCCCTCCATTTCTTGCATTAGACATAGAATAGAGCAATAGTTAATATATCTGTTTAATGTATTAAAGCTTTCTGGTAGTTCTGAGGTTTTTCTCTTTTTTATTTCCCCAAGAGCAACCGAGGCAACTCATTTCTAAAAGCTCTGACAAATTTTAATTGTAACATCTGATAGGTCAATTACAGATTGCCTGACCTCAACAGCTGCTTTACAGGCTTGACTCAAATCAACTGAGTCAGAAAATGATGAGCACCTCCCACAACATGTTTTTCTAATCCTAATTGCTAAGAAACTATGGCAGGTATATAAATGAGAGAAAAACAACTTTGCCAGCAGTTCGAATTAACAGGATTATAGTACAGAAATATAAAAGACACCATATTTCTCATAAGGAAAATGAAAATCAGTGTGCTGTGATGACACCAAGTGAAGTCCTTACGCACCTTAAAGCCCTTTTGTTCACACAGCAAGAATATGAGAAGATCCTTCCCCTGTGCCTTCAGCATTGTAAAAGTTTCTACTGTTGCAGACAGAAAAAGCGCCTGTAGTCCCAACTACCTGATAAAATAAGAACAAATGCTCTCCACTCTATGTGGGTTACATTTTGTACATGCACACACACAGAAAGAAAAGCGTAATTAAAGCAGCTTCAAGGAAATTAATTTTAGGTCATCAATTTTAAGGTCTTGATTTGCTGGGAGATAAAAGAACAGCAAAAGCCACCAGATGGATTCAAAAGGGCAAAGGGAAATAAAAGTGTCTTTGAGCCATATCCTGCCTTGTTCAATTACAGTACTATACAGGAAATTCTAATTTCAGACATATGGCACTGTTCTTATACACATGCTTAATAAACCCACCACGCATTTGTTTATCAAACCAAGTCAGGCAGCACACGAGCGCTGAACTACACACGCTGTTAGTAAGTGTGGGGGAACATCCATACCCACTTCCTCACACATCACCACACAGCGGGTGTGGCCGCTTAAAACTGGGTTTAATTGCTGAGGGAGGTCAAGGCAGAGACGCCAAGCACGGGTGGCAACTCCAGTTGTCATCCAGGATAAGGTGACAAAACAGCGATGACTGAAGTGTGCGGAAGCTGCACCTGTCCCTGCGGGGCTGGATCTGCCACGCAACATTTAATAAAGGCTTTAGAGACACTGCTTGCTCTTTTGGGGAAAATGAAACAAACACAGTACTGGTGGAAATCTAGACATGGGATGGGAATCTTTTAATCTGACATTCATCGCCACACAGTGAGACAAACACGTCTCTGTTACACCATGGAGCAGCCTCTGCGCCCCCACAAAGTTCTCCTGAACTCCATGAAGCGTCAGAAGTGTGATGGGAACAGACAAAGTCTTCTTTAATAGTCTGAGTTCTGAGCAGACCACACAAATCCGCATTTGTTTCGCTTGGGGTGTCAGAGGAGGAGGCCTGAAGGGCCACTGATCACACCATTCCCACTTTGGGACTAGGAAGAAATGTGCAGGACAATGAACCCATCGCAGTTTTCACTGGTAAATACACTGCTTAGGGCATGAGGATGCGAGAGGCAGATTGTAAAAAATATATCCTGAGAAAATGTTAAAACAACACTCATGGTGCGGCACAGCAATTTACTCATTTTTATAATTTCAATTGTGAAGTTTTGGCTTGACAGAAAGACTGACAGATTTCTAGCTAGAATGTTTAAAATCTAGTCAATAAAAATGAAACTGAAAAGTTGTTCCACCTCATCAGGAAAGCAAGGGTTCATAAAATCCGCTCGATACTCCAAAACCACTACCAATCCACATCTCAAAGCTGCGTGACAAAAGAAATGGAGATCCATACAACCAAATATTTATGCTCTTAAATACAACACACCTCTAAATGACTCCTTTCAGACCCTCGCAGTTTTGCAAGTGTTAGGCGCAGATCTCCAGCTCTCCTGTGACCTCCAGACAGTGCTAGGGCAGCCTGGAAAACAGCCTGTTGTCATAAAGGAACTACAGAGCAGCACAGTCCGCACGCACAGCCGGTCCTTCCTCCATCCGCACCTCCTGTTATTCACTAAAATAACACATAGATGGAATAGTACACATTTTTCTTTTTTTTTTTTTTTTCACAAAAATATTTTCGTAAAGTTGTCCCACATTTGCTCAGAAGGTTTCTTGAAGACTTGGCAAAGCCTTTATTAACAAGCACATTTTTGAGTTGACAGACATTTAAGATTATCTCCCCCTTAGTTCTGCCCCCTTCTCCCAATTAATTTGTTTAATACTTCAAGTTGAGAAGAAATGTGAAAGCGACTAGACAAAGAGAACTGCTACTGAGAAGGTCTTACAAAGATAAGCCTTATCAAACTTCACAGCAGTTACAAACAAGAAAAGGAACGTATGGATCCCTTTCATTTACCACCAAAATACATTCAGTTATGCATTCAAACATTGCGTAAGAATATTAGGAAAGAAAGTGAAGCCCCTCTGGGCAGCAGAAATACAGATATGTATTAAGCAATCCCCAGCTTGGTCTCCAGAGCAGAAATCTTCACCTTGCACCAGCTATTTTGGGGCAGAGAGGCAGGAACAAGACGCAGGAGGTCACCGGTGGGCCTGAGGTACGGGAAAGCCATGGGAATTCTGCAACTTGGCGGTGAGATTATCGTCCCTGTCCTCAGCTGGAAGATGCTTTTGGACACAGGGCAGAGCCCCAGGCGGGCAGGGTCTCCTTACGCAGAAGTTTCGGAGGGGAACGTAACACAACGTGCTGCAGCTGTGAGCCAAGAGCCAGTGAGCACCCAACCTAGACAGCAACTTTCACCACCTGCTTTTAGTATCACATGTTGAGCAATATTTCCTCAGCAAGTTACCACAATCACAAGCGTGTGAGCATGACTACCTCGCCCTCAAAGGAGCCTTATTCTTCGAGCTGGTTTGGGCTCATAAAACAGACATTTTTATTTCCTCAGTCTTAATCCTGACTTCCAGTGAAACAAAATTATTTTCGCAGCTTTCTATCTAATTTCAGATCAGAACTCCATTGCAGCCCATGAGAGGTTGCATTTACATCTCAGTGCTCCGTGATCTGCTTTGAAATTCCCAGTATGAAGGGAGGCAGTAGCTTGGTTTGTGCTTATATCTGTGCAGTCCTATCTTACAATTGAAGTATAATTTAAACAAAACACATGAAATCCAGAGTGAGATCTAGAGTCTTACAGCTCTCAGTCATCTGCATAAGCTACTAAAACCCAATATAGCAATTTTTTGGACTCTAAACAGACCCTCAGAAGAGCACCCCAATTACTGAATATGCATTTTCATACTCTTTTAAGAGATCCTGTTTTAAGCTTGACCATCCCATTTTCTCACAGCTTCAGGATAAGCGGTCCGGGACATGCAATACATTCACCAGCACTAAGGGACATTCTTCTGCAATATTCCTGTCATCCAACACCGGTGGGGTCAGAGAGCACAACAGCTGATAAACCGCAGAGACACCAGGTAATGAATATCAAAGTCCAGTTCATACAACGATTCATTTGTGCTACCCTCCTGGACTTCATGGGAAAACACCACTGTTTACTATGTTTTATTGATCTTCTGTTATCCTTTGTCCATCAGTCCTCTTCTCTCTTAGAACACTAATGTAACTGCTATGCTGTGTATTGATTCAGATTTGGCACAGCAGAATAACACACCTTGCTGTTCAGAAAGGAGAGAGTTAAAATAAATAGGAGAAAAAGACAACAAACAGAGAGCTAGGAATTTTGAGAAGCAGGAAGGCGATCAGAGCATATACTCTTTTTTAGCGTGATATTCTCATGCCCCTCCAAAGACACTAACAATCGGCGTCACTGGAGACAATAGTTCTGATTATCCAGAGGATAAAGACGACTGTTAAATAACCCAACACCTTAGAACTCTCCTCTTCTCACAGGGCGTGAAGCAGGAAACAAAAAAACACCTGCAAAATTTACCAGGATTACTGCACACTGCAAATATTTCACCCACTCTTGTCAAAACGAGCTCCTTTTCTTCCCATCTCCCAGGACTTCCAGCCAGGGCAAGAAGTTTTTAAGCAACTCCTTAATTGAGCAATTTCAACTTAAAAGTACTTGTTTTTTTATTTTCCAGAGATACTGGTCATCAAGGACCCCATTAAAGGAAATGATGATGTATCTGTTAACCAGGTCTTAAAAGGGACACTTCCATAGCCCTGGGGATCCAAAATAATTGATCACACTAACAGCGTCATTCCACAGCAAGAAACTACAGAGCAGGCAGATAACACAGGAACGACTCAGGCAAATAACTGCACCAGAGAACTGGTGTGACTGAAGTCCTCACAACGCTCCCGAGGAATCAGGTGATGTTAAATGTTCCCAGCCAACGTGCAAACTTCACGTTTTGTTGCCTCAGGCTGGAAACAGGATCTTGATCAATAATTATTAACTTTCTGCCTTCTAACTTCCGGGCTTGCCACACTAACAGAAGCTTTAAAAAAGGTTAAACTGTCCAAGAACAGATAATTCACAATTCCGACAAGAACAGCAGGTCATATATTTTTATGACACAATAATTGGGATTATGTCCTGCATATCCAGAAAAGAAGCTGAATTCAACCACTTGTAGTACAAAAAAAACCCCAAGCCTATGTTCTTTTCCGGTAAGCCTAATGAAGATGCTGCCTCCCCTACAGATCAGCGCAATAAAGGCATGAAGCAACAGTAGAAAACACTTAGAAATAGTGAAGCAACAACAGAAAATACTTGGACAACTGTCTTCATGTCACAAATTTCACCAGTTTCTCAACATGTTGAAACAGATGTCTGGAGCTCGTCTGGTCCAACCTCTCGTTCAAAACAGGATTAACCTCTAGCTCTGTAGCAAGGAGACAGCACCAGGAACAAGGTCGGTTACAGGCAGCGTTGCCAGTTTGGTCAGAGATCTTGGACCATCAATGCAAGACAGTACACGACGGTTCAGACAACTTCGCATGCAGGCTGTTCTTTGAACGGGTCTCTCGCTATCTAGTGGGTACAAAGCCAACCCTGCCATAATTGACTCCCTCACGTGCTGCATTCTTCAGCATCCAGGACACATGGAATTGTCCTCTCAGTATTTCACTGATCTACCTTAAAATCACAACACATCCTTTCTAGTGTCCCCTTACCTAGAGTAAGAAAATTCACTGTTCATCCCCTTTATTGGGAACACGTAGCATCCCTATGCATTTCCAGAGCTGATTTCTACTCTGAATACGTTATCTCTCTTCTAATACCAAGTACACATTCGTGAAAGCTCACCGTATTAACTCTTCTTTATTTCTCTAATCTCTAAGCCTACAGTACGCTCTTATTTTCCAACATACATTGTCATTTGATTGTTTCATTTAGGGCAGCACAGGCTTCTAGAACACAATGCCTTTATTCAAGGATAAGTGTTTTAGAGCACACTGAATTAACTTTACTACTTATTGTGGACATCTGATACCACAATTCCTGTCTTACCAAAGGAAAATAATAAAAATCCAGAGACTGGAAGGACTTTTCCAAGCTCCAAGACTTTGTTTAAGACCAGAATGTCCTTACCCTCCTCTTCATTCTTTTTAAACCTACAATTTACCCTAACAGCCTTTATTTTCATTCAGCTCTTGGGCAGGTCTCAGCTACGCCGTGCGCACTCAGCACCACAATTTATCCATCTCATGGGCCGTAATAGACTAAAGCTCGGTCCTCGATACTGCACAGAGGACAGCAGAAAAACAGCACGTGAATCGTATCCTTAGCATGTTCACCCACACACTCACACGGTATATGGCTGGTGGCCTTTTGGACACACTACAAGAGAAGCCTCATGGATTTGGTTGAGTTCACACAGAGAGGTGAGGTTAGAGCAGCACAATCCCCAAATCTATCAGCTAAGAAGCTGCTGGAATACAATGTATCTTCAGTCCTCTAGCTACCTGATTTTCAATCTATTTTGGTTACTTAACCTTTTATTTACCAGACAAGTTTCCCTGCCTTCCATTACTTTGTTTATACATCTACCCCAACAAGGAAATTATTGGTATCATACATTCTGCCAAGGTTTCATTCTCCGCATTCTCCACTTTCTAAAACACCTGGCTTAGAAGTTCTTTAGTTAGAAAGAACTAAGCATTTGCTATTAATATTTGAAACTACTAAGCGTTGTTTTCATGTAAAAAGAAGTATGCATTAATATATGTATTCTATTGGGCTGTGCCTTCGTGTTTTCACTGTGGATTTCATTAACCGATTTTCTTTTCTGGAAAAGCAATATAGGTCATTTAAATAAGTTATTCGCAGTGATCAAGAGCAAAGTTCACAAGTAGTCAGCTTACCAATACAATTCACAGGGGATACAATATACCAGAAGAGTCCAGTATAAGACACCTTTGAGCACAGAATTACTTTCTTGGTCTATTGCTCAATAGAGAAAGGACCTTACCCTGTCCTGCCTTAGAAACGCTGCCTCAAACCTCAGCACCTACTCGGAGCATCAAAAACATGCCACCCACAACAGAGCAGCTGGTTGGATCAGCTTTGAAGTCAACCAGAACAGTAACCTCTCATGCATCATAAAAGAACATGATGTCAGCCTTTAAAAGTCAATTCTAACATCAAAAACATTGGTTTACTCTCTTTTGCTTAAGTTAAAGTGCTTTACCTCTAATTTAGCACATTTAAAATGCATAGAAAATTGGAACAGGATACTCAGATTGCCTCAATTTTATACAGAGCTAAGGAATATGAAGCTATTTTTAAAAAAGATACATCTTCTTCTAAAAAATACACCCCTGAGACTGTGAGCCTGCCTTGTTTTTCCTCGAGTTCTGCAGGCAAGATCATCTTGAAAGAGGAGTTGTGTGAAGACAGAGGAGTATGACAAAGCATCTTAACAGAAGATAATCTTACAGCACTGAAGTCTTACACCAATTTATCTTACAGTTGCAATATGGAAGTTACAGAAGTTCAATTTAAACTCGGCTGTAAACTTAACTCTCCTAAATTACGGACTGGAGTTCCTTAAGACATTTGCTGACAGATACAAATCATCAAGAAGTTGGGCAGAGACATTTGGAAGGAACTTTAGCACATGCTGAAGAGATGTAAATGGATTTAGACACTGAACTGCAGCAGCGAGATAAAATACAAATGATACTGAGAATTACAAGAGAGGCAGAAACTAAAGAACGGACACATAGGACAAGAGAGAAGGAAACAATTCTAGGAGACTGAAAATCTCTCGCTTTTGATACTAAAAGCCAACTAGAAATCCTCCCCCAGTTCCAGAAAGAAAAAACGTTACCGCTGTTTCCTCTGCTTCTTGTTTTTAAGGTATCACCCGTAGTTCAGCAGAGCTCCTGCCAAACTGCAAACCCTTCCTCGGCCAAACCGTCACCTCAGTTACACTGAGGGAAAGGGGACGTTCACTCCATCGCGCCGACCGTGCCCAACAGTAAAAATAACCCCTCGCCCAGCCCCGGCCGGCCCGGCCCAGCACGGCTCACCCAGCGGCAGCCCCAGGACCGACCCGACCCCCCGGGCTCCCCCCGGCCGGCCCGAGCCTGCCCCTCATGGCCGCCATCAGCCCCTACCCGGGCCCGGCCGCTCCCCGGGAGCCGCCTCCCCGCCCGCCCTAGGCCCGGCCCGCCTCCCTCGGCCGCCGGACGCCCCTTCCTTCCCTCCTGCCCCCAGCCCCGCGCACACCGGCGGAGCCCGCCGGGCTCCCGCGCCTCACGCCGGGCGCTGCTGCGGCGGCGCTTCCCGCCCCGGCGGGTGCGGCGGGGAGCGCGGGGGCTGCCCGGAGCGGGCCCAGGCGGAGCGGCGGAGCCCGCCCTACCCTCGCCTACCTTATCCGCGGCTCATGGCACTGCCCGGCGCGGCCCCGGCGTCCCCGGCCCGCGCCACCAGCGCCGCGCCGGGCGGCGGCAGCAGGAGGGGAGGCGGCCGCGCTGCCCGGCGCCGCCAATCCGGGCCCCGCGGTGGGCCGGGCCTGCCCGAGCCGCCGCAGCGCCGGCCGGAGGGGCGGGGCGGGAGCGGCCGGAGCGGCCGGCGGGGCTGCGGCGCTCTGGAGGGGAGGGAAGGGGCGGCCGGGCCGGGGGGTCGCCCCGGGAGGGAGGACTCGGGCGGTGGCTCCGGCGGGCAGCCCGCTGCCAAAGTTTGAGGCAGCCGGTCAGAGGTGACGCGAGGAAACGCCTCCCCAGACGAGGAGCCGCTCCGGGAAACAGTAAATGGCCAACACGGGGGCTGTGAAATTGTGGTCTTTCCCGGTCACTTGGAAAACGTCCATGAAAAACAAGTGGCCCGGGTTTGTGAGGCCATTGACATCGCGGGCCGTTCTCTGCAGCCGGGGTTGGTGTTAAACCTCCTAATTCTTCATCTCTGCATTGACCACATCTATAAGCAGCCAGTTCCAGGAAAACACTGCTTGGGGTTTTTCTTATAAACTCATGCACAGGTATTGCAGGTGAATGTTTACTGCTGGCACCTCTGACTCAATCATTTCATAGAAGGAGCTGCTGCCTGCAGGAGATGTGTATGCAAGCAGACAAAGCTGTTTGGTGTCAAGGAGTTATACAAATGGCCAAAAATTACATTACCCAAACAACTAGGCAGTTATCCTAGCAAACATACCATGTCAGGGATTGTTTTATTTGCTCTTGGTATTTCCCAGTTTGACGCAGATTGAGGAAAAAAATTCTCCCTGTCAAAAGGTTGTTTTCCCAAAAATGGTCTCATGCAATAAATTACAGCTTTACCACTGCTCTTACCCTTCACTTAATTGCTCTTGCTTCTGAAGACAGTTAATAATGGGATTACAACATCTACACCGGCTCAGATTGATGTTGGCCTTAGCTACCCTAAGAGCAGGGTAAGACTGCATTGTGTGATTATCGCTGTATTGCTTCTATTCTGCAGACCTTTTTTTTTTTTTTAATTAAAAGGACAAGGTTGTGTTTTAAATATGCACACAAGTATATTCCATCATCTGGGATAGGATTCATTTCCTAGCTGCCACTATATAGGCAGACCTTTGAGTCATTATACAAAGCTAATGTTAGCATGTTCAAAGTCTAAAGATAACGGTTGTTTGTTTGGTTGGTTTGGTTTTACAACAGGTTTTCCCCAGACAAACAAAGACTATGGCTAAACCTGTGACTGATGGGTTTGTTTTAGCTATGCTAAACTATAAACAATTTGCTAGAATTTCTGAAGCTTTTCCCGCTCACTATTCGCACCTAACCTGGGCAACATATGGCCTGCAAGACTTGGCCTCAAGATAAATATTTTTGCACCTGAATTCAGGTGCTCGGCAGAGGCTTCTCCCATAGAGTGACACGTGTTGAGCAAAGGCTGGATCTGCACACTAGGAAAAACCAGGCACGAGCTGTGTCTGGCCACTTACCTGCCTCTGAGCTTCATGGTGTTATGGCCTCTTGGGAATCCTCTTCTAAAGGCAAGCCCCAGCCAGATGGAAGAATGAAAAAGGAAGAATCTTTGAATTTCTGAAACATTCGGTGCTGCAAGAGTAAATCCTTTTGTTGGATAATTTATCTTCCACCCATCCTGCAAGACAAGAGAATAAAGTATTGCTTATTTATTTTTAATATTTCAGTATCCTACGTATAAATATGCAGCAATTCTGAGAAACAACAGGCCTGCGGGTTCTAGAAGCAGCTATCTATAATCAGGAGCTGCTTTTGAAAAAAATGACTTTAATCTTTTGGAATATGTGAGGAAGAAATTTAAATGCCTTTTAAAAGCAGTTCTTGAGCAGGCTGTAAAATAAGAAGTAATATTTCTCTCCTGAGCCGCTGCGAGGCTCAGTTCATTTCTCTGTAATGCCCCCATCAGAATTTCACAGCTCAGGACAGTTTAAAGCTTGTACTTTTGTGAGAAAAGAACATTACATGAGATTTGGGTTTCCACATGGTTTTCACAAATCTCTCATTGCTGTCTGATCTCCTGGGGAAGACCTGAGAAGTGCCGGACAGGCCTGCTTGCAATTTTCTTCTGAGAAGCCTTAAAATGAATGAGGCAGCAGCTGCGCCTGAACACATGAATCTTGGCATACATGGGTTTGTTATTTGGCTGTTATTTTGTTTGTTATCTGTATGATATTAAACACAGTGGAAAGAGGCTTAGCATGGAAAAAACAAATAAGATCCCCTGCCTGCTCAGTGTGTACTGGAACCCAACAAGAACTCAAGAGGCCGAGGCTTCCCAGTGAGCTTCCGCTGGTTCTGACTGTGGGCACAGAGGACAGTATGAGGTTCCTAACGCCACACTCCTTCTGCAGTGTGTCTTCTGCTTGTCAAACACCGAAACCATAGCGTCCTCAGCACCTCCCAGTTCTTGTCCTGCCCAATGGCTTCACTGTTGTCGTTGGACCTGAACTCTGTAAGTTGCAAATCTGCTCATTTCGTCCTCCAACCCATCACTGCTCCCCACGCACTGATCCCAGGTCATATTGTCCCTGGAGAGCCTGCCCAGCCCGCCCTCCGCATGCAGCTCCAGCCCTGCTCTGAAATCCCCCAGGGACCTGCACAAGCTCTGAGCTCTTGTTGCTTCCTGTGCTAAAGCACAGTATTTTGTGGTTGGTTGGTTTTTTGCGTGTTTTTGTTTGGTTTTGTATTGCTGCTTCTCTTTTGAAGCTGAGCTGAGGATAGATCTTCTAATTTGTCCTTGTGATCTTCCTCTATTTTTTTTTTTTAATTTATTAAAGGTTTCTAGATTGCCACGTATCTGCGGAGATGCAGCTCTATACTTCTCCTCACATCAGGTCCTTGTACATGCTCAGAGAAGACACATTTCCAGAGACAGAGGAGGTTCCAACCTCCACCTGTCTCCCTGTGGGCTGATGCTCTGGTAGAAGGGCAACAGCACAGGCCTCTCTCATGGCTGCCAGGAGGTGAAGTGGATTCACAGAACAAGCTAAAACAAGGTCAGCAGGGCCTGCAGAGGTAGAACCATGCTAAGGTGACCCCCAGGGAAGGTACTGACAATGCAGCCCAGGTCAAATAGTTTGAATGCTGTGAATTCACATTGATTTCTCTCAGGCCTCCAAAACCTTCTTGGTACTTCTCCGATAGACTAATCTCCCCCCGACACTGAATCCAGACTGGGAAAATGGCAGGTGCGTACCTAGAGCAGCGGTGCCATCCATCTCTGGGGAAGAGCTGAGACCGTGTGCCACACAGAACAGCCACGTGCATGCTGCCAAAGTCACACGAAGGTTGCAAGAGCTGGTATCTGTATTTCAGTGTACCTGGCAAATGCACAAAACTCTAAAAGCCTGAAATTTGATCTGCACATGGTGGAGAAGTCAATACCCCTCCCTCCGCAGAGACCTTTGTCAGTTGGAATCTATGCTGCCTGAGTGCTGGAGGAATTCAGAGTGCAACTGTGGCAAAATACAAAGCTGGGGGAAGGCATGGGGGATACAGTGGCACTGTTCCACATTTTGTCTGTGCAGACATTCCACCAGAAGTCCTTGACAATAATAGCAGCTGCAACAGGCAATTTTCTATTAATCAGGAAAAGCAAATTGTAAAATAAACAGCAGGGGTCCTGACCTTTTAGCTGCCAAATCATTCACCTATTTTAAATCTACAAGTAAATTTAGTACTCCTGGTACAGAACAGCTGAAGATACATATTTAAACAAAGCACATACACTGCAACTTTTCCACATGCACAGCTCTACCACAGGAACATTAACACCAGCCAGCAGTATCCTGCTGCCCTTGCCTGGCCAGATGCTAAGGTTCTGCGCTACTAATATAAATGGTTAGTAAAGAGAAAAGAGCAGTGACTATAGCCTGGAAATGAACAGTCACCTTCGTATCCAGATCTTCAAACCAACAGCCCAATATTCAGGAGGAGCAGAGTCCATAGCGTTTGTGGGGAGGAGGAAAGGGGGAAACAGAATATACGGTCAAGTGATCTGTGATCATTTTATTATCCCTTGTCTTCCCAGGGAAAGTCAGAAAAAATAATCTGAATTAATGACAAGTGTGGCTTGAAAGTGGTCAGTGAAGCTACACTGGAGTCCTGCAATGAGTGCTGTTACTCAGAATTAAACTGGCCTTCATTTGATTTAGCTTTCTTCAGTTTCAGAGTGAAGTACCCTAAATCAGATTAATGCTACTTAATTCCGAATATGAATATCTGCATAGGGTTTAATAGAATTTAACTAATCTACTTTAAAAGATAATTCAGGTAAGGTTTCCTAAGTGTCCCCTTCGAGGAAAGATTCACATCAATAGACTTAAAGGGAATTGTTCCTGGATCATGCTGGCATGAGGTTCAAAACATCAACATCACCATAAGAATAGCGACAAATTGCTCAGATACCTTTGTTCTGAGAGCATTAACATCTGATCCAGAGCCGAATGTGTACCTGCTGAAATGGAATCAGAAAATGCAGCATGAGTGAATTCTTAGTTAACCAAAGAGGGGTAAAACACTGAGAGACTTTGGTTTGTCCAGCTGAGATGGAGAACTGTGTAGGTGGGCCTCTGGGCAGGATGTTTCCCATGTTCTGAAGGTGTGAACAACCTGTATTCGTTTTGTAAGGCTGATATAATTTAGGCTGTTATGCATATCTAGACAGCGTAATTTCAAACGTGAATGTTGCTAGAACCTTTATTTACATGAACTTCATCAAGATGTCAGGAACTGCAATCTCTGCAACTGTAATTAGTAACCTTTAACAGAGCAGTCGCATTGCATATTGCAGAACAAACCCAAGTGTTTATGCCAGTCAGACCAGCGTTTTGGAATAAAGCAGCGGCAAGGTCTTTTTTAAATGGGGCAAGTCAGGCACTGAGCTTTGCTGAGGACACTGGGCTTAAACAACGAGAACATGAAGGTGCAGTTACACGCTGGAACAAACAAGAACATAGCTTTGAAAGCAAACACAGGGCTGGTACTTCCCCATGTTAAAGAACTGCCTCTGAAAGAGCATTCAGTACTCATCCATTCATACAAAATAATCACAGCCAAGACTCAACCCTTCCCTGCTCTCCCTGCAACCAAACACACACCAGTTAGAGCTCCAGCCTGGCCCATTACTCTAACAAATTTGGACCCAGCAAATGTTCTCAGTGCCTCCGCAACTGAATTTTTCCTCTGGGCTTATCATTCTCCTTCTCTCCAATAATATAAACTGTACAGCACTTTAGGATTAAGATCTCAGCACAGAGACATATTAAATAACATCTCACTGTGCTAATCATTCAGGTGGCTAAACAGGGAATCTGTGCTCCTTAGACTGCTTATTACAGGCAAATAGCGTCACCCTGTGCAGGGCAACATCTGGCTCCATATGACCTTGGGTTTTTTCATATATAGGAGCTGTTCCCTGTAGTTCAAGAGTGAGTCATATCTTGTTCAGAGTATCATTAAACCTTTTAATTAAACATTGCTCAGTAATTTATCCAACCAGGATCCCTGAGTCAACATTACAAGTGCTGATAGACAATGCAATATATTTTTAATGTAAATCCAGTGTGGTATACTAAGGAATGTGATAAGTACATGCACAGTCTGCTCGAGGGGGTGGGACGAAGTAAACTAAACACAGTCATACCTTTAACTTTTAGAACATCAAATCCAGATTACCATCAATATTAAAACCTTCTAGATTTGGGTGCCTTCTACTGCATTTAGACAGAGAATTAATCTTGTTATTCAAAGCCTTCCAATACTCACATGTTTTAAAAATAGCAAAGTGTATTTCTTTTGAAGTATGGGCTTGTTACAGCTATTTCGAAACCTCTTACTGAACTCAGATGGATCTTGAACCTCCCTTGGGGTTGGTTTAGATGTCGGTGTTCATTCATTAATAGATTGGAAAATGTCCAGGACAATATTGCAAGAAAACATATGATGGCCAGGCTTGCTTTCTGGTTCTTCCTTTCTTAAACAGGAAGACTCTCTACAAATAAATCCAAGGTTAAATATGATGAGTAGGGCAAGGAATGCAGAGAAATCCAACCTAGTATTAGCAATGCATACTGCTTATTGCTCAACACAGTATTTCTCTCCAGTGGCAAGGGGAGGATACAGTAAAAACTTCAGTTGTGCAGTGAGAATCAGATTGTGCCCCAATTCCATCACATATTCCTGTTCCTTGTCACTGACAGTAAGAGTGCAATCAGCACAAAGACACACGCAGAGTGTCTAATGCCACCCAGACACAAGGTTCAGGCAAAAGCTTATGACCCCAACAGGTTTAACGTTGTCTTTCATTGCATATTCTTTTGTGTAAGAAACAAACAAGCTCTGGTACAGAAGCAGGCAGCTGAAACAGGAACTAAGGCAGGTGGCAAAAGGGCTAACCTGGAGGAGGAGCTAATGCATCCAAGGTTTCTCCAGATTGAAATGCTGGGCTTTGAGGATGCGGGGAGGACGGCAGTGCTTGGAGCAGCCTCCTTTCAAAACCAGGCAGAACCAGATAAACTCTACAAGAACAGCCTTGAGAAAAAAATCTGGTGGAGGGCTTCTGGATAAAGTGCTGACTGAAAGGACTGAAATTGCATGCAGAAAAACCATCACCTATTGCCTGATTCCTTTTCTGTTCAAGGAAAAAGAATTTTATACTTCCCTTGTAAATAAAAGGGCTGCATCAAAGCACCTGGATGATCAATTTTGCCTGCTATTAGAAACAATTCGCTGGGCCTACAAGCACCCAAGTGCTTTGGTCAAAGGCAGGGAATAAAAGCTTCATTCATTTCCTCATGGAAAGGCAACAACTTCATCCCTTTGACTGCAACTGCACAGAGCTTGAAAAGTCAAGGATGCATGAAGCATGATTGCAATGACTTATGAAGTGCAGAACAGGTGACATGTGCTGTGGATGTGATGATCACTGACACTCCTTTGCCCTCAACCTTGCCTTTCACTGACAGAATTACAAAGTCGGTGTAAAGCAGCTACCAAGTCCAACTAGTGATTTTGCACTGGTGGAAATGACTCCAGAAGACACAGCAATTAGGAGAACCACTCGGTGTGAACACACAGCCCTATCCATGATTGTAGGCAATGAAGAAAACACAGATATGACCTTTGTCAGCCAGTCAGTGCACTAATTAGTGTGTCAGGGATAATAACCGTTAAACATGAAAATCTGACCTATATATGCTACAAAAGAGGAAAAGGCAGCAATTTACTTAAGTCTCTGTTATACTGTTATACTCTGCTAATGATAATAAGCTGAAAAACTAGACCATAATGCAGGAAAGTTGTAATTAAAAAGCATCAATTATCATTTTCTCCTTGTTGGGGATGTTAGTCAGGTCTGCTTTCCATTTGGTATACAGAGAGACTTGTAGGATTGTGTGATTCATCCTGAAACAGTCAGAAAGAAATCAAGTCAGTGGGAGAAGATTGGCTTCAGAAAGAAACAGAAAGGCAATAAAGGTAGTTAAAGAAAACCCTTTCAGCATTTTTTGTTTGACAAACCACAGGTGTGTGTCAGGGTTGTTTTCTAATGCGGCAGCCTTGCTTCCTTCCAGCAATCACTGAACTGGATTTAACCAGCGTACACAGCGTTCTGAGGTTTCGGGGCTGAGCCAGCTAATACTTTCAGTCATGCTGAACATACCATCCTGCTGCAGAGATCACCTAGTGCCCGAGGTCCCTGGGAGGAACGTGAATCTCTCTTCATAAGTCTGAATACTTCCCGTCTCTGCTCCCTTAAGGTCCCTAACCTCCAGCCAGAGGGGACAGGTTGTCTGGAGGCTGTTCCAGGCTCGGCACCCACAGGTGGAACCAGTTTTTCAAGAGTGCCAGCACGTGCTGTAAGTACATTTAGATTCGTTCTTCCAGCCCTGAGGAAAACTCTGAGTCAGGGCTGAGCAATGTTCATCAAATTTGTCTGGAAATTGCAGCCAGGGAAGCAGCTCACTCCTGTTCTCTCTGCCTATGTGCTGGCATTTCCAGGAGTCCAGGGTAGTACGAAATGCTCAGTTCTTATCTGGGGGCCACAGCTCAAGTGGCAGTGGCCACATGGGGTGAGTATGAGGCACAGCAGGTCCAACTATTTGTGGGAAGTATTGTCATTAATGGCCAAAGTAACTGAAGCGATATAGGGCAGGTAGCCCTGATCACCTGACTGGCACAACTAGTGGCTAGAAAATTATTCTGTTTGTCTGTCATCAGACTTTGCGGGTGGCTCCATCCCTGAGGAAGCTGATTTCTTTTGCTATTAAATTTAAAACTTAACTACAGTGATTATTTCCTGCAATGGTTGAGAATTTTTTCAGCCTTCCCACTCAGCCTGTCTGTGGCTGGTGAGAAAACAAATTGCCTGTAGAAACATAAATGTTCACATTTAATTGAAGCTTCCCGTGCAAGCCCCAGTCTCATGATTGCTAGACTCACACCTTTTTTTAATGGGAGCACCTGTGATCTGAAATGGAGCATTTCAAAGCATGAAGACAATGAGCTCCGTTCTTTGTGATTCTTTAGACATGACAACTTGCTTATTACCTCTCAAATAACAGAGAGAGTGATGTTTATTCTGCTTTCACCAGGTTTATTCAGAATAGCCTTGAAATTCTAAATAACAAAATGTGCTGACATTCAAAATCCGCACTGAAACTTTATTACTTTCAGTTTGATTCTAATTTAGTTGGTGGGGTTTTTTTCATTTGATACCTCTGTTTTTCTCAAACTTTGTTTCCTTGCCCTGTACCTGTCCTCTCCCTCCCAACAGAGCAGCTGTAGCCGGTCTGACAGCATTACTTCCCCTGCCCCAAAAGCTGGGAGCTTATGATGCAAAACAGCTTAGTGATGAGTTGCAACATCAAGAACTTGGACTGAACCAAGTTCACAAAGAAGCAGTTAGAACAAGGACATAACACTCCAGCAAAGAAAATAAACCTTGGATGAACAGGATGTTTACTCTGGACAGAAGTAGTGCCCCAACATTTACAAACAATTCACTAACCTACGTGAGAAAGAAGTCACAGCTGGTGAGTTTACACTGGGTTTTGAAAACTGGTCTCAAAGCGTGGCGGAGATCCGGATGAAGAGATCATAGCGCTGCAGGAATAAAAGCCAGAAGGCTCAGTTTGTACAGGTAGAGGTAAAACAGAACCTGGCCCAGAAATCAGGGTCGGACCCGCAGCCTCCCCCGCACACCTGCCCGCGTCCCAGAGAGCAGGAGGGACCTCTCGCCAGCCCTGTCGCCCTGCGGGTCACCTGCCACCAGGGGTCAGCACCGGATCGGTGCCGGGCGCTGCTGGCGGGAGCGGGGACGTGGCAGCCGGGGACGGGGACAAGGTCCCTCCGGCCCCCAGACGGGTGACACTAAAGCACTGGGGACAGGCGGCTCCACCGCGCTCTGTCAGGAAGTTTGTAGCCCGACCCAAACAGCACATCCTCACTGATCTTTTCACGAAAGGGCACCCAGGAATATACTTACATTAGACAAGAAAATAAGCAGCTGCTTGTTTGTTGGAAATGACAAAAAACTAACAGTGGCGAGGAAGAATCTCTTGATTTAAAACATTTCTGTATCTCATCCCTAAAGCCTCTGCTCTGCAATAGTAAAAGTATTACAAAGTTAAGCAGGTAAGGCAGTGGAATGGGTAAAGGAACACTCTTTCCGAACACGCTCAGTGCCAGCGGGGTGCGGCGCTGGCAGGGAACCGCTCGGACGAGGCACATCCCAAAGGGCCTGAGGATGTTCCACCCATTTGTCTGCTCAAAAAGTAAATATTTAGCAACACACCTCATTTTATGTTTGCTG
This sequence comes from Patagioenas fasciata, assembly GCF_037038585.1. Lineage (NCBI taxonomy): Eukaryota > Metazoa > Chordata > Aves > Columbiformes > Columbidae > Patagioenas > Patagioenas fasciata. The sequence goes on along the minus strand of NC_092537.1, from coordinate 3,514,814 downwards.
AGCTCAACTTTATGACAACTTAGAAATTTGATTTTTTTGTTGTTTTTTGAGAACATATTGTTTGAGCTCTAATCTGAGCTCTAATCTGTTTCAAGAACATATTCAAGACTTATTTCCCAAATGTTTCCAATGGGACAATGAGGCTTGTTTGACATTGAAAAGACATGCAACAGGGCCTTTGGATTCCTGTGTAGCTCTTTACTTCATGGGCCCATTAACTTTGTCTTCACTGGAGATGCCTGTTGATCTAATGTCCCATATTTTTAAATATTTTTGGTATATCTGTAAGACAAAACAGATGTACTCAAAGCAGCACACAGTGCTCTAAGAAGTGGACAGTTCATATACGTTTTAGTAGGGAAAACAACCTTTATTACAGGCTAAATACAAAATAGTTTAGGATTATTCCAGCCAAACCAATTGAATTCATTTACCTGCTGCTAAACTGGTTCATGACAACAGATTAAGTGCCTGGAATCACTTGTTGCAGTTATGACATCTTCCATATGGTCCAATTGAGATAATGTATCTATATGGTTCAATACTAATAAAAAATTTTACAGGCAAGTGGTCACCAACACAAACATGCAAGATCCAGTACAAAATTCAATTCAGAGTTTTCTTTATTAAAATACCTTTTCACATTCCGTATACTAATGCATTTGTATGGACACTCATGGGATGCTAGAATGAACATTTGTCAACAGAAGAGTGCTATGAAGTCAGTCATTTGTGAAAGGCTTTCGGTACAAACAACATTTGCATAGGGAACAATAAATTAGAGATATTAACCAGTAACTGGAGCTTGAAAACTTAGACGTTTGGAATGAGGATATAAAACCCTTTTGTATTTCTTGCTGGTTTTGCGCCTTTGATGCAATGCTTAAAGCAGTAACTATATATGTATATACAAATCCATGTCCTCTCTTTCACTATTTTCTAATTAAAATGAGAACCTTCTTACTTGTGGCCCAGATCTTGTAGTAATTTAATCTGTAGTAAGAAAAGGAGAGCAATGCAGTGTCAAAGACCAGCTGGTTAGGGGGTTGGGGACAGTCCTTTTTCTGTTTTGTGTAGTGTTCTTTTTTAAACTAATGCAACTGAGATTAATATGGACCACAAAGATTAGATCCAGGTCCAGACTGGATCCATGTTAGTGGTTTACGATACTATAGAGAAAAAGGATAGGCATGGAGTTCCATACTGGACAAACTGGCCACAAGTACAACTACAGATCTCTCCTAAAAATCAAAGGAATAGGGATTACACATAACAGGATTTTCAGGTACGAACTCACTGATCTGGGTGTAGTATATCCACCCAGTCCAGACTTGTATTTTGCATCATCCAAAATAACAATCAATCCTTGGCGAGCCATCACACCCAACTAACCAACAAGCATCAGAACTTTTAAAGGGAAAAGCAATTTAGCGAAGAATAAAGCACATGTGTGCCTCTACTTAGAGAAGCACTTGGTAAAGTACTGAATCTCTGAACAGTTTTTCAAGTTTTTAGAGAGCCCAGAGCTCGCTGTTCCATTAGGCCCTCATTACAGTGTAGTATCCAAGGGAGCTATAAACTAGCTGGCTCCAAGACTGGTAGCAGTCCAGCTGCTGCAGTACCGAGAGCAGCACAACCTGCAAGATCATGTCCAAGTCCACACATGGCTGGCCAAGCCGTGCTGAGCTCGGTTCTGCCACAGCGGGTACTGCTAACCAAGTTAGCTAGGTTAAAGCAAGCTTAGATATTTCTACGTCCTACAGGCATCACAGTAGTTAGTGCAGTGTAGAAATGCACTCCCTCAGCTGTAGCTTCCCCTTTTATTTCCTCAGAGCATGATGACTCGGACGCTAGAAAGGCAAAATTGCATTAGCAGGAGAAATTAAAGATGGGAACCTAGGTCAGTGGTTTCTAAAGCCACTTTCCTACGAGAATTTTTATTTGTAATTTTTTCCATTAAATGCTTTAGGAACATCTCTATTGTTCCCCCTGAGGAAATAAACTTTGAAAAGAAGAGCCTGGCAAACTCATAAATAAGTGCTGCAGAGCTTTTGAAACATTTGCAACATCTTCCATCTTGGCTTGTTTTCTTCTCCCAGCTGATCTTTGAGGTGGCTGCTCTAAGTAGCATCAGGATGCCCTTGTATTCTCTGTTGGCAACAAGACCAGAAAAGAAAGGTATGAATATAAATGTCCCCCTGCCCTCTCCTGTCCTTTTTGATCAATACAAAACTTTACATATAGTAATGTATTCCTTAGAGTACTATGCAATGAGCTAATAAATACAGTTCCCGGGGGAGATATTAGTATTATCTTCATCAGATAAAAAAGGAAATAAGACAGTGGGAGATTTAGGTTAACAGTCATAGGCTAGACTGCAATACTGTTAATCACCAAGATCTGCAACTGGGCGCTTACTGATAAAAGCTGGATTCTTATGGAAAATGGTACTCAATGAATCTGAAAGTCAGATCCCACATTTACTAGTAGAGGCCCAGTTGCCACAATTAGACCACCATCTCCAGTCCCACAAGAGTGAAATCCTTTTCCTAAGAAGCACGTGGGTATCTCAACAGTGAGCAAGGCAGTGTTCAACTTTTACACGGCATGTGTCTACAAAAGTCTGTTCCTTTGAGCTTTGAGTTACCTATTCAGTACACAGCAGGGACACAGAAACCTGGCACGGAGAATCACAAAAGGCAGCACGCAGACAGAGGAGTCCCCTACACTAGCCAATGGAAAGGGCAAAAAGAGATCCCAAACTTAATTGTCTTCACATTATATGACAGAAATAATTCTGTCCACTGAGGATTCACAACTGTCAAGTCTTTCCTGACACCAGTTGCCAAAGCAAGTCTTCCTCCAGCAAATATCTGCTAAGAGTACATGGTGGCCTCTAACCTAATAGTTTCATCTGTCAGCACTGAGGCGCCTAATTCCTTTCGTGGACTTACCCCCAAAGGATTTGCCCCATGAGTCAGAGGCAGGAATTCCTGGTTTATAATTCAATGTTTATTTCAGAGTATCACCTTGGTTTTCATATCCTGGCTGCCTGAAATCCCCCCCAACTCTAAATGGACACATCCTTCATCTTCATTTCCTGTCTGAAACTATTGTGCCACATTACTGTGCGCAGTTCAACACGTGCCAGGTCCCCCTTCCGAGCGGACTATGTGGTGCTGGCAATGTGAAGAAATTCCTCTACCTCTGAGAATTTACAAAATACTTTTGGGGTCACTTGAGTAAAATGAGAAAGTAGCTGAAAAAAAACCACCAGAAATTTATCCAAATCGATGCAAATTGTACAGGTTTCTGTCTCGAAGGGCACATTCTGAGGTTGAGGCAGCTAAAAGTACACTATGTGCCGACCGAGGCTGCCAGCCCGTGTACCCCTAGCACAGAATCAAACAAACAAACAAACAAACACACACATCTAAGAGGTAACAGGGGACGAGGAGATATGAAGTCAGAATGTACCGCTGAGGTAAATTTGACACAATACCAATTAGTATTTGGCGAAGCGGCTATCTCATTGTTAAGATATTTCCTTCAATATGTTTTCAGAAACTGGGACCATTAAATAACTTAGAAAGATCGCCAGCTCTGATTTCAGGAAGGAAACCTCCTCCCAGTTCCTCTCTTAAGTAATTCATTTCTTTTGCAAATACTTCCTATGGATGGCATTTAAGATAGAAATTTTTGAAACAGAAGAAAAAGAGGAAAGCAACCCCCAACCCAAAACTTTGGGTTCATTTCTAAATGACCTAAAAGTCCAAGACATTCAGGTTCAAGGTACTCTCGACTGCAAATCGGTCAGAACCTGTACTGCAATTGGGCCTTTTTGTATATTTGAATTGTATATTCAAATAATTGTACATTGAAATAATTCAAACTGTAACTGATTGTTTTTCTAATGCACCACCTTTCTTGACACAATACAAACACTTTCAATGCCTCTGTGTAACACAACACTTATTGTCAGTACACAGTGTTTACTAAAGCCCTGAGCTCAATTTTAGAACAGTCTCTCAGTGAAGATGAAGCAAAGTTCCCAAATTTCCACGCTATATTTATTCTGACAGAAACTACATCTGGGCAAATGCACAAGAGCAGGGCTAGCACTCGTTAAAATGATTTGCTTCATCTTTCTTTTCCGCAGTGCAACACTCTGTTTTGCCTGTCACTTCTGGAAGATCAACGCAGAACTGTGTAAGATAACAGAGTTTATCTGAGGAGGGGAACCCACGTTGTTATTTGAATTTCAAGAGTGAAATGGACAGCAGGACCTGATGCTGAGTCTCCATCATCATTATTGAAACAAAAAGGTTGCACGTCATTCTGTCTCAGAAAAAAACTCTTAGCAAAACAGCACTCTCTCTGCTGTGGTGCCCTGTGTCCCACACTTCTGCAATACCTATTGCTTCCTAAACAGATTCAAATTCTGCAAGTGTTTTGACAGGTCCCTATAGCGAACTAATCCATCTGGCACTTCATGTGATTGAGACGGCAGCTGACCAGCCTGGCTCCTGAAGGGCTTCTTTCACTCACAAATTAAAGGAATAGAAGATCGAAAGCAATTTCACCTCTGAGCCAAATACTTCATTTGCCTATAAAGAAGCAGAACAGCTGGGGAGGAAATTTAAGCCACTTGATCGCTTTATAAGGAGCATTTTCCTTTTCATGAGTAGGATCAACAAATCCTAATTTGGACCAAACTTCTGAGGTACATCATAGTTCAGCATTGTGTGAAAATGAGCTACAGAAAAAAATGTTGCAAGAAAATAGTGATAGAAAGCACCTTAGTAGCTCCCTGCCTCTTCTGTGCTCATCTGTGTTGCCTGAGAAGTGCTGAGAGGCAAATGATGAGGATAGAAAATCTATAAAGAAATTTATCTATCCAGTCCAACTTCAGGTCAAATATCTGGAGAGTTCAAAAGAGACTTTTTACTCAGTTATGGCCACAGGAAAATTAAACAAAAAAAATCTTCATAAAGCTTTAGTCTTTCACCCAATGTCCAATATAAATGATGCGGGGTGTGAAAAAAAACAAAGAAAAAAGAGAATAATTCCTCCCTGAGCTTATACCTGATGTCTGTCACAGCCACTCCTGATCATTTTTCCTTTTGCGTTGGACAAACTTTCTTTGCGTGCCGCTCCAAGGAATGCCTGGTACAACTCACAGGAGGTCTCAGCTCAATTTATTTTTAGATAATTGAGAGCAAGGAATAAAAACAAACCTTTAAACTAAGAGAGACAATGACACTATAAACCCTACCGGCCTGTTAATATATGTCTGTTTATTGTAACGCAATCTGTGACCTTCAGTGCACTGCCACTGTCTGTAAATAATACAATGGGCTGATTTTTTATCCCATGGGGATGTGAGTGCTGATGGAGCCTTTCAAAACTCAAATGGATGCCACAAGCTGACGTCGACTGCTATTGTGATTCTTATTTATGAGTCTTTCTCTTTTTTTTTTTTTCTTTTTACGTACAAGTTCCAAAGTCACAAAGTGGATGGCAGAAAAACACCCTGTCTGCCTGGCTTCAGGTTGGATTAGGTAGTTTATCTAACATTCAGGAAAGTGCTCCTGAAATGTACGTTCCCTGCCTCTTAGACCTCTTGAGAACAGAGCGACAGCTCATTCAAGACATCTATTCTTTAAAGAAAAAAATCCATATCACTGGCTTCTTAGCCCTGTAAAGCTGTTCACTGCCTCCAGAACCTTCACAGAACTCCTAATTGTTTCGCTGAGATCCTCCGTTTAGGGATGGGACCATAAATGTCAGCATGAAGATTTGTGGTACATATCCAAAGCTGTGCAGGTGTTCAACATAAATGCTTGGAAGATCAGTATTTGTACCAGCACTGGCGAACAGCAGTCAGTTGCACGGACTTTAAAGCTGACCATTCTATAAACGTCGTACTGAAAGCCTGATCAGTAAGAATATATCTGAAGGGATTGCCCAGTAGCTGTCTGGTAAAGGTCCTGAACAACAAATAGACAAGTAAAACATAGCAACATTTGAACATTATCTTACTAGATACACAATACTCTCAATCCAATTTCCCTATACACGAAATGTATACTTACAGAATGCCTGTTTTCCACAGAATCTGCAAAATAAAATACAGTGTACAAATTATGAAATGACACATTGCAGAGTGATCAGTTCTGTGTTCCAGAAAATAGACTTTTATGTTTAATCTAACCTTCTTTGTTCACCTTGCAATGATATAAAAATGGTACCTACAGCCAAGGTTCAAGCTCTGGGCCTAAGAAGTATCCAAGTGCCAGCTTAACTCAAGTACATGGGTGGGACCAGACGTTTCAAAGACCATGTAGAACAGTACATGCTCAACAGCTTTCCTGGTTCTGGTTTAGAGCAGAAGTCTCTACTCAAAGCACAAACTGTTGCTGGACAAAGAAAGTCTTCCTTTCAGAGGTAAGTTCTCATGAGCATTATGTTTCCTCTTCCAATCCTTGCCAGGAAAATAACATGGTGCAGGAATCCAGTATAGGATACACCTTTCAGAGCCAAATAAGATCTTGCAAGGACACCTGAAATTTTATTAATAAAAAGATGCTTGTTTCCAATGCGAGTCTGAGAGCCAGCAGGCTCTTTCTATTCAGGATCAGTGGACTTTAAGATTTGATCTTATCCCCCCCGCTTTTTTTTTAAGCAGACTTAGAAATTCAGAAGTTTCAGAGAATACCTTCAAATACTGAAACAAATATTTCTTTGCCCTCTGAAAGTAAGACAATTTAGAGACATGGGGAAAGTAACTCTTTTAGAACAGGGCTTGTTAAAAGTGCTCCTTATGCAAGTGCATAAACTCAATTTCAGTATAAAACTGATCTCAGTGTTCGGCAACAAGGATTCCTATATGTCTAGTCAGTTTGCTAAGTAACAAATTTAAAAGTTACATGGGAAGCATGTACAAGGTTTTTGTGTCCTGAAAGCTGGCAGAAGTGAACAAAAACACTGCTGATCCAGTGCTACATCAAAGCTTGACGTTAGGTGGACAAAGCTATATGTGAGGTTTATGAAGTAAGGTATTAATGAGCTGTAGCTTAGTCCTCTGTCACAATGTATTGTGCTCACAGGAAGAAGGAAATGAGAAATTCTGTATAAATTCCAAACTTCAAACAACGGGATGTTTGCTACCCCGAAGGTACTAGGTCACAAGAACAGATATCCCGCCTCCTTGTTAGCTGTCACCCGGCTTCAAAATCGTGTGGCTTTCCAGCTAAGTATCATATCTCTGCCAGGAAAATGTCATCGTCTGTGTCCTTTGAACGTGCCGCTGGAAGGCGAAGTGATTTCTAAAAGGTACTGATCAGGTGAGCCAGCATGTAGCCTCTAATGAAAGCACAACGATACGGTGCTTTTGTCGATTCTTTGCTACATCATTCTTTTCACAACCTTTTTATTTCACTCCTGTTAAAAATGTGAAGTGTTTTTTACTTGAAACACACTGATTTTACTGTGAGGAAAGAGAAGAGAGAGATCTTCAAATGACACCTGGCTTCCCCTTAATAACAAAACAGGGAAATGAGATATCCTGGATTCTAGTCATATACAGAAGAATTGGCCAAGCTTCCATAGCAGGGCAAAAAAACTGGATATTTTGTGAAAGGAATCGGAGGTCTGGTGCTGGTGATTTCTAAAAGATTCCCAAGTCTAATAAAGGAAGGTGTTTTTATGGATTTCTGATGGATTTAAACTCTTGCTATTGCTTTTAGTTGTCGGGGTTTAAAATTCAAAGGACACATTTTTACAAAGGAACTCATTAATGGCAGGAATTTAAGACACTGTTATCCCCACCTGCTCTGCCCTTTCTTGTTGCTAGAGGTTATGGAGAAGAGATTATATTCCTCAACAGTCACAGTTCACAACCCATCTCAAACCCATCTCCAACACTGGTTAAAGCTAAGATGCTGGTTTATGGACTGAAGATGCTGAACTGCAGACACGTACAACTTCCTGCCAAGCCTGTTATTGCAGCAGTAGCTTCTAACAGAGAATCTTGGCAGGCAGTTTGGGAACCGATCTTACACAGGGCATGCACGCAATTCAGCTCCACATTTTAGGTTCAAGCAAGGTCAGAAGCTCCCTGCATATTTGAGTCTCACTGCAAACATCTGGCTTTGTCTAATTTTTAGCTGAAGCTATTATAAGCATTTGGCTCTGGAATCAATGTCTCACAGATGCAGCCTTTGGTCTAGAACACGTCTTGAAACCTAAAGATCTGAAGGATTTTTGTTTTGGAGAAGTGAAAAGTTATCTGCATGATTTCAGACTGCATTCAACTAGCATGTGCTCGTAAGGCCCGAGTCTTGAATAAGATATTGAACCCTCAGACTTTGTGAGTTTTCTCCCTATCAGAAAAGGCATTCGGTGGGAAATTCTGGCTAAGTATAGAGGTGTTAAGCCAAGGTTCAGTAGCAGGAAAGTATTTGAGCAGATTTCCGGATTGCTAGAACTGATTTCTGATAGTTTGTTCCAAACCACTGAATGCAATGGGGATTTCTCATGCCTCTTTCCACTGGGATATATTTATTTTTCCATAGCACATTGTTGGTTGCAATAGGATTCATAGAATTTCCTGTCTCACCACTGCAGTTGCCTCCAAGTGACCAATTCATTTTTCCAGACTTAGCAGCATAAAGGCTGGCCCTGCATTTTGTTTACTAGATTTCCATTTTCCTGATAAGTTATCTTGCAATAAGCCACTGTGAGTTCAATTCAGTGCACATCCAGACCAGTGCAAAGCCTGTCCCTGTATTTGTGAGCTTTGGATCTCACACGGAGCAAAGGTGGAGTTCACTGAAGGAGCAAGAAGCTACTGAAACATTGTCTTCCACAAGAAATGCCCTGAAAAGTGTAAGGAACTTTGTGAACTGGAGTTATCTCTGCTCTTCTCAGCAATACGAACAGAACGGTGCTACCCCAAGAACTGGGAGCAAGGGTGAGGGAAGGGCTGGAGCTGAGATAAAGAGCCAGTATGGAGATGCTTGGACTTCCCCTGCTGCCTCTCGGGAGGATGAAAGCGGTGATAAAAGTAAATAATCTGTCTGAAAGAGCCTCCATCCACCCAGCGGGACTCGGTGTGGGACACACCCTGACCCCTCCCTCGGGAAGAGCAGCAGCCGCCAGCCCGGCCTCTGGGGACTCCAGCGCAGGCAAAGGGGCAGCGAAGCCACAGTCAGTTTATCCTTCTTGGCAGCCTGTTGATTTAGACAATTGCCTGTTTTGCTTAAGTCTCCAACTGTCTCAGTTCTTTCTGAACAAAAAGCAGCAGCTCTGAGACTGGGCTGGATATTCCTGACTCTCAATATACTTTGACCTTTTCATACAACAACCAGAGAAAGCGGTATTTTAAGGAAATTAGTTCGTCTTGATAAGCGTGAAGGACTTTTAGACAAAGGTTATTGACCTGACTGGTACTAATTGTGACAATATTAGACTATACTATACTAGACTAGACTAGACTAGACTAGAATATACTGCCTATTGCTCTAGAAAAGGTTTTAAACCAATACTTGGGTCAACTTCCTAAACACCAAAGCTTTCTCAGAATTGAACTAACGTTTCAGTAATGATCCGATGACAACTTCATCTCTCTGAGTTGCTTCCAGAGACAATGTGAGTGATCACCACCCTCCTTGAGCCTCCTATCAGAGGAAATGTAGCATCCAACTAAAGCCTCTGACATTCTCTATCTACAGTGCTATTATTTGACTTTCAATCAAAATACACCTGACTAGACTTGAATTTCACAAATGACCTGCTTTTCCTACTGTTAACGGGTTAACTGTAGCTAACCACATGCAGGCCTTCTGGCTTTTGAAATGTGCATTTGACAGTTTGCTTCTGTCTATCTTTAATGTAAACACCTCTTTAGGCCTGGTACTCAGAATAAGGAAACCAGCACAGCAGATAGGATGGGAATTCTTACCACGGTGTGATGGAGACACTGATAGTAACAGGAGATAACATAGCCAATACCAGGAAAATAAAAAGAAAAGGACTAATGGCAGGTCCTCAGCACACTGCCAAAGACCTGGGCCTTGGCAAGAATCAGAGCATGATCTGCACTATGGATTCATGATGTGGGATAAGGACGAGCAATAGGTGTAGAATTCAAAATACAAGAGAGGTTTGTTACTGACATGGCATCTGCCTTACTGGGCACAGCAGTGACCGCCAGGAGAAAAACAAGGAGGCAAAATATTTTAGCTCAGTCACGAGGAATTGCATGGAACATAACTACTACTGACAGTTCTTCAGCTTCCTCTCTAGGGGACACAATTTCTGGAATGCAGAGACAGTTCCTTGAAAAGAAAAAATTGCTTATGAAGCACTTAATTCTAATTAAACAAACCCAAACCACAACTGTAACCTACAAACAAATAATAATAAAATGCTACATAGGTATTAGGTGTTAAATCTGTCGAACTGTGGAGTTGACAGCAATTCCCAACTTAATGTAACTTGCCCAGAGGATACGTTTGTCTGAACCATTAACTTCCTGAAGTAGATTGTACTCTTGGGCATTTACTCAAAAATCTCAAGGAATATTCAAATGTAGTGAAAATCATAATGGTAAGCCAACTTCTGCAGCAAGAAGTAATGCTTGACATCTTTCACAATTGGTCTTTAATATACTTATATTAATATATATTAAAGTACTTAAGAAGATAGATCTGTTTTCTAGGGATCCTCCACTGTATTTATACTTTGCCACCTTGCAGTCACACAGCCTATCAAAAATCAAAGTAAATGTTACATTTAAACTGACTGTAACCCTATCCGAAGCAATGGCACAGCTATGTGATGCACTGCTTATCTATTTGAAACACTTTTCCTGTGTATCAGTCAGGAAAAACAGACGTGATTAAAACAATAAACTGTTACTATGTTTCCAAGAATAACTGAAACTCTAGAATGTTATGCCTAAGAGAGCAGGTGGACTGCAAGATTAAGGGGCGTTTGCATATCATCTGGCTAATTCAGCTCAGTCTTTCAATCATATCTCATTTTATTGCAGTTCCCACTTTATGGCAAGTGCTTTGAATTATAACTCTGCTGTACCAACCCTGAGTTTACACTACAACTCACAAAACATCCTTCTGGTGTATAACACTTTCCGTTATGTCTAAAATAGGAATGCTGAAAGGTGTAATAATCAGCTTCACACCCTGGCAGAAAGCAAGCGAGGGCTTGTACAATCAGCTCCCGCAGCTCGTTACAGGTCCGTTCGCAGTCACTGTAAAACGTTTCAGAACGTTAGTGGTCTTTGCGTTCAGCCCTGAAATTAGCTGGTTTGGTTTTTTGTGTTTTCTCACGTTGCTGCCAGGTGATCCTGCATGAAATGCCTGTTCTTTAGTGTGAAGAATGTTCTGCTTTTCACTGCAAAGTTGTGAAAAATGAGTACAACACACAGGCTCAGCACCAGTCAGGATTCTGAAATTCTGGTCCCAGTGTTGTCGCTCTTTAAACACATTGCCTTAAAAAAAATGACCTAATCTCTCCATTTATTCAGCTGTAAAATGGAGATTAAAATTGCCTTATAAGTCCTCACAAGGCAAAATTCAGTAATGTTTTCTAAAATACTTCGAGACCTTCACATGAAAGATTCCCTAGAAACAGAATACTGTGTTAGAACAGGTGGGAAACCCCTTATAAAACAGAAAAACAGCAAACTGAAACACAATGATCAAAAATTTAAAATGGCATACAAGAAAGCCACATGGCAACATGGATAGGGACAAAATCCAAACAGTTTACAGCCCTAATATTTACAAATCTACACTTCCTAACATAAGAAGAAGAAAATCCTTTCTGAATGAGTCCTTGACAAAGTGTGAATCAAAGCTTTTAACTTAGTTTCTGAACTCATTACTATCAGAACATTTATAGACAGCAATTGCCAGTAAACAGCTAATGCCTTTGTACGAAAGTCTGTAACAGGAGGTGGAAGGGTAGAGTGGCTGGCACATACAATCCAAGATGGTGCTTAAAACAAACAGCCCACCCTACTGCAGTGATCGTATTGCTTTAAAGGCTTTTAGAGGTTGTTGTTGGAAGCTTTACAGATATTTGCTGGAGTTATATCACAAACTAGTGTAATATTTTATAACATATGGCAAACATGCTCAACTAAGAGGAGAAGTGTTGTTCATGAGCAGTTTGAGATAACACAACACAGCATCCTCATCCCTAATAGGGTATGTTATGCTCTGCTCCAGATTCAGATCCAGATGTATGGCCCAGCTACTCAGCAGATACAATACAAATGGCCTGATGAAGTAGATATTAGAAATATTAATCTCACTCCATTGAATATCATCGGTTTATGAGAAACCATGAAGGTGTTATACAATTTATCAACACCTGTGATTTCGTAGCTGCCCTTCAGTACGTTCCTATGTGACTCAAATCTCTTTATTTATGGCATTTATCTTCTAAACTATTCAGTCACAAATCTATCCCTAATCTCTACACAAATGCTTCCTTTATATGTTTAATTTTTCACTAGCTTACTTACCATTATTAGCTTTTCTGATTTCACTATAAACTGTTTCAGTCCCCTTCTGTACAGGAGCTGGAAAATGTATTGGCAGAGAATCAATTTATTTATTTATTTATTTTTAAATTGTTTGTTTGCCTTATGAAAACTCCTTAAACAGAACACACTGTTCCACTTTCAGAGGAAGGAGTCACATAAGCAGCAATGAGCCTGTGAAGTATCTATGAAAAAGCAACTACACCCCCTCCCCTAAGCCCAGACTGCAAGGTTCTGAGAGAGAGAGAGGTCTCTCTCTCCATATAAAAATAACGATGCAAATAGACTTCTCTTTCTACATTTAACTTTAACATTCTAATACTCTTCTCAAATTGATATTGCTTTAATTTTACAGGGACATCTACCACAAGAGAAGAGTTTCTCTGGATCACTTTGAAGAGCTTCAATCTGTTCTAAGGATTCAGGGATCCTAGACCTGAGAAGATCTATCAAGACTAACTACACCCCCTTTTGGCAACCAGCCTGATTAAATCTTATGGGCACAAAAATATTCTAATTTGCTGTTCTTTGTGAGATGTCTCAGAGGAATATTTGCAGATTTCAGACTGGACAGCTTCTATTGAGGTGCTATCCGGGAAAGGTCTCCTCTCAGTTCCTCAGCGTGGCAGACTTGTCCGTCAGTGCACTGAGATCAGGTGAACAGAGCCGGAGGGAAAGCGAAGAAAACTTGTGGAAAGATAGAAAGAGGAAAAAACAGACAGGGAAGATTTGTGCCTCCAAGGACACAGCTGGGATACAAATGCAGTTAGTCTTAGACACTCATTTTTCAGTCCCTTGGGTTCAGGGACAAACCCCTGTAAACCTCTGCTCTTGTATGAGCTGGAAAGCAAAAAGCTCTCCCTTCTTTGCTGTCTGGTACCTTTGAAAACCTACCCGTAGAGTCTGGATGCCAGACTACAGGCACTTACCCCAGGAGGGGAAGGGCAGAGCCTCGTCTAAAGGCCTGAAAGGAGCAGGAACTCAGTTTCTCTACGGTCAGTGTAAACACAGCTCTGGTTCGGAGGACATTAGAACAATTTCCTTCATTTCTTTTATGGCTGGAGATTAAGAATCCGCAATAAAGCAAAATGCTCCAGAACTCTGTGCATTTAAAACCACTTTCTTCATTTGGTGTAAAGGCTGTTGAAGGATCTCAAAGTGTTTCAGAAAGGTTAATTCATTTCAGTTAAACTGAGTCTCTTAGAAAACCTCAGAATTCTACCAATATCACCTCTAATTTCTGTGGATATTCAATAAGTCACAAAGTTAGAATTTTCCAGTTAGAGTTTTTTTAAAAAAAATAGAACATGATTGTTCTCTCTCTGCAAGAACATGGAAAGAAAATTCACATTTCTGGACACAGAGTCATGTACTGTAACTATAACAAAACATTAAAGGAATTCTGACATATTGGTCTATGGCCAGACTCAGAATCAGGACTGTTACTGTTCTGCATTTCTATGAAGAACCTGAGTGTCTCTGGCACCACATTCGAATTTCCCAAAGTTAATTTCATTGTTTTTAATTCTGTTAAGCATCATTTAAATGTTGGGAGCTAACACATCAGAACTGAGTTGTAAAACTGCTATTAATTTCACTGACAGTAGGAGTTACACTTCACCGAGTGCCTAATCACAGCTCTCAAACTTGCAGTTTTGGCATGAACTTTCTTTGCAAAATAGTCTGAAGATCTTGAAGGGCATTTCATACGCTTATGGACTCTTGCTTAAATGATCAATTAAATTGCCAGTGAGGTAAGAAGTAATCTTCTCAGAATTTTAATGAGAGGTAGCTCATTTCATTTGGAACACTTATTTTTAACAAATTACAGTCCTGAATCTGCTCCTGTTAACTCTCTGGAAAGACTTAGTGGGAGGCATTTCCTTAGCTCGCCTTTTTTTTCCCCCTCCGAACTCATTTCATTAAATTGCGATATAATGCCAGTGCGTGTGTTATTTTCTTTGTCAATCTTCCAAAAGCCATCTCAGCATTGAAAAAAAATGTGCAAGGAGGAATTACTTAGATGATTCGACATTTTGTTCCCTCTAACTTGCTAATGTTGCTACCCTGCAGATAACTAGCCAGCTATAAAAGAAAGAGCATGTTCTTACTCAGCTGTGATTAGCCGTTTCTCGCTTCTCACTTCAAGGATATTTCCTGATCTTACTTTAGCACTGGCTTTTGGTTTTGCTTGGATTAACAATAAAGGGTCTAAATCATTTTGCCATCTTTTTGCACAACTAAGCTTTAGAAAAGATTAGCACTATATTTTTGTCAACCATATAATCTCCGTAAGTATTCAATTTAATCTTTCTCTGGAATTACCAGCTCTTTAAATATCAAATTAACATTCCACTATGACTACCTCAAAGAAGAGATGGACTGTGTAGGCCCAGCTTCGCCTTATATTTGTTTGGCCTCTTCACTCCAACTTCAAAAAGTATGTATCAAGTTATTCCCACATTTAAGTTTCAAAATAAAGCAGTGAAACTTTGCTTCTAGCAAGTTTACCACTCACTATCAGTAACACTGTAATGAACTCTGTTCTTTGCTCCTCAGAGAGAAGCATAGTACAGATAAAGTTTTTGATGAACTATTCTATTCACCATTATCCTATGTCAAAAAGTATTTCAGAAATTACCAGCTACTTCAGATAGAGCTGGAAAAATAGGGTGAAAACAGTGTTTTTAAATGTAATTAGTTCTTTACTGTCAAAAACAAGATGTATATCCTTCTACAATGATGTAAACTTGTTCTGAGGTGGCATTCAATTATTCCTCATTCCCAAAAGTGACAAAAAGGCCGCTTGTTCTAGCATGGACACTGCAGTACTTATTGCAGCAATCTTTCACAATACACAAAATACGATTCTCCTGCTCCTGAGGTGAACATTAGAATTGACAGTGACAACAGTGGCAGGAGGAACAAAGGATTGGGAAAATAAATTAATCTGAAGTTAGTCCTGAGAGACCAAAGAAATCTGGAGTTCCTGAAAAGGCAGAAGGAATCAGACTCTACGTGCAGCCTACGGGAGGAGATATGCATGCCCAGAAAAAAGGTGAGTGTGATATCCTTTGTTTTGAAGAAGGGCTGCAATGAACAACAGCATTGTTGTCACAGCATCATCTAGATTACAGAGCGCTACTGGCAGGAAGCTGTCACGCTCACAAAACACAACCTGCTCTTACTTTGACAAGTGCCAATATCGGACCAGTATCAGGGAGTAGCAACATGCCCCCAAAACATAACTATAGAGGCCAGACAGTTTATTACCTCTGTGAGGATCAAGCGTTGACACTTCAACTTCAGTGTACTCCACCTCCTCACTCTCAAGGTCAGGTCCTGCCCCAAAAATATCAAGAAGACGTTTCTTTGTAGGACTGCACGCTTCATTTGAGCTGTGGGCCTGATCCTGCTGCCACTGCAATTAATGGACAAGTCCTCATTTGACAGATGCAGGATCAGGCCCTACTCACAGCAGATGTGAGTTACTCGGCTAAGAGTTGTAAGGCCAACCCATTCCTAAGGCTCATCCCAATCTGAAAGGCAGCAGAGCAACTCAAGCCAGGTTTCTGAAACTGTGGGACATGCAACTTGTGCCTAAAACTTTTACTTTCAACTTAACACCTTCAAAAGTGGCACAACACAAAGAAAGCAGGGAATTATCTGAGAGTCTCTCATATGCCTGTTTCAGCTCTTCTCTCTTCTATTTCTCTCCCTATCATTACTTTTTCGTCCTTTTCTATGGCTGCTATGGCAGGACACTTCCCATTCTCCACTTTCCTCACATTTAAAGCCTTCTCCAAGTCTTTCACGGCCTCCTTCAACACCTCTCATACTCTCAATTTCTGCTTTGCCAATAAGCAATTTCAGCACTTTTACATTGCCCTTCAAGCTCTCCGCAGAACATCTACAACGGTAACTCATCTGCTTCCTCCAAATGCTTTGCTGCCACAATGCCCATAGAGAGCCTGACAACAATTAGACACCTGATTTACTCAGACTACTGGCGGACAAGTGCTGGCTACCTGGATACAACAGACACAAGAAAGAGCTGTTGCTTTCTGCTCTGTCTTTTCCTTAGGGTGGAGATGGTTTTCTACTAGATTTCTGCAAAAGTTGGAAGGAACCACAACAGTCATCCAGACTGGAATCCTGCAGAACTGCCTGTGGATTTTTTAGAACAGAAATTAGAGAAAGACCTAATGATTAGAACAGGCAAGTTTTGGAGCAAGAGAAGAAAAAAAAAGAAAGCTGACCAAAACATTGAACCCATGAGAGACAGAGAAATAAGAGAAGCAGAAGTCTGCAGAAATTTTTTTTTTTTTTAAAAAGTTCTGAATATTTGTTGTTTAGAACTTAAAATTTTGAGTGCGAGTTGTATTTTTATACCATACTTCATTAGACGGCCTGGAATCCAGCACAATTAATTGTACTTCATAATGCAGTTGGTAAATGGGTTATATTGTTGTCATTTTGCACATAAGGAAAAAGAATTAAGCTCAGCGTAGGAAAAAGTCTTCCCCACTATCAAAGAGAAAAATGAAAGGACTGGATTTATCAAAGCCTGATTACTACCATTAGAAAACATCACAACTTTCAACCATAAAATAATTTTAAAATCTACTCTTCAAGTATGAAATTACCTTTACTTTCATCTGCTGATTTCACGTGATTTTCGTTATCTTCAATGTAACCTGATCCTAAAATATTAAAGCAAAAGTTGAGGTGACGAAGTATTTATTATAGCAAATCAAATAAATGAGTTACAGAGCTACAAATCCTATTGTCACTCTATTCATTTATGAACTATATTCATTTATGAATTCTACTTCTAGATTCACATCTAGGACAGTCATATAACACAGGTGGGAAGAATGTGGCTTTTAAAGTGATCAGCTAAAAAACACCCAAGGGGTAACTTTGTATCAGGTTCTCTAAACAACTTGTCCACCTGTCTTTGTAAGGTGCACTGAGGTCCTGGCATGGCATGTCTCTGTCACACATCGCTGTACTGTGGCTGGATCACAGGATCATGTGCCACAACTCAAAGTTCCTCTTTCTTGCAGCTGTGTCAAAACCAGGAAGTAATTTTCTTTTACCATGATTTCCCAATCTGTAATATTGTTCAGTGATTGCCTGGTAGAAGTGTCTGAGCAGACTTACAAACTGATCTTTGTGTAAGACATGCTTATAAAAAATTGATTGGGAGAATGTTATTGGTGTTCCTCTGTACTCCCAAATCACTGAGCCCTATCCAAACAACAACCATGTAAGTCCAAAACTTTAAATAAATATTTAATTAAACCAAGTCACTAACAGTCCTACAGAAAAAATATCCTACCTGAATAGTAGTCTCCATCATTGGGCTGTCTTGTCAGTTTTTCACTTGTCAAGTTTGTAGCCAAGGCAGAACTGAAAAGCAAACCAATACAAGTTGATGTTATTATCCCAAATCAGTCAAAAACATCAAGATGATGATAAGCAAAGACCCATCACTGTCTGTGCTGACTACCTCACATTCTTACCTATTGAAGGTAATGAAAACATTGCCCTTAAGAGAATCATAAGCAAACTTTAAGGTCAAAAATGTTCCCTCTTGCGTTCCTGTTCTTTAAGGCCTCTGTATTTTTAAATCCATATCTAAATGTATTCACATATAGACCTGACATTCTCCTATTTCTCTTAGCTGGCCTTTTTTTTTTTTCTATTTTTAGAGTATTTCCTCATCCTGTTGTTGTTGTGTTAGCAGGTGGTACATGAAGCACAACCATCTATTGTCTGCAGGTGTGCGCCGTAATAAACTATATTCATATGGTGGAAGGCCTCCAGCCCTTATAACAGAAATACTTCACCATTACCATAAAGCAACTTATCTTACCCAGACATCTCCAGGGATGGTCCTTTAGCTTGACAAAGGAAAAGAAAAGCATCTATTAATAGATTGTACAAGTAAAAGAATTTAAAAGTAAATATCAAAACAAAAATATAGTGATTATCTACTTAAGTCAGAATAATTTCTCTTGGCTATCACAAAATTGATTACCTAGTGTCTTACATCCTATTTATCACCCAGGTCCCTTAAATGTCTCTTTCACAGAGAACCTCAGATTCAAAACCCCAGACTTCAGCCCAGCCAATTCAAGCAGTCTGGGACATCCAGATACTTCAGGATTTTGCAGTGTACTGCATATCACAGGACTTTTGTTTAACCAGATCTACTTATTTTCTGAAAGAACAAGATCTGAAATAATACTTTAATGATAAAAGACAAATTCCTAAGTGAAATCGTATTATGGTGTGGGGAGAAAAACAAAAAAATATCACACCAACGACCTAATAATCTTAAATGCCTGAGTTGGGATCCCAAATCAAATTGTCATAGCTATATAAGGAATAAAAAACCTCCTCAGGCCCTGTCGGCCTCTATATTGCACGAGACTGAATTCCAGACCTAGGACTGCATCAGAACAGTGCAATTCTGCCCTATTTCCAACCATCTTTGCTTCACTAGTGCCTTCCCAGCACCATTAGGTCCTTCCATTCTGCCCAATATGCTTGGAAAGCTTCAGCATGCTTCCAACTTAATTTGGGACACCCCAAATTTTAAAGTAGACTTCTAGGTTTTTCAAATTGTACTAAATCATCTCCTGAAGTCTCACCCCTACAAGCCTTTGCTCCTGAAACCAATGCAAGTTTTCAGCTGTAATACATTGGTCACCACATAAAATAGAAGGGAACCGTTCATTACCCTTTTTCTTCTTGCGCAAAAACCAATATAAAGCGAGAGTTACTGCTCCTACGATAAGTATGAGGGCGAACGCAGCAATGACTCCTTTCTTCCAAGTCGCTAAGATGACTGGAAATAAGAAAGACATACTTAAGAGAGTATGTACAGTGACAAGTTATCATTACTAATTTCTGCCGTTCCTGAGCTTTCATTTTATTTCAAATTGACCTTCTAACACACTTTAAGAAGAACTTTAAGGAGACTTGCATGCAAAGTTCTCTAATGACTGAAAACTGAGTACGAGTTGCTTTTGGTTTGCATCTGGCTCCACTGGCATTTGAGCATCCCTTACATGATCGTATGTAAGCTAGACAATCTCTGTTCGTAAATGGATCTCTCTGTTTAACTTTCGACAATGATGGTACAAAAAACAAGTAAGGGAGTTAGTAACATCCCAGATAACATGACCTCCCCCGTCATGATGAGATAGTATGCATCTTACCATCAAAATTAGCTTACCACTGATGGTTATCGGATGGCTTTTCACGTCCACGTTAGCCCGATTAGAAGCCATGCAGAAATATGTCCCCGTGTCCTGCTTCTTCATTGCTTTCTTGTGCCACATGACTCTGTCTGCATTTTCAATTTGTTCAAATAGAAGAACTTCACGATCAGTTTTTCTGAAAAGCCTGAAGTGAATTGGCCAAGATCCTTCTTTCACAGAGCAGAGAAAAGCAGTCTCACTGCCATCTTCCACTTCCCCATATGGAATGCTGCCCAAGCTGGCATCCCTGATTGGTACTACAGAGTAGTAGCACAAAGAAAACAAGTATTAGCTCTATTAGAAATAATTTTGCTGATAAAATATGATATTTTAGAAATACTTGCTTTAATGCCATTTTTCCTAGTTAAACAGAGACTGAATGCACAGTATTAATCTTTCTGAACAGCCTCTGCAAGGCAGCATTATCTAGTAAATATTTTTATACACCCAGAAATGGAGAGGGCACTTTAAAGAAACAAAGCAGACACAGAAAGAAACTAAATCCGTTCCACAGAAGTCACTCAGCCTCATTTCTTAAACTCCTTTGGATGCCACACAGGTCCCGACCTACAAATTATTTAGTTTTCAGAAATAAAACGCTCAGCAGCTCAATAGTGTAAATAATTTTAGTTCAATTTATGTAACTATGCCTTCATAGTTATGTAGAGAGTTATGCTAACTGTATTATACCTTTCTTGTAACATTCAATATACCATAGTGAATATCAGCAGACAATGGATCAAGCTCTTCAAAGGCAGAAGGAAGTCTCAAATTCTAACGGTTACGGAATACAGTAAACACAATGAGAGAAGTTAGTTTGCACTTGAATGTTCGAGTTGTAAGAATATGCATAGTCAAAATACACTTTTTAGGTTTACTAGGTAAACTGCTGCTGTAACAGCTGGGATACCCTGCTTCCAGCAAAGAAATACCTGTTTGTTAAAGAACTACAATTATGCTTTGTATTTGTTTGTTACTTGTATTTCAAATTACCTTGACTTCAAATTTCACTGGACAAATCTCATCAGAGTTTTATCATTCAGCTTCTCTCTAGTGTTAGCAAAGCATATCCTCGTAGAACTGATGAACTTAAGGTGCAGTCCTACTCCTATAGTCTAGGCAAATGCACATAGTGTATTAAAAGACCTGTTTGGTGGCTCAAAGAGTGGAGAGAGTGCAATAATCCATGTGACTCAGAAGAAAAGCAATAATCATGGATGTGTCTGTTCTAGTCATATACAACTCAGCGTCAAAACTCAGAGAGAAACCAGCCTGTTAACTACAAGTTTATCTTACTAAAACCAATACAATGCAGGTTCAACCTGGGACACAAAACTGAAAACTCCTTGGCAGAGAGAGATCCTTCTTTTCAATAGGTCAAGAATAGACTTCTGCTCTGGTCCTGGACTGCTTTGTTATAATCAGGTTAGGCAAATCTAAAATACTGTTGACACATTCAAGAAAGTAGTAAGGAGTCAAGGATAAGGGTTAAAAGAGCTCTACAAGTGGATCCACCATCACCAATTCCCTTACTTACAGTTGCAAAGAACTAGTCTACTACAGAGTTATTATTTGCTTTCATTTCTCTTGATATCTGCCAACAGCTTGATATCTGCCAATAACTTGCAAATCACAGCTTTTTCACTTGCACTCCCCTTCTTGGAGTACCACTAAGATTCCCAGCCTATATCAGACATCATGCTTTCCTCCATGGACTTCCAATTCATCTTCTTTTTAAAGCTTCAACTACCACCTTCTCTCATGGGCAAAGGAATTTTCCCTTTCTGCATCACACATATCTGCAGATCAGAGATTTTGCCCATCTACAGTAACTCCTAGTTGCTAATAAGGCATAGTAATAAACTGACTTTCAGAGTCACTTAGCAACTGCAGCTTCTGGTGTTGAACCTCAGTGCCTATCAAAGCTGCAAACAGTAACTGAGGCATTTAAAGAGATTTTCAAAACTGTGGATTTACATCTTTCACCAGGAATCTTGCTAGCCCAGTTATTTTACTGAGTAAAATCATAGACTATCTCCAATATCATTATACACATTTAATCCAGTCCTATGAAAATCAAACATGAAGAAAATGGATCTGGTCCTGAAATTTTTAATCATTAATTTTACTATAACAGCTTCTATAAGATTTCAAGTCAGATCTGGTTTTAACATTAAAATAGACTCAATTGTAGTTAACTTGATTCAGATTACCATGAGGATTTTTGCTTTAGTGACACATAGTCTGTGATACAGATCTCCAACTATTTTTAATTCAAGTGAGCAAAAGTTCCATTTTGATTAGGCCAGCATTTGCTGCTACAGTTTCAAAAATCAAAACATGACATTAGACAAGAAGAAGAATTACACAGACTTACCTATTACTGTGATGTTTAGAATATTGCTAGTTTTCATACCACTGGAGTGATTATTTCTAGCATCACATTTGTATCCTCTTTTGTCATTTTGTCTAATGTTTTCATCCAAGAACATGGCATATGTGTCATTAGTTACTCTTTTCTTGACTTCATTTCCTTTGTAGAATGTGAATATTATTGGTGGCGTTCCCATCGCTGAACGACAGATTAACCATAGAGGCTTCCCTAAAACCACCTCCGGTAAACCACTGACAACGGAAAGGGTTGGTTTGGAGACTGGAGCTAAGAGGGAATTAAAAGAAAAAGCTGTTGCAAATTACACTGCATAAGGCTGAAAGATACAGTATTATTTTATAGAAAGTATATAAATATATAATATTTAGCTAGTTTGCACACATAGCATCTATTGGGAAGCTTTTCTTCATTGACAGAATTGAAGCAGGAGGTCACTCGAATAAAACAAAAACATAGATAATGAAACATACGTGACTTAGAATAAAATAGCATAGAAGGAGAATGTAAAGGAAAACAAAATAAAAGGGTCGGTGCCACAGCTGTAGATCCTCCAAACTCCAGAACTAGCTCTGACCCAAGGGGTAATTGTGTAGAGCAAAAACACATGCAAGTACCATCGCACGTATTACCTGAGATAGACCCTGCAGCACCTAATCGGGGAGCTTTGTTTCTGCAGCACAGTGAGTCACAACCCAGCTCCTCCCCCTTTACAGACCCGAGAACTGACTGTGCTTGTTCCATGAGAGGGAAGGAAACTGGGGTGTTTATAGTTAGTGTGCTGGTGAGGGGCTTCTATTGATAGCAAACCCCGTGTTTTTTCTGGAGCAGAGCTATCCAGATGACCTCTGGCTCGCATGGCGTTCTGCCTGGAGGGCCAGGGGGAGGGATACAAGGCAGACACAGACAGAGTTTCAGCTCAAACTGATGACTGAAAAGTTTGCAGAGCATTTTCAGCTCCTGTGAATGGTAATGGATGAGGGTTTATTTGGCACCTCGCAGAATCAAGGCAACAGAAGGAAGACGTGCTAACTCCCTTCTCCTAGGGCCCAGCTCTGGAAAAGTCAGACTTGATTAGATCATGATAGGCCAAATCCTCTACAGCTAAAGACGACAAGCACAGCTCACAGAAATTAATATTGTAAGAACTAGTAGCCTGCTAGTTCAAGGACTAGAGACTGATTCTGCAAGCAGATGTGCTTATTTATAAGCTTACAGTTTTGATTTCCAACCCCCACCCCCCCGCCCCCCTTTTGGTTCTAAGCCTCTGTATCAACTCACCATAAACATTTATCCTTACAGGTTTGCTCTCCTTGACTATTCCTTTTACTTCAGCTTTACAGGTATAGGATCCAGTGTCATTCACATTAACCCTCATTGTTAAGTTTCTAGAATTTTTCAACAAGATGTCTCCATTTGAATTTTTTCGTAATATAGAGAAGTTGGCTTTCCGAAAACCACTAATGCTGCAACTCAAAGTTAATTCTTTATTTTCATCCAGATTACTCATAGAAGCAGCCAATGTTGGCTTGGGGAACAACTCTGCAAAATAAAAAAGATAATTAATTAATTCAAATTGAGCCTAAAACAATACAACTACCTATCCCAAAGTATACAGAATAAAGAAAGTTTGCAATCGGGGAAAAAATAATCATGTATACAATTATATTTTCAGGGACAACAGAAACTTAGCAATCACTTGAAATCACTTTCCATGTGTGTTGTTTTAAAGTATTATTTTATTTGGAAAGTATTAGTGGCAGGCAAAAATCAAAAATCAAAATCTAAATCTAAACAGCCTTTAACTTAGGGAAACTTTACACTTGGTTCTGGAGGTTACACTTGGATCTTGAGTTCTACCCAAAGTAGATTTAAATTTGAATATTAATCCATTGAGTAAAATCTAAGATGAGCAGAAGTGTTACCTGACACGACAACATTCAGTTTGGTCATTTTAGATGCTCTCCCTTGCTCCACCTTACACAGGTATTCACCACTGTCTTCTAGAGTGGCTACCGTAGAGTATTTCAAAACCTCATCTTGTACACTCTTCAGTATTGTTTTGTTTTTCTGAAGTAGGATTTCAATGTCACGCATTCGGGCTACCACAGTTGAGCATTCAAACTGTATTCTGTCTCCTTCTGTAATATTACTTGAGGGCTTGGCATTCAGAGTAGGCTTTATAAATGGTTCTGAAAGAGAATATATATATATAAACTTGTAGCCCAACGTTTTAACTATAGCAAGTGAAGAAAAGTAAAAAGAAAAGCTAAGCAACTTACCCCTGACCGTAACAAGTGTTGTGTTGCTGTGTTCTGACTCTTCAAATTCACGTTGTACAAATCTCCTGCCAAAGCAATCAAATTGTAAAATATTATCCGCCTCTTCAACAGAAAATTCCATTTCAGAAAAATTTCTATGTGGTTCAAAAACACTTTTTTCTTTAGGTGTTGAATTTGTCTTTATCTTCCGGAAAAAGAAATATAAAGGAGGTACTTCTTCTGGCAGCTCACAACGTAATTTCACAACTTCACCCTCTAAAACTTCTTCTTTCTCAGCAGTCAGGATTGGCTTGGTCATTCCTTAGAAGAGAAAACAAGAAGTAGAACATTTCACAATCCTGATAGAAACACTATCTTGATGACTATGGTAGCGATTTATGCTAATGGACAGGTGCAAACAATTTACAAGAACTGAACTTTTGAAAACAGCTCCTTTGATGGGTGGGTGCATGTCAAGGCACCTTCAGAAGAACAAAATGTCCCTCTGGAGTATAATGCGATCTTGATGCAACGTGTGAAGTATGAAACTTGCCACTCAGAAATGAGCAAGCAAGGAAAGTAAATGTCATCCCAACTTTTGTACCTAGAGGCGCAGGGCTCTGAAGAAAAATTACAGGCCCTGCACAACCCCGTAACTATTTAATGTTGAACAAATTCTTTCTGACTTGCTTTTCTAGGGGGAATTTCAGTCAAGAACATATGGCTAGATTGAGGTGGCCCCTTTTCTCAGATGAAACAGCAAGGCTGATATAACATTTTCTGCAAAAGCACTCCACAGCTGATAGTAGCTTTGGCAATGGCTGTCACAAAGTGAGAATATCTGTGCATTATTTCCATCTTTTCCAGTAATCTACCTGCCCTCGCCGTGTTTATGATCTGTAGGCACAGGCTTTCACAAATAGTGCTTTCCCTAGTCTAGGGAACAGAGGCTCAGGACAGAGATGGTGGCACAGCAGGCACGGACTGTACTCCCATCACTGATCTGCCATGTAGCCTTGGGATTGTGATTTCAGTTCTGTGCCTTCACATGATTTAGTACTAAATTCTTGTAAAGTACTGTGATGTCTATGGATAAAAAAATCTTTGCAAGGCATCTTATTTAGCACTATTATTACTTCCCCCGGAAGGCTGTTTTCTTTTTGTATCTTAGAAAACTGCTACTCACCTTTCACCCAAACATGTAAGGAGTTACTAGATTTTGTCTTTCCACGTGCTTCCACGGTACATTTATACTCTCCTGTATCTGAAGATCTAGCCACAGGTATTCCATATTTTGCATCTTCTTTGTCTGTTACAGTCATGAATACAACCTTGCCATCCTTAAAAATTGTAAAATTATGCTTCAGCTGGAAATCGGTACTTTTGCTAATATCAGCACGGCAGACAATTGACATAGGAGCTCCATTCTTTACTTTGACAGAAGGCTGCACTTTGATTTCAACTGTATTGAAAGTAAAAACTTGGGAA
Organism: Patagioenas fasciata; assembly: GCF_037038585.1. Taxonomy (NCBI): domain Eukaryota; kingdom Metazoa; phylum Chordata; class Aves; order Columbiformes; family Columbidae; genus Patagioenas; species Patagioenas fasciata. Next base: position 3,488,828 of record NC_092537.1, on the reverse strand, counting down.
AAAAAAAAAAGTTATATTTATTTTCAGCTTGACCAACATAATACTGTTATCTCAAGCTACCACATTTTAGTCACAAAATTTAATTCATTTTTACCCTAGTAGCAGGGGTTCTAATTTTCCTGGTCAGATCTCACAGACATTGAGAGCGGTAGCAGCTTTACCTTCCCTGCACAAACACACAAGAGGCAACTACTGATTGTCACAGCACACGCTGTCCAGCTGCTCAGCCTTTGTCTTGGGGGACTGAATCACTGACTACTCTGCTCAGACATTATCTTTTACTTTGCAATAAAAAGAGCAAGAGAGAGTGCCCTTAACTTATATTCTATAGTATTATCCTACCCCCTTGCTTCTGGGCATGAGAGGGTTTTATTAAAGATCCAAACAAAATGCTAGTAATTAAATTTCCCCTCCCATCTCTTCTCTTGTACTCCACACTAAAGCGAATTAGGGATGATTTCACCAAAACATTTATGAAAATACGAACAGCACATCTGTCACTTATGTACTATACTAAGGAACACCATCAAGTAATATATATTTTTTGTTTGTTTGTTTTTACAAGACCAAATTTCATACTGAGCTATAGTACAGCAAAACCAGATAAACTCTGTTACGGATGCACACCAACAACTGAGGAATTAGTTAAACTATTTATTTTAAAATTTTATGTGAAAAAAACTATAATTACTTACCTCCCTCCTGAGTGTAAAGTCCCGAACCTGGAATAAAATTAAAAGAAATGTTATTTTCAGAGTTTACAGATTGAAAGACAGTAACGGGAAACAGTAAAAAGCCCAAACAAACCAGAAACACACGTATCCATCCAGATATTTAGCTATCAAACTTACACTGCAAGAAAATCACCAGAAGAGCAAGATACATCTCGTTCCTGAAGAACAGACACTTAATTCCAAAATAAAACAATATTCATCATCAGAGGTGATGCCTTGAGGTACCAAAACCAGGTTATGAGGTTTTCTTTCTGTTGTTGTTTTATGGAAACAGATAAAATTTTGCCATTAAAATCTGTAAGTTTTCCCAGATCTTCAACAGAAACTGGCTAGATCAAGTAATCGTTCCCATTACTGGAAACTGGAAATGGGAAACAATGAGAATCTATCTGCTGCTCACAGGCAGATTACGGTTCAGGAAGTGACTGGACTTTTCCTGAGGGCGCCACCAAATGCATTTGCTTTGTTTAATTTCTTAAGGTGTATTAAAAAAACAAGAAGTTCCAATGACATTTATCCTGTAGTTCCTGTCAATACGGGTATTTTTAAGTCACAATTAACCATTTAGAAACACAAATTACCTTTGCTGTTTGACCTCAGCAGATCCTTGGGAAAATATTTCCCTTCATCCTGATATGGAGAACTCTTTTGGATAATACATGTATAAAATTATTCACTTTTCCCTTTTGCCTCCATTTCTAGGTCTCTCATCTTTGCTGTGGCAAAGAACAGCTTTACTGTAGGGTGCACAATAAATCCAAATTATCTCAGAAACCATAGCTACTGTCGTCTTAGACGAGAATACTGATAGATGCACCTCTCGTACTACCATCATATCTCAAAACCACAGAAATGCACAAGATTTTATTTTATGTAGTTAAGACAGTGCAAGGCATGTGCAATCATAAAACTTCAATCCCACAAGAAAAGAACCAGTTGGAGTTTCATTTCTCAGCAGAAATCTGAAGCAGCACTGTTGCAATCTGAAACAGAGAATACTCTGGAGCAAGAGTTAAATCATTCCACTTGAGCCCTAACACTGACTCAGTCTACAGGCTTGAGAAAGTGAGTTGAATTCATGCCCTTCAAAAAGTCTTTCTCAAGTTGTGTGTCCCAGAACTCCCTAACTAGTGATATAGTTTTTCTTGAAAATCAAGTATTTTACTCTAAATCTCTTAGTTTCTTTCATTTGTAGTCAGAGTCATTGCTTTCCTTTACTTCCGGTGTCATTTTCCAGGCTTACTAAAACACTGCCTAAAACAATACTAAATACATCCACAGAACTCCATGAGACACACAGCTTCACTGTTATGTGAAACCCCCTTTCTCCTGGGGTCAGTGAAAACTGTTTTTTCCCAAAAAACCACAATAGTTTAAAGCTATAAGTGTACTTTAATGCTTGTATTACACACATAAGTGTGGTATTTGGCAAAAGGAAGCAGGAGGGAAACACTCATTTGTTTAACAATATATCGGCAGCATGAACAAGCACCTATCTAGCTGTTTTGCAGGGAGTACAGAACGGCACAATAGTCAGAGCCGTTAATGACTAAGAAGTAGCCGGTTAACTAGCGATGTTTGTTCTGCTTAATCCAGCCGGTTTGAAATACACCACCAACAAAAGACTGATGGTTTGGCTGTTTGCCAACCATGGTCTCCAGAGCCATGTAAAGGAAAAGAGAAGGAGGACACATGGCAGGTGGAGAACAAAGGTACATCAACTTTGGCTATTGATAACAAAAAATAGGAAGGAAGGAGATTTCCCCCTCCCCCCATAAGAGAATTCAGCATGACACACAAAGCTCAGCAAAACCACACTAGTGTTTCCCACGAGGGGACAAAGGCTCTCCTCCCTGCCACACAGAGGGAAGGAGAAAGTGCGTGTGGGCCAATATCCTTCAGACTGAGCCAACGGGGTTGAGTTCAGAAGCAGACTCCAGTGGAAAGGTCAGTTTCTGGGATTAACTAGGTCAGGAGTAAGGTTTAATGGTTGCAAAACCTGAGGCTGTTGTGGGATGTCACTCCCAAGTGAAGGATGTTCTGTAAGATCTCACAGGCTGATTAGACTCTCATATTCTTGATAAGCTCTCAACATTGCCCTGGAGGGGAAAAACTAGCTGGTATTGACCAAAATCCAAGAAGTAAATTCAGCTGCAGGAATTTAAGCCAAAATATCATGGAAGTCAGGAGAAAAACATTTCAAATGCAAAATAATGCTTTGAGGTCATCTTCCATTGTTAAACTGGAAATCAGATTGACTTAAAGAATTTTAACTTGAAAGCACCTGCACCAGTAATACAGCTGCAAATTTTCCCAACAGTCATATCAGTGTATTCTCTTCAGATACATTTTTCTGAAATACATAAGATCAAAGTTATTCCAGTATACATCATACAGAATTCTATCCAGTCCCTATTATACTTCTAGGGAAACTAGGACTGACCTCAAAAATGCAACACACCACCTGAGGCAAACAGAATAGTCCTTTTTAATCTGACGTAATGCCATTCGAAACTTATGGAACCATTAACCTACTGCCCAAGGAATCAGACCCTTAAACACTAAAGTTGTGCTCATCTGGGAATTTATGATTCGTATTTCTGCTGGCTGGGTCCCCTGCTACTTGCTTAATATGACATTTCGTAAAACCCATCAGTTCTGTCATCTGAGGAGAGCTTTGCTTAAAATCAGAGGCAAAGCCCATTTTCCTAACTAAGGGCAAAATGCTGAATAAGATTTTCAAGTTTTTCCCTCTGCAAATACAGTGTTTTCAGCCAGTCCCTTATGACAGGACAGGAAGCCAGGAGTTCACAGCACACTTCAGCTGTTTGTTTTCATTTGCTCTCCAGCTGGCAGGCGTGACAGCAAGAGCAGCACGCAGTGCCAATCTTCAGGACTGACATCTCGCTTCCTCGTTGATTCCAGCAAATCTTCTGCAGCCCCTCAGCGTTGTCTCCTGGTCTCAAACTGATGGGAGCTTCGCTTTCTTCAGAAAAGACAAAGTCTCTGCGTGTGTTGCCTTCAAGTTCTGTCTCTCTGATTCACCGACAAAACATTTCCCTTAACACAACATTATGGGGTCATTAAATCTTGTCCCTCATAAAGGAGGCTCCACATAATTTCTTGTGTAACTTCACTGATTTTAAAAGCAGTTAATTGCTATAGAGGTGTATCGACAAATGTTCGGGATATTCTAAATTCTATTTTAAAATTTATAAAAATTCAGAGATCTGTTTCCATCTACACTGAAGTCAACACAAGCTTTCCAGTATCTAAATCAAGAATAGAAAAGCAGCTCCGATTTCTAATCCCCCAGTCCCTGAAGTGTATAATCCTTTAATCGTTCTGGTTCCTTGCAACTGTGAACTATTTTGCTTCATTATCACCTCCTGTTTTAGTATACTCATAGATAATAGAAGTGTAACAAACACAGTTGTTTTCACAAGTCTAGATAAATCCCTAGGAAACCGAGAATGAACGACGTTTGTTCTGCAAATATTTTCGGGGTATATTGTCTTCTCTTGAATGTGAGACATTTGCACCATTTGTCTTTATTTTAAAAGTGCCTCTTTATGCCTCCCTACTGAAGAATTAAAAAGAATAATTTCATCCCTGGATGTGAATATTTACAAAGAACATTAAATAAATTAATATTATTGGTTTGGTTTTTGTTTTGTTTTCCAGAAGTCTAGAAGTCGTACAATGTACAGAAACTCTGGATTGCTGAGAGTTTGTGCTTCTATGAATAAAGAGCGTTTCACAATTGCACCATCTACTGGGAGATGACCACTATAGCCAAGCACGCTGGTTCCCTCGCCTCCTCTTTCGCAGTGAAATCTGTAATTACCAACACCTCCTCCAAATGGCAATATAAACTAGATCTGAAAGAGTAACAGAAGGAACCAGGAACTGATAATGAGAGAATATCACCAAGGCTATCACACGGAAATCTTTCTTTTGAATAGGAGCTAATTATTAGTATTTGGCTGTACGCTTCCTTATCAATATGGTGTCACATTGAAAAGAAAATTAGGAAGCTAGACATGAAAGAATCTAGTTTCTACCTGGAATCTAGTCTTGACTTGTATTGCATGAAGCACACACTTCCGTGTACCTTAGAAATCCATCCAGACAAAAGCAGAGAAATTCCTTCTTTCAGAGATGTGAAATCTATTTGCTGATTTACATTAGAACTGTAGTCTCTGGTACCACCTGTCAAACCTTTCCTGTTCCAGTAGCGTGCATAAGTGACTGATTCTACATCTTGAGGTCATTTTTAATTGCCGTCTTCTGCAGACATCTACTGTAGCAGATGCTTTTCCAGAACAAAAGACCTCTCAGGATGAGAAACTGGGACTGGGAATAACTTTTATAATTCGGCTGAAACGTGCCTTCCTCACTTCCCAAACAGCCCAGCGCTTTGGACCAGCACTTGTCATCCCTGGACACCCCGGCCACGCGTCCTGAGGGAACCGGCCAAGCTCTCTCACACGCCATTGGTACAGCTGCTGTACCTGAGAGACCCTGCTGACAACGAAACTATTTTAAAAGGCGCGGATTCACTGCTCACTGTAACAATTCACCATTAGCCGCACACAAATCAATTTCTTAGAGAAGCATTCAGTTCCGGGTGAGCCAGCCCGCCCCTCAGTGACCTGGGTTAGTGGCTCCACGTTCTCTCCACAGGCCGCCAGCCGGCCCCTCACGCACCGGGCCGGGCTGCATGGCGGCTCCTCAGGGGAGGGACAGCGGCCCCGGCCCCTCAGAGCCCACAGGAACGAGCCGAACTCGGCGAGCCCGCCAAACCCCTTCCCGCCACTGCCCTCACCAGCCGGGCCGGCCGCCCCCTCCTCCTGACGGCCCCTCTCCGCCTTCACCACCTGGTTGTGCGCGTCTTAAGGGCTTTTTTTTTGTGGGTTTCTGACAAAGGCTCCCGCAACAGGAAAATGTACAAACGCTCCCTGTTCTTCTCCTTCCAGCTGCGTTTTTACACGTGCTTCCTGCCAGCTGCAAAAAAAAAAAATAATACGCCGATCTTGTGGTTAGTTGTCAGCGTTTCTACATAAGAAACATTTGCGAGGGCAGGGTGGAGGTTGTCTTAAATCAAACCAACCAAACAAACACAAAAAACCCATAAGGGGGAAGGAAGTCACAAAATTCTGTGAAAAGGCTTTGCAATACTGCAACAGACCAGGTTTTGGGAGGGGTTTTGTGTTACAGAGGAAAAGACAGGTTTTGTAGGACCTTGTGTCACCTTCAGACACTGCAGACAAAGAAATAAAGACAAGGACCACGAGAACACTTTTAAGGCATTCTCTGCACAAGTAGTTGCTTCTTCAGGTACAACAGGGCCTTGAGTTCTTCAGAAGACATTGCCCATGTGTAGCTAAATATTACATTTACTTCGCTCACAGGGTTACACCACGTACTTGCTGGAACTGTGATTACATAGCTTTCTATTGCTGATTAGATCATCAAATTACTTATCAAAGTTGTTTCTGCAGTGATGAGATTTGTGCCTTCTAGGACAAGATCTTCACACCTTAATATTTGAAGCTTGACCCAAATATTTCCCTAACAACCTGACTAGCTATAAATAGTTGTTAGCATCTTAAAACTTCTACAGACTTCATACTCTTTTTACCAGGACATTTTTTTAAAATTATATTGCTGCTAAAATAAACAGTACCATATACTCCCTTAGTCTCATCATATGATCACTTGCGTTATCTTTGGCAAACGTGTGACTGATATGAATCAGTGATCTCATTCCCTTGTAAGAACAGTGCTAGAAAAATTACATACACTCTCATATACTGCATGGCAGCACAGTTCTACCTCAGCGCTCTCACACAGAAAAATGCTGATTACCTTAGAACAACTGTATGTAACATTTAGTTGTATCCCAAACGGCTGTTCCTCACTCCACAGCTTGTTCTCTGCCCACTACTCTGTCTGCTATAGGCTAAATCTAAGTGGAATATGACAAAAGTCTTTGCACAAATGTCACTGAAGATCAGCACTTTCTGTATTTAGGACTTCCTCAACCCTTAGAGCCACTCCTCGAAGATTTCATTACTGTAACACCACCAGCTGCCTTGCTCAGTATCAAGAAAATGTTATTTCTCACAAGTCTGCTGTTTTCCTACTGTAAGCGAAGGACATACTTCTTACACATTACAAATCTTTCTAACCAAGAACCATTGTTTCTTGTCTTCAAGCTTTCTTTTCTTCTCTTAGTTCAAACGTCTCAGCAGATTCAGAAAACTACTGCAAATGGCAAAGGTAGGTTCGCCTTTTTTTTTTTTGGTTTGGTGCTGAAATCAACTGTTAACAAAAAAAAATAGAGAAGTGATTGAAAAATGTTCAAAGCTTTCACGTAAAATTAAAGCTTTGGCCCCTGTCTGTGCAGTGAGGCAGTTTACAAATTTCTATCAAAAATTAACTGTTACCTTGCTGACTTGTATATGCAATCAAAATTGCTTTAAGTTGTTAAAACATATTGTTTCCACCTCTAGAAGTGTCATAATTTATCTTAGTTATGACTGGTTTCTTGCCGTTTTCTATGAAAAGACACTAAAGTTTTTATGACAAATTTATCTGTATAATCTCATAAGAGCAAACTATTTTGATATCAGAAGGCTCCTGCTGCTACTATTCAAAAGTTCAATCTGCCAGTTTACATATGGCCACAAATAAAATACTGCTTTTCTTTTCAGCGTCACATGCTACCTCTCGACTAGCGTATCAGGTTACTTTCTCCTACACTTTACACTTCTATTATTTTCATTGCTGCTGTAGTTCAAAAGTATTTTTGTTGGTTCATCTGGATACATCTGTTGGCTTTGTGCATGAACTCTCTTTTGTATGAAGACACATGTTTTTCCTCAAGTGTTTGAAGCTGTATACTGATTTTGAAAAAAAATACAAAGCTGTGTTGCCTACTACCAGAGGCGGAAAAAATATCACCTGCTATTCCAACTAAAATAAGTATAGCCTGGTCCTCAGCATATTTTGGGGAAAATCTGAGACTTTCTTGGATAATAGATGCAGTGAACTCACTCAGAAGTTTCTCCTTTCCAGAGATGCTGTCCAACCCCAGGCTCTTACCTCTTGAGGGGACTTTGAATGTCATGATGAACCAGAACGTGAGCCTCTCCTGCCACGTGGACTCTGGATCTCCACCTGTCAGATACACATTATTTAAACACAATCAGAAGGTATCCACTTTAAACAGGCCAGACTTGACCCCCGGTTTGTTTAACTTGACTATCAACTCTGCCAGTGATGTGGGTGAATACAAATGCAAAGCTGAGAATAACATCACCAATGGTGGAAAATACAGCAAGAGTCTCAGCTTCACCCTTATAGGTATGTCTTGCCGTACACCTTCTCAGCATGTTTTATTTTAGGAGCACATAAGCCATGCAATGCAGAAGTCAGGGGTTTGATTGCAGCAGGTACTGTTTCCAGAGCTGAACTTTCCTGCAAACAGCTATTTTTACCGTAGGAGTCAGCAGGCAGGGCTGTTCTGATCTGGCTCACCAAACTGTCCATCCTTGATGCCCATTCTCATTTGCTGATGATGCCACTTAACTCTGAGTCTTGCTTTGGAGCTTGTCCCGTACACAGTGATGCAGCCTTTTCAGTTTTCTTTCCACAGAGCCAATTTCCAAACCAGTGCTGAGCTCGCTCACTTCTCAAGCAAAGGAAGGCCAGAATGTGACCCTGTCTTGTCTCTCAGTGAACGGCTCTCTTCCTATCACATACATATTCTTCAAAGGAAAAAGAAGCATCTCTCAGCCAGTGAAGATGCAGAAGAGGGAAGCAGCTATGATTTTTCTATTTATCAATTCCTCTAGTGACTTCGGAACTTATAAATGCAGAGCTGAAAACAGCTTCCGCAATAATACAAAATACAGCAACAGTTTCAACTTTACATTAGCAGGTATGCATGCATGAAACAATTTACCACTGTCAATAAACAGGGACCACACAAAATTTAGACTGTTGTAACAATGCAAGTTTTTTAGCTGGAAATTTTGTTCCTGTAATATAATGTTAAAAATATATTTTTTTACAATTAAAAAATAACCTCCTAGTTTTTAAAATTAATGCAAACAGATAGAATTAAATGAAGCCTAGATAGTGGTAGAAGTTGAACTAACCATGAAGGCTGATTGTAAAAGATCCACTTTTACAAGACACCCCTGGTGTACCTTGTGGAGGGTCTCATTTCATTTTTGTCTCTGCTCCTGTGAAATGGAGAATCTACCAGCGCCAGCAAAGTCCATTCCTCCTGCTGTGTGCGTGTGACGGGGCCTCTCCTGAGTGGTTACATTAACCACAGTTAATCCAAAAGCTGAAAGAAATGCACAGTCTTGATTTTAACTTACAGAAAATACTTAGAATATGAATCGACATTTCATTGCATAAACAACTTTTTTTTCTTCTTGGCAGAAGAGAGAAGCCATTCTCAGCCCCTGATAATTTCTCTTGTGCTGATCTTGCTACTATTCATAATAGGATTTGCTCTGGCAATTCCATTTTTCATAATTCCTTCATATAAAGCAAGTGAGTTGAATGTTTGTTTCATTTTCCAGAGGTGCACATTTATGTTGTCAGTATATTTTAGTGTGTAAACATCATGTTACAAGTAGAATTATGCTCTTGGTATTTTAAGATGCTGTCAAGTCTCCTCTTAAGCAGCATAACCTACTTAACAAGACACTGACAAGGCAAAACCTTCAAGTTATGTTTTAGATGGTAGGTCTGGGATGGGAGATGCAAAACAACATCTAATTTAACACACATAAATGTTGGAAGGAATTGGACCTCATTGTTCTTAGTTAAGAAAGGAAATTCCATTTTAAAACGGCCTTGGTTAAGAAATAATTTTTGTAATGATAATAACATTATCTGAGATCTTTAAATATTCAAAACATATCATGGAACGGTTTATTTCACTGTAATAAAAATGATATATGTATATAGGCATGTGCTTCTTCTTTTACAATTTGCAGAAAAATTTAAGTCTACTAGGTCCTCAACTGGCCTTACTTCAACAATAAATGCAGAAGAGGCTGAAGATGATGTCATATACACAGAGATTGGTAAGTTCATGTTACTCCCCATGCAGTCCTGAAACTTGTTTGTGGGAGTCTGGCTGAAGAATGCTTTGTCCTATGTGTAATACAGGCAAATTTCTGCAGGTACTGCAAAAGTAGCAGAGGGGACACTTAATACCACTCAGTATGTGAACAAATGCTCCTACTGACTGTGCCTAGCAGGGCGTTATTTGAAGACCCCCCAGGATCCATATTTAGCACAACCTGTCAGCCATGCAGCCAAAGCTGCAATTGCTTAAATGAATGGAAGTTCCATACAAAAATCTACTGTAAACAGAAGTAAAATGAAGAGTTGTGTTTGGGAACTCATGGTGAGGATTGGAGTGGCCATTGCAGAGAAAAAGAAAAGACAGCAAGTAGGTTGGAGGTGCAACACCCATTTGCCAAGAGCCAGAAGTGGGCCATATGCAAGTTGTAGCAAAATAAAACTTGCGTAGTTCCTCTGTTCTGTTCAAAGTTGTTCAGTACACGAGAGTTCTTTATTCCATATTTCTTAGCTTTGCAAGACTGAGTTCAAACTGAAATTATGAAGCAATGCTAGACAACAAAGCAACTGACTTACGTTAAGGCATTGTACTATTTCAGTTGCAGAAGCACAGCAGATTTATATTCGGTATGGAATCGCACTGCTTTATTTCAAGATTATTAAAAAAAAAAAAATCTGGTTGGTCTTGTAATTAACTGCAGCTCATCATCTTTAATCTAGAGCCTATTAAACCAGAAGAAGAATATATCAACATTTCTGTTATTAGAAGAGAAGATGAAAAAGGTAAAAAAATTCAAGCTCTACTATTGGAATATCTGATACACACCAATGTGTTCTGGGGGGATTTTGCTGGGGGGAGGCAGGGTGTAGACAGCAGTTACATGCTGAAACAGCTTACTACAAAGAAATTAAAATAACTTTGAAACTTTTTTGATGGGGAAAAAAGCAAGCAAAACCCCCCAAATAAAAATATTATCAACATACGATGACCCAAAAATTCAAAAGCCTCATTATGAAACCATGCAGGAGATGTTATTAGTGACCAGGTTACTGATGGCATATTAATTCTTCTGTTGTGTATCTGTAACAAAATAAATGAAGAATGAATGATGTTATTCTGGCATTTAGCAGAGAAGAGGACATGTGCTACAGTCTATTCAAAGGTCCTCATCAGAGACTGAGTACCAGGTAAGATGTCTTCTGTAATTAACTTAATCATGTATTTTTATAGAATCTTTCAGCCCTCAGATGTGGTATCATGAAATCTGCACAGAAAGAGATGGTGTTTTGATACTAGTTTCCTAGCAGACAGGCAATATTGCTCGTTCTCTACTAGCAAGCAAAATCCCCAAGTCATAATCTCTATGGATTTCAATTTAAAAGCAGAATGGATAAAAACTGGAATTAACAAAGACCCAAATAGCAACCCCATGGGACAAACAACAGTTTATTGCTCACATAGCTCTATGAAAAACCAAAACTAAACAAACCAACACAATCACTGTCAGGTAAGATCCTGCTGGACACAATATATAGTCTGGCATTATATGCATCTGATGAATAAATAGAAAGGCGTAACTGATGTAAAGTTTTCACCCAGACCTGAGTTCCTCTACATTTAACAATTCTCCTGAAACAGAAACTGGGTAGTGTGCAAACATAAGATAAACAAAAGGCTGTAAGTCAAGTACTAAAATAAAAATATCCCTAGTGTGTTGTCCTCTTAGGCACACACTAGTTTACCATTTATTTCTTCTATTTCCTCTGTTACACTTGATAATGTATTTCTGATTTTTACATTTATCAAGTGCAAGATGAAGTAGCTTAAATATTGAAGAACTGAGGCCATGTGATTCAAACACTTTCCTACAAACAGGTACTAGAAAGATACTGATGCTGGTAAAACATTTAAGACAGGAAAGTATTTTACATAAAACACCATTTTCTGGCAGAAACCTTAATTGTGTCAGCAATACACAGTTGAAAGATAAATTTTTAGGTTAGGATGGAATATTTTCAGTAAGGCAGTAAAACTGAAGACATGAAAGCAGTTATGGTTAACCCTGCTAATGGGGAACAAGTTCATCCCTTCCCTTTTCAAGGTAACCTGGAAGACCTATACGGTCTGGATTTGACAGAAAACAGATGCACCACTTTCACCAGAACTGTTTGCAGAGAAACCAGTCTGTGACACCATTGAAGCCAGTCCAGGCACAGATATTTAAGAAATCTATTTTATTCAATGAATTTAAATTTACACGTTTTTGGCCGCTGTTACATACTTAGATAAAAAGTCCTTCAGCCTAGAAATGTGCATCATTTCCTTCATCGTGGTGTCTCTGCTCCTCAGCTGGACCACTCCATTCTCCAGAGTGGCATCAGTTATCAAGACCGTGAAGAGAACACTCATCTCATCGTACCTGTGAAGAAAAGAGCACACCTGCTACTGCTTTTGGTGTACGAAAAATTCAGATAAGTTATGTACAAATGACCACAAGCTGTAAATCTTTATTTTTGCTATACTGTGCAAAGGCCTGTGTGAAGACACCAGTTTCCTTGTTGCCCTTCCTTGCTTTACTGATTATGTCTTCAAATTATTTAGTTACTTTATTACATAACAAGAATGTTATTTAGTAACTTGTTACAAGAGTATTTTTATAAAAGCAGACTATATTGTTCTTCTGTTACTTAACAGCCAGACTTACTTTGAAGACTACTGCACATCAACAAATAGCTGTATTTCTTTTCTCTTAGGGAAAAAATATTCATCAATATGCTCAAGATCCATCAACAGGAGTAGCAATCTGCTCCAAATTCACTCTTGATCAACAGCTCATATATAAAGCCCTCACTGGAATAGCAGTTTCTATCTCAACAAGTAACTCCATCACATACACTTATTTACGGTAATCATTCCAGGCTTGACAAACTTTTAAGCTCAAGACTAGACACAGTACTTCACTTCATTTTAGAAATTAACTATCTGACATTGCTCTTTGTAATAAAATTAATTGAATCCAACTTTATAATTCGGGATATATGCCTTCAGTCATGCAGTTAACGCACTCAATGACTTTTTATTGGAAACAGGCATATTTTCACTACTCCACAGAAAGTAATTTTTCACCGTCACAGTTTAATTGTTGTAAGACTGTTTCTCCTTACTTTGAATAAAGCTGTTCCAGAGATGCCGGCACAGTTTCAAGATAACCTGGCCATACAGAAATTCTGTTTTCTGAGAGTTCATTGAACAATCCTTGACAAACCTGTGTTTAAAAACAAAAGTTAAATGAATTTGAGGGTTTGGAATCATACACAAAGAAACCATTAAAACTCTAGTATGTGTGGTATTCACATTCCTAGCTGGTATTAATTTTCTGGCTGAAATAATCTCAAAGCAGAAAGCAGCCTGGCAATTAAATCTCCATTTCTATTTAAAAACATGCAACATAAGCTTCCTCCCTTTTGTGGGGACTGGCTTAATGACTGACTTAAGTAAAAACTTCTAAAAAATCCTTCTGAAAATGTGACCCACACATTAAGATAATTCTGAAAAATTAAGAAGTTCAGAGGGATTTTGTTATTTATTTTTCTTAATTTTGCATGGAACAAATATCAGCTCTATTAACAGTACTAAAAGCAGCGTGTTAACATGAGGAAGGCACCTACAACCTGCTGTTTGCAGTGCTCTCCTTCGGCCATGACTCTCAAGCTGCACGGGGAAAGCACCTGAGATCTGTACAACCTCAGAGAATCAAAGTACAGTATGATTCTCCCCAACGGAAACACTGTCCGAATTATAAAAATGAAAATAGTTTTTCACAACGTACCTGTCTCATCTCTGTTGTTGGACCTTTACCTACATCCAGGGCCACTTTGAGAGGTGCTAAACAAGGATGAAGCTTAAGTACCTAATAATTTTACAAAAAACAACAGATTACTAAACATATTTAGTGTGCAATTCTAAACAGACCTAGGAAATGTTAATTTTTCTCACAGAGGCAGTCCCATGGGGCAGTGAAAAATGTCCTGCCTGTACCTGCTGGGGAAGGGAACGGGATGGCGATGTGGAAAAGGGAGATATTTTTGTGCTTCAATTTACCATGTTGTCTGTGGGTTTTATACTTAGACCTGCCCCTGCCCTCCATCTACAGAAAGTTACCTTTCTCTGGGAATTTTTCTTTTTAGTTAATGGATTCTCAGCTAGCTGTAGGGAATCAAAGAGGTACGCTAGTGCTCCTCGGTCCAGGTTCCCACTCACAGACAGAACGTGGGGAATAACATTCTTCCTCCCATCTCGGCCCTGGAGAGACAAAAACACACCCACAAAGTGACACCTCAAATAGTGCCTCTCGTTCACTTTAAAGGTATAATGAGGCACTGAGCTCAAGCACACTTAAAACATTTAGAATACATTCAGACATATATTTTAAAAATTTACCAACAATTGTAAACTTGTAACAATAACTAGCCAAGATTGTAACACTGGGGAAATCAGAAGATCAGAGCAGGATGGGATTATTTTCTTGTCCTGCCTCTCTGATCATAAATGTGTATCTATGACCAATAGACTTGAAAGCCATTTACAGCATTTATAATCCATTAATCCACATATACTTCTACATGTACGGAACTGGACAAGCGACAAAAAAATTTACAGTTTGTGATGTGAATTTAACACTGCAAAACATGGACTGAGTTTGCCTTGGCATCTGCTCACAGATAACTGACAACAGCTGTCTTGTCAATATAGCTCATTTCTCATTTCAAAGAATTAACTCATTACTAAAAAACCCATAAAATATTATTTTATCTGCTTTTGATAATGAAGGTCTGACTGCAGAGTATCAATTGTATTGTTTTTACAACAAAAGAATAAAAAGATAGTCACATGCTAAGCAACTGGACCAGCAAAGAAACCACTTCTCTCACACACTGTCATCTTTATCAAAAAAGGTTTTTAATATAGTAAAGCTTACAAGCAATTTTGAATTATCCCCTGGATACATTAGTAACAGTTCAGTATCACCAAGGTTCTTCAAAGTTTCTATTGTTTCTGTCCCCCAAGGAAATCTGTAGTTTAAGTTAAATCCTCTTCTTCCTTCTTCATCCTGAAAGTCACTGCTGCTGAAGTTAGACGGGCCTACTGCAAACTGAAAACAAAAAACAGGAGAGGATCACTACTGTGTATGCTGTATTAACCACATAATGTGTAATGCAAGCCAAAGCCTAGGATTTTCAGCACGAGATTTTTATGAATTATAGCCCAAATCTCTTTATTGTTTCACAGCATTTTAATCTCGAATCAATTACAAACACAAAACATTTGCCTGTCTGCAAGTCATGTTGTAAACTACTTAACAGGTTTGTCATAAACTTACTTAGTTTTTTGGTTTCTCACAAGAAATATATGCAATTCCATGACAAGAACAAGCAAGCAACATAATGCCATCAAATTCATGAGGGCGTCTATCCCCCCTGTTTGAGATACAAAGGACCAGGCCAAGACTTCCCGCTTGTACGCTGCTGTTACCTTTCTCCACCATTGGAGCCTCTGGCGTAACCAGTAATCGAGCCACTGTCCTGCAGTTCTGGGAGAACTAAACCATGCAAGCAAAGATGTGGTCCTTTCGCCTATTCTTTAAACAATAGCAAGGTCAGCAAGTTAACTCCTTAAAAAACAACAGGGAAAAACCAAGAGACACTATTCAAAAATAATCCAAGAGTGAAAGAAGCGCAAACAGTTGGTTTAGGTGTGAAAAGGGATTAATTCCTCTGCTACTCTACCTTCTAAGGTTTTTGTTGTGCTGTTCACTTTCGGGAAGAGTGTGAAAACACACTCCAATCTGAGCCAGGCCACACGGCAGTCTTTTGTTCGTCAATTCTAAGCAGCTTGTATATTGTGCCAATGCACCTGTCAAAAGACAAATTGCTGATTCTAGCAGCCACAGGGGAAAAAAACATATTTTTTTATTGTTGCTATGTGCAGTCCAACTAGCATCGATGCTTTATGGAGATCAGCTCAGTAGTGCAGCCTCACTTCTTCTGCTACTTTGGCAACTGCGACTTCAACGTGCCTTTCCCCTCATTACAAGGAAAAGCATCCAATGTGCAACTTCAGAATTCGTACTGCTCAGGTGCTTGAAAAGGACACAAACTCACAACGTGCACAGGAAACATCCCCAGAATCCTAACACAATGGAAAATCTCCTGCTGCTTCGCTCCCCATAAGAAAACAGCGAGCAGGCTGCCGGGAGAGCCGCTCAACCCGCTGAAGGACCAGGGACCCACCGGGCAGGAGGCTCTCCCGGAGCGTCCCCGCGCTCCGCAGCTCTTCCTCCACAGCCGGGCCGCCCCGGAGGGCTCCGCGCAGCGTCTCCGGGTGCAGCAGCCGCAGCCCCAGCCCGGCCCGCGGGGCGCCGGCGGCGGGCGGGCCGTGGATCGGGGCATCCACCGCAAACACCTGCTCCCGGGAAGCCACGGTGGAGTCCCACCACTGGGCCGCCAGGTTGTCCCGCAGCCCCACGCCCAGCGGCCCGAAGGCCGGGGGGCAGCCGCTGAGGTAAGCCCGCCAGGGCCGCGGCTCCGCACCGCCCCGCAGGAAGTGCCGCCGCCGGCAAACCTCCAGCAGCTCCTCCCCGCTCGCCGCCTCAGCGCCGCCGGTCACCGCCGCCGTGTAAGGCCGCGCCGGGGACCCAGCCTCCAGCCCCTCCGCGACCCTCAGCCGCCGCCTCAGCACGGGAGCGCGGCGGCACCACCGGCCACCTTGGCCGCAGCCCAGCGCCATGTTCCGCGCCTCCCGCCGCCCTCATGGCTGGGGCGGGGGGGGTGTCAGAGCGGGCGGTGCGCATGCGTAGCCTGTCAGGATGAGCGGGAGCGCGGCGGCCGCGCATGCGCGGTGGCAGTCGGCGACCTCCCGGGGACGGCGTTTGTGCCGCCGCGTGTTCTCCTGGGACGCTCTGTCGTGTGTCGTGTCCTTCGCGGCCGGGACCCGGCTGAGGCAGCGTCCGACTTCCCCTCTCCGCCCCGGCAGCCTCGCACCGTTCTGTGGGCTACAAGCGGCGTGTGTGTGTGTAGACCCTGCCCTTCGCTGTCACGGGAGCACATCACAGCTGCAGAGGAAGATTTATGGGGGAAAACCCCCCACGGAGCTCGCTATACAGAGCAGCTGTGCGTTGCTTTGCAGGCCTGGGGCAACATCAAGTCTCTCCCCGCAGAAGGCAGAGCTCAGCTCCCCGTACAGCCCAGCAGAGGAGCAGTGGAAATTTCCATCCGTGCTTAATCACCATCTTGTACCAGGGCCAGAAGGTGGAGCTTCAGAGAGGAGGAACGGTTCTGCGAACTGGCTGTCACGGAAGATTCCCGTAACGTCCCAGTGAGGGGAATAACCTCGGCCTTCGAGCTTTATCGCCAGCCCGCGGGCTGGAAACACAACGCGTTAGTGGGGCACTGGGTCAGCGGGAGGAGCTGCTAGTCCTGGGCGCAAAAACAACTTAGAACTTCCATTTCTATGGCAGATTGGCCATGAGCTCTATTCTACCAGAGTTTATTGTGAAAGCTGTGTAGTAGAGCTCTTTTTTAATATGTTTTTCTGTGCAAATATTAAGAAGGGTACTTCCCTTCCCCTGAGCAAGACTATTCCACCTCAGGAACATTTCCCTTAAGTGATGGGCATTTGGAAGCACCGTAGGGCAGAAGAATTTCAAGATAAGGTCCTGTTCCTCAGAGTTGAATAAAAACTACCCAGAGCACACCTGCAGGAGACAGAATCTTGGAGGCCAAGTTTAAAATTACTCCAGCCAGGTGCCAGCTTCCACCTAATTACACTTCAAGTCCACCAAGAATCTACAACCTTGAACAACCTGTACTGAGAAGGCACCAGGTGCAGCTCTTCCCATCATTTCCTGATTAAGCTTCCAAAGCACATTTTCAACCACTGTGAGTTGCAAACACCTTTTCTGGGTTTCACTTCAACAAATGTGGTTTGTGCCATCTCCCATCTACAGGCAGAAAGAAGCTGTTTGTTCTTTGCACCAGTTAAAAATTACCCCAATCTGTCACTCTTAATTTACAAGTTGTGAATTTTTTGTGTACATTTCTAAGTTTTCCAACAAAAACTTTTCATGCATTTTGTTTTGGGTAACTGACCTAGAAAGCTAGCAATTAACACACGGGATTTAAAACATAAATAACCCTCGGCCTCCTTGTCTTCAACACAAATGGCACTAGCAAGGGGAATTCTGCAAATACAATTAAAAAGACCTTCCCTTGCCACCACCAGCTTTAGACTCGAGTGTAGTTATTTCAGGACTTCATCTGGAGTTGTCAGTACTTTGTGGTCATTCACAGTTGCTGTCAACTGATAAAACTCCATAGAAAAGACAGAAATACATAATTAAGAGGCAGATTAGGCTGTGGTTAAGAGCAGCACAAGACGAGCCTCAGAGAGAAAAAAAATCACCGACAGTTAAGCACAGACTAGCGAAAAAAAATATAAAGTATACAAGAAATAGTGTGACTTGAGTTCAAGATAGCCTAGACAGAACCTTGCCTTGATTTTTGCTGATTCAGCCTTTATTTCATCAAGCTGTAGTTAAGCATTGTTAAACTTGAAACTAATTGTTACTGATAAACAAGTAAGAGGAAGGATCTGAAAGTACTAACTGGAAATTGAATACCCTGTACTTCAAAGCGTTAAGTACTTTAACCCCAGGATCAAGTATTATTCCAGCTCTGCTCCTAGTCAAGGAAACACTGTTGCTTTGCTCAGCAAGGGCAGTGCCTTAGTCGCATCTACTAAAAGCCTTGGGGGGGAAAAAATGCATTATGTTCATAAGTCAACAGAGCCCACTTCCCTCCTCCCACTTCCATAAAGAAATCACTGCTCAATACCAGTTTAAGTATAATTTGAAGTTTTAATACTAAGATCTTCCCATTTCTCTGAAGCCCACACGAAGCCCGCATGCTAACTCACAAGGCCTGACAGCTGCAGCTACATCACGCTCAAGCCTGGTCTGCACATACACTCTTGTGAAGGCGACAGTTATGGTGCTGCAAAAGCTTCCTACGCTCGGAGCGGCTCACTAGCAACACCACTGCGGAGTGTGGTTCGCCAGGTTTTCGGCTATACCGTTACTCCAGTGGATCTTTTCCAAAAACTGGCCCTACACTAGCGAGACAAGGCAGAGAGTCCTGTTCCAACAGTTACTTAGGAGCCAGCTTCAGTTTTCTTCCCCACGGAAGCAGAGCCTGCCATGCTAAGCAATCTAGCCCAATCAAGGCAAGGCTGTTTTTTTTTTTTGTATAAGCTTAAATGTTTAATCAGACACAGTTGAGAAACCTTTCTAGGATTTAATATAAAAACATTTGACATTCCATTAATGTAAAGTTATGCACATGTTGAGAAAATTGCCATCTGAAAGAAAATTCGGTCTTCAAATATCTTTATTGGAAGGCCATGCATTGCCTTCTGTTACTGTATTTCAAATCACTGTACATTTACTTTGAAAACACTGTCTGCATTTTCTAGTACAAAAAACTAAAAATTGTTTCAGGAATGTAGAGAAATATTCAACTTAAATAGCGAAAAAGTGCACCATAATTACTGCTGCACTGCAGTCATTTCTGCATTTCCCATTTCTTAAATAACTATCCTGTTTTGATAACACACAATATAAAGAGCAATTATGAAAAACTGAGACATTTAAATACACTAAGTTATTGAGAGTAACTTGTTGGCATTGGGTAACCTATCATAGGAGCAGCACCAGTGGCGGGATACGCGTACTGCTGCTGGTTCATGCCATTGTGCATGTTTGCGATGTTACTGCCGTACTGCTGGTCATAGCCATTCTGGTAAGCTCCTGCGGGGTTGCCGGCCCTGAAGCTGGCCTGCATGCCTGCAGCTGCAAAGCCATTGCCAAAAGGAGTTCCGTTACTGAAACTTTGGGCACTGTAGGCCCCGTTTTGAGTTTTTGCTCCAAAGTCTCTCTTGCCTAGCGCACCATAGGTTCTCTCAAAGTTCTCCCTCTCTCTAAAACTACTAAATCCACCCCTTTTGCCCGCAGAGTATCTGTCACGTCGATCACCTCGGGAACGACCTATCAAAAAAGACAAGACATAGTTATACCATACAGGCTGCATTTTACATACCACATTACTTCAGCTCACATAGCACAGGTTTGCCTTGCTGGGCTGTCTTCATTCAACTGGAGTCTCCAGTTGGATTTTTACTATCTAGATGAAGGCTATTCTGACAGAGAAAGCTGTCTGACCTCCGAGGAGAATCATATACTCTCCCCGCTAACTTGAGTGGTGGCATCAAGGCCAAAAGTCACTTCCGTCTTGCCAACAGGACACTTACGTCTCATCCATACGAGAGAACGTCCCAAAACTAAGCCCTGAAGTGGTTTCTTTCAGAGCAAGTACTCCAAAGTTCATCTTTGGCCAACACCAGCCACAGGTGCACCACAGCGTGAGTGTGGAGCATTCAGGGACAGGGGGTGTTGGTTTTTTGTCATTGGTGTTAATAAATACCTTTCCAGGTCACCATAACTGGGAGCTAAATCACCTTCCACATCCATTTTGGAGAGAGGTTGGAGGTGGAATTTGAGTTTCCATTTTGTTCCGAGAGGAAAGCTAGGCACTGTGGTCAAGAACTGTTCTTACCTGAACCTCTGTCTTCAATCAACTGAAGCAATTTGGGGTTGATGGCTTGATTAGCCTCACGAAGCACAGAGATGAGGTCATTTACTTGCTTAATATTGTTAGGAGTAAAGAATGTGTATGCTGTGCCTGTTTTGGTACTGCGGGCAGTTCGTCCAATTCGGTGGATATAGTCCTCTGAGGAGTTAGGGTAGTCATAATTGATGACAAATTTCACATCTTCCACATCTGTAAAGTGTTGCAGTGTGGCAAAAAGCAAGGTACAAAGTTTTGCACACCACAACAGCCAAATCGAAGATAAACATTAGACAATAGTACTTTAAAGGAAATAATGGCTGCAAAGAAGTGTGTTAGAATTATCCATTTCTGCATGAGTATTGTGGAAGTGAAAGTTATGCACACTCCGTCTGTTCCCGTCTCATCACCCACCCTGTGATCCAAAACCTTACCATAAAGGAGTATGCATTTGCTTGTCATTCCCAACTCAAGAGTCCCCTTTACAAATCATCAAGTGACATCTGAATGCTTCTTGCAGTAGGGCCACTAAAGCTCACAGCAGCCTCTTCATGTGCTCATTTGAGGACCTTAGAGTAAAAACATACAAGGTCCTTCACATACACACTCATTAGAAGCTCAAAAAAAAGGGGCCACACTGCTCGTCTTGCCAAGACCTTTGAACCGCAGCTGCAAGAAAAACATACCTGTCCCCCCAAAGTCACCAAGTTGTTTTTATGCACTGTGTCTCGTCTAGGCAAGCGCTTCCAAGAAGCCAGGGTTCACTTGAGAATGTGTCTCTCTCTCTGGCAGGTCTCGACATGACGACTACATATAGGTGGAGGAACTTCGACTTTCAAAGGCATTTGAAAAGCCATTGCTTTCCTGCCCCACTTGCTACAGTGAGAGGTGGACTTTTTTTTTTTTCTCAGATTTCATGTGCCAGTACTCACCAATTTGTACAAGGCTTAGTACATTTTAAAGCTGCTCTCTCCATTTCATGGTTGGAAAAAAATTTCATTGAAGTTTGTAATTATTTTCTTCGACATTTCAGCAAACTCACTGAAATTCAAAGACCCACAGATCACAGCAGACAGTATGCACAAAACTAACAGTACTGCACCATGGCAAATCATGCAAAGCATGGAGAGAAGAGAAATACCAGGGGCAACGTGAACTGTGAATGAAACTGCTTATTTCATGAGAGAACAGTTTATGGGGTAGTAGTTTAAAAGATGATCTTTGCCTTTTGAAGATTACTGGCACACAATGCTCTCAGCTTTCACCTCTCTATTTGACTGGAAGCAGCCAGCCGATCACTTCCACTAGTCCTCCATCCCCCTCGAGTCCTCCGATTGTCATGCCTAGGCCTTGCCACAAAGACTGCACCTTTATGTGAAGAAAACTTAGAAAAATGCAGAGGTTAAAGAAAGCAATAGACTTTCTTTAAAAAGCTTTGGGCAACTGGCATTACGAGTTGTACTAACCTAGACCTCTGGATGCAACATCTGTAGCAATCAGGATCGGTGCTTTTCCATGTTTGAATTCTGGAACACAAGCAACTCATCAGTTTCTTCGTTAAGTAACACAGATGACATGCTTGGAGAAATTGCTGAAATACTCACCATTTAGAACCCAGTCCCTTTCCTGCTGACTTTTATCACCATGAATGCCCATTGCTGGCCACCTGAAAACACACAATTTGATTGACCTCAGCCCACTCCTTGAGCCACTTGATTAGTCAAAAATATAGCTACTGGCATATTCCAGACAGCTCCTAGAGTTAGCTGTAGCTGACACCTGGTGTCACTGTATTTGACAGTTTGGACACCATAGTTCAGAGGTCACTCATGAAAAATCAGGAGTGCCGTCAGACCATTGGGGTGGCTCAGTGAAGTTCAAGCTATTAGACTCACCCATCTCTCCTCATTTTCCTGGTAAGATCATCACACCGTCTTTTGGTTTCCACAAAAACAATTGTTTTATTTTCCTTCTCGCTCATTATTTCTTCCATCAAACGGATAAGCCTATCATGAAGAAATGATTGTTAGAGCTGGGATTGATTTGTACTGTTCAAGTTTGGTTTTCCCAACCTGTGTTTGACTTTTTTAGTGGTCTCACACTACTGCCAAAAAAGCCATAGGCAAATTCATTTCACCCTTCAAATACTAAAACTATCAAAAACCCATATTGGATGCTTTTCTCCTACATAGTACTTACTTGTCGTCTTTCTCCACATCATGACACACATCCACAATCTGAAGAATGTTGTGGTTTGCACTGAGTTCCAGTGCACCAATGTTGATGTGCACATATTCTTTCAGAAAGTCTTCAGCCAGTTGCCTCACTTCCTTTGGCCATGTGGCACTCCACATCAGAGTCTGCCTGTCGGGCTGCAGGAAACAGTGAGGTCAGTACAAGATCAACAGGCAGTTATGTCAAATGCCCAACCAAGAAAAACAACCTACCCAGACAAGCCTGAATATTTAACTGTGCTGCCTTTGCTTTAATGTGCACAGTGGCATTTGTTTCTGTGATAGCAATAAATGTACAAGCCATTTATACTCACTCTTATCTGATCCACAATTTTTCTGATCTGAGGTTCAAATCCCATGTCAAGCATCCTGTCAGCTTCGTCAAGGACAAGGTAAGTACACCGCCTGAGATTGGTCTTTCCAGCTTCTAAGAAGTCTATAAGTCTTCCAGGTGTTGCAATGCAAATTTCCACACCTAGAAAACAAGCCGTAAAGTCAGCTGAAGTGGTTTTGACATCATCTCATGCAGAGAAGCATCAAGGCTTATCCATACCTCTTTCTAAGTCACGAATTTGTGGTCCCTTTGGAGCACCTCCATAAATACAGGTAGACTTCAAACGGCATGCTCTGCTATATTCCGCAGCTACCTGCTGCACTTGTTGAGCCAGTTCACGAGTTGGTGCCAGCACAAGACACTGGAAATAAGATGCCCATCTTTTAGCTCAATAGCTATTTGGAGGTTCTAGTCTGACACTAGTTTTAAATGAAAAAAGTTTATCATGTATTCCTGCAGTGGCAGAATGACTGAAGTTGATTCAAGTGGCCCAAACCATCAAACTAAATTACCTGGCATCTCAGTTACCAGACACTGACCTATGCTGTGCAGTAAGACATCTGAAAGTCACTAACTTCCAGAGGACAGCAGTTTCCAAAATGGGACATCTAGCCCTGTTCTGTACAATTTTAAGGACAATCCAATCAGATTTTATGGAATGTTCTTGGGAAACTACCAAAACATGGAATCACTGTAGTTATACAGAGAAACAGAATACAGCCATGCACTCTTATGGGCATGGACAACTGGACTGCAAAAAATGTTGCATTCTCTAGAAATTAAGATCCCCTTTCACTTCGGGATACTCACAATAGGTCCATCTCCTCGCTCCAGGAATGGCTGATGATTTATATGCACAATAGCAGGCAACAAGTACTGTTTGGAAGAAAGAAAAGTCTCATTACAATCTCTTCCCAGAAATGCTCAGCCTGCACTATGCCAGGCCGTGCTTCCACTGCTAAAATGCAACATTATTCCAGGCTACAATCAAAACTTACAGACAGCGTTTTCCCTGATCCAGTCTGTGCCACTCCAACCATATCCAATCCACTCAATGCAACAGGCCAACCTTGTGCCTGAATAGCAGTTGGTTCAGTGAAGTTCTGCCTCTGAATTACTTCCATAACATTTGCTTGAAGAGAAAATTGAAACTTATTAGCTTAGAGACTTGGTCTTAATCAAACCTGGAAGAATGACTACTATGGTATTTTTCACTTACCAGGAAAGTTA
This sequence comes from Patagioenas fasciata, assembly GCF_037038585.1. Classification (NCBI taxonomy): domain Eukaryota; kingdom Metazoa; phylum Chordata; class Aves; order Columbiformes; family Columbidae; genus Patagioenas; species Patagioenas fasciata. The sequence continues at coordinate 3,464,502 of NC_092537.1, read as the reverse complement.
GCTTCATAGAAGTTTATAATTGGTTTTGGACAGTTATGGCCTCTAACTGTAACTTCTTTGCTTGCTCTGTACTGTTCAACTTCTTGCTGCAAGGCAAAAATCCCGTTATTATCTTTTAAGTTACCCCATCTGTGCCTGTTGGGCCCCATGACCCTCAGCATGTTTGCACTTTTTGTTTACTTTTTTGCATGAGTCAGATAGGGTACATACCACAGTACGTCTAGCTACATCAGGATGTTCTTGATAGAAGTTCTTCTCAAATTTGGGCAGCTCATCTAAATTCCATTTCTTTTTTGTAAGTTTTTCCCCAGGGTTTCCAAATTTCTTCCCAGAGAGAGGTCCACCTCTGCTTCCTCCAAAACGGGGGGCTCCAAACCTAAAGAGGATCATAACACAGAATCCAATACAAAGGTTTTGGTCCTCCTCTTATACAACCTAACTACTATCTTTATGGTTCATTCCGTAACACTACAATCCAGATTTATAAACTCCGCCTACAGGATACTGAAACTTCAAAAAAACCACATTTTAAGTTGTAGATCCCACAACGCGTCTATCTACAACTTATATTCAGGTGTTAAGTTTAACACATATCTTTGCAGCTTCTATAAAATAAAATGGAAATGTCTATTAAGAAGTCCCAACATAGGCAAAGTACGGACATGAAAACCTTTGTATTACCCCATAATCAAAATGGTTTCCCACCCAATCGACGCCTGCTTTGTTTGTCAGCCCGCACAAAGCAGGCGGGGGCAGTTATAAAACCTTGGCACGACTTCCCTGTAAACCATTTTCTGGTACGCAAAACCCAGACTTCCCTCAGCCACCATGCGGTTTACGTTGGCATTTTAGGCCAGGCCCCTCCGCTCAGCAGAGGTTTATCTCCAAAGCCCGTCCTGGCAGCCCCGGGGCGCAGCTCAGCCGCGCCGAGCCCTGATCTGAGGATCTAAACGGACCCCGATCGCTCCCGGGTTCGGCCGGGCTGGGAACGATCGTCCGAGCACAACACAGCGCTCCCAGAGGGGACCTGCCCGAGCGGCCGCTGCTTCCTGCCAGCGCTGTTTCCTTTGTCTCTCATTTCTGTCTACGCCACATTTTCCAGCCGCTGCCATTTTAGAGTCTGAGCTGGGCGGGGGGAGGAGGAGGAGGAACAAAGGCAGCAGCCGGCATTTTGATTTCCCCTCAGTCGCCGCATGGCGGGGCCGGCCATTAACATCCGCTTACACAACACAAAGCGGAGCCGGCCGGCTTCTGCCAGCGGCGGCCGGAGCCGCCGTCCCTTGCGAGGGGGAAGGGAAGGAAGCGGGAACCGCCCTGCCGAGAGCTCCCCGGGACTTCGGCACCGCCGGAGCGCCCGGCCAACCTACTGACCCACAAAGCCGCCGCTCCCCAGCCCACCCCCGCTGACGGGCGGGAAGAATCCAGCCCTGCGGGGGGCATCCGCACTCGGGGGTACGGCCCTGGGGAGGTGGGGGGGAGGTCGAGAACCTTCCCCCACGACCCAAAAAAAAAAAAAAAAATTCACGAGGCGCACCCCCAAAAGCGCTCTCGCACAAGGGGGCTGCGCTGAGGACGGGCCCGGCCCCGCCCGGATCATCCGCCGCCCCCTCGTTTTGCGCTCCTAAGGCCAGTTCCCCTCCCCCGATCTCCCGCCGCGAAGCTCCGGAGGCCTCGAGACAGCAAGAGCTAAGGAGAAGGGCGCCAGGGCCCAACCTCCGAGACTCGCCGCCATTTTAAAGGGCTAAAAAAACAACCACCACAAGCCCACGGTCGGTTTAAGAGTCCGGACGCTGGCGGCGGCTAGCGCCAGCCGGGCCCCCGGACTCACCCTCTGTCCCTGTCGCTGGAATACCCGGGCATGGCGATGGTGGCGGTGGGCGAGACGATCCCGGTCACTTAAAGCGGGTGGTGAGAGGTTGGACGGGATCCGGCGCCGTTGGTGGGGGCTGCTAGGTGTAGAGCGCCGCGCCGCCCGGATGCCGGTTATATAAGGGGCCGCGGGGGCCGCTGGGAACCGACTGCTGACGCAGGCGCAGGCCCCGCCCCCTCTGTTATGTAAGCGGCCAGAGCCGCCCGCAGGCCCCGCCCCCCTCCCGCGTGGGCGTGGCCGCGGCTCGGCCGACTGACCGGCTTCTGCACGGCCGGGCGGAAGTTCCCCGCCTCTTTTGGGCGTGGCTTCAACACGTCACTGCCCGCAGCGCCCCGCCCAGCGCGACCAGCGCTCCCCTCCCCCTCCCCGCCCGCCCACGCACGGAAGGGCGTGAGGGGCCGCGCACGCGCAGAGCCCCGGAAGGCCGCGGCCCAGCGGCGCCGGCCCGGCCCCGGGCTGAGGCTTCACCGCCGCGAATCCGCCTGACAGAGACGGGGATTTCCCCGCTCGCAGCTGATAAAGCGCAGCCTGATGTCTTTCAGCCTCCTGGTTTGCCCGCTCTGCTCCCGGGAGGCAGCGCGCTCAGGGTGGGCCTGGGCTGAGAGAATCCTGAGCTTCACTTTGGCAGTGACATTCCGCGAGATCAAAGCCTCGCAGTTTGAACTGTTTGTGAAAGGCCTCCTGCGACTGCTCCGACAAATAAAACGCAGGCCTAAGTGGAACTGCTACGTTTTACCTCATAAGTGATAGTTGGAGGAGTGGTAGATTGAGCCACATGCCTGTCTGGGATTTCTGAGACACTAAAGGAGTTAGGTGTGCAGATCGTCGTGATATGAACAGGTTGGACACAAATAATCATCACAGCAGATTATTAAATGCTACTTCGAGCAGCCCCTTTAGGCTGCTACCCATTGCCTGGGCACTTCTTTAAGTATTAAATACATGTGATTCGAAACAGTTACTATTTTTATCGTTTCAAATTCCACAACAAGCAATTCAAAGGTCACGAGAAGTGCAGCAGTGCACTGAAGGACAGGGCTGTTCAGAGATAATAAACGTCAAGTACCTGACCTGTCTGGGTACCGCATTGCTTATCTGCCCTGCTTGCCAGCTTGAGGTCTAACTTGAATGTCTTGCTACCCGAGGACTTAAGCACGCAAAAGGGGAAGCTTGAAACATAACTATAAGCAGCCATATTGCCAGACCACTTGTTTTAAGCAGCAGCCAATGCAAATGAAAAGGAACGAGAAATGGTGTTAACAACACTCCCCATTTACATCCTCCCACCCTCAAACAATCCGTGCATTAAGGCTTTCCCAAGACACAATGTAACTGGATTCGATGGGCATTTCTTCTCATTTTTGTTCTGTTCATGCTCTTAGCTTCTAAGATACCAAGACAACCTGTTTCACAGTTTATTTGTACACAACATGAAAAACATTTCATTTTCATTTTCAACACTGCCTGGTGAGAACAAGGGGAACCAAACTAAATGAGTTATTAGAAACGGTAATAATAGTCTATTTATTTATACCCATTAATATCTTCTAAGTCCCCCCCTTTGTAAACCAAAGCTGCAGTCTTTCTCCTTTAGAAGCAATTTCCATGATCTCTTCCTCAAAAGTCAACACCTAAGTTAGACTTATCTTTGTTTTTGAATAGCCACAGCTGTTCCTCCCTCAGCAATTTGAAATACCACCTTGATACATCACTTTTTCTTCTTACTAATTTGCTCTTCTAGTAGCACTTCAATTTGACTAGGCTCCTTGACACCATCTCCTGCAAATTTCTAATAGGGGATCCTCCTTTTCAGTAGGAGTTAGTGATTTAATATAGCTTGTTATAGATTTTTTTTCTCCAAAAATACTGCTTTTGACACTCTCTACCTACTGACCCTGTAGACTTCTTACTTCTAATGAGTCTGAAAATGGCTTTTTGCAAAGGCTGTGAAAACAGCAAATTGTCCCATCTTTTCATGTACCTATTTACTGTAGCTTATTTTGAATTTTTTTTGTTTGTATATATTTTAGTGGTTCCTGTTACTGTGGTGTTTAACTTTGCTAAGGTTTTAAAGAATTGCAAAGACTAAACAAACACAAAACCTCATCTCTCTCTCGCCTGCACACATTTAGTCTGCAAGTAACCCCTTTTGATTTCCTCTTTCAAACAGCTTCCTCGTTTTGTGTTCCACCCTTCAAGTTAAACATCACTGATCTTCCTGAGCTCTCTTCTTACTTTGAGCCAACATGGGTGAAACAAATCAACACAGCTTTACAGACCTGCGCATACATCAAATTGAAACCTAGGTTCTGGTTCTCATTTTTATAGTACTGATATGCATTTGCTTATATACACAAAAGCTGGTTTATTTAAGCAGTGTGTGCATTTGAATTATTGCTCTACAAATTACTGTTAGAGCTCCCTTTGTCACTGATGTTTACTTGCTGCTGGTCATTATTCTTACAGTTGTAATTGGGATCTCAGCGGCTTCTGTCACACTCCAGGAGTTTAAGGATAAGGGGCATCATTATTTCTGGTTTTGTGTGACTTAACATGGAAATTCCATAATTCCTAAGGAGCACAGAATGCTGTTGCTCAGTATGGACGAGAATGTACTTTCCCCACTCAATGTCTCCAAAACCGTGTATGCTAGTAGTAAATTTCATTGGACAAAAGCTTGTAACTCTTATTTTTAATAAAGGTTATAAAACTCCTGTCACACACAAAAGCCATCAGGTCACCCATATTTCCCAAGCAAACCTCCATCACCTGCGGATGTAACACCAACTCTCCATCTGTACATTAAGCTCTTCCATGTAAACACCATCTCCGGCTGTCAGCAAACACGCCAGGCCTGCAAGGTCAAGCGCTGGAACTTTCCCCGCTCCACCCGCCCGCCCGAGGCCAACCTCACTTCTCTTGTGCAAACACCAACAACCGCCACGCTGTGAAGGCGAGCAGGGCGGGCCCAGCGCGGGAAACCCCCGCGGCTCCCGGCCGCCATTTTGTGCCGCCAACCGCCCTCGGCAGCCGAATCGCTCCCCGGCCAGCCCGCCGTAGCTCAGCCCACAGGGGCTGAGGAGCACGAGGAGGCGGCTCCAGGCGGGCAGGGCGGCCCGGCCCGGTTTGGGGGGTGAGGGGATGGCGGGGGGGGCCGCGGCCACACCGAGGGGCCCCCGTCACGTGACAGAGGCGCGGTGCCTGCACCGGGAAGCGGGGGAGGGAAAGACCACGTGACCCGCGCTGCGGCGTGGCCGTGAGTTACAGGCTCTCTGCCCCCACCCCCGTTTCCATGACGACCGGCTCTTTCACAACCCACTGGAAGAAAACAACGCCAGGCCGGGGGACCCGCCCCTTCCGGCGCAGCCTGTCCAATCAGCGCAGAGGACGCCGGGAAGATCTATTTGAATTCCCCGGGGGGCGGTTCCTGGCGGCAGTTGGTGTGTGAGGCGCCGCGCCATGGGCAGCGCGGAGGAGAGAGGTAGGGCCGGTGGGGCTCCCGAGGAGATCGCCGGGCTCCCGAGCGCCGGCGCCCGCCACCGGGGCACGGTCGGTGGGGCGGGTGTGAGGCCCAGAGGGGCGGGCGGGCGGGCGGGCAGCCAGCCAGCCCGCCCGCCCGCCCGCAGGGAGGCAGAGGCGACAGCTGCCTCTTCTCTCCTTGTTACCTACCTGCTGCTCGCATCCCGAACACTGTCCGTTTTCTTCAGACGTGCCTTTCTTTAAAGATGTCTTTTTCTTGCGTTGTGGCTTTTTAGGCTCTTTATGGTAAACCCCCCTTCTCTTGTCTTATCCCCCCCGCTGACACTTTTAAATCAGTACAGCTGGAGGTGACCAGCAGCTGAAGTTATTCAGTGTGAAATGTAGGAGGTTCTGCTTTAACCTTTCATGCACCTGAAATTATTAACATGTTAGGGTATAGTGATTTCTGGAAGTGAAGAGTAAAGCAGTGGAAAAGTAATACTCCCTGTGTACAGAAGAGGAAAACTTGTACTAATTAGCTTCCTTTATAGTTATCGTTTTTTTTCCTTCCAAATGTAACTTTGCCCTTCTCAGTAATGTAAAGTCCTCAATAATACATGTTAAAATACTCTTGTCTGCAAAAGCAACATGTAGGGGGAAAATCCAACCTTAAGAGATCACAGGCTAACAGAGATGAAGGCCTTTTCTTTTGCAAGTTGATATTTGAATTGGGTGACATGGGACGCTGTAGAGGATACATGTACTTAAAAGCACTTTGGATTTGTGGTTCAAAATTCTGGGAAAACGAGGCTGTTTATGCACATATCTCATTGTGCTCAACACAGCATGAAGTTGGTGGCACCAGGTCCATGTACTTGTAATCCCTAAACAGTGAACTAATAAAAGTAGCCCTTGAACTTAGTTTTCATGAAGAATACTTACATTAGCAGCATTGTCATTACCTGAGAGTATTAGGGAAACTGGGCTTTTACAAGAGAAGCTCATGTTTTTCAAAAACAGACATAATTTCTGATTCTTGATAAAAGACATATCAAAGCTTACTTTGTTCAGTCCTTCAAGGTTCGCATTTCCTGGCTATGTGGCCAGACCAAAATTTGCTTCGTATTATGCGGAAGGAAAAAGGTGATGTGCCCAGCCTGCGGCACCTCAGCAGCCTTCAGCTCTCAGGTCTGCGTGCTGTGTAGGTGAACAAGACACTGGTTTGTACCATTCCTCGCTCTCCATGTGTCCGTCTGAATAAACAGGGTGCGGAGCAGAAAACATGCAACACATTCAATATTTTGTGTGACTGGGGAGGCATAACTGGGATACACCGCTTCTGGTGGAGTCCAAGACACTCAAACAGGTTCTGTCTTTCACTGTAACTAAACATGTATTAATTTCTGTGTCTTTCAGTTCTGATGTTGATATGTTTTACTTCTTAATAGATTGGGTTGATGTTGCCAACGATCTTTTAAGGAGTTGTCACATAAACCAGCACATAAAGTGTCTCTCAGAATGTGGTGCTGATGTGTTTGTTCATCTTTATGAGTCAATCTTAGGAGAAAAAGTACCAGGTGGGAATGAGAATTTCGAAACATGCCTTTTTTTTTTTTTTTTTTTCCTTTTTATCCTGACTCTGTATATTTTGTAATGAGCAAATTCCAGTTTGCACACCTTATTACAGATGTGGGGTTTTAGAAGTATTTCTATCCTTCCAAAGACAAACACGTGGTTGTCGTTCTTTAAGAAGATTTGAGTAATATTGGCCATTTAGCTCTTTGGCTGCTATGAATGGCAGCAAAGAGGGCAGTTCACTAATATAGCAGGAGCAAAACTATTTCTTTTTCTATTATTTTAAAATTAGGCCTGGAGAGCCATACAGAGGGCCATACCTTTGAAGGGTGGGAATTGGCTCATTTCTCTTAAAAAAGTATTAATACTGAAACCTGTTCTCATAAAATGCTTAATACTTATAGTCTGCTAAGAGCTAAAATGTGATTTAACTGATTAAGGAAAGTCCATTTAACTTCAGTGACAACAATAAGCAAGGGCTATATAATTCTGTATTTGTTTGCTTCATGGTAAACTGTTGCGCTTGGGAAGCGTCAAGACTCACAGAAGATTTTAATAGCACCGAGGTAACTGGCAGCTATTGGAGGTAGAAGTCCTGTTAAATATAAGCTCAGAACTAAAAATAATGTTCTAAGTTAAGTGGAATACATTGCAGTCCAAGTAGTCACTTGCAGGGGAAGAAGAGGCCTTAAGACAAACTGTGATTCCAGTTTGACAATCTGAACTGGATGTGTGTGCTGGGAGCGAAGGAGCAAAAGTCCTTTAGTAGTCTCTGTTCTTGAATTTAATCCTTCAGCTGATGAAATCCTCACCTCTCCCAGGGGGTGTTCTAAGTTTGTTCTCAGTGTTTAGAACAGATTTCATATGACCAGATGATATTTGGGCTTTTCACCAAGCACACAAGTTATTGAGAAAATACTAACTTGTAAGTGAAAGTTAAAGCAGTTTAGTCAAAACATCTGCAACAAGCTATCCATTTAGAAAGCCTAAAATCTATTATTTATTTCAAATAGATTTCATAGCTACTCCTAGAAGCCAAGAGGATGATGCACATAACGTCCAAGCAGTAATAGATTCCCTGGCATTGGACTATTTGCAGGTCAGCTTGTCGCATATCACTGGTAAGCACTCGCTTTAATGTAGACAAACACCAGCTGAATATCTGTGTGGCTTGATTAAAGAACCGTATATTGTAAAGCAAACTTTCATACTTACAGATAATAGCTTTAATTGAGTATTTTTATATATAGTCTTTCATGAAATAGACTGCACAGAATGAAAACTGCTTGCTTGATAGGAAGTATCTCTCTCTGATTTGGTACCTGTACCGTATGGCTGGTGTTTGTAATTCTGCCTGCTGGTCCATAGACTTGGTTCATGATGTATAAGAAAATATTAAATTGATGAATTGAACTTGCAATTATTAGAACTGAAATATGCAACTTTAGGGAACTTTTAAGATACCTTAAGCTTATGTATGTAGCTGTAAATGAGTGACTAGTTGTCATCTGAGCTGACGCCTTCACAAGAATCTCCAAGCACTCTTCTCCAGAAAACTCCTGCTTTTGAGAATTTTTCTTTTGTGAAGTACTAATTATTAATATGTGGCAGTACCTTCTCTTCAGGTGAGAACATTGTGAAAGGAGAAAGGGAATCTATCAGAAACCTACTTGAAATATTCGATGGTTTGTTAGAGTATCTTACAGAAGAAGCCAGTGAATCTTCTCAGAATGGAGGTGAGTAGGGAGATGTCCTAGTTGAAGATGATATGTTCTGGTACTACTATATTATGGACAAGTTAGGTTTTCAGTTTGTCTGCTATCAAGTTAGCTTGCTGAGGGCTGTGTTAGGTTCTCATGACCATAGTTCTTCGTGTTCAGGGATGGAATACAGCTCCCATAATAGGTAAAAAACCCTTTCCTTGCTGTTCTTCTCACTAGCAGCTCTAGGCCATGATATCCATTGGAATATGTAAGCTTGCTGAAACCTTGTTTTGGGATACTCAAGGTGTTTCCAGTGTAGCAAGGATCCATTTGGTGGTTTGGTCTTGTTTATGACCTTGACAGTGCAGAAGAGGAGAAGGACTGAAACCATGAAGGGAGGAAATTTCAGTGGCCAGACTGTTTACATTCCTTATTTTAATAAACAATAACAATAAAATAGATCGTTTACTTTTCCCAAAAACTTGTTTAAAGGCGAGAATTGGAGAACATAATCTTTCTGCTTCATTCTTGTGAATGAGCAGCCACTAGGTGTTAATGCCTCCAATTTTCTAGTTATAAGTACAGGATTTAATGATTTTGAGGAAGAAGAAAGGGGTTATTTATAATTGAAACATCAGGGTAGATAATACTAATAGTTGTATCGCTTTTCAAAACTTACTATAAAAGTTGTTTCCCCTCCAAGGGAGGCATTACATGTCATCATTTTAGATATCATCATTATAATTTTTTATTACACTTAAACTGTTTTGATGATATTGGCAATAATACCTGTTAGTTAATAGGTAGAAGTAGTTCTCCTGAAAATAATTGCCTCTTGATTTTTAACAGATGATGCAGGTGTGCTATCCGATAATGAAATTCCAATTGCATCTCAACAGCATCCGGAAAGCAACACCTGTCAACCTATACAACCTTCAATGTTCTCAACAGTTGAAGGGTAAGAACAAGTCTCGATATTTGCATTGACATACACAAGAAGATTGTCAGTCAGTATCTGTAGAGAAACTAGCAGGGTTTTCATAGTATGCAAATAGGAAACATGCTGATTACATGCGTCAAATGGAATGTGAGGTAACTTTCTCCTTTAGTCAGGCAGCAAGAAGGCTAAAATTAGATCCAGAACTTCTTTGCTCTTGAGAATGCTGATGGCATTTTGTTTCCTTTAAGTTTACTTTACATGTGGAAGGAAATAAGTTAAAAACTCTGTCTCGGTTTTAACTTACTGTATTTTAGTTAAACTGCGTTCAGTTTCTCTTCATGACTTGGACATGGGTTTGTTTGGCAGAAGCTGGGCTCTTGCATCCTGCACTGCAATAGCAGCTGCCTGGAGTTGCCACTTTTCTGCAGCTCCATCTTGTGGGCTGAAGGGACAGAGATTGTTAGAGTAAATATTTAATGGCTTTGTGTTCCCCTTAGGTCCCAGTCAGATTGTTTTGTTCCATCTTCTGATGGAGATGGATCAGAATCCACCAGTGAATTAATTAGACTTGGAGATACCGCTTACTCATTTTCTAAAAGAGAGGAAGGTGAGTTTGGGTGAAAAATAAATTAAGACTACTCTGTAGTAACGTTTTTAGTGTGGTTTTTTTTGGTGTGTTTTCTTTTTAAGAAGTTATTTCTTTCAGACAAATACTTTGTTTTAAACTCTTCTTTTACAAAAAAACCCACCTCCCCAAACCCACAACCTGCAATAAGCAAATGTACCTGTGGTTGATCTTGCTGCAGTACATTTAAGTATCCCAGACACTGTTTTCAGTACTCCCGAGCTACATTATTTGGATAAAGGTTTGTTGTTTGACTTCTAATTCAGTTCCCCCTAGAATAAGCGATTTCTGAAGCCGTTAATTTATTGCATTTATTGCAGTGTAAGAAGCATTACTTAAGACTGTAAAAAGACCAATAAGTCCATTCTTAAAGAAGACTTGTTAGGAGTGTGTGCTACTTAAAAATACTATGGGTGGCTCTGGAACAAATAATGTGCAGACTACTTACGTGGATTCCATTCCTACTTCCCATTTTCCTATAAGAATATTCATATTCTGATTTGTTATTAATCTCTCCAACAAGAGACATAAAGAAACATTAAGAATTATTGAATTTTTATTGACTAGAGCTACAAGTAGGAATTTAACAGCCCTAGTTTGATGATAGTACAGATTGCTAACACCAAGTTATTAGCATACCCAGTGTAGTTCTTAACTAAATCTTTTTCAAACACCACTTTTAGAATTCCAGTTGCCTGAACTGTTACCAACAGAAAAGGACAAGGAGGTGGAAGACTCGCAAAGCTCAGAGCCTATTGCAACATTACTCAGACACTTCCCTGGAAGGGCCATTGTAAAGGAAAAGGAAGATGGTGAGTATACATTCTTCTGATCTCTCACCTACCTGGTTAACTACTTACTGTGTATGCACAAAGCCACACCCATGCACTATGGCAGCAGTATGTTCATGTACATTTATATATGTACATATATGTGGTGATGAAAAACCTGGTGCTTTTAAAAAAGTAGTGAGACTGGGAGGGAGTGCCCTGTGTATCTCTGTAAACAGAGGAAAAGTAACATTGTAAGGCATAAAAACGTTAACAGGACTGTTCTGTGTAATCCAGCAAATATGGCAGTTAACACGAGACATTTAGATATTTCCATCTAAGACGTATGGAGAATATACAAAATATATTTCTTATTTATCTCTTCAGGATCAATGGAGTCTGTTCATACTACTGAACCTCAGGAAAAGATTGTGGGTGCCATTGCTACAAAACTCGGGGAGCCCATCCAGCAAGCCATCCCTTTGCTGCCCCCGTTTCAGCCTTCGGAAGCCAGACCTCATTATGCTGGATGGAGAGAGTATCAGCGCTCAGCCAGCCAGCCAGCATCTTGGGCTGACAGTCGAGTGAGAATTCCTCCTGTAAGTAAAAACCTATCCTATCCTATTTATTTCATTTTCCCCAGCAATCAATACTGCTTTTGTTTGCAAACCTCCTAGTGTACTTGCAGAATGGGAGCAGTTGGTCTCTGAAGAACACTTCTGAATGTATCAGGTTTCATCTTCAGTTCAAAGAATTTTGAATTGTGGGTTCATTCTCCCTGAGTGTCCAGAGAGAAAGAGATGCATTTATTTTATACATATATATATCCATCTCTATAATCAACATAACTGCACAGTTATAGTATAGTAAACAAAATAATTATGGAGTATTTTTATGTGTAAATCAGCCTTGATTTCCATTTGCAGACAAACCTAATGTATGACCTTCCTGCCAACACTCTCTTGTGAATGTATAGAAAACATGTTGGTTTTTATTTCAGCTTGAAGAGTCATTTACTCAAAAATCTGAAGATGTTTCTGGTAGTCTTCCTCTATCAAGGAAAATGCCTGGTGAGAGAGAATTTCACGTCCTATAGGGTAACTCCTAGGTGTCAAATGTTGCATTTATTTTTCTTGGTACTACAAGAAACATAGTTTTGAAACTACTAGTGCATTTTTTTTTTTTTAAATTCAGCCATGAGTTTGTGTTTTTACCCCTGTTTTACAGAGAAACAAAACTAGGTTACTTTTAAGCTGTTTACTGTGCTGGAGAACAATAATCTCTGTCCCCAGTTCAACTCCTTTCTTAGTTAATCCAGTTACGATGTGTCTGTACTACAGAAATCTCTTCTAGCAGATAACTCCCGTGGCTGAGCTTATTCTGAGCAGAGAAACATGGCCCAAACAAGCCATTTGCAACTCTAGGAAAAGGCCATTAACTGCTATTGTAGAAAAGGTATAGGAGCTGGTTTTCAATGCTTATTTTCTCTGTTGCCTGGGAAACACTGCTTACCTTTCGAGTTTCCATAGCATTCCCATGACACTGAACATTCAGAACTTGAGAAATTACTAAAATGAATGTCACAACTGTGTAAGCACAGTTGCCTTGTCATTCTGTTCTCTTTGGATTAATAATTAAAAAGACCACGGATCACATCTTTTCGTACTTGTTTCCCCGTTAGTAGGCACAGTGCAGTCTGTACCATCAACTAACACTTACCTGTCTTCTGCTTCCGCAGTGGGAGACCAGGTGCTATCAACTGATGCTGAGGACAGTGTGGCAAAGGTAGATGTTTCATCTTTAGTTTATATGTGGAAGTTCAGTCAATATTTTTTTATTTACCTTGAATTCTCCTGATGTATTTTGGCACCTCTGGGCTTTTTTCTAACCTGCTTTTGACTTGCTTTCATCAGTGATCCCATTATGTTAGTTATGTACAGTTTATAGGTCACATCAGTTCTTTCTGGAGGTGTTTGCTCCAATAAGTATCAGTATCCGTAGAGTTCTAAGTTATCACAACCAACCAGTTCCTAGTTAACTTGGGTTTAATCCAAGTTGCATAAAACACAAGAGTACGGTTATATCCTTTCTCTGAAGTGTATCAGTACTCTAAATTAGTAAGAATTTTGGTTTTCTGGGGTTGTTCAGACTCCAATAAAATTCAAGTTTTGCTCCCTTCCTAAAGAACACTGAACTGCCTGGCTACGTTATTTCATTTCCTTGCATTGTCCTTTGCTTTTCAAAAACTGAATAACGCACAACCCACACATTGATTAGCAGATGTCTTTCTGTGCTTGTAGAAACATGCCTGTGTAGGGAGTTCCTTGCTCTGGAAAACACTTCTCTTGCCTCCTGTAACCACAAGAGGTACTCACGGATTTCCTTTGTTCCAATACTTTCAACAGCCTTTACTTCTACATTGTCTATTTAAAACATTGTTTAAAACTCATTTTCCACTGGTGTATTTGCAAGTACGTGCATGCTGACCCCAAACTACTCCAGTTCGAACAGTTAAGTTACCAGGCAGCACTAAACCAGTGTAAGTAAATGGCACAAGGACATAAGCATTTGCTGTGAATTGCAGCTTAGTCTGTGCTCAGTGAGGTTCAGCTTGCTTGCATTACTTGGCATTAGTCCCAGGCTAATGAGGTAGTTTGTGGGGAAACTCGGATATCTTAACCTAGACCTTGTTCTTCTGATTCAGTGGTTTAGCTGTAGATGGTGCTTAACCTCATCTTCTGCATTTGTGCTAGTCTATTTCTTTAAACATCTAATTCTCTAAAGTATACTATCTTCAGTCAGGGACTTGGACATAGAACTATTTAATATATATAATCATAGGGTTTGAGATGGTTCTCCTATAAAAGCTATTGTAGGGTCTCTCCACTCACATACTCTATGGTATTTCTGATGTTAATAAAGATCTTAATAAAATCTTAATTGACTAATTTTCCTAGTTTTCTCAGGTATATGGGACTTGTATATCTGCTTCCTCTTCACATCAAAAACTCTCACTACATGCTGGACAAGCAACAGAGGCTCCAAGACCTGAACCTAAATATCTGCCTAGAAAGAAAAGGCAAGTTGGTTTTTGGTGGTTGTTCTTTTTTGGTTGGTTGGTTGGTTCGGTTTTTTTGTGGGTTTTTTGGTACTGAGCCCAACTAGCACTTCAATATAATTGGCCACCCATGGCCTCCCCACCTCCTGCCCCCTGCTAAAATAAGATCTATTCCTCCTTGGCTGCATGAAAAGTGAAATCTCCAGTGAAAGATTGATTTTAACAGAAAGCTCTCCTGTTTCTCCTGATGTGTAGGCATTTACACGCTCAGCCTCTACTTAATACTATAAAAATGTGCTCATGCAAACAGTGAACTGGAGTTGCACAAGGTTATGCTTATCAGGTTTTTGGAACAGAAGTTAAATCTGTTTTCTCTTTTAGCAGATATGAAAGTTCTACCACAGATTCACTTGAAGAGTCTCTTTCCCACAAAGCAACAAAGGAAAAGCTGCCTGAGCAAGAACTTCATAAAGTGTCAGAAAAGCTCTCTCGCAGGTTAAATGAATTAGATTCAGTAAGTGAAATCTATTCTTTGTTGAATCTGAGCAAGCCTGTGTTAGGAATGATAGTGGAGAGAACAAGAATATACATTTAAAATTGATAAAAAGGAAATCTGCAACTAACACCTGACTTTAGATTGCTCTGAATTTTGAATTAACTGTTGAAGCTGACCCCCACCCACCCCAATCTGTCCACAGATGTTAAGGAGAGCTCTGGGGGGGCACAGCAGGGAGGAAGAGCTGACAGATGAAGACAAGCTGTCTCAGCACAGCGACAGCGTCATGGATTATCGCCGAAGGAAAGCTGAGCGAGGTAACAATTCTTACGCCAATTCAGTATTAATATTAGGATGGAAATCAATATATTTAAAAAGATCCTTTTCCTTTAAAGCTGATACATTGAACTAAGTTTTATATGGTGAGTTCACCTATATTTTGTCTTAGATCCAAACCTGAGCAAGAGTAGCAGAATTACAATTAAGTTCCTATTTAATGCTGAAGTAGCTGTGGTAAAGCTTTCCTAAAAATACAAGGCAAACGCAGCTGCAAACTGCACAGAACGTGGGGGAGGGACAGAGTACGGGCTCATTGACAGGACTGTGATTCTAAACTCTTCACAACACACTTCACTGCAGATTCTCCTGTGCCGAGCGCAGCAGGTACATCTGGGTGTCTCACAGACATACTGTGCCGTGTGTGTGGTGCTGGCAATGAGTAAATAACCACCCTATATGTACAGCGGGCTATTAAACTATCCTATAACTCGATCTAATCCGCATGCACAACATCGTATTGCAAGAGGGAGCTGTTTGTGACCCTGGCATATCGAGTCTCTCACCTTGACTTGCCTTCAGTTGTCTTTGCTGCTTTTTCTTTTGCTGTCTCCTGGCACCTTTGCTATTGTATAAGCCCCAACATTTGTTATTTGGGCAGGGATAATTTTAAAGGCAAAGGCTTTAGCTTTTTATGACCTAATTTGTGCTAAACTTTTTGCCTCTTATGCTGCATGGCTTTTGGGGGGCTTTTTTTCCCCTAAGAGGTGTTTTTTTGTTCTTGTTTCAAATTAGATACTCAATTAATTGCCTTTCCTTACAGACACACCACAGCTAAGGTACCCGAGTAGGCCACGATCCCTTTCTCCATCCTCACCCTCATCTCAGCATCAACTCTTTTCTGAGTTGGAAGATCAACTTTGCAGTAAAGGAACAGGCCCAATAGGAAAAATACAGAGCCAGCTGCGAAAAGAAAGGGATGAAAGAACAAAAAAAACAAAGGTAATTTCTAGGTTCGACCTATTGGTCATTCTTGCCAACAGTTATACTGATTATTTTCTCTGAAGTCTTCATATTTTTATTTTCTAGATGGTTGCTAAAGCTTATGAAGACGAACTAAGGATTTATGAAGCTAGGGAGAGGCTTAGACTTTCCAAGCTCAGAGAAGTCATCAAGGAAATGGTACGTGATGCATCACAGTGATTGTTGGTTGTGTTTTGTTTGTTTAAATTTGTCTAGACACTGGGTATGTGCTACAAAATCTCCTTGACTTCCAGTGTCACAGTTCCAGCACTGTGTGCTGCTAAAGTAATGAACACAAGGACAGCTTTTCCTGAGACAGGTAGAACCAAGAGACAACTCATTTTAGAAGTTTCAGCACTTTTATTTATTAAGAATAATACCTGTTCTCATCAGTAACAACCACCATGCTTTTCACATGAAGTGGTAACTTCAAGACACACAGATTTAAAGAATTAAAGCCAAGTGAGCAAGGAGGCAACTTCCATAGCTGGCCCTGAACTTCAGAGTCAAACCAGCACACAGAGTCTTTTTTAAATACTTTAAAATTGGGTTTGTGCACGGATGATTCTCTAATGTTATGAGGGGGTTTTTGCCCTTTCTTACTACTGAAACGGCAAAGAACCTGAGCTGAAAAGCCCCATCATATTACTGCAGACTGCACTGGCCCTTTTCATAACCATAGGCTGCTGCAGTAATGTGAAGTTCTGCAGAAGAGCTGAGATTATGAAATAGTGAGATTTAACCTCTATTTGAACCCTGACCTGCATTTGGTAAATTCTGTCCTAGAGAATCCAGTGCAATGTGTCCAAATTCTGATTCTGAAGTTTCAAAGACATGTAAATTCTGATATCCAAACTATGTGATCTATCGGTCTTTCCCTTCTCATACCTGTTCTCAATCTGTTTAACATCTGCTCTTAAGGAACAAGAATACAAAGAAAACATCTTTAAAGAACCTCCAAAAATGCCTCAGCCAGTGAAAGTTTATTCTAGAAAAACCACACCTCGGAATCCCAAACACAGCCAGTGGATTCCAAACCGAGGGACTGTGAAGCCAAAGAAAGCAGCTCCAAGTAAGAACTGCACAACTACACTTGGTGGAAAACTGGCATTTTTTGAAAGCATGTCTTGAACTCCAAGAACAAAGGCATCAGTCCAATATATACCAGTCAACTGTAGCATTTTCCCCTTTTTATGACCTCTATATGTCTGGGCTTTTGTTATGGAAGATAATGCTTTAAGTGAACGTAAACCATCAATTCACATTCAAAACTCTGACCCATTTGCTACCTCCTTAAAATCCCCTGGATTGTTTTCAAGGCTTGTTTCCATTACTGCTACTCCTGTGCTTGTTCCACTATAGTCTGAGCTCAGGCTTTTTTCCTCTGAGCATGTATCAGATTTAAAATTGAGCCTTTAGCTTGAGCGGGCTGGTGCTGAGCCACATACAGGTAGTGGAGCAGGATCTTTCCTTTGCTATCACCTTCCTCCCAAGACCCTGCCCTGGGTTTTGCTGAGCAAGTGATGCCAACATGCAAAGCGCAGGCTCAGTTTTGGCAAACAGCATTGTGCATGCTTAGGTATAAAATCATGGCATAATCCAGGAAATAATGCCTGAACTGTAATAGCAATTCTTGAGCAGGGAAACAACACAAAACTCAAACCAGACCAACCTAACAAAACCTTGGGATTACTTTCTCTGCTGCTGGGCTGACAGTGATGTTACATCCTGCGGGTTTAGCTTGACACCGTAACGGCAGCATGGTAGTTGTGTATAGTGTTCAATCTAAAATATTCCGTAACTTAGGCTGACACTGTCTGGAAGAATTTACCACTAATGTATGCTCCAGGAATTTATTGCTTACATCTGTCTTTACCTTGTAGCAAAAGTAAGAGATGATGGCCTCCTATTTCAGCTACTGGAAGAGTTTCCCCACCTGCATATTTCCCACCATACTATGAATAAGATGTGGCGGCAGCAGCTCGCACATATTGAACAACTTAAGGCAGCTTCTGGCAGATCCAGACCAAAACTCCAAGATGAAGTGAGCATTCTTATTCATACCTTCAGACTTTCAGCAGGGATAGCACCTCCAGCAGGACAGTCAGCAGCTTATAGTGCATAGTAAAAGCATCCTGACCCCTGTGCAGCATAGATGGGGTATGTGCACATCCAAAGCACAATATGAAAGGATTTCTATCTGAGCTTGGTTAGTTAATAATAAATAAAATAGGGATGTACATAGCTTGAGATGTGGATTCAACTTTTTATCAGCCACTTGAATATAATGTTCATTTTTTGTACTAGTTTATCTACTATTGCCTAGGATTGCTATTGCTTTTTATAAAAGCATTTTGTAGTTTCAAGTGCTAGTTCTGAACAGTCTTCTAGTTTAAAAGGTAGTTATGAGATAGATACAAAAGTTGATCGACTTTTAGATGGTAACTCTCAACATAAAAACCGAAACATAGCAGAGGGGCAGTGTTTAAAACTCCCCCCCCCAACTGCCTGTCCTGCAGAACAATGGAAGTCATTAACTTTTTCTTAAACCTCCAGGTTCAACAAGCCCTGAAGAAGCATGAACTTCTTGTTGCAATTATTAAAAAAGATCAAGCCCACAACAAGAGACTGGTACGTTCTTTGAAGAGGATTTATTATATAATAGAAAACATTCATGTTGAGCAAGCTAGAATGCATATTTTCTGTTCCATGAAAGCCGCTTTTTATCTTATGACAATTTGATGCCTCTTGAGTAGCTGTGGGCTCAAATGCCATGTAACCTGTTTGCCGTGTGGCTGCTGAGGCCATGGGAAGGAACATTGTTATTACACTGCACTGCTGCTTTAAAAGCGCAAACTAATTCTAAGAATTTGCAAGGAGGAGAAACTTAAAGCTCCTGGTGTTGCTGTGAAAAACACCAGCTACCATGGCAATGCTGACTCCTTAATGATACAGTGCTCTTCCTGGCACCGCTTTGCTAAATCACTGGTGACTAAAGCTTTAAACCTAAGTGCGGAGTAAAATTGGGGTAGGGAGAAGGTCCTTGGTAAAGGACCCTGTTTATTTAGCAATGATTAACAAAGCTTTGCCTGCAGCAAGAACTGTTGGAAGCTTGGTGGTCTTGACAGCTACTGTTCTCCGTTTAGCAAGAATTTAAGCAACGTATCTGCCGACAGAAATGGGCTCAGAATAAAGTGAGAGAGAAACGCCAGCAAATTGCTCGAGCCAGGAAATATTATGAAGATTACCGGGTCCAGCTGCGTGCCAAGATGATGCGGGCTAGGACACGGGAGGAAAGGGTAAGTACGAGGTGTCTTGCTCTGCAAGTGTGGAATTCTTCTTTTTGTTTGGACCCCCGTGCTGAGAGCCCATAGTCCAGTAGTTCAAATAATGGTACAAGTGGAGAGAGGGCAAGTGAAGTAACCAGAGTGTAAGAGCCAGGGTTTAAATGGTTCATCAGTCGAGGACACAGATGGAAAGGTTCCTTTGGAAACACTGATACAGTTCAGGGCAAACCACTGTAAACCAAGGAAAGATGCTTTAGCAGGAGAGAGTGAAGTGTCAGTATGGAAAACCAGGGCTGGTAACACGAGAAATTGGGGAAATGAGTTTTCAGAAACAGTCGGATTAAGAAGTTGTTCCTATAGTTCCTATCCAAAGAAAACCATCTAAGTCTTCAGTTAAAGGAACTGATCAAAACGACAGCTTTGTTATTCAGTTATATTTGTTAAACAAAGGGGATTTTTTGTCAGATGCGATCTCTAATTAGTGCTGGACAGAACTAAGGAAAGCAAGTAGAGTTATTACACATTGAGAATTCTGCATCTACTCCTGCACTTTTTAAAATAAAAGAGTAGAAGTTCAGTGTGTAATCCACTATTAGTTCCAGAATGCAGGGTATAAATGTACACTTCAAAGTTTCTGGGAAAGTTTCAGGTTTGCTTTTTTAATTGCTGGCAGATATTTAAGAACTTATTTGAAGAAGGCTTAGAAATTCAGAAGCAAAGGCTGAAGGAGCTGAGAGCGTACGCGCAGGAGAAGCGTGCTGAGCAAAGGAGAGAGCATCTCAATGAGGTGGAGTCTATGGAGAACTATTACAAAGATCAGGTAAAGCTTCAAAGACAGTTCATATTCTTTTTACACCAGAAGTCTTTCCTTTCTTTAAGTGATTCAACTCAAACACGTGTTATGCTTAGTTTTCCATGCTAGCAGAAGCTTTATCTCAAGAACGCCAAGAAATCCAAACCAGAGAGAAAGCACAAGCACAAGTATGTATTTTTAATTGTGGGTAGATGTCTCTTCTTTTCATGTGCCGTGGCTAATGTCTCCTGTTTCCTTCAGATGCTACAGAAAACAAAGAGAGAACTGAGATCAAGGATGGAGAAGGAAATACAGCAGCTGCAAGCAGCAATAATGCAAAGTGATGATGACACCTTCTTTCAAGAGCTAGAAGCAGACAGACTGAAATCTAGACTTCAGATGGCTTCCTTTCAGTACAGCAAAAGCCATTTCTTGTGAGACTCTTGGTAAGTATCACTGAGATGATGAGAACCTGAGCTGCTGGAACAGGAAGGTGCTGCACGGCTGGTTTTCTCTAAAATACCCGCTCTGTCATTTTGACGTGACAGGCAGAGCTGCTGGGATCTGGGATCTCTGCAGCACTTTTATGATCACCAATGAAGTTTTTAAGCTACTTTCTACCCTCTTAGCCGGGCTGAGATGGTGCTGAGCTCCCCATGGAGGAGTCTGCGTGCTCTAGCGAGGCCATCGTAGCTGAGAGCTGAGTGTCCCCAATGGTGCGCTGGTGCTGGTGCTGGAAAGTCCCTGCCAGGACACACACACCATGACATGAAACCAGAAGTAAGACCTTTTCTGTTTGACTTAAACATTTAGCACAATCCTTATTGTAGGTAACTGACACCAAATTTTAAGTATTTTCTCCTGAAATAAACTTGAGTTACTTCAAAACGATTTTGTTGCATTTTAAAGTAAATATTAAAGAAAAACTTAAAACTTTTAAAACCATTGATGCTGTTACAGTGCAAACAGCATACAATTTATTGCTCAACTTCTGCATGGGTACATACATTAAGTACTTAAAAACCGTTTTATACAGATATTTTTTTGTTAAAGCTCATGTAACAGCTGGGTGAAAATACAATGATACCAATGCTAAAACACACTGTAATAAATACAATGGAAACGATGAACTAAGAACTGTCAGTTTGTGGAGGAGTAATTACACTTGTATAAACTAATTACAACTACAAACGAAGCTCTGAGGATGTGGTAGAGCCAGAAACCTACTACATAGTGTGAAGTACAACAAATGGCACCTGTTAACTATATGGTGCTGTTTAAAATCGGAAGCAATCGGAGCATGCTACATGAAGCTGTATGATGCATACTTATGGTATAGAAGCAAAGCTTTTACTTCCATCAATGCAGCCAGTTTAAACGCACCAGAAGTTCGATACAGATGTAGTGTTGTAGGACAAGGATTTAAAAACCGCTTGTGTGCTCTGGACTTTAGTACAACACAAAAATTTGGTACAAATAAATCAGTTTAGGGAAACTGAAACTATGTGCAAAAAAAAAATTAGAATACATACTGTACAAAGCACCATTACAAAACTCTTTACACCGAGAAATTAAATCCTCTGAAACTCAACTGTGTACTGTATATTTGAAATCTACAAAAGTCACTGTTCATAATTAAACATTCATAATGAAAAGCAACAGCATAAAACCATGATGTGACGTCTCTCTAAAACAACTAAAGACTGGATAAAGTAAAACCCAGTAAGAGGGACACATTGAAATAAATATTCACATTAATCATGGGGTGAAAGTCCAAGGTTAAAATGCAATGTTAGGCTTAGCACCTTTTTGAGGGGAAAGTAGCTGACATGATCTCGAAACTTAATTTTGCAAAGGAATCAACCCTTTAACATCTTCAGATAAACATCTGATTAGGTGAGGAGGTGCTTTAATTAAAGCTCTCAGTCATGACGAAGGTAGAAAGGCACTCGATAATTGGTATATTCATCCTCATCTGTCAGCTATGGAAAGTCAAATGTAGATTTGTCTAATTTTGCCTATAATATATTAAATTTACAATATTTATCTGAGACAGTTAAAAAAAATTATCTATGCCACACCAAAATGTTTGGTAGAACAGACGTACTGCTAAGGCTGCTGTGGAAACCAATAGTATTTATCAGCTCAAGTCTCTACTCCGCAGAGCTCATCTGCTCCCTCCTCAAAACCGCTCTGATGATGTACGGGTGGCCATAACTACGCGTTCCATTAATGTACAGGGAGCAGGTTCCTGGGAGGTGGGTATGGCCGATGTGGTCACAGACAGCGTGATGTTGCGCCAAGGGCCCACAAACACCATCGTGCCAGCTCCCAAAACCTGCAGCAAACTGCATCTGATGTTTTTCCTGCTTCATGACCAGGGAGGCTACAGCCACAGCCTGAGCAAGAGCAGGAAAAACATCACTTAACACTGGAGTATCTCTCCAGTGAAGTGGTGAGAAGAACCTGTGTCTGTGGAGTCTGAATAGTAACTCACAGGTGAGATGGGCTCAAGAGGGGTTGAGCAGGGGTCCTGGGCACAGGCAGCACCACCGAGCAAGAAACACCTGGAGCAACAACCTGCTCTGCTCTCCCAGGCAACCTGCAGAGGGGTAGTGCTGGCTTCTCTGGTAACGCTGTTACCTGAAAGCCGTGAAGGTACCAGACATGTGCCATGAGTGCAATAGTCCCTTGAGGAAAAAAAATGGGTCCGGTGTATTTCAAACCTGGCTGTCAAGGCAAGTTTCACACCCCCAAGTAGCCTCATCTCTGCAGCCAGCCCGGAATGGGAAGCAAGTCTGGAACAAACCTTCCCACAACAGCTGCACAAAAAAATAATGGAACGAACGTGTGGATT
Organism: Patagioenas fasciata; assembly: GCF_037038585.1. Lineage (NCBI taxonomy): Eukaryota > Metazoa > Chordata > Aves > Columbiformes > Columbidae > Patagioenas > Patagioenas fasciata. The sequence goes on along the minus strand of NC_092537.1, from coordinate 3,441,770 downwards.
TGGCTCCCTGGATTCTTAAAACAGCCCTCCGGAAGCCGCCCATTGCCCGCTGTTCCGGTTTGGCAGAACTAAATTAACTTCAAGCTCCTTAGAACACATAGAAAACGACCCAGTTCTCTTTGCGACTTAGACTGCAAAAACGGAACAGCTGTTTACATCCCGTTCTTTTAGCACTTTCAATACCCTCATTCATTGGCAGTGTAAAAATAGTGCAGATTAATGATTAATTTCAATCTAAGTTTAAAAAAACCCCACTGATTTGAAAGAAAATGCTACTTATTCCAAATCTCAGCGCTGAGAGGAGAACGCCACCATCTCCGGAGCAGAGCGATTCACCTCCGCATCACGAGCAGAGCCGACAGATCTTCACTGACAATTCCCAAACTAACGTCAAGGTTCAGTTCCATCTACTGGTAGTGCATTTTATTCCCCTTCGAAGAGATCAACCCATGCTATAATTCATATATATATTTACTTCCATCCCTACAATCAATAAATTATGTGCTTTTAAAACCTCATTTGCGAAGCACATTACACGTATTTCACTTAATACACCATTTTTTCCTTAGTTGTAACTTAAACCCACATGTCATGAGCAGCTGGACAAAGATTACAACACGTTTTACCTGATAAATCTTTAGCATCAACAAATAGATAACGCGATTTGGCTGCATTCAAACAAACTTTGGTTGACTGGACAGGATGGGTTCTGAATGAACTGCTGACGGGCGGCCGCTCTCAAATCTCACCTCATCAGCACGCTTCAAAAGCTGAAAAACGCAGTGTTTAAAGTCAAAAGCAACAAAAAATACTCTTGACGGACTCGTTAGAAAAATGCTGTTTTAAAAAACCCAAACGTTACTGTTAAAAAAGGTCTATTCCACGTGGTAACACGCGTACTGTGCCAAATACAGTACGTGCCACTCACACTAGAAACTTGGTGTAAGGAATCTGACAAGTGATATAAATAGGACCCCAAGACATCATCATTGTCATTCATGCTTGAAAAGTATAAAAAAGCCCCCTGCGGTAACATTTCAGTTGAATTTACATTGCAGAATATATGGTTGTACTATAAGAAAATGCAGTTAACACGTAAGTGGCTTTAATTAAAAAGATTAATGATTCTTTCAGCCAATTTTATGCAAAGTTAGAATAATCCAAAATATTTTTTTCCAAAAAATAGCAGGTATGGATGCTGTTCAGTATCATACATTTAAACCAGACTGAAACGTGACTTGTACCGACTGCCGGAGTTGTGTCTTGGTATCTGAGAATAGAAATCAGGTAGGCAAATATAATAGATTACCTTTTACAAAAATAGTAGTAGTCTTTAAGTATAGAATACTGCTTAACTGTTGAAATGTAGGAAAAGTCAGCATTCTGTATGTTCAAGATATTAGTTTTTAATAGCAGCTGAATGATCCCATGGCAGGAACCACAGAACCTATTTTCTTGAAATTAAAATAAAAAAAGAATTAAAAAACCTCCAAAGTTGTCCTTTCCCTCCCAGTGTCCTAGTGGAGAAAAGGGAAAGCTTCCTGTAGTTCAAGCATCTCGAGTGTGGGCTGAGGGAAGGGCTTTCTGGCTGACAGGAGCACATAAATAGAGGCCGGGGAAGCCTGCGCAGGGTCATTCCACAGCGAACCCGCACGTCTCTTCGATGGCCGTTAGCAGCTTCTCGTACAGCTTGTCGTAGCTCTCGTAGGGAGGAATGTCTATTCGGTTAAAGCTGCGGACAGGAGACAGGAAACTTTCAGCTCTGGAGCTCCAAGCAGCAAAGTTCTGTCGCGCTTCACTTAACGTACGTGAAACAGCGACAAAGCAACGCTTTACACGGCCAACAAGAACTTCATATAATTAAAAGCAAGCTCTAGTTTTCACACCTTTCCCCCTCTGTAACAGATGGTGTTTATTGTGGCAGAAAAAGAAAGGCAGGGAAAAACAACAACAAAAAGACTACTCAAAATATAGAGGCAGCAAATTAATCTATATATCACAACAGAGACCTGAAAAAGTCTTACCAGGTGTGAGCTTTTGGTAGATTATTAGTGCTGGCGTCGATCTGGTGTATTGTGAACAGCCGAGGGCCTGCAGCACCTGAGAAGCCAGAAAGGATCTCTGCTACTACTGTATTGCAGAATAGGAAACAACTTTGTTGTACTGCAACAACAATAAGGAACTAAAACCGCAACAACAATAAGGAACTAAAACCGCAACAAGAGAGAAGCTGCGCACAAAGAAAGCTGAAATCGTAAAAGGGCAGGAGAAAAACTGAACTCCCAGCGCCCATCAGACAGATTCCTCCACCCACACACGATACCATGCAGTCATTTAAACCACTGGAAGATAAACAAGAGGGCTCTGATAAGGAAGAATAAAATACCTGGTTTACACAGCGCACTGGATAATTCTAACAGTTTCTAATTTAACTTTCTCACCCTTCGTAGAAAGCAAAACTTAGGCAGATGCATCTGTCCCCATTTTACAACAGGTCTTGAGTAGTGGGCAGTGCCATTCAAATTCCATAGAAGAGTCACAATAGCAACTTCTTTTCATTTTGTTAAATTAATCTAACTAGATTAGCGTGTACGATGTACTAACATGTACTGATGTATGTACATCAGTAGTAAATAATTAACTATAACTATTCTGAGGTGCTGAACAGCTACAGTTTGCCTGAACAAGTCCCTCCACGCTCTGCAATGTTAAACATATCAGTTAAAGTACAACATGCTGCTTAAAGTAACCAGGGTCTCTACAAACTCAATATTCCTGAGCTTCTAATGTGCCTGAACATTTTAAAGCTCAAGAGCAGGCGAAAAAGAAAACAAGGCTTCTATCTGATCATGACGGATAATGAAGAAGAAACACATTTCTATAGCAACCGCCGTATGTGGCGGCCGTCATCGCCACACTTGTGTTCTGTTGGAATCTCCTACCTGTGAAGATGGTTTATGGTCAATGTTTCCCCTGGGTGGTTTTCTCTTATCTTGGGAGAGGGTAAAACAGAACTCGTGTAAGCAGAGCAGCAAGGGCCGCGACAACAGAGACCCAGAGCCGCAGCTGCCGTTGAGCAGACGGCTCGGTAATTAAGGTGATGGTTTTCAATGCCTGCGCTGCCTGCGGTTATGTGGCTTGTACAATAAATTGGCATGGCCAACATGGCAAAAACCTGGGGAGTTTGCTGGTCCCAGGGCTGGCCAGGGGATGAGAGATGGCAAAGACGGGAATTAACAAGCAGGGCTCCAGAAAAAACATAAGGAGAACCCGACTAAGATCTCAGCCCATCAGAACTTTTGCTGGAGAAGGAAGAGTACAACTGAAACCAAAGAGCCATTTACAGTAATAAACACACCAAAAAAAGCCTATTCGTGACCGTTATTCATCGCATCATTAAAAATCGCTCTGAAAAAGCCACATTGCAGCCAACCAGCCCCATTGCCAGCGTGTGTTCCTGTGACGTCTCCCCTGGAGCAGCGTTACCTTGCAGCGCCTTGAAGCCCTGCAGGGGCACTCGGGACGAGCCGGTGACGAACTGCAGCAGTCGCGCCCTCCTCTCCTCGTCGAAAAACTCCACGGCTTTCCAGAACCATTTCACGATGTTGCTGTCCGGGGTACAGTGTTTTAACCTCGTATTTGCCTTCCAGTCGTTAACATCAATTTTTCCCAGTCCACAAATGATGAGCTGTAAGTTTAAAATGTGATTATTTAATCATTGATCACTATACAAAATGGTTTTGGAGGCAGCCAAATGATGAATCACTGCCATTGAAAAATTGACTGATTTTACACTAAAGGCAAATTATAACCTCTCATTAATCTTAAAAAAAGTTATATTTCTGCATTGCTTATCTTACCTTTATACACAACACATTTTCTACAGGGCCTCAATTCAAACGAAAGAAAAATAAAAATCAACCATTTCATAAGCTTATATGGAAGTGTCTCGACTTGCCAATTAAATAACAGAAGCACCGACTGTACCCGCGTGTGACAGCATGTGCGTAATTCACATTTAACTCAATATTTCTTGCTGGAGCCCCAAAAGTAACACCACATGTGATAGGAATCAGAGTCCTCTCCTGATGAAGAGCTTTCCACGCTTCTAAAACAGAGCTCCACAATGCATCGGTTTAAGCTCCACAGGGATAGGATTATGAAGGTGTTTTCTAGTGACTACGAACACTGGACCTTCCCCTTCCTTATTCTGCATCTGCAAACTGATTGTGGGTTAACAGTACGGCTGGTTCGCTGCTGCTGAATGAGAATATCCAGGGTAAAAGAGGAGCAATCACTGACACACGAGCACAACGAACAGGAGAAAGCATGAATAATTCACCTTGTGGCCATTTTATACGGCAAAGATCTCAGCTCCACAGCTAACAGACTGCATATTAGATTCCAGTTTTAAAACAAGCTCAGGGTCTGTGGGGTTTACCTCGAGAGGGTAATGTTTGGATGCCGATCCCGACATTTTGTAGCAGGTTTGTCGGTGACAGCACCTTTCCTTATGCCATAATTACAGGGCCAATTTAGTCTGGCAGAGCTCAGTGAGGGGCGACGCAGGGGCTGGGGACAAGAGCTGGGAGGTGGAAGTGAGCGACAGACTATTTTCTTGGCAGCACTGAATTGAGTATCGTGTAACTGCACGCTGAGAAATCTGCACCACCACCTCTGCAGGAATAACGTGCCCTGAAACAACCTGAGGTGGCCGCAGATACTCATCGGCTGCGAGAGGGGCTCGTCTCCCATGGTGCCTCCGAAATGTCATCTTGAGAAGCCCTATGGGTGGAAGGGACACGCAGCCTCGGTGACTCCGCGACCTGGTAACCTCTCCCCCAGCTGTATTTGTGGTGAGAGCGCACCTGCACCCCCAAAGCACTGGGGACACGACTTCGCCTGTTACTCAGTCTCACAAGAATCCCTCAGGCTTTTGTTGTTACACTTGACGACATAACATAACGTTAGCGTACTGACCTCTAACTCCTTCTCATCGAATGTCTTCAGCAGATGTTGTGGGATTACTTCATTAAATCCCTTCTGTAGAGCCAGAAACTGAGCTTCAATTCCTCGTAAAAATCGCCAGTTGACATAGAGTCTGCAAGCGAGTGCAAAGTGGTTTCGTGAACAACGTATTCAAATACAATAAACCCGCAATTTACCCAGCCTGACGGGAATACACGCACCACCAGCACTGCGCTACCACTTAGCAAAAACAATACAACACTGCCAATTACTTCAAATAAGTAAAAGTTCCTCCCCACCACAGGCAATATAAAAAACTCTGGAAGATATACGGATGTACCTGACATATTCCTTTTTATTCTCCTCTGTCACAGGGATGCTTTTGCCATTGGGTTTCAGCTCATGTTGAATGATTTCCCCGTATGCATTGTGTTCTACACAAAACGTATGGTCTAAGACTCCTGTGATATCGTTCTCACTGATGGAAAAAAAAGAAAGTGACTCAGTGAAACATATTCTGCAAATCTGTAACAACCATAACATACCTGACAGACATCACAACTGAGTTTTTCAATAGCATTTCGCATTACTGCTTGGGAAAAAAGGCAAACATATATTTTTTCCCTATGTTATATTTTAAAACCATCATCAAAGTTTCAGTGTTTTATTTTAATAACATGTTGCTCTTATTAATGGGCAAAATCAATAAATTAAAATTTATGAACTGAGCACTTTACAGCTCAGGAATCATTTGTCTCCCTCGAAATCTGAATACGTTGAGCATGTTAAGCCTTTAAAGAAGCTGAATTGTGCACGAAATATGTTTCTTAGATCTACCTGAGCAGGAGATCAAAATATACTCCATTTCTTTCCAGCTGGATTTAGGAACATTATTGGGTGCCAAGCGAGACAGCGTTCTAGCACCGTGAGACAGAGCACCCGGTACTTACAGGATCCACACTAAGCTGTTGTGAAGATCGGGGTCGACCAACTCCATGTCATCCAAAGTAATCGGCTTCCCCAGCAACTGCTTATAGAAAGGCAACGTGAAGCCCCCGTCGATATAGTGTCCGTGGAACACGGCCATCCCCATGATCCGGCCCACAAAATGGAAATATGATAAGTGTTCCTAGAATTGAAAGAAGAGATTCAACCATTCAGCTAAATAAGGGCTCCAGGTTACATCTGCTGAATATGAAGTAATATCTCAGTACAGAGAAAAACAGGCAGAGTGTTTTGGTTTTGTACACAGCACATGGAGCGTATTGCTTCCAGTCCAGAAGTCTTATTACTAAGAATCAAAACACACTTAATTTCTCCCAAAGGAAACATAAATTGACATCTTACAGAAAATTAAGAACACATTTGAGAAGTTTCTTTGATCACTGCTAAAACCAAATTATCGTATTATTGCACAAATTCAGTCTCTAGCAATACTAATGTGAGAATTAGGTTCTTCAGCCGAAAACACTCTCCAGATGTGTTTAATTTCTAATCATAAAGCAATCGTGCACAGAACCCAGGTTACCGGTCATACCGGGTTGACTGCAGAGTCCGGGTTGATTTGCAGGGTGTAGATATCATCTCGGGAATATTGGAAGAGACCGTAATATGGATTCAACATCTCATGTGACAACAAGTAGAGCCACTCCCTGAAGAACACAAAATAATTCATTGTGTACTTTAGAAAAACGCATTCCTGCATCGGTAATGTCAAAATAGCATGACTTTTCAAATCTTACTTTTAAACAACGTGAAGAAAGTTATCTCTGAACATGCTTAGATAAGGCTGAAATCGACATTATTTTTTGGATGCAGTTATTCTTTTAAGAGACTACCTGAAAATATATGTTCTTCTGACATGCAATCTGTTACAGAGATAAATATAAATAAGAATAATGTAATAAGAAACAGAGGTGATAAGAGGTTGGTTCAGGACTTGAAGCGCAGGTGTAGCCAGCGGGGTTGGGGTGCAGGGGAAGACACAGACGCCACTTACCGGGCGACACCTCCGTAATCGAGACCTTCCTCCCCACGGAATTTGATCATTAGTCGTTTCCACAGGTCTTTTGGCCTCATCTTCATGACTTGCCGGTAGGACTCCTGTAAACACAGAACACTTTATCTTATTAACTGCTATTTACAGACAATAAGCTACTACTGGTTATTAGAAACAGAGTTTGGAACTCCTGAGTCCGAAGGGGATGTCATTACAGGGAATACTAATTTCCTGGATACCAACCAGTTTCTCAAATCACAGGCTTGTTACTCAGTTTCCTACAAATGTGGTAACACTTGTCAAATAAAACATACAGGGGAGAAGAACCCCCTTCTGTTAATTTGGAGAGGTATTCAGTGATCAGAACATTATGTCATTCTCATGGAACTTATTAAAAAATAATCCATGAGTAAACTCCTTTTGCATTGCATGAATGCTTGCAAATCTTGCAGCCCAAAAAGCCAACACTGGTGCTTTTACCCTGGGTTTAACACCTGTGCAAACCTCCAGGAAGCATCTTAACAACAGGAGCGTCAATGCCATCCATCCCCATAGATCTATACAATTGTGCCTCTATCAATAAAACTTCACAGAGGAAACACAAAAAGAAAGAGGGAAAACAAATGATAATTTTTTTAAAAGGAATTAAAAAAATCAAAATAAAGTCTAGTTTTTATTTCCGTCCAGTATCAGCGCCCCAGTCGTTTGCTTTGCAGAACAGAAGGGGCAGGTGTGTCTGGGACCAAACATACTCGGTTTTCAGGACAAGAACATTGTCATTTTCCCTGCTGTACAGCAGCCTTTAGTCCCTTTCCTAGCTGATCATGAACCGATCTGACTGTCTCTGACGGGAAGACCAACACCAATCTTTCTTGGCTGGAAAAACGGTGACAACTCACAGCTGTGGGTGGGGTAAAAATGCAACAGGGATGGGTGGGATGGGTGATACCGTTCTCAAAAGACAGACTGTTCTCCAGAAAAAGCCAATTAGTTATAACTGTGTTCAATCAATTCAGCAGAGTTCTGCTGAATAACGTCACAAAATAATAAGCAGATAAACCCACTGTGGGCATCTCTGGTCATTCAGAAGGCCAGGCAACTCAAAATCAGTCTGATTCTGAAACAAACACACACAATAAATACCCCACACAAACACAAACCACCACCATAACAACAAACACCAACTCAAAATCCACCAAGAACACAACCAGAATTGAGACAGATGCTCAGTAATCCAAACTCTGACAATGAACGCTATTCAATAGTAATTTTACTCAAGTCACAATAGATCAAAAATCATTAATAACTGTTTGGCTTTCACTTTGCAGCATTCCCTCCATACCAGGCATTCAAGGAAGAAGCCACACAGCATCTTCCAACACATGAAGAGCTTGGGCTGCTTCCTCAGTCCCTGCCGGTCCGTACATCTCTGGCCGCAGGGCTTTCCTCACTTTTCTTCTCCACAGTGTAGATACATCTACTTTAAGCTCACAACCACTCTTAACATCCCTTTCCTCTTCCCATTCACCACTGATGAAACTCCAGCTTTATTGCTGGGCTTCAAGATCTCATCTAACCGAATGAAAATGACCCCCCATTCCCTGAAGGGTAAGAAACAGGTCAACATTTGTGAATTACCTCAAAAATCTCTTCCCTGGAGACCTCGATGCGACAATGGCCGGCTTGAGGCTGCTGCTGGGACAGCTCCTGCCTCAGGATCTTGAGCTTCTGCACCAGGTCTCGCTTGTAGCGCGGCACCGTCAGGCACTCGGCCTCGTCCGGGAGCTGGCACAGGGACACGACCTGCGGCTGCTGCTGGTGCTGCTGGTCCTTCAGCTGGTTCTGCCGGCTGCAAACACACACACCACATTTTCTTCAGATGTTGCTTAAAGGTTAAGTCTTTGTAACTAAACTCATTTCAGTTTACTGCGATTACGCTAAAAATGTCCAGCCCCATTAAAATAAACGCAGAGAGATTTTATCCCGACTAAAGACACACGCTTCTGTCTTTCTTGGCAACTTTGCTTTAAGGGTTTGTTATTTCTATTAGAGCTACTCTAAAGTACGCTAAAGGTTACAGCACTATATAATAAGGTATTATCCACACAATTTTACTACTAAGCTGCTGACGCTGAATTTCTCAGATACCGTTTCCATATTTCCTTGTGTGTTTTGCCTTCCTCCATTTTAAAATTCGGGGATGTGCCAAACACGACGCCTCTAATCCACGGTCACCGGAGTCTGGTTTAAATGGCTTGTCTGTTTGTCCTGGCGGGCAGGCCCGTGTCCCCTGTACCTGGCCCAGTCGGGACCACAGGAATGTGGGAGTTCACGTGGAACTCACTGGCGCAGATAAACAAGGATTTCTACTACAATTCCGAGAGATTTTGTAAAGCTCACTTCTTACGAGGAAAAGTAAATTAACCGTGTTGTGGAGATGTCCTCATCTGTCGTTTCTTGTAGGCAGTAAGTGGATACTTTTTAGTGTGGCATTTCTAAATGACACGGGATAAAAGCTAAGCCTAAACCACGAGAAGAGCATCTCTGTGTGAAACACATGAGAACACCCTAAATTTACTAGATAAGTAAGAAAGGTTACAAATTCAGAATGTTTCCCAATGGGACGTTAATAAATTGGGTTTTTTTCATCATTAAAGAACAAAAAATATCAGATAGAACTGAGCGCAGTTTTAATATATTTTCAAATATGAATCTCGCTTAAAATCATTGTTCTGTCTTCTGAACTTTCTAATTCCGTAAGGACAAGCATGTGAAAATATTCCTTGTACACGCTGAGCAGAGAAGGTCATGATTATCCACTGAAGTGAGCGTATGTTCATACTACCTTTGATAGTACAAAAGACGGTTCCCTAAACACAAAGGTGCTCAACGTCAGTCTTAAAGAAAACAATCTCTAAAATTAGCATGAATTTAAGATTATGCATCAAATTAAACTCACCTAAATTATGGCAGTACTAGGAGGAGGGAAAAAACCCATCCTCCACATTAGACAAAAAATAATCAGTGCAATATCAGCTAAACAATCTGCGGTGCTTAAGGTAATTAAATCTAATTGTTTAGTATGTTTTCACAGCTGAATGCCTATGCTTGATTCTGTACAGGGCTTTAAGGATATAGTCGAGTACTTTTCAGGTGCCGTAACTATCAAAACCCATCCTAAACTCCTGGCCAACATTTCGAAACAGAACTGGGTAACAAGTTTGATTATTTTCATAACTTATAATGTCATCACTGGAAGAACAAACTGCTCTACTCAGCTCAATAGAAAAGTCAAGTATCACTGAGAGTAAACTAAAACTCTAGCACACCCCTCCCACCCAAATACTAAACCTATTTCTCAGATAATTTGCAAAATGAAGGCCTGGGGCAAACTACTTTAGGAAAAAAAAAAAGCAGCTTTCACATATCCTGTTTGGTGCAATAAAAGAATAAACACCAGGAAAGATTTATCAGGCAGCAGACTCCACTGATGACACTGTTGCTTGAATTTCTGAAATCCTTCCCTAATCAAAGACAGATGTACAAATGAAAAACTTCAGCATGCTGTAGTAGTACTTTAAAGTTTAAAGAAATGCAAAATGGTTCTGTGGTTCTGGAACTTGCAAGTCAAATTGCATTTTCCAGATGAAAAGCTACCTATGAATTTGTCCTCCGCAGTGCGTGTGCAACTGGACACTATGACCCTACTGCTATTTAAAACCAAACCTACCTGTGAAGGACAGTTTTTCCAATATAGTCCAGTTAACTGCATTTCCTACAGTTTAACAACTGCACTGTTGTAGCTAAGAGGGTCTGAAGTTTTATTTCGGGTTAAATATCAAAGTCTGAATTAATTTAATGAACTTTTCTGTTTCAAACACAAACACGCTTCTCCACTGGAAAGTATTTTTCAATATTATGTTCATTTGAAGCCACCAGTCTAAATGCAACTAAAATTACTGGTGATTTCTTTAAATCAAAAAAGAACCCAAAGCGTCTGGATGAAGTTCTGTAATATACATGTATACAACAAATGATTTCTTTAAACAAAATGCATTTTTGTCACTATTTAGACTCTGTCTAGGGTGTCAAGTTCAAATGTGTATTGGGCAGAGCTTTTAAGTATTCCACAAGAGGTATGTTAGCTCCTGGACATTACTTTCCATTCCTCCGTTTTGTCTTTGCAGTGCTTGTTCCCATTATTCTTTCCTCCAGCTTTTCTTCCCAATGATTCACTTCCTGAGAAGGTCCTTCCTCCCACTCCCCCTTGCCCAGGGCTGCTCAGCTTTATCTGCCCAACTCCTCATTGTTTCTTCCACTTCACACCTACTCAACACTTTACAGGTGTTTCCCAAGAGTATTAAAAGGTGTTAGTAGCAAAAACAATAAGAGCCAAATTCCTAAATAGCTTGGACAAACCGATAGCCATGTCTGCACCAAAAAAATGCTTGTTTGCTTTTTAGTTTCCATTTTTAGTAGAAAATCCCCCAGTGTGGAATGAGTGCCTAGGGAATAACAACAAGAGCCAGAATTCTTTCGAGTTTCCCTTCTGTTTTAAAAAGTACAGTATGAAAATGTGGTACCAAAACGCTAAGGCAGAAAAAACCCCCCACACTTCTTCTTTTATTTTACTCTTTTTGTAAAAAATATGAGTTAAATTATTTGGGTCTTATTTTGAGAACATCTCAACTGGCCTTACTCTAAAACTGAAGGGAGGAGCTGAATTATTTCTCCTTCACTCCAGGAGGATGTCTGGGCACTTGTTGAACTCAGTAGCTCATACCACTGGCTACTGAACGTGAGCTGGTACTTCGAGTAGCCCACAAGATGTATAAAGAAAAGGAAAGAAAGTGTCTCTCTTGTTGTTAGGAATAAATTATATGGGCCAATCTTTTCCACCAGACAGCACTTGCTTCCCTGCCCGCTGCCCCCAACTCCCGGCATCACAACCACATTCCTGCCTAAATGCCTCTGGAGATTTTCTTTTCCAAGAACAATCAAACCTGTCGTCTTTGCTGTGTAACCAAGTCAGTTGGTAGCGTGTTAAAGAGCGCTGCTACCATACTTTAAATGCTACTGAACTGCAAAATACAGCTTGGTATAAAACCGAGCACCCCTCAGGCGTCACTTTCTTTGCTCTGTTACGCTCAGTGTGTGCCCGAGACTTCAGACTCACTTTAAGACTAAATGCAAGTTAGCAGATAGCCGAGGATCTGTGAACTGCGTTGTCCTGTTGTTATGGTCAACAAAATAAACTCTGCCTGTTGCTGTATTTCGGATCTCCCATCCAGGAGGCAGTGGACCAAGCTCTTCACAATTGATGTTGCTAAGATCCCTGTGAAAACAAATATAAAATGAAAAATACCTCAGCATTTGGCCTCTGAGCCAAACAAGCGTAAATGTAACAGAACAATTCCATGAAGTCTGAGAAAATGTATTGTTTCAGAAACCTGAGCTGTTCGGCTGGAATCTCCACTCCCGAGGTGCAAGCCCACCAAAGAGAAAACACATCCCAGTACACATCCCATGGGGACGAAGAGTTCTTATCAAATAACCTTCATTCTTACAAACTAACTTCAGATGTTAAATTATTAAAGGTTTAAAACAAAAATAAAGGCTCTTGCCATATTTGCCAAAATGGAATCGCAGTTCTACACCAATTCTGACACAAAACATTTTAAAAACAACATTAGTCATGTAAGGAACTCTGAATCACACTTTAAAAACTCCTACAAAACAAAATCGTATTTCTGAAGTGTTATACTTTCCATGAAGAATTATGCATGGGATATGTGGGTATGGCACAGGCGGTTTTGCCCCAAAACCCCAAGCAAACAGCTCTCTAAGAAAATATCTCCAACAGAAGATGGACAATGGGTCAGCTCTGCACTGAGCGGTGCAGACATCGCTCCACGGGGTCAGGAAAACTCTGCTGAAGTAGGGAGACATGGATTCATTCCGCAGGTTCACTGAAAACAAATTTCTAGCCTTCAAAAATATACACTTAGTGATTATTTCGTGCATATAATACATATGTCAGATAGCACATGCTGCCAAGTGCGGCTGTTTTTAAAGGGGAAAGTCTTCAGACTCCCCAGCACCACAGAGCGAGGATGGAGCCGAGGGGCAGAACGGCCGAGAAGACGCGTCTGCACGGACCCGAAAGGCCAAGAAGCCACTAATGGAAACATGCGGCTCTGGGATCGAACTGCAGCTGATACTACCCAGTTCCTTATAAACCACAAACTCCATCCTCATGCAAACAGCCAAATTCAGTTCACTGCAGCATTTGTGCGGTTTCTGCCGCCACACCTTAGAGTGGCTTAGATGTCACACAAAACCATCACACCACGAGCTTAAGGATTAGATATTCATATAGTTTTTTTAGAAGAGTCTAGTTACTAGTTTTGTGTCGCAGGCTTCCCCATGCACACCTGCCAGCTGTACGGTACCCTCAAGTCTACAGATAACGCACCGAAGTATATTCTTGTGGCACAAAAGTAGCGATAAAAACAAAAGAATCGTTCAAAAATGTGGTGAAGTTCACATTTACCTTTCCTATTTGTCACGAAGCTTGTTCTTCCTAAATATACATGGCCAATTTCCCGGGTCTTGTCCCAAAGCAACTCCATTTTCACTAATGTATCTCGATAAATCTAGATTTTCTGAAGTGCTCAGGTCCTACTTTTTGTTTCATTATTTCGCAGAGTATTAAAACCTGCACTTGGCTATAATTCACATGCAAGATCCAGACACAGTGAACTATACCTGTTTTCAAACCGCCACCGTAATTCATTGTTTGATTCTCCATCTTTGTATTAAAATAACGATTTGAAGAACTACGAGACTAATTTATTTTGATGAATGACTTGTTAAGATGATATATTGGGGCCAAGAGACAGAAATATGATATCACACAGAGAAAACACTGAGTACCGCTTAAACTAATTTGGATTTGACACCTTGAAGACACTTTCATGGTTTCTTACCTAGGTACTCTTGGATCGTGCCACGTGCTAACGCCAGTCTGAGTATGCAGAAAATAGACCTGACCTTGCTGAGTCGTCCTTTGCTCTGTGAAATCAAGATAAATTAATAAGTAAGAGAAGAAAAAGCACAACACAAGAAACTCACAAAGACCCATTTCCCCAAAACTAAGGAATCAAAAGAATCTCACATTTGAGGAGAAGACACAACCCCTTTTCCCAGCGAAACCTACAATTCAAACATTTTAACTCACGTACCATATCCTTCGGGTAAATCGGGAGGAGTGTGCAAGTGCGTCCTGCTCATGTAATTCCTGTGCCGCTGTGACCGGACTCTCCTCTCCGCCAGCCGGGGATCCGACGTCTGCCCGCAGGTCGCGCCGTTTGTTCCTGTGATCGGAGTGTTCTCGTCCACGAAACAGCTCAGGGGTCGGCCCGGGCTGGAGTATTCGGATGCTGGCCTGGGGGACAAACGTGAAAATCACGTCGCTGAGTGGCCACGGGGCTACACAACGTGCTCTGTGGAGCTTTGTCTGAGGGCTCTCGGGACGGCAGAATGGAGCAGCTGACGTGTGGAGCGGGATACCCCGATAACGGGCAGAAAGATTCTGGTCTGCGCCCACTGGGTCGTCCCAGAGTAATTAGTAAACATCCTCACCTATCTTAGGGTCTGACCTGACACTTAGTATATGTTGTTGCAGGATCAAGATCATTATCAAGTGCTCGCAAGAGCAGTTCCCACCTTAAATACAGTGCTGAGCGTAAAATTTTAGATATAGATAGATATATATATACACACACACATATATACAGGTTAGGGTTAGTATCAAGGGTTTTTTATATATACACGCACACACATATATAGGTTAGGGTTAGTATCAAGGGTTATATACACACACACACACACACACACACACATACATATAGGTTAGGGTTAGTATCAAGGGTTATATATATATACACACGTACATATAGGTTAGGGTTAGTATCAAGGGTTATATATACACACACACACATACATATATATAGGTTAGGGTTAGTATCAAGGGTTATATATCTATATACACACACACATACATACATATATATAGGTTAGGGTTAGTATCAAGGGTTATATATCTATATACACACACACATACATACATATATATAGGTTAGGGTTAGTATCAAGGGTTATATATATATATATATGTGTGTATATATATATATAAATGTTATGCTCAGCACTGTATTTAAGGTGGGAGCCGCTCTTGCGAGCACTTGATATGATCTTGATCCTCCAAAATATATATATATATTTTTTGTTTGTTTTAAATAAGCAGCATACAACCCAAACGTTCTCACCTTGCCTCCATACGGTTGAGGAAGTGATCTGGCCTTGTTATTCCTTTTAGTTCTTAAAAGAAGGTTGTTGGGTGAGGATGGTGAAAAAGAACTAACTAAGATATATAATAAAAAACAGTTGCTCTCGAGAGCTCGACTGCAAGAGGAAACACTGAATTACGGGGTTTTGTATCTCAGTGCTGCTTTCAAAAGGATTTAGTGCCTGTATCTACAGAGCTATACCATAGCAGCTCTACAAGAACACAAAGATGCTAGTAGTAGGAGAGGAAAAAATTTAGAGTGATTCTTCCGAGTTAAATGTTAAGCAGAGTGAGAATCAGGATATTAGAGAAGAAAAGCATTCGGTGTTTGCAGAGTGACTCAGAACACCAAACGCCCCGACAGAGCCACTCAGAACGGCTTGTGCCCAGCGCTCCTGGTCAGCAAGAAATCCGACAGCACAACGGCCTCTTAAATAACGTCGTACCGTGTCGGTCGCTCCCACTGGGTCGTTCGCGTAATGTGATTTAAATACTGGATCCTTCCAGAAGCAGTCCTGCGCTCCTCCCACCTGCAGGTCAGACAGCGAGAGATAAGGCAATGAGTGGTATTTCCAGGAAACCAGGGCACTAAATGTTTCCAACATAAATGCCAACTCAGGAAGACTTACACTGTTATGAATCACGTTGGCTGAACGAGGTAACAGGAAACAACTGAAAGTTCAACTCAGAACTGATTTTACGTATTCTTCCCTTGGAACCAGGCATAGCATTAACAATATCCCACCTTTGCGTTCAATAACTATTTGAATTCTAATTAAATCCAAACAGCCATATAAAATAACTTCTTGAAAACACCATGTTTATTAATAATAATAATGCATTTAACTTTTTTGGACCACTGCTGCTGGTAAGAGCTTTCATAGCATCCTCATGCACTACTTGCTTTCATTAAAAAGCCACCTTCAAATAACATAACTTTTTAATTATTACTTTTGCACTCCAAAATACATGAGGCAATCCAGACAGCTCTGCAGTTACACAATTAAGCAAGTGATATTTAGACAGGGAACATTTTGAAGTGAAAACTTAAAAGCATTTTCAAGACTGTTTTTGACTTCTCCAGACTCCAAATTAACAAAAGAATGCTCTTTAGGATTTAGATGATAATTTAGGTTTTCAAATTAATAATCTGAAAAATCAGTTTCTCCTGTCTTTACCTGCCAAGAATCACATTCAGAAGGTCTGTGTTTGCTCTGAGAAAGCTGATGACAGCACCAGAACCTAAACCAGAGCATTTTTCTGTATTCGCAAAACTGGTTTAGGTGTTAATGATGTCATTAACTCTCACAGGGACAACTCGAAATGCTAAACCCAGCCTTTGGCAGGTAAATACAGCAAATGCTCAGGCTCCATTACCTCTTCCAATCGCGTTTTCCTCGCTATGGTTTACACGGAAGAAAAAGCGATGTGTTTTTGTACCCGTGTTTACCCCACGCAGCACTGCAGCAAACAGCCCGGCCCTGTGCTCGCTGCCTTGCTGCAAATCTGCTCTGTGGGTGAAGTCAGTTTGCTGGCTGTGATTTGATATTACATTTGTTTATCAGTTCTAAAATGCGAAAGACATGTTTTCTTAGACAAGTGAATTTTTTAATGCATTCACCCACATACTCCTGTTTTCCAAGAAGAGACAGGACACAGCTCAAACCATTCACTACTCCGATCAGCCTGGCTGGCTTATCTCCTGCTTCTAAATTCAAAATTGGACAATTCGAGTATGACAATAAAGATAAATTAACCTATCTGTACACCGACTTCTCATCACCACAAAAGTGTGTCGTATAAACGCTATTTATTTACATCAGAGCGATGTCAGCTTACCCGTCCGGTAAATCATTATCAAATAACCGACTGCAATCCACAACTTGTCCTCCCGTGCCTATTCGGTCTCTGGACTGAAGACTTACTATTAAAATAACAAAAGAATTATTAAAGATGTGACATCTGAATGCAAATAGGTTATATTTGAAAGAGAAATGGTACAACTTTGAGGACTAAGCTGAATGCTCTGGGTATTTTTTCCTTTCCACAAATCAAAGAAAGTTCTACAGAAACAGCGTATGTTCTCACACACAGAGTCCTCTATGTGTTTCTTCAAGCTTGAAGAATACAAACGCAAGTTAAGGCAGAAAAAGAAGCAAAGTGTGAAGCTGTCATTACTTGGTAGGACAGATGGACACGGGAGCTGCAGCAGGTGGGAGCCGGTGCTGGGCTCGCGCTGCGAATGGGAAAACCACTCAGAGAAAGGCCTAAAATAAGAAATTCCCCTGTGTTTTTGACTCCTCCTTGTGTATTTTGTGTGTGCGTGGGATTCAACACGCACATACACAACAAACCAGGCAAAACCAAACTGCTAGAAGCACTACACGCTTGGTTTATTGGCTACTTTCAAACACCAGGGGTAAGAAGTTCAATGCAACTCTCCCACCAAGCAGCGCTCAGCATCCTCAACAGCCCTTGCAGCCCTCAGCACAACTGTATAACTTCTTTTTTTAATTTGATTTTTACACGTTTCATTGTAATGGATATTTATGCCTGAAGCTTTTGTACTACAGTTATGAAAACAAAGGTTTTTTGGGGGGCAGTTTTTGTTCCCAGTATCATAATTTGCAAGTGTCCAATCTGATAATTTATGACACTTGTGTTCCTGTGGGGTTGGGGTTTTTCTTTTTTAATGTTTTGGTTTGCCTTTAACAATTAAAATGATTACTTAAAACGCTAGATACGTGCTGTGGCACACACTTCTTGAGGTGGCACAACTGTACCTCTGGACTATTTCCTTCAAGTCCTACGAAGTGAAACAAACTCACAGCCCTTCATGTGGACACAATCAAACCTTTGTCAACATCACAAAGTTACAAAAAGATGTAGTAGTCCTGGCAATTTTTGCCAGAGAGTACAAGGTTCCAACAACAACAATAACAACGTGTTTGGAAGCTCAGGATTTCGGGCCTGCAAAAGATCAACCCAGGGAGCCCTGGGTTTGATTTCGTGTTTGATTTATCCTAATCAATATTAACTCCTAGTTTTCCACAAACACTAATGATACAAAGCAACTTCTTACAGTAAAAGACACCTTAGGTCATCTACGATTTTGTTTTGGTTGAAATTAAGCTTATTTATTCCGCAACAAGCCCACACAGTACAAGTTCACATTGTTGCGCGTCGGCAAGGTTTGGCAAGCAATACACACAGACAAAAATGAAACTAAACAAATTACCTCCTCTTTGCCTATGTGAGGACCAAAATTTGTGCAGGGCTTCATTTTGTAATGAGCAAGCACTCATTTCTTCTGCACCGCCACATCAGAAAGAAAATGGTGGCACAGAAGAGAGCTGCAAGATTAAGACACAGTTCAGGTGCCCTTTGCATCCACTGCTCATGAGCATCCCCTGTTCTGCCCCCCTTCAAGATAACCCCAGGTATGTCAGGTAAAGATCCCCTTGCTCCCCATCCCAAATCATCAAGGCACACCCACTGTGCACTTGATTTCCAAGGTTATCACCTGCTGAAGGGATCAATTACATTTTAACATTGTTTTCCAGCCTTGCATAGCCTCTTAATTTAAGCCAGTTTATCATTAGAAGGACTGAGAGTGTATTTATAACTTATTCTATCTTACTTATTTTTAATCAAGGTTTCTCCACCAGGTAACTACTGCAGCGGAATTAACAAGTTTTATTCAGGCTTATTCAGCCATTCAACAAAACTGCAGCAGTGAAGAAAGATTATAACATAAGGAGATTAATAACAACAATTTGAATTTAAAAAGAGACAGGAGTCTCTGGAATCTTACCAAGGATACGTTACGTTAAAACACAGGCCTGACTGAGGAAACCTGACCTTTCTGATGATAAGAGCCCAAAGCAGAACACGCAGGTTTGTTCTCGGGCTCTGCTCTAACATGCCGAGCTGTGTGTTTTCAAGGTTTGGTGGACGATCCGGCAGCTCCTGCTCCTTCGGGGCAGCCCCAGCAGCACGCCAAGGGAGTTCTGGCTACGCCGCTTCTCATCATCATGTCAGGTCGAGCCAACTGGTCAGCCTGGTTTATGCCCACAACTAGTTATTCCTGACAACTAGCTATCTCTGAAGGGTATTTACAATGCTCACATCGCATGGTGTTTGCCCCAAGGCTTCCCATCTGGTGGCCCAATAGCCTTGAGACCTTTCTGCTTTGGGGGGGTGTGTTTTTATTTTATTTTATTTTATTTTTTCCTTGTTTTCCTAGAATTCTCAGGTCATGCTGACAGGGCACACTGTGCAGGGCAGCAGGAGAGCACAGCATGGATGATCAGAGGACCAGCCTACTGGAGCAATACCAAAAAGCAACCCAAACCGACAACATAAGCACCCTAGAAAGACAACTGGTTTACCCTACACCCTTCTGCCCAAGCTCACACGGAAAATGTGATGTTCAAGAATGATCCAAAGTGTCGGCAACGCACTTAACTCCACATTTCTACCGTCATTTGACTCTCCCGTGCTCTTAACACTGAGCAAACACTTGCAGATCAGACGCCAGACAGATGGTTAAAGCAACATAAAGAGGTAAAGTCCCAGGTATTATTCAACAGAGCACTCTGAGGAAAGCAAACAAATGCACTGAAGCCCTTATTTGCTGACTGATATTTCAACAGTTTTACCTGGCTGACAAAACAAGAATGCTGCTTGCATATTATTTGAACAAGGAATTGAACACAAAACCCAGCATGCAAATTCACTTTTTCCCTCATGTCCAAATATTCTCATTAACATCTTGCCCTAAAAATAAAGACCTCCTCATCCTCACCAAATTTTTTTTATGTCAGTGACCTACTAGAAATGTTGCCATCTGAAACAACTTACAGTGCACCAAAAAGAGTGTTTTGCAGTTGTTTGTGGACACTTGTTTTTCAGTTTGCCAGCTTCTTTCTAATTCTTAAGTTATTTAAGGTTTATGAGTCAGGAGAATGACAAAGCACAGCTACTGAGACTGGTGACAGACTTGTTAATAACCTCTGAAAACACAAAAGTCATCCCAACTCGCTCCTGTTACAGCAAGATGTTCTACTCTTCCGCAGAACCTACAAGAAGTAGATTTGCTGGAGCTCTCAACGGCCAAGAAATTTGCAGTCAGTTTTCACAGGGACTTCAGGCTCCAACTCTCACCATTCTTTACAGTGCAATTAAAAACTTTCTAAATAACTTTTGTGTTACTTACAGTGTTTTCTGTTCAAACGCTTATAATAAAATTTGGGAGTTTTTGTTTTTGCCTTTTTTTTAATAATTTATTTCTATTGTCTACATACACACTTGTAGCTTGAGGTCCAGATGGCTCTGGCACTAGACACTGAATTTGGGAAAAAACAATTCAATGCAGAAAAAACTAACATCTAGGAAGGGTTCTCCTATAGTTACTATTTAGCTCTAAGAGAACTAAAAGATATAAAACCCCTTACTTACCTACTATCTGTCCTCTGACAGTATCATTGTCATTTGGCCCAAGCTTGCACAGATCCAATCTCTGATCTACGAAACAAAGGCACAAAGCATAAGTCACACAGTATTTCGTTACCTTTGAAAAGCACATTGAAGTACCATCAAAATGAAATTCAGGCTACTGTAAGCTAGTTAAGACTTCAAGAGATGAGGGAAGGAAGGAAAACTACAAATCCTCAGCCAAGAATCCATTTTTCATTATTTTAAATCAGAAGACAAGACTGGACAACTTTTGCTTTAACATTTTCCTACTTCACCAAGCTCCTTTGATAAATTGGAAATTAAATTATCCTAGATTGGATGTCTACAGTGATTGCAAGTAGTGTTTTGAATTTCCTTTGTGAAGAACAGCCACTGTCAGAACGCACTCCCAGTTCAATCACCCCACCGGTGCAGCACAGACCCACATTCCGCACTAAACAGGGACAACTGCATAAAACCAAGCAAAGCGTAACGCACTGAAGCATTGATCTAGTGACAAATATTTAAAAATGAGAACTTCAGTTATGCCTTTATCGCCGAGGAACCTGCTGTTGAAGGTAAAATCACAATGCTTCCCTACCAGCACGTCACTTTTTTCATTATCCGCAGAGTCAAGTACTACTTTTCCATCAGAGCACTGCCAAATTTTGTTAGAAGAAAACAGCGCCCACGAGGATAATGAGAAACAAGCATCCTACATGTTAATTAACTTCTGAAAAAGTAAATATGAAGTGCTCAAAGTGTTAGAAAGCTCTTAATACCTTATGACAAAATTTACTAATTAATTTTGAAGGCACGTTAACTTTTAAGCTACGAATTTGACTTCAAGATACATTCACCCTTTTGTTTACCCCTTAAGACTTGCAATTTTGAAGGTAATAGATAATTTGAAGGTAATAAGAATCTGTCTTCCTTGGGAACTGCAACACAGTTCAGGACTGACGATCCCCAGCCAGGCTGTGGCACTGAAGTGACCACTCTCTGGAGTCGAAAAACCAACAAGAAGCTATTCCCATTTCAAGCTATTTGTGCTGTCCTTAGCCACAAAACACCATTACAAACGACCAAACCAAGTGGAATAGATGAGCTTATAAAAAACAACAAAACCCCCAATGAACTGTCATTCTTCAAAAATCAGTGCATGAAAGTTTGGTCTGAAAGAGAAGAAACTGAGTCTTTAGCTTACTTACAACCAGTGTCTTTAAGGCGGTTGATTGCGTTGGAAAGAAGTCTCACACAACCCAGAAAACCAGCTCCCTGCTTTTTATGGATTTTCTTGTGATTCCACACGCTGATTGTTATTGAATCCGACTTCCCAATGTATCTGAAAAACGTAGAGAAGCAGCACTGTGAGTGGCACTTACTGAATATTTTGAAGACGCTCCAGAAATCACCTTGGGGGAAAAAAAAGGATTATCAACCATCGCATTAAAAATTTAGCATACCCTATATCGGCAAGAGAGAGTAAGCTAATGAATCTTTAGGAAGCTAATTTACTATTGAGAAAGCTTCCGAAAGGTCCTGTTTGCAATATACGTTACATAGTACGAATGCGAGCGGTTACGAAACATTCCCAGGGTATTTTAGCAGAGATGGGGCACCACGTTCCCCATCTGACCCGCTCCCTCCTCGCAGCGTCACCACGCAAGGCTTTGCAAAGCCCAGATCTGCGTTTCACAAACCTGGGGAAACCTGGACACTACTTGCTTTTTGCTCTTTTATTTTTGCTATTTTTTGTTCGAAGCTCTGCTCTTCAGAAGCAATTACTTCATGAACTGGTCTTTGTTTTCAAAGCTTTCAGAGGACGATTTCAAAACGCCCAAGATAAATCAGTTATTGCCAATACTGAATTATTATAGTTATTTCAAGTTGAGGAAAACGGATTTGGAACTATGGCTTAGATCCCAAGAACTGCTTGTAGCTCTCCCTTCCCAGACCACAAATTCTGGCCTTCTGCAGTTTAGTTCCAAGTGCTTTTTTATTTGTTTTTGAAGGAAAACTGATCAAACAAACTCAACCAATGCCTAAATACATCTCCCCCACTAAGTCTTTATCAGCTTTAAAGCATCTTGATATTTTCATAAGGATACAAATGATACTGTCAAGGTTGGCAAACCAAACAATTGAACTGTCATGGCTCCAATTGCAGCTGGGATCAGGTAAGTTCTCAATTAGCACTTCTCTCATGTTTCCTTTCCCAAAAAGCCGAACTTTGACCGCCTCTTTTTCCCACTTGCAGACTGACCCAAGCAGACAGACAAGCCCACCCGTAGGCACAGACCCACGAGCACGGTTCAAAATGACCTGTGCACATTGAAAAAGCAAAACAAACCGCACACTTCACACGCACCCCCCAAAAAAACCCCAAGTTTTTTTGAATAGGAAACTGAATTGCATAACATAGGTCAGATTTTTGGCCTCACAACCTTGACAATGCCAATTTTGCATAAAGAAACGAGAGATGAAGATGGGTATTCACGTGCACAGTCGCAGTCTACAATGTTTATGTACTTAAAATAAATTCTTATGAGAACAAGTTAGGTGCACTTAAAAATAGAGACTTATCAGGACCTGTCTTGAATTTTCCACTTTTCCTTGTTGCTTTAAAAAAGTCAAAGGTATATGGTTAAACACAATTTCATAACACAACAGTTTGAATAATATGTAGAACAGCTGAATATACAACAGAGGTTCCAAGAATTACTGTAACATTGCGGGGTGAGGTTCTCGTGGGGAGACACAGACACTGACCCATCCACCCCAAACAGGGGAGGACTTTATATTCCTGCTCTGATTTTCGCACCAGAAAACCCGGCCATTCACGCATTTAAAGGAAATAAGCAAGACAAGCTGCATTTTCCAAATTAAAATGTCTTTTTTTCCCAGAGGAAGCAAAGAAATAGTTCAGTAACTGCAAGCTGGCTTCATAGCAAAATGCTTCATCTGTATTTCTGCACAATTTCAGGCACGAAAATACATGGCTGCATTTAGAGAGTGACGGTACGACAAGTTGACATTTCCAATTCATTTGGTGGATAAGTTACATTTGTTTTACATCATCTGGCAATAAAGTTCCAACATAAAAGCCTGAGCTAGGAATTTTATTTGTTATTAAAAAAGAATGTTCCAAAAAGTAAAGCGAAGAAGTTTAAAAACAACAAAAAAGGGCACACACCATTTTGGTGGATGTTTCTTTCTTCCTCCTCATAATTAAAGTTCTTGGACCTTTTAATTTGTCTTAAGCTCTACCCTACCAGCAATATCTACTTCACAGCTTCAGTACTTCAGAGATAACAGGATTAGTATTAATGAAGTGGAAACCTGGAAATTCAATTTCCGTATACATTATGTTAACTCCCATGTTTCCTGAATCTGTAAAATTAGGGCTCTAGATAAGACTTGGATGTTTGGAAATTTTAAGAAAAATGCCTAAATACTTCCACTACTAAACAAAAATCAAGTACATGACACACTAGAAACCTCTAAAAGCCCAACGTGCTTGAGCTGGAATGGCCAGATCTGCTGATATGGGCCAAACACAACGCAGAAACGCTTTCACCCTAAAGGCAAAAGGGACCAGCTTCAAACTGGTCTAAACAGCCACGTCAAGAAGGCAAAGTTGCTGTAAGAGCTGTTTGAGGGCTCTTTGGGAGTCTAAGCTAGGATGGGATTGTCTAAACCAGCACCAAGCAGACCTGTTGCCTTTTTTCCCCCTGAGAAAAATCCGGGATTGTTAGTAATAACTTGGAAAAGCAGAGTTGGAGGGTTGGGGGAGAAGGTGATTCTGGCAGCGCAGTGCAGAACGTGAAGGCACCAAACAGCACCAGAACCTGCAGCGAGGAGGTTTTGGGAAGAGGAGCAGCTGCACAAGTTGGGTGAGGTTACATTTGAGAGGTAAAACAAAGGAGAGCAACCAGTCCATGCTGAGCCCGGGGATGTGATGGGCACAAAGATGGGACCAGGACTAGGTTTTGGATGTGAGGAGGTCTGTAAATGTGTTAAGTTTGGTCATTCAAAGCTCTGAGGACACGTCTGAACAATAGGGAAAACACAAACAAGGCTGCAAATAAGGAAGGGGAATACATCCAGGGCAAGCGTGATATTTTACTGACATTAAACTGCATCCAGACTGCAACTATTTGGCAATTTCTCTCTGGAAAGCCTCCCGGATTCTGCCCCCTGCTACACACACCCATCTGGGCTGAAGAACCTAAGCGACTAACTCAACTGCTCCCTTTCACGCTAAGTCTGAATTAAGAACCACGTAAGGCAAAAGCAAACCCTTTTTTGTTCTTTATAACACTGCAAAAGTCTCTTCAAAAAAAATCTTATACCACAGAATATCTATTATGCTGAATCAGGTTAGCAAGCCACAAAATTCCCTTGGAATTAGCAACTTAATTGAGACATCATTGCATAAATACATCACAACAGATTCATCCTCCTGTGACATTTGCATATGCCATCACATGATATATGAGACTGTTAATTAGCAGCAGTGTCAACCTGTTATATGAATTCCAGGCTGGGGACACTTCAATCTGCCCAGTGCAGCCAAGAGGCAGCCTGACAGCACGTAAGTCTATTACAGTTATTTAAAACCCAACCCAAATCCTCATGCAGGGTGCTGCAGGCATCACCAGAAAACCAAAGGCAGCGCTCAGATTTTCAGGGAAATGAGAAAGTGGTATTTTTATACATGTATTTTTTCCTCAAGCTAAAAAACTCCAGGATATTTTCCCAAACTGTAAATAGGACAGTATTACAAACATCTGATAATTTCTGTGTACTTTAGAGGATGTCACTTCAAACCTTTGGTTATCACGGTTACCACCTACAGGTCATAATGCTGATTCCATTTGGGATCAAGTGTATTCTTCACAGTATCTGTAGAATGGCATTGGCCAGATCCGTCCACCACAACCTTAGCGAATGGATCAGGAAGTCCTAAGAGGAGGAAAAGAAAAGGAGTTTAGCAAATGGATCTGGAGGCTTGAAAGTCCTGTGCCATTCCTTTTTTTTTTTTTTTAAATATATTTTATTTGAAGTTGCCTTTTACTCATAAATGAGAGCCATATTTAATGAATGGAAAGAACATGACAAATTAAGCACAGGAAACGGCTAAATTAGCAATTTATTTCACTGATACAGACCAAAAAGTTGTGTAAGTAAAATACATTGGGGAAAAACAAAAAATCTGAACTCCTTAATCTTCCTAATTCAGGATTGAGTAAACTCTCAGCATACAAATAACTCAGCAAAAGGCAGAGAAAACAGATTTACATTCTTCCTATTTTTAAGATGAACTATTGCCACTATTTCTCTTGTTATTGGTATTACAGTAAATCACCTGTAACGTGTTCTTCTTGCTTTTGCGGTCCACTTTTTTATTTTTTCCTGCTAGTTTTCTATGTCATTTTCTGCCAGTTTAGTACAGCGGAAGCACCGAACACAGCTTGACTTGATCAACAAATATCGGCTCAAAGATGGTGCTGGGCTACGCAGCTGAGGATGGGGAAGGCGGAAGAGAAGAGCGGCCAACAATGAGCTTTACTGCACCTGCTCCTCCAACCAGCCCATCAACTGACACACAATGCTGCATCGTTCCTTCTCCAAGATATTTGCTAATTCAGGTCTGATCTCTGGAAGCTTTCGTGCTCCCAGCCGGCAGGCGGGTGATGTTTGCGGCCTACGCAGCCAATAACAGCCCTTCCGCCTCCTTCATCCACCTCTTAGCACTCCTTTCAAGACCTTATTAAAATTAATTAAAATATAATTTCAGAGTAGGTATTATGGCGGTTATTAATAATTAGGATACATGTCTGTCTGCTGGACAAAAAGTTCTTCTATGAAAAACATTTTAATAAATGTGGCACTAATTGAAAAACATGTAATTTGCCTGAGAGAGTAAATTTGTTTCCCATTCCCATCAAAAACAGTGTGTCAGTGTTTTAATTAGTATTATGCATCTGTGATGAGTGTCACCTAAGAAAGAATTAGAAGCCCTGAAATAAAATAGTGTGAAAACATCAAAGCCCACAGTTCCCTTAATGCAAATATCTTAATACAATGACCACGTGTAAACATTGACGTATAGAACCTGTACAATAATTACCCCATCTATAAACATACAAAACTTCAACAGCTACTTACGGAAAAAATCCTTTTTCACCAAGTTTTTTGCGCACAGTACTGTAAGAAAAACAGAAATACAAAATTAAGTTACCGATTCCCAACGGAAGGAAAAACAAAGTTATGTTACCTGTTGAGCATTCCAGCAAAAGGATCCTTCCTCATTAGAAAATAGTGCAAAAATAGGCTTTTCTGTTATCCTGCCTGGAAACTGAATAGAAGTTTCTACCTGAAAAACATTTGGGTGGAGAGGACTGACTTCTAAGGGCAGAGTTCTGATGGCTCCTAAGATAGGTTTTATCTCTAGAAGCTGATAATTGTTTCAGGCTTTTTTGTTTAAATTAAAAGGGAGGAATATTTGCATTTGTCAACTAAAAATAAGACAGGGAAAACAATCTCACATGAGAAGAAACTAAAAATAAATAAGTCAATAAATAAGTGAAAAATGTCAAAGGGACAGCTTTTCTATAAAGATGCCAAGGTACACACAGAAGACTTCTCCTCACAACATGCACCACTGTTCAACTCTAGCCATGTACTTGATAACAACTTAAAAGACACTTAAACACATAATAAGAGAAACTCAGAAAAATGCTTCAGCAGTTCCTTAAGATTTTATTACACCAAGAACATCCTCAGCCCCAGTTGTCAACAGGCACCACTCGCCCAGGAGCCAAAAGAGGTTATTGCTCATCCTCCACCTAGTGGGGAAAACTGTCAAGTAAAATACAGGCTTGTATAGATTGCCATTTTCTAAAGTATCTCAAAAATGTGTAATTATTTGCACAATTTCACCCACTACAAGCAACGGGAATTGCCAAGTGAAGCTGAAGGCTTTAAATCCAATAGTGAAGTCAAAATTCATCTACAGCACAGTGAGCCATACAGTGTGTTCCTGAAATTGTATAACGTCCAAAACAAAAGAGGTTTGACTAATCTTTTGAGAGAGAAATTGCAAGCTTAACTAATTATAAATGCTTCTTTTCAAAATATTAAGCAGGTCTGCCAGTGCAATTTAACCAAATTCTCGTTTTTATAAGATTGGGCACACGTACAAGACGCAGACTAATAACCGTTTCCCCAGCAATTAGCCATGAGTGAACAAACTAATATTTTTGGCTCAGGATTTTCCTCTCTAGTAACCACATTTAAGGAAAGTCAGATGTCAACCCACTCCGGCTTTGTTGAGTTAACAGAACAGGAGAGATGCTGAAAAACCTTCCATTCACAACTCCCTCTCTGCCAGGTATTTCTAGGTGAAAAAGCCCGGGTCTCTGGAGCAGCAGCTCAATTCTAACCAGAACAATCTACCCCAAGACTTTGTTTTTTGGACAGAACTTTCCCCACTGGTGGGAAAAGTACCAGAATTTACGCTTTGCTTTTCCAACAGTTTCAACACCACATTAAACCCTATTCTGGATATTCTGATAACCAACTGATTAATAGCTCCTTGAGAATAAAAACTCCGGAAGTTTGGTTTCCTATGGATTTATGACTGGATGCTGTAGCTTTTCCTCTCTTTTCTTTTGGCGCTGGAGGGGTGTTCAGACGGACCCCCCCCTCCATCCTTCAGGTCACTGCTGGGGTCTCCTCTTCATCCAGGCAACCATTCTCATAAAACTCATGGGACTTAATTATCTCAGAGGCCTCGGTCTACGTAAAATCGGAGCCAAAGATTTGAAAACCAGAAAGAGCCACAACAAGATTTCTTTTTCATAGAGATTTTCGTTTTCAAAGCCAAGTTAAAATGATGATGGTTCTGGACCCAAACCCATCACCAGATCCACGTGGTTGCACCATTAATAGACCCTCTAGAGTCACAAGGGTGCTGAAGAAGCTGTTATCTGTATGTGCTTCTTTTAAAACATTTTACATTATTTTTAAATTAAAAAGTTAAGCTATTTTTACTTGCACTGAAGGTTTAGAATACAAACCAGTGTCTGCATATATGGACATTGGTTTGAAAATAAAAAAAGGAGGAAGCAAGGTACATTAAGTGCATCATCAAGACATTAATGGCTCCTAGTGCACATATGTAGATGAAGTATTTATTGCAAAGCATCAATGAGTCAGAGGACAGCTATGTTTTGTATTTATTGCAGACTTCCTGGGTAGTCTGCAGAAAAGAGAACATTAATTTTCCAAAATGAAGGAACAATATATACACGCCAAGACAAACACGCTCATCAGTTTTACATACTATACATTCATTAAATATCTCCTTATCGTGCCTTACGATCTCATCCTAACATACGCTACTCAGGTCAGTTCACAGAAACACGAAGAGAGCCCAATATTCTAAGCTACCCCATCTCTTTCCATGACTCCTCTGCTACGCACAGTTCTCAAATACTCAAAAATAGGAATTAAGTGAATCATGTTTGCCAGTTTCCTTTTTCTGATTTATTACTGCAGTGACTGACAAAGAACCGCTTACTGAAAATAATTTAACTCTCGCAAGTAAATGCAGCATATTTAATATCCCCAAACTCCTGTAATCTAATTTATGTGTTAGCTATTAAAATTCACATGCAATTATAGAGGGGAATGAAACAACTGGTTGAACGCACAAAAAACCTGAAAGGAACTATGATTACTGAAAATTTGAATTTTATAGAAAGACATTTTTATCACTTTCTGAACTCTTTTTGCTAGCTACTGAAGAACTCGTTACAACTGCTTTTTAATTTGGAATGATTTTCACAGAAAATTCAACTTTTTATGACGTCGAAGTGTTGTTATAGAAGGTATCCTATCCTATCCTATCCTAACATTACCACTGTTCTATATAAGTATTCTTGAAGTACGTTTATTTTGGAATAGCAAGTGTGTGTGTAACACAAGCTCTCCGTGCTTAAAGGGAAGAAGAACACGAACAACATGGAGAGAACCACTGGAGGAAGCTGCAATGAAATAGAGTAAAAAGTGATAAAGATCTTTGAGGTGTGGCAGAATCACCACGTTAGATATGATCTGAGCCTGCACTGATCCTATTCACCTGCAATGGCTGGATAATAGGTTTACACCACTTATTAAAGCAACATTAAGAAAAGAAAATGTTATCTGGATTTAAGGAACTTGGAGGTTTAAGGGCAGCGATCTTGTGTTCAACCCTCATGGTATTTCCAACCTGTATAAAACTGTTTAAACAATCTATATCAAATTGTTTATAGCCACTGTTCACCACGTTCCTTCATACCTGCAAACCAGCGATAATACTCCTTTGTCTCACAGGTACATTTTAGTGTTATGTTACCTGTATGTTCGTACACTCTCATCTACCTGTTATAATGTGTCTCTTGATTTATGACATTATGAGGTTTAAACGTGTTTGCACCCAGCAACGTGAGGCACTAGTATCTCACAGCTATAGCTGTAGATTATCACAATAGAAATACATTGTTTTTTAAATTTCTGTATTAAAAATACACCTTTCTTAAGGAAATAATTTTTAAATGTGTATATTGGAAAGACAGGGAAAGATCCAGGAAGACAGGTAAGAAAAGAAGCAGCAATCCCAATGTCAGTGGAAGCAGATGAACACATAATCAATGCACTGAAAACGCAGCAGGTGATGGAGCGAGAAAACAACCCTGTCCCTCATGTTGGACACGCTGAGCACCCAGCGCTGAGGCTGTGGGGAAGGGGAGGACTGAGTCCAGACCTAGGACTATGTTTACTCATCTTCTGACTTTTCGCTTGTCATCACTGGAGAAAAACTAGTTCAGCCTTCTGAATCCAACCAGCAGTCGTAACATTGGAATCCCTGTTGTTTTTGGGGGGGTTTGTGGGTGTTTTTTAAGGCTTTTTCTCCCAGTAAAAATTGCTTGTTCAGAACATAGAACACACGGCATAGCGAGCAGAAGGACAGCCTGCCTATCCATTCTTACCACAACAGTTCATTTTGAAGACAAGTCCTTCTTCCCCCTACAGAAACACCATCTTTTAACGAAAGCCATTAGCACTGCTTTTTGTGATCGCATCCCAGTTGTTTGCATGTAATACGCGGCGCAACACAATCATTCAAATAAGTCCCAGCTGTAGAAACACAATGCGGTGCTGTTGCTAATGTGTGTTGTGCTGATAATGAATGGCCGTCTATGCTTTAATCTGAATAAAGCTCCCAACTGCTCTGTCTGTCCTTGCCAAAAATTCCCCTTCCTCCTCCAGACTGTGGTTGCATTCCAATTACTCTGCTGATTGGAATGAGCCTGTTTGGGGGAGGGAGACGCATGAACACACCCCCACCCTCCTCGCCTTCCGATGGGCGCCCCTGGGACCCAGGAATTGTTTGGGGTGTTCCCAACCTAGGGCTGACATGACAGACTTTTCTCCGCGTTGCACAAAACTCTTAGTAAATTTATGTATTTGTTTTAGAAACAGACATTTGCGCCAAGCAAACAGCGCACCGGGCACAGGTTCCAGCAGGAGAGCTCCGTACTTTAAACATTTCTAACAAATTCCTACTGTTTTCTTCCATTGTTGGCACGCTACCCAGAAACTTACATTTTTCTACTTGCGTTCCCTCCTTGGATTTGCCTAAATTCCCACATGGAAAGATATAAACCAGGAGGTCTCCAACTAGTCATTGAACAAAGGGCTGTAAATAACACCATACACGTCTGCAAATACAGCTGCCGAGGTAGGAACTTTCTCAATTAAGGATTTGAAATAAAACTGTTTATCCCAACTACTCACATCAAATTTTATTTTACAATTAATCTGAGGAATTTTTAGCTTTCATTTCCTTTGAAACATTTTTTTTTTCCTGCAGATGAACAAGTGACAGAACGTGATGATTAACTAAGAATTTACTTTCTGTTAATGAAATTCATGCATTTTAGAAAACTGCCATTGATTACTGGCCAAGAAGAGACGCACAGCTACACCTAACAAATAGATATTTTACAGGTGCATAGGGATTTTGAGTGAAGAAGGTATTGAAACACCAATGGGTAGGGCTGGAGCAGCTGACCATTATTCCACCCATGATCGCAGATCGTTTCTGGAGCGTTTCACATTGCACCCAACAATAAAGACTAAAGACACTGCAGCTGTTCCTCTGTCATATCAGGTCTGGCAATCATTTGGACACAAGGTAGATCAGGAAACTGAACTGGCTTAACGGAAAATTCACCTTCTGTGGAGCTGGATTAGTCGGCCATGGGCTCCCGCAGCTGCAGTGACACCGTCCCCAGCTCTAATGCAAAGGATCCATAATGGTGAGGCTCTTCAGCTCAGAAACCAAACAACACACCCACCCCTCACAACATTTTCATTTGAATTCACACTGCTCTTTTTTCCTTCTATCTGTTTTGCAGCTCCAGACATTCATTTAACAATTTATTTTTATTTCTATTTGCCATCAGGGTACCAAAATAACTCCCTAACACCCTTTGGGTTTTCAGAGACACAATCTTAACCCGAAACATTTGGGTGGAGTTTAATTTGCTATTTCCCAAAGCACACTCAGAAGCACAGAATTAAAGCACTGCAAAAAAGCATTTCTCTTGCAAGTATACACACAACTGCTTTCAGGCTGCTCTATTTTACTTACTATTGACAGCTGCTCTTTCCGAGCCTCACAAAGCACCAGAAATTTAGAATAACCCAATGAGCTCTAAACTGGAGTTAGTACAAAATACGTAAGGGCCAGCACACTCTTCTTAAAAAAGGTCTAATTATTTTCCCCAGTACTTTACCTGAATTTCACTGCTACTCTAATTAAATCACCAACATCATCTTCTGGAGTCGTGAGCGAGCTGAAAGAGTCACCAGTCACTCCAGTGCCTTTTCTTTTGCTGGGATCAGTGCAGAGCCAGCACATGCGGAGATGAAGGTGCCACACGGGGCACAGGGACGCCCAGTTCACCCAAGGACACCAGACAATGGATGCCGATTTCAGACGTATCCTGCCGGATCAGATTAAATGTAAATACTCCCCGCCATCCCCTAGATCCGTGGGTCTGCAGTGGGGAAGCTCAGTGCGAGCGTTGCCTTCTGGAGCAGCCAAACCTCAAACCACCTGGGTATCATCTTCTGATGTGAATTAGGAAATACAGAACCCGATCCCTTCTGCCCCAGAGCTACGGGAGCCGGGACACCGTGGAAGGGACGGGAACTTCTCTGCCATACTCGTACAGTTTGTACCGCTAGGAAACTCATTTCCAATTATCTTTCAGAATTATGAATCTAATCCAAATCTAATGTAGATTTAGAATCATGTACCGATTCTAACTGTCTTACTTGGACAATAGAAGGACTCAGAAGTCCTGATGAATGTTTAAAGTGCTATTAAATACCAACCCACCAGGTTGGAAAAAACCCCACCACATTCATCACTAGCTCCAAGTGGCATATAAAAGCATTATTGGTAGGTTGATATCCAAATATAAGGCAGATAGCTTTTAAATAAACTATTTGACAAGACATATTAGGATACCCTTAGTATCAGAAAAAGACTTTTACCAAGATTTTCCTTCAGTAATTGTTAAAATTCTAAATTGTCCCATAAACAACATTTCTGCAAGTTCAACACAAGCCAGACACTAAATCCTTAATGCACTGCGTGTGAAATGAAACTCTGTGTCCGAACAAAACAGAATTATTCCTCAGCAACTAAACAAACAAAACCACAAGAACTTCCACTCAGACACCAAACAGCTATATGGATTATCCAGAAGTCAAATATGTCCTAATAATGTCCTAATACTTCGAATCACTGCAAAACACACCAGAAACTAACACAGTAACTACGTTTTTCCTTCCAATAGACTCGCTGTATTAAATTCTGCCTATAGGGTTGCGCTTTGACTGGTTTTTCAATCCTAGACCCACATTTCTTGCGTGTAATATAACTCATTGAGAAATGGAAGTAACATTAATAGAGACGCATCGCATCACCCAATACAGACAGCTAAAGCCAATAAATCATTCATCTCCCGCAATAATAAATTCTGGGACAGAGTCTCCAAGGCTATTTTAAATTCCCGTTAGGGGGGAACAACATGACAGCGACTGGAGACTCCGACCGTCTGTGCCGGGACGTCTGAGCGACTCGTGGACGTGGCCAGATGGAGCCTGCCCACATTTGCCATGTTTAGACTCCTGTTTTAACATCACCACGTCTACTTCACAGTATTGTTTTACTGCAAACAAAAGGCTTCCTTTTCCACTTCTCCTCCCTTATTCCACTCCAGGCCAAAAGTAAAACAAAACAAAAAATCCCACCCTCCCACCCCACACCATTGAATTCTTCCTTGGAGCGGCTAACGCATTCACATTTCCTAGATCCATTTGGCGATGGGCTCGCTGCCACACACGTCACCAGCTCTATTCATGTGTCCGGTTTATTTGATACGCTTGTCAAGTGCTGAAGGAAAGAAA
The DNA here is from genome assembly GCF_037038585.1 of Patagioenas fasciata. Taxonomy (NCBI): domain Eukaryota; kingdom Metazoa; phylum Chordata; class Aves; order Columbiformes; family Columbidae; genus Patagioenas; species Patagioenas fasciata. The sequence continues at coordinate 3,407,457 of NC_092537.1, read as the reverse complement.
TTCTGCTGCCACTTTGGCCACGAAGGTAGCGACCCCTCCCCGGGCATCACAGATCTCACCATGAACACACAAGCCGCTTTTATAGAGATTCATCTTTGAACCAGTGCAACTGAATCTGGAGATGCAAAACCTTAAGTTGAGTTTGTTTTGTCTTTTTTTTTTTTTGCTATATAGCAAATATACAAATTAAACCTGAATCAAACCATCCCCAGCAGGGCTCTGCGTGAGCACAGGCTTCAGGCGCAGCCTCAAACCGCGAGAGAGGCAGAAGGAACACGTGGGGAACTCGAAGCAAATAAAGGCTGTTGTGAATATTTGCACGTCCTGGTTTGGTGGGGATGGAGCCTCTCAGAGCAGCCAGGATGTTTCTGATGCGTAACCTTCACACACTAGAAATTCCACTTCACTTCTCCGCCCTGCTCCAACACGGCCTAACCCTCACTCATTGTCCATTAGTCAATAGCTGAAAAACCGCTGCGGGACCATGAAGTCACCAGAATATGGCACTTACAAAGACTGCGCACTGTGCTGGGCAGTTGGCGGGATGGACAGACACAGCGCTGCATTAACAGCTATTAAAATACTTTAAAAAAATGTCAGCAAACACCAATTTTCAGACCAATTTCAAAGTTCTCTCTCCCGTTTCTCAAATTTGCAGTAAGAATAAGATTCATTCTAAGTTTATCCCAGCAAACAAAACCAGCGTGGGAAACAGGAATCCATCAAATACGAGTGAGCCCACCAGCTTTGCTGTTCCATTTGCTGTATGATCTTCCCAATTACAATTAAATGTAGTATTAAAAACACAATTCCCATCAAAAACTTCTAAAGTAACATTACCAAGATTCACTAATCTCAAGCTTGCACAGGCGGTTATCATATGCAAGTGTGAGCAAAGAAAACTCTGTTACGAACATTAACACAATTATCCTAGAAATACAGAAATAAAATAGTATAAGAGCTCAGGCAAAGCAAAGGGGGTAGTCTTGTCTCAAACACTTCAGAATCACGGGGCTAAAATCTTACCTGAGTTTTAAAGACTTGTTTAAAATCCCAGCAGCTGGTTTTTAACCAAGACTCAGCTTAGACCGAAGTGATTATTCCAAAACGATCAACTTGCAAAAGTTGGGAGCACAGGATTCTTCCTCCGAGGATGGGTAAAGAAAAAAGGTAAAGTGGAAATCTTCCCCATACATTTCTCAGTTTGCTTTGAAGGGAACAGGGGTGAGGGAAGGAAAACATGAGAAACAAATTATAGCTCTGTGCTGTCTGATGTATTTCATGCACCTCTGAAAACGTGCTGGAGGAAAAAAACACGCTAACAAGAAGCAGAGCCCTCGGATTTGTTTCACTGCAATAAAACTCTTCACTCTCTGAATGATCTATAGTAGAGGCAACGACAAAAGAAATTCATGATCTAATTACCAAGCAGACAAAAAAATGCCCTGCATTTTAAAAAGGGCTTCAGACAAGAGGCACCTGCAACTACCGCAGAGTCCTGGGGCTCAGGAACTGCGGATCCAGCAGCTCCTGGGAGCGGTGCCATCCCTCTCGGGACAGTCACACACTACATTAAACAGGAAGGCACAAAATTGTGTCTGCTGCAAACACGATCCTACAGGGACACGGCTGCGGCGGGGGGGGAGGCAGGAGGAAGAGAACCACACACACACACAAAGACACCAAAAGCGAGCACATTGTGAGTTATTCTCATGCCACTCCTCAGCAAAATGCTGTAAATATTGATTTTATCAACACTAATAAAAGGATTGTCAACTGCTAAGAAACAACACCCAAACTGTGACAACAGCTAAGGTGACAACTTCCGTAAGGGGGAATAAAAAGTGAGTTCAAGCCTTTCAAATATACAACTGGAAAGAGTTGAGGGATTTTTAAAAATCATTCCCTAATAAACAAAGTTTAAAGAGTTCATGAGGATCATGATTTCAATACTATCACTAGTAAAAATCACTAATTAAGTAACCGCTTTAATCTAAACTCCTAGTTCAGCACAATTATGTTTTACTACTACATCTGATGCATTGAAATATGAGGAACAGAGTGGTGATGCACACCTCACGTCCTCCAGCATTATCATCAACATCCACAACTACAGACGTGGGTTCTGATCTGTCTCCCTGACAATATGTGCATCCTGCCCCCTCCTCCTTTAATGTAGTTGAAATATTTAAGCGCAATCTCCTTAATATTTACCCTTTTTTTGGGAAAATTGTTTTTAGGGCAGCGCTTTCAATGCTGGAAGCTGCCTCTCTCTGGGCCTTGACAGTTCAGCTTCTGCCAAAAAAGACAGGGTCAGCAGAAAGATGTGTGGACTATATAATTCACATTTACGTGGTTAAGCTTATGCCTGTGATGCCATAATTCTGCCCCTACCTGCAGAAATGTAATGCCATGTAAGTGAGGAAAACAGCAACTGGTTAAAGTACATACAGAAAACCAAGACATCACCAGTCACAACTATTAAAACCCTCCTGTACCTCAGCCCAGGCTTTTTTCCCCCATCAGATAACCATGAAGCCTCATCTCCAGAAGATCATTATATCAATAGACTACACAATTTATAAACTGATTTAGTTAAATGCTTGCAGTCCTTTCACATGAGCAGATTCAGTTTGGTTTCTCTGTGTAAACAGATGTGTTCTACAGACCAAAACCAAACAGTTCAAGAAGCTGCTGCTGTTAAACACAGATGAGCTTACTTAGTTTCACAGAAATAAAGTAACTTATATTAAAGCCCCATCTTTCTGGTTTTGCTTTATTTTTACGCAAGTTGCTTAAATTATTTAGTCAAACCAGTACAATTTATATACTACCGTCAGACATACTATGAAAGGGATTTTAAAGAAACAGAACACCAAGCAATTCAGATTAAATAGCTCGCCAAGAGGTGAAAATCTTGCCCCAAAAAAGCTTCCCATGAAATTTAAACCACACTTTCTGAAATCTTTTGGGAAGATGCAACGTTCAAGAGGTGAAAAGCCAAAATGTTTTTTGAGAAAGAGAAGCACATGGTAGAAGAGAATAAGCAGCGGAGAGTGAAGCCTAAGAAAGATAATGGGAAGCAGGTGAGATTGAAAAGGAGGAGCATAAAGCTAATTACATTAATGTAAAAAGTATAAGAGTGTGAATCAAGACTCCTATCAGCATAGCAATGAATAAGGATTCGGGAAGGTATTTGCAGGAGTTAGAGGATATTTTATTACTAGGCCTCTATAAAGGCAGAAGAGCTTTCAAGTGTAATGAGCGTGCAAGCGATTTCCATTGATCTCAAACACCAGTTATGAACTTCAGAAAGTCTGAGTGGACACAAAAGGGATTTCAAGGGGTCACAGAGCGGGGAAACCCTCATTTACCCCAGTGCCTTTCACTCGAGAAACCCTCAGCCTCTTGTAGCTCCACTCACAAAGCGTTACACTAAATATCACTTGATTTCTACCATATCTTATACGGCTGCACACGCCAGGTAGGAGCAAGAACCCCAGACCCGGCAATCTTTCCATTCATTTCCTGGGCACGCTGCTCCTCGGGTATCTGAGCTGAGTGCTACCCCGGCCTCCCTCTCCAAACAGTTATTTGCTAAACAATGTTTTAACTTACCAAGTGAAACCCTTCCTCTAACAACTATCTTCTTGCATCTCAATTATTTAATACTAAACACTTCCCAATGACCTAATTCCTTCTGTTTCTCTATCACCTACATATCTTAGAAGAAATATGACAATTTATATTAAATCAAAACAAGACCAGACACAAGCTAAAACTCTGATCAGCTCTATGAACAATGGAGGAACAGGGCACAAGCCTTTTCCGCCCTTTACTTTCCTTCAACTAGCTTTGTAAACTGTACCTCATTTCTGCATTGATTATTAACTAAATTTAAGAATTCACAAATGTATTTCCTTTTTACCTTTGTGCACTGTATACTATGAACGGCACTGTCAATGTAAATAGATACAAGTATTCAAAATATTGAAAATCAAGACGCAGTGACCACCTAGTAACTGGCACACTACATGAAACTGTATCTCCAGCCCATCGTCTGCTTTCACCCAATACAAGCAAATGAATCAGTTCACCAAACTCTGCGAGTGTCACTCATGCTATACTTGCATTCCAGACGTGTAACAGTCTGGAATCACTAACAGGTGACACTGCCAAAGGGTGACAAGATGGGAGTGCTTTTGGGATGCATGCAAACATTCTGTGATTTAGCTCAAAGTCAAAAAAGTACCTAAACACATTCGGGCTCACAAAAGAGAAATTAGAACAAACAAGCGAGCCTCGTGCATTTTGATCCTAAACACAGACTGCTGTTCAGGAGACAATAAAAAACACAGGATTGGAGAAGATAAAGTGTTAATCGCATATTTGGTGGTTTATGAGCCAAAGCAGTCTGAGGTTTAAACTGCTTCTGCTCGGTGCTCATCCCATTCAGAGACGATGAATCATTTCCCATTTGGCAACACTCCTGCCTACAAGACTGTCTTTGCGATTCCTCCCGTATCCTTGTAATAGATTTGCTAATTTAGTACACCTGACTTTGAGCAAATCTATTGTTGCCAGCTGTCAGACTAGACCTCGTCCTGTTTATCAGACACATCTAAACCATCCTGTCCTGCCCCGCTCACCCAAACGGAACAAGCTTTGCTAATCCCAGTGCACTAAATTACTTTCTAATATCCTTGTTTTCCTCACTCTGCCAAAATACTAACATATCATAGATTTAAAGCAACAGCAAAATCAATTTATCCACAGCAGCTGGGCTCAGACCAGCTTGTCCAACAACCACATTTTTTTGAAGTCATCTTTGCTGTTCTAGTAATTCTGTCCATGAATTCCTGAGTTCCAGCAGCAGAGGTTTGACTCTTTTAAACAAAGGTAATACAAGCTCACAGGGAGTGTATTCCAGTTTTTTAGGCAGGTCTCCACAGCTCTTTAAAAGATAAATCAGAGCAAAACAAAGTATTAAACGCCTCACACACACTAAAACATTTCCTCATTTTCCCCAGGGCTTTGTGCATGCAAAAGAAACTGCGTTACTTTCTGTTTATAAATATTTGCCTGGACAGCAGCTTAAAAGGGTAGGGGCAACACAGAAAATATGTGGGTTTTTTTTGTTGTGGGTTTGGTTTTTCTTTTTTAAACCTACCTAGAGAATCTGGGAAACATATGAAAAAATACTTTGTGTATGACATTTTTCCTCCTAAACAAAATCTACCAGAACTGAAGTCTTTACATTCTTTTACATAAATCAGTTATATGGATGCAAAGAAGTAGACTCGTTCTTTTCAGGTTTTATACTCTGCCCAGAATTCCTACTGCACTTTAAAAGCTCTCTGTGCTCACAGAAACACAGACCCACACATTAGATGCTCCTTTGACACTTTTACTCTTCCAAATATTTTAAAACTCAGTATAATCAACAAAACCAAGAGAACGCATCCACTGCGCTAACAGAAAACATGGAGTATTTACATCCCACTCTTCCATTTTTGGGGGCTGTGGAGCCACTTACTCATCTCTACCATTCAAATCCGGCTTTGTTAATTCATGCTAAGCAGTTAATTAGCATGAGCAGTTGAGGAAGCCATAGAACGGTTTGTGTTGGAAGAGACCTTAAAGATCATCTAGTTCTAACCCCTCAGCCATGGGCACCTTCTTTTTTCATGACAATATCCATACAACAAGCAAAACAGGCCGGTGTCCTGACTGGTTTCAGATAGGAAAACCAAAGTAAAATAAACAGGAGAAATCAAGAGCGCAAACTGCACACAGGTGATCATTTAGGCTACAAGTAGCGCAGATTGCTTCTGGAGCACAGATACAGGGAGGACTGCACACAGCACTGGTAATGCACACTAGGAATGACAAAAGTTGTAGCAAGTTCCTACAACAAGAGGAAACGAAACACAGGGAATTTATGGGTGCAGTTGGTAGCGATGCAGCAAACCTATCTGAGGAGGTTGCTACACTGCAGTCAGTTCAGGGCCTACACAGCCAGTCTAGGCCCCTGTAAAGGTGTTGTTCTCACAACTAAAAAGACCCATATATATACATTTTGGACAAGGTTTTTCATTGTATCATTTAAAATGATGAATCAGATACTGTACTTCAAGTATTATTCATCTGTACAATCTAAGTTAGCCCTGAGTAACCATTGAAGAAAAATATCTGCCAGGAAAAAATAACCCAGAGTATATGATTCATTCACTTCTGAAACAATAAAACGGTTCACTATAACAAAAAAATAACCATACTGTAAATATTTTAGTTAAAAAGCGGCCAAATACAATGGAGAAAGCATGCCCTTTAAAAACAACAAACATACATCTGTACGTGTGCAAATAAAAAAACCTTGTTAGGAAAAGGTAATTCCATAAAACACACTTAACACTGTATCTGATGGAAACCGCACTCTATTCTCAAGCTACTCAAGAGTCTTTAAACAACAAAGATATAGCTCACCTCTCAAACTCTGACAACTCACTACACAGCTGATAAATGGATATTTACTTCAGCATAAAGCGATATATGTTGTGTATGTGAGAAAGAACCAGACTGAGCATCACAGGGGGGCCTCCACAGCCCCCTGGGAAGTAGTTTAAGGCTTTCACAGGCCTTAAATCATAAAGAAGGGCATCAGGTGAAAAAAATCAAGTATTTAATAGCTTTATAATTCCGCAAAGCTCAAGAAGGTGTGAAAACGAGCAGCTTTGGGGAAAGAGGTCTCCATAGGAGCAGGTGTTTTGGCCTGTATGAACCAAACATTATGGGAAGAGAGAAGCCTTGTTGAGCACCAGCAAGAAACACTGTGCGAATACGAAAACAATTTTAAAAGCTCACTTTTCTTCATGGTTAGAGAATACTAAGTGTAAGTTAACTTAAAATGAAACCTTATCATTTCACATTGTATCAGTTCACTTATTTTTAGTAATCATACATCTGATAGCACTGATAACTTCTCACTTGGTCTATATGAAGCCGTTTTCTGACCAGGCCTCTTAAATAAACTTCAAACAGGCCACAATGTGTTTCTCTTGCTGGAGCTACACCTGCCCGCTACGTGGAATTTCTCCTTGGTTTCCTCCCTGTTTGAACTCTTTTGCAGTCTCATATGTGGTGTGTGTTTAATATACAGAGAGAGTGAAGATCAAAGTTTTTCACAGCACAGGGAACTCAGTATAAACAAAGCACAGTTTATTTTATCAGCCCACTACACAGCAAGCTGTTCCTGCACAAATCCATTGGTGACAAACTGTGTAAAATTAGAGAACCTCCCCTTTTCTATAGAGAGAACATATAATGCAAGACCCATCAGAGCACATAAATTACGATGGCCACAGCCTTCTCTCTCCATTTGGTATTTCACATATTTGTCTTGACTCTAAAAAAGGTCAAATCTTTCATCCAACTAACTCATCAACAGCAAATAGTGCTTATCTGGAAACAAAATTAATTGTAATTCCAAAACCTTTGTGAATAGATGGCATGTAAATTAGCCAAGGAAACATTAAAAACTACATAACTCAATTATTATCACATATTGCTCAACAGAAAGTCTTCTGACCCTTTTAAAGCAAAAAAATAGTAGTGTTAATGAAGTGACCAAGACATCACAGCATTTCTTAGAATCAAGGATTAAAAAACAAACCACCAAACCAACCTTCAAGTTTGCTGAAGGCTGAAGAATTCCTTTTGTTCTACATGTAAGGAGTAATCCTGATCTTATCTGCAAGCTTTTCTTAGAATTATGTTATAAATCATGGCCACTTACAAGCCAGCCCTTAATTCCCTCTTTCTTCTAGACAAGATCAAGGTGAACGTGGGGGAGCAAAGGAACAGATGGGAGAAATTTTAGGATGGGTATTTTTTCCTGTTTGTTTTTAAACTTCTGTCCTCTACCCAGCTGTAACCGCGTACGTTCTTTTGCATTTGATACACACCTTCTTATAAAAAAACCTCTGCTGCAGATGACAACTTCTTGTAAACAATATACTCAAATCAATCACTAAGAGCAACACAGCAATGGCATTTCCCAGTTACAAAGCCAAGTGTTCAAAAGTTTGGGAACAGAGAATGTGACCCTGTGTCACGCCCATTGCTGCAACACCAGTCTGGGTACCAACAGATCCCCAGCGCCTCGTCCTGCCAAAAATCAGTCCCCGTCACCCCCCACGTGTCCCGGACAGCCCCTTGTTCCAGGTCACTCCCTTCTTCTCCACCCTCGTCCAACTTCTGAACCCTCTGCGTTCTGGTTACGCCTCTCCAGTCGTTCTCTTCACATCAGGAGCACAGCGCTGAGTTCAGCATTAAGAGGATGAGACCAAGTCCCGGCCCAGCCATTTGTTAAACTGTGCACTACTCCTTACTTGGCTGATACAGAGATATCTGCCTATTACCACAGCCTCGCTTGATAGTGTTCCTGCCCAAGAAGAAAGAATTCACAAGAAAAAATGATTTTTTAAAAGATGAACAACATAATTTTCATCTCCTTCTTGAAATTGGTTGAATTTTAACAGGAATTTCCTAAAATAAATTCAGCCCAATGTAGCTATTCAGCATGAAAAACATCAGTGCTAACAGGCTGCTTAACAGCAACTGAAAAGAGTCTTATAATGGGAAGCGCTAACTATGGCTGGTGTTATGAACTCCAACTTGGTTCTACGAGTTCAGCTATAGTGATAAATTCCCCTGACAGTGAATCAAAAGCAACGATGTCGAGACAGACAGAGCAATTCAAAATTGTGTTCCAATTACACAAAGCAGAAGAAACTGCAGGAAGCAGTGCTCCTACTCACCACCAAGTGTGAATGTGACATTCGAAAGGGTCAGGTTGACCAGGGACAGTTTTGCTTCTCATTTACTGCTGCTCCAGCCCAGAGACGCAGGCGGGCGCAGAACAAGAGCATCTCCAGTCTTGGTCCACACTAACAACCATTTGAATGCGGAGAGTGAAGTTTCTGAATTTTAATAAACTTACCCAAAATATAAAGCTTTTGAATGGGTCCAAAGTATTACCCCACACAGATTAAGTTACATTATGCTGATACACAGGAAATAGCTGACCTATTCTACAGGACAAACAATCCACCAGAGAAAAGGAACTTACAGGAAAAATGATGAATACTGTAACAAGAAAATCTCAGGCACATATTCACAGTGCCACATTCAGATTTCATAAACGAACAGAAATTTCTTCATGGTGTCTTGGCCACAGAAGCAAGTAAGACATAGATAAATGTAAATACATATATAGTACCTTCCCAGGCAGAATAACCGCTGGCTGTTAGGGAAGGGAACAAAAAAACTCCACATTCTATCCTTGTAGACAGCACTACAGAAATGTTAGGAGCCTTTTAGCACCCCCTTGTAAGACAGGTATTGGGAGAACGCTGTGAATTGCAGGAACAGCTTAAGGAAGGGAGAAAAGGCTGGACAAATATTTTACGACAGCCCAGGCACGCCGCCTGTACTACTGAAAACGACTGTTAAGTCACTTTTTCCTTCAAGGCCTTCTCTTTTCCTGTTGCAGAAGAAAGCAGAAACCAACAGCATTTTAAAACATCCTTTGACCTAGTTCTTCAGCAGAAATCCCAAATGTGAAAGAGTTTCACAGAAGAGAACACAACGTGACATCAGAATTTCAGAACAGATCTTGGCCACCCCTGCATTAGTAGGATAATAAAAATGTAAGCCCTTTAACTTTTTGACAAAAAGCACATATCCAGCTATTTAAGGCAAAAGGGAAATACTGCATAGCATCTTGAATTTACAATAGCATTATTCTATAAGAGCACACAGGCGCTTCCCCAGAGCAGCGGCATTAATTAGCTTCAACAGATATCAACAGCAATTTTTCCTCATTCCACACATCCATACTTGACCAACAGTTTATTATCATAATGTGTAAAATACACATTTGAAGGTTCCGTTCAGCAACACCTTGTGCTTTACCAAACATCCAGAACTGCTACTTAGACATTTAGAAATGCCACGTACACAACCCATGTGAAAGATGGCACTTCACATTTTTACAGTTGTTCCTAGGTTTCAATTACCATGAAGTGTCTGCAATAGCACTATAAAACATTTTTGAACTTTCTACTAAAATCCTCTAAATAAGAGTCCCACAAAATTTCCATTTTCACATGCATTATACCCTTCTTTAAAGTTTGGTCAATTAACGTGTCATACGTTGTGAACTCAGGCTTAAAGAAGCCAGTCATTTTTAATTTCAGAATTAGTAATGCTGAGCTCTCCAGCATATGGGAGGACCAGGTGCTTCATGGCCATTCAAATGGAGTACTTAACACCACCTGCATTTTGTGTCTCTTGAAATAGATGTATTAATATCAGCATGAGGAAGATAAACGCTCAGTATCTTCGGATTTCCACAGTGAAAATGCAATCATTACTACTTGGCTAGGAGCGGTATTGTAACCAGCAGCGTGAAACGCAGACATTTCTGCACGTTTTATCCCAAGTACGGGAACCCACGTTTGCTTTCTGCTCCCACTCTGCAGTGACACAAACCCCTGGCCACCTGCAGTGCCTGCAGTCAACTCCTGAACATTCTGCCCCATTCTGTCCCGGCTTCACCTCTACACTTACCCTTTTTGCCTCTAAACAACACCATCTGCATAAACCACCTCCTCCTTTAGAAAGAAGTTTCTTATTTCACACCTGGTAACACCTTTTATGAACTAAGACAGAATTGCTTATTTTGCTGCTAGACAAAAAAGAGGATACGGTAACATTACTACACATAAGCACAATGCTACCAATCATTTGGTCCTCCGTACAGTTTCTATACAGAACTACAAACCATTATCTTAATAAATCCATTAGAGAAAACAGTAGGTAAGAGCTTCTTACCTGGATGTGGTGGAGTCTCTTTTACTAAAATTAAACATTTACTAAGTAATCTCCATCTATTTTCCTCAGGTCCTGATACACACAAAGCAGCAATTTTACCACATGCAGTCTTAGAAGTGTATTTGTATTATTAAGAAATCACCAAACTGGCTCAAGTTTTCAGAAAACACCTCTAGTATTACCAATGCAGATTCTCACCTTCATTTAAATACAAGCACAACTGCATCTATAACCAAACGTATGTATGCATCTATATATAAACCCTATATCAGATAGTTAGGCATGTTAAAAAGAAGTATCATTACAGCTATAATTAGTTACGACTCCACTTAACTCCATCGGTAATATTAAAATCTGGGTCAAGGCAGAATGAAAATCAGCGTATGTCACTATTTAACGCAACCAGCTCAGATACAACCCCAGCCCCACGAACCGCTCGCTGTTCTGCAAACACCCGGCTGGCCTAACCACCGCTCACACCCGCCAGCCAACCCACAACGGGCCCCTTCTACACCCCGTTAACAACAAAAAAAGGGGGATGAGAGGAAGAGGTTGATTTTAACTTGGATATGTTCCTCAGCCCACCCCATCTGGCAGCACGGGACGCAGCGGAGGGATGTGTGCATCCCCAAAAACGGACGCAAGCATCCCCAAAAACGGACGCAAGCATCCCCAAAAACGCTGCTGCGGGTTGGAAAGCATTCCCAGGGCGCTGTCACTCCAGCGGTTGTGGCGAGACGGCATCACACGTGCTAATTTAAGCACGAATGGGAGAATCTGGGTACATATTTTTACCGTGACCTGTAAATTACATAGCCTGTGTGTGCTCTGCATATTTGAAGCAGCTTAAATGAATTCATTATAGAAAGGGCACACTGGAGCGGTCTGTACTGACAACACCAAAGCTGTGGTTGGGCGACTCTCCCTTCCTGCAAGAAAACAATCCTTGTAAGTTGTGTTATATACATACTGGCCAAGAGTCATTCCAGAAAATTAACAGGATACAGTCACATAAACTCACATAAACCTTTACTTTTTCTTTCACTTTCAGAATTTTGCAAATGTGAATAACACTCCACCTAAGCCGTATGTACTCACTTTCGGGGCTATCAGTCCTCCTGGTCTAGTTTGCCTGAGCAGTAGCAAAATAACCTATTTTAAATATTCTGAAGCAGGAAAAAATAACTGTTAAGAACCTGCAGGATGCTGAAATACAGCTGATAGTGCAGCACAAATATATAAGGGAACCGAACCCAAATCACCCCAAATGCATAGTCTCAGAAGGCCCAAACCAGAATGTTTTCTGTGGATTTAAACTCCAGAGGAATAAATGTTCACGGGTAGAAAGTCAAAAGATAGTGGCTCTAAATCCCAGCTTCACCTGGTTTACGCTTTTTATGATCTTGAGCGTGTCTATTCTCCATTCTGTACCAGTGTGCCCATTTAAACTTGGACAATAACGCTTAGCAATTTTGTCCCGAGCTTCGTTATCTACAGACGAAGATTTCTTCATAGTTTTGAGCATTCCTATCTATGCTTTCATGGAAAGGATTTCAAGTTTAATTAACGAGAAAAAAACCAACAGTTTGCTTCCTTGAATACACTATTGCCCAATGTCCCGCAAGATTTTAATCCTCTTTCTGAAATAGGAACCATGCTCTGCTAATAGCAGACACACACAGGAGCTACCTTGATATGCATTGTCTAATATTGAGAAAATCTCCACCAGCTTCGCAGAAGTCACCTGAATGACCTCAGACATTGCACGTGTTGTGAGCATCTATAGTTTATGTATTACAGCATGCATGTAATGGCCTGCGTAGTAATGTACTCGTGCCATTAAGCCAAGTCAGAAGTCAATACATGTCATCATGTGATGAGGGGAGGGAAGACACCCAAAAAAATCACCCACCTTTTTAAGAACCCTCAAGAAAGGTCCGGCCAATGCTGAGATGTCATTTTAAGTAAGATGGCAAAGCAAGGACACACTCCAAAGCCATGAGATAAGCCAGAACAAAACATTAAAAGCTGTCTGCTTTTATGGATCAACCCGTTCACCTTAAGGGCGTAAAGACAAAATATCTTCATCTGGGCCCTGATCAGATTTTCAGTGTGATTAACAAACAAAAAAGCAAACAGAAAACAATTTGTCTCCACTAGTTGTGTTACTCAGCTAAATTCAGCCACACACAGACACATTATGGGACAGCTTAAATGTAACTGAGAAGTACAATTCTAAAAATGACTTCAATTTTTAAAGATTAACATTAGGACTGCATCTCCTACATATGTCCCATATGTTACCTACACACGTAAATCCTCTACTAGCTTCTACTTGATGCTTTCCTGATTGTACAGCTAAAGATGAATCCTTGGCCTTTTTGTTCTTTTAATTGGAGCTTCTGTAGAACTATTTTCCTACTATTATTTCCTCCCCCAAAGCCTTTTTGATCTTTGTTTTCCTCACCACGATACTCCATTATGTATCCTTTAACACAGATACGTAATTTTATACCTATATGCAGATGAGTAAAACTTTGTCATAGAAGCCGATCCCATTGTAACAAGCAGTTGAGACCGCTCCATCCAGCTGCTCGGTTGTTTATTACGATTCTTTGGCGCCTGTGTGATCCACAACTGATTTATATCTATATAAATATCTATAAATATATACTGTATATATAAAAAGCATGTATATACACACACACGTCACGCTGATGAAAATACTGAGGGCCGAGCATCCATCAATCTCCCTCCAATCTGATTAGACACATGCCTATCGACTCTGTTACGACTGCGCCAGCCGGATCCACCTACCATGCAATTTATTGATTCTGATTTCTTAAGTACTAGTTTTTAGTAAGTCATGTGTCATTAAGTCAAACACAGCTTACATGAAGGAACCCCATTGTTTTACTGTTGACCCAAGCCTATCTAACTCCAGGCTGCTGGGAAAAGAGGCGGCCCTGCCCTCTTTTCAGCTTCTCCTGTGCATCCCTCTCCTCCTATGCAAAAAACTGAGCTTTTCTTGGTAGGATTAGCTTGCAGCTCATCACACGGCTACGTGGACACTGGAGTCAACACAAAGCAGGGCCAGGAAAGTGAAGCCAGGGACTACAAAGATAAGAAAACCCAAACCATCACTAACCTAAAACTGCGCTACCATTTAACTATGAAACCATAGAAATAAGAAGCTACTTTATCAATCAATCAATCAATCAATCAGTAATGCTGCTCCTACAATGAGGCTCTGCTATCTGTAAACTTCACCCCACTTCCAACAACACTAATGAGAATTTAGGATTTAGACTAACCACTATTTTCAATTGTATTAACTGTTAAATTGAAAAGGCCAGTTTTGGAGATTCCACCTGATTTTGCAAAAAGAATATTCTGGCTTTTTCTAACTACTACACATCCTTCTCATGATATATTATTAGCATCACAAGACCTCCAATGAACTGATAAAAACCCAAAAGAGCAGCACTTCAACACTCTAACTCTGTAGGACAGAACCACCTTTCCCTAATTAGCAAACTCTGCTGGGAAACCTGAAAGCCCTGAGTAAAGAGGAGGAAAACCAGATCTAACAGCTCTTCGGGCCTATGATTCTCCACCAACAAAGCTCTTCCAGCTCATTCCAGTTTTATCCATGGGATATTTATTACCACTTTTTACAATACAGTGTAACTGTACTTTGTGGCTATTGAAGTATCTTGTTAGCTAACACAAAGACGAGCTGTAACACATGAACTACAGACATTTCTGCATTAGCTTTTATCCAACTCAATACATTCTAGCGCCCCTGCAGTTTTCAGACGTCAAATTGATTTTAAAACATCTTCCTACTCGATAAAAACAGCCCTACCAACTTCACTGAGGTGATTGTCATTGATACAAGAGAAAGCAGTCAAATGTAACTATTTTGACATTAGATAGTTCGCAAATTAGGACATAAAATATTTACCAAGAAACTGAAAGCAACGGTCATTTCTCAGTTTTTTGAAGAACATAAAAATCAACGCACTTCAACGTGCAGGGTGGAAGAAAGCACAGTATATTCCACCTGAGAGCATCACATATTCACAAATTCAACACAAGACTAAGGAAAATCACAACAGAAGGGGACAACTGCACTGGCAGCTTTTGTAGACTCAGATACACTCAGGACAGGACTAGATAAAACGGTGCTAAAAACGTCACGAACTTTCCTAACATTACAGCTCGGATAATGTTATTACAAGCTGCTAAGATAAATTTTGGAGAAGACCAGTGCAATTCTAGACTTGGCCATATTTAAATTACACTGCTTTTATGTTGATCAGAAACAAGCATTTACACTTCATTCTAGAAGCGAAGTATCACCACGCGTATCATCTTCAGATTTGCACTATTATCCAGCCATTTTCCAGCTCAAGATTGTGCAAAAAGCATCGACATAGATATCATACATATCTTTAGTGATATGTACGCCAGACAACTAAACCTAGGAGTGACGGAATAACCTTTTATAATAAATATATAACACAGATGTAAACTAAATACAAACTTACTAGAAGTATGCCACCGCTGTGGTTTTTCTCTGTTATGGAACCCAGACCTAAATAAACTGTTAAACACTTAGTGTAAAGGTATGCCAAACATTTCTCAGAACTTTCTTAAGGTCCCAACAAAGAATCAACCTTTTTTTTGCAAAATGAGGCCTAGGTTAAATATTTTATTTGGCTCCTCAGGATGGCCTGAGAAGTTGGGCACCAGCTCCAGATCAGTTCTTGGACTCACATCAAACATTACCCTGTCATTTATCCAGTCAGTCAAAACAATGTTTTCCATCTAAACCTTTAATGTTTATGTCCTGAAAAACTGCTAATTGAATCCAGTTCTGGAAATCCATTTGTTAATCTATACCATCTAATTTAGAGATAATGAACAGAAAAGATAAGCATGATACAATAATTGCAGAATTAATCCTATAAATATTCAAGCCAAAACAGAAGACTGCTAGTTTCATTCAGCCAAAGAAAATTAAGATTAAATAGCATTTGTCAGTTCAAGAAGAAACTTTTAAAAACTCTGGATATACAGATTCTTTTAATTCCAAACAGTTTTAGAATTCAAGAGCCCTCAAACTGCTTTTCCAATCAAAAAGGGTAATCAAAACCACGCAGAACACTCCAAACTATTCCAAGGCAAGAACTGACACCATGTCAGCTGACTTAATGAAAATCAATGTTTTTCTTAAACATGTAAAGCTTCCTTACAACAAATGAACCTACATGAAACAACTTACAATAAGCTAAAGCATAAAATACCTCAGGTCTTTTTGACTTGAGTAATATAGGCCAATGTGTCATGTAAACTTCAAGTAACACAACTGGTGCTCAGCAACTGCCGGAACTGCTCACCCCACCACAGGCCCTAGAAAGACAATTCTGCCTGTGCTCTGTAATCCCTTCCTAAAATGTAAGACAACAACAAAACTCAGAAACGTTCCTCCAGCTCGTACCTGCTCCTTTGGGACACTGACCGCACAACTAAAAGTCAGTGTGTAAAGTGACCGCCTGTTTCTTGCTCACAACCACGCTCCCCATTACACTTCTACTTTGTCACAGACACGATTTCATTATATGCTTGACCCTTACTAAATAAGAAGCAAAACAGGACACAAAATCCAAAGGTGAGAAAGACAACTCTGTAAACGGTATTTCCCTTGCTTTTACATAAGGCTACAAACCATTTTTAGTATTTCAAAGATAAGCAAGTCTGAGCACCCACCGCCCAGGAAAAAGGTATTAAAGCATTGCATCAGTGAAGCGATAACCTGAAGAGGAAGCTACAAAACACTCCGTAAAAACAAGGCAGCACTGTCCATGCACCAGTCCCAGCTACACTCATTTTAAGAGTTTTATTTCCCAGTGTAATATACAGACACTCGCAAATCTCCATGAAACTAGATGATAAATTTAGTCCGAGTATTTCCAAAGTAAAACATAAGCAGATCCATTTTACTTGCTCCATAAAAATAACATACTTTGAAAAATAACTATGAAAACATCTCTATTAGCCATTAAACTTCAAATATTTCACATGCACCTTAAGTAAATATATCAACTCTTTCAGCATTTTAAAAAACATTTGTTTTGCAAGCTGGTTGCATACACTGTGTGCAGAGAACACTATTGACAGTGTTATCTATCATTTTCTAATCTCCTACCTTCATGCACTGACACTTGAGAAAACAAAATACTGTTTTTCTCCTAAGGGATTTACGATACTTTAAAGTAGCTCTTTTCTTTAAAGTCTTCTGTATTATTTTTCAAGAAGGCTCTAGCAGAACTTCCAAGAGTTTTTCTCTAAACCTATTTACATGGGTTCTTATATGGAAAGGAACATAGTTTTACGTATTTAGTAACAACTCGTTTTCCTTCGAAGCACGCAGGTGAACGGTTTTTATGATATTTTAAAATATTAGAGGTCAAGTGGTCTTCTGAAAGAGGGCAGCATAAGGCACTTTACTACACGAACTGTGTAAAATCTTAACTGAGGAAGTTGGTTTAAAAAAAACCCACACAGACACACCAACAACAAACAAAGAGATCAAAACAAAGTGACAGTTTCTTTCGAGTTTACGCGGAGAGGACAAAGTAAAAAAGGCAAAGGCGGGGGGCGCTGAGGAAGAGGAGAAGGTGCCGGTGGCCGCAGCTCGCACCGGCCGGTCCCCCCGGCCCGGAGCCCCCGGCGGGCTGTGGGGGGCCCGGCCCGGCCCGGCCGGCGGCACCACCGCCCCGCAGCCCGCACAGCCGCGTTGTTCCGGACCCCGCTCACCGCCTCCTTCCCCCCGCGGCCTGAGCGGCTCCTCCTGCCCCAGGTTCAACCTCAAAGACACATGGAGGCAGCGCTGCCGCCCCTCCAGCTGGGCTCCCGCAGCCCCGCTCTCCCGGCAGCCCCCGCCGCTCTCCGCTTCCTCCGGCCCTTCCTGCCCTCCCCGCGGCCCGCCCGGCGCCCGAGCAGCCCCGGCAAGGCCCGGCGGAGCCCGCCCGCTCAGCCTCACCTGTCAGTCGCAGCTTGACGGGCCCGTTCCGCCGGGCCCCTTGGTTGGACATGTCCCCGGCCGCTCCGCCGGCTCGGCGCTGCCTTGCCCGGGGCTCCCCCTGCCTCTGGGTCCGGGAAGGGAGACGGGGGGAGGGGAGGCGCTAATGGAGTCGGGCTGGGCGCTCAGGGCAGCGGCGGCCGCCGGAGGAGGAGGAGAAGCCCGGATGTGCCCAGCGTCGCCATGAGCGGGGCCGAGGAGGAGGCGGAGGAGGAGACGCGGCCGCCTTCCCCGCTTCCCTCCGCTTCCCCGCCCCCTCGCCGGGAGCCCGGGCGCCGAGCACAACAAAGCCGGGGACGGAGCCACACGGCGGACGGACAGACAGCCAGCCGCCTCCCCTCCCCTGGCCTGCCCCCGGGGAGCCCGCCCGCCCCCCGCGCACCCCGCCGGGCAGGAGGAGCCGGCCCCGCCTCGGGCTCTGCCCGGGGATGCTGGACGGGGAACCGAATCAGGTGGCGTCGACATTTGGGGTCCTTCTCGGGACAACCGGGGGGTCGGGAGCGCGGGGTGAATTGTCATGGCTGAGGGGAGCGGGGGACGGGGGGGAAGGTGACAGTGAAAGTTGCGGGGGTTTGGGACGGGAGAATCAAAGGTGCGAACGGGAGAATCAAAGGTACGAACAGGAAAGGACCGTAGGGGTGAGAATTCAAAGCCAGGCTGAACTGTGCGTGGACATTTCCATGGACAGGGTGTGACAGACTGGCCGTGGAAACTCTCAAACTTTGGACCAGTTCACAGCTTATCCGCGCTTGTAGCAATCTCCCCGTTCTGTGAACTGCCGTTCTCAAAATAATAAAAAATTTAAAATGCCTTGCATCCATGCCATGTGGCCTAATTTAATGCCCATCCCAGAGGAAAGTCGGCTGGCAGAGTTTTCCCAGCATGATGGGAGCTCCACATGGGCCAAAGGGGCAGCCCAAGGGTGGGAAGAACTCCCAGGAAAGATACGCAGGTTGCCACAGTAAAATTCACCTTAAAAGACAGAGCTAATAAACCACACACCTGTTCTTACCAACAGCCTTACTAATATTCTGTGCGTTGTGCACACAACTCATGCGGTTGTGTCATTGCACTGGCTTCTTCCTGCTGAGGCAACATGTAATGTCATGGGCACTCATAGATTAGGATCCAGCCCATGGATCAGGATCCAAACAGGGGATGAAACAACAACCGGTGTGTCACAGAGTTTATAATGTGGCTTCTATATGGCCCAGGAGGTTTTCTGTCTGAAAGTGTGTGCACAGAACTGAGCAGACAGACATTTCCTTCCTCCCAAACTGTGTCTGAATCAGCAGGTTCTTCCAGGTGGAGATTTTCCGTGCTTCCCGCACTTGTGTTCCTGTGTCCCTTGTGTCAGCGGGGTCCTGGGTTGATTCATTGCTTACCCACTGTTTCAAGGCAAAAGACCTTGAAACCAAGTTTAATTTTGTGCGAAACGCAGACACGACGTATCTGCTGATTTTATGGCATATACGCCGCACTGAAACAGTGAAAAAGTTCCTTTATAATAGTTGCATAAATCCATACACACCTCAAAGACATTCCAGGCGTCCTGATTCCTGCATTAAAAAAATAAAAGGAGAAAAATCAGTCTTCATAATTGGAGGTCACACTATTAAAGTTTCAATCTCTTGCAAATTCGCATGGCCAGATAATTATCGTTTTCTAAACCCGACTATATAAAGCAAATGGGTGATGGTTTGCAAATATTGTGACATTACCCGGCCACTGCTGAACTGAGTAGAAAAGCAATATATAAAGCCACTTTCACATACTTAGCGTATTTCTAGATTACTCTAGAGTTTTCCTAACGTGATGATGATTTGATTCTGGGGCCTTGCAGTGCCCTCTGGACCCAGCGTTCAACAATTCTGATATAATTTGACAAAAGTATTTAATGTTGTGTTAAACACAGCGCTCTTGCTACATGATCTTTTTCTAATGGATAACTAGTGTGTCAGACATTAATTGCAGTGCCAGTGTTTAAAAAAATAAAACAACAAAACTATTGGGGTTAAATATAGTATTTAATTGCTCAGTAGGTATATGAACATTTGAATGCTTTCATTAAAAGTGGTTTTTAAAGGTCATGAAGTATAATTAGATTCATGCTGCTTTTAAGAAGCAACTTGCTGAACTATATTTTTTCCTAAGATTTTTGGATAGGCTGCTCAATTTTCGGTGAAAATACTGTGATATATTCCAAGTGTTAGAGCATTAATTGACACTTAGTGCGTTTGAGTCACTATATAAAAATGCACTGGCCGCGAGATTGCTGCTACTGCCATGCATTTTTAAAAAATATGTGCAAAGTTCATTGTATTTATTTTTAAATACACCTACACGACTTGAGCTTTTTTGCTAATACATCCAAAATGTGTCGGTGACACATAAGAAAGTCCCATACAGAATGTATTTAGTAGCATGAGAGAAGAGGGGGTTTAGCTCCCATTAGCACCTGCAGGCATGGTGTCCCATTTAGGTCAGGACTAACACAGGTAGGAATGGCCTAGATCAGGCTGCTCTTGGACAGACGCACCAGATGCGAACTGCTTGCTTCTTCCCTTCTGGCTGTGATAAGCATTGCAATGACTGCACCTTGGATGTCCTACAGACGCTTCTGTCCCATTGTATCACCTAGTTCCCTAGGGAAATCAGGATTTTTAATCATCGCTCCCTGTCATTGTGTAGAATTCCAAGCAGAATTTAAGAGGAGCAGCTCAGTGAGGGATCTGAACAAGATCTGCAGCGAGCAGAGGTCAGGAAGCCTTGCAAAGCACCAAGAACTGCAGGGAATATCAGAGACCGTAGATACCGACAGTACCTGATGACTGGAAGTGCTACTTTTCCAACAGAAGAATTCCACGTGAACGTTACGATCCAGAGTTTCTCGTGCCAGTGCTATCCCCCAAATTCTCAAAATATTCTCAGATTAATGGAACGGGTATCTTGCTGATCCTGCTTTAGGTTTTAGAAGCCAACAGCTTACAGTAAATTTTGTCTTTATGCAGTTCCATTTCAAGGGCGAGAAGAGGTTTCGTGCTTCGGAGTGCTGATCTTGTGAGGTAAGCAAGCAAATATCATCATTAGCGGCTGACAAGTGATCCGTGTTTCACTCTGGGCTGATATCATTGAGCAACAAATCCTTTCAAGATGAGGTAGGCGGCTCAGGTCCGGAGGGAAGGGAGTGCCGTGCGTCACCCCGCGGCTCACGGCTTGGATGGCAGCCCCGTGCTGGACGCCCGAGCGACTCCCACCGCTGCTCTACAGCCACGGCTCACCCACCGAGGCACAGGAGGAGCTGGAGAGAAAGGGGGTGAGCTCAGACATCTTTAGGACACCAACAGGGCTGCAGAGGAGTCCGTAAGGACAAAATAACTTAATAGTCGGTATCACATTAGTGAAACTTTTGGAGAAGTACGTAGAAAAACAAAACCTCCTTTTGTTCTGTAGCTTTGATTTCCTGAACTTCCCAATAGGAAGAAAAAGGCGGCTTTGCATTCACGGATATTTCTCAAAGGACTTAGTTGTTTTGGAAACTGAGAAACGTGAACAAACATCTTTAATCAAATAGTGTTAACTTTCACAAAAACATAGTTGTAGTTAGTTTTTTGGAGGTGAGGAAGTGGGAGACTGTGCTAAAAACTCATTCCTCAGCATGCGTTCAACATATACCAACATGTAAGGATTACATCCCATTTCTTTCTGTATAGAGTTCTAATCACAGCGCATTCCTTCAGCAGTAATGAGAGCTGGCTGGTGTTACATCACATTTTTCCCAACTTCTGTGATGATATCAAGAAAGCAAAAGTCATGCCCCTATTGTTAAGCCTTTGTGAGTAAATTAAAAGGTTAAACCAGTGTTTTCCTAAGACAATTTTTAAAAAGAAATATATGAAAAATTATCCAGATTGTATTTCTTTCTACTAATCTTCCTTTACTCAATTCCCCAGAGCCCGTCATGGATTACAGACATTATCCCTGGATGTCACGAAGTTAAATTCCTTTTTCTCTATGGTATATTGCTGTTGCATGTGCGACTGTTCATGCTAAATGCCTGGTTTTGCCACCTAATTGCATAGTTCTGAGAACAGAAGTGTTGCAGCAGTATACACCTAGGCAACCCCATTGAGATTTGAATTTATCAGGTCCAATTTCATCTGAAGAGAAATAAATTGGAAGTATTTTTCACAAGTTTGTTCCCTTATTTATCACATCAGTATTTTTCTTGCTTGGTAAAGTGTTGTTAATATTGGAAAAAAACACCATGAAAACAAAAAATTGTGAAGAATGATTAACATTTCTACTGGAAGCGTTCCCTCCCTCTTTCTCAATTTGCCTGATTAACTCATTCCCTTTCAAAGTATTCCTGTTCGTTGCTTTGTAAAGCATCATTTTAGAGCAGCCTTCGTTTGTGTGCCTGCCGTTGTATTGTACTTTTCACTAGCATGTTCTGTCTGTCCCAAGCCAGTTTCCACCATTGACAGCAAGGGTCTGCAAAGCAAGGACTTTCTCTTATTGTGTTAATACAGCGCCTAATAACAAACAGACCTTACCTAAGCCGGTGTCCCAACACACTCCTTGGTAAAATCAAGTCATTAGATGAGCAGCCTTGCTCCATCGACACCTTTGCTTACAACGGGCATCATTCTCCCAGTCTGCCTCACTGGCATAGGTTTTTCTTTTAATCCTGCTCTAATCCATTCATAACCTGTTATTGTAGCAAAAGTACTTCCTAAATTCGTTGCAGATCCATCACATTTTGGTCGTGTTCCTGAACAAAATCTGTCCTCTGTGAGGCTTTCGGTCGCCTTCCCCGCTGCTGTACAAAAGGATCAAACTACCGAAATCGTCTATAGTGGTTACGCATTTCAGGAAGACTCGGAATAGATAGTTTCACTTTGCATGAGATTCCTTATGTCCCTTTGCAGGTAATTGAAATTATCCCACTGGTCCATTGTTTTCGTTGCTGATGAGCTGAAGAACGACATTATTCAGATGCACATGCTTAAATATCTGGTTTAACTTTGTCACTGTTACAACTCAGGGACAAAGAGCATTAATGGAAGACATACCTGTCAGTTGTAGGATGAAGAAACATGTCTAGACAGGGCCTCTGGTTCTCACTTTGACTCCCTTTGGCATGCACAGACAACATTTATGCAAGAGGTCAAGATTCAATGCATTTCTTAAGCTAGAGCTTGAGATGAAGCTTTTTCAGGAGAAGAAACTAGGAAGGAAATCTCCACCCATATGCTGGCCACTGAAACAGGGGACAGAAGCCTGGAGCAGCAGACACCATGGCCCTCCGAGACAGGATGTGTCTTGGGGAAATGATGTGTCTCTGAAGGGAAATGACTGCAACTGTGGCTACAGAAAAATGCACGAGCTCCCGTATCACAGAATTTTCCAGTGGTTAGTCACTAAGATAACTTCTAAGTCCATCCATCCAGAACAGATTAGTAACTGATGCACAGATATTCCATGCAGTTCTTTAGTCATGTTATTTCCTCGTGTCCTGCAGGACAGCGTTATCCTAGTGCGACTTTCTAAGAAGAAGAAAAACTGCAGATTTTAAAGAGACAGGCATTGAACACAGAATAAATAGATGCATTGCTTTATATTCTAGTAATAGCCGCAGGCTAAGATTCACTTTCTGAAAGAGGTAAATCTACCATGAGAAACTATGTTCTGGTGCTTGGGCAAGTGACCGAATTACACTTGTGTTCAAGCCCCAGCCCCATTTTCTAGCTCAAGTCACACAGCACTTCTAACAGCCCAGGACAAACGGTAGCACCCAGCTTTGCCAGCTCAGAGTAGAAACCACATCTTCAAAAGTCCTCAGCCAAAACCAAGGTTTATTTGTGAAAAATATTTCTTTTATTCTCCCATGATTTCCACTTATTTAGCCATAAAATACTGTTGATAACACAATTTCTTTACCAGACTCTTGGATGACCGGCTTTGTCAAGCGCTTTGAGAGCTACATGCTCAGTATTCCCACTGAAATTCCTAAGGTTTCCTGACCACATGTTCCCTCATGCAACTGCTCTGCAGGACCTTCTCATGTTGCTTTGTGACCAATGCGGCTCTACAATCTCATCCTTACATTTGGCTGACATAAATAGGTTCATAAAAGACCTTACGGAATAAGGCAGTTGGAAAGAGTCTCCTTGGAGTGATATGGATCAAGAATTTACTACTGTATTACAGTATCTGTCTCCGGATATTGTCTGATTCAACTTGACACTGTGTATTTGTCCCAGTGGTGTGTAGCTTAGACAAATGAAGTGTTACTAGGAAGACTGTCAGCCCAAACAAGCATTTAGGAGAGCTGACATACAGCCCTCTTCTCGACCAAACCATATTATTTAGCCACTGAAGGAATAACAAACCTTCTCTAATCTTTCCTATCCGCTGTGGCCCAGCATCAATTTGAAATAATGATTGTGTTGCCTGCAAAAGATGGGTTGTAAAATCTCCTATTTTTTAAGTCTCGCTGAGTCTTTTCTGCTGATACTGAGAGAAGGGATGTGAAAAGCTGACTCAGTCCTGCTGCTCTAAATTCACCTCTTAGACACTGCTGATCAACAGTGATGCACTGGAAGGTAACTGCCACATTAAACTGATCTCCTGGTCTGCCTGGTTAACATCCTGCTTGGCCCACAGCCACTGTTTACTGCCTTGGAAAAAGTTAAGACTGTTCTGTCATGCACCTCCCTTCCATGCAGCCAAGAAGAGCAGGGATGCTTTCCTGACTCCCCAAAACCCCTAGAGTATTATCTGATAAGCCTTAATACTTCAGCATAATTAGCTTGGTGTCATTGGCCATTGTTACTTACCTGGATAATCAGGGATGAAAACCTTTTGCTTCTATCTTTACAGAATCCCATAGGTGTCAGGGGTTAAGATGAGGCAAATTTAGTTCTGATCTCCTGTTTCTTCGAGCAAGTGGAAGTTTTGCCATGTGTCTCATGCAAATCACTTCCAAAGGTTTCTATTCGAGAGGTGAAATTCCAGGAGGTTTAGCCAATTATAACAAGATTGTGTACTTCTACAGGTAATTGAATCTGCAAGGTTCAAAGATGAAAATAGTTAGCAAAGGCTTAATCTCACAAGATAATTATTTTCTGCCATGGGGAAGCAGTCACTAAGATTCAGAACAAGCTGTCCAAAATGTGCCACTGCCTATACTCACCCAGTGGTATGGATTACTGAAGAGAACCCAGGCTAACTGGTTGTGGAAGTGCCGCGTCTTGTCTTACCTTAACAAGTCTGCAGACATCCATAAACACATTACAAGAAAACCCAGTCTATAAATAAGATCAATCATGACACCAAAGCATTTAGAAGTTCAATAAACACAGTAATATATTTTCTAATCCAATTCCTAACCCTTTCTGAGCTGCAGAAATAGCGAACTCATCCCACAGCCTGCACTAGCTGCTTTTGTGCTTTCTCTTACCAGAATCACCCCCAAGCCCACTCTGAAATTGATTTGAAAGGATTTAAGATAAAGGAGTCTCTAAAATTATCTCATCCTAAAAGTTATAAAGCAAGGTTGCACGCCAGATGAGAGCAGAGCAGATATCTAAGTAGGTTAGTGGGTCTAGCGAAGTGCTGAAAGTAACCTAAAGCAAAAGCTGTCACCATGTGTCTTGAATCATTCTTTTATTCCACTCTCAAAATACTTTAAAATAGAAGTGGAGAAAAGCCTCTCTTTTATTATTTTTTTTCTCTTTTTAGCAGTAGAATTCAGGGGCAATATGTCTAATTAGGCAATACGGCTGACAAAAGATGTGAGGTCTCGGTTCTGCAATCACCTGTAATCATTCTGCAAGCAGATACGTCGAGTCACTGCATGCAGACGTGCTCATTCACTGGCTGCAAAATTTGGGGTTTTTGAGCAAATGTCATATCCCATTTGTTCTGCAAAGTGCCTTGCACAGTTCCGTTTCTGACAAACATATTGCTAGAAAGACATTCTGTTCTGATTTGAGTCTAACGCACAGTTTGTTGGCCCTGAGGAAGCGAGCCCTCTGTTTAGCTGGTTTTTTGGTCATGTTTGTGCTTTTTTTCAGTTGGTTACTATGGAACACTGAATTCTGTTGACGGCTTCAAATCCACTGTGCAATATAGCAGATCAAGTTTTGCATTTTGCAGCAGCGGATCTGCACATGCTATTGGTTACACTGGACAGAACAGTTTTTAAAGGTAGTCTGGCCAAAAGCTGGTTGCAGGGGTGAGCTAATCTTGTTTTTCTTCAGCAATTCCTAGGATTATTTGCTATTAGAACTTGTTTGAAATTATTAGATCCCCATTATCAGTCTTCCTCAATCACCTCTCTTCCTCCTATCTGATGTAGCTTAGCTCTCACATAGTCATTACCATTCCTCCTCTACCTACATTTTCCTTTTCTAATCCACGTCTGGCCACAAACTGCAGGTGTTGATATATATTGAAGGTAATAGCTTCAATTTTGGGAACTGTATGAAAATCTTCCTACACAGAAGGAAAAAATGGAACATGGACGCCCTGTCTGTCCCACCTTTATTTTCCTACACTGGTAATGTTCTCTCTATTGTAAGTTATATGGACTGCAGCAATGGGGGTTTTTTTAGCCATTAGGGGAAAGGAAATGACATATGGAAAGAATTCAAGTCCCTCCTCATTCCTAGAGAGCCTCTCCAGACAGTCAGTGAGCTGAGCCCCGTCCAAGTGTCGTTTCCTGCTCCGAATTGGGAAGGGGAGCTGGGGGTGGGAGGACGGACGGGTACGTAACATTAAATCACTGCTTCTGATTAACAGCAACATTCTGCAAATAATTTCGCAGTCTTGCTCCGAACAAAATTGAACTTCTGCAGCCCAAATATGTGTAGCAATCCACTGATGAGAGAGCTATTTTTACATCTGTTTCATATAGCGGGTAAAAATGAAGTGATTTGGATGATGGAAATGTGCCTTGGAGATTATTCAAGATCTTCTGATAACTTTGAATATCCAATCTCCCACATGCCCACAGAGCAGGGTTATGTATTCCCAGTATTATAACTATTGTACCACTGTGAACCTATACACAGAGCAATCTGTTACACGTAACAAATTAGGCAGATTTCCACCATTTTTATACATCTCTCAAACAAACAAACAAACCACACCTTCAAAAGTTGATCCCATGATTTTCATTTCACACTGCAATGCAAACTGAGAAAGATGAAAAATCAAGTAGAACAATTTCTCAATACACTGCCTGTTTTGCTGAGCTTACAGGTGTAATCCAACCTCTTCTGCAGTGAAATCAGTGCCATTGATTTTGCTTTTAGTATGCCAGTCAGTTGAAAGCCCCTGATGTACGATTTATGCATCACTTCTAGATTTGGCCCATCATTTTATTTAAATGATTAGCACAATGTTTTATTGTGGTCAAGCAAGTTGTGCTTAATAAGAATTATCAGGATTTTTCTCCGCCCTACTGTAATTTTTCTCTCCTTTCCTCATCCCTTTAACTCCCAGCTTCGCTCCCCTCCCACTAACGACCCCCCTGAGGGCAGTGGGACTGGGGTCCCGTCACCCTTATTGCCTATGAAGTGCTATGAAACTCACAGCGAATCAATTCTTTCCTAGCCGTCTACATTTTGAGTTTCTGCCCAACTCTCATCAGTGCTACGCTAAGGATCAATAAGGTGGAAATGTTTTCCAAACAATGAGCACTTGCAGCTTGAGTGTTCTTATGAATGCTCTTTTGCTGAAATTTGCAGTTGGATTAGTTACACCCCTCCCAACAGGAAGGGTCACCTAATTCCATCTCAGACTTTCCTCCTAACATGTTCCCCTGAAGGTTAGTCAAGCTTAAATCAAGCTAAGGCTAAAGGGTTAATGTGTTTCCTATCAGATTTCAAGCAAGAGTGCCAACATTTTCCTCTCTAGGCCAAATATCACTGGTCACAATTAACCTTTGTTAATTACTTGTGTTTTGAATAACAGTACTTTTTTTCCCCAAATTGTACACACTCTCGAAGTTTAGACCTGTGCTTAGTGTTATGTCGTACCTTATCACAAAAGACATTAAATCCTGCTGGGATAATCTATATTCATCAGGAAAAGTATAATCCTGATCAGAGGTGCCATGGGCTAACTAGAGGAATGGACATCAGGATCCTCAGGCTCCAGGTCAGTTCTACCAGCTACTTTCTGGATGTCTGTGGATAACTTTCTTGTACCGCAGTTTGCTTTGCTGCAAAAGAGATTTAGAAACAGAAGAGATGTGAGAAAGATTGTTGGCTAGTGAATTCCTTTTCCTGTAAACTTACAGCTGTTATTTTTTGCTGATATACCACTGTATAGTTCTGTGCAATTTAAGTAATTCTGTACAGAGCAGCAGGAAGCAGATTCACTTGAAAGAATGTTTCACAGTCTGAATCATGGGGAAATAAAGAATAGATTTATCCTAGTTTAACCAATTTTAGCTTTTCCACAGTTCAAACTGTTCTTCCTGTAGTGGAAAATGGACAAGCTACTGAAGAACAGGACTGCAAAGCCTCTGCTCTTCTTTTGGAGCTCAGCATCTCTGGAGACAACAAGTGGAAGCAATCACACAGGCATCTGCTAGCATCAGGATTGCAGGGGTGGTTACGTTTGCTGAGATCTCAGCCTGAAATCTTGACATCAGTCCAGCGATAAAATAGCATTAGCAACAGCTGCATTCCAAGGCAGTTGATGTCAGCAGGGGTCTGTTATTGTTGCTCTCAGCACAGAGTCGCTGGCAGGCTGACACGCAGGCCACCAGACACTTATTCCAGCCCTTGTCCTGAATTAGACATTTGCCAAATAAAGAAGGCTGGCTCTTAAATCCGTCTGGGCAACACACACACAAACCCAACCAAAAAACCAAGAACTAGGAGCAATAACAATTCTCCTCTCCTCTTGTGCTCCTACCACTTTTTTAAGCTTGAAACACAGCCTAATGGGTGACTCTAATCCTAACCTCAAAAATAGTTTGCATTTTCTTAGAATAAGGAGTGACTCACCCCAGTCGCTTACTCATCATCGCTGTAGATTGTTGCTCGTGGAAATACGCGCTGCCAAGAACAGAGCTCATTGGTGGATAGGCTGAACACATTTTTCTTGGATAAAACCTAAGTCCCAGTCCCCAGAAAGTTAATTATTAAGCCACTGAGCTGTCAGGCACCTAGAGAAGAATATGCACCATTCTGTTATTAGCTCCGTATATTAGATAATTCTGAAACAGGCACTTCAGGGAAAAAAAGTAGAGAGAATGCTATTCAACAAGCATTTTGCATTCTCATCCCCTTTTCTATATAAAGAGACAAAAGTCAAATTAACTGCGTAAACACTAAAAAGCAATCGAAGCAAGGAGTTGTGTTTTACAGTAACAGTACCCTGGGATACCACTTCTAAAATATTATACCTTATATTCAATATTTAACCTGGTTAAATACTCAGGAATTAGCACATACATGTTTTCTGTACCTACAAGAGGTGCTCCAAGGGATTTTTTGTTCCCCTCAATATTTTCTTAATAGGAAAATAAAGTACATCATACCTGAGTGGTCCAGGCTGGGTGAAACTCTACAGCAACCTCTTAAATGCAAATGAAACTGTAGGGTTGCCTGTAGCACCCTCTGCCGCAAGACGTGGTATTTTACGCAGTGAGGAAACAGATTACTCAAGAACTCCGATTTACGCTTCACGAATCATTCCATCATTACCCGGGTAAACCCACAAAGTGTGGAGGCAATGATTTCATTTATGAAAGCCGACTTTGCCTAATTGCTTTTATATCGGTTAATTCTTTCAGTTCTCTACACACAGTCATACAGGACCCAAGCAAGTGGCTCATACAGAGAAGCCACGAGGGTGTATGTGTAATTATCAGCCTCCAGGAAGGGACGGTACCATTTCTGCAAGCAAATGTGAAATAGGTAGTAGGAGACTTGCACAAAAATAACCGTAGCAAGTGGCACCATCACATTAGCCATAACTCATTTGAAGAAATCTTCGGTAGCAGAACATGAGAACGGTCATTTTGGTTTAGAAAGAACGCCCTTTTCAGATCAGGTATCCTTAACAAAGCATTTAGTTACAACCAAATCCACTTCCATATGAATACACACTGTAAAATAGACTTGAAAGCACACATACAACACCAAAACAGATTTTTTTCATCAGGTTCCCTTAGCAGAATGGTTTGTTTTTTTGTGTTTTTAAAACCAACACACTCCCCTGCTCAGTAAAGAGAGGTGCAAAGCCTAGGTGAGCTCTGGGAGAATTACCTATATATTAATTTGTTTTCCTGCCTTTTATTAATAACTGAGGAGATATTTAACATACAGCCCTGAAGTCACATACTATGTTTAAAGTCACTTATGACAAATCTAGCCATGAAAAACTGCTCACTCCCGCACCATCCTCAGAGCTGGAGGCTCAGGGAGCTCAGTCAATAGTTACTCACACACAGACCACCATGAGGTTCTGGTTAATGAAATAGCTCAATCCAGGTTTTACCAAAATGCTGGGAAAACAGGACCCATCACCCCCCACCCCACACACCCACCTTTAGACAGGGAAGGTTACTGTGAAGAACCATTTGGAAGCAGAGGGGCAATAAGATTCCAAGATGACACTTTCATTTTTACTCTCTAGAGCAGAGAAATCCTTGAAAGCATTTCATATCATCTGTGCTAAAGCTACCTGAACATACTCTACAATTAAGTTTACTGCTGCACTTATCTGCCCTCTACACTATTACTTGCAGTTTAGTGCTACTATAATCTTTAACTATTTCTCCATAAGGCAAAAAACTGCTTAGCTCAGTTGTGAACAGGGTAGAATGAATCAGATTCCGCAAGATATCTAGAGAAAAGCAGCAATTCATTCGTTCTGCAGCAACAGAAGGTGCTATACACAGAAGTCAGAATACAGAGGGGCCAAGCTGTTTTAAACCCACAAACTTAAAAATCTGCCATAGTTTTAGACCTGCATTCTTGCCATTGTACTTTTTGATTAAGTATACTTACCACCCCAGTCACCTTGAGAGCAATTGCCACAATTTTATTTGATGTATTGATATAACTTTATTGAATTTTAAACACAAATCATCTTTAAAAGCCTACTCAGTGTATTGATTACAGCAGTAGGTTATGTAGAAGGTAACAGGTTAAGAGGAGGTTTGCAGAGAAGTGGCTCATGCTTTGTGAGAAGCCTATATTGCTCACTCGCACTCTTACACCTGACAGGACAGCGAGACACAGAAAGAGAACAAGTATTTACAAGTATCTCAGAAAAGTTTAGAGTTAGAATTCCACATAATATATACAGTTTTGAACTGTTCAAGTATGTTTCAGTTGGACAAAGTGCTACAGGTCACATATAAAAACACAGTAAAAAACCAAAGAGGAACTATTAAGACAAAGAAGTGGCAGCCATTTGCGTGCCAAACAACTTGTAGGTGGGTTGCAGTATACGCAAGACCTAGAAGCTGAATGTATCTGGAGTATTGCCCTGAATTTGGAAAGTGTAGCTGGCAGCGGTAGATTCTGGCACAACATTTTGGTCTTCTTCCTCCTAGAAGAAAGAGAAAGAGCGGTAGTATTTCAGCCTAGTAGTCAATTCTAGAATACAAAATAAAAGTGGAAATCAAGTCATCCTGCAGCCACTTACTTCTGCTGAGAAATATTTCTCAATCAAGGTGGATGAGGCTTTATACACTTGTTCGTTTTCATGTGACTGAAGAGCTTCAATTTTGTCTAGACCGCCACACTCCTCAATCATGAGGCAGAGTTTCTCAGTCTCATTTATCTTCTCAGCAGCCTGAAAGAAACAAGCATAGAATAACCTCAGGCAAGGTGCGTGGCACTAACTACTAGATAACCACTAGCAACACCTTGGACAATAACTGAGTATACTGCATCCACCTACCAAGAAGATATTAGAAATAGCATCCAGAATAACTAGCACAGTTTTGCTGTCTTTAGCCGAGAGGAGATTCAGTAGTGGTTCAACAACACCAGCCTGAACAAGATAGACGATCTGGTCAATTGTTCCACCGCTTGTGTAGTTTGTCACAGCCCACACAGCTTCCTTCTGAGATTTGAAATCCCCCTGTGGAGGTAGTAAAAGCAAGGTATTTGAACACAGATAGTAGTAGTAATAGCAAAAGCCTCAATGTAGTAAATATGGGTTTTGTTTACCTTCCTCAGAATACCAATGAGATAAGGCACAAGACCATGGTCTACAACTCGCTGAATCTGGTCCTGTCGTCCAGCAGTGATGTTGGACATGGTCCATGCTGCTTCTTTCTGAATGTTGTTTTTATGATGAGAAAGGAGACTTGGAAAAACAGATAGTGCTCCCGAGTCAATAACCATCTGCGTCTGCTCATCAGTACCAGTGACAATATTTCCTATAGCTCTTAATGAAGGGGTCTGAAACAAATATGACAACAGTACTTAGGAACAGTACTCAAATAATCCGTGTTTGAGCAAATACAACCACATATGAAGCCCCTCCACTCTGGCCTTCCCAGTTAAGAGCATGATATGCTCTGTACTGACAAGCTTTGAGCTCCTCATTACCATTATATCTGCAGACATTAAGCAGGTTAAGACTGCCCATCTTCCAAGGTCAGTCTGCACACAACTACCCAGGACAGAGCTTAGGAAAACCATCTCCCAAGTGCTAATGCAGTTTTATTATTCCAGAATTATAGTGTGCACAGAGCACTAAACACTGTACCTAGAACATGGATTTGTCACAGTAGTTTAGAGTTATAAGCAAGTTTTAAAGGATCTAGTTAAAGATGTCCCAGTTCATTGCAGGGGGTCTGGACTGCATGACCTTGGAAGGTTCCTTCCAACCCAAACTATTCTATGACTGTGTGATTCTATGATGTGGACTGTTGTGCTCCTGTTTGCTAAATCCACTGATTATGTAAAGAAGGTGACAGTTATAAACAGTAATTGTCTATGCCTTATGTGGGGCAGTCTCCAGGCGAGACAGAAGCTCAAATCTTATCTACAAAACCTAGAACAAGGGTCAGATTTATGTAGGAAAAGAACTACTCAGTTACATGGACTCTGTTCTAACTGTAGTGTTATTCATGACTCAAATCAAGCAACAGCAACCTGCACATCTGATGC
This sequence comes from Patagioenas fasciata, assembly GCF_037038585.1. Classification (NCBI taxonomy): domain Eukaryota; kingdom Metazoa; phylum Chordata; class Aves; order Columbiformes; family Columbidae; genus Patagioenas; species Patagioenas fasciata. Next base: position 3,374,313 of record NC_092537.1, on the reverse strand, counting down.
TTACCATTATGGGTAGTTCACTACACCCCAGGAGTTTCACAAGTTGCGGTACCAATCCAGTTTTGACTACAACTTCTATCCTGTCATTGGAACCATCTGTTAGATAGGAAAGTGCCCAGCACGTGTCTGCTAACACCTCAGGGTCATCGTGGTGCAAGAGTCTAACAAGAGTTGGAAGAATCTGCTCAATGGCTTCTATGGGTGGCGCAGGATTCTTATTACGACACAGGTTTGAGAGGGTCCAGGTAACATTGCGTAGATATCCAGACTGCAAGAGTTGAAAGAAATGGTTAACAACCATTTCACTGAGTGTTTTTTACTTATTAGTAATTATAACTTGGATCATACTGCACACTTACAGCCAGAGAAGAGAGATCAGGAACAGCTAGTAGACTCAGCAGTGGCTCAATTGCACCAAATTTAATAACCAGATCTCTGTAGGCAGAACCATCCCCTGAGAAAAATAAGAAAAACAGCCAGGTGAAGACCAGAATAGAGGTATGTGTGCATACAGAATCATTATGTGCTAGAGGATGAATTTCTCTACTGCTCAAGAAGAGCTAGATAAAATAAAAAGGCCACTGAGTTTAACTCTTCTCTGTTGGAAAACAGTAATTTAGCATACATTTTTCTATACAGCTTTTCTTAGAGTTTATAACTAAACTAGGGATTTGCATATTTCTTTGAAAACGTATCTGTGCCCTACCACTAGAACAGAGCTCTTCCCATAACATGGGACTTCAAATATGTTATAATCAGCAGTCACATCAATGGATTCTATACTGTAATGCTTAAGGAATATCTATGTTTGACTGAATTCTTCTATTGCAAGGTACAAAAAGTACCTTATAAGTGAGTTTAAAAATGTAAAAGGACAAACTAAGAAAACTTTGATCAACCAAGGCTTTTATTGAGCTCATTTTCTCTGCATGAAGACCCACTATCCTCTTAAGACACAACTGTGGGAAACCATAATACAGTAAATGCAATATTATTTAAAAGCCTGGTCTAAATTAATATAGTTCTTTTAAAAATGGGAAGCAAGGAATATTGGCCATCACATACACAGATATGTGAGCCATCTGCTTGTTCCTTTGACCCTTCTAGTGAACACACAGAGCAGAGCTCATTGGTCAATCACAAAAACACACAGCAAGATGTGAAAAAGCCTCGTGTTGTAGCATGGTTATATAGCTCTATCAAAACTCAAGTGGAATATGGAATCAATCCACATAATGCAACACACAAGTTGCCAGGTATTGCATGAGACACCTTATACTGGGCATGACATGTCAGTAACAATGTCCTATTTTAAATAAAGGAGGAGGTGTGAAAGAGCTGCGTAGCATATTGACATACCTGCAATATTTCCTAATGCCCACACAGCCTGTTCACTGATGTGAGTGTGGGGAGAGGCCAGGAGTGCAATAAATGCTGGGATAGCCCCTCCATCTACTACTGCCTTTGTTTGTTCCGATGTGCCAGAAGCAATGTTGGTAAGTGCCCAGGCAGACTCAAACTGAATAGGACTACAGTCCGCTCTGCCCAAGAAAGAGACAAACTTGGGAATCAAACCAGCCCGAATTATGTTGTCTATGGGAGGCTGCTTCTCTCTTGAGAGGAGTTTCCTGAGGAGGAAGACAAACAGAAGGCATTTTTTGTCTGCAGAGATCTGAACAACAGATTCCATTAATCAGTCTAAAAAAACCTCAACAAACTAAACTCATATTTGAAAAAGGTTTAGCATTGCCTTAACAGTCAGAGAAGGTAGTGCAACAAGACATAAGAAATGCAGACAAGCTGGACACTAGCTTCCTAAACCTCTAACATTGATTTTGGCAAGCGTTCACTATATGAGAGGTCCTGTTCGGATTCTGAGCTAAAGCAGACCTGCAAGAGTGATAATCCACCTGAACTGGCAGGTGTTTCTCAGCAGACAGAAGGTTAATGGCTGCCAGCAGCAGCACTGCAGCAATTACAAGCTTGCTAAAGGAGATTTTAGACTGGCAAGCAGAAAGGAAATGTGACATACTTCAAACCCCAGTCACCTTAATGTTCACATTACTCTAAGGTAGATCACTACACTTAAATACTGTAGTCAAGTATTAACACTGTTTAAAGAAACTGTTATAGCAGAATAAGGTATATTATTTTTACTCCTACAACTCCAAGACTGACTCCTGTTTATTTCGACACCTCAAAACCCCTAGAAAGAACTACTACCTCCTAGTAAAATGTTCAGGCACTTTAAACAGGCAAAAGCCACACAATTTCAATGAAATTGTAATTAAATGGAGTGTTCCTAAACACTGTATAAAAGGCTGACTCAGGTTTTGAAAATACTGTCTGATAAGAAGAGCCATAGATGCTGCCATCAACAGACACTTCAGCTCATAAGCAAGTTCTTTTACCCTGCCTGGTTCCTGGCTTGCACAGCTGAATTGGTTACCTCCCAATCTCTTACCTGGCAGCTTGAGTAGCCTGTAGCTGAAGCTCCATATTATTACTATTAACTCCTTTGACTATTTCTTCAACTGACCAGTGTACTGAAACCTGTATGATAAAAAGTTACATGAATGCTTTGTCGGGTGGAATATGTCTTCACAACTGCAGAGTCCTTCTATAAATTACTATGAATGTTTACAACAACTTCTTTTATTAAAAGATTATACTGCTATGTGATACTCCAAAAGCATATCAGCTACAACTTTAACTACAGTTATCTGAACTACTGAAAGGTTTGGTTTTTTTTTTAATTGAGTTCTTTACACCACCATTACACTGATACTGTAGGCTTATGCATAACTGCCTAAGCTATGTTTTAAAAGCGTTGTCCATTAGAGTTGGCAGTATATACTTAAGTTGGTCATAAATATGTAGTGCTGTGTTTCACATGAGAAAGAATTTGTACTAGTGTGGCTGCATGAGCTCATATTGCAAGAGCTCCAAATGTGCCCATCCCAAGTACCCACTTACCTGATTGCCCCTGTTTTCCTGAAGGGGAGAAGTGGCATCATCTGGTAAAGTGCTAACATTTCTTCTTTTAAGCATCTGGTCATCTTTCTTAGCTTTCCTGAGTTCTACATTGACTTCAATGCGCCGCCTTCTCATCTCCTGAAGGATATACATTCGTAGTAAATTCTTGGCTTTTACAACTCACAATGAAAGAAATAGACAGAAAGTAGTGAACCACAGCAAAAATACTCACTGTAGTATCCTTTCCTTTGTTCTTGAATCTGTTCAAGCGAGCTGCTGCTGTATTGGTATTCTCATTAGTAGACATCTTGCTTAATAGATTTTTAAGAGAACCAGATAAAAATAAGCCTGAAAACAGAGTAAAAAATAAAGAGGAAGTTTACTCCATGCAATTTAAAATAAAAAAAGAGGATCAACGCTTGAGAATCATACACTTGTCTGTATTATGTACGATAACAGCTTCTGACTCAATTGAACACGCTAGCAACATAACAGCTCTCTCTTTAAACACCTGGATGTTACAGCAAGCTCCAGCATTAACACAAAAGCAGTAGACACACATGCATGGTTTTAAGACACTTCCAGCCACAAACTTTATCAAAGCCATTATTTTTAGGAGCAAGATCACTCTTCTTTCCCATGGACAGCACACATACTTTTAAATAGTGTTTTCTCTATGTCGTGTGCTTATACTGCACAAGCACCCCAGCCAGTCCCACCCCGACCCCCTTTGATAGGAACAGCGAGATTTCGCAGTGGAAAGGCCCCTCGAGGGGAATTGCTATGCCGGTGAGGCCGGCAGCACACAGCAGCCGCTACATTGCTAAAGAGGCAGCCCCTGCACCTTGGCAGGCTCCGAGGTGACCCCCTGCGAAAGGACCGGCTGTTTCGGCCACAACTCAGCCGGAACACACAGCCCACTCCGCGACGCGCCAGCCCTGTCAGCCCCACTCCAGACAGCGAGCTGCGACCGCGGACACCCGACAGGCTCCAGAGGGAGGCCGCCCTAGAGACTCCCGACAGCAGAGCCCATTCCCTTCCGACAGCTCAGCGCACAGCCCCGCGACCCCACAACCGGCTTCTCCCCGCCACAGGCTCCCTTCGTCCCCCCATGGGCAAGGACCTCCACCTCAGACTCCGCGCACAAGCCGTCCTGTCGCCGCGCCGCTCCCAGCCTGCGAGCACGCCGCACTGTCCCTGCCCGCTCCTGGCGGGATTTAAATTCCCGCTCTCTCGCCCTGCCATTGGCCAGTTCGAGCCATAGCAACCTTCTGATTGGCCAGTTTGAAAAGCAGCTCGTCTCGCGATGAGGAGCGACGAGCCTGCGCCGCGCTCCCGGAAGAACCGACCAGACGTCACGTACTGGAACACCCGCCAAGCGCCTCAAAACTGCAACTCCCGGCATCCCTTGCGCAGGGAGCCCGCCGGGCGTTGCGGGGAGGCGGCGCGGGGCATGCTGGGAGTTGTAGTTCGGGGTGGGGGTGAGCACAGGGAGATTTCCACACCCTGGGGCAGTCACTTTAATATTTCCTCACAAACAGCCCCAATTTCTACCTCAGTAACTGTCAGGTCACCGCAGGCTTTTCCCCTGTCTTGCATCCCCTAGGAGCGTGGCGCACAGGAGTATAACGAAAATGGGATGTGAGATTGCAATTTAAAGCAATTCAGCAGTAGTCAGGACAGGTCGAAACTAAATCATACAGAATGACAGAAAAAGTATGCTTGCCTCTGTGGCACACCCGCAAAATCAACAGATCTGGGATGGTTTCAGAAGGGTTTGGCCATTTTACAAGGAGCGGAATACAAAAGCACACGCTGTTTCACAGGAGATGTAATTCCAGCCGTAAAACCTGGGGGAAACCCATGACTCTGCCAGCAATTGAGGCACTTCAGTGCAGGCAATTCAGGGCAGAGAAGTATCAAAGATGCACATTGATACATCTGAGTGCTAAACCATCAAAATAAAGCACTTCTGCAAACGGTGAGTGTCAGGAGGATGGAGCCAGGCTCTTCTTGGTGACAACCAACGATAGGACAAGCGGTAATGGGTTCAAACTGGAACACAAAAGGTTCCACTTAAGTATGAGAAGAAACTTGTTCTTGGTGAGGGTGGCAGAGCCTGGCCCAGGCTGCCCAGGGAGGTTGTGGAGTCTCCTGCTCTGCAGACATTCAAACCCGCCTGGACCCCTTCCTGTGGAACCTCAGCTGGGTGTTCCTGCTCCATGGGGGGATTGCACTGGAGGAGCTTTCCATGTCCCTTCCAACCCCTGACACTCTGGGGTTCTGTGACCCGAGCACGCGTGAGCCACCACCCGCACCGGCTCACTCCCTGAAGGCGGCACCGCGGGTCGCGTGACGGTGAGGGGCGGGGCCACGAGCCCCGTGCCCAATGGCGTGCGAGGAGGGAGTAAAAGGGGCGGAGCCCTGGGGGGGCGGGGCGGGGAACGGGCTGGCCGGGCCTCCCGAGCACGAGCAGAAAGAACGTGAAACCTCGCTTGGGGGCGGGGCTAGAGCCGGCCGGGCGGGGCTCTTACTGCGCGGCGCAGAATGCGGTAGCTGGGTGACCCAGTGGCCTAATGGATAAGGCATCAGCCTCCGGAGCTGGGGATTGTGGGTTCGAGTCCCATCTGGGTCGTGCCGCACACGTTTTGTGGTTGAAGCGTAGCATCCAGCGCGGCCTTTCCCGCGCAGCACGGGTTGTCGCCCAGCCGGGTTCACCCAACACTTTTACCCGCGGCCGGTGGGGAAGACCCGGGACGGCGCCAGCACCCCGGTCTGCCGCTGGTACAGGCCCCAAGTCTCCTCAGCCATCCCTCTGCAGCCGCCGCCCTGTCAGCGGGCAGTCGGGCCGCCTTCCCTGCCCGCCGGCACCGCATCCCTTCCCCGGCGCAACCGCGCCTGGTGCCGCCGCCGCCTCCCTCCTTCCCGGGGGGGTCCTGCGGCAGCGCCTCCGCCCGGGGCCCGGCTCCGGCGTCCTGGTCGCCGCGGATGTGCGGCCGAGCGTGTGACTGGTGAGTGCCCGGAGCCCAAACGAGCCGGGGCCGGCGGGCGGGCGGGCTGGGCGGGTGGCACCGCGGGCCCGTGGTGGCGGGCAGACCGGGAACCCGTTGCTGTGACTGCGGCCGCGGCCGTCGCGCTCCCGGTCCCTGTGCTCCTCGGAGTCCTGCTCGGAGAGCTGCTCCCCTCTCCGCTGCTGCTGGCACACCTGTCGCTTCTTGAATCGTAGAAATGCTCCAAATTGCCCTTTCAGTCAAGATCCTGCCCAAGTAAAGAGTCTGGGAAATACAGACACAGGCATATGATGATATAGGTTGAGTTACGCTACAAGTCAATTTAAACAGAAGGCTCCTTGGAGTTGATGAATAGTGCAGGACACTCATGCATCCCTCCCTCCATCTCTCCATCCATCGTTTAAGCTCCTATTTCCATAATTACCTATCTGGGAATAAGGATTAATAAACACTACACTAGAAACTTACAACACTAACAGTTGTGTTAAAATGTGATATATTTTGCACACTGTTCTGGCTCGTTTTCTGCATTTTCACCCATAGCCGCTTGTGGTGAAGCTCTGTACTTTTAAGAGTTTTATTAAGCTGCTTAATTAAGGGAGTACAAAACAAACAGTGTTTAAAGCTGGACCGCATGACACAGGCATTACTGAGGAGTAGATTTGCTCTTGGGGGGAGTGTTTTGGGAGCTGGGATATAGCGCTTTTGTAGGGCTTTAAGGTTCTTTGTTGCACCTTAAAGGCATGAACGAGTTCACTAAGCTTCATGACATCCAGTAGCAGCTACTGAGAAAAACTGTCACAATGGAAATCTTGTCTTATAACAAGGTCACTCCTTGCAGGAACATCGGGCTAAATGTACTTAATTCAATAATCCAAAGCATGGTTGTGTGAAAATTTGCAGAGTTCTAAATATCAGCAAATAATACAGATTTAAAAATAAAGTTGTATCAGGGCTCAGCAGAGCTCGAACTGGACAGTAACTGCTGCATTTCTTGTTGTGAAAGGAGTCACTGAAACCGGTTCCTTAAAGCGAAAGAGATTACCAGCTGTATAACCTGTATAACCGGAGGTGGACAGGAATATCTAAATATGTTTCATTGTAATGTGTGTCCTTTACCGACACTGAACGGCCTGTTCCAGCATCTGTCAATCACACTTTATAATGTAGTTCTTCATATCCGCTAAACCCATATTTGTTCTGTCCGATTTTCTCTAAAAGACACCGTAGGAAACAAGACCTTCCCCTAAAGTGAAACCCTATTGCTGACAACACATATCTGGGTGTTACTCTCAGCAGCACAGGTGGCTGCCGACAGTATAAATTGTCTATAGGTGTGGGGTGTCCGGGGTGGTGGGCAGCATAGATTTTCTATAGGTGCAGGGTGTCCGGGGGCAGTGGACAGTATAGATTGTTTATAGGTGTGCGGTGTCCGGGGGTGGTTGGCATTATAGATTGTCTATAGGTGCTGGGGTGTCTGGAGGCCGTGAGCAGAATAGATTGTCTATAGGTGTGGGGTGTCTGGGGATGGTGGGCAGTATAGATTGTCTATAGGTGTGGGGTGTCCGGGGCAGTGGGCAGTATAGATTGTCTATAGGTGTGGGGGTGTCGGGAGGCAGTGAGCAGTATAGATTGCCTATAGGTGTGGGGGTGTCGGGAGGCAGTGAGCAGTATAGATTGTCTATAGGTGTGGGGTGTCCGGGGCAGTGGGCAGTATAGATTGTCTACAGGTGTGGGGGTGTCTGGGGCAGTGGGCAGTATAGATTGTCTATAGGTGTGGGGGTGTCGGGAGGCAGTGAGCAGTATAGATTGCCTATAGGTGTGGGGTGTCCGGGGCGGTGAGCAGTACAGATTGTCTATAGGTGTGGGGTGTCCGGGGCGGTGGGCAGTATAGATTGTCTATAGGTGTGGGGGTGTCTGGAGGCGGTGGGCAGTATAGATTGTCTATAGGTGTGGGGTGTCTGGGGCGGTGGACAGTATAGACTGTCTATAGGTGTGGGGGTGTCTGGGGCAGTGTAGATTGTCTATAGGTGTGGGGTGTCAGGGGCAGCGGGGGCCGCAGCTCTTGGTCTGGCTCCAGTGGGTTGTCCGGTTCCCGTTTCCCCCGGGGCTGCCTCTCATTAGCTGAGCCGGGGATGGGCATAAAAACACTCCGGTTCACTTTGAGTCTGGAAAAACCCTCCTTCGAAATGACAACCAGAGTGTTCTGGCTCCTCTGCTTTGTCTCCACATCATCTTCCAGCTCGGTGGCCGGTAAGCTCGTTAACATTCAGAGCGGGGCTGGGGTTTGCCTTTGGTGTCAGGGGACGCTGAACACTTTACTACAAACTCTTTCATTTCCAGCTGTATTCTTTTCAGCAGTAGCCCCAAAAGGGCTCAAGAAAGAAACATTTCAACCGGTTTGCGGGATGGGAATGTAAATTGCAGTGTTTGATTTGTCAGCCTTTGAAATAATTAAGAGCACCTGCCAAAGCAGCAGCGAGCCGGTGCCCTGAGCCCTGCCAGCCACAGTCAGCACTCACAGTTTGACTTGCTTCTGCATATGGGATTCTTTTTATCTGTATGTGAGCTTTCCTTTTAGTCTCCTTCCCCTCACCCTGTAAACTCCAGATTTCTGATTTATTTCGACATGCTCTCTGCTGTCACGTGTGCATGCAGCAGGCTGTCCTAAACAGGTATATTTTCTTTTTTTACTATCGCATTGATGGTGCAGAAATAAGATATACATTTATTCCATTGGGAGGGAGAAGTCCAGGAGCCAGCTATGTTGCAGTTGTATTTCTCGGGTTGCAACAGCTTGAGAGGAACGTGTTGGTATAGGGGAACGGACCTCGAGGTCCTGAACAGACTGAGTAGGGAAAAATTAACTATTTCTTGTCACAAGCCATGACAGAGGAGGCACAATAAACTGCTAGAAGTGTATACTGATAAAATCAAGTCCAGAACACCTGCTCGGAGTTCCCAGCTTCGTATTGAAACATCTCCAGAACACCCTATCGCTTTCGTTAGCTTGGGCTTTTTCCACCCCCGTTCTTCATGGATATTCTTTTGATTTTATGTGTGGCCAGCCCAGATATCAGGGAATCTTTCCCATGACAGCAGCTGGTGAGAGCGAAGGGGGAGAAGTGGCAAGGTCAGCCGCGGAGTCAGTTGTAGCAGATAAACCAGGACGTTGTTCATCTGTGCGTGTGGAATATCTCTTTTCACATAAGGAGTCAGGATCAGCCTCCTACACGGTGCTGACCACAGCGAACACCCAGAGAGCGGCTGTGTGTGGGTGAACGGCTTGAAAACTCCGCTGGCTGACTGCAGGCACGCAGGGGAGGCCTGAAGCAAAGGGAAAATGAACTGCAGGAGGAAATTTCTCTCTTCCCAGGCTATACAGAAGGTCGTATTTCTCTGTGAGGTCCAAATGAACGAGGTGGAGGAATAAACGAAGGCCTAGGTGACAGTCCAGCTTGCGTGAACAATGTCATTAAGCCTCTCCATTTTTCATTAGATTCCCAGACATTTCCTCTCTCTCTCAACCCTTGTCCTCTCAACTTAAGAAAAGCCTTGAAATAATTGTTACTCCGCAGCAATAGCCTAGCTACCAGACTATGGCACTGCCACTATACAGCTCTGTAGTGCAAAAGTCAGAGATCCAAAACCCTGAATAAAGACCTTTTCAGTAGCATTCAAAGCCCAGAGCTGCTGAAGAGCCCAGATGACACATGGATGGGAAAACCAAATAGTTCTGTTGTCATAGTCTTTTAAACAAGCATCCCGAACGGCGATGTGAACCTTGTTTCCTCAGATGTTCCCTGGAGAGTCAGGGTTTTGAGAAGAGGGTTTGTTTATAAGTCGTGTTTTTAATTCGCAACAATAATAAAGTAGAAATGCAAATTCCCGTGTTTTGCTCACACAGCTGCATTCTCTGTACTGGGCCTTCCGTGCCTGAGTGCAGAAGAATGAGGAGCTCTACAATATTTCATCTGTTGAACTATTTATCAGTTATATTGTCGTATTTTTGAAGGTTTCACTTATGGACTAGAGCCTCCGATCTGCCAGGCACTTGTCATTCAGAAGCACATGGAACAACAACAAAATTAAAAGCCTAATTAGCTCTCTCCTTTTTCCTCTATGCAGGATCCCTGCCCTATGCCGAGAAACCCAGTCAGACTCTGAGCAAAGATGCTTATAGTTCCGCAGATGCTGCACCTGGCCAAGGGAAACTGCCTGGCTGGGGCACCAGAGAGAATCACACACACCACTGGCGGCCCAGACCTCCCGGGGTCATCTCCCTCTCGCCAGACAAAAAGAAACGCACCAAACCTTCTCTAGAGAACAGCACGGGGCTGAGGAAACACCTCTGGCAGTATGGAGGGGCCCTGGCGCTGGAGAGCCCGCCCGAGGGACCCTCTCCTGCCTCCCTGGACTTCAACCACGCGCACAGGAGGCCGGACAGACGGCCGGGCCAGGCTGCCAACAGCGTGTGGGCTCCCTTCCGTCACCCAGGCTCTCCCTACCGGCGGGTGACGTCCTCAGAGGAGTCAGATAATCCCAACACGCTGGATCACTTCAACCGACCAGGCAAGGTCATCCTCCCTAAACCCACAGATCCCTTGAAAAAGGTCATCAAACCCTCCTGGGTCACCAACCGCCAGCCGTCCAGCTCACCAGACCACTTCAGCGCGCTCAAGAAAGGTAAGAGGACGGGGTGCTCTGGGAAGGGGCAGCGTAAGGTCTCCAAAGGGTGGGTGGTGTGATTTGGATGAAACGTCCCCAAAGGGCCCATCGCTGCCCCTCAGTCTGTGTGCCTGTTCCAGACCCTGATGAGAAGCTGTGTCTGAGCGAGTGCAGGAAGGAGAGAGACGAGCTGGAGGCCTATTGCACGAGCGAATTCGGTAAGCTGTGTCCTCCCTGAACCACACAGGCACCTGTTCATCTATTACTGACATTTCACCTCTGCCTTTAAGATACTGTTTCACTCAGTATGTTAAATAATTATCAACTGCACTTAAAAGGACCCATCACAGCTCTTCATAAATGTGCTACAACAAACGGTACCAATTGTTACATTACCCTTTCCCTACCTTGGGCTAGTATTGCTCTTTTTTCTGTTTCCTCTACTTTCCACACCTGAGAGGAAGACAAAGATCTTGCTGCTGGTCAACAGAACTGAAAAGACCAATTATTTTAGCTCCTCCAAGATTAAACGTTGTTGCCGTGTTACTTACCTCTAACTATTTAGAGCAAGTTTGTGATCTGGGAGACTGAAGTTTCAAATGAAAATAAAATGGTGAACCAAACAAAACCAGAACTGTGTTCCTCTCTGCAGAGAGGATTTTCTGCGTCTTCAGTCCTCGTGTCCGCGTTGCTGCAGCTGAAGACAACAGCCTGGCACTTTTGTACTGAGCACTTTCCGACTGGAATCTGGCCGCGCGCTTACCAAGTTGTGAAACAGATACCAAATTTTCTCACAGTATTTTAAGAGATAAGCAAAATACATGCCTAGTGGTAACAGATGTTTCCATTTGTAGAACATAAACACGTTGGGAGACATCTGTTTTCTCTAAATGGAGAAGTCAGGAAGTGCTTTTTACAAATGCTATATCCTTTATTTTTTACCACTCTCATGCATTCCTGTCCAACGTAGGCCTTAGAGCCAGCTGACCTTTGTATCCTTCACCCTTTTAACGAGTTGCGGTCTCGTTCATCTCCTAAATTGAGAAAGATGGGTAGGAAAAAGTGTGAGCAGCAGATCAGGCAAGGTTCCATTGCAGTGAGCAGACAGAGCCTTTCATTTCTTTACATTTACAGCGCAGAATGACGGAATCGGTTCTTGCGCGGTGAGGCAGGTGTGATGCTGGTTACCGGCCTGGCTGCCCTACCTGCCCGACACGGTCTGTTTCTCCCAGTTCCTGCAGTCACAGCCCTTGTCAAAAGCAGAAATGGGGTGGAAAGCGTGAAGCGACAGCCGTACAACGTGGCCGATTGCTGCCCTTGCCTTGGTCCAAGGGCCTTTGCTTTCAAAAGCTGAAGCGTCTCATTGGCAGGTTAGCGCTGTACTTCATTGCGAAGCATTGATTGTGAAAATTGTACTTTGCTAGGTAAATATGTCCACTTTTTCTGTATCAGGATGGAAAACAGGACTCAAATCATCACTTTCTTTTGAAACATTTTTGTAAAATTCACTAAGAAACATCTCTGACCTGTAAGCCATAAGGAGGCCGGTAAAAACTAAGGTGACAAACTCCTTAAATGGGATTATTTGAAGCAACTCCTACAGCATTTTAAATGACAGCCTTCACATAGACCCGGAATTGCCACCAAGATACGTAACCTGATGCTTTTGTTTTCTTCCTGTCCCTTAAACCAGCAGTGAACGGAATTGTTCATAACGTGGAGAGCCTGGGGAACGGAGTCCATTTGATCACCCTGTTGGTAAACAGCGATGGGTTATACAAGACGAGTCGCCTGTATATTACTCCTGACGCCTTCTTCTTCCGCGTTCACATCCTAGTTGTGGATACTTTAAACTGCAGTAAACCATGTCCAGACTTTAAACTTGGTAAATAATTCCAGCTAAATCCATTCCGCTATTCCTCCTGTGTAGTGCCATCTTAGTCCGGCCTAGTTTAATAGGCTTATCCTGGGTGGTTGTTTCTCTAAACTTTCCGAAGAGAACCAACTGTGTGGAGAAGTCAGGAAGCAGCACTGTCCTTTCCTCTCTTTACCCAGTTCCAAAATGATTGCAAGAATTTTCAGAATTGCCAAAAAAAAACGTAAGCAGGAGCTTAAGCTGATGTCTTTGTAAGTAGTCCAGTTTTCCTTCTAAATGCAAGTTTATCAAATACCGGTATTTCCCCCAAAACTTCCAACTGCAGCACAAGACTAAATTTCCATGCAAGCACAACCCCCAAATACCACTGAGGTTCAGGATCTATTTCTGCAGGTTACAACTCTGCATCCGTTCATAAATCTGTTGCCCTTGGAGCGAGCGGAGTGAACAAGCCCTCGCTTTTCTCCCCAGCACGGAAATCCTCTTTGTTTTGCAGGCAGCAGATACATCGTGATGGGTCGGATCTACCACAAGAGACGGCAGATCCCTGCGAACCTGCTGCGGTTCCTGCGCGGCCGCCTGCGCCCAGGGGACGGGTTGCTGAGGAGCAGCAGCTACGTGAAGAGATTCAATAGGAAGAGGAATCGCAAAGTGCAGGCGGCTCACACCAAGTGTCCATAAAGCTCCAGTGACCTCCGTCTGCGACACAGGCAGCAGAATTCACTGACCAGAATGACCCTGGCTGTGGTTCTCGCCTCTGAAACTGGTGGGGAGAGGACACTTGCTTTCGCTAGGTACCTATATATTGGGAAATTTAGCACAGAAGTCAGTCTAGGGAATGTTAACCGGTCATGAATTTGCTGTTTTCAGAGCCACGGGTTATTATTGCCTCCCCTGCTGTAATGTACCACTGATAATCTGTAATAATTCTAAAGTAAAATGCTGGAGGCGTTGTAGGTAAAGAAGTAGTAACTACAGTTTTGTACCCTTAACCTTGAACAAACGTTAGATGATACCATCGCTGTATCTGTTGAGATGTCCACTGCATTTCACACAACTCTGCCTGAACTATTACAGCCATTTGATTCAAAAGAAACCAACAAACTAAGCGGCATTTGTATTGTTTTGGTATCCTCAAACAGCGCTGCATTTTCACACGAAGCGTACCAAATAGCTGTGTGATTATTCCAGTATATGAATACACTTACTGAAAGCAAATCAAGTAACTGCTCAACACAAATGCCCCGTTAGGCTTCCAAATAACAGCACAAGCTCACGCCAAGGAACGCAGAATAAACGCGGCACCGTGGGCACATTTCTGAGCCCGGTGACACCGTCGCTTCCTTCAAAGTTCAGGCCTAGGACTGCGAACTGAACGTCATTTTCCCATGAGAAATACCACCAAGTTCGTACTTGCACATCAGTAAAGTTATTTTTCCAATCAAAGATAAAATTTTTTAGTACCTCTAATACGGTCGGATGTCAGAACCAATGAAAGCTCTGTAATGGGATCTATTCCAAGAGTCTGTATGCAGCAATCATACGTCTTTAAAAGACAAAACAAAACAAAGTGTTAATGGTGTTCTAGAATACGTAAAGATATTAAACAATGGCATCTGCTAGTTTGAGAAGTCAGCTGGGGATTTTAAGATAGCTATACTAAAAAAAACGGGAAAATGTAGTCCAGCTTAAAAACCAGACACACACAGTAATAGGAGCCAAATACCAAGAGCGACATCATACACTTTGGGATTCAAAAGGCTGTTACTATAGGACAGGAATTTACTAGCATCTTGTGTCTACCTGAAATGTATACTGTCTCACTTTGGATATGTGAAAGAAGATTTCGCATGGAGCGCAGCACATACAGATGGAATTTTCCCGACAGACTCTGAGGGGCTTTGGATTTGGCAGAACGACCGTTCCTGGCACTGAATCAAAGCGCTGGAGCGACTGGGAGGGCCAGAGGAGGCAGAGGGGCTACATGGGCAGCTCAGGTTTCTTGGTTTCTATTCTCAGCTGAAGTCCAGGCAAGCCCTGCACTCATCCGTTTGCCCAGAACGGCAATTACGTGCCCTTCCCCGCCCCCAAGACATTATCGTAACCTAAAACAGGCAAAGCGTGGGTACAAAAATAACATGCACAGCTATATCTCATTTTGATTGTCTCCTGGAAGAGATAAATAATCCTATGCCAGTGGGAATCACATCCAAAGGCCGAGTAAACGCCAATACCTGACACAACCATCTGCACCCGCTCAGATACAGCTTTTGCTCCAGAAGCCAGAAAAGCAATGTATTCTGTGTTCTTGTGTCACAAAGTCACCTCACCTTTCCTTTCTTCCTGGGGGGGTCATTCCTTACACTGTCATCACAACAAGCCGCTGCATTTCACAGCCCAAAACGCAGCTGGAGGAGCAGTGAAAACTGTTCTTTTAACCAGGTTTATCAGACACCAACTAACGTACTGAAGGCAAAACCCAAACTCCTAGATCAAGTGGATTTCCACAGTCTTGCACTCACCATTACAAAAGCCTCACAGCATCAACCACGCTGAGAAGACGACGGCACTTCTGTGGTAATTTTTGATACGTTATCGTTCAATTCATTTTCTCCCCAGCAGGACAAGGATGGAAGTTCTGCAGGTGACCCCCGGAGACCCAGACACAGGAGTCCTGGCGTCTCCCACCTCGCCGGGGCTGCACTCCAGGCTTTGGGTGAGCCCAACTTATTCTACTTCGAATCCCCATTAACTTTTACACCAACACATCTAGTCCAAGGAGAATTGCTTCAAATTCGTTCGAGGAGACAAAAATCAAGCTGGTGCAGCTCACGTTATCAAAATCTGCATTACAATATATGACAATTTTGAAACAAATGTTGCAATAATTTATAAAAATACAAAGAGGAGGATGAGTGGATACAGAGATGACAAATGTCACTAACTTACCATGCTTTTGAGGACGGGAGGATGACACCAGTGATGTATTTTCAGTAGCACTGTTTAACTTTAAAAGAACACCATTAATAAATCAAGAAAAGCACCTCGAGCTACTCAATGGCAACTGAAAACACTAAAAAAGGCTCTCAGCATTATATTCTAAGTATGGACTATTCCCCTCATCAACCTAATTCACTGGAAATCATAGATAATCTGGCAAAGCTGAGACCTATAGATGACAACACTATCAAATGTTTCATTAGAAACACCACCAAATCGATGTCAAACACATGACTTTATTTGTCTAGGATGATGTGTCCTATAAGGTACAAAAAAGTACTCTTCAGTTTGCCACAATTTGTTAAAAACATAGCAATCTATCGCCTACAGGTAGGAAAGTTTTAAATGAGGTCATATATATTTATATATGAATAAATAGTACAGAAATACTGTGAAGTTTTGATGAGATGCAGATGTTCAAATGCTGTTAAAAGCTGAGATTTTTCCTTTTCGCATTAAAAACACAACGCATACAATATGCAGCAGCATTGTTTTGAATGTCAAAGGACAACATGACCTAAATGCAACTACTCTTCTTTTACTTTAAGAAGCATAAACGGGTTATTTTCACATTGAACAATTATTTTTAGTTTTCACAGATAGGTTAAATGACAACATTTGTATGTACAGAAAAAACACGGGTTTTTATTAAAGTTATCCCAGAAGAATCTGTACACCTGAGCCTGGAAGTGTAAGAAAGTGTGGTCAGTAGCAACATCTTTAAGAAAAATAACAGAAGAGTTTCTTGCATAGCAAGGTGTGAGGTTAAACCCAAAAGGAGCTTATCCATAAATGGGGGGAAATCCTGTAGAACAGAAGGTAACTGAATTAGTGCAAAAGCCGGTCAAAGGGTCGAAGAGCCGCGCACAAACTGCGGCTGATTAACTACAGAGAGGTAACACCAGCGAGTCGCGCACAGGAACAGCGGCGTCCGCGATTCGCGTCTTCTCGCGGCTCCGGTTTGTCCGTGCGGAGCAGTTGGCGCAGGAACCGGCGCAGCAGGGTCCGGGCGCCTTCCCGAGATGGAACAGCGCTCAGCGCTTCGCATTCCTAGAGCGCTTGGCAAATATCACTGAATTCAGCGGTGGGCAGTGACATCTCACAAGACACTTCCCACTGTGTTATCGGTTACAGTAATTTTGGCACCGCTGTAGAAATGGTATCGGGGAGAACAGCTGCTCCAGAATGAAACGCGTTGATCGCCACCGCGGGAGCAAAACCAAGTCAGGTCTGCCCGGCCGCTTCCCTCCCGTTACTTGAGACATGGGAACAGATCCCCAAAGCGTTACAAACGTATTAGCGCACACTCAAAGACACCTACGTCTGTGGGGAGAACAATGATCTCCATTTATTTCGTTTCATATACATCCATATTTTGAATTTTAATACAAAAGAAAAAAAAATTAGAATCTGACAAATGTTTACAAACAAGATACCTTCAAATAGATTTTACTCATTTCAGTCTGGTGCAGAGTAAATGACAAATTGTATGTTATATTCAAGGCAACAGAGTCTGTAGTCCGTGACCACTTAGCCCAACTTTTCCGCAAGCTTAATTGTTGTTATCTACCATGAATGATAAACTCATTGTTGATTCCCAGTTCTGTGTGTGTGCACATGTGTACATAGCAGCTCCTTTCATAGAAAGAAAAGACATCTAGAGGTCTTCTTGTACTTTTACCTACAGGAATCATGTTAAGATACAGAATGGATTACATGGAACCGGGGCTGGGTTTTATAAGAAAAAATAATTAGCTGACAAATGAGGGCAGCGATAAAAAAGCGTCTTTTTTGCAACAATAAATAAATACAGTCAAAGTTTTCTGTGTGGACTTTAAACCAGCTTCTTCACTGAAGAACAGACGTGGCATTTCCATGGAGTTAAACGGGACCCCATTTACTGTATCTTTTGTCTTGCTCTCTTTCTCTCTCTCCTCCAACAAAACCAAGTTTTCCTGCTTCTGCCACAAGAGTACAACAATTTGATCTTGACAAGAAAGTGGTGCTGCCGATTTG
This sequence comes from Patagioenas fasciata, assembly GCF_037038585.1. NCBI lineage: Eukaryota > Metazoa > Chordata > Aves > Columbiformes > Columbidae > Patagioenas > Patagioenas fasciata. The sequence goes on along the minus strand of NC_092537.1, from coordinate 3,356,766 downwards.
GATTTCTTTGTCCTTTGGACAAAATAAGCCAAGAATAGAATTTGACTGTTGTGACCAATAAAAACGCAGTTTACATCGAGTCTCGTCAGGATAACCCGACTAAAAACATCTGGCTTCTTAATTAAAAGAGTTCAGACAACCAGATCCTTGCCCGTGCGTTAGGTTAACACGCTGGACTCTAAGAAGCTGTAGACTGCAGTTTGTTGTTATGGGACCTGCAGAGTGCAGAAGAAAGCGAAGAATTAAGCATCCTTCATTCTGAAGCACAGTTACCGCAAGGTGTTGCCAAGGCTAAAGCACTAGCAGGGAATCCCCATTACGTTGCTTCCATTTAGTTTTTCCCCCTTTGGAAGAAAAGAACACTGAAATAATTCTCTCTGAATTTTAAGCGCATTTCCACCTATAGCACACAAATAGTTCGGTATCTGTAAAATGCAGCGTATCGCTGGAATATTCCAAAATGCCTGAAATCAGTTTTACTCTGATATTTACATCACAGCCGTGCACCAAAAGGAAAGCAAAAGGATGTTTTAAGTGTGAATATTCATAATAAAGGATACTGCGCTTACATTTATCCAAGAATTCTTTGGATTAACTTAATAGAAAAACCTGAACGGGCATGTTAAAATCACATTTCTGCTAATCAGAGTTCAGCGAAACTCCTCTTTGACATTCACAGTTTTATTAAAAAGAAAACAAAATACATGGTTTCCAAGACGAATTGTTCATTTTTCTCAATACAGTGTTTGAGGAATGGGACAATTGGTTTGTAATACAGTTCTGTTCACCAGCACGACTGCTGGTAACAAAAACCCCACCAAAACCCCAACATTTACTTTTTAGACAAGTGATCTGGATTTTTAGGGCAGTTTAATGTCATTGAATTAATTGTACAATAAAAGAAAGTGACCCCAACATCCAGTTCTGATTCCAGTTTAAAAGTTCAGACTAAAGATATCACAATCTGCAAGAAAAGAAAGAACACGGATGGTATGAATGAAAAACAATAACGAGTAAGATGCAGCAATGAAATCAGTGAGTGCTGGGTCAGCAGGTGAAGCAAGATGATGGGGACACGAGTTGAAAACAACCCCCTCAAAATCATTAATATACTATTAAACTGGAAAGAAAAAAGCTGGACTAATTCATTTGATCTCACTCCTTATCAACCCTACTCTGGTTGCACACAGAAAATTCAACAGCTTCCACAACAACCGCTATAAAGCGGAGTTTTCCTTGTGTTTAGTTACAATGGGACAGAATCCAGCGCAGAGCAGCCCGGTCCAGGCAGACAGAGCCAACCAGGACGTGTACAAGTTCATTTCTTTCATTGTGTTGTCTCTTTATAGCAGCTGAACAGCATTTGCTGAGTGGTAGAACATGACCAGCACTCAGGACACACTATTTGTCCTGATCAGAAATTATTTCCTGCAGCGATCAAGGACTTACACTCAAATTTCCTCCACTTGTGATACTGCCCAAATCTGCATCTGACAACTCGTGTGAACAAATATTACAAAGTAACCTCCACAAAAATCACACTGAAGCCTTAATTTGGCCAGGAAATGACAGCTGGCTATTACAGAACATTATTTCTTTAAAAGAAAAGCAGTTTTCCAGGCAAGTGCACGGAGAGGCAAACCCCTGTATGAACGCATGGTGAGTTTATTAAAGCAGTAAGGAGATTTTAGGGGACAAGAGAACACGATTAGGAACACTTTGGCTTACCTGCTTGCCTTAAATCCTTTTAGTTTCTGTACAAAGAATGATTCAAGAACTTCTGCGCACTGGTAAAAAGGGGAGTCGCTCGGATTGTAGTAACGACAGTTATCAAAAATTTTGGTCATATCTGCCACAAACTCCGTGACCTTTTTGTAGTAACGTTTCAGTATCCTTTCCTCCATGGTGGCAAGGTCTTTAAAGAAAGCAAAGATTATTAAAATGAGACGTTTTCAGCCTCGGCAGAGGTTCACATTGTTAGCTGATGGGAAACAAAGCCCATCTGGGTTAGTTGCTTTTCCAGGAGTGCTGGTTGGGAGGTGGTGACACCAGTAGGTCTCCCTCAGAATAAACACTTATACACAAGAATATGTTGTGTGCGGCTGAATTAAAACGCCAAACTGCAAGAAGTGTGTATTCTGGAGAAGACGTTGTTAAGATCCCTGGATGGAAGCAGTCAGCAGGTGTTTCTTTTGATACTCAAAACCCCAAATTCCCTCCCACTCCTGCTCAGAAACACTTACCCATTGGTTCTTTAATAACACCATAATAATCTGGTGCGTCGTTGGGGTCTACTGGTTCTAGGAACGGCCACGCCATCTTGTGAGCCTGGCAGGAAAACGAGATAGAATTTAAAAGAATATAAGTTGAATTAGCGCTATTTAGTAGCTAAACATTTTCATTATGTTTTTATGTGTTGGCGTCCAGAGTTGAATTGAGGGAAGAAGTGCAGCACTATAGGAAAGGTCCCCGGTCCCATCTGCTGACTGGGTGAGGTTTTAAAGCTCGATGTCAATAAGCGAGTAGTTGGTCTTCAAAAGGGGAAAGAATGTGAAACGGAGACATAACTGGATCCTGTGCTGAACAGGATGCACAGAGAAGTTTGCAATGAATCAACTGAGAGTGCTTGGTGCTTCACACCTAGGAACGGGCCACTGTTCTCCCTTTCAACTACTCTAAAATTCAGTTGTTTTCATAAATGTCTAAAATGTAGAACAACTCAAAACATCGCTCTGAGAATTCCTGCTACCACACGATTACATTACTAAAATTCTTCAATTCTTTACAGTTAGAGCAGAAACTATACTTGGGAATGATGGATAAACCAGAAATCTACTGTCACAGACTGCGATGTAACTCTTGTTATCAGGACGCCATCATCTACATGCCGGTAACAACCTTCTGTGAGAGCAGTATTGAAATGAGTAACTCTGAGATTCAAGTATAGATCAGAAATATATATAGAAATCATATAGAACTAATCTGAGAGCAGAACGTCACACCTTCTACATACTGTGCAGTTCAGCTACCGCTCTGTCTTTTGGTATTCGAAGTAAACCTGCTTCCTTTAAACACCTTCAATCAAAGAGATTTACAACTATTTCTGAGTGAATGAAACTGAACAAAGTCCTCATTATTGTAAATATTCCTCAGTGTAATAACTCCAAGTTTGCAGCTGACAAAGCGGCATTTCTCACACACACAAAAAAAGGCTCAAGCAACTGGAAGAGCAATCAAAACCTCCTCCCAGACTCACCAGGCACATCCTACCCAGTGACAGCATCCTGCTCTGCTGCAGCCCCCATTCTCACCTGTAAGGAACGCAGGACTCGTCTTAAACCTTCATAATCTTTATCGGTCAGGGGACTGAGCACAGTCATGGCATCCTCCGTGGACTGGCACTGCGGACACACGTACTCGTCAATGAGATCGGCCTCGCTTTGCAAAATGCCAACACAGCGCCCGTGGTACCAGTTCTGACATCGGTCGCAGCCAATGTAAAATCTGCAAGATCCAAAAAAACGCTGGTGACTCGCTCTATTTAATTCAAAGGTTACATTTAAACACATAAACCCGTGATCCCCTGCTCACAAGTGGATACTTGGCATGATTAAGTACAACAGCGTAACACGGGATATTTCAGACTGACAAATTCTAATTACACTTTTCAAACTGCTTTTGTATTTACAAACAGGCTAAATTACAGACCATATGTCAAAATTAGTTCCTAATTTTTATCCTAGGCACTTTCAAGCAATCAAGATTACAAAAATCATTCCTCTGCTTTAGGGTTGAAAGGAACAGCGTAATGCCAGAAGTCTCACCCAACCAATACTCCAAAGCAATTCAAGATACGTTTTGTGCAAACTGGCCTACAGCTGGGGCTCGTTTTGCTCTGTGCAAATGTTTTCCATAGGGAAGCTTCAGTTTGTGGGGATTCTATGACACAAAGCCTTACAGTAAGAGAGACCAGCCATATACCCCCATACTAAAATTATGCTTGCTATCCACATCAGACTAAAGCACAAAATAAATCCACTAGATACTATATTCAAGTCTTTCTAATTCTCCCTTGTAAAACAAAACAAAACCCAATTTAACGTACATGCTGTTTTCTTTTGTTTTTAAAAACCCAACACATTTTGACCACCCTGCAAACTTCACTTTTCCTAAACATTTACTGTATAGAAACAAAGCAATTTGTATTATGAATGAAAACAACATATGCAAAATAACTTTATTTTCTTTGCAAGGAACACGTAACCACAGTCAGAGCAGTTTGCTACCTAGACATTAAATAAGAGGTTCTTATCAGAACTCACTGTGACTCATCATAAGGTGTTCTGCAGATACAGTACAATTCCTCACTGCTGCCCTCTTGTGCCCGTTTACAATCATTACAGATGTACACATCCATTTTCTTAGCCTCCTTTTCTGTGATGCCAACACATTCTCCATGATACCAGTTAGTACAAAGATCACAGCCAATATAGAACCTAAAAGTGTTCACAATGAAAATGACAATGTAATTGTCATTTCAAATGGCATGGCACTTTTCCCTGCATTTCTCTCTGATGCGCTTTCACCTACTTTTCTTCAGTTTTCAGTTTCCCTGCTCCTGCCGCTCTGTCCTGACCAACTAAGGCCTCACGCTGCAGCTACGCTGGGTGTAACGTCACTTGGGTCAGTTTTCAATCGACAGTTCATTAAGATGCACATCAATAAGTAACCAGACTTTGGCAAAACTGGGCTAAAAATGTACATCTCCAATGCGTGTGTGAAAAATCGTAAAAGGCACAAAAAGACAGGGCCAAAGAAAAAGATTTACATTTTCAAAACGGCAGCTCAGAAGCCATTGAGACATTTCCTTAAGATTTGAAAATGTAGGTCTCAGTTAATTTAAAAAAACAAAAGCAAAGCGCAAACACCAACTAGGAGTTACAGGTACACTACTGAGGACATGCATACCAGCCGTGTGCGCATACGGATTGGTATAACATGACACGAAAGAAAACTGGGGCGGGACGTGGGGGTTTGGTTTTCTTTTGTGGGAGGGGAGCCCTGAAGAGTGGATATTAAACTACTCACAATTGCAACTAATTGGAACATGGACCATTTTTCAGAGAATAATGTCTACTCTCAGACACAGCTATGTGACAGAACCAGGTATGGCATGACACAAAGTGAACCAGGGACAGGATCATGTGAATGGGACCTTGCACAGAATGATGCGACAAAACTGTAAAATATTATGCAAGGATGCTGGACATTTTGTGTATGGAGATCTCAAAACATACCTGTGACTAGTGACAATCGACCAGATGGGCGAAGTTACACATCCATTCTCTGCCTGAGCAAAAGCAAGCTGACCCTGCCACTCCGGCTCGGCAGATTTTGGGGGGTATCAGCACAACTGAGACCCGCGTCGCTCTGCAAACACTGTCCCCGCTCCCCACACACAGCAACGGGACAGCAGCTCAGACACGGGCCACAAAACCAGCACCTCCAACTGCTCAGGCCTCTGTGTACAGCCCGGATACTCAGATCCTGCCTTTTCGTTTTTGGTCAAACCCTAAAAAACCAACCCAACGCACAACCCGACCTTCCCTAAAGAACGGACACGTTCTCCTGACAACCACGGACGGCTTGGCCCCGTCCTCTTCCCGAGAGGGACGGGGGTTGTTTGCTCCTGGTGATATGGAAGCATATTTACATCTGGGTGTAGCTGCTAAACCTTTGCACTCGAATGCGGAACGGGTGTCACATTATGCTGCTTTAAAAAACCACTTGCAATCTAAGTAGGAATCTTAGAAGGATACCCTTACTGACCATCCTCGACAACAACATGAGCGAATCCCTGCAACCCTGCGATAGCACAAATGAGAACTAAACGTAACAAGATCTGCAATAAAATACAACACTGAACGACTTTTGAGGATTTGCTACATCCTAAAAAGAATGCACAGAGCATTCATAATATACCACAAATTAGCTTTTCAAGCCCACATCTGTCTTTTCTGAAGTAGAAAAGAGACGCCGGCACCCAGGAGCATCGATGCCTTTATGTATCTATGAAAATTAAAAGCAAAAAAAGTTTACCAGAGAACTGTTCAAGAACTCAACTATGCCCTTTCCAAACAGCGAAAGATAATGTAGTTCAACAGGAGAGTCACCACTTGAAAGAACATAAAATTCAGAATTCACAAAAAGCAAAGCAGCAGAACTGAATCGTATTCTACGGATGCTACTAAGTTATTAACATTGCATTTTCTTGAAGTTTTATTCAGTGCGTTAAAGTACAGTTCTCTATTCAGGTTACCAAAACTCACTTGATGACATTTTTCATCAGCTTACTGAAATGCAGCAAGTCAACAGAGAGTGAGTCTGACAAACTAACCCTTTTGCTCATGGAATTTGTTCATCTCATTTTTGTGACAGTTCTATTCAGTCTCACAACAAAACAGGGTATCCTCCTCACTTTACTGGATGTCAGAAAGTCCAACTCAATGTTCTTTAAGTAGGAATTACTCAGTAGGAACAGTGAATTAACAACTGGGGCATCGTCTGCTGTTTCTACGGCGATGGCAGCTCAGCGAGCATTCCCATTTCCCACTGATGTATCGGTGTAACAGTAAGAGCTACTGAACAACCAAGGTGAAAAAACCCTAAAGACCTCAACTTCATTTAAAAAAATATATATATTAAAACAAAAGGCTAGAAGGAACCTCAAGAGATCCTCCTGAAGAACCATGACTGGCGTGAAAGCATTGCTCCATTGCTATGGTTTCTTTCTGTTCTCAGCATTTAAACCACCACCAAATGGCACCAATTAATACTTTTTGGTATTGTCACTTGTTGAGCAGATACATACTCACTTGGAATGAGGTTGAATTTATTTTACATCCATCTCTACATGGCCACCAGATGTTAACCACCACTAAGTAGCGATGCCAGTCACTTCCAGCCAAACACTGTCCCCCTGCACTCCACTGCGCCTTCCGCTCCACCGCTTACTTCACTCCTTCACAAACTTTGTATGTGTGTAAATATACTTCCTCATTCACAGTCAGAATCAAACAACGGAGAACTGCAGATTTCACTTTGTCAAATGCTTACATATTCATTTTTATCAACCCTGGGATGTACATTATAACACACGGAAACCATTTCTACCCGAAACATTGTCCAAAGTGAACTGCAGCCCAATCACTTGGAACTCCCGCTACTGGCTACTGACTTACAATAAGAAAGTCATTTGTTGGAAGACGGTACCAAGGCTACTTCTAAAGAGCACAGCTACTTGTTTACTAGAAACTGCTCAGACCAAATTGTCACTTGCTTCTGAGGCAGAGGCAAAACGGCAAAAGAAAGAATAACAGAGCGGAGGGAAATAAAGAAAAAAGAGAATGTGCATGTGAGACAGAGAGGTCATACAATGGAAACATGCAAACAAGTACAAATATAAATCAAGTACATTAAGAGTATAAATCAAGTATGTTAAGAGTTTTGTAACTGCTAGTGGAAAATAGAGACTTTATTCTTTATACCTTAGTGATCACTGCAGTAAGACCCGATACTCTATCTCCAGATCTAGAGCTACCTTGCACTAACAGCTAAACTCTAAACCTACAGCTAAGAACGTGCAGGAAGAGGCTTCGGCCTCCGCTACTCACTTGGACTCGTCATAAGGCGTTTTACAGATGCAGTAAAGCTTCGTGTCCTTCTTGGTTTCCTTTGAGGTAGTAGAAATCATTTTCTTTTTCTTGGACTTGGAAGCCGCCGCATCTTTCTCCTCCTCTCGCTTTCTCTTCTGGGAGGACACGGGCATTGGGACGGTGGTGGAGGAGGAGGAGGTGACGCTGGCCACGTGGGGCTGTGGCGGTGGCACTGGTGGCGCTGGTGGCGGTGGTGGCGGCGGCGCGGTGGCCGCAGCGGCGGCTGCAGCAGCGGCGGCCGCAGCAGCAGCTGCCTGCGCTTTTTCTTTTTCTTTCTTAATTTTAGCCAAGTCTCTCTTTAGCTCCTCCTGAAGCGTATTGAATGAATAAATAGAGGGAGGCATTTCATGTGATTATTCCAGGACTGGATTAAAATCTAGACATAAATCCCCATGCTTAACCAGAAGAAAAGGTGCCAATTTCCTAACCTACAATTCATGTAACATTAAGGGATGACACTCTTGTCCTACTATGACCCACTGGCTGTTATTTATCAGAAACTGCTTCAGGAAACAAGGTAATTTCAGTCCAGGTGAAAAACAAGCAGCAGAAAAAGAACATATATGAGCTTTGCAGAGATCCATGCATCCACAATCAGAACTTCTTCCTGTACATTTCTTTAAGAGCTCACTGAGCAAACAGACACACTAAAAATTAACACAGAAATGCTCTCCCCAGCTTAAAATCTTTGAGAATAACTGTCCTTACCTGCACTTCAATTTGTATATCTTTGTCCAGAAGTGCTCTTTTTTTCAATATTTCAGCTTTCAGCTGTTCCTTATGCTTGAAAAGCAGAGCTGAGAGTTTAGTAGCATTTTGTTTACTACGCTTCTGTTCTACGCTCTCCTCTCGCTTTCGTTTCTTAGCTGCCTGTTTTTCTTCCTTGTCTATTTTATCCAGAATATATTTCATCACTTGGTTGCACACAATCATTCTGGGGAAGAAATAAAGAAAAAGAACATTGTGCTGAGCTGAGCTGTCTATTTATCCCCTGCTGAGAATGCAGAATCATTTAATTCTCCAGTCTCTGCAAACTGCAAGCTAAATTATTACATTTCCTAAGACACACAAGGTACGGTTAGTAACACAGATTGCTCCCACTCATACTTAATAGAACAACACCGGGATCCAGGCCCTAAGTCAGGCTCAGGAGGGCCAGTCGCAACTTGATTTAACGGACCTGAGTACTAATGGCTCTTCCTCTTCCCCTCAAAAACTCCCACCAAACTCAGGCTTTAGATTTTCACTCAATTCAGTTTCCACCAACATGTTTCAAAGGGCTGGATTTTGTTGATTCTGATGGAGGGTGAAAGCAAGCTGGAAGCCATTTCCACCCTCCAGTGACCACCAAATATTACCAAGTTTTTGTGTTTCGGCACAAAGACTGACAAATCTTTTTGAGTGTATAGAATTCATTACGAAACAGTTCCAAATTTCCTCACTAACGACATCTCCGGATTAATTTTTCATCTGCTTGTTGTACGCTCAAGTATAAATCTCTTTTCCTGCTCACTTGTTCTGCAATTTTCATTTATTTTGCTTTATGTTTCAATTAGAAAATTAATGTATTTTTGTCTTCGTGAATTTACTTTTCCCTTCCCATTCTATTTCAACCCCTCTACAAAACTAAATGGCTCCTTGTTGCCAGAGTTACCATGAGAAATAGCTCAAATTAACATATGAGTTGAAAGCAAACAACAAAACAGCAATGGCCGGGACCAGTAGCTGCTGCTGACTCTGTAGTCTTAGGCTCAGACAGGCTGTATTTGATACACATCTTTCACATCTAAAGATGCACTATGATGCACATTCACCTCTGATTTTCTTCCCTCTCAGCTGGAGTCAGCGTCTTCTTTTGTTTCAAGTGTTCTATGACAGCATTCTGTTTCATAACCACCTGCAGGACGATACAGAATCCAAAAGAAAATATGAAAACTTTAGCCAGTATTTCATAGTATTACTGGGAGAACCAGGACATTTCCTAAGTTAAAGAAAAGGTTAGCGTTATTTATTTCAGTAAGTGACAAATAGAACTGAATTTTATAAGGGGGACAGTGCTTGTTTAAAGCAATTATTTGAAAGTTGAAAGTGAAATTCAAAATTAATACCACCTCCAAGCCCCACATAGGGTAGGATGTTTTGCTTATGTTGAGTTTAAACCTAGGGACTAAATGTAAATTGACAGCATTCCTTCAGTGACTGGTTGTATTCTTTTTAAAAATGGTAAGAGTCTATTATAATAAGAGATATATATATATATATATATGTATTTTTTAAGCCCCGCAGCCATCCAACAGCATTACATTTCAGATACCTCTTTGAAAGCTCAGTTTCCTAGAGCAGGCAATGCCAGTACTGTACAGGTGTTCTGAACATCAGCTCTCCTACCTGTGACCTGTCCTCCCTGAACTGAGAGTAACGACTTATTGTCCCAGCAGCTCGTGGTAAGTCGAATCAAGGTGCCAGAAGACTGCAAACATGGTACAATGGACTTACGTGCTGAATTAACTTAGAATAGTTAATTAAATTGCCAAAAGCAATAGTGTACTAACTTTGAAAGAATCAAATTATCTGCCTATCAAATGTATTAACAGCGTTAACAAGAACAGGCATTTAAAATGAGATTGGTTTCATTAATGAAGTTTTAATTTCCTTCTGTTAACTTTACCTGTTTCTGGATAATGTCACTTTGATTAGAAGCCTGAAGGGTGTGCTCACGTTTAATTTCTATCTGTTGCTGCTTTTTCTTCTGTTGCTGCTCCCTGAGCTGCTGAACCCTCTGCAGCTGCTCCTGAACACTAGCTGCTTGAACTGCCACCACATTCTGAATCTGGTGAGCCTGTACTGGGCTACTTTGTTGGATGTGAATAGGTAACTGAAGCTTGATCTGCTGGGGCACACTGCCTTGTTGGGCTTGTATCTGAGCCACAACATGCGGCTGGAGCTGAGAGAGAACTTGCACTTGTTGCTGAAGCTGAGGCACTGTAATAACTTTTGTTGGAGGCTGCTGAAGTTGCAGCTGAGGACGAGTTGGGGATTGCACAGGAACCTGATTTAAACTTTGAGTAGTTGGAAGGGTTGAGACCAAAGTCTGAACCTGAGGCTGTGATTGCTGCAGCTGAGCTTGAATTTGTATGGGAGCAGGGGGCTGCATCTGAATCTGTTGTTGGGTTGTAGTCTGCACCTGAGCTGGTTGCTGAGGCTGGACTTGGGACTGGCCTTGTGGAGGGACTGCAGGCTGCGCCTGGCTCGGCACTTGCGCTGGAGATTGCCCTTGAGCCTGGGTCTGTGCTGGAGACTGAACTGGAGATTTAGACGATTGTGCTTCAGGCGTGACCGGAGCGTCCCCAGATGCCGGAGTCTGAGCTTCAGGCTGGGTCTGAGGTTCAGGCTGGAGCGTGGGCTGGGCCGGCGGCAGCGGCTGGGCGCTCTGGCTCTGCGCTGGGGGTTGCGCTGGCTGCTGGGCCTGTGGCTGCGCCGATGGCAGCGCTGACGGGGCCTGTAGAGCTTGCTTCTGCTCCCCTGCCGCTGCCAACGATAAAAACAAGCACTCCATTAACTTCAAATGACATGTCTATGAGTCTTACCAGTTTGAACCTTTTAGAACTGCTATAAAGCTCTATACAGAAATTAAAGAGATTTCTAAGCTTATAATACACCTCCAACAAATTTACTGTAATAAGAGACCATCTCCAGTTGTATAAAAACTCCCATGCAACCCAAACGGAAGGTTTTTTCCTGCTGAACAGAACAACGCTTACCTGAGGTTGAAGTGGAAACTGTTGTCGTAGTTGTGCTAGCTGTAGTAGCAGCTGCTGGTAGTGGGGTGAAAAGAAATCTCTGAATGGTACCATTTGGCATAGCTGCTTGCATAAGCTGTTGTCCTGGACCAGGTATTACAGTCACACCCTGAGGGATTAATTGTAATTGACCAGTAGTTTGACCTTGTCCCTGAATTACCACAGTTAATCCTTGACTGCCACCCTAAAGAAAAGAAGTCAATATTGATGTATTAGTGATGTATTTCTTAGGTAGACCTTGTTGAAAGTCAGAAGAATTAGGGGTTTGGATTACAGAATTCAATACTTTTACCACATACCATATTCCAAAACTAGCACCTGAGAGCTTGAAATACTAAAATACTCTTTCAACAATTCTATCATCAACAGATGACTGGGTTGGAGCTACACATATTTTCATCCAAATATTGACAGGAACTCTAGTCAGGAAGCAGCTAAAATGGAACATCTTTGTTCTAGAACTTACGAGCGACACAAAGCATGGATAATTTTGGGCATACTATTAATTACTTTCTCAAGAATCCAAACAGTTTGTGCAGAAGTTCTCTGCACTGAAAACATTTCCTAACTGTGTATCAGATCCCACCAACTGTGAGATTTCATGATGACTGCTCAGTCTGTAGGGCACTGTCAATTTCTGTTGCTCAAGGTGAGCCTGAGGCAGCTCCTGTTGTCCCTCTCCAGCCAGTGGTGTGGCAGGTAAGGTATTGTCCCAACACCTAAGTGCAGAACTCCACATTTTACAAACCCATTGAACAGAATAAGGTCCCTGCAAAAATCCTTTTGGTGTGGAAATGAACTCTGAGTCTCGTTCCACATGTAAAAATCTTACCTGGCAACAAACAGCCTGTATATTACAATCACTTATATATGTAATTTATAATTTGAAGAATAGGTATTGTGGTAACTCACAGAAACCTATTTTTACCCTATGCTTGACTCTGTGTTTTGCCAACAGACCTTCATGATCTGAGCAGAAGCTGTTATGCACTTTTTCCTCCTCCAGTTCTAGATACCGTAATTTTTCCTCTGAGACTCCGGATAACACGAATTAAAACTAAATCTTCACACAAAATCAGAAGACAAGGAATGAACATTATGTCCTGAAGGTCTACAAAACAGGCCATGCAAAATAATGATGTCCTTTACTGCCACTAATGCAAGGACTCTCTTCTGTACTGTTAAACTTCCCTGATGCTAGTTACATTTGAAACTTTACATATACCCTTTAAGCCTCTTTCAGTCTCTAATTAAGCTATCAGTCATCCTAAATGAAGGCTGAAACACAAGTTTATGAGCAGACACGCTACCCTGCTGAAATCCAAAGGCTTGATAAGATGTATCCTAAGCATGAGCACACTTCCACGCCCAGAGGCTGTACAACATTTACCTGTCCTTGCGTGAGCTGCGTGAGTTGGGCCATCGTGAGCTTCACCTGCCCCTGCTGCGGGCGTGGGGGCTGCGGTGCGGGCTGCGGCTGGATTTGCTGGGGTGATGTCCCAGAACTCGTGACCGTTTTCTGTCCAGCACTGGTAGAAGCTGTGCTGGTACTAGAAACTGCTGTTGAGACAGGCTGACCCCTGATTATTTGAGTCACCACCTGCTGCGTCTGACCTGTAAGAGAATAATTTGTGATAAGAAACACAACCATCAGCTCAGCAAATTGCAGTAGTGTAACATCAGACAAGCGAAGCAAACACCGCTGTTTGCACAGAAATTCTCTTTACAAACCATTTGTCTGTGTGGTTCACTGAAAAAAGTCTGCAAAATGTTTTCTATTTTAATTCAATTCACATACTTACAAAGTATTTCAAACACTTAGCTTGTCTTTAAAAAAAGAGTTCTCAATGCACAACTATTCTAAATGTTTTTCTGTTCAAATGAATGGAGTTAAAAATAAGTACTAGATTTCCCAGTCAGTGATGAACAACACCGACAAAGCTGTACCCGACGCATTCAAAAGGCAGAAAAGGCATCTGTTAGAAGTCAAGCATCAAAATGGGGTATTTTTGCATTGGGACATATGACACAGGAAGTATTCATGGAGAAACAAACCACGGATTTCACACTGGGAATTTAAATATTAAAATGAACCTACTGGCTGGAAGAATACCTTGTTGCACCACCAGAGGTGTTCGGATGATGGTCTTGCCAAGCGTGGACTGCTGCAGTGGTGTCCGGATTACTGTCATCCCAGGGCGGAGCGGTGTCCCCTGCACCACCTGCACAACAGAGCACACGTAAACTTGTGAGAACAGCCGTTGGGATGTGCCCTCAAGTATTACTATATATGTTTTTTAATCTAGTAAGAAATGACAAGAGGCAAGCAGATTCAGTATTTTTCATCTGTGTCCACACCACTAAGGCTTACCAAGCTCTAAACTATTCACTGTTTCAATCAGAGACAGTTGTTGTACCTTGTTGGAATAAAGGATCCATAAACACCATTGCCAAGATGAACCAACAACATTGAAAAGTGAATAGGCAGAACTTTTAATATCCGCCAATAACTTAAAATATTTGCACCCAGATTTTTTTGGCATTAAATAATCAGAAAAAACATCTTACTTGTGAAGTGCTTGTGGTTCCTAATGTCCCTGTGGTATTTGGCCTAATGGTGACGGTTGCTGTCCTCGGCTGGAATGAAGTAAACGTTTGACTTGCACCTGTGGTCGATGGAATGATACCCAATACCTTTTGCTGAACTTGAACAACACCTAATTAAAGAAAAAATGAGAATTCATTAGTGATGCCATTGCTAGCAAAAGAAGTAAAAGCAACTCCAGGGTGGCATTTAGAAATCAGTCTCCAGGTTTCTAGAACACCTCTGAGTCTTTCAGCATTTCTTGGGAGAACCTTTGTCATATTGTAAAAAGCAGCAACATTATACTTTGTCGATAGTCCACCTACATTTTAAGTTAAGAAATAGGTATTTTAGAAGAGATTAAGGAAAGAGTGAATCTTCACAAATATCAGTTTGATGATAACTGCAAATGACGCGGTGCCACAAATTAGTGTTATACAACCATTAAAAGCTATAATCTGATTAATTTAAAATGTAGGAGACCAGTTTAAACACCTTTCATCTACAAGCTTGTGGTGCTGAAGAAAATGGGTAATGCTTTTCATGTTACCTAAGAAATTCCAATACAAAACTAGTAGCCCTCTCGACTTCCTCAGATGCTCAGTATAATGGAGACAGAGAATTGAGACTTCTCTGTCCAATATACATTCACAAATCTTAACGTATTAAGTACTTTCTCAAGGCAAGAAGAAAAAATGCTAGTCTTAGTCTGGAGCCAAACTCCCGCTCATCAGTGAAAAGCAGATGCAGGCATTAATAACTAAGAACAGCAGCTTTTTTTTTGGTCAAGAAACTAGTTTTGTTGATGTATAATGTAGATAATGGAAAAAAAGCATGCTTCATTCCACACTGTTAAAAATAAAGCTTCTAATTTTGCATCACAAAATGTAGAATAATTTATAGGCAAAAAACTTGCATTTTTCCCCTTACAGACACAAATATGCAACACAGGGGAAACAAGCACTAGACACTTGTATATATATGAATATGTTTTCCCGTTTCGAGTCACTGTTTTACTTCAATGGGAAAATAGTGTCAATGGAGAATGAATCAGCAAGCTGGAATACATTTTTAGTTCAGTTCCCTTTCCCCTACCTCCTTGAGTTGATGGCACATTGACGGCAACAATCTTGCTGTTTGCAGGGAGTGGCAGCTTAGTTATCACTTTCCCTGCCATCGTTACTGGGCTGCCTGAGATCTGGAAGGTCTGCCCTGTGCTGGCAATGGTTGTGGCTGAGCTGGCAGCTGTGCTAGTGGCTAGTGAGGCACACAGAACAGTCAGGTTTAGAGCAGAATCATTAGTCCACGAAATGACTACTTTCAAGCACGAAACAACAAACCACAGGATTATTTTTACAATCATTTTTGAAGGTGTCATGCTTTCTTTGGTAAAGATTCTCTTTTGGAAACTGTATGTTACGGCACAGAACGCTTTCGTTAGCAATGGTTACTACTACAACATCTGGCAGTAACAAATGAGACAGGTCAGAAATAATTGTACCTAGCAAGTCTGAACAAAGGAAAAGTAGACAGGTATTGTCTCAGAAGTGTCTTGCTGACTTAGCAAGAGAGTTAAGAGCAAAGATAACAATCAAGGTAATAATGCTATACATTCCAGAGAAGACGTAGGTGCTGTGCTGGAGTTGACCCTATTTACACGTTATTTCCACGCTGAACGGCTACTTACCTGTTGAAGATTGGCCTTGTTTAACCCAAGTAGCAAAAGTCTGATGGAAATTCTTGTTCTGCTGGAATGTTACTGTAGCTGGAGAACCCACTTTGGTAGTCAGCACTACTTTGGTTCCCGTGGGCACCGGGCCCGCCAAGGGACCCACCACCACCTTCTGCGGGGTGGAGCCGGTGGTGGCCGTGCTGCTGGCCGTGGTGACCGCCGGGGCCACGCCGGCCGCGGGGATCTGCTTCTGCTGCTCCAGCCGCTTCTACGAACGCAGAAACACAAAAGAAACACAGGGATAATTAGCACCTTCAGATTTTGTAAAATAAATGCTGTCTCTTCTCAGTATTGAAAAATAACGGACTCTGGTAGGATTTTAGTTCAAGTCGTAAAGGACTGAAGACACACTCTATAGCAAAGACTCCTCGAGCTGCAGAAACACAACTCTGATGGCAGTGCACAAGCAGAAACTTTTCTTTATAGCATCTTTAAAAACCTCAGCTCAGATTAATCTGAAAGGTTAAAAAAAAACCTCTGAAAAATACCAATCTGTATTTGCTTTGCCCACATGCGCACAGCCTGCAGCCACTTCAGTGAGCGATACACCATCATTAACATGGAGTTCGTTACCAGCGTTCCCAAGCTTAGAGCTGTATGCACAGAGATCCTGCCAGCTCCAGGAAATAAATGAGACTGTATCATTCTACTTGACCATTAAAAACACAATCTAAAAAATTATTCTTTTAACTGTAAATCCGGTTTGCAGCCTGCTTCAAAAAATCTGGATCAAAATCCCTTACCTTACCCAGCAACCTTCTGTGCTTTAAGTGTCAAGAAGGTACATTTAACCTAGAGAGCCACTTTGTGAAGGGATAGTATCAGTAAGCTCTTGTACAATTCCAACTAAACTTAACATTCTTCCTTGTGTTATTGGAATGATCTCTTTATTCATGAGTGTAAATTTCAGTGACTGGTTAGCACAATATTGAGGCAATGCCTATGAATCAGAAATACTCATTCACTGGTAATGTATTGTGGTCAGAGGAAATGAAAAGAAAAAGAGTCAGTTGGGAAAAAAAGCACAATTCTTAATAATGCATGTGAAATACCAACATGGCATTGGGTTTCCTAGTTGTAATTACCTACATTTATATATACGCTGACTTACATCTATACATATGTATATTAAAAAATTATCAATGGGCTTCATTCAGCCAACTTCAGAAACGATAAGAAACAAAAGATGCAATCTGATCAAAGCATGAAGAACACACACAGTTGGATTCTCGAGTCTGCCCCGTTACCCCACAGAACAGTGGTGACTTTACCTGCAGATCGGTGCTTCTCAGCCTCCTTTTAAAATGCAACAAACAAAACCTTCTTAAGGTGTTATAAATTAGAAAAACAAGAAAAAGGAATCCAACCCAAATCATCTTTGCTTTAACCCCGTTTCAAAGTAACGTATGTACACAGTGGCAGCAGCATGGTTTGATGGCTTAGTTCGCACAGGGAGTGGGAACTGTTTGAGAAATGGTGTAAAACAGGGGTAGACTTTGTTCCCCACATTTTAGTCATGTTGCTGACAGGTGGGCCCACCAGTAGCTCCCCCACCTGCTGGGCAGCCAATCGTTGGTGTTTTAGTTGAGCCTCCAATTGGGCCTTGAATTCCTCTGCCTTCTTCTGTTCACTAACCTTAGCCTGTTGTTCAACTGCCTGGGCCTTTTCCTTCTCCACCCTGCCGAAGATATAACCGAAAGGGAGTTACATCACCGCACAAAGTCCAACCATTCAACTGCATTTCATTTTATCCAGTTTAATCGCTCTTGTAAGAACAAATCTTAAGACTGAAGATCACAGAAAAGCTGGTCGTGGCTTTACAAGCATTTTGAAATAAATCACTGAAGTTGCATGCAACAACCCTGAAATATCCCGATGTTAAACTACTGCAACACCTTACAGGAGACTATTAATCAAAACTGGAATTTATAATTACACCTGAGACTGCAAACAATCTACGTAAATACTGTTAATTGAAAACAGTTCTTTCCAAGAGATTCAAAAACATCAACTCTAAGCATGCAACATTGAAAATATTCGTTTTATGACATATATTCTCAGTCTGATTTTACCTTTACTTGCACACACTAGTTTTCTTTGTATTATAGATTTTATTTAACAGACACGTGCAAATTCCAACTGCTTTCTTTAAAAGCTCATTTCAATTCGTTTACCTTTCAGCAAAGGCCCTGATCTCCCACAGCTCCAATTCCTCCTCTGCTACCCAGCTCTCAATTACAACAGGGCCTGTTTGCTTGGGTGTTTCTGGCCTTTTTGGCCTTAGTGCACTTGACCGCAGTCCCTTCCTCTGGGGCGTTGGAGTTTCTTTAGAGAACAGTCAAAACACACAAGTTAAGCTCAATCATTACACAAAATTAAAGCATAAACCAAGATTTAGTGTCTCTTTCAGTCTCATTTTATAAACAGGAAGGCCTTTCAGCTTCGGATAAATCACGTCAGTTTGTTAAATGTGTCATTTGTTTCAAATGGGCGAATGAATAGTTCATGTCAAGCTGTATTTGCTCCCTTGATGGTGTGAATTAACATAAAGATCCAGTTACCTTGATGTCTGTAGGAGCTTATGGGAAGAGGAGGAAAAAACCAAACCACCATACATACCTTTTGGAGCCTCTGGTACACCAATGGGACATATAATTTTTCTTATACAGTACTCTGACCGGATTCCATATGGACCAACATCTCTTCGCTTGATTATTTCTGTTGTTGTAATTTCAGTTTCAGTTGTTTCTACAACAAATTAGTCCCAATACATTAATAACAGACAACAACCAAACACTAAATCACCAATCAACGCAATATATTCAAGTTAAAGAAACAGCAACTAGTACAAACTGTTGATTAAAAAAATTCAAACGCCATAGCTTAACATCAAGCCTTTATAGCAATACTTGGAACAAGCGTAATACTCAAAATTAATAGCAAGAGCTTTCGCATTAAGAAGGGCAGTGATTTAAAGAAATAATACCTGTACGCGTAGTTCCTCCCCCGGGTGGAGCTTTTGCTGCCATATCATCCCATTTGAGACATGCCCACAGTAACCGCAACATGAGGCTCACTCCAGCCAGTGATTTTACTGTTTGGAGTCGGTACCTAACAAGAGAGTATTAATTACTAAAATCAAAACGTATTTAAAACACCTAACCAACCAACAGGACAAGGGCTTCCATTCTACCTTTACTGAACAATGTAGAAAATTATTGAATAAGAGCAAAATTTGTGTGTTTGGGCACAAGCAAGTATAGCATTTGTATTTTAAAATTCAATTAATTTCTTCACATCCTAAAAATGTAAAGTATGTACCTCCAAGTGATCCCAAAAGTTGGTCTTGGGGATGGATATGGCCAGATATCCAAGGCAGGCTTTGCATTGTAATTGAAATAGGGAACTTCTCGGATCCCTCCTTTTCTGGCCAGCTTTTTTAAGTCATCATTGGGCAAAACAAATATGCTTTTTTTACTGCTTTTGGTAACAAATTTTCTATAAGATGGTAATGCCGTTCCAGAACGAGTTTTTTTGGGTTTTGCAAATTTCATTAACTTCACTTTGTCTTTAGTAGAATATTCTTTGCTGACAGTCATGGAAGTCACCAGCGTTCCTTCTGGGGTGGTCAGCGAATCTGTCACCGTTGTCGTAACCACCGTTTTACTGTGTTCTTGCACAGAAATGATGTCGACGTTACTGTCCGTGGCCGGAGCGGTGAGCTTCGTGACGGTGGTGGTGGTGGTGACGGTGGATATGGCACAGTTTTCCGTCGAGGATACCACTGTTGTTTTCTCATCATTAGAAGCTACAGTCTCTGCAACTTTAAACACAGTTTTGGATTCCGTAGACACAGTTGATGTTGTGGTAGTCACTTCAGTAATGACAGTTTTTATTTTACTTTCTCCATTCACATTCTCCGTTTTATAGGTCTGTACGCCGTTCTGATCAGCAAAGTCACTACTCAAGCTCGATTCTTCACATGAGGTTACAGGTGACGGAGCAACTTTCTTATCCTCAATGACTTCAGTTTCCATAGATTCCGTTTCACTGTTCAGGTTATTTTCTTTACAGGCAGCGTGCGTTGGCGTGGAAGCTGCGCCAAAGGCACATCTCTCAGGAGAAAGCTGTTTTTCTTCTGGTGACTGAACACTCTCTCCAGATTCAAACTCCAGTGAACTCTGCGGACGTGACTTATTTTTGTCCTTTGTGTCCTCTGTCATGATGTCACCATTCATGAATGGTTTTACTGAAGATTCCTTAAAAGTTAATGGTTTTATTTCATGTTCTGGAATGGATCTATTAATATTATTAACTTTTGGCTCAATATCACCTCCTGCCTTAGTTTCGCAGGTGTCTTTAGCTAAGCAGCCATCATTTGATAATACTTTAATGTCATTGTCTTTTCCATTCATTTGAACTGCCGATTTTCCTTTTTCTAAGTCTCTCTTGGTTTCTTCATCTTTGTTATTCTTTTTGTCAGTAACGCTATTTAGATTTGTCTGATCAAGATATTTGTTGATGGTGCTTTTCTCCACTTTCAGTTCCTGGCCTTGCTTTTGACCGTTCGCCTCAGTTAGTTTGGATCTCAGCAAATCCTCATCAGCGTCCACCTCACCCAGATGTTCCAGACCTTTACTACCTGATTTTTGGTGAAATGCAATCTTGGTTTCGGATTTACTTTCAGTCTTTCCTGGAGCAGTTTCTTCCTCCATTTCACTTTCTTGAGAGGACGACGGTTCAATATGGCTTTTTATCATACAATTGTTTTCTGAATCTTTGCTCTGTTGTTCAGAATTCTCTGCTGAATCTGTTTTTCCAAGAGTGGCCCGAGCATCTTTTCTACAGCTGCTTTCAGTTACCACCGGCTCTAAGTTCTCACGTTCACACTGAGACACTCTGCTAATAGGTAGCTTTTGTCTCGAAGGTTTTCCGCTTGTTTCTGAAACATCCCATTTCCTTCTACCTTCTGCAGTTGTTTCTTTCAAGCCATCTACAAAGGAACTCTCACACTCTCTGAGAGCATCTTGACACTTCTCAGCATTCACAGATTCAGGGTTGTTTTCTTTACCATCGTTTTGCACGGAGTTTTCACCTTCAGAGGGCTGGGGGGAGGCTTCATCCCGTAGCCGGCCTTCTCTTTTTGGCAGCCTGTTTGTCAAAGGTGAAGAGGGTTCCAGCTCACTGCTTCTGGTACAAGAGATGCTGCTGATGGGCAAGCAGTCCTGTTCCACATCTTCGCTTCGAGTTTTATCTGAGATATAGGTTTGGTCTTGGGAAGACAAGTCAAACTGACTTTCTCCTTGTACTTTCCTCATTTGCAGCTCATCTATGTTTTTCTGGGCGCTTACAGATTGAACGCCTCCCATTTTAGCACTGGCCTCCAGTTTCATCCTTTCTAAACGTTGTTTTTCTTCTAGTGTAAACTGTTTTATTCGCCTCTCAAGCAGTCCATCTAATTTGGATGATTTTACTTTCCTTTTGTAGCAAGTCCGTAAATGAAATCCCTCGCTGACATTGATTATATCCAGTTTACAATCACTGTCTTCATCTTTTACGGGGGATTCAATTTTCACATCATCTACATCCATCGGCTCTTCCTTGATGACTTTATCATTTTCGCCATCGATTTCTTTTTCCACTGTGAAGAAGAAATAACTCTGAATCAATAAGCTCTCCTAACAGTGAATACCAGACAGTATTTTTACATTAAGTACTAAGAAAGCAGTGGACCTTTTAGCATATTAATAGATACAAATGTCTTGACAAAACCTGCTACACAGTTTTTCAACAGTTATTTCTGAGCTTCTGTGCTTTTACCCATGCAAGGTTGTAAGGAATAGCTAGTTTTACAATAACTTAAGTATCCCACCTTTGTCTTTTGCACGATCTACACTTTTGGAAATGGTACCAACTTCTACTTTTTCCTCACGCGACTTTTCTTCTTTCACTTGTACTTTCCCCAAGGTTTCTGAGACGTCCTCTTTGTCCTTTGCTTGCAGATCAAGAGACTCCTTTGTTCTATCTTTCTCCGTTTTTACCTTAATTGGACCTTTTCGTTTATCCAAGTTGCATTTTTCATCTTCACTCTTTGCTATTAACAAATTGATGAAATGGTTTCAATTATACACTCTGCTACATTTTAACGTATGCTAGCTGTACATCAGTAATTTAAAAATGTAAGCAATACAGACACTTACTTGGTAGCAACTTTCTGTAATTCGCATTAGTATTGCCAGGTAGTTTGGGAATAAACCTGTGCACGTGTGTTTTACTAATCCAGCTCCAGCCGCCATATCCCGTTACTCTATATTCCTCTCCTTTTTGCTTCCAAACCTGTTGAATATTTTTAAACCAGTAGTTTTAGTGGTGCTTTGCTGCACTATTTATACTTTCATTTAAAAACATAAGATGTTATTCTTTTAAAAAGTAAAGACTTCACTTACAGACTTTTTCAAGCAAGTTGGAGGACATTGCTGAAATAACGTACCCTCTAACATCAAAGATACATCTGCTGATAATTGAATTGACTCTATCATAGTAACACCTCACTATTACATGAAATTAAAATGGCTTTTAGAACCGATTTACCTAAAAGCTGAAAGATTACACGTGCTCTTGAACAGGTGGGCACAGTTCCTATTCCAATGGCAGGGAGTAACGCAATGAAATTTGATGTTTAAAATGAAAACAGCAAAAGAAACACAAAAGAAAACCTTACCTGATGTTTGACAGGAAATGTATATTTCACCCATGTAGCTTGCTGCATTGTTTCTTCTTCTTCTTGTTTTCTCTCTTTTTTTTTCACTTTCTCCTTTTCTTCTCTTTCTATTGCTGTCATTCTGCGTAACCTAACACATACACATTTCAGTACATTTAAGCACAGGATGTTGTTGGTAAATGTAACAAATCAAACAACAGCATATCCTACCCCTTTGAATAATTTTAAATGTCTGAAGTGAAGAGGAAAGCCCAGGATCAGGGTAGGTGTACCACTTGCAATAGGAACACTGTGTTTTTGGCTATTCCAGGAAGGCAAAGAGCTGCCTGGAAATGTGCCTAAAATCAGACACATTTCATTTCTGCCTCTGTGACACAATGAGAGACAAAACACAGACCCCACTGAACTGAGAACGCTGAAATTTGCTCTTCTAGTCTCCCAAAGTTTTATCACTTTGAGACTGTGGCTCCAATAAAGAAAACAAACTTGCTTTGCAGGTGCAACGACACCATAAGAACCTTGTATATTTTCAGTGTTTCTTGTTGAGAAAAACGTGCTGAATGACTGAGTAAATTTAAACATAATTCTTACAGGCTTAGAGGATCTAGTAACTGTAAAACAAAGTAAATTTCTCCTATTCAAACAGACGTTTCTGTCTGTTTAGTTTACCTAGTGTGTCCCAACGATTCCCGCCAGATCGGCAGCATGACCACCGGTTTAATTGCACATTCCAATATGGCCAGCGCTAGTGCAAATTCTCGAGGTTTGCTGCACATCTGAACAGCCTTAATCCAGTTAGACCTAAACAGGAGAATAAAACAACCACCTGAAATATATACATGCACTAATATAGCATGCTATGTTAATAAAATTTAATGGTAGGATAAAAATCTCTTCTATTTTAATACTTTACTCAAAAGTGCAATCATTTTAGCCATCCATCACAAATTACAAACATATGATCTTCTATTTTAATATACTGAAGCACAGTGGTTGGAGATCACTGATTTGAAAAAACAAAGGCCATTGCTTATTAATACTGTTGGCAAAAATACAAGTAACACAAGAGAATGTATATTTTCTTGTATTGATTTACCTGTGGGAAGCCCAGTTAGGGTGAAGGAATGATGCCGGGATATTGTTTTCTAGCTGAATAATAGTCAGCCTCAAAGTGGATATGGTGAGAACTTTGGACCCGTGTACAGACCCATTCCACTTGAACTCTCCAGCAGGAGTCAGACAGAACTTGTGCGAGAGATGTCGTCTCTTGTCGTGGTCCTCCCTGTGCTGGTGCTTGTTCAGTGCGAAGGAATTAGTGGCGTACTGATTGTGATAAACACGATACTTCCCCTCTTGCCCTAATTTGAAATAATTGTTGATATTTCCTTTCATCACAACTTCCTTCTTTGCGTTCACTCGGGAGACTTCACCTTGAGAGTTGACCACCAGAACCTTGGGGAAGAAAGAATGATTTGAAAGGTTCACTTAAGTTTCCAATATTTCTATTTACTTATTTATAATTTAGGCTTCAACTGTCTATATATATAATAATAAAAATATCTTGCATCAGTTTGTAGAAGCAAATAACCAAGATAGTTGGTTAGGGTTCAGGGACTGTTTCTACCGGGCACAAGATCAGAGCATCCCGACACGTAGGAAGTCAAGGAAGGGAGCAAGAGACCTGCGTGGTTAAACAGGAACTGCTGGGTATGCTCAAGTGGAAAAGGAGAGTTTATAGATCATGGAAGGAGGGGCTGGCCACTTGAGGAGGATATAAGGCTGTTGTCAGAGAGTGTGTCCTTGTGGCCAGGAAGGCCAATGGTACCTGGGGTGGGTTAGAAGGGGGTGGTCAGTAGGTCAGAGAGGTTCTCCTGCCCCCCTACTCTGCACTGGGGAGACCACACCTGGAATATTGTGTCCAGTTGTGGCCCCTCAGTTCCAGAAGGACAGGGAACTGCTGGAGAGAGTCCAGTGCAGGGCAACAAAGATGCTGAAGGGAGTGGAGCATCTCCCGTGTGAGGAAAGGCTGAGGGAGCTGGGGCTCTGGAGCTGGAGAAGAGGAGACTGAGGGGTGACCTCATTCATGGTTACAGATATCTAAAGGGTGAGTGTCAGGAGGATGGAGCCAGGCTCTTCTCGGTGACAACCAATGATAGGACAAGGGGTAATGGGTTCAAACTGGAACACAAGAGGTTCCACTTAAATTTGAGAAGAAACTTCTTCATGATGAGGGTGGCAGAGCCTGGCCCAGGCTGCCCAGGGAGGTTGTGGAGTCTCCTTCTCTGCAGACATTCAAACCCGCCTGGACACCTTCCTGTGGAACCTCAGCTGGGTGTTCCTGCTCCAGGGGGATTGCACTGGATGAGCTTTCCAGGTCCCTTCAACCCCTGACACTCTGGGATTCTGTAACTGTTTATCCAATATACTAAATATATGTACTTCATCATGGATTGTATAAAGAGTTAGGATATTCCCAGTGATAAAATTTAACAAAAAAAAACACCGTCCAGGCTCCTGAGAACAGGAACCTGTTTTGCTGCTCTGAATGATGTCCATGGAAGGAGACAGGTTTGGGGAAAC
The DNA here is from genome assembly GCF_037038585.1 of Patagioenas fasciata. Taxonomy (NCBI): domain Eukaryota; kingdom Metazoa; phylum Chordata; class Aves; order Columbiformes; family Columbidae; genus Patagioenas; species Patagioenas fasciata. The sequence goes on along the minus strand of NC_092537.1, from coordinate 3,331,634 downwards.
TGCTTTGCTAAACTTCAGTGAGCTTTCTGTGAAACCCCTCCTCAGTAAAGCACAGAATTCACATGTGTAGCCGAGCAAACAAGTGAAAAAATGGCACAGATCACATCACTGGTCTAATTACTCATAACCGAGTTCTGAATTTGAGGGGTTTGTGAATAAACACGCTGAATGCTAACTTACAAAAAAAAGCAGTTAAAAACGGAATGAACACATCAAATAATATGCAGACAACTAACTGCAACAAATTCCTAACAATCAAACACTTATTTTCCTGGAGAATCTGGGCTACTTAAAAAAACAGTAACAACAAAAAGAACAAACAACCCCCAAACAAAACAAAACACCAAAAAATCCCAACCAATCTGCAGTCAGACAAAAAGTTTACACCAACTGGCAGACATTTAAAGAGACATTTCAGGTTCATTGCATCAAGCAGCACTACAATTTTGCAATGATTGCCTCTAAGTGACCATACTCTGCCAGCACAGATTTGCTACGAATGGCAACTGTGGTTGTTACCCAGGTAGTCAAACAACAATCAAACACAAACCACTGTAAAGCTGCAGTTCTGGCACAGCAGCTCTGAGAGGTTTGAAGACAGAAGTGGAATAAAACACCTGTAACATTACTGGCCATGTAGTAAACAAATTCCTAACTGTTCTGACCAGCCCGTTAAAGGAAGGTGCAGTGGGTCACTGTCACACCCCTCTGTAAACAGTAACTAAGAGAGCAAGAGTGAAGGAGAAGAAGGAAAAAAGCTTCCTGTGATATTACAATTTCATCATTTATTATTACTACTTTATTTTCAAGTACCTCCACAGTCTGCATAAAATTACTTTTATATTTTTTAAACAATTATCAGTTTTCTAAAACAGTTTTCGTACTTCTTTGAGTTTTCCAAGATGTGCACAAACCTCTCTGCCTTCTTTATATAACTTATTTGCTTCATGTGCCGCAGCAGCAACCTGCTGGCTTTTCATCTGGCTCAACTTGCTATCTGGATTTCGTAATCTTGTGAGCATTCGCGTCGAACCTGGCGTGCCTTTTCCCGCGCCTGGAGAATCACTTCTTTCACCATTCGATTTCTCTCCTGCTCAGGAAAAAAAGGCTTTTAAAACAAACTTAAAAACTGGAAGTTTTCTATTGATCTATAGGAGTCATGAACTAAAGAATAGATGCATAAAATGGAAGCTAGAGGTCCTATTATTATGATTACCTATGTCCTCTGAAGTGTGGGATCCCCCCTCTGCATTTTCAGCATCTTCAGACGTCTTAATGGAGTCGTTCTGTCCAGAGCCCAACTCGCTCCCGCTGCTGTTCTCAACATCTGGCTGCAGAGCTGCAGCAGATGCGCTGCTGCTGTTGCTCGGGATCATCTGCCCAGTCTCTTCTACAAAAGAACAACTTCATTCTTAGCTTTTAAACTGGATCAATGCAATTTTTCCAGTCCTAAATTTTTCATCAAAAAAAGTCAGGCTAACATATTTTGCTGGACTGGAGAGAAATACCCATAAAATATTAATTTCCTCCAGAGCGCTGTATCCATGAAAGTGTTTTTTAGTTCTGTTTCAAGCAGTTTCAACTTCTACAGCCCTGAAGAACTGAAATTCATGCTTGGATGAAATAGATGCACACACGGAGAACCCTCTACTGGCTTTGTTTTGCTTTTTGAACACAGATTGCATGCAATTGGGTCTTCCTACAGCTTCTATGATTTTATGTCCTTTATCTGTTCCTCGAAGCACACACCTTCCCATTCCCCTCCAGTTTTCCACCGAGTCTTTGTCTCTTCTTCAGCACATTCATTCTGAGGAATCCCAGATTTCAGTTCAATTGGCACCATTCTAAATCTAAACTCCTCCTCTGCCAAATTCAAATATCAGCCTCTTCCTTACAGTCTGATGGGTCCAGATGTTGCTTCAAGCTCAGTAAGACAAATGGGTTCTTGGTCCTCAGTTGTCCTTGTTCTGTCTTGACATTATTGCCACCTCATTTGTTGCTGTTATAAGATGTCCTGCCCCGCTATGATCTTTCCACTACACCAGCAGCGAATTGCGGCTACCTAGAAATAAATCACTCCAGCTTCCCAGTAAGAACAAACCATCAACCCTCAGAACATCTTCTTGACTTTGTGCAATAGACACACAGCTCGGCTGTTTAAAAAAATACAAGATTTTTCTGTTTCTAGAATTCTTCCAAAACATCAGGGATTCTGTTGTTACTAAGGTGACAGAACAAAACCTCCTTTTGGGGAAAAATTCACTCCTAGCAGAAAGATGAAGCCATAAATACCCTGGGATTCCTAGAAGATTCCATAACCCGACTGCACCTTGATTTCTGGCTTGGTCAAGTGCGTGACCACGACTGATCAACCCATTTCCCTTTCTACTAAGAGAAAAAACGGAATGGTTTGTGGTGCCTGCTGCTTGGAGAGGAGTGGAAGCACCTAAATTAAGCTCTTAATAAAAGCCTTGTATCTAAATTGTATTAAACAAGGATGGTGACGCATTGTCTAGCTCTGCATTCTACTCCTATTTTCCCCCTCTCCGGGGGAGCTGCCTCAATGATGCTGGTTCGGTACCTCTCGCTCCCTCTGAAACTGAAATTTCATAATAGGAACACAACTATCACTATGAATATAGCAAATTAGACTTGAGGAAGAACACACATTTTCCTACATATAAAGCCCACTAATTTAAAAATAAGCTAGAAGCTTTGGAAGGAGGAAAGTACCAGTGAAAGTATAAAGAAATAATGACAAATGTAAGTGAATCTTGAAAATAAAATAGGAACTCAAATGTGTCTGGAACGAAGTTATAGGATATGTATCTTTTTCCATTAAGAACTGAAAATAAAACTCTGGTCATTTTAACAGTAAACAGATGTTTAGAATAACATTTGATTACTTAGTAAAGCCTGTAATAGAATATAATTCTAAAACAGTACACTAATAGTTTATGCTGCACCTCGTCAGGTCCCATTTATTCTTAAATCTCAAGTTTGTTTGTCTGGGCTTTTTAATCAAATAGTGTACATTACTACTTCTGAATCACTGACATGGCAGAACAAACCAGGTTAAAACAGAACAAGAGCCTCTGTGCTTGTAATTCTGAAATCTCTCTAAAAATCCTAGCACAACAGTTTTAATCTTGACATTTCAGTGCAATGGTTTACTCGTGTGAATGAAAATACTTTGTTAGTAATTTATACAGTAAATGAGAGGTTAAAATAATAAATTAGCCAGCAGCAAATTAGAATTTGAAATAAACTTTGATAGGATGCTATCATTATGGATCATATGGAAAAATAAAATATACAGAAAATAGAACATGAAAAGCTTAGCCATAGTCGTCTTTGGAAGGCATGGAAACAAATGCTAATATCATGGAGGACCACAAATTTCAAGCACTAGTTGCAAGAAAATTAACTTGGAAATGTTAATGACAACGTAGCAGTAAAAGATGGCACTGCAAGCAAACAGCATGAGTGATATACGCTGTGAATGGTTTTAGTGGACGAACCAGATAGAAAAACGGAACAGATTCCCCAAATTACAGAGGCATCGGTAGCAGTGCCCTCTGTACCTGAGAGTTCCTGGGGGAGCTCTGATGCCACCTTCTTCTCTGCCACGTTGTTGCTATCAAGGGTTTCTGACTGACACCCCATTGCGTCCTTCCCTTCAGAGCAACTAGTCTCTCCTGCAGAAGGATTTGTGGTGTTGTCATCAGTGCTTGATGTCACACAGTTACTTTTATCCCCAACGACTGTTGCCTCTATAGTAAAATGCACAACAAAACTTTAGGGATATTCTTTAGTATGTCTTGGGATGTCATTTGGCATCATCCATAGAAAGCAACTTCAGCAGCTTTGTTTGATAATGCTGAAAAACATCGAGTGTTCTCCTTTCCTCTTTTTTTTTTCCCTAAGAGATCGTCTTGCCTCAGAATCAAAGAACAAATGATATAACTCTGATGAGGAAAACAATATCAGAAATGATGTAATATTGTTTACTACAAACATGTTTGATCACAACCTGTAGGTGCCACCTGTACCTCAAGCCAAGGTATCCACAACCCAGCCGTATGTCACTAGAAAAGTAGGAAAGTTGGGGACACTACTTAACAAGAAAAACAAGTGTAATATATAACCCCAAAGGAACTGACAAATATATCACCTATTATTTAAAAAATAGCGTAGAGAATCATACCAAAAAAAATTAACCTCATTTACACTTAAATAAATGTGAGGACCTGAACTAAAGGTTCACTTTACCAAAATGAAGTTGTCAAACACAGTCCCAGTTTCTTTACCTTCTGTTTTCGCTCTTTCCCCATCTTGCTCAGTGGGTGTTTCCTCCGTTTTATCTTGCTCTCCAGACTCTTCCTTGCCTCTCTCAGCATCTGTCTGGTCATTATCAATGTCACTTTTGGCCTTTTCTGCTTCATCATCTGCTGTGGTTTTATCTTCCACTATTTCTCCTTTTCTTGCTCTGATAATGTCCAAAATTTCATCTGCAATCAAAAGCATGTTGTCATCAATAAGCAACAAACCACCACCTCTGGAGCCACTGAGCAGAAATAACGTGGCATAAATGACGCTTCTTTTCAACAAGACAAAAGATAACACCTGGCTTCTCACCACTTTTTCCCCACTGAGAAGAAACCACTCCAAAGATTTAATTATTGATCTCCCAGAGCTATGCATTTATATAGTGATGAATTAAATCAATTTTTAAACCTGAATATCTAATCTTCACGTCTTCCCTAGAACCAAAGTTCAAATCTTCACAAATTTATATTGCTATTTACTGCTCCAAGGCAGATAAACTAAGCTGGTGGGGAACTGCAGAGGAGATAGGCATTCTTCCACACTTGCCAAAATAGTGAAGCTCTACTATTTTTGCCACCCGTTGGACTGTCAAATGTTTACAAGGCGTTATACATATAAATATATAAAATAGAGTACATCAAGAAACATTTGACAGTTAACACAGCTCCACTCCAACACCTGGAATGATCACAATCCAGCACATCCTGAGCATATTCCTTGGTGTCATCTCAAGGCATATCAGGGATAAGAGGGTCATTAGGGGCAGTCAACATGGCTTCACCAAAGGGAAGTCGTGCTTGACCAACCTCATTGACTTTTATGAGGATATAACAAGATGGATGGATGATGGCAGAGAGGTGGATGTGATCTACCTTGACTTGAGTGAGGCATTTGACACAGTCTCCCCCAGCATCCTCACAGCTGAACTGAGGGAGTGCGGTCTGGATGAGCGGGGAGTGAGGTGGACTGGGAACTGGCTGAAGGGAAGAAGCCAGAGAGTCGTGGTCAATGGGGCAGAGTCCAGTTGAGGCCTGGATCCAGTGCAGTGCCTCAGGGGTCAGTGCTGGGGCCGGTATTATTCAATATATTCATCAATGACTTGGAATAAAGTACACTATCAGCAAGTTTGCTGGTGACACCAAGCTGGAAGGAGTGGCTGACACTGGAAGCTGTGCTGCCATCCAGAGACCTGGACAGGCTGGAAAGCTGGGCAGGGAAAAATTTGATGAAATAAAACAAGGGCAAGTGTAGAGTCTTGAATCTGGGCAGGAACAACCCCAGGTTCCAGTATAAGTTGAGGAACGACCTATTAGAGAGCAGCATAGGGGAAAGGGACCTGGGGGTCCTGGGGACAGCAGGGTGACCATGAGCCAGCACTGGGCCCTTGTGGCCAGGAAGCCCAACGGTACCTGGGGTGGGTTAGAAGGGGGTGGTCAGTAGGTCAGAGAGGTTCTCCTGCCCCTCTACTCTGCCCTGGGGAGACCACACCTGGAATATTGTGTGCAGTTGTGGCCCCTCAGTTCCAGAAGGACAGGGAACTGCTGGAGAGAGTCCAGCGCAGCCACCAAGATGCTGAAGGGAGTGGAGCATCTCCCGTGTGAGGAAAGGCTGAGGGAGCTGGGGCTCTGGAGCTGGAGAAGAGGACACTGAGGGGTGACATCATTAACCAACCTCATCAGCCAACACTACACAGCCATGCAGGTGCACCTGCATGATGCTTCTTATCAACTTCTATAAACTTCTTATAAGAAAATAAACTAGTATTTGATTCAAAGTGCAACATCTATGCCCATTAAACAAAATATTCTCACCATTTGCTGCAGAAAGGAAAGACTTGTTGCTGCCCCTTGCTTTATTAGTAAGGTCTTCTGTCACATCCATGTGCCGATGAATTTCTTCACGCATTTCTTCCAGAGTTTTGCATAGATCAGCTTCCCAGTAATCTTTGTCCAGGCACTCGATTAACTCTGCCAGCTGTATCTTTGTGCTATAGTACCAGATTTTCTTATCCTTCTCACTTTCTGAATCTTCCTCTCTGTAAGAGTATATTTTAAATATTAATTTTAAAATATATGGATAAGTGACAAAAACTAATATCAGCCGACTTTTTGCAAAGAACTGTTAATTGCCAACACCCGAGTGTGAATAAACAAGTCACATAAGGACAGCGATATGCACCCAGCCCAGTACCCAAACGCTCCTTTCTTGCTCCCCTCAGAACTTCTCACGGCAATTTGTTCAGGGAAGCTTTTGATGAGTCTCCTTAAAACTGGTTTGTCCAATCTGGCAACAAGGTTTATTCTCATTACATTTATTACTACTGTAACCAGTAATCTGTTACTAAGTCTCAAACAATTTGCAAGGATGAGGGCAGGGCTCCTCAATCCATCCAGGGCAGCGTTTCTGCCTGGTCAGGAAACACAAAGTCAGGAAATTCAAAGCACGGATCATCACATTCATAAAATATTGCACATTAGCATCTCTACAGCATCCACCTGTGGGAGCTCCAGTAAGGTACAAAAGAACCACCATATGACCCTTTGAAAAGACCAAGAGACTTCCACTTTTTTCATCTGGGGTTCTCCTTTCAGGCAACTTAACCATCATTGATCTACTATTTTTCACATTCTATTTATGAAACAACTGTAATATTTGCAAAGCAGAATGCCACTAAAATAAGGCGGCCATTAAATTATTAATAGCAATGCCACTCAAAATTCAACTACTAATTTGTCACAAGCATTACCACAAAACAGACTTTTGGTTTTGATAATAAAACCTGGTGTATTGTGACGAAATACTATCATTTCTCTCCTAAAGGCCTTTGCCCATGCAAAGCAACTGATTATACTTTACTCATTTACTATTCTAAGTCACCAGTAACTTTCCCTTAACTATGCTAATCTGCTAAAGCTAAGTTTATCAAGTTTTCCGAGAAAACAGCTCATTTCAGGAAGAATGCCCACATATTGCACATCAAAAAGTAACAGCTGAACACTGACAATCGTTTCAGTCTATGGAATATTCTGCGCTTCTAGTCTTCCACGTTAAAGAAAAACTATTTAAACCATGTTTCCTCTAAACCAAGGAAGTTATTTACTAACAATAACAGTAAGGGCAGCACCTTTATTATTGTTCGTGAACAAAAGCCACAGAGGAGGAAGATAAAGGCCAACACCCAGAAACTAAGATGGAAGGGGAGATGAGAATGCACAGCTTATACAACAAGAGGAAAGAAAAGGGTACAACAAAATGCTTAAGTAAAAAGGCCAGGGCAAGTGTGCCTTGTGAATTATCCCTGGCAATGTCCAATGCAAGAGTGAGAGCGAGACATGGGCAGAGCAGCAATGGTGAGGCTGCTCTGCTCCTTACACATGACTGCAGAATATAATGCTGTTGTTAAGTTTGTATTTTATCATTTCTTAGCTCACCAAGAAGGGAACTTTAACCTTTCATTTTGAACTCCTAGCTCATTACACCATTATTTGCTAGATAGATATGCCATTTATACATCTTCCTATATGACCTAGATACGTAACAATGGGAACACTATATCCATCCTCCCCATCCCGTACGGCTGTGCTGTAAGTACCATTTGCCAGCGAGCACCTCAGGCACAGAGGCCTGTACACCTCGTGTAAACTCTAACAGCGATCATCCAACTCTTTTCTTCTTTTCCTACTTTCTCCCCGCACTTAGCAAATCTGCAACTGGCACAGCCACGCTAATGCAGCCAGGATGTGCTCGTCTATCACCTGAAAATCCCAAGAAGTGCCTGAGTATAAAACCCACAAAAGATAAGAGCGTAAAAGATTCTCTGCATTTTTTAAAAGACACTAGACACTATAACCCACAGAAACTAAAAATAATCAAACATTGACTTTTTTTCCACAAGTGTGAAAGAAGAACACAGGAAACAAAGAGCAGCGCTAATGAATAATTACAGCACCAGCTAACAACACATTAAAGAAAGAGTACTGTATTTTAAAGGACTAAAACCAGGTGATTGTGTAAAACATAGAACAGTAGATGGCTTAAAGACAGGCATTTCTTGTTATTTTGACTTTGTTTATACCTATAGAAGTGTTCACATACATTTTCTGCATTCTAGTTAACAGATATGGCGAATACTTTTGGGTGCCTCTGAAAGTCTCAGTTTCAAAGGCAGACGCATCAAACCAGCACCGGTATCTAATACTATTGAAGCAGGCGACAGTATCCCAGAATTACTGTCCTATACACCATGTGATCACAAAGAGAGTTAAACTACTTTTCAGGAACTTTTACAAGAAAGTGGAGAGTTCTCCTTAAAATTCCCTTTCTTTTCCTCACATTCATGTGTTTTAGGTACACTGATACTAAGCCAAAGGCCTGGTTTTTCCCTCCTTTTTGTATACAGATTATGAGAATATTTAGTTTGGAGAAAATTGATGGATTAATTACATGGTCCTTAGAAGTCTATTTACAAAACAGCAATGGTCTTATCTAAAGAAAGAACCATTTTAAAACAGCAACAGCAACTTACACCATATATTAAAAATCCATTCAATACAACAGGATTGTTCAGAAAACACCAAATGATTAGTTTACTTACATAATGATTCTTCTGTTCAGGAACCAGTATTTTCGCCTATGCCGGTCATATCCAATAGGTTCGTGTCGAATGTACGGTTTGTTTTTTTGGATTTCGGCGACACAGTCGGTTACTCCAGGCACCTTGTGTGCTACGCAGACCTCGCACTGCCACTCGTCTTCTGGGACCTCTTCAAGAGGTGGTTTCACGCACTCCAAATGGTACACGGCTGAACACGTTTCACAGCAAAGCAAATCCCCAAGTTTGTGACAAACCCTACAATGATCATCATACTGAATGACACCTTCTGACATTAACTCTTCACGTGCAATGTTTGTTGTAAGAAACTGATCCACTAAGAACTGCAGGACTTTGATTTTATTCTCTACTGGTCCATAAGGATAGTCCTCTGTCTCTTGGAAAGGAAGAACATGATGGTATTCCTTGTCACTCTCACAATATACCCGCAGAACCTCTGGCCACGTCATTCCATCTATGAAATACAAAGTGGAATTAACGCTATCTTTGAGGTCAGCAGGTCCAAAGGTAGTATTTGAAGTGTCTTCTTCACGTAAAACTGCTTTTAAAAGCACTATATGCATCTCTGCCATAAGTGTGCACTGCTCTTGACTTACCAGAGCAGCACAGAAGTCCTCAAAACGAAAAGGAGAGAGGCGTAAAACAGTGCCAAAGTTCCTCAGTACCTCATAGATGGCAATAACATTCATTATATGCTCACTAGGCACCATTAAGTCCTCTGAGGATCTAGGAAACTCCAAGGGTGGTATATCCTTTTCTTCCAATATTGGAGAACGAGGACGATGCACTCTTTGTCTTCTCCTACCTGCAATAAAAAACAACAATAAGGGTTTTGCCATTCACAGGTCAAGACGTTTCAAAACCTATCATCAATGACTCTGTCCAACTTCCCAAACTATTACAAATCAAGGATTTGCATCTTCACTGTTACAGAAATGTGATCGTTCAGCTAAGAATCTTATATTTTAATTAACAGTATGAAAATACACAAGATATCTGGAGTTTTGCTTCAGACACTTAGAGCAGGTGCATTTCCCATATAAGACACATCTACTGAATCTTTAAAATGATGTCTAGAATTTTAATTGTTTAAGTTAGTTAAAAAGAAAGACATCTCCCTCAGCAAAAATATGCGTATAGAATTTTTTCTTGTTCTGCATGACTAGTTTATCTTTCATTCTTGGAATTTTAATGTTAAACTTGAAGCATCAAGGTTCAAACAAGAGATATTTTATATTAAAATATTGCAAACTATTCTCCTATCCAGCAACAGCATACAGGAAAGATCATTTCAAGCAGATGTCTTAGGACATCGATTTCAACCAAATTAAAATACAAGAGAGAAGCTAAATCACTTTGTCCTCTGTTTTCTCCTGGATACCTCCAAGCCAGAAACAAATGTTAAACATGAAATTTTATGAAAATGTTTCAGGAACTCCCAGTTTTTCAAACCAAACAAATAAAAACCCACCGCCATGTGTCAATCAAACAGGAGAGTTATCCACAGAATGGGGAGGGGGCAGGATTATGGAAGAACAAAGCCAAACACAAACAGCTGTTCTGAAGAGCTGTTTCACTACCTAAAAGACACTGAGCACAATGAATCTGGTCTCAGATGCTAATTCACATGAGATGCTACACTTTCTGCCCTTTAATTCTACTGTCCTCAAGGCCAAGATGAAGGAAATACAAAAGAGAAAAGTTTCTGTACCTGGCACTACTAGACAGATGAAATATTTCAATCTTCTATCAAAATAACAAAAAATTATCCAGCTACACGCAACTATCAGTTACAGTATTAGGATGCACAGAACCACAGAATCCCAGAGTGTCAGGAGTTGGAAGGGACCTGGAAAGCTCATCCAGTGCAATCCCCCCATGGAGCAGGAACACCCAGCTGAGGTTCCACAGGAAGGTGTCCAGGCGGGTTTGAATGTCTGCAGAGAAGGAGACTCCACAACCTCCCTGGGCAGCCTGGGCCAGGCTCTGCCACCCTCACCATGAAGAAGTTTCTTCTCAAATTTAAGTGGAACCTTCTTTCATTTAAAAACTAGCAATAAAATCATCCTCTCAGTTTAAAACTAGAAACTGAGATGAAAACTGGCTTTAGGTCCTCTGGTAAGCAAACTATGATCCCAATCAACAACTGAATTTCATGATTATCAATTCTACGCAAAGAAGTGGTTGGCACATTGCATTTTATTCACAGAGAAAATCCAAAAGAAAAATGCAGCTGTCCATAACAGCAATGTCATATGCACACTTTAAAAAAAAAAAGTGACATATGTTACATGATGTGTGATCGGAGACTGAAGAGCGACCCAATCAGTATTCTGGAATTTTAAACTTTGTATTACTATTTTTTGATCAAATCCTGTGCATACAGACCCTCTCCAAAACTGGGTCAAGATAATGAAGAGATAAAGGAAGTTCCAGTTACCATCAAGAGGAAATGATTCTCTGTGGCATTTGTTCAACCCACCCTGCTCTCTCTAATACTCCCACAAATACCAGAAATAAGACGGATGGGAAGAAAATATCCTGCTAAGGTAGGCAGATACCCAAAGACAGCTCCTCCTCAATCTGAAATATCATCATTAAAACTGGAATGCATTTTAAAGTTACCAAAAAGAAAGCTACCTTCAAAAAACATCTTGATGCATAATGGACTGTTTGTCAAATGATTCCAGAAGAAAAATGAATCAATCATTGAGCTGGTGTGGCAAGATGACACCAGATCCATCTCTCCCTCTCGAACTTTAAAGAGTGAAATCTTACGCAACAAATTACATGCTCTGAAACAATATAGAAGATGAACTGCCAGATGTTTCCATTACGGAAGTAATGGGTCAACATCATCTGCATATAAAAATAAATTTCCAAGCTAAGTTTGAGTTCTGAGAGTGGAAAATGGAAGAACGTTTGTGTGACTCTCTTCCAATGTGCTTCTGCACACATCAGTGGAAAATGTTTAATCATGGCAAACACACCAAAACACAAGAGTTTCACAGTCAGGCGCAAAGCAAGCGTTCTGACAGCAATATTTAGATTAAACCCAACTTTTCTATCATCGTGATCCAAAATCATATATGCATAAACCAGAGCTGGTTTCTCTACAAGACCCCAAAGCAAAACCCATGCAGGCTCACAGATTAAACTCCTTTAGGGCCCAGAAGGCTCCTCCCGAATAGCAGAACAGGGCAGGACGAGGCCCGGCAGGTGGCCATGCAAGACAAGGCAGGGCAGATATTCTGAAATCACTGATGCTCTTCACAGAGCTCAAACGTCACAAAAAGCAGGAGGAGCTATAAATTAGGATTCTTTTCAGTGTTTGCAACCGTAGCAGAATAAAGCTGTAAAAGAAACAGCCCTTATGGAAAGCAAGTGGCGAGAATGATCACCCCGGCTTACCTAAATTAACCACAACTGGCAAAGCCCCTCCTCGAAATTTCAGGCAAAGATAAACCAGAATGAAGGAACACTGCTGAAAGCAGCAAAGACTCCTTATTTCCTCTCTTTTGTTGTGATTTTCTACTCCAAGAATAAAGTTCTAATTGCCTTATGCAGCAGATACTGCATCTCAACACCCCCAATTCGTTCTGTAAATCACACACTGCACCCCAAGAGCTCCAATAATTTATCTTTTCAGACACTGAACTGCTTTGAACAATTCTGCACTGCATATAAGCTAAAAAAGTAAAGTATTCAAAGATGCAGAATATTTTATAAAGGAATGATACCCAGACACATTTTTCTTGAGTGGCTTGGTGGCACAATATTTCAAATATTGTTTTTCCTCTTTCTTTCCTATTTCACTTCCAGTTTATTATTGACATTTGCTGCACCCAGGTTGAACAGAACCTGAAGTCCAGAACTTAGAAGGATCACAAAATGTGATTTAGAAATTTAGAAATTACAGACAATTTCTGCTTAAACATATTTCTGTTTGATGTATAAACTGCAATCTCAATAAATACTCCAGACACCTTTAAAAAACAATCCCCCCCCCTACCAATAAACCAAACCAATAAAACCAAGCAGTGTAATCTCCAGTGAAACTGATGGATATTTGCTACCAAGGTGCTCCCAAATCTTGAACCATTCTCAGTGCTGTTGAGTTTAAATGGCCAGTGTAGGCCAAGGGAATCTGACATAACCATGTCAAAGTGCCAGAGTCCCTGTTTTGAGCTGAAATGTTCACATTCTGCTGGTTGGGTGGATAAACCCTCCCCTCTCACTCACTCGGACAGCTGAAGAAACGCAGGTTTGAACTCCAAATAAGGACTCTGGGCTCGTTTGCAATTCTGATAATAACAATTTCTTCCTTGCTAATTACCTGCAGTGTCCTGCCAACCCAGACAGCTCACACTTCAACTTCTGGGAAGGTTTTGAAGCTCACAGTTCACGTTTACCCAACTGTTCTTCATACACACACACAAAAATCCCTCAAATTTGGAAAAACGTTTTCCTACAATACACATATCCAACTTTTCAAGCTCTTCACTCCTAAGGAAAATCTTCTCTTTTCCACAAGGCAAACCGTCCAATGCTTGAATGTGATATTCACTGATAGATTTAAAAACAAAACAAAATTGTGGTCTCTTCAAACATTCGTATGTTCAATTTATTTTACTTTTAATTATTTTTAGAGATTCTGAGATTTGAAAACAACTTTTTTTTTTTCACTTGTCATTCATCGTGGGTTTCGCCCTCCACTGGGAATCCTGAGCACCATATGTGACAGGTGTTAACTGAAATGTAATTAAATTGATTCAAAGTAATCAATTTAATGATCTCAATTTCAGTATTTAAGAGAGAAGTGCAAGGCTGTGTAGGCTATGCAATTGATAATTACACAATAACAGAGTTATTTTGATTTGGGACACTACATATCTGCATTACATTCATATGTATTTAAAATAATATAAGGAAGTGAAACAGTATGACAAATTCAGTGCAATGACCACATTGAGCAGTCAGCAGAATTACACCGTTGCTCTCTTAACTTTGCAGTATTGCATCACCTACTGCCAGTAATATTTTTCAATTTATCTTGGTATCAATAACTTTGGATAAATAATTTTTATTATTTGCCATGAATAATTTCCCATGTGTGGAAATCTCACAGGTTTTTGTTTTAAGTAGAAAATGCAGTGTGTACTACACTGTCTAAAACAAAAAGTAACATCAGGAGGATTCCAGAGCAGGTGTACCAGCAGAAGTTAATTCTCCTTTAGCCACCACCACCATTTCACTGGACTTTTAAACTGAATCTAGATGTATCTACTCTCAATTAAAGAAAAATCAATTTACTCACACTGAAGTTTCCCAAAATGGACTCAAGTTTTATTCCACATGAATCGTATACTTCTAAGATCATTTCTGCATATTAATCAAATCCCTGAATCAAATTCCACTTTCAAGCTTGAGCCAGTGCAAACAGAGAAAACAACAAACTTCTACGCCATCCAAATTCCATAGCTTTATTTGGAAGGATAAATTGATCTGCCAATAGCCTTCTGCTGCCACGACTGGACTATTTACAGGATCCAGATCATCTTGAGTGTCTCAGCATTATACTTCTATCTAGCATACGCTTCTTTTAAATCACATTCCTTCACTAGTTGTCTCCAAAAGTGATGAAGTAGTCTGCAATGGTTGCCTCTCCCTATTTTGAATTCTCTAGTTGAAGAGCTGCCTGTAATTAAGATTAAAGAGTAAACAATTTTATTCACATGGCACATTTAATTATAGATATTGATAATTATAGTCTACATTTACCATTATTTATTAAAATAATTTATATTACAAATATTTAAGCAAAACACACTAATGATATTTGAAGTAAAATGAAGTTCCTGAAGTAACAGGGTGAACACCCAAACCCGGGATTACTGAAGGACTTCAAAAAAAAGTAAACCCTTGCTTTATTTATTTTATTTAGCTTCTGTCTATTCAACCTATTTGGTTCAAATGCTGACCCCTTTGAAAATTTAGAAATAGATTTTAACAGGATCAAAAAGCTCGTCTCTATTTTCATTCACAAACTAAAAGAAGAAAATGGGAAGTCACGTCTGTTCTTTACTACAGGACTATATGGAACTTCACAATTCTTTAACCACCTTTAACATATCTCTGGTTGATATAGACAGTTTTAAAACAGAGTATCTGAATGATCTATTTACATCAGTGTCCAGAATACAGAAAGGTTCTACCGTGATTAAATATGACTTTTGGGCTCTTTGTGCTTTAGTTGTACTCCAATTGCCATCCACACGTAGCCCAACAAAAACCCCCAAAATCCAGTTTTGCCTCGTATTACTTATGTTCCACATCCCTTCACTCCAGATGTACAGCACTACTTAACACGGCCTTTCAGGTCAACGTATTTCAAGCAATGGCCTGGTGTTTGGTCCTACATAACTAATATTCTGCCAGAGCCACTGCCTTGTTTAAACGGGGACAAAGTGGTAGTTGCACCAGTATGACCTAAAAAATAAACACCAGTTCCAGCATTTCTCGATTACAAAGCTTGCAACTGGTCTCATTTCTCTTCTCTCACTTTCCCTTTCTCAGCACTTGGGCACTAAGGCTCCAGCTTAAGAATTCCAGTTCTCAGCTGCAGTGAGGAAGATAAACTTGATAGCGAATAGGGGAGAGAAAAGACAAGACAGAGGAGTTTCAGAAACTTCAGGAATCTGGCACAGGAGGGGTAAAAAATAAACAACAAATCCTATGAAAGAACACTCCACAAAATTGACCCCAGCAAGTGAAAAGACTTCCCATTTTACCCCAATAAGAGATGATTTTTTGGTTTCAAGTTCCACAAGTCAAGTCTAACAACATTACTCTTAACATAAAAGTTCATGTTTAGTAAAACAGAACTGGGTTGGTTTTGTTTTCCAGATCATGAGTCACTGCAGAAACTTCTCAACATAAAGACCCATTGGTGGTTATGCGATGTTCCAAAAGCATGGGTACTCCTTAGTTATTCCTTCCTGCGGGAAATTTTGACTTTTGATGACCCTCCCAAACTCCCTAGGACTGTCCCACTTTTGTTTGGTTCTAATAAACACACAAGAAACAGAGAGTCCCTGTCTCATGTTACTACTTTGCACTATGCAAGTTTCAGATGAGAATGTACAGCAACACACAAGTTCTCTTCAGGTATCACTGAGAAAACTCAAAATAGTTGATGAACATGCAAAAGAGAACATTTTTTTTCCAGAACAGAATGCATAAACTGGATACAGCTACATGTTTATCACAGCAATATCCAAACTGGTTCCTTAATTAAAAGTCAATCTCTTGGGAGAGCATTTGCTCAGCTTACACCAAAGAAGAAAAAGCAGTAAAATCAGTTTAACATAAAATAAGAATATATTACGAAAATCAGCACTAAAATAGAAAAATCTAAATATTTTTCTTGGGTTGGGCCAAAATTAAAGGCTTTGACTTATACAAAACACTTTTTTTCCTTTTAAAAATGCCAACATGACAATAAACATATTTCTAATATCCACAAGTCAATTTATTCCAGAAAAAAAAAATCTGAAAGAGTAAGATGCATTTGTAACTACTTATAAGTGCAGCTCCAATTTGAATATTGCTCTGCAACAATTGTACCTCACCCAAATGTATTTATTTTGTCGGGAAGAAAGAAAACAAATCAACCACAAACCAGATTAAACTTAAAATATAACCCGATATTCAAAATAGTTGAAGACTATGTACTAATACTATATACTAATAGTAGCAGACTTCTAAATCTAACCAGTGTTCTCTACTGATTTTCCATTCAGAATTTCATTTCTCACCATTACGGCCATGAGTACACCCTCAGCAGGAGCCAGGAATACAACTCGCATGTTCCGAGGCATCACTTGAACATTTGGATAACTGATGCAGGTCAAGCAGCAGATAAGATCCCACACTGTCATTCTGAGAAGTACTCAGAGCAACAGCCCTTTTGTCCTGACAACCCAGGCCAAAGGGAAGGAAAAAAAAAGTAGTACTAATATAACAATTTTCTGGACCATTCTGGCAGACAATTTCTTAGTCGGGGCGCACTCAGGATAAGCTGTGACTGATAGCAGAGGTCAGCCCAAATCTACTAAAATGCACATTTATTAGCCTTATACCAGTCTTGTGCAATACAACTGTCCGCTACGGAATTCTATTGCAGACCTACCAAAAAAAAGTTTCCACAATAAACTCAACTGCAACACATTAAATTATTCTACCTTTTACAACATACTCTGATAATGGGGCTTCTTAGAAAGATGACTAAGTGACAAATGCTCTCTTTAGATAAACTGCAAATTTGCACATCAATACAGCAGAATCAGCCCCAGATTTACTCCTTTGGCCTTCTACACAATTTCTTTGCTGGGACTCATCTTCGACATTTTTCACGACTGGCATGATGAACCAGCGGCAATTCCTCTAGAGTACAAATCAAAGTTCAGATTACTAAATGGTAAAATACAAGCGTGCCAGATTTAGAGAACAGGGTACCCCAGGTGAGATGTGTGGGAAGGTGGTAAATCATCTCACACGACAGACAAAAGCAGCTGCCTATCTTACTGTCCTATCTCAATGTCTCCACTTTAACAGTTATTCAAGAGCATGAAAACGTGTTAAGATACAAAATGACTACAGACAAACAAGATGCAGCACCTTGTTTCCAGTTAAATTCCATCACTCAGAAGACAAAAGCACACTGGTCAATTACTGGTTAACAGAAGCGATGGTCAATCACTGCAAATATTCAGACTAGCAAAATCCATCTAAAGAATGTATTTAATGCACTTTAAGACAAATCTTTTGGCTCACGACTCCACCGTTGTGGATTCGCTTGTTAGATACACTGATGATTATTATCTGGGTCAAAATCTAGATGTATACCTCTTCCCAAGGCTAGTTTTCCTAGTTTTTGAAGAAGGAAATGAAGAAACAAAAGGGCTTCTAAGCACCTTGATTAAATCCTTTCCTAAAACTCTGCGACATGCAGAAAATACTTGTTATCTATAAAGCAATTGTGACAAGCCTAAAGTATAATTTAGAGTGGACAGGTGATAGCAAAAATGTTTAGTGATACAAGGTATATAGGATACCTGTCCAAAAAATACATCTCCCTTCTGGGGACACAGAGGTATAAGCGAGAAGGGACATTATACACACCTACAAAATCCCTCTACCAAGAGTCTGTCCCACAGAAGTAAATGCAATGATAAACATCATACATATTCACACAATAAGCTTTCACTGTACCATTATTAAGCATTATATCAAACGCATTTTACCATTTTCAAGATCTTGCTTCTTTAAATACTCGAATAATAATATAGTAAAAAAGAGTAGTCCCACATCCAAGTTCAAGATACATTGTAAACGCCCTAGCAGAGCACAAAAATTGAGCCTTTCTTGGCTAGAGACACTGCACTGTGATCTTGTAATTCATTGTTCAATCTAAGTTCTAAAACACTCTAAGAAGTCTGTCACCCGTTTAAGTAGGATGCGATTTATGTGCGAAACCTTGGTTAGTAGGAGAGTTTGATTTGGATTGCAATTTTTCAATACCTTGCTCTCAAAAAATAAACTCTTTGGCCCCCAAGACTACATCCTGAGAGCGGTAATAATTCAGGTTGCAGGTGACTTAGGGAAGATCAGTAGGGAAGGGATCGCTCAGCATCTCTAGCAGGAAAAAACAAACAAAAAAACAAGCGGGCACCCCACAATTGTGCTAGGGGCCAGTTTAAAACAATGGAGGAGACACTCCCTCAAGCCCTCCAGTTAACCACAGGAACTTTGTCACTGTGTATTACAATTTGTCTGGTTTGAAGACAAATATATGAAAGAAAAAAGCCTGTATCTAAACATAGCTAAATTCCAATTCTGGCCCCCCATGCACCTGAGTCACAGAGCACCAGGGTCCGTGAGGGAACTCTGAAGGTAAATTGTTGATTGTCTCCCCTGTTCTTCACACTCCGCACTGGTCACTGTCAGATAAAAAGACACCGTGGTTGCGTGAATCTTCTCCTTGCCTATTAGTGCCATTCTAATGTCAAGTATCTCTTTCTGGATTATGATAAGACTAAGATTTCAATTAGTGTCACCACTGCCTAGCAGTGCTCACAATGTAGATATCTGTTCAGCAGAAAAAAAAAAGACACACTGAGCTGATGGAATAAGAAGTTCTGACTTTCTTTGCAAAAGGGCAACAGCATGTCTGGGAGAGAGAGAAAGAGGGAGGGAGACCTTTGGGCAAATACTGAACTGATTAGAGCAACTAGTAAATTGCCAAAATAACAACACAGATGTTTTAACTATCAAAAAGTCAGTATTTAAAGAAAAAAAAAAAACAGTACATAAGGATGAAAATTATTACACTTAAACTTAGCTTTAAAAAATTAACTGAAATTACCCTGACCAAGAGAGAAATCAACATATAAATTAGCAAAATGGTTTCTGATACACCTAAATACCACATAAAACCTGTCTACGCTTGCACAACAATGCGCACAGAGGTATCTTGTTATTTGCCAGAACGCTTAAGTACATTTCAAAGACTGAATACACCCATACTCTGTAGAAGTCATTTTAAACCTGGATGCTCATGTAAAAAGTATTTTCCTGACTTAGCCCATTAACATAATAAAAATATTCCTGGACAAAAGCACCGTCCAAAAAAATAATAAAAATTAAAGTTACCACAACTAATCAGAAAATGAAGGGTTAAAAGTCAAGAGAGTGCTTTAGAATGTTTTTCTTCTGAGAAGCCAGACCTCAGTTTTTAAAGTAATAATTTTTTTAATAATACAATTTAATAGGAGGACATCCCTGCAACAGGTAAACTAACACCTTAAAAAAAGTTCTCTCTCAATTAAATTGATTTACTAAGGCATGTACTTATTCTGATTCACTTCGGTTTCTGAACATATACATAAACATAGGTTTAAAAAATAAAACAGACCTACAGACACAGTTTTAAAAATTACTATCATGAAGTCACATAAGAAGCTGATACCATTAACTCACCCAAATAAAAACGAATGACACATTTAGTAGCCGCTTTTAAAAGTTGGAATTTTTAAAGTTCCACCTTTTAAAAATCATCAGCTAACTACTCAAAACTACATTCCTTTTTTAATTAAGATGCAATGCATTTACACTAACAACCTGTTCCTCCCCCCTTCCAAACTGGCCAAATACTTTCACAACAGCAGTGGTTGTTATCCTGCAGTCAAACTCGGAAACACTCCCAGGTTATCCCTAAGTTTAACTACTCTTCTGGTTCAGAGATTTGAGAAAAAAGAAATCCTAAACTTGAACTCAATTCTGGAATGAACTAAAATAAATCCAAAGTCCTCAAGTTTCAATAAAGAATTTTTGAAGCTTGAAATCCACATGGTTAATTACCTAATTAAGGACAAACAGAAGTGCAGGCCTTAAAATGTGAGCCACTAGAGGTTAAAAATACAATCACAATTATGTTTAACAAGTTTTAACCCCAATATGAGTTTTAAAGGTTGCCATATCTTAAGATAAATGCAGTATTTCAAGCCAAGACTTTTGACCCAACCTCCACCTTTTAATCTTTGTGTTTAACTAAAACTAGGTTTACACCCTTGCAATGAGGCCCTGTGCACTTTTCCCCAAACTATAACAATGCAATCTCCATTTTGAACAATGCACCTTATTTTCCTCCTTGAAAAGCTAGTTTTGTCTTAAAGCCAATAAATACTGGATTCAGTTATCCCTCTGACTTCAAGAGTCTGAAAATTTTCAGTGCTTTTTTTTTTTTTAAAGCCACTTCAAGTTGCATGTGCTTCCTTTCCTTTTAACATCAAGTTCTATTTGCAAGCACAAGCCATCTTTTCCTGTATATATTTGAAAGGACCTCTTTGCAAGGCATGCATCTTGGTTTTTAAATATTAAGTGAATGCTCCACACACTTTTGACATTGTTGCAACGTGCTCTGGTGTATCATGCATTTCTGCAGTCACCAGAATCTCCATGCATATTTGCAAAGCATCCCCTTGTTAACGGCATGTACTGCCCGCCCTCCCTCCGTGTGTTTGTGAGCATCTCCTAATGTTCCCCGCATCCGTGGGGCTGCCAGTCGTTAACGTGCAGACCCCTCTCCCTGTGAGTGCTTGCGGGCATCCCTCACACACGCAGGGGAGGAAGAATGCGTGCGGACTGTATTTGCAAACCTAGAGGGAGCATGTGGGGGGGCCCTCGACTTGTTTTAGTTCATCCCCCTGACGCTCTACCTGGGGTGCTGCTGTAGGTGCTGTGGCTCCTGAAGCTGCTCTCAGTGCAATAACTGGCATCGTCTTCATCCTCCATCTCCTCGGGGTAGTCGGAGTCGTCGTCGTCCTCCTCCTCCATTATCTCCTCTTCCTCTTCCTCCTCGGAGTCCTGGTTATCCTCGGGGTCTCCCTCCTCTTCCTCCTCGGACACCATGCTCTCCTCCTCCTCTTCGCTCTCATGATCATCGTACACCACTTTGCTGATGCTCCTCCTGGACGAGGCAGCCCTGCCTTGGCTGTTGCAGCTGCCTCCTCCGCCTCCTCCCCCTGCTCCTCCAGCCCCGGCCCTGCCCCTGCCCTTACCGCTGCTGCCTCCCCCACCAGGGGTGCTGCTGCCGCCGCTGCCTCCCTTCCTCTTGCTGCCCCCCCTGGGGGAGGCGGTGGCGGGGGAAGAGGCCTGGGCAGCCGCGGCTCCCTTCGCCTTGGGCCCCGCCGTCTCCGCCTGGGCCGAGGTCGCCCACCTGCCGCGGCTGCTGCCCCGCTGCCGGGACCTCAGCCCCCCGATGGGGCCCGCCGGGGCGGGCGGAGCCGGGGAGCTCGCCTGAGCGGTGCCCGCCGCCGGCTGCTGCTGCTTGGGCGGCCTGCCTCGCCGGCCCCGCATCTCTGGGCGCTGGCCGAGGGGGGAAGGGAGGGGGAAGGAAGGCTCGGGAGGGCGCTCGGAGTCCGGACAGGCGGCTACGGAAAAGCTCCCTCCCCTGCGAGGGATCCGGGCCGGGGAGGGGGGCCGCCGGAGCTGTGAGGGCCGAGGGCTCAATCCGAATTGCCGGCGTCCCGCTCCGGATCGCCACCGGCCGCCATCTTGTTTCTTCGTCTCTGCCTCGGCTCGCTCCGCTCTGACTGGGGGAAGCGGCGGCGGCAGCAGGCCCCGAGCGCCTCACGTGACCGGCCGCGCCCGCCAGCCGCCGCCAGGGGGCGCCACCGCCGCCGCCCGCCAAGAGCCATGTTGGAGCCGGCGCGCTGGGGCGGCTCCGCGCCCCCCCGGCCGCCCCCGGCCCCTGCTCGCCCCACGGCCGCTCCCTCCGCGCTCCCTTTGCCGCCTTCCCCCCCGCCACCACACGGTGTCTGTCCCCGGCTCGCCGCCACCTGTCACCAGGCGCTGTCCCGCCACCGCCGCCCACCACGAGGTTCCCCTCACGGCTGAGGTGCCCGCGCGCACTCACCGTCTCCTCACACCTGAGCGGCGGCGCCCGATGCCGCTCCCGTCCCGCAGCTCGATCCGCTCCTCAGGGGAGCCCCCCCGGACTGCCACCCCCCAGCTCCCGGTCCCACGGCTGCAGGGGACACCTGTGAGCGCAGGCAGGCGACAGCGGGCTCTGCGCTGCCCTCCGCCCGCCAAACCCAGAGGCACCGGCTCTCCCCTCAGGAGCAGTTTCCCCCCTTCACCGCGCTGAGGCGGTTGCCCCCCAGTGCCAGGCAGGGCCCTTGACCACCGCTACATTCAGCTCTTGGTGTTTTAAATCGTGACCCATTATGGAGAAATTAAAACCCTCAGCTCACTGCTATCGAGCCAGGGTGAGTGTAAAGCAAAAGAAACTGAGGAGATCAGACAGCCCCGCCATTTGCATTTTTGTCCATCTACTTTATCGGAACTGCTGCATCTGCAATTTACTGGAGCACTGCAAAAAAGAGATGGGCTTCATCTCTTTGGTATTCCCCCGTTTTCCCATTTTCCAGAGCTGCTAAAGAGCTAAAAATCTGCAAAAACCAATTCCAGTGTTGGGTTTCTAATGCCACCATTTGAATTCAGGATATCAGCTTCCTGAGCAAAAGCGGAACAAACCCAAAGCTAGCCCAGGCACCCAAATATCTTGCATTTCTTACAACCAGCCTTCTTTTCATTGCTAAAGTAGCTTTAGGATCCCAGAGAGTCTTAAGTCTTATCATTAGCAAAGAAGTGCATTCGCATTTTCATTTTCTCTCAGTCCCTTGGTTATGCTTCTGTGTGATGTAAAACCCAATACTGGTCATGCCACAAGCATGCCAGCTGTATGTCCAATGTGTAATTTAATTTGCATTCTTCTATAGTAATTTATGAAGTGTCTTTTGTTCATTAACTTGTTGCTCAGGCGGAGAACCTCATTAAACCCACAAACCCGCTGCAGTGTTGAGCACGCAACAATGGCACCAGGCAGCAGGGTTCAGCCCAATTTTCACTCTTACACCCAGCTTTTTATCTGCATCTCTTTCGCATTCAGCGTTGCAGCTGCACAGGCTCAGAGCCATGTTCTAGATACAGTATGATACAGACACAGCAACACCAGCAGACAACATTGAGTATAATGGTGTAAATAGGGTTAGGCAATTTGCATTCCAAATCTTTCAAAGTTACCTTTAGATTGCTTACGTCAGGCTATTTTTTGCAGCCTCTACCTGTAGTAGATCAAAGGTGCTAAGAATAATTTGCCTTTGAATAATGTGAACCAGAACACCTTGTTTCTCAATCCCATCTCTTATTGAAGATGTATCAATTAGTGATGTGGAAGTGCTTACTGAGTAGGACATGAAGAATTTTAATTTTATAGGTGGATAAATGGATGCATAGAGAGGTATGTCAGCTTTCAGAGTCAGGACTAGAAGCTAATCCTTTCCAACACACAGTTTATCTCAGTACAGAGAAACCAACCACTACCCCTTAACCTATTTCCCTACCCATGTCCACTCCCAAGACACATCTCCATTAGGAACTTGAAGCTCCTATTTTGAGAGAGTTAAATGAGCATATTTAGAAGTGAACTGAATACAGGAGGAAGAGGAATTTTCGGTAGGAGGCCCTACACTGCCTCCATACTCAAGACAGATGGAGAGAAAGGCTCCTTTCAAAAGGGACTTCGGAGACGATGAATAGCCTGTTTGTTCCAAGCTGTTTTCTAGATGGGTTCCTTTCTCCAAGGGTTAGGGAAAAAACTGGAGAACCTACAGCTGGATGGCATTATTAACAAGGAAGCATATGCTCTTGCTTAAATTATTGAGCTGCTTTTGTCCAGTCCTTCCCTCCGAATTACTTCATACCATGTATTAGGCATTGAATTTAAGTATTCAGCTCTAGAATCAGTTGCATGTACATTTATGAGACATCAAGGTGTTGCTGAACAATGTTAGACTAGAGGTCAGCTGTAGACTAACTAAAGCCAGTCTTAGTCTTTGGGAAGAATCATGTGTTATTTTAGGATGTTCTTATGATTGTGCATCAAAATTATACACGAAAACATAAGCAAACATCCAGCTTCCCATCCAGTCCAAAAGAGAGCTTTTAATACCCAAGTTTCAAACTTACAACTCCCATGTAGCTACAGAGTAACCGTGCTTCTCCTATGTAGGAAAAAAACTTCTCACATCCCCAATATGGAGTGCTAATACATCCTCATCATAAAAGGAATCAACAAAAAATAAAGTTGTTAATAATTCATTTCAAATTCAAATAAGTTCCAGTACTTCAATAGAGTATGTCTGACAGTCTTTCTGGTGGTTTAGTCTTTGTAATTCATGCAAACTTCCTTCAATCTTGTTGAGTTCAGAGTAGAATCGTACCTAAAAACAAGAAAACACATATTTACAGTAAAGTGAATTTTAATTTTCATACATCATTATACTGCGGGACTAACTGTGGTTGTGCACGGTTTCAGATAATTATACCAAACAAATACAGCAGCTTTTGAAATCAAAACGAGAAAGAGACGCAACTCCCATTTCACGCTCAGGCAGGAGCATACACAGAACAGACATTATCTGATTTACTGTATCACTTTTTGTTGTCTGCTGCCCTGACATTCTTAACACCCATATTCTAAATCCATACTAAAATGAAATAATTACCCCAGAAGATGCAACTTACTTGGGCTCTCACAAATTTATGCAGCTTTGAAAGCAACTCTTTTGCTTCTGGTAGCATCACCATAACTGTGAAGTGAGCATCAAGTAACAGGCACATCCAATCCATGATCTGAGGACAAACAAGAAAAGCACGCTTACACTTTACAACATGTAAATGCCACAGATTTTGCTTTAAAAGCTAAACTCTGAAACATTACCTTCTAATGTAAAATGCACACTTCCGTATTTTCATGCAGTATATTTATTTTCTGATAGTGAAGTGTTGCGTTACATCTGACTTGATACAGGTAATATTAATAGACAATACTTTATGGAATGAATGTAGATCCCCGTTGATTTTAGATATTCTCAACTACTTGCTAAGCTACACATCACAGAAATCAAAGGAAGTACAACTCTTAGAACCAGCTTCTCACCTGATTTATAGTTGGAGATTGTGTTCCGGGAAGAGCGGTATTAATTTTTTCACTGCATTTCACATACAGGTAGTATAAATACCTGAGAAACAGCTGGAAGTAGAAAAGTCAGAATATTTTTAAAAGGACAAACATTCAATAGACCAAGGAGTTTTGTCCTGCACACCGGAATGCTCATAAGGATTTTTTTTCTAAAGCAACATAGATGCTTGTGTAGTATGCATTAAAAATAAGTTTTATGGTTCTCCTACACAATCTATCGGTAGATGTTTGAAAATTCTCACTCAGTAATATTCATTGTAAAGTTACATTCAGGGATAATCATTGTTCCAGCAACTGTGTCAGTGGAATTTCATTCAGACACATTCCTTTCTTAAAAACCAACCAAATCAAGAGAAGGTACACTTCTTCTCAAAATATGAACATTTTCCAAGTAGAGTGGGTGATAAAGGAGGTTTATTATACTTTCCAAAATAAGTAAGGACTGCAAAAATTAGTTAAGGTTCTGTATATATGTGGAAAAATGTGACATTCGTTAACATTAAATCTTATTAAGCATCTTAATTTCATTTTCCTGCATTTGTGATTCAGACTCCAGCAAGCATGGCAAGTTCCTGGTACAACTGATACACTCTATTCCCTTGCCCTCCACCCAGAATAATATGGATTGTTAAACTTTTTAACATACTTACAACAGCTTGCTGCGCTGGAAGGTTTTTCAGATGAGGCAAAATAAATGTTTCACTGTAAGCCGAACGGAGAACAGCATTTCTGTGCAGTACCATTAAGGAAATAAAATTGCAGGAAAAAATAACAGTTTCTACAAACTGAAGTGAATTCTAATTAAAATATTTCTCCAGGTTCTGTAAGTGAGGTCCTGTTTCAGCTCTGTGAATCTCCCTTATTTCTGTCATGAAATACATACAGCACCTGGAATATCACCATGCAGTTGGCTTGAACAGTGTCATTTACTGCAAACATGTAATTAACTCGTGTTTCAATAGGCAAACATCAAAATCATTGATGCTATTTTTCTCTTGAACAAAGTTTTATTACACTTTAGCAATAATATAAAGTGGTGTAGGTGCTTTCTAAAAGTTGTTTCTATTTATAGTCTAAATATTTTTCTACTGAGTAGGAACTTCTTTTATCAGAACTTCTCAGAAATTTATGTCAATAACAGGAAGTATGTCTTTTAGTAATATTAAACACTCACATCACATATAATGCAGACACTTTCCTACACTCAAACACAGAGGATACAACAACGCTGCCTTCTGCAGTCCAACGGGGCAGGATTCACCATCGGTCAGCACACGGGTTTCCTCTGGGCTTTTGGAATCACAGATGTCTTGTTCCAGCTCTGCATTGAAACCGTTTTCTACAATTTCTGTCTTAACTTCTTTATTGTCGAATTCAGTATCAATGTAACTGGTTATAGATTCTAGATTCACGTCTGTTCTTTGAAGACAGGCTTCACTAATGCTGTAGAAGAAAATTCCAGACATTTAATACTTTTAATTATTAGCTTAAAATCAGCAATGCCATCAACTCAACAGTAGTGCACACTATGGTCTCTTTGAAGCTTGCTAGAAAAGCAGAAATATATACTAAAATATAGAATCTTGCAGAACGAATTAAGGCTACAAGAGCATGTTTAATATTTTGCTATTATTAACCTTGAACAATATATGTACTGTTTTTTTATTTCATAAATTTAAGTTATTGTATTATTAGAATTAACATATGCAACAGACATCTTGTAAAATTGTCAGTCTGCAAGACTGCAACATACACTGTACTCAGAATTAAGAATTTCACGCACAGTATTAATTGCTCATCTATAAAATTAAAGCCACTCTTGGCAACCCACAATGTTTTATTAAGGGGCTTGGTTTGATGAAGAAAAAAGAAAAAAAGAGTGATTCCAACTTACCTTAAAAATACCTGCAGGCAAGCATAAGTAATTTCTTCAGGAATATCTGGAAACCGTTGTAAGCAGATTTGTAAGAGATGCACATCTTTCTTCTCCAAAGCAACAGCCATTAAATCTGGACACAAACTGTAAGAATATGAAAAGAATAGGCTGCATAGTTCACACCCACTGAAAACTACGTCGACAACTAATGCAGAAGTACTAATGTTGTTTTAAACAAAAATCCATCTGGGAAGCATCAGCTTAATCAGAAAATAAGCATAAGCACCTTTGATAGCATATTTTGATAACTCTAGGGTGCTTCTTTTTTTAAAAAGAAGAAATCCAGTTCTTTATTTTTTAAAGATTAGTCCCTAGAAGTAAAAAATGCAGAATCATCACCTGTAAGACAAGTCTCGGGTTTGGACTATCTGTAGTAGCAAATTCTGAGGGTAGTACTTTGGATTTGTTTTACATCTGTTTACAAGGGCAGTTACTACACATCCAATGGTAGCCTGGAAATCTGGCATCTGTGCTTTTGACATCAATTGTCTCAATTCCTCTTCAAATACAGTTGTAGAGACGTCCTGAAAAATGACAAATACTGCGCAACTCAGAAGTGCAAGGCATAGGTTTGAGAACTGTACTGTTACAGATCAGACCAAGTAGAAACAGACTTATTTTGGAATTCAAGCTAAAAAAGTTACAACCCCCCCTCACCAGTTTGTGTTTTATTAGCCTCTCTAAATGATGGAAGAGCCAAATGAGGGTAACCACTCATTCTGAACTCAGGTCAGCACTGTATTTTAATAACTGTTCAGGTATTAGTTACTTGTTACTTCAGTAACATCACCAAGATGTCCAGCCAGAGCTGAACTCTAGGTACGTTCACACAGGAAGGGATGTAATCTCAAGTTTATCACAACACTGGCTGCAAATTTTAGACAGGAACTAAACAGCGTAGTGCTATATTTGCAGTGGAATTCTCAGCTATTAAAAGTCCTGTGTTGTACAGTTCTCGACAAAGCTTAAATTCAATTGTGTCCAAATACTATTCTAGCACAATAATAATAAATAAATTACTATTATGATAATGATATCATCCTCCAACCACCTGTTTCAGGCAGCTTTGTCAACCTGATACATGCTAGAGGACATGGAAGAAGATAACAGCTTAAGAGACAACTAGAATATTCTGTGAGTATCTAAACCACTACTTTAGGATAATTGGTTTACTTACTTTTAGCTTTAGTAAGCGCTGCCCAACTGATAAGGTATCTGGCTGTACCTTAGCAACAGTGTTCCTTTTTGATCTTAACTATTATAAAGAAAAACAAGAAGTTATTATTCAGCTCCTAAAAGATGGTATATATTTGAGGACTTGAGTCAAGAAAACTTGGAACTTCATGTGTCGACCTGCTGAACATATCACAATTAGTAACTGGGTGGTCCAAGTATGGAAACAGTGTTAGAAACAATGAGTGACGAATGGAAAGTGAAATTTCCGTCTGCTATGACACCTAAAAGTAGCAGCATGGAGAAGAGATGAGAAACAATCCCCAAAGCTCATGTGCTCCTCAGCTAACGTACCGTCATTCTGGACTCAGATTTTAGAGCTACAGACGGCTGGGACTCAGGGGAAGCCACCAGCTCTTCATCTCCAAGGGTGTTCCAGTCTACGAATGAAGACACATCTGCGAACACAGAAATGAAACTATATGAAGGTAACACTTAAAGCACATTTATTAAAGTATGAATACTACATCAATTTCTTACACTAATAGGTATTTTCTAAAGTATAATCCAAGTCATTTTATGCTAAGAAAGTTTTCAGTTTTATCTCGGCAGCAGTTAATTTTATGACCCTTTTTGCATACTGTTTCTCCATTTAGCCTCTGGTAGGAAGAGAAATAAGTTATTACACATTTTACTGTGAGCATGACTTGCAACAGCATTTTCCTAGTGCAGTGCAAAATTAAAGACATTATGACAGCACAATTTTAAACTAAAGGTTACAAACTAAGGTTTGACATTGTCACATCTAATCAAACTATTTGAAAATAATTTATAGGAGAGAGCACTTCATTTTCTTTTCAGTATTCATTGCTTGCATTCCAGTATTCCCAGTAAATCCAGTATTGAATGACAATTCGGCTCAAGTGAAACCACAATAAATTCAGACATTTGTGTTCTTCGGTGTTCTTAGCAACAGTAAATTTAACAGCTAGGAGCAGAATACAATGTTACGTTACTTCAAGCTGGTTAGATTCAATTAACTTTATAGGACTGTATTAAAATATTTTTTATATCATTTCAGAAGTTTTCTGTTTATGAGATATTTGGGACAGGAATTAGCAGGGCTCACTTGGAGAACTTTAAACTAGACTCGAAGGGGGATGGGGTTGTAGCTGGGCTTGCATCAGTAGGGCATCACTCTAGAGTTCATGAAGGCTGGGAGGCCTCCCATACCCCTGGGGTGAAATCGGTGTGCTCAGCTCGCTCTCTGAAATGCCTCTACATCAATACACCCACAGCATCCTTACAGCTAAACTGACAGAGTGTGGTCTGGATGAGCGGGTAGTGAGGTGGACTGCGAACTGGCTGAAGGGAAGAAACCAGAGAGTCATGGTCAACGGAGCAGAGTCCAGTTGAGGCCTGGATCCAGTGCAGTGCCTCAGGGGTCAGTGCTGGGGCCGGTATTATTCAATATATTCATCAGTGATTTGGACAAGGGGATAGAGTGACTGTCAGCAAGTTTGCTGGTGACACCAAGCTGGGAGGAGTGGCTGACACTGGAAGCTGTGCTGCCATCAGAGACCTGGACAGGCTGGAGAGTTGGGCGGGGAAAAATGTAATGAAATAGAACAAGGGAAAATGCAGTCTCTTGCATCTGGGTAGGAACAACCCCAGGTTCCAATCCCTAACATTCTGTGATTCTGTGATATTTCAGTGTATTCATAAATATTCTTACCAGGGGTTTGACTGCCCTTGAGCTTTCCCACGGCCGCTGCCAAGGATGCCGTTTCACACTTGTACATCATCACTGTCAGCACTTTCCCATGAGTAAAAAAAAATTTTTCCTCATAACACCACAACTGCAAAATATTAAACCATGTCATTAATGAGGAGATGAGCAGAGACGCGTGCTCCTGCATAGGCCGATGTTTAACTCCTTACTACAAAATTCAACTAAAAGTCAGCAATTACATTATTTTAAACTATTTTGGTAGGTTTAACACTCATTAGCAGACCCTCATTAACTGCTGATTTTAAATACAGAAATAAGGAGTGTTCTGTTGAGTATTTCCAGGGATGCCTTCAAGTACAGCAGCTGCTTTAAGTGCATTTGATCATTTTATTTTTTAAATTCCCTCTTGTGCAACGTTAAGGCAAAAACAGTCACCTGTTCAATTTCACTGATGCATTTATTACTTAGGTGTCAGTTTACTTGTCATTAATTGACACCTGAACATCTTGAGATGCAGGGATTATTTAGGCTGTCAATTGCAAACTGAACAGAAGAGATACTGGCTGGGTCTTCCATTTAATTAACTACTTCATTCTCACCAAATAATCAGGAGCATCAGAAGTAAGAAGATACTGACTTGTCACAGAAATTAGCATAGGCCACCATCCTCCTGCTAAATATTCTGACAAAAGTTGCTCATCAACTGGTCAATATTAATTTTGTTTGACAAGTTGGCGCTCACTGCTCCTCCAGACAGAAGCAGAACTCTGAAACCCCCCAGCCTCATCACCGCTATCACGCCAAATGCGCAAAGGTTACAGATCACAAAATAAACGCCAAGCTTACCTGTCCACTGGTTCCCAGGGGAAGTTCCTTTGAAGTTTGCAATGTCTGAAATTTTGTATTCCAGATCGTTAGGCACTCTGGGGGAATTAAGAGACAGACGTTTCTAACCCAAAAAGCAACATCAATGCTACTTTTGCCTTTGCTACTTTCAGTTAAAACCACTTGAGGAAATAGACATAACTATTGCAAAAGAGCTTAGTTAGTAAGGTGTTCAACATTAGGAATTAAGTCATCTGGTTACATCTCAAGCAAATCTGATTTTTCAAGTCACCTTTGGATTCTTCACCAGATGCAGCCAGACTTCCTAATACTGCGACATGGTCTTTATCGAGAACAACGAAAGATGTTGCTTTTAGAACACTTCCAGATACTGAAAGGTTCA
This sequence comes from Patagioenas fasciata, assembly GCF_037038585.1. Taxonomy (NCBI): domain Eukaryota; kingdom Metazoa; phylum Chordata; class Aves; order Columbiformes; family Columbidae; genus Patagioenas; species Patagioenas fasciata. Next base: position 3,300,018 of record NC_092537.1, on the reverse strand, counting down.
GCAGCAGTGATGTGGGTAAAGTTTGCTGTTCGTCTTCAGTATTTTGCTGCAGAGGTATCAGAACCTTGTACACAGAGTCACTGGAATCTGCCAAAGAAAAGTGATGATGCTTTTATGATCTGTTGTTGTGGAAAACCTATTTGATACAACATGGCAAGAGGACATTCAAAGCAAACAAAATCCAGTGAGTGCTGAAAGAAGAAATAATACAGGATATCCAAAGGACACATTCTGATGCAAAACAGCAAAATAAAAGTATAGCTAGCATGAGAGCTGCAAGGTACAAGTCATAACATTTAGGAACAGTGAAGCTTTGCAGCCACTAAAATATCGGGAAGATTTAATCACTACTTCTACCACCATCTGTTTTAGAAAGTTTAAAGAGCTATAAATATTAAACAGTCATTCATAAATATCAGCATTCTATGTCCTTCCATACAATTCTTTGCTTTATTACCACATCGCAATAGAAACTATAACTTACACAAACACAGAAGGGTGATAATTCGATTTTTTATATATGCTGTGAAACCCGTTGGCTTAGATAATTCCTGTTGTTCAAGCTTATATTTGTGTAGACTATTTGTCTTAAGTTTCTGTACATAGACAAAGAAATCTCCATCCTAAAACAAAAAAGAAAAGAAGGTTTTCCTTTAATTCACACAAAAAAGAGGTAACAGAAATTCAGCTATTAGTACTACTTAATTTTGAACGTTGAGCAAAATTAGGGATTTGTGTTTTCTATAGGACATGCAGCCTAAATCAGAAAAGTCTGCAGGCTCAAGCATGTAAAGCAAATTCTAATTTGATGAAACAAAAGGATTCACAGGAAGAAGCATTTGCACAGAGACAGATTCACTTTTTTTTTAAAAAAACAAATTCTATTTAAGTTCTTCACAATGAAAAAGTATTTGAGGGCAATGAAGAGTCACGCAATCATCTACTGTATTTAATCTTAATTGCTCTCTGAATTTCTAGGAGGCAGACTCCTCAGCCCTGAAAGCAACACAACTTCAATTCAAGTGTTCTATCAGAAAAAAATACATATACAGGATATGGATTAAATCAAGATAATGATTTCACTAAAATCTCTTAAAATCCAACAAAACAGGTGATGGATTTTAGAACAAGAAGCTAGATTCGCTGCTATGAAAGTTTTTTAAAAAAGTATTGAACTCACTTTCTCAGTAGTGAACATTAAGACATGTTGTTGACCTTCCATGAAGGCTTCACTCCACCTAAAAGCAGAAAGCTGTATGAATGTCTTTTAAATTTGAGAACTATACCTAAAGTCATAGCACTATTCCTTAGGCAGTCTCTTATTTTTAGGATATCCATATAAATAATTTCAAGATTTGAAAAACGAAGTGTTGCAAAAAAACAGCCCCAAGCCCTCAGTCTTCACATTTCTCCCTTGCCCCCTCAGAAAAGGGAACAACTTTCATCTCCAATTCCTCTGAGCAGAAGCTTTGTAAACTTGTGTCACTTACTTGATGACTTCATCTGAGATAATGTTTTCAATTTCTTGTTGTGGGGCTTCCAAAAGGACATCTAAAGTCCGAACACCACCTCCTCTGAACAGCACCACTGGCCCTCCGTTGGGTACTGAATGTATTCTGTACACATCAGCTGAAAGCTGCAGAGAAAAAATACTGCTGTGTTCTTCAGTACATTACTTTGAAAGCCAAGTGTGATTTCTTAAAAGTATTTTCAGTAAACGAGTATCAGTTATGGTACACCAGGACACAGAAGAGTGATGAACCTGTAAGATTTCTAATAATGTAGACCTAGTAGTTGCCCATTTTCTGAAATGCTGTGAATATCGCAAATCAATACCCAAAAAAAAGCCAGGAAAGCCAAATAAGCATCACATTTCTGAATCACATCAAAAACATATAATTGAGGGTCAGGAGTACAAATAACTGCTGCCCAGCATAACACAAAAGTGTTCTTTAACACATCTACCAGAACAATCTATATTTGAACATAACTCACTACCTTTAAAGAAAGTCTTTAGAAACTTTGGACTTGGGATTTGAATCACTTTAAGACTAATACTTTGATGTTCAGGTCTCTTAGTTCCAGTAAATTTCTTGCAATGCTTCAGAACATCATGAAGCACAAGTTAAGACGATGGTCGGCTAAAATGTAATATTACCAGTACTAGGAAAATTAGCATCTCTCCCCTCCACCGGCACTCAAAATGTTAAGATAAAAATGAACATAAGCAAGAGACTCACCGTTGCTTTAAATACTTTGTCCAAGTTAATATCTTGGTTCTTCCATATTCTTAAAACCTTTAAGAGAAGCATCAGTTTTTAATCACAGTAATATAGAGATTTCTCAGCACACAAATTGCACATCACTGAAACATCCAGCACCGCTGATTTCTTCCCTATCTCCATTCACTCAGAGGAATCACTACATCCTTTTTTTCCTCTGAGAAAAGATAAGAGCATCTCACCTTGTCATCATGAACAGCTACATATTCATGAGTTTCAAAGTTGCATACAACTGGACATGTGATAATCTGCCTGTGTTTAACTGACCAACAACCGAGGGGCTTCTGATCTGAAACCTAAAAGGGTCGGAAGACATTGTAATTAGTACATGCCATTGTACACTTTTGGGATTTTTCTCATGACAGAAAGGAAATGCAAGGTGACCACATCTGATTTGAGTAAGAACACTGAAATATGGAAACTGCTATACTCAGACCTTCTGCCTGAGCATTTCTGTTTATGACCTTAACACTAAAAACTTCAGAATAATATGAAAGAACTCTAATTATAAATTGTTTGTTTTCACACAAGAAATAACTTGGAGCTGTAACAGTCAGATGGGCTTATGCCGTAAAGCACAGGTACGATGTGTGGCTTTTCCCAAGGGAAGACACATTACTCACTAACACAGTCACGCACCGAACCACAGTTTTCCTCTTCCTTTTCCAATGTCACTTATTGAGCCCAAGAGCAACGATTTTTATTGCCTAAACTCACACTATGTACAATTTCCATGTGGCTGCTCTGTGGGTACTCAACCCCTCTGCTCAGTCTAGAGCGGCACTGGGCATATTTACCTGCGTGTTTATGTTCTGCATGTGGTCTTGGCAGGGTGACCAAACAACCCAAAGGAGGTTGGTTGTATCATGAAGCCACTAAGATAGAACCCCCTGCCCCATTAATAGGAGGGGCAATTAAAGATATAAATCCAAATACTTTCTTATTATAGTCTATGAAACATAGGCATGCGTTAAGACAGCAGAACATCCTTTCAGTTTAAAGTGCTGCAAATTAAAATCTTCTACCCTCCTGCCAACAGAAGGCGCCTGGCACAGAACTGGCAGCCGGACAAAACGCCGACAACCGTGAGGAAACGTTCCGTACCCTGCAGCTTCGGGACGGGAGTCTCCGGGGAACGGAGAAAATCAATAGAAGGAGAAACATCACAAGCGACCGCCTAAGTTGACACCGGCAGAGAGCAGGTGAGCAGGTTCGGGCGGGACCAAGGGACAGCGGGGCCCACTCGGTGACAGCCGGGCCCAGACGGGTCACGCCGCTTTCCGGCCCGGCGCTGCGCGGGGACCCTCCCACAGGCCGGGGCCGCCCGGCGGCCGCAGCGACGCCCCCCGCGGCCGCCGCTGGTCCGGGCCGTTACCTTAAAGAGCGTGGCCGTCCTGCCGCGGTCGGTGAGCAGGACATGGTCGGGCTCGGGGCCCGGCTCCAGCGCCAGGAGGCCACCACCTTGGCCGACACCGACACCGGGACCCAAACCGCACAGCGTGAAGCTCTCGCACAGCGCCGCCATCTTGGCGAGCGGCCACCTCTCGCGAGACTTGGCCGCGGCGTGACCCGGCGGGGGGTGGAGTGGCGGAAACAGCCGAGGCCGTTCGGGAGCTTCCGGGCGCCGGGGAACGTTCCCCGCGACAGGGAAACTTTGTGTCGCGACTTGTTGCGCTCTGTCGTGTGTCCGAGCTCTGCCACACCGGGACTGGCAGTCCCCTGAGGGGGTAGGGAGGCTTTACCAGCTGCCGTTTGCAAAGGACCTGCAAATGCTACGCGTTCTGAATATTTTAAATATTCTAAAATTGAAGAATAGGCATTAACTGTTCAGAGCGCCGCTATGAAGCAGGGCAGTCGGCGGCACTTAGGATTTCCTCTTTTCAGTTGTTCCCTATGTATTTCGTGCATCAATCAGATCATTTCCACAGCCATTCATACAGTTCTATGAGTGTTCATCATAAAGAAGTGTCATTTATATGCAGATTAGCACGAGGCCATTAGTTAAAAGGCTTCTGTAGTTTTGCATCTATGCAATAAAACATTTTTCAGACTAAAATGATATGTATTTCTGCCCTGTGAGATCTCTCACTTTTGTAAAGAACAACAAGTGGATTTTTTTCCCTCTGCAAGAGAACAAAACAACTCCACCAATTTTAACAGATCAGGTCCAGGTTTTTAACCAAGCTGTAATGTATTTTCATGCATTAGTATTTCGTGTGTGGATTTAAATGAAGCCCAAACTGTAAAAAACATCAAGTCAAACCAAACCATCAACACAACAGCTCAGGCCTGACCATCAGAGGTGTTGCGGTCCCAGCTGTTCACCGCTGTTGGAGAACGCGTGTCCACCTGGGTGATTTTGGCGGTCTTGCCGCTGTCACCCCTACTTGCTGGAGAATCCACCCATAACGTCACCTCACGACAATCACAACCCACGCTGGTGACAAAACCCATCCAGTCCCGCTGGCCACGGCCCCAGCGCTCCTGCAACAGCGTCTTCAGGCACTGAAGCCAGCAGAGTCCATCACCGCAGACCCGCGGTCACACAGGGCCGCACGGTTTCTGTCTCAATTCTGAGTGATTTCTACCTTAAACATTTTCTAGGCCGCTGTTTGTTCCTTGTGTCCTGTCCTACCCTGCCATGAAGCATTTTTTATGCTGAACTCCATCTTTCTGGTGCAGAGAAAACTTTATTTCTGTGGAGTAAACCTCTGCTTGAAAGCTTAAAGAATCACTGTACATGTGAAATTCCTGTTGACTATAATGAAACTATTTGTAGCCAAGGGACGGAGGATTCTTTCTTACCTCCGGAGACATTTCCAGTGGTCTCTTTTCCAGTGTTTCCTGCACCACCGGGCTGCCAAACCCTGCAGAGAGAATTCAACCCCCTGCTGAAAATCCTCCTTGTCAACCAAGGGGGCATTTACAACTGAATGGGCGAACACCAGACCCATGGGCACCCGTCCTGATAAAATCTTTAAAAAGGTGAGGAACACTTAAACCTAGTAGATATTTAAAGTGCTTTAAGTTATCCATAGGAAGCCAGTTCTTTGTGCTTTTTAATTTTGAGGAAGCGACTTGCAGAGCTGGGGGTGGAAATGTTAATGGAGTAAAAGACAATAGCCACAATTGTAAAGAATAATTGTTGGTAGTTTATTTACAACACAATGCAAGGAAAAATACAATATTAAAAATAATAAATAACTTGGAAAAATCAGGAACTAAGTGATGTGAATGAGAAAGATGACAATCAAATTCTCCTGCTGAGCCTTGCATTACTGAACATGCAAAGCTTTTCAAAAATTGGTCCTTTTTTGATGGTGGTGATGTATTGCCTAATGTAGCCATATCGCTCTAGATAAAGAACTGAATTACTGGACAGTCAGTCTCATGTGGAATTATCACGGAAATGAAATAAAACAATGAAACCTGTTCTAGTGACACCACAAAACTACGGGAGATTGTAATTCAATGACCATGCTGTTCATTTAAAGCAAAACATTGTTAGACTTATTTAGCAATTTTAACTTACACATATAAAACCAAGTCCAAACAATGGAAACAGAAAAGCTCCTATTGACAGGATAATGAATTCTCTCTTACTGCACTCACTAATTCATAAAAAGCATATACATTTGGCTTATTTCAAATGACAGCACATTGTTTTGAGGTTATAGTGCAGCAAGCTTCAAAGCAGTTTTAACGAAATACAGCGGTCTTGTTACAAACTAAAATTCAAGGAACAAATAATTCCATTTCAAAATCTCTACAGCAGCAATTAATGCAAACTGGCTACTAGATGTCACAAAATCACCTTCCAGAATAATCAAAAAAGCCAAAGAATAAGGTCAAATAGTTTCTTTCCATAGGATTTATCCAGTCATTTACAAAATTGAACGTTACATTCAGAAGAAATCCTATTACATATGTGTTTTGGGAATGTGCTGCTCTTCATAGTCTCTACGGATTCTTTCCTTTTTAAATTTATCAGATCGACCCTTCCAAAAACTGCAACGAATTGCCAGCTATTTTGTAACGATTGTTCTATACGAAACACATAAAAGTTTGAGGAAAGCTGGGAGGAGATTTTAATACCCAGTCAAACAAAATAATCACATTATTTGCTCCGAACGGTACTGTCCTTGATGAAACATTCCTTGTGGAGCTCTGGCAGAGCCGCATCGTGTAGTTGGTCAGTCACCGCGGCAGAGACACGCACGCAGCCACGGTGCCTGTTCAGCTCTGCTGCTGGCACCGGCCTCTGAGATGTGCTCACCAAATCACCACAGACTTCATTTTTGCAAGAGCAGCGATGAACACCTGCAAAATGTTCTCTGTTTTCCTCCTAATAAACACGTTTGAAAATCCAACAGAAAGCACTGCGACAAAATCGGGAATGAAAACAACCCTTTGCCTCAAGATGTTACACTGAAATATTCAGACCTTCCTTTTAGTTTAATTTTGTGTGGGGTTTTTTTTTGATGTGTTTGCTGGGAATATTCTAGAAAAAGTTACCCTACCTTAAAAAGCAAACAAAACCCAACCAACAGAAAAAGATATTTAAAGATCATACTGACCAAATGGGTGATGACTGATGGGGAAAGCAAAGCAGGAGGCAGCAGAGGCTGTTTACACAGGCACTGAAAACCTGGGGTATTTCTTATCCAAAGCAACGACACTTGACTGATCTTTTTCTTTGCCTTCACTAGGAAGCAACATGGAGGCAACAGGGCTGATCATGATCCCTGTGGCCAACGCTGAGTTCAGGCTGTTCGGTCAGTAACTCTGGTAATTCTGAGAAGGTGGAAGGGCTGTGGCAGCATGAAGCAGCCTCATTCTTCCATTACACCACCAGTGTCTTTCCCTACATCTCTGTGACGCAGCTTCTAAGATGTGTCCTATTCAAGGTGTGTTAATAATTTTCATACACACCTTATCCCCACACTGTAAGATGATAATCAATGTATCTGCAAGGGATTGGAAATCAATCCGTTGAATATGAGTAAAAGTACGGCTGTGTCAAACCCAGATGCCAAAATGTATATAGAAACAATAATATGTAAGCACAAGGACATCATGACTAGGGCTGAGCAAGGAAAAAATCCATTGAAAAACAGACTTTGAGGTGGAGCAGACCCAGACTATTTCTACATAGGCCAAATTCAGGAACTGAAAAAACAACCAAACCATGTTTTATGTTTTCAAAGGTTTCCCCGCTCTGCCAATGTTCCAATCTTGCTACTAAATAAATAATAAGAAAAAGATTAGACCAGTTATAACCATGAATACTTAATCTGCACACTTTTTAAGCTGAAATCATAAACTTATGTAGGAACGTTTTGTTTGCATCATTACAGCAGCTTCTTTTTAAACAAACAAATCATCACCCATTTGTTTGCTAATCACACAGAATTACCAGCTCTGAGAAGCAAAGCAAAGCAAAACATGGACAGTAAGTGGGAGAATGCCTCAAGTCAGCACACAGCCAACCAAGAGCTCCCGGAGTTTGCTAGCGAGAGGATTTTAGCTATCAAACATATACACTTGTTTTCAGTGCAGGCTGGCAGTGGAGTTACCTCTCCTGCTACTAAAACTACCCTATAAAATCACACATTTGACATAACGTCTATTGGATCTGCAGCCGTTGAGAAGTTCAGTGCATTTCAGCCAGTGCAATCACAGCCATTCGCTGAGAAGGTGGCACAAATGCCCCATCCAGGCGAAAGGCCATCCCCAAACATTGTTCAATATTCCACGATAGCTCAGCTCCGCAGGACTCTCTTTTTTTTACATTCTGTTTTTAAATCCATGTATCATGTCACTGGTGGTACCAAATATCACCCACTTTGATGATATGATTCAGGTAACAGGATCATTCACGGGCATTGAACAGCGGCTCATTCAACGCCTACTACAGCCACCAGGAGACAGACACCGCCAGCACTCAACAGATAGCAACGCGTATGAAAGAGAACAAAGCACCCCAAACCGGGTTAGCAGGCAAAGTTTCTCACTGAGCTTACATTTTGAAAAGGAAGGAAGGAAGAGACCACTTTTGCTACTTATTTTTCTCCTCCTTCAACAATCTACACCTCCCTATGGGGAAACATCCTTTTCTACATGCTGGTTCCTGAGACTGAAGAGAGATTTCACATGCAGACCAGGCACAGCACTTGTGTTTCCTTAACCTCACCCTGTGCGGACTGAGCGGCCCCAGCACTCATTTCCTTCTTGAAGTGGCTGGTTTTGTTCAGTCCTTCCCTAGGGATGACAGTAAAGCCTGGGACCAGCTTTCTGTCAGAGGAGACTGTGCTGTTTAGGGAAGATGCAAGGCAGGAAAGAAAAAGGAGTCTCATATTTTCTTCCCTTTACATTCAAGGTCTTACAGCGTAACTACCACCCTTCTTCCAGTGAAGACAGGACAGAATTCATTGGTTTTGCTTCTCAACTGGCTCAATTTAGCTGCTTTTTTCAATTTTACACATGGAACACCATTGATGAACACCAATACGGACCAAAGAGATCACAAAAGGACAGGGGAGAGCTATTAAAATACATTATCTACAAGAAACAGGTGGTTTCTTTTACAAATTCTGTGCAAGATAGAAATAGTTCAATGGCCTCAAAGTCAGTATAATTAATTACAACTGGGGCTTGGATACAGTGGTATTTTAGGTTTGAAAAGTTTTGTGTTTGTTAGCTAGGCCCCAAATCCTGAGTCATATTAAGCAGAATGTGAATCTGAGCGGTTGCTGTTGGTGTTCAAGTACAACGAGTTACAGGTCAAAGTTTTATGAATATACAGGAGAAGCCTGAGTGTAGGAACGGTTTTAAAATTGGCTATAAAAGAAGAGAATGGGAGGGTTTGTTTCCTGTTAACCCTGCGTTCTAGTTGGCGCTAATTTGCCTCACAAGCCCTTGGCAGCTTTACTATACACCTACTCCTAATTATAAATGCTATGACCTAGATGAGAATTCGTAGGTTGAACGCTGCTACAGAACGATTTCTTTTCTTTTGTAGGGTTCCCCTCAGACTATTTCATTATATGTCAGTAAGATGCACCATATGGCTTGAAACACTACATTAGGAATATATAAACTATGTTCTCTTGCATGCACTTCTCTGAAGGTTTGAAGGATCAAGTCTGAGGAAAGAAGTAACCTTTCCACACCAGTAAGATTCTGTTAAGCGAAAAAATAACCTACAAACCACCATGACCTTTGTAGAAATGAAGTTACGTCACTTGCTGTGGTAGACATGGCTTATCAGGAGGAAACATGCTGCGGGGGTTTAAAGGGTTTTTTTCCCTGGGTCTGGAAGAGTGAGAGTTTCTGGAGCGGACTTTTTCCGAGGCCGGTCTTTGGGAACCGTTAGGAATTCAGGAGCATCTGTGGAGAGAGGAGTTGATGGGGCACTAGACGGAGCGCTGCGGGTCGAAGAAGGCATGGAAATGCTAGAGATAGATATTGCGGGTGGGAAAATCCCGATCTTCTTGTTGGTGGCTTCCTGAGTTGCTCGTTCAAACTCTCGGACTTCATCCATCGTCATGTCTTCAATGAGAAGGAAAGACAGACAGAGGCACGTTAGAATAATTCCAAATGATCATTTCATTAACTCAGTTAAACGATTTCCATCCAAATTCTAAGTCGGGGATTGCTTATCATGCATCTCATTAAGTGATTCTCCACATGAATGCCTTCCTATTGTGATGCATTGATGGGAGTACAATAAGCGGCTACATAAAGAAAAAGAAGTTAAGTACATTAATCACAGACTAATGGTTCTGCTACCTGGGTCTGAACTGAATCAAGAGTGCTACCTCCGTAACTGCTGGAAAAATCAAGCTATTTCACAGGCAATTAAAGAATACATTTAGATACACAGTTAGCAAATAGAATTTTTCAGAACTCAAACAAAATCAAACTAATAGGTTTTTATTTGGTTTTTCTTTTCACCTAAACTATGAGCAGGAATGAGTACAGGGTTGTCATCGCTTTGTCTCCTGCAATTATCAAGGGATGAAAAACTCTCTCTCCGCTCCTGCACAGGTTCTACTGCCTTCGAGGTGCAGCTGCGCGCACGTAACTGAGGCTGCTTTGCTTTTCTGCTCATAAAGCCTAAAGAATTCCCCTTTATCACTTGATAAGGCCACAACACACTTTCCAACTTTTCCACCCAGAATCTGTCCTTAAACATTTATGGCCAACTGACAAACCCACTGCTTAATTGCCTGAAAAACAGAGGTGAGATGAGAAGTTCACGTCATTCCGCAATGGCAAAGCACTTGAGGTGACAACGTGTGACAGCGCTGGAGAACCCACAAGAGGGCAGAGCGACTCCAGCATGGATGGGCTCCGAGCTGAGCCCTGCGCAACTTCTGAAATCGAATGACATCTGCTACAAAGGGAAAACCTGAGCAAAATAGCAGCAAGGCTCTTTGAAACCCGCCACTTTGTGTCTACATTGCCTGGCAAGATGTCCGCTGAGACAAGTGGGATAAATGTCATGGTTTCCACTGAACACGGTGTTAAGATTGTAAATTTGAAGTATTCACAGAATTAAACTCAGCAAATTCCTATCTACCAGTAGAACAGAGCAAAACCCACCATCTGCTAAATACTGAAATAGCTGACTACTCCCAGAGAGACAAAAAGACACAGCGAAAGTGGTCCAATAAAATATCTCTTGAGTTCCCTCAGGGTAATTATTTTATAAATTACACTAAACCTTTGGAAGATATGATTAAAAGAAACAGTCAGTTGAGGGTTCTGTTTACATTCCTGTATATACATAAATAATTTTGCTACTGGCTGTCCCCAGCCCCACGATTGCTAATAAAACCTGTTCAGGTGACGTTTGGAGGGTAAAGGAAGAAACCTCTGACTGAACTGATGTGGGAGTGTGGTAGGATACGGGTAACTTATGTTTCATAATCAAACAAAAAAGCCCCAAGTTCTTTGATGCCAAAGACACGACTACCAGCATCCTCTACTCTTCCCTTACCAGTGTTGTCAATTTGTGTGACTCCTTTATAGCTCTCATGGTATACGGCATTCTTTTTCAAGACCATGATTTAGCGGTAAGGTTCTATTAAACCACCGTATAGATTCTCTGAGCTCTGAAAGCTCAAAAAAACCCTCAGAAAAAAACCCACTACCATTTAAATAAATTTAAAATTCTCGCATATTTGGGTGTCTGAGACACAGGCCTGGCGATGCTGCTTACCATGTATATGATAGAATCCTATACTTTCACAACATCAAACTTTTTATTATTACCCAGCTGCATGCATTTGTACCCTTGGCTGCAAATGTTATGTATAAGCAGCTTTATGTTGTATTACAACATCTTATTAAATAAAGAAAAGCGTGTGTGTTGCCAGCTGCCGTTTTCCTTCCCTGCAGCGACATTCCGGGGACCTTTTCAGCCCACGCTGCTGTGCCGGGTATCAGGAGTGAGCACCGAGCTGGTTGCAAATCTGAGATACGCGGTGGAAACAAACAGATGATCTCAGCCAAACTGCACCTACCTGCGCCGGAGATACTTTGAACCTGTTTGGCTGATTTACATTTTGTTTCACCTGTAACCCTGTGCGGTGTTTCTGAACCCAAAGGCCGTAAAAGCCCCCAACATCAAAGGGAGCCCGGGCATTCATTTCAGTTATTTTCGGTTGAGGACTTATGTACAACATGAAAGAAAAGCTGTCTTGGATAAATGAAAGTGAAAGACAGGAAGATTTCTCAATTTACTGGCCATTTAAGCAAAGATTTACCGAAGTCTTACTAAGTGGTAAGACCTCAAAGACCGTCCATTTTAAATTCAGACATGAAATACTTGTTGTCCTCTCAGTTGACTTTGGCTTTTTAGCTAACGCTCACTTTAAATTCACTTCTGTTCTGACACACACTCAAGTAAAACAACTCCTTACCCTGAGATAAGGTGGCTCAGACTCTCTGCTTTTTTTTTTAATGTCCATTTCCGTGCCAACCTCAATGGCAATTTTGCCACATGGGAATTGAGGATGACAAACTTCGAATTAAGTCAGAACTGATTCTCAACTTACTGCTCCGCTAAGGAGTAACCTTGGTGGCCACGGAGCTGCAGCATTACGAACTCAAGAACCACCTTTCTGGTTATAGCTCAGACAGCATCTTTTCAGGCTGGTGACAATTTTTACTGAGTAAGAACAAAGGAAAGACCTCAAGACGTGGCCCTTCTGGCCGGGCCCCACGCTTGTTACCTGAGCAGAACCATCACTGAGTTCTACAGCACAAATAGTTGAAATAAAGAAAGAATAACATCTCAGGTGCAAATATCACTGCATCTTTTCTATTAATTAGGAACTTAAAAACTTTAGGAAGTTCCCAGAATCTGAATCAAAGAACCTTCACAGACCTGCTGTTAAACATTTCTGAAAATACTTCTCACCTTATTGGTAGCTAATCAATAACAACATTAAAATTAGTTTGAAAAGAGTGAATAATTCTTTGTCTTTTTACCATTTTATCAGTCCCATAGAAATTTTCCACTCCCCGTGTTCCTGGCTTTTTGACTGAACCACTCTGAACTCCTGCATTTTAACTGATGTTTAACTTTCTCTTTACACAGATTTCTGTTTCCTGGAAGCCGGGGAGCTGGAGAAGAGCCCAACCCCACCCTTCTTACATCAGTGGTGGTTGACAGTGCAAACGGAAGGCAGGATTGCACTTCACAGAGAGAGATTCTGTTCCTACTGAAGCAAAATCTCCCCCAAATTCCACTGACTGCTCAGCAAGATCAGCTCGTTGCTCTTCTCTGATCTGTGCAGGTGTATCAGGTGAGGATGGGCAATATGCTTAAAAATGGACATACTCTTGCTGTGGCATGGCTCTCTATTTCATCCACAGTAGATGAATGTTGGTTGCAAACTTTAATGTTGGTTTTTTCATGCATATTTTTCTCGTATTCTCGAACATCATCCATAGTCATATCTGTAAAAAGTTCAAAATTGTTGGCATTTTCCATTGATTCAATGCAAACTTATGGGTTTTTTTTAAGGAGAAGGTTCTAGGAACACATGATCTTTCAGCAGAAGCCAAAAAGAATTTTTAAAGCATGGAGCAACTAGCTTTATGAAAACTGGCTCATAAAGGCAGTTATATCAGCCAAGGAAGGTGCAAGAAGGTGAAGTCAAAGGGAGTCAGAGAACAGGAAGGAGTGGAAATTGTTTAGGAGTATCTGTGTAACATAAGGTAGGCAAAAAGTGTTGAGGTGCAGGCCCTGGCAAAGGCCAAGATCTTCTAAAGAGATTTTAGAAGATCTCTTGGAATAAAGGATAGATACGGAAATATTATAAATATTTACTTACCTTTCCAGGAACTTTCAAAAAGATTTTATGTTATCTTTGCATAGTACATCTCATAACCAGCAACCATTCTTACTGTTAGAGCACACATCAGCTTAGATGCCAGAAACTTACACTTGATTATACTGGTAAGTGAATTAATAGTGACTACGTTAACAGTTTTGTAGCCTCAAGCAATTTAATGAATTGTAAGAACCAGAAACATTCTACAAATCAGGCTGATTGTTCCAGTAAATTCGTTTATCATTGTCTGGGCATGCCTGATCTTGTCAAACTGGTGCATAATCTGTTACGTGCTTGCTCTGTAACTCACAGCAATTATTACACATTTTACAAAGATTTGTCATAAACCACACTTCCAGTACAAACATAGAGACTCCAATTAATTGACCTGCGATCTTACTCTTCTGACTATTGCCATGCCTTCAATAAAGAGAAGAAGGCAGAGGTGAATGTGTCAGAATTTCCGTCTGTTCTTTACACCAGTTTGGTAACTTCGGAGCTTCATGAAAACAGCCTTTGACTTTGTCCTCACAGAACTTACAGAGCACGTTAATAGCACAGCACACTTGCAAATGTGTACCGCTTTGGTAACCTACACTGTGCTTTTTTCTTTGGGCTTTCGTTTGTCTCAAGTTTCCTATGTGTCACTTGGATTTGCAAATTCTTGTATCACACCACTCCTCGTTTTGTGATTTCAGGCTCTTGCTGCATTTTATGAGACAGCTTTTAAGGAAAGGTATAACTTCAGCTGTTCTATCAGTAGCACAATGTAATGCTTTATCAGTGAAAATGAAACGCAGTCTACAATTCTGATTGAAAGGAAACGTGGAACACACTAACTCATACTCTGTTAGCCTTTTACTGTTATCTGGAACGGAAAACAAGCTCACAAGCCATGTCAGTAACATGCTAAGGATGCGTTTTGCCAAGCAGAGAACATGCTCTTTATTAGTAAATAACTCTGTGAAAATAGCTTTCTTAATAATAAAGCAAAATACAGTTTAGTAAATTTAACAACAGGACACATTCATACTCACAGTATCAGTAACCAACCAGTAATACCCGTAACATAACATGTTGTTTAATAATTGATTTTATTACCCTGATTATTTGATTCAATTTAGCTGACTTACATAATCTCCAAGTCCTTCTCAAACTTTTTTAGGTTTTGTGCCTAGCCTGACAATTACGTTCTAGAAGTCCACAACTTTATTTAGTAGAAGAACTCGGCATGATAGTAAAAATCTACAAGATAATTTTGTATCACAAGATTTCATTTGTGGAAAGACTCTTTGTGACTGGGTGCATTCAGAGTTAACATGGGAAAATCTGCATGTCGGCACCAGCTGGGCTGACTGGCCGTTCTTAAGCAACGCAGAATGTTCCTGAGTTCTGACGACAGACAGGTGTCATTCTTATCCATTAAATGCCCACAATGGTATTACCTGAAGCTTAAGGATGGTCTAAATAAACCTTCTAAATATATTCCCAAGTTCCTATTATGTTACAAGAACATCTCAGAAACCGTTCTACAAGTATCTGTGATTACGGATTCATCCTACTGAAAATACAAGTAAAAAGCACAAACCCCAGGAGCTTATTTTATAAAACGTAATTGGCTGGTTTGATATTCAGATTACTCTGGGCTATTGCGAGTGCCCGTTGCTGCAGCTGGTTCATGGATTCAGAGCAGTTTTTGCACAGCTGCTGTTGAATCAGACCCAGCGCGCTTTACATTTTTATCTATTTTCCAGCAAGGACATTCAAGCTCCTTCTTTTCTTCAGTGGAATCTGCACGAACAGTTCAAAACTTTCCTAAAAAGCTGAAATTGTGTTGGATAAGAGGCCTGAGGAGTCTGCAGTGTGGAAATGACTGCGTGTTAATGCAGTTTTAGGAAGGAGCTTTATTGCTACCTGCCTGCAATACAGGGTGAGGGGACTGATGTGTATATGCTGAGATGTATGGGATGTAAGTGTGGCCCTGTGTGCTGCCTGCTGGCAACTCCTTACACAGAACCTGCTGTAAACGAGCTCCATACGCTCCAGAAAAACTGAACACGGCTCCATCTCCCTCATGAACAACTTCTGTTGGGACCTGATGGTCCATGAAAGCAAATGGAAATCTGCTGTTAATTGTAATGGGCTTTGCATCAGCCCTTTGAAATGGGCTAAATTTGGAGAACACTTACCGTACCACTCATCAACCCAGGCAAACGCCTGCCGGTGACCGATCAATAGGATATCTCTGACCACCTGCGGAAAGAAGAAAAGGTTCAACACCTCTGCAGCAAGAACACGTTTTACAGAAATAACACTCCTGTCTTTCAACATGATTTAAAGTGAAAAATACTCAGTTGTCTCTAAAAAGAGATGCCCTAGGGAGTCAGCCATACTGACTCTGAAGGTCTTGAAGTGGATCTGTTGCCCTCACTGGACCCCATTAGCGAGGCTCTGCCTGGCAAGGGGAGCCGCTGGGGAACACGTACAGAATCCATTAGTCTCTGGGCAATTAGATGTTCTGGAACTCTTCTTTTTCCTTGTTAGTTTTTTAAACATGTGGAAGGTCAATACTCTGAAAATTATTATCATTTGGCTGTTACGCCATTCATTAATTTTTTAGTAGACTAATTGGAAAACTTTCCCACTACCTGTCTGTAGGAAATTCTGCAGGTTATTGCTACACATACAGTACTCTGGTATACTCATAAATACTCCAGCTCACATGTTTATCACAGTATTGAAAATGTTACTGTTTTTCTCAACCTTAGACCTGAGCAGCTCCAGATTTTGTCAGGTTCATATCCAGAGACTCTGCTCCAGATCTGAGCTCCCTCCCGAGCTTCTACACCACTCCAGTTCTGCTCCTGTGTAGGGTGAGGAACAGCTCCGGCATCACTGACCTTGTGCACAAATTGCTCTACTCTGGTTTGAAGTCCCCAGACTTCAAACTTCACAGTCACAAGTTTGTAGGAGCACATAATTGGCTGATGGGTCTCTCTCCAGCCTTCCTTTAGTTGGCCTCTCCCAGTCTTCTGTGACTTGAAATATTTAGGGTCCTGCAAAACACAGGAAACATACTGGGAAATGCAGGAGAGGAAATCCTGTTTGTCAGTTTGCTGAAGTAAATGTTTTGGTAAGACATAAAATATGAAAACATGCTAATAAACATTAAGAAAAAGTAATAGGAAGTGGACTTAAATAAGCACCAGGATATTCTAAAATCCAATCCTGTCTTTTATCCAACAGTCACTGAATCGATGGCAGCGTATTCTTGGAGATGCTTTGACAATCTTATCATCTAGGACACTGTCTGCTATAGAAAAATAAGTTATTGCAAGTCATTACAATGCAATGCACTTCAAGTGTTATTTATGGCCTTTGGAAAAAAAAACAATGTTGCTTCTTCAGAGGTGGCTTTGCCACGACTCCCACACCGTGACTTACAGGTACTTTCTACCCGTGGTTGTCCTGAGATCCTGCCAGAGCTGAGCTGTGACCAACCCCGATGGGACCCGACAATGCCACTTTCAGCAGCTCTCAGCTAAGTATGAAACTGCTCCAGTTCAGCTATTGCTGGTTACAGCTGAGTTATGGGCAAAACACCCACTAATTCCAACTCCGTCTCTCTTTTACAAACTAGAAAGTCAAGGAAATTGGTGCTGAAATTACCACAGCGAGACCAAAAAACCAATGAGGACACTAGTCCATCTTTAAAGTTCACTTTATCTGTACAAGATACAGTTTTATCTATCAAAGTGTTATTTTCCACATTGGTATAATTCCATTTCACTTTCTGTCTAACCCTGCTAATTATATCATGTAAACAGAAATAATTTACAGCTAAGCATTGATTTTCAAAGCTTGAAAAGAATGTGGTTTCAGTAACTTCATAGTGGCACTTCTAAAATCTGTCTTCAAGAATAACCCGCAGTGCTCACCCGCGTTACCTTCCCCAAAGCTGAGATCTGGGAAGATCTTTTAAAGCCATCCTTTGGTAGAAAAGCAGTTAAACAAGTATATAAGTGTGTGCCTAAATTACGTACTAAATGGAAGACAATCAGGAGAAAAAACAACAAATTGATAAGACTCCTCTGATCGCAATTTTCTTTGATTCAGCATGAGCTTATATATCATTCAGTGTTCCTTTTTTCTGATGTTTATAGCTGCCTTCTGACTTGGCTTCTGATTTTATCTATAAAATGAAGCTCTGTCTTTAAAGCTTCTTTAATGAGGTGACAGTCTTCCTCCTCTAAGAAAGTCATGGCTTTTATTGCTGACATATTCCTTTCTAAATAGAAACCTTAAGCTCTCTGTATAATAAGGTTTCAATGTTAAATCACCATAAGAAACAGTTCAGCGTCATCATATATCAGAGCAACACACCGCTGTATTTCACAACTCATCGGCACAGGCTGCTGCCAATCTTCCCACCCAAAAAAGCTTGACCTCAGAATGATCTAGATATTCCCTGGTTGAAAGAGTTGGTTTAGAACTGATTGTTGCCCAAAGCAATCAATATAATAATGATGAAAAGGGAAGAACTAACACATAATCTTCAGAAAGGAAAAAGAAAGAAAAATAAAGGAAATTAGCTCAGTGTAAGGAAGGGGCTGCTGCTCCTCAGACACGTACGGGGCCAGCGCGATGGGGCTATTGAGTCAGCATTGCAAATACGCACTTTAATAAACCTGAGTGTTATGCAGAGATACATTCTATCCCTTCAGCGATAACCAGATCTATAATGGAATAACTCCACTGCAGTCCAAAGGGATTTAATGTAATGAATTTGAGCCAGTGTCAAGTATTCAGAATTTATAAATAAAAATTAAATAAGGAACAGCTACCCCGCGTGACTGCTCGGCCGTGCAGAAAACTCGTGTCTCGCTCGAACTGCAAGAAGCCTCTAGATCCTGTGGAAACAGCGCGGTTGGGTGTGTGGTTAACCCAGCACACAAGGGGATTCACGGTGGTAACTGTTCCCACATTGGTGGCCCACAAATAATCTCCCTACTGCGACGCAGTTCAGCCACGACATCCGTCCTGGTTGTAAATTCCCCTCGCAGCGCCCGGAGGTGGCACCTTCGCCTCCCTTAATTGCGGTCATTCTGCTGAAGGACACGATGTTTAGTCCCAAATTGGCTGGACAGTTTCAAGTGAGGAGCCAGGCAATGACGGACACTTTGGGCAACCTGTATGTAATAGCTTTTATGGAAATTCCCACCTTGCTGCAAACGTTCACATATTGATGCTACAGAACTGCAGACTGAGGAGTGGCAGCCAGGAACCAGAAAGAATTCAGAGGAACAGACTCGGGCGCTGTAGCTCACTGCAGAGGTCAGTCAGGTAGAGCAGATCAGACCCAGCTGATCTTTGGTCTGACCTCATTTTTATGTGATTTAGATGGTTAATTTTGTGTGTGCCTTATTTTTGTTTCTAGCCACCCATGCCTTCCTTTCTAGAGGAGTCATCATCCAAAGAATACCGCGTCTATTCACTATTTTCCCCTTAATTTATCTACTGGCAAAATCCTCAATCTGTTTTAAATGTAATGGCATAGCTAAAATCTTTTTGTTTGAACAACCTTCTTGTCCTTTTATCAGACACAATTTATTAGGAAGGCCCATCTGGCAAATCCTTTTGCTACAGAGGAGCAAAACCTACTCCGTATTTGCAATGCATTACTGCCAGGTGCAGAGTGATTTAAAAATAGCCCTTCTGCTAACATAGCAGAAACGTCACTACCCACGAGCTGGGCTTATTTGAGAGTAAAATGTAACATTACAATAAAATAAAACACAAGCCACAGTGTCATGGACACGGTTTCAAGCACAGCACTCCCGGTGTCTCTTACTTAGGCCATGTCTGGCAGCCCCCAGCTTAGCAAGCTTATTGTTAGAGATTCTATTATTTAGTGTTTAGCTTTTATTTACTTAACCTTCCTCCTGGGCTGCAGACGTCACGGGCATCAGATGCGGAACCGTAACTCCCTTTCCAGGAGGCAAACAGCACCGTGTTGACAATATGGCACTGGGTTGTTGCTGTGCCTTTTCAGGTTTAATTCTGAGATGGTATTTTTTAAAGTTAAACAATAAAATACACTCATTATTTACAGAAAACTTCCAAATCAGAAGGTGCATGCCTTCCCTTAGCTCTGCCATGGTAGCGGGCATGATTGGAAGATTCCACACTATAAAGATCCCCAAGATTAGTTCGTTTGTTCATTCCTTCCTTTCTTCCTGCCCATGGATTTGTTTTTTCAGACTCCCATTGCAATCTATTCCACCATTGGCCTTTTGAAGTGAAGTCAGATTTTCCCCCTTTAGGCCAAAGACCATTTTGTTTGATCTTGAATTTCGGAACCAATCCTTCATGGTTTGAATACATGCGATCTGGCATTTCAGCATCAGCTGGACCTGCTAGGGTTTGAATTTCAGCTTATATAGCGAGGGCTCTGCAAAGATTTGTTGATGTAAAAACACCACTATAGAGAGCTATATGGAGTAATTTTTTAAAGACTTTGTCTTTTTCTCTCTCTTTTTGGATTTTCCATTAAAATGTATTTTCTGGAAGAGCCAGCTAAATACTTCAGAACTGTAAATACTGGGACAGTGATGAGGTGCTAAAATATGATAATCCAGCCAGGCTTTATGTGAGCTCACGACTGGAGTCACTAAGGAAAAGGGAATTTTCATCTGCTTCTCTGTGCCCTGCACTGACCTGTGCACGTTCACCGGGGGTGCTGCGGCAGCTTTATTATTCCAACTACCATCATTTTCTGGCTCTGAAATGTGACAGACGCTTTGTTATTCCGAAAGCACCTGGACAGCAGTAAGCTGGACCTATTACCCTGCAGCTGCGCTCAAGTCAGAGAAGTCAGCAATTGAAGAAGAACATTGCAGCAGCTGCGCAAAATCTTTCTGTTTGGAGGTAACTGAAGAAGTTTGTTCCCTTTGTCCAACTCTCAACCGCTTTGTTACAAACAGGAAATGAAACACTGTTAATTTGGAGAACTTGAATATGGTGGCAAAGAACATTTTGCTCAGTAGCTCACATCTTAGTAAATGTTTCATTTCAATGAATGATTCACTTGAGGCCATCGCTCTTCAGCATAGCTCAGTTTTACTCTTTTTTTATAATTCAGATAAATATATATGTCTATATGGGGAATACATGATGGCTGGTGATACATATTCACCGACAGTAAAGTCAGTAGGAAATGACTTTACAAAATGTACGACTACTCTTACCTGTAGGCTTGTATGTTCTTTATACAGAATTATAAAATTCTGTATTCAGTGCAATACGTACATTCAGATTTGGAAACATATGTGACTCCTTACAGAGAAACAGGCAAACCTGTTCACTTGGATCGAGATTCAAGCTTTCGCAATGTGGCACCTCGCATTTAAACATCGATAAAAATCTAAGTATTTTCAGGTCCGTGCTCGTAAAAAAAAGCTCTATTTAAGATGTGCCAGCACTGGTTCAGTACTCTGGTGGTTGCTTCACAATGAAGTTTGTAGATGGTCATTAAGTTAAAATTAGGTCAACTGCTTTGGGATCTCCAGAATTGCTGCAGTTTGACCCCTCCAGTGTCCGGCAAGGACAACTCTTGACTGGCCATCAGTGGAGCACAGAGCTGGGCTCTGGGATGTGTCTGTCCCAGCTACAGAACTGCCTTCTGATTCCCGCTTTACTTGGTGATTTAAGCCCCTCTGTGCACACGCTGACAGATAAAGCCTCCGCTCTTACAGGAATTCAAATCACTTGGATGATCCCGGTCAAGAGATCACTCGGTATTATCGACAGAGGTTCCTTTAAAGTGTTCCTCAGTGAAACCACAACTCTCCCTGAGCCTCCAGCTAACTGTATTTTTTATTTTTCAATTTTGGTTAATGTATAGAGGGGAGAATAAGCAGATATGTACCCAGTTGAATTTAATCATTTTTCCTTCAACCATCACGGCATTTTCACAGAACACTTTCTCATCAGTACCAGCACGAGTCGAAACGAGCTATGCAATTCAAATGCAGTCTTATACGTAAGAAGATGTTTTATACATTTTGTCTTTTTATGTGTGAATCATTATTACATAAGTTCAATGGAAGGAAGAAAACGGATCGGTTTATAATACTCATGTCAGGGCAACTGGAAAATAGGTTTTTAGATGATAGGTGCTGGGAAGCAGAGAACGGCTGCTTAACTGCTCGGTGCTGAGCCTGGTGCTGTGGGTCCCGTGGATATTTCCTGAAGCCTCCTGTGGTAACTGTAATATTATTATGATACCGGTGATGCTATCGGTGGAATAGAAACACAACCACACCTTCTGCTTCTCCACATGAGAAAACCACCACGCCAGCTGCTGTGGTTCACTCCGTTATCATCAATGAGTTATTTCATGCACTTATCAAAGAAAAATCACAGTCAAACTGTAGAAAGGGCCTTTTCATATAGAACACTCTGAAAAACTTACGGTATTGATCCAAACAGCTTAGAACTGAGCACTTTAAAGCTGAAAATAACGGCAATCACAAATCCCGGCTCAATAGCAGCCACGTCTGATCAGACCAGCCGCGCTACCAAAGACAAGCAGCTCAAGTCACGTGTGAAAGGTTCAAATGATTGAAGCCACCTCTCTAATGTTCAGTAATGCAACTAAATCATGAAATTTGCTGTTAAAAACGAAAGCATATTTTTAAGTGAAGAGGGATGCACTTTTGTCAGGATATAAAAGAAGTTTAAAGCTCATTTCTAGAAGCGGCTAAGTACGCTGACCCTGATTCAGAACTTGCTTCATTTTAAGCACATGAAAGATCCACTGAAATGAAGAGATTAGTACATGCCTGGAGACAACATCATTCTCAGTGCTCTGTCTGGACCGGAGTCAGAACACTTATCGTGCGGGATCTCATTCTTAAATCCTGAGGATTGTACTTCACTTTTAATCTTTAAACTCGGTATCAGTTGAGATTAAATGATAAAGCAGCCAAATTGTTGTTATTAGCGTAACGGAAATACCTTTCAAACGCTTACAGTAAATGGTTTTGAGTTCTCTCTGAAACTGTGATTTGGAAAACACGGACTGTTTCTCATTTACATAGTTACCTCTTCATGCTGTTCTGATTGAAAACAGACAGAAATGACATGTACCAACAGTAGAAGTCTCTTTATAGTCCCTACATTATATAAGAGGCCTCAACAGAAATGGGAATTTGGCTTCATATTCATCATACAGTAGCAGAAAAACCCCATAGTTTGTAAACTTTGGAAGACATTGAATTAATTATTATTAACTCGCTATCAATTACAGTACGTGCACAGTTAAATGCTAAGGTGTTCTCACCATTTTGTATGAATTCTGCAACAGAATTTGGTAGCCGACATACAAATCATCCATTGGTACAGAAAAAAAACAACAGATGCTGGGCTATTTTTGTTGTTTAAACCCATACAAAATTCCATTTTGCTTGGAATCAGGTCTCTAGATTTGCCTTTGAAATAACAACACAAAAACACTGCAGTTCTTTTCTCACTTAACATAAGGCTGGTTTTCTATGTCGTAAGATTAATCACATGGAAATGATGCTTAATAGTTGGCTATTAAAAATGGGAAGGAAAGCTGGAAAGCTGGATGTTGCCTTCATGTTGATGGTTTTTGGAAGCGTACACACTGCGATGAAAAATCTTACATGGTTTCTCTAAACTACAGTCAAACGCTGACCCGTTCACCAGTAGATCTCATTCCTCCATGGGACCAGAAGGCCGTGTGGTTCAATAAGATGATGGGATCGTTATGATGCTTCTCGGGGTGTTATACAATATAAACCAGATGGGTTTCATTCTCTATGGAAACTAATAAAATTACTTCTCATTCTACTGTAGATGTAATTTTGGTTTATGACCCGCATGTAAAATTTGAAATAGGATCTATAAATGGAAGATAACAAGTACCTGACTTTTTTAGTCTGAAGATCATGCCTCCTGTGCTAAAGAAATATATTCATTGGCAAGTCTTCATTTTCTATCCTAAAAATGATGATGCAGTCCCATTTTGTACAGCCAAACAGCTGCCATACTCATTGCCAGCTACGAATATATCCTTGGCTCCAGAGGCAAATCGTATCTCCAAAATTAAATGCAAGCATAGAGCCGATCATTCTTCTCGAACCACTTCTTGCGAACCATCATTCTTCACGTCTGAGACCTCATCTTTATTTGCATGGTGGTTGCTGATTTCAGAACGGTGACTGCACTGAGCTAAAAGGAACGTGCCCTCCAGAGACGTGCGCTATCGAACAGACGATGGAGCAATTCTGGAGCCACGATGGAGCAATTCTGGTGTCACGGTCGCCCCCGAGCAGCAGCCCCGCTCCAGCACGACACGTCCGGCTGTGCCGGCGCTCAGGACTGATCCACCGGGATGGGATGTGAATAAGGGCAACGGGAATTCTGAAACTGCTCAGACCTGCAAACGTTTAACTGAGCTTCATGATTCAAAGAAAAGTCCTTTTCTACTTTGAATGAATTCAGCTGAATATCAAGAGTATTCTGATAGGGGTGTGAAAGCATTTCAAAAGGCAGGAGGAATCTGCAAAGGAGAGCATCAGGCAATCTAGACAGAGAGGTTGCTATCTGCTTCCCCTCTAATTGAAAGCTTTTAAATATGACCAACCAGCAAGATTTCATACATAAATAAAATTGTTTTGAGTCCTACCAAGGCTTTCCTGCAGCCCCTTACGTTCCTTTCTTCACCATTTCCCAGCGAGTTGTCTCTTACCTCTGATTCTTTGTAATAGCGCTCAGGAATCTCATCACTGGCGATATCAATAAAGCAGACTTCTCGCTCCAGATCTTTAGCTTCTTTGTCAAAAATCTGCAAGAGTTAAAAGAAATTCAACACTGCAACAGAAGAACATCCTTACAAAATCCACCTGGAATAACGGTGACAAGCGATTTCAATGACTTGTGCAACATTTTGTATTTCAGGCTTGTGCACGAACAGCTTCTGGTGTAAGAACACCCAGCACTCGCTGCTCACCCCACTGCTCCTCCTCACACCTTCTGGATCAGAGACGTCGGCACAAGGAGCAAAGCCAACAACTAGGATTGCATTTATTGTGTTCTCTAATCTTGGAACTAGATCCCTTCTCTGCATAAATAACCTGACGTTCTAGACTTCGGGTGTTCCCAGACTTCCATTCTAGGGATAATACCGCTATGTGGGAACCAGTCACACTCCACCGCTACACTGAGAATCCAAATTGTGGTTGAAGCTGGAAACTTCCACTCTCCATTTGTGCCCACAAAGAGCTTGTCTGCACTTCCACCCTTTAGGCCTTGGCTTTGAGCACCGAGTCTCTTGTCGTGTGCAAGGCAAATGCTGGGTCTATTTTGAAAATGCAGGTCACTGGCATCTGCAGCGCAGTACGTTTGTGTGCTTGTGCCCATCAGTTAATTATTTAGGCATCTCAGTGAATCTATGTCTGCCAATACATCTCTGCTCATGCTTCTGGGACTCGGAAATAGGGCCCAGTTAAAAGGCTTATCAGGAATTGCTGTAACATTCAGGGAAGTTGTGCACACACTGTCAAGATCAGTAACAAGCTAACGACGTGTTTTCTCCTTTGGGCCACAATGTTCTATAGTGAATGTTTCCAGGAAGCATAAATATTTTAGTTTTCTTGTAAATTAATTTAATTTCATCCTGGGGGAACAGTTAAAAATACAATTTTTTTAAATCATGTTGATTATTTGAACAAATTGGAGCTGAGAGGTTCAGCCCCTGTAGCGCTCTTTCTCAGAACTGGGGGACATTTAAAAAAATAACTGTTATGTTTTATATGTATATATATTATGGGTCACTTTTTATAGGCTTCCTCGTTCGCTTTTTTCCCAAACAAACTCGGGTATACAGAGCAGTCCCCTGATGAAATCAGTTGAACTATTTGTGGAACAAGAGGCATTTCAGCATAATCTCTGAGCTTTAAATAAAATAATGGAGATTTCTCTTCAATGGCCATTCCCAGGTCGGCGGAGGCTCTGGGTCAGTGTATGGTTTAAGTACAAGCTCAATACCTTTAGTCACGTGTACATCTCTGCACGATTGCAAGGACCTAAATTGGGACTATTACCCAACATCTTTGAAGAAATGTGCCCTGCTCTGTCACAGCTTGATCCACACATTGCACCTCAAAGTCGTTATGGTTTTAAATTCTCCCTTTAAGATGCTCTGACAGAAGTGGGGATGACAGATGCCTTTGCCAATCTGCCAAAACCAGGAGGAATTCTTCAACCATTTCAACTCTGCCTTATTTGCTGCTCTCTGACCATTTCCTCCGTTCCCTCTGTTTGCTGAATGACATCTGCATTTCTCTTTGCTGCCAGAAGTTGTTGTCTAATCATTTATGCTTCTCCCCTTCTTAGATTGTCCTCACAAGATTTGCAGATAGAGGTTTAATCTTCTCATTCTATCAGCAGCAGAAAATAAGAAGTCATTAGAGAACACGACTGATTTCTTTCTTAGCTCTAATTCTCTTATTGCCTCTCCTAACCACGTAATCTGGGATTGTCTTAAAACCTGTAGGGAGGACGGGTTTATTGTGTTTGTGATCACAGTGACTACAGAAATGTAAAAGTTTTAGAGGAAGAGATTAAAGGCCACAGAAAGGAACATAAGGCTCCCAATCTGTGCAACTGTATTTGCAAATGTGCAGAGAATGAATGGTGAGAACAATCTGTATCCCTAAGAGGATGATGCAGAAAGGCAGACTATTAAATATTATACTGGAAAGAGCTGGACAGGCTTTACATTTGGAAGCCAAGTAATTAATTGAGATTGAAACACACAATCAAATGGAAAACAAAGAACAACATCCAGGCCCAAGTGTCCTTTTTGCTGTGGGTTTGGGGTTTTTTTGAGGGGGAGGGTTGTGACTGTTTTTTTACAACAGACGAACATTTATACACTTCCACTTTCTAAGAGAAATGAAAGCTCATCATTATTTAGACTAATTCACCCGCAGAATGACAAGAAGTGGAAGAAAGGTTTAACTGGGACATCTTTAAAGTTGTCAATAGTTTATTTTGGGGAAGGTTTCAAAAACCCCACCCTGGCAGATGATACTGCAGAAATTTAAGTGCTCGTGTATTTAAATGTCTTTCCTCCCGTTTCCACACGACCTCCAATGCCACGGCCCAGCCCACACTGTGCTGGTGAATTCTCTTTAACTTGTAGCCAAAGCCAAAATAGAACGTTGGGCAACAAGATGACGCTAAGTCAACAACAAATTTAATAGCTTTTTTTTTTTCCCACAAGCTCCTTTCCCCTTTTTCTTCTATCTTCAGGCTATTTTGATGGCTTCAACCTCATTCAGATGCAGCCAACCCAAAATGTAACTTTTACGGCCAATCGCCACAACTAACCCGGTTTGGATCGAAATAGGATAAAGCTGAAGCCCTCACTGGTTCCCCAGTGGCAAACTCCCGGCTCAGCTGCAGCACGAGGAGCCTGCGGGTCAGATCTGCTGCTCAGATCTGCTGCTTTCCCTGCCTCTGCTCCACAATCTACGATTCTTGTGAGTTTGTTTTCTATCAAGAGCAAAGAAGGTGTCCAAGGGATTACAGCTGGAAAGCTGTTTGTGTCCGTCTCCACCGCACAATGTTTGTTTTACCAGCCTAGATACAGGGAGTCTGTGCTCGCACGCTGTAACGAGGCAGCTAATTCGCCTTCTAAACACTAATACACATGGGACATAAAGCTTCCTGTGGAAACAGTCAGATAACGGGGCAACTTCGAAACACAAAGTTGCTAGAGATGGAAGTGATAAGGGAAACTATACCGAGAATTCTATGCTATAAACAAACAAACTCGAAGGTGGGTGTGTTTTTTTCTAGAAGGTATTTTTTCCATGCCTTGTGAGGCTTTGGGTGAGATCTCTGTTGGTCTCACTCGTTACATCAGATCCAGCCGGCAGCCACTGCTGGAAATGCAGCTCAGGCAGAGAAATGAGACACGGAAGAGCTAAAAGATTTTCTTCTAGAAAAGCAAAGCACTCCTGAATTAATTACAGGCAGGTAATATAGGAGCAGACGTGATTATCATCCCATGTGCTAAGCAATCTGACACCTGTGCCTATCTACAAACTAACGCCAGAACGACATTGTTTAATACACAATGCGTAAATGTAATTTATTGAGATGAGAATTTCTATTATAAATCAAATTTCCTCTTCTGTTAAATCCTTCTTTGAGTTACTATCTATGCCTGAAAGTGTCGCTCTTCCCTCTCTGCCTCCCCTGCCAACAAAGCCAACGGGCAGCCCAACAAAGTCAAACCTCGACTTTGCAGGAGCTGGACATCACAAGATGACATCAACATATATGCTCCTTTTAAATTTGAATATTGATATTTCATTTTAAGCTTTTGGGTTTTCTCTGTATTTTCTCTTATCCCTGAAATGCAGTCTAATTATGCGATTTGGAAGTATTGAGCAATTTGTACGATGTCGAGCGCTTTGTGTTAGTAGAATACGTCTGTATCCATCATTTGGAGGATGGTTTAAATCTCTACGTCACAGTATGTGAAAGTTAGAGGTATAAGTGCAGTAAGGACCACAGGAATAAGCTGGCACAAAACCTCCTCTCCAACCTGCAATTCTGATCTCCTTGGGCTGCCATTGTCAGACCCGCTGGCTGGTGTCCAATTTAATATCAGCATCCTGTCGCAGGTTGTGTCATCTGGGCCACTTCAAGTCTCATTTTTCTGAAGGAAAATTTGGTCTAAAATATAAGGAAACCTACTCAGAACTTCATCTCTGGAGTTTTATTCTGTAATTCATGTTCCAACCTCAGTTGCCCCCAAAACCTGTTAATTTACTTGGGCGATGATTACAGGAATTGACCAATTTCAACCTGTCCACTGGCTAAAACTATTTATGGGGACACACATAATTGGGAGCAATTCTATGGAAAAAGATTGAATCTCCATCGCGGAGCGGCGACCATCCCGGCCTGCAGAGCGGAACCAGCGCGGCCGCTCGCATTTACAGCCCCGGGTCCCTTTCATCTCCACATCACGACTCCTCTCTTATTCCATCTCTTAGAAAACATCTCATTTAGATTCGTACTTTCTGAACAGAGAAATGTGTTTTGATGGGCTTACGTCACAGTAGCTGTGCTTCCAAGACCATAATACACTATTAATAATACTGGGATTAGTTTTTTTCAAAGTCACATCTGTTTCAAGTGCTAGATTTACCGGGTAAATTCAGCAGTTCATTTAGAAAAATCAAAAAGAAGAGGCACAACCGTATTACTTGTTCACGCTCTTCCCACAGGAGGAGTTTCAGGCCAACCTCTCCACTTGTTTGCCTGGATTTTTTGAGGCTTATTAGAGGGGGAAAGCTTCACAAAATCAAAGTTTTTCATTGCGAATTATACAGGAGACAAACAGATACTCAAATACCATCATACAGAAGAAGTCCAGGTACAAATAAAATCCCCTCTAGAAGTGACCCAAGCTTTGATTTGGACATATTTTGCAGGGATGCCTGGCAACCCTTTAGACAATTTACACCACAAATATACTGTATTGTGGCGAGGCTAAGCCAGGGCACAGCTGAATCCATTCCAGCTGAAGTCAGTGTTTCACGGCACTTTCCTTAAATACTGAATTTACATTTCATTTACATGTGCTATATGGAAGTTTGTTAGAACCTTGTTTCACGTTACTAAGCGAGGAGACAAAAATAGGGGGAAAAAAACACCACTCTAAGAAGAGCAAAACTAGAAACTGCTTTTCTCCTTAGCTGGCCATACCTAAAATGGGTTTTAGTGCTGTTGAATGTTTCACACCCAATACTTCAGAAACGCCCACTAAGGATGAAGCCTGATGAAGGACCCAACACTTGGTCACCTGCAGGGCTGCACAATCAGAACTCGCTGTGGGGAAAGGATTTTCTAACATGAAATGATGGCGCTGCAATTTACAGAGGTTGCATATCAAAGGATACCTGCTATTAGCTGGCTGGTTTTAGCCCGAACCAGCTCTTAATGTGTCAAATGATGCTGGTGTTGATTTAGAACTGTGAATTGCAGAACTACCTCTTGTTTTCATTTGGCAAATGGTCGTTCTGAGACACGCATTTTCAACACTATGTTACCTTTCAAAGGTAAGAAACACGCTGATAATGTATTTTTTGCTTGATTGACAAGAATCAGTGCTGTAGCTGTGAGTTTATCAGCATTACTGACACACGCACGTACCAAAACGTGCCCGATGACACCCACACTTTGTCACCTTGAAATGTAACTCTACCTCGAAATCTTTACTTTGCAACTTCATTACGCTTAAGAATGAAGTTATTTTTGCTAATAAATATCATGGCCCTTTAACAAAAGGAATGACTACGCTATTTTAAGAGCTTGCACATCATTTTGTGATAAATAAATAGTAAAAGTAAATTAAAATTTCTCTTTACGCTAGGAAGTTGACTTTTTCGAAGACAACAGTGACTGGCCTGACTCATTGGTGTCTGACCCTGTTAATGAAGCCAGAAAGCTGCAAAGTAACAGGGACAATATCTGATGGACCAAAATGCTCATCCAGCACTGATTCTGTTTCCCTAAGGAGAGAGTTGCCACGTGAACATGTAGATGTGATACAACAAAACTGGCGGCGTGTAAGCACTGTTGGGCACTATTTTGGGCTTGATTCACAGTATTTTAGCCACAAAGTTGACATACAGGAAAAGAAAAGACAATTCACTGATAAAATAGCGGCATTTCCTCCTCTGTGAGGCATCAGTACAGACCGTGTCTCCTCGCTGCTGATATTATAGTGTCACAAAACCAGTCACGCCCTCCCGCAACCAAAGGTGTGGGCTTGCTCGGAATTAAAGCGCTGCCAAAAGGTAGAAGGAACATTCAGAAGTGCATAAATTACACCCAGGTAATGCAATCCACTGCTATTTGTGCCTCCCTCACTGATCCATATCTGGCTGAGACTCGCAGTGACTGGAAGTTGTTGCTATCTGGTGGCTCATACATGATCTCTGGCATGTTCCCTTTGGGAAGGTGCCTGTATGCCAAAAGCATTATTCAGAATTATACCTTGTTCTTTTATGTGTAATTATTCTGCCACAAGCAGCGCAACAGCTGTCGGCCTGATTTACACGCATGCCCGTGGCGGGTCGGGAAACGCAGCTCCCATCTGGAGAACAGAACAGCTCGACCTTCTGTGGTCACCCCTGCAAACCCAAACGCTCTGTGGCCCAGACCCCTTCTAAATCTATTTTGCTGCCGCCTTCTTTCTCAAGAATGTGTTTAAACACTCCTTCATGACACCTCTGTATTACAGGTAAAGCTTCCAGACTCTGCAACAAATGGCTGTTTAAAGCACACCAAAAATGAAATATAAGGAAACGCATTTGTGTCTTCATCCCTGGGCTGAAGCTTTCCACGCCTGGCTTTATCCAACGTCCGTCTTTTCTTGCAAGTTGTGCAACTCTGCTTTGCTCCCTGTCAGGACAACCTCCTGGTCCTGAGCATCTCTGGGTCAGCGGCTGCTCCCTCCAGAGAGGATTTGCACAGTTAATTTGCCTTCTCACCGTTAATTACCCTTCCCATCTGAAGCACTTGGTATCTTTTGGTGACTGCCAAAAGCACCAGCAGTGCAGCCATTGTTCCCTTAAGGGCTTCACCAGATCTCTGAGCATTGTTCAGTTGCCTGTTTGCTGTTCCTGGCAGCTCCTGTGCCCCCCTTCACTGAGGGAACATTGACCAAAACTCACTACAAGGATTAAATTAAAGTCAGCAAAAGCCATCATACTTACACTGTCATTGCTTCCCTTGTTGTCCTCGTATTTTGTCTCTATATGAATGGAGAATTTAGGCAAAAATGAGCACTGCAACGAAAGAAAAAGATGTTTGCCATAAACAACAGGCCTTGCTTCACCAGCTGACATATTCAGTGCATCCTCTTTGGTGTCAGCTTGCTTATTTTTTTCCAGATTATTTCAAGAAAAAGAGTAAATGTACACAGCACATAAGAGCAAAGCTTTTTATGATTCTGGAGAGACGCAAAGATTCTCTCTAAAAGCTGAATACTATAATGAAGGCATAAATAAATTAGTATAAGTACTTGGGAATAACTGGGTATTATGCAACAGCTTTGACGCTCACTCTGCATAACAGTACAAATTTTCTCAACGTCTTGTTATAAATTCGGTTCACTAAGACCTCAAGAACAACTACATATTCATCACCACAGATAGATCTGTCCCCCATATAAACTAACCCAGGAACGCTCCACCTCCTGCAGGTCCTGCCCAAACAGACAACGGTGCTTTGATGTTCAAGGGCTTCGGAAATTTTCAGTGAGAAATTAATTCTAGTATAATTTCCTATTAATGAAATTAAGAGGGATTACAAGCTGCCATAGAAATTCCTTTATACTAAACCTCAATCTTCAGATAATAATGCGATAAAATTAAGAATGCACAGATGTTTTTCTACTAAAGTTAATAATTTTGTATTTTACATGGGAATATATTTATTTTTCTGTGGATTGCTTAATTGAGTTGTTTTACCAAGACTAGAATTTATAAGACTAGGTGACATCATTCCAGTGGAAAAAATGTTCTTCCTTTAGCATTTCACAGTTCTGCTTTCGAATTAACTTTCCGGATAGGCAAAGAGTCGATGTCTAGAACACTCCAGAGGATGCTGGTTCAGCATCTTTCCTTTAGTCATCAAGTCCTTTCTTGCAGAAGCTGCCAGTGAAACCCCAGTGCCGGTTCCTCGTGTGACGCGTCACTGATGCCCCGTGGCAAAGTGTCCTTGTGAAGACTGTGACGACCTCATGGGCTGAACACGCACATTATACAACGAGGACACGATGATGCTCTTGGGCCGAGCTTGGGCTTGCTAAAATTTGGAGAGTTCTTCAAAGGGAGAGGCTGCTGACTACGAAAGGAGGTGATTTAGAAGGTCAGCTGCAGTGCAACACAACCGGAATGAGAACCAGGTCCTCTGAGACTGCAGAAAATCTATTCCTGATTCCATGGATATCACCCAACAAGTCACTGTTCGATCTTCTTCTGATCACAGGATATTCAATGGGCGCACCTGGAATCAACCCTTGGTGAAAAAAGCATGAGAGGGTTTTGCCAGAATAATGTTCTGGGTCCATGGAGGCTCCTGGTCAAACTGCCCATTAACGGGAGACACTCCCATGGAACTGCTGGTGCTGCAGATGCCTGGAGCACCCAGGCTTCTCTTCTCATCTTCCACATGTTTTGCCTTTTGTAAAGATTTCTGTGGAGTAGCACATGATGAATTTCAATCCAATCTGAAGTGTTTGGCTCTCAGCTCTGCAACTTGTTCCTTGGGTCAATATAGGGGAGAAAAAAACCAAACAAACAACCCTCCCCACACAAACCAAAAAACCAAACCCAGAAGTATGTGGAGTGCAGGATCTGCAGATCTGCTCACTCCTATTACCCACGCTTTATGGGCAATTAAACATTTCCTATATACATACACCTCAGGAAGTGCCAGCTGAAAATATACAATGCTTCTCAACAGTCTGTCTGTCTGCTTTCAGGTCCCAGTTTCGGGTACAGTGATGGATAAAAAGGCAAAGTATGAAAAAGCTTTGTGCTGTTGATTTGAAGCACGGCTACAGTTCCAAAGGCAATTTTGAATTAAGCCAAATGCCAGATTTCCTTTTTACCTCGCTCTCAAAAAATCTCTGCTATTCTCAACCACTGTCTGGAGTTCACCAGCAATGACTCAGATCACGACACTCGGAAATGCAGCCACTTCATAGATCGAACTCAAGGCTGCATTAGGCTGCCTGGAGCAGGTCAGCAAGACACTGCTTGAATGTAGTTGTTGTTCCCTGTGACCAGAATCTAAACTGTAATTAAAAGCAGACCTTGAGTCTTGTGTTTAAAAAAAAGTTAAGAAAAGACGAAGGATCTTCAAGTGTTACAGAAGAAGAATTTTAAGTGCCATTTACCCCAAGCCACCTCTTTAGAGAGCACAAAGTTATTTTCTGCACGAAGCCATCCAAAGTCAACCTCCCTGTGTGCTTCGTGGAAAGGCAAGGACTATAACAATCTAACTGGAGATTGTAAATGGTAACCTGAACCCACCCCAAATGAAAACTAAAATTCACCTATAACAATCTAACTGGATTAAATGGTAACCTGAACCCACCCCAAATGAAAACTGAAATCCACCAAGAAGTACTCCCCTGCAAATGTATCTCTCCAAAACCAAACTGACTGGCACCCGCTGTTTCGGCAGCTGTCAGGGGTCTCACCGGCTTGCAGGAACACTTTGCAGGGTCCAAATTTCTGAACGTTTCACAGAATGTGTCTCATGATTCATCAGCTGCACTCTGACTAATTGGCAGAGGGCTCTGGCAGAACCAGCAAATTGTTTATGCATCGCTCAAAAGAGTTTATTATTCATCGCGCAAGAAAGTTGCTGGTGTTTTTGTTCCCCCCTCTCCTCAAGCGGCCGCGCATTCACTTAGCCAGGGATTACATATGTTATGCAACAGTCAGAAGCAAATTTGAGGTAATAAACCTGTTTGGAAGCAGCAGATCTGCTGGGGCTCCGGGGCGGCTGTTCTGCAGCACAGCCCTGGATGGATACCCTGAGCAACACGGGATGCGCAGGGCGCTGCCTCCCGTCTCCATCGCACACCTCCGCAGCTCGCGAGGCTCCTCTTCGAAAGAAATAGCGGCAAATTGAATCTTCAACTTGAAATCAGACTTCGATTCCACATAATAGGAGAAAGTCTTCAGGGTCCTACTGTTTTCAGTGATAAGGTTTCTTTGTGTAAAGCTCTCAAAGGAGGCGTCTTTTATATTGTCACCTCCGGATTTTTTTAGATGTGTTGTAAACTCCTTAAAAATTTATTATAATCCAGTACACTGGTGACACTCTAAAACAAACACGGAGAATATTCTGGGTTGGTTGGTTGGTTGCTTTTAAACTCTCTGTATTTGCCCCCTGCCTTTTGGAAGAACCAGGAGAGATTTAAAGCGCAAGAGAGTAACCGGTGAAACCGGTGGAGTCTGGAGGAGTCACCACGGCACAGGAGCCGGGTATTTCCACACTCGCACAAACTGAAATGAAAGCAGCACGCGGCAAACACAGCCCGCAGTCGCATTTTCAATTCACGACAGATAACCTCTTGAAAAATGAAAGGCCTATTTTTAGCCCGATGATTGATTAGCGTTGCCATAGTAATAAGCAACACTTAGAAGAACAGGGTAGAGCCTGAGGATGCCAAAACACTTGGCAAAGTCTTAAAGAGACAGCGCCACGCGTCTGGGGGGTGAGCACGGAGAGGGCTGGAAACGTCACCTTTGCACAGGAATGGCAGCCCCGGGGGCCACGGGAATTGCTGGAGCTGCCAGCAAGGGCGCTGGGCGGGGGTCACTGGGGAGGGCTCCCCGCCCTCGCCAACCTGCTTTGCTATTCCATCAACGCTGCTTCGCACGCTTCCACTTGCCGTTTGGTTTCTTTCCGCAGAACGTTCAAAGAACCGCTTGAGACCTCAGCATCGCACTTCGCTTCTCCTGCTCCGTGTGAATATTAATCCACAATTCTTGGGAGTTATTTTTGTACAGTAAAAATTAATCCTTTTTTTTTTTTTTTTTTTAAGCAGCAGAAGCATATCCCCCTAAATCTTCACAGCAAAGCCTGGCGAGGCAGACATCTCATGGAAATGTTCTCTCTCATCTCCCATCACTTTTCAGACTGAATTTTCTCTTTTGATATGGTCACATCTACATTATTTTGGCACAACAGGTGGGACTGGATGCTTTACAGAGCAACCTCCACGCAGCCCAGAGCTAAACAACACGCTCACTGCTACCATGAGACCATACTGGCCAAGGCAAAATTCAATTTTATCTTTAATAGGGTAACTTCTTGATGCCACATATTTTGCATATTTCAAATTATTCTTTCTGTAAATAGATATTGTAAAGGCAGTTTCTTTACTGAACATTCCCAGTTTGGTGGGAAATGCCCCCGTTTCAGAACAGCCCAGGTTACTGCAGCACAAAGCGGCACCGCCGGGATGACAGAGGAGAATGGGCGGAAAGGGCTGGGCAGGGGATGGCAGAACTTGGAAGATGTGACTCAGAGGGAGGGGAATTTAGACAGGAAGATAAGCAGGGAAGGTGGCAAAGAGCAGAAAAAGTGCTGTGGAGTGCAAAGAGTAAGAACAACGCAAAATAAAAGGCTTGAAGACAAGCAAGGGAGTTCATCTCTCATAAAGAAGCTCGGGAAGAAAACGGCTGTTTGTATCATGTACAGTAACCTGAAGAAATAGACAATTAACCGCTATGAAATCCGGCACTTCCCTCTGGTTTTGCCTTCCCATGGGATCTCCCTTCTCCAATACCCAGAAGCAGTAAATATATTGTTATAAATCCTACTGAGATCCTTCCTTTTGCTCGAATCTCTGAAGGAACCCAGTCTGTGTTTTACTATGTCACCAGTCAGCCTGTCTTCTAAGTTTTTGCTGCAGATTCTTCACATACTCAAGCTGGAGAAAAGTTTGTGCGCTGAAGATTGATGGGTTACATCCAAATTTCAAGCACCGGTAATCAAATGGAGAACACAGGAAAAAAACCTCTACAGTGTTTATCTGAAACAATTTTTTCTTCTCAAGTCAGCTGATTAGAAAAATAACAATTACAAAAACATTCCTCCCAGCTGATTTGCTCCATGGCCACACTGGCAGCTGAGCACGAAACACGTCTGCTCTCAAAAGTAATCAGGAACCAGCAGGTCAGTAATGGAACATTTAGCAACTATCACTCTGGAGCCTTGACACATACCAGATGAAATAATTGTATTTGTCTCAGTCATTGGCTGTAGAAGAATTAGTGTCATTGTGATATATCATCAAAGGATTCGCTGTCTCCTGCTTTCCGTTCCAGAACTGGTTTTCATCAATATTCTGACTTAGATCCTATTCTTAAGTTAATTTGAGACATTGGCAGGTTGAAAGAATGCTCTTCCTCCCTGCAGAGGGTAAAACACGCTGTTTTAAATGTTTAATTTGGTTTATATACGTGTAATTGTGAAACTAACAATTGGCGATAGATTATGCATAAAAAATCACCCATCCGTTTTTAAATTTCAGCTCCTGTATTGAAATATTGCTAACGACACTGGAGCTGTTCACATCGGCCAGCAAAACTATTTGAAATTACCCCTGGTAAACACCTGAACTGCCCTTTCAAACTCAGAAGAGTTTGCTTAAATTCTGTTTGCATTTTCCCCGACCTCTTTGTGCTCTAACGTGACAGCCAAACTGCGTTGGGCCCATTGCCGTGCACTTTGATCGGGTGCATTCTTCGCACCCTGCTTGACTCACCAGACCTTCGTGATCTGATGACCCGGCTGCCCGAGGCTCCTCTTTCTGTCCGGAATCTCAATGGATATTTGCTCTGTGCTGCTCGTGCTCTAACGATATCCCCGTGCAGGTACGGACACTTAGTTCTATGCAATCCTTTCTCGTTCGGTTTGCAATGGAGACAGCTTTGCTTCCTAGTTAATAATTTCTGATCTAGCTGGACAACCTCAGATAGGAAAAAAAAGCCTTCTGAGCACTCAGGTGTTCTTGTTCATGCATCTAAGAACAGCTTAAATATTTCACACTGAAAACAGGTATTTGCAGACGCTGGGAGAGGCTGGCACATAAGGGCTTGTTGAGAGCCGCACGGCATCTTTCCTCCGGTTTCCAAGTGAAAAAGGCTCCAGCAAAGGAATTCTTCCCAAAAATCAACCCCTGGCAACACCAATTCCCCACCAGCACCAGTACCAGGGACCACTCAGAGGGCAGAATCCCCAGGAGTTACCTGCCCAGGGCTCCCTTCCAGCTGCATCCTAAACACAGCGGCCCAAATCACAACACTAAACGAACTCCAACATTTATTTTAGCAAGATATTATCTCGCCAGCTTTTTAACTACAAGATCAAAACCAAAGCAACTCCTGTTGTGAGTTTAAAGAACTTTCTCACATGCAGTTCTGGAGTAACACCCCGGCCACTAAAACAAGGGTTTGAGCTCCACAGGAGTACCTTATTCTCCAAACAGCACCCCCGAATCGGACGACTTCCTTTGCCTTCAACTCGGGAAGTGTTTTTTCCAGTTCCTGCTCTCAATGTCAGCAGGAAGCCTGCGAGGATGAGCTCCAGCTTTGATACCGCGTTTCGTGGGACATCACCCGTGTCTCATCTTCCCAACAGGAAATCTTTTGTGTTGCAGCTGCACCGAGGCCTCCCCCACAAACAGCTCAGTGGGCGCTTCCCAACGCTCCTCTGGCACTATGATATTTCACATGCTACGCACCACAAAAGCATCACTTGTGCAATAGTTCTGTTAAGATCTTTATCTTAAGTGTGTCATTTGCTTTACATATTATTAACACGGCTGTCGAGACTCCTGCTGTTTGCTGTCAAATTCAGGGCTTTGCTGTGTAACAAATACTGGTCCTGAAAGCAGATGCCAGCCTAACTGGACCCAGATTATAGAGAACTGACATCATGACACTCAGTTTCCATTCCTGTTTTCATGTACCCCATCACTCTTGGTTTTTTATACCACTACAGCAGAGAACAATATTCTGGAAATTATTTTCAATGCCTGCTGAGCTTTTTTCCTTAGAGATGTCACAATTTCAAGTTCTTAAGAAGGTCATATTTATGAAATCCATAATATTTCACAGGAAAGCCAGACTGATGAAATTACTCTGCACTGACTCTGAATGCGAGTGTATGCGCTTAATGCAATTTCCCAACTGCCTTCAAATTTTACAAGTGAAGAACCTCAAGCCCATGAGCCAGATTCAGTCTGATGTTCACATCCTCTTCCAAACCACGGACAGACACTGAAATAACTTAAGGTCCTTGCTCTTTATTTAGAGTGGAACTGAGGAGGTTAAGTAAGGTGTAAACTTACTACACAGCAGTACGTACTTGATTCCATATCATTATGCTTTATTTATCCCATTATTAGGCCACCTTTAGAATCAGTTTTCCTTGAAATGAGGTTCAATTAATTCTCGGGATGTCCCGCAGACCCTTTGGAGGGAATTGACTCTCTTTAAGAAGAGGGTTTCCGAGTTATCTTACATATTCTGGGCAATGGCTGTGGATTTTCCTTCTTTTCAGAATTCTCTGATGAACACAGAAGATGGAAATGCAGAGAAACGTTCCAGACGGGGACAGGAATTATTCCCAGTGGCATAGTTAACACTTTTATTCTAGATTCAACAGTTTGAGACAGAAGCACTTTCTTGATTTCCTTTGAAGATAATTTCATAGTCTATCAGCTCCATTAAAACGTATTTGAGATTTTTGTCTGCGGTAGTTTCCTTAATCTCATCCCAATATTTTTGGTTCTGTTTCCTTGCACCATGGTGAGTAATTAGCCCCCAGCTCCCATAGGCAGTTAGACTGTCACTTAGTGACTGTTTCGCCTGCCTTCCACATTTGTAGATCTATTTAACAACTTTCCTTTACCAGTCTCTTCAGCCCTGCAATCATTTTTGCTGATGCTCCTGAGCATTCTGTGGCTGTATACATCCTACACACCTTCACCACAATGTGTTGCAGGTGTTGTCTCATCAGATTAGATAAAGATCGCCTCCCAATTCAAATTCTATGAGGATAGCATCGCTGTTTGGTTTTGATACTGATAATTTAAAATTCAGACAGATATTTCTGTCCACTCCCACCCCTTTAATCAGTCCTACTTGTCTCTTCCCGTTAAAAAAACACATTAAAAAATTAACTCTCAGTTACAGAAAAATTTACAACAGAGTGCGACCGATGCAACACAGCACGTGTCACCTTCCCAGCCTCATTAACCTGCTGCCAAAGGGTAAACCCTTAATTAATGTAACAGTGACAGACCCCACTGAAAACATCTTCACCAAACCAGAGAGGATCTGTCCCCTCATCACCGCTGCCCATCGCGGGACATTTGGGTTTCCTCTGACAACCAAATGAAGTTTAAACATGAAAGAAAGCAGAATACGTGAGAAGTGTCCACAGCACCCGTTGAAAAGCACAGTTGGGTACTTCGGATTTTCAAACCTGGTCATCAAAGTTTCAACTCTAAGTCTCCAGCTTTCAGATCTGAGCCTTTAAATCCCTTTATTTTTCTTTCCTCTTTCACAATTATTACATTAAAATGTTTTTCCGCTCCATATTCTTTGGTGGTTTAAAGAAAACCTGCGAACATTTTGAGCACTGCAGAGTTCAAAAAAATCAGTGGATTATGTCTTGTTTACAGCGGGAAGTTCCAACTAAACCAAGGCAGGAGATCTGGAACAGGTCCCTTCACCTGGAGCTTCCTCGCCTTCCGCCAAAGGCCGCTCAGAACTCCCCGCCCGTTATTGAGCCCAGCACCTTTAAAGCCACTTTTCTCCTGATTTATGCGCTATATTTTGCCTCAGCTCTGCTAGAGGGAAGAGCTGATTTTCCTGGGCACCGTGCCCAGATGATGTTTAATTTTGTCTACAGATTGTACGATTTCCCAGATACTATACCAGAGATGAGCATTTTATAAGTTAATAAAACAATAAATAAAATCAAATCTGTTCTTGTGTCTCCACATAATAACTGGAACCTTACAAGCCTTGCCCTGTTTTATAGAAGCTTCTCTTTGTTACAGTCAGTGACTAAAAATACGTCAAATTATTTTGAAGTAATAAAAAATAGGGTAAATAATTTATAAGATCCCCACAGAAATCCTTTAAATTTCACCCTAAATTTCTTAAACAAATAGCTCAAGTAAAGTTCCACTACTGAATGCATGATCTATTGGTTCTATTAAGAAGGAATCAGTTTGGATTCCACGACTCTATTTCATATAAGTATTCTAATTTTACAATAAAAAGAGGAAGAAAAACTTACTGTGTACTCTGGTTTCCAATTGTCCATTTGTAAATAGAATGACGAGGGGAGAGAAAAAAAAAAAGAAATGAGAAATAAAGCAATGATGCAAGATCCTTATGGTAAAAAACATTAATAATAATAATTAAAATGTGTCACATAATCTGCTGATTTATATTTGAGTAAAGTCTATGGGACAATAAAGGGTACAACTCAGCACAGGCTCTAAGCACCTGATGTTTTCTTTGCAAGGAGGAAGCTGCCTATATACAACATCCCAGTTTTTACCTATGCATAGCCTATAATCTTTGTTTCCTGGTATCAGTTGATATAAGATGGAAAATATATGCAGTTCAATGGGAGCTGTTCAAGTAACTTGGCATCTGTGGCTCAACATGTAACTTGGAGCTTCTGAAGGCAAACTAAACTATCCAAAAGGTAAAGTCACAAATCACCTCTGCTTTATTTTGATTTGTTCCTTACCTGTGATTGTATAAGGATAATAATTCCAAGCCTTCTCTGTGACATAAAAGATTTTGGGAACAACTGCTCTGGCCCAGCTGGGCAGTTTGCTGAAAAGAAAAAGAAAAGATAAAGTTAGGATATGTTATGACTCGTGTGTTTTGTAGAAAAGAAGATACTCCCAAAGGCGTTCAGCATTTCACAGGTATCACACAGGATACAGCAACACCAGATTCATGACAGTTTTTGATTCTCATGTCAATACATTCGATCTCTGTTTTCTCCACAACCATCTATGAAACCAAGCGTGTTTATTCCCTCTCCCAGCGAGCAACGTGGTGCTGCTGCAATAACCTCCCATCAGATTTAAACTGAGGTCACTGCAGTTTTGAAGAATCTATGGCCTCAAACCTTTGGCCATGGCTCAGCAGGTTTGGCCACACAAGGAATGTCTGTGCCAGCACCTCGGTCTAACAGGAGCTCAGCACTAAATATGTGATTTGGATCCACTTTGAGCCCAATTCCATTGTTTCTTCTTCAAGATTATTTCTTCTTCCTCCATATTCTCTTACGTTCAGCTCACCCAGCGCACGGTTCTTCCCACACGACCAACACCGACTCTCAGGCTTTTCTATTAAAATTAACAAATCACTTAAAACACCTCTGGGAGGCTGGTGGGTATCAGTTCCATCTTGCTGATGGGAAAAGTAAATGGCAAAAGAGAATTAATGGAACCAATGTCACAGTTCAGAGCTCAAGCTGCCAAGAGAACGTATCAGCGCGGTGGTAGAACAGCAGAACTGGAAATGAAAGACATGGATACAGCACATGGAAAGATATTCCTTGCAGATTTTGATTAGAGCCTGCCCCGAGAGAAACGGCCTCATTGCACTTGCCTGTTGAGATAGACGCGCTTTTCCGTGAGCTGCCCGTTGCCGTGGTCTGGGTCTTCGTAGGGCTCGTTCTGCACCACCTCCACCCCTTCGCCGCGGTCGCTCTGCTCAT
Organism: Patagioenas fasciata; assembly: GCF_037038585.1. NCBI lineage: Eukaryota > Metazoa > Chordata > Aves > Columbiformes > Columbidae > Patagioenas > Patagioenas fasciata. The sequence goes on along the minus strand of NC_092537.1, from coordinate 3,257,984 downwards.
GGCTGTGCTTGCTGATCATGTACAGCTGCCCGATGCGGTACTGCCGAGCAAAACCGAGAGCCACCGTCAGCTGCCGGGAACACACGTGCGCTCAAATCCAACGGCACGCAGTGACACAGCACCACGTACACATGAAACGTAGTTCAAGGGACAAAACCAGTATTTTGCAGCTTCATTTCTGAGTCAGGGTCCTCCCATTATCTTATTAAGTCCAGGGCATCACATGTGGAATAAAATAACAAAAACTGTGTGTATACGGATGTGAAGAATCAGGCCAGTCCTTTATTTTCAGACTGTATTCGTAAATATAAAAGTTAAGCGTAACTAAACAATTGCTGTACTGCTCCCACATGCTGACATGCAAGGGGATTTTAACCAGCAGGTGAACTCTAAACATTCCACGGGACACATTTATTCTCGTCTCATGCCAACATGATGCCAAATAATGAAGTCAGGCGAAAAGATCCAGAACTATTGCTGATTGACCGAAATGGCAGCGCCAGCTCTTAAGAAAAAAACCCATGTAGACCCGATGAGCTTGGATAAAGAAGTTTGAGATGAGTGATTTGGCAGTATTATTAAAATGAATTTAAGCACTTCAAATGATCCTTTTTCTATAGGCTCTTGAGTTACTTAGGAAGCCCAAACCCGGGAGGGTTGACCCAACGTTGCTATCACAGAAGAAGAAATTGTTGTACCGGCAATTGATTTTTTTCTCAGTCTGTCTGCACCTGCACCAGGGCTTTGTCTCCAGAGAAATATAACTCAAAAAATCCCTGAACCTTCATTAGCAAAGGCTGTAGAGTATAACTGATCTTTCCCATATATTTTTCTGGTCTTAGATTTTATTCTCACTGAAGTCCTTTCGACATTCTTGAATTGTCCTTAAACCAAACTGGCCTTGGGACCTACCCAATTTTCTCCATTCGGATCCCTCTCTCCCCCAAAGTAATTTATGTAGGCACATACATGCTAATCACTTCAAACACACCAATCATTTCACATACAAAGAACAACCTGTTAATTTAGAGAATGGCTGAGCTACCACACAAGCTGCCAAGTACCAGCTCAGCATAAGCAAACAAAAGCACAGTGACAGTCTGACCTCAGAAAACTTGAGGAGATTCTTGTGGTTATTGAATATTAGAAACAGCAACCCTATCACAGACTTTTAAAAGCCCAAAAAGCCCAAATCAAATGAGCAATTAGCTGGGAAAAAAACCCCAAAGCATCACAGACCTTATTAGCAAATGCCAACAAGACGGTCTCACTAAACAAAACGAGGGGGAACACGATCTTTGGGGGCTCCCTACAGAAGGTCTTTAAATCCCACAAAACCCCATTCCATCCCCCGCCGCAGGCAGAGCCATGAGAAGGTAAGAAATTCCGAGCTTGGATCCTGCAGGATCATTGGTTCATGGGACAGGATTTCCCCATCTGAGAGTGCCGGATGGACCCCACACACCACAACAGGGAACAAGTGACTCGAATCCAAACAAGTGCTTTTCAGCTGATCATTCCAAAGTACTAAAACTGCCTCAAATATCTTCAATATCAAATGAAGAACTTCAACCACGTGCCCTGAACATGGAGTTGGAGATTTCTAAGGCTGTCCCTACGTAGCTTTTGTAGTAGATTTGATGTTTGTCAGTCCCTACTGAGTCAGACGCCATCTCGGTGGTGACTCCTCTCCTACCCAACAGGCAGATGGTGTTTGCCTACTGGGAGCTTAGTCACACCAGAAACAAGGTTTATGGTAGCAACAGCAGAATGATGGTCAATGTGACAAATTACAAGTGAGAGCAGAATCACTTCTTCAATGTTCTTGAGCCAGGACAGGGAAAGAAAGACAGAAAGACAGACAGGACGGAGGGAGCACCACCATGAGACAAGCTCGGTGATCCCCGCCTGAGTTACTTGTCCAAACATGCAAGGCCTGTCACTCCAAGCCATCTCTTAGCAGTTTTACAGAGGTATTTTATGCCTGGAATAACTTGTTTGAAGATGTACTTGCTTGAGTAACTAGCTTTGTTTAGGAGGATACACTGGAGTTTCCTGTTGTGTGTTTTGTTTTGGTGTTAGAAAGCACTGTTTTCATGTTTCCACCAAGCCCTAAGCCCCACACCGCCGTAAATATAAGAAGTTTACAATCAGGAACTGAAGACAGGCAAAGAAAACCTTATTGTTATTTTCTGTTTGATTAATTGAAACAGAAATCAAATTAAAACCTCAGCCTTAAAAAAGGTGTCTGTGATAGAACGGGGAATTTAACCTCAGCCTAATGATTTCCAGCTCAGTGCTTTTACCACAAGACACACCTCTAATTTTTTCTAAATTCTAAACAGTAATTACTTAAATAGAAGTGGTTTCTCTTATCTCACTCGCTAACCATAAATCCTTCACATTATTGTTGTTATTAGACATCATTCTGCCTGCGTTCTGGAACGGGTGAAGCCGATGCACCCAACGCTGCCGGATGGTGCCTCTGATCCCCACCTGAGCAGGTGATGATTCACCGCTATTAAGAGTCATTTAAGAAGCATCTTTTCCATGACACAGGCTCCAGGTTCTGCCAAGGTGATTTATCTCCCCTGTTATTAACATGCCTAGATCGGTTGTAACCAGCATAGAGGAATGCGCAATGTGCCGGTATTTGATGTTTCGGGTACTGGTGGGTTTGCATCGGCTCCTAGCGGGCTCGCTTTTCAAATTAGGTTTTAGTTTGGTTTGGTTTTGTTTCTCTTGGACTTGTGGCTCTCAGAGCTACTACTCTGCAAACATTGAAGTTAATATCGCTCTTGTTTAACCAACAGAAGACTGACTCGTTACGAGAAGGAACACCACCAAAAATCTACACCGCTGACCTTAGCTATTTATAGACTAATAGTGAGATGCCACAGCTGAGTGAGTGACATATTTCCAAGTGTCGTTCTATCTTTGGGTTGAAACACATTACATGTGTCATTTGTCTCGAACATCAGTTGTAGGAGGCATCTGAACTGAACAACGAGGCAACGCAGGAAAACCCAGCAATGAGGAAAATGGGCAGGGAAGAAAGAGATGCCATGTGAGAAATGAAGACATTCACTGACAACCAGTGGGAGAAATCATAGATGCAAGAGAATTAATGTTAAATATTTCGAAGGGTTATTTTGTCTATAGATGATTTGATGTGATTAATGTCATTACTGCTCAGGACAGGAATCTCTGTAAAACTTCCAACACCAACTGAACTGTAAAGATGCAATTTCTGGCAAAAAGCTGTTGCTGTTACAGGACGTCCATGGCTCCCTCACAGCAGAAATGAGGGACCTGACCTTGCCTGCGCAGTAATTTCCCTGTCAAATAGTCCTTAGACTAAATTAAAGCTAAGACAGGAAAGCACAGAATGAGCTGTCAGGAAGGCAACAGTGCTTTCCATGTATGCTAATACAATGAACGGTTTAAAGTAATTTCATTTAAAGAAACAGCCAGATGAACTAGGTCTATAGAAAGCTTTAGCAGAAAGGCTACAATAACAATCATAAACATCTAGGGCCTGAAATTTGAATGCAAATATGACGCATATGTGATTTGAGGCCCTAGAAAACCGTACATTTAGTGGTACAAATGTCACTTACTGTAGCACCAGGTAACGAATCTGAGTAGTTACAGCTTAGAGTTGAACTGAAGTTTTTTCTTGCAATTAATTCCTGCATACATCGGTGATTCACAAGTTGACCTGCACCTTCAGCATTGCCCAAATTCACTGGAATGTGCTTTTGCAGCCCCACAAACAAAGAGTTGCAGCAGGAACAGCTGACGCCTGCACGCTGGGAAGAGCAATCCTTACTGCCCCTGTGCTTGCTTTGCCGTGACGAGGAAGAAATCACAGCCCTAAGGTACTTCATCTATTCCAATTCCTATGAACAACAGTTCAGCAACAACATCTGGGATGTTCAGAAGCACAGTTCCTCCTCTACTATTTTCAGCTCAAGAAACACGTCCTGCTCCAAATCTGCAGAGTCCTGGCACGGAACGACTTACAACCCGAGTGATGCTCAAACCAACAGCAGTGGGGCTGTGGTTAACAGGCGTACAATGAGAATCAAAAGAAACGAAAATTAGCTTGCAAATTTTCAGCTTTCATTCAAATGTTTTGTGAAATATAGCTCAGGTTCTGCTCGGAATTTCATGTTTCTGGACCAGCTGTGCTATTGAGGAAAGTCAGCTGTTTATCCTGAGTGGACAAGCTCACACAATTTTTAAGAACCATTTTTTATTAACAATATTTTACAGTGAGTCATCTGGTTAAATTTTTCAACTGTTTACACCATGTACTTTTTACATCAATATCAATAATATTCCATGATTTAGATTTATGAAGACACATACATGTCCTACAAAGGGCGTATATACGTTTTCAGGATGCTGTCCAAAACGTCCTGTATCCACAAACCAGGAAGAACAGCTAAAAGGGACTCACTACGTCACTTAAACCACTTGTCACCAGTTTGTCATTAATGCCACCGAAACACCCTTCACATCTTCTGTTCCCTATTGATGAGCACCCGCCTCTGATTACGCCACAAATCTGTCCTGCCTTAATTACAGCTTATTGTTTTCAGGCACAATTCACTTCTGCCTTACGGTGTAAAACTGGTTTGACAACTATTGAACACTATTGATGGTTTTTCTAAGGCAGTACAAAAGCACATTTTAGTTGTTAACCACAATTCATTCATGCGACTGTAGTCACATTCAAGGCTGAAAAAGAAGGAACTAAACTTATGTGCCGTGCATATTAACCACGTTTCTGCTGGCTGGAGAAGGGAAATGCTGCGGGCAGCCAGACAACGCGATGCACCATGGGCCTCAGCCTCCAGGATGGGTTTGGACACACGATTCACTCCTCTCATGCACAGGAATTTTAAAAGATGTATTTCTTTTAATTCAGCTCAATGTAAGGCGGGAGAATTCAGAGCCACCTACATCCTGTGACCCTTTCAGAATTCAATAGAAATGGACGTGGGAGGTTGGTTTATCTTTTAACTCTAAATGGACCGCACATGTGTGCATCTATTCATACTCTTAGAGATTATTTTTCTCTTTCTGAGTGGTATTTGCTAAAAGTTGAAGTAGAACTTCTTTCCCCTAATTACACTTCTTCAGTAATTACTCATTTTTGTGACTTGTAAAAATCTCTCTTCTATCAAACCCATCACCTTTCAAGTACAGAGAATTTGATACTTTCAGATATTTTGTCTGTAAACTTTGGGTTTAGAAGCACCAAGGAGACTACAAAGGATCCCATAAAGTTTGTCAGTCACAGAGGGGAATAATCCTGCAATTATGTTTTTTGGCAAGCAAGTTCCTTACGATGCATTTTAGGCAAAAGAATCCTGCTTATAAATATGAAAAAAAGAAGAACTTTCTTAGTATGCACAACATAAAATGAAAAAAACTGAGCATCAGAATTTGGTACTTACTGTTCACAAGATGAACAAGACAAATCCAACCCGCCTTCTGCCTTAGTCAGCAGAACATCAAAACTTGTTTGCTACTTCCAACGAAACAAACAGTCACAGTCCAGAGTATTTCATTTGGTTATCGCAAATACTTCATCTTTCTGGTCTTCTAAAATAAAACTGACCTCCATTTGATTTTTAAAATGCACTCATTTTATGCCTGAATTCTGAACATAAAAGTAATGATAGATACAACTCTGTGCCTGCAAATAGCTGAGGTCTCTCCTGCATCTCTGTGTCAAACCTGGAGCCGGGGGTGCTGGAGACACTGAGGTTATCTAAGGGGAATACATGGGAGCAAGGCTTGAATTACATAAGAAGGAAATGAAGCCGTACCTTCCCTCTCATTCCTAGATTTATAAGATACATTGCAATCTCAAAACTAATACCAAAAAAGATTTTCCATTTTAGTTCATTAGAGCAAACATTTATAAATTATTTACTCTATAAATCTGCAAGTGACAGAAAAGCCCATGTTGAACCAAGTCACTAGAGCAGCAACTTCCTACTTTTGCACTGCTGCTTTTTCTACATGCATAAAATCTCTAAAAAAAATGTAGTAAGTACATGTCAGGGAGAAATCTGTTTGCTTGCTACTGAGTTACGGAAAACCCAAAGCGCGGGCAAATAAACTCTTGGGCAAGAAAGCTGAAGTTTGGCGCAGCAGGCGAGGCGACGGAGCCGTGCGAGGAGCGAGGATGCCGGGGACAGCGTGTGCTCTGCTCTTTGAATACACAACTTTTCATTCGAAATCTTTCCACCTGGAACGTGCAAGCGCTTTTGGAACGCACAGACAAGCAGAACCGCTGCTCCGCAGCACAACGGAGAACAGAAGCTCCTACGTCAGCACCAGGAAAATTTCCAGGAAGGACATTCCTGACGGACTCCAAAGCTTCCACATCAGACATTCTTTCAATACCACATGTGGAATAAAGGGAGAATGAAGGCAAAAAATTACTGCCAAGGGACTCTACAGGCTTAAATCAATTTTATTGTAATCCAGAAATGTGAAGCTACATGGTCTCCAGATGTTTTTGACAGATGGTGCCGCAGCATTAAGCGTTCTACCAGAGCTTAGCTGGTTTTACTGCCCAGTGCGGGAGGCCCAACAAATCCTGTAAGCAAGTCTAGAACATCCCAAACACAACCAGCATCTCCTCTGGACCAGAACTACAGAAAACTACAACAAAACTGCACATTTTAACCAAAGCAGAATTACACAGGTTCATCCTACTTACAGATATTAGAGAAATAAAACCTTTTACAACATGTTGTGTCTTTATAGTGCACGAATTTTAAAAATCCCGCTACTGAAATTTCAAATGCAATATTCTTTCAGGTGCACTTTTAATTATCATATCTGCAAAAGGCCACTGAAAATTTTAAAGCTGATATCAAAATAATGCATGCTGTCTGCCATAACATATTATTAAAAATACAACATAATTATTCTGATGAATCCAGTACATTGAAGGAGTCCAGACCAACTTACAACAATTCCATTAAACACTCAAAAATTTATAAGGGTCCAAACGTAATCCCTCAAAACTTCACATGGTCAAAATAAGTCATTACAAGCTTACGCACTGAAAGGTAACGACCATTCTCTAAGGAAGTTACCCACACTAACAGACTTAAAGTGACAATACTTGGGTTAAATGGGGTATAATTTCTCAAGCTTACACAGCAAATAAATATTTCAATATTCTGCAGGTACCTACAGCCTAGTTATACAGGAGCTGCAAGTCAGAGCTGGCGATTTATCAGTGAAAATATGCAGCATGTAAGAGAATCCAGTGCTACCAAGGGAACCTCACCAGTATCTCAGAGAACTAAAAACTCCTCTAGGACAGCTATCCTGTTTCCCCGAAAATAAGACCTAAGCCGAAAATAAGCCCTAGCATGATTTTTCAGGATCCTTGAGGATGCTCGAAATATAAGTCCTACTCCAAAAATAAGCACTAGCTACAGTACATGAAAAAAAGGTGAGCAAAAATGAATATAAGACCCTGTCTTATTTTCGGGGAAACAGGGTATTGCTGCCCTACCTCTGCTGGGTACCAGCAACAGCAGTGACGATCCCCAGCGACAGCAGAAGGAGCAGCTCCCGGTTGCGTGCTGGGCTGTGCACTCTTCTGAAGCAGCTTGTGTCCCACAAGGAACAGATAAAACAGTTTCTCAATACGTGGGAATATCTTCCTTTCTACCGCAAAGAATTTTCTCTGCTCTTCAAACTTTCTGCTGCAGAGAAGTTTCCAAAAGGCCACTTAAGCTGGAACGGAGATCAATGGAAAGATTCTCCTGTTGACTCTGGAGAACTCTGTACATAAGTGAATAAACAGCTTTTCTGCACTTTCTACTCCCCAGTTAACCACTTCCTCAGGAGTCGGAGCCAGCTGCGTCATTTGGAACGGATCCTCTGGGTAGAAGAGTTCATGGTGCACAGTAGCACCAGGGAATAAAGCTGCAAACCATAACAACAATGTGTATAAATAGATAAGACGATCTCTCTACAGAGAACCTGGTTTTCTTCCTCCAGCCCTTCAGACCACAGCACGGTGCTCAGCGATAGTCACACGATTACGGTTTCTGCAAGTAGGCTGGGTTCTAATCTGCTGTCAAAGACATAGAAAACTTACAGCTCAAAGACTTCAAATGCATACGCATTAGAAAAAGCTGGGTTTGTAAAAAAGTCAGTGAATTAATCCGGAGTGTTCTGATGGATGTAGACCTCAATAATTGAAAAAACAAAACCACACACACGCACACGTGCGCGCTAAACAAAAAAACCCTCACCATAGCTTAGAAATACAGCTAAAAATATATCACTGCTTCCTTTCCTGCTACTCCACGGCCTTCTACTGCGCGAACAACAAGCTCCCAACACGTCACCGGGTCAAACTGACGGAGGGGAAGCGGTGGCTGTAGCAGCCACAGCCCAACGAAAGGTCTTTGCCTGATCCATTTTCGGTTTTGTATAACACGCAGAAAGCACCGACATCAAGAACACAGAATTGTCGCATGCCGAGGTAACCTGACGTTCCTCTGGTTCATCATCTGCTTGTTCGATAAACCTATTACTTTTTATAAAAATTAAGAAAGCGGAAAAGTTGATAAATATGTGGGTGTAAATTATTCCTCAGGAAACAGAAAAAGGTGTAATTAAGGAAAAGGGTGAAAGAGAAGATTAAAACATGAATGAATCTCATTGAAACTGTCCACGTCCAAACTGGTTTCAGAGGTTGGTCAGTCATCAGATTTTAGTCTAATGTACTTATCCACTCAATATTAAAGGTAATCATGCAGGGCTGAAATCCTATCCTATTCTTTGCCATTTCAATTTTGATTATCTTCTTTTCCTTTCTATCTAATGGTGAGATTTATATCACAACACTATCAACCTCTCCAGAATGGGTGCTGTTCTCTTTGCAGCCAGGGTGCTTGTAAAGTCAGCATGAAACAGTTTTCCACGTTACAGCGCTCACCACGTGATTGAGTGGAAGATGTCACTGCGGCTTCAGTGTCTCATCCTCGAGAAGAAACATCCATTCAGGGAACAACAAAGCACAGGCTGCACCTCCTCAAGTGCAGGAACGGCAGCGGCGATCCCGAAGGGATCCTGCACAGACACGCTCGCCTCTCCACTCAGCCCTACATCAAATGTTCCATTAAAGCCGCCTCACTGACTCCGCTCCTTCCAGCGACACCGGAAAGAAAAAGTGACATTAAGCACATTCTCAGGCTTTAAAATAATCTTCTAGATGTCATGAGAACCTCGCGGAAATGCCTAAAATTGCAATTGTCCTGCAAGAGTACAAAGCCATGAACAGTAATTGCAACGCAGCCGGTTTAGTGCCCGTGTTGTGTATTTACCAGCTGTACTGTTTGTGTCGCCAGCAACAACGCTGACACTGTAGCAGGTCATTGCCAGTTCAGTAAAACACCACCTTATGTTACCATTGACTATTTACTTTAGCATTGACATGGGCAGTATGTTGTGTAAATAAGTAGCACTATTTTTCTGTTAACAGAATTGTATTTAAAATTTAGGCCATCACTAATAGTAACATGAAAACAAACCACTCATATTGAAGAGATACCTATTTAAAGTATAAAGAGAGAAAGGAACAGGTTACCTATCATTCAATCTGCTGACAGCTTCCATTAGGAGAGACCGTGCTCTTGCTGGTAAGAGCTCTGCTAAATCTTAGTTGCATGGCTATTTTACTGGGTCTACTTTAGGCTCAGAAAGCTGCAACCAAAATGGCTCAGGAATGTTTCAGTTGCTGCTAATAATAATAATAATTAAACTAAAAAGATTCATTGTATTAGAAATAAATGTAATTTTTTCCTTTGGAAGTCTCTCATGCCTGGAATGATCCAGAAGAGGGACTTGAAATTCAACAGACACAGTCTTTGCATAAATACCTATCTTAGGCTGTTCTTATGAAAATCTATTCATATTTAGCCAGTTGGCTAAATATAAACCTTTAAATGTAGGCCCTTACAAATACAGTTCCATATTCTCAACAGAAGCTTTTCAGAGCTTTCCAGATGAATTACCAAAATATTATGTGCTTACTGCACATTCTCAAGCCTCTCACAGATCCTACTATATATAGGACATATGTTTTCCTTGTACGTTATCACATTTTCTTCTATCGCTTATTCTCTTCTACCATATGTCATCATGTACATTTTAAATGATTATTTGATCCATTACCTCAAGTGCAGAAGCCTGTGCAGTGCATCCTGAGGTTCCAACACTGATGATAATACTGATGATAATTCCTCCTTGTGCTGCCTGCTTTTTTTTTGTGGTTAAATAAAAGCGTTCAGCTTTCAATTCTTATCTTATGGATGTATTATACTCATGCTACAGGAAACAAACATCAGTATTTTGACCCGGTGGGGTTTTTTTCCTGAAAACAAGACGTTAATACAGGGTAGAGTAAGCAACAGCAAAACTTCATTTTTCAAATTGGAGAAGTAGCAAAATTAATTTTGCAAGCTGCTTCGTTCAAGGCTGAAAGCCTTTGTACAAAACTTCATCCTGGAGTGATATTTTCAGCTGTAATATAGGGGTTTGTAATGGAAATGCTGACAGGCCCATAATTACGGCAGCACGAGCGGGCACCACTATCATAGTACATCAGATAGGCGAACTACTTAAACTCGGTACAAGGTATCAAAAGAGGGGGGAAAGTATCATCACCTCTGTTCACTGGATCTTGTTTGACTGTCTGTTCTATACATTAGGAAGAAATTCTTGATGCCTGTACAAACTCCACGTATGTAGAGAAAAGAAGATGGAGCCTGAAGAGCCAAGAGAGTAGCCGGTTGAATATAGCCCATGCAGATCTTAATTTTACATTGGCAACCTCACCAAAAACATTCGATAAATTGGTAGCATGGTTATAATACGCACAGGACATTCTATCTCTGTAGTATATAAATTCTGAAATTTCATCTGAGAGCTGTGTGGCCGTAATAATGTTCTTTTTAAAAAAGCGTGTGTTACATTGTGTGTAAATCCAGGTGCACGGCGCTTATCAGGTAAGGGAAATAACAAACGTCACATTCCGCAGAAGCTGCCTCACTGCAGATGGGACTGATGGTGGCTTTGATGAGTAGGTAGAGAAAGAAAACATCTCGCTGAACAGAAAGTACTTTCCCATGGAAAGCAGGAATCGTACTATTTTGAGTAATGCCCTATTTAAACACCGGGACACCCTCACTCTGTCACACAAACTTCATTTGCATCTTTTCGTGGCTTGTGATTCTGTCTCAGACTAAGGGGACGCCTTAGAAAAGCCGATTCAGAAGATGATGATATGGGGCTGGCAGGGAAGCCTTCATGGGCCACCAGCTTCAGGACTGTGGCCACCACAAGAGCGTGACCAGCAAAACAAAAAGGTCCCAACATCTACTGATGTCACTCTCACCTGAACGCGGAACGGAGCTGAGACTGCATCTGTTTCACAACTTTATTAGAAGTCCCTAGGAAACAACTGGAATTTCCCTTCGCTTTACCTGAAGCCAATGGATTTCTACGGAGTGCAGTTCAGTGCAGAATTTGTCTTGTATTTCATGCACAGCTCTCAATTCAATGAATTCTCTCTTATGATCACATTTTTGCAATCGTAATGGAAAACAAGGGAAACTCCCACTGACTTCTCTGGGAGTAGAAGCGGACCTGAGAAGGGCACTAATCTTGCTTATCAGCACGCTATAGGAATGCGGTCAATTAATTACAACCGTATCAACTGCTTGGCTGCAGACAGTGGACATGGTGTGCTTTTCTCTTACTGATTTACAGCCAGTGGGAGGAGGTTAGAGCAAAAGTATAAGAACAAATCAAAGTTAAGCACGCACAGGGAAATTTATCTGTGTTTTCAAGGCTGCCCGTTCTGTGTGCATTGGGCAGGAACTGGGACCGCGGCGATGAACGACAGCACAGCGATGTTTGCTCGCCTGGCCAAACAAAAGCACCATGCCTGGTAATACAGCATCCTATTAGTTGAAATGATATGCATCCTACAAGAGCTGGTATCTAAAATAAAGCCAACGCTAATTCAGTGCGGAGAGAAAACGAGCAGAAGAGCACTCAGCTCCAAATGGAAGCTAAGGAACATGACATACTGCCAACCAGCACTTGGCAAAACGACTTATAATATGGAAATACTGTTGCACGCGGCTGGCAAATATTGCTTGCCAAAAAATATTAATAACCCCCCTGAAATTCTAATTGTTATCATTATTGCTACCTCTCTGGTTCTCTTTAAGAAGCAGTCCCCAAATAGTCGATGATTTCGATGAATAAGCATTCAAAAAAACAAGCAATCAGCAATACCAAAGTTCTGCACTTAAATGCACTAAAGCAGGTAGACATGCTGAAACAAATATCAGCTGGTACTCTAACAGGGATTCTGTCTCTTTTCACTTACAATTAATTCAATACATTGTATTGGCATTAAAATCCTATACTTCCACCAAGTAGGACAAGAGTTGGATAAATTTGCTTTTCATTTGCTATCATCAGTTCAACGTATTGAACAGAAAACTGAGAGTGATTCCTGTTACTCAAGCAAGAAATTAAAGTGTGAATAGTACAGCTTGGACTCACAACTATAGATGGAAAAGTTAACACAGCCCTAGTGAAGTTTTGTCTTAATTTGTCTCTGAAGGGGTCAACGGGTTTGCAGTCGGAGAAGACCCAGCTGATATGGGCCAATTCGATATCAAAACCCCATTTTGCCAACATCACTCCCAGATATTCTACAAGAAACAAATTTGCTGCGACATAAGAAGAAAGATCCTTACATGGATAAATCATATTAAAAAATACAATGAAAAAGTAAACTAAATAGACAAGTCATTTTTATCATTGCCAAGAGGACACCAGTGAAGTCCCAGGGGAATTTCACTGGGTCTTGAAATGGTCAACGTACTTGTTAACGATGGTAACACACTTATCCACAACTTATTAAACAAAATCCCCAGTGAACAATATATAAAAAGAACAGGCAATAACTTGAACACAACAAGGATGAAAAGCTGCATTTGTGTAATTAACCTCCTACAAAAAGGATTTCAAAGAGGGAGTGGGAGGCGTGTTATAGAGAGTACAAAGCGAAAAAAGGAGAGAACAGAGCAGAGGGTACAGAGAGAGAGCGATCGCGGCAACGCTCAGCCTGCAGCTCTCCGATACAGGCAAACTGAGTAACTTTATCTCCTTGACCCAAGTGCAATGACACCTGCAACACCACCTTCCAGTTCTTCAGCCCAAATTCACCACAGGGTCAGCTCAGCGCATGACAGGGGGAGCAATTCACTGATGAAGATTTGTAAAGTTGTTTAGGTTCTGAGTGAAAACAATCCCATATTTAGTATGTTAGGATGGCTTTATGACACCCCTAAGTCTCCACACGCTCAGGACAGCAGCTCCCCAGTGTGAACCTCCTCTGCGGCTTCATTAGACGGATCAACTATTTGAAGCCTAAAAAATACTTTTAAATCAGTGTCAATATGCAGGTACAAGAAATGGTAAAAAAAAAAGTCTATTGATGCTCCACATGTTTTAAACTTCGATAATATCATTTTTCTTCCCCTGCTTTCTGGAATATCACAAGCAGATACAGTGCATGACTTTGCTACGGAAACCACGCAATGGACCACATCTACAGCTGATTTACTGAGGTTTAACTTCACATGGGCTACTCTGGTTGGAATTCCTAGTTAGTTATTTCCCAGATCAACCGTCTATTACAGATGAGGTTTAGGCAGCTCCAGGCACCAGAGGTTTGCATAAGGACACTCAGAACCCAAGCTTGACAGCGAACTTCCCTTTGGACGCGTGATCTGTGACACAAATCTTAACAGACACGATCCACTAATCTACATTAATCACCTTCAGTACTGCAGTTTTATTTCCTTTGATCAAAAGCATCTTGCAAACTCAATACTGCTTTCCTGAGCTCGCTGTTCTTGTCAAAGGTTTGGACTGGCTACAAATGCTGAGTTTTCTTCTTCTTTTCTTACCATTAAATATTCATGAACACTTCAAAGACGAATGCTTTACCACATACTTGCTGTTACACTGAAGTTTGTTAGTGGCCCTAGGGAATGTCCTCAGCTTTTCTGTAACAATAAACTCAGTCAACTGCTACCTATTGGGTGAGCCCAGAAAGCTCAAGTAGCTCAATTCATCTGCAAGTCTAACTTCCAGAATTGCTAAAAGTGGAAAAGGCCTCCAAACACAGATGTTCAGTGTAAGAGCCCATGGAGGGGAATGCAACGGCCAGCAGCTCCGAAAGGGCCTTGAGGACCAGCTCGCGAAGCTTAGAGACATCAGCTCTGACTCGCGGTCTTTTGTGCATGTTTAAATAACATTAATACTTCAAGCCAATATAAACCAGCTTAGAACCAAAATACAAAAAATCATACCGCCTTCTGAACCACTGGGGTTTATTGGCTTTGCTTTATCCAGTGGGTGAAACACAACAGAAAAACTGAGAAACAACCTTGAACAAAGCTCAAGAGAAAAATCTGTGTATGCACACACCATCTGCTGATGAAAATACATTTTCTGTCCTACAGCTATATGAAAAATCGGAGAACCCAATTAGCAATGGCTGATATAAAAGTCAACAGAGTAAGACAAAGTCTGACAGCTACTTCTGAAAAAGCTACAGAAACCCTCACCAGGATTCTGTGCAGAACGCAGGCAAGAACCTCTGCCTTGCACCTGATTGCTCACACAATCGCACCAATTAAGTGTCTTTTGTATGGTTCTGTTACAATGTACTTTACACATGACTTTGATAATAACCATACTACCCTGATTGAAGTGTTCGTCCTTGGTTACCTAATACTCTTGGGCATACGACTTTTTGCAGTAAGTAGAGAGTGTGAAACAATAGTGCTATTTTGGATTATCTAATTTTCACGTTTTAGAATACTTCTGAGAGAAAAATCTACAATCCTTTTCTTCCCCCTGCCTAAATATTTAGGAGGATTTAGGATAACACCCACATTTATGGCCTTTTACTCTGAAGAATGGAACAATACGTATGCATTCATATATAAAATATAGATATATATATTATGTGATTTGTGTATTATGTATTATTATATATGTAACGTTTGAGTGACTTTATGGGCGTTGATAAAATTTAATCAAAACCTATTCTTAGGGTTGTGAGAGGGGGATGGCCGGGACAGTTTTGGCAGCAGCGGGAAGGTGCGTGTAAGCCAACATTGAACGGAGCCACAGAATATTAAGATAGGGCAGACCTGAAAACAGATGGGTAATTCCTTACGGTGGACAATTGAAGGAAATTAAGAGATGAGATAAGAGAACTAATATGAGGAAATCACAAGGAAAAAGCAATCCCTGTTTCTCAGACACTCTTAAGGAACTGGAGCTTTCTCCAAGGTATGGTCCCCAAGAAGGATGAGATCCGACCTCCCCCCGCATCAGAGCACCCAGCTCCTTCCCTCCCGCGTACGAACATTTGCTCTCTGAAGTCTGGAGCCGAGATCCTCACTGATTGCCACCGACATTCCTGGGACTGTCACAAGACAAACCACTCATGTTGTTTACTCCAGTTCTGACCACTAAAGACAAACTGGCACGCCTGGAAACGTCTTAGGGAAAAGTCCGGGTGAGGGGTATCCACATTGCACTTGTATTAGGCTTGCAGCGTGATTAAATAAAAACATAACCACCTGTTACACTTATTTCAGTGGGAGTATCTATTTTCAATTACAGCACTTACTATCCACCCTCAAGTATGGCAAGTAACACCATGGTAACATAAACACAGTCCTGGCTACTTGAGAAACTTAAATTATAAATAGCAACGTATAGCCCATGAGGTCCTGGAAATAAACTAACTAATCCATAGGCATTTGTTACTGTGACATAACATTTCCACTAAAATGTTGTTTGCCTCATCTCAGACCCACTCAGAATAGATTTAGGAGTTGGGCATCACTTGACTCTGAGTGAGTTCATGTTCATACATGAGAAAAAACAGAGCGGAGAAAAGAAGCTATAGCAAAACAGCAAGGGAAAAAATCCCCGTGGTTGGCTTTATTCTGCTTCTATGGAAGTTAACGGGAAAAACAATTAACCAATGACCTATGCCAAATGTATAACAGAGACCTCTTAATGTATGGAAACATGTTTTTATAGTGCAGCATCCCTGAGGGAAGAAAAAAAAATAGAAAGAAAAAAAAAATGGGCTTAACTGAGTCGCAAACAGTTTGGAATTGCAAATAAACCCTCTAAAACTGTGCCGAGGTTTCGGAACTCAGTGCTCTCTTCAGCTGCAGCCCGGGTGCAGAGATCCATGGTAACCGAGGTTTGCCCGCGCTGTGCAGCCCCCGGTGCACCGCGGTTCTTCCGAGAGCGGTTTTCCAGCCGGCCCCGCACCCACCGGGGTTGGATCCGCTGCCTTTTTTGGGAGCGGGACCAAGGACTCAAAAGTGGGAGAAAGATAAAAAGAATCAGAGTTTCTACAAAGTTAGGACTGCAAATGAGAGCGAAGAGGTGACCGCGAGTTCTGCGGTGTGAAGACGCCAATGGTTTGGCTCTGTGTAGGCTCCAAGATGTTCTCACAGGTTTGCACAAATCCGGGGCCTTCATCGAACCATGTGAAAATGTCTTTTAGGTGAAGCAAGAATGCTAAAGATTTAGAGACGTCAGCTTGGTTTCCTTCTTGTTGAAAACAACAGATTTAAGAAATTTACAGTTTCTTTTCGTTTACAGCCATTGGTTCAAGTCTGCTGCTGATGGGACTGATAGAAATCTGGAATGTATCTACTGAGGTCAATGGAATTCCTTCAGATTTACACCATGCAACTAAAATGGAATTGAAATTCCCAACGTTTCTAGTCTAAAAATATGCTGTGATTTGTCGTACATATTTGGTGAAATCTCAGTGTCTCTGACATCGGTGACAGAACTCATTGGCATTACTGTGGTCTAAATTCCACTGAATTATTTTCCTTTCACACAGAGAAAGATTCCACTGAAGATTTAAACACATTTTATACCAAGTCTACGTGACAAAAGAAGCCTCCAGGTCCCCTAAGCCTGTAATCATGTGTACATTTCTTATGTTTCATTTGGCTTATGTCAAGTCACTGCACAATTAATTTATTAAATGAAAAGATTACTTTCAGGTCAAGTTATTTACACTTTCAAAGAAAACCTGACGAAATTGGATAAATAACCGGCTAAATTTGTCAGGCATCTTTCAGAAGATAAAATGATACACACCAGGACCAGTATATTTAGCGGGTTTAACAAGCAAAACTACTTAAAAAAACCTCTGTATGACCAGGAGAAATACCAGCTTGGCGTGTGTAAGAACTTCATGCTGATCAATAGAATTACAATGTACTTTATCTTTCTGATAAAGACCATTTCATCGGTTCACAGTGGACTGGCACTTGGTAACTTGGTGACGCTGGCACAAAAGGTTATTTCTATATTTTTTTAATAACTTTTATATAAAACGAGTGCAAAAAGGTGAAAACATATTTACCAATGAGCTGTATTTCTGACCGGCAATAGTGAGTGACTGTTAATCAAGCAATCGAGCAACAGTGTGTGTTATACTGGGGTGTCTTTATCACATAATTATTGTGTCATGCATCGTGACTGGAAACAAATTAAACGTAGTCATTAATTGGGCACACACTAAACCTACTATGACATTCAGTATGATGAAATGGAAAATAAGGCACACTCAGCATGCTGGCGGAAAACAATTCCCACAGAGGCGAAGTATTCCTAAATCATTTAGGCAAGACTAATCTTAGAACAGACACATAAAAACTCCTGAATAGAGCCCATGGTTTCACCAGGGAGCATATGAACAAGTCTTTTATTAAACCCAGTCTACAAACATTTACGCATGTGACTCAGGACATGTGACTACGTGTGCTATAAATTAAATGTGTGTGTAAGTTAAGTGCATGCGAAAGCTGGGAGTGTGCGCTGTAAAATCAGCTTTAGAACTGCAGAAGTACTAAACTAACAGAATCCAAAACTGCTTCAGCATTTTCTGACCACAAACAGCAAAAATATGTAAGATACTTCTTTTTTCTCCAAGAAAGGCCATGAAAATGTCATTGCTACAATTTAGCACCCTGCATTGTACTTCAGAAAAATAAAAATAGGATTTTCATACTTATCCAAGGATTAGAAATAGGCTGATCGCTTATAACCAAAATTGGGAAGAAACGATGAAGTGAGAAGGAGATAATCATTACTAAGGCTAGACTAGAAGCATCACATATAAACACAGGTTAAGTTCAAGTCTAGTTTCCCCACCTACAGACTGTAAACCCATCCGTTAACCCAGCTTGAAATCTAAATTACCTTTTCCTCACTCCTTTTTCAACCTCGTCAATAATCCTGGAGAGCACCTTTCTTCTGGCTGTCTGGATGCACGCAGACATCGGTAATTTCACTGAAACACACAATGTGCCCACACAAAGCTCTCCGGGCTGCGCTGGGGGGCTAGCAGAGCAAATTTGCATGAAATGGCACTATTTGCTTTCTTTCGGTGTCGAGGTATCGAGCCTTACAAATTATACTGCTGTTTTTCATGCTAGATGAGACGAATATTGATCTAACAGATAAAACGGGTGAGAGAAAGCGCCAGAAGTCAGCCTGGCACTGCCAAGTCCACCACTGAACCACGACCCTGAGCACCACGGCTCCCAATCCTCTAACGGACGAGGAGCGGCTGAGAGAACCGGGTTTGTTCAGCCTTGAGGAAAGGAGGCTCGGGGAGACCCCATCACCATGGCCAGGATTGAAAGGTTGGCTCCAAAGCAGATGGAAACTCCCTTCGTACAAGGGGTCATGTGGAAAAGACAAGGGGTGATGGGTACAAGTGACTCTCAAGGAGATTCCAACTGGACACAAGAGGGATGTTTTTTGCCATGAGAACAATCTGCCATTGCAATAGTCTCCCAGGGAAGTGGTGGATTCCCCACCATCGGACACATTTAAGCTTCGGCTGGACAGGGTGCTGGGCCATCCCGTCTAGATGGTGCTTGTGCAAAGAGTTGGGCCAGATGATGCTTGTGGTCCCGTCCAACCTGATGTTCTACGATTCTACGGTTTAGTGGTAGACATGGCAGTGCTACAATAACCATTGGACTTGATGATCTTAAAGGTCTTTTCCAACCTAAACGACTCTATGATTCTAAAATATAAGGAAAAGTATAATTATTTGAAAAAAAAACATTAAATGACAAATAAGTTTCTCGTGAGCAAGGATACAAGAATTGTCCCTCACCCACAATTCTCGAGTATATTTCAATGGTTTGCACGGGTGTTTTTTCTATTTCCACCCTCACAGTATTTAACGGTTGCATGTGTGTTACGTTAGGCATTCAAGATGAAAAGCCTGCATGTATTTCAGCATTCACAACTGACTCGTTTCTATAAGAACAGCCTGGGGAAAATATTTGTCAGCTCACTAGTCATAAAGAATATCATGAATGAATCATTGTAACCTACTATGGGCTTTCCATCACCTGCCTAGGCAGACTTTTGTACCAAAGAACATGATCTCTAACAGATTTTAACAATACAAATGCCTATCAGACTAAATGGAATACTCATGGAGGAAAATATAATTTTAAACCTGTCCTAGTTATTACAGAACTCTTTTTCTTCCTATAATCTGAAGGGCTTTATATACTTCAAGGGCTATAAATGACCTTTTTTTTTTAACATGCAGTCAGGCAAAAAGCACATGAAGACCAGCATAATGATGTTATTTCTAACCTTAGACAGATGAGGAAATTACACAGACTGGACGAAGGGAAAATGGCAGAGTTATCAAACTTCACAGTGCCAATACAGGCATCCACATTTATTATTACACACGGAAACAAAAGTGGCCACAATTTCACAAGGGCTGATCATTTTGTGTTCACATCAACTCTTACAAGAGCTTCAGGCTCACGGCAACTTGAGTTCATTCAAAGAATAAAAAAAGCAAGTGCTAAGTTTTAAAAGGCAGTATTGACGTCCTGGGTCTTTCTCTCCCTGTTCTTTTGTTTCCAAACCTACATTATGCTTCAAAGACAAACACACTTCATGGGGTTCTTGACAGCACCAAAGCTCCGTGGAGTGCTTTAGCTGGAAAATGTCCTAAACCACTGAAAAGCTGCCTTTTCTTCTACGGGAAATGCAAAACTGGGCCTATATCTTGCCAATGAAGCTTTCAAATCAAATGTGGAGTATTATTTGCTATATATATACCTTGAAGAAAATAGGTGTTGACAGGGAGAGACAGAGCAAGAGAGATGAAGAGAGATGTACGTCAGAGTCTGCAGTTCCTTGCATAATATCTAATCCTTTCCACTGAAAGGTTTTTGTAATGATTTACACTGAAACTTAAAGAACAAAGGTTGTCTTGTCTCTTTCACAGAAATGTGCAAACAGGAGCAAAGGAGAAAACTGGATGGTTTTGGTCTTTATTTGCAATGGAGTTCACCAAAGATTTGATACCTGCTTTGCTTTTATAGCTCTCTAGGTGACTCCAAGCAGCACAGGAAGGTCCAGCTAGAGCAAGGGATTTATTTGCTTCCCATAGTAAGACACAACTCCCGCTTTTATCTGTTTCTTCTTACAACTACATGGTGCATCAGAAGAAAATTACACAACCATTCTTGTTTTGTACTGAAAGTTAACCGCTGGTGCTTTCTCTCACCTATTTTCTCTGTTCTATCAATACAATGATTCTTCTCAGCCCATAAGCTTGAAGGTGAATTTAAGGTCACGAAGGCCCCGTGATGTGAGCAGACATGACCCTCAACAAAAGACCAGCTCGGATCTGCTTGCTAACGAGAGTCCTACACAATTATTTCTTTTGAAGGGTTAAAAGATGTTCATAATGGTGTAAAGAGCTTTTCTAGATCAATAATTAACTCTGAATACTCCTCAGACAAGTGAATCAGCGCCTCCAGAGTATCAACTGCAAACCGGTAAAGCTGGTGATGTTCTCCTAAGGCATGTCCAGAAAAAATGATTAACCGGAGTAAAAAGGGCTTTACTTCCCCTAGAACTTTAGTATCTTATAAACGAATCACTGTAAAGCTATGGATGCATTATGGCTGTTGACAGTTTCAACTGAAATTGCACAATAAGGCTCCATTTTTGCTGGACAACTTCAGCTCAAAACTGCCAGATAAACTTTATCTGCAGGGGTCACGGTCATGACATGGTCCAACTAGCATTTTATTTACAAGTAATTCAATCACATTAAATTTGCAAAGCTGACTTCACCTTATGTTTGCTCACAGCCCTCTTGCTTACAACCAACATCCTGCTTTTTTCCAAATGTTCCATACATTTACATATTCCTCAAAACATGTTCTCTGATTATAATGGGGAAATCAAAACCCCGTAGTTAATCAATCGTTATTTAATCTATCTGTATTAATTGCATGGTGAGAATATGTAGTTTGGCCTGCAGGAGATGACTGTAGTTCACTTTACACCCTACCAAAGGCTTTTTTGTTCTGCATGCATAGATTTATGTCCAAATATCATAACTGCTCACTCTCAGGGCGTAAAAACACTTTCTCAAATGCTTTCCTTGAGCTTTAATTCTCTCTGAATAAAACATGTTCCAACAAGTACCCTTTTACATGAAACAGTAGACTATGAAATCTTTTAAAGAAGAAATGTACACAAGATTCAGAGAATACAAATACTGTTGCCACTTATGTCGAAATCATTTTATGTAAATAATCCACACTGGGAGAATTCATAGTGTTTGAAACAAGAGCGGAACACTGGATACTCTTCTAAAGGAGCAAGCACCAACACCTCTGAAAACACAATCTGTTGGTGTTGAAAGGACTTTTTGTTGAAAAATCATGATGTGCATTTAGGGAGGTTTTGCAGGTCTCTGCTTGTTTGTAGTGAGGCCAACGCAGCCGTCCCCGCACACCCCGCGCAGGCAGCGCTGCCCACACGTCACAGCAGCTTTGGTTCCAGTTCCAACGACCTCGGCAGAGAGATCTTGGATGAAATAAAGAACAAAGGAGAGAAAAACCTATCTGGACTTTAGATACTGGCCATACACATACAGTTCAGAACTAGAAGTGTTAACGGTCATCCCTGTTTCCAAGGAAAAAAACGCCATGGTGACTATGGTATTTTATTTGATGCTCAGTTTTTAAATATATACAACCTAGCTTCATATCTTTATTAGCATTTTACAGCAATAACAACTCCATTTCCCAGAGGAAAAATGTCTTTCCACCTCTTCCCCTAAAGAACAATCCCTTTCCATGCAAATCATAAACTTCACAGTACTTTGCCTCTTCCGAAATAAAAGTCCAGTAACATGCTTACCTATCACGTTTGTTGCACATTTTCAGATAAATGCATCTCAAACACACAAACCCATGTAATCCTTCCTGTGATTTGCAACGAGACCTAAGTCTAAGAGTTTTTTAGCATCTCCACTCTTTCCAGTCACTCGGTGTTCCTTTCACACACTTAGGAATGTGGGATTTTAACTGATATTTTAAATAAACACAAGGCAGCCTATTATAGCATTCTCTCATATGATGTAACAAACTATTTGCAAGAATGAACTAACACGTGAAAATGCAGAGGGAAAAATAAGCAAGAGGCAGGCTCGTTCATTAATTGCAGCTGGGATGAAGATTGGTAACGTATCCCAGGCGATGGCTGCAACAGAGTTTACTTGCTTTATGTATTAATGGAAAGAAATGGCTTTTTCTAATATATGAGGTCTTGGTGTTAATAAAAGGACTGAATTTGTGTGCATGCCTCCCCAAAGTACCACAAATAACGTACAGAATGACTTCTAATTGACAGTCATATTGGCTTCATCAACCAACAGCTATATTCTGACCTTGTTTGCAAAGTTCTTCCAGAACCTGTTAGTATTTTGCTTAGAAGTTAACATGATATTTCCTTTCTCAAATTATTTTCAGGCTGGTCAGGTGCCTTGCAACAATATATATGTAACAGTCCTAAATAACTGTGAATAGAAATTCAGTTTAATGAGTTGAGCTCAGCCTTGAAGAACTGCAGTGCGGTGCCACAGCATCTCTTGGAACAACCCGGTTTCCTGGTGCTTTGGACAAGGAACAAAGATGAACCTCTGGCTCCTGTAACCTCGCTCAACATACACAAAACCAGTGAAGACCATAGCAACCAACATTTCTCAGGATATGTTTTATTTGCAAGAAAGCATTTGGCCTCCAAGCTGACAGGTATGCAAACAAAAGTCCCTGAAGTATTTGGGCACCTTATCTAACGTGGAACCAATGACAGAGCCCTCAAGAGCAGGACCCGCAGCACCCACCGAACAGCAGCTCTGCACAATCTCCTACAACGGCAGAAACTCTGCAAACCTGGAGACAGCATCAGTTTTAATTTAACTCTTCTCTGAAGATAAATTTAGGTCCTAACAGTCAGCCAGTGCAGTACTAACTGCTATACTGCTGGGTGCATAGTTATTTTCGTGCAGAAGTAATAACCTCTAGCTTCTCGACTGGATATTACGCAACATTTTAATGCATATTTTTTCACATTACACACAAAACCCGATGTCAGAAGCTCAGGTACAGGTGCTTAGCTGACATAATTAACATTTCACTTTACCTCCTGCGCCTAATTATTTTCACAGGAGTGACATGGGAAGCCACTCTGGATTTGGTGACAACACCACAGACTCAAGATGGAATTCTTTCTCGTTCATGTTGTCAGACTTGTACGTATGGATAACTGGTAAGTCAGCGCTAAAAAAGAAAACTGGTCAAGGAAATGTTTTTGAATGTAGGTGTAAAGTGCACAGCTTGAAAGCCAGAACTTTCAAACAGCAGAAAAAACAGAGTTGTAAAGTCTAGGTAAGGAACACAGCAGAGAAAGGGAAGCCATGCAGCTACATAAGAACAACTAACTCCATTTTTCACAAACCTACAGCCTCACATACAGGGAGTTAAGCACCTGAGTAACGTCAACACCAGTGAGGTACCCAAGTGCCTTCACAGAATGGGGCCTGACATCCCAATCCCATGAGAAACCACAGGTCCTTCGGAAATTCCACTTCCATCAAACCCACTGAACTTCAGTGACCTGGACCTTGCAGAAGGCACTTTGGGCCTCTTGGAATCAAATTGCTTCGGTTTTTGAAGAGCGAGCATTGCCTCATGATGTTCTACCAACTGCATAAGGCATCACCTTCTTAGTCTACACAGATGCCAAAAATATAATCCGTCATTGGTAGTTAATGTGCAAATAAAGGTAAACAAGATACCACCACCTTCACAGACTGTACGAAACATCACAAAGATGAATGTCGATGACAAATACAGTGCAGGACAGTTTTAGCTTGAAAATAGCATAACAAAAATCAGATATCTGCTTATTTCATAATTTTGTCCCAGTTCATTTTACAATTTAAAAGAAATTAATGCTAAATATCAGACATGTTCTAGGTCCCTCATTAAGGCATCTCAGCTGCAGCTCTTGGATTAGATAACGGATGTGCCAACATAAGGGAAACTACAAGACACATGAGTGTCTTTACTAATTCTGTTAACATTCTAGAGAACAAGACACTTCCAATGTCGTCTTCTGCCTCACCATGCATCAGCCATTCCTGTTATGGGAGATTTTGGAACTTCATCTGGAAATCTCATTTAACAATAATTTTTCAAAATAAATCAGATTTGCTGTCTTCCGATGACATAATGAACTGTTATTAACTAAGTGTGGTAGTCTAAGGACATCGGGAACTGGCTTGGATAAAATGTTGTCCACATTAGGATAACACAATAAACAAATAGAATTATGTATTGAAAGAATAATGCCCTGCAACATCACAGTATACTTTATAACTTGGTTGGAAAATGCTAGAATTAAAAACCATGCCTATTTACCTACACATATGTGGTGGGTTTAGGTCCTGCTCCCAAAAGAAGGAAATTCCTGAGCAGTCTGAAGTAAATACTGGGCAGTTTAAATTCTCAGTTTTAGAATAGCATTAATTTGCCAAACCTGAAGATACGCACAAAAAGACTACTGAAACGACTACTCTCTCATACTCGTGCAGACTCCTCCACACATATTGCAAAAGTTAAAATTGCGCAGCAAAACTCTCACCTGGATAGATTTAAACAAAACCCCGTGTAAATTAACTTGCAAAGGGAATGTATTTTGCTCTAACCTTGGGGGAGAGGGCTGAGAAAGGGGCACATTCCCCCCTACCTCGGGCCGGTGCAGCCCCCGCCCCAACCCCGCCCCTCGGGCCAGAGGCTCCGCCCCTCGGGCCAGCGGCTCCGCCCCCCGGGGCAGCGTGCGGGTGACGGACAGCGCGCCCCCTGGCGGCCGGGAGGAGGCCGCCCCCGTCCGCAGGACAAGAGCAACTCGGAGCGTGGCGTGGGGTGCGCGGTCAGGAGGGGCCGGTTCCCCCCCGCAATGTGGCTAATTAAACCAACACTGACCCTTCCTAGAGGTGCGAGACACCGTAAAGCAGAAGCACCACCTCATTTACATCGGGCATTTTGCACCTAGAAACGAGCACTATTTATATGCACAAGGAACTCTACCGCACGTGTACTACACGTAGGTATTACTACCGTAAAGCAATAAACGGGTGGGATGTTTGCAGATAAATAAAAACATAATGTTCCTAACACAGAGTTTAGAACATGGACAGTTTGACTTTCAATCATTTCCTTAAACGACAAAAAGTTTTCCTAATAAATTATCACCTATCTACCCTACCTGTGCTAGAGTTTCAGGCCATTGTGATCTGCAAGGGTATTTTAGGCAAAGGTGAAGATATATTTAGAATCTGGGTTTTGGACAAACGCTTTATCAGATAGAGGATTTCAGCACAAAGCACTCACTTGCAAATATGCTTAAGATTCTTCTTAAAAGTCTGGCTGGAAAATCTTTATAACGCATACTTTGACCACAATGCTTTTGGTACACTTCAGTTACCTTCGTTCCTGTAGGATTCCCTTATATTCCAATAAAAACATTCTTCTCTAACCAAATCATCTCCGACTACGTTCATCACATGAAGAAAAAATACTCAGTAAAACAAATACAACCTCAACTCGCCTTGAAAGAGAAACCCCTCGGTCAGTAACAGCCTCAGCGTTCCCAGTGGCGGCTCTTACCTCTTCAACTGTCAAAGGCATACAGATCCGGTACTCCTTCATGAGCATATTCCTGCTGCCTCAGTGCGGACCAGCAAACTGGGAGAAAAGTGGTTCCTTCTGCACGATGATCACGACGAAAACCAGTCACGGGAAAAAATAATCAAGCCTCTTTCTCTGTGTAATGTGTCCACAAGAGAGTAACGCAACCATCCAGGAAAGCTGAGCCAGCAAGAAGGAAAAACCAACACAACTGCTCCTTTCTTCCAGTTCTTCCTCCTTCAGCCTGCGATCACGGGAATTTCACACCCGCTCGCACCGATATACGCTCGCAAGTCTCAAAGCCCGACCGCTATCGCTACAGCCGGAGACATCCGTCGGAAGTGCACGGCAGCCTCTCGCAGCTCCGCCAAGACATGCCTGGGGCGCCCAAAAGAACAAACGAGCCGAAAATGTGGCTTTTCCCCAGCGCCGGCAGCACGTCGGGCGGCAGGAAAGCGGAGATGCTGATTTCCAAAACAAAGCCTTTCTAGAGCGGTGCCAAACGCGGCTCCCGCCTCCCACCGCAACGCGGCTGCGGCCGCTCCCGCTGTGCCGGGGGGCGGGCGGAGCGGGGGGCGCAGCGCGGGGATCCGGCGGCCGCGGCTTCCCCGGCGCAGCCGCGGGCGCGGAGCGGCGGCCCCGGCGGGGGGAGAACGGGGAGGGGGCGGGGGGCGGGCAGCCCCCACCGGCGGCTGGAACCGGAACGGCGGGGCCGGCCCGCGGAGCCCGGCGATGCTTCCCGGTTTAAATGAATTGAGCCGCGCAGACGTTTGGCTTTGGGGGAAGGTGATAACGCACCTTGCAGAGCATTTCCAAGCCGGGGAAGGGAGGGGAGCGGGTGAGCCCGGCGGCCCCGAGCCCCGCAGGATGTGGAGGCCTCACCCATTTCCCCTCGGCCAGCTCCGCGTTATCAGACACCGGGTTTTGCAACACAAATAAAACCTTTTCTTTTTATTTTTTTTGTATCCGTTCTTTACTTTGAAATGCCACGCAGAAAGTTCGGTGAAAAAGTGTGTCCTTGCCCGCTGAACAATGAAGCCAGAACCGGTTTAGTAGGGCGCCTTTCCATTTTTTTTTCCCACTTAGTAGGCAATTTGTTAGTTACATCGTTTTTTAATATACTTGGGGGTTGTGTTTTGTGTTTTTCACTGAAATTTATGCACTATGAAGTTACAACATGATATGAACAGGAAGTCAAATCTGAAACTAACTGAGAACCCCAAACCTCAGGTAAATCATAAAATGTTCCATTGCTGTGTCTCCTGTCTTCCAAACGGCTACAAAGCAAGTGTCACACACAGAGAAGCACTGTGACAGAAGAGGAAAATACAAGGCACTGTACAGATAATGGTAAAATATACATCTGTGTTTAAATATAAATAATTTGCAAAAATAAAAGCAATTACATATATTTGGGACAGTTAAAAATGCATTTAGGTCTAAAATGAAATGTGTTTCATAACAAAAGAGCAAAAAAAGCTCAGATTTTCATTGGTTCTGAATGTACATCTCCAAGCTATGCATATAATTTGTAGCCCAGAGAGGACACAGTGCCATCTCCTGGAGCTGCCAACATAACTTTGCCATTCCGTTGCAATAATGGCACAATATTTCACGCGCTCTGCCTTTCCAATGAAGTGCAAACACCTACACAAAGAAACACAAAATCTGGCATCTCTGTTAATAATCTGGGTTTTCAGCTGAGGTCTGAACAATGTGGTTAATGAGGCTTCTATGTCAAATCTGACAACAGCCATTTATAAATATCCAAACTGTAGCTCTAATTCAGAATGTTGGTAGTGTATGTTCCCGAAACTTCTATGCAAAATAGTTTATCACTTGTTATGTCCTTTCAACATAAACCAAACCTTACAGCTCTGTTTAAAGTAACCAAACATGCAGATCTGCAGGAAGTAGGATGTCAAATCCAGAAGCTACTTAAACTTGAAACCAAAATTGCTTCTCATACCCACAGCAAAACATTCTTCAGTCACCCCACACTTATTGCCAGAGGCACAGGTGTCTTCTGCTGTCTGCACAGAGGAAAAAAAAAACAGTGACCCTAACAATATCCTTTACAACTCCCTGAATTTTGGTTCTTTGTTTTCTTTGAATTGTCAGAAACCATTACTCTTACCTCTGCAACATGTTCTCCATGATGACTTGTAAAAATAAGACAGTTTCCACTCATCTTTCATTTTTGACCTGGGGGGGGAAAAACCCATATGTTAAATCATGCTGAACATTAACTCCAGATGGTCTTGTCAGTGAAATGTCACTTCATAATAAGAGACAGTAAAAGTCAAGCTATTTCTTCAGCTATTTTACTAAGGACTTTTGAATAAGACTTTAGGGGTGTTGAGCCATTTGGGAAGTCCACATTGGAGGCAAAAGCTGCCTCCGTGTCTCCCAGGACACACATATGGAACATAACAGTTGCATTATGCATTAATTTTCTTCCTTTGTCTGAACCAAAATTACTGTGTATGGGGATATGTTCAATTAGATTAGCATCTGACTTTTAACCTTCCTGAAAGCCACTGCTCACCATCCATCAACTGTAAAATTATAGTAATATTGCAATGACCTAAAAAAATGAGATTTTGCAATTCAAAATAAGTAGTCAAAGATCTGTAAAAATTTGTAAATGGCCTGAATTAGATAAGAACAACTCATACACTCTGTGATACACGCATCTATTTTCAGGTCAATTAATAACTAAAATTGATGAAGAATAACAGAAAAAAATTTGTTACTAGGCTTTTTAAATCAAGTTTGAGTTCAAACAGAAAGTGACTCGAAATTCACGGTCTGTGCTGTGCTAACTGGAAAGTGTGTATCAGGCACAACTGCAAAATGCACTATTATAGCTCTGAATTCACTTAATTGCATTACTCTTAATTTACACCAGCATAGCAGATGCAGCAACTCAGTCTTAATTCTATAAACAGGTAATTTATAGAAGTTATCTCAAATACCCCTTTGCCACATTAATGTGTTGTTATGTATGCAGCACAGTCATAAACTAACACAACATGTAATCTCACAGTAACTCATTTTTTCTGGGAGTTGTAAATTACATTCAAAGACACAGGCATTCACTGATCAATATTTCTGAGTTGTTTACTTGCAAACATGAGTAAGTTTTTCTGAATTTCTCCAGTGAATGAAACTTACGTGGTGTATGAAATTCTGCATTGGAATGGGAGATGACGACAACCTACAACCCCAAGTGTTGCACCATCTCATGGCAACTATCCCAACACATTGCTGGTGCACCGCTGTCTAAAATCAGCATCCTTGTGCTCTTAAAAATCAGCATCTCCTACCTCTTCCTCACATATCCAGCAAAGCAGGATGATTAAGCGACTCAAGGCTGGGACATAAGATACATTGAAACCCCCAGAGAAGTCACCAGGAACCACACTTTGAGTCCATTGCGGCCATACTGTGGTGTGAGCCACCAGGCCAACATGGCACGGTGCTCTCAAAACCACCATCCTACTGGCTCATCCCCTCCCACCCTGTGGCCGTATCGAGGTCTCAAACTCTTGACACACAAGTTACGAGCGGCACCGTCGCTAAAGCACCGAAACCCCGTGTCCCTGCGAGGCCAGAGGACAAGAAGGGGGCTGGGACTGGACTCCATGAGAAGCCTAGCGCGTCTAGCCCCACCTTCCTGGGTGCCAGGGGGTCCCCTCAGCCCCGGGGCACGACCCTAAGCGGGCCCCCGGTTCCCCCACACGGGCCCCGGTTCCCCCACACGGGCCCCGCCCTGGGCCCTCAGGCGACCGAAGGTGCCTCAACAGCGCCTGTTTGGCGCAGTGCGGGGGCCTTTCAGCGGGGCTGCCCCGGCCGCGCCTGCGCGTAGAGCCTGTCTGCTTCCGGTGTGTGTTGGCGGGGGGGACGCCGGGCCGGGGAGATGGCGGAGGGCGGCGCGGAGCGGGCCGACGGCCGGATCGTGAAAATGGAGGTGGATTACAGCGCGACGGTGGATCAGCGGCTGCCCGAGTGCGAGCGGCTGGCGCAGGTGAGGCGGGGGGCAGAGCCCGGCGGTGCGGATGGGCTGAGTCATGGCGCTCTAGGCCGCGCTCGGGACGCGGCCCCGTGAGGGGAGGGCGGGCGGCGCGATGTGTGGCCGCATCTTGTCACCCGGACCGGTGCTGAGGGGCTGGGGCTCGGAGCCTCCCGGGCCGTGCTGGGGCAGGGGACAAGTGGGGTGTGTAGCTGGGAGGGCGGGCAGAGCTGTGTCATTGATCCTGTGCTAGGTCGCACAGGCCACACTTTGCGTCCTAACTCGGTTGTGTACGTGCCCCAAAATACTGGGATGGAGGGCGAGAGCAGTGGCAGGGTATAGGGTGCCTACGTGCTGAGCAGACGCGTCTGCGCAACCAGGCACAGGCGACCACACAATCACAGAGTGTCATGGATTGGAAGGGACCTGGAAAGCTCATCCAGTGCAATCCCTCCATGGAGCAGGAACACCCAGCTGAGGTTCCACAGGAAGGTGTCCAGGCGGGTTTGAATGTCTGCAGAGAAGGAGACTCCACAACCTCCCTGGGCAGCCTGGGCCAGGCTCTGCCACCCTCACCAGGAACAAGTTTCTTCACATATTTAAGTGAAACCTCCTGTGTTCCAGTTTGAACCCATTACTCCTTGTCCTACCGTTGATTGTCACCGAGAAGAGCCTGGCTCCATCCTCCCGACACTCACCCTTTATATATTGATAAACATTAATGAAGTCTCAATGATGGCTTCGTAGCAGTAATCACGTGTATGGTGTATCTTAAGGTTTTTTTAATGGATTTGTTCAGTAGCATAGAGATTCCTACGCATTTCAGACCTCAGGACAGACAGGTTGGATTTGCTGTTATGTTCTTTCCCGATAGAATAACACCTAATTCTTTATAGGCTGCACATGCTCTGCTTGATCCATGTGTCTTGTGATAGACACGTTGCACTGTATAGCATGTTGTAGGATTCTGAAAGCAGGAGCCTTAAGATAAGTAACTTGCATCTTACGCTGTCCTGAGAGTGTATTGCATGGAGAGTAGGCACAGGTGTTTGATCCCACAGGCACAGGTGGGATCTGCATAGGTGTGGGCACTGTGACCATGTTTCACTGCTGCATAGCATGTAAATTGTGTGGTGATAAGAGCACATCATGGACAAACCATTGTATAGAGTTTAAATTATTTCAGTCGGGTATGTACGTTTTGGAAACAAAATTAGTTTTTTATTTTTTTGTAATTTTCTAGTTTCTGACCCTGTTTTTTGCAGCCCCACAGTTGCCCTGGGCTGTTACAAATTCTCCTATGTTAACATTTATTTACAAGATATTTGCTAGAAATTACAACTGAGGGCTAAAAGTACATTGTGGTGTCTTTAACTCCTCTAAACAAAGTCAAATATACTTCTCAAAACCTCAAAGCCAGGACTACTGTAATTCCATGCTTTGACT
This sequence comes from Patagioenas fasciata, assembly GCF_037038585.1. Classification (NCBI taxonomy): domain Eukaryota; kingdom Metazoa; phylum Chordata; class Aves; order Columbiformes; family Columbidae; genus Patagioenas; species Patagioenas fasciata. The sequence continues at coordinate 3,226,283 of NC_092537.1, read as the reverse complement.
GTAAACCATGTAGCTTATGCTTTTTCTAATAAGCTGTAGTTAAGATATGATGAATGTGGATGAAAGTAATAGCAAACCAACTTTTTTGGCCAAGGTATCTAATAGGATATCTGTTCTACACTTAGGGCTCTGTTTTGGCTGGGAGAGGAATCAATCTGGCTCAGTGCGCGTGAGCTCACCAGACCTGTCTGAAACGTGCTGAGTTTCTTGCTCGACACAGACGACTTGTAGCATATGTTGGGCAAAAATGAAACTAGTACCTTTCCAGTTTAATCTGTGTGTAGAGCTCTATATTTACTGCTGTGTATTTTTCTTATTTTAAGAAATAAAATACCTAAAAATGAGAATTAGAGCTACTCTAAATTTAAACTGAATTGTATTCTTCACTCATGGTGATAATTCTTTCCCTTTTGCAACAGGAAGGAAGATTGCAAGAAGTAATTGAAAACCTTCTCTCCTTGGAAAAACAAACACGGACGGTAAGTAGCATATGGTGTGCAACATTTGTGCTGGGTTGTCTTACACAATCCCCTTGTATATCAGTTTTTCTCTTTTGTTGTTCTTTTCTTTAAAAAGAAAATCAGTGAGGCTAGATATATATATAATTTTCCTTCAAATAATAGAAGTGCAAGTGACAGAGGTCTGCAGGTTATTTATCCCATCACTAATATGTTGTTTGTTTGTTACAGGCATCCGACATGGTCTCCACATCCCGTATCTTAGTTGCTATAGTGAAAATGTGTTATGAAGCTAAAGACTGGGATGCTCTTAATGAAAATATTATTCTGCTGTCAAAGAGAAGAAGTCAGCTAAAACAGGTGGATTTCATTCTTTGGAACAAAAAATAAAATTAGATTTGGAGCTGTATTATGTATATGATTCCCCTTTGTGTGTAGGGAGTTTCCTGACTCTACAGCACCTGTCTGAAGATGTTATTAGCTTCTGCTGACATTTACTGATGGACATAGGAAAGCCAATAATGAAACTGGTGTCAGCTGTGACTTCTGCTTTCTGTGCCTGGCAGCGCTTTTAGCTTCATCTTTACACTCTTCTACACTCTATGTTGTAGACACATTCTTGATTTTTCATGTTTGCATGAGGTGCACATTAAACAGAGTTATTGCAATTTACTGTGACCACATAAGGTGATGTTACATGCTTGCTTTTGGGGCTCCCATACTCTGGAATTTTTCCCAGTTCTGTCTGGGAAACCAGCTGTCGAAAGCTGAAAGCGCTTGCATTTAAGAAGGTACAAAGTTATTGCACTCTGTTTAGCGTGACTTCATTAGAAGTCAGCAATGGGTAATTTTAATGGCATAATTTGTTTAGGAAGAAAATGGTTGCCTACTTTTTAACATGCAGAAACATTAGGAGTTTGTATGAAAGTAGAGTACAGTTTGGCTCTCTAACTTGGACAAGGGCCTGTTGGAGAAAAACTGAGTTGAAAGAAATGACAGAGCAGCATCGCATTTGGCTTCTAGGATCAGTCACTAGAATGATTCACAAAAATGCATAAAATCAAAGTGATTAGATATGTCTTGCATGCTTTTTATTGAAATGAGTCTCTTTAGTTTGATATGAAACTATGTAATACCTCCGCGTGTTATAGTTTGAAATAATTTGAGAAATATAAAAACACAGTATGTTTTTCTTTTCTGTTATTCTACTAGGCAGTTGCTAAAATGGTCCAGCAGTGCTGCACTTACGTTGAAGACATCACAGACTTACCAGTCAAACTGCGCTTAATCGACACATTGCGTACGGTTACAGAAGGAAAAGTAAGATTTTGTTTTAAGAGTGAATGTCTAAAAGGTAGAATAAAAATGTTCACCTTCTTTAAAAGCATAGCTTCTTAACATTATTTTTTTATCTTGTTCAAATAAGAGCAAAAGTATATAATTAATAATACACTTTAAAAAATGTTATGTATTTGAACTTGTTAGAGGAATGAGCAGGTTTAGTTTAATTTCTACCGCGCTTAGGAAGTTGTTATGTACAGTTATGGTAACCAGAAGGTGATATCAAAGCATTATACCAAGTTATTTATTTACATAATATGCTTTTTGCTTGAACAAAATAAACAATTCTGGATTAAGGCAAACTTGTATTAATGTTACAGCTTTTGCCTGTTCAAAGTTAGTCTAAATTGTTAGGAATCAAGTATTGTCGATTTATGGCTGGTTAGGAGTGAGTGAAATAATGCAGATGGTAGCAGTTAGTACATTAACCATTAAAGTCTTAACTTCTTATCTGTTTCAATATATTTTAGGAGATAGAATATCTAATGCCTCATTCACAGTACTTTGTTCACAGTGCACATCCTTTTGTGTTTCCTTAAAGAACGGTAGACAAATGTAGGCATTATTTTTTAGATTAATATGGTCTTGTGTGTCAACTATCCACCGTATTTTATCTGTGTATGTTTTGGATAGTACTGGTATGGAGTGTGGATACACAAGGAACTAACTGCTTGCATGAGAACATCAAATATATGTCTTAGAGGGGTTGTGGTCTCAGAGTTTGAACTCTTTAGAAAATTCTGGTGTTTAAACTACTGCTTCTGATTTCAGATATATGTGGAAATTGAACGTGCTCGCCTGACAAAGACACTTGCAACAATAAAAGAACAGAATGGTGAAGTGAAAGAGGCTGCCTCCATTTTGCAGGAACTGCAGGTAACACACCATGTAACTCAAAATCGCGTCAGCAATGAAAATTAATTCTGACTGCTCTTACAGCATTGTTTAGAAACTTGATCATACGCGTCTGCAAAAAGCCTGGAATGAGATTAAGTGTTATTAGTGAAAGTGTAATTCAGTTTTAACTGTCCCACAGTTAGGTTACATACAATACTTCCCATTTGGAAAACAGATTTCAGTTCTCTGGGTAGTGCATTGAGTTTAGTGTTGGTGGATTCTTCTGGTGTAAGTGGGCACTATAATTCAATGTCGAATAACCTTCACTTGCTCTGGAATAGCCATTTTTTCTGTTGCTTTGTGTTTCCCTCCTAACAGCCTCCCACTCTTCCTGCACAGTTAAGTCTACACTTGATTTGACTTTGACAGTGTTGAATTGTGACGTTTTCATTTTAGGTGGAAACCTACGGTTCAATGGAAAAGAAGGAACGTGTAGAATTTATCTTGGAGCAGATGCGACTCTGTCTAGCTGTAAAAGACTATATTCGGACTCAAATTATCAGCAAAAAAATTAATACAAAATTTTTTCAAGAAGAAAATACAGAAGTAAGTCATTGCAAGATTTCTTTACCCCGTCCGTCGTAATTTTAATCTGACGTGTCTCTCTTCAGGTCCAAGCATATTTGAATCCCTCTGTTTTATGGGACCCAGCTGGATTTCATTTACGTGATTCATGGACTTGTATTAATTGTACTGTTTGATGCCGTTTCAGAAACTAAAGTTGAAATACTACAACTTAATGATCCAGCTGGATCAACACGAAGGCTCCTACCTCTCCATCTGCAAGCACTACAGAGCCATTTACGATACTCCCTGTATCCAGGCTGAAAGTGAAAAGTGGCAGCAGGTAAAAAAAGTCGCACGCAGAACGTCTGTATTTTCATGTGGCAAACACCCATTTCATTACCAGATCAATTCACAGCAGGTCAAAGAGCTCATCAATCTGTTGTTCTTTTTTTTTAATGGCTATATTAACAATTGGGTTAGTTGAGAACAGATGTCAGAAAGTTGATTGATTTCAAATGACTATTTATAACTAACATCTTCATTATATTGTCTTTGAAATCTGTTGTGCATGTGCTGCAAATGTTACGTATTTGGAAATATTTCTTTCTTGTATTTCTTTTAAATAGTAGAATTTTAGTTAACCTGAGTAAATTTATCACTATGAATGAGGGTGAATTTCTGCAAGATTACATCAGTTTCACCTTAACTTCTTAATAGGCTGGGTTTAAGCCTTTTACATGTTAAATTCTAAGCTCTATGGCCAATGATTTCAATTCCTCTGCTTAATGATGGCAAAAACCCCACACTCTTTCCTTTTAAACAGGCACTGAAGAGCGTTGTTCTTTACGTTATTCTTTCACCTTATGACAATGAGCAATCTGATTTGGTGCATAGGATTAGTAGTGACAAAAAGCTAGAAGAAATCCCGAAGTACAAGTAAGTATTCTTTCTAATAAACAATTCTTCGGGTAAAAAAAAGTCTCTCTCTCAAACTGGCTGTGCAAGTGAAACCTGTTCATGATGAGTCTGCTGTGAACATCTCAGAATATAATGTTGTATGAAAAATACTGCAAAATTTCCATGATTGTGCAAGTTCTACATTAAATGTCTCTTTAGAAGAGAAAGATCTTTATTAGAAACAGTCTGACTTGAGCTGCCCCAATAGCATGGAGTATTACAGAGCATACTAATGAAGAAAAATGAATATTAATAGTAATGAAAAGATTTAAAGTTATTTATTTGATCTGCTTAAGTATGAAATGAGCGTTACTAATACAGGATTGTAAATCACCTTTGCTAAACCATTTAGAGACCTCCTCAAACTGTTTACCACCATGGAGCTGATGCGATGGACTGCTCTAGTTGAAGAATATGGGAAAGAGTTGAGAGAAGGATCCCTGGACAGTCCTGCAACAGATGTTTTTGGCTGTACAGAGGAAGGTGAAAAGAGATGGAGAGATCTAAAGAACAGAGTTGTGGAACATGTAAGTGTGGCTGTCTTAAAGCATTAGCAATGTATTCAGTGCCTCAACTAAAATGCTTTTCACTTGCCATATTTTAGTTACAAAGAGAAACAGAAAAATGTGTAGTAAAGCAGCAGACAAAAAGCCTTTTCCATTGTGTTATGTTTTCAACGTTTTATTTGCTCGTATATCTTTAATAAAGGGAGGTGTTCGGCACAATTGCCAGAAAAAAAAGAGCACATTGCACTCAAATTGTGAGATTTAGCATTCACATTTCAATAGAGCAGAAACCTGAAAGTCTTGCTTTATGTCAAATTCATCATTAGTTGATAATTTAATAATGTAAAAATCTGTCCTGTAGAGACTTTCATACCTCTTACAAGCAGTTTGTTCACAACTCCCTTGTAGCTTATGCTGGACTGCTGTTAGAGCACTACAGCTCCTAATCTGCTTTTAACATTGACTTTTATATTTTTGCAGCCCGCTACAGTTATTTTTTGCACATAACCCTCTACTCTGAACACTTTTATTCCAGAATATTAGAATAATGGCTAAATATTATACCAGAATTACAATGAAGAGAATGGCACAGCTACTGGATCTGTCCGTTGACGTAAGTGTTGCTTTGCGTATCCTTCTTTCTTAAAGGGTGTGGAAGTGTATGTTTGCACGTGTTTGTGCCAAAAATGTAAGTATTCAGCAGAGTGACGTTCTCTTTTAATTTGAGTTCTCTTTTGAGCCCAATAAGCTCTGTCAGTGATGCCATAGACCATCATTGTGTTGTTTTATAGGCAGTGCAGAAAGAGCGTTACACTGCTTGGGACCAAATTCTCAGGGTTTACAGTTGCATGTTTCTGAATGTTCACGGATTTAGTATCTGTTGTTGTACCTCTATGTATCTGTATTATCCTTGGAGCTCCTGTAGCTTCATCCTCAGAAGTTCCCGTTGGTGTTACCGGTGCTTTTCAGCTCTCACGGGAAGAACGCAGTGTGCGCCAAGGATGGACAGGGAGCGTTGAAAGAACTTGAGTTCATTGCATTATTTTTATGAGGAGTGTAATAGTCCTTTGGGATTAATAGCATTAATCCCAAATACTTCTCACTTCACTAGTCAATACAAAGAGTGTATTTTCTTGCCTTTATGGGAGTTAGAAAACTATTTTTTTAATCCAGCCAGAACTCCCGTGTCGTGATGCATGTGCCCATAAGGCAAAAGCTGCTTAAAAATTCATTTGTATTCAAGGTCTCATTTAAATGCTGGAGCTTCTTGTGTTTCATGTGTTAAAAAGCTCTTGTCAGTGGGTGATGAAAACTGACCCAAGATGCAAGGTTTCTCACCTTTAAATGTCCCTGTTTAGAGATGGTTGCACTTTGGGAACACGGGGTGGAGGAGTCTCCCTGTCACACCCCTTTGTGTTCTCAAGAGCTTTCCAAAGAGATTCATGCATCGTGGCATATTGGTATTTCCAGTGCAAATGAAAAGTTTTACCCAACTGTCTTTTAATTAAATCTGCTCTTCTCCACAATCTCAGAATAAACCTTCTTTGACGGAGGTCAGTAATTCATGTGGATTTTCCTTTGCCTCACTTGTTCTGATCTCTCTGTAGCCAAGTACTCCAAGGTGTAAAAATGCGTTGGTGTAGCAGATTAAACTTTAATTTCATGAAAGGTAATGTCTATAGGTCAAATGAAATAAAGTTTTTGAGTAGATGGTACTAGTAGTGCCAACATGTGTAATATTAAAGTATTCTGCTCTTTTTAAAGTACAGAATTACTACAGCGGTATTTCTGTTAAGTATAAAGAAAACCGTGTTCGCTGTGGTTCAGTGCTGTTTGGGAGGAATAGCAATGCTTTGTTGATAAAAATGCCGTTTTCTTGACTTAGTGCTGTTTGTCTTTGCAGGAATCGGAGGAGTTCCTGTCCAACCTCGTAGTTAATAAGACCATCTTTGCTAAAGTAGACAGGCTGGCAGGAATTATCAATTTTCAGAGGCCTAAGGACCCAAACAATTTACTCAATGACTGGTCTCACAAGCTCAACTCACTAATGGCCCTAGTTAACAAAACCACACATCTCATTGCCAAAGAGGAGATGATACATAACCTGCAGTAAGGTGCCTCAATAATCTCAGTGCTTTTAAAGAAGGCATTAAATCTTCATAATAGAGACTATTGTTACAGTGTGTATATGGGTTTTTTTTCCCTGTCAAGCCTTCCTGGTCTAAAATTTAGAACATAATTCTGAAATTCCTGTTGACAATTAAGTTCCCTTGGTTATTCATTTAATTGTTAAATGCTTTTGCTACAATTGGTGAAAGAACATAATAAAAGTGTATTGCCTGTATAATTGTAGTCTTGTGATTTCTTCTTTTCCATGTATACCTTTATCTAACATATAATTCTGTGGTTATTTCATTACAGGGCTGTTTTTGAGGCTGTGATGGAGAGGATGTACTGTAAATAATAAAATCCTAGGGTTTTACAGTAGCATGCATTGAGGTAACATAATGATAATTTTGTGATGTTATGTCAAGATATTGTTTGAACAAAATTCTGGACGCTCATGCTTAAGAATGCTATTTCTTGTGATTTGGGACTACAGATAGACTTTATTAAGTAATTCTAAACTGACCGAAAAACCTACCTGAATCTTGGCTGCTCACTTGTATTTATTTGGTGCAAGTCACTTAATTTTAACTGTTTTGTCATCACAGTTTGTAATGGCTACAACAGCAATTATGCAGTTAGCTAAGACAGTGGTTCAAAGCCGCTGCTTCTCATAATTGAATGTGTTATATTCAGAGAAGATAATCTCCCGGTACTTGCTTTAATCTGCTTGTCATGGAGGGGAGCTGTGGACTTTTCCCCATGGCTCTGTTGTCTTTTTTAAGAAAGTAAAATAGTAACACAAATAGTATAGTAAGCGTCAATGGAACTTCTATTGAAATTGCTCTGGTTTTTAATGATTTTTTAATGCTAGTCATAAGTAAGTATTCATAATTAATTAGGTAGAGGCTATAATTGTAAATGATGTATTGAGATGGATATAAATGCCATCTCTTTAAAAGCACCCTGATCTTCATTCACACCAACTTTGTTAGCACAGGTAATTATCATATGAATACACAGCAAGTCAGGAAACTTCAGACAGTGATTTTGAGTGAGGGAAGGCTGTGAAGGGGCAGGAAAAGATGGAAGCTTTGAAGCAGTGATTTGCATCTGAAATGTAGACTTTAGACACAGTTTAAGGGAAACTTGGGAATGGGATTTGGGAGGCAAGTAGCTTTATCAAGCCATACTCATCCAGCTGCAGCATTTAAGCAACAGAAAACTATCAGTGAGGGAAGGGAGAGAGAGGAGCAGACTATTCAGAAGCCACAGAACACTTGCCGTTGAACTTCCTGAATTGTATTATAATCCAAATTGTGTGAGTTGCGTAGAATGTGGTCACAGCCATGTCTGAGAATGGGATGCACGGGCCCTTGCGAGGCCAGCCTTAGCAGCGCAAGCAAAACTGCCTGTTGCCAGGATAATGAGCAAAGTAACTTCCGTCTTGACCTTGTCAATTGAAAAAGAAATCGATCTTGGGGAAAGTCAGGCAAGAGGTGTCAGAAAGGGGAACAATGGGTCATCAGGGGAAGTGGGAACTTGCCTCTCCCACCTTTTAATTTCATTTGCAAATCTGGTCTGGAATCTTCAAGCTCAAGCATTTAAGCTTATGGACTCTGACATACCAGATGAGAGATGCTGGACCTCTTTCCCCAGCCAACCTTTTTTATCCTCCAGTGGAACAGTTCAGGTGTTCCCTGGCCCTACCTCCTGGGGTTCCTGCAGATCCTGCTCCGCCTCTGGCCAGGCTCTGTCCCACTCTGCTGCCCTCGTTTGCATTTAGAACACGAGCTTGTTGGAGAGAGGAGATGGTTTCTCTCCCCTCAGAACTACTTTTTGCTCTCAGCACTGGAAAGAACCTGGAAGCATTCTTGTCTTTCAACACCTCCTTGAAACTCAATTCAGAAGGATTATCAGGGTTCACTTTCATGGTCTATATTCCTACCAAAGACCCACAATGATCAAGCTTTTTGCCTTTTGGTCAAAATAGATGTGAGAGTTCACTCACATCACCTTCATCTTGGTTTGACCACACAGAGCCCAAGGCCAACCCCCTGCCTATCTGTCCTCAGCGGGAGATGCTGTTGAGTACTTGGTGCCAGAATAATCCCTCAGGGTTTCCCTCTTCATCACAAGGTTAAAAGAGGAGTTTTAAAACAAAATTGTAGAATTATTAGGCTGTATGGTAAGCCCAAGGGAGTGGAAAAGAATCCATTTAGGCTGGAGTTAGTTTGTTTGGGGTTTTGTTTGTTTGTTTCTTTTTAGCGGACGACTATTAATGGCAATGAAAGGAGTGTATCTTGAGTCTCTCTGAACAGGTTGCCACATTCAGGTTGCTAGGCAAAAAGACAAGCTGTAAACCTCTGGTGCTAGCTAACCTCAAAGAATGCAGATACATGGCAGATATAACTCCTCCATGGGCAATTTAAAGGTCAACATAAAGGCATTCTGAAAAAATGCTCTGAGATTGAAGACCTTTGATCTTGACAGTGTGGGATCAAACCACCACAACAATGTGAACTTTGTTGTTCTATCTCCTCAATGTACCCTCAACGTCCCCTTATTGCTGCTTGCTTCTCAACACTCTCATTTTGGGGATCAAAGGAAAAAGGAATTAGTTTGAGTATTACTTGCTCTAGAAATCATATGTGCTTGAAGAGTCCACGTTGAAGAAACATTGTCCTTGCATAATTATGGAGTAAGATGAAAGTTGAGATCATCTGTTCATTAGAGGACTCTGGAGGAATTCCAGGGGAATTTTCATGCTGGAAAATCAAGTTACTCATCAGCCTAATAATCAAACATTAATGGCTGCCTAGAAACAGTTTGCTTTATTGTTTAGTAAGACCAAGAATGACTTGCTATCTACCCCCAGCTCTACCACTGACTAGTTTGTGGCAGAGGGTAAACCGCTTAACTTGTGTTAGTCCCCATGATTGATGCTTCTGAGCGAGTTCAAAAATGTATACAGGTCCAGTGTGTTAAGACAATAAGACCATCGCTGCTATTACTGCAATCAGTCTGGAACTTCTATTGGGAAAGGCTCCTGGTGTCTTGTTTCTTCCTGCTGGGATGTTAGGCTGCGGGGTCAGGGAGGCAATTCGGTGCTGAACGTTGAATGCTTATTACTTTTACACGTTAATTGTAATGTTTTTTCCCGTATTCTGAAGTTAGACATCATGAGCGGAGCTGATTGAAAACTGGTTTCTGTATTGGAATTCAAGAAATGCCATTTCCCAGAAACAGCAGTGAACTTTATCATAGAACAGAAACCGATTTTCTGAATATCCCGTGAAGGCAAAAGTCTGAGCAGAAAGGAAAAAAAAAAAAAAGCAGCAGTGTAAGTTTTAAATAATTAAACTAGTTTTGTTTTGAGAATGTAGAAGCCAGGCTGTAGCTGTGATTCCAAGCACACAGCTCGCGAGTGTGCCAGCACCCCAGGGCTTTTTGGCTCCATGAGCCCCAAAGCAAGCGAGGGTTCCAGAGTTCCCAGCTCTTCAGAATCTCTGCCACACCTCGCAGAGCTCTGCTCAGATCCTGGCTGCGTGGCAGGGAGCCCAGCAGCCCGCAGTGGCCCCAGGTTCTCAAACTCCTGCTTTTTGGCAAGGAGTCGGGATTCTCCAAGGACCTGGGCACGGCTCCTGGCTTCTCAGAACAGTCCTAATGCAGAATCCTGGCTGCAGCGTGGGGAGACGGGCAGTGAGACGGTGTTAGCGCCTTCTGGGCAGGGTTTCCTTGCAGTTACAGTCCCCGGGAAACTGGGCTTTCAAAACTTCGAGCAGGAAATTACAATTTTCAGATCTGAAAGGTTTGAAAATCTTACAAAAATTGAATTTAATTTGGTATGGCTGCATTTGAGTCTTTGTTTGTTTTGCTTTTTGTTTCAATCTTATCTTACCATTGTAATGAGTCCCTAGAAATATCACTGTTAGGCTTGCGAGGATCTGAGTCCTGTCAAGTCTGATATTGAGCAGAGATTAATTTTGTTCCTATCTCATGCCTCCCTGTTGTGCCTTTGGCATTTCTCACATGTGCAACATACACTGTTGGCTTTCCTTCTGCTCCCAGACTCCCTGTGACCGGCTGCTCCTGGTCTCCTTGGGCAGAAGAAACAGAGTATGTGCTGCAACCAGTGCAAACCTCACATTCCGCAGCAGAAGCCCAGCACCGCGAGCTCTCCTCGTCATGAAATCCCACCAGTGAGCGCAGCACACGGCGATTCCAGGAACTGGAGCGATTCTGAACAATCCAGCCAGTAGTCAGCACGTCACACATCTGCTCTGTGCCCAGCCCATGCTGAGGGACGGCCTGGCTTGTCAACCCAGCCTGTGGAGCTGGGAATGATGGGCTTGGAAGCCAAAACAGCAGCTGCCACTGGGGTAATACACATGAAGGAGACAGACAGAGACATCTCTTGGAGTCCCTCCCAAACTAGCGGCTAATATCATAAGCTTATTTCCTTAAATTATCCTTTAAGACTATATTGAAACATATCAATAAAGCCACAGGAAGTCCCTTCCCATGTAGTGATTTTCCACTTAAAATATATATAATTTATTTTCAAGAAAACCTTCCTCGCATTTTCTGACAGAAAGAAATTATCAGTAATCCGAAGTCACTAAGAACCAAACACAACCAGAATAAAAGGACTCATTCCACTTCAACAACCTGGACTGCACGAGACACAAAGTTAGATCCTCAAAACAGTTTCGCCTTTATCTGATTCAGCTGTTCCTTGCATGGTGCCCATGGAAAACATCTTTAGGAGTCACAGTTTGTGCTTCAGCTCCCTGGGATGGGGTTGGTGGCCCAAGGCAACCTCCACAGGAACCTTTGTCCTCCTCAAACAACATCTGGTTGGGGCTGGGACAACCCTCTAGCAAGGTGCAGAAACAGTCAACCACCCTCCCAACCATACTCATGAAGTTGAATTAAAAAGTACACTGATTTAAGTCTGAGGCTGCAAATGCAAAGGATTTCTTTAAATTTATTTCCTTTTGCATTTACATTTTTGCAAGCAGCTCTCCCTTTATAAATGCATCGCTGATGAATATTGAAAATATTCTTGGGCGCAAGTATCTTCTTGCAAGGGCAATGCATCAGAGGCTTGGCTGGTGGTTATTCTTCAAAGAGTTAGGAGGCGTTACATGTAAATTTAAATATAAATGTATTTAGGAAAATCCAATACTAAAATGATCTGGATCTTCTAATTATTTTAATTAAAGTAGAAGGAAAAGTTGGGTTTTTTTCTAAAAAATCCTGTTAAAATTTTTATTAAGATCCTGAAGTAAGCTGCTTTCCCTTGGTTTCTTGACCACGATGGCCAATACATGGCGAGGGGCACCCAAGCCGGGAACGCCTTGAGAAAGCCATTCTGCAAACCAGAATTGATCGCCAAGCCTTTTGAGAAGGCAGCTAATCGGGAGGATCACTCTGGGGAAACAAAACTGTTACGCAAAGCCATTTCTGGGATTCCAGGGCAGCCAGAAGCGCGTCACCAGCCGTCCCTTGGCACAAGCAGGTGGGTTTAAAGCGCGATGTACAACGCCAAGCTTGTTCCATCACCCGGCTGCCGCCTTCGGGTCTCTGCAAGTTTCTTTAAGAGCGATAACTAATTTTTTTTCCTAAAAAGCCCAAAAAATGTAAACAACCGGAAAGAAAACCAACCAAAAAACCCAACCAAACCACAACAGGAGAATAAACGCGAGGAAAAACCCCAACTTTTCCAGCACGGGTGGACTTTGTCCCTTCCCTCCGCGGGCGCGCAGGTCATACCGCCTCACGGAGGACGATCCGCAGCGCTCCGGAAGGGCCCTCGGCCTTGGTAGGAAAGGGCTGGGGGCGAAAAAAAGAGAGAAAAAGGAAAAAAGTGGGAAAAAAACACCCCAAACAAACAAAAAAACGCGAAAACAACGAAAAAACCGAGGGTCGCCGCTTGCCAGCGCGGCCGCGCCGCCTCCAACCGCTGCGTGAGGGAAGAGCTGCGGCCCCCGCCTGCCCCCGCAGGGCCGCGGAACGGTCCGCGGGTCCCCGTGCGGTGCCGGCGCGGGTCCCTCACCGGTCCCCGTCCCGCCCTCGGCCGCCCCGCGCTGGCCGCCGGGCCGCAGGAGGGCGGGGGAGGGCTTTCCCACAATGCTTTGTGGGGACGTTGACAAGTGGATCCAAGATGGCGTAGAAAGTAATGACAGGTAAGTCAGGACTTCCCCATTCGCCCCCCGCGGGGGCCGGGGGCGGCCGGGCCTGGCCGGAGAGAGCTCCGGGAGGCCCCGGGGGATCCTCGGTGCCCCGCAACGAGCCGAGCGGCCGAGCGAGGGCTGGCGGCCGGGCCGGAGGCTGAGCGGTGCCGGCTGGAGAGGGCCCTGTGTCTGCGGAGGGGCCTGCAGCGGCAGCCGCTCGGGGGCTGTTTACGGGTGGGCTCGGCCGGAGCCCCGGGAGCCACCGCGCTCTCCCGGGGACCCACGGCCGCCGGCGGGCGGGTCGGCGCGGCCCTGAACCCGGCGCAGCGGGAGCGGGCGGAGGGGCCGGGCTGGAGAGCCGGGGGTGCTCGCACAGCCCGGGCTCCCCCGGTCCGGGCTGCTCGGGCAGGGCGGGCGGTGGGGGATGCGGAGGGGCGGGGGGCAGCTTTGTTTTTGTAACGGGCGGGGCGGGAGGGGACGGCCAGGACAGCCAGGAAATAACAATAATAAAATAGAAGTTTGAAAAAAAAAAAAAAGAAATGTTTAGGTAGGTTTTGTTGAAGGATGGAAAAATAAATTGGACGAATTTAGCGGCTGTTGTGAAATGAGCCCTCAGAGCAATGCAAGCTTGGCAGATAAGCTTATATTTTTGTTTTCTGCAGGAATGGCTTTGTCAGGGCCCAGTGGCTACAAGTTGGGAGGTCTGAGATCACCTTTTACACAGCGCGACTGTTGTGAAACTGAACATAGGAGAGTTTGTGCTGCAGGTTGTGATAGAGTCCTCCCAACAGACACTGCGCATATGGGTATTTTGGGGGCAAATGCCCCAGAAAGGAAAGCATATATGTTACCCCTCCTGGAGGGGGACACGGCCTCTTATTAATTTCCAAATGAGTGAAGTTGTTTGGCTTCAACACATTGTTAGTCAAACAGTTGTTTGATTATAGCAACATGCTTAAACATATCATTGATGGAAATCAAGAAATAACTGCAGGGAAACGTTGCGAGGTTGCTTTCCAATTAATGACAAAATGAGTAAGAGATAATAAGGTAATAGGATTTTTGCATTATCGGGTACAATGAGCTTGAGATGAAGTTTAAAACAGACATATTTTGCTTTTCGTTGTAGAAATAAAATAATTCAGTTGTAAGACACAAAAATGTCATCAAAATTATTATTGAGTGCATCAGGACGAGTCTTGTTGGGATGGTTTGAATTGTTGGGGTCTGCTAATGTTATCCTTAATAAATAGTGTAATTGAAGCAAGGCAAAGGATAAAATATCCCCCCTGACCCCCCCATTTATTTTAAGAAAAGACACATTCCTTTGTAAAAATGAAAAAAACCAAATTCAAGGATAATTGTCAAGTTTGCATTATTTTCCAAGACTGATTGGTAGAACGAGGAGCTCTTAAAATAACACGTTTGAAATCCCATTGTTTCCATCCTTTTGAGTCATCGCAGATTGCGAATGAGAACTCTGGGGCTTTTTGAATGGCAAAGCTGGTTGGATCGGGACAGGCAGGGGTGCTGGGCCTGTGAGTCCAATGGAGGGAAGAGCTCATTCTGACCCTGCCTCGAAATTGAGATGAGGGGAGAGGGTACAAGTGACCGCGACGCTCCCTCCGCCTCCTCGGATGCAAACCCAGGGGTTTGCCCTGAGATGAATCAGGCTTTAGTAGACTCAGCTTTTACAGCGTATAAATCGCGAGCGGTGAAAGCCGAGTTAAGCTTTTTTTGTTGAACTTTAATTAGCAGAGCAGTTTTTCTTCATTGGTAAGCGAAGGAACATTTTATGTGTTATTACTGATAAAATTGAGTTCTCTGTAATTCGTTAGGAAAGCAGAAATTACTTTCCCTCCCCCCCAGCTGCAATCACTTTTCTATTATCGCTCTTCACCTCTGTGAATTTTTTGCCTCATGAAATGTACAGAGTATTTCCCTTTTTAAGCCAGCCAGAGGAACTTTTCTATGAAAGAAGCTCATGAAAGTGATGGCTCTAGGACTTGCAGGATTGCAAAAGCTGGTGGTGTGCGTTTGTTTGTTCAGGTTTTCTTGGGGAGTGTTTTTGTTTCTCCCCAGCAGACTAAAAAGCAAAGGGAGATGTGGAAGCAGCACCTTCATTTGTAATTTGTCCCAGTTCTGCTTCTTGGTCTGTCGTGGAGGATCCTTTTCCTTTGTGAAATCTCATTGATATCAGAGAAGTTGCTCCTGGGCTTTGGGGTCTGTGTTAGTAGATCAGGGTGCAGGAAAAGGGCTGTGGTTTGGGGAGAAGTTCTGCCCGAAGGTCAGAATTCATGGGAAAATTCCCCTCCTGAAAAATGCAAGTGACAGTGTCTAGAAAGTTGGACCGTGTAATATTTCCAAGTAGACATGGCACAGGCCTGATGCTTGAGAGACCGGAGAGCCGGATGCAAATCACTTTACCTGGTTACGCTTCCTTTTGAAGGAATTTAAAATTGCAATAATAAATCTTTCCAACTTGTGAAGAGTCTTGACGCCTATGGATGAAAGAGGCTGTGTAAGAGCTGGGCAGTATTACTACTGATGTTTTCCAACCCTGTTAATTTACTAGTCTGATGAAATATTTTCTCCAACATTGGCAATTATTTTCGTTACTAACATCCCCTTTGCAATTATAGCTGGATGTTCTTTCTGACTTCCAGTGTGCTTTTTTATTTGTTGTTTACTCCCGTCTTCCATGTGTTACTGCACTCTATTCTGGGTGTTTTCATTTTAGTAATGGCAGAAGCAATTGCTGGAGCGATTCAGCTTGTTAGTTGAAAGCCCTTGAATGTTTCACCTCCTGAGATCGGTGGTACCTATAGGTCTGGTAGCAGGAGTGAAATCTAAATTAGACCAGTCTTTTGTAATCATTTAAATGCTGTATACACACTGGAGAACTAGGGAAAGCCGTGGGAGAGGGAGGAGGAAGGATGGTGTAATTCTGCTCTAGCAAATTGGGTTTTCCTGGTCTCCCCTCCTGCTCACCTGTCATTGCTGTTTAATAATTTCTCACTTCTTTTGTGGAGGTCCTGAGGCAAGATCCTGTTATCACTGCATGATATACGTATTTTTCCCCTTTAAGTGGAAGTACTATGGGTTAGATTATCAGAACAAACAAGACCTTCCTTTTTTTGTTCTTGTTTGTCCTGCTATTTCTTCTGTGGCTTTTGGCAGCAGTCAGCTCTTGTGTTTATGGATATCAATGACACATTTAAAGGCATCATACTTGGTATGTTTGATTTCTTAGTCCCTTTGGTAGACTCCGTGTGATTGTCATTTTTCTTCCAGCAAGGAAGAAAAGAGAGTATTGAAAGACAGGCTGCTGTTTCAGAACTTTGCACACAGCATTGGTGTAGAATAAAAAGCT
This sequence comes from Patagioenas fasciata, assembly GCF_037038585.1. NCBI lineage: Eukaryota > Metazoa > Chordata > Aves > Columbiformes > Columbidae > Patagioenas > Patagioenas fasciata. The sequence continues at coordinate 3,209,959 of NC_092537.1, read as the reverse complement.
GAAGGAATGCTTGGTCTTCTGGAGGTTTTCACTGGGAAAGCAAACACTTGTATTTATTTTAGGGAGGAAGAAAATAACTAAACTGTATAGATAGTGAAATTAGGAGTCTGCAAGGTCAGATGGTTCCACAGAACCAGCCAGCTTGTGGTGATTTCATTATGGGGCTATTGATATGTAACTCAGGTTCCTTATTCAAAACCCGTCTTGCTTACTGGGCTTTCATCTTCTCTTCGCATAACTGTTTCCAACATGAGGCTTCGGGCAGAAGCAATCACTCATGTCTGAGAAACACGGAAAAGTGAGCATCACTGTCGGACAAGAAGTGCTTAGGGATTTAAGGAGGGAGGTTGCAGTTAGCCAAGGGTGAGAGTTTGTTTTTTGGTGGCATTTCCATTGCATTGCTAGTTGAGGGTAAAGGATACTTACTGTGGCTAGAACATAATATCCAAATATTTCTCTACAGTGTTATATGCAAATTCATGATCATAAATTTAATAGAAATGCATTGATTATTTACCCAGTGTTTTCTTAGAGTCCTCCGAAAGGCCAAATTGTAGACTTAGGACAGGAAAACCAGATAAGAAATCATGGGTTTCAATCTTTTTCCTCCTTAAATGTAACTTTACTACACTGAGAGCTTCCATTTCGTGACTAAAAAGTTTGAATGGTTGCTATCGCTCCATCCTACTTCTGAATGTACAAACTACCACATTATCTTAGTGGCACAGAGTCTTCGTCAGATGCTGGAAGCCTTGTACTTCAGCAAGAAGGTAATTTAGCATTGACACAACCGGACTATAGAGCTTTTCTGAGAAGCAGGAGGTTCACGGTGCTACTGAGTCAGCAGCAAGAGTTTTTGTAAGTGATTTTATGCAAAGAGATGTTTTGGAGATGTTACTCTAAACTGTGATGCGATTTGTTTCTCTTGGTCTCAGGAAGTACCACTTGCATGAAGAACGATGTGACCGAGGTGGGTGGTGTTCATCTTTGCCTTATGTGCGGTCTGGGGAAATACATGTCGTGATCTCTCCTGTTGGTAGGTAGTAGGAAAGCTCATGGTTCTTGGAGCTGTAATGACTAAACATTGGGAGAAAAAGATGAGTAGAGTTATGTTAGGTACGAAATTTTGATTGTTGGAGCGGCAGGAAGCGCAGGGTAGAAATGTGAGCAACGTGTGGACTCGTCCGAGCTGGTTTTCCAGTCTTTGAATTTCACAGAGGTGATTTTTTTTTTAATAGTTACATATAGCAAAAATACTGCATTCATCAAAACGCTAAAAATTATGCTGCTTCAATGTGCTGAGAAGGTCTTTCAGAGCCCTTCTGACCCCATGGCGAGAGGGAAATACGTCAGACAACAAGAGCTGGTTTTGAGAATCTCGGTTGTTAATAATGTGGCACGAGTGGTTAATTTGCTGGAAAATATTTAATGGTTCAACAAACCAAGGAAGTAGCAAATCTGTGTGGACATAATAAATGGAGAATGCCGCGAATGAAAAGCATAGTGGTTATGGCAGCATACAAAATAATACTTATTCCTTATATATCTTCTCACTTCTCACGTGGGGTTGTACCCGAATGCTGTGGGCGTTTTTATGGAAATGATGGTTTTGATTAGAGCTGTTGTGCTGATGGCTTTGAGGTAGCTGTTCTCTGGCCGTATCTCAAGACACTCACAGGTTTGGAATGGTGGCCGACATTTATTTGTCGTTCGAAGTGACCGATAGGACTTGGCTGTGGTTGTGGTTGTGTTTGTTTGGCCGGGCTGCTTCTGAAGTTTTGTGAGAATGATGCCATTAACCACAGCAGGATCGTTACTCATTCCTGCTGATGTCTCTTTGAGTGGGGTTTCAAATACGTGACTGAATCTCTAATGATCGTTTCAAAAGGAATGAGTAGGGTGAATGCCATTGGGAACCCTGTGTTTTATTTTGGGTTTTGCCCATAGGGTTTACTGGGCAAGGAAAACTTAGGAATCCATATTCTGTTCTCTGGAGAGGTCTAAAAATTGACCCTGTTGGTAGTATCATGTTCCTGCATTCGAGGAGAGCAAACAGGGATGTTAGAAAAGCATCATCCAGGTGCAGAAGGCTTAACTTCATTAAAATACAGAGCTAGAAAACAACTCCCCAAACCAGACTTGGCTATATTATGCCAACCTATTTGACGCGCAGTCTCGTAACAAATGAATTTCAAAGGTTATTTACAATAAAGATAGCATTTTTTAGTGGTGGAGGTTAGTTATTGCTTTGAACTTTCGAAACAGCACACAAAAATATCATATACGGTTACATAATAGGAATGGTTTTGGGAAAGATGTGTTTGGAGGATCTGTGGGTGGCATGATTGTGTTATTAAATCTTATGGTAGGACCCTTTTGTGCTAAGCACTGTATAAATGCATAACAAAAACTCCGTCACAGTATTATTCACTACTGTAATAAATTTAAGTTCATTATAATGCTGCAGCGAAGACTGAGGAACATTGAAAGAAAATTTTCCTGGTTTGTGTCCTAACTTTCTGGCCCGTTCCTGTGCTCCCTTTCTGAACTGTGCGATACAACTGATATTCAGCATGAAGATTTTTTGACTTTGCCTCTTGAATGGATGGAGAGGGATTAATATTTTGCATTTTAAACAGAAAACGAACCTGGGCTTTTTTTCTTGTTCCGTACAAGTGGAAAATCCTGGTATTTACCTGTAGTGTCTGCACTTGTGCTGGCGATGAAAGCCTGTTCTTCAGCGGATCTCTGGCCATGGGGCTGTGCTGTTTGCAGAGCCGGAGTGGAGAAAGGTCTGGGATGAGAACGACAGTTTGGCATTTGAGGGAAGACTGTTTCCAGCATCGCTGCAATAATCCCGTTAACGAGAGGAAATGTGGATTGAACCACTGAGCTTTGGAGCTGCTTAACTGCTGGGGAGGAAAAAGAGTTTGCGTGAGGTTTTCCAAAAGGCGATATGTTGTGATAAATTATCTCCTAATTTAAAAAATACTCTTCTTGCTGAAATCCTAATGTGGCTGTGATAGAGCAGGCTGCAAATTGAGCACAAGACACTGATTAGATTGGTAAACTTTGGCAAATGAACTGTGTGGTCAAGTGCTCTCCGAAGGCAAAGCGGCTGCACGAGAAGCAGCTTCGATGAGCATCCTGGAAAACTCTGACATATGTTTTTGCATTTAAACTTTGAAATACATTTGTAAATATCCTGCTGTTTGTTTTGTGTTGAAACAATGCTTGGGAATCCGCTTTGACTCCCCTTTGCACTCCTTGGGAACACCGTTGTGTACTTGCTTGGCATTTTGGAAATGAAGTGACAGATGTTTAGTCACATATACACGGCTGTACCTATGGATGATAGAGCAGACATTTCTCAAAAAAAGACTTTTGGCAATATCTTAGGACTCGGCGAAGAAAAATTTTGGTAATTGCATGACAGTGGAAGTCCTTAAGATTAATGGTGTTCACTTTTTTTAGTCAAAATTATTACTAAACATTATATTGTGAAATGTACAGAGAGACTCATGTTCTGTTATTCAGGTGCTTAAAAGAAAGGTTCTGCCACAGGATGGTTTGAAAAGTTGTGGATTATGATGTTTAAAATAGCTTTTAGAATATGAATATTGTGTTCTTCTGGCAACCATGTTTGAGTCTGGGACTCGCAGGTCAGTGCCGCTCCATGGAGAGCCGGCTGGGCCTGTCGGGCTGAGTTTTCCCTTTGTTTTCCTCTGGCAAATTTCATTAAGAGAAGAAAAGATTAGATTACTTTTCTAATGCATTTTTTTTCAAGTAAGTAATCGGTGATGTTGTTATGGGGATAAAACAGTAGCCATGGGGCAGTATTTCAATTAAAATGCCCTCATCTCGGGTAAGTGTGAGAAACTCTCCTCTCGAACAGCAGTAAGAACAAATAGGTACCTGGAATACAAACTGCTGCTGTTAACCAGTTATTAGGAAAGATTGTTGACATGAAGGTTTTCTATGAAAGAGCCAGAAGAACTTTAGGTGGGGCAGAAGCACCACCTATTATTATGTTAGCCGGTGGTTACTATGACATACTCCTCATTTCAGTTGCTTATTACTTGCCAGATTTTAATTATTCGGGTTGAAGTTTCCCATGGTAGGTGTCTGTCCAGGCTGGCTCTTGGGCTGCTGTGGAGGGGGAGTCACGATCTGCCACCACAGTTCAGGCTTTGCTGGAAATCGGGCAAAAAACCTATTCTTATGTTCACAATAAAGTAGGAAAAAGCAATCTTATGTCCTATATATAGAATAGATGTGTAGATGGCTGAACAAGGAGATTGAGGTTGGAAAACAGTGTTGGAAAGAAATAGAAGGGAGGCTCTGCTGTGCGGATACATATATAATGCATTTTATAATGCTAATACAGTTGTTTGTTGGAATACAGTTTCACTATTTGCATAAATTAGAAGGTGTTGAAGAAGTAGAGTAGGGAATAGCGCAAAGAAAAAAGAAAGAGGCAAATGATAGTTAAGCCCTGGCTTTGCTGCGCTTCGTTTTCGGTGTTTGTAGTGAACACTCCCATGTTGTGATGTGGGGAAATGCTGAATACTCGCACGTCACTCTGCTTTGATCGTCTAAAGGGCCTTACAGTTCAGGGCAGAGCATAATGGGGAAAATAACTTCATTGTCTCAGCCTGAACATAAGAAGTTTACAGAAACTTTTGGCTTTAATGTGTTTTATTGCCTTAGTTCTTTGTAAAAGGGGAATAATGTCAGAAGGATAAAGGTATTTTCTTAATGCTTGTGAAGTGCTGGTTCACAGCATCTCTAAGCATTATTGAGAAGTTAGTGACAACATTATAATGCAGTCTTGAGAGCTGGATTTGTACGCAGTAATTAAAGCCTTGGGCCCTGTGCTGGAGAGTTTAACTCGATGTTCGTTAAGCGAGCGTTGTCGGCTCTGCCCGCTCGTTCTGCCAGGAAACCCTTGGGAAACGTGGGACTAATACAGCGACAGGTACTTCTGTCATTATTTGAGTATTGAACTTTACAACCTAGTATTTGTACTGTCATTTTAATGAACGCACCATCCGTATGTATTTGCTTTACGTAAGTAGGAGTCTTGTATTTGTCAGTTGTGGCTTTCAGACATGAGCACATGCCGGGTAGATGTTGTGCATTGAATTGCCGCATATTTGACTTATTTTCCTCAAGATCGGTGATGTTTTCAGGCAACTGTGTGCAAAAGGCATTTTTTAAAGGCGGGACACGAAGATATTAGGGGTACTTATGTGGTGGATGAGGTGGTTACGAGTGCTGAGGCCATGAGTTGTTTCATATTCTGAGCCGAAGACGCCCATGTTGTCCACGGGAAAATGGCGCTGCCACTGCCTGTATAGATGGTCCTTTCTGCTGCTGCTTCCAAAATGAAAACAAAAGAGATTAGTAAAGGTAATAAAGTGTTAATAACCACTTATTAAAATGTCTGTACTGAAGTCGTAACTGGCATGCAATAAAATCTAATTCGTTACTATCTGCGATGTATGTAAAGCAATTCAAAGAACACAGAGGCTCCAGATGTGGAAAGCGTTTTCTCTTCATCTCAATTGCTGCTTTAGTTTTGTTTCTGTTGGTATGTGAACGTTAAACCACCCACAGGCACTTCTTCATTTTTCAGTAAATATGCGTGTGTTTATTCTATACATTGAATTTACAGCATCAGACTCAAGGCTCCATTTATGTGGCCAGAGATGACTTGTCCTCCTAATTTATGGTGCTCTCTTTGGTTTTCAATGCGAGAGGATAATCAGAGTGTTTAGTGGTAGGGGGCATCGTGAACCTCTTAATTTATTTTATTTTCCTGTCCCGAAATCCAGCCTATTGTGCTCCTTAGAGGCCGTGTAGCAGAAGCTCTTGCTGCTATTATGCTATATAATAAAACCTTGAAATAAGCTTTCCTTATTCTGTATGCTCCATATCAGATTTAACATAATTTTTGGAATTTAAAGTAGGGTCATTTTGCCTGGAGTTGTATAACATTAACCAGAGTAATTCAGTTATTCCAGAAAACTGATTAGATTGTCCTCTCTCAAGGGTGGAGACTCTGGTGTTTGTTCTGTAAGGTGTGCAGTACATTGCTGAGTACTGTGTACGACTGATATTACTGACTTCAACCAAAACTGCAGCAAAGGAGGGCAGAAGTTCTATGCTATTGTATTATTCTTAAAATAAAAAATGCAAAAGCACCCTTTATATTATTCTTTTCTGCACCTGTGCATGAAAAACGTGCCATCCTTTTTCTCTCCGTTCTGTTCAGTCTTTCACATTGGTGTAGTGCGCTGTCATCATCTACTCTCGTTTTATTAAATGATTTCTGAGTGTGGGATTATTTATAATGTATATGTCACGACACTAGGAAAGTGCATTTTATTCTATGTGTGCCCGTAAGTGGCTTCTGTATTTTGCGCAGCTGTGTTGTGTCTGTACCAATTTTCCGATGTCCCAAACATTACTTTTCTGTATGATGGAAGCAGCATGTTTGAGGCCTTCACATGTGAACTGCTTTCATCTCATTTGTACCAGGAACGAATCTCAGAAAGCTTTGCGATGTGAACTGCTGGTGCCTGTAGTCTGAAAACTTTGGGAACTGCTTTAGTGAAACCTGGAAACTACTTGATGGATCCTTGAGCAGTTAAGCTAATAATTGGCATTTATGGCTTTTATTATTATGGGCAAGAAAACGAAATAAGATTGTTCTTTTAGAGATGAGTGATGTTTTGGTACAGTGCTTTCTGTCTTGCTGGGTAAATGGGAACGCATGGCAGTGATTGATGGTAACTGACCTCTTGGTAGCAATAAGAGGCTGAATTATAACCTCTCCTTTCCCTGGGTGGGCTTAAAAACCTGGGTCTCTGTCTGTTACACATTTTTCATAGAACTTGCAGCATCTTTGGGACCCTTTAGACTTCTGTGAAGTTCACTTCAAATTGACTTGAAGTCAGAAGTTACTGCGGAAGGACAGAGCAACCAGCCTCAAAGCTAAATCCAGTAGATCTTTTCTTGCACCTCGCATTTGCTCTAGCCGAGCTCTTCTTGCATCTCATTTATTTGCTCCAGTTTGCGAAACCCGGGATGTGGCTCTTGAAGTCAATTCAACTGACAGTAAATTCCTGCCCGTCTCTGGACTGCAAGTTGAACATCATTGCTTTAGCGTAAATCTTTACAAGAGATGTTAATGTCTAGTTAAAATATGCAAATATTTACTGACTTGTCTACTGTTTGTCAGCTTGGCATGCGAGACCTTGGAGCTGATCCTTCTGTCTTGGCAGACATTGGGAATTTTGCCAATAACATTAATAGGAACAGCATTGTGCCCTCTAATCTGTTTGTTTATGAAGTACGGCGCGAGTTATCTGGCTAGATGCTCTACAGTCAATTGAAAAAGCATCTGTCTGAGATTTTTTAGGAACAGTCACATGCTTTAACTTACAATTATCTTCATGTATGGACCCTTTGGTTCCATAAAATACTTGGGTGAGCTGTGAAGCATAGAAGTGCACAGTTAAACTGCTGTGAAACGCTACATTTTGATTCGCAATGTTCTCTCCTCCCGCATTGATTTTTAGTTTGAAGTTGGACTCATCAGACTGTGGGGTAATTCTTCAAAAGCCTCCTGTGCACCAAGCAGACATGGTGTTTACTTGAAAATAAATGGCCATGGAGAGCCCGATGTTTATTGCTCGGCCTCCTCAAGCCGTGCCTTTGCCGGGCCCGGCCCTCTGCAGTTCTGCGGGGGAAATGGGCAGTTTTATTTGGAAATTAGGTTTGTTTGTTTACAAAACCCCTTTGGAAAGAAGGCAAGATACTTACTAACAGTATTGAGCCTGAGAATCATTTTGTCTTAGGAGGGAAAAACCAAAAATCCCTCACAGTTCACTGAAAAAACCGCCAAGGTTTAAGTTACACCGGTTGGAACTAAGCAGATCTTTTTGATGATATTTTGTGGAAACTAAGCTGAGCACAACTTGGCCTTTAAAGTAACGCGAGTTAAGTTCTCTTCTACTTAAAGTCAGGAGTATTTTGGAGGTACGAAGTATAACACTGGGGATGGGTTTCTGGATGGGCCAGTGGGGAGTTGTGTGAACTCCTGTCTGTGCTCCAGTCAACGTGACGCTTGTTGTCGGATCAGCGGAATTCACCACTGCTGCATTTCAATATTTTACCTGAGTACATAAATCAGGAGCCTTTCTGTAGGCAGCGGGGCTGCTGTGAGCTGAGCCAGAGCTAAGAATGCTTTGGATTGACCGTTGATAATTAATTAATGTAAAACGTTGTGCCTGTATTTCCAAGGTAGGTCCCACCTATTTTAGGTGTTAGGTTAGCTATTGAGGAATATGCCTGTTTAATGTTCTCTCAAAATGTTGAGGATGTATTAAACTTTGCTATTAGAATAAATTGTTACTTGTATTTGCATGTAGAGCTCTTCTGGCGCGCAGTTCTCCAGGCCATTTGGAGAGAATGAATAATCCTGACATTTGTGCTGTTACATGCCTCGTGTGTTAATCTCAGTTTTACAGACAGAAAAAGTGAAGCGCGTAAGTAATTTGCTCAGTTTTGGAAGGAGAATTGGGAATACAGCACAGACCTTGTGCCACTTACCTTACAATTCTAATCTGTAATCAGTTCTACTCTTGGAGTTAATGTAGAAGTTACAGTTTGACATTTGAAATTTTTGAAAATAAACATTTCTCAAACTCAGCTTTCCTTTGAGAAGCACCTCCATTCTTGGCTCTCAAAATATAAACTGTAATAATTTTAAAGACGGGTAGGTTAGACTCGGTTTTAAGAAAGCATGGTTGTAGTTCACGTTCACATAATCTAGTCTCAATTGCTAGTTTAGGCGCAGCTCAGGGCACCAAAACTGGGAGTGTAGGTTTTTGAAGGGTCGGGTGTCTCCAAGAACAGTCAGAGCACCCGGGTTGGAGCCCAGAGAAGATGGTGCAAATACCCTGTAAATGTGCATCTTTGTGTCTACACGTACAGACGTAAATGGAGTTGAAATGAAATCTGAGAGTGTATTATTTTCCATATACTGTCCATGTGTGGGTTTTCTTTGTTCCAAATAGTTTTGTTTTTTAAAACCGAATTACACCGCAGCGGCTCCTTATCTAGTGCTGTGTTCCATGCGCTGCGACTTCAGTGGGTTTTTTTAATTACACTGAAATACTGATAGCGTGACTCAGTTTAGCCACTTATCCGAACAGCCTGGGCCTGACTTCTCTGGGCTCCACTTAACTTAATCCAGAGCTTTTTGCTTAGGGTCTGGTGTGTCCAGTTGACCAAAGGATTTGTGTGGCCTTTGCAGGAGAGTAGGACGCCGGATTAATAAAACCCGTCTTCTCTCAGACTAGTTTAATATTTAGTAAACCAGCCAGCCTAAGACAACAGATAAATAAAGCTGTTTTTCCTTTGTATGGTGCCGTGTTGGAGAAGAAGGGCTGGGCAGCGTAGCTTTCCAACGCCTGTCAGCTCTGGTGGGGTCGGTTCGGCTAGGCTCTGGGTACAAACAGTTCTTGGGGAATAAACACACAGAAGCTCTGCTCAGGCTTTTGGTCGCAGGAATTTTGGTTGTATGTCAGCCAGGAAGTGAGGAAATCAAAAGTACAGCAGGGTTCATGAAATCCTCTCTTTTCAGTCCCTGAGGAGGAAAACAGAATGTACATGAGAAAAACATCAATTAACTATTGGGTTGCTACTGAAGCAAATCCCAGATTTGTGAAATTCACAGTGGCCTAAAATGTTAGTAAAATGGAAATCAATTTATTTTTTACTTCTCTCTACAAAGGATCCTTGCATCAACAACCTAAGAATACCTAACATACATATAATTGGAAATATGTGCTTGTTTAAGTGATCCAGCTGAGTGTCTTTCATGTTAATAGAATTACTCCATGAATGAATTTACTCACATATGGAAATGCCTGTTCCTATTCTGACTGAAAATGAACATTTACTTTTAGCAGAAAAATAAGTATCTGCACAAGTGAGACTATTTTGCAAGGTCATTATTAAGACAGAAGCATATGACACAGATTTGGATGAGGATAACTGCAGAATATTCGTGCTCGTGTTCTTTCATCCTTGGGAAGATACCTTGTTGTACATGAGAAATTTTTATATAGGGAGGGTGGTTTAAGTCAAAATTGTCTTGAAAAATCAATGTTCCTTTTAGTGTTTCTATATTGATACAGCAAATAAAACTTAAAGAATGGCAGGGAACACGTGGAACACTCTGTCACATAATATATGAAACATCTTGTTTCCAGTTGCACTGCGTGTCAGCTTAGAAGTGTTAATGAGAAAAGTGCGATAGTGAATTTATTTGACCCTCAGGTTGACTTTCTTGAAGTGACTTTGTCTTAGATTGGTTAAAAACCTACAAGTATAGGAAGTTTCTGGCAGTGAACTTTTAAAGGGGGCTAGAGATGGTTATTTTAGACAATCACAGTAGCTGATGTATCATCACAAATATTGATAGTCTGCTGCTTGCTAAAAATGAAAATCAGGGCTCCATTTCTTTTCCCCTTTCAGTTATCAGAACACATTTTTGTCGAGTCAGCTTTAAAGTACAATGTCTCTAGGGATGTCTGTCGTGTTTAAATATTACGTCAAGGACAGGAGAATGTAGGCAGGGATTACAGCAGTGCTTTGCTTTTCTACTGGTGGTTTAGATCCATTTGTCTCAGTTTATTGGCAAATCATGACGTCTGTCGTGTATACAGATATTTTTATCACGACTGTTTCAATTTTTCCTCCCCAAACAATATTTACTTAGCAATTATCGAAGAAGTCCTGCACAAAGGTGTTGGTGTGGGTATGTAGACTTGCTCAGACATCAGTGGAAGTGAAGCGGCTGAAGGAAGAGACAAGCGGTTTCCTGTTGATCTCCTCTCCTTTCTCATTCATCCTTGGCCATCCCATTGTGCTTTTCCCAGCCCAGCCAGGGGCTCCTTCCCCCAAGAGTAGGTGAGAAGTGCTTTGAAGACAAAGGTGTCTTGGAATAAATAGCTGGAGGAAAGAGCAGCTGATGAGTTGCGTTGCTTTCAAAGCAAAGATGGTGTTGCCGGTGAAGACCCAACAGCCTCTGTGTAGCACAGCGCTGACTTGAACATTTGAAACCACTGCTTGTGTTCTTAAAATCACTCACGGGCTTAAATACCTTTTTTTGAATTAGAATCAAAACCAAGAGCTGGGAGCGATGGAGAAAAGGCTGGGAAGAGGTTAGTTAGTGAAATTAGTGAAACGGCAAGGGGATGCGAGACGCCACCTCGAGACGGGACTGGAAGTTGGTTGGCAAGTCATCAGTGCCGTCACCCAGCTAACCAACGTTTTATCATCCCCTCTGCCCCCGCTCTAGGATTTCTGTCCCTGAGTCATGGCAGACAGAAGACCAGAGAAGGCATGTGAACAAGCATGTGAATCCCTTAAGCGGCAGGATTATGAAGTGGCGGTGAAGCATTGCACAGACGCTCTGCTCGCCCTCAGCCACTGCCCCCCCGCTCACCTCCCGGAACCTTGCCAGGCGCAGGTCGACCGCATCAAAATCGAGACTCTTCTGTATAGAATTGCTTCCTTTTTACAACTTGTGAGTGTCACTCTTTAATAGTATCTAGTGAACTGGGAAGAGCGATCAAATACCTCGTAGTGGCAAGATGGAAGTCAAATTTGGAGTTTTTCCTGTGCTTGACGTGTTGGTTTGCCACCGAATCCCTCTTGCTAAAGCGTATATGAGGCTTCTGTCTTGTAGTTTTTCGTCATCTGTTTATTTGTCAGGATTGGGATCTGAATTGGGTCTGCATCACAGTTCTCGAAAAGAACGAAAAAGATACTTCATAATAAAAAACAATTAAAAAATATATTCCAGGAAGGCAAAATATCTGTTTTTAGGATATTACGTTTGTACAGTGATGCTGAGTTACATACCAAATTACCTTATCTTTAAAGAGCACGAAATTCAGGTTGCAAATCGAAACACTCAAAAAATGAAGTGAAGAAATGCTGGAATTCGGGTAGTTGATTCACACCTAATTCAGCTCCATTTGGACAGGCCTAAGATTCAGCTTTTAATACTTGCTCATGTACCAGTTTTCCATTGCTAGGCTAGAGCACAGCTGGTGAAAGATGTCACTTTTAGGCTCTGGCAGATTTCTGACGGAAATGTGAAAACTGGGGTCTTTGTAAAGGTGTGTAAATGCTGAATTGTAGACGATTCTATTGCCAAATTTGTGTCCCTCCTTGAAAGCAGCAGAGACCTCCAGTTCCTTACAGGAAAGGACATTACAGTGCTTAAGAATAAACCTACAACCTGCTTGATTAACCTACATTTTTCCATACCTTTCTGTTCTAGAAGTGTTATGTCAGATTTACAGGGGCGTTGTCCACCCCAAATCTCCATGTATTGGGTAGAAACAGTTTCATCCCCAGTGGAAAAGGTTTGGCCAAGTTCTCAGGCCTTGTGGGGCAGCTTGAAGATAAATCTTGCCCATCTGATTAGGGAACATTTTAAAGCATTCTTTAAATAAAGAGCTGAATTGGACTATTCAGAGTGCAAAACAAGAACTGGGAAACTTAATTGAAGATGTGATCTATCTTATGGCTCCTCAGGGGAAGATGTTCTGAAATAGCTTATATATATATATTTTATTAGTGGAAGTTGTGTTAGTACAGACTTGACTTCTCAAAATGATTTACATAGGCCAATAAGTGGGTAGATGTTTAGAAGTATTGAATACATTCCTGACCTGATGCTTTTGAGAATCCTGTGAGGCACCTAGCAGGTGTTCATCATAGTGAAAATAATGGCAGGAAGTCTTCAGGGGCTTGTAATCAAAACCTTCCTGTTGAAGACTTGGATTAAATAGATACTTGAAGGTTTATAAGCTAAAAAAAAACAAATCCGAATTTTCCTTCTTGTTTCACTAAAGCAGTAAAGCTAAATCTATTAACCTTGCACATTTCAACAGCACCAAGTTGTATTGTTTCCCGTGTGTTGTGAGCCACCTACATACGTATACACATACCTTTGCCTTTTCATGTTTCTCTTCTAAAATGTCCATTTGCTGAGCACTTGAGGAAAAGTCAACATTCTAAGAATGAGTTCTATGATATTTGACGTGTGACTGATGTTCTTTACGTGTTCCACCCAGGAAAAGACGAGGTAATGGGTTCTTGAACTTGTAACTCAAGCATGTAGGTGTTTGTGCTCACCGGAATAATGCTATTTTTAAACTTTTCATGTTTTACCTTTCAGAAAAAGTATGGGCAAGCAGATGAAGACTGTAGGCATGGTATGCTCATTTCTTTGTTTCATTACGTAATATTATTAATTGCAGTCAGTTGTCTGAATTTTCAAAAGTGATGCCCAGATTTCTTAGTTTGCTGGCAATGTTTGGTTTTTTCCTAGTGAAGATTACATATCTGCTTTATAATACTTATTTCTGCTTCTTTTTTTTTTGATTATTTTTTGAGCTATCTCACTGTTTTGTGACCGTTGTTCCGTACCAGGACTGGAATGCATGTCTTTGGCGCAGTGCTGTTTGGTTAATAGAAAGTTTGGTACCCAAATGTCGGGTGAATTGATCGCGTTAGGAACCTTGTGAAGATACAGACACCTGATCTTTCCCTTTTCCTTCATTGTGGATATTTTGGTTTGCATTTGGGGACTTAGAGAAAATCCAGATGATGTACTTGTATTTATTCCTATTTGTTAAAGCTTCTGAATGTGCGTGTGTCACGGGGAAGTTGAGCCTTTCATGTTTCGCTGCCTTGTTGGGTTGAGGTATTTTTAAAGGCATTCACCATCCCCGCTAATGTTCTGTTATTCACGTATAATGCAAGTGATTCAAAACCCACTGAGAACTCTGCTGAGTTCGATGGGTGCTGGATTGGAGTTGATCACTTAGATTTGGCAGGAGAAGGTGGGTAGATCCCCCCTTTCTGTTTTTACCTCCTCAGCTACTCTTGAACTTTAAAGGAGATTTTCTCAAAGCACAGTTTAGTCACACAGACCATGATATACTATTCCGAAATTCCTCTGCTAGCAAAGATAACCTTTAAATTGTTCCTCTCTGGATTTGGGTGGTGTTGCTTTTATCTTCATTGATACTCAAGTCATAGTGTGGGGAACTGTGGGATCCACAGCCCGTTTGGGAAGGTCCACAAGAACATAACTAAGAGATGTAAAGTTGCTTTCTATAGGTGTAAAATTAAAGTTTTCCACGGCTGAACGTTGCTTGATCAGTACCATTCTTAAAATAGTCTGGATTTTTCTTTTAGAGCTGCTGCTTTTAACTGTTGATATATGGCAAGGGTGTAATATTCTGACTAACCTCACAGTTATCTTTGAGTAAAAACAAGAGAGAGACATAAGGAGAGATGAATGATGGTTAAAGGAGGTAGGAGGGAGGATGCTGTGTGGTTCGTGGTGAGGCGATGGGTGACATTCATCTCTGAAGCTGTTCCTGGCGTGTATGTCACTTGTCAGAATCTCTCGCTGGCCGGGTATAGAAGTGACCGGAACACAAGCACTGCTCTCTGCTCTTTTGTAAATTAAGTAGAGAAAACAGCTTTCAAATATGTATTCATAACAAAGAAATAGCATCCAGTTTAATGTTAATTTCCTTAATTCATGCCAGCGTGTCCTGCAAATATTTTTTCTAGATCTGAATCTGAGGACGTTTTCCAACCTACTAAAGCCATATTTCTGGATATAAAAATGGCGTGTGTATAGATGGATTTGTATACACACGTCGTATTTTTATGAATGGTTCCTTTTGGTGTGCGGTTATCAATTGCAGCTCAGCTTCTGATAGTTTAGAGTATCCGCATTTGTCATCCTAAAAGGTCTTAGTTTTATGCTTGAAATATCCTTGGGAGGAAACAACCTTCGCGTGGACTCCTGACACTCACCCTTCCTTCACACTCACTATATATTTTAGAATAGACAAAGTTTTCTCCAGGCTGCTGTTCTGTCTTTTTACAAGACTTGACATGTTGCATTCCTACGACAGTTTTATTTTAACTGGAATGATAAGTACATTTTGGAATAGCTGCAGAAATAAACCTGCTGCTGCTGCTTGCGCTGTTACAAGGAACGATGATAACTTAGAACCTTTAACAAAAGATGCTGGTTAATGCGCTGTAACCTTTATATGCAACTGTATGTTTTAGCTTGGTAATACTGTGCAGTTAATGCCATGAAAGATCAGAATTGGACATCTAATCGTGGAGGTTAAAACAGCACACTGGCAGACGTGTTAAAGCTATTCCTGGCGTTGCTGCTTCTAATTTGGGAAGTCAGCTCTATTTATGGACCTGTGGTCAGTATCATCAGAGTGGTGAATTCAGACTAATCTTTGAGGCATTTTATAAACAGAATTTAGTCACCATTTCATTTTGAAGAGGTGTCTAGTTGTTTTCATGTAACCATTTCATTTTGAAGAGGTGTCTAGTTGTTTTCATGTAACCATTTCATTTTGAAGAGGTGTCTAGTTGTTTTCATGTAAATGTGCGGGACTATTATTATTTTTCTATAGTCTTTCGTGCCATTTCTGTTAGCCATGTGAACATCTGTTGAGTGAGAGGTTTAGATTTATTATTCCGAAATGTAATCCCGAAGTTGTGGTGAATGTAAAGTTCCCGTTGGCACTAACAGGAGCTGTTTGCGTCTGCATGAGTAGCAGTATAAACACAGATGTGGATGTTGCCTGCAATGACAGTAATATATATTATAATTCCTTAATTTTAAACTGTCCAGTCTTCTTTTCGACTTGAATGCGTAGCTTGCTAGCTTTTTAGTCACTCTGGCGTTTTGTTTTCTGGATAAGTAATATATATGATTAAGTGTTATTTCTGCTTGTGTGAAGCACATCTATATCGTGAAATCAATGCTTTCACTCTTGGAAGTGTCAATGCCAGTGTCTGTTTGACCAGCGACCTGATCCAGCGCTAGAAAGCATTAGGAAAGTTTTCTGTTACCCGGAGCCTGTAAATTCCTGGCCTCAAACAATCGTTCCTATATCCTGCACTTTACAGCGTAAGTGAATAAAAGCCCTTTTAAAGCCGCAGGAGCTGAGCACGAGGAGGTTCAGCTATATTTGGAAACGCCAGGGCTGCCTTTCTGCGGGCATGAATGGATCTTCCTGAGCATGTTTGTGTTACCGGGAGCTTGTTGGTTGCTGTGGGTTTTTTTTTCCCCTTTCTGTGAAGAGGAGGCCCTTTGTGTCTATGTCGGATATTTGAATTTACCCTTCCCATGTTTAATTTTTAGCATGTAAACATTACAACCTTTTTTGAGCTCATGCACAGCATTTCTTAGATGATGGGAGACAAGTTAACACTACACGAGAGCAAGTCATAACTCCCTTCCATCCAAGGCTTGTCTTCCCAAGAAGCCATGGATCCACCCCAGCTTTCAGACTTGATTTTCCTGTTCAAAGTGATGGAAAACTGGCTCTAATTGATGTAGCTGTGTGTTGAGGTGAAGCTCATGGCTGCTGGTTTGTGTTGCAGTGCTGGGAGAGGGGCTGGCCCAGGGCGATGGATCTTTCCGTGCCGTGCTCTGCTGCTTGCATCTTAACGGGAAGCTGCAAATTGTGTCTAATGTTCTTTCCAAATCACTGATGGGTGAATCACTGGTAAGTGGGTTTCCTGCAATCTCTATACCTTAAAAAGCAGTTTTGCATTTCCTTTTTTTAGAATGTGAACTTCCGAACGTATAACTGGCAGGTTGCAACAAGAATGATTTGTATGGAAAAGACATATGTATACAGGCACACGTATATAATCAGGCTATTGACTTAGGTTGTTGCATTGCCACTGTTTCAGAATTGTTACGATTTGGGGATGTTTTTCTCATTGGATCTGAATCTTCAGGGAATGTGAAAGAATTTGCATATTCATCTAATTGAATAGAATAATGGAAATCTCAAACTTCTGCTTACTTTTTGTATGCGCTTCAGGAAGTTTAACCATTAAAACAGAAACATTTTCATAGGACTTTTAAATAACTGCCCCATGATAAGTTTTAAGACACCATGAAAAGATTTTCAGGGGTGAAAAAAAAGCCTTGCAAAGCTTTGCAAGGTGTGAGTTCAGAGTTCTATTTTACCTATGAACTGTCAAAACATGTAAAGATGCTTTTAACCCCTTGCATATAAGTATTAATAACTGTTCTGACTCATATGTGACTACTCATATGGGGAAAATTAAGGACATATATATCTCCAAAGCATAGTGTCCTTTTGATTGCTGTAATCTAGATTAAATAGCATGCAATTCATCACCCCGAACTGCTGGTGATGCTAAAGCCAGAACTGTGGTCGTAACACAGAGCAGAGCAGCTCTGGTCAACCCGGGAGGAACGTGGAGGTGCCATCAGAGGCTGTTGCGGGAGAGCCTGGTACCTGGAAATTGGATCATGGCTCCGATATCTTAGTGCTTAACTTAATCAGTGGCTCGTTTTGGTTTGTCTGTCTGGTCCATATCCTGAGTTCCCTTCACCACCCCCCCGCCACTGGCTATTTTTACATAAAGAAAAGGTTTTGCTCTTTGTTTAGCTGGCGTTTTCTAATGAGGAAAATTAAAAAAGAAAAAGGTTTCATTGAAAAAATCCTGATAAGGTCAAAGGAAACGTCCTTTCAGAAAAAAATGAGTGAAACAGCCAATAGCTCCTTATGGCAGGAAATATACAGTGCCCTTGTTTTGAGCTATTGTAGTGCAGATAAAGGTAGTTTCATAGATAATTCCCAAGTGTTTTCCCAAAGCAGGATTTAAAAGGGTTTTACAAGCTTTAAGTTGTTAGACACAGTTGTTTTCAGTAGGAATATTAAAACCAACAACTGATTTATTGACTTCTGCCATTGTCTGAGAGGGGAAATGAAACCAAGTTTTAGAATGAATTTTTTGGAGAGTTGGAATCCACTCAGTTTCTTCCCCAGTGAATTAAGACAATGATTCTGGGTAAATTTTAATGCTCTAATATGTTTAGGCTCAACAGGTTCAATTTGCAGCCTTTCTGCTGAAGAGTGAAAAATCAGTTTGAAAAAAGCTTAAATGTGGATATTCTTGAGCGCTTAAGTTTTCAGCAGAGAGAGTAATTGCTGCTGCTGCTCAGTAGCACAGGCAGAATGGGGAGAAGTCTAACAGATGTAGTAGCGCTTAATTAAATTTCTGCGAGAGATTATTGAAATAAAAACCACAGGTCTGGCGTGCTTTAATCAAAGTTTTGGCTTGCCTGAGTGTGAAATGGTTACACTGAGCTATATTCCAGATCAATTCAATTTTGAAAGATTTTTATTTAAGAATCATAGGATCACAGAATGTCAGGGGTTGAAGGGCCCTGGAAAGCTCATCCAGTGCAGTCTCCCCCGGAGCAGGAACACCCAGCTGAGGTTCCACAGGAAGGTGTCCAGGCGGGTTTGAATGTCTGCAGAGAAGGAGACTCCACAACCTCCCTGGGCAGCCTGGGCCAGGCTCTGCCACCCTCACCAGGAACAAGTTCTCAAATTTAAGTGGAACCTCTTGTGTTCCAGTTTGAACCCATTACCCCTTGTCCTATCATTGGTTGTCACCGAGAAGAGCCTGGCTCCATCCTCCTGACACTCACCCTTTAGATATCTGTAACCATGAATGAGGTCACCCCTCAGTCTCCTCTTCTCCAGCTCCAGAGCCCCAGCTCCCTCAGCCTTTCCTCACACGGGAGATGCTCCACTCCCTTCAGCATCTTGGTGGCTGCGCTGGACTCTCTCCAGCAGTTCCCTGTCCTTCTGGAACTGAGGGGCCACAACTGGACACAATATTCCAGGTGTGGTCTCCCCAGGGCAGAGCAGAGGGGCAGGAGAACCTCTCTGACCTACTGACCACCCCCTTCTAACCCACCCCAGGTACCGTTGGCCTTCCTGGCCACAAGGGCCCAGTGCTGGCTCATGGTCACCCTGCTGTCTCCCACATTGTCCTGTATTGAGACTTGCTGTAGGTCCAGTGCTGGTTTTGGGCAGCGTAATATGCCCTTTTTCACCATAATATTTGCTCAGTGTTACGTAGTACCTCATTTAAAATCATGCACTGTAAGTGAAACTCATTTTTCCTTCTTGCCCTTCTCCTTGGTGCTGTTGCAGGGGGAAATGAACTTTATTGCTGTGGTTTAATGCAGGTGAAGGTTTATGTGTTTGATGTATTAATGTTCTTTCTCCCCCCAGAACGGGATGGTAACTAAAGATCTGACACGACTGAAAACACTTCTTGCTGAAACAGAGGTAATAATGAGCACAGTATTGGGGAAATAACGAGCAGGTTTTGTGTGTCCCGGGAGGTCTGGGCTCACTATGAACAAACTGCTTCAAACATCGTTGTTTCCGCTGGTCCATCGCTTTTTCCCACCTTTCATCGCAACCTTGCCTGATGTATGAGAAAATAGAAAAAGGTGCTAATAGGTTGTTGACTCTCTTGAAGGATTCAAAGCATTTAGATCTTTTATTTATTAATTTATTGATTGGATTTTTCTCAGTAATCATTCTGAAGTAATAAACGTGACTTAAGATATTGGTCAACAAATATAAATGCCCTCTCAGTCACCTTTTCTTGCGTATGAAGTTAATACGTCACGTCTATTGATTGAATTACCACTTCTTTTGTCTTCGTATGCGTTGTTGTTGATTGGGGCTTGATTTTTAGTGTAGATTCAAAGCTGAAAGACACTTCAGTATAGTTCAGGCTTTTGGCCTTTCAGAAACCTTACTGCAGTCCACAGTGAAATGAACACAGGGTAGAATTTGGCCTTGTAAAATCTCTCAAATTTTCTTCTAACAACGAGTGGACTCAGCGTTCCTGTCAGAATTCCTTTGATCAACGGCTGCAATCCGGTTGTTCGGTTAATATGAAATTCATGTTTGTGACTGGAAGTGATTTCAGACTCCTGATTAATATTTTTGTATTTGTTGTTGTAAAACACATTTTGACAGCAAAGAAGTTCTCGGTGAAATTGTTTTGCGCTCCCTTATAACTGTTGGTTTTTTATATAATTGTAGGCAGCTGGTAAAGTACCATCGGGATATCATGTAGAAGATTTAGAGGAAGGTACGTAACTCTTCTTCATTTTGCGGTGGGAAGATGTGGATTCTGCTGAATGCTCAGCACTGCGTTGTGGTCAAAAAGCAAAAAATGGGCATGACCGTGGTGATGAGCCCCGAGGACCAAGGTGGAATTATCTCATCACTCACTGGCTTTGGAGGTGGAAATTTCTATTTATTGGTCAAAGTGCTTTATCAGAACCTACTCCATTCTGTAAGCTGCTTGAAACTTGCCCTTTAGACCGTTGTTTTAAATGAATTTGTTAGGGATTGAAGATTAATTTTTGATGGAGAATTTTGCTTGTGTACAAATGCACTTTGGGTTGATGTTTAAAGATAAGGTTCTCTGGACCGTTAGTACCCAACTCAAAAATACTTGGTGATTAGAAAGTAACGTAGGTTTTGACTCCTCCGCAGGGTCCCGGGACGGTTGGCAGTTCCGCCCCCCGCCCCGGGGAGTCACGAGCAGTGAAGAATACACGCTATGTAAAAGGTAAAGTTATTGCTTTATATCACCGTTCTCTGAGGGATCATAGCGTATCCTCTCTTATTTAACTGCTGACAGAACAATTAAGAGGTCAGGAAAACGAACGTACTTGTTACAACGGGAGGTGATTTGCTCACAGATTTTTGGAAGGATCAGTTTATCTGGAAGCACTTCAGCTTATAAAAGGGAATCACTAGCTCCATTTTCATAGGAGGGTGGTTTGAAGATCATTTTTCTAGTGACAGGTACATACATAGGTGTCCATGTGAAATTCAAATATAGTTATGTTGACAGAGTTGTTATAAACTTAATATCTTGAGAGAGATCAGCCTGCCTGTTTTTATTTATAATAAATGTGATGCTTACATTTGCTCTTTACAGTCTGCTTATGCAAAACAAACACATCAGCCTGGTGTTTATTCTGTGTATCCAATACTTTCTCAATACCTTCAGAATATACCCTTCTTCCCATTTTATTCTTCATTTTGTCATCTATATAAGTGCTTCAGTTTTGAAGAGAGAAAGGCACAGCTACTACCTTGCTTTATGATTTTAATACAAAGTTTAAATATAAAAAATAGTTCTCAAGTTATACAGGCATTTGCTCAGATTTGCAATAAAGTCTGAAAACTAGAATGTTTGGAGTATCATTGATTTTGATGCATTAGCACATGACATTAAATGAAAAATGTGCTTAAACAAATCCTTAACCTCTGCAGAAGTAGCTCCTTTTAGACCCATAGACCCTTTACGAAGAAGGGGATTAATCCTTTGCCTTGCGAGGTGATTTCTGTGGAGTGTATTTAGTAGAAAGGACCATGCGATGTCACTGTTGCTTCAGGAAGAAGTGCTGGATGAGTCTTCATCAGCTCCTACCATAACTAAGGGAGGAAGTTTGCTATATCGTCTTTTTGACCCCATTTACAGTGTTTTATTCATATTAATACAGTGCCTAGTTGTTTCAGGGTTAATCCACGAACTAATTGTGTTAATTGCTGTGAAAACACTTGATTCTTCTTTGACGCTGGAAATTTCTTAAGAGGACTTATGTCCCCCTTTGTTTCAAAGAAGGTTGATAGACTGTTCTGCACCTTGCAGTAAGAAAGGCTGCTGCCTGTCTTATGAAATGCTGTGCAGCTGTATATATGTCCAAATTAGTTCACGTGGACTAAAGTGCCTTTAGTTCTGTGTGAGAGACTTAAAAGAATGTCCTTCTGGCTTTCAAAGTAAAGTTTTGATGAGTTTCTTTTTCTAATTGGACACGGAGAAGTTGAAGGCACAATGGTTTTTCCTGTTCCTTGTAGATTTTTGGAGCAAGGGATCTGCAGGTACGGCGCACAGTGTACTTCAGCGCACTCCCAGGAGGAGCTGACGGAATGGCAGAAACGCTACGCCTCCCGCCTCATCCGGCTGAAACAGCAGAAGGAAAACAAACAGTGTTCGGGCAGTTATATGGAAACCTTGATTGAGAAATGGATGAACTCGTTATCTCCTGAGAAAGTGGTAAAGAAAATACACTACTTCCCTATGTGTTTGTATTTAAAGCCAACAGATGAGCCTGATTTTGGCCCTTACTATTAGAGCTGGTCGAATTACTCCTTACCAAGAAGTGGTCCAACCAGTTTGCTCCCCTTCCATCCTGCCCTGTGTCTTCTTGCAAAGATACCAGAGACTTGGGCTGATTTCTGCAAATGTACTCATTATTTTCAGGAATTCTGCAGTTTGTGAATCACAGCTTGTGTGTTAATCTCAGTTCGTTCGTTTTGCATATTTACTGTTCCCAGTGCAGGAGGGGTCAGCCGAGTCCCATGTTCCTGTTCCTTGACTAGGTGGCAGCACTTTTTAAACTGCAGAACAATAAATGGTGAAGCTTTCATGACTTAGTGGGGAATACTCTTGTTTGTGCATGGCTCCTTTTCTTTGTATGAAGAACAACCAATCCCCTCAATGTTCAAAAAAGTTTTAATACCGCAGGGGTACGGACGTGATCAAAATTAGCAGCTCTTTGGAATTCCAGATAATGTTTTTTTATGGCATTTGACCAACTTTACTTACTACTGACCCTAAGGAGCTTTTGGTCCATCTATTGTTTGTTAAAATCTGGAGGAGTGGACTCTCTGCAAAACGCATTAATGAGTAGAAAGCCTGATTGTAGTTTCCTGGTGTCTCTAATGGTCTCATTGCCATCAGTGGGGTCTGGGGTCCCTGGAAATGCTGTCTTTGGGCCTCGTTCTGTCAGGTTCTTCTTTCCAAGTGAAATCATATTCTACTTCAAACATTTACAATTAGGTTGGTTTTTGAAAATCAAGGCCTGTGGTTAATTGTCCTGCAATGATTACGTTCTTTGATCTCGTAGATTGCCTTCTTGTGTCTCAGAACTAGCACGTATTTTCATTAATTCTTACACAGGACTTAGATCAATCCTGCACGGTCTCGCAAACCATTGTTTCCACTTCCTGTTTAAAAAATACTCCCTTTTCCTGAACGTTTTTATTTGGATACTATTTGTGGAAGTTTAATGCTAACTTCTTTTTCTTTTTATCTAGCTTAGTGAATGTGTAGAAGGAGTGAGAGTAGAACATAACCCTGAGCTATCGGTAACTGTCACCACCAAAAAGTCTCATCAGACATGGACGTTTGCTCTCACTTGCAAGGTAGGACTACTTATCTTTTGAAAGTGAGTCAGTAAGAGCTAGAATGCAGCCCATAACCTTTGCCACTAAGATTTCAATTGCATAATTCCTCTTAAAATAGATAGGCTTCCTCGCATCATCCCCTCTCTGTTCCCAGCAGCTCTGGTGATTCTGTATCAACTGCCCAGATTTCTGGAAAGCGAGCAGGACTTGTACCTGCCTTGTGAAGCTGAGAGTTCTTATAAGCTCTTATCTGATTGCAAGTGAAGATATTCCTGATATAATTTCAATTTTCAGTCATTTCAACCTTTGCATTTCTTTTATAGCCTGCAAGAATGCTGTATCGAGTGGCATTGCTTTATGATGCCCATCGTCCGCATTTTAGTATCGTTGCAATATCTGCTGGAGACAGCACTACCCAGGTATCACAAGAAGTTCCAGAAAACTGTCAGGAATGGATAGGAGGAAAGATGGTCCAGAACGGACTAGATCACTATGTATACAAAGTCAGTATAGCCTTTAACACAGAAATCTTTGGAACTTTTCGCCAAACTGTTGTGTTTGATTTTGGATTAGAACCAGTCCTCATGCAACGAGTAATGATTGATGCTGCTTCAACTGAAGGTAATGTATTAACGTTTTTCTTTGGAATAGTGGAAATCTTTCATGCTCTTTCCTTTTCACATTTCTGGGCAGAACAACTTGTGTGTTAACAGCTAGTGAACGTCTTTTACTGTATGGTATGTTCGTCATGTATACGAGTATAAATAGTGGATGGAAGCTTCAGATGGTCAAAATAATTGGATGGTCAAAATAATTGGAGTATGACTGTTATTCTGTGTTGGGGCATGGCTCCTAAATCTTATCAAAACACTAGGAATTTCTAGTTTAGTATGTGTCTGAAGGCAGCACTGGAAGTGGAAGGATGCTTATGTTTTTATAATCGTTCATGTATTGATGAAAATGTTCAACATGTAGAAGAAGGTCAGTAGAGAGATGAAGTGTTTCTGTATAAGAATACACCTGGGAATTCATTAATGAATTAAAACAGACTATATGAGAAGTTTGTGTGTGTTTGTTTTTTCCCTTGCAATATCTGACTAGGGTTGTCAAAGGCAGGAGGCAAAGCATAGGCTTGTAGCTCAATAAATTGCTGTTGACATGAATTTTGAACACGTGAAGAAAGTGTAGCTGTGTTTTTATGTGTTCCAGTAAAAACCAAACAACTACATGTTGCTGTAAAGCTTGTATTTGGTTTATGAAATTGATCTGTGCCTCTCAGTTCAAACCCGAAATAGCTCCATTATCAGAAATGTGTCAGCAAATGGGAAGATGTTTGAAGAAGTGCCAGAGAGAAGGAAGCACTCTGATTTATGGTAAAAGATTATGAGGGCTGAATATAGGTCACTGTGTCACTTGGCAGCAAACAAAGGGGTGGGATAGAGTATGGTAATTTGTTATGAAAATCTGATACAGACACCAAAGAAACAGAATTGTAGCACTGGGATGTAAACAGGAAGAAGAAGAGAAAGGAAAAAGAAGGAAAAAAGATGAAACTAAGAGAACAGCAGTTTTCTATTCCTGGCCTTTATCTTCGTAGGTTAATATTTGCAACATTAACAAAAAGCAACTGCAAATAGCAAATACCAAAGATCATGAACTGATCTTTCCAGATGACTCAAGTACTCGTAGCCAAGAGCAGGAGGACTGTACGAGTTGGAAGGTCTCTTGAATCGGAGAATATTGCATTGCGAGCCAGAAACTGTGCGTAGTGGGAAGGCTGTGGGCTTTTCAGGAGCTGTGAAATGATCCCCACGGAACAATGTGGGGAATCACAGCTTCTGAAGATGTTCAGTTTGTGTTGAATGGGTGTAAACCTGTTTAAGATCAAGAAGACCATAACTTATTTGCAAAGTCAGAGTTGCTGTCAAACCAATCTATGGTCTTGTTGGCTTAAACCACCAACTAAGCCAAGCGATACAAGAAACAGGGAGTTCAGATCCACGTGGAAGCACTGGATGAATTGAGGTAGCAGTCTCTGGCATGAGTTACTGGTATTTCCTTTGCACATGTTGCTTGTCTGTGTTCTACTTCTGGTCTACATGGATTGGGATCTCACGGAAGTGCTTTTCCAACAGAAAGCTGCCCGATGTCTCTATATTTGCATGTGATTCAGGGCCCTGTCTAGGGTTCTAGGCAGGAAAGAAAGGTCAGCATTAAAATATTGTAATGGAGGAGCCTCTCTTATATATTGAGAAATCTTAATTTGTTATGGAAAAAGAGAACTAAGAGAAGTTTCTATGCACTGCATGTGCAACCTGTGCCAGGACTGGTTCAGTCAGGCCTCTCTAGTCCTGGGAATTGTCTTCCCAGCAAACAAGGACTTAATCCCAGCATAACTCCTGAGTTTTTGTGATCTGAGGTATGGTTAGATACCAGCAAAAGCTTCATCTGTGGTGAGATGATTTCAAACACAGAAACCACACAAACACAGATTTTTTTTCTTGCCATACAATTGCAGCTTGTAACACGGTTCAGGCTTGAGGTAGATATTTGACTTTGTCTTAGTGAACATGTACTGATGAGATTAGCGAGCAAAACAAGCTGTGTTCCTGTAGTCATAGCCAAGCTGAACCAAGGTTTCTTCTGCTGAAAAGCTGTTTTTCTGCTATTTAGAATAAAGGCAGTCAAGATGATGTCAAGCATTTGACTTGAATTTGAAACTGTCTTTTTCACACATTTCCCAGCGTTGGTGTGATATCCTGGATACCTATCTTAAATCTTCCTCAGAGATAATACATTAAGATATCATCGCTTCCCTATAAATGCCAAATACTTTCAGCTCTGCAATTTAGCTGCAGTTCTGTTGGCTGAGGCACTGTTGTCATAGTGGTTTTGTGGTGCTAATGGCTCCAGACAGTGCTTGGCCTTCAGTATCTCATTTAAGCTACGTGGTCCCTGAAATTGGGGTATACTGAAAAATCAATTTCCTTTTCATTTTCTAACTTTATATCATGTTAGTTTACATGAGGTTGTGCCTGGCAACTGCTTCTATAATGCAACTCTGCAGAATACACATCTTACTGTATTGCAGAATTTTTTTAAAGCCCTTCACCATGTTGCAAATTTAAGGATTTCTTACCAGCTGGCTTATCAACTTGTGTTTATTACCTTCTTAATTTTATAGTCTATATTTTAAGGTTCTTCCCTACTTGATATTTTTGAAATGAGATGATGTTGCACTTAGGCTTCGAAAGCATATTGTGATGCCAAGGCCTCCAAAGTTGCTTGCAATTATTAAAAGCGCTTTCCTTGTTCATCTGTATTCATTCTATTTGCTATCCATAGAATATTGTGTTTTCTGATATTGTTTCAGAGCCTGCTTATTCTCTGTGTACACCTGAAAAGCAGGGATGGTAGTTACTGGCAGTGAACTTGGTAAAGCTGTTGTAGGCAGAGGAGACTCACCCACATTTAATTGGTTATGTCTAACGGGGTTATTTTAAATGGGGTTTGGGTTTTTTTAAATAAAAACCAGACACATATGGGACTTGAACTTATTTCCTTTCCTGCTTATGTATCTACGTCCAGATCTTGAATACCTGATGCACGCACGGCAACAGCTCCTAACCACAGCTAAGCGTTGGGATTCCACTTCTAAGACTATTGTCGAATTTGAGCCTAATGAAACTACTGAATTGGAGAAGAGCCTTCTTACCAGATACCAAATCCCTCTCTCTGCTGACCAGCTATTCACACAATCTGTCCTGGACAAATCATTGACCAAGACCAACTATCAGTCACGGCTACACGACCTCCTTTATATAGAGGAAATAGCACAGTATAAGGAAGTCAGCAAGTAAGTGATACCTTTATGAAAAACACTTCTTAGGTATTTCTTGCTGTTCTATTAAAATGAGGATGCAACGTTTTTCATTAAAGCTACATGATTAAGATACTCTTCATGTTTCTTGGAAATGAAATTGAATGTGAATCTGGAAATAGTAACTTTTGATAAAGGTCACTGGCGCTCAACAAATGTGATTTACTGATAACTTATTTAAACACAATTGTGTATATCAGTCTATGCTTACAGTTGGAGGCACAAAACAGCTCTTGTACAATGTTTTCTTAACGTCTGGATAATAATTATTTTTGTTTATAGTTTTTTTGCTCTTGATACAAAAAGATATCAAGAATAGGAATCCTATGTTGTTCCTTGGTGAAAGTGAGTTATAGCAAAGTAATATATGAAATCTTTGTATAAAAGACCTTGGGGGAGTGTAAACCACTTTTTTTTCTTGAGACAAAGGTTGAATTGTGGGTGGATCAAAATCTGGTCTCATGAGGATGCAGCAGCTGACTTTATTATATTTATTCTCTAAATAGGCTGAAAACCAGCTTGTGAATAAAAGACAGACAGTATGTCTTTTTTTGCTTGTTTTGTTTTATAGTATCTTTAGGTATGATGTACATTTTACCCAACTGGATTAGCTGCATGAATAGAGTTAGGAAAAATATAAGAGCTTCCTATGGCTTCACCAAGGGGAAGTCGTGCTTGACCAACCTCATTGACTTTTATGAGGACATAACAAGATGGATGGATGATGGCAGAGAGGTGGACGTGATCTACCTTGACTTGAGTGAGGCATTTGACACAGTCTCCCCCAGCATCCTCACAGCTGAACTGAGGGAGTGCGGTCTGGATGAGCGGGGAGTGAGGTGGACTGGGAACTGGCTGAAGGGAAGAAGCCAGAGAGTCGTAGTCAATGGGGCAGAGTCCAGTTGGGGCCTGGATCCAGTGCAGTGCCTCAGGGGTCAGTGCTGGGGCCGGTATTATTCAATATGTTCATCAATGACTTGGATGAGGGAATAAAGTGCACTATCAGCAAGTTTGCTGATGACACCAAGCTGGGAGGAGTGGCTGACACTGACTGGGATTTTGCAGAGCTTAGGAGGAACCATGAGGTTTAGTTTGTTCCATTGGTGTCAGCGTGACTGGATGAACCTGCCAAGCGAGGCTGAGAAATGGATGGAAGAAACAACTGGATTTTTCAAACCTGATCCTTAGGGGATTTTGCAGTTTACCAATTTGCCAGAAGGTGTCAGTTTACTCAACAGAAAATTGCTTGATAATCTCTGATCTTCAGATTCGCTTTAGCACAGCGGGTCCAGTTTAGTCACTTAGAAAGACACGAACTTGCGCCTTGTTTCAGAATGGCAGTAATGTTGTTTTCCAGCACATTCTTATAAATCTGAATTTGTGAATGAGCTGATGCACATTCAGTAGCATAGGGATTCAACTTTATAGAAGTTTTAAGAAAATAAATCAACAGTAGCATGTGATTGTATCTTAGTAATACTGCTGAGCTCTTGGTTACCTGTTAAATGCTTTATATAGTATTTTAACCATCATCTGAATGAGATATGAGTTGGTTTAGTTGTGGGTTTGAGGGATTGCTTTACCTGGAGCTTGTGCAGTAGCGTTTGTGTTGCTGATGAACTGAACAAGTCATGGGCAGTAGGAAAACATCTCTTGCTTTTTAAGGGTGCAGGAATGTGAAATTTAGACCTGACTTAATGCCCATGTTACGTAAAGAAGCAACTACTACCACAAGGGGGCAAACTTGGAGCTTTTGTACAAGACTCATGATTTATGATATGAAAAAATATATATATTTGATTGGTTTGGTACATGTTTAATTGCCAAGCAAGCTAAAATGTTGGTTTTTATTGTTATTGGCTGATGATTATTGATGCTACAGTGCTTAGATAATAAATTAGGTGAAATAAAAAACTATAAGAAGAACAGATCAGATAAACCCAGTGTAAGTATGAAAAGTATTATAAGAAAATGAGATTTTTTTTCCGAGAGTTTTTACTTTGTTTGTGAGAAAAATGGGGTTTTACTTCTTTTCTGTGATTTGTTGCAAATTCAGGAAAAAGCTGCTGCTGAGAACTGAATATTGTTAACGTGACAGACCTTGCCCACCTCTGTTCTTTCTAAAAAAAGATTGAAGCAATCTGTTTAAAAAATGCAACCACTCTAGGAGATGAGCGTGTATTGGTGAGGGGTCAATAGAATGTGCTAGTAAGTCACTTTAATGTGTTATGCATGTGACTTCTAGAAAATGGTCACTATAAAGAACGAATTTGTTGCGTCTCTGATTATGGGAAGAACTCGCTGCTAATAAGAATTCTGTGGATAGAGGGTTTATATGGCTGAGCCTGTGAGGCCGTTCCCTTATTTCCATTAAAATTATCTCATTTTAATGCCTACATTCTGATTTTATTTTGGAGGCATTTTAATCAGTCCCTCTGCATTATAGGTATAATACCATTTACCTGTTAAGATGTAGATTACTGTCTTTGATGTGCAGCTTGGAAGAGATACATGAATTAACTAAGAATCTCCCTCTGTTCTTTGCCTGCATGGCTCTCCTTGAATGCCTGATGGAAGCTTACAAGCTATTTAAACAGACATTTTTAGTCCTTTGGGACATGCACAGCAACTCTAGTTCACCCTAAACTCATTTTGATCCCAGAAAATGTGGGGTTTGATTCTCTCTTGTGCAGGTTCATTTAAGCTCCTTAGACGTCGGTTCTTTTGAGTAGGTGTTTCATGGCTCTAATCTAAAGCAAATGTCCAAACATTTGACAGGGAAGGGCCAGCTTGGCCATACGTGTTTATGGTCTGAAGTTATACATTCAAAATGCAGTGTGAATGCATGAAACTCGTGAATCCCAGAGCGTTTTCCACACTGACTCAGTGCTTTCCCACTCAGGTTCAACATTAAAGTGCAATTGCAGATTGTAGCAAGCTTCATGCTCACCGGTGTTTCTGGAGGTGCAAAATACGCCCAAAACGGACAACTTTTCGGCCGCTTTAAGCTCACCGAAACGCTTTCGGAAGACACTTTGGCTGGACGGCTGGTGATGACCAAAGTCAACGCTGTTTATTTATTGCCTGTCACTAAAGAGAAGTCAGCACAGACCCAAGGAACCAAAGAGAAGGTTTATGAAGCAGCTATCGAGGAGAAAACGAAGGATTATATCTTCTTGAGGGTATCCAGGGAATGCTGCGAGGAGCTGAACCTTCGGGCAGACTGTGAAATGCAGGTGAGTGTGAGCGGGAGCGCTTTTGGATGAGAGTTGTTGGCGTTGTGGCTGGTTTGGCTTCCCCCAAAATAATTGCTTGAAGATATGAAAAGGAGTTTGGTTATTCATCGTCAAACACAGAAAGCAGAGCACAGATTAGTATTTCATATAGGTGAAATCTACCTATGCATGTATGGCTCGTCTTATTTGGAAAAGAAATGAAAATTTTAGAACTGTCACAGAGTAAAAATGCGTTTTAATGAATTTAATTTCAGACAAAATTCTTTGAAGATGATTAGGAACTGCTTGCAGATTTTTGCTTGTGTATCTCATGGTTTTCAGAGTGCGATTTGTAAGCCGTCTCGGACGTTGTTTTTTACATCGCTGGTTCAAATATTACACAAAGCCCTTTCTCTCTCTCTCTGGACTTGCAAAGGGAAGCGTTGTGTTAGTTTTACTTCCCTGCAGGTGGGTGTTTGTGAATAGTTCAGGGGTTTTCTTCCTCCAGACCTACCCCCCCTCGCCTCTCTCGTTCTAAAACTTCTCTCCAGTTTAATCTCTGTGATGTGGCCTCCATCGTTCTGTCCATCAAAGCTGTTCTCACCAGACACCTCAGGAACCTTCTCTTAATTAACTCAAATGAGGGAGTTCTCTATTCCTATGTTTCTGGGAAAAAAATATATAGATGTATATATCTGCTGCTCTTGACATAGCCAGCTAGAACTCAGTCTTTGATAACTGACGTCTTAGATTCTTTATTTTGTGTCTTCCCATTAGTTTTGTATCTTCTCATTCTTTTTGTAATTGTGGATTAGTTTTTAGTAAGGTCTGCTGAGGTTATGAATGGGCCTTGTGCTGCTTTCTGAGCCTGTATCAGAACAGAAGGAATATTGTCCTTCAGTGGAGCGGTCTTCAGCTTACAGTATTTCCTTGGTGATGATGAAGGTTGGTAGATGGAAGGTGGATAAATACTTCTATGATACATATCCCGTGTTTCAGAATGCTGATACTTGCCTCCATGGCTTTCACTCCCCTGACACTTATACCCAAGACAGATAGTTAACTGTCTCTGAGGCATTTGGTCACAAAATGAGGACTTATCACATTTTCGCTGGGGAAAATTGTGTTGGCAGGAAGGTCGTGCTTTTGTTTACTCTGCAGTTAACATCAAATGGGTGAAACAAGACGGTGCGTTAGGTTTAAATGCCTGTAATAGAAGACAAAGCTCAAGTGAAGTTAAAACTCCTCACCCTGTCCCAGTGTGAGTCTCTGTGGACCTTATGAGCGGTCTCGTTACCAAATAGAAATAGCCTCAAATTATGGGCACTGGAATTGACATTTTCACCAAATGGTTAATTCTTCCCGTTGGTTTTATTTTGGGGGAAACATATGCAAGAATCCTAATGTCTTAATTTGACAGGGATAATTGGTCTAGGAAGATGTACGTTATTCTGGCCTCTTGGTTTGTGTTTGTTTTCTTAAAACAATAATTAAACTTAGTAATTGATTCTATCAGAAACTCCACTGGAATGCAAAATGAGCTGGGCCTTCAGGAACTGGTTTGTTTTTCTTTGTCTTAAAAACTTTGTCAGAGGCATCAGATATATTCTGCATTGAAAACTGGGCCCTGAAGTGATTTGTGAAATCATTTGGTGCTTCATACATGTGTCAGTGAACTGGTGCTCAAATCCTTCAAGTGTTACTTAGATTTTAATGATTTCTAATGGTGAGGAAAGTTTTTCTGATTAAGTATTGACTGAAAATTTGGAAGGAGATCCTCAGCTTAGAACGGAGCGTATTATCATTTGGATGTATAGCATTTTTATTAAAGATGCTAGAAATTTTGCAGCTGTCTTCAGTGGTGGTAGTATTCCCTATGTGATTCTTAAACATTGACAAAATTGCTTTGATTTCTGTAGGTTTTGGCTAAATTAGGTGGTTTATTTCCTTTCCTATTTTAATAATTCATCTCAGAAGCTTGCTGATCACTCATTTACCTGTTGTCCTGCCTTAACTCTAATAAATACACAATTCTGCTGCTATTGAGGGCACCGTTCATGAGGGTGGGATGGGATGAACTGGTGCTTTAAACCCTTTTGGCCGCTCTTTTTGGTGACCAAACTAACATGCGACAGTTTTATTTTTGGAGTGATTACTCTGTGTCCTCTTCCCTGAAACTGGCAATGGATTAACTTCCTTTCCCACTGTTTTCTTAGTGTGGAATGTATATTAAAGCAGGTTACATGCCTCTCCTTCACAGATGGCCTCGTTCAGTACTCTGGAACAGCAAATATAACTGTTCAATTCAGTCCAAACTGGATTAAAAACAAAGCAAGTTCCAAGCTGTTAAAGAAAGCGGTGAATGCAGGTAGATAACAGGAGGTATTTCATGCCAGGCTCCTTGCTTGGGAGCTGTTAAAGCATCGCTCGGATGAGCATCAGAGTTCCATTGTTATACTGGCTGGTCCTTGTTAGCCTTGGATCTGCCTGAGGAAAGGTGTTTTTCCTCTCTAGATCAAACCATGGGGGTGGGACCTCGCCATTTGTGCACGAATCTTTTCCAAACATCTGCAGGATGATGTTGGGTGGACAAATCATCAGTGGGTGGAGGTGGGTGGGACAGATCTGGGCAGGAGAGGTGGCTCCGTCACTCGAGATCAGTGTTGAACCCCAGCTTTTGGGGACCAGGGTATGTACTTGGGCAGGGGATGGGCATCAACTACGAGGTGGAACAGTGGGAAACGAAGTGTCTTACAAGTTCCTGTGTCCTGTTTAAAAAAGGTTAGGATGGAATCATTTCAGTTGGAAGAGACCCTCAGGATCATCGAGTCCAACCATAACCTAACTGTAATACTAACCTATGCCCCTGAGAACCTCATTTTAAGCCCCTCCAGGGATGGTGACTCCACCACTGCCCTGAGCAGCCTGTTCTAATACCCCACAGCCCTTTCCATGAAGAATTTTTTCCTAATATCCAATCTAAACCTCCCCTACTGCAACTTGAGGCCATTTCCTCTCATCCCATCACTTGCTACTTGGGAGAAGAGACCAACACCGTCCATGCTCCAACCTTTCAGGTAGTTGTAGACAGTAAGAAGGTCTCTCCTCAGCCTCCTGGTCTCCTAGCAAGGAGAAAAAGGCAAAGGTCTCCTTTTCGGAGCAGTTACAGCCCCTTTAGTGAACTCCATACCTAACGCTGGACAGATTGGCCGCTGCCCTTTTCTTCAGGATCACGGTTGTGCATCCTGCTGTAAAACTGTGATAGTCAAGATGAACATTTAACGTCTTCATATCAGCCACAAACTGAAAGTTAATGGCTGCATTCTGCACTCATACAAGCAAACATTGTTTATTTACAGCAAAGCCAGTGCTTTTACATGCTACATAATAATATGAACAGTGTAATATTCAACTATACTAAAAAAAAAATATGCTAAGAGCTGTGTTTTGCAAATCCATTTGAAGGGGATAATCTTCACATAGTAAAGATCACTGGTGCACAAAAGGGTTTTCACAGGTGTGATCCTGATGGTGGGAAGTGACTTTGTGGGCCCATAAAGGAATATCAGCTCCAAGAAGTAGCTAAATCTAGAAAACTGAATTATTCCTCCATAGGAGGAAATCTCCTCCGCAGGAGAAGGTTCATAAGGGAAGTTTATATGGCTTTGAATGAGGTTTTAATGCTGTTTTATGTTAGTGCAAATGTGTCGAATTGTGTACACAGGCTTCTGTGTGGGATGTTAACATCTTGTTCTTTGGTGCAGTACTCTGGTCAGGCTCTTTTGGTTTTGGAGATACTAATTGCAAACTTAAACATGTGTAAATGATAATCTGAGTGAACTGTTTCAATGAATTGTTTCCCCACGAGTTGTTTTTATCCTGTATTCAAATTTAGAATGTATTTTTCTCCTTGCTCTTTTAGTATATCTGTGTGGAAACTGATTTCACTCTGCATTGTTCAGTTCTGAATTTAATCAGGGATGTTAACAAACAAGCTCTTCATGTTGTTTCTGGCTTTGTACCAGGATTTTATTGGCATTGTCTTTTATTTACTAGCGTTAAAACGCAAGTAATTGAGAGAACAAAAAAAATGTATGTATTGATAAGCAACTAACTGTTAGAAATGAACTTTTGGAGAGTCCTAATAATTGAACATAAATGACAAGTTGTATTAATGCAGAATATTTGACTAGAAGCAAATAATGTTTGGGGTTCACCTCTGCTGCTCACACATTTGATTTGTGTCATCTGTTGAGCCATAAAAAATTCTGGCCTATCACTTTTTGGTAGTTGCTCTTATGATAAGGGATGGAAGCTGGAAGCTCACATTGGTAACATCAGTGGTTTAGGACAAGAATGTTTTCCAAGAATGTATTCTCTTTACTTTTCTTCTCAAAATACAGCGGGATCTAATCTTAAAAGTCAAGCAATGAAATCACATTAGAGAAAATGCTCTATTTATCTTTCCTTCAAAATAAAAAAGGTGCAAGTTAATTTTATTGCGAATCATTTGACTGCATGACGTTTGCTGTTCTCTTCTGAGAGGCAGTCGTTTGCAGGAAGATAAAAATGTATCGTTTGCAGCAAAGTCTGCTGAATGTTTTCTAAACGAATCTTTTCTTGTTTGTTTCACCTCTTCGTTTGTTCATTGATTTTGTCCTGCAGGTTGAGCTCCAGTTCCAGTTGAATCGCTTGCCCCTCTGTGAAATGCATTATGCCTTGGACAGGATCAAGGACAACAGTATTTTGTTTCCTGATGTCAGCATGACTCCCACCATCCCCTGGAGTCCCAACAGGTACCACCATGGTAACACTTTAGTGTCCAAGATAGATGATGCTGCACCGAATTTCTCATCACAGGCGGCTGAAATCTACCCTAGAACAAGCAGCGTGCCCCGCTCTTCGTTAACAATGTTCTAAATAAAACAAGAGGAGTGATCCCCTGAGGAGCAGAACCTGTTGATGGGTTTTCCCTGCGGTTGAGCTGTGGTTTTATAGGCATTGCAGTTGGGTTGTAGCTGTAGAAGACACATCTAATATTGTTATTTGCCATTCTGCTCTTCACTGAAGTTGTGCATCATACTTTATAGGAATGGAAATACCAGTTCCAAGAAGTTTACTGGGCAAGATTCAAGTGTACAAGGAGCAATCCAATAGGACTTTTGGAGTTTGATGCAATGAGCCCAAATTTGGACAAATCACTGAAGGGAATGAGTAGGAAAAGTGTGGGAATGAGTCATGGAAGGACCAGCATTGCACATGCAAGCAGTCCTGAGATTCCTTGTATACATGTCTTACAGTTTCCTTTATGAAATTATAAACCCCCGTGTAATATAAATACTGTGAAGGAAACTTAAGGCTGATGCGGTGAAAATAGTTGGTCTCAAAGAGGAAAGAGAAATGCAAGGCTGTGTTGCTCGGGGAATATGGGCAGTGTTCTTGCTGCATAGGGAGAGAGAAAAGAGGCGGGAGGTTTCTGTTCTTAGAAACCAGGAAAATGAGCGGAATGTGGAACCGATAGCCCGGGCAGCGTGTGAGGAGCCGTGTGGCGTCTCCAAGGTGAGAACTGCGAGTGCGATTGTGATACAGGACAAATCAGAAGACAGCTCGAGGATTAAAAGGAAAGGGATCTGGCCAGAAACGTGAGATGGTGAGATAATTCAAGACAAAAATGTCTGGAAAAATTTGAGTTTGTGTTTGGAAGTGCAGGAAGAACAGAGAGGATAAAAGGGTGGGAGCAGCGTCCTGGGGAGGGGGTTTGTGCATCAAAGCTGTGACAGAACGGGCAGAAAGAAGAGATTTTGCACAGAATTGTAGTACAGAGCTAATGGAGGGCAATGGCAATTGGTCACTGACTTAACTTTGTGTGAGTCTTACAAGGAAATAACATTTAAGAGTATTTTGGAAGTCAGTAGTGATTTCAGTAAGAAGAAGGTAAGTCGAGTAAGCTACAACTTTATCTGCTCTGTTTTATGTCAGGAAATCTATATTTAGAGAAATTTCCATATTGGTTATAGTTGATATTTATTTGTATAATGTTCTATATTTCTCATGTACATAAACTGAACTACAACCATTATATCTATAATTTAAGTCAGTGTAATAAGCACAGGGTTTTTTTCCATCTGGTGGCTTGGTTTGCCCTACCTTGAGAATCAGACCTTCTGACAGGCTCAAAACTGTCTTTTCTCTCTCAAAATTGGTTTTTCTTCTATTTTTGTTTTACATCCCTGTTAATTCCAGTATTTCTTAGAGTCTCCTGCCAGGTTGTTGTTCATAGCTGTTTTAAAAGCTGGAAATTCAGTGGATTCCCTCTTGGTTTTACTCCCTGTTGCTCGTACTACTGAATAGAAACTTTCCTGGTCTAAGAAGTGAAGTGCTTGTACCAGAGCAGATCAGGTTACTGAAGTATGGCCATATGTGCAGCAGCGACAGGTGGTTTTTACTACGCGTGTCTACTTTTAAATCTGTCAGTGGGAATATTAAAAACTGTGTCTCCAAATCTTTAACCTCTTACGTTCATTGGAATTTTCTGAAAGCATCTTCCTCTTACTGCTGGTATCATTAGCTGCTTCCAGCAAAACTCCTTTTTTAGACTGCTTTCCCCTTAGAGGTATGTGCCTTAATGATCTCAAAAAGTTGGTAGTTAATTGGTAGCTATTAATTTTTAAATTCTTTAATTTCATTGTAGGTAACTTTTACCAAGCCCTGGGCTTGTGTAGCAGTTGACTTTTCAAGTTGGCGGTGTAAATACTGCAGGGAAGCAACAGAATGAATGTTACATTTTGCATAGTAGTAGTAGAAAATCCTTGTCTGTCTACTTGCTTTTGTTATCAGGGAATGGTGCAGTATATACTTTTCCCTAAAATGTGTACTGTGTGGGTTAATTATTGTTAGGTGGGATAAAGTAAGTTGAGAAGGTAGTTTGTTTCAGAACCGAAACACAACTGATTTATTGCAGATGTTCTCAGTTTTTTCTGATTAAAGCATGTGATCGTTTCTCTAGATTTGTTGATCTGTTTGTGTGCATACACATGCAGGAGCATAAAGGCCTTTTAATTTCTTTAAAGCTTTTGAAATCCGGTCTCGTTTCATTGCCGACGGATGATGGATTGTCCCAGCTCCTGGTTTTAATCTGCGTTGCCTCTTTTTGCGCAGACAATGGGATGAGCAGTTGGACCCTCGGCTGAACGCGAAGCAGAAAGAGGCTGTTCTGGCCATCACCACCCCGCTCTCCATACAACTGCCCCCCGTTCTTATCATCGGTCCCTATGGGACAGGAAAAACCTTCACTCTGGCTCAGGCAGTCAAGCACATACTCCAACAGCAGGACACCAGGTGAGATGGGGCACTCAACGGAGAGCGATACTCCATTAGCAAAGATGTCATTTTTTTTACTTGAATTTAAGTGAAAAGTAGAAATGTGGAATTTGCATCCAGCTTGAAACCGAACCAAACCCAAGCCATCTGTCATTCTTGGGAATGACCAAGTAATATCGTAGTCTTAGCCTGTATTTTCCGTTTAGAACCAAGCTAATCAGAATTGACAACATGTAAAATGACTGTGATTTGCTCAACATGGGAAGTCATGTGGTATGCTAGATAATAAAAGCTGTTCCTTACTTAAAATCAAGGCTAGATTAATAATCAGAAAATAATGATTGAAAAGCTGTTTGAACTTTAAATTTTTTAATAACAGAAGGATTTGAGTTTAGAGAGCTGAATCATGCTAACTATGGTAGGTTGGTGACTAGTTTCATTAAGACAAATGTGCAGGAAGATGGCCACTGTTTCCTTTCTTTTGTATTCTACTGCTTTGAATTGTTTTCTGTTTCTTCATTGCTTTTTTATTTGCACCATTTATTCCAGCAGGATTCTCATTTGCACCCATTCTAATAGTGCTGCTGATCTCTACATAAAGGATTATTTACATCCATATGTAGAAGCAGGCAATCCCCAGGCAAGACCTCTCAGGTATTTTTTAAGGCTTATTATGTATCTATAAAATACTATTCTTAAGAAAAGGTGTCTATAAAAGAGGTTAAAGAACTTTTAAAACGTTAAAGCGTATTGGCGTTACCAGCAGTGCTTTTAAAAACACCGACTAAAAGGAACGTGGAATGTTGTCAACATAATTTGGGTCATTTGTTAAATAAAAATAAAGACATCCTTTTTTAAGCTTTTATTATTCTATTGATAAATGTGTCTTTCTTAATGAGCAAACTTTTGATATGCTCCTTTAAAAGCTACTATGATAAAATAAAATGAACTGTAATTGTATTTTAATTCCAGAAAGCTTTGACTCACACTTATAATGATATTTTGGAAACTGGGGCTACCCACCCCGCTTTTTGAATAAATATTTTGGTGTCATAGGAGCTACATATTTAGAGAATCATGTGAAAGTAGTTTGGCCTCTTCTGATGAATCCGTTTGAAGTCATTGTATATGTGGTTAAATGTACTTACTGTGGGTATTTTGGGGAGATTAGTTAAGGGAAAAAAGGAAGAAGAGGTGGAAATTTTAGGAGCAAGGAGGGTAAACTTGCAGAGAAGTAGCGAAGGAGGATTAATTTATGGGCACAAACCTGCTCCTGGGCATATTTTATGTAGTAATGACAATATACGCTGTATACTGCTAGCTTGGTATGTATTTTTAAAATTATGAGCATCATTTTCTGAATGCCAGTGTGTGAGTTTATTATATTACTAAGAAAATGACTCTGTGTTTACTTGCTAGCTATTAAAAGCCATCCTGGACTTATATTTTATGCAATGTCAGTATAGCCAGAGAAGTTATGTGAAAGGGCTAGATTTACAACAGGTGTAAATTCTCCGAGGTTTGCTGGCTTTGGGTGCCTTGGGACCTTCTACAGACGCTGAGGATCCGGCCAAGGACGAGAAGGCAGCTTGGTTTTGAAAAGTTACCTTCGATCTGGTTGTATTTTAACACAGATTGTCTTCAGATGATTTGTAAAGCACTTTGTGATGAAATCATTGTGGTGCGTTAATTTTGTAGTGGGGAAAAAAATGTGTGTAATTGACACTTTGGGGAATATTGAGGTGGGATTTAATAGAGCATGGAGTTAAATGCAGTTTTATTGTGGTTGCAAGGCTTTTGCTATGTGCTGTCATCCACTAGGTAGTCCAGTTTCACAAAAGATTAGGAAATACTCAATTTAATGGAAATATGTGGGCAATTTTCTTTTTCAGTGTAATGAATGGAGACACAGACAGATTAGCTGACGCTTTGTTCCGTTCTTTGGCACCTTGGCTGGAGGTCCCCAGAAAGAAAGGCTTTTGTTGTAGGTATGCAGATGTCATACGTAGAAATAAAGGTGATGTGAATTTCTATATGAAATGCAGGTTCTGTGCATGTTAACCCAGCATTAGTAAGGGCAGTGGATATATTCAGTGCTTTTGTTTGCAGAAGATTGGGTCCCTAAGCTAGAATCTCCTGGGATTTCCATTTCAGTGTGGTTCTCTATGTATTTCACAGAATCCCAGAGTGTCAGGGGTTGAAGGGACCTGGAAAGCTCATCCAGTGCAATCCCCCCATGGAGCAGGAACACCCAGCTGAGGTTCCACAGGAAGGTGTCCAGGCGGGTTTGAATGTCTGCAGAGAAGGAGACTCCACAACCTCCCTGGGCAGCCTGGGCCAGGCTCTGACACCCTCACCATGAAGAAGTTGCTTCTCATACTTAAGTGGAACCTTTTGTGTTCCAGTTTGAACCCATTACCCCTTGTCCTATCATTGGTTGTCACTGAGAAGAGCCTGGCTCCATCCTCCTGACACTCACCCTTTAGATATCTGTAACCATGAATGAGGTCACCCCTCAGTCTCCTCTTCTCCAGCTCCAGAGCCCCAGCTCCCTCAGCCTTTCCTCACACGGGAGATGCTCCACTCCCTTCAGCATCTTGGTGGCTGCGCTGGACTCTCTCCAGCAGTTCCCTGTCCTTCTGGAACTGAGGGGCCACAACTGCACACAATATTCCAGGGGTGGTCTCCCCAGGGCAGAGCAGAGGGGCAGGAGAACCTCTCTGACCTACTGACCACCCCCTTCTAACCCACCCCAGGTACCATTGGCTTCCTGGTCACAAGGGCCCAGTGCTGGCTCATGGTCACCCTGCTGTCCCCAGGACCCCCAGGTCCCTTTCCCCTGCACTGCTCTCTAAGAGGTCGTTCCCCAACTTACACTGGAACCTGGGGTTGTCCCTGCCCAGATTCAAGACTCTACACTTCCCCTTGTTCTATTTCATTACATTTTTCCCTGCCCAGCTCTTCCAGCCTGTCCAGGTCTCTGGATGGCAGCACAGCTTCCAGTGTCAGCCACTCCTCCCAGCTTGGTGTCACCAACAAACTTGCTGACAGTCACTCTATCCCCTCACCCAAATCACTAATGAACATATCGAATAATACCAGCCCCAGCACTGACCCCTGAGGCACTGCACTGGATCCAGGCCTCAACTGGACTCTGCCCCATTGACCACGACTCTCTGGCTTCTTCCCTTCAGCCAGTTCCCAGTCCACCTCACTCCCCGCTCATCCAGACCGCACTCCCTCAGTTGAGCTGTGAGGATGCTGGGGGAGACTGTGTCAAATGCCTCACTCAAGTCAAGGTAGATGTGAGGTAGCTTACTCAAGTGAGCTCTGGCTGGGTTTTGGTTTTGTAGCTGCAGTTTTTGCTCCTCTTTATACCCGGAGCGGCTCACTAATGGTATGTGCTGCGTGTGCTAATGAACATTTTGATTAGTAACTGCCCGACTCTGCTGCATTCAGGTACTTTGCTTATGCAAGTATTAGGATTAGGAAGTTAGTCGCTTGTTTAATCAGAAATTAAGGGTATGTTGCGGGGTCAAATGTTATGATTCGTGTTAAGCTGTTAAATCCCATTTTTGTAAAGGATTCCTCCAGCTAGTAATGAAATTACAGGAGATTTTATTAGCCTGAATTGCACCTGAGAACGAAATCCCTTATTCGGTGTAGCTCACTTATATCACGGCATTTTCAAGTAGTCACTTTTGTCAGGTGTTTTTGTGCCAGTGGTGAATAATAGTGCTGGGTTACCTTTTTGATCTCACATCAAAATAAACGAAATTAATGGGTAAGCAGCAATGCAGTTTGAAATGCTGTCAGCCCATCTGTGAGTCACACACAGTTGAATTTCTGTAATAAAAGACAGGGCATGGTATAATAATGTCTAATAACCATAATATTTTGCATTTCAATAGCACCTTTCATCCAAGAGTCTCAAAGTGCTTTACAAATATAAACTCACAATAAACTCATTAATCCTCCCCGTGCTCCTGTGAGCTGGTAGGTAAGTATTCCCCTCAGTTAAAGTTGAGAAACAATCAAACAAAAGCTGACAGAATGGCCGGGATAAATAGAGCAGGGATTATCTTGCTCCTCCTACCTTGTTCTAGCTGTTAGGCCTTGACTTTGTGCTGTTGCGCTGATGTAGTACCAGCTTATCAAATAAAGCTTATCAGTTTGCTGGCTGATCAGAAATGAGTCTATTGGGGTGACATTGGAAGGTTGTTCTGGGAGTGACTCGGGATGCGTTGTTTGTTCCTGCACTGACTCCGGATTCACTGCAGTTACTTTGCTCACCAAGGGTTGGGTTTGCTTGTGTTTTAGATTTAAAAAGTCATTCAGAGTCCTGCTGTGCGATTTCGGTTGGTGCTTATTGTCCAAAATGGACGTTGTGTTTTCACAAATTAAATTTATTATAGCCCTTCTAATTGCTTCTCTCACATTATATGGAACTGAGCTGTAATTTTCCAACGTGGGTGGACACGTGATACCCAAAATCCAGCCAGCGCTATCATGTTTTGTACTTGGGTGCATAATTACCCTTTTCCAAATACTTTATTAATGATTTGGGGTTTGTAATATGAGCGCAGGAGAAATTAATCAGAAGAAAATAAATAATGAATAGATGAAACAAGCAGCATTAAACTCCATATTTAGAACTGACAGGAGTTTAAATCATTTCATCTTAATTTGCTTTGGAGATAAAATAATTTAAATTCTAAAAATTAACATCTATACAATAGTTTCCTGTAGTTTAAAGGTTCCACTTCAGATTCAGTTTCTCAGTACAGATGATACTTGTGAGGAGCAGCCCTTGGAGAAGGCCTTTGACGTCCCATCGCGACCCTCGGCCGGTTGGATTTGGGGTATTTCCAGATACCTCGCTGCAGTTATTTGTGTTCTAGGCCATAATCTTTGTGTCCTCCCTTTTCCTCTTCCATGTAGCTGTAACATTTCATCACTTTTAAAGAAAAAAATGATTTATCTCAGGGCACGGTGATTCAAGTTCTCTTAGTGTCATGGGAAGATACTTCAAGTCCAGTTCTTTGCTGGCAATGTCTGATATTGGCACTGTTTTCTCGCTCTTTTACACTGTGGATCATAACTATGGCCCTGCGTGATAAAAAGATGACAATACTTCCTGTTTGGTTCGCAGAACTTGGCAGATGTAGCATATGTGTAAAAGGAAGAACAGGATTTTATTAATGGCTTTGGAAATCATTCCGTAAGCTCCTGTGGCTGCAGCTCCGCCACTTCCAGACTATGGGCTATATCCATATTTCAGCCAAGGAAATATTTCCTTAAAAATAGTTTACTGATATTTTAAAATGAGATAAATATTGATGTGAGGGTGGCAGAATTTAAACATATGAAGCATTTACAGCTTTCTGTATGTGAATTAATCCTCGGTAACTGTTCACGTATGTAGCATTACACTGCAGAAATAGTGGAAGGTAATCTGTGATGTTTTAGCATATTTTAGCATGTAATTCTGCGTAGCTGTGATGTTTTGCCTCCTGAAGTTTATCTTTATTGACCAGAAAACAGAATGTTGGCCTTTGAAATGTTGGGCTTTCAGTGTGATCAAGCTGTATAGAAAATAACCCCCCTTTTTCTTTTCTAGGGTATATTTCCGAAATCGCTGGGTAAAGACTGTCCACCCAGTTGTGCATCAGTACTGTTTGATTTCAAGCACACATTCCACCTTTCAGATGCCCCAGAAAGAAGACATTCTTAAGCAGCGAGTAGTAGTTGTTACTTTAAATACATCACAGTATCTGTGTCAACTGGATCTTGAACCAGGTACGGTCATTTCTAACCAAGCTGGACAATGATCTTCTCACCGGTGTCGGTTCCTTACCCGATTCTTTGAACTGTTAATAAAGGGAACAATGATCATCTTAAAATGGTCTTCTCTTTTTTTTCAAGAATAAATGTTTATTACAAAGCCATAAGCTGCTGGCATTCACATAAACCTTTTGCTTATTCTGCTTTTTCTTTATTTAAACCATAAATACTGAAAGCAGCAGTACTATCTGTGATCTGCTTTCCGAGATCCAAGAGGGAAAATTCTGTTTGAGATTCTGACTTTGAATCTGCTGCTCATTAAGGTCATAACTCAGTGGAGCACGGAAGCATAAATACGCACGGAGAGCTTCTTTTCTTGCTTTGCGAATCGTTTAGCTTTGCAAACAACTCCCACACTACGTGCGATGTTAATCTGCTACTTCTAGGGTTGTTTTCTAAACTATTAGACTGATTTGGGGGGGACAGAGGCTGCTTTAGGGTTTTTTGCTTTCTTGATCTTCAAATGAAATCCATCTGCTTTTTGGAGAAGGTGGGATTTCGTTACAGAAGTTGTTATGGTTAATTTTTGATGGCTACATTCAAGCATTTTTTGCAATAGAGAAAACTAATATGGAGTTTATGGTGATTATTTTGAGACCTTTAAATGGAAGTAACTGCTTTGTTAGGCAATGAG
This sequence comes from Patagioenas fasciata, assembly GCF_037038585.1. Classification (NCBI taxonomy): domain Eukaryota; kingdom Metazoa; phylum Chordata; class Aves; order Columbiformes; family Columbidae; genus Patagioenas; species Patagioenas fasciata. The sequence goes on along the minus strand of NC_092537.1, from coordinate 3,165,856 downwards.
ATGTGTAGAGTCATGCCATAGTAACATGTGCGCAGCTGCATGAAATTCATGTTTTCCAAAGAAAATTGCTAATTTTATGTATATAATCTTAATTGGATGTTACACTAAATCCTCTAATGCTGTGTTTTAAACCTTAGTATGTATCAATGTATAAAACCACTTCTCGACGTATCCTGGTTTTACGTTTCATAAAATGTAAACCTACTTTGGCCCAGCTTTTTTCAAGTGCATAGATTCCCTACTCAACAAACCTTTTGGTCCTATATTATCGTAAGATTGAATTTAAATTTTCCTTCAACTTCTGTTCCTTTTCCCCCCCACAACATTCCTTATAGCCCATAACCAGCAAAATGCTCAGGTATATGTGCAATTTTAATAGGAAATTTAGTATATAAAACATTTAATAGGACTCAAGGCCATGAAGGCATCCTGTTCATTGTCCAAAGCTCTTCAAGCCTCATGGTGATGAAAAGATGTTCAGATTTGAGAAGTGTGCTGAGACAGCTCTGCCAGTGACATTTCCTCTCATTATAAGGAGAGCTCTGATAAAACACGTTTCACTTCAGCTATATCAGCAGAAAGAGGCAGATCTGTGTGCTGCTAATGTCACTGGCCATCGGTTGACCACTGTTGGTCATTTGATGGCTCTGAAAATTGTTTGTGCGCTTCTAGAAATTGCTAGAAATTAATTTGTATAAACCATACTGAATTTTTTCTAGTTTTGGTTACTGCCAGAGTACAGAACTTTCAGTACAATGCCTTGTATTGTTATCGCTGTTTATTTTATCATATTTCCAGTTTCATTTGTTGGCTGATTTCTCTGTTTTACAGGTTTTTTTACACACATTCTGTTAGATGAAGCTGCACAAGCTATGGAGTGTGAAACTATTATGCCTCTAGCATTAGCTAATAAAAACACAAGAATTGTCTTGGCTGGAGACCATATGCAGGTAAGAGCCTTTAAGTTTTGGAATGTAAAGTACGTATATATAGTATTTGTATTTATATATTTAAGGGTTTGTCTCTCCTTTTACTAAATGTCTTATCATTCCTTTAAGAGCATGTGGATCTTTTGTCACTTTTACAGTAGGAATAGGTGTTTGTATGGAGTAGCCATGGTCTGCGTCTTCCAACTATGAATGTACAGTAAAATTTAGGTTTCATTTTTGTTTCAATGCAAAATACGTATGTTAGGAGCATGAAATTCCAAGACTGCACATTTAGTTACATTTTCTTTGTATGTGTGTGTCTATTACAGCTCAGTCCTTTTGTCTACAGTGAATTTGCCAGGGAAAGAAACCTTCACGTTTCCTTGCTCGACCGGCTCTACGAGCACTACCCTGCCGAATTTCCGTGCAGGATCTTGCTGTGTGAGAACTATCGCTCCCATGAAGCTATCATCAAGTAGGTGTGAACTTTTTCACTGTATCACGCTTTTCTTTGACCGGTGTGAGCGAACAAAACATCTCCGGGCCAAGCGCAACTGCGTGGAGAAGCGTTACCTGTTACCTTAGTTGTTTCAGAGTTAATTAGTAGATTAATTCTTTGTTACTCGGTTGAAATTCAGTCTCCAAGAACAGAGGCCAAGGGGTGGGTTAGGCAATTACAGACCCCTCATTCCAGTGGGGATGCTTTGGCTCCAAGACTTGAACACTAAGCAAAAGAAGAGCTCACCGTCCCTTTCTAACCATTACACACTATATTATGCAGGCTCTGTGTTTCTTTGAACTGTTTTCATTTTAGAATTACTGGGGTGGATGATCTTGGAACGGTAAGCTGTGTGCAGTGTGGGGAATGTATGGATGTGTGACTACGAAGAGAAAAAAATAGGTCAAATTTGGGGCATGTTTGTTGTTGCCTTCTTTTGTTACTTCTTTCAAGACACATTAATCAGTGGGTTTACATTTTTATGCTGTGATAAACTAATGGCTGCTAGTATAATGAGCTCATCCCTGAGCTGTGCTAGAAAGAATAAGTGCAATCATGGGGAAAAATGCTAAAGTTTAAATCCTGGCTCAAATATGTACTGAGGAATATTATGTTGGTATCCAGTCATACTAATTAGGTTATCACTGTGTTCAAAGCAAAAGCAGAAATATTTAAGTGCTCTGGGGAATCAAAGTGAGAATGTAACATATTTTGTTACACAGCTTGATCTGTCTTCATTTGATGGACTCTGTAATTATAGAGCGAGTGATTTCTTACACATTTCTTGAAATTATAAGTTCAAAATGAGAGAGAATCTGAAAGGAAAGCAATCGTTTCAGCTTTTAGTTAAAGATGACTCTTCTTGTTGACTTTTTGTTTTGTTGCATTTAATTTGCCTCCTTCCCTTTTCACCGTGAAGGTTGTTCTTGCCTTGTTTCTTTTTTCAATCAGCCGGTGTATTTAGTGCCTGTTGCCAGCACAGAAAGCCTGTTCTGGTTGTGGTTCTGCCCACTCACAACGTAGATTGCAAAAGCCACAGAGGAAAAGCTTACTTGAAACTGAACGCTTGGCCTGCATTGTGCTCAGCACGCAGGAAATCTTTACTAAATTTAGTAAATATATCTTCCAAATTCAAGGAATCTTAACCATTGTCCAGCAAACCCGGGGAAGGACCAGCCCTAGACAGCCCATTTCCTTCTGCCTGGTTTCAAGCCACCAGAACTGAGTGAAACACGAGTGAGGGTGTTAGTAACTCTGTCAAGCTTTAGATCAGAAGAAAATATTGCCTTTGTAGAAAAAGTGTTGGAAAAGCATATTTTTAGTGCCTTCTGCTCCGTCTCCCATATGGAAATACAAGTTCAGAGAAATCATTTGAAGACACCGACTAGTAATCAGTGGTTCTGCCTTCCTTATGAAGTATTTTGTGATTGCATATATTATCGGTGAGATTTGCATGTTTTATTAGTGAGCTCATATGTAGACTCTGCATTTTATTGTGTTTTGCCTTGTTCCAGTTATACATCCGAACTTTTCTATGAAGGCAAATTGATGGCGAGTGGAAAGCAGCCGGCACACAAAGATTTCTACCCTTTGACGTTCTTCACAGCACGTGGAGAAGATGTGCAAGAAAAAAACAGTACGGCTTTTTACAATAATGCAGAGGTAACTCTTCTTTGGCCTTTTTCTTGGTTGTTTGCTTGAAACTTCCCTCCCCCCAGATTTATTGCTTGGTGCTCAGTGTAGGTGGAAGATGTAAATTGTCCTCTGCTAGGAGAGGGGAACATGGAGTTTGCTAAACATGAAGTAGTGAACCTTAATTGTAGTAAACATTTCCACTAGTTTATCTTCCATTTTTCCTTGCAATTTTCAAGCTGCTGATAGTTCTCCCAAGCTCGTTCTTCAGGATGTCTTTCCTGATCATTTTGCTGACATTCTGACGGATGTATCTTAGCAACTGAGAGTAACTGCAATTTGAAGTAAAACTTAGATTTCTTTGACTGTTGTAGAAATGTTCCCACTCAGACAAGAGGGCTCTGGGGTAGCGTTTGGTGTTTGCTTTAATATGTTTAGGATCAGTGTCTAACTGATCACGTGCAGATGAGATTTTTCTTAGGTGAGAACTTAATATGTTTAATGTAGATTTATCAGTATTCATTTCTCCATCCTCCCCCTACTTGATAACACTTTGAGCAGTGGAAGATGCCTTTTTCCAGTCACAAGTTAGGGAGGGCTTGACCCAACTCCTTTTATTCCCATCAGAAAGATGTCTTAAAAAATGTCCTTGACATTTAAAGAAAAACAAAGAAATATCGCTGATTTTCTTCAGCTTAGGTGGAGATTTTCAGGAGGTTGGGTGGCAGTTATGAAGCGGTGTTGTTATGAAGCACTGCAGAGCTGTGTTTCCCCTTGTTGATCGCGGCGCAGCTCATCTAATGCACAGTTTTTAACCTTTTTGTTGTTATAAATAAAAAGCTCCAATGACTTCTGGACACATCACTGAAAAAAAAAAACGGCAGGCACCTGCCTACTTTGATTAATCTACTTGGACTGCTTTGCCATTTAAAAAAGTTGGAAAAAGCCTAAAAATATTTTCGGTGGCCAAGTAACTGTCTGCAAATTGTGGGTCATTAATAGCTACAGGCAGAAGTGAAGGACAACAGCTGCTCAAGCACCACCATGAAACACTGAAATTAAGATGATGAGCGAGACTTTTCTGTTTGACCCTTAACAGACATTTGCATCGGGGTGTAATATGACATGTATACAATTCAGAATAAAATCATCCCTATTTAGGCAGTATAGTTATGTATGGAAATTGGATGAAGTATGATAAGAAAGGTCCTGCTGCACTTGACATTTTTGCAAGAACATAAACGTGAAAATGAAGGTTATTAACAGAATTTCCCAGCTTATACTTTAAAGGTGAGATTTTTGTGGGAAAACTTTTATTTGAAGATTAAAAAAGGGTACTGCATAGTAAATCCATTATTTTAATACATGGTAGTTTAGAGGATCACTGTAGACTACTATAGTATTAGTGCTTGTTCAGTAAGGCCATGCAATACTGTGCCACGTCAATGTTTTAGAGCTTTAAAATTCAAATTCTATTTCCATATCAAAGCATGGTCTTCAGTGGGGCATACTTTTAATAATTCTGACTTTCTCTCAAGGTGTTTGAAGTAGTCGAGCGTGTGGAAGAATTAAGAAGGAAATGGCCCGTTGCTTGGGGCAAGTTGGACGATGGCAGCATCGGGGTTGTGACGCCTTACGCCGATCAAGTGTTCAGAATTCGGGCTGAGCTTCGGAAAAAAAGGCTCTCTGATGTCAGTGTGGAGCGAGTGCTAAACGTTCAGGGTAGGTTATGGTTCTATGATCTACTATATAGTTCTATAAATCTACTATAGTTCTAAGATATGCTAAGGAAGTAACAAATGGGACTGGTGAAGTCAAGTAAAACTTGCTAAAATAATCTTCAAGGGATCAGAATAAATGGAGAGCTGTGATTTAACCCATTAAAAAATGATGTATTGAAATGATTCTGTGAAACGGGTAATTATGCTGACTAGATCTTATTCCAACATTGAATATCAAAGCGTTAAACTCATGGATGTAAGCTTTATCTTTTTTCAAAATTAGGTTCAAGCTTTTTTAAAAAACAGAGCGAAAAATGTGAAAACTGATGGATTTTTATTGTAAGGGGAAAAACAGCTACAAAAACAAATGTAACAGGGCTTTAGCTTCAAAATGTTTGCCTGTTTTTTGTGTTTGTAGCATAGACTGTAAAAAGGAGTCCACAAATGTAGGTATTTGTTCCTGGAATTGCATTGGTAACAGGAATGTTGTGTGGGCATATCCAGGCTGCACTTTCAGTCAGTAATGAAATAACTGAGTGACAGTGAGTGGTGTGTTCTGTTTTTCCATGGGAGATATTCCTATATTTGAGACATTTGAAAATACAAAAAGAACGTCCAGAACTTACTTTCTTTAATACAAAATAGAAGTTTTGTTATGGGCTGATTGGCAAAGCTCTAAAGATAATTAGCATTTCAGAAAGTTCTGGAGTGATTAATATCAAGATGAAAAATAAGTTTTTCAAAGAGGAAATATTCTTGTGATAGAATATGCTATTTATAGGGCATCTTTTAAAATTTTTAAATCTTATTATTCTTGCATAAAGCTCTGCATGCGAGGGGTTCCCATCAGGTCTTCAGGATATCCGGGTGTGCGACCTGGCTGCGAGTGCCGCGCTCTGATTGTGTTACTGAGCAGAAGCAGCTTCATTTCTCTCCAACATTTGGTTTTTTGTTTCCTTTTAGGAAAACAGTTCAGAGTGTTGTTTCTCAGCACAGTACGAACACGGCATACGTGCAAACATAAGCAAACGCCAATTAAGAGGAAAGAGCAGTTACTGGAGGATTCCACAGAAGACTTGGATTACGGTTTTCTGTCTAATTACAAACTTCTCAACACTGCCATTACAAGAGCACAATCCTTGGTAGCTGTGGTGGGAGATCCTATTGCTTTATGTTCCATTGGGAGATGCAGGTACTTTATATATGTTCTTCAGTTAATCAGGGCTAAGGAGAGTAGAAAATGTTTAGTCGTGACTGATTTAGTAGAATTCTGGATGTTCTTTGAGGTGCTGTGGTGTAATGTAGCATTTTAAAGTTGAATATTATGGCAGCCATTTGGAGGTAGAACACTTGAAAACCATTGTGTATGTTTTTATGTTTCTTCATGACACTAAGAAAAAACTCATGAAGATTTGAGTGAATTTACTTTTTATAGACCCAAACAAAGAAATGTGGCAAATGCTGAGCGATGTAAACACTGATGCTGAGGATAACAAGTTCTTGTTCTTCAAAGGTTTGTTTTTTTCCGATGGAAGAGCTGAAATGTTGAGATGATCAGAGATAAACCCCGAGGCTTATTTCTCCAAGAGAGGAAACACTGCACTGACTAAATTATTATAATACAGCTAAAAATACCTATTAGTCGGTTGTCCTATCTACATTCTGTTCTGCTTTCCTGAGCAGTCGTCTTCTACTGTATTGAAAATGAATGCGATTTCAAAGATTAGAATTGAAAACCCAAATAGGAACCAAGCGTTTGTTTATGAAATATAACCTGAATTTACCCCTTATTTGCTGGGGTTATGTCAGGAGCATCTGTACAGGCTTCTACACACCCCAATTCGGGATGTGCAGTGTTACCTGGAGAGTAAGTTGGAGAGTTAGTTAATCCCTAGTCTAACTACCACCTAGGGCCAGTATTGGTTCTCTATCTGTCAAAATACAGTTTTTGTTGGAGAATGACCACGTCATTTATTGTCTCTAAATCACAGCAGGATTGGTGTTTCCACATAAACCTGAGTGTTGAGGTTTTAAATTAAATACCCAAAAACCCAAAGGGTTTTCAAATGTGGGAGCTCAGCAGTTTCTTCAAAATATCTGAAATAGGGCCTACAAAAACTTAGTAAAATAAAAGTACAGCGTATCAGCACGGTACCTAAGATAGTCTTGACACTTGGGAATTAAGTTTGCGTTTTGAAGGCCAGCAGCTGTTTGTATAATGTATAGCTGTTCCAAATTATAAAACAAAAAGATAATTAAGAAACAAGGAGCGCTGGAGCTTTATTGAGATGTACGTCAAGCTTTCTCTTTAATACACCCTTGTCTTGTTTCACTGAATAATTGAACACTCGCTGTTTGAAAACAGCGCTGGAGGGGCTCAGGCGCGATTCTTTTTTAGTACACCAGGAGCAGGGAAGTCTGAAAGAAAGAAGTGACATTTCGTTAGGAAAAACAGACCTCAAAAAAGTTTCGAGAGCGCTGGAATTTTCGAACTCTTCTAATCCCTGTCAAGATGAGTCAGGGCTGTGCAGCGGTGGCTGTAGCGACTCAGTGAAGTGTGCCCAGGGTGATCAGCGCGTTGTGCGCGGCGCAATGGGAGCAGACAGCACCGCTTCGGCAGCCGCTCCCTCTGAGCCGCGGAACCCGCTGGGGCAAAGCCCGCAGCGTTTTATTCTCTGTCCTTACACTCCACGGCTGCTCGGGGCCTTTTCGGCAAAGCGGAGGAGCCTCAGCGGATTTGTGGTGCTTGGCAGCGGGTTTGGTGACTGAATTGATTAATTGGAGGGAGTTCCATCGTTAAAGCGTCCCGGTGAAGTGTTTCATTTTGGTTTTTAATCCTCGCTTAGAACCTTGCAAGATACATTTGCCTTACAGCGAAATGCAGAAAAAGGCCTGTCTTGCAACCTGAATTTTAAAAGAGTGGGTTTTTGCCTGTATAAAACCACAGCAGAAGATGTGCTGGTAGGGAAAACTATTCTGAATTCTTAAATACTTTACAATATTCTTGCAAGAAAGACACTTATTCTTTTCCACAAAGGGCAGCTACTCAACAAAATGTGACACTGGCTGTTAAAATCAGCGGGCAGCAACCTCATTGTACAGGTTTTGGGGAGACAACACTGAAATAACAGTCCCAGACCTTATTACCGAAGGGTGAACTGAAATGAGTTGTAGCCAAGCGCGCCTTTAAGATCATTGTCTTTTTAATCCTCTTTTTCAGTAACTTTAATTACTCTGGATTTTTTTAAAGAGAACAGCTCAATCAGGTTTGGCTTTTTTCACAGTGATGTCTTGAGATCTTATTTAAGTATCTTTTAAGCTTAAGTAACTTCACTCAAAGTTCCTTTGAGGTTAAAAAATATACCGTAAGTGTACAACTTTTGGATAGATCCTGCTGTGGATGTTAAAAATGCAAAGATTTTTTAATAAGCAATAGAAAGACGTCACGAGAAAGCAGAAGACAGGTAGGAATCTTCTTTTATTACATGGTTTAACTAACCCCTCCACCCTGCAAAAAGTTGAATTTTCGTAGAGAAAGTCATACGTCACCAGATGGTTGTCTTTCTGCCTTCACATTTCTTCTGTATGTTATAGAAATACCTGACATGCAATAAAATGTACGGTTTCGTTTGTTTTTCACCAGAGGATCTCAAAGGCCCTCTGGACACTCCTGCCGTGCTAACCTACCCGTGGCTCCGCACTGTTCACAGCAGTAGTTTTGAGGGTATATCTCAACTTTGGTATTTGTGACACTGGAATGGAATGATCTGCCTAAATTCGTAGAATCTTTTTGGCCTCTTTTGGGTCTGAGAATTTGTACAATCCCTGTGACTCTTTAATAAATTCCATAAATCACGTGCTTTCCAGAATTGTAAGCGTTGTTTTAGGTCTTCTCGGAAAAAAAATCCAAGTTAGACCTGTCCCTGACATTACTGTTAAATTTGATACTTACCCGGTGCTGTGATCTGATATATTGGACAAACCCATACGTTCACTTGAAATGACTGGGGAGCTTTTCGCGATGCTGCGGGGTTCAGCTGCTTGAATCAGGCTGCAGGATGCTTGGTGTGGAAAATGAGCATCCAGGATAAATGAAAACGCCACGTGGTGATGTTAAATCTGTTGCAATTTTAACAACAGCCATCGAGTCTTACTCCTTTTTGTTGTTTCTGAAAACCTGTCTCCATAGGAAATTTTGGGAAAGGTTTATTGCCCTGTGTCACGAGAACGAAAGTCTCCACGGTATCACGTTTGAACAGATCAAAGCTCAGCTGGAAGCTTTGGAGTTAAAGAAAACTTATGTCTTGAATCCACTGGCACCTGAGTTTATCCCCCGAGCTCTTCGGCATCAGCATTCAGCGAATGCCACCAAACAGCAGCAGTCACCACCAAAGGTAAAGTTGATGAATATTGTCGAAAAGTGAATGTCGAAATGCCTTGTGAGAAATGACCGAAGAGGTTTATCGAGATAGCCGTTGTTTTAAAATGGCATTGATAAAATGTACACCTTGGGTCACTCTCAGATGCTTGTTGACTGTGTTGCGATGACCCTGATGAACTTCAGTCGTTGATCTTGGCCTCAGTATTTAGATAAACCACATTAAACCCTCTGAACAAGAGACAGTCCCCATCCCAAGCAGCTTGAACCCCGAGATACGCCAGGTCGATACAGCTGTGGTGGGGAGCACAAGGAAACAACAAAATAACAACCAAAAGTGATTTGGTTTGGTCTAAAAACCGCATTTAAAATTCAGGGACTTACGTAAGATAATGGTTTGATTTAATCAAAAATACATTGTAAACCAGTATATGGCTTAGGTTAGCTGGCTGATAATGTCCTTCAGAAGGCCAGATTTCATTAGCATTGAGAGGGCAAAGAGAGGAAATTACCCCTCAGCTGATTTTATAAAAGCAGGTGAAGAAGCAATGAGAACACGTAGTTTCCTTAGGGTGAGAAAGAATAACACTAAATTGTGGAGCTTTTTATGGGGGTGATATATTAGTAATTAATTGTATTTGAACAGTTCTTAGGAGTTCATTTCAAGATCATGTGAGTTATAATTTGATTAAATTGTGTTTAGAGATGCAAGTAAAAGGCAGGTTGTCACCTTAGTGATGATTTCTGTTGTACAAGAAGGAAGGAGTGAATGTCTTTTCCATAGCCTTGCATTTTTGTTGCAGGCCATATCATTTCACTGCAATTTTTACGACAGGTTTTTTAACTGGAAGGAAACCCTTCCCTTTGGCAGCCCTTCCCAAATGAGAGTTTGCAAGCGAGAACATTTGGTTTCTTCACCGAGATGCGTTCCTTGCTGAAACAAACACCAGATTTCTGAAGCATCATCGTGTGTCAAAACACGGGCCTTACAGAAAACCCTACATTGGAAAATTATTGTCTTTAAAAAGTCATTGCTGCACCCTCTTTTTTCATGAGTGCTTCAGCCTTGAACGTGTTTTCTTTAATAACAGGGCATCACTATAATATTCTTTGTTTCTTAAAATGAAAAAGAAGTATTTGAAAATGCTGTTATAATACATTAAAAAAAAGCAGGGGGAGAGTTGGGGGAATTGAAGAGTCTTGTGTATAGACCGTTCTGTTTATTTTGGTCCTGGTTTGTTAGTAAACTAAGCGCTTGTGCTGTAGGAATCAGAAGAGACACTTTCAAACTGCCAGCACTGTAATTTCAGCTGCAGATCTGAAGTGTTTTAACCACCTAGTTTAAAGTACAGCAAATTATGCTCTGAATTTTACGGCTCTGCCTCCCTCCCATTCACTACCTGAATTATAATGTTCACTTGAAATAAATCAGCTTTGTTTGCACAGGAACGCGAAGCATTACGATTCTTCTTTTTCCCTTTAAAGGGCAAGGTCCATCATCACAACCAGAATGACCATTTCCCACCCGATGGAATTGGTGAGTGGCTCTGCTGTTGCTCCAGGAATTCCTCTGAGCTCACGCTGCTTTGGCTTCAGAGAGGCCAATAGTAATCTGACATAAATTGAGTATCTGCTCTGTTCTCTATTTGAAAGCAATCTACTTCTTGTGTACATTTGGTAATCACGTTATAGACTGTAAAGTGGACATCAGGTGTTTCCAAGGCTGTCCCTTTATGGGTACTGTGCACACTGGCTTTAGAGCCTTCACACAGCATTGTTGGCCCCTTAGAAATGGCTGTGTTTGGAATTTGCAACGTAAAATATTGTACAAGTGTATTTGCACTTGAAGAGTTAGGACACTGTACTGCATGCGCTGTTTTAGGATGCACTTTCAATTTACATTTTGCTGTCATGTATCCAGATATTACCGATCATATATTTTGCAAGGTAGCATGCAACAGCTTAATAATTGGTTATTCATTTGAAAACGCAATCATTTAAAGCTTGTCTTCCCTGGTCAAGAGAGGAGCGTGATTCTAGGTTTTGATGCAGTGTTTAACAGCTGCTCTGACTGTCAGCGTGTTTAATTGGTTTGGGACATTCTTTCATTAACGCAGTTACCAGCTCCCTGTTTCTCTGTATCTCAACTCGTATTTTCTGCCTCTTCACATTTTTGAAATGGGATACAGGATTTGATTAATGCGTTCTCTTGATGTATCAGCCCTATGCTGTTAGAGTTGCACACATGCTTTATAAAGATGGATGCTATTAAAATGAAAAAAGAAAGAGTCTTCATATTCTTTTTGTGTATATATCAGGTTTTTTAATGTATATATGTATATATTTATATTATTTTTTTCCTTTCTTTTCAGTTCAGCCCAATCCTTCTGTTCTAATTGGAAATCCTATCCGGGCTTATACTCCTCCCCCTCCTCCTCTGGGACCTCACCCCAATCTGGGGAAATCTCCAAGTCCTGTTCAAAGGATAGATCCACACACTGGGACAAGTATTCTATACGTACCTGCCGTCTATGGAGGAAATATGGTCATGTCTGTGCCTTTGCCCGTAAGAATTCGTTTTCTTCTTCCCCACTCAATTATTGTATGTACAGATATGAATGGCAAGATCAGTTAGTGAAGATTTCGCAAGCTTTTTCAGCGCTTTACTTCAAATATGTGGGCTTAGCTGGCTCTGGGAGCGGCTCTGCAGAGAACCACCAGAAATGAGGGCTTAAAAACGTCGTTCCCACAAATAACTCCAGGCAGCTTAAAAGCAATTTCATGTTCATGTAATTTTTGTAGTTTCTCAGCTCTGGGTTTAGGCACAGCAGTGGGATCTGTCTCGTCTGACTTGAGACACCTGCGTCTGGATTAATTGCCCAGTCCAGTTCTTAATCATTGGAGAGACACAGGCAATTCGGACAGAGCTTGTTTCTCTTTATTGGCTTCGTACAGTTTAAATTACTGGCTCTGGATGTCTGCGGAGCAAGGTGTCTGAAGTGAAGTGATAAGAAGAATAAACATAATGGAACGTTTCCCCCTGCAGAACCTCATGGTGAACCCGTTTCCTCTCCAGCCCCTTTCCTCAAAGGCATTTGAGAACACAATGAAGATCCCTAAACGGGTCTTTTAGGCAACATTTATGTATGGAATTCTGCATCGCAAATAAAACTGTCTCACCAAAACTTACACAAATTAGGGAAGCAGCCCCTGCTTTGTTTTTAACCTCCACGGTCAGATATTCCAGGAGGAGAACGAGGAGGGAGCGAAGGCTGCAGAAGCCATGTTGTGGGAAACCTGTGCGGTGTTCACAGCTGACGATGGGAAGGATGTGGAACCCACATGTACAGATCTGTTTAACTCCATTTGTAGTGCAAAACATGGGCACACAATTTGTTTTTTAATTATATAAGTCCTCTATCGTAATTTACGTTGTGGATGCTGTATAGGGGACTTAAAACTGAAACTGGAGTTTCTATGTCTTAGATCAGCTGGCAGCTATAGATCGGTTTTCTTTGCTAGGTCAAGGAATATTTCCAGCTTACTAGAAATCTACATTTGGGTAAAATTAAATGCAATCAGGCAGCCAGCAGCTGTACCTTTGTCGTGCTCGCTCAGGTTATATTAACATCAAACCAAGGCAATTTGAAAAGTTCTGTCGTATTGTTCCAAGGTTAATATATTTTATGTATTTCCAATCAAGAGAAATACACTAAAAATAAGTATATTGAGCTCACCTTCCCTGAGGATGGATCTTTTAAAAATAATTAAGTGGGAAGACAGAGGTACTAATGAGACAGCTGCTTTTGAAAAGAAAGCTTATTGCAGATCATTTGAGATTGCACAGATGCAGGAGTAGCCTAAAGCTAAAGTTCAAAGTGCACATTTCAAGGGCAAATACTAATTAAAAGAAAAAAGAATTGCATGAACATTGTTACAGTTAAAACAAGTAGGGGCTGAAGTAAAATGTGGTTATGTTCATGGAAGATAAAATGATCTCTTTGCTCTGTTTAAAGCAGTTTCTGTACCCAAGGTAGAACCACGAGGAGGTTGTCTGCTGTAATCAGAAAAGGATGCTTGTGTAGCCTGAGTGTTGGTGATTACTTTCCCTGCACTCTCCTCTTATTTAGACACTTTCCTCCTTTTAATAAATTCCCTACAGGGCGACATTGAACTAATTTGGTCCAGAGCCACCTTCCTTTGCGTTCCTTTTAGGAATAACATTTAAAATGTTGTGCAAATTCCTGACTTTTTTACGTGCTTTCAGGAAGTGGATTTTACTTCCAAGACTTAGGAAGGCGATCTGCAGTACATGTCATGTAGCGCGGACACTTTGGAGCGGCCCTGCCGTTCTTAACGCGCGGGCAGTCTCTTGGCTCTCCCAATAGTCCTGTTCCCTTCAGTGCGTGTCTGTGGTGCAGAGCTCTGCTGGGCCACCCGCTCTGCCCTGCAAGGTTCAACACCAGGTGCTAAAAGGACCGTAAGGAATTCCTCATGTTAGAGGCTTCTCTCTTTCCCCTCTGACACAGCCTCATGTCTTTAACTACCAGGAGAAAGGGCTTTTTATGTTCTCGAACTTCACCCACTTCTGGTTATTTAGAGAGGAGATGAATATCAAGTTTTTTAAAGTCTTTTCTCGCTGAGTTTTGAAACCACTGAAACAAGAATGGGTTTTGATACAATTTCTTTTTGCCCCTGTGTTAGTCCTGCCCTTGCTGCTCCACCTGGAGTCGTGAGTTAGTTTGTCGAGTTGTCTGATGCACAGAAAACTGCTCGTTACTGCTGCTGGAATATCAGAGTGCACGTTACTTCGTGTCCTTTAACGTACCTTAACAGATTGCATCTTTTTTTTATTTTTCTTTTTAACGATGTAGGTACCATGGACGGGGTATCAGGGTAGGTTTGCAGTTGACCCTCGACTCATTACTCATCAAGCAGCTATGGCATATAACATGAACCTGTTACAGGCACATGGGCGCGGGTCTCCTATACCTTATGGCCTGGGACATCATTCCCCAGTTAGCATAGGACAACAGCAGCAGCTTCAGCATCCAGACAAGGAGCAACACGAGCAAAGTCGAAACGGTTAGTTGTAGAAATGTCACACTTGTGTTTTGCGGGAGTTTGTACTTTAAATGGGGTATTATGGACATTTTCTTTCTCTCTTCTAAGTGAAACTGATGGATCTACAGAGTTGGGGGAATAAATTGCGATTTGCCATTACAAATAGAATAACTAAAATATTACGAGGTTCAGGGGAGGAAGTAATCAAAGTTGGGGGAGGGTGTATGTTGGGGGTATAATGGGTCTGTCCTGCTGTTGAGTGGTAACTGCTGTTGATGTTACTTCCAGTACTTAGTGATGATTAATGAAGAAAGTGCAGAGATTGAAGGAAAAATGTTAGTTGGGGAAATTATATCCAATGTCTATGATGCTGTAAATGCGATATTAATAAGTCTAAATGTTCCTGTGTCTGGAAAAAAACTCTCAAAATAATCACTTTTGCATTGAAACTGATTACTTTCTTTAATGTTTTTAGGTAAAAGTGAAAACACTGCTGGGCCTGAAATAAGTAAAATTCGAACACCTGAGAAGAAACCTGTGGAATCCAAGCAGGTGGGTTTGTCTTGGTTTTGTTTTTAGCATTCCCTCTTTTCATGAATTTATTCATTACTGACATGGGTTTTGTTTCTTTCCTTAAGGTGAACTCTCAAAGGTTTTTCATTCTCTTCCTCTAGGTCGACTTAGAAGCAAATTCTCAGAATAGAAGCCCGGAGTCACGTTTCAGCGTTGGTTACCCCAACGCTAAATTTCATCGCAAAGATAACCTGAACCCCAGGCAGCTGAACCTCCATCTCACCCCCCCCCACTCCCAGTACACAGTTCCCAGCCGCCACTTCCAGCACCTCTCCCAGATCCCAAGGCAGCCGTACCCTCTGCAACAGCAGCAAAACCTTTTAAGTCAACAGCAAAACCATTTGCCTGAACAACAAAACCAAATGCCACCCCAGCAAAGCCAGGTAGTTCAGCAGCATAATCATTTGAATCAGCAGCCTCCGCAACCTTCGCAGCTTTCCCCTGCTTACCAGGCAGGCCCCAGCCAGTCTTTTTTTAATAACTCAATTCCCCACCGACCACATTCTCCTGCTGTAGATGCTGTGATTTCAGAACAACACCCCCCACCTATGTTACAAGAAATCAATAATCCTTTGAGACCTATTGCACAGCACAACCCTGTCCTGCCAACCCACTTGAACAACTTCATTGAAGAGAATCCATCAGGAATGCCCTTAGGGGACACTTTAGGTAGGTGACTTTTCTTTATTTAAATTCAGAGTGTGCAATTATAACTACATTGAAGTGAAAATGAAGGAGGTATTTACTTTTTCAGGGATATTGCTCTGAATTGGGTCATTGTTGGGTTAGTTTCCATAAGTAATGTCATTGAGCATAATTTGCTGCTTGAGGCATGTTTGAATATTCAGCACTTTATTAGAAGATTCATGTTTATATGATTTTCCATATGATTTAAATAACCAGGTTATACACTGCAATGCAGTTAGTATATAATAGGCCCTGGAATATACTGTATGAAAAGTAATCTTTTTTTTTTCTGACATAAAGATCTTTAAGAAGGGGCATTAGATAAATTTTTGTTTTAAAACTATTTTTATAGATCGTATGCATGGAAATGTAGCTTTGGAAACAATAAGGCAGCAACAACAAGCCAGGTTACAGCAATGGAATGAACATAATGCCTATCTCAGTCAAGGCACTATTCCATATCAACACCATCACCATCCTCATCTACCACATCTTCCTCAGCAGCCAGTTGGATTGCATCAGCAGCAGCAAGTTAGGGCAAACTGGAAACTTGCCAGTAATACAGAAGATGAAACAGAGGCAACATATTCAAGGTATTTGTCTATCGAGTCATCAGAGCTTGTGTAAAATTGAGCAGTGGGCACCTTTCTGTAACACGGTGATCGAGTGCGAGACGCTTAAGGGTATTGCATTTTGCTGCTGTTTTTACGGAGGTCAAAATAGTTGGCAGGCTGATTTACAACGATGCTTTTATTATGTGTTATGCTTTATTCTGTCAGTATATTGGGTAGTAAAGCTGTAGTGGAAAAATACTTTTATGGAGCTTTTCAGTGCTGTATTTATGGGATAAGGGATGGATAGAGAGTAACAACCTTGTGTTTTTAAAGAGGTGTCTGAGTGTAGTCGAGGCCTATTTAAGTTGTAAATTCTTCTAATTGAATTAGCGGTCTCAGATTGATGTGCTTGAAAACAAACCAACCGATCCCTCCCCAAACACGGCTCCTCAATAAAACCCAAATTTTTCTTCTTTTTTTTTTAAAAAAACTTTGCTTTTAAAAGCAGGATTTAAAAAAATGCTTAAATTTGAGACGGAGCATTAGGGAGGAAGAAAGGAAGCTGTTGAACATAAACAGAAAAACGGTTCCAGTGGTCATCGGCTTTAATCACGTGTATTGGAAAGGCTGGATTTTTAAATTGCCTCTGTTTACTGTCATCTCCCACTATGCTTTATTTTCCATCGGGTTTGTTAAAGCCACGGTAAAGCCTCTAAACGCTCTCTTATCCGACTCTGAAGTGCTGAATTGAGTACTCACCTTTTGAAGAAGTTTGGAAGTTCATGGTGCAAGCAAATCCCTGATTCTTCTGGTTTTTTGCCTCTTTAAGGGGTTAAACTTTTCTTTAACTATGTGAAGTTTTTGGCTTTGTATAATAAAGCAGGAAATCTTTACCTTAGTTGTCTCTTAAGAGATAACAACAAATTGATTCTTCCAACTGAAAAGGAAATCTCAAGAGTTATTAAAACTTTGAGACGATCCAGGTAGGTATTTCATCCAATTAATCCTCTTGTGTCTAATTTCTGCTTGCTCACAGTCATATCCTTTGAAGTTAGGGTCGGGAAGCTCAATGATGAGTGTGTTTAAATTCACTGGTTTATACTTTGAGTTTTCTTCACCTCAACAAGAGTGGGATTTCAGCAAAACTTTTTGTGTGCTTGATACATTTATTCTGTCAATGCAGATTCCAGGATTTGCTGAGAGAACTGTCGCACCGCGAGCAAAGCGAAAGTCGGGACTTAGCTGAAATGCCACCCCCCCAGTCCAGACTGTTGCAATACAGACAAGTGCAGCCCAGGAGCCCACCAGCACTCCCGTCTCCTTCCTGCAACTCCAACCACAGCGGGCACTTCCCCACCTTCACCGAAAACAACAGAGACATTGAACTCCCCAATAACCCAGCATTTCAGCAGCATTTACCCCAAATATACAACCCCCCTTTCTCAATGCCATCTGAACATATAACCCCATCTCCCTTGAAATACCTACAACCTGATGGATCGTGGACTTACGCTAACCTACCGCAGAATCACCTCATGGGGCAGGGCTTTCATTATGGCATACCTCCGCTGCCCCACCGGTCGCAACAGAACCCTTTTATACAAATCCCAAACCATCAGCACGCAGTCGGTCAGGAGCCATTTCATCCACTCACTTCTCGAGCAGTATCTGCTTCTTCGCTCCACAGCTTAGAAGAGGTAGGTGGTTTTGTGTGCTTATGCAACTGTCGTGTTGCTTTAATAGCAAATTATGTCTTGAAGAGGGCATGAGTGCAAAATACCTCGTGTATTCAAAGCTCACACTGGCAATTTCTGGGAAGTAAACGTTTTTCCCTGAGTCTTCTCTGTTCACCTTGTGTGTATTCGTGGTTCTCACCACTGCAGATGTAACATTTTCTCTACGAAACGGGAGGCCTCGGCTTTTTGAATGTTACTCATCTTTTTCACAATCATTGCTCAATTATCTGCACGTCATTTATCTGGAGTGCAATTTAACCACACCCCAGGTGAACACTCATGAAATGACTCTCTGGAAAGTCAGCTTGAATCAGCCAGTTGGCTCAGGATTAACCTCTGAATATGGTTGAGTTACTTTTCATACAAACTTGAGACCATAGCAGAACGCTTGTGTCGTAAAAAACCCTGATTTAATAAATCCCACCTGGCCCAAGCTAATTCTGCCTAAAGCCACCCCTGTGTATTTTGGGGGCTCAGAGGGCTGGAAATCAGTGCAGAGATCCAGCTGTGCTGTGTGAACGCTGCCACACCACAGCTGGCTCTGTCCCTCTCCGTCACGTTTTGACCAGGAGTTTTTAATCCCTATTGGAATCCGAAGTGCTAAGAAGTGTAGACATGGGGTTTTGTGATTTCACTCTGTGTTATTTCTCCTGAGCATTTGTTTTGTGTGTAGGTGCACAAAACCCAGTACACAAATGCATCATGCTTTCCCAAATCCTGCTGTACAGGACACTCTTTTGTCCTTTGGAAACTAAAAGCCATTTTTTTTTCCTCTCCACATTGTAATTGAACGCTTGCTCCTGTATCTTTCTGTGTTTCCTTTGTAAGTGCTGAGTATCTTCCTCCTCACTGTGTGTTACATCTCCCACGTAGGAGTATAAGATGTAAAGGTTGATAAGAATTAGGGAGTCTCAGCTGAAACTCTTTGCTCTTCCTTTAATATTGTGTCTGTTTTGTGGGATTAAAATATGTTATCAGTGGCTGCAATATACAACATATCACTCAAAAATTATTAGATTTGTGTTCTGAATACAAAGGGGATTTTTATTGGATGGAAAAATGGTATTTGATGCATGCAGTTGAATAAAAGGAGCAAAAGACCTTTTTATGTTTTGGTTTTTTGTTTCCAGTATGAACCAAGAGGACCAGGCAGGCCGTTGTACCAAAGAAGAATTTCCTCTAGTTCAGTCCAGGCTTGTTCTGAAGAATTAAGCACTCCTCAAGACAGTCTTGGTCAGTGTAAAGAGCTTCAGGACCACAGTAACCAGTCATCTTTCAACTATTCGCCTCCTGAGTTGTGGGTGAACTCCTCCTCATCTGCCCCGTACCCAAACATTCCATGCAACGGAGCCAGCAGAGCAGTTCCAGCCCGGGAGTTGTTAGGTGGGTACGCACTCGAGCTTTGCTGCTTTGCTGCGTTAATTAGACTATTTAGCTTGGAGTGAGCACACCTAAATGAAAGGGTGGTGGATTTGGGTTTGGTTGGGTTTGGGTTTGGTTTGGTTTTTTTTCAACCACAAAATGTTTTCTGCCATCTCTTCAAACCCCAAAACTAATTTAAGCAAAGATTTTTGAAGTATTCATTGTTTCAGTAGTTAAAGGTTTGCTTAGAGAAATCCTGTTTTCATTTGTTGTTAACATCTCAATATGTCGTTGATGTCTAAAGAGGAATACTGTTGAGTATTCTTCATCTACAACAAGCAGTGATGCTGCTTCGTCTTCTCACAGAAGTTCTATCAAACCCACTGTTCTCCTACAGTGGTTTCAGGTGCAACCGAGTTGTTGCTAAAAGGAGCCGAGGTAACCGGTGGGATTTATTTGCAAGATTCGTCATTTGTTTCCAGAATCAATAATATTTCTTGTCGATATTACAGTCTGGGGGAGAAACAACATCAATGGAATGAGCAATCTCAGTGTATTTCCTAGTAAGTTCTGGTACTTCATCAAAGTAATGATGAAGTTTAAACTCTCACTGTGGAAGAATCACACTGGAACCTGGTTTCCCTGGTGGTCGTAGTGCTGCTGATCAATTTAGCAGAGAGAAACTAAATTAACTTTTCAGTGATTAACCAGCTGCAAGTGGGGAATTGGAGCAGTGCAGCTGGTCTCTGTATTTTGAATGTTTGTGAAAAACAAAATTGCCAGGATGGTTCAGTTTCTCCTCCATGGTTTTGCTTAAAGGATCTTCAACGGTAATTAAAAAAATAATAATAAAAATATGCACTTCCAGTGTGAATATTAAAAACACTTAATAATGGGGAAAAATGTTTATTAGCTGGTTTTATTGCCCTTAAAATATCTAATTGCTTTTGGTCAAATTTTATAAACCTAAAACATCTTGTCATTTCATAGTATAGGAATTATGAAGTAGAAACGTTTGGTGTAGACTGAATGAAATAAAGCTGTTCATATCAGTGACAGCACTTGAGTTAAGTTTCTAATGTGCATTTTCATTTCTAAAGTGTGAAAATGTTTTGCGAAACCATCTTGATGGCAGCATCTTCTGCACTAAGTTCAAAGCTTTAGGCTCAGGGCACCTCCTTCCATCTATTGATGTTTTCCTGCAAATGGAGTTCCCGGGTGCGTGATGGTGGTGTCAGCCGCGGTTAAAGTCGAGCTCCGAACTCTCTGATGGTTTAATAGGAGCTCAGGAACCCTGCAGGATTACATTGTGCCAGCCAATACTGCATTCCTTTGCTTTAATATCAAGATTAAGAACATTTTGGGGAGTAAAATCCTCGGAAGAAACATGCGTATGTAAAAAGTACCATATCTATACATTTGCTGTCAAATAATAAATCCTAAACGCATGGGCAAGCTTTGATTAGTATCTGCATTTGCAACGAAAGTATTTTTTATTGTAGTTAAGTATGGTTTCTATTTTGTAAAGAAATGTAGATGCAACATTGCCCTGTATCTAATAGTTTATGCAAACAAATCTCCGTCTTTATGGCTGCTCTGCTTTCCTGCATTCACAGCTCATTGACCTTGATGGTCGTATTTAAAATCCCAATGGGTTTTATGGTGCTAGGGGTTAATGACCAGAAACTTTAGTGTCTCTGCTTACTATTGATTTCTATCCATGAAATAAAAATTCATGAGAACGAGATGCTGGGAACTGGTCCTGGGCCTGTATTTGTCGCCTGAGAGCAAGCGATCGTGACACCTTCACTCGAGTTCAAGGACTTATATTTCCTGTACATCAGAAATGGTGCTGCATTGTATTGACGTGGATTTATGGAATGCAAGGAGAGCTGCTGTGAATTGCTCGGTGGTGTTATATGCAGGCACTTCCCAAAATTGTGATGGGAGAGCTTGACTCGCATTGCTTTTTCTGTTGATGGAAAGAAAATGATTTAAATTCTTATTCAACATGTTTATTTCATTTCTTTTTTCCTGTGTTAGACACCTGCACCACACGGAGCGTTCACCTCTGGCCCTGCTTCTCATTACTTGTCTTCTCTTGAGTGCTCTGGTTATTTTGGGGAGGTTTCTTTGCTTGTGTTCTGGGGCTTTTATGGAACCATAGCAACCCAGCAAAACTGATTTGCTTATGTTCTTTCCATATTCCTCCTTCTACATGTTGGGTTTGGTTTTCTTGGGTGCTATTTTTGAGTACTTTATCAAGACCAAAAGCCTGTGTGTGACTCTTCCAGTCAGAAATCTAACTATGTACTTATGTTTTTATATGATTGTACTCATTTGATGGTACGTTTTTGTATGTGGACTTCAAAACTAACATATACATTTGAAGATTGAGATAATTACAGAATGAATCTGTTACCCAACTCCTAGGCTATTTTAGATATAATGCATTTCAGTGTAGAGTTTCTGTAGTATGTAAGACAGCAGAACTCTCCAGATAAAAGTAAGAGACCTCATTACAATTCAGGAAATTCACTTGAAACCACTTTTACATCTATGGTTTAAAGCACCATTTTTTCTGATAGTTACAGGAGTTGTTAAATATGGAGCAAGAACATATCAATTAGCAGGAAGGCATTCAGACTACAATATCAATAATTAGTTGGTTGGCGTTCAGGACTCTGAATTGCTGTTTGAGAATGAATTATATATGGTGCTGTAAATTTTAATTTCAGCCTATTAAGCTATAGAGCAAGAAGAATGAAATTGTCTTTGTGCTGGCTCAGTGGATAACGGGTTTAAGTTAGTGTATCCCATTCTGGAGCCGCTTACCCTCAGAACATCTGCTAAATCCGCCCATGCGGAATTGCAGGTTGTGTGTTACAAAATCTGCAGGTACATGTTTGGGGAATGTGTTTAATAACGGGGGGTCTTGGCATTGCTGACAGGATAATACAAGATGAAATAGTTGGAAGTGAGGAGCTGGGGCTCTGGAACTGGAGAAGAGGACACTGAGGGGTGACCTCATTCATGTTTATCAATATATGAAGGGTGAGTGTCAGGAGGATGGAGCCAGGCTCTTCTTGGTGACAACCAATGATAGGACAAGGGGCAATGGGTTCAAACTGGAACACAAGAGGTTCCACTTAAATTTGAGAAGCAACTTGTTCCTGGTGAGGGTGTCAGAGCCTGGCCCAGGCTGCCCAGGGAGGTTGTGGAGTCTCCTTCTCTGCAGACATTCAAACCCGCCTGGACACCTTCCTGTGGAACCTCAGCTGGGTGTTCCTGCTCCATGGGGGATTGCACTGGATGAGCTTTCCAGGTCCCTTCAACCCCTGACACTCTGGGATTCTGTGACCAAGAGTGACTAAACACAGAAAACTGGTGGTGTTAGGGGGAAGATTCCATGTTGGTGCCCTTCAGCGCCTGCTTTGCGATCACTATAAACCCATTTCCTCGCTCACATCCCTTCACTAAGACAAACTCTGGTTCCTCCGCAGCTTCGCCCAAGACGGTCAAGCCCCCTGAGGAACACCTGAAGGCCGAAAACATCCCGCTCTCCAACTCCTTCAACTACAACGTGCTCCAACACCTGGGCCAGTTCCCTCCTCTCATGCCCAACAAGCAGTTGGCCGAGTCCAGCGGCACCGGCCCGCCCAGCGCCAGCAAACCCGCCATGTCCTACGCCAGCGCCCTGCGGGCCCCGCCAAAGCCCAAACCGCCCCCCGAGCAGGCGAAAAAGAACAGCGACCCTTTGTCTTTGTTTCAGGAACTTAGCCTAGGTAGTTCATCAGGTAGCAACGGCTTTTACTCCTATTTTAAATAACCAGATTATTTTTTTTAGAGAGAATTTAATTTTTATTTGTGTCGGTAGGTCTAAGATAGTCGGGGCTTCACCTGTAGTTGCAAATATTCCCTTTGTTTATATTAGTAAATATATCCTCACTTAATTGCTTTGCTGCTAGACTCGCAACTAATCTTTTTGGTTTTTTTTGTTTTATTTTTAATTATATTCCATTATTTTGCATTTTTTTTGAGGTGGGTCAGTTTTTTGGAAGCTTTTCTGTAGGAAAACACACACACTTTATTTTTTAATTAGTGTAAAGTTAATATGTTGCATTAAATTAGCAGCTGCGAGTTTATTGGGACAACTCGAAAAAAGCAAAAAAAAAAAGGAAAAAAGAAAAAAAGTTAAAAAAAAAAGTTTGTCTAAATTGTATTTAAGAAGATTGTAAGTAGCATTTACATTTATTCAATAACATTAGCGTACTATGCTGGGTTTCTGTACCAGAAATGGCCAGTTAATGTAAAAATGTATGTTATTTCTGCTTAAATTCATTTAATTTCTTTTTGTTTTTAATAAAGGTGCAGCATCTTCTAAAGACTTTGAGTTTGATCAGCTTTTCTGTGAAGGGATGCTGCATCCTCAGCCTTTTCTAGCTTTAGATTCCGTATGATGTGCTGTTGTATTTTCCATCCACCGTAGGGTAAAGTCACGGCGTTCTCTGCAGCCACCTCTGCCGTTGTGTGGAACCATTGAGATGAGAGGTATTGCTATACTGTAAAATAAGCAATTAAAAAAAGGACAAAAAACAAAAAAAAAAAAAGGAAAAAACCCAACAAAACACCACAAAAAAAACCCAAAAAACCTCTACATTTTATTTTTGGACAAGCTGGTAATATAAGCTTGTTTGAAAAGTTAATTTGATAGGTTTTTTAAATGAATCATGAAGCTGAAAAGAAATTTTTAGGTATGTTGGTGCTTAGTAGATTTAATAACTATTTTAAAAAACTGCGTGGGTTTAGTAAAAGACTTTTTTGTTTGTTTAATTTTTCCACTCTGCATGTGTAAATGTTTGTAATCTGGCTCTTCTCCCCTTTTCCAGTGCTATCAAACAATTGTGCCGCTTTTGGGTTTGTTTTTTTTTTTTTCTTTTTTTTTTTTTCTCTCCGGTAAAACTTTTGGTACATTATTTGATGTTTACATTAAAATGTGACATTATACAAGGAAATTCAGATATTTTGCTAACTGTTTTGTTTGAGGAACATCATTAAAGAAGAGATTTAATGTTTGTCAAAACTGTATCCAAATTCATCGAAGTCTTTCGGGGATAAGAACGGTTACCAGGTTATTTCTGGCCTTTTACGAACACAAACTAAAAAACAAAAAAAGGAATATTTAACAATTAAAGAAACACCTGTGGATGAAAACTCAGAAGATAAACCTTGTCCATAAAGTGTTCTGGTCTCGTGCGCTGTTCACACTCCTGCAGCTGGGGAGATGGACGGGGGTGTTTGGGTTGTTTCTCCATGAAGAAATCGCTTTAAACCTCTGCCCTGGGGAGACCACACCTGGAATATTGTGTCCAGTTGTGGCCCCTCAGTTCCAGAAGGACAGGGAACTGCTGGAGAGAGTCCAGCGCAGCCACCAAGATGCTGAAGGGAGTGGAGCATCTGCCGTGTGAGGAAAGGCTGAGGGAGCTGGGGCTCTGGAGCTGGAGAAGAGGAGACTGAGGGGTGACCTCATTCATGGTTACAGATATCTAACGGGTGAGTGTCAGGAGGATGGAGCCAGGCTCTTCTTGGTGACAACCAGTGATAGGACAAGGGGTGATGAGTTGAAACTGAAACACAAAAGGTTCCACTCTAAATTTGAGAAGAAACTTGTTCCTGGTGAGGGTGTCAGAGCCTGGCCCAGGCTGCCCAGGGAGGTTGTGGAGTCTCCTTCTCTGCAGACATTCAAACCCGCCTGGACACCTTCCTGTGGAACCTCAGCTGGGTGTTCTGCTCCATGGGGGGATTGCACTGGATGAGCTTTCCAGGTCCCTTCAACCCCTGACACTCTGGGATTCTGTGAAATATTTTACAGGGACTGAGCTGGGGGTATTTACAGTTTTCCTCCACTTATTACGTAACAAAATTATAGAGCTGGGGGGGTGATTTCAGCTTTTTCCAGCTGTCCATGGGACACCGCACTAATGAGCAGTGGCTGCTGCATTCAATCAGATTTTTGCTCTGGTTACAATCAGGTTTTTTCTTCGTATTATTTCTTAGTTTCTATACCAAACAAAAGCGTCTGGGGGAGGGAAAAGCCCTTGCTGAGTTACGCCAAGCGCTTGAGCATGAGGCATCGGATCAAAAGGACCCACAAACGAGCAGAGGCCAAATTCTGCAACCTCAAATCGGGCAAAACTACTGTTAAATGGGTTTTTTCTGAGCTGATGGCTGCAGAAATAAGTCCATGGGAGCCTCATTTGCAAGGGCCAGGTGTGCGCTCCATGGAAGTTCTCCGGGTTTTTGGTTTCGGTAGATATGAGCCAGTTTTCCTGGCTCTGCTCCCAAATGAGGGATCTGTGCTGGGCTCAAATGCATCTCGCCCTGTTGGCGCTGAGCTTTCAAAATCACTCATTTATATGGAGCAGTCTTTGGATTCTGTTCACCACATTGGAATATTAAACTAATAAACATCCCTTGTTCATTTACTGCGATCTGTCGGTTGGTTAAGGGGAGGTGGTCGCATCTCGCCACGTCTCGTGCTGGTTTTTTACGCTGGCATTTTATCTACACTGAAAAAACTATGGATAAAGGAACATTTTCCCTCTGCCTTACCATCCAATTCTATAACTTCATGAAAAGTCCTGCTGCTTTTCATTACAAATTTTCCCAAGTGCTCTCACCCAGGAATTTGAGGTTGTTGGTGCAGAGATCTTGCGCCTGTCAGCTTTGGAAATGTTCAGCATGAATCAGTTGCATTTCTTAGAGTTATTTTTCTTCTGAAAGCTGATTTGTTTTGGAATGCTTCGTCTAGCCGTTATATGGCGTGTATATAGCCCCGAGTGGCATCTCTGGTATTTAGAGCAAATTATCCAATGTTTATTGAAGTCAGAACTGCTTAAAAACCCCCAAACCCTATTGTAAACTCTTCTAGGGCTTTAATCGAACTCTTATTAAAATTAAATTAAGCCTTGCAGATGGCTCCAGGGAGCACAGGCTCAGGCTGCACTGGGAATTACTGTTGCAATTACAGTGGAAATTCAAAATTATGAGTTTAGATTCTTGGTTTGTGTAAATTGTCGCCAATCAGAGGAAGTGAATGGAGGTTTGGGCATATTCACCAACAGAGTCTGTGGCTCCTTTTTCATAGCTAAAATGTCACGCTTGAAATTACCATCAGTGCCAAAATCCCATGCTTCTTGTGCAGGAATAAACCCCCGCTGTTGTCTGTGGAAAATTTAAATGACAAGGTCATCTAGGCCTAAGTTTAGAAAGCTTGTGCTTAATATCAACAATAAGTGCTGGTTTTATTCTCTGTAATTCCAGTTTTGCAGGAGGAAAATCCAACTGTCTCTTGGGAGGTTGGCAGTGTGGTGTTGAGATCTAGTGAAGAATTGGGTGAAAAAAGCTTTAAAAATGATTTGAACTTTCAAATGGAGCTTCTGCCTTTCCAGCAGCTCCTCGCTGAGCGCAGCTGGTGCCTTTCCCTGGGCGTTTATTCAGACTGAATTCTTATAAAACTCTGATCTTTAAACTTGGCCTTACTAAGTCTGAACAAGAAACTGGAGGAGTCGCTGCTGTCTCACAAGGGTGACTTGGAGGTGGATTCCGATATAACGTTTGGACAATATAGTTCTTCTCTGTGGTGTCCTGGGTGAGCTTGGTCACAGTGGGGGACACGACCGTGCTGTCCCCAGCTGGTCCTGGGGCAGAGCTGTCCTGGCACTTCCCTGTGTCCCCTTCTCTGCGAGTTTTCACCCACTCTGGTTTACTCAGTTGTATGGGCTGTGGCTCGTTGACCCTCAGCAGTACCCGAACGCTTCTGTCGACTTCACAAACCCTGTGAGTACCGTCCCCTACGTTGATTAATTAATGTTTTGTTCCCGGATTTGTCAAGTTCAGCTGGTTTTTTTTGCAGAGATCATGCTCTGTAAGCAACTCTTTTGCTATGTATACAATATCTCTGCTATAAGTAGCACCGAGAGCGGTTTTACCACTCCACATTTTCTTTTTAGAGTGAACTCAAGCATATCAGAATCCACACATTGCCGGAGCAATAAGCCCGTGATGCTTCATGTTCTGCCCGTATCATCATTCAACTCATTTCATTTGTTCTGTTAGTTTAAGTTTCTGGTTTTCCTAGAAAAACTGCAGACAAAAATTCCCGGATCTCCTGGACCTTCTGGAATTAATTTCCACAACTGTCAAGAGTAGGGAGAGAAAAAAGAGGTGATGGCCACAAGGAAGGAACAGATTGGAAAGGGATCGGTGAAGAAAGAAGTAGTAATTAAGTAAGTTTACCTGTGCCTTTATAAACTATGTGTCAGCTCGGTCAAACGCCAGAGCATTGTGCACATGTTGGCACTTCTGGCCTAAAGGAAAAGCAGGGTTTGATACTGAGGTTTCTGAATGTCCCGTTCCCTGGGTGGGTGCACCCATCTCTGCACCCTCACACAGGATCAACCCGGGTGAGCTCTTAGTCCCCGCCTGGCTGGGCCTGGGCGGTTGCTGCTGCAGCACCTCTTTGCACATAAGCTGTTCTGAGAGCTCAGCTCGCTGCTTGCTAAACAGGCAGGTTTGTTCTCCGGGGTTGTTAGTCTGGCACCTTTTCTGCACATTAAATTCACACAACACAGCATTAAAAATGAGGGAAGCAGATTCTCTGCACGCCTTGTGCCTAACGGCAAATCTTACTCTTACATAAACAAAATACTTTGCGTCTTCTGTTGCACTGACGCGGTGATTTAGCACTGGAGTGATTTAGCACTGGAGTGATTTAGCACTGGAGTGATTTAGCACTGGAGTGATTTAGCACTCGGGCTGCGCGGATCTCGCGGTGTCGTGTGTGATGCTCCGGGGCTGCTTGGGGTGGCAAATGGAACACGCTCAAGGGAACCTGAACCGAGTTTTGTGCTGGCTGGAGATAGTTACTTGTTCTGCAAACGAATTTACCCTTTCCGCAGTGCCTGTTTCCCTCTAGGCCGTCTCCCAAGCCCGGGTGTGCTCCTGCGGCTTGTGCAGCCACATCCCCAGTTTGCTCTGTTGACTCCTGCCATAAAGGGTATTTCTTTCACATTTTCTTCCTGCGTTCTTGAAATTTTGGTGGCCGTTCCCTGCTATTTGCTCAACTGAGAGAATGAAAACTGAAGCCGGTTCCCATTCCCCACCTCAGCATGATATTCTTTTTTCCTTTATGAAGGCCAATTACTTTTATTAACTCTCTCTGAACACATTATCGGGCTCCCTGGCAGAAAGATTTAGACATGGCAGCACAAACCTGCTGTAAGCGCAGTGCTTTTCCCACTGTGAATACCAATGACCAGTTTAACAGACGGGTCCCTCGTCAGCATTTCTTAATAGCTGGAAAAAGAAAACAAAGTCATCTTGGTGCTTCTCAGTCTTGCGGGGGCCATAGGAAGTGGTGAGTGATGAAGAAGTTGTGTGTAAAGGATCTCCCTAGAAACTAACCTCTGTTTTTTGAGAACAATGGAAATGCAAATGAAGGATGTCAGCTCTGTACCCAAAAATAAGATTTCTAAACCATTTAGCATTTCACAGTGGTTCAGTGACAACTTGGAAGACTTGCGGTTGTCTCCGGTGATGAGACGGGCAGAGCTCCCCAGCTCTCACTCAGATCTCGGCACCGATCAGCGCCTTATCCCCAAACTTGTTATTTGTAGTGCTTTTCAACTTCAAAGGGCTTGAAAAACATTAATGCAACTTCACTAAAGGCTTCAGTTCTCGCTGCCGCTTCACTGATGGGACATGGGGACGAGTCTGAGTCTGGCTGGGGGCTGTGGGGCTCGGCGCCCCTCGCGCCCCCGCGAAACCACTGGTGAGCTTCAGCATGTCCTAATTCCAGAGCTCTTCATAATGATCAGAAAATCTCCGTTCTGAATTCTGTTTGAATTACGGACAGGTAAGCCCAAAGGGAAGGACACTTCGTTTTCCTTTTTGAATTATTGGGCTGAAAGACTGCAACTTAAAAACAATACTTTTTCCTACTTGTGTGGGGGGGGAGGAAATGCTGAGCACACTCTGAAAATTGAACTGTAAAAAACCCACAAAAAATATATATATACACCCACCTCTTGGAACTAAAGGAACCGTGACAGTACAAAGGGCTCGGCTGGAGGGGCTGGGTGGGTGCGTGGAGCTGGGGGACCCCCAGTCTCCCCAGTTTCCCCCTAGTTTCCCCTCAGCCCCCCAGAGCACACTGGGGACCCTGCAACCCAACCAGCATCCGCAGCATCCCCCGTGCTGCTTGGGCGGCCGTTTCTTCGGGGATGCATCACCAACCATGTGCTTTTGTAGTATTTTCGGGGCTGACCCTCCTGGGTGTTTCAGTCTAAGTCCTTTGGTTCTTAGCAGCCACCTTGAAGGATTTTCCTGAAGTGTAGTTTCAGATACAGGCGCAGTGAGCAAAGCACAGCGCTCTTAAAAACCCATCCACAAGGAACAAATGAGAGCTCCACACAGTAAACATCATCTAGAATTGCACTGCCATTCTGGACCTAGCAGGATTTGATGGGCCAAGTGATTCATCCATCAAAATAATTTTCCAGAAAATCATGCTTTTTATTAAAGGAAAATATCACTCTTAACATTCAGTACTTCTCTGCTTTGCCATCGAAGTCTAAGCAGAACAGAAACTAAACCTTGGGGTTTTTTGTGTGTGGTTGAAAGGAACAGACCCACAGGGAGTCAATTTGTAGGAGGAATTTTTCTCACAATCCGAGCCATTGTTGTGGGTCTTTATTTCTTTGTTTGTTTCGGGGGCTTCCTCCCTCCACCCTACCCCCATTTAATGTTGTAGAATAGCATGAGGATCTCCAACTTATTCCAGAGTGGTGAGCAAACCCTTTGTAAGAGGGGAGAGGAGCACGGTGTGAACGGAGAAATGGACTCATTGGCCAAGTGAGGTGTAAAAGGCCATTATCCCTCATGGATCTACACCCAGGGACAGCAAACATCTCCCCAGGAAAGTTGTCTTCTCTGTGGCATCAGCTGGCTGGCACACAGAGTTGCATCAGCATCAGCACCGGGCATCCCCAAAACCGTTCACCCACGACCCACAGGTGCTGAATGCTCTGCTTTCTTAAATTAAAATAGAAAAGAAACAAAGCTTATAATTACAATTGAACGCCTCTTGGTTCAGTGATGACTTAGCGGAGCACTCGTTGTATAGTGAGATCCAGACATTTTAAAATATACAAATGTTTCCGGAACGCTTTGCGGGTTGTTTCCTGGAACATCAGTGCTCCGGTTCGGCATCCATGCAGGTCTCCCAGGGGTTCTGGGGGAAGCGAGGCAGCGCGATCAGCAGGAGGACGATGCCGCAGATGAAGAGCAGGACGAAGGAGGAGCAGGCGCAGGCGAAGGACCAGGAGTAGCTGTACTCGATCCAAACCGTCTCCTTGCTGTCGATCATCCTCTTCACGGACTGTCTCATCACCTCGACGGAGATGATGATGCAGAGACCTGAAGGAAGAGAGGAGCAGTGGGTTGAATAACCAGCTGTCAATTTTTCACCCTTCATTAACCGCCTCATCTGTCGTTTTGCACACAGGAACTGCAGTGAGATTCGCAGGTGAGTCATTGGCTTCAATGTTTGAAGGAACCAACGCTCACAGCTGCTGAGAGCTCTGCTGTAACCCAGGCCATCCAAGGTGATTTACTGTCATCTTTTAGGCAGGTTTGGATGGGAAACTCTAAGTAGTGGAGGAATAATTGTGTTCCCTAGGCAGCTTTTCCAAAGGTTGGGTAAGATTTTTATTGAGGTGACAATTTGTACCTCTGCCTTTCAGTCATTGCGGCGTGTCAAACTATCACTAAAAAATGAAGTTTTCATGTTTTGGGGAGACAGTTGGGTATTTTGGGCCTGGATCAGATGTTTCTTTGGTTCGAGTCTTCATAGATACAGAATAGTGCATATGCAGGGTTTAGATGGGCTGGCACTGAATATGCTAGAAATGCCCCTTTTAAAGGCAGCCGAAGAAAATGCAGCCAAGCTGCTGGGTAACGTGTGCCGAGCAAAGCTCTTCATCTGGAGCACCACACGGGACCGGTAATCTGAGTGTGGCTGGGAGAAAATGCCACTTCTAGGGCATTTTTTGAAGCGTCCCCCTCCTCTTGGGATTGATCTAAGTTTCTCTACACTGTTTTATGCCCCGAGCGCGAGTGCGGGAGCGTCGCGGCTCCTACCTGCGAAGGTGTAGAACATGGACGCTGGCTTCAGCAGGTAGTCCTTCTTCTTCCTGAAGGAGAAGAGGACGCAGATTGTTCCGATGATTGCAAAGCCAACGCTGAAGATGGCAATGGCTGCAGCTGAAATGCTGTATTCTGCCAAAGCAAAACAAAAAAATGCGAATTAGGCAAATTTTGAGCTTGCTGTTGTGACTTTGCGGTAGGTGACTCTGGGAAATAAGTGTCTTCCTGCTTCCGTGGAGAGGCGGCCTTGGTGAACTGAGTATTGCTCTCAAATAAAAGTAGGGACAAGTATTGGCCATTTGGAATACAAAGGGTATAAGAACAGAGCAGGAAGGGGAAATGTGTCCTGGTAACTCACTGACAGAGCAAACGGCACCGGCGCTGGGGGGATCAAGCTCGGGGCTGGAGCCGTTTTGCTGCAGCGATATTGGTGTTGAAGTCTTACTGGGCTCCACGCTCTCAATTCTTCCATCGCTCTGCTCTCGCAGTAAGTAGCCGTACACTGTTCCTATTCCAGATGTGCGTTGCAGAGCCCTGGCAAGGCCCCCCGCGTGGTGCCCGTGTACCCGTGTTTCAGCTGTGTGCTCCGGGCAGGCGGGAGGCCAGAGGTGAAGCGTTTGCACAGCATCTTCTTTGTTTTCACTTGAAGACAATGATTTCCAGCCCTGTGAAAACCCAGCTTCTTCAGGATTAAACCCTACAGAAAACATCTTGCTTTTCGCTGAGATGTGCGCTGGACGCCTCCCCAACCTCAGCACACTCCAGTGCCTGAATGAGGGGAAGAATTGCTAATTGAATAATTCAGGCCTTCATTTACATATTGCATTCGTTTCCAGATTAGTTTAATATTTAACACATGTAGCCATGCGTGAACATCACAGTGCCTGATGATATTTGCCTTTCAAGACACGGGAAAAAAAATATCTCCCAGGCAAAATCATGAAGAATTTTTTTGCCTGTTACTAATTAG
The DNA here is from genome assembly GCF_037038585.1 of Patagioenas fasciata. Taxonomy (NCBI): domain Eukaryota; kingdom Metazoa; phylum Chordata; class Aves; order Columbiformes; family Columbidae; genus Patagioenas; species Patagioenas fasciata. The sequence continues at coordinate 3,133,544 of NC_092537.1, read as the reverse complement.
CTCCCATCCAAATGGAGCTATTTCTGTGAACAGCGGATCACTCTTTGTTCTCATTGCTTTTCATACCACTCTTTTATTATCATTTCCTTCATGTTTCTCTTCGCTGTGTGCTGGAACTGCCTGAAAGGGTTTGGTTTAATGTAAAATATTTTGCTGGGGCTTCAGCTTTTTCTTTCACTTCAAAGGAAAGCAGTTCTTCCTGACTGTGTTCAGAAATGGCATTGGGTGTGTTTTTGAGATCAGATGGCTGGATCTGGTGGTATTTAAGTGAGCAAATATGCTCTTCTATCCACTTAAAATTCCCGGTTTTTCCTGTCTTAGGAAGCTGCTTTTTGTGTAGAACCCGTCTGCCGGGTTTTCCGCCGTTATGATTTCCACTGGAAGAAAAGCAGATTGTTTAATATGTGTAACGTAATCATCAGCTCATTTACTCCACAGTAAAATATGCTGAGTGGCAAACTAGAAAGGATTTCATCTTTAACGAGAGGGCGAGAAAGAGATGAGCACGTTGGATGAGTGTTCTAAATATTTGGCTTTATCAGGGACTTATCTGAGATGTGAAATTTGTCTGTGAAAGGCTGTTTTCCCAATCCATGCCCTACAAACACGACGTGTGTGTCTTTGTAGGACCTCTGCTCTTTCCTTCCATCGATCGCCCTGTTTTTTACATGACTTTCATATAAAATCAATACGAAGCATAAAATTCCTAATGGTCTTCCAAGAGTCTCTGCGCTTCTTTCCAGGGTCAAGACTCTGCTTGGGGTGTGATTTATTCATTTAGGTTTTATTAACATCTTCTTCCTTTGATGGCAAAGGCTCCAAGTGTCACGGGTAGTGCCAATGCTGTAAAGCCATTTTTATGCTGAAAAGACCTTTTGCGGTTTGCATATGTATTGCCACAATTATATATTTGTGGGACAATGTTAAGTAAAATCACACTTATGGTTGTGGTCGCGTATAAAAATAATTCGTCCTCGAAAGCTGGAATGTGACCTAGTTCAGAGCATTTTTCCCAGCCAATGGTATCTGATGGGAATTCCTCTACTGCTTTCAGTGGAATGGGGGTTAAACCCCCAGTTTGGGACAACTTTACCTTTCATCTTGTGGTCACCCCAGCTCACACAACATTACAACAATATTTTGGGGGATCATTCCTACCTTTCTGGGTGGTTACTTCAAATATCTCCGAGCTCTCTCCTGGAGTGAAGTGCTTGAAGTAGGAGCAGTTGCGTTCTGAAAGAGAGAAGGAAATTCATTTCGTGCACTTGGAAACCTCTGATAGTAAAACTGAATTTGCTTTATACTGATGTGGCAAACTTGAAGTGTTTTTAAGGTTCCTGGACCTTGTAAATTGGAGTCGGATCTGTTTTATTGAGATGAATGGCATGTGCATGCCCGGCCATCGGCTCCAGCGTGGACAAGGCTGAACCCCCCGATACCTTTTGTGGGCTCCATCCGAAAGCTTCGCACACTGGCTGCTCAACTATTTAAAATAAAGGTAATTTTCCTCATTCTGTCTTTTATCCCGACAGGGATAAGATAGCAGAGTTGGTGGGAACTTTATGAAGTTCCTCTATCTGGACTTCACCTGAGCACGCTGCCAAGTACATGGGATATTTAGAGAGGGGTTGTTAAGTGAACAAGGATCAAGATTGTGGGGCAGGGGGATAGTGGGAGGAGGGGAGTTGGTAACCGAGTCTCTCAATGGCCACGGTTTTGTTTCCTACTCAGCTTAGTGAGGGTCAGGAGTGAGGAGAGGTCGGAAGATGCACCGGCCCTTCAGCTCCAGCGACCCAGTGGGACGGGGAAGGGGCTGGTGAGGACCTGCTGGCTCGAAGGGGTTCAGATGGCGGGTGTTCTCGCTATTTATAGCTGATTTAATTGAAGGTTCGAAGTGGCGCGGAGCTGGGGGAACAGTTGCTCGCCAGGAATTTGGCTGGAAGGGCGCAATCGCGGAGACACATTGAGCGGCGCCAGCTCTGATTGCAGTGTTCTGCTGAGCCGGGCTGGAGACGAGACGCTCAGCACCTGCCCAGCACCCCTCTGCACCCCAGCTTGGACTCCCATCAGAGCGGGAAATCACGCCAAGATTGCAGGAAATGCAGGCGCCACGGCGAGGGGCTTGGTTAACACCAGCATCTCTTGTCCCTCAGATAACGGAGTGAGCACCGATTTCCAGAGATGCTGGGAGAGCCTGGCAGGACCCTGTGCTCCTCTCCAGCATCCCAACCAGGACGTGCTGCCCCAGGGCAGGTCGTGGGGTGAAGCCTGAGCCAGGTCCTGTGTGCAGGGCCATGGGGGACTTCTGCCTGGGGACACTTACTGGTTTTTTGGTTATTTACAGCATTAATTTCTAGTGGCAAGAAGATACCAGGGTACCTGTTGGTTCTCATGTTTCTTGTTAGCCTTTTTTCTTCTGTCACGTAAACAGCAGATTTTGGAGTTACTGATTCAAGGAGGATTTATTTTCTCTCTCCCAGGAGAAAGGCAGCTGCAAAGCAGCTTTTTTTGAGCCCATTAGAGGAAGATTCTTTTGAGATGCTCTTATCTAGTTAATTTTACAAGCTGACTTCTATTTCATCTGCAGCTTCTCCTTACTAGAGACCAGGTTAATGCTCAGCTCTGGCATCTCCTGACCTGTTCTTTATTATTCCTGCAAACAACTGGAGGCAACATATTTGAACTCAGACCTCTATGACTAAAATTGCATATTTGGAGCCCCAGAGCAGAGATTGTGTCTCTGCCAGCAACTGAGAGGCGGCTGAGGCTGAGCATCCAGTTTGGGGATCCCTTGGCTCCTGTGCTAAAGGGGAGAGAGTGGGATTAAACTGGGATGCTTTATCTTGGACTGTTTGGTTTGGATTTTAATTAATTCTCTAAGGCGTGCTAACTGTGCAGAGCACAAGGTGAAACCATCCAGACATGGTGTGATGGGGGACACAGAACAGTTTTGTGTCCATCGCAGGTGAACCAAACCAGCCCAGTCCCTCCAGTCCGTGAAGTCTTTGCAGATGGGAACCACACAAAACGTTCTTCAAGAGCTGGACCTGTCTGCGGGAAAAGGAGCTGCCCTTGTGGCTTGTAGCAAAGCTCTGCCAAGGTACGATAAATGGGGCTATCAGAGAAGTCGGTTAACTTTAGGGGAGGTGTTTTTGGAAAATGCATTTATTGTGGGAAAATATAACTAGATTGTTATTGGTGAAATGATGTATTGTTTTCAGTTTAAAGATGCTTCGACGCTCTGCTGGGCTGGGAATATCTGTTTCAACAAGGGTCCCTGTTATTCAAGACAACTGAGGTGCCTCAATGCTCCAGTGCCACCATGAATAAGAGAAAAGCCGATTTGTGTCACACCACATTTACATAATGGATAGGATTTAAAATGGATTTTATAATGGATGAAAACTGTGTGGCAACCTCTGTTTGTCTCCACCCCTCGCTGCATTATTTCTGCCACGAGGTCACCTCAGTGTGCTGATGGGAACAGCCCAGGGGCTCTGTGGTCATTAAGGCCAACGTGAACTTTAGAGATATAACGTGGTTTATCACACAGCGTCCTCCCCCTTCCAGATCACCCACCCTTACGGCCCTCCTGGCCTCTGCCCTTCAGATCCACCATTCCTGGGTGACCACCGTGCGGGACGAATGGGCCAATTCATCTTTCCTCTGTGCAGAAACACCTTGTCCTGCCGCTCACAAACGAGTTTGGGCACAGCCATGGGATGCAGCAGAATTGCAAACCCACTGAACTACGGTTGAACCTCGGGGGTCTGCAATATGGACACTTCATGGGGGAAGACAGGGCAGAGAGGCTGTGAGACATCAGGGAACGTGGAGTTTGAGGTAACAACTGTCACCCAAAAGCATTGGAGTGACAGACTGGGGCCCACCTTGCTCTTGAACCTCAGATGGGCACTGCTGGGTGGGGTTGGGGGCAGTCTGGACGGCTAGAAAAACCTGGACCAATGATACTTTTAATCTGAGGCTTTTGCTCATGTTATGTTTGGGAGACGGGACGTGCTGCTGCGATCGGAGGTGGTGATGTGAGGGCTGAGTGGTGGATTGGGCCAGACCTTGGGCTCTGACCTGGCCAGCAAGGCCTTTGACACACATTGAGTTTTAGAGGTGGTGTCTCCAAATGGTTTAATTTCATAGCAGCCTTGCAAAGTGAGTCTTGTACAGACACGAGGAGCAGAACAGCCCTGCTGATAACCCGTGTGCTCAAGCACTTTTCCTCTCCAGTTGCCTGAACTCGGTTCCCATGTTTGCAGGGACCAATTGACCGCAGTTAAAAATGTCTCGGCATTAATCTGAATTTGCCTGGTTTTAACAGCCATCTCCCTCATCTTTTTATTCCTTCCAGCAGGATGCCGAGCCCTTTCCAATTCCTCAACATCCTCGCAAGAGCACTGTAAAATTTTAAAACTCCGCCTAAATCACAGCCCTGCTTTATGGACTGAGAGCCAAGTCATCCTCCCCATTTTGTGCTGTGCTGAGCAAAAACCCTTTTGAACAATGTTAATCGTGCCATCCATTTCCTCCTCAGGGAGTGGCTGGTAAACGGTTATTGATGCAATGATAAATTCTTACATTTCTTTCCCAGTCTGGGCAGTAATGTCTGGTTATATCTTAAGATTTTCAGGAAAACCGGTGCCCACATCTGCCTTTTTACTGCTCGTTTGTTCATTCACATTTTCTCGACCGCTGTGGGTTTCGCAGCCCGGTCTTTCCCTGCCGACATCTCTTCCCAGAAGTGTGAAATCAATCTAACGCGAGCCGTGCGGACACAGCACCGTTTAGCAGCCCGAACCCCCCCTCGCCCTGCTCCTGGTGCGAGTAAAACGGGGATTAAAATATTTATATTGTAACCAAAGTGCGAATTTCGCCCTTTGAAAACCCCGGGTGCTGATTATGCCGCAGGATGTCATCCAAATTCCCAAATACCTTTAAAAACCGGCGGCTCAGCCCCTCCATCACCACCCTGTTGTGCGCTGTGCGACAGCAGCGCTGGGCCGTGGTTCAACACCCGTGCAAACACATGCTGATGTCTATCACACACAGTAGCTGCTTTCGTGCTGCCCTGCCTGCGAATCTGCTTCTTGCAGACAGCTGGATATTTATGAGTTTTATATTTACCCCGCGGTTGTGCAATTTTGGTGTTTATCCACCGATTTCCATTGTTTTCCCTTTTGTGGGAGTTTTCCTCCACATGCGAGGAAAGGCATACAGTGAGGAATATATTTCTAGGCACGTAAGTACCTTTGCGAGAGATATTAAGCATATGGATGACACGCTCCCAAATTTGGTTAGAGGCAGATTCGAATGCTGCGGCTGAGCTCCTCTCTTCAGAACATGTAATTTGGCCAAAGAGATAAAGAATTGCAGTAATACAGGGAATATACAGTAAGCTCAAGCAGTGGGACTTTTCACAGGAAATTTTCAAATGTGTGTTAACATATATATCTCATTTTAAGCGGCGAGTCCGGCATGAAGGCAATCTTGTTATTTCTGCTCTGGAAAGCATCCAATACCCTGTGAGCCTTCTAAAAAAGCAGCGCAGCTCGGTCACGGAGGGAACGTATTAGTGCACGCGGCGCGAATGGTGCTGACTTTGCAATCAGCGAAAGCCGAACGAGCTCCTCGCACCCTGGGAACGGAGCGGTTTTCTGGGAACGCGGCCGTGCCCGCCGCCCACCGCCCTCCCCATCGACTGCGCCGGAGGAACCCAACGAGAAGCCTCAGTAAGTGGCTGAGAAATTGCTTCAAACTCAGTTTATGACTTCTTTTCTTTTTGCAAAACGTACTGTGGGTCCCTCTTCCTCCCTGCCCCGAGGGACGGTTGTTTAAATAGCTCGGAGATACCCCAACACCAGCCCTGTACAGGCTGTTCCTTCGTGGCTATATGCATCTGGAAGACCTAAAGATCCAGCTACGTATGGTGGACCCATAAATCCTCTTTCTTGCCCGCTGCTGTCAGTGTGCCCGGGCGCTGCGGGACCATTGGTCGATGTCAGCCAGATTTCCACCATCCCAGGTTCCCCCTGGGATTTCCACCACGCTCGGTTCTCCTCCCCTCTCCCTGCCACTGTCACGGTTGCACAGGAGACTCAAATATGGTCACAAACGGACGTGCAAGGCAACGCAGCGCACACGTACGGCGAGAGCGACGAACATGAGATGTGTGCAGACCAATATGAACGCAGCCCCATGCAGTCCCGTGCCAAATTAATTGCTGCAGGAACACAGACCCTATTTTCCTCCTGCCATGTCCTGCAACCTCCCAAGCAAAGCCTGGCATGATCGCCTGCTGCTTTGTCCCATGCACTGGTGGGTGGTCACGTACCTCCTGGCAGGCTTATTGGCCCGCAGCCCTTCTCTTTGGGACCTTGTCCTTGTATAAAAATCCGCTTTGTACAGAGTCGCCATAGCCCAAAATGAGCCGCTTCGCAGGTGGTGTTATATTCCTCCACTTTGGGGCTCAGCACAGCCCAGTGGTCCGTCACCACGGCCGCAAACAGGAGCGAGACGCCAACCAGGATCACGGAGAACGTCAGCCGGACTTTCAGGGGTTTGTTCTCGTCCATCGCGCCCTGGACCGCTGCTCCCGGCGGAGAACGGTGGGTGATTTGCGAGGTCTCCCCAAATCCTGGCGCATCTGAACGTTTGCCAAGGTCAGCCCCGCGCTGCCCGGGGAGAGCGGGGCGGCCGCCGGCAGCTGCTGGGCTGTGTCAGCCGGCGCGGCGAGGAGCTATTAATGCACATAACGAGGGGAGCACCCGGCAGAGCTCAGCTTTCCAGCCCGTCCCAACGGGATTGTTTTGGATTCCCACGAGCCGAGCGGGCGGGCGCTCGCTCAGAGCTGCTGCAGCCACCGTTTAGCGGCTGTAATCTCTTGACTTGCAGCATGCCCAGAAATAGGCATTAACAGGATGATTAACTTTTCAGCCAGGCTATAAAAACATCCCTGTTTATAATGCTGTCAGGCCTGAGTTGAGTCTTATTCTAAATAGTTTAATAGCCCCTGAACCCAGAAGCTGCACGCCCACGCCTTTAGCTCCTGGCAGCCTCTGCAAGTTCAGAGCTGGACGTCCCTCCAGAACCGAGCACTGTGGCTTAAAGAAAGTAGCAAAATAAGCAAACTTATTTATTTTATCATTTATTTCTATTATTATTATTTTGTAACTAACCTGAAGTATTCTGAGCAGTCTTTTTTTGTCTAATGCAAAACCTCTCAAGTGCTTCCTTGCTTTCCCATCATCCAGGTTTTCCTTGGTGTGTCCGATAACTCCAGCAACCACCCAGCACATCCTTTCCCTCTTTCAGAAGTGTTGCCCTGAACCCAGATTGCCAGGGCTGGGCCAACCTCTCTCCTTCTGTTTGATCTTTCAGCTGACTGTAAAGCTAATTTGATGATAATGTCAATGCAGAGGCCACTAAGGAGGTGACATTACAATTGCGATGTCAAACTGAGGAGGGTGACAGTACCTGAATGTCAAAAGAATGGTTAAAATAGTGCCAGTGGAAAGCTGCAAATATCATGTTATCACGTCAAGATAATGTCAAAGCTACTCCAGTCCTGGTTTATGAACACCTCAATTTGGTGTCAAAATAGAGGTGCAGAGCTGTCAGCTCCAATCAATGAGGACAATCTGAAATGAGTTCAGGTGAAAAGGGAGCATGGGAAAGGGAGAGAAACTAAAGAATAAGTTAAAAAAATATTGATCCAAATTAACGGTAATTGAAATATGAGTTTAAAAAGTTCACATTACTCTGCTTGATGTGTGACAGGGCTGGCGTAGGCACCCCTGGGTGCCTCTGGTTCTGCTGGGGAGGTGGGAGCTGGAGGAAGAACTGAAGATATATGGTGCGAAATGGGAGGGGAAAGGGAGCGGGGAGGGCACTGGGGACATCGGACAGGGCAGGGACCTCATCCTCTAGGAATGGTTCCTGCAGTCTGCCAGCTGGCAAGTATCCACAGTTAAAAATCAATATCACATGAAATATAAACAGACTATTAATGAGGACCTGTTGGGAAGCAGGGAGGGTTGTAATTAGTTGCACTTTAGCAGCAGAGAGTGAGAGACACAATTATGTTTCTCTGCTGGAGAAAATGCTCAAGGAGGTGTCTCAAGACCAACTATTGCATTATTTTTCCCTAGCAGAGTGTGGGCTTGGCTCTGCTCCCCTAACTTCTCCTGTATTTCTTCCAAAGTATTTACCACAACCAGATGAATCAAATGCAGTGATTCCCTTCTTGCAGAATGATGTGCTGCAGAAGACCCTTCCCAGCTGAGAATAACCCAGACTGGAGGAGATAAGCTTTCAGATCATATGAGTTTTCAGCAAACAGATTTCTTCAAATGGAAGTTCCTTTGTGCTCCTGAGCCTGCATTGCCCCAGTGTGGTGATACCACCGTAATCATGGTTGGGTTGGCACAGCTGATACCCCAGGCTGTCACCAATTACACCCTCCAAAAGCTCCCCAGTCCTGGGGCTGAAATCCTGGCAAGAGCAAAATGTGTGTGTTGGTTGTTTGATTGGTTTTTAATTTATTTTTTCGAACAGACTCCCATGGGCGTGAAGAAGGACACCCGGTCCCACATTGCTGGACGCAGCCCCAGCATCTTCACAGCAATGACCACTGCCCGTCCCCACCGCTGCCCGCACGCCTGACCCGCAGCTCCATTCTCCCAAAATACCGCCCGCCGTGCCGGGGGTGCCGTGCCGGTAAGTGATCCCTTTCGCGCTGGTGAAGCACGGCGGTGGCTGTAAGACGAGCTGTTTTGCAGACAGGTGCACGGCACTCCTCATTCCCTTTTATTTTCGGCACCTCCCATGTTTGTTAGTTTTCTCATTCCCAGGAAATGCCGCATCCTCCTCGCTGGACTCCTTTTTCTCCTCTTTCTGAAGACTTCAGGACTCTGCTTCCCTCTCACACAACATCACTTTTTGATCCATCCCTGTTCACAGCAGGGCGGCCACAGCTCTGGGGGTCACTATTTACTCACAGACTTGCTCAGCCATGTGAGAAGAGTCTTTATTTAGTTTAGTTCAAGGGAACCAGCTTTGGGCTTGAGCTTTAAATGGCTTCACTACTGTGTGTCGGAGGCATTTGAAAAGATGAATCCCCTGCCTCCCTCCAGACGTGCCATAGATCACACGTACGGGGAGAGGCAGCAGACAGAGACGTGCAGGCGGTCTTCATCTTTAAAGACAATCTGGAGGCTTAGGAGATGCGAAATGAAAGTTAAAAGAGGTATTTGAGGAAGAAGCATTGTCTCTGATACAGGGATGGTTTGGGATGTCTGGGAGCAAGAGGATGCTGAACTCCCGACCTGTGTTCGGTGCTGCTGGTACCACTGGGATATTATGGTGGTGATCAGAGCAAGGAATTCATGGAGTATCAGCATGTGGGGTTGAGCTTTCAGGCAAAACAGACAAGAGCTGGGAGAGGAGGGTGCTCGGAAGGGGGTTCACATGAAACCTCAAAAGGTGGAAGATAAGCACAAGCTCGGGGCTGGGACTTCACAAGCCACTGGCTTGTTCGAGTGGATGGTGATTTGCAGGGCCTCCAACCACTAAACCAGTCTCAACTCAGGCACCCAAACCAGACTGAGTCTCATATAGGCCAAGTTTATGCTGAAAACTACAAGGTTTTTCTTAGTTTCCTACCCAAATGCCTGGAAATGTGAAGATAGCTTCTCTTGGAGAGATCTGAGTCTACGGGACCACAAGAATATTTTCTTTCTCTAATATATTGGTGTCCAAACACCCCCATCTGCAATCGAAACAGGTAGCAGTGTGAAAAACTATACACAGAAATCTCAGCTCAGAGAATCTGGAAGTTAAAAATCTATATATCTTTCTCCACACCAATCAGAATACATTTAAAATGGTTTATTTAAAAAGTAAGGATTAAGTACATTATACATGGTTGTGATTATACCAATAGAACTGAAGCACAGTGGAAATAACACTTTAGAATTGCAGACAGAAATGTAACCTCAAGGGACATGATATATTAGCCCTTGTGGATATGTGATCCATACAGAAAGAAAAGGAAATATAAAAATAGTTCATTGTTAGATGGACGGGCAGATGGAGTGATTTCTTACTTTACTTCTGCTGTGTATGAGAAACCAGGAAGAGAGAGCTGATGCTGGACCTGAAACTTTGTTTCTCAGAAAATCAAACCTGAAACAATAGCATTTTTTTTAGGTCTGCTGTTGTAGGATAATACCAAAAGACTGATTATTGTGAATGATATGATGATGATGATGATTTCTGCAGGCCGTGTTGAGAAATCGGGGCTAACTTGTGTTGGATGCGGTCCAGAGACAACCAGAGAGATGTGGAAGAACAGATTTTTATATATATATATATATATATATATTTTAACCTATCACTGAGTGGTTTTGAAGTCCTAACACGATCTAATTCTGTTCAGATAATTCAGCAAGACACTGTTGATGGGCAGGAATGATGCACACTTTTCAGTTCTGTCAGAATCAGGTTTTTCCACAGGAGAAAACTGATGTTTGGAGGATTTTTGAAACAGGAATTTTTAAATGAAACCACCCATTTTTCTTTGCTTTGGTTGAACAAAACACTTCACTGCAGTTAGACATAGACCATGGGTTTGAAATCACAGCCCCCATTCTCCTGCAGAATGAGACCCTGGTCCCTGTTTGCTCCCTGTGCCTCTGTTCCCTGTCCAGCCCCGTATCCCATGAGCATCCCATTGATCTAATATTTCCCCGTTACAGCTCCATTTTTTTGCTGATGTGGTGTGAAAATACTGCATGTGCCTTTGCAGGTCGGACCTGGGCTCTAGAAAAGCCTTAGACTCGGGCTAGATCAGATGGTTGGTTTAAACACGGTCACTGGAGGATGACGATTAAAAGAACAAAACCAAGGCGCAAAGCAAAACCTCACACTGTCGACTTCCAGCTCAATGTGCATGAGTTTAGAGATACAGCCTAAATCTAACTCCTGGTTTTAAAGGGAATGGTTTTATTCTTAATTACAGTAAACACGGATGAGGACTTATTTCTAACTATTAGTTTATTAACACGGTGGGAAACAAATAGTTCTGGGAAATTGCACTTGAAAAATACATCAACTATAATTAGATGTAAATTAATTAGCACTTAGTATGACACACTAATGAGACAGAAGGTTTTTTTTCGTTGCAAACTTCTACTTCTATCATAGCTAATCAAAGTATTTTAATATTACGAAGTCTCAAAAAGTAGGAAATAATTTATTGTTTGAAAGCATAAAGATTCTTGTAAAAAAAACCTTTCATCAAGAGCTTTAATAATTTTCGAACTCTTTTATGTTGTCCTAGCCGAAAAGTAGGTAAAAAAGTTTTCCTGTCTGCCTATGTTTAAATTTTCTTTTAAAAAGTTTGTGTAATATCTTTCTCCATAGTGTGTTGATACAGAAAGTAGCACAACATTTTCTACTTTTAAATCGCTCCCATCACTCCATTCTCTTTAGCTCTCAGAGTTCAGAGGTTTCAAAAAGGATTCCAGCAGAGTTTTAACCTGAATGGAAACTCTTGATAAGCAGGGATGAAGGCTCCAACCCACCTCTGCCGAAATACCGGTGTCGCTCCGCCAGGCTGAGGGCTGGGCAGAGCTCAACAGCGACTAGGGGAAGACTTTCGCTTAATATTGAGACTTGTGTCTTAGTTCTTGCAAGGAGAGAGGCTTAAGTGGGCTTTACTAGGAGGGGCAGAGAGGGTTCAACTTGCTTTTTGGGATGTTAAGGCAGTTCCTCCGGGATTTCTCGGGAGGACTTGGCTCCACTACTTGAAAGCCTCGTATCCAAAAGACCACTGACTGTCTGACGCTGTGGCCACCGCTGGATAATTTAAGACTAAAGAGGTTTTAGCAGTTTGGCTGAGATCTCCCACCATCAATGATGTAAGCTGTCCAAATAATTGTTTTCTTGTCACCTCTAGTCTTCTGGTGGCAAAGATGACGGGTGTGTTCAAAGGAACGTAGAGGAATTAGGTGCTCCTCTCTCACTGCACCTAATTCATCCAAGGGGAATCGGGCACCTCATTCTTGTATGGCTTGGTTGAGTGGTCACTAAATTCAACATGGGTACTATTAAACTAAGTTACCTTTGAGTCGGGCCCTCAGACGTTGAGATTCCAAGCCTAAGGGTAAAAAATTGAAAGCAGGAATTTAAAAGAACAAAAGAAATCAGACTTTTTTAGAAACATACAGAAGCAAAGGGTACAAACTCGTTCCCCCCTTAGGTGATGCATAGAGTTTTCTCTGGGCTCTCTGCACATAAGTAGATTCATCATTACAAAATAAATTAAATTAGGTCGACCATCATTTCCATCCAAAAGCAACTATACCTTGCACCATGCGGCACTTATTCATAATAAAAAGAGTTTAATAAATATCTCATAAACGGTGATTATTTTTGTTCTATTTTAAAAAATACAAAGTTGTCATCCGTTCTGTTGACACCCGGTTCCCGTTGCTGCAGGAAGATTCGCTAGTCCGAACGTATTAGCTTCTCGTTTGCTCCCGCGCGTTGCTGAGATATCTTAGTTTCCAGTAGCGTTAGTGTTGCACTTGTGAAGCGGTAAGGAAAAGAGGAACGGCGGCGCGGGGAACCGCCCCGGCTCAGCTCCGCGTCTCGCTCTGGCTATACGTAGTCTATAGGGGCTCCTGACACACAGCACTCAGCACCTTGCCGGATCAGGCACTAGGGCTAGTCGAAATGAGAATTCAAGTTTTCTAAATGTTAGGCAAGAGATGATATTTGCAAATATATGCAAGTCCCACCTACTTTAATCCTTCCCTTCCTAAGTGTTTCAAGATGCACCCACCCTCTTGTCCCCAGCCCGCGCTGCCCCCAGGGACACCTTGCACCCCGAAACGGGAGAACCCCTCCCCACCCCATCAGGGGGTCTGTAATGCTCAGTACGCGGGGTCTCTACGGTTCGGTAGCACAGGTCAGTTTTACAAAGTGTTGCCTTCAAAAATATTTTCTTTTTCTTTGAAAGAGGCAAAGCTTACGCTGTGTCAAAGTGGCTCACTTGATGAGTAGTTCGTATCCATCCTTGGGCTTGGTTATAAATTATGTTTGCGAGTTTGTATTAAGGGATCTCAATATTAGAAAAGAAAATAAAAGTCATACAACAATTTTTCTGTAATCCTTTAAAACACACCGGTGGCAAGTCCTTCGCGGTTTCTCCAAGACTCTGTACACACTGCAGAAGCGCAGGGACATCTCGCCTTCATCTCGTGACACCAAGAACTCAAAGAAACAAACTCCGAATAGCTTCAAAAAAAGCTACGGGCGTGTAATATCTTTATGTTGGTCCAGAGGATCTCCACTTGCTACCTCAACACATGCCACAGTTAAAGACGTGAGAGGGTATTTTAACATCACTCCTTCTCTTTCACGACAGATCCATTCTGTTTCGGTATTTCTTCAGAAAGCGCGAGGAAGGAAGGTGCTTCAAACAGGCGTCGTTCTCCTGTTGACCATGTTGACATGGAGTCCTTCCTTAAACTCCTTCTGAAGGAAGTTGTGAACCTGTAGAAAACTGGCTTCTTGGTCTGCGTTGTAGCTGGCAGCCGTCGTGACCTTCAAGGGCTCCCTGGACAGGGTGTACATGGAGATTTCGTTCATGGGAATGGTGCTTGCTATCTTCATGCCAACCGGAGAAATGTCTCTAGATGGAGAAGGCTCTGTAGATCGAGAACTGGATCTGGACCTCCGCCTTCTGTACCTGTAACTTGGCATCCTGGCATAAGGAGAACTGGAAGAAGTCTTAAGGAATTCCCTCTTGGTCTTAAACCTCAGCTCTTTGTTCTTCTCAATATAAATGTTCACAGCCAGGACACCTATGGTTTCGGCCACAATAAAAGACAAGGCTCCGAAATAAAAAGACCAGCCATAGTTGTAATGATTCTTTTTGTCCTCATCTCGCTTGTCACTTGGGTCACCTGCATTACTTGATATGTAGACAATGATCCCTATGATATTACTTAGTCCTGGAGAGAGAAAAACATAAATCAGTGGTTACGTGGCTGGGAAGATAAAATTCAAGCCATGTTACTTTCTGGATCTGGATGGTTCAAGATTAGGAGCTGGAAATTTTATTATCTTTATTTATTCCTTTATTTATCTCAAGATTTCATTTATTCTTGAAAAACAAAGAATAGATCCACATCTGGGTCACGTACGCTCACATGGACCCCATCTCTTCATCGCCACAGTGGGAAAGATGTAGCGTACGGGAGCTTGCTAATATTGTTAGTGAGATTCTAACATTCAGAATAATAATAAAAATACATGTTGAGCTCAGGGCTATGGCTGTTCACCTTGATCAAGATAAGTTCTCTTCCACCTTGCTGATTTTTCATCTAAAAGCAGCATGCTTAATCCAAGCTTCAGGGAAAGCTATTAACAATGTGACTGACTCAGATGTTTCCAGGGTGGAAAACGGGCTCACCTATCAGAGGTGAAGTTTTTTCTGCCATCACATTAAAGAAAAGAAAAAGGCCCTGGATTTAAGAGATGCCTGATTCATCTAATGTTTAATACATTTTAAATAGCGTAAATCCTGCTTGTTACTGACTTCAGTTTCCTTTTTCAGGAAAACTAAAAGCTTTTCTAGAATGTACTTATTGTAGAGCTTCAAAAACACATTCTTGTCTTAAGAAATTCGCCTAGTGTGATGTTGTTAGTGCCCTTGATCCAGACCACTTTTCAGTTTAAAAAGACAGCACCTCTTAGAGACTCAATTTAAGGAGAACGTACCTGCTGCAACAAACAGAATCCCAGCGCTGAGAATAATGTTGTTTTTGCTGTTGTAAATCCTCCCTGCTCCGACACACAGTCCTCCCAGCAACAGCAATATTGTGCTCAGGATGGGGAACACGCTGGAGGCGCGGACGATGCCTGGAGGGGAGATGGGTAGAAAATCCAGACAGACAGTAATCATTTCAGATGCCTCCTTGAGTGCAAGCGTGGTGATCACAAAGTCTCAAAACCCCAGCTTGTGTTGGAATTATCACTATTTCTGGGCACACTTTTGGGAGCCAAGGCCATGGGTAGGTGGCCAGTGCGGCACAGACTGAGTAGTTTAAATCTTTTGTGCTTTCTCCTAGGAAGTCCAGCGTTCTCACCATTATTTGACGCCATTGCGTACAGAAGATTTCTGGCAAAGCACGAGGTGAGTGACAGTAAGACCCGGCATCGCACAGTGAAAAATTCATGAGCTACACCATTTGGGGACGGCTTGAGCAGACAGACTCGCTCCTTGGACATACGCAAGGTGAGCAAATCACAGCCCTCAAAGGCTGCAGCATTCGTGTTGCCAGCGAGCACAGCAAATAACCCTGTTTTCTTTCATTGAATATTAAGGACATTGAAACCTTCTAGATTTCTAAGGAAGAAACTTTAACAAGAAGTTTGTGTTTAGTTTCCTAACAGCTAACTAGAGTCATTTAAAATTCTGCATGCTTCAGTCCATTCACCAGTCTGGGCTGTAAAATCCCTTAAAAAAAGATGTCAACACCACTTCAAGCCGGCTTTCAAAGTCGGGTCACTACGAGACTAAGCAGCAATCAAAAGCAAAGTGGCAGGGAGGGAAGAAAAGGGCTGAGAAAAAAATATCAACAAGCACAAGAAGAGGTATGTTTGTATTGTAAAAACCAAAGGGGTAAAACCTGGCGGGCGATTCTGAAATACAGAGCAAGGAAGCAAGTTATATTGTTATAGAGAGAGGATCTTTTTTGAAGAAAAGGCTGAATCCTGCCGTGTAAAACAGGATTGTCCCAGAGCTGGGGACGGTGGAAAGGCAAAGGTGCAGAGGGCAGCCCTGGCACGGTGAGCGGTGCTGGGGTGTGGGGATGCCCAAAGCGCGTGGGGGTCCAAGGCTGCTGTCACAGAGGGGTGGAAACCCCACAGCAGACTGGGGGGACACGGGGACCCCCTGGGCTGAGTGCTTGGAGGGGAGAAAACCACCATCTGGCCCAATGTGCTGATGCGGTGCCGTTAGCGATGAGGTCTCTCCCGGGTGCCATCTTCCTGGCTGACACGCACAGCGAGCGGCGCCGCTTTCCCGAGGAGAAACGGCCCGATGTTACAGCTGGTGCTTTCTCATTTTACTTCTGATGGCCGTGGCGTTCCCAATTTAGTGAATCGCTTCCTAACGATTCCCCTGGTAACGAGTGGCAAAACTCCCGCTGACTGCAAGAGGGACAGGACTGGGCATTTAATAACAGCATCGCTTTTGTGTGCGCTGCAAAGCCCCCGGGAGCCCCAGCGACGGGCCCAGCCCTCATTAGGATGGTGCAAACATAAAACAGAAAAGACAGTCCCTGCCCAGGAAGCTTATTCCCTATATTAATCTGTAACAGCAAGAAAAGTCTGTGTTCTACCAGCACTGGCAATGTCGCTACACGTGTCCTTTACAGATGGGGCATTTTCTAACTGGATCTAAATTCAATTCAGCCGGATGTGTTAATATTCTGATGGTGTCTTGCAATAATTGGCAAATCTGAGTAACGAGGTTGTAAGGTCTCTAATCAAAGCCTGTTGAGCACTGAGAGCCCGTTCTGTTGTTCTGGGTGTATTCTCGCTTGTGCAATATGAGATAACAGGGCTTTGACTTTTGGGTCAGTTTTTAGAGTCGATTATTAGAAAATATTCAATGTCAGGCTCTGTTTGTGCTGCTGGACATGAGGGCATCCTGAATCATTGTCTGTTTGTTAGTGTCCTAAAAAGCAGAACAGGCTTAAAATCTGCTGGGGCCTACCTTATCTTGTTGTTGTTTTCTGTATTTTATATTCATGTTGTTTATAATGTTTTCAATTAAATTATACAGCTTTCCTAAAATGCTTCAGTGATATCATCAGAAGGAACTTGCCAGACATGACAAATATAAGCGGGTGGGTTGTTCTACTTGTGACACTAATCTCCAGAGATAATTTTTCTATATGAGGTAATTAATGTGAAGAGAAACAAAACACACAGCATTCTCTTCCTGTAAAACCCTACAGTACATTTTTTCCTACAATGTGTACTTTGAAATCTAAAAGGAAGCTCATAGGTACCATGTGGAATTTACATATGTCTCCCAATACTGGTAATAAAATGACAGCACATCAAAAAACATTAAGGCAATCTGGTTTTTTTTTGCTCTCTCCCCCGCTCTTCTTTATTTTTCCCCTTGTTTACCGTCCTGTCTGTTTGCATCGGCTGCTCTGCGCCGCGATGCGCTGTGACACCTCCTTCGGAGCGGCACCGCGGCGAGCGTGCTGCTCCTCCCCACGGGCTGCGAGCCCCAGCTCTTCTTCTCCTCCATGGGCAGGAGCCAAGCGGCCGGCTGCAAAACGAGGATGCTACGGCACGGGGGGCCAAAGTCCGCGAAAGTGCAGACGTGCTGCTGAAATGGGGTCTTCAGGCTCCGTCACGGCTGCACTTCAGTGCTGCAGGAGAGCCCTGATGTGTTCTGAAATGCCCTTTTCTGGTTTCTGGGCGATGTAGAAATGCGGGAGGGGAGCCGGAGCACACACGTTGGGTTGGGAGGTGCAGGCGGCGGCCATGGGGATCACACAAGCTTTCTCTGCACGGCAGCGATGCCTCTGCTGCTTGCTGGGGCTCTGCACAGGCACGGGACGGGGAATTTTTTAGGCACATAGATCGCCATGTGTTGTCACAGGGAAGGTTCAATAGGAGGGGTCTTGTCTGCGCATCTTTGCGCACGGCAGTTGTCACCGTGGCGGTTGGTCACCTGGCTTGGCACGGAGCCTCCTGAAAGCCAAAGGGCAAAAATCCAAACTCCTGCTCCTACCTACAGCCTGGACTAAACTCCTCTAAAACCAGTCATTTTTTTCACTGATTTCAACAGGGTTTTGAACCAGGGCTGAATTCCACTAGCACATTCATCTGGAGTCTGTGTTAGATTGGTCACGGTGGGGCAGGCTGAGATACCTCGCACTGCTCATTCAGGAGCACAAGATGCCCACAGCGTTGGTGCCTTAGTCTAAGCAAGACACAAAAAATAAGGGTTGCTCTCAACATGGCCCTCCGGGAGTCTTGTGCCGAGAAATGGCTAAAAAGCACAGTGAATGATACGTAGACAACATATTGTAAAGGTGTTGCCCAAAGGGCAAAACCAGGACGGAAGGTCTCACGTCTTGTTGAAACAGGATGCAAATATCCTCTTCTCTGTGTCTAGTTAGACAATTATTCAGTTCCTATTACATACACGTATGAGCTCATCTCTTCTGCATTTAGACACACAACCTTTCAGTAATCTCTAAATCAACCATCCGCATTTGAAGTGGAGCTGCGGTTTTTCTCACCGAAGTTGAAGCGGAGGAGCCCTGCGATCTGCGCAGACTACGCGAGGATGAGCTCTCCTCCCCGGGGGAGCAGCTGGAGCCTGGTTTTGCAGAAGACATAAAGGGCTGAACCAACTTGTTTTTAAGGTCTGTACTTAGTCACTTTGGAAAACAGCCCTTTGGAAAACAGCCTTTTGGAAAACAGCCTTTTGGAACACCCGTCACAGGTACAAACAATTTACCAATCTCATGTCTTACTGCGGAGCTGCAGACTGTTTTTCGCACTCCTCCCTTTCTTGACATTAAGATGGCATAATGCTCTTTTATCAAGATGCTACTTAATTCCTCTTTCCTTTACAGTCCTTTTACTAATGATGTTTCTTTCCTAAAGCTGACTTGGCATCAATTTAACATTAGTTCCGAGGCTTTGTATGAAAGATAAATGCAGCTGTGCTCACACTGTGCTGGTCTGCCTTTGCCTGAGCGCTGAAATCATGTCACCCAAGCGCTATGACTGATCCAAATTGACAAGAGTAAACATGAAAAAAATGAAAAAAATATCTGGGTTTTCTGGTAAAGTGTATTTTTCAGAGATTTTTTAAATTGTTTATTCTTGTCTTAGCAACCAGAAGTTGTTTCCCGAAAGTGAGCAGGGTGGTTTTCCAAGTGGCATTTCAGGTAATTAACAGCGGTGTAAGTGAGGAGTGTTCTGCCTTGCGGGGTGCACCAGCCAGCAGCATCGCTCGCTGCTTCGTGGAGCTTTCCCCGCACCTTGTGATCTGCGATTCCTTTCTCTGGCAAAGGGCACAGCTCTCAGCTTGGGGGTGGATATTTTGGTCAAAGGAACAACTCAGAAATATTCCCCATCCTGTGGGGAGGGGGAAATCTACCTCAAACCTTGCAGGATTGGTGAAGTTTCACACCGAAGATTTCCCATCACCTGAGTGAATGGTCACCTGGAGGAGATGAAACAATCATCGTTGTTTCAAGCACCAGGCTGGTGGATGAGATGACTTTACTGGGGGATTACACGTGAGCACAGAGCAGCAATGGTTGGCTGTCCATGCAGGGAAGCCACAGCCCATGTTCATGCTGAGATTTTGCTGTTAGCTGCAGAAATTTCAGCTTCCTTCTCACAATGCAGTAATTTCACTGCAGGGGGAGGTGGCTCAGCAGCTGCGAAGGATGAGGCTTGCATAAGGGTTGGGTTTAAGCATTCCAAAAAGCTTCCTAATGGGCTGGAACCCCTTCCTCAAACCTTCTTTGATACAGTAATCAGATAAATACTTGCTGTGTAAAATATCCTTGCCAATCTGGGAATGATAGCTGTAGTTTTAATTTGAAAATTTTCCATATGAAGTCTAGAGAACGGGCACCACAACTGTGAGCATTCTCCTGGCTGAAGGAAACCCTTGAAATGGGGTCCCCAGGGGTCACGGTTGTGCCAGGTGCAGTGTGAACTGGACATATGTCACCACTGCTCTCTGCCACCCAGGTTGGACCAGTCTCTTGCAATGAATAAGACTTGGGCTGGGCGTTAAAGAAGAGAAACCCAGGAATGGTTTCTTACTATGACGTTCTCCACTATGAGTGAAGATGGTTTCTTCACTTTCTTTCTATGGTTTCTTCCCCATGAGGGTGGTGAGGCCCTGGCACAGGTGGCCCAGAGAAGCTGTGGATGCCGTGTTCATGGGAGGGTTCAAGGCCGGGTTGGACAGGGCTTTGAGCAACCTGGTCTAGTGGAAGGTGTCCCTGTCCATAGCAGGGGAGTTGGAACTAACAAGATGATCTTTAAGGTCCATCCAACCCAAACCATTCTATAACTCCGTGATTCTATGAAAGTCTCTCTGGCTATGTCTATTAATTCTCTGCATTATTATAGGTATCACTTTTCAACTTACGGAGAAGGTATTCTGAGCTGTCGTGGTCATAGTCATTGTCTTCAGGGAAGTGGTTGATTCGGAAGCAATGTCCTTTGTAGATTCCTAAATGAAAAACAAAGTAAATGTAACACATAAGCAACAGCACGAGGTAAACGTGCTTCTGCAAGCTCCGCTTTACTTCCTTTTTCCTCCCAAGTTTTGTAAGTAAATTGTTCTCCTGCAGGTTGGTCACTGATTTTTTTAATGCCATCAAGAAACCATCTCTAAGGCCACAAATTCTGGGCAGATTGGGCAGGAGCCTAGCTGAAGGAAGGAAGAACCGTGATTCCCAAACTCTTTTTCTTCAGTCTGTCACTAATATCGTTCTCTTGAGTCTTTTAATCTCTGTGCTTTACTTATCAGCGCTCTGCTTATC
Organism: Patagioenas fasciata; assembly: GCF_037038585.1. Taxonomy (NCBI): domain Eukaryota; kingdom Metazoa; phylum Chordata; class Aves; order Columbiformes; family Columbidae; genus Patagioenas; species Patagioenas fasciata. The sequence continues at coordinate 3,112,914 of NC_092537.1, read as the reverse complement.
CTACAAGCACACCCAGTTTGCAAAGCTGCTTTTTATTCCTCGAGCGACTGTCGCTCCGGGTCCCTCTCCATGGCTGGGGCTCCACAGCAAAGCTGGGTGCCAGTCCAGTGCCCATCACCCCCCGTCCCCATTCCCAGTAAAGTGCTGGTTTCCCTTATCAGAGATGGTAAATGTTGAACTGTCTGAAACCTCTTCAGTTACTCTAGGCTTGGAAAACAACTCCATAAATCTCTTCCTGCTGCAACTCAGACCCATATGTCCCACCTCAGCTTTTAATGGCCTATTTGTTTAGTTAACTGGGAGCCTGGGCAGTAATTCAAGGCATGAGTGTGAGCTCCTGATACTCGAGTTGGCCAGATGAACCCCTTGCTCGACTGAACAAGGTGAGTTTCAGCACTTTGTCCATCTGGGTGAAGCTTTACATTGGTATTTTGTATGGTTTTCTACGCTGGTTATCCACAGCCGAAACCAGCCTTCGCTGCAGCAGGGTGGCTGGGACGGCTGCGAGCTGTGTGGGGACCTGTCCCCAGAGAACTGCCTGCGATCCTGCCGTGCTGCCTTCATTATTCATCAACCAACACTTTCCTGCCCAGGAATGTACATCTACATCACCCAGGATGAGTTATCCCCAGCTCGGGAGTTTCGGTGCTTACAGCTCGAGCTGGCAGAAGGATTTGAAAACCATCAGTTAATACTATTTCAACAGAAGCACAGCTGCAGTCTGTAGGATATAAATGTGGATTTATTTCACTACCTATTACCAATGATTACGAAGTTCTCAAAAGAATCACTAATCCGGAGGATTTCAGTTGCACCCTGAGAGTGTCAACTGCAGGTTTGCTACTACAGTGCATTTAATTCTTCCAGTAAATGATGTTTCCACTCTAATTGCGGTAGCGGCTCAGGCTTTCTCCGCACAGCACTTCAAAGGCTGTGAACAAGAAGTGGCTCACGTCACATCTGGAAGCGACACACCTGTCCTGTCTGCCAGATGGATGGGAGCACTCCAGCTGCCACGGCTCCTGCTCAGCGAATTCACCCGTGCGACCCCGTTTGCCATCAGGCGGTTTGTTGCTCCCGATGGCTCTTCAGCAAGACAATACAAAATTCAGACTTTAAAGAGCCCAGTGCTTATCTTTATGGCCGTTCACGCAATGAAACTAAATCACTCCCAGCACAACAGGGCCTCTGAGACTCAATGGTCATTTCTTTGAGTCTTTTCATTATGGTGTGGCAATTAAGAGGAAACACATCCAGAGTATGATTTTTATCCTCTCCTATTCATGAAGAAAAGCTCTAAATAATACTTCAATACAAAAATGCCTTGAAGAAATGCGTACACAACGTGGCCCCTGGTCCACACTTGGTAAGGCACCCGTGGGCCGTGTTCCACACCAGGGCGTGATGTGGAAGAGAGTATTGTTTTTAATTTGCTTGAGTATACAGTCACTTATATACTTGGGAGAAGAAGATGGAATATTTAACTTTTACTTCCGTACCCACTAGAGAGAAATAAATAAACTGCAATCACTGCCTAACAGATACTAAAATATTGAGAAGCACTTCTGGATTCCTCTTGAGAGTAAGATATAATATCCCACTGAGATGCTGTAAGTATTACTCCTTTCTCTGAATGATTACTGATATGTATTAAATTATGCTTTTAGAAATACAAATAATATAATGCATTTTTTTTTTCCTGATAATAATAAGTTCGTTCTGAATTTTGAGCGAGGACTTTAGACTCTGGGTTAATGATAATGAACAGGTAAATTTTCTGAAGTGTTGCTGATGGTGTAAGAACGTTTTTTTCAACTGGTTGCAGTGTACTTAGCTGGCATTTAGAAACTAAGAAGTGGTTCTGACTTGGTTTTACTCTGCGTTCAAGGGCTTCTCTGGCAAGGTTAGTACTTGCCAATCTCACTAAGTGTTGTTCAGATAACTATAATTAGAGTGCGATGTACTCAGATAATGTGATAAGGGAGGGAGCCGTAGTGCCTAAGTGAAGATTAAGCTTTGTTTTGGGGTTTGGGATCTCAAAGTACACAGAGTTTTCGACACTAAATCAAAGTAGTGATGCCAAATTCTGATGACGTACTACCTTCTCCTTGCTCTTTCTCAAATAATCATTTAATACTCCTGCCTGTTCCACTGCAGAATTGCTCACTGGGGTTTCATTTTTTGATGACTGAGACAGTGAATGCTGTAGGATGCAAACGCTTATTAACTTTGGGGCCATGCATTGCATGATCACATTGTTCCTGGCCGTATCATCAGCCATGTCTTCGGAACACCCATTTCCCGTGGTTAGTGTTTATCAACGACAACATTCCCTGCTGCCCTGGAAGTGTTTGCATGAATTGTCACTGGAAAATACAGCGTTTGAATGTCTGACAATATTTGTCAAGGCAGGCTGTACTTTTGTTTTCTCCCCACTTCTAATCCTGAAAACTAAACACAAGATCTCTCCATAATATTAGTGTTCCATTGCCATTTAAAATAGGTTTCCACCACGCAAGACGCTGGCAGCCTGGCAGCAGAGGACCTTGTCTGCAGGGTACTTCTGTCAATAGCAATTTTCGTCTCCGTGCTCTGAGCACGAGCTTATGGGAGGCGATATCTGATAGCAGTGGGAGATACATGAGGATAGATGGGCCGAGCTGCTGCCTCCTCCACCAACAGCTTCTGCAGAGCTATCGCTCGATTAACTATTTCATCCTCCAGCCCTCTTGCCCACCCTTGTTGGTGAGACTGTGCAGCAAAACATCGGGTTTGGGACTTGGTTGAGAAACCTTCTTGTTTTCTCGTGGGTCGCCAGACATTTGCAGCCTCCTTGGATCCAAGTCTCCCTGCCAATACGCCACATTCTTGCAGGTCTTGAGCAGCTACGGATACTTACTGCACACACGTGCACACTATTAATAGAGTTAAGCAGGGTTTTCTCTTGAGGTGGGTAATACTGATGGAATAAGCGCTATGAATGTCAGCTGCAAACGTGGTCACACAGCTGCAGCAATTCCTTGTGGGCAGGTAGATACACCCCAGAATTGTCCAGCCTAAAATCCCACTTACCAGCTGCTTGCTTTCTGGCAAATGTGGGTCTTCTGGGATGGCTTGAAGCCGTGGAAGGAAATTATTTTCAAGATCATTTGACAACAAGTGCTTGCAGATACAGGGAATACAAGCTGCAAGGAGCCGACTGCATATTAAAAATAAGGCAATTAGTAAGGAGCCATGGGAAATTTGGCCTGGCGGTTCTGCTTGTTGCATCTATTCTGTGATTAAATGCTGTGCTTCAGTTCCAGAGCCAACTGCTAGCCTGATTTACTGCAATACTCGAATATCTGAGTGTTTAAATGACAAGTTTTCTCAATATATCAGCCCAGAGAAGGCTGACTGACAGATAACATCACAGACAACAAGAGAAACGTGACGGGCGGATTGGGGCTGTTGTACCAGCAGTTGTCCGAACGTGGTGTCCATCCCAGCCGTGCGGGACTGGGTTTCCTTAACAGCACATCTTGGTGCTTCCCTTGGACAACACTGGAGAACCTCTATTTATAGTGAGTGAGAGTGTGTGAGCGCTGGACTCCACCAGGGGAGAACAGAAACAGTTATAGATGTTTTTTTTCCTTAGGAAGATTTCTCCGCTGACAAGTTCTGTAATCCTTTGCAGTGTGATTTGAGCAACAGCGAGCAAAAGAGAACAGACACGCCAGAAATGTTCCTCTCCACAAAATGGATAGTGTGGAGTCTATCAGTGCACCGTGTTCATTTATTTGATTTTCCACCAGTACAACTCCCCTGTCTCACTGGATTGGCGCACAACAGCGAATGCAGCTGCCCAGTTTACTTTCTTATCTCTGCATTCCTCTGGACATAAAATAACCCTTGAAAAGAGGAATGGGTGGTGCTCCTCTTTTTACTTTCAAAACCTGCTTCACAGTGCTGATGCTCAAACAGGGGCTTCATGGTCCTGAGCTCTCAACTCAGGCCACAGGGAACAGCATTAGATATTTTTCTGTGACTCGCCACTTTCTGTGTTAAATTGTCCCCGGTTCGATTATTTGTCTCCTGCTGCTTGCTGAGAATTTCACGGGGCTCTCCTCAAGCTACTTGAACAAGCGCAGATCCTGTGAGCCCCTTCCAGAGGACTTTTAATGCTGTCATTATAAAAGAAATCATGAAGTATCGATGCAGGTTGTGTGCAGAACACACCCCATGTGAATTTTCTACCCCATGTTGCTGCTGTAGCGCTGCCTCCATCACCACGGAGGATGGAGCCAGCAGACGAAGCAGCCTCAGGAGGTTAAATACCCAATTATTGGGTGTCTGCCTTTGAGAAAAGTTGCAAGAGCCTCATGAAGCTGGAAACTTCAAAGCATAGTTTGCTTTTGAGGCAGATGCTGTCGGACACCACCTGAGTCCTGCCAGCTCAGGAAATATTTGTCCATCTGACAGTTCATATTTTTGTTTCATCCTGATGGTGAATTTGATGAAATACCTGGGGTTATGGTCATACTTTTGCCAGGGTAGGTCTTGTTTTCAGAAAATGTTTAGGACCTAAAAGGACTAGAAGTCCGTTCCCACAACAGCGGGCTAGCTCAGTACCACGAGCTGAGCATCACTGGCTCTCCGTGCCTGTTGTGGTCAGGCTAAAGCAAATCCAGCTCAACTGAGTCTTTCAAATGAATTGATCCTGAATCTTAACCATGGTTCTCTGCAAGTGTTGTGACAGCGAAATAATAATTTATTTCTTCTCGTAAAGGTATTTTCCTTCTTTCTCTGTCTTTCGTCCCATAGCTCAGAAAGCAATGGTTTCTCAATGCAGGGGGCTGAACCGCCTGCTTTCAAGGAGCAGAATTAAGGGCCAGATTCTGACTTCAGTGCAGTGGACTCCAATCTGTCTCACCCAGTAAGAGCGATATCACAATCTGGTCTTCTCCCTTAGTTTGCTCCTACTCTAAAAATCATTCTCTTTTTGCCCAGGAAGTAAAATGTTGAAATGTATGAAATTTGCCCCACTTTCTTCCTTAGGAGCTGTCAGCTCCAGCAAACCCTTTGGGTTCTTCTTTTGATCTATTTTCAATTGTCTGATGGGCAAAGCAAAACTCCTCCTCGAGTCTCTTATTTTCTCATCTTCTGCTGTGACATGAATTTCCCCTTTTTCCCACCCTCCCCCTCTGCTGCCTACAGACCCTCTGCTGCTCAGAGCTCCCCATCCCTCCCCTCGGTGCCACGTCAATAACTACTGGTCGCTTCTGCTGCCTGCTCCATCTCGCTCCTCTTTAACATTTGCAAACCCAAAACACCTTCCCGGTGTGTTTAACACCTCGTGAGCGCTCGGTCCGCCCCGGCGCTGGAGGAGACGCACACCGAGCAGCTCGCAGCTGCTTCTGTCCACGTGCTCGCGAACAAGCTGGCGTTGGCAGCCCCGTCTTTATCCTCAGCGCTCGCCATTCCCCTCTAGTCTGGCAAAAGCACATTTTCTCTAGGAACATGTCTCAGTTTATCTCATCATTTGACATGCTCAGTCCCACCATTAACCTCACTCCGCTTCTTCTCTTACCTTCATACAGGAACTAACGCTTCTCCTGTATTCAGCACACACTTTCTACGATAGAAGAGACTGCATTATAACACCACTTTCAAGTACTGACTCTAAGATATGATAATCTGCTTTCACAGACTTGTCTGCCCTGTGGCAGTGTGTGATCCGGTTGCCTTTTGCCATCTAGAGCCTCTCCTTGGTGCTCCTCTACCAAGCCCATCTAAAGCCCTCTCTGCTGGAAGCAGAGGCAGCTCACGGCTTCTCCTTTCACCACATCCCTACAGAACGAAGGGTGAGTTGCTCTATCCCTTGCGTGGCTTTTTTCTGCAGTGATCTCAAACTGTAGCGGAGCTCACGCTCCACCTTTCAGAAGAGCCATCTCCCCTGACCTGAGGGCCAATTTCACAGCCATTAATAGCGACCAGCAAGGTTTCTGCTTGGGCAGTTCAACCTTCACATCATGACCCAGCCTTTTCTCTTCTAATGCTCTTGAGTTTCTGGAGGCCCAGATGTGGTGCCTTAGCTGATCTCCAGACGTGGGTGCTCACCACTGCCCAAAGAAGGTGACCATGTATCTTGCTTAGGTGGTAAAGATGTCTGCTGTTCCGTAGTTACTTCTAGTTCTGGTATGAACAACTCTACCCTTTGCCCAATATTTTTTTGACCTATTGCAACCCAGGACGTAACACCTGAATGTGATTGTGTACAGCCTAGTAAAGCATCTCCAGATTCTGGATCACCTACACCAGAAGACATCCAGGGAAACGCCTATAGAGGCTCAGTCATTTCAATTAATGTGGGTATATACAGCCTCAGCAGCCGACCTTCTGTTTTCAGCTGGGCAAATATCACCAATGATGTTGTGCATTGGTATTTCTGTCTAAGAAATGAACAGATGCAGAAAAGATGCGTTGCCAAAGACGACTTTAAAATTCTATGACAACCTTTTGTTCCATTATAAGATTTTATTTTAGACCTTGAGTGATGTTAGAAAATCCATGGCAGCGAAACTCATTTCCCGAAGATTCACCTCACCTGCACATCTGGGAGCTAATAAAACACATCACGGTGTCTGGCTGCTGTCCTTTGGATCCTCTTCAGTCATTACAAAACTGCTGCCAAAAGTACTAAGAGTCCTTGGGCTACCACAGTGAATACCAATAGCATCAGGGAAATGTAGGACAGCAGCGAAGTAGGTAAGAGTTGATTGTATGTTACATGTTGTTTTGAGCTACTTAATTTCCATTTTCTTCGAGTGTTCCTCTCATGAACCAGCGTTTTGGCCACAGAAGTCGTGATTGAGGTCATTCAGCGACGTTTGCGTTTCCTCAGCCAAGCAGCAGATGAAGTCCCGTGCTGCGTTATTTCATCACCGCTTCTCAGGCATCCCCAGCAGCTGATGGTTTTCCTCCTACCATTTGCAATTTGCTCCTTATTAACCATGCTTTCTTGTGCTTCTGCTTGGATGGGAAAGTGGGGGAAATTTTGTGGTGGATTCAGCGGCTTATTTTAGTCTTTTTTTCCCCTCCTTTTTATGGACCTTATTGAGGGAATGACTATTTTCTAGGAAGAAACACTGACATACTTCCAGCCCCGATGTTCCATTTGCATTTTGTAAATCACCTGCAGAAGGAAATAGGGGCAATTCCACAACCTGGGCAGGATATTAATTTTTTGGGGGCAATGTTGGCGATGCTGCCTGAGGAACTTTTTCAAGTCAGAGCTATGTTAGCCCTGCCACGATGAGCGTTCCCATGCCTGGCTCGGTCCCAAGAGTCTGTCAACATTTCTGGTTGTCATGGGGTTGTTAACTCACTTTTCTGTGTCTGCTTTTCTATCTACCACCACGGCCCACGCTTGCTGTGTTCTGTCTTCACACCTCGTCTCGTCCTGCATCTCATGCTCCAGTCCTTTATCCCAGCAGCCCAGAAGTTTGTCTCACCACACATTTCCATACTCCGCTCTGCTGCCACTTTGCAAAAAGCTGTTTCTGGGTGGCTGATATAATAGTTTTAAAAATTAATTTGGAGCTTGGATGGAAACTTCCATTAGAATTTCGTAATTGGCTTTTCTATCTTAGCCGTAATTTGCCTGATGCTTGAGGAGTTGGTGTTGGCTTCTTAGGTGAGCACCTTCACCCACCACAGCTTCACACTCAATCTCCAGTGAGTTTCCAGCCTCTTATTTACATTCCAGTCCAAAATGCCTTGATTTAAATAGGTGCTTTAGTAACCAGCAATGCTTTTGGCACAACGTGTTGGAGACTACCTTGTTATTCACAACTGTAATTACACAGTGGCTGTGATGGCTCCAGCATCTCAGAGAGCGGTGGGAAACAAGCTGTGCTGGCCTGTACGATAGTTGGGATCCAGATATACCTTGATTTGGACAAAAATCCACTTTTTCCCTCGCCAGTATTCTTGACCATGACATACATTCACCAGTACAGGGACTGCTCGTTCAGGCAAATTGCTGCCAGTCCATCAATCGTTATGAGGGCTGAAATGCCAAATTTTACCGGATGCAATTTTGAGAACAGATAGTCATTTTGTCTGATGAAGCGTTCATATGCTGCAAAATGACAAATCGTGTTTATTTTCACATTGTCAAACTGTGCTTTTTCCCTGCGTTGGCACAATTGGAATCAAGTTTCCCTTAAGGGATAGTTTGGTTTTTATCCATCTGGTTTCCCTTACTTCAGTAAGTCATCAGTTCTCCCTCATTAACATGGTGATCAACCAGGGCTTGATGGTTTCACCTCTTACGATCACGGCATGTCTACAAAGCCTGTCACTACCTGGGGGAGAAAATTTAGGGAAATGGACACTTGTGTCTCTTCAAGGTCCCTACTGAGTTTATAATTTGAGACATAATCATGGTCATGTCTGGGGAATGATCTTGAAGTAGATGAAACATAACCAGGAAAATGTGTGATGCTTCATCCCTTGTATCTTCTGCCCCCTCAACTTTCATACACGTGCAGCCTCAAGCTATTTATTGCCTTCTCATTCTTAATTTCTACTTTTAGACCCTCTTAAACTTCTGTTTTTTCAAGTTCCCTAAGCATCTTCATTTCACGACAGGCAAGGTTTGTGGTTGTCATACAGTGGTCTAAAATTTAGGAAACAACTCTCCAGAATGAGGACCTGGGTAATCCTTGGGGATGTTTGGGTAACATGCACAGGATGCTTCTGTAATGGAAAAAGCCCCTCCAGATCTAGTCAGCAGAAAAATGGTTCATAATATTGATACTCCTTGTGAGATCTCTTCATGTAGCAGAAGCTTACATGGCATCACGTAATTATTTCTCTGTGTGAAATGAATTATTGTCTGCTCTAATAGCAGGGAACATCTCTAACCTGACATCTAGAACTGAACTCTTTCTTTACAAACCTTCTTTTGGCTCATTCATGCACCACAAAGTTTTTTAACAACAACAAAAAAGAGCTTACTAATTAACTGATTAGGAATATGCAGGATATTTGGACTCTTCTGGAATCTTGTAATGTTTCCATGTCTCTTCAATCCATGGTGATTGATCATAAGATGGTGGCATTTAGAAAAATAGCTGGATATTGAAGAATAGGGAAATTTCACTCCATAAATCATTTTAATTGAAGGGAATGCTTGCAATATGTCCGTCTTCATAATGCAGTGACCTTGAATTGGGTCTGCATGCATTTTGGATCATGTCTTCCTCATTTCTATGCCAGCTTGTTGAGTTATACATAGAAACTAAACCTCTAGAGATTGATCAGGCACAATCAGTGATGTGGGACTGAAACAAGACTGATGACAATGGGAAATCTAAAGGTTAGGAGGAAGGGATCTAACTGCCAAACCCTGCTGATGGCTGGATTTGGGATATGCAAGGCAAAGGTTTCAAAAATCATCTGCGTGATGTATTAGTGAGAAAGACTCCACTAGGAGAGATTAGTGCGGTGCATCCAAGAGACTGTGTTGTCCAGTTGAATACCCAGGGCTAATGTCTAACCTTCAGAAAAAATAACAGAGCTGCCGGTTAGAAAGAGGGGGTTCCAGTGTGAAAAAATAGATGGAACAAAAATATTTTGCAACTGAAAGAAAATATAAAGGAAATAGGAAGGACTTTAGCTTGATTTGCGTTATTACTGATGTGGTTATTCCTGATTCCCAGCAGTGTGTGTAAGCTGTAAGGCGCTGTACTGTCACGGAGGGTGGGTGCTGGCAGGCAGGGAGGAGGAAAGGAAGCATGGAAGAAACTGGGAGGGAGAGAGGGCTGAGGAGGAGGAGATGGGAAGGGTGGGCGGTGGGTGGCTGGAAGCGAGGGGAGGGCCTAGGAGGAGAACAGGAGCCTGGCAGATTGGTGGTGCCTGCGGAGACAAGGAGCAGATGGTGACCAGGGTCCTCCCTGAGCATCTCTGCCTGCATCCCCAGCCCTGTCTGCATCCCCAGCCCTGTCTGCATCCCCAGCCCTGCCTGCATCCCAGCCCTGTCTGCATCCCCAGCCCTGTCTGCATCCCAGTCCTGTCTGCATCCCCAGCCCTGCCTGCATCCCCAGCCCTGCCTGTATCCAAGACCTGCCTGCATCCCAGCGCTGCGTGCATCCCAGCCCTGCCTGCATCCCAGTCCTGTCTGCATCCCAGCCCTGCCTGCATCCCCAGCCCTGCCTGCATCCCAGCCCTGTCTGCATCCCAGCCCTGTCTGCATCCCAGTCCTGTCTGCATCCCAGCCCTGTCTGCATCCCAGCCCTGCCTGCATCCCCAGCCCTGCCTGCATCCCAGTCCTGTCTGCATCCCAGTCCTGCCTGCATCCCAGCCCTGCCTGCATCCCAGCCCTGCCTGCATCCCCAGCTCTGCCTGTATCCCACCTCTGCCTGCATCCCCAGCCCTGCCTGCATCCCCAGCCCTGCCTGCATCCCCAGCTCTGCTGAAGGGCCAGTGCTCATACTGCTGGCAGAAGGTGAGGGGGTGCACAAAGCCACTGCCTGTTGAAAATTAATAGCCTGAAACTTATAATTCCCAGGACTGATTTAAATAGTTACAGTTAACAAATGACCTAATACATAAAAATGGAGATGGCTCTCAAGTAGATCTGTTTAAATGAACACATGCAGAAGAGATTTCATTTGGCTCCTGCATCTGAAACTTTCTATTTCCTAATGCAAACTAAGCAGTGACAAATAAAAATGAGACTGCAAAAGCAGCATGACCTCTTAAAGCTTTAATTATTCATTAGATCTGTTTTCTTCTCTGCTGAGATTCAGAGCAACACATTTAAGTGGTTTCCTCTCAGGTTTATGGAAGACGTAACTTCCTTGTTACACCAGCTAATAAATACAACTAAGCACAACGGCCCAACAATATTTGTAGAAACAGCATCTGGCAAACGTGTTTAATGAATCAGAAGTGCCTTAACCTAGTGAGTCCCCAAAAGCAAAGCATATCATGCAAAATTACAATGCACTAAAGCACAGATGCATGAATATTTTATTGTCAAGATTTTTGAACTTATTTTCTTCCCTCTTTCAGCATTTCAGAATTGTATTTTACTACTAAATGTTTCTACCTGCATCAGGGAAGGATAACACTGATGGTGGCTTTGGGCAAGCCAATCAAGGATCTCAGACTTGGATTTAAATAATTTACCTGAGAGTCCCAGCCCTTAGCAGCATCAGGCACATCCTCCGTTTTAACCAGAGATGCTTATTGCTTTTTGCTGTCCTAGGATGGCATGGAAGTGACTGGCAAGGTTCACAGGAGGCAAAAACCAAGAAGTTTTCCTTTTGCTGGGAAGACCGGACAAAAGGCAGGTGGGCTGTGCAGGTTGCTGTGCAGGTTGCTGTGCCTCTGACTCCATAGCCCTCCCTTCTTCAGTCCTTCATCTCTCTCCCTGACCTTGTATAACGGCTTCTCAGGGACCGTATTTCCTCCCCAGTTTTGAAAGCAGGAGAGGACCAGTTTGTCACCACCTTGGCAAGACCTCCCGAGAGATGCGCAGCTCGGGAGGCAGGCAGCGGCCACGGCCGCCCGGGAACGCTGCCACGCACAGGAGGAGATTTACAGCTCCTCTCCCCTTCAGACAATTCATCTGGTGTGATGCAGAGCCCACAGCTCCTCATTTCCAGGTATTACGAGCTCCTTTTCCTCCACAGGAGCCTGTACGGGCTGTTTGGGGTCCCACAGGCTGAGCCCCCCGCAGGGCAGCGCCCTGGCGATGGTGCTGGCAGACGGGTGCAGGCAGCCCAAAGGCGGCTTTCCAAAACCCTCTTCTCTTAACGGGGCCACGCTTTGGTACTCACTCAATCTTTACAACTCAGTGATATGCTGCCAATACATTTTTTTGCCAATTACGTCACTTCTTCCTATCCTTTAGCCTATGAAAAAATATCTCAGTTGTGTGCAAAGAGACTCTGTGTGTGGATACCTGTGTGTATTTTGGGGCGGAAAAAACCAGTTTCTGTTAATTTATTTTCCAGTTGAAAGTCTGTCTTGTAGCCAGGGAAACACTGTTTTCACCGTGTATAAATTTGGGTAGAAAATCCTTACTTTGTTTTGAGCAGAAATGGCAGCGTGTGCAGTGGGAATTGAGAGCAAATACTTTAACTGCTCTGTGTCCCAGGTTCACCTCTCTAGGATGGAGGCATGGTAACTTCTGAATAATTTGGGGATTTATGGGTCAAAAAGCCCCATATTAGCCATGTTGCCTAATAATGGATGATGAAGAGAGGCATAATCCGTCGAAGGTGGGGACGTCTCTGAAAAGTGCTTGAGTCTCCCCAAGGGTCAGAGAGACTCCAGGTATTTAACATGTTAACTTATCTTTTGATTAAGCAAGACTCTCCCACACAGCCATGATTTGGGATACTCTCTGAATGGTTTGGGTACTTTAAAAGCACTTGGTACAAAGAGCAGGGAGTGGAGGCTTTTTCTAAGCTTCCCGGCAACTTTGCAAACTATATGCTCCAGAAAGGTGTATTTTTTTTTCCCTCTTTCCCCTCCCTTTTCCCCCAGACCTTGCATGACTTCAAGGCATCAAATGTTAATGAAAGTTTGCCTGGCTTCAAGGGCCGTGAAATGGAAGTTCAAAATCCTGCACCGTAGGATGGCTCTAAAAATACTCGGTCATGTCGAAATATCAGCCGTCTCCAGCAGCTCTCCTGCGCACAGTGCTACCCATGCGTCAGGGCTTTCTCTCCTAAATCAGGTCCTGAGAAAGTTTTCCTAGTGACTATAGATCACTCGTGCTCTAGAGACTGGATTTATGGGCTACGTGCCAGCGAATACCTATGGCAGAGCGAGGATCTGAACTCCATCAGTGCTGCTGGGGAGGCACCAGCACCTGAGCGGGATGCAGTGACACACGCCTGCTCTGCTGTGACTCCATCAGCAAGCTCAAGTCCACCTGCCAGGCTGAGCACAGCCCGAAACACCAGCCCTGGGGGTTTGCAAAGCTGAGACCAACCACACTCACCAATAAGGTCCAGCTCCTGAGCTTTGCTCTTCAGTGTAATTTATTGCTCAGGGTGGTTGGGTTTGCAGGGCAATTGTCTGCTTTTTCAGGCATGGTAACACCTAAACCCATCCATGGATCTGCTCCTAGGACCTGGAGGAGGGCTGTACCCTCATGAGATATGAATGCTTTCCCACAGCAGCTCCATGTGCCTCAGGCGAGCTTGGCTGCCAAACGCACCTTCACTGACTTCTGAAGGGCTCCAACACAGACACTGTCATCCCCTTGTGCTTTAAAGGGTTTTTTGGTTGGATTTTTTTTTTTCTAACAGTGATCTCACAAGAGGGAATCTGGGAGCTGGTTTTCCCACACCGCACACTCCTTTCTCTTCTCCGAGGTGTGCAACGAGATGTCTCTGCCTGCGAAGCAAACGAGGAGCCTGAACACAAGGACTTGGCTCGTGGCTTCCAGCACCACCTCGCATAGGTGTGGAAGCTGTTCCCATGGCGGGAGCAGCCACGGAGGCTGTGACTCAGCTGCGCCGCTGACTCACGCAGCAGGATGCTCCCGGGGGACAGCACTTCGCCGTCAGCCTCTATCCATAACCAACTATCACCCTCCCTCGCCGGCTCAGACCTTAGCGAGATGTTCAGACCCCACACTGTGGCCATTCCCCGCTGACCCGTGTCAGGGGAGGGACAAGGGACACGTGTGCCCAGCCCGCAGTGCCACACCCAAGGTGGGTATTTCAGTTCAGGTGGGTTTTGTGTTCCCAGGCATGGGCAGGCCTGTGTAGGTACAGGGCTCAAATTCCTATTTTTGAGCAAGTCACTAGAAATAATTCATGTATGTACAAGTTAAAATTATTCTTCAAAATCGCCCTCTGCCTCAGAAGCTTGAAACCTGAGAGATCTATAGTAGCAGATATTGAAATTACATTTACTGGGTTCTTTTCAGCTGTTAGGGTAAGCTGGTAAGTCCTGCATTTAGTCAATTTAGGGATCTTTTCTCATGCAAGTATCTCCAATGTTAGAGCTGGCAGGACCAGCCACCCATGGGAGCGTTGGGAAGAACCTGCCCCTTTAACTGGACCAGATAAAGTCTTGCACCAAGCACTGAGATGCATGGTATTTCTTAAAGGAAAGTTCAAATAATAAACCTCCTTCTTTTAAGGCTTTAAAAGTAAATTTCTGAATACTGAAGTAATTCATCTGATGGTATGAAGTGAGGTTTTGGAAAGCTGGAAGGCACAGGTTTGTGTGTGTTAACTGTGCGAGCAACAGCGCAAAAGGAAAATGCTTTTTCATCCATACGAGTTTCTGTAAATCGTATTCTATTCTTAGGAGAGTAAACATAATGGGAAAAAAAAAAGAGAAAAAAATCTAATAATTTAAACCTTGCAGGAAAAGAGGCAGGAATGATGGGAACCTCTGAAATGATAAATGCACGAATTTATTCCACTGCCGCTGTGGAGTTTTAAATTAGTTTTATTTTCCTTTTATTTCTTGTTGTTGACAAGTTGGATTGCATTGCTATCCAGATATAATGTTTACAGATAAGAAAATCTTGAAGGCCAAAAATTCTGTTCGCAGGTATTCCTGTATAAGGTAATCTTGTGTCGGTGCCAATGCAGAGTGAGCTCATGTCGCCATGGGTACCTGATTCATGCCTGTCTAACAGCAGCATCCCCTGTTCCTGTCCCCTCCCCTTAAGTCATCACACAGAAAACATAAAAGATATCTACAAGAAAAGCTTCATGTGTGATGCAAATGATGGACTCGAAGGAACCCCTTTTCTTTAAGAAAGCGCCGTGCGCCAGCGGTGTCTCACACCACACCCATGCATGGCTGGGGTGATGAATTAGTCTGTGTTTTGGAGCATTCATGGCAAAATTCTTACTGGTTGCGGTCAAGTGCAAACTGAGCCTCATGTGTTATCAGTGTGGATCACAATGCTTGTCTGTAGACATCGAAACTACCGAAGTTCAGGTGAGTAACTTCGTCCCCATGGCAGCAAACTCAGCTGCAGCTCTATGGTGTGTTAGACCAGCATGAGGGTTGCTGAAATCCACATTATGGGGAGAAGCGAGACCAGCATCTGCCCACGGCCGATCATGGCAAGGACGTGGCAAAGAAAGAACACAAGTGCGGTGAAATGAAGAAGGAAAAACACCATAGCTTTCATCGACAGTTTTGTAACATCTAAAGGGAAGAAAAGAAAACGAAGGGGAAGCAAAGGGTAGGGGCCTTGATGGTGACAGGGCTGCAGCTCCTGGAATGTTTGCTGTTCTCCCCGCTGCAGCATGGAAGTTTTTGGTCCCTGCTAAATTGTGCTTTGAGTCCATGTGGGTGGATCAGGCACATGATAAGACCTGGAACGACAGCTCCTGGAGGCTGACAGCATGGTTGTGGATCAAGACTTCTGCCTTTTTCTTTATCGATGGGAGGCACTGAAGTCTAAATGTGGGGGTTTGTGCTGAAGGCCTTTATGCAACTCTTATTTTAAGGGGAAAAAAGCCGTACCTGACAAAAAACCAAGGGTACTCTCCAGGAATGGGGATCAAGCTGTGCAAGGTGCACTTTATTCTTGCTAGTAGGATTTCCTTTTTACTAAAGCATTTCTGACCCCAGTAGCAAGCAGCAGCCAGGTAAACCAGAAACCGCAGCTGGAAGATTTGAACCTGCAGTTTCTGGAATAGGACAATACAGTGGAAATCAGATAAACCAGCTTGTACACACTGCCTTGCTGTGAAATAGGACTGTCCTTGCATTTCACTGCTGTACAATCAATGTTTAGAAAAAAGACCCTTTCTTTTCCATGGTCAGGGGGCTTGATTCAACCGCGGAATAAATGGGCAGCAAACAGTGGGCCAAAGTCAGCTTGGATGTTGCTCTTGTTCATTAAAAAGTGTAGCATCATGGCTAAATTTGGCAAGGAGTGTTTAAGTGACTGCCTTCAGAGACAGGGAAGAAAAACCCTTGCTTAACTCTCTGCATCCAGCTCTTCAAATGCAAATTAACCTGTCAACATCTGCACAGCCACACAGGACAGCTGCAAAAAGGAGCTCCCAGCAACCAGAAGAAGGGCTGGAAATGTTTAGTTCCAAACAGCTATTTTCTAAAATAATGTCAGTAAATAAGAATACATTTAAAGTGGTAAACTGAGCATCTGCTGCATGAAACGAATGGAGGACAGCATGTGAAAAGAGACATATGTCAAGTATGCACTTCAGATGCATTGACTACTTGCCTCCAAAACAGAGTGAATTTAAACATATTTGCAGCAAACACTGAGAAAAAAATTGCCTCTGCAACCCAAAGAAGAGCCTCAAATAGCAGCACAATTGAAGGTTGGCCATATCTTGCCTTTCCCGAGGTGGAAGAGAGCAGTTTGCTGTGTCTCAGCTGCTGCCTGGCGCCTCTGACTGAGGCGCACGGCGGGAATGCCAAGCCCAGCCGCCTTTTGTTTGGAGCAAACAACATCCCTTTACCAGCACACTTAAAAACCCAGCAAACCAAATCATACCGGAGTCAGTTCATTGGAGGGAAGATACAAAAAATACCCCTGTGCTTTTTCGCAAAGCGCCTCATCTACCAGCAGAAGGGACGGCGACATCCTGACGGGGACTGATGTGCTCAGCGGGACCCCAGCGCCGGCGCTGGGAGGGGATTGCTTGTGACTCAATCTCTTCCTTCCATACACCGCAACTGGGGGAAATTGCATTTCAGTGTTTCACCGAGCCTATTATCCTCAGGCAGAATCTCCACTGATTTAACTGAAGCTCTTACAGAACAAGCCCAGGGTAAAGCCCCTTCAGCAGGACAGAGGACAGGTTGGAATTTGGCTCTAAAGGGTGCAACTCTTCTTTGTGAAGCAACATGCAGGAATATTTTGCTCTTGTTTTCAGTGTAATAAGGCATAGGACAAGCTCTGATGTATCTTTTTTTTTTTTGTCTGGTGTCTTTTTCTTCTCCCTACCCAACCTGGGACGTGTGTGCCATCCATCAATCTGCTGAGGCTTTGCTCAGTTTTTGGTTATGCAGCCGCGATCTCATGGCGCAGCCAACTCCTACGGCCCCCTTAGGAGAGAGGGAAACCAGAATGGAAACGAGCCACGCGCAGCTTCTGCAGAAATCATTTTGCTATGATAACGTGGCATAATTAAACAAGACTCATAAATCCCAGCGTTATAAAAACCCATGGCTTGTGCAAACACTTCTGCTCATCTCTGGGTTTTCAGCGTGAATCAGGGCTGAGGAAATAGCAAAGATCTTTGACTCAGTTGACAACATCGAGCTTTGTCCTGTTCACCTCAGCGTACCGAAGCATCTTGCTAACTAGTACAAAATGAGAATACGAAAGAGGAAAACCTCTGGAAAACCCAGAAATTTGACAGACACAACCGCAGTTCTCGGGGAGAACCTCAGATTTTTGCTTCACTGTGCTCTGCAGCACCTTCCCCTTTGCTCAGGTTTGCCTCAGTAGTTTTTTCCCCCCGATCCTGGGAACTACAATTACGGAAACGAAGCACCTCGGTTGTAACAGTGCTGAACTGACATGGCCCAGCAGCGGAGCGGCGGTTTGAATCCCCCTGGCTGGCGGAACAGCACAGTGTGCTATTGAGTGCGTGTCCACCATGGCAACAGCGCTGGAGCTCCAAGAATTCGATTTTCACAGTGCCCCTGGGCCTTGCCTTGACATCTTCATTGTTCCACAGCAAAATACATAAATAAAACTCCAAGGGGAGCGTAAAGGCAGTGCAAAATATGGAATGCTATAGAACAGGGTGACCTAATGGTTAATTTAGAAAGGAACGTATCATTAAAAACGTATGAAGGTGGCTACATATTGATGCTGTATAAATATTTAAAGGAATGCCTCTTGTGAGGGCAGTGTTCCAAGCTACACCTAAAATAACGTGTGCAAAGGAAAATTAAAAGAATATTTCACCATTTGGACTTGTTTAATCTGCCTTTGAAAGGCTTCTTCAGCCCAGCTACTGAACATTAGTATGGGAAAGGATACCAGAAAAAAAAACCCTCATTTTTTGGTGTAATTCTACCAAAGTCAGCAGAGTTAAACTGAAGATTATTTTTCTGGCCTTTTAAATAGAGTGTAATTTTCTCCATGGGTAGTTATTAAATGCTATTGAGAGCGATTTCTGCTGCTGCTGCTGTTGGAAAGGCTTTCTGGAGAGGTCACTCTGTCCCATGTGAATAACACCAGCGAAAAACCAGAAGGTTTGTAGTTTTTACAACTTGAAGAGTCCCTGAGGGCTCTAACCACACCACACATCACTGCCTGACCCAAAGCTAAGAGCACATATCTGTTCTGAGTTGAGATACCCTGGCTTGACATCCACTCCTACATTACAAGAATTCTGCCCCTAGAAATCGCTTAAAATATTGGAGGGGGCATCGCAAAAGATATCGGTGTGGACATTCGGTCCCATCTCCGTCAGAGAGATATTCCCTAAGCGCACTTTCTGAGGCTCGACTGCTCTATGTTGACATTTTTGGGACTGGTTGGGGTTTGTAGCCCTTTCACCAACCGTCCTAAGCACCGGCTGAGAAAGGAATTCCCGAGCTGCCTTATTTTGGACTCCGTCTCCTGCAGCCTTGTCTGCACATGGACCAGTCTGAAGGGTGCAAAACTGTCCAACCAAGCACCTACTGAAGACATGGCAAACATCTTCAGGCTGAATATGTCCTAGACTAAAAGGCTCCTGGGTTTTTTTGGCATTGGCGAGATGAGTGCCTGGGAAGGCACCATTGCTGTCAGCAGCTCTCAAAGGCACCTCAAGCACTGAGTCAGGTACAAAAATCGCACAGAGAGGCAGGAGCCAAGGTGTTGCACAGGATTAACCTTCCTGTAAGTGGACACAGGCAGGTGCCCACCCGGCACACACATTTCCAGAATTCTTCTTTCGAGGTATCTGGGTTGTTTTCTGCCTACCCAGGCAGCTCAGCTGTCCAGTCAAGGACCCTGCCCTGTGTTGCAGAAATCAGAAGCTCAATTCTTAGGCTACGCAGCACCGAACTTTGTCAGGACCGTGCATGAATCAAGATAAATCTTGGCTTAAATGGAGGCCGAACCCAGAGAACTATTTAACCATTTTATGAAAAGCCTAACTCGAAAGACTCTTGGGATGACAACGGGAACGTATGAGACCTCATAATTTATGTATGTGTTAACTTCCCCCTGGTGAAATTAAAATGCAAAATAGTATCTCTAAACAAAACTGCGAAGCTCTGTCCCTCGAGACAGTTAAAAATTAAATGGGCAAAGCAGACACCAGAGGATCTATTCTTACCCTTGTGGGACTTTGGGCTGCATCTTAGGTATTTTCTCTCTCTCACAGCGACAATGCTGAATTCCAAGAAAGGCTTTGTCTGGGCAATACAGTGAAGCTCAGCAATAATTACCCATTGTGCTGTGTGATGAGCCATCCTTTTGGTTCTTCAGTAACCCGTGCACCTGGACTTTAACTAAAACCAAATAATATGCACAGAAAACATTTTTATGTAAGAGGAGGTGAACATCGCTAAAAATCAGAGAGCCTTTGTATGGCATGCCAAACTGCTGAAGCGAAAAAATGTCTTCAGTGAAAGGGCTCAGATGTGAGCATGTTTCAGCGCACAGCTCCAGGAAAAACTCTGATAATAAATGTGAGCTTGTTATCGTTGCTTTTCAGTGGGAAGTAAAGCCGGAAGCAGGGTCGTGCTGGCTAATTGAAGCTTACATTTTCATTCAAGCACTGCATTTTAATTATAAACTGGTGACACAAGTGTCACTTAGTTCTTATCCCGTTTTAAGTGTGCATACGTATAAAAAATATTTTCAGTTATTAATTTATTCTTGTGATCATATTCATTATCCTACATTATGTCTACCAGGCACGTGTCTAATGATATGTTTGATGCACGGTAATTCTTGTGCCTCTTTTAATACCGGGCTTACACACACATTTTAGGCTGAACACGGTGCCAGTTGGCCACCAAAACAGGTGCACATTAATGCTATAAAATCAGCATTAGGAGCTGCGTCCCCATATTCTGGGCAGCTGCAACCACTTGCTCAGCCCTCCTGGGGCACAGCAGACGTGCCAGGAAAAGGGACAACCTGGGGGAGTAGCTGGAGACGCCGACGGCGCGGTCCTGGCTGCCCGGCTCTGGCCCTGGTCCTCAGCCACGTGTCCTTCATCCAGCGGCTGCATCTGAGCGCCCCTCGGATCCTGCAAAGTCCAGCGCGCTGGCTCCTTGTGCAGCCAGAGCCCTGGGCCAGACTCAGAATTCAGGTGGAAAATTTCTGGCCTATTCGATGAGGTTTTGCCGCTGCATCCGAAGGCTGTCTCCAGCTAGAATGCTGCCGTTTATGGACAGAAATTAAAATAAAATGAGGGAAAGGTGACAGGGAATTGGCTACTGAGCGACGCAAAGTCAGTCAGTAAAAATCAGGTCAGGATTACAAG
Source organism: Patagioenas fasciata (assembly GCF_037038585.1). NCBI lineage: Eukaryota > Metazoa > Chordata > Aves > Columbiformes > Columbidae > Patagioenas > Patagioenas fasciata. The sequence goes on along the minus strand of NC_092537.1, from coordinate 3,092,461 downwards.
TGAAAACAAGGGGAATATCCCTAGAAAGTAAGTTATGAGGGTAAACCTCTTTCAAAGACATTGGATGGAACGGGATATCTGTTTTTTTCCTCTCTTAATCTGCTACCAAACTATAAAGAGGATTCTATTTTCATAAGCACTACCGTAGCGGGACACTGCAAATGAATTGCTTGAATGGCTATAATTAGAAGTGATATTGTGAATACAGCCCTAGCATCATTCCTAAACACTACATGCTTTATTTCAGGTCTTGCATCTTTAAGGATCCCAAAGCATCTCCAAACCCGTCTGCATTTGCCAGCGCTAAAGGCAAGGACAAGAGTACAGCAAAATGTGCAGAGCAATGGAGAAACGCTCACCAACCTCGGAACCAAACTTTCAGCCTACTGAGGAGAACCACAGGATATTTAATCTCATGATTAGCAGATAGTGGCATGGCCTTGGATAAATATTTTTGGAAACACCTAAGTAACTTAACAAAATAAACCCCTGTTGACTCCTAATGCAACGTAAGCTTCGAAGACAAGCCTTCACTGGAAATGCAGTTAGAGTTCATAAGCCACAGTCTTTGAAAAGACGGCTCATCACCTCGGAGCGTCTCTTGTCGACAGACAGAAACGTGTTTTCACAGTGGGCAGAGATGCGGGGACGTGGACCAGCTCTGATCCAAACACAGGGTGGGCAGATCCCAGGAGCACGAAACACGAGCCAAGAAACTCAGCCTCTTGCCAGGTCTGTGGGCTTGGGTTCAGCACGAGCACAAATGTAGAGGGGCTTTTGGATCGGGGCTGTCTGCGTCCTGCTGGTCCAGCTCGAAGAGGCTGGTCTGTCTGCAAAGAGCACACTAGTGAACCCAAAATTGCTGTAACAGCAAATACCTGATGGCAGAGGATGAGGATAAGCACCCAGCTGGTACAGGTTAGCAAGTCTGGTCTCAAGAAGTCATTTCCAAACTGCTGCTTAGCTTCCCAGTTTATTTATTGATTTTTTTTTTCTAGGGTAGCTCTGCTTGATACTGGCATTTTTCTACAGTTCCCCTAATAAAACCCAGTCAAAATTGTTAATAATGTTGCCGAGCTCTAATTGTGCAGAATAAACCGCTGTCAGCCGGGTGTATGTCAGGTAGCACAGTGGGACCAGGGAAGGTTAAATTTGAGAGGAAATAGATGAAGAATCTGTAACGCACACTGGAAAGCAAGGCCTGAAGTTCTGGTAGTTCACAGTTGCCAACAGATAACCTACCCACCATAGCTGCAGAATAACAGTCTATTTGGGGCTATTTACTGCGCTGGCTCAAGTCGCAGAGCTCTGTTCGGTGAATCCGAAGGCTTCAAGCCTGTTCATGATCCACGTGGATAAAAATCTGATGCGACATAATGCAACTTGCTGTTTCATCAGCTTGCTAAAAACAGACAAAGAAATGAACTCTAGTCAATTTCGCAATGAAATGTATGCAAGTATGTAAAGACCATTGCTATGGTTTACCTGAGTTTAAAAGATTCACCGGTCACAGATGATTACAGCCTTTAGTGAGTCATATACAAAGGAATATTAATAACTTTCGTATCTGGCTACCTTTGAAAACTCAGTCTAAATAGTCACAAGATCTTCCAGCGTTAAGAGTTTGCTGTTTCATTTGCTTGTGGGCAGCTGAATGCTGGAGGCTGAGCTTTAAAAAAACCACCCAAACCAACAGCATGGCAATTCTTAGAACAAAATCATCCAGTGTCTTGCTAACAGCCATCACTGATATTCAGTGACCCAGGAGACAGGTATGCGCAGCTCTGACATAGGTATATGCAATAAGTTGTATTTTAGATTTGATTATATTTAGGCAATGTACCTCTGGCAAGATCCTATTTCAAGTCATAATTGCGACATGTCATGGTTCCTCTTTAATGCCTTGCAGCAATAATAGATAAACTATGCCTCTGGGATGCAAGTAGGACACAATAACAATCCCAACATTATTGAATGCTGTATATTTGGACAGGAGAAAATATTCAGTCATCCATATTCTACATAAAATTGCATTATTTAAAATGTATAAATGGGAGAAAACTGATCTGAAAGCTCTGGTAGAGAATTGGCAGTGGCTTAAAAATGGTTATTAACTAAGTCTGAAACCCCCCCTGGCAGCTAAACAAGGGTGGTAATTCCTCCCTGAACTGGGTACCTCTCCCACTCAAATGAGGGTACCTTGTCGCTTCTGAATATCTTTGAAATATTTGGTATTATCAAGCTGAGGGGACTGGCTAAGTGAGAAGCATTCAAAGGGCATAACTAAGTGGCATGATTCCAAAACAGCAATTAAAAGGCGGAATGCTTTAAAAAAGAACAATAAAAGAGGTTAATTCGTATCAAGGCCTGGCAATCTGCACAGGAAATACTGTAATTTCATAATGCACTCTCCCTTGTTCATCTCTCTGTAGTGTCACTGCTTATTCATAATCCAGCATTCCTTCACATCAAATGTTTGACAAAATATTACTCAGTTCTATTGAAGAAGAACATACAGTGCTATTTGTAAAGCAAGCAGGAGCCTGGATAAACACAGGGGAAACATAGTAAAATAGGTAGAGAAAACCGAACCTAAGCCTCATACCTTTTGACAAGTACATGATTATACATTTTTCATTAGCAGGAGGACACAGAGATGCTCGAGAGTTAAGAAGAGAAAATAAAAAATCTTAAATTTCTACCTGGGCCAGTATCCACCAGTTTTCTAAGGAAAGACTCTTGCTCCAGCATTAAAAACCTCATTTAGAAGGTGCCTTTTTAGCAGAAGGAAAGTCGTAACATTTCAGCAAAGAGAGGCAAAAATCAAAGAATGAGAACAGAGATGTGAAGAGCGCAGGATGCCACAGGAAGGAGGGGAAAGAAGAGCTGGACTGTCTGCCAGGCCAAATCAAGAGCTGCTTCAACGCTTTCGCTGCATTTGACTCGCAGCACACAGCAAACTGGCAAAAATGCCCCCAGATTTGAGCAGAAATGTAGCTCAAGTCTGCCCAGGCTGGGCTATCCATCCTGCAGGCAGCGCGCCCCGAGCCTTGCTATTTTGAGAGATTAGAGAGGCCACGTATCATTAATATTATAATAAATCCCAATATAGAGAAAGCCACTGCCTCAAAAGTTGCTGTGTTCCCCAGCACCTCTGTGTGCTCCTCAAAACAGCCAAAACAACCACCCTGAAAGAGGAAATATGAGCTGAAGCCCAGGAAAGAGCCACCTTCCACACTAAAAACTGGAAGGTAAAATAAACTGCTGTACTTTGGGAGTAGAGACAAATAACCAAAGGAAACAGCTATCTGGGAATAGAAGAGAGAGAACAAAATATATTGTAATTTAACTGATCAAAATACGCCGAAGAAGCCAGAAACCTTAGGGCAAGGCAGAAAACAGCGAGAAGCCCTGCACAGCTCTGGTGCTGCCTACCGAAAACATCCTTTTGTTCTGAAGTCATAAACGTGTATCAGCCTCTCAGACATATGGGCAGTTGTGCATTTATCCTGTTTATTTTACTACTCCTGTGCATCCTGCCTTGCCATCTGTTGGTAAGAATTTGGATGCTGAACCATAAGTCTGCGACATAATAAATACCAGTAAACAGAAATCTAAAACAAAGATAAGCACAAAGTAATGTTTGGAAGCAGGACCGGTTTTTTGGTTCGATAGTACGATTTATTATATTTCCTGAGATGAGTCCTGGCTCAGAAAAGAAGGACCAGCAGGAAAAGGTCCAATTGAAGGGGCAGATCTAGAATCCCTTCTCTTATTAATATATTGGCATCAGATTGGCATAATTCCACTGCCTTCCTAGAAAGCAGTTAAATTTACAGAAGTGGAGAATCAGACTTCATCCTGTCCCTCCAGAAGACATGCTTAAGCACAAAATATTGCATGTATAAAACATAAGCTGCAAGCAAAAGGCTTCAAACCCAGTTAAAGTAGTGTTCATGCACCTTCCCTGAGCTGGGCAGCCCTATCACTCTGTCCCAGTTTATCCACATCATTTTTTCCCTTTTATTACCAGTATGAGAGGAAAGTGGGTGGGAAGGAGCACAGTGACCCCTCTCAGTCAGCTTGAAGGCCTCAAATGAGGCAGCAAACCCAGCAAAGCGAAGACCGACAAGCCCATCCTCCTCCTCCTCCTCCCTCTCCATCTCTTGGCTGAGGATGCAGAAGTTACTGCTGAGCTCTTTGACACACAAACTAAACATCTGGGCACTGGAAGGTGTTAATATCAGACTTCAAATTACACTCAGGACCTCAGTATTGCATCAAAAGAAGTTAAAAAGGAGATGAAAGCACTAGCCTTCTCTCCTAATATTTCTTCTTTTTTTTCCCCTCTCTTTCTGTGAAGGCACACAAGGCTACAGAATTGAGATATTAGATATACACCCCTTCTGCCCCAGCTTGTTGCAGAGGTTCATTGTGTTTTGCACCTCACAAAACTCTGACCGAAACCACAGGTTGGACAGCACGGTATGGGCAGAAGTAACACAGAGCGACCCAGCGAATGGGACAGAGTCCACCGGAGAAATGATCACTGTGTTGAAATTTTACGGGAACAACAAAAAATACATTGTCTTATGTGCCTATTTTACCAGTTTACACTGGCGAGGGTTGGCAGAGCTGCCAGAAGGCAGAGCAAGCCCTGGCGAGGTGCAACAGCAACGAGCTCCTGCCAGTTTCTAAAAAGAGCAATAAAGCCCATGGAAGAAGGTCAGTTAAAGGTAACGGCTGCTGGAAGAAGCCCAAAGACTACATTACATTACATTGCAAAGGTCCCCGAGAACCCCAAAATGACTTACTATGGCTCTGACAGCTACTACCACAAATGCCATCTGTCAACCGCTTGCACTATGCAGTATAATTATATACAGAAGTAATTACAGCACAACACAGCCACAGGTATCCTGTTCGTATAACCCAACGCACCCTTGAGCCTTCACAAAACATTTCCGAAACCTAGGTAAGATTAATATTATCCACATTACATCTTGTACAGATGAAGAAGCTTTACAGTTGGATTACGAATGCGCTTTCTTTGGTTTACAGCCTTCGGGGAGTATCGCTAATGCACAGAAAGTCTTTGGGTTCTAAATTTTACATTGGGATATTTGCCATGAAGAAAAAACCCAAATCCTGGTGTAGCCTGATAGCTCCCTACTGGCTATATAGTAGATTGAGTTCAAGAAAGCAAATTAATTCATTAAAGCGACATATATTCAGTCAATTAGCTTGAAATCCCTGTTTCACAGAGCGTCCCAGGAAGAATGGATGTTTTGTTACATCAATAGGGTCATTTGAGAGCCTCTGTTACAAATGTTCAAAGAGATGCATTTAGGAGATCTGTGATTTCTTTTTCATTTGAGAAGAGAATAGATCATGCCTTAGCCCCTCCTCTGCTGACAGTTCCTCCAGCACAAGATTTCTCAGTATTTAAAGTATGTTATGCTATGGACAGCATTTTGAGAAGATTGAACTCGCATCCCTAAAGATTGCTCCAAGTTCAGAAAGTCTCTCTAGAAAATGGAATGCTCTTGAAAAAAATTAACCTAAAAAGGCTGTCAAAAATCACCCCACCAATTGCTGACAAAGCTGCGCTGCTTCAAACGCTGTTGAAAAGATGATGCTGGAGCTCTAAGAAGTGCTTTAAAAAACAATCAATGCGGCGCAGGCGCCTTCTCAACAGCACGTGTTTTACCAAGGAAACGGAGCTGCTCTGAGCAGGATGTATGGAAAGAAGGAATGAAAACATGGTCTGAGTCTCAGAAGAGTTCTTCTCTAACATGTACAAAATACATATACATTGCCCAAGAAACGGGCTATGGCACACACAGGGTGAGGTTTTCATGGCAGAGACACCCATTTGTACATTCTCCATTTGCAGTTACCTTCCTCCACAGGGTGAATATGGGCTTGTGTGCTGTGAAGATTGCGGAGCCCAACCATCCCTTAACCCACCTCCTTGTGCCTGTGGATATAACCTCCAAGGCAGATCATGTCTGATATCAACATGATATAATATTTGCTCTTTGACAAATAAAACTTTGGCAATAGCATTTGAATATAAAGTCTGCATTGTATTTAGTTTCCTACAAATAGTGGCGGTGCTAGGACTTCATAACATTGCTTTGAGAATACTAAAGAACATTCATTCTTCCGGGATGAACCATGAATTCGCAGTATTGATGGATGGCAGCCTTCCTTTATTTGCTTGCCTCAAACATTTGGATAAGCATTTTTGGTTCGTTTTCAAGAGTATCCATGGAAGCAGCAGTTCTCATGTTTGTGCGCGTTCATCCAAGCCCGAAGACTTGCAAAGAATTGTGCAAATGTGCGTTTGTGCAAGTTTTCAAGTCATAAATGAATTTACCTGATCCTTCCTCCCAGTTACAAATGTTCCCGTCACCCAGGCAGGAAGGCACATGGTTCCGTGTGAACCAAATAACCAACTGCGCCTCTTGAAAAGCAAATGGCAAACAGGGAATACTGAAAGCAGTAGACACAATGAGTTCAAAGACATTTGTATGCTGAAGTGTTTAATAAAACACTCTCTGAATAAATTTAAATTACAAGTATGTTACTTGATTTCGTATCTTGATGTCACAGGGCCTGCAGAGCTCTCTAGTGTGAGCCGTCCTATTAAACTTCAGCACGATGGTTCACGAAGATAAGCAGTTTTGGTCGATAAAGTAGTGTTTTTATTCTTATTTTCATAGCAGATCCTCCTCGCGACTAAGGCTGTGCAAGGCTTATATAGTTGTGCTGCATATTTACCGTAGGAATAGGAGCTACTGGAAAATTGTGGTGGTTTAATCTCTTGCAGGTTAGCTTGACCACAAAATGATTGTTCACGAGACACAGCATTTGCTGTGTTTGCAAGACTCAGGTCTTCACCACCATGACAGGGACCCACGGTTTGTGTCAACTACTGTAGCTCGAGTGTGGACACAGGACATACCAGCACTGTCTTGAAATGGGGCTGATTTGCTCTTATTATAATACTAATTTGTGTGCTGGGGTGCAGATTTCAGGTGTGGCCAGGATGGCTGCGTGGGGCTTCATCCCAAACTTCGAACAGGGACCGTTCACCTTCAGCTGCCAAACCTGCAGTTACCACAGGTGCCGTGGAAAACCAAAAAGCAGCTTTGCCAAGGAGCCCCTGGGCCATTTCACTGCGGAGGTTCGGTCGGATTGCATCCAGTTCTGCTACACACACATTCATACCACAAATTATTTTAAACAGTTTCCTACCTAAGGCAATTACCTTGGATATAAGTTCTAAAAAATCCGTGCAGAAATACTGCTATTATTTAAAATCCACTCAATGAGCCTCCTACCTCCACCTTTGACAAACACGCTAAAAGAACAAAATTGAGATTATGCAGGCAAGAGTTTGACGGATGTATCATTAATGCTACTTCTTGAGTGACTAAGCTCCATAGTAGTACCGACTACTCGTACCGAAACGTGATTGCATCCCCAAGACAACTGCAGCTCCAAACAAAGATAAAATGCTGGATCCCTAAACCGTATCACTCTGATTATCATCACAACGCTAATTTGTTGTAAAATATTGTTTCGAAGAAGATAAACAGGAAAACCTTGAGGAGCACCTAATTATTTGATTAGAAGGTTATTCTTTTCCACAATTTTGTCTGAAATCTTGGAAATGGGGATACTGAACAGCATACAAGTTGTTTTACGCATCTAGTTGAGGAACATTTTAATGGAAAATTTTAATTGACCTGAAATTTACTCTGCAAAATGATTTATTCATGTCAAAATCAATTTCAGAGGCTCTTTAAGGTATTTTCAGCTTTTGCACATTTGAGCCTTAGATTTGCCTTTTCGAGATGAGTGAAATGTTGCTTAAGACCCTTAAAATAAAGTAGGTTTTTATAACTGTTACTCCAAACCACAAAAACAGTCCTAAAAATAGGTGTGAAGCCAGACCATCTAATCACATATAAAAACCTAGGACTGACATTATTTTCTTGCTGTATATCTGCTCAGAGTTGCACCTATTGTGTTGATTTTCTAAAAGAACCATCCGCTCCAAAGGAGGGATGCTCTGAAACAATCAGAGCGGTGTTGTTTTAAATCAGCTTCTAGAAATGGTTTTGTTATTGTATGAAGCAAAGGAACCTTTTCCACGTCGAAATCAAAGCATTTGAATGTTGAGCAGAAAAGCTCGATAGCTGTTGGATACCATTAAATACTTTTTTGTCCCCTGAATTGATGAGGATTCAAGGTTCACTTGCACACAATTGCTGGGTGCAATTTTTCAGTGAATACCCTCCCAAATAAAACGTGCTCAGGAAGGGATGGGCACTTCACTGGCTTCTTTTTTAACGAAGTCCTTACTTAAGCCCAGTTTAAATCAAGGGGAAAAAGATCCACCACTTTCAGTCAAAGCCACACTTCATTTCTATGAACGAGATTCCTGGAAGACTGTGCAGAAATCTCGACTTTGGGAAACTCAAGGGTTTCTCCTGGAGACGACAGGCCTGGCCTAGCAGAGCATGCCCAGCAACTCCCGCAAGGTACAGACGAACTTATTTTCCATGGAACACGGAGGCTGGAGACACCAGAACAAGCTCAGCAAAGATCACAAGCTTCGGTTCAAGCGGAGGATGCTCAGCATCCCTCAGGCAAACTCACGAGCTCTCAGATACAAACCCTCAGTTTCCAGGTGTCATAGAAGCCCATACCAAGTAATTCCTTTACAAGTAATAAAGCCGAGCGTTATTATTATACCTGAAAACCTTCACATTTCAGTAATTCTTTCTCTTTTTATTATCTAAAAATATGTTCTTGTCCTACAGCTATTCTACCTATGTATACTATTATTAGGCAGTAAATTCAATTTTTTAAGAGAAAAATGTTACCCTGTCGCCTTCAATTGTTGGCAGCAGAAGACGAGAACAGACCTGAGGACAAGGTGCTTCCACCACGCCACAGCCTTTTTGGAGGAGGTAAAAAACCCCTCTGAATACAGCTGCTGGAGTCTGAACTACAGCTGGGCTCATCTGGGCTGAGCTGTCTGTCAGAACAAACCAGGTTTGCAAAGTTCATGTGTGCCAAGTTGTGCTGATGGAATTCAGCGCACCGAAGCCAACACATCACCCCCAGGAGCCACAAAGCAGCTCAGCAGAAGTCAAACGCTTTCCTCTGTGCTCTCACTTCTATCCAGCACCGCTGAGGCTCCGTTAGCTGTTCACACGGAGAACCGACCCAGCAGGTGAGGGGGCTCAGAGCCACCGCAGCCCTGGTCCCCGCTGCCAGCGCCTGCCTGTGCTGTGCGTCCCCCTTCCTGGGGATGCGCTGATTTCCCACGGTCAGAGCGCCGCGCACTCGGCTGACAGATGTTGTTTCCCATCTGGGCTTTCTCGATCTGCTGTGGCAAATCCTCTGAACACCCATGTGTTTCTTTGTCCCGACAGTTCGCTGCCGCGCCTTCTCTACAACTCCATTTTCAGAGAGGGAGCCACATGTTTGGCCTCTGCGGTGAGCGGGGTGTCCTGCCACCCACCCCAGTCACTAAAACACGTATATTTTAATTTGTTAATATTATTCAGTCTGACCCTCAGGCTGTATTAAGTAACCCTGAGCCTACACTGAGGCACTTGAACAGTAGCAACAACATCTTCAATCGGGTTCCCGGTGCCTCTGTCTGAGGGTAGACAGGGAGGAACTTGGGTTTCTGCTGTCCCGCCTAAGACCTGTGGCTGAGCCCCAAAGTCCCTGAGACCAAAGCCCATGGGGGTCCCCAAGCCCCAGGCCTGGAGGACTCAGATCCAGCCCAAATAGCCCCAAATGCGTCATTGAGCCGCCCAAAACCCCGAAGCCCCGGGATTCCGAAGCCCCGGGGTGGGGGGTCCGCGGAGCGAGGTCGCCCCCCCGGGCAGAGCTCCCCCGGGCAGAGCTCCGCATCCCGCCGCCCGGTTCCCATGGCAATCTCGGAGATGCCGGTTGCCACGGTAACGCCATCCTCCTCCTCGGCCGTGTCCGAGGCAGCGGCTCCGGCTCCGGCTGAGCTCAGCCCCGCGGCTCCGGCCGCGCAGCCGGTTCCCCTGGGAAGTTGCTTCTCCCCCCCGCCCCGGCGCAGCGCTGCCCCCCGGTACCTTCGAGGCAGCAAATCCTCCAGAGCCCCGAGTGTGTGAGGTCGCCCCGCGCCCGCCGCGGCGGCCCCTGCGCCTCGTCCGTCGTGATGTTGGTGCCGTTGCAGATGTGAGCGCTGGAGTAGAGCCAGTAGTCGGTGCCGATGGCGATGGCCATGAGGCTGAAGGCGGCGAAGGCGCCCACCGTGGTCAGCAGCATCTGGACGCCACGGTCACACCACACCATGGTGCTTCATAGTCCCCGCACCGGCGCGGGGGGTCCGCACGACACCGCCCGGCAGCCGCCGCCGCCCGCGGGAGGCAGCCGAGTCACGGGGCGGGGGGCGGAGGCGGGGAGGGGGAGCTGGGGGGAGCCGCCCGCCGCCGCCGCGGGGCCGGGCTCAGCCGCCAGCCGCGCCCCGCCCCGGCCGCGGGAGGGATGGAGGGGTGGAGAGGTGGAGGGATGGAGGGATGGAGGGGGTAGAGGGATGGAGGGATGGAGGCATGGGCCGCCCAGCCGCGGACCCCCGCGGGGAACAGAGCCGCCCGACCCCCGCTGTGCTGCCGCCCCGCCGGGTGGAGCCCGGTCCGTGACCCGCAGCCCCCGACACGCAGCCCCCGGTCTGCAGCCCCCAGCAGGATTCGAGCATCGCTTTGTTTGCTCTCTAGTCGGCTCTGCCGGCGGCAGGAGCGTGATGCCACGTTTGAAGTGGCAACTTCACGGGGGATGAAGGTTTGAGCAGAGCCCGGCCAGGATTTGTGTGGAGATGGGGAAGGTGGTGTAGACCTGATGGGTGCAAAGCTCTGCACTGTCACTGCGATCTCTCAGGTGGGTCACGCACACCTTCCTTCTGCTGTCCTAGAAATCACCGTAAAAATGGTGCCAAGTACAGTGGGGACAAAGCGTTGCAATCCCGAGGAGAGTGTCAGCATGGCCAGGGAGCTACAGCACAGCAAACCTGGTGGTTTGGCCAAGATTTCCTCCTGCCACCTCACTCTGCCATCGGTTACACAACGAGGTTGTGGGCAAGTATTGGGTTGCTGGTTTTCTCCTGATTGAAAGTGAATGAGAGATTCCAGTACCTGAAACTTCCTTTGGAAAACCAAGGGGAGAAATATACACACCATTTTTTATTGCTTTATCCTGCCCTCCACCCCTGACTCTCATCACTGCGAGTTGACAAGTCAGTCCTGCCTCCACCTCACCCGAGTGACAAGCCAGATGAATGGGAAGCCTTTCTGATCAGCTAATGCATTTGTGTGGAGAGAACGTGGCAGCACACCAGTTTTATGTATATGAATTAGGGAGTGGGAGGACAAGAGCTACAAACCTCAAGAAATACAGCGCTCTTCCCGAGTGGTGCGTGGATGGCTGCAGGTGCCTGTGTGACTCCACTGCTCAACATACCAATGCAGAGATGCTTTTCAGCTGCTCGTCCTTTTCGTAAAAAACTGGGAAAGCAAAAAGCAAATAAAAATTAAAAGCTGGTTTTTGTTTCGCAGAGACCTCAGAAAATTGCTCAGGCATGAAGCCTGTAAATAGGGAAAAGCTCCAAAGTTAGGTGCTTGGTTTAAGCATGTAAGTTACGCTTTTTGGTTGTAGTTTGTAGGACTATCAGTGCCTTTGCAAAATCACCTTCTAAATTAATGTCTCCATTAGGGATGGAAGAATGAAGCCAGGTAAACTCAAAAGCAGAGTGAAGCCTCGTTCAGAAAAACTGGATTGAGCATTTAAGTTTAATGAGGTTCAACAAACTTCTCATTTAAAATATATGTTTGTACCTCTGGGCTTTGGGGGTTTGGACAGAGTGGGAAAATGAGATACTGAAACAGCAGGAGAGAAGCTATTTCCATAGCTTTTTAAACCTATTGAGCCTTAATTAATATTATTTATTTGTATTGCTGTGTTGCCTGAGAGAGCTGCTCATGGCTGGCGCTCCATAGCGAGGAGCAGGGGAGGGGCTGGGGGGGCTGTAGCTGGGGCAGGGTTCCCACTCACACAGAAACATCCTCCTCAAGAGCTTCCAGTCCAGACCTGCGACAAGAGATGGGATGAACCGTGGTGGGTCTGGTGGGTCCTCAGCCAGCAGAAAGGGGACACACAACTGCAGGGTTTTCCATGTGCCGGGAGCCACATTCCTGCAGCAACCCCCTCTGCAGAGTCCTGTTGATTGTGCGAGGTAACAACACATTAACAGAATTTATTAACAAATTTCCTTGCTCCTCTTTTTGCCATCCCCACCTCCATTTTTGCAAAGAAAGCTGCTGTTTCTGTTTCTGCTGCCCTGTGAGAAATAACTCAGGCTCCTAAAGGGTTACGGAGAAGCATCCAAGGCAGACAATCATTTTCTGCCCAAGCTATCTTCTTTAGTTTAAAAATGTTCTCTGTTCTTTTGAAATGCATGAAGTAGATTGTGGGAGAGCTAATATTATATTCCACTACTGAAAGCTGGTGGAGTATTTTACATTGATGTCTGGCTCTAGTGATTTTCTAAGGATTTTGAATTCATTAAATCCAACCATTGAATAATCTCCATTTGTGGCGGAAGGAAGGCAAAAGTGCTTATGATCCTCAATAGCGAAAAAACGTGTAGTCTTTTCTTGAACGCCAAAGCTATCTGACCCACTGCATGTAGTAAAGGTTGCCCATCATGTAACCTTTGATTTGCAGACTTTGCTTATAACACAGCCCTAAAATACTGCCATAGGATGCAGCAGCGAAGCAGCCTTGGCAGTGTGTTTTGCACTGCAGTAGCATCCTCCCTTCTCAATCAGAATTAGGACCCAATTGCTCCAAGCTCAGACCAGAGACAGAAGCTCATGACAATGGGAAGAGAAAGCCCCACAGCTGCTCCTTGTAATTTAGCTCCCCGCTCCCCAACACTGTGCAGTATCTAAACCCAGAAATACTTTTTACACTGAAGAAACAGAAACTTGAAACAGAATTGTTTTGATTCCTAGATGTTGATTTTCAAAGCTTTAAATGAAATCCTGGGGCTGATCGTTTTATTTCTGAACTAAGTAACAGTTACTCTGGAGATGAAACTTTGGGTTTAACTGAGTTCAGTGAGAGCTGTCGCTAATAAAATCCTAACAATTAATCTATCATCTAGAAAAATAATAGTAGAATTTCACCAAAAGAAGCTTTTGGAAATTGCTCAAGGAAAACTCAAGAGAGTTCTTTCTCAGAATGAAAATAATCACTTCGGTTAAACAGAGCTTTTGATGTAGATGTAGTCTAACCATCATCAAAGCCTGGAACAGATATTTCATCCTCCCTTGCCCCTTCTCAGCTTTTAGCTCTATGCTTGTGAGGACGACTTTTAGCATCTAGGAATGTCCTAAAGCTATAAGGAGGACATCTATGTAATTGAGTATTGTAATTTCCTATGGGTCTTGATCTTTTTCCTATCTAATTCAATGCTGATATTAGGAAAAAAGAAAGCCTTAATAACTTCCTTCGGACTAGGGTATGTATGAAGAACTGGGTAAATGTTTCATGTGTTTTGTACAGCGTCATATAAAGTTGTTTTATACACAGGGTAGTGGTGGGATTTGGTTTGACTCACCAGATTTGCAGCAGAGCTCCACAAGCACCAAGATCTCCAGCCCAAGTGAAGAACCCTGCAGGAATACAAGACGTGGCAGAAGGCATCAGATCACAGAAGGAATAATATTACAGTTGTCCATGGAACTATATTTTGATATACCTTGTTTCAGCTCTTACAGGTTAGCGTGATACCTACTGAACTACATTAGGAGACCTTCACAGAGCTGGATTCAAGGTCATAAATTCTGTGGCAAAATACAGTCTGAATTCACTCGTTCTGAGGACTGGGGAAGTATCTGACCCACGGATGCATCTATTCCTTCTATTATTCATCATACATTGCAAAGACACAGTGTCTTTCACCTCTGAGGAACCCGCTCTGGGTGAAGGGTCTGCTGTCTCCAGCGAGAGAAGGTCGGCAGAGAAGTCACCATCACATTACACAGAGTTGTGTCTAGAGAAAGGTGAACTTGAATTGTGTTTGAGGGGTTATAAGGCTCAATTTCTTTCTTCGTTCTACAAAAGGTCATCTGAAGTCAACATGAAGAGTTGCAGATTGTCCTTGAGAGCTGAAGAAACAGCCATCTTAGAGGAAAAAATATTGTCATTCTCTTGCCACTTGAGGGGCAACAGCTTGGCCTTAGTTCTACTGTTCCTTTTAATAGATTAAATATTCTTTGGCTTAGTCATGGCAAGCAAAGCAACACAACTGCTTTCTAATAAATAAAATGTGCTCAGAAGCACCTCTAAGCTTTCCAGATAACTACACTGCGAGTTTGCCAGGAAGCCAGATGCTGCTATTGGAAAAGTAGCTGCTATGGTTTGTCATCTGAGCCTAGAAATTGATACCCAAGAATGATATGATGAGACAGACTCGATGACAGCACTGCTCTTTCTATAAATAATTTGAAGAAAGCATTTTTTCATTTAAAAAAAAAAATGTCTCTTTTGCTAGAGACTTGCACAGCAAACCAGAAAATTAAAAAGGGTAGGCATGCTGTGTTTGAATAGGGCCATCCAAAGAACAGGGTATATACAATTTATAGAAGAATATATAGCAGCTCTCACACATTTTACACTACACATAGGCTGTATTTTCCCCATAACACCAATAGTTATGAAACTCATTATCTTTTTGACAATGGAGAAATGGAATATTATTCCTTTACTTGCTTGATCATGTCAAATGTCAAAGCAAATTACAAATGCTTGTCCTTCAAACATTCATGCCTCCTGGTAAGATATTAAATATCAATAGCGTTCACATTCAGCTACAGAATGAACTAATATCACACACATCTCACAGATCTAAAGTTCACCGTGCCTGTTACCTGCCATGCGGTTTCATCTCACAGGTCTTACCTCTTGTCCGTGTCCTAAGAGCTGGGAAATTCATTGCAGTGTTAAATGTCACATTAAACATTATCTGGAGTACGAGTTAAAACTGCGAGCGGGGGTTACTTTTGACTTTAAAGTGTTAAAATAGGGAGTGGGAGAAGGAACAAGGGGTTAAGAGGACTACAGGCTTGATTTTGCATCACATTTCAAAGCATTTAGAGAGGCAGCGGCCTGATGAGATGCTACAGGAATTTCCTAGCACAAGGGACCTGCTTGAAGTGCAGCAAAAAATCCTGATTATCTTTTTGATGGTGGAGAAATGGATGTGCTGACCGAGGGTTCACCCAGGCAAGGCACTACTGGAATGAGCTGCATTCGTTCTCAGGGCAGTTTCCAGAGGGAAACGTGAGTTCTGGGGAATACGGCGCAATGAGGATGGGGCAGGGAAAGGGAAAAAACACGCCTGTGAGGTTTTGTCATTCCACCCGTTATCAGTCAGTTCTAAGGAATAATTCACCTGTAAACAGCCCAGCAACAGGCTATTTATGCTGTACAAACAAACGCACACACGGCTACTCCACACAACCGTGCACGAACTTCAGACAGACTAGAAGATGAAACGGGGAGCGGGACGTCGCCGTGATGGATGGCGCTTCCGAGGGCTCTCGCCAAGCCCTGCGCATCCTGCAGATCGCTGCCAGGACTCCCGAGAAACAACTCCTCATCACTCCACAAACAAACTGACATTAATCTTTCTAATGTCCTTTAAAAATATATATAAAAAATATACATATATATATATATAAATCCTCTTTCGAACAAAGGAGAAGGCGCTGTAGCAGAGCGGCACGGCGAGACCCGCTGGAGTCCCGTCAAGTGTAAAATGAAGCAATCTGTCGGGAAGGTTATTGCCGCTGGAACACGGCGTCACCCGCACCCAGAGGATGGAGGAGAATTACCCCGGCCAACCACAGGGAAATTGCTCGCTGCACTCAGATTGCGTTTTAACCTGGAAAGCGGGGCTCCATTGGGAATGTGTTAGGAGGCGGATTGAGCGAAACAGGTTTTTAGGATAAGTCTTAAATACTTAAATCAATCATGATAACTTGCTGCGCTGAATTTATCTCCTAAGCTGCCTAAAGAAAATTCCTCAGATCTGTCTGAATAATTTTGAGCTGATAATGCAGCATTGGAGCAGGAAGGCTGTTGCCCAGTGAAAGGATTTTCTCATTAGAATTTCAGCCGATTATTCACCGGAGAAATGGTCTTTTAGGAGCACAACCTGGCAGCTCACTTGGAAAAGTTTTATAAACACTCAACCTACTAAGAAAGGAAATTGGAAGGTAAAATCAAAGCTAGCCATTACTTCCGAGAGGTCAGGGATACAACAAGCATCCAAACCGAGGTTTATCTGCTCCTCCCTGTGCTCTGGTTCTTTTATTTCTACATTAGAGACCCAGAAATCTTTTTAGCTGAGCAACAACTGGAACTGCAGCCTCTGCAGCTGAGCACAAGTTACCAAAAAGATGCTCTTGATGAGATGTTTGTAGCACTTATGTGTCTGAAAAGCTGTTTTTCCATGCAGTGGAACCATAACTTGTCTTTTTAAATCTACACCGCTGCCTCAATGAAGTATTTTGTTTGGTCTGAGTAAATGGTAAGTGGTGTATTTATTGATTTTTATCTCTCTTCACACCTCAAATGCTGCCTGTCTACTCAAGGCCGGGTCAGAGCACACTTATTCAGCAAACACCTACTCCATGGCTGAACTCTAAACTCTTTGGGACAAAGTATTAATGCATTTTTAATCAGTATAAGGTCCCAAGGGTTTCTTCTCCTCCCCTTCTTTCTCCAAAGAGACCCAAAACTGACCCTGATGTAACACAGAGCTCTGGAGGAAAAGCTGGTAGGACCAGTAATGCTTTACATCCTATTAACGCCATGTATAAAATCACTTGAACTTGGTGTAATTTAAACAGAAGTTTCTGCGCTCAACAGGAGCAGATAATTCTACAATTGACATTTAGTAGTAAATTGTAAATGCAAAGGATTTTGTAAGAGGGCTTTTGAAGAGCAGCCAACCTGCTGCAAATATGATCCAAATCAAAAGCAATGCAAAAGAAAAACCTCAAACCCTTGTACTTGAAATTGTCAAAAAATAAGCCAGAAAAAGATCACAAACCAACAGGACCTTCTCTGTCTACCCACCAAGAGACTCTTGTCAGAAGGATGATTAGAAGAACATAAAGAGATCAGCAAAATTCTGGATAGTCTGGTGGGACTTCATAGACCTCCAGGGATTGTAGTGCCAAGTTGGGCAGCACCAGTGCCACCAGTGTCCCAGCCACAGTAGACGGGTGTTGCTGAGGCTGGGATGACTTGCCACCAGTTTGGAAGAGCAGGAGGAGCTGGGGATTATCTGAGGAGCCAGGGGACACCAGAGCAAAACCCCCGAGCTCCTGATTTATTATATTTTTCCCTTTCCGGGTCCATGCAAGGACAATACCCAGCTGTACCCACCAAAGCTCGCGGCCCCGATTCAGTGCTGCGGTGGCACAACGTTGCTCTCCAGGGCTGGGAAACAACCTTTGGGAAACATGAGGGTTTTGCCCAAGAGAGCTCAAGTCTCATCGGCTCAAAAGCAAAACGGCTTTTGGAGAGAGAAGAGAAATTGCAGCAGCCAGAGTTGTGAAAAGCCTTGACAAAATATTTAGCACGGAGAAAAAGAGAGTGCTTGCCAATTGCTAGAGCCTTCCTAATTCAGGTTGTTAGATGGTTACTGCCACCACTATTAACAAGACACCGTTTTTTGAGTGATCTATGCAAAGAGGGGCTGGAACACACCTACAGGTTTTTCGTGTGCTTTTAGCTCTGCTAGTGGAGAAACATTCTTCCCTCTCATACAAGACTCAATTGAATAATTATTCAATTCAATTAACGAATAAGTAATGCACTATTTCGTGATGTATCCAGTAAATATATGCCTAGGAAATTCAACAGATAAATCTCTAGATACTCTTTTAGGTTCATCACACGCATGTTGATCCAACTGGATTTTTTTCTTTTAACCTATGAGGAAAGGAGGATGAGGTTTCAAAAACCATAAAGGAATTAACTTTCCACTGAGCCCCACACAACAAAGGTATCGTGTGAATAATTCTACTGCAATTTGCTTAGTAGAATGAAAAACAACAACAGCTACTCTGGCTGTAAATAACCCCTTTGTCATAGCAGAGACCCATTACAAGGACAACATCCACTCTCAGACTTCAATATTAAGCTCATTAGAAGTGTCATGTTGATTTTTTTTCCACATTTCTTGAAACATCCGCATGTTCTTGCAGAGAATTTGGAAATCCAAAATCCTCACCTTATCCTTCCTCAGCCTCCCTTTTTAAAAAATCATTATTTAGGTGAATAATTCTAGCAAAAATGCTTCTGCCTCTTTACCAGAATCTTTACATTTTTCACAGGAAAGCATTCCAAGAAGATGACTATTAATACAACGGTTTCTAGGTAGCAAGGAGAAAAAAACCCCACAGCATCTCTACTGCAAAAGCTGGCAGACGTTGACTTTTTACCCATAACTGTAATGCCTCTATAAAAAGGAGCATTCCGATCTTACAAGCATTAAAAAGCAAAATAAATAGAAGCGGCAAATCTGGCATGCTGAACATTACATGTGAGGGACCAGGAATTCAAATCCCATCTCGGAGGGGACATTGCCGGGGTAATGCGAAGATGCAGGAGCTTTTCAATCTCCCAAATCAGTCCCTCATGGAACATCATCGAGGCAGACGAACCAAAGGGGGCAGCATGGGCGGAAAGGATTATTTAATGAGTATCGGCTGATGCGAGACACCCACAGACACCCCAGGCTGCAGCCTTGCGAAAGAAAGTGCCAGAAGCCGTTCCCGTTTGCAATAAACTAATTACATGTCGGGGATTTTCTTCTTGTTTAGACAAACCGTAGTGTTTTATTTACAGTTCTTTGTGTGTCTGCAGCCTCGTGGAGGTGGGAGAAGGGGTGTGGGTGCCCCAGTGGCAGCTGCGGTGCCATGAGATGCCAGAGAGCACTGAGCAACACCCGCCGTATTAGAGGGTTTTAAACATAGCAAATACCATACAGACCTCGTGGGTTTTGGAAATGGGCTACAGCGAGTGCTCCAACACCATCGTCCCAAGATGATGCTCAAAAGGCCACTGAAAATACTGTGCTCAGGGGACTGAGGATGCAAGAGCATCCCATGCCACAGGGTATGAGGAGAGGGTGCGGGGACCACAACTCTGTCTGCAGAGGGACAGGAGGATGGAGACGGGAGATTTTGGTTGCTAAATATCTCAGCAAAACCAGCTTGATTACTGTGTAGAAACCTGCCTTGCTGAGAACGAGAGAACAGCCAGGTCCAGGCTGCACACACACGTACTCCTGTCTTCTCTGGGCTTGTAGCCCGCAGGGTACCTGTTCTTTCTTTTCCACTGGTTCTTTAGCACAGCCAACATTTGTTCCCACAATCCCAGCCCAGGGCTGGAGAAGAAACAACATCCTGCTCCACAGGAGGAAAGAAAGGTGAAGTGGATTCCACTCAGTTGCTAAAAGCTTGGAGTAATTTGCACTGTTGTAATTCCAGCAGTTGAGATAACCAGAGAAATGGATTTAATATTTCATTTTTTCTTCTCCCGCCCTCCTCCCCCCTGACATTTTTCCCTCGGTGCGGGAGAGCGCTAACAATGACTTCAATAGCAGAATGAAGTTTAAAGCCCAGATCTTTCCAGTTCTGCTTATTCCTTTAAGCTATTCCAATCCCCTTTATGTTCTTTCTGCATACACACATCTGTCTTCTTCAAAGCCTTAACCATCTCTGACACACCTGACCTTTCCATCCAAGCGCAATGGTTGGATGCAAAGAAAAAAACCCCTTTACCAACAGCAAGGAACTCTTTGTTTTGCCAGCCCCACACCTGAAAATTTTGCTGTGGCAGGAAGTAAAACACTGAGCAACCTTTTCTTCTCTTTTGAAAAATGGAACTGTCATCTCTTGGAGAAAAATAACAGCTTATCTTGATTTTGTCAGACATGACTGTTAGTTATTAGAGTCTTCTTAAGAAAATGCTACCAGAAGAATTAGGACAGTATTGTCGCAGGAATGTCAAGAGTTCAGAAATTACTTTGACAAGATCTGGGAGATCTCAGATATCTAATTAAACTTTCTGTGACTGTTATGTTGTGTAAATACGAGAAACCTATTAAAATAAAGAATCGGATAAAACTAGTTTCCATGTTCTGTTAATAGATGCCGCAACCATTCAACAGCCATTTTGATTTAGATTAGACCCATTTAATTCATGCCAGTAAATATAATTTCATCTATTCATGCACACAGAGTTCATTATTTTTTAACTAAAATATCTGCTAAACTTGCTACATTTGGCAATACTACTGTATTTTTTGGCTGGAGTTTATATAAACTCCCCTCTCCTCCACTTAGTGAATGAAACCATACATTGCCATATGATAGAGTACACACAGCTCTGGTTTTAAAGGTTTTAGAATAATTTCTGTAGGAAAAACTTAATCCATAGATGAAGATAATTTAGGCTAAGAGGAATTATGGTTAATAGATTCTGACCTCAACAGGCTATAATGCAGGCTGGCTTTGCACTCTGATATATTTACATCCAGCCTGTATCTCATAGTTGTGCTAAGTCATATCAATTCTTCATTTAAAGTAGCCGCTACATCCATTAGTAAATTGTTTTAATAGTTAATGATTAGCAGTATAAAAAGGATGCAATTATCTCCAGCTCGAGTCCCCAGGTGCACTGTCAGCGTGTGGATTATTCTGCTGCAACCCCTATCCAAAGCCATCAGTGTAAGGAAACATGAGGAACGGTTGTGAAACCAGAGGTGTTTGCTGCGGTTAACCACCAGTTGGGTATTAGAGCTGCCAGTCCAGGCTTAGAAAATAAATACGGTTGAAGTGTAAAACACGGCGCTGCTGTTGTACACCCAGGCAGCCGGCAATACCCCTGCCGTGCAGCGGTGGCCACGGAGGGGCTGGTACAAGCCCATCCCGTTTGCCTCCTCTTCCCACTCATTGACCTGCCAGAGGGATGGTCTTCTTGGCCGGGGATGGAGAGGCTGCACATCCCCAGACATCAGCTCCAGTCGTGGTTGTTAAGCAAGTTCATCAATACCAATTAATCTTGGAGGTGACTTAAACCTCATCCCTCTCTACAACCACCTGAAAGGAGGCTGTGGCCTGGAGGGTGTTGTCTCTTCTCCCAAGTAGCAAGTGATAGGACAAGAAGAAATGGCCTCAAGTTGCACCCGGGGAGGTTGAGGTTGGATATTAGGAAATATTTCTTTACAGAACAGCCTGCCCAGGGAAGCGGTTGAGTCACCATCCCTGGAGGTGTTTAAAAGATGCATAGATGAGGTTCTTAGGGACATGGCTTATTGCCAGAGTTATGTTAATGGTTGGATTCAATGATCTTGAGGGTCTCTTCCAGGCAAAATGATTCTACAAACGTGGCTGGGAGGTGCATGTGCTACAGCTGGAGGACATGACTGACACCCACAGCTCCAGTGCCCGAGGTGGCCGGCGCTTCCATCCATGCTGCACGTGTGTCCTGGTTTTGTTAAAAAACAAGTTTCTCTTTTAGTGAATTTGCCTGTCAGCTAAAGCCTTCATATTAGCTGCATTTTCCTGGAGAACCAGACACATGTCTTGGTAAACCTAGCAATGGAATGCAAACTTATTGATAAGCACGGATGGACATCTCGCGAGAGGGGCAACGAGAAACCGGTGACCAAGAGGCTGACCAACTGTGTATAACATTCCATTCATGTGAATACTTCATAGAAAAGTGGGAGATCATGAGGATCTCGTCCCTTTTCCCTTTTCCTTTTTTCCCTTCTGCTTATGGCCGACATTAGGAGAGGACCTTGTGAGTCGTCCCTGCGAACGGAGGCCCAGTGAGAGACTGAATCCAGCTCCGGTTGGCTGCAGAGTCCAGTCCAGGACTTTGGGTGCTGGCTCTGCAGTTGCTGAGACTTTCAAGATTGGTTTTATATATTTTGGATTATTTTCTCTATTCTTATTAGTAGCATTAGTAAAACATCTTTAATTTTTCCAACTCTCTTCTCTCTGTCCTCCTTTCCCTCCCGATCGCCTGTCCTGAGTGGGAAGGGGGGAGAGGGAGGGGCAAAAGGGGGAAGTGGGGGGTAGAGGAGGGTAACAACACATCTGCCAGGGTTTCATTGTCACCTCGCAATCTTAACCCTCGACAATGTGGAAGTGGAAAGTCACCGAGGCAGCTCGGTGCTGTCAGAGACCTGCACAGTCACCGTCTTCAGTGGATACAGATGAGCTAAATTTAAGGAACAAGACTCTGAAGCTGCTCAGTACACGAAATGTTTTTGTTTCACAGAGTACAATAAGAAATATCATAAATCCATTGTTTCCCTTATTTGCTGCAATTTCTCTAACTGATCATTTGTCTTCTTTGCACTGGCATTGGCTGGGAAGGGAGAGAAGCACTTGCCATCAAAGTCTTTGAACAGAACGCCAATAATTTAATTCAACTCACCTCCCAAATTATTTTCTGATGCAAAGACATGAAAATTATGAGTTGGATTTCAAGTTCATTTTGTTCTTTGATAGCTGAACAATGCTTATTTTTCAACTGACATTTTGTCTCCTCCTGCACTCTTGGTTCTTCCCCCAGCACCCTTTCCCATCTCCTTATCCAGGTAGTTCAATGTTCAGATTGCTTGGCAGAACATGCATCCGAGGGCAGTTCCCTCTGCAGGTCCCGTGGGACCAGCGGTCACCTCTGCTCAGGTGGCCCAAGGGGAAACCTGCATCTCGCCAGCAGCATCCCTGAGGAGACGGGATCTGCCACCACCCAAAATCAATGAGCCCTAGCCTGCACATTCACACTGAGGGGACAGCATCCAGGGTTGTAGCTGTGCAGCCCAATAAAATGATCTGAGACTAAGAAAAAAGATGCAGAAAGAAAAAATATATATATTTTTTTTTAACTTAGAGTGAAGGGTTCTTTTGTAAAGGTTTTTCCAATGATTAAAAAAGGAAAACCCAAACCTCCAACCAGCACGCTTTGTTCTGAAGGCAGGATGGGACAACATCAAATCCCATAAGCAATTTGCTGTGCTCTCTCACCAAGCCAAGCCTGGCAACCTGAACTCCCCACCTCACTTAAAACAGCATCTCTGTTCCTGGATAACCCCAAAAACCACAGCGAGTAATGAATAAGAAAACAACGGTTTGTTGTTTCACTTCTCATTCCCAACACTCACTCTGCATTAGGCTCCATCATTTCACAGCTCGCTTGATGTAACACGATGTGGCAGAACAGACCCTGGTGCAGGAGCAAACCCTGATGCAATGCAGAACGGATGCCTCGGACTGGAGCTGCTCCTTGCTCGCCTTCCCTACCTTTGCTCCACATTTTCTGCTTGTGACAGGCTGTTAAATAAACACCAGCGACAAGGCTCAGTATGCATTTGTTTTTCTGCAGCTTTTCTGTTTTCTTTTCGTTCAGCTCTCCAGGCTGATTGTCTTGTTGACAAATATACAAACTCCATTACCAGTTAATGATTTTTAGCCTGGTGTCCTCTACTCTCTTTACTCCCCAGTGCGAGTTCTACACATTAGTCTGGGTAACATTCAAAGATAATTGTGTTTTGTTTGTTTGTTTGGGGGACTAACAGCAATCAGACAGACAAATCCCAGTCCTGACCGAGGCTGCAATTCTGCTTTCAAATGTAGTTGCTCCAAGGAGAGCTGCAGAAGCACACGCTGCATTTGCTCAAGGTGAAACCTCACTTTTCTTCTTTCAATCTTAATATTTGCCTTCCCAGAAAAGGACATTTTTTCTTAGCACCTATGGCTTTTTGTAGGCTTTGCACATTTAGGGGTAGGGTTTCTGCACACTCTTAATTTGTTGTGCTGCTTTTTAAAGCCCACCCTTATTGCGTACTGCAGTTAATTGAAAATGAGAAGTCATTCTGGGCGATTTATGTCACTCCCAGCTCATCTATGCGATCAGGATCACACGCAGCTGTGCACAGAGACCTATTTCAACGCTCTAAGAAACATTTCAGGGATGTTTCAAAAGTAGCCATTGACTTTGAGCACCTCAATTTCCAACACAGCTGAAGAAGCGTGGTTTTTGAAGACCGCATCCTCTGGACCTTTGCAAGCAGGAAACCATCTGATACCCTTAAGAATCTGGGTAAATTAATGCCTGGAGTCCCTACCAGTCCTCCTTGGAATTAAAAGCATTTAATTAACACTGTAAGTGCAGGCAGAGGCATCACAGTACAGCTCGAACATGTTAACAAGGCTGCAAAGGAGAGTGAGCAAGGGGTGAGCTTCATACAGGCTCCGTTTTCTGCTTCCCGAGATGTAAAGTCTTGCTGAACAGCCGTGACCATGCTGCACGTTAACCGAGGAGACACGAGACACAGTTGGCACAACACATTAGCATCTTCTGCTCTGATAATTAGTTTAGTGAAAAATTATTGCCTTATCTGGTTTCATTAGAGACCCATTGCAGTCTTAAAAAAAAATTAAATAAAAGCTCACATTAGGTGCTTTTAATAAGACAATAAACTCCATAGTGTTTCCAAACAAGATTGAAAACCAATTCAGCACGTGAGTAATTAGCACAAGTCAGGTTGGAGGCCAAATGCATTCTTTAGTAACGGAATTAAATTTGTTTAGAAAGACAGAAGCCCTTTAAAATCCACACAAACGTCAAGGCAATGTATTAAAACATATTGCAACAGAACTGCTAACGTTGCACCAGGATGCAGTTCAGATTTTAGCCAACATGCCCCCAATCTTGCAGCCAGCAATGGAGATTTTACTCCAGCTATGCAGGGAGAAATAATCCTTGCAAAGCCATATTGCACAGCAGGTGTTCATCTTGCAGATGGGTTCAAATCTATTATCAGCACTGACTGCTGCACCATTGGGCAAGAAGTCTGAGATCCTCCAAATTACCCTCAGATTGTCCACATTTGCATCACAAATAGCCACTGGAGATAGTTTTCCTGGTACAAAAATGCCTTCCCCTACAAGAAGGTGTCTTTTTTCTTCCCCAGGAATGAGACACAAAGCTGCGTTTTCTTACGTGCTGTATTTTTAATTTTTTTGGTGGCATCGGCAAATATACGTATCAGTACAAAGGCTTCAGAAAAAATACACTGTGCTTAGCAACCTCCAGCAAAACTAGCAGAATGCACTTGACAAAACTTGGGCTCTATAATGAAATTCCTACAAAGGCATTCAGTACTTAAAAACTAGGACAAATTATGCTGTAAGGAGCAGAATATGTAAACGTGGCAAGGAGCTGCATTTTTTATTCTGGCTTCAGAGGGGTTACTTCCAGCTGACAGCGGCATAAATGAGACCAGAATAAGACCCGTGCACACCAGCAGAAAGACTAAGCTGGCTTTGTATGAGAAAATATAGAAACATCCCTTAACCAGGTCCCTGTGTAGGGTATTCTGAGGAAGGAGGTGGAGTGTTTGCATCTCTGCCATGAGGACATTCAGACCCTCTCTTATACAGCAGCTTAAGAAATGGCAACAAATTTGGAGCCAAATTGCCAGCCGACGAACACCCTAGCGACTCGCCAGCTCATCCCGGAGGTAATTCTGCAAACCCAGCGGTGCATGGACCATGCAGCCCCAGCACTAACACGACCACGATCATTTCCGTAATAGTCAGCCAGCAGTGACAAATGGAAAACAAAAACAGATAACAGAAGCAAGAAATACAGCAGGTCACTCGACCCCGAGACTGGTGGCTCTGGGAAGCAGAAAGGACGGCAGCTGGTCTCTGGTGTGAGGTTTCCAAGACCCCCTATAGACCCCACACCTCTGGGCAGTCTCCCATGAACGTGTGTGTCCAGGTACCTTCTTGAGGTTCACATTTTGATGGCAAACAGGGAGCGGAGCTGGGGGTTTGAAGAGCGCCTGGCTCTCACAACAGGACTTACAGATAAGTACTTGCTGCAGCGTGATTTACATTTCCATCATTTGGATGTATTCCTGCCTCCCTGTTTACTTTCAGAGCCTATTTCCCTGATGGAGCAGGGATATCCCCATCTTGTTTTGTTCCTTTTTGCTTTCCACCCATGCACCGAGAGCATGGGAAGGGGCTGGTGTGGCACAGAGAGGAGCAGTGCTCCCCCAGCCGCACACCTTGATCCCGAAGGGGTTGTTGCCTTCAGACCACACACACAAAACACAGAACAGCTCTGGACTGATATGTAATTCAAGCAGTCCAAACGGCTCAGGCTGTTGGCAGCCTAATTTCCAGCCTGCAGTCAAGCTGACCGACTCCTCGCTCAGTTGTGCCAGTGGCTGAACCAGCTTTGGTGGGGACACCCCTCACTGTAGCCCTTGCCAGCCCAAACCCACGGGCAGGGCTGCAGCGAAGGGTTCGGGTGTGCATCGCCATCCCAACCCAGAGCAAATGCTTTGCTCCAAGTTCACAGCAGCACACCCCGACACAGGGATCTCTCGCTGCCATAAAGCTTAAGCACAAAGCAGCCTGACAGTCCTGAAAGAAGTGAGTGATCTAAGGAAAATGGGTTTGTAGGTGATGCAAAGCTCTCACAGATTCACACTGAAGCTGCTGAGCCTCTTAATATCTTCAAAACCCGTTTTATCCTCTGGGGTCACAAAGGAGGCTGCGATTCCTAGAAGGCGGTTTTGAGAGGTTTGAGACTCCAGGAAAGCTATGACATTAGCAAAGGTCCTGCTACTACCACTTGTAAAACCAGGAGATTGAGCTTTTTGTAACGCATTCATTCTCTTTCAGGCATCTGCCCTCATTTCTGAGCTGGCCACTGCAGTGAGCAGCCATCCCACCAGTGATGCTGAACTCCACGGGCAGCTTTTGTGCTCCATTTTTTTTCATCTTGACCCTTCAGGCAAGTTCTCTAAAGGCAAACTCATCTCAGGGCCCTCTGCTAATAATGTCAAGCTGGCAGCAGCCGGACTAGGCAATGCACGGTGAGATGGGGAGGTGTGAGATGGGGAGCTCAGCACGCCCCCCAGCACCCCTTTGCCACATCAAGGCTCATCTTCCATCCAACTCCCAGCTCCATGCTGCTCTCGGGGGAAAAGCTCGGAAATCTGCCCAAGTTGGGGCGGCAACACTACAAGCTTTTGACCCCAAGTCATTACGGCCACAAAAGCATTTCGCCATCCGAAGAGTCAGTCCGGTTTTTCTTGCAGCGAACTTATTTAACGAGGGCCTTGGAAATTTGAGCAAAAATTAGTGCATGGCCCAAAAAGCTGTTTTGTGTCAAGAATTCACACACCAGCAAGAGCCCTTTTCCCAGTGGCTGTTGTAAGGAGTTCAGGCACTGCACAGCTACTGATTGTCACACACCAAACCCAACCAGAACATTTGACTGGGGAGAAAATTAGATGTTTCCATCATTATTGTTACCAGAACAGAGACCTGTGAAGGATTACTTGCTTATTATGGCAAATTTCAACTGAAATGGGCTATTACTTGCTTAACTATTATTCAAAGAGTGTTTGGATGCACTATGGCAAAAAAATATACTGTTTGGAAGCAAATTCAGGCAGAAGGAAAAAACCCACAAAACAAATTTCATTAAATAACGAACACAAGCTACACTAAGCCATCCTGAGATTCAGCCCAATAGTGTAAAAGACAAAGAATCCTGGCATTCCACTTATTTATAAGGCAAAATTATCTATTTGTTCAGGAAAAAGTAATCATGCTCAGTTAGACACACCAGGCAAGCATATGAAAAGAGAAAATGGCTTTGAAGCTGCTCCTGATAGCAAACTGAGGCAGCTCAAGGAGAAAACTCCACAATCCAGACTTCTTAAAAACTATTTTTTAAAGTATTCATTAGAAAGTCTATTAAAGAAGTGGCATGAATTGGCAATTTCTGTTGCATAACATTTTTGAATCTTTAAGGGAACATTAATGCAATGCAGCTCATTTTGCCAGTACCCACGCGCCTCAGTTGAAAACAATTCCCAGCTAAAGGTGTTCCTTATAAATTGAATATTAGCAGGGAACTGAGTAGAAGATAAATCCCTGCTGCTGTCCTGTTTGTCTCTAGATGGAGCATGGCCTACACCTTTCTCAAATACACAGGGTAGGAAAGTTTTCTTTTGTTTTGAACTACCAACAATTAGTCAAAATTAGATAGGGAAGCCTTTATTTGTTCATAATATCCATAAGGGTTACTAAAATAAAGCGTTGAAGAAACAAGGGGTTTGGTCAGAAGACTCCACCAGGGATCTCAAAGGCTGCAGCTTTGTTCTGGGCTCAAGGTTTTCATCTGAATTTGGACAAAGTCATAGACAATCCAAAGGTTTTCTTTTTAAAGTATCCTGGTATAGAGAGAAAACACAACTGGAGTTCACCATCATCACCTGGAAGCTGAAACTCCCTGTTCTGGAGATGGCAGCTGGAGAGAAACCTTCCTGAAAATCAGATTTGTGCCCAAATATGATTTTTCAGTGAATGACCGAACGTTTAGCCCTGGCACAGAGCAGGGCTGAAGAAGCAGCTCCCTCCACATAGAAAGTCTGACGAGACTTTTCCGAAGTTAGGGAATTAGCTTCTTGGGACATCAATTTTTTGCCGTCTTTTCTTGCTAAAGCTGTCATTAATGGGCGATGAGCAATGTCGAGCTGCAGGCTGGTGATTAGGTGGAAACTGGAAATCCCAACTATAACATGAGCTTTGCTGCAGCCCAAGATGGACAGGGGAATTAGCAGCGTGGTTTATCCACTCAGGAGTTTACCACCTGATTACAGCATTCTCTGGTTGAGAGCTGAAGGAACTCAATACTTTTAATCAAAGTATTCCTCACCAGGACCGTAATTATTATCCCTGGTCCATCTCCCCCACCCTGCTCCTGCTTAGAGGGCAACATCTCTCATTTTCATCCACACATAACTTATATATACATATCAGGAGAGCTTTTATTTTTGTGAAAACAGGAACATAAACCCATGGCTTTAAAAGCAATCAGCAGCTTTCCTTTCACTTAAAGCCCTTCACATCAACAAACCCTCTTCTGCCCCATGACATGGTCCAGGGTCCAGCACAGACAGGTCCCCAGGTGCCCAAACAAGCATGGGCCTTGTAGCACCTGAGACCATGAGACACAGGGTTTAGTAAGCCCAGTTTAACTTTGCTTGTTTGTTTTCCTAGGCAAAAAGCTCACCTGTGAATGCTCAACCCACAGCCCCAGCAGGTTCTCCAGTGGTCCTGTGCAGAGCAGACCTCTGGTGATGCCTGCAGAGGCTCCTGTGAAATCCGGTTTCAGGAAAAGGCGAAATAAACTTCAGTTGAAAAGCAGCGATGCCAAAGCAGAGAGGAGAACTCTTACCTGACCCATCGCCCTCCTCCACCCAGCACGGCAGGATGGATGCAGCTACAGCTCTGCCTGGCCAGAGCAAAACCCTTCCCAGGAGCCCCCACTCATCAGCACAGACCTTTTATAGCCCCCACCTCATCAGCACAAATTAAAGGGATCAAAACCCACTGGAGCCTGAAAGTGAACCCAGCTGTCCATGGCAGGCAGCAACCCAGGGGACCACCTGAGAGGGGGCTATGAGCCCCCAGCATGGACAAACCTGGAGCTTTGTATGGGGTGGGGAGATGCAGCAGGATGAGGCACCTGCTGGTGCAAATATACATATACACACACACATATTTACAATAGAATTTCACAGACTTGAACAAACAGGCCTGTTTCCAAGGACATCCATGGAAAAGCGCTGCCATTCCAGCATCGCCCTAACAGATCCCGTAAACCCAGAGCTCACCACTCGCTGCGGGGCTGCTGCCCTGGGCTCGGGGCGGTTGCGCTGCCTCCACGCCATGCACGGAGAAATTCAATGCTTTTACGCTTCTGAGCCATCTCACAGCTACTCATGCCAGGCACTCACAGCAGGCTCGGCTGCCACCTTCTGTTCCTGAAAAGATATAACTCCCATGGAAGAGTATTATCCCGTTTTTCTTTGGGCAGGTCTGGCAGGTAGGGAATTTTTTGTGGTTGGGGGCTGATTTCTGGCACCTGGGGTGCGACCACAGCACCTACACATGGCAAGCAGAAAAAGCCACTTGCATTTCAAGGCTAATTTACAAACAGAAGGAGACAGATAAATGATGGGTGCCAGGGCCGCGCATCCCAGCACATGTGCCAAGAGGCATTTCCCCCAGGTACATTTGATGGTGATAGGAGTTTCCTCCCAGAGAAAGCCCGGGCTGGTTTTGCATTACGACAATGCAAAATGACAGCTGCACATGGCCGTGTGGCTAAAACCTCGGTTGCCTGTAGCCATATTGATGAAACACAATGTTTGCTTCATGATGGACTTGCTTAACCAGGCAGGACTAACCCTGGGTACCCAGGAAAGCTGGGTTACCTCTGCTGATGGGGTGGGGGCTGCTGGGCACAGCCCCGTGTCCCCCTGGGAAGGGAGCGGGAGAGCGGATTCAGGCACAGGAAGGCGGAAACCAAAGTGGCATTTTCTCCATCCCCGGACTAGAGACTGAAGGGATAACTGAGAAAAATAATCAAGAACAATGACTGCTCGACAATGGCAACGAATTGGGTTGATACTCTCAATGCTCCTCGATTAGTCTGTACAAATGCTAATTGGAATAGTTCCTTTCTGTGGCGCAGTCAGCACAAATCTCAAAACCCGAGATGGTTTTTCTTTTTCTGCAAGCCATCTGTCATGTTAATGTATCTTATTGCTGAGAGTTGATGCTTGGTTTTTTTCCTTTAGCACCATTACAAAGAGACAGCGCTATATTTCTCCCAACCCAGCCCTGAGCCCCTCCATGGATGGTGGTTTCTATATAGGAAACAGCAGCTTTCCCCATAGCCCGAGGTTGGGGGCTGCATTGGGGTTATTAATACTGAAGGAATCAGGTGCCCTCCTGGAGCAGCAGCTGCACCCCTAAAATTGCTCTGAAGAGGAGCTGCAAATAAGACCATTAGCTGATGCTTCTCTTTCCCAGGGATTGATTTCTCCTGGTGCCTATGACTGCATCTCAAGGTGCATTTAATGATTCATTCCCTTGAATAATACAAGCAGATATCGAGGAGGTCGTCAGCTTCCTGAGACACGGTCTTTTAATAATAAAAAACAATTTCATTTGTTTTCTTTTCGAAATAATAACAGGAAGACTCAGGGGGATTCTCGGTGTTGGCACATCCTCAGTTTATAAGGGATTTTTTGAGCTCTCGCCTCCTGCTACGCTCTGGTCCTCAGCGACCCACTGTGGGATGCAGGAGGATGCTCTCACCCAGCTCTTGTACACGATGGACATTTTCTCTCCCATCTCCCATCCTCCTCCAGTTTTTGTCAGATAACCCCTGATGCCCCTGCCCCAGTCTGTCATCTTTTAAGCAGCCTGGCTGCTGCAAAGCAGCTTTTATTAGGGCAGTATTTACTAAGGGGTCAATTCTGTCCATGCTGAGGCATTCAATTCTTATCAGCAAAAATCCATGTGCTATGTGTAGCTGTATCCCCGAGGTAGTTGCAGAGGCCATGCAAATCAAAGTTCAGCTGCCAGAAATCGCACCAAAGAGGTGTTTATTGACACATCCCTTTTGCCAGAATAAAAGCTGCTCCATTATTAGATGATAAAGTTCCTGTCCTGGAGCTATGGACCCAGAGAAGAGCAGGATATTCTCTGTGGCAGAGTCTTTCTCCTTTGGGACATTTGCTCCCATTCTGCTTGCTGATGTCCAACAACGTGAACACTGAGTATCCTCAATGTCCAAGCAAAGGCAAGAGTGCAGCACCTTTTCCTCCAGTGTCATAAAAGCAGCGTTTCTACAGAGCAGAAAGTCCAAGTACACTGAAATCTTCAGCAATTTCATGTGACAGCACCTGGTAACAGGACCCTGCCACCTGCGCTTGGCGTGTCATCGGGGTTTCCCGCCAGATCTGGGACTCAGAGCCACCAATGAGTAGAAAACACAGAACAAAATCAATCATTCAGCCCCAAGATGCTCTCCCTGGTGTGTGGGGCAGCAGGGGTGGTAAGTCACGCTGGAGCTGGTGAGTCCACCCATGCAGAAGGGTCTCGGGCTCGCAGGAATCCTTTTACCTGGGTATTTGCTGCTCGATTTTTGCCTTATTTTTCCAGAAGGTTCCTGACTCCTCTTCTCTGTGACCCCCAGCAGAGAACTCGCTGTTTTCCCCACACCATCTTGCTCCTCTGTGCTGGTGTAAGTGGCCCCTTTGCTTCTGCGCTTTCAGGTCCCTTTTTCCAGCCCCACACTCCTGTGTGACTTTGCTCCAAGGTGCTGCATAGCCCCAGTCGAGCCACTTTAAAGGTCCTTCATCCAGCCCTAAAACCCTTTTGTATCGTATTCCCATTCATACAGTTTTCGCTGTCTGCTAAGAATTCATAAAACTTCCACCCTTCCTTCCTAAGAAAACGCGGTTTGTGTGGTCAGTCCGCAATGCCGATGGTGCACGTTTGTGCATCCGTAGCTTTGCACAACGTATTTTTTAGCCGAGCCTACCCCAGTCTTTGGCTTGTTTTTAAACGCAATTTTGCGCTGTCAAAATCCTGATAGTTTATGAGAGTCACACTTGAATGAGGACTGAACTTTTACCATTTGAAAAAGTCCTTTCTGCAGGAGGAGCGTCATTTCTAGAGGGCAGCAGCACCCTTGCCTGGCCAGAAGGCGTTTCAGCTGCCTTTTCAATGGCTTGTGCTCCCAGAAATGAGCAGTGGGGCTCAGTGTCACTGAGAAGCCTTCACAGGATCGCTGGAGGTGGAAAAGCAATTTCTGGGTTATAATTGCTGGGCTGCTGTTTCGCCCGAAGAGCAGGAGGTGGTGCTGCAAAACCAGCGGCTGCAGCGAGGGGCAGCCCCAGCTCCTCAGGAAGAACCTTTTCCTCCTAAAGGTTTGGGAAAATTAAAGAATCTCTGTAACACAGCGTTTCAGTGTCCCAGTGATGAGCAGCTCAGGGTGGGAACTGCTCCACATGCTCACCGTGCAATATTTTAAAATAATAATAATTTTAAATATATATATAAATATACGGAGTGTAAAACCACATTTTAAATTCTCTGGTTTCCATGTTTTCTGTCTCTGGGATTAATGATGAACTTTATGACCCGTTGTGTCTTTCATGAAGGAGGAACTGGTGGGGACTCTCCTGTACCTCTTACTTAATTATTGATCCTTGCCTGGGCCAAATGCAGGTGTTGGAGCTGGCAAAAGTGTTATTCACACCCGTGCAGGGGCAGGCAGGAGAATCCGTGCCCTGAAACAGCAGGAGAAGTGGGTTTTATCCCAGTTTTTGCTGGAGCTCCTTGCACAGAACCTGTTTGGAACAAGAAATCCCTTGGGGTGTTAGGGAAGGGAGGCACTGATGGTGGTTTAGTGATGCCAGGTGCTGTCACACAGCACTGTAAACAGCTGAACAAGCGTTTCCCATTGCTGTTTGGAGCTTTTAAGCTGCTTTACGGAGCACAGATGGAGCTGCCAGTACAACATTGGTCTCCTTGGGGTAGCTACAAGGGACCCATCCTGGCTACTCTTAGATATTTCAACCCATGGGGTTTCCCTCAGCCTCATTCTTGATGGTCCATCAAGTCCCCCCAGCCAGCACAGAGCTGCTGTTGGCTGTCAGGAGTGCAGGAGGGCTGTGGGAGCTCTCTCATCCCTTTGGATCATGAATATTGGATGCCATGAGTGCATCCCATGCACTGCGATGCTGCAGAAGCCACCAGTGCTCCCGTGCCTGCTGCTGAGCCTCACTGTGTGCCCAGGACACGGTGAGCAGCCCGAGAGCGCTAATGTCAGCACCACTGAAGGGCTGGAGCTGAGACAAGGAGCTTCTCTTTAATAGTTGCAAGTTTTGGTTCGACCTTGCACCATTCCAGCCTCCTCCAGCCCATCAACAACCTCATCTGCTGGACTGAAGGGTCCTGTTGTGTCCAGTGTCTTCTGTGCTGTGATTTCCCCATCATCCCTCTGATAATTTAAATAGATGGCATTTTGTTTCAATTCCATTATAAATAATGAAAAACAAACTCCATCACTCAGAGTGTGAAATAGGGACCGCACTTCCAAAGGGTTTCTTACCCTTCCACTCTTCCCGTGGGTCACTCTGCTGACAGAAACCACCCCTGGGGTGGGATGTGCGGATGCCTTCAGCACACAGGAGCGCTATGGGCAGATGGAGAGATGTGTCTGCTCCTTCAGGTCCCTGGGGATGGATTTGGAGATGCAGAATGAAATTGCTTTAAATTAAATAGGCTGGAAGAGGCGGTGATGGAGAAAACCTCCTGAGGGAGAAGCCCACAGTATCACAGGTAGGGACCAGCCAGAAGGTCATACAGGACAGTTGTAGGGTTGGCTGATGGAAATATGTGTTGGATTAATGGCCTCACCTGCAAATGTCTCAGTCTGAAGGTCTCCCAGCCTGACAAGGACAGGTGAAAGACAAAGGTACACATCATTTATGTGCCAGTCTTTTAATTGATTTGCCTAAACAGGCCCTGACCATTCCAAGTTTTAATTGTTACTCTAAGCTAAACGAAACCTGATTTATTTTCAAGCATCTTTCTTGGCATCTTAAAAAAAATCCCAAACAACCAAACCCCAAAGACTCTCAAGCAAATAGGTCAGGTTGACAGATCTGTTTTCACAGTATTTTAAATTGTATTTTAATCTTCGTAACCTCTTGTGCAGCTCCAGCATGGACAGGAAAGAGCTGTTGGACGCCAGCTGAAAAAGAGGTGTTGTACATGGAAAGGACAATTCTAACCCCAGCACAACAATGAGAAATAGCCAACCAACAAAAAACAAACCCAAAAGCAAACAGCTGGATGGAATAACCTGGAACAAGGGCAGACCTGGTCAGAGAGAGGAAAGAAAGAGTCTCCTCCCTCCTTTAACAACCTGGGGATGGCTGCAGAGAAGGTGCTGGCCAGAGCCCAGCCCCAGTGCGGCTCAGGCTGGGTTTAGTGCTGTGAAACCCCCCTTGGACACCCCTCTTCGGGACCTTCAGGGTATCACCTTCCTTCTCAAACACAGACCAGCTGGACCTAACCCCCCCTTTTTTTTTTCTCTTATTACAAATGAAATGCCATAAAAATAGGAAAACATGGTAGAAAGCTCCACTCTTTCTAGCTCATTTTTTCCTTCTGTCTCAAGCTCCTCATTTTTGGGTGGTGCAGGTCCCTAGGACAGCCCTGACATCCCTCGCATGGCAGTTCCTATGAGCAGCTCCAGTTCGTGTTGCACACAGCCCTGCACTGTGGAGGGAGCATCCCACCCAGAGCAGCTCGGCGCTCATCACCATGCAGCACAAATGCAACGTTCAACCGCTGCAAAAACAATATTAATTATCTGTATGCATACTAAGGGCAACATGTTTCATCCAGAGTTCCCAAAGCACCAACATGCCAATCAAGAGCATAGTTTCTGCTTTATAAATAGGGAAACTGAGGCAGCCAGAGCATGGTTTAGCACAGAGGTGCGTTTCCCTGGGGGCTGCAGCCCTACATGTGCTGTGGGTCACTGCACAGGGTGATACCTGTGGGGTGACCCCTCAGCCCCATCAGAAGCAGCTCTGATTTGCTGCAAATTGCTTTACTGGACCAGGTTTAAATGTGGATGTTGCTGCTGCACACACACATTCCATGTAGGCACCAGGAGATGGACTAATAGCTTTGCTCTGTACTTCAACCCCTTGTCTTCTCCCCTAGTGCAAAACGATTCCCAGCTTGCTCAAGAGCCTTTGGAGAATGAAAATTGGTAACAGAGGCTTGGAAAAATTCAAATATACCAGAGCTGATAGGAGAGGGGGGAAGGAAAGAAAAAACCCCCAGGAGCGCGGAGGTGGCGGTGTTATAATCTCGGGCTGTCATCGCTTTAACGTTATTAAACAACTTCTTAAAATAGCAGCCATAATTATTCCTATATGGAGCTCAATCTGGAGAGCTTTGAGCATTTTCACTCCTCTCCTGCTCTGTTCAGCTTTCCTGCCCCAAAAGGGTGGATGAGGGGAGCGGTGCCCGTCCACACCGGGTCCGTCCTGAGGACACCCGGGCACCAGCTGCAATTCAGTTCCACTCGGCTCTGTTGACACCAACACCGTTTTTGTTGCATTTTTAATCGTAAAAAACGTATTTACATGAATAAAATACAGCTCAGATGGGGATATGACCTACTTTTTATGGAAAGATAAAACAACCCTAGGTTTGTGTTTTTATTGCATTTATCTCAACTGTTCTAAGTCAGACAGAGCAGCTGAAAGAGATCAATAGGAAATCCACAACCACCAGGCTGCTTTATTTTCTGTAAATAATCACATTCTGATTGAAATGACTGGGAGTTGCTACATTTCTGTGATGGAGACTTTAACCTTCAGATCAGTAGAGTAGTTTTGACAGTACATAATTCATATGGAAATAATTTGAAGAGGATTTTATATATACATGTTCTGCACTGCTGGAGAGACCTTCCCTGTTTACCTGAATTATGAATAATAATACTAAATAATATATAATCCTATTATCCTGGAAAACACGGGTCATTCTGAAGTTAGTTAAGCCCAGCAGGAACCAGGGATGCTCTCTCGAGAAGCTCACCCTGTAATTCCCACTAAAATGAAAACCAATTTGCTTTTCAGGGGTAAATAGGAGCTTTCACTCAGGTATTTGAACTTGTCTAGTATTGAAGCAAGGCAGCTTTAAAAGCCATATTATTTTAATGGAAGGTGTTGTCTGGGCACAATGCATGTACCACAGGATGTCTCATTTATCCCCTCGCTTACAACAGCCTCTGATGAGCTGAGCTGGCGACAGATTAAACCATCATTAAGGCCCCTATAGCACTCAGTTATGCTAAATCTAAATACCACAGATTTTCCTATTAGATATAAAGAAATGAGCAGGATCACTGAGGCTTGAGACCCTGCTGCTCCTTGCGTGACACCGATATTGTCCCCTGGCTCCAGAAACCTCCCATGTCCCCGTGGAGGCAAAATCACCAAGCTCACCTCCAGAGAAGCTGAGTGACATTTCGGTACTTACTCAAATTAGCTGTTATTAATTAAATAACACCTTTCAGCTCTCTCTGCAGATTTTCCCCCTGAATTTGCAGTGTGTGTCAAGACGCCAGGCAGATGTGAGAACCTCGGGGTTATATTTTCACGAACACGCACCTCATTAAAGATGTTATCATTATGGGAAAAGAAGAAATTTATGGTCATGTCTCTTTACTAACTCCTCTTTCGTGCCTCCCAGCTCCTCTGTCACAGAAGACCAATACCAGGTGTTTTTAGACATGCTCACAAAGACACTTGGGCTTAGTTCAGGCTCTGATATGGCTCCTGCCGGAGTCCAAGGGATTTCAACATGTGCCTGTGCACTTCGTTGATTAGCAACAAAGAGCTGGATCTGGGGATTTGTCTACATGCAGATTCACAGGTGCTCGATAGTACTCGTGACTAATTCAGGTAATTTGGACTTGGTTCCAAAATGAGGGATTTAAGCAGAACCCGGATGCGCTGGCTCACAGCCCTTGGAGCAGCCTGAGCCACAACAGCCTCCGCTTGAACAGCCGCAAACCTGGATGGGCCCAAGTCACCAAACACCTTCTGCGCACCCCGCTCACTCACACAAGGCTTTTTCTCTTAGAAAAATGAATTCACACTGCCCCAGCATTAAAGATTCAGAGCAGCTGCGGCTCATCACAGCCAGATTTATTGGGAGCTGACGACAAAAATGATGGCGTATTGGGGAATAACCTTGAATGCTGCTGCTGCAGATTTTTGACGCGTATTAATCACGATTTGTGTGTGAACACTTCTCCTTCCACTGGAAATGGAGAGAGGGGTGAAGCTCGGGGATTTCTGAGATGGTTTGATTAAAAATGCTGGACAAACACCGCGGTACACACTGCTTAGGGCTTGAAAACATCCAGTTAGAGCCAATATATTCCTCAAATACAGCCCTTGGGAGGGGAGTCTGACAACACAGTCGAGTTGGGCTAATATTTTGGTTGAAATACTGCTTTCCTGCATTGCAAATTATAATAATAATAAATATATTATTTCCCATTAAAGTTTACAAGAAGACTGAACTGTCCAGAGACTCAAAGGTGAAGCGGTGTGACAACAAGAGGACGTTGGCACAGAGGTGTCACACACCGACTGCAGCTGCAGCTGCAGCAGTGATGGGCAGCGATGCTGACAACGTCATCTCCTCTTCATCCAGCTGTATTTTTGCTGGAATCATTTGTGGCACAAGCCAGTGTGACTGACCAGCTAAAGGCCCTGCCATGTGTCACTGGCAGGGACATAGGAGTACAGCTTCTCAGCATACTGAGCACTGCGGTGCATGACACCAGAATCGGTGTGATCGTGGCACATTCTTTGCCAATCACACATTTTGCAGCCCCACGCTGTCCACAGCCACCTCCTTTCAAGGGCCTGGTTTGCAATTAATGATACACAGGGTAATTGCTACAGCCATCGCCCGCCGATTACAATCTCTGCCCGCTGAGGTCACCATAATCCAAAATCTAAGGTATATGAAAACACACATGAAGATAAAGCAAAGAGGCAGCTCTTTGCTTTCTATAATCTGCTGTATCCATGGGAACAGATTGCAATTTGATATCTACACAACAGTGATAGACAGAAACCCTGCGGTGCACAGAGGAAAGGTCAGCTCAGCACCCCGGCCATGGCGAGGACACTTGAGTGGCACCCACCGAGCAGCTGGGGTGCTGGGGACACCCCGCTCCCCACCCCAGGAGTCGCAGATTTAATGCGTTCAGGACAGTTTTGGTGCAGGCAATTTGCAGAAAAATATCTAAAGAGCTGATAGAGTTCTCAGGAGAAGAGATGGTGGAGCAACCTGACCTGTGCTGGAGGGGATGCTGTAGGATGCGCTAAAACTCAATGAGAAAAGGAGGAAAATGCCTTTTTCCCCCTTCCCTCCTCTGGATAAATGTGGAAAAAAAAAAGCAAGTAAATAAATAAATCTCATAAGGAAGGAAGAAGAACAAAATAAATATCTATCACCTACTTCTCATTAGTGAAAGAGTATTTACTTGGGTGAATGTTTGCCTGTTCGCACAGCACTCCCACCACGGACACAGCAGCGCTGCACAGCTAACAGGCTATTAGCAGAGAGGAATAAGACTGTTTAATTTCTTAGCACACCTTGAATAGCCCATGGGGCTAACTCGCATTCGGGAAAATGAATACACAGCCCTGACAAATAGTATTAATAATGCAACACAAGGACCTGCGAGCAGGGCACTGTGTATTAGAAATCTCCAAACTGCCTTCACCGTGCTTGTGTCAGCTCTTTACCCTGCCGCAGTGATACGCCGCTGAAATCCACCCTAATAAAATACCTTTGGGCCTTGTATGCTTAAAGCTGATGAAAGGGCACAGGTCTTCAGTCCCCTCTCCAGCGAAGACAACAGCAAGGTTCATCTGGGCTTCCCCAGCACAGGAATTTGCTCTCCCCCCAGCAGCAGTTTCACGTCACCCTTCTGGGCAACACCAGGGCCAGGTCACCCCAAAACACCCACCCAAACCTCACCCCGTCACACCAGTATCTTCACCAGCAGCCAACCCAGCTCAGCAGGGCTCCTGACCTGCATCCCTACCAGAAGGTGGTTGCTTCTTGATGTGGGTGCTCTCATCTTACCTTAATCTTCCCAGTGTTTTCTCGTGTCCACCAACAACAGAAGTGCAAGGGGAACAGCACTGGAGAGCATTTCAGCTATACCTATATGCAGATTTTTAGACAGAGAGTTATTTTTTCCACTGGGCAAGAGAGGGCTCTGGAGCCACAAGCTGCTCCAGCAGCAAAAGAGAGAGAACACAGCCCAGCCTCATTACTCCTGGCTACTTAATTACTGCTCTCTAACAAGCCCCTTGCATCCATACCTCATGATTCAATAAGGGTTTTCAGGGCACTTTTAACCAATGGGCAATGGGAGCCTGTTCCCACCATGGTCCCATCACACCTGGGGCCACGGGACTGATGTGGTGGATGGGTGCAAAGAGGAGAACGTGTCCCAGGGTGGGAGGGGAGATGCTGGCAGGAAAGAGCTTCCATGTCCTGGGAGATACAGGTCAGAAAATGCCTCTGATGGGTGATAGAAGGGGCATTTAATTAAAAAAACCTCCAGACATGGAGGGGGATTCTTTGGAGTTCCCTGGGAAGGTCTCAGAGCACCTGGTTTCCCAACCAGCCTCCTAGGGACTCGCTCACCTCCCACATGCAGTTTTTTCAGTTCTCATCCATCCCTCCGGGTGCCGTGATCTCCATATGGTGCCCAGGCTGGGGAGGGATGTGTGTGCTGTGTGGGAGGCTGATGGCAGGGGTAGAAAAAGCCTCAGCCCGCTGCTGTCCTGAGCAGCCAACTGTGCGGGGCTGAGGCAGCGCCGGGTTATTATTTAACCCTTAATCCCGGTAATTCGCTCTAACACTGTCATTGGAGCAGACGCAGCCGCATGCAGCGAGGGTCTGACACCAATTAGTCATCCATGCAAAACAAGAGGGTTTTTTTGCTTCTAAATGCAAACAATTTTCTGTCAAGTGTCAGCCGAGCAATTGCTTTCCTACAGGCCCATGAGCAGCTTGATTTGTTCTATTAGCGGCAGAGATGGAGAGTTTAAGCTCTTCAGTCTTGTAAGGGTTAAACCTCTAGTTTAGTTGGTTTAGTTTTCAGTTTATCCTCAAACTCCACTTTTCATTTATTGCAATCCAAGCGACAGACACAGAAAGGACACATGCGAGGCCAGCGCTGGAACAGGGGTGGGAGACCGAAGGAGGGAACTGTGTGATGTTATTCAGGGAGCGAAGGATGTGGCGTAACAGAGATTAAGGTGCGGTGAAACCATGCCAGACGACTAGGAGAGGTGTTTGGATGATGATTAGGTGTCCTAAGGGGATACTATAGTTATTTACTGAGGATTTATTGCTATGGAGAACATCAGCCATGAGGTGGTGCTCAGGAGAGAAGGAGCTTGCTCCACCGCTGTGTCCATGCCACGTGTGTCTCCATACCTCAGAAGCTCTGGAGAAGTTTCCCCACAGTCCATGAAGGTGACACTTGCATTTAAAGGCCAATTGCCATCCATGCCGAGAGCTGCAATACCACCCGGCGGCACAACCGCTGTGCCCGTGCTTTACCAAGCACCAGGTTTTCCTGCCCCAAACCAGCATTTACTGAACCAACAGCAAACACTTATTTTGACACATTTCTTTCAGCAGTCCTGCACTCAGGAAGGGCTCGTGCTCACTGGGTGAGCGTGCAAACTCCCAGGCTCACAAATGCAGCCACATGATGATAATCTCTCCAATGAATTAAAGTAATTACTTTTCTAATTCACCCTTAGACTCTGCTAAACCTTCTGGGGCCTTGAGGGAGGCGTGAAGTTTGTTATCACGTCTTCTGCTTATGTAGGCAGACATTTTAATTTATAAAATGAGTATTTCTGTATTTAATTGGTATAAAGGAAAATTCCACTTGGGGACAGGGACGTCTCATGGTGCTGCACAGGATTAACTGTACAAAACTACTCCCTGGTGTGGGAGAACATAGCCGTGTGGGGCAGCCCTCATGCCTCTGAACATCAGTGACTTTGGTGATCCTCAAGGTTTCCCTTCCAAGCAGGACTGAGAATATAAAAGACCCATCCAGCGGAAGATGCAAAGGGTCTTTGAGCTGCCAGAAACCACTCACATCAAACCCAGCAAACTACATTGGGTTCTGGGAAAATCAAGATCATAACTTGCGAACTTCAGTGCTT
The DNA here is from genome assembly GCF_037038585.1 of Patagioenas fasciata. Classification (NCBI taxonomy): domain Eukaryota; kingdom Metazoa; phylum Chordata; class Aves; order Columbiformes; family Columbidae; genus Patagioenas; species Patagioenas fasciata. Next base: position 3,050,589 of record NC_092537.1, on the reverse strand, counting down.
TGTCGGAGCCTAATTCGCACCAAACACAGAGATCCCAGTGGAAAACTGATGGTTTATCTGCCTGGGGCGAACAGATGAGGACCAGGAGGCTTTGGCGCTGGATGGTGGGGCTGGGTCATGCTTGAACGCTTGGACCTTCCCAGCAGTGAACCTGTTGCATAGCACTTACAAACTGGGTTTTAGATTGAGGAAACAGGTGCTTGAGAGAACTATAAAAACTAGCAGTAAATACAACTGCGTCTAGCTAAAGATACCCTGGTTTCAAAGCTCAGCAAACTGGGGGTCAGTGATACCAGATATACACTAGATATATGTTACTGGCTTATCTGAAGGAACTGGAGAGGAAATAATCCTGTACAGGAGTTGGTTGGTCTGCAGTGAGGTGCCATGGGATGGGTGTCAGAGTCGATGCAAATAGTGATGCTGTGCCGGGACCTGGACCCTCCTTTGGAGTAGTTTATAAATAATACATACTAAATGGTAAATTATAGATAATAAAGAATAAATAATAACAAAGAGGTGCAACATTCATAATATTGTATGCTACAAATGAGGTTAGAAGTGCGTATATTCTGTTTGTTTTAATTACAGTAAGACAAAACAAGCTCAGATATACCAAGAATCCCCGGAGGGTTTTGTTTTGCAGAAAGGAAATCTTCTGAAAGGTTCAAAATAACAAGAGCAGAAACAAAGTTTGGACAAAGCTCTTTCTCCCGCGAGGTGCCCAGCTCAGGGCTTGCACAGGAGGGAGCACAGATTCTTCCTTCCCTGTCCTTTGTTTTCAATCAGGGTGATGCGCTCACCCTGCCAGCTCTCTAAGACCAAAATGCCAAAGCATCATATGAAATTCTAAAACTTCAAACCTCAAAAGAAGGTTTATACACACACACAAAAAGCAGCTAAAATACCATCTTCTTGTCAAAATGAAACATAAGCCAACTACTTTGCTACAGTGGACTGATGCCATTAATTCAGCTACATCACTTTACACCGGTTTGGGATCTCACCTTTTGACAAACTAACTTGTGCTTCTGGCCCTCATTTCCGCTAAATCCTGTGCCTGATGTTTCCTACAGGAATGTTTTAGGTAGTTTTCCACTCGAAACTGCACTGAAATTCTCCCAGTTGCTCTTCAGACCCCCAGTCTATGGGATGGAGGTGGAAAAGTGGGTGCTGAGCCACCCCCCCAGCCCAGACACCCCAGGGCTGCAGAGACTCCAGTCTCATATGGGATATTTAAGCAAGAGTTTGCAAGTGGCCATAGAGGAACAACCGCCTCCTTGTGTCTAAGCCTGCTGAGGTATAGTTGAGAAAGATGGCTATTTCCCATTGCAGCCTGCCTAAAAGTGCTATCCAGCAAGAAGAGATATCAATTGAATCAAGACGAAGTATATTTTTCTGACAATGGCTATTTCTTGGAAATTCACGCAAATCTTTTACGCCTGCTGGCGCTTAGGCCAGTAAATCTATAATTAAATGATACAGGCAAATGCACAAACTTTCGCAGCCTAACTAAACCAGAAAATACACTTTTTTTTTGTCTTAGTTCTACTCTATTTTTTCCACTCTCAAGTCCAGCATGGATTTATGGATTTATCCCCCAGGCAGAACTGCTGTTTGCTCTGCGGGATGAGCTGAAAGAAAAGGACTTTGGAGAGATTTTTACATATGCAGGGAAGAATACAAAAAAAAGGACGGAAAATATCCCAATTCTCTAGGTTATAGTACTGGTTATATAACCAATGTCTCTGGTTATACTTATGCTCCTATAAATAAAGAATTGCCCTGGAAGAGTGGCCTAAAAAAACCAAACCAAACCAAATAAATGGAGTCGGGACATGACGACTGTCGGTGCTGGGGTGGGAATGGGGGCAGTGGGGCTCAGCATGGGGACGAGGACATCTGGTCGTAGTCGGGGCACTTGAGCAGAGCCGGGTAGTTACTGTTCATCTGCAGGGACGCCTCGCTGGAGATGTCCGAGGGGCTGCGTCCCCTTGCCCAGGCGTCCGGGTGCAGGAACTGCCCCGAGTAGTCGGAGCAGTTGCTCAGGCGGGGCCGGTAGAAGCCGGGGTGGGGTCGGTAGATGTCCTCGGCCGTGTATCGCTTCATGAACAGGTAGACGGACATCACCCCAGCGCTCTGCAGGGGAGAGAGACACGGCCTGACGCTCAGCCTGCTAACGGCTGCCTTCTGCACCACCAGCAAAACAGACCTAAAATATAAATGGCTTTTTTTGGCTCTGCTGATGATGCACAAGGGCCGCTGAGGATGGTCGCTTCACTGTCCTGTGCCGTGTGTCCTGCAATAAGTAACGCGGCACAAACCCATCTCCTCCTCTGCATCCGTGCTTGGCATCAAATTGTGATCAAACACCCCGTCAGTGCTCCAGGCTTGGGGTCTGTCCCCACTGTATATGTCTCCCACCATACTATATATCTGCTCTCATAGCCTACCCTTAAATCCCATCTGAGTCCTCTTTCTGCCTCAACACTACCCCTCTAAGGCTGGGATACACTCGTGACAGGGATGGGGCAGCTCCAGGTACCTCTGTGAGAAGGAACGAGATGGCAGAGAAGGCAAACGACCATCCGTATTTGTAATTGAAGAATGTCTCTGAGTCCTTGGTTCTGTTCAGCATCTCGTCGTTAATGCTGGATATGTAAAGGACCAGCCCCACCACGAGAGACAGACCTGGGGAGGAACAGAGGAGGAAGGCGGTGGGAAACGCTATAGGGATGAAGGCGCTGAAGAAGCACCTTCCTTTAAGATATGGCTTTGGGTGAAAGTGTAAAACCCTGGAAGTGTGCTTGAAATAACTGGGGAAAGAGGCTGATTTCCCACTGAGCTAACCCAGGGCATTGCTCACATTTCAGTGAAGTCGTTATGTGCTCAAGCAAGTCCATGTGCACCGGGTAGGAGCTGGCTTCAAAGCCCAGCTGTCACACCTATTTGTTGAACACTGGCACAACACCATGAATAAAACATTCACTTGTCTCATGTAGAGACATCTCGGCTGAGCAATCTGAAGTTTCAGGTCCCTCCTGCGAACAGCGTGCAGTGAGAGGTGTGTTCTCCCCCAGCACCCCAGCGGCTGCTCCTGCACGGTGGTGGGCGCTTTCCCCTGCATCTCCTCGCCTCTGGCACCCACGAGCCTTGCACTGGGTGATTGTCCATCCTCAAAGCCCGGGCAGGCTGTGGGAGATCCCACAGGAGATGGCTCCAACAAGCAGCAACCACTGCATGTTAGGAGAGCACCAGCAGCTACAAAAGCCAATGTGCTCCATGCCCAAGGAAAAAAGCTGGTTAGCAAAACTCACCCGACAGGATGAAGAATATCCCCGAAACGAAGGCGAGGATGGTCCTGTGAGGCCGAATGTGGCCGATGTTGCTCAGGATGAAGCCGATGAACATGAAGAAGAGGCTCACCAGAGGGAAGGGGGTGGCAGAGCGGATCATTTCTAGGAGGAGAGGAGCAGAGGGAAGCGAGAGCAGGTCAGTCCTCCCCACACGGCCTGAGAAATGGGCTCAGGGGGGTGCGATGGCTGCAGCCCTGCTGCTCTGTGGGCACCTCATGTCCTTCCTCGCTCTCGGTTAATGTGGGTGTCCCTGCACTGCTCCCCAGCCCCTGGCAGGGGTTCCCCCCTTTGCTGATGAGCTGAGTAAAGAGGAGGCTCTGCCTGGCTGTGAAATTGTCTGCTAATGTTTGCATTTCTGAGGGTTTCCATAGGAAGTGTTACACAGGAAAAAACACCGGTGGAACCTGCATTTTTCTCTAGGTTCACTGCAAAAACTGTTTGCCGAACATTTCTATTTATTAAATCAGAAATGACTACAGAATTCATCGTGAGAGCTGTGACGCTCCATCCTTAATTAATCCCACTATGTAATGTGTAAAATTGACTGCTACAGAACAAATACAGCTGCAAATTACAGAGAGGAGACCATACAGCCCAACACTTCTATAAGCATCAGTGCCGAATGGTCAGTGACAGGAAACTGTACAGCTCAGAGCCTCTGTCAGCATCCTGCCGTTAGAAAGGGATGTCCCCAGAAGCTTAGGAGCACGTCAGGTAAATCACATAGTGAAAGAAGTAGTAGCATCCTTGCATGGTAGCACTATCAGGGAACCAGGAGCTTCTTCAGCAAGATCCCTAGTGACCCTTTGGTGCTTTGCAGGACACAAAGAGTAAGACTTACACAAAGAGTAAGCCTCCGCCAAACCACTTACTTAAGACGTTGACTGTGGACTCAGATGTCAGCTGGATGTTCATGGGCATGACGTATTCGATGGTGAAGCACCGGCCTCGCTCTTCACCTGCAGCAAACAGACCCTGAGTCACACCTGCAGTATGTTTGTCTGTTTATTTTTGGTGGGGGAGAGAGTGCCTTTAAAATTCATTTCAGTGCATGCATAAAAACAATCTTGCTTCTTAGTGCTGCTTCCATCTTGGGTGTCAGTGTTTGGGGCTGAAGAAAGGTATCTCTTAACTACCATCTCTCTTGTGCAAAAGGACTGACTTGTATACAAAAACCTGAAGCCAGAGGGTTTAAGGTCACCCTGGGGTGGTATCAGAGCTCCTTCCTCCCTCGACTTTCTCCAAGCAGCAGTTGAAACTTCGTGACATTTCAAATCGGTCACTTTGAGATTCCTTTGGGTTTTATTCAACTCTGTCCTTGCAGCCAAGTGGCTTCGTCAAACTTGGCGCAGATGGAGGGAATAGCTGAGTTGACCTCAATCTAACTGTTCCAGGGACAAAATGGAAAGTTTTGAGCTGCTACCCAAGGCGCTGTGGCCGCGGTGCTGGGACGGAGCGGGACGGGGACAGCGGGTTCTGGCATGGCAGCAACCATCTCACCCAAAGCCTGTGTGCAAAGGCACTTTCATCCATTTGACTATTAAATCTGGGCATGGGGTGGTGGCATGACTCAGGCTGTGCCTAAGTTCAGAAGCAGAGATGGGCACAGACTCTAAAAACCCCATTTTCCCCAGCCTTTTCCCATGGTCTGATGCTGGCATGCCACAAACATCACCTTACAGGGGGTGTTTTTGGAGGGCAGACCATACCTGCCAGAAAGCAGACCCTCCAGAGCCCCGAGTGCAGCGACAGTTTGATTTCCACCGACTGGTTTTGGGGCTGGACGATGCCTTCCTCCAGGTAGAGCCAGTAGTCGGTGCTGACGGAGATGCCCAGGAGGCCGAGGCCGCAGACGGCGAACACGCTGCTGAGCAGGGTCAGCGCCCTCCTGCCGCAGGCGCTCATCCCCAAAAGCATGGGGGGCCGAGGCGGGGACAGCTGCGGGGAGAGGGGACATGACCATCAGCACAGAGCCGTCTGCCGCTTTTTGGGGGAACCGATGCGCCAAAGCTTTGCCCTGTGCCCTCAATTGCTTATTTAGGTCGAGCTGAAACAAGCCATTAACGCAATCACAGCGGGACCTGACAGATGGAGAGTTTGACCCAAATCCCACCCGACTGCTGCCCCACGCCAGCCCAGGGCTCGGGGATGTGCCGAACGCCGGGTGCTGGGGCGGGAGGAGCTTTTTGGCTCTCTGTTTGTTTGCTGCAGGTGTATTCCTGCTGCTCCAGCCAAACCCAGCACTCGGCTCGAAGGATGTGGCCAAAGTGCAGCATCTGCCATCCTCAGAGCCTTATCTATGGGCGGCAGTGCAAACCGGATCTCCTCGGCACAGTAGCCTGTTGAGAATCATGGACATCATGTTAATGGATCAACAAAAATACTTCCAGCTGCCAGAACACAACCTGCTCCTGAGCACCTCTGGTTGCACCCCACTCCCCCCAGCATTACCATTTTTCCTCTTCCAGGGTAGATTTACCCACTGTGGGATCAAAATCCCAATTTTGCAAAAACCATCCTAAATTTACGCATGCTAAATGATATCATCGGATGCCTCCAAGCAGAGCGGCGTGGTGCAATATGTTGCCTTTTTCTTTTTGCTTTTGATTGCGGTTGCTGGATCAGATCTGTCAGCACCGGTGTTGGCTGAACACGGAGACCGAGCTGGCGCTTCAGGGGGCGGCAGGGAAATGGGGCCAGAGAGCTGCAGTCAGGCCCTGGGCAAACATTACAGGAGACATAAAACCTTCCCTCATCCCCCATGCCACTTGTGGATGGAATATGTGTTTTTTCTCTTATATTCGCTGATTTGTGGAACTGAGCGGTTCTCACAGCACCCTGCAGACTGATAAAACGTTACCAGAAGTCGCAGTTCTTCGTGCAACAGCGGAAAAGTGCAATTAGTATAAGGAGTGGGGGGAAAGCTACAGAAATGAAAGATTAGTGGAATAAGAGCAAGAAGGAAAAGATATTTGCGAGAGACAGTCTTCTGGGGAGTGTGAACGAGGCAGATGGTGCTATTGACTGCTTTTATAAAGGCAGTACGAGTCACAGATAAGTGCCGTGTCATGTGTATTTTTCCAAGGCACATTTTGCTGTCGTTCAGCACTGCAAACAATAGGGGAAAAATACATATATAGATCCAGCTAGACAACAAAAGCTACTGAATTTAACACAGTAGCAGCAGGATGCATCTTACTTGGGGTCCCTTCAAAACTGCGCAAGGCTCGTTTTCTGCTGGGAAGGAGCGCAGGGTCTTCTTAAACTCACATTTCCTTTGAGACACCTATTCCCAAAATAATGATGGACAAACAGTAGAGCTGGGGCAGCCGGGTCGCACAGCTCATGAACCGGTGCAGGAGCAGCTCCATCGTGCCCGTACTCGCAGCCGGTGTTCGCTATCGTGACACGCGTTGCTGAACAGGCTTTTTGGATGAGAGGTCTGGTTGCTGTTATCACCGCGGCAAAGGTGGTGGGATTTAGTGATTAAATCAGGAGACACGGCTCCTGTCTGGGCAGGAGATGATGACTTGCTGTTCCAACACGTCCGGCTGGGCGAGCAGACTGGAGGAAGGCTTTATTTCTCGCACCTCTGATGTAAATATCTTAATATATTAATACTTGCTCACAGTGACTCTCAGAGATGCCCAAAGCCCTCACAGCTTGCACTTTTACACTCGAAAGTCTCCAAAGATAATGTTACGCTGTAGTTTCCTCATAATTAATACAAGCAGATGATGCTGATAGTTATTTCTTGCTGCTGAATGGGTGAAGGAAACTTGTAGTTACTGTGGGGGTCAAATAACTGCATTTACTGAACAGATGCGACACCCAAGGCCTGTCTGCACCTCTGGGTGCAGAAAATGCTGCTGGAAATTGCAAATTCTTGAGCGAAAGAGGGAAAGAGAGAGAGACTATTATTGCATCCTACCCTGAGTCCAAAGAGGACAAGTACATCTCAATAGAAAGCAGATGTACTTGCACCCTCAAGCACTGCAACAGCTCTGACAGTTCTCTCCCATGTGAAATTAAGGATTTGGCTTTGCTAACGAGCCTCATGCCTAATCTTGTTATTTAATATTTCCCCCAGCTCAAGAAAAGCAGGACATGTTCCCAGGAGGGACCCGTCCCCGCTGGGAGCGTGGGGAGCGAGATGTGCGAAGGAGATGCACAGATTGTTTTTATTTCATTCCTGAGGAATTAGGAGGCAGCAGCTGAAGAGCTGGTACTGTGAGGCAGAGAAGCGTGTCCTGGCAAGTAGTCCTGCACCTCGGCAGCCTGAGGACAACCTTACTGCCAAGGGCAAATCTGTAGATGTCAGGACAGCACTTTGCTCCTTCACTGAATGGGAATCCGCCATTTCCCAGGGAATATGCCTTATCCCAGCTCTTTAGAGATCCCATTCCATCCAACAATATGACCAGATCAAGTGCAGATCCTCTGGCTCATCTGTTGTTCTCCCTGACTCACTCAAAGCCAGATTTTCTAGCTGCTGCCTCAAAATGAACAGTGTTTACTACAAGGTGTCTCATCCCTCTTCGGGATTTTGGTGCCAAAACGGTAAAAGGACCTGGGTTCTATTCTTGGCTGGTGTATCATCCACAAACATCCTCCCTGCTTTTTTTTTTTGTTAATAAGGAGCCGAAAATCAAAGTAGGGAGTCTGTGACTTGTTGTCCATCAACACCAGGCACTGGAAAATCTATCTATTTGTCATAATTCGTATTGGTCATTGGGGTGACGCTGGCAGCAGGGAGTCACGTCTCTCAATTGCCTCATTTCTTTTCACTCTCACACTTCAATTTCCATGTAATCACGGATGCATTAGAGCCTGATCCCTCTTACTGCCTCGCTGGCACAGGAACTCGAGCCCGATGCAGCGGGGGACGGGAGGCAGGGACAGCACAAGGAGCCGCTCAGATAAACCTTTCCCCATGGCCAGTGCCTGGAGAATTCCCAGTCTCCCAAGAGAAAGATTTTTTCAAGGACACCAACAGGAGCTGGCTTGATTTTCAGCAAGGATTTATCCCCCAGTGACCTTTACCAATTGTGTTTCCTACAGTCGAAAAGGTGACGCTGTTTGGTTTCCAGCAGTAGCTGCATTTTAAATTAAATGACTATAGCCCCAAAGATTTCCAAGAAATAGGGCCTTAGAACTGTTCCTGCACCTCCAATCACACTGCATCTTCTGGTAGTAGTCCGGGGAATAATAAAGGCAGTCTGCAATGTAATCTGCAGTCCTTATAACGAATTTATTTTTGTCTTGGAGCCACAGCTTCTGATGGGAGCTGCACATGGCCCACAGTGGGACTGACCCCTTCGGAAAATGAAATGAGTATTGGCATTGTTCCTAACACGGTTCACCCAGATCTAGGCGTGCTCCATGGTCACATAAAGAAAATATTATCCTGGTCGTGATTTCCGAGCCCACCCCTCCGCCACCTAATGCCGAGAACAAGCTGCCGCTCTGGGCTACGTGGATGGGCTGTGAGAAACAAATACATTGCTGGTCAACTGCCTGGGCAGGATGGGTCGTATCAATAAATCACTGCTCTGAGTTCAGCGGAAAACAATGCTCCTGCCCTGCGTAAGGGTAGAAAGAGCAGGGCCAAGCCAGGGCAAGGAGGTAGCTATTGATTTTTATGTGGCTAGAACATCATTTCCAATTTCCGGTCATTTGTAAGGAGAGAAAACACAGCCAAGGTTGTTGAAACAGACGGGAGGGAAGGTTTTGTTTGCGGAGGGGTGTTGGGAACCAACTGCCGGTGCAGCTGGGAGAGCCCGGTCCTGCTGCAAGCCCAGGGCAAGGGAAATCAGACCTGGAGTAGCAGCAGAGGCCAAGCCGAACATAAAGGACGAGGATCAAAGCCTGGTGGAAGGGGAGTAGGAAACCCACTGAGCGAGAGATCGATGTGCAAAGAACATCAGGGACCTGGGTAAAAGCTGCAAACGCAGGAGAGCGTGAGCTGTGGTGGAGCTGAGCTGAAAGAAGCAGCTCCCACTAAGCTGCGACCAGAAAATTGGGCTGGCTAAAAATAAAGGGCCTTCAAGCAGCACGATCACTTCCTCAGGACACAATGCAGGCCGCAAACATGGGCAAAAATAAATAGGTCAAGAAGAGTGGCTCTTTCTGAACTAAACTTTTCAAAGCTGGGCAGGCAGGACCAGGCCAGGGGGCTGGCGGGGGCCAGCACCACATTGTCACCCTCCCCAGACAGCACAACGTGCTCCATCGTGGGCAATCCCAGAAAAGCTTAATTCGCTCACTAAAAACCACAATGGAATAGAAAGGTGGTGACAGAAGGGCACAGCAGTTCCCACTGAGCTTATGGAGCACCCAAGGGTGCAAATGCAAGATTTGCATCCTAAAACAGCACATGCAAGATGCAGCTTGTGTCCCACTGACCCGAGCTGGTGCTCGATTGGTTTGTGGAGGAGGTTTTGCGGGCATGAGGAGCATGTGGTGAGCTGACTTTAGTTCAGCTGGGTGTGTGCAGCTCAGCAGAGAGGAAGAGGAGGAGGAGATGGGGTGGGCAGTGACCGCTGGTCCATCTGGGACCCAGGAGAAGCAGCTCCACAAACCTGACCTGGAAAATGGGCAATGGGGAAAGATAGTTTTGGTTTTGGAAGCAACAGGTCATTCCCAAAGCTCGGAAAAGGTGTACTGCAGGCAGGAGAGAAACACAAGACTGCTCTTCTTCCTTATAATGGCTGAAGGAGAGCAAGGATGGATGGAAAGAAAAGCAGCATCTCCTGGGCTGGTATGTGGAGAGGGAAACGGCCAAAGGGGATGGGGTTGGAGCTGGTCCATAGGGTTCCTGGGCTGCCAGCACCCCCCACCTCCCATGGTGCATGGGAAAACAGAAATACATAAGGCAGCTTTACAGAGCTGCATTAATGTCATGTAGAAATGTCAGCTCAGTTTCCAAGAGAGGAATTACGTATTGGAAAAATTAAGTATGGAAATAAATCTTTTTGATGTGGAGGAGGTTTAGCTTGATATTAAGGAATAAAACAGCCCGTCTCATGGCAGTTTGAACAAGCGCTGGTAACTGCGACTATGAGCAGCCATAAACCTGACAAGGATCAATACTGGTCTCGAAAGCTTCGGCCCCCACGCAGCACAGCCATGGCACCGGACAGAAACTGCAGATCAAAGGAGTGCACTGGGCTCACAGCCTCTCCAGAGAGGGTTTAAAGGGAAAGGAAAAAAAAGGCAGCTGGTTGTGAGTTATTGTGAGTTATTTAAAACCAGATTGAACCCCAGCAATCAAACCGATTCATTTTTTGTTTGTCATCAGAAACAAGAAACACGTGAAAAGTAATCTGGAGTGTTGCTATCACACAATCATGGTCACATGGAATATCATAGAATCATTTTGATTGGAAATCAGGACCATTGATCCATCACTGAGTCCAGCCTAGACCTGAACCACATCCCTAAATGGTTCTTTTAAACTTGACCTCCACACTTTTTCTGAGACATTCCCTTCTCCCTGGCACTTCCCATGTTTCGTTTCTTGCCTGTGTTACTTTCTTAAGCTTGATCAGAAATCCTTTCATACCAATGTAAGGGCAAAGGGGATGCTGTATAGAGAGTACCACATTTTTCTGTGAGACCCCCAGGCTGCCCAGTGGTTGCTCATCCCTCCCCTTCACCATGCACCAGTCTTTTTGCTGTGAACTGCTCAAAACCTACCCCGTTTGCCTGGGCCAGGTTTGCAAGCACGGTTGTTACCAAATAACTGAGCCCACCTTCAGCTCCAGCACTGAACACAAGGAGATCAAGTGATATTCCCAAGGCCAAAGCAGCTTAAACTGAGATTGATTTCGTCACCCCAGCCTCTAACCGGAGACTTTCCCAAACCAGTCACCTCCGCTGTGCCCGCTGGGGCGATGGCTTCGCTCCAGCTCATTCGCACTAATGGCTTTGGACGATGCCAGCAACTTTCAACAAATAAAATCGTTGACTGAACAGCACCCCGGGTCTCGGCTCAGACGCTGCTGGCACAGCCTGCATCATACAGCTCATGCTCATTCATATGGGCTTTCTGGATCCACAAACATCCCCCCAAAAACCTCTTATAGAGCACATCCCACCCATGCACCTCTTTTCTCCTTGGCGTTTGAAGCTCTTACCTCTTTTAACCCCAGCTGAAGCAACACTTTGGCAAGCGGAAAAACCTGTGGTGTTGGCTGCAAAGGTGGGAAGCTCAAGTTCTGGAAGAGGGACTGAGAGGGAAGTGTCACACAGGAGGGTCCTCGGTGGATGTTTGGGTTGCTGGGTGGCTCTGGGAGGAGCTGGGAGGCTCCAGCAGCGGGATGGGGGAGCTCCTGGTCTGTAGGAGAGGGCTCAGCCTTGGTCCTCCACTTCTGACCGACTCACACGAGGGATGCCCGAGGCTGGGATGCGGAGACAGGTGGATGTCAGCTCCACAACCACGTACCAGCAGCTTCGACCCTGTGGTTTTGTAGGAAAGGGTGACACAAATTGCATTTCCCAAGAGAAAAATAGGAGCTAAAGCTCTGAGCTTGTAATATTGCCCATGCACCCAAGTCCCATTCTCCAAGTCTAAACTGTTTATATGTTCTAAAAGTTTACATCGCTAGCAACAGCTGAGCCCTTCCCAACACCCTCTCGCCCTCTGCATATCAAAGCTGACGTACAAGGTTCACCTGCTTGCAGCGTGTCAGAGCGCTCGCAGCCAGGGACGTGAGTCAAACTGCTGGTTTCAATGCCCTACAAAGAGCTACAAAAGCAGAATAAAAGGTGGGAATATCTAGTGTTGCAAGGCAAACCTGCTGGGGACTTTGCTCTAAAACCTGCAGAAATCTCTTTGCTGTGCGCCATGCAGAGCGGTGCTTGCCCATTAACCTCTGCGTGCTGTACATTGCAGGTTGTACTTTATATCCTAAATACACGAACTCCAGTAACCCAACGATCCAGTGACCCTCTTCTGGCTCTGGTTTCCCTCTGCTCACCTCGGCAGGGCACAGGGAGCCGGAGCAGACCCAGCAGCAGGGATAAGGGAAGGCACCGTAATCCCACCATGTGTGCCATGGCTGGAGCGGGGCAGCCAACTCCATCCACTTCACACCAGGACCAAGGATGGAATATGAAATCTTTAACAGTTGGTTCTTGTTCACTTCCACGTGTCATTTAAGGTGGCACGAAGTCCTGCAATAGCCCGGTGTATTAAAAAGAGGAGAATAAGCCTCTTCCTCACATCATGGCAGCTTTTCAGTCTGTGTGTCCTTCAGGCAGGTCACAGCATGACTGAACATCTCAGGCACCTTTTCCATAAGACAGTTATATTGTTTTAAACTGAAGTAGGTATGAACAGAACCCACAAATGCTGTGTAAGCCTTTTCCTCAGCCCTGCAGGAGCCATGAATTCCAAACACCAGCACGTGAAATTTCCCTGGGCTATAAATTTTACAGCTATGGAAGGTCTAGGAACAAGCCCCAGTTACCAGCCCAGGAGTTGGGAGATGTGGCTGCTCAGCAGAAAGGGGCCAACACCCCCGTTTCCTTCTTTTCCCCTTAATGATCAGTGCATGACAGCTTGAGCTAAATTAAGCAGTGCCAGGAGGTAAAAAAATAGCATCAAGAGCTAATTAAAACTCTTCCGCCTCCCCCGTGTCGGTGGCGGGGAGGGGTGAACCCCGGGTACCTGTGCCGCGGAGGCAGGGCTGTAGCTCTTCTCGCCAGTGCTGGCAGCTGGAGCGTTGCTATGAGCATCTTCAGCACAATAAATGAGAGAAAGCAGGAAATCCCCCGAGCACTGAAGGCCGCAGACAGGTGGCACGTTGGGCAGGGTGCACACACCAGCCGCGGCCATGGAGACCACTGTCCCCTCAGATATTGTCACAAAGACGAAGCTTTCTGTTCTTGTGAAAAGTGGTGGCATCCACCCTCCCCCAGGGAAAAGGCAGGAGAACAAGGCAGAGCAGCCGCCAGTCCCACGGAGGTCTCTCAGATAACGGGCTCCAATCGTGATTTTGGCTGTGAGATGAGCAGGATGTTCACGGTCCATCACTGTGAGAGCTGACGGATGATGCTCCAAGACTTCCCATCCCACCTTATGCCCCACATTGCTGCCTCTCACCTTGCTCCGGCACGGTCTGTGGTGTTTGACTCGAGCATCACCTCGGTTAAGCACTTCCCAAAGAGTTAAAATTTTCTTCTGCTGTGATGTATGGTATCTCAGTCCCTGAAGTGCTAATCCTAGGGAAGGAAGGACTGGAAAACTCTTCCCATCTGCATGTGTCTAAGAAATGGTTGAAATGTCTCACCTAGGCTTGATGGTAAGGTATCAACCTCTGTTGCTGAGCTGTTAATAACCAAACCCATACAGGGACTCTTCTCTCGTCTACACTCAGCTTTCTGAGGTTTCCACCCACCATGCTCAGAGCTTTGCTGTCCTGATGGCTGGAGAAGGTCGAGGGACACACATGCCCATCTGGGACCCCCTGCATCTCCTCCATGCTCAGGCCACCTCTACCAAACATAACCCACCACACCTCTCCGACTGAGCAGAGATACTCCCAGCCAGAGCTGATGCAGAGAAAAGGGACACCTGATGTAACCAGGTGTTTAACATCTCCTGAGAAGAAGCCAGGGCCATGGGGCTGCCCACCCACAGGGCTTGGAGCATCCAGCCCCAGCAGACCTGAGCGTCTGCTCCCTGCGGATGGGGACGTCACCCAGCAGCACTGGACGGGCACCCAGTGGGAAAACGAATTATCCGTGAGTTGTCTTGGGTCAGCAGCTGCCATCTGCCGTGCTGCTCAAATAATGCCCCTCAGTGCCGCCATGAGCACCTCTCTGATGAGGTTTTTCACTAATGAGCAATGATACCTCCTTCATAATCAAGGAAAAGCTGCAAGTCCTGTCTTCCAGTGGGACCAGACACAAACCCCACTCATCTGTAACAACCCATTTTCCAAGCCTGATGATGCATCAGTGCGGTCCTCTGACAAATTCCATTTTCCCAGTGAATATTTTACTATAAATGTCAGAAGTTTGTGGCTATCCATCAACAAAATTTGTGTGACGCTGATCCCAAATCCTCTTTCTAGAGCACACCTAGAACTCAACCCCCCTTTAATTTCAGTGAGATTAAGGCTCCCAGATAACTTTTAACCTAGACTCCATCATCTATTTACTTTTAAAATGCCACCTAAAGCCAGGGCTTTGAATCTTCCCAGACGACTTACGAAAAGCCTCCAGCGCTCACTCCAACCACATACTTATGTAGCTCACAGTTTGCTGATACCACTGAAGCCTCTGCAGGCTTGTGCGTTATTTCCCTCTCGTATTTTATATTCCCTTCTCTCTCCATAAATGAAGCCGAAGCTGCAAACGCTGCGGTATGGATGCTGCCAGGTAGGGATTCATTCAGCTCAATGAATATATTCAACAGCTACAATAATACAGCAAGGGATTGGAGAAATAACCACACAGGAGCATTTCTGTCCCCTGGATGCCACGTGGAGCAGCCGCAGGGAAGGCGTGATGGTGAGAGCCATCTCTTGCCATTTGGCTTTTTATGTGGGTCACGCTGCGGGGGACCCAAACGACACCCCTAAAATCCAGCAGCAGATGGGCCCCTGAGGGGAGCCCAAACACACAGTGCTTGAAAAACCAAAGGGCAGCAGCGATGGAAGAGTGGGAATGCTCCTCCATCAAAGCTACCTGCCTGGGTCACGCCACCGGCACCCGCTGCCACTGCACAAAACTCAGCTGCAATATTCATTTTCAGCATTCTTGCTGAAGTGCTGCCACTTTCAGTGAACGCAACGCCCTTGCTGCCCTTCCCAAAGGCTGATCTGCACCATGCAGGACACCTATCAGCCCCAACAAGGCCTCCTTTTCGTTGCCCTCTCCCCCACGGAGGTTCGGGGGGGTGTGAGGGACACAGTGGGGACAGCAGTGGGGACAGCAGTGGGGACAGTGGTGCTGCAGGTGAGACCCACTCTCCAGACACCACCCAGGAACCTCCCGCTGCTTTGTGACTGGAAGACACAGCCCTAAGAGCTGCAAAAATCACCGCGCGTCAGGGGCTGATGAAGTTTTACAGAACGCCAAGCAGTTAATCAACAGCTGAACAGTGCATCAGAAACACTCCCCGCTCGCCGCCGTGGCGGCCGAAATACCACATTTCATGTTCCACCACCTTTCATAGGATATGAATAAGTAATGTGTGGAGAAGGGAAGACAGGCTCCATGTCCCCATTTGTCTGTTCATATTGTAACACATGATCCAGTTTTTTCTCCTCTACTTTATTCCACTTAAAAACCAAGTCAGGTTTTTCTCAGATAGCATCACTTGAATTCACGCTCCCCTTTCCAAGAGATTCACTACACTGAAAAACCCTGGCAGCCCCTGACTTCCAGCAGATTTCATATTCCCTCTGAGAAATCCACTTCTCCTCCTCAGCTCCGTGTTCAAAAGTCACTGCTGAGGACAGGGATGCTCTCAGTGCCCACGACATGGCCTCTGTGTCTCCGAGCAGCCTGATGGCGAAGCAGCCCCGGGATGGAGCCCCGCGGTTTACCGGCTCCCCATGTGCCCGGGTCCACCCGGGGCTGTCACCCGGGGCTCGGGTAACCCCCAAAATCCCTTCGCTTCAGCAGAGACGGAGCAACCGGCCAGGTAACGCGAAGCGCTCGGGCGGGTACCGGGACCGGGTCCGGTCGCTCCCACCTCGGGAACCGGGGCCGCTCCGGGACCACCGGCTGCTGCCCGGGGCGGTGCCCCCGCTACCGGCGACCCCCCCGGGGAAGCTGCCGGGGCACAGCCGGCTCTGACTTCAAGCGAGGATGTAAAATAATAAAGATATATATGACCTAAAGCCTGCGGCTCCACACCCAGGCGGCACCTCCCAGACCCCCCTCGCTCCCACCTCCCCGGTCTGAACTTTCAGGTTTTTACACCCAATTCGGGAACCCCGCCACGAAGCCACTTCCAGGACTGTGCTCCCCACTTCCTCCTGGGGTGCAGCCTGGCCCGGACACGGGATGGGGTCCCAGCGTCCCCCCACCCCGCACTCACCGGCCCCGCGGGCGCTGCTCCGGCGGCCCCGGGGATGCTCCGCGCCGGGGAGGAACCGGAGAGCCCGGGGAGGAGAGGGCATCACATGGCGCCGGCGGGGACAGCCCACCTCTCCCTCCCTCCGTACCCCCATCCCTCCCTTCATCCCTCCTTCCTTTTCTGCATCCTCCTCATCTTCTCTCCCCCTTTCTCCATCCACCCCTCTTCCTCCCCCCACTTCCCTCTATCCTTCCTTTCCCCATCCCTCTCTCCCCTTTCACCCTTTCCCTTTACTCTCCTAATTTCCCTCTGTTCTCCCTCCTCACTTCTTCCCCCCGCCCCCCGTTCCTCTCTTTTCCTTCCATCCATCCATGCATCCACCCATTCTCCCTGCTTCCCTCCATCTGTCCCCAGTCCCTGGCATCTCCAGTTCACCACTGGGGCAGGGATGGGAGTCAGCATTGCCCCAGCCCCTCTGTGCATCCTCCCTTCCCTGCACCCCCCAGCCCCTTTGCACCCCTACCTGGAAAAACACAGCTCCTACCGGGGTGGGCTGCACTCCTCAGGACACAACTCATTTGGGAGCTGGGGAAAGGAAAACTGGCTCCAGCCACCAGTGTCAAGCAGAACCACGTCTAAGGACATGGCAGACAACGGGGAGGCTTGGAGGGCAGCGAGCCAGCGTGCTGGAGAAAGCCAGCTTGGCAGGGCTGCGGCCAGGGCAGGGAGAAAGCCAGGGCTAAAGGAGAGAGGGACACGAGGCCAGATGCCATGGGCTCTGGAAACCACCGCCAGACTGAGTGATTCAGCCAAAACACAGAGCAAACTGGCAGCAGAGCCAAGAATAAGGACGCAGCTCCATCAGAGCATCCGGCAACGGGACACTCACTGCCTTGGATACAGCGGGAAGGACAAGAGAAGCGTCACACACCGTGACAGCCGGGCCGAGGGCAGCTCATGGCCACCAGCGCAGCACCTGAAGCTCAGATTTGTGTGGCAATTTCTGCAACGAGAGCTTATTCTGTGCAGGGGCTTTGCACGTGTCAGGATCGCTCCTCCAGTTGCAGGGAGCCACGGTGATAACAGCCATGCGGGAGGGCAGGGTGGCTGCCCAGGAGGGCTCTGTGGGATCCCCCAGCAAGAAAACAACAAAAACAACTTACTGATTACAAATCTAATACATTCAGTCTCCAATAAGTACTAGGTCATAGTATCTGCACAGCTTTACCCACAGGTTGTGCTTACCGCAACAAGACTTCAGCGATTCCCAGCGGTATAAGACGTGCTGCATCCCTGCCCGAGACATCCTCAGTTAGCAGAACAGGAATATCTGAAATAGAATAATTCAAAATAAAGTGAGATATGAGATGTGGAGGAGGTGTTGGTTAGTTGGCTTATTTGGAGTCGATGGAGCTATGTGCTCTGGTTTGTTGAGCTCTGTTCTGATTTATAGATATAATAGAAGCTGATGCAGATGTAGAAGTTTTGAGTTGTCCAACCAGAACATGGTGGAACCTAATACAGCAAAGCCCCAGCGAGACCCAGGCTGTGAAAACCTGCCTCCCAGGAGGGTCCCAGCTGGCAGCCACAGCATTCTGGTTATTTGTCTTTGTGGAACCGCACTTCTGCATATGTTCTTTCACACAAAATTACAGTGATGCTTAAATTATAGTGAATTCAGCACGTTTTCCTGGGCTCACGCCTCAGCCCCCTAAGGAAGAACCGGCTGGCATTGCAAAGACGCATCTTTCACTGTATCCTTCCTTGCAGCTGGAGCTCTCAGAACAACCCCCAGAGGTATTTAGTACCTTTCAAACACCTTTCATGAGGAAGAACTGAAGGCAGCAAATCCATCAGGGGATGGACAGTAAGGAGAAAGCAGAGATGGATTCTGAACTGCAAAAGGTGGATGAAGAGGCAATTCCCTCCAGGACCCACAGCCCAGGAGCAGGAGGCTGCCTGGGATGGAACTGATCCACAGGGAATTACCAACCTAGTCAAAGAGCTACCAGAGGCAGGTTAGACCTGGATGTTCATCATGTTCTGACAGGGTACATTATTTTAGTACAGTAATTGGCTGTTCAGCATTTTTATTTTCTCTATTTTGTTTAAAAGCCCCAAACAAAGCAGACCTTCGGTTTTCTCCAGACAGGCAATCTGCTCCATTAGCCGCCCAGCCACTGTGCAGGATTGTTTGAATACAACACGAATAAAGGCTGCAGCACATACAACCAGTGACATAATTAACCATTACAGTGTAAGAGGCCCCCAGCAGCCATGCATATAATCAATTAAAAATACACATTTTCGGGCTCCAATCCCTCCGCCTCCCACCCCGCTTCTATGCAAATGTACTCGGGCTAAAACACTCGGATGGATTTTCCATCGCTGTTTGTCTCACGCAGCAATTTCTGCCGTGCTGAAGCATCCACACAGAGCCAGTGGTTGTACCAAGAGAGAACCCTGTGCAGCCCCAGACCTGCAGCCCGGCTCTCCTCCCTCGTTAGCAGCTCTCCTCCCTCGTTAGCAGCTCTCCTCCCTCGTTAGCAGCTCTCCTCCCTCGTTAGCAGCTCTCCCTAATTCCTTCCCCACCACACCCATCTCCCTGCTGGTGACAAGAGATGAAGTGGAACCCCCTCCTCCTGGCCAGGAGCTCAGCAGGGCAGCCCCAGGCAGGACAATCAGTACTTTGCATCTTCTCAGCATCCTCTAAAACTTGGGGCAGGACTTTGCCAAACCCCATAACAGCCGCTTTTTGGAAATTTTGTTGTTATTGTTGTTGGATACACCACCTTTCAGTGCCATCTCACTGTTTCCAGCACTTTGCCTTCCCCACTTTTCACTGTTTCCTGCTGAGCTCCCTCCTGCCCAAGAGGGAGGCTCTTTCACCACAGCCACATGTGGGGTGAATGGAGCTGGGTGGGATCTTTCATATCACCTGTGCCAGTCTTTGAAGGGCTGGAACTTGACCCACCTGGAGCAGCTCTGCCAACCCCCTCCTTTGAGCTACAAGTGCTGGGTTCCTGCAGGTGACATCCACAGGGAACCTTTTATCTGGTTTGTCCCTTCCAGACGAAGTCATCTTGAAGGCACTCAGGACATTACACAATAAAAGGTCTGCTCCTGTCAACCTGGGCCATGAAGTGAGAGCCTCAGGTTTGCCTCCCCTCCTGCTCTTAATTTGCTCTACACTGCATTGTTCAGACAGTAAATCTGCCCAGCAAACAGCCTGGGATGAGCTGCAGCCGCCCCTTGAGTCCACGCACAGCTCTGGTCCAGTGTCAGACAACACCTATTGACCAGATCTAATTGCATATCAGAATATAAGAAGCATTTTGGGCAGGGGAAGGGAGAGTCCGGACCAGCCAGAAATCGCAGTGAAAGAGCGAGAGCAGGTAGATGCAAAGCACTGGCGACGTGATGCTGAAGATGCTGTGACTTGCGTGGGAGGTGACGGATGCTCCATGCCAGCTGCCTCGGCACTTGCTATTTTTTGTCATTTCGTGGGCAGCACGGCTGGGGAGATGCCTGGGGAGATGCTGGAGCAGGGCAGAGATGCACAACAGCCCCAGCACGGTGCTCAGCTGGACCCACTGCCACCCCGCTGCTGTCCCCAGGCAGCTTCCAAATGCTGGGAATCGCTTGCTGGACAGACTGTTGAGATTTTTCTCTCTCCATGAGGGTGTTTGTGGGGCAGATTTAGCACTGGGCAGCAAAACTGGCATCAGCATCCCGGGTTTGGGCTCCACAGCTGTGGCACCCACGGCTGCTGTGCAGACAGATGTGACTTCGGGATGGGCTGGGGTCAGCACATGCTTGTACAACAGCTGCTCCTTATCCCAGCATCATCATTATTATTATTATTAGTAGTAGTAGTATTATCATTATTATTATTTTATTTCAAGCACTGAAAGTAGGGAAAGAGGGAAAACTCACAGCACCAAAGAACATCAGCTGCTCTCCCCTCTCCAGGAGCTTGCACCCCGACTAAACTAAAGGAGTTCACTCCTGCGGGCTGTTGGAGCTGAAGCTCCGTGTGCCGCTTCTCCTGCACATCCCTCCTCCTGCGGCCGCTGCTCGGGAGGAAGCACAAGGAGAGGTGCAACATTATTTTTATCTTCGCACCCACATGCTGTGCAAAAGCTTTAAAAAAGCAAGGCGCAGAGCCTTTCGCAGCCTCCCCGAGAGGCTCTGACTCATGGAGTAACAAAGGCGCACGTGTGAACGGAAATGGTGTGGTTTATTTAAAATAAAACACCCTCTGTAATCATATGGGTCTACGTGGAGCCATCCCCTTTTGTGTGTGGTCTCCAGGGCTGGGACCGGTCCGGGTTCCCACTGGAGCCATCGGGCTGGCTGTAGGACAGGCAGTAGCAGGATGAGCGATGGCTCTGGCCACAGTGATCAGATTTAAAAGGTCATGTTTTGGAAAGCAGTTTAGATGACATTAATTATTAAAGCCTCGCTTGTATTAAGGGTAATAGTTTTCCATGTGATTTATATAGCGCTGAAATTCATTGCCAATCTTTTAATGATGTTAGGGTCGGTCAGGCACAGGAATGCTAAATGGCTTATCCCAAAAGGACCAGGAACTGATTCAAGGGGTTTTGGGATGCTCTCATTGCTGGCTGTACTCTTCCACTCCTTCTGTCCTTGCACTCACTGCTGGTTGCTTTTGTAACCATTTCTGACGGATTTTTCCTGAAATCACAGCTAATCAGTGTCTCAGACATGGTTACACTTGCAGGAGAAGCAAATGAATCCTGTTAAAAGAAGTGTTACTGGAGGTGTCACTGAAAATGTTGAAGCTTTCATGAAGTTGAATATAACTTGTGAAGTGTTTTTATACGGATGAGGAAGCCTACCTGTCACAGGCACTGAGTTTTATTAAATGCCTTGAGTGGAGGAGTGAGATAAGGGGATGGATCAAGTCCCCAGGGCTGAAAGAAAAACAACGCAGATGTGGAGCAAACATTGGTTTATAACCTGAGAAACGGCTGGTTTGAGTCCACGCTGCCCAGGTACCTGTGCTTACTGAAAGCAGCAAGTAGGGAATGAGTGCAGGTCTACTAAAAGGCCAGTCCCTGAAAACCGGACTTAACCGGGCAAACCCAGCAGCTAAAATGCTGCTACAACCACCTGAGCATCCCCACCCACCTGGGTCTGGGGCAGCCAACGTGAATGAGGACAAAGCCACCGGTTTTGTAGAAATGAGGAATATTGCCAACCCCTCCAGGCATTGCAAACCTCCCTGAGCAGCTCTATGGGGCAGCAGAGGTCAATCAGTTTTAAAGTAATGCAGGAAACATCGGTATGCGTACACAGCCTTCCAAAACCCAGCTCCTTTCACAAATAGTTCCAACAGGAAATTCGCAGTAACGCAGATACTCACCGGTAATTACAGCGTGAGCTGAGAGGCAGCGCCGGGCCCCTCATCGCATCTACTGCAACATCCAGACACGTGGGTCAAATAACTTGACGTGACATTAAAAGTGCCTCCATGGGCCCGGCAAACGGCCACACTGCCCTTGGTTTCGTGGGGCAGCTGGATTTATTGTGCTCTGAGGAAAGGGGAATTCATTCCCAGCACATGAATCACAGCCTCTGCTGCAGCAGAGCGAGCGAGGGGAGATTTTGATTTTTGTTGGGTGAGAAAAAGGTTTAAAACACTTCTACGCAGGCTGCCATTGCCGGGTTGTGTGTTTTGTTTCTTTTTACCCTCGCTCAGGTATTGCACTTCAAATCGGATTCGGGATGTCCCTCCATCAGGCGGTGTGGCAGCGTCTCCCGAGGTGGGACGCGGGGCGCTGACTCGGGGACCAGCAGCGAGCGCTGGAAGCGGCACCTGGTGTCTGACACCGTCACCCCGGCAGCGAGCGCGGCGAGTCCCTGGAGGAGGAGGCGGCATTGACTCATTCCCCATGAGATCTGCCTCATTTCACGCTCCTCCGCTGCGAAAAGCAGAAAAAACTTAAAAAAAAAAGGCAAAAAAGAAACCCTTGCAGGTAACTCGGTGGGTCCAGGCTGGGGAATGTTGGGGAATGACCTGTTAGAGAGCAGTGCAGGGGAAAGGGAGCTGGGGGTCCTGGGGACAGCAGGGTGAGCATGAGCCAGCACTGGGCCCTTGTGGCCAGGAAGCCAATGGTACCTGGGGTGGGTTAGAAGGGGGTGGTCAGTAGGTCAGAGAGGTTCTCCTGCCCCTCTGCTCTGCCCTGGGGAGACCACACCTGGAATATTGTGTCCAGTTGTGGCCCCTCAGCTCCAGAAGGACAGGGAACTGCTGGAGAGAGTCCAGCGCAGCCACCAAGATGCTGAAGGGAGTGGAGCATCTCCCGTGTGAGGAAAGGCTGAGGGAGCTGGGGCTCTGGAGCTGGAGAAGAGGAGACTGAGGGGTGACCTCATTCATGGTTACAGATATCTAAAGGGTGAGTGTCAGGAGGATGGAGCCAGGCTCTTCTCGGTGACAACCAATGATAGGACAAGGGGTGATGGGTTCAAACTGGAACACAAGAGGTTCCACTTAAATTTGAGAAGCAACTCCCTCCTGGTGAGGGTGTCAGAGCCTGGCCCAGGCTGCCCAGGGAGGTTGTGGAGTCTCCTTCTCTGCAGACATTCAAACCCGCCTGGACACCTTCCTGTGGAACCTCAGCTGGGTGTTCCTGCTCCATGGGGGATTGCACTGGATGAGCTTTCCAGGGCCCTTCAACCCCTGACAATCTGGGATTCTGTGGGCGCCGACTGTTCTGTCAGATCCCCGTTGCTTTGGGTTTAGCAGCACGATATTCATTGCATTTGACAGCAAGCAGAGGAAGAACTCATCCGTCAAGTTGTCGCAATATTTGTACATTGCTTTCAAATTTTGAAAACAAAACGACATCAGCCTGAACAAGGCAGGTGTCTGGACCCAGGTGAGCACGGCCGGTGGGACTGGGAGGTCGTGTCCTCTCCTCCCAAAGGGCTAAAACCAGTTTTTAATGGCAAAGGTGAGTCCCTGAGCCTGATTTACCACCACAAATCATAATCTTCTTCCCAGGAAGACGTGGCAGAGGGTGGATGAACCACTTGGGGCTGACACACACAGGGATGTGAAAAAGTGTGAGATTTTGGGGTGTAAGTGCTAATAAAGAGGGCAGGTCCCTCCACCAGCAAGTGTTGCATCGAGTTTGACTCAGATGCTCCCACCTCAGTTTCCCCAGTTAAACCTCTTTTGAATTAAAAGGGGCTCAAGTTGAAATTCTGTGTATGGAGAAAGCGGGGTCTGGATCTGGAGGCTTTGCAGAGCGGATTTGGAAATGAGGGTGCACAGACGCAGACCCAGCTCTCGCAGAAGTAACGATCAGTGATCTTTATTCATACACACTCGCTCTGAAACTACAATTAATACTTAACAAAAGCATTTCATGCAAACAAAGACTGGAAGAGATTGAGAATTAAGAAAAAAAGAAAGCTGTAATTTATACATCGGTTTTGCTCACTATACTTCCATTTTTTAAATTATTTTTTGAAAACTGAATCGCCTCTCTGAAGTTTCTGGTAGATTCTGGCAGACAAATGATAAGAAAATAAATAATGTTCTCCTCTTTATAAGTACAAAATTTTGGTCTTAAAATAATAGTAAAAAATGAATGAGTTCACAGTAGGATTACTCCTTGTTTTAAAAAAAAGATAATAGTAAAGTAACATGCAATCACTTTAGAAGTCTCAGATGCGCTCTGTATCGTGCAATATCTCACACGTGTTGTGAACTGCACGTTTTCGAAAGAGGCAACAAGCTTTGTTTCGATGTTTTCCCTACATTCATTTTAATAGCACACGAGAGAATCAAGGGAAGGCTTCGCGGGGATCAAGCCCCAGCTCCTATTTCTATTACCGCTGCAGGAACGTTGCTTTCTGCCCCAGGTCAGCCGAGTGTCCGTGTGCGCAGGCTCCGCCGACTCCTGTGGGACGTGAAACTGCTCCGAGCTGAGCCCGACGGTCCGGCCAGAAGCACAAACTTCGTATTTTTGCTGAATTGGGGTTTATTTGGGTTTTTTTTGTGTGACCTCAGTGACTTTCTTCTGAAGTGCCAGCCGATTTCCAGAATAACTTTCTTCAGTTTGTAAAAGGAAATTCGGTTGTATTTCTGGAAAGAACGAAGGATCAGCAAGATAAATCGCATTTTTCCTCTTCATTAGATTGAGGGGGAGTGTTTTACTATGGGAACGCGCTCGCTCCTTCTCATGTGTGTGCAATCCCTGCTGGCCAAGGGGCTGTCCTGGAAACCCATGCTCTCTAGAAAGCCAAATCTTGTGAAAAATACTATATAAATAACATCTGTATTTAAAAAGACACAAAAATGCTTGCTGGGTACTTAAGGTTTCACTTGCCATTATAAATTCCTGGACGATAAAGAAGCCACTTGGAGCTCTTGTTAAAGGGCTGATCCAAGCTTGAGTGCTTTAGGCAGAGCAGAGAGGAATCAGCACAAATATCCCACCCCTGCTTGACACAACTTCTCGTAAGAGCCACAGGCGCCTCGAGAAGACAACGTGAGATGTCACAAGCCCAGGAACTTGAGGTAACAACGCTACAGAGGAATTTCTGCTTCTGCATCAGGAAAACGGGGGAATAAATGCTAAGAAACTGGCTAAGAGAAGTAGCCAGAAAATGAGCAGCTCTGCCCAGATGTTGGGCCAGCTCTGCCCAGATGTTGGGCCAGCTCTTTAGTGTTCCGGTGTGACCTGCACTGACCATCACAGCTGTGCCAGCAACAACTGCTCACAACGGGACTTCCCTGCACAATTCATATTTAATGATGAAAACGTCGGCCCGGGATCTCCTGCCCATCTCGGCTGGGTTGGTTCTGCCCCAGTTCTGCTTCTCTTACCCCAAAACCCCACATGCTGGTATTTCTCCCTCTATTTTCCTTTTGCAAAAGTCTCTTTTTCACTTCATGTTCTTAAAGCACATGTAACGCCGCCTCTCAGCAGATGGACTTCAGAGCCCCTTATTTATCCAAAATCGGAGCCTCACTAATCTGCTGAATCTATTATCTTCTACACCTTGATATTCTTAAACTATGTCAGGCTAATCATATTCACAAAAACTTCAGCAGTGATGAATGCTGCACTAGTCCACCTGCTTTATGGTGAATATCGTAATTTTTAAAGTATAACATACAAACAAGAACATGAAACCCCAAACTTGGCTGATAACATATTTGAGACAGAATGGTTTAAAAACTTTATTCCTAAAATTTTTAAAGATTGTTGAGTTCTGTTGGTTCACGCCACAATGAGTTCTCGTTAAGCTGGTCAATGCCCCTCACTAGCACTGTGTTTTCCCACAGCTCAGGAGGGCTCAGTTCACCCCTTAAAGCCGGGGAGATGCTCAAGCTGGGGCAGCAAAGGGGCTTAAACTGGGAAAGAGTCCAACTTCGGGATTTTGCAAATCATGGGTCCCAGTCACCAAAAATTCGGCTCCCGAGGGCACAGCGGGTGCAGAACCACGACGGCTGCTGTTCAAATCGAACCGTGTTTCACCCCAAAACTCTCCCCCCCCACACCCCCTTCAGTCAAACCCACCCACCCGGCTCCCAAATCGCAGGACTGGATCTTTCTAACAGAATCGTTGGCGCAGGTTCCATGGTTTATTGTCATAAAAGACCATTAGAAAGTAGATCCCCCCGCCCCCCCGCCCCAAGTTACATATTCTAGTATAAATGTAAGACTTTTATGGCAGATATCTTACTTTTTGAATGTGTTTACATGCTGGAAAAACTGTAATCAGTCTGCATGCAGCAACAGAGACATCATGCTTCTGGCATCCTCATGCACATCGACCAAACCGTGCCTATGGCTGCTACCGTAACAAGGCAGAAGGAAAGAAAAGGAAAACGCACCGACTACCGTTTTACTGCTGTAACAAAACCAAAATATGCACAAAAAGTATTGACTGATATTCGAATTAATATCTTCTGGTAAGCTGTAAGAGGAAATATCAAAACTTTTTTATCTAAGTGATAGAGGAGGAGAAGATTGCATTAATTACAGCGTTCATCATTGCAAATAAAGTCTATTTCCTTCTCTGTAAGTAATAAGCAGACGTGAAATGAAAGCCTAATTGAACCTCGTATAAAACCTGCAGGTAGCAATTATTGTTTAAAAGTAGATCTACTTTTAAAAAAAGAGATTATACCCTAAGCTATTAACAATATCCAAAACCTAAAGTAAAAACCGAAACAGGAGCAATAAAACATTGAGCTACATCTAAATGATGTCATTTAGAACGAGAACCTTCACAAATAAAGCACAATTTGTTTTATAAAATTTTTCTAATACTCTTTATGCTTGATACGATTATATCAATAATACAGATCTGCTTATTATTAACCCTTATTATTAAGAGTTGTTACTAAACATGCAAAATTCATTGCATGAAGCATATGTAAAATGTATTAAATTCCATTCTATCAAGAAAACAAGTTTTAGGTGCTGCTTCTTTCAGGCTTGGTTATTCTACAGCCCCAAGTTTGTTGAATTAAAACTCATTATTTTAAGACTAAATCTCACTTGAGTTATTCTGGAGAAATCAGGAAGTCACTTGGGGCTGCGTTTTTTGTTAGTTTAGTATATATAATGATTCCTTCCATTTACTGCCCTATCCTGCAGACTATAAATAAACACGTGTAAATAAGCTTGAAGGGATTAGAGTTTTGTTTTACATTCCAGGTTAACAAATTTCATAGTAAAATACCGGTATTAGAACTGGTTAACAGTAAACTTGAGGAGTGGTGCAAATGAAATGAACCAGGCAAACAATGGCACCCTGGATCACAGAATAATCTCACGGAGATTAAAAGTCACAAAAATATTATTAAAATTATTACTATTATTTTTATTATTATTATTATTATTAAAGACAACATGTCACCCTTGAGTTTATCACATGCTACTTAGCAAAGATCCTAGAGATCTGGCCACCGCTGGAGTGTTTCAACTCGGTGTCGCTTCATGAAGCCTCGGGGTCTAATTGGATTGTGTGTCCCATTGCCACCCACTCCCAGCTTGTTTCTGTCACATTTTCAAAGCAAATCCTTCCAAGGAGTGCTGTGCAAATCCTCTCGTCCCCGGTGCCATCGCCGTTCCAGTCGCTCGTGCTGTCATCTCCCCGACGTCCCCAGGCGGAGGTTGGGTTATTATTTTCGGCCCGTGTGTTAGGTTATTTCTAACACAGCAGAGTGGAGCAAAAGGACAGCGGGGGAGTTGCAAAAACACACAACGTACCAAAAAATGGGTAAGTTTAGACAAGTCAGTGGTGACTTGTAGAGGAATAAGTGGGCACCGTATACTAATTTATCTCCCATTAAGACAATATCGCTGTTGCAAAGCCAAGATAAGTGGCCTTTTCCCCCCATCTTACATCTCCTAACCCTACAATTTACAGGCCTAAATGGAATCAACAAGGCAAAAGCCTAAAAATTGTAGGGTTAAGGACCGTTCCCCACTGCGGGATTTGTTCCTGGTTTGCTCTTTCATGCTGCGTTTTGTAGAAGGGGGTGTAGGAACTGGGGGTTGACGTAAGAGAAGCCTTCGAAGTCGGTTTGGTCTATGTTAGCAATGACCAGCTGATCCGGGGGCGTTAACACCGGCTGTCCTCGCGTGAAGAATTTGTCGAAGTTTTCGGCACCTTTGCCACACTGTAAGGAAAAAAAAGCGAACAGAAAAAAGGCTGAAAAACGAGGAATACATAGGCAGTTGCAGGGATTATCCTTGTGAAGTCAAATGCCACTCCGGGATGGGGAATACAAACCCACCGGGGAGAAAATTCACCCCAGTAATTCAGACTCCTTTAATCACTGACTTTAGACGCTGTTCGAGGGGGATAGTTGGGAACTGCATTTATTACAGGTCTCAAGTGCCAATTCTCCCCGTCTTCAGCTTCTCATGCAACGCATGACCGTCCGGCAGCACTCAAACCACTGATGGACTCTTTCACAAGGAACGAAGGGCGCTGGGTTATAGCACCAGGTGCCAAAACACGAGCAGATTTACAGACTGGTCCGGCACAATCAAACTGCCTCATTTCAGAAGCATCCCGGGATTGCAGCACCGCTCACCTCGCCCCGCGGGGCAGCACGACTGCAGACGCATTGAACAGGGAAGCACTTGGCACATCACTCACCACTTTGGGCTTGAAAGGTGGCTGAATCTCCCTGTTTTCCAGTTTCTCCCAGTCAATCCTCCTGAAGAAAGCGTGTTCCCTGATGTCTCTTTCACCTTCAAGGCCACAGCCAAGGCGTTTTGCAGGATGTTTAGTCATCAGCTGTTGGGAAGAAAACACCGCATGATTTCAAATGAATGAAAGCGAGACAGACTTTCCCCAGACTGCGATGCTCTTGTTCCTCCCGTGAAGACGCAAGCTGCTAATAAAATTGTTTTGGAAAGCTAAAATTCATTTTTTGAAGATTAATTTTCTCGTTTGATTACTGGAGACGGGACGTCGGCAGCAAAATGAAGGGGTGCGCTTGAGAACGGTCTCCATTCGGCAGAGGCTGCTGCTGGGGGTGCGGGTGGGGACAACCTCCCATCATATTCGCTCACAACTCACTCCTGAATCTCACCTTTGGTCTTTCAGTTCAGGCTTATAAATCTCCAGAACAGCTTCTGCCCTATCTCAACAATCAATTTAACTTAATAAATTCCAATATACTAAAGCTGTACAAAGTACAACCCCCCCACTTTCATCTTTCTGGGCTTTCTCATTACAGAGTCTACAATTTCTTGGCACCCAGCTGACAATATCTAATCTGCGCTTCCTCCCCTGCATCCTTAATGAGATGCTGGTCAATATTATACCCAGTTGCAGAGATTAAGCAGACTTGGAAAAAAAACCCCAAACAACAAAACAAACCCACCAGCACTGCATACTTGGAAACAGTTATGTGCTCCTTAATTAACAAGCTCCTCAAAAGCTTTTGAATTGATATGTACATTAGGAACATAATGTAGCCTTCGACTCTCAGTTCCAGTGTTGTTGGGACTTTTTCAAGCTCTTTTACAAATTAGATATGATTAATATACTGTGACACCTCAACGCATCTTCTTAAAAGCTCAGCTGTACCGCTTTAGTCTCCCTCCAAATGTTGAGTTGATCAGATTCCAATTCTGAACCTAAAATAAAAGCGACTCTGAGCAGACTTTGGGAAGTCAGCTGTGCACTGGGCAAGGAATCGCACCCTGCTTCAAGCTTAACAGCAACTTTGCCATTTTCGTTACATCCTCTAAACCCCTTGCTTTAGTGGTAGGGGATATAAGAAAATGCGAATGATGATTCCACTAGTGTTAATTCTGTTTCAAAGTCACTGCATTTACCAAACCCAGCAAACTCTGTATTGGTGCAGTAGATGTCAAGCAACCAATTCTATTTCAAGAGCACAGCGGGCACGTTCCTCTTGCCCCACGGTGCACGGTCCGGGATTGCGGAGCTACTGCTGACCACAAGGTTCACAAGATTTCTCATATTGCCTTCTTAGCTCAGGAATAATGCTCACTGAAATCTGGGATTAATTTGTTAGCTTAATACAGAAGACGAAGGTGTTATTACCACAGAGACTTGATCCTAAACCTAGCGGTGCCGTGCAATTTGAGCTTCTTGACCTCCCTTTGCATCAGCGCCTTGCAGAACAGCAAAAGCAGGAGAGCTGAAAACACGGTAATTAGATCAGGTTCAAACTGTGCTGTTTGAATATATGATTTTCACAAGGCATCAATCTGCATGTACTTTGCAAAAATATATCATGCTCAGCTTTTGTTGGCCAGCATTTCTACACCGGGATAGGCTCCAAAATTAGAATGGGCTTTCCTTCTACCTTGTTTCGAACAGCTTTTCTTTTTCTTGATGGTTTTCCCTTAAGGGATTAATATCCAGCTCGTGTACAAGACCTCATCAATGGTTGCAAGGGAAAGGAAGAAAGTAAATACCAAATTAACCAAGTGCACTGATATTTTATCAGTGTTAAGTAAGACATCAAAGTAACACTTTATAGACGGTGGTTTGGCAAAGCTGACAGTACTCTGGGGAATCACACGGAGTCAAGGGAAAGTCTAATGAATTCTTTTTTCCTGAGCTAATCCCCTGAAGTTAAATCTATTATTTTCCTGGAAAAAAAACCCCACCTAAATCAACTTAGAAGCTTAGATGATTTTTAGGCCCCACAGGTTACAACTGGGTCAGGATTTCCACACAGTTTCCACACTAAAGATTTTCACCTAAGCTCATCTTTACCTACATATAAAAATTATTCTTACTAGCTCTTCTATCACTTGGTGTATTGGGCTGAGGACCGCAGTGTGTTCGACGGTGTACCTGGTAAATCCATCTGAGCTGAGATAAATCCTCGCCTTGTAAAACCGGGGTTGGGCTGCTGAGGGTCAGGAGGAAAGGTGCTTGGAGACGGCTCACACTGCTGTCCTGTTTACACACTCTGCTTTGGATTTGGCAGCTACCGATCCTGACATTTGTTCTTTCCGAAAAACAAGCAGGCACAGCGGGAAGAGCTGAACACTTCTCGGGGACAGCAAGCGGGGAGCACTTCATGGCAACACCGCTGAGCACAGCCTGACAGAAGCTGCGCTTAAAAATGCTACAGTGCCACATCCAAGCCAGACACATTTAGTTATTCACAAGGATTGCCAAAAATGAACTTAATGGTAATATCTCACCCCCTTGCAGATGGAGACAGCTTCTTTGGACAGGGATTTTGGATAGGAAACATTATGCTCCATTATGGACTGGAAAAGTTCGTCTTCATCTTCTCCATCAAATGGAGGCTGTTGAGAATAAATCACAGGTAAGTACCTCCTGACCCAGAAGCCAGTGTTCATCAGTCTCAGGTAGAAATTGAGGAGGAAATTTCATTTCTGCCCCCAGCATGGCACTCAGGCCAAGGAAATGTGTGCAGGATTATCTTTGTGATCATCTTTAATCAGCTTTTAGAGCTACTGTGCACCAGACAGCCAAAACACTTTAAAGGGTGAAGTTCGGAGACTGCAACTTCCCATTACCTTGTATTAAGATATATCCATTCCTCACTTGATCCCAGTTAAACTCCAGTTTGTTTTTTGAGATGTGGCTGTAGACTCTGCTTCTGTGCAGACTGTACCACAAGTACGGGCTGCATTTTATTATTAAATATGGGTGATCAGCAAAGTGCTCGTGGGTGAGTCCCCAGGAGCCGGCACCGTGCAAAGCTCAAGTAATGGTAAAGCTCATGTTCTCAAAAGCATTCAAGATGCCTAACAGTTGCAATGCAGACTGTAAATGTTAACAACTGCAATTGCTACGCTTCAAAAACTTCTAAAATGTTGACAGTAATTTAGCAGAGAAACAATTACAAGGCATTTGTTAAAAATGTACATTTTAAGCTCAGGAAATGCATGCCTTTAGCTAACGCTCACTGAAAGCCAATCGCACAAATCTTTTGGAACTCGGGACTAATAGAATTGCTTAGAGTTGGTAGTTATCTGCCATTGACAGTGTTGCTTTCTCCGTGAGCGGCTCGGAGAGCAGCGTGTCATTAGCTCTGCAGAATAAGGGGTCTGAAACTGAGCATATTTCAAGTGGCGAGACCCACACTTTACCCCTAGGACATACAGTACAAAAACCGTATTCTTGTGACTGAACTGCAATACAGAGCATACACACACTCTTTATTATGTCTCCCTGTGGTTTCAAACCACTAAATGATATTTCTTCCATGTGCCGTGCATTTTCCTGCTCAAGTGCCTCCCATTCCATTTTGAAGACGGCTATTTATAACATTATTACAGCACAAAGGAGCCGTATTCAAAGGCGGTGTTTGATTATGTGGGTGCAATACAAAGAGCTTAAAGCCTAAATACATTCTCAGTGGAGTCACTCAGGAGGACAAGGAGATAATACCAGTATGAAAGGCCCCAGCCCTGTCCCATAAGGGTCCAACCTTTGGGGTGCCCGCACACAGAGAAGTCACAGCGAACTGGGGGCGACTCTTACCTGCCCAGCCAACATCTCATAGAGCAGCACTCCGTACGCCCACCAGTCCACAGACTTCCCATAGGGCTGGTAAGCAATAATCTGTACAATCGCAAAACAAAGAAAAAGAAAACACACATTAAAAAGCCCTATGTTAACCAGCACCCAGTCTTGTGATATATCAGATAAACAGTGATGTGCAGAGATGAATGTATTTCCTTGAAAAAGCCCAGAAAGCCGGCCCTGTAATCCTCACTCCAGCTACTCATCGGTTTCAGTGGGAGTTGAACCGTTTGGCAAATGTTGGTCCCATGTCTTTTGTTTCTCTGCTATCGGGGGAAATGAGGCTCTTGGGAGACCCTGGGATGTGTGTGAGAAGGCAAAGGAGGACGCCCAGCACCACGAGGTGGGAGACAAGGCAAGCATGTTATTCATCCATTTGTGTCAAAGCCTGAAATCATGAAATTCACTTAACTTACAGATTATCAATAATTAAACCTTTCTTTTCAACATTTATACTTTTGTTCTGCTGTAAAAGGAATCAAAATTTAAGAGAGCAAAACCCTGAAATGTTCAGTTCCATCTTCCCAAGTTGCAGGATACTTCATACTCTTAGTATGAAGCTAGATACCATCTCCACCGAAAAGAAAGGGGTTTCTGCTCTTCGGCCTAATGGAAATTTCAAGTATTTTGGGTTCACATCTGATGCACAGAAGCACAAATTGAGTTCTGACATGAGAACCCGCAAGTGCCACCCGCATGCAGTTCCCCTAGTGCATCTTTTTCTTTAATTGAGGCCTCTTCAGAGACCGGTGTTAATTTATTTAAGAGATGCATCTGTGCATGCTCTGGAGGGGTTCTGAGGTGGAGAACTTCTCTTGGATCTCCTTCTAAATAACTGTGACGGATCCTGTGAGTCGTGAAGGGACGTGGAACCTGGTCCACTCGCTCCAGGGACAGCATCAGCCCCCACTGCTCCACCACTGCAGTCGTTGCTCCAGATGGGCTTGCGTTCATTCTCCTGTTTGCACGCGTTTCTGTTCTTTGTGAAACAAATTGCTAAGACAAGTACACATCACATATCATAGATTTTTTTTTAGCTTTCTGAAAGGGGACTCAAATTGGTAAGTTTTGGAGTTTCTCAGGGAAAAAAAATGAGTCATCGGTTCAATAAAGCAGGACTGCTAAGTAAAATTATAGTCTCTATGTGAATATGGTTCTCACTGAGATAACAGCAGCACATGAATTAAAAATCACTGCAATGCTTCTAAGCAATGGATTTCAAAATCAATTGCACTTCGAAATATATGACACATCCAGAGGTAATAACAAGATTCTCAGCTGTAAGGTCCTACATAAAGGCAATCTTTATTAGGTATCTTCTAGCAGTAATATGGGATTGAAAATATATATTTGGGACATTATTTTATACTGTAGTAGCTGACGTACTTGGTTGCTCTCCCTTTTGTTTCTATCACAAGTTCCCGAAGGTCCACTGGAATCAATGGGGCTTCTTCAGAGAACAAACACTTTCAAACTTTTATTTAGAAAAACCACTGGACTTTAAACACAGAAAACGGTGAAACATTTCATCCTCAACCCCTCTCTGACAATCTCTCCTTGCCCGACGGAAGAAAGCATCGTATCAGAAAAAAAAACCAACAGTATTTTTCAGAAGGTCATTAATTTGTAGGGGCAGAACATGTTTTGGTAGGAAGAATTTATTTCAGTTAGCAAATAAGAAGAAGATGCATCCACAGCACTGAGAAAGCAGATGCTGCTGCACCCCCCTGGCACTGAGGTCTGTCCAGGAGGCCACAGACTATTTCTCCTCCTACTGTGAAAGAGTTTTATGGGATTATTGAGGAGAGGAAAGATTTTAAATACGGCAATGCAATGTCATAAAATGAAAGATGTAACAAAGCACAGACTCAATGACGCTGTTTGTTTATCCAGCAAGAGGTGACTCAAGATTGGGTTGTTCTCTAAATAGCATTCTCATCAGCAAATGTAATTTGCCCCAATTAAATCTGCCTTTGTGAGAGAACAGCAAACAGAATCATCAAGAGAGACAGAATTAACATGAGAAAAAGCTCCTACGTTTAACTTAACATATGGTCAGCGTCACTAAAATTTTTGTCCTGTTTGACGCCACATGTCAACAAGAGCAGAAGCATCTGCTGGGCAGAGCAGGGTCCCCTCTGAGCTTCCCAACCAGTTGTGTGATGGGAATGGGACTGGGGAAGTATGGACACCAAGCTCCATCAGGACTGGAGACGTCCCACTGCAGAAAAGTCCCACTGCAAATGCAACGAAAACATTGAATGCACTGCAACCTAGGAAAAGGTGGTGCCGTCAATGTCTGCTGCTGTGCACCGGGAGGTTTTTCCTTTAATCCTAACTAGATACACTCAGTCTCAATACCCAACTTACTCCTGGTAAGGATGTGATACAAGTGGAACACAGAAAAGCAATCTGCCGTGTTCATTCATCAACCTGCGTGTCGCGCACGCAAACAGCGGTTACACTCATAATATTGGGAGCTATTCAAAGCGTTAATTGGAAAATGTAAACGCGAGGAAGAACGCTCACTTCAAGGAAGGAATTACATGTGGGAGGAAGCAGATGAGTTTTCAATATACAGTCAAACACACTTGGGTACAGTCAGCAAGTCCTAAATGTCGTATTTTCAGTAGTTCCCTCCTCTTCATTCAGAAATCATCATGTTTTACCCACCAGCTGCCGCACTGCGAGCTGTCATTGCCTGCCCTGAGCAGCTGCCTAACCGATCCTACCAGCAGGTACGCATTTGGTATATTTTAGAATACAGAAAGGTTTATTGGTGTGAGCTCCTGTCTCACCACAGTGTGCAGAGCAGACCCACAGAGCCGTGAGGTTCTTCATGGACCCAGAAACCGAGATCTCCTCCTCCTCCAGCTACAATCTCTGCCTTCCACTGGCCAGGGAGGAGCAGAAAGCTCCTAAAACCCTTCCCTTCCCCTTCTCTTCCATCATTAATTTAAATTACTCTCTTTTTCACCTCTTTTTCCATTTCAAATGTCCCATTTTACCTATCTATTACCGTGTTTTAAGAGCTCTTCATTTTCAGGTCCCGTGGATTTGAGAGCTCAGGAAGACCTCACATGGAATTTCTCTCACCAAGCCAAATTGGCAGAGGAATGTTGAATTTTCTTTTCCTTTTTGTTCTTTTACTTCTTTTCCTCCCAGGAAGGCACAGTTAACAGCACCACACAGAGATTAATACCAGAAATTCGTAGGAAAGTTTAGATCACTGCAACTTGCAGCCGGTAGCCAGTGGGATAAAAAGATTATATCCCGGAGGCAAGAGAGACAGTGGATTGTGAACATATCTTCTGTCTACTGTAAAAGTTAAAACTTAGTTATTAGAAGAAATAAATATTACCAGCACAAGAAAGTCTTACTTATTAGCCTCCCACAATCTCAGCAAACGCAAGGTTAGAACTTGAAGTTTCGAGGCTGTTAGAGGAGGAGATGGGAAACACGAGTTTCTAATTTAAATCCTTCTGAAATTCAGCATCAGCTCTGGCTGCTGCGGGGATGCTGGTGGGGGGCACATCCAGCCCCTTCTGCCTCTCTTGAGCAGTCAAGGAAATACAAATTATTTGATTTCATGGCTATTCTACCACTCTGACCATACAGATTTAAGTTCAGCACATCAATATATAGTCTTTACTGCCTGACAGAAGTGGTCAATCTACCAGTTTAACCTCTACGTGTTCCTCAATCGCATAGGATTAAACAATGAATATTTATTCCAGTGTGTTATACACCTAAGTAATAACAAATGATAACTTCCCCGGTCACTAGGAGAGCATTATTTTACAGTACACCAAATACTGATGCAAAGAGCTAATTCTCCATGTTTGAGTGGCACATGCTCCCAGGACTACTCTGCTCTAGATACCTTCAGCAGGTTATTTAGATTTAGCTCATCCCCCTCCACCCGTCAGGGAACGGTACCGTGCAAATGCATCCTCATTATCATCTATTATACATTTTAGGCCACGGTTACACGCTGAAATGTTCCTGCAAGCAAAACACGAACCTCACTTTGAAGTTTACCACAGACCTAGTTAGCAATTTGTCAGTCACAATAATGCCTTCAGAAACCAAAGAAAATCAGGCAACTTAAAAAAATAGAGAATAGAAAGACCAATATTCTCCCAGTTACTGAATGTTTTGGTAAAAGGTTAATTATATGAAATTTCCAAATAAAGCAAAATAAATAATCCCATCACTGACCCACACTGAGCGTTTTGGCAATGACAGCACGTTCTCCGGTATTAACTGGCACAAGACTTGCCACAGAAAGGACACTTTTTAGTTTGTAATGTTGGCTTCCTTTATGTTTTGACAGGAGCGACTGAAATACTGCTCTGGCTGTTCCCATATCCCGCTGCAAGCAGCAGCCATTTGTGAAAAAACCAAGGTTTTATAATACACAATATTTCACTCTGAAAAGCATGAATTAGGAACTGGTAAGAAACAACCTATTTTTCATTCCAGTTTCACGGAGATGACAAAATTCACCTTAGACACTAATTTACTTGTCCGTGTGTAAATCTCCCATATTCCAACAAACACTCATTTACAGCCAGAAATGTTCCAGCCAGAGCTGCCTCTTGCCCAGCACTCAGTGAAAAACTGAGTCTCTTGGATCAGGATTCAGGTCTTGTATTGAATCTGCAGCCAAACAAATCAAGACACTTGAAAGCTCAATATGCACAAATACCAGATTTTAATATTCATATATTTGAATCCTTTCCAAATCACCACATGTGCTTGTTTTCAGTGTTTTATACCTAAACCACTGAAATACAAATCATAGCCAGACTAAAAATCTTAAGCCTAAGCTCGCGTTTATCACGGCGCTTTAAAATAAAACTGTGTTCCTCGTGATCAAATGTTCATTTTGGACAGGTTGGTGTCTGAATGTGATTTTCAGCGGCTTGAACGCAGCGCAGGTATCGCCAAATCACAGAAAACTGAAGGCAAATGATGGATTTATTATGTCTACTCCATTCAAGCCCTGATCTGAGAGCTCAGTTGAGGTTTTTGGTGACTGGACCCTTACAGGGATCGACTGCGGGAGCTCATGAGCTTCCCAGGTCCCTTCCAACCCAAACTGTCCTGAGACTCTGCACCGTCTGAAAGACACGGACTGGAAGAAACCACAGTAGTTTTCCAGGGAAAACCTTCAACACCTCATGAGTCCCTTCCCAAAAATCAATGAGTGGTTTGTGGTTTCCTCAAAATGGCAAATAATCCTTTAAATATATGTATTTTGGCAGCTGCGTGAACCCGTGGAGAAATCCATTAAAGAAGCTACGTTTGCTCCCAGTAAAATGTTTGTTGACTTCGGCAACAACCATGGAGCCTCTATGACTTCAAAAATCAAAGCACAAAGTTCAATATAACAACATCTCCAGGTTACAAATTCAAAATCACAACGTCGTGATCGCACTTTTTTAGCTTTTTGCTAGTGTGAACAAAACCTGAAGCGCTGATCTTGTCAAGTTAGGTTTTCAATCAACTAGGTGTTTTTTAAAAATGGTGAAGCCTTATTGATAATATTGTATTAATTCACAAAGTTATTCAATACAGCTGCAGGAGTATAAGTGGTAGCATCCATGGTACAATCCAGGGTTACAGCTCAGTGGTGTAAAATGTATATCGGGACAATTTGCATTTGAGAGGCTAAAAGGTTCTTGAAATGGCCAATATTTACCTCTGGTGCAATGTAGTCCGGAGTGCCACAGAAGGTCCTGGTTGTGACGCCGTTCAACATATGTTCTTTGCACATTCCAAAGTCGGCAATTTTAATGTGTCCTTCTGAATCCAACATCACATTATCTAATTTCAGATCTCTACGAGGAATCACAGCGATTTAATGTTAACATTTAGGATCAACCATGGCCAATTTACCCACTTGAGTCTGGGTGAGGAACACGCGTAGGAATTTGGGGGGCGGAGGGGGCAGGGGTGCACACACAGTGTATGAGGGACCTTCTGTGGGTTTTAATATAGTTCAGGAATTACTTACGTGAGATTCTACTCACCTATAAACGATCCCTTTGTTATGGAGAAAGAATAACCCAATAGAGATCTCCGCTGCATAGAATCTGTATGAAAAAAACCAGTGATTCCTTATTGCCTCATGATTCCCTTCTGACAAAACCTTTTAGAAATGCATCATGGTAAAGCATGATAATATTACAGCATATAAAGGATATAATGCATAGTTTGTATATATATATTGAAGTATAAAAATATATATTACAGGCAGCTGACACCTTTATTTCAATTCGACTTTGACAGACATTTTCAAGTATTTGATGGTAAAATAATGCAGAATTTTTTTAGAAACTGAAAATGTCCCCCAGGACCACACGAACGATGCTGCTGGAGCGCAGCATTTCACTGGAGCACAGCATTTCACAGCATTTCACTGCAGGCCTGACTGCCTGCAAAGGTCACTCTCTAATCACGTATCAACGCTCAATTTACGCTGCAATTCACACGGCACGAAACAATTTGCAGAAATAGTATTCCTTTATACAGGCTGTTAATGGATTAATTACATAAACCTAATTTAAATGATTACCATATAAAATGTAATTGCTGAATGTGGTTAAAGAATATATAACATTGATGGATGTTTGAAGGCAGTTGCTGTGGAACTATGCAAATGATATGCAGGAGGATAATTTAAAGATGAGATTAATTTTGAGGGTAGTTCTGAAACACTTCTCAGAGGTGTTTGCGAACGCCTGTGCTGGAAGATGCTCCACAGGCGTGAGCTGTCACAACGCACCCTAAATTGCAACGGGTGTTGGCAAGTGACTTGAGCTGGGAGTCAAGGACGATCCGACACCATCCCGTTTTTATTTAGAGAGTTGTCGAAACTTTGGTCCATATCTCCAATACTTACATTAAGAAGGCCTTTCATTTAAACAAGCCCTGATTACTTAAGTCAAAACGAGAAATTATTTTAGCTGGATTCTTAAAACAGTTGGTCATAGTCGATTTTAAAGTTTCGTTGGTAAATGATTTACGGAACACTAATAATTGATGATGAGATGATGTAAGCATGACTAAAGTGGTATTGATGGACCTATTTACATTTTAATATGCTACAGATCATTATCGGTAGCTTCCTGATATGCCAGATAAACAATTACCTAAAAGGGATCATGTAATAAACAACTTCTAACCATTTATTAACTCACCACTAATGAAACTCCTACAAAAAAGTAGCATCACAGAACTTCTTATAAGCTACACATTGAATTTATCTTGTGTATACTATCATTTATATTGCCACGCTCAGTCTGTTTGTATTGCCTTTCCTTATAATACTAATTCAGACTGAAATGTTCTACTCACTTTTTTATGTTCGCTTTTAAAACCAACACCAGAATACCAAGTAACGTCTTTAATTTCCTGTTGCCTAGTTTAAATTCTTGTCACTTTTAAAGTAGGCATTGCATGCCTTTGTTCTTGCTGTAGTTTTGAATACAAAGGCACAGCTACCTTTGGTCCGTGTGTGCAAACAACATTTGTTAGCATAACCTTCAGCTTTTTGGCCTTAGAGCACAGTAAAAAAAGGTCAGCTTAGATTTCACACTGAATCTGGGAAGAAGAAGAAACCTAAGCTTCTTACAGGGTAAAATTAAGGTGATGACATGATTTAAATATATAAACGTGAACACTCACACTGCTTGTGGCTCCTTAAATTTTCCTACTTGCTGAATGTGATACATGAGATCACCCCCATTCACATACTCCATAACAAAATAGAGACGGTCCTAGGATAAAGTATTAAAGATGCACATGAACACATTAGAGAAAATATTAGATACGCACTGATCAGCAAAAGAGTCACTAGCATGTTATTATAAAGTTTTTAAGATTATCAGGCCTGGTTGCACATTCTGGCAAAACGGATAGATGAGGAAATGGAATGTTCTGTAAAACCTGCAGGAGTAAGTGACTGATGAGATCTGTCCAGACCGGCCAGTTTTAGTGAAGTGGTTTTATTTATTATTTGTCTACAATGGTTCCCATAATTATTCACATACAGTTCTGTCTGGAAAATCTCTCTCTAAAAGTCCATGTAGAAAAAAGAAATTAAAGATGGTTGGAAATTCTTGCTTTGAAGATACTTCTAATCCTCCCTAATACATTTTCCTTTGGAAGATGGGAGATATTATTTTGATTATTAAAAAGAGGCAAGAAGAAAAGTAGTTGTACTGTTTACAAAAATATCTGGAAACTTTACAAGTGACACTAAATTAATTGCTTGTAGGTGCGTATTTCAGCCAGAGGAAGATGGTGATAAGGTATTTGGGCGGGAGATTTTTCTTGGACACTGAGGACTTTTAAAGGCCGTATCCAGGTACCTCTAATCAAGCACGACCATAAAACATTTGAGTGCACTTAAGTAATATTTTCCCACTCAGTGACTTTCAGACAATAAGACTTAAAACAGTAGGTATGACCGCCCAGTTTACAGCCAACTGAAACCTAGGTTTAATATTTGAAATACAAAGGATAATTGCACTCAGTATCTCTTGGCCATTTTCTACGTGCAGAAACTATGATATATAGGTTGGATGATAATAAATGCTACTGGACTGACAAAATCCATGATCACATAGTACGCAAAACATGAGGGTTGACGAGAAAGACGCAGCTCACGTACAACTGTCTGGAAACAAGAGTGAAGCTGTGTCAGGAACGGTGGTTTATCTTGCAACGCCAGGACTCGTTTTTCCACCATGGTACATTCGACATCGTCGTCCTGAATCACCACGTCTTTTTTCAGTATTTTGATTGCATAGAGCTCCTCTGTCCCCTTCCTATCTGCCAGCATCACCTGCACAAACAGAAACCACCGGGTGAAAACCCTCACCATGGCCAAGGAGAGAAGGTGACTTATCTACCTGATGATTGTATAGCTGGCAATCCCGCCTTCCCTTTTATTGGTCTAGACTAACTCGATCAAAACCCCAAAAATATCAGTATTACTCACTCGTTGCAAAGAGCTGCACCAGTCGTTTCAGACAAAGCCTGTGCCGAAACCCGCTGGTTAATCACAGGCACATTGCCAACAGGCTGAGAAAATGTTAAGTCCCATATGGTTTCTTCAGTAAAGGGCACTTTATCATATAAGTGGTTGTTCAAACAGACAGAAAAATAGCAGTCCTTTCTTTCAGCTAACAGATTTCATACATATATATATATACACACACTATTCCTGTTTTTTCCCCATAACAGCCTTATCAATGTTGGTGACTTACAGAACCGACAGAGTGACCCGGTTGTAAAGCCAGAAAAGTAGCCTTAATTTCCTTGAAATGGCTGAGAAGTGGGGAATCTGGAAGTCAGCAACTGTTTCTTACATCCTGCCCAACAACCTGAGCTTTTTGGTTTGTTTCGTTAGTTTTGTTTTCAAGCAAACCGTCCAATCATGACTGAAGCCTTCTCGTCCTTAGGGAACCATCCTATTCCATGTTAAGAAAGCCTCCCTTGAAAATGCACATCCTTTTGCTCCTTAGAGAATTCTTCATCCATTCTTCCTCAATAAAAAAATAGAAGAATAAAGAGTGCGAGGGGAACAGTAACGCAGAATCCCTACCTTTCCGAAGCTCCCCTTTCCAAGAACCATGAGAAAGTTGAAATCTGTCAGCTTCACCCTGTCCAGGTTGTTGGACGGCACGCTTGAGCTCTTGTCTTCTGTTGGAGTAATGACTTTGTTACCAGCTGGCCCAAGTTTGGCTTTCTGAAGAACACACACACACATACACACACAAAAACAGGAAAGTAAGAAGAGGAGCCCGTTTTCTCGGCCGGATGGGTGACGGTCAGGACTGGAGGCGACCAGATGTGAGGCGGCATTCCCAGGAGAGAGGCTGCGCAACAACATCTGCACAGACACAACTCCAAAGACTCGTTCCAACAACGCTTTTGACATCATTGAGCGAATTAAAGTGGGAAACTGTGTTCAGGTATAACCAGATGAAAGCAGATATCTGGTTAGAAGAGCAAAACCAAAGCAAAAAACAAAGCCAAAGCAACAACAACAAAAAATCACTTATTTCCATGCCAAAAGCAGGCTTATCTCCTGTTTTTGTTTCGAAATACAATAAATGCTTTTCAAAAATATCATGCTATAAACTACCCAGGGTGTTTTAGGATATCAACAGTCTCTTCAATACATTCTCTTTTAAAACTGAATTCTTAAAGGCATTTCATAGCAAGAGTTCGTAAATCTCTGACATGCATTAAGAAAAATAACCCACACCAGAAAAACCACCACAACACATGAGAATTAATGCAAATGAACAAGGCCACTTGCAAACTAGCGACACAATCAACTTTGATTTTCCATCAAGTGTTGATCTGGAAATATCACATACAAGGGCTCTGCCTTGGCAAGACGGGCTGGTTTGCAGAAGGTTGCAACAGTCTCAGTATTTCACACCACGCACCACAGAATTGCTCAAATATTGCATTTCAAATCTCTAATTTAATAGAAAAAAGTAAGACTCACCGAAAGATAATGCGGGCTACAATCTAACATCCCTCTTTTGCTCAAAATAATCCCATACACCAGCAGAAGCAAAGCCAAGAGGGTTTAATGATACTTTGGGATTTAAGTGCTTTCCCTCATTTACCTAATGTGTTTTTCTGGTGAATAACCTCTCTATGGTTAATTTACTTCATGCCATTGACATATGCTTGACATTTAACAATAACTAATCTTCTCACTGCACCACAAATGGACAGTATTTACATATTATCACTGTTTTGCAGATAAAATTACAGCGTTTAAAGTTCATTCAAAGCCACACAATCAATCGCCTTACAAGCCCGGCCTGGCATATACGTTTGGCAGCCTTGCTGGAAACCGGACAACGCAAACTTTTCCTCTCTCCAGACATGTTTAAAATGTAAGATTAAAAGGGATGTGTTGATTCACAGACTCCGGCCCTGTACGAGCACAGGTTGTAATGCTGAGTAAACCTCTGATAAAATAACCACGTCACTTGAAAAGCACATTCAGATTGGATGACTCTTCCTGCAGTTTAATACATGCAGAAGGTTTCCACCCTGATGCAGGGATAGGAATTTTGTCAGCTCTGATTTCTTTAAAAAAAATCATTATTTTTAAATTGTAATACAGCTTAAACCGTGGAATTTCTTCCACCACTACCAGTACTTGCGGGCATGAAAGCAGCGCTTGGAGAGGCTCATCTGGACCATGCGTTGTGCGAAGGTTTAGGAAAAGCCGGTCCTGGGCACCAGCCTAAGTCCCTGATTGTGCAAAGGGAAGATGGTCCCTGAGCAGCCCCGGCTGGGACACATCCAGTGTCTGCGATGGAGCTTTGGTCTGGCACAAAGCTCCTTTTAAAGACCACAATGGAAGACCGAGCCATAAGCCAAAGAAGTAAAAAGGTTATTCTAAAAACCTTTATTTGTACAAGATGAAGAAATGGTTTTAAGGAACAGCTTCGCTGGCCGTGTCTTTGAGATTCCTCCACACGTGGGATCTCTTGTGCTACAAGAAGAGATTTCAACATCCGCCTTTTCACCAAGGAAGGGAGATCCAAATCAGGCACTGAGTGGAAAATCCTGGCTTTATTTCTGGTATTTCAAACCCACTGGGTAGGTTGTCAGCAGTCTATTTGAAGTCACAAATCAGCTTGTGTTCGAGTCAGTTTGTTTCTTCGGGTCTGAACCCCGGTTTGGGCAGGGAGCACTTT
Organism: Patagioenas fasciata; assembly: GCF_037038585.1. Classification (NCBI taxonomy): domain Eukaryota; kingdom Metazoa; phylum Chordata; class Aves; order Columbiformes; family Columbidae; genus Patagioenas; species Patagioenas fasciata. The sequence goes on along the minus strand of NC_092537.1, from coordinate 3,006,394 downwards.
CTGCAGCGCTGCCATCCCAGACTCGAGCTGAACAGCACTTTTTACAGCAAAAAACCCCCAAACGAGCCGCAGATCCACCGGCAGGTCCCAGTGCTGAAGGCACCGCGCTCGCTCGATCAAACTTGAGACAAAACTGTCAGGATCTGCAGGCGGCACCTTAAAATAATATTAGAGAAGCCAGCCAAGGCCTCTGCGCCGCTCGGATTCAGTGAGCTACAGAGCCGTGCTGCTCTGCTTCCCTCTTTCATCCGCTTCAATAGACATCGCTCTCAATTTGATAATTCCCTTTTCTCCATTCGGTCAGGTGGGCGCTGCGTTCATTTTCGATCTACATTCAGACTGCTTCGCTTAATACCTTCGATAAAAACACGACATTGTTACAACAAAGCCAGCTTGCAGCAAGCAAACCCGGCAAACAGTTATGTTAAGGATAAATTAGTCTGCGCTGGCAGCAGAAAAGTTAATGTGAGAAGAAACCAAGACATGCACATCGCCTTACTGCCTCTGGTTTGGACGCACCTTATCTCGGCCAGTTCTTTTACCCTGAAACCAACAGGTGAGACGCGTTTTGGTTATTCAGCCCAAACGCACTTGTCCATAGAGTCTTACAGAAACTGCAGCGCGTTACACTGGAGACTCCTTGGAATGTGGTGCTTTTTGGAAGAGATATCTCAGGTCTTACGGTAAAAATGATTTCAATTTATTTTCAATCTAAGTGTAACAATTGTTATTTTAATTAGATACAAAGAAAGAGAGCATTCTCCAAAACCTAATGATATGCGTGCGGCAAAGAAGAAAAATAAGCGATTAGTGTATGGTAATCCATCACTGAACTCAATTTTCCATCACTGCAAATGTTCTTATTGAGTCTTCAAAACTTTCTGTTGTTTCTTTTTTTTTCCTGTGAAAACAATCTAATAGGACAAAACAATAAATCTGAACATCGGTGTTTCTGCCTTCTAGGTATTAACTATAGTTCAGAAATTTCAGAATTATAGAGCGAAAAGACCGAATTGGTCGTTTTTCCCACCAGCCAATAAATAAAATTTGCAAAGAATAAAAAAAAAAAAAAATCTACACAATTCACATTCCTACCCGCAGTCTCTTTAGGTCGTTATGTTGGTGCTTTAACAACTTGTATTGCTCATTTTCCTTAATTCTCCTCCGCTGCTGTTTGCAGCATTCACCTCAGCACATCGGGTGTTCCCGGAGGGAAAACGAATCGTGGGTTCCAAAACCACCCAAACTTGCTGCCAGCTCTGAGCACAGAGGGCAGGACCCCCATCCTTGCCCAGGAATAAGTATTCAAGCCAAAAAAAGGCCCCGTGATGTGCGGTTCAGTAGAGGATGCATTTCTGTGTTGTCAAGGCAACTTGCTCTCAGCAAGCTCAGCCGCCCAGCGGGTTGATCTGCTGGGAACGCGTTTTCAACAGGAGAACCTGATAAATGGAAAAATATTTAACAACAAGGCTGAATTCCCAGCGCACGTGGGGAGGTATATACCCCGCAGCACACGCTCCGCTGGGGAACACAGGGTTAGCTCCATGTTTCACCCATTACTGGTTCCACCGAGAGCTCTGTCCCCCTCCAGACCCACAGCTCCGCTCCCCATCACCCACCAGCATCCCCTCCCCAGGTCCCAACCATGCAGTGACATTAATCGAGTGAATGATGAACACAGCAGCGCTTGCTTCAGTCCGCAGTGCAAAACCCCACAGTTCAGATTGCACGAGGGCCAGCAGTCCAAGGACTGACTGAACAGGCTTTATCTTGGATCCCAAGACTCTCTTGAGGTCCATGGAGCAGGAACGTCCTCTTGCCACGATTCGATCCCTCTGCAAATATCTAACTAACAAAATCCCTGCTGCTCACACCACAACAGCTTCTCACCAGCTCTCTGCTAGACCCCAACGTGCTCTTCAAATGTCACCAGGCGGTGGAACAAGCCACCTCACGCTAACCTGCCTTGTTCTTAATGTGTCTGTTCCTAATTCTGAAGTTAACCCAGAGCCACAGCTGACAAACCGTAGATGTCACTGGCAGGACAGACAAAACTCACACTAAGGATGCAAAAAGGAGCAACTGAAATAACTCAGCCGAGTCTCGAGGAAGGACGAAAAGCCTATGCAGGTTTCCAGTCATGAAAGCTCAGTGGGGACTCTGATCAACAGGTCGAGCCATTAGCAAGCCTTTAATAAAGTAAATAAATCGAAGAAATTCCAAGTCAAAATCTGGAGGTAACAACCTCCCATGTGCTGAAATGTTCTCCATCATCGTGGCAGCTTGTTCCTTACATTATTGCGTTTCCAATTCCATGCAATTATAGATGCTATGAAGGGCTATCAATTTCCTAGTTCATACAACTTCATTGTTAGGATGCTGAGAATCTGAAATGAGAAGAGTCCATTTCTAAGCTCCAGCAACACCTAATACTCCACCAGACTGAGTTTTAAGCTTAATATCATAACCTAATGCAAGCTCATAATTCATTAGCTGAGAGTTTTGTAGTCATGGAAACAACACAGCAAAGAGAAAGTTCGAGCCTGGGCTGTGGATGATTTGGGGACAGCACCAGCGTCACCTCTTGGTCCCACCTGAGCTCGTGCTGCTCCTGGTCAGAGGAGAGAAGGAACGTCCTTGGCCATTTTACCTGTTTCCCTACAAAACACGTGCTGAGCAATCTGGGGAGACACTTTCGCATTAAATTTCCTGTGAAACAGAATAAAAGACACAGCTCTTGTGCTTCTGACCTTGGCTGAACAAAGAGAAGGCAACCCATTCTTACTGTGCACTCTCATTCTTGTTTGCTCCTCTCAAGAACAAATAATTAATGAACTAAACCACAGAAATGCATTGCACTAATGAACGTATCCACACATATTTATCCATACAGAAAGCAGCAGACTGAAGGTGCCTACAGGAGACATGGCAAAGCAGCCAGACACCCGGGTACAGGGACAGGCACCGTGGACACCAAGGACTTGTGAAACCGCATTCTAGCAAAGCCTCTTTGCAGCAAGGGCAACACTGAAAGTCTGCAAATAATCCGAAATCTGCACTCAGATTTATTTTCCTGATGGTGACGCCACTACGGTGAGCTACAAGGTAATTAGTAAAACATGCAATATATAAAAATGAAGTAAAATGTGATTTTACTTCGCTAAAATAGTTATTAAAATAGCTAGGAAAAAAATCCTATTCCCATTGCTAATAAAAAGGCACAAAGAGAAATAGGATGTTTTATAACAAGATAAGGGTGATAAAACCCTACCTGGGAGTTAAATATGGACTATTTTATCTCCTTAGTTTTCCCCTCATTTCCTCTCCTCCACCCCTTAAATTAGTGTCATATTTAGCCTTTTGTCTAGTAATAGTAAATTTAGCTAAAGGATTTGCCTGAAAAGGATTCAAAATGCCTTTTTGCAGAAAGCACACAGGGAACCCACTCGGGAACCCACTCCTGAAGCCGCCCACACACCGCGCCGCTTCGCTCATCACATAGGAACGATGACATCACGACCTACGTGAATTAATCTGGGTCACAAATTAAAGAAGAGAAAGCAGTGTGTCCCAAAAAGAATCCTAGACGGTTAGCAAACCCGAGTTATGTTGCCCGACCCCAGTCTGAGCTGTGCATTTGGAACCCAGGCCTCTTGTAACGCCTCGCAGGCTCACAACATTGATGAGATAATTCTTTTATCATCAATGCCAGCTAAAAATCTTGAATAAAGGGCTGTATGAAAAAACGCTGTAATGAATTTTATCAAAATTGCAGTTTAATTTAACAGGTTTGTATATTTTTAAATATACAGATGCAAACGATATGTGTCATTTCATCTCTTTCCGCCTCGGGAGCCATTCCGTGTTCTGCACTGACCCCTTGTGGCTCCTCACTCCGAGGAGAAATCATCTTCTCAAGTTCAACATCACGTTCATTGGATGTTTACTTAGCATCAAGGTAGTGAGAGAACCCAAAAGGTCAATACAAGAGTTTCATATACCGTACAGCATCTCAACAGAGTTGCTTCTTTTGGGGGGTGGGGATGTTATAATCACATTCCTTAATTTTCTTAATTGTTTTTTTTTTTACTGTTTCGTCTTGCTGTAGAGAAGTTAGAACTGTATGAAGCACTTGAATACATGATTTCTAAAAAATCTTCAAATGAAATTTGCGAGGCACAAGATGAAGGTAACCGCATCCCCTAGAAAATGTACACAATGAAGCCAAATGACTGTGAATGATAATAACTTGAAAAGGGATATATTAATATCTATCCTAACACAGGAGTTCTGGGGATGATTGCCCTGGACAACTGTCTGGCTGTGAGCAGCACAATCGAGAGCGGGAAGGGTTCCCCGTTTGGCACTGTCAACATGTTTAATCTGTTTAATAATCCTGCGGCCACCTGAGTCTACTTTGTTTTCTGCCTTTATTGCCAAACCCTGCAACAGCGCAGTGTCTGAGCAGATGAAATGTAATTAAAGAGCCTGCCTAGGAATAATATTCAAGAATCTTTGCAAAAATATCCTGTGACAGTGGTAATAAAAAACCCCTGAAATACACACAATGGCAGAACTGCAAATCCCTAAGTGTCAAAGAAAAGCACTGCTTTTATATATGCTCCTTCATTTTTAATTACGCAAATTACTACTGATTTTCAATAATAAAACCTCCTAAGGTATAGAAATTACTTTTAAGCATAAAACATTTCAATATGGACAAAAAAAATTCTGCTCTAAAATAATCTTTAAAGAGTTCAGTTCTACCTGATCAAAGTGTAAATCCCTGCGATCAAACACAACGGCCAAGAAAAGCTACAAATCCTTGGCATTCTGCATCTGGGTCTTAACGTGCTACGTAATTATTAAACACACACACAGACACACAAAGATGAGGGTATTTTCTGCATGATGGTGTGAAAATGATGTATTTAAATGTATACTTTGCTAAGGGAACAAACGCAGCATAAATGTGTGATCCGTCCCAGTATCTGGTAACTCTCCAAACAAGTATTCACGCTGTTTGACTTTGCTCACAGGTTCTCAAATTTGCTATGATATTATAAAATCATTTTTGTACATTCTGCTGCTTTCTAGCTCTGAAGGGTCACGATACCCTCAGGAACACAGCCTGTCTTCTCCATCGGCTCCTGCTGTCCCCTTCAATCCCAACCCTGGAAACCTGGGGCCAGAAACCTCCCCAGCAGCATCACATAAACTGATTATTTACAACATTATTTCCAAGATTAATGTTTACAGATATCTAAAGGGTGAGTGTCAGGAGGATGGAGCCAGGCTCTTCTCGGTGACAACCAGTGACAGGACAAGGGGTAATGGGTCCAAACTGGAACACAAGAGGTTCCACTTAAATTTGAGAAGAAACTTGTTCCTGGTGAGGGTGTCAGAGCCTGGCCCAGGCTGCCCAGGGAGGTTGTGGAGTCTCCTTCTCTGCAGACATTCAAACCCGCCTGGACACCTTCCTGTGGAACCTCAGCTGGGTGTTCCTGCTCCATGGGGGGATTGCACTGGATGAGCTTTCCAGGGCCCTTCAACCCCTGACATTCTGGGATTCTGTGTGATATGCGATCGCCAGGGGTGATGGGCTCAGGGAACACGGCGTGCGGTGATGCTCTGAGCTCAGCTTAGTGATGCAAACTTGCTGCAATCATTTAGAGAGCAAAGACAAGACAATAAATAGGGAAGCATTTTTTCTCCATGAAATACATGGAATTTTTGAGCGTTGTCTCCACATCAGAACAGAGGGCCAACTTTCTTTGCTGGAATTCACATTTATAATTCACAAGGAATGCGTCTGAGTTTTGCCCAAGCAGCAGCAGCTGCAGGAAACCGTTCCGCTCTTTTTTTGGCTGCAACTCCTATGATGGAAACACAAACCATCCAAGGATTTAACTCAGTTTCTATCAGTGCACTTCAGGGTCTGGATTTTACAACAAAGTGACAAAATTGTGTCAGATATAACTTCATCTTTATCCCAGATGGGGTTTTTCAGGGTAGTTTCTGCTCTGCTTTGAAACACCTTTAAACAGAGAAACTTGGAACTTCACTGCATTAAACAAGTTTCATCAATTAAACCAACACAGGCTTCTATTTTCAAATAAGAAGAGGTGTAAAGGATTGAGGAAGGGTAGTCCTCTTCTGTACAGGCTCTTCTGAGATAAAGACACCAGATAAAGAATCGAAGTTAATAAAAAATAAGTTACTGACACGACAAATGATTACATGACTGCGTTAGGAAATATTTGGCAACGACAAATGGCCTTTTTCTTTGTTTTTTTCTGGTTGAGTATTAAAACATTGGGTAAAAACACGCGTTAATAATACAAGCAACTCTTCACAAATAAAACTTGATTTTTAAATTAAGTATTTTAAGCTTTGAGCTACAGGATGTAAACTCGTCTAGGTCAACTCGAATTGTAAAAATAGTACTGGAAGATGATAACGGCTTCAATAACAATGGCTTAGAGCCTTACAACAGTTTACAACACAAGAGCTTCAAATTTCAACTTAAATTCAACCAGTGTATGAGACTGAAAGTGTGATTTGTGTCTGTAACCTTTGCCCTGAGAAAGCAAGAACATTTGTTAGAGATACATGCACATTAGAAGTTGACATGGGTATGCTCTCAATGCTGGTATGTGTCTTTTATGGCAATAATTCAGTGAGGTGTGAGAGACGTAAAATGGGAAGTAAACAGGTGAATTGGTAAATCGGGTATCACAGCACCTGTGCATATGGGCAATATCTCTTATGATATAGTATACTCCAACTAACATATAGCAATATATGTAGCATATTATATCATAAAACATGCATGGTATAGTATGCAAATTTATCTATTTAAATATACGGTGAACATGAGCATCATTTAACCTGTGGAAGTTATTTAAAGTTCCATGAGTGTCTTTCAAATTAAAGATGCACCATTTTCCATAAGAAAGCGGCATCCATTTAACTAATTCCTTCAAAAGGAAAGGCACGCCGCACCTCCTGAGGCCTGGTGACCCCTTTTGGTGAGTACACTTCTAACCTAAGGAGGACTTTGTGACAAATTAGGGAAGATTCATGCTTCGGTTGATTTTTCTCCATTAGAAAATGCTTAGAAGCCTTAGAAAAAACAAGTGCATCCTTAAAACATGGTGAGAACGAGATTTTATAAACTTCAAACATTGGTAGAAGCGGTTGGGTGAAGAGGAAGGTGCAGGAGAACACCAAGGAGAAAACTACCTTGAAGAAGCTGGGATTGACATGACAGTCCTGGAAGAGACAGGAAAGGAGACACTGCGCCGTTAGTACAGGGCCGGCAGAGCAAAGCGACAACAACGAGCAGCAGAAGTAAATGAATAACGACAGCGCAGCGAGGACACGGAAATGGACACGTCTGCCATGTACAGAAAGTCACGGCGAGGGCTGGGGGCAGCGCGGCACAACGACGGGGACGTCACAAAACCGCCCTGCGCCGTGGGACGGGCTCTGAACAGCACACGCTTCATGCATGAACATTCCTCGTGTCGTTCACCGCTGCGGTGCGTCAAGCTGAATGTATGTACAGATGTATGCGGCCTGGGCTCTTACCAACTACGAGCACTGGAGACTGCTGACAGCCTTGTTTTGAGACAAAACTTTAACCTTTATATAAAGGATACAGAAATCCCTGCTATCAATATTATTTTCTACGCGTACTCTTCACCTTAAATCACAACACACAGACTGAGAAAAGCCCTACAGAAATCACAAGCTGATCAGAACCAGAGATGGATGGCATCTGCTTAAGCAACTTCAAGTTCTCTACTTTCAGATACGGTGAGAGGATGGGAAACTCCAGATATCTGCATATGGGAATTCCCCACGCCAAACTATAGCATAGAACAGATGGAGTCATCTAACAGCATCCCTATAGTGCTGCAAACTATTCTCTAATGATTAAATCTGCACCATTTAAAATTAGGAATGAGTGCCACGGCCAAAAAAAAGGAAGCTCTTCTTTTTATATCTCTATATGCATAATGTGGATTGATGTGCCAGTGATATTCTGGCTGGTCATGGTTTCAGTATAGCTTGGTGTCTCCTTCCTGAAAAGTCAATTTAATCTTTTCTTTTACAAATGGAAGCAGCAGCAACCTTATTTCTCTTTTCCCTGAACTGCCTGAAGTTACAGCTCTTGCTTCAAAATGGGAAAGCGCACTGGTTAGATACAGGTATGGCAGAGAGCATACCTTTTATTTATTAAAAAAAAGAATAAAGTAAATGCAGCGTAACAGCTCTGGGGCAAAAACATCGCCATCCTTCAGAGACTTAAGAGAAATGTCTAAACATTACAAGAATTTACATAGACCTGAAGAGCTTTACTCACAATTTAACAAAATCATGAGCTCCTCTCCAGGTTTTTTGGTTTTTTTTTGAATGGAAGCATCATATTTAATTAGAAAACTCATTGGGTTCTTAAGCTACTGGAACAGTCCCTGGAGCCTTGTGCTACCAGCCCAGCTGTGCAAGTGCAGCACGTTCAGCACATTTACCCACCCTCCAGCTCACAATTGAAACTGCTCCGGGATGCCCTGGCTGTTGATGAAAGGAAAGAAAGAAAATGTCCTTTTGACCTAAAACTGTTGTAAACATCGGAAAAACGCCAGCTTAACGCAGAAAGTACTGTCCTTCCTAATAAAACAGCTGGAAGCTGCTTTAAAAACGAATAGAACTAAAGGGAGTGTTGAAGATCTAATGCAGTACCAGCCGTGAAACAAACGCGATTTACTGATGTTCAGAAAGGGAATGATAAATAAACTAAGGAGGTTTCTTTAGTGTTAGAGGATAACAAGATTGGAAGTCATTGGAAGGCTTTAATTGTGCCTTGAAATCTGTGGACATTTTCAAATACCATCTAACACCAGCCGTACCGCACAGAGGGAGGCCTGGTGGTGTCAGTGAGCATCAGCTCTACATGCAAGGATATACATACAGAGGTAAGCTGCTAGTTCATCAAATCGCGTCTGCACAAGGATTAACACTCAAGTTGGGTCAAACTAAATGCTGTCCTGCATATTGGGGGAGTTTAGTAGCCCATCAGAAACACCTACAGCTCCATCGCTGGAGAGGTTCTCGGTATTTACAGCCGAGCCTGATGGCCAAGCACGACATTGTCCTGTTCTTCTATTTTAAATGGTAAGGCATTTGAAAGGAGATTTGCTTTAAGATCATCATAATAATAGCTATGTTTAGAAGCACTGAGGTGCACCAAAATGTCACCACTTCCAATTCCTAGATACAATATCTACCCTGTTTCCTCTCTCCTCACGTTTCGATCCGTTTAGTCTGCAAAAGGAAACTACAGGTCTGGCTTGGGTGCAGCCTTCATCAGCGACTCCTCTGGCACAAAGCAGCTGTCTAAGTAACTCGTGTGACGATGATAACCTGAGAAGAGCCAAAACAACAGCCTCGGGGTGTCCAGCCCCAGCATCTACAGACCTAGGGATGCCACAAAGCCGGGGGACGTCACTTCTTGGCAGCTAAAAGTCCATCGGGCAAGTGGACAATAACACATAAGAGCTGCTCCTGGATGGTTTACCCAGTACCTGCATCAATCCCAGCGAGGGGAGACTGGAAACGCAGCACAAAACCAGTACGGCCACTTCTCCTACCGGATCCCCCAGCTACACGGGTTTACGGATCTGGCCCACAACGCCAAGTAGTATAACAGATTAAAATGGTACCTGCATTTCCTGACCCTGACTGGTAACTATTTTGTAGAAAGAATACTTATCAGAACAACTATACTTGCTACTTATACTTACTTATCAGCAATTGTTTTATTGTGGAGTGATTTTATTGCTACTCACGCAGTTACATGAAAAGGTACAAAACCAGCGGCCATGAAAAGCCGCTGGCACCGGCTGCGATCTCTAACCAAGCTCAGTTGGAAGCCGGTGGCCATGGCAGCAGATGGGGATGGACGTCCCCAAGGAGGCACCTCCCCAGTGCCACCAGAACGGTCCCACACGGGTCCCCTCGGTGGGGACAGCACCGAAACTAAGGGAACGATTTAGTTCTGCTGAAACCTACATAAAGAGCTACACTTAAAGAAAATAGAACAAAAGCAAATGTCTGACATCTTAAAGAGGATGTACCAGGAGGAGCATTATGTATCTCCCCCACAGATGCCCTAAAATGAGGATTATACGAGCAGTAACCTATTCCCTCGTAACAACTTGCTTAGATGACTTCAATTAGCAAAGCTGCCTGTAGTGACTCGCTCCCATCGCTTAATATACCTTGTACTCGGTAAATGCATCCACATGTAAGGATTATAGCTACTCTGTTCTCTTTTTAATTAAAAAAAGGCATTGATATGGACCGTAACAGCTGCTTTATTTTAATAACATTTTCCATGATGGTGATGGGGAAAGGGGGGGACAGACGGAATAATTAGCCAGCCTACTTTTAAACCAGTATTATCCCATTTTTATCCTAAGGTGATATTTAAGTATCAAGAAGTGCTTTACTAAGCAGCAAATTACAGGAAACAGGCATTGACAAAACCGAAATAACTTCCTACAACAGAAGTTTTAGAATCTGCATATTTCTTTTCACCAAATAAAAAACCAGAACAATGCCCTAAATGGCAAAAAAAATGCTACTGCTCAATCATAGCCAGGTAGGAAAAATACAATAAGGTTGCATTATTTCAATATTCTGCTTTTTGACTAGCAAAATATTGTAACCAGAAAATAAGTGTATAACAAATAGCAGATATTGCAGCTAAAAGATTTGCTCGTTTGGGTCCATGGAGCCACCTGGGACCATTGGGGGTTCCCATGGCAACCTCAGCATGGACAATTATGGAGCAGCTACAATTATCCTGAATACGCCTGTTGAGAGCGGAGTTTTGTTTTGGAGATGGCCACAGATAATGCCATTCCGGAGAGAAAAATCACAACCCAAGGTGAAAATCAGATGAAAAACAGTGACAGATTTTATCCCGCCTCCACTTCCTACAGGAGGGTATTTTTATCTCTAAGTATTAATAATGATGTATCATCTATAAATCACTGAAGGCAGATTTGATCACACCGCTAAATGAGCAGATAATTAATTCGTAAGTTTTAGTGACAGGTGAGATCCAGAAAATACGTAGATTGATTAAACGTTGCATAGAAAACACTGCAGTGCACCTACGCATAATATACCTCAATTTCTATATATCGGACAACTTCATACAGATAATACATAGTATATAAAAAGAAAACTCCTCACGATAAAATCTAAAATTGATTAGCGAAGTCACTGTGTGATTCCATTCATGAAACCACCGTCCTTCTCAATTCTTCTTGCCCAAATTTTAGATGACTAACCACCACATTTAAATATGAAGCCGGGGTTGTTAAAGTGGAGCCAGAAAGACGTGACGGGCTTGTGTAAACAGCTTGAAATCAATGAGAACTTGAGACCAAACCTTAAAGACGTCTGTCGAACTACAGGCACAGGCAGATACTTTAAAAACTCCCATTGATTTCACTGGGAAGCAGCTCCCAAGTGCTTTCTAAACTTTAATCAAAAGGGCAAAGTCACTTTTAAGAACGTCGGACTTCTTTTTTTCCTAAGACTAGAAACTGCTTTCAGAAATTTCACATCTCCTCATTCTCTGATCTTTCATAACCCAAAAATATCCTTATTCTTCCTTAATATTAAGCAATGAGGTTCTCATCCTAAAGTTTCTCTGTTCTCGTGCAGCTTAGGTTGGTGTATCGCTCTTCACTACCACCATTATTCATTTTAAGGATTTGATATTAGTAATGCAATATTTTTGTAGAAATTGCTGTGATTTTGTACTCAAAATTAAATGAGTGTAGCTCGGATATCAATCACACTGTCATATATTGAAAAGTAGAGCTGGCACCACAAACTGGACTTGGTTAGCGAGCACTCTTAAGTTCTCTTTTCCAAAAGCTGATAAATGAGCAGATAGCCCAGTATGACCCCTTGGTCCATCTATATTCTTGATCTTTCTGGCAAATACACTCCCCTGACCTGCAATCCTCTTCCTGTAAGGTTTCAAAGCTCATTTCGGAACAGTGGAAATATTTATTTAGGTGATGTCATTAAATCACAAATAGCAGCATATTTCCCAGTGCTGCTTGCTCCTTAGCATAGGGCACCTAAAATAAAACGACTATGGAAGCCAAGACAGAAATGATACAAAAAATAACGTCAAAGATGATCAGAGTCAGCACCACTTGTGTACCATACCAGAATAGCTAATAAGTTAAATACCACCATTCAGACATCTGTGCTGTTAATTTTCACAAGCCATCACAGTAACTCCCCTTGAAACCAAGCAAGAACGTTACTTGGAAGATGCTGCTTGCCTCTGTATCTTCTCACAATGATAAACTTTGAGAGGCTGACCCTAAATCCCTTTGCCCTGTAATAGTGCATTGTACGGGTCTTGGTCTAGTTATAATTACATATTTTGTTTTGCTACCATATATTCCCATGTATCATCACCAAGTTATTTTTTTAAAACCCCAAAACTAAGAGCTTGCAAATCCAATTTGCGAACATACTGCATATAATAACTGACATTTAAAATAAGATAATTCTAGTGACTTTGTGCTGTCTCTGTCCTGAGAAAAAACAGGTTGGTTTCCATACCTATATCACCAACATACACATATCCCCCCAATTCCAGACTCTGTATATGGCACAGAGACACGTAAGGGGTGAAGAGAATTACTCTTAACGCTGTTCTTTCTAGGGAGGGTAAACAGTTAATATGATCTTGACTAGAAAATGACCTAGCGCAGCAAAATAAAATCACACTGGTCAGATCACAACTGTAAGGAAAGGAAAATGAAATGGAGATTCGAATACTTCTCAAACGTGTAACAAAAACCGTAATTCATGCTGCAGACAGAAGTATGGGAGCTGATCCAAATGTGTTCAGAAGAAACTGATGCACCTTTTCTTTTTCTTTCTTGGAAGTTGAACATATGCCGATTTTCCTCACTTTCTCGGGTTAACCCATCCTTAATAATAATAATGTAGAATTCTGCCTGATGGTGAACATAAAAAATCGCCATTTGAGGTTGAAAGGAACAGGCGTGTTTATGCACAACAGGTACATTCATTACTTTTTGGATAAAGAGCTAGATTAAAGTTGTAAATGTTGTGTAAACGCCTCTTATCTTTAAAAACTTCCAATCCCCCCGTTAAAGACACCACAATTTCAGATGACAACCAATTTCTGATGAGGCTCCAAAGAATCAGTAATTATCACCGTAAATATTTTCTTTAAAAGAAAGGTATTTAGTGCAAATCATTGTAAGTATGAAAATGCTGTTGTTCCGGAGAACTTCATTTGTCAAATAACACAGATATCAGATAACAGGTGGCAGATATTGCAGTAAGTATTAAAAGGCACTGAAATTATCACACATACTTGACACAGAATATTTTAAAATACCAATTTATAAATGTTATAGCAAAGAAACTAAACGGTTAAAAATAGATACCGCTACTGGATTAAACCATTTGGTCCAATCTTCTAGTAATCCAAAGGTACACACTGCTGCCACAGGCAACAGAAATAGTAATGCTCTAATATTCAACTGCTAGCAGGTGTTTTTGGTTTATTTTCGTAATAAAGTGTAAAATGTATGCAATATATATATATATAGTCACACCCACGTGTGCTTAATCCTCACCTCAAACTTCTGCCGGAGTTCTGCATTTCCATCTTCATCAGCATCTGGAATGGGAACATTATAATATTCACCTTCTTCTTGATTCAGCAGCTTGTACCTGTGCAACATTTGAGAAAAAAGTGGTGACTTTACAGCTTTATTCCCCTTAGCCTCAAAATCTGATTTACTTGTGTGTGTGGTTTGTATCAACATCACAGGTATGTCAAGAATTGCTTTCAAAGATCTAAAGCAAACTCAGAAACACCATATATTCAACCTAAAACAAGATCTTTAATCCCAGACTATCTGTCAATGCAGTTTCATAGGCAAGGAAATTCTTCCCACCCATCCTGTGATAGGATGGGAGATACAAACGCTGAAGAACCTTCATCTCCAGTGCTTCTGTAGCCCTAAACAATTCTCTTTGCTGAGATGTCCTTTTGGAGAAGATGTGATGAGTTCTAACCCTAACCTGGCACGTAATAAGATGGCATTTTAAAAAATCAGTTCCCAGGTAATTCGAATTTGCTGAGCTATATATAATGTGATACGCTTAGTAATGAATAGATTGTATTTGAGATAAAAATAAAACGTGTATCACAAGACTATGTACACAGAATTGAGTTTGCGGCAGCTCCTGGCTCCAGCAGGAGTTTCACCAACACCACAAGAGAAAAGCATTCCTTTTATTATCCTCCTTTGTCATATACAGCTTATGTTTCCAGGTCTGGCTGCATTTTCAGTTAATTTATAGCATGAGATACAGCGAAAAGCTCAAAAAAGGCTAGATTATATTGAAGAAAAATACCAGTTTTAATCTTTTTGTGAGATAATCTCTCCCTCTGTGTTTTCAGAAACTCTTACCATCCGCTGGCTGGCATTTTCATAAGCTCTGACACCCCAAATGAAAGAGATCCCATGAAATCATTCCTGGTTGTTCGGTCCCAGTCCCAGACCTCCACGGACAACCGCCGATCTTTGTCTGCAGGCTTTAACTTGCTGGAAAGGAGAGAAATAGAAGGGTTTTCAATGCAAAGCTGAAATACATGATTCCATATGCACAAAGATACTCCAGCAAAAGCCATTAGACTTACAATGTGAATGACTCGTTCCAGTCTGGGTTCAGAGTGGAACGGATGGTTTTTGTCTTTTGTTTGCTTTCATTCTTAGGATCCGGGATGAGCTTCAGTTTAACATAAGGATCTGAAAGTCCATTTGGATCCATAGGAATTAGGTTTTTTGCTTCTCGCACTGTCAATATAAAACAGAGATAATTTGTATAGGATTACAAATCACCAGTAAGAGAGCAATAACATGTCAGACCGGAGTTATCGAAACGCTGAAAAATAAAACAAATAAGATGTGAAACCCACTTGTCAGACTTGGCATGGAAGAAATTAGTTGTTTTAAATTAAGGCTGCACTTAGTGATATTTATACGAACAGTTGAGAGAAATGACAGGAGAGAAGAGCAATCCACAAACAATGTGCACCTTCCAGGCAGCTCCTTCCCTGTAACGGAATGATTAAGTGTCCAAATCCATCGCTATAAATAGCCATTCTTTGTGCTTTTATTTAGTCATCAGTCTTAGGTTATAATACTACAGGAGAATCAGCCAAATACTATAAGGGCAACAGCCAGATGACAACAGATTCCAGAAGACAGGTTATTTGATACAATCCACCCTTGGAAGCCACCTAACACTGAGCTTTCCTTGGATTCACAGCTCGTTAGCTGTCAGCTGGAATCACTGAAAGCATTATGTCATGACAGCAACCAAAGTAAAAGCGCCGAGAAGACAATTTTAACTTCAGCTTCACAAAAAATTTGATATAGCTTCTATTTTTACAATGTCAAAAGAAGACAAAGCGAGCTGTTATATCACGTTGCTACCGATCCCGCATAATGACTGTGTAACGTTTATATGGCACGTAAGATCTCATTCTGCGCTAACAGCACTCAGCCATCACCTCCTGCTGAACCTCAGAACAAGTGCATGTTCATGATGCTGCAAGACCCCAACCCACCCAAAGCAGATGTGCTGCGATGAGCCACGGGGATCGCACTGGGATGGGGAATTCAGAGCTCAAAACCTACTGGGAGCAATAACCCGCTGGGTTTGTTTTGGACACAAGACTGCTTTCATCCGGGAATTCCTTTGTGAGGTTCATAGTTTAAGATTAGAATTGTTCCTGGAAGGAAAATGGCAAGAAGCTCTGAGGGTGACGTGGTTCCCAGGGCACGGAGGAAGGACAGCGATGTCCAGTGAGTCACTGGGGAGTTCTCCGGGGCTGATGGTGCCTCAGCTTCTGCTTTCACAGTGTCAGCATCAAAAGAGGTTTTAAATTTATCTACCCAACTGCAGAAATGTGAAAGGAAGTTTAGGAAAGATCAACCCTCACGTCACCCAATATTTCTTGATGGAAAACATCTACAAAAATCTGAACTTCAGAGTCACTTAAGAACTCCATCGGAGCTAATGCAAAAAACACACAAACCATGTTGTCAGGATCAGCAGCTCAAGGCCCTCTCCTCCTTTTCCCCTGGATTTCAATGGCATTTTCACATTGCAAAGAAAAATTATAGACCTTCCCAGGATTTCAACCTGTTACCTCCCAGCATGGAGGCTGAAAGGCATCAAAGCAACACAGATATTTCATAATTACTCTCATTATTTATAGAATAAGAAGGGGACAGGTTTTATGCAACCGTCTAATGACATGTCAGCCAGCTGAAGTATCACAGAATGTTAGGTACATCTCTCCTAAACGCCCTTTGCTCTCCCTTTAGAAACCCAGGCAGGGCTGTGGTGGATTGACAATAAGACCAAAGAGATCTATAGCTGAGCTGCTGTGTCATTTGATTCAAGCTGGAGAGGGAAAATTTTGGGGGGAAAGCAACAGCCCCCGCCACAGAAAACACAGTGTGATCAAACAGTGTGATCTGCTCTATTTTATTTGGTATTAGGTGTGGTAGAACAAGCTGGAAGAGAGAAATAGCAGATATAACTGGCACCTTCTATCCAAAATAGCTGTAGAAAGAAGGTAGAGAACAGGAATGCAGGCTCCTTGTTTGGAACACACTAGTGTCAAGATAACCCTCGTGCAGAACAGATACCCTGATGTAAACTCATTATTGAAATTATATCATGGCTGGAAAGGAATCACATTAACTTGAACCAAAAGTTGATACTGATTAAGTTACGTATCTTAAATTTGTGTTTTTAAAATGACAGATGGAGAATGCCTATGGGCTAAAATTTCAAAATAAAATGTAATTCTATTCACTAACTATATTACTCAAATAATTGTACTAGAAAATAATACACTCTTTTAAAAGAACAGAAAGACGCGTCTTTGTTGCAGAGCATTTCATCTGGAGGTTCCCACAATCTCTGCAATCAGGGAGATGAGTTTTGGGTCCGAGAAGTGGTCTCCACTCTCATTGACTCCAAGTTTGCTCTTTGAGGGTCTTCACACCCAGTGGTCAGCTGAAAACCACTTGTTTTCAACCCACGAAAGGAAAAAACATCCAATACTAAAATTTAGCACCCTGAAAGGGATCTTCAAATCATTCTGAGGGATAACATCGAGATTCAAAATCAACTTCTTATTTTTTATTTCTATACTGTAGTCGGGTATAAGGGAACAGCAGAAGTCTCTACACATTCTACATCTTCCAACTTTCCAGAAACACACACTAGCAAGTTTTCCATTAAAATGACTTGAACAGAATTGCTTAATTTTAACATGGCGTCTTCAGGTTGATCTTTTATGCTTAATTTTTAAGCGGAGATGCTCGGTGTGAAAGCCGGCAGCATTCTGAGAGTTGTCCCATCTGTGCTCTGGGGAAGCCACCACTGATGCCAGCCTGGAAAGCACCGGCAGAGCTGGACACACAGCGTGTGTAAGGTCACCTCTTTCTATATCAGCAAACACGGGAAACAGAAAGTCCTCTAAATACAAGAAAAAGAGAAGCTCAAAGATGAATTGGGAAGGAAAGATGCAACATACACTAAATACAGGTTGCCAAACAAGTCATTATCTCACTCCTTGCTCTAAGATATCTAGCCCAATTGTACTTTTGTCTGCATAATTAGTACCCTTAGACAGCTCTTCTCAACTGACTTAGTGCTTCTTGAGGAAGCAGCATGATGATTCTAGTGCTAAATAGTGCTTATAAAGAATTAGCATCTAAGTGGTCCACCTCTTGAAGGGCACCCTATTTTTAACAGGGTAGGTCAGGTTTCTGTAAGAGGATTGACAAGAAGGACAGATTTCCCCTCCCCACCAAAGGCCCTTTCCTGTGTGTGGCTGAAACAGAAAAAGCTAAACGAAAAATCACTCCAGGAAAACCAACCAACTTACTCTCATACTGCTTTATAATTATTAGTTAATTCAGTACTATGATAGAGATGTTATTCTGATTTATAAATGGTTGAAGTGAGATACAGTTCAGCAGCGCTTGGAGCGCAACTCGGACAGAAATTGCCAGTTTGCTGTCATAACTATTAGGCATGATAATGACCTTTGTACTGAGCACAGTAGATGGTACAAGTCACATTTCCTATCATTTTGTCCAATTAGACTATTAAAAGAGGCTGAGAATGGATGTAAGTGAAAAGAGAGTGAAGAGAAGAACATATTGACGTTTCTAACAAATCCACGCTTGCCCAGGTTTTCCTTCTAAAAAATCAGAAATAGTTAATTTGTCATTTCCCTCCTCATTGTTAATGAAGATCATAAACGTTCAGTCAGCAGAAAATGTGGAATATTTGAAGTCTGTCCTATGGTTGATCTATTATAGGCTACTTATAACCCAGCACTATCTATCCAGAAGCCGGGTCTAAATCTGGGACGCCCACTTTTCCAGGAATAGTATAAAGACATAAAGCAAATAGAGAGCTGGTTCTTAGGTATTCACACTTTAAATAAATATCTAAATAAGACAGAGTGGGCTGGCAGAGAACAACCGACATTTTATGTAAAGAGAAGAAATTCAGGCGGAATTTTGAGGAATTCAGGGAGCGGATGACAAAACCGAATCTTTTTCCATGAGATCCATAGGTCAAAAGCTGCAAGCCATATGCACTTATGGATTTACAACTTCTTGCGATACCAGCAAATACATTTAGTCATGGGAATGAGTAAATAAATGTTTCTGTCCCTATAACAAAGCTGTTACTCAGTTCCTTTTCAAGTGAGTCACAGCTACCTTTTTCCTGAATTCCCAATGTTGATAATAAAACAGTTTACTAATCACAGCAACCATTTCTTGCCAATCTTTTCCTCCCTACAGGCAACTTAGATGAGCAGAAATCTCTCAATTGCAGGCAAATCACTGCTTTTAGAAGAGGCTGCGAGTCTCAAATAGTCCCGTCTAGCAAACTATCCCGCAAAATGAAACAAAAGGGAGACCTTTGTTGGCTCCAACGCATCGTAAAGTTTCTGTCTTCCCCTAATAAAGCATCAGTGAATTATTTCATAATTCTCATGTCTTCCTGAAGGCGATTTTGGAGTGGATTCCAGCGATGTGCCCAGTTGACAGATGACTTAGGGGAGTGACAGAGGATCTTGTGTTCCCAGCCAAGGACCTTTCTATACAGTTTTCAGTCACCAAAAGGGCTTTCCGATACGAGACTTTTCTCTATTCCGTAACTACTTCCTTACCCAATTAGAATTTCTTTTAACATCCCTCCCAAGGCCAATTCCTCCTCATTACACCCCAGGTCCTGAATCCTGACCAATGGACACGTAACAAATGTCAGCTCTTGGAGTGCCTGCAATTCACAGGTGATTAACACACAAGGAACAGATGATCAATTCCCTTCCTAGAACAACAACGAACCACTGTTGCATGATACTTCATTCCTCTGTATTTATTAAGTTATACTCTCCTACTAACCAAAAATGTACCATCATCTCTAATGCCCCTTCAGAATACTTGTGCCTGCAATAGGTTCTCCGGTTTCAATTTTAACTGGAAAACTCATAGAAGTAACTGTATTTTACTTGTATAATAACATTACCTTTATAAAAATTATCATCATACAAAACATGTACTACTGGGTAGGACGGCTACTTAATAAAACATAAGTCTTAACACAGATGTATCAAATCATCTGAAAAAGCATCTAGATCACTAAATTTCTAATTCTTACCCGCTTATGTTCTTACATAAATGTATAGCATTTAAATTAATTTTTATATGCATGCAGATGGCCATTTATGAAAATCTAATGCTACTTTTAAATACTATGCACTGCCTATTTCTTCATGGTAAAGTAAACTTAACTAACGAAATGGGGAGCATTCAGTTGCTACCGGGGTTGGCATTTATTAAAGGCACAGATCCTTCTGTTAAGAACACAGCAACCCTGCAGATCCTGGGAATGCCAAGAAGACTGAAGATATCAGTGAGATGAAACACGCAGTTCACATTCTTTGAGATACTAAAAATGCCTCCCACATGCAAGTAATTATTTGGGATGGTTTTATAGGTATTTGGTACTAAAAAGTGGCCAAATAGCTGTAATATTCATATATGTTCCCCTTTAAAAACAGATGCAGAACATGATGAAATTCATGCTAACAAAGGCAGACACTAATTCTGACCTAGACAACCATAAATAAAGTTATTTAGAGTGTGTGTGGGTGGTTCTTTAAGGAAACAAGTTTTATGAGCACCTAGAAACGTGGCAAAATTCTCCTGTTTGTCTCTCGAGTTTGTTTGGTCAGAGGCCCCCAACCCAACTGCCCGCAGCCAGTGGATGTTAATTCGTGGTGCCATGGGGGGTTCGGCATTCACACATTCATCAATAATGTGAGTGCAGAACCCCCAGGGTGGTTATATTATATACTATATACTATATATTATATATTACATATTGCTGGAGAGCCCATTCCAGGCTCTGACCCTCTGCAGAGATCACTGCCAGCTCTTCTCTTCTAAATCACAGCAGCATCACTGAGGAACAGAACCAGATTTCCCGTATTCTTTCAGCTCATGAAAATACACTTAAAATCCCTGAAAACTCTAGGCTGTGTGTGTATATGTATTTTAATGACATTTACGTAACGGTGGGGTGCATTAGCTGACAGCGAGTGGGTAACAACCCGCCTCTAAATTGGTGTCTGTGTTGGGAGGGCAACTCTTTATTGTCAGCTGCTGTCAAATCCAACTCTCAGTGACCGGTAGGTCACAGTTTCGGATCCCAATAATGAGGCAGCTTTTCATATGTCAGTGCACCAGATGGGGTTATTTTCTCACAAAGGTGATTGTTTATTCACTATAAAAATAATGCAAAACCAAAACTGAACAAAAAAATAAATCAGAACTGTGATTCAACCACCTACAATCTCAGTCAGAAGAGCCCCAAATTACAAGATGGGTCAACAAGCAAATGTGAGAGTGGCAAAACTTTGAAGGTACATCAGGAGGAAGAAAATTCAGTGCAAAAAGCATGGATTAAGAATAGCAAAAACTGCTTTCCTATGCAGAAAAGCAGAATCTCCAAGTCAGTTCAATCTATGAAAGCATCATGAATTCAGTGACTTCAGAAAAAGCAACTGAAGAGAATTCCTATACAAAGAAAGCTACCACACTGATTTTCTGCAATAAATTATCAACATCCAATGCAATTCTCAAGTTAGAAGCTATAAAATACACCATTAATATCAAAGAACTGCAACACGAACGAGCCCTGAGGGTGGCACAGTGACTAGCACTGGGAGGGCAGCAAGGTTTGGGCAAAGTGCGTAACACAAAATCCCCATTTATTTGTGAAAAGGTGTTGCAGAGTCTCCATCATTCACACAGAAACCACTGCACGTCCACCTTTAAGCACCCAGATTGAAGATTTGACATGGTAAAGGGGAATTAAGCGTGTTTACATATAGGACTGAATCATTCCCACCATTAGTTCAACTCAACCTGCCAAAGTACTCAGAGATTTTAGATAACGAACCACCGGCCAACCCCACCTGGCACAACCCGGCTTCGCCTCCTAGCCTAGAAATCCCTGGGGAAAAAACCAGTACTACTCACACTATTTTACTGGGAAAACACTTAGCAAGTGGGTACTGTGGCCTTTTTCGGAAATAAATGGCACCACAAAACCCTCAAAGCAATTACGCAGAAGTAAAGACAAACTGCACCGTGCTCAAGAGCACCCCCAGACGAGTGGATCTGGCAGCTGTCACCGAGGCTGGGACAGGATGGTCCAGGCGCCCATCCAAGGTACAGAACGTTCGCAAGGTGCCAACCAGAGCGGCACGTTTGCATTCACCAGCACAAAACGTGTCGCATGCAATCAAGGTTGGCTATGAAAGAATCAGCAGGAAGTCATTAACGACTAAAACAGGATGCAGAGCAGAGATATTAAGGAATTCAGCTGAAGGAGTTCAACACCTACACAGTAATTCCCTTGAAAAAGATGCAGGTAAAGGCTCAAACCAAACAGCCAATCATTTAATATTTTTCCCGCTGTTTCTAAACCTCCTGGACATTTAATTCATCCCCTTTCCTGCATCTGAAGGCGGTGGTATCGCACTGGGTAGCTCTGCGAACCGTATATTCTAACAAAGGCTTTGTCAGTCAATATTTTAGAAGCAATGGGAGAAAAGGAGTTCAATATTTTTGCATAGCAATAATGAGCTATCCGATAATTGGTTATTCCCTTTTCAGTTCAACATGCACAAAAGGTCTCTCAAATGTCACCCGGTCTGGGCTTGGTCTGTACAGTGTTTTTTATTTAAAACAGAAAATATCTTAATTTCCGGGCCACCGTCACTTTTATGTGAAGAACGTTTCCGCCAGCTTGGAATGCTAAAATAGAAAGAATGTACAGAACAAATGCAACATGCTGTAAATACAAATTTTTATGCAGATCCTGAGCGATGAACTCCAACACAGCACAAGGAAGTTCTGTTGGAGTTAAACGATCTACTACACGTCTATCGAGGGGGACAAAACAGTCCTTCCATTTGCAAAATGTATTTTTCAGGTTCTTTTCTGCAGCTTCAGACTGGGGATGGCCCTGGGGTCTGTGTGTGTTTGTGTGTGTGTGTGTGTGTGTGTGTGTGTTTATGTGTGTGTGTGTATGTGTGTGTATGTGTGTGTGTGTGTGTGCACGGCCAGAGCTGACTCAGAAATCCTAGGAGAAACCCTCCCTTTCCTTCCTCTCCATCCCTATCTCCATAACCTTAACCTTACAGAAAGTCATTATGTCTTTATTTTATAACTCACTGCGAGTATTTGGGATTAAATCCAAGCTGTCTGTGTTTATTAAATACTTCAAAATGCAGGAAACAAGTCCTCAGCTGATGAAAGTTGAGAGTGTTCCTTGTGTTCTGCAGGCGATGGCTGACTTCCTCAACAGTGAGCGATCCTACACGGAAAACTGGCATTATGGTGCCTTTCCAATTAATATTCCTGAGTTTTAAAGCTATTACTACAGCTTTCATTTCCCTATTTGTTTTCATGAGCA
Organism: Patagioenas fasciata; assembly: GCF_037038585.1. Lineage (NCBI taxonomy): Eukaryota > Metazoa > Chordata > Aves > Columbiformes > Columbidae > Patagioenas > Patagioenas fasciata. Next base: position 2,983,210 of record NC_092537.1, on the reverse strand, counting down.
CCAGTTCATGGCATTTCTTGATTCAAGGACACATTGAATGAAATCCTCACACTTCTGAAGGGAAATAATACTCTCTCGGTGGCTTTAATATAGAAAGATGTGACCAAGGTACATAAACCCACATTCATAAAACCTGCCAAAATTCCAGATTGAGTTGTTTACCTGTTACTTCCAGTTTGTCACCAGTGACTTCAGCTTTCAGGTAAATCCTTCCCCGTTTCTCTGTGTGATCCATGCCGCAGAGGCTCGGGACGTTTATCACGCATTGCTTATGAACGTTCATATCGCAGGCTGTGAACACAGAAACGGTTCAGGCAGCTGTGAGAAGCCAATAATACGATTACACTGCAAACACCGAGCAGAGTGGAAGTTAATATCACAATGCTTAATGCTGGAGAGATTTCGGATTACAGCTGTGTCTTTTTCAACTGAACGACACGGCTGGTTTCTATCTTTTTGTGGACTGAACGGAACAGAGAACAAAATAGTCTATGTCAGAAAACTGAAGATATTATTAGTGAAGTGCAAGGAAAAAAATAGTGAATATGGAATAAAACCTTGCTGGGAATGTGACTAAGAAAACAGAGCACTCGTGCCAGCATCAGCAACAAACGGAGTTAAGTGTAAATTCATTGTTAGGTTTTCTAGCAGGAGACTTCCAAGACAAATGAAATGCAAGAGAAATATTGGACATTGGCTACCAAAGGAACTGAAATTCCAGTCTTTGACAGTGCATTCACCAGACTACTGCAAAACCAGCCTTCCTCAAACTGCCATGGCAAATGCTCTTAAGCCACATCAAACTCAACACACCATTAGTATAGTAGTACAGCACTGAAGTATCTACTTGAAATATAGCAGTACTATAAATAGCTGACATTTGAAATGGTATTTTCCACAGAAAAGAGAAAAGAAGCTGTTACCAAGTGTTTCCACTCCACTTTCTAGAGTCCCCTTTTGGGAACACAGACAAACTTCACTTACTGTCACATTTCATGCCTTGGTGCAGAAGCCCGTAGAGCAGCGACCCGCAATGGTCACAAAAGGTCGGGCTGCCATAGGTGTGGATCTTGAATTTGTGTTTGCTTCTGGGATCCTGATGGAAAAACACAAAAAGAGATCCTCAAGTCATAACAAATTAGATCGACACACCTTTAAAATATTACTTTAAATACCAAAAACGTCCCTTTTCTGCCACTTAAGCTATTCTAGCACGTAGCTAATTCACAACCCTTAGAGCGGTACCTACATTGGTGCAGGTATGTTGGCCTTCATTCCTATTTTTCATTCAGATTGAGACTATTTCAACAGTTCTCTTTGCTATACAGCCCAAGATATGAAATGCAAACTGCTAACAGCCGTATTTATTTTGTAAACACAGTTACCCTAAGAGGAATGACATTCGGTGCTCCAGAGAACATCTGTTTCGTTATTTATTAAAGATACAGCCAATGGGTCATGGGAACATTGCGTTACTACGGCCTTATCTGACAGATCCACTCGGACTATATGCCTTCCAAACAATTTAAATGACATTTTCAAAGTTAATTCTTCCTTAATTAGTTTTTTTTTAGAAGATGTAAGGGAACTTGTTGCCTTTATAGACACTTAAACACTCCTTTGGTAAGCAAATCTGTTGCTGAGAAGGACAAAACGGCTTCTAAGAAGGACACCGAAAAATCAGATTTTTAAAGTTGTGTTTGACGTCTGACATAAGTGGTATTTATGAGTATGAAGTAATGATACAGGTGAGAAAGAACTATGGGAAATTATTATAATGAACGTCTACTAAGTACATTGAACCTGTATATTATACTGAAATTCCATACCAAACACTACCGAATAATCCCATTCCAATCAATGGGATAGACATGGTAACCAAGTCAAGCAGGTCACCTGAATGAAGAAATCCTGTTGGATCAGACCCTGAGGTTGGCCCTGCGTAACTCAATGGATACAGTTTGAATCATCATTTGCTCGCTACGATAAATATTAGTTTGCTATCATTGAGTGAAAATGCCTACTGCGTGATGTTTAAAAGGAACAACTGAATATGATTATTAGTTATTATTCTATATGCACACATGAAATCACTTATTGCAGGCACAAAAGAAAAAAGTGCGAAAACTGCTCCTGAAATGGAAACTTTGCATGTAGGAAATCTCTCTTTTAAAATCCCTTCATAGAAGTAAATAGAAGAACTTCACAAATATTTAAAAGCTAACAAATAAGAGAGTGCGCTCTTCATCAGCATTTAACCCTTATTTTCTATGTCAGTCCTCCGCATTTTATCACTTTTGGTAAATTGAAATACACAAATTATTATTTTCCAAGCAAGGCTGAGAACACACAGAGAAAGCCAAGAGATCTCTATACACCCATCACATATCTTATTCCCCATATTAACTTGTGCTTCTTATGCACTTGGAATTACCCTTCAATCTGTAGCTCACACTTTAATTATAAGTAACTATATTAGTAATAATTTCTACACTGCCAGTACTAATGACTTATATTATTAACAGAAATTAAGACTTATTAGTTGCTAATACAGTTTATTACTTCCCAATATTAAATATGCATTAAGTGATATAAATGCATTATCGAGGAAAGAACACCGTCTTTAATATTTTTCAGCTAGGGGTAAAGTACTGCGGGAGAGGTAAGGCCCTGCAAATTTCCTTCAAATATCCCCTTTTAATCAATGTAAACCTTCAATAATTCCTGAAGCTGAGCTGGCAGCCGCATTTCATAGTAAACACAGGGAGCCAAGCCAGGATATGACAGATGAACTGCCAAATAATGGCTGCTATTTGCAAGAGAACTGAACTTTGCACTAAACTTGGCATAGATTAATTGTGAAACTCTGAAGGGAAAACCCACTGCTGTTTCCAAAATCCATCAAAATTGCGAAGGGGGAGAGTGGCAGTGGGAAAGCAATGGGAAAGCACAGTGGTGAATAACATACTCTATTAAAATTCATGTTATTTTCATGCTAAAAAGTGAATTCTCTGCTATTATTAAGACAATTCCCCCCTTTTATAAGTACAGCTGAATGCAATGTAGTATAATTAAATGAGAAAGGAAACTCTGGGCAATCGATATCTCAGACAGTTAAATATTTGTCTTTGAAAAACCTTTAAATTGGCAGAAATGTGGCCAGTGCTCTGCAATTCCAATGGACTGGGGTCCCAGAGCCTGTGACGACACACGTGGGTGCGGAATCCCTATAAAGACAAATCACGATCGGGCATCTCCGGCTCTGAAAACATAGATCAAATCATTCCTCAGTCTCCAAGTTATGTGCTGACGTTCTGCATCGCCCTGACCCGCAGATCCGCGTTGTGCACTACACGGACCTATGGGAAGCAAACCGAAAACGCAGCAGAAACCTTTAAAAAGTAAATAAATGAGTTTGCAGCTCTGGCTCTGCCCAAAGGGGCTGGGATCTGGAGGGGCCGGGCAGGGATCCTGCTGCACCCCAGCAGAGGGAAGCAGAACAACATGGAGCATCTCACCCGAACACCACATCCTGCAATCTGTGCGCGGCCACCCAGCCCCACTTTGCCCCCCTGCAGCAGCATCGCCACCATTCCATCGCCACCCTTCCTGCCTTCTTTGTTTTGTTCAGCACAAATGAATCCATTTCCCATATTGAACGGCAAGGGGAAGCACCCTCCTGCGAGAAATCATTCCGTAAGTTCTCTGTCTCGAAGCCGGGGGTGTGCGGTAATTGAAAGCGCACGGTTAACCAGCAGCACACGTCCAACTGTGCTTAACACATCGCGAGACAGCTTATGAGCATTATATTTCTGAATTCTTGCTAAAAGCTCCCTTTTGATTAGAATTTTATTCCCCTTGGCAGCAACACTGAACCAACCGACTACAATTTTGCAGGCACTACATCATCGCATTGCTTTAAAGTATAAAATACATAAAAAAGACTTATGAGGTTGCATCAGCGGAGATTTTAGACATGAAGCAGCACCACATTGCTACTTGTTTTCCTATTAACATAAATATCAATTGGTGATTTCCACAGTATCTTCATTTGAGAAAGCAGCATTAACCTCGAGGAGCCAGACGCTGCTACTGAAATAACTTCCAGGGCTTAAAACACAGCTTCTGTGATCCCAGAAGCAAGAAACGGCAAAAAGTCCTTGTTTAGATGGTCACCAGCTTTGCTCTCCCCTGACCGAACGTGGCTGTGCACATGGGAGAGGGGGAGCAAAGAGAATCTGAGACTCTTGCGAGTGGTTAAGCAACATTCTGAAGTCAGCAATATAAAGAATACATCACTTTTTATTACAAAACGTACAAATGCTTAAAGGTTATTTGATATTTCCCTTCCAGAGCTGCAGTATAGAAAAGATACAACTTCTATTGGCTGAAGAGTCAAAAATAGGAGGGGATCACAGCCAGGCTGAGCCTGGCAGGGACCTCTGGAGCCCATTGAGCTCAAGGCCTGGCTCAAGGCAGGCTCAGCTCTGGATCAGCCGGGTTTTACAGTGGTTATTCCTACCCAGAGCTCTAAATCTACCTGCCAAACACCCCCAAAAATCTTCCACAGGTTGACATGTAGCTACTAAAAGCGCCCTTCAGCAAAAGAGAAGGAGAGGAATGACACAACCCTCTGTTGTTACTTGGAATAGTAAGAAAGTGCACACCGAGTCTTTCCAGGAATCCTCCCTGCGGGCACAATGTGGAGTTTCACTGTCTGGAGTGACTCTAAGGAGTAACTCGGAGAAAAGCTTCAATTTCACTGCGGAATGGGAAACTGCTTGTACACCGTAACACACGGAGAGGTGTTCAGGGTGTTCGGAGCATGAACAGAGCTGCATTCAACTGTATTAAATGGAAAAAAAAAAAGGTAGTGGTGGGATAAGAAAACCAAGACAAAGCAAGAATACAGGTAATAAACCCAATGTAAGTTAGTCTTTAAGACTGTACAAGAAGGATGCAATGGAGAACAGAAGAGGCAGGCTGCTCTCATGATGGATTTCAGAGACACCAAAGGTCATAGAATCATAGAATGTCCTGAGTTTGAAGGGACTCAACAAGATCATGGAGTCCAAGTCCTGTCCCCGCACAGGACACCCCACAGGTCACCCCGTGTGTCTGAGGATGTTGTCCAGTCTCTTCTTGAACACTGCCAGGTTGGGGCTGTGACACCTCCCTGGGGATCCTATTCCAGTGTCCAGCACCTCTGGGTGAAGAAGCTTTTCCTCATGTCCCACTGACCCTCCCCAGCACATCTTCTGCCGTTCCCTTGGGTTCTGTTGTTGGTCACCACAGTGAAGAGGTACACAAACAGAAAAAAATCATATTTAATGAACAGCGACAATCACCAATCAACTATTTCCTTCTCTATACTTCTACAGAAGACAACTTGACCACGGTTCAAAAATGATGCAAAGGCAGATTTTTCAGTCTTTTCCTGGAATTCACATTCAATTATTATTTTTAATTAAAAGAAACAGGTGGTCATCGAATGAACCGACTTTGATTGCTGCGTTTTGTTCATGTTCTTCTTGTGTAGAATAGTACTGATTGAGTTGGCAAATGGAGAAAGAGCTGCATGACTGTACTCACAGGGATTTGTAATTTCTTAATTACTATAAAGACAGTTAAATCTGGAAGGGACTTGGTGTTTACCAGCTATTTTTTCTTCATTCTTTTTTAATGAAGAAACTGCAGTGTAATTACAGAAAGTGCATAAACAAAAGATCCTGTCAGAAACTGATTCATTACTAGGAAGAAATGGGGCACGATTTTGCTTCAGATACAACTCAACATATAGTGACAGTATATAAATCATTGTAATAAAGATTGAATCCAGGGATCTGGATTCAAAAAGACACAGAGACAGCTGTATAAGCCTTGCTTAACAAAATAATTTATTAGTTTTATTATTTGGCAATTTATTTGTTGAACATACTTTTTAACGCAAAGTATCGTTTACGTCTTGAATACGTTTTACAACCTATAGTTTAACGTTCATCAGATGGAAGAAGTAATTTAAACAAATTCCTGCTGAATAAAAGCATAGTGCTACTTTTTGATAGGATAGGTACAATATGCTGAATTGTTTAATATTACACATTACAAGGTAGTCTTCATGCTTTCCAATGGAGCCGAAACATGGTTAGGTGTAGTGCACCATCAGCGTAATAAAGGACTCGATGCCAATAGATAATGTTGTCACTGTCATTGCACTGTGCGACATCAGGTTGCATGACAATTATCTTACATTAATATATTTGTTAATGACTTCCCCCCCATTATCCTCATCTGGAGCTCAAATTGTCCTTTTGTCATTCACTTAAACAGGAGACAACATGAGATAAAGGCTGAAAACACCTCACCCGAAATGCCCCGGTATCTCCATAAAGGCAATGACCCTGAGCACAGAGGTAGCAGGTCAAGCAGCTCAACATCTGTTGGACCTTAAACACTGTTTACACAGGAAAGTGATGCACACTTATCCAAGAAGGAATCAGAATTAAGGCAGGGGAAAAATGGAATGACTAAAAATGCTCTTCCAGAAGACATCACAGCTGTAAACTGAGATATTATTTAGCATGTTAAGTCTTATGAAAGCATCTCTGTGACCCCAAACTTCTTGACTGCTGGCAATGGCAAAAGTGAAACACAATCAAGATTCAACTTGCAAAGCCAGACCTGCCCTCGGTTAGTTCGAATGTGGTTTGAATGAAGGTCTTCATAACTGTTAAGTGATAGATTTGAGCACATAAAGATGATTTGCCAAAAAGATCTGAGTAAATCAGCAGCAGCGCTATGAACGTAGCTGATGAACGTATTGTGAAGATACTGCTCTCGCCTCTGAGCTTCTTCACCATGCAAGGCCCTGAATAATAACTGGTTTACATTTCCCACTCCTCCTCGCAGCGCAGAACTCCCCGTTCTCCTCTAAAAGAGTGAACGCTACTGAAGAACCCACCGATTTATAAACACACACCTTACATGTTCTCACTAAACCCTTCCCCGCTTATTTCCATCACACCTTGGCTCCTTCCCACCTCCCCCGGCAGCATCTGCACGCGTTGGCCCCCGTCCAAGCACAGGCATTTATGTGTCTGGATGTATCGCTACCGAACAGGAAGATGCAATATCCATATACATCAACTTATGGTTCAAAATCGAACTCCAAACCCCACTGACTTCCGTGCAGATTTGTTTGTGGGAGCTGAGCACTGCGGGAGGGCGAATGGAAAGCCAGAGAGAAGTTTTAAGTTCAGACACATACTTTTTTCACTTTTTAATGTTATTGCATTGATGTTTCAACAGCAGAGTTTCTAAAAAGTGCACGTTGATCTTCCTGAAAGAAGAGAGGACTCCGTCTTCCTGGAGAAAGGGATCTAAGAGATCCAGAAAATCAGACTGCACGGGGAGCTGTTACAACCACCTACTTTTGGTTTGAGATGACAGGCATGTGCCATTTTAAAAGGTTTCTCCTCTAAATACTTTGTCCTTACTTTTAATACTAAATACTTCTAAGAGGGCTTTAATCATCAAGGAGGGTATTCACACCATTACCTTCAGGTATCTCTACAGCGAAAGATTTGCAGCTGTCCCTTGGAAGAGCTTTATTCTCTACCGAGCTCACAAGGTATTTAATTGAAATGCTGACTTCTGCGTGTCCCTCTCATCACAGACCCCAAACCACAAACACCAAACCCACTTAACACACCAAATACTGCAACCCAGGACTTGACCAATCGCTGCAGAAAAGATGGCAGAATCAAGCTCAACCGCTGTGGAAAAGCACAGGAGTAAAATCAGGGTTGCAATGAAGCTTTGCAGCCACAGGGCAAGAACTTTATATTTGCCATCAATTTATCCAGTTCCGTATGTCACAGCTCAAGAGCTCGTGTAAACGCCGAGGCCAACAGTACGCTTGCTTTTCTGTAATTTGTAAAGAATTTATAAAGAAAGACCACTTAGACACGACCCTACAGACTGATACAGCCATGGAGGAAATAAAAGGCACTACAGTGCGATGTTTAGTCAGCGACTACAGAGCAGGCGAGTATGAACATTACTTGTGTATGAAAGCAGAATAAGTGCATTTTTCCTCATCTGCATGCATTGTAGATGTTCAAAACGAAGAAGAAAAGAATCTGCTCTTCCTCTCTAATCCCAGTATAGAGATTAATACAGGCTTTCCCTAGCGCTGCTGGCTAAGCCTTTGTAAGGCCACAGCAAAAACAATTATTAAAATTAATCCCAGGTACAAATGGAATTGCACAATATTAATCCTGCTAAAAGAAAAACCTGATACGCTAAACATGTGGAAGACTGACATGAGGAGCAAAACAAGGAAAAAGAACAATTTCTGAAAACCAGTTTTGCTGGCACCGGTCAAGTGATGGGCCGGTAGAACCACAGGAAAATCAGCGCTGTCCTCCTTCTACAGCGGCCATTTGGGCATCAATTTAGACATTCACAGCCTATGAAGAAGTGGCTGGAGGAAATCAGTTGAAGATAAAGCAAAATATAAAATCTGTGGAGAAAAATCCTTCCGTAATAGACTACTCTAAGTGCAAAACATGGAAAAACTTAAATGCAAAGCAAATATTTATAAATTGGCAGCCAGAAATTACATTGTCTCTGAGAGTCCTTACCAAACCTCACTTCAGCACAGAAAATCTCTCCTCACCGTTAAATGAAACAAAACCAAGGAGACAATAGATGCTCTCCAGATGAATGCATTTAGGAAGAAAACAAATGGTTTCAGATAACACTTTTACAGTGTACATGATCCAAGGTATTAGGTGGCATTGGAGTGCAATTAGCATGAAGTTACTTAATAATAACATAAATGCTTCTGTGACAGTTTACATTGGGAATTTCAGACGCAGGAAAAAACATGTCTCATGCATTGCTCTTCACCAGGCATCCGATTTTTGGCACAAGTAAATTAATAGCTGAATATCAGATTTACACTAAATCCTTTACATGTTCAAAAAGATGAGGATGCACTGCATGGAGCAGTGTATTATTCAATGCCCTGTGTTTGGATTGTGTGTCTTGCACAACATACCTATAATTATGGTGTAAAACGTCCTGTAGTCCCTCTGAGCCAAGACTAACAGTAAATATCACTTGGTAAGACAGGCTTGAGGTAAATCTGTAAATTTTGCTTAGAGGAAGGGACAGAGGTACGAAGATGCAGGACTAAGCCTCGTGTGGCTCCTACAATCGTCCTTGGATCTACAGCGCGTCCACCAAATTCACGGAGGAGTTGTGCGAATAAAAACCAGTTCCTGGTACAAAAATAAAATAGGTATTTTCAGATATAATCAACATCTCAACCTTCTCCCCATATCCTGGACACTCATGTTCAGCCAAGATCACGCCTGAAGTGCTAATTCCACTTGGATTTTAGTTAGAAGTCTTCACACTGCCCTTTGATGAGATGTATGGCCAGATACAATGCCTACAACAGCCGTTTGCGATGGATAATGACATAGGACTTGTTTGCTAGAGCAGACTCGGCCTTTGCAGGTGCTTTTGTAATTTGACATGTTTTTTGACGTGTTTTTCCCAGCCCAGTCGCTGTCTCTGCATCCACCACCCTTCAGATGAACTCCAGAGAAACCAATTCTGCGGATGTAACCCCCAGAAGGACAAACCCCAGTTCAACCATCAGACACACACAGCACATTGCACAAACAGCCCAGGAAATCAGACTTGCGCTAAAACACAACACCCGGTTACGAGATTAAAAAAAAAGGAATAATAATGTGTTATATATTTACAAAATCATATTATCTTCCCTAAACATGTTTTGAAAAGTGACTAAAACAAATGTGCCTATTAACCACTGCTACTGTTAGCCCCAAATTCACCCAATCACTTCAAATTCATTCAGGTCTTTCAAGCCTTGCCCACAGTTTCTGCCATTACCTGTGAGCCTGGCTCGTCAATCACACTATTAAAGACTGGCACCTCTCTACTTACATTCATCACTTTTCCATTTTCCTTCAGCACTTAGCATCATTAATTTATCAAGTCTCATTCCATTCGACTCCCACGGCTACTTTAAGCATGACAGAGCAAGGGCTCGCTTTATTATTTGTACTTTTTTCTACATATTTCACATCAGGCACAACAAATGAGGCCCCTCACCAACAGCCACGCGGTGCTAAAAGAAAAGCTTAAAAAAAGTTTAAGTACACAAACTGTAAACACGGTTCTATGCTGCATTTATACAGCGTTTTTATTCATAATACAGCAGCACCTGAAACAATTAGAGCATTTTCCACATAGAGACGCAGGCACATTCTCATCCCTCTATTGTATGTTCTATTTGTAAAGTTGTATTAAAGCATTTAGAGACATAATAATATTTCTATCAGAAAGATCTTTTGAAATCGAGTACATTTCGAGCCTGTCAACCAGCTGATACTCCAAAATATACCGTCCTGCAGGAAACAACAGCTCAGTTCTGCACAATTCATTTAACTTATTAGCTACTGCCAGACACAGCGGGCGCTTTTCCTACCCGGTCATCTGGGCACTTTAAAGGTCACAGCAAACCTTGTTTGTTTAAGATTTTTCAAGTAATTGCTGCTCTAGAACCCCAAATTAAAAAAAAAGAGGCAAAATAAAGGTTCCACAGCTTCTCCTTTTTTTTAAAATCAGCAACAAACCATTTTCATTTGGAAGGCACCGAACTATTGTCCAGAGATTTCACATTATGCAACCAGCAGCCCTGCAAATGACTAAATACCTACAACTAAGAGAACAGGAAGAATCACAACAGATTTGACCAAATACGACGCTTGTCTGTGCAACCGAGACCTCTCGCTTCCCAGACTAATTCCAGACACCGCTAGTCAGATCCCCTCTCGTCATTACTTTTAGCATTATACTGATTTTCTATAACCGAAGTCTCACCCAACAAATCACTGCAAGAGCCATTCTCAAATGCTCCGAAAGTCACACTCAAGCAGTTCGCATGACCGAGAGAGGTTGACTCAGAGTCCAGCAGCTGTGCGCTTGCTTTTTCACTTTATACTTGACATGGTTATGTTACCGCTCTCCATCTTCTGGCCGGTGTTTGCGCCGTATCGCATCCACCCGTGCTCGTCACCTAGGGGTGGTGGCAGAGGCGAATCAAGTATAGATTTAAAATGGTCTCTGAGTGCCTTTATCCAATCATTTAGCCTATCATTCCTCCTTTCACTACCGATCCATACACCACTTATGTCTGCCTCCTTCACCTTCTCATCAACCCGAACATTTCTACTTTTCAGCCTGCCTATTCACAGGTTTCAGACCCAACACCCACTATCAGCACAGAAACACTCTAGTACCTCCTAAAACAGGTAACATCGCAGGACTTCATTTTCTTAAACAATGTCAGTGATTAGCCCAAGCACATAGAACAAATTAAAAAAACACCATGAAACCGCCTCTGCCTAAAACTACGCTTTAACCAGCGCAAGAAGAAGCTTTGCTGTGGATAAATGGGTGCCACATGAATACGAAAGCAGTGTGCTGACAATGAGCTATTCCCATTGTTGGGCCCTATGAATCCTGAAGCACAGACATCTGCTTCCAGACCTCTGGGGCTTTGAATTATTTTTAAACTCTGAACAAAGAACACTTAGTACCACATACTTTCAGTTTCACAGCTGGGCTATTTTAAGAAGGCAAAAAAACCTCACTGGAATATAACTTTCTGATTTTGAAATATTTCAGCTTGAAGTTATTAATCTGTCCCCGGAGAATTCGGAACATCTTAGAACACTTGTTTTAAATATTCAATATCTTTCAAAGACACAATCTTCTCACATGGCCTTAAAATAAATGCCTGAAATATCAGACTATAATAACCCAAAAGGGATGCGGGTTCTTCTTGATTAGAAAACTTATTCTCCCAATCTCCAATTCCTTCTCCTCTAAAAAATTTCCTGAGGATGAGAAGCAAATACCATTTATTATTACAGAGCTTTGCGGAGGCAGCGAGAGCGACAGAGTCCGCAACACGGGGGGGCTGAACAAATCTGAGGTCATGAGAATGGGGATTCTGTCCCGTTCACTGTACGATCCAGGCAGGGCTCATTTATTGTGTCTAATTAACCACTGGTAAAATACCTGTGTTAAGAGGAAAGCTCCAGGAATTCCTCAGCACAAACTCAGCGCCTGAATTTCTAACCGATAGGGAAGCCGTCAGGACAGAGAAGCCGTCGGATGAATTAATTGGTGCGACACGGGTTAAGTCCCAAAGGCTGAGCCGCAGGATGGACCGAGTGTCCTGACAAGCCACGTGTGGCTTCCTGCCAAAATCAGCCTAAAAGCTGGAAAATGAGCAGGTAAAGAACATGCAAGAAGCTCAACAAAACCTGTGCTAATATTGAAAGCCTGTTCTTGCATTTGCTACTGTTCCATTACAGACTTGATGATCGTTCCTAGGTTCTTAATGAATTCAAACTTAATTTACTTCCAGTAACATCTAGCTTTAGTAAATTTTCATCTTACGCATTGACAATGAAATTAAATTTCCCTCTTTATTGCAGCATGACGAATTTCGTAGCTAAACCCCCAACTTCAATTCAAAGTGCTTAAGAGACAGTCCATCAACGTTCACTGAATCACCCAAACAGGAAGAATCACTGCTTGTCTGCTGTTGCTCCGCACTGCAAAGAAATACATATTTCTATTTTCTGCACAATAATCGTATCTCTTTAAAACGCATTTAATGGTATTTTAAAAGAAAACCGTGGAATAGTGTTGTACAGTCACAGGGTGTGATCACAGAGGATATTCAGGAGGTTTGTGCAAGGTCAGGGCAGAGAAACATCCCAAAGGAAAACCCGGCACGGAAAAGCCGCACAGTTCACAAGCCGCTTTAGCTTCAACCAGGCTCTTGCTTAAGACAGACAGTGCTTTAAATCTGCTGGACGGTTATTCCAACAGATTCATCTGGAGCATAAAAACTGGCTGTATATTTGGCTCTTCCATTTCTTTAACTTGCCCTCCTGCGTGAACAACGTAATTAGCGTCACCTCAAAAATGCTCTCTTGGTGACGAGACCCATAGCACGCTGCTGTGTTCACCGAGTCGCGAAGGAACTGGGAAGGTCACTAAAATGATTTGATCATGTAAAGCAAAGGTGGGTGATCGCCCCAAAGCTTCTGCCAGCTGGTTCGCGAAGATGCTTTGGCAGCATCTTGTGCAGAGCCGATTTCCAGCAAGAAATGAAACACCATCTGCACAGGCAGAGAAGGGAAAAATAGGGGCTTTGTGTTAAAGATGAGTTCTTGATCCAGCATTCAATTGAGAGGAGTGTTAGGGGTCAAGGGAGTGAGAAAAGGATAAATTATTATGTTAAAAGCGTAATTAATTAATCAAAGCTAGCAAACACCGAAGTGAACTTAAGGAAAATATCACTATACAAGGCCAGTCAAGTGAAAAGCCTTTAAGAACAGAAGTAACTCAAAAAACCCTGTTCACTTCATTATAGAGCAGAAAATAATTATTACATATGACTGACAGTGTCAGTAGAGGCAGGACATGACCAAAAAACCCATCAGCAGTCCATACGCTTCACTGAGTTTATCTTTCGCTATCTACTCAAGCCCAGAAATCTCTCATCTAGGGTGAAAATTTAAGAAGGGTTTCAAATTTCTGTTATAAGTGGAAAAATATCCATTTTAATTTCATCTTAGTTATGCAGATAGACATTTTTCCTACCTTTTTTCAAGCAGACAGTAAGTATTGCCTCAAGAGATGCCAATTCATCCTGAAGGAACTGTACAGACTAATAACACGCTTTGAAGAGTATTAAGGAGGTCAATCTGTCCAATTCATTTTAATTGAACTAGACGCAGACGGTATATGATTTAGTTTAATTAGGCTGTAGATAAAGAACATCTCAACATAAGGCACGTCAGTCAAGGATAAATCATTAAATAGCAGCATATACTTGAAAATGCGTATGGCCGAAAAACTGGCTGCATAACCACGAAGGCTGGTGCAATAGCCTTTCAAAAGGTCGGTATCAGGAGAAAGGACAGAGAAAAGCTTCCCAGGTGACATATAAACCTCTGCTAAACTAAGAAAATAAAGCATTTTGAGGAAAAAAAAGTATTTACTACAACAGTAATGTTGCTTCTTCCATTATAGATCCATAACACAATAAGGCATAGTACTGCACCACAAACTATAGTTGCAATAAAATGGATTATCCTACCCGTCCATTAAGGAGATCTAATTATGGAATATCATTAGCAAGGCCTTAATTCAATTTTTTTCTTTGTTTTTTGATTACTACCTATTAGTTTTCTCCCTTTATCGACAGACTTCACTTTTAAGTTGTTAGTTTTTAAGTTAGAAGAGCATTAACAGACTTTTAAGCCTGGTTATGCTGGGACCATGTTGCACAAGGTCAGACCTATTGACCAAACCCAGATAAAACACTTCTTCTCCCAGTCTCCTCTTTTTATATGACTGTTATTCTAGCAAGTTTTTGGAACAACAGTTTCTTGCCATTGGCCTTATCTACACCCCCACCTCTTTTTAATCACAAGAAGAAAATGTATGTAAGTACTGCAAAGCTCATTTGGAAAAACGGGGTGGCTGTGTAACACCGTATATTTTAGGCAAAATACATAGTACCTATAGGCACACTTAGTCTTTATTGTAGTTGTAGTCTTACATGCTCTTTATTTTTGTGTTAAGGAAGCAGTTTAAATACCGAGCTTGTAAATCAAGCACAGTTCATTAAGCACCGCAAAGACTCCCACTGACTTAGATGCAAATTTTGTACTAATCTTAGCAATGCCGAGAAACCCACTGGTTCTGAGACCTTTTCCTGAGTTTGTCTTTACCATCCAGATTTCCAAAGCAATGTGTAGCATCCAGTACATTTTACAGAGCTCTAATGTTAGTGCGATCAATTCAGAGCTCTCATTTATATAGAGAGATCTCCCTCGAAAAATAAGTGATTTCTTAAAATCGATGGGCTGAGCCATATTACTTGCAGTACTGATGGGTTTTTTCCATTCAGATATTAGTGTAAGTGTAATGCTTTTTAAACATATAGCTACCATAAATAATGATGTAAGGTGATAATATTTACGCAGCAATAGGCGTGCAATTGCATTAGGAAAAAAACCCGTGCAAACACCATCTATCTTACTATTCGAAGCAGCACCACGCAGTCCCAGCTCAGGTGTTCATGATTTATTAACCTCATTTTCGCCTCCTTGCAGCTCCTGTTGACTCCACTGGTGAACACAAAGGAGCATGTAAAATTCACAATATCTACGTGTATATGTCAGATGCGTACGCACGGCTGAGGAATTTCACATTCCCTTTAGAGCAGGGCAAATTTTGCCAAAAGGCCTTAATTAACAATAAGAAAATCGCACGTTAAAGACACCTTCACGTGCGGCATTTTCAGAAGACAAAGGAAATCTTCTGCTTATTAAGGAGGAACTTTATGTGATCATTTTGAACCACAACCTGAGGAAATGTTTCATTTCTGGAAGGCTGTATTGATCAGGATGCATTGGTCTTTCACTGCACTGACTAATAACCCAAATTCTTGGAGCGTGTCCCAACAGTATTGGCAAACCAAGCGGTAATGAACCTGAGCGGATGGACTGGACAGGAGCAGATAGATTAGAAGAGTAAAATACAGTGTAGTGACAGCTAATGTGAAAAAAATCTAAATGGCACTTGTTTCCTCATTCATTTCAGAACTACTTCGAAATCAACCTGCGTTATAGTACCTGTTTCTGGACTGTTACGGCACTGAAGTGACTTAGACACACAACATATCTCCTCCATAGGGTGTCCGGAGTACTCTGGGTATACGTTCTGGTGCAGAAGTTGTCTCCTCATTTGATCCCAGGGCATTTATTGTTGCCAAATACAAAGCACTAGGGAAGACTTTGATTTGAGCTTGTTAGATCAGTAACCAGCTGTACTTTCTCACAGAAGAGCAAACGATCAGCCTGGAATGGTAAAACAGAACATTTTCTACCCCTCTCATTCTAATAATGTGCTTCCAGCAAATTAAAAAAGGATGTGTATTCCCATTTCTCTTAATGTCACCTCTGTGTGGCACGTTTCTACATTAAGCATGTTGAATATAAAGCCCTTTGCGCGTGACTGAAGTCTTTCCTATTATTTATCGCAAATCCCCTTTCCGCGGGAATATCGAACAAAGTCTGTGGATTGCGCAGCTCTTTTTCTTCCCATGAATGGCCCAATCACGCTCCTGGCACACGAAGATCCAAGTGACAGATGTTGAACAAAACGGAGGGATTATACATTTCTCCTACAAGTTCCAGGCCTGCTTTCATTTCTGTTCTTTTGCCACTGTCCTTCTATCTTTTTTCCTTCTATCTCTTTTGTTTCTCCTTCTCCAAAGCATTTTCCTTCCTCTTGCACCCCGAGCCATCTGGGAGCTGTGGGCACCTCGGCAGGGGATGCAGAGCCCGTTCAACTCTGGTCCTGGTTGCCAATATTAAACCGGAGCACTGACTTAAATCTCGAGAACACAATTTCATTTGGTAGAGCAAGATCAACACGACAAACAGAATAAACTTGGAGAACAATCATAAATTCAAGTCTCTGGTTATTAAAATTCTTACTTGTTTTAATTAAGTGAAGCGAAAAGCTTTGTAAGACGTTAAAAAAGGAACACTGTTAATGTGTGTTGACAAATGGGATTTTAGGTTTCAGATTTAACAATACATTTACTTGTAAGTAGGTCAATCTGTAGGTACTAATATAGACCTTGAAAAATCAAAGTGGGTTTCGACTAAGGAAGCATTTTATAAAGCTGTTTATAAGAAGAGGTAGCCAGGTCTTCCTCCTGTTGAGCACCAGGACTGTTGGGCTCAAATTATCTTTAATTAATGGCAAAGAACCTTCTCGGGAAGAAAATGATTTGGGATAATCCCAGATGGCGAGTGGGGAAAAGAAAAATTCTGGAAAACTCTTCTAGAAAAAAACCTATGACAATCAAACTAAGAATCCTCTTCATCAACACTATATGTATATATGTATAGCCTATAAAACGTAAACTTTATGGATATTCTTATACCTAACTGCTCCCTACTCCCTCCAAACTCATCAGTGCAGTCAGGCTGCTTTTTAGCCTACTTTTTGGACAATCTGTATCAGAATTTTTAGTTCTATAAAGAAATGGCTCAGTAAATTCTTTCAGTAATATGGCAACACTGTGTTGCTGTGTTATTTATGCAGATTAATTTACTTGGGCTGCTCTTTTGTCTGCTTTCAAAGCCCCCGAGGTCAGGCTTCCGAACAGCAACACATTGCAAAGCATCCGTAGAACCACGCGGAAGGAAGGTCTAACGCACAAAAACCAGATCTGGAATATTTTCAATAGGTTTCTTCTTTTCTAAATATTGTTAATTTGAGCAACATGAGTTAAACAGTTAAATATGCATCCCATTTTTAAACTAGAAACTTTGAAAATGTGAAGTAATGAGTGAACCATGATAAAAGTAAGTTTGGCTAAACACAGAGATCAGGAGATTTCATTTTCAAGAAGTATTAGAGCATTAACACCAAGTTCCTAAGTATATTGCACCAATTCCACACTTTTTCATCAGTGTTGGGGCCAAGCAACAGGAACAGCTCCTTTCCTGCTGGAATGGCCAGAGTTAAACATTTGAAATACTGGGGAAAAGCATTTTGATTCTTTTTTACATGGTCCTATGCATTCTCCAGCATCACAAAGCCAAAGAAGAATATGGACCACATGGAGGGCCAGTATGTGATTGCAAATTCATACGCTTGCAATTAGACACCAAAGAGAAAATGCAATGATAATACAGCAACTAGTTGGACAGGAGAACAGGCTATTTACAGACCAAAGATAAATCATTTCCCATCTCATTATAACTTTTATTAAAAAAAAATTAAGACCCTAGGGTTCAGAAGATGCTTTGAGAGTTACATAAAAATCCCTTTAAAAATTGCATTGCTTCTAGTAAGCTTAGATTTTAGATTGTTTTTTATAAACTCTTCTTCATTAATGTCCTTGAATTTAATAATTCGCCATTATTCTACTAGTCCTCCAGTGCCAAGAGGGTGTAACCTAACTAGCTACCATAATAATGAGGTTTAAAAAACTCCAAGTTTGGGGCTTTTTTTCCTCTTTTAAAGGAACTAAAGTAGCCAGAGCTATGCATACGCTTTTTGTCACTATTTTTACAGCAGCTTTTATCTCCTTTCTGGTCCATTCTTCGCTGGTCTGATGCTCCTGTTGCCATAGGAACAGCCCTGGAGGTGGTTTTGTTACAGATTACAATGGTTTCCCCAACACAGAGACATTTCTTTCATACCTTAGTTCAGCAGGTACCTCCTCATGGGGACAAAAAGAACAAAGAGTAAATCAATCTCTGACTCTTATATCTATTAAATTCTCATTACCAGAATTTATTATATGCTTTTGCTTTTGGTTTATGAGCTCAGTCTATGACCACTGGTACTTCACGGATTAAGTTTCATTACTTACATGGGTCAAGCTACAGTTATTTGCAAGAAAATAGCTGAAATCAAATGATGAAAGGAGTCACGACTGGGAAAATGGTACTTCACGAAGCATCAGGATTTTGTTTTTCAGTGCAAGTAATCTGCAGTTGTTTTAAATTCTGTATCAAGTTTCATTAGGTTGTTATAAAAGCCCAACCAAGTATAAAAATGAGACCATATTTTGAGACAATGATACCATCTAACACATGTTCCAATCTTTTCCAAAGGCTGAAGAAAAATCTGTGAACTGTTTGGACCTCTGAAGAGTATCATTCAATAATGGACAGTGAAAATTAACAGAAACCAAACAAAATAAGAAAAGCACGCCCAAGAAGCCAACTAAACTGTCCTTGTTTATGCAAAGCTACCCAACTGCTTTACTGGGACCCATTGGATAAATGGGGTTCTCACCACTCCGGATGTCTCTGTTTCCCCTCTTTGTTTTTCCACCTCCCTATTTCTGGGCCAAAACACCTCAATAAAGGCGTTTGCTCTCTCCTACCAAGCACAAGTGGTTCTTTTTCCCCTAACCCCACAGGTGCTTTACTGGAGTTGTGTGATTTATAGGAAGAAACAGCGGCTGTGCCAGTTGAACTCAGCAGCCATTAGCAAATTTTCCCCAGCACCCCAAGGGAAGAGCTCCCAATAATAACTTAGGAAAATCACTGACATTTTTAGATTCATCATTTATATACATTTCCCAACTCTCTTCAGCAGTCCTGTCTCTGTTTAATTATTAAATTTTAAAAAGAATCATCTGTGTGCACTGCACAGCAAAACCCTAGAAAATAAAAATATAAGCTCATTTTTTATCATACAGTTATTCAGCATTCGAATCATTCTGGCATGGGTAAATAAAAATGTATATTCTTTATAAATAAAAAGCTTTTGAAAGCCGTGAACTGTCAGAGCTCAGAGACCATAACACGAACCTCGTTAAACTCCACGTCCAGTGTCTCGGGTACAAGCTCCATCAGCTCAAGGACTAAAGAGATGCAATAAGACTTAAGCCAAGGTGCCTTTGGAGTCACGGCCCTTGTGTCAATCCACGCTCTTCCTAAAAACGGGGTGCACAGAAGGAGAAGATCCACACGGCTCTTTTCAACACCGCAGTGACATTTTGTCCGTGTGTCTCCTGCAGCTGGACAACCCGACAGAGTCAGTTCTGGGACTGCGCCGCAGGGTTGGGGATTATGAGGAGTTATTAAAGTTCATGAACCTGTTCCTTTGGAGTTTAATTCTATTTTTCTCGAGAATCATCTGCTCTGGCTTAAAAGCCATTTCAGTTGCAATAAAAGCAGCCTGTGCTTTAATTTAGGAATAGAAGGGCCAACTATTTTCTCACTAGATGATAAATGCAAAAGTGTTACAGTATGCAAACAGCTTTCAAGTAACTCGTGAAGCCGCTTCCAGTTCCTTTAGTGATGGGATTTAGGCGAGCAGGGCCATGAGCAGGCAGCTACGGGCAATGAAAACCTGTCCTGAAGGAGCACGGAGCTGGCTGGGCAGTAAATAACCCGAGCACGGGCAGCGAGGAAAACCCGCCCGAGGTGAGGAGCAGATGTCTGCCCGCGGGGGTGGACAGAAGGCGCAGAAGGTGACATATGGCTGGAATTCATCCCCTGAGATGGGTGGGAAAACAGCGCTCGGATTCTGAAACAACGGGTAAGGGGAGAGGAACGACACGGGACATCGGACCCCGTGCTGGTTAAGAGGAGGAAACTGAGGCACGAGCTCCATACCAGATACACACGAATTTCCCTCAGATGTTGCTGAATATAAGCAGAACACACACTCAGCACATACAGAGCCCTTTTGGGGAGATTTCCTCCTTAATTTTTCTCTCTTCTATCGAAAATGAGTCTTAATTTAGCACTGATTCTGTTCAAATAGGAATTTGTCAATATCCTCAAATACCAATATTTCATAATGAGTCATTATAGCTGTGCACAGCACCATTTAAAAACCACTTCGAAACACTTAGAAAAAATTACATAAGTTTTCCCTGCAGTTAATCTTTAAGGCTTTGAGGTCAAAACCATAAGCAGGAAACCCTGATTTCTCCATAAACAACTCTGGGCGCTCTGCAGAGATTCAGGAGTCAGCGGAATCACAAGAAACTACATCCACAGAACCCCACAGTTGTTTGCATTTGCTTAAGATAATAAGCTCCCAAATAATTTCAATATCAAGAGGCTTATCGACTTTAAAATTTTTCCCATATCGATCCCCTCCAACATCCATGAGGTCGGTTACTGTGCCAAATGGGATGAGATGGTTTTGCTGTTTCACTTGCCATAAACCCACATCTGTATCTTATCAATTCATTCTCTTCTAGGAGCTTAAATATTAAGAACCTACTGCAGTTCTGGGAAGCAAAATATCAGGGTTAATCTCCCTTGACTGTCCAGTTGTTTGCTCTCATTTAGATTTATTTTTAATTTCTATTTATTTTGCTTTCAGATTCTGGATTACAATCTGAAAGGAAAATAGTGCTGATCCACGGTCTGAATTCTTGTGCACTTTATATGAACTTTTATAAATTAATACTGAAAAAATACAGCCAAACACTTCTAAACTGCTGGTGATTATTGTTTAATTCTACGTGGGAACATTTTAATAAATCACATTCAGTTTGACAATACATTCTGGTCAATATGTTCCTATAGCAAAGGGATCAAAGATTAAACTCTCAATTTTAAATTATCCTTTTTGAAGGAAACTTGAACAGTTATTCTTTAATATTAAACACATCTTAATGCTAGTTACAGCAGCAGTCCATTTCTGGACTGCTCTAACATTTTTACAGTAATTCACTCAAGTTTTAAAGCATTTCATCAATGATTTAAAATAGTTTTTTGGAACACCAAGCAATCTTCCAAAAGCAAGAACGTGCACCGCAGACGATGCTCCACGGAGCTTTAAACGATCATCACAGCGGCCCTGAAACGCCGGAGCTGTTCAATTGCACTCGGTAGCATCACCATAAAAGAGCTGGCCATGGAGAGAAGATGAATAATTTCTATTCCAGTGACAGAGAGCCATTAGAGAGCAGCAAAATCACTTCCTGAGCTCAAACATCAGAGCTCGCGCTTTGCCAAGTATTAGGGAAACTCAACATTTTTTGATTGTGTGAGTTTTTGTGTCGTCTGAAACAGGATATTGGTCCCCAGACACCATCATTCCAGTCCTGGGCAAGGACGACCGCTTTATTCACAAGGATTATTTTCCTTCTGGCACTAACTCAGACTTTTCCACCTTTTCATGCAGTCTGAGTGAAGCAAAACCAAGATGATCTTAAGCTTTTCTTCTCTGACACTCACCTTTATCAAGGCATTTCATTTTAAGGTAATAAGAAGTAATGTGTTCTGTCTTTTACAGCAATAGAAAACTGCAGCACATGAAAATGTTACACGAGGAGACAATATTTGTACACCACTATTTTTAGCATGACGCAGACCAGAGGACTTTTCTACCGCTGAGTAGTCAGCTTATTAAATACTCAGCTATATGAATGTATGAAAGGCTGGGAAATGAGAAAAAGCGTGTGGAGAGCACAATCGGAAACCACTTTTGTTTTCTGAATGACTGTATTTAGAAATTAAACAAAATTAATCTTGTTGCAAGTGTTAAATGTATGTAGAGAACGTATGGGAAGTGCCGGTGCAGCTCCCCCTTCCCGCAGGGGATTCCTGCGCCAAAAAACGCGCTGAAAATAACTATGTGACAATTTCTTTTGAATCCTCCTGCCCCACAACCCCAGTGCTGGGAACGTCTCCGTCCCACGGTGCCAGAGCAGCTCAGGACACAGCTATAAATACATCCTTGTCACCATGTCCCCAACGGCGGGGACGCCCGTGAACACCCACCTGCACAAAACGCCCCCCCTGGCTGTTACAGGCGGTTTGGTTTTGTTCCAGAAGCCGAAATGTTTTGTCTATTCATATAATTATTACAATTTTAAATCATTGCTCCAGAAATTTTCATTTTATTAATGACGATATTACTCTTCTTACAACGGATGGAAAGGCTCCATCATGCAAAGGTGCCGGACAATTTGCAAATTAATTGTGCACATGCACGAAATAATTTAGAAAATTACTTGTTAATGTTTAAAAACCTGCTAAATATTATGATAAGCTTTATAGCGCACTGCATTTCAGAGCAAAGCTTGTACTAACTCAGACAGGCGTAAGTTACTGAACTGTGAAAGGGTAGACATTGTAGTCAAACACTTCAGTAAATGAACGTATAACATTCTACAGCCCTCTTTGTGTAACAGGACCCGCTAATACAGCTCAATTTAATAAAACGTATTTATTTCTGTTTGCTTTCAAAGTGGTTTTGAGATATCGCTCCTGTGTAAATACTGAAAATGATCATTTGGTAACCCAAACACTGAAATAAGGCGTGAGGCTGATTTATTTACTCACCAAAAAAACCCAAATCACAAACTGCAGTCAGCAATATTAAAGACTCGTAACAACCTGCCACAAACCACATTCTATAATCATGAAGAGATTCTCAACAAAATTAAGTATTTTTCTTACGTAGCTAAGTTCAGACTACGTGAAATGATTAAAGAAACGAACTTTTCAAAATTCTTCTCAGTTCTTTGGTGTTTCTCTGCATTCAAATTTAAAAATGAGAACACTTTTTAACATCTCAAATCTTCTGAACCCCGTTTTGGCTTCTGCCCATGTATTGCTCATTGATCTCATGGCTAGCATATTAAAACAATGCATGAGATGCACATTAAAACCTTGCGAGAAGTCTTCTGGTGCATTCCATCCGAGGAGACAATAGCCTCCAATCTAGAGCATGAATATGTCATAAGAAACAAAGCAGAGCCATTCAGACAAAGAACGCCCGGAATGCATTGTTCCCATAAGCAGATGTTAAATTACTTCACTGTAAAGCGGAATTTGCAAAACCCAAAGAAATGTTATTTTCATGGGAACAAACAAGATCAGTTTATGATTTGGGCAGGGTGACGCTAAATTCTTGTCTACGTCTCGCCATGTAGGCAGATGTGTTGAAAGTAAAAACTGGTTGTTGACCAAAGTAGTATTGACAGAGCAGGATAGAAGGGGCGTATCCTGCCCGGTGCTCAAGCATAAATATAATTGTTTCAAAAACTCATAAACCAGTCGGCTCAAGATTAGTCTGGTATTTAATTGGGGCTATAGATCCTTGTGTGCAGAGAGGGTAAGGACCTGAGTTGGCTCTCAACGCTTACCTGGAGATAAGATGGACATGAAGAAAGCTCAGAGAAAACCTCAGCCTTTCCTGAGGATTGTTAATATTAAATACACCCAACATAAAGCAAACAAAACCAAAATCATGACTTCATGCTTGGGTAAACACCTCCGGGTGGTCACATTCAGAGGAATATTGTTCTTGGTGACACATTTATTGTTGCTTTTCTTATCGAAACCAGATCTTACAGTCCATAAAACCCCTCAGACTGCAATTATTTATCAGAAAGAGCCTATGGATACTGTTTGCAATTCATTCTCACAGGTGTAACAACACAGGACTATGTGTAAAAGCAACACATGAAATGTCTGTGTACTCACATCAGTGTCAGGGCCCTTGTCAGCCCCAGGACAGGAGAAGGTGACGAACTCATGGCACCTCTTGTGAACCACGAAACAGCAAACTGGTCAGGAAAGGGAAACCAACAGTTAGAACGGAGGAAATACAACTTAGAGTCACACATTTCACCTGTAAGCCAATGAAAGAAAGCAGAGCCTAATGTTGAATAACGACACAAGAAAGGCAGGTATCAAGTAGACAATATAATTAACGAGGAGATAAGCATGTACATTTCAAAATCAAAAGACTCTACACGACGGTAATTTTTTAATGTTTAAGACAGCCCGTAGTGCTAAAATATAGTGTGGGATGAACAATTCTATAGAGGCAGATTTCCTGAACCTAAATCCCCGTCCATAACAAAACTGTCAATGTATTTTCAAACAAGAGCCGGGGGCATTAACAAGGAACGTGAAGCTGGAATGAAACCCGTCCTTGGGTATGAGTTTCGTTCACCTGCACATCTTGGTGAAGGTGTCTACGAAGATCTGATGTCTCCAGTAGTTAATTACACCTGTGAGAACCCAAAGCCATCAGTGAATATTGTTGTGGAGAACAAAGTGTTCTCGTATCATGGAATGGCAGGAGATAATGGGACAAGAAAATTAGCTCCCGATTACAGTGTGATTCCCATTCTAAATTTATGAATGATCTGAAATGACTTTTTCTTTCTAAGGAAAGCTTTTTTACTATTTTAATTGAATTATGTCACGTATGAGGCTGTACATTGTCACCTGGCAACAGGTCATACATGTCCCTGAGTCACATAAAAAGCCCGATTTGCTGGAGTGTCCTTACTTTGAGCAGCAGCTGTTTCAGCTTCTCACCCTCACTACAGGTTCCTTCTTAATGTTAAGCTTGGTTCAGATATTTTACAACTGGCCCACATTTCAGCAAAACAAAACGGTCTAGACTTGAGAATGTGACAATCCCAAAAGAAACATCATACCATCAAGCAATGAGCCAGGAGACTACAATGGAAAGATGCTGAAGTAATTCACACTTTAAATTTTGCATTTCAAATACATAAAAACACACTATTTCAAAGGACACTTCCAAAGAATAAAACAGATATCAATTGGTTGGTAACTGCAAACACTGAATTTCCTCAACTTCAGTGGAAATCAAACTAAATTATCTCACTTTTTCTAAACGGTTCATTTCGTGAGGCACCTCCAAGAGTTCTCTTTCCCATCGAAAACGTACAGGGATTTATTTCACCTCATAAAGAGAGCTGAGAAAGATGTTACCAAGTTCACATTCACGTCACTGCCAGCAAACACTGACGATTCCGCCACAATTCCAGGCTGGAATTCAAGTCCAATCATCCTTCTATCTTTTTCCAGCTATTTTTCATCCTCACCCCATGCAGCAATTGTTTCCAACCGTTCTATTTCTGACACGGCACATGTTTATTCTTTGGGCAAATGCAGTAAAATGGGCTTTGCTCCCCTGATTCCAGACAAGCTCCAACTCCACGTAAGCCAGAGCTGCGGTTCAATGTGTGCTGCCCACTTGGATGTCTGGTTCGTTAATCAACCTAAATCCCAGTGAATCCTACAATTATCATTTCGATGGTTTGTTTCTACCAACTGAAAGATCACTAAGCAGCAATTACTAATAATATTACTTGCAGCTGAATAATGTTTCGCTTCCAAACTGTATTTTTGGTTACAAATCTTCCCCTCTTGAAGACAATAGCCTGTTACATCCTTCAGAAAACAAAGTTAACTAATTACTTTTGTGTGCAGTGATCACACAGTTGCAAAATACAACATAATAATCTATGCAAAAGATATGAGAAATAGCTCTGGAAAGGTGGTTGAACTGAGTTGCTTTACTGATGTCTGCCTCTCAAATTCAGTTCCTGGGCTGGTGCTCCAGCTCTGCCTCTATTCAAAGAGTGTACATTAAAAAATCCTGTGTATTTGGGCATCTATTTTGGGCAGTATTTATGAAATACGGTAGTCACATCCTATCTCTGAGCTGACAGCCTCTCATGGCCCGTTAAAGAGTTCATTCAACTAAAGACAATGTTGACCTTGTTTTTAATTTCATATATTGTGAATGTCAAGATAAATATGTGGGAAAACCAGTGCCACTCTTCATTCCATGAACTTTAGCTACTAACGTCCATGGAAACGATGCTAATCACACTACAATGGAAACTCCACTTCAGCTGTCAACGTAAGTAAAGCAGACAGTGTTTGTCCTTTTGGACTTTAAGCCACACTTCAAAAAAAGCCACTTATTAAAGCTTCAATTCTCCACGTTGACTACCGAACATCTTAAAACCCTTCTGTTCAGTCCGCTAATTGGCTGCTCTTTTCCTTTATTTCCCATTTCCCTTTGTAATGGATTACCTGTCTCCAAAGAACTCGGTTCGTTGGTAAGCGGTTCAAAAGCACCAGAGCTGTCCCACCTTTTCAGAACGCTCAAATGTGAACCAAATAGTTTTAAATAAACAATGCAACAGGCAACTCTCCTGGAATCATAAATCCAAAGGAAAAAGGATAAGGGTGAACTAAAGTATCTTGTTAATAGTTATGGTTTCCATACATCCAAATTTTAATTGTCAAATCCAGCCATTAGTGCATTTTAGCATTAGACTGTAAAGTCTTCATAATTTCACAAAGCAACACAGAATTACAGAATTCATGTAAAAATATACTTAGTTCTGGTAAGTATAGACAAAATGTTATCTGCTTAAAATAGCATTTATTTTTTTATGAATAGAGATGAAAAATAACGTCTCACTTGTTTGGAGGAGACGTTAATAGCTTCACATCACCTATTGCAGCTGTTAAGAAGTCACATTATGTTCATCACCTCCTTGTAATGGAAGTTGTATTGCACTCTTCACAGAGACTGCCAGGAAACGCGTTGCTTTACATTTTAAGGAGAGCGTAAGCAGAAGCGAGCTGGCACACATTATGCAGAGCAAGCGCTGTCTCAAGGCTGACAGTTAAAATTAAAAAGGAAATTATTGAGGTATTTTCATGTTTTGACAGCGTGGTTTTGATCTGCGCTATATATCATACAGTGGGGAGATTCCATCCTTCCCAGCTCTGGGCTCGCTGGAGATAAAATGATCTCTCAGCATCCCCAGGAGGGAGGAGAGAACAGGCCTGGCTTTGCTGGCAAAGCCGGGCTCAGAGCAGCATCGGCCAGGATGATCCATCACCCTTCGTCCTCCCCCAAAGCTGCGGGGAGCAGAAAACGCCCAACGGGTCTCATGAAAACAGGGGAGAACGTGGTCAGAACTCAACGCGTTCTCGAAGCAAACAAGCAGAAGCACGGTGTGATTTGTGGGATTTACGGCACATAATGGAGGGCAATTCATTCTGTCCAACACTCCGCTGTCGGCGCACAGTACTGGGAAAAACATGTTATTAATATTATATAGATATATAGTCATCAGTCACTCCGAGTTACAAGGCAGTGCCATAAATAAATTTCAAACTGTTTTCTAAATTATGTGATGTGCAAAGGTTATAATGATATATTGTTGGGTGAGAGTTATCTGCTAAAACTAGTTACTAATAGCTTTCATATATGACACGGACTGCTGAGGCAGAAATGAAATATTACAGTAATGAATAATCTTCTCTAGTAGCTGATCTATAAAGGAGAAAAGCCGCTGCTGAGCTCCAGTCCCCCCACCATTTAGCCGTGTCTGAAGGGCTCTACAGCCACAGGCATCCCATAGGACTTGAGGCAAAAGCATCAAGATAAAAGTCATATACTTGACAATTTACAATTACTCAAAAAGATATCTAAAAGCACATTTATACTCCCACTTTTGGAAGAAAAACAACAGGTTAGACAAACCTTTCCGACAGAATTTAATATCTTTACTACACCACAGTATTTATTTATTCAGTACGACAAATTAAACTGCAAACCTGAACGGCGGAGAAAATTTCTAAGACAGTAATTTAACTGCTCACTATCACCTACAGAGAAATGAATGAGTTTTTATCCAGTCAACTTTGACTCATTTTTCTAATGGTCAAGACTATTCTCCCAATTCAAATCGTGACTTTATAAAATCTTAACCACCGTAAAAATTGTGTATGATCTTCCCACCTATCCAAAACGCAAAGCTGTGGCTCCGCTGTCACGACAGGATTAGCTGCCCAACAACAGGCGTCCATATTCTCACCTACATAATTAAATTCTAGGTTTCATGTACTGGTTCTTCCCAAGGAAGCGGCAGAGGAGGTCTGGTCGGCAGCAATGGGGAAACCACCTACACTCAATACTTGTTGTTGGGTTTTGAACAAGAGTTGCTTCTGGACTATGGAGTTACAAAAGAAAGACAATAAATAAGCACAAAATCACTCTCTGCGTACACCAGAAAACGTGCAGGGCCTCTACAGTAGCCCGGGGCACTGTGTAATTTTAATGTTGCTGCTTCACATGCTTTGCATTTCCAGTGCGGCCACAGAGCCTCCCCGGGGGCCCATATCACTGTGACACCAAGCCATGAATGAACTTCTCACACGGCACGCATCGGTCCATCCTGACATTAAATACAGCAATTACACGGAAATAGGGTACTACTTCAAAACAGACAAATCGTTTAAATACTGACTACAGTTGTTATTTAAATAAGCGGTACCGTTTAAATAAATCTATGAGGAATAGATTAAAATCAGGCACTGGGAATATTTCCAGAGCAAGAAGAGTAACAACTAAGAAATAGGATTTAACAATACTTATCTTTTTCATTTTCTGAATACATTATAGCTTGTTAAAAAAAATATGAAAATCCCTTTTATATTAAATATAAAAAAGGCTGTAGATTAGAAACCAAACAAAAAGTCAGAAGCAGCACTACCTTTGAATGTTATTACCATACTGACTGCACAAGGAAATTTTTAAAATTACATTACCCTAACTTTTTCAACAGATATAACACATCACCTAGGTTTTTTGGCCAGTGTTTCACCCCATCTAGAAGAGAGTTTTATCTCAACAGAGTGGCCAGGCTAACACCACCTGCTAAATGCAACCCTTCCACTTGGCATTTACAGCCCCTTTCTCACCGAAACAGCCTACAGGATACAGCCTGTTCCAGGATAACACGCTCAATAAGAACAACAACCGTCTCTCCCCATCACCTTAACCTGTCACTAAGCTTCTTCCAGCTCTTCTGTAACCCACGGGCACCTGTACAGCACTAATCTGCGCGGATTATCTTCATTTCCATTGTAATTCCTGCAAACCTCACCTACCTTCGCCAAGCGGCGCCCAAAACCCACCCTGAAGCCGAAATCTACGGACTACATGAAATCGATACTGACAAATTAGGGCTGATTCCTACTTCGAAGCTCCAAGTCTGCCAGTCAATAACTGGTTTGTGCACCCTCAGGTTCACACACCTGGCCTTGGTGCACAGATTTTCTTTTCCAATTGTGTCAGGGCCAATTAGGCCAAATAAGCAGGCAGAAGGACAGAAATAAGATCTATATTATATATTTTTTTTTTAATTAAGGGAAAGTAAAGGTTAACTGTAATATCTTATTTGTGTGAAGGGATTATACAGATTGTCTGGACAGTTTTAACTCATCAGGTCATTAACTCCCTTACACTAAGTACAAAATAGGTGTCGGGGGTAAGTGGCTTTGTGAGACCTGCAGCTTTGTGCAAATACAGAACGTGTGTGGGGCAGGGAATGCACAGACATCTTCATTTACCCAAATGTAGGTATATAAATACATAGGTATATAGATATATACCTACAGCTATATAAGTAACACATTTTTAAAACACTTTGGACTTTGCCAAACACCTCGCATAATATATTCAGATGTACCTGACTACTACATTCAGACATACACTACACCAAGTTTGTCATTTCTGCCTCCCACTGAAGGGAAAAGAGGGTACACGATTTCTTTTTCCCCTAAAACGGTATCACAAGGTTTGCAAAACTGAGGAAGACTTTCAAAATATAAAAGTTTTTAATGGAATAGAAAGTATTCATCACCGTTTCAATCTACTTATTAATTATGTACTTTGTAAAAGATAGAGTCCTTGCTAAAATTTCACAAAGCTATTAATCTCCCTCCTTTGAGGTGCCCCATTTTATAACTCAGAACTCATCCATCAAAATCGGTGCTGAAATCGCTATTTTAAGTACTTGCAACAGCAAAAAAACAGAGATGACCCACAACCACAGACCTTTTTTCTATCACTTCTATAGTTTGAATTCATTTTATTTTAAAAATCTGCTGATCCTGACGTGTTGTACGACAGCGACAAAGCCCCGGGGGTGCCCGCTGTAATCTGCTTGGGAGCTGTGTACAAGCACATCAGCCAGGAACAGCGCGGCGCTTTCAATTAAGGAACTAACACAATGTGAAAGCCCTCAAATGTTTCTTTTGAGCTCTGAAAATCATCAGTTCTTCGGATTTTTCTACTAACTTAGCATTGCCCGATGCCTTCAATAAAGCGGCTGCCATCAGTTTGATATGTTATTTAACGCATAAGTAAAGCGAGCGGTACAAAGCAGCACAGGCTGTATGCATTTTAAGGCTGCATAAAATTATGGGATACAAGACGAAATCGAGCCCCGGAATGCAGCTGTTGGGGGTTATTTTGTTTAGTAACGCAGCTGGAATCCCGGATGCCAACAGAAAGCAAAGAGCTTTTGGAAAATCACAGTAGTGGCAGCACCAACGCTGCGAGACACTGTCGCATTGAATCCCAGTCACATCGTCCGGTATGAAAAGAAGTCCTCACCGAGTAAAACCTTGGCTACATCTAGGAGCAATTGCAATGGCTTTGCTCTTATAAGCCCTGTCCCCATCACATGCCATGTTCTGCTGCTTCTGGCTCCATGTTCCCAGCCCAGGCCCAGCCCCACGGCCCCAGGCCCAGCCCCATGGCCCCGGCCTGCGATGCTGCCATGGCCAGAGCTGCCCAGCCAAAAACCAGATTGTTGGGGCATGAGGGGCCTTAATGTGCCACAGACAAACATCAGAAGGCCTTATGAAACTTCTCAATCCTTCATCTCACGTTAAATCACCCGCACAGTCCATTTAACGCAGCCCACGCCACGTCTCACCATGACATCCGCGTCCCTTCACCGCTCGAAGCACAAAACTGCTCAAACACGTCAATGCAGCTCTAAGGTTTTACCATGAGGTTTTAAGTAATATTTTAGAATATTTTAGTGCTAATGCTATAGCTTGTTTTTCTCAGCACTTCATAATTTAATGATGTCAAGGCACTGGTGGCTGTAAACCAAAACATTTCCTTCTTGGAGTACAATTTGTATGGACACAAATACAACAAGTGAAATGCCAGATCCGAATGCCAAGAGCTGAACATTAAGTATTTTAGTATAATTTGAATTTAAGTCCAGGTTTTCAGTTGTGTTTGAGAAACCTTCTAACGTGCTCGCAAAATTAATGAACCTCACTTGCCAGCAAACACAATCCACACACTAATTCCGTTATTGCCAAAAGATGGTGTTTGTTTTTCTCCAAGATGGGAAGAACTGAGGTCAGGATGGCACTGAACAAACTGTGACATATGAACAGAGCCACGTCCCAAGTACTAAACTATGAGAAATAAACTTCCTGTGCTACCTGTTTGGACGCAATCCTGATACGACAACTCATTTCCAATTACCAATGCAACACAGATACAATTCTACATTTACTCACATATATGAAAGTCACTAACAAGATGATAGAATCCTTTGACATTAACTTTCAAATAACATTATTCTAGAATAGCGTAATGGGGCTTCTGATACATTATAGCAAAATACTCGTGTCTTGCTCGAGTATTACTTATCTTGAAAAGAAAACAAAGAACTTAATTTTAAAGGATGAAAGCTCTAATTTCACAAATAAATGTTCCAGCATTTATGCACCATTTAATGTCTACGCCTGATATAGAATTACATAAATTTAAGTATGAAGAAAATCATTGTACTGATCCACAGAAACACGAGCTCAGATGTGTTTCCATCTCTTCAGTCCCATCTCATTCGCTCTTTCTAGTTCCAGCATGGAAGGTCTACATCAAGAGGCAATTATGAAGCTTCTTAAATCTTGTCAGAAAACCTCACCTCGTATTGCTTCATGATAATCTCTGCAAGAGTTCAATTTGCTACATAAATGCACTTCAAACTGCAACAATTAGCTCATCTTTGTTTGCACGATTAATCAATTCTGTAGGCTGTTCTATGGTATATTGTGCGTTAAAATGACTGCATGAAAATGAAAGATATTAATTTCGTTCCCCAAAGGCACAAAAAACTCTGGAAAGGCATTATTTACTCCCTTGCTGACGCCAAACCAAATCATCTGGATATAATGACACGTTCAGAATTCATCGTATTAACTGTATTTGCAGTGCAATACGTAGCATCTTTAGTTAGAAGATCCACAGGCCATATACACAAGATAACCATTTGGCTATGGATTGTCACTACTATTAAGACTCAGATGCGGTAATTTATTCTACATTATCTCTAATGTGCTAGCTTCCTTATCCTGAACACAAAATAGGTATTAACACATGAACATTACAGTCCTGCAGCATTAGATCAAGAAACTGAAGAGGTTTTGTTAATTTAAGTTTTTCTTCCTGATGCTGTTTCTCTTCATTATTTGTTACCTAACAGATGCCCGATATTTCTTGCAAGTCTTATCCAATTAAATACATCTTATTAAAGGGTCATCTGCTAGGAACTCCAGTATCACTTCCCTCTACTCATCGGTCACTGAAAATACAGTTTCATCCCAAAGTAACTCCAAGTTCTCAGGAAGAAAAGCAACACACACACACGAAATAAAACTGCATTAGAACAATTACAGTCGGATTCATTGCCAATGTAAGACAACAAATGCATAAAGAAAACAACTGCAGAATTCAGAAAATTCACTCTCAGCCAATAGGTGGAAGATCTTTCTTTCCTAGTGTGTTTGTCTGTTATATTAGTCACTCAAAAGAAGCAGATTAATTTCTTAAGTTTAGTAGTTACCAAAATTACATGGTTGAGTGAATGACATAGCTTACAGTAATTTGTTCCAAATAGCAAAAGGGGTATTTATAGGAAATACCTGTGGGTTCAGAGGTAGGTAGCACACACATAACAAAATATGAAACCATGGAAACATGCCGCTTAATTATGAATGAATTCTTTATATTTGCAGTAAAACATTTACAGAAAAGATAAAACAACAGTTGCAAAACAAAGAAGCAGTTGAGATGGGAGATTTGCAGCAAGAAAACCTTTGAAAGTTACGGTCACTATATGCGAGAAACCCAGCATCTGTCACCATATAGCCACCGTAACTTTCAAAGGTAAAGGTACATCTTGAGCATGAATTTATGAAAACTGAACTAATTGTACCCATAAGTCTACTAATTCAGCATTAGGCTGTTCCTGGTTCCCACCTCTTGGTTCCCAGCGCTTTTCCGGCTCCAACGGGGTGTCCCCGGCACACGGAGCTGACATAGTGATGATTTCCTAAGTCACGGTTAAGTGACCACTTTAATTTGACATATGGCACATTGCTGTCCAAAGCAGTGGCCCTGTCTCCTCGCTTCCACAGCTTCACATTCATGCAGCCGATGTTTTTTGGCAAGGCTGGGTTTAGCTGGACCGGTTCCCCGAGCCAGCTTAACATGAACGTTCACATAGCACAAAAATAGAACTACAAGACCCCCATAGCCGCCTGGATTCATGCTAGGTTTATACTAGATAAAAACCCCACGTGATAACAAGCTGTATGAACATTAAAACTCAACCCATCTTGTGCGATGGAGTCAGAAAGAACTGAGAAGTTTTCTTCAGTTTGTCTAGACAAAGATTTCAAGACATTTTTGAAGCGCAGACCACATTCCTGGAATTTGATCTTTATCTCCAAATGTTCCCCAACATTAAGGCTAAGTTTGAGTTCTTAGAATAACAGCTGCCCTTGTTTTTAAGTCATATAGAGCCCTGACTATTAAAACAGTATATAAGCATTTTCTGTTGTATGGTCATGACATATTTGTGCGTTTTTTCCTGGCTCACTGAAGCAGCAATATAAACAGTATTTACTACTTTACGTCAGATAGAATGAGTAGTATTTTCATGATATGGAATGGTAAACACTCCTTCCTAGCCCGTGTATTTTTTAAAAAGCAATATATTAAAGTAAAAAACAAGGCCTGAGTGTCAGTGTCACGTTAGGTGATGTTCATCTGAGAACATCACTTACAACAGGCCGAGAACCTTCAAGCAGCAATGGGAGTCAGTAAAGCCATGACTCACCCATCATTAAAGAACTTCAACGGGATGAGATTTCTTTGTTGTGCGATGAAGCCCATACAGGGATGATAGGAAACAGTAAAAACCAAGAACAGACAAGAAAACCTCAACGTTTATCAGAGAGAGCACATGATCCAGAAAGGCTGAGGCAAATCACCTCACTCAGAGTCTCCCCAGTGCCACAACCTGCGTCCATGTCTCCTACTTCCCAAATCACATAATTCAGACACTCATTGTAGACTGTGGAATGTCTTAAGTTCTAATGGATCAATGTCAATACTTGGCAATGCTTCTCCTTAGGCCTCAGCTTAGTAACAAAGATTATCCCACAGCTTGTTTGGAGCAAGACTTAAAAAGCCACTTTTTCCCTTACAAGATCTGGATTTAAGTCCTTATAATCAATAGGCTGAATAATGTGCTTTTATACAATGCAGCTCATTCATCACGTCTCACTCCCAGCTTTTAAATGCTGTTTAATATTTCTGATGGTGAATATTCCATTATACCAGCCAAAAATAGGGTTTATTTTCAGTCATTTTATGCCTTTTAATGCTGCGCACTGCATGGTGCTGAAATTCTTTACAAATTGAGTAAAATAATGCAGTGAAACTGTATGAAAGCAAGTGCTTTATATAAAAGTCCATGTTCTCTCTGTAAACAATGTGAAACTGTTAGAGAAGTGGATGGAAAATAACAAATTCCAGTAGATTCCAACTGGCATGCAAACAGACGAATTCTACATGAATTATATTGAAGTGGTATAACAAATGCAGAGCTAATTTCAGGCTCCAGAGTTTGAAAAACTACATCCCACATACAGAACAGTATCATACATCAACACACCGCTATGTAAGAAATCAAACTTCCATTAATACTTGGATGCCACACGAATTTTCAGTGTGGCAGGAACTCTGCTCCAGAGCTGTCAGGATTAATTTGCAAACATGTCATTCAGAAATTCAGTGCAGAATGTGAAAATGGCACTAAACTGCATCTCAGGCAAATGGTTGGGAGGGAGAGAAAGAACGTAAAGAGGTCACAAAACACTCCATAGAAAGTTTCTTTGCAAAATTAGTTTCTGCACTACTCTGGGTAAAAACACCCCTCCAAATTGGAGCACGAACCTACAACAGCTCAAGTCCACAGTTTTGGCGTAGCAAGAACCCTCCCCTGACACAGGTTGTCTGTGCTTGACAGGCAGAGAATAAGCTAAACAACCTCAACCTGTCAAATCCTCGACTAAAGAAAGGAACATTAGTCACTAGGTTCATATCAACTTCACAGAGGCATAAACCAGCATCGCTGCTTGAAGAAATTTTATGGACCTCGGTCCCCTCCCCAGCTCCTCGTTCCTGCCATGTACCAGAGCCTTCAGAATCCCAGAATGTCAGGGGTTGAAGGGACCTGGAAAGCTCATCCAGTGCAATCCCCCCATGGAGCAGGAACACCCAGCTGAGGTTCCACAGGAAGGTGTCCAGGCGGGTTTGAATGTCTGCAGAGAAGGAGACTCCACAGCCTCCCTGGGCAGCCTGGGCCAGGCTCTGACACCCTCACCAGGAACAAGTTGCTTCTCAAATTTAAGTGGAACCTCTTGTGTTCCAGTTTGAACCCATTACCCCTTGTCCTATCATTGGTTGTCACCGAGAAGAGCCTGGCTCCATCCTCCTGACACTCACCCTTTAGATATCTGTAACCATGAATGAGGTCACCCCTCAGTGTCCTCTTCTCCAGCTCCAGAGCCCCAGCTCCCTCAGCCTTTCCTCACACGGCAGATGCTCCACTCCCTCCAGCATCTTGGTGGCTGCGCTGGACTCTCTCCAGCAGTTCCCTGTCCTTCTGGAACTGAGGGGCCACAACTGGACACAAGATTCCAGGTGTGGTCTCCCCAGGGCAGAGCAGAGGGGCAGGAGAACCTCTCTGACCTACTGACCACCCCCTTCTAACCCACCCCAGGTACCATTGGCCTTCCTGGCCACAAGGGCCCAGTGCTGGCTCATGCTCACCCTGCTGTCCCCAGGACCCCCAGCTCCCTTTCCCCTACACTGCTCTCTTAGAGCTCATTCCCCAACTTACACTGGAACCTGGGTTTGTTCCTACCCAGATGCAATACTTCAGTCCCACACTGGGATTTATTTGGGGACTCCCCCCTTGGCACATCACTGGTGTTTGGATGATGTAGAAAAAAAGAAACAACAAAAACCCAAGTTACTCCGAGAGACAATAAGGGTGTGCGGAATTGACCAGATCACTCGCAACTTGGAGCGTTTCCCTGTGTTGTGGACAGCACCACATTCTCCACCGGGAAAGGCTCCGCATCATCACAATGGCAGCAAAATTCCTGTTTTGGGTTTTGTCCCATCAGCCCCGTCATCTGCTACTCTTCTATTTTAACGGTTCATACCTTTAAAGCCACTGATTATGCTCCGAAATATTAATTGTTCAATTCTAGGGAAAAAAATACCGAGGGTGCCTGCTTTGCATTAGATGCGATTGGTGAGGAATTCTGCAACTGCAAAACCAATGGACTGGATGTATTTGTTCTGGAACTCACTGACTGGATGCAACCCGTTAAAAACAGATTTATGAAAGTGACTCAGAATTTGGAACAAACTGCAGATGATTAACAAAAAGAGGAACAGAAAAAGTGTGTTCTATTATTTTAAGAATGCGCAGTGCTGACAAAGGACGTTGAAGCCGCTGAGGGCAGAGCCCCAGGTTCTTTATTTCAGTGCTTTCTGTTTCTTTCCGTCTCTGTTCTGCCTCACAGCGCAACTGCAGAATGAAGAGGGGTTTTACATGTTCTTCTTGGACACATTTCTGCTGAGCAGCAGCCAACACGACTGACAACAGAACACCTGTAATCTGGAATTCATAGCTAACTTCCCTGCTGCACAATGGAATCTCATTCTTATCACAGAACTTCTAGATCTCTGTAAAACAGATTTTTTTAAAAAAGATATTATTTCACTTGCTTTAAGCTTTTGTAGAAAAGCCACCAAAAACCCCATAAACTTTTCTTATAAATCACTGCTACATAATGCAAATTGGTACTTCATGCACTTTTGTCTGTGAGGGGAAACAAAAGATCATATTTACATCTTAAAACTATGCAAGGTTGGTTTTTTTTCTGTTGGGATTTTACATCCATTCACAGAGCCATTAACACAGTAAGTCTATTAACAAATACAAGGGATTTCACGAGTTCAATTGTGGTAATTAGTCATATTTCAGCTTTAAATGACTCTGCTCTAAAGAAGAAGATTATGGCTTTTCTTCTTTATTACCAATTGGCATTTAAGTCAATCTGCTACGAGTGTATCTCAATGAAAGCTCAAACCAACCCATTAAAGGAATATACAAATCTGAGGCTGTTTGCCTGCTGGCCTTTTTTTTAATACTTTAGTAAGAGCATATTACACTACTGAGAAATTCTGGCTGAATCTGTTATTCAGCTCTCCTATAGTTCTTCCACAATTCCACTTTCGGTCATTCTATTAAATACAGCTGCACCATTAAATTCATCTAGTGACGCTGTTAACAGATTTGATAAATACATAAAGTAAGGGTTTAACTTCCTAACAGCCTATGTTTTGCATTAACTACTCAATGTTGGGGAGTCAGATGCAATCAAAACCCGATGAACTTCCATGATACTTGTGGTGTTCTGACAGGAGCTGGCACACACTGTTCTGATTTACAACAATGCATATTTTTGTTTCTTTCCAAGAGCTTTTACACAATATAAATTGGCCTCCCATGCTTTATCTTGGTTACTTCATTTCAGGATCTTACACATGAGGCTTTACCCTCCAAGCTCCTCTCCTGGTTTACAATTGACTTCTATTTTAAATAAAAATGATTGAAGCATCGTGATTCATTACATGGGGAGGGGAGATTGTCCTGGGTTCCCCCATTATTACAGATTTATAAATGAACACCAGAGGGATTTATCTCACCTACATGCTTAGACATATATCTGTCCAAGCTCACTGCTTCATAATTAATGGAGGGAACCAGGTACTTTATCACATCCTGCTGTAAATTGCCTGCATCATGTGGAGAGGTCTCCCATTAAAAATGATGGATACTACACTTCAAAAAAATATATAAACAAAGCTTTAGGATGCGATTAATCACACCTGAGGAGAGTCCATTCCTCTCCATAGGCTCTAAACGGATGCAAGACATCACTCGGTTTAAAATTTACAACGTTGGCATTTAATTGGGAGTGGATTAATCTCATCCTATACATTGGCTACGGTAAAAGAAGGTTTAAATTAATAGGCTAATCTGTGTGCGCATTGTCCTGCTGCTCGGCTGGTGCATCTGGCTCGTTCCTCTGAGCAAGCTGCACCAAATAATGAGAATTCCAAACGAGAACTAATGCATCGCCTTGTGCCTTCTGCTTTCCATTAGCAGGACACTCACTGAGCTTTCTTTCCTAGGGATTTGAGGTTAAAACCTGTTTTATCTTCTTTCCTGTGCCTAAGTGCTGCCCTCCTCCACACTGAGCGCTCAGGCATTTTGATCATGTCAACTTTTATGTCTCACTCATCTACAGAAAACGCAGCGTTTAGGACCAAGAAGCATGTGTGTGAGGACACTCAAAGTCCCCTATAAATAGAGCACATTGACTTTCATCATTTTCAGTCCATTCCTTCCCTTTTTAGAACAATTTCTGGACACATTATGCAAGCTGGAAGAACAGAAGCAAATTCCCTACTGGCTATTAGTGTGTCTAGACTCATTCACTGACCTAGAATATGTCTTAATTGCCTCTCTTCTATCTGATGGGGAAAATATACTCCAACTTCTCCTGGCTGCGATCTTTGCCATGAAGTTTTCAAACTGAAATCACAGCATTTAATGAAAAGCAGTTATACTGCATGTTCTCTGAGTTCTGCAGAGCACTTACCACAGGCTTAATGTGATCCACAGGAAATTTCTGTCCATTTAAATGCTTGTTTGCAGGATTGCAGGGGTTTTTTTGGTTATCAAAGTAGCTGCTATCTATGAATCTTATTACCTTTTACAATATACTCTGTTAGAATAAACGGGATAATTAGTTCAATTTACATCTATGTTTTCATCAGCATTGAGCATTTTTATGTTATGGGAAAGTTGAATCATTTTCAGATGTGTCCAGCTTCACAAATTGCCTGTAAATGTACAAGTTCACCAAGCACACAGAGAACCAGATGAAATTAAAATGGAGCCAGAGGTTGTGGTGTAACTTCTGCTATTATCATTTTTCAAGTGGAGAATTCATGTATTTTCTCTTCGTATTCCTCCCCAAACGCCCAGATGCAGCAGCCACTACACACCCCCGCAATGCAATTTTTAGAGTAACTGGTAAAGAATTGCAATCTCAAGGCAAAAATATCTGTGTTCACGTGATAGGTCTTCATTGGTAGAGAGAAACATCCCTCCCACCAAGCAACACACTGGGTGGATGCATCATTTCGTGATTTTGGGATTAAAAGAGCCTAAGAAGCTTTTGGACCGCACGCTACATCGAATTTGCGCTGCTGCGTCAGTGAGCACCCAAAGCCAAAAGTATTAGTAGATTTAGCAGATCTCAGCGAGGATGCATTTCACTGATTACTTCCTGCTAATGAAATGTTATTTTAATCATTTAAAGTATTAATGTATCATTTGTAGCAAGAATGTAGTAAAGAGGTATAGCGTGCACTGCATATCGGGTCACTTACTGGATACTGTTATCTCTATGGAATTCCCAGTTTGAATAATAATTTTTACAAAAAAGCGATTGTCAGTTTGTAATGTTAACCTCTTCTATTCCAAACCCTTCCCTGTGTAATGCCCAATAGGAAAAGGAACTGAAAACTGCTTTCAAGGAGTCTCCCAGGTTTCCAAACCGAAATAAAGCATGCGGACTTCACCGCTGCAAATGGGGTAACCCAGGGATAAAGTCCCTGTGCCAGCCAGGATGGACGGACTCATCACCTCCATTTCAAGTGCAGAAATCCACAGCATTAATTATTCTCCCTCAGACCTTAGCGATGGCATTTTAGGACTTTACAGGCCATTTGTACAGAAAATGCAACAAAATATCCCAAAGCTATATTATTATAAAAGCTTGAAATAAAACATGCCTTGTAGAATGAAATCTTTGTTCCTTTACTTAATACTTTTAATACTCTTTTCCATTCTTCCCACTACTATTTTTATTCTGCTCAAAACATGACGATCTTCAGGAACAACACGTTCATTGAAAGCATGAATGTTTCATTCACGGCCTCTGACAGCCTGAAGAAGAATTTTACCGCAGAATATACAGTTGTATATTTTCCCTCACCCGCTCCCATCGTGAATAATACTACTCTTTCAGACAAGGTTAAGTAATTTCCTGGAAAAATACGATGACTACAACCCTTTGGCTCTTCGTGTTTGTATTTTTTCCCTCACCACATTCTCAAAACTGTATTCAATACTAAGGCAGCAAATCCCCGATCAGAGCTCCTTTGCTATCAGTGTTACCTACAGAAGGATTACACCAGAGGGGGTTCCGTTTCTAAGATTATATCTATATTGTTTGGGCAATTTGCCCATCTGCTGAACAGCATTCGGCTTCCTAAACTGAACCCTGAAACCGTGAGGATAAGCTCTGAACTTGATTTTCTGCTGGAATAATTCAGTCTTAAGAACGATCCCGGGAAAATATGATCAACCAAAGTCTGTGACTGAAACACAAGGCGACTTCTTGTGGTTTCTGGGGGGCTGATGTGCATGGTTTTGATGTGCCAGCCTAAATCGTGTCACGCAATGCAACTCAATAAAGACTCCTGCCGATAGCAGAACCCTGCTATGGATCTGGATGCAGAATCCTCATCCACTTCAGCCAAACATCAGGACATCCATAAGCGGTAAATGTTGCAGCCAGATGCTCGGTGCTACACAGTAAAGATGTTTGCGAGGGATTCTTGGTTTAGATCTAATAAATTATATCCTAAAACACTTCTTTTAAAGCATTTTAACAATAATAATGTTAAGTATTGTGAAAAAATGCATGCAAAATAATATTTTTTAAATACGGCTATATGAATGATTAATTTTGTCCCCTTAACTAGTGTCCAATTTCCACTATAGATCATTAAATGAACACTTCATATTACCACAAGCATATTTTTTCCAGTAATAAACTTGTTCCAAACATCATTCTGAAGAAGTTGCATCACAAATATGATGTGTTTGAATATTTCAGTGCTTCAGTAACAAAAGAATGGCCTACACAGAGACCAGAATAACTGAAGGATTTTTCTGGTGTGCTGTAGTTCAGCACTGGGGGGAACGGGCTGAAATGACCCTTGAGATTTCTCCTCTTTCACTAATATATAAAACACTTGGGTGATCTGTAGGGAACAGACAATCATCAGAAGATTTACTAAGGAACGTTTTAAGCATTTTCTCACTTCCGGCCACAAAGCCATCCACTTACAAAGTCATTAAGCTATTTCTAAAGTGAATTTTGTTCGTTAAGTGGATGAAGCTACTGTCATCTTTCTAAACTGTGATGTTTTGCAGCATTGGCAGTAGGGGAAAAAAAATATATATAATTTAAGGCTTACTCCAGTGCAGCAGACTATGTGTGCGGGTTTAATTTTGAAAGAACAAAGCAGCGTTTG
Source organism: Patagioenas fasciata (assembly GCF_037038585.1). Lineage (NCBI taxonomy): Eukaryota > Metazoa > Chordata > Aves > Columbiformes > Columbidae > Patagioenas > Patagioenas fasciata. The sequence goes on along the minus strand of NC_092537.1, from coordinate 2,941,138 downwards.
CAGCAATGGACGTCTGTGCTGAGTTGAGCAGACAGATTCCAGCCAGATGCCACTTGCATCACCAGCTCAGCACAACACGCCGAGTCGCTGTGACAGGTACAGCCGTGACACACACACTAAAGCTTCTGCCGCTGCAAGCCCCTGATGTGAGAAATGCCTTGACACAAACTAGAGAAATCACAGAATCCCAGAGTGTCAGGGGTTGAAGGGACCTGGAAAGCTCATCCAGTGCAATCCCCCCTGGAGCAGGAACACCCAGCTGAGGTTCCACAGGAAGGTGTCCAGGCGGGTTTGAATGTCTGCAGAGAAGGAGACTCCACAACCTCCCTGGGCAGCCTGGGCCAGGCTCTGACACCCTCACCAGGAACAAGTTTCTTCTCAAATTTAAGTGGAACCTCTTGTGTTCCAGTTTGAACCCATTACCCCTTGTCCTATCACTGGTTGTCACCGAGAAGAGCCTGGCTCCATCCTCCTGACACTCACCCTTTAGATATCTGTAACCATGAATGAGGTCACCCCTCAGTCTCCTCTTCTCCAGCTCCAGAGCCCCAGCTCCCTCAGCCTTTCCTCACACGGCAGATGCTCCACTCCCTTCAGCATCTTGGTGGCTGCGCTGGACTCTCTCCAGCAGTTCCCTGTCCTTCTGGAGCTGAGGGGCCACAACTGGACACAATATTCCAGGTGTGGTCTCCCCAGGGCAGAGCAGAGGGGCAGGAGAACCTCTCTGACCTACTGACCACCCCTTCTAACCCACCCCAGGTACCATTGGCTTCCTGGCCACAAGGGCCCAGTGCTGGCTCATGGTCACCCTGCTGTCCCCAGGACCCCCAGGTCCCTTTCCCCTGCGCTGCTCTCTAAGAGGTCATTCCCCAACTTACACTGGAACCTGGGGTTGTTCCTTCCCAGATTCAAGACTCTACACTTGCCCTTGTTCTATTTCATTACATTTTTCCCCACCCAGCTCTCCAGCCTGTCCAGGTCTCTGGATGGCAGCACAGCTTCCAGTGTCAGCCACTCCTCCCAGCTTGGTGTCACCAGCAAACTTGCTGACAGTCACTCTATCCCCTCATCCAAATCACTGATGAATATATTGAACAATACCGGCCCCAGCACTGACCCCTGAGGCTCTGCACTGGATCCAGGCCTCAACTGGACTCTCCTCCATTGACCGCGACTCTCTGGCTTCTTCCCTTCAGCCAGTTCCCAGTCCACCTCACTACCCGCTCATCCAGACCGCACTCCCTCAGTTCAGCTGTGAGGATGCTGGGGGACACTGTGTCAAATGCCTCACTCAAGTCAAGGAGTTAATTAAAATTCCTTTTCTCATTTTCTTTGGCAATTTGAAGTTTCACATTTATACTACGACAACAACAAATGACATTTTCTAACATACCTAATAAAGTAGTAACATTCAAGTGTTCTGAAACATGGGCAAATGGACAGTATAGACACAATTACTATGTTTTTTACAATAACTGACAATACTATCCAAACATTCTGTGCCCTATCTTTCCTCTTCATATACTTTTGTAAATATAGGTTGATGTCTGCTAATACTAACTTGCAATACATTCTGTTTTATGCTGAATTATAGCACTTCACTGCTGTGCGGCAAGAAGAAGGCAAATTTCTTTCAGACAGTGGCAGAAAAGCTTGTTTGAGTATGAAGATGGAGCTGTTATAACTGGAATCTAATGCCCGTGTTTCTGAACAACATAGAGGACAGTACAAATATTTAAATTCTTGTTGGAAACTTTTTCTAGCTTGGACTTAAGAAGTTTAAACATGTATTTTGCTATCAGATTATCTTCAGGAAAAACATGGACATCTGGAGAGACATAATATTATAACATCTGCATGTTTCCCAAACTAGCAGAGCAACTTGCAAATGCTTTTAATCATCTTAAGCCTGTTGTCCATTTTGGAAATGTGTATTTAGGAATTAAAGTATCCTTCTGACGGGACATTACTGAGTTCAAAACTCAATAGTTTTTCAGTTTAGCTTCTCTAAGGCCTCTTGTTTTCGTCCCAGTTTTGCCTTTAGAGCTGAATATTTGACTCAAAGCCCCTCAGAAGTTGCCGGGTGACTGCAAGTCCAACCAAATAAGAAAAGCCCTTCTTGAAGATGAACTGAAAAGGCAAGCAAACACTATTTACTGACCTCCCTGCTGCCTCAGCGTGAATAAAGAGACCTTCAAACTACACCACAAGTGTTTATTCAAAAAATAAATACCTTCTTTCTTCCAGTTTTGGCTTAGCCTTTGAACGACCGAACTGAACAGCATAACAGAGTATTGATGAGTTTGAGAACTTACACCTATGTGAGTTAGCTCCTCAAGAAAAGAAATGTTTAAAATCACACTGTTCCAAAAAACTATTATGTTGTTATGCTTCTCCAGATTAACTTGTTTGGAATGGGAGCTTAAGCGCAGTATTTTTGACATTTGCCTTTAATATCCTCATCCTAAAGTGGGTTATTAGGGAAATCAAGACAGAAAATTGCAGAGCAGATATCTGAAAAACAAAATAGGGAGCAGTGTAAGTAAAAGATAAAAGAAAATCACAGTTCAAAGACGATAAATGGTGTTGTTGATGGGCAGGGTAATGTGATGCGGGTTGATGTCCCCAACTTCAGGTTGGGGACCATCAGGACAGAGAGGAGGGACCAGAAGGATCAAGACAATTCCCAGAACTTTCCGGAGACGATGTACAAGCCGTGAGATGCGCTGGCTGCTCCGCCGTGCCCAGACACACGGTGCTGCAGGGAGGAGAAGTGGAGCAACCTGGCCTGGAGCATCGCCGGACACGCTAAACCAACTTATACGGTCCCTACCTGTAATTCCATCTGTCCAAGAAACACTCTGCATGTTTTTAGGAAACTTTTGATCAAAAACTCCCTAAAAAAACTTGAATGGCCCAGACTAAAAATTATTTTTAGCTGCAGATTTAAGACATTTTTTTTGTTATCAAAAATTGAGCATTTCTAAAGTGTTCTTATATTAAAACGACATTTTTGTATCCTTCAGTTACCAGTCTTGATTTCAACCACAGACGGGGTTCAAACAATCAGACAATTCTTTCTTATGCATGTTAAAACTTGAAACTCCGTTGTGAAATAAGAAGAGTTTCCCCAGCAGAACGCATTCTGAATTGGTGAGGTTTAACCTTTCTTCCTGCATTGCTTTTGTTGTCATGCCACCCTTTGTTTCCAAGGTAGCGGGAGCAAACAGGAATGTGCACCGAGCCAATCTTGTGTGTTCTGTATGGACTCACATTATTCCCCTTACTCCAATCTGTTCTTTTGTGCAAAAATACCACTGTTGAGTTCATATAAAATGAGGATAGAAGAGTCCAACTGCTAAGGGACTTTATTTCAATCACTCCTAGGCGATAGCTAAAATCAAAGTCAATGAGTTAGAGGGCTAAAACCACAGTAGAAAGAGCTACACAACCAACAGCTCAAAATTGACAAAGAATAATACTGTGAAAAGTTCTATATGGAAAGACACATTTGTCAGCATTCAGGTAATGCGGCGGTGACAGCCCCGTAAATGGAATTCAGTGCACGAATCCCGCTGCTTCCCCCAATATTCTAAGGTCTCGATCGCATCTGAATTCTCCTCATTGGCAGAATATCTGCTGATTCCTGCCAGCTTCGAACAAGCAACCCGCTACCCCCACATATGACAAAGAAAACTGGGGCAAACAGTCAAATTTGACAGCTTGTTGGGGAAGGATAGAGGAAATCAATTAAGAGGCAAATATCTTCTTCTCCTCCTCTTCCATCACTCCAAAGAGCCGCGTCACACCGTACGTTATGGCAACAGCCTCGTTTAATCACCTGGCACCAAAACCCAAGGCTGAAAGGCCATTGCAAAGAACACTGCTGACCCTGCCTAGACAGATGACTTGAAATAAACCCCATTTGTCTGCCAACAGCGTCCAGTTCTTCTGAGAACAGAACTTAGGAAATCTGTAGAGAATCAGACAAGTAACTGGACTGCAAGCACACAGGAACTTGGTTTGCTCTGAGGTCATTTCAGAAGTTTAAAATTTAATCTTGTAAAAAGCCTCTGAAAACTCCACAGCAGGGTGAAGAGCACCGAGATGGCACCACGTATTTTGTATTTTTGCCTATGCACCGGCTGGAAACAATGCAAATCACCACTTTGATTTAGCTCGCCAAATCTGAGACTGAAAAGAAAAGGCACGATCGGGAAAGGAAGGAGGGGAGAGGGAGGGGAAGAACTTGCTGATCTCTGCACACTACATAGATGAGAAAAACGTTTCCAAATTCGAAAGCACTTACATGCGGTACATGACGCTGTGTAGGAAGCGTTCTCAGTTTCACTTGTTTGGATCAAACACCGTTATATTTGTCAAACAGTCATCTATGGTACGATAGGATACGATCTGTCTCTGGAAACAAAACTCTTCAGAAGAGCAAACTTCAGAGCAGTTCAATGTCTTCCCGTTCCCAGCGCCAATTACAAAGCTGCCCGTCATTACTTTAAAATTGCTTTTCCTGATGTGTCTGACCAGATCTTTCCTCCCTTTTCCACACATCTCCTACGTGACGCTACCTTCACCTTGCCCACAGCACCCTCGCTGTTGGGAAATAACCGTCCTTCCTAAATTCCGCGGTGAACTGCCTCATGTTCACTTTCAAAACAGAATTTCTAACACTTTCGGAATCTCCTTTTTTGCCCCTTCCCTAATTACTTTTGCAACTCACTATTTTTATTCACAGTTTTCCTGTAGTATTTTCTTTTCCTGTATTAAACTGTCAAAACAACTTGATATACAGCTGGAAATACACCACGCCAAATTAAGTCATTCTAATGATGTCATGCTTTAGAATTTCATCAGATAGAAATGGTATTAAAATAACTAAGTTTCCAATGTATGTTTAGTATTCATCTAATTTCATTTTGGATGCGGTTTCAAAGAATTGTCCAGACTGCAATGCCAACCACAATCCCCGATTTAGTTTGTGTTGCCTCAAGAAGCAGAATCCCAGTCGGCACCACATAAAGCCAATTCCATAGGAAGCAGAATACTGGTTTTCTCTTTTCTCATGAATATGGACAATCCCAACAGTACGCACTTCACTTAATACTAACTAGGAAACATTATGTAAGTCTGTTTAAAATATTCAAATGAAGTTTTGTTACATTTTTATTTAGAGCTAGAACATATGATCAGCCTTGCATCACCAAACTACCTAATTAGCCATCTGCTTCTCGAAATTTGGTTAAATACGTATTACATACTTCTAACAAAAGAGTATTTTATCATCCCATGTAGTCTTCTCTAATCGTATTAAAGCCTATGAACAATGAAATCTTCTCTGTATGAAGAGCTATTGGGAAACCAGACATCTCAAATAACTTGCAACGATTTCTTGAGTGCCAGGAAGAAACATTAAACAAAACCACCACCCACGCAAACTCGGCCTATGGGCTTTTGCTCAATGAAGTCCACCCTACTGCTTTCCTTTCAACCTTCACTATGACACTGAGCTACGTCTTGGTATCTTTTGATTCTTCTCTCAAGACACGAGGACTTTGAGCACCAAATTACACAGAATTTGTATCTCCAGAAATTACCTGTGACAAGTGTCAAAGAGTACCCAGCAGTGAATCTTTTTTTAATGGCTGTAGGACCAAGATTGCAAACAGAACTAGCAAATCCTTTCTTTGCTGGTGTAACTCCGCGCCCACCAACTGGACTGACCATAAACCACAACGTCTGCAGTTGTTGAACCGGTCAGAAAGGAATAATAACGCATTCTAAATTTAGTCAGACAACACAGATAATATCTGAAGCGTTTTCTTGACCAGTCCTCCCTCCGTTTCTTTTAGGAGCAGCAGTTGTGGGGAGCAAAGGCTCTTATCTCCAGGCTGAAGTTTCTCTTTCCGCTTTGCTGCTCCGCTGATCTCTTCACCAGCAAGGGACCATTAGAGCTCAGCCAAACCAGCACAAGGGGCCTAATGCTATTAGGCAGACAATCCAATTAAGCCATTTCCAAGTAGTATTTGTCATTAAAGAGAGCTGTAAGTGAACAGCAAGCATGCCTGTATCTGAAAACCAGTAATGCGAATTTTCTAGAAATCGTTCTGCCAAGGCTTTTAGCTCCATGTATTAAGAACCACGAAGATAGAGTTTCAGAATATTTGTATTTTTAATTGCGAGAAGTATGATAAATTACCTTTTTTTGTGATTTATACAATGCAGTTTGGTCACGATTAACACACAGTAAAAAAGTGCTGACACACACACAATTTTGCCAAAATTCTACTGATGTTTCATGTCAATTATCCTCTAATACACGTAATCCCAATATTAACTTCAGCTACATTCCCAATAGTCATACTTGCACACAGATCATTACAGTACCTAGTTCGCTTCTTAAGAACATTGGTTTTCTCTAATTTATACTTTCAATATAACCAAAAGGAGTTGGCTGAGCTACTCATTTGGTCGAAAGGTTCTCATGGCAGAAAACAGTAGAAGCCACACAACGGTGTATTTTTATTTTTGCTTATATCTAATAAAATGGTAAGAGTAGAACTAAGAGAGGAGACACACATACATGCGCAAAGCCATTGGCTGAGCTAGTATCTTATTGCTAGCTTAATTATGATCACGTATTAATATTAATAAAGATTGTAAGCCAGCTCAGTACTTAAGGGTAATTTGGGCAACAGATACACGTTCCTTGCCGAGTAAACTTTAAAGAGCTGGGGAAGATAGGAGGGAAGAATTCTTTTCTCTTAAGGAGAGATTCTATGGCATATGTACTAAAAAGAAACCAAATCCAACCAAAAAAAAACCCCACCACACACACACACAAACACCCAAAACCAAACACCAAAACCTTTTAATCACAGGTAAATTTTTAACCATTAAGACAAAACGTAAATTGTCCGAAGTATCTCCTGCCTGGAAAATGTGAACATCAGTTTCCTTACTTATAATTTCCACTAATTTGAGCTTCATCGTATTGCTTCAAGTTGGTATTGAAGAGATGGAAGGAATGTGCATTTAATTTCATTAACAAAATAATTTTCCAAATGCAGTCAGTATTCATTATTTAGGACACCAAAGCTGTGCAATACAAGAGTCAGAGATGAGTGGTAGCAATGAAATTATTTAGAAGTCGAGGGGAGAGAGGGGAGAACAAGTGAATTTAGCCAAATCTTGACACATTTCCAAGAAATAAACACAAAAAACCTGATCTTGTGATCAAATCTCATCTGCAAATTCTGCCAGTTCTTGGAGCAAGAGAAGATGACTGAACAACATTTGAATCACAAACCTGTGTTGTTAATGGATCCACCAAAGCCGGTGTCTGTACTACGTATTTCAAACCCAAATCCTGAGCCGTGAGTCACCTAAATCAGGAGAAGCTGCCTCTTTGTCTTCTGTAACTCACGCATTGCAAGAGAGAAATCACGATGTTGATCGCAAGGGCCTCTGTGCTCTGAAATTCAGCGTGCAAGTAAACAGCCGGGGGGGGAACATTTCCATCACACACCATGAAAAATGCCACATGGAAAAGCAGTTTTGAGAAATACGGGTGCGGCTGCAAAAGCCGCTTACAGAGCTTAGGCCAGTATTTCCAATGAAACAGCAACCTAAATCTCCAGCCCACCTCGATACACCCATTACAATATTGTTTTCTATGAAGTCAAACAAAGTGACAGCTAATGTAAAACAAACCAAACCCAACAATAACAACACCACATACTTCTTCAGGGATATAAAACACAGCACAGATTTATGAAGTATTTTGCCTACAATTTTCAGATAATGACATTCTCAGGACGAACCAGGACTTTGACAGCTTTGTAAGAGGTCTGACTGGTTTTAGCAGTTTTCTTACACCACCAGCCCAGTTGTATTGACCAGGAGGACCAGACTGGGCCAGCCAAGCAACGTGTCACAACAAAGGACATCCCAACTGGGTATTGAAGGGAGTATTTCCCCGCTGAAGGTGATCAAACACCAGAACAGCGATGCTTTGCCACCCGGAGAGGCTGAGAAATCTCCACCCTTGGGGATACTCCAACTCCAAGCAGCCATAGCCTTGAGCAACTAAACCTCAAAGCTGAGCCAACTTCAAGGTTGGCTCCGCTCCGAGCCAGACTAAATGGCTTCCAGAGGTCCCTTCCATTTATTCCATGTTTCTATTTGTCCTGGTTTTGTTAAAAAAAACAAGTTTCTCTTTTAGTGAATTTGCCTGTCAGCTAAACCATTCATACTAGCTTCATTTTCCCGGAGAACCAGACACATGTCTTGGTAAACCTAGCAATGGAATGCAAACTTATTGATAAGCACGGATGGACATCTCGCGAGAGGGGCAACGAGAAACCGGTGACCAAGAAACTGACCAACTGTGTATAACATTCCATTCACGTGAATACTTCATAGAAAAGTGGGAGATCACGAGGATCTCGTCCCTTTTCCTTTTCCTTTTTTCCTCATGGCTGACATTAGGAGAGGACCTTGCGAGTTGTCCCTGTGAACTGAGGCCCAGTGAGAGACTGAATCCAGCTCCAGTTGCCTGCAAAGTCCAATCCAGGACTTTGGGTGCTGGCTCTGCAGTTGCTGAGACTTACAAGATTGGTTTTATGTATTTTGTATTATTTTCTCTATTCTTATCAGTAGCATTAGTAAAACATCTTTAATTTTTCCAACTCTCTTCTCTCTGTCCTTCTTTCCCTCCCGATCGCCTGTCCTGAGTGGGAAGGGGGGAGAGGGAGGGGAAAAAGGGGGAAGTGAGGGGGAGAGGAGGGTAACAACACATCTGCCAGGGTTTGATTGTCACCCCACAATCTTAACCCTCGACACTATTCCACGTCACAGCTTCATGGAAAAGTGAGAGGTGGGGCTGGGGGGAACAGTTTCCTCTCAAAATACTCTGCAGCTTTAAGGCAGTGTGATTCAAAAGGTCAGGTTATTAGTTGGGGAAAGGAAAGAAATGTCACGGTCTACTTTCATTACCGCCCACTGCAACTTCACAGTTGACTGATATTCACAAAGACTAGGAGTTAGATAGAAGCTTAATCTTGAGTTTCTGCTGACAGTGTCACCTGTATTCCTTGCTTATCTATTAATTAGAGAAGATGGTAATAGCACAATAATAGAGTTCACTTGTAATCTCAGATCATTCACCAGTTCCCTTTTTTTTAATCTAATTACTATTAAACGTCACCAGCACATACTAGCACCGCCAGCAGTGTCATAAAACAGCTGAAAATGTCAGAAAAAATATTAGCGACTGGATATGGTGAAGAGCTGGTATCGCTGCAGCCCATTTTAGCACAGTGGTGCAATATGGCACGGACCCCTGCACCGAGCACACAGGGCACAGCACCGGCAAGGAGCTGCCCGGATTTGGGGCAGCAGCGCTTATCGACTGACATGAGAACGCTGCCTTTTGTCCTCATTATCAGCCTCAGTTTTAACTTTTTCGTGGCTATTGTCAAGGAATAGTAGGGTAGCATGTCACCCATAAGCCAGAGGCTTAAGTTGCTCTAAACCCATAAGCTGCTCTAAACCATCACAGGCTCCGCACTTGCAAGAACGGCCAAAAACGTAGAGGTAGAAATATCCCCAGAGCACAACCGCTCTGGTTCGGACAATTCAAAAAGGTACTTCCTTAGTGAACACTGATAAAAACTTAGCTAAAGGGCAACATGCAACATCGACTGCATGGCAACAGTCAACCGAAGGATATATTCTTGTTCCGTGTAGATTTCTAGACAACTTCCACACATAAAAAGCGCCATTACCTGTTATTTCCATATTGCTGACTTTCCAGCCAAGCATGGCATGGCCTGATGTCGCTTCCAAAGGCTGCAAGCAGCAGAAATAATCGCCTTGTTCGGTTTTATCCATGCTCCCCACCACCTTCACCACAACATTTACATTTAAGAGATACTAGCAGATGCAAATATATACAGTTGCAAGTCAAGTATAACAAACTACAGAACATTCATAAGAAAATAAGACTTCGTGGCATACCCATGAGGGGATACACCATATTCTTGACAACACAACTCCATAAAAAGACGGCAATTATATTCTTTCAAAACAAATGCAAAAACTGCTTGCAGTTAAAAATAAGTACACCAGAGCATCCTCCTGTTTGCAGCTTCTTGTGCCTGTGTCTTCCAAGAAAGGTCTTAGTTGTGCTATAAGCACTATACCCAGGAAAATTAATACATATGTAGAGTGTAAATACTGCCACAATTGATGGTGATAACGGCTACAAAGGAACCTGAGCAAAATACGCCGTAGGACACATTTAAGTGACTGCAGCTCAACGCAGTCCTTAACAATTAGAGAATATACCACTTCAATTAGCCAAGGAAAAAATGATTGCAGAACACTAAAAACTGCAAGAACTGTTTCTGATCGCCTAAACTTTTCTGATGAGTTGATGATTACTAATTATTTCAAGCTCCAAACGCAACTGATTACACAACTGTGTTCACGGCTTGAACAAGGAAATGAATCCACACTCCTCACGTTGCAGTGTTTAGCTCCATTTTCTTATTTTCAAGTCAGTCTACCAGTTTTGCCCAGGTCATTTTTCAAACAGCTAAAGAAATAATGAAAGAAAAAAGATCAATGCACATGTTTTTATTCTATTACGTCGACTTTCAGGTTTGAAACACAAATGGTTCAAAACGTTTCAGTCCTTATTTTCTGTTTAACAAATAATGATTTCTCTCCCTGTCCCTAATGGGGCCTGAAATTAAAATGGATTTTTAGCTGATGATCTGTTCGTACGCTGGTGCCATCGACAGCGCTGGCTCTGGGAACACGGTTCATCCCCACGCTCAGTGACACAGGGACTCATGGAAACCCCCGTGTCCCAAACGCACCCAACACCAACACTGGTGCCATCGACAGCGCTGGCTCTGGGAACACGGTTTGTCCCCACGCTCAGTGACACGGGGGCTCACGGAAACCCCCGCGTCCCAAACGCACCCCACACCAACACTGGTGCCATCAACACTGCTGGCTCTGGGAACACGGTTTGTCCCCACGCTCAGTGACACAGGGGCTCACGGAAACCCCCGTGTCCCAAACGCACCCCACACCAACACTGGTGCCATCGACAGCGCTGGCTCTGGGAACACGGTTTGTCCCCACGCTCAGTGACACGGGGGCTCACGGAAACCCCCGTGTCCCAAACGCACCCCACACCAACACTGGTGCCATCGACAGCGCTGGCTCTGGGAACACGGTTTGTCCCCACGCTCAGTGACACAGGGGCTCACGGAAACCCCCGTGTCCCAAATGCACCCCACACCAACACTGGTGCCATTGACAGCGCTGGCTCTGGGAACACGGTTCGTCCCCACGCTCAGTGACACAGGGGCTCACGGAAACCCCCGCGTCCCAAACGCACCCCACACCAACACTGGTGCCATCGACAGCGCTGGCTCTGGGAACACGGTTCGTCCCCACGCTCAGTGACACGGGGGCTCACGGAAACCCCCGTGTCCCAAATGCACCCCACACCAACACTGGTGCCATCGACAGCGCTGGCTCTGGGAACACGGTTTGTCCCCACGCTCAGTGACACAGGGGCTCACGGAAACCCCCGTGTCCCAAACGCACCCCACACCAACACTGGTGCCATTGACACTGCTGGCTCTGGGAACACGGTTCGTCCCCACACTCAGTGACACGGGGGCTCATGGAAACCCCCACGTCCCAAACGCACCCAACACCAACCAGACACAAAGTCCGAGATTCTCCAGGACTTCTCGTTTGGCTTATAAACCTGAAATTAGGTCAGCCTTGGAATCCAGCTACCTCTGCTACCGGAGGCGATGGTTTAACACTCTAATTAGGGTTGAATCCTCACATCGGTTGAGTTTCTTTGAAATACCTTAAATACACCGCAAGTATTCGAGCCCATTTGCAGAACAGAGAACCTGAGTAGCTTTATCACAAGTGATGCTGCAGTTCTCCTACAAATCACTGCCAAATCCTGCATTATTTTCAGACACCTCTAGTGCAGGTAAGTAAAATACAATAGCTTGCCTGAAGGCAACTACACCAGGCCTGCAATTCATAAGCTTGGTCTAGGAAAACAGTCTCTATATAATACAGTCAATGCTCCCTGAGTCCTTGATTTCAGTGCAGGAGATGCAGGATAATTCTTTTTCAAATATTGCATTGAAAAAAATGGCCCAGAGTTTTGCTACTGCATCTGTAATGTGTGCAATGGATGGAAGTGTCTGCACCTCTAAATGCAGTACTCTTAAATATATATATATATATGAATACATATAATATTTCTTGAAACAACTTACAGAGGAAATAAGATTGCAGGCAAAAAACCAACACTCTAGCAAACTGTTTAAATCCTACCTGTGTTTTCTGCACAAATAAGCGAGGCTTTAGACAACCACACTCCTCCCTCCCCGCACACCCATCAATGAGGAATGAGAGCACTCCCTTCTTCATACCTAGGGGCCAGGCTCATTTTAGGTCTGGCTGGTATAAGAATATGAAAGGGCCGAAAAAAAATCAGCAAGAAAACATCAAAGCCTAATTAAGGAGCACGCTGTATTCTAATGAACATGAAGTAACTTCCAATATGGACTTTCAGCATCTCTGTGTGTGGTTTTGACAAGTTCATGACACACGTTTATGCCCAAAATTGTCCTACAAACTAAGGAAGGTACTTATTTTCCTTAGAAGACCTAAAATAAATCAGTCAGGAGACAAATATATGCAGCTTTCACCTGCCTACAAGACTGCTAAATGAATAACCAGTGCCATTGCTCTGGAAAAAGTCTACACAGCAAGGCAAAAATGAAAGAGAAAGTGACATAAATAAGAAAGGTTTACCACAAAACAGAACATACATAGAGACAGTAAACCTTCTTAAGTCATGCAGATTGTCTGGTCTTGTTCCTAATGGCCTGATTTTAAGAATTTAATCCAGAACATACCTCCTTTCTCCAAATGAGGTTGGTCAGGTTAATGCCAGGGCAGCTCCACCACTGGGAAGAGCAGATCCCTTGAAAACACGCCGGAAAATGAAACCCGTGTCACAGGGGCCAACTATTTTACGAATAACATCTAACATTCTCCATTAAAACTAAGCAGTTTATCACAGGATTACAAGAAGATTACTGAAATGCATCATATATTAAAACACAAACAAACAACAACGTCCAGAACAGATTTTGACCCAGTGACAGCCTGTGAGGGAACAACAAAAACACCACCCTACAAAATTCCGTAGAAACCTTAGAGCCTTTTTACTCATACACGAGCCTTCGTATTATCGTATTTTTATATTTCCACTAATATAGCAGCTTCTATACATTATACTAATAGGATTTTAGTTTCAATTATTTCTATCTCATATTATCAGCACCTATTAGCTCAACAAAAACTTATTAGCTGAATATAGCAAAAACCTACATAATTAGGAACAGAGGACTGAAAAGAACCTCCAAGGGTAATTGAATGGAGCTCCTTGCTTCTCCTGCCAACCAGGACACCATTCTTTTCAGAAGGTCACATGAAAATCACTCGGTTTCTTGAGCTCTAATCTGCGGAAAGCTGGTCCAGGACAACCGCCTTCCAACACTCAACATCTGCAATTTCATCTTATTAACGACAAATATTTACTGATTTGTCCTCGGATTAACATGAGATCACTGTCACAAATGATGTATTTCTGAGATGAAAATGCATTCTAAGTGAAAAATAATCACACAGAATCCCAGAGTGTCAGGGGTTGAAGGGCCCTGGAAAGCTCATCCAGTGCAATCCCCCCATGGAGCAGGAACACCCAGCTGAGGTTCCACAGGAAGGTGTCCAGGCGGGTTTGAATGTCTGCAGAGAAGGAGACTCCACAACCTCCCTGGGCAGCCTGGGCCAGGCTCTGACACCCTCACCAGGAACAAGTTGCTTCTCAAATTTAAGTGGAACCTCTTGTGTTCCAGTTTGAACCCATTGCCCCTTGTCCTATCACTGGTTGTCACTGAGAAGAGCCTGGCTCCATCCTCCTGACACTCACCCTTTAGATATCTGTAACCATGAATGAGGTCACCCCTCAGTCTCCTCTTCTCCAGCTCCAGAGCCCCAGCTCCCTCAGCCTTTCCTCACACGGCAGATGCTCCACTCCCTTCAGCATCTTGGTGGCTGCGCTGGACTCTCTCCAGCAGTTCCCTGTCCTTCTGGAGCTGAGGGGCCACAACTGCACACAATATTCCAGGTGTGGTCTCCCCAGGGCAGAGCAGAGGGGCAGGAGAACCTCTCTGACCTACTGACCACCCCCTTCTAACCCACCCCAGGTACCATTGGCCTTCCTGGCCACAAGGGCCCAGTGCTGGCTCATGGTCACCCTGCTTCAGTTCCACATCCTTCACTTTTGCCCGTTTAAAACTTCCTCTATTAAACACTGGCATGGCCAGGTACATTTCACAGTGAAAACTGCAAAGACAATAATTAAGTTTTCCATTTAATGCTGCCTTAGTCTTCTTACATCACATAAAGATATTAATAGAGGCCCTAAAAATAAGCGTCACACAGAACAGCCAAGAGAGATACCCAATACTCAACAAAACAGGCAAGGGGATGAGCACCACAGCTATTTTTAGCAAGAATAAAACTTTCTTTTATATAGGGGTTGAAAGACGGGTTAATTTGGTGGGGAAATGAACAGGTTGAAAACAAAGTATATCAAATATTTGCTGTATTTAAATGGTGAAATGGATCACTTGTAGGCCACCCAGCAAGTGCATCAAAGAGGAGCAGAATTTAAACTTCTAACTAAAAATAATATTTTATGTAAAAATAAATGTAAATATATGCAACCATTATATATATATATATATATATATATAAATAAATGTATCACAGGGTCAAAAGCAGCGGCTCATCAACAAAATCTAATACAAAGGAAATCTTCACTTCTAAACATTTTTAGGGCTTTGATGTTATTTGAAATTAAAACAAGGAATCAATAAATAAATCGATAAATTTCAGAATTTTAAAAACTACAGTTTTGGGGGGAAATGTGTTTCTTCTAATGTGACTCAAGTTTGATTCCATCGCGATTTCAAAGGAGTCTCAGTTCAGTCTCACACGCTATAATTGCACAATAACCTGCATATAAATAAACCCAAAAGAAGGGATGAGAGATGACAGCACACAGTCTAACTACTTAATTTTAAAGGCTACTGGTGAGTTTATTGTCTGGATTTGGGCACAGAGCAAAAACTCCAGCTGTGAAATATTCTACCTAAATATAAATCACTATCCAGCAAAAATTAGAATTCTATAGCAAATTTCTGAAACACTTTGAAGACAAAGTGAGCTCCAGCAACACTTAGGAATTTAACTGCCCTGCACCTCAGTTTCTGTACATGACTTTTTGGTAAGCAATTGTTTTTCTATTCACGTTCTATATCTCGTCAACAAAAAGCAAGTCGCAATGTATAGCTTTTATTATCATCACTATTAAACTCAGGATAAGTAATCTTTAATTGCCATAACATTCCTGACATAAACAACTTACAGGGTAACTGACAAAAAGGTAAGAAGGGAAAACATTTACATGGGGGGAAAAGTGGAATATTTCAAACAATGTGTTGTAGAGAACACATAGTTCAGTCCAATATTAATGATTTCCATCAACCGATATCTCGGAGAGTGTTAACAGGAGTGAAACAAGGTGGTTTATATCATGTTTTTCCTATTTATAAATGGAACACTTAACCCTGTAAATGACCCATCGGAATTTTTGACGAGGAGGAAGCACGAGATGACACACACAGGTACGGATCACTCAGAACAGAAGCAAACAAACCCAAGGAGAGCTTATCTGGTACCAAGATCAGGCTGGCAGCAGTAACAGCCCTTAGTTAATTATTTCTAAATAGTAATAATTAATGTCTGCGGAGGTGGAGTTTGCCGAGTATCTTGCGTAGGAAGATCTGCAAAGTCTCACCACTTAGAACACGAAGTATGTTTCCCTTGGCAGAGGTGCTCTGCGAGGAAAAGTGAGAAATTCTCCTTACAAGCCGAAAATGGCATGGCTCAAAAGCCGCCGTTCCCTGAGGTTTGAAGCTTTTTATTTAAATAAGAGAAACAAAATACACGGGGTAAGCATCGCTCTCATTTTTCAGATTCTTATCCATACTTTAAAGGAATAAAAAGCAAAGCAACTGAGGGCTGGGGGCAATGCTGCCCAAACTGCCATAAGCAGCGCTAAGAACTGAGTTGGGTCTGACAGAGTGTGGGCACATTGGGGGACCCCGGCACATTTGGGGACCCCTGGCACATCTGGGGACCCCTGGCAGAGCCACCCAGGGCACAAGGTCCAGCATTGCTGGGCTTTCCAAGGCTCCTGAGCTCCTGGGGCAGGCTGCCAGCCGGCCCGACGCTGCGCCGATACCGGTACCCGCACGGCTGATAAGGTCAAACCGCCGCTCCAGGAGCTGCGATCCCCGCGGGAAACGCGGCGCGAACGCACGGGCGCCTCTAACAGCGAAACACAAGATAATATCACGGCGTTTCACCAGATCGGCTCCAAGGGATTCGTAAATCTGGGGCTGCTTTGATTTCACGGTCATCTGCTATTGCTGGGAAGTATTTCAGCTGTATCCACCACATGCAGCAACCGAAGCGCACTCGCTGCAGGCTGCCCACAGAACCCCTTCCTCTGAAACACAACACACAGTTCTGTCCAGGTACGTTAAACCTGAACCCTGTCCCAACACATTAAATGCCTAATGAAGAGTGACAGAGTTTTCCTACATCACACATCATTAAAGTTTCTCTTCTTTCTGATACAGCCGTAAATAAAAGTCTGCAATGTCCCAATAGACAGGGTAGGGGTTCCTGCATTATTTTTAGCCCAGACCAGCTGGCTGTTGTAGATCAGAGTGTGATTTCTTGAGGGTAATGAAAGAAAATGAAACTGATTGTAAAGCAAGGAAAAAGACAGAGGTCACAGGGCACTTCATTGTAAATTGATTGCTAATTATAATACTTAATGACTACATTTAGCATTTAAAGAATAAAAAAAACACTGTTTCAGAATACATTTCTAAAATATTCTTTGTGTGCACCAAAATGAATGCTAGTGGCAAAGCAAAATAACAGAAGCCAAAAGATCCTGCCATTTACTAATGGCATTTTTGATCCAAGTTCTACCGTACAAGGCTTTAGTGAAATTAAATAACACAGGCTACTTTTCACTTATTGCTAATAATAAAATATGAGCAACTGAAAAAAAAATAAAGGTCTTCCTAATGACTCAACATGAAGGAAACACTCCATTTCAAATAAATCTGAATAGTGATAAAGGGGTGAAATGCAAACCTGAATTTTTTCACGTGCATTTTGAATTTTTTCACGTGCATTTTGGATTTTTTCACGTGCATTTTGGATTTTTTCACGTGCATTTTGGATTTTTTCACGTGCATTTTGGATTTTTTCACGTGCATTTTTCACGCCATCCTGTGAGAGTCCGAGTTTCCCAGAACACATTCCTCCTCCACACTTGACATCCACAGTGCTCTAAAAACACGGCAGAGCTGCAGCAAAGCGCAAACCCTGCTGTCCGCGCACTCCAGGAACTCCCTGCTTTCTCTTCATTTCCTTCCCCTATCTTTTCACATGAAAAATTAACGCAATGGCCTAAATTCAGGGCAGGTAAACTCCTGCCAGGCACAAATCCCTCGCGGGGTGGGAGAGAAGAGAACTGGCCCACACGAGTTTCAGCCTGGCAGGTGGAACCACCTGGGACAGGGTAGGACAAGCTCAGGCTCAACCGCGGTCCCAGCAAAGCCCGGCTTGAATGGCAGCGTCTGCCATCTCCAGGATAACTCTGTACATTCCCTCAAGCTTGAGAGCTGCTAAACTAGAAAGAATTGGACTCAAATTGAGGGCAAAGAAAGAGTTGAAGATGAAACAGGTGTTCCAGGATGAAAGACGCGATGTCAACAGAGCAAATACTTCTGCAACTGAGAAGGTTTATAGGTACGGGGGGTTTAATACATCTCTGTTTCATTCCATCAGCTTCAAACAAGGAAACATCCCAAAGATGGTGATAGCACGCTGAATTTGTTGCTATCTGCAGAAATTAGTCACTATAAATAGTTTTCCCAGGCTTTAAGACACAGCTGTACCAAGTTTCCACCAGCATCAAAATCGCTAGGACATCAATCTGCTGCATCATTGTCTATTCAACAAAGGTTGTGACAGTTTCCCACCACCATCCTATTTTTGCTCGTCACACATTTTAATCTTATTATCTTTAAAGATGGAACACCATCTGCAACAAGCTTTTGAAACGCTTCTTCTCTATAAACAGTATCCGGTGATGGTAACAAGATTCCCTTGGTATGACTGGATAAAATTCTGCTGTGTTAATCATGACCCAAACCCAGTGCCAGGGGTTAGAAGGAGGATGCTGTATTTCAGAAATATAGTACAAACCGCACTCTAACCTGAAGATATGTTCACCTCTTCAGCCCTTACACCTTTCAGCTGCAAACAGTGATTTAACAAAGTCTGGCTAGTAGACACTATTGGTATCCATAATAATTTGCAAAAAACCCCTCAGACATGCAGATTTCCCAAGTTAAACCCTGCAATGGCCTAAAGCAGAGGAAGCATTACACTGACTTTCCAACCTAAATACATAAAATCTTTTCAGTCTGAAATCCGATTTAAATTCTCACCTGTCAAGCGAGTGATGAAACGGCAGCACCGAGGCAGTGACAAGCTCAGGTCTGGCATGGGCAGGGTTGTTGCAATTTACAGAAACTCATCACCGCACTGAATTAATGCCAGCTAAGTGGATGATCTTTGGAACAGGGAGCAAGCAGCCATCGAGAAAGGTTCTCATTTAAACAACCCTTGAGTCATGTGGCATCTTACAGAAGGCAAAAGAGGTTTAGAAGAGAATACACATCCCCCCCAGAAACCTGAACAGAGCGGTGAGATAACGTAGCTCATTCATCACGTATAACGAGTCAGAAAAATAATTCCTCACTGAAGCCCGAGTTAAGTGACTCTGCTTCCAGACAGTGACCTCCTCTATAATATTCTGCTTGAAAAACCACAGGTTCCCCCTAGCCAAAACAACCTTATTGTGCGGAATAAAGCGCGAGGGCAAACCCAGGAGCAGCTCTGCTGGGGAACACGGAGCCCGATCCCCGCTCCAACCGCTCTGCTCTCAGACTGACTCAGCCCCTTCATACCCGCTCCTGAGGACAAGGATCCGTGTAGAGCACCAATACATCTCCGCACAGGGCTCTGTGCAGCAAGGATGAAAAACAGCCCTGTCTTACATATTTATCTCTTGTCCTCGATTCTGATACAATCTGTGTAATCTAAGCACTGCTAAATGTCACTGGTTTCCAGGTGGAGACAATGAGTCTAACGCACAAAGGAGGCTCAACGCAATGAGATTTTTAATGTTTGGAGAGCCTTAAGTCAATGACAGAAAAGCAGAGTGCGATTGTCTAAAGACAATATTTAGGGGGAAAAAAAAAGCCAGGGTTATTTTTAGTCCCGAGTCCCATAAGCACGTTATGATCTGCAAGACCATGTGTGAAAAGAAAGGGTATGCACACACAGGTAATCAGCAAAGCTACAACATGTGCATCTCTGATAACTTTCTGCCTTTTAAACGTATCAGTAATCTGTAAGGAGTTTGTGTTATCAGAGATGTTGGCATTTTCTCAGCATGCAGATTTAACCCTAGAATAAAGCACCACCTTCCCAAATGGCTCTTTTAATAAAACTAACCTGGAGAAACAGGCCCAATTTTAAAACCACCACACCAGTTCAGTGCATTCTCCTGGAGAAAGCGTAGAGTTCCCATCAACACAAAACCCATTCTGGACACAGCTGCTTTGAAGCCGAGAAAACTCTGACATTTTAAATAGTTCAATAGAATCTTTGTGTGAACTGGTCTCACGGGATAACTTCACAACTAAGACACGAAGAGAGAGGTTTCCACATCCCAACTCGACTTGAAAGCAATTCACATTTGAAACCCAGCACTGACTAATTTTAGAACTGTTATGCAGATGCTACACATGTTCCATAATAACCTGTGTTCTACCACTCCTACAACCAAGCTGCAAAAGCTGCATTAGCAAAAAGATTCTGCTATTTTCAGCCTGAAATTTTTGAAGGACTCATTACCGAGAGTGTTGAAAGAAAGTGATGTTTTATCCTGCGGTACCAAGTAATACAGAACTCATTATCTTCCTTCAGGGCTTCCACTCCAAGTGCCACATCAACGCTTTGCAAGGTTCTGGTGCGGTAATTGCCACTCGCATTTAACAACAGGTACGTGGGGCTCGTGGCACTTTGTGTGGAGAGACAGTGAGGAAGGGAAAAGGCTGGAGCACTTCACCAGGGATACATAATCGGCAACTTCAGAATTAGGACACGCTGTTATAAAACGCAGCAGGACACCCATTTCTAAGAGCCGACATGTGGCCTTGAACAGCATCCTCATGGCAACATGGATTATGCCATTAGAACAAATTAATAAAATATCAAAGTCGAGAGCTAAGCAAATGTTAAAGGGTTTATTCATAGTCTTAACGCTTTCCTTTGGAATGCAGAAAAAAAGGCAGCATTCCTTCAAAAATAAGGAGGCAACACATCCGGTGGAGACGAAGTCTGAAATTGTAAGCAACAAAAACCTGTAAGCTTTAACTCTTGAAAAGCCACACGTGCATTTACGCCACTGCCCACCAAGCTTCACACAGGCCGATTTCACACGGTCAGAAAACGCAAATAAACTACAGAATTCACTTATGCAATAGTCGGAGAATCAAAACGGTTGGAGCGAAGCCACACGAACGCAAGTCGGACAAGGTCTGCTCGGGTTCTGAACAGCGCCCATTGACACGGGGCCGCGCTCGCTGCCGGCACAGCCGGTTCTCACCCAACCCTCACCCGAGCAACGCCCTCCCCGTCCTGCTTCACAAGAGATGTAAACAGATTTCCAACAGATGCGCCTTGTACTCCAGTGATTTGGTGGTATTTGCTGCTGGCTGGTTAACGCAAAAGCTGTGGCTGGTTGATCCAAAGATCGCATCTGTTACCCTGCGTCTCACCAGCAGGGCAGGACCAATTTCTAACTGCAGAAAGAGATACCATCGAAGAATACGTTATTCTGCTTTTATTTATCCCTAGGTCGAAGCTTAATTTGCCCAGGCAATGAGAGCTAGAATTAAGGGTTCCATTTTTCCAAAATACGCTGTAAAAGGGAAAAATGAGATTATTTCCCACAGTGTATCTATGGGTTATACATGTGCGGGGATGAAGCCATTCTGCAAGTCAGCTAGGAAGTAAGGGTTGCATCTTATCACTACTGCTTCTTCATTTCTATTAGGAGAGATGTGCATACATTTTTTGGTTTTTTTGTATGAGGTATATATGATATCCAATGATTGTTTCAGATGGCATTTACAGCTCTGTCCTTACCTACCGCCATAACTAGCACAATCTAAATTACATCAATTATTTATACGACATTTTTATGTAAAATTTTAAGAGATATTATCATGCTATTAAAGTGAAACTTCAATACTAAGGCCAAACAAATAATTTCCACTTCAAAAAAACCCCAAACATATGGAAAGTGACAGCACAATATGCGCACATCTCAGCACACTCAGTGCCTCGCCAGGTTACTGATCCTTTTGTATCAAGGGCATCTCGCTTTACTCAATATTAATGCTGAA
Organism: Patagioenas fasciata; assembly: GCF_037038585.1. NCBI lineage: Eukaryota > Metazoa > Chordata > Aves > Columbiformes > Columbidae > Patagioenas > Patagioenas fasciata. Next base: position 2,919,368 of record NC_092537.1, on the reverse strand, counting down.
TTCTGCACATTATGAGGCTTCAGTTATTCGCAGGATCTCTGCACTACAAACAGAAATACGTATTAAAGCCTACACTATTAACTACAGACTAAGGTCGGATCCCAACTGTTGTTCCATATAGAACAATAACAGACGCGCATTGACCGCGATCCTGATCCATTCATACAAAGCAGCTTGCAAAATCCAGGCTTTAAAATACTAAGAACATTTATTAGCTGCACATTAATACAATCCTACACTCTTACAAAGAATGTCCTTGAGCACAGACCTGATCCGGACTGCGTTCGGGAGGCTCGGGAAGGACATGGGTTGTGGTACCTCCTGGCCAGCCCAGTTTCCATTCCCTGCACTTCACACTTGATGGTTCTTAAATCAACCCTACTGATTTTGTCAACAATTTCCTTTTCATTTTGCCATGTTAAATGTCAAAAGATCCACGTGTCTGACGCTGCCCTTTTAATTATTACAACAAAAGCTTAAAGATGATAGCACACACACCCCACCCCTCCCTTCAAAGCGAGCTCAAACACAGGCAATGAGAAGAATTCAAAGGTCAATATCTGCATAAGTTGAATAAAAAACAAGAAGGAGCAAGATTTATTAAAAATTGAATTCTACAATTAGTACTCTTTCTAATGTACTGATGTAAATCACAAAATGAGCTCCATAGGCAGTGTTTAGGACTTCATGAAAACTTACTGAGCGTATTTATCAGTTCTTTTTTCAGAGAGCTTGCTTAGAGAAACCTGCGTAAACCCAGTTAGACCTCCCTGATGCATTAATGCTATACAACAAAGCCTTTTATTCCCTTCAACAATCTTCAGCTACACATTTACTTAATCAATACTCCAAGACCGAGGTGTCCATAACCTCATGGCCTTGCATCAATGAATTTGTTCACTCAGTTCCTACCAACACGAAGCCTCAGTCACTGTCAGTCTCATTAACGTTACCACCCACATTCCATTGTTCTCTTATCAGGATTCAAAAGCACTTAAGATGACACCAGCAGTAAAAAGCCTTGGGACTTTATATGCCCATTACAGCAACGGGGTTGTTTAAAACTGGGGCTGCAGTTATGGTCTATGACTATAAATACAACACCACGGACCCAGAGAGGAGTTTAAGGCAGGAAACAAAAGGATCTGAAGTCAAGACCTTCTACAGAACTCAGGAAAGGGATGCGATGGTGACAAAGGTTTGCCCTCCCTCTTCCCAATATAGAAACAGCTCTATTATCAAATATTTTACAGTGTTCTTTTACATTTTGTATTCTAGTAATAAAAAAGTAACATGTACTAGAACAAGGCACATTGAGCAAAATGTCAAAGTCAAGCACGTCTGCTCCATTAGATCTGACCCAGATACCGAAGCAGTCCAAGGCTCCCGGGGATGCCCCGTTTGAGGGACTTCCAGGAGCACCCCCGAAACTACGGACCCTGCTGTCTTCAGGATGCTTGACAACAAACCCATAGTAACTGCGTAGAAACATTTGCTGCCACAACATGATGATGCAGGATATACCAAATTATAGAATCACAGAAGCATTTGGGTTGAAGGGACCTTCAAAGCCCATCCAGTGCCACCCCTGCCACGAGCAGGGACATCTCCACCAGCTCAGGTTGCTCAGAACCCCGTCCAGCCTGGCCTGGGTCTCACCACCCTCACTGTAGAAATACAAGCCTTAAATATTTGTAATATAATGTATTTCTATTCTAAAACGAAAATGACACCTGGTCTTGTACCAGGTTTAATAATATCCAACATAATTCTGCCTTTGCAAAGTGTTCAAAGAAGCTCAAGCTTAATCAAACGAACAGAGTTTATACAAACACAACTAAACCTTTCCCCATCAGGCAGCATCAGGAGGCTGAGACAAGGCTTAGAACTAAGCTTTGCTGACTTCTACACACGTCGGCAAGGGCGGGCGTCAGCGGCACGTTAACTAAGCTGCACAACCAGATTTATTGAGCTCACACCTGAGCATCTCCCACTAACGTCAAAAAGAGGTCTGAGCAACATCTAGGCATCGAAATATTTGAAACAGAATATAAGCAAAATGATCTTTTCCTCCTTTCTGTAATCTTGCAACATTCATCCCGAGGGGCCTACGTGCACTCAGAAGAACTGAAAAATACCCCGCACAGGAGCGTACCTATTGCTTTCCACCGCGTCTGCATCCGCTTGCATTGACAGAGGAGTTCCATCTCATAAAGATACAGCAAACAGATGTAATTTGTAAAAGCTGATGACAAGAAAGGAAGATATAAAACTGACATACTTGGAATGCTCTCAAATTTAATTCATTTAAAGCAAAAGTCAGCAAACAAGGTAAGAGCAATCCAAAATCTGACTAATTTTAGAGCACATCACAAATTCAATGAACTAACGTGCCATGATGGGAAAACTTGAATAAATACACATATCTATCCTTGTAGTCAACTCCGTTGGATTAGTCTATTTCTATATCTATTGTAATGCAATTATTTAACAATTTCTCCGAGTCGAACGAATTCAGGGAATTGTTAGGTTGAAATCCATTTGTTTTCTAAAAGTCTGGAAGAGAAGGAAATGAAGCTGCCCAGAACCCATCATCACCTTGAGGATCCCATCGTCTCCAGACATGCACCAAAGCACGTGTGCAATAAATGGACAACCAGTGCAGGTACCAGGTGATGATTCTTGCAGATGTCGTGGCACAATTACCGCAGGCATAATTCAACAGGAACAATTAATTATGAGGGGGATTGTTTGGCATCTAGCGATCAATGTATAGAGGACATGAATACTTCAAAGTGGATTCTGGCCCATGCCCTGGTGACTGAAAAACAAAATACAAACCCAGCACAGACTAGAAGTTGCAAGAAGATAAACTGTTCTTCCAACTCATCCTCACACATGAATAATCTCTTGTTTACTGAGGAGCTAAAATAACACATTTAGTACATTCCGGGGAAGTTAAAAATGCTATTAATTTAAAATGAACGTGAAGAGTGAAATGTCTGTGCCTTGGAAAGAGAGTTACACTGAGAACAAAGTTCAACACTCTTTGAAATACAAATTTCTGTCTTCAGCCTGTATCTTGTAGTATGGACTTTCCCCAAGGTTAACAGTAAAATAAGGAAGGATAGGACCTGATCCACTTTGAGTCACTGCTGATCTGTTCTTACCATGTACTAAGGACACGCAGTGATGCACATTATTAGTGGGTTTGAAACTCGAGCACACAGAACCCCGGCTTCTAAACATCTGATTAAAAATCTGAAAATGGTTAATTAAACTGGTACCAATATTCATTGCGCTCTCATTTTAAGGATCATCCAGAAGAAAAGCATGTAGTTTTCAGAAATGCAATCTTCAAAGTTTCGCTCCAGAATAAAAACTGCAACTTCCAAATGCAACGCCGAGCTTCATTTATCTATATGCAAATGCTTGCAACATATACAATATTAATTGCTTTATATGCTTCTTTTGATTGAAGCTGAAGTAGAAAAGAGGAAATGGCTGCAACGCCTATAGGGACATATTCCAGATTTCTAATAAAGCTCATTTGACGAAAAGATTTTAATTAATAAAGACAGAAATGTGATTTCAAAATAGACAATCGAAGATATTCCAAAGAAAAAAGGCGTATGTGTCCGCAGTACCTTACGGTCTAAGCTGTATAATTGCAGAAAGGAACCAAAAAACTTCATGTAAATCAAACGATAATTAAGAGACCAGCGCAAACAACAACGAAAGCCACAGAAACGCACGCGTTTGGTTGCCTGACTCGCAAGGTAACTTATGAATCACTGTTCTGGAAGGCAGTTTTCATAAACAGCTGCAATCGAAACATTAACTGCCGATAACCAGCCCCCCTGCACATCTTCAGCGAGCACCGCGGAAATCAGCTACGATTGCCATGTTCAGCATCTACAAGAATCTAAAAACACTTAAAGGGCAGTTTCTGTTATTAATTATACACAAGGGAGCCCTTTGCTCTTAGACTTTTATGCTTTCTGCTGCACACGTAAAACTGAAAAACTGAGCCCGGAGTATATATTAAATAACTTATTATTTTTACCTTTCACCCTAAAGAGGAAACAACCCACAAAAAAACAAACATCAAAGAAATCATTACCAATGCATCCCAACAGGGAAATCTGTTTTCTCCCTCTTTCTGCAACTTTCCAGCATTTCATTAAATTCTGCTCACGGCACAAGTCGCATCCACAGAAAACTTGTATAAAATTAACGCCATATGTGGCTGCAAATCAGCAGCTGATGTGCGGTATTGCACCAAAGCAGAGGGCAGAATGAAGAATATGCCAAACTTTATCTTGCCCGGGACTCAAACTGGTTTATCTGTCAGCTCGGAACGAGCTTCACTCCCACATGTTTAATTAGAAGCTGCAGAGCTCCGCACAATCGCATCCAGGGCACTGGAACAGTCCGTTTCTTTTAACTGGAACACACTGCTGGGGTATCCAACCGAGCCGAGTACACAAAACTTCACGTACTACAAGTGTGGGAAGGGTGAAGCTGGGATGTAATACAAGAAAAAAAGCTTTTGCTGCAAGATAAGATTTAATTATGTTCCGGTTTTGATGAGCACAATTATCACCAAGGAAATTTTCCAGGAAAATAGAACTACCAGGGCAGATTTCTCCATTTCACTGTCATGTTCTATGCAGAGTGAATTGTGCATATATTTGATATATAGACTTTTTTTAGTGATGCACACGACTGTAGTAACAGATTCCTCACAAATATGGATTCAAGCCTCTTTGCTCTTCTGACAGTGATGCCCTGTTGTCCCTTCCATAGAGCAATGGTGCTCAAAGACAAGACGGCCCCTTCCCCACGCAGGAAACAACTGCTGCAAGCACAACCTCCATGTCTATATTACCGAGCGATGCTCAAACAGGAACAGATTTGTAAGGGAAAGCAGTGCTACAAACAGACACCCAAACACTTTGCATTTCAGGGGGTTTCTGCGGCATCAGCTGCTGCGTGATCCATGAACCCAACACCCTCTGGCACCTGCAGGACACCAAACATGCACCTTCGCACGCTCCAAAAGCGCCCAGTAACACGCACCCAAGCTCTGTAAAAACGGGGATAACTCAGATACACATTTCCAAAGGGCTTTCCTGATCAGAACCGACACTAATGCATTTGCGCTCATTAAGACTCGGGAGTTTCATCTGCATGTCAGGGCTGTTCTCACTACAGACTGAGATCTCTCCGAGTTCAACCGCAGGGACAGGGAACAGAATCTCAACCTACGCTCGTATCAGACAATTAACAGAATACTCATAGTCTGGGCTGTATGTTGGAAGGGAAGGAAAAGGGACAGCCGAAGGAGGGGCAGAATAAATAAAAGCTGACAAGACAAATGCACAATAAGCATCTTATCTGCGTGCTTATGATGTGTACGTCACACTGTCCGCAGGTCATTAAAATCGCTGGTGACGAGGAGCAGCCCAGAGACACGCAGTCCACAGAGGGCAAAGACCAACAGCAGGGACAGAGCTGGGCAAGGAATCACGGAAACCGTGTGCAAACACAATTTGTGCTCCCGGGTGGCTTCAATGTGTTGTGTTATTTTGTTGTTGTTGGGGGTTGTGTGTGTGCATCCTGGTTATTGCTCTGGAGGTTTCTGAGCAGGTACCTCCAAGTTATCTGCATGGGAGTGTATTAATGAGTCAGCTGCTTTCAGTACATCAAGAGTAAAGTCCCATCTTGGGAGATCTCACGCTGGCCGTTAATTACACAGAAAGCATCATCAGTCACAGCCTCCCAGCGACTTCCAGAGAATTCATTTCTCGGTCTCGGGCTTATAGAAATGTCAGTTAATATAAACGGTAGCATATGACTAATAAGTAATATGAAGAGCACAGAGGAAAACACACACGTTGTTCAAACCGTGGTCTGTAATATCCGATCTCACCGCAAAAATGATAATGATACAAGAGAAGCAGCTCTGCCGCAGAGAGGGGAACTTTATCTTATCCACCCTTCAGCAATAACATTTCCAAGTAAGGAAGAAGCAACTATTTTTATGAGAAGCAACACAGCAAGGGAATACATTTTTCATTATTACACTGGGGTTCTTTTGTTACGAAGGAAAATGTGGATAGTAAAATGAGCATGAAACTGCTGGTAGGTGAACGCAACTACCATGATGGAAAACCAAGAACTAAATCTCGATCCTTAAGCCAAATGTGTTTCAGAACTGAACTACAGCACAATATTGCACTTCAGCAGACCCTACAGAAACCACCTAAAAGAGGGAAAACTTGCAGTTAATAACTACAATTTTTGACCATTTGGGAGAATTAACGACAGGCCTTTAATCAGGAACACGACTCGATCACGTATTACTGTAACTAAAAATACTTTTAGCTGCAGGAACTTGCTGAGCCTTCAGTGCCGAGCTTAAAACACCCTCAAAACATACGTTATGTTCTCCACTATACATTCTTTGCATCCTAGCGAATCACTATCACTTTTCTCACAAATCGAACAGATTTAAAGTCTGCTTTCTCAAGAGAGGAACTTTCTGACTGTCACAGACTGGAAAATGCTTTACATTATTCAATTTTTCACATCCATCTTGCAGTTATTTTCACGTGTGTCACAGACAGCTTGCTGTCCCGCTTGGCAATGGAAGGAAACAACACAAAGCCGTAACTTGCTTAAACAATCTTACCATTGTGTTTTCACCACCACCATCAACAAACAGCAAAATCAAAGAGAGCTCCCATCTCAGAATCACATTTTAGGATGCTGCATGTTTGCATAAATCAACAATAAAACACAAACTCCAGGCAGCAAAACGCTTCCTAATAACAGGAAGCACTAATAATAATGCTCCTTAGGAGAAAGTTAATCTAGCTGAACTCTTCCAAATTCATTTTCAAACCAACAATGGGCTCAGAGTGATGCTTCGCGACCCCAAAACCTCCCTACGAAATACTGATTTGTGATGCTGCCCCAGAATTGCGCAGACCACAAGTGGCAGCTGTGAAACTCGGTGGCCGTTCTGCAGATGTGGTTGCCAGCACAGCCCGGCGCGGTAAAACACGCACATTAATACAGACCGACCGCTTAGGACGTGAAGTGACTCTCGCGAAGCGTTTGCGCGGTAATAATGCAATTGCACCCTGAACCTCCGCTGCAATAAAAGACAGACCTAAACTGAATTTATTGTCTTTTGCAAATTCATAGGGATCCCATAAAAATAAGGAGGGGAAAAAAAAAATTGTAAATATTTTTATTTATATCCTTACAAAGCTTTATCTTCAATTGCAAAGAATTCATTTGAATGGTTTTACGTAATGCTGAAGCTGAACATTACAGTAGAAACACAGGCAAAATGATTACAGGCAACTGAAAACATGCTCCAAGCAAGCCTGATGGTAAAAAGTATGAGTGGCCTAAAAAAAGACCATTATGACACAGCATCAAGTTTTAATTTAAATTAAATTTAAACATAAAAATCCTTTCTTTTGAGAGCACCTTTTAAAATTAAAACTAGAACTGCATTTTGTGCGACACTTTTTTAAAGAAGTTTTAAAACATACGAAAATACACGGGGTTAGCGGCAATGTTTAACACTGCACAAAAGCAAAGTTAGGCCTTCTGTTTAATTAAGGAATCACTAACACAAACAGTCATAGAATAATTGCAGTTCCTTAGAGGAGAAGCATCATTAGAGTTTGATGCATGACTATTATGGACCTTTCCTCTCCCCTTCGGCAACAAAGGCCAGAGGAATTAAAACAACTCTGGAAATGAGAAAAGCACCCAACTCTGAACCCTGTCCGACACTGGGTTTCCTTCTAGCAAGAGATTTTACAAGACCCTTGAAAAGAGAGCTAAAAAGGTTTCTTATAGTACAACTCTGATGGACCAAGAACTATCGTTACCGTAGGAGCTGTCGCTGTAATATTCCTTCCTTCACATCGTACCGAAATTCCCATTTATTCTTCCTTTATCATTCTTTCTTAAAGAAACTAAGGTGGTTTTTTGCAACTTAACCTCTAGTTTCACTTTTTCTAAATTCTTCACGTCCTCACTCATTTCTCTCCCCACCTTTAGCCGATAACTTTACAGATGGAAGCTTCAGGAAGTTGAACTGAAAAACACTGATTCAGCTGCTTCACTTTATCACAGAAGTTTTATTATTCAGGACTATGATCCTAAGAGAACGAACTCTCTGAAGCACTTAAACGTAAATCAAGCCGCTCTACTCTTGGTTGTGTTCATAGTATTTGGAGGGAAATGAGACTGAACTCAAATTTCTAACTAGCTTTATAAAGATTAGCCCTGATCGGACAAAATTATTGCTAGTTCACCAGAATGAGGATGGTAGAAGGAATTCTGGCCACAAAATCCCGAGCGCTGGAAATGAAGCGCCACAGCAAACCAGGCCCGTGGCTCAGGCCAGTGGATCGTGGCCAATCTGAGCCACCAGCTCCTGGACAGAAAACAAGACCAAGTCATCATTGTGCGAACGGCAAAACCTGAGATAACTGCAGAATCCAAATGCAGCCCCCGTTATTTTCTACACTGGAATCTGTAATGGACTGTAATGAACATCTGTAGTGATGGAAACCTGTAATGAAGATCTATTCTTCAACTCGGACCCACTGCGATCCTGAATGGGATTCGGGAAATGCCATTTCACTGCCCACTGGGGGCTGCAGACCCATCTGGATGCGATGAGCAGCAAAAAACCTGCAGGATCTACAGAATTCAGTATTAACACCTTGGGACACGGAGGATTTTCTATAAAAGATTCATAGTAAAACCATGGCTGCGCGCTTACCTTCATAAAGCACACAACATTTTCACCGCATGTCTCTCTGCAAGTTTCTACTTGCAGAAGGAAAACTATTGCAACATCTTTAAAGACATCAGCCTTTTACCTTCAGTTTCTCAAAGGTTTCATTTCAAGAAGTATCAGCTAACATCAGCTTCCACAGAAATACCACAGAATCCGTAATTTCACCAATTACTAAGTAAAAGCGATGTTCAGGATAGTCAATGATGTTCTAGAGCATTAGCAAATAACCGCTAAAAATGCAATGAAAGAAGCAAGGCAAAGGGCAGCTCATGAGCACACACTGCACATGTGCAGCTGAAACAACAGGGAAGGGGGGAGAAAGGGACAACAAAAAAGCCCCATCCTGATTAGGTAAACATACGACATAGAAAAAACAATAGCAATAGTGTGGTTATTGCATTATTAAAGACTAAATAATGATAAGAATTTGGCAAAAATACAGAACATGTGAGTATACAGCATATCGAGCTGTGGCTTTCATGTATATAGTTATCTTCCACTACAGCAGCTTTCCATTTCTCAAGGTTAGTAGAATCTATTAAATCAGTGGTTTTGTAGGGGCGGAATATTTTTGTAATCGAGTATTACATAAGATAGAAAAATGCTGTGTGTCCTAAAAGGCAGTTCAAACCAAAGGTCCTCCTAAACATCCAGTGCATGAAAATTAAAACCAGGGAGTCTGATTTATGAAAAGCAGCCATATGACTAGAAAGTGAATCCATTTTCCAAAACGCCCACACAGACAAGAGCTGCTGATGTGAAAAATGGTCTCTGCAAAAGCTAAATTGCACGGATTATTTCCATGGAAAGTTAGAAGCTGCAGCACATGTACATTAGATGACATTTACTATGATGAGATTAAAAACAAAACAAAAACCAAGCACTTTTGGTGTTATTACACTGTGAACAATTACTTGATTGTTCAAGGCATACGATATAAAAACCGATAGCTATTTGAGTTGTCTTCCTTTAGAATTTCCACAGGCAGAGGTGCTCTCTTAGTTCTTCCAGGCTCGTTTCTCCTGCTGTGGGCAAGTTTTGCCTTCACAATAAGACACAGCAACACGCACAGGCCAACAAAGCGTTAGTGACTTACCTTGGCACTGAAATCCTTGCTTCCCAAATCCCCTGCAGAAAGAAAACACAGAGAAACCTGTCTTAGTATGTTGAGTTATAATTTCTTCTCAATGATCTACAACAACATAAAAATAACCTCATATTAAATTAGTTCAGATTTTGCTAAGACAGCAACAGATTTTCGGATGCACAACGCAGAGCAGCCCACCCGTTTCGGAGTAGAGAACAATAGCTGTCACCAGCTATGCGACTGCAGCTTCTGGCAACAAATTCTTTTTATTATTATCATTTTATGAGTTATTTTGGATCTACAATTATCATCATCTGTGATTAGCGCACAATATTGTAACTCATTTAATGTCACACATATACTTAAGGAAATGTAAAATATTCCAAGTTCTAGCACAGACCTACAACACAGAGCAGACTTAGTTTTCTACCCCAGTTTCAGGGTTGTGGGGCAATGCTGTTCCGCATCCCAGGTTAAAGGTTTTGCTTGTTTCTATACAAAGAAGACAACAGGCCCATGGGTTTCGCACTGATTGCTCTTCCACCTCCCTTGCTCCATTTCCACCACAAACGTGCGTGTCCTGCTTCACCGATGAACACAGTGACACACCAGGGTTGTACCTGGGAGCCACATTTCCTATATATATATAGATATTATACCCCTGGCAAATTTCACTCTTGCTGGTTTGTTTCTCTTTAAAGGTATCAACATCCTCTTTCCACAGAAATCAATGTTTGGAGTGTCCTCCCTGCAAACATTTCCCTGCACTTTCCCTCTCTGCAGAGCGTTTCTCATTTGCAGAGCTGCAGACAAACGAACCAAAGCCATGGACTGCAGAAGCCAGCAAGAGGCTGTTGGCAATTAACAACATCAACTTTAGTTATGAAGTTGGTGGAAATGTTTTTTTAAAAACAAAAAATTATATTGACCATTTTCCCACTCATTTCTAGAGATGGGACAAACAATTAGCACGCCGTTCCTGAACTGAATTCACACAACTTAGAGCATTTCTGCAGATTTCTACGCAAGAGTCTCTACCCGTTATTGCTTTATGTTGGCCTAAAGTGAGACGAACAGAAGAAATATGAAATTTGATTTGGCAGCATATGTGACTATTCTGTACTGTCATTTTGCTGCTGTTCTCTCTCGTTTTCAAAGTGAAAAGCACATACTAGAAGTGTGCAAATGCAATTGCAGAACGCTGGCAGCAGGACTGAGAACACGAAACAGACTTCAGAGAATTCTTCATGCTTTTAGACATATTTGTAAAGAACATTCCTGGATTATCTGCTCTAAAGCACAATCATGCTTCGGGGTTTGGGCTGAATTCCCACCACTAACCAGCTGCAGTCCACTGCCCCAGCAGTTGAATATATTTTCAAAGCTCATAAAACAAATAAGCACTTGAGAAACAAAGCACATAGGTTAAAGTTGTTTAATAAGTTGTTTAGATAAGGAGGCAGTAAAGAATTTCCTTAAATATTACCCGGTCTAACGTAATCTAAGTAAACCAATCTATTGGTGCAGTTCACTGAAAGGTGGTATTTACAGTTCTTTATACCTTAAAACAAATATTAATTGTGATGTGTCATTCTGGAAATAGATAAAGCACTTTGCGTGGTGTCTGATAGTTATTCAAGAGTTGTTTGCCTTCAAATGAGGAAACAAAACAAGTTTTCCAGTTGTCAGATGCTCATCAGGTGAATGTTAAGAGCCTCCTTAGACTCAGTAGCAAGACAAGAGAAGAGAGCAGGCGAGTCCTGCCCGGTCAGCCCCAGGACACCCTTTCGCTTTCAAATCCATGCTGTCATCTCACCTCAGAACTACACTTCAGTTTCTAATTGTGCTACTTATCTGCACGGCCACAGTCTGACAATAATTGGGAGGTGTGAAAAGATGCTGCACGGTTAATCCTGGTTTAGATAACTTGGAAGCCGTTTCTGAAGGTCTCTCGCTTCTACGTTACCAAATCTCGCATTTTCTTTCTCAAATAGGAAAAAATTACTTAAAAAAAACACAACATGCTCAAAACTGATCTGTTTCTCCTTGTTTCTTTTGTGCTCTACCACCTGAAGATTTCCTTCCTTACTCCGCAAACATATTTCAGGCATTTCTGGAGCACTCACAGTCTTCTCTCCAGCATGCAAACTGAGAAATGCTCAAGAAGGAAGGCAAAGGTCTGTGCCCGGATGCATAAACATAGGAGAAGAGCAAGACACCTGCGACAGACGCAGAACCAGCTGGGTACAGACGCTCCGAGATCTTTTACAACTTTCTCCAAAATAAATCACAGCTTTCATTTCTAGCAGCCAAAACGCACAGCGAAAACTCCAGCGGCAGAGCAAGGCTGCGGCTGCGGCTGAGGCACATCGCAGGGAAGGGAGGAGAAGCTCAAGTTGTTTATGCTGCACACTCGCCGAGCGTACAAAACATTCACCTAAACGCAACGAACGCCCCCGCTCCTCCCGCCTCGGCTGGCGGGGGGCGCAGGGCAGGGGCCGGGAGACTCAGCCCCCACGGGCACCGCTGGGAACGGGGGGTGCTGGGCAGAGAAGGGTGCAGGATTGGGTGCTGGGCAGCACTGACCCGCCAGCAGCGGAGAGCCGAGCGGCTCGGCCTTCAGCAGAGCTGCAACCCTGCCCAAACGAGGGCACGGCAGGAACTGGTAGGTGTATTTTCCTCCCAGCAGCTTAGTAATGAGGGTGTTGGTATGAAGTTTTCCTCCCCTCCCTGTAGCAGGAACCCTTCTCTTAAAAAATAACCCTCCCTTTCCTAAACGCGTACGGGGTCACCGTGCATTCCCCGTCTCCCTGCCCTCCCTCCGCAAGCAGGAGGAAATAAAGCAGGCACCGATCGCAAAGTTAAAGGCAGAGCTGCAGAAGTTGTGCCACACAACAGCAAGACCCTCAGTCTGAAACACAAAACCCGCGGGTTTGTGCGGCAGCAGCTGGAGCGCCGGCCGAGCTCCCCCCGCGCCGGGAGGGCGGGCACCGCGCCGGGGGCTCCGCGGGTGAGCCCGGCCGAGCAGAACCGGGACGGGGGGACGGGAGGTGAGGAAACAAATCTGCGTGGTTTGGGAAGCGATGGTGTCCAGATCCCGCTCATCTCTGCCCCCCGAGCGCCTCAAGTTCAGGGGCTCCCCCTGCTCGGGCCCCTCGGGGCACCGAGCCGCAACCCACCCCCCTGGAGGGGGATGCGACAGAGGCGGGGGACGCGAGGGGACACAGCTGTGCCCCAGCGGGGCTCACCTGCCCGGCCCCGGGCGCGGCCACCTGCCGAAACGGCGGCACCGGGGAAGCGGCGGGAGCCGGGCAGGGCGCCGGGAGCCGGGCAGGGCGCCGGGAGCCGGGCAGCGCGGCGGGGCCGCCCCCGGACAGGGGATCCCCTCCGGCTGAGCGGGCCCGAGCGGAGCTGCCGGGGGAAAAGGCGCTGCCCGGGTGTCTCACCAGATGAAGTCGGTGCAGTGGCTGCAGAAGGTGGGCTGCTTGAAGAAGCGCGCGATGAATTTGTGCTCCTTCACCTCGTGCACGTTCTTCTGCCTCAGGGCCCCTTTGCGAGCGAAGCGCCGCGCAGCGTCCGGGGCCGCGCCGGGCTCCGAGCCCGGGAACACGTCGGCCATAGCGCCCTCCTCTCCACCGCTGTGCCGGGAGCCGCGCCGGGAGTCACCGCGCCGGGAGTCACTGCCCCGCCGTCCGCCCCGTCCGGCGGCCGCCGAGTCTCTGGCAACGGCGGCGCAGGGCGCTGCCCCCGCTCCCGCGCCTGACGTCGGAGCGGCGCGTAGGGAGCGGGAGGAGGATCCCGGCCCCGCGCCGGCTGCTCCGCCCGCGGGGTGTGCGAGCCCCCGGCCGCGGGCGGAGCGGAGCGGGGCGGGGCGGAGCGGGGCAGGCCCGGCGCGGGGCCGCCCCCCTCGCGGGGGGAGGATTTCGGGCGGGTGGCAGCACCTGCCGCCTCCCGTCAGCGGCTCCAGTCCCTCGCACAGGCGGTGCCCGGTCTGCCCGCAGACGCCGGCCACTCTCACACACGAGCAACGGGCGCTGCTCTCCTACACCCCGGTCCGCTCGCACACATAGCGGCTCCTCTCCCTCTCACACACACTCCGGCTCCCTCCTTCTCTCCCTCTCGGCCCGCAGCTGCCTCCCGTGGCACACACAGCGCAGCTCCCGCAGCGCCGGGCCGTGGGAACTGTCACCTCCCCTCCCAGCCGGGCCCAGCAGCAGCACGTCCGGGTGACCTCGGGCTCTGCCTCCCTGTGCCCGTCACCCGGTGCGGCTGCGGTCGGTGCCACAAGCCCCGCCAGGGCACAGAGCAGGGCCAACCTCCGCCCAGCCGCCTGCACAGCGCGGGTTTCCTGTGCCTGCCCCGAGCTGTGCGGTTCCACCGCCACAGCGAACACAGGTGCAGGCTCCTGCACCAACCCTTCCCCTTCCTGCAGCCCAGAAAGACACCAGCACACACGGAAATGCTGCCCGAGGCCATACCCAGCACCCCTGCATCGCACAGCACCCGCTGGACATGCAGCAAACACCGGAGACCTCGCTGTCTTGCCCCACTGCAGCGTGTCATGTACCTGTGATTTACCGCACAATATCCTCAACAGAAAGTGCAGGAAACGCACAGCAAGTCTCTCACTAGCCCATGCATCCAGCACATAAAGATTTCAGTGTGCTTTCATGCAGCACACCGACAATAAAGTACTCTATAAAAGAATAGATCTGTTTGTCTTCATTTATTCACAATACACACAAAATATTCTCAAGTCCCTGGACACAGACACATTATCTGCCTATGGCAAACATATATCCTCTCATATTGCAATTTGTAAAGCATCTCCATACGTTCAGAAAACCACTAAAGCATGACTGTGTGTGTATAAATACAAAATATATGTGCTAACCAAAAAGAAAAACAAATCCTAATCATAATATTTTTAATAAACGTTATTCCCATGGCTACAAATGTTCACGTATGGGAAATGGATGCTTATCAAAAGATCCCCTGCCCCAACGCATCTCCATACTCATAAGTCTGTCTATGTAAGCGTGTGTAATATGTTTTATTTCACAATAATGAAAGCTAATTAACTCTAAGTCTTATTTGCTGATGGGAAAGTGCATGCAGACGTTCACCACAGAACAGAAATAACTTGTTACACGCCATCTTATTCTTGATTTTAAGCCTGGGTTTCTGGGTGCAGCCTCACTGAACCGGTGCATTCATGGCATTGCATCAAATAACTGATGACAGGGACAGCCCCACTCTTCTTCTAAACCTACAGAATCAAGCCAGATGCCCTAGAAACTGTTTCCATATGCCCTTGCTTCACAGACTTTTATTTTGCAAGCAGCTATTTTCAGATTTGACCCAAAATGCAAAAAATGTAACAGTTCTGAATTTGGTTTCTACCTATTCTGCACCTTTCAAATCCCTCCTTCCTCTCAGCGGGAATAGATGTTTCTTGCCTTAATTAACTTATGCCAAAGCATGATGAGCACTAAGAAACATTTTGTACTGCAAGTGTTCCATCAAGAAATATGGAACGCATTTGTTTCTGTTCCTGTGGTGCCGCATTACAAACACAGTTACCGAAACTGGAGGACTGGGCTGAATCAGACGCAACCCGCATCACATCAGATTGGGGGCAATCTGTACGTTTGGTTGGGCCTTGAAGTCTCAAACCTGCTGAATCATTTTGGATTCACATTTCTTTCCTGAGGGTGACTCTGGTCAGGATTAATTCCCGAAAACCTCAGTGAGCACCCCAGGCTGTCGGTTCCAGCACCTGCCGATCGCCTCGTTAGGCCGAATGACACCAGCTGTGACACCGCACGATCACGTCAGGAACACTCTACTCTGCCAAGCAACTATTCTATCTCAAACCTAATAAATATTTGTACATTGTGAATCTACACATTAGGCAAGAAGAAAATAAATAATCTATTATGTGCGCACAGCAAACCATTATAACACAACCTTCCCTTACTGTACATAACTCCTCTTGCTGCTGTATTTTGGATACACGCCACTTACACAAGGCTTTTCCGTGTATATATATATATATATATATATATTCACCTTCAAATGTCAAGCTTTGTCTCTATGACCAGGACACTCTCACAGTGATGCTATGAGGAGATAGGACATTCCATTCACCACACACTTTTGGTATATGCTATAATATCATCTCCATCCTCTTGCTGGGAGGTTTTTAATTGCTTGGACACACGCTTTTCCTGCTCTGCACTCGGGGCGATCCGGGAACTCAACCTTGCTCTGCAAATCACTGGAGGAAGATTTCTACATTCCCATCAGCAGCCCAGGGTTTGCTCTTCTCCTTAGGGCCATATTCACCATTTATTTCTGATTCAGGCCATCTGGACAAGGAGTCAGCACTATCATTTTTGTGTTCGGGCATATACATGGTTATTAAATCAGAGCACCAGCTTTTCCAGCCTCCTGGCAAGCAGCTCCAGAATTCCTGGCTCCAAAGTGCCATTTATGGGGTGTTCTGGGAAGAAGGTTTACTCTCATATGAATATTTGGATAATACCCTAGAGAGTTTGTCCCTGGTAGAAGTTACCATTGGAAGTTTCATGAGTTTTTCTCTGGAGAATTCAATTACTGCTGCAACAAGCACATCTCAAGTCCTTTCTATATTTGCATCAATACCACCCAAGGTCTGTGTTGGAAGAGGTTTCTTAGAGTCGTTCTGCAGCCTTTGAAATGCCTTCTTTTACTCATCTGCTGGATCAACGTGCTCCTGCCTGGATCATTTTTGGATCAAAAAGCAATTAAAATAAAGTATCTCCTTCCCAAAGGAAAGTGCGTGGATTGTTCCGTCCCTATTCCAATGTGCTGTGTCTGCATCCGTTCCACTCGAAGCCAAGGAGAACACCTTCATCAGCTCCTCTGGCCATTCTGGCTCTCTAGTTTATTATTTCCTGCTTATAAGAAATATTCAACAAACAGGGATCACTTCCTGCTTGAGACCTATAAGGAAGTTCACAACTTAATTTCTCCTCACATTTCAAAGTGAATTACAACCACTTCCTCTTCCGGAGAGTTATCAGAACAAGTAGCTACTTTCCAAATCCCTTTTTGGAAGGACAACTCGCTCATTGCAAACCCACCGCCTAAAAACAATTCGCTTCACCCTGTCTCACTTTCCAAAGGCATTTCCACACATTCAGCTTCACACAGACATTTCCACCAGCAGCTATTGTGCAATAATTACTTGTCATTATTAAGTCAAAAGCAGTTATCAGTTTTCACTAAAACACAAACTTGAGGGTAAAAGTTCTCTTTCCATGCAACACATTCTTTGTCTCTTTGTCTGAAATCACCTGTGAAGCGTTGAAGTTCCCATTCATGAGTTTGTAAGGTTTTGACCAGCAGCTATAAATGATGAGATGGTGTCCACTGTTCCTATTGGTTTTCCAGATCTTACTACACGTTCATCAACAAAACTGTTTATTGTTCTTACCCAGTTTGGCAACAATGCACCTTAAACGCTTCCAAAAATCGGAAAAAGGTAGGACGTGGTAACATAAATAACTACATTTGTGTTTCTGTTAGAGGGGTGAGGAGGAGGTAGAGATATTTTGTCTCTCTAGATCGACGCTGGTTTCTGCGTCTCTCTGTATCTGTGCATTTACGGTCTGCACAACTCACCTGTGTCTCTGTATTTACACCCATTCTCTTCTCTGCCCTTTTCCCCTCTAAGTTACTCAGATTGTAGGTTGGGAAACATTGGGTCATTAAACACTTTATTATTAAAATAGCCCATGTGACAGCTTGTTTACCCATGCTAGTCCTAACAGGAAAGTTTGAATGCACGTATTAAAACACAGTCAAAAAGAAGATCAGGTACAGAAAGAGTGTCCTATGTGAGATGAAATGTCACCAAAAAAAAGCATTTCTGAAGAATTCTGGGGGAAAAAAACGGCATATCATCATAATTAACCATTTGCTAGGGATGAAACTGCAGTTCACTGCTAAGTCAGCAAAATCCCACCTTCCCTTCGCACCGTGGAAATGATGCCATTACTTCAACCTGCGTTTCCTTGCGAGCGGAACAGAACCCATTGCTCACGCAGACAGGTTGGGAATTATCCTCACAGCAGCTCCCCATAGAACTGAAATAAATGGCTGATGATATACAGAATGTTGAGTGTGAAATACATTATTTTCCTATCAGTGTTCTCATCAGAATACCGAGCGACAAGCTATTCTTTGCTTTCCTCGTCTTCGGGTGCGTGTGAAAACATCTCCGAGTTACAGAGCTGAATCAGAGCTTGATGCTGTTACACGCGGAAATGTGACGGGGCCCTTTGGGATGTTTCTTGGGTTTTGTCTCTTTCTAGATTGTATAAATAAAGATCTCTGCCTCAGCTGGAGCATTTGCTGTCATTGTTGTTTTGCAGATTTTGCCCTTCCCACCGGCAATCAGCCTGCAAAATTCTGAATATCTCTTCCAAAAAGCAATTCACATTCTTTTGAGTACATCAGAACAATTCCCTTGTGGAGGCAAATTTTCAGGCTTCAACTGTACACACAAAAAAGGCAGAAACACTCAGACTGGAAATACAAACAAAGCACTCAAACAATGCGGAGGAAAGAACAAACCTCTCTTGTACCAACTAAACAAGAGAGCCTCTATAATTTATTTAGGGAAACATGCCGCACAGGTTTGTAGGAAACAAAGTAGGTGGGCTTTGCAATGGACAACTGGAATTCCTTGCTCAGAAGAACACAGACCAGAAAACTCCCTAAATGGAAATGCTCAGAAAGTGAGGAATTGTTAGCAGGACGTATCACATCTGCTCGCCCTGGTCTCACACCCCAGGTGTCCCCATGTGCACTGTTGGAGACCAATTCCTCCGCCTGAGCCGCTGCCACCACCTCTATGGCCTTGGTTTGCTGCTTTAGGTAGAGAGAAACATTTCCTGTATCCCCTCCAGCTGACAACGTCACCCTCCAAAAACTGGTTTTCCTTTTTCTTTTCCTCATTAAAAGCTGCAGACATAGGGTTTAAGTTTGCAGATAAAAGGAATTCTGAATGTACGCCTGTATGCAATCTATATGCGAAGGTGTAACTAGATATTATACATATTGCACTTCAATTTATCATTTTTGACAGCCTAATATCATTTATCACAGGTGCAATAAATACTATCATGTTGCATTTGTTTTATTCGAGCAAATTGAGGAAAATAAAAGCATATCAGCTGGAATACACAGGATACTCCTTTCTTATTCTGTGCCACCATTCTATTATGACACGTTGATGTAGAGAAAGCAGAGCACCGTTTTCAACGGTATGATTTCCAGTTACACCGTGTCCGCCTGTGCTCTAATAATTGAAATGACACGAGTTTGGCTGGACAAACACAGCTTTAAAATACTTGTTGAATTTAGAAGGGCTGAAGAGAGAAAGCGCTGACGCACAGAAGCAGCTGACATTCATTTCATAGAAACGTTTCAAAACCCGAAGTGACAGTTAACTGAGAAATGAGGTGTGGAAACCCTCCGTGTCCCGCAGACGTCAGACAAGGGAGGATTCTGTTTGTCAGCATTTAACGCCCATTCAACTCCCCGCTAGAATTTTCATTTTCAAACAAAACTCCAGAAACTGCCCTTTAATGACAGTAGAGGCTATTTTTGGTCTTTTAAGCCCGTATTGTGGATTAAAGACTGAAAAGATTAGCAGACTAATACATATCATAACAAGGGAACATCTCCTTAGGTTGTGTTAAATAAGTCTCATGCTGCCATTCAGTTGCACAAGATACGGTGACCTGAATAGCCCCAAATTGCTACTTGCAAGAAAATAAAATACTACGGATGCTCCTTCAACATTAATTACATGTTAAAAGTTTCACTCCAGAAAACATATTTAAAATAAATCAGCTATCTCACCCACAATGCTCTAAGGGAAATAAATAAACCAGGGCATCCCATAGGCAAGTGCCAGTGGATTTGGTTCCATCCGGATGATGTGGCTGTGACATAAGCGCCAGGTGGTGGCTTTAACAAGGTTGGAAGAGTGGTTAAGCCAACTGGTTCAATGGACTAATGTTCAACCTGACTATGCTGTGATGTCTGTGGAAAACAGAACGACCCTCTCATTAACGACCGCGTGTTAGGTAACGTGACGGAGAAAATGAGATCATTTCCTGCACTTTTTCAACTTGTATAATAAATATTGTCACTCTGCAGAACGGTCGTGACCTGTTCTTGTCAAAACACCTGGATATCTTCTCTTTTCAAAACTTCAGTTTATGAGAATGTCACCGGTACCAGTTCTGGCAATGTTGGATCGATTACAATTCTGTTTCATTCTGTTGCCAAAATACTGGCAGCATCTCCATGTCTCCATGTGCAATGAAACATCTCCCTGTGCACTGAATAAAGGACATCAACGTCTGATATTTATTTTTGTTATTTTTACATGAAATTAATAAAGAAATGCAAAATCCCAAGAAAGCCTCCCTAGATGATGATGCAGATTACAGCACTAGAATCAAATCAAAAGTTTTGGGGATATACACACATGTGGAGATTGTCAGAGCAGCTGAGTGGCCTCTGGAAACCAAAATCGATAGCTACATTTTCCAAAGAACCCAATACACCAAAAATTTACTTTAATAAAGTGAGTACTTTTAAAAGCATGGCCTTCATTTAGTTGCCTAAATAGAATTTAAGCCCTTCTGAAAACCCGATTCCCGTTATTGATATTGGCCCCTTCAAAACCTGCTTCCTCTTAGAAAGGCTTGACCGTGGATTTATTGCTGGAGAATAGAGGCTGTCACAAAGGAAAATTAGTTTATTGATATCTCCCTGCTCTCTAATGGTCCACACTATAAAAGAACCATCCTTTGTGGTGCGCTACGAGTCTGTTAACAGGATCCAGACGCAGAATAATGCGATGTCGTGAGCGTCAGACAGAAGCCACATCAACGGAGGTGTCTGGGGAAGCCTCAGCAGCACTGTGATTTTCCAGCAAAACGTCCAGCTCCATACAAAACGTCCAATCTTCCCGACTGCATTGGCCCTCAACTCATCCTCTTGTGTTTCGATATTCCAGAAGGCTCCTAAAAACCAGCTTGTAGACATCAACGGCCTTCCCTCTGCATCCAGCTTCTCATGAAAAGTTCAGTTTTGAGACTGCATTTTTAGCTTTTTCAGACTTGTCAACAGCGAAGGGAGGAATTCCTCCTCTTGGAGGAAATTTGCTAAGAACACCGGATGAAAAATACACAAGAAAAAATTATAGCCAACTATTTGTGTTGATTAATCAAGATTTATGGCAAATTCCTAATCTTGTGATTTTGTTAATTGTGTATAAATTGATTCAAGTCACTCAAAACCATCAATAAAATCCCATTAAAAAGCCCCAGATGAAGGCGATGACAAGACCTGGTGAAGGTTTTGGTCTAGACCATAACGGATATCAGTATCTACTTTTTGATTACACTGTGCTGGAGCTGAATCACAAAGAAGGTGGATTTATTAATCTGGAACAGGCTGGACTTCTGCCCAGAAAGAATTTGACAGATAATATCCACAGGTTAATAGAGATCATAGGATCTGTCTGGGTTGAAGCTGTCGATTTATTAGGCGATACCAACAGCATCTCCAACAGAGCCAAAGAGCACAGATTCTCGGATGCTTTTAGACATATGCACTTTTCAATGAAGTTTTTAATGTGGATGAATATCCCAAACAGCTTTTTGATTATTGATCCTCTTATCCACCATTCGGGAAAGCCAAAGAACAGCAGTAAATAAATCTCACATTGGCTGGGCTTTCTGATAGCATTATGGCAACATGCCATGGGTGGCGAAGGCAATTTAAGAGCATTCTTGTTTACCCAGAGAATTCCTTTATTGGGAGGGATGGAGTCATCCTG
Organism: Patagioenas fasciata; assembly: GCF_037038585.1. Lineage (NCBI taxonomy): Eukaryota > Metazoa > Chordata > Aves > Columbiformes > Columbidae > Patagioenas > Patagioenas fasciata. The sequence goes on along the minus strand of NC_092537.1, from coordinate 2,897,537 downwards.
GGATGGAAAGGAGCGAGGATTGCTCTGCTGGATCACAAAGGGGTGAAATGCTGCTGACAGGTTTGATGTACTGAAAGGGTGAAGCGTGTTCCTGCAGCACCAGACCCTCACCAGGTCTGAATTCCCTGCAGCTTGCCAGTATGACAACCCAAGGCAATACACATATATTATATACATAAACAAGGCCAGATGCTGCTCCCAAGGGAAATCTGTGGCATCTGGCCTAATAGAAAGTAGAAAAACAATGATGAAGGGAATCTTGAAAACTTCAGTTCAAGCTTGATGGGAGAAGAGCAGCAGCTTGGTCCTTTCTGAGCTCCCTGGTAGGGTGGCTGCCTTGGCCTTCAATAGCATTGTGATCTCTACACCTGCACCGAGGGAAGAGGCAAAAAGGTGGGACAAGGCAAAAAAAGGGTGAAATCTGTGGCTCCGCACCGCACTTGTATGTCAACACTTCCAAAATCTTCCCTTGCAAAGCTGTTTGCTGCACATTCAAACTCTCATAGACAGTAATTTGCCCCCAAGGCTTCGTAATTTAACGTTTTCAATAAAGAAATATAGTGCAGGATTTTTGAGACAGTTTTGATGAATTTATCTGAGGAACAGACTGTTTCACAATATTTGGGTCGCACTAAAACTGTGAGAGAGACTCTCTGGGTTTTCTCTGCAGGAAATGTGAAGGCGGAGAGGAGGAAGCAGCTTCAGAATGCTCTTTTCTCATAGCAAAGGAGGCATTAAATTGTAGCTTGTAGGTAGGAATGACCATCAAGGAGGAAAGGTTTGGGGAGGGAGGGCAGCAGGAACCTCTTTAAATGGCTTTGCTATTCAAGGAAACTAATGCCATGTTTAGTTGATAGTATAAAATAACATTTTTAAAAGTTAAATCACCTTTCCTTACCTGTACTGCCTGTTATCTGCACTTGATCTATTATACAAAACACACCAAGTGCACACAGCTGTGCTTTCTGTCTCTTTTTTCCATGCATTCTCATTTTCTCCCAGTGTTTGGTGTTCACCCACTTCAGGAAAACCCCTCGGAGATGCTCAATATGATGGTCAGTATGGGACTGGGTACTTTCATACTGCACTTGCATGGATACTTAAGGCAATTCAAGGTCTAGGACTAAAATGATAATTATTTCACCAAATTCAGAAAAAACCCACCGTGGAACATCAGTAACTAGGACTGCAGTTCACCCCTAAAACATGCTATTAAGTGAAAACAATCTTTTAAAGAACCATATAGACACTGTTTATGCCACTACGACATTCTTTCAGGTTAATAACAGTTACTGTGTCTTTACTTCCAACATGTCCAAACACATTAAATGTAAAATAATTCACTGCAAATGGATGTTGGCTTCTGGCTGACTGAATATTTTGCTAATAATTAGGGTATACATCTAAATTGTGTACACAGTTCTACATTAAGTATGAAACAACTAATATTTAGGAAGTAGGAATAGTTTCAACTTGTCCAGAACTGAAAGCAATTATTGTTCTTTAAGACTTCTTACTTTTTATTTCATATCTCTTCAGTACAACGCAGCACTCGCTTCACTATTGGATGTATTGAGTAGAGGCGATAGAAATGTTTGTGCAATGCATAAATGAATTTTGAACAAATATTAATAGAAGTATCTTGGCCATATGAAGGACAACGATTGGACCTGAGACTCAGCCCCGGCTCTGCAGAGGGACTCGGGTACATTGTTGGCCATCTGACCATCGCCTCTTCATTCTCAGAGGGAGGAACGGGTGTCCCCATGAAAACACAGGGACTGACGTGAAGCAAAAAGAGCAGCGTGAAGGAAGCTGGAATCTGAGTATCTTATCACACTCCTGTTGATTTGAGAAATACCAGCATTTTGAACTGGTTGCGTTGTGCATTTTTTGGTTGAAGAACAGTCATAAAATCTTGAGAATGGTGGGTAACGCAGACCCAGCCCTCATTGCCTGGAAGGACAGACTGCCAGGAAGTCTGTGGCGGGGTCGGAGGTGCGATGTATCCTACAACATCGGGAAAACGCCGGCATCGAGTAGAGAAGCAGACAGATCAGAGGGAGGGCACAGGTCTGGCTCATTAGCTGGGGAACCGCTGCCCGCGCTGACCTCCAGTCCGCCCAGCTCTTGTAAACTTCCTGCATAATTTCTCCAGGACAGACCAATTCCTGCCTGGAATCTTTGTCTGCCTTCCTATTGTCTTCTGTCCTGATTATTACCATGTCTTTTCCTATAGTCATGACAGCTCCAGTTGACCCTTGGTGTCAATGAAGAATGCCACTGCACAGACTGGTTTTCATCATCATTTTTCTTTTAGCACCCCTCTATTTTTTTACTCCTTCTCTTCCATATGACATTTTTACCTTCACTTTTAAGGCTTTTGCTGGCTCACCCTCTTCCTCGCTCTTATTCCTCACTGAAACCACTCTGATCATCCGTGATGCCAGTCTCCATCATTTCATTGCCATCTTTTCAAACATGCACTCTTGGTCCTGCTGTGCTGCTCTGAATAATTTTTATCCGCGCAACACCGCTTTTGCAAAAACACTTTGTTCAGCTCCTTCCTGCATATTCTCCTTTTAGGTTTTGTTACCACAAAAACAGGTAACAGTGAGACTGCTGTGATACTGATACTCTGCATACCATGCTGGTCAACATCGTCGCAGGGTGTTCTTGCACCACTTCTGTGCTTGCAGCTACCATTTATTTCCTTAGAATATAATACTATTTGTGGTAGAGACAGTCTGCTCTGTATTTATGTGGTCACTGGTGAAACAAAGTCCTGCTTCATGACTGGGTTTATAGGAACTATACTAATAAATAGCACATGTGCTAAAAGAATGGGCTGGATTTGACAGAAAATCAGATTATATATATATAATTGCATACTACCACCAAATACAGACAGAACTAAGTTGGTTTGCTCATGCTCTGCCAAGGTGAATCCATACAATAATAATCACGCTTTCTCCAGCTACACAGTTATTTGTAAAACACATCCTAATGTTTCCTATTGCAGAGAAGCAGGTTTTCAAAGAACATCACAATATTGGTGGTGATTATGCAGTTGTGTGAGATGTATACTTAAACATTCATTCTCCTTCCAGTTTCACATGCAATTATTCAATTTTACTTTCAATCTTAAAAGCGGTAAACTTACCACGCTCAAAAATCTATGGAAAAAAACAACGTGCACACAAACTGAACCATTTTCCCCCTCTTCTTAAAGCAGTATAGAAAGCTTTTAAGTTCCCATTTGTATCTGTATGGTGGATGGTCCAGGACATTCTGCCATCTGCTGAGCACAGGGAGAAACGCTCAGCTGGTCAGCATTGAAATGGGTAAAACTGTGCCCATCTATTCCTGTGCTATTTTAAACACAGAGAAGAATGTAATCGAAACAGCAGGAAGGATTGAAAGCAGAGGCAGGAAAGTTCATCACGGCATTGCTGTGTGTTGGGAAGGGAAAAGACACTTGTGACATTTCGTAGAGAAAAAGAAGAGGGAAAAACCAGGCTGCGACAAATGGAAAAAGAATCAGATGTAAATACAGAAAATGAAGTCCATTTCTTTCTGTTGATTTAGCAGCGGTACTTTGCCCTTTGGCACTGTGTGTTTGGTAAATATTTTGAGTAGGACATTCACAGCATTTTCTTTCTGAGAAGAATAGCATGTTCCTAACTATTTAATGTTGTGGCTAAAATTTGTGTTTTAAATGCAAACAGAGAAACGTCAAAAAAACAAAAATAAACAAGCTATTTAGGATCACAGCAATAAGAGTTTGACATAACCTGGCTTCTCATTAGAGCTTCAAATGTCCCTCACGCCCCCTCACAGGCTGTGAGTCAGCAAGGAAGGAGGATACTTAGATTAGAAACACCAAACTGTGGAACAATGATCACACAAATGTTATTTTGGTGGCACTTCAGATGCTCCTGCAGTTAAAAATGTGCTACACTGGGAGTGATCAGGACCTCTGCTGGTAGCTGTGGAGTTTTGACTTGCTGACCCCAAATCTCAGCACCAAACCGAGTTGTTACACCACCCAAAAATATGAGTTAAGTTTGAACCCCTCGTCATGAATAATCTCAATCCAGAATCATTATTTCACTTTTCCTGTAGGGCTGGCACTGTGGGCCCTGTCGCTGCTGCTCTTAGTTATCTGTTAATTGAAAGATGCTGATTGACAACCTGAATCTGATCGAACAGGCCCCGAAACGTGAATTTCAGGGCATATCATCATCTAGAGCAAACTGGCATGAGGCTGGCGTCATCACTGGAGGTGTACGACAAAACCAATGTCACTCCAACGCTAATGGTTTTACCTTGAAAAGATCGCTATAACTCTCAGGAGTCTTTGGTATGTAGAAACAACAGCTTCTTAGTGACAGTTCTATTATTTGGTCCAATATCCTATTCCAAACATCCTCAGCCTCTAAAGATGGTGAGAAGATAATATCGTATTGTCAAAAACATCGGTCCCAACAGAAGCTGCTGCGCAGAACCAACCGCAGAGGAGATGTTTTCAGCAGAGATCGCCATCTCAATCCCCGCATTATGTACCAACGCAACATGTGATGGTTGTTTCATCCTCTATTACAAACAACACAAGGGACCTTTTATCTTCTGTTTACTGGGATGGGAATAAATACAAAGAGTTAATATGTAACCATCCTTTTGTGGGTGCCTTTATTTGTGAGAGAACAGCCCCGGACCGAGGGTCACTCGGGCTCGTGGACCGGCCGCGATGTTCCCCCTGGCGCTGGTCGCGTTTGCTCTGAGCCACTGCGCTCTGGCAGCGAGAGGTAAGTGCTTCCACTTTCTAAGGTGTGAATGAGGGAAGATGGAGAAAGGAACCACAGGACTTTAAACCCTCAGACAACTGCTCATCGTCCTGCTCGCTGTTCTCCTCCTCTCCCCATGCCAAGGGCTCTGGGCACTGTTCTGTGTTCTCTCTCCATCCATTTGCTGTGCATTTCTGCAGCACAAGCTTTGTGCTGCTCTGTTGTGTCCCCACAACATCAGCGGGAGCCTCTGTCCGTGTCCTTTGCAGGACACGCTCTGCACCCTTTTCTCCCCCTTCCCCTCCTGTTCTCACTCTCTGGGTGATGAGTTGTTCATGCTGTCAATACGTTAAAGCTGTTTTGCAATCAGAACTGCCTAATGTAACAGAGCGTTTGCCCCACTGAACCCAAAAATTGGGGAAACCAGAGAAAAAGAAATTTAATTGCGAAAAAACAAACCCCAAAACCTCATTCCAGGCTGACCCCAGCAAACTAATTTGGGTTAAAAATGGAATGCAATAATTTGCTTCTAAGTCACTCTCACCCCCTTTTGTCCAAGATAATTTACTGTAATTCACTCAATGGGCAAGATACCTTCACAAATGCATTTTGAAGCAAAAGTATAATGAAGTGACACAAAAATCTAATACTTATAAGTAGCCGACAGCTGCCTCAGTAAGCTCTGTACCTATAGATTACAGAAAGACCGTTTAGCTCCATGCAGGAACATACTATAGTTGGTGATCATACAGAAACCTGTGCTTCCAGTTGAGAACTAAAAACGACTCCAACTTTCCACCCAGTTTCTTGTAAAGCATCTCTTTTCCTCCAGTCTGTCCCAGGCCACCAGAAGTGCTATTTGCCACGATTAACATTGACAAGAGCGTGTATGACGTGGGTGAGGAAGTAGAATACACGTGTCGGCCCGGGTTCGTCCCCAATAACGGCCAGAGGAAATACACCTGCCTCCCGACGGGACGGTGGCCGCTCAACACGCTCCTGTGCTTGCGTGAGTAAAACCAAGCCTATCCTACCCCTAGACCCAGCCCAGCGGCACTTACACTGTAATGACGCATGCTGCTCGATAACACCTGCATTTATTGTATTCCTTCATTGTTCGTTTGGCATTTGATTGTGTAGAAGTTATTTTCCTCAGGTAATCAAACACCAAAAATTATTTCATCGCAACAACTTTGAAACTACTATATTTTGATAGGATGTAGAAAATGAAATGTAGCACATGGGAGAGGAAAAACATGAAAGGCGCCAGGACCCCTTTGTGATCAGCTTGGTTCCATTCTCCTCGATTCATGCCTCATGAAATAATTTTATCCTTTTTTAACAAATCTTTAATTAACAGCACAGAGATGTCCCAGACCCGGACCCTTGCAAAATGGAAAAATTGAATCTATAGACAGCCACTATCAGAGCTCTATAAGTTTTTCATGTGAACCAGGGTAAGTGTTCCCTTCCTCATGTTGTTAAATGAGTAATTTAAACCACAGCCTTACATCCTAATATCACCTACTGCAGTATTACCAGAAAACCTAGAAAACCGCACATAGGACCCAGCCCCATTTCTGAAAGTTTAAAAAAGCATAGCTGGTGATTGTACTCAGTTTGGTCCTGGCTATAACACCCTAGAGTTTTGCTCCTACAAAGCAGTGTCTTCCAGATACAGAAGTCATCAAAATAGAGATTTTATGCAAAGATTTATTCTGGACTGCTTTCCAAATCCTCTTACACCATCACAAGATGAAATCCTACAGCAGAGAAGATAATCTCTGTCTCACTTGTTATGCTGTTGGGCTCTGGAGACTGAAAATTTTGTCTCTCTGCTTTTCCAAGCTCAGCAAATGAAAACATGAGGTTAATCCTAATTTGGCCCCTGGAGCAAATACACTTTTACTCAAGGCTACTTGCTACTTTGGGAAATGATAACACACTTATAGAAAAACAGCTCTGGCAAATACAGAGAAATATTTGATAGTAACATACAATTCATTTTCCTTGGGTAATTAATTAATAAACAATGCTTACCTGGGAAGGTTGTAGCCAAGACAGAGCCCAGAGCTCATTGAAGAGCAACAGCAGCCCCAGCCACCTCCTCCTTCTGCAAAAGAGGAGCAAGATGAGGAGGAAATATATTAAACTACAGCACCAAATGTAGGAAATGATCAGCAAATTATTTAATTTTGCTAATTGTAATTTACTGGTTTTCAGCTGTGTGATACTGAAATGATAAGATACAGGATGAAGATTTCTTTAAAACTCAGAGTAGGTGCTAATGATATAAGCACAGAGGATGGCAGAGAAGCACTTAGAGGGCATATGGAAATAAAATTGGGTCGTCTAGCATAAAAATAAAATAATGCATCTCAGTGACTTTTTAGTTCTTCAGAGTGCTGAGTTCTTTGCAATAGTTTGATCCTAATTGTCATAATTAGCTAGGAACTCCTCCCAAGAAACCACAGCATTCACATTAGCAATCACAGATCAATGCTCACTACTCACATATAGCCAGAGTATTAACCAGTTGTAGAAATGAATATATAGGATAGACTTTACAGTTGAAAAAGCAACACATCTTGTATCAAACCCTTTGTCTGGCTACTTGCAATACTTGAATACTAACAACTTTTCATATTTGAATCTAAACTTCCTTTGGGGTCAGTAAGTGCTGGAACTAGAGAAGGATTCAGAGCTGGACTCTCGAGTCTGTTTATCAGGACTGGTGATCTTTCCTGCCAAGAAGAGCTTGATTCATTTCCGTGTTCACCGAGCTTTCTGATAACCAGGTCTTTCTGTTTCCAGTTACAACCTCGTTGGGACAAGAACGAGCCAATGCATGGCAGATGGGAAGTGGAGCGGGACTTTTCCACAGTGTCAAGGTAGGTGTTTAAATATCAAAAAACCTACTCTATCATTATCCTTATTACAGAAGGATTCCTTTACATTGCTCAGAATTACGTATACTGTTACTAGGAGGCCTCCTATAGTGCCATGTGAGAAATAATTAGGAAAACCAAGAAGAACCCTGTATGTTTGGGGTTAAATGTGTGGGTTCTAGTTTTAGAGAAATACAGTTTAAAGGACTGTACAAAAGGCCAGGATCAGGGATGCTATTTACAGCTGGAGGTAAGACGCTTATCCACCCAAATTCATGTGTATAAAAAGGCGATATCGTCGTGCCTTTGCGACTGTTGTACGTGTGTTTGCTATAACCTGCCCTGCATAAACACGTCACTGAAAAAGCAACACACTGCAAAATATTGCCCCCAAAATATAGCAAAAATCATGGATTACATACTCTAAGGCTCCTGAGACTTTTAATCTTTTTTTTTGTTTCGTTAGCTAAGCTTCCCTAAATGATAGTGTGGATTAAGTTGGTTGTAAGCACGTCGCTCCTGTGATTCTAGTGATAATTTGCTCTTTACGCTTTAACTTCTATGAACGCTTTTCTAGCGGTTACTTGCGCGCCGCCGTCGATTCCCAAGTTTGGAGTCCTTTCCTACCGTCGCTTGAAACCTGGGAATGTTTCTCATTTCTTGGACACGATAGTTTTTGAGTGTGTGCCGCCTATGGCTCTTATTGGGAACGAGACGGCCACCTGCATGGCCGATGGGAGCTGGAGCAGCATTCCCGAGTGCAAGGGTGAGTAACGTCCTTCTATCGACCTGCAAATATCTCCTAGAATTCAATATATCAAACAATACGAACAACCGTAATACTTTTTTAGTAACAATTGTTATTGGAAGCATATAGCAGAATTATTCTGAAAGTCAGACTCGAGGATGCAAGGTGATTGCTGACAAGGTTGCGCACAACACGGAACGGCTGAAATATTTGCTGCAGGTATAAAGGTTATTTAAACAAGACCTGCTAAACAGAGTTCACGGTGGGGGATCAGAGCTTGGCCTCCAGAGAACGGTGAACGTTTTGTTCTAAGTGCTAGGATTAATCTCAGAAGCAGTCAAGTTTACCCTTAGTCCGGAGAACTTCACTGTTTTCAGTGAAACTATGTCATATTTAAGTAGTTTTCTGATGTAACTACAGATTGCAAGAGATCTGTATGTAAGACAAGTAATATTTATTTATTGGTTTTTTTTAAACAATCTTTCTTCTGTCTACGGTTTTGCAACAGGATGAAACGAACAACCGCGACGTTTTATTCTGAAGTATGCAATGTGTTGTTTGGAACCGCAACACTGCTCAAGCTTTGGTTTTGTTTTTGTGCCGCAGTTGTCACCTGCCCCACTCCAACGGGAATAGAAAACGGGTTCATAGAGTTTGCGGTGCGCAGAACGTATCACTACAACGAGAGCGTCAGCTTCGGCTGCCAGCCCAGCTACGTGCTGGACGGACACAAACATTCCCGCTGTGAGAAGACTGGAAACTGGTCCACCAAGCCAACCTGTAGAGGTACGCACACCCCAGCTGTTGGAAACCATCCGTCAGGTTGAATTTCCCGCTGATCGTTAGTGAGCTATTACAGCTTCATGCAAAAGAAACCGAAATCATAATTTCAAGGCCCTGAGAATCTAAGACAGCTCCCTGCATTGAATGTTGTAGGACATCATGTACCTGAATGGACTTCAATAATCAGCCACATAACTTTATTTTGTCTGAGTATTTCCTTTCCTGTCCCTATTTAATATAATTAGTAATCTTACTGGGGCTGGATTTTCATTGGGAACTTTTGACCCTATACTTAGGGTTCTGAATTTCCTCAGCATTGTAACACCAGCAGAAGTTTTATACTATCTATATACTATCTATATACTATCTATACCATTTTCATCACTTATACACATATATATCACATATACATTTATATCACATCACTTATACAGATTTCTGATGGGATATAACGTGCTCACTTTTCAAAACAGATTTCTAATTATCCTTACGTGTTGCTTATAACTGGACCGTTCCACAGGACCGTGTAAAATACCCGTTAAGAAAGCTGTAGTATTATACAACGGCGAGAAGAAGAGGGTTCAGAACGACCTTAAGGAAGGCATTCAGCACGGTGAGACCGTCTCCTTCTTCTGCAAGAACAAAGAGAAGTCCTGTGCCTACACGGTGGCTGCGCAGTGTGTGGACGGCAACCTCACCCTGCCCGCCTGCTTCAAAGGTAGGAGCACAACACTGCCTCTGGGGGTGGACTAACAGGTGCTATAGTGTGGGGGGCAATGCCATCATTCATCCTCGAGCCTTATTTGACTGGCTAATTCATCTGCCTTGTGCTAAAGTTATTGGGTATTTCAGAAGAAATGGCCTGAGACAATGAAAGAATGCACAGCAGGGTTATTTCGGATCCACCAGAGCCCTGCTTGAAGCCCTGTTCTATTCTTCAAGGTGTTCTTTAGAGGTGGCCTGGCCCAAACAAAACACCGTCTGTAAAATATCCTGGGATTTCATGAATCCTTGGATCAGTGTTGTCTACGGGGGAAGAAATCCCGCACGCTGCTGCAGCCTTGACAACCTGATGTATTCACTCCCGTTCTGGTGAATTATGCCCACGTTGGGCTCATCAGTAACAACGTGGTTCTGACGCTGGACCAAGGGCGTTCGAAAGCAGCTGACAGTCGTAGTGAGGAATTGATGCTGGGGGAACTGGTTCACAGGCACACAGGCTTTCTGAAGAAATAAATAGACTCAATACTGAAGTCTGTTAGCAAGAGGAAATGCTTTGCATTTGTTTTATCAACACTTATTGCGTAGGGTATTCCTTGTAAGTTTTGTTTTCCCTTGTAAGGGAAGGAAAAAGCACAGCCCATGCATGATGAAAACATCTTTCATCACATTTGATTTCTGATGGAGGTAGCTTAGTTTTTGTTAAAATATAAATTAAAATAGTGCATTTCTTCTAGCATTTTTATTATGATGCATAGATAGATTGCTCACCTACCAGCTTCCATGGGAAATATTATTTTCAACTATCACATTCCAAAAATTTAACCCAAGTTCTTCACTTGTTGCCAACAGAACGTGGCTTCTTTTCAACGCTTGTGAAGAAGGACCCATCAGACATGAAACCATGTGAAGAACAAGCGTGAATCAGACAAGTAACACGGTACTAAATCTCTGCCTGACACAAAATATTGTATAGAAGAGGAAAACTTAGATCCCATGAGTGTAAATTTCCAGAAGTCTGGACTTTCTGTGAGCGCAGCCTCAGCTGTTCCCCACCATCCCCACCAGCCTCCTCCACAAGCTCCGACACATTATTTCAGCCATTAACTTGTATTCTCTTTTCTCTGCCTTAAATCCCCCCATTGCTGCTTCTCTTTCCGTATTTCCAACAGTTATGCAATTGTAAATGACTTTCTCAATAGCAGTCCCTTTACAATAAAGTAATTTTCAGCCAATAGAGTGTTCTTATTTAATATTACCTCATCATCAATCAAATCCTTTAGCTCTTAACTGATTTATACAGAAAGGCCTTCATTATCAGTAATTAGCCGGGCTCAGATTCCATTACCGCTCCCCCGTGACAGGGAATGGACCGTTAATTACAGATAGAGGAACATCAGCCTGGGATCTTCCAGAATTTACGTGAGTAGAAAGCCTGAGATTTCCAAATTCGAGTATCCAAGCAGGGTTTAAATGCCAACAGCGTCAGGGGAAGGGTTCTTTTACACATGTTTTTGAGATTCTACCTTCACCTGAAACGTTGCTTTAATCAACTGTTAATTTTTACCAATGTTTGAATATTACACAATATAACTGATTATTTAAAAAAATAAACTGCACGCCATTGAGCAAGAGCGATGATTTCTGGTCATTAAATAGCTCTGAAGTAAACTGTGCTTTTAATCTGACTTATGACACAGGTATTTCACTGGTATGATCCAGTCTGGCAAGTTTTGTGCTTATGTCTGTCTTTCCATTCAGAAAAAATAATTATAATTTCAACATACTAGACGGTGATAGAGAAATATTTGTTACACACTTGTAATAAATGGTCCTGAGTCATAGGTGGTTCTCTCTGAAGTCTAAAAGCCTTCTCTGTGATTAAAAGCACAAGTAAGCTACAGAGTAAGCAAGCGACTGCAGAACTTTTTAAAAGGATCATTTAACGTTAAGATCAAACTACTTGTAAGCTGCTACAGCTACCATTAAAAAACTCTGAACATATTCTAATTGTATATATATCTTTTTCTGAAGGCTGCACATGAATATTTTAGTAGTATGACTGATATAATTTGCTCTTGTACTTCCTATTTTTAAGGAGAGATTGAGGCAGCTGTTCTTAGGGATTTAATACTTCGCACTCCTCTGCAATTTAACTCTGTAATGTAGAGACAAATTCAAGCAAGCAGCTGAGGAGGGTTTGTCGTTGGTACGATGGGCGCTGTGTTCTGGCTCCTAATGTTCTTAAGCAGGATCCTTGGATGACGTTTGACTTACAGACCAAGATACTCACAAGTACTTGTAACACACACACACACACACACAGAGCAGCTGGCAGGAGCCTCTTGGTTGGGAAATCTGGTCCGAATGTTGTGTGGATACATCCCTGGGATCGGGACGTTCAGGACAGCAGCTGAGATACCAAACGCAGTTTAATATTAACTTGTCTTTCGCAGCAAAACGCTGTCAAGTTGGCGTAAGTGAAGCCAGCGGTCACTGCTACAGAAATGCTACTTCTCCCTGAAATGATCTGTATTTTGCACAAAAACAGTTGCCCCAGGAACATTCAGATTTTTCTAAGCAAATTTTCCCAGTTCTACTTCCTTGTGCAGCAGAAATCCAACTGATCCCATCAGCTGGCCCTGCTTCCTAGCTGGGTATGCAGAATTGGAATGTTTTAAAGAATCGCCCTTAGGAGCCAATGTTCATATGCTGAATTTATTATCCAGCCTCCTGAAGCAAGAAGAAGGAGTAAAAAAAGCTCTGTGACCTGGCAAGTGTTTGAAGTAGTGAGGTGTTTGTGAATCACAACTTTTCAGACATGAAAGGTTTGCTTAGAAGGTCTGAAAAATAATGTATTGCAACTAGAAGTGTTCCAAAGGCTGGTGGAGTGAGTGAAACCTGCTTTTTCCTCCTCCTAAGATGTTTGACAGAATGCCTTGAGCTGTGCTCATGTTACATGTGGTAACCTGCTGAGACAGTTACAGAGATAAGAGAACGTGGTAAAATGAGATTTAAAAAAAAAGTACTGCATGTGTTTTATTGAGATGAGGATATTTTTCCAATTCAAATTGGGAATTAGCTCTGTATTCTGGCTGGGATATCTGTGTGTTCTACACTTGCGTACCTGCAGCGGTTTCCTCTGGAGGGTCAGTGCACATCAGTGCTCATCGCGTCCAGGCTGCAGCTTTGGCTGGAGACAAAACCTTGGTCATTTTTTGAATCTTTAGCTTTTCTTTCTTTTCCGGACAGAACTTCTGCAACTGCCAAATCAGGGCAGGCTTCCAGCTCTCTGGCCACGCTGCTCTGCCTTGGTAAGCAGACCCAGAAACCAGATCTATTCCTTCAGGAAACTTGTCCTGGAGAATTAGCTCCAGTTTCCCTGGTCCTGCTCTGCCTCATGTTCTTTGTCACCATATACCAGCACATTCAGGTTTTCAAAGTATTTTTTGATAAGCATGACAGAGATACATTAAAACCTGAAAGCAACAAGCAGGTACAGATCCATGTATAACAGATGCAAAAAAGTTGGCTTAGAAATTCCAGCCCTCTTCAACCGTCAAAAAGCAGATTTGCAAAGCTGCACAGAAATGCAAAGCTCACAGTCTCACGTGGCCAATGTGCTGATGAGCTGCCGGGAGAAAACGGCCCTGAAAGAGTCACATTAAGTCCATCCAGCCTTCCACATTCTGGCAACTCACAGAACTCGTCTGTCTCCTGCGATTTGGACAGACTTGGGCAAATGGATTTCATAATGATTACAAAGCTCCCATGACAAATCTGGTATCTGAAGCGGTGATTCAGAGGTGAAAAGTTCGGCTCTTTGAGCAAGTCAGCCACCCCATAGCCTTACTGTGGTGCAAGAATCTTCCATTATTTTAAAACAGATTCAAAGAAGTAGTATCTTCTAAAATGCATTGTGGCGATTATTCTGAATTTTGAATTTAAAGGAAAGAAATCATCTTTGTCATCTACTCATGAGATTCTACCATGGATTAACATCACTGATTTTCACACTTCAAATGCTGAATTAAGGAGCTATGTGCAATCTGAGCAGGAACCGGTGTAGCTGTCAGAGCTATCACCGAACGAACCCCCGTGCGGAATCACTGCTGCTGGAGACAGCTGAGAATCAAAGAAAACAGCCAATTTCCTACCCTACGTTTAAGAAAGTCTTGTTTGATGTAGATGTGCATGTGAATCAAGCTTAGAAGAGCTGAAGAGTTTCCTCATTCGAGATAAAAGCACTTTAGACAGAGTAAGGGAAATGATTTTTGGGAAAGACAAATAAACGAATCAAAGAGGTCAGATGTTTTATTTGGGATCAGATGCAGACGCAATCACTTCAATGACTCTGGAAGGGGCTGAGGAGCTGAAAGGAGTGGGAGATTTCCCTAATTCTTTTGGATTAATCAATAGTTGTCATGACACGGCTGCAAAACAACAAGTGTAACCTATGTCTTTTGTGTAGAAATGTCAGGTGTGTAATCTTACTATTTTCCATTTGCATTTCCTCATATTCTCTGTCTTTGGGACAGGACATCAACAAACCACAAAACATGAACAATACCGAGCATAAAATGTTTTAAAGTGAATGCAAAATCACTCTCTTATCTACAAGGCTACACTTAAACAAATTCTACTTAGAAACAGTTAGAAACTGTGGCTAAAATTTGCTCTGTGATTATTCAGCCTGCACCTGCAATTTCAGTTTCGTTTCAACCGCTCATGAATCTTGCACCCACTCCGGAGCTACAAAACACTGCTCGGACCCAAAAGCCACTTCTGATTTATAAACCTTCAACCTTAGAAGGGCAATTGTTTTCCACTAAGCATTGAGTGCAAGCGTTTTCCCCCAATTATTGATCATAATGTATATAACAAAAAAGACAGTTGATATCCAACTAGTTTTGTCCCTCTGCTCCTGCACCCTCGCTTTTCCCGTCCCGGCTCTCCTGCTGCGCAAACCTCCAGCTCTGCCCTGCGTATCCAGGACTCGACCCAACCTCGCTACATCAGTGATGGGACAAGAGGAAACGGCCTCAAGTTGCACCAGGGGAGGTCCAGATTGGATATTAGGAAAAATTCTTCATGGAAAGGGTTGTCAGGTGGTGGAACAGGCTGCTCGGAGCACTGGTGGAGTCACCATCCCTGGAGCGGTTTAAAAGGCGTTTAGACGAGGTTCTCATGGACGTGGTTTAGTGCTGGAGTTGGGTTGTGGTTGGACTCGATGATCCCAAGGGTCTCTTCCAACCAAAATGATTCCATGACCTCTGGCATCTCCCATTTCTCCCTTTGTGCTCCCTCAGGCTCTGCTGGTTCCTCTTGAGGTTTATTAAATACGTATTTACATCTGTGTGCATGCACATTTTTGGGTTAAAGATGTGTAGCGCTGATAGCTGTTCGGTGCAGCGGGCCGGGCCAGGACACCACTGCTCACCACGTGACGTTAATTACTTGGGGCAGTGATTAACGACCCCAGGCAGTGACTGCGGCTCTGCGCTGTGACAGCGCGCACTGTTCCTCCATCAAGCCCAAGAGATTTTTCCCTACCGGCTTCTGACCACAAGCAACTCCCTAAACGCACCCGCTCCCCGGGGCTCCCGACCCCTCAGGCTCCCCGACCGAGCCCGGCCCGGCCTGGGCCGCGGCCGCGTCGCCCGGCAACCGGCGGGCGGCCCCGCGGAAACGGAAACGCGCGGGGCCAGCGGGGCTGCCGGGAGCGGGGGTGGGCTCGGTTTGAACCGTTGGCCGCTCGGCCGGGCCGGCGCTGCGCGGGGCGGGGCGGCCTTTCCCCGCCGCGGGGGGGCCGGGACTCGCCGGCCCGGCTGGGCCCACCCCGGCCCCGCGGAGAGCGAGGTAAAGGGGGCGGCGTGTCCCGGGGGGGGCTCACCGGGAGGTGCTGGGGTGTCAAACCCGCCAACTTTATCCCGGCAGCGGGTGGGAACGGGGGCGCTCGCTGCGGTCGGTCCCTGCAAAGCGGCTCCGGGCAGATGCGGGGCGGCCAGGGAGCGGGTTCGTAACGCGCCTGGAGGGAGGGAAGCGGGAAAGTGCGTGTGTGCGGCCCGCGGGGAGGGACCCGCTGCCCGGGGAGGCGCGGGGGACGGCGGGTTCGCTGCGGGGAGGGCCCCGGGGGTACACGGGGGATGGCGGGTTCGTTGTGGGGAGAGCCCCGGGGGGACATGGGGGATGGCGGGTTCGCTGCGGGGAGAGCCCCGAGGGGACACGGGGGATGGCGGGTTCGCTGCGGGGAGAGCCCCGGGGGGACACGGGGGATGGCGGGTTCGTTGCGGGGAGGGTCCCGGGGGGACACGGGGGATGGCGGGTTCGCTGCGGGGAGAGCCCCGGGGGGACACGGGGGATGGCGGGTTCGCTGCGGGGAGAGCCCCGGGGGGACACAGGGGTACACAGGGGTTGGCGGGTTCGCTGCGGGGAGAGCCCCGGGGGGACACGGGGGACGGCGGGTTCGCTGCGGGGAGAGCCCCGAGGGGACACAGGGGTACACGGGGGTTGGCGGGTTCGCTGCGGGGAGAGCCCCGGGGGGACACGGGGGACGGCGGGTTCGCTGCGGGGAGAGCCCCGAGGGGACACGGGGGACGGCGGGTTCGCTGCGGGGAGAGCCCCGGGGGGACACGGGGGACGGCGGGTTCGCTGCGGGGAGAGCCCCGGGGGGACACGGGGGACGGCGGGTTCGCTGCGGGGAGAGCCCCGAGGGGACACGGGGGACGGCGGGTTCGCTGCGGGGAGAGCCCCGGGGGGACACGGGGGACGGCGGGTTCGCTGCGGGGAGAGCCCCGGGGGGACACGGGGGACGGCGGGTTCGCTGCGGGGAGAGCCCCGGGGGGACACGGGGGACGGCGGGTTCGCTGCGGGGAGAGCCCCGGGGGGACACGGGGGACGGCGGGTTCGCTGCGGGGAGAGCCCCGGGGGTCTCGCCCGCTGTTGTGTTGAACCGCACCGGTGTTTAGGGGCCGGTAATTTGGCCAAACAAGCGCTTAATTGCAATTTCAAATGTGCGGAAAGATGCGTTTTCCAGCTGGGAAATGGCAGGAGGCTGTGGAGGAGTTTGGCCTTTCACTCCTTAGTTAAAAAACAATTCTGACAACATTTGTCAGTTTCTTTTAACTCACAGGTCTATCTGCAGTTTTTCCTCTTTTCCCTGTTTTCTTTATAACCCCAAACTAATTCTATGAATGCCGCTATAACATATTAATGTAGGTGTTTTATACATGTGGCTGTGCCACAAATTCCTTTAGGTGTTTTATACAAATTGTGTGTAATTGAACCCCTTTTAGTGTGGCTGACTAATCACTTCCAAATCTAAACAAACACATTCTTGTACATTTCCTGGAGTATCTGTTGCCTGCAAATAATCACTCTTAGGGTTTATCTGAACGTAAGAAAATGTTTAGTTTCATTTTCTGTATGGTTCCAAAGCATAGCCGAAGATTTACAGAGACTAGTGTACGGGGGTACTGGATCTTTTTACTTCAGTGTGGATAATTTTGCAGGTGTTCTTTCAAAATGAATGGGGAAGAGGAAATATGGGAAAAACTGGATGCGGAATTTGATCACTGCGTTGTGGATATGAAGCCTCATGTTCTAAAACTACAGCATAGGTCAGGTAAATATGGAAAAATGTGTGTATAGAGAAACACGAATACAAGATTCTAGGTTATCGATAACTATTATGTGTGCTTGTGTCGCTTTCTTTAACCAGATGCTTAATGTCTGACGTTATAAGCCACTGTATTGAAGGGGGTTTTGAACGTTATCTAAAGTTGGGTTTAAGTACCTGTTGCTACTATTTGAGTTTATCTCTCTTATCTTGATGACCTAAATGTGCTTTTGTAGAAATACGTTATCTTTTCTACTGAATTAATGTTTTAAAAATAGAGATGAGCAACTTGTTTTTGAGATTGCACTTACAAAATCGCAAGTATTTTTTAGAGATGACGTTTTGAAAATTTGGCTTAGGAATGTGCAATAATCTGAACATCAATTAATAAATGACGTTTTATAAATCTAATTATTAGAACAAACTAGTTATTATTAAAAGCACAAACCCTACAAAGACTTTGCTTTGCAAAACCTCTACATGATTGGTGACCGGTAATGGCTGCTGGTATTTCTATATGTTTGATTTGCTCTGAAAACGTATAGTGATTATGTGTCTCTGTATTTTTAGAACGACAGAGGTGTGCACTGTGGATTAAAAAACTGTGTGAACCCTCAGGAGCAGGGACAGGAACGGTGGGAAGGAAGAATCGCAACCTCTATGCCAAACTTCTGCTCCACATGCTGAAGCGAGGGGTGCTGGAAGGTCCTTTTACACACAAGCCAGAACCGGGGACACTGAAAACTTTACCTTCGTATATGGTGGGTGTCACTTCTGGATTAAAAAAACCGGCTTAAATACATTCTGAAAACACTTTTGAGTCTTTGATTTGGCATAAATGTAAAAACCAATTCTGAATGAGTGTGAATACAGGCATTTTTCTGCGTATCTTGTAACTGGGGTTGGAAATCTCTCATTGTGCAAAGAGACCTGTTTTCTTCTTCAAAATTAAGATTCTAAGAAGGCTTGTAAGGCTTATAAAAATAGGTCTTCTAAAGGAACATGACGTCTTATGGTTATGAGAATATATTTGTGTAGATGTATTCTAGCGTTGATTTTGCATTTGTTTACTTTAATTACAGTCAATTTATTTTGATGAGCCAAATTCAACAAGAGTTCGGAGTAGCAGCCCAGACTGCTTACCTGACTGGGTCATGGGAGAACTGGGAGACAGTGACTGGAAGCTTGATGAATCCTGGAAGATCTCCTCGCAGGAGGAGTCACCTTCAGCAACACTGCTTACCCACGGGTAGGATTTCTGTATTTGGCTCGTATTTAATAGATGTTTGACTTGATAAGCTCTGTCTGTATCTTTCAGTTTGTATGTATGAATTTATTATGCTCCCACAGGGAATCATCTTGAATATAGTGTTTGTACTTTATATAGAGAAGCTCTGAATAACTTCTAACTTAATGATAACTTTTATACTTTTATATTCCTCCATTGTGTTTTCTTCTCTGGCTCCTGTAAGTCTTCCATGTCCCATTGCTCTGTCCTTTCCGTACCTCTTGTTCTCCTTCCCCTTTCAGTTACAGACGCTCGCCATGGAAAATCAATAGACCAAACTGATAGTTTGAGAAATTTAGCGGTAACTGAAGAAGGGGCTTTATAGTGGTATGGACACGTGGTTACTGTGGGGCATTGCATTGCACAAAGAGCCTGTTTGCCAACGTAGAAATAATTACAGTCTGCTTTTTCACACCGTTATCTCTGCTCATGGTAATACTCTGTGTAGACTTGGTGACATATACGAGACTTCCAAAGTAGATAATGGCTGTTGTTGTGACCTTCTAAATATCTGTCAACTAAGCTGGCACTCTTATGTTTTTCAGACCTCAGATTTTATGGTGGCAAAGCACAGTGGTCACAAGGCAAGAGACAGAATTCACACACAATTTCTTAAGTGGGAGAGGGAAGCACAGCAGATGCGGACAGGCAGGAAGGAAGGAGTGATGTGGTAAAAATGTATAGGTGCACAAGACTTTCAGGCCAGATTTTTAAAAAAGATCCAAACACTTGCTGTCCCCTTGGAGTTCTTGTGTAGTCCTGTTTTCTGCATGATGTATGGAACCTGGGAAGTGGTATTAAGTGATGAAGCTGAGGTGGATTAATCGCTATTTCTATACAGTTCGAAAGAAAAGGAACGTGCGGTAAGCAAGTGACAAAAAATGTGGGAGAGTAGACATATAACATTAAAAAAAAGTTGTAGTCTAAGGTCATAATGCTGAAAGGAGCTTTTATATCAAGTAGTTTTAATGGCTTTTTTTCTGTAGAGAATAGAAATACAAGCAAGCGTACAGATGATAGATTTAAAGGATGTTGTATTATTGTTGCTCAGTTTTTTAGAGGAACCCCTGCAGATAAGCCAGCTATCTTTTTGTGAGCATCTTAGTTCTTATTAAACACTTATCTTGTGTTTCATCACGGCTTCTTTATGAAATAGCGCAATTTCTTTGTATTTCCTGTTAGCTTCAGGATTACAGAAGCTCAGACTTGACAAATACATGTGCTTTGGTGGTCACTAGCACCCCCTATGCCCAGATCCTGCGCGTTTGTCATTAGGATAATGCGAACATTTCAGTATTGCGTCTTTGCAGCTGTACAGCAGGATTATGAGTACCTGTAGTGGCGTCTTGCTATGGCAATCCATTGCACCACGTGTTTTTGCAGGAGCCAGTGAACTTAAGCCGCATCCTTAGTTCTGATCAGTCCGGTATAGAGCTGCTTACAGAGTGGGTGAAGGGATGGAGTGTGTTGGCTCATTAATGATGGTTTTCCTGTTGCAGTAGTGCGGGTGTGCCAGGCCGGCCGGTTGGACACTGTTGGAAGTCACAGGCTTATTCTCTGTTCTATTTTTTAGGAATCCGGGGTAAATGTTATTTTAATTTACATACCATTCTTAATATTTACTTTGTTTCTTCTTACACAGTGTGACTTTGCACCGATTATGAAGATCTATGTTGCATTTTTTTTAGCGTGGCTACATTTCAGTCATGAATGGAATTGCTTCTTTGCTCGTTTTGAAGTGTAGTCAATATCTAAACCCTTTGAAAGCCTTGTTGAAAAAAAGCCCTTTTCGAGATAGGGTGTGCATATCACCAAAACTCAGCAAGCTCTGTGCAAGAGGAAGTCAGTATTTGCTCTACTTCTTTGTGAAACTTCCTGTTTTGTTTCGAAGCGTTATGAATGTGCTCTCAGGTTTTGTTTCAGAAGTCTAATGCTTTTCTAATGGGTTCACTTAGGTTTTCCATAAGGGGTTCATTTTCATAAGCTATTCATTTTTTAGGCACACTGATGTTTGTTATATACCACAGTGCCCAGTCTTGCATTTTTAAGTCTTTTAGCCCTGATTTGGATAGATGACAAACAGGCACTCTTGGAAGTTACATCACATCAGTACTTGAGTACCTTGAAACTTTTATGTATCCATTAACAATGTGTAGTTCTAACAGTCATTTAAGAAGTTGCACTTAGGACTGGTGCATCTCCTGTTTCGGAGTCCTGCGGTGTTAATGCTGAGGGGTTTTCTGGTTGCTTTACACTCAGATGCTCTGTTGTGAACCTGTGGTTTTGACAGCAAACTTGTGGGTTAAGAAATAAAGGTGGAGAAGAGAGAAATCGCCAGCTGTGTTCCCTTGTTACTGCTTTAGGCTTGGTCTTATGAAGAAGCATTGGGTAGAGCTGTCCAAAAACTGTCAATTAAACAATTTTGGCTTGACCTTATGAAAACAAGGAGCATATTATGCTTTAGAAATGCTTGTTAAGAGCTCAGCTAAATCGTGTTAGGTGGCGTTGTGCCAGGTCAGGGTACCCAATGTGGATCTGAGTGGATTGTCTTGGTCACGTGGAGTGGCACCGTCACCGTGAAGTGTCACTCTGGGTATTGGGAGCAATAAAGTGGTATCAACAGAGCTCTCCACTGTTAGCCCACCTCTAGAATACTGATATCTCTGCAAGGCCGTATTTGCTGCTTGACAACACACAGAATTCCTCTGAATTCCTTGCTCGCTCTATCAACTGGGGTGGTATTTGAGTGGGATGAGGCTGCATACTCTGCCCTCTGCATCCAGCTGCTGCTGTCCCTGGTTGAGGAAGGTTGAGGTTCAGTTTGTCTGTCCCCTCCCTGTACTCTTTGCCATACTTCTATCTCTTCGCTACCTGTATTATTGTAGAATATTGGAAATCTGACCCCTTTTCCCACTCATTATCAGAACCTAAGACTGAGCTTGGTCTGGCAGAGTTCCCTTGAATGAGAGCGGGGTAGTGAAGCTTTATTTCATTTACTTTTTATTTATTGTCATGTGGGACTGCACCAATACCTACATTGGGGATGAACAGATGGTTCCCAAGGTTCTCTGGAGACCCGTATCGCATGTTATTTTGTGCCAGGTGAAACAAGTGAATGTGATGGAATAAGTTGCTGGTGTAAAGAAATGTGGAAGTAGAACTCAGCTGTGTAGGCACGGCTCTGCTAATGGGAGTATTGAGAGCAAGAATAGAGCTGTGTCTAAGGCAATCTGAATTTGTGTTGGCAATTAAACATTTTGATAACTCTGATTACGTAAATCTTCATAGCAATGAGAAACTTATGTTAAATGTATGAGTTATGTGGGAAGAAATACCGAAGGTACACATTTCAGCTGTTATGTTTTGTGGAAATAGACACATGTAAATAAGATATGTTGAGGTGTTAGCTATATTTAATGTAAAGATCACGTCTGTCATTGTATTTTGAATTGACTATCAATGCATGTAAGGGTGTGAAGTATTAAATGTTTCTGGAATGTGCAGTTTGTGAGAGCCCCAGCAGATGGTGATCTTGCTCCGTTATACTCGTCTCTGCACTCAGAACATGTATCAGGAAAACTGGATCCATAGACCTGCAATACATGGACTTGGATGAAAATTTGCATTCCAACCATGAGGAAATTCTTGCCCCAAGAAACGGTTGTATTCTCTCTGCAAAATAGATAATGTCAGCGAGAATTTTTTGAGTAATTTTTTTTGATGTTTATCTCAAGATTCTCTCCTTTAAAATAAGTGAACAAGTGGGAATGTTCTTTTCATAGTTATTTCTACCTTGCAATACGCTTAATCCGTGTATGAAGAGTTTGGCTTTTCTATAAGAAGTTGTGTATCTGGCTAAATAAAAAGTAGACAAACCTTACTTGCAAACTAAAGTGTAAATGAATAAGACCAGGCCATCTGGTGCTAGAAAGGTGCATCTTTATTTTGAAACATAAAGTGATTGGTTTTAGGAATGCAAAGTCTGGTTTGAACAAAATCCTTGTCTTTGTGACTTGGTAGGAAAATTCCTGTATGTTTATAGATTATGGCTGAAGAACATTGTTGAATATCAGTGCGTAGCTGTGCTGAACCAGGAGGAACCAGTGAGTTTCCCTTACTTTGTTCCTAGTAGGAAATTATTTACTAATCTTCTTTATTAGCAGCAAATTGCTTCTCCTACCCCAGCTCTGCTTTGGCTGGAGCAGGAGGTCCCAGGGCTGGTGTTGGGACTCTGACCGTTCTCCACTCACCTGCTGTGATTTCTGGGGCCCACTCGCGTTAGCAGAAGGATGGAGAAGGGAGTGAACGGGAGTGTATGCTTGGTATGAGCAAAACTCTGCTCCATCCTTAATTGTCTTCTCCAATTCTCTTCATAGAATCAAGCAGAGCAACTTCCTTTTCAGATCATCTTCAAAATAGCAAATACAGAACTAAGACTATGTCTAGACTTCTTTCCCCTGTTTTGTCAGTTTAAGAATATCACTGGTAGCTTGGGTTGATTTGAATATTTATTGGTATTCCTTAATCTTTTAATGATAGGGGCATGAATTCTGTTTTTTCTCATTTTAAACGATTGGGACTATATTGAATTGTCAGGTAACCTGCATATTGTTCAGAAAAGATATCTGATAAAAGTGCAGGTTTACTGACGGGCAAAGATTTGTCTCCTTTTAACGAATGACAATTTTGCGTCAAATGAAATTGTGGTAAGAAATCCGTGATTTGGAATGCTGAAGACAGTCATCGTGTTATATTTCTTTTCAGCCTTTTTACCTTGACGTCTTTGCTTATCTAAACCATTTACTGCTTTGGAACTGTTACTGTGCGCAGGTTGTGGGTATTTATTGGTGCTATTTGGCCGTTCTCTGTTGGTTCGATGAAAACTGGGGCCCTGCGCTTCAGGAAAAATGTCTGTGTTTGTCTTCCTAGAAGTGACGAGTTTACATTGTACATCCAACAGTTTTCTTGCTGTTCATAAACACTTAATTTGTCTCAGTGTCTTTTTGGCATTGCTTTCTGTCTAATTTGCTGCTGGATGGGAAGAATGAAAGGTATTTTAATGGGCTGACTTGCTTTTAATACAGTGTCGCTGGTCATTGTGAAGGTGAATGGGCTAATGGGAGGTTTTAATTACTTTAATATGTGTGTGTTTGGGAGTGCTGAAGGGTGTTTTGGATCTTTTGCTCTATCAACCTATCTAATAAAGTCTTATTGTTGTTTTGTTTTCTTCCAGGCTGTTGTTTCACTGTTCTATAGTTGAGAAAGGTCTGTTGACCAGGTGTATCAGTGAAGATTATCGTCACCTATCTGCCATTCTTAATTTCCTTTTGTTCAAATGCATTATTTATGGCTAAATCTTTAAAAACAAGAAGCCCTGCTCACTTTGTTCTGTCCTTGTTCAAGCTGCATTCGTATCCTGTCCTGCACGCCTTTCTTTACCATCCCCATATATATACACCACTCGAGTCCATAAAATAGAGCTGCAATGCAACATGACTAATACCGTCTTTATGACTTGTTCTTTGACGTGTTACTCTCCACCCTGGCCTTTCATGTCATTGCATTTCTATGGAGCTATATGTGTAGTTCTTGCCCTTGCCTTCGGGTTTGTGTATTATATGTAAATATACCTTGATCCAACCTCGTATTTGTTTGATCTTCCCCAAGTCTTCTCCCCTATGGCACGGCCAACCATCACCCTCATTCCTATTTCTTCTCCGAGTTGCTGGATTTTATCCTGTGCTGTCTCATATGTGTAGTAATTTTTCTTTCAAAACCATTCCCTTAGATCAGTCTTCTCAGATAAATTTATTCTAAAAATCCATTGGGAGATGTTGGGTCGTGTAGTTACCGAGAGATACAAAGAACACTTTTTAATACACTGCGACGTACACAATATTTCTGATGGTTTTGTTGGTGTGGGGGTTTGGGGCTGTTTTTTAGTGGAATCCTTAAAGCTTTTGTTTGCCTTTAACAATACATTTTTTATTCTACTATTTTTGATCTTTGCATCTCAACAAGTATTTTCTCTCGTGTATTTTAAACGATTTTATGTGAAGATTAGCATCCTTCGTGTGCCGCAAATTGTTGAAAATCAATTCTTCTCTTTCTGTTTACTCTTTCGTTAATAACAGGGAACGATTCAAGTGCAATGAGAAGCCAGCATTAAGATCCCATTCGATGAGTCCTCCTCACCGCACAGATGAAGATAATCTAACCACGCCACGCTCTGTAAGATGCTTTTTGTCCTAAAACTTGCTGTAGTTTCAATGAGTTATTTTTGTCTATCCCCGTAAAGCTGTTATTTCTAATTGAGTCGTGATCCCTGTGTACAAGTGCAGACGTCTGGGAAGGAGCGATAGGGAAGACTAAAGCTCGTCAAAATCTGCCCTCTGCAAGTGCAGGGGAAAAGAATGGCTCGTAGGATGCTCTCAATCCATCCTAATGGTTGACCTCTGTTTAGTGAAGTGTGTTTCATGTCTGCTGCATTGTTTTCCCTGGGCTTGGCACCCTGACTGTACTGACATCATCTTGTGTTTTGCAATAGGAGATTAAAGGAAGCTGCTTAGTTGGCTTCGGCTGCGTGTAATGATGGCTGACCTCTGAAAGAGCGAGTTTTGGACCGTTTGTTTTATCAAACTTTCCACAACTAGCATTACGGCTCAGGGAAGGACACTAAACAGACTTCATGTAAAACCATCTTGATCCAGAATGTTTAATGATATTGCATGTAGAACTGCAAGCATTTAAATTGAAAATTGCTCCTGCAAATACATGTTAGCAGCTAGGATGTTGTTCTCCTTCGTGAACATGTTCTGTAGTCGTGTAGTGTCCAGTCTCCTGCGGTTCCTTCCCCAGCGCATCTATAAGGGTTTATTCCTCCGTGAAACACTGAATTTGCCATATGTACATTGTAGGTCTGCACACATTATTTTATTGTATTGGAGGAACAGTGTGGAAAGACTGCAGCTCCAAGTGGGCTGTGAGCAATTCATATGGACTGTTCTTATTTTCTTTACTGGGCACAGTCAAGAACTTATGAGGCATTGAAGTGCAAGTGGGAAAAACTGGAAGATGGTTCTGGGGTGTATCTTTCTAAATAATTTGTGTTCTGCTGTGCATTTGGAATAGAGGACTAGCAAGGGGATGCTGCCGACAAGTGGTCTGTGGGCAAAAATTGGATGTCTCTGCTCTAGGCTCTGGTATGAGTGTACTTATGTGTGTGTTGATTGTATGTATACAAATGTAATTTAAAAAAGAAATGCCATAATTAAAAATAAAAAAAAACCCCACAAACCAACAGATGCTGGATTTACTAAATTTCTCCTTATTGGTTTCCTGTTTGTTTTACTTGACTTAAAGAAATACTTCTTATGGAGCATCTATTGTAAAGAAAAGGATTTCCTTCAGTTGAAATCTGGATTTTTTTGTTGTTTTGTTTGGTTTTGGTGTTTTTGTTCCTGGCTCTGCCATGAGCTCCCAGGGCGATGTTGGGCAAATCACTGCACTTCATTGTTCTTTAGCTCCACATTCTGGCTTCTGCTGTGATTACAGCTTTAAAAGGGCCTTTAAGTGAAATAATCCTCTCTTGCTTTGCCAAACAGTTTGATGAACATTTGGCTTGCTGGAACAAATAGTGTCTTGTTCTGCTGTCAGTGCCGCACAGATGTTCTGGCATAATTCGGGCCCAGGTAGAGGAACAGGGAGTCTTGTAAGAAACGTTGAGCTACCTCAACCAAGTGTTGATTAACTGAACTCAAAGCTCCATTCACTGTATGTTCATCCTGAATGAGCAGGTTTAAAGAAGAGGTGCCAATACACAAACCTCTTGCTGACAAAACTCGATGAGACAAAGTAATTCATGCATCGATGTGCTGTTTTTCTAAATAGTGTTACAGCTCAGTTCAGGAAAGCGTTCTGTACCAGCTCCCCTATTTGACACATTAAATACAATCAATAGTTACCATTGTCCTACAGGAAAAGCTAAAAGATGTAACCTTGAGGAACAATAACCAGAGTTCTTATTGAATGGTGGAAATTCTGCAAAGAGGAACCCGAGCCTTGGGCTGGTCAGCTATTCCATCCTCTGCAGCTCTCTAACTATCCCTGCCTTGCTGTGGCTTACTTTAATTATTATTATTATTATCTTTATTTGGAGGCTGATCAGGTGATCTCTCAATTCTGGATTAGCCACACGAAAGGTGCTGTGGAGACAGCTCATTTCTGTAAGAAATGCGCTGCCTGGAGAATGGAGTGGTTTGGGTTTTGTTTAGTAAACTCACCCTTTATATAGGAGGGCATTGCTTTGGAAATAAATAAAATAAAGAACAAGATCAAAGCGGGGAGGCAGGCTGATTTATCCTCTGACCTCCTTTCTTAGCACAGTATCCTACTATTTAGTTTAAAGCCATCAGAGGTGTGATGGCCCTGTTAGGAAGTGCACTGTAGACATGGCCAAGTCTGATGAGCAGCTTTTTATCTTAATACTGTGTATCTGCCAGCTCTTCTGATATTTTATTTGACTTTTTTGTGTTCCAGGAGCATCGCCATAAAAAAGCCATGTCTCTGGATGACAGTGACCTCGAAGCACGTCTCAATAGTTGGAATCTTGGGGTAAAACGAATAGATTTGATTAATAAATACTTGATTAATAATTGCATAACCATTTAATTTTATTAAGATCACTTTTATTTAAATCAAGAAGGGTTTTTTTCTTTTGCTTTTCCATTTTCTGCTTGTTCTCGCAGGCTGAAAGCTCCTTCAGTTGTGTTTGGGAAAGAGGGCAACTGAACTCAGGAGGGATGGGAGCTGGTTTCTAAGGAAATACATCAACTTTGTCATTTTAAAAATAATGTGTTTTCATGTCAGCTTAATGAGTTACCAAATAAGCATTATTCTTCCTACACTGTTATCAGCCCAGAGGGATATGAGAGCATTTAAAACTCTTGGCGTTTACACGCAGTGTTTTGCATTGCTGGCTAAGTTCTCTTTGGTAAAGACAGAGATGGTAAGGGGGAATGTGAACTTTTGCTGTGCCGTTCTTGGTGTTTCTCTCGCTGTTTTGGGGCCTGTTCTCATTCCAAATGCAAATTCCTTCCTTGCTTCACTGCTGGGAGAGGAGGAAGCTCTTGCCCTTCAGACAATGCAGGAGCCACCCGACTGTTTTCTCCAAATTGGAGGTGGAGATGAGTGAAAATAGGAGTCTGGGTGTGTGGTATTGCTCCTTGGAGCTCCTCGTCTTTTACAGAGTAAAACAAGAACAATTTCTAGCACTTCCAGACTTGAACGAATATATTTGTCAGGAATTGTAGTTTTGTAAAGTGGGGAGAGTGGATCTCCGGAAAGCTTTTCGATATCTGTCAACTCCAATTTGCAGAAGTGTGGTGCAGCTGTCTGAAAACAATCGTGCAAGCAGCCACTTGCAAATTTGGGGTGTTTAGGCTGTATAAATACCTAGATTATATCAACAGATAGTTGTAATACCTTGAGCTTATAAAGCTGCTTTCAGGGGGAAACTTGCTAATGGCCATTTTACAAATTGTTCCAATTGATGCTGACAAAGAATCTCTTTATATCCAGCATTTTTATATCAGTTTTGATCTGCCTGCTTGCTTATCTCTTTAATTTTATTTGTTTTTTATTTCTTTTTTCTAATTGAAATTCCAGTTTGCAATCACGTTGTGTTGATAATGGATGGTTATTAAACTGTGATGATCCTCCACTGATATGGGAGCTCTCTTGGATAACAAATTGACACATAAATCAATTTTTCCAAGTCTCGTCTCCCGGGATGGTAATTAAACAAGTCACTAATGAGAGACTTTGATTGCCTGATAAGACTTGCTGGGAGTTACCTGAGGATTGGAGGTTGTAAAAGGGAGGTCTGGAAGTGGGAAAGTGTAGAGTCTTGCATCTGGGCAGGAACAGCCCCAGGTTCCATTATAAGTTGGGGAATGACCTATTAGAGAGCAGTGTAGGGGAAAGGGACCTGGGGGTCCTGGGGACAGCAGGGTGAGCATGAGCCAGCACTGGGCCCTTGTGGCCAGGAAGCCAATGGTACCTGGGGTGGGTTAGAAGGGGGTGGTCAGTAGGTCAGAGAGGTTCTCCTGCCCCTCTGCTCTGCCCTGGGGAGACCACACCTGGAATATTGTGTGCAGTTGTGGCCCCTCAGTTCCAGAAGGACAGGGAACTGCTGGAGAGAGTCCAGCGCAGCCACCAAGATGCTGGAGGGAGTGGAGCATCTCCCGTGTGAGGAAAGGCTGAGGGAGCTGGGGCTCTGGAGCTGGAGGAGACTGAGGGGTGACCTCATTCATGGTTACAGATATCTAAAGGGTGAGTGTCAGGAGGATGGAGCCAGGCTCTTCTTGGTGACAACCAATGATAGGACAAGGGGTAATGGGTTCAAACTGGAACACAAGAGGTTCCACTTAAATTTGAGAAGCAACTTGTTCCTGGTGAGGGTGTCAGAGCCTGGCCCAGGCTGCCCAGGGAGGTTGTGGAGTCTCCTTCTCTGCAGACATTCAAACCCGCCTGGACCCCTTCCTGTGGAACCTCAGCTGGGTGTTCCTGCTCCATGGGGGGATTGCACTGGATGAGCTTT
The DNA here is from genome assembly GCF_037038585.1 of Patagioenas fasciata. Lineage (NCBI taxonomy): Eukaryota > Metazoa > Chordata > Aves > Columbiformes > Columbidae > Patagioenas > Patagioenas fasciata. The sequence goes on along the minus strand of NC_092537.1, from coordinate 2,868,105 downwards.
CCAGGTCCCTTCAACCCCTGACACTCTGGGATTCTGTGAAATTCAGCACTTGAGGTAGAAAACACAGATTTTACCCTGGGGAAATAGCAAAGGGCTTTTTAATCAGGGAGAATGTAATTTTTCATCATTGGAATTGAGCCAGGAGACGAATTAACTCTTTAGATTTTTCCCAGAAGTGATGTGGGATCTTCAATACCAAGAACCTGGACACTCAGGTCTTGCCCTGAAGAATTTATCACGGGAATTATTTTTGTCTAATGAAAGTTGAAGAGGGCTTAGACCAAAGAAATTCCGCGGTTGGTGGCTTGCATTATGTTCTTTTTTCCTGGGAAAAATTATATATACACAGGGTTAAATAGATGTAAGAATAGAGAATTCTCGGGTGGCTGCAGCAAGAGTCTGTGTTGTGCCGGTTCTATGGACTTGGCTCCCATCTGCCTCCGTCTTTCCAGCCTAGTTAAGCTCAACCATTTCTGTACAAACTATTTGATTATCTTTTGTTTGGTTTCTTAGTCTGTCTGCTTACTATAAACATACCTACTGTATATGTTGTGCTGTTGGAGGGCAGCAACGCTGCAAAAACTTTCCCACAGTGAACTCCAAGCGGTGGTGTGACTTCAAAAACCCAATCCAGCTTCCATGCTGACAAACAATCTCCCTGTGCTTTAATGTCCTTCCACTAAGACTGCAGCAGCGGCATTAAAGTGAACTTCCCTGCGAATTATGATGTTAGATAAGAATGTCCTTACTCAAATTTCCTGAAGCTACTCAGCAGTTCTTTCTGCAGGGAACATGCTGGCTGGCTGGCTTTGTGAGATTAAAGTAAGAACTTAGGGCAAGGTTCAGTTTAGTTGTTTACCATTTCAAAATCTTAAGTGTTCTTAACTCTTTCATGTGTGTTTTTTCCATCCTTGTTTTGAAAACAATCGCATTTTGTCTTTGAAGAACCTTAGGGGGGAATGTACAAACAGCCTGCTGATCCAAATGTGATTTTTTTTTGCCTTTTTTCCCCTCTGAATCTTAATCTATACAAGATACCTTCTGACTGTTGCTGAACTGTAATGAGCTGCAGTCGTGCGTTGTTGAAGATCAGTATAACTCGATCAACATCTTCCAACCAACAAAATGTGACTTGGGGAGGTGTAGAATGAAAGCATAATATTAATGTTGTCATTGTTGTGATATTTACTGTGTCCAAGGAGCAGAAGCCCTGGTAGAAGTTGCTGGTCTGTGGCAGATCCAGAGCCCGAGGGTGAAATGATGTCCTGAGGATGATGGTTGTGGAAGTTCTTGGTGCTCCAAGTTGGGCTCTTTCTGCACCCTCCTTGATTCTGGGGAAGCTGTTTCAGCTTGGTTTACTGCTTCTGTCAATGTCTCGTTCGTGGTAGCTTTCAGATGGTGTACTTCAAAAATGTTTAGTTTTGACCACTTTACATAGAAATGGAACACGTTAAAGTTAAGAATTATGGCTAATTTGCTTCAAATTATGTTTTGGAATCTGTGTTTCTATGCAGATTTCTGCCATGTGTTTTTCAATTTAGGAGGAGAAGTGTGTTTTCATAAAGTTGACGATTTCTGTGAAGGGATGGGAATCTCTTCATGGGGATGTGCTGATCCAAAGCCTCCCCAGCTCTGGTTCCTCAGGACTCGGGGCTGGAAGGTGACTGCCAGTCCTCACACATTCAAATAATGGTTTGGTGTCTGTCCCGCTGCCCAACAGAGCTGGAGCATCCAAAATCTTCTCTACAAAGAAATCCAAAATGCCGGTTTTTGTTAAGAAGTGGTATTTACAAATTGGAGTTCAATTCCAGTTCAAATAAAGATGTCTTTCATGATGACATTTATTTGGTTCATACTCTTAAAAAACCATGTGATTTACGGTTCTTCTCATGGCAGCTCTTCAGTTTCATACATATGTATTTTGGTTTGTCTTTGACCTTTTGCTTATTATTTTTAAATTTGCATGTTTCTCATAAATACGAGCTTTTTTCTTTTTTTGGGCATTCTTTTATTGTGATATTCCCTCTTTAATGTGGTCTAATTTTGAGAACAAGAAGTTTTGCAGAAGACCAGCATGAAAAGAATGAATGTTGAGAAATTAAATGTTTACAGATCAGTTTAAGTGGATATAATCCACAACAAGTAACAAAGTGGGAACATTTAACTTCAAAGCACATATGGCTGCTGTTACAAAATCAAAAAAGGCGAGACTCAGGCCATGCAAATATTAGAGACACATTTTCCTTCTTTCTCGTAAACAAGTAGGATATACCTTATAGTTTGGGCTTGGAACGAAGGCTGTAAGCAGCTTAATTTCATGGTCAGATAAAGTATTGGAATGAATTTTAAATATTCACAAGAATTTTTAGCGTTAAGCAAAAGTAAAGGGGGTTTGCGTTGATTTTTTGCGCAAGAGAGGGAGCTTGTGGACAATTAATTACGCCTTTGAAATTAGGATCTTATTGTTTAAATTCCCAGGTGCTGGGGCGGCTCTTGGTGGCGTCTGCTCCCGTTTTGGGAGCCGGAGCCGCGATTTGCCTTGAATTCGGGACAAAACCATTTCACTTGCTTGGAATTTCTGTGCTTTTCATTTCCATCTCTCTATTAATTGATTTCCCCGCCCTGTTATGCGTGTTAATGCACCATGATGTTCTCCCTCCTGTGTTCCTCTCCCCACCAGTTCTCCTCTGCCATGCTCAGAATTATTGATATTTCTATTCATTAGGTGCATATGAGACTCCTCCATTCATTAAGGTCCACCCAAGTGTTTCGCATGGCGGTCGTTGTGCCATATTTAAAAATAAATAGACATCAAGCAAATCCTGAAATAAAAACAACCCAGGATGCTTTATATGGAATAAAATGTATCTGTCGTAGTAAACTCCGTGACAATACAAATATATAGATTATTTGTTAAATTTTTGGGGTTTATATGCTTTCAGCTGTGGTATTAAAATACTATAATAATATATATAATAATACTATTCCTTGAAATCGAATTTGTGTTAAACCCGCTAATATCAACAGCTACTTCTGGGTGAAATATGAGAACTCTCCAAGAACGTATAGAAACCCTGCATAACCTTTTAGGCCAGGAAATGAATGATCCTGTATCAAATTGAAATTTCAGAGGGATTAATCCTGTTTTTCAGTGATAAATCCAACACACACATTTATTTAATAGTGCTGGAGAAAGTGCAAGCATTTGATATATTTACCATGCCTCGTAGATCAATTGAATCTTTTTTGGGGGGGGGAAAAGAAGTCTCAATGTTGTAAGATGTGTATTGCAATCGCATTCATATTCCAGATCTCACTGCTGCATTTTACAGGATTATACCCTTGAAAGCTTTTCCTGGGTGTTTTGTGTTCTCTGTGATGTGATGTCTGAGAAAATTAAAAAGAGATAACTGTGCGATAGAGGAAGTGGCTTGAGAACAATGTTTTGTATTCGGTTCTTAAAAATAGTGATGGAAACACTGCTTTAATTATACAGTACTGTTAATGAATTATTTCCTTATGTTTTGTCTCTATGACTTCCATATGTGGGGGTAGTTTCAATGCTCTCAGCTCTAGATTTTTGAAAACACGAGATTAAAATGATTGTAATCTGTGAATTTATTGTAGCTTTGCACTGATTTAAATGAACGTTTATCCAATAAAGTTGGAAATCTTTTGTGAGCTGTGTTTAGCTGCCAAATTCTGTTCAAACTTGCATTGGCGGAATTTTTACAACCACAAGTGTTCGAGGGGGGGAAAAAAGGATGCAATTTTGGATCCATTTGCATTAGGCCACACTAAAATCTTAAAACTTGCTGATTAGGTCATGTCCGACAAAATGTTATGAAGGTTTTCTATGGCTTGTGAACGATGACTTTATGTTATTAGACCTTTGCGTTCTGATGAGTGATGGTCTTAGATCGTTGAGATGTTGTAAAGGAGAAAGAATTATGCACAGGAAAATCCATTTGGGTTACTGCCATGTGTGTAGAGACAATATTGTTTTGGTGATTTGCAGATTAATTGTATTTTAATAGAAAATCAAATTCTTAAATCCGTTCTATTGTTGTTCTCCTGAGTGATATAGTTACTACATTAGGTGTGCATTCCTCACAAAGTGCGCACCCAAACGCTTGAATATTTGGAGCTATGTCTCACTGATTGTAAGCTATTATAAGCCATTGCTGACATGATTGCTTTTTCTCTAACTTGTTGTTTTTCAGTTAGAAAATCCAAGATACTTGCGGGAGAAACCGATGCCAATGTCTTTGGTAGGTGTTCATATTGCCTTGGTATTTCATAAGGGCAAACCCTGGTTAGGGTTGAGGTTACTTGGAGTTACTGCTTTGAGCTTAATAAGTTGGTTTGAACTTTTTCCTGTTCAATAGATGACACCGAAAACTGGCCTAGGAAAAAGCAGCACATTTCGTGATGAGCAGTCGCTATTTCGAATGCATGAGAAAGAGGTAAGGTTCTTTTCAGTCTTTTTAGAAAAAGAAAATGGCACCCAAATTAGTAAGTTAGGGCTTTTCCTTTGGAAACTGGATATTCACAAAGCAAGTTGTTATAGCAGAAAAATCTCATGTAAGAGAATTTTTGCTGAAGTGTCAGGGCTTTTCGTTAAATACTTAATGTATTTCCAAATTACTTAAGGACTAAGAGACTTTCTGAACACACTTACTGTTCCTTTCAAGGAATTTTTAGTGTAGGAGAGTTTGATTTCTAGTTTTCCTAACTACCCTTTCACAGAAGCACTGGAACCTTTGATTTAGTGAAGATTTTTGTTTACTTCCTGTATACATTTGAAAATCGGGTAACTCCAGACCGGTCAGCCTCACCTCCATCCCTGGGAACCTGATGGAACGACTTCTCCTTGGTGCCATCTCAAGGCGTATTGGGGATAAGAGGGTCATTAGGGGCAGTCAGCATGGCTTCAGCAAGGGGAAGTCGTGCTTGACCAACCTCATTGACTTTTCTGAGGACATAACAAGATGGATGGATGATGGCAGAGAGGTGGATGTGATCTACCTTGACTTGAGTGAGGCATTTGACACGGTCTCCCCCAGCATCCTCACAGCTGAACTGAGGGAGTGCGGTCTGGATGAGCGGGGAGTGAGGTGGACTGGATGAGCTTCCGAGGTCCCTTCCAACCCCTGACATTCTGTGCTTCTGTGACCTACAGATCGACACCTTTTTTCTATTAGGTCCTACATTATTTCTATATTTGCATTCTCTAGCTCCGATCCTCTTTTATTCATATGGGTTTCTCTATTATTTCTTTTGAACGTTGTTAATTGATGAGCTTACTGTCGAAGTTTGCCTGCCTCATTCTCTCACACCGTGTTACTCTGTACGGGTAGATAAGTAAAGTTTTGTGGTCATTTTTACCTTTTCCACAGCCTGTTATTTTTATCATAAGCTCCTCAGTTTATTTAAAACATCACTCATGAGATAACACTGAAATAAACTATGGTTAGCATAAATAATTCAGATTCTTGTGAAACCATGGAAGCGCTACCTTTTTTTTTTTTGGAAAGTCAGTGAATGGATGATGTGGTGGAGCAGATTGTGGGGAAGGAAAGTTGACAGATTAAGAAAATGATTAAAAATACCCCCAAAACAAAAACCTCTTGCCTTTCGCTTCCTGTGCTCCCGTCTAATATTGACCGTTGTTCTGTATTGACAATATTCAAACCGCCATGGCCTCGGAAGGAGACAAGGCTTCATAAATGTGAAAACACACCAAAAAAGAAATAAATTGAAAGCACGCTGTTGTAATTTAAATAATTTTTAAAAATTAAATAAACAGGAGGGCATGCCAAGTAGCTACGTAAAATACCCAGCGAATACTCCGCTGTTTCAGTGGAAAAATCCTTTAAAGCACCCAGTAAAAGTCCAGGGCTCTTTGCTAACGGTCCCTGTCTGTGCGCTGGTTTCAACTGGAAAGGCCGTACACAGTATTTCACAATCGCCATGTGTGTGCTATTAAGTAGGAAACTTAAATGCGTGTTCGTCTTATTTTGATTATGAAGCTCAATTAAGAATAAAGCCTTTTCATTAATAGAATGTAAATGTATTTACAGAAAATTAGTGCTGTACAAAAGAGTTTGGGTAAACCTTTAACTGTTTTCAACTGCTTTGTAGTCGAATGGGAGCACATAAAATAGGATAACTGTGGTTTTTTGCTTTTAACCTTTAGACCTTCGTTCGTAAACCATTCCTGCACCTGTTTAGACTCTGTAATACTAAACATATGGCCAGTTTCAGTGATAACCACATCACAGATTTCTGAAAATGTGAAGATCATCAGGCGGTGGTTTTTAGTCACATTTTCCCCAAATACTTCTGACATGGATTAAACCGTTTGGGAAACTGTCGTTACCGAAAAAACACGAGTTCGAACAAGGAAGATGCAACGAAACAGGAATATATCAGTTTTGGGCAGTGCAGCACAACAGAACAGATGGCCTGACTGCCTGGCTTGATAAATAGGGAAAAGCTGCCTTTGAACTTCACCTTCAGCCCTCCCGAGTGGCAGCCGGTGCCCGCGGAGCAGTGCGGAAAGAAAAAGCTCTTATTTGTGAGTTTCCAGAAAAACAGAACCAACCCCACCATATTATTCTGGAATTGAGAAACAAATTTAGCTATGTCAATAACATACGAAGTTTTGTTAACCGTTCTCAGACCACAAGTTGGAGTCGATGATCCCTGTGGGTCCCTTCTCTGATTCTGGTTTGTTTGGTGTATCCCTACCGTGCTCCTGTCGCTTCTCCAGTTTGATTTTTGGAAATCCGGTGGTAAAGTCTGGGGGAGTTTTCCAGAGGATACAGAGTGACCTGCAGGAGAATTTCCAGCAGTTTGTGCTGTGGAATGAGGATGGAGGAAGGGAGAACGGCCCGGGGAGCAGGACAGATGAGCTGGGGAGGGAAGGGTAGCTTAGAGTGTAGAGAGTAGGAAAAAGACATTATTCCCCCCGAAAATGCATTTTCATGGGCTGAGGACCAGAGGTAAGATGAAAAGAAAGGGAGGCTATTTTGCGTTGGTTTTGTTTTTAATCAATTCAAGAATTGTACATTTAAGACGCAGCCTTTTTAAATAGCTATTTAGAACCTTTATCTTTGTAATCTGCGTCTTCCTTTTGTCTGTGAATGAGCACTCCCATTTCTTGCCTGACACAAACTGTGTTTATAAAGATCATCAAACCGTGTGTATGGTTTCACGGCACCAAAAGCGTTGGGCTCTAGTGATATATTTGCCTGAAGATAAAATCAGCGCATTGCAGTGATGATGTTGTAGTTAAGTCTTGGCCTGGCGGAAGGCGTTCTGAGTTGAAGATGTTGAAAGCAGCAGATTTACTGTGCTCCTCAATTATTTGGCAAGAGGTTATAACGTGAAATGGAGATAATTGCATAAGGGCTCTGATTTAGATTTTCCCCAAAAGGGAACATACATAAGATGCGGAGGAAAGAGAAGGCAGGAAGGAAGGTAAGTTATAGAGAAAGTGAATAATGCTGGCTGGTGTGATTACAGAGAAGAGGTGGGGATTTTGGAGAAAAAAACCCCAACCAACCAAAAAAACCTTCCCTTGAAGATAAAAATGTGTGTCCCTGCAGTTAAAGATGGTGATGAGAGGGCATTGTCCTTTTGGTTTTCATTACTTCCTCTTAATTGTTCTGTTCTACAGCAAAGTATTTAAATACATGAATTAAATGTTTCATGCATGCCAAATTAAAAGCAATAAATAAAATTAATATGGAGACAGCATCCTAAAAGAAGGACTCTTGTAACCAAACTAAACCTTGGTAACCAAGGCAAAATTAACATTATTGTGCTTTTAGCTGCATCATGAGTTTGATATTTTTTTCCTTATTGAAAACAGATATTTCATTCGTATCTTCCAAGAATGGTAACGGAATACAAAATCCCAGAATGTCAGTGGTTGGAAGGGACCTGGAAAGCTCATCCAGTGCAATCCCCCTGGAGCAGGAACACCCAGCTGAGGTTCCACAGGAAGGGGTCCAGGCGGGTTTGAATGTCTGCAGAGAAGGAGACTCCACAACCTCCCTGGGCAGCCTGGGCCAGGCTCTGCCACCCTCACCAGGAACAAGTTGCTTCTCAAATTTAAGTGGAACCTCTTGTGTTCCAGTTTGAACCCATTACCCCTTGTCCTGCCATTGGTTGTCACCGAGAAGAGCCTGGCTCCATCCTCCTGACACTCACCCTTTAGATATCTGTAACCATGAATGAGGTCACCCCTCAGTCTCCTCTTCTCCAAACAGCTCCAGAGCCCCAGCTCCCTCAGCCTTTCCTCACACGGCAGATGCTCCACTCCCTTCAGCATCTTGGTGGCTGCGCTGGACTCTCTGCAGCAGTTCCCTGTCCTTCTGGAGCTGAGGGGCCACAACTGCACACAATATTCCAGGTGTGGTCTCCCCAGGGCAGAGCAGAGGGGCAGGAGAACCTCTCTGACCTACTGACCACCCCCTTCTAACCCACCCCAGGTACCATTGGCCTTCCTGGCCACAAGGGCCCAGTGCTGGCTCATGGTCACCCTGCTGCCCATAAGAAGGGGCATGAAAATGCAAAAAAGGGAGATAAGACATAATTATTGCTTTCATCTCAATATTAACTTCTTTCTTGTGGCAACTTGATTCTGAAAATACTGTTTTATTCCCCTTAAAATGATTCCAACCAGTTTGTATTGCAACTTGGAATCTCCCCTGGTTCATCTGAATTTTCTCCTTTGTCCCCAAACCTGATGTCTAGTTTAGATGCGGCGTCTGATTTATATTGAGAATTGAGTTGTAAACGGATTCTCACCCCCAAGTTACCGTTCTGAACAGTAATCTGTTAGTTCGTGGGTAAAAACACAGCGATCTCGACTTCTGTGAACACGATTCCTGGCTGATTAATGTCCTGGTCCCGAGGACACGTGCGAGTTGTCCATTGTGTTCATGCGAGGAAATCGCATCCTGTCTTGCTTTGATAACTCTTCACAACGCAATGTAATAAACCCCAAACCTTATTTTATTGCTAGACTGGTCTGAGACAAACAGTGTATGTCAGGATGAGACGTGTTTTCATAAACTAACGTGTGATTTATAATTCTTGATACTAATTGGTCTGACCGTGGAGATATTTATTACATGTGCCTTTTTTTTCTTTGCAATAGTTTGTGAACTATGTCTTTAATTATTGCACATATGTGCTGGAGACATTGAGAAAGATCAAAGGGGTAGGTTAGCAATTCAAACTGGTGTTTTAACCAGTAGAATGTCCAGATGGTTGCCAAGCAGCTGGGAATTAATCTTGAGCTGCATGATTAATCTCTACCTCAAAGTGTCGCACTTTTTTTTAAGTTTTGATTTTTGTTTAATATGTATAGATCCTGGTCTTTAAGGGAGAAAAGACATTGACTAGAAAAAGTAGGGACTATATGCTGCATGTCGCAATTGTGAAGTAAAAGCAGGGGCTGTTGAAAATTCGATGCTGAAATGCAACACGTGAAGAATAAGGAATAACACTGGGGAAAAACTCTGGTGGTGTTGATTTGGTGTGTACAGACTCACTTGCATCTCTGGGCTCTTATATGAAGTTTTCAAGCAGCATCTACTATTTTATTCAGATTTCACTGACTCCCTTGAAAATCCGTATGATTTCTGGATATTCGCACGATTCAATTTTCAGTGCTGGCAACCGAAGATGCAGTTTGTTGCATTGTTGAGCTGTCTCTTATGAAATCGCCTCTAAGTTATTACCATTTATAAACTTGCTCAATTGCTAAACATACTTAGAATGGTTTTGGTACTTAGCAATGTCAATCTCTATTACTCATGGCAGAGATATTTCTCACGTATGGAATCAGGCACTTGCCGCTCCAAGTGATGCCGTGTAGCGTGTTGTGCTGTAGTGCTCCTATGCGTGCCATGTTTGTTAGCTAAATAAACCAACTTCTAGAGTAAAAGTATCATTTCAAGTGCTTACAGTTGTATGGATACAAGGCTGTATGCTTTTCTCCCCATTCCCACCACCCCCAACTTGGAAATCTATGAAAAATACATTGTTCTCTTTTGAAAGAGACTAATGACATTTACATATGAATAAGAACAATTGTCCATTCAATTATTTTTCTGTATACAGCAAAAATGGGTATTAATGTTGAGCGTCATTTAAGAAAATCAGACTTTTGTTGGTGGGGAGAGCTGGTATGATTTGATTTAGGACGAAGCCTTCGTAGGGTTTTTAAGTAGTAAAGATACGAAGAATGTTAGGTATTGGGAGAGAAGTATGAATGTTTGTTAGGCTGAGTAATATAGTCCGGATCATAAACATAGACTTTAGTGGAGGGACCTTTAAATCTGGGCAAAATGCCATGTTTATAAAAGATATTTTTGCATTCCAATTCCTGGCGTGCATGTTGTACTTATTTGATACCGCTGCTCTTTCAGTCTCTGGCTTGTCCAGACTGGAAGCTCTTTGCAACAGAGACTTTGCAAGACCTTTATTTCACCTTAGGAATAGCGTTGGATAAAAACGTTGCTGATATTCAATGCAGAATTGGGAGCAGTTAATGTATCTGCTATTTCAAGAGGTGGTTATAACTTCTTTGTAATTTGTGTTACACTGAGAGGATGAGCACAAACATCAGTACAAAACCCAATGTTGATGTGATTCCCAGATGGAAAACCTGCTGTTATAGTGTGGAGTGTTCCACTAGGAAAAATACTATTTATAACTTTAATTTGTAGGATTTGTTCTTAAATTCTAATAGAGCCATGGAAATGTCAATCGAGTAATATCAGCTTGGTGGCAAAACTCCCCGCCACCATCCCTCAAGAAGGGGTGTTAATTGGGATGTGATATATACACTATTCCAAATCACTGTTGTCTGAAGTTGGCGTTTATTGTGTATAATAAATCTGGACTGTTTTGCAAGTCCAGTGTGTGCTGCCTTGCCATGCCTGTGTACTTTAAAACACCGTATAAGTTGTTGATATTTATTTTTTTAACCTTGGAAGTGAATATTGTGTAAACACACTTCAGTAGAAAGTTCTAGTTGTTTGTTGTTGTGTGGGGTTTTTTTCTTAAGAACCTTTTTCTTCCATGAAAATATCAAAGCTTTGTGTTGTGCGCTGATTTCTTTCAGCAGCTGCATAACACCAAGACAAATAAGGTTTGTCATATATTGTAAGATACACAAGTCATTGTTCTCCATTGTTAGTTCTGACTTTGAAGTTCTCATTTATTGTTTACATCCTTCTCCCCCTTCTTCACTTCCTCCCTCCCTCCCCCATAGATTCATAGGCTTGGAAAACAATCTGGCAAGCAAACAAGTAGTGTTTTGTCAAATATCCAAACCGAATCGCTGATGGGTGTTAAACCTTCAAGATGCCACCTCTGGCCTGGGGGTGATCCCTCTCATGATTACAAGTTGACACCCATCAGCCTCAGATTAATATTGTTGGTCCCACTCATTGATTTACTTTTAAATCGAGTATTTAAATATTTCTACAGATTTTCAGAAATGGTGACAAGGTGAACATTTATCTTTGTCATGAAAACTGAGATGTTACTTATGACACTTGCAGATTAGACTCTGTTGCCTTAAGTTTGACAGTTATTATTCAAATTTTCATATCATCCAACCTGTGCTATGAAAATACAGGAGAGTGACACAATGAAACCCCGTTTTCAGGTGACTATGTGCTGGGTTTGGTGGTGTTTTGGTTTTTTAAATGAGGAAGAAAGTGTGACTGGGCACATAAAAGCAGTTCTGTGATCCCACCCTCCGTGGCTTTAAATAACAGGGACAGCACAGATGTTTGACATCAGGAATGTTTACATGGCCTCGGGGTTTAATTGCCTCATACCCTTTGTAAGGAGAATAAACAATGACAGAAATCCAAAGGAATGATGTTCAGGCAACAGCAATCACTGCATTTCATACATAGTTGCAAACTTCTCAGCTATAGCTAAATATCTACATTTTTCTTTATTTTTTTATTTTGTCTGAATGGTAACATGCCATAATTTCCATTTTATTTTTTCCTGCTGCCTCTTAACTGTAATAAAAGGTATTAAAACTGATGAGCCTGAGCGCAGTTAATTGCTTCCAACAAGGTGAATGACTTTTCTGAGTTGTTTCTATCTATTTTCTCCAGCTCACAGAGGTCTCTGATAGCGTTGTAGGTGATTTTGTTTCTCAAAGTGTTTTTAATAAATAAAGTAGAATTAAAGTGCAAAGGGCGCTTTAGGGAGGAGCATCACATGAAGTCACAAAGCGCCGTTCCATAGGAAACCGGGCCTAACTCGGCAAACGGGCTTTGACATTTGGGAGCTACGGATACGCGCTTGACTCAACGCCGTATGGTTTCCATTTGAAAGATGCTCCTTTATTGAAATTAGTGTTTAATAACGCGTCTAAACTTTGAAAATGGAAGGGGAGAAGGGTCACTCCCAGTTGTGATGAGCCCACTTGCTTCAAGCCCAGCCCTAATGAGATCACTTTGAAAAGTGTGTTTACATGGCTCATGATTTTTTAATCAGCATACGCAGTGAGGTTGGAAGCCTGCCTTATGTTAAGGGTGGGGCAAAGAGCACATTTAGAAATGAAACCATGCTCCAAGCTTTGCTATAGGACACTGGTCCATTATCCTTATGTTTTCTGTCTGTCCCAGCAGTTTTCCACAGAGGAAATTTTAAGTGTAGAATTTTTAAACCAAAATATCTTTATTTTTGCAGCAGATGCTCAGATAAACACTTCCAGAAATTGTGATGAAGATACATGTGTGTTTTGGAACTGTGGCCCGTTATAACATGTAAAGGTTGTTGGAGATATGTTACTTTTTACCAGTTGCTCATTGCAAACATGGCTGAAAACTCCACATGCACATTTAATACAGGGCTCCTCATATTTATTTATATAGGAGGTCCTGAAGGGACAAAATTACCTAAGTTGTGGGTGAAGCAGACAGGGCAGGAAAATGTCTGGGGTGCTAGAACTTCAGAATTTCCTTATGTTTCTAGAAGTTGAGTCATTTGGAAGTTATTGCCTTCCATGAGGAATTGGCTTGGGGATTTTTCAAGAGTGGGATTTGTTGTTTGGGTGTTTTTTTGTTTTTCTATTCAAAGTAATGGATTTCGTTATTGCAGTGCTTGCCTTCATTAAGAGCTGACTTCTGTATCTTGGACAACCCCATTTTTCAAATGTGTTGTTTGATTGCAAGTAACTCTTCCAAAATGAAGCTGCCTGTCCTTTTTGGAAAGTAGCCCCCAAATCCATGACATTTTAAGGCATTCTCATTCTGCCGGAATTAGTGCGATGAATTAATCAACTAAAATTGAGAACTAGAATGGCGTTGAGTGGAAGGTAAATGACAAGAAGTGGGAGCCAACCGTGGGTACAGGGATTTCTGCTGCCAACCTGGGCGAGAAGAACCATGTGGCTGAGAATAGTCACCATCACTTGGATTAAATATGGGCATGTATTTCCAAGACGGATTTTTGAGTTTGTTTCTGTTCTTTCAACCTATAGAATAATAAAATGTAGACCAGATCTCAGCTGATGCAAACCGCCAAGGATTAATTTACATCAGCCAAGAGGCTCGCGCGATATTAATGAGTTTTAAATGTAATGTGTTTGTGTGGATTTAACAGCTCCGCGAGTGCCATAGCTATACATCAGTAATTCATAAGCTTTTAATGTAATTCAAGTAGATTGCAGTCTCTTTCATGTTTAGTTTCTAGTATTTGTGTTTTTACAAGACCTTCATATTTATTTATGGAATGTTCACAAACTGTCTATCTGCAAGTGGATTACTGTGCTCATTTTTTGAAATCACCACTTATTTATCACTGGGAACTAAGATTTTCTTCTATAATGTCACTTTTTTGGAGGGATATATGCATATATTTATTTCAATATATACATTTACATATATTTTATGAATAGAACATGCATTTTTATTGTGGTGCTGTTAAAAGAGATGGCTGACAGCTGAGAATACCCTCTGCTTTCTTTGGATTAATTCTCAATCTAACTTTCTCCCCCCTGGGTAATAGGCATAGGACTGTGTGCGTCTTTAGCCTGGGGAGATCCGCAGCCTCTTTCTCTGTGGTGTAACAAGCAGGGTTGTGCTTTGGGTATCAGTGGGTGCGGAGTCGGGAAATCAAAAGAATTTGCTGCTCTTGCTTCTCTGTTTTCAGTTCTTAAGGAGCTTTCTGTATTTAATGAAAGTATTAATGAAATACAAGGGCAAGTGTGGAGTCTTGAATCTGGGCAGGAACAACCCCAGGTTCCAGTGTAAGTTGGGGAATGAGCTATTAGAGAGCAGCGTAGGGGAAAGGGACCTGGGGGTCCTGGGGACAGCAGGGTGACCATGAGCCAGCACTGGGCCCTTGTGGCCAGGAAGGTCAAGGGTACCTGGGGTGGGTTAGAAGGGGTGGTCAGTAGGTCAGAGAGGTTCTCCTGCCCCTCTGCTCTGCCCTGGGGAGACCACACCTGGAATCTTGTGTCCAGTTGTGGCTCCTCAGTTCCAGAAGGACAGGGAACTGCTGCAGAGAGTCCAGCGCAGCCACCAAGATGCTGAAGGGAGTGGAGCATCTCCCGTGTGAGGAAAGGCTGAGGGAGCTGGGGCTCTGGAGCTGGAGAAGAGGAGACTGAGGGGTGACCTCATTAATGGTTACAGATATCTGAAGGGTGAGTGTCAGGAGGATGGAGCCAGGCTCTTCTTGGTGACAACCAGTGATAGGACAAGGGGTAATGGGTTCAAACTGGAACACAGGAGGTTCCACTTAAATTTGAGAAGCAACTTGTTCCTGGTGAGGGTGTCAGAGCCTGGCCCAGGCTGCCCAGGGAGGTTGTGGAGTCTCCTTCTCTGCAGACATTCAAACCCGCCTGGACACCTTCCTGTGGAACCTCAGCTGGGTGTTTTTCTGGTGGCGAGAGGCCCCGTGAAGGTGTTTGCTGGGGAGATGTTGGTTCTCACACACCAAGGACTTTGGTCTTTCCTAAATCCAGTGGGTTCGTTGGGGTCTGTCACTCCAAATAAATTTTTCTGCCCACTTTGCTCTCTGAACAGGAGAAATGGCTGAACGTGGGAGTGGAATCCGCTTAATCTGAACTCGAGGTGTCGTTTTGGCTTCTTAGAAAACTCTGAGAAACGCTAAATTCCCGTCATATTTGCTGCGTCCTCAATGACACAAGATGCAAGAGATTAAAAATACTTTCTGAAGATGAAAACGTTGACTATAAGAAGCGGCAATGTGCTATTGTCAGGGGGGTTCAAGTGCGCTACTGTGAACAAACACAAGCAGGAAATGTATTTCAGCAATCGAGTTCAGCAGCGATGGCCTTAATCCCAGTATAAGTCACCTGTAAAAGGAAATGTGCTTATGTTGTGAAAGCTCTGAATCACAGAAAACAAACAAAAATAAAGTGCATCCGGGCTGAAGGACGTTCTTTGTGTAAATGTAACACCTGCCTGGGTGATAAAAGCAAGTTTACCATACTTGGTATATTAACAGAGATCTTAAAAGTTTCATTCTTAAAGTGTTTGTTTAAATAAGGGATGATGGCTTTTTCTGGGTAGCAGCAGTTGGTTTTGTTGCCAACTAAAACATCTTACACGTTGATTTGCTAAATAAATATCTTAGGCCAAGATCTTTTAATCAGTTTTGTCAAATAAATACGAAAATACTGAGAAACCGAATATACCGTTTTGATAGCCATGATTTGTTGATGACTTCTGCTTGCCTTCTCAAAGAGATAAATGTAAAGTTTATAAGTTGCGCAGCGGTCGTTATTCTTTATTTTAATTCATATATCTGTTCAATTTTGGTTTTAAAGCTGGACATGAAAATGAAAATAGCAGAAGGCAAATTTCATGAAGAAAAGCTGAAGCTGCAGCAGAAGCACGATGCCGATGTTCAGAAGGTAAGAAGTGTTTGTTTTTTCCAGTGATGGTACATAGAACAAAATAATGGTCTGATTGCAGTAAATGATTTGCAGTTGTGCTTGGACTTCTTCACAAAGTAAGATTGTGGGTAACGGTTTGTATAAGCTGATGGGAATGCAGAGTGTTCTATAACATAAACTTAGGAAGGGAAAAACGCTTGCAGAAAGCAGAAGAGCGGATGAAAACACAAGGTGATTTGTTTGTTTGAACAAGACACAAGCAGCCGAACAGCTTCTCTGCATTCATGTGCTGATGAAATCATACACTCAGGGCTTTTCTTCCAGAGAGAAAGCACTTGTGTAATAGCAAAATATGAACAAAAAATTAAGTTTTTATGGACAGAATACAAAAAATTAAGTAGGAAAATCTGCAAGTCTCCTACATATGTTCCTACTAATACAACCGTAATGCTCGTTCTCATGTCTCCGTTTCAACACTGTATCTTAAAGCACAGGCTGGTCAATAAACAGTTTGTTATTGATGTTATTGTGTTGTTAAAGCTCTATGTGGCTTTTAGTTCTTCCCAGCAATAAAGCAACACCAGATATACTTCCCTTGGGTTAAGTTGGATTTGTCTTTTATTGTGTTGCGTAACAGCGCTTTTGGAAAGATTACCGAAAGCCTACCAAAGACCATACTGTTACTTTTAATACTGTCTTTTAAACACAGGGGGTCAAATTCGACGAGGTGCTGAGTGCTTTCCAAGTGCTGGGGTCCCAGAACATGACGGGAGTTAAATGCTCAGTGTCAGGATCACAATGACTTATCCCGCTTTAAGCCTGGCCTTACTCAGTACCTCGGTTTTGTTTCTTAAGACTGAGTCAGAGACTTGGAGGAAATGAGTTGACACAACACGATGCCACATCAAAGGCTCCCGAAAGGATGTGAATATTTGGTCAGGTGCATATTTGGCTCATCTGTTCCCAAAGTCCGCGAGCACAAGAAGCTGGCAAAGGGGAGAGTCGAAAGGAAACAGCTTTGTGAGAATAAGAAATAGTTGAAATGCTTTCTCATCCCTTGAGTTGTCATCCTTTTTCTGATTCATGTTAGGATTCCGTCTTTTGAAGTTGGATATTTTGGAAGAGGTTAAACAGTGTCGTATTAATCTTTAAAGGCACAAAACATTTAATGCAGATGGAGTAATATTGTTTTAAGATGAAAGCTTCTGTTTGATGAGAGATTTGGGGCACTGTTATAAAATTTCTGCAACTTTAATGATTGTCTTAAATACAAATTTTAAATTAAAATACGATCTCAAAGGGCGCAAATATTGGAGCATTTTTTCCCCCAAAACCAACGTGTACAGAAATGTGAACGCAGTTCCACCTCATGTACTTGCTCTATTGCAACCCATCGTTTCCTGCAATACAAGCAAAGAATTGCAATTGGTGAAGTACAAAAGAATGTAATGAAATTCACCAATTACTTAAGTATTTCTTAAACCTGCAGAGAATGGTAGACACCTCTAAATATTATCAGGCAACATAAATATGAAAAGGGAAACAAATCCTTTCTGTTTGCAGTAGTAGCAGCATGAAACTTCCCGACTCAACAAAAGCAACATTGGATTTGCCTAAGTTTAAAGGAAAACAACAACACCCCCCCAAAAAAAGCACCATAAAGCTCCTTTCTAACCTACTCTGCTGCCTACATTTATCTAAATCCATCCATTGTTTATGACTTGATGGTCTTAACTGTGAAAATGACTTTGATTTAAGTGCTTGGTCCTGCACGACCTAAGCACTGGTTGAAGGCAGCTCCTTTGACAGAGACCACTCTGTTATTTTGTGCACCGCTTATAGTTTTGTGGGGTTTTTTGACTTTTATTAAAGCACTGTGATTTTTTCCCCTGCAGATCTTGGATAGAAAGAATGATGAAATAGAGGTGATGAAGTCCCTCTACAAAAACAAACAGAACGAAGCTGAGGAGACCATTAGAAAACTGGAGAAAAAAGGTGATTTATTGTTTTTAGTTTTGCAGTTGTTTTCTGTGTGGTGGCACCGTAACCGCATCCTTGCCCTGGCGATGCCCTCAGGTGTCCCTTCTGGGTGCAGGTGTCCCTTTCCTCTTCAGTTGCAGGTCTTGACCTGCTTTTTTCCTTTAGTTTTTTAGAGCCTTGTCCAGTGGTCTTTGCTGTACAGTTTCCAAACTTAATTTCCTTGCCTATCTTGGGCATTCAGCCTTCATGAGAACCTTTTCTCCTAGGGGTGGACATCAAATCAGGTTAAAAATGCCCGTTTTCTTTAGGTTCTACAGAATTTTGATGGTTGTATTATATATTTACTGCTCGAGTAAGGAAAGCTCACTATTCTGTAAACAGAGAGAACACCTTGTAATGTTTTAGTGACACAGAATCTAAGTGCTGAATTTTAAAGCAGATACATCAAGTATTTTTAAAACTGCTGTGGTCTGATTGCATCTGTTGCCAGCGTTGGAAGCTCCCAAGGTATTTCTTGAATGGTTGTTTGTTTTTCCCATTTCTGACAGTTCAGACCCTTGTTCGTGAGTCACAAGTCGTCAGAGAAGCGAAAGAGAAGCAGATTGTGGAGTTAAAGAAGATGTGTGAGCAGAGCAATGATTCTCTGAACAACGAGTGGGAGAAAAGGGTAATGACTAATGCTTGCTTTGAAGGACTCCTGCGGTCTGGGAAAATACATTTTGTCACTTAAAGAAAAAAGAAATATAAGGAATATGTTGCTTTTAGTGATATTTTCTTACGTTGATTTTATTTTTTTTTGTGGAGTAATTTCGCAAGACTGTTTTGCTGGTGCTTCCCGGCCTCAGCCACCAGCTACTCCCCCTGATCCAGGTTCCAGTGTAAGTTGGGGAATGACCTATTAGAGAGCGGTGTAGGGGAAAGGGACCTGGTGGTCCTGGGGACAGCAGGGTGACCATGAGCCAGCACTGGGCCCTTGTGGCCAGGAAGGCCAATGGTACCTGGGGTGGGTTAGAAGGGGGTGGTCAGTAGGTCAGAGAGGTTCTCCTGCCCCTCTGCTCTGCCCTGGGGAGACCACACCTGGAATATTGTGTGCAGTTGTGGCCCCTCAGTTCCAGAAGGACAGGGAACTGCTGGAGAGAGTCCAGCGCAGCCACCAAGATGCTGAAGGGAGTGGAGCATCTCCCGTGTGAGGAAAGGCTGAGGGAGCTGGGGCTCTGGAGCTGGAGAAGAGGAGACTGAGGGGTGACCTCATTCATGGTTACAGATATAGAAAGGGTGAGTGTCAGGAGGATGGAGCCAGGCTCTTCTCAGTGACAACCAATGACAGGACAAGGGGCAATGGGTTCAAACTGGAACACAAGAGGTTCCACTTAAATTTGAGAAGAAACTTCTTCCTGGTGAGGGTGGCAGAGCCTGGCCCAGGCTGCCCAGGGAGGTTGTGGAGTCTCCTTCTCTGCAGACATTCAAACCCGCCTGGACCCCTTCCTGTGGAACCTCAGCTGGGTGTTCCTGCTCCGTGGGGGGATTGCACTGGATGAGCTTTCCAGGTCCCTTCAACCCCTGACATTCTGGGATTTTGTGATCCGGGTTCCTCTGCCCCTTGAAAAGTCTCGGAATGTGTCAAGGAAACGTTGATTTCCGGTTGACCTGACATGGAATTTTAATCTTGGTAAACCTGCTGCTACCTGCTACCTGCTATTGAACTACTGTTTTTTGCATTGGGTCATGAATTCTTCAGTGTATTTTTATTTATTCTGAGGTTGAAGAGAGCAGCAAAGCTGCATGTTTATTGCAAGAGAGCTTCACCTTTGTGCAGATTGTTGTCAGTATTTGTCTTGCTTTACCTTTCTTGGGAAAAGGGGAGTCACAAAAAGGGCAGAACCACCTCCTTTCATAGATGAAACATGCTGTTAATTTTTTTGCAGCCCTGGATCTGGAAGTCATGTTGGTTTTAATTCCTGTCCTGTAAGAGATAAATCATACATCTTGTCCTTTGTGCTTAAGACCTTGAGGCTTCAATGTTAGGTGGGTTATTTTGTTATAGAGAAGCATTATCTGCAGCCCGAAGTCATCTCACTTCTTGTGGTTATTGAACAAGTGTTGTAATTGTCGCCAGTGATGTCAATGTGCAAACAAGAAGGCAAATTAAAATGCTAATATTTATTTTAACTTAATGATGTTAAGTGAAATTGGAGTGTGCTTGTTACTCTATTTATATGCTATAATAATATAAAACTCATGCTGGTTTTATATGCCATTTATTACCTGGCGATCTCTGTGCGGTGCAGCTCCACAACGCGGTGGCGGAGATGGAGAAGGAGAAGTTCACGATTCGGAAGAAGCACACGGAGGACATGCAGGAGCTGCTCGAGGACACCAACGCGCGGCTCAGCAAGATGGAGGAGGATTACTTGGAACAGATCAAGTCAACCGTGAGTTTTTGTTGTAAATACAACCACAAAAGCAAGTGTCTCTTGCAGTGTTCAAATTTCATGTGTAAAATGAACCTAAATGTTGTTGAGCGGAGGAATATTTCTAATGGTGCGATGTAGTCATTTTGTCTTGGGAGAGAACAAGAGTCCTGCAGCCGGTCCTACCAAAGGTTCTTCCCCCTGGGGAAAATCCATGGAAATACAGCCCTTCAGTGAATATTACCCAGATACATGTGTGTGTTGAAGGAATATTTTTATCATTTCTCACTGATTTTGATTCAAATTAACGAAACTTTTGTCTCTGTGGTTTTGCAGACTATAAAAAAGGGTTTCTATACCACATCTATTTTCATGGATACATGTGGCTTCTTACCCGCCCCCTCTTTGAATGATCAAATACTTCTGTTAGATTAAAAATCTAATAAAAAGGATAGTTAAAATAATTGCTGTATTACTCTAATTGATTTCATTGCTTTCCTAGAATAATTAAAAACATGTAAGCAAGTGTAATCTGGATTTTGTGCCTGCTATATAACTAATATAAAAAGCAAAAAAAACCCCAAGAAAGCATCCCATACTTTTTATCAGGGTGAGGCATGAAGAAAATTAAATCAGTGAAAAGACAATGTCAAACAAAATTTATTCCTTTATTAATGAATGTTGAATTTAAACATTGGCATTCAGATCATGTCATAGGTAACAGTAAATACAGAGAAAAATGGACACAGTCTGTCAGCAGGATTGAATTTAAGAACCATCAAAAGTAGACAGATCTTGCTGAGCAGCTTCTGATTTAATAATTAAACAAGGTAGAGTTCAAGGCAGGGCTTAAGATGAAAGACCAGACTGTCACTGGAAATTAGCTTTCTTTTTTCCTCGCTCTTTCTTTCTCTCTCTTGATTTCTTTTTTCTGGTTGGTGTTTCAGAGTTCCCTTGTTCAGAGTTTCTCGTTGCCAGGGATGCCATTGCTGTCAGCAAGTGAAATGGGCTGAGCCGTTTCACTGCTACGGCAGAGCGGAGAGGGCGGGTTCTGTGCGTTGGGCCAGTATCAGCTCAGAGGGGCAGAATTATGACATTTGGCGATATGTTAAGTACAAATTTCCTTTTTTGAGGTTCCTGCATTGCTCCAGGCTTATTTAACAATTCTCCGACACTTGGGGCGCTGACTTGAGATGGCAGATGTTTGATTTTAATTTTACTTTAACAGAGAGTGAAAACAGTGTTCCGCTTCCCTCACCTTCAGGCCTGTGTTAATATGAAAATACCTCTGACCTGTTCATCCTGGAAGAGCAGCTGTGCCTTATTTCTTGACTCCAGCCTCCTGAGTTGTTCTTCTCTCATTTCTGTGCATATTAACATAAATTTAGGGAGGAAAGGGATGTGGCACAGTAGTCTCTTGCTACCTGGCTGTTGGAGGCCTGGATCCAGTGCAGTGCCTCAGGGGTCAGTGCTGGGGCTGTATTATTCAATATATTCATCAATGATTTGGATGAGGGGATAGAGTGACTGTCAGCAAGTTTGCTGATGACACCAAGCTGGGAGGAGTGGCTGACACTGGAAGCTGTGCTGCCATCAGAGACCTGGACAGGCTGGAGAGCTGGGCGGGGAAAAATGTAATGAAATAGAACAAGGGCAAGTGTAGAGTCTGGAATCTGGGCAGGAACAACCCCAGGTTCCAGTGTAAGTTGGGGAATGAGCTATTAGAGAGCAGTGTAGGGGAAAGGGACCTGGGTGTCCTGGGGACAGCAGGGTGACCATGAGCCAGCGCTGGGCCCTTGTGGCCAGGAAGGCCAATGGTACCTGGTGTGGGTTAGAAGGGGGTGGTCAGTAGGTCAGAGAGGTTCTCCTGCCCCTCTGCTCTGCCCTGGGGAGACCACACCTGGAATGTTGTGTCCAGTTGTGGCCCCTCAGTTCCAGGAGGACAAGGAAATTTGATATGTATATGTATTTATGTCTATAAACATAGGATGTGATAAAAGTGCTCAGACGAATATTTGAGCATGAAATAGCTCCAGATTTAACTGGGTGCTATATAGTTTAATATGTTTTCTAGCTGACTTTTATAGCTGCTCATCACTATAATGAGCAGTATAATCTTTTTGTATATGTAATTTTTTCCTCAGATGCTTTCCTAAATGTAGGCTGTACATATTGCTAGTGATAGCACACTTTTTGATTAATGAAAGGTCTAAAAATGCCCTATATGTATACTCATCCATTACAGTTTTCCATAGAAACATCTGTTGTCTCTCCCGTTTTAAAAGATTTGTAGTTTAGGAATCAGTTGCACACGCTGTTTTGCTTAGGGGAGAACACGTGTTGCTTTAGGAGGGGAATAGACATCCATATTTTCAAGATTTATTTATTTTTATGTACAACATAGAATTCACTGTCATGATTGATGACAGCTTTGCTATTGTAGCTCTTGTGTCTCTGGACCACCAAAGAACCTTGTTGCTCCAGGCTACTGAATAACAACAGGGGGATACCCTCGTTTCTTCTGGTGTTTTCTCAACAATGACCTATTCTTTCAGAACCAGACGGTGAAGAAACTGGAGGCTCGTGTCCAGCAGTTGACAGTTGAGGCTGAAAATAGTAATTTACAGCGTCAAAAGTTATCTCAGGAAAAGACGGATGCAGAGCAACGTTACCAGGCGGTTTGCTCTGAACTTCAGGAAGTGAAAGCAAGGTAATTAAATAGAACTTGCTGTTTTTCATGTTGAACAATATGGAATTACCTGAAGCGAGTAGTTTTTATTTCAAGAGCTCAGTGATGGTAATTGGCAGTAGAAAATTGTCATTAAAACGTATTAATTGATGTAGAACTCATTTTGGAGCTGACCCAAGTGACCATCGTAAGAAGTCCGTTATCTTTCTTTTATTCAGAAGCATTTCATTCCGTTACCATGGGCACATGGTACAGGTGGACTTGCAGACTCTGTAGAATTGATACCGAGCAGGTAAAATACCAAAATATGAAAGTGATTTCCATATTCTGTTTGCTTGCTGCTTGTAGGCTCTGCTCCCTTCAGAAAGACAAGGACCATATTGTAAAGGAGTACGAGGAGACCATTCAACAACTACAAAGTAAATACGAAGTTGATATCAGTTTTGCAAAGCAGGAACATGCTCTGTCTGCAGCTAAGGTATGCTTCCATGTAGAATAACCAAAAGTGATGTGTCCAGCCTTGTCAACTCATACAATGTTCTTTTTTCAGTTTGATAATTTTTTTCCAGGCACCTTTGAGACATAAATTTAATCCTTTTTGTGTTAAATCCCTACAGGCATCCGATGCGATTGAAGAATTACAGCACAGTGTGTCTCTGTTAAAACAACAGTTGCAAGATTCAGACCATCAGAGGCAGCAACAGCTGAGGGTGAGCCCTGAATTTCTTACTCAAGAGTGACCAGCCCTTCTTACTTTTTCCACTGATTTGAGTGTTTAGATAGCCGTATTAAATGTACTTATATATAACGTGCATCTTTGTATTGTATTCATACAAATATATAAAACGTCACCTTATGCTTAAAGGTTGACTTAAAAACTTTAAAATAGTTTTTCTTGCTGTTGAACAGTTCAGTTCAATATTCTGTCTTCCTATAGGCATTTAAATTAATCCTTCTATCTCAGGGTAATGAGTTCCACATCTGTGTCATGTATCAATCCTGTTGGAGTCTTGGCATCTACTCTTCCTCCCATGTCTTTCATTTCCCAGTTGATGTAGGACAGAACGGCATTTTAATAGCTCAGGAGAACAAGTTGCTGTTTCTCTTTAGAAAACACGAATCATGACTTCAGAGATTGTTTTGTTATGGGTGGATATTTTTGCTGTCGGTTGAATTTTTGGTGTATGTCAGAGAATTTTTCAATGATGATATAAGGTGGACTTTTAATTTTGATGGACAGTTTTATAAAATGGAAAATGTGCTGCTTTGAAATGAAAGAAAAATGTGATTTGTTTCTTTAGAATACGTATCCCTTTGCAGGATCAAGAACACAAGCTTCAACAGAACAAACTTCACTTGGAGCGTGCGTATGAAAAACAGGTAATATTTTCAGGAAAATAGACCATCTTTGCACATTTCCACTTTTGTTGTAGACAGAAGCTAAAGGTTTAAATTCTGAAATTCCCAAAGAAGTACATTTTGGAATCTAAGCATTTCACGTGGGTTGGAAAAATAATTGGACCAATTCAAGGAGGATCTTAAGCCCAGAGATGTTGGCTCTCATTCTTGGAACCTCATTCTGGAACTGAGGGGCCACAACTGGACACAATATTCCAGGTGTGGTCTCCCCAGGGCAGAGTAGAGGGGCAGGAGAACCTCTCTGACCTACTGACCACCCCCTTCTAACCCACCCCAGGTACCATTGGCTTCCTGGCCACAAGGGCCCAGTGCTGGCTCATGGTCATCCTGCTGTCCCCAGGACCCCCAGCTCCCTTTCCCCTACACTGCTCTCTAATAGCTCATTCCCCAACTTACACTGGAACCTGGGGCTGTTCCTGCCCAGATTCCAGACTCTACACTTGCCCTTGTTCTATTTCATTACATTTTTCCCCGCCCAGCTCTCCAGCCTGTCCAGGTCTCTGGATGGCAGCACAGCTTCCAGTGTCAGCCACTCCTCCCAGCTTGGTGTCACCAGCAAACTTGCTGACGGTCACTCTATTCCCTCATCCAAGTCATTGATGAATATATTGAATAATACCGGCCCCAGTACTGACCCCTGAGGCACTGCACTGGATCCAGGCCTCAACTGGACCCTGCCCCATTGACCACGACTCTCTTGTCAACATGCATTGTTTTTACATCAGCAGCTTAAATTAAAGAACGTGTGTTTCATCAAAACCACTTCATCTTAAAGCACTTTGTAAATACTGTCTGTTCTTTTAGACTTTAAACATCAATAGGCTTTAAATTAAACTTCAATTTTAGCGATGTTATGTGTTCAGCTCATGCAGTGTTTAGTAAGAGGATGTGTTCGATGGCTATTTAATTGAAAGGATGTGTTATTCAAACACGTCATTTCCAAATGTGGCAAATTTATAACATAAAATAATGGGTTGTGATCATAGCTACTTGTCACTTGGTAATTGCGTTTGCAGCGTCAATCGTAGTGAGTTTTTGGTTTGAGTTGGTGCCTTCTGCTGCATTGCATTCAAACCCCTTCTCATTCCAAGATATGTTTTGGTCTAATCCTAGCCTACATTTGTCTTTTTAGACAAGTCATAGTTTCTGCTAATGTTGGCCTCAATAGAAGTATAGGATTGGAATAACATTGCAGGTCAAAATAGAAATGTATTAGCATAACTTCTAGCTGCTGAAATATAGTGGCCAGTGGTTTATTGTAATACATCACTTCCTCTGCAGACAAATAGGGATTAAGTGTGGCTGGTAATATTTCCGAACGCCATCAATCGCTATTAAACTTAGTGATTCTGGACAAAAGGTGGATGTATCTGTGTGACCTGTCTGTGCTGGCGCTGGCCTGTGTGGATCCTGAGCGAGGTTTGAGGGGCGTTTGGGGGGATCCTCCTTTAGTTCAGCGTCTGCGCACGTCGGGAGTCAGCGCGGATATTGAGGTTGTAACCTGGTGTCAGGAAACGAGAAAGTAGCCCCTTTATTTTTAATAGGTAACTTACAGCAGTTCGCCTGGTCATAAATTTTGATGTAACTGTGTTTTCAAAATAATCTGAGATAGGAGGAGAAAAAGAATACATGTGAACAATCTGTGGATATAAATCCATAAAATAGTGTAGATTGAGCCATAAAGTACTAAACCAAGCTTGCTTTCAAGTAAAGGAATCATGAAGTCTCTGGTGCAATCTGTTCACTTAAGAACCTACCCATTATCTAATAATCTCTATTAGCCTACAGTGGCTATTGCCTGCTAGGATATTTAAACATCAAACAAAGAATAGGTAGTAACCCTAAATGTCACTGTTTGATTAAATGTGCTTATCTGCTGAATCAGGAACCGGTTGGGCTAAATGGTTTTACAAGCAAAGGAAACACCTGCTTTTTATAAATAATCGACCGCTTGTTTTCCAAACATTCAACTAAGCGTAGGAACAGTGACAGATTATTCCTGAGAGCCATTCCCGAACCAGCTGTTCAATAGATATCATTTTACTGGGTTGGGCAATACCTTTGGTAGGAGCCCTTTGGTTTGGAGGCTCTTTCAAAGCAGCCAGGTGTTCAGACTTCCATGGAAAAAACACCTACATGGACCTGCTTACATAGAGAATCTCTAAATTTGGCTTTTAATTGGATTGTACTCTTATGCTTCTGGCTATACACTTATTAAAAGATGTTTTTCTTTATTATAGTGACTTAAGAGTATGTAATATTGGAAATTATTGTAGGTGGATAAAGGATTTTCCGTGCTTACCATCTGATAAGGAAAACCATGGTTAGTAGGTGATGTTGCCACAGCGTGACCCCATTTTGGAGGTGTCTGTGTTCTGGGTTCGCAAGTGCCACAACCCCCCCATTTCCAAATGGGGTTTCTAGTACCTCGATGCAAAATGGAAAAACAAAGAGTTTTCTATAATGATTCAAACACTGGTTTGATTTCACTGGCTCAGGAATTCATCAGTACCAAACCACTTTTCCTCAAAGTTTTACTTTCCTATGAATACCCTCAGCTAGTTAATATTTGAGTATGTATTATCCTAAAGGAATGTTATTTCCTGTCTTTCTGTATTTTTAGTGCTGCAAGAATTGATAACAAGTAGTTCATTTGTAGTATTCACAAACTGCTAAGTGGAGAATACACCATAGAGAATCCATGTCATTATTTTAGGCAGATTTCCAGACGCTTTCCTGGATTTATCTAAAGAAAATTTAGTTGCTTTTTATGTAATTACTATTTCTTTCTTCTAGAGAATAATATTCCTTTTGAGAAGAAAAATAGCTCTGTTGGCTCTGTTCTCATGCTTCAAATCTATTAAGCCTTATTCTTACATTTTAGGTAATTTTAGAAACATATAGATGGTTACCTATGTCACTGCAAAAGAAATAGTTTTCATAATTTAAAATAACATTTGTTTTTAATGAGACTTTCTTATAGCTAAAATATGGTCTTTTTTCCTTCCAATGGTAGATTCAAGGCATCCGGAATGATCTTGATAAAGAAAGAGGGGATGCTCAAAAGAAAGTTCGCAAACTGGAAGAGACTTTGAAGTAAGTGAACAGGGGATAATTGTTGCACCATCCCTATTTATTTAGTCAGATTTCTTAAATAAACTTGTGCTTTGGCTTATCTAACTGCCTGCCTATAGTTTGTCTGGGTTATCTTCCCGTTGTAAATCTTTAGGGGTCTAGTCAGCCCTACAGATTAAAAACGTAAAGCAAGAACCAAACCTTATTTTTCAGGTGTAGGTGAGGCTTGGAGAAAAGCTCTACAGCAAGCAGAAGGTACCTCTCAATAACTAATTCAGAACGGGTTTTATTGCTCACCCTGTACATTAAAAAACTAACCAGGGTGCAACAAGTTTGGTGTTTTCTGCACAGGGAGCGGTTCCCATCCAGCAGATCCACATGCGACAAGATCGACTCTTGTTACGCTGCTCCCATTTTTGATTATGTAAAATATTATTTCCATGTGTTTATCCAGTTTAAATTCAAAGTTAGGGACATAATTTCTACGGAAAACAGATTGTACTGAAGCAAACCAGGAGTTATTTGCTGAAACTACTCGGTTAAATGTTGTAGTGTATCTTCTATAGGCTGATGGGGCGTTGCGAATGTACTCATATTCAATAAAAGTCACAGAGCTGAAGTCTGTATTGCTTTATTTCCATAATATCTTAGGTATTTGGCATAGAGACTATCTTAAATCACTACAGACATTAATAAAAACCTCTAGCTTTTAATCTTTACATTCTTTACACTGACTGTTATTTATAATTTTAGGGAGATTGTATTCTTATCAACTAAACGGAATCTTTTAGTATTTTAACATCTGATTCATTGATAGTGTAGTTGCATTAATTATCTTCCACAGCTTTCAAATAACATCAGTCTGCACTTATGTTAATAAAATAAGTCTGAGCAGCCAGTGGACTGTCAACTCAGAGTTTATTCCCCATATCTTGGTGCAGAACAGATTGGAGATGCTCCAGTTTGGGCAATGGGTGAATGTACTGCGGGTTTGGGACTTGGTTTATGGTGAACAGTGCTGTGCTGAGGAGCTCCTCATTTATTTCACATATTCCCTCGCTGTAATTAAGCTTAGGTTGTGGGTTTGGGTTAG
The DNA here is from genome assembly GCF_037038585.1 of Patagioenas fasciata. Lineage (NCBI taxonomy): Eukaryota > Metazoa > Chordata > Aves > Columbiformes > Columbidae > Patagioenas > Patagioenas fasciata. Next base: position 2,839,522 of record NC_092537.1, on the reverse strand, counting down.
AGGAAGGGTTTGATAGGCTGGACTTTGAAGAACCCGGTTTAGTGGTACATCTTGCAGGGTTGAAGATGATGGGGACACAGGCCAGTCCCACAGCACCAACGCTTCTGGACAAAAATCACCGTTTTTACATATATATGATTATATACAATATGTATGTAAGTAATACAAACCAAGCAGTAATACTTCTGTGTCACAAATGGGTGACTTCCTCATGGCCTTATTTTTCATCGCTGCAAAAATTAGTCTTTTGCCATTCATATGAATTCCCAAAACGTAACATCTTGTGTGAAAACGCTTTATTTTGCCGTATTTCTTTGACTTTGCGGAGTCAAATGAATTACAAGCTAAGGCAGGCACAGCAAACCTTTAGAAAACAACCTTCTGTTCCTTGAGAGGGGTGAGAATCTAGTTCACCATCTTCAATAGACGCGATGCCTTGTGGAATTGCGGCTCGGAACACAGGAGGCGCATCAGCAGTTTCTCATAAACCCCTTTGATCTGAATGCGCTCTGATTCGGAAATGGCCACAGGATTATATCTTGAGTAGTTGCTAGTCAGCTGCCAACACGCAGAAAGGGAAGCAGCAGGCGTTTTACTGACTTATTATTATTATTATTATCATCATCATTACTAATATTATTGCAGCAGTGTGACAGCAAACAGTGCTATTGCAGTTCGCACCATCTCCACGTAGCTGCGTAATAAAAGTGGTTTGAGACATTGCGTGGAAGGGTAAAATCCCCATTTCTAAAAGTGTCTTTCACTTCAAATAAATAGCATCACCAGAATTTTAATACTGCGTAGTTTGTGGAAGGTTTTTATTCTTCTTCTGAAGTTTATGGTAGAAATATCCGTCAAAACCAAATCTTTTGCAAAAGAATTGCTCTAATACTCGTGACTATTGGTGGTGACTTTTAGATATAAGTTTTGTATTTAGTTTAGCAACACATGTCATAGGCACTGCCAAATAGCAAAAGGGACTATAGGAAGGATTTTTCTAGAATGTCATTTAATCTGCATTTGTATAATAACAAAGTATTCTTTAAAAGCCTCTGTGTAATTACTAGAGGGGAAAGGTTGTTCCTCTAATCCCTTTAGTTTGGTCACATAAAATATGTCATGAGAGGGGGTTGCAAATAAGGCTAAATCTCTGCGGTTCTTATCTCTCTTATTTTATGTGGAGGAATGGGAAATAAAGAGGTGTAGTTACATTAGAATTTGTCACACTACAGATTGAGCTCAATACAACAGAAAAAAATTAAGAAAAAAGTCTGTATCCATTTGTTGCTGAAGAAATTACATGGAAGAGAAGGAAAAGGTCTCGCTGACTTTATACAACACTGTTATCCGGAATAGCTCTCAGCATAATCTGTTCCCTTGCTCTGTGAAATTTGGATGCCTATTTATTAAAGCATTCTTTTTTGTGTTTTTTGAGGTGTTTGTCCATCCTGAGATGGAGTTTTCGGACTAAATTATGGACATAAATGAGAGCTGAGGCTGTTACCATCTGTCACCTGCTGGAGGTGCAGAACATCTGGCTGCTGCTGGATTTTTGGGATGATGGTTATGATGGTTCTCACGTACCGGAAGTAATGATGGGATTTGGTTTAATGCTTTTTGGTTTGCGTGTCTCATATACAAAACAATACTTAACTGAAATAAGCCTTTCCTGAGTTCTTAATCTTCTATTCTGTAATGTGATTGAAGGAAACGTTTTTTCCCAAGTCGCATTGGGAGAAACGAGGTGTTACCCGCGCAGGTGCAGGTGTTGTGACCGCAGGTTGAAGCGTCCAGGAGCGTGCACTGGCTGCAGTTTAATGCTTAGGGACGTTCTCCCTCTCAATCTTTGCCTTGTTTTTTAAAATCTGCCCCCAGAGCCAAATCTCAGCACTTTGCAAGTGGTTGATGATACAGAGCAAATGCTTAGCAGCTGGTTTATTGAAAGTCACTTAATAAAATTGTTTATTTACATAAGAAACCAGCAACACCTCCTTTCTCCAGCGCTTTGCTCCCCCTCCTCTGAACTTGTTTCCAACTCTCTGGGAAGAAAGAGGGGCTGAGCTCGCCAGGAAGCAGCAGAGCGGCTCCGCTCTACGAGCGCATTGGGATCCTTACAGCCATTTCTGAAGTGCGCACGTACGGTTGTCACAGTGTTTTGTGACTGGGGTTAGATGGCAGACCAACGTTTTCAAAGCCTTTTCAAGCAAAGGCATAGTGGTGCATGCAGATGTTCGGTAAAATACAGAAATAAAAGTAATTTACGTTTCGTCCTATAGAGCATATGTGCACGTATTTTCTCTGGGAATCCTTGGCGTGAGAATCAGGGAATCAGTTGATTTCTCTTTGTGGATGGTGCCATGGAATTCCCTCGCTGTAGAATTAAAAAGGCTCTTCAGTATTCCCAATATGATGGTTGTGTCAGTTCTTCATTCCTCCGTAGGCTGATGCCAGACTCCTATCCAGAGTCTTGGTCAAGTATAGTTAATTGATACCAATATATCTTTCAAATTTCTGCTTCTGTGTGTAGTACAGTTATTACTACTACAGGCTTTGTCTCAAAGTATCTGGTAAAAATGCATTTGCATTTACTAAAACAAGTGGGCAAAATGCTGTTTTGGGAAGGAAATAACTTTTTTTTTTTTGGTACCAGTTACTCTTCTTGAAACCTTAGTGAATTCTTTAGTCAAAGGGCTTCTGCTTGTCATCTCCTCATGTGCTTTGCCAGTCACAGAATCCCAGAATGTCAGGGGTTGAAGGGACCTGGAAAGCTCATCCAGTGCAATCCCCCCATGGAGCAGGAACACCCAGCTGAGGTTCCACAGGAAGGGGTCCAGGCGGGTTTGAATGTCTGCAGAGAAGGAGACTCCACAACCTCCCTGGGCAGCCTGGGCCAGGCTCTGCCACCCTCATCATGAAGAAGTTTCTTCTCAAATTTCAGTGGAACCTCTTGTGTTCCAGTTTGAACCCATTACCCCTTGTCCTATCATTGGTTGTCACCGAGAAGAACCTGGCTCCATCCTCCTGACACTCACCCTTTAGATATCTGTAACCATGAATGAGGTCACCCCTCAGTCTCCTCTTCTCCAGCTCCAGAGCCCCAGCTCCCTCAGCCTTTCCTCACACGGGAGATGCTCCACTCCCTTCAGCATCTTTGTTGCCCTGATACGCCTTGAGATGGCACCAAGGAGAAGCCGTTCCATCAGGTTCCCAGGGATGGAGGTGAGGCTGACCGGTCTAGAGTTACCCGAGTCCTCCTTCTGAGTCATTTGTTCCCTACCTGACATGGTCAGAAGAGACACAGAGCTTGTCCTGAGGTTTTAAACTCTGTACTAATGCTTGTAGAGCCTTAGGAGAACAGGTTTTACATCAGACTTACTCAAAAGGTAGATGGCAGAAGGATATGCAGTAAATAGCAGTGAATATAGTTTCTTTTTAGTTTGCAGGTTACAGTTGCATAATTTTGAGTTTACTATTAGGTTGGATCCCAACATTTTAAAGAAGTTACATTTGGACTTTCAACACATACAGAAATTATTTTTAAACCCCTGTGACTTGCGGTGGTTTTTGAGAATTTAATTATATCAAACCCTTTCAGAACTTTCTTTTGAAACAGCTGCTTCTTCAGGATACTGTAGGATGGATTGTGTTGGATGGACTGCCCGTGGTGGTCGATGTCGTAGATATCATTGCATGCAGGAGAACACAACCACATGATAATCATCAATACAGCGGTAGATAAATAAATGGAGTGATAGCATCAACCACAAGTTGATTTTTTGTTCCTTTCTTGCTCCTCTAAGTTGAATCCAGATTGTGAGTAATTACTTGTTGTTGTTAATATTTTTAGGATAATTGCCTAAGTGTAGCTCTTTTCCTATAGTTAATTCCATTTTTCCTTGAAAATGAAGTATTTGTGTGTGGAGGAATTCTTGTAGGAATGGAAAAACTATTACTATTTAAAGCCGGAAATAATTAAAGAAATATGAGGAGCCATTGTCTTTAATTCCAAATGTTGCAATAAAGAACATTGTTAGGAGTTTATACTCGTGCTCATTGTGTTCATCATTCTCTTTTATTAAAACGTTTGGTGTTGTCTTGTTACAACAGTTGCAATACACAAAAAAGCAAACTGATTTAAACCCGGTGGTCACGTTAAGTGGCTGAAGAGTTTGGCTATAATTTTCCTTTTTTCAAACGGAGCTGTGTGGTTTTTGGTGGTGGGGTTTTTTCGGTCTCTAAAATGAGTGGAAAAGCAGCCAGCTGTTCTCCACTTGGTGCTCGGGCTGAGCATCTGAAACCTTTTAGAGCAAAAGCAGTCAAAGTTTCCAGCATATTGTAAACATTCCTGCAGCCCTGGCGAACATGCTGACATAACCCTCGCTCTAGGAGGCACCATGTAAAGTATGAACAGCGGACAGAAAAATGCGGTAGCTTTAGTTAATAGTCTCACTTAAAGGAAAGAAATAAAGTGTTCTATTAACTATTTACAGCCTTTCATTTTCTTTCACCAGTTTCTCTGGAGGCCTACTGGCGATAATGAAATATGGATTTAAAGGGGAGCTTCAGTTGTACGAAAGAAAGTAACAGTTGATTTTAAATCCTTGTCAATGGGAACATTATGTCCCTGAAGATGGTTATAGAGATATCACATGACATCTTTTTAATAATAGCAACGAATAAGATGAGATAGAACTGTATGAAATGAGGAGCGTTGCCTTGCGTGATGAAGAGCGTTGGTGCATCATGCTCTAACACTTAGCCATAAAAATAGTTACCTTAAATATATAGAATGACAGAACAAATACTGTAGCCTTGTACCTCATTATATAGACGAGTGATATGGTTTGGTTTTGGATTCTTTACGTACTCAAAACTGGTGTTTGCTGGTGTAGCCGTGGTTGTCCGAGGTGGAAGAGAAGCAGGATTGGTGGGAAAGTATTTATTGTATTAAGGGCTTTTTGACCCAGGGTTTTTTTATCAGCACCTCTTTGAAATAATAAACCTGGCGTGCTTCAAGCTAAGGCAATTAGTTTGATGTTTCATGTAGAATTCTGTATTGGAAAAGATGGAGAGAGTCTTAATACTGTTGTTTCATCTTGGTTGTCTTTGATTTGCCACCCAGCGTTGGCTCTTGCGCTCCTCTCACGTCTCGGGCCGGTCGTTGTTGGTGTGAAGTGATTCCCCTGGCCTGGCTCCCCTCTGCTCCGCCGTCTCTCCCATGCTTTGTCCTTCAGATGGTTTATTTTACCCGCCCTCCAGCTTTCTGTGCCGCAGCCCCGCTCTCTGATCCCTGTCTCTTCCTTCTTCGCACCTCTACTCCGGGTATCTCATGAATCTGTTGACTGTGCTGCCAACTTGCTGGTCCAGCTTTTAATTACAGCCTTGTCTCCTTTTATCTGAGCCATTGTCTGCCCCGGTCTCTCCTTCTCCCCTCCATGTTCTCCGCGTTGAGGTTGAGCTGTCGTCTCCACCTGTAAAAACCAGGACTATTAATCTCTGTTCTAATCCTCCTCTCTTGATAACCGCGTCTCTCCATGTATGTGCTGTATCTAAATCTTGTAGGCGGTTTCTGCCATGTCAAGTGAAATTATAACATTTTCCTTTCCAGCGGTTCAACTCGCATCTCATTCATCATTTTGCAGTTGCTGTTTTTATTCTGTTTGCACAGCACCTAGCACAACAGTTCCCTGTCATTATTATAATGAGAAATAGTTATAATTATTATTAATGTGTTTAACCAGTGTCTAGTTAGTTTGTGAGCCATTAATTTTGAATGCAATGCATTATTCTTGTTTCACAGAAGTGTGATGCTACACATGTGGGATATTATTTACTCTAAATTCATTAACAGCTCTAAGTAGTGGTTTAGTTTGTTAATGTTATCTCATGATTTATTTAAAACATAAGTATGTAGTTTAAAATAATACAGTACAATTACTGTAAATATCGTTCATTGTTATAGCTTTCTTGAAGGAATGCAGACCAGCTTTTTGCTGTTAACATCTCAAATTATGCAAACTGTAAACAATTTATAAGTGGATTTGTTCTTTTTCTCATGAAGACAAGCTCATCTTATACTGAAAAATCAGGGAATGAAAGATAGAATTGTTCTCTACTTTATATTTTTGGCTTTGTGTCTTTGAAATCATGAAACAAGTTAGAATGCTTTCTAACAACTTCGAAATATTAAAGTGCCCAGGGACGGGATAGGGATGATGTTTTGAAGGCAATAAATATTTCAGCTTCACATTTCAGTCTTTCTTCTCCGTTCCTTTGATCTGGCTTTGGTTTAGTTATCATTCCGCTTGAATGACTTCACACTGTCTTTCTTCCTCTCCGCACCAAAAAGAAGTGTTCTGCACATATTCCATATGTTGTAGGAGAGGCCCCGTTGTTCCTCGTTTGCTGGGAGTCGCTGCCTTGCACCGGGACCCCCCAACCGCAGCCGAGGTGGGCGCGTTGGGACCCCATGTGTGCTGTACACAGCAAGCCCTTACTTCACATCGGTTCAAAACAGCGGAGCAGAGACAGTAACATCATTTTGTGTGTATTGCAGAGAGTTGGGATTACTACCGAAGCTTTATTCTGTAACAATAAACAAACCCAGCAACTCATTCTTTCTACAAATTCATGGTACTTTAGACCTTAATACATTTTTAATGTAGTTGAAATACCCTGTGTCCTAGAAACTAAATGTAAGGGGCTGTTGTGTGGAGTGGTTTTTTAATGGTTATCGCACCCAGCTAAAAAGCGGTGTCGTGGATCTCGCTTTTGCTGTAAATGGATGAACCGCTGCATTCGTGCGGGGTCACCTCGGCGTGAGAGTCAGGAGCAGGATCGTGGGGTCACTTATTTCCATATACAACATCGTATATATCTGTCCTTATTCTGGATGGGTACTCGTGCATCTGTAGCTCATACACAGAAGATACTAAGGGAAATTTCCTGATTTTGGTTTTTGCGTCAGCAGATCGTACTTGTTTTAATGACAGTTATGTTTTTAGCTACTCAGCACACTGTGTATTATGTTGTCTAGTGAGGTGTATTCTCCTTTGGGAACGTGTTCATATAGGTATTTTTAATATCTAAATGGACTATATAATTGGTGATAACTGATTTTGTTTTAACACAGATTAGTAAAAGAGTCACTTTTAAATTTTGTTTGTCAACAAGTGAAAAGGAAAGCTGTTCAGAAACACGCGTGCGGGGTTCAGCTGCCTCCCAGCAAGCGAATAGTTTGCTTTTTGGTGGGTCGTGAAGTAGTTTTCCCTCAGAAATATTAATATTTGGGGAGGAGAGGCAGGAACAGGCAAAATGCAGCAATCTATGTACGCGAGGTCAGTGCGTATGTGTAAGGTGGGTGACCGGGGTGATGAGCCCGGCGTCCCCAGCAGATCTCAGCATCTCCAGCGGGACCGCCGGCTCAGCCATGGCTCGGCTCCCCTGTGCCTTACAGAGCAACGTTCATTTTCATCTACAGGCATGAACCCAGAGCCATACCAACCTGTGGCGGGCAACAGATGAAGCCTCTTGTGGAGTCCAGCCTAAGGTTCAGAAACTTAGTGGCAGCAAGCATCCTTACCATAGAAATCCCTTTCTCCGCTCTAGTGCTCCGCTAAGCTCAGTGCCAGCAGTACTTAAAAACCTGGCAAAGAATTTGCATAGTCACAAAGTAAAGCCTGGTATAATTTCTATAGGAAAACAGCGGGATTTTCGCAGTCCAGTTATTTTTCTTGTCATTGAAAACCTCTCCAAACTACGCCCACATTTGCTAAAGGGATGCGAGACTCGCTGTCGACCTGCAGCTCGGGGAGGGACACGTTTTGTACCCGTGGATGCTCACGTGCGGTCTAAAATGGTTTAATTTCTCGAGGAGGCTGCAACAGAGTCAGGTGCATCTCCTGTTCGTGTTTGCCCTTCCTCAGCCCTTGTTTTCACACCAGGGATAACGAGAACCCCATGGGGTGACATTGTTGGTTCATACCCCGTCTGTGGGACATCTTCAGTTTATTGAGTCTCCCACGGAAATCACCTTGTGTTTCATTAACTTGCCTTGCAATGCTGTGATGTCTTTCTGTGTTTAGTTGTTACCCCTCGGAAGACATTTTACGAAGCAAGGAAAATACTTATGATGAAGCGTGAAGAGGAAGTGTGTAAGATGTTTATAATTTCCATTTATCAGGACACTTTGGTGCGCTGCTTTCTAAAACTGCAATTCTGGGCTTCATAGTCAACTTTCACTGAGATAGTTTGTGCTGTCTGAGATTGCTGATTCTGTTACCTTTATACACTGAAACAAGAGGAATTTGCTGCTTTTTAAATTGGGGCCAAGGAGTAAGTTCACCCTATTTTTATATTCAAGCCAGCTCAGCTTTAGGGGATTTAAGTGATGTAATTGTATTGTATTCGGCCCCACAACTCGTCCAACTGAAAAAAAATAATCTTCAAAGTGAATATTTTAGTGTTTCATGCAAGGCACATTGCTCAGTGTCTTGGGAAAATAAAAAGGAAAGCCTTTCTTGTGTTTGTGAACCGGGGTCCATTGTTGTACGTGTTTTCTAAGCTTCTGTACAAATCTTAACGGCACAAAATGTGGGGAGAGCGGGCTCCTGCATCCTGAAAAAATGAAGTTTTTTTCCTGGTTATAATGAGATGTTGCATCTATTCATGGGATTAAGTCCTTTAAAGAAAGGAAGGTGCATAGAACCAGATTGCTTGAAGTTTTCATCGCAACATTTCCAAATAAAAATAGATTATTTGGGAAGAAGATGCATAAATTTGGAGGCTGACTCACAGCACAGGGACTGACGTCTTGTCCTTTTGCCTTCAGATTTTTTGCATTTCCATCTGACAGGGCCGAAAACGTTGTTCCATCCTCTCTTGGCACTTATCACTGGGGATACGTTTGAATGAGCTGATTGTGTTTCCAGTGTGGCTTCCCAGAATTAGATGTATTTTGTGGGGAGGGTGCCTGGAGCTGAATTAAGGATCCTTGGGAGCAGGAGTCGAGGTTTTCCCCTCGATGTTTCTTCCAAGGTGACATGGGGGATCCCGTCCTCTCCTGCAGGTGTTCAGGGCTCAAAAGACAGTTCAACCTCTCAAATATTCTTTCTTGTGAAATGCTGGTAGATTTAGTTGTGGGAGAGGGGGACAACGTTCAGTATCAAATAGCTATTAACTTAAACATTGCTCTATTCAGCAGCTCCCTACTACTGGGCTTCAGGGGTATTGTTGAACCAAACGCCTTTGTGGCTCAAACCAATGCGCATCTGACTTGTTGGGCAGTTCATCTCAGTTTTAGCTGGTTCCGTGCCGTAGGAGCTGGTTCCGTGCCGTAGGAGCTGGTTCCGTGCCGTAGGAGCTGGTTCCGTACTGTAGGAGCTGGTTCCGTACTGTAGTAGCTGATTCTGTGCCGGCCATCTCTTACGTGTCAGGTTCTTTGTTTTATATGCAAATAATTTCCATCAAAATGGAAAATTTCTCCTGAGGTCCTTCCTCTGTAAAACGAAACGTCAGCCTCAGGTCTGCTGGAATGTGTCTGCTCTTACAAACGGCCGACGGAGCCACCTTTGTCCATCGATCCCCCCGTCGTGGTCCCCTAAGCTTTCGCACCAAGTTGGGCAACTCTGCTGATCTGTGATAATGGAAACGTGTAATAGGTCATTAACAACACTGTTTGATTGTCTTCCACGTGAAGGATCATGTCAACATTTCCTAAATGTTTCGGGATTATCAGGTTTTTGGTCTGTGATGTATCAATAGGGCAGATGTGCCTGTTTTTTATGTGTGTGTGTGTATATATATATATATATATGCATCTATGTACTCATAATGCTAGACATGCATTACTTTTGATATAGTATGATGTCTTAAGAAACACAAGCCATTTTCTGTATATGTACCGACTTTAATATGTCAAATAGTATAGGCTGTTAATATGAAATATCTTTGCATAAAGATTTAACATCTGTCATTGCTTTAAAGGCTGAATAGATATTACAGCATTATGGGTTTCTAATAGATTAAGAAGGTACCATATGTCACGCATTACTCTGCTTTGCATTTTGATATGTGTCAAGCAGCGAATAATCCTGCATCTTGTCTGAGCAAAGATGGCACTGGGATAATTGTTGTGTTTGTTTTGATGGGAAAGGATGATTGTGCTAACAGGAATTCATTTCAATATTGGGGGGGCAATATACTTTTAAAGGTGAAACTAAAAAACGGGTTATGCAGCCGGGAGTAACCGATTCAGGTCAATGCAGACTTTGAAAATAGAGCTGTGAACGCCGTGTTTAGGCGTGCGAAATTCAACGAGAGCAAGCGAAAATAACTCCCGCCTCCTTCTATTCCCTTCTTCAAAGTATCGCGGAGGGAAGTTGGGCAGGAGCTGGGCCAGGAAATGGAAATGCGAATACTATTTTAGACTGATAGGGTTAAAGGCCTCTCTTTTACACCAGCACACTTGTTCTTTTATTTGATACTTGAACTCTGAACATTTTCTGTGACTTTCTAGGGAGAAGGAGGAGCAGCTGGCGCGGGTGACAGAGGTACAGAGGCTGCAGGCCCAGCAGGCAGATGCTGCCCTGGAGGAGTTTAAGCGGCAGGTGGAGCTGAACTCAGAAAAAGTCTACGCTGAAATGAAACAGCAGGTGAGGAGGTCACAATGCCAGCCTTTCCGACAGTCTGTCTCAGTAGGATAGCGGATTCTGATCTTATAATGCCAGAAACATCCTTCACTCGAGAGTGCGACATCAAAATCTTTCACAATGTAGTGTCTTTGCCGGCAAGTCAGAAAGGGACGGTGGCGGCTGTTTCATCTTTCTAACAAAGCCGGAATTGTCATTGTTATAAAGGTATCTGCGGTTATGAGACTGATTAGGGATTTTTCAGGAGTGAGAGTAGAAAGTGTTAGTTTATACACCCCCGTGGAACAACGGTTGTAATCTTCTCCTTAAATGTGTGTCTCTTCCTACTCTTTTCTCAACCACTCTGTCTTCCGTTAATGAGGTTTTGTAATCAGCAGGAGCCTAAGCAGGGGCAGAGCCGTTGTGGCTGCTGGTGGCCATGGGCAGAGGACGGAAAAATGCATTTTGCCATCCCTGAAAATTAGTAGCAGGAATTTATGTCACAATATTTTAGTCTGAAATTCCTTATGGCATATAAATTCCCCATGGAATTGCCTGTGGGACAAACAACAGTTGAACCGTTGTCCCTGGGATGGTACAAGTGCAGTGTGATGAGTGAAATAAGGAACAAGCAATAAAGAACAAGAAGAAGGGGAGAAAAGGGAGGATTTCCTCGTCTTGCTCACGTGGTCCTACAATTTTTATCACTAGTTTGGCTCTGGGATATTTTTTTGCCATCTGCTTCCCACTTTGTCAAGGTCGTGATTATTCCGTCACCTGATGCCCGTTGAAGGGCGAGTGGTACATTTGTAACTGTAAGATCTGCAGTTTTTCCAGTAGTAACTAGGAAAAAGAGAAACCATCCGTAGACGGTGTCGTGGTGCTTTGGCTCTAGCGGTGCTTTGGCTCTAGCGGTGCTTTGGCTCTAGCGGTGCTTTGGCTCTAGTGCTTCTCGGGTTTGGCAACTAATGATCAAGAGCCCTCATTGCACTTGTAAGAAATGTATGAATGTGACCTAAAGGGTAAAGCGCTAAGGTCAGTAGAGTTAAAGCATCTTTTCATATATTTTTATTCTTTCGCTTTACAGAATGTTTTCATTCTCTAAAAAAAAGAAAAAAATTAAAATACCTGTAATAAAGTAACAAGCTCTTTTGTTTTTCTGTTTTATTGGGCTGAGTAAAATCTGGCTATGACCATGCAGCTTGACTAAGTTGGGAAGCAGAAGATATCATTCCTAGAATGTTCACGAAGTCCCTTTTCTTAACAGCAGATCATAGCGGTGAGGTTCAAGAGCTACTGGAAGAATAACTTGTTCCTTCCTTCTACTTTTCCACTCTCTATCTGGCCAACAATTTCCTACTCTTACATCTCCATCTCTTGCTGCAGCGTTTCCCAATAAACCACTTTTCCCACTCCTCTTTCCTTGCTTTTGCAGGGAGAGGGTTTATTTGCTGCTTGTGTTGGGACCTCGATCTGGAAGTAATTGTTGAGTATGCACTGCAGCATAGGGCAGCATATATATAGTGTATATATAATCATATATATATAATTCCAATTTTTTTCCCTTGGGAACGTGCCTGATGTACAACTAACAGTTGTGCTTTTGATACAAAAGCCTTTGCTAATTGGGTTATGAAATCGCTTCCTTGCTGCCGTGTGCTGGAATCTGTGGGACTCATTATCCATCGGCGATGACTATCTTCAGAGAACTTCACTTCCAGCCAAATCATTCTCTTTTAAGTTATTTTGCTGATTTAATGTGAGCTTACTTTGAATGTGGCGTTTGTGCACTGACTCACACGTGATTTCACTTGGATTTCCACAGGCAATATGTTTATAAGTGGAATGTATTTGAGACTTAAATAGAACTAAATATTCGCTTAATTTTGATGGGGTGTTCGCCACTGTGAGGTGAAAAACGAGCCCGTGCTTTATAATCAAGAAGTGGCACGGTGTAGGTGGTCACTATAGCCATAAGTAGATAAATACCTGGTGTTCAGTGAATATTAATTTTCACTACACACAAATAGTATTATTATCATTCTCAGCAAGTTGTATTTGAGTCTTTGATGGTTTGCAAACAACTATAGAAGCGTCAGGACGTTTCAAGCTATGCCTTTTTAAAAAATAAAAATTAAATATTCCCTTTCTTTTCCCATGTAGATGGAAAAGGTTGAAGCAGATCTAAGCAGATCAAAATCGCTGCGGGAAAAGCAATCCAAAGAATTCTCCTGGCAATTGGAAGAGCTGAAGCAAAGATACGAGCAACAGGTCAGCGGGTTTGTTTTGGGGCGGCTTTTCATGCAGTTCTAGGTCGCTTCCCACATCTTAATCCTCTTCTTGCTTTGCCTCCCTCTTCTTTATACAAAAGCCAAAATTTATAGGTGTGCAGAGTTTGCGATGGGGGAAGAGCCTATGTAGAAAATGTTGTTGTTTCATCTTTGCAATCCTTTGTACCTCTGGCTCTTGCACATTTTTTCCCAGGCTTACAGGTGGCAACACCTATTTTTGTAATGGCCACATGAATGTGTTATCTGTTTTTGTTCTTGTCAAGAAACAGCGTTTTGTTCTTTTTTTAATCACTTTTTAACACAGGGAGTGTTCGTATGAATGCTTGTTTTGGCCCACTGGTAATGATTTTCTTCATTATAATGTGATTTCAGGTTGGGAAATATTCAGGAAACATTTGGGTGGAGATGAGAGACTTGAGTTCAGTAGCGTTGTGAAACGTAAAGGGAAAAACCCAGAAATAGCAGCAGGCAAATTATTACATGATATAGACTACACAGCTAACCCAGCCCATCAGACACTTGCACAAGGTGGTGCTTCAAGCAGGAGCTTGAAGTTCTCTCTTATCCGTGTTTTTGCAGGGATATAAGTTTCCATTTCCACCAGGAAATTCTATTCAAGAATCCAGGAGTCGTCCAGGTTGCAGAGATACTGGGGATTTTTGGTTTGGGGGCTTTGTCGACCTCATTTGCTGAAAGAACAGTAAGAATTCTCTCTCTTCTGATTGAGTATGATCTCTGGAATAAAGGCTACAAATCACAAATGTACCCACCACTATGTAACCGTAGCAATGGATCTTCAAATTATGTATTTATTTGAAAGCCATTGTGCTAATTGCTTGCCGTAAAGGTGAGGAAGTTTGAGTTGTCCATAGGTGGATGTAGTGAAGGGAGGACGGTGGGAAGCGCTGAAGTGAGTCGGGCGTCCACCTTAAGGTGGATTTTTTAATGGAATCTTATGTTCACGTCATTTCAGTGATCTGATTCGCTCACTTTTCTTCACAGTTCTCATCACTCGTAATGCATCTTTAAAGTCCAAAGTAAGCATTTATTCAAAGATTTTGTTCCCAGGTTTAGGAACATGATCTGTAGAGACCAGCACTAACCTGCAGTTCATTAGATGTCATGACAATCCTGTTCTGACCTACAAATGGTAATTTTTGTTATTTTCAGTATATGTAGCAAGACCTACTAAGCCATAGTTACAATCTTCTGCCGAATAATGTGCTGGTTTTGTGCGCTCAAAGGAAATGATAATGCCTAGTGGTGTCATAGTTTATTTGTTGTTTTCTTATATCATCATGCCTATAATTATATATTCAGAGCTTATGGAGACTGGATCAAAAAACCCCAAACCAACAACAAACCAGAACAAACCTACAAACAACAACCACAAAACCCACCAACGAATGAATGTGAAACTTGTTTTGGTGACTCTTTTTACGGCGATATTCTCTAACAGTGTTGATATTGTGGCGACCGTCGCTGAAGGCATTTTCTACTAAGAGCAGATGTTTACTGCTTCACTTTTTGTATTTAGGAAAAGCACTTTTAACTGTAGGAAAGAACAGATAGATGTGTGAAACATCAGTGAAATGCAAAGCAAGGTTTTCAGCACTAGACTGAGTCTCAGAAGAATTTTCGGAGGAATCCTGCTCATGTCCTTTTCAAAATGTATTTCTCTTCGTCCTTCATTTGAAGTGTTCTTTGAAAACTTGCAAACATGACAACTGTGTGACCCTTCCAGCAGATTGTACTGGGTTATGGTTGGAAACGTGCGTTTTGCGTTGTCACTTCTGCAGTACAAAGCTCCTCCGGCCGCACAGCGTGAGCTCCGCTCTTCCGCTCTGAACGTTTCCTTCCCGCAATTCCAGCTTCTCTGTCTCTCTGTTCCTCCCTATTTATGCTTCAGAACTTCTAAACCCTTTTTAAAGCAGGCTTTTCCTTGCCTTGTTTTACTGCATGATTCTTTGGTGGTTACTTGGGGAGGAAAAGGCTGATTTAAACTCTTTAAATGGAGCGGTAAATTAGAATTGGTGGTGTGTTTAAGCAGGGCTCCAGCAGATTTCCAGTGGGGAAATAGTCACCCAACCAAAAACCAATGACTTGAGTTACCTGGGAAATGCAGTAATTGCTTTGAGATGTTCTGCCTCAAGTGTCTGAATCAAATTGTCACGTGGAATTTATGCAGAAAGGGAAGGAAAATTGACCTTCAGATACATTTTGTGTATTGGTGAGGTAGCACTGGACACCACACCGGACAATTCAGTTACCCATAAATTTAATCAAGTTGGTAACGAAGAACCAAACGAACTGATGTGTTGTCACATTCTCCAGTGTGAGAAACATCAAGTGTAGGAACCGGAGAGCTGTGGTCGGACCTCTCTGCTCTGTGTGCTGGTTCCCTGTGCTTCGCAGGGCTCCCTGGAGTTTTGGCTTCAAAGAGATGACGGGGCTGAAAAAGAACTCTTGGTTGTGGGGCTGAAAGGTTGCTCTGCCAACACATCAGATATACTGATAGATATTGGTATTTATCTGATAATTATATCAAATAATAAATAAACTGATATATGTTTTATATTATTTTTCTTAAAAAAGAATTAGGGAAAAAAGCATACAGGACCTTGGCAGTTAATATTAGTATTTTCAAATTCATCGAATCCATTAACAAAGCAAAGAGGCTTTGGATCTCGCAGTATTTGGATCCAGCTCCATCTGATTCAGCGCCGCTTTCTTTTGAAGTATCCACTGAGAACACTCGGAGAGAGAAACCGGGGGCTTTTTTTTTTTTCCCTCCTCTCTTTAAACATACTTTAGCTCAACTTTGTTCTACTCGCAGCTGTTAGATTTGAAAGTGTATTTTGCAGAGAGCCCCGCTCCGTCGGCGCGGCAGTTCCTATCTGCTGGGAGCAGCTGCTCCCGGCACTTCAAAGCCGGTGGACACCACAGCGAAGGCCTCGGCTTTTCCTGCCTTTGAAACGGCGCCGGCATCCACGGTCGGGCTTTGTGGCACCGTCAGCACAGGAAAAAAGGTTGTTTGGTTTTTTGCACCCTCTCCCTTTTTTCTACTTCTTTTTTTTTTTTTTTTTTCCCTTTTCCTCCTCGCTTTCTAATGACATCCTCAGTTTAGCCCAAAATACCTGGGAAGCATTTCCGCCGAAATAGTTTTCCGAATGTTTGAAAGAACGTGTGGCCAAACTTTGCATAATGGGTTTTAGGCAGGCGAATGTGACAGAAAACTTAGTGAATGGGCTTTTTTTCCCATATCCGTGTTGCTTGGGGGTCCTGGGGACAGCAGGGTGATCATGAGCCAGCACTGGGCCCTTGTGGCCAGGAAGCCAATGGTACCTGGGGTGGGTTAGAAGGGGGTGGTCAGTAGGTCAGAGAGGTTCTCCTGCCCCTCTGCTCTGCCCTGGGGAGACCACACCTGGAATATTGTGTCCAGTTGTGGCCCCTCAGTTCCAGAAGGACAGGGAACTGCTGCAGAGAGTCCAGCGCAGGGCAACAAAGATGCTGAAGGGAGTGGAGCATCTCCCGTGTGAGGAAAGGCTGAGGGAGCTGGGGCTCTGGAGCTGGAGAAGAGGAGACTGAGGGGTGACCTCATTCATGGTTACAGATATCTAAAGGGTGAGTGTCAGGAGGATGGAGCCAGGCTCTTCTCGGTGACAACCAATGATAGGACAAGGGGTAATGGGTACAAACTGGAACACAAGAGGTTCCACTTAAATTTGAGAAGCAACTTGTTCCTGGTGAGGGTGTCAGAGCCTGGCCCAGGCTGCCCAGGGAGGTTGTGGAGTCTCCTTCTCTGCAGACATTCAAACCCGCCTGGACACCTTCCTGTGGAACCTCAGCTGGGTGTTCCTGCTCCATGGGGGGATTGCACTGGAGGAGCTTTCCAGGTCCCTTCAACCCCTGACATTCTGGGATTTTGTGGGCGCTTTGTGAGAGCCCGTGTCTCGAGCTGTGGTGCATGGTGGAACGGGACATCACGTAGGGACATTTAGCAGCAGAATCAAGTATGTTCTCACCCTCATTTCAAGCAGAGTTTTATAAATTGCCTTGTATGGAACACTTTCAGTGAACTTCTGGAGATCTTAATGTTTGGATGACATTAGCTTGTCCTTTAAGGCAGAAAAATACAGTAATAGCGCACTATGATCACTGTTGCAGCCGTTTTTTGCTATCAATAGTTGAAGTGCTAGAACTGACTGTGGAAAACAATGAAATGCAGAATTAATAAGAGACCCAAAGTCTGTGAAATTTCATTTTCCTAGCAGGGAGAACGCACTACAGGACAGTTGATGAGTTATGGTGATAGTGGGATGATGTTACTTGCTGCGTTATGGACGTACCTTCTGACTTTGGGGGCCAACCCGAATGTATAAATAAGACTTTTGGTTTGATTTATCTTTAACAGTGTTAATTCCGTTTTAAACTAATAACTTTTCATGCTTCCATAGCAAAGTGGAAAGCTGTTACGTGATAGCTGAAGAATCTGCCTGGATCTCAGGAAATCCTTTCTTGCGACGTTTATTGTTGGGTTCTGATTTCCGTAACCCTTGTGAGGGAATAATTCGAGTTGTTTTCTTGTCCTATTTAGCCAAATAGGAAAGAAACAGGACACCTTCAGAAAGATTTGACTGTGTATTTAACAAAATCGCTTTGAAATCGGTTACATCCTAGCTTTTCTTGTGGTGTTCCTCAGCCACACCGATGTTCCAGGTGTTTCTTAGCTGTGCTTTAAACAGTCCAGTTGTATTCAGACGTTCACCATCCATGTTTAGTATGCTGGTTTAGTTATAAATACTCAGTCTTTGTAAAAAGCTTTGTTCCTCTCCTCTTTGTCTATAGCCCAAGATAATTGAAATACAGTCCGTTCTTGCATGGCGGCCAAACGAGCACGTTAACAGAGGCTCTAAATTTTTCATGTCATCAGCAACAAGCTGCATGAATTTCATTTAATAAATTAATCTAGGATGCATAAATGTTTCCTTTGAACCATCCTAACACAGAGATGAATGCCATTCGCGCAGAGTATCTGAGGAATAGTTTCTTCAATCGTCAGCATCAACTTTTTACTTTATGATACAGCTAAAACTCGCAAATGGGAAAAGGGTGTGAATTTAACCTCCAAGAGAAGAGCGGGTGGAAATCATCTCGCTGTTCCATTGCTGTTTACGGAGTTGTTAACCCGGCAGATGGGTATTTGCACTGTATATTCTATACCAGAACCTGCTACATGCAGGCATTGCAGTGACTCAAGGTTATATTAGTTCGGATAATAAATATTTCTATTTGCAGAGCCCGTTGGCTTTACTGGAGCAGGCGGGAGGGGAACGGGACCTCCTGATGTTCATCTTGGCACTGAGTGGGGTTTAATCGCAGGGAAGCAGCTTCGTTTCCAATATGTTGGCGATTTGAAATCAAATTTACTCATGGCAGGAGGATGGGGAAGATATGAGGATTGAGGTGAGGCTTGTGCTGCCTGTACTTTAAAAATATTACAATTCTGGAAGGCCTTTATAAGCAAAAATTTCCGGATCAGGTATATCATTTTATATCCCTAGTGAGAGCACTCGGGTATATTGTTGTAGCAGGGAGGATAAATCAAACTGCGGTTTGGCTGCAGACCAGCTCGTCTCTTGTAGAGAATTTCTTGCACTTCTTAGTTTGCAGTTGAAATACAGTTATTAGTGGTTCATTAGAAGGTGAAGTATAACAGGAAACACAGTCATGCCAATTAAATTATTGCAGCCTGCAATGAAATAGAAAGTAAAATGCATTCGCTATGCGTGTACATTACCCTATATATATTTGCTACTTCAGTGGTAATATATGGTTCTGCACTGATGTATATTTCACTGTCCCGCTTGCCCTCGGCTCATTACAACCCTTTTATCTTGGGAGTACTTTGTGTGTGAAATTATAGCAAAATCTCCAAAAAAATGCGTACTTTTAAAATCCATATGATTTATCTGCCGCACAGTAGTTCTGGTTTGTTTGCTCCCTCGCCTCGCAGCCAAGATTCTTCTTTTCTGCCCAAAGTTATGCTAAGCCAGAGCCCAGCGTGATTAATACTCGATCCTCCAGCCTGTTAGATCAGATTACTTGTAGAAGCAGTGTATTCCAGAGGTGGGTAATCCCCATATCCTCATGGAACACATTTATTTATAGGCTTAGGAGACAGAAAACGCTGGATTCTACCAGAGTTGTAATTTGGGGTAGATCATGTGTTGTGTGCAGAGGTTGGGGCTGGTTTTGAGCATAGCAATGGTAATGAAGACGCCTGATTTACAAACACTTATGTCTATTTTTCAGCAATTTTACCTTATGCAATATGCAAGCTGTACGAGGGAGTTTAATTCAGTTCTTTGCCACGACGTGTATGACTTATTGGTGGCTTCTCCAGCCCTCAGAAGTTCAGTCGTGCCCAAATAGCTCTAGGAAAATCATCCTGCTGTGCAAAGCTCTATTTTATATAGGTGTTACTTTAGAATATTTCTGAAATTGTGGACATAAATTTACATGAATTTTCATACTTTGGCGTCAAATATTTATTGTAGCAGCTACATTTTTCAAAGAGGGAGTGAGCTAACTAATTTCCTTTCCCTCCTTTGGGGACTATAAAAAGGATTTCAAAGGCATACTTGTTCTTGAGAACAAGTCGAAATTGTTCTAAAATTGAAAGCCTAAACTTAGTGTGTGATGTAGAAGCAAAACCTGGATAGTAGAAGGTCTTGTCTATATTAGGGACTTTAAAAAGGTATTTGCTGACGTTGATTATATTCCAAGTGTTTGGCTTCTGGAAATATCTCCTGCAATCAGCAGACTGTTTACTGTAGATCATTGTTCTTCAGATGTACAAACTGAACCAGCGCTAACGGCAGCACAATTTCACTTTAGGTCTTTTATTAGGTTGTCTCTCATTTTAGCAGGTTGGTCAGAAGCCGCTCCACGTTTGGGTGCAGTTAAGCCGACCTTAGGCCATCGCTCACCGGCAGCTCCGGTGTCATGTCCTGGGCACGATCGGCATCGCCAGTTTGTGCGTCTTTATGGCAGTGAATAGCACGAGGCAGTCGCAGTTCTTGGGTTAATCTTTTTTAGCTTTTTGTTACGAATTTTGTCATTTCTCCGCAAGAGTGACAAAATGTTAGATTTCAGTTAAAAGCAGAGATTTAAAATAAATGTTGTAAGTCTGATGGTGGCTTAGTAAATCAGTTGATGCCTTGAATATGGTTCTATCCTACCGGTGCAGAAAGAATTAAAAAATGAAGAATTAATGCAAGAGGAGATCATGATTCTAAAATACTTGTGATACTTGTAATAAGTGTTTCATGACCCTATAGCTCTATGGGGTCAGACAGTCCTTGTTTTAGTGTCCAGGCCATAGTGGGAGGTAGGAACAGATGCACAGAGAATACGAGAATCTCATCTTTGGGAGGGCAAAACGAGAGAACATCTAAGCCACAATATATTCGATCTCATTATGGTAATAGGGCATGCACTATTATTTAATTAATGTATCTTTTCAGTGTTGCCCTTAATTTCCATTGTGAATATCGTGTTGCTTGTCTGCCTGAAGTGTGTGGCTCCTACATCCATCTGTCTTTTAGACACTTATGTGCTGGATTCGAGTGGACATTTGTAATCTGCTGAAGTGCAAAGCATCGAGGGGCGGATGCAGGAAGATCTCAACATGATACAATTTTTAAAAGAGGTGGTTTTGTTATATCATTCATAAAAGCGCTCTCTACCTCAAAGAAGAGACAGAATCCATACTGATTTATGAGGAATTAATATATTTTTCATGCAGCTTCCTGTGATGAAGTCCTCTTGGTGCCGAAAAACAGCATGGTTTGGTTGGTTGTTTTTGGTGGGTTTTTTTGTTGGTATACATTGATTTATTTGTTGTCCTTTATAATAAGACCCAACAACAATACAAGAACAAGAGAGAGGGAGGAGAGGAAGAGAAAGCACAGAGCCTGGCAGCAGCAGTGAGGAGAACAGGAGGTTCAGTGGGTGTTCGGCAGTGCAATCAAATGGCCACTCTGTCACTCCACGTTATTTATACAGGAAACCCACATTTTGTTGGTTACGAATGTGAAGTACTTGTTAATATTCATTAGGGAAGACGGTTCTCTAGGTCTTTGAACCTGCGCTCCCCATCCTTTCTCTCTTTTCCTTTCTCTCCACCTCTGTTCCCTGGCAGAAACCTCTGAAAAGCCAAACAAAGCCATCACGGGGAATACTTTGCTTTAAGTGATGAGGGGGTCTTTCCTCAACAAATTTGCCTGTTACAAACACCTCCCCTCACGCTACCGCCCTTTCTGTTTCCACTACAGAGCGGGGGGCCGCCCCTCCTGCCTGCACAAGGACCGGTCCCTGTTAGCTCTTTCCACCTCTGTAATTCAAAACCTTTGCATCTGTAGTATAAATGCTGGAAGTGAAGAGATTACGGAACAAAACCGTAATTGCTTTGGTTGGGTAAACTGGTGTCGTACGTGGGTTGAAGAAGCAGGATCCTTCTCTCACCCCCTTTGGGCACATGTTCTCTGTGCTGCTGCTTCTTGTCTTAGTTTAAAAAAGCGGAAACCCAAATAATTGAAGTTCCTCCTACCAAGCTCTCTTACTGCGGACCTTCCATGACACGAGCAGCTGAAAACCCAGGAATTAAGAAAATGTTTGAATAAAAAGACCTCTCCTGTTGACACCATTGCTTTTTAATCAGGTCTGATGTATGAAAAACTGCTAAACATTTGTTCCCGTGACTAAGGCAAAGGCTTTACAATTACTTTAGGGAGCAAGAATTCTTTCATTTGGACACACTAAGGACACCAGTAAATGTGAAAAGGAACCAGTTTTGTACATAAACCTTGGGCAAAACCCTGACTTAAAGAACTTTGTGTAAGGATCCCAGGCCCAGTACAGATAATATATGCCTCCTGGGGGGTTAACTCCTTCAGGGACTTCAGAGTTCTGTTAATGAGCTCTTTAGTATTATTAAATAATGTAGATATGTAAAACCGTAGAATATTGCATCTGTTCTACTTGCTCCGTTTTCAGGAGGCCGCTGCCGACTGCAGCACGGCCGACATATTTTCCTTTTAAACCCGGGACACGCCGACCCGTAGTTCCACAAAACGCCTTCTTCTTGACTCCACGTCAAATTTGCAACCCCGAAAGCTGCGCCGAGGGCTGATATCATCCCCGAATTGAATGCTACAGCTTTAAGATAAGGTGCCGGCGCGTTCTCGGCGCACACGCAGCCGGCTCCTCCCGTTCGCTCCTTTTTCTCACGCTGCAAATAACCCACCATATAAAGATAAGAGCATTTATTTTCTCTTTTTTTTTTCTTTTTCCCCTCCTCGCCCCCCTCCCCTCTCTCCGAAATCCACCAAAACTGAAGAAAAATCCAAGTGACTGTTCTTAGCAGCTGTGTGGCCCGGGGTTCAGTGGGGAAGCGGCTTCCTGCCGTCCCTATTCATCACCTGCTTCAAAGGCGGCCTGGCGCGCAGCGTGCAGGCCAGGTAGGGTGCCATTGTGCGCCGGCGGGGGGATTAGTATCAAAGCCGCGGCGACCAGGCCCTCGGTCTGGGGCTGCCATTCAGGCCGGCGGAGAGAGGCTCAAACCGGCCAAGGTCACAGCATCCAGTGTGGTGCGGACTGGGAAAAAGGATCCTGAGAATTGAGACGGGGCTTCTTCTGAAATCATGGCGCAAGCTTGCGGCACAGCAGGTGCCCTTCTGGAGCACATAGATCTGTTTATGTTGGGGTAGCGTAGCTGACAACGGGATAATAGAGCTTTGTTTTTTTGTAATTTTCTTTCTCTTTTTATTATTTTTTTTTTATTATTATTTTTTTTAAAGACAACTATATACACCCCAGCATTGAAGGAAGAGCTTTCGCTTTGGCAATCGTAAAGAAATCTTTAAAAGACTTAATTGCTGGGGTGGGGGGGTTGCCTGTATATACTTAAACGAAGGGGAGAGCAGGCTGGCGATTAACCATTTAGGAACCTCAGCCCGATGAGCAGCAGCAGGATGCGGGGCGACCGTACGCAGAATGCGACAATGCAATTGTTTTCTTTTTTACCCCCCCCGTACGCTCCGACATTTGTACCAACAAATTGGTTAAGGATGCGCTGGATTTGCTCGGTTGTCTCCATTGTTGGAATTGTCTGGAGGAATTCTGTCACGCTAAGGGGTGGCTTTTTAAAAGGTGAGGTAATAGTGACGTAAAAATAAAATTGCCAACTTGATGAAATTAAGGGGAAAATTAAGCTGTAGACGAGTTGTCATGACGACAAGGATGTTCTATTGATGAACTGTACTCCTCCCTGTCCAATCAGATAGTGGAGCTGAAGCTGGAGCATGAACAGGAGAAGACGCACCTATTCCAGCAGCACAACGCAGAGAAGGACGGGCTGGTCCGAGACCACGAACGGGAGATCGAGAAACTGGAAAAACAGCTCCGCGCTGCCATGGCAGAGCACGAGACTCAAACCCAAGAATGCCGGAAACGAGACGGCCAGGTAACGATCAATAGCGTTTGAAAGGCGTACGCTTATTAGAAAAATGCTAATAATTAGTGTTTCCTGTTTGCCGGCATTGTTGGTGATGCACGCTGTGGGAGCATTTGCGAAACTGGCACATAAACGTGATTTTGGTTTTCTTTTTTCCTTTCTTCTTTTTTTAACCCGCTTTCCCCCCTCCCTTCCCAGTGCTGAATAGGGCTTTAACTGCAAAAACCACAGGTAGCCAGATTAAAAATCCCATGGTGCGCTATAACTCGGCCTATTTATAATCTTGTCTCATTTTCTTTCATGATGGATTTGTTTAAGAAAAAAAGGTATCTGTTCTTCTCCCCCCCCCAACCCTCACACTCACCCCTCCTTTTCTCCTTCCTGCCCAAATCCATATGAATTCTATCTGCTTCATTCGTATGCTTTTTGTTTGTTTGTTTGTTTGAAATCTCTGCAGGTAACTCACAAATGGCTTTATTTCATTCTGCTCGTGTCTTTTTGTTTCAGCTTTGCATTCTAGATTTGCATTGTGTGTTTGGCTACGTATGTCGGCTGTTTGATAAGACGATGTGGGTTTGGGGTTGCTTCCCATCACGTTTATTTTCCTCCACACGCACGCACCCCTCCCATCCTCCATCTCTGTGGTCACTGTTGGAAGCCATTTGGCAGAATAACCCCCAGCTGGGGTAGCATTTGACTCTTCAAACTTCTAGATGAAATGCGCACTGTCAGCATGGAAAACGATCTTTATGAGTTTTCAGCTCAAAAAAACCCATCTTATTGCATTTTTTTCAATGTATTTTGTGAAGATGGCATGGTATATTTTCCTAAGAGCCTATACTACAAAGGCCTGCGATGGCAATATTTAAAAATTTAAGGTGATTTTTGTAATTTAGAGCACATTTAGAAAATAAGCTTTGCTATCAGCATTAAAATCACTTATCATGCATGGATTATTTTATACCCAAACTGGACATTTTGGTGAGGCATCTTTAACGACGTGTGTTTTCCGCACACCGCCGCCTTCCCCATGAGATGTAAGACACTGACATGGAGGCATTTTCTCTCTACTTTCTGTAGACAAGTAGGCTCTGTCTTTTACTGGCAACTATAATGTAGCCAAATGAAACTGAATATTTAATTTTAATTTCTTGTTGTTGTTACCTTTGGACAACTCAGGCTCTATCAAAACCTGGCTTTAGTAAACCTATTGGAAAACAAACAGCTTGTAGGGGGAGGATGAGGGACATATTGCAGAGCCTGGACTTATTTCTCCATTACCACCATTACGGTTTTCCAGGGAAAACGAGAGATACTTTTGTGGGAATGCTTGGGAAGAGCGTATTCAGGTGGCTTCGGGAAAATTAAGCCTTCCCCTTTATTCTCCATTTTGTTGTAAGAGCGAAGGAAGATGTAGATTGTTGAAGGGGTTGGGTTTTATCTTTGCATTGTTTTCCCTTGGCCCAAGGTAGACGCATCTTAACCATCTAACGAGCGGTGGGTGCCTGTTCCAGGTTATCGTCCTCTCACCTGCATTCCTGACGTGGTGTTTGCGTGCAGAGCTGTAGCACTTGAAAATGCAGTTATAGAATTATATAGAATCATTCTGTCTACCCGCCAGCCTTCACCGCAGTTATAATATTGCTCTGTATAACACTGGGTGCAAAGGTAAAGGGACAATCTTAAGCGAATTCAGAGAATCTGGGAGGTGTTTGTTAATCTATCTCGCTCTGTTTCGTTCTGTTGTGGGTCATTTCTGGCGAAGATTGGAGCCCAGTTCTGGGTGTGATTTCTATGTGCAGTAGGGTATATAATGCTACTGTAGGTGCGATGTAGAAAGCTGGAAATTATCGCAGCTATTAGGAAAATCTGAATAGTTTGAATAGCAAAAACTTTGGCCTTTTTACAGGGCTTTTCTTTGTAGTTTGAATATCCCTGTACAGGCATTTGAACATCGCTGCCATGAGAATGACATGTAAATCAGGGAGGAAAATGCGGGTGCCTTTGACTAGAAGCGCTGTTGTTTATTTAAATTCTATAAGGGTCTATCAGCTTTCAAGGACGCATATTTTTTCCATTTTGGAAAAGAAATTGTTCTTCGTTCCTTCCTCTGGCCGTTGTATTAGAATTCGCTTTTGTCTTTGTAGGGAGCGCAACAGACAGTCCTGGTGTTTCTTATGGAATTACGGTATTTAGTCGTTGCACATCTTTACTGAAATGCGTGTTTTACACATCTCCTGTGGCTAATGGCCGCTGTCATTTCTGAAACGTTTGGCAGCCTCTTAACAAAGTGATTTAACGAGTTTATGTAGACTTTAAAAAAACCTGTTAAATTTGAGCCGTGTTTGACAGCAGTAATTTTTAGGATTGGTTCATATTACAGTGGCTGCGCGATGAAACAAGAGAAGAGGCCATTTTGCTTCGCTAAACGAGAAGTAGATTTGCTGGGTATTTAAAAAAATTTAAATAATAATTAGTGGTAATCACATACGAGTAGGTTGGTTAGAAGGACCTATCTGTTCAATGCTGTAAAAGCAGTGTTATTAAATGTATTCGCTGTTATTCTTCCTCAAAACCTTTTCCATATGAAAGGGTAGTGAATGTTTAAAATACGTGTTTCTTAATGTAATACCGAAGACAGCGATGACTGAGTGTGCAGAGCAATTTATCATACTGTTACTAAAGAGATGATGTTTAATTGCATATACAAAGTCTACTTTCAATTAGGTCTTCAGCTGCTGTGAAAGATAGTTGACAAAATGGTGAGATTTTGTTCAAATATGAGTACATTTTTTAGTGCTTCAATCAGAACTGAAGTATAAAAATTACCATTTCCATTGCCAGATTTTAAGTCACTATAAAATAATGTTGCCGCTGCTTTGAAATACAAGTTTAATATATTTTGAGGAAAGGAACTTGATTTACGTGGGTCACCTTCTGTGTTGCTGATGAATTTCTGGGTAACAGTTGCATTCTTCTTTAGCTCTTGGATTTCTCCATTTCTGGGAGGCTTGCTTTGATTTTTTCACCTAGGGTTGTAATGCTTGGGGAGGAGTAAATTGACGTGTAGGTCAATAAAAGTCAAAGCAGTACAAAGGCTTTTATACCATGCTGTGTTCTTGTAGCCTTTTAAATCCTATATGTTTTCTGTGAACTGCCATAATATTGTTATTCTTTAAATAGTAGCTAACAATACAGGACTTCTGTTTTTTTTAAGGGTGTCTTTGAATCACTACTTCTATTTGATTTGGGCTTTTTTTTAGTGTTATCTGGATTTTCATTAGGAGCGTTTTTAAGCTACACTTTGGCCATTCGTTCTCCGCCTCCCTCAGTAATTTTCGTTTACACGCTAGTTCACGAAACAAGGACCATCTTGGCTGATTGAGATCGCCCTTTGTTTTAACAAAAACAGCCTTGCTACTGATTTTTCCGAAGCAAGACTTCTGATTACGGAGAATAATACATCTCGTTTGCTTCTGTGAAATAAGATAGCAAGGTTAGGAAATTTTAATAACCGATGCCAGATGGGCTGTGGTGCCAGTTGTACCTTTCTATTTCCCTTTTATCCTGCGAGTCTCATTCTCTCCCCAGCATCTGACACGTGCCCTCAACCAGCTCAGAGATTCTCACGTTCCAGCCGCCGTACAAAGTTGGATCATTTTCGTGCTTGTTCTTTGACCGTTGACCTTCGGGCAAGGAAAAGAAGATCAATGTTACCCCTGTAACTTCAAATACAAGGCTTTGCACTAAAGCGAGAGGAGAAAAGAAGTTTCCGTGAGGAAACTGAATTCTCTTCCCAGGTTCCGTTAGGAGATAATTGGCAAATCCCCTGTTTTCGGCCATTCGTAATTGGGTCGGGAGAAGCTCGAGCGCCAAGGCGCGTTTTGCCAGTATTGGTCACTGATGTCACGGTGTTTAATTTTAACATTTGAGGTTTGTGCTCTTAACAATTAGGCTGCTATAAGGGATCACTGGGGTTTGGGGGTGTCTTAGGGCTCTCAACCCTTACTGGTTGGGAAAGGAAAACCTCGAGCAGTTCTGAAATCGTACAGACACACATTGAGAATGGAGGTCGTTATAAAGAAAAGAGCAGGTTGGAGGCAGGAAAATGACTTAATAAAGTATTTTCCATGGCCGACGTATCCTTTTCCCTTTTCCTATCTTGCTCTTTGCGCTTCCTGTAATCCCCTCGGCTTTGCCATCCACCTCCTCAGAAATCAGCGGCTCCTTCCTGACGTGCAGGGCATCCTTCCCCTTCTCTTCTGGCTTCTCCTCTTCCAAAATGTCCCTCTTTGCACTTGTAAGAGTTGTCTTTCTGCAGCGATCGGTATTTTCATTCCAGCAATGATCGCTGTTTTTGTTCCGGCAAATCCTCGGTGCACGTTTATGGTTCTGTATAGATCATTACTGTATCAGCTTAGCGGGGGAAACATATACATAGTCAGTCCACAGTGGTGCTGTGCTGATGGGATGGAGGTTTTATCAACTATTGACAAGAGAAAATACAGAAAAAAATAGTAGAAATATTATATACTTAATATAATAATATAATTATACTTAATAACTAAATTCCCTAGCACATGCATGATTTCTGCATGTAAATACTGCTGTAACGGTAACTTTTCTGTCCTGTACTAAGAAGGAATTTGGGAGCATTTGTTTCGCAATAGGAGACTTTCTTAGTCTTTGATCTGAAAGGCCCTATTGTTACCCTACAGATAAATCACCGATCAGCTCTTCTGCTTCGTGTAACTGTTCTAATATCTGCACCCAGCCGTTCCAACAGGGCCGTTTGGCTGGTATCAGTGCCAGCACCGCTAGCTCGTGTCTGGAGGGCACAGATAGATGTGGCCGGTGAACATTCAGATGTTGATGGTGCTACTGAAGTCACTTCTGTATACAGTTCTGAATAAATAAATCCTCTGGCTCGTTTTTACTTTGATTTCTTTTCTTAATAGAAGATGCTTTTGGCATGAGAAGAAATGCATTGTTTGCTCTGCAGGCTTTCTCTGCGGACAATCTAAATATTTGTTTGTTATGTTTTCCTTGGGCTGACAGTCAGACTTGTGCAGACAGACAGCCGTTCCCTTTTAGCCTTTCCTAAACAAAAGCTTTTGACTGTCTTGCGGCATGTTTAATTTACCACCGATCCACCCCGGGTCATGAACACGACTGTTGATGTAAAATATTCAAAGTACCAAATATTTGTCGCGGCGCTTACGTGGTTTCCCTTGGTTGTTACTCATTGTCGGTGACTCGGGGTTGGGTGGATCCCATTGATGGGGAATTCCTGCTGAAATCGCGGATCTGATGGTGGGTCCTATAGAGATATTCAACCTGGGCCATGGTTGTTTTGTGTCAGACACCCGGCTCATGGCCCCACATCAGAGCTGCTGCTCTGCTCAAGGTGCCTTTCAAAGGGCTGTTGAACAAGCTATAAACATCTGCCACTTCCTCGCTTAATGGAACCATCAAAGCGTTCCCGTGCTGTAGCGGGTGATCATCTATGATCTCTTCCACATTTTTCCTCGACTCTCGCTCTTTACGATACGACTGAAATGAGACAGAATTCGGTGCAGGAGGTGCCCCTCAACTTGCTTCTCTGTCCTTTTAGACTTCAGGCTGTTCCACATTTAAAATGTTTAGTAAAAACAGGTTTGGAAGCCATATATAATGGTGCATAAATTATCATTTGCTGATTAAAAATGCTCAGTTAGCTTAGGAGAGAACTGACATTTTGTGCTGTCTCCAGTGTATGTAAAAGAGAAAGCAGTTGCCATAGAAACGAGCTCATCACATCCGATGAACTCTGATTCTGGAATGGAGTTCTTTTCAGCAAAATGGACTTTCTGTTTATATTACATGAAACAGAATCTATGCGGTAGTTGTTATTACACTGTAATCAACATTTTGGTTTGGTTTTTGTTTTAATTTTAAATATTGGCAGCTGAAAAGGTAGAGTACGTAATTTAGCTTTTATATCATATGGCATTAGTTTTATTTTATACCAATACTCCATGTTTAGAAAAAAGTGATTATTCCCCGCATAGATGTTAATAAATACAGAATAATTTATCTGAGAAGACATGAGATGAGCCTTGCTCATCAGCAGGGTAAAGGATCTTTATGCTGGTTTGTAACACGTACACGAGGTGTGGCTTTGCGTATAGGGTTTGTGTGTGATGGTTACAGTGAATGATTAACACCAATAGACAATAAGCTATACATGGTGTGAAGTTATTTTTAAAATTAAAGATATATAAAGGAATAAAGTAATAAATGATCAATTACACCAATATAACACAACAGAGGTTTTAGTAATTGCAGCATTTGCGATGACCGGAGGTAATTTCTAAGCAGAGAGGGAAAAATACTGTGTTGCTCTGCAGAAATGGTCAACTTGCACTATAAGCTCTTGATTCTGAAATAAGAGGAGTGCATGCTTTCTATTAGAAGTTTAGTGTGTGGCAAAGACTCCCAAGTGTAAGTCTAAATCTCCTCTTTTGAACGTAGTTTCTGTGATATGAGATTGCTCCAAATATTACATCTCAACTTGCTTGGTGAATGTTTGGTGTATGGAGAGGGGGGCCTTACTCACAACGTTCTTTTTTAATGTTATTTAGTTTTTTGAAAATTGCTTTTTGGTGTTCTGATTTTGCTTGAGAGAGTTGTTGAATAGAAGGGAGTTGACTTTTAGTCCACAGAACAAGTACAGCAGTTTGGAAAACAGCCGCGATATCGACTTCAAACATTGCGCTGGATGGCTGAGGGGACGTCCTCTAAGGGGAGATCAGCATTCATGTTGAACTTTTTTCACAACATCATAGAATGATTTGAGTTGGAAGGACCTCTGGAGGTCATGGTGTCCAACCTCCTGCTCAGAGTGGCTCTGACTTCAAAATTACATCATGTTGCTCAAGGCCAAGTCCAACTGAGTTTTAAAAGTCTGCAATGATGGAGATTTCGCAACCTCGCTGAGCAACCTATGCCACTACTTGACTAATCCATTGTGAAATTTCTTTTCCTTTGTATCCCGTTGGAATGTCTGTTGTTATAACTTGGATCTTCAGCTGCTTGTCCCTTCACTGCCACCTTCAAGAGGAGTCTGCCCCTCTCTTCTCTGAAATTCCTCTCTATGCTCAGCTGAAGACAGCAGTTAGATGCCTCCTTAGTCTTCTCCAGGCTGGATAAACCTAGTTTGGTGAACTTCCCAAAGGTCTTAGTGGCCCATTCCCTCCAGTGCGTGGAGTTTGAAGTCCCTGTGAATGGCAACCGTTCTCTCCAAAATAATGACCACTTCCCCCAAGAGTTGCCATCCCCAGCGTTGCACTATGTCCTGTCGTCCCCGTCCTCAATGGAGATGTTAAGCTGTATCAGCCCCATTTGACCTTTGAGAAATGCCACTTGTAGTTGGTTGCTTATGACTTCTCCTTTTTGAACCCAGTGGTCCCGTGAGTTCTCCACTCGCTTTGTAGAGCACCCATCCAGTCTGTGTTTCTTCAGTTCAACTATACAGATGCTATAAAATCTGTATAAAAACCTCACTGAAGTCAAGATAGAAGACATCGACAGCTCTCCAAAGAGTCTCTCGTTTCACTGTAGCACACAATCAGTTTGGTCAAGCACAATTTGCCCTCAGTGTATCCAGGTTGGCTGTTCCCAATCACTCTTTTATTCCTTGCATGCCTGGAAATTAATTTCGTGGAGTTTTACTCCATAATTTTTCCCAGGGATGGAGGTTTAGGATATCCTGTCTGACTACCTACCAAGGTGCTATGTATTGCAAATTAAGTAGTTAAATTTTTTAGAGTGTACTTTTTCTTTTGTCCCTTTACTAGAGAAAGATTATCCCAAATCAACTTACTCTCTCTTCTTTAGGTCAGCAGATGTTAATTCCTTTCACTCATTGCCACCATAAATCAGGTTTTGAACAGTAGGCTAGCTGTTAAATGATTTATCTGATATGAGAGATTTTATGATCCATTCAGTTCCTCAATTCAAAGGTATTATAAATACCAAATGAAAGAATGAAACACTAGACGAGAAATTATGACAGTCTGTAGTTTGGAATGTTAACACCACTTGTTTTGGCAGCGTTACTGATCTTAAAACAATAGGATCCATATGGATGCTAATTTTCCCAATTTTGAGTAATAAATACAACCTCTTTATGGTTTAAGTAATGATATTACTCAATACCACTGCAGAGTCCAGTAGACGGCTTCATGATGAGGTAATAAATAGCAATTTTGGAGAGCTGATCATTTGTATTTTGCTTTTATGTGGTTTATGATGGAGGAAGAAGAACTCCCAAAGCCAGTGAAAAGCCTTGCCCTCTCCTGTAGCTGACATACTTTGGCTGAAGATATGTCAGCTGCGAAATATGAGACCATCCATAAAGCTCCGCGCGCTCCCACATTAAAGTATTATGGAGAAACCTTTAAGTGGAAAACCAGTAACAAATGGCAGCTGAGATGCTTATGGCATCCTGCACTGTCCTGGGTGCCCGACCACCGCTCTGCTCTTTCCCCCGTGCGTCGCTTTAGTCAGGAAGGAAAACAGAAACTTCTCTGGTTTTCCTCTGTTCCACAGACAGGAGCTATGAGGGGGAAAAAACAAAACCATAAACAAAACCCAACCCCCGTGATGGGTTATCTGCGGATCTGAAGATGATGTTACATCTTGGCGCGGACACCAGGCTCAGTACTTTCCTGTTCAACATCTTTGCAGCTGTTTGCCCACTGGCCCGACCCCGGTGCCTGGAGCTACTCTTCAAAATCCCCTTTTCTGCCTCAGATGTGTGGAATCTGCTCACCCGTCAGCTGGAGGGGCAGCCAGATCTTCACTCTTCCAGTGCTGGTGCCACCATCGCTGTGAGCTCCCAACTCCCCTTGTTTCAGCTCCAGGAACCCATTTCAGATCCACCCGTCCAAGCTGCTCCATCTCCTTTTCTCCCGAAGCACCAACTCTCGTCACTCCACGCCCCGTGGGTTGGGTTTTGTCTCCTGCCGGTTCTGAGCAGCGAGTAACAAACACGTTCCATGGAAGGTCTGCAAACTGGGCTCCGTGGGACGTGCGAACCAAAGAAATGGGGCGACTCGGCGCATCGCAAGGAGTCGCGTTGGACCCGGGTGGTGGAGCCCGTGGGTCTGCCCAGCCCCTGTGACCCATGTCCAGGAACAGCTCAGAACAGACCGCTGCCCATCTCCTGACCTGGGACTCTGCTCCTCGGGTGGGACCCGCTGTCCTGGCCGAGCCTGGGAGAGCCCGTGTGGCCTTTTGTGTCGCTCCACATTGCCCATCCCGGTTCATCATCTTTTCTGCTGCCATTTCTGTTTCTGTTTTGTCTCATGCCCAGATCAGAGCAGGGATTTTATATTCTGCATTGGGCGAAATTCCACATGGAGAAAGTT
Source organism: Patagioenas fasciata (assembly GCF_037038585.1). Lineage (NCBI taxonomy): Eukaryota > Metazoa > Chordata > Aves > Columbiformes > Columbidae > Patagioenas > Patagioenas fasciata. The sequence goes on along the minus strand of NC_092537.1, from coordinate 2,806,671 downwards.
TCCTGAGTCCTCAGCTACCGGTTTTGGACATGTGCTACTCTTGTATGTTCAACCCTATGGATGCCTTTGTTTTCAATTTGTCTTTTTTTCTTCTTGGAAACTCTTTTTTGCCTCCTAAGAAACAAATTATAAAGAAAACACTATTTTAAAATACAGCGAATATTTTGAACATGAAGTCAGCCAGCAGAGCTGTTCTTTGGTCCATTCACCTTTGAAGAAGTGACTGTCGTCTTTAACAAACACTGTTGCTTCATTTTGAAAAGCCGGCGCAGACTGACAGTGATTTAAGGTCTTCAGTGTTGATTTCATGCGAAAAAAATCTTTTTCACAGTATGACTTTAAAGTAGACTTTTTTCCCCCAATTACTCTACATGTTGGCAGCAAATTAGCTTTGAGGGAATATTGTGCACATCATAGTTCTCTGTTGATGCACTGGGGAGTCATTTTTGGCTCTTTCAGCTCAGTCAGGCCATTGACTGACGTTGTTCACGTCTTCTGCTTCTGTACATTTGAAAGCCTTGCTTTTGACAGGGAAGGTGATGTGGAGAAAAGGAAGCCAAAGCACAAGAAGTGATTGGCAAAGTGATGATATCATCAAATGTTCAAAGACTTTGCAAATTGAAGCTTATTAGGCTGACATTTTGTCTTCTATTCAGCACTAATTGGAATCATGCCTGGGTGCATGATGTGGAAGGTACTTAATATCAGAGTGTTTATCATGACAAAATGACAGAAATCGATGTCAAGGATGCCGTAGGTTTCTGTTTAATGGAGAAAACAATATATTGCAAACTGCAATTACACATCTTACAGTAATTTGTATTCGTATGTATGAAAGCCGTCCTGAAATATCACAAATAAGGAAACTTTGGCCCCTAAAATATTTTCCTAATTGTGAATATTCCATTTTCAGGTTTTAAAGTTGTTCTTCGGCGTTCAGAAAAACAACACTGATGTAGTTTAAAAATAAATAAAAAAAAAAAACACAGAACAAAAAAACCTGACACAGTGTTTTGACTTGAAACGGACCTGAAAATCCCAGGAAGAGTGAACTCCGTCTTTCTTACGGATGATACAGTTCTTCTAAAGTTGCGCCTGACAGCTTGAATCCTTTTGTAGTCTGTGCTTTCTGCTGTATTGGCATCTGTAAAATGAATTTAGAAAAGAGAAACGGCGAGGAAACTGATTTTTGGAAAGGCGGCCACTGCGGAATGTTTGAAAATAGCGGCGTGTTCTGCTGTGTTTGGTGTCATTAGAGGTTTCTGAGTTTGGGGTGTCCCCTGCTTTCGGGGACACGAGTGCTGTCTGGGTAGCGCACAGGGCAGCGTGTCCGTCTGAATCGTCATCTTGGGCCTTATGTAGTTGAATTCAGATCTTCAGTTAAACCTCTAGGATAATAAAAATCCGTATTTATTCGACAGTCTGTGGAAACCACAAGCTATTAGTTGAAATTGTTACCTGAATGGCTAATGAAGTACAGATGGATCATTGCAAAGTAATAGATACTGAAAAGAAACCAAACACAAAACAAACACCAAAACCAAAACCCACAACACCCAAACCCCAAGCAAACAAACCCAAATCATTGTAGTTGAGATGCTTGTAGGAATTACTGGTCATTCTGGTCACGATGAGACGGACACAGCTGCCTGTGTGTTCTGTAAACTCCAATGTAACCAGGAGGATGCTGACAAGCGGGAGTTTAGGGACTGATGGAAATGATTTGGATTGTTGGGATCTGAGTCTACGTTGTGTTAGTGAGAATATGTGACTGTCCCAGTAATCTCCTCACGCAAATGTGCTTATAGGCTGCCACAAGTGGGTGCAGTAAGAAGGAGCTTGAGGACTGGTGATAAACGACGAGGTTTATCAGTGGGTTGACGTGGTTTGAGCAGGACAGCAGAAGATGCAGCACGTGAGCCGCGTCCCTCTAGTGGCTCTGCTCGTGACACAGTCAAAATGCCTTTCTGTGATTTGTCTGTAGCATTAGGAGACATCCAAAGTGTATTGGATACTCGCCACGTCTGCAGTTGCTGCTGCTATCAGAGGTTTCTTGTGGGACCGAACAGAAAAGTGTGGGACTGTCGGTGGGAGATGAACACATGAGGAACATTTTTGTCTGTTCGGAGTTTGGCAAATCTCATAATGATTTACGTGTTTATGTAAAGCTAGTTGGTCAGTCTATCCGAGCTACATTTAATAACAACTAACTGTAAGCCTTCTGACACTATTGATTTGTGTAGGAAGGCAAATTTAAATAGCTTGTTATTTGATCTGTTAGACACTGTTGTTGGAGGGTGGAGGGGGAGAGGATGGAACAGAACCCAAGCTGTCTATATACCATTGGGAATGTGAGAGAGAAAATATGATTTTTCCTGCTAAAGTCAGGTTTGGGTGTGTGTGTTTGTATGTATATGTGTATGAGTGCATATGTGTTATTGCCCTCTAATGGATAGAACCTGAATGGCTCAGCTTTGCATGGTTATATGGGTTTCTGTAGCAAAATATTCTTTTCAGGGTGTCTGATATTTCCCATTTTAAAAGAATCTCGTAATGTTTGTTAGTAAGCCTGATACATCCTTTGCGGGTACTGTTCTTTTAGTTTGTAAAATTAATTTGAAATTCAGTGGCAAGTCCCACAGCTTAGGGAAGTCCCTTTGTTCTCTGGAGTTTTATTTCAGCTAAATTATAGCTATTTAAAATTCGCCATTTTATTTGCCTGTTTTTACCATAGTGCTGAAATAACAGCATGAACAGGAAGTACCAGGTTTCTGTACGATGGTGACATCGACGGCTTTTGGAGAGAAGCAAATGAGGGGACCTCGTTCCCCTTTATGATGAGATTCATGATCAGGTTATTCTAGTGAGGCATGATAGATTAGGCTCTGCTTTGCTTTTTAAATAAAACTATCTTTGAAGGTAATTTTAGAATATCCTGAGAAGGGAAGACGACAGCTTGTTTGGAAATTGGATGTACAATTGGTTGTAGTGAGAGTAGTCCACTTCTACACATTCTTTATAGTGGAATCCTACCATAGTCCTGTTTTCTGCTAGCAGGACTCTGCTTTCATTCAGTGAATATATTTGGGAGAATTAAATTTCAGGATTACATCTCTTTCTGCAGCCATAGACTTTTCCTTTTCGCAATTTCCAGCGCTCGTGTTTGCAGCTGGATGACTGGAAGGTGTTCAGAGCGCACAGCAGAGCCGGTGGTGCTAACAGCTGGATTCACATCCAGTTGTGGCTGCGGTTCCAGAGCAGCAGTGAGCATCCTGTGGTTACGAGGCTCCTGGTGCTGCTGGTGGGCAGCGTGGTCCTCACAAAGAGCTTCCTGATGGATGTGGATTGCAACAATCCAACCGTTCATACTCACGAAATCATCTGAATGTTCTGTGGAGACCAACAGCTGATTTCTCATAGTTCTGCTAAGTCTCTCTGTACATCAAGTTTTAGCTGAGTCCGTCCCATTTCTCTTTATGATCCATTTCACAAGCCATGTTGGAAGAACAGAAAGAACAGCACATTAATCAAATGTAGTCAAGCAGTACTGGCTTTTCTTGTCCTTCCGCAGGGCTGGGAGATTCCCGGTGCTCCACCTGCTCCGCTCGGCAGCACCTCCACAAAACGCTATAGCACTGACCTGGGAGCAAGAGAAATTCATTCTGCCTGTGTTTTGGGCTACTGCATTTTCCATTTGTGGTGCAAATAGAAAACATTTGCATATGTTAACAGAGAGATGAAGGATGTTGCAGGAGCGTCTTCTCAGCCTAAGTTGGGGACTTTATCTGCATTTGTAGATATTGGTGTTTTTCTTCTGAACATGATGTTTCCTAGCAATATGTTTTGTTGTTTTCTAGGGGTTTTTTCTGAGAACAGTTATTTCCCGCTTACAATGCCCTGGCAGCCATTGTTTGTATTGTTTAGGATCAGTTGAGGAATTTTTCTACATGTTACTTTGATTTGATGACTCTGTTCATTGGTGAATTATGAAAGCTCTGATTGTTTAGTGCCCGAGAAGGGTACAATACATTCCTGGGTCCCAGGCTCCCTTAATGCACGCACATTGTGATGGTGGTAGTAATAGCACCATTAAAGAACAAAAGGTAGCAACACATAGTAGCTCTGTATCTGGCCAGTCCCCTCAAATTACCATAAATATTTGAGCAATCTGAATAGTTTTGGACTCTGTAGTAAAGCTTTCCTGTTCTTATCTGGCACTGAAGGAATGTGGAATAAAGTATTCATTTAACCAAGTATAAAAATATGTATGCTATGCAGTTATAATCATGTGTCATTAATCAGAAAATACTGCAGAAACTCTGACAAATTAAAAACACAAGGATGTGTCTGCAAGGGCTTTTTCAGTCATTAAAAAGCTGCTTCACCTCTCAGGCAAACTATTTAATGGCAACTTCTTGCTCAGTGTACTGACATCTTCAAAGGCTCTGACATCTGTCGGCCTTTGAACTACCATTAAAAAATATTATCCCATTTCCATTCTTTTATGCCCATTTTTTTAATTATAGCCCTTCTTTCAAGTTAGGAACATGGTTGGTTTAAATGATGCTGTCCTTTCGTTTTCAGCCACCCAGCTGCGGTTTGAATAAATTGATGTAGAATCAAAGGCGGGACTTTAAAGGGAAAAGGTTTGATGGACTTGGACTCCGAACCAGATGAGGTTTTATGATGAAAAGGGTTTAATCCCAGCACAGGCATCGCTTCTATCAGTCGAGCAGTACAAAGCGATTCATATATATAGGTTCATGAGAAATGATCTATTTTTTTTTTTAAACAGCACAGATCTCTTCAGGACTTGCAAATGTGGCATTAGCTAATATTCAGAGAGCTGATTTCCTTTCATCCAGCAGAAGCTTATGATTATAGTACAGTTCTCGAATTGGAAATGAGAGCTGCAACACAGATTTAAAGCTATGCTGTCTGATTTGTATTCAATATACATGTCACTGCGGGACAAGCCAGCCTAGGCCGGGCTGGTTCAATAAAGGGAAAAACAGTTTCAGCATCTGAGATCCGGGGAGGGGGGGAGGTACCAATTAATTCTTACCTGCTTTACCTGAGTATTGTGTCGGCTGCTTAGTAGATTACTATCATTTCTAAAGCTGTGCAAACAAACCCTTGTGATAGCGTTTCTTTGGCATCTTTTGCATCAGAGGCTGAGGGAAAATACACGACATTAATCAGTAATGGCTTCTAATGTAGTCATTTATATGGAAGGCAATGTTTGTTTTGCTGTGCGTGAGTTTCAAGGAGGTTTAGCAGAGACAGCCTTGCTATTCCTTGATGGCAATAGCCTTCGTTAATGTAGTAATTAGGCGTGCACATGAGGGAAAACTGGAATCTGTCTCAACAAATGCGTCGGATGCCATTTGTCAAAAATACCACCTCATGGTGTTCAAGAAATAATCTCTCTAATCACTCCCTGATCTTTGTGCTTCGTGTTGGTGGAATTGTGGCACAGAGCCACGATTTCTTACTTTGACGTACGATCGCGTCCTTCAGAACAGTGATGCTTTCCGGAAAGGTAAAGCGGTAGATTGAAAAGTCTGCAAATTGTGTCCTCTTAAAAGTCTGTGCTGCATTGTACAGAAAGGAATCTGCTCCCTTTGCTCTGCCGCCACGCAACAGTTTCTGCTCCAGACACTGTTCCCTGTCACTATTCTGTTGGGGTGTAATATGTTGTTCCTCATCTCTTAATGCAATTTTAAGCTTGTTTTGGGTTTTGTTTTTCAGGAGGTGGGTAGTAAATATAAACAAGGATATGCATAAATGGATATATTTAGTGGAATATTTTATTTTACTGGTATTTCATAGGGCTTGAGTGTTTAGTATCTAGTTAGATTTTACACTTAAACTAAATATTTATTCAGGGTACAGTTCATTCCAAACATAAATAAATCTGGAGAAATTCCTGCCCCAGGATGCAGTGGCCTGTTTGTCATTCAGAGAACGAAAGTGGCATCAACTGAACTCAAGGACAAACTGAGAAGGATGAAAAGAATAGAGATCAATGTAAAGGTGCCAGAGGAAGATGCTGAGCCAAAAATACTCTCAATTCCAAGAAAGAAATGTTATGCACATAGTTTTCCTTTATTTTGTACAGATCATCCTGTGACTGATCTTGGGTTTCTGAACTGGTAGCTGTGCAGCACGATGGTTTCAAAAGGGCTCTGAGCTCAGAGAAGCCACTGTCGAGATGATGGGAGCAGCGCAACCAGCGCTTGAGGAGGATGAAGGTGCAGGGAGGGGGACTAGAAGAGGTGTCAGCTGTAGTGTGTACACAAAATATACAACAGGTACCGTCAGCTGATGCCTTTGACTCCAACCTAACACCTGGGCTGAAGAAATAAGTCCTTCTCTAGCACTTTCATCCTCAGATGGAGGTGACAACCTTATCTTTTTGATATAAGGATTGACACTAAAGATAATCAACTAGACTGTGCGTCCTCCAATTAGGAGTTGATATCCAAAAGGTGAAAGGCAAAAGTTGCGCGTGTGTGTGTAATTCTGCATCTTATTTGTGTAACCAGCAAACGTACAGGTAAGAATTTGCCACCGCTCAGGGATGAGCAGCAATACTGCAGCCATTGTTAGCGCCTTGCAGAAATGAGGCTCCTTTTGAAAGTTAGAAGCTGATTATTTCCTTGAAGTCTAAACCTGTAAGTGACACAGTTTTTATTTCTGAAGCTTCAGGATTTCTGTCCACACACTTTGCCATTCAGGAGAGCGGGAATGAGGGCTTCATGCTTGGTTAAAGACTGTCATCTTCAATACAGCAGCATGACATCAGTAATGAGAGAGTTTCCTGGTGTATTAGGTTCTTTAGTAGAGCAGCATAGTACACATGGACTGGTGCATTTTAGTCATTGACCCAGAGAATAACAGCGTTGGGTTGGAAAAATTTGGTTTTCCCCTTGGTTGATGAACAGGGCAGAGCTTGGACAGCAGCAGGAACTTCGCGTCTTCCTCAAGTCCCTCAATGTTCTGTTGAGACGGTCGTGACAGACGACCCAGATGGGAGTTGGTGTCTGAAGTCTGCACTTCTACAAGTATTAACTTCAGAAATGGAAAATGGGAGATATCTTAGCACAAGCAGCTTATAACTGAGGGGTTTTGTCTGTATCTTGTCTTATGTTTATCCGTCAAGTTTTGCAAGTGATGCCATTTCTGTCACAGTCACCAGAAAACTCTTAGGGGATGTGTGGGGTAAAACTTCTGGAATACTCAAAGGTCGTATGTGTTTCAAGCAGTAACTTAGAGGAATCCAAAAGAGAGGAGTGTGATGCTTTTGGGGGTGATGTTTTGGGGGATGAGGTTGTTTTGGCTTTTTTCTTGAAATCTTTTCATTAGTTGATGGTGCAAAGACATTTCTCATAGACAATGCAGCTTGTACATCTTCTGGGGACAAATTAGGAATTACAATATGTTTAATTTTACTGCCTCATAGAGATGAATGTCTGTAGTAATCCTTCAATCTGTAATACATCGTGTCTGCATTTGAATCAGGATTGCGTGTTGTTCAGGAAATGCTTATGCTTTTAAATTTAATATTTAGAAGTAATATGCAGGAAAGTCCTGTCCTTCCTTAAATATCAGTACTTTACTTTCAGAACAAGCTTTGCTCCAGTGTTGTTTCAGAACTGAATATGTCTTAACATTCATCCTTTGACATCCTGAAACACTCCTCTTCAAAACGGAAAACAGGGAGGATTAAACATGTGTTTGGTGTAATTTTCATCAGTCATCATTAAGAGATAGATTGGTATGGTTTGTATAATGCAGCACACCTGGTATTTGGTATAGATTTTTGTTTCTTTTTTAGCCGCTCTATTTTATCTATATTCTGCTCTCACAAGTCATTTTAGGGATCACTGCAGGTATTTATGTCTCTTTTTTACCTCCATCATATTTAAGTTACAATAATGCATCTATGTAGATTGTTGGGTGCCCAGCTGAGTGTCTCCCTTAAATTCCTTTGTAGAAAGACAGGAGGAAATGAGTCCTCCCCCCAGTCCCTTCCAGGTAGCTCTCTTAGTCATCTTATTCAAATAATTTTGATTGTACAAAGAAAACTTCAGATGTAAACATTTCTTTCATCACGTAAGAGAGGAGAGAGAAGGCTGGATGTTGTAATTGTTGACTTACTAATCGATTTCAAAGCTAATACAGTCAATCGGGTCATAAGAACCTCTTCTGGGTCTTGCAGGCCAGAGGACCAAGTCTTTTCCAGGTCTTAGAACTGTTAAATGGAAGATTTATTGACATTTATCTCAATTTCAAGTTGGTAAGTCATCCTTTCGCTCACCCGTGCACTCTATTGTTTTGTGACACGTGTGGGCTTGAGCTTCTTCCCTTTGACTAAAAACCATTTTATTAGGAAGGCAGTGCCAATAACCGACCAACGTGAAGTTCTCCTTTCTAGCCGCTGTTAACTAAATTAGAATCAAATGGACTTATGTAAATTAAGAACTCAAACTAAGCTTCATTAATTTTGAGCTCTTTGTAGAGCTGTTCAAATGGATGCCTCATCTTCTTGCTTTGTCCCTCTTCTTTTGTTTTCCATACAGCCTTGTAGTTTGTAGCCTAAGTGCCATTGACATGAACATCAGACAGCTGACCGGCTTCTTTAAAAGTCCAGATCTATTTCCTTTTGGAAAGAGAGATCAAAATTTGTGTTTTGCTTAATACCGTGTCAGAGAAATATTGAAAACTTGCTGCCCTTTTCTCGCATTTAATTGTAGATGTGGAAACAAGAGTGATGCTGATACTCGCAGTGTAACTTTTCCTACCTATGTCACACATCTCTCTGTTGACCTTTAGAAATACATGGCCAAGTCTGGGCCTTAGGTTACCTATGGAAATGTTGCCTAAGCGTGTTTTCTTTATACGAATGACACGGATACACTCTCTTCATTAATTTTATTGGAAATGAAGCTCAGGAGAAGGGAACTTCCCTTTAATGTTCCTCATGAGTCAACACTTCTGTCATGTTCCAGGAAGATGCTTCAGCTGTAGAACAAGAGTAGACAAGATAGCGCAAGTACATTACTCAGAAATAGAATTCAAAAGGTGCCGAAATGTTTTGGGGACGACGTTAAATTCAGGGGAAAATGAAGAGCTTGCACTGCCCTGTGCTTTCGGGAACGTTTGATCAGCGCTCTTAGGAAGCGAGACCAACCTGTTGGTCAATGAACTGTTGTTTATTTTCACTTCATTTCACACCATTTCATTTATCTGCTCCATTAATTACCATATTTATGGGCCTATGTGTTCTTACCCAAAAGGCATTTAAACTTGACAGTATAATAGACTGTGCTGTGAAAGCTAAATAGCTGTTTATTGCTTATCCCTGTTAATTTGTGCTCTGCCACATCATTACCCATGCGATAATGGGTGTGACATTTGCGGAAGTAGTTTTCTTTGCAAATAAACTCTATCTTTTTAAGGATTTGTAATAGTGACAAATTGATGATTTTACCAGTCAACGAGAAAAATGGGATAATAAATTCTTAACACATTTTAATTGAAATTGCTATGTTATAGAAAGTATTTTCAATATAGTTGGTTAAAATAATTGAGTTAATTCCAAAGCTTTATTTAGAAAATGACATGAAAATCTCGAGTTACTAAATATTAATGACTTTAGCTAATTCAAAAGGCTTTTGAAGTATCAGTTTAGGTTTTATATCTCTTCAGATTTAGACTGTAGCTGAGACAAAAAGATTGTTGTTTTCAGCACTGCTGGGTACCCTTTCTATGACTATTGTGTTGCAAAGGAGCCAGCTGGCTGGGCTGGCCAGTGGAGATTCATCCAGCATGGAGAGGAGCAGAGGGATACTGGGACCAGTCTGACTCACTGGGATGCTTCGCGGCCAAAAAGATTAGAGAGCCAGTAGGACTGTGCCTGCCCCTTGGTGCTGCAACGGTTGCCTCATTCTTTTACCTCCTAAGGGTAAAAATCAGGGGGATAGTTCCCTAAAACCAGAATGAGATCAAGTGTAAACCAGATTGTTGTGACTTGCTGAAACTGCAGTATTAAGACTCATTAGTATAAAGCTGTTTTCTCTTAAACACAAACCAGCATTCTGCATCTTTGAAGTTCTTACAGCTATACTTTTTCTGAGCTTAGAGCTGCAAACAAACAATATTTGCTAACTTTTGTAGTGTTCTTTTATGTTAGATGCATTGCTTATTTTTGCGATGGTAGGAAAACCTCTATTATCTGTTTCTCAGCACTTTCTAAAGCTTTTTTTTATTAACAAGAAAGCTAAAGAAGTTCAGATTCCCACTTTCAACAGATAATCCCTTCTAAGGTATTTTACACTAAATATGTCCTCGGTTGCTGTGGTACTGGGATGGGATACTTGATCCACCTCTTCTGGGACGTTGCACTGATCGTGGGTAAAAAGGGACTCATTGTCACCACTGAGTGTTTCTACTTTGTTCCTTCTTTTCCTTTTAATTCTTCATCATCAAAGTGAGATTTGTTTTTACTACAGACTTCCTTTCCCTTGACTGGACTGATCTCCTTTCAGAAATAATCCACTGCCCAATAACAAATGTTATCTATACCTCATCTGTCTCTGTCACATCACGCCGGGGTAACAAGACACAAAGAGACAAATGTCCCTTTCAGCAGGACTCAGCCGATGGTGTCGCTGAGCCCCTCTTCAAGCACGTGCTCTAATTTTAATGTTCTTCCAGGTGAGAAAACACCGAGAAAGTGTCGGCACACAGAGGCAGGAGCTGCTTGTCGGTGGCTCAAATAGGGCTCTTGCTTATGGGCTGATACTTTAGGTTATTACCCTGGAAAGGATCATTGTGATCCTGTGTTGTAACAGTCTATGGAACTGGTTTTAGGGGGTTTTGTTGGGCTTTTTAAACCGTTACACGCGAGCAGTATTAAACACAGCTGAAGCCAAGTTAGCCCAACGCGGAGAACTTTTGAAAGTCAGTTTGAAGGGTTGTCACGATCCACTTGAGACGCGCTGTGGTCTTGACAAGTGATTCTTTCATTTCATCAGTGAAGAGCGACAAAGGGTTATTGCTGCTTCATCTGCTGGGAGATGTTAGTCACTTACTGTAAAACTGCTGAAGCAACACCTCCATGACTGGCTCTGAGCCTCGGGGGATAAGTTTAGAGTGGATTTGATCATAACCTTACATCGCCTTGTTTTTGTGAGGCCCTCAACGCTATTTGAAGCGAAATGCGGTGATGGGGTGGATGTGGTTTGGTGTGTAATACACCGGGAGTTACAGTGGGGTCCGTGTGTTCCGTCAGTGGGAGATGTGGTCACGCTCCGGCCTCTCCCTCAGAAACTGCTCCAAGTAAATGCTTCATTGGGCTGAAGCGGGAACTCCTGAAAAATAAAGGAAATGTACCTTTTTTCTTCTTTTTTAATTAGTCATTCGGTCCATTTCTCATCTCTGTTGCATGTAACTGTCGCAGAGTTTCAGACATCAGCAACATATTTTAATTTAAGCTTTTTGCCAGCTTTATATGTTCTTATGCAATTTACTTTTTAAAATTAAGAGCACATGTTTTCCTTCCAAATAACATGCAGAACATTTATTGGCATTTTAAATAGGCCAAAGTGAGTGAGCAACCTTCTTTTTTTCTTTCAAGTCTATTTTTTCCCTAAAGGCAAATTGCTGTGGGCTTATGACCCACCCTTTTTATGACACTATTTCAGCACAGATATTCTTAGTTAGAATTCTAAGTTGTTCCTTTGAAACAGAAATAGAAATCACCATCTCAGCTGGCAGTTTCTTCAGCTATGGATTGTCATGTGCATACACGTACATACAACTGTGCCATATGAATTCGTATGGAATCGCTACCCTGCCACACAGTTTATATATTTCTGGTTTTGTTCCATTTGGGATATTCTGAACTCATGTTTTCTTTCTATTTATTTTCCTGCGTGTAGATTAATAGGCATTTTACAAAATGTGTCCTTCTTCGGGCCGTGCTGCTCTGGCCATCCTGTAGAACCACTACAAACGTCTGCGTTCTTTGGAAAAAAATATATATAAATCTCTTTGATTTCATTTACTTGTACTCATACAACCAAAAAAAGGCAGCAAGTCACAATAAAATTTTGGACCTATTATGTGCTGTGAAGTTTTAATTTCTTATGTTTAAGCCTTATGTTTAACACAAGAATAATTTGCTCTGGTCAAGTGTTTAAGAAGTGTATTTCTCACAGCAGCTCTTCGCAGAATCCCAGAGTGTCAGGGGTTGAAGGGACCTGGAAAGCTCATCCAGTGCAATCCCCCATGGAGCAGGAACACCCAGCTGAGGTTCCACAGGAAGGTGTCCAGGCGGGTTTGAATGGCTGCAGAGAAGGAGACTCCACAACCTCCCTGGGCAGCCTGGGCCAGGCTCTGCCACCCTCACCAAGAACAAGTTTCTTCTCAAATTTAAGTGGAACCTCTTGTGTTCCAGTTTGAACCCATTACCCCTTGTCCTATCACTGGTTGTCACCAAGAAGAGCCTGGCTCCATCCTCCTGACACTCACCCTTTAGATATCTGTAACCATTAATGAGGTCACCCCTCAGTCTCCTCTTCTCCAGCTCCAGAGCCCCAGCTCCCTCAGCCTTTCCTCACACGGGAGATGCTCCACTCCCTCCAGCATCTTGGTGGCTGCGCTGGACTCTCTCCAGCAGTTCCCTGTCCTTCTGGAACTGAGGGGCCACAACTGGACGCAATATTCCAGGTGTGGTCTCCCCAGGGCAGAGCAGAGGGGCAGGAGAACCTCTCTGACCTACTGACCACCCCCTTCTAACCCACCCCAGGTACCATTGGCTTCCTGGCCACAAGGGCCCAGTGCTGGCTCATGCTCACCCTGCTGTCCCCAGGACCCCCAGGTCCCTTTCCCCTGCGCTGCTCTCTAATAGCTCATTCCCCAACTTACACTGACCCCTGAGGCACTCCACTAGATACAGGCCTCCAACTGGACTCCACCGCATTGGCCAAGCTCTTGTACCCAAGTTATTGTTTGCACTGTGCAGACGTGGTTCACAAACATAGATTTGAGCAGCCAGGAAACCAATCCTAAGAAAGAGTATTCATTTCTACGAACAACCCAAGCCAGCATCGTGCTTTCAGATCTCAGGCACAAGACGTGAGATTCTTTAATTGCATCTTTTGGGTTTTGGTGCCAATTTGCCTGCGTTTAAGTCTAGCAATAGTTTATTAAACCTGGTGTGTGGAATAGCAGGATCTCGGTGACGGGAAGTTTGGGATTCATTGCCTTCAGCACTTTGCAGGTTCCCGTGTCACACGAAGTTGTCTTGAGCAGCGAGCTGTTCGCTCCTAAGCTGCTTCTGCCAGGGACCTTGTTTATGGGAAAAAATAATCTGGCTGTGAGAACTCGACTTATTTTCAAGTAATTGACAAGAACTGTGTCTGTGATCCCCAATATAAGCTTTTTCCAGTCACTTTGGGGAGATTAGATGTCTCTTAACATCATCTTACCAGCAGTGAAGTTGCTCCGAAAGAGCTCCTTTAATCATATTAGTTTCGCTGCCATCACCCCGTCTTCAGATTCTTTCTTCTTGCCTAATAGAACCAAATCTGCTTTTACCATCTATTAGGCCCAACATTAATGCTCCTTTGCATATTAATTACTGTTACTTTACCTATACACTATCTTTTGGCTCCCCAGTTTGGAATCTGAGGGTTTGGAGCTGTTACATTTTCCATGTGGTGGTAGAAAACACCGTCGTGTGCTATTTGCTTTTCTAATGGTTTTGTATAAGAATTATTGAATATAGAACAAAGTGAAGCAGAAAGACATGACAGTTAAGTCGGGAATTCACCCGGTCTCTATTTTGGCTTGTAGTATGATTTATGAATGGATTTTCCCTGCATTGTAAGAAGTTAACCTTGGCTCCTTATCCTAAGTATTTTATCAAATTTTTGGGGAATCTTCTGAGCAATCTAATATCTATATATATGGGCCATGGCAGAAAGTTTAAGGAAGTTTTCTATTTTAAAAAAGGAAGAGAAAGAAAAGAGGAAAGCAGTAGTGGAGGGGGAATGAGCTCTCAGAAGGAGTTTTCCCAGATTATAAGGTAATTGTTGCTATTCCATGCAGGACTTGCATTGGAATGGCTATTAAAAAACCTAAACGCTACTACGTGTGTCAGTTTAGAACTCAAACCGGATCATCCTATAGAAATTGCAGCTCTATAGCATTTCTTTGGTTAAGTAAAAGCTGGCTGGGCTAACATTTTGTATGATCCGGGGGTGAAATTATTTTCCAAAAGAATTATAAAAGTCTATTGTAGATTATAATTATATACTAAAATGAACTTTACATTTTAGTCTGTGTAATTACATACTGAAATGTACTTTACATTTTTAGTCTGTCTACAGATTTAAAAAAATAAACGTGTAGAGGAAAAGATCAGGAAAGGAAGGAAAGGATCTAGTGCAGATTACACTATGTGAAACATATGTTTGAGATAATGCTAATATAGCTGAAATATGCGGCCTGTGTTATACTTCTGTATACAAAAGATGTGCTCATTCCATCTCTACGCATACACACACGAAATTTTACCTTTGACATAGTAGGGAATAGTGCCAGTGAGTAATTAAGAAAGCATGGAAGCAAAAGTCAGTGTTGTGATAAATTCCAAGATGGTTAAGATTATTTAATACGTGTTACAGCTGTGATAGGGGAAGGTCTGAGGGGAGACGACGTGTCTTTTATTGCACCATGTAGTTCAAATAGTTTGCAAAAACAGGCAAACTTTCAAGGCTCCATTTTTCTCTCTCAGATCACAGTATTTATAACAATCTGTCTTGGGGTATTAATGTGCAAGGCGATGTTTCTGAGAGTCATTCGCTTCCCAACTGTGGTCAGAAATGAATGTTTCTTTTTCAGAGATTTGTAGTAATGTCGTTCTTCGGGACTGCAAATTTAGCTGAACACAGGCAGTGTATTAAAAATGTCTGAAGAAGCAACATAGGAGTTGGAGAGAGATCAGTTCGGAGCTCTAGAAGTAGTAACTGACATTCCAGGGCGATGGAGTCTTTAAATACACAGTAATATTCATCAGATTTTCTTACAGAACATTTAGTAAGCTTCAACTGAGGGACAGAGAGTTTGAGTTTGCTTCCTTCCCCAGCTCACAGCCTGAGAAAAATCAATTGGTTTTTGTATAGTTTTACATATATATATATATTTATATTTATATATATATATCTATATGTATAATTCGTTCTTGATTTCAGGTAATCAGTGAGATGGAGCAGCAGCTGCAGCAGCTGCGGGAGGAGCTGGTGCAGGTGAAGGCGCAGCGGAAGCAGCAGCTGCTGGAGCTGCGGCGTCAGTGGGAAGAGGAGAAGCAGCGGGCGGCTCAGGACCACGAGGCGGTGGTGAAGAAGCTGAAGGCGGAGGCAGAGAAAATGACGTTCGACCTGAAAAAGATCCATACGGCGGAAGCAGAGAAGGCCTTGGACAAGGTAAGAGGATCGCCTGGGGCCGCCAAAGGGGAACAGTTGCCCCAAAAGTCAGATAAGGAAAAGTTCGCCAAGGAAAAATGTTTAGGGGCTACTAGAATTGAAAAACAACCAAATGTGTGGTGTAGATCTGGCTTTGGATGTCAGGGTCATGACACGGGAAGGCTGATCACTTCTGCTCTGCTGGAACAGTAGAAAGGGCGGTTCTGTCTAACCAAGCTTTTTCTCCTTTAAAAAGAGAGAAAGTTCTTAAGGAGGAAAATGTTCAGGCTAAAACTGCAAGGAAATTGGGTCTAGTTGCTAACAATGGCTGGTCTACTTTTGCCTGTGAGCAAGGACGCTGTGAAAGGCTTGGAAATAGAAATTAATGTTTCAGATCCATAAGGGTTCCCTCCCCACCCTGTTCATTGGGGTCACTGCCGGCGGTTGCTGAGCATCCCCGTGTCCCCAATTCAAGTATTTCACCACATTGGGGCTGATATGAGCGAAAACATGTGAGTTTTATTTCAAAAGCTAACCTAAAAAACCCCTGCTTAATATTCATGGTAGACGCCATGTGTATACGTGAGCAGATAGTTGTTGAAGTATCTATTATACGCTTGAATGTAATAAATCATACATTTTATTGCAAAGTGATGTACAGTGGCACAAATTAACAATCTGCATATACTGTTTGAACAGCCTTTGTGAGAAGTGACATTTCATTTACCTGCGTCAGGTTCTTGGGCTGTAATTTTAAGCAGCGTTCGGAGGATTATGTTGGAAATCAGCCAGGCTGAAGCCATTAAAATGGCTGTGATCAACAATTCAGAATCTTCTCTGAATGTAAGGAAAGCTCCGCTTGGCATAATTATTTAAAGCCAAGGTCACAGAAAGTATTTAAACCTTTGAAATTCATCATTAAAGGATTAATTTTAACTCAGGAAGACATTGTCATTTTTGCTTAAAAATGGAATTTGAATCTCAATTCTTTTCTTTCTTTGATCTTTTTTTACATGTGTAGTATAGCAAAAGGAAAGTTAACTTCTTTACATCCTCAAATTAAAGTTACAAATAATCCTTCACAGGGCAGTATCTTTAATAGTCTTGAATTGTCATTTCTGTCAGAAATGCTATTTTTTTAATTTGTGGGATTTTTTCTGTTTTTCAGGCAAAAAAATTGCTAATTTTAAGCTATATTAACTGCTATTGAATTTTTTTATTTAACCCACTTCCCTATTTTTCCCTCTAATCAGTGTTGTTGAATAAAGGATAGGAGGGGGAAAATGTATCTCTGTTGGAATGTCTTTCACAGACATGAGAACATACATTGCATTACCTTCAAAACTTCATTTCCCATTCTGCTCCGTTTCTCTCTTCCAAATGTAGAGCCGTGGACATTGGCCACAAAGTCCGAAAGTCAAAGGAGCATAGAGGGCAAACTCCACTGAAAAGTTACAGTTTGAGCTCGGTTCCAATCTCGATCCTATTAAAGTCCACAGAACTTTGATGAAGCAGATTTTATCCAAGGGGAAAAAGAAAAATAACCCAACATCTTAATTGCAGCACAAGTCTTGAAACTTGGTTTTAAAAGTCGTTTTATTTTGCTAGCAAATCTCGTTACGTTGAAAATTAGGACAATATGGGAGAAAGATTTGTCCTCTCAGTTTACTCTTTTTTCCTGCCAATTCTGTAAAGATTGCTTGAAAATCCAAGGGGAAGCTGAATTTCGCTGTTTCGGTTTGGGACATCTGAGTGTCCACGTTTTTGGAAGGTCAGTCCGTTCCCAAGGGTCTCATTGCTCTGGGGGCTCTTTTGTGAGTAATTCTGATTTCCGTGTGGGTCGCGTTGTGTCGCCATGGACTGTTGTTCACGTCACCATGGTGAAATACAGGAGAAATCGCTAAAACTTGAATGAAATGAAATATCGAAGTGAAAATGGGTAGAAGGAGAGATAGGATTCACATGGTGTTCCCCCATATTGGAGGAGAGCGAGGAGCAGTTTTCATTGCAATTGGACATTGGAATATTTGGTATTTGTAGACAGCTTTTCAATATTTAGGGATGCACAATTTACTGAGGTCTTGAATTTTCTATTGCTTAAAAATCTCAACTTTAAAGACAACACGTTGTTTATTGTAACACTTCATTTGATCCATTTTGTTAGCGATTGCAGCATACGATGCCAGAGAGTTGCTCAATAAACGTAGCACGGTGATGGTTCTGAGCCTGTGATTCTAAAAGCAAATCTCTTTTGGCAGTTATTGCGTCTCCCGGTCAGCAGGGAATGGTAAGCGGGAAAATATTTAAGAGGTTGCCAAATGGCACCATGTAACCTGCACTATAGGGAAAATATCAGAGCACAGAACCACTGTATCAGGTAAGGATGATGAATTTCAATGTCCTTAAGGTCAGATAAGCCACGCTGGACGTAAATCAGACAAAACCTCATAGCATGGAGAATATGAAATTTTGAATCACGTTCTTAGGACTTCACTACTTCCATAATATCTGTTATCTAACATCAAAATGACCTGAGCATATCTCCAAATTATTTCTTGTCTGTTAGTTAAAGAATCTTAAGTATAGTTTCAGAACACTTGTATTCAATCACAGTGATTTCGACTGACTTTTCAAGCATAGATTTAATTTGCCTGCACTTCATTATAGCAAAAGATTCCAGCATTTTCTGCTGTGATGGCAGTTTGTTTCTTTTTTAATTGGAAGTCATACCTCGTTACGATGAAACGAAACATAAACTGTTTAACAAATAAACATATTGGAGATACACGGGACTGTAATTAGGCTCCGCTAATGACTCATTTTGGCGGGGGGACAGGTGTGTTAGGGGTTGCATGAGCAGCCAGGTGTAACGGGCTGCGCGTTGTCAGGTTGGCCAGAAGGTGCAGAAGGCAGGAGATGAGCTGCGTTTCTAAGCTTGTGCAGATGTGAAGCTTGGCTGCCACCACTGCTTGCAGCATTCATCTCTGGCATTTCCTTGGCACAGCCAATGCACGCTCAGAAAGCCTGAGCCCAATGCGAACAATGCTCGAAGGAAGCACCTCGGAGCACGGAAAATACCTCTTAGAAAGCTCTCTTTGAGCAGCACTCATGAGTAAACTGGAGGGTTCTTTGCCTTTCTGAATAATTTTCAACATTTAGCTTTTCGTTGCCTCCTACATTTAAATAGATATGTTGACTCACCCCGTTCAATCTTTATGCAGGTTCCGGGAACACTTAATTCTTTCTCAGTGCTGCTTTTCTTGTGGAGAAGTAATTTACATTTTTGTGTATTGACTGTACTGAGCGCATATGACAGTTGGTTACAGGATGAAGCTGTAGTCAAAAGAAAAGAGTTAAACACTTTCATTTCTGGGCTTCAGTTCTTCTGATTTCAGTCCAGTTGTGAAATGGTTCATTTTGGAGCAATGGGACCCCAAGCTGGCCAGAGCCCTGCAAATCCTGCTCGGAGGGTGTAGCAGTGAGTTGTACTCTGAGATTTCTGTTCTTTTAAATAAAAAGTGACATTCGCAATGTTTTCTAGTCTATACCAGTTACAATCCCTCCCCCTGTGTCTGGCAGGAAGTCCACGTAAAACTAAAACGCCCAGGAAATTCAAAGTTTAGGTCAAAATTTAAAAATATATAAATCAGTTAGAAGTATTGTACTCGGCGTGACTGCTTCCCTAAAAATGAATAACTATTTTACATACAACTTATATTGTAATATAATGTTTTTGCAACGAGGCCTTTTCAAAAATCCGCAGTGTCCTGTAATTGGATGCTTCATTTTTGAACAACTTCTGCTTGCTTATAGTTTGCAAATAAGGTCCTGATAATGTGCCCTAGAGAGCGTTGCGGTCCTTCCTTTGTCATCAGGCTTAGTGATGCTGGATGAATTCCCCAGCACGTGCAGGCCCGGGGTGCAGTCCAGGTGGACCAGCTCGCTGGGCATCCATCATACGGCACATGGACAAGTATCTTTAATTCACAATTTAATTCTTTAATATCTTTAATTCTGGCACTGTTGCCAGAGCTCATACAGATGATGTCATACTGCTCAGCACTGGCGAAGAAACAGGAGATGAAGAGAAAGAATATGACATCTTCAGAGATGAAAGAGATGCTCTGTTAAAAGTATTGAGTTTCCCCTAAGCAGTTACTTCTGCTCATAAAGAAGCCGCATCGCGTGCTTTCCATGAGCTCACGTTGTTGAATCGTGTCTCTCTGGCCCTTGTTCTTCTCTGCCAACTCCATATTTCATTAACTACTAAAAGCGGTTCCATCTTTGCATCTTTGTCTCTAAGACCTGGGACCTGGACCATCTCGGCAGCAATGCTGTAGGTTCATGCTCAGAGTTCTTGGCATGACGGAGTCTTTGATGTGAGTGACACCTTTCACTTCGTTAACATGAGCGCTAATAGCCGCAGTATGGAGAACGTCATTGGTGGGAGCATCCAGATGAACTATTTTCACGCTCATTGCAGCGATATCCTGGTTATTTACATGGGGGCAAATAGGTCACCTGCAAAACGTGGACCTTGTATTCTTCCCGAGTATAATGATATCGTTAAATTGGTATCTAATTATAATGTAGACGTATGTTTTTCTCCTTGCTGAATGCACTCAGGATCTCCAGGAGTTATTGTATATGTGGCATTTTTTTAGACTAAAATTTGTGAATGTTTGTTTGAATCTGTTGCGTAGATTCTTTTGTTTAGGCCTTAGCTACTGCAATCTCAAGAGCTTTTAATTCTTACCAAGAAGATCTGGATATTACCTGAGTCTCTTAATATTTTTATTGTAATCCAGGATCTATTGTCTATGATATTATCTCTCTATTCCAGTAACATTTTTGTTGGTTTTACGTCGTTGAGCCTGTGTACATTGCCTTACATTTGGTTCTTAAACATTTCTGACACTGTGTTAGTGATTCACCAACTAAAAGTATTATAAATGAGCATAGAACTTTGGCTTTGTTGGAGAAAATCTGCCAAGAGCCTACAAGATCAAGAAAAAAGGAAGTTATTTCCAAAAGAGAAAAGGTTTATATAGGACAGTGAGTGTATGTTAGCACAAGAAGTACAGATTATTTAATCTGTCTTTATAGTAATTTTACAGCAACTCTTGCAATCAGATTTTGCTCACAACAAGGGGAGGAAACCGATTTCCTCTCTCCTGTGTTCACTTTTACACTGCTCCTTCGTATTCCTCCGAAGAAAAAGGAAGAAAGATGATAGTGGACCAGGAACATGGTCACAGAAATTGCATCATCCCTTAGGGGAGCCATTTGGAAGAGTCTTCAATCAACAGAGCCAAACATGAAGAAAAATATGGTAGAATAATCTCAGGGATATTTCACTCAGATGAGACTAAACAGAATTTATGGCTCTCTCCCTACAGGAGCCATTTCAAAGCAGTAGTCTCCATTATTCACAGTTACTCTCCTTCCATCTCCTTTTAAAAAACCCCAACCAACCAACCAAAAAAACCCCAAAACTGAAAACAGATCTAAGATTTCTACCCATCAACTGTATTTATAAACCTGTTTCCGGGGGTAATCAAGAGTGGTATGAGTGTCACTATGGGAAAAGCTATGCACCCACGATGCTACTTTTTAACGTCTTCGTTTGGAGAGGAGGTCAAGCACCATGGTGTTTGCATTCACAAATAACACCATAGGGTTAAAAATTAAACTGACTGATGCAATACTGTTAAGAAATGAGAACCAGACAAGAAGCAGCATAATGGAGCTAAATCATAAATTATGATAAAATACTGAATTAAAACGATAGCTTTCAACAGGGCAAGGTCTGATATAATTAAAATGAGAGCTCTATCATGTGGCCTGTCTTTCAGCACACTTTATTCACTCCTTATCATATCAATTCTAGGTGGATGGTTGTTTGAGGAGTTTGGGGGTTTTTTAACCAACTGGTATTAATCTAAGGTATCTGTACAAGAAGTGTTCACAGGTGGGGTTTTTTTTGTCTTCTCTGTCTCCTCTTTCTCCTCAAGTCTGTGTCCAAACACCATTTCTAGTTCTGCCTCACTCTCTACTTCTCAATTCTGTAACTTCCAGGTTTTGTAGCCTTTGGTGAGATCAAGACTCACAAAACCATGAATTTGGTGGATAAGGCAAATGCCGATTTGTTATTTACTGCCCAAGAATCTGGGCGTCCTTGCTGGAAACTAATAAGAGATTGATTTAAAACTGGTGAAAGAAGGAACTTCTCTAAACAAGAGAGAGATAGTGAGCTGCTTGAATTGATTTCCACTGAGGTTGTGGAGGGAGATATTATCAACAGGTCCAAAAAAGGATTAAACAGTTTTATGAGCAGCGTGTTTGTAACCGGTCACTGCTGGGAAAAACGGGATTTAATGTTTAACCTCCCCGATACGAGAGCTGTGGGTGCTGGGGGTACGAGGGGCAGGTTTCTCTGCAGGAGCATCTGGAGGGGACACTGGGCTTGGTGGCCCATTGGCCCGAGTCTGAGGACATTCCTGATGGTTTAGTGCAACTGATGGTTCAGTCTTAACTTCCCTGGTTACAAAGTGCAGGAGGCTTTTCCAGAGGCAGAAACTGTTCCAACTATTTTTTCAGTAGTTTCCTCGTCCATTTTTCACAATCCAAACAAACAGTAACACACCAACTTTATCTTGTAATACACAACTGCTTATTATTTTAACTTTATTAAATACTTTCTAAAGCCCAATTGAATCATTTCCTCTTTCCTTCCTATTTTTTTTTCGCAATACTGTGTGTCTTGGAGAAGGCTGATTGCATGAGGTACAGTTTTCTCTAATTTGCCAGTTTTACTTAGCTTTACATCCCAGGGTACGTTATAACATAAGGAAAAACAGAAAAACCAAACCTCAGCCACTTCATTCGTATCACAGGATCACAGAATCCCAGAGTGTCAGGGGTTGAAGGGACCTGGAAAGCTCACCCAGTGCAATCCCCCCATGGAGCAGGAACACCCAGCTGAGGTTCCACAGGAAGGTGTCCAGGCGGGTTTGAATGTCTGCAGAGAAGGAGACTCCACAACCTCCCTGGGCAGCCTGGGCCAGGCTCTGCCACCCTCACCAGGAACAAGTTGCTTCTCAAATTTAAGTGGAACCTGTTGTGTTCCAGTTTGAACCCATTACCCCTTGTCCTATCATTGGTTGTCACCGAGAAGAGCCTGGCTCCATCCTCCTGACACTCACCCTTTAGATATCTGTAACCATGAATGAGGTCACCCCTCAGTCTCCTCTTCTCCAGCTCCAGAGCCCCAGCTCCCTCAGCCTTTCCTCGCACGGGAGATGCTCCAAACCAATATAAAACATCTTTATTGCATATTTAAATTCTGGCACAATTTGAAGACCTTGTTTATACTGATTTGGTCTTCATATCTTTGTAATAGAGAAGAGCTGCAGGTGGCTTCTTTTTTCCCCCCCCAGTTCTTTTTGGAGGGGAAGGAGTGTTTGGGAAACAGGGAAGGGGTAAAACGGTGTTATTAGTCCTTCAGTCTCTTTAATGTGAAGAAACAGTGTTCCAAAACGACTTGCTTACAGCTGCAGAACATGTCACAGAGCAAAACCCACCTTCATTAAATGAGTGAGAAAGAATTCTAATTGTTTTGAAGTTCTTATGATCAGTCTGCATATGCTTCATTGTAATGTGATACTAAAGTGCCTCAATTATGATTTGTATATTTTGGTGCCAGAAGGTTTTTTTTCTTATGCTAAATTATTAAGTTCTGTCAGCTGCTGGGCTGTCATATAGAGATACAGTAAATCACATTATATTTTGTCATGGATTACACTGAGCAATAAATTTGGGAACAGAGATCAAAGTAGTTTCACAATCACATCTGAGTGTAGGAGGGGTGTTTAACTTGTAGAAAATCTGATTTAGGTGAAACTGTTGCAGTTCTTGTGTGAATTTGAAATGAATTTGGGTGTTTGCTTGGAAATGAATAAGGTACAAATCCCCAAAAGAGTTCTCCTGTATTTAGTTCGGAGGAGTTAATTCTGACCTACAGCTGCAGGACGGAGATGGGATAAATAGTGAAACACTGGGAATGTTGAGAGCCTTGCAATGTCTTATTTATGCTTTTAATTGCTCTCATGATTGAGCACTATATTCCATTCTCCTTTTAACTGGGACTTCGCTGGACTTGTGCGCAGTTACTCATCGGTACAGTAATGCTCGCTGGCTCCGTGAAGCTTTGTTGTATTTAAACCCACACAAAGTAATCCAGCATAATCTTGCTAAGAAACACTGATTGCTTCAGATCAGACATTTGTTAGGGGATATTGTCGTATTTTGAATGTTTATCTTTCCAACTGTAGGAGCTTAACTTTTGTTGGGCTCTCATCTAATGATGTGACTTAGTAATAGTGAGTTGACTTAGGAATACTGAGGCTGTCCTTTTGTTTCCAGTTTTCCTTCTGTTCCATGAAAACAAGATTTGCTCTCAGAATGATACACACACGTGATTTTTTTTCTAGTCATTAGCTTCTTGACACTTGTTATTGCCACAAAATTCAACTTGAAATGGCAACGGTGAATCTAAAAAATAGAAATTGCCTTCCTATCCCTTTATAGTCCTTTAGGAGCCTTATAGTCTCTGCTTGGCAAAAATCAAGGTGCATGAACTTAGCTGATGTGTAATGATAAAGTGCATGGGTCTCAAAAAAGTCTCTGATTTGTGGAATAATCGTGTGTTGTGAAGCTCATATTAATTAAGTAGCCTGTAACTGAGTCAATGATGGGTCAGTGTCACACCTTGGTACCGTTGCCGTCTGTTTGGCTTGCATCTTCACAGATGTTGAGCAGCCTGTCCCTGGGTTTTCCCGGGTGGCAGCTGTTTGGGTACCAAAAACATCTGGGCCCGAGTGATAGAAGCTCTTCTGTAAACTTCTTTGTATTAGAGTGGGAGAGACTGAGTACACAACAGTGGGTGAGGTGCCCGGGATTTCTGACGAACAAAGGCAGCTCGTGAAAGCTCAAACAATTCCCGTTGAGTGCATGGTTTATATTTTAAGGCTCTGAAAAGGAAAATGCCACCGCTTTTGATATAATGTCTTAAACTCACTTTAAATAACCATCTTAGTTTAGTTGGGTAGAACAGAAGAAAACCAGGAGATATTAAAAATCATAATGCAGGGATGTGTTTGTGCTGTTCCGGATTGAGGTGTGTAACTGCGGGAAAACGGGGTTCAGTGCCCCGATGGGGAGAGCGGTGCAGCCTCAGCATCCTCACCAGGTTTACTCAGTTCGTCTTATTTGAGTGTTGAGTGAAAGAAAGGAATGGTGCCATAATGTGAAAGCCACCTGTCCGCCAGCTGTTTCGGCAAAATCTCACAGTACATCCTCAGATTAAAGTAAATTCTCCGTCTGTCCTTTAAACGCCTAATGCACCAGTGCTATCTTGTATAAAGCGTATTTAAGTTATTGAACAATTTCATGTGGCGAACTAGACTACTAATCTAGTTTTAAAACCTTGTATTTGTATACAAGGCTTGTATGTTAGGCCATGTCATGCAGTTGGTTTTAAATAAGGCACCTGGCTCGCTGTGGTATTGAATAGAAATGAGTATTAGTGAAGCTGGGCAATACCTAAATGCTCCTTAAGTGCATTTAGATGAAACCAGTGACTGTGGAGCAGTGTAAGGTTGGTGCAACTTTGGCATCAGACACCATCCAGCTGGAGTCACGTGGAAGAATTCTTGGAAGAGTCAAATGTCTGTGTTTAATTCCTCTACATAATTTGAGAATGATTAGAAATAGTCTGTTGGTTTAAAGGAAAGGCCTGGAAAACAGAGTTTTCCTGTTGCACAGGGGGTTTTTCAGCAGGGCCCCATTGAGCGCACCATTGCAACGCGCCACACAAAGGCAATTCTCTTTACAGGTACAGCGTCAAATGCGTTTCTATTCAGTCTTGGTTTTTTTCCCCATGAAAAGTACTTATAGCACATGAACAAGAGGGTTTTTTTCCCAAAGATGTATCTTTAAAGGAAAAAAGAAAAGAGAAAAGATTTATAGACCTACAAAAGCAGAATGTAAAAGAGAATATTAATGGGATTTGTGGGTATGACAGATTGGGATTTCCATCACTCATTTTCAAACCCCTTGAAGTCATTTGGTAGTTGACTAATTATTCTGTTAACGTCGATTTGGCTAGGGAACTATTTTTAATGGTCTTTTGGGTGTCTCACGTGACGTATTTGAGCTGGTGCGCGATTTTCAGTGTTCCGCGGAGACTCGGTTTGCGTGTAACTGGGCGGTGGTGTTGGTGCAGGAATTCACCCCCAGCAGTGCCAGGGACGCACGGCAAAATCCGCGTTTCAGCCTTTGAGGTCTATGGGAAATTTGTATGTGCAATCAGATGAACTTAAAAGGTGATCTGCGAATCTCTGAAGTTTAAACAGATACTGTACAGAATGTTTTAACATCCTTAATACCCAAAATTGCTGCAGTTGGCCATCCTGAAGGTCATTTTCTTTTGACGTCTGTCAAGTTACACCATCTCAAATTTTGGTACAAAGCATAATGCTGTCAAACTTGAATAGAAATATTCCAGAATGCAGAGTGGTGTGTTGTTTTTTAAGGTAAATGGGCCCCATTTACATTGGTTCTTTGATGTTAAATTCTTTGCTGCACATCAGAGAACAGTTGCTTCTTCCCTGGAGCAAGTTTTCTTTCTTCTCCTTCCCCCACCCTTTGATTTCTCTTTTTTTCTCAGTTTACTTACACTTTTATCTGACTAATTATGGAGGATCAGCTTATATAGGGCCATCATTTAGCTACTTGGAGACATCTTGAAAAATGATTATTTCATAGCTTGTACCCTTAACAGATTTCTTAAAGCTGCTTTTCTATTAGTGAGTGTTGGTGTGTATGTATAACCCTCTGGTTCATGGTAGTTGTGTTTGGGGGGTTTTGTTCTTTCTGTGTGTTTTGGGGAGATTCAAATCAAACTGAAACATTGCTGAATCAGTCACAAAACTGTAATTCATGTATACTTGAACAAGATTTCACTGTGCATCCTTAACTCATTCTGATCTATCTGCATTTGAGTTGCAGGAGTTAGTTTTCCTATTAGTTGTGTAGCATAATTAACATCTAAATTTCCATCTGAAAATCACTGTTCCGAAGCTAGAAGATGTGCACGGATTTGTAATGTTCCAAAAAGCTCTTTAGCAGCTGCGTTTTTTGCTGAACATTCAAGACCTTCTAAACCTCTTCATGGGTGTTGGTGGAAGATGAGGTTGACCAATGTGCCCATGAGCAGCTCCTGGGGCTGTTTAGGGCCTGTGTTCCATCGGGTAGAACTAAAAGCCCCTTTAATACATCTTGCACCTTAAAAATAGCGTGTAAAAACCTTGTAATTAGGATAGCACGTGGTACACTTGAGTGGTGTGGTCCCATCCTAGATCCTTTGCTCTTTTATTCTCGGTAATGCTGTTCTGTTTCTTGAAAGGAAAGAATGAGAAGGAGCCTGTGTTCGAATAGCATCCACTAATTCAGATACCACATCTGTAGTGCTCATACCGTCTTGAATTTCTCTGTGAGATGTTTTGTTGAAGTCGGTGCAGTTTTGCTCAGCAACCACAATTCGATGCTTTAAGGCTTGTTAGAGAATTATAGTTGGTTTTTAAAACCAATTAACTGTAACAAGGACATAATCTTTTTAATGCAAAAGTCCTCACTCTGTAATATAAAGTAACTGCATGTGAAATTGTCATAATCAGATAATTTTAGCTGAAATATGTATTAACTCTGTGAAACTAAACAGAAGTTAATTTTTGAATCAGTGGGATTCCTCTGTGGCTTATCCAATTTAAACCTTTTTATTAGAAAAATGGATATTACAATTGATACTTTTGACAAGTTTTTGCCAAGCGTGAGTTTCAACAGCTACCTCTCACGCACGGGAACCTAGTTTGAGACCATTAACTACATTTGCAGCGCTGCCCATTGCTATGAAAAGAGTTAGACCTTAATGAATACTGGCTGACCCTCCAAATGTTCACCTTCCAGTTGGATCCTGATTCATTATGTTTCTGAAATAGCGTGGAACCTGAAAGCGAGGGAATGCCCTGGAAATAATAGAGAAGCAGCTTATGCTTCATACAATGTGTGAGCCGGGCAGCTTCTTGTAGAAGGAGCCTGGGAAGATGCTGCTGTCGGGCACCATGTCACTTCTAACCTTCTCGTTTGTCAGGATAAATGTAACGTAAATCCTCCATGATGTTCACTGTAGGCAGCATATTTACTTTGCAGTAAGACACTACAAGAAAAAAGGTAGAAAGTGGTTTTTTGTGTGTGTGTCGTGGCGTTGCGTGTGTCCCGGGGGAGCAGTTGATGCCTCCCAGGGCTGCAGAGCAACAGCCTGGAGTCAAAAGGTGTTAACTTGGCCTCAGGTTGTGCCAAGGGAGGTTTAGATTGGATATTAGGTAAAAATTCTTCCTGGAAATGGCTGTCGGGCATTGAACAGGCTGCTCAGGGCAGTGCTGGAGTCACCATACCTGCAGGGGTTTAAAAGGTGTTTAGGTGAGGTTCTCAGGGACATGGTTTAGTGCTGGAATTACGCTGGGTTATGGTTGGACTCGATGATCCTGAGGGTCTCTCCCAACCGAAATGATTCTATGATTCTATTCTATTTTAGTCACAGGCTTTAAAAGAGGGCAAGTTCTGTATTTCCGCAGTGAAAGAAGATGCAGAAGCGCGTTCCTGTGCATCGCCGCGCATTCGATCCGACCCGTGCGCTGTAACCGCAGGGGCTGCAGAGCTTCGCTGGGGATGATGCAAGAGCCGGCCGCTGTTTCAGGTCTGCGCAGGAGAGCTGAACTCAGCAAGGGGCCTGGGTTTGAGAGCCGTGGTGTCTGCAGGGCCAGGGTGAAACAGCCAGAGCCTGCCCAAGGGTGTTCTCGCTCTTGCCACTCCAAGTTTTGGTAGCCAAGTACTTCTGAAAATCAGCCCCCTCAGATAAGGGTGGTTAGGACTGCAAGTAGATGCGAGAATTTGTGGTTTGTTGATGACTGGGAGACAACTAATAAATATTTTGCTAATTGGAATTTGTTAAAGCTGTGATAAAATAAGATGCTCTAATTGCCTTTAAAGAAGCTGGTAGGACGTACTTTCTTTGCCTTCAGTTAAGAATAAAACTATGAAATTCAGCATATCTTCCTTTGGCTCGGCTCTGCCGTGTCTATCAGAGGTCATCCTGGCTCTGCTCAGTGTGAACAAACAAGTTCTAGTTTGTTTATGGAAGTTCTGGGTGGTTTTTTGTTATTATTTGTTGGGATTTCTTCTATGAGTTCAGGAGGTTATGAAGCTGCTTCTATGAAAGACAAAGACTTTTACCCCAGGCAAGTCGAGCGAGAGCAGCTGTAATGTGATCTGAGAGCCTTGCTGGCTGGTATCTCTCCCTTTCTGGGAGGAACAGTAATTTAATCTATTACTGTAATTTATTTTTTACTTTCTTCCCTAAAGATAAACTGGCAGTTTCAGTCACTTTGTGATATGCAGTGGTGGTAAAATGTAATCTGAAGCTCAATGACAATACAGTGGAAGGAGTGTTACCATGGGTCAGCCTGAGGACGAAGAGAAGTGGAGCAGGCATGGAGGCGTCTGGCGTCACTGCTCTCCTGTTATTTATGCAGTCCCCCAATAGACCCGTATAGAGTTTGTGGCCCACTTTAAGTGAAAAGTGG
This sequence comes from Patagioenas fasciata, assembly GCF_037038585.1. Taxonomy (NCBI): domain Eukaryota; kingdom Metazoa; phylum Chordata; class Aves; order Columbiformes; family Columbidae; genus Patagioenas; species Patagioenas fasciata. The sequence goes on along the minus strand of NC_092537.1, from coordinate 2,777,492 downwards.
AATTCAGTTTGTCTGGTGCTCCAGAATTCTTGTATATGCTGTTTTAAACCAATATGTAGTACTATTATTTCTCTTTATATCAAAAAACCCCAGTGTTATCTCAAAAAGTATGCACATATTAGATAAATGGTTTTGATCAACTTTTTTAGAAGATTTCTTAGTACCAACAGGGAGACCTGCACATGTTTCATAATCTTGGAACTAGGAGGGACTCAAGATCTTAAACTGCAGTATCATGTAAACTGTAAGATTATTTTTAACTGGCTGTAATATACTTACATTAATCCGCATCACACGTAACTACCTGGATCATACGAGATGATTCGCGTCCTATCGTGCTTGGCGGTGATTCTCACTGTCTGCAACTTTAAGCTCCTAGATTTATAGTCCGGTAAAATCAATAAAACTGTTTGCATGACCGGAATCCCTGGTGTTTGCAGGACTGGAGGTTCAGTCTTGCAATGGGATCCAAACAGGGTTCGGAGGTTCGGGGACACCCGTGGCTTCCAGAGTCCCGAGAAGAGGCGCTGGAGGAGCCCGTGTTTGGGTGCGGGATGCGGTGCCATGAAACTAGAGATGACAGATCAAAGATTTGAGCACGAGGTCAGATAGATTTGGAAAGCTTAATCAGCTTAAATTTGCTTCAGAACTCAGCTTCCTAATACGCTGTCCCCCTAAGAAAATATTTTTCTTAGACACCTGTCCTCAAATTTTAGAGCCAAGAATGCGAGAGCGCTTGGCAGTTCATTTGAGGACAGCGTTTTCATATAATACCATGGCACTTTGCAAGAAAAATACAAATCAGAATTGTGTCCCGAAATGAAATTGGAATTGGTATTGAATTATTTTTATTGTTGACTTATTCCTGCAGTGAAATTATTTGAGGAAAAAAAAAACACCTTAGGAGCTATTTTTCCTCAGAATTACAGAAATACTTGCTTATTGGATTGCACATTGACAAACCAGCCTTGTTTTCCGTTGGTTTTATTCTTTATCTTCGAATTGTGAGAATAACGCTAGGAGAAGGAAAGCGCTTGTGTGTCCATGAGCTCCCAGCTGCTTCAGCTGCATGTTGGGGTTGATTTCCAGTTTAATCGCCACCTTTAAATAGGAAAGGACACCCAACGGGACAAAAGGCAGTTGCAGACGCGAAGTGGTGTCCTCTATGTTGTGTTGTACCCGCGCAGCCCCTGCCTGCGACTTTGTCCTTTTCCCTTCGTTCAGAAACCAAATCACCAGATAAACCCATGTGTGCTGCCTCCCTCCCCGCCACACGCGCACACACACACACACACACTCTTTTAAATCCGCACAAGTCTTTATGTTTTTCTAATAATTGGCAGCAGAGGTACAATTTCTCCCCTCTTTTAAGCGATGAATAGTTGGCCCGAGATCAAAGCCAAGCCCTCGCGGTTTTTTGGCTGCCACAAAAGGGCGTTGGAGCTGGCGCGGGTCCCGGCCGCTCAGCGATAGGCATGTGGACGAGGTGCCAAGCGGAGGGGTCGGTGGCAAAGTGTCTGGACACGTCCCGCGGCTGAGCTAATCTGGTTGCCTTTTGTGTGCGTTTCAGGCAAACAGCCGGCTGAAGCAAACGGAAAAGGAGTTCAGCCAGAAGCTGGTGAAATCCTCGCAGGTAGGTGGCGAGGAGGCGGGAGCCTCAACGCGGGTCCGTTTGATTTGGAAACTTGATGAAAAGTGTAATTACTTCTGCTCTGGGTCTTGACGAGCGAGAGGAGCCAGAACCATTTCCCAAATCAAACATCCAGTGTCTTTCTTGCAGATTTTAACCTTTCGAAAAACACAGAGCATCAAGCTGACTAGAATCACAGAATCCAGAATGTCAGGGGTTGGAAGGGACCTGGAAAGCTCATCCAGTGCAATCCCCCCATGGAGCAGGAACACCCAGCTGAGGTTCCACAGGAAGGTGTCCAGGCGGGTTTGAATGTCTGCAGAGAAGGAGACTCCACAACCTCCCTGGGCAGCCTGGGCCAGGCTCTGCCACCCTCACCAGGAAGTTAAATTCTTCTCAAATTTAAGTGGAACCTCTTGTGTTCCAGTTTGCACCCATTGCCCCTTGTCCTATCATCGGTTGTCACCGAGAAGAGCCTGGCTCCATCCTCCTGACACTCACCCTTTAGATATCTGTAAACATTAATGAGGTCCCCCCTCAGTCTCCTCTTCTCCAGCTCCAGAGCCCCAGCTCCCTCAGCCTTTCCTCACACGGGAGATGCTCCACTCCCTTCAGCATCTTGGTGGCTGCGCTGGACTCTCTCCGGCAGTTCCCTGTCCTTCTGAACTGACGGGCCACAACTGGACACAATATTCCAGGTGTGGTAGAAGAAATGGGTGAGGGTTTTTTGAGTTCAAAATTTCATATTTTCCTACTTTTTCCTCCCTGAGGCCCCAAGAGGACCATGTCCTGTCACTAGGTGGCAAAGGAATGCGAGGTGCCCCGTCATTTAGCACATCATGCCTGACAGTGTTCAAGAAGTGATGGGACAACACCCTCATACACATGGTGTGAATTTTGGGCTTGTCCTGTGCAGGGACAGGAGCTGGACTCAATGACCCTTGTGGGTCCCTTCCAACCCAGCACATTCGGTGATGACCTCTCATAAAATCAAGGCAGTTGCACAACCAGGACTTGCATTTCGTGTCGCAAGGTGGTGTTTGCCGTCACAGCCAATGCAGGATGGCCGTCCTGACTCTGCCATCTTGGTGATTATTGTTGCTCTGAGCCAATTTCAACTTTTCTGCCCAAAATAACACTTCGACCAATGTCAGTGTCCTGAAAGCAAACAGAGTTTGACTTGAGTTTTGCTCTGCAGAGGAGTCTTTTGAACATGGAAGATGAAAATGAGGGTTGAATTTACATATTTACTTAAAAATGATCAGACACTATAATTTTTAAACATTTGAGATTGATTGACAGGTAGTACCAAAGTGTGAAAAATGATGGAGATGCAATGAGAAGTTAAGCTTTTAATAAGAAAATTGCCACAAGGATCTCTGTGGAGGTGTCGTTCTTCTCATTCCTCCCAACCACAGCTGAATGCCTTTTACTTGCAAACTGTGTTTTCAGCATTAGTAATAATAGGCTAATAATACTCTTTTAAAATCATTTAAAACACTCCAAAGAATGGTTTAAAAGCCTCTGAACTAGAAGCGATCAATGACAAGAAATTGCAAACTTTATTAAGATGAAAAGTCAGGCTCTCCATGTTGTATCTACTGCCAAACAAAAGTGGTTCTGGGTCCATTTGTTGAAGACAGGTGGAAGAATTTCAGCGTTTCTGACTTTTTAACCAAGGGTGAGGACAATCGCTTTCATCGTTACAGCGGGAACACTTAGGTAGTGTAGTGCAACAACTGTTCGACCTCAACGTCATAACAAATTTCATCGGACTGAAATTTCGAGGCCTGTAGAATAGTCTCAAAATGGAAAAATATTGAGACTTTTTAGATTATTTTAATATTAAGCCAGGCATTGCTGTAACTGATACTCTGTTCTCCTTATTGAGGAGCGATGGGCTCAGCGACCAGCACTGGAATTGCTCGGCGCTTTCTGTGGCAGACACAACACATACATCATGTGTCAGGGCTCTTTGGCCCAATAAAGGAGTTTCACCCTAATGTCTGAATTTCTGTACTTTTGTGGGTTTGAATCAAATCCCTGCAGTTACTTGAACATAGGGTTTTTTTGTAGCTCAGTATTAATAATAGGTCAACTGCAACTTTTCTTGTGGTCATGTTGCTGACAACATCTGTCTAATCTTACTCTCTGTGGCCTCTTGGAACATTCGCGTTTAACACCCACACACAGGAGATATTTCAAGCAATTTCCTCTGAAGTTTATACAAAGCAAACAGATTTCTTTTCTCTGAAAGGTGCTGCACAAAGCAGATCTTTCTCCTTCGATTCATGCTGAGGTTTCCTTGCATGCATTTCAAAACTCTTCTGCTAGTCCAGGGTCTTAGCCCAGTGAAAGCTTTACATCTCACTTCTGTGCTCTGTTAGAGGGTTTGTGGCTTTGTGTTCTTTTTAAAAGTGACAAAATGGAACATACGCAAAGTGGCACAGCTTTGTGTGGCTTCACGTTGTTCTCCTAATCATTTCTATGATCCATCGCCTTCTCCTGCTTTCTCATTGTACAAGGAACACACCGAGCAAAGCCAATTTGTGCAAATTCTGTGTCATCTAAATCATGATCTAAATTGCAAACCCAGTGATGCCACTTAGTTCCACCTAAAGAGTTGCACCTATCCAGATCGTCTCTAAACTTTGGCCCATGGATCTCATTAAGAGTGAATAGCCTTCCTTTTGATTGGCATTTTATCTTTTTTAATACATATTTGTTTTTAGAAAAGAAATATAGAAATATCCATGTGCGTTTTACTCATAATCTTTGTTACTCTCTGGGGTTTTCAGGTAGTAAAACATATAAATACATTTACAGCAGAGTTTTGATCAGTCCTTTTCCTCTTCCCCTGTGATTCTTGTACCTTCATTTGTAGAGTATTTCTTATTATGTTAGTCCTGTCCTATCTGTAGGTCTAAAAAACTACTTGTACTTTGTAGTTTTTCCTAATCGACTGTGGCCTTAGTATAATCAAATGTTTCTTTACCGATGAAGAGGCCTTGCAAACACACAAATCTGAGCAGCCGGCGGTCTCTTTCTGAGCTGTCTGTGTGCTGAAGTGCTTTTAGAATTAGACTATATTATGCTGCTACAGCAGCTTAACCTTAAGCTTGAATATATACATTGAAGTCAGTGACTCTCCAGTATGTTTAAGCTCTTTGCTGGGTGATGACTTACTTGTCAGCGTAAAATTCTGTAAATATGCCCGAAGGATCAGGTTTAGTTATGACTTTCCACAGCCATAAAAAAGGTGAAACAAGTAAATTTCAGCAACTTATGAGTGAATCAGGTAAAAGGTCCAGTTTAAGGGTCCCGGACTTTGAATCAGGTCCCCGGTGTATTGCTGAGCAGAACATGCTCCTTTCAGCAGCTCAAAAATTTCACTATCAAGTTTAAATCTCAGTCCATATGTAAACTGGGGTGTTTTTCTCTGCGGTATGAAGCTATAAAGCATCCTCCTAAACCAGGAGCAGCACCAGCACTATGGAAATTTGCACGGCCGGTTTCAGTGCAGCGGGGCCTGGCAACGCGCGCAGTGCTGCCGATCACAGATGTGCTTTGTTCTCATGAGTCAATATTTCGGAATGTCACACTGGAAAACCCTCCCAAATATTTTGTGTTCAGCAATTTTTGTCACTCGCAGCCTTTTTCTCTGCGTGGAATTTCACGCTTGCTGGTGTGCAACATGTTAATTTAAAGTATTCAGCTTGCACAGCACATGCTTGCACCGAGCATAAAAAACATGCAAAATACATGCCTTTTACCCAAGAGAGATTTAGCATGCTGTTTGCTTTTTCAGATCATCGCTGAGCTTAAGACAACGGTTTCCCTGCTGACGGAGGAGAACAGCCGGCAGCAGCTCGCGGCCGAGCAGCGGCTCCAGGAACTCGGGCAGAAGTTTGAAGATAAGCAGCAGCAGCTGATTACAGATAATAACAGAGCAATCAAGGTAATCTGGGCTTTCAGTCACTGGTGCTACTGGCTGTTGGAGCGTAATTAAGCGTTCCGCGGTGGGCAGATGGGGGCAGGTACCGTTCCTGTTCGCACAGCGCTCACCAGTTCGTGCGCCGGACTGGGCTTTGATGTTGCTGGTGACTCAGGCTCTCTTCCCTCTAGCTGATAGACGCCTGCAGAAAGCGGTTGGTTTTGGCGAATCTAATGCATCCACTTCACTCAAATACTTGAAACTTGCCTGTTCCCTTTCTTTTAGGGCTGACTCAGTATTTTAACATCTTTGCAGTACTTGGAAAAATGGTGAGAAATAGAAGCGAGTTGCCCCACCGGTGTGGCACGGGCTTGAGCTTGGTGTTCATCTTCCATGTTTAAGGCTGCAATGAAGGAAAGTGTGTTCTTAGTTTCCACTGAAAGCAAAGTCTCTGCAAAATATGAATGGAATAATCTATTTGCTATTTGTAATTTTTTTGCATCAGGTTTATACATCAGAGCTGCATTCTCCAAAGGGAATTCTGCACAGGTGTTCTGAGCAGTGTCTCAGAGATTTTAGCACCGGTGCTGGGAATATATTTGGTGATATTGGGTCAACTTGGGGAAGAAATTACAGGAGCTGTTCTGCTTGGAGCTCTTGGACTTTGTTTAGTATCATTAATATTGTACTTTTTTAAAATCTTCCTCTGAGACTGCTGATTTAATGGAAATGTACGGAAAGCCAGATATCCAAACAGAGCATTCTCAGGCAAGTATACTTGGGAAGCTGTGTGCACTTCTGGAAGCAGGAAGAGGTGTTTTTAATATTCGATCACTTAATATTTTGAAGAACCACACATAGTTCTAGACAAGCATATGCAGAAATACTTTGGTTTTTATTAGCCTGAGGCAAAAAACAATTGGTTTTGGTGCAAGTGGAATCCTAGATGCCCTGGAGATGGGGAACAGCATCTATGCCGTGATAAGCTGAGGACCGCGAGGGATGATTAAAGAAACATTCTAAAGACAAAGCAATTCTTAATATAGCATAAGCCTTTGAGAACCCTTAATACCGTATAAGCTATTGAGAAGACTATATTTAGCGAATGCCCATTTTTTAACAATAACGTTGATTTAAACTAGCATTGAGGAACAGATTGCAATTTCCTTTATATCATATTGGGTTGACTTCCTGTAAGACCTTCCAATTATTATTTCCTTTCAAAGGGAGAAATGCATTTCTGCAGAAACCAGTCGGTAAAGTGATATCCAGATGTGGATGCCATAATACGTGATGTTGATGTTAATTCACATTCCCGACTCTCTTTGCTAGTTAAAGATTTCTGGGTTATTATTTCACAGTTGTATCTATCTACTTGATCTTGATATTTTTTTTTAAATAGTATCTTAGACATTAGTGAAAAAGATTGAGTGACACTTTTAAGAGCATTTTGCTTCTTTTGACAACCTAAGAACCCTGTTTGGCTTCAGATGGCCTCAGTTTGGGCCAGTTTGAGACACACTTAAAGCTCTTGGCATTCTGCGTTACGCCGTGGTCTGTCTGGCCTGAGGACAAGTCAGAGTTTGTGCCGTCAGAGTCATGTAATCAGGACACAATTTTGGCTCATCATGTTCCTTTCTGGTGGCCTACAAGGTAACCAGTCTGGATGCCATCACATCACGACGCCTGATAGCAAAGACCTAATTAACAGCAGCGGTCTGACGAGGCGTTGAGCATCTGAGCGGCTCCTTTTCGCCGCCGTTGAGTTGGAGCCCATTGGGATGATGGCAGCGCTGGCATGGGGAGCAATCCCAAAAGCACCACTCGCAAAGAGATCTTTGCTTTGAACTGCCCAGGACTCGTGTTTTTTGGACCAGCTTCCAAGGATGCTGCAATGCGTCTTGCATGGGGCAAATCCAGCAACGCTCACCTGCCCTCCGCGCCGCTCCGGTGACGGGCTCACACTTCAAAGATCAGGAACCGTTGGGTTAGACCGCAGGATTAGTTGAGAGCACAATTATATTAATGCCCTGCAGATGCTTGGAAAAGCTGCTTAAATTGCCATGTCTGGTAACCCATTTGCGCTGCTCCAGTCTGGGATTTCAGGCACCCTCCAGTCCGGGTGCTGAGCTCCTGAGAACGGCCCGTGCAGGAGCTCCGTTGGTCATGGAAGTGTAGTATAAACTTATTAAGGCTAAATTTGAGCTCACTTTCTCGTGTCCCGATAGCAATCTTGCCACAACAACCCGGAGCTCAAATGGTCAGAGCGTTCACCCAACTTTGCTGCTGCTTTTGGCAGCGGTTCCTGGCTGGACTTGGCACGAGCGTCAGGTTGATTGCGTTGTAGAGATACCTTGAGGTTATTTATGAAATCCCAGCCTTAGGTTGCTTTATTTTCTCTTTTTTATGAAATCCTTTTGCATTCTGGGATTGCAAGTGCAAAACAGTTCCTGGGATTGGAACTGCAAAACACGTTCAGAGCATTTTTAATGTAGAAGTCGGTGGCCAAGTGGGGACTCCACATCAAAAAGTAAATTCTGGAAAGAAATGGATGATGGAGAGCATGCGGTGACAAAGCCACAACAGAAAAGGGAGAAAATGATGCTTTTTTGCCAGAGAAACCACATTTGTTGTTTGGCTCGGATCGCAGATTCTAAGATTCTCTTATATCCCCTGAATTAACACCAAAATTTCATTAGTAAAACATGGTTTGAAGATGACATATTTCAACACTGCGTGTGTCAGCCAGCTTACGATCAGATTAATTCTGTTAATAAATAAGACTTAAAAGATTTCTAGGAAAGAATGTCATATAATAATGCTCCCCTTCATGTGAAAAATTTGGAAACAGTTGTTTTTCTTCGTTATGTTGAGAGAGGAAAAAAAAACCAAAAGTGTATTTTATAGCTATAGAAGAACAAACGAGAAAACTTCTGGGTTTAGATTGTCTGGACCTCTGAGCACTGAGTATTTCCAGCATCATCACGTGCTTGTTGGATGCTGTCGTATCTTGGAGCAAAATGATCATTTCCTCTCTGCAAAGGCTGGACTGAGGGTTTTATCCACACGGTGAAATTCCTCAATGCGGCTATAACAGAATCTTTACCTCGAGTCGTTCCCGCTGTGGGGAACTCTGTTCCTTTTACTCTGGAATCCGTTGCCATGGGGGGTGGGTTTGCATTTCTGTCACTGTTTTTCTGCTCCAGGGCCACACGTCCTTCTGCTTCTATTTGCATAATCCCCCCTCCTTTCGTGTGTGGCTCCCACTAAAACAAATTCATTTTGAACCTCGGGATGTTTTAAAGCATTCAGGACATTTCTTTAAGGGCACCTTATACATTTGGTCGCAGAAAGTAGCTGTCACGATATACTGATTGTGTTGACAGATGTCTCTAAAATGCGGTGTATCATAAAAACTGTGTTCTTAAAAATGTTGTGAACAAGCTAATTTTGCATTGAGTTATATTTCAATATCGACCGTCTTTATTAGCAAATTCCACTTGCAATTGTAAATAATATTTTTGCATTAAAAGAGGAAGCGCGTCAGGGCTATGGGAGCATTGACCAAGTGACTGTATTCCTGCAGAAGTATTTAATCTATTGTCCTCAGAATACCTTCTGGGATACCACCGTTGTCTCTGCAATACCCAATGCTGGTTTCAGTAGAGATCATTCTAATTTGTTGGTTTAAAAGTCCCAAGCAAAGCGAACTCTCATGTTTAGGGGTCCTTATTTGTGCTTATTAAGGGAGGAGAGGTATCAAAGAGCGTAGAACCTGAATTAACCTGATCTAGAGTACGGAGGAGAAGCAGTTTGGGTTTTATCATACAAATGAGACACTGGAGGGTGAAGCCTTGGCTTAGTTGAGGTTTGTGGCAAAGACTGGAATTAACTCCAGATCCACGTGTCCATCAAGGCTGGTGGTTCAGGAGGCTGTGACCGTGTGAAACTGGTACCACCGAGGACATTCATTAGAAAAGAGAACCTGAAATCTTAGCAAAAACCTACAACTTAGGGTAAGGTGAAGACGTTATTTCAAGGATGTTTTGTTAAGCGAGTTCTGTCTTGTGGTTTTGTCATTGGTGCCGTAGGGATGGCTGCTACAATCGTGAGAGCTGTTGAAGAACGGCGTAATGAACTTTTCCAACAGGACGCACATTATTTATAAGCGTTTTTAAAAAACATTTTCTGGTATTTTTTGTATTTGAACTTGGCTGAAGGTGTGGGGTTTTTCAGCAAAGAGTGCCTGTGAAAAGGAGGTGTCAGGACACGCGTTGCTGTTTGCGATGGTTCGATGGCCACGGATTCTGTCAGTCCTTGGAGGCCTTTCCAGTTGTGCGTGTGTCACAACGTTCTCCAGAGGGATCTCACATCCGTCTCATTGCTTTTGTGGCTAAGAATCGCCATGATGAACTATTTGGTGTGCTGAAATAAAGAGTTTTAAGGGACCCTCTTCCTCTGTTTGATCAACAGAGGAAACCGCATCTTCCCAAAGGGTGGGTAAATGAGATCTGCAGGACTTCTGTGGTTTTTCTTTCTCTTTTACACGGAGCACGCACTCTGAGGCACCTGATTTTCACTGTCTTTGTTTATATGAATCCTGGTTTCACCCAAATTCAGTCTGTTAGAGAAATGAGGGTTTAGCCTGTTGCTCATCCTCTGTCTCTTGATTCCATTACATGGTTCTCTTCGAAAGGCTGTATCGATACATTCATTATAAATGGTAATCAAAATCGGCTTATGTTTTTTTAAGGTTAAACAGTTGTTAATCACAACTGAAATACTGATTTTCAGTAGTCCTCTCTCCTTTCCATAGTCACATCTCTCATTCCGTTGCCGCAGAAATGATTTGTTGTCTGAAGCACAGCACCTTCTCTTCAGAATCACAGGCTTTCAGATGTTGGGCCAGCCAGGCAATCCAAGTGGCTGAGCATCTGTAAGTACTTTATAATATCCTTGACGTGCTTTCTGAGACAAAGAATTGAATCATCTTCTTTTCCTGCAGCAAGCTTTGCACTCTGGCGTTTTGCTTGACGTTTCGTGTCTCAACACGTTGCAGAACTTGCCATGGCCAACAGCAAAATCAGGCTTAAAAGTTTTACAGAAGACTAGAACTAGCGCTTGCCGAGTCCTCTGAACTGCAGGCTGGTTTTATCTGGCAGGTTTAAAAGTTTGTACTTCTGCTTTCTTCTACATTATCATTGTTATCCTCGGTGTTTTGCTTTCCCTCCAGAAAACACTTTGCTGCATGAAGTCTTTTTGGGTTTTTATAGCCCTGAAGGGATTCCACCTTACAGCTACCAGTCGCCAAATCATGGAATTAAAGATTCCATAAACGCGTATCAGAATGTAAGGGTTTTTAAAGCTAAGTGATCAGGTTGGGTTTTTATTTAATGAGGTGGACTGCACTGATTTTGCACTGGAAAAATGGTGAAAAGGGATTCAAAACAAGCCATAAAATTCATTGCTTTGAACAGGAGCAATAGCACTGAGTGGGGTCCTGGGTGACTCGGAAGGTACAGAGAAAACGCTCTTATTAGTAAATGTTAACTAATCCTGACATCAGCCCATGCAGCTAAAAAGCACAGACAGTGTTTATAACATTGATGTAAGAAAATGAACATTAGCCTTTTCAAGGCCACTGTGATGGTTGCAGTTTGCTGTTCGAAGATGTTTCACTCTCTGAAGAGCAGAGGGGCTTTAATGTGGAGGAGCAAGTGATGCTCAGAAAGGCAGAGCTGGGGCGATCCCCACAAGTCCAGGACTTTACTGGAGAGAAGAAGAAAGCAAAGAAAAAGAAATAAAGATAAAAACAAGTGTCTCATGTCCTCCAAACACAGGGCATCTGTACAACAGTCTGTGCGCAGCGCTGTGTAGACTTTCCAAGGGCTGCTCTTTGTTCCAGTTCCAGTGAGTTCCTGGAACGGCGCCGCCTTCCAGCTCCTGGAACAGCCCTGGCTGCGGCCGTGGAGGTGGAAACACAAGATGTGCGAACTGTGTATTCAACCGACAAAAGATCGCTGGGGAAAACGACACCTTCAAAGCGAACCTTCCGGAGCCCACAAACATTTATTACTCCGCAGTAAAGATTTTTAAAGCCTGGCTCAGTAACACAGGTTGCAGAGTTTGGCAAATAGAGATTCAGAGTGGTTGGACCTCGTCTACTTATCAATGTATATTTCCCTTAGATATCTTTCTTATGGTGTGGCTGATCGCAGGAGCGAGCTGGCGTAGCACGAGATGGCATTGGCTGATTCCAGCATGCCTACAAAATTTCCACTATTTGTGTATATTCTAATATAGGTTTCTCTTGGTTTTTTGCTAATGATGGTGCTGGGTGCTCCAGGGATATCAGCAGGAGAGCGTCACCGAGGATTTCAGCTTTCTGCATGTAAACTCTCTTGCCAGAATGAATGTTGACTTTAGAAATCTTCAGATTCCATTTAGAATGTTCTGCTGGCTCTCCAGCTTCACATGTAACCGAAACTCAAGCAGATCAAATATCAGAGTATTTTTGAAGAAACAACTGGTGAACGCTTTTGAATGGCAGATCGCAGTGAAATAGAAATATCTTTGTTAAACTTACCATTTTCATAATGGTTGGGCTTTTCTGAAGCGGAACAAGAGAAACCTGGTGAATCTGAGACCTGTACAGGGCAACTCTTTTCCAATATTTAAAGGCAGTAGAACCAAGTGGTCAGTGGCACTGTTAGAGTTTTCAGAAGTCATCGCCTTTATTTTCTATAACTAAAGTGCTTTTTTTACGTACAAAATGAAAATACTTATTGCTTCCTTAGCATTAAAGGATTAGTTACAAAGCGCTACTAAAGGAAAGCAGCCAAAGCTGCCGTATTTCTGCCACTTTCTTGCATCAGTGAAGCTGAGAATAAAGGAACTTTCCAAGTTACAGTACTGTACTTGAAAAGGGGAGAAAAATAAGAAGTCTGCGGTGGCTTTTATCTGTGTATTGAGTAGATCAGATGGCAAACTCGCCCGGCAGCCTGGCAGGGAGCAGCTCCTGCTCTTCTCGGGAAGCCCTGAGCGCTGGGAAGCAGCACCAAGTACATCAAAAGATACAAATACGCGTGGAGTGCAAAGTTCGGCTCGTTCCAAACATCTGCCTAATTAGCACGAGTTGTATGTTTGCAAGTCCTAGCTCGGACTTTCTCACAGTCCAGTGCTCGGCAGAAGCGGCTTTTTCATCTCGTAGATTTGTGTAAGAGGTTAAACCTCCAAACGCTGTCACCAAACCCGACCCTTCGGATCCGCGATACAAACCGATCCTGTTTCCTTCTAGCGTCAATCGCCCTATTGTGCCCGGCCAGAAAATAGGAGATGTAGCTGTTAGCCAGTTTTTTCTTCTAGAAGAACGAGATCGTTTTAATTGAATGTTATTATCAGCCGGTTCTTGTGGTTTGACGCGCATTCAAAATGAAGCAGTTCATCTGCTTAAAGAATGCGTAGGCACTAATATAATAACCTCAGTCAGTTTTTGGATGCCTCCATCCGAAGGGAAATTGGTTTGACTTGCCCTTCAGTGGAAATTCTGTGTGCTATTGGCAGCCAAAACAGCACTAGAGTCCAGAAACAGAAAAATATCTATTCCTGTATGTCGTACTTTGATCCTTTTCTCATTTGAGTTTGTATGGTAAACATCTTCAGTCAGGCCCAGTACACCTTGCCTTGCAGCTCGAGGAAACTGTCTCTGTGTGTTCATATAGTACGTGTGTATATAAGAAGGTGAAGAATGACGTTAGTTATATTGAAAATATACATTATTCTTTGAACCTTTTGCACGTGGATTCTGCGCTTACTGTGCATATTCCACCTTGCGTTGGCATTGGCCTTCCCCGGGAATGCTTCATGCATGATCTGCACTCTTGATTTTCTCCATTGATGAACAGGATTTGATATAGTAAATATTTGATTTGTTGACCCTTGAAAACATGCATGAAGAAGACTGGGAACCTCAAGGCTGAAGCTTTTTCTTAAGCTCTTCCGTGCAGACATCAATAGTTTTGTATCTTGGGCCACTTGAGAAAGCCTGAGGTTCTCCAGCGAGGAGACCGTTTTATGGAGCAAAAAGGGTTCACCTGTTTTCTTCTTCAGGGGTCTGCCTGTTAAATTTATTCTCAGGAAACTGAAGTAAGTGTTGCCTGCAGGATAAAATTTAGGACTCTAAATTAGCTTCTTGGCAGCGTCCCCTTTGAAACCGCCAGATAACAGAGGACTGGAGGAGCAGTGAAGCAGAGATTAGTCAAGCACAACAAAAGCCTCGCTCCTCTGACACAACCACTTCTTCACTTCTTCTGTTACTAAAACTGTCTCTGCCTATTTTTAGTTCAAACTTTCACAGCACTGAAGTCAATAACTTCAATTAAGTCAATATGTTAATAGTTATGAAAGCAAATCCATCAGCGCTGATTCGTATTCATGTACGACTCTGATCCCCGATACAAGACAGTTATCTGCAGTAGTGGCGAATAAACCTGTTGGAACTGCCTTCACCAGCTTGGCCAGCCACCTAGGAGACCCAAAATTTGTATTTCTAATGTGGAATACGTCTCCTACATTTGGCACTCCAAGAGAAACATATCCTCAGTGAAAACCCCAGATTGCCAATTATGAAGAATTCATTAAGAACTGCTGGAGTTCAAAGCGAAAGGACCGGTTCCTCACAGGTCAGGGCAGCTCTTTCCATGGTTCCTGCTTTGCCTCCAGCAGCAGCTCATCTCCAGAACCTGTTTATTTTTCTGCCAGGACTGTTGGCAGGTGAACAGAGTCACATCAGATCACCTCACGAGTATTTTTGGGCTGGAAACTCATGCCCTGGATATGCCATTTTCCTGGCCCAGCGTGGCATGAGATCATGGGTTTCAGACCTGTCTGTGTTGGCTTTAGAAGACAAAACATGCAATGCAGCATTCGCTTCCTTTTTTCAGATGTGCCGTAAAGTCACAGCTCGGTTTTGCGCTGGGGTTTGCTCTCTGAACGGTTTAGGACAACGCAAGGGAATAACGCAGCGTGGGGAGGGAGGAGAGCACCCCTCGATCGTGTCCTGAAAGATAATCAGGTCATTTGTGAAGCTAACACCGATGAATCCAAGTCCTTCTAGAACCAGTGCAGGAGAAAACAAAACGGTCCGTTTTCCTGGTATATAATAAGTTAGGACACGTCAGCACCGAAGCTTCAGGTGGGTACACGGGGGTTTAGGAAAGCGCAGGATGTGCCCTCTTCCCAAACAAGCAGCGGTGCTAATCCAGAGCCCATCCCGGTCCTGAGAGTCACTGTCTCAGGGGTGCGACATTTTAATTTGAATAAAAGGTTGTGCTAGCATTAGAACCGTAAAAAATACATTAAAGTCTCAAGTGCTGTAATGTTTTCCTTTGTATTTTCTCCATGGCTGCTCAGGGACTGCTGTGGGTACCCAGATGTGGTACCTTGGCCCTTTCATTCCTCTTGCCAGGTGACTCCTTTCTCAGCCAGCATCCACCCTTCCACCACCAGCATCTCAACTGGGGAGACGCGGAAAGATGCCTCTTCATGGGGGATGATGCTTCTTCATGGGGGGATGATGCTTCTTCATGGGGGATGATGCTTCTTCATGGGGGGATGATGCTTCTTCATGGGGGGATGATGCTTCTTCATGGGGGGATGATGCTTCTTCATGGGGGGATGATGCTTCTTCATGGGGGGATGATGCTCCTTCATGGGGGGATGATGCTGCAGGCGAGGGTCGGGTCCTCGCACACACGCCAGCCCTCCCTGCCGCTGCTCTCTTCCAGTTTTGTTGTGTAAGAGAGGGTGAAAGTACAAACACGAGAAAACTAAACATGAAAAGTGAGTTTGTTTGGTTACCGAGAAGCTTCGGAGTGGCAGAATGAAGCTGGATAAATCAAAATTCAAGCTACCAAATGTTAGATAGCGGCAGGAATACCTGCATGGTTGGACCAAGTCAGAGCTCTGCAGGGGGAATGAAGGAGAAATCTTAGACGTATCGGTTCTATCTGGCTTCGGAAAAATAGCTTTGCTTTTCTCGGTATTCCAAATAATCTAAATTTCTTATGGTTTTGTTACCAATATTATTATCATTTGTATCCTTGCAGTTTTGCATTAGTAATTCAGCAAGGTAAAACAGCAATTACCAAAGACTATATAACAATTGGAACAGTATCAGTGGATGTTAATTGTCGTCACAGCTGGAATCACCTTTGACCACGGCTTCACTCTAAGCACCAGTGAGCGGCTCATACTTGATGTGTTGTTCTCTTCCTCCTGACAGAATAACACATCACTTCTACTTGCACTTGTGCAAATCCGAAAAGCAAGGAGGACACAGGATAACGTCATCGATGGGCAAAAAATACAATGAGGTCTTTGCCATCTCCCTTAACATTTCTCCTTGCCCGAAGTGTTTCCAGGCTGCTTTTTCCTTTCTACTGTCC
Organism: Patagioenas fasciata; assembly: GCF_037038585.1. NCBI lineage: Eukaryota > Metazoa > Chordata > Aves > Columbiformes > Columbidae > Patagioenas > Patagioenas fasciata. The sequence continues at coordinate 2,761,483 of NC_092537.1, read as the reverse complement.
CCTCCCAGGTCTCCCCTCCATCCTGAGCTGTATGAGATGTGCATTTGCAGGTCAGGTTTGGCATCGCTGTGGACTCGTTTGCTAGTGCCCGTCTCTGATAGTCCAGCCTTTGTGGTGTGAGAAGGCTGGTGTCCCTGCTCCCTCCTGAACTTGCTGTTGCCAAACCTGCCTCTGCATAGGACGAGCTTATTTCTGCTTCCTTCTCACATCCTGAAACTAAATCAACATTCATGCAACTTTAACAATACCGGAATTCTTAGCTCCTTCGCATCGCACCATATATGTGTATTTCCTGCGGTTTATGTCTTATTTGTGATAAGGAAAAGTTTCCGTGTGTGCAAAAAGTCGCTGGAAAGCTGGAGACATTAGTGTGTGGCTGCGCAAACGAGAAACCGCTGGCGCTTCAGAACTTGATCTGTTTTCTGTTATTTTAAATGCTTTTGCATTTAAAAAATGTCATCCACATAAGAATATTTGGAACTACTTACATATTAAAAAAAATAAGAGAAAATGAGAAGCGCCTGCCTTCCTTCGAGATGTTCCAAGCAGGTTTGGCAGTGGTTTGCTCAGCATCGATCGAGCGTTCCTCAGCCAGTCGACCTCTTGTAGCGTTTTCTACCTGCTCAGAACATTCTCACCAAGCATTTCTGAAACCAGAAGGCACTGGTTGGGGTTTTTTTGCCTTGTTCAAAGCGATTTGGATGATGACTGAAGTGTATTGTGGATGCCGAGATTCGACACTTGTCATTCCAAGGTCTGAAAGTCCTGTAGAAGGTGAACTGTGGGGTCCTTCAGCCGTTGTACAGCTCAAATCTGGATCAAAACAGCCAACACACCAATATAAGAAATCAGAGCTGCTTTGTCACAACTGTGCTACGAGCTCTTCATGTTCCATAGAAACCACATCTGAGCCACAGCGATCGCTTTGGCAAGTGGTTTTTCCCCCTCTCATCCTCTTCCTCCTTAGCCTGCATATAAATTACACCTAATTAGTTGCCCGTATTGGTGAAATTATCGGCGTCAAACGATCAATAAGTTTAAACTAGATAAAGAAATATGCGGGAATTAGAGTAAAACGTTTTGAATACCAAGGTAGCAGAAACGTCTAAATAGGTTGTGGAGCCTGACGTTGTTCTTCGCTACATGTGTGTATCTATCCAAAATACTCTGGACTGGTGTTGTAGACCTCTAAAATGAAAGGAAAAAGCTTCTGAAGAGCTGAATGAGATCTTACCCGTGTCTAATTTTGAAAAGAAATTATGAACTTAAAGGATTTTAGAAATGTTTAGAAACATCAGCATTATGACAGCCAGCATCTCTGCCATAACGTCATACGATTAACTAGATCAGAAACGTTCTGGGCTGTTCTGATCAGCTATGTTAATGCATCTTTTAAAGAGTATAAAGCAAATGCTCTATAAAATAGATACTTGAGAAACAGTTTTTGCTTTCCTCAGGGTAGTGAGATTAGAGTTTCGTAATCTGTTTGACCAGCTGCAGAGGACGTTCTTTTGCAGTTTTCTTTTTAAGTAAATGAGCTTCATCTCAACAAAATCCAGCTTCAAAAATGCTCGGTTTTCACACATACTTTAAAACAGCAGCAATTGCGTTATTGTCTCTTGTTGCAAATGTAATTGGGCTGGAGGTCATGAAAGACTTTGAATAAAAGAATTTCCAAGTTTCCCTGTCAAGAATCATCACGTTTTTGGCTTTCAGACAGAATTTTAGGAGATGTTACTTTGCTGCCTCTCACATCTTACGTGCGTCGAGGGTGCCGGCGCTGTTGAGTCAAGCTCGCTCTTGTTCAGTTCAAAAAGCAGCGGTTTGCCTTGCGAGTTAATATCGTTGATTAAAGTTACTTTGAAAGGTATAAAGGCATTATTAGGGTTTATTGTGTGTGCAAGGGAATGTGCGTTATTTTATGCAATGGGAGAATTCCAGCAGTATTGGACGGTCTTGTAGCCCATTGCACAAAATAGTTTTTCTTTCGTTCTTACTGGGAATCAGATTGGCCTATCGATTAGGAATATCTGAACCTTTCATTATTTAAAGAGCATAGCGAAGTAAGTTGCTTTGTAAAGCCTGCTAGAAATGTTTAGATTTGCAGCTCTTCGTGCTTGTGTGACGGGGAATGCGTTTTCAGGAGACATTTGTAGGGCTTCACTGGAACCTCTGGTCCATCTCCAGGTGTAAAGTTTCCCAACACCCACTCAAAGTGGCAGTTTGGTGATAAGCGGAGTTGGGGATGAAGCCCTGGGCGGTGGGAAGGTTGCCTTGTTCAGCAATGATGGATAAATCCGCTTTATCACGAGTCAGGCGTCCTCTAAATCATCCTGTCCGAACCCCTCGTGTTTGTTTTTGCAGAACTGTTGGTAAGAACAGAGCAAGCAGCAAAAGCACGTGTTTTACTAGTTCATTCCTATTCACAAGAGCGGGTTTTGACTAGCGCAGCGCATCCATCGACGTGATGGTTTAGACGTTCTTACGCCGGAGCATCAAAAATTCAAGGAGTTGTCTGGAAACGTTGAAGCCACATCAGGTTTTCACAGGAAACTGCTCCGGGAATGGCAGACTCCTCGCGTTCCCTTTGATTGCAAAGTGTTTAATAAAAAGCAAATTAGGAAATGAAAACAGTCTCGCGGATCAATCAGGCGCAGCAGCCGCACCTGTTCGGCGTTATCTGTCAGACATTAACCTGATTGGGAGTGGTTTAGTTTGTATAATAGGCTCAAAATCGGGCTGAGAGGTTGATTTAAAAAATACCTGCTGTATTCTGTGTGTGCTCTGAGGCTGATAACAAACTCTGCAGTTCAAGTTTTAATAACTAGGGGGGGAGGCAGGAAACTTCAAAAGGTTTGTGATGCATGTTTTTGACAATGCGTCGGCTCAGCATTAGGCAGAATCTTGGTAAATCCTCTCCTAAGTGGTTTAAAAATGGAGTTTTGAACTTTTCCTTCATAACCATGCGCTTAAGACGTCGTGGTGTCTTCGGGTTTAAAAGATTCATTTTGTCTGGTGTGTGTGAACCGTTGGCGTTTCTGTCTACACCTCCCAGAGTGAAAGGGGGGAAACAGCAGCAGTTTTCTCCTTTCGGCCACCCCTGCCCCTGCTCTTGGCCATGAAACTCGTGGGGGCTGGAAAAAGGCAGAGCTGGTTTTAAAGCAAACTAACGAACCACTCCAGGTAAGTCTGACAGTAAATCTTCCGAGCTGACAAGCTTTGCAAATGACTCCATCGCAACAACCCTGATAACAGGCAAAGCAATGCTTGCACACGGCAACTGCTTGTTGGCCTTTGTGGTTCATTGAGAAAAGCAGATGAAAGCAGGTTTATTATTGCTCTTTGAACCTCGCCCCTTCCCCCTCCTATCACCTGGGCCACTAAAAACAAAGTGAAAACAATTCCTTCCTTGGCTCCCCCTGAACACAGTGCCTATCTTTACAGTTTATACTGCTGTTTTCTTTGGATTTTTATCTTTGCAGGACTTGCTGTGCCTTGTGACACCTTTTGCATTTCAAAAGAGCTGAGTTTATAGAGCCACGCAGTGAAGCTCTGACTCCACAAGGTGCTTAGGCCCTCGCCTAATTTTAAGCCTATGAATAGTTCTACCGGTGCTCTCAGGGTGTTTGAGGGATATACGGCTAAAGGCTTTGCAGAAAAATGGTCCTAAAGCTTTGGTCAGCTCAACTAGATATTTACAGAAAATGCTGAAAACACACCGATATTTTAGAGGAACAAAGCCGGCAAAAATATGCGTATTGACAACCCTAACGGTGCTCAGGGAGTCTCCAAAAGGCACCGGTGCAGATTATATCTGATGAGAAAATGATAGGGGACTGCTCAGGAACTAATGCTGATGGTCCACTCAATAACCAAAGTATGTATTATGCTGCCAATCAGTCTCTTGCCTGTGAATTGTGAAAGACGACAATAGTGTAGCACTGAGCCCACCACACTGGAAAAATGTTTGCAAATATGTCTGGTCTAAGTTAAGTGACCTACTTTTAGAATTCTTCACTACTACTAGAGAGACTGGATTTTGTTCCTGGAGTCAAATTATTCCCTTCCTTCCTGAACCCCTTTTTCTTCCCGCAGTCCCTCAATGGAAGAAATTGTTGTTCTTCTCAATGGCATCTCCTGCTGGCAAATCTCAGAAGCGATGCAGACGGGCACCAAAAGGAGCTGCTTGACTTGCATGAGAGCAACATTTCCACTCCCATTTTGAAATACCAGACTTCCAAAAGTAAATGGAAGCTCACGTTATTCCAAGTGAGAGTTGGTGAACTCTTTACCTTTGGAAATTACCCCTTTTATCTGATTCCTGACCAGAGAAACCTTTAGTTTTTCATGGTAGCACAAAGTGGGCAACTGGCTCTTTTAGGGACGCATTTTAAAAAGAACGACCGTTGGTATTTTCATTCCGTGTTGTAATTCATGTTCACTCTTTGTGAAATAATGTGTAGTGGTTGAAATTATATTATTAGGCTTGAAGATTCCCAGGTTTGCTGGTCTGTCGTTGCATGGTAGGACACCATACACAGTGGTCTATGCAGGACGTCTCTTCTCCCCATCTACACAAAGTTGTAGGCAGCTTCACCCAGGTAATGAAGTTGAACCGATAGTAGAAGTCTAAGAGGTGAGTGGAAGGAAAGTGTTAGAGAGATGTAAAATACTGCTTAAGGTCTTTTAACTTCTGTTCCTGAGCAGCAATAAAGCATAAATTTTCTGTACAGTCATAATAGTAATTGTAATGTTACAATAATATGCGTTATTAGACACCGTAACTATTTTCAGTACGAAATAATAGAGAGTTTCTTTTCAGTTGCAGTAATGTTGGCCCCTGCATATAAGTCGTGGAAAACTTTGTTTGCAAAAACAAAGCTATTGTTTTAACCAAAACCACAGAAATTTTGCCTTTCATATTGAATCAGTAGCATAACAAGTAGTGGAGCAATAGTTCAACATCAAAGGAGGCTCCTTGGATATATAGTGTGTTGCAACAACAGCGAAAAAACTTCCCACCAGAAAGGAATTCTGCCATATGTGAACAGCAAACATGTGTATTAGGTTAAAGCCATAAGATTTCCTTTGCTTTACACCAAAAACACGGGAGAACTGAAGCGCAGGGGTTTTCGAACAGTCGCGGGCTGGAATGCGGCGCGGGGAGCGCGGTGTCCGGGCTTTGGAGCAGCGCCCGCGGACAAGAGCTTCGTGCAAACCCAAGAACACTGAGGATGCACCAACCATTTGGCTCAAACATCAGTGTTTCGCTTTTTAAAAGCACACTTGTCCTGCTCTGACTCATGGTGTTGCATCAGTGGTCTTCATAGATGTATTTTCCCAGTTTCTTTACAGTAGTTATAAACCTGGGCAAATTTACTTCTCTCTTTACAATATTTTAGCAAAAATAATGATGACTTTATGAATTCAGGTATTTTCTTTGATGGGATGCTTGGCCTGTTTTCTCTGAATAAGAGTTGACTCCATAAACCACGTAAAGGAGTTTTTGCCCAGGCAGCCCATGCTTACAGCTTCATGGTGAGGTTCACTCAAGATTGTAAAGCATCTCCATACATATTTCTGGAACAAAATTTGCTTTACTTTTTGTCAAGATTCACATGGTTTTTCTTTAGAGCTCCAGAGCACGGTTTTCTTCTCATGAACGAGCAAACACATCAATGGATGTCATTTGAATTTAGAAGGCACTTAAAGAGGGGCCTGTATTCAGAATTATTGTTGGCACATGTTTTGAGGATGTAAAGTGGAAGCCTTTTTCTGTGGGCATAGTAAGGAGATAATTAAAACTACAGTAGGTAATTATGGTAGCTTTTATTACTGCATCTTTCATTAACTAATTAAATTAATTCAGTAATGTTTGAAAAATTCTTTGAAGATGAAAAGTGCAAAGTATTACTACCTTTAGTTGGAGTATTACCCCGCACTGGTCGTATTGGGGTCTTTCCTTGATACGGATGCGCAGAGTTGCGGGTACAGCCAACAAGAATTACAAGCTTATATCAAAAGAAGACTGTGCCGTTAGCTGCCATGGTCTGATAACTGCTGACACTCTTTGTTTCAAAGTGAAAATATGTTGAGGTTTTAATATTTTCCAGAAGATTTTTCCTTTGCTTGTAAGTGTCATTTATTCAACCTTCTGTACCAGGGAGATAAATCATGGTGATCCCAGGCCTGCCCCGATGTGATGGGAGCGGGAATGCAGCCCCGTCTGCTCTCAGGAACACACCAAAAGCGGGAAATTATTTCAGGCTGAAGAAGCAAAACATCACACTTTTGTAAATGCAGCATCTTCATAGTAATAATCAATACCAAGTAATTAAAAATAATTATTATTTGTTTACATAATTCTTCCAGAACTCTTCTGTTTTTTTCCCAGGTTTCCAACTCTTCTTTTTAAAAATATCCTGTGGTTAAAGGATAATCAAATCAGTTTAATATATTAAAGATGAAATCCTTCATATATTCCCATTTCATCCTTGTGGTTCTTAGAACTCTTTGTCTCACCGGCTTTTACTTGATGTAGATTAAGCCCTGTAACCGATGCCAAAAAGGATTCCTGTGTCCGACAGGGATCCTGTAGCGCTGCCTCCACACGCTCCGAGTCCCACGAGCGGAGTTGGGTTGGAAATCGACTTCATTCAACATTTCGCTGGCGATAACCAAACCCCAATAGAATGACAGGAAGAAAGTGCCTACCCGGAATGCGGTTCAGACGTTCCCATCTCCTTTCGCATCAGCGGTACCCAAACTTTTCGTGTCCCAGCGACAGGATGGACCCGTCCAGCTCCACTCGAGGTCCCAAAATCTGACCGTAATGTTTAATATTTCAGTGCTGTGATCTCAAAGCCGTTACTTCTCCTTTCCATCCTTCCCTCAGTGCGACCAAAACATCTACAATACGATTTTATTTCAGGATCCTTTCCATTTTTATAAATAAATCAAATGAATGTTCCTTTTATACCGCTGTAATTCACCCACATTGTTGCAGCAGAGCTTATTATCTCATTTACATTTTTAAGTGCTTTTCAAAGTGTAGGATATCTGGGCTGGAAAGCAAAACATTTCATTGCTTTGTTCTCAAGCCAACACAAAGCACTTCCAAGGTCAGGTATGGTGTAGACTTTCAACAGCAAACATGTTTACATGGCATTTGAAAGCCGGTTTAACTGAAAAAAACCCCATGTCTTTCTAACAGTGATGTAAGTCAACTTAGCAAAGCTGAGGGACGGCCATTAATTCTGTACCTGGAAAAATTTAACTAAGTTATGCTTTGTTTTCCGTTAAGGGGAAAAAAAACCCTCTGACACTTAAAAATTAGCCTATTTTTAAAAAAATTTAATATATTTTTCTTCATCTCAACAGTTGTTACTCTGTTACTCTTTGGGGAAAATCTAAGACACTTAAGCTGTAGAATAAAAACTGCATTTCTGAACAAAACGAAACCATTGCTTAAGTTTACCAAAGAGCTGTTGTGTGGTGTGCCCAGGGCCAAGTCCTCTGCTGGTTTTAAGAGTATTTTATGTGACAAAAGCTTCTCAATCAGGTGCAGAAGAGGTTGGAGGGTTCTGGGTACCTGCAGCGTTCAGGCTCTGGCCGCTGCCTATGAGACTTTTTGCCAATAGAGAGAATTTTCAGTGTCATCTTCGATGACGTTATGGCACATTATTCATGACATCCATCGCCATTCCTCCCAGCAAGTTCAAATCACGGGCAACAAACTTGCTTACTTCTAATTGCTATTTTCAGAGCTAATCATATGCACGAGTCCACAGCAACCGGGAGATTTTGATGTTACTTTTTAAGATTCTTTGCATGGCTTTGATCAAATACGGATCCTTTGGTTCTGCTTTTCTGTCTTTGTGCGGTTGAGAAAGCTGAAATGCTCACATGAAGATTAATTACTCACAAAACCAGGTTCTAAAAGTGACCGGTGTGCAACGCAGCGATAGAGCAAACTGGTCAGGTTAGGGGGATTTGGGGTGGATCAGAGGAATTCACCTTTTTTTCTGCCATCCCAATGCAAAACCCATTAACAGCCACTTATGAGGTGATTGGAGAAGTCTGTTCAATCATCCAGAATATTTTATTCTGGATGATTGATGAGCGAATTATTATGACTTAGCAGTTTGCTGCACTTATGTGCTATAGTAAAAACACCTTGTTTCTAAATGGTACTTGTTTAAGGCATTGTCTGCTCTCATAATGAAACAAAATACATGCGCTCCATGCTGGCAAACACTGTGTAGAGTAGGTGGACCTAACAAAGACCCGGTGTCATCCGCATTTCCCAAATTAAATTACTTTAAGATGCATGGCAAACCCTCAGATTTAAAGGAACCTTTCATTCTATGCTCTGCATAAGACGTATGTCTGTTGTAAATAAGAACAGGAAAAGTGTACTGGTTATGTCTGGACACTTTGAGTTACGGCAGGACTATGTCCAATTAATTGGGTCTTTGATCATCTTTCTGATACGTGGAATGGCCCCGCTCCTTCTTATTAATACATCTCTATATTGCATGGCCTGATCACTTTAAATCAAAGTCTGCTTGTTTATGTTTTACCTTACAAAATGAGATGTACAAGAAGAAAATAAAAAGCCTACAATTCACACATATATTTCATTATATTAATGCAAATTCCTGGTGCTGCAAGACTTGTTGAGTGTTGAGGACCGGTTATATATTCAAAGCCTGGATTTCAACATTTCTCAGAAGCGGTGATAGCGTGAAAGTCCCTGGGCAGATTTGAAGTTCATGCTTGGGTCTGGTTAAATTTTTTGGCATCAGAACATGTAATAGTCTTACAGCAAGAAGACTTTAAAGTTAATACCTGGCATCACTTCAAAACAACGTGCAAGATCTATCATAAGTAGTCCTCTTATCTTATCTCAATAGCAATTTTATCCTGTAAATGATTTGAAAGTACAGTATTTCAGGGCTGTGGAAAAGAGCAAGGGGTTTTTTTGTTAAATTGTACGGCGAGTACTTTCAATGATCCCGGTTTATGGACGGGTGTTTGTTGGAGGACACGAACGCGAACCATGTTCCCTGCACCACGCAAAGCTCACCGAGAGCCCAGGGACTGCTTGGGCTCCTTCCCAGGTCTGGGTGCAGCTCCAGCTGTTTCAAAAGCCCCCTGGGAGGCACCTCTATGTCGTTTCCAGCGTTATCTCCAGCGCAGGTCCCTTCCCAGGGCCGGCCCGAGTCTGCACCGCATGTCCCAGCGGATGGGAGCACTGCCCCACGTTCCTGTCCTACAGAAGATAACTCCAGATATTCCTTCCAGCTGATGGGAGCACTGCCCCACTCTCCTGCCATCCAAAATGTAACTCCAGATATTCCTTCCCAGCTGATGGGAGCACTGCCCCACATTCCGGTCCTACAAAAGATAACTCCAAATATTGCTTCCCAGCTGATGGGAGCACTGCCCCGCTCTCCTGCCCTACAAAAGATAACTCCAAGTATTCCTTCCCAGCTGATGGGAGCACTGCCCCGCTCTCCTGCCATCCAAAATATAACTCCATATATTCCTTCCCAGCTGATGGGAGCGCTGTCCCACATTCCTGCCCTACAAAAGATAACTCCATATATTCCTTCCCAGCGGATGGGAGCGCTGTCCCACTCTCCAGCCCTACAAAAGATAACTCCAGATATTCCCTTCCTGCTGCCACCGCCGCCTCTGTGTCCGCGTCAATCTTCCCGCCACATTGTGCACTTTGCTTCAAGTCAGCACTTGCCGCTAACAATGCCTTTATTCAAGCTGACGACATAACTAAGCTGCTGGTAAATGTGTAAGTGAATGTTAAGTGTGTATTCAAACGTTCAACAATGACTAGGAAACTTAAAAAAATCTTCGGAACTTTGTGTTGTTTGCTTGGTGTGTGTCTGTTAGAAATAACATGGACTGTCGGCTCCTTGGGGCGTGACTGCTTTTGTTAAGCGTGTAACACAAAGATCAAGGCTCTGAGGGACCGCTGTAATAAAAATAAATATATAAGAAGAACAATAATGACAAAAGAAATTTGTCGATGCGTTTTATGAGCTTAGTTTAGGAGTGATTACTTCTGAACTAAATAAAGATTGGATAGTTGTAGTGAAGTGACATAATCATAATATTGCTTTTATTATACTTCATTTGTAGATCACATGCTAAGACTTTGCTACGGGGCAGGAGGGGAACCCCTCATTTCAGTAATATGGAATACATTTTCACTGCAAACTCCAGATACGGGTTTCCAGGGACAGGATTATTCTTCTGGCTTAGAGGAGAAGTTATTGGTACATGTTCCAGTGTTCTGGAAGCACAGGCTGCACAAATAACAGCAAAAATCTGAGGCGATAGCAAACGCAATTGTTGCAATTGCAACTTTTCCATTTCACATTCAAACTTTGAGGGTATTTATTACATTTTATTATGAATACCTGTAGCCTATCATAAAAGAGAACTAGTAAGATGTAACAACTCCCGTTCAATGAGCGGTCCTACCTGTGCAGAATAGCTTTGCTCGCTAAGGGTGGGCAAGCTAATCCCGCACTGTTTTCTTAATCAGCTCACTGAACGACATCGCCCATAAGTTTTTCTGCCCCCCCTGCGTTTCTCACGTGTGTTTTGCACCCGCTGGTTGTGTTTCAGGCCCTACAAGATGAAGTGGAAATGTGTCGCGCTCAGGCACAGGCTGCAGAGAAGAAGCTGCAGTGGCAGGAGCTGGAGACCCACGAGCAGGTACTGGTGCTGCCCCCCAAGTCCTCTCCCTTGGGCAAAGAGGCTCGGTGTTTAAAAAGAATATCTTGCTTCAAAGCTAAAGCACGTATTTTTCTGCAAAATTTTCAGCTAGCTTGCTTTTCTGTTTGTTTTTTTTTTTTTGGTAATAAAAGAGAATTAAACTATCTGAACCCTACAGGCAAATATTTATCTCACGCTCTCTATTGCAAGTTGGCATTTCAACTGTTCTGGCTGTTAAATGATGCATTTATGTTGAACTGTCTATTCTCTTTTAAGAGAGGTTTCTGAGATTACTCTAACCTGTTGTTTAATGGCTTGTATGGAGAGAATTGTAATTGGACAATAACTGAGCTAAAAATAATCTTGATTCCTGATCTTATGCATTCATTGTTCTAGCGTGTTGTCTGTAAACAGTTCCATATGATTAATAGTGCTAAAAGTATTCCGGATGCTCTCAGTGAAATCAGAGATTTAGTGTCCTTCAAGCAAAACAATATATGTAGGTTACAGACTAATATTGAAATGGAAAGTCAATGATCTGCGTTCGAACTAGATGAAGTATTCAGGAAGATATCCAGGTGGTGGATATGGGAATCACATACAAAATTTACAGATTTCTAACACAAATCAGTTTTTGTGGCATATGAGAACTTTATTAGGTGCTGAGTAAACAGTATCCGTGTCATGTATTGTACGTAAAGCATTTCTAAATCCCTCCAGAACAAAAATGCAGAAATGACAGCTCTGACATATTTCCAGTTGTTGTGTCTTGGCCGAGCTACCTGTGAACATGTTCATCAAGTGTTAACAGCAGCTAAAGGCTCATCAGCTGATTAGGGAATTGAAATATTTAAGGCAGCATCTTAGAACTTGCTGCTTTACCAAACCTTGTCTGAATCAGAATTGCATAAAACATCAGAATTGGTGCTGGCACTATTACAAAGGCCACTTTTCGGAGCTCTGACATTTCTGTAAATAAGGAGCAGAGAGGGTTAAACAGCTTCTGTTTTTCATTAAAAGGAAAAATCTTGTGTTTTGATTCTATAACAATAACAAACAAATGAATGAGACATGAAAAAAACATTTTGTTGTGCTTTTAATTAAAAATCAAAAGCTGTTTCTCATTATGGCTTGTTGGGTGGTATCTTGGGGCTCCACGTTTGTCTTTTTTTCGGTGCAATGTCCTTATAACTCTTGAGTCTCCAAGAGTGACTGACAGATCCACGAAGCTTAACCCTTTGTTACAATAACCCTCCGGTGATTGCACAGAGTTAACCTCGCTTTGTTATAATTATCCCACAAATAACGGGGGGCGATGTGTTCAAAGGGCTCTGGTGGCAAGTCCTGAGCTGTCTAGAGGTGAGCGTGATGCTGCCGTTGAAGAGCTGTTGTTTTATGGACCTTTTTCACTCCAATACTTCACGTTCTCCTGCAAAGTCGTGTTTTCTCCTGTTTATTTTTCAATCCTCTTTACAGTTTGAGTAGATGCGATCACGTTATGTTTGTGTTGTTTCATCAGTGGTACAGTATGGCAATGTTACGCGTTCCAACGCAGATGAATGTACATCTGTCAAAAGTGGGAACTTCTCCCTCTTCGACCCACCTGAATAATTTGATCATTTCCATAAAGGTTGTCCTGTCTTTGCTAAGCACAGTTTTCTAGTTCAGTGGTCCATGTGTTGAGTAATATCATTGTACTTGTTGATTGGAATCTCAGAACTTCATCTCGAAATGCTGGATGTTCCCTTCAAAAATTAGATGTTCAACTTCTTGAGACATGTCATTGTCTTCATGGAAAGTGGCAAACTAGCAGTAGATAAAGTGTAAGTCACTCTTAATATATACAGTTTCATATATATAGGTTTCTTGACATGTAGTCCCAGAACAGTTAAAGCAATCTGGGAAGGTTCCTAGGAAATTTGGGTGCATCCAGACCTCTCCTTGCAAAGCAATGCGGTAGTTTTGTATATGTCAGTAATATGTAACTGTGGGAACCGGCTCCTTCTCAACTAATCCCATGTAGGTTTCATTCCTGTGCCGTGTACTCTTGTGGCGTTATCGCTTGGTTGTCTCTGATCCGTGCCTGGATGTGACGTAAGACAAAATTTCTGATGGAAAGATCTCTCATTCTGCTAAAAGTCCTTGAGCCATGGCTTTGTGAGGTTGTCGGTCATAGTTACAAAATCTACATTGTTCCTACAGCAGACTTTACATCCTTTAAATGTGTAATTAAAAAGACACACATCACTGAGAGCTTAAGCGTGTGCCTTAGTGAATCCATTAATTTAGATGTGCCACAAATTTTGCTGAATTGGAGCATGTATAAAAATTAATGCTAGTGATCCTCTTGCTTTATTACCTAGATTTCTTTAGAATCCCTTATTTCAAATTCCTTTTTGTAAGGGTAATCACCCCATCTCAGTGTACTGAAAAGCTCCAAGAATCTCTCTTTTGAGAATTACAGGCAAGAATTGTTTCAGAAGAAAACCCCTATTCTTTTCATTCCTCATTCTAATGTTTGTAACTATAGGGGTGGATTGAATATGATGTAAAATCTCCAGTTGGGGAATTGCCAAGCAACTGAAGTAGCATCACTATAGATACTCACACCATAGGAATACTCCTCCGAGCAGCCAAGTGACAAATAGAGTCTTAAAGGAGAGAGATTCTCTGAAGACAGAAAATCAATTATGTTCAATTCATGAATATTACTGAGGAAATGAAGGAGAATACCAATGTAGATTTCCAGCCCTTTAATTTCTTTTTTCTCAAATAGATTATAAAAAAGGGAGAAGGGAGTTATCTGAATAAGGATGGTGTGGAAGTATTGGGAATAAAATGGAACAGCTCAGTTTGTTAAGTGGATTTCACTCGTGTTGAAATGAAAGCAGGAGTGATAATTGTAAAAGAGCTATGATTCAAAAGCATTCAGCAAGTTTTCATTTTTAATGTTTATTATTCCGACTTGCTCAATTCTTTTTTATGGCTGCCGGATATTTACCACATTCAGCCGAACTTACTGTTTCCATGCCAACTAAATATATTTGTTCTCAGACGTGATGCATCGTTCTGCAATTTCAGTTGCTGTGTAGCACAGAGAACTTCTGAGATTTCCCCCACCTCGTCCTTGATGGGAACAGTGCTGGGGCGGCAGATCCGTGGAGCTGTGAGTAAAGAAAGAGTAAGGCAGAGATGAGCAATGTATGCCGGTGTCCAAGGTGTGGGTGCCAAGTAGTTCTTAATACAACGATAGCTGGAAGACTTGAGTAATATTAATATCCCTTTCGCTTAGGGCTTTAGGTCCGTATTTCTTTTCAGATTCATCTTTAGAGGTATCGCAGAGATTTAAATGCAATCGGATAAATTCGCAGGGAACTTTTGCCCTCACTTCCGTGTCCTGCCGTACATGATCTGATAAAATGGCGTGGAAGCAGAGGAGTTTCCTCCATCTGGAGGTGGGTGAACCGCTGCACAAATTGGCCACAACCCAAACCTGTCCCCGGGTACAGGACCTTTAGCTCAGGCCCCCCAGATAATTGCAAAATCCATTGCTTCTGGGGCCCCTGCCCTGAAATCCCCGAGGTTCTCAAAGGGTTGTCATGTTAGAGTAATCTAAAACCAAGCTCAAAAGCTCTAGGTTAGATATTTAAGAATGAAAAGCTCAGCTTTGTGGCAGCTGCAGGTGAGGAGGGTTTGGGCAGGTTTGTTTTGCAGAGCCGGGGAGCGCTTTGAGAAACAACCGCTCAGCACTGGGGGCGCTGATGCAATTCTGCCATTTGCTCCGGTTGCTTCAACCCAACGTCACTGAAACACTTCCAGAATTTTCCCCCAGGGACCCGTTTGTGCTCCCACAGAAATGGGAAGAGCTTGGTCCAGATCCGAAGGATCTTCACCGCAGAAGCGACTCCGGGAGAGCAGCCCTGGCACCGGCACCGCCTGCGGAGCGGGGATTAACCCCTGCGGCACCTTCTGGTGCCACGGGGAAGAAATGAGAACCTGAAAGAAGTTTCTGCTGTGACTTTCAAGAACAGGGACACCGAATATAATCACATTAAAATAGCTTCTGCAGCTCTGCGAGGCTGTGGAGGGTCCTGCCCTGCTTGCCCGTTGGCTTCTGTCCGTCCATCACTCTGCCAATACTGGATCAGGACTGTGCTGCCTCCTCCAGCTGGTTTCCTCCCATAAAGCGTTTCAAATACGTATATATTTTGTGAAAAATGGAAGAGACAAACAGCACGAGGGGCATCGCTCCCCACAAGCTGGCACCTGGAGATCTGCACCATCCAAGATTTCTTGTCCAACTACTTATGGTGAACAAATACCAAGTTTAAAACATTTCTATTGAAGATAAGATGTTGGAGAGCCACATACAAGCAGTGGCGAATCTGATGTCAGCAAGAGAGCTGGTCGGGCTGTTTGGCGTTCACAGACCAGGATGTCATTCCTCGGTGTGTTTTCTTTTCAGGCTTCCCCATAGAGGCTGTTGGGGAAGAATCAGACTGATTCTGGTTATTTCTCTATAAGGGGCCTTTCACAGATATAGGTGCCCCTACAGGTGTATGGCAATGTTGATGAAGGCACCATAAAATAATTACTGACATTATTTGGAGCCCAATTCTACCACTTTTATGGCGGTTAGTATCAACTATACATGCCATTCCATTGGTACATTCATTAATCGCTTTGATACAAAAGCACCCCCCTATTTTTAATTAAGACTGAGGTTGTTAGAATCCTAACTTTGCATTGTTAGAATCATAACTTTGCATTTGACATATTTAGTATTTTGTATAGCATTTTCTTTAATGGCCTACTATGAAGGGAATGCAGGAATAAGCAGGATATAGTAAGTTTTATTGTATAGCATGGAGTTTCAGATTAGCAGAAGGAGATAGAAGCTGGGATTCAAGCACAGAAAAAACAGATTTGCAGGTGGGATTTGAAAGGAGCTGGAAATCAATGGAGTTGAAAGTTCCCAGGAGCTCCATATGGCAGGAGCTGCGGGAGAGAAGGATCTCGGCAACTGTGCAGCTGTCAAAGGGGAGGAGGTAGATGATGATGATGATGTACGTGTGGATGGCAGTGATCAAATGTTGGCTTGGGTAATCAGACACAACTGGAAAATACACAAATCTATACCTACTTCATAGAACAGAATGAATTGCTGGAACGAAGCAGCCAGCTGGAGAAAGACGGTAAAACAGAAACTACAGATCGAACAGTTGAAAGGGAAAAGATAATTTTGACCAGAAAAGAATAGAAGCATATGCTGGCATGCAGGAATTAGAGAGTATTTTTAAATGTCATTTCTCTAGCTCTTTGTCTTGAACAGCAGTGAATGCGAAAGAGATCTTTCTTTTAAGAGAGCAGCACATCATTTTAGAGTGTCTGTGGTTTGCTTGCAAATTATCGGTTAAGGGAATTTTGTTCTTTCAGAAGTGTTTAAAGTAGGACTACAAGGGGCAATGATGCTGGCATTTCATGTGAGCAATTAAAAGAAAAGAAAAAGAAATGTCAATGCATGGAGGAGCCAGTTGGATGACAAGAAGAGCAGAGACGCCCATCTCCAGTGCAGGCCCTCAGTGATGTGTGCTCAATTACTGAAGTGTCCCATTGACTTTTTTCTGGTTGATGAGGTGCTTGGATGGAGCTAAAAAGCCCTGAAAAGGCCAGCTTTCTGCTGGTCTTTAACATAATTTACATTCTGAAGTATTGTTTTGTTTGCAGTTTAATAGGCACAAACCCAGACGTCCACCCGGGAGCGCAGCAGCCGCGTCCAACCCGGCAGCTCGTTCTCCAGGCACGATGCCGATTCGATATTTGTTCTTAAAAGAGCAGAAATAGCGATAATAAAAGTAGCTTGTGATTATTATCTAAGAAGATCTGCGTGTTCACGCAGCCCGTGTGAGAATATTGAGCCTCATCCTGCGCCTGCTGAGCATCGTCAGTTCCGGCTGTCGTTAGCGAGCGCTCAGCACCCGCGCGTGTCAGACACCAAAACCTTGACTTGCTGAACCAGCCCAGGATTATAGAGAAGGTACCACATACCGGCATGTAAAACCAAAACACAGAACTGCATTCCAGCGGTGGTGTCAAAGATGCTTATAGGTTTATTTCAGAATTAATTATCTCGATAGCGTATTAGGAATCGACAGAGTCAGAACGAGCACCATGTGTTGTCAGCTTCTTGGGGCTGGGCTGGGTTAGGTTTGTTCCTCCAGGCTGGGGGTGGGAGCCGCGGGGACCGCTCCTGGCACGGTGAGGACCTCTTTGGTGGATGGAAGGACATCACCAACGAGAGCTGAAGGAAATACAAAGATGGCATCTGCGATGAGTCATTCGGAAGGAGGGGAAGAGAAGTCGGGGATCCTCCAAATCGCAGCTGGAACAATAGCGGAGCCCTGGAGAGGGGGAGGCTGAGAGAACAGCGCGGGTTTTCTAACCACAACATTCCTGGTTGTTCCGTGGTGTTGACAGTGAAAGCTTTTATTCCTCTCCAACTCGTGTAATCCCAAGAATGCTGTTCTCGCCATATGCAGCCCACTGGTGTTGTATTTTTAAAAACAGTTTTGCCTGCCTTCCGTTTCTTTGCAGCTCTGAATTATGTAGACTTGTATTGCTTAGCTACAAACAGGATTTTCCAGGCGGGACATCTTGGTTAAGAAAAGAAAGATACTGAAATACAAGCCACTGAAGTAACAGAGCCTCTTGGACGCAGGTTGGAATAAAACCACGGCTTAGAGCAGCAAGCCCAGCATGCAGCGAGCAGCTCGGCCTAACTGCAGGTCCCCGCGGGTCGGTAAAACAACATGGCAAAACTGTTTGGGGCGCTGGGATGGTTTAATGGCTAAAGACAGAAAAACAAAGAGGACAGCTATGGCACCAGTTTGTGTTTTATTGGGACTGTCAGAGCAGAGGAGGCTCTGCAGCGGCGTTTTCTCAGCGGAGAGCAGCGTGGTGTACGCTTGACAAAATACCCCGCTCAGCTGATGTTGCTCGGTTACTGTTTTCAGCTGAGCCAAATTCATGCAATTTATAGCGTTCATTACTTTTCTTAAGAACTCGAGGACATTTGTATCAAGTTGCGTTGTATTTCTCTAAATCTGGAAGAACTGTATTTCAATGTGGGTTGCACAGTAAGAATAGAAATTCCCACTGCCTGAAATAAGAGAGGATGTGGACTAAAAAGCAGCGGATATTTGTATTTAATTACACTGTGAAAAGACAAATGTTCAGGCTTTGTTCTTAATATAAAAAAAATGATACATCGTTTGACTCCTCATTAGGAAAAATCATTGGGGAAGATTTCAAGCTCGAATTAAATGTTGTCTTATGAGATCAGTGAGGGATCTGAAGTTGAAGGAAGCTTAGGTGTTGGTGGATGTGGTTCCTCAGTTTTAGGTGTTGTCCCGCTGATGGATGAAGGACCCATACAGACCCATAGTGGTTTTGTGGGACTCGAGCTGTGTTCCCTGAGAGCTCCAGAGCACTGAGGAGCTGAAGAATCATTGCAATTATGGAGAACACAAACGAGCTGCGATTAATCATGACTTGGATATTCTTTGGGTTCTTGTTTGGGTTTTTTTGTTGATTTGGTCTTTTTTTTAATTGGGATGGCATTGTAGTAATTTGTCCTTTGCTTGCCCTTTTCAAAGTGCTTTCAGAAAATTGCTTCAGTAATCTTCACACCACCCGAATGAAGTTGACCCATGCAATATTATTATTATTACCCTCATTTAGAAGGATGAGACTTTAGTCAGAGATTAAATGATTTGCCGAAGGCTGAAGGAGTTATTTGTACCCTTTTGGTACCCTAACCTGTCTTTGGATTTGCTGCAGCAGATGTTTTGCATCTTCTTTCAGAGATGAGCACTGCAGGCCAATGCAGAACCCAGCCCCACAAGCATCCTTCGGCAGCTTCTGGAAATCATGAGTAGCTGCAAAACCGAATTGTGCCGCCTGAACACTCCTTGAAATGGGAAAATTGAAACTTGTCGTATGTTACTGAAAAGCGTTCGGCCAGGCCTGACTGCTTATTTCTCTTCTGGGCATCAAAACCAACTTTTCTCTCTCTTGAGGATGGTCAGTGCCCAACTATGGCAAGACCTCATGGTAGTCTGTGCAATTATAACTTCCCTGCCTTTTGCATGGCTTCGACTGTATGAATATTTGTCTCTTTTTCCTGATTTATTGTGTGACTAAGCACACATGAGCTATGTGTGGCAACTTCGGCTTTCATTTGCTTCTCCTGACACCAAAGATGATTGATGGTAAAACTTTAAACCTCATATGTTACCCACCAACCTGAATAAACAAAGAGCAGTGTGGCAGCTTAATATTAAAAGCTATAAAACCTTCCTGGGGGTTCGTGGATTAAATCAACTCACCAAAATGAATTTTCAAAAAAGAACCCGCTTTCTCAGGATTGAAGAAAAATGAACACACCAGTAAATGAAATAGAGCTATCCTCATCCAGCAGACCAAAGCCCTCCTGAGGGCTGAAGAATTGCAATTTAAAACATCTCTCAAGAGGGCAAGAGGAGACACAGTATTTGTGGATCCTAGGGAGGCAGCTTGAGGCTATAAAAGAACAAAAAAGCCTTTAAGGCACCAAAAAGAGAAGAAAAATCCCTGCAGACACAGCTTTCATTGGTCAAAAATAAGTGTTAAAAAATGAAAGCCTTCCCCCTTTAAAATGTGTATACATTAGCCCGCTATATGTTGTTTTTCAGTTGTAAGGAGTGATTCAGATTTTTGCCATGCACTATTTTAATCTCTTGGGTCAATAAACCTTGGTAGTATTCAGCCAAAAATATCAGCACGTTGTTTATCATAATGTGACAGGAAACAGCTGGGATCCTATTTTCATCCTATTGTGATGCAGTTATTAGTGAGCGCGGTTGAAAGTAACTTACTTTGCCTCAGCAAACAAACCAATTGCAGTTGTATCCCGAAGAACAGTTTTCACTGATAAAAAAGAGTGCGTCTCTTCTCTCTGAAACAGAGTCAGAAATCAGCCCCAAGCAATATCGCAGCTACCAGGGCTTGGTTCTCATTTTCTTTCCCCGTTTTCAGCTGACACAGTAATATATATGTCTGTGCTTTAAATCACCGTACACATTTCTTCCTGATTTTCCAAGAAACACCGTAGTCGAAAGTGAACAATCCCTTCGCTCCTTTGCGGAATTAACAGCAAATGTTATCAGCGTTGCAAAAGTGAATGTTTAGAGGACAGTTGTAGATTAAACCATTAGAACCAGTGACCTCGTTGAAAGAAGATGGTTGCATGATTAGAACATTATTATTATTATTATTAGGATTTTTGTTGCAGCTTCCTACAATAAAAGTGTAAATCGCTTGCAAGTGCAGAGCTTGGGTGCGAATCAGGACGGAGTTTCCATGCTGGTTGGGTCACCCCAATGTGTTGGCAAAGTGATCGTCCAGATCCTCTTACTCATGAAATAGATCTTTATTGTTCAAAAGGCAGGCAGTAAGAGCGTTTTGCTGCTCCAGCTGCCTGTTTCTGCTCCCGTCTCACCAAGAACAAACGCAACATGTTGAATTGACTGAAATATATGTTCCTGCTCTATCAAGGTCTCCACCCAAGTCAGCTGTTGGCTCAGAAAATATTTATCCTGGCAAAGCACCTATGCATAACTTTGTAAGCCTTTAGAGAAGTAGTAGCATAAATTTATTGGAGTAACTTTCAAAAACATAAATTTTGATCACTGGCTTATATACAAGCAGAGTTCAAACAAGGTTTCCTGTCTCACCCCTTTTTTTTCCCTTTAGATTTGCATAGTGGCATCGCTTGCTGTTCACAAGGAAAGCCTCTAATTGCCTATTTGCATAGAGATCCGGAGATTTATTCTGCGTGTTGGAATGACTCATAGGCAGAATTTTCCTCAAGTTTCATCAGATTGTTTTTATTCCTTTTGTATTGATAATTGTATTATGCATAATGCATGTTTTGGCGTGATGTGCTTTTTCCGAGCGATGGTACCTGGCACACGTGGCAGTGAACTCTGTGGCTCTCGATGGTGAGTGCTCCTTATAACCCAGGAGTCGAAGGTTACGACTCGTGGCTTCTGCAGGTTTTGATTTGTGGTCACAACGGTAGATTTAAGCAATTTGGTAACTAACACGAAATTAGCACAAAATGACGTTGGTATATAGATCGTCGGAAAAATAAAGATTCAGTTTGAAAGTTTAAAGATAAGTTAATCTGATATTGAATCCCTTTTAGCCTTTATTTACATATTCAGCTGCTAATCCAGAAAAACACCTAAGTACTTGCTTAATTTGAATTAAGCAGTTAGTGCTATTGGAAGTCAAGTGCAGATGTGAGGCCCCGATCCAGCCCTGCGCAACTCCGTGGTCAGAGCTGAACCAGCCCCCCCGCGTCTTCCTGGGTCAAGATTCTGCAAATTCGGCCAAAAAAAAAGACACGGAGCACAATTCCAGCTGATGTGTCTTCATTTACCATCGCTTTGTAACCGTACTGTTTACCCAGCACCTCTTAAATAAGTCATTTAGAAGGACTCATTTTGGTGTGAACATCTGATCTCACGACATCTAAGACACTTGAAGCTGTTTGTTCAAAGTCCCATAGCGTCAATGAAGTTGAGGAAGACACAAAGTGCGATGAAAAATAGTTGCGCAATAAGTAAGAAAAGGCCTTAAAAGCACCCAGAAGTTGAGGAATTTTGTAAAAAAAGCCTTGGGAAACAGTAATTCACCTTGTCTAGGGAGTGTGGGGAAAACATCGCTCTGCTGACCTGGTTCAGATCCCACCAAAGACACAGAGAAAACAACTACTGCCTATCAATTTGCAAAATGTGTATCTGTATAAATAAAATACTCTATTAAAATAGATTTAGGGATGATTATTGCTTCTTCAGACCATGTCCCAACAAATGCCTTGTTGTTTCATTGCCTCTATTTTTCTCCTCCTGTCTATATATTCTTTATTCTCCTGTTTTCTTTTTCCTTTCTTCCTCCTTTTAGGCTTTTCTACTCTTTACAGGTCTTTGCTGATCTTTCTTCTCTCTCCTTCCCTTTCCCTTGAAATCACAATTCTGCATTTATTTAAACTCCAGTTTGAGTAAAAGAAGCGAAAAAGTTACTCTCTGGCTTCCAGGAGTAGCCATCTCTATATACATTTCTTTGTGTTCTGTTACAGATGACCCATATACGACAAGAATATGAAACCACACTCAGAGGTCTGATGCCAGCGTCTTTGAGACAGGAACTTGAAGACACCATCGTATCTTTAAAATCTCAGGTAAATTTGCGTTATTCATCTTTGACTTTTAAAACATCTCTTCTAGACAAGAAGTCATCACCACCTAAATTTTGGGCAAACACACTGAATAAATCTCAAAACCAAATTATGGCAAGACTCACGTGCTTCTGACTCAGTCATCCCTCAGTGTCCTCACCTTGAGAGCTGCCGTATTGTGTATTTTGATCCCAGATTTTGCTTCAACACTACAGTTGTAATCACTCTGCTTACACGTCAAAGGATTCCTAATGGAAGTGATGCTCTTTCTCATATAAATACTTGTGGGTAATAAAGAGTTAAGGGGAAATCTATTTCCAGCTGATGGTAAAAAGCTATTTTTAAAGTGTGTTGACTATTAGCGCTGTGTTGCTCTGCAGCTAATATAAGGGTACTACACCTTTTAATGAGTTAAAAAGCCCCACAAAATAGAATTTGATATCCGCCTTCGGGGCTTCTGTAAGCAGCAGTATTGCAAAAGAGTAAAAGCAACTACATGCACTAAAACCTGGGTGCTGTCCCAGAAATACGAGGCTGCCGGCTGCATTTCCAGCGGGACACGGGCATCTCGGGGCCCTTGCTGAGGCACAGGTGTCCTGGGCTTTGAAAGTCCTTGAGGTTCCTCTTTGGAAACATCGCACAAGGAGGGCGGCGGAATCGCGGAGTCTGGCAGGATTGTTTATTGCTGGGGGAGGATGAAGAGGATGAGCTGGGTAAACGCACCGAGCAGTGATAAAAATAAACAAAACAACAAGAAAGAAATGCTTGAGTTTCAGGCAAAGTTTTCTAGGAACGTTGCTACATATAAAGTACTCTGCCCAATTGTCTGCTCTTGATGAGTTGTCCAAAAGCAGACACGGTGTATTAATAAACATGAATGTTCATACACTTGCAGGAACAGGTGAGTACCTTCATCGCAGGATTAGAGTGCAGGTGTCATATGGGAACTGGTGGTGGAACTGGAGCTTCCAAACCTGTGCATAACCCATATGGTACCACCAGCTGAGCCTGAACTCTGGTTTGACTCTGTTCCTAAAGTGCACGGCTGGAGCAGGGCCAGGGAAGCCCTGCTAACGATCTTCTAGCGACTATTAATTCTGGTATGCAGCTAAAGCGTTACTGCATTTTATTTAGGCAGGATAGATGAGAAAGACACCCTTGATGAAATGAGTGCAAATGTATTAATTAGAATTTTGTACATCATTTTCACGTGGGATGTATTTTACAGGTAAATATCCTGCAGAAAAGAGTCTCTGTCCTGCAGGAAGAGCTGAACACCTACCACGCCAGGAGGTACGGGATTATCTTTGATCAATTTGTACCATTTCACACCTGTGGATCCCAGTTATTGAAGTTTTACGGCTTAATTAAAACACTCAAATATGGTTGCAGTTTTAAAGGATCCTTATTTTCAGTAAACAAGCGTCTAAGAATTTTCCCAGTGCTTAGTCAGGTCTATTAGAGCAAGATTAGAGAACTCGCAGGTGCATTGCAAGTCTGGGCTTTGCCTCGACGTTCATGATGAGGCAGGGGCTCGGTGCACAGCTGCAGCTCTGCGGTGATGCCACCTCCTTTCAAGATAGAAAACAATGATGCAATGAATAATCTTACAGATCACATCTTCAAAGTACCGGATCTTCATGAGCCTGAGCTTTTTTTTCAGCCATTTACACCCTCCAATATAAATTATGGCAAGTGCTGCAGCAATAAAAAGCCTTGCTGTGCCTTTAGAGTAAGTGATTCACATGCAGAGGTGAGTAAAAGGAAACTTCCTAGGAAAGCCACTCCGTCTTTTGTATATTTATAGACTTTGATGATACGTGCATATCTCACACGAGCATTTCTGCAAATAAGAGTGCGGGCTTGTAAAAAATAGCGTCAAAATTTGTAAGATATATAAACGTCTGTAAAAATGTTAACAGTGTGAAAGCTGTCTGAAAGTATTAATCCTAAACTATGTGTTAACGAGAATTAGATAAAGCTAATTGGAAACTGAGAATGTTGTAGATCCTTGTCCAGCGTAGGTAAGTTGGTTAGATAAATACAAAGCTGTGATGTAGTCTCTAGATTCTCTCCAATAGCAGCAGTAGCATTACCAAGGCATGCATTTCGTCTCAAACTTATTCTGAAGGGAAATAGCTGCTTAAAAGGTGAATAATCAGGTACCATTAGGTCAGGCCAGGCCACAATGATTGGGACTGGTGGAGGGGATGGGCTGGGACAGGACCCAGCTCTGGCATCAGCCTGTTGCGGTTTGAGAGTGAAATAACAAGATACAACTAATGAGAATCTCTTCATTTTCAGGTAGCTGCTGGAGCTGTTGGATTTCTTCGATTGCCAACTGGACTGCTTTGAATAGGTTTGAAGATTTGGCTCTTGTAAATTCAAATGCAAAGATCAGTGGCTGTTTTGGTAGCACATACAGTGTAATGAAGTTCACGACAACACCTCCATTGCTCGTGCCAGCATGTTTTTAGTGGTATCTTCCTTCCATTATTTTTTTGATTATCTTATTTCAGTCTTATGCTTTCGATATCCTGTGTGTTTGACTCCATGCTGAGCTTGCTTACTGAGCAAGTCGAGTTTCCTCTACTAATATTTTTGTTATTACTTCCCAGTCCCATTCTTTTCACTTTTATACATGAAGAAAACCCCATTTTCTATTATTATTGTCTAAGATATTTTAACATATTTTGACATTGTTCTGTGTCCATGTGTTTACATAATATTAAAATATTATTATTTTGTACTATTTTGTTTTGCCATTATTGTCCTGCTTGGGCATCTCACTCACCTAAGTAGCCACAGTGCATATGAGGGGTTTGTATGGCTTTGTTAACTGGGAAAATATTTTCACGCTGTGTTTCAAGGAAAAGTCTCAGGGTGAGAATGAAAACACCACGATGAGAAATGCGGCCACTGTTGCCAGTTACATGTGTTGTTGGGGTTGCATACACCGGTCATGGGAAGGTCCTTTGTCATTTACTGATAACACAGTTATGGGGCGTTATTGAAAAAGAGTCGTAAGCCATACGGCCTTGATTCTGCGTGAGGGTCTCGTGGGTGATCCTGGTAAATCACAGCAGGTTCCCAAGGGTCTGCAGCGCTGAGGTTTGTGCAGCAGTGGAAGCTGAAGGACCTGGATGGGGGTTCTGGTTGCTGCTCTGCCTCCCGGGCATGGGAAGCCTTCCTTATCTCCTGGCCATCTCTGAGGTAGAGTGTACATTAGTTCATGTGTAATCTGTAAATTGAGATATGCCGGATACAAGAATAGCTTTTTTTTCTTCGCAAGGCACCATCCTGCCGGCAGCATTCGTATCCAGGCTCCGTTAATGGTCTGAGTGCTTGAGAGGGGGCCAGAAATTCCTGCCCTGTGAGTGCAGCGGTGGCAGTGGCGGCAGCGGCAGGCCGCTCCGTATCGCTGCTGGCGGGGACAGTCACCTCTCCTCCTCGCCCCGGTGGCACCGGCGTTCATGTGCCACGGCCCAGGCAGGGAGCAGAGGGTCCTGATGGCTTCTGGAGTGCCCGCCGAGCCCCATCAAGTCCCATCTCGCCAGCTGGACTCTTATCTCCGCCTGGCACCGAGATCAATGAGGAGAGGCTTTGGCAGGCTGGGCTTTATCCACCCCCACCTCCTGGCAGAGCTGGCAGGGAGCTCCGTGCCAAATACAGCTCCAACTTTGCAGATTGTCAGTCTGGTCTGAGCATGGGCAGGTTTTCCACCTTCCTTGAATCAACAAGTGATTCTTCTAATTACAGATAAGGGGTTGTGGTGGCTCTGATAAGGCAGGAGGTGCTGTGGCAGGTGCTGCAAAACCTGGCCTGGGGCAACGGTGAGTTTTAGTAGGAGGAGTTTGTTAGGATGCATTTAGTTAATTGCGGGCAGTAAAATGAAATGAAATGTGTTTACTGGGAGGGGTGCAGGGCAGCGATGGTTGAGCTCTGCAGAAGCACCGAGTGCTCCCGGTGCTGTGTCCAAATGTTGGGGCGGTCAAACCTCTTCTCATGCAAGGAGGAAACGAGGCATTTTGGATTCTGCTTGCATTTTTCCATGGTACCTGGCTGCTGTAGTGCTTTTGGAACGGATGCGGAGGGTACATCCATCAACAAACACGTGGGCCCTCTTCTAGTGGGTTCAGTTCAGGCCTGAATCTCCTTCTTTTTGGTGGAATTGGTTTGCTGGTGTCACTGATGGTCAAAAAGCAGCTTGAGAAAAGTAAACCTTGGTCAATCTGAGAGTTTTAAAACTCTGGGAGACTCTCTTCAACATCAAATACAGTGTGAGGACCGTTTTGAAGGTACTTATAAACCGGATAAGAAATTAAATGCGAGCTTAGTTGTAGTTCTCTTGTAGTTGTTAACATGTGTTTGATTGTTCAAGGAGGGGTTAGTGTCCAAACTGGGGAGTTTTCATACGTATGTTTACATCGTTTCATATGTTTTCATACATATTACTTCTCTCTACCTGTCTGGGAAGGAGTTGCCAGCTGCCGGTCGTTGGCTTCATTGCCCATAAAACAAGCTCTGAGGAACCACCCTCCGCAGGATTAGAGCTGCGTTTGTACTGTTGATTCGTTTATTTTATGTTACCCATTTTGCCGTGTGAGAAAAGACGGTTTCATTCTATATAAAACCCCACAAGAAGGAGGCATCATAACATTTTCACCGGTACCAAGGGAGGTGACCCTGAGCAAGGCGCCGCTTCCTTTCATTGCCGCCCACAGACCTTGTGGTTCACATACTGAAAATGCTCATTTCTGGTGCAGTTGGGAGAAAAGGGATAAAACCAGCAGCCCTCCCTTCCCCCGTGACAGCGCTGTAATTGTCCCGGTGACCGCAGATACCCCGTCGCTTGCCCAAATCTGCACCGACTCCGGTTTCAAACCGAGAAACGATTTTTGCGGCACAGAATAAGATTTTATTGTGAACTAGAAGAGAAAAAATCACGATCAGTAGAATATCTTACAGTGTTTTATCGAGTTTTCTGAAGCACATGCACAGCTTTGATTCGGAGGACGAGCAGTCTTGAGAGATGTGGATACAGATCTGATTTATTGTTTTAAATTATCCGCAAGTCCTTCCCAAATCACAAAAGGTACCGGAGGCACCACACTACTAAATTATACTGGGTCTTGTTCTGCGGGTACAAAGGGAGAGACGTCAGATATTGTATGAAAAAGTTTCAGAACACAAGGTCATTTTAAATCAGACTTTTTTTTCCAGGGAACTCTCTCTTCTAAGCTTTGATATTTTGTTCAGAAAGGTCATTTCTTTTAAGCCTTTGTCATTAAAGAAGGCTTGTTCTTTAAAGCGCGCTATCAAAGAGTGCAGAAATTGCAAGTTACTGAAACTAAAACGCGCAATCAATTTTAAGTCTGCCAACTAAAGCCCACTTAAAATCAGCTGTGCTCTGGTACCGGTGCTGCTTTGATAAAGCCGGTGGAAGATACGCGGTTGGTCAATTCAAACCGAAAACACGAAGATAATAAAATAAAACTTTTCCTTCCTAAATTAGATATATATTTTTTTTTCTGAAACAGCATTGAAAGAACTGAGCAAGGATCTGATCCTGCAAACGTGAGAGATGAGAGCGTGACATTGGCAATAAAGTCAATAAGTCAAGCCCTGGATGAAATATCATTTATTTAGCATTTGCTAAATAGCATTTTAGCATCAGCTGGACAGTTAAGTTATAACACAATGCTTCACACTTCATAACATCCCTTCACCAGAATGATGCTTTAGGAATGTTGTTCTTCTCCCATTTGAAGCCAAGTTTAATAACAGTCACATTTGGCCATCATTTGACGAGAAGGTTGTCTGATCCCGGCAAAACTAATGCTGAAGTTCACTTTGTCCGCTTTTGCCCAAAGAAAGGCTTCAAGGAATTTATTGTCATTCTGGACCTAGAATCCATAAGGAATCCGTTGGTCAAGGTGATCCTGAGCTGCTATCGAGGGCTCTACCACCACCCCGGTCTCTTCACTAAGGCAACAGTGCTGAGAACACGTGGAGGCTGCAGGACACGTTCAAGAGTAAGCATTTTTAGAAGGCGATTCCTCAGAAATGGCTCTTTCTTTTTAAATTCAGAGCCTACCTAAATCTCGGTATGTTTTTATAGAGCCAGGCTCTCATTCTGCATCTAAGGGTGGTGGAAAAACAGACTTCAGAAGGCTAATGACTCCATATGGATTTCATGAGCAGTCAGAGCCTGGATGTTTGTAAGGCTGCGTTTAATTGTGCTTGGGAATGATGTTACGTCTTCTGAGACTTATCGACACTTGCTTGTCATCTTCGTGTTTGTTCATCGCTGTTAGATGAGGTCATTGGCTGACTAATTGCAGTATAGATCTGAATCTAGAATCAAAACTCCATTTTCTCCCCTGACTTCCGTAACAGTTTTTTCACGGTTATTTGCTGTCCTCGTGTTTAAACCTTCACAGCCGTGAAGCTGGGCCTAATCCAAACCCTTTAAACTCAAAGAGAAACTTTGAGGAGACTGCAGCTGGCTCTGGACCAAGCCCTGGAGGACCCCCCTGTCTCACGGACACCTCCGCTGTTTCGATCCACAAACCTGGGAGCTGCAGATCCAGGTTTGGAGACCCAGAGTTGCTCTCTGGGCTCCTTCTCTCTTGGCACACGAGTGGTTTTGTGAGCTGTGGACACGTCCTGCTGGAGGCGGACACAGAAACGCACGTACCCGTTTTGCTGCGCGGGGCACGGCTGCAAGGACACTCATTTGTGGCTGCATCCGAAAAGTGCGAAGTGTAAGACCTGCCATGAAACAGTGAACAACGGGCCCTCTGCGTTGTCACCCGCACTTCTGGCTGGTTGGTCCAGCTCCTGGGGCTCATGTCACACACCCAAGCCAAGCTCCCTTTTCTGTTCCTGGAGCATTTAGCGTAGAGAAAGGGGATTTGAGCACGAAGATGGGCCACGTGGCGCTTCACGTGCTGCATTCCCCCAGCTCACTCCTAAGCAAGGAGCAGCAAAACCCACAACTTCTCACCTAGAGCCAACTTCAGTCCCCTGAAAGCTTCTCTTAGAGCTCGTGGGGTTTGGACCAGGGCCCAGGTTCCTCACTGTAAAGGCAGAAGAAGTGAAACAAGAGGACAGTAAGTGCATGGATCCTCCTTTCTACACATGCACAGAGCAGCCGACCAGAGAGGCATCTCCTGCCAACCCTGTCCCCAGGTGGTGGCCCTAGTGATGCTTCAGTGCCTTTTTTCAGACCTTTGCCATGATTCCTCCTGCCAGCTCTGTGGGTGCCATAAACCCCTGGGCTGCTGTGCTACAGTTTGAAATGTAAATATTGGGTGTAGTAAAAAAGTAACCAGGCACCTGCAGACTGGCTTCGTTTTCAGCAACAAGGTCCAGCTGCCACCCCACGCTCTGCCCCAACACAACAGGGCTGGAGCATTTGCTGATCATGGGCAAAAAGCAGCAGGACAAACCAGCCAGTTCCCAGCGGGCACTTCCCACCTGATCCTAATTCAACACAGCACAGGTGCAAACACTTAACCTGAAGCCTGCGCTTAAGTCCAGGCCCATCCCCAGGCTTGGATGTGCTGATGAACAGGGGCTTTCTGGGTGTTTCAGGTCTAAACAGCAATATTGTGCAGATCTCTGCCTTTTTGCCCAAAAATTCTTCGGCATCTCACAAGCTGTGCGCGCAGCCCTCAGCATCAGGAGCTCTGGTTTGCTGCTGGGTGACCGTGGAGGGGTTCACATGAGCATCTTGTCTGCAAAGGATGCCCCGAGGTCTTGTCCCGCAGTAAGTTGGTGAGGCGCCATACTCGTGGTGGTGCAAAGTGGGTTTGTGCATTCGTCATTTGTGATATGTTGGTGGAATTAAGTTATTTAACCTTTTGGCTGGGTCCAGTAAGGGCTGTGTGACTTATATTCTTCCGTATATTTCTGCGGGGGGTTAATCCTTTCTCTCCAGGCAACGCTAAACCGTATTTTAGGATAGGTACAAGAGCTTTGTTCTCAGGAGTGAGCCTGCGCCTTTGCGACAAGCAGCACTGGGTTGGTTTGCGATGCTGAGCCTTGGGCAGGATCCGGCCCGCTCGTGACTTGGCGCGATGCCACCCCGACAGATGGGCCTGAGCATCCCGAGACGTGCGCGAGCGCCAGGGCTGGACCGCCCCAGTGTGTCCCCACCGGGAGTGCGGGTGACCCCAGTTCATCGCTCAGCCTCGCTTTTGTCTTTGCAGAGCAACAGGAGTGCTGTGCTAGGGTTGAGCCTCTGCTAAATGCACGTGGGTTTGTTAAAACTATGGAAACTGTGGCTGCCGTTGTATTAAACTATAGTTTGGGAAGTGCTTGGTGGAGGAGGGACTGATGGCCCAACTGCTGTTGTTACAGGAGATGCTGCGTTTTGGCCAGATGGTCACTGCGAGGAAGAGGGTGAGAAACGCTAAGCTTAAACTGAAATAGCATTTTGAAATGAATGTGGCTGTGTTTCATGGGCACAAAAGATGAGGCTTGGGAGAACAACAGAGAAAACATAGCGAAGGAAACTCCTGCCTGTGGCGTGATGGCTGCTGCAGGGTTTGGGTGCAGGCTGTGGTCAATCCCGGCCGAGATCACCCGCATGAGTCCCTGGAGGCTCCTGCCCCGAGGTCGCAGCCTTTGCCCTTGCCCGCAGATGGTTTTGTTGGGGATCCCTTCCAGGGCGGGTTATTTAATGGGCAGGTGGGTTCCAGCCTTTCCCCTCCCCAGTGTGCATTTGAAGCTGTGTTTTCAAAACAGCGATGGGTTTTGATGCTTGCCTTGATTTGAATGCCCTGAGGGCTCTGTGATTGAGACTCTTCACAACCTGATGTTCTCCAAGAAACCCAGACACCCATAGTAATTAAGGATGCGCAATTGTGGATGGTTTTATTTGTATCCTGACCTGTCATCTGAGCTGTTTGTCATTTTGGAAGACTAGAGAGGAGCTTGGGCTTGGGGTGGGTCTGCATCCTCCTGCGGGGTTGGGACTTTTGGGGGCTGAGCTTCAGGAGGAGATGGAGGAGGAGAGGGTATCTCACCCCAGCCAAATTAACGTTATACATCCACAGCCATGGTTGGTTTTAACCTTCTCATGCCCATGGATTGGTGAAGATACATCCTGGCAGGGTCTTTCCTTAAGCACCCGGTGTCTGTTTTCCTTCCCCAGGCAGAGAAGTTTCGGGGTTTACGGTGAGAGAAAGCGGTGATGAGACAGCGCATTACAGGGAGGATGGAAGAGCTGATGTATTTACAGCTGCGCTGCTTCCTCAACGTTCTCGAGATGCAGATGAAAGTAAACCTGGCAGCAGCTCCACGCGATGCAAATCGTGCGCGGCGGCCCCGCGGAGGCATTGCCGTGTTTAACCGTGGTTACGTGAGATGCCGCTGCCAAACCATGTTTTCCTCCGTATGTGGCTTGACAGAACATTGTGTTTAACCTCAGACTAGATGGGATAAAACACGGTTCTCTGTCAGGAGTACAAACTCATGTTTCTCTCTGCACCTAAACTCTATTTTCCAATCCTAACTGTGGCTATTTCCGTCGTGTAGGCAGGTGGAATGTTCTCAAGGGGACACAGGAGCCTAAAATCTTGATCCTTTTAATCTGAATTAGGTTCCTAACTCAAGTGACAGCTTTGAATTGATGTACCTAAACCATTTAATCACTTTCTTTAAAGTGCCTTCCATTCCCTAAAGGAAAGCACTTGCAGTGGTTTGCTGACCAGCTTGGCCCACATCTTCTCGTACCCAGTTGTTGCCCCAGCCAAACTCGGTTTGCTCCCAAGTGTTATATACATGTTGAAAGCGTTTTGTACAGCCCCGTGTGGGGGTTAATGTGTAACAGGGCTCAGCATCTCTGAAGGATGTCCAAGGCGAGCACATCCCCAGCACACAGATTTCCCATATGGAGGAGAACAGGGACCCAGCTCCATCCCATGCGGTCCATGTATGGAAGAGCTGCAGCGCTGATGGTCTGTAGCACAGCTCCCCAATATAATGGTGTAATAATTAACAACAGCCTCTGTGGTTATATGGCACCTTCCATCTGAGCATCTCGCAGCACTTTACAAGCCTGTTTCCCTCTGACATGCGATGCTGGGTCCAAGAGCCCCATCTTGATAGATGATCTCCCGGGGGCGAATTTGTGGCATGGCAGATTTGTTGCTTGTGCTTTGACACGTCTGTTTGAGAAATCGGAGCCGCGTTTCTGCGAGGTGCCAAGAGGCAGGAGCTGCTGCGGATCTCGCACTGCACGGGCCGAGGCCCCAGCGATGCTTTGTCGGCATCTCTGTATTGTCGGCTCTAAATCTGGCCGCAGGAAAGAGCCTGCGATGGGTAACGAGATCTGTCCGCTCTCAGCCCGATTGATAATCGGACACTTGTGTATGGCAGCCAAGCGCGATGCCTTCTTCTGGCTGCAGCCTTCTCGAGGTGGTTTGATTTCAGGGCTCCTCCAGGACAGCTCAGAGCAAGCCCTGAGCATCCTAACGAGCCCCCTAATGAGCTTTGTTCAGGGGCTGCGAGCACAGCTGCCGTGGGGACAGCTGGGAGACGCACCGAGCTCCTGGGCCCTCCATATGGATGCTCTTGACCTCTGAGGCCTCCAGAACTCCATGTGGCTGCTGAGGACACTGGGAAGGGTCAAACCCCTCTCCACACCCCCAACAAAAGGAGCTTTTTGGTAGACGTGGCCAAGGACCAAGCAGTGAAGGGGTCTTTGGGGTGGGAAAGCGCTGCTTTTTCAAGGGACGTGGATTTGCAGAGCGGAAAAACTCGCTTGTAAATGCAGGTTGCGAAAAGGCAGCTCCACTTCTGCAGCCCGCGCTGGTGCCCGGTAAACGGGGCTGGACGGGTCGAGCGGGGCTGGGATGCGGCCACCATCCCCGGGAAAGGCTCTTGCAGCTCTCCCGGGCGACACGGGGTGACTTTGAACCCCCTCCCCGTCCCCGGCAGCTTTGTTATCGGGGCTATTGTGGGGCCGGCGGAGCCAATCCCCGCCAGCCCCGATTCAAAGTCCAGGTGCCAACCAACTTGAACTCTCCAGCATCCCCGCCGTGAAGCAATTATTCCCTCAGACACACTCATTGTTCTCATTACACCATAAATTGTGAATGAATTAAACATGCACTTACCACTATGCACCGCAGCTGTCAAGGAAAATAACACACAAATATCACACGGGGCCGGATCCTGCGCCCGCTCCGCTCCCAGGAAGGGTTTGCTGCTGGCGGGGAAGGAGGCAGCAGCCAAGCTTGCTGGTATTTTCTTTATGGAGAGGCCAAATCTGTGTTCTCACAGCAGCGCAGGGCAGGACTATCTCCTGGGATTTGATGTTTTAATTGTAATTTATTTCTTTTTCCCTTTGGCTGCGTGTATGTCACTGCACAGTGGGAAGGCTGGCTCCTGAGCTTTCTGAGATCCCAGTTTGACCGCAATGTGCTCGGGGCACTAAATCCTGCCGTGGGTGTAAGAGGACAAGTCGGGCATTGCTTTGGGATAGAGGCCCAGCCCCATCACCACAACCATCCCAGTCCATACTGGGGGGTTTCATTGTATGTGACCAATAGCTGGCAAGGGAAACTTAAAGGTAATTCAGGGTGCCCAACTATACACACATGCACTTTCCCAACAAGAATCACAGCTATTCATTTATTTTCTAATCTCCGCTTCATGTCTGTAGAGCTTATAGATCTGGGAACAAATCCCCTAGTGTCGGCAGATAAATTCCCCAATTTTCCCTGCTCCAAAAGGGGACCTGGAACTCACGGCCACCTTGGGATACAATGTGGGGATTCACCAGACAGGATTACAGAGGGGGCTTTTCTTCCGAGTGCGGGAGCTGGAAGTTTGTCTGCATTTCTCTCTTTGCGCTGCATCTCCAAGGAGGTTTTCACTTTCTAAGAAGGATGTTACCCACTGAGCTATTCATAGCGGTTAAATGAGAAAAGGGGTTAATAAAATACATGCTAGAAGAAAGAAAATAAGATTAGAGGGACTGATGTTTTGGCTGTGAGGCCTTCTGTGGGCTGCGGAGCGAGGGGGGGGAAGGAACAAGATTATTATTTTCTTTAGCTCAAAGAACTTCATGGCCAGAATGGCACCACTAATCCAATTTTCTTTCTAACAAGTATTTTATCAACACCTCTTTCTTTTCTTCCCTGCTCTATTCTCCTTCCCCCGCTCTCTGCGCTGACATACGATCAGTTGAATTGAAATTAGGGTGTTGCCTACATGGTCTCCCCGCTCTGCAGCGGTTCCGGGGGGTTTGCAGGAGCTGGGTTCCCCCGCACGTCTGCCCCTTGCACACATGCCCGTGCACACGCAGTCCTTGCACTCCTGGGCACCTGGGTTTCTCTCGCCAACCACAGAAAAGCCTCTTTTCCAGGCGTTCAGCGCCGTTTGGCAGAGGATCAGATAGCAGCTCCACTGAAAGCAAACAGCTGCCTTTCCGAGGGAGTAAATATTTCGCAATGTGTTACTTCAGTGTTGTTTATTATGAGCGTATTTTTTTTTCCCTTTTA
The DNA here is from genome assembly GCF_037038585.1 of Patagioenas fasciata. Classification (NCBI taxonomy): domain Eukaryota; kingdom Metazoa; phylum Chordata; class Aves; order Columbiformes; family Columbidae; genus Patagioenas; species Patagioenas fasciata. The sequence goes on along the minus strand of NC_092537.1, from coordinate 2,726,941 downwards.
TCCCAGGATTTGCCGACTCTTCAGAGTCACCAAACCTGGCCGTGGCTTTGCAAAGGGCGGCTGCACCTCTGCTCAACCCCTGCCATTTCGGGGGGACCCAGGGAGGTGTCACCCAGCCCTGGCTCCCCTCTGGGACCAGAGGGTGTTTTGCAGGAGCCAGGATCAACCCCTGCTCGTTCAAAGCCGAGGGACACCCGGGATAGGAGATTCGGTTTAACGGTGGTGGTGGGTCATGTATTGGAGTCAGGAGAAGTTGCAATAGGACCTGTCTGCCCCAGCAGGCACACGGCACAGCATCCTGGGGGCTTTTGGGGTGATATACTGGAGAAATGGGTAAAACACAGGGAGGGGAGTTGCTCTCTCTTGTTATCTGCCTTCTCTTTTAAACCTGACAGAGGGAGGAGAAGGGAAGATGAGGAGTGGAAGGTGCTGGAGGAGGAGCGGGTGGGGGAACCAGATGAGATCCTGGAAAAGACCATTTATCTCGGGTGGGGGAGAAAATGAATTAAAGCCTTAAAAGAACTCGATTGATCTTCATTAGTCTGTGACTCCTGTTTGGCTGTGGGAAACGGCTGCTCCACGGAGCCCCCTTTGTGGGGGTGGGATGGGGTGGTGAGAGCTCCTGCGGCTCCAGGCACTGCTCCTCCGAACACACGATCTTTGGGTGGCCCCGTTTTTCCTTCTTTCCAGAATTAAGGACACTGGTTCCTTCCCTGCCAGGTTTGCCTGGGGCTGGGGGGACCCGAGCGGGGGTTTGTCCCCCTGCGAGTGCAGCAGCTGCTCTGGGGGTGCAGCCTTTGCCCGGGTCCATCCCAGCCCCCAGGGAGGACAAAATCCCCCTTGGAATTCATCTTTGAAGGGCACAGGGATTGGGACATTTTGAGGCAAAGCTTCTCTATGGTATTCGACTCCATTCTTTGATATAATGAGCTGAAAAAATATATATATTGAGTAATAATCATGGTGTAAGAGGACACATTGCTGCAGCCAGCCCCGTCCCGTGGGTTGGGGCTCAGCTCTCCATGGGATGAGCCCGCGGTCCCCACGACGCAGGCGGCTGGGATTGCAGCGGCCGGAGCTGGGCTGTGTCTCGGGGCAGGGTGTCTAGCAGCAGTGTTATTACAAAAGCAATGAGAACTTGAAAGTGGTGTGGTTTTTTTTCTTTCTTCTTCGTTACCTTCTTACATTACCTCCCTCTTTGCCCGAGTATCCAGGTGCTGATAATTGGCCGAACATCAGAGCAGCTGGAGCGGGAGCGAGGGCTCAGCACCGGCATCACCGCCACAATTGGGGATTTTTGTTTAGCGAGGAATTAGTTTGGACGAGACGCCTCCTGGTTTGTGGATGAAGGGCTGTGGAGGGAGGGGAGCAGTGACCCGCCGTGGCTCGGTGTGCGAAGGAGCCATCTCGGGGTGTTCCCGGTTGTTTCTAACCCTTCCTGGCGCTTGTCTTCACTAGAAAATTAGACCGTGTTGGAACATGACTTTGCTCCAGCGTGTGAGTTACCGGGATGATTAAGACAGGTCAGCAGTTACGCGTAGACAGGCACGGTCATGCTCAACGTAACGTGAGTGAATCCTGCCAGGCCAACGAGAGTCACTCAGGACCAGGTGGTGTAATTAGGACCAACCGAAATGTTTCGTTTTAGTCGAATTTTGATGGGAAAGTAAATTTTCTAGAGTTCCTAATCCATGCTTTTCTCTCCTCCCATTGCAAAGCTGAGACTCTAGGGCCGGTTTCATCCCAAAATGTGTAAATCCATGGTGGGCATCACTGTGTGAGACACACAACACTGAGATACAGAGCCTACAGCTCCCATCCTGTATTGCTATTCAAAAAAATAGTTGCAATACGGGGTTTATCAGGTGTTGGTTGGTTTTTTAAAGTCAGCTCAGTTTTCCTTGGAAAACCCTTCCTGCCAGTCCTTTCTCAACTGGTTTGATGCACAAAGACCAGCAGGACCCCAGCAAACAGGCTGCAGCGACCGAGCATCCTCCACCCGCATCTCCCTGCGCATCCCTCGGGCGTTTCCTCATCCCAGACGTGGCATTTGGTGTCCCCAGTGGTGTCACCTCTTCCACCAGCCGTCCTGGACCCATTGGTGCCACAAGCCCCACAGCCGCCCCCTCGCAGGACACAGTCCATAGAGGTTGTCATTAGCGTTTCTCAATCAACGCTTTCTCGTTAGTGACCGGGGCCAGTGAGAGCTTTGACTGAAGGTGGAGCCAAGCCAGAGGAAGATCATCTAATGAAAAATGATAATGAAAGCAATAATGGCCAGGTCCTTGAGCAACGTATGACAGTCGTTGTCTGGAGGCTACTTTAATTACGAAACAGTGTGCTCAGCCTCCGGCTTCATGGTCTCCGTGTCTTTACTCTCTCTTGAGCAATATTTTATTGCTATTGTCCTCACCCTCTTTCATATTAAGTTCAGAGGATCCAAAAGTTATATGGAATATATGTTTGTTTTCTATTCTATTTGCGCAAATTTCTTGTATTTTACTTTATTTTATCAGTATCTGAAAGCCTAAAGCTGGGATTATCTAAAGGATTATAGGAGAATTAGGCACCCAAAGCCAATTGATTTTTCACTGTGAATTAGCCAAGTGCATTTGGAGAGCTGGAGACCTGTGCGCTCGTGGTTTCTGGTCCATCTTGTACCCTCTCGGTAAAGAGACCTCAGCACCTCCCAAATGGCCTTAAAAAGGTGCCAGAGCAGGAGGAGTCAGTAAGAAATTGCAGGTGCGAGGAGGTAGACGTGGCCCTGAGACATTAAACTGCCTTTGAAAAATCTCCTTCTGACTCCCTTAGGCTCTTTGGAAAATGCCACTCTAAGTTACCATCAATTTTGATAATTAAGCGCTGATTTAATTTTAGAGCAACAATAAGTGTCAACGTTTTTCCAAGCCAAGCACCTTAAATTAGACACGCGGATCCCAGGGCTGGCGCCGGATCAAAGCGGCGCGGGCGCGATTCGGGCGATGCTGAGCGCGCAGCCCTCGCTCCCCGGGTTGTAGAAAGCCCCGGCCACTCGGGTTTGGTCCCCTGCCAACCTCGCCGTGCTCAGCGTGTGTTTCAACACCTCGCTTTAGGCTCCTCGGCTTAAAAAGAGAACATAAATACATTGGCGGAGAGCGTTACACCCGTTTTCCCCTGACAGTGAAAGCGAGGTTGGCGGCCTTTGCCTGGGGAAAGTGCTGGGTGACACGCTGGTGTCCTCACGGCGTGTGACAAGGGATGTCACCAGCATCTTCGCAGCGCTTGGCAAGACCAAGGCACCCTGGTTAATTCTCTGAGCCCCCTTCCCTGAGCCTGCCTTCCTCCTGGGGGGGCTGGTGGGTTTGGGGACTTGGGGGGTGACTGAGGGACATCCAGGGGACGATGAGGTGCAGGTGGCAGCGGTGATGCTGCTCCTGGGCAGGGACAGAGCCCCCCCTGGCCGGGGCATCCATCCTGCGTGGGTCATTGTCACCTGCTGTACATCTGGTGACAATGCGGAGCGCAGGGACCCCTTGCTTTGGGGTGGGGGTCACGGCTGGGGGGGGGCAGCGGCACCCCCGTCCTGTCTCCTGGTGACGTTCCACGGCGGACTTCAAAGCCCTGATTAAGCCAATAATTTAATCATATCTCCGTGCCTCATTACTCATCCTGTGCCTTTGATGAGGCTTCACCTCTCCCAGCCCCACCCGAATTAGTACTTTTGCCTTATTTTTAGCGGCGACTTGGAAATTGCTGGGGCTCCCTCCCCTCTTTCCTTCCCCCCTCTTTCCTTCCCCCCTCTTTCCTTCCCCCCTCTTTCCTTCCCCCTCTTTCCTTCCCCCTCTTTCCTTCCCCCTCTTTCCTTCCCCCTCTTTCCTTCCCCCTCTTTCCTTCCCCCTCTTTCCTTTCCCTTCTTTTTTCTTTAATTTTTTAATATGTTTTCTCTCTTTAAAGCCGAAGTCACCGAGCTCCCTCCGAGCCCCCAACCAGCCATTAAGGGAACATTCACACCTATTTTCCTTGCCTTGTCTCCCCTTTATTCTTATGAAGCTCTCATTGATTATTGCCCTTAAATTCCTCAGTCCGGTCATAGATAAAAGGATAACCACTTCAAAGCAAAGTGTTAAGAGTTTAACCTCGAGCTAAAAGAGTGGACAACAAGGTAATTGAGGGTAATAACTGATCACAGACCTACTTTCAAAGGCACATGCAAGCCTCACTTTCAGATGGCTTTAATTTTATTAACATTTGTAGCAGCTCTAGATGCTTTTGAATCATTACAAACTTCAAAGCTTGAGGTAACACTCCAAATGGAGAACCTGACACCAGGTTTTTTGTTCAGACCCACATCATATTGATAGTCTCTGTTGCAAGCATGTAACATCTCTTCTCAAACTATAAAACCCTAGATGAAAAAAATATTGCCAATAGAGAAGATCAAAGCCTGAACCTCCCTTTGAATGATCCCAAAGAAGTCAAAACAGAAAACAACATGGGGAAAAAAACACAAGTATCTATATTATTGCAGCTATCTTTATCCATATTTAAACTTGTCTGCTAAGGCAGATGGATAATTCTCCCTGACTTTTATCAAACAATTTGGCTAATTAGCTGTTTCTCTTTGGGCGTTTGGAGCTGGCCCTTTTGTTCTCCATATATGAGGCATTTAAACCCCAAAATGAAGGAACAGCCCTGGCTCAGCGGGGAGAGGTAAACATACAAAATACCTTTATAAACTGACAACATGTGGACTAAAATCACAATGATATAAACACCCAGAGTCCTCCCACCTCCAACCCGTGATAGTTATAGGAGGTGTCAAGGAGTTTGAGAGGTAAATGGTAATGCCCCATAGTCCCCCCAGAGCAAAGCGCTTCCTGGGCCCGAATCAGCCCGGGGAATTGATCCAGGGTATAAATAGCCTTTTCTTTCTTCCTCTACTTTTTGTGCGGGGAGGGTTATTTTTAACCAGCTGAGTTCCCTGAGCTCATGCACGAAGCATTCCCAGTGCAGGGGGTGGCCCAAGGAAAGCGGCTGTCCCTGCTGCCAAAAAATGCACCCCTTTGCTCTCCCTCCAGGAGACTTGGAGGGGTCAGGAGCCCCCCCAGAGCTGCTTCAGCCTCCGGAAAGCCAGCGAGAGGAGAAAAATCACTTTGATTTTCTTTTTATGCTGGTGTGACCCTTTCCTCTTGATTTGCGTCGGTGTTGTAGCAGAGAGAAGCATTAGGTTATTTCATGTTAGTGCACCCCAGGACAAAGGGCTTGGTTGAGTCTGGGATATTTAACACCACCTTGGCCATCCCACGTCCTCCCCAAACAGCCCAGCCTGGCTCAAAACGCTCCGGTTTGCAAATGCAAAGCCGAACCCTGTGAAGCACGGTGGCTTTATTAAACCTGCTGAAGACAAGGGCTCGGTGCTGATTAACCCCAGGTATCTGGCCCACAGGTTTTTGTCGCTTTACTTGCAGCCACGCACCAGAGATCAACATCTCCAGCGCTGTCTGGTGTCAGGTGTAGCGCATCGGAGTCTCATTATCTGCGTTTGCTTCAGTAGCAGACGTGAATGTGGATAAGCTTGTGGAAAATGAATACTTTAAAATGTATTGAATAACTTGTTTTTCAGCCTGCACTGATATTATGTTCTTTATGAACTGAAATCGATTTAATATAAGCTGTTCTCTCTGTTCTCATGTTAGGTATGTGACTGCGTAATGAAACGACAATGGTATATTGGTTAAATCTTTAGAATTTATGTTATTGTCTGAAGTTATGGGTAGAATAATAAGCAGTTATTTCAGCATTTCTGTTGTGCTTTTAATGAGTCTATTATCAGTTGCACAGACGGGGTGGATAAATGGGACCCGGCGCTAAAACATATGTTACAAATGCCCAAGGCAAGCCCTGACTTGCAGATCTGGATCTGCACAAAACGTGCTCAGAAATAGCTGCTTCTGTTGCTGGTTTGGTTTCTGCCTCTGCCTATGGGAGCTGCTGCCCATCCCAGGGTTGGACACCCCACGAGCACGTCCTCAGTGCCATCCCAGGGATGGACATCCCACCAGCACGTCCTCAGTGCCATCCCAGGGATGGACATCCCACCAGCACGTCCTCAATGCCATCCTAGGGGTGGGCATCCCACCAGCACGCCCTCAATGCCATCCCAGGGATGGACATCCCACTGACATGTCCTCAATGCCATCCTAGGGATGGACATCCCACTGACATGTCCTCAATGCCATCCTAGGGGTGGACATCCCACTGACATGTCCTCAATGCTATCCTAGGGATGGACATCCCACTGACATGTCCTCAATGCCATCCTAGGGATGGACATCCCACTGACATGTCCTCAATGCCATCCTAGGGGTTGACATCCCATCAGCACGTCCTCAATGCCATCCTAGGGATGGACACCCCACCGACATGTCCTCAATGCCATCCTAGGGATGGACACCCCACCAGCACGTCCTCAGTGCCATCCCAGGGATGGACATCCCACCAGCACGTCCTCAGTGCCATCCCAGGGATGGACATCCCACCGACATGTCCTCAGTGCCATCCCAGGGATGGACATCCCACCAGCACGTCCTCAGTGCCATCCTAGGGGTAGACACCCCACCAGCACGTCCTCAATGCCATTCTAGGGATGGACATCCCACCAGCACATCCTCAATGCCATTCTAGGGATGGACATCCCACCAGCACATCCTCCACACCATCCCAGGGTTGCACATCCCACTGACATGTCCTCAATGCCATCCCAAGGATGGACATCCCACCAGCATGTCCTCCACACCATCCCAGGGATGGGCATCACAGGGAGTGTTGCTCTCTTCTCACAAGTAGCAAGTGATGGGATGAGAGGAAACAGCCTCATGTTGCACCAGGGGAGGTTCAGATTGGATATTAGGAAAACATTCATCCTGGCAAGGGTTGTTGGGCATTGGAACAGGCTGCCCAGGGAAGCGGCGGAGTCACCATCGGCATCAAAAGGGCTCAGATACAGGATGGGTTTGGTCAACTCTTTGTGTACAGGGAACTCCAGTGACTTTTGGGGGCCAGGTCTGCATTTGAGGACCCAGTGGGTGATGTGGGGGTGATGCTTTCTCCATGCAAAGTCTCCTCTCTCCAGTCTGTATTTCACACCTGGCATCCTCAAAAAAAGACCAAACCCACGTTTCTTCTGTGGCCTCAGTACTGGTCCAGCTTACGAGAGGCAGAGCGGGGGCACCATCCAGCTCCCAACAGCACCGCGGGGCTGGAGGCTCAGACCCATCACTGTCCTTGATACCGGGAATTGAACCGACAGGCAGAAACAAACCAAAACAGGTATAATTTTAGGGCACTCAACTTTGACAGCGCACCTCAAAAGAGCTGTGCATAAAGGGTTTGGGATTCTTTTTTCCTCTGGAAGTGAAGAGTTTTATTTGAGTTTGTGATGTGAAAGTTTTCCACCGCTCAGGAAAGCCTGTTCACTCCAAACCGTTGTCTCTCCTCCTGCTTTTTCCATTATCGTCATCCTTTAAGGGCCGTGTGAACCGGGATATTCAGGGTGCAGCTCTATGTGTGGGATGCCCGGTAGCCGAGGGTCCGAACGCGCCGTGCCAGCCCAGCTGCACGCCAAGGGTTAAACTTCGTGCTGCAGCTGCAAAGCCCAATTTCTTTATTTCCTGTTAGTGACATTATTGCCTACATAAAACCATTGAAACATGTTTCTTTCATTTGTTTAATTTCAAATTCTGAGCACACTAGCTGGAAACTATGCTTAATAGTTAAACTCAAAACATTTGGATTTCCTTTCCTCGCTGAGATTTGCAGCGAGTACACTTCATACTCAGTTGAGTTTTTAAGTAGCCATTTTTACGCAGCTATAGAAGCCAGCCGGAAAACAAAAAAAGGATTATATTGCAGAATCAAATCGCATCAGTTCAGCCTGGTAGCACATCATACATTTCACTTCCTCCGCAGTTGTGCCAAGATGCCATCAGCCCCGACTCCTTACCAAGCTGCCCATGTTCTCCTCCAGAGCATCCAGCGTCTGTGGAACAAGAGCCAGCACGACCCACGTGCTCTGCGCACGCAGAGAATGGGCTTCCCTGAGCATGCATGGAAAAAATGTTCCCATTTCCATGAAAAAATAGGGTGGGATCTACTTCAGGCCTTGCCAGCGCTGATGCTCCCATCACCTTCCCCACGTTTCTCCCGCATCCTCCTGCTGAACCTCCCGTGCCAGGTTCTTGCTGCCAAGAGCTCTCTGGGCAAGGGCAAAGTGGGAGAACAGAGTGGGCAGGATGAGGGCACGTGTAGGTGGGTCTGGACCATCTCAAATTTAAGGGAAGTCTTTAAATCTGAACCCATTTGGCAGATGGAGATCCAAGCGAGATCCAGAGACGCGTTGATGCTTTCAGCAAACTGCCACTGCAGTTGCCCATCAGAGGATTTGTAGACCAGGTCACCTACTGGTTACTTCAACAAGAAACGATGTCTTGTTTGTGCATAGTGAGGAAGGGGTTGTGGAAAAAATAAGCCATGGGAAGTTGGTCATAAATATCCTCATTCGCTTCTTTTGCCCCCACCCTCTTTCCAATCACTATTCCATGCAGGTGAAGGAAGCAGTTCAGAAATGTTAATAGATAGCAAAGTGCTTTTGTGTGTTTTATCAGCTCTCATAGAACGGTTAATGCCGATACGGTGCCCCTTTTAAGTCTAAAAAATCTGGCCAAGCATGTGCAGATAGCAGGGAGTGCGCTGAACAAAACATCAAGGAAGAAAAGTCTGTAGGGGGGAATGGAAATGTTAAAAGGATTATAGGAAGAGAAAATGTATCGGACTTATCTGGCAATACTCACTAACAAAAGTATGTCAGTTTATGAAATGAACTTCAAATCCCATAAAACTAATTGTGTGTTTTCTTGTCTTATTTTTGAGTATCTCTGGCAGTGCTTTTTTTCCCCACTGCAAAAGCGTGTCTGCATGTGGATAATACTCTCTGCTTGCAGTATATAGAGAGATTATACCGCCGATCGGTTTTATACCTCTTAAATTAATGATGTTAAACTAGTTTATAAAAAAAAATTAAAAAAAAGGAGGAAGAATAACTTCAAAGGTTCTCATGTGGGTTGCAAACCTCTCATGTCTTCTGTATACAGGGCCTTCCTCTTATTTTGATCAAGACTGTTCCCAGCACTTCTGTTGAAATACTTGCAAGCCTTTGATCTCGTTATCAACATGACCACCAGTGAGAGCATTGCCGCTCGCAGAGCGTATGACAGCGCCGGTGACGTCAGTCCCCATCCCCAACTGACACCCCCTTGGGTTTAGATCCCACTGTTCTGGGTCCTCCTTGGGCTGCGCTGATCTTAGAGGGGTCTCCCTGCCGGGAAAATGATGTTTCTACCCCGAGAGCTCGGCCCAGCACGGCTGTGTGTTGCACCACGGTGTAAATAACGCAACGAAAGGAGGCAAAGGGCTGGAGCAAAGAGGGGAGAGGTCTGAGGGTCCTGGGGGGGATTTGTCCCCAGGCGGTGGCCGGTGAGAGGTGTGCGAGGGGAGCAGGGAGCTCAGGCTCGTTTCATCCTTCTTTTCCATCAGTGTCTTTGCGATCTTACCACAGTTTTAGCGGAGGAAGCGCTTTTGAGTTGCGTTAGTCGAACCGGAGCCCAGCAGGAGCATCGTGCTCTGGTCTGAGCATCTCTGGGCTCCGTCGCTGCTTTGCCATTGTCCACGAGGAACACACTTCCCTGGCCCTCGGTGCCCCACAGTGAAGGACACCAACTCCAACCTCTGCTGTAGGACCTGTAGTTTATGAAAAGCACAGTCTATAATTCAGGTGTTACTATTATTTGCCACCCTGCTTGATTTGATTGTGCCCCCGGTGCCGCTGTCACCTCCTCAAAGCCACACGAATGGAACAACTGTGGTGTGGCCCTCGGAGCCGTGACATCCCTGGTGTCTGACCCAGTTATTCTGCAGGAAGACAACAACCTGGAGACATCTCCTGTGGAGCAAAACATCTGCCTTGTGGGCAGAGAAGGCAGCGATGGACCCACGTCGGTTGGGCACAGTCGGGACAAGACGGGGTGTTTGTTCCAAGCTGGCACCCAGGGCGATGCCCTTGGACCGGCACTTGAGTCCTTAATGGCTCCCACTGCTTTTTTCTTCCTTACTTTTTATTTTTACAACCTGCTCTAAAAATGCTCACACACCACCCCCCCCCCCGAAAAAAATATTCTCTTTATTATGTAGCTTCACTGTGAACTGACTCTTTTCATCTAAAATGATTCCTTTTTGGTGCCACAATCTGACTTCAAGCCTCTTTGCGCTGCCTGGGAACGCGACGCAGCAGCAGCCGAGGGGTCGGGTCTGGCCTTTGCGGCAGCACCGGGAGGGCGCTCGCGCGGCTGGGGACGCCACTTTATGTGGCTTTTTGCAGTCATTTTCTCACACTTTTACTGGATTTTTATCTGAAATGCAGAAGGCTAACAAATAAAACATAAATAGTTAATTTTCCCCCGTTCAGCCTGGGAATTCAGATTCAAGTTTAGACTGGAAAATCAGAAGGAAATTCAAAGATACTCTCCTTTCTTGATGACTGCAGCTGCTACCTGAACACAGAGATTCCCTGTAGATCTGCGAACAAGGACTTCCAGAAACTGATAAAGATGAAGAAAACTCTGGAAGACCTTCTTGTACCTGACACCGCCTGCCTAGTTCATCCGATTCCTTTCAAACCTCAGGCGCTCCGTGACTCTCCCCCCTCGGCAGGAGGAGAAAAGAGACTCCCCGACTGGACACGCAGAAATGAACGGGGCCACCGCGGCTTTGGGGAGGACAAACTGCTCCACGGGCACAAAGCCACGTCCCCAGGGGCTTGCCCTCCTCTCATTTTGTTCCCAAAGCTTCGCTTTTTGGTGGCTGTCACAAGGAGGACGGTGGGCTGGACAGGTCTTCGGGTGGGCGGCTCTTCTGCACGTGTGATCCCAAATAACGGGGAAAATGAAGCACCTGGCTGAGCTGTGGGCTCCCAGGGCAGCATCACAGCACAACGGGACTTGGAGAAAGCTAGCTGCTTAAATGACGTTTTTATGAAATATAACGAATGGCATTTAATGAGATTTTCTTCCAAAGTGGAAACGTCCAGGGTTTTCAGCTCCATTGTAATGGCTTAGTTCTCTATATTATAGTAGTAAATGGGAATTGAAGAGCTTTTTATGCCAACATTATTTCAAAGCAAGTTCAAGATGTCAGTAGCAGGAGGTGATCAGTGGACTTTCAGTGGTCCTGGGTTGGAGGTGACACCATGGCGAGGGGCCCAGGGACACAGGCTGGTCATTTTGTATGGCTCAAGAGCAGGTGGCATAGTGGCACATTGATACTTGGTGTTGTCAGCAGCAAAAATATAAGTAATTCTAATAATTCATGACTGCTTGTTGTGTCTAGAAATGGCTTTTACTGCTCAGCTTGTGGCTTTGGCAGAAAGTTTGCTGTCTGTGCCCAATGGTAGCCATTCCCAGGCCTGAAAAATATGTAATTGGGCAGCAAGAAAATATTCGCCCACGTGTTATTTGACATGATTCGCCCAGGGCTCATTTTCCAAAGCTTTTTCCTAGGAAATGGGGGATCATGGGGTGCTGAGCTCATCTGCAAGCCTGTGTGCAGGGAGACACGGGTCTCCTTAGGCGGTGGTGACCACGGTGGTCTCTGCCCAGGGACTTGAGGCTTGCACATGGGGTCTTCTGCTTATGTATAGAAGTGTTTGCAAGAGTGGGGCTGGATCCCAAAGCCTAGGCGCCTGGTAACATGCGCGGTTATCTCCACGCAAGGCTCTCGGGTGGATTCAGCCACCCCAGAGCTGATGAAATTGCAGCTTCAAAGGTGTCACGTCCAGGGCCACCGTGACATGTGGCCTCCCCGGTGTTTTGTTTGCCATCTTGGTGGAGACGGTGGTTTGAGCCAGGCTTAGAGAGGGGAAGAAACAGTGAACCCTTGAGCGCGGGGTGAAGCCCAGCACCATGTCTGGCAATGTTGCAAACCAGTTTTTGCAGCGGCGCATGTGGAGAAGGCGGCTTGAGTGGGGAGGAGAGGAATGGCCTTGCAGCCACGGTTCTGGTTTCTGTCCTCACATTTAGGACCAGCTTAACTAGAGCTGGGGTTTCCCCAGTGTCTCATGGGGTCTCATGTGCCTTGTTCCCTGGGGGTTCCACGGTGGGGTCCCCCCTTGCTGCAGGACAAGGGGGAGCGGGGTGAGGCTGCTGGGGATGAACCTCGGTGTGGGGAGCAGGGTCTGTCTTGGCTGCGGTTGTGTTTGCTGGCCGGACTGTGCTGGGGGGCCGGGGCAGTGTGTGTGGGGTGGCCATGGGGAGAAGGGCTGAGGATGCATTTCCCAGGAGGTGCCATAAATGATGCTCAGGCACATCAAAACTGGAAGGTGCCTTTTTTGCTTCTTGCCAGAGGCTTTGCTGCATGTGCTGCCATCACCTGCCCGGCCTGTCCACACAGAGCAGGCTCAGCAATTGAGGGGAAATGGGCTCATTTTCCAAAGCTTTTTCCTAGGAAATGGGGGATCATGGGGTGCTGAGCTCATCTGCAAGGCTGTGTGCAGGGAGACACGGGTCTCCTTAGGCGGTGGTGACCACGGTGGTCTCTGCCCAGGGACTTGAGGCTTGCACATGGGGTCTTCTGCTTATGTATAGAAGTGTTTGCAAGAGTGGGGCTGGATCCCAAAGCCTTTGCTCAGGGATATAGTTGAGAGAATCCATTTGGGGCCTCTAGAAGGCCTTGCAATGCAGGAATTAATAATGATAAAAATAAAGCGGAGCTCAACTTCAAAAGCTCGCCCTGCTGCGGCGTTACCCTCCATTCCTGCTCTGCCACCCCGTTTGGAGCCCATGGAGCTGGGGCGAGTTCGCTGTGCCCCGGGAAGGGGGAAAAGGAGCTGCGAGGCCGGGTGGGTGATGACAAGGCAGAGGGGACAGCCCGGCCATGGCTGGGACCAAGGGGGGTCCCACCAGCTCCTGCCCACGGGGAACCACAGAACCCCATGTCCAGCCCTGGAGCAGGACAGGGAGTGGGGCAGGAGGCGCCTTGGATCTGGAGGACAGGTTTGGGGGCCAACCCCTAATTAAAACCTGATGTATGAAGTTAAAAAAACCCCCCTCCATTCCGTGTCTGTTTAATATTTAACAGATGGGGGGGGGGGGGGGGGAAGATGTGAACACAACTGCAGATGGGAGTTTTGCTGGTTTGCCAGTTATATTGCAATCAGATATTGTTTAATTAGAACGCAGAGCAAAAACATGCCATCGGATTATTTATTTAAAAAAAAAAAAATGGGGACCCGCCCCATTTTCTCCCTGTGATTAAAACTTTTGGCGAAGTTTTAACGCCTGGGAGTAACCCCCGGCGCTGCAGCGCTCCGGCTGGCCGCGGGAAGCGGCTGCGCAGTGCCCGCGGAAGGGCGCGGAAAGGGGCGCCTGCGCCTTTAAGGCGGCGGCGGCGCGGGGGGCGGTGGAGCGGCGGCTGCCGATCGCTTCCCTTTGATAAGGTCCTGGCAACTCCGTAGCTGCTCCGGGATGGCGAGAGGAAGCGGGCAAAAATTAAAATAAACCCTCCGAAAATTAGAATTATTCTCTTTTCCTCCCGAATACTGAGCCCTCCACGTGCAGGACCTCGACCCTGCGCACGCCGCGCACCGGGGATGCCCGGGGTGGGAGCACCGGGCGGAGCAAGAGGAGCTTCCCCCTTCCCCTTCTTTATTTTATTTTAATTTTTTGGCTTGATTTTTCGTCTTTTCTGTGTGCGCGGGAGGCGCGGGGCCGCGCTACCGCCCTTGCAGGACCGCTCCGCCGGCCCCCGCTTTGATGCGCGCAGCGCTGGCGGGGAGAGCCCGGGGGGGGCGGGGAGGGGCGGGGGGAGCGAGGGGGAGGAGGCGGGGGAGGGACCAGCGCTTTTGTATTTAAAATAAATAAAATAAATAACCAGGGGAGGGAGAGGAGGGAGGCGCGGATCGCAGTGGGCTCCTTCCCTCGCAGCCCCCCCTCCCTCGCCCCCCCCTCTTCCCGATGCTCTCCGATGCGGTTGCACCGCCGGGGAGGAGAGGAGGAGGAGGAGGAGGAGGAGGAAGGACAGCGAGGGGCGCGGGGGGAGCGGGGCCAGCCTGCGCGCTGCCGGCGGCGGGGAGCGGCGGGGCCGCGGGTGCGCAGCGAGCTCCGGCTCCGCGGTGAGTGGCAACTTCGGGGGCAGCGGCCGCGCTCCCGCCGCCTCATTTTCTTATTTTATTTTATATATATATTTTTTAAAATACGGATTTTTCTTTTTTTTTTTTTTTTTTTTAATTTTTTTTCGGGTGTGCGCGCCTCGCTGTGCCCGCGCTGCGCGGGCGCGGTGCCTCCGCGGGCGCGGCCGGGATCGGCTGTTGCACAGAGCTCGAAGGATCCAAGTCGCTTCGGACTTTTCTATCCCCCCCCTTCCCTCCCTCCCCTTCCTACCCCCTCAGCTGCAGCTCCGACCTCTCCCAGCCCGTCGCCATTTCTGGAGCAGGTTTTTATTATTATTATTTTATTATTGATACTATGGTTATTTTGCACGCCGATCCAGCGCCGGGAAGCCCGGCCCGCGGGGGTCGGCGCCGCACGGGGGCTGCCCCTCCCCACCCCCCCGTGCTCCTTTCTATGGATTTTCCTCTTTCCGGAGCGGTTTGATGGCTCCGGGGGGGGCGGCGGGGGGCCCGGGGTGCCCCGTTGCGCCCAGGTACGACCGTCGCGCCTTAGCCCCCCCCTTGGGTTATATATACATTTTTTTGGGGGGGGGGGGAGTTTTCTCCAGCACCTGGTTTCCTCAGAGGAGCGCCCCAAAAAGCCCTTCTCCCGCATTTCGGGGGTGGGGGGGACCCGGGAGCGGCCCCCCCCGGCAGCGCGGTGCTGCTGGGGCGCGCAACGTGCGCGCTGGAGGAAGGTGAGGGGAGAGCGGAGGGTCCGGGGGAGGCGGGGAAGTGCCAAAATGGAAACCAGATGCCGGGGCAGGGACGCCCTGTGCTGCCGGGAGGCGTCGGGGGGGGGCCGCGCTGCCCACCCCTCCGTCCCCCCCTCCCCGTCCCGGCCCCGCTAAAAGTGCGCGGGGAGTTGAGCGGAGCGGAGCTGATGGTCGCGATCGGGCTGGCGATAGAGCCGCGCTCCCTCTGCCCTGCCTCTCTCTCCTTTTTTTTTGAACGTGAAGAGTTGAAAAGCCTGTTTACTTTTTGTCTTTGATGTTGGGAGGATCTGGTTTTGATTAGATCAATACTCCTTTTTTCCTCCCCCCCCTCCCCCTTTTTTTTTTTCTCCTTTGCAGAGAGGAGGCTCAGAGGATCCCCTGCTGACTCCAGGCAGAGGCGCAGGCAGCAACTGGAGGAACTGGGAGCCCCTCTCCCCATCAGGCTCCGGAGCCATGAGCAGCGCCGTGGTCCTCACCCACCTCCCAGACCCCAGCAGCAGCTTCAGGGAAGACGCCCCAAGACCCCCTGTCCCGGGAGAGGAAGGAGAAGCACCATGTCCGACGCTCGGCAGCTCCTTTCTCCCCAAAAGCCAAAGCTTCAAGGCCATGCCGGTGCCTCCTGCCCCGCGGAGGAATGAGAACGGGCTCGGGGAGCCGGAAGGCAGCGCATCTCCAGACTCCCCCCTGGCCAGATGGACCAAATCTTTGCATTCCTTGTTGGGAGATCAAGATGGTGCCTATCTTTTTCGGACCTTCTTGGAAAGGGAAAAATGTGTGGATACCTTAGACTTCTGGTTTGCCTGCAATGGCTTCAGGCAGATGGACCTTAAGGATACCAAAACTTTAAGAGTAGCCAAAGCTATATACAAAAGGTACATCGAGAACAACAGCATCGTCTCCAAACAGCTCAAGCCTGCTACCAAGACCTACATAAGGGATAGCATCAAGAAGCAGCAGATAGATTCTATCATGTTTGATCAGGCACAGACTGAGATTCAGACTGTGATGGAGGAAAATGCTTACCAGATGTTTTTAACTTCTGATATATACCTCGAATATGTAAGGAGTGGAGGAGAGAATCCTGCTTACATGAACAGCAATGGACTGGGGAGCTTAAAAGTTGTCTGTGGCTATCTCCCGACCTTGAATGAAGAAGAGGAATGGAGCTGTGCAGACTTTAAAAACAAAATCTTGCCTTCTGTAGTTGGACTATCCAGCAAGACGTTGAGGGTTACAGCGAATGTCAGAGCCACGGAAACGATGGAGAATGGATACAGGTAAGGGACCCCCTGGATATTGTGCTTTGTTTTAACTTCGAGGACTTTGGAGAGTGCTTTTCGGGAGGCCGCTGGGGGGGGTGTGCTGGGCTGGGAGCACGGCTGCTTCCCCGCACCTCCAGACACTGGAATTTGGGGGGTGTTGTCTGCATTTGGGGATTTTTCCCCCCCCCCCTGTACTGAGGAAAACAAGATACTGTGCTCTTGAGCCCTATTGGCTCTTTCAGTTCTCTTATAGATCAAAAACTTCATAGCAACTATGTCCTCCGGACATAAGTTAATTATTGGTTCAACTTTCAAACCTATTAAGAGCAGTAGTAGAGTGGATCACAGAGGCGCATGAATAATGTAACCTACTAGTTCCCCAACTCCACATTCAACCCGTGTTTAACTACGTTGGTTATGTGGGAAGCAATTGTGCGGTCATGGAGGAGGAAATGTATGCACTTACTGCATTGAACTCTGCAACTTGCACAAAATCTGCTTTAATTTTGACCGTGCATGTGTGATCTACAGCCTCTCCCATCGTGTTGGGTGTTGGTATCATGTCAAAGCCATTCCGGGTGGCTTTGAGCCAGTGTATACAGGGGGGTACTTAAAATTGGGTATTTAAGGTGATAGAGACATCCCAGGTGTAATCATAGATCTTTGGTGTTCTCTGTAGATCTTTGGTGCTCTCTGGTTTGCCGTGTGCTCGAAGTTAAACTCATTAGAACGTGGTTGTGTCTAATGGCAGCTGATGAGGATGTGGGGAGCGTTGTGTGGTGGCGGGGTCTTCTCCTGCCCTTGTTTTGGGGTGCATCTGCGTCGAACCCTTCTCTTTTATTGGAAATGTTGGTGTGAGGGTGAAGAAAGTAAGAGCTGTCTCGAAGTGAGGGGGGGATGGGAAAGAGAGACTCTGATGAGCAAATGATGAGTTGTATAATCCTCTGAAAATGTATTCTTTCCTCTCCCCACCCTTGCCATAAATGTGGATTGTTCAATTAGGGCTGAGAGGAGAGGGCTCTGCTGGCAGATGTGCGCTCTCCTCCGCTGGCCCGGGAGGTCGGGGTTTGGGATGGTGAGTGTTTGACATCTCGTTTACAGGAATTTTGAGAGTGTGTCTGTGATTCATGGACATCAAAGGGCGTCGGGCTTCTCCTGGGGAGGCTTTGCTGGAGCGCGTCCTCCTCCCCAGCCCTGCCGAGAGCTTCCAGCCATGCCGGGCTCCCAGCGGGGAGGGTCCTCGGGCCCCCAGGGTGCTGTGGAGCCAGAGGCCTCTTTGGTGGCCTCCTGGAGGGGTGATGGAGGGGCTGGGTGCGGGCACTGGGATGCGCTTGTCCCCGGCGTGGCCTCTGGGCCTTTCCTGCCGGGGGGCTGTGGGGGGCACTGGCTGGCAGCTGGTCTGTGGAGCACTCGGGTGTTGGGATCCTCATCTCGTGCCTCAGTGTTATGGTCTGAGCATCTGCTGTTCTCCAGAACCTGGTTTGAACTGCTGCCCTTCGCTTGCTTTCCAGGAGGGGGATGTTTGATGCTTTTATCTCTCAGCCTTTGTTGGTGTTCAGTGCTGGAAGGGCTTGGCTGTAATGTTCTACCAGAGCTGCAGGCCCTGCTAAAAACCCACATGTGCCTTGTCCAGGAGAGCTCTCGCAGAACGGTGGCTGCTTGCCTGATTAGTGCTGGGCTTTTTTCCTTTTCTTTTCTTTTTTCCTTTTCTTTTTTTGTCCAGGGATTAATGCAGCTTGCTCCTCACATGTCAGATCTACCCTCCTAGGACATTAGGTGGTGCATTTTGCTTTGATCACCTTCTGTTGAATTTCCAGGAGCTTTTGCTCTCCATGGGGCCAAGAGATCTCAATGCAAAGAGAGGGAGGTCAAGCTGAGCTGCTTCTCAGTTCCCCCCTGAGCTATCCATTTGTGAAGCCACTTGTGCGTGCATGTGCTGGAAGCTGATGAGCATATGGATGGGTTATCTCTCATCACTCAGCATTTAGGATTGCGTTTAGGATTGGAACTGAAGCTTGCACAAAGTCTTTCCTGGTGAGTGGCCAAACCACACCTCCCTCCTCCTGTGTGTGATGGAATTAAAGAATTTCTGCTCAGTGTGTGATGGTTTTGAAGCGCTGTGCAGGCTCCTGCCATTTGCTTCGGTGGGTTTCAATGTGATTATACCAGTGAGAGCCGGGAGCACTGGGCTGAGCACACCTGATACTGGGAGCAGAGCAATCTTGGGCCAGCCTGGTATTTGGATGGGAGACCACCTGGAAATCCCAGGGCACGGAGTCGTGGCCAAAACCACATCAAACAGGAGACCACAGAAACCGTGCGAGTTGACAGCCTTTGGCCCCAGCATCAGTGACGGACAGGAGCAGGAGAAGTCCGGTGGAAACACGGTGTTTGCGCCTGGCTGCAGGACAGGCAGACGCACGCAAGCTGCCGCTTGTATATTTGGAGCCCTAACACGGGGAATGTTTTAACCATAGAACCTCCCTCTCGTCCTTCAGAGCGGCTCCCCTCCCCTCGAGGTCGTGCTGTGGTTAAAACCGGCCTCCCCACGCCGCTCTGGACCTGGCCCCACGCTCCAGGAATTCCAGCTATTATTTATACGCGCTGCTAAATTTATCACGCGTGAGTTTGCGCTGCGCAGAGGGCGCTTCTCCCTTTGCTGTGCCGCCAGCGGGTGTGGGTTTTGTTGGGTCCAAGGTGGACTCACCTGTCTCTTGTGCCATCGATGGCGCTGCCCGGCGGCCTCTGCCCTTTGAACACCGGTGGCCAAGTTATTGGAACCAAATTTGGCTCCAATTATCAAAGTAAATGATGCCATTGTAAAGCTGTGCTCAAAGCAGTGTTCTACAGTTAGAGCATGGAAGCTGTGATTAACATACTTTTGTTAAAATATACCTTTTTTTAGTATTTTTTCTTCCCAGGTTTGTGCATGCGTTATTTTTCCCCCTTTTATCCTTAAACCCATGATTGCCCAGTGATGTTTGTCCCAAGAAAATACTTAATGAGATTCAGTTTTGCCTCAAAATGCTCCTTGTAGATTTTCCTCTCTCTCTGTGTAAATCTGTGGTTTGAACTGCCAGAGTGCTTTTATTTCTAAGAAGCAGAGTTTGACAATAAAGAACCCAAACCAACCCACACTCTGAAATTGCACCCTCATAACAGGATACAACCAAGACCCCCTGAAATTTTCATGGCATTATAATAACTCTGATATGCCCGTTGCCCAACATAGCACGTAGAGAGTTACATGCTGTGTGTCATCGCATCAAGATAAGAATAGGCTGAGAAACATCAGGCATTCTCCTTGAAGCTCCAGAGCAACTGCTACCTGACAGCTGAAAACACTTTGCATATTGAGTTTGGAGCTGGGGTGTGTGTTTGTGTGCACAGCATCCGCGGCTGGAGACCACTGCTTTCCACTGGAATTTAAAACCCTCCCAGGCAACTCCATGCATCTGGGTGCAATTACTGTAGTAAGGTGGTCAAATAAAACAAAAAAATTAAACATAGCAAAACAGCCCCCACTGGTTTTCTTAAAGGATGTGGGACAATGTGTTGGTGGTGGAGTGTGGGGGGTTACTTTAGAAATATGTAAACTTTGGGGATTTTTGTTGTTGTCTGTGAGGTGTTGCTAAGTGGATCAGTGCTGCATTGGATTACTGATGGGAAAAGGAGTTAGTTCTGGCCACTTTCTCTAATTGTGTCTTTCCAAACGCTGTGTTTGGACACACCTCCTCTCCCTGTGCTGTATTCATACAGACCTGCTGCCTCCGCCCCAGCCTCTCCAGCAATCACATCTGCTGGAGGAACACAGCAAAACAGCCGGTCTGGGTCCAACCAGGGGTGACACAGACGCCTCCCAGCAAGGTGCTGGTCCTGTGCCGGGGAGCATCCTGCATCCCTGAGCCTCAGAGAGCATGCTGAGCCGCAGGGAGCATCCTGCATCCCTGGACCCCATGGAGCATCCTGCATCCCTGAGCCTCATAGTCCTTGGATGTCCTCTCAAGACCTGAGATGGTGTCAGATCGAATAGTTCTAAGAGCTGTGTCCCTTACACAGCTGACCTAAAAGCCCACCAAGGACATAGGAAGGGTTGCTTGGACTGCGCATCCCCCTGAATCTGAGTAGAAGTCTGCATGGTTTTTAGAGGAACTCTTCTTGTAGTAGTAGGATAACTTAGCTGTCACCCACATGTGGAATTAATTTATCTTTGAAGATTTAACTTCTTTCCTGTGGCATTCCTTACTATCTCTTTTTTTTTTCTTCTTCCCATATATATATTTTTTAACATCTTGATCTCCCCATCAGAAATGCCTTGGCCTCCTTTGGAAAGGAATGCAGCCCCGGCTGGGCTGAATACCTGCCTGCAGCCAGCCCCGCGCCTCTCATACCAGAGAGGCCCATCTTCCCTGCCATGCTTCCCCCTCCTCTTTGTTTTTTTCTTTTTCCTTTTTATTATTATTATTATTATTTTAAACTTAAGCCTTTGTGGAGGCTCCTGTTTTCGGTGCAGGAATGCGCGGGGGCGCGGGTGCCTGGTTGGGAGGGGTGGGAGTGGGGCGGTGGGAGGATGTTGCTGCTCACTTAAACCCAGCTGGTCCCCTTCGACCCCCCGTGGGGGCAGGGAGGTGAAAAGCCCATTAAAAAAAACCTGCCGAGCCTGCTGGCACATTCCTTAGGCCCCCAGTCCTGGGTAAGTGGCCCTAATTATTAAAATCAGCAATCCTTATCAGATGACAAGGCCTTTTGCTTTGATATACAAAGGCAGAAGCTTAACAACCCCATCCTTCCCTGGAAGAGGAACAAAATGGGCACCTTGACATAGGGCTTTCAAATGTCCCTGCATAATCCCCTTATCGCCTGCCCAAGATATGTATATTGATCCTGGCTGGGAAGTTGGAGTAATGGGAGGTAGTGGGGAGGGGGACGCCTGAGTCCCTTCCCCCACAGGTTCCCCTGTCCTGTATGGTGACCCCACCACGGTGACCCTGCCATAGTGAGCCCACCACACTCCATCACAGCCCGTGTCACTGCCCGTGAATTTCTCGTGCGACCACTCTTGGGTACTCAACTCGAACATCCAGGCTGGGCTTTGGGTTTGCTTCTCCAAGCGAAGCCAGTGGTGTTGGTATCGCTAACCCACGTTCATACAACCTGCTGCTCCTGTCCTCGCATCCTCCTCTTCCCTACCCAGCTCTGCACAAAACCACAAGTTGAACAAGGAGCAGGTTCTCCTAAAAACTGGGCCTTTTTATTGCATGTTTTTATACTGTCAGGAAGGTGACACCCATCCTTGGGAGGCCAAGCCCAAGACAGCAGATTTCATCCCTGTCCGTGCCTCCTCTGACGTGGGGTGGTCCTGCTCCAGCAGTCCCAGGCAGTTCTCTTGTTTCAGGCAGTGCAGATACCGTAACCTGTATTCCCAGAGGGGCCCTAACTCCTGTCCTCAGAGCAGACTTCAGCATTTATTAGCTGGTGCCTCAGTGGCTTTCAGCAGAACTTGGGCTATGAACTTCTTCATCTTTTGCCTGCTGGCCTCAGCAGTGCAGCGTCAAGCTTTAAGGACCAACTTTTTGAAGGTATCCAAGGATGTAGGGGTGTTTCCTACAGTCTTTTAAGGTGTGCTTCCAATGCTAAAAGCAACATCTTTAAAGTTGGACTTTGGTTGTGTTTGGACACAGTGTGTCCTGGTTGCTGCCAATGGATGGATGGTTGCTTCTAAAGAGGTTGAGCAGCCAATGTGCATGGTTCCCTTAAGGAGAGCGCTACCACAAAACTTGAGTGCTTTTCTCTAGCCCAAGACTGGTAACTGGATTCCTGTTTTGCTTGTCTGTAGGTCCTTCAAGAGGAACGACCCCGTTAACCCATACCATGTGAATTCTGGCTATGTTTTTGCCCCAGCGACCAGCGCGAACGATAGTGAAATATCTAGTGATGCCCTGACGGACGACTCCATGTCAATGACGGACAGCAGCGTGTAAGTACCTGGTGTCGGACGGGTCCTTTTGGGGTGCGCTGTCTGTGAATCGGCTGTGCCGATGCACATGGGGCTTACGGGAGTGATGGGTCCGGGGTCATCAGCCAGTGTCTGCTCGCCGGTGATTTGGGGCCACTGAAACGGAGGTTTGTGCCCAAACCGAGAGGTGTAGCAGGGCATGGTCACCTCGGTCTTTGTGTTGCCGGTGGTATCGGATGGGGTAAAACGATGAATCCTGTTGCCGTTCTGCAGCTGAGCAAACGTGTTTTCCCCTATGCTAATGGTGCCGCCTGACTAACCCAAGGAGCGAATCTCCCTGAGCCTTTGTCTTAAGGCCAGGCTTCCTTAACTGGTTATCAGTCATCAAAGAGGAGGAGATTACTTCCTGTAGGAAGTACTTTCTGTAATTAAAGTTTGTCATTAATGTCAGAATGCACATTAATAGGGCCAGTGACCTGAGGGGGCAAATAGCTGCTCATCTGGTGTTGCTGGGATAGTCTTCAAAGAGCCCTTTGAATGGAGCTGCGTGGAGCAGGTCTGGGTGTTTCAGGAGCACAGGGATGAGATGATGCTGTGGCTGAGCCCAGGAACTGCAGGATCTGCCTTTTCCTCCTGCCTCTGCTGAGAAGTGTGCAACTGGGACAACTCCTTTGACCATTCCTCCTGGGTTTGCTTTCCCCAGCAGGAGAGAAATGGTGCTTTTGTGCCTGTAGAGGAGGCAGCAAGACTCACTTAGTGCTCTTAAGGACCGTTTTCTTCAGTTGGGCAGCAGGCAGATGTTGCTGTTTGTGTTTCATGATCTTCATTTAAGTGCAAGTGCTGTAGGAAAGCCCACCTGCAAGCAGTGTGCTGCACTCCTGCTCTACTTCTCATAAGCCAAACTTCTCCAGTGTCTTTGTCAGACGAGTGCAGTGATTACTGTGTCCTCCTTGGAGAGGTTTGCATGCTGCGTTTTTAAAGTCAGTGTGCACAATGATGCACAATGGAAAACAGGATTTACCAAAAATCCTTGATGAGTAAACAAAAAGCTCTATTTTTTTTTTTTTTAATGCACATGTGTGTTTTGAACTGATATTATGGAAAAAAATAGTTTGTTGTCCCACCAGATTCCCTTATTGAACAATATTGGCATTAAATAAAAGAGCTGAATCATAGGGTGACTTCTTTATTTCTTCTTACTGGCTCTGGTTGTATGTGATCATGTGTCAACAGAGCATTCATTGGGTTAGTCATTTCTGGACCAGTGTAGGGTCACTTGGGATTCACAGGGCTAGGATTATACCCTCTCTTCACAGCAATGCCAATTGTAGGCCTTATACAGATGAGAGCACTGAGTGAGAAATAAAGTGCATGGTGGATGAAAGGCTTAACTGAATCGCTTTCAGCCCATTGTTAGTCCAGGGGAGCTTAGCGGGGATGAGAGGGCAGCAGCCTGCTTTGAAATTTGCTTGAACAAGTGAATAGGAGCTCCCCATAAAGCCGCGCGTGAAAGGAGCCTGCCTGTTTTTTCCTGCCGTAACAATGGCCCGAGCAGGCTGTGAGAGTTTGGGGAAGCTTGGCTGATTAAACTGCCCGCAGCTCCAGGTTGGGGGGCGGCGGGGAGGGCTGGGGGGGGGAGGACGGAGGAATATTTCCAACTGCAGAGCCGGTCCCCTGGGCATCCCCGCGGCCACGCTCCATCTGCGGGGCCGGGAGCGGGCGGGCACACCGAGCCTTTTTGGAAATGGGAGGGAGAAATTGGCGCTTTGGAAGGCTGGGCTTAAAGTTAAGACTGATGTAAAACTTCCTCTGCAGAGGCGAAGGGCCGCTGCCAAGATTGCAGTGGAGCGTTAGGGGCTCACAGCCGCTCCTGGCAGCTGGTGCTGCGGGTTGCGGTGGTGCTGGGGGTGCTGGGGGCACAAACCCGCTGTGCTCCCACAGCCCCAGCCCGCGAGGTTTTGTTTTACCCCCCTTCGACAGAGCACCCGGGTTTATTCTGTTTCGTCAGGGCGAATGCAAATTAGTTCTTTTGGCTTATGTTGGTATCAACTGAAGAGGAAAAACTTGTTCTGGAAAAGTCCGTCAGACATAGAGCAAAGTGAGGGTTTTTATTAAAAATCTGTATCTGAACTGTACTGGAATTGGGAGAGATCTCCCCAAAATGCACAATCTGCCCTTTTTTTTTAGTATTATAGACACCAGCGATCAGTCTGTCCATATATATTTTGTAATAGCCACAAAGCATCATGCAAATTTATATTTCAATTTCTTGATTGGGTGGGGGGGAGAGGAAAGGGGATTTTTTTTTTTTTATTTGCTTATATCTTATTTATGGATTTACTTTGGACACTGGGGAATGCTGCTGAGCAAACTTCAAATATTACCTTATCTTACAAACCAGGCTTTTGATGTTGGCAAGATCAGAGGCTTGTTTCAGAGCCGTTGCCAAATGAAGATGGGAGTGAATGCATATGCGCATGAGTCTGATATTTCAAAGCAGCAGTAAAACTACATTCAGGTTAGGTCAGGCACATCTGAGTCAAAAGGCTAAGATAATTGGCTCAGCTTAAATGGCAACTGACTGGGTAGAAGACTTCAAACTAGTGTTTCCCCCAGAAACAGATTGGCTTAGCCCCAGCCTGGTTAGCTGAAATGTTTATAATTAAACTCTACTATTTAGTACCTAAACTCTGTAGCTCTTCAGCCCGCAGCTTTTAGTAGCCAGGAAAGTGAGTGCAAATGTCGGCTGCTGGAGCAGGAGGAGCACCTGGAGAGCTGGGACTAACCTTGTCCTGCCCTGAAACCTCTGCCCAAGCTCAGCCTTTTCATTTCAAGGACATTTTCTCCTGGTTGGAGGGGTCTCTTTCAGTATCAGGGTTCCCCCTGCCCCTCAGATCTCTTGCTGTGCTGAGCCTGGCTTCAGCTCCATCCATCTGTCCCTCCAGCAGCTGGGGATCACCCGTTGGTCACCCGTCAGCCCTGGCATTGTCCCTTTTCCCCCTGTTCTATATGGGTTTAGTCAGCTCTCATCAAAGTGCCTGTAAAGTCCCTCCCCTTTCCCCAGGCTGACTTCCCCAAGACAGCCTTCCCATCCTAGCGAAATATTTATATATATATATATTTTTTAAAATTCTATATGTTGTTGCAAGTTGTAAAGCTGCTCTGACAAGGCAGGGCTGTGGGCGCAGGGGGTTTGGTGCGAGGCTCTCTGGTGCAACCGGAGGAGTTCTAGGGGAAGGAGCAGCCTTTGTACCGACCTGAATGAGGGTAAATCTCGAATAACGTGAGGAGCCACCCTGCCTGTGAATGGCACGAGGCCCTGCTCCTGCTTCATCACCTGTCCCGGGACTGTCCCTTTGGGCAGGATGGTCCCCCCGGAGCTGGGAGCATGGGGACCCCCATGAGATGTCCTCCCAGCTCAGTGCCCCCAGCAGAAAGGTTGGGGACAGCATTTTGTGCTCAGAGACCTGGAGAGAGGTGGGGAGCTTGGGAGGGCTGTGGGGCTCCCTGTTGTCCCTTGGTTGTGTCCTCAGGTGCCTCATGTTGAACCCACAGACCTTCAGCTGCTTCCCTGCTCTTCCCCATCTGGCCTCTTGTGCTGCCATCGGCAGAGGACACCTCCTCTTTAATTGAATTTGTTAACAGGATTAGTCCCCTATGTGTGTATATGTGGAACGTGCTCACGCTGGCATTTTACTTACCTTTAAAATGCCTGCTTTTCTTGTTACTCCCTGTATTGAAGGTCTTCTCTAAGAGACCCTTATGTCAGTAAGCATCCATGAACAGATGTTTCTCCAAAGGTGCAGGTGATTTGGTTTTCACCTTAGATTTGCTTTTCTCCTGTCCTCCCCCAAAGCTGAGACGTGCCGTCTGCCCCAAGCCCTGTTGCCCCATAGGTTTGTGCAGCAGAAATGCATAGTGGCCACCAGTGGCTGCGGTCGGTGGCCATGGCCAGCTGTAGTGGCCATCGTGTGCCAGGACACTTCCCCGGAATGGGCTCCAGAGCCACATCTTGTGCAACAGGGACATTAGGACTTGTAATGTGTATTCATGGAGCAAGTCTGGAAGAGGCTGATATTCATCTTGTGCCATCAAGGACTTTCTCTATGGTCCCAGCGTGCTCTCTTTTATTCTCAAGATTTTTCCAAGTTTTTTTAAGATGAAATTGTTCTGGTCGTTCATTCTGGACTTTGCAGCTTAATCTTGCTTGTGAAAACAGTTTGGTGGCAACGCTTTGGCCAAGGCCTTCACAAAGGCCTGCGATGGCGTGCTTCAAACATTGAGCATGCTTCAAACATTGAGCGTGCAGTGATGGCATCTGGTCACCCTCCTCAAGAAAAGGACCTGTTGTCTCAGGGAAGGTGTTGCATTGCGCCTTGTCTCCGGCTGCATGTCCAGAACATGTCGGTGTGTCTCCATCGCCGCCATGGCCGCAGGAGGTGGCACGTGAGGTCACGGTGCCGTGTTGGCAGCGTGGGGCCACTGCTGTCTGCTCGGCCTCCCTGGGCTGGAGCTATTTTCTCCACTCGGGAGATGAGTCAGGTGTGGGGGCAGGTGGATGAAAGGGATGGGACCGGAGATCAAGGTTCTTCAGTCAGTCTGAGGGAAGAGGTGGAATTAGACATTCAGGATCTCCAGGCATGCTCTTCCGGCTGTCCCCACTGTCTGTAGAAGGCTCTTTAATCTTAACTGAGGTAAATTTTTAGTGTGGCTGGATGAAAACACCCCACGTTGCCCCAAGCAGGCTGTCCGGGGGTTGTTCCCACCGCTGCTCCTCGCTTGGTCTCTCCTCATGGCTTCCTGGCCATGGTCCAACATGGCCGAGGGGAGCAATGTCGTGCCCGGAGGGTACGGTCCGGCCTTGCTCGTGCCTCGCGGTGACGTGCCTGTGCCGGCCGGCCTCGGGGCAGGAGAAATATCTCGGATCTTTAGTAGGGCTGGAGATGAGGAGCAGCTTTTTGGTGGCCATCCATCTTCAGCCTCTTCCTTCTGTCCGCAGTGCCAACACCCCACGGGGTGTTTCACAGCTTGAGGGAAGTTGTGGTCTCAGAGAGCGTAGTTTGGTGGTAAAAAAGTAATGAAAACAAAGGGCAGAAGCAGAAACCCAGCGTTAGAAGGGCCTTTCTGTAAGAATTCTCAAAAGCGAAGCTGATGGGATCTTTGGGCGTCTTCCCGCGCAGAGTTGCCTTCAGCTTGCTCTTCAGCTTTTGCTTAATTACTACACAACCATGTAGATGGTGACAGATGTTTGAGGCTTCTCCTGGCTTCAGGTGACGTCCGGAGGGCTCAGCACCTCTGGGAATGTGTGCCCATGGCATTTCTTGGGTGGTGTCAGAGGTGATGGAGAAGTGTCTTGGTTAGAGCACGGGGAGATCCCCGGCTGATGATGACCTCTGTTTGTGTCCAGAGATGGGATCCCCCCGTACAGAATTGGGAGCAAGAAGCAGCTCCAGCGAGAGATGCATCGGAGCGTCAAGGCCAACGGTCAAGTTTCTCTACCTCATTTTCCGGTAAGTTCAGGAGGGATCTGCAGCATTTGGATTGCCCGTGGGAAATGCTAAGACTGGGAATGGGCACAAGTGGAGGGGAGGAGAGTTGTTTCCATCCCTACGTGATGCCAGAGCAGAGGTGCTGCCTGGATTTGGGCAAGAGCCATGTCCTCTCAGCATCCTTGCAAAAACCGGCTTTTGTACGGTCACATTTTGACCCTTCCCTGAAAGCCAGGTGCTAATTGGGGCTTTTCAGCGGCAACGAATTTGTCCTCCTGGTCTCAATCCAAGCAGAGATGACCCAGTTGGGTCTGGCCACCACCCTGACACCTTTGCCGGTGCCGAGCAGACTGGGGTTTGGCCTCGTGTGTCACCGGCCTTGGGAAGCACATGGGCTGTGAGCTGGTGGGAAGTGGGATCTCGAGAAAGAGACGTTTGCAGCCCATACGTGTCTTGTTTAGAGGGGATCCCATTGCAGCCCATACGTGTCTTGTTTAGAGGGGATCCCACTGCAGCCCATACGTGTCTTGTTTAGAGGGGATCCCACTGCAGCCCATACGTGTCTTGTTTAGAGGGGATCCCATTGCAGCCCATACGTGTCTTGTTTAGAGGGGATCCCATTGCAGCCCATGCGTGTCTTGTTTAGAGGGGATCCCATTGCAGCCCATGCGTGTCTTGTTTAGAGGGGATCCCATTGCAGCCCATGCGTGTCTTGTTTAGAGGGGATCCCATTGCAGCCCATGCGTGTCTTGTTTAGAGGGGATCCCATTGCAGCCCATACATATCTTGTTTAGAGGGGATCCCATTGCAGCCCATGCGTGTCTTGTTTAGAGGGGATCCCATTGCAGCCCATACGTGTCTTGTTTAGAGGGGATCCCATTGCAGCCCATACGTGTCTTGTTTAGAGGGGATCCGATTTGCGGCCTCGCCGTGCTCTCAAGAATTAACTCGCTGACTCGCTAATTCGGTTGACTTGCAGGCTCCCGATTCCTGCAGCGAGTAAACTGTTTACACAGACAAGTATAAACTTATCTTGTCTTGAGATTAATATGCTAAAATTCCTCTTTCTGCTGTCTTAAGCAGCAAGAAATCATAGATGATATTTCTGGTGGAGGAGGGGGGGTGGTTTATGTGTTTTTTCTTCTATTTTTTTTTTTCCCCCTTCCTCCATAAAGAAAGTTCTATAGCCTGAGCTTGTAAATTAGATTATTTTGTCCCAGGGCGTGCAAATCGACTTTCTCTGTAAGGCAGTGCTTTGATCAGGGACTGAATAGAGCCAGCTTGTGTAAGAGTGACAATTTCCAGCAGAGTGGCCTTTTTCTACCCTCACATCATTTCTGGAGCTAAGTGGTTGCCGGAGAGAGGCCCCACCTCATCTGGTGGGTAGTATGTGAAAGAGTTGGCAGTTCAGCTTTCTGCTTTCAGGGGGAAAAAGAGAGAGGGGGCGAGGAGTGGGGCGCATGGGGGTGGCAGGAGGGAGGGCAGAGTCGGGTGGGTGGTTTCTTTTTCCTCTTTATTTTTGTTTTTTTTCCCCTTTTCCTGCCATGTTTGCTTCTTTTGGCAGAAATTCGCGTTTTGCCTTTTTATATTCTGCACTTGATTTGGAGATGTTCCCTTTTTCCCTTGATAGATCTGCTTGAGGCAGCCAAGCTCAGCAGTGTAGCACCGCTAGCCTGCAGCAGCTTTCTTCATTTTCTGTACAAAGAGATGGAGGGGGGGGGAAGAGATCTAGGACACTGTTGAGAC
The DNA here is from genome assembly GCF_037038585.1 of Patagioenas fasciata. Classification (NCBI taxonomy): domain Eukaryota; kingdom Metazoa; phylum Chordata; class Aves; order Columbiformes; family Columbidae; genus Patagioenas; species Patagioenas fasciata. The sequence goes on along the minus strand of NC_092537.1, from coordinate 2,697,539 downwards.
AACACTACCTCAAAGGTGCCCAGTGTGTAGCCGGGAAATAAATTACCAGCACTTCTCTGATCTGCAACCGTTTGACTTCTTTTTTTTTTTTTTCTTCTTTCCCTTTTTCTCCCCCATCTTATTTTTTTTAATTTCCAACTCCTTTCTGTTTATACTCACTTTATTCCTTGAGTTAAAGTCTCTCCCTCCCACCTCAGAGGTTTTTCTTTTTTTTTCGGGTAGTGCTTTTTTTTTGATGTTTGACAACAGTCTTTGAAGATTTTCTACTTCAGAGTAGCTACTGATGGGCTGGTTGTACTACAGAGAGAACAAGCGGGGTTCCTCAGAGTGCGACCAACTGCTCCTGCCGAAGGCAAACGCTGGTGGGGAGGATGTCACTCCATGAGGCCACAGCACTAGCTCATAAAAATCCAGAGCAGACCATGCCTAGTTGCGGTCGCCTTTTCATCCAAACATGGAGACACAACAAGCGTAGCGGGGCCGGCGATGCCGCTCCGGCTAAGCACCCCGTGCCGCCCGCTAAACATGCCTTGTACCTTGTGTCCCCGCTCCTTATAGAGGACCCACCGTCTTCCCAAGGAGATGACCCCGGTGGAGCCGGCCGCCTTCGCCGCGGAGCTCATTTCCCGGCTGGAGAAGCTGAAGCAGGAGCAGGAAACCATGGACAGTCTGGAGGAGAGGCTGCAGCAGATCAAGGAGGTGGGAGGATTAACCCTTGCGGGGCTGGGCAGAGCTCGCTGCCCACGCTGCATGTGCTGTCCTTGCTGCCCATGCTGCATGTGCTGTCTTTGTTGCATGTGCTGTCCTTGCTGCCCATGCTGCATGTGCTGCCCGGCTTGGCGAGGGGTGGGAGGGGGCCATATCTTTTGTTCACACTGCAGTTTGTGTGCCCATGGCGGGGACATCCTGCTGCACGCCTCCCCGTCCCCTTGAATTGATTCCTTCTTATCACTTGGCCGGCAGGATGAGGAGAAGGAAGGCTTGGAGCTCCCTGCCAGCCTGCAGAGCAGTCGGGAGATGGCGAACCCCCAGCACCCGCTCTCGCTCCTGCCCTCCGGCAGCTACGAGGAGGATCCCCAGGCCATCCTGGACGAGCATCTCTCCCGCGTGCTGAAGACCCCCGGCTGCCAGTCACCCGGCATGGGCCGGCACAGCCCCCGCGCCCGCTCCCCCGACCGCCTGCCCATGGGCAAGCTGCAGCCCGGCGCGGCCTCGCCGATGGCCTGCGCCTTGGTGGGCAAGGGCTTCATCACCAAGCAGACCACCAAGCACGTCCACCACCACTACATCCACCACCACACCGTGCCCAAGACCAAGGAGCAGATCGAAGCGGAGGCGGCGCAGCGGGTGCAGTGCTGCTGCCCGGCGGGCGGCGACTACTACTGCTACCCCAAGTGCAAGGGCCACCCGAAAAGCACGGACCCCTCTCTTCCTCCCCTGGAGCCCTTCGGGTAAGTCACGACCATCATCTCTCTCCATTGCATGCCCCCAAACCATCACCCTGTCATCCCCTGGACGTGGGGCTGGTCGGGACGGCGCAGGGGGTTAATGGTGGGCTTGTGTCCCCCTCTCACCATCAGCAGGACTGGGACGCTGCCGAAAAGGCCGGGCAGAGGAGCGGAGAGCGTCGCCGTGCCAGCCGGGGACGGGGGGCTGCCCGGCCCCGGTGGGGTGCAGCTCCCGGGGGGCGAGGCGGACCGGGCACAGAACGTCTGGCAGTGGATGCTGGAGAGCGAGAGACAAAATAAGCACAAGCCCCACAGGTAAATATGCAGCTGTCTACAGCAATATCGCTCCCGGTAAATATTTATATATTACATGGGCTGTCTATTTTTACAATCGCTAAAAACAAATGAGACTCTTTGCTCCTCCGGTTTAATATAAAAGCTGTTCCGCAGAACCAGAAAAACCACAAAAATGTCATGTTTTTGGCAATAAACCTCCTTTCATGTTATGACAGACTTTTGAGAGGGAGCGAGCAGAATAGGAGCTGCTGTTAAAGTCATATTTTCCAGCTTTTCTAACCCGACTTCTTCCCCTCCCCAAGCACACAAAGCACAAAGAAGGCCTACAGCTCCGACTTCGCCAAGGGGGCCCCCGGCCGCCACCACCCCTGGGGGAGCGGCAGCCACCCCCGCGGGGTGCAGCCCGCGCACCCCTTCGTGCAGGACCCCGCCATGCCGCCGCTCACCCCCCCCAACACGCTGGCGCAGCTGGAGGAAGCGTGTCGCCGCCTCGCCGAGGTCTCCAAACCCCAGAAGCAACGGTAACGGCGGCGGGAGGGGTGGTCCCGGTCCCATGGGGGGTTTGGGGGGCAACCGGGGAGGTTTGCTGGGTACCGGTTGTGCTTGGGCTGATGGGGGTGAGGAGGTGGGTGATGAAGGTGGTGGACCTGTCCTCCTGGTGTAGGTAGAGGGTTGGCCATGGGGCTGTGTGACACGCAGCTTGGCCGAGCCCCGGGGATGAGCCTCCGTGTTCCAACCCCACCCTACCCCGACACAAATAGTTTGAATCCTCTAGACTATTACTTCCACTCTTTTGATGGCTGTAATTTGCCCGTTTTTCCTCTGGGATGGACTCCAGCTACATACCAAGTGGAGAATTGGACTGGTTATCATTCATTTGGGTATGGAAGGATAAATTAGCCCACAGCATTTTTAATTCTTCCTTTGATTGTTTACAACATGTGAGGGTTGATACAAAGAGCAAACTTAACGACCCACAGGAGACTTCAATTAAGGGGATTGTGTTTCAACCATTTTTTTTAAAGGGTTTTTTCCTCTTTTTATTTCCCCCCCCTTGCCCTCCCGCTCTCCACTTCAGATGTTCAACCTCAAATCAGCAGAGGGATCGAAACCACTCCGCTGCTGTTCAGGGGGGAAACGCCCCTTTCTGCAATGCAATGCTAACGACAGAAGAGTGAGTATTGCACGTGTGGAAAAGGATTGGGAAATATATATATATAAAATAATAATATTTTCATTAAATGTGTGGCGCTTTGAAAAGAGGGGAAATTCTTATATCTGAAATTTCATCTTTCAAACGTTCTTCTTAAAGAAAGAACAAAACATTTTCAAATCTTGTCTCTGGCTCTTTTTAACTTGCATTCCTGTAAAGTGGACAAAGATTGGATTAGTCTAATTACAGGATGGTTCTTTTAACAAGAAATCTGCTACAGAGAGGTCTAAAATGGCCTAAATAATTAAAGTTTTCTTTCTTACCCTCTTCATCTTAAGCAATGAGTAATGTTTGAAGTCCAGACTGAGCCACCTGACTGGAGCCTTTCATTTTTAATTGGTTGACCTTAAGTCCACCAGCTGTCTTTGCTAGCAGCTTTTTTTCTGAAGCCACTCTACAAAGACTTAGAACAAATTAGGAAGACTAAATTACTGCAGACTAACACTTTGTGACCTTTTGACATGCCAAGTGTACATTGCCTCAGAAGCAGTTGTAGATTTGGCTGCATGGCATTCACTAGAGCCTTGCCGTTTTGTTGGGCAATATTATTTTAATTATTCTTTAAGAAGGGTTTCTTAGTGCAAACTTAAGATCCAGTTAGTGTTACCCTCACTGGGGAAAAATCAGATCACCTGTGTGATTCAGGTGAAGAACCTGGCCGTGGTTTTGCTTTGTGAGCTGTTGGTGGTTGCAGGTGGTTTTGTGCACGAAGGAGGAAGCTTGGCAGGTGCTTTGCATGAAGGCAGATGAAACGAGCCTTTTGAAATCAGAGCTGTGCAATCCTTGGGCTTGCTCGGTCGAGGTCAGCCCATGGTGAGCCCTGCGCACGCTCGCCTGGTCCCTGGTCCTGCCCCGATGCCTCAGCAATGATCTGAGCTCCATCCCTCACTTCTCCCACCTATAAAACGGGATGAGGTCTCTGCCACTAAGCGCTGTGCAAACGCTGTGTGAGAAATTCCCCGTGAGCACAGGAATATCTGACTTTTTGGGTCGCACCCAGGGTATTTCTGACCAGTGTTACGTGTGGCAGAAACACTGCTAGACTGAGCGAGGTGAGACGGCTTGTTCTCGAATGGAAAAATAGAGGGGTTTTGTGTGTGTTTTCTGTTTTTCAGTCACAAAGAGCCAAAGAAACTGCCAGTTGTTCACACCTCTCAGTCTGCTGAGTTGGTTGTCACCTATTTTTTTTGCGGAGAAGAAATTCCCTACAGGAGGATGTTAAAGGCCCAGAGCCTGACACTTGGGCACTTTAAAGAACAGCTGAGCAAAAAGGGAAATTACAGGTAAGAATCTGTGATCTGTTTGTTCTTTAATATATTCTAATGAGTCAAAAGAATCAGCGGATACTTTGCAGGTGTTCCCGCAATGACATGTTTATATCGCTTTTTGGAGGCTGTAGATCTTATTCTCTTCCCACTCAAACCAAGAGCAACTTGGGGGTGGAGAAGAGGACCCCGGGGTTCAGCTTGGCTGCAGGGCCACCTCCTGTCCCCATCCCTCCCCTCGTTGCATAAAGATGTAGACTGGGCGGCTTCGTGCTCTAGCCCTTGTCCAAAAACCATCAATACCAGGAGAAGCTGGGATGGCCTTTTGACAAAGGCGGTGGGGTTCGGTTTCCAAGCTGGGCTCAACACTCATCTTGGTGCTGGCCTCTTGCTTTACCTACTCATTTAATTTTTATTTCTATTTTTTTCTCTTTTTTTGCCATGGTGTGGTCAGTGAGTGGTTGGGATGGTGCATCTGAGTGGACGTGTAGCTGAGACACAACGAGCCCTCTTTTCGTTAGGGAAAAACCTCTGCCCTGCAGGGAAGGCTCCACCAGCGATACCCAGTTCTTCCTCAGAACCACCAACGAAAACCCTGCCCGTCTGGTTTCCAGGGCCCAGCTCCCAGTTTAACCAGTTTGCCGCTTTCCCTGCTCTGCTGGTTCCCATGGTAGTAGCTTCACGTTGGCTATTTTGGCTGCACTTTCCCAGCAGATCTGAGCACTAGTGAGATCACCTGTTGGCCGCTTCTCCCGTGGGGTGAACAGGAGAGGGAAGTTCCAGCTTTAAGTGTTGAATTTGCATTGAATTTGGGCCTTCAAAGAGCCAGGAGTCCTGCCCTGTGCTGGCAGCCTTCGATTTGACATCCAAATGGGTCATTTGGGTTTGGTACGATGACTTTGCAGCTGGTGCTCCATCACCGACCTGTCTCTAAGCTTTGGGAAGCTCACCTGTGCAGATCAGGCGTAGGTCACCCGAGGGTGGGTGATGCCAAGCTGGGGTCTGAAATACCACCAATCCTTCCCAAAACCATCTTTGCAGCCCACGCAGCTGCCATCAGATGGCAGCAACCTGCAAGTCCACCCAAGCTGGGCCACCTCCAGGAGGGGTTCCTGGGTTTCTCACACCCTTGTGCCATTTTCCTGCCCCTAAAGGCTCTCCTGGCCCCTTGTGCTCCTCCTCTGGTGGATGCAGCCTCCTTCCCCAGTTGCAGACCAGTTTCCTTGGCCTCACCACTGGTGTGCTGCTGCTCCACTGACTCCATAGTCCCCCTCAAAAGAAAGAGAAAGAAAAAAATCTTATCTTTTAATTTGTTCTCTGTGACATTTTTCGTGTGATGCCCAAGCGCAGGAATAGGCTCCTAGAAACCTCTGTGGCCCGAAAGTCCCTCCAGGTGCAATTATTTGTGCCTTGTCAGACTGTAATTACTTTAGAAAATGTTTTTAAGTGACTGACAAGGATGAAACAATGTTTTGCTTAGATCTCACCCCTTTACACCTGGGTAAAGACAATACAGAAATTTATAAAAGGAACTTGGGTACGTGCCCAGTATTTTATCTTGCACAGACACAAGGTGAAACTAATTACACAAATGTGTGTACCTCCAGGGAATCATTTTGATCTAAGCTTTGACTTTTGGCTGGACTTTGAGGGAAACTGCGGGTGACCTTCAGGGAACAGGGCCGCAGTGCCCGGAGTAGCATGTGTGTTACGGGGAGGCACTAACTAGGCCGCTTTGGTCACATCTGGCATTGATTTCTTTTTAAGGCACATTTAATAAGCATGTCTTTGAAGCCGTTGCCTTTCATTTAATGCACAAAGACATGCAGAAATGCTCCGCTCTCCAAATTCTTTATTGATTGGATCAGTTTGCGAGGCGGGTACCTCGGGCTCCCGCGATGCCAGAGCCGCGCGGCCGTGGGGTGGCCGCCGGGAAATCGCCGCTTTGCCTTCCTTCCCCCCCTCCAAAAAAAAGAGAAGGAATTAAGCAGTGATTTAATACTGATGGCGTTAACAAAAAACAAACATAAACGCACAAAAAAAACTGGGTGGTGTCGGGTAATCTGAAGATGGCAGCGGTTCAAAACAGAGCTGTAAGGCCAGGCCTGCGCGCCTCGATTGGTGCCAGATGTCCCAAAAAATATAAAATAAAATAAAAAAAGAGGAGCGAAGCTTGCCACATAAAATATGTTTCAATGGAAAGCCCGTTTCTGAGCAAATAAGAGCAGAGCGACTTGTTTGAAGATGTTTGGGGAAGGACTTCTTTTTGCTTTGCCTCCTTTTTTCCCCCCCACTTTTCGTTTTCTGTGTGAAATAAGGTTGTAATTATGCAAAAGGTCAGAGAGCGTTTTCTCAAATGAGGATTTTTGCAAACCCAGCCAGGGCTTGGGCTGGTGGAGGAAGTGATTGGGAAGAGCGGCTGTTATCTGGAGAGGAGAAAGGAAAAGGGAAGAGAAAGTTCTTTGTAATCCATTCGAACTTTGCTGGGGTTTTCTGGTTTAATTTCAAGGCTGCCGGCCTGGGGAATTGTGGCCTTGACCTGCAGCATCACTTTGGTGGGAGTTGGGCCACTGACTTAGCGAGTGCAGGGCTTAAATAAGATGTTTCTCCTTGCTGAGCCATTAAAGATACAACGTGTGTCAGTTCGGCTTGGAATAACTTTACAAAAATAAATCCTAACCGTACCTTGACTAAATGGAGTTGGTTTCATCTCTCGGACTAAAAAGCCAGCTTTTATCCCCTTAGCAAAATAATTTTAACGTACCCTAAAAATAAATAGATCTGCAAGCTGTTGTTACTGAGTATGTTAAAAATGTGTAACAGAACGTTCACATGAAAAAAATATCAAATTCTAGGAGCCTGCTGTGGCTCTTTCAGTTTTAATAGTAAAAGTGAGCTTAATCTGATCTCCTTTGCTATCCTAAAAAAAAGGAATAACTGCAAAAGCCTTACCCCTACCAAGCATCTGCCAACCCCAGTTGTCTGGAAACTACGGGGGAGGGTTTTTTGAGGGGTTTTTGTATCTTTTTCTCTGGGAATCCATCCCATGAAGGTTTTTCTGTCCCTGGCGATGGGATGGCAAAGCGCTTTTCCGAGGAGGTGTGCGGCGGCAGACGGACAGGCTCCCTAAATGCTACCCCTCTGAATGGAAGCCCTTCATTTGTGCATATGCAATTAAGCAGCCTTAGAAGGAAGAAAGCTCCAAACGGGATAAAAGGAACCTTTAATCAAGAAGCTGAACGGTCTAATTCAGGATAATAGAGGGGTCCTCGCTGTTTGACACGGGAGGGGTGGGGGTGTTTTTTTGTCCCCGGGAGCGTTGGCTTCGTGATCCGACGACCCGGAGCGGCACATCGCTCCCAACCATCGGGAGTTTCTGTCACTTAAAATGGAGCTGTGAATTAGGGATTTGCTTGTGAGGCTCCCAGGTTGTTGTTTGTTTGTTTTCTTTTCCCAGTTTCAGCTTTTGCGTTGCAGGAAGCCGGGGTGGTTTTCTTTTAATCCATCCTATGCCTAAAAAGCCTCTCCTTTTAATAACAGTTGCTAATTTTAAGCTTCAGCTTTGAAACGAGGAAACACATGAAAGAAGGTGGGGAGTGAGGGGAACCTTAAGAATGCTTTGCTTTCAGATGCTGTTTGTTTAGTTTTTTAATAAGATATTTGACCAGAAATCACCACGCTTTCCCATTTTCTTCACGGCCGAGCATCTCCGCTGCCAATGTGTGTAATGTACTCACTGAGGAGGGTGCACGGCCCCGCTTGCTCCGTCCCATCGCCACCCCGGGGATGCTCTCACATTGCTGGACCTGAGGTTTTCCTGGTCAGGCTGGAGGAGCATCCTGGGATAGAGAGACTGGAAATGCTGTGGTTGAGAGAACTGCCAGAGCATCCTTCGCTTTGCCTTTTGATTGTTAACTGTGTTTTAATTCTCCTTACCACAGATACTACTTCAAAAAAGCGAGCGACGAGTTCGACTGCGGCGCGGTGTTTGAAGAGGTTTGGGAAGACGAAACCATCCTGCCCATGTACGACGGAAGGATTCTCGGGAAAGTGGAAAGGATCGATTGACGGCGTCTGTGTTTCTTAAAAGTTAAGCTAGAAAGGTCCTTGGACACACAACAGTAGTGATGACAAGAAAATAACAAAACCGAAGGAAAGTTTTGAACCAATGAAGAAAAATAGTGAAGTCTATGAAGACTTTGCTGAGTTAGCCTTAGAGGAAAAAAATGGCATTTATTATTCATGAGTTGGGTACTGAGATGATAAAAACCCTGAACTATTTATTAAAAACATGACCACTGTTGGCTATTGGAGATGCAGGCCGTGTTTGAGAGACTTCCATACATAATATATGATTTCCTGGGGATCTGAAATCTATGGACTAAGAGAAACTGTGTATAGCTTACCTTAACATTAATCCTTATTGATATTTATTGAACAGTCTGTTTTCCCTTAAATCCAGTTTTTGGATATGCTGCTTTAACAATGGAGAAGAGATGGGCTGGGAAGGGGGGTGATGGGAGGAAGGATTAGTTTATTTTTTTATATTGTTCCCACTATTGAAAGTCGAGGAGTTTGGCTACGAGCGCATTTGTGGGGTTGTTAGTTGGTTTTTAAGGGGGAGGAGGGAAGGAGTGACATTGGGCCCAGTGTTCCTCCAAGTGAAGAGAAAACTCTTCTAAAGAAATAATAATAATAATTAAAAAAAAAAAAAAAAGCCGAAATAAAAATACTATCCTACCATTCATCTAGAGCCCGGTGCATTTTAATCTATGCTGCTCTAATTTGAAATAAAGGTCTTAAGTGCGTTAGATGCAATAGAACAACAGCAACCTGTTAGTTTGTCCATGGATTTCCGCGGTGTGAGGTGTTTGCTGCTGTCAGGGGAGCTGCAGAAACAGCCGCTGCTGTAGTTACCACACCAAAAGGACACAGTGCAAAAGCCAGGTTAAAAGCAAATTAAAAGATAAAGTACGTATTCCACATAGCTAGCTCGGTTTGTTTAGCCATTCTACTAAACGTTGGCGCAACTCGTGTTTCAAGGACGTGTATCTGCGATGGGGTTTCCAGATGCGCATGGTGATGTGGGATGGGTTTGCTTGGGTTGTGGGGTTAGTTTGGTTTTGGCCTTAACCTTCCCGAGACCCGCGTGGGGGCTCCTCCGAGCTGGGGGTGTGCGTGTGGGGACCTGGCATTTCTACAGTGGGGGTTTGTGTTGATTAAGTTAATCTGTGCATTCTGTTTGCCATTGCTACTTTGTATATAAGTCTGTATATATTGTAGAAAAAAAAAAAAGAATGTATGGTGAAAATATTAATACACTATCTCTAGTGTTGTTTAAATTTAATCAGTACAGTACCTGTGCCTGCATGGAGTTACAAGACCATGCGTCGCCCTATATTCAGGGTTCAAGCTTTCCCTTGTTTGTTTAAGGGGTTTATGTATAAATATATTTTAAGCCTTTTATTACAAGTCCTGTACTCATGACTTTTGCCATGGCATTTTGTTCTACTTATACTGTAAATTATGCATTATAAAGAGTTTCATTTAAAAAAAAAATTACTTGGTACAATAATTATTGTAATTAAGAGATGTAGCCTTTATTAAAATTTTATATTTTTCAAATTAATATTTTCTGACTTTTTTTTTCCCCCCCCCACCCTTAATGGCTAAAAAGGTTGGTTTATTTTCTCATGTGCGCTGGTGGATGGAGGTGGTGGCTGAGCTGTTCCTGCTGGGGAGCCATTGCAACCAAGTAGGCAAGACCCCATCATCATCGTCATCGTGCCCTTGGATGATTAAATCATGTACAGCTCCTTCAGGTACCTCATGGTACCTGCATGGCCAAGCCCATGGCGCTGGTCGAGGAGCAGGGATTTGCTCCGTGTGTGGGATGATGAGGCCAGGTTGGGATGCCCAAAGGGACATGGGGATGCCCAAAGGGACATGGGGATGCCCGAAGGGACGTGGTGGGCCCACTGCTGGAGCTCTGCAAAGCTTCGCCATGAGGTGCTGGAGGGTGGTCACAGCCTTCCCCAGGTGTGAATGAGCTGGGACTGCTCACCTGCAGGAGCAAAACCCAGCTTTGTAAAGTCCTGACTAACATACTTCCAGTTTGGGTGGGACTCGGTGGAAGTGGCTGAGCAGGATGAGCTCTGGGAGCTCAGACCCGGCACCTTCCCTCTCCCTTCTGGTCATGGCACAAGACCTATTTAATAGCTAAACGAGCTTAATTTGTCCCCGAGAGGAGCCGCCCGGTCCAGGGGTGGGTTTGTCTCACAAACCTTCCCCGGCTCAAGCGAGCAACCCTGGGAAAGCAATTGTGGAGCAGTTTTGGCCTGTCCTGTTGGTAACCCAAGCCAACCTCTTTTCTTCTGCTACACCAATGGCACCGACTATTTTTTTTTTCCCTCTCTCCACCTTTTTTTTTTCCCCTATGAGGTTTTAAATTATCTGGGTTATTTTGTGTGTATGAGAAGACTTCATTTAAAACATCAGTAAAACTTCTATCAAAGGGCTCAACTTCACACCGAGTACACAGAGCTCGGGACTGAATCCTGCAGTTCAAGGGAGCTGCAGGCAGTTTTACACATTTAAATGGATGGAGCCTTGTTTTAAAAAACCATCTGAAGTTCATGGGGTTCATCTTAATTGATAAGCTGGACATAACGGATGGGTGTAGGGAGACTTCAACAACATAAGGGAAGAAAGATATTTCATTTTCCCCCTCTCTCTCTTTTTTTAGTCTACCATCAAAGGTTGGGAACTTAGCACTACATCCTAGTATTATTTTTCTTCTGCTATTAAAATGAATCACACTGTGCCTAATTCTTCTTGGGAAGATGAATGTGTTTGAGGCAGCTTGAAGCCATTCAGTGCCTCACAAGCCTTTGCATCTTTCTATCAATGTTCCAAAATACTCACCTCTGTTTTTTGGATGTCTGTAGAAACAAAATATAAAATGGCTTCAAATACATGGCAGGCTGTTTAGTGGAGATGAAAGGGTATTTGAATAGTCTTTTAAAAATGAATGAAAAGTGAATACTCTCTTCTGTTTCAATTATAAGTGGGACGTGGAGCTCGTTAGACACCACCTTAATATGTGACACTCTGAAAATGTTCACCTGCCTCCAGTGGTTCAGAAACATTTTGTTTTGTAGCTTGTCTCGGGATAAAGATCCTGATTACAGGTCTGGCTTGGCAGCTGCTAAATGGAGAGGCAGCGTGGGAAACTTCTACTGTTGTAGCTTCAAAAGTTTAACACCCAACCTTTTTTGTTGTTTTTAATGGTACTGATGATGGGGAAGAACCAAGACCCTTGTTTTGATATTTTTTTTTTAGCTTAGCTTAAGTTTATAAGGTTTAACAAAAGCCATAAAAACTGACGCTAAAACAACCCAAACAACGTTGCTTCAGAGCCACTTGCAGTGTTATGGTACCTGTGCAAATGTCTCAGGGTTGGGTCCTTCCAGAGAAGGGACATCAATAGCAAGATCCTGCTCTGCAAAAGCAAACCTGAGCAGGGCTTGAGTGCGTGAGCGAGCTCCACACGCTTAAACCACACTAATCCTCAACACTTTGAGCATTTTTCATCCTCATCTAAATGAGCTGCCACTGTCCCTCTGTGCCATCAGAGGGTACGGGGTGCTCCTGTCCCTCACAACACATCATTACAGCATCCCAAGGTTCATCAGCTCCATCCCTACCCTTCCAGGGCGCTCCTGCAAACTTGTTTCTCAGACGGTAGAACAAAGACCCCCAAAACCACGCGTTATTTTTAATGCATTATTGGTGAAACCCCATGAAAATTCCCTCCTCCCTTCTCCCAGGTGCCGGGATCGGCAGCGCTGTCAGTTCCCCAGAGCCTTTCCCACATCTCCAGAGGTTATTTTCTCCCTTCCAAATGGGGAATGCGTTCCCTGAGAGCCCCCGCGCCAGCCGTGCGCCCGCTGGGCTGCGGCGTCTGCCGGTTCACGCTCTGCTTGCCTCGCATTGGCAATTTGATTCCCTTTCTCTTTCACCTTCCATTAACCTCAAGTTCCTCAAACACCTTCATCCAGCTTCTCCACTCCAGTAGCAACCTCAGATTAATTAAAAAGGGAAAAAAAAAAGAAAGGAACACTCAGTCTTTAAACACTGTTCCTATCCCATTGCTTTCAAATGCTGTCTCTTAATCACAGAGCCCAGAAAACACCCACACAGGGGAGGCTGGAGGATTACTTAAGGCAAATCATCTTCCTTCCCCTTCTGAAAAAAGATCAGACTCCTTCTGGATGGTGAAAGCAGTTCAGGTCCTTCCAATTCTTCCCAGCAACACCCCCGGTTCCCCGCAGCCTTGCCCAGCCTCCCCGCACACCCCTTTCCCCCTCGTCTTCATTAGCATGTTACTAATCACAGTAAAGAGTCCCGAGCTGTATTTCTGTAACATTTAAACCACGGCATGCCTTATGTTTCAGCCTCTCTTTTAAATTAAATGAGTGTTGTGATGCGTTTAATCTTCAGGGAGCATTGCACCCACATAGCGAGAGAGGAGGCTAATTTTGGACATCAGATCTAGGTGACAGCATAATTTCAGACAATTTTGGCTGACCTCCCCGGGCAATGCCCTTCATCTCTTTCATGGGGAGGTCTATTTTTAGGGAAGAAAGCCCATTAAGTCTTGCTTTCCTTAATTCAGCGCCTCACTTGATACGACTTGACGGGTAGATTTGATTTATTTATTTAAAAAAAAAAAAAGGAAAACAGAAAGACCTTCTGTGAATTCTGGCTTTCAACATTTTTGTCTTGGGCTCTGCAGGAGTCTGGAACATCTCTAAACCCTACAGCTCATCCTGCTTTGAAACCACCTCCTTGTCCTTTCCCATGGCCGGTGCTGTCCCCTCATCTGCAGCCACATCCAGCTGCACCACCAGAGCAGCTCCCTGTACCTTCCCCTTCTGCTGTGCTGGCTCACAGGGAACTCTCATCCCCCCCGAAATCCTTCAAAAGCCAAAGGATAAACGGGATGCAGGGTTGGGATGCTCCCACCTCGGCTCTTTGCTTCCCCCCCGCTTGCAGAGCTGCTTCCCGGAGCTCTGCAGCCTCAGCATCCTCCCTGCCAGGAGCCCAGCTCACCCCTCAAGGTCTCATCCAGCCCTAAAACACACCCAGCAAGGAGTCCAGCAAAAACTCTCCATCCCTTCCAAGTATTTGCAGGTGGCTGCAGCAGCCTGGCAGAGCTCGGAGCAAACCGTTTGTGCGTCTTCCAAAGCTCTTGTTTCCCCAAATCCTGACATCTCGGAAGGTTTCTTGCAGCCCTACAAACTCAACGTCCTTTCCAAACGGTTCGCAGGAATCTGCTAACCAAAGCGTCTCTCTTCCACACGTAAAAACGCCAAAGGATTACACGGCACGTGAGGCGTCTCTGCCTCCAGAGACCAACCAAGAGGTCTCAGCAGGACAAAGGTGAAGGGCAGGGTTTGGGGACTGGACATGGCTCCTGCGACAGATGCTGTAAAACCAGTCGGTACCCAACACAATTTGTGAATAACGAGGGGGCAGCCAATAGAGCACATAGTGGGGAGGATTTAAACCCTGCCCCTTGTTGTTGCCATGCAAAAAAAAAAGACCGAAAATACAGGCAAAGCACCGAGTTTTGCATTGAGATTCAAACACCCAGATCAAAGCAGAGCTCCAGGAAGGAAGAGCCAATTTAGGTTGGAACCAGAGAAAACTTTCTCAGCTAACTTCTGGGAAGTGAAACAGCCAGGTTTCAGAAAGCTTCCATCAAAAGGGCACCGCGGAGGGAGAGGAGTTTCCGTGGGAGCGGAGCAGGAGGTGTCCTGTCCCTCTCCTCCCAGCCAGGGAATTATTACTGGACACCGAATCGCAACACTCCCCATCGCAACACCCGCCCCGCTCTTTTGAAGCTGCCATCAAAACGCCCTCGTTCTTCCCCAGCCTTCTGGAGAAGGATGAGCTTGAGCCCTGCCAAGCGCAGCCCAGTGCCGCTGTCCCCGTGCCGCCCGGTGGCATCGGTGTCCCCAAGAGCCACCACCCGGAGCCTTCGGAGACAACTCGTGTCCAAACTGGGCTCCGTGGCCTTTAGGGATGGCCTTGGGCCCACGATTCAACACTTGCTGGAGCAGCCAAAATACCATTTCCAACTTTTTCTTCCTCACTGTTTATTCCAAAGCAAGCAAACAAACGGAAAAAAGGAAAAGTTGGAGAGTTGAGCTTTGCTGATTTGTGACCCTGCTCTGTCTTTTCTCCTGCAGGATTCGCTGCCCTGACCTGGGTTAAGCCGGGAAGACGAGGACGAGCTCCGACCTTTCCTGCGGGACAGGTTGCCAAGGCAGGGAGAAAGTGTCTACTCACAGGTTCTAGCTGCACGTAGCGCTTTTGTGTTTCAAGTCTTTGTAGATTTGCAATGCCTTTAAAAACCCTTGCAACTGTCCAACGTGGGGTGTTTAATTACCAGGTAAAAGAACTTTTTCTTTTTAGACTCCATTTAATTATTTGATTGCACAGTAACCAAAGAGTGTAAGAGGGCTGTAGCCAGAAGGCACTTCAAAGCAATGCCTTGATGTTTCTTAGTGGGCATTAATGGTTTCTGAAGGCAGGAGATTGTTTAAAAAAAAATATTAAAACCCTCCTCATGATCCCGCCAGCAATCTCAAAAAAATGCATAAACACTGGAATCCTCTGCCAGGGAGGAGAAAAAAGAGTTCAAAGGGAGCTGAGAGTTTTCATGTAAAGTTTAGAGTTTAAGGCGTGACTGTTGGCTACGGAGCCCCACTGTTTGAACTCTTGTTTATTAAAAACAGTTTCCCAGCATTTCGCAGGGTTCAGAAAGACAACAGTAAAGCGCAGCCTTTTCACAGCGCAGTGTTTAAAAGCTCCGTTGATTTCTACCTATTTTATTTTAATCGAATGCTGAAGTTTAGCATAATACCCAAGAAAAGGCCAAGCTGGGTCTGCAGAGGAGAGAACGGCTCTGGAATAAGAGTTGGACTTTATTTTTTAAAGTACTTTTCAACAGTAAGTGCAGACTCAGTGCCTCAGAAGCTGGACGACAGCAGCCGCATTAGGAAATGACAGCTTGGCTGGCCCCAGACTCCAACTGCCTTTTCTTGATATTATCGCCAGCCCTGCAGCCTTTATCTGAGCCTGAGCTCTCAATCAACGTCCAGCCAAACAATCGGCCGCTGGAAAAGGCTTTTCTCTCTCTCAGAGCGGTAGATTATCTTTCAGCCTGTCTTGTCTGGGCACGCATCTCACTTCTGATGAGCCCACCACCACACCAAGAGTGGTCTCATTCTTTTCTGTGCTTCTATGTCTCTCTTGTGGCTTCCACCAGCCTCGTTTGCTCGAAAAATTCTACTTTTTCAAGTTGAGGGTTTGGTTTTTTTAATCCAGCAACAAAGTGAATCTGCAGCATGCGGCAGTTGGGTCCTGTTGGCAGCTGGACCCGCTGCAGGGTTTGCAGTGACGTGCAGTGATTCCTGCAAGGAGAAGAGCACAGAGATGCATAGAAGCACTGGGAAAATCCTGTGCTGTCCTGGGGAAAAATAAATAAAATAAAACAAAGCTTACAGCTGAGTGTTTCAGCAAGTTCTGAAGTCTAACTGGAGAGATCTGAAGATAACACAGCTCAGAGCCACCCAGCCTTTGCCTTTAACAACAGAGGCTCTCATCCATCCCGTGCAGGTCTAGAAGTATTGCCAGAAGACATCATAAAAGGCACATTAGGAGCAGAATTAAAGTAAACATAAAACAAAACAAACAGAAACATCTGCTGAGCAGGTAGCCTGAGAAGAAACTCCTTATTAAAGCTGTTCTGCGGGCTGAATCCTCGGCTCAAAGTCACCGGGGCGCTGCCAGGTGACACCAGCCAAGGCTCTGATGCAGGAGAAAAAGAGCTAATAATAGTGTTGTGTCAAAGCCTGGCTTAGCCTTGCACAGACACCGCAGAGGGAAGGGAAAATAGCGTGTGCAAAAAGCAAACAGGGGTTTGTTCAAGTCTCTGGGCTTGGCCTTGCCCATGTCCCTTGCAGACGTGGTTGGGAGCTCACAAGGGACCATTGATGCACTGAGAACATCTCCGGGCTCGGAGGGATGCAGGCTGGATGGGGAGGATGCAGGGAGCATTTCTAGTTTTCCCTCGAGGGAAATGGGTGTGTGCAATGGAGTGAGGCAGCTTGAGGTGAGATCAGACCCTGGGTGTTTAAATCACACCCAGATTTTGCACCAGCGCTGCTTTCAAACCTGAGGACAAGGAACACTGTGCTCTGGAATGAGGAGATGCTCGCTAAGAGGGGCTGCATGTGGAAATGTCTCATGTGCTTTATAGTTACGGAGATAAACTCCGATTTTAAATGCAGCAGGGAGAGAAACAGAAGAAAAATATCCACCAAAATAAAAGCTTAAGAAAGAAAGAAGGGCAAAGCACCAAGTGCTGCTGCAAAGATGCTGCGACCGAGCCCAGCGCAGCGATAGCGGCGGAGCTGAGGTTGTTCTCCCGTCATCCCACTCCAGAAAAGTCTCCTCCTCCCAAACTCCAGGGATCGATGGAAAATATGAACTTAATTTTGGGTTCTGTTTTCCCTAAATCGGCGCAGTTCCAGTAAAATCAGATTAAAATGCCTCCAGTTCCTGATGTCTGGGGATATTTAAAGTCAGATCAAAGCACTTTTAACCAGTCCTTTTGGTAGCACGTTTGATGAGAAACACAGGTGCACTAAGATATGAAGCTAGCAGCCGGGCTGATTTAAATGCTGCCTTGCAATTCTGCTTCTGATCCCTTTAAATATCAGCTGGGGATGGGGGGAAGGAATGGATGAATGATGTTTTAATAGAACACTCCTATTTTTTTTTAAATGTAATTTGATCTACTCACTTTCTGCATTAAAACTTTGCGGTTGTTTTCATTTCTTTTTTCCCTTGTCTTTAATAATTACAAGGACAAAGAGGCTGCCAGATAAGAGAGAACCACAGAAAGGTGGAGACTACAGTGATTTACAGGCCATAATCTTTCCAGCACGAGATGCTGGCCCGCGCTCATAGGGACCAAGCACCAGCTCCACATCTCATACCCAAAGCCCCAGCACAGAGACTTGAAGTTCTAACCCTGACACACAGGCAAATTATTTTATTGGTTTCGTTCCAAACGCATCCTGTTGCCCTAAAACGAAGGCAGGTTGAGTTTAACCGTTTGACGACACCAATTAGAAGTTGTTGCTGTTATACTTCAGGAAAATCAGAGCGTTTCTTACAAAGGGTTCAGCCCTGTTTGTTGACAAATGACGTGACCCCAGCAATTCGTCCCCAGTGGGACGGGATGGGAAGTTCTATAGGATTTTCTCTGCTGGGAGCTTTCAAGTTTTATAGTGTGCAATTAAAATGCAGATGAATAACACAGTAAAATAATAAAATGCTCCTCATAAAAGTGCCCTAGTGAAACAAAACTGTCAAAACATAAGGGCGGAGGGAATAGCAAACATCGCTTCCTCTCAGAAAATCACGCAAGTTTAAACAAACTCATTGTTATCAGGAGAGAGCCCTGGGCTGCCAGGTCGCCAGCTCAGCTTTGCCCTGGGACACCTCAAGCCCAGCACCATCCCAGCTGCACCCCCGTGTCCCCACCGCTGTCTCCACCTCCACAGCCAGGTGACACCGCCTTGTGTTGGACACAAGCAATAGAAACACCCTCCTGCTCCAAATTAAGAGCCTGTCTGGACTAATTGCATTTGCTAGCGCGCAGTTACAAGCGACCCCTAAGATTCAGATTTGTGAAGTTTTTGTCCTGTTTGCAGCAAAATCGCACGGAAAATGCAATTGAAATCTTAGAGAACTGCCGCATTTCTGTAAGATATACTGTTTTAATCGAGCTACTGTCAAGTCATTTAATATGAGGCATAAAAAAAGCCAGGCTTAGATTGTCAACTCAAGTGCTGGGAATTCAGAAAACTCCAGATCTGTGTTTCCTGTTAAAACTGAACAGAGTGTGAATGGCAGGGAATAAATCACAACACTGGTTGTGATAGAGCCCGGCCTGGATGTGGCCAAGGGGCAGTTGGGGACACGGTCCTGCCAGCATCACCCCACTCCCCTCCCGGCAAATCCTCTCCTGCAGACCCATCCATCATCCCCCCAAACTCCTCCTGGACTGTTTCAGGTAGCTGATCCAGCAGTGAAATACAGAAAACCCCTGAACTGGTCGTGCTTGAAGGGGATACGCTGCTGGGAGGTAAAAGTTTACTCCAATCTGTCTTTGAACACTCCCAGTAGATGCTCTGGCTCATTTTGGGTGGGTGTCAGATTAGATGATCATCACTACTCGACTTAATCTTGCGTTAGCTTCACCCCTGGGGGTCACAGCTGCCCTGCTGCAGCTTAGCAGAGCAGGTCCCAGTTCTGCACGTAATTAACATTTCTCAGCAGCCCCAGAGCTACATGGAGGCGGATGCCGTGGTGGGGCTGGACCTGCTCCTGAATTCAGCCCTTCCCATCTCCCCCAAAATGCTGCTCACCCCCTGAACCCCTCACACAGCATCTCACAGAGAGCAGCTGGTACCCTGTCCCACTGGGCAGCCAGTTTGGGGATGCTTGTGGGCTCCCTTGGACGACCAAGCTTGGCTCTGAATTTTGTCCAAGATGATACAGGAACAGCTTTATTTATTTTGTTATGATTATTTTAAACACATTGAGCAATACTCAAGCATGTGCAAATCGGGACTTTTGCAAAACGCTGCCTTGCGCCAACTTTCTGGGATGGAAACCGAGGATGCTGACACGTTTGGTCCCAATTTCCTAGGCTTAGCAACGCTTTTAACCCCCAGCCCTGCCCGAGCTGCAGCCGCTCAGCCTTTCCCACCCCTCCGGCCAAGGGCTCTGCAGATGCTGCTGCAAGAAAATGCCCAAACAGGCCACACAAACAGGGTTTCAGGAGATTTCCAGACAACTCTCTCCTTGCCCAGCCCAAGAGGGACAAGGCGACATCCATCCAGGTTACTGCATTAGGCTAAATTCATCTTTTCACTGCTCTAAAGCGTTTGCTTAAGGCAGAGCCTTCTCTGGGGTCCAGGATCCCTTTTTTTGTGTGTGTGTGTGTTTTATGAGGTTTTTTCCTAATTATGGAATCTCTTCCAATCTAGACCTCCTTTGATCACAGCTGGCCCCAGAGAGAAGTCGTCTTGTCTGGATCGAGTGAGAAAAGAAAGAGATGATAGGCAGAAGTGACCTGCCCGGGATGACTAAGAAAATACGCGGCAAAGCGAAGATTAGAACACGAGCTTCCACAGCCACAGCTTTAGAGAAACCGCAGGACAAACCCTCCTCCCAGCTTGCGATCAATCACCACATCCTGCCAGGTAAACCACATCTCAAATGGGAACTGAGGTCAGCAATCAGTTCGCACTTGCTGGGGCTATTTTGCTCCCCCGGCACAGGTGGGATGAGAATGGACCATTTCTGGCGCAACCTGAGCATCCAAAGGGAATTTCTGAGCCAGGATGTGTTACTGGTGCAGGAGAAAACCATCCCAGTTCACCAGCACAGACGAGACCATGCTCTGATTCAGCAGATGGATCACAAAGGGCTTCCTATAAAACCCGGTTAAATGAGATTTATTCAGAAAAAAAGGCTATTTTCAGTGCCACTCTGATTATTTGCCCTCTGTTGTCTTCCATAAAGGATACTGTGAAGTTAATGATCCAGCCGTGGAATTTTAAATAGCTGCTTCATGACTAACAACATGTGCTCTGGATCAGCTCGAGCCTCTATTTACATATTTCCCATGATAAGTCAACATATGGTTCTTGTTTGTAACGTGGAGTTGCTCTCTTCATATTATTACCATTTTTTTTTACTTCTTTTCACAATTACAGGGGAAAAACCTCTTCTTATAATTATCGTTAGAAAAAGTACAAATAAGAAGCTATTAGGGTAACTAGAAGCCTGTTAATCGCTTTATTTTGAGTCACACTCAATCCCGAGCTGGTTGGTCGTGCAGGGACTTTGGGCCATGTCCACAAGCACCATTGGATGCACAAGGCCAAAAAGTTGGGGTTTCACAACCCTTCTTGACAGCTTGGCAATGGCATTCTTTGGGAAATTTGCGCTAATAGTTTAAATTTATTCCCTTTTGAATTTGTAGTTTTAAATACACAGATAATTTGTACAATTTATTTCCCTCCTTGCATCAAAGCATCAGTTAATGGCTGGAAATAAACATCCTAACTGCTCTCATGGCATGGCTGGAATCGCAGGAATTGGCGTTTTCCAAACTCCTGTGTTGTTTTCCCCATTCTCTGCCCCCCCAGCTCCCCTCTCATGGCTCAAGTCTCGAGGCTTCAGCTATTTCCTTTGGGAGATTATTCCACATGGAAATGGGCTCAAACCATGGAGAATTTTTTCCTTCAGCCCAGTCACAAGGATTATTTCCTTTATTTAATCTTATTACTCCCACTTGAACCAGGCTAAATAATTCCCATCCTCCCTGGGTATTTACACCCCTCTCATACTTGCAGACGGATCCCGTATCCCACCCTTAGTCATCATTTTGCCAAGCTAAACATATGTAACTCTTTTAATCCTTCCTCATAAATCAGTCCAGCTCTTTCATCATTTTTATTGCTCTTCTCTGAATCCCGTCCAATTTGTTGATATTATTCTGCTCTTTTGGTGCTGGGAGGATGGATATTCCAGGTGAAATTTCACTGGCCGCACATTACAAGGTTCATTAACACAACCTTCCTCTCCAATTACCTGTACTCAATTAGCAGAGGTGTGATGCTACACCTCTACTGATAGGAAAAAGGACCCGCTGATATCACTCAGGCTAATGAACAACCGATCCCAGGATCAAGCCCTA
Organism: Patagioenas fasciata; assembly: GCF_037038585.1. Lineage (NCBI taxonomy): Eukaryota > Metazoa > Chordata > Aves > Columbiformes > Columbidae > Patagioenas > Patagioenas fasciata. The sequence goes on along the minus strand of NC_092537.1, from coordinate 2,676,464 downwards.
TAAACCTCAGTTATAACCTTCCCGAGGTGGTTCGGTGCTTGTTTCACCCCACGGAGGTCACAAGTGTGACGCGGCCCTCGGAGGCTGGTCCTACAGCCGGGGCTGTGTTGTGGGATGGGTTATATTCAGCAACACTTGATGGTCCAGAGAGGCCAAGCAAGAATTTGAGTTCCCTTTTTAAAACCCGCCCTGGGGGCAGGTCTGCAGGGTCAGCCCCATGCCACCCCATCCCATCCACCAACAAGTCCTGCACATCTCACACGACGATGCTGCCACGAAGCCTCCGAGCGCAAACGTGCAACCGCGTTACAGCTCGCAGCTGCGAGCGGGGCATGGAGAAATGACCAGTATTCCCATAAAACCGCTCTGTAAACTCAATGCTAAGCAAAGTGCACCCACGGTTGTGCTGTGTACGGAGAGCCAAGGGACCCATCTGCCTAAATCTGGGAGCACCTGCAGCATTTTGGGGCCAAATCAGAGGAGTGGCAAGCACTGCACAGCTTTGGTGTGAAGCCGGGGAGATGTTGGGCTGACACGTGGGTCACGCCGGGTGCATGCAGGTTTATCTGGCATTTAGTGATTAGTCTTTTACGGAGGCTCAGGGACGTGGTGAAAGGAGACAGGTGCCTCTGTGTGAAACCAGGGAAAGGGGAAAATCAGTTCACAGCGCTGGCTCAGAGATAGCTTGTTTTAAAAGAGTCTGTGCTTGGGTTTGGCACCAAAACCTGATTTTCTGATTAAACCTTTGCAAGGGGTTCAGGCAGAGACACATCATCATGGAGCCCCACCAGGAGGTGCGATGCTGCCCAATTTATGGGCCCGTTGCCTTTCACCGCTCTGGTGAGAACCCACATCCAAGACCCTTCACCCTGCAGAGCCCCAAGGCTGTCTGCTATAAAGCCAGCCACCTTCAGCACAAAGTTAATTCTCTTTGCTTCTCAACGATACCACCATTCATAACAAATAGTCCACGATAATAAATACCTCGGTGAGATCAAAAGACCCTTAAACAGCCTTAATAAAAAAATCAAGCAAGTGCAATTTGGCTCTGTTCTTCACCACTTCTCTTTGCGGAAGGTGACGGCTACGTAACTTTTACATTTCAAAGATCCACGTCTCATTGTGTGCAGAGAGGCAGGCTGAGCGCTTTGTGTCTCGCTCAGTTTTGTCCAGCCCTTGTCCCGCTAACCAGCCTCCTGCCAAGGGAAAGGGGATCCTCCCTTCGCCCGCTGACAGCATTTTCTCTTTGAAAGCGAGAGTCGACTGCTTCTTAATTAGTGCTGTTGTGAGCTGGTCACCGTGGGCCGGGAGTCTCGGAGGAGCCGGGTTATTCACCCCTGCAGCATCCCGGGGATGCGGATCCAGCGCAGCCTCGGCCGCTACCGCCGGCAGCTCCCGGGGATTCTCCTAATAGCCCCATTTAAACCACGAAACACGTCTCAGAAGCCTTGTAAATAAACGCAGTGCACTTTATATAGAAGCACGGAGACTGATACGTTATAAAAGAGTTTTCTTTCAGACCACAGGTATCCCGAGGTGCTTTACAGAGTAACGCTTGGGACCTGCCAGCTCGGGTTTTGCTGTTGCGATTCTGCACACAAAGCCGCTCAACCGCACACACACACAAATCATGGCACTCCAAAGAATATGTAGCAGCTATTTGCAGGGGAACATGTGAAATTGTGACTATCACTAGTATTTGTGTTTATTACAAAAGCACCTAAAAGGAGTCCCGGGCCAGGTGGTGCACGGCGATGTGTGCTACACAGACCAGAGCAAAGGACGGGACAGTGACAGCAGTGACAGCAGTGCCACCTCCAGCCTTGTGCTCCACCACTGTCCTTTTTCACCCATAAAGTACAATAAAAGCAGTTCCACCAGCCAGCACATCTTCCACAACCAGATGAGTGGATGCACCCAACACTTCATAAAATTCCTCCTTTTTTTTTCCTTAAACAATATTTTATCTTGAAAGTATTAGCAGCAAATAAAGATGGAGACTTTATGACCAGACGACATTACGGTCAGCATCTCTCCCTCTCCCATAGTGCAGATTCCCCTTTGATTGCTGGGCTTACAAACATGCACATTTTCCTTTGTGTGTTGGTTGGAAACCACACACACAAAAAACACAGGATAAATTTCCTCTGAAGAAAGTGGGAAAGCAGTATGGCAACAAGCCTAGGTAGGTATTGAGTTACTTTTTGTAATTCATATTTTCTCTAATGAGAGGCTTGCAAGACAGATATTCCTCTGGTTGCTCTTCAAGTCCGACAGGTACGACGAGTGCAACAGACAGGTATCCGTGATCCATGGTTTGGAACCGGCACTCCTGAACTTTAAAGGTATTCAGATCCGAATCTGGATCTGAGCTTTGTGGTTGACCATTTATCTCACTCCCCCCCCCACATTATGTAGATATATATGTATATTTTTAACAGTGATCCAGATCAAAACGTGAGACGTTAACAACTTAGAACTTCAAGGGAATCGTGGGCATCTCAGTTTTCTGACTTACATTTGCAAAAATGACAGAACTTACACAAACGTGCCTAGCAAATCACTCGCAGCATTTTCCTGAAAATATTGTTCCATTTTGCAGATTAGCCCAGCTCAAAACAATCAGAAAATCAACTAAAATGCAGGAATACAGTAGGAACATACGGAGTGGATGCAGTAGCTTGTGTGATCCTTGTGCCAGAGACTTCCTAGTGCTTGAGACATCCCCCGATGTGAGACTGGAGATGAGACAATGATCCTGAACAAATATACAAATATAGGATTCCCTGACATTAGCTCAACACCTTTCCTGGGAAAAAATCAGAATTTCAATGAATTTACCAAGAGGTTTTCAGGCCAAGAAGGAGGGTAATAAAGACAGAGAGTTCAGGTCAAAGCAGCTCCCCGAACACAGTGCAGTAACTTGCAGATCTCGGGTGAGAACAATTCTTTTAATCTTTTAACGGCATTTCAAATTTATTACTCTGCGGAGGGATGCAGAGGCTTTGGGCAGGTTCTGCCTGCGCTAACCACGTCACAGCTTCCTGCTCGTTGGCTGAATCAACTTGCAAATATCCCACCCTGAACATTTCTATGAATCAAAACAATTAGTTCCCATGAATTTATCTTGCATGCGGCTTTGAAGTTTTCCCTTTTGTGAGCATCGGGGTCATTAAGAGTCATTCGTTGCAGCGACTGCAGGAAAGGAGTCGGGATTCGGAGGGGTAAGGACAGCCAAGGAATCAAGGTGTAATTTGTAAACCTGATAATCAGCTTCGAAGAAAGTGTCCCACAGGATTTTGTGGCGTCACTCATGGTGCTTTCACAGCCGGTTTGTATTGCAAGAGTGGACTACGGCATCTCTAAAATCTTTTAGGTCTTTTATCTCTACAATTACATTTTCAACCGACCTTTAAAATACAAGATGTTCCATTAAATTTCTCTCTCGATGGTAGAAGCACCCATGAAGCTACAGGCTGAATTTGGCCCTTGAGCTAAATTTGGTGGCTCTCACAACCTGGAAAGCCTAGACTGTGCTAACAGGGGAAATAAAAACCTTGGAAGAGGAACTTTTCCTTCTTTTGAAGTCAGAATGGATTTGCAAGGGTCTTATGTGATGAGGGGACAGTTTTAAGTAGAGGGGATACGTGTATAATTTTAACCATATAAATAGTCCTTTGCAGCCTGGGAATCTTCAGACTTTTCAAGACTTTAAGAAGTTGGCACTGCATACTTGTTAAAATCAGTTTAACCACTTGCCAAGAGGTTTAAAGAAAGACGACACCTATTTTGCATGAATAGTAATATTACTCTGATGAATTTAGTTATACTAATGGGAGAGCTTAAAGAATATGCTCCTGCCCATGATGGATTTTTTAAGGCAAATAATAAGGTTCTGGAGGGTGTAACCTAAAATAGACATTTTATAAAAGATTCATCCTTGAACAAAAATGCCATGAAAGCATGAAATAAAAAATAGACGACAATCAGAATTCCTCTTGAAGTGCTTTGTAGTAATTATTTTTAAAAATCCTCACAAAAGACTCTTTTCAATTGCAGAATAGCAAGTGAGGTCTGTATGGTTCAAGGCCAAATAATTTCTGCAATGGAAAAAACAGCTTCAGTTCTTCAGTTCTGATGTAAGGTATTTTAAATGGGCGAAGCTTCAATTACCGCTTTCTTTTCCCCAGCTTCTGCGGGACATGAATTGCCCACAGATAAACCCCCTGCTTTACAAAGTGATGACCAACGTCATTTGCAGCTCTAATGCTCCCGATTCCACAGTGACACTGAGCATCAGCCTTCAGATCCTTATCTAAGGGGGCTTGTGGCGCTACAGATGGGACTGGAGACCCTCTTGGCCAGACCAGAGCTGGTCCAGTCCTGCTGGTGGATGGAACCTGCTCTTGGGTGACTTAGAGTAGACCAGGTTGGGAAGGTTGGACCCTTTCTTCTCTCTCACCTGCTTTGTGTCCTACTTGCACCCCACAGACCCCACCACCAGCTCTTTGCTCTTCCAGCCCATTGCTGGAGGGCGAGAGGTGGCCACAGAGCAGGGGAGGTGTGACACTCCCAGCCCTTGTCCTCATTGCTGCAAGGAAGCCACGAAAGAAGCATCTCCCCAGCTTTGGAGAGGGGTGTTATGGAGAGAAAGATGATACCCGCACAGATGTTTAGGAGCCAAGACACCATGATCATATCTAACAGTTGTGAACAGATGAGCATCTAATGACAGCACTACTGATGCCATCTTTAGATATCACCTTAAATTACTGCCGTGGTGGAAGCGCTTCCCCATCATTGTGGCAACAGGCCTGCTCTAGAAGACATTTTCCTATGACAGAGTTGCACTTTTCAGTCATTCAAATTGTAAATATGGCCTGGGAAGTCTCGGCAACTGGAGAGCCAGCTAGGATTCCTCCCGTATCAAAGCAATACCGCTGATCCGTATCACCACGAGCCAGGTCCACATCACGTCCCTGCCTCAGGTCTTAGTGATGGCCTAAGTGCAAGCTGGTGGGAGCGATACATGTATGAGATAACCCTCAAATAGCTCCTAAAGCCCAACTGCCAGCTGAGCCTACTGCGCTTCCCTTGGAAACAGGCCCGTTCTTGCCTTTTTTTAAAAATGCTTTTGTAGCGATGCCCAAGCAGCACAGAAGGGTGAGAAGGAGCCATGAGCCCGCTGGCACGTTGGCGAGCACTCCCCAGCTCCTCGACACGCAGGGTCCTGCTCGGCGGGGAGCGACGGCGAAGGGCAGAGCGAGCCCGGCTTGGCTGCCGCCATCTCCCACCCATCCCTCCCCATCACCCAGGGCGGTTCTGCACTGCCTGAGCTCACCACGCTTTCATCTCTTTATTTTCCCTTCTCGTGCAGGAAAAGGCATTTCCCGAGCTGCCAACACCCAGCTGGCGGCGGGGAAGAGCCGCTCGCGCATCCACAGCAGGACCGGTTCCTGTGCCTGTGTCTCCGCTGAGCACTAGACATGCCGGCTGCCACACGTGGAGGTTACCCTCCGTTTTGGGGGGGTCACTCGGTGGTGCAGGATCAGTCCCCAGGGTGAAGAGGAGCAGGCAGAGCAGGACAAAGCGTTGGCACTGCTTATTGTATGTACAAATGTTGGCGTTTTTCAGCGTATGCAACTTGAGTGCAAGACTACGCCGTGTCTGCCTTGCCCGGAGAAGCCAGCTCCCCAGCATCCCTGAAATGCGGGTGACAGGGGCATCATTCTTCGCTTGAACAATAGCAACTTGTTCACAGCTCAATACCAGGCTGGTAAAACTCTGAGTTTTCAAGTGTGTTTGAGTGGGGGCTTAGCTAAACAAAACTGATCTTCTAAAGCAGGCCGAGGGATCCTCACAGGCTCTGCACCTCTGCAGCCCCAGCTCAGACCTGCTCCCCACTGTCCTTTCCCCTCACTCCTTGTTCCTGCTGTTCGCCCCTTCGGCAACTCTAATTCTGCACTGAAAATCCTCCTAGTCCTTCTTAAACCTAGGGCTGACCCATGTTTAAGACCGCAGTGTTTGAAGCAGAACCTATTCCCCACCAGAAGATTTTAATTTTAAGCTAACTGCTGCTCTTTGTTTCCAAATGCTTTATTTAAAATTACTTCAATGTGTAGCTTTCAAAAAAATTATTTTCCCTTTTTTGAGGCTTTTCTGGCTTTGGATTTTTCCCTCCTGATTTTCGGGACTTCTCTTTCTTCTTTCCTAAGGAATTATTATCCCCTCAACCAGATCTCCTGCAAACTGCCTCTGGACTTTCCTGCAGATGCGTAACCTCTCTGTGCCTCAGTTTACATAGGTGTAAAAAACCCAGAGACCATCATTTCCCTGCCTCAAAGAAGTATGGTGAAACTTAATTAAACTAACTAATGCCTACAAAGGCATCCCGTATCCTCAGGTGGAAAATCTATATGGAAAACACACTTCTGAGAGAGCGCTATAAGCGTTTCAAGGCGAAGATATAACAAGAGGAGATCACAGGGACCTGGCTGCGCTCCTCCTCCTCCAGCACCAGCACGGTCTGTGCATCTGTTTCCCCCGAGGGGTTTGCTCAGAGCCTGCGGACGAGAGCGCCGACGGGAACTGCGCACCAGGGATGCTCCTGCCAGGGGACGCGGACCCGGCAGCGGTGGCAGCGCCTGTGTGAGAGGTTTGTGCTGATTTGGTGGAGCTCCTGGGGAGATTCTGGAGGGCACAACTGGCTTGTGCAGCAGACACCGAGTGTCCCCTTCTAAGACCTTGGAAATGAATGAAATGTGGCCCCCCCTGTGATGCGACAGCAAGAGGAGAAGCGCTTGCGACTGAGGAGGAACAAGAGCTGGTGCAAGCACCAAGGTGCTCAGCCTGGGTTTAAGGCAGCTCCTGTCCCAAGGCGGTGCAAGTCCTGGAGAGGAACCGGGGACTGAACCCCATGAGTCCTCAGGGAGGAAGAGCCCCAGGACAGAGCGGCTGTGCTGTCACCAGTGCCTCGGTCCGCACTGAGCATCACGTTTTCCTCCCTCTCCAAGCCAAGAGCCCACCAGGAACCGGCAAGGATGAACGCAGCAAAGCCGAGCAGCACAAGCTGTTGAAGGAGGAGCAGCAGGACCACTGCCACATCTAAGCACTCAGGAAACCATTGCCATACAGAAAGGATTGCTTTGTAAAAAGCCTGAAGGAGTTCCATTTGTTCTTGTGTCCAGAAACTGTCCACAAGTGACAGCAAAACCCTTGGAGCCACTGGCTCCCTCGCTGGCTTTTTAGAAGCATCAACAGGAGTTTTCCCGCATTCCTTGGACACTGGTGTTTTCTTTATTAATTTCTCAGCCCATCTCAAGTGCTTTAAGCAACATCTGGGCCAGCAGCTCGGAGGAGTTCAGGAAATCCCTGTGTGTCTGTGCCAGGCGAGCGTGTCCCTGGAGATGGGGGATCACAGGTAATTAGGAATATCTGAGGTGCACTAGTTATTGCTGCATGCTGCAGATTTATTGCCAAGCTTTGCTACAATATTTATGAAGTGGTTTGCATTCCTGTGCTAGACTGACACATTTGGAGAAGTCATAAACAAATCATCTTTTCAAGTGGAATTTAAAGCTGTTTTGCAGCATTGTGTTCTCTAACAGTCCCATCACTTTTATGGCACAAATGTTCAAAGTTCAAGTCCTACTAGTCCATTACTACCATTAGCAGCAGTGTTACTCAGCTGGAGAACAGGTCTAGGTCGCATCTCACCACCGGTACCACATCCATCCAGCCTTTTCACAAGCTCTGGTTCTTAATTAGGCTGCATTTCTCCTGACTGGCTCTATTTGGGAAGGCGTTTCAGGACCTTATTTCCCCAAAGGCTACAAGCACATCCTATGTTCCCTCCTACAAAGTGAATTTATCCGTTTTCCCTACCAATTCCTGGACCATTCCATGGTAAAGAAAGCTGGTGCAGGAGTACCTGGGCTGAGCTGTTCTCTCTGAGCACATCCTAACCTCTCCCTATAGATTTTCACACTGCCCGCTCTTTCCATGTGCATTTTCTTCAGCTTACTGCTCTGCCCCCAGTTCCACTCTTCATTTCCTACTGAGAAGGATAGAGACCCGGTGATGCTTTGTAACTTCCAGCCAGCTCCAAAACTGAACATAACAAACACACATACGGGTTCAAGCACCATTGAGCAATCGCAGCGCTTAGCTCCAAATACAAGATGAGACTCACTGGAAAGTTGAAGCTAGCCAGGAGCTCTTAAGAGGCATTTAAAGAGTAAAATACAAACTTCAAACAGTCACCATGGGGATAAAATTTTCACACGACAGTTTAAACTGTCAGACGTTAACATGTGATACTATTTATTGCCTTGCATTGGCCACATCCAGCACATTGCCCATCACGGTAATGGCCATTCTGTTATTAACCGTGGATTTCATGGTCATTAACTTGAGTTCAGCAAATCACAGATGACTTTATTAGGCATGACTTTGCCTAATTTTGCCATTTTAATTGCACAAGTTGTCCTCTATGCCCACCCTGAATGCAAGCTATTTTTAAGTTGAAACAACATTGTCCTTTCTATTTGCCATCACGTGGTACAACTTGCCAGCAAAAGAAACTAAATAAAATAATCCGGAGTCAGAGCTTGCCCATTTCTGTGCTGCTTTAAGGTACAAACCACATCTGATACGGCAAAAGTGAGACCACAAGAACCACATTTTGGTCAAGGTTTTAATAGACAAATAGAGAAGGGAGGGGAGATGAGGCTCAGTCAACAGACGGGATCAGACTCACAACCACCAAGCCCAACAGCCGGCCAACAACAGACAGCAAAGCTGTCTGCTTCAAAAATACACAACAAAATATAGCAGAAAAGCCTTTTACAAGCAATGGTGCAGCAAGTGGCTGTGCCTGCCCCACAGAGGTGAAAACCATCATCTCCCTGTGCATTGTCACCATTAACCCCCAGAGCTCTGCCTTCATTTTCTATCTGCACCGGAGATAGCGCAGCTTGTTTGGGATATCAGAATTACAAAACCCAGCCCCAAGCCCAAAATTTAAACAAACAAACAAAACAGGAAAAAACAGTCTGAAAGTTCACAATTTTCCTGCTGCACTGTGATCAACACGGAATATGATTTTTGTGAAATTTCAGATTTTGAAGTGTAAGAAGAAGTGGATAAATATCCACCAAACTGGATTCCAGACCAAGCCGGGCTGTATGACCGGCAGGGACAAATTCATTTCTGCACGAGCTACGTTAAAGCACATTCACATCCCCAGGGCATGCAAATGCGAGGTTGCCACGCTGCAGCTGACACCAGCCCCGTATAACCCAAAATAAAATAACTCCAAAATAAAAGCATTTCTCCCAACAACTCAAGCACAGCCTTCCCAGGTCACCAGATCCTTCCACGGGCACAGGAAGTTTTCACGGATATACAACAGGACCGCAGCCTTAGATCTGCTGCTCAATCACAGATGTATCACTTCTGCATCTTATAGAGACTCCTCCTGATAGCTTTTATAGCACGGTTTACAAGCGTAGTACATCATGTGATGAATAATTGCGTTAGCTCTGCATACATGAATGGCTTGAACTTGCAGCTTATACTTAGTAATGAATGTCAGAGTATGTGTTAATAAAAATTAGATCAGCATAGCGTGGTGTCAGGATACACGCTTTTGTAACCCAATGCTGTTACGTCTTCATGTCATGTGAACTGTAACACACAGTAGCACGGGACAGGCATTCCTGTTCCCTTTGGATTGTACAGATGTTTTGTGCTCCCGGAGAATATTCTAAAGAGAGACGTACACTCTTAGTATGTATCTATTACAACATTATTAGCCACACTCCTAATTATTCCTTAGGAATTCCAGGCATTTTTCATTTAGTTCTTAGTAAAGCGAAAAAAAAAAGGTGCTTTAACAACTATTTGCGTCGTCGGGTTCATAAATGAGCCCATCACCCTATACCAGAACTGCTATAATTTTATCGGAATGAAAACCATTCTCTTTGATCTCCTCCAGTTCTTAAATCCAGCAGTTGTGTATTCAAACATCAATGGAAATGTGGTTTCAAGCTTCCTCTTTCATTATCTTTCTCAAAGATAAAAAAGAGCAAAAGAAAAAAAAAGTTCTGAGCTGTAGAGATGAGGCAATATTTTTACAGTAATTTCTTTATCTGATTTCATCCTGTTTACAGAAGCTGCTGTTTGGAAGATTCCCCCCCCCAACTACCATTTTTGAGACGGCTTTTCTTTAAATAAACGTATATTAAAAAATAGAACAGACAACAGAGTCAGCTTCCTGCTTGCTCTGTATTGTAAAGGAGATAAAGTTGCTAAATGCTCTGCTATCTGACTTTGGTTCAGTGCATGACCTACATGGATCGAGATGGAGATTTAATGATTAAACTTGACTGCTTTATCTTCAGCAAGGGAGGGGAGGAAAGAGCACCCAAACAAACTACTTATGTTCCGGCATGACAGAATTACGGTTCAACACAGTAATTAACTATCCGACACATTCCTGCGAGGCTGCAGTTGTCACTAATGGCTCCGAAATGCCCCTTCTCTGTTGTCATAACCCAGAGCTCTTCTCAGGAGCCAAAACAGGCACATACACTGAAGAGGATCACGGCTGGCAAAACGCATTTCACCCCTTCTCAGCTGATCCATCCAGACCACAGGTGTGTTTCATGGCTCATATACCACCGATGGAAAAACTTAGGAGCAAATTCAATTAAAACAAAATAGGTCCTTGATCTACCAAACCAGCAAAACCATTTTAATCTCTTCCATCCAAGGGCCTGGACTCCAATCTCCCTGCTAGCTTCTTTACGGCTCTTGGAACGTATCTCGAGTTCTCACACCCAGATAATGCAGCTGCTTTGCCGACTGTTGTGCATCCAGCATCTCCGAACAAACCAGGAGAAGACAAAGCCCTCTAGGTGCTTCTCAGGCTGCCCCTCCTGCACCCTACGAAACCCATTGCAAGCAGATCCTAAAAACCTTGAATTAATCCGCTACAACACAAACTTCAAAAGGGCCGGCTCTTCCGTTTTGATGGGTAGTAAAAACTACACGTATTTCTGCATGCAATCCTCACGCAATAAAAACCAACCTGACAACGCCTCTCAAACCCAAGCAAACTCAAGATCCAACCTGGGTTCACCATAGAGCCTCCCGAGCTTTGCAAGCACGCAGATCAAACCATGGACACTGGCAGTGGTTTTTATTTTTGCATGAAAGCCACATGGCACGCAGCAAGTTTAATGAAGTTTGTTCTTCACATTATTTCAAACCTCCGGGGCTGCTGTCACCCACGTGGATCAAACCAGCAGGATTTATTTGCATCAACTCCTACTGGAAACAAAAAGCAGCAGCCACCAGCTCCTGCAACATCCAGAAAAGCAACGAGCTGCCCAGACCTCCAATACCACAAAGATGAGGATTACATCTAGAGCAGAATCCACTCTCCACCTTGAAGCACCAAAGTTCATGAAATGAAAGAACAAATTTAGGGTCCTACCTTCCAAAAATCACTGCAGAGCTGCAAGACCAGCTGTTTCAGGTGCCAGAGGAGTTTCCCTGCCAGGAGTCCCAGGGCAGCCCAGCAGCACTGCCTACCTGCCCAGCTGGGAGCATTTACCTTCATTAATGAACACACATGGAGCTGAGAGAAGCATTTCTGTCCCCTCCTCTGCCTACAGTGTTGGCACAAAAACCTGCCTGCCCCTGGTCAGGAAGGGTTGATCAATATTATTATAAGATATTCATGGGAAAACCTTTTTCCTGCCACCTCCTCTGTGTGGAGTGGGGTGGGAAGAGCAGACTGGAGTCAATTTTACCACTTCCCAGGGCCTTTTTCTCCCATCTTTAATGGCTTTCCTGTGTTCCTCACCTCCCTTTGACCACGTAACAGTACAATATCCCCAAAGTTTGGCTAGGAAACCTAACGCCAGCTTAATCCCATAGACCGTTCTTGGGTAAAAGCGCTGGGAGGAAGCAGCCTGCGAACACAATGCTCGCCCCTCGTCAGGGGAGAGGAATTTCATCCTGGAATGCCACGAATGCTGTGGCAGCCAGAAACGGAGCTGCTTCCAGAAGATGCTCTTTAGTGCGAGGGGAGATGCTGCAGCTCTTTGGTTACGTTATGTTGGCCTCTGCATCGCCCGGTATTAGATCATTGTCTTTCTTGTTAGCAATGGAAAGTTTGTAGCTTTAGATTCATGCAGGCAACCATCCCAGCTTGACATTTTAGTGCTAAGGAATCAATTAGCGAGTGATGGGAAAGCAGAGGAGGCAAGACTCGCTGATCAGCCCTATTGCTCCTGCATCTTTCCAAAGAAGTGTGGGAAGAAGCGCAGATTTAGGGGACGGAGAGATTCTATAATGAGCTAAAGCTGTCTGGGACTGAGGGATAGGAAGTTAAGAGGATGCCCAAGTCAGACTTCAGGGACTCATTTCAGAGCCACATATGGAGTGGCAAACATGAACCACCCTGCTATTTGGGGACATCTGCTCTTGAAGCTGATTCAGTTTCTAAACTTTGTTATAAAGCTTCTCAAAAACTGAAGCATGAGGCGTCTGGCAGGGGAGAGCCACAAGATGGGAGATTTTTCCAGCCTAGTGGAAAGAAAATCAGAAATACTTCCATGCTGCCACACGAACCGCGCTGCTTGTTGCACGAAATAAAATAGAAAACAATTAAGCGGCACGTGACTCCGGGAGGGGGTAGATTTACTTTGCAGGATTTGCATCAACATTTTCTTTGGCTTCGATCCAGGCCGTTCAGCACCCCTTTGAGTCACTTAAACAAACCCAACTTTGAAAGCAAAACTCTGTCAGAACTTCAGAGTCTCACCCAGCTCCGCGTTCGCACCAGGAGAACGATAAATCTCCTGCGAGGTGGTCGCAAGGGCCACAAATCTTCTCTGAAGGTCTCTGCTCATTTCGCACACATGAAAAAAAAAACCCATAGCAGTCTTCATGTGGTTTTTGAGCTTTGTGATGAAGATTCAACACAGCCCCGCACAATCTGATGCCAAACTTTCCGGAGAGGGTTGTAGTGGAGCAGTGAAGCTCAGCTCCACCTTCGACCCTCTGCTAAGTCTAAAGGAGATGGTCGGATGTGGTATTTTGTTCATCACGCTCTAGAAAGAGGGTGACGGGGGTTCGATGTTGGGTCCCGATGTGCCCCCCTTTCCCTGATGCTGAGCAGTCAATGGGTGATCTGGGGCTTGACTTCAGACTCGCCAGCGACATAAGTTTTGATTCACAGAGAGTAAAGGACCTGGTGCATATTACAAAACAGCTATAGGTTTGTTCCAGCAGATAGTCGTGATTGTCTATTTTATGGCAAGGTTTGCACGTGTAGAGCAAACACTTTGCTCTGTAAAGTTCGGAGCAAGCTGCTGGTTCACACTAATAACGATATTTGGGGCCTTGTGATTATTTTATTTAGAGCTTTTTCTTGCAATTAACTTCGGCCCTTAAAGTCTCTCTGTTTTGATGAAGTTATTTTCATATGGTGCAAGTTGAAAGAGGGCTGAGGCAGCTACGCATATGTATTATAATCATATTTGAGCCATTTTTGTTCTTCATCTGTTTAATGTCATCTGCGCTGCCAAAGTAGCTCAGCTCCTTCAGGGAAAAACTGCGTAATGGGAACTGACTTTCCTGATTTACTGTCTGTGTGTGCAGCTATGCGAGTGCGGCACCGCTGGATCGGGCTGAGCTCTTCCAGCCTTATTACTCAATTACCGTTACTTTTACAACGGAATGTTAACCTTAGGATAACCACTAACTGTTGTCAGTTGTTGCACGTATACAACAGTCTCTGTAGCTGTTCAGACAGAACTAAATTGGAATTTGGTTCTAAATTAGAATCCAGACTTGGATTTACCCAGCACTTTGGAAGAGTTATGAGGCCGCAAGCAAGAAGGTTTGACCTGGTAAGTAATTGAGGTTGAGATTGCAGGTCCTTCCTCGCTGTTGGACTCGGATCATTTCTTGGGATGTGGAAGCCAACACCGCTCTCATATGGCGGCTGCCCCGACCTAAAGTTCTCAGGTCTGGATCCCTTTCACACATGTGTGATCAAGCTGTGGATGTGGAGTGAGCTCCAGCCTCCGGGAGGAGATGGGTGGAGGGGTGTGTGGAGCGGGGCTTGCATCGTGTGCTCTGCTTTAGACTTTTTCACTTGTCGATTGATATAAACAAATGTAAAAATCTGCCTCCAGAAGCGCCTATGAACGAAGTCGCAAGTGAGGGACAACAAGAGGCTGGAGTTACGGGATGGTGGTGACTTGAGACAGATAGGTCTCTTCTTGTTGTCCTGCTTCCCAAAGCCACCCAGAAACTTGCATCTGGAGTGGGAATGGGGAAGGTGTAATTTTTCCCCAGACACGTACAAAAGAGCTGGGTTCGTCCCCACCAGCACCACAAGCTCCTTTCTCATCACCTCTGCCTTCCCTCCGCCTCCTTTGCTGCTAAGGGAACGTTGACAACATTCTGTCATACTCCAAAAACACCTCACAAAAATCCACTTCTTAGGTCCTTCTCACTTTCCTTCGTGTTTGCTGAGTACACACAAACATTTAGCGACCTACAACTGTAATTGAAGCAATTACTTTAACACAAACACAGGTTTTAGCACCCTCACAGAAAGGCTCTTCGTACATTTGCTTAATGCTTTTAATTACAGTTGTTAATATGATGGATTGATAAGATGTTTGACAGCTTCTGTTTCGGTTGGGATGTTCTGGTACTCTGCAAAAGCTCCAGAAATGCTTGGAAGAAGCAGCCTGCGCAGGAAGCGCTGTCGGAGTCAAACCCCTATCCCAGGGCATTGTAGCAAATTAAAATGATTGTTTTTTCTTCTCTTTTCAAGAGGGAGTTTTTCCTCCTTCACCTCCCAGTGTGAATGTGGATGTACGAGCAACGACCAGCAATGGGAAAGGAAATGCAGAGAAACCACACAACGATTTACTGGGGCTTTAGCAAAATATTATCATTCTTAATATTTGTCGGCATGTGGCAATTTCCTTTGAACCAGGGATAGTTTAAATTCCTACTTGCTTTGAAGACTTAATTTTCTCCCATAAAGATTATGGAGACTGTCTTGGATAATTTTAGGACTTAGGCACACTATTTGCTGAGCTCAGGCATGTTTTGCACCATGTATATTTTATTTGCCACCTGCCAGCTAGCGTCCACGTTTTCCCAAATCTGGAGATCACAGACAAATCCTGAGCAAAGCCATTTGCGATGTCCCACACCCCGTGTTGGTCGTGCACGGCCTGAGCGCCCGGCACACATGCAGACACAGCTCAGCACCTCTTGTTAAATAACATTTCCAGGCATGGCGAATGTCCCAGCCTTGCACACGGGTGCAAGACAAGGTGTCTGTTTGGTGATGAACAACCTCTCCAGGCCCGGTGAGTCGGGGTTGGTAGACAAGTGAAGTATGAACCTAAATAAATGTCTCGGTTACTCTGAATACAGCTGGTATGTCAGCGTAAAACATGCGGCTTTTGGGGTAGGAGCGGAACACACTGAAAAGGACTAATAGATGAAACCTGCGGCAGACAAATTCAAAATAAAGCCGGTAGACACAGCAGTCATTGTAGCGTATTTCTGAATGACTCTTGTGCCCATGTTTGTGTCTGCAGACGGTTAAGTAGAAAGAGATTGTTGTCTTTATTCACACACATTCCCTCGCCCTGAGTTAACTTCCTTGGGCAGATGAGTGCCCAGAAATAAACTGTCATAACCACTGAGTTAAACTGCCAAGGGGTGGTGAAGTGTCCAGCTCCAATGTCTTCAATCAAGACCGCTTTCCTTC
Source organism: Patagioenas fasciata (assembly GCF_037038585.1). NCBI lineage: Eukaryota > Metazoa > Chordata > Aves > Columbiformes > Columbidae > Patagioenas > Patagioenas fasciata. Next base: position 2,660,647 of record NC_092537.1, on the reverse strand, counting down.
TTTGAAGATTTGCTTTGGCCGAGCACGAGTTGTGCCTCAGTCAGACACCAGTTATTGGACTTGATACGGATGAAATCTAATGGCCCATGAAATAAAGGTCAGCAGAAAAAAAGATTATTGAATGGTTTCTTCGGGCTTCAAGTATACGAATCTGCAAAAGGTTGGCAACTCGTACCCACTGTCATGGTGTTTTTCATGGTATCCTTTGATAACGGGATTAGAAAGTACCAATATTAGTTCAAAAAAGCTGCTGGAAAGTCTCTGACATTTGGTCATTACCGGCCTTCAGTCGCTATTGATCGGTGTCTGCACTGGAGCCGTAATCCAGAGCAGGAGGGACCCGCGGCAGCTGCTGAGACCTCGGAGATCGATAGATGGGCTGGCGAAGGGATGCTGCTTGGTCCTGGTTTTATTTAGTTGTTTGTTTGTTTGTTTTCTGTTTTGCTTTGATTAGTGTTCTGTTTTGTTTTCCCCAGACTATTCTGCCAAACGGTTTGGCAGCATCCTCATTCCTTAAAACAGAGGAATCACCATTTCGCCTCTCCTGAAACATTCACCATCGGAAGCGATCGTCCTGCATGGAACAGCGTTCCTGAAGTATGAATATTTCATGGGACTGGTTTTGGGGAGATTACTTATGGTTGAGTTTTCATGGCCAATAACTAGTTGTTGGTTTTTTTTTTTGTGAATATCAGCACTTCTTTGGTAATTTAAAATTTACTTGAAAAGAAGAAGCAGCAAACCGAGGCTGTATGGGTACAAGCAAGGTCTTGCACTCTTACAAATACCATGATAAAAGTATATTGGTTCATAAGAATACTTTGAAATATTTAAGAGAGCATCAGCAGGAAATATATACACATGTATATGTATAAAACTAGCATTTTGTGAAGTGTGTGGGAAGGGGAACATTCGGGAGTCAGCACATTTCTTACCAACTATATTAAGTGCACCCAAGGGTGAATTTTTTATTTATTTGGATTCTTCTTCAGAGCTACCTCCTACGGTGCTCTGGGTTTCTGGACGTGAGAAATAACAAGGTCTACAGAGATAGAGGTCACAGAACCGCTGTCAGTCCTGCTCGAGCGGCTGCTGCCACCCCCGGTCCCTTCCTCCGGACACAGCGGGGGGAATGCTGCTCCCAAAAAGCCGAGATCTCTCCTCAAAACTGTCAGACCTGCCTGGACCTGACAGCCGGGACAGTTGGGGGCTTTTCCTGCTGCTTCCAGGAGCCGTCCCACCCTACGTCCCCCATGGTCCACCCCAGCCAGGGATATTTCTGTCTGAATTTTCAAGGTGACTGTTCATAGTTAATGGGAACCATCTTCATTGCGAGAAAATCAGTTTGAAAAATCTCCGGGCTTGAGTGGTGCAGAAAACTTCAACAAAATATTTGAACTAGATTCAGTTCCTTGGATATATCAGTCTGGCCAGAAGCATAAGAATTTTGAGAAAGCTCTTATTTGGAGAAATTTCTCAGCTTCTACTTTGCTCCCCAAACGGAATAATTAATAAACCAGGAATATGGAAGAATCAACTGGCATCATGAACAGGTGCTGTCCCTTGCTATGAGAGGGCAGCTTCTCTCAGTCTCTCCTATTCCAATTACTCCGCTTCCAGAAATCATCAAAAAGTCGTTTTTTTTCAGGAGCTCGATTCTGAGCTGACCTAAAAGTGCAATCCAGGGAATCAGTCACAAAACAAGGGGGAAAAGATCTGTGGGTTTTGTCCTAGCGCAGGACAGTCAAATTGCAATTTTCTCCCTTTCTCGGTGGCGGATCGATGGTGCCAGCGGAGCTACTCCTGGTGGCCAAGGAGGAGAAATGTCACAAAAACAGCCGGGCTGGCTTCTCCTGCCTTGCCTCAGCAACAAGCCAAGATCAAGCTACAGTTTTCTTCCCTCTGTCTCTCCCTTTCAGGGTATTTTGCATTCATTAGTCAATGGCCTGGCCCGATCTTGGCCAGGTTTGCCTCCCCTCCTTGCATCACGTTTGGGATGGGACATGCCCCACCGAGGCGCCGTGGTCCACCAAGAGCCTGCAGAGGTGACCCCAAGATCTTCCCCACCCTTGCTGCATTCGCTCTTTTCCTTCTCAGCTCTCTTTCTATTGCTTTTCAAATTAAGGTGCACAGGAAACCAAAGCAGTTTCTGATCTCTCCTCCACCTAAAAAATTAGAACATCAAAACCAGTTTTACCAGCAATAAACGAAGCTACTTTGAAAAGTGAGGCAAAGGGATCTATCTGGAGTCAGTAAGACATTGTTAGGATCTCTTTGATCGGGAGCCTTAAATGAAAATTATCAAATGGCGCTTTAAAACATACACCCTTTTGTTTGATTAGCCTGCTGCAGATAACCTTTATTAAACCTGATCTAAAATTACAGCCATGCACTGGTGGTTCTTTGATGCCTTGGCTGTTTCATTTCCTGTTTATACTATGATACACGTTGCACTAGGAGATAAAGCACTTCTGAAGGATATTAAGACATGAAAGTCCCTTGGCTATTTGCTGGCACTGTTTTGATGTTTTCTTGCTCTCTAGAAATTAGCATATCCTTTTCAAAGACTGCCTCTGATGAGAGTAATCCTTTGCCATGATGTATTTGCTAAAAGTCATAAATGATAGTATATTGTGTAAAGAAATGACACATAAAAGGGACGATGCTAGATTATTGATAATGAGGCAACTTGTGCAACTCTGCTTTTGGCTTTTATAAAACACATTTTTGACACCATAAATACATTGAGCTTATATTAATGAGGATTTAGTACTTCTGAGATTTTAGAAACTTGCTTAGAACAACTTTTCAAAAGAAGGTTTTTTTGAGAAGTTTAATGTTTTCGCTAATTTTGATAAGATGGTCTGTTAAGCACGTTTTGCTGCCTTCACAATGAGGAATGATGGAAAGGTTTTTAGCATGGTTTTGCCAGAATTAAACTGCGCTGCAATATTTATTTTATTAATTTGTATAGTGTCTATTGCCATAGAAATGAAGTGGTTTAATTATAGAAATTTGCAACAAAATGTTACCTTTCAGAAAAAATAACTTTGACACACATGAAAGGAAAACATAAGGATCTGATATCTGTAGGTGTAAATAAGTATTGCTCCATTGAGGCTTTGAAGTGACATTGATTTACATCACCAAAAGATCTGTCTCCTGTTGTCACTAACAAATGACCTGAGCATTTTTACAGACAAGAAAGCCATGCCTGGATGACCTAGAAAATAAGAACCAGGGTGCTGGGATGATAGTGGGATGAGGATCAGCAATAAGGGCCTGGAGGTCTCAACTGGTCTCTTTTCAAAGGGTCTTTTCCGGGACTTTGCAAAGTGCTCTGGATGGCACGGTCTAAGTCAGACTATAAAATTCCTGTAACTACATGAAAACCACCATAATATTTATTGAGTTTCACTTGCACAAGCACTCTTCCACCATTTTTACTAGCCAGACGTGCGGTAGCACAAGAAGATCTGGACTCTGATGGAGGTGATGTGGGTCAGGCCATGGTGGCATCACTGGCCCCGTGCAGTTTGGTGACTCCGGTGGAGTATGATAAAGATTTATGTGTTACTTTACGGAAAGTTCTTTCTGCAGACAAACACAGAGAGCTGAATTTTGCATTTTTCAAAAACAGGTGACCTGAGTTACACACCTGAGGCTGCGTGTAACACACCTGGGCCTGAGGATTTTGGTACCTAAATTAGTAAACAGAATTTGCAGCCACTCTGAATACTTGAACTCACCCTTTGGAAAATCCAGTCCCTTATCTATACGCCTTTATGTGGAGCTGAGCCCTTGCCTTAGATATCCCAGGCTGATAATCCTGCCCTCAGGAACCAAAGATCTCATCTGCTATCCACCGAAATCAATGGAACAATTGAGTGTGGGTGGCTGCTCCAAGGAGCCCTGAAGGCAATAAAGGTGACAACCAGCCTTGCATGGCAGCTCCGCTGTCACCAGGACCTTCCCAGTAGGCACCAGCACCATTTAGAGTCCCAGCCGTGTCAATCATTATAGGACACTATTCTTCACTTCTGTGCATCTCACCGGCTTGGGGCAGGAGCTGGGTTTGTATCAGTTTGGGTAGATGGCAGCGGGAGATGAGAGGAAGGGATGCAGGAGCAATTGGAAAGGCAGAGACAAACGATACCTCCAGTGGTGAAAGCCACCTTGACTGCAGCGAGGCTGAGACATTGCCAAGATGATTGCTACTTAAATGTGCATTAAGCAAATATCTCTCCTTCCTTCCACCTAGGCCTTCAGTAGAGTTGCCTTCTCCTACAATTTACTGGATTGAAACTGCACGGAGTGACAAAATCACCTTTTTAATGGCTGCAAAAAAAAAATCACAACCAGTTGACAATTCAAGAGAAAAATACTTAAACTGATAATGGTTGTTTTTTTTTTCCATAACCTTATCAGAAAGTGTTTTGACTTCTCCCTTGGAAAGCAAAGACACAAAGAAGGTGCTGGGAAAAGGATTTCTTCGTGGGCACCTGCTGTTAGTACAGCCAGCAGGGCCAGGGAGCAAAGCCATTTTGGATTAGTCCCTAAGAAATGGCGATTATCAAGCCTTCTTTCTGCAAGACTCTTGCTCGTTGGCCTACGTGCCACCCAGTAACAGGATTTGCATGACTCCAGACAGCTGCGTGGGGAATATGTCCTGTTCTATTGCTTTACTGTATGTCATACAGAATTCATGGCAAGGAGCATGACTCATAAGATCAGCTCAGGCCTATATGAGGTTTTCTGCAAATTTGGGGTGATTTCACTAAAAGTAATACATGCAAGGCTCATGCTAAGCTCATATTCCAACCAAAATAAAAAGGCAACGAGCAGAAAGCGTGCAACACCCTCAAAGCCAAAGGACTTGGTCTCTCTTGGAGGTCCTTGACAGACTCTGCAGTTGTCCTCTGAACCACCCATGGGTCTCCACGGGGCCAAGCCAGAGGAACCAGGCGCTGCTCTGGAATCCATCCCTGTCCACTCGGCCGGCCCAAAAGGCAGCTGTGAGTGAGCCTGGACACTCCCTGCAGTAACGGCTCCTTCCAAGAGCCTCTCGGCCTCGCCAGCACAGAGAGACGGCCAAGAGCTCTCGCCTGCCAGGATGTCACAAGACTGGTGAGTCACGGGAGGATCACAAAGTGTTGTTCTCATAATGGAGCTTAATAACAGCCGGTGTCAAGGTAAAAGCACCTGCAAATGAGACCTGCATAACTTTACAGCCTCGCAATAACACTGCTGGGCAACTCGAGCTCACAGGTCCCCACATTCGGTTCATCCGTGTTCAGTCTTGTTCTCTGCAGTGGTTTTGGGGCTGATGTGTCAGTGACACAAGGATAGGTCGTTTGTAGGACAAGTGATGCCCGAACTCTGATATTCATGATATTCATACTCCAAATGGAGATAAGTGATGTGCTGGACCACAGCTGGCAGCTGTGGATGGAGACTGCTCAACCCTGATGACCAGGTGGGGAGGACACCTTGGTGCCCCCTGACACACCGTGTTTGGTGGGGTGAGGAAGAGGATGCAGCTTGTGGTGTAGTGACTGATGGTCCTCTCCTGGCCTGCCAGCCATTAAGCTGCATGGTGACCCCAAAACATCATATCCCACTTTCCACCTATGGGTTTACAGACCATGGGGCTACCTGGCTCTCCAGCTCTTCTGTAGCTCCTCTCCCAGGCTGCTGCTTTCACTCCAGACCCCACGCGGGGTCTTCCCTGCCCAGCTGCACTTCTACAGAGCAAAACTCCTCCTTCCTTCCATCAGCAAATCCTTCTGTCCTCCCCATCCTACTGCTTTACATCTTCAGGGGAATCCCCCTTTCCTGACACACAAGTGACTCACCCAAGCCTGACAGCCAGGCAGACGGTCCATAAACAGCAACAAGACCTCACCAAATAACATCGTATCTAAAACTGCCCACTCAAGCACCTGGGGGAGGACATCTGCTCACCTGCAGGTTTTCCTGCCCATTTGGTGCAGCTGAGGATGCCTTTGCTCCTCCCCAGCATCCAAACACTGCCCATGAGATTTGGTTCAAAAGCTGACCTTCCCCTCTGGAGTTTCTCCAAAAATACACCCAACATAGACCCTCTCCCTTTGTTTGTCTCCTGAGCATTGTTACCATTCAATAATGATCTCAGAGGTGCTAAGCTGATAATCATCTACCTCAGCTACTCTGCACACTTTGTCAGGCACGTTGATAATGAAAACATAGAGTGTAAAGATATCCCCTTCCCAAGGTAATGGAAAACCTGAGTGGAGATTGACATTAGAAACAAGATAGGCGGACGGAGAAGCCAAGTAAAAAGGAGAAACATCTGGTTCCGTTTTTCTTTATGAAATTATCTCACACTGACCAAGCAGTACCTTCTCTGAAGTATATAAACGTTGAAGACACACACACATGGTTGTTATCAAATGGTATTGTGCAAAATTAAATTGGCTACTTTATGGTGAAATGGAGAAGGAAAGCAGGCATTTCGAACACATGTGTGTCTCTCAGTGAGGTCTGGAAGCGATCACGATGCAAGGATGGCTACTTTAAAATATCTACAAATAGTTAGGGCCATTCTGTGAGATGAATAAGCTGGGGCTGAATTTAATAAAGTTATCAAGGCCATAATAACACAGGGGCCAGTGCCTGAAACTAATAAGCGGTTTGGTGAGCATGAGATAGTTCATATGTGCAAAGCATTCCTCTAGCGCTGCCTTGCAAAGGTAAAACACCATGCCAGATTCCTCTAACCTCACCAAGATGTGCTGAACATCTGCCCTTAGGCCAGGCTTAGCCAGCTAGACTGGAGAGGACATTCAGCACATTCTTGTCTAAGGGGTAGTCACAAGCTTGGCATGGCCTCCACCGCTAGGTCCCCTGCAGCAGGCGCGTGTTTGTCCTTAGCACGTGTGCTCTCTGTGCCAGCTGGTAGCACGTTTGTGGTTTAAGGAGAGAATCAAAAAGATCTTCACCACAAACAAACTGTTACGCCAATTTTTTATCTGATGGTTTTCATCGGTAGCTTCAGAGCAGGTTCCTCGGGGCTCCAGCCGCACCGCCCTGGGGCTGCGTGGGACACGGGGCACTGCATGGGACACAGGGGGACTGCATAGGACACGGGGACACTGCGCGGGACACGGGGGCACTGCGTGGGACACAGGGGGACTGCGCGGGACATGGGGGGACTGTGCAGGACACGGGGGGACTGCGCGGGACACAGGGGGACTGTGCAGGACACGGGGGGACTGCGCGGGACACGGGGCCACTGCGTGGGACACAGGGGGCACTGCGTGGGACACGGGGGCACTGCGCAGGACACGGGGACACTGCGCAGGACACGGGGACACTGCGCGGGACATGGGGGCACTGCGCGGGACACGGGGGCACTTCGTGGGACATGGGGACACTGCGCAGGACACGGGGGGACTGTGCAGGACACGGGGGCACTTCGTGGGACACGGGGACACTGCGCAGGACATGGGGGGACTGCGCAGGACACGGGGGCACTTCGTGGGACATGGGGACACTTCGTGGGACATGGGGACACTGCGCAGGACACGGGGGCACTGCGCAGGACACGGAGACACTGCACGGGACACGGGGGCACTGCACAGGACACGGGGGCACTGCGCAGGACACAGGGACACTGCGCGGGACATGGGGACACTGCGGGCAGCTCAACGCGTGTGTGGAGGAATGTTCTCCTTTGCCTTCTCCAAAAATGAAACTTTCCATTTGTGGAAAATTCCACATCTCTGATTTATTTTATTTTTTCCCTAATTCAGAGGAATATTTTAGATATGAGAAATTTTTTCTGGACTGGAGATTCCCGATACCGCACGTGTCGAGAGGGGAGTGCTCAGTTTTTCCAGCAGATCGGTGGCAGAGCAGGAAAGAGGGCTTGATTCTCCTGAACTCCACTCCAGAGCTCTGTTCATCGAGACAACAGCCCCTGCACGACTTTTGTTTGGATGAACCCACCTTTCCCACAGAGCTGCAAACCTGGGCAAAGGGTGAAGTAACAACCCTCATTTTAATCTTTTTTTTTAATTTTTAATTTTTGTTTATTTCAGCTTGAGAAGCAAAGACCCAAGAGTGGTGCCAGGGCTGGCTCCGGGGAACGTGATTCCCACTCCTTTGAAAATTCCCGTTCTGCTGGTTGGCATTTTGTTCAGCATTTCCCTTCCCAGTCGGTATTGTGGGGCTGAACTTTCTCAAGGTGTTGACTGTGCGGAAAGAAGAAGAAAGAAGGGCAGATTTCATTTAGGTTGGATTTACCCAGAGAGTGATTTTCTTCCAGAGATCCTAATCTGAAACCGCTTCTTCCCGTTCCCCATAGCAGTTTACAATCTCTGACTACGCAGGCTTGGACCGTGAATCTGTTCGCACCAAAAGGGCTGGCCAAGTACTCGGGGAAGAGGTGGGTTGGCGTTTTGGCTCACAATATTAAGTTTATTACAGCCACGGCTGTGCCTCAGCGCTGTGCCGGGCATTGCACTCTATCCCGAAAATCACAGAGTTTATGTAAAAACCAGTTAGGCAGAATTTAGCCATATATCACTGATTTTTCCAAGGTAGAGGAGGCTAGCTGACCTTCTGGACATCTGTTGCAATTAACTTCAAAACTCTCCACTACAGGCACCAGAAAATGCGGGAGAGGCGGCTGCAGACGCATCCTTTGGAGGGAACGGGTATTGAGGAGACTTTCAAATTGCCTTGGGAAACATAACTCTGAGCCCAAAGTTTCAAGGGAAACTCAGTAAAGAAAACCTCAAAAAGCAAACTACAAGCTCCTCTCCCAGATTTCCTTTTCCTTTCATGGCGCAAATTAGAGAATACAAACTTAGTGGAATTGCAGGCGTCTAAGAATAGCTTTGATTTTCCTAAACATTTACAATTCTGTTTTATGTACATCGTCAGAAAAAGAGCAAGGAAATACAAAATGTAAATCTTTAAATGAACCTGAATACCAAGGAGACTTTACATATCTCCTCGTAACAAATGGGATGTTGCAGCTAAATCTCAAACAGGGGAATCAGAGAGTTTCAATAGCCGTGGATGCATGGAGTATAATCAGACACGGGATGTCTCGTGTAGGGTCCTTCTTTCCCTCCCTTGCAGGTTAAGGAAAAAAGTATTGTGACTTGCCTGCCTTTCGGTTCGGTTTCACGGCTCTCGGAGCCAGAATCCCATCTCCATTTCAGAGAGCAGCAACCACGTGCTAAGCTGGACATCAAAATGGTCCTGGGAATGGGGCTGCGGGGCCGCCCTCCCCGCTCTGGGATGCACAATGGATCATGTCCACATTAAGCGAGTGGCACACAAGATCTAACGAGCCCAGAAGCTGAAACTACCTCCAAGACATGGAAGATTTGCAGAAGAGCTGGTTGGGCATCTTTGATAAAATGTCACATTTACAACAGGGATATTGTGCTCAGTTGTACCACGATGCTGAGAGAAAAGTTGAAGTTGGGAGAAGATATTAGCCCTTTCCTCAGCAGGACGGCCCTGATAGAGCAGAAAGCATTAAGAAAGCAATTTAAAAACCATAATGCTCAGGAAGCACCTAATTTTACTCCCAGCTGAGTGTTAAATTAATTGCGTGCAAGCCGAATGTGGCACAAGATGGAAAAGTCTGGCTTTAAAGTGTGTGTGCTTTCCTGAGAGCGATTTTATTCCTTGGTTGAAAGCAAGGAGTGTATCTCACGGAAAGCATCAGGTGATCGGCAGAATGATATCACGATGGATTAGCCCAGCGCATACTTGCCTGGAAATGCTCAGGGGTCAGGAGCAGGTTAGAACTCTCTCCAACACTGAGTTATGAGCGTGTGTTACCATCGGTCTGGAAGGAGAAGTCGCTTTTCGGAGCGGGAAGGAGGCTGCCTACAGATGGGCAGAGCGATGATTCACTTGTCTCAGCAGACCGAGGAAACACGTATTAGTGAAATCTTGGATACCGCAGAGGCTGATAAGTGTTACCGCTCCCATTTTCTCACTAGGTAAGCTGAGGTCAGAGATGCTTTTTGACTTGCCCAAGGTCATGCATTAAATTAGTGGTAGAGCCAAAAACAAGACCTAAAAGACTCCACTTCCTTTCATTGCCGCAGTGTTTTCGATTGCAGATGTAGAAATGTTGCAGGCTTGTTGTTCAAAAAGAACCGATTACCCCTCTGCAGGACTTGTATCAACCTCAAGAGAGATCAAACAGCCCTGTGGTGAAAAGGCATCCAAGAACAGCTGCCTGCCTGCTAACTGGTTTTTAGGCTGCGATTTCTTCAGTAGCATTGCTCCTGGTTCCCACTGAACACTCTTAATTTAGATTGATGGAGCCATTCTGCCAAGCAAGAAACTTTCACTTACAGATACGCAACTTCTATAGTTGTTAAAAACTGCCAGAAATGTTATTTATGACAAATTCACAGCTCAAAGCTAACAGCTGTTAAAGCCCCTCCCTGTCTGTTCCTTCCATGTTTTCTATCTTTTTTTTTTTAATTATTTGTTTTTCTGGTCAGGATCTTGTCTTGGAAATACCCCAGGTTGTAATAGTTCTACTTGTACTGTATTACTTGGCTTTGTTCATCTACTGATGAAGTGCCAGCCCTGAAGTCCTGCCAGATGAAAGTAGGCATCTTATAGCACCGAGGGGAACTTTCCAGAGATTATTTATTAGCCGAGTCACCGTGCAAGTGTTCTGAACAAACAGCGGCTCTCTGCCCAAACGAGCGGTCAGTGGGAAGATGCACAGAAGGTCTGACACTTGGCGTCCATCAAAACTCATGGAGAAGGCCACAGCCTCAGCTGGACCTGCTCTGGCCAAGTGGCTGAGCAAATGAGCAACAGCAACATTTCAGGGGAACCCAAGTGTTTTAGTCCCCGTGGCTTAGATTTGGGATGATTCGGGTTCTCAAGCAAGTCCATCCATCACATGAAGCAGCAACGTGGCAGGGGGTTGGGGTAAATCCAACCACCATCTACACAGCACTTCATCCTGCTCCACACAACATTTGCCTCCCGGCTGACTTGAACTCCAGACTAGGCTTAGTTCAATTCTCAGGCCCGGATTCACTACAAAGATCTGAGTCTTGATGAGTCTTGATGAACATTTTAACTAACTTGGCCCAAATTCCAGGTTCATAACAGAACACAAATCCAGGCCCTTTCATGTGGTCTGAGGTTTTGTAAAGAAAGGTTCACTTGGCTCGCAAGTTGGCTTTGGGTTTGGCTGTGTCTCCCAGGTCACCCCAGCCTGCGAGGGCTGACGGGGGCTGACCCAGGCCCTGCTGTCCCTGTCACAGCTGGGCAGACACCAGCTTTTGTCACTACTGATGTAATTAACCCATTGCAGGCTGCATGGAAATCTGCTACAAGTCCTTCCAGAAATTTAATCCCGTGATCACCTTCTACAAACAAACCACACCTCTACAAAGCAGAATTCAAACAAGGAGATCATTTTTCACGCTTTTCTCAGTTTCAAGTGATTTTAACAGTTTAACGTGCATCTTCGCAAGACTAAGATCTACTGAAAAAACCTCACTGGCAGTGCTTTCTCTCCTTATCTTCCCTTGCACAGATTTCAAGGAGTAGGCGCAATATCTTAGCAAAGAAGGAGGAATTCTTTTTTGCTGGGTAAATGTGATGGACAGTAAGTGAAAGCGAGCTCTGGTGAGGGAATTCCTTCGGGTACTTGTGCGTGTCACCGTAGTCGCACACCAGCTTGCTGACCAGTAATTAGCTTGGTTGAAGCCTTGGCTCAGCAGATCGAACTACAAAGGAATGCATTTTTGAGGGACTTCTTCCTTGCAAGAATATATAAGAAGCCTTTCTAGGAGCGACTGCTGAAGTCCCTCCTGTGATCTCACAGAGTAGACCTAAAAAGTGGATTAAAAAAAGTAATAAGCTAAAGGAAAAAAAAAACCAGAGTGCTTTACTCATTTATTTTATGTATTAAGGGGAACACTGACCTTCGAGATCTCTCTTTTCTCTAGTATTCATGGTGATGAATAGAATGTATTCTGATTTTAAATGAAACAGAGTGCTTTGAAAAGACAGAAAATTAGCAACATATGGGCCAAAGGACCCAAAGAGATGAGAAAAAATGAGGGGGAAAAAAATGACTGAAAGTTTCAGATGTCGCTGCGATCCTGCAGCAGAATATTTTAATGTTACTGCTCCTGGGGGAGGTCGGGGTCCCTTTGGACATCCCCCGAGCATCACACGTGATGAGAGAAAGCAGAAAGCATCCTTCTTCACTGCAAACGCTCCTTGTACAACCGGACCAGGGGATGCCACAGAAGAAAAGGACAACAGGAGTTTCCAAAGAAGGTGATTTTTCTCTTCCCTATCCCCTTGCTGCTGTGAACCAGAGATGCTCTGCAACGTAAGATACAATCCTCCCTGCCAGGCTTTGGTTTTGGTCCCTGGTTCTCACCCTCAGGCTCAGCCCAGGGGAGAGCTCAGATACGGGGCAGGACATCCTGGACATCCCTGGATATTGCACAGTGCAGCATATTCTAATTTGTATTAAATAAAATCAACAACAACAACAACAACAACAAAATGTTACCATTTATACTCCTACAATAAGTTTTCCTTAACTCGTTTTTTCATGGGAGAATTTTCTTGGTTTTCTCTAAATTAGATCTGAAAAGTTCAATTTCTAAATGAGGAGGGAGTGCACTTGGTAAGGGGTGAGTGGCTAAAAATAGTTTATGCCGCAGACAAACACTAATTATCTGAGCCTTTTTGATGGCTGGGAACCTTCATCAAATCAGGAATTAGCTAAAGCAGGAGCTGAAGTATCAAACTGTTCACAGCTAACATTGCGTAACCATTTATGTGTCTTATTAATTGATTCAATATTTTTAATTAAACACCAAAATACTTCCCTTTTAATTAAGGTCTGATGCAAACCAAGCAAAGCAAGGAAACTTGGAGTTAAGACTCCCAGCCTCACCCCTCAGTCTCTCGCAGCAAACGTGTTTATAGGGGCCACGTGCTGATACGAAATATCTCTAAAGAGGGGTAATTAGAGCAGGTGAAGCCGACCTGGCGTCAGTTCTGCAATGACATTGGGAAGCACCGCATTTATACACGATGCAGAGAGCTCTGTGACACAACACGTTGGTTTTTTTCACAAACGAAACCAAATCTGGGTAAAATCAACATTCTATCCTGCTCTAATATTATATTTAGTCCAGACCCAAGTCTGCTAATTTTTTCCGTTCTGTCTCTGTCATTTTAGCTCATTTGCCTCTCAACCGAAAAATGAAGGGGGGGAAAAGTTCTCTGAGGTTGCACAAGCATGAAAACTGTTCTGTGCTCCCTACAAGACCTGTAAGGCTGTGAATCCTTTGCGCACCCTGTAATATGTATTACATGATCATACTTAGGTATTTGAACAGACCCGCTACCACTTTGGTTTTCCTCTCCCTATTTTGGAGTGCCCAGTTAAAAATGACTTTAGGGCTTTGCTTCTCCTCTTGGCCATGGATAGGCTTTGCTTTTGCATAGGATGCACAAATATTTCTCAAAAAGCTTTTTTTGCAAATGCTGCTGCCTCCTTCCAGAGCTGCCCATGCTTAAATCAGCAGAGTGTTAAAAGCAATGCAGTATATAGGCAGCTCACGACAGAAATACTCTATCCTACAAATCTCGCAGTAATAGCGTAAACCCCTTTTGGCATCAGCCGTGGCCAAGTTTGAGGAGGGACAGGAGAGAAATTAAGCCCCTTTGGGCTTTGGCTTCTCTGCTGGTTCCTCCTGCTAAGGTGTTGCTTTGTATGAGGTTGTTAATGGCTCGTGGATTATGGAAATCCTTTAGCAAACGGGGTCTCTGAGCAGCCCCACATCTTGGGTATTTTTCAAATGAAGTCAAAGTCCTAGGATGGGGTTTGAAATGGTGGGTGCCAGGGCCAGTTCAACACAAGCTCCTCCAGCCTTTGGTGGGACAGGCCATGATCTGAACATCGCTGGCTCTTGCAGAACTAAAACTTATTTCTCAGTGTTTGATCTGGCCATGATTTTCCTCTCCGGCTCATCTATATAACCAGAGCGCCGTTATTTACACTCTGCCTGTTAGGTCTGGCCTTGCAGGCCTGGCTTAGGGCAAGTGAGCGCCCAAGTCCGATGGTGCCCTCATCTGGCTGAGGCTCCTGTGCAATAAACACCCACTGCGAATATTCATCCTCATCTTCATCTCCACCTCGGGCAACACCAGGAACAACGGACACAAACCCCAGCTGGCTGGGGACGTGGTTGTGCATCACGTCCAAGATGGGCCGGTCCCACGGGAGACTTTTTCCACACGTGTTGCTTTGCTGGCTCCCCCTGGCCTCTCCGCTCCACACTGTGCAGCACATGGAGCGTGGAGCCCTCAGAGCAAAGTCCTCAGGGGATGATTTTTAGGGTCAGATAAACTCTGCCCTTCGTTTCCCCCACAGGCAACAAGAGGAGCCGCAGCACCGAGAGCGGTGCCAGCAGGCAGTGCGTGCCAGCCAGGGACATGAATCACAGAACCATTGAATAATAGCGTCATCTTGGTTGGAAGAGACCCTCAAGATCATCAAGTCCAACCATAACCTAACTCTGGCACTAAACCATGTCAACTAAGAACCTCATCTATACATCTTCTAAACACCTCCATGGATGGTGACTCACGAGTTCGTGGTGGTTTTATTGGAAAGATCCAAATGGATCTTTCAAAATTCACTCTTGTGGTTCCTTCCACTGATTTTGCTTGAAGAGATAAGACTGGTTTTTAGCGAACCGCCAGCCTAACTGTTGATGGAGCCGTACAGTTCAGCTCCGAGCTGCAGGGCTCTTCCTCCACAATAAAGGTTCCTTTTCAGTTTAGAGGCTCAAGTACATGAATAAAGGCATATTTCATGCCTGATGTCCAAGTATATCAGTTAGATAACTGGAACTGGTGTGCGTGTGGAGAAATTTCTGACGTAATGTAACTTGTACGAAGAAGAAAGGCGCTTTCATTAATCTGGTACTTGGAATGTCACTTGTACACCAACAAGTGATGCAGTAAGAACTTGGAAAAACAAATGAAGCCATCGTTTTCAAATATGCAGGAGCCTCCCAAGTTACAAGAGCAAGTGAGAGCACAGGATTCACAAACAAAAAGAGACTCCCAGATCCCAGAAAGGTCCAGAGAAATAAATGTTGTATGTAGAGCAGGTATGTGTAAATATGTGAACTGAAAAGTTCACATTGTTGGCTTTTTTTTGGAGGGGGGAAGAAGGAATTCACTGCAAAAAATAAGATCCTGAGGATTGGAATTTGTGCCAATCCTCATGCAAATTGTCTTTTGTAGTGTGAGTACAGAAGGGACGTGCTGACTCCTGCCAAGATTACGAGTCTCCTACATTCAAATCCTACATCCTTTTGAGATGTCCAGCTCGTCTGTATCATGAAGAGAGTCTTCCTCATGCCCTTGCAGCCCCAAGAACATAAAATAAACAAAACACATTGCGAAAAACTGATGCAAATGCTAGTGGTGGGTTCACACTGCAAAATTCAGTGCTGGATGTAGGTTCAAACACCCTGAAGTCTGTAAGTTTAGATTTACTAAAAAGCACTGCATTACAATTAAATGAAAGGTTTTATTTGAACCAAAGAAAGGGAATTAAATTTAGCTGGAAATTTCATCGCCAAAAATTCCTGCACCGTATCTCAGTGTTTTGGCACTTACAGAATGGTAAATACAGCTCTGTACTCTTTGGGCATCTCCACTGTATCGCAAGCGTCTCTTGTGTAGGCTTGAGATGACGGGTTAAGAATATTATTTCATCTTCGACTGAGAAACATTTTCTTGTCTTTAAAAATGAAAGACAGACTCTTAAGATTACTTTTGTGTCGATTGTTCTAATTTAGCACAGGTATTTATAGGTGCCTATCTCATGGGTATCCAAGTGCCAGTTTTCTTTCTCATGGTAAGCACTTTTTTTTTTTTTTAAAGTGATTTCATACCAAGAAAATGACGTTTTCATTTTTAAAAGTATTAAAAGAATTGCTGTAGAAAAGGAGGAAACATCTCTCCAGGGATAATATGAAAACTGTATCTGCTTTACAGCTGCTATGGCCCTTTCCAGCAGTTCTTGAATGTGGTCTTGCACCATTGATGGTCCATGGCATATTTGCTGGAGCTCCACAGAGAACTTGGCTCTCTTCCTCATTTTCAGCCCCTTAACTATATAAAGAGACAGCTCAAAAATACACATTATTCTTTCCTAATGCAGCTTTTCCACTCTGGCAGCCGCCGTCCTTGCCAGAGGGAGGTCTGCTGGTGCTGGTGGCTTGTACAGCTGCCAAAAAGTAAGGAAGGGGCAAGCAAATTGGACTTTTATATCTAAGGAGATAACTGGGAGTAATGGAAGATCCTCCTCAAGGACATCTGCTGTCCACACTGAAGGATGCAGTTGTCCCATCGTTGGAGTGTGGTGACAGTGCCAGCCTGGTGAAGGGGACACAACAGGCACATCTGAGCTGAGCTCAGTTAAGCGTCTCATTGAAATGTGATGTTTCCACCCAAACGGCAGAAGAAACTTTTGAGTTCCTTGCCCATCTTGCAGGCTAGGTTCAGAAAACGTGTCTCCAGCCACCCAAACCATACTTGGTGTTCTTAGTGCTGGATTGTGCTTGCAATGAAACATGCAGTAGCAGCAAGGGATGCAAGTGAGTGTCAAGATGAAAGAGGGTGGTTCATAAGGGGTTAATTTCCCAAACACCAGCATAAAAGATAATAGCACTGTGTTAATGACAGTGCTACGATAGCAACTGATAACAGTGAAACTAGTGATCAAAAACAGGTGCCGGTGCTTCGGGGTGAATAAACTGATTTTACCGACTGTATCTCACGTGCTGATGATGCTTTGGTGACTTTTATGCCATTAAGAGGGGAGTTGAGGAAAGTAGAGATTACATCTTCATTGCAGCATTTCGGCGGGGACGATTCGTATCTCAGCCTGGCCGGGTCCAGAGCTCAATGACAGCGGTGGGCACAGGGCTGGTGGTGATGGAGGAGCAGCTCTGGGGCCATCCAGCCTCACCTCTCCCTCCACCTCTGGTTTTGATCAACTCCACCGTAAAGAATGACGTTTCCAGCCAAGATCCTTGTACATAAAGATTCAGCTCAAACCCCACATGTTATTGATAAACATCTTAGAGCATGCAGGCTTTCCATCAGCAATAGGGTGACAGAGCTCCGATGGCTGGGAGTCGCGGTGCTGCCGTCACTTGGGTCATCTCTATCCAGCGGAGGACATTTTTGGGGTGGCATTGGGGGTTTGCACGGGCAAATGCACAGAAACAACCCAGCAGCTGAGGACCAGCAGACGTTATCCCGGTCGTGCCATCGCGTCTGCTTCTGCAGAGCAGCGCCGTCAAAAAGGACCCTGCCCACTTCAAAGGGAAACGTTAGCAATTACGCGGAGCTAATTGTATCCCGATAAGAGCACCAGCTTCATTATTCCATCCTGGTTCACATTTTCATATCTGAGTTCTGCTTTTTTTAAAGTAAACACCCTCAAATTGTGCTTTCTTAAAAATACGAGATGCCCACAATTTTATTTCCAGGGAAACATGTTCATTAGAGATAAGGTGATTAAAAAAAAAACAACCCAAACATTTTATAGTGTTAACTGTACGCAGAAAACAATAAGCTCCCCATGAAAACTGCACAAATAATGCGCCACACAGGTCTCTGACGCTGGAAGTTCAATAACTGCTTTTTTGATAAAATGTTTTCAACTTCTTAATATTAGTTTTATAGCTAGACATCTAGTTTTGAAACAATGGGCTGGGAACCAGCATTCCCTGCATGTTTCAGACAAATAACCTGCTCCTGACCGAAAGCAATGGGAGAATCGCTCCCGCCTTGTAGGTATTAGATTTTTTAATCTACCAATAAGTTTGGTTTTTCTTTCATTTTTTAGTTTTGCATAAAGTAATTCCAAACTGTAAGCCACGACTGACCTAACTACTTATTAAAAATGCTAATATGCTTTTGTGCTTTGATGTCTGGTGAACAATAAAAGGGAGAGAGTTACTCTGGGACACTGTAATCCTTTATTTGTCACTAAGTTATGACACCCAGCAGAGCTGTGTGACAGTCCAAATCAATCATCCCCCGTGCACTGCAGGCCTCCTCTGCCTCCTGCAGAGTCTATGCAGTTTAATTAGCTTTTTTTCACACTAGCATAATGTACATCTGCAGTTTCAGCAAGAAAAAGAAATGGAGGATAGTTCACTGGGATACGGTGCCTTAAAAAAAAAAGTTCATATATAAAAAAAAAAAGTCTGAAAGAAGAAACATCACAATCCTTTGTAGTTTACTTCAGAGGAGTTTGCGGTGGAAATCTACAGGACTGGGTACTCTATATTGTTAAATGTAGATTTTTTTTTTAATCTAATAAAGGCCTTTTCAGCTAAAAATCTCAGATGGCATTTAAAGCCTTGTTCTTTTCTAATGGTCTATATCTTTTATACCTTCTTCTCGTGGTTGATCATGCAGCAGCTCATTATCTGCTCCTCTTCCCCTCCCCACCGTGGGCTGGTACAATGGAGCCTTCAAACCGATATTTGCTGGTTAGAAATGGCTGCCCCCATCCCCGGCGGCACCGCGGGATGAAGGAGGTGAGGCCGCGTTCCCTCGCACCAGCACCGAGCCCGCGCCCGGAGGGCATTGGAAGCGGTGGGTCCGTGGTAAAGAAACTCTCTGTACAATGAACCGAACACGACCCGAGAGGGAGCAGACACGGGTCGAGCCCCGTGGCATCCCCTCAGCTGCCTTTCCGGAGAATAAGCAAAGTCACGGGACAGAAAGTCCCCAGATAAATGGGATTGTGTCATCCCAAGAAAATATTTCTGGCCTTGTTAGGCTGGCGGTTGGATCTGATGAGATACTCAAGCAAATAAAAATGACTCATTTTGGAAAGGGCAGCATCCTTTTGCAGCCATTCCAGCTGATGCGATAGAGCTTGTTACCGTGATGGCTTTTAGTTATCTTTCCTACCCTTTGTGTACCGTGATGAAGTTTAAAGGCATGCGTGAGCGTTCCTCGTGCTATTCCTCCGAGCATGACCACAAAGGAGTCACCTGCAGAACACAGCAGCTCCTTTATTCAAATGATAGATTACGTTACTAGAGGCTTGTCACTCTTAATAACCTTCCAGCAGGGAAATGCATCTAAGGAGGCGATGGGTTGGGTTCAAACGGGAACGTTCAGCAAGAGCAAGCACTTTCCACTCCCCGGGTTCAAGATGTGCCACGGTGGAAGCTCCTTGAAAAGGCTGCAGATGGACGAGGTCCAGCGGGTCACAGCGGTGGGGACCATCACAGAGACTGCAAAGTGGTCAAAGACATTTATTTGCCCCTTGATTTTCAAGCAGAACTCTGTTTTCAAATAACCCAGCAATTTGCTTACAATGTGACAGAACCACTTACATTTGCCTTCACCGCCTTTGCTCCCAAAATGCAGACCTGATCCCCCAACTCTGGGCACTAATGAAAGTATCTGAGCAGCAGTCAGACCTGCTATCAAAGTCCCTTTTAGAGTTGTACCTTAAATTGTCTTTTAAACAGCATCTTTCTAATCGTTCAACTCAAAAATACTTTATCCTCTTGTGGGAATTATACATATTTCCTAGTTCAAAGAGGTATAAAATATAAATGTACTTCTGCACAATTCAGCATTAATAAGAGTAAATAGTTAGTGTACAGTGCCTTTTCATCTTTAGATTTCAAGTTGCTTAAGCATTTAGAGACTACACTTGGCATTTCTTGCTGTGCTGCTTCTTGGTCTAATGCTATTATTGAAAATACTTTTATCCTGGGCCTTGGCTGGGGTAATTCCTTTGAAATATCTTATTCCACACTTACGCCAGCTATTCTTCACTGCTTTCCTCTTTTAAAACAGATAATTCATTAAGACCATAATATGCAGTTTTAACATACTTCCAGTTTCATGTTTAACAAGGAGTTCCAATTTGGGGTCTGGTGGACATAAGAAGTGAATTTCTTGTTCAGAAGTGAAACATTTTGAAATGATCAAAATAATTCAGCTGTGCTCTCAGGAGCGCAGACCACCTTCGTCTCCTAAGGAACACAACCAGAAAGCGATGCACGGATTCCTTCTGCCCTTCATCCATATTCCAAATTACTTCCATGGACACTTCATTAGCCAACACCGTTCTCCTGGCCCATGCGCCCAGGTCACTGCTCTCCAGGTTCCTCTTCCCGGGAAGAGCCTGAGGGGTTTCTCTTTATTTCCACCCCCTTCCTTCCATGCCAGAGGACACTCCCCACCCCAAAACAGGCATTGCAGGGTGTCAAGGAGCACCACCTGATTAAAGATTGAAACAAGGAGTGAGGCTTTGTCTCTCTTTTTCATGTGCCCTGTTAGTGGGAAACGCGCAGGGATGAAGAAAAATGAGATCTTTAAGGCTCCTCAATAAGAAAGAGAATTCAGACCAGAAAATATTTTTTCCTTTTAAGTCAGCAGGTCATACATTAAAATAAATGTGTTAAATCTAACGATAATAATAAGATAATTTGTGAGCCATCTAATACCCTGCACCAGCATTGCTTTGGTGAAGAATGGTCTGAAGAAGAGGAGGAGAGGCCGGTTCTGTGGAGAGGATGAAATGACTGACTTTCTTTTTGAGAAAGTCAGGGGAGGAGGTGGTTGAAAGCATCATGCTTCTACTGGAAGATGCCACAAGGATACAGTGAAGATGAGTCACAGTATTTACCCTTGTTTGCCACACCATTGTCTCCCTCAGGGAGGTCTAAAAAGGAGAATTTTGCATGGTTAGGGCTCCAGAAGGTGAGACCTGCAAAAGCTTTTGGTGCTGCTACTGCCTCATTATCTCCCTGCCCCTGCGGGATGTTTCTGCTCCTATGGCACAAGGAATCAAAGCCTGAGCCCTGCAGATTCTGGTGGAAAAACCTCCCTTCTCACCCGGCCCAGCGAGGCTGCTGGGTTTCCCCTCCAGCTCCGCGAGGGAGCGGCGGGCAGGGGGGTGGGACAGATCAGAGGGGAAACGGAGGCGCGATAACATCTCCAACCACCCCAACAAGATTCGCCAGAATTCACCTGCCAGACCCCTTAGTCAGACAGAAAAAGGTCAGTCCCATCCATCTGCGCGGTTGCCTCCAGCGAAGCCAAGACCTGCTGTTCCAGTGAGGGTGCATCAGAGGGATCCCACCCCGCTCCTGATTCTGTAGCTTCCAGTTTGCTGACACTGGAAAGGCATCAGAGAAGACAGGAGGATACTTATGCAAAGACTTCTATCAATGGGGAGGCCCATCTTCAAAGCTTTGATTTTACCAGGTGCTGGCATCCCTTCTGAGAGCTGTTCTTGCTTGGGGGGATTCCATCTCAAAGTCCTCACATCACAGGAAGGGGAGTCCTGCTTTGAAGAGTCTCACCAGCAATGGGCCAAACCTCCTATTTGCATTTCATTTTTGGCTGCACGAAGCTCGCTCGTTGGCACCAAGCAAGCATTTTGCAATCTTTTTAAAGCAACAAGGTACTGTGTTTGCTGACACAGCTCAACACCGGGATGTGTACATGTGAATCCAACTGAGAAAGTCACCAGCACTTAAGGCAGGTGTGGATGAGTGAATTAGAGGTAGAACAAAGCAGCAGTGCATTTGGAGTATGCCTGTCAAGTTGCAACAAGTAAAAGTTAAATTAAGCAATCTACTTCCAGTGTTTGTACTTGGCAGCTGGTTTGCTTCCTAAAGTGAAGCCATGAAGAGAATTTAAGGTTGACTTTATTTTAAGGCTACCTTGTTGGAGTTGTTCGGTTGATGGTCCTGGGGATCCGTGTCGTGCTGGACTCCAGCAGAATTTCTGCTGGATGCTCAGCACTGCCCATGGGCCCTCCCTGCCCAGGGAGCAGCATCTCCCCCTATTTCAGAAGTATGAAAAGCATCCCCAAAAGCCACTCAAACTTGTTTTTAACTTCAGCTTTGGCCAACACAGAGTTTCTTTAATTTCCTAAAGATTCTTAGAATATAGGACAGTGCTGACATAATCAAAGGAGTCAAGTCTCCTGGCTCAGACACTGATTTTGACCTTTCAGTGGTTCATTTTCCCTCTGTTACTTTTCAGTGGAATTGCAGAGCTTCACCCTCTAGTGTCTGAGGAGGAGTTTGGAAAGCATTTAAGAAATTAAGGCAGTTAGATGTTACCTTTCCTGTTGCAAGCCCTTGCATGATGCACAGAGGATTATTATGCCATTGCCCTTTGGTGAAAACAAACCTCAGAGATGCTCTTTGCAATTCTTGTAACCAGAACAAAGCCCTTTGCATTGTTAAACCTCTCGCATGAGAGAGAGACTCAAGGAAAGCCTGTTTGCCATGCATAACGCAAGAGAAAGGTTCCTGAATAATCCAAGACAAAAGGTCTATGCTGGGAAAGTACAGAGGTGGGACTGCTGGTTTCCCTTTCATGAGGATCCCCAGATTCCCCAGGTTCCCATTTGGCTGGTACAAAGAACCTGGAGCTGCTGGTCCTCCCTGCTCTGCTCTCCGTCTGCAGAGGACTTCAAGAAGATGCAACACATCTTATGTCAGGTTCAGAAATGCCTTGTGCAGTGGGTGATCTCTTAGTGCCCAGGGACAGGTGGAAAGAGAAGGAGGTTCCCAGGGAGGCAGAGCTTTACCCTGAACCCTTAACACATAAAGAAACCGCTTTGAACTGTCTGTGACTCGGGTTCTGCTGCAGAACACATTTTTTGGTTGGGCTGAGCTTGAAGCCAAGGACTTGGTTCAGGTCAGGGTACCCACTGAGGAGGTGAGAGCCAGCTCAGCTTCCCATGGAGCAGCCAAAACCAACGCCAGAACACACTGCTGTGCCCGCAGGAATTTAGGAAACTGCTAACCCCGTTGGGCACTCCCGTGTCCATCTCACAGCCCCCTTCACGCACACTGCAACAGAGAGCGTAAGCAGTACAGATGTACAAAACAGTTCATTTTGCCCCGCTTCCTATTTTTCAATTATTCACCTTGAACCTCCAAGCACGGTTCTGCCATACGAGACCATGCAGGAGACCGCTCTTGTCCCTTGATGGGACTGGGCTGCCAGCAGGATGTGCCTGGCAGGTAGTTTGTGGAGCGCGATGCTTTCCCCATCACACGTGTGGAAATTAAAGCCCCCATACACAAAAGCCCAACGCTTGGCTGAGGTTTTACCTGGCGGGTCTGAAAGGCCAGATCTCCTGCTTCTTTGTTTAAACGCTGGCCCGTTTGTTGACTTGGAGGCACCCACTCCTTCGTGGCGGCGGCAGCAGTGAAATCATATGTCACTCTAATGAGCGTCCCTTCAATAACCATTGCCCTGATTTTTGATACCTGGAGAGAAGATGCACCAGCTAGGGAAGAATTTATCAAAAACACGCCACTGCCTAGACATCAGAGGGAACCTCAAAGGGACAGTGAACTAGAACAAAGAACAAAAACATTTACAGAAGTGCTACGCCAAAAAAAAAGGGAAAGGAAAAAACTGTACTAACAACAGTAACAAGGTCAGCTATAAAACCAGAATTAAAAGGCACTGCTGGGGAAAAGACGACGACTCAAAAAAGCACCAAGAACTAAGAACACAGCTTGCCAATCAGATCTACACAGATTCCCCTTGATATCTCCCCACTAACAGGCTTTCCTGCAGGACAAGTAAAAAGTTTAAGCGACTGGCCCCGGGAAGGAGGGCTCGAAGTGGGAGAGCAGCATTCAGCGCTTTTAACACAGATCTTCAGGTTCGGCATCAATGGCATCACTCAAAGGCGAGCGGAGCCGTGCGGCAGCTGGGAGCGGGAGCAGCGCGGCTGCAAGGTGCCCCAGCAAACACCCCCCAGGCCAGTTTTGCCATTGGAATGGTTATTTATGGAGGTCGGCACCGGAATGGAGCACACGCTACCTTTGCCACTCCCAGCACTCGAAGCCGAGGGAGAGGTATCAGCTTAAATCAGCGCAAATAAAGGTCCAGCCCTGAGCTTTGCCAAAATGGTGCTAAAATTAGGATTGGTTGAAATCTTAAAAAACACCCATTTCCTGTAGAAATTGAAGTTTTCTGGTCCACAACAAGAGAAAAATTTACTTTTTTGTTCAAAATGTCAATCAGCTTGTGGGATTATGAAAGTTCTCAGCATTCCACCAAAAAAGTCAAGGGCTTTTCTATGTGGGAAGGTCATTACATGGCAGCTCTGTGTCTCCTATGCATCTGCATTCATTCCACCTTCTGTGCATCCATCCAAGGGACAGCGTTCTCCTCCCTCCCAGCCTTGGTGGTGACATCCACATGACAAATATGCTCCGTTCCACTAGTTGCCATGACCACAGATGCCCCATATGAAAAACAAGTGGAAGAAAATCAGCTTGAGATCTTAATCCTGGGTTTTCCTGTTCCCTCGTTGCTGTGATAGTCAAAGGTGATTCGTAGCAAATACTGGTACCAAATTGTGAATATTCTGGACGCAGACGGAAGGAGCCCGTCTCTCACCAGGAGTGATGCCAGGAGCTCTGACCACCAAGACCAAATGTTAGGGAGCGTGAATACCCTGTAATCATACGCCTCCCACCAATATCCCTCTAAAATCAGGACAACTTCTATGAGCTAATATTGCAGGGCTAGGTACTAATATTTCATTTTTAAAGCAAGTCCTGCTTGCTTTTTTCCCAGTCCCTTCCCTGCGAAGCTGTGCTTGTTAGCGAAAGTGAAGAGAGACTTTTGATTTCCAAAGCCAATGTTCGAATGTGCATTTCCCCGTGAGAGCACCTGGTTCTCGTGTTTAATGAGTAAACACAAGGAAACAGAGGCTTGAAGAATGATTGTTCCCAACATCATTACTTCTGAACCCGACATTAAAGAGAAGTAAAAGACAACAGCACAGCAGTTCTTTGTTTTTCCACCACTCTTCCTAAAAAATATCTTTAATGAGACGCATTTGAAGTCTAACATGGGGCCGTTCTCCTAGATTATAATTGATAAATCTTCCAAAGTGGTATGGGGAAAGGATTGTGTAATAATTACTTGTTTCTTTTGAGGAGATAAATAAAATATGAAAAATGTAATTACTAACCGGCAAAATGCAGTGAGCGGGTTTCCCGCCGCTCGGCCGACCAGAGTGCGCACAGAGTCGGGATTTCAGAAACCTCTCTGCCAGTGCAGCGTGACACGCGATGCTGCCGCTGCTGCTCTTCTTTGTTTTCCAAGTGCCAGCTTTTCCAGTCGGAGTCACTGCTTCGTTTGAAGTCCTGGCATCTACTCCTGTGCCACAATTAATTTTTCTTGCAAAAGGAACAAATTGCTGTTCTTGTCGGGAGGGCGGTGCGGGAGGTGATGGGCACGGAGGGGATGGGGCCGGCACGCCTGGGTCCCCTGGGCAGGGGGGTGATGGGGACGTGTCACCCCAGGATGGCAAGGGCTGTGATGTTCCCTGTGTGTGCTCAGTCCCGTACGGTTTTCCCTGCATCCCAGCCCCTCTCAGGGACGCTTTTATCCACATTTTCTGAATATACAGCACTGGGGCGAGTTCCTCACCCCAGTCTGCGCTGTGGGTTTCCAGCACCGATCCTGCCCTGGGAGAAACCCCCTATAGGCACTTGTACCCCCCCCAAACCCATAATAGCAGCTGCCAGAAAATGGTTATTGGGTCCTTCATGTTTGTGCATCTCCATGAAGCAGCAGAGACCCGCTGGCAGGTTTACCACCCCCTTCTCCTTTATCTCGGGCATATTTCTCACTCTAGTTATTTTATAGAGATGCAAAACTTATTGCCAAGGTGGCTAAAGACACCAAGGCCAATTTCTGACGAGACACAAAGCTTTTTGCTGAACTTTCAGCAACTGATTCCACAGAGCGACCTTGTCCCTGGCTGACTTGCATCCAGTATATACCGGGAATAAACCTCTTCTCCCCCTCAGCAGCTTCACCTCAGTCACCAACTGTTCAGAAATTCCCAGCCCAATGCACAGACCAAACTTTAGTTCAGCTCTAAACCAAAGTACCAGATTTCTGATTTTCAGGCAGAGCTGTCAAATATATTAGGTTGGTGCAGAAGTAATTGCAGTTTTGGAAATGGTTTAGTGCTAGATTTAGGTTATATTTGGGCTTGATGATCTTAAGCATCTATTCCAACCAAAATGATTCTATGGTTCTAGGAATACTGCTATGATCTCCCAGACATCTTAAGATTATAAGCCTTTGGTAAACACTCCTGGTTTTTTGCAACATGATTTATAGCACTTACCATTGTACGGCTCTCATTAAAGAACTGGGCTATCCTAAAACACCCTGAGAGCAAAGGAAGATAAATATATTTTTTAAAAAATATAGATACACACATTTTTAAAACATTTTAAAAGGATGTCAAACATCAGCAAGCATTTTTCATAGACATCCAGTGGCTACAAACATTCCCAGCCACAGATACTCTTTCAAATCAGCTTTGCAACCCAAACCAAGAAGTTCCTGGGCCCAATGCCTTGTTGATGTTGTGAGTTGTCTCCGCTGCTTTGCGACCCATTTTGAACTCGAATAAGAGAAATCGCTTGAATTTGCTTACGGCTAACAGCATTTCCATAGTCTAAAATGAGTATCAAATAAGCAGCAAGGAAAAGGGCAGCAGCAAAAAACACATGTAGCAAGAAAAGTGCATTAAAATAACACCCACGTTTATTTAAGAATGTATACCAATAAACAGAAAATTTCAACAATGCAAAAACCGCAATTGCTCTTGCACCAACCGAATATATTCAAATATATATGTTCATGCCTTCTAGACCTTTTCATTTTCTTGCCTTTTTAACCATTGCTTTGAACAACAACATACAAATTTAATGGATTTAGAAGACTTCAAGCCAATTCTCCTCTTCCTAATTTTGTAAAATGTTATCACAAATGTCTCATAGTGGTTTTTTTATTTTTAAATCTTTCCTTAAAGTAACAATTTAAATTTTCCATGCACAATGAAGACCTTTATCTTACTCACAGTTGTCATTTTCTGTTTCGCATCACAACACAATACTAATAAAAAAATACAACTAGATTGCCTTAAGCATTTTTGCTGATTTTAATATATGGTGCAGCTTTGTTCATGTTATTCCTTTCTATACAGCATCCTTAGATCTTTGTTCTCCAAGAACATAATTTATTGGTTTTTATAAAGGGCAGGTTACCTACAGAGTTTGCCTTCCCTATGAAAAAAGGGTGACTTTTTGATTCAAATAGCGTGTGGTAAAACTCTAGCAAAGACAACAATTAGCAAATTATAGCAGTTTTCTGAATTATAATCATACAGTTTGGTCCTGGCCATGTAAACTCCAGTCTAACGAATACCCAAGAGTAATTTTCAGCAAAGTGGTATAAAGTATTTCACCGTAAAACCAAAGACATGTGGCAGTGTCAGACCAGACACGCTGTTGTCAAACTCAACTTTCTCAGTTGAAGTTTCTCCTCGTTTGTTAATCACGAGGAGCATTTGTCTACGAGTGAGGTTGAAAGGCCCTGAAAGCTCTTCCTCTCAACCTAAACTGCAGATGAATTAATCCTGGAGTGACCCAGACCTGGGCCCAGGACACATGGAACGCCTGGGAACGGTCTCAGCACCAACCAATTCCTGGGGCCCAGGCTGGTCCCTGCGGCGCTGGAGAGCAGCAATGGAGCTGGTGGGTCTCCCCACCCAACAGACCTGCAGCCTTCCAGGCTCTGGGTCACCAGCGCATCTCTTTCAAGTTCCCAAGCAGCAAATTTTCTCCCTGTCTTTTGCTTTTGAGAATTCTAGGAGCATCTTCAATTAAATACAAAGATGTTTAGCCTTTTAACCCTCTAAACGCGATGCCACAGACTCTAGTCATCTATTGTCAGTTAAATTCACCCTCTACACTCTCCACTGCTTGTATTTTCTTCCCTGCTGTGTGCACTTATCCCTGTATTGAAAATAGGCTTTTAGACTAATACACACTATTGGTTATTTTTAGGTATCAAAGACGTTTTTCTCAAGATCTTTCTTCATTAATTCACTAACTCACTTTTTTGTCTTGATCCCATTTGCCCCATGTTCTTTATTGTCTCTTAACCCTGATGCTCAAAAGGTGTCAGCACAGATTAACAGGGAGTCTGACAGATTCTGGAGAGCAGCATTTCATGTTCTCCTGCATCCTTTTAATCAGGTTCAAACTCTCGTGGCCTTCTGTTTAAGTTCAGTTCAAAAATAGCCAGCAATCCTCAAATGAAAGACCAAACAAAACTAATCAGCATCCCTCTTCTATTTTAACACACAGTCCAAATATGCAGCAACGCAATAGGAGGTAGAAGAGTAAAAACATTTTAATGGGGAAGTCTTGCCCTTTCTATTAGTTCCGCAAATAGTTTTACTGGAGTTGGTCAATAAGAAGTGAGGAATCATAATGACAGGGTACAGAAAACTTTCTTGTCTCCTCTCCTGTGCAGTAAAGTATTGAGGACAAGAGATAAGTGCTGCGGAAGATGTGCCATAGACCTCTGCAACGGATGCCTCTGAAAATCCACAGTAATAGAACCCAAACCTCAAATGCTTCTCCGCTCTGGGGTTTTCATTATTCAGTCCTGGCGGTGCCTCTGAATTTGCAGCTTGAGTCCATCTCAAATCACAACCCAGTCCTAAATAATACATTATTGTAAAAACTGTAACTCTATCCCCTGTAGACTGCCTGGCCCAGTAAGAGCTGCTTAGTCCCAATTGCTTTTCCCATCCCAGAATGAGCAGAGGCTGAGCTGGAAGTCAAAGCAAGGGATTGTGAGCTGGGGGTCTGGGGTCTAATCCCAGCTCAGCTTCTCATATATTTTGGGAAAACACTTTTCTGACCCGAAAAATAACGTGGCGCTTTTTTTTTTTAATGCCGAGACTTATTTCATGAAAGTTTGCAAATGGCTTTGAAGTCCCTAACTGAAACGCACTGTAAAAGGTCAGACTATAATTATAAAATAGCTAATAAACTCCTTTTCTATTGCTGGGCCTAGTTTAAGAAAAATAGCTTAGACTAAAGCCTCAGGAATCTCGGAAGACTTGTGAGAAACCTGAACTGGCACAAGTCTTTCCTCTATGGATGTCCTGGAGATTGATTCGAACAGGACCAGCCCTGAAACTGCTATTTCCTTTGAGAGCTTTTCCTTAAGTCAGAGAAACTAAAGACACTGAAAGTGATGCAAAGTTGCTTTGCCTTTAGGAAACAGCAGAGTTTTACAGCCCCAGGAAAAGAAGGACAAATTCAGAGGGTACTTCTGCCATTATTTCATGGTTTGAGT
Source organism: Patagioenas fasciata (assembly GCF_037038585.1). Classification (NCBI taxonomy): domain Eukaryota; kingdom Metazoa; phylum Chordata; class Aves; order Columbiformes; family Columbidae; genus Patagioenas; species Patagioenas fasciata. Next base: position 2,631,343 of record NC_092537.1, on the reverse strand, counting down.
GATGCCTTGGCCTTCAGAAAGCTGCAGCAATGGTGATGGACCCGATGTGTCCTCACAAAGCACCAGCAGCTTTCTGGAGAGGTGGAGACCAAAGACTTATCTGCTGCTCGAGCTTTGGGAAGACCCTGCTAATGGACGAGTGAAGCACAGGATTGCTGCAGCCCTGTCATCCTCCGACCCGCTGCTTCCAAGCGCCCGCATTATGTTTGCTGTTGGTACCCGAAAAAAGTGAGGAAAAAGTCAGCTTATGCTAAGCAGCACATCCTTGTCACCCCACCTCTGCCAATCACCAGATGAAAGGAGTCATTATTTTAAGACCCCTGCAGATGTCTGTCTGTCTTTTGTAATGAACTCATGAGCAACAGCGATCGCCATGGCACTGCTAATTGGAGCACCCGCCGTGCCGGCTTCTGAGAGGCGGATGTTTGTGTCACACGAGCGTTTCTTCTTCCAGCAGGTTTGGTTTACAGACAGACACACACATCTGCACGTATTTGGATCCAGGTGGCTCCAAGAAAGCCCGGCCAGGCTCCTTTGCGAGGTTTCTCAGCACAATGTCTTCTGGAAACCTGCTCTGTGTCTCCTCCCGGGGCCGGGGTTGACAAGGTGTCCCATTAGCTTTATGGAAACCAGCGCGACTGGCCACCCAAGCACTTCAGCTTCTGACTAGCTTCCACCTGCAGCAACAAGCTCAATCAGGTAATTAATACCAGCCTTTACTACCTGCACTACTAGAACTGCTATGGAGAAGACGGTTTTGTTGCTTTTTAAAGAGCTTTCATGTGGTTACTGGGGTTTATGAAAAAAAAACCCTCACCCCCCCCGACAGCCATCTGTACAACTTGCTTTGTATTTTCCTCCTCCCTCTACTCCCTTCCATGACTTTCGGGCTTTCAAGTCATGTAACGTTTCGACATGGCACTGGGAGAACAGGGGAAGAACAGAATCATCACAAAGACGTTTGAAAACCCAACAAAACACTTCAGCAGCAGGGCTAGGTTAGTTAGCGCCTTTGTTTAGCTTCATTTCATCTTGAAATTTATTTACCAGGAAAAAAAACCCTTCAGGATGCTGCATCTGGTTTCCCAGTGAGGGTGTTCCAGCATTGTTTTTTTCCCAAGAAACAAGAAAAATCTCCAAAGGGAGGTCAAGACAGCACCTGGCCCAAGTTACGTGTCTAATTAGTAGCTAAGCCATGAATTATAAAAACCCCATATTTTTTCAGCCCACTCCCATCCCCACTTTGCCGCCTCTTCCTTCAGCCTCAGTCACTGGGCCACCCCATGCTCTGCTTGGAGTGGAGCAAGGCCAGAATCCAAATATTTCTTTCCTGTTCAAGCCACCTGGTCTAATATTCCCTATAAACCCCCCTGAGACCTTCAGAGGTGTCTATTTAGCAAATAACCAATAGGTCAGGGGCTTGGGTGACCTTCAAAGATCTAAGCTGGACTCAGAAGTGCTTAAACAGAAGATCAGGTCTGAACCAGCACCCTGGAACCTTAAACTTCAGTGACTTGTTGTCTTAAATCAAACTTCAAGAAATATTCAGTCATTATTTGAAGGCTTTAAGTGATAGAAAATCTACCATACATCTGAAAAGGATGTTGTGATGCTCTGTACAAAAGCTTCTTGACTTATTTCTGCTTTGACCTTTGGTAGCTCCAGCTCACTGGATCTTGCTAGCCTTTTGTCTTCAAGTTTAAAGGACCCTCCAGCTAGAATTGATTACTGTGAATTAAGAGACCTTCTACCATCTTCCCTACTTCAAAATGAGAACAAGGTGGTTTCTCAGCAGTGTAATCAAAGGGAACCAGATGTGACCAGTTACCATCTCACAAAAGGAGCACAGCTGGACCCAAACACACACACCTGCTGATGTAGCACGGCTTTCATGAGCCTAAGTATGGGCACGAAAACCACGAACAGAGGAGAGGAGCTGTGTTTAGCCACCACACTTGGTTTAACTGTGTCTGAATTTCATGCGGGTTTGTCAGGTTGCTGGTGATTTATTCCCCTCCAGCTTTCGAAAGGAGCAGCATTTCCAACAGAGTGACAAGCGGAGTGGCCCCTCTCCGGGCATGGGGAGACACGGCAGGAGATCAGGAGGAGGCAGGAAAAAATCAGTGCCATGACTCTGAAGTGATCAGACAGCCACAAATTACAGCTGAAGAGGAGATGTCTGGACCTGAACACAGAAGGGGTTTTGTCTGGGTTTTTTTCTTCTTGTTGTTTTGGACTTTTTACGACCTAGCAAGAAGCTGCCTTCTTTCTGAAATCAGGCTTAGCAGTCAAGGGACATGATGAAAGCTGGAAGTCAAGGCTATAACAGTGCCTTTTCCTGGTGTTTTAGGAACAGAAAGAAATATGTAGAGTCTATACAGGGAATAGGAGAGTTATTCTAGCCCTGCACACCCCAAGGAAAAACTGACTTGGACCATGCTGCCTCCCCCAGCTCCATCAAGGGAAGGTACCGCTCAAGGCAAGGAGGGATGCTGTGGTTGAGACCTGGGTGGGAAGGAATACATCACTCAAAAGAAGTAGCAGGAAAGGCTCTATTTTCAGTTCTTCTGAATAAAGCACTGATTTTGAAATAAAAGTTCGTTATTTCCTGAGGGTCATGTTGAGATCAAACATATTAAATGTCTGTCAGCAAAATCTGACCTTACTTTGAAAGAACATTCAGGCACACATTTTTCTGAAGTGTTTAGGCGAATACACAAGACATCAGATTTCCCAAATGCCTGCCTTATCTGAACTAAATCCCATTTATTTCAGGGGAGCTGAAGAACCTTTCTGTAAATCCTGTGAGGCGTCCTCTGACTGTTTAGGCACATAAATGCCTTTAAAAATGTGTGCCTGCGGCTAGGATCCATCTCAGCACATGCAAGTTAGGTGTATGGTCTTAGCCAGTCGCAGTGGTAACTCCTATAACCAGTGGAGGGAGTGGACATCACCATGGGACATCTCCTTAAACCTCCCTTGGACATCAGTTTAAGAACTGCAGTGCTCCAGCTTTGGGGCACTATCTCTATTCATCGCAGAGGGAAACGAGATGTCTAATTTCAACTGCTTAAATGTCACGTTCTAAGTTAAATGAGACAGATTCTGCCCTCCACAACTACATTGTAGAGATGAGCAAGTCATGCTGGAAACATATCACGAGCCTTTTTCTGAATTTGTAAATAGGAAATCGTAATAACACACAAGGTGCTTCGGTCTGACATATTGCAGGAATGCGCAGTTTACCAGCAGGCAGGGCCTCCAGCAACAGAGCTTGAAGTTTAAACCCTTGAACGTTACCCAAAAAGCAAATTTCAGACCAAGTATTTTAAGTATTTTGTTGGTCAATCGTCTAAGTCATTCAAGAGTAAAGGGAAACGATACCATATGACAGAGCTAATTTGCCAACATTGATGGAATGATGAAGTTTAACTCTTTCAGAATAAACAGCAAGAAGAAATAAGGTACAAAGACATGTGCAAGTAGTTTGGAGTAATAAATAGAGGTGATATTCTCTATAACTGACCATCTGGAGCTACATTTCCTCTGCTGAGTCATTCTGGTAAACTTTCTTTTTCATTGAATAGGTTCAGCTTCTTTTCTTTAGGCATCAGCACTGAAAACGTCAGCTGCAGCCTCAGAGCAACCAGTTTAACTGGGAAGTGAAAGCAGAGGGGAATTGTGGCTTGGGCCAAAGCAATGGAGAATCACCTCAAGGAACATGCCAGCGAGTTAGCAACACTCCCTAAAAAAGGTCACTCAACACAACATCATCCATCATGCCTTCCTGAGGACAGCTTTAGAGCCGTTAGGAACCAGGCTGGTAATTACAACACAGAAATACAGTACACAGGGTATTTGGACACCAAACGGCATGGGGAGCCAGCAGCCTGTGTGCAGACGTTTGCATTTCCATCCCCGATACGAGCAGGGGCTGGTTCTGCTCGGGAGGAGTTCAGCCAAAGTCAACACAGCTACGCTTGCTACAAGGGGTAAAAGATGTGGGCTCAGAAAGCATTAAACAAAAAGACACTTTGCTGTGCTATATGGAAACAGCTCCCCAACACTCGGCTATAGGAGCAAAGCATCACACCATGCTGGGATGGGGACTCTGCCTCACCCTGCAACACTAAGCATGCACCAGGCCAGGAGAAACAAGTGGAAATGCTCTGCTTTTAGCTCTGCTGCTGGCCACGCTTGTTTGCATCCAATGCATCGCTTTGAGCGGTGGCATCAAATCCAACTCCAGCCCCAAGAGGCTGAACTGGGATCTCCCCCCATTCACAGGGACCTTCAGAGTCTGGGAAAGCCAGTGCCTATGACAGCGCTTACATCTTGAGCTGGAGGACACCCGTTAGCTACAACTTTGTAGGGAGGTTGCCAATGGGAAAGAATTTCACAAATGAAAGAGCTGTATCTTACGGCATCCTCTCCTTTTATATTTCAAGGATGGGCCAAACAATCTGGTATCATATAAAGCTATCAGCTTCTAATTATTCCCAAAGCCCTTGGCTCTTTCTGCATAAAGGGCCAGAGCTAAATTCTCCCTGGAAAGGTAACAGAGCATGGATCCCGACATGAAAACAGCCAAGAACGCAGGATGTTTGCAATCCCAAGTTCTAAACTTAGCTCCAAACACAGCACATGCAGTTCTGAATCTGTTTTTTCTCTGGCAAAACGCATGTTCTGCAAATTTTATTATTTATTCATCTCATTTGTTTTCCTTGGTCATCCAAGACACAAGATGGGAATTATTTTCAGACAAGACTCCGGGTTGCTGTAATTAGGCTTTTATCTGCAGGAAAAGTGTGTTCTGCAAATGTAAGATTTGGAAAGATGATGTGGAAGCTTCCCAAGGCACCGCTGGTATTTGACACGGTGCAAGCCAATGTAAACAGCAGCTCCGCAGCGTGAAGGGACCAAATTGCGGTACCTGCATCAACCTCTGCAGTGATTGAGGCTCTGCAGAGCCCACCAGCTCCGAGATCAGGTTCTTTGCACCAAAGCACAGCATGGCTACCTACAGATGGATGGATGCTGGACAGTCCACAGAGGATACAGTCTACTTCTCTACCATACATTTCTTACAGTAACTGTCATGTTATCTTTGGTTTTCATCAGGACTTAATGCATCATTAACTGCAGCATCAGTATTCAGGACTCACCTATTTCGGCAAGATTGTGGCTTGTGTCATGGGCCTGTCACTGCAAGGAGCTGCTTGACACACTGATGGCTTCCAGGGTGGTTGGGAAGCACAGTGAGCCTTGTCAAACACCAGCTAAGGATGTCACTGCTATTCCCAGTTTTTTTCCATTTTTTCCAGTACCTGAACCAAGAATGCTTTGCCTCCTCGGAGCAAAGTATAATCTTCAGGGTCTGCAGAGCTTCCCAAAGAGAAGCAGAACTGCTCAAAAGGCTTGTTGGAGGCAGACAACGGTCTAGCACTAAGTGTTGGTGGCAGCTTGCCCAGGACCATCAGGACGAGCCCCAGGCTGGGCAGATGCACAGCTCAGGGGTGCGCTGGAATTACAGCAGTGACCGCACGAGGCAGAACAAAACCCAAAGCAGATGAGGAAAAGTAATCTGGGCTCTGGCTGGCCAAGAAAATGAATGGAGGTCACAGGACACAGCCTTAATACAGATATTTAGGAAAAGCCCACATTGTCTGGGGGCCCAGCGTGGCACAAATCGGCCAAGAGCGTTTACTGCAGCTCATCACAGGGAGCACACGCAGCATCTCCCTCTTCCCAAACCTGGCATTGGCAGCCATGGGCTCGACAGCTGGGCAGCTCTCGCTCCATTCCCAACAGGAACGGCTGGCAACTCCTCTTTTCTCAGGCCTTTGGTACGAGTGGAGCAACCGCTGCATTTTATTTTATTGTTCCCATGATATCACTAGTTAATTGTAACCAGCAAAATTCCTCTCGCTGTGCCTGCGAGGGCCGGAGCTGGCCCGGGGGTGGCAAATATGCTCATCTCCCGCGGCTCCACGTTGGCTGCCAACGTGCCTTTGGAACTGTTTGCATTGCAACACTTCTGCACTCAGGCAAACTGCTTTTTGCTAGTGACAAGGTGGAGAGGGGAAGGGAGCCTTGGTGTGGTCACAAGGAAAAGCCAGAAAGCCGCATTCAAGTGTGCTCAAAACCACCCAAACTCAGGCTGAGAGGGACAAATCAAAGTGTCAACATGCAGCTAGGCGTAAGCTTGCAAACAGCATAAAAAAAAATGGTGATATCTATTCAACAGTTGCACATTTTGCATGAAAAAAGTGATCCTGTGAAGGCTTGGATTACATCTCCATCACCCAGGGGACAAAACAAAGTGCTGGTTGAAGCTGGGTTGCAAGGAGAGCTCACCCAACCCATCACCTCAAGGGGCAACAGCTACAACTGACAGTACAAGGTTATTGTATTAATATCTGTAATTCCTTTGAGAGTCTCAGATCACAAGTACCACTAGAGGAGGGCAAAGCATTACACTAGCAAAAGCCAGCTGGTCGTGCTCTCTGGAGATCTCTGGCAGGTGATGTCTGAGCACTGCCCCATGCACGGGCTGCTCCTGCCGCTCACTATTTTTCTTTCTTTTGCATTTACCCTCATTGGAAATTGGACGGTGGAAACGCCAAGAGCCTGCATTCAGAGGGATCCACTTTATGGCTGAGCAGAGGCAGCCTAGATCTGCCCCCATCTCTCCTTGTTGCTTATCAGCGAGCTGAACCTACTTCAATCTAGGCACAAGAAAGGGAAGAGGCTTAAGCCGGAACATGGGCTCAGTCCAATGCTTAGATCCTGAGAATGGAAAAACTCACAGTCCTTGAAGAAGAGGGAGGCTGGGTTGTGGTTTCTAGAGGAAGAAATTTAATACAAACTTGTAGAGTAAATAAACTGCAATCTCATCCCTGAGTCTAGCGAGTGAATCAACAGTCCCAGGCGGCGAGAAAGAAATCCTGGTTTTAATGGGTGCTGGGGTGGGAGCAAAACCAAAGCGGTTGCCAGGCCAGGATGGGTCCCAGCAGGGATGGTGGGCCCCGGGAGCTTTGCTGGTCCATTGCGAGGACTCAGGGCTGGGGCATCGTTATCACAGAAGCAGCTGTAATATTTCATTATCTCATGACACATTAATTAGTTGATAGTTATTCATTGATGTGCATAAGAAATAGTGGTGCCTCTTCCGATAACCATACCTATTCTTCAGTCTGGGGGAGAAATAACTGCCTTAAATATTATGAGCTATGAGACAGACCTTCAAAGAGCTGCAGAGCTACTCGTACCTACAGAAATACTGCAGCTACATGCACATCTTTTATATATTTGTGGTTCCAGTAGCCATGCCTATGTACATATGCACAGTGTTTATGTCACACAACGATGCACGTGGGAACGTGAACATACATCTTCCAGGAAAAAGTTCTCTTAAGTGTTCTTTTTAGGAGAAAGATTAATCTACTTACTAGTCAAATACATTCACCCTTCAAGTGAAATGGCAAGAGTTGTTTGCCATCTGCGAAGGTTGCATAGATCCTAAACAGGATGGAGAAACCACCCGTGTTGGTGTGGGTTTCTCTCTAAGGATGATGGGGATGGTGCCTCCTGCATCTTCCTGGTGCCCGAGGGGCAAGGACCGGAAACTTCCTTAAATCCTCTTTAATCCCCACGGACACTGGTGTCACAGAGCAAGAATCGGCCCACAGAGCATCATCGCTACCTTAAAAAGTACCCCCCACAAACCTCCCCTGCTATAAAAACCCCAGCTGAAGCCACCCCAGAAGGTCGGTGGTGAAAGTTGGTGGCCAGCTCTGTAAACTGTTGGTCCTGACTTTTCATTTCCTGAAGTGTCTCATTTCTCTCCCTCTCCAAAGGGAGCTGGAAAAGTCTTTCCTTTTTCTCTTTCTCCCAGCTGCTCTCTGAGTAAGGCCGTACCTAACAATTATTCAGAGAAACATTATGTTGACATTACTGTTTAGAAAATAAAAAAGGGTTTTTAAAGCTAGAGAGTAACATCGTGACCATATAGCACTAGTGAATGATTAAAAATTTAGATGACTGCCTTTGAAACAATAAAAAGCTTTCGAAGCTTCTTAATGAGCAGCTATCAGAAATAAAGCATTTAAAACTTCAGAAAGTGCCTCTGTGGAAATTTCATTGTCTTTGATGCTGTAAAATAACTGCAGGGTGGATTCATTTCAAGTTCTTTTTAGCATACTGGTCGTTTAGAAATATTGGGAGATATCTTTCTTAGCAATATGTGGGGAAAACAATGTCTTGGTCGCTTTCATTTATCTGCAATTTGACAGGAGTGCAGTTTATTAACTTGAAAAGAGACAGATACATTATCTGAAACACAGAGAGTATAGTGGGTATTGCCTCCTTTTTATACCAGTGGGAGTCCATGACACTTTGAACTTGCTCACCATTAAACGCCTTCCTGAGTTGTTGAAGAGGCCTTTAAAAAGGGAGCCTGTGCATTTATGATGTAAATTCGTTATTTTGACAGTCTTTGAAATCTGTCATATTCACATCCAATTTAATGCACCGCAAAAATTCTTTTCTTTTAAAATACTTTTCTTTTAAGATTTCAAAGCCATTTTCATGTAGAAAACTATTGTTATACCTAATATATCCTGAAAGTGTTTTAGCAAAGGAACTTATATGATTCTGTTTTAAGTCATGTCAGGTTTTAAAACATGTCATTTCTTCAAATAAGCTTTGACCACACCATCTTTTTTTTTTTTTCATTAGCTAAAGTGCACTTGATTTCCATGGATACAATTAGTCAGAATATGTGCTATAGTATCATCACCAGATCAAATGGGGCTCTTTCAGGCTGTGTTCGGCGGAGCAATTGCCCACATATCTGAGATCAATCCGGACCAGCACACGGGTAGGCAGATGCGGAGAGATGAGGGCTGGTTGGGCAAGTCGAGGATTGTACTGAAGCACAGCGTATTTAACGAGAGCCCGGACCGGTGGGAAAATTAAACCACTCCTTTCAAACTGATGAGCCCTGAGTATTTACTCTAAACGTGGAGTGGGGCGAGGAGGAGCAGGACAGGAGGGGGCCGCGCGGCATCTGATGAAACCCAAGTTCAGTTTAATTCTGCTCGAGTCCAAGCCTCACGCATTTCAGCTCAACCTTCAATCCAAACAAACCTCCTTAGGCTCGCTAATCCTTATTACACAGTGGATTTCAGCTGTACCTGCACTTCTTTATCAGTTGGCGAGATATTTTCAGCCCGGTACAGAGGTCTTCATGCAGCTCCGCTTCAAAGCGGCGCGCAGAGGAGGTTCTGGACGGGGTTTCAGAGTGTTTACAGATGCCTTATCGCTCTGGGAGAGGAGGTTGGTGGGCAGGGGGAACACATTTCTCCAAAGTAGAGCAGAATCATCCTAATCTAGGGAAACGATCAAATAAGAGTTTCAAAGATCTCCTACTATAAAAGGCAGCATTAAGCTCACTCCTTGCCTCCCCAGGCTCTGGGGCTGGTTTGGAATACATGGAAATCTGTCTGTTCCATGAAGGAACTTTCCACTGATGGTTTAAGCACCATTTCACATGTCCCCAGTGACTGGGTTTAAAATGCAGTGTATCATGAGTGAGATAAACCAGGAGAATCGTTACTTCAGTGGCATTTAACCCTATAATTGGGTGGTTTTTTTCGGCACTGATTTTATAAGGTCACCCTGTTATTTCCTTTGCTGGCTGGCTTGTGATGGTGCTCTCACATGTTATTACTCTCTTCCTTCACAAGGAATGATATTTCAGGACTGAAAGGGCGAAAGATTTGTAAGGACTGTCCTTTCCCACACTGTGATTTGTCTGAAAACTTCAAATAGTCAAAGGCTGAGCGTAAACGTGTTTCAGATGGTGTCTCTGGGGCAGAAATCCCACCTGGTCTAAGGGTAGAAAAGAACTATAAGGATCTGATTATTTTATAGTTAGATCACCTTGTCCCTCTGCAAAGGTAGGATATACTTTCCTGATAGAGCTTGTATCAGATGTTAAGCCAATACTACACTTGATCTCAGCAAAAAGGCCATTAAATCTCACAACTTGAAAAAGGCAGCTTGATCCTTGAAGCAGGGAATCCTGCAGCGCTTGCTGCCTGCTAACCCATGGCCTGGCTGTGCTCCTCCACAGAATTCATCCCTGCTATCATTTCCCCGAGTCTCAGATTCTGTTAGCACGAGCAAAACCTCGGGCTGCCTGAGAAAATACTTTGAAACGGTGCCTAATTGACTTGGGTCTGGTTCAGAATATAGTACGCCACATAAACCACCATAACATCAGAGGGAGAAAGGATGTCCCCAAGTTTGGCTTAAACTACAGGGTATTTCCTTCGCCGAAAGCATTTTAATCACACTCAAGTATAGGTTTGCTGTGGCAAAAAAGAAAAAAAAACCAGCCCATTCCAGTCATTAATTTTTCCCACAGAAGGAAACTTCTGTCAGACTCGGCCAGTGAAACGTCCCGGGGTTCATTGCACCAACTGCATCCACTTTGCCAGCCTTATCGTATCTCCCCTCTTTTTTCTGCTCTGCACTCCCACAGTAAAAACATGTTTTTGTGGTCTGCAAGAGCATTATTTCCATCCAAAGTCTGATGGTATTAAACTCAGTCTCTGGGATCTACGCTCCCCCCTCTTCTTCCTGGGTTTTATGCCCTTTCCCCTCTCCTCCCCCTCTCCAATTAGTGCTGGTTAGCTCTGATAGTGCCTCCCTGGTAGAGAAGAAACAGGAGACATTTTATGAATATGAAAAGTTATTTCAAGGTGACCGCTGAAGCCAAACAAAACCCATGATTGTCTTGGGTACACCTACCCTGCCCAACAGAGCCTGTCTGCGCCCAAAATTATCACATCTTCGTGCCACAACATGCTCATAAAACAATGAATAATTTATCTAATGACTATCACTGTCAAAGGTGATTATTGGTTTTAAACGTCTCAGTTTTTGACCGTGCAGATGTCAGACACTTAACACTTTCAGTGAGTTTTGAGGAACCTCTGTGAAAACCAGGGCCCCAGATCTAAGCAATCAACATTGCATTTGGAAATCCGCACCAATAGCTGCTGTTATAAACTAACCAAGAGCCTGATCCTGCCATTATATCAACAGCTCAGTGACAACACCACCTGGTTTTCGGCTGATTCTAGAAAACATGATGCTGCAGACTATGCTATTAGTGCACATTGTCAAGTTGGAATTACCAAGAAATCAATGTCACATCTGGGTATGCAGGGAAGAATCATTAACAGCCCTTTTGGTCATCTCCATTGCGCAGAGCAGACCGGAACCTTGCTCTTTTTCATCTTTCACTTCCCATGAAACAGTAGTGATTTACTGATAAATATCAGGGAGAGAGAGAGAGGAGGAGAAAGGAGGGAAGAAGTACATGTTAAGCCCCTCTTATAAATCAGATATCCAGCAGGAGAAAGGATGAAAACTGGATGAGAATGAAAGCACCGTTCTCCAAGGAAACCATATAAAAACCCAGCCAACTTATGACATGTTGTAGATCTGTCTCATACGCTATGTGCAGACAGCAGCGCAAACTAATAAATGAGAATTATGTCCCAGCTGACACAAGTCTCAATTTCTAACCTCTTGAGCTACCGCCTCTGGGAATAGTAATGAAATCAGAATTTTATTGGAGTGAGGTTTCACTGATAATTCCGGCTGGACAAATCTAGTTAGCGCATCACACACATACATATGTTTAAAGGATGGAAAGAGCTCTCTCCGTACATCTTTGGCCATCATTCCTCCTCTGTTTCGCACAAGAGGGGCTGTCAGCTCACATGTATCACCTGGTGGCAGCTGACGCATTACCCACGACAACAGGAGCCGTCCCATGTGTGACCACATCCAAACTGGCTTGGATTTTGATGTTAAATCCATTGCCTTCAACCTTACACGGGAATTTGCTGCAAGTGCGGAGCTCTTAGGAGTAATGTGTTTTGGCAAGAAATCCCACTTAATAGGCATCCTGCACTCCCTGCAGTTTCTAAATGGCTTTCAGGCACAGCCAATGTCCTGCCCCAAAGGATAAAACAGCTGCTTCTGGGCAAAATCACCAGCAGCGAATGTTATCCTGCAGCTCTGTGTTCCAGACTTGCAGCCGTATCCCCAGATGCAAAGTCCGGTACCTAACATCAGCCCTTCTGGGACTGGAAGGAACAACAACTGGCACTTATCTGCAGGAGAACTGTTGATCTTAATGCAAGTATTGCCCAATTACGTGAAAGGCCTCAGCGCCTTGGATACATGGATGCAATTCATGAAAGAACCCAAACAAGGCAAGATCAAGGAATCCTGACCTGTTGTGCAATGTCAGACAAAGAACAAAAATAAAGAGTCACTAAGGAACATCATGGCATTGGGAGATACGCCAAGACATCCTGATATAGAAGCTTAACCGTGCTTAAGGGCAACTGTGAAAGAGAGGATGTTGTGGGATAGAACAGCCTCGTACACACTTCTCGCAGCTTCGTGCTCCTTTGCTTTCTTATCTCCCCCCTGCACGCAGATGCACACGCCTGGCCCAGCCGCCTGCAGAGATGCTTTCGGTTCCACCAGGCTCCTCACCACTCATCTTTTGCTAATATTCACTTGATATTTTTGCTATTTATCATCTGATTTTTTTTTCCTGTCCTCTGAAACAGACTGCAAATGCAAATCCTGCTGTTAACAAAAAAAAAAAAGAAGAGAATCAGAAGGAAAACATAAAACTGAGAGGCAACTAAATATCTGCCAGACGGAAAGGGAAAAAGTAAAACTGCAACAGTGGGTTGCAAAAGCAAAATCCATTGAACTCAACAATCCTAGCAACACATCCCTTTGTTTACGAACCATCTGAAGCAAGTTTTCCCCTGCAAACTCCATGGGGATCCTTGATTTCTCTAGCCAAATTAACTAATTTTCCTAAATCACACTGAAATCTGGTCATTTGATCTGTCACTCAAAGTCTGTCCTCCATGTAAATAAAAACACCCCATAGTTCCGACTCCGAAAAGAACGACGGTATCCTGAGCAAACAGGGCTGGTAGGATGTGCATTCTCCACCTCTGTATCCAGGAGCAGCATTAAAAGCCCACCTTTGGCAGGAAAAAAGTCTTGAAAATGACCAAGAGGAAAATTTGGTTTACATCTGCCAAAGACAAGGGACAGATTATACTTCTATATAATATGGAACAATTGCCACTTAAAGCATCAAGCAGGCTGATAAAGCGAGAGTGCGACTTCACGCTGCCTTCACCTCGGAACCCCCTTTGATCCCATCACCGTTCCCTGCCCCAGGTACTGAATAACTTCAGCTACAGCTGTTAAACTCAGACACCCCATTAACACAGGCTGCGTCAGGGATTCACATGCAGCAAAATCTGGCCATAAATATAAGTGGATGAGCCAGTGGTTATTCATCTCCAAAGCAGTCTATGAGCAATCAGCACTTCTACAAGGACTGCTATGGGAAGGAGTCATTAATAATATCCATTGTTCGCCCCTTTGTTTCACAGCGTTTTATAGCTAACATGTTATCTACCAAATGCTCCGCTTCTGACTGGACACCATGAACATTTAACTGTAAATCCAAGGGGCAATTCTTGTGCTGTTCATGTTCCATGGACACAGAGTAGTCCTCACCCAGCCCCTTCCTGGAGAGACACGGGTGTTTTGTGCACTCCGCTCATGAGCAGGATCCTACGTGCCCTGTTTGAATTCAGAATTTCAACATCTAGCTAGTGCCCAGCTGGTAGACTTCATCTCATTGCTTTGTAAGTAATAACAGGAAAAAAATATTGAGAAAGAATAAATGATGTTTTGAGTGGCTGGATGTAGCAGTATGACTTGGTGACATGAAATTTATGGTCCAATTTGTATTTTACAAGAAATAAACTTCGAAAGGTTCAGAACTTCTTTCCCATCCTCACATGAGGCTCCAACAGCTTCGAAGCCACAGCTGGGGCTGTATTTCCTTTCTCTGAGAAAGCTTTTGTCCACCAGGGCCAGATGGAGATCTCAAACCTCATTTGCAGTAAAGCTAATGTGCCAGAGACAACATAAAGCGATAACCTGAATGGAAATGCCGATGCTAGCTTAGGCTTTAAGTACTCACAATATCCCTGCTGTCATTTCAGTGTCAAAGATTGCAAGCCCAGATAGACAGACATACAGTCCACAAAGCCGTAAAATAACCTGGCATATTTTTTCTTTTAATTTCTGTGTTTTTATAATGGCATTTGATCTGTTTCCCCAGCTACTAAGACATGACTAACTGCAGAAGAGGCTTGACAGAAATAGCGTGTAATAGTTGAAATTCATGTCATGTAGGGAGGTGTGACTGGGCACTTCAGTCCAGAGCCACGTTCCTACCGAGTGACTCGGTCGCAGACTTGCAGTGTCTGTAGCTGGATGCGATTCTCCTCCAGACCTTGTTCCCAAGGGTCCTTTCACCAAGTCACTCCTGCAGGGAGGGCCACACCAGGGGTATTTGCAGGAGAAAAGCAAAGGGGAGCAAACACGAAGAAGTCAGTTTAGAAATCCGAGCAGATGCAGACTGGGAAGTGCTGCCGCGTTCACCTGTCTCAGGGGGTCAGTGCAATATCGTGTCCACGGGAGCCCCAACAGCCACGAGCTCCGCGATGCTCTGTGTCTCTCCTCCGGGAGCCTTTGCCCATCCTTTGCTCCTCATACTGCCCAGGGTGCCATGGAACATGACAATGCCAGCACAAATGTGATTTTGCAGTTTGCAGGGCTGGTCTTGGGGCTGCAGAGCTCTTGGCTCTGCTGCTGGGCTCTTGCTGCAAGGTTGGGTTAGTAAATAAAATGCAAATACAGGTTTTCCAAGCTTTAAAGAGAGGTACCCAGTGATGGCTATGCCTCTCACAGGGTGCAGTTTAGCACAGCATCCCTCCCCAAATCTGAGTGTGGAGCCACTTATTACATTTTGTAGCTTCATAATTTCGTTATTTTATGGGCTTTTAGGTAAAGCTATTGCTCATTTGCTTGAAAGCCTAGCTTGCATCCACCCCTCTAACATATATCGGGTGCACAGACGCACATTTGGTGGGAACATATTGCAGCCACTGAACTGTCACCAGCCCAGGCATTTCCCCACTCGCTTGCTTTGCACCTGTGCCCTCCTGGGATCGCAACCTGGAACATTCCCAGGGCACAAAGCTGATCTTATAAGACCTGCTCTGGCTGGTTTCTGCTTGCGGAGCCTCTTCTGCAGAAACACACGAGCTGATTAACAAAGAGATCATTAAAAAAGAACAGGAGTTAAACACTCTGCTGCTTGCACATCCACATCCGAAGAGCAGATCAGCCAGTGAGGAGATCCTGCTGCACGTGGCTCCGCTCCCGTCCCTTGTGCAGGGACCTGAGCCCAGCCTGGGCAGCCTGTGACACTGCAAAGTCCCCATCGCTGTCCCCAGCTTCCCTTGTGCCTGAGCATGCACATACTCCTCCCTCCTATGGGCACAGACTAGATTTTGCGGCAGAAACACAGGTAAACATCAAAAATAGGGATGCTGAGCAAATTTCCCTTTGCAAGGTCTCCCTCTCGCTCTGCCTTCGTCAGAAGCCGTGGAAAGATCTGCTGATATTCAGCCTCCGTTGAGTTTTTCCTGGGGAAGCGTTTGTTTCCCAGTTCCAAATTTTCTCCTGCACTTACATGTTTGTCCATTAAAAAAACCGAATCCTCTATTGTAAAACTTGTCGAATGAGACCACCCAAGTGGCTTAAGGGAGAGAATTGGGAAGGGGAAAGAAATGCCTTGAAAACCGTTTTCTTTTTGATGGTTTAGAAAGGGAATTGAATGTTATTGTCTCACTTTAAATACATTCTTTATGAGGAGGTCATGTAGCAGGCACATCATTTTCTAATTACAACCGCACAGATAACATGGAAACAAAATATATGGAGATTTTCCAAAACAGAAGACGCACTTTCAAACAATATACTCTACAGTTCATCTTCCAAGCCTCCAAACAAAGCAGAGAGTTTCACTCAGAAGGATCTAGATATAGTTGTAAGCTGTTAATCGCTTCCTTTGCCCACTGTTTTATTGTTAACAGGAAACCTAAATTCAATCAGTCACTGGGTAATAAGTGGAAAATGTTTGGGTTTTGACGAAGTTTTCTCAGGACGTGCTGGTGCTGCCCATGGAAAGAGTTTCACTGAACCCACAGGTGGGAACAGAGGAATTCAGCCCCACTGTAACACCAACAGGATCCAGAGAGTTTTCCCAGCAAAACTTGCTCACTGCAAATTGTGTAGGAATTGTATGATCAAATCCCATTAAATTGACAGGAAATGAGGCTTAAGTCAAAACTAATGTTCATTTATCCCTCGCCAGATTTGCCTCCACTGGAAAAAGCATCCTGCGAGCTGCAGTTCTGACAACGATGTTGTCCAAAGCTTCACCTCTAACATCAGAGAGTCACATCAGAAGGTCCTGGGAAGCACCAGGATGGAGCTGGACAACCTGCCAACCAGTTCAGGATTTCTTCAACAGGAAAAACCTTCTCCCCAGGAGATGGCACGGTGACTTGGTGAGTTTGTGTGGTCAGACACTCCTCAACATGCATTTTCCCAGCAGACAAAAACCTTAAAGTGTCACTCTGGCTCCATCCAGCTGGAATTGACCATAATGAGTGGTCAGGGTTTTCCAAAGAGAGCAATTTAATTGTGTTTACACTCCCACTAACCCCTTGCTTTGTTTGTCTAAGATGCTCAGGATAAAAGGATGAGTCTCTGGTCTCTTTTTATCTGAAGTAACCCAGTAGCAAGTAATTGAGGGTGGATCACTTGTAGGCTAAACTGTCCTGGTTACAATCCTGCAAAATAATAAATTATTGTGGAGTGAAAGGGAAGATGATGGGCTGGATTCTGAGCTCTGGAGAAAAGCCTGATTGGGAGCACCCAGAGATACCTCTCAGGTTTTACTCACAGCCCTCCCTGTCAGAAGTAAACCCGTCCTTCTCCTCTGCCACATCTCTTCTTGATGCTCAGGACTGCAAACTTAACATACACAATAGATTAAGTAGTTTGGAGCCTCTGACCAAGTACAAAATAACCTTTTATGGCCTGAAGTAACCAATCTACCTGGTGCAGCCAATACACCTCCTGCCCTTGCTGGTTGCATTACAACCTCGAGTAAAGCTCAAGCAACTTCTGTTTCCTTCTGGTGTTTTCTTTAGAAATTTAGACTAGGAATATGATTTCATAGATTTGCTCCAGAATGGTATAAAAGGGGAAAAAAAGCATTGAATGAAGCAAAAGAAACTCACATTGATTAAGGAAATAAAAAGAGCAGCAAAGGACAGAAAGGGAAGGCAGGAGCACACCACAGGCAACAGAAACTGCTCTTTTTGTTTAACTGTTTTCTGTCCGAGCCTGCCCAGGATGAAAAGCCCCTTTTACAAGGGGACAGAGCTGGAATTCACACCTGTAAGCTGGACCTGCTGCTCCTGCCATCGCGATGGCCACAAAGACCCGAGACAGCTTGGATCAGTGTCAGTGCAGCGGGCGCACAAAGGGAGCCCGGCCCTTCCCTTTACACTGGATTACTCCAGAAGAAAGCTGCGTTTGTTTGAGGTGGGCTGAATAGGCTTTGGGGTTTTGGGGGGAGTGGTTTTTGTGTTTGGGGTTTGGGATTTTCTGTGGCTTGGTTTCACGGTGTGTGGGTTTGGTTTGTTTTTTGGGTTTTTAAGTATCCACTTCATACCCATTTCTGACCCCAAAAGGGAGATAAGTTGTGCAACCCACATTAGAGCTTCCTGGGGCAGCAAGGGGAGGGTTCAGCCTCCTTGCACAGGGGCACAACCCACCACGATGCTCCAGCAAAGCTCCATCCCCAAGAACCAGTTTTATCAGATCCCAGTGGATCAGCTGCCGACTGACTCGATCCCCAACTCCACTTGCTGATCTCGTGCAAACACCGAATCTGTTTACCAGATACAATTCCTAACCTGGGGATGGTACCATGAATGTTCCAGAATAGCTGCTGCTTTTCTAACATTTTGCTGCCCCTTTTGGGTTTAATCCTGGTCCCCATCTCAGCTCGGCAGTGCTAGTTCAGACCCTGGCATATAGCGAAAATACATGCAATTAATAAGCCATGATGAACCTCAGGGTGCATTGTTTCCTTCTAATGCTTCACAGAAACCATCTAGACTCCCCCATATCCCATTCAAAGCAGTCACTTCTCCTCCCAGTCCTAATAAACTGCATCAGGAGTTAATGACCAATGGATGCTGTAATTTTTGTCCTCAGCTTGGGACAATGTGAAGCCCAGCATCTTCCTCGTTCTGCACATCTCTTTCGCCAGGCAGTTCTAATGAGGTCAAAATTATTTTCCTTCCTTTGCTCTAATCTCCTCAAAGAACAAAAAGAACTATGAAAAGAAAACACAATATTTATTGTAAATCAGTGACTTCTGCATTAAAATGATCAAAGTGTGTTTGCTGCACACTTGAAGCTCAGATGCAAAGGGATTTCCAACTTAAATAAATAAAAGATTGTTTTTCTGTAATGCAAATCGAGAAGGAGCAATCCACACCAAGTATTCAGACGAGCTCTGCAGAAGGACTGTCCCACTCCTATACCCCACATATTTTTCATGGCTGATGCTCTTAATCTGTTCAAAAGAAACATCACTCCGCCAGGGCATGTTAATGCGCGCCAAGGGGAGCAAGTGGACTCTACTTGATGTATGATTACAATATGCAGCTTAATAATATAATTTCTCAGTTCAGATATTGATCCTTGGGAGCGAAGCAGTGTTGGGAATAGAGCGAAGCGGGGGGTGGAGAAATATCTGCTGCATGTTTTCTCATCTAACAACTCCCCAAAGAGACAGAGCCTTACCCATCCCACATACCCAGGCGTGACAAGAGATCAAAACTCGCTGGGGACATGCGCTGTGCCTTTCAGGTAAGTTATACTATTATTAATGATCATAAAAGAACCTATCAAGGTATTTTGCATTTCTTTCATCTGGCAAGCCTGCAAGCGCATTTATTAATTGAGGAAGCCTCACTTTTCTGCAAGGTGGAGTTTAGTGTTTCCTTTGCACACTCAGGAAGCCAAGGGACAGGGACTGTGTGGCTCAGCCCTGGTAGGGACATGGCAGAGCCTGGCACCGTGTAGCATCCGCCTCCTACCACGGGGAACGGGGTGACTGCCCCTCTGCCCCCCAAAATCGAGGGCAAGACCCTGTAGTCTGCACCCAAAGCTTGTGTCTGAGAGCGGGCACGAAGCCAACCCGCTCAGATGTTGGGCTGGGCTGGTGGGAGCTACACAGCACTGCTGGAATTTGGAAAATATGCCGTATTCCTGAAAAAATAGGTCTTGTGTCATCATCCAGCATTGTCCTCCTTCAGCCACTACGCCCTCTGCCCATTCCCACACTGCGCAGCCCCAGCAGTTCAATATATTGTGCCCCGTTACCACACTGCACAACGTCAGAAATTCAATACGTCAAGGTGTAGGACACCAACGTGGTTCATTTCTGGAGGACAGACAGCCAAAGCTGGGAAAGTTCTCACACTTGGCAGTGGCACTCCAGTAAATGAGATGTTTTCTCCCTTTATGCATTTCCAGAAGTTGTTCTGGTTAGCCCCCCAACCACCACACCTTGTACCATCTCACGTGTCAGGAGCATTCACTCATCTCAGGGAGATATATGGAACCTGAAGTCACCAGAAAAAATCCCCACTGAAGATTAGGGATGTGCTCATGTCAATATGGCCAAAGGGCAGGAAGGGGATTAGTGCATCCGACTAATTAGGGTAGAGGGTTATTTCTGAAACAAGACCAGCTCCAACTCAATGTATGTGAAATGGAAGTTGAACCTGAAATATCTGTGGTAGACTCTTGCATCCTATGGAAACCAGTACATATGTTTAACTGCATATAAGCGAGTATTCCTGTTCAGTGTGTGAAGCAAAACATGTGCTTAAGTGTTTGCAGAATTCAGGACTAAATTTAAAACTGACGGGTAATGGAGGGATCCAAATTTGAGGAGAATAAGTTCACTTGCCCTCCACAGCTTCCCACAAACCACTTCCCAACATCCACAAAGCAAGGGCAAAGTTCAGCCACAACACGGTCTAAGCTCACTTGTACAAATCCAAACCCTGTCAAAACTACCCCAGGTTTTTACAGTTTTTCCCCAAACCAGGACAAGCTCAGTGTGGTTCCAGGCCCTGGCCAAGGTTCACGCTGCAGAGCTTGGACCCAGACCAAAGCTTCTCCAAAATTCAGGACTTTTTTTTGTCCTCCGTGGCCAAGAGCCTCAGCTCCACAACGCTCTCACACAGAACCTGCTCAATCCAGGGATGGTCCCCGGTGGGCTCATGGTCTGTGCTCCTCTGTAGGTGACCAGCACCAAGATCTGGACCTGAACACTGTATTTTTAAGTCAGCTACAGCATCATCTGCTGTATCCCAGCTGGCAGGAGCAGGGATGGGCTCAGCTCAGCAGGATGCTGTTTGTTTAGCTGGAAGTCTAAACAATGCCTTTTACTATAGTAATTCACCCAGATGCACAAGTAACTTACTTTTTTTCCAATAGAATAAAAATAGTCACTCATATACAAAGTAGACATTGCTCTGTGTATATTGTGTACCTCATAATTAGCAGGTAATACTCACTCTTTAATTCAAAAAGAAGGTTATGCTAAATAGAAGGATTTTTGCTTAATTACAGGCTAATCCTATTTCCTCAGAACACGTGATATTTTCTTATCTCCTAGAACGGAAGAGGCACATTTGAATGGGAAGTATGTTTGTGTGTTTCCTACAACATACAGATTCACAGCGGGATCTCTGTTTTCTGCAGAGCTGTTTGCTGGAAAACATCAAGGCAAGTTCTAATGGATTACAGCCCCAGGGGGCAAAGGGGGCACCTTGGTTTGGCCAGGTCTTGCTCCGCTCTCATGGCTCTGCCTCCTATGTGACACATCAGCAAACATGGGGGTGATGGTTCCTAAATTAGATGCTTCGACCATCACTAAATGGTTGATGCAGGGACCCTCGTGCTCCAAAACCTCAGTCCCTACCACAAAGGAGGAGGAAAAAAGAAAAGCTTTTGGGTGAAGGAACACAGTGAGGACCATGTGCAGAGACAAGGTGAACATCCCCCATCCCACTGCTCACCACGGATACCCATGGTTGGCATCCTTGGTGCTGCATCCACCCATGGATGGGGAGGTCAGACAGCCTAGTGGGTTTTTCAGAAACACATTCATGAGATCTTACATCTTGCAGCTAATTGTTGGCTGTGTTTGGAGACAGTGGTTGGGGCTCGTTAGATAAGACATCCTACTTAATGTCTGTTATTTCTCTAAAGGGTCAAGGAATTGGAAATTGTAACTAACTCAACCTGACAAAGTCTTTTGGCTGCAAGAGTTGTCTTGCCAAATTATGGATAAGAAAAACCGATGTCCAGAGAAGGCATTGAAAACAACACCCGGCACCGGCTGCCAGTGCCTTTCTCTAACCACTGGACTCGGTGGCTTTTGTGTTTCTCCTTTCCATTATGCATACCCTTCCCTTTCCCCTTAATGATTTAGTGATGTTTGTTCCCTCGCACTGCACGCAGACCTTGCAGATCAAAATAGCCAGTCATCTAAAAAAAATTCTTTATCCTTTGTTCTTCAAAGAAACCAAATAATCTCAATCCTTTGAGAAAACTCAAAGGGTGAAGGCAAAGCATCAGGACTGATGAGAACAATAGCGGTGTATCCCCCGATGAACGAGCATCTCCAGTGCTGTGTGGTTATTAAAAAAAATTCCTTGTAGTGAAAATTCTTGGGTCAATTACTTGTTGCCACAGGGAGATTTCCTAGGAGTTTTATTGTTATTATCACTATTCAATGATTATATGTAGCAAGACAAAGGTGAATTTTTATGTGACGAGATGCAATGTTTGGTAAATCTTAAGCAACAGAAAGTAGAAGGGGGTGGAGTGATGGGAGATCAAAGTCGCTGTGATTTCTGCACCATTTCGGATCCAATGCTAGCCATTTAATGCTGCTTTCAGGGGTCTGAGGTATTTTTTTCCTACTTTGGAGTGTAAATAGTGGGACATCATCAACCAGCCACATAACCACAACATTTCTGCAGCAAGCAGTGTCTCATCCCTCCCTTCTTGAGGCAGCCGAGGAAAACCCTTCAGTTCCCAGAGGACAAAAAGCCAAGCCACGGTTTTCCAAAGCCCACACCATATTGCTGTTTTGAGAAGGAGACAGACCTCTCTGGACTGAAGATACAGTTTCTAAGCATCTCTCACCTCTAGCTTGGTTTTGGCCCATTGCATTTTGGAGTGCTACACACTCTGGTAACAGCGGAGGCAGGAGATGCCACGTCCACACCCCAGAGCCTGCTCCCAGCCACACCAGTTACCCTCCAGTGGACAGGAACAAACACAAAATGAAGCTGGATGATGCTCTCACAGATTGATTCCCACTCAACACAAAGTGCCTTATGGATCCAGAGACAAATCATCTGTAATTCCCTTTTCACTATGGGTTTGCACACAGGGAGCACTTTCTTCGCAACCGTTTCCTCCAGGATGTGGTGAGGGTGAACACTGGTTTGCCTTTTCTGTCTGACTAAAGACTAAAGGAAGTATTGGAAAGGGAAGAGGTTAAAGCATGTTCCCACACACTGGTGTCTTCTTTTCACAAAGTAAGGAGAACGTTACTTGTCTTTTTTAAAATTAAAAATAAATATAATTTCTTCCTCCTTCTCCTGTGAATTACTGTGCACTTTCCAACCAGCTACAGCAAAAATGCTCTAATTCACACCCGGAATTTGCACGGAAAGCAAAGCTTTGATTGGAAGCACTCCCTGAGGCTCCACCAAAGGATTTGCAGGTACCAGCTTCTCCGGAGTAAGGGACAACCAGGCACCATCCTCCATCCGCATGAGCCCTTTGCCAGGGCAGCAACCGCTCCCCTGGCACCCAGAGCGATGGGATGGACGATTTACCCCATTCACATTTAGCCCATCTTATTTTCCGCATGGGAGGAGATTTGGATTTTACTCTGTTCATGCTACCACAACACAGGACTAAGGCTTTTCCCAGTAACTTGATCCTAATCCCCCACTCCCGCTCAGAACAAAATTTGCACATCTGAATCACGTCCCCAGGGTGCCCACAGTTGCTCACACAAGCGAAGGTACTTGCCATCTCACGTCTGGCAGAAGCGTGGCCAGAAGAAGGAATGGTTCCCATTTAACTGGTTGCCCGAAGAGAAATAACCTAGTAAATGCGTGCTCTGAAAGAGGCACATTTGGATGCGAGGGCTGATTGGAAATGCCATCTGGGTATCAAATAGGAAGCTGAAATATGTCTGTCAAGCCAGAACTCTTTGATCATGAGAAGTCACTCGGCATTTACACATCACAGGAGGACGCTCAACTCCAGAAGGCACACAGTCAGCCAAAAAGGCAGAAGGATCAGCTGAGTGTTTGTGTCTTAAAGATGAGCAGCCATTAAATACATACCAAAAAAAATAAACCAGTCAACCTCCCAAGGGCAGCAGCATCTTAGGCTCAGATGATTTATGCACGTTTTGCACAACCATTAACTCTACCGTTCAGCAAAGAGTTAAGAGGTGTTTTCTTTCCTAATGTCACAGAGTAATCTCGCTTCCGATTCCTCTTGCACAACCACCCCGCGGGGTCTCTCCTGCATTATTTACAGCCTCTCAAGAGCTGCTCTAGAGCTGAATGGCAGGACAGAGCTGCAGAAACACATTTTGTGTCTTGGGGCCTTATTCTCACCATGCTTAGACCGAACTCCAGCAGCACGGTCGCTCACAGCTGGGACAGCAGAACATGGGTGCCAGGCTGGCACCACCACACACAAACCGGGCTGGGGGCTGCAGGGAGAAGTTTTCTTACAGCTCCTCAGTGTCAGGAAAGCCAGGGGAGAGCATCAAATACAGAGCTGTTTTGCTTATATGATCAGAAATGAATGCTACACAAGGGATTTTTAGACTATGAGGTTAAAAACACCCCCAGACCAACACATTCAAAGGTTAAATAAGCCAGTAGATGACTCAGGTGGAGGAAGAGTCCTTTACCTGTTCTCACATAGGTAACAGGACACAACACACACCTGTGCATGGCAGGAGCTGGGCTCTCCTTGCACTCCCAGGACACAAACTGCCCACACTCTGCCACAAGCCTTTGCAGCAAAACCCCACAAACCTCCACACACTTCTCACCTGCACGGCTGTATGGTTTCCCTGAGCCTGGTATCAGCAAAACCCAGCTCACTCCCTCGCACAGCTCACCTGCACAGCCACCGAGCCTGGCGTCAGACACCACCGCTCCCATTGTGCTTCAGCTCTGCAGAGGATGCTCAGTGGAGCAGTGACAGCACAAGACTCGCTGCCACCCTTACTGTGACTGAGCAGTCATGTAGAAGGTCACAATATTGGGATTCTCAGCCCCCCACATCCCAGGGAAAGAGCTGGGCTGTGCTGCAGCCACTCTTAAGAGCAGGGTCTCTGGGAAGGGCTGGGGCACATGCTCACAACCCCATCAAGGCCAAACAAGAGGCACCTGTGCTGCTCTCCCCGCCCATCCTCATGTAATGAGCCCACCTGAGCTCCCTTCCCCTCCTGCCTCTCCTCTGCAAAGGGAAGAGCATCCCTATCCACACCATCCTCCTCGTCCTCCACCAGGCATAAACCAGCTCCAAAACCTTCGTTATTCAAAGCACATCTCTGGGAAAAGTCCAGTGCGAAACCCCATGCTCACTTGGCTCATCACAAGTTCCGTGTTCAGCTGAGCTTTGCCCAAAGCTTTTTGCTCAAGTTTGCAGGCTCCTTGAGCAAACCTGGTCCCAATTTCGAGCTGGTTTGAGCTCGATTTAAGCTGATTTATAGTTTGGCATTACAAACAACAACAACAACAACTGTTCTTTAAAATGGCAACTGTGACCGTAATTTATGTGGGGCCAGATGGAACTGGGTGTTTTCAATTAAGTTTCAGCTGGATTTTGTAATTTTAGGTTTTTGTTCAAACAGAGAGTTAGAGCAAAATATGGAAGAAGGAATGGAAAGCAGCAATTAATTCACATAAAACTTAACAGGAGGGTAGGTATACAATGTCTTGCAACAGTGGTGTTGTTCCATGTACACCCAGCTGCAAATGAAAGACAACAGCAGAAGGGTTGCTTTGGGCTTGTCCATGTACTGCTTGGCCAGGATTTCTCTCCACACGCCACGTTGTAGCCCCCTCGGATCAAGTGTGCCATACACAACACTATAGCCCAAGCCATATTGATGCTGCCTTGCAGCTACTTTCCTTGAGACCCCAGTATTTTAATAGCTAGGATTAGACCCACAGCAAAAGCTGAACCTTTGACATTTCTTCCTAGCAAGTAACTCACAAATTGATGCTAATATTTGACTGTGCACAGTGGAGACTGAATCAATACTTAAAAAATTCACCCCTCCCCGAGGTACCGAGGCTGGGTATTTTGTTTTTACAGGGGAATATCTGGAACCTTTTAATGGATTAAAAATAAGTTGCAGTTGATCATTTGTTTGCGAGACAGAAAAGGCTTCAAAGATACACAAGCGGATTAAGCAGAAGCGTTCGGATGATTCACAGGCTGACACAGGCCACCAGTCAGGAAGCATCTCAAATGACTCGCTCTTTTGTGCCAGCATCAAAGTGCCACCGGATGACTGGCAGCCTCTCTTCTGGCCATCGGCCTGGGGGACCGAGGTGACAGCAGCGTCCCTGTAAAGAGCGAGGTGTGCACGGCTTGGGGAGAGAGAAGAGAATTTTCCTGCTTGCTCCCCCCAGTGCATTATGTCTGCAGTTTATAGGAGAAGCTTATCCTAAGATTTATTTTATAGCCCAAACTTTCTCTTCCTGTTGTTTTTCTGCCCTGCTTGTTCTTTGTTCATCTTCTCATCCCTGCTTTATCCTTTTTCTTTTTTTCTTTGGGTGGAGAAGAGGAAACCATGTGAAATAAAAGTCTGCAGCTTGACCTATGGTCCCCGCTTTATCCTCGCCTTATAGCTGGGGCTCCTACCCGAGAAGTGCCACCCCAGAGGGCACGGTGGGGTGGTGGACGCTGAGGTGGGTGACAGCTGGGTGTCACATTCAGGGGTTGGATTTATGGCCCGCTGAACACAATGGGAACACCGCCACTGACAGAACTGGGTTGTGGATGAAGCCTTGGGGTGACCAATTCTGGAAAATGTAAGTGGAGAGTTGGAGAAGACAATTATCTTAGTTGTAAAAGTGCTGCTGGCAGTGCTGAATCCACGATTGTGCTCTTTTTCTTTCTTCTTACCCTTATTCTCTAGCTTCTGTGGGGGAGAAGGGACCTTTCTGCAACTTCAGCCCTCCAAACTTGGGCACGGATGAGCAATTCTCCCATCCTGTGACAAAGGTGTGGGATCATTGCTAATTGCAGCTCCCCAGGAGCGATGCCAACCTCAGTGACCCAACAGGCTGTGGCTCAGGGACAGGGTCCTAAGCTGGCCAGGGGACACCTCCTGGCTCATCTGTCTTGAGTTTGCATTTCTCAAACTGGAGGAGGCCAAACTTTTGCTCAAAGGCTGCTGAGAAAAAGTTGGAGCGCAGGGTAATAGGTGGAAACAGCTCACGGGAGGGGATTTGTGTGGCTCTGGGGCCTGATTCTGGAGGCCAAGGATTAAGCCCATTGATCTTTGCAAAAAGGCTGCAGGAGATGAAGCCTGTCCACATTAATTCAAGGCAGATACACAAGCAGCAGCCACATGTGCCATGTGGCAGCAAGAACCTCCAGAGTTCACAGCAAAGGATGGCGATTTAATGGAGTATACTCTGAAATTAGCTAAAAAACTCTACATAAAGGAAAGAGAGATATTGCATATACAGTGTGTGAGATCATTATATTACAGAGACTTTCAACACCGTCTCATAAGGAGACACTGAAAAAGACCTTACAAGAGACTAAAAAAATCCTGCACCTCTTAACATCCTGCACTTTTAACCAAAGGCTTAACTTGAACAGAGAGCAATGCTTTTCATATTTAAATCCCATCAGCACGATGGCAGGCCAGGAGGAAATATATCCAGGCTTTGGAGCCCAGCTATGAAGGGGGAACATATGAAAATGGGGTCAGCTGGGAAAAGAAGCTGACAGAAACTCCAGTGTGGCCACCAGTTCACTTTCCGGTTTTGAAAAGCAGTGAGTGACTCTGCTCTACCAAGTCTCCTTCATCCCACTGTGGGTCTGTGAAGGAGCAGGAGCTGCTCCCCCACTTGCCATTCGCAGGGGAGATTTGCCCAAGACCCCTGTGCTTTACAGCCGTTTGTGGAGATATAGAATCACAGAATCATAGAAACATTTTGGTTGGGAAAGACCCTCAAGATCATCAAGTCCAACCATTAACCTACCCCTGGCACTAACCCATGTCCCTGAGAACCTCATCTCCACATCTGTTCAACCCCTCCAGGGATGGTGACTCCACCACTGCCCTGGGCAGCCTGTTCGAGTTCTTCACAACCCTTTCCATGAAAAAATGTTTCCTAATATCCAATCTAAACCTTCCCTGCTGCAACTTGAGGCTGTTTCCTCTCATCCCATCACTTGCTACTTGGGAGAAGTGACCAACACCCTCCATGTGATAGTGATGGGAGGTCATGTAGGTCCATGACTGCTGCCTCCTGTGTCAGCCAAAGTGTCTTCTGCACTGGGCAGAGCAACCGAGGGTGGCCACAGTACCCTTGGCTGCTTCTGCCTCTCAGTGCTGGTGACAGGCACGATTGCTGTCTGTGCACATAGAGCCGGCAGGTTCCTCCTTCAGCAATCCCTCTGCCAAGCACTCCAGCCCTTCTCCAGTTGGATTCACGCTCACAATGTTCTCCTCTCTCCTTTACTTGGCAGTCCAGCACACAGGCAGCTCCCAGCTACTGCAGCTGACGTTGCTTTCATTTGCTGCCAGAGAAAACTCGCAACCCGCAGCTCCGACCAAGCGTGGGGCTCGCAGCTTCCCAGCTCTCGGTGGTCTTTCAAAGTAGCTCTTTCTTTTGAGTTTGGTGAAACCACTGCCTTTGGTGAGATCTGCTGCTTCTCGTTGGATCTGGGGTACCTCATAGAATAAGCATGACTCGCTCTGCTCATGCAGATGGTGCTCGTGGATCAACAAATCATCCATTAGCACTTGGGCTGTTCTGCCTCCCAGCCCTGCGCGTGGGCTCTCCTGTGCACCTTCACCCTGTGAATCACAGGAAGAAGAATGCCCAGAATGAAGATGGACACATATTTGGTCCTTAAGTGGAGTCAAAACTGGGAACTGGGTCTGCAACTCCATCGCCCTGAAGCTCCGTGACCCGTGGCAAGTTTGGTTTGGATCTGAGTCCAGGTGTGCGGTGACCAGGGGGCTCCCAAAGCACATTGGCAGCAAGGGAGGCAGAAAAGGGCTTAAAAAGGAAATCCCAATTTATTAAGTTATTCTGTGTTAGTGTTTCTAAACTAATTTTTAATTGACCATAGTGAATAGACCCACCGGAGACGTGTCTGGGGTAGGCACCATCCACCTGCAGGCACGGCAGCTCGAGCTCGCAGCTCCATCCCTCCAGAAAGGGGCAACAGCCGTCGTGATCACCCCTTCGTAGGAGAGCTCTGCAGATGTTTGTCCCCTGAACTACACCAAACTCTAAATATTTGCCCTCCTCCCCCTCTTGAGGCCGAAGGAATGCCTTGAAACTTTTCTAATCATGTAATCTCAGCTGTCATATGACCTCAGTGAGAGAAAATGGCCAAATTCAGAGGAAACTGTTTGCTTAAACCTATCATTAGCTCTTTCCACCCCCCACAGCCCACCCCCCCCCTTTTTAAATAAACAAACAAACAAATGAAAAACCCCACAGCCCATATGGGGGTGTTGTTGTTTTCCTTTCCCTAGAAAGCCTGAGGAATTGCATGGTCAGGGAACTTCAGCTATTCAAAGATGCCATGAAACCTACACCGCCAGCTGACAATCCATCCCTCTGCTCACGGGAGCATTATCAATAAGGAAAGTCATAAATCGCCCACTGAACAGGAACTCAAAGACCAAAGTCATGTAACTCAAACAGGCTCAAAGCAAAAGAGTCCCTTTAGTGTGAGGGTGGTCTGTGTAAAGTTAGGAGACACCTGCTAGCAAGTCCTGAGACACTAGCATCTGTGTAAACTTGCCCCCTCCCTGCGCCCGCAGCCCTTATAGGGTGTTGAATGAAGCAGTTTCATGAAAAAGGCTCTGTTTGGGGCAGTTCTAAGGCTTACATATACCTAAGTAAAACAGAGCCAGTGCTGTGCAGCCCTGGGATGGATTACCAGGGACCACAGGGAGGCCTATTAATTATGGTGACAAGCTGATCTGTTTGCTGACTGGTGGCTGGAGTTGCACGCGGAGGGGTGGGTGTGCGTGTGATAAGAGCCCGCTCTGTGCCAGGGTTTCGGGAGAGCTCAATAAAGTTGAGAGAATATGAGGAAACTGGAGTAGAAGGGGAAAAAGCAAAGCTGAAGGAGCTTGTCCACCCAGGGCTGTGGGCTGAGAGCCGACGGGATCAGCACTGGCATCCCGGGACCGGGAGCAGTACCCACGGCCCCGCTGCAGCATCTCCCGGCTGCGGCATCCCCTGCCGCAGCATCTCCCGGCTGCAGCATCCCCTGCTGCAGCATCTCCCGGCTGCTGCACCCGCTCCTTCATGGGACGGGCTGGCAGAGCAGATCTGCACCATCCAGATCATGGTCCTTGGCCCCCTCGGATCTGCAGTAAGCAGAATTTGAGCACTGATTTATTTTTAGTTGGAAAGCAAAAGCTAAACAGTGACACCTCTACATACAAACCCATGACATTTTCTCATGAATTAAACAGTGGAAATATTTGAGCACTGGCAAAGTTAAAATCTGGAAATACCAATATTTCACCAAAGCAGTTTTTCAACATGCAGCGGTGTCATACATATTGCTCTGAAGTTTCTAGCTGTAGGTGAAATCTTCTCATCATCAACTCTCAATATAATATGCACTTATCTTAAAGGACATTTACTTTCCTGTGCTTACTGACTGTATTTGAATTGTGAAATGACACTTTGCTGAAATTATTAAAACCTAGAGGTCACAGAGAACCTGACTTGAAAGCGGGAACACACATTCTTTCGTCTGAGCAAAAGTGCATATTTGGAATTTTAAATGCAAATTTTTTTTGGAGGAAGAATGGCAGTCAAGTACAGATGGAGCATTTGAAAAAAGGTTCTGCTTTAATTTTTGACGAGTGCTCTGAATAGATGTTCTGCTCTGCTGTCACAGGGAAGAGATGGAGCAGAGCCCCAACCGCAGTGCAAGGGGAGCCCGGGGCTGGGGCGCGGGACCTTCACACCACCCTCTGTGATCATGTTTCTGGTTGTTGTTTTACGGCAGGTCCTCCCAGCTCCCTGGAGCAGATCACAGGTGACCTGGCAGCCCCGGGGCGGGTGGTGCTGGGTGCTCTGACCCCCCCAGCCCTGCGAGCTCTGGCTCTCGTGTCAGCGCCATTGGGGAGCCAGACCTGGCTGGGACACCCGCAGGAAAGGCAGGCGGTGTCTGGGTTATGCACTCTGACTGCAGGAATGTTTCCTTACTGAGGGATAAGGCTTATCTCTTCCTCTCATTCATACTTCCTTTTAGGGTGTTCGGCGAATGGGTAGAAAAGGGGAAAGTAAAGATGTTCAGTATGTCTCTCAAAAATAATCCTCAGGCAAAACCACCTCACACGACTTTTGCAGATTAGCTGTAACCTTCCTGTCCCGCGGGACGTGCCGTGGTGCATCCCAGGACATCCTGAGCTGCAAGGCCAGACCGTGCCAAAAATGCTCAGGCAAGGAGCAGGGAGCGAGCGAGCTTGACAGAGGATGAGAAGCCGCCCTGCATGGGTGCCAAGCCAGGTCAGTGCCTCTGATGCCACGTTAGATTGCAGAGCAGAGCACGGAGGTGAAAACAAAAGATTTTGAGACAGAGTTTTTCCCACACCTCTCGGTTACCCCTGTGCTGCACTGGTTTTCAGTCTGGGCTGTATTGCACCAAAGCTTCAGCAACTGCTTTTATTCTGATGGTGCTCCAGTCGTTGGAGAGCTGCGGTGAAGCACAGCAGCAGCAACACGGGGATGGGTTTGGAACTGCCTCTTCACAAGCCTCACTGCAGATCAACCCACTCCTCTGTCACAGGTGGGGACTCTGAGAGCTGGAGCTGAGGTGCCACAGTGGATTCTGGGCAGGGTTTGGCCCACGTGCGCTCTCCTCACCTGAGTGCAGCCAAGCCCATGACCACCAAGAGCCACCAGCCCTTCCAAGCTGTGACCTCCCCTCCCTGTCCCCTCCTGTGTTACACTGCTCAAATGAAGGAGCAGAGAGATGCCCAAGTTCAGATATTCAGTATTTTCGCTGGATGAAACTAAACATGAGACACTTGAGGCTAAGGATGAAGATTTAGCTTCCTATGATGTCAAAAAAAGTACTGCAGCCCCAACCCCAACACATGAAGGCGAGCGCCAGCAACACAGAGGTCACTTTGAAAAAGAAGGGATGGAGGAAACCTGCACATGATGGCAGAGCAGAGCAGAGTTAGGAAGACATTTCCTCCCACTGAAGGCCCTTCCTGTTCCTTCCCTTCCTCTACTGTGAATAAAGCCGTGGTTTGAGGCGTGCAGACCCAACCCTACCTTGCTCCAGCTGATACCAGAGAGCAGTGGCATCGTCACTGCTCCCTTCACCCAGTGCACCTGCAAATACACTCCAGTTTCCCGCCCACACTGAAATCCAGGTCGTTCACCTCCTCCCAGGTATTTCACCTACACAACCTGCATTATTTTGCATAGATCTGCTCTCAACCACCCCTTCGTTTCGCTGTGGATCCAGACCCATCTTCACTAACATAATGCAACCTGACTTAACGATGACACGCTTCATCCCGGTGCCTTCCCAGCGAGTTGGAAGGCAGTTTCGCTTCTCGCAAGCAGCAAAGCCGGCTCCACGGCTCTGTTTTCCTGCCTCCTGGAGAGCTCCTCGGTGCTGATCTGAAGTTTGGATGCAGTGTTGTTTTTATATATAAATGACATTATGACAAATGATGAAGGATTAAATTACACTTCAATCAAATCAAGCCAAACCAGTAGGGATCGAGGTCCCAGTGGAAAGTATACGCGGAGTTCCTCAGCTTCCTGATTTGAATGACTTTGTTCTTCTTCCAGAGAAAGGGGGGGGACGAAGGAGAAGAGAGGGGAAAGGGAGAGGAGGGGGGAATTTGGCCTAAAATGAAACATTTTCCTTTTAAGTTGAACATTTGAAAATGGCTGGGAGGAAAGAACTGAAACACTGTAATGGCTGATACTGAAGAACAGCCTGGGACTTTTGCTTTTGGAGAACAGAAGCCAGGGAGAGAGCTGTGGTGTGAAAAAGGCGATGCTGTGTGCCTTGAAGGGGAAGGTGTTTGCAGCAGCCCATCTCCTGCAGACACTGAAAACCCCCTGCAAGGCACTAACCCAATTAGCTTTGCGAAGAGCTGCGCTGTGAAAAGGCAAAGGCACTGACAGTGGTTTTGGTAAAGGCTAAAGACAGCTTCACTCTGCCCTGCACTCCCATCAGAGTCACTTTATTATCTTTGTGTTACCAGATCTTGCAAAGGTTGGCTCCAGAGCCTTCAGCTCCGCATCTCTGTCCAGCCAGTGAGCCTCTCAGCATCGCGCTGGCTCGCAGCGCTGTTTGGAACAGGGGAGCGTCTCTAAATACTGCAGAAACAGTCATTCCATGAATGAGTCTGCCTCTCTCAGGCAGGTAGAGAGACAGACAGACAGATGCAGAGGCGGATACTGTGATCTAGAATTTTCATTAGGTACCTTGCTCTAAAGGTTGCGTTAAACACTACCCGCTGCATTCTGATTTTGGGGTGCAAATCTTGGGCATCGTGTCCAACAGATCCCGTCAGTGAAAGCGCAAACAAGGCAAGCAGAACACACCAGGGTGTCCTTTGGCTTGATGGATGCCTCTGAGAGACAACCCAGCACGTTGACTTCACTGTGACACCCTTCACCCTCCCAGGATGGCGGCAACCTGATGAGCTCAGACAAACCCAAAACCTCCCTGGCACATGAGGACAACATTACAGAAAACATTTCTTAAAACTTTGGCACTGTGTCTGCATGTAAATCCCATGCTCCCTGAGCCAGACCAGACAGCAGAACGTTTCCACCTCCTCATTTGGTTGTTAGTGTCCTCAAACAACACGCACCACCCGCACGTGGGATCTGCAGGTCATCCATGAGTCTGCAGGAGTGATGGACAAGTTGCTTTCTGTTTACAGGGCAGTTGACATTATTCTGGTCATAAAACGTGTGTCAGCTGCCTGTGCACCTCCTAGAAGTTCCTCTTCCATTTCAGAAATGAAAGTTTTAGTCTTACTGAAACAAAAGGAAAGGAAAACCACTTCAGCAGGGCTGGAATGTCATTCTCGGTACACGGTAAAGCCAGTTCCACTGAAAAAAGAATGAAGACCACAATAGCACACACATGGACACATGTCCACACATGCCCAGGCACACGCTCCAGCCTGCAGCTCGACAGGAGGAAAAGCACAAGATCATCCCCTTCTGAAAGTCTTTTTGCTATGAATTTTCTTCCTGTAGTAATAGGCTTTGCAAAGTATTTTAAAGAATAACTTAAGCAATAATTCCCAGGAAACCATTTGATACCTATGGTTAACGTCCAATCTGTTCACATTACATCTCAACTTTCTGACACAGAAATCAAGGAGAACACTTGCAGAAATCAAGATCCAAATTGGTTCAGCCTCTGAGGATAATAAAGACTTAGAAATATGTATAAATTTAAGTGGTTTTGAATAAGGACAGCATTTCAAAAAGCAGTCGAATTGTTACTTTGAAATAAGCCATTATTTTCTGCTTTTTAAAATTCCAGTCTTTAATAGGGGATGAGATCCAGACCGCCAAGAACCAAGGAGAGTTTTTGATGCAAATGAAAAGCAGCATTTAAGAAGTACAAGTGCCCCATAATAGAGCCCACACCAAACTGCCAGCTCCCAGACCTGCCTGGAACACCCAGGGGTCCATCCAGCCCAGGAGATGGGAGCAGGAGGGTTCAGATGCCTTGTCCGCTCAAGTGCTGACCTTGTAATTCACCTTGTTTCTCCTGGTGAGACCTTGGGGCTCATCCCACAGCCCCATATTGAAACAGCTCCAGCCAAAGAGCGTGAAAGGTCCAACCTGGAGTCAGAGCCAGGCACACAACATGGGCAGATGTTGCAATGGCAGGGAAGGGATGGAGGAGAGCTCCTGGACTGCTTTTGCTGACCCTATCCCCACCCAATGTCCCAGGAAAATCTCTGTGTTTCGGTGGGATTTATGAAAGAAAACCTTTCTTTCCCCGGGTGCCACACTTGGAGAAAAAACATCTGGCAAGGAAGAATTGCTGGCATGAGCATGAGTGATCCACACACCCTTCAACAAGTTTAGGACCTTCAGACTCAAGACTCTGCAAACCTTTTGTTGGTTGGTGAGAGGGGAAAGAACCCGTTCTGAGCTGTGGTGTGGGTGGAGAAGGCAGCAGCAGGACAGCAGGTTCCCTCTTCCTTCCCTTCGCAGTGAGAAGTGGAGCAGCGTGGTGCCTCCTTCACTCCCAGCCAGGCTAGAAGGTCTTCTCTGGCTTCTCCTGAGCTGAGAGCGCAGATCCTGCTCCATCGTGAGCATGGAGGAACCGGAGCGGGGTGGGATGAGGAGGGTGATGAAGGCACATCCAGCAGAGGATGAGGCTGCCCCACAGCACATGGGCAGGAGGAAGGTGGGGAGCAGGGAGGAGACCCACAGCACAATGGGAGAGCATCAGCAGAGCGGAAACAGGAGCTGGCCCTTGACAAAAGGCCCAATTAGCCGTCCTCCCGCAAACAAACAGCCCCTCAGCCCAACTTCTTCAAACATTACCTAGGAAATAAAAGGGCCGCAGAATTGGAGGGATCAACCTAAGTCATGTACACCTATTTAACAAGAAAACTCATTGATAAGCAAACCACCTGATGCTTGCACAGCAGAAAACACCTGATTCTGCCTGTGGGTTGATAAGCCAATATCTTTAATCTTTTTTTTTTTCTCTCTCTTGATGACTGAAGCACACACTCTGTGCGGCCCTGTGCTCCAGCCACATTGGTAATAGTAACAAAGCTTTGATGTCCCCCTCATTCAACAGAATGTTGTTTAGTTCAAAGCGAAGAACAGAGGCAATTCTTTGCTTTTAAATTATTAGCTCCCTAAGTCTTCTGTAATGATATAGTTTGACTGAAGTGTGCAGTTTATTAACTACATAAAGACGATATTATTAGAGCGGAGAAAGACAGCCGAAAGTTTTGCCTTTCAGCTCAGCAGCAGGGGTTTTTGATACTTTGATCTCAATCAATGCTAAATGTCTTTGTGAGATAGAGGGAGCAGCAGAAATTACCTTTGGCACCATGACTACATCAATTATTTAGTTCTTTTCCTTATAAATTAAAGTGTTCTTCAACTTTTACCCCAATTTTTTCCTCTTCTTCTTTTTTTATTTTTCTCCCCCTTCAGTTGATTGGGGGAAAAGAAAAGCTGACTGGAAGAAGTCTGGCTGTGAACATTAATAAAAATCTCACTGACCTTTCCCAGTGCTGGTCTGGGGTCTTCTCTGGGGTGAGGAGATGGATTCCTGTGAACAACAACAGCAAAAGTGTAGCTTGGGGTAATGTGCTGTTTAACCAAATGACTGCGTAGGTTGTTATTGCAAATTCGTCTATGACTAGCCTATTTTTGACCCAATACTGCTAGTGTGAATGCGGCTGGAAAAATGGGACACCTGATGGAAACAAAAGGATTGCTCTGAGCAGGATTTGAAGTGTTGGTGCTTAATAAAGTTCTTTCCATTGCTTCTAGCACAATGTGCAGAGGGAAAGTTTAGGAGCAAGAAGAAGGCCCCATTTTGAGTAAGAAGGAGAAGAAATGCAGGTCTCCTCAGGCTGACAGCAGAGTTGCAAAGAGCCAGAGCTCTGTGCCTGGGGCTGCAGCAGGTGCCTATGTGCTACGTATGGGATGCACTCGCTGTTGTGAAAGCCACCGGTGCCAGGTAATACCACCTGTATACAAATTGTCCCCACATCCCACCCATACAGAAGTTGTGTCCAGTCTTGAATGAGTCTCCTACAGCCAGTGGAGGGAATGAGCCATTTCCAGAGTTGATTCATCCCACCCTAAGCGGGGTGACTGATTCCTTCCCCGGGGACAGACGGAACCCAGCACAATGGGACTGGAGGTGAGTGGGGACAAGGCAGTGCAGCACTTCTGGATAATAACACATGGTGAGATATTTCAGAGGAATTTCTGCTCTTTTAATACTCCAGGGAAGAGACAAGGCTGGTGGCCTGAGAGCAGAGCCAAGGGAGGAGGGCTGGGAGCAGAAATTGGTGGCTGGCGTCCAGTGCTGAGGTGTTCCCGAGTGTGTTAGAAACCACTGGAACCAGAACCTGGACCGGGAACACGAGTGGCAGGACCACAGAGCTGCTGATGGGCAGGATTCACACCAAGGCTGAGCCCAACGCAGCTCGGTGATTTACAATATTGTCCTTTGGCCAGAGAAATTATTTGTGAGCGAGAAATAAGAGAGGTCTTTGCAGAAATGTTGAAGCATGAACTATGGGAACTTCGGTATATTTATATGTAGAACATGTTAGAGAACAACATAATTCTGTTTTCATGGTGATCAAAGTTTTGCAAGAAGGACGACTTGAGACAGTGTGCTAAGCTGCTATGGCAACATGAATTTTAAAAAGTAAACTGACTTGCGAGAGCTTATCTTTCGCTCTTTAGTGCGGTGCAGAACAGATCTGGGAACCTCTGCCCTAAAAGGGATCCTGTGAGGTGCTCACCTCTGCTTCTGGGCCAGGCGTATTGCAAAATGCATAAAACATATCCCTGGCGGCAAGGGGAAAATTACCCCGGTGACTGGGCTTCTTCCTGCATCCCTGAGGCTCCTGCACCCCAAAAAGCCAAGTCACGGTGACTCTCGCATAACATAATTGTCATAACTCAGATATTCAGATTTTGGGGTGAACGTACCGTGAACCACTTCAGTTCGACTGACATTCTATTCTGGGACCTGAGGAGGCCGTAATGCGATGCAGCCCTGCACAGAGGTGAATTCCACCCACGGAGCACCGTTTCCCAGAGCATCATGACGTGGGCTCGGTTTACATCTCGCTTTTCAAGCCACCCTCGCAAAATGTAAAGGCGGCGGTGTCAGGGACGCTCCTGACGGCTCCTTTCACAGGGGGATGCTGTGAAGAGCTGTCATGCTCTGAGTCAGCTGTTCCGCCACGGCTGGCA
The DNA here is from genome assembly GCF_037038585.1 of Patagioenas fasciata. Taxonomy (NCBI): domain Eukaryota; kingdom Metazoa; phylum Chordata; class Aves; order Columbiformes; family Columbidae; genus Patagioenas; species Patagioenas fasciata. Next base: position 2,593,949 of record NC_092537.1, on the reverse strand, counting down.
TGTCAGGCAGGAAGAGTTTGCTCGCAGAGCTATCCCAACCCCGCCGCCTGCCAAAACCACACGGGGGATCTCATGGGAACAAGCCCTCTCCTGAGCCAGCTGGTCCTTCCTGCTCCTCAGGCCTGATCCTGCTGGATGCTGAGCATTCTTTGTTCCATTTTTAAATTAACGAGACTCTAGCAATGCTCGGGCCACGACTTCAGAGGGGAAAAAAAGAAAAAAACAAGAAAAAAACCAAGCCCTCAGTGTTTTTGGCACTTGGGCTGTGTGTCCCAGCTGGAGAGGAGAGAGTGAAATGTCAGACTTGAAGGGAGATTTGAGAGACGCCGCTAGCCTAGAAAACAGATCTCTGAGTTGGACATTTTTCCCCACATACACTTCTCCACCCACCCCGGGGAGCAGCCCCAGCGCAGTGTGTACCCAGCCCCACGGCACGACCGAACAGCAGGGTCACCCCAAAGCCGGCAGCCCCACACCGCGGGATCCCCGTCCTGTCCATCGCCCCAGCAAGGCACTGAGGTTCACCAGCATGGGACTCGCTCCCATCCTGTCCCAACAGTGTCCCCTTGAGGTTGCTGGCTGAGGCAGCCTGGGAAGAGCCCTCACACAGGCTTGGGGGAACCCCAGAAGCTGCTCTTGCTTTTCATGCTGGCCCAGGGCTGCAGAGCGAACAAGCAAACAAATCCCAGCAGCCATGGGGCAGCGTGAGCCTGAGCAAAGTGTGGCGGAGGAGCCCACCCTGACATGGGACCTCCATGGATGGAGCGGAGTACATTGTAGAACCACACAGCTAATTAAGCATCTTCCTTCCAAGTTTGTTCAAACAATATCCAAAGTCTGACCACTGCAGCCCCCGCTGCAGCTCGTCAGCTCAGACCTGGAGCGTGGGGAGCTCTTCCAGCAGGGATGAGCCAAAGTAGGGCCATGGCCACCCCGTGGGTTCGTGCCAGCCCCCGCAGCCACGGGAGGCAGGACCGTGGAGCTGCGCGAGGGCACGGGGCTTCCTCACTGCTGCTCGAGTCTCCTTTCTTCTGTCAGCCAAGCAGCAGGGATTTTTCTGAGAAACTGCCCACAGGGAGCGATCACTTTTTCCAGTCATTAACCTTACACATCCCTCACATTATCAGAATACCTTGGATGTCTAAGTTGCTGCAGTGAGCTAATTCTTCCAGGTGACTCCAGGCAGCGTTAAATGGGCTCCTGCACAGCGAGGGGATTTGAACTCGAGAGCTGAAAGCGCTCCCGACTCCAGCACGTCAGGCCTCCGGCTGGGGCCAGACCGTCAGATGTCACCGTGTGAGCGCAGCGTGGTGGCAGGAGGGATCCGGGGCCTCCGGAGCAGCAGCTTGCAACCCACAGTCAGCAGGAGCATGGGGGGTCCAGGGGCAAAGGGAGGAAGGAAGGAAAGAAAGGCACGGGGGCCTGTCCCCACCAGGGGAAAAAATTGTCAGAGTCCTCAAGTTGAAAGATACTGGGGAAAAAATGATCCCTGAGGGATAAATTTGTGGATGCCCAGTGCTGACCTCTGGGACACATATGTATCTGTCTGGATGTAGTTGCACCAGGGCATCCAAGCCCTGAGTGAGCAGCCAGTTTTGGATCCTAAAGTCCTCCCTCTGGTTTGGAAGATGAACATGAGGCCAAAGAACCACTGGATTCCTTGGCAAAGATGGAGAGAGCTTCACAGTCCACCCCCAAGGAGTAGAACAGGTCACCAGGGAGCCTGAGCTTTCCATCACTGTGTGTGCCCCACGCAGCCACCGCCAGGTCTGTACTCAGCAGCCACAACTCTGTGTCTGGAGATGAAGCACTGATTGCTCCAGGCCACCGGAAACAAATCCAGGGATATTTCTACAAATACTTACCTCTGCGTCTCTTTGCAGTGAAGTGCCACCCCTCACCAAGGCCAGCACAGTGAGACCCACCTCTTTGATAAGAGTTTCTTGATGTGTTCCTTGTGGCCAGCAAACTGCACACCGCTAAAAAGAGGTTCTCACGGGAGCTCAGTATTATATAGCACCAGTTACGTTACTCTTGCTAAGCACATAATAAATAAGAGTAGTGCCCAAGTTCATCATGGAGAACGCATGCATTCATCAGCTTGTGAAACTGGGTTAAGATGTGCACCTTCCTAAGCAAACCGAGGCGATGAGGAAGGTGAGGAAGGCAGCTTGGGCAGCGGGTGCCGAGCAGCCCCCCGGCTCTGTGCACATCGACAGCGCTAAGGAGGAAACCACAGACAACCAGATTCCACGTTACAGCGTTTACTGTGTGCACGGAGTGTGACCCGCGTCCCAGCCCCAGACACACGGCTGATCCGCAGCCGCTGCTGGACTCTGGAGTAGAAGGCAAAGAGGTGACAAGAGGAACCCCAAACCAGAGAGAATTGTAGAACAGCACTTATAACATGTACATTATATTGAATATAATATCATTAATTCTTACACACCGCAATGTCTTCCTCTCGTGTTTCCTGGATTATACATTACCAGTGTCTCATCAGGAGTGGCTGAGTAACAATATTAACAAAAAAAATCACAGAAGACACCGTATTTGTCTCTCAGGAGTAATAGGTGGCCACTGCTGGTGAGTGCCAGGGCAGAACCAGATCCTCCCAGCAAAGCAACACCAGAAAGAGCAAACGCTCATCTGTACAAGAGAAGCATCATGGGCAGTGCGGGGCAGCAACCTCCCGCTCAACATTTGCTTTGCATCGTTCTGCTCCCCTGGGAAAGAGGCTTTGGAAACAGAAACAGCCTCTTGATTTTTCCAAACTGCCCTGTGATTACAAGCGTTGTCCCAGACCCCGGGGGAAATAGGGACCGCTGAGCATGTGTGAGGAGAGACCTGAAATCTCACAGTAGCGGCCAGCGCGAGGAACCACGGCAGCCACGCAGACAAAGCTCCATTTACAATTAGAAACGCAAAACACCGACAGTCACGGGCCACATGGCCAAACTACGGAACAACGACCCACATCACACACATCTAGGAAACCCCTCCACGCTTGAACAGACAAACCATCTTCAAACACTGACACAAGGTGCTGAAAGCAACGTTCTAACACTCTTGATAACAGCACCAAGACTGTGACAATGCCTCAGTCTAAGTTTGCAGAGGCTCAAAACACTAACGTGGATTTTAGATCTTCCCAGGTGTTGCCAGGGTGCAGTTCAAGCCATGGTTTCAGAACCCACCCTGGCACTGGGAGGCCACAAAAGGGAAACTGGAGCTACTGGAGCAGTGCTCTGGAGCCCTTGCTTTCCTGCAGCACTGCTGGCTCTCTGGGATCTTCTCTGGTTTGGATGGAGGAATGATGCTGTGCCATACAGCTTCTCATGAGGGGTTGGCTTTATTTTCCCTCGCAATCAGCTGTCTTTTAATGAGCTTGCTTTAAAATTAAATAATTGTCATTAATAATAAGAGGTGGACCCAAGCTGGGGACACAAATGTGCCCCAATCTTGGCATTGAAGTCTGAGTCCTACTCGGAGAAATGCCTGCAAGCTTGGCTCCAGCTGCGCTGTGTACAGTGTGCTGACACCTCATGGCCAAGCAAGTAATTCAGATAAGACACCATTTCCCAGGATACATATACACACATAAATTCTCCATCTGCTATAAGGCAAGAAATGAGGTTCATTTATCAAGAAGTTTGTCACAAATAGATCTGAATATACCAAAGATAGGAAGGTAAACCAGTCCAGAAATACTTGGGATTTTTGAATTACAAACAGATGGGTACACCAGGGTCTGGTATTCATAGCTGTGGCAATCTGAGCCTCCTTGATGCTGAGGGACGGCTCTAACGCACTTCTGCGACAGCATGGCCCACGAACCACACCATGCAGTGTCAGGCCTGGAAAGAGGGTCCATGTCTGGGCTGCTCGTTACCCGGCTCTTCCCCCTTCAGCCGGGCTCTTCCCCCTTCCGCCGGGCTCTCCCAAGGGCAGATCACCTCCTTCACAGAGTCCTCTCCCTCCTCAGGGCGCGCGGGGTAGATTCGGCTCTCCGAAGGAGCATCCGTTTTTATTTGGAAGAAGCTGGTCGTGAAATAAAAACTCATCATGCACAGGGCACTTTCTGACGCGCTTTCCGAGACGGCGAGCACGCACAGCACGGAGTCTGGCTTTGAGTTTTCCACTGTTCAAACCCCAAATCCCAAACCAAAACTCCTGGGCATGAGCCCGCAGAGATGGCAAATGCCCTTTGAAGCAAAACCGCCGTGTGAGGCGGCTCTGGCAGAGGTGGAGGGCAGTGCCAGGTGGAGAAGGAGCCCTCAGGTTTGTGCTTTTGAATTTATAACGTGGACTCATCCACCTGGTCAGCACAGGTGGATTAAAAGAGGTTGAGGACACGTTACTCTTAGCGAGGGACACGGCCAGGATTTGGTTTCCACAGTGACACATTCTCCAGGCAAAAAAAAACCCCAATCTTACACATCCTGCTGCAGGATAACAAATGATCACGACTCTCCCTCAAGATTTCTCCTCCCTCGTCACTTCTGGGTCTTCTCTGACTTTCAAATCATTAAAGCAAACCTGAACTGATGCTCAAGAACAAACACAAATATACAAGTGGTTTTCCAAATTCAGGGATCAAAAGTAAAACCTGGGCTTTACACCACAAACAGGAGGTGTGAGGGCAGCAGAGGAACCACCGGCACGGCCTCTTGCCCGTTTCTCATCAGAAAACACATCCAAGACAGAAAACAACTGCAAGGAGCTGAGGGGAAGAGACGCTTTTGGAGGCCAGGATGTGATTTGGGTCAGAGAGCACAAACACAAGGAATGATTTTTAGATACAGTTATAGGAAAGGCAACCATCAGCCTCACAGGGAGGATTCTGAAGGGTCCCTACCTGAGTACTTGAACATCTCCCCATCTCTGCCGGTTCAAAGACCTCAAGCTCATCTCCAAAGCCACCAAAATAACTGAATTGGACAAACTACAACTTTCGCTAACATACTTGCAGCCCGTGAAGCCGGTTGGCATCACAAATGTGTCTTCACATTGATCCGGTGCAAGGGGGTCGCCATTTCCTCCAGCTTCGGGAGGCTCAGGGACACGGGGCAGGAGGTGACACGGCTGCAGAGGGACAGGCAGCACAGGTGCCTGGTGTCCCCAGGACAGTCCCCCAGGGCTGGCAAGGAGGTGCAGCACTTCCCTCTCCTTGCCCAACGCCAGGGAGGAGCAGAGCCAGTGTGGCGGCTGGCAGCCGCCATCACACACAGCCCCACCACAGACAGACATGGTGGGGGAGATGGCGACAGCTGAGTGGAATATAAGGCACAAGGCCTACTTTAACAGGCTCAGCTGATACTATTTCAACTTCGGGCTAATTACAAACTGAAATGGTCCTGGAGGGTGTCCGGGTGTGTGTGTGGCACGTACCTGCTCACCGCCTTGGCGTCCGGCGTCCGCCACTCCCGCTCGCCCAGCGGCTGCACCTTCCCATGGGGCACGGCCGGGCACTTGGGCGAGAGCGTGGCCAGCACGGGCGAGGCCCAGCAGCCCCTCCTGAGGAAGCGGCCGAGGAACAGCCCGGCCGTGCGGGGCCTCCTGCTGCCCGAGGGGCAGGGGCTGGGGCTGGGGCCGCCCGCCTCGCTGCTGCCCAGGGCCAGGCTGATGGGCGAGGGGCAGGCGGTGCCGCGGGGCAGGGCCGGGGGTCCGGGGGGCGGCGATGGCGGGACACGGGTGCCGGTGTAGACAGCCTGGTGAGGGGCCGGGGAGGCGAGGTGGGACAGCTGCAGGAGGAGAAGGAGAGAGGCTCGTCAGGGCCGATGGCGGCTGGTCTGCCCAGGCTTCACCAGGAGGAGAAACTTCTACTCTGGAAGAGAAGGACCGGGTGCCACTGGCAGACAGGGCTCAGCAGGGAGGCAGGCGACAGCCTCCCCAGCCAAGCCCAGGCTGGTGCTCCCCAGTCCTGCAGCTCTGGCCGCCTCCCTGCCCTCCCACAGCAGAGATTTGCCCATGGGAAGTAATGGGGTCATTGCTACCGGCCTCGGTGGTTCTGACAGATCCGGCCCCACAGCGCTGGGATGCTGCAGGAGACACCCTTGTCTCATTCCTTACAACCATCAGCTCCAGTTCGCTACCCTGAGAACGTGATCTTGGCTATAAACTACACAGCCATGTCACACCCAAAGCACCAATGTGCCGGCTGCTGGGGTGGCCAAGAAGCAGAACACTGAGCTCCAGACCCCGATGATACAAGAAGCCACGTCTTGTGCTGAAGCCCCTGGTGTCCCTGGCTGGTGCTGTGAAGTCTTCAGCTCAGCTAATTCAGCCCTAAGGACAAGCCCAAGTAGAGATTCAGCAGCAGAGGACACGCTGTGTGCCAAGGTCCCCCTCCCGTTTCCCAAGGCCTCACTCCCAGAAGAAATTAAATGTAGCTCAAGTGTCCAGAGAGAAGTGCTGAGAGCAGAGACACATACAGAAAGTGCATGCATGGCAGAGAGATGACACAGTGAAGGATGAACACTCTGAGACGACACAGTGAAGGCTTAATTCAGCTTTTTTTCATTTTCTACATTTCTTTTTATTAGACAGATGAATGCATGGGAGCAATGGTGAAGAAACAAAACAACATATTGCTCTGATTTCCAACGGAAACAAACAACTTCTTGTCTGGCACAAAGTGAAGTTCAGTTTGTACCGTGGTCACACTTTGTACCAGGCGACCTTCCTCTTTGGGGACTGAACAGCAAGGGACCGAGGGGCAGAGCACTGGGTCACACCAGCTCCTTCAGCCCATTTGCACACAAAATCTGGCTCTGCTTGTGCTGAACTGGTGTTTCACAAGCACAGTGACTCCAGAGTATTAACCCACGTCAGAGGGACAGCGATGCAAAGCTGAGATGATGAAAAATCAGAGAAAGGAATGGATAGAGAGCACATAAAAAGCAAAGCTGTAGACAAAATAGAAGTGGAATCAGAGGGATTGACTGGAACACACAGATTTGTTATTTATTATTTATACCCTGACTTGATGTTCCACATGCTACTACACACTGGCAATCCCAGCGTGCTCAGTGCTCCATGTTATACAGACTCTGAAGAGGCTGTAGAGCTCATCACATCCAGGTAGCTTTGGGCCAACCCTGCCAAGTTCTTGAGTACCTTTCAGTGCTCTCATGTCCAGGTCGGCTGACGGTGCTCAGTACCCGATGTAAAAAAGCCTTGTAGTTTTAAGCAGAATTTAAAAAAAAAAACCACAGTCTGAGCCTGCTCACCCTTACGGCATTGCAAAGTTTGGCGTTGCTTCCACCGGGAATAAGAGCAGAGGCTTAGCAAGCAGACCTGGACGTCAGAGCAAAAGACTCGCACAACTTGGTTTCAGTTCCTCTAAGTTTTATCACCGTTAGGTTAAGGGTGGTCAGGAGCATCTCCCTGGCTCTGCAGCGATACCAGATCCCGCCGTGTAGCCCAGATTCTGCCTCTGATAACACACAAGGAGGGCAAGAATTGCTGTTCAGGACACAGCTACTGCCTGATTATTTCCTTTGCGAGGGGCTGGTCCACGTGCACCCCAATACCTGAGGGCTCCCACTTCCACCCAGCAGTCTCCATCTCCCATTTCCTGTGAAATCATCATATCAGTAGTAAAAACAGACAAACAATACGAAATGGAGTGAAGCTTCTTGGACCTCAGTGCTTCCCAGCCAGTCCTTTCGCTTCCCCTAAATTTTAACAACAAGGAAGCTTTTCTGCCCCCACGATTCCCTTTACTGGGCTTTGCAGGAATCTTCCCACTTCTGGTAATCACTGGCCTGGTCCAGACACACTGGGGTTTCCCAGCAAAGCCTGGAATCTCCCTGAGCTCTTGAGCACTAACGTAGTATTTTAGGTCACCTCATTCTAAAGAGCAAGAGAGACTGAGCAAATGAAGAAAAAACAACCCACTACTTAAAGCTGAAATCAGCTCTGCGCTGGCTCTTCCTTGTCTCTGGGCTACAAGCCAGTGACAACTGGAACTACCACCTCCGGTTTTTTTAATAACGGAAAACAGAGCAGAAAAAAGACAAGAGAAGAGGTAGGAAGGATTTGATAAAGGAAACACAAGCGTCTCTCAAGCCCTCCTGCAGGCTCTTGCGAGGGACGGCTCTCTGCACCCGCACACCCCAGAGCTCTCCCGATCACCCCCAATGTGCCGGGGGAACTGGGACCTCCACTAAAATTCAAAGGGTCAACTATACCTTTAGAAACGCTCATCCTACCGGTCTCACAAGACGTCTACCCTGCTCTTCTGCCTGCGGCTCCGTTGCACTGGCTCAGAGGATACTTGCACTGGCTCAGGATACTTGAAGCGAGGGGTGTGCTCCTCTCCGGGGGTACCCTTGGGAGGGTGCATATCCCCGGGAGGATGGGCACCAGCACAGATACACTTTGACACGGGCCACCTCACCCTGCTCCCTGCGGGGTCACCCACCTCTGCTCCCCGTATGGACAATCTGAACCCAAAGGAGTGGGATGGCAGAGCTTTACCCTGCTCTGTGCAGCCCCAGCTCGTGGAGGAGCAGGAGGAGGGGAGAGGCAGCCAGGCCGTCCCAGCCTCCAGGGGGGGCTCAGGGCAGCCAGAAGGCATCTCCCCTCCCAAATGTGTGGGAAGGGAGCCAGGGTGCTGCACCCCTAGTACAGCACAGCCAGCAGCCTGGCTCCGGCAGCTCCCATGCCCGGCAAGTGACATCTGCTGCTGCAGCAGCCATGGCAACGTGCGGGAAGCAGGCAGCTGGTAGAGCCGGTCTGGGAAACCTAAAGCAGCACTGACACCTTCAGGAAGAGGAGACGAAGCTCAAGCCCAGCCTCGGCTTGTCTTTTCCCTGCGGGGCTCAGAGCCTACTTGGGAGGTTCCTTCTGGAGCTGGCTCCTGCGATCCAGCTTGCTCATGACCTGCGTGATGTCCACGGTCGTGGCGGCTTCTTTGGCTTTGGCCTCTTCCTCCTGCTGCCTCAGGATGACAGGGCTGGGGCTGGAGCGGAGGTGACGGCGTCCGAACGGGAAATTGGAGCTGGGCAGAGAGCAAGAGAAAGGAGCAGGGCGTTACTGAAAAGCAGAAGAGTGCCAAAAGCTCACCCCTGGTAAGAAAACTTGCCAAGAGAGCAAGCTCAGCTAGAGACATGGACGTGGAGAGATGCCGCTACCTGCTTCAGTGAAGCCATTACCAGCATCAGTAGAGAGAAGAGTTAAACCACCTCTGGATGATGTATTAGCTCTCTGGCTTATCCAGGACGCTGAGTGTTGTGTGTCCAGAACAGGCACTGGCAAACATGATGGCAGACACCAGGCACAACCAGCGACCTTGTGATGTGCGGCTCAGGGAAAAACTACCCAAACCCCTGGCACGTCAGCAGGAGGGTTCTTTCCCCTGGCTTGAAATGGGCTCTAGATAAAACAAGGGTGTGAAAGTCCGTGATTCCCCTTTCTTGCTTGCTAGGTTGACGAGTGGAAGGGGAACAGAAAAAGCAGCACACACCCAGCCTGGCCCTGACACCGTCCACTCAGCTTAAAAAGCAACTGCAGTTCAAATGCCTATATTTGCTATGCAACCTTCACCTCAGTCTAGAAAAAGTCATTTCAAGTCTGCCCCTTCTAAGGCCATCTACCTTGTGCCAGCGTCACTGACAGGTAAAATGCTGTTTGCTCCTATGTCTGTCACCTGCATGTCACAGCGGGCAAGTGGCTTTAGCTGAGCAGAACCCACAGAGGACCCTGCGGGGGTTCCGTGTCTCCTCTGGCAGGCAGCATTTCATGGGCAGGAGTTTTCCCTCTCTCCTTCCAGGGAAGGAGCCCTGATTAATTCAGCAAACACAGCCTTTCTAAACAGACCAGACAGCTGAGCAATCAAGTTGATTCTGACTTCACACAAGCCCCTTCCAAAGGGCTGACAAATAAACAGCAATATCAGCGTCAAAGCAAGGCATCTTCTCAGGGAAAAATTGTACTTAATTATGTGAACATCTAAATCATAGTAATTTTGCTGCAACTCAAGGCTTTTTCTACCCTTGCTACAAGGAAAACAAACCCCACAATTACATCTAGTTTCACTTGCCTTTTTTTGACAGTCTCTTGTGGCACAACAGCCTTGGCCAGCATTTCCTTGTATATTGGAGACTTCAAATAGCGGCCATAGGAGTCCTACTAGGAAGAAAAAAGAGAAACTGGTAGTTATGGGCTGCAAACACCCTTATTAAAATCACCACCAAATGCAGCTGCTCAGGAGCCAGGGAGGCTGGGAACTGGATAATCTCCCCCAGCAGCCCAAGGGACTTTACATCTTTTGGGCAAACGTAGCTATTTAAACCAATAGCCTTTCATCTCGCCGTAAAATTTCCAGGCTTTTGTATCTCACAGTAAAGCTTCTCAGGTAAGATCCAGACCCAAAGGTCTGAACTGAGCTTAGCTCAGGCCAGTGGTGTCTCACAGTTATTGCAGGGCGAAGTGCCCATGTTTCAGGAGCCAAACTTTTCAGCAACTGGTAAAAAAACCCAGTATAGTTCTAGTCCTTTGAGTGTCGATGTGCATTAGCTGCTGCTCTGGCCCATAATGCTCCTTCCTGCTAAGTGTATTTTGTATCACTCATAAGGAGTTACGGGTTATTTGTGGTCACCATGATCACATGAAAGCCAGGACATACTGTACGCTGACATCAGCCCACAGTCTGCTGCATCAGTCAGACCTAAAAAAGGGGTGTCCACCAATATAACCGCAGGAAAATGTGTGAAAAAATCCAGTAAAACTTGTACCAAGAGCATAACCAGACGTGGCCTGTTTCAAAACTCAGACAGTTGTATCACAACTGATACTCCCTTTCCCATCCCCTGCTGAAATCCAGCTGGATGCAAACATCCCACCATAAGGATACCTGATGTGGCATCGAGTGGTACTAACGGAATAAACATCATAATAAATAAAGATTTGTTCAAGCTTTGAATGAGCTGGTGACCAAGCCTGTATCAGAAGGTAGGACTTGCAGCAGATGCCAGACCTCCACCAACGTGGGGACATGCAGCCTCAGAGGGAAGAGGCAGCAGCAAATTTGAACCAGTGCTTGCTTAAGTCAACAAATATGAGGGATTTTCAAACAAAAGCCACTTGAAAGAGACAGCTGACAACACACAAAGGCCTGGAAAGGCCCAGAGAACTGGAATCCCCCTAAGGCCTTGGAAAAAAAATAACAAACCTTTTTCATCAGCATGTAGATGTGGGTCTGAGCAGCATCTAAAACATAGCGGTGAGGGTGCTTGAGGCCTCTGACCGTGATGCCCATCGTTGTGCCATCGATGTTGATCCAGCGCCTCGCTCCCGGAGCCAGGAAGAGTCTGCAAGGACGAGGAATCAACAGCACCATTAACAACTGGAGAATTCCTGGAGGTTCCTCTGTCTATGCACAAAAGTCCCTTCAGCTCCCCACGACAATCTGCTGTCCTGATCTTGGGCAGTCAACCTCCTCTCCAACAGCAGCACATGCAGTCACTTCCCCTTGCACTATTAACACACAATACAAACCACATTTTAGCCCACTCTCCACTCTCCTCGTGGCAGCCCCATGATCTTTGCTATTCCACATCTCTGTTTAAGCTACATGCTAAGGCCTAAATATAATAGAATAGAAAGGAAAAGTAACCATGTAATCAAACAATACTTAGATTTTCATCTTCAAAAGCTCCTTTCCTATGTGGGGACATAGGACAGCCAAATTTGATGACAACTTATAACGAAAAGTCTCAGGAATAAATCATTCGAAGAATGAAAACCTGTGGAAGAATGTACAAAGAGTTTAAGAACGTAGAACTATCACACTCACTTGTAAATCTCTTCTGCTTTTTCTTTGATATTGGATTGGTCTCCGTACTTGAGATCCTCACAGGCTTCCCAGAAACTCAGATTCTCTCCTGTGTAACAAGGACTTGGTCAGCAGAGAGCAAGAGGAAAACACAATCCTGTTTATTAATTCCCAAACCGAATTTGTTTGACTCAATACTCATTAGCCTCAATTCAGACTGTCTAATTCTAACAGCCACCTTGAAAATCTCTTGTGGCTGCAGGAGGAAAACAGCTTTTCCTGCCCACTGACACCTGTCAGAGTGTGAATCCAGCAGTTCCAGCTTCCCCTGCAGCGATGCCCAAGCACAGGGAGTGCCCTGGGCTGTGCTTTGTGTCCTGTGCCACTAGATGGTATTGCACAGCCATCGCCTCCAGAGCCACTTCTGCTCCCTTTGTCACCGTCCCAGCTCCCAGCACCTTTGCAGGGATTGCCCCCTGCTCTGTCGCTGGGCAGGGACAAACAGACACAGACTCACCGCTGAACTCCTTCTTCAGGAAGAGCTGGAAGTTCTGCCGACCCTTCGGGTCCCGTATCAGCTCGCTGAAATTAAAGGCCCATCGCTCCACACGCATCCTGGTGGGGACTTCCACTCTGCACAGGTTGGAAACAAACAGCAGTGTGGGGTTCACGCGGCCCAGCTAACTGGTAGATGAGTTAAAACCAAAATGCCCTTTGCTGGAACGCCAAGAGACTTCTCAGCACTCTCTGTTTTCCAGAATGCTGTAATGAGCTCCTGAAGTCAGTCTGCTAAGGAAGCCGTAATTAAACCACTTAGTACCCAGCGGGATGAGGATTTATCCTGGATTTATGCTGCTCTCACAATGACAGGCCAGTTTTGCCAGATGTTTGACTCGGTCCCGTGCTGGAGGAGGCACTGGTTGCTGCCCAAATCTTTGCCCCCCCCGTGAAGGCGCTCTGGGAAGGCGTCCTTTGGGCTGTCTGATGGGATATTATCCCTCTAACAGGATTGCTGGTCTCAAATGAGAACCAGTAATACATTCTATGCTTCAGGCCCAGAGATGCCGCTGTATAATTAGCAAATACTGAGCGGAACACCAAGGGAGACCTCAGAGAAGGGATGGAGCACCAGTATGTGCCTCCAACCCAAACTCTCTCCTAAGAAAGCAGCATGAGGTGTGTGCAAAGACCGAGGGCCATTTCTCGAACACTGAATTGCTGCACCATTGGCAGCACCTGATTGAGCAAGGTTAACACTAAACCAAGTGCTATACCTGAGCATAACTGGTCACATTCCATTCCTGAGCTAGTAAAAGTGGACTTTACTCATTCGGGGGAAGATCAGACCCACTCAGCAGGGGCTGAGCGCATACTCTCATCATCAGTTTAGGAATTTCTGTAACTTTTAGGAAGGCTTCACATGAAGAAGATAATGCTGGAAGTTCAGCAGGGAGTATTCCCAGGAGACAGTTTCTTCAGCACGACCAAGCTCTTTCGGAAAGAGAACTCTTCCCCGCTCATGATCAGAGCCCAGACATCATGACTAAATCAATGGTTCCCTTTTCTGATTTCTATCAGCCCAAAGGTCAGTGTAATACATATACAAATACATACAGTTTTGCATTGAGATCCCAGAACTCAGGGTCATCTGTTATCCAGGGGTTGCTGGGGAGACATCCAGACAGGATGGGATCATTGGAGAGGAACTGCTCAGAGTACTTCACAAGCCTGCGAGTAAATCCAACAAAACCAGAGTATTAGCTCACAAGCAGAATTGCAGCCAGCCCTGTTACAACCAAATAAATGGTTGCGCTGGTTTGTGCCACACGTTACAGAGGGGAAAGTCCCAGAGAAGAGCAAAGCGAGCGCTGTATTTGCTCCAGGGGGTTCTCCACGCACAGGGAGCTCCGGAGAACAGAGGGAACACCGGGGGCACATCCCGGCTTCTCCTTCCCCCACTCAACCACCGCATGGCTCGTTCCTCCGCAAATGAGGCCGAGGGCTCAGCACCAAGCAAAAATGTCTCTGTCCTAGCAGGAACCAGACAAACACTTCTCCTAACTTCTAAGCTGGCCAGACTTATAATTATAACCGATTTCACTAATGCCCTGGAATTTTAGCTTTCTCCTCTCTTTTTCGCTCTTAGAAAAAAAGAAAATCATCTGGTTTCTGTGTTTAAAATTCCCTCCCAGGCCAAACCGTGCTCGGAGCTGGGAGCGCACTGTCCAAGGGCCCGCTGCTGACAGGCACCCTGGCACGGATCCTGCAGTCATCCAGCGCTGCTGCACAAACGCACCACAGGTTTGGCACAGAGGCGGTCGATCCCATCTTCTCACTGGAAATGCCAAGGCATTCAGCACCTGCATAATTCACACCAATCCATATCTTCTAATCAAGCTACAAATCTAAACCTGTCAACTCAGGTAACATTTCTCTGTCCTTTAAATGATTAGTGCTTCGCAGCTCCTCCTAAATCAATGCAATGCTCTGATGCATGCACGCCATCTAGTTGCTGCTCACATCCTCATCAATAATAATTTGATTTGGACCCAATCCTGCAGCTGAGATGGAGATCCAAATTTCCTGATGACTTTTTGATCTCGGTGATAGACATTATCCATCAAATGACTAGGACTACTGCATGAAGAGCTCCACTGACAAACACGCCCCACAAAATTCCTGGGAGGTGTCCCCCGCTCCATGTCATCATTTGGAAAACTGAGGCAAGAGAGTTTTAAGTGACCTGGGAGTCAGGGACAGATGAAACGAGCAGAACCGCTGGTGCCTTGCAAGCTGTGGTTCCCAGAAGACATCATCGCTTCCCCAGCTCTTCCTCACATCCCATCCATCCGGGACTGTTCTCCCAGGGAACAGGCCTGAGCACCTGGTTTATCTCGGATTCGATAGGGATCTCTGGGTGGCAATGACTATGTAAAGCAGTCGGGTGGTGTGGACTGCGCCTCTCGGCACCTGGCTAGCGCGTACAATTCCAGGAACGCCGGTGGCAAACACACTGCTGGCTAATGCTCGGACTGGGAGCTTTGCACTGAATCGGCTTCATCAAAAATCCAATCAGGAAGCACTCACTGAGAAGACAAATTGCTAATTAATTGCTTGGACATTCATGGAGACACTTGTGTTCCTTCATAATACAGAATAACCTGAGACTTCCCCAGCTCTGCTGCCTTCTGGTGAGCATCACCGCACAAGCAAGAGCTGGGGCTGAATCCATCTTGATTTCAGAGGGAATCTCGGCCCAGAGGCTGGCGCCGCTCTGCAAACATCCGCAGCAAAGCCCCGTGGGCTCCGAGGGAGACTCCTCATCACAACTGGGACGCTGATCCCTCCTCTGGCCCAGCCAGCAAAACAACACTGCGTGTGGCCACCGCATTGATCCTCCTGGCTGAGTCACCAGCTGCCGGAGCACACTGCTCCATCATCTCATTAGGAGATGAGCGCTAAAGACTAATTAATGTGTGGACAGAAGGAAAGCAGGACTTACCCTCCAAGAGAGACAGAAGATTTCACTCGGGACTTCATGATGGCCTGCTGATAATACATGATCTGAGAGGGATCAGACAAGCCCATGGTTAGGAGCACGGAGACGTGAAGACAAGGCCATGCCCACCCAAACTCAAACACGCCCTCTCCCAGGTAGCGAGGCCAACTGCTTCTTCCCTTATTATTGGATGTCCAAGGAAACAAAGAATCCCTAAACTGTCTTAGTAAAATGGGTTTTTTTTCACTGAGTTTATTGCAAATGCCAGAAGAGCATTTTGCAATGTGCAAGTAATTAAAAAGCACTCCCCATGCTATATAAAAATAGGATAATAGCTACCACCGTAGGCACCTACAAATGCTCTGGATGATTTAGCACATAATTATCATTGATCCTTGGCTGTCTCTACCCTGGCGCCACTGGATGTATCTCCTATGGTTTCCTCACCACTAATTTGGATCTATTGGATTTTCGCCTGGTGTCTGCCCTTGCTTGAGCCTTCCCGGCACTGGGAGAGCTGCTGGCTGCCAGCAAAGGGACGTGCAGAGGCAGGAGATGTCCTGACAGCACATCCACCAAAAGCTCCGTGGGGCAGAGACTGCGCCAGCCAAACCTGGGCATTTTCAAAACTGCTCATCCCCTGCAAAGGGGATTTGAGCCCCCGTGCAACACTGAGTTACACAACAGAATCATTTCAACACATCCAGGATGAACCCCTAGAAGCGAGGGAAGGACCACTTACCTCTCTCCTGTAAACGTCCATAGTTTTTTTCTGTAAAAATAAAGAAACAAAACCCATTAAATTGGGGTGGGTGCTTTCACTCGCCTTTTTCGAGACATGAAAGCATCGTTGCAGGGCTGCCGTTGTGCAGCGCTCTCCAATTAATTCTCCTTACAATTAAAATCAAACACAGCAGCTCAGCTAATCAGGGTGTCATCAAAGCTAAGAGCATCCACACACCGTAAATCGTTCCATTAGCTGTATTTACTGTTTAGCGTTGCTTCTTCCATCACAGGCTGCCTGTATGCCTTCAATTAAGGGGTTATTCTAATGGTGCTAAAATAGATTCGTTTACGAGACACAGATTAGATCATTCAATATTAGCTAAAGCAGACAGGAACCAACACATCGCAAAATAAAAACACCACAATTAAAAGCCTCAGAAGCAGTATCTGCTATGCAAAGGGTGCTTACGTTGTGATTTGAATAACTCAGACTATGTTACATGTCATCCACAAATGAGCAAGCAATTGAAGGCAAGCAATTAACTGCAGGGTGTTTATTCACGCAGCTTCCTTTGAAGCACAGTTACTTTGTGTGAAATAAACTTGAGGAGGGAGAAGGAAAGACAGGCTACAGCAGGGATGCTCCCAGCCAGCCTTTAAAAGCTTATGCAGTGCTTCAGTTCCTCATCTCCCATTTTAGCCAACACGATCTGCACCCCAGAATTACTCTGTCAAACCAACCCGTGGGTCTGCAGAGTGCCCTGGGGAAGGGCAGTTTGTGAGATGAAGCATTTTAGCCATCATCGCCAGTCCTGCTCAGGGGGAAAAAAGCATTCTCTCTATGGCAGAAAAATACACATATTTTACTGAAACTTGGCTGGTTTTGAGAGGGCACACTCACCATTTCAGCAGCGGGAACCAGATATGCAGCACATCAGCCAACCTGCCATGAAGCCAGCCCATTTGATCCTAACGCAAACCTAGTGTAGTGCTAACAGAAACCCTCACCGTGGCATTGCAAGGAAGCTTCTTCTGCTGGAAATACCACAACCAGCTCTGAATGACTCCAGCGTGCATCATCTCAGCAGGGACAAACAGGAACGCAAACAGCAGCTGCAGCAGCAGCGATGCTCTGCTGGCCACACACAAGGAACTGCGTGCGAGGGGAAGGGCTGACACACCAACGGGGAGAAAAAGCTCTTGGACCAGAGGATCATTGGTAGTGAGGCTGCACAGCCTCTCTCACTGATCCAAAAGCTCCTGGGTCATCTGTCTTATAAATGATGGAGGACACATGGAGCAAGGAACAGCTTCTACCCTTCTCTGCTCTTAACTGCACCCATGATGCCAGCCCAGCTTCCATGCGGACACTATTTCTTCCCCCCATTTCTACAGCATCATCATTTCAGATACACTGTAGAAATGAAAGGAAAAAAAAAACAACACCACCTGGTTAGGCAGAGAAATTCATTGCATTTACTGCCCTACAAGTGCCCTCTTTAAAGAGCTTTGTTTCTGTTTCAGGCCAGTTATTTCCTGCACAGTAGCAGCTCACGGTCTCCTCGGGGAACCCGAGATACAAACCAGGCCCCATCAGATTTACAAGTGCCAGCTCAACTGTTCCATTTGATGGAACTTCAGCGTGGGTAGTACATTTACTTTAAGAAAAGCACCACGTTAAAATCATTGGTTTTAAAAGGCCGTCCATTTTTTCCTCTGTGCACTGGGGGGGATGTCGGCATCATGGCTTGAAGGCAGCTCAGGTGGTGATGAAGTTGGGTTATCTTCTATAGGGGCCTTAGAGGCAGGCAGCGCACCACACACTCACGAGACAAACAGCTGTGGGGAAGAGAAAAAGAACACAGTAAATTAAATGTTACATAGAGCAGGAAAGGCATGAATTAAAATGCCATCACAACAGAAAAATTACATGTGGGTGAGTAAAAATCAAAGCTAACGCCATGTCTGCAAACAAGATTTTTTTCCTTTTTTTAAAGGATCCCCTCCTGCCACAGCCTGAGCTCTGAAATCCACAGCGACAGGGAAGGATCTCGGCTGTTTCACCCCAGAGCTGCACAGTGTTTCATCTCCCTTTCTCCCACAGCGCTCCCATCACATTTCCAGCCTGGCTGCTGGTCCAAGGGACCCCTAAGTCTCCCTGTGCCTTGTTGAGCACTGCCAGGTGTCCCCACCACCCTCCCCATCCCCGTCAGCAGCAATCCCAAAGTGCCCTGTACCACCCACCCACCCTCATTTGGAAGGAAATAATATTTGGAACAAAACAGTCATTTCTTATAATGAGATTAATCTTGCAATGCCCTTAACGAGTGACTTATCGCAATTACTGCGGATAAGCTCCCCGGCCCTGCAGGCTTCAAATCAAAATGGCAATTAGTGAAAGACTTGGGTCTGTCTCAGTTGAGCGCTGTTCAACACCCTCCTCCCCGAGACGCACTGGGACACCCTGGCAACCAAGAGCTCCCGCAAGAGCTGGGACATCTGCTAATTTCCAGCTACCCATTGGCATGGACCTCCTCTGCTCCACATTGTGGAGCACAGGCCACTGTGAGCTCATTTTGGACCATGGCATTGCAAATCGCACCCTCACTCTGCCCTGAACGCCACAGTGCTCTGTCTGTGCATGCAGCTCGGCCAGGATGATCACGGGGATCCTGTGAGGATGAGCATAAGATCATCTCAACGTGCATCTCCACTGTGCTGCTGGTTCCAGCACAACAGCTGGAAACCACACCTGGAACTGCCCTCATGCCCAGTTTGCTCAAATTGCTGGTTTTCCCCTATATCTTATCTGCTGCTGATCCTGTTATATCACAAGCTGTGATGGACGCAGCAGAAGTTCTGCATTTATCAGGCAGCCAGACTGACAAAGACTTATGACATTAAAGACCAGCAATGACTATGATGATCTGTGTCTGATTTGCTGCGTACAAGCAGCTGTGGTATTTCGTTCAGTAGTCCCTGAACCCAGTGCAGTGATTTTGGCCAAGCTAAAGCACCTTTTAGAAAGACCCTCTGGTTACAGAAGGAGGCAAAAGCCAAGTGTGTCCCTGCAGGGAGGCAGCGGGTTCTGGCAGTTACCTGGTAACTCTCTAAGCAGCTGGATCATGAGCCTGAGATCTGGGTAACAAAAGGCTAAAGCATCCCTTAATTAGCTGTTCGATGGATGGTTACATCTGCCTTATTCCTCCTACCCAACTACAACTCCTAACTCATTATAACCCTAAGGGATGTTCATGGGTCAGTAATGAAAGTCCCTTTCAAAGGAGTGTGATGTTTGGCTGAGCACCTGTTTATCCCAGAGGACTCTATCAATTAGGGAGGGAACAGCCTACCAAAGGGGCTGAGGCAAGTGAAAGGGAGATGTTGACACCAACAGCAGCTTCAAAGAAGTCATCCTGATGTCAGAAATTAATTATCACCAGGAATATTTTCTGTCTTAGCTGCCAAGATAAAAGAAAACTAATTGGGCAACAAAGCGAAGCTGGATTGAGTGGAAACAGAGACAGAAATCAAATAAATGGGCGCTGGATTCATGCGCTCATTTTCTGCTCTTATCGTTTCACCCATGTCGGAGCCAGGGGCTGGGCACGCAGGAAACATCAATAAAGCTGCGCTGCCTGCAGCAGGGCTGAGATGTGGCCAAAGCAGCTCAGTCCAGCTCAGATTTACTGGCAGAGCTTGGGTCATCCTGTCTGCTCATCACAGGTGCTTGTGAGAGCACCCCGCAGAAAGAATAATAGGAATAATAATAATAAATAATAATAATAAAGCTGCTAGTCCAAAGGTGGCTCTATGTGAGCTTTTGGCTGTCTCGTGTATTGTCACTCGATCTACCAAAAGCAAAAAGAGGAGCAAGAAGAACCTGATCTCTTCAGCTCGGCCTCCAGAGAGGAGACACAACTCAGAGAGCAGCTTCAACAAGAATGGTGGCGAAGTCACCTCAAAGCTGGTGTCCTTTGGCTCATGCCCTCCTGGAGGTTCCTGCCGACAGGAGGAATCAAACAGCTTCCTTGAGTCCAGGGTGGGAACTGAACGGAGATCCCTGAGCTGAACCGAGACCTCTGAACTGAACAGAGACTGCTCAGCCGAACCGAGACCCCTCTGCTCGCTTCCTCTGCGCTACCAGGCGGCTGGCACACGGCTATGGGCTTTCAGACTGTTTGCAAACCTAAAATCCCCTTCCATGTCAGCTGTAAAACTGTGGGCGAGAAGTTGGCTTACTGCTCTTTTCCATCCCTCTCCCTTTCCACCACTCCTTTCCTCTTAAAAAAAAAATAGTGCTTTCGGCAGCTACTACTTACAGCAAGAAAATTTAAATACACCCCAACCCTACATTTTGCTCATTTTCAGTCTCTATAGCAACAGAACACAGTTGGCCAAAGCAATTATCCTGCCTCTGGCTGTTGAGATGTTTAAAAGCTGCTACAAAAATGAGAAGTTGTGGGAACATAGTGAGTGGGATCGCAGTAACATTTGCATTTAATTGCTGAGAGACACTTTGACTTCGCTCCCAAATGAACACCATTAAGTGCACAAATGCAGGATCGCTTAAAAGGACTGAAGGAGCAAGAGGAGAGCAGCTCCAGCTCATAGAATCATTTCGGTTGCAAGAGACCCTCAGGATCATCCTCACCCCCGACTGCGTTTGTCTGACTCTGAACCAGTTCCACCCAGTTCCAGCCTCCCAGGTCTCGGCTCATTCATTTTGTTTCTTTATGGTCTAGCTATACAATATGCATTCCTAAGGCAACATTTTGTGCCTTCAATCCACCACACCAATGTCTCCATCTCTGATCCTTTACACCTCCCCAACCCCACATTCAGCACTAACAAAAAGGCAGCAACAAGTATCTGGAGGTAGAGGATTCCTTAATTCAGCTTTACCAGCAGAGAAAACATGTCCTGTAGCTAAACACTCACACTAACTGCTGTGGCAAGAAGCTGACAAAGTATTTTCAAGCCAAAAGATGCTGCCAAAGCCTATTTTGAGAGTCCCACCCCCTGGACAATGAGACAGCTTCAACTTCTGGCCTGTTTGGCTGTCAGAGCTGAGCAATCCCAGGGATGTTGTCCAGGCCCTCCTGAACAAATCCAGTGGGTGTGGGAAAAACAAACCAAAACACAGCCTGTCTCACCTGGTTTACCTTATTTTCATTGGGATCCGTTACGCGGTCTAACCCGTACTCTAGGGCGTCCAGCATGCCGGGCTGTTGCGAACAAGAAACATCAAGAGCTTTGTAACTCACTTGTGTTAAAGTTGTGGTTCACACAAACACATACAGAGACCCTCAAGCCCCGAGCAGCACCCTGGGGGAGCTCTGCCCCCCAAATCTGAGCACAGGTGCTGCTGCTGGACCCCAATCCTTTGCACCTTTGTGAGCCACGAAGGAGAAACGCGTGGACCTGGGGCTGACCTGTTCCCCGAGGAGCAGCAAGAGGGTGCACAGCCCACAGCAGCTGCAGGGAAGCCACCACCGAGGCACTAAAGCCACATGCCGACATCCACTACTTACAGGAGTTCGGTTCACCAGCCAGTAGGCTCTCTCCTGGCAGTCCAGTGCATACCTGTCCGCCTTCTTCCGCTCCTTCCCTGCCCTGCAAAGCCAAGAACAGATTTAATCCTGCCAGGGGAATTAACGAATTTTGCTCTCCCAAAAGCAGCAGAGAACGGGGGCACACGCCCCAGCCTCCCCTGCCCCGTGGGTCCCAGCCTGACCGTGTGATGCTCCATTGCAGCCTCCCGACCACATCTCACCCCAGCTAATTCTGCACTGCAGATCATGCTGTTCACGTGGCCGCACGTGACTGTAGCTTTTGAGAAATCATCGTCTTCCTGAGCTCCGCTGCGAGCAGACACATCCTCTTTTGATTAGACGGACAGCCTTTGGGTAGAGTTTTATGCCAACAACCCGCTACTTGCGGTCAGTCCTGCTGCCTCATGTTTATCCGTCCCCGATGTCCCCGGGCAGCATATGAGGACTGCCACGCAGAGATACACCCCAGACACATCTCAGCCCCATCTCACAGACAAGTGGGATGTTTCTCACAGAAATTATTTGGAAATGGGGCCAAGCAGTGTTCTCAGGCACTAAAACCTAAATCACCTCTACTGTTGAACAGAAGAAGCGCCAGCATGGTTTGGGTTTGGACCAACTAATTCTTTCCCAGACAAGTCCTGGGCACAATTTGGGATTTAGCATGGGCAAGAGAGCATTCCCAAAAGGCTGTTTGCATGTGGCCACCCCGCTGTGGTTAACAGGGTGGATGCGGGCTGCTCTGCACCAGTCTGCCCCAGCACCACCATCAAACAGCCTCAGACGTGTTTAATCTACTAGTTCAGACACAGTCTCGGTATCTAACTTTAAAACTGTGCTTGGCATCTCTTAGCCCAAGTCTGACCTCAGTTTACAAGAACAACAGTCTCGTGTTTAATGAGACAGTTATCTGATGAGCTGTATTCTGACGACTTGGCTACCAGCCCAGCAAAAACAGAAATGCTGCTGAATGGCAGAGGCAGCGCCTGCAGTGCTGGGAGGTAGAAAAGGTGAAAGGAATGCACAGAAGTAGGAAGCACCTCCGAAGGAGTAATCCCATCTCATGTTCACTAATTTTCCTGGGAATCTGAAGGATTCAGCTCTTAAAATTAAATCGTTTTGGCTGGGTGCCTAAGTGTGCATGTCAGAGTTTTCTCCAGAAGTCCCTGCTGGGAGCATTTACTGCTGCTTGATTCAGGTCATTCAGTTCAGCTGCGAGACATCTACAAGCAGAACCAGACCCAAACAGCTCCTAAGTCCAGTGGCCTGATTCCCAAATGCTCGAGGACAACCCTAAGCTAAAAGAAGTCATTTCTGATGCAGGCTGGCACGCTGCAGCATCAGTCCAGTCGTTTGAAAACAGCCGAAATCCTTCATGCACAATGTGAAGTGAGCGAAGTTTCCTTGCTAAATGGAGAAACACCCATCTGATAGGAGAGGCAGGTTTGTTTTGCAATCTTGAGGGGCACTTGCAAGTTATTTTAAAGCTGCAGTTTATGTTTTTAAGCTGTAATTTAACTGTGTACCAAGATGGTGAAGCTCTGGCTCCTCAACCCGCCCCCAGCAATGCAAATAAGGGAACGCAAGACAACTCACTTGTACTGCTCTTTGGCCTGCATAATAACGAAGTCCCACTTGTAGTTTATTTTTTGATTGAGCATGTTGTAATGTTCCTGGAATAAAAATAAAAAAGCAGTTAGTGTGAAGATTCTTGACAAGGCGCTCCCATGCTAAGGGCTTCTTGACTCTCCAGAGCTCAGCTGGGACAGACTGGCAACCAAGCCAAGAAATCTGGATTGTTCTGAACATAATTACCTGAATTGCAACAGTTCAAAAAATGCCACTGCAAGGAGAGCCATCACCCCTGCTAAAATTATCATTAACTTCAGAGTGTTTTCCTGTACTGGCCACTTTTTCACTTCCAAAATTTTGGCTTTTGACAGTGCTGGAGTAACATCTCATGCAATAGAAGAGGTGATTTTTTTGCCACACTCCATTCATTAGTAACAGAGGGTTAAAGCTACTGCAAACGAGCTTGCAATGGAACAAGTACAACATTCCTTACCTTTTCATACTCTTCTAAAATCCCTTTCCTCTTAATGTTCTTCTTCGCTAGGTAAATTGCTATGGAGGGAAAAGCAATAAGCAGTCACTTAGATCAACGAATCCAAGAATAATTAAAAATTTCCCCACGTGACAAGCACTCATCATCTTTGTTACAATATATTCGGGGGCATGAGCTCCAAGCTCACCGAAATAAAATGAACTTGGTGCTTCCAGTTTGTTGCTGATGGCTGGGGGGTCGGGCTGGGAGCAGCCCCGCAGAACGGGCCGTGTGAGCTTCTGCCTGTGGTCACCTCTCCTTTGGGAATTCCAAGTGGGTTTCATGGGTCAAAGACCACTGGACCAACCCTTTAAGATGTTGAGGTTCTTCACAGTTTGACCTCCAGGTTTTCCAAATACAGGCCAATGTTTTGTTCTAAGTTCTGCTAAAGACATTCCAATCTAAAACGGGCTTTTTTATTTCCCCAGAAGATCTACAGCATAACGCAGACAAAAGTCATCTTGGTATAAACAAATCAGTCTGTGAACTGCGCAGCCCCCAGGTGCAAACCAAGCTGATCAGCCCAACTTTCATGACCAGCCCTATAATAAAAAGCATTATAAAGACAACAAAAGATTGATAGAGAAAGAGCCATCAATGAGTTGCTCTACATTATATAAAGAAAGAACTATATCCAAATCTACAGCAATACAGTCTTGGCCCCAGATCCAGAAATACACTTAACTACTCAGGGAAACCTAACCTTGTATTTAAAGCCTTCCCTGCGCAGCAGGGTATTTCAGATGTGTTCCAGCCTGATGGATCTTAGTGGAATTTAAGAGAAGCTCAAGCACTTTCTCTCATCAAGTCCACCACAAGGTGGTCACACCCAGAGCGTTCCCTCAGTTCGACATTACTGAGAACTATTCACAAAACAGCATGAAAGAAAATGCAAGGGCTGGTCATTGCATGGGGACACACAGCACAAAAAGATGAGCAGCAAACACAGTGCAGGACTGCATGCACAAACACAGGGGCTTGCACTGCGCCTCCCAAACACGTACAACGTTCTAACTCACCATAGTCCGTGTCATCAGCAGGCCAGGCCTGCACGGGCCAGAAATAGGGGGTCTGCAGAAAAAACAAGTCTTTGGTGAGTGCGCAGCAGCCCTGAGCTCATACTCCCTCAGCACAGTACGCTAATTTAGTCGAAGGAAGTATCACGGTTTCCTTGTGAATTGTAATGATGATGTGAGACAGAACTGGGGGAACTGGTCTAAGGTCTAACTGTGGATCCTCTTCTCCTTCCTCCTGCAAGCTGAGCGACCAGCAGGGCTGCACACCCGCCTGCTTTTCAAACAAGTGCGGAACTCCCTCTCAGTGGCTTCAGACAAGGTGCAACTCACTTGAAACCTGTACAGGCTGCCGTCTGTCTTAAGGGTGAGGTTCTTTGGCTCCTGGAGAGGGTAGATGTATCCGTATTTGACAAACAGGTCTCCCAGGTGGAGCGCCTCTGAAAACGGAGAAAGCGGATGTTTTGATTGCACAGGAACACCACACTGGAATTTAAAAGTGAGCTGCTACACAGGAGAGGAAAATTAATCTAAGAGGTTTTGTCTATACAGACCTTAAAGGTTTACAACTTGAAGCTGAAAAAGCCTCCATTTTGACATTTCTACCCACCTTCCTGAGTGATCTGCAAGCGCTGGAGAATCCACTGCAATATGTCATTACCTGTAAAGCAAAGAAAACATCAGGTGCTTGAAATTCAGAGTGTGCCAAAAATCCACAGGCCAAAACCAGACTCCTCCAGTCCTCCCCGCTCACTGTGCTCCAGAGCCCACCAAGCACTCAGACCCCTTCTTGCGAACGTGATTTCAAATGCACCACACGAGAAAAGCAGAGATAAAACACACGGTGGGTCTCTCGCTGGCCACGCTGTTCCTCAGGTTTTCTCCTGACCGAGCAAGAGGGAGCCCGAGGCCGGCGCTGAGCTCAGGATGGCGCAGCACAAGCGTGCGGGGACACACGTGGCCCGAGCAACACTCAAACCATCACTGGCTTAGAAAGGATTTAAGCAAAACACAACAGCCTCAACCCCCAGGGAAGGTGAAGTGCCCCTTGTTTCACACAACCTTGTCTTGAAAGGTTCGCTGCAAAATATCTGCAGATTCAGCAAGCACAGACCTGCCTCGGTTTTTGTAAGAGACCAGTGGCAGGTCCTCTTGAGTTGTTTAAGAGAAACGACTTTGTAGGAGTCACAGAACAAATCAAACAAGGTTTCTGCATTCACAAAGTCTCCGTCTCTCCCAGTTCTCCCGGTGGGGCGTGGGCCATTCACACCCACAGGCAGCACAAACCTCCAGCAGCTTTAGTTTTATGCTCTGGGGGCAAATTTCACAAACCTCCTTCCAAACACACTCATTCCCTGATCAGTTTTTGGTCTTTCCCTCCAAACGTCCCCCAGGATTGCAGACTGAGGTGTTGACCTTTCTTGACATTGCAGTGATGACTTAACTTTCTAATAGGGGCTCAGAGCTCTTATCCTACCGCCTGCTTCCTGAAATAGATGAAATTAAAGGATTATCTCATCACTTATTTCCAGACAGCTCTCTCTGTAAGCATTTTCCCCCAAAGGCGCACATTTAATGTGGAGGTTTATTTGCCTTTTCTGTTGTGAGCCATTTTCCCGACACCGAATTTAACCATTAGCTTCCTGCATGTGAAGAGCCAGCTCTCTCCAGCAGACCTGTGTCCGCTGCTCTGGTATCTTCACCAACCCCTCACTAAACAAGAATCAGTCTTCTGCATCACCTAGAAGCCAATCAGTATAAATGCAACTTGTGCAGCACTAGAAATACCACAGTTTAGAGCCACACAAGGAGGCTGGAACCCACTTGTCCATCAGGAGCACAATTAATGATTTACGCAAGAGGGAACGTGGAGCAATTCTGGTTAAGGAACCAGAATAAAGCAGACAGCACGCAAATAGGTTGAATACCAACGGGCATTCTCCCTCCTCATCACCTAGTCATGGACTTTTAGGAAGTGGTTATTTTATTTTGGTCAGAGACCGAGAGAAGTACTTGTTCCCCCTGCACTCAGTCCTGGTGGCACATCATCTCCAGGACAGCGGAATCTTCTGCAGCGCTGCCTTAGCCGTTCACTTACAGCTGGGGGGGCGCAAGGGCAGCTCATTCGCAGATGCAACACACTCCACCAAATTCAGCTGCGTAATAGTGATGTCAACCAGGATACGGTTTGTGATCTGACGCACGGACGGTGCTGCTGAGCACAAGCTTCAGATGTCGGCCAAGTTCTCCTTACCCTTTCACTGACTGATCCTGTGGGCAAGTCACTTCATCTCAGGGCTTCTGCTTCCTCATTTGAAGAAAAAAAAATGGGGCAAACACAAAGGGCGTAGTGGGTTTTGCAAATACAGTGGGGAAAATGAACCTATTTGGTTAAGTTGTCTCCTGAGTTGCCTGAAGTTGCTGGTTTCAGTGGGAGATTGTGTTCTGAATTTCAAAGTGCTGCAGAAAGACCAAAGCAGGAGGGGGATTGGGCACCGTATGTGTGAATATTTACAACGGAGGATACCTCACAAGAGCTTTTGTGGTGCTTGGAGGACAGGGGGGCAGAGGCGCTGGGGGAGCTCTGAAAAGGAGCCGGTTTGAAGGAGATGTGATGAGGGCCGCCTGTGACGCCGTACGTGACACCGCACAGCTCCCTGTCCACTGCTGCTGCCTGAATGAGGGAAACAACCATCATCTAGAGGCAGAGGAGTGGGCTGAATATTTTGTTATCTTCTTGCATACTGGACAAAAATTGTTATTAGCAAAAAATGTTAAAAGGGAGACTAATTGTTTATTGCTAATTTCTGAAGTACTGTCTTTCAGTCTGACTCCAGGCTGCCTGTGTTAATTGGATTTTAATATTTATCTTTATTTGTGATCCAGCCTCATTGGGACTATGACAGATCTGGAGGCTGAAGCACTTACTCACCTCTGTGCTCAGGGAAAGCAAGGTCACTCGACTTAAACTCTCATAAGACAGCTGAAAGCACGTGATTATCAACCTTTGTGCCTCTGACTCAGAGGCAGGAGCAAAATGAGACTAGCGAGAATGAGATAAAGGGAACAGGTGTGTCTCAAAGGATGTACAGCACGTATTTTTTGGAACACAGGTTCCCTGGGGCGGCCACGGGGTCCACATGGAGGTTTCCTTTGATGAGCTTTCTTGGCCCTTTCCTTTGCCAAAGATCTTACCTGCCACAGCGTGTGGGATGTTCGTGATCATCACCTGCTGCGTCTGCGTCTTGACGCCCGTGTCTGGGTTCTGCATCTCCATCATAAGCACTTCGATCTGCAAAACACGGTGGGGACGGGACGTGTCACAGGAGGCGACGGGGGGAGCCCCAGGGCCAGAGGGGGTTGCACTGGTGGCCCATGGGAACAAATGCAATGGCCTCAGTCCTCCCCAAACCTCCCCTTGTCATTAGAGATGTCACCTCCAGACCGTGTCAGCTCTCACAGACTGACAGTGTCACTCCCTCCTACAGAAGGCACAGTCAGGGTCAGCAGATGAGGGACAGGATGCGACCGCTCCATGAGAGCTGAGCTAAAAATAAAATTAAAAAAAACTAACGCTCTTCTACCCATAAACATTCTTCTTCGGCTTCATATTGCTGGGGTGATAAGAAAGAAGATGGGAGGAAATAGAATATGCGTTTCTATGGCACAAACACCCCAGCTGTGCACGGGCTTGCAGATATTGCACCACGCACCACGAAAATAAGCAATATTTTGGCTGGAGACCAAGCAGAAAAGGTTCTGTTTCTGGTCTGCAGATAGTAAGCAGACAGGACTTCCGAAAAGCAGCAGGACAAGCACACGGCTCTGACCAGGGCCGAGCAAGAAGCTCAGAGCCCGGGCAGATGAGAAGAGCGCATCCTTTGAGAAGGCACAGCCCCCGCCCCAGAGAGGATTTGAAAAGCTGCCCAAGGACCCACGACAGCGGTGAGCAGGATTTATATGTGGAAAAGAAGGATAAAAACACAGAAACTGGGCCCAGGAGGTACAAAAGGGACTCTCCGGCCGCTCCTGCGCACGCTGCCCCCCGTTGTGGAAGATGCTCTTCTCTTCATCTTCTGCTTCCAGAGATATTAAATCAAAACCAGTCCAACAGGACCAATTTGGTCTCTCCGCACATTCATTTTGGGTGAGGCTGGAGCTTTTTAACTAGGATTAGAGGATTTAACAAGCGTGACTTGATGACACTCACGCATAATGCAGGGTATTGTCTTCACAGGCACCACAGTGACTTTGGTTCCGAGTCTTGCCAAGTTCAGTGAGGATTTAAGCTGTAGTGACAGGACACGTTCTGAGCTTGACAGGGAAAAAATGGATTTTCAACCGTCTTTAAAGCCAGTGTCAAATTAATACTAAAACGGAGAAGCCTGGTAGAATTTAACACAAATATTCGTATAAATACTCTAGAAAATATTTTTAAATAGCAAAACCAGACCCGAAGTGATGGAATATGAAGACTTTTTTTAGACCTTTTAACCGCAGCCCCCATTTCAGCCTCAGCAAGTCCAAGGCAGCTGGGTGAGATGAGGCAGGGCAGGATGGTCCAGCAGGCAGGGCACTAATTTAGGAAGCTCAGATTCAGTTCCCTCTAAGCAAACACACTTATTCTCTGTCTAACTGTATTTCCTCTCTGCAGACACCACTTGCTTGCACAGGGATACTGGGGATAAACACGGCACTTGTTGCCGGTACAGCCCCAGCACGAGGCAGCCGCTCCCTCCCCAGGGAGCTCAAGAGATTTACCAGCTGAATGGGCTCAGAAACCCCCAGAGCCTCCCAGCACAGTGTGTTCCCTTCCTTCAACCAGCAAAGAGCTCCAGACACCCACCGCGTTCATACCCCACCGGGCTCCCTCTTGTCACCGGAGAAATAACACGTATTAAAAAGAAACGCGTGAGATGAGCCAGGGAGCTGCTGTTGGGAGATGCCTGCTGCTCTGGCTGCAAACCACGCACTTTGCTGATCAAAACTCAACCCATCTCCTGAGGGAACGCCCTGCTGACCATGGGCTGCTGGCCATCAGGAGCTGCTATCAGCACTGGCCCGCTGGCGGGAGGGCTGCTTAAAACATGGGGGAAACGTTTGCAGACTTTTGTGCCAGTATTCTTCCTACTGAGACAGTTTAGGAGGGGAAAAAAATACCATAAAATAAGCTAAGTGTTAGTCAGCAATATTTCATGGACTAGCAGGGCCTTGGAAGGTGCTCTCTGATTCATTGAGGAGACTAAGAGGAGAACTCATCGAGGTCTACAGCATCCTCACAAGGTGAAGAAGAAGGGCAGGTGCCAAACTCTTCTCTTTAGCTACCAACAGCAGAACCCAAGGGAATAGCAGAAGATGTGCCAGGGGAGGGTCAGGTTGGATATGAGGAAAGGGTTCTTCACCCAGAGGGTGCTGGACACTGGAATAGGATCCCCAGGCGGGTGTCATAGCTCCAAGCCTGACAGTATTCAAGAAGAGACTGGACAATGTCCTCAGACACATGGTGTGAACTGTGGTGTTGTCACATGCAGGGACAGGAGTTGGCCTTGATGTTCCCTGTGGGTCCCTTCAGACTCAGGACATTCTATGATTCCCTGTGAAGACCAAGCTCTACATCCAGCCCAAGTCACATAGAGCAAACACAGGGCACTGCCCATCCCCAGCACAACAAACCCTTTCCTCCCCCTGTTCGGTGTCAGGACTGCGCAGTGACAAGCTGTCCATGGAGAACCAGCGCACAGTGACACGTTGCAGCTGCAAAGGCTGCAGGAATCCCCCCATGCAGCTGGAGCAAACCCACGGTGACAGCGTTCTGTGCCAGCTGGCGGCAAAGCTCAATCACAGGCTTAAGCAATTAAGAAAGCTTCTCTCTAGGATTTTAGCTCCTTGCGGACCTAAGCCTGTGCCGAGCATCCCCAGCTCCCACCACAGGCAACCAGTGAAGGTGCTGGTGTTTCAGGGACGCTCTGAGGACACAGCTGTCCGCACACAGACCACGTAACAGCCGAGGATCCATCCACGGCTTTCCTGAGGTCCGGAAAAAACAGAAAAGGAAAGAAAGCAGAGACAAGAGCCCAAAGCCTGAACCTGGGAGCTTCCTTTGCTCTTGCTGACAGGTCTTGGAGACGCAAAACACTAGAACTGAAACCCTCTCCCTGCTCACAGCGCATGCTCTGTAACAGCAGTTTGCTGCGTTGTAACTGATCTGCCCACCTGAGGAGCGCTGAGCACTTTGCGAAGACTGCTAAAAAATACACAGCTGCTGGAGGCTGTTTTCTCAAAGCACACAGCTTCTCCTCTGCACGCCCACATGCAACTCCAAGCAGTATTGCTCAGTGCAGAATTTGGCCCAGAGCATTTCCTTTGGCAGGGGTCCCCAGCCAAATTTACCTTGAAAGACACCAAAGAAAACACTTCATTTACTTCCTCTAGCGTAAAAAGCACAGCGTTTGTATTGCCAGACTCATCCTGTACCACTGAATAGTGCCATATTTCCCCTTTTTTCCCCCTGGAACCCTCCTCAGGTCGTGGGCGTTGCAGGAGAGCCAACTACAACTCAAACAGCAACTGGCTGGCTGTACTTGTCACTGGAAATTCAGCTAATTCCACTCAACAGGATAAGCCACAGGCAGGAGAGGTGGGTGGGAGAAAAGCTAGCTTAACACCCTGCTTTTTAAAATCTGCAGATACCAGTTAGACTAAAACTGGCTACACTTTTGAATGAATGCTACAGAAAAAAAAACCCAAAACACACCAAATGCTTCACAAAATGACGTATCACACCCAAAAGCGTAGGCAGACGTGTTCCCACTCCTCTGTTTCTGGCCACAAATACACTCGCTTCTTAAGAAGTATAAAGAGGCAGAGAGCAGTTGGCCATGAAATACCCCCTGAAATGGAAGCGCTAGGAACGCGTGCGCTGGACCAACCGTGGCCCAAAGCTCAACTGGGTAGCCTGGTGCCACATATTATGGTGTGGGGTTTTTTTTACCCTGGGAAATTTCACAATTTTGAGGGTCTTTGGGGAAAAGAAATAGGAGAGGAAGAAAATGTGTCAGGAGAACAATTCAGCTGAGGCTATGCTACAAAAACAAACAAAATTACAGTTTTATTTTCTCCATGACTTCAGCACATGTTGCCAATCAGTCCAAAGGGCTCTGCAATAAGTCCTGGCCCCCAAAGCCCCGAAGGTGAGGCTGTCACCTCTCCGACACACCCAGAGGAGCCCTGGAAAGCCGAGGCCGGGCAGGATGCAACGAATACAGGTCCCCCCGCCCGGAGCACCGGTCACCGCATCACCCCGCCCAGACGCGGCCCCGCCGGTGCTGATGCCCGGAGCGGTGCGGCTGCCTGCGGCGCTTGCTCATCCCTCACCTTTTTCAGAAAGGCCATCCGCGGGCGGTGGCGCTGCCCCTGGTCGAGCCGTGTGACCGTCATGGTGCTGGGCCGGGCGGAACGAGCGGACCGGGCTGGCGGATCAGCGGCCCCGACCGGGCGCAC
This sequence comes from Patagioenas fasciata, assembly GCF_037038585.1. NCBI lineage: Eukaryota > Metazoa > Chordata > Aves > Columbiformes > Columbidae > Patagioenas > Patagioenas fasciata. The sequence continues at coordinate 2,561,770 of NC_092537.1, read as the reverse complement.
CTGGTTGAGACCGCCCGCCACCACCGCCTCTCCCTGCCGGGGGCGGTGCCAGCGCTGCGCGTCGTGACCAATCAACGCCCGCCGTCCCACGCTCATTTACATGAAGGCATGGGGCGGCGCCTTATTGGGGAGCATGCTGGCGCGGGGGAGTGGTTTTTGTGGGCGTGGCTTTGTGGGCGTGGCTTGAGTGGGCGTGGTAGAGGGTGAATGCAGTGTCATTTATGTAGCTGCAAATTCATATGGATGTTCGTTTCCTATGCGGGGGGCATGGATGCTATACTGAAAATACACTTGCGGTCAATGCGTCACGGAGCAATAGTGAACCCCACATGTTCTGCGCAGCCCACAGATCCCTCCCAGCCCAAACCCGAGGCCACAGAGCATGTCCCAGCTGGGGAAAACTTGTGAGAGCCAAATTTTGTCCCTCTCTTCCTCTTGTGGAGCCCCCATAAACTGTGATAATGCTCAACAGAGCTGCTCACAATCTTTGGCAGTTTCTCTTGCAGAAAGCACTGCAAAGGGAATCCCCCCGATTTAAAAAAGAAATCACATTTCCTACGTGGTTGCCCCTTCTTCACACATCAGAAGTTGAATCACGCAACGCAGAGAGCACGTGGTGAGCGAAACACCCGTCTACGGAAACTGGGGACAGCCCTGAGGGGAAGGAAGGGGCAACGAAAATGAAGCAACAAGGATGGGACTGCAAGTGCGACAAGCTGAGGCTGAATTTCAGAACACGGTTCCTTCCAGCAAGTTTTCAAAGCAGTTTACACCTCCAAAAAAGTGCACAGAGAGACTTCATCTCCGATCTCACAGCAAGGCAATAGTTAAAGCGCTATCTGCAGAGTCCTGGCTGGTAGGTGATGAGCAGCCAAAATGAGGAGCTTCTATGTGGTATTTGCTCCATCTCTCACACAAAGCATTGCCAATTTTTTTTGAAAATGTCACTATTAAGCACTTGAAAACGGTGTATTTGTCTCTTTTAAAAGTTCCCCTAACTTTTTACCGCCCTTTTTTACCCCACACAAGGCCCAGAACTGGTGTGTTTGTCCAGCCTGGTGCCGTCCCCCAGCACTACTGGAAATCTCTTCTCAAGAGGCAATGAGGAAGTTACGTGTCAAACTGTTCAAAGCGTTTTAACGAAACTGTTTTATTTCGGTACCGAGAACAAAAAACTGCTTAGCTGGCAAGATTCACCCTGCCCCCTCTGCCCGAGGGCTGACCTCCCCGGGCCGCTCGTCTGTCAGCTTCCCCGCAGCGAGGACCGGCTGAGCCTGACTGGCTGAGCCTGGGCCTTATTGAGCCACAGGCGACGGTTACGGGTGCGAAGGCGGCCGGTGACGGAGCCAAAAGCGGCCGGTGACGGAGCCAAGCACGGCCACAACCTCCACCGCCTCCTCCCGCCATTTCCTGTCAGGCGCCGCTCGTGGGCGGGACTCCCGCCAAGGGCGGGCGCGCGTCACGTGACCCGGGGCGGGCGGGCCGGCGGCGCAGGGCGGGGCGCGCATGCGCGGGCAGAGAGCGGGCTGGTGCGGGCCGGGCCGGGCGGCCGCTCCCCTCGCTGGCAGAGCTCGCTAAGATGGCGGACTTCCTGCCGTCCCGCTCCGTGCTGTCGGGCTGCTTCCCCGGCTGCCTGCTCACCAGCGGCGAGGCCGAGCAGCAGCGCAAGTCCAAGGAGATCGACAAGTGCCTCAACCGCGAGAAGACATACGTGAAGCGCCTCGTCAAGATCCTGCTGCTGGGCGCGGGCGAGAGCGGCAAGTCCACCTTCCTCAAGCAGATGCGGATCATCCACGGGCAGGACTGGGACCGGGCGGCTCGGGAGGAGTTCCGAGCCACAATCTACAGCAATGTGATCAAGGGTGGGTGAGCGGGGCCGTGGGGTCGGCCCGCCCCGCGATGCACCGGCCTGCGGGCGCTCGGCCCGGCCGGGGCCGGGGGGTGGCGGCGGCGGGGCGGGAGCGGGGGGTCCCTGGGGCCGGGGAGGGTGGCGGGGTCGCTGCCTCATCCCGCTTTCGCTTTGAGCGCCTCACCCTCCTTCCCTCCTGGGGCGCGGGGAGCAGCCCCGCCACGGGTGTCAGCGCTGCCGGGCCGAGGCGGGGCCCCGCGGGCTGCGGGGGGCGGCTGCGCCCGGGCCGGGGGAACCGCAGCCTGGGAGGGCCCGAGCTTGGACCGTTTCCCGGTAACGCGATCGCGGTGATGGATGGAAGGGAGAAAGATGCACCTGAGACGTGTCCAGAGGAGAAGCGCTCACTGCATTTCGCCTCAGAAAGAAACGTTTTCCATCGCGTTGGAAGCGGGGCTGACACATCCATCGACAGAAACCCGCCTGCAGAGCCGCTTTTCATAGATGCGTTGCCAAATCCTCCATGCATGGTGTGGGAACAGGCTCTTGATTTCACTGCTGTCATCCTTAACTGGTCATCCTTACTTATTTTCTCTCTCCTATCTAATCTGCTCGTCAGATTTTTCGGTTTGGACTGTGTAGTAGTTGGACAAAGTGTCTCAAACCAGCAAGGTGTTGTCAGACCTCAGCCACGCTCTTGAAAGGGGGCTGAGGTCCAGTGATTCTTAAAGAGAATTATTCTACAAAACTATTTACAAATCAAGCCTGGAAAAACTATAAATGGCAAGGCAGTAGAAGTCACGAGCATGGATGATGGCCAGGTTATAGTTTATTAATAAAGGAAGGTACTTCCTGCTCTCTGAAAGTGTGTACATAGGAACTGCAGATCTCTTTTGGAGGCTGCAGTCATTGCTTTTGACAGAAAAACCATAGAAGGAGCATGAAGCTTGAAAAAATATTTTGGCATTGAACAAGTGTGTCATCTGTTACTACATCTTAGTTCCTTATACCTCTCCCTGTGTCTTTACAGTTGCTTATTCTTTCTGGAATTTTCTTATTTTTTCACCAGTAAATTTAGTACTAGAGTTCATTTCCCCGCATTTCCCTTATCAGTATGAGTGTAACGTTTTCTTTAAAGTCCTGTATAAAATACTCTGTTTCTCCTAGAGAACATTTAACAAAACATCAACAACAGAAAGTGTGAGGATGTTTTTAGGTGATACAGGTCCTTCTGCACTTAAACAGTAAAAACCCACTTTTTAGTAAGTCCTATGACTTTAGTAGATGCTGTCTTTATATTTCTGACAACATTAAAGGCAGTGATAACTCTCTACCATTAGATATAACTAGATACCGAGTTACTAAGAATGAGAAGACTTGGGAACCTTAAAATAAACCATGACTTGCTTTAACATATTCTGAAATAAGCTTTTAAACATACTTCATTTGTCTTGTATTTGTGCCAGGTAAATTTAACCCCTGTAGAATGGCTCTGGGGCCTGGAGGGAAGTATAAATATCTGTAGAAGAGTTTGCTTGGTAGCACAGATTGGGGATTTAGCAATTAGAAGTTGCACTTTTTCAAGAAATAAACTTGTGCTGTGGGTATTATACTGTTGATTATGGCCATGCTTTTCTGATGGCAAATATCTGAGATTTGATACGACCTGAAAACTGAGCGCCTTGAGTCAGTTTTTCGGACACGTTCTGATTTCTTCCTGGGTGGACAGCCCTGTTGAGCTTTGACTGTGCAGAGTAGGTGCGTTGTTTGAACCTCTGCAGGTTTGTACGCTAGCGAAACAGTAGATGCTGAGAAACTCTAATTGCAGTGCTCTTTCATGTCGTTAAAGGTGTGAGAGTCCTCGTGGATGCCAGAGAGAAACTCCATATCCCCTGGGGAGACCCTGCGAACCAGAGTAACGGAGATACCATGATGGCTTTTGATACGCGGTCAGTGACGGTGGTGCAAGGCATGGTGGAGACGGCAGTTTTTTTACAGTATCTCCCAGCCATAAGAGCTCTCTGGGCGGACAGTGGTATCCAGCACGCGTACGACAGGCGCAGAGAGTTCCAACTGGTAAGATTTGCGTGTTTCAGTGATTTTAATTGAGTGCGTTTGATTCTTGTTCCTGTGTTGCTTTCCTGTAAAACACTGATCAAGCAACCTCCTTATGGATCTGAAGCATTTTTGAATGTTATTGTGGTATTGCAAACAGATGCATTTAGCTCCTCCCTGCCCCCCCCCCCCTTTTTTTAAAAACAAGAATAATAAAGAACTTCTGACATAATTGTCCTCATTTCATATGTGAGAAAGCTGAGGTATAGAGGGCTTTTATGTTGGGTAACAAAGCTAGTGCCTGTGTACTCTTTTTCCTATATGGTTATTTTTATTAAACTAGTGCATGGACTTTAAAAAAAATGCCCTGCAATAAAGAAAGCCTTAATAGTAATATGACTTTTTAAGAAAAGATATGCATGGGTTAATGACAAGAATTTAAAAACCACTCCCTTCTCTGTGCCAATTTGAGCAGTCTAGCAAACATTCCCTCTATACTTCCTGTTTAATTTTCAATGTCTGTTAATACTCGTGTGATGAGATTTTTATTATACTGAAGTTCTCAGCTGAAGATGGAGTATGCAGTTTAACAGTGGGGTTGTGATGGAGTATACAATTAAATAGTGGGGTTGGAAAGGAAAAAGAAGTCTCAATTGCTGAGCTGGAGCTTTAAATGTTTGTGACAGCTGAAGTCCCTTCGCTCCATTTCCATGCAAATGCTGCATAAGGAAATGAAGAATTTGAGCTGTATTTGCTGTTTATTGGCTCATAGACTTGTGTAGTAAATGCCAGTGGCACAGGGTTTTGTGGAGGTGGGGGCCGAGAACCTTAAAATAGATTAAATCTGTTCTTGTAGGTCTCTTAAACCTAAGTGGCTTTGTGTTTTTATGTCTTAAAAATAACCTTTGTGTTAGTGTGAATCTGAACAATAGCCGATGATGTCTCCCGTTGAGCTATTATGAATGGTTGTATAATCATACTCTGCCTTAAATAGGTTGTGTAAATACTCTATAAATATGTCCTGCCCTGATCATGGAATGTCTTCTAGAGGTTGCAGAATGAGCAGGTGCTGGAGCAGCCGATCACCTGCCCAGCCTCGTTCCGAGCTTTGGAAATAAGTTTCTGATGAGACCTGTTGCTCTTTGTATTTTGCCTTCAAAGGGATCGTAAAAGGGTCGTTGCTCTGGTACAGTCTGGATCCTCTTCTGGTGCAGATGTGACTTGTAGTGACGTAGTTGCTGTGCTGGAGGGATCTGATTTAAAATCAGTTAAATAAAATTGTTTTGTCTTTGATTAGGCGTATTTAGTGACTTCAGGCTAAGTAGTAAAGGAAAAGGGAGCTATTACTATTCTGTCATCTTGAGTCTCTGAGAAGTAGGTTCTTTCCATAACTGAAGCATGTGCAGTTTCACTTTGAGTAGGATTTGAAGAACGTGTTTGTCTGAATCTGACAGAAAAAAAAAAAAAGCTGTTGCTTTCTTTTGGAAATCCCTACATCTGTGTAATGTTCTCTGCAAAAATATTTATGGATCGTGTTGTGTTTTAGACAGAACTCAGTAATAGTTTCTTAAGTGCTCTTAATAGCTGAGTACTGTCCTCATACTAATTTTCAAAAGTAAGGTAACTGCTTTATTTATACTTTCATTGCTTTATTTCCTAAATCCTTTCAAAATCGCAGGCAGAGATATTTATGCCAAGTTATAAACATGAAGGGGATAAAAAAAATCAACTGTATGATGTCATTGTATTGAGTGTGATCAGTGCTGGCCGAGCATGAAGTCTTGGGTTTTACCCCAGTAAGCTTCCAGCTCAAGTTATGACAGATCTCCATGTGGGCGGCAGAACGGCGGAAAACTCCCGAAACCAGTACATATTTTTTCTATACCTGCCGACAGACTTTGTAGAAATGTTCTGAGAGTTTAAATACATAATCTGGAAGTCAGACGTGGCTGGTTAAGAAGGGAGTGACAAGTGTACCCGACTCAGGAGGTGGAGATGGAGGAAGTTGGAAGAGACACAGACAGTTCAGTTGTGTCGAGTGCTGACTCTTGAAGGAAGGATTCAAGACTAAAAATTGTTAGCGTTGTAGAATGGGGAATAAGAGTAAAATACCGTTCTACTTCCCGTTCAGCTGCTTGTGGCAAAAAATGCAATGAAAGGAGAGATACCAGCAGTCATTGGATGAGTGAGAGAGAGGGTAAAGTGGCATTAAAATGTAAAACACTGGAACTGAGCATGGTAGGAGAGTATTATTTGACTGTATATACTCTAACTTCTTTTCATACTCTCCAGTGAGTTTTAACTTTTCTTCACTGGACAGAGTTTGACACTGCACTGAAAAACATGGTTCATATTAAGAGAGCAGGGACAGGAATGCTGGGAAATTATGGTTTGTCATGGGAATAGGACACTTTGGGGCAAAGGTAGAAGTGAACAAATGAAGAACAGAGCAGTGAGGGAAAAGGAGTGAAAAATATCAAAATTTACATGGAAATTCTGGAGGAAAGGAAGCAAGAGCATGTTGTTCTAGAAGCCAATTGTAGCTTGGACAGATGGGAAATACAGAGAAAGAGGGTTTAAGGTTAAAGTTTCTGCATGTGTATGATTGAAACTTAAAGATACGTGTACATTTCTGGGAGATGATTGAGCTGTTCTTGCTTTTTTTGTTTTTCGCTTACAATGCCAAGAGAGGATGTTCAGAGCCTGAAGAAAGAATGTGGGGTTTTTTTCATAGCGGTGTGAGAGGGGAAAAAACAGAACTTGGTTGTATTTTAATGGAATTAGAAATCAGCATTTCCATGCCTCGTTCACTGGGGTGTCCTTCCTCATTTTGTTAACTTAAGCAGTCATGGGGATAGTCAATATCATTTATTTTCCTTGCTATAAAAATAGGGACCTTCTGGCCACTAACAGCAGTGGTTATGAAAATTCAGTAGTTCATGCTTGTGTAATGCTTTAAAACTGGAAAGAGCTAATTACAGCTTAGCACAATATATGCCACTTCAATACTTCTCAGGTGGTTAATATTATAATCCCTCAAATTTTATTACAAACCAAAGTCATTCGGGTGATAGTTCCACTAACACGGTTGACTAAGGACTGGTTTGGCTCTGTAGCTTTGTCAGTTCTGGTAACTTACACTTGGGATCCTGGTCATCCTTGAGCTTTCTCTCCTGCATCTACCGAGTTTATTTCTCCTACGGCGCCTGGTCAGAGGGCGGACATGGATTAGTGACGGAGTTAGTCTCTGTCAGCCCAAATAATTAACATTTCACATTTCTCATTACCAGTTGATTTCAGGTAAAAATCTCCTGAAACACCTTGGATAAACACACACCCATTATCTTGATTCTACAAGATGCTGTGTGCTGCCTCTCACTTCGGTGCCATTGCTGGGAACTTTGTTTCTTGCGTTTGCTGCTGGAGTCGTTAACAGGGAAGCATTTTGAGGTGGTCTCCAGGAGTATTCTGAGAATGGAAAAGCGAGACGAGAGCTGAGTTGCTCAGATGCATGATGAGCTTTGAATGAGTTAAAAGTTTGCTCTTATAAAGATAACTTTTGGGTGGGTTTGGATGTTTGCTACCAGCTATCCTTGATCTTCAGATAGATACTTTTTGCCCTGCTTGCAATTTACACTGAACCTTGCTTGTTTTGTTGCCTTTTTTTGTTTTTCTTTTATGCCACAAACCTGCAGTGCGCAGGGGCAGCGCTGGCACTTTATTCTGTCTGCATTTGCATAGAACTGCAGACAGAGACGATACAGTAAGAATGATGGGATGTGCATTTACCTCTGGATCCTGTTTACTTCTGCGACATGTCTGCAAGTGCTAGATCAGATTATAGAAGACAGGAAAAGGCGTGTTCAGCTCCAAGTTCTACTGCTGGTTTTGCTGCAGCTTCTCAGCATTTTTCTGTTGCACAGTATTATTTTTGTAGAGTGTTATTCAGTTCACTGGAAGATTGTATTTTATCTTCTTCTGCTTGGGCTTTTCTGGGTTCTGTCTCTGAATATTGGTGGGGTTGTTGTACACATGAGAACATTAAATTAGCTCTACTGGAAATAATGAGTACTCAGATGGCAACTGCAAAGTATTAGCAAGATTTACCATTCTTTCTTTTTCTTAGATGTGTTTGATTACAGAGCAGCGATTTGGGACATGCAGAGTGAATATACTGTCAGTAGAAAGTTTCTCCGACTGATAGAAGAATCTTCTTAATTATAGATAGGAGATCGAATCACCCAGTGTTTCTGTAAACACGTGCAATGACTACTTGGGCCCCTAAAAATATAATTCAGAGTTACTTTATTTAAGTATATTGTTATAATTACACTGAATATTGCTTGACTTGTTGTTGTGGAGACAACCAAAAACCTGCTGCTTTTCTGTGTTGAAATATGAACTATTTTCTCCTCCTTCCCCAATCAATAATTCTGCCCAACATCAAATGGCAGGATGGCATGCGTATGGCGAACATGACTCCTAAAAGGCCTGGAAAAGTTAGAGCTACTTACCATATTTTGGTCTTTGTGTGAAAAGGATTTATCAAAGATTGTTGCTGTAACTATATGGAAAGAAAAAAGCTTTACAAATATATGCTTAAAAATGAATCATTCAAATCCTCATCAAAGACTTGGAGTTCTTGAGGATTTGTTGGCTTTCCTGCCACAGTGACAAGATACTGCTGGCTTTGAGGTTGTATTAATAAGACTCCATATAGGGATTAACACTGGAGTCAAACAATAAGTAGGCTTGAGTTGCCGTAGTCTTGGTTAGTGGCCAGAAACTCTCCCCTGTGTATACTAGTGCTTTGTAATGGGGATTGACTGTAATATTTTAACTAAGCTCAGTGATCATCAGGTGAACTTTTATACTAATTTAACACCAAGTGCCAGTTTTTCATTATTTATTATTTCTGCCTGCTGAGTTTTCTTGTTAGCAGCAGAACATCAACATGTTTGGAGAGCAGCGGTCTTGTATTGCCAGTTCGTGCTGTAGTGCAAACTGGTCTGGTTTTACTGAAGGACATCTTTGCCATACTTTTTCTGGACGTTACTGTTTTGTTTTTCATTACTATTATTTTTAAATACGGATGCGGCTCTGGATTAAGAGGGCTTTCAGTGGGAGCTGTCTCAATGTGGACACGTTACCCGGCACACATGTGCCAGACCCAGTTTTCTTTCATCCGAGAACGCCAGCAACTTTTTGGAGGCCTGTGTGCTGCGCTAAGCTTGTACCAGCGTGTCTTTACTGTGCGGTTTCAGGGCAACCTCTGAGGATGGAATTCTTCATTCAAACTCAATCCAGATATCTCTTTCTGGGGAACCACTGCTTTTAAAATGCACACTTTCACAAGAGTGCTGGAACAGAGCAATGTGTTCTTGTACATGCTCTGTCTTGAACAAGCTATGTCGTATTCCTCATCGTGTGCCTTATTTTCCTAAATGTTTTGTTGCAAAAGGCTAAAAGGGGACCTACTTTTTGCAAAAATTTGAACTTCTGTAACTTGATTAAATAAAGGTAAAATGTAAGTGGCATTCTGAACATGCTGTGCATGTCAGCAACCTCTGAGGAGTTCAGAGGAAGCGACTTTCTCATCCTTTCACATCTTGAATGTGTGAACCTGTTCTCAGCAGATTCTTTTCAGTTGGCACAAATGCGTTAGATGAGCTCTTGCTGCTTCTGCTGCTCACAGTGTGATGAGCCCTTGGTACAAATGTTCATTCAGAGCCCGTTTTTTTGCTGGCTACTAACCTGCAAAATACATGTTAGTACCTGTAGAACTGTCTTATTATATTACTTCACAGAATTTAAACGTAGCAGTGGCTACATCGTGCTCTCCATTTAGAGATGATTTACTAATATAAACCCAATCTGCACTACACAGTCCAGTATTTGTAGCTGTCAGCAAGTCTGTGCTGGCAAAACGTGGTGTGAATGCAGCTCTGCTCTTCCATTTATATGGGTGAAATTAATTTTGCACCTGGGGCAAAGAATATGAGGTGATCTTTTTCATATGTAAATGTGGGATCCTTTAGGATTAAGGTGCGATGCCAGGGGCAGTGTTGGTTTGTGCTGCTGTTCCCTAATTTGAGCTTAATGTAACAAGACTTCAGCCTTAGAGGCTAGGGAAATATTACATTCAGGTTGTATTTGGATGACCGTTTCAGCGCTCTTTATTGACCTAAACTTAATGATAAGTGCTATTTATCTGTGCTGAGTTCAGGTTGTACCTCTTAGGTGGAATGAGCAATGCGGGAGGAAACTTCAGCTTGCGGTAGCTGAGGAAGTTGCTTAAGAAAATGTGAGAAAACTTAAGTGCAGCTGACCTTACTACGTAAGAAAAGCAGTAGAATAACTGTATTAATGTTTCATGTAGAAAGCAAGATAATCTCCATACCAGCGTTGTGTCTACTGGCACTTTTTTTTAAAATCGTCTAGATTTACCACCACTCAGTTAAAGTTCAGGAGGTCTGAGCCTGCCCTTTTGCAGAACAGCGAGCTGTGTCACTGACGGGGCTGATGGCTTCTCACTGATACCAAGTGCTATCTAGTATTGCTCTGGAATATGAAGCCTTTGTTTATATCTTAAAGGTGAATAAATGGGTTGTAGAACACAATATTATTTAATTCAGTAGCCTCAATAAATACATTTAATCCAAATAAAAATCTCTGAATAGTCCTGGAGACTAACCCTTACACTCTACAACCCAGGTAATTTGATGGTTTGAATTTAAAGGGTGGATAAAGAAAATGTTAAAGACTGTGGCAGCAGCTAAAGAAGGTCCTAAATTATTTCCAATATCTTCTTCACTTGCATGTGTGCATTAACAATAAGCATCAGGTAATACAGCTGGAAAGGCTGAGGCATTTTAAATACAGAAAATACCCTGAATTTTTGATCATCGCTATAACTGACAACTTAGATATTTCAGAGGAGGAAGTTTCTGGACTCTAATAAGCAGCGAGCTGACTTGTACAGCCCTCAGCTCACTGTCCCATGCTGCCCACTTCTCCAGCCAGGTCATTCATGCCTTAAATGTTTTCCCAGCACTTCACAGTCTCCTCGCAAAAAGTGGAATATCATGTTCCTCTCCAGTGACTTAACCAAGGAACTGAAAAGACCCCAGATTCTTTTTTTATGGATGAGAGGTACAGGAATGTGTAACCACACATGAGGTTCTGGATCTTTTTTGTTTGTTTAATGATGCTGGAGGAATGATTTTAAACAAACCGATGGGAGTCTCAGCGGGAGCGCTTCTCACCGAGCACGTGGTGCTGTTTGATCAGCCGCTGGTGACCGAACCAAGAGGATGGAGAATTTCCAGGCGAGGAAGCACAGCGCACAGACACCATCTGTAATTCAAAATATCCACACAGAATGGTGTGGAAAAACTCGGTGCGGGGTGATCTGCTGAGCTTTTACATCTGGATTGCATTGGGACCTTTAACCGTTTTCGCTAGCAAATGGTTATATAGTTGCTCTACTTATTAATTTCTAGTTTTTCTATTTTTAGTTAATCGCCAGTAGGAAATTCTACAATTGATGTGAAATGTTTGCAGTCTCTTGGCTATTGCTGCTGTTTAGGGAATCTCGTGTATTTTACTATTAATTCGAGTGCTTTAGACACAGCTTTTACTAATTTTTAAAAACACTAACATTCGTCTAATGAGACATGTAGATCTTTCACAACATGTAGTAAATTATCACTGAATCTTGTTGGATAGCTTGTCACAAGAGCTGAGATGTTAGTATGTCACTGTTTGCAAACAGAAACACCAGAACTTAATTGAAGTGGATTCTGCTAATTGAGGCAGAGGAAGGAACTAAAAAGCATTTGCTCATCAGGATTTCTCCTGAGGCTGAAATAGGAACCAAATGTATTTTATAAAACTGAATCCTAGGGATACTTCAGTGCATGCGTCAGTATCTAGTTTAGGGTTCTGCTTTTGAAATTTCGTGATTTAGTTTACAGAATGTGCAATAATGGGCGTTTCGAGCATCTTAAAGTTCAATATGTCCAGTTTTGGTGCTGATATGTTTCCGCATGCCAAATATTTGTCATGTTTTTGGAGCCTTTGCCGGTCTTGGACAACTTGGAGGCAAGTAAAGCTCTAAATGATGGATGGCAGATCTGCAGACTCACTAGTGCTTCAGTGTCAGATTAAATGCAGTTGGAGTTGCAAACACATTAAGTCATGGAGCCAGTGGGTCAGCGCGCTGAAAGAAAAGCAAATGTTTACAGTCTGATTCCATTCTGGTTTGTGTGCAAAACATCTGAAGTTTATAGAGATGCTTCCCAGAGCGTAAATAGTAATCGGAGGTGGGTGTTTTGTCTTGGTCAGTGCGTGTTTTCGTATGATTTCTGGGTCTGTGTGTGTGTCCCAACTTGGAAGATTTGTTTCATCAATGAAATTCAAAAATCTTTCGCAAAGTGTCTTTCCTAAAAGAAACCTTCTGGAAAAAGGTGTTTGGATTGTAAATCCTTACTGAGGGGGAGAGTTAAAAGATGTTTGAAGAAAGAAAGTGCACCTGATCTTGTGGCCAGCATACCCTCATCTGCTTTCTTCTATTAATTTCTGTTCATGTTCTGGCAAACAGAAGCTTCGTCATTAGACGCTCTGGTTCTGCATGTGTTGTATCCCCAGTGCCGTTTATTGCGTTTCCTCTCCTGGCTCTGACCTCAGGAAGGGCTGCAGCAGACTCGAGGTTGCTGTCTGTTTGGAAGCATCAGTGACCCAAAGGGAAATGCCTAAAAGATGTAATGAATTTTCATATGTTTAAGCAAGCTTTGTGAAGAATCTGGTGTTTACACCCCTTCTTCACAAGGGTGGGGATATACCTAGCTAAGAAAAATGAAATTGGAATCATTGCCTCTTAGGAAAGTAGTTGAAAACCGGAGTAGTTTTCTCTGTGGTGTGCTAGCATGCAGATAAAGTTCTGATTAGTGCTTTGTCATATCTTTGTTTGGTTCATTGGGGTAGCAAGTTATATCTGAAGCAGTGGAAATGCTCTACCAACTGTAGAAAATCCGAGTCTGAATGATGTGAGTGAATGAGGCACCTTGAAGGGTGGTGCAAATCAGAATTCAGTGCAAGAAGGAAAAGCGGCTGATACTGGAGCCTAATTTGGATTATGTTTTCTATCCTAACTTGCCCATGGCTTGGCTGACCTCCCCTCGCTCAGAAGCCTTGGGGATGGCAACCATAGCCGAGGTTGGCGTGCTCTGTCTTCCTCCATTTGTTATCCACATTTTAAGAATTGTGGATTAATTGGATTACATGGCAAATAGGGGATAATAGATTAAAGGGATATTATTGGGTTAAAACCTTCTTAAGCCCCTTCACCTTTCTTTGTTAATGCCATTATGCAAGATAAAAAAAAATGTGAGTCGTGAAATAAATTCAATGTGACTCCTCCCTTTCTCGGCACTTTTGTAGCTTCATGCTACTGAGGTCCAGCTGTTCTGAATACAAATTCTGCTCTGCTACCCAAAGATTTTACAAAAGATGACTTCTGTGAGTCAGGACTTCAACCTTTCCTATTTTAGGACGGCTACTCAGTTTGTGTGACTGAACACAAGGCAGGTTTCACTTCTACACCGCGTGATGCTGTTCTGATTGCTTTGAAAAGAGGCAAAGACGACTCGCGCTGCACGCAGGAAACGCCGCAAAGAGGAAATAGGATAGCGCTGGCAGCCGAGGTGGGATGAGCCGTGACGCATTTGCGACGTGTATGGCTGGAGAACAAGATTATTTTGTACTCCTGTCCAAATGTGGCCTGTGTCTGAAACCGTCCCGTCTTACAATGAAGCGGCGATTAATCCCAATGTACTGAAATTTGATCTTTGAAAATGGGCCGATCAGATTTAAAATGGCTATTCAAATGGTCGAGCTGGAGGGAAAGAAGCTGAGAGATAGGGAAATGACTGATCTTGGCTGACAGTGTCTGCGCTTGAGCCCTTTGACATCAGTTCTTGGCGCTTTAGCCCTTTTAAGGCTGGTCCATGAATGCCGCCGTGGCAGCAGTGCCATTCTAAAGCAGTTTGCCCGCCCTTCTTATTATAACTACTATTATAATAGTTTAACAGTTGGCTGCTCTGCACATGGCTGCAATAACGCTCGTGTGGGCTTAAATGAGAACCACTTTGTTTTGGGGAAAGGGTCGGTTTATGCTGGTTTTAACATAACTCGGGCCACAGTTAACACTTGAAGAAAGGAAATGTGCTTGTGTTTTGTGTTAGCAGCTCAAATGTTTTGACCCAGACTTGTAGTTTGGTAAGTAAATACACTGTTGCTTACCTCAACACTTTTCCCTAAAAACCTTTAGCACCATTATTAAAAATTAGTTATTGTATATGCTTGTTGTAAACTCCCCAAACAGCTAATAAAACTGCTGCTTAAACAGAGAGCACTATATCAAGTGTTAGAGCGTGGGGGTGACAATTGGGAAACAAATTGTTTCCCCTCACCTTAGGAGATACCAAGCAAGTTGCTGAATTGCTGCTGCAAAATAGGGAGAATATCTGTTTTTTAAATTTAGTTCCTTAAATAAGCAAGTTACAGGTATGGATGTATAGAAATACTGTTCTATTCTGTTGACTGGGGCATGTTTGAAATAGGAATCTGCATTAGAAGGCCCTGGGAGGAGTGGCTAGTGAGAGAAGTTAATTTGTAGAAACCCAAAAACTGAAGGAACCAAGATTATTTTATTTACCTCCAAGTCTGAGGCCAGTAAAAGAAACCAGACCAACTCAGTGTCTCAACATAAGACTTGGTCCAACTTCTGCTGGTCTAACGATCAAGATAATTGTGGATTTGAGCGTGGCAACTTAATTAAAAAGTGCATTCATGGCATAAATGGATCATCTGGCTCTTTTGTGTAACGTTATGGACATCCCTGGTTTGGGTGGAGGGGGAGGAGGTTGTAGTGCTCCCCAATACCTCTCCTACTAGGAAATCTGCATTGATTTGACTGAAACATTTATCCTTCATTATCTCTCTGTTTATTACTGAAATTTCAGAAGACATCTGGTGAATCTTGGGTCACAGCAGTATTGATTTGCAGCCTGTCTGCTTCTGAATCAGCTCGGGGCAGGGCGTCAGGAAAAGAAGGGCTAGATTCTTATCTCTGGATTCTTTGCCAAAG
The DNA here is from genome assembly GCF_037038585.1 of Patagioenas fasciata. Classification (NCBI taxonomy): domain Eukaryota; kingdom Metazoa; phylum Chordata; class Aves; order Columbiformes; family Columbidae; genus Patagioenas; species Patagioenas fasciata. The sequence goes on along the minus strand of NC_092537.1, from coordinate 2,546,720 downwards.
TCCTCAGATACGGATTTATCTGACTTAAGCTTCTAGTAGAAAAAAAAAATACATAATGAAATGTATGCTGTAAGGATGACTGGGGCGTTGGAGGATGCAGAACGTTGAGGGCTCCAGCTATTCCTCCCTTGTCTTCCTTCCTTCAAGCTGCTTTTCCCACGTTCTGGAGGGTTTGCTTTGCATGTCAATTTGGGCATGTACATACCGGCCTAACAACGTTGTAGTTACCTGTTCTAAATTAGGCTTTTAAAAACGCTTTTTTGCTTGTTGTTTTTGTTTGTTTGCGTTCTGTGGGTTTTTAATTAAATAAAGTAGGAAATCTTTGTTTTTCTTTTCCCAGAAATTCAAGTAAGGTCAGGAAGAGAAAATGTTTAGTGGTTCCTATATTTCTAATCGGGAGCTACCAAGTTATATCTCCTATTTTCTTTAAATATCTGATTTATTATTTCAGACACTTAATAATTCTTGTCAGTTCGGTATGTTCCACTGGACTTGAAGCCAAAAATAGATGGTTTGATAAACTGTATGTTTCTTTCTTTCAACCTTGTGATGACTAAATCTTCATTTGATGCTTTTTTTCTCTTTTAAGTGATTGCTGTTGGAAAACATTTAGTGTCTGTGTTCCCCTAGAACAGCTAAAAAGCCCTTTGGCTATGCTAAGGTTTCAACAAATCCTATTTAGGTTACTGACGTTGTTTTCATGGAAACCAAATAAATTGGTGCCACTTCCTGGGTTTAAAAGATGTGTTCCTCTGATGGCTATGTCATGTAGCCCTTCTTTTTTTTTTGGTTCCCCCTAAATATTTTTGTGGTTACATTGTTTTGGGCATTAACTAGCAACATTTTAGACAGTAATCTTTCTCTGTGCCGTGTTTATAAAAGATAACTAATCTGGTTTAGTTCACAAGAGCACAGGAGAAGCTTCGGTGCCCTATTGGCCTATAGGTAAATGGCCACTACGTGCTGTAATCCTGATTTTGTAGAAAAGTGCATTCCATAAAACTCGGAGACATTTCATTGCACAGGCATGAGTGAGCCTTGTTAAAATAAATGCAGCGTTGTAAGGGAAGCTGTTCTTGTGACATCAGGTACCTTGATAAGAATATGATTTAGTTGTGTTTTCTTGTAAATCACTTGTATGTTCAGGATAAAATGCGTGGCTTGGCTTTCTTCAGGAGGGATCACAAGACTCTGGGAGCCACACAGGCTGTTTTGAATCAAACCTTTCTGAAAATGGAATACTTGACAGTTATGAATAAAGTTATTTAACAGTCAACTTCCTGTGGTTTACATGCATTTCTGAACCAGGAGGAGGCTGCAGGGCTGCAACTGAGATGTCTGTACTCCATCTGAACAACAAAGGGCATCTTCTGCGAGCAATCCAAATGATTGCTTAAAATCCAAGCTTCTGATATGATTTATTTTAATCCTGTATTAAGAAGCAGAGGCGCAGTCACCTAATACCGCAAGATCTTTGGTGCTAACGTGTAGACCATTCATTCTGTTGTACTGGTGTGTTTTATTGTGTTTGTTTTATTGTAATATGTCAACATGCATATGAGAAACGCGCTCGAGCCTGCGTTTGTCACTTCTATTGACACCTTTGGGCCTGTGTTTTAAGCGGAAGGAATCGGGCAGCAGACCAGGCGCGGTGGTGGGGTCCTGCAGCGTAACAGGTCAGTGGTTCAGCCTCCAACCACACTTCACAAGTTTGCAGCTCAGAGCTGCTCAACTGTAAAAATGACTTTAAAGGGTTCATCTGGTGACTCATTTAAGACCTTCACATCGCTGTATCTTTTTAACTAGACGTTTAATTTAAAATTCCCTCATATGTGGTCACAGAACATGGGTGTGAGGACAACAGGAATGTCGTGGAGAACTCTACAGTTTTTTAATGGGGGTAGATCCTGCGATTTCAGAGTTTCCTATCGGTTTAGCCCTTGGCGCAGCTCCGCTCTGGTGTGACAGACAGACTGACACGTGAGACAAACTGGAGTCAGTGGGGCACAGCGGGGAAACCCAGCGCCTTTTTTTGAGTCATCTCAGGTAAACCAGAGGGTTTACAGTTTATCTGAAGGGAAAATTTAGAAAGCAGCAACTGTCAGCTGAATACAGCCACTGTCACCAATCCACAGAGCGAGATCTACTTCTGTATCTAATATCAAGGGAAAGTATCTAACACAGAAGCTGGATTGTGAATAGAGCATTCATTTTCTTACCTAGTTTTAACAACTGCTGGCACTAAGTCTTCCCTTGGTTGTTGTGTGGTGGGTTTTTCAGTGAGTTTCTCTTCATTATTGCATAAAATACACAGGTTCACCCCTTTGGAAAAGGATCGGAAGTCTTGCTTGGTTGCTTTGCAATGCTGCCTTTTTGAAGCTTGTTTAAAATGGGTCAAAACTCTTCATTTCTCCAGTAGCACATTCTGATAACAATCTGCTGGTCGTGGTCGATTGCTGTTCAAGAGAATCTGTATTTAGCAGAGCTTCGCCTGCTAATACGAACATGTCCAGGTCAGATAGAAGATTTCCACTAGTCAAGGCACTGACTTGTAGCTGTATGATATGGATGGGGATCTGGAGTGTGAAGGAAGGACAGATGAGGAATTTGAAGCTGTTGTGAGTTTCTGATGCCACGCAAATTGGTAAAACCCAATGACTGAACAACTTCTGTCATTAGATACAGAATTGAGTCACATTGATGTGACTTGCTTGGTATCGTATTAATTATCTGAATAGATTTTCGTAAGGGAAGAACCCAGTGACCAAGTTGAAGATGTGGAGGAAGGAAACTGTTATGTCACTGCTTTACTAACTGCATTACACTTGGAGCTGATTGCTTTTGTAGTTTAAATGTCTTGAGTTTCATAATGGCCACCTTGACATTTGTCTGCTGTCGACTTCAATCCACCAAGGCCCATAAAGCGGAGCAGCCCTGCAGCTCCTGCTGGGTACGTGGCTCCCGAGCGCTGCCGCTGCTGCCGGCCGATGTGTTTTACAGTTGTGTTTGCAGGAAATCCCCTCTTTGGGAAGCTGCTTCTGGGGATGTTTTGTGACCTTTACAGGCTGTGGTTACTGCTCTGTTCCAAGCGCTCAATCCATTGCAGTAGCTGTAAGCCCCAGGACTTCAAGGAGAGGTGGTAACTCAGGCATTCCAGAACCGCGGAGTTAATGCGTCTTTAGGGAGTAGGCATTGCCGTAAGTAGTATAAAAAAGAGCGGTCTAAGATTAAAATATATGTATGCATGCACACACAGACATGCATATTTACAGCCTCTGCGGCCCAGGTATTCCAGAATAAATACCTCCACTTAATGAGTCGGAAATCTGGCTGATCTGTACGTAGTGCTGGGGGGGAGGGAGGGTTGCCAGCTCCCACTAGGGCCTAAAAAAGAAATTAAGTCTGACCTTAAGCTTTATTTTGTCTTAACATTCAGCTACAGAGAGAGTTCTTAGTACTTGGAAGGCCTGAATTCCCATCCTGCTTAGGAAGATCGGTGGATTTGTGCATCAAGGTTGTGTGTTTTTATTTTCTGTGAAATAGAAATGCTCTTCCCCCTGTGCTTTCCTTACAGGATTGAGGCTAGAAGGGATTTCTGAAGCACTGAAAAAGATGTAGATATAAAATATTGCTGTCATGGCAAGCGGTTGCCGCTGTGCGCTGCCACACTTCACAGTGGTCAGTGTTAGTGCTGCGGTTTGTCACCCTGGAGAACACGGGTGACGTTAAACCAAATAGAAAGCAAAATAAGGCAGTAGAAGTGTGCTGGGCTCTGTCTCTGCAGGTGTGTGGAGCACAAGACATGTTCCGACCAGAGTCCCAGCCTTCCCTAATTACAAGTTGATGTTCAAATTGTACACTTAAAGGTGTGGTGTCTGCTTGTGTTATGTAACTTTTTTTAGTACCTGGAAAACTGGCAGAGGTACTCAGCTCATGTGTCAGCCAGAGCCCTTTTTGGATGGTATTTACTCTCCTTTACTGCTGTTTAGATGACACAGTTTAATACTGAGGTTTGATATTCCTCCTGGATAAGTTTGCAGAGTTCAAATTCAAGAGAGGGGAAGTCATTCTCAGGGTGTAACTGCTGCTCTAATTCACTTGTCTGGCTTAGATGTGGTCACCCCAGCCTTGGATGCTTCAGGAATTTCTCATCCAGAAAATTCAGTCAGAATTGTTGCTCTTCCATCTGCAGAGTGAAAGCACAGATGGTCTTTTCTGTATTTTCTATAAAGTAAATAAGTTACAGCTTGGTAATCAAGAGCTTTCAAAGGAAGCATGTTCTGCTTCTGTTGTGACGCTGAGAAGCCTAAAAAGGTACTAAAGGTACTAAAAAGGGATCCTTTGTGATAAATTCTGTCAGACCATTACCTGTTGCAGGGGAACTAAGGTTTGGCACCATCCTCGTAAGAGTTCTTCCTTCATCCCAGCACCATAACAGTGTTCTGGAGAGTTGACTGTAGTTCGGGCTTACAATAAATAAAACTATAGTTCCACATTACTGGAGGGATTAAAAACTGCACTTACCATCTGCACAGGCAGAGCTGGCTTGGAGCTGGAAGGTAACCTGCACAGCTGATGTGTTATATGCAGTACAGCAGTGCTGAGCTCTCTTCATTACTCCCAGAGTAAGGAATTCTTGTCCAACTTGATCTCTGATAGGAACGTTCAGTGAAATGTTTCATCTCCTGTGGTTCCTCATCCCCTATTCTGCTGCTCATGTGCTGCACTCAGGGGAAGCACCTGTGTGAGTGGGATCGGATGGCAATGCAGTTAGAAAATAACTTATCTCCAGTGATTAATCCCTGTATGTGCAGACTCTTGAAAGGGTTAGAATAATCGAACGTATCTTTTCATAATGAAGGTGTGGTTGCTTTGTTGATACTCCCTGTGGATAACACTGCAGGATTTATTTAGTGATTCTAAACTTGGAAAGAATTTAACTATGATAAATGTACCTAATGATGCTTTTAAGCTTAAATATTAACTGGCCTAAAAATAAAATGTCAGTTGTGCTCTGAGGGATAACTGCTTAAAAAATGGTAGTGATTAAAGCTTACAACACTTCGATCTAGATTTTGGTAAATTAACTGGGCTTCAGAATGTAAACTGATAGGATCAAGTGTGCCACTTATCTAAATAACCATTTGCTTTGTTTTTAGGGGGAATCTGTAAAGTATTTCTTGGACAACTTGGATAAACTTGGAGAACAAGTAAGTTCATTTTTTTAAGTATTCTTTGTGATCTCTGGGTTTTAAACAGATGAAATGTCATTAATCTCTACTCAAATAACTTCAGTTAACTTTGTCCCATTATCTCATCTGTTCGTCACTGACATGTCAAAAACACGGGGCAATGCAAGGGCCAGGAGACTTTCTGGAAATAAAATCTGTGGAAATTGAGCAAAAAACAAGTTACAAATGCTTGTAAAGTTTTTTTACTGAGTGAAAGATTTGATAAAGGCTCTTTTGGTTTACTCTTATCTATATGCAAGATTCGTCTAATGATTGTTTCCCCAAACTGTATTAATAGAAGTATTTTACTGTTTTTATCTGATACAACCGGCTGGCCTGCAACTAAACTGCTTATAAACAGATAGACCTGCAATTCATGTGCCTCTTGCCAAAAGCAAGCTGATAACAGCGCGTATAATGTTCAGATTTAATCACATCAGCAAAATAAGAATATCTGGCTGGCATATCCACATGGGATCAGCTGGATTCCTTGCGACTGTTTGTTGTTATTTCTACTGCCAGTGCAGATTATACGTATTCAAAATATCTCATAGACAGACATTGCTTTCCGCGGTGTGATTGGATCTTATTCATGCCTTAAATTCTAATGTTAACTAAGCAAACAGTGATGTGATAGCCAGAAGAGCTGCTTGGTAACAAAAAGACATCCTTTAGAAGAAAACAGACTGTGGTGAATTCGAGGAAGGAGACAATTCAGGAGGAAAGCACTTGTTCTGAGTCAATACTAATGCGGATCTTTGGGAGAGCTGTGCTTGCAGGCAAACAGTGCTGCGCAAAAAACAAAGGAAAAACAAGACAAAGCAAAACCACCAAACCTTCCCCCTCAAAAAAACCCAGAAAAATGGAAGGTGAAAAAGAAAACAGTCAACATGGAAGACTGGGTGAAGTGTAGGAAAGGAGAGCGTACTTGGGGATGCTTGCAGGAAAAGCATCGATTGATAATGGTGAAATGTTGAAAAGCCTTTGAAAATTATACTCGGTGTTGTCCCGGGAAAATACTCACCCAGTTCTGCAGTCTTTGGATATGGAGAATGGGATCAACTGAGAACAGGGCTAGTTCAGAATTGCTACGGGTGCAAGCGGCTAAATCCCAAGGATGTGGATGTGAGGGACAAGACATAATCATCCTCCAAAGATATAACTAAAATACTGGGAGATTTCTTAGTTGTTGCAGTATTTAGTTTCCTGTAGCCAGACGGTGGCTGCGCACCTAGCACTTGACTTCCAGGTCCCTCGTTTGCAGCCGTTCTCTTTGGAGTAGCCATTATCTGGTATAAACATGGTGGCTCTTCTGTGCATGTAGGACTTGAAAGCACTTGAAAGTATTTTATTTGTGGTTGCAACCGTGGAAGGAATTTTAAATGAGTAATAATACTTGAGAAGGAATTCTAAGGATAAGGTCCTTGTTCTTGAAAGCTTCACTGAATAAACAGCACAGGCCAACTCCCAGAAGAGTTTGCTTTGTGCTTTTATCAGTATTAAAGGTTTGGCCTATTATATTTATTAATTTCCTTTAGGAATTTCAGTCACTCCTGAGACTTTCTGGTTTTGTTCTGAGAACTTGAGACTAGCTCCCTAATAACAAAAGTGTATGTGTTCCTATTTGAAAGATGGAATAAGTGTTGAACCAGTGACATTCTCTTACCTAAACATTAGCAGTCAGCCTTACTCAAAATCTCTTCACATGTGCCTTGTGACATTTGATACAGTCATTCCTCTGCTTTCTCTCCCTACAACAATTTTTGTTAGAAACGGCCCAATATAAATTTAAGAAATAAAGAGAAAAATCTTATTAGCCTTAAGGCTGCTTCTTTTAGTCAGACAGGGAGGTGGGTGCACGTGTCTGTTGCTCAGTTTGCAGAGCACGCGATGCTGCTTTGGCAGTTCAGCTCTCCTGCAGATTTAGATGATGCAGGTTTTGGATGTGCAATAGAACTAGGGCAAAAAGCACAGGGTGGGGAGCCTGTGCTTCAGAGAGCCGCTTTGTAACCCTGCGCGATAAAAATCAGTGCCTTAGTCATGGGCAGCTCGAATCAAGAGGCCCAGGAGTTCAAACAAACCAATCTCTCTCTAGCTAGTTTCACTTTTGAGCTTACTTAGTAAAGCAAAGTGATCCTTGATTATTTGGAACATTACACTTTCATGATTTTTAAAATTGCTTTCTTAAAGGCTGTGAATCAAACTTGCCCAGCTCCCTTCGGCTTGGAAACCAACATTTGAGTTGCCGTGTAGTTGTGTGTCTGTTCCCTCACCCCAGCTTATTGGTTGAATCAGACTTTCTGGACCATGGTTACACATCTTTATAAAATCTCCAAGTCTGGGAACTGGCACTGTCAAAGGAAGATTGTAGATCGTTCACTAAGAGGACATCAGCGTCCCAACTCTGAAACCTAAATCAGTCTCTCTGAAGTCGTGAGAAATGCTGGAAAAATGTACGAAAGAGTTTCCATAACAAGTGAACAACAAAGCTGAACTTCAGCATCAGCCAGTGCTCTGTTATGGATGCGCTTCTTGAACAGCAGAAAAACATGGACCATGCTCGAAAGTGTAATTCTAAGAATGAACAAATCCCTGATTTCTTTCATTTCATGGTGCTGAAAGCTGACTAATAACAATTCCTCTTCCTGTCAGCATCCGTTCATGATGGCTATTCATGTAACAGTCAAAATAATAAAATAGGGAGGATAAGTGGGTTGTTACTATTGAATCCTGGGGGAGGAGGTGTGCTGGAGAACCTGGGGGCAGAGCTCCTTCTGTTCCACTCATTGCACAGGGTGTTTTGGACAGAATGGGGCTGTGTGAGCTCCCAGGTGTGACACACAGGACTGATCCAGCTGAATGCAAAAGATCCAGCGAGTTGCTTAGGTTTTGCTTTTCTGGCATAATTGATTGCCTTAAAAATCACGTAGTGGAGTAGCGCTTTTTTTCTAGAAGCAGTTGTGTGGTATGCACAGGAACATGGGAGGGCCTGAGTGCCCACAGTTAGACCTGGGATACTACTGTGGGTTACTGCTTTCAGAAACCTCTTTTAGACCCCGTTTGCTGCATTGCAGTGTGGCAGCCAGTGTGTTTCCCAGCTTTCTGGGAAGAGGGTGAATGAAGCATCAAATAATCCAGAATAAGGGAAACTGGCACAAGGAATCGGTGGGACACATGTCAGGCTGTTTGTGGGTTCTTGCCACATGGCAAATGGAAAGTTTCAATTCTCTGGGGTACGTGTTTTGAATTAATATAGGGTGTGTTCTAGATCTTTTCAAAGTGCTTCAGTGTCAGCATATAAATATTCAAAACCTCGTACTGTTCCTCTGCGAGCTTTTCTCTTGATTGCGAGTCAGCTGTGACCACCATGCCTGTGACTTGTATCCTAATCAGCAAACTCTCCTTTATTTCATTTTTTTTTAGGATTATCTTCCCTCACAGCAAGATATACTGCTGGCACGAAGACCCACAAAAGGGATCCACGAGTACGACTTCGAAATAAAGAATGTTCCTTTCAAAATGGTTGATGTAGGTGGCCAGAGGTCAGAACGGAAACGTTGGTTCGAATGCTTTGACAGCGTCACATCGATACTCTTCCTTGTTTCCTCAAGTGAATTTGACCAAGTGCTTATGGAGGATCGGCAAACGAATCGCCTTACGGAATCCCTGAACATTTTTGAAACAATAGTCAATAATCGGGTTTTCAGCAACGTCTCTATCATTCTCTTCTTAAATAAGACGGACTTGCTTGAGGAAAAAGTACAAAAAGTGAGCATCAAAGACTATTTTCCAGAGTTTGAAGGGGATCCCCACTGCTTAACAGATGTCCAAAAATTCCTGGTGGATTGTTTTCGTACTAAACGCCGGGACCAGCAGCAGAAGCCCCTCTACCACCACTTCACCACTGCTATTAACACAGAAAACATCCGGCTAGTTTTCCGTGACGTCAAGGATACCATCCTGCACGACAACCTCAAGCAGCTCATGCTACAGTGATGTGCAAAAAGACATTTTCATTGGAGTAACTTTTGTGTGTTGTGGGTTTTTTTTGTATCTAGAAGTTTACAGCAGGAGTAGAGAAATCCAGATCCTGTCAGACTTCTTGATATCTGGCTAAAAGCTGCTGCTGAACACATTATTGCCAATTTCTGCAGAAATTCAGGCTTAATCTCTTCCGGTGTAGCTTCAAGTTGGCTCATAGCAGACCTATGTCTAAATTACCTGTAAAGTGATAAATTTGACCTTTCAAGAACATGCATATTATCTTAGAAAATTAATTCCTTCTTCAGAATTCCCAGTCCAGACTTCAATGAAATTGTTGCAATTGTTAAACTGTGGCAGTAATTTAAGAGGAGAAACTTCCCATCTAACTTCGTCATGAAGACTGTGGCACCATAGCTGACTTATGATTTCTCAGGTCTATTGTTGGTTAGAAATCCCATAATTCCCTTGCTGGAACCAAGTGTTTGAAGCTACAGTTCCTGGGCGTAACGTACATCCCGTTTAAGTATAAATCTTTGCGTGAGTTTTGACTAGGAGGTGCTTTAAAAATACTTAAATTGGGAGCTTCGGATGTACCTGGCAGGCAGTACTGATGCAGGCAGACATCTGGTGATGAGGAATTAATGGCACAGTACACGGTTTCACTCTCTGGCGTTGTCCGTGTGTCCTGCAGCCGCGGCAAAGCCCAGAGCGCTGGCGTACGGTCCTCTCGAAATTCTCATGTGGGAAGGGGGAGCAAGCGCTAAACTCGTATTTCTTATCTTCACTAGCCAGATGTTACATGGAGGTACCTTACCTGCTCTGGAAGAGCTTTGATATAGCACCGGTTTATTTTTATTTCATGACTTCTTACAGCGTGCCTCATCTTAATCAGCGAGCGTTTGGTGACGGGTAGAAGTACTTGCAAACCTAAGTGCCTCCTTGTGTTCTGTCCTATGATATTTCAGTGGCCTTACGTGAGCGTCTGTGTTCCCAGCAGAGGCCTTGTGTACCTGACACCGTGAGCTGAATGTTTTCTTCTGAAGAAAAGAACGTGTCGCGGCAGAACGCGCCTCAGCCCATGAGGCTCTTTCTGCGACTTCCCAAGTGGGTCTAGAAATCCTAAGTGTACTTGAGCCAAATATGTTGCACAGCATATTCCAGAATGCTGCGTGTGACTAAGAATATTTTACCAAAAGTTCCATTGCAGTGTCATTTTATTTTTTGGGGGGGGGGTGTTACTGTTGCCATGTAAGTAAAAAAAATAATAGTAAAACATACTTCTTGCCCAGAAATCCTCATACACCACACAGCATATTACAAAATGAGAAGGAGCTGTGAGCTTGTGTTTTAAAAAGCCGAATTCCCCCCAGCCTGTCGTGTGTAGGTAGTTCAGCTGTGCCCCGTGGAACCGGCCAATTCCTGTGGATCGTCGTGCTGGCCGGTGCTTTCTCAGATGAGTTTTTATTACCGCACCGCGTGTGCGGCGGCGGTGACACAGCATTCGCACTGCTGGAACATAGGAAAGCTGCCTGGCTTCTGACCTTAGCCCTTTACTTACTGTGATTGTAAGTTGCATTAACATCTCTGTACCTCGTTCTCCTGCCAGTAGAAGGGGAATAGTGTATTTTTATTTAGTTAGGTGCTTGAAAGACCTCTTTTTTTTTTTTTTTTTTTTTTTTTTTTTTAATATCATCCAATGAGTAGTCATAGATTAGTCTGCAATTTCCATGATAAGGCACTATTTTGGGCAGAAAAAATTCTGAAAAGAGCTTGGGAGAAGTCACAGTGCATAGTTGAAACATCAGCAGAGAGTCTGGGTGCATCACTGGTGTCAGAATGATTAATATCGTCTTTAGATGGGGATATTTAATGTGGATTTTGCCTCCTTACTGGACATGGATATGGTTACTTCTGGTTTGATGTCTTCAGGTCATAAGTGAGCAATTCAAGAAGGATGGTGATGTAGAGGCCTCAAAAAAGGCTGCTGAGTCTATTTAAAGGATTGGACCAAGTGCCTGCGGTGGGAGTCAGAAGTTCTCCATGTCCCTGTTTGGGGAAGGGTGACAGGTTGAATTGGTTGAGCTATAAATGCTGCAGGAACAGACACCGAACCTGTCCCGTGGCCTCCAAGTCCAGTGCTGGAAAGCACAACCTGAACAAATCCAGGCCTTTGTTACCAACGAGAGGAGCAGTAGGTTCGTTTTTTCCAGTGCTGACAGTTGGCTGAACAAGTTTCTTTTTTTGAAGAGAGACTTATCTCTGCTCTGATTAAAATAATTAATTTGGAGAGCGTCTGTAGTATGTGTTTTGCAGGGCGTCAGACTAGATGATTGCAGAGAAGACTAAGGACTGGAGAGGGGATGATATGAAGATTACCAGGAACTTGTCTAAGCACATTAGTTTATGTAAAATATCGATGAATTTTCTGTCAAGGGACCTGTTAATTTACCAAAGATCCTCAAAACTGATGTCAGTCCAAGGATACAGTCAGCACACTGAGGGAAAAATATCAGCAGGCTTCTCTCCTGAACAAACACACACACAAGCATGGGCTTAATCCTTTCAGATGACTTTCCTGTGAGCACCAGGGCTGTGAGGTGACAGGGGACCCCACAATGCTGGGTCTCTTTGGACAGAGTGGGCCCTGGTAGATAAGCACTATATGAATCTCAGGCAGAAATGAGTTATAATGAATTGACTGAGTCGAATCACTCGCGTTTCCTGCTCCCGCTTCTTTAGAGGGGTGAGGCAACGAACCTTGATGTAAGTGTTTACACGGTTCCTATGTGAACAGACCGGCCAAACAAACCGAATCAGCGTTGGGCTTTTCCATCTTCAGAATGAAGCTACCTGGAAAGGAGCACAGCACATACTGGTGTATTGCTTTCGAGATTTTTTTCTAAATATGATTTCTTTCTAGCAGGTTGTAATTTTGGTACAAGAGCTGAAGGATTGATCTTTTGAACAGACTGATTTTTATGCTGTAGCAAACTAATGTGTCACAGTTGGTTAAGAGTGAAGCTTATTCGTGCAAACCAGTCTGTGGTACAAGGTCAGGATGTATTTCCAGTGAGAGTGGGAAAGCGGGTAGAAAATCAAGTTTCCCAAAACTTTCTTGTTTCTCTTTGATGGAGTGAGCTCTGCTAAATAGATCCCTGACCGTATGGAGATAGATGGAGATATATTGTCTCCTACAGCCTTCTTGTACTCAGAGGTGAAATTGGTGTTTTAGCAACTGTTCCCTGCTGCAGTGTGTTAAACCGAGTTGATCGATACCCAAAAACTGTGGCTGTTCATCAGGGCTTTACAGATTTCACTTTTTTAATACGTTGTACATGGGAGCATAAGCCATCAGTTTGTGTAAAACTTGAGCTTTCTTCTAGAATATCTGCTCTGAAAAAAAAAAGAGAAGGGGTTCCTTGATCTCAAAGGCTGTATATTGGACTCATTTGTCTAGTAAGTAGCTTTCAGTGTTGCCCATCAGAATTGTTGTAGCAAATTGCTCGGATGAGGTGGGTGTTTCAAGCTTGGTGACACTTGGCTGGTACCGGTGTTTGTGATCAGTCCTGGGCGATCTGGTCCAACCGCAGCTGCTCGGTGTGGTTGGTGTGGCCATTGCCAGGATGGCTCCTCGGTTGTGGTTGGCGTGGCCATCACCGCAATGGCTCCTCGGTTGTGGTTGGTGCGGCCATCGCTGCAATGGCTCCTTGGTTGTGGTTGGCGTGACCATCGCCGCAATGGCTCCTCGGTTGTGGGTGGTGTGGCCATTGCCGCAATGGCTCCTCGGTTGTGGTTGGCGTGGCCATCACCGCAATGGCTCCTTGGTTGTGGTTGGCGTGGCCATCGCTGCAATGGCTCCTTGGTTGTGGTTGGCGTGACCATCGCCGCAATGGCTCCTCGGTTGTGGGTGGTGTGGCCATTGCCGCAATGGCTCCTCGGTTGTGGTTGGCGTGGCCGTCGCTGGGATGGCTCCTCGGTTGTGGTTGGCGTGGCCATCGCCGCAATGGCTCCTCGGTTGTGGTTGGCGTGGCCATCGCCAGAACGGCTCCTCGGTTGTGGTTGGCGTGGCCATCGCCAGAACGGCTCCTCGGTTATTTCTCTTTCAGGACGGTTGCAGAAGGTTCATTTTCCAACAATCACATTTCCAGTTTCAAAACGATCCGAAGTTTCATGCCGTACCGAACTGTCCGTGAGTTAACTTTACAGGTCTTGTCTATTTGATGGTACCATTAACATAGTTGTTTTTTTGAATTACACAGCATTGCAATCCAGTGCCATTTTGCAATTTCTTTGCATTGTACTTGAAAATAAGTTGAATTGCAGACTATTTAAAACCGCTTTCCTGCGCTTTCAGTAGCAGTGAGAGCTTACCTTACGTGAAGCCTTTCTGTAAAGATATATTTTGTAACAACCTCATAGATCTTTAACAAAACCCAGATTTGTATTAGCTTTGTATAAATGTTTGTGGCTTACAATTTTATATGTTTAACTTTTTATAAACTTTCCAGGGACTACTTTTTATTGTAAATTTTTTGTTCTTCTTGCTTTAGTTTAAGATTGGCAATAAATTATTTCTAAGGGAGGTCTTAGAAGAAAAAGCATCACTTCCTTTTTATAAAACGGTTAAATCGATTCATAGTTTCAAACCTCTTACACTCGCTTGTACATTGCTCTGTACATACTCTCCAAAAGTGTTGCCTTTCAGCTATTAATATTTGCCTTGTGTACAAAAATTACTGACGATGAATAAACATATACAGCCTCAAGTTGGTACTATGACATTATTTTTTCAAGTGTATAATGTGTGGAGGGAACCACCTGATATTTTTGGTTGGTTGGCTAAAGCCAAGTGTTGTGCTCCTGCCACATCTTGTGTTGCAAGTGAAATATGTAATAGAGCCTCTGCTCTCAAGCTCTTTGCTGAAAGGGCTCGGCCAGGTTCTTTTCAACCCGATCCCTTCTCTCCAGTGGAGACACACAAGACAATTCCTGACTTGGGTTGGACAGCCAGTTTGGTACTCAGGATTTAAAATATTGATGATATGTTCTGGCGTAAGCTGCCGTATAAATTATGTATCTCGATATTGCGGTGTTAGGTGGCGTGTTTTTATTTTCTTGTTCTTTCTTTTTTGTAAGCTGTTTTCTGCATAAGCCAAGCTCTGGCCCCCCTGGAAAGGGATCACCGGCCGTTTTACAGCTGCCTGCAGTAGGAACCAGTGTTTTGCAGCAAAACGTGGATTTCTCCTTGTCGCTGTTTAGGAGCTGAGATGCCCCATTTTCCAGAGCAGCCCTCGGATTTGGCAGCTGTGCCGTGGACACTGAATCTCTGACAATACTCCGACCAAGTCGTACTTGTTCATAGAGCCAGCCTCAGCGTTCTGTGCCTCGGCAATCGGAATCATGAACTGCATGATTCTTTGTGTGTGTGAACGCTGCTGTGAATAGTTTTCCCCAGGCTCTGTGCAGAGCAGTTTGCTGTGGGAAGGAGCCACCTCTCCTTGCTGAAATTAGGATTTAATTCCCATCAGACGACCTGAAACTCAACCTAGTGAAGTTCTGATTCCAGGTCATACCTGTTCCTCCTGGGGCTGTTTCTGAAGAATCACAGCCTCGTCTCCACATTTTTTGTGCTGAAACAGTTATATCAAAGTAACATCACTTGCGATGGTGCTCTGATTCTGAAAGCAAATCTCTTTTGGGTTGTTTTGAAAGCTTTTTCATGTGTTACCTGATTTTGTGCACTGCACTCAGCCACCTGAGGAGGGAACAACCACTGCCTGGAACACCTCTGAACAGACCATGGCGGGCTTTGTTAAGCCTGATATTCCTAAAGTAATTGCACCAAGGGCCACGTAGGCTCCTAGTTAAGTTCTTGTTGAGTAAAGCCCTGGTTAGAACCGGGTTGGTGTTCTGGTCAGCAGTGACCGGCAGGCTCTGGGAACATCAGTGGTGTGTCTGATGTCCAAATGGTGGGATGAGCCTTCACAGAGCTCTAGATTTACCAAAACACCTCATCGTGTGTTGCTGCATGTAGGTTGGGTGGCCGAGCCTCTTCCTTCCTGTTAAAGCAACCGGGTGCTTACGCAATAACTGACATAAGGGAGCAACAACCCAGCGGAGCTTCACCCGAAGAGACGCCCTGCGGCAGCAGGACCCAGCTCCTGCGGGGCCGAGCTCTGCACCTGGAGTGAGCAGAGCCCTGCGAAACGGCTGGGAATGGGGCAGGACGACAGAAACGTGGCTGGGAAGGGGGCAGGACGATAGAAACGTGGCTGGGAAGGGGGCAGGACGACAGAAACGTGGCTGGGAAGGGGGCAGGACGACAGAAACGTGGCTGGGAAGGGGGCAGGACGACAAAAACGTGGCTGGGAATGGGGCAGGACGACAAAAACGTGGCTGGGAATGGGGCAGGACGACAAAAACGTGGCTGGGAATGGGGCAGGACGACAGAAACGTGGCTGGGAATGGAACAGGACAACAGAAACGTGGCTGGGATTGGGCAGGACGACAGAAACGTGGCTGGGAATGGGGCAGGACAATAAAAATTGTGGCTGGGAATGGGACAGGACGACAGAAAAAAAAAGGCTGGGAATGGGGCAAAACAAGAAAGGTGATAGCGTGGAGTTACTTCTGGCCAGCCCACCTGACACTGTGTTTTCCACACAAGCCAAAATGTTTATGCTGCATGTGAAATGTGAATTACTAGATTAAATTAATAAAAAGGGTCTGGGTAGACCGACTCCCACGCGGTTCTGCAATAGCGTTTTATTTGTGCCTTCAGATAGCAGTAGATTTCTGCTTCTGCCCCTTGTGTTTTTAGCAGGCTTAAAAATGAGGGCAGGACACGTTTTCCTGCTCGAGTGCAGCTTCCCCCATCAGCAGCTTCCTGGGCTCTGGGATTCGTGTTCACTTGTTCCTGCAAGAGCCGAGCGAGCCCCATTCCAGCCAGCGTGGCAAGGTCCTCACACCCAAGTTCAGCAAACAACCTGCGGATTATTCCAAGATAAGGACCCGAAACATCCAGCAGCGGTGAGATGCAGCGAGACGGGAGCCACGTGTCCCCGCACACGCAGCCAGGCTGCTCCGCTGCGTCGGAACCCCAGGGTTTGATGAATTGCTGAGCACTCGATGTGACACCGGGGATCTGGGGCTGGCTGCTGGGAGCGCAGGTCGCTCCGGTGCTCGCGGCTTCCTACCGAGGTTAATATTTAAAGCCGACGTCCTCGGGGAGCAGCGGGTCGTGCGTTTGCTGCTCTGCGGGCGAGGAGGCTGGAGGGCACTGGGGGGCGAGGCAGGAACGGGGTTGTCAGCAGATGCAGTAGGTGAATAAATCTCATTTCTCTGCCTGGATGGTTTGAAATGCGGTGACCTAGTACAATGATGCTGATCAGTGCAGACTGGTTTTTATTAAGTGAGGACTAACAGAGCAGGGGGAAGCACAAACCCTCTGCATTCAGCCAAGTGATTTTCCTCCCTCCCTATCCCAATATTCAACATAGCGGATCCTACGAGCACAGAAGATGCCAACTCCTTTCTCAGGCTTCTTGCACTGCCGGGCAGCAACGCCCACAGCCCAAATCCCTGCCTGATTCCTGTTCCTCTCCCCTCCATCACCAGCCCCAACCTGGGGTGGCTTTTACCACATTGCAACCGCTGTCCTGTGTTCTCTCTCATGTTGCTGCAGCCTGGAAGAGTCAACTCCTCCGAGGCAGAAGAAAGCCACCCCTCTATCAAAGCCAAAGGGGAAGCAGTAGTGGAAAAAAAATACTGTTAACAGTCCCCAGACGGCTGTCTGCACTGATTGAATGATGGACGGTTTCCGTGCTGCCCGCGTACCACGCAAATGATGCTTGTGGGATGACACCAGCCGTGACTAATTTACCTCCAGCCTCTCGCCGCATCGGGCTGTTACGGCACAAGCGCTTCCGCAATTCAGGGGTGTGATCGCCAGCCCTGACGTGAGGTTCAATTCTGGGCGCCCTGTGGGCCCACAGCCTTTGCCTGGGAGTTGTTCTTTGTTTTCAGCTTTTACGCAAAGAAAAGGCAATGGCTATACGTGATACGGCTCTTCGCGGAATTGCCTAGGCGTAATATTTTACACTTTTTGTATATGAGCTGATTATTTTATAGTAATCCAAAGTCTAATGGTGGGAGCAGCTGTGACTTGGTGACTGTTTCCTGCTGTAGCCGTTTTCCCTGGAGAAAAGCAAACAAACAGACAAAAAGCTTAAGTAAAACCAGCATTTTCGAAGCGTTATTAACATCAGGATTTGCAGGGGGGTGAACTGAGCAAACCTGCAGCAGCAGCCGCCTCCTTACATCATGTCTGCTAAAAATTGCCTCAAATTAAGGGGAAAACTTCCTCTTTTCTTGGTGCGGATGACCCAGGCAGACTCTCCCCCCGCTCTCTCCCATCCCCATTTGCAGAACTTCAGGAGAAAAGGGGATGTGATGCAGCTCGTGCCCAGCAAAGCAGGACTGTGCAGAGCGATGGCACCAAATATTGCTAAATATTTTTACCAGCATGTAGCAAATCCTCAATCCTCCTCTGCTTTCCAGTGAAATGTTGCCTTTCATTGCACTTGCAATGAAGTGCACAATCATCTCTACTGTGTCTTATCTGGGGATGCCGCTGGGGAAAGGGGACGTTTCTACATGTACAAGAATCAGCAGTGAGTCAGCGTGGCTGTGTCCTTGTCGTGCCAAAGCACCGGCGGACAATCTCAACATGTCTTCCTTTAGAAAGGCAACCCCAATTGCCCGAGTCAGCGGGATAGATGCACGGGGGCACGTTATCAATGCCATCTGGCAGCGGGTGCGTGTATTTCCCTCCTGAGAAACCGATAGAAATTTGGAAGTCATTAAAAGCTGAAATAAGTGGGAACATTGCAGCTCTGAGGAAGGGCCGTGAAGCGAGCTGGGTGACCTGAGCGACGAGCAGAGGGACCTGAGGCTCTTTGTCACTCGTCAAAGTGGAGACGCCCGGCAGGGGACGGTTCCCAGTGCCTTGTGCTGTGATTATCGCTCCCTGTCCCTCCAGCCCCATCCAGCTCCGACGGCTGCTGGATTCTGTCCTTTCTATTCCCAGAAGCCGTCCCCTTGCAGCTGGCAGGACAATCCAAGAGCCGCGGGCTCCCGCTTCACACAGCTGCAAAGTCTGAGGAATAAACTCCCCACGTTGATGCAGCTGGAGGTTTTGCCTTTTGTTGCGCGTAATTATGTAGGATTTAGTCTCCAGCTTCAACAGTAAAGATCAGACTCCTGCCAAGCCTGTTTAAGACAAATCTTCTTCGGGTATAGTAATAAAATCTGCCGTTTGTGCATTCTTAATGGTGATTTTAATCTGATGTGGTCTACAAGGAATTTTGCTGAGCCCACTTAGTGTCCATAGGGCTAGGAAGATTTTTCCCACTAGCAGTCAACAAAGGACTCAAGCATCTACATTTCTTACTGTCCTCTTTGCTTTTGTAAAGTAATATGTCAATGATTTGTGAACCAAAAAATCTGGGCTGGTTTGTCCTGAGGCCCAAGTCTGCAAAGGGAGCTTGGTCTTGAAAGTCTCTCTTTGGAATAGAATTGTGTCAGAGTGCTCTGGCCGTCCAGCTCAGTAATGTGTATTTACATACATAAAACACTTGTGGTAGTTCACAGCTTTTCTCTATATTGCTGCTTCTTTCCTGAAAATAGCCTTTTTTTTTTGCTTTCTTTCTTTCCAAGGGACCCCTTGAAACATTTAAAGCAGAAAAAGCCCAGAGATGCTTTTGGTATTGTGGGAATAACCCTGATGAGTCTCGGAATTTCATCACTGGACAAGCTGCTTTGACAAAAGCAGCACAACTTTCAAGTGTTGAAAACTAAAATGACTTTCAAAATATGAACAACCAGCTCAATAATAGGAAAACGGCCAGATCACGCTCGCCGCCCTGGTGTGGTGCAGGGCCAGCAGAGCCGCCCAGCGCCTAGCGCTTCGCTTTATGCAGTTTTTAGAAGAATGATGCATTTCCAACTCACTTCTAGGTCATTTGGAAAAGGCAGGAACACGGGTAGTATTGATTCACCGCGCCTCTTAGGCACCTTTTCCTTTGGCAAGTTTCCCCAGCAGATCAAATGAAGGAGGGGAATTCCTAAGAAATTCCTGTCCCTTGCCATAGGGGAAAAAACAGTGCACTGGATTGTTTTTACATATTGAAAATTGTAATTGCATGGGAACGACTGGTTATGAGATATTATTTTGCTGTAAACTGAAAGCAAAAAGTGTGAAAAGGCAGCAGGGAAGGACAGCCCGGCCCAAAGCGACCTCACACCACGTTCTAAGCTGGAGTTTGCCTCCTGGTCACAGCAGGAGTCTCTGATGCCTGACCCCTACCAGACATAAATATGGGGGTTTCTCCTTCCCTCACAAAACAAGTTTTGTGTTCATTGAAACCATCGTGTAATAGATGTTCCTAAAGGCATCATGCTTAAAGAAAATCACATTAATATGGTGGTGAGGTGAGCGTGCAAGCTCAGGTGGGAGGATACATGAGCATGGACGGTAGCAACCCTGCAGGGACTTCAGTGAGAAATAAAGCTTTGGTGAGAATCATAGAATACAGCTTTAAAAATCGTAGAATAACGCTTTAAAAAGCTGAAAGGCAAGGATAGCAGTGGGTGTTGGAGGTGACACTGCCTGTGGAGCTTCGTCATCCCAACCATGACGCTCATCATCTCCATCCCAGGGCTGGCGTGTCTGTTCTCTGGTGGGTCACCTGTGTTTGGAGAGGGGCAGGTCCCCGAGCGCCGGCAGCCCACGGTGGCTCTCTCAGCTCTTGCAGGTGGTTGCCAGTGCTTAATTAGAGTCCCCGGCTTAATTAGGGTGCCCGGTCCCTCGTGACACCTGTCCCGAGTGGCTGGGGCGGGACCGGCGCAGGACGGCGGCGGGGCCGGCAGGGGGCGCCCGCGGGCCGCGCAGCCGGGCGGGGCGCGGGGGGAGCGGGGCGGCTGCAGCGCGGCTACGGGTGGGCCGACGGTTCGAGACCCGCATGGGACGAGCGGCCCTGCTGCCCGAATTTTCCACCCCACCCGGGGCAGCGGAAGTGGTGGCTGTGCTAGGGCTTGGCGGGGGGACAGCGGACACCTTCCCCCCCGCAGCTGCTCCGGTTTGAGGCGATGAGAGCCTGGCCCAGGTTGCGCAGAGAGGTGCTGGTTGCCGCATCCCTGGAGACATCCCAGACCAGGCTGGATGGGGCTCTGAGCAACCTGAGCTGGTGAAGATGTCCCTGCTCATGGCCAGGGTGGGACTGGATGAACTTTGAAGGTCCATTCAACCCAAACTGTTCCATGATTGACGGGTTGTTCGGCACCAACAGGCTCTATTTTGCTGCTTCTCAGGTCCCACCAGGTGCGAGACTGGGGCCCATCCTGCAGTGGGGGGTGCGATGGGGCGGAGGGGGCTGAGGCAGCGCAGGTGTGAGCATTTTCCTAACACCAGCTGTGTGTTGGCCCCTGACTCATGAAACTGGGCATGTTTCTGGTCTCCGTCACTGCCCATAGCTGCAGGGCAGGGCTCCAAGCACCTGGAGAAATCAGGCAGACATCCTCTGGATCTCTGCCTGGTTTGTTTGTGCAGGCTGCTGTAGGCTCTGATTCTATAGAAAGACACAAGGTATGGAGACTGGGGAGTCATGGAAGCTGACCCCCAAACTCCTCTTTCCCCCTGTTCTACAGCACAGCGCTGCTGCCCCATGGCAGAGCCCCCCTGCTCCAGCAGGACAGACCCTGGCAGGTTGGTTCTGGTGACACAGGAGCGCTGGAAGAGCCTGGACCTGTGGCACCAGTGCCAGCACCACCACGCAGCTGCTTCCCAGTAAAGTCACCCACTGCCCAGCGCAACCCAGCGCTCATGGATGTCAGCGCATCTTCAAAGCTGTAGCATCATCCATCCTGGGGACCGGGGTGTCCAGGAGCAACGTATTTTCCTCAGGATGCTCTGGGCAGATTTCTGGCCACCGTTCTCCCTGGGAACCGTGTCCCTGGCTGGATGTGCGTGTGTTTCATGGTGGGGAGACCCCCAAGCCCCAGGAGGGGGTTCCTGCCCCATCTGGTGTGAGCTCGACCTGGAAACCATCACCTCACGCGTGGGATTCCATTGCAACACGGCTGGTGTGCGGCACTCAGCCTCGGCTTTTAACTTCTTGCAGGATGAGTTTCACAACCCCTACGTTGGTTTGTGTGTTTCAGCTGTTGCTGTAGATACTGTAGCTCCTGTCTGTGCATGTTTTCTTGTTTTTCTCATCTTTCTACCGTCTCACAGACGTAAAAAACTGAAGGAGCACGTAAGTTCAGGGTTTCCAAAGGAAACTGTGGTCTGAGACATGCAAAGAAATGTCAGTGGTAGGGAGTTATACTTGTGGTTACTAACAAACTGTTTATTTGTTTTGCTAAGTAGAAGCAGGTGTTACAGAGGAGTCGGTATTTGGGGAAAGAGGCAGAAGGGTTGTGCTGCTCACAGGGGCTGAGAACCTTCTGGCCAGTGTTAACCATATTGTTTTCAAGTACAAAAAGCAGAATGCAGTGGAGAGAGGATGGTTTTGCTTTAGTCTTTCAACATTAAAATCTTTCAGCTTTCTTATTTCTTTTTCATTTAATGTGTTACATCTTGAAGACTTTACTATCAAGGAATGGATGAAGATGACAGCAAAACAGTGGCAGGAACCCAAAAGCATTCACCAAAAACCCCAGAAGGGTTCAAGGAGAGCTGCAAGGGGTTATTGAAATGCTTTGATGTGCTGCATGTAAGCAGAGTGTATAGTATATGCAGAAAAGCTCATCTATTTAGAGGGTTACTTTCTGTCATTTACTACGGACTATTTTAAAATTTACTGTCTGACAAGAAACTACCAGTGCACTAAAAATTCTTCGCTGAAAAGCTCATGTTTGTATCATCTCTTGGCTGACACCGGTTGCTAATGTGATGCTACAGTATTTGGTCTCTGCTGATGCCACATGTGTCCAGGAATGTTTGCGTTCATCGCTCTCCAGCACTTGTGTTCCGAGCAGGGTCTGGGGTGCGCTCAGCTGCAGGCGATGGGTGCTCTTTAATCCCTTGTGTTTTATCACACTCTAATAGTAAAATTGCAGGAGTGGGAGTCCCTGTGTAGAAATAAAAGGGTATTTGCAGGTGGAAGGGGTGACTGTGGATGAACAGCTGGGTGTTGGGGTATGTGGGAAGGGACAGATGTGCTGTCCCCAAGAGTCACCCAGACCAGGGTCTGTCCATGCCTGGGCTGCAAGGAGAGGAGCACAGGTCTGGTTGCACCTCAGAGTTTGCATGAAGATAACAGAAGATGCTTTGAACCTTAATCCAGGTTATTTACATAGTTTCTCTCTTTTTTTTTTTTTTCAATCAGATTCACAGATTTAATTGGCGCTTTGTGCGAGAGGTTTAATTTCCTGTGTCAGGATGTTATTTTTATTGATAATTACCGGGACCAGGGTTTAGTTGGGCTCTGTTTTCCTTGCCATCGCCCAGGTGATGCTTCCTCCGCGCTGCTAAATTGACTCGGTGGTACCAGGGCCCCGGCTCAGGCTGATAGGGCAGAGTTCCCACTGGGTACCATTTTCAGGATTAATTTGTACTCTCTGCTTCACAAGTCTCCTTTCATTCTGCCTTCCTGGTCTTAAACACCGTGAGCAATTAAACCCTCTAAAGTGTGTGAATTATCTGCTATTAAAAGTACGCACCAGAGTGCATCTATATATTTTTTTAATTGCTCTATTGGAATAGAATCGCTTATACATTCTGATATTTATTGCTGTTGTTTCCTTGTTTATTAAAATGGAATTTGACATGAACATATAGTTTATGTCCAGTTATCACTTTATACAGCCTTAACTGACCAGTTTGGCCTCAAAGGTGCTTTTACCAAAGAGAAATCAGGCTGCAAGATCAGCGTTTAGTCCTTAAGACAAACAGGTTGAAATTCCTGCCTCATTCAAAGCTGTGCAAAGGAGATTGAATAAAAATACCCGAGATGTGCAGATTTCCATGTAGATCTGGGCAGGGTAGCTGCTCTCTCCATGAAAACATTTTATGAACTAAAGCTTGAATGCGGTTTAGCATTTAGATATTGGGGTGATGTGTGTGCAGCAGGGTTTGCTCTGCCTGCTGGTAGGAGCAGGTTTCCACCTTCTCTTAACGAGTGCTCTTGATTGCGATATTGGAAGAAGCTGTGAGGGGCTCTGACCGCTCACTGGTGGTGGCAGGAGGAGAACAGCCAGCAAAAGGGAGAAGAAACAAAGATGGCTTTGTTTGCAGACTCCTGTCCAGGTATGGTTTATTTAATGTATTTTTCTGTTGGGGGAATCTCCTGAGTTACTGAAGGAGAAGTCTTGCAAAGCTGGGGGGTTTCTGTGCAGGTGAGGGGGGACACGAGTGTTGCTGAAGGTGCAGTTTGGGGTTTTCAAGCAAGGGCAGAGAGACAGAACTTCTCTGTTAATTACGCGCAGCCCATGTTTGAGCAGAAAAGGGCTGTGTTTTGGGGAATGCCTGTGTGTCTGTTGTGCAAGGGCTTGCTGGAGGTTGGGGAGCGGAGGCGGTGGGATGGGGGCTGAAGTGCCCTGTGTCCTTTGCCTGGTGGGACTGGTTGCCAGGAGCCCATCCCTGTGGCCCCCGATAGCACCTGGGGTGCCCCACAGCGGGTGTGGGTCCAGCTGTGGGTGCCTGGTGCTGATAAGCGGCTGTTGCTGCAGCCGGGGTGTGTGAGGGAGGAAGATAGCGGCGCATGGAGGGGTTCGGTGGCTGTTATTTGGTACGGTGAGGGTGAACTCAGGGTTGTGGCTGCAGCAGGAGGAGGGGAAGGGAGTGATTTTTGCAGTGGGCGCATGGGAAGGAATTGGCTTTTCTGGGGGTCCAGCCCCAAGCAGGGCACAGGCTATTGCTCCGTGTGTGTTTTCCAAATTCAAGTTTCCCAGTTGCATGTTGCAATATTTGGCAAAGGCTCTTCTGTCCCCCGTGGAGGCACATCCTGTCCTGCATCCCCAGGGATGCATCCTGTCCCCGCCGCGCTTGGCTTCTGCTTTTGAGTGGTGGAGGACACCTTGTCCTGCTCTTCCTCCTCTCTGTGCAAACCAGAACCTGCTTTCCCATCCGGGACGAGTTCTCTAGGAGAACACAACATGGGAATGTCGAGGTGTAGTAACTGCTGTGCCAGCTCCTGCCTGAGGATGCTGCACCTTGCGTCGAAGTGGCCGCATCCGTCAAGGTGTCCTCGAGTCACCAATGTGGTGCCAGGGCTATGGACAGGACACGCAGCCACGGTCACCCCTGGCAGAGAGAAGCAGGGATGCGGATCTGCCAGAGGAAGGATTTGGGTAACTTTGGCCAAGCGCTGTGCCTGGGAGCACAGAAAAGCCTCAGCGGCAGGTTTGTACAAATGGCAGCGTCAGAATCATTTTGTTTGGAAGAGACGCTTAAAATCGTTGAGTCCAACCATAACCTAAATCTGCCACTAAACCGTGTCCGTCAGAGCCTCTTCTGCGTGTTTTTAAACGTGTGGGGACTAAAGTGAATTAGCGGAGGGGCAGGATGGCAGGTCCCAGCATTGCGGGAGCTTGGGGTGATGCTCGGTGTCCCGTTTGCTGTCACCCATCTCGGTCTCGCTGCTGTGCAGCTCTTCGGGGCTGTATTGGGCCGTTCCTCTGCCAGGCTGACTGTGGCAAGCAGCCGGCAGCGGATCAAGTAGAAAAAGACGTTCACAACATTAATGAAAGCTTTGACAAAAAGGAAGCGAGGGAAACTATTGTCTCCTCGGCCTTATTCACATAATGTCTGCGTGTAATAAGTCTTCTGGTTATGCTTGTGGCTTCTGTGACAAAGCAGTGATTTAGGGGTCTGTCTTTACAGAGGCAGAGCTGCTCACATGGGCCAAAGTGCTGGCGAGTAATATTTTACCACAAATTGTTGTAACTGGAGCTTGACAACTGCAGGAGGAAGGAGGGTGGGGGTTGGCATTTGATTTATGACCCGGCTTACTGCGATTTGCAAGAGCGAGCTTTATGCTGGCGCGGCCACGGATTTGCAAATCCTGCAAGTAAAAGTCCGTGTGAGCGAAACCGGGGAGGGGAAAACTCTTGTGTTTCGCTGTGAGGCTCTGCAGAGGTGCCCGGAGCAGCGGGAGGCACGAATGCACCATGGCTGCAACCCAGTGCCTCCAGCCGCTGGCACCGCGGGATGCCCGCAGCCCTTCCCGCGCGTCCCTGCTGGGGACCGGGGGTCCTGTCTTTTGCTGGGGACACCAGGAGCGAAGTAATTCCATTGGGCAGTGGCGCTTTCTCTCTCAGCCTTCAAAGCCAGGAGTTAAAGGGATGTTTTCCTAAACCCGACCTGTGAAGCATCCTTAAGAGGAGCTTAAGGGAGGGAGGAAGGCTGCTGCTCGGGCTTGCATCACCCTGAAAATTCAGGTCATGTTTACTACGGGCAGCTGGAAAATGATGATCTCAGATGCTAACAAGTAACATCTGAAGGGAAGCATTAAAACATTCGAGCTGTTTTGTAAGCACCTACTTTACTTTTTTTCCGAAACCAGTTTAGCTATTTTTAAAGATTCATTTCTCTCCTTAAGTGCCTGGTGTCGGCTTATCTAAAATAAGTGAAAAAGAACAAGAGGTTGCCCTTCCTTTTAGTTTCAAATGGAAAAATGATTTTGTTGGGGTTTTTTTCTTTTAAAAAAAAAAGACCCCAAGCCAACAAACCGACCCACTGTACAGCTTCCTTTCTGCTTCGGAAGGACGGTCTGAGGGCTTTTTGTCCTTCTGCAAGCTGACCTTGTGTAATTTCCTTTATTTACATTTGGCTGGCACTGGCCTCATTGACTGCAAGAGTTTATACAACCACTTTTGAGACGAATACCGAGGCTCACAGGAGTGAGTTCTGCCCCGTGTTGTCCTCTTATTTACTGGTTAAAGCAGACGTACAATGCTACCAAATAACTATTCTCAGCCTATTTTGCTCTGGCCATAACGCCTTCATACCAGCATAGCGGAGGTTGTGGGCAATTGATTTAAACCAGGTGGGAAAAATTACTCAAAATTGTTTCTGTGCAGGGAGACATCTGATAGTGTTACAGTATTATGTGCTTTTATTTATGTGGACAGTGTGCAGCCTTTGTAATGCTTTTTGGCTCTCTTTTTTTTTCTGGTCGGTTGGTTGTTTTTGAGGAAGCCGTTGCAAATAGTGTTTGCTCACTGCTGTAATTGAGCCAGAGTCAAATTTGGAGACAGATTATCTTCCTGGGACTTTGGTATTTGCGTTAAGCCTGTGCCGCTTGCATACGTGATCACCTCTGTTCTGGGACTTCTGAAAACAAATTGTACTTAGTAAGTATCAGTCGTCTGATGATTCCTTCAACAAGAAGCTCAGAGGAAAGTCTACTACGTGCATTATTGATATTTGGAGTTAAGCGGCACGGCGGCTTTGTAGGGTTTGGTGGTGCTGGGAGTTACGGGCAAAGCGGGGAAGGGCGATCTCAGCTGCTGTAAGAAAGAAATCAGGTTTGAGGGAGAGAAAATTGCCCCTTTAGCGCAACTATCCTGCTATTTAGTAGCTTGATTTCTGAGCCGCCTCGCCTGGCACGGAGAAAGTATTCTGCAATTCAAAGAGATGATAAAATAATTACATGATTGCATGCTTCTTGAAGGCACAGGGATAATGTTCCTAAGTGCCACCAATTCAGTCCCGGCTCAGAAGAAAAGGCTCCTCCTAATCAGGGCTCCCCGGGTGAGGGTTTACAAGAGCACCCTTGAGGTCAGCGCTAATCCACCAGCTCCCAAGCAACTCTGCTGAAGGAATGCGGGGTTGCCCAATTTGCAGGGTAAACACGCTCCTTAGGGCTGGGGAAGCGGCGTGTGGCTGCGAGAGCCCGCGGGACGGGAGGATGGAGGAAAGGGAGAGGAGGAAAGTTTATCCATTTTATTTAAAAAAAAAAAAAAAAAGGAAAAAAATTATTGCAAAACTCAGTGTTTTTTAGAGTATTTCCAGAGTCCACTAGGTACGGAACAAACACACCGGTACATCCCGCTTCGAGCGCGTTAAAGCCGGCTCCTGGGTCTGCTGCCCGCACACACACATTCGCACTCGCTCCCCTGCTCGTGCCGCGACACAGACAGGGACAGAAACGTACTGTGAGGTCAGTGACAAACGGATCGTTTCATCTGTATTGGAAATTGTTGTACAAAAAAAAAAAAAAAGAAAAACTAAATTACAGTAGAACCTCGCAAATCTGCAGAACAGGGAGCTTCCACACACACGCAAAACCCGCACGCCTTATTCCACTTCCAAGCAGAGTCGTAATAGCAAAGTGCTGTAGTGAGGTCTCGTATCACAAAGACTTCCATAATCTTACAATTATAGGCTACAGAACATTTACCAAAACGCTTGAAGTATCATAAATTAACAATAAATTAAAAAAAAAAAAAAGAAGAAAATAAAAGAAAAAGCACATCTGAACGTGACATAGTTCTTTTGTTCGTGTACTCACTGGTTCACAAAACTCGAGTTGTGGGTCGGGGATGTTCCAGTCCTGGGGGTAACGCTGCGAGGTTCTGCTGGCTGGGTAAAGTGCTGAGGCAGAGAAAGGACGCGAGACCGCGGGTCCCGGGCAGTGAGGATGAACTGCTCTAGTAGCTCTAGCAGCCACTTGCTTGCAAGAGTGCCTGCTTTTCTTTTTTCGTTTTGTTTTTTTTTTTTTTGGACATCTAAGACAGAAAAAATAAATCAAGCACCTTCCCCCCCCCCCCAAAGAAAAGGCTTTTTTTTTTTTTTAAGGAAAAAAACAGATTGTCCCACATTTCTATGGCTGGTAAAATACAGACAGGTCAGCGTAGCAGTTAATGCGTGATGCCACTTCCACTTAAATACACAGAAATGTTGGTTTGGGGATGGTTTCTTCCCCCCACCCCAAACCAAACCAGATTTATTAATTGTCCCCCTGAGTTGCCGAGAGGCGTTAAGATGCACAGAGGTGGGTAAGCAGCAAGCTTGTGTCGCCGGGAGTGGGAATCTCTCCCATTAAGACTAAATGAACAGCTAATATGTTGGTTTTCATTGTTCCCTTCACACCTTCCATGTGCACAGGCTCTGCTTTGCTTCTCACTGAAGTCAAAACTGACTTTGGGAGAGCCAGGGAAGGGGGTACAGCCCAGACCACCACACTTGGGGATGGGTACCGGGGTCCCATGTCCACTGGGGATGCGGCAGAGATTTCCTTGTGCACCTGTAAGCGAAGGTTTGGGGTCCATTAAGACACGCTGGGCTGGGTACGGCAGCAGAGCCGGGTCCATGGACACCAGCTCAGGCCTTTTGGAAAGAGGTGCTGGATCTGTGGTTTACTATTATTTTTTTCCTTATTAAATAACAACTGGGTTATCTAAGACCTACCTATTAAAAACAGCTACACTAGGCTGTAAGTTTCCCAACAATTTCACAAGCTAGCAATACAAGATGGGTATTGAAGAGATCAATGGAAAGACAGCTTTCTGTTCCGCAAAAGATGATTTTTCCTCTCCGGTTATTTAAGCTAACCTCCTTTAACAATCTTAGAATAAATTAATAAATACTAGTTAAATTAGAAACAGTACATCAGATCTGGCTATCAACAGAAAACAGTTCTCAGGATACCAATCGGGAGAAGAAAAATGATCTTATGAAATATGTGCAGCAATAACTGGCCATAAAGACATACAGAGCCCTCTGATTTCCCAGCATTTGTGACGTTCAAGTGAATTAGAAGAACCTTAGCACTGGTTTAAGTCGGCTGTCTAGCTTAGTCTCCTCCTCAGGTCTAAACCACGAGTCTTCCAGAAGAAGAGTCAGTTGGCGACCGGTGGGGTACGAAATGCTCGTCTCCAGTTCGTGTCATCGGGGTCCTGGCTGTGACAGAGGGTGGGTGAGGACGGGAGAGGCTGAGCTGCTTCTGCTGTCACTCTTTGTGTTCTTCTGGGGTCTTTACCTACGGTTGTTATCAGGAAAGCAGGAGTGCGCATCTCATCTGCATGCTGGACACGAGTTATGTGGCTATCCCTATTTTCTATGGAGCTTTCCATTGTTGGTTAAAAAAGTTCTAATGATTAAAAAAAAAAAAAGGTTGGTGGCAACTGTTCGTGTTTAAAATTTCCCATTCCCTTCAGAATGTAGTTTTAAAATGTGGAGCAGAGCCGACGTTCTCCCCAGTCTCACGCCGAGCACGTTCGATGGAGAAGGAGCAGGGTTGGTTTGTTCTACGCCGCGCTGTCACAGCCTTTTCCTGAATTTTCTGCCTTTCCAATATCCATTTCAATAAAGTCCTCTGGCAAGTCGGGTGCGACCTCGGCCGCGCTGTCCTGCCGGCGGCACAGCCCGGCCTTGCACGGCCTCACCAGGGACAGGAACACGGCGCCCAGGACCATGCCGGCAGCACACGAGTAAAAGGCTGAGCTGTAGTTTTGTGTCGTATCCACTAAGACACCTGCAGAAAACACATTTGCAGCAGTTAGCATCAACTGGCTATCCCCTCGTCCTTGCCCGTCCATCCCTCCTATAGGAGTTTTAATCCGCATCGTTACATTTGCGATCAAAAGACACTCAACGACAAACAGATGCTGCCTTAAAAAAGTAAAACCACCCTGTTCGGGGGTATGTAGCGTCATCTTCAGGCAAATCAGGGACACTCTGCGCTGCAGGGATGCCAAGCCCAAGAGGCATCAGTCATCTCTTTATTATGTTAGAGGCTTCACCTTTCTGCAGCGTGCGGTAGAAACACATGCACGGTGAAAGCGATTTGTTCCTACTGTTTGCTAGAGCCTGAAGCGGTGCCAGGTTTGGGTTTCCAACAGGAGCAGGGCAGCACTGCAGCGTTTCCCTTCACTCGAGGTTCCTCGGTGGAATCTGCCTCATCGGTGGGACGCTGCAGAGCTGCATTGCAGCACAATCCTGGCTCCCGGAGCCTCCTACCACCACTTCCAGGGCTTTTTGGATAGTACTATCATCAGCACTGCCAGAGCGCTTTCTAGACAGAGATCAGCACCCATAACTGTCTAACCCACCCAAACCCAAAGATCAAAGTTTTAGAGTTACCTGCAAGGGGTGGTCCAGCCAACCCAGCTAAGCTTTGAATAAAGACGTAGACTCCAGCTGCAGAAGACATCTTTGCGATGCCCACCACATCGTCTTCTGCCAGGAGGGGAATGTGTGTGCCCGCTACCGTTCCCAGCATGAACCCAAAAAATATGCTACATGTCATCAAGCCCCAGAATTCCGAGGCGAAAGGGAAGGCAAACAACGCTACGGAGAGCAGAACGACGCAGATGAGTTCAATGTAGATCTTGCGGATGGGCTTTTTGTTGAGAACCCAGCCAGCTGAAATTCTTCCAAAGACCTCGGCGATGGCCATGGCCGACAGGATGTACGCAGAGTGGTCTTTGCCGATGCCAAGGCTGAGGCTCAGGGGGATGATGTAAAGAGAGGGGGCGAAGAAGCCCAGGGTAGCAAACAGGCCAAAGAATGCATAACAGATAAAGCTATAGTCTCTCATCACAGAAAAGTCCAGTAGTTTGGTTTTTGGTTCTGGAGGGGTGCTGTTATTTTCAACAAGTACCTGTACGTTTTCCTTTGGTTCTTCACTTTTGGGCTCTGCTTTGGTGTTTCCAGGCACATTGCTGGGTGAGGTAGTTATTTCTACTCCTGAGTCTATGGACTCTATTGAGGTGCGTGTTTGCTCGTTTTCAAGCATGTACTTTGTCTCCGTGGGCTCCTCCGGAGGCTGCGCTTTCACTTCTTCTTGCTCTTTGATGACGATGGGCCGCAGCAGTGCTCCACACACAACGATGCTCAGCTGCAGCACCCCAACAGACAGGAGGCTGTATCTCCAGCCAATCTGCTCCTTCAGAGCAGTGATTGCTGAGGGAAAGAGGGCAGAAGAAGAGGAAAGCGTAACTAGAAAAGCCTGTGGTTACACCAAGGAGCTATTTGAATGTACAGCTAGGGGAGCGACTGAAGCTTCATCACTGGAAGGTCCCAAGGACCTCGCAGAGGCTGAGCATGGGTCCCTCTGCCCAGGGCCACCCAGGGGCTGGCACCCACCCTTCTCCCACCAGCCACCACAGACAAGATCTAGAAGTTGCACTGAACACGTGGCTAGCAGAGCCATCCTCTAGGTAGCCACTTGTGAGGTCCCAGCGAGCTCGGGATGCGCGAGGACAAGGCGGGGTTTATTTTTAGTGAACCAGAGCAAACTCAACACTTCGAGTTTCCTCTCAGCTGACCCCACCCTGAAACCAGCTACCAGAGGAAGTCTGAGCTCGGCTCTAAGGTGCATGTTAATTACAAGCCCTCATTTGCAAAGCTGCTTTGCCGTGGGTATGAGCTGAAGACAAGCGTGCACAGACCACCTGAACTGCAGGGCACACGCGGTGCCGGGGATGCGCTGCCTGGGGACAGGTCCCCAAAACCCTGCAGCACTTTGGCAGCACAAGCGAAGCACGAGCCCACTAACCTTTAGGAGCAGATATGTGTACTGCAAGTGTTTTAAATAGCTGAAGTTTCTCAGTCTTATTTTTAGCCCGCTGGATCTATATAGGGAACCTGGCGGGCTGTGTATCGGGGAGGCACGTCCTGCTCTGGCAGGCAATGCTGGGGAGCGCTCAGCCACCGTTAGACCCGGCTCTAGGATTACTTGTAACCCTGCCTGCGTGACACAAGGTACACCCTGGTATCAATGGCCTTTGCCTCCCGTTTGGTTGGGAAAAGGATGGGAGCAGCGTTGTGATTTAGGCAGGCGCATATAAACTGGTACCGTACCTGGTGCAAAGGAGAAAACGGCAAAACATTCCCCTGTCGATGCCACTGCTGTGACCAGCGAACGTCTTTTGTCAAAATACTGTGATAAAATGGTGACAGTCGGGAGGAAAGAGAGGCAGTATCCAAGGCCTGTGAATAAATGCCAAAAATTGCCATAACAACAAGTAAGGGAGGGGGAAACACCGATGCGAGAACACGTTAAGTCAGCTTTCCCAGTGGCGAGATTACAGAATCATTTCGGCCAACTCAGCAAGTCACCCTGGAAAAAAAATCATTGGGGAAACCAGAATGTTATTTTTTTTTTAATTGGAGGGGAAAAAAATTAAAAAAAAAAAAGAAAAACCAAAATAAAACAAGAGACCCAACC
This sequence comes from Patagioenas fasciata, assembly GCF_037038585.1. Classification (NCBI taxonomy): domain Eukaryota; kingdom Metazoa; phylum Chordata; class Aves; order Columbiformes; family Columbidae; genus Patagioenas; species Patagioenas fasciata. Next base: position 2,514,328 of record NC_092537.1, on the reverse strand, counting down.
TCCCAAGCCTACTACGTAATTCCTTCTGTTCCCAAACAGCCAGCAGGGTCCGCTTTGAGGACCTCATCTGCTTAAAGAGTTTGAGCCTGTAGCAATTGCTCTCCTAAGCAAGGCAAGCACCCGGCCATGGATGCGAGCAGGACACCCAGGCCAGATTAGAGAGGGGGAAAAGTAGCAGGAAAATAAAAAGAGATGGGGGGAGAGGTTAGAGGATTTGACCCCATGAACAGCTTTCATCTCCCCAACAATCCCAGTCAACCAGAAGCCACCAGTCCAGCTGCGCTAGCACACTGGTCTGCGGGACCCAGTCCTGAGCTGGTCCCCAGGATGGCACAGGGCACAAAGCGAAGCGTCCAGCCCCAGCCACCACCTCTGCTGGGACGGTGATGGCAGCTCAGAAGGGGCAGCAGCGTTTCTCAAGCACTCCCTGTGTCGTGGGCAGTAAAACCCCCCTGGCCAGAAGCCGCAGGAGCCAGCAAAGCGTTGGGCAGGTACGGGAACAGGATGACTCACCAGAGATGACACCGATGGTGACGTACATGTCCACAACAGTGCGGGCAAAGGAGGCGATGACCATGCCGGTGCTGATCAGCACCCCTCCGGCCATCACCACCAAGCGGTGACCAAAGCGATTGCTCAGGACCGTCGACAGAGGAGCTGGGTGGGTGGGAGAGGAAGAGGGACGTGGTCAACACCCAAGGCAGCACCTTCACCAGGTACCATCTCCTCCGGGGTGCTCCCTGCCTCCCCGCCCAGGTCCCCAGGACACGCCACGTCCCCAGCAACTGGCGTCACACAGCAGAGCATCGCCCCAGAGCCATCCTCGGAGCACTGCACAGTGTTTAGGATGTGCTAAAAAACCTCATCAGAAGAGACCAGGACAGGTGTATGACAGCCTGGGACAAACCTGCAGCAGCATCCACAGGCACCAGTGGATTTCAGTGAAGCTCAAGTTATTTCTAATCATTTTCACTACGGATTTAGGCTTCCAGACTCTTGGTTTTCAACCTTTGCTGATGAGAGCTGAACAGCACCACAGACCATGTCCCAGTACCGCACAGCAGCACATGAGATGGGGCTCGAAGGGGCTTTTGGGCTGAGACAGACATTTCTTGTTATTTCAGGAGCACGCAGCCTTTATGGCTGTTATTTATCATGAAGCCATTAGGGACATAGAAGTCAGAGGTACCGGGTCCCCATATGCTGAGTCAGCAGCACGACTGCCCCTTGCTCTCGCGCGGAACGCCTGTTGCCCTTACCTGTGAAGGTCTGTACAAACACACAGATGGATATTATCCAGGATATCCTGCTGTTGGTTTCGTCAAAGCTTTCCATCAGGTCATTAAAGAAGACACCAAACGATTTTATAATGCCGTACGTTAGAGCTTCGACAAAGAAGAAAGCAAAAGCAACTGTCCAACCCCATCCTCCATCAGGCACTTTAGTATAAACATTTGGAGTGGTGCACGGCATTTTTACAGCTTTGACCGTCATTTTTTTTGATCTGGAAAAGAGGGGAGAAAGAGCCAGGCATCAGTTTAAGATGAATTTTCCCGAAAGAGGCCTAGCAGCTCTAACATCCCCAACGCAGCACAAGCCGGTCCCTTTGCTGCCAGGGGATTAAATGCAGGAGTTTGGCTGAAGTTTCTGCCTCGGTCACCCCACCAAGCTCGTTTCCTTTGAGCCAGGACCAGAAACTCTCTGCTCAGCACCCGGGCGAGCTGTTCCCATCAGCACAACCCAGCGCCTGGGAGCTGTCATTTGCATTTCGGTGCGTGGGGGTGGATGGATGCAGTTCGTGAAAGATCCACCGCGGGACCCAGCGCGGGCTCCGTGAGTTCCTGCAGGAGCTCCCCAGGAACACCCGTCCCCCCCCGCCACACCCTCCCGCCTGCCCTGGGGTGGCCGGTGGCATCTCGGTGCCACCCGTTTGCTGTGGGGTGGGAGTAGGATACAAGCCACCGTCGCACCCCATGGTGTCCTACACCCACCGAGCAGATGCTGGCACTCGGGGTGCTGGTACCTCCTTGGGAACCAGCCCGTTCCCCAAAATGGCTGCTCCAGGGCTGCCTGCAATGCTGTACCTGGTAACAAGAGGTGGGGATGAGCCCTGCTGCCACCAGCTCCCTGTGTTGTCCCCTGCAGCCCTTGGGGGTCACTGCCACCCCCAAGGCATGAGGAGGCTGCAGTCCTAAGGGCTGCCAGGGTGGGGATCACCCCGTAATGCACGAGGGGGGTCCCTCCAGCCCTGCTGCTGTCATCGGGGTGCTGTGGGTGCGCAGGGACAGTTTTTGTCCTGCCCGGGGCTCCAAGCACCGCCGCACCTGGCGGCGGGGGCGACAGGGACAGTCCGGGGCCAGGCGCCGGCGCTGGCTGCAGCGGCCACCCCGGGAGGGGACCCCGCGGTGGCCGCGTCCCCACGGCCGCCGTGTCCCGGGCACAGCGTGAACCTGCGGCTCTTGCGGGCGGCGTTTCCTCCCTCCCCGGCAGCCACCAGGCATTTCCCTCCTCCATTTTCTACTCCAGATCACCGGCGCGACTTTTCTCGGCAGAGGAAGCCCCGAGCGGCTCCGGCAACGCTTCCCCATCCCACGGGGGAACTTTCTCACGGAGATTCGCTCACTCTGTGACCAGGCGAGTGCGTGCGCGTCCCCGGTGCCACCGGCACCCACCGGGGACCCGTCGGCGGCCCCACGGGAGCCTGGCTGGGGTGGGGGATCGCAGGGACCCACCCGAGGGGTCCCCTGAGCGGGACGGGGGGTGTCTCAGCACCCCGCGGACCCCTCTGCGGTGCAGCACGGTGGGTCAGGGCTGGTGCGCGGCTCCTGTGGGGGCTTTTCTGCCGAGGGATGGAGCGAGGCGTGGGCTCCAGCATCCCTCCGGTGCTGCCGGCACCCGGGCTCGGCTGCAGCCCGGGGCGGGCGGGGGGCAGGACCCACCACCGGCTGCCCAGGCGGGAGTTGAGCCTCTGCCTAAAGTTTGTGGGAAGTGCCTGGATACCCCCCCGGGAGAGGCAGCGGGGCTGCAATGAATTCCTGTGTCACTGCACAAGGCATGGTGGGGAGATTAGATTAAAAGGAAGCACGCTATTCAGAAGCAGAAAACAAGAAAAAGACAAACCCCAAACTACAAACCTTGGTGGACATTATGTACGTTTGAAAATTAAAAGAAATTATGATGGGAAGAAAAAAAAAAATTAAAACGCTAGAGCTCAAGGGCCCGGCGTGGCCCCCCCTTCCCTGCATCACTTTCCGAACATTTCAGACCTGATTTCTGCATTGCCACCGCCGCACCGGCTCCTCGGCGGGCGCCGGGGCCGCCAGCTAAAAATAAAGGGATGCGGAAAAGGGGAGGGGAAGCAAAAGCGGAGGGGAAATAAAAAGATAATAACAAGAATAATTTTGTAAAAGCAAACAAAGCCACCCCCCTTCCCTCTCCCGGAGTCCCCGGGCGGGAGCCCACTCACCGGGCGGCGCTGGGTGCTGCGGCGGGCTAGGGGCTGCGCATGGCCGGGGCAGGGCGGGCGGCGACCCTCGGTGGCGGGGACCGAGGGTGGGGAGGGGACGGGGGGTGGTGAGAGGAGGTGTCCCCGCTGCCCGCCGGCCGCTGCTGCTCCCGCTGCCCGCGGCGGCGGCTGCTCTGCGCTCGCTCCCAGCCCTTATATACCGGCTGGAGCCGGTCTCCGCCGGCGGCTCCGCAGCGCCATGTGCGCGCCGGGCCCGGCTCGCCCCAGCGGCGGCACCGCGTGTGCGGCGGAGGGGGCGGCGCTGGCGGCGGGGGGAGCGCGGTTCCCCCCCATCTCCGCTTCCCCCGGGCCGGCCCCGCTCTCCCCCCCCGCCCCGGGCCGGCACCTGCCGGAGCGGGCTGGGCTCCCCCCGGCCGGGGCTGCAGCGGCGCCGGGCACAGCAGGTCCCCGCCGGTTCGGCCGAGCCGGAGCCGCGGCCGCGCTGCGGGGAGGGCGCCGCTTCCCCGGGGGTCGCGGGGTGGGGGAGCGGGGAGAGAACTGCGGGGGCAAAAACTCGGCCGGTGCAAAGGGCAGATGGAGATGTGGGGACCCCCCGGCGCTCCCCTCGATGAGAGGGCTTGGGTCTCCCCCGGCACTTCCCCCTCCCCATGGCGGGGGCTCTCGGAGCGCGCTCCGGTTTGGTGCCGAAGTTTTGAAGCCCTTTGTTTGCAGAAAGGGCCTCGATCTCTTTTATGGGAAAGGGATGAGATGGTGCAAGTTGGGGTGCGGGCAGAGGGTTCCCCGGCACACGTTAGGCCCTTGGGGCAGCGGTTTCGGGATCAGCCGCCTGCATCCCTCTGAGCCCCGCAGCAGCAGGATGTGGCGCCAGGAGCATCCCCGGTTGGGACACACAGCGGAGCAGGATCCGCCGTCCCGTTTGTCATGTGAGGCACTGGGAGCGGGACAGGAGCAGCTGGGGTGGGGCCGAGCACACACAGAAACCCTGCACATCGTTACTGAGGATGCTGCCATCCCCTCTGTGCTCCAGCGATGTGGGCAGCGCGCATTGCATTTTTAGGGGAAAACGTCTCCTTCATGTAGGGAACTTCAAAAGTAGTGATTTGTGAGTCAAACTGGAAGCAGGCGAGACCAACTCACCATTTATATGGGTGGAGGGGAAGGGAGTGGGGGGAGAGCATGGGGTCCTTCCCCCAGTCATCAGTGCCCAGCAAAGGGGGATGCAACTGAAGTGATGAGCGCTTTAGGGTTTCCCCTAAATCTCCCTGAAATCAGTAAAGAAGAGGGAAAAACTGACAGCGCTGTGTTTCCCGGCTCACTGTGCCACTGCGACCGCTGCATCCCGGTGCCGGCCTCGGTGCGCTGGGCACGGATGGTGCTGCCGGGGAGGTTCTGGAGCCTCACGCTGTTTTTCAGGGTCAGTGGCTTTTGCAGGCGGCTCAGCATGGAGTGGTGACCAGACCCCTCCTCACCTGCCCTCCCGCACTGGCCCCGGACCCCACTGCAGTTTGCTGGCTTAAACTGGAACCTGGTGGTTCTGGTTTGTACCCCTGGAAAAACCACCCAGGTTAAAATGTCCCTTCAGTACCTCACCCACTGGCAGGAGCTGCTACTTTTGATTTGGCAGGAGCCCCTTTTCTTGACATTTTTTGGCACAATGGGAGTTGTGAGTGAGGCGGTGCGGGTAAGGCTAGAGGACAGCAGGGGCAAAACTCAGAAAACTTCTGACAAATCAGGCAAATTAGTTGTTGCTTTCGCTCGGTAACTTCGAGAAAGCTGCCACTGCTTTCTCATGACTATGCTGGTCCAGTGGCTGCTGCCTCCAGCAAGCCGCTGATGCTCTTGTCCTCACAGAGAGGTTTTGGCAGCTTTGTCTCTCGCAGTTCCATCCTGAGCAAGTTAAAATCCAGGCGCTGGGCCTTGGGGAGCAATGGGGACTGCACCCTATGTATCTTTGGGGAGCCCCGTGTCACCCCGTCCTGCAGGAAACCCTTTCATCCAAGAGGTTCTGGCTTTCCCGGGTATGGATCAAGGGCGACCAGCTCGTCTGGCCTCGAAGAAGAGCCGATATCCCACTACACAAACTTCTCCTTGAGAATGGGTCGCCCTCGCCGAGTTGTAATTCTTCCTGGCAGCGACAGTGCAAGTGGTTGTGGGACAACAAAAGAGGTTTGTGCCTCCAGGGGAGAAACAAGAATGCAAATATCTTTGGCATGAAAAAACAAAGGCGATTTACTCCTTGGTATTTCTTGTCAGTACTTTGCATCTGTCTGTGCTTCACCTTCTCATTCCTTTCCTTTGGGCTTTCCAAGTGCAATAAGGCTTTGAGGAGCCATGGGGGTTGGAGGGGCCCAGGGGAAAATGGGGCTGACGGCTGCAGCCTCTCTGGCCCAGGGCTTCCCAGCTCTGCTGTTAAATGGTTTTCCCCCCCTATTTTTTGCCCATTTTAGGGGAATTTCCCCTGCTGCAACCTGGACTCGGATAGGGCTTGGCCGTGTCTTGCCAGGACACCTTGCCCCAGCACATCCACCCTGGGTCCATTCCGTGCCTGGCACCAGGACTGATTCTCCATCTTCCCAGGGACTCCTGCACCGCTGCCAGCCTGGGTGCATGGCCGGTGTTTGCGGGTCTGTACACCACAGCAAAGGAGAGCAAGCGTCCCGTCCGCGAGCATAAATCAGCCAGGAACTGGAAAACAAGGCGGGCTGAAAACAGCGAGGGAGCGCAGGCCCCTGCTTTCTGCCGCCGGATGGGTCAGGGACTTCCAGTTCATTTATTCTGCCTGGGTTCGCCCAGCCCTGCTCGGCATGTGTAATGTTTTCTCTGAAAGACCCAGCAGTTCCATGGGTGAAAAACATTCTCCTGTCTCAGGAGCTGGCAGAAATCCTAGTAAATCTGCAGAAGTATGTTTTTGTCGGTGCTGCTTATTCTGTTAGGGGAACTAGTATAAACTATTCCAGTAGAAAACCTTTTCCCGGAATAAAGTCTTGACTCTGTTCAGAGCATTGTCAGGATAGCTGTACCGAGAACGGAGCTTTGCTGGTAAACACGCTGGGACCGAGGAGGCCTAACGGGGCTGGCGCAGAGCTCGAGCACCCTCTGCCCCGTGGATAAACCCCTCACGAGGCACCTGCTGTGCTCAAATCAAAAAGAAAACCTATGCGTGGTTAATTTGCAAATGAAACAGGTGCTTTTTTCTCCCCCCTGAAAGCCTGTCTGTCCCTGCCGGGATGTGCCAGCGTCCATCCCTTCCAAGCTGTGGCTGAGCGTCCCCCCATGGGCTCAGGGTCAGCGCTGTGAGCCACGCCGTGGGGACATATCCCAATTCCACGTCACCGTGGGGTCAGCACACAGCTCGAGCCATCGCTTGTTCTCCCTGCCTCAGTTTCCCCACGCCAGCTGGCACAAGGGGTGATGCTGGGAACCCCCAGGGTGGTCCTGGGATAACAGCGGGTGCCTGGGCCGGGTTGAGTTTCTCATCACCCACTGCAGCCTTATCTCCTCGCGGCTGGGATGGGGATGCCTGCCGGGGCTGCCGGCGCGGGTTTGGGCCAGAGATCAGAGCGGTGACGCCCGGGGCGCGGTGTGAGCCCCGGGCGCTGGCAGGGGACGGCTCGGCGCAGCTTCAAAGGGCGGCAGGTTTTTCTGGGCTTCGGCTGCTGCTTTGCTCTCCAGGCAGGCGTGAAAATGTGAAAGAATGTGAAAAATGTGAAAATGATCGTGCTGGCTCCAAGATTTGTAAACTTCTGGTTAATGTGTAATAAATACATGACAGATAGTCCCAGTGCTGGGTGGGCGACTGCAGCCGCTTGGTGGTGGCACAGCCAGTGGTGGCCGGTGGCATCCCCACACTTGTGGCATCTGCCCTCGCTTGTCCCAGGGCCAGCCCCAGGGTGTCCTGGGCGGCACTGGTTGGAGAAGCTTTGGGGCTTTTCTAAACTGGTTTCGACTTATCTCCTTGTCTTTATGTGAATGCCTTGTCTGGCTTGCAAAACTGCATTTTATTGTATGTGTTTAATTGCTCCTGGTGCAAGGTGCGTGCTCTGAAGCCCAGCTGCAGTGTCCAGCCCGAGCGATGCCGGCGCCGTGTGGTGAGGAAGCCGGTGCTGGTTATCCAGAGGTTTTGGTTCTTGGCTGAGATTCCACCCAGGTAGCTCATGGGGCTGTAACCACCAGTGCAGGATTTTCTGCCTGGTGATGTGCCACAACAGCCGTGTTCCCCCAGGGCAATCTCTTCTGAGTCACTTATTCTTTGGAAAAATAGCTGTAGAAATGTGATAGGGGAGCAGGGATGCTGCTGCAGGTCCCAGCACAGCGGTGAGTGGGGAGCGGGGTTTGTCTCAGGGAGGGTCCCCAAAAGCGCCCTGACACCACTGGAGGATGTGCCATGAGTTCAGAGCTGGCAGAGCCTGGATTCGCCTGGGAATTCGAGATAAAAAGGGTTGGGGAGGCATTTCTGCCAAGGAGCTCGGAGGAGAACGTGTTGGAGTTGATGCCAAGGGGTGGCCTCATGCTCCGCTGGGGTTTGGACCTGCTGGGGACAAGGACAGTTCTGCAGGAGCCTCACCAGCGTGTCCCACTGTCCCCAGGATGTGTTCCACCTCTCCTGCAAACGGCCTCTGAGCATCAGAGATCAGAAAGTTTCGTCTGACTCTAATGCATAAATTTCAGCCCTGGATGATTTTCCTCGGTAATTTAGAGAGAAGAGAGTGTGCTTTGGTAGTTGTGTCATCCCGGCGTCCCTCCCCAAAGTAAATGGGGAGGACAGAGGTATGGGGGTTTGACTCCCTTGGGTTTTGCTTGGTTTTTCTGGGTGCTGATGGGGTCCCCAGTGCACACGTCCTGACCAGAGGGCTGAGAAGGGGCTGGGGTCGCCCAGGACTAATCCGTCCTGTTCCTATGGAGCTGGTGACTCGATTTTGTGCTTTCCTGGGTCCAACTGGGCTCAGCTCCTGAGTGGGGATGTGCGACCAAAGCAAGGCTGCCCTGGTCAGGCACCCATCCCCAGAGATACCCCAAGGGCTTTCCAAAGAGATTGCAAAGGGAATTTTTCATGGGAAATGAAAGGTGATTTAGCCGCCACCAAACATGTCCAGATACATAATCTTGATTATTCATGCAGTTTGGTGGTTCAGGGCATGAAGGATGAGCGGTGGGTTTGCGACTGGGGTGCAGGACAGGAGCTGGGCTGATGCGCTTGGTTCCTGCAGGGCTGTGCAGCCTCTGCCGCCCCTCACCGACCCACTGCATCCCACCCGTTAATTAATGTACCGAGAACTTCGAGTTTATAAATTGATGCTCTGGGCTATGAATTATGAATGGAGTCACATCCCTGATCACAGCAGTGCTGCGCCAACACTCCTGAAGCTGCTGATCTGAGCGACAGCCCAAAGATTTTAAGATGTGAACAGCAAAACCTGGGAATAATTTGCTTTCCCAGCTACAAACCTCTTGGCCTACAGATGGGGCTCATCATATTCCCTCTCCTGCTTCCTCCTGTTGCCTCGTCCTCTTTTGTTTTCCAGTATTGCCTCCTCTCATCACCCTCCCAGTTTGTCTTTGTGGATGTTGACCTGCTTGGCTCCTATGGGAGTTGCATTGTCCACGGCATGTTCCTCCGCAAGGCTGCTGGTACCAGTTGGGGATGTCTGTCACAGTGCTGGTCCCACTGGTCCCCTGGCTGTCCCCAAGCAGGTGCAGGTCCCTGTGTCATCCCACAGCCAGTGCCAAAGCTCCTCGCGCAGGGCTCGGTGGGGTTTTGGCAAATCCCTATAGCTTCATCTCCCTTTGACCACAACCTTTTGCTCAAGACGTGTTTCATGGCTCCATCTTCACAACTGGTCTTTGGGGTGTTTGTCCTTGAACTTCACCACCACCAGAGACCAAATCCTGCCCTAAGCAGCCATATGGGCTTAATCCTGTAAGCCCAGGTATTTCTGGGTTTTATTGCTTTCTGGATTTGTCTGCATTTTTGCATTCTTGCCTGTGGGAGCAGCTCCCTCCTGGTACCCGATGGGGCTGCTGCCTGCGCGGGCAGCGCTGCCTGCTCTGACCCATCGAAGGCGTGGGGCAGCGTGAGCAGAAATACATTTAGAAAAGGAGCTTTAGCTCCCCGGGGATGACAGCACCTCAGGAAGCCACCCGAGCCCAAGCAATGGGTGTGGAAAAGGGTCACTCGTTGTTTCCAGTCCATTCCAGTTAAGCCATCATGAGCCAGGCAGCAAAATATACAAGTTCAAAGGCAAAGTCTGGGTGTCTGGATGAGCTGTTCCGCCCCATGTCGGGGCATGGGATGGATGCTGCAGGTCCTGACTGCATCTTTTTTCTCTTGCACAGGGGATGCTGTGGCTGTGCAAGGTGAAGGACGGACCGACGGTGCCAGAGCCATGACAGTTATTTATTTATCCACCTGAAGCAAGGTTGGCCGGTGCTTGGCCGAGCCGTGGAGCGGGGTCTGCACGGCAAGAGCTGTTTTTTGGACACAAACACTCCCCAGCGCAGCGAGGACAGAGGAGCTGCTGCCGCTGATCGAACCTGCTTTGGGAGGGAAAAACACCACTTTGGTTTGGTGGCTAATTAGATATTTACCAGGAAGGAAGGGAAGTTAAAAATAGGGTGACAGGGACTTCAAAGGGTGTTTTTTTGACTTCTAAGAATAACACCTTTGCTGGCGCCGATTTCGGGAATATCAGCTGTGCCTGGGTGTGAAAGACGGAGGGGACATTTGCATCGCTTTGAGGGCACAACGGCATCGGCAGGGACACGAAGGAGGGAGTTTTGGGGAAGATGAAGCCACCGATGTCCTGGCGGGGGTGGAAGGGGACGAGTGGCAGCGTGGGGACCTCGTCCCCACAGGTGGTGCTGGTGGCACTGGTGGGGCTCTGGGCACCCCTGGTAGTGTCCAGGCAGCCCAACTTCATTGTCATCCTGGCAGATGATGTGGGCTGGGGGGACCTGGGGGCCAACTGGGCAGAGACGACGGAGACCCCGCATTTGGATGAGCTGGCAGCCGAGGGGACAAGGTAATGCCTGTCCCTCCGTCCTCACCCTTCCTAGACATCCCTGGTTGCTGTGTCCCACAGCAAAGGGGGTTTCCCTCCCGTGGGGACCAGCAGGTGACAGGATTTCACTGACGTGGTTTTGGGTGCACAAGGAGGGTGGCCAGAGCTCGGTACCTCGGGGTTCAGGTCCATCCATGCCCATGAGCTTCACCCCCCGCTCCAGACCCTCATCCCTGGGCAGAAGGGGATGGATGCTGGGGAGCAGGGAGGGATGGGGCAGCATTAGACCGTGCAGGGGTTTGCAAGCAAAGTGTCTTTTTGTTTCCCAGGTTTGTGGATTTCCACTCAGCCGCCTCCACTTGCTCGCCGTCCCGTGCCTCTCTGCTCACCGGCCGCCTCGGGGTGCGCAACGGGGTGACCCACAACTTCGCCGTCACGTCGGTGGGTGGCCTCCCCCTGAACGAGACCACCCTGGCCGAGGTCCTGCGGGCGGCTGGGTACAGCACGGGCGCTATAGGTAACACCACCGCGCCGAGGGGACATCGGGGGGGAGAGGCGGGAGGGGGCTGAAGGTGCTGTTTTGCCGTTCCCTATTGAATCGGCACCTTTGTTGGGACCGAGCACATGCCAGAGGTCAGAGGATGAATCTGGTTGTTTGGGAGGGGTTAGAGAGTCACCGCCTCTGAACACAAATGCATGAAAGAGCCTTTTGAGGCTGGAGACGGTCGCTTTGCTCAGGCACGAGATACCCTGTGCATTTTTTCTGAGTTTTTGCGAAAAAAAAAAAAGGGCATTCTGGAAACACATCCAGCACAAACAAGTCGCTTTTCTTGTCACTAGATGAAAGCCCCCGGTGCTGCGGGCGCCTTGTGGGTGACAGCTGGCAGCAGCATTCATCTCTGACATGATGTTCTGTGGCTTCCACGCAGGCAAGTGGCACCTGGGACACCACGGCCACCATCACCCCAGCTTCCGCGGTAAGGCCTGTGCTGTTGGGGATGGGATGAGCTGAGCCTTGTCCCCGCCGACACCCTCGCTTGTCCTTCAGGCTTCGACTACTACTTTGGGATCCCCTACAGCCACGACATGGGGTGCACGGACACCCCCGGCTACAACCTGCCGCCCTGCCCGCCCTGCCCGCGGCACGGCACCCCTGCCAGGTACGGGGGCACGTGGTGGGGTCAAGTGCTGCTATTTGCACTGATGTTCCCAGCCTTTTGCTGTGGTCACCTCCCCTTATGCTCCATGCACACGTTTTTTTCCCCTTGTGCACCCCACAGCAGGTCAGGGAGGTGGGTTGGTCCCCAAGCACCCTGTGCCACGGGGACATCGACATCGTCCCCTTTCTGCTCCCCTCCTTGGCTGCACCTCTCTGCTAAGCCAGGAGAACAGCCGGGCTGTGCCTGCTGCTGTGCTGGTCCCTGCTCTGGTGACAAGCAGGTGGCTTCTTCCCAGCAGGATCCTGAGGAAGGACTGTTACACGGAGGTGGCCCTTCCTCTCTTCGAGAACGTCACCATCGTCCAGCAGCCCGTCAACCTCAGCAGCCTGGCAGCGCGCTACGCAGAGGAGGCGGCGCGGTTCATCCGGCGGGCGAGGTGAGATGTCACCTCCTGCCCCCTGTCCCCTGTGCCAGGAGAGCTCATGGGTCGCTGCAAACATCTGCATCACATTGGAGTGATGCTGGGGGGGACAGGTGATGCTCCGCAGTTCTTGGGGAGCAGGTGTGGGGTTTCCATGGTTTGGCTTCCCAGCTGAGGAGGAGGAAGCCACCAAGGCTGTCACCGGTGTCCTGCAGCACTCGTGTGGAAGCCTTTTGGTGCCTCTCCTCTAAAGGTATCATGTGTTTTAAAAAACACCATTTACAAGGAAAGTCGAAGCCTTTGAGCTGGGCTGTGCCTCTTCCTGGGGGTGACATGCAGCCAGATCCTGGCTGGCAGGGACGAGTGGAGGGAGATGCTGCCATTCCCCTGTCCTGTCCTGTCCTGTCCTCCATCCCCCTGTCCTCCATCCCCCTGTCCTGTATCCCCCTGTCCTGTCCTTCACCCCCCTGCCAGCTGCACCTGCGGGTATTTAAACTGGAGATTGATTGATTTTGTGGATGGGACCCCTGGACTTCAGGCTCTGCCCTCCCCAGCCCTGTGAGGACACAGGTCCCTGGGTGTGCTCTTCCCCAGAGGAGCAAAGCAGCTCCTCCAACACGATGAACCCTGCAGCCTTGCTGACGAGTTGTGTAATTTTAATCCCCATTATCAGCGGATTATGAGCTGTGACTGTGCAAAACACCTCGCTGCAGCGTGGAGGGGAAGCGCTGCCGGGCAGCTGTGTCGGAGTTCATCCCACGCCTGCATCCCGGGATAACACAGACCCGGGGAAGGGCCGCGGTGAGGGGGCCTGGGGATGTAACTGGGGACAGATTTGTGTAACAGTGGCAGACAAGGGGCTGGGCTGGGAGCAGCTTGTAAAGAAATGGCTCCTTACAATCCTGGGTGATGTTTTGCATGCACAATACCTATAGTTTACCCTCTTTGGGTACCAAGAATCGTGATGTGTCTGTGACAGGGCTGGGGGGACCCGAGCACCCAGCTGCCGCCATCCCTCCCCCTGTGCAAACCCCCAGCCCCCCGGGCTCTGAGGATGCTGTCAGGCTGTGAAACCAAGCGGCTGAGCTGTGGGTTAATAAGAAAAACCTCTCAACTCCCAGTGAAACCGAGCGGGCAAGCTCTGGGTTAATAGGAAAAGCCTTTACTCTCCCAGTAGTATTTGGGGGTTATCTGCGTTCGCGGAGAACAGGATTAAGCAGGTGTCTGCATTTTCTCGCCTCTTTGATGGCTTATTCCAGTTTTCCTCTGCCTGACTCATTCATTACAGGGCAACAAAAGAACACCGGATTTATCATCTGGGTGTTTTTTTAACCAGTCGTGTCAAGGTTGAGCAATTCGTGACAGGGAGACTTGGCTTCGCTTGAGACACTTGGAGCGCAATGAACATGGGAGCGAAAGTCAGGGACATCTGTCTCAAGTTATTGATTACACGTTTGCTCAATTTTGGGGACAATTCTGAAATGTTGATGCAAAAAGCAAATGAGAACACTGTGGTCATGATGCTGGAGTTCACCTGGTGCTCCCAGCTCGGATGTGAACCGGGGAAACGAGCTTTCCCTGCTCCGGGATCTCTGGCATCCCAAGGGGAAGATGCCATGTAGGTTTTGCCATGGGGATTTGCAAGGGGCACATCAGCACCCCCTGGCCCCCAGTGTTTCGCAGGGGTGGGTGCTGGGGGGACACAGCCCCTCGCAGGGCTCCAGCACCGCCAGGGAAGGATGCGGTAGCTCCGGGTGGGGTGGGGTTTACTCATTTTCCATCCCCAGGTGGGTGACGGGTAAAGGAAGGAAATGCTGAAACGCACGTCGGTGGGGCCCTAAAAGTGATGGGGCGGCCGGAGTTGGGCTGGGGCACATCCCTGGGATCCGGCCCCTCCCCGCCGCTCGCCATCCCACCCTTCCCCTCCAAGGTCCCTGAGGAAGAGCGGGACTCGTTGGAGGAGATAAATTTAGCTGTAAACAAGAAAACAGGACGTATCCTCCAGTGATTTAAAAGCAAACAGGCAGCGGGGCAGCGCACGACGAGCGAACGTGCCGCGGTCCCTGTCCGGGGCTGCTCGTGGCCAGTGTGAGCATCTTCTGCTGCTCGTCCTCCGCCAAAATCACCAGCGGGGGCTGAGCATTTGCTGGGAAGGGGGAGGAAGGGCCAAAATGGGTCCTGTGGAAGAGGGAATGGAGGCGGGTGGGTGCCAGGGGTGCACTGAGCAGGGTGTTGGGCTCAGTGCTGCCTGGGGGACACCGGGGGATGGAGGAAGGGACAAGCCCGTTCCAAATGGGTGGCCAGTCGACAACAGTGGCTCACGCTGGGCCAAGCATCCCCCCTGCGAGGGGAGAGGGTGCCTGGAGGGTTTGGCCGATGCACACAGGGTGATTTTTCCCCCCCGGGAGCTGCAGCAGAGGCAGGGGTGGCTGCATAGCTCCCACAGCCACTGCTCTGTGTCCCCAGGCACCCCGGTGACCTGCTGCCACTTCCCCCAACCCATCTGACCATGCTCTCCCTCTTCCCCATGCAGCGGACGCCCCTTCTTCCTCTACCTAGCCCTAGCCCATATGCACGTCCCGCTGGGGGTGTCCCCCCCGCTGCTCCCCAACTCGGGCAGGGGCATCTATGGAGCTTCTCTGAGCGAGATGGATGCGCTGGTGGGACGGATAAAGCAGGTGGCTGACAGCCACGGAAAGGGCCACACGCTCCTGTGGTTCGCAGGTACAGCAGCAAAAGTGGCTGCGGTGGCTGGGGGTGACACTGGGCGTCACAGCTGGGGTGTGTGTGGGTGTGGGGGGGGACAGGACCCGTTTGTCCCCTGCCCTTGGTGCTCTTGGCTGTTCTTGGGATGGGGAGTGAGGAGCAGCTGCGGCCAAGCTGCCCAAGGCAGTCACATCGTGGGGACATAGGGGTCTCATGGGGACATGGGGGTCCCGGGGTGCTGGGGGCGCTCAGCCGGCTGCTCCCCCCACCACCCCCTTTGGCCACGGGGCTGAACCGGCAGGGCTGTGCCTAATTAAACCGCAAATCCTCAGTCATTAAGAAGCCCAAATCCGCTCTGGCTGAGCAGCCTCCCTAATGAGGACAGGAACTGCTCCACTGCTCATTAAGCTGGTGGCAGCCGTGTCCCCCCCCGCGCCCCAGCTCTGCTCCAGCCCCTCACCGGGCACTTGGGCAGCCCCAACCCTCCAAAATAAACTTCTAGAAATAAAAATAAATAAACCCACTGCTCTCGCTAATGTGGGAAAGCATCACGGGGATGGGAGGGAGGGGCGGAGGGGTCACCTGTCCTTGCGCATCCCCCCATTGTGGAGGTGCCCTCTGGCCTCGGTGTTGCTCATGGGGATATTTCTTTCCCTTGCAGGTGACAATGGTCCTTGGGCACAGAAGTGTGAGCTGGCGGGACGCCTGGGGCCGTTCGTGGGGGCCTGGCAGAGGCAGAGAGGTGACCTGGCAGGGTGGGGGGGTCTCCTGTCCCTGGGGGGGTCGCTGCTCCCCAAAGCCCTTCGTTGCCCAGCAAGGGGGCTGTGGGGAGCATCTCACCCCCGGCCTTTCTGCTGGCTGCTGCTCGGGGCCGAGCTGCCTTGAAGACACCCCAGAATAATTTTTCTCTCCCAAGTAGTCAAGTTTTCCCCTAAAATCACTGCTGGGGTTCCCCAGTCCCTGTTACCCCAGAGCTCAAGGCTATTTTCTTTTTTTTTTGCTTTTCTCTTCTTTCTCTTATCTTTTTTTCTTTTTCTTTTTCTTTTCCTTTTTCTTTTCCTTTTCCTTTTTCTTTTCCTTTTTCTTTTTCTTTTTCTTTTTCTTTTTCTTTTTCTTTTTCTTTTTCTTTTTCTTTTTCTTTTTCTTTTTCTTTTTCTTTTTCTTTTTCTTTTTCTTTTCCTTTTCCTTTTTCTTCTTCTTTTTCTTCTTCTTCTTTTTCTTCTTTCTTCTTCTTCTTCTTCTTCTTCTTCTTCCTCCTCTTCTTTTTCTTCTTTCCTCTTCATTTTTCTTCTTCTTCTTTCTTCTTCTTCTTTTTCTTCTTCTTCTTCTTCTTCTTCCTTCTTCTTCTTTTTCTTCTTCTTCTTCTTCTTCTTCCTCTTCCTCCTCTTCTTTTTCTTCTTCCCTCTTCTTCTTCTTCTTTTTTTTCTTCTTCTTCTTTTTCTTTCTCTCCCCTGTTTGGTTATTTGTTTTTTTCCCTGCTTTTCCTCCTTTTCCGGCCAAGCCATCTGCTCGGTGGGTTTATAGCAGCCGGGGCGGCCAGAAGCACGCATGAGTCAGGCGTTTCCCACTTCTGCTTGTATTACGCAGTGTAAACGCGCGCCGGGCTCGGTTCCCCCCTTCGCCCGGGGTCAGTGGGGGGAGCGGTGGCGGGGGGGCTGCGGCCAACAGCTCCGCTTTCCTCCTCCGCTTCCTGACACCCGGGCGATGCGGCCGCGGCCCTGGGCAAACGCTGCTGGGCTGGCTGGCTTGCTGGCTGGCGTTCCCGTTCCCAGAGCCCTTCCTTGGGCTTAAATCAGAACTTTAATTTTTTCATTTATTTTTATTTTTTTTTTTTAATTCTAGTAAACAAACCCTGCTGACGACCTGGGTTGCTCTTGAGCAACCGAGGGTCACAAGCCGGAGCAGCTGGTACAGGCAGTGCAGTGTTTGGGAACAAAGTGAAAGAAAACACGGCCCCTTTCCAGCCTCTCGCTGCCCTGTAAAAACACCCCGAGCCCCGGGATGCTGGGGAGGGCTGGCAGGGCTGGAGGAGCTGGCTGTAAATACTGGGTGCCGAGGATGACTTCTGCAATATCTCATCTGGTTGTTGCACGGATGTTTTGAAAGCCAACCCAGTGTTATTGTCTGCTGCTGGCTGGTCTGGTGCAGCAGATACCCGCTGGTGTGGGCGCTGGGTGGGTGGGATACTTGACCATCCCGTCCCGTCCCGTCCCATCGCATCCCGTCCCATCGCATCCCGTCCCATCGCATCCCATCCCATCCCATCCCATCCCATCCCATCCCATCCCACCCTATCCCATCCCGTCCCATCCTACCCAATCCCACCCCATCCCACCTCATCCCATCCCATCCCGTCCCCTCCCACCCCATGCCACCCCACCCCATCCCGTCCCATCCCACCCCATCCCATCCCACCCCATCCCATCCCATCCCATCCCATCCCATCCCATCCCATCCCATCCCATCCCATCCCATCTTGGGGGTATCATCCCCCACCAGGGAGAAGCCCTTTGAGGAGCAGGGGGGGACAGGCTGCTCAGGCTCTATAAGTTCCACATACATTGGCGTTTCCCTTTAGGGTCCAACCCAAATTCCAGGGATGTTTTCCATTAATTGTGGGTGGTCACTGGAGTCAGCCCTCGCTGGGAGAAAGCAGCACATCCATGCTTGCTGCTCCCTCTTCTCTGCTTGGGGACCTTCCCGCAGCCCCAACCCACCCCAAAAATCTGTCCCCCACCTTGCACCAAGAACACTGCAACGGGGGGGCTGGGATGGAGATGCAGGTTTTGGGGATGTGATGCTGGGTGTGTTTTGAGGCAGGTTTGGGAGGTCCCTGTGCTGGGGACCTGCTGTGCATGGTGGGAGCAGGACCAGGGATTCATCCCAGCATGGGGATGCTCAGTTCAGCTTCCCTGGAAAGCCCCATGGCACCATCCCTGCTCCAGAGAAACATCCCAGGTTGGGTTTGGGGTGTTTCAGCCCTTTTTACTGCCCAAAGCATTCACGTCCTGCTCAGCCAGAGATACTCGGGTGGCTGGAGGGCAATGTCCATCCCATGTCTGAAATGCAGTAGCCTTATGGGAGGATGAGTTATTTAATGTACGTGCAGAGATGGGGATTAATATTAATTGCTATAATTGCTGTAATTTCCTAAGGTGTCTGCAGGCATGGGAGGCACCTTGCTTAAGCCGTACGTGACGCGTGTTGGAAGCACTGTTACGTTTCCAACATCCACAAGAGCCCCGGTACCAGCTCCCCAAAGAGATACTGCTTGCGGGGCAAACACCAAAAGTTTGGGCATGGAGTGGGAGAGATTGGAACCACGCCTGGCCCGCGCTGCCAGGACGGGCATTGGGGCCAGAAACCTTTTTCCTGGGCTATTTCTCACGACGCTGTCACCGCGGCATCTGTGCCATATGTGTCCTTCTCCGCTCCGGTGATGCGAGTCCAGCAGCATCGCCTGGGAGTGCAGGATCAGCCCAGATGCCCACGGCATCGGGCAGTGACTCCCGGAGAGGCCAGGCTGGGCTGGGGACCGGCACGGGGACGCGGCGGAGCGCGGGGCGGCTGTGCCACAGCGGGGACTCGATCCTCTCTTGGCTCTGCCCGGAGGAAATGGCTCGGGGCGAGCGCCGTTGCCATGCACACGCTGAAAGGCGGCGGACAAAGGCTGCGCCTGGGAAGTTTGTTCGGTGAATCGGGTTGGATTTTCTGTTTGCCCCATTCCCAGCCCTTTCCTCCCCCAGCTGCCTGGGGCCCTTTGGGCAACAGCCAAAGCAGAGGCTCTCTAATGCCCTTCCACACATTTTGTTACTCAGCATCCCCATTTTGTTGCTCAGCATCCCAAGCAGAGGAAGGGACCGGGCGGCATCCCTGCACCCTACATCTCAAACCCAAGGGCAGAGCAGGGGAAACAACTGAACAGGTTAATTAACCGGCAGGAGGGTTATCAGCAGCATGGTATGTTTAACGAAGCAGGTTTCCAGCAAGCTGGGGGCTGTCAGTGTTTTACCAGGTGGAGGGCAGCAGCCACCTACACAGGGACATTCACAACCCCTGGAAGAAATTCCTACATTACCCACCTGCTCCATATTCTTGCCGGACATCAAAACCGGGTGGAAATGTGGCAGCTCCAGCAGCTGACCGTGCTTCTCATCACTCACTGAAGCAGAGGAGAAACACAAAGCAGTGCCAAACTGAGTCCCCCTTGTTTACCCCACTTTCCCTGTCTCTTTTAAAAACTCCTGAAACTTTTACCCGTCTCTGACCCAGCTCCATCTCCAGTGAAATCACCCTCCTTTGGGGTCATTGACTCCTGAGTTGCTCCTTTCCCAGGGAAACTCCTGAGTCGGGAGTTTTTCGCGTCAATGATGTGAAAGCTCTGGGACAGCAGCAGGATGCTGAGTGCTGCCCTTTTCTCTTGCAGGTGGGAGCTCGGCGAAGCAAACGACCTGGGAAGGGGGACACCGGGTGCCGGCACTGGCGTATTGGCCTGGCCGCATCCCTGCCAAGCGCACGAGCCACGCTCTGCTCAGGTAGGAGCCCGGCCGCATCGATTCGGGGAGCAGGGCAGCCCCTTTACCCCCTTTTGGAAGGACCCACCGTCCCCGCATCAGGTGACAATCTGGATTTTGGCATCCTGTGCTGCTTAGTGCCTGCCATGTGCCAGGCTCTGCACTTTTGTCCTTTCCTAAGCCCGTAAGACTCAGCGCTCCAGCAAAGAGGAGTTGAAAGGGCTTTTTGTGAGGCTGGCGGGTTGGCATTGGCAGGCGCTGGGCTCCGTGTGCCTCCTGGCCGCGGCGGCCGAAGTGCCTCCCGATAATTAAAAGATGACGATGTTCTCTCTCTCCACCAAGAAGCAGGCTTAGGCTTTGTGGTTTGTGAATGGCTTTATGTGGAGGAGGGTGCGGTTGTGGGAAAGGCTGGACGGAGAGATGGCGCTTGCAATCGGTGCAGGATGCGGCCGGGCTGGGAGGCAGCGAGCGGCTTCTGCCCTTTCCGGCAAGAGCGGAGGGGAAGGGCTGCTGCCTCCTGTACATCGCCTGCCTGCACTGCGGGGGCGGCGTGGAGGGGTCCTTATTGCAGTAATATTGCACCTGTGTATGCAGCCATTGCAGCTCTGCATGCAGCCATTGCACCTCTCCATGCAACACTTGCACCTCTGCATGCAGCAATTACACATTTCCATGCAGCAATTGTATCTCTCCCATGCAGCAATTGCAGCTCTCCATGCAGCAATTGTATCTCCCCATTGCAGCAATTGCAGCTCTGCATGCAGCCCTTGCAGCATTTGCACCCCTCTTTGCAGCCTGTGCTGGGGGCAGAGCACTGGGATGCCCCGTCCCTTTTGTCCCTTGAAGGACGTGCTGGTGGAGGTCAGGGTGCTGCGGCTGGGGGGGCTGCTGGGCGTTGGGAAAGTGTCCCAGCTGCTGGAAGCGGGTGCCAACCGGTGGCCCTGGGAGGTGCTGGGTGTCTCTGAGGTCCCTGAGATAAGCTAGAGCCATGTACTTCATGCATGGCCCAAGGGCAGCTCTGGAGCTGGATTTTTGCAGGTGGGGGAAGGTTCCAGGTGTGAGCTGGGGCACTGGCAGGAGGGGATGGGGTGCGGGCAGCCCCGGCATTCCCTTTATCTCCTCGCAGACCTTATCTCCTGCATTTCCCAGCTCTGGTCCAGCAGGTTGGACAGCTGGAAGTGCTGAAAGCTGGTGGCACGGGTTGTGCTGCATGCCGGGGGCTCGGAAAGTGGCTTTGCAGCAACCAGGGAGTCCCAGGGACCTGGTGTCCTTCCCAGTACAGCCCAGTGTGGCCACGGGGCAGGGTGATGCTCTGGCATCAAGAAGAGGCAACCCTCTGTTTGGGAGGCAGCGCAGAGCCAGCATGGGGGACATGTGTAATGGCTCATGCTCAGAAAGGTGTCACCGCTGTGTCCCCAGCCATGGTCTGAGCTTTTGGGCAGGGGATGCGGAGGGATGCAGAGGGATGTGGAGGGATGCAGTGGGATGCTGAAGGATGCAGTGAGATGCGGAGGGATGCAGTGGATGCAAGGGGATGCAGCGGGATGCGGAGGGATGCAGTGAGACGCAGAGAGCATGGGCTGCTCACTGCTCGCAGTGCTGTGGGACAGGCAGCTTTTTGCTAAACCTAGAGTCACCCTTGGGGACATCCCTTGAAGGACAAGAATGTCGTGTTTTGGGTGCTTGCTGTCCTCATGAAATCGGGCTGTTGAAAACTTGACCCCCCAGCTGATGGAGAAGACCAAGAAGCTGAGGAAGGAATGAAATCCTTGTGCAGATGTGGCTGGGAAAGCTCTGCCTGGTGGGACCCCCGGGGAGGACAGGGGCTGGCAAACACAGGCACTAACCCATGTATCAGCCTCCTTCTGCCCCCGGGGTTATGAAAATGCTGACAGCCTTTGCTAGAGAGAAGAGCCTGCCCAGGACTGCTCCTCACCTCTCCCTCCCCATCCTCCCGAGCACAGGGGTGAGCGAGGGTGAGCGTGCCCAGAAAGAAACGCTGATGCATCACCGTGGATCCGCACCTGCACGCTGGTTTCTGCAGAAAACTGCTTGGTTGGCTTTTCTTAATTATATTTAATTGTCGGAGCCACCCGTCGTGCTCCTGCCCTCCCTTGCCCCAACCCAAAGTAGGGCACAGAAGAAATAGGTCAGTGGGGTGGTGAAGAAGAAACAAATTGCACCACCCTGGTTGTGCTGGCGGCGTGGGGCTGGGCAGGTTGGGCAAGCAGCGGGGTGTGGGGAGAGCTGGTTCAGCTGCCTGCACCCCCCTGCACCCCCCTGCACCCCGTCATTGCCGGGCAGGGCAGCAGGATGCTCAGCGCCAGCAGGCAGGGACCTGCCCGTCCCTGGGCGCTGCCCAGCCCTTCGCTGCTTGGGGTGACAGCAGGACACTGGAGTGACTTTATCTATTAGATTTATTTAGTAATTTATTAAATTTCTCTTGGCCGGGGCAGGGGGTGGCGGTGTGGCTTCCCCTGTCCCTGCAAGCACAGCTGCCCCAGCTTGGCTTCCAGGATGTGCCTGCTGGTGGGACCAGCCAACTTTGACCAAAATCCAATTTTTTCATGCCTTTTTCCATGGGTTACATCACCCTGCAGGCAGGGGGACCTTCTACCACCCCTGCCCTCAATCGTGTTGTCCTCCCACCTCAGTGACTGTTTCCAGTGGTCCCCTCCCCTATGTCGGGGCTGCTCGGTGCATCCCTGCGAGCATCCGCACACACCACGCGGGGGGCTGGATCCTGAGGGTGCTGAGCACCCATGGGAGCAGGAGTGTGCTGACCGGGGTCTGCAGTGTCAGGGGGACCTGGGCTGACCCCAGCGAGGTGCCTGTGGGGATGTGCCCTGCCTCGGGCGCAGCGAGGAGCCAGAATCTTTCCGGCGCCTCCCGGCTGGCCTGGCCGCGGGGGCCGTCTCGGTGAGCGTGCCGGCCGGGCCGCTCGCAGCAGTGTTTGTTCTTATTTGTTCTTGCTGTCTCTTAGCAGCTAAATTAAAACTCTTTCAAGGGGAGAACCGGGGGCCCTGAAGCCCTGGGCTCTTTTCTCTCTCCATTCACGCAGCTGCCGTCACGCACCGGGCGGGAGAAATGCGGTGGCAGGACGCTGGGTATCCCCTGGTTGGGGCACCCAGATTTGTCACCTCCCTCTGCATTTTCCTTGTCCCAGCTGAGCTCCCGATATTTGAGCCCCTGAGCTGCCGGCACGAGGGTTTTGCAGCCGATGGGATGCGGCTGAGTCCCCATCGGTCACTCAGCACTGGTGGCTCTGCTGGCTTGTCACCTCCCATGCTGTGGCCTTGTCCCCAGCACTGTGGTGTGTCACTTGGCCACGCTGACATCCTGCTGTTCCCTGGCGACGTGGGACACCCCCAGGGCAGGTGTGGGATCACCCCACGGCCACATCTGTGAGAGGGAGGGATGCGCTTGGTGGTGGTGAAGGGGATGGACACTTGTCCCTTGCAGGAGTGGGACACGGAGGGTGGGAACCAGACACGGGACTGTCCTCTCCCACTGGAGTCGAGCCCTGTCCCTGTTGGGCAATGTGGCACATGGAGGGGGAATCCCATGCCCAGGCTGTGCAAGGGGCTGGTGGCAGCGCTGGGTGGTCCCTGTCCCACCTCAGCAATGACTTTGCTCCATCCTCAGCCCCCCAGTGCTGTGGGGACACACCAGTGAGGGGGACTGACCCCAGCCGAGCTCTGGCCCTGGGGCCACAGGCAGAGACAGGAAAACAGCGACTGTCCCCCTGCATCCCCATGGAACCTGAGGGACACGGGGTCACCCGCTCCTTCCCTGCATCCCCCCACACTGGGAAGTGACCAAGGATGAGCCCCAGGTGCTCTTTTGTGGCTGGGGCCCCTGAAAACCCCACGAGGTTTTGGGTGGAAATGCTGACGGGGGTTTTGGTGGGATGCACCGCTCTCATTTTCCACTCTGGCTGCTCTGGCTCGTGCTGTGCCGTGCAAAAGCGAGACCACATCTTCCTGGGGTGGCGGGATCTGCTGTCGTTGGCTTCGAAAGTCCCTGTGCCAGCACTTTCTCCGGAGGGTGACCTGACCTGCTGCCTGCTCCGTGTGTCCCTGGGGTGGGACAGGAGGCTGGGGGGGCTCCCTGCCCCCCGGGCGTGGGGTTTGCGGGGGCAGCAGGTCCTGGCTGAACCCCCAGTGCCTGGCAAGTGGCCGGCACCGGGGTGGGAGCTGTGCCAAGCCAGGGCTTGCCGGGGCTCAGACACTGCTTGAAGCCGGTTTTAGCATTTTCTGCAGACTCAGCTCTTGGGATGGATGCTGGGAAGTGTTCAGCCCACCCCAGGCACTGGGCGTTCACCAGGCGAGGGGCTGAGGGGTGCAAGTGTGGTTGGGGGGACCCTCTGGGGTGCTTTGCTCCTTGCTCTGATGAAACCCGCCTCTTTCCGCAGCACCCTGGACATCTTCCCGACGCTGGTGGCCCTGGCTGGGGCAGCGCTGCCCCTGAACAGGCGCTTCGATGGCTTGGACGTGTCCCCAGTTCTCTTTGGGTGGTCGGATGTGGGGCACAAGGTAAGGCACAGCCACCCGCCTGGTGACATCCCCCTCCTGACGTCCCTTCACCCCTGAGCTGTTAATAAAACAGGTAGTTGGGGATGGAAAGGCTGAGAGCTGGGACGTGCAGACCCCCGTGAGCATCATCCCCTGGCCCAGAGGAGGGGGTCAGCTGGGCACTGTGCCGTGGCTTGGGATACCGTCGTAAAGGGGCTTTTGGCTTAACAAAGAGTTGTTTTACACTTTGTCCATAAATCCGGGATTAGAGGTGAAAATGCCTGTGCATGCAGCTTGGCTCGGGCTTGCCCGTCCCCATGGCAGCCCCACAGTGCCCAGCATGGTGGGTCTAATTTCCCATTGCCAGCATGAGGAACAAAATATCGCAGGGGCTCAGACCTGGCTGTATCCTCTTTATTTATCTTGATAGATCGAGATATAACAAAGCTCTCCTTCCCGTTCTGTGGCTGGGACCATTCATGTTACTGGTGTTCAAGTGGGGCAGCCCATCCGTACCCTGCAGCTCTGCCCATACAAAAGCTGCTGGCAGCTCCTTTAAGCCTAAAGCACCCAGTTAGCAGAACAAGCAGTATGGCGATGTATTTTTATCAGAGTTGCACAAGATTTTTGCAGAAAGAAAAAAAAAAGAGTGACTTCAATACCAGTCTCGCAGATAAAGCCTGATTTTGCTTTTAAAGTCCACCCTCGTGCGAGCACCATGAGCCAGCTCCCCGTGGGGATCTTGGATTTGCTTTCTGTGTCCATCAGGGTTTTGGTATTTGCTTTGTATTTATGGAACCCTCTGCTGAACCATGAGATAACACGGGGAAGCGGATGGGATGCGGTCAGGGCGCTCCAATGTGCTCCTTGGGATTAACCCTCTTTTGTGTGTGTGGTGCCAGGAGAGGGGACCAGTGGTTCGCTGGGAACGATGTTTTGCTGGGAATGATGGTTTGTTGGGAGTGATGGTTTGTTTGGAATCATGGTTTGCTGGGAGCGATGGTTTACTGAGAATTATGGCTTGTTGGGAATTACAGTTTGCTGGGAATTCTGGTTTGTTGGGAATTCTGGTTTGCTGGGAGTGATGATTTGCTGAGGATCATGGTTTTGCTGGGAATGATGGTTTGTTGGGAGTGACAGTTTGTTCAGAATCATGGTTTGCTGGGAGCAAGGGTTTGCTGGGGGTGATGGTTTTGTTGGGGATGGTGGTTTCCTAGGGATGATGGTTTTGTTGGGAATGATGGTTTGCTGGGGATGGTGGTTTTGTTGGGGATGATGGTTTACTGGGGATGATGGTTTTGTTGGGGATGATGGTTTGCTAGGGATGATGGTTTGCTGGGGATGATGGTTTGCTGGGGATGATGGTTTTGTTGGGGATGATGGTTTGCTGGGTGCCAGGCTGTGGTGAAGGGGCAGGACCCACACCAGCCATTCCTGTGCGTTTCAAATCAAGGAATAAAGTCCTGAGGTGCTACACCTCACCAGCTCCCCCGGTCCCCCAGCATCACCCCCACTCAGAGCTTTTTTTGGGAGGTTGTGCTGCAATCAGGGGTGAATGAACCCCTGCAGGGCTGGAGCTGGGGGCACAGCTGGGTTGTCCCAGCCTCAATGGAGCATCCCCAGGGATGTGATCCCGCTGCCCACGCTGCCATGGGACACAGTGGGGACACAGTGCACATTGTGGGGGACACACAGCACCCCAGGGGGTGGCCAGGAGCAAGTCCCTGTCCCCGCTCCCTCCCCTCTTGTCTCTGTGTCTCCCCTCCCGCTCGCGAGCGGCTGAGAGCAGCCCGCCCTTTGACGTTACAGGGTTTTCCTTGACACAAATCCTCCCGACAGCAGTTCCTCTGCTCGTCACACCACCCGGTTTCCGCACACCAACAGCTGCCTCCCAAACCGGGGTCCCTGGGGTGGGGACGAGCTCCCCGGGCTGGGGACGAGCTGCCCAGGGTGACCTTGCTCGGGGTCCCATCCTGCGCACTCGGCACAACCTGGGACGGGGCTGGAGCGACGCCAGAGTCCTGTTTTGAGCGAAGGCTGTTTACAGTAAAAATAAACACATCCTACAGCGTCTATCAAGGGTACCAGTGTCAGATAAATGAGCTCGTTCCAGGAGGTTAATGGCAGGGGGGGTGCACGCCTGCTCCCCACACTTGTGCAAACAGCCTGGAACACCAAGTTCAGATGAGATTTCAGGGGAGAAAAGGCTTTTTTTCCCCTTTTCTAGTTGCGTTTTTGTTGGGGTTTTTTTTAATTAAAATGACAAAGTTGCAAATCAATAGAATGGTTGCAGACCTATCAATGTTTATTCAAAACAAGCTCCTTAATTAGGCAGTAAATGATAAGATTTTCTTAGCGTGGAGTTTTCCGAGGCAGGTTTGCTGGTAGCAAAGGAGGTTTGAGCACCCAACACCAAGGTAGCAGCGTCCCAGCTGCGCTGCTGAAGGTGTAGGCAGAGCTTTAGGGCTGCAAGTGGGTTAATTGGTTCAGTTCCTGGTATCTTGGCATCACAAGGCCTTGAATATTTGCTGATTCCTGCCCTGGAGCTGTTTTATTCTCACTAAGGAGCATCAGCATAAGGGGACTCTATAGCAGGGGTTTCCTCCTTGTAGCAGGATCATACTGCACCTTAAGCTTTTTTCCCTTAAGCATGATTTTTGAACCAAATTCCAGAAGGTGTATTTTTTTTTTAGATTGCAATGGAAGGCAATCAAGGAAAGTGAGAGCGTTTGAAAAACACCCCCCACCCTGAATCCTGGCATTTCTTGGATGAGTTACCAACTGACCAGACCAGGCAGTGTGGGGTCGACATCTCAGGGTGACAGAGTAGGTTGACACCTCGGGGTGACCTCTCAGGGTGACAAAAGGGGGTGCCCGGGGTGCTGGGACAGGGCTCGGCGCCGGGCACCTGCTGAAGCATCACCGCGCTGATCAGCTGCGATCGCTGTTACTGAACTTGGCACGGCAGCTGCCTACAACTCCAGCAGATGTTTCTAATTTTTAGCACAGTGGAAATTTCTTGAATCACTTTTAAACTCAATTCCCAGGGAGGAAACCTCGAGTGACTCATCCCTCAGTGAAGCCATTGGCTCCACGGCCGATATTATCTGACGGACGAGGCCGCTGAAGCGTCCAGCTCACTTGTCTTCTCGCTCCCCTGTGCCAAAGCAGTCGTCCTGTGTGGATCAAGTGTCCTAAATACTGAAAGGGAGAGATTTGACCCACCCTTCCCTCCTTCCCTTCCTTCTCCCCCCATTCCCCGGGCTGTTGTCAGGGCAGGGAGCACTCGCACAGCGGGGTGAGTCAGCGGCGATGGACCGGGGGTGATGTTCCAGCACCTCACCATCCTCCCTCCCAAATATTCTGCCCTGCTCTGCTGAAAGCCGCCGCACCTTCACCATCCCTTTCTTATAGTAGAATTGGTCTGGGGAGGTGAATTTGGGGGGTGCCGTGTGCAGGGCCAGGAGGCACAAGAGGGATGCTGCTGTTCCTGGTGCCCTTTTGCTGTCACCCACCCTGCAGGAAGCAAACCTTGGTTGGTTGTGCAGAGCGCAGGGGCTAAATGGTGTCTCTATAAGTGGTGTCTCTATAAATGATGTCTCTATAAATGATGTCTGTATAAAATGGATATGCGAATGGGATGGAGGGAGCGGGTCTCACACAGCAGGATTTCTCTGCCACGTTTCTGTTCTTCCTTCAGGTTCTGCTCCACCCCAACAGCGGGGCGGCCGGGAAGGACGGCGAGATCGAGACGCTGCGGCTGGCGCAGTACAAGGCGTTTTACACCACAGGTACCGTGTCCCTTGTAGAGATCGGAAAGTCTGGGAAAAAACACAAACAAACAACAAACTTCTGGAATTCGTGGTTCCATGCAGATAACAGGTAAAAACCAACGCAGGCTAATTCAAGACAGAGCAAACCCAGGAAGGGTGAGCACATGGCCCCCGTGTCTGTGTGATGGGGGGGTTGGTGGATTCGGAAGCACTTTCAGACCTTCAACCGGACCTGGGATCCCAGAGCTGGGACACAGTGGGACTGGGTGAGGAACACAGAGGTGAGCCCTGGGCAGCCCGGGACTGCAGCGTTCTTCTCTCATTTCCTCCCCAGGAGGGGTGATGGCTTGCGATGGCAGCGTCGGGCCAGCTCAGCATCACCAGCCACCCCTCGTTTTCAATCTGGCTCGTGACATCCAGGAGCAGGAGCCTTTGGACGTGGCGTCCAGAGAGTACCAGGCTGTGCTGCCTGCCATCAGCAGGGCTTACGCCCAGGCTCTGGAGGACATCGCCACAGACAACGTCTCCATTGCCGATTACTCCAAAGACCCGGCTGCCACCCCCTGTTGCAACACCCAGCACGTGGCCTGCCGGTGCCACCAGCCCGGGACACACGCAGCCATCCCAGAGCATCACACGGGAAGAAGAGCAACATGGCTTTGTCTTTAAGCAAATAATCACTCAGGCTGCTCCTGTCCATGGTCTGGTTTGTGTGAACGGGGTGGCTGTGCTGGAGGAGAGGGACGGAGGCTGTGGTCCCCGTGCTGTGGCATTGGAGGTGGGTTAGTTGTGGGTCTGGGGAGCACACGGAGGGTCCCCTTGGTGCAGAGCAGGTCTGTCACCCCAGCAACATGGCCACCGCTGTAGCTGGTGGCACATGGAGGCAGACAGGGGTTTTGTAGAGCTCTTCAGCTGAGAAAGAGCAAAGGCTTAGATTAGGGGCAGGACAAGGGGTGGTGGTTTTACACTAAAGGAGGGGAGATTCAGGCTGGACATGAGGAATTGTTGGCCCTGAGGGTGGTGAGAGCCTGGCCCAGATTGGCCAGAGAGGTGGTGGATGAACCATCCCTGGAGACATCCCAGGCCAGGCTGGACGGGGCTCTGAGCACCCTGAGCTGGTGAAGATGTCCCTGCTCACCGCCGGGGTTAGACCAGGTGAGCTTTGAAGGTCCCTTCCAACCCAAACTATTCTCTGATTCTATGATTGAAACCCTTCTGTGAGATGTGGCTTCAGGAGAGGATTCCTCTGGGCAATGCGCTTGGCTTTCCTCTAAAATGGACCTTATAGGAGCGGCTGGTGGGAGCACAGGGGAGGACGGGGCCTCTGAGCAAACGTCCCTTCTGGTGCGGAGACCCTGGAAATGTGAAGCTGCAGAGAGAAACGCCCCGGCTGGCACAAGGTGAGGGCTCTGGGAAACGGAGCTCCTGCCCCCCAGCTTCCACAGGAGGTTTATTAATGGGGTTATGGTAAAAACCCAGAGGAGGGGGTGAGACAGCTCTGTTGGGGCGGTTCTGGCCAGGTGCAAAGCTCTGGGGAGCTGCAAAGGCCAAACCGAAGGTGCAACTGAAACTTAAGAAACCAGCGGGATGTCTCAGCATCTGGGTGAGGGTCTTCTGAAACAATTTTAGACTCCAATTTACGCACCCAGATCTTTCTGTGGATGAACCATACGTGGATTTGTGTGAACCTGGTCGGGTGGAAGCCACCGTTCTCGAACCAGTCCCCCAAACCCACCCTCCCATGGATAAAACGTAATCAAGACTGACATCTTTAGGGCCCCAAAAAGAACAGCAGGACTGCCAGGGCCAGACCGTGACTTTATTCTCTCTTTAAACATAGCAAATGGCATCTAATATCACTGCAAAAATACTTTGCCTGGGTAAAATAGTATGTATATACTGTACAAAGACTTAAGTTTAATATACCTTCCTAGAAGTACATTTATACACATAAACCAGCATAAATTAGAAAAGGGACAAATGGGTATATAAAATTCTGGTTACATACAAATCTGATTAAATTAGCATTTACATTGTGGTTCTAACATATAGTTTGTTAAATATAGCGATGTGCATACAGTACATTGACACCCCACCCAGACACGAATTAAAACAAGGGGCTGGCGGGGCCAGGTATTCACTTAAACATATCGGAGGAAAAAGCAGTGGCCCACCTTGGATTTTATTTTTATCTCGTCTTGGGGATTCACAAATGCGTTCTTCGAAATTCCTGGCTTTTCCAGAGCACTTCCCAGCAGCTGTCCTAAGCGCGGATGTTTGCTTCTCATCATGACCTCTTCGCCTTGCCCGGCTGACCTCCACGGCACAAGAATATCTACCAAAATCAAAACAGAACGGCCTTACTTTTCCCAGCAACAGGCTGTGTTTCAAGTTGGTTTTACGCACATGGGAGGAGAAGGGGGAGGGATGTCCTGCAGTGTTTTACTTTCCATTCAGAGGCAGATTTGCGAGTGGTTTATTTATTTACTCTTCCCCCTCCCCAAATTTACAGTCCTGGGAACAGGAGCCATCTGGCTGGGTGATAAGTGTGTCCTGCCTCTGGCTGGGACTGGGCTGAGCAGGAATTCAATGACTGGGGGTGAAGTCCGTTTGTCTCACTAAGTCCTCCCAAAAAATTCATCTCCTGGCACGGCAGGAGGGGAAAGGTGTATGTGCCGTGCATCGCCGCGTCCCTCCGGGGTCTCCAGATGGAGCCCAGAGTTAAACATCTACACGTTAGACTGGATTAGGTGGGGGGGAAGCCAAGCGTAAGTATCAGCAAAACTTCGGAGTGAAAGAGCAAAGCAGGAGCACAAAGAACAGGCAGCAGCGAGGACCCCGAACCATTTGTGCCACGGGACGAGGCTGGAGACCTGTGCCAGCTCCTCCTCGGGATCTGTCTCTCCACGGCTTCAGGACCATCCCTTGCCCAGTTTCGAGGCACAGGCATTGGCACTGGATTGCCTGTTTCCCAAAGGACACCAGATACAGACTGATAAGCTGGGCTTAATCCTGCAAGCCCCAGCTGCCCAAAATGCCGGTCTGAGCTACCGCGGCAGGAGCTGCCGTGGGGAAGGAAAGGCCAGTCAGGTTCTACCAAACTTGCTCATCCCCTGCGAAATGTGATTACAAGTAGAGCTTCACTGCAGAATCCATGGCCTCTCCCCTGCAAACAGCCAACTGTTAAAAAAATCACTTAAAATCATTAGCGTCTCATAGCGGCGGAACAGAATGAGCGAAACACCGTCCAGCAAACAGCGAGGAGGAACTTGGGCAAATAGCGGTGCCATGGAGCTGGAGATGCGCCTGCAACCTGGTTGCTTAGAATCACAGAATCATTTTGGTTGTAAGAGACCCTCAAGATCAAGTTCAACGTTACCCACCCCTGGCACTGCCCCATGTCCTGAGAACCTCATGTCCATCTGTCCAACCCTCCAGGGATGGTGACTCCAGCACTGCCCTGGGCAGCCTGTTCCAATGCCCCACAGCCCTTTCTGTGAAAAACTGATGTGAAAGATGTTTTTAAGGACTATCTGTGTACCAGGGAGGGGAAGCTGCCTTTGCGGAGCTGACCGCTGTCTGCAATCCAGCCTGACTTAATGAAATGGCTCTTTGGATAAAGCCTTCACATCAACTCTGGTCCCAAAGCCAACAAGCTTCAGCGTGCAGCCAAATGCAGGACGGGTCACGTATGCCTAGAAATGCACCAGGCAATCTGCCGGAAGAAATCACCTTTCCTACTGAATCCCAGAAGTTTTAACAAGATTCCCTGGCTGCGTTCCTCCTGTCCACATGGGCCATCTTGCTTGCTGAATCCTGGAGGATTTACTTTGTCAAACCTCACCAAAACTGTTCGGACCGTGCCTCGGTGGGCAGAACCACGACTGCAGCTCCCGAAGCGGAGCAGGACGAGTGGTGCACACACCAACAGCTCCTGACAGCGCCAGAAACCTCCCCGGCACTGCAAAACCCCCAGAGAAGTGGCAGCTGCTGGGGCAGGTCACCAGAAAACAGCCGTGATCGCCGCCACTGTTTGCAGCCAGCGCTGGGTTTGCTCTTCCCGTCCCTTCTCCTCACTGAGGCTCCAGCCTGTGTCCATCTCAGTAACACGCGAGTCCTTTCTGTGCGAGATCACCAGCAGAACTGAAAGCTCTTAATCCACCCCAGCGATGGAAGCAAGAGGCGTTCACTGAACTTGTTTAACCTCGTGCAGCAGGATCCCTCGGCAGCCCTGGCACCATCTGTAGCAACATCCACATTCGCTCTTCTTGAGGCCACTTTTTATGAGCCCTCCTTGGGCTTCTCATCTCTCCTCTGATCTGTCCCTCCTCCCGTTTAATGAAGAGGCAGTTTTCAACCATCAGCAACAGATTTGATGTTAGACCGAAGCTGCATTTCCTTGCTCTTAACAGCTCTGAAGTCTTGCTTGAGGTCAGGGGAAGGCAAGACGTTTCAAAATGGAGAGGAACTGCTGGGTCTGAGCGCGGCTGTTTCTCCAGGATGTCCAAGTTCAAAGCCATACTCGTGGCGTGGGCTGCGGGTGAATATTCCATTTTGTCACAAGTTTTGAGGTTTTTAAACGTCCTTTTTGTTGCACGCTGGAAAACAAACAAAACCCTTCCCATGTTTCCGCAAAGCAGAATGCTGTCAAAACATTTTTGTTGGATAAGGTCAGGTTTTTCTCTCCCTCCTTCTCCGCGCAGAAGTGACCGATGCCTGAAACCCCCCTTGAACGCGTCACTGAGACCAAATATCTCAGTGCTGAGAAAACAGCGGAGTTCAGTGAAATTCAGAGCATCAAAACATCCCGAGCAGCAATCCCTGCGCCCTCGCTCCGCGGGAGCCAGCGCACCAGATGCAAAACACATCACCAGCAGCACCGCGGGGGCCAAAGCGAAGTCCCACCTGCGGAGACCCCACCTGGGAGCTCCAATTGCTAAACCGCCCCATCGGGGAGTATTTTTGGAAAGCGCCTTCCCTCCCACGCCACCTTCTCCCTAACGCTACACGTGTAAGCGGCTCTGTCAGGTTAATTACTTTGACAGATCAAAGTCCGTTTAACGAAGCTCCTGCTGTTGGACCGCGGGGGTTTGGGGCGGATTTTTCCCGGCACGGTCCCAGCGGGAAGGCTCATCCAGGAGCAGCGGGATTCCTGCTCGCTGGCGTTTGCTTGGCCCCAAACCACATGTAGAGCAGGTTCAGTAGAGGATTTTTCTCCGGCCCTGCTGCTCCTTCCAGGGGCCTGGGGCCACCAGATCCTCCATGGCCACAGGACTTTGACCAGAGTGGGGACAGTTTAAATATCTTCCTTGGGTAACGGAGTAGGGCAACTGGAAAACTCTGGTTCTCCGTTTAGAATGGGTTATGTTACAGGTCACCAAAGAGAACTGGGCTAAGGTTGCTGTGATTTGAGGTGGATTTAGGCAGTGTTGTTCCAAAGGGAGTCACGAGCTAGTCATCTTTTATCTAAATAGCGCTTTGCATCAGTTGATAGGGAAGTGCCTCGCAAAGGTCGGCCTCAGCATATGGAACAAATCCCGGGATCCCGATAAAAGTCTTTACTTCCTCCTCCCCTGGTAAAACTCCAACAGCGGGATATGTAAGAACGGAGTAAGGGATTGGAAAGTCTGCCAAGTGCACAACTTGAAATCCATGACAATACTCTGCTGAACGAATGCATTACTATTACAAAGACGCTGCTGATTACAACCAGAACACAGCACGGTACCAACATCTGTCCATTTAGGGGTTAGATGCTTAATAAATGTGCGTGCAATAGGAAAGGGAGCGGAGAGACACTGCCAGGCTTAGGTTAGGTTTTAAAAGGCCAGTATCTTCTTCCAATGGTAACTGAAAAAGTGCCGTATAAAATTTGTAAAACTGTTTAAAACTGTTACGCCTTTCATGTTTGTACTTGGAAAAGGAGTTTCCAGTTAGCTTGGAAATGAAGAGCCTGGTGAGGTTCAGCTATGTCCCAGCTGCATTCTATAAACTAATACTACTGACTATAAATGCAACTGGGAGTATTAAGGTTTTATTTCTAAACAATGGTATTGGTCAAATTACAGGTATTCCTGGTAATACTAGAAATCTGCACAGGGCACACAGGTTAGATCTGGATCTGAATGCCATTCTGGATCTGCACTTAATTCAACAAGTTTGTTCAGATCCATCTCTGATTATTAGGGTTGATCATCTCTGCCCCATCCCCAGCTGCCATTTAGTGGTGGGTGTAATTTTCCTGGCACTGTCCCTATAACTTAATCAGTTATTTTAGGCTTCACAGTGAGCTGGGACAAAGTGGGGGCAACAGTATCTCTTCTGTAAGAGGTTAATACTTTCTTCTTATCATGAGGGCTGAATTGCAGTTTTAGGGGTCCCGAATGCTCACAGGTGGAAACTCATTCTCGTCATCGAGACACACTGGTCCAGTTGCAAACTCATGCTCTGGGATAACCTCTCCTCGCAGGGCACCACCGTCCTCCGAGTAGCCTGTCCGAGTGAAAACACAAAATGTTATGGAGAAACGGATGGAAGGAGTCCGGAAACAACCAGCAAAGACACTGTTTTATCACCTTTTCAGCACAGAGCTGCTTTCTCTGGCTTTTTGGCAGATGTCTGGGGTGCTGTGGAGAAGAAAGACGTCTCCAACGACACTAGAGATGAGGGAACGGGCTGCATGGGGCTCCTGTGGCACAGAATTTCCTCCGCCTACCATGAACATAACCACCAACTTCAGAGTAAGATCCACATCTGTACATGGACCTTTAGACTCAGGAATATAATGAGACCAGTCACCCAGTCTTCTCTTGCAACAATTTAGTGCTGGCTTTGTTAGGGTGAGGTGTAACAGGTTTGGGAGAATCTGCAGTGATCTTGCCACAAAAAACCATGATATCTGACTTCTACATCCAGAGTTTCAGCTCCTGGAAACCAGCCCGGCAGCAGCTGCTGCCTGACAAACAGTGAAGCTCGGATGTGGTCACCGCTCCGCTGCCGAGCCCGTTTGCAGTGCAAGGAGGAGCAGCACTGGCCAGGGGGGCCGGGAAACAAAGCAGAACATTCCTGGCCTGTTTTGGGGGGCAGGAGATGAACCGGGTGAGCTCCAGAGTCCTGCTGCCCCAGCCTGCACTGCACAGGTGGTGTTTCTGGGTGAACCCTTGGAGGTTGGGGGACTTTCCACTTTGCCCCAGGTGGCTGTTTTGCTTCTGGCTGAGGAAGGGGCAGACGTGATGCTTACCTGGCATGGTCGAAGTTGAAGGCACTGAACTTTGTCTGGCTACTGTTGCTGCATAAGATTGAGGTAACGGAGGCTGAAGGTCGTTTTCTTTGTTCTCCTCCATCTTTCCTGAGCCAAGCAGACTGCACAGGAGCAAAACAGGGGAAAAGAATTAGTCCTGGTCTTGACCATTCCTCCCCCAGCACCAGCTAAAACAAGCACGTGCATCCACATCTTGCAGCACATCACCCACCAGCATCCTGCATTGCCCACAGCCCTGCAGCGCTGCAGAGGAGAGCGTTGTGCTCTCCAAGGAAAGCAGGGGGGAAACAGAAGATAGGGAAAGCACCACTTGGACTAGAGGACAATGCTGGCACAGGAATAGAAGGGAACAGATTGACCACAAAAGCTTTAGGTTACAAAGGCAAACAGTGTTTCTAATGACAGAGGGGGCTCCAAAGGGCTTCCAACAGGAGTGGGCTAGATGGAAAAAGCAGCCCTGGCTAGTTCAGGATGGAGTTTGAGCAGAGATATAGTTATGATGTAACGTAACTCATGACCCAAGGGCCCTTTTCACTCCTCCGATGCTCAAAGGAACCCGCAGACGGAGCCGGGCCGCTCGGGGCCGGCAGCGGGCGGGCGCGGGGCCGAGGCGGCCGGAGCACGCTGGACAGCACAGCTTTCAAGTGCCTTTTGTTTTGTGGCTTTTTAAACAAAAAAAAACAACTGCTGGCATTTTCCTGGCTGTCGGCCACCTCCCGGCTTAGAGCACATGTTACATCCCACCCCACCCCAAAGGCTTCACATCTGGAGCCAAGCAGCCCAGATGTGGGGGGCGGGTTGGGGGGTGAGGTTACGTGCTTAATCGAATTTGCATACAAAGCGGAGAGCGGTGGGGAAGCCTCTGCTCTGGCACCGCACGCCTGCAGGCGTGTCTGTGAGGGTTTGTGTTTAGGGAAGGTCCCAGTGCTGCTCCACACCATCCTACCCCCAAAGTCAGGTCTCCAGCACCCAGTCGTGCCTGGAGAAGGTGCTGTGCCCTCCTGCCACCACGGTGCTCAGTGCTGCACTGCTGGACGCATCTCCTAAGGAACTGCCTGCCCACCTCTCGAGGCTGAGATGCCCCACAGATGCCTGGGGACCCGAGATGTCTCTGCTCTCTCCTGCAAGAAGCCCCATGTCCCCACCTGCTGATGTGGTTCCCACCCACGGCTGTTGGATCAGGCAGCTAAAATCACAAAGTCACTTCTAATGTTCTTGCTCCTACAGCTCGATTTTGTGCGTTCAGGTGAAATTTCCCTTCATGTTTTAAAAGATCAGCCTCTGTATCAGATGTGTCTGGAGGAACAGTTACCTGTGCTTCTTAATTAAGACACACTCCCCTCCATCTTGTGGGTCCAAGTTATAGATATAGAGATGTCCATCTGATGTAGTCACCAACAGCCGAGGCAACTTCTGAATCCTAATGAGAAAAGCATCGTGAGCCCAAACCACTCCGCACTCGCACACACACACAGCACACACCCGCAACGTGGCTCGGGTATGAGATAAGGGGCCAGGACACTGGTGTTGGGCAGAGATAGCTGTGTCTGCTCAAGAGCTGGTGTGGCCAAGGGGCTGCAGATGTCAGTACGTACGTGGAGAGGGCACAGATGTTCCTTTGTCCGGAGATGTTGAGGCGGACGGTGGCAAAGGCTCGATCCTGGTTCATCATGCCCGATACCTGAGCAGGGAGGTAGTTGGTCGCAGCCTGGAACATCTTCCCCATGTAACCGCTCCAGGTTGGAGGCTCTTCTGGCCGGCTGAGGGGGTCACAAAGCAGCGTCAGTGGGGCTACCGCCATCAGCCATGACAGAACAGATCGGGAACAGCCAAAATGATCCTGATTTGACACGCGAAGGCTTTCTTTGGAGCACATGTTGTGCACCAGCATAGCTGGATACACAGGCAGGGGACAGTGAGAGCTCATAAACCCAGCACAGCCAGGAGATGGGATGCAGCTTTCCCAAAGAGCAAGTCCCTCAGGACACAAAGCCAAACAGTCTGCAGCTGGTATTGCTCCTGGAGAGCACGCGGTGAGGAGATGGAGCCCAGCCGTCCAAAGCACAGCCAGCCCTGGGGCAGGTGGGTTAACCCAGGCTCACCCCCTCACCTGTCAGTGAGATGCTCCAGTTTAAAGATGTGCACGGTCTCGGTGTTGCTGGAAGCAGAGAGGAACTGGGAATCCATGCTGAACACCAGGGAGCTGATGTTCACATACCTGAGGCCAAGCAAAGACAGGAGCGGTCAGTTCATGGCATGCTGTTCAAGGAACGGCCCAGCTTTGCTCACAGAGGACAGGAGCTCCCATTCAGTAGGTTTGTTCCTGAAGGAATGGCTCTACTGCACATATCTGGTGGAGCCTGCAGAAGCGCAGCAACAGCCTGTCCCCACCACTTGAGACCTGGGCTCTGCACAAATGACTCAGTAGCTTCAAAGCACCCCTTTGAGAGGGCAAGAGTTGGGCTGATAACTTTGGGGACTTCATTATTTCAAGTAAGAAACAAGGAAGGACAGTAAATGGACTGAATCTACCTCTGTTCTCTGCAGTCGCCCTGTTCTGTAACACACTGAACTGAATCACTGAACTTGCCGGAGGCAGCTGGGCACAGTGTGGCCGTCTGGCACAGTGACATTTCTATCTGAGATACTTGCTCTTGTTTTCTTTCTGCAAAAGATGCCAAAGCCACCAGGATCTGACGTTGCCCCGTCCCTGTGTTTACATTTCTGCTCGGGGAGCCCTCTGTGTACTTGTCACCAACAGAAGAATGAACTGACCTTTTCATCCCTCGCCGGAATTCATAGAGCTTTTGCCCACCAGGAATGGAAAATACACGAATGACTGTGCCCTGCAAAAAATGCAAGATGGAAAGATCATGCAGGAGCTGGGCAAAGAGCGCCAGCCCTTCCTCTGACACACCCAGGAAACTCAGGCTGTGCAAAGGTCCCTCCTGTTTGCCAGCCAGGATCGATTCAAACCCGATACGCTGGGCTCTTA
The DNA here is from genome assembly GCF_037038585.1 of Patagioenas fasciata. Lineage (NCBI taxonomy): Eukaryota > Metazoa > Chordata > Aves > Columbiformes > Columbidae > Patagioenas > Patagioenas fasciata. Next base: position 2,476,520 of record NC_092537.1, on the reverse strand, counting down.
CAAGTCAGAGTCCTTTTACTGCCCCTCCTCTGCTGGCTGTGATCAAGAACAGGCAGCTCAGCGTCCTGCTCTCCGTGCCAGCGCGGGCAGAGGGCACGGGCAGCGGGGAGGTGCTCGCAGAGGTGTCCACTCACTTTTTCTGAAGCGCTCGCCAGCTTCGAGCCAGTGGAGTTGAAGGTGAGAGCAGCCAGAGGCCCGTCGTGGGCAGGGATGGTGCAGGCTGTTTTCTGTAGGGCAGAAGTTAACGTGAGTGCAAAGCGACACATTGCTCCCCAGCCCGTGTAAGGGCATTCCCTGCAGATATGGATTCGTGGGATCGTGTCGCACTTGTCGTATCCCTTCAACATCCTCAGCAGTTATTTCTGCCCTGCCTTGAGCTCACCCGTCATGTATTAGAGCCAATGTGATTACAGAAAGCTCATTGCAGGGGCAGAGGTCCCCAGCTCCACACCTCTCCAGGCTGCGTGATTGTGACTGTGCCCTCCCCGAAATCTGGCATTTCTTTGTGCAGAGCCAGAGCTGCTTTCCCTGCAGTTCTCCTGGCTGCACAGCAAATCCTGCTGCAGAGCCACCACTGTGACTCCTGCAGGGAGCCCAGGCCCTCACTGGTACCTCTGGCAGCAGCCGCAGCATTTTCCCCCGCGCTCTGCTCCTCCCCTGCTGCAGATCCGCAGCTCCCGCTGCACGTAGAGCCACAGCGTTATGTAACCCACAGCATCCACAGCAGATCATCGTGACACAGCCAGGGACACATTTCCTCCGGGGGGGGCTTTGGACACCTCGCCCTCTCCATGACTTAAGGTCCAGCATCCCTCCCAACCCACGGGCTGGCAAAGGGGCTGCTCCAGGTCCTGAGCAGCACCCAGAGCAGCTCCAACCCACCCTGGTCACATCAATCCCACGCAATACGCTGCTGCATTCCCTATAGGAACCCCACATAGAACCCCTGTGCCAGTGGCCTTTGGGCTGTGGGGTAACGGGTCACGTTTCCCTTAATATCCTGTTCTGGGAGGTGGATGTCCTGATCTCAAAGAGGCATCCAAGCAAGGGGGATGGGGAACGTGCCAGCCTCACGCAATTCCCTCGCAGCCAAGCTCGGTGAAGTGTATTTATTCATCCCTCCCAAAGGCCCTGTTGGCTTTGCTGTGGTTCTGTTTGTTTTCAGTCCCTGTCGGTATCCAAACGGGCGAGCTTCACACTTACCAAAGTATTTCCATCGTAAAGCGCGATCTCTCCGCTGGTCGCACTGCCGGGATAAGCCAAGTAGGAGTTGGCGTGGTTGATCGAGAGAGCGCACAGACCTGGCAAGGCGAGAAGGACGCAGCTGAGGTTGTTTGTTGGTGGAGGATGGAAAGCAGAAAGGCGGCCATGGACACGGTGGGGGGTTCAGGCTCTGTCTCATTTTGGGGCAGCGTTCGGCACCGCTGCACGCTGGCAATGCCTCGGCCGTGGGGACACCTGCTGGCATGGGACAGTACGGCTGCCACCGTCCTCCCCAAAACCCTGCTCAGAAGGAGCCCAGGTCCTGCTTTTGGGCATGGTCTTGGCTTCTCCCCCTTCATCATCCCCTTTGAGAAGGTGCACGAAACACAGCACAGGACATCCGAGTCTCAGAGCTCACAGAGCTCATGCCCAGGCACATCTGGGCACCTCCAGATGTGCACAGGGTGTGGGTGCCGGGTCAGAAGCTCCGATGAGCAGCGGCTGTGGGGCTGGGCAGCGCTGTTTCCTTTTTCTCTCAACAGAAAAGGGAAGCAGAGATGGGCAAAGCAAACACCACAGTTGTACAAGGAGTTTCTGGCTGACAAGGAACTTGAACGTAGCTGAATTTTAACTACAGGAGGAATTCTCCCCCATAACAGCCATCTGGTTTTAGGCCAACAAGAGTATACAGGCTCCCAAACATCCCTTTCAAAGTGAGCAGGAATTACGGGATGAGACAGGGATGGATGGATGTGTCCATCCGCTCGGCCCCCGGGTGACCTCGGAAAAGAGCATCTTCCTGCCTCTCATTTCTGCCGCTGTCTGAGCACCCAGCCCGGTGAATCGTGTCACACGCAGACGGGTCTTGCTTCCTGCACCACGTCCCCACAGTCCTCCCAAATCCGACTCAAGGCTTCAGCATGACCCGAGCTTCCTGGCCCCCGCCGGGCGTCCCACCTTGTCCCTCATGCGGGGGAAGCCACGGGGTTAAAAGCTGCAGGGGACGCTGCCAGACACCCCAAACGTGCACGTCCGTATGCAGGGACGCGTACACACATGCTGTGCAACCCGCCGTGTCAGGACACGGCCCTGGCCCGGGGAAGGATCGGCTGGAGCTCTCGTTTTAGGTCATTGTTTATAACTAAACAAAGAGACCGCGGCAGAGCCAGGAGCTGCAGGATCGGCCAGAGGCCCCAGGGATCCGCTTGCCATCAATCAATCAGAGGCATTGACATCATGCACACATCGGGGAGAAGAGGCGAGGCAGCAGCAAAGTGCAGGCGAGCAAAAGGCACCCGAAGAGGAAGGGATGGGAGGAAGGCAGAGAGAACCCAGAGACTCCGCTCATGATGAGCAAGGGTATCTTTTCAGGGTGGTTTTCCCCCAGCCCGGGCAGCACGAGGGCATGAGCGCAGCCCTTTCTCTAAGCGGGGGATCTGGAGAGCGCTGGAGCTAAACAAAGCAAGTTCTGAGTGGCTGGAGTGAGTCACCCGCTGCCTCTGCTCCCGCCTGCCTGGGAGAGGCGGCCGGGAAGCCAGGCCAGGGGAAAACACAGATGCGAGTGTTGCGGGCTGACCTCAGGGACGAACAAAGAACAAGGATCACAAGGGACACGGGCAGCCTTTGAAGATGCTCCTCTGCTCTCAGCCGCTTCATAGCCCCGGTGAGGTTGGTGCACGCAGCAGCAGGCTGGTTCTGCTAGGGATGGCACCTCTGGAAGTGCCGCATCGCAGGTGGATTCTTCCAGCAGCATGGAAAAGAGCTACTGCATTGGAGGAGCCCGGTCTTGCCCCAAAGCCAGCAGGTCCTGTCGGATCTGGAGCTTGTGGGGAGCCACAGGAGGTGGTTTCCAAAGCTGCAGTTGTCCCCAAGATGTGCACCCATGTGTGAGTGCTGCAACCCCCTCGGTGCAAATCCTACCCCTGACATGAGCCACATGGAAAACAACACGCTTGGGCACACATGAAAAACACGTGTGGGGTTTTTTCCTCTCCTGCACAGAGGAGGCTGGAGCAAGAGACAGGTCCTGGCCAGGAACAGGGATCCCACTGCGACTGTCCGGTGGGTGCGCAGCAAATCCCGGTCCTTACTGTGCCCTCGGCACACACTTTGGGAGGGTGTCACACTTACTGTGTGCTCCTACACCCCCTCACCACCAATCCCTGCTCCAAAGAGGGTTGTGCAAGGAGCGGTGAGGCTGGTGTGCTCGCGACACGCTGGCCTCGGGGTCACGCGTGTGACCAAAGCAGATGGCCCAGGGACGCGGGCAGCACGCACGGCACAGCACCTGTCGCTCAGCTCATTGCAATGACAGCTGCTGCGGTAAAAGGGTTTAAAAAGAAAAAATCAAGCCCGTATGAAGCCTTGTGATCCGCAGCAGCTTCGTCCTGGCCCGGCGAGCGCTGATTGCTGTCACTCTTAAACCACAACCTGATCATCCAGCCCCACTGCAGAACAGCTTCAGGCCTGGGTATTCCTGCCCTTCCTGCCACTGCCGGGCTTTTTTTTAAACTTTAATTATGTTTGCAGCATTTAGTATGTTTAATCCACATGGAGAAGCCATCTGTTGAGACCTGAAGTAGGTCAGGGGAGCTGCCGGAAGAGCGGCCCTTGAAAGCCCCGGAGCGTGAGCACATCGGTGACTTCTCCATCAACCCGTGTGACGATGCCGCAGCCGGGACCCGCTGGGCTGTCACAGCGGCAGCGCTGCCGCGGGCGCTCGGCCAAGCTTCCCTCTCCGCAGCTCAAAATAGCTCCTCTCCCAGGAGCAGGAAAGCCGGATTCGCAGAGAGGATCCGCTCTGCAGCCACCTGCCCTGCCCCTCGGGTCTGCAGCATGCGTGGAATAATAGTGGGGCAGCCCAGGAACTCCCTGGCAGGGACTCAGCGCTGTGCCGGCTGCGTTTGCTGCTCCAGGTGATCCTCACAGTGCTGAGCACTTTGGGAGCTGAGCCAAAGCTTGTCAGTGATCACAGGAGCTTTCTACCTTGGCGTGATGTCCATGGGCAAGAGAGAACCTCAGCCATGCGGGAATGCAGAGCTCGGCTGGAGCTTTGGTCTGGGGAGCAGAGACACCACGGGAACCTCTGACTGCAGGACATGGTGAAGGAAGGGCAGGGAGCCCCACAGGGAGGGTGTCAGGTTGTTATATGTGGAGGGAAGCTACAGTCCTGGCCTGCCTTACAGCTTCCAGGTTGTGAAAGAGAGTGAAGGCTGATCGTGGGAAGCTGTGAGCTGCACGGACATCCCGTGCGAGGAGAGGAAGGGATCGAACCTGGGAGGTGAAGTCAAACCATGCTGACCATTTCTGCTCCATTGGTGCATTTGCTCAGGACAAGGCAGGGCTTTGCTCAGCACAAGGCAGGGCTTTGCTCAGGACAAGGCAGGGTTTTGCTCAGGACAAGGCAGGGTTTTGCTCAGCAGAGAGCAGTGTTTTGCTCAGCACAGGGCAGGGTTTTGCTCAGGACAAGGCAGGGTTTTGCTCAGCACAGGGCAGGGTTTTGCTCAGCACAGGGCAGGGTTTTGCTCAGCACAGGGCAGGGTTTCTGTTCTCCCAAGCCCAGCTGACTGCTTCCATGTATTTCTGGCTCCCCGATGCTCAATTAGGATCCACAAATCACAGGCTGGTTTAAATTCTCACATGAGTGTTGTGGCTCCGCAAAGCTCCTACAGAGCTACTCTCTGCCTCTCCCATGCTTACCTGTTGGATTTGGAGGCGTATCCAGAATAGTCTTCAAAAGCTTCATGTCCTTAATGTTATGGATGTAAATTGACTCCTCCAGGCAAACCACCAGCCTCTGCAAGGACACAAGGGACATGCACAGAACCTCACTAGCAGGGGCACATCTTTGCTGTCAGAAAAAACTCAACGGGAATTTCTCATGCACTGAAACATAACAGAAACATGATCTCTTCTGCTTCCCCATCCCCTCTCACTGAACAGCCTTTGATTTCGTATGATTCTGCTTTTGAGAGCTGCCTGTGTCTGGCCTTGCTGTAGAAAGCAGATAAAACGTCTGTTGCTTCTCTGTGACTCTAAGAGCTGATTTTCCACAAGCTCAGGCCCCAGGAACAAGAAGATACATCAGTGTTACACCTCAGCTGCTGGGCCTGGATTGCCATCCATTCCAACCCGAACTTTTCTTTGCAGTTCTTTTCATATCAATTTACTTTTTGATCATAAAGACCAGGCAGCAAAGAGGCTGCCAGTCCTGCCAGTCAGCATCCCTACAGATGGGATTATATGTCCCTTGCCCCAACTTCTTCCTGACTTGGGAGTGAACATTTAGGTGACGGGCCTCCCACTGCTGCTAAACCTACTGCATCTGCTCAGCAAATTAATGTTTCTTTTTCCGTTTGGCATCAGCAGGCAAAAATCTGCTTTATGTGCCCTGAGTTGTGCGGCGGAATTGCATAAAAACCGAGTTGGGAAACATTTGTTCAGCGGCAGTGACAGCGGTTAGCGTTTCACAGCGAGTATTTCCACCACCTCGGCAGATGGGCAGGGTATTTCCAAGTTAATGTGCTTGTAGCTCTTGTGCCGAATTCCTCAGGAACACCCACCCACCCGCCGCTATGGGAGGAGCTGCTGAGCAATGGGAGGAAAGGCAGAAAGGAAAAAGGAATCTGAATGTTATAACCTCAGCATCGGGCCGTTGTCTCTGTGACCGCTCAGCTTTGTGTCCCAGCTTGGTCCGGAGCTCTGTGTGCTCCCACAGAGGCATTTTTCTCGGGGGGGATTTGGGCTTTGGATCTGGCTGAAGGGTTGCGCTTTCTAAGTCCACCTACGTTAGTGCCAAGTGTCCAGAAGCGCTGAAACCTCCCAATAAAACCATAAGGCCAGACTCCATCCATCCTGAAGCTGGAGCACCCAAATCCATGTCCAGGAAGCCTCCACCTCTTTAGAAATGAGGCCACTTATTTAGTATCTAAATGCGGAGCTTAGTCACTAACTTGAAACACCCACATTAGAAAACCTTCGCCTTGCTCCACCATTACTCTCGGATCAAACTCTTTCCCACTTCTATTCCTGCTAACCACAGCATCTGGGGCTGTGTCAGAGCCATTCCGCATTTCCAGGAAGACTTTGCCTTTTCTACAGTAACGGGCACCAGCTTGCTAGCGGAGACCGTCAGAGCCGTATTTATACAGCTGATTTCGGCAAAGCCACCACGTGCTTTCCCAGAACTCCAAAACGCGCTGCTGTTGATGGGACAGGTGTAGGGAGTTTTCCAGATGATGGCAAAACAGCCAGAGTGAGATATGTTGGCACTGACAGGGACAAATCCAGGAAAGCAATGGGGTGGGAGGTGAGCAGGTGAAGAAGCTCCCCAGGAGCTGGGGAGGGCAGGTTCCCTACTTTGAGACAAATCCTGATCTACTTTAACACACTTCAGGGTTATAATGGAGCCTGAAACCAAGAATTCCCACGGATCAGCGACAACCGAGGGACCCATTCGTTTGCACAATGAGGATTTCCCCCAGAGAGGTCAAACCAAAACACGCACCAGTTGTTTGAGACCTGTTGCTGGCTTCCTTGCCGCTGTTTTCCTGTGTTAATGCCTTGTATGGGATTTGGCTTTCTGTGGACTTTTAATGAAGTGCAGCTTTCACACAGAAGCCCAGGCAAGGGATTCAGAGGTCATAGCGCAAGCAGAACCCAACTGCCACCGGTTTAGATCTTGAACATACACTGAAACACCGATTTCTCTTCTATATACCCAAGTACCTGTAGCATCTTCTGATCTCTCCAGGTTTAGCCGGAGCCCAGGATTTGAACCCAAGCTCATAAAGCAGCCAAGGAACACAGATGCACGGCTGGGCCTGTGCATCATCTTCAGGCAATATCCAGCGTAGCACATGGGGAAAAGCCTGAACTTATTTTATTCTCATACTAATCTCCTAGAGCTGCTAAGCAGAACCTCACGGTTTATTTTTATACATATACATCTATCTGCAATCCAAAGGAAGTCCTTATTTTGCCAGCTCCGTCGTAGGTTTAAGTGGAAAAAAATCAATTTAGGCCAGATTTAATTGTAGTACAGGAACTGCTGGTCAAACACAGTTTTACTGGAAATTCAACCCAGAGTTTCCTTATGGGAGAGCTTTACTGCAGGACTCAGTGTTGCTAACTGAGGAGAGGCTGATTATATACAATTACACAGACTGCTTATTTCTTCATTGTAAAACGTCCTCTGCTTCTTATGGCATATATTTTGAAAATAATTATGGACAAGAAGAAAAGATGACTTAAAATCCTCCAAAAGGGCTCAGGGGTTCGTGAGGCTGTGTCAGTTCAAGGAATAACACTCTAAAAGCCGCCTTCTAAGTGGCCTGAATGTTTTCTACACCTTTAAAAATAAAACCAAGCCGCTAGCAGTACTGGAGAAGCAGCCTTTCGCCTCATGAACAGAGTTCAGGTTACTCCTGGGTTTTGTTACCCACTTTGAAGGTCTCACTTGCAACCAAGATGGCAGAGATGGGACTGAAGTCAGGATGTGGAATCCCGAGGAGGGAGGAAGATGAAAAGGTGGTTTTTTGGCAGAGCTGCGTGCTGAATAGGCAAGAAGGCAGACAACAAAAAGCCTTTGTGTACCTGCTAGGAAAACAAGGACTTAGCTTCGTTTGACCGAAGCAAACAGTTGTGGTAGATCCACAGCCTTCCTGCTCCTCTGTCAGAGGTCACCGAGCCTGAAGTGGAGCTGGTCGGAGAGGACAAGAACCGACCCCTCCAGCCCCACGTCTCTGTCCCCGTGCAAACCCACCCAGGCAGCGGGTTCCCAGCTGCAAAGTCAACACCAGCAAAGAGCCAGAGTGGGACAAGTCTGTCTAACCCATCTCCCCGGCTTCTTACCTGACGGTTCAGCCGGATGGACAGTATGTTACTGGAATAGCTGTAGTTGCAGATCTCTGTCCCTTTCTTGAAGTGGTAGACATTCATTTGCTGTGGCTTGGCATGACTGACCACAACCACAAGGCTGCTGGAGAACAGACGTTCCACGATGTAAACATCTGGGATTTCATCTGGCAACAAAAGGAAGGCAAGACAGAGTCTTTAGCTTGGCTTATGGCTGGTTTGTTTGCAGCAACCAGTGACACTTGGAAGGGAATTGGGTTGGAAGACTCAGTGTGAAGGTGTTCAACATCTGCTTTTCTTAAAAATTTCTCATGCCTGGCACAAAGTGTTTAGGTCAGAGCAGGAAGGAGTTAATGAACTTTCTCTTGAAGGCAGAATTTAAGTCAGTTCCCTTTGACAGTGCTGTCAGGGCCCTCCAGCTGAAGCTAATCCTTGGTCCTCCAGCTGTAGTTAATCCTTGGGAAGTGGATATAAAAAGGAGGAGCTCAGCAATGGGAGAAGAGGATCAGCTTGGTTGGGGCCTTCTCTGGAGGGTGTGAGCAAGCTGGGGCTTTCTGAGGTAAGGAACAAGTTGTGTGTAACTCACTGTTTATTCTCCACGGTGTCTGATTTTTCCCAGTCTCCTTAGAGAATGCTGCTCTGTTTAATCCCTCCCTGTCTCTGGGGCTGTGGTGAGCACTGGTGTGTCTTGCAGAGACCATGTTTGGGACACCTCCTGTTGTGTGGAGGAGGCACTGTTGCAATGGTCCTGGGGGAGCTCTACCTAAATCATCAGGGGTTGTGATTTGTGGTGTAGATAGTCGTGAATGGTGGCTAGTGCTTGGGTTGTCCTGCACTGCTCCTGTCACCTCCAGAGTGACACCAGCAGGGATCTGTTTCTCTTTGCCCCTTGGTCTGACTCTGGGGTCCATCAAAAATCCTAAACATTTTTTAAATATGTTCATGTCTTGTTGCTGTATAGCAGCTGAGCTGCCCTGGGGGATTAAAGAAGGAACCTGGACTCTGTGCCAGGTAATACAGCTCTGTCTGGTTGCCAAGGCTGCCTCCATGGCCAGCAGAGAGAGTGTAGCATCTCCCAGCTGGGAGGTGTATCTTGGGTGCATCTCAGCTGAAACACTTCTGGCTGTGGTGTGACCCAGACCAGAGTACATGCTCTGTGAGGCCTGACTTGTTTTGGGCTGTGAAGCCATTGTATGCTGCTCTGAGCACAGCTAATAGCTGAAAGCCTGCTGTGAATGACCTTCTTACATGGAAAACCTGTTAAAAACATCTTGCTTGTAAATACCACATTGGGCTAAAAGCCTGTGAGTTATCCAGCATCCGTGCTGGGAGTCTGCAGTCTCCTGTCTGTGGATCTGAAACATCCTAGTGCTGAACTAACTCTGAGTGCTGGTTTGTAGGAGAAACTGCTGCTGTCAGACTGACAACAGGGAGAAGTAAGCTGGACTCTAAGCTTGAGGGGCCCCTTCAACTTTGAAGATATTGCTGGCTGTTCAGAAGCTTCTCCAAGGCTGCAGCTCGCTCTGAAGGCTGCTGTGCACAGGGCAATAACCAGAACTGTCCCTCTCTTGATGTGTGGGTACAGCAGAAACAGATGCCACGTGTGTGGTGGCACTGAGCAGGATCAGCCCCTCCAAACAGACTGAAGTGCAGTAACACAGGTTAAGTCTGTCAGCTCATATTCCACTGCAGCGAAACAGGAGACTTACTGCTTTCATGGACCTGGTCCAGTTGCTCCACAGAACTTAAGGAGAAAAGCCTGTATCCAGTTGTGGTTCCAATTGCCAGGGAGCTGCAAAGACAAGACAAAAAGCTTGTTAGCTTGGATCTTGTGGCCTCCGGGTGACAGCAAGAGAGCCCCTGCATGCAGAGGAAAGGTGTCATTTCTGGCACACCGATCCATGAAGGCAAAACTTGAGTTTCCACTCTCAACCTAAAGCATGGAAGGTGACAAACCCGAGAATCCTGAGGCAGCCTGCAGGAGAACACTGATTTCTGCAGGCTGTGGGAGATTTGCTCTTGCTAACAGCAGTGTGTGCGGGCATGTAATGCGAGGCACAGCCATGCCAAGCACTGGCTCTGCTCCGTTCCAGATATAGCAACCAGCAGCATCTCAGTCTTAAATCAGTAGCTGGCCCAGAATACCAACACAGAGCGTTTGTGGCGGTGACCGGCAAGTTCACGTCAGCACCACATCGCTGCCCATCGAAGTGCCCTTTGTTTTAGGCACAGTAAATGCGAAGGTAATGCTATTGCCAGGTGTGAGTGGTGTCTGTGATTCTTATCTCGTAGCCTGTGACCTGATCTCGGCTCTGGGCTGTGCAGTGACTCCTGCTGGATGGTTGTTGTCCCACTTGGAAATGGTTCTCAAACGACTGATTTGGAAGCAGGTGAACCACAGCGAAGGGGGAGAGGCTCCCAGGAAACCCTCTGTCCTGGGATGGTTCTTTAGACCCAGCTGCTCACCCAGAGCAACTGAGTCCTGGGCAACCGGGCCACTGACACAGTGGCCACGGGTCAGGGGACAAAGCCCTCGGGCAAAGCGACTTCTCCAGCCATCCAAAAATGCTCCTCCAGCTCCTGGGGAGGCAAAAAACGGCGATTCCTGTGAATTTGCTGCTTCCCTTGGGCTCCCACAGACCCAACCTGGGGCACCGGAGGGTGTTTATGGGGAGCCAGGTGCCCCCACAGAGGGGGCCGAGGGATCCCCCAGGGTTTGGAAGGGAGCGAGGAGCCTCCTCCGGGGGTCACTCCCGTAGGGCCGGCCCCGCTCCGAGCCGTCCGGCCCCGCCCGGCCACCGCCGCGCTGCCGTCGCTTTCCCCCCTCGCCCCGCGGCTCCCGCCCCGCTTACGTGCAGTCCTGGTTGTAGGAGAAGCAGCTGAGCACCGCGGGCCCCCCCGGGGCCTCGGCCGCGGCCTCCATGGAGCGGGCGCGGCGGCTCGGCCCGCTCCGGCCCCCGCGCCGGCCCCGGCCCGCTCCGCCGCGCAGGCGGTGGCCAGGGGCGGTGCCGCTTCCCATTGGTCAGGGAGGCCGCGCCATCCGCGGATGGACGCGCGGTTTAACCTATCCGCGAGGGGCGGATGAGACGGCCCCACCTCCAGGGTTAGCGGAGCCGGCTGCGATTGGCTGGCGGCGGTGAACAGTTGTGCGTAGCCACGTGGTGATGTTGTGGTTGCATCAGACGAGCGCGGGCAGCTGTTGGGGAGGGGGAGCACATCTGGGGGACGGGGCACATCTGGGGGGCTCATCGCTGCCTGCAGCGCCTTGAGCGGCGTGACAACGGGGAAAAGGGTTGTCTTGCCGAGCGGGACACGGCGACAAGTGGCTGCGGCGGGGCCGGGTCTGGTTTGGGGAAGCCCTGCGAGGCGCTGGGGTGTGGGAGGGCCCGGTGATGCGGGAAAAGTGACGATGACACCGCTGAGTCGCTGACCAGAAAGCAAGATAGCCCTCCTCTCTGCCTCCTTGGCTAAATGAGTCTTGGAAATTTTGAGTTTTTCCCGTTTTCACAAAATTTACCCTCTAAACTTAAAGCATTTGTGCACAGAACAGCTTCATCCATGTGATTAATGCTGCTGCTACCTTGTGGGGTCAAATCTACTGCAGCAAATACAAAGGAAAACAAACCCCAGAGCCAGCCGTTAAATGACAAATGTGCTAGAAGCCAGTACAATGACATTAACAGTGCACAGAAATGCAGGAGTAGAGCCTGCAAAACCCCTAATTAGATGAGTAATCCTCATGTGAGTGCTGAAGTCATTGGGCCTCGATCACTTGATGTGCACCACAGGACTTTTGGAAAAAAAGCCACATGTAATACCATCCAAATGAGGCAGATTCCATGTGGACACATATATTTGCCTGGATTAATCTCCCTTTGCAGCACGAGGGCTTTGGAGTGTCTGCAATATTCACCTGTTATGGAGTTTAAGACCTGCAACTGTGATGACGATTGATTTTTGGGAGAAAGTATGAAAACACAGCTTCAAAACAGCATTAGCTTGGAGTGAGGCTGATGGCACATCGCCCCTAGGACACGGAGTACATGACCGACACTGCAAAGGCAGTAGGGGAATCATCTTAAATTCATTGTGTTTAGGGGGTAAATATCTTCTATTCATAGGGGCCTAGTGGGAAGCTCTAATAAAACCCCAAAATGAAACAGAAAAGCTGGCTGTGCATGTCCTGAGACTGTCCCTGTGGATCAGCATAGCTTGATTTTGAAACAGCAATGTCAGATGGAAAATGAGGTTGGAGAGCAGGAAGAAGTTCAAAAACAAAATACCCAACAAACAAAAACAGGGAGTCAGTGCCTTGTGTTTCAAAAAAACCCCAGTTTCTGAGCAACTGCTGCAGCTGGATCTTTGCTGCTTGGGTAATCACCATGAGCTGGTTTTAAAATGAAGCCTTGAAAAAGCAGAGCCACAAAAATATCTGAGGCTTGGGCAACACGATTATTTTTGTAACTTGACTGATGCAACCCCGTTGGTCAATCTTCCTTTCAGCCTATAATGGCTGTTTAACTAGCAGAGGTGGGAGAAACAAGCAGTTCTTGTCCTCTGCTACAGTGTGAAAACCTTGGAGATCTCGGGATCTGTGCTCTGGCAGATGAGGGCACTTGGGCTTTGGGCATGAAGCAGAAGCTGAGGTCTTTCTCATAAAGAAATGAGGTGTTTCTGATGTTTGGAATATAAAGAAATAGCTAAACTGGTTTTTCAGGAACACAGCTTTGGAAGGAAGCAGTTAGGGTAGTAAGATTCTGAGGTTGGTCTTGGGATCTGAGCATATGTCACACCTGAGGAAAGCAGAGGTGGCAGAAGGATAGTTCTTGCTCTGATGTGTGCGTTTGTTGGGAAGAATATATTGGGTTATAAAGGGCTATTCCCTTTCCTGGCAATCCTGTGACTGCAGTAACCATTAACAGTAACAACCTCAACTTGGTCAGGAGCTCTAAAGCCAGTCCAGAGTGTGGCCATCTGATTGTGAATATTTTTCAATGTGGAAAACTTTGTATGACAGATGCTGGTTTGTGTTCTCCGCCCTGGGTGTTTGTATTCAAGCCTCAAAGAGGAAACGGAGGTGAAGAAGCTGGGAAATCGGCCGCAGTGCCTAGAAAAGCTTCTCCCCACTGGGGCATCCTGTGTGTTGCCATTTGACAAGAGAAGGTTTAGGTACCTTTGGACAGCTTTTAGGCTTTTCCTGGGCTCGGTGTTTAAATTCCAGCCAAGATCTTCCCTCTGAAATAAAACCCTTGCTCCTACTGATAGATCTGGTATTTGAATGAAATCTGCAGGGGATAAACCTGCTAAATATCCTTCAGTGATATTCATGATAACCAGGAGCCTGTTAAGGGTCTGGAGCCTTCTGGGGGAAGAACAGGCAAAATGTGAATGTTTAATAGGGAGAGCAAGCACTTCTCATAGCAAGGAAACCATCTTTTGCATGTGAAAAGAATGGGGACAGGCGGCACATATGTATTTGTTTTGCCCTTATCACCCTTCCCAAGCGGTATCATGATCCTTGAGGAGGAAGAGGAGGCTGCAGCCCAGCGTTTCAGGACTTTAATAGCACAAACTGTCAGGACCAGAACTGCCTGTCCTGGCTGCTGTAGGAGCTCCAGGCAATAACTGCTGCCATCTGGTGCCACGAGTCCGGCTGCACACGCCGTTCATGCTGGTCTGGCATCGGGACGCAGAGATACTTCTACATGTTAAATTGAGAGAACAGTTTTTGCTTATGCTTTGAATTATCCAATGGTTACCCGCACCTCCACCAGCCTTCAGTAGGAAAAAACACTGACTTTGGAGAAAGTCAAGTAGTCTTGCTAATAAAGCGTTACCTTACACTCTTCCATTCCTCTCTTGCTTTGAGTTGTTTCTTGTTTACATCAGAACAGAAAAGTTTTGGGGTTCGTTTACTTGTTTTTAATACAGTGGAAAGGCAAGAAGTGCAAAACTGGAGACTGTATGTGTTAGAAGTCAATTTGAGTTTTGAAGGACCCTGATCATAAGATCCAGATCCTGGAGAAGTCATCAGTTCGAAGGCTTTTTTGATATCACGATTGCTGTATCAAATGTAAAAAATTGGGGTGCAGCGAAAAGAAAAACAAGGGGCAGGACACACTTGCGAGAGTTACCAGCGGATTGGTTTGTCTTGCTAATTTGTCTGGACAGGCTCTAACCGAGTGTGGGGAGGGGACAGGGACACGGTGTCCGTGCCATGCACGTACAAGCAGTTTCAGTGCACTCTAGGTACAGAAATGGGGAAAGAGTCATTGAGACCTCGAGAGCCATCTGCCGGCCCTGCCAGAACCAGGGTGACACAAGGACGAGAGCAGTCGTGCCCAACACTACTGCCAGTCTGAAAGTCACCAGAGTTTTGTGAGCTTTGCTGCTTGTAGCTTTTCTTCAGTTTTTGCTGCTGACCCTGAGCCAGGTTCTGCCATTCAGAAGCACTTGCCAAGGTCGTGGAAGAGCTTGCAGCCTAATGCTGTGTTTCCTTTTCAGTTGGATTAATGCTCCTTATCTTGTCCTTGCTCTGGCAAACATCCCATTTCCCTAACCAGTATTAGGACATCACAATTACCCTGGTAATGGATTATTCCGCTGGAGGCTTTCACAAAATGGTTCATTGCACTGCTCACGGGCTGAGGGTGGTGGATCTTCATGTCTCTTTGCGTGCACACCAGCCTTGGAGTCTTTTCAGCTGAGAACCATAAGACCTGGACGAAAGGGAGCAGAGGGGTTTAAACTGGAAGAGGGCGTGAGAGGGATTTTTGCCTTCCACTTAACTCTTAGATATGGGACTAACTCACTCCTCTGTAATTACCTAAAGATCAAGGAATGTCCTGACATGAGATCAGAACAAGTAACATTGCAAGAGAAAGCTGGGGGAACGCTGGGTTCCTGCCCAGCCTGGTGTGACCAGCTCTGCATGATGGGGGGACGCTGGAGGGGTGATGGAGAGGTGATGGCTCCTTGCCTGAGCTCCCAACACAGAACTCAGCCCCATGACCTGGGCCACTTTCTTCCCTTTCATAGAAGAGGAGAAATGGCCCAAAACATGGGTATAATAAATACATTCATAGCAGAAACAACTTGGTTCTTGTTCAGAGAATGCAGGGAGGCATCTATGCGGTCCGTGGCACATCTCTTCATCATCTTGCTCCTTCAGATTTAAGGGGTTACAATTGGAGAGTGAAAAAAAGGCTGTATGGCTCTATCATGTTCCTGGGGGCACAGCACATGCCGAGCAAGCCTTAGTTGACATTCCAAAGACTTATTGTTTTTAAAGGGGGTTCCTTCCATCTGGGAAAATGTTGTATTATTGAGGAGGGAGGTGGAAACTTGCATCAGAAATCGCTTGATTCTGCAGCCAGTTTGTTAGATGTCAGTCCGGACCAGGAATAGCGGATCTGACCGACTGTGTGATGTGCTTACTTTGCCACCTGCTTTCGGAGACAAGCGCATAAGCAAATGGCTGTTTTGAATGCTTTTATATGTGCATTTATCTTGCAAGAGAGCTGTGCCACAGCTGATGCTTGGGGAGGGAGCTCTCCCCAGACTGCTGCTATGTTAAAAGCACAGGAACTGAGGATTCTTTTCAACGGGGGTATTTGTTACAAGACAAGCACTGGTAGTATTTCGCATGCGTTCCCGGAAAAGAAGTCAACAGTAGCTGCACACCATCTCATTGCTCTTTAATTTGGTTTGCGTCAGAGAGATCTTGAAGTCAAGAATTGCATTTGCAGATGCTTGGGCAGTTCACAAACCACTGAAGCTGCCCAGAGGTTGTGTAAAGTTAACGACGCAAAACACAGACTGTTCACGTCCACATGGCAGAAGGCAAAGAGATGCTGCTCCCCCATCTCCTTCCCCCTCTCTAGGGAACTGAGCCTCACGGGGTCTTTTTTTGCTGTGCTCTGGATGCTATTTTCCATCTCCCAGCTCTCTAACCTGTGTGTTTCCCACTGTGCTAATCCCTGTCCTCTCTGAGTTGAGGAGAGTCCTTGAAATCCCCCACACTTGTGCACAGACACCTAAGCAAGGAGTTCACAATAATTGTTTTTAGGAGTGTGCTTAGAAACTTCTTGCCCCTCTGTTGAGGTACAGGTTGTTTGCTGGTCTAGACACAACTCCTTAGGTCAGAAGAAAGGACATTAAGTTCCAGTTAAACGCAGACGGACAGCAGAACATCGTTATCTGTGTTAGAATTTAATCAGGGTCCCGTGGCTTTTTCCAAGTGTCATTGAGCCCATCCTGGAGCACAGGCAGGAGAGCTGTGTGCCATACCTCAGATAACGATGGCACCCGGGCTGGCTGCGCTGTTGAGCTCTTCAGCATTTATTCAGGAGCTAAAATGTTCCCAGCGTTGCCCCTGGGGTGCTGGAAGCCTTTGGTTGGAACCACGCTGAGCGTCTGAAGGGCTGTGCTGCAGCAGGCACGTCCCGCAGATGTCCGTGGATCCCCCGACTGGCCTATCTCTAAGATCTGGCCACTTCAGGGCATTAGTTTTATTTTCTTTTTCTTGGCTCTTGGTTACTCTGTTTTGAGACTTACCAGTCGTTTTCTTCTCCTTCGAAGTAACATATGGAAATGATTTGAGATCTGCTGCTCAAAGCAAACTCGCTCTGCACTGGGGACCGTTTCACACAACCGTCTGCCCAGCTGATGGGCAGCAAGACCAAAACTGGCTTCCACACACCAGCTCCCAGGGTCCAGAGTGGTTTTAGTTTACGGCACAGGTCAGGACGGGGTTAGAGGAGGAAGCTCAAGTGCTGTCTTTCAGACTGTGTATTTTTTATCATATCAATTCCTTGGTGCTCCTTTATCGCCTTTCTCGTGGCAAAGTTACAGAAGTTGATACCAGATTTATTTACACTATAACTCATGTAGAGTCTCAGACTCCCTGGCAGAAATTGCGTGTCGCTGGGTGCTGCGTGGCACGTACCCTTGTTTTCTCCTTGCACGCAGGTATCCTGACGTGTCACACTGACGTGTTACCCTGACGTGTCCCACCGACAGCTGCCAAGTTCACACTGTCAACTCCAGAGTCTGGCCTGGAACCCAGCAGCCCTCAAATAGTCTATTGTTCAACAGGAATACATTTTTTTCCGCCTTTTGGCTCTGAATCTATGGCTTTTCCTATGAATCGCAGTGTATAGTCTCAGTGAGCAGCAGCAATAGGTGGTTATTTTCTATGCTAGTTAGAGCTTAAACAAAATACAAGAAGATGTGCCCGAAGGATGCAGTGTGAACCCTGCACCGACATTGTCACAGCCCGCAGTGAGCTCACAGGTTTTAGTTCCATGGACTTTCTGATTGCTGGTCGATGTGGATTTTAGGGCTCTTGGGGCTAATTGCAGCTTCTGTTGGTAGAAGATGCTTTTCTGTGCATCTTTGGAGCCTGCTTGTACATGAAGGATGATAGATTTGCATGATTTAACATGTAAAACTCTGTGTGTGGGACAAACATTGGATGCTTCAATCTGACACTTGTGATTCTTTTGCTTCAATGGCTTGTCTGAGATGGTTGTACCCCATGATACTAAATTGGGACAGTATCTTCAGCAAAAAAGCCCTGCTGTTAGAACTACCGTGTACTGCAGTGGGTAACACTGCTCAGGAAGTGTTTTTTTGTTCTGTGCACACAGCAGGGGTAGAATTCTTGTATCCTCTTATTTCTCAGCTCACGTAACTGCCTATTCCCTGAGCTCCCCGATCGCTACCCCGCTGTTATTCCTGGCAGAGCGTGTTTGCTCATGGAGGTATTTTTTCTGGCCCAGAGATCTATGATTTGTATTTATTATTTATTTCTTCGTTTTCAGGTAGATCCAGTGGCTCCTCAGCATCTTCAGCTTCAAGCTGCCCCTGGTGCCCTCTCCCTATGTCATCCTCACTGTCCCATGCACAACAGCCTCCTCACCTTGTCCCCGATCTCCTTCCCCTCGGCTGACCCATCTCAATCTCACATCCGTCCTCGCTGACTTTACGCCTGCAGGACAACACTGACTCAGCCAGTATCTCTGTGGGGTTTAAATGATTGCGTGGTGGTGAGCAGAACAGAAATCCCTGACTTCTTGCCTTCCCAGCGACCATTCTTAGCTTGTATTACTGTTGATCACCGCGTTGATAAATAGCACCATAAAAATTAGAGTAATAAATTTTAGTCTTTGTAAGAGCTTCTGGGAAGCTTTGTTAAAAAGCAAACAAATTATCTTCCCACTTGGGATGTTTCAGACGCTTTTTACAGACAAATTTATTGGTCTTTCCTGAGACCAGGAATATGTGTCCTACATGGCTTAATGTAGAATGGAGATGAGCCAAATGCCTAAGAGTGCTGAGGTGGCATTTTCACTCAGTTGATAAAAGAGCTGTGATGATCTTGAAGAGGGCTGCTGGTTTAAATCATGAAAATGGTGCTTTTGACTCCCTTATGAGGCTGAAGCAGAAGTGGCTAAACACATAAACCTAACAGTAGAGGACTTCACAAAAATGAGTGGACACACTGGTCCGGGTTCTCCATGGCAGTTAGGTAGCTGGCTCCTCTTAACTTGTAGGGATCTAAATATCTGCACGTTTTCTTCCAGGATCTGCCTAGAAATATCACACTTCAGGCAGTGTTTCTTCATGTAAAAACAAGAGCAATCAAGCCGCTATGATTTATAAAGTCCTATCTGCAGCTTTCTGCAGGTCTGTGCTGTGACACATGATGATTCACAGCCCCTGCCTGGGGACTCATCTCTTCTTGTCCCTGCTCAGACTCCACCGGTATTTACCAGTCTGGGAAACTGAGTGTCCCACCGCTCGGGACATGTGATGGTTACGGTCACCGAAATCTGTGCCATGCGAACCCGTAATGCTTGCATTGGGATTTGAAGCAGGGCTGGCTACTAGATTTGCCTAAAAAGCAAATAAAACTGTCTCTGTTGGGTGTTCTCTGGCAGCTCCTCTGCTCCGCGCCAGCCGCAGCCTCGGGCGACGTTGCTTCATGGGAAACTCTCAATGTGTGGAGTTGTTTGAAATGAAAGTTGTGGGAATTAGTGCTGACGGTAAGGCAAGTTATTTACTCAGGAATGTTTATTGCTGAATTAGACAAGAGCAGGGTCTGACTGTAATTCAGACCAAATGGAACAGGGCTTTGTTTGTTTTTAATTTCTCTTACGTCTTTAACTGTGTAAGAATTAACACATGAATACATATGAGCAACTGCTTATGAGCAGCGTGATTTAACTTTCCGAGATAAATCAGGGCTGACTCACAGCGGAGGAGCTGGACAAGAGGGACCTCAGGTTGGCATCACAAGGCTCCTTTTGAAAGCCTGTTCTGTTCCCTTTATTCCGCTCCTGCCTTGGCCTCTGAACCCTCTGGCTCCAGGGCTCAGGACACGATTGCACCACGAGCACAACACCAGGCTTGTTTTCTTCATGAAGAGAATCTTGCAGGACAGGTTTTCCATACAGGTCTGATCTGTGTTCCGGATGGGATCCATCCCAAAACACACCGGGACTTGTCCAAACAAGGTGTGAGACGTGACAATAGCAGACAGCTTGCAAACAGGGAAGATAAAAAGCAAACAATAGCTTTAAAAAGTGTGTAGGGGGAATGTGCACAACTTTTGTTCCCCCCACCCAGTGTTCAGAAACTTCTATCAGGTTGTGTTATCAGTTGAGCAGGTAGATTTGACACCTCACAGTATTTCACAAATATTAATGATTCCTTACAATTCATATCGAGATGGAATTAATTTTTGGTAAAAGCTCTAGTTTTTGTGTTGCTGTCAGAGAGTCCTGGACACTGTTTTCTAATTAACCTGTAACAGAAGCGATCAAACATTTAAGCAATGTGAACTGGGGGGCTAATTTTGCTGTTCTAAATGCAGATCAAAAATCTAGACCTAAGCTGTTTCTTTAATACGAGAAATATTAAAGAAACACCATGTAGGATGCCTTGGGACAGCATTGTAACAGCACCAATAGCTTCTATTCTCAAAATATACTTTGTATTGTTACTGGAATCCCTTTGGTTGTATGTTGAACAACTCTCCCCAATGAGTTCAGCAGCGGTGGGTTGTGGTTGAAATGCTCTCTCAGCAGTTGTAACATTGAGTTGTAAAACTCTGTTATTTTCCCAGCTATAGGGGGATTCTGGCCCGAGCTCTTCAGCTGCTTCTCATGGGCTTTATATACACAAAGGGACGGGATTCACTGGGCTCACCTGGCCCATAAAGACACCTGAAATATGGATTTTAAATCGATTATCTTTGCTGAACTTGAACGCAATTTATTTTTCTCCCTGGCAGTGTCAAGGTCGGGGTTCGCCAGCAACTGCAGCCCTGTTACTGATCAATTAACCCCTCGCAAGGAAGAACCCAGCACCCTGAGCCCTGACCGGGCGTACACCGCGGGAAGGCCGCGCAGCTTTTCTCCAGGCACCCCCCCGCTACCGGACCGGCGGTTCCCCCCCGCCCGGGACGCGAACCGCGGTCTACCCCACGGTGACCGGGAGAACGGAGCGGTCAGTACCTCCCCGCCACCCTCGCTCGCCTTAAAGCCGCAGGCGACGCTCAGCGCGGTGGGGCCACTTCCCCGGGCTGCGAGCGCCCCCTTGGAGCGGAGGCGCTCTTGCATTGCCCCTTTAAGGTTACCGCGGCGACGGGTCCGGGTGAGAGCGAGGCGCATTGACGTCACGGCGGGCGGTGATTGGTGGAGCCGGCTGGTTTCCGCTGGGAGCTGCCGCTGTTGCTGTCGCTGAGGCCGGGACCGGGACGGGCCGGGACGGGCGGGGGGCGCTGAGGGCCCGGCGGAGCCGCCCGTGGCAGGTGAGCGGCGGCGCCCGGGCCGGTCCGGCGGGGCAGCCCCTGAGGAGGAGCGGGGGCGGCGGCAGGGAGGCGAGGCCGGACGGGAAGGGCGCGGAGCGGGAGGCCTGCGGCCTTGGGGGCGGGGGCCGGCCCTGCGGAGGGGAGCGGCCCGGGACCGGAGCCGGCAGCTCCCGGGGCTGCTCGGGGCGGGTGCAACGGCCGCTTTGCTGCCTGGAGGCCTCGCGTTTGAGGGGGTAGAGAGGCCGCGCTGCGTGGGGCCCCGGCGGGTTTCCCGGGCGTCGCCTGAGGCGCTGGGCACGGCGGAGCTCGGAGCCTGGAACGGCCCAGGGGGTTCGTCCCCCGCCCCGGGAACGTTTCGACGGTGCTTTGGCCGTGGGGCTGCCCGCCCGCACCACTGGGCCGTGGCGCCTCCGGGGAGCGGGCCTGGCCCCGCGGTGAGGGGCGGGCAGGGTCCGGGCGGATCGGAGCAGCCGTGCCGGGGGGGGCGGTGGAAAACCTCGGGTCTGCGACGTGCAGAAAAGATACTTGGTGAAATGCTGGAGTTTTCCTGATGTCCTTGGTATTTTCTACGACGGTCTCGCTGTTCTCCCGAGCAGCCGTGTCCGCTGTTTATCAGCACGGGGCTTTATCCATAGATTGTAATTCGTGAGGCTGTCACGGAGCCACCGAGTTTCTCTGGGTCTGTTAATGAGGACTGACCTTCACTGTGTTAGTTGTCAAAACAAAAGAAGTAACTGGAGAACTTTAAGGCCTTTCAGTCCATATGAAGTCCATACTTGGCGTTTATGTAGCACATAATACGTGTGTCCGTGTGTGCTTATGCAGGGATTAACTGTTACAAGAGTGAAACCTGTTTGAAGTGTTGGCAATTTTGCATTAACTCTGGTCCTCCTGTAATCTCAAGTAGCATAATTCAAAGGGCCGCGGTGTTATGTTGCTTGTGCAGCCTGTATTTCTACATCTGCTGCCTCAGTAGCATAAAACACAACATGACTGCACCACTTGGCTTTTCGTTGACTTTTCATTTCTCAAAATTATTTTGTCTTAGTCCATTTTTTCTCTTTCAAAAGCTGATCCTGGGATCAACATAATCTTACTGCATATTCATAAGGTGTTGCCACTGTCCCTGTACAAGGTAACTTTATTTATATTTCATCAAAAATGCCCTGAGAAATTCTTTCCTGTTTCTTGAGCTGTCTCAGTGTTAATTGCTTTATGAAAAAAAATGACTTGTTTATATATATGTATATAAAAATATATTTTAAAAATAGTTCCGTAACCTGGAAGGAGGGGAAAAAACCTGCTTAAAAAACTTTTGAAAGTACTGCAGCTGACACTGTAATTTTGAGGTCTGTTGAAAACCCTGCATCATAACAGATGTGCTCTTGATTATTTACAATGGAAGAAATATTTTTGGGATTGCAGTGTATCCAGAGAGATAATTCTGAAGTATGGACCAGTGTAAACTGGCAAGTAGCTTTTTAGGAGTAACGCCCATAATTCCATAACTTCCGTTAGTAGACTCTGCCTTGGCATTTGGCAAAGTGGCTTTGGCTTCAGCCTTGACATGTTTCACTTCCGAATACTTTTCATACCGGCCTCTCAGATTCCCAGTTGCCGCCCACCGGTCTCCTGGTTGTCATCCCCGTGACCCCGCACAGACCGTACAGCTCTAGGAGCTGAGCCTCCAGTCCTGTCAGATGCTGGCTTTAATCCGCAGGAGGTTTAGGTGGAAGCTTCCCTGACTCCGAGAGCTCACAGGCTGTGAGCTGTTGAACCTTTCTCAGCTCAATTAAATGCTTTTCCTTTTGTGGCTCTAGAGCGCTCAGATTTTTTAATTTATTTCTAAACGCTAAATAAATTAGTAGATTTTTGTTTCAGGGTTTAGCTTAGTTCCTAGTCTTACAGATAAAGGTAGTTTTATGCTGTGGTATCAGTAAAATAATAATGCAGGATAATGTGCCTGGCTATATTGTGCAGCAATGTCTTTGTTTCCACTAGTTATTTAACCTTCTCTTTCTCTTCTCTTCAGCAATGGCAGCTTCCAGCAGCAGCAGCAGCGAGGAGGAGCGTAGTC
This sequence comes from Patagioenas fasciata, assembly GCF_037038585.1. NCBI lineage: Eukaryota > Metazoa > Chordata > Aves > Columbiformes > Columbidae > Patagioenas > Patagioenas fasciata. The sequence continues at coordinate 2,453,568 of NC_092537.1, read as the reverse complement.
TTCGGGAATGTGAACTTTATGTCCAGAAACACAACATCCAGCAGCTGCTGAAGGATTGCATTGTACAGTTATGCACAGTGCGACCTGAACGACCCATGGGATTCCTCAGAGAATACTTTGAAAGACTGGAGAAGGTAAAGATACATAGCAGGAGGGAAGGAGAGTGGAACAGCCTAAATTCATGTCTTCTCTTTGTGATTTAGAGGCTGTTTCGTATTTGACCAGTGTTCGTATTGGCCGTTTGAAATTGGAACTGATGCTTTTGGAAAAATAAATCCTATTTTTTAGTAGATTATGTGAGTTGATCAATGTGTAAAAGCATTTCTGTCATAACCAAGTACGCAGGGGAGAACATAAACTGCCAAGGTGTACCCATCTAATGCTCACTCACGTAAGTGAGCAGATAGCAAATGCGGTTGTGTCTGTACTTATGTGATAACTGTGGTGTTTGACATTGGTTAGGTGCTGGTGATTGGCAGTTGATTTTTTACATTGGGATAAATGGTTTACAATAATTCGGGTGCAGCACCAGTAGCAGGTGAGTGCTGTCCTGCAGGCCCAGCTGAAGTCAAACGCAAGTATTTGCATTCCACTTTTTTTTTAATGGGTTAAGTATTTTGTATATGAACGAACAGTATGTGTCTGTGGTTGGTGGTGTTGCCCACTTTGTCGAGAGGCAGTTTAAACCAAACACTTAGTACTGCTCAAGCTATTTTTAACAACATCACAGTCAAGACTTGTTTCTCTAAAATCAGAAGATAGAAACAAGGTTTTAAATATGTCTTGCCCTCATCCTTTTGAAATGTAGAGCTATTTTATCAATTGGCAAGAGGCAGGAAGTGAAACGTAATTCGAGGGATCGGTGCTCGCTCTGTGGCTATCCGAGAGGTGTAAAATGTAATTGCGCTGCTCTGGTTATCTGGTGTGTGTCTCCTTGAAGCGGTGGTGTTATCCACCGCCCCTGTGCAGTGGAGCGGCAGCCGCACGGCGAGCTGCCCAGCTCGGAGGGACAGTTTGATCAAGGGCACTGGGACAAACCCGGCTTTTCAAAGTGCCGGGAGCTCTCGGAGAACAGATCGCTCCTTGTTCTGTTAATCTGGGTCCCAAAACCCCATTTCCTTAACGCTGGGAGAAAGTAATTTGTGCTGCGAATGCTCTGACTCCAAGGTTGGCTTTTTCGGTTTGTTCTTAACCTGATTTTAGTTGATTAAGGTGAATCTTCTGGTACATAGAAGAGTCAAATTTCTGTGTGCCCAATTAGTTAGGCTTCATTTTATTGTAAGTATGCCAGTCTTTACAATATCATTACAACACAGCACAACAGGTGCTGAGGGAAATGAGGAAAATGTGTAACTTTATGCAAAGTTGGCAATCTGTGGTTTGCAGAAAAAACCTACTGTTTGGCCTCTGACATCCTTCCTGCAGCTCTTTTCTAAGTGGTGTTCATATTTCTTTCTCCTAAAATAACTGTTGGTTATTGGGTATCGAGTTGGTCCATGACTTGACCTTGTTTCAAAAGCTTCTCATGTAACGTGGATTTCCGAGGAATTGCTCTTCTGTCTCTCAAATCAAAAAAGGCTTAACGCCTCGCAGCCGAGGGAAAGAACGGCTGAGTTTGCCGTTGGGGAAAACGTCTTTATCATTTGCACAATTTCTTCATTGCCTGTTGAATACACTAGTGGAAAGTAGAATCAACTTGTTTATATTTTTTAATTTATTAAACTATTAGTGTAACTTATTAAAGTAAACACCATTGTGCTAGGAATGTTATGAATGAAAGGCATATCTACCATCTGTTTCGGAAAGGCTTTTGATCTTGCTCTCGTCTCCTGTTTGCCTTAATGTGGGAGTGACAGTACACAGGAAGCTCCCTTGCACCGCAGACTCAATTGGAATATAATATCTAGTGGCTTTTTTTTTTAATTGGACTATGTGACACGAACATGTCTTCCTTCCTGTTTAGGAGGAAACAAAACAGTTGTTGAATCAACAGAAATCTGGTTCACGCTCAGACTCGCGGGAGGATGAAATCTCTCCTCCTCCTCCCCTGAACCCCGTGGTTAAGGGTCGAAGAAGGCGCGGGGCCATCAGTGCTGAAGTCTACACAGAAGAGGATGCTGCATCTTACGTTAGAAAGGTGCTCAAACTTTTAAACGTTGCTAAGAATTGCATTGGCTATCGGAGGGTTTAAGACCACCCTCTGTCCAGTGTGTTAAATCACGGAGCTCCTGTAGCCTGTTAAGTCTTGTGATAACCATAGAAAGCAGACTTGTGCGTGTAGCTGTTTAATTGGAGGTTAGAATAAACTGTTGTGCAATTAAACCCTTAATGCGTAGCACAGACCTGTTCCCTTTGAAGTTATATATGTTTGTATGTGGATATATATATAAACGGAGTGCTTCCAGTTATCTGACAGCTGCAACAAGGTCATGTTTAGCCTGATGGCCGAGCAGACTTGCTGCTGTTCCCAGGAAAACACAGGTTGAACAGATACTCTTGCAAAAAACCTTACAAACTTAGCATGGAATGACACTTTCACAGTTGCATAAATTAATGCGCATTTTTATTTATCTTCTGTGCAAACTGGCTGTAAATGTTGACTGTATTTGGTTTTAGATCTATAGTGCTTGAAAGAAACTGGAAAAATTCAGCCAGTGTTTTGTAGCAATTTGGATAATTTGGTTATATAAGGGAATGCAGAAATTATTCTTCAAAAATTAATCAATTACTTTTTCTGATTATATCCTAGGTTATTCCAAAAGATTACAAGACTATGGCTGCTTTGGCAAAAGCCATTGAGAAGAATGTGCTGTTTGCCCATCTGGATGATAATGAAAGAAGGTAGGAATAAATGTTTGTAGTTTGAGTGCGGACTTCAGAAGAGGTAAATGTGTCAGACTGTACAAAGCTGCACAGCCTCTGTACGACCGACAGATTAACCACACAGAGGTTATAGGAAGAGTGTCTATGGGTTGGAGGTACAACTGCATGTACGCATGCAGGACAGTTGTCCAAGCAGTTATCTAATTTTGATTTCCTTTTTTCAGTGACATCTTTGACGCAATGTTCCCTGTCACTTACATTGCAGGAGAGACTGTCATACAGCAAGGTAAGTGACAACATTTGCATTAATAAATAAGTTGGAGGTGGTGAGCAGACTCTGGCCTAGTGCTCTTCTTAGTTTTGGTGGGTTTTTTTTTTAAATAAAAACATTATCTGGATGCAGTGAACCCTTTCTTGCTGTGTTATCTGAAGCACAGTTCATACTAAAGTGAGGACTGGAGCGATTGCAGGAAGATGTGGTTTTGTTGCATATGTTATCCATTGGAAAGATTGTCATTTGATGGCTCTGTAGAACATGTTTTGTTAGTTTATGGATCCAGAACACCTTTCCAGTAGTGCTGGAAATGCTGCTGATCTCCCACATACCAGTAGATGTCCCCTTTCCCAGGACTGAGAGGAGTGGGAAATCAGCAAAATGTGAAATTTCACCCTGTAAGCTGTGCAAAATTTGACTCTGCCGATCATGTATTCAATTATTTTTTTCTTCTCTAGGTGATGAGGGTGATAACTTCTACGTTGTTGATCAAGGAGAAATGGATGTAAGCATTATTGGTAGTTTATTAATACGTGGTCATCCCTAGCAGAAGCATAGTCTCATCTTTGTAGACCTCTCCTACAGGTCCTTCCTTTAGCAGCTTTTCTCATGAATTCTTATTTGTAGCAGCTTATTTTGCTTTGGAACCTCTTTGCTCCTTAATGGCTCAGTCTGACACTGCAGACTGTACATTGTGTTAAGTTTCAAAATGAGTGATTCAGACACCAACACAATACTAATGCTTTACAAGTGTAGGGTGGAGTGTAGTTGAGGTATGGGACAGGCTTGAAGAATGACCAACCTTTTTATTTTCCAGTCCAACTAATCCATAGCTTTCTCTGACAGAGACTTTGAGATTTTATTTGTTATCAAAGGGTCTTGGGATTCCACATGTGTAGTATGTGCACGTGATGTAGAATAGTGTCCCTTTGATGAAAGTGAACTGGGACTGGGACTTGGGTTGGCTGTGGAGTGTTGATGAAACACTGAAATGGTCAACGCTGATTGTACAGCTGTGAGAATTTTCCTTTGAAGAAAATACGGGGCAGCAGGAGCTTTATGTTGTCTCTGACCAGCTCACTGCTGGCCTCTGCCTTTCAGGTTTATGTGAACAACGAGTGGGCAACCAGCGTTGGTGAGGGTGGAAGCTTTGGAGAGCTTGCCCTGATCTATGGAATTCCCCGTGCTGCAACTGTCAAAGCGAAGACGAACGTGAAGTTGTGGGGCATTGACAGAGACAGCTACAGAAGGATCCTCATGGCAAGTATTCTTCTAGCTGTTGCCGCTGACTCAAGCAGCTGTGTGCTCACCTGGAATTATGCCTTTGGTTTTCCTATTTGCTCAGCTTACACATGTCATTTGACCTTTTATCTGCGCCTGTCCTTTACCAGAGTTAGTTATTCAAAATCCTGCTATCTGTTTTGTAATCAGAAAGCTGATCGCTCAGCGTACATCCTATCAGGTACTGGGCAAGAGGGAATCTTACATTAGTGAGCAAAATGATACCAATGCAGTATTAAATTGGACTGAAAATGTAATACCTGTGGATTAGCTTGTCATATACTTTGATTCTGCTCTGCATTCAGCTTGCTATTTGTAAGTAGCGTGTGTGAACAGCAGTTGTAACTAACTTGAGCAGGTCTTGTGAATTTTGATAAGGTTATACAGTTAGAATGCATGTAAAATGTGAAGTCTGCAACGAATGTGAAGTACTTCATGAAGGTTGCTGAACTCTGAAATATTACTGAAGTAATTGTATTTGAAACATTTAATCTTGTGTGTTTGGGTTCTGCGAGGCAGGATACAGTATGTCTTAAATTTGTTTTTGTCTTGAGTTTTATTTGAAGCCTCATGTAAAACATGAAGTAGAAAGAGAACTTAGTTTGTGTGCTTGTTTTTGTTTTTTTTTTAGGGGAGCACCTTGAGAAAGAGAAAGATGTATGAGGAATTCCTTAGTAAAGTATCTATATTGGGTAAGTAAGAAGATTATTGTTCTGAAGTGGAATAAATTGCCATATTTGTAATAAAGCTTTTAGCCAGCATTATGATGATTACAGGCTATTGTGATAATCCATTAAAACTGATTGCAAAGCCTGTGCTGCTTTTCTGCATCATTTCAAAACAGTTCTAATTCAAGTCTTGATATCTGCTGCACAAACCTAGCCAGCAATAGGTTGACCTGTGTATAAAGACAAAGCAAAAAGTGTAATTTGTGCCTCGAAAAGATACCCTGTTAATGAACAATTAACTCCATAGAATCTCTGGACAAGTGGGAGCGTCTCACTGTAGCTGATGCATTGGAGCCGGTACAGTTTGAGGATGGGCAGAAGATTGTTGTCCAGGGAGAGCCAGGAGACGAGTTCTTCATTATCTTGGAGGTAAGTAAAGTCAAAATTATAATAAAAGCTTGGAACTTTTTTTTTTTTAACATGGCTTATTCTGTCCCTAATTAGACACTTGGAGAAAAATGAAATAGCCAAGACGTTCTGTGCTTAGAGAGGACAGAGGACCAGCTGTTTTTATAGAGCAGTCTGGTGAACTATGCAGGGACTGTGGCGTGGTTTTTAGACTGAGATGTCGCAATGGTTACTGCTGCAAAGCAGCTGATTCCTCGTGGAATTCAGTGTTTCGAGTGATGCTGGAAATTCCAATTGTTTAATTACTGTGATTTATTAAAGGGCACAGCTGCAGTGTTACAGCGTCGATCAGAAAATGAAGAATTTGTCGAAGTGGGCAGACTGGCACCTTCTGATTATTTCGGTGAGTTACTTAGTGACGACTGTGGTTACATACAGCGCTGTCACCATTTCACCTGTACTGTGCTGATGATAGCGAAGGGACGGATTTGTTTAATTGCTGTTTTGGCTCACTCGTGGTTTCACTCAATGTGAGGCGAGTATTGGAGTCACTTGGCTCTCAGGTGTGCACGCATGTCAGAGAAACGTGATCATTCTAAAGCGCTTTAATTTAGAAGGGAGCTGGCGGTGATTTGCTCTGAGTTTGCTACCCAGAGCAGAGTTAACTTTGGAACTGCATCGAGTTGCTCAAGGCTGTGTCCAGTCGAGTCTCTCATCTCTGCAGGGATGGAGATCCCACAGCCTCTCTGGGCATTTTCTTTCGCTGTTTAACCAGCCTAGTGAGGATTTTTTTCTTCATGCCTGACAAGAACTTCCTGTTCTGCAACTTGGTGCTTTCTCCCTGCCTTTCACTGCGCAGAGAGCAGTCTAGTTGTGTCTATAATCCCTCATTACGTAGCTGAAGGCAGCAATTAGATTCCCTCCTTAGCCACTTTCTCCCCAGGTCAGACTAACCCAGCTCTTTCAGCATCTCTCTGAACATCCTGTGCTGCGGTCCCCAAACCATCTGGGTGGCACTGCTGGACTTGCTCTGCTTTGTCAGCATCTTGTTCTGGGGACCCCAAAAGTGTGTGGTACTCTGGGTGTAGCCTCCAAAGTGCAGATCAGGGTCTTTTCTCCTTCTGTCGAAGAGTTTCAGCTAAAAGTTACATGGCATATAAGTTGCTTTGGCTTGGAAAAGCTTAAGCATGCTGACAAAGAAAGGCTGAGATCCTGTTATAAGCACTTGTGAAGACTTGGAAATAATCTTCACGTGGAACTAATCACTTGCCTAGTGCATGTTGATGTATTTTGGATCACAGATAAGGACTGGAGTTGTATGCTCAGCATGTTCCTGGAGTATAATCTAACAGTGTGTAACGAGATTCCTGGGGTCCTTATTTTGGGTTCAGAAGAAAAGTGGCTTGCGGTTCTGAAGCAAATAAAGCAATCTGATCAGAACCTACTATTTAATGTTTAAATATTTCCCCCTGCAAAAGAAGAAACAAACCGAACATTTTTCTCGTGTTTAAGGTGGGTCCTCTCTCCTCAGTCCTGCTAAAGCCATCTGCTTTTCTGCTCAGTGTTTGATCTTTGTAGATGATGTAACCAGCAAATATGTTGCAAGGCCTGAAGTGGGATGTACTCAAGAGTGAACTCACAGTGCTGGATCTGACCAAGGGTCTGCTCAGCTCAGTCCCTCGTACCAGATGTTCTTTCAATCTATGTCAAGTTTCAGTCTGTTCTAATATTTCCCTTGATGTGTACTCTTGAGTCTCCTGCTCTTGAACTAGCCATTATCTCTGCTATTGTGTTCAGGTGCTGGAGACCCATCTCCCGAGGGTTTAACTCTCTCTTAGAACCTACTTATTCTTTTGCAAGCCTGTGTTTTGGAGGCTCGTGAGTTCAAGAGTTTTAATTGGGCACAGAGGAGAAGTTTCTCGTTTCTCTTCAAGATCCCTTCTGATAATGCAGGCAAATTGATTCTCTGAGGAGCACCGAGATCTTTCCTCAGTCCTGAACATGGAGATAACCAGCCCAACTGCTTAAAACCGAAGCAACCCAGAAGCTGATGCTGGGCTTTCTTCTGCTCATGTTGCCAGGAATGTGCGGGGTAGCTCTTGTCACCAATGGGAAGAGGGGCTTGGTGAAAACTTCATTTCCAAATATGTTGTTTAGCAGTTGTAAGTTGTTTGAGACAAAGCTCCTGGCATCGTTGTGTGTAACTTGTGAAATGAAAATCCCAGACTTGAAGACACTCACCTTCCCCAGCCCCACGGCAGAGTCACGTTCAGTGGCTCAGAGGCTCCTGTTGTACATCAGTATTCTTTTACTTCAGTACCATGGTTCTCTTGCTTGAGTTTTCTAGAAATACCAGAACTGAACAGTAGCACCTTACATATGAGAAAAGGAGCTACTTGTTGACTAGGAAGATTAAATGGTTAATTGTTTCTATTTGAGAAAAGGTCACATTTCAATGTTAAAAATTCTTTAGGCCTTCGGGGAGACTTGAATGTGGACAGGCTTTTTCATTAAAAAAAACAAGAAAGGGTTTTTTTGAAACTGCATTCACAGTTCTATTATAATGTAACCACATAGATACTTGTTCTGATAAGTGTTAAAACCTGGATTACCTTCTGTTCCATTCCTACAGCAGTTTGAAGTACAACGGCGTGATTTCTTTGTCCCTTGCCCGTTGGTTTCTAACACTGTTCGCACTTTCCTGTTGCCCTAGGTGAAATAGCTCTGTTGATGAACCGTCCCCGTGCTGCCACAGTCGTTGCTCGTGGCCCGTTGAAATGCGTAAAGCTCGATCGACCCCGATTTGAACGCGTCCTGGGTCCGTGCTCGGATATTCTCAAGCGAAACATCCAGCAGTACAACAGTTTTGTATCGCTGTCTGTCTGAAACCCTCCTCCCTACCCAGAACATGCTTCACCGACGCAGACTGCTTCATTCCCCTTGTGCAGAGCCACATCGCCACTGGCATTTGCAGCTTCCTGTCTGTTCAAAAAGAAAAAATACAATAAAAAAAATTGCTTGTCATGGCACTATTATTAATTTAGAGCATATTAGTTCTGTGCTCTCTGTCCCATTAAATGAATAGGAAAAGTTCTATGGACACGTTTGCTCTTAACGGCTTCTCTCTGTGCAAGTGTCCAACTCGGGCCATCGCAGCCTTGCTTCAGCGAGGGGACATCTCCTGCCACCGTGCCAATTGCCACACAGGAGGGAGGTGACAGTGGGGAGGGGGGTGGAAATTAAAGGGATTTCTCAAATTGTTGGACAGATTTTAAGGCTGTGGTCAGAATCTGCTGTATTTCCTTTCAGACGAGAACTGCCCTTGTCACTGAGCTTCTCGGGGCTCGGAGTTTTGTTTGGTTTATTTTTGTTATAATTTTCTGGGTACTGTAATCCTGGGTTCAATCACGAGGCATCAGCTGCTAAGGAAGCCACAGTTGGAATTGAACAGTATAATTGTTCCTGTGTTTGCCGGTTTGAGATTGCTTAGTTACGTTTTTGTCAAGTGTAAAAGCTTTCAAGGTTAATAGTTCTGCTGAACTACTGCAGTTGTTACTTAATTCGCTGACTTGCCGCAACTGATTTTTCCTCGTGTTCTTTCTCCAGCCATAGATATGCCGTTTAAAACTCTTCTGTTCGAAGTGGCGAGAACCAAATGTTCCATTAAATGCCTCATTTTGGTCTCTAGTTCATGGGTTGGTGTCAGAACGGTGCAGCTGTCCAGCTGTCAGTGATGTTCAAGTATTTAGATTGGTGTAGAGATTGGAAGCAAACACTTTCTTTACCCTGTGACTCTTGCTTGTTTCGTATTCCTCAGCTGATCGTCAGTTGGGGTGACCCTTTGTTACCAGGGAAAGGAAACGTTGGGTGTTTATGGGCAGCATCAGTTGCAGGTGGTGAGATTGCTGGTCCATGTGGATGCCGATATTCTTGGCGGAGAATGTGATGCAGAAAAAGTGAATGTTTTAACTTTCCTGCAACACTCAGTTATTTTCAGTTTTTTAATTGGTCAATTCATTTTAAAAACGGCTAATTATAAACCTAGTTTAAATACAGAAGGTGCATTCTCTTTCCTTGCCTATGGAATTCACATGCCGCGTATTTCGTACTCACTCTTTTTTCCAAGGTCAATGTGTTGCGGAGTCTTAAGTGTATTTCAGTATTTCCCAGCTTTGTGTTCCATTATTCTGTGTGCACCAATACTTCCCAGAAGTTTTTACTGAATTCCACGGTTCAATACTGGTAGGCAATTTTTAAGGTTTCCTTTAAACTGTAGTTTCTATAAAGTAGCGTAGGTTTGTATTTGGGAGTGACAGCAAGCGCTTTTGCATTTGTTGTGCGACTACATCTAACGACGGAGCCCTCGTTTTATTTCCTTTCCGAGGCGATTCAGATTCAACAGACTTTTTCCCAGGCGTGTAGATAATGAGAAAGAGTCTGTTAATTGATGCAAAATAATGCTGAGGGTATCGAGCCTTTACGAAAGGTTTCAGGATATTTCCAAACCTGAAATCCCAGTTCTGGGGTTTAAACGCCTGTGGTTTGAGTTCTCTGTTCAGAGGTTGAGTAGAGGATTTGTGCCAGAGTCCTTAAAACAAGTAAGCAAATGCTACCTTTTTGGGTTTCTTTTTTCTTTTGGTAAAACTTTTCTTAAGTTTTGACTCTATCCAGGTTTTTTCTTCATGTGTGTTCTTTGTGTTACTTTAAAGCACCAAAAACTGTGTCAGCCAGTTAGAGCGCCACAAAAAAATGCACATTTTTTTTATATAAGGCTTTCTTATCAAGTTTCACTACTGCATCTTTTTAGCTTGCTGTTTACTCCCCTTTGTAGTTTTACCTACAGGATTTTAAGATAAATCAGCTAAGTCTGAGTTAAATATTAATGACAGTTATAGCTTTACCTTTGTGTGCAATTTAAATATGTTTGAAACCACGATTGGCATAGTTTTGCCTTAGCTAACATTCAGGGCTTTAGAAGTAATATTTTGCTAGTCCACCTTAGCGAATTGATGAAGTCTATTGCCCTAGAAAGCTATAGTCAACCAGAGGACCATTTTTGTATTGTTACCTGACTATATAAGTCTGATTTACTGTATGTGCTAATATATTATATTCCTTTTGTTATAGATTGTCCTAATGGCAGGTAAAGCAATAAAATGATTTAAATTCTTAAAAGCAATCAGTCTATTTATTTATTTATTCTCCGTGCATATATTGTCTTTTCCTTTGGCCTCGGAAGATTCGTTGTTAATGAGGTGGTAGGAACTCAGAAGCTGGATGGACGAGCTGTGGAGGTGAGAAGGTACCTGCACCTCACCTGAGCATCTTTTAGCAGCTTCGATCTCTCATTAAGGTTGGTAATTCCCATCCCAGCCACTTATTGGAGCTCACAAGCTTCTCCAAGTTGTCCACTCCCATCTGTGCTGTATCCTTGATGGAAGCTTGGAACACGTGATGATTAATGGTGAATGAATCCTGGTGGCCAGATAAGGAGAAATAGGAAAAAGAGGGATTTTCACAGTAAGATGAAGGAGGGGAAGTTTGAGAAGTGGTACCTGAAGCAGCAGATGGGACGCGTTGTCACCCAACTTCGGAGACACATTGAAAAGCTACTGTGTAAAGGAGAATAAAAATAACAAAGCAATCGTGCAACCCCTGTTGGTGCAGCAGCCATTTAAACATCTGTGGGTTTGTTTCCTTTATCTGGCCCTCCCTTTTCCCCTTGACCCAAAAAAGGCTGACTTCTATTTTTTTATTACCTAAAGTGGTAAAACTTCCAACCTCTTAACTTTCTTTTTAAACTTATCTTGTCTTGCCACATTCTTCCGTTCAAGCAGCCAGCAGGAGCCGTTCTGTGACACCCAGCAAACCAACTTTGGGCTTGTCGTGTGTGGTGAGCACGCAAAAAGTCACCGGTAGAGGGAGATCAAACGATGGGAATCCAGCATCCCGCACTGAAACAACCAGCACGCCGAGCCTCAGATACATCCTTTTATTTCCATCTGTTCTCTGTCCACACGACTCAAAAGGTCTGTGAGCCCAACAGCGTCGAGAATTCTGGTTGATTGAGACCAAACCCTTTTGTGGAAGCTGGAAATGAAGGACACGCTGGTCACACCTTGGGACTGAGATGGAAGGAGAATGGTAGGGGGGTATTTTTTCTTGGTTAATTGTGGTTTGGGGGGGGGGGTTGCTGACCTTTGTGACTTCAGAATATCGGAGGAATCTTTGCAAAGTAGAAACACCCCAAACTTTCTCAAACATCCAAATGAGAGCCTGTTAGCAACAGCCGACCACGTTTGTGCCGTGGTGTTGGGACTCTCTCCTCTGACCGGTCTGCAGTGCTGCAGGTGGATTTTAACTTAAAGGTCATTTTGGAATGAGCTTCTAGGAGGTTGCTTGTGATGTTTGTTTTTATTTTTTCCTTAAGGAGGATAAATTACCAACAAAGTTCTCAGCTACTTTCCCTTGGCTGCCAAAAAGCTCAGCGCAATCCAACAGTTAAAGGAAAAAGCTGTTGGAGAGCGCTTTGGTAATCGTTTTATTCTTAAGCCTTGTCTTTGGGAGGCAAGGGGAAAACTACAAATCAAAAGATCAATGACAGCTCCCTCCTCTTGCTTTTTTGGTCTCCAGTTCCTATTGCATCCCCTCAAAATGCACAGAGATGGGGGTCAGGTTACCATTTCTGTTTTCCAGGTTATTCTGCTGAATTAAGTCATTTTAAAGCTATGAGCAGATGAGCTGAGACAGATCCCCTCCACTCTGGCAAAATGTTTTCACCAGAAGTGTGAGTGGCTTCCTATGAATTGTAAATATAGTCAGATGCCTCTGAGCAGTTTGGTTTAGTTGTGTTCTGTGGGTTTGGTTTGTTTTTTCTCCTTGGGATCAAAGGCAACACGTACCTGCCTTTCTCTTATAACCCGAACTGGCTCTTCCACCTGTGAGACAGGTAAATGTAGAAGTGGTTTTACTGTGACATGCACAGATGGAAGCGGAGGGGACTGATCCCTGCTGAAGAGACCAAGAGACAAGGGACGGGTCTGGTGAACCCTGTGCAGATGCTCTTCAGTCTGAATCCACGTTCCAGCTTGTCTCAGTGGTGGGTACTGCCCTGGTGAGGTAGGATTGCTCTTTTCTCAAATACACAGTCTTGATTACAGAACAGAGACTTAACAAGAGGAAAATTCTCTTGGCATCTCTTTATTGAGGCCTCATCCTGGATGTAGTTGGTGTCCTTCACTAGCAAGACCGCGATCCCATGCGGGTTCAGCAAACCAGCGGCCACGTGTTCCCCCACCCTCCCAAGGGCACGACCGAGCGTAGAACGGGAGATACCTCTGCCTTTTCCATCAGAGCTGGTGCTCAAGGTGTAAAGATCCACTGCATTCAGACCACAGCTCCCCAGCCAAGCGCAGCAGCTTTGCTTGGGCACCCAACACAGAAACCCAGTGCCATTCTTGAAGATCCGCAGAGTTTCCCATCTCAGTCTCTGCAAGCGTTTGTAGGTGGAAACAACGAGCTATTCAAACCTGCCGCTTGCCTTGCAGGGGTTTTCCCTACCCCTGAGCAGGAGCCAAGGGCTGTTTAGGTGGTCGGCTTCGCTCTGTCGGACGCGGGAGGCTCGGGCTGCGCGGTGTCGTTGGCCACCACCTTGGCTTCTCCATACGTGTCTATGCATTTCCCGACGGCTGCCAGGATGAGCTGTAACCGTCGGTCCAGCGCCAGGAGATGGGGTTCGGTGAGGACGGGGGCCAGGCGGTCCTGGAGGAGCGATTCCCTCATCACGTCGCTGAGCCGATATTCGGCCTCAGCCAAGAGCTGGAGTCGTAGTAATGTTGTCCTTTTTATTCTGGGAAAACCAAAAGAAAACATTAGACATCTCAATGCAAAACTTCTGTGGCATCTGAGCAAGACCCAGCTGCCTGAGCCCCTTGGCAGCAGCGAAGGAGGGAGGGCGGAGATGGGTAAAGATACTGGACAAAGAATGTTGGAACAAAAGCTTTTCCTTTCTGAAGGAAATGAACATTTTTGCAGAAAGCTCTGCTTCTTCCTTTGTTTTTCCAGGCTGCAGAGTATTTGTACTGTAGATTTCTGTCATCAGAGGGGAAAACATGACAGAAGTTCTCAGTAATGGGTGTTTTTCCTCTGAGTCAGCAGTGACCTGGTTCCCCAGATTACTGCAGGGTGGTCCCGTGTTCCCAAAGATGACATTTATGGCCTGGGGGCAGAAGGGGAGGGATGATGGAAAGGCATGAATGAGAAAAAACATCTTCCATCAAAACTCTGAGCAAAAAGAATAACTGTGACTTTTCATCTTAAGAGTTACTGAGATTTAAATATCATTTCCCTTTGACAGAAAGTGGGATGAAAAGCTGTAATCTTGGAACACTTCTGGGAATGAACCTCAGTATTCTGAAATCATTTGTTTAATCCTCAGTGAAAGTGTTTTGGCTTCAGCATCTCTAATACTGAAATCAATCAATGGTTTTAATTATCACCCTTTAAATTTTGGAAGTGAAGTAGTTTGCGTTCATGGAGCCATTCCTATTTAGCTTGAGCCAGGATTTTCAGATGGAAAAAGGTGCGGGCAGAAACATTTTAACCAGCTCCCGAATTTGCCTTTGTGTGCCTGTTGTTTACCCAGGGCACCGACTGGGAGCAGTGACCTGGCTCTGCAGCTCCGAGGGGACACGTGTGCTGTTCGGATGCCAGGAGAAGCGCTTGTTGCTGCTGCCTGGACTGGCTGAGCAGTTGCTGAATTGCTCTGGGTGCTGGAGCCACTCTGGAGCATCCTGGTGAGACGTCGTCTCTGCTCAGGGATGTCCTGTTGTGCTGCACAAGGGATGGGGAAAGATGCTGTGACTGGCTGCCCCCTGCACTGTGCTGTCATGGGGACAGTGGACTGAAACAGTGGCTGTCCTGCCGGAGAATCAGAGAATGGTTTGGGTTGGAAGGGATGTTCAAAGCCCATCCAGTGCCACCCCTGCCATGAGCAGGGACATCTTCACCAGCTCAGGTTGCTCAGAGCCCCGTCCAGCCTGGCCTGGGATGTCTCCAGGGATGGTTCAGCCACCACCTCTCTGGGCAACCTGGGCCAGGCTCTCACCACCCTCAATGTAAAAAATCTCTTCCTCATGTCTGGCCTGAATCTCCCCTCCTTTAGTTTAAAACCATCACTCATCCTATCACACCAGGCCCTGCTAAGAAGTCTGTCCCCATCTTTCTTTTGCATTAATATTCCTGTAAATTTAAAAAAATTAATAAAATTAAAAATTGGCCAAGTGCTAAGCCTGGCAGTGAGGCTTCAAACGGCTGCAGGAGCAGGGCTGAGGTGTTGCTGCTGCCGGGGAACCCTCGTACGGTGCAGACGAACAGTGAACACCCAGCACACGTGTGCTCTGCTTCCCAGGAGCTGCTGCGGGTAAACACCAGCTGTGTTTGCTCTGGGCTCGAGGTGGAGAGCAGGATGGTCTGACCCCGTGGGGATCGGCCCAGCGGCTGCTCTGGGGCTGTCGCAGCTGCACGAGAACCGGGCAGAACACAAGTGTGTGCGGAGAGAACGCGGTGACTCCCCAGGCTGAGATGGGGCAGGTACAGGGAGGAAACAGGTTGGACATATCCCAAAGAGAAACCCCAGGCAAGAGCTGCCTTCTCTGTCTCTTAAATTTAACTTTCAGCTGGTGATTTATGTGCCTTAATGCAGGGGGAATAAAGGATTCAAATAGCAAAATTTATGAGCTGCTCCTTAATGCCATGGGAAGAAGAAACCTGATCAACTGTATCGAAGTTCTACCAGGTTTTTGGATGGAGATTTCTGAGCTTTGTGTCAGACCAATAGGACTGATGGCACCTTATGTTGATGGGCTAAGAAGGAGACACCTCTGGCAGGGCTCGATCCACAGACACTGTCTCCTGGTCTATCAGTGGAAGCTTTTACCCTTGTAAGGCCTTTTAGCTTCAACAGGAGAGCGTCCAGGAGGGGCAGCTGTATGACGCTGTTATGGGCTGCAGCACTGTGGAGCTTCATGTTCTGACAGAGAAGCTTATGCCCTGAAAAGGGGATATTTCAGGGACAAGTTGTGAGTCCCAAAGTGATGGAGCCAGGTGCGGGTGACACCTAGAACCAGCGTGTCTGGGCAGGAAGATGGGGCTGGTACTCACATGCAGCACTGCGACAGCGGGGCCAGGATGGAGGGTTCGTCGTGGGAATGGCGCCCGAACCTGGGGGTGAGCAGAGAGCGCAGAGTTTTGGTGCTGCCCACCTCCTTCCCCACCTCCTTCCCCACCGCCCCGCATCTTCCCCCCGCCTCACCCTCGGGCGTTGTCCAAATGTAAGAGGAACCCATCGTCCCCAAACTTGGTGAACATCTCATAGTGGTGACGGTCCATGTTCCCTGGTGCAGGACAGACATAGAAACAGTTTCTCATGACCGAGTCATTTTCTAAATGATCCTGCATTTTCTTTCAGATCTGCACAAAATCCTTGTTGCTTTGGGTCTAAGATGCTCAGAGCTGCTGCCTTCATCCCATGGCCCCGCTGGGGAGTGGGAAGGGTGGACCTGGGGGTTCCCCCTTGCCTGCACATCAGGAGGGGGTGCACTGGCTGTAGGAGGACAGCAGCCCCCCACAGAAACTGCCTCTGGAGCAGAAGGGATGGCTTTGGGAAGCACTGTGCTGTGCGAGGACAGACAGACCGATGCTGAAGACACACATGGAAGGAAAGTTATTTCCCCCTTGATTGTACCTATTAAGAAGTCAAATATGGCCATGTCAACGATGTTCAGCAGCCGGTTGCCGCTGCTGTAGGGGTAGATCTCCCTCACCGTGTCGCAGTAGAGCGGATTCACCTCCCACCTGCAGGAGATGGAGGAGAAGGGGCAGATGCAATTGGGGGTCACTGCTGCCATATCCCACCTGCACCCCACAGCTGCTCTCCCATGCAGAGATGGAGAGAAGGAGGATTTACATCTCCTTCCTTGTGCATGCAGGAGACTGGAAGTCAACCCCAGCTGATGCCCAGGCGTTGAGAGCTATTAGACTAACTATTGGCAGTCTCTGAACCTTGGCCTTCCCCTGCCTGGATGTACAATTTC
The DNA here is from genome assembly GCF_037038585.1 of Patagioenas fasciata. Taxonomy (NCBI): domain Eukaryota; kingdom Metazoa; phylum Chordata; class Aves; order Columbiformes; family Columbidae; genus Patagioenas; species Patagioenas fasciata. Next base: position 2,437,021 of record NC_092537.1, on the reverse strand, counting down.
CGTACGTTTGTCCGCACGTCCATCCCCTGCTCCTTCTCCCTGCGATGCAGATGTGGGAAGCAGCATCATTTACCCACTTACTCCTCTTTTCCGTCAAATGAGTAGGAGCGGATCCACGGGTTTGGGATGGAGAGTCGTGGCGCCAGGTTGAGGGACGGCAGGAAGGCGGAGAGGGACCCTTCCAGGAGGTGAGGGTTCCCACACACCGCGTACTCCGTCTTACACATGTACGGGCACTTGGCGAAGAAGCAGACGTTGCTGGCTGGGAGAAGAAGAGAGGGGAGAACGGGGAAAGGAGTTACGATCTGCAGGAGGCTGGAAGGTGCCCTGGACTGAGCTCTTCCCCATTGTGTGATGGTAACCACATCATAGACGTGAAACTGCCAAATCATGGACAACACCTGGATTTTGATCAACGAACAGACCTGGTGCCATGGTAGGGGAAAAGTTGGGCAGGTGAGTAGATCTGGCAGATGATTCCAGCTGGAGGCTGAGGGTCACCTCTGCTGTCACCATGGCTTTGTGCACGTTTCACCCAAGGGTTTAATTTCTGCTCGACAGCACAAGTCCCAGCAGCCCTGGTTGCTGGTAGACCTTGCCCTTCCCACCACGGACCAACACATCTCCCAGCCCACGGCAGCCAAGCGCTCGCCTACCTGGTGAGACGAAGAACACGCTCTGCAGGATCTCGTTCTTGGTGACCTCCAGGATCTCCTTGGTGACGTTGATTAACCTCCCAACTGTGGGGGGGACCCTCCGGAAATCCAGGATCCTGCACAAAAAGGACAGAGGCTCAGAGCCTGTGGTGCAAAGGGACGTCACTGCACAGGAGTGGGACGTGGGACAGCAGATGCTGCCCTCGTCCCTTCCACTGGTGAACCAGCGGCCTTTTGATGATTGCACCCACAGGGAGTTGTTTTTTTTCTCCCAGCTTCTTTCTAGCCAGAAATAGCCAGGATCATTTTACCTTTTGGACCAAAACGTGGCTGAGTTCGTATTTTGGTATTTTAATAGCTGCCGCCTGGAACAATCTGGATGTTCTCCAGGATTCATGTATTTTTCATAACCAGTCTCTCCCATCCCCTCAGACACAAGTGGGTCCTTCAGGAGCCAGAACAGCCCCTCAGGCCCTTCTAGGATGTTGGTTTTGACACAGCACAGGATGAGCTGAGCCAGGCACAATGTGGCTGAGACAGCGGAAGGCGAGGAGGCATCACCCCACTGCGAGGCACCCACGGCCAGCTGATCCATCTCAAATATTCCTAAAAGAATCAGGGCCTGGGGCAGGAAGGCATTCATGTCAGTGAGCGCAAAGCTGCTGCTGATGGCTGAGTCAGCAGCACGGGGTGAACAGGCTCACGTCGGGCTTTGCTCCCTGGGTAATGCCCTCTGCTCCCGAGAACCCAGCACAAAACAGGATTTAGCCTGTCACTTATTGAGCAATGTTTAGAGAGAAAAAAAATATCACTTGCTTTCATCTAGCATCTTTCAGCTCTAAAAACCACAAAGCATTTCAGCAAAGCAGTCCAGCCTCATTTTCCTGGCCGTGGAGCAAGCTGATGGGAGGTGAGTCAAGCAGGGTGGCTGTGGGGATGTAGGGGCAGAGCTGGGAATTCAGCTCTTTGCTCCCTTGCTCAGAGTTTGAGCTGCAGGACTCACAGCCCAGTCCTGATTCTCACCTAAGCTGGGCTCAGGAACCCCTCACCCACCATCCTCAGCAGGGATCGCTTTCCATGTTCATTGAGGGGAAGGTGGCTGCTGCCCTCCTCATCTAATAAGGCTATTAATATTTTGGATTTTATTAAATGCAAAGCCTGCTGGGAAGAGGTGCCATGTTAATTGCTCACTAGCTGAAGGATTGAAACTGCATCGCCGCAGTTTATCTCAACCCAAAACACGCCTTAATTGCAGAAGGACCATGGCACTCCCTCAGCGGGAGGGGATCCAGCTCATCTTTGCGCTTGGATGCACAGGAAGGACCACATGTGACAAACGCCTGAGCCGTTCCCAACCTGGGTTTCGTCTGCCCGCCTGTTCCTGGGCTTCAGATGAGAGCCAGAGCTGCTCCGTCCCCAGGTGTAATAATGCAGCAGCTTCCAAAAGGGGCTGCGAAGTGATCGCTTATGGAAGGCCAAGCAGCTCTGCAAGGCTCAGCACAATGTTCCTCATATCCTGAGGTTCCCCCGCCCAGGCTGTCCATGGGCAGAGGACCAGGCACCCAGGCAGGTCCCTACCTGTCCAGGTGGAAGGCGGCGATCTCAGCGTTGTGCCGCTGGAAGTCGACAAAGTAGAAAAAGTCCTCGGGTGTCTCTTCCTCTCGTTTCTGCCTGGGAGGGACCAAGGGGGTTAATGGAACCGGGCACAGCTGCCAGGCAGCCTGGGCACAAAGTGGTGGCACAAGGACAGCACACCGGGGACCGGCCGTCATGTGCTGTCACCTGCTGTGCCAGGAGCAGCACGTGTGCCCCATCTTGGTGCTCAATGGGTGAGGGGGACGGAAAGGCTGACCCTGGGCTTTAAAACCTTTTGTGCCAGAGTTCAGACCCACTTAGGACAGCGTTCTGAATGGGTCTAACACCGGGGGATGCTATAGGTTGTGCTGCACTCCTTGTGATGCCCTCATATCCCTGAGATGGGAACGCTAGCTCATTTAATATCATTTTCTGTCCGTCACCCAGTGCCCCAGTATGTGCAGCCTGTGAATTTGCAAGTTCGGCCTCCCGAGCAGCCGTGTATTGCAGGAAAGCCCAGAGGTGTCGCTGAGCCCTCCTGGCTCGGCTGCCTGCACAGACACTTCCCTTCCCCTCCCAGACCTGCGGGACGCCAGGCAGAGCGGATGGAGCCCCAGGGGAGAGGAGCCGGCTGCTTCCTGGAGAACAAGCCATCCCGCCCTGTGCTGTCACTGAGGGCTCCCAAGGGGCTACAAATAACCGCAGAAGCAATTTAAAACTCCTGCTTGAGGTGACCAGGACTGATGGCTTATTTCTGGGAAATCCTCTGGGGAATCCGAGGAGAAGCAAGGTAAAAACACAAAATCAGCTGGGGGAGAGGAAGAAATGGGCAATCCCTAATGGCAAAGTGTCCCAAGGTCCTTTGCCATCTTGCATCTCTGAACTGAGACATTACCAGCATCACTAAGCAGGGTGGGAACACCAGGGTTTACCCACGTTTGGCTCTGGGATGGCACAAACAGCCAATAATAATTAAAGCTTTTCAGCTGTCAGGGTAGCTGAGCGCAGGAGAGGAAAGACGCGGCTGTCCCTGCCGAGGATGCTCGCACCCCGCACTGCGGGGCTCCTTGGTCCTTTGGGGGGCTCGGGGGGCCCTGCCGGTGTGCCTTACCTCATGGGCTTGAACATGGCTTTCCCAAAATCCTGGAACCTGAGGACCAGCTTCAGGTGCACGCCACTGGGCTTCACCACTTGAGGAGGAAAGGGGACATGGGGAGGCAACGGTTACGCACTCGGGCACAATTTGGTGTGTTCCCCCCGCCCAGTAAGTGCACCCTCCAGCTCCTTCCAGCTTTAATTGGAAGGAAAAGGGCCCGGCATTGCCTGGCTTTGCATTTCCCTTGATGAGGTTGGGATGGGGGGGCTGGGGGCTGGGGTCAGCAGAAGTGATGGTGGGGTGGGACAGCAGGGACCCGCAGGGACCCGCGGCGTCGCACTCACCCTGGCTGCAGTCACAGGCCCCCAGCAGTGCCTTCTCGTCCTGGCTGTAGTCTGCAAGGGCAGGAGGAGCCGTGAGACCCCTTTTTGGTCCTGACCCCCCTGTCCCTGCCCGTCCCTGCCTGCCCCCCAACCCAGCCCGGCAGCCCCAGTGCCATTGGTGCACAAGGAGGGGTACAGTCCCCTGGTGGGGGGGCTGAGCAGCCGGTTGGGATTAAAGTGCCATGAAACGGGTCCCCAGCATGGCTGGCACCAAAAAATGCTGCATGAAGGGCCACAGCCCGGTCCTCCCCACACCTCAAGGTAAGGACACAGCGACCGCCCAGCACAAAACTTGTCAGGATGCCAGCACAGGGCTCAGGGTGCCCTCCGGTGACACACCCAACCTTGTGCCCAAAAGTGTCCTGTGGGGTCGGAGCTCCCCGCCCTGTGCAACTCCCCATATCCCCGTTTACCAGCGCTGATGATGGTGAGGTCCTGCATGTCCCGGAGGAGCTGGTTGATGATGGGGCTGGCACGGGGGTAGAGCCCATCCCGGGTGATGCCCAAGTGGAACTGGAGCCAATTGGCCTCTGGCCGCAGGGGCAGCGGTGCCGCCGGTGACGTGAGGTTCAGCTCCTCCCGGTACAGCTTGTGTCGCCTGGAAGAGAGTGGTGACGGTGATGAGGATGAGCCGCGGGATGGAAACCCTGGCTGTGTCCAGCCCAGAGGGTGCAGGGGAGTGGAGCTGGGGGTCTCAGGGTGGGTAAGGACTCTGGGTGCTACCCCAAGGGAAACTGAGGCAGGAAGCAATGACTGAGATGGTCAAAGGTCTCACAAATTGTGACTTCTGCCCTTTGGAAAGCAGCCTCAAGCAGGAACACAAGGGACTCTGTTGTCTTCTCCTCGCCGCATCAGGACCAGCAGAGATGTAAGGGCACGACTGGAGTTAAACCGCACATCCAGCACCACAAGAGCCGCCCGTGGGATGGATGAAGAGCTTCCTGGGGGACTGCAGGCTCCAGGCTGGACTTGGGGAGGGGACACGATGTGACAGCAGGTAACCTGGGTCTTGACTGCGCAGGGAGGTATCCAGAGAGCCAGGAGAACAACAGGGTCTCGTCTGTGTGAGTCTCCACAGAGCACTGTCTTTACAGTTGTTACTTCTCCACCAGAGATTTTCCCTGGAGCTAGAGGTCCCAGGCATGAAAAAAATCACTAAGAGCTACAATTTCTGTGATCAGATTCATAGCCCTCGGTTCAGCGAGCAAGGATGCTCAATGCTGTCCAGCAGCGCTCTGCCCATCTCCTCTTTAAATCAAGGCTGACCCAGCCCTTCCTTGGCAGGTGGAGCCAAAGGGGCCTCCCAGGTTCAATGATAAACCCCAAATGTCTCCCCAGTTCATCAGTATTTTCCTTGACCCTGAGACCTCCACAGCCAGGCCCCACGCTTTGCTAAACTGCAACTGAAAGGTCACTTATTCCACCCGGTGGAGGACAGAGCAATAGTTTCTGATTAACGCCGGCCGAGCTGTGTATGGAGTAGCTGGTCCTGATAAAGGGAAAACGAAGTTCAGTTTGCACTAAAAGTGCCAAGATCCATCTGTGAAAGAAACTGGGAGCTGGGGGTTGATAATGAGCCGGCCATGAACCAGGGCTGGGTTGGAGCGGCTGGAGAGAGGGAGATGCCACACAACTCACTATAGACCCAGTGCAGACCCCCAGCAAAACACGCTCAGGGGAATACAAAAGATGAAAAGCGACTTTTCCCTGCTCTCCTTTAGTTTTTCTGCAGTTTTTATCCACCAAGGAGCCTGTGCTGGTGGCTGGGAAGTGCTCTGCCTCTTGAGTGTTACTGGGTTTTTTTTTGCTTTGAACCAGCAGGAAAGCATTGGTTGTGTTTATTTTTTGATTTTTTCCATGATCCTTCTCCATCCCAGCAGGTTAAACAGTGTGGTTTGTCCGTTCTAACCATGAGCAAGAGATGAACCTCCTGGCAGTAACGTCCTGGGAGAAATCTAGGAAAAGGAGTCGGGGCACATCTGCAGGACGGAGCCGCCCGGTCCCTCTCCCCGTGTATTTGCCTTTCAGGCGGATCAGCTCAGGCACAGCGTGAAGTCCACCTGCCCGTGGTCAGGAACGAGGGTGTCGGAGCATTTCTCCATCGAGCTGGTTTAATGTGGACGAGTTTTTGAGGCACAACCTTAACTCCCCCTCATCACTGCCAGGGGCAATAAAGTCCCCTGTGCAATTCAGAACAACAACTCAGGATTTTTCCCTAGGGAAGCTGCCTGAATATTTTACCATATTTGCTGTCCTGCCTCCCATAAACACGGGCTGTTCCCCCCCCGGGGTGGCAGTGAGCAACAGATTACTGATGGGGAAAAAAATGCAGTGGTTTTGCAAGGGGGGGCAGTTCCCAAAAGGCGGCTTCTTCCCAGCCTGGCGCCCGCTGGGTCCCTGACCCGGGCGAGCTGCTGCGGGGCCAGCGAGCCCCTTTTCCAGCCTTTAGACCCAAAATACAGCTGCCTCTGCTTCCCCCTTTCCTTCAGGATTCCTGAAATATTTCCCTGTGAAAGCAAAGCTCTGCAAAAGACATAATGATATAAAAGCCAGGGTCATTTCTAACTCACTATAAATAGCCCTAGGGTTGCCCCAGCTCGCTGGCTGCGAGGGGCTTGGTGTGGGGTGACACTGGGGACAGGCCACCGGTGGCCACTCACCACGTGCCTCCCCTGGCACCGAACCAGTTAGAGTTTGGGGTTTTGAAACTGTTCCTTCAAGGATAAAAATAAGCTCTGGAGTTTTTAAGGGTTTTTTTTGGGGATTTGAAGAGGTGTGGATGGTTTTTTTTTGCTGTTTCCTTCCTGCATCCCCATCATTGTCTCCAGCTGGTTCTGCATCCTGCAATCAAACTCTCGGTCCTAATTGAAGCGCTGGGAAAAGCGCGGTGGCGGGCAGTAGCCGCCGTGGAGGTGGGACACGTGGTACCCGAAACGGGCTGCGTCCTGGGATCAATCTGTGAGCTGGCAGAGAGAAAACCACACGTTCCTGGGTGCTCTTCCCTCTTGGTAAACAGGGACAGCTCTTCCACCACCTGTGTCGAAGACAGAGGCTCTGCGATGCTTCTGGTGAGGCAGAAATCCTTCCGTGCCTACAGCAAACAAACCATCTCACAAAACACATCAGCCCTGGCAGGTGCCGTCTTATTACATATTTGATTTGCGGTGCCAATGGAAGGAGTGGTTCTGTGTCCCCTCGGCCTGTGCACGCTCTCTGAAGGCTTTACCAGCCTCTGAGCACCATATATTTCATTTCAAAGTGACTGAGGAATGATCAATACTCTTCTTCCCTTCTCCTTCCCAGAGGTGCAAAGTGAAGTCAATCAAGGGCAAACGGCATCGCAGCTTTCCTCCCGGCCACGTCGTAACCAAACCTCAGAACAGAAGGCAACGTGCAGCCACAGCTTTGTTGCAAATAATGGCACATTTCAACAAAGCAGGAAATAAAGCCATGAAATGCTGACTTGTTACCAAACAGCCAGGGCTGTCCCGTCAGTGAGGATGGTGTGGGTGTGATGCCAGCGCTGCTGCCAGAGTGTGGCACTGGGTGCTCAGGGCTTCTGGCGGTGCTCGAGAAGCCATCAAGTACATGCCATGAGCTGCTTCAGTTTAAATCCCTCATCCTCACCGGGCTTTTGCTTGGGAAACATCGGTCTTGCTGCCAAAATCCTCGTGTCTTCAGGAGGCCAAGAAGATGCACTTGAGAGGGGTCAGCGGCACTTTGGTCATGGTGCGTGTCCTCAGGGATATCCAAACCCGCTGCCCATGGACTTCAAGTGATGGGAAGAAGGATTCGACCTGCTCCAGACTGACTTGGGCAAGGGATGAGCCTCGCAGGGTGACCCCACTCAAGAACGTGGGGTGGCTCCAGGCCCTGAGTGCTGCTCTGCCCACGGAGGTCGTTCTTTGGTTCCTTCCATTATCACTTCCCATCATCTCCTCCCCCAAATCATGCCTGAAACTGGAGCTGGGTGAGTCCCACAGGAATAAGAGGAACATGCATCGAAGTGGAGAAAGTGGGAGCTTGGAAATCCTGCCCGCGCAGCTCAGCAAGGAGCACACAGATGGCAGGAGGAGCAGGGACCAATTCTGACACTGGGAACCAAAAACATGGGCAGAGGGGAAGTGCTGGGACAGGGACCTCTGCAATGGTCCCCAGGAGATGCTGCTGTCCCTTGCAGGTGAGTCTAATGGTGGGTGGATGCAGGGAACCAGCTTTGGGGTTCAGTGCCTGGGGGCTGACTTCCCTTCTGCCTCGAGCCGAAAGGGTGGCACAGAGCAAAGGAGACACTTGTCCCTGGGAGGACCTGGCTCACAGGGTCTCACCCTCTGCCCCCGCAGCCACCTTTCCCCTCCCATGGGGACCTTACAGCGAAGTGGGAGCACCTCAGGAAGCCCCCTCCACACAGCCCCCCCTTTGCTCAGCCCTGCCTGCCCGTGGGGTGCTGGTTGTGGGGAGGGGGGTGATGGGGAGGGTGATGGGGCAGAGAGCCAGGAAACGGAACACAAGCTGGGCTGGGGACGCCAGGGGGCACCCAGGTGGGTGTGCCCAGGCAGGGGGAGCTTGAGGAGGGATGCCCGGGAGAGCTGCCCAGAGAGGGGTGATGGTGGGGTACCTGTGCAGGGGGAAGGTGGTAGGGGTGCCCAGGGAGAGGTGGCTCATGCAGGGAGTGCCCGGGGAGGGGGTGCCCAGGAGATTCCCGTGCAGGGGGTACCTGTGCGGGAGGTGCTTGGCAAGGGGGTGCCTGGGGGGTATCTGCGCTTGGGATGCTCATGCAGGGTGTGCCGGGGGGTGCCCATGCAGGGGGTGCCCACGGGATGCCCGGAGAGGGGGCGCCCGGGGAAGGGGTTCCCGAGGAGGGGGTGCCGTGTCGGCGGGACGCACCTGTTCCAACGAGCTGCCTTCCGCCGGTAGTAGCGCAGGGCTTCGCGGGGGCCCAGCAGCGGCTCGGCGGGGCCCGGCGGGGCGGCGGCGCGGTACAGCGGGTGGGCGAAGAGGCGCCGCAGCGCGGAGGCTGCGCGGGCGCGGGGCGGGGGGGCGGCGGGCGCGGGGCGGCGGCGGCGACAGGGACAGCCCGGGACTTCCCCCGCCAGCTCCCGCCGCGCCCGCGGCCAGAGGTGGAAGTAGAGATCGGCCGCCAGCAGCGCTCCGAGCAGCAGCAGCACAACCGGGCGGTCCCGGCGCGGCCCCGGCATGGCCGGTGCGGGGAACCGGCAGCCGCGGGCACAGGGACAGCTCCGGGTGCGGGGAGCAGCCGGCGCCGCCGCCGCCTCCCCGGGGCAGAGCGCACGGGGGAGCTCGAGTGGCGGAGCCGAGGGGTTGCGGGCACCTCGGGGCGGAGACCGGGCAGGGCGGGCGATGGGGAGCGGACGGGGCGGGGGGATCGGGGATGGGGGACGGGGTGAAGGGAGCGCGGGGGCCCCGGGCAGGGCTCGGGGTGCGGACACGGGCTGTCCCCGAGACCCAGCCGAGCGGCCCTGGGCTCTGCCGCCCGTCCCTTCGCAGCGGCCCGAGCGGCTCCCCCCGGCTGCCCGCACCCCCCGGATCCCCCAGCGGGGCTTTGCCCCCGCTCCTCAAAGCGGAGAGTCCACCCGGCCAAAACCTGTGGCAGGAGCTGGGAGCTGGCGAGTGTCGCTGCCGCAGGTGACTCGGGGCGGTGTTTGATTCGGGGTGTGGGGACGAGGGGCTCAAACAGCGGGTGGACCCCAGCCCCGGAGCTGGGATTGCAGCCCTTCTGCGACGCTGTTCAGCACATGCCTCAAACGCTGCTTTTATTTTCTTATTTACTGAAAAAAAATATAGCGAAGGAAACTCCTCCCTGCAGTTGCTGGGGGAGGTTTGGCGGTGGGGATGTGCTTGGGCTGGGACCCGGGAGAGCCCAGCGAGGAACAGGTTGAGGAGCACCAGGCCAAGGGAGGGAAACGGAGGAGAAACTGGCTGTAAACAAAGGGAACGTGACTAGACTAGCCAGGCTCCAGCACTCTGCTCCGGAGAGAACAGAAAATAAACTGCAGAAAGAGGGAAAAGTCAATTGTGTTTTCAGCTGGCTGGAGCAGAGTTCAGTTTTCATGCAGAACCCCAAAGGGAGGCTCCGGGAATTGTGCTGGGATGGGGGTTTTGGGGCCGTGCAAACAGGCAGCAGTGGAGCTTGTTGGCCAAGCATCTGTCCCACCAGCTTTAGCACTGATCCTCCTGATACCAAAGGAGAGAAGATGCTTTCAGGACATAAAATGGGGTGTAAAGAGAGGAAAAATAATCAGCTCTCTGGCCACGTTGCTTAGGAGAGAGCAGAGGGGTGTTGGGCTGCAGGAATGCGCTCTGCGCGGGGACACCCAGGTCCTCAGCTCTTCCATGGGCCGGGCAGCTTGGCAGCTTCCCCAGGCCAGCGTCATCCTAAGCCCGGTAATAAGCAGTGGCCTGGGACTGACAATAGGATTCTTCTTCTTCTTTTTTTTTTTTTTTTTTATTTTAAAAAAGATGAGATTAACTAACTGAAGTTAACAAACTCTGGATTTCAACAAACTCGAATGAATCACCAGGAACAAACCCTGCTCTGTGGCTGTCAGCCCTCTGAAGAGCACTCGTTGGCTCACTTCAAACTTAAAGAGCAACTTTTGACAAACACTCCATCAAAAAACTGGCTAATACTTGCTTCTCTCTTAATCCTCCTTGAGCTGTTTCCCCGTTGCTAATCTCTCCCAGAAACCATTATTAAATCTTTCCTGGTTTGCAACGCTAATTCTGAGCAAATGCACTGGGAACAAAACATCAGCTGGGCCTGTGTCTTTGTGTCATTTGCATGCTCCACAGGAAGATCGGTTTGCTTCTAATGAGACTAATTAAAAAGAAACAAAAACCAATAAATCAATCCCATTAATCTGTAATAAATTGAAGCACTGTGGTCCTTCCCAAAGCGTTAGTGACTGCCAGCTCCTAACATGCTGGTTGCAAAATTGCTCCTACTGTAAAATCATGGGATCATAGAACAGTTTGGGTTGAATGGACCTTCAAAGCTCATTGAATCCACCACCCGGCCATGAGCAGGGACATCTTCACCAGCTCAGGTTGCTCAGAGCCCCGTCCAGCCTGGCCTGGCCTGGGATGTCTCCAGGGATGGTTCATCCACCACCTCTCCTTGTAAAAAATTTCTTCCTCATGTCTAGGTTGAATCTCCCCTCCTTTAGCTTAAAGCCTTCGCTCCTTGTCCTACTGCAGCAGGTCCTGCTAAAAAGTCTGTCCCCATCTTTTTTGTATTCCCCTTTTAAGCACAGAAAGGCCTCAATAAGGTCATCCCAGAGCTTTCTCTTCTCCAGGCTGAACACCCCAACCCTCTCAGCCTGTCCCCATAGGAAACATCCCTCAGCATCCCCCCATGTTCTGGTTTCTGGGTCTGTTCTCTCTGTTCTGGGCTGTGCCGGGGGTCGAGCAGCCCCCATGGTCCAGGGCTGGGAGGTAAATCCCGCATCGCAGCCCCAGGCTCCGCAGGGCTCATCCCAGCAGACTGTGACGGGTGGACATGTTCCTAAAATTAACCTGTAAAAAGTGCTTTGATAGGATGCTGACAGCTAAAGCGGAATCAAATTATCGTTTGGAATTGCCATGAGATAATTGGCCTCATTTACTATTTTAAGATTAAAAAAAAAAAGGCTCACTCTTCTCCCTCTTCCAGACAACTGCAATGGAGAAATATTCAGGCGTAGATGATGTCCCCAAACATATCATTAAAACTTTAAATAAATGTATGATGACATCTCACGCTAAGAAAGACTTCCTTTGTGTTTCAGATAGGAACCAGCCAGGTCATTTTCAATGTCATTTTTTAATAAACAAAAGAGATTCCTCTTGTTTTTCCAGGCACACAACTTAAAATATTTGGAGATGTAAGTATGTAATTTGAATTCTTTCACACATTATTGATTTTAAAATAATTGTCCTTAGAGATGCCTCTTACTTGCCAAAAGGTAAATGCTTCTGTCTGCTGTGTTTTGTCTGTTTTACTCTGCTTGAACAGCTACAGAGCTGACCCAGTCCCACCCTGCAGATTATCATGTGTGTAAAGGGAGAAAGAGATGGGAACTATCCCTTTCTCGCTCTCTCATTAATTACAAGGATTAAACGCCAAGGCAGCTACACGGTATTACAAAGGAAATAAAAATATGAATTGGAGGAGCCAAGTTCTGCATTTGCTGCTCCACTGTCCCGATGTATCCGAGCCCATCGCACCCGCTCCCAGACCCAAACCCCTCACATGGCAGCAGAACCATCACCCACAGGGCAAAACAACCTGTTCTCGTGATAAACCTGAGTTGTATTTAGGGTAAATACTACACTCATCTACTGAAGGCACTGCATGTGTTTTTGAGAAACGGAAACTGAGTAAATTATCCTGACCCCATTCATTTTCTGGTTCATTTCAAAGTCGCTCTCCTATTTGAAAAAATCTGCACCTAAAGTTGAATAGGAAGACTCTTGCTTTTCTCACTGTTCTGTGGGCTCATTATGTCTTCATCTCACCACTGTAACACCAAAAGCGTGAAATTAATTTTCTCTTTCTCAATAAGTCGCTGTTTGTCTAGTGCAAGCAATATTATGTCTGTGCTGATATGTCAGACATTAAAAATACCATGAGACCGCTTGATGAGCAGTGAGGCTTTTGTAAAATTATAGATCTTGAAGGGACTTTATTTTGCCATCTGGATTTCACAGCTCTTCAGATCCCCCTTTGCTGCTGCAAAGCACCCGCAGTGCAGGTAGGGGGAGGAGCCACAGCCAGGGGGAGGAGCCACAGCTAGGGGGAGGAGCCATAAATGGGCCATCCCATCCAGTGGGCGTGGTCAGGAAGGGCCAATCAGGGAGCGGTGCTGCCTATAAAAGCTCTGCCTGTGAGCACCTGGGGAGACCAGGCTGTGGTGGATGTCATTGGTTCTGGTTCCCCAAAACTCATCTCCCAGCCTGGCCCTCTATTAAAAGGAAGTGTTTAGAAATGTGCAAAGTGGGAATGAGGTCTGGAGCCTCCTTTACTGCAGGACAGGTGAGAGACACCCCAGGTGTGACACCCCCTAATGCTTCCCCCATCCAAGGTGGCAGCGGCTCCCATCAGCTCATGGGTTTGTTCTCCTCCTCCCCTCTTCTGGCTGCTCCTCAAGACTTGTCCCTTTGGCCTGGGAAAGCTCTGAGCTGCTCTGGGCTCAGGAGGCCTGGAGGTTCGCCCTCTACTTGGCAATTAACTTTTGCACACTAAGCATAAACAAGACAAAACCACCTCCATGGTCCAGGAGAGCAGCTGTTGTGTGCTGGGGCTGTTCCTGGGCTGTGTCCTCCAGCACAGCTTTGCTGTTCCTCTCTCACCTCTCTCCTTCTGAGCATCTCTGAAGCTGGTGTGTGTATTTAGAGCAAAACCTTGGGTGGTTGTGGCAGGTTCGTATGATCGATCCCAACACCAAACCATCCCATCCCAGGAGAGTGAGCAGGTCCTGAAACCTCATGGGGTCTGAGAAGTTTCCAGCTGCTCTCCTCTGATGTCTGTCTGGTGGACACCAACCCTTGGAACCTTAAAAAGGTCTGTACCAAGCAGTGCTTGTGGGGAAGGGTGGTGGTGACCTGCACATGTGCAGGGCTGCCTGTTTTTGTTGCCGCCTCTCTGTCCCCAGCGGTGCGGGTGACACGGGGCTGTTTGTCTTGGAGGTGCTGGGAGGGACTGGAAACCAGCACTGACCTCTGAAGCAACGCTGGGGGTGTTTGGCTGTCCAGCCAGTGGCTTGGCTTGCCGTGAGTTCATGAGATCTGATTTCTGAGATAGTACAAACAAACCGGCCGTCCCCAGCAGCCGGACTCCCTGGCTGGCGTCACCTCTGCCGAGGACGGGAACAGCGTGTCGGTGTCGCTGGAGGTTAAATCACAGCAAATCACATTTCTTGTCCGCAAATGGGCTGCACACGTGCTTTCTTTAATCAGTGTTTAGTTTGTTGAATTGCTTTTATTGGTAGTTAACTGTGTGATGGTCTCAGTGGAACAGCTGGTCCATGATTTGAAAAGAATATTCTTCAGCTCTTGCTGAGTGCAATTATTTTTGGATACAAGTGGAGTCTTCAGAGCCATTAAGAAGATAAAACACAGATTGTTTGCAGAGATTTTATTATTATTATTTAAATGGCTTTCAAAGAGAGGAACTTTTATTATTTTTTCTATTGTTAGCAGACAGTGCAGTGGAACCCGAGCAGAAGGGCTGGGAAGAGACACAGATGTTCCCTTTGCCGCTGGCTGGGCTGGGCACCCAAACCCAGGGCAGAGGGTTTGAACCTCCCTCCAAAGCTGTCTTAACATTGCCCAAATCTTGCAGTAGCTCATCTGCCCACCGGTTTCTTAGCAAAACCACTGAGGGCTGCTGTGGGACTCCCTATATAATGATTTAAAAGCATGTCAGCAGATGGGACAATGGCAAAACAGAGGAAATGAAGGACTTTGTACTTTCTTCCATTGATGGGGAAAAGCACAGACAGATCCCAAACCTCTGACTCCCAGCCCAGCACCAGCTCATCCAGACCACAAAAGAAAATAGGCAATCACCATTTTTAGGGCATGGTGGGCTGTGGTAGCAACTGGGACACCCTTATCCTCAAGAGTAATGTATTCTCTCTCTCTCTCTCAAAAATAAAGGCATTAATTTATCAGTAGATAATAAGTTATCTCATGAGTTAAATGGAGTTTGTACGTTATGCCCCTCCACGAAGGAGGCTGGCTGACTTCTCTTTGTCTGCAAGAACAGTGCTTTAAATTATTTAGAGGAAACTACACAATCTTGGCTGCAGTTTGCTATTATGAGTGCAGAGCTTGTCCCAATGAAAACCACAGGCAGAGAGGCTGTAAAATTATGGCTGTTGCTTTAGTGGGAAGATAAAGTGAAACTGTTAAAGCAGGTAAGGATTGGATGCTTTTAGTTTATCCTGGGGACATGTTGCTGTAGACTGAGTCTCCCAAACTTCAGTCTGAAGTCAACAATGCACTCATTTGGATTGGGGATTAGTAACAAGTTTCAAAAGGAAAGCCTATACCTAATAATAATAATAATAATAATAATAATAAATCAGTGTTTCATTCCAGCACCTCTGTATACCTTGATTTTTCTTTTTTAATGCCCTTGTGTTTCAAAACTGCAAGGGCAAGAAAAGGAAAGGGAATGAACTCAATCACAAACATTATTCAGTATCGTTTGTTATATTGAGGGGAGGAAAGCCCTTACAACTTCAATCCATAATTAAAAATGTCTAATAAAAAGCACTAGTAAATCGGGTGGTCAACAGCAAACGGCAGAGCAGCATCTGTTGCTTCCCGCTAGGTAAGGATGCTGCAGGTGTGTGGATAATGCAGTATCAGCTGCGGGGGAAGATCCTTGTCCCTCGCACCCTTTGTGCTGCCGTGTCCTTGCTCTGCTCTTCCTTTCCCCCCCTTTTTTGGTGACGTTTGTATTTGTTTTCCCATTCCTGACTGTATGAATCTCTGCGGCTCTCTGGGGTCGTTCTAACCTTGCCTCGGCGCTGGCGGCCAGGCAGCTGATGAGAATGGGCTGTTTGGCAATAACTCTTCTCAGGGAGCGCTCTTTGTGGACATAGTATTCAGTAATAAAAGTAATGATTTTTGGAACAGTGCACTTGTGTAGGGAGCTACGCCACAAGAATTTATTAAACGGTTTATTCTGCAATAAATGCAACATAAATTGAAAAAAAGAAATCAGGACAAATGGAGGAGCTGGGAAGGACCTCAAGAGGACAACTGCTCCGTTCCCAACGGTGCCAGAATACGTGTGTTTGCTGGGTCTCGGTAATCAACACCCGGATTGATAGCCTGCGGCTCCTCCAGCATTCTTGCCATCAGAACAGCTTGAATGATTTGGGCCCTAACTGCTCGTCAGCTTTGCTTCCTGTTTTCTCACTTTGTTGGAAGTCAACAGGAATGCTGAGGGGTTTTTTTACTAGTGGGATGTAAAATAAGAAGAATCAGTGAGTTTCTTGCACAAACAGAGAATTAGTGCCCTGCCGAAGAGCTGAGGAGCCTGCGTGTGTTCGCCCAGGAGGATCCTCTATTTGTCTTCAGCGCAGTCGTGTTCAGATCGAATTAAGATGCAATTATGGCACTGGGACTTCACATAGGTTAAAATGGCTTTGTATAGAATGCCTCCAGCATTGCAAACATGGCTTCTTGAGCTAGAATGATGATCTTTGACTTAACCTGCCCTCTAGTCCAGCTTTAGGGGTCAGTTACTGTGGAGGGGTTGGTTCATCCCAAGGCAGATGCAGAAAACTCAGTCTTGTTGCAGAACCAGCAATAAAATATTTTTTTTGAAGCAAGAAAATAATCAGGGTGGTTTTAATGAGGCTCAGAAAGAAGACTCTCTTATCAGCAGAAAATTCAGCTGTTATTCCACTCATTCCTCCTTATTAACCCTTAGTGACCACCAATGGGTGAGCACTCAGTCTTTCCCAACCAAAATGATTCTGTGACTCTGTGGTACAAAGTTTCCTCACTCAGCATCTGGGAGGTGATGGATGAGCCCTGCTGTAAGTGGGGGACAGAGACCCACGGTCAGCACGTAGGACACCCCTGGCTAGGTGCTCATCATGCGTTTCTCCACCAGCATCAGTTCAGCACCGTGTGGGTGGGTATGGATTCTGCCTGGGGGGGCGCTGCCGGAGCGGATTTCTAATTATAGCTAATTGCAGGGTTGATACTCTCTGGATTTGGTCTGATACGAGTCAAACGATTTCCTGTTGTTCAGCACTTTGCAGACGCGTACCCAGAGGCACCGAGAGGGACGTGTTTTCTGAGAGCATCCAGCTGGGCAAACACACACTCTTCCTTTTCCTTCCTGTGCAGGGACCTTGCTGGAGCAAAACGCCCACGGCAGCCTGGCTCTGTGGTCTGGGGCGATGCTGAGTCTGTATTTTATTAAGTGGTGCAGAGGTCCCTGAACCAGGTGAAATGGTCTGGTTTAGCTAAGCCGAGGGCTCTTGGGAGGAGCAGCGTCCTTGGCCACGCTGAGCCCCATGCATTTGGGCCTTTTCCAACCCCAAAACACCACAGAGAAGGTCCCTGGCAGTGAGGATGACTTGAGCTGGGCTGGTCCTTGCCTCGGGTGAAGGCTGGAGTGTCACTCATTGCAAATATCTCCAAATTATCAAACCTCCAACTCTGTTCAGTTATTGGGTGAAACATTTTGGCTCGTGGTGGAGAGCAGCTCATACGAGCTGTTTTCATGGCTGTTTCTGATCTTAAAACCAATGAGTCCCTGAATTGCTATCCAAACCCAGAAAAACATCCTTGTAGCTACGCTGGCATTTATCACATAAAGATGTACCCAAGTGTATCTAAGCACGAAGTCTGCATTATCA
Organism: Patagioenas fasciata; assembly: GCF_037038585.1. NCBI lineage: Eukaryota > Metazoa > Chordata > Aves > Columbiformes > Columbidae > Patagioenas > Patagioenas fasciata. Next base: position 2,419,926 of record NC_092537.1, on the reverse strand, counting down.
GACCTTTGGAGATTACTTTTATCTTCTCCCCTCTATTAAATATAGCTCAGCTCTGCTGCCTTGAACATGAATAAAATTTGCTGGCTATTCCTTCTAGGAATCATCCAGTAAGTGTTTTTAAAATGCCGTTCAGCAATGTGTTTGCCCCGTGTTTGTGCTCGATGGGATCGCTGTTGCGTAATCCACAGTGTTCCTTGTGCATGATGATTATTTTTTGGCTGATTTATGTAGGAAGTAACCTTCACTGCTTCACCACTTTTTTAATGTGTTCTAACAAATCTGAACGCGTGGTGGATTCTGTTATCTCGAGCTGTGAGGTTTTGCCCTTGGCTGGAAGCATGGACAAGGTCAGAGAGAGGGAGATAGTGGTTTCTCTGGCTGGAGGTGCTGGTTGATGGCTCTGCGGGGTTGCTTTGCACAGTTCCATCTGAAGAACAGTGGCTGGGTGATGCTGATGGGGTTGGGGGATCAAAAGGTGGTACCTGGGTTTCAGCAGAGAAAGGTCAGGGTCGGGGGACCACAGCTCAGCATCCCACTGGAGGAAGGATGCTCTGCTCATCTCCTCCACAGGAGACCCCCAAAGGGAGGAGGAGACACACATATCCAGTGTTAAATGGCATATGACTCAAGGAAAAAGAAGAAAAATCATGCCTCTTTATTACATAGATTTATCTAGCTGTGTCGGGGCCTGACAACCACCACCAGATGCTCATCTTCTCAGTTGCTTTATTGGATTCTGGGACATCCTGGTAATTGCCATAAGTGGGAGATGATTCCCCAGCGTCTGGCATGTGTTAATACTGATTCAGAGCGCTTATCAGTCCACTTAAGGAAAGAGCGTACGTGCTCCATCTGCAGTCAGAGGCAGCCTGGTAATTTCTGAAGGATCAACATTTGATCCTATCTTTTTTTCCCTTCAAATTGCTGCTGAATGACTGAGTCCTCACCACCGGACCCTGCTGCAGCTTGGACAGTTAAAGGTGCAGAGGCATTGCCCAGATGTCATCCCCTTTTCTGGCGATGGGTAGGAAAGTGCTGTCCTGTTTCTCCCAGGTGGTATTTCAGGAGCTGCCGAAACACCATCTAAGCACAAGTTGCCGCTCAGCTCATGAAAAGTGAATTTAGCAGTTCAGGCCCAACAGAAATCTTCCAACAAATTAAAACTACTTCTGTTGGGTTTGTTGTTGTTTCAGGTTCAAACTGTCTGTTCCCTTTGTGGCTGGCTGCAGATATTGATGAGCACAGCTGCTTGGATGCTACTCAGCTGGATGGCTTTCAAGGGAGGAGAGAGCAGTATGTGGAGGTCTCTGGGGGCGGTGGAATCTCAGGCAGGTGGGTTTCCCTGCTCAGCTCAGAGCAAGGAAAAGGGAGGAATAAAACCAGCAAAAAGCAGATATTTCAGTAATTGCTCCAAAGGTGCTGTTTTCATCCCAAGTAGGAATGAAAAACATGGGGTTTAGGCAGTTTTGAGAATTTTTGTTCCCACTTCCTTCCTCTGGGGAACCTGACAGCGTTGGGTTGATGCTGGTGTGTGTGCAGCAATGCTGGTGACCTCCTGTCTTCCAGCAGAGCTGTGGAGGTTTTCGAGGGAAACAATGGTGCAAAAGGGTCTGTTTAAACAGGGGAATGAAATATTTCCCTGCGTCGCTCCTGGCTGAGGAATACTGTTGGGTTTTGAACAGTATGCGAGGGCAGGGAAAAGGCATTTTTCAGGCGTGCAGGGCTCCAGCGCTGTCTAGACTTCATAATGCAACGGTGCTCACCGCCCTGCCTTGAGCTGCTGCCACGGCGTCTCAGCGCCTCCTGTAAATGGCAGCTGAGGAGCCTTTCCCTCTGCCAAAGCCTCAGTCATGCTAACGAGACCCTGGTTCCTGTCGAATTTGGCAATCTGTCCCACTAAACCGGTGAACTTGGAGCAGGTGGTGGCAGAGCTCATTTCCTAAAAACCACATCCCTCTGGAGACAAAAAGCCACACCTGAGTTCCCATGGTGGGGTGACTGCAGCTCACTCCGGGCCAAGGGAGATGTCTGGATGTGGAGATGGATGCTCCTGCCCGGGAACCTGCAGACCAGAGCTCTGCAGAGGTGAGTTTTGGACCAGCACATCGCTCTTGAGTCAAATCGCTGTTGAGACATCTTAGAAAAGTGCCGCTCTCTGCTCAAAGCCCGTCCTGTTGGATGTGGCACTTGCAGTGTAGCCGCCAAAAGAAATCTGTTCTTTAGCTGTTTCTGTCCTGTCTGGCTCCATGGCTCCGTGAATCTGTCGGCAGAGCTTGGCTGAGCAGCGTTGGTTTGGGTCACCCCAGCATTAGGATGCGTTTCCTTCTCCACCCTCCTTTCTCCTCTTTCTGCGATCGGGTTTCTTGCAGCTCAGCACACTCCTGTCTGTATTTCCCACTGAAGCCTGAAGTAGAGCTTGGTCACCTCTGTTTTTTTAAACCCAGCCCAAGTAATGAGCATCTGCCAGGAGGCAGAGGTTTTTCCTAAGCCCGTGGTTGGAATAACTCATTCTTTACAACCTTGCTCCTCTCCCTGCCCACAAGGAGTGGGAAGGACATCTCTAACCACGGGATGCTGCCTCATGTGAAGCCCATGACAGGAAATTAATATCTTAGTTGTTGTATTTTAAAAGAGCCTGAACTTTCCAGGAGTGCTGTGTGGTTTATGTGCTGGCAGTTTCAGGTGCCTGGGAAGACGCCCCTTGGAAAGCGTTGATTTCCGGAGGTTGAGTCCCCAGAAATCTCTGTGGGAAAATGGAGGCAGCTCAGATCTTTTGTCGCTTTGGTGCGTGCTCCTGCTCTCCATCAAAAGACAGCACGTTTCTGTGCAAAAATCTTGGCTGTAACTGAGCAGGCAGAAGCGAAATCAGTGGAATGCTGCCTAGATCCCAGAAGGAGGTTCATCCCTAACTTGAACTTTGGATTAACGAGCTTTTCAGACCTGCTGAAGCTTCTGGTTTGTGGTATTTTTCTTCTCAGATTGACACACCATACATTGGTAAAGTAACAGGAACTAATACTTTTGGGTCCATGAAGAAATCTCGTTGCCCACAGGAACGGGCTAGTCCAGCTTGTGATGGTGTTGGGTCTGTCTGCCCCAGGAAGGATGGAGGAGGTGCTTGGGCTGGACAGAAGGATGGACAGTTAGGGCCTTACATCTCAGATGAGCAGTCACTTCTCAGTTTACCTGCAGAGAAAGCACAGAGAGCTGCTGTGCTAAACTCTGTAAGAAATGCTGAGAAAACCTGCAAAGTCCAGCCCCCATTTCCTGCTCTAAATCCCCCCAAACAGACCCTGATATCCAGGGCCAGGAGCCAAACGCTCTCAAGTCAATGGAAAGATTCCCCTTGACTTTAATGGCTTTTGCATGAGCGCCTAATTCCTTCCTGTTCACAGGCTCTCTTGGACTTGGTTATGGAAACAACTGCAGATATAAAGTGCTGCAGCGAGCCGCGAACCCCTCAGAGCAGCGCGATGGCGGGTTCTGCCGTCCTCCCAGGCAGCTGGAATGGGTTTTGTTTGACACAAAGCCCGACGTATATTCTTCCAGCCAGCTCCGTGGCTACAGTGTGAATGAGCGTTTTAGCAAATAGGTTCGTGCAGACGGAGTTTGTGGTCAGCCCGCTGGGTTTGGAGCCAGGCTCTTCCCAGCAGGACGGGGAGGGCAGGGAGCTGGTGTCCGTGCTGGGTGAAGCTGAATCTCTGCGGATTTGACGTGCCAGCATCTCTTGGAACTGCAGTCTTGGGTCTTGCAGCTCCTAGGGACGGGTTCAGTTCCCTGTGCGCAAGGACCGTGTCACTGGTAGGGACTAGATGCTGCCCGATTTTGTCACCTCCTTATGAAATGCAAGGTTTTTGCCCCAGACTGTCTCACCTTGACAAGAGAAGGATGTGAGACCCCAGCTCAGCGATGCACTTGTTTAACCATGAAGATGTTGTGAAGGTCCAGTCCCGTTGCTGCGCTGAGCGTTGTCCCACCTGGACCAGGCATCACCCACGTGCCACCAGCCCACCATGCGGTGAAGGGAGCTGAAGGTGCTGCCTTGGCCACCTCTGTGGCTCCATCAAATTCCATTTGGCAAAACACTTAAATTGATGTTTAACTTGTAAGAACATAGACGTATTTAACTGGCTTCCACGGGGATTAAACACGTGTGAGTGTTTGACTGGGGAGGGATCTTGGTGCCTCTGGCTGGCAGTGCCATTGAGAGCAACACAGGATTTCCTCCCTGACCCCTGGGACCATTGACCTGCTCCTCAAAGCACGAGATCCACCTGCTCTGGTCTAATCATACAAACAGCAATAATAGCAAACAGATTGTTTAGTGTTTATAAACACCCAGACACTGAATGTGACTCTGTTACAGGACCAGCGACTGTCCCAGGGGATCTGTCTGCGTGTTTGAGAAGAGCAGAGAGTGTTTTCTGATGCGGAAGGGTGCTCAGCTGCGTCTCGGGCGACAGGAGGATGATGATGGTTGCTGTTTCTTTCTCTACACCCTGGAAACTTTCTAGATCTCGTTAAGGGTTCGGGTTGTTTTACTTTGCTGTTCAAACTCCGGATTAGTTTTGTCATTTCTGTTTTCCACGCACCCAAAGGCCGCTGGGTGTCTGCACCCCCACCTGCCCATCCCTCACTGGTCATACGAGCACGAACGTGACCCCGTTCCCAGCGTGGCCTCGGTGGCTCGGGCGCAAATCCGCATTCCTGGAGCCGCGTCCTGCACGAGAGACCCAGACCTCGCTTCCGCAGCTGTGCATTCCTGGGATGAAAAGGGCAGCTCAGGCCCAGGCTGTTCCATAGCAGAATATCAGACCTGGGCGATCTATGGAATAAGTCTGGCAGCTGCAGGAGCCATCTGGCTGCTGGAAAAATCTGTAGCGAGCTCCATCGGGGTCCCCACCTGACACCCTGATTTGGAGAGGGCTCCCCCTCTGATTTCTAAGATTTTTAAATGCTTATCCATTGGTCTCCCTAGCGATGTGGCTGTATGAAGACTCCGAGTCCAGACGCAGGAATTATGAAGTGCTGGCCTGGCTCTTTTGGAAGGATTATTTGCCTTTTAAAGTCACTGTCTGCAGCCCAGGCTGATCATCCTGTTGCAGAGGAAAACAGGCAGCAGACGAAGACGTGGATGAAGTAATGAATCCATCTCTCCGCAGTCTAGCCAGGTACGCTTTTTTTTCCCCTCTGACAACTTAATTAACATGCATACATCTTTCCTCACATTTTTATGATGCTCAGTGGAAAATAACGGTCACTGTCTAATTGCACCAACATTAAACTTGTTTTCATGGCTGAAAAGGACACATCCAAGGGCAGTGTCGTTCCCTTGCATTTGATTACTCCGGGATGTGCTATCTGCAGCAAGCAGCTGGAAATGCAGGTTTTATAATGGGCTGGACTCTGCTGGTGAGAGAAGGATAGACTCGTCCAGTGGAAAATACGTGCATTAGTATGGGCTGGATAGACTTGTCCAGTGGAAAATACGTGCATTAGTATGGGCTGGATAGACTTGTCCAGTGGAAAATACGTGCATTAGTATGGGCTGGCTGATAAATCCTTATCTGGCTGATGCTCTTCCTGCTCTGTTTGGGGTCTGGAGCTCCCCTGGCTGGAGGAGCAGCCCATCGGTCACACTTGCTGCCCACTCAGAGCCTTGCTGCCCGGACCCCTCCTGGTGTCCCCAGGGCTTACTAAGCTAAAAAAGAAAAGAAATCCAAGCAATTTTGGTTGAATCATGAGTCAAGTTTCTTCACCCAGCCACAAAACTGGTTGTATTTAGCCAGAACAAAATTAAACAGGAGCCCTCCTGGTGCAACAGATTCCGTCCTACAAAAGAAACCACCACCTCTGTTGTGGGAGGGATGTGAAGTTGTTGATGGAAACGAGCACGCTGTGATCTCATGGCCTTCTGCTCCGCTGTGGTTTTGGTTACTCCGGGCTCTTGGGTGCATCTTGTAGGGTTGTTGGTTATGAAATGGCTGGGTTTACAGTGGCATTTTTAAAGTTCAGCTCTTCTTAACATAGCATTGCTTTTTTTCTAGTATGAATTTCACGGTGTTGTGTTCTGCTTGAAATTACTGCTGCTCTACCATGCCAAAGCTCAGGACGCTTTGTTCCATTTTCTCGTCTAAGCCGGACCAGTCCCACAAAATTCAAATGTAACCCGAAATACTCAAATTTCCCAAATTGCACTGCGTACGTGGGAAATGATCACGTTTAGACGCGTTGCCGGGGTGGTGGCACCATGAGAGGAGGTTTTGCACTATGAGAGAGCGTGCAAGTCCAACATGACTCCGCCGGTGGGTGGTTTGGGTCTTGGCCAAGACAAGGAGGTTGGAAGGCAGCATATGGCTTCGCTTGGGTGCTTTGTGGCTTGACCATCTGCAAGGATGATGAGGAGGCACCATCCCTTGCATTCACCCCCTCCAATTTAGTGCATGCCTGGAGAAAGGTGGTGGTAGGTGCTGTCTGTAAAATAAATGGCATCTCTGTGACCAATGGTGCATCTCTAGGGCTTTGCTTTGCAGACTCGATGTTGTGGCTGGAGTGATGGGAACAGCAGAGATGGCTGTAAGAGCAGTGGGTTCACTGAGCTGAGCTCAGCTGCCTGTTCTAGGGGTGAGTTAATCACCTATAATAAGTGAGCTCTGTGAGGGACGGTGATGAACAGGAGCATACGGAAGGGGAACGCTCTGCAGCTAAAAGAGCGTTGATGATAGCACCACAATCCTTCCGGCAATGTGATTTATTAGGCTGTGATGGTGTCTTTCACATTACACAGAATCACAGAATGTTAGGGATTGGAAGGGACCTCAAAAGATCATCCAGTCCAATCCCCCAACATTAAGTGGCAGACACCTCATCACACACAATATTTAATGCAGGATGAGAGTGTTTTCGCTGTAGGAAACTGGTTTGTTTGAAAGGGAGGCACTGGGCAGACTGGTCGGAACTGGGAGCGCTGGTTCTGTGACTGCTGTGGCTCACACCATGCTTGCAATCGGGAAGAGAATTTTTAAGATTAGATTTTTATTAGGTGCCTAATTGACTCATCATCCCTGCTCCCCCCCACTCACATTTGCTCTGCCCTGAAATGTGAGCTAAACAAGGCTGGCGAGGAATGTTTTCTGAATATAGCCCAGGAGAAAGGGGACTGAGGAGGGCAAAGGAGGAGCGAATTCGTGCCATTTTTTTAACAGAAGATTGTAAATGACTAAAACCCAAACCAAAACAAAAAACCAAACCCGTACAAAAAATAACAACAACAAAGAGAAGCTGTGGTTTCTTAAGCCGGTTTATATTCCTGGAAGCTGATGACACCCTGGATTACTGTTGTTTTTTTAGACCTCTTTCCATTTATTTTTTTCAGATAGTTTGTCTCTAGTGTGGGTAGAGAACAGGGGAATATGCAGAGAGCAGGGAAAAAGCTAAAAATGGGCAGGAACAGGCTGACTGCATATGCTGCCTTTTTGAGTTTTAAAAGAAGAACTTGAAGTTCTTAAAGATTTGGGTATGTGGAGTGGAGCACACGCATAACAAAGGAAGCTGATCCTGAAGGCCATATTTAATACAGGATATTTTGTGCTTTGTTGAACATTGTGGCTCCTTGGCTGTGGGAGAGCTGTGTCTCAGTCTGCGAAATAATCAGTCCAGAGCTCTGATTTATGTCACTTGGAAGCTGCGTTGCTCTGCGAAGGGCTGCAGCCAAACCATCCCAAGCCAACCTGCTGGTGGCACCACGATGGTCTTGCAGGTCTTGTATAGGTGCCACCAGGAAATTTCTTTCTTATTGCTGTCCGGTTTGGGTGTTGCATCTCATTTTGGTGTTTTTGCTTAGAAAACAGTCTCTTTCTTCAGGAATTGTTTGGTTTTTCTCCATGTTATTCATGCTCACCCCAAGCCAAGCCCCACCGATCTCCATGGGATGCTGCTGCTTGGTGGGTAATCCAAGAACTAGAGAATGAGCTCAGCTGGTCCCTGCGCGGGACGGGGAAGGTGGGAGCCAGGGGACCAAAGTGTCCTCCTGCTTAGGTGAGTGTGTCACAGCCAGTGCATGTTCTGCCTCTTCTGCTCATTTCCTGATGGCTGCTCTGGATTTTTATTGCTTGCACTAAAAGAAAGGTCCGGTCTGCAGCTCAAACGTCTTGGGGGAACTTAGAAGAAAACACACTTCACATTTTCACTCCAAGCTCTTCTCCAAGATCACAGCGTGGCTTTTTCTTCTAGTTTTTCTTTTCTTCCTGTTACCAAAGCAGAGCCTGACGTTCCCAGTAAGTGTATCCAACAGGTCTGTCCTTTCTTGTTGCTCCTTTCCAGCACAATAAGGCTTTGTTTGAAAAGTTCAGATTAGCTCTCTTCCTTTTTTTTTTCTCCCCCTCAGCTGGAATCTTCCTTTTGAAACATTCATATCTGTATTATTATTTTTCTACCGGCAGGTTAATTAATACTTGATTCATCACCTTGAAAGCTAATGGATATTTATCCAGATCACGAAGGAAATAAATGCCTTCTATAAATAACTGCAGCAACACTCACTGACAACCCATCTTTATTTATGCTCCTTCTTCTTCAGGAAGCAAACTTTGCTCAGCTCCCCAGGAGTTAATCCTGACCTTTTCCCAGGGCTGGTTTTGCACAGGCCTGGCTCAGTGTTTTCCTACTTGAGCTCCTCTTTGTAAACACGGTGTTTTTTTCTAAGGGAAAAGGGCAGCGTTTGTGGAGAGAGCTGCAGACAGCCCTGTGTAATCGCTCCAGCCTGGGCCAGCAAAAGCCATTTGAGACCCGGGGTGTTTCTGTGAGCTGGGAAGGTCTCTGGCTCTCTCTGAAATGTTGTTTAATTTTGGCTATTGGAAAAAAACACTGGAGAGCCCTTTCCCAGTTCCCATCTGCTTCCAATAAATGGTGTTTATTGTCTTTGCCTCTAGCTCTCCAGCTATTGTCACTGGTGACCTTAATTAGGAGCGTATTAAAAATAATGTCGAGTTTGTTGCTCACGCGTAAAGAATTAAAAAGTAATTATTTACTTTTACTGTTGGCTTGCACGTTCCTCCTGGGTGCTGCTCTGCATCCACAGGAGTGTCTAGAAAGTCCTTGTTGTCCGTGTGGAATTTACGGGCAGAAATAACCGAATGGGTGCTGGGGACATGGGCAAGGGGACCAAGGGACACAGAGGTGGCAGGAGAGCTGCAGTGGGTGCTGGTGGCCAACCAAAGCGTGACCTGTTGTAGCCAGGGGACTTTTTGTCACCTCAGCGATGACACTTGTTTTGAGGCGGGATGAGGGAACCAAACGAGCTCGCTCCTCCTGTGTTGCTCCGTCTCTTGGTTTTCACTGTAAGTGATGCAATTTGTGAAGTTGCCTCTGGGAAGCATCAGCCTCTGGAGCAGCAGAATTGTGTACAAATCTCACCTTTTGTTCATTTTCCTATCCCTTCCAGCACAAAGCAGCAGCCTGACGTTTCCTATGATTGCTTAAAAAAATCTGTGCCGCTTAAGATGGACTTACAGGTTGTTGGGGTTTGTTTGTTTGTTTTCAGGTACATTGGCTCATGAATTGTTACTTCCTGAGCTTGGCGGCACTAGATGAATGAGAAACAGAACAACTGATTTTAATGAGCCTAAGATTAATGCAGATGAGCTCGGCTGAACCTGCGATCCAGCCCAGGAGAGAGGATTTTCTCCCTTCACCTCCCAGCTCCCTCCTCGCTGGCTGCTCCATTGCAAGCACAATGGTAGCAGAGTTTGTTCTCATCACCAGTCATTACCTGGGGGAGATGCTCATTAAGCAGCCTGGTTCGTATAGGAAATCTTGCTTAGCGCTCTGGGTGTAAATAAATAGCAATTACCAATATGAGAGAACTGGTTCTCCAAATCACCCCTGCACTGGGCAGAGCTCTCCTGCTGCCCCAAGTAACCTGTCAGCTCAATGACTTGTTTCGCTCTACACCTGAAATTAGATATTTGTATAGTGGGTTGTTTTATTACTTGAGCAAGAAGGAAGTATGGGGGAGGCTGAGCTGAACTAATTCTATTTGATTCTGTGAGCAACTGACACTTTTATATCTCTGTTCTATTTTTTTATATGAGAGAGATCGTGCCGCTGCAGGTTTTGCCTGCTTGAGCTGTCGAGTGAACGTAGCAGGAGCACCATGAGCGGAGTGTGAGGAGCCATAAATCATGAGGAGGAGCCGTAAATCCTGAGGAGTCTCCCAGGAAAGCATCAGGGGACCGGGAAGAATGGCCCAGCAGCTGGTGAGCTCGCCCAGTGACTTGTGTCCAGCTTTAGTGGGATACAGGGACCTTCCGCCTGCCCGTGGGTAAGTCACAGCACCATGTTCTGCTTCAATATCCCACCCAACGAGTGGAAGGAAGAACTATGTGATGTGTTAGGAGGCCCCAACCCAAGGGCTTCTTGGTGGCTGCGTGACCCTTTGCATCCCATGGGATGGCAGATGGAGGATGTTATTATGAGGCTATTCCACAGACACAGGTTTGCAGATCACAGCAGTCTGGCAGGGAAATCTGTGAGGGCAAAGGGGTGCCTGGGACCAAAGTGCTGTACCCCAGAATTAGAAGACCCCGAAAGGCCACATCCAAAATCACATCACACACACTGTGCTTTTCCCAGGCGCTGGACGGCCAAGGATGTCTTGGGAAACACAGGCTTGGGCTGCCCTGCACTGGGAGGTATTTTTTTCTGAAAGCTTATCCTGAACTTTTAAAGGATTTTTTTTTGCAGCTTCAAAACCTGTATATTATAAAGCAAAATTCCTCACGTTGTTAGCATAACTTTCAGCCAGCATCATTGGATCCTGAGCCTGTTGCCAGCAGCAGCACCGGTGATTTCCCTGGCTTGCTGCAAGGCAAAAAGATAAGCCGGGTTCCCTCTTTGCTCACAAGGAACCAAAATCCCCTCAAAAATTGGGCTATGGCCACATCAGCACTGCCAACAGCCGCCTCCAGGTGTGGCAGCCCTGGAATGCATTTCACACCCACCCTGAGCATTTTTCTCCTCCTCTGCATTTTTCCCCATACAATTTCTCCTCACAATTGAGTCCCTGGTGCTGGTTTGCAGGGACAAGCACCCTTTGCTGCTGGCCAGGTGGCCGGTGGCACGTCCCGTGCCGGAGCAATCTGTCCCATCCCGCTGTCATGCTTTGTTCCCCGTGCTCGGTTTTGCTCCCATGCTAAATCCATCCCGCCGCTATTTTAATACCCGGGGATAAACCCGTCTCTTTGCTGCATCTCGCACATGTTGCAAGCGGCACAAGATATGAAGCTGAGCACGTCTGTGTTTGCCACCTGCCAGGCAGCTCCTGGTGAGGAATGCATTGGCTCTTTGGTGTCACCAGCTCCAAATTACAGCGTTTCTTCTTCTTCTTTGGTGTGGGGTTTGTTTTATTATTTTTTTTTCATATTTTTTGTTGGTTTGTCTTTTGTTTATTTGGTTTTTTGTTTTCTATCCCACTGCCAGAAAAGGGGAGAAGATGCAAATGCTGCTGCATCCCAGCGGCTGCCCTGCACAGCTTGACCAGAGCGTTTCTCCCTCCCGGATCCCAAATGCTGATGCTGTGCCAAAGCCAAACATGACAGGAACCAAACCACGCCATGAACTCGGGGAAGTGCAAAGGTGGGAAGTTAAAAGGCACTTGGGACTTGTTTTCCAGGAGGGTTTATGGGATGTTGCTTTACCCTCACCCTCTGTTTACTGCAGGGTGCCTGGGTTTGGTCCATTTGGTTCGTGTGGCTTCTGCCATTGTGCTGGAATAGGGACATGTCAAGGGAAGTAATTCTTTTTGGCTTTTTCACATCCTCAGCTTGTGACTCAGCTGTCAAGCGTTGTTACCTTTGCATCTCTGGCAGATCGAGAGAGGACCACTGCGTCGCTTCTGTGTCACCCAGGAGAGCTTAAATATTGTGATTAAAACATTCCAGTCTCGCATAGTCTGCTCAGACATGCGGGAAGAAACCTTTGCAATTAGCTTCCCTGTGCACCGGCAGGAGGGCAGGAGTTTCACCTTTTTATCTTTTCCATAACTATATTCTTCTGTGATTTTAGAGCGGCAGGGGAAAACAAAAGAGAAGCCTGTTTGATTTTCTTCATTACGCTAAGCCTGGTTTTACTTTCTGATTGCCAAAGCATGATAAATGGAACGGAGATTACCTAGAGATTTTCAAAGATCTGCTTTCAAATTTTGTTTTTCCTGTGCCTCATTAAGCTTGCAGGTTTTATCTACGCTTTGTTCTTACAGTAGAGTAGCTTTGCCGTGTATTAATAGCTTATTTTTATCATTTGAAGTTAAAACCAGATAGAGGCTTCTCATGCTTAGCTTTCAAATCCTGTTTTAAAAAATATTGATCATGTGTGCATGGGTTTTCTTTTCCTCTGATCACACTGGCCCTGTAAAGGACAATCACTAACGAAACGCTTTGGACCTTTGTGCACTACCGGGTGCAATTTTATAGATTTAGGGACAGATTTTAGGAAGTACAATGTATAGATAAAAGAAAAATGTGGTTTCCAACAGAGAGACAGGCAAGACAAATAAGATTTAAAAGCAGGACCTCTATAATTATGGGGTACATAGCAGCTTAGACGTGATAAGGTAGTCCGTGGTGTATCTAGGAGCATCATTCAGGAGCTAAATGCTATTGAAAGATCTCATTTTCCATTATTTTAGGAGAAATGGCTAAAAATCTTCTCATGGTTTCTATGGTCTCTTCCAACCAAAGTGATTCTGTGATTCTACCTCAGCCTGCAAGGGGTGACCCCGATGCCGGGGCCAGACTCACCAAGCAGGGGCACAGAGGGCGAGGGACCCCACGGAGCATCACACGCCCTGATGCAGAGCGACGGGGTGGCACAGCTGGATTTACCCCCCGCCTTGGCTGGTCCGGCACCTGGAGAGATGGAAAACGATAACAGGGTGGCAAAAATAATAAAGATTAAAATCCTGCAGATGCAAAGCTGGTGGTGGGAAGGCGGGGCGGTCCCGGGGTGTCCCCGCCGTGCACCGCCGCGCTGTCACCAGGAGGTGGCACAGCCCGAGCGCGGCCGCTCCGGAGCGGGGCCGGAGCCGACCCCCCGCCAAGGGCAGCGACGTGATTCACCCGGGCAGTTCCAGGAAACGGGAGGGAAGTCTCGTCTCTTCTTTCTCGGAAATGCATTGTGCGAAATCCTTTCACATTAAAAAAAACCCAAACAAACAACGAGAGAAGGTACAAACTCCACATTTTCTTTGGACAGAACGGGAAAAAAAATGAGCACATATCCCCCCCACTTTGAAAACATGCAGCTGTCTGGACATCCACTGTCCCGTGTACCCAAGGCCCTTCCACACAAGCAGAGCCCCATTCACTACTCTAACATCCCATCTACCAACATGTAAGCAAACTTAATTTATGGCTTATCTCATATTAATTGCAGCTTGTAGAGGTTTTATCCTGCAAAAGCAGACCCAGCAGCTGGGGAGGGACAGGTCCTGCCTCCTCATCCTCCCACCTGCAGCTCCTGATCTGCTCATTCCCAGGTGGAATCAAATGCGTTTTCCCCACAGGACACATTTAGCGCATCCTCCCTTGTGGGAGAACTCTACAGGCACCTGTGATACCGCTGGAAACGGCAAACCAGTGTTTTCTGCTAAACATTGGCAATTTTCTCTTTCTAGCAAAGGCAGAACAGAAGATGTGGAATCGAGAGATCAGCCATTATAGATTAGAAGAAAGATTTGCTTTCCATGAAACACTGACCTATAATACAACGTTTCTGCTAGAAACATTGCGCTTCGAGAAAGTTGTTGCCTATATTTTGCTAGTATGGATGCTTTTGAAATGCATTGCTAGTGTTGGTAAATCATATACCACTTCGCTCAGCTAGTGCCCAGTTTGTAACCAAATAAAAAACAGGTGACTTCTTTCCAGACTTCTTTCCTTCTCTCCCATTTTTCCCTTCTGGGGTTTACATGTCAAAAGTTAACTGAAATAGTTAACAGTGGCTCTTTCTTGAATGAATTTGTCCAGCTGGCTCCATTTTTAGCTCTCACAGCATCCTTGTGGATGCAGCGAACTTCACGTCATGGCCACTGATCTCGGTCCCCCCCATGGAGAGCATATGGACGGGATATGGGGCCACTGCTCTCCATCCCTCCCACAGTCCCCATCTGTTTGTCCCTGAAACTGCTACAGCAAATCTTCCAGGAAAGCCCCAGGACAGTGGAAAGATGTTCTACAAACACAAGAAATCACATGTAGAAGCTGTTGTGCAATCATTTACTCACCGGAGCCCATTTCTCGCTCCTCAGTCCCTTGTGAGAGGCAATTACAAACCCTCATGTGCATTGTGGGATGACGCTGGCAGGAGCCTTCTGTCTGTCTGAGAGGGGAAAAAACAGAGTGGTTACAAGGCCAGCTACTTTTCAAATTAAAGCAAAAAATAAAGAAAAATTGTTTCTTTTTGTTGTTCCTTCTAAATTCCTACTTAGCATCCTGAAAACCCTGTAGAGGATTTGCATTTGGAACATGCAATGAATTTCTCACAGTGAGGCCAAAGCAAACCAAGGTGCATGGATGGGGGTGGACCAATACTGCCCCAAATCTTTGCTTTAAAGTCAGATAATACACGTTCACTGGGACTGGGAACATTGGGAATATTTCCAATAGCCCAGACCTCACCTTTAAGTCCATAGTACTTTAAATAGCTGGAAAAGCTTTAAAGAGAGCACTTATAGCTCAATCCTGACTGTATGAATGTCCCTTCATGGCAGAGAACATCCTTGGAGAGCTGCTGAGCCTGACGTGTGGTTGTTGGAGGCTGGATCCCGAGGCTCTGGGGCAGGTGGGCAAAAATATCCTCGTTCACACACCTGGATGGGGAGAAAGATGTTTTAAGTCATATTTTTAAATAGCCAAGATTCATTCTGAAAAACAGAAGACGCAGCAGGAGGGATGTATTTGGTTCTCATGCTGGTGGCGCCCACACCATGACCACAGACACACAGATGTTTGGAGCTCAGCTGCCTGTGTCCTCCCTCACCTACCCATACAACACCATCTGATGTCTGTGCCAGGACTAAGATGCACAGGGACAAACTGCACACCTCCATTTTTGCCTAGAACACAAGTTCACGAACCTCTGTTATCATCCAGGAATGATCTAATTGAAACATCTTGACTTACACAATCATCCCCTTCTCTGTTCCTCTCTTCCACTCTTTTACAAAACGTTTCCTGCTTTTTCCAGCTGGACAAGCTGTCCTCCTGCCTGCTTTGAAGTAAATACTTTGTTGGGTTTGGCTGCTGTCACAGCCACACATAGTCTTCTGCCTGATATCTTATCCATCTGCTGCTAAAGAGAATATTATGAGCTAAGAGTCTCAAAAACAGGTTCTGAGGTGCCGAGCAGAATTAGCGAGTACCAGCACAAGAGAAAAATATTCTCAATTTTCACGTGCGTAGTAATTCAAGCTGAAATGCCTTAAAGATTCAATACACTCAGAGGTGCTTGTTATGACATCCTGGTACTCACGTGCTGGAAACCGAAGCGCGAATGCTGGTTTGCATTAGCTGAGGATCTGATACACCCTGTTCACCGCCCTCCAACACGGAGGTGGAATCAGCGCCCATTTCCTCCTTTGTCTCAAGCGAGTGGAAAAAGAGAATTGCACTCCCACGCCGTGGAGGTTGCCAACATCTGCCTTGCCTCATTTCTTCTGCTTGAAGAACATCTGGCTCTACTCAAGGACACTCGTGTGTGGACAGTTGTGCAGGGAACGGGCTGTGCCGAGATGGAACCTCTCGTGATGCACTCCCTGCTCATGGTACCTTTTCTTCCTGAGAAGACACAAATAACTTCATTTGATGATGGTTCTAGTTCTTTTCTATTATTCTCCATGGGTTGCTCTGGAGAAAGGATCAGTTTGGATCAGTTGAGCTATGAGGTTTGGAGGTACCTGCGCATGAGAAGGCACATGTGGCTGTGGCGCTGCCGCTGTGAAGGGGGTTACAGGAATCCTAGAATCATTTTGGTTGGAAAAGACCCTCAAGATCATCAAATCCAACCATGGAGGAGTGGTTGCGAGAAGCTGCACAGGGCTGGGGTACATTGCCTGTACCCCACGGGGTGTCTGCAGGCAGGACACCATCTCATGGGCCACGGTTCCTGTAGGACACCAACCTTTTGCTTAACATCGCCCAGCTTTACCCTCCTCCTGTTCCACAGAAGTTTGTCTCTTAGCTCTTTGGAAGTTTGCATCACTGTTTTTTTGGGAAGTTCCTTGAACTTCTCAGAAATATCACATTTTGTTGTTCTTGCTTACTTGCACTTAAGTTGCTCAACTAGCGTTTGAAAGTAAATTACTCTGCCCAAAGAGCCCATCTGTGCTCTTGTATGTCACTTAGAAATAATATCAGTTAGAAAAGTCTCATAAAGTGTTTATTACCAGCCAGACATTTCAAAAGTACTTTAACTTCTAATTTTACGAAAGTAAATTGAGGTATAGCAGAAGGCAGGAATTGGCCACTGCTGGTGGTTAGCTACTCACTCTATTTTATTTTATTTTATTTTATTTTATTTTATTTTATTTTATTTTATTTTATTTTATTTTATTTTATTTTATTTTATTTTATTTTATTTTATTTATTTTATTTTCTTACCTGCAAGCTCTGCATCTTCATCCTCCACTTGCTAAGTACATTCTTCCACAAGATAATTTCATTCTGCTGGAATACACCCCTACATCTCCGAAATGCCTTCGTCTTTGAACCTACAAATATATATTTTTTAAATTACTTTCAAATACCACCACAGGTGTAACAGCAGCGACTGCTTTTACATGCATGGCCCTTGCACATGTGCACAGTGATATTTCCTTTCCCGTTTTACTAAAGAGAGCAAGAACAGCTGCCAGCAGGAAGGGACTGAGACCTCCTTGTCCTCATCACAGCCCCAACCCTCACAGCTCAGCACCAAGACACTGATTACAACCAAAAATTTCACACATCCGCGCTGTAGCACAATGAGGCTTGGAAGGAGTTATTTATGAAATCAAAAAAAGGGAAGATCAGACTACATGATGTAATTGGCTCGGGTGACCTTAGAATCCAAGAAATTATGACAACAACATGGTTGACTCATAGTCTCACCCAGTATTATTAATGGTGTTATTACTATAAATTTTCATACCATTTCAATAACTATTTTTATGTGTTTTAAGAATGTTTAAGCCTTACCTTAATGGGAAGGTCTGGAAGGAATCCAGTGCTCATCTTTTGCCCGTGAAAGTGGAGGTGCTGAACCCCCGTGGGCTGGACTTGCCGGTCATCCCTGCGGCTCTCGGTGCTCCCTTCTCCATCCGCTTGTTTATGTTTTGCTCGGGCACTACTGCCAAAAGGTATCCCTCACACCACCGCTTCACTTTTCCCCGGCTTCCTCTCCTCCTTCCTCCTTGGCAGATCCTCAGATTTATTTATGATACAAAAAGCAAACCAAGCGGATTGTTGTTGAGTTGCTGGAGTGGATTCTGCGAAAAGTTACTTGGGAAATTCTTGAGTCTTGGCCAAGAGAAGAAAAGTGAGCCCAAAAATAAACCACACACACACATACACACAAGAAATCCTTTCTCCAGCAAATTTTGTTCTGTTTCTCAGCACGGCGAGAGATGCTGAAGTCAACAGCAACTTCACAGCACGTTGCTGAAGGCTGAGGAGCGAATGGTGACTTTATCTCCGAATGGCAAAGGTTTGTGTTTGCGAAGTGCTCCAGTGCAGGAAGAGCAGTGAAGTGCTGCCTCCTGGATAACAACAGCTCTTCTGATTCAAAAAACTTATCGTAAACATGCAAACAAACTTCTCTTGACTCACTCTGGGTTTGATTTCCCCCCTGGCTCAGAGGTGACCATCCATCGCCCATCGCCCACTGCAGCATCCCCTGCCCCAGCATGGCCGAGGGACCCGCGACCAGTTGGGACAGGCGATGAGCTTCTGAACCTGGAGGAGCTGGGTCTGCCTCCCTTTGCTCTGCCCAGCAGAAAAAACCCAAACAAAACCAAAACCAAACACCCCTAACATTTAGAAAGCATTCAGCTGTTTTAGAGCCAGGCAAACTCCAAAGGCATAATGAGTCAGGACACAGAATCAAGTTCAGACTTATCCCCAGTACATCTCAGAGGTACACAAACCTTGTCTTTTTTTCAGGTTCTCCTTGTGAAAAAAAAAAAATAAATACAAATAAAAGAAAATAAACCAAACCAAAGTAAAACACCCACCTGGTGATGCCAGGACACAGTCAGTGAATCTCAAGCAAAGACCCTCCCTGCCCGAAGCACTGATGTTTGGAGATCCACATGGATCTGGGGGTGTGGGGTGGCTGCTGTGGGGTTTTTCCTGGCAGGAACAGCCTGTTCCTGAGCCACGGCAGCCACCTGCTGGAACCTGCCTGCCCGCAGCCCTGCCTGCGTTTGCCTGGACCTGCATCTTCCACTCGGTCCCAGCCTTTCCCAGCAGCACAGGGGCACAGGGTGATGGGGAAACACCTGGCTGCCCAAATGCAGGGAGTTTCTGTCTTATTTAGGATTTTTTTAATATATATTTATTATTGCCCTTCCATAAGAAAGCACCACCCTCGTTGGCCACGTAACACCAGCCAGAAGGATGCTTCTCAGGATGGAGCAAGCCAAAGCTCTGGTGTCCCCCTGCCATGGATGAGGGAGGATTTTGGAGCCTCCTCCCAGTTTGCACATGATTTTCTCCAATGACCAAGCCCACAGTGCCCAGCTTGGGACCTGCAATTCATCCCAGCAGGGTTATTCCGCAGCACAGCGAGTCTCCATGCATCAGTCCGAGCAGGGGTACAGATGAATGGCAGGCATCAATTTCTCTAAGGATAAAGGCTTTATTTATTAAAATAATAACTCTATGTTTTTTCCTTTGTGAGGCAGAAAACCTGCAGAGCTGTATGTGGTGTGACGTGGGTTCCAACCAATCAGATGGATCAGTAACACGGATGAAATACACTGAATATTTTCCTTTGTGGCTCCAAGGGCTCAGACGTGAAGCGGTTGCTGCTCCACGGCCCCGTCAGGTGCAGCATCCAGGTCCTGCTCCTCCAGCTCGCGGGTGAGGTCAATGAACATCTGTAACGTGCCACAGTAGAAACGACCCCATTATTGTCAGGGACTGATGGTACCTACACTTGTCACCGGTTGTTCCTTCTTTTTCTACAGGCAGGATCTAATCCGTAACTTCTACATCAACATACCTGTTGCAAGGTGTGCAATGACAAGCTGTACTCCTCAAGCCCGAAATTCTGTTTAGCTGCGGAGGGATGGAGAAGGCATCCTTAAAAAACAAATCTATAGGAATGACTTCAAAGCAATCGACATACTTAATTGGTTGTTTCCTTTTACCTGCTTCTAGCTTGGAGAAAGACTGGGACAGAGGTAGCACATCTTCTGTTGGTATCTTGTAGATCAGCAGATGAGTCGTCCTGAAAAAAATAGTTAAAAAATTAAGTAATCATTTCGTGACTCAACATTAAGGTTTTGGGGTGCTTGTAGGGTTATTGTCCTCCCAGGTAAGTAACTGAGCGAGGTCAGGAGGAGCAGCAGAGGATCCCAGCACGAGCTGGGCTGGGTGAGCAGCTCTTGGGTTCTGACCTTTCTTGCCAAGCCGCGCGGGGGAAGAGGCGCAGGATTTCGGCGTGGAGAGCATCGCTGTGCTCCGCGTCCCTCATCTTGACTTCCAGGCGGTAACTCGTGCCAATCTTACTCTTCAGATCCTCAAGGGAACCAATGTACCTGCAGGGGAGGGAAAACTGTGCTCAAATCACCATGAGCAGCAAACAAAGCAGCAGATACACATCCTCTTATTCATCGGCTGCTTGTACTGTGGTGCTAAAAGCACCTGACTGCTCACAAAAATGATATTCGGGACACACTTGGGACAAACCAAACCAGCATTTGCTGTTAGATGAAGAAAAGAGGAGAGAAGAAGAAAGGAAGAAGAAAGAAAGAATGAAGAAGAAGGAAGGAGAAAGGAGAAAAAAAAATAAACAAACCAGAAAAAAATGAAAACAGAAAGCTCAGAAAGCAACAGAAAATAGGAAAAATATTAAAAAACAAAAAAAGAAAAAAAAAAGAAAAAAAAGCCAGGAAAAAAGAAACATAGCCCCTCAAAAAATAGAAAAAAGAAAGTAGAAAAATAAAAAATAAAATTTAAAAAAGGAAAAAAAAAAGGAAAAAGGGAGAAAAAGGAAAAGGGAAAAAAAAGGAAAAGGGAAAAAAGGAAAAGGGAAAAGAAATGGAAAAGGGAAAAGGGAAAAGAAAAGGAAAAGGGGAAAAAAGGAAAAAGGAAAAAGGGGGAAAAAGGGGGAAAAAGAAAAAAAGGGGAAAGAAAAAAAGGGAAAGAAAAAAGGGGAAAGAAAAAAGGGGAAGAAAAAAGGGGAAAGAAAAAAGGGGAAAGAAAAAAGGGGAAAGAAAAAAGGGGAAAGAAAAAAGGGGAAAGAAAAAAGGGGAAAGAAAAAAGGGGAAAGAAAAAAGGGAAAAGAAAAAAGGGAAAAGAAAAAAGGGAAAAGAAAAAAGGGAAAAGAAAAAGGGAGAAAAGGAAAAGGAAAAAAGGAAAAAGAAAAGAGAAAGAAAAAAGAAAAAAGGAAAAAAAAGAAAAAGGAAAGAAAAAAGAAAGAGAAAAAAAGAAAAAAAAGAAAATAAAAGAACAAAACCCCAAGCCCCAGACTGAAAATCAGGTGGCATCCCGGTGGGTGATGCAACCCTGGTGCCCACCGTAGCTGCCCGGCCACCAGGATGGCCACCCGGTCACAGATCGCCGCCGCCTCCTCCAGGTACTGCGTGCACAGGACGGCCGCCCGCTCCCGGCCCCGCACGGCCCTCCGGATCACCCGCCTGCAACAGCGATGCCACAGTTACTGCCCAGGGACAGCCAAGGAGAATCTCCTCCCCAAAAACCACCAAAATGGTACAGTTATTAAAATCTGGACGACTATTTCAGTTATCTCGCTTGAAGCTGATGTGGAGGTACCAATGCCACGTTGCAATTTATCACGTCAGCATCCCTCCAAATTTTACGCTTTCAGCGTTAGCTGTTGATGAAAAACTAGAGCAAGCATTAGGTCTGAGTGATGAAAAGGAAGAACCACCTCTACTTCTTTTCTCATGCTCTGAAGAAAATGGGAAATTTTGCCTTTTGTACCAAACTCCTGGGTTCAGATGGAGTTTGTGCCATTTTAAGATTACACCTGATGGTCACCAAGAGCCTATTGTCTGCTGAGTAAGGAATTTAGTGAGTGGTACCCAACCCCCTGCCCATTAGGAAAAAGAGAAAATACAGATGTATCTGCCACTGGGGCAGAAGTTCATTGCATGCTCAATGGTTACTACAATTGTAAGGGTAAGATCTGCCCTGTTAAATCTGTTTATACGTCTCTGTGCTGCTCACCACATTTGGCGCTGCCCTTTGGGGTCCATGCCCACCGATGGCTCATCCCAAACCATCACCGTCGGGTCGCCCAGGACGCTCAGCGCAAAAGACAACTGAAATGGGAAAGAGAAATGAAGTCGTGTTAGGGATGCTTCTACTTCACCTGCAAGTTGTCCTGCTACAGCTTCATCCCTGGGAATCTTTTAGAACCTAAATCTCTGATTCCAAAATACACGAAATAGAGATTAAAAACCCCACCTCAGATGTTCTTATTTAACATTTTAATCTCCAAAAATCAGCTTTCCTCAAAACCCCCAAGCCTGCCAAAGATCTGAAAGTGGTTTTCCTTCCCATTTACTGGCACGTGGTGGCGCATGAAGGGATTGAGCTACACCAATTGTAAATCCAATTTGTGGTTAACATTTATTAAACACACAATGCAGGAGAGTAGGGAAAGAGCAGAGGGGTAGGTCCTGCCAGGCTGGATTCTAAAGCTATTGATTAAAGAAGTAAAATCCTGCCTGAACCCACTCAGCTATATCTGCCCCTGTGGTACAAGGAAGTATTATAACTCCCTTCCAACCAAAAGGATCTTCCATGATGAAACTGAATTTGCAGAGACTTCTATTAGACTTGAATTGTAGGCTTTGCCTTCCAAGAAGGGAGTTTCTACTTTGTGAAACATTAAAGTAAAATGTTTACAACATTAAGGACCATATTCTGCTCTCACTGACACCAGGTCAAGGAACCCAACACATCCTCAAGCTTGAAGGAAGGTTTTCTGTGCACCACGTTGAAGGAAGAACGAGCAGGATTTGCTCAAGCTACCACGTACCTTCCTGGCTTCTCCAGCAGATAACCTCCTGGCTGGGGTTTCTAGGTGCTTCTGGAGATCCACTGCTCTTGCTAAGCTGTGGGAAATGGAAAGAAAAGTATTGAAATGACCACTTCTGTTTGCTAACACTGCGGTGAGGGGTGCTGAGGAACCAGGGACTGACATACACATTCTGGAGGACAATGCATCACCTTGGGTTACTTGGTAATTTTACACCTCAGGAAAATTTGCTCAAATGGTAAACTGAGAAATTTTTGCAGAAACTCAAAACTGTAAACACAGCTAATGAGTGAAGTTAATTACTCGTGTAATTGGCCACGTACTGGAGCAAGTTTATATTTTTTTCTGAAGTTTTCTAGATAAACTAGAGTTTAAAATCATCATAGACAAGAGACCGAGAACAACATAAAGCAGCAGATCTCATCAGAAGGAGATCCAATCTCTCCAAGGTAAAGAGGCATTGAAGGTGCTGTCTCTTCATCACACTAGCCTGGTTTGTTAGCAGAAAAACCCTTCCCTGTCCTAAAGCTAAAATCATAGATTCACAGGAGGGTTTGGGTTGAAGGGACCTTCCCAGCTCCCCCAGTGCCACCCCGGCCATGAGCAGGGACATCTTCACCAGCTCAGGTTGCTCAGAGCCCCGTCCAGCCTGGCCTGGGATGTCTCCAGGGATGGTTCATCCACCACCTCTCTGGGCAACCTGGGCCAGGCTCTCACCACCCTCAGGGTCAACAATTCCTTCCTCATGTCCCGCATGAATCTCCCCTCTATGGTTTAAAACCATGACCCCTTAACCTATTGCAACAGACCCTGCTAAAAAGTCTGTCCCCGGGTTTCATTTGGCTCCATACCAGCTGGTGATAACAGCTCTGTCCTCTCTGCTCATCCCTCTCACGGCAGCGTAGGTCTCCAGGTGCTGCTGCACCGTCAGGTCTGGCCAGAGCGGGTCCCGCTGGGGGCAGCAGCCCAGGGACCCCGGGGAGGGGACATCTGCATCCCGGCCCGCCAGCACCACCTGCACAAACACACCCCCGCAGGTGCTCTCTTATTTTGGGGGGAATCAATGAACCCCTTGGAAACACAGTTGTGTTTTCTCCTGGGTTGTGAGGAACCTCATTAGCACATGGGAAATTTCAGCATCACTGGAATTATCATCTCCATCTACCACGGCTCCTGTTCACCTCAACCCAGGGAAGGGCTTCTACAAAGCCAAACGCTGTTTGCTACCGTAAAACTTGGTTAATACTACCAACACGAGGCTATCTTTTCCCAGTAATATTTTTCTATTTTAAACATTCAGTCCCAGATCTGTAACAGCAATGGTATTTCCCCTCCCCTACTGCATGTCATTAATCATCCTGCACATAATTAAATGATGGATTGTTACTGGCCCAACCCTGTTCACATTCTTTTTCAATTTCCTGGTTTTGCAAGACTGTTTATGAAGAGTGTTTTGATTTTTTTTTTTTTAAGATGTCAACATTTCTTACAAGGCTTGTGAAATTTCACCATGGGTTTTGGATACACACCGAAGATTTGGTGTAGCTCAAACCCTTAAATCTGTAACACTGATTTTGATGAAAACTAGAACGTGCTTTGAGTAAATCAACACTTTCTTCTTACTTCTGAAAATATCCGGGGTTGCACGTACATAAATTCCCTGAGTTAAGGGCTGCTCTGCCAGCTTGCCTTTTCACACCCTTCATTTATAAAGGCATCGAGATCAACCCCCAAACGCTCCAAAGGAATCACCTACCTCCCCAGCAGTCACCGTTATGTCTCCAGAAATCATATTTATAGTTGTGCTTTTCCCAGCTCCGTTGGGTCCTAACAAGCCTAATACTTCTCCTGGAAAAAATATGCAAGAACTGTTAATACTAATTATTTGTAGTAAGACCTTTTTCCCTGTGTGCACCATAAGAAAGTACAGTAGGAGGGGTTGTTCATTAACTTATCCCAATAAATTCAAACCATACACGGAGGACCTCAGATGCATGGGGTCTGGTTGCACACAAGAAAGTTCTAGCAAAAATACGGTCTCCAAATGTCACCTGCACAATAGATTTTGGTCATTTATAGGGGGTGCAGCAAAATACTTGAACCTTTTTTAACACTAAAAGAGAGGTTTCTGATAGCAACTTTCTTCTTTTTCTTAAAGGTGCAACAGCCTTTCTTATCGTCGTATTCCTTGTGCAAACCGTTGACCATGATAACTGGCTCCTGTGAAGAGAAGAAGTGGGAAATAAAAGCTCTCCTCTCATCCCATGAGACAGCTCATATGTTCTTACTATAGAGTATGTGTCTTTACAGAGAAAACTTATAAATTAAAATCCAGGAAACAGAGCGACAGGATAAAAATAAAAAGGAAAACAAGCAGAATTGGAATAAAAAATTGGTGCCAGCTAAACCCCCTCTTAGTGCCCAGGGGACCGTGGGCTGAATGGCGAGAGGTGCGCTTGGATTTCCCATTAGTAATTAATAGGTGCATGAGCTAAGAAGGCAGAAACAGCCCGAAGATGGAGAAGAAGCCAGAAGGCTGGATTCACCTCCTGGTGCTGCAGCGAGGCCATCGCGCTCCGCACCCGCTCCCGCTCCGCCTGCACCTCAGGGGGCTCCTCCCCGGGGGGGTCCCTGTTCTGCCGAGCGACCGCTCTCCTCTGCTGGATCCTGCCAGAGAGACGGGGTCACCGGGAATCACTTCCAAAAACAGGCTTGGATTTGCAAGTTTGTTCCCAGGGCAGCGCCAACGCAGCACCGCGCAGAATAAGGGGTAACGGGTTCAAACTGGAACACATGAGGTTCCGCTTAAATTTGAGAAGAACGTGAGGGTGGCAGAGCCTGGCCCAGGCTGCCCAGGGAGGTTGTGGAGTCTCTTTCTCTGCAGACATTCAAACCCACCTGGACCCCTTCCTGTGGAACCTCAGCTGGGTGTTCCTGCTCCATGGGGGGATTGCACTGGATGAGCTTTCCAGGTCCCTTCAACCCCTGACACTCTGGGATTCTGTGACTCTGTGTATTTATTGGAATTCAGGGAGCTGTTCCACAGAGTTTTTGCTCAAATATTAGTTCATGGGGAAAAAAAAATCTCACTGGCACGCATGAAAAAATAAAGGTCAGCTTCAGCTTCTCTTTCATTGATAAGTATTGACCGTTCCCCTGCTCAACACACGCCAGTGATCTGTTCAAGGAGAATTAAAATACACGGGTGGGTTTTCAAAGCTATTTGGGCATCTAACTCCTAGCTGAGCCACATTTGTTAATGTTCGACAATTTAATCTATTTTACAAATCTTCTCCCACGTGACTCAGGCACAAGCTGGCGGTGACAGAGAAGCAGAGAGCAGGCAGAAAATGACCCAGCCTGATGGAGCTTTAGGGGAGATCTCCATCCTGCAGAGAGCAATAGTGACACGTTTGAAGAGGAGTGAAAATGTTTGATTTCAATTTGTAACTATTAATTTAACCAGCTGTAGTGAAACATCCTGAAACCTCGGCTGTGAAGCTTAATTAAAAAGAAAAAAAAGCACTTATATCACATTTGTTATTCTCTCTAGGACGTTGTAGTTCAACCGACCTTCTATTGCGACACACTGGATGGGAATTTGCCTCCAGACACATTCAGGGAAACTCCAGTAAGTAAATCAGAAACTGTAATGACCCAAAGGAATTAAAAAATCCCTCCTTTCATTCTCAGTTTCCTCCTCTCCAGATAAACTGGTTAAAACTAAAAAGTACAAGCTTTATCCAGGCTTTGCAAAGTAGTTTTGAGTCCCCATCTCCTCCTGCTGTTGGGGGCGGGCAGGAGGGTCCTGGCAGCATCCAACCCACCCCATGGACCGGGATAACGTGTCTGGCACAGCACCCTGGTACCCGGCACACACCTGAAGATGGGATCGAGTCTCGTCACCGCTTCTCCAGATCTCAGCGCCAGACAGCGCAGGAGAAAAGCAAAGATCACACACTGGATGTAAGGCTGAACGAAAAGCAAAAAGCAGGTTAGGTTTGTGTGGAGACAAGGCAACAACACGATTCATTTTAATTATAAGGGGATGCAGGGACCTATCTCATTGACTTCAGCTATTGAAAAGATAGTCATATAGGTCCAAAAGGGAAAGAAGTTAAATTGATGTTTCACACACATTTCCATCTCAGATGTAGATCATTTGCAAAAACCTTGACTTCATGTTACAGGTTTAGCTCAGATAATCTGTACCCCAATGGGCTCAGTGAAGCAACGGCAGGAGCAGAGACCTTTCTTTTGTAGAAGCACTATTAATAATACATATATAGAATATGCATATAATAATTAATAATATCTCTGCCTTACACATGAGCTCCACTTAATCCCCCAACCATGTTTAAACACCCAGAGTCACATGAGACATGAGCCCATGATTAACTTAGACATATGAATAGCTCCCCTGCTAATATTTAACATGAAACTTCAACCACATCGCCCATACTTTAAGAAGAGTTATACAAGCCCAGTGCAAGTCCATCATATTAGAACACTCATCCTTTCTAAAACAACCAGCAAATCGCTCCTTACTGCAAAGGCAGATACGAAGATTTCACTCCATCTCTCAAAAAATCCTGCAAAGTAGAGTGGGAAATTCTGCAAGAAAAAACATCAGTTGATTAGAAAAGTTCCTTAGCTTCGTGTGCCTTGGGACTGGAGCAAGTGTGGGATGTAGGGATGCTGTTTTTCTTCAGGGTAGGATAAAGGAGCTTTGATCTGTACTTATTTTTGGGGTTCATACTGTCTTAAAGAGCTGCGGCTTCTTTGGCTACAGCTGATCCAGAGGTGCCTCAAATCAGCCGGGTTAGACTGACCTTTTCCATCATGACTTCCCTCTCCCCAGTCCTGCCAGCTCACTCCATCCCTCCACTCCACCGCCTTCCCCTCCCATGCTACCCCAGCTGCCAAAATACAGGCGCTGGAACAGCTCTTTGTAACTAAACAAACCAAAAATATCCCAGTCAAAGGGCTAACAAGTCAAATCTTGGCCACTTCTCTCACTCCCCAGCCTGGACCTTTTCTTCTCCTGTTGTCTTCTCTCACTCTGTCTTTTTAACACTTGGCATTTTGAGAAAAGGAATTTGGAAAGCACCTCTTGCTTTTCCAGTTTGCACCATTAGGACCATTGCTGAATTTAGCGGGACACGTTTACTCACATGTACAGCAAAGATCAACCAGGCCAGCGGTGCAAACACAGGAATCAAAGTAGAGAAGGTGAAGTAAGTTGCGGTGTGTATGTTACTGACCATAAAGACAATGCTGTTCACCTGGAATAAACCAGAGAAAGTATTTCAAATATTAATGTATTGTTGCTAAAAAATAGGTTATTTGTCACTGACTTGGGCTATTCTGCTAAATATCAGTATATATGAAGTGAAACCTCAAGTGGCAAGATGTGTAAGTCCAACACGTCAGAGTGAAGATCCACTTCACTTACCAGAATGAAGATGAAAGACCAAATGTAACGGTTGCTTCGTCCCATGCGAAATTTGAAGGCAATTAAGTACACAAAAAGGATGACAGATACCCCATAACCAACGAGGCAAATGATCTAGAGAAAGAGACTGATGTCAGTGCCATTCATCCAGATGGATGCGGATATATGAAAACCTGCCTGGAGCAGCCCATTTTGATTAAAATATTTAATGCAAAAAAACTCAGAGCAGAAAGAGGGAGGGGGATTTCTGGCTGCCTCTTTTCCCGCACACAAAATGCTCACCAGGGGTGGCACGGTCCAGGGCTCCAAGGGAAAGATGGGGTTGAAGAGCAGGATGACCCCGAACATGAGGCACATCAGGGTCCAGAAGAGCGGGACGTCCACCAGTGCCTGCCCACACCAGTATGCCGAGGGGTAGAGCCCCGCCAGCCGCAACTGGGAGCGAGCCTGGAGCTGGGAAAGCCAACGGGAAAAGGGAGGTGAGGCAGCAGAGCCCAAAACATCATTATTCTCCTCGTCCTTCTCCATTAACTTCACTCCTTCCTGCCCTGGCTGAGCTTTCCTCTCCCTTTTGAACACTTTCAATTCTTTCTTAGTTCTACTGTTGTTCAAAAACACCTCAAAAACCTTTATTAACACCCTAATTATTCTGAGTCCAAGTTGATTCCTTCAGATGCAGAATAATGTGCTTTGGTACAACGTTGTGCTCGTGTTGATGCACTTCTTCTGGCATCCTACCTAGAAATGCTGGCCAGCCCACCGGCACATGACATGCTGTCCAGAGACATTACGTTTGCCTTCACTTCTTGCATAAGACCATTTTCGGGGTATGCTTTTTACCTTGTAATCCTCCATGCCGCTCATTGCGAAGTGAGGAGGCAAACCAGCAGCCACAGTTAGCACATAGGTGAGAGAGAAAGTAAAAAGACTTTCCTTTGTATATGGGCTTCCTGTCTGTGGAAGAGAAATTCGGACTCATCAATAACCAGCAGCTGCCCAGTAAATATCTGGGCAGCTTGATGCTCGTAGGCAGGTGAGCAATGACACTTATGGTAAATAATTTGTCTTTAAGAATAAAAACCGAGGCAGTTAACAAAAGCATTCAGTACCTTTAAATCTGCAAAAAGTATTTGCATTACTGTAAATTGCTGAGACCAGAGATCATCTTTTTGATGCTGATCCTTGCCAAACGCCTGCTGAAGCGAGGTAGGGTTTGCAAGTATTACTGGTGTATTCCTATGTTGCCACATATCAGGAGCTTAAATGTCTTATGGCACTGAAACCCCACAAAGGTCTCAAACACTGCAGAAGAAATTCCCATTAAATAGCCCTGATATTGACTGCAGAGGAATGTCCCAGCAACTGGACCACTGACCCCAACCCTTGGAGGTTGCTCACCCAACCAAGTCTCCAACCTGCCCAGTCCCTATCACTTCAGGACAGCTATTTCCATTAATTTTCACTAAGAAAAGGAGGACACTCACTTTGTAAAAGGGATCGCTCCAAACGCGGATCCGCGTGGTGGAGTTGAAGAGCCTGAGGAAGGTGTTGCTGAGAATGTTCATGAGCACGGGGGGGCAGTTGATGGGTTCGATGCTGCACAGGACTGTGTAGCGGTAGCTCTGAAGGTGTACAAGCAAAAGATATCACCTTTGTACCCATGAGAAACGCAAGGAGGAGCTGAGCTCAGTGACGGATTTATGAGAATTTATGAGAATTTCGTGAGATTGCAATGAGAAATGCGATCGGACAGTTTTATTGAAGAGAGGCAGCACAAAGACCTGGAAGGGTGGTAGCAGGTACCACAAAAAAATAAAGATCAATAAAGACAATATTTTCTGGAGAAAAGCACAAAAAACTTGCATTGATGATTTTCTGTAAAAATCACTCTAGAAAATCATTCAGTGAAAAGAATAAAATATAATCTCGGTTTCCCACAAACAGGGTTACTGATATTTAATATGTCAAATAAATATTCTCCCTTTTGCTGGTGTGGGTGTTTCTCTGTGTCCCATTTAAACACATTTCAGAAAGTCCAATTGACATATAGGATGAAATAAGGAAAAACCTCTCACTCGCCTTGCCTTCCAGGGATATTTTTATAGCTCCATTATGTCGTGGAATGCTTGTGACATTTTTCTCAAAACTTATTTCTGGGTTTATGTTTTGAGCCTTCAAAGCAGCAATGAAATCCTCAATTTCTGATTCTGAAATCAAGTCAAGAACAGAAATTAGAATAACTACATTTTTTTCTTTAAATATAGTTTCTTATAGACAAGTTCCCATTTGCAAAGCAGAAGGATGTTAAAAAATAAATTTAAAATCTAAACAAATTAAAATTGCCTCTATTTTTTCTATTTTAACTAAACTGGTTAAACACGTTTCCATAATTTGTTTATTGCATTTTTTTTTTTAAATTTGCCCAATTCATATCTCTTTTAAATGTCTGTCAGTTATCAGCACTAAGATTGGATTTGCTTTTGGTCAAGAGAAAATGCTTTTAAAAGCCACAAATACATAAAGGAATGTAAAGAAAGAGTAAGGCAAGGTTGGTCTATCAGTTCTAAGAGGACTCAGAGTGGTGCAGAAAGCAAATCAACATCGTATGTTCTTCTTCACCTGTATCATTGAAAATGAGAAGATTTGTTGACTTATTTTGAATTTTCTCTTTGGTGGGAAGGAAATATGGGCTAGCCGAGATTTCCCAGTTGCCAGAGTCATTCCACAGTTTAGTTTCAACGAAAATCATAAGAAGTGGAAGGATAAACATTCCAAAGAACAGCAATCTAGATGGAAAAACAGACCGTAAGTGCATCCAGGGGAACTCCACGTTTAACCAATTCTGTGATTTCTTTTGAGAAAGGGAAAAGCCATTCAGAGCTCCAGCACTAAATTCTGTCATTACCAGTGTTTTTAATTATTTCCCACCTAATTCTCAGCTTCGAAACATCACCACTAGTATTTGAACCTTCCCTCAGTCACTCAAGGGAACGACTGAACCCTTTGGAAGGCACCAACCCAGCACAAGGAGAGAGCTCCTACACTTACATGGACGCGAGGAACTTTCCTTCGTGCTTCAGTTTTAAGAAGCGAATTCTCATCATGGCACAGACTTGTTGCCTCCAAAGTGCCATCCCAGTCACTGCTGTGCTCCCCAGTTCTGAAAATCCCAGGAGGCTCTGGTCCCTCCCATCGAGGTCTACGTCTTCTGCTTGTTCACCAAGAGAAACAACATTATCCACAAAGAGCTTTCAAAGGACTTGTTTAAGTGCAAAAAAAACAACAAGGACCTTCTGTTCTGATTAGAGGAATGCTTCCATTTTTAGCCAGCAAAGAAATAAAGGCAGAGAACAGGGGCCATAATTTACACAGAACATAATTCACATTGGTGAATTCAGACTGGGTGAAGCTGGGTTTGTATGGCAACCCACCCAATGTCTTCACTGGCCTTGTGAAATGCCTCCTGGCTACTTTATCTCCTGGTCAGGGCAGTGTACCCTTCAAAAGAAAATGCCATTCCAACATGAGCCTTAATTCATGTGCTTAAAAGAGAGTGTTGAGACCGAGCCATCTGGACTTCTTCAAGAAGATAACCTTAATTAAAGGAAAGCAATTCCTGATCTACCAAAACCTACCCAAATTCAATTTTAACAGAAACTAATTAGATATTAATTAAAACATACGTATATATGGAATCTTAACTGCACCACACTTGCAAATGGGAGTCAAAGTTTTACCTTCATGACCAATGGCTTCCTTGCCCTCCAGCTTCAGGAAAACATCTTCCAGGGTTGTCCTGTTAACTTCATAACTAACAACTCCCTGCAGAAGACTGCTCTCAAGATGGCTGAAGAGATCTGCACGACAGAAACAGCCAGATCCAGCTTAGTGACCAAGGCTAGTGTTGAGTAGAAGCATTCACATCATTAATTTCCACCACTTAAAAGCCACAGTAAAATTATTGCGCTCTTTAGTGGTGAGTAGAAAATTCAGATTTCTTTATTACCACAGGCCTTCCTGGTGGGAAAATGTCATCCTGAAACCAGAGGAGGCTCAGTGGATTTTAGTTTGTTGATTAGTTGGTGGATTCATTTGCACTATTGATATTAGGATGTCCATTACAGGCTGACGTTTATGCAGCTCTGGGCTCCCTAATCCCATGCAGTAGGGGCAAGGGAATATATTTATTCCCTTCACAGCAACTTTCTCCTTTACAAGCCTGACAAAATGACAGGCTTTTCTTACCTGGGAAGCTGTTGGTGTTTTCCAGAGGTAACGTGTAACACAGCTCGTCCCCCTTCTGTCTTTTGAGCACGGCATTGGGGATGTACTGTCTGACCAGGGACGAGGTGAGCTCAGGGTCACACAGGTCATTTATGCGCATCCTGTTTGTATTAAAAAGCAATTGCTATAGTATTAAATGAGAGAAAAAAATGCATGCATCATCCATTTAAAACACAAAGCCAGCAGTTGTTCTTCAAGCTGTAGGGAAACCTCCAAAACTGGGCAGCATTTTAGTGGGAATTTGTATAGATGTCTGCAGTGCCCCTGGTTTTGCCATGCGTGCAAGAAATAGTTGAGGTTATGAATAATGATCCTGGCCAATACTGCTAAACCAAGAACACAGAAATTAAAATCCAAAGGAACACAACTTTACATTAATGCCTTTGTACATCACTCTGGCACCAGAGCAGATGGAAATCACAATTCTCCTTACTCTGGTCCCCTTTTGGCTGCGAAGGAGGTTGCAAAGTCATTTTAGCTACATGTGCAGAGCTCTCAAGATTGAATTCCAAAGAAAAGCGGCTCGCTGTCCAAAGAACGATATTTTTGGCAGCCTCAAACTCTTCTAAAACGACTTGTCAAGATTTCTATTACGCTATATTGAAAATCTGTAGAGACACAGACTCTACAAGAAAATACATCAACTTGAAGCTTTTCATAAGAAGAGTGATGACCAAAAAGAAAAGGATTTACCTTAAGTGATAGCCAATTCCCCATTTTCTCTTCAAGTACAGAGATGAGCCAACACACTGTAATCTCCCATTTGACAGAAAAGCTTTCCGATCTAAGGAGGTAGGAATACAAAGGATTTAGGGGGATTTACAACAGTGCGGTAGACTGACCTCACTCTGCTCCCTCTGAACTCAACAGACACTTTTATAATGAAATTGAGAGGAGAAAAACCAGGCCAGGGCTGAAGGGTTTTTTCTTGTTGAACTGCTGCCTTTCTCCTAAGCAGTGAGGTTAGTCTTTTAATTACATATTCTTACAGGCCTTTGGAAAAAATCCCATGCAGCCCAGAAGCAATAAGGAAGTAGGAAAGATAGTAATTAAAACAATATCACTAATTTGTGTGGGTGCTGCTATTGGTACAGTCAGATAATCTTCACCCTGGAGCACGAGCAAGGTTTTGGAAGGACATGTCAGTCCAGTTTTAGCCTTTGCTCAGCCTGGGCTGGGTGGTCTCCAGCAGACAAAATGTGTCCAGCAAGCACAGATTGCATCAGGGCAGGACCCATCCGTGGGCTCTGCAATGGGAAAAACCTGATTTTCAAAGTGTAGGTCAACCATGGTGTGAGAATTTGGGCTCACCAGCATGAACATCGGCCTCCTCCATGGACTGGGTGGTGAAGAGCGTCACACGTCCAGCCTGACGTTCCTTCAGAAGGTTCCACACGTGGTGCCTGGAGCAGGGATCCAACCCAACTGTTGGCTCATCCAAAAGCAACACCTGCAAAGGCGAACAAGGTCAGATCTCCTCATGTCCCAGCCAGTATTTCCATGCTTACATCATTTCACTTCATGCTTTTCCTAATCTCACTCTAAGAATAAAACACATCCTCAAATAGAAGCCTTTTTATTGCTTTTTCTCCTATTACAATATTATTTATTACCCTTCTCATTTAAAATACAGTTCTCATTAACCCAGATTCCTTGATACTTCCAGCAGCCAAGTGAATTAGTAGGTCAGCAGACTTGGAGTGCCTGGGGAAAAGTACCAATGTCTGTGTGCCAAATCAAAATGCAAACCTTGTGCTAAAGCGGCACACAGTGTGTGTATGTAAATATGACCGATACCTACCTGGGGATTCCCTAAAATTGCAATTCCAAGAGACAATTTTCTTTTTTGTCCCCCACTTAGAGTATTGGCGCAGACATCCTGGAGGTCGGTGAGGTCCAACATGACGAGAACTTTCTGCACCTTGGCAACATAAAAAGACAAGAGCCAGATTTCCAAAGTGCTGGTCATCTTGTAAATTATCCGTGATTACACAGAATACAAGAGAATATAACTTCAAGATTTAAAACTTATCTACTTTAAATGGCTTTGATTAGAGACAAGTACTGCAAATCTGAATTGTAACTTCTATGACACGAGGATAAGAAAGAATTGAAAAAAAACAACTTCTAGATTAGGATTGTTTGATTTCCACAGACCAAGATGCTGGTGATAACTCTTTATAAAAGAAAGCACAAAGTGTCTGAGATGGTGTAAAACAGAGTCCAGACACACACATACCAACCTCTTGCGCTACTTCCTTCCATGGAATCCCCTTGATGTGAGCAAATGTTCTCAGGTTTTCCTTCACCGTTAAGAGTTCAAAATGCA
This sequence comes from Patagioenas fasciata, assembly GCF_037038585.1. NCBI lineage: Eukaryota > Metazoa > Chordata > Aves > Columbiformes > Columbidae > Patagioenas > Patagioenas fasciata. The sequence continues at coordinate 2,385,592 of NC_092537.1, read as the reverse complement.
AATTAAATTGGGGGCAAAACCCAACCAGTGCCTGAATTCCTTCCATATCCTCTACGTCAGAGACTTTGTAGTTGTAGATCGTTGCAGAACCTGCACACGGGAACGAATGAAACATGGTTGCTCAAAGCTCTGTCCAACCTGGCCTTGGACACTTCTCTGGGCAGCCTGTTCCATGTCTCACCACCCTCATGGGGAACCACTTCTTCCTTATATGTAATCTAAACCTCCCATCTTTCATTTTAAAGTCAACATCCTTTGTGCTATCACTACAGGTCCAACATCTTACCTGCTGATGGACTGGAAAAGCCACCGAGCACATTTAAGAGAGTAGTTTTTCCAGATCCACTGTGACCAAGTAGTGCGGTGATCTGTCCTTCGTATATATTTAGGGACACACCTAGAACAGAAATACAGTGCATCCAGCATATTTCAAAAGAGTTTGGGCTCGTATCTAGTGAAAAATGAAATTAAAAGAATTCCCAAACTTCTCTTACCTCTTAGACCTTCAGTTAACTTGTCCTTCTTGTATATTTTTGTAACATTGTTTAATCTAAAGGAAAGGTAAACAAGCCATTACTATGTAATCTCAGTTTTGTCGTGTTGCTTTTGCCTCAAAATAAACTTTGAAAACTTTTGGAAGGATATTTCTCAGCCTCCTCAGACTGGTCCTGCTCACTACCATGAGCAGAGTAATTCCATCTGAAGGAATTGCTTTATGTAATTCATTTCTTGTCCACTTTAAATAACCAATATACTTTTCTAAAAGATGCTTAAAAGGTTTTAAAGTCAAACTCAATGAACATGTAGTGAATGAAGTGGGAGGCCCTAGGGAACGAGATAACACATGGTTATATAATTAAAAGCTCTGACCTAGCTATTATTTTAGCAGATTTATATTTGCTTTTTAGTAATAAGTAATGGGCAGCAACAGCAATGGGCCAAACTAGCCATGTAAGGATTTAAATAACATTATTTGATATTATTTTGTATGTTAGACGGCTCAGTATAACATTCACAAGTGCAATACAGCTATGCTCTCAAATACAATGCGTGGTGTTATATTTTTTCACACATACAGGAGTTTTTACCTGATCGCTTCTTTCCCGTGGAAGTCAGGAGGCATCGGCTCGGTGTTGTTGCTGAGGATGGGACCGTGGCTGCCTGTCCTGCCAGCTCCTATCCCCACGTACTTGCTCCGGGGCTTGAACCAGTACGATGGGCTCAGGAAGAAAAAGGGCGGATATGCTACTCCGTACTTGCCTAACGGAGCAAACAAAGGTGGCAAAACATCAAGCAAAAACTGCCAGGTGTCAACTCAACTTTGATAAACGCCGTGTCCAGCCACCTTGCCCTCCACAGCTGCAGAATAGAGGCTTTGGCGGCATGAAAGGATTGGTAAGTTCTGCAAAGTTATCCGCTCATCCAGATCCATAAATGCAGGTGGGGAACAATCACAGCAAAGACCTCATCGATCACCTCTTTGGTCCAGAAGTTAGAGGAAAATCAGGTCAAGTCCTACAGCATATTTTTAAACCCAGCGGTCATGGCTGCTGGAGCGGATGTAAAGCACCTCAGTGCCTCGCAGCAGGATTTAATGCTCTTTTTGAAGCCTGTTTTTGAGGCAGGGCCAGATGAGGTAGCTACATGTATCAGTTTCTGGGAAAACAGGATTCTTCCCAATCATTTTTTCCCAAGTAATACAGCAAATCCAATTTTGAGCCCCTCGCATAACACGACACGGCTCATCGCTGTGAAGATGCTGTTCCCCAACCTGACCAGCTCACCACCAGGACATCTTTTTTAATGCTCCACACAGATGATGGTTTTCTCAGCTCTATCCCACTGCTTCTTTGGCACCTTTCCTCCTATGATGGGAGGGGATTATAGAAGAAAAAAGCAAAGGAATTTGTACTCTTTCGCTCACATTTCTACTCACCAGGCAACACCTTATCAAAGTAGATGGCCAACAGCAAGTACAAGACGCTGTCAAGGGTCAAGATGATGTATAGGTTAAGGAAAGGGTACAATTCTGGTGTAGAGTCTGGTCCATATTTGTGTAATGTTAGCATCTGGAAGGAAAAAAGCAAGAAGGCACAAGTCAGATGCAACACTTCCTTTAGGCAGTAACACTATGTGTGAGCCACTGCTGTGTCATCACGATCATTTTCACCAGAAACCGAGGCCCACCCGTGATCATGACACTGTTTCCAAGCAGGACAACAATTTCTTATAACCACAAATATCAGAAGTGCTTCTGTAAGCTGAATTCAAAATCGTGAAGAAGAGGCGACTACGTCAGAAAAGTGATGCACACAGAATGTGCTTGGGCAGCACTTCAAGACCTTGCGTTTCTTGCAGATCTTGGTACCCACCGGACACATCCCACTGCTGCAATAATTTTCCAGAGATTGAAATCTATTGTATATACAGAGCTGTTAAAATTTGTGATGCAGTTGAGATCCAACTATATTTGTTACGAATTATCGTGTACTTCTTGGAGTCAAGGTTTCTTTTTACAAAGCACCCAGGGCAGAGAGGCATGATTGGGTCCTTATGACAATGCAAATCATGTACAGTAGCTACTGTTATCTGGCTTTATTTTGGACATACCTTGGAGATGCCAGCTGTGAAGGCAAAAGGACTGAAAAGATTAAAAATCCATTCCAAAGACCGTGGTACTTTTTCAAACAGCGTCAAAATGCCCAGGAGTCCAAAGATGATGTGAAGGACGAATCCCACAAAAGCAGCAATTTTTGGCTGCTTTACCAATGAGCTGAGCATGAAAAAGAAGTGAATCTGCAGCAGAGAAAATGAGTAATTAGCAGGATGCATTTCTGCTGGTGATTAAGGAAAAGAAAAATCCAGAAAACAACATTAGAGGCCCAGCTGAGTTTCAGTTGTCCCCTATGGATGCACATGGCACATCACAAGGTGTCATTTAGCAGACAGCTCTGATATTTAGGGCAGGTCTATAAAGGCAGTCAGACCAGAATCTCCCAAAATGTAATAGGAGTGACATATTAGCCTACAAATTACAATAAATCCCAGTAGAGTTTTTGTTACTTTCTCATATGACTCCCAGCCCTAGGGTACTCTGCAGCCTTTGAGTTTTAGCTGTTTTGATTAGGAAATGGACATAATCATGCATTGTTTAAGAACACAAAAGCAAACTTACAGATGCTATGCCGTAAAAGAAATAAAATAAAAATTCTTTGAAAACATTGTGGTCATGGATGACTTCTTCATTCTTGATAACTGCCAGCAGACTCGCCGTTATTGCCACATACACGGTGTACGGCAAGCTCCAGGATAACCTACAAATGAACATGCAGCTATTTTTGCCTCTGACAGAGCCAATAAAAGACACGCTCTTTTTCATTCAAATACTTTGTAATTCCAAATACCCTTCCTTTTACAGTTTCCAGGCTGCAAAGGTGCAAATATCACTGTCTTGCATCTATATCTCTGCAGGTGCAGCAATGCCAGCAAAGAGCCACGGGGCACCCAAGCAGAGGCTCTGCAGCCTGGATCATTTATTCTTCTGTTTTTCCTAACAATATTGCAAGCTAGTACACATCTTCTGTCCATAAAACAGTATAAATGCTGTGGTTACACACTTCATTTCTATGAGACTCACCAGAACGAGATGTCGTGCAAACCCATTGCTCTCATTAGCACCTTGAGCTTCTTTTTCTCTTTTATAACTTTCACGGATAAAAAGTACATGAACGGGGAGAAGCACAGCATAGTGTACATAATGAACCAAACATAATCCCGTTTATACACGAGTCTGACTGAGGGCGATTCCAGGCGAATGCCGCTAATTGACTTCATCTCCTCCCAGACAGAATGGTTTGTTTTCACCTAAAGAAAAGAAAAGGGCCATCCTTAGTTTGATTTTCGGTAATGAAACAGCCGACATCAGAACAAACAGGTTTTCATAAGCATTGAAATCACTACTTTGTCACTAACAATGCTAAATCTGTAAGTGGCAAAAATCCTCAATATTTAGTGTATTTTTGTATAGCTCTGTAACAAACACTAACTCTACCTTGAGGCATGAAATTATCTATCCGTCTTCTAACTTTTGGGCTACAATATGTATTTACAAAGTTACTGATCGCAGAATATGAACTGTGGGAGGGTTTTGTTTGGTTGGTTTTCAGTTGTTTTTTTAAGTTCACAGATAACTCCAGAAAAAACAGAAACCATATTTTCCATCAGGATCATACTTACTTGTATGATTGCTGCATCGATGCTGGACTGCACTGGTAGGAAACCATTATACCAGTACGAAGGAACTTTGCAGTAAATTGATGAATAATCGTAGCAGACATCTGTGGGAAAGAAATAAAAAAGATAATTTGATCTATATATTTCCATATGTGTATATAAATGCTTATGTATAAAGTGTGGGCTTCAAGATGTATTTGACCTAAGAGTCAGGAAATCAAGATTTGGTTTTACTCAGTCATTTTCCTGGAACAGCCGTTTTCCTCCAAGGATAATGTGGTATTGGGTGGTGGCTTTGGCCACCCCTTGTCCTATTGCTATAAAGTCTGTCCCCATCTTCCTTACAGGCCCCTTTTCAATACTGAAAGGCTTGTGTAGAAGTCTCCATCACTTCCATTTTCCAAGACTAGTTCTTAGCAAAATACTTCTTTTTTTTCTCCTTGTCAATGATGAACACTTGATAATATGCTTACTTTTTGGTTTGGATAGTTTTCTCTGGCTTTTATTTCCTCCTAAGTGAAAACCCCTCAAATTCTGAATGGTATCTTTCTTGAAGCATATAGCAAATACAGCCTGGATGCCCCCAGGGTGGCATGGTAGTACAGAGACCCATCTAAGCATGTTTTAATGTAAAATCAAGTCCTCTGATTTGTTTTATTTTGTTACCCATGTCTCCATAGGCATCATTTGGAGATACCACACTGTAGCCTTGAAATCTCAGACAGTAGGAGAAGTCATCCTTAAAAACAACACCAATAATTTCTTCCTGCAAAAATCCTGTCACTTCCAGTTCTTCCTCATTGTCCACCTCTTCTATTGTTACACCTGCCACCAAAAAAAAAAGGAAAGAAAAAAATCATGACAGCTGAACCATTGGTTCATCATGCAACAACATGAAAACGTGCACCCTCAAAAATCCTGTTGTCCAAATCCCTTTCTCCACCCACCACAATGAAGACCAAGGTGCCCACAGTGCCGGGATACGTTCAGGCACTGCAATTACAAGGATTTTAGAGCAGCTTTACCTGCCATTACAGAATCCGAAGCCACTTTGCTCATTATTTTCCTGGTGGTGTTTGTTACAGGTGTGTATGCCAGGGTAACTCCCTTGGAGCTAAAGGCAGGAGCATCTAATCGGCCAAGGAACCTGTAAGGTACTTCTTGCCGTGGGTAGCTGCCTATCGTAATTGTTGACAGTAGTGTTATCAAGAGAAAAGCCGCCGATGTAATCCATTCCTAGATGAAAAGAAGGAAATGTGAAGGTGAGGGGCAGCATGGTGACTTGGAGGTTGGGTGGGATGGAAAGTGTCCTCAAGGACCTCCATCCAGCTCCTCCGGCCATGAATGCCTTCTGTCTGTCCATGAGGAAGAGCTGTTTCACAGGTGGAGTAACTTGAAAACATGAGGAATGTTCCAAGTGAAAACCATATTTTCTTAGTACCAGAGCCAACGAGGTCTGCTGATAATTTCACACCCGTAGTCGTGAATCGGACATTGCGTTCTTCTCCACAGCGCGGAAACGGGATCGACAACCAAAAGCAACAAACCAGCTTTGTAACAAGCCCTTATTGTGCCGTGATGTTGTAGTGTCACGGGATGAAGTGTAACCGTTGGCATTTTCCAGAGAACCACATTTTCTTGTACATCACCCCATATAAAAACAACGCAGTGTAAAGTACTTCGTAGCAGAAATCCTGAATTCCCTTTGGAAGAACAGACACTTGCCTGAAAACTTTGTGTCTTCGTCCTCCACACCAATAGAATATTTTTCCATAGAAGAGCAAGGGTTTGCTGGAATATTTTTGAGGCTTTCTTGACTATCCCCTGCATTTTCCCATCTAGGATGAGAAAGAAAATAACATCATTTTAGAATAAAAGAGATCACTGGGAGTTAATATATTTACTCGAGTAAACACCACTTCAGAGGAAGACAATAACATGCCAAAGGTTAAAAGTTTTTCTTCATTTTCTTCATTTTATTTATTCAAAACATCTAAAATATACCTGACCTGCAGCAGCTCAAGTCCAGCAGCTCTGGTTGATGTTGCGCATACAGCTGAGCCTTGGGGAGAACATTTCTTGTAGTGAATTTACGTCTTGTCTTAGACACGTGGTTTGTTGGCAAAACGCCGCCCATCTGCTCTAGATATTGTAACCAGACCCTAAACCATCCCTGTTATGTACGTGCCTTCTCCCCACATGGTCTACAGAGGAAGGTGTTCAGATGCTAAAAGTAGCCTAAAATAGGTGCTTCCAATGTCTCCCTTCAGCAGGTTGGTAAGAGACTATTTTGTCATATTTTCACCCAATTACAACTCTAGTGTAGTTAGAGGAGGGCAGCATTAAAACACCAATGTGCTTCTTTATATCCTCCTAAATACCGAACAGGGAGTGTTTATTGGGGGATATTTTTACGGGGAATATTTATTTCAGCTCCAGGTTCATCATGTGGCCGAGCAGCAAATATCCCGTGCAAGAACAGCAGCAGCTTCCGAGCTGACTGGTTCCACGACCTTCCCAGAAGGAGAGCAGGGAGGGAACCTCAGAACATGTTTTTGTATTTTAATCTTTTAAACCAGCTGAAACCGAAAAAAAAAAAATCAAAGTAACCTCAAACGCATCGTGCTCTTTTCCCCTTGGACATCGCTTCCTGATTTCACGGATCGGACAGCTGGAGTTAATCAAGGGTTCTACTACTTTGTTCCCTTCATTGTTTGTTTTTGGAAGAACTAAATATTTGCGTGCTCCAGGGGCGAAGGATCCAGGATCCCTGTGTACCCTCTGTTAGCACAAGGTTTATCTCCCTGGTGCTTTCCCTGCCTGGAGCTTCCTCCGGCTCTTCCCCACCGCAGCGACCATGGAGGTTAAAGGCGATTAGGAAGGGATTTCTAGGAAGTGCTACTTTTTAAATCCAGGTCTCTATTTCAGTTGTTTTGAACCCAACGCTGCAGCCCAGGATGTTGGGGCAGTAAACAAAGCTTCACACTGGAGCACTTGGATAACATGGAAAACATGATGGTCTTGTAAAAACTGCACTGAATCTCTACAGATGTAACAAACACCTCATTTAAAAAGAAAGGAAGGAGCAAATCTAGGACTTTTAAAAACATTTCAATTAAATTTCTATTGGTTCTAATCTTACTTTTGCCTTTGGAGGAAGAAGCAAGTAAGCCTGGAAACTGACACATGAAGTCAGAAAGTCAAACAAATGACGCTCCCTATAAATGTCAGGCAAACCTCATCAGGAAGAATTTCAATTTGAATTAGCTATCAAAAGACACAAAACAGAAGCAGGAGAGATGCCTCTGCAAGACCTGAAGTTCAACACCGCAGATTCAGAAGACAAAACCAAACATCAGAAACGCATTTGGAGGCAATGGCGTTTGAGAAGCCTTCAGCCAGTTAAGAGCATCACTTGTAAAATGGGATGTCTATGGAGGAATTTCCCTCCTGAGGGTCCAGTAAATGCACCCAAACCTCTTGCTCTCCAGGAACACACTTGTCAGGCGCTGTAGTAACTTTTCTCGGGACCCTGTGTTGTCCTGGGAAGGTGTGTCTCATATAATCACCTCATTTATTTACCATCTCGGGGATTTCCTATTGGGCATCTCCTCAGGCTGTCTTTACCTCCTGATAAATATGAGACAGATCTGACTCTTTAACACAAAGTGTCCAAAACAGGTTATTTTATTTCCTATTCTCAACTCAAACACTACAGCCCTAAGCCTGCCCTGTATCAAAGTTCAACACCTTAATTCATACAGAGAGGTGAAATTTGGGGGTCTGTGTTTTCAGAAGCGTTTCTTGGTGCTAGCAATGCCAGAGGAGGGGGAGCCAAGGGAGGGATCGTTACTTGGGAGGACCCAGCGCTCAACCTGTGGCTCTTTGCCTGGAGTCCAATACATCAGTCGCACGAATCAGAGTTTGTGCACACCCAGGAAAGCAGAATACTTTTGCTCCTTTGCCTCTTAAACATTTTGATGCAAAGCTCAAAGTCTGCCAGAGAACAGAGCTGGGAAGTGCAGCTCTTATGCATTCAGCATAACACTGAATACAGGAAAATAATAATCACCAAACACAACCCCTGCATAAAAACACCTTAGGGATAATTTTCCCCTTAACAAAAGAGAAATACAAAACTCCTTACCTGATGATGTGTTTTCTGTTGGAAATCTGTCTCCTCCAGCCCCGAGGTGTCTGGGCTCTTTATCCCTCTGTGGTGCGGGATGGGGTTGGGGGCGGTGGGACAGTCCCATGGCCATGGCCAGGCCCCCCCTGCCTGACGTCAGAGCTCAGTCCCCACGCTGCAAACACTCCCAGCAACCCAGTCAGCGAGCAAAATACTTCCAACCAGCTGCCCTTGCAGACATTCACGCTGTATTTTGCAGTATTTAACACGTCACGTGCATCGCGTGGAATAGAACAGCAAAGCAACCTCGTCCCTGCCCGAGCCTCTCTGGGGGGAACACTTTTCTCCCCATCTTGCTCAGAGCCTGAGTCAGCAAATGCTGCTTCCTCTGCAGATGCGAATCCTGCATCCGAGCACCAACAGGATCTTTATGTCTTGTTTTCTTTTCCCCTTTGTTTTTAGTAATTTTTTTTTTAGTTTTTCACTCCTTTTAATCGCTTTCCCAGCAGCTGCCACACAGCTGGAATTAAGATGGAGTTTTCTCTTTTTCTTTCTTTACTTTTATTTTTAAATAGCTTTCCAATGGATCTGCGTTCAAAACAGGGAGGTGAGGAAATCAGATAAGCCAGGAAACCCAAATGAGCTGGAAGGGCGTACAGCCGCATGGTAATTCAAGGAGTTAAAGGAATTCGACTGTCCGGGAACTTCAACAACTTGAGGACTCTGCATCTGATTTGCAGAGCTGAGTGAAAACACAAAAGCTGTCCGGTTGTTGCTTAATAAAAGGCTGTAGCTCTTCTGCAGCTGTCGATTTACTCATTTTCCAGGAATGAGCTCATTTTGGAGAGGAGCAGAATGTTTTCCTGCATCACTTCCCCTTGGGCAACAAGCGAGGAATGGGGAAGGCTACTCGTAACTGCAAAATAAAGCACATCTGAGAGGCACTTCACTGAAAAACACTACTTTCCTGACATGTACCCTGTGCCATACTATGCTGACAGCACCTGGCACAGCGTGGAGCCCTCGTGTGTCCGCACGTTACCTACAGAAAATGCATTTTAACAGAAAAAATGACACCTGTTCTGAGTGTTCTTGGGGTTTCCCGCCCTGTGCACTGGGTGCTGAAGTGGGACCCAAGCCCAATGCAGCATGTTGGGCTTCATTGAAAAGCAGCCAGAGAGCACACGGCAGCTCAAAATATCATTAATTAGACCCCCGAGCAGTTGCTCCATAGGATTTCTGAGGAGGGGACTCACAGCAGCCCTTACGTGCACCAGGATGGGGACAGAGATGGGGACGGAGCAGCATCCGCCAAGGGGGACACTCCAAGAAACGTATTCATGAAAAAGGAGAACTGAAAGCTCCAGGAAACTCTTATCAAGAAATTCAGCATGCTGAACTAGGGACTTTCTGAATATCTATTAAAAGAAGCATGTAAAAAAGTATATAAAAAACTATAATAAAATGGCATGCTGCCCTAACACACTGTTAGAGAAAAACCAGAATGAAAACCTGGAAACTTTCACCAAGTTCAGATATATTTCTTTGGGGTTATTTTCTTCCCTACAGGGGGGTTCAGGGAGCACAAACCCCTTTTGTTTTCCCAGGTCCTTCTCCAGCCCCAGCCCACCCCGTCGCCAGCAGCGTTTCGCTGCCCCTCGCCCCAGCCCAGCGCCCATCCAGCCACCCAGCGAGCTCGGCCGGGGCAGGGATCCAACCAGAAAAATGAAACATTTATTTCAGCGGGGTTCGTTTTCAAGTGGACGAACATGATTCATCCCTGCAGATGCTCCACACCGTGTGCCAGGAGCGTGCAGCTGCTGCCAGGTCACTTCCAGCCCGAAGTGGGCGGTCGAATCCCAAGAGTTGCAATACCGCGATTCCCTGAATTCAATGAAGAACATGCAATTACTGAAGCCTGACACCCCCAGCCCCCCATGCTTTGCCCAAGCCCCCCAGCCCCACTCACCTGCACGCCCCGGGGAACAGCCCCCCTATTTCTAGCACAGCAAAACACTTGCACGATAGAAACACAGGCACTTAACAATCCAATCCATCTTTATTTTGGTAGTACCTTCTGCTGGAAAAGGAAGAAAACCTCAACTTTAGATATACAGCAAAGTGGTAAAAGAAAGACAGGTGTATAAAATAAACGGCAAATTATTCAAAGTGCCTGACAGCAACACCAGGAGGAGCATTACAAATGTGTCACCTTTAGACACGATCCCTTCTGCTTTCTGCTACCGGAGTACTGGGTGCTGGCAACGGAGCAGATGGCGCTCGCTATACAGAAATATTTAAATAAGGTCTTTTCTTTGTAATGCAAACAAAATCAGACACATTAAATTCCTCCATAGAAAAATACAACCTTATAACAACACCACAAAGTAACTGCATCTTCTGAGTTTTGGATAGACTAGTTAACTATTTCTTACAACAGCTCTGCAAGGTACCGGCAAGCCGTTATACCTGGAATGAATTGGTTTGCCCCAAGTCAGCCCAAATCCATCTGTTTCAGCTCCGTTTTACCTACTGGAGCACAAACTGAGTGTATTGTACGGCTGGGATTTGGCATGTCACCCATAGAACAGCTGAATAAAGGGACTTCATATTGCAGGAATAAAGCTCTTGAGTTTCCAAGAATTCTCCGGTTGAATTCTGCACGTGTTTTTCCCTATTCTGGCAATGATAGGCACGGTGTGACACTTGCAAAGTGATGCTTTGGGGTGGCATCTCACACCACGTTGACACGTGATGTCACCAGGCCAAGAAGATCCCACCCAAATTTACAGTTACCTTGACGAGCAAAATTCTTTGTACGTGTAGCTGCGTAAATACCGTGCACCCATCAACTGGCTTACTCCGGGGTGAACAAGAACAGTGCCAAATCTAGATGCAAAGGCAAGTTTTCATACGATCCATTTGAAATGTTAGAAAACAAGAAGCTGTTTGAAATAGGGTGATGCCATCCAGACAGTACAGAACTATTTTACAGACTATTAACTTAGGACCCCTGGTCTACTCGACCAGGGCTCTACCCCCTGAGCTATGAAGCCTTCTCAGGAGAAGATACACTTAGCTTATATGTACACACATGCGACAAAATTCTGAGTCCCACCTTTGCTTCAAACAAATGAAAATGCTCAGAGCCACCAGCAGCGCAGGGCTGGGGCTTCCCAGGAGCTAAATACATATCTGCATAAACAAAATAGGTGGCTTTGGGTCATTTTCCTTTCTTCACAGGGATGCATCGACCCTAGAAAGGTTGCTCCTCAAGCTGCAATTTAGAAGTTGGTGCTTTAATCCTGTTTTTTACCTGTGTTTGGTTTCCAGCCCAAGAGATCAGGTGAGTACCGTGGCTTGGGGCTCAGATGCTCCCCAGGGGATGGGACCTTCCCCCGGGGCAGCAAATGGGACGTCCAGGTGTTTCTGCAGTTCTCAGGCTCAAATTTTAACTACAAAACAAAATCCATACATTTCTATGCAAAAAAAAAAAAACGAAGCAAAAGTTGAGTTCGCATCTCCCCACTGTAGAGTAAAAAACTAATGAAATGGGCTCAATATGATGATAAACCATTATCAGGCATACTACAAACATTATTGCCTGATAACTACAAGGAGTCGGGACACAGAACTCCACCTTAACTCACGTTTTTTTGAGTTTTCCCAAGAAAAACAAAAGTCTTTTCTAACTTTAATGTGAAGTTATATAACTGATATGACTTATGAAGCCAACATTTCTATATAAATGCACCTCTATATTTGTTCATTGCAGAACACAATGAACTGTTAGCAATCTTTTATTTCACCTTATACAACAAAAAAGGTGACGATAGCTTTGTGTGGAAAAAACAAACAAAAATACTGTATTTTCAGCATGTATCTGTCATATCTCAGGATAAAGGAGCCCATATTCTGCTCTTCCTAGTGCTTCCCTGCAAAACAAAGGCACCATTCCTAATGGTGAGGTTGCAATTTTGGGTTTACAAAGGTAAATAAAAATTGCCAGGCCAAAGCCAAAGTTCCTGTGCTGAGCACACTACCGTGTTACTGCTATCACAACAAAGATGGATTGGGAAATACTGTTGCATGTACTTATGAACCCACTGTTGAGAAAAATGGAAACATCTAAAAAGGGCTGCCCCTAAAACCAGCTGGCAGGACACGTCGTTACACCCAACTAAAGGATTAGGCTGCTTTTAATGAAGATGAGAAATACTCACATCTCTGCAAATCCCGTAACTACACAGTTATGTCTTTGTACCTTTTACCAAGCAGGGGAAAACAAAAGCACCCACTTGTGCAACCCCCGTGAACCCTACAGTGCATGCACGGCAGGAGTCGGCCGCATCTGCTAACTTGCGGTAAAAAGGAATGTGAAGTGCTGATGAGTGCCGTGTTTTATCTGTAAATGAACGTTTTCACGTTGGTTGGATACCAAGCTAAGCTCGTGGTGCAATTCAGACCCTCTTTGCAGTGAGTATAATGACTGTGGAGCGTTTTTTCCCCCCGTCTCTTCTAAGCAGGTGCACCTGTGAAGCATAAGCAGGGACGGAGCGGCCAGCGGGGGAGCAGGACCTTGCGGGGACGCGTGTCTGCAGGACACCTGGTTGGGCTGGCAGCAACGCCCACCGAGGGCGGGAGGCACGGCAAGACCCTGCAAACCAGCCCCACGGGGTGGGATGCTCCAGTGACAACTGGTTTCGCTCCATTTTCCAGCAAGGAGAGCCCAACCGCAGGCAGGGATGGCCGAGGGAGGAAGGTGGGAGCTCCTGCAGAAGCTCCCAACCCCAGGAGGTGATCGGCTGCCTTCTTGCCCATGGCAAACCAGGACACAGCGAGGGGAGGAGGAGTTTCCAAACAGCCGGAATAATGGTGGGCATGCTCGCCGCTGCCACAGCGTTATTCCTAAGGCCAGGCTGGTGGAACACGCTCAGTGCTTCAAATAGGATTTCCCTTGTCTGTCCCAGCCCCGATGTTTTCCACGCGCACCCCGATGCGCGTACAGAGGATCATCGCGGGCACGAAACACGAGGTGCCGAGGAGATGTGGGCCGCCAGGAGCTCAGAAAATGACCCTGTCCTCCTGCGTCCTGTCCCACCACAGCGTGCTGTTGAGCGTCCCGAAGCTGCTGTCCTCCTCCTCCTGCTCCTTCGCCAGCTCCACGAACACCTGCGACACACACAAGAGATGCGAATGCACCACGTTCCTCCTAGGAACTCACTTGGTCACAAACAGAATTCATGCTAAAACGCCACATGTATTGAACATGTTGCTTCATCTCTGAGTAAGAAATTTTTAGCTTAGTTTTGGGTTTTTTTCTCTCCTTGCTCCCACCTCATTTCTTCACAACAAAAAGGAAGTTGAACCAAATACATTCTGAAGAACATTTATCGTCAGCAATAACTAATCTAGAATAAGCAATAATAAACCTCAGCTTTCCCCTCCTTTCAGAAATGAACAGTACTGCCCGTCTTTTCAATAAATCACAGCCACATTTCCAGTAATGCCACAAATTGATTTTGCTCCAGTCACTGCAGGTGGCGTCTTATTTTTAAAGGAGAAAATGGGAATAAAGAGGAGCAGGGGAACTGGCAGTCCCAGTTCACTTGGGAAAAGGGGATTTCAGTTCCCTAAAAATGCCCGAACAGGCACCAGCGGAGCAGCTTGGGCTGCCCAGACACCGAGGACAGGGACGAACTGTGGGCACAGGGCTCACCATGATCAAAAAACCTGCAGCACTTTCCCCCAGCAAAATATACATATATAATTTGCTTTAACATACCTGTTCCAACGTTGCCTGAGAAAAGCTGTACTCCTCGATGTTAAAGGCGTGTTTTACTGTTAAAAGAATTAGTGAGAGCGCAAAAGAGTTAATGAGAGCGCACGTTTTCATTATCTGAAACAACTGGATTTGAAAGCATTTGAAGCTGGTGCAATGACTCTTCATTTAACAAGAAGCAGAGCTGTGGACACCAATGATAATACAAAAATAAATTGATTTGGAACAGAAATGCACAAGTGCCACCGCACGGCAAATGTGTCAGTTACGGCAGACAAAATTATTTCTCTATGTGATACATGGCAAGAGCTTAATTACCTTCTTCCAGCTTGGAAAAAGAATGTGAAAGCGACTGTACATCTTCTTTAGGAATTTTGTACGCCAAAATAGAAGCAAAACTGGAACAAAGAAACCAAACAAGTTTAGCTTCAGGTAAAATTCCTCAAAGCGAAAAATACTGGTATTAAAGTGAATAGATTTAAACTCATTTTCTGAAGGTTACTCCAGGCATTTTGACTTCTTGTCGTCACACAACAGGAAAGATGCGGCTCCAGAAGATCTGTCTCTGAGATGAGACCGCTCTATGAGTTATATGCTCCTCAGCTAAGATTCAGCCATTTCTATTCTGTCTATAAACTCATGAATGAGACGAAAAATCACTGCCCCCAACTAAAAAAGTTATGAGGTTTTGCCTTTCAAGTGAACTCAGGCAGAGGTGACGCGATCTCCTTGGGACTTGGCATCACGCAGTGGTCACACAACCCAGACCGGAGAACAGGGACCTGCTCTACCCCATACATTTCTTCTCAACATTTAATTCTCCTCCGTGTCTCCCACATTTGAGGAATCCTTATCTGACACCGGCAGTGTCCCTTTTGAAGCCTCACCAGCGCCCACCAAACCAGACCCTCAAGTTCACACTGCAGAGATTCAAAGCAGTTGAGGGAAAAAACAACCAACCCACCCTCAGATTTCAAGAGAACCCCAGAATTTCAAGCATTTCTAGATAAGGGCCAGTGACTCAGATTTTCTCCCCATTTCCCGGGGGCCCGGACTGAGGAGGAAGCCGTTAGACACCAGCTATGCAGAAACCAAGTTTTGCTTCCCCCGTGCCGAACATCTGGACACGGGACTCGCAGCCACCGCCCTGGCAGTTCCTCTTTCCATTTTTAAGCTACGTGTCAATATTC
Source organism: Patagioenas fasciata (assembly GCF_037038585.1). Taxonomy (NCBI): domain Eukaryota; kingdom Metazoa; phylum Chordata; class Aves; order Columbiformes; family Columbidae; genus Patagioenas; species Patagioenas fasciata. The sequence goes on along the minus strand of NC_092537.1, from coordinate 2,370,258 downwards.
TGTACAAATTTTAGTATCACGGCATTTCCTACTCACTGCCAAGGAGCTGCTGAGAAATCAATTGTTGTATTAATATGCAGCGAAACTTCACCTTTCCTGCCGATTCGCGTTGGGGAAGATGTGCAAAATCTGGCTCTGCAGATACTCCACTTGCTGTACATCTGCTGCTTCTTTTAATTTCATTTCCAAGAAGTACCCTCTGCCAAACTTGCTCTTCAGGTGTTGGACAGTACCTATACATCTACCAATTGCAGAGGGAAAATAAGAGTTGTTACACGTTACATGTTGAACTAGATGATCTTTCGAGGTCCCTTCCAATCCCTAGCATTCTATGAGTCTATGTTACACCACGCTCAAACAGCAGCTTAACTTCCAACAGACCCTTTTTGCAGTTTAATAATTAAGGTACAAAACAATTATCTACCTATATTTTCAAAGAAATCTATTCTAGTTAACAGCTGTCCTGTCCTTCCTGCAGTACCTGAGCTGCCCGGCCACCAGGATGGCCACACGGTCACAAACAGCATCTGCCTCCTCCATGTAGTGTGTGGTCAGGATAGCCGCTCTCTCCTTGTTCTTAAACGCTGCTCGAATTGCCCGCCTACAAAACATAACAGAAGATGACTCAAATCTCATACTCTTTCTATTTTAAGATTTGTTTTGACTTTCAAGGCTTTAATCTCCAAGTTGTTCTGGGAGAGGACGCACCTGTTGACACCTTGGGACTAAGGTCGGGACGGTTCCCTGTTTGCAGCTCTCTCTAGTGTTTACAAGGATAATGCAAATATAAAATCAGGCAAATTCCCACAGAGAAATGAACCTGTGGCCCTGGTGGCACTCACCACATGTGCTGCTTGGCTTTGGGATCCATCCCGGTTGACGGTTCGTCCAAGAGCGTGACCTGCGGGTTGCCCAGCATGCTCAGGGCAAAGCAGAGCTGGGGGACGGCAAAGGGACAGCGTGAGGACACAGCGGCTGCTGGGGACACCCCAAGGCGGTGACTCCAGCAGCTCCCCCGTACCTTGCGTTTCAGCCCCACGCCCAGCTTCTTCGTGGTCTTCTGCAGGTGGTCTTTTAAATCCAGGGCACTCGCGATGCTGCGGAACGGGGAGGAAGGACCGCACGTGAAAAGCTGAGACAGCGATGCTTCGGCTTCCCCCTCATCACGCAGTAGGCGAACGGTCTCATTTGAAGGACTCGGTGACAAGTATTTATATGTGTTTGTATATAAAGTATAGAAAAAGCAAAGCAACAAGAAGAATCGGAGCTGGGCGCTTCCATACGAAAGCACCTGCCTGGAGGAGCCCAGGGTGACAACCCCGAAACAGCTCCTGGACTGCCCGTCCTTGCTGCCTCTGCAAGGGTCATTGGTAGCACGTCCTAACTTGAGGAAACCCAAAACAATACAAAACACCAAAAAAAACCCCAATCCACACACAAAAAAAACCCAACCACAAACAAAAAAACCCCACTACGCACACATTGCATTAGGAAAAGTGAAAAAAAAAGGCTAAGAAAAATATAGCTAAATGTTAAACATTTCTATAACGAACTACTTACCGTTTTATGACTTCCTTAACATCAGACTCGCTCATTCCTTTGATAGCACCATAAATTTCAAAGTGTTCCTGCAATGTAATATCTGGCCAAAGAGGGTTCGTTTGAGGACAATACCCCACAAATTTCACCGAGCCGTCTTCGCTGTTCAGGCCAAATGAACAATCTCCCATCAGAACCTGCGAGGAAAACGCAGAGACTTCACTCAACAATATTCTAAGTATCAGAACAGGAAACGCTTGCAATAATGATAAAAAAATACAGATTCATTTTCTATTTAGTCTGCAGCATGCAACGTACCTGCCCACTGGTCGGCTCAATCTCTCCAACAAGCATATTAATTAATGTGCTTTTCCCCGCTCCGTTGGGTCCCAACAACCCCAGAATTTCTCCTGCAGGATGGATGACACAAAACATTGCCCATCAGGCCAGATACACAGACTCCAGGCTTGGTTTTGTAAAGAAAGCAGCTCAACAGCAAGTAATCAAACTCCCACCTTTTTTTACGCAGAGAGAAACATGTTTTGTCGCCACTTTCTTTATTTTTCTCCCCAGAAGAAATTCCTTCCTTTCATCAAACTCCTTGTGCAAGCTGCTGACCAGGATTGCCGGCATCTAGGAGAGAAAAGCGGCTGCAGAGCCTGGCAAAATCCCAATTTGGGGTTTTGGTGGTGCCCACGGTGTTACCTCCTCGTTTTTGGGGCCGCTCAGTATTTCTTGGACTCGCAGCCTCTCCGCCTTCACATCTTCATCTTCATTCTCATCGTGTGGGGCGTCGGGGAACTTCCAGGCTTTGGGTTTTGTAGAACATTTTCTAAGGGGAAGGAAACAACGGGACACGTCGGCTCTGCATTCAGGTGGGATTTGGTCGCCACTGGGATGCAGAAAGCAATTTGTGTTTGCTGAACCCGGGAATAACAGAGTTATTCAGCACATCCAAGAAGCCCCTAAAGAGCAGAAAGATCTCATCTTTATGCCAAGCTCTTGGTTGGGGTTGGCATCTCTAGCCATGCAAAGGAAGTTCCCTTGTTTTTATAGTATATAGGGGATGTCCTTACCAAACTCCTAATTTTGCACTGACAGAACTTAAAAGAAAGTAAAACCCCTATTTATGCACTTTATTGACTGAATTTCAGAGAGCTAAAGCTAGAAAAACAAGTTCTTCAGACACTTGGGATGGGATATAACCACGGGTACGATATTTTCTGCAATATCCCCCATAACTACAGGCTGTACACTCCAGTTTCATCACCAGCATCACTTCAAAAATGGCTTCTTTGGATTATTATTTTTAAAAGTCGATTAAACAGAGATGTACCTGAAAAACGGATCCTCTCTCACTGTCCTCCCTCCGTTCTTCAGCTCGAAACATCGCAGCAGGAAGAGCCAGACGAGACACTGCAAATAGGGCTAAAGCAGACAAATACAGCTCTGGTTACTCGGAGGCTGGTGATCCTATAGGTGATCCCATAGGTGATCCTACAGGTGATCCCACCAGTGCAATGAGCGACAAGCACCAGCTCCTTCCCACCACAGAAGTGCTGATGTTTCCATAAAGATGAAACGTGTCATTAGGTGCTCAGTGTGTCCACGCTGAGGATGCACAACCATGATCTGCTTCGATTTAATGGCAATTATTTGGTTTTTGGAGACAGAAGGGACTGTCCCCTGTTCTGCAGTTTTGGCTCCATCGGCACAGGCTCCCATAATAATCAAGATTAATCCCAACATCGTTAATAAGACTATTGAAGCAGATGTTGAGCTGGTAGGCACAGCAGCTTTTACTGATACTGTTCATGCTGCGACAGGCTGCAAAGCCACAGGTTCCAGCAAATCTTTATTAATAAAGATGCTTGAGCAGAAGGGGCCTCCCGGTAGGAGTCAACAATTCTCTACAGCAAATAATCAAATAACCACGCTTACAGCTAGAACTGCTACCAGGAGCCGGTCCCACGGGTCGTAGTATCCTCCGTTCTTTCGCTTGCCTTTCCATGAGATCTGACAGCGCAAAAAAAATACATTTGGGGAAATAATCACTGCTGATATTCTGCACCGCACTTAAATCTCAGATCAGTCATTTAAGCTACACTGCTCAGTCACTTTCTGGGCTCTGCAGAGACTCCGCTTGCTCGAGCTTGACGCCAATAAAACCCCATCCAAGTCCCTGGGGCTGCTCCCAGTTTAAAGCCACCGACTCCCAACTAACGCATCGCCCACCACTGTGTTCACCATAAACGTAGTTTTCCTTTAGATATTTAATGGAAAACTCGCTCCTTTCCTCATTTTAAAACTGCAACGCACTGAAAAAAAGTGACTTTTCACCACCGGTTGCTACTTTTCACGTGTTAGATTTCATTATCATTAAAGATACCCACGCAACCCCAGCCTTTTACAAGTGCTCTGGAGAGGATTTCTTACATCCCCTTACCTTTATAAAACAAATCAGACAGCCAATAAGGGGATAAATAGGGATGAAGATGGAGAAGACATAATGCAGGACGGTGGTTACCAGGTAATAGTCCAGAAAAAAGGCCACTTCGGTGACAACCGTACAGAGCAAGGCTGTCTGTACAAAGGAAAAGGGAAAAAAGGTCCATTTTCATCCAGTTCAGACTCTCTGAGCATAAGTTATCTAATTTGAGGCACTTTTTTTTAAAGCTTTTATCATTCAGGATATGACAGTAATAGAGACACTGGTAAACGTTTCAAATTCCTTGTGCATTAAGGGTGCACAGCTCAATAAAACAACCGAGCAGCCGCTTGTGGCTTTGGAAATAAATCATTGTTCCCAGCGACCCGAAATCAAGGTGAAGTTACTCACCACTGAAAATATAAATGACCAAAACTCTTTCGTGTTCTGCACTTTTTTAAAGGTGAAGGAGACCACGTAAGTGAAGAGCACGACTGACGGGACGTAACCGATCAGGCAAAAGATCTGCAACGACAGGAAATGTGCAGCAAGAACCCAGGGGTGAATTGTTTGTATAAGTATCAACTAGAATCATTTTAGCATGTTACGTAACTCTATATACTCCCTTGTCACTTGATTTGGTGTATTTTGCCACCTTGGTACATACAACATATTCTATTAAAGACACAAATAAGAGAGTACATGGAAAGGCAGGAACCGCACTCAGTTTCCTTTAAACTATTCCCATTTTTTGTTAATAACATAAATGTTGACCTGAAGATTATAGCAAATATTAAGAATTCCAGCTTTTAGCCTTAGCATTTTGCAGATATTGCAACAAGGGTAGATGCTCTGGTAGAAAAATAGTCCCACAGTGCAATGGTCCCATCCCAAACCTGATTAAATCAGAGCTTACGGGAGAGCAGCAAGGAAAATCTGATTTTTCTCAATTACAGCCAATATCTCAGGGAACCCTGCTCTGAATATAAAAGATGCGAAGACTTAAAAGTCTCTTTGATTTAATCATGTGCTGCAGTTCACTGCAGGGCTGCGCTGTGTTCAAAGTCGCTGTAACCTCGTCGTTGGCTGCACACCGATGCAAATGGAGCAATTACCAATCGGCAGCAAAGAGCGCACCGAGCACACAGGGAAAAAAAGGATGGAGCATTTCCTCCGAATATTTGAAAGCTTCACTTTATTCCCATTCTGAACAAAACCCAAAATTTCAGCATTTTTCCCCCATGAAAAGCTGCATTATTTAGCCTTTGGTGCAGTCTGCCTGCTACCTTTACTCCAGCAGCCTTAATTGGGCATCTTGCCCGTGTATCGGTTGGAAAAAGTCCACCGAACCATCTAATAAAAACCAACACTTGTGGAAAACCACCTAACCACGCTCTGGCAGACCCACGGCGCTCACCACAGCGAGGAACTTGCCCACGTAGAAATAAACGCCGTAGTGGAAGGCGAAGAGGCTGCCCAGCATCAGGACGAGGATGGAGAAGAAGAGCGGGAGGTCCACGACGGCCTGGCCGGTCCAGTACGCCGAGGGATACAGCCCCGCTATCTTCAGCTGCGTGTACGCTTTGATCTGCAACGGGAAAAGGCAATGCGACGTTAATTATATATTAATTAAAACGAACGCGATGGCAATCTGCCCTGGTGTGTACGCGGGATCTCGTTGTTCCACCTAATACGCTGCTTTTACACCAACGGCGCATCATGGTGTCACCTGCTTATTGCTGATTTGAGCTGCAAAAAGCACTTCCAGGGAAAGCAAAAGGGCTTTTCCCAAATCTGCTCTACCCAAGGCAGCAAACAGCAGCCACATCCATACTGCCCCTCATGGTAAAAGACACTATATGAAACAACTTGTAAGATTTTCGCCCCAAGGTTTTTAAGTTCTGCAGTCTATGGATCTCCACCTGGGAGTTTACCTTATGGTTTTCTGCGTTGTCCATGGCAAAGTAGGGCGGCATTCCAGTAATAATGATTCCCAGTAACACGGCTTCAAAGTAGATCTCCAGTCTGAAGATTGTGTCCGGAAGATTCTGAAACATAAACCAGATTTCTTCAACACCAGAATGAGTGTGACCAGGAAAAAAACGCTTTTAAAATTGGAACGTGACCGCAAATGCTAAATCATATATTCTGTGTATCGCAAGATATCTGAGAGGCATGAAGAAAAATACCTATGGAGGGGTTTGGAATATTTCTAGGAGTGTCTAATAAACTCCTGTGCTTAAGGGCGACTCTGGGCGTTCTCACCTGAACAAAGGGGTTGCTCCAGGTCTGGATGCTCTCCGTCACGTTTAAACTGCGCAGCAGCAGATTGCTGACAATATTCATCAAAACCGGCAGGGAATGCACCATGGTGCTGTTGAATACGAGCGTGAAAACGTAGTTCTGCAAAGGAAAGTGTTGTGAAGGGTAATACCCTCTCCCATGGGCTTAACTAAACCTGAACATCAGGGAAAAGCTTTGCATAATAGAGTAGGTTTTGCAGGAAGCTGTGGGCTGCTCAGGGTGGTTATAACATGTAACCTCATTCAGGAAAACAGTCATGCTCATACAGAACAAATTATTTGGAATAAATTCCCAGTCTGTCTTATGCGACTGTGACTCTGTGACAAAAGATGCTCCAGACAATTACAGCCTGGAAACCAAAACACGGAATGACACGCACTCCTATGTTCTTGCTAATGCATTTAAAAGCCAGACAGGCAAAAATTTACACCAGCTAAGGGCTGCGCTGTCACACTAATATTAAGAGTTTGCAGTGCATAAAAATGGAAACAAGAGACAGAGCTGGCACATTGCACAGCAGTTCCTGTGCTGGAGATTCAGTACAACCCAGTGTTCTAATCTCGCTGACACTCCTTCAGTGCCCATACTGAAACGAATATTTTCGATCCAAGAAATTCATTTTTCTTTACACATGAGAGCACCATGGAATTATACATCTGTCAAAGGGTATAATTCAACCAGTATAAGGAAAGAAAAAGATGAATTCCTACGCCAGAGCTCTTGCGAAGTAAAATATTTCTCTTGGCTTTTTGTATCCTTGTGGGGAAGGAAGGGGGATGGAAGTTTTATTAGCCTACCGTGATCACCATTAAGGAAGAATATTTATTTTACTAATATTTCCATTCTGGTAATAAAAGTCCTCTTTGCAAGCCTCTTGTCTAAGCAATATGATATTGCTGTCTGTCTTACCTGTCTGGATTCAAGGTCGAACACGTTTAAACCTGCGCTGTGAGGAGCAGCCGAGACGTAATCGCTGTCATTGAACATCTCCAAGAGGATGTTCATGCTCCCAAGAGAGTGGACAATGTCATCGATACCCGATTCTGGTGTAAGACAGAGAAAACAACACGATTACTCATCCCAGCTTGGAGCATTTAGCACAAAATTATCGATGTGTTTTCTCACTGATACAACCCTATGACAAAAGATCCCTGTTTCCTTACACGCGCCTGTCAAAGAGTCCTCTGCGGTTTTGAGCAACATGGATGGTTTTATCTCGGCTTCCCACTCAACAGCCTCTGGAGAATTCAAGACATTTTTTGGTTATATTCTCCAGTTAATCTGTGCAAGTCCAATGCAGCCCTGAGGAAGCGGAGCTGCCACCGAGCCTTATCGGGACACTCCAAAAGTTTCAGCTAAACAGATAATTAGCTAAACGAGCAGGAAATCAGCAGCACTTCGATACAGCGTCTGAAGAAATGAAGTTGTATTAAGCACAAATTCCGAACAGCTCAAACAGAGGCTATTTTCTATTGCCCGGATTGATGTTACGGACTTTAACACAACATCCTGAGTTGAAGCCGCTGCTCCCGTACCTGTGGAGTTCTGCAGCAGGAGGCGACTCCTGTACTTGTGATAGTTCTCTCCAGGCTTCAGCAAGTACAAATCTGGGGAAAGTTTGATAGCGGCTACAGAATTTTTGATGATGTGGTGTATGAAAAACAACAAAATCTGAACTACGAGAAAAATCAGAAAAAGCAACAACCTGCAAGAAATAAAAAGTTTTGGTTTTACTAAAAATCAGCGAAAGCCGACCCAGTTTATGTGCATGCTATCAAAACATCGCCCCCAAAAAGCATGTATTCAACAGTAACATATTCACGGCATCCTGTCCTTTCTCTGGTGTCATTCAAACAGGCTGTGAGAATTCTGTATACAAACGAGAAAGCCCCGGTACTTACATAACTCTCACGCATTTATTTTCCCGCTTGAGACTGAGGAAATGAATCTTGGCGATGGTGGAAACCTGTTTCTTCCAGAGGGCTGAGCTGCTCATGGCCGGCGCCTTCGCCTCCGAGAGCATCAGGAGACTCTGCTCCATGTCCTCGAAGGATCTGGTGTCCACTTCATCCTGCGCCTGCTGGGAGCTGAACACGCTGTAATCTGAAAAACAAACCAGAAGTCAACAGATTTTGATGCATCATCCTGGGCATGCACCTGTATTATTCAATACCAGCACGTTCAGCTGCTAAACCCTCTTCTACCCACGCAAAAGCTTCGCAGAGCTGGATGGTTTATTCGTCTGTATCGCACAGAAAGCGCTAGGAAGATTAAGATCACTTAAACCATCCAAAGGTGACAGTGAAAGAATTAATTCTGCATTAATATTAAGCCGTCCTAACTTTTCATTTGACCTGAAAGTTAATTTAAAGGAGGGGAAGAAAGAAGTTCAGCTATTTCAGCCTTAAGCGCAGGCTTCTAATGCTACTGTTCACGCAGAAAGCTGGAAATAAATTTTATACTGTGTATTTACGATTTCTCGAAAGTAAGCTCCATTAGGAAAACAAAGCACATTTTTAAAAGCCAGCCATAAAAAGCGCCATCGTAAAACCAAGGGGTTAGATGTAAGTACACTGGATGAAAATTTAATTACTGCAGAGACAATCAGTAAAAAGCTTTTCCCCTGGCTCCTCCCAGCATCACTCCCCACCCACCCCATCGCTTTTGCGTGTTTTTCATGTTAAATATTTCCAAAGCCTGGAATGCCGTGCGGCTGAAGGCGCCCGGTGCTGCTGGATGCAGCGCTTGGCAAGAGCGGTTTTATTGTCACCTCCATAGCAAAGCCCCATCTGGCAGTGACGTGGCACGCGCAATTATACAATAATTAATACTAAACCAAATATGCGGAAAAACAGCCACGGTCCAGCCCACCTGCTTGATCAATCTCTGCCTCAACTTCCAGTTTCAGGTAGACATCCTCCAGCGTCGTCATGGAAACGCCGTAGGTGATAACGCCCAAATGGGAATGAGTGTCCAGGTCAGTAAACAAGCCTGGAGACAGGATTAAAACACACTGGGCACTCTGAAACAGAATTATTAATATATTGTCTTCCCGAGAGATCTCCGAGCCCACCAGAGGCATCCTTAAGGCCTTCTGCACGGCAGAGAAAAGCAGGTAACGTGGCGATTTGGTTGCTTAATTATGAAAACCCAGGTCATGGCTTGAGAAGCAAGGTTAGGATAAGCGTCTTTTAGCACAAAACTTCATCCTCCGTGGTCAGGTTTGGGAAATGGGGGATGTTTTCCCAAAGCTGTAGCATTTCTGAAAACCACCTCAGCATCCGAAAAATCCTGGGCTGCCCAGACACAAAGAGATCTTACAAATAAAACCACCCAGAAATTTTATATATTTATATATATATATAGAAATACCCAGATTCGTCAAAGCCAGATTAATTGGACAGGAGACAGTGGACAACATGCGTAGCTTGAAAACCAGAACGATGTTCAAAGTGAGAGTAATTATTAGCACCTTGGGATAAAAACCATCATTGGGCTCTTGCCAGTCCTGTGAGGTGAAGGACTTGACAAAACGAGGAGCTTCAGAGTCAAGGTCACGCTGACAAGAAACGCAAATGCGTAAAATGGGAAGAGCAGTTGGATAACCAACGATGCTCATCAGATCTCCGCGATTTCTTCTGCCCCGGTGCTGGGACGCGTTCCTGTCCTCAGCTTCTCCTTAAAATAGTACGGTGGAATTGACTCGATCTTGCGTAAATACACCCATTTTTCAAAAGCACCTGCAGTGGCTGCTGAACTAATAAATTATTAACTGATTATATGCATGGGGAACAAAATCAAAAAGCGCATTTATGAAATATGAGCTGCGTTCACATCAGTATTGATTCTCCCTTTGCTTTCCACGCAGCTCAAAGGACACGCTGCTGCTTCCATTTCCTCCTGGGAGATAAAGAAGCAGCCCCGTGTAGGGCTGAGCAGATAATTGCTGCCATCTAGTGAAACCAGCACATCTGTCCCACGCTCGCTCTCACCACTGCATTTGAAGCAACAGGAGGTTCTTTGCAGCTCACAACGAGGGAGACGGATTATTGTAGGATCATAGAATCATAGAATCACTAAATAGTTTGGGTTGGAAGGCACCTTCAAAGGTCATCTAGTCCAACCCCATGGCCATGAGCAGGGACATCTTCAATGAGGGGACTTGGGGCTTCCTGGCTCCCCGCTGGAGGCCAGTCCTGCTCCTTAAAACGCTCTGCAATGAGACGATGCTTCTGCAGGATGAGGGGATTCTTAGACAAAAGGTTCTCTTCACCTTTCTGCTAAAAGCATCTCCCAACACTTGCTGCTGGGGACCCACATCCTTCTTAACACACCCCAACCGCCTCAGAGGTGACCACAAGGTCCTCACCCACCCAAGCAAGACCTTGCCGATCATCAGCCAAACGATCAATATTCATAATAGAACATAGGCACAGCAAGGACAATCTAGCAAGAATTGCAGGCTACGGCCACGCTGGATGGATTTCTTTTCCGCAGCCCAACAACGACAAAAATAAATGACTACCTGCAAACTTGTCCATGTCCTTGAGCGGCAGGGTGTAGACCAGCTGCTCGGCGTTCTCCTGGATCAGGCTGGCTGCAGGGATGTGCTGCCGGATCAGCGACGTCGTGGCTTCCGTGTTGCAATAGGCATCGATGTGCATGCTGAGAAAACGCGCAAGAAACGGGGTTTTTAAAGCCGGCTTTTCTCCCTGCATCTGCAGCAGAACTAGCGGACACTTGTCCCTCAGCATGGAGATGATATAAGGACCTTTTTTTGAGGGTGGGGTGTGCGATCTTAGAGATTCCAAGAGCACACAATAAAAAAAAAGAGATGTGTAATGTCACGTAACAGACAGAACACAAAACAAATACCTCAAGCGGTAGCCGATTCCCCATTTGCTTTTAAGAAAGAGAGAAGATCCAAGGCATTTTAACATCCCTTGAGAAATCACAGCTTTACGATCTAGAAACGAAAATGGAAAAATTAAGATCAAGAAGGCCCTTTGAATTGGAGAACTTGTAATTTACTCCAAAAACCAACTATATATTCCAAATACAGGCATACAGTACAGTTAAGAAGCATCACTAACGATGGTCACTCGTGGACCGGGAGCCCTGGGCTGTGACGGGACTCACCGGCGAGGATGTCGGCCTCATCCATGAAGTGGGTGCTGAAAACCGTGACGCGATTCGCTTTCCTGTTTTTCAGGAGGTTCCAGACGATGTGTCGCGAGCACGGGTCCATGCCCGCAGTCGGTTCGTCCAGCAATAAGACCTTGGTGCAAAAACACGCAGCATTTGCAAAGCCAAACCTACAATTATTGATCTTGGAAAATCCCACCTAAGGAACAGATAGAGGGCTTTTTGCAGCCTGCTCTTTAGGCCTCTAAAACATACAAGGAATATCCTGGAGTAAGCAAGGCAGCTGCCTTCACTGTGCTTTGAATAAATTCATCCGTTGTGACAAATGGAAAAATCATATAGTAAGTTGATGCCATAGCCTGTTTTATTCTAACACAATTATGTTCAGCTATGGATTCACTCCTCCTATTAAGGGATGGTTAAATATACACACAAGCTTTTAAATTCCCAGCGAACTGTCACACACATCGCTTTTAACTAAAGATCTAAAAGCAGTCCCCATTCTCACAGGCCAGGAATAATAGATCTGTAACACAATAGAGCTCTCCGGCTCTGTCCCTGCGCCAGGAGCCTGGATGCTTTTGCAAGGAAAGTCCCCGACAGGTTTATTGTTGGGGACTAAACGGTACCTGCCAGGAATGGCATCAAACTTGTCACATTATTTCCTTCACAAAGAGATCAAATCCAGAGCTACTGCCGTTCCCAAAGCCACTGACATCCTCAAGTATAAAGGCTGAGCTATTGAAGCAATTTTAATTGTTTAAACCACAAATGAGAAGGGCGAAAAAAAGAGCGATGGTTGCTCAGGGCAATAATTTCTGCATCTTGCATGTTACTATATGTGTTAGTTGGTTGTCACGAGACGTCACCCTTGGGTGTATTGGTGACACGCAGTGGGTAACGTTTCCATCACACCCACCTTTGGGTTCCCGAGAACAGCAACTCCCACCGACAGCCGCCTCTTCTGCCCCCCGCTTAATTTTTTAGCTTGATTGTCTCTGATGGGCTGCATATCCAAATCCAGCAACACTTTCTGCACCTTTAAAACACGACAAACACATTTATTGTTTAAAAAAAGCTGTAATTTTTTTTAACCAGATTCTTACCAATTAACAGTCAAATTAACTGTTCCTAATTCCCAGTGTATTCTGTAGCTGAGCTCTACACTCTGCTAACAAACCCGAACATCCAGAGCAGGGTCTGAACCTCCAGCAGACCTGAAGGAGTTAAAAGGTGTCTATGCTTGAACACATATTAGGATTTAAAGTGTTTCATAAGCATTTCAGTTGCCTACAAAAAATTAATAGTTTATCTTTGTAAAAATACCTGCCTGTACCTCTTTGCAAAGTAATATTTCCCCGCAAACTTGTCTTAAGGAAAATACCTGTGCAATATAAGGGTATTTTATCCTACAGGTTAAAAATGAACATACGAGACAACACCCGTGCCCAGCTGACTCACCTCCTGTATCAAATCATTCTGGGGGATTCCTTTAATTGCAGCAAATATGGAGAGATTCTCCTCCACAGTTAATATATCAAAGTGGATGTCGGACTGGGGGCACACCCCTGCTATTTGTCTCACTTCAAGCATTTCATCGATCTCAGAGACTTTGTGCCCATAGACAGAAACAAACCCTAAAAAAAACAAGCCAGAAGCATTAACTGAGAGGGTTTGGTTGGTTGGTTGGTTGTTCCTTTTTGTTTTACAGCCAGAGAGCAGGGTAACATGGACATGAACGTAAACCAGACTCTTGCAGACATTATCCAGAGAAAAACGTGGTGCATCTGGATTAACCATAAGTGTTAACTGGCTTTCCAAAGCAGGGGAACTCCAAAGCTTCTCACCGTCCGTGGGAGGACACAGCCCGCACAGGATGTTCATCAGCGTCGTCTTCCCGGTGCCGCTGTGCCCCAGCAGAGCCGTGATCTGACCCTCGTAGATGTCGAAGGATAAATCTGGTCCCCGAGGCAGGCGCGAGAGAAAGAGGAGATGTCAGTGACAACGCTCGAGGCACCCGGGGCCGGCTCCTACCGCGGAGGGAAATTCAAATACGGACATATGGGGTATGCATTTAGGCTCTGCTCAAAGGGACGCCTTACCTCCATGTCCCCGCATGGCAGGGGATGCTTGGGGGGGACAGTCCCCGTGTTTAAAAGCAACAAGATGAAAAGATCAGGGAGACGGGGCAGGGAAGATCATATCGCTAATGACACGGGCAGAGGGGGAACCACGGGGACGATGCCAGCAGGTTTGTTAATGCTGGAAGGGCTCCTCTTTTTTGGGGTAACATTTTAAAGAAGTTTACTGCCAAAGCGGTGAGAGACGACACACGCAAGCACATCTGGCACTCATGCTCCAAAGTCCCACCCCGCTAAAAGAAACCAAAAAGCCCGAACTGAAACACAAAAGGCCACTCGACAGTTCAGCTATTGCTCCTCGGTGTCTGACAAGCAGCTAAAAAGCTAAAGTGTTCTTACTTCTCAGAGCCTCCACAGTTTCCCCCTTTTTCCTGAATGTTTTCTGAACACAGCTGATTCTGAAAGAAGACATGTCATTTTATACACTATTTTATTTTATCTTTATACGGCATTTTGAACGATCAACACTCAGAAACAGTCACAATGAGGTGACTAAGCTAAAGTGGCACTGGACAGGTTAAAATCCCATAGAGGCAAGTCGAGACGGGGTATCTTGTCACAGACGTTAGTCCAGCTCCACCAGTCCTGTATCAGAAAGCTTTTTCTGGTATTTTCTAAGTTATTTCCTATGATGCCAGACTAGATTATTTCAAACAGGTGTATCTTTCACACAGTAGAACGACGCACTAGAGGTTTCCTAAGCTAGAAAAGGGCACAGCTCTTCCCCAATAATTCCACAATACAACAGAAGACTCAACAGACACGATATGGAAAACAGGCGTTAGTACACCAGACTCCAAAGACATTATTACCAACGGCTATTGATCAATTTAAGTGAAACAAAGCAGCTACCATTCTCTCCAAGAAAGGTAAAAACCTTCCTTCCAGCCTCACTGATTTTCTCAATTAAAAAACCCACCGGTTTATCTGAAGGCGCCATGTAAGATGGGTTTAGGAAGCCTGGCCATCCTGAAAATGAGGATGGGGAGGGATTACAGCTCTGAATAGTGGGGAGAACTGGGTCTGACAGAAAACAAAACCTATGTATGTAAAGATGACAAGATAGTTCAAAAAGGATGAAGAGCTGGCAAAGGGATGCTATGGAAAAAGCCCAGGGTGGATGAACAGTGCGAAAATGGCCACAATGTTCTCATGTGAACATCAGGATTAAAACCAGTGCCTTCAACCTATGGCAGATGCCCGAAGAGACATGGATAGGATGGACAACACAAGAATGGTTCTGGTCACGAAACTCAAATATTTATTTGAGACTTGCGGAGCCAATGAGGAGTGAAGACACAGATTTCCTCAACCCACATCACGCTACCACACTGGAAAACAATGGAAACAAAGGCTAAAAGGAAAAGACTGAAAATAGTGTCCAAGATGCACTAAAAGTACATGACAGACCAGATGGAAGACAAACAGGTGACACAAGATACAACGTGAAAGATGAGAGCACGGCCATCTACTTTTCAGTTTTGTTTCACCCTCCTAGATCAGGCAGTTGGGTAAAAGCACCGTGAAGTTCTCCTCTGGTCTACAGAGGACACGACAGCCTTCACACAAACCTAGAATTCAGTCTTTTTCTCCTCAAACGGGTATTACCAGAAACCAAACCCTCCCGGCAGAGTAGGCGTTTCAACATCTGCAACCGCTTACGCCTCTCGCGGCCCCAGCGAAACGGAGGGGATGGGAAAGGGGCCGGTTTTGAGAGGACTCCAGCTGAAGGAACACAATCCACAAACACACCCTCCCGTTAAGCCCCGCGGTTTATCCTTGGAGAGCATCCACCATGGCGGGGCTTCCCGAAAATGGAAACTCGCTGTGCTGCGTGCGTGCGTGCGCGGGGGACTCGGCAATGCATACCATATGCTATTTGAATCCAACAACTGGAGGAAAAACACTGATTTTTCAAATTACTCATTAAATATCAGGGACCCAAGCCTGCTAAACCTCATGCGGACAGGGCGGGAATCGTACCTGATGGCTTCTTTCCCCTGAAATTCGGAAGGCATGGGTTCAACTATCTCGCTGAAGCTCAAGCTGCCGTTGATGCTGCTCTCGTACAACTCCTTGTAATTTTTTCTGCGCTTGGACCAAAACGAGGGCTTCATAAAGAAAAACGGCGTGCGGCGGAGTCCGAATTCCCCTGGAGAGTGAAGGGAAGAAGACAATTTCTTAACAGTAAGTGCAGATATTCCTCAGCTTTTGGGTTTTTGCCACAGAAGCCATGAGTTCTCCTGCTAGAAGTTTAGCAGCCAGCCCACACCTCCATTCCGGAGCGATGTTGTCAGCCAAGTTTACATTATCTGCGTTTAAGCCATCAACACCGCCAGCAGGTTCCAGTTTTGCTAAGTATTTAAATATTATGTGCAAATCTCTTTCTATGCAAGAGAAATCCCCAGCACTGCAAGAACAGGGATGTAAACACCGGCAATATAAATCCAGAGAGACGAGAGGCGAAGGGAGCTGCAGGGCTTAACCAGGAATTAGTCGCAAGATTAACATCTTTATTCTGCGTTTTAAGTTAAGCTATTGCCATCACAGGGAAAGGTCTGGAACAGGCAGACAATTCTTTAATTTTCAACCCCGTAAGAGCAAATTGCAGAGGCTGAGGCACCAGTGAACCCAGTAAGGAAGAGGGAAACAAAGTTTAGCTGGCATCCACAAAAGCCATCAACTCTAAACACGCTAATACCCCTCCTCACGTCTCACAGTTTTAATGGAATATAAATTATTTCAGCTAAAAGTATTCTGAGTCACAGCATAAAATATGTTTGCAAACAGCATCTCCTTTCCCCACAGGTGAAATTCAGTCCGAGATGCCACCGGTCGTGTCATCCTCAGGACTTCAGGAATTGGTGATGTTTGCACAGTTCAATTGAATTCTTCTCATGAACATACCTGGGATGACCTGATCCAGGTAGACGGCTACAAGCAGATAAAATATGCTATCCAGCACCAATAAAATAAGAGAGATAAAGAGCGGGTAAGGCCCATGATTTAGATTTGACAACGTTGCACCATCTTCGTAATCTTCTAGATGCATCACCTGCCAACAAACACAGAGACATGGAGCTGTCACACACCGGCACGGAACCAGCTGGGAAAGACCCGCAGCATGGGGCAAAACTTAGGGAAATAAAAGAAAATTAGTGAAAAAGTGACCGAGATCACAGCAACACAAAGAGTAACAGTTGCTCGATGGCATGCTGGATTTTGCTTGATATTAAATTGCCGCGGGAAGCTATTAAAATAGGCAATTTTCCCCACCATCATTAATTCGTTTAAAATGTATATGTATTTAAAAGACCTATATTTAAAAGACCTATATGAAAACGATGCCAGACAGGTCAGCACGATGAGGTTGCGATCGAAGGTTATTTACCTGCGCGACACCGACCAAGAAGCTGCACTGACACAAGGGGCTGAGAATCCACACGAAGGATTTGGGGAAGTCCTCCAGCAGGATGATATTAAGGCCCACGAAACCAAATGCCAGCGTCGCCAAGAACTCCACTATACCCACGTGCTTCGACTTCTTAAATAGAGGCGTCAGCATAAGTGCAAAGAAAACCTAAGGGCGGATTGAAAAAAATATGAGAAGGTATTAAAAATACAAATAAATACAGGGTGTAGAAAAGCTGAAGTAACAAGACCATAGCTTCAGTTTTGCCTCTGCTAATCGTATCATTTTCCTGGTACAGTTACTCCAGCATTCACCCACGTCCCACGCGTCCCTTACAAAGTGACAGATTCCCCAAAGATGCCAGAGCACAGAAAAACACAAAAGAAAAGAAAACTAAGGAGCCATACGGCTGAGCGGGCACATACACCCTGGTTAGTACATCTCTGTAAATGACACAGTGAATAAGTGATTACTTCTGCATTGGTTGCTTACAAACTCAGACAAGCAATTTGCTCTATAAATTAATTCTCTGACCTGTAATTAGGGTTTTAACATCTCACTATATAGTAATAGCAAATGTTTAGGAGAGGGCATGGTTTTGGGCTTCAAAACGGTGCTGTACAGTGTTTTCAGTTTTAAGACAGATGGTTATAAACTGAGATGCTTCAGTAAGCAAAGTTATTTGTCATAGTGATGGTTGGGACTTGAACAACATCCCAAAGCAAAGCGGAGCTGGGGAAGGGGACAGGGACAGGTGTGACACCCATCACCTGCTGAGGCCACGTTTGTTCCAGATGCTTTAGCGGAGAGAAGACTGGGTGGGAAAAAACAAAGACAAACAGACAAAAAGAGATGGGATGGCTGAATTGAACAAGATGAGGAATACTTACTGAAGAGATTCCATACAGAAAAAAGAGGAGAAATATCACAAAGGCACTGCTCTGGGGAAAGAGGGAGGAGGCCGTCGCGATCACCGCCATCAGAATGGACATGACGAAAATCAGGCTCATGTAGAGCAGCACCCAAGAAAGCCTGGGAGCAAAAAGGGGGGAAAAACAAAACAAAACGCACAGAAACCAGTCAATGAATTCCCAGCCTGAATTATTCACGCACAGAAATAGCCGAAACTACCATTCTTTAATATTCCAGACAGCTGCACCAAAGGACGGGCTTGCAACAAAACAAGAGGCCCCAGATAAAAAGAGCTCTTGTAAACATCCCCGGAATTGTTCTGAGCACCAGAGCACACACATCAATACCCACGGCATCAAAAAGATACACAATTAGATGATTCACTGTGGGTGGGTGGTTTTTTTTTTGAACTTGCATAATTAATTCCCTGGTATGACCAAGAGGGGGTAACTGGGTAGTAGGTTTTAATAATTAAAGAAATTCTATTTAAAATTTAATACACTAGTCATTCCAGCGGCTGGGCAGGGTAATAAAATCCTTTTCTTTTTAAAAACAGAGCTGCGAGTCTGTGAGAAATTCTGACCTAAGGATACAAGGACAGTTTGTGCGCAGGTAGTAAAAAAATGACACATTTTCCTCAAAACCAAGTCATATTTAGCGGTCGATCAAAGCTGCGTTACCAGCAGCACGAGGGGCCAGCGGGGACCGAGGCTGCGGGTCAAGGGCTCAACTAAAGGAGATTTGTCACCAAGGATGTGCCGCAAACAAACAGAACCGGCTGGCACAAATCCACCAAAAGCAACCAGAAACAAGCACCCCAGCCCACCCCAGTTGGATGTTACGGTAAAGAAGGGAAAGATGCTAAAATAGCATCGGCTGCTGCAGCAAAGAGCAAAGTTTAATTGGTTTTTATCTCTGCAAATATCAATGATTTCAAATCAGTACTTCCTCTCGTTTGGAAAAAAATCCACCTTCATTATCTTGCATGGGATAATTTCCACCACGGTAAGGAAATGAAACTGTTGCTTAGACTGCTCTGTCATGTTCAAATTAAAGAGTGAGATGCATTTAATGATCTGTTGGGGAAAGCGCTGATAAGCTCTGAAGGGGCTGCAGGTGACCTGTTGAGCCTCCAGAATAGGAGGTGCTGAGCCAAAAATAGTTAAAAACAATAAAAGCAAACTAGATCAAAACCTCGCGCATCATCACATTTAATCCCTTTAAGTCTGCCGTGACTTTACATGCATCAATGCAACGGCATCACTCCGGTACTTCTGAAAACATTCCCATATTCATGATACTAAAAGGATCTGTTCCATTTTGCAGAGTATCTAATTTTTAGCTGCTTTCATTTAGTCAGACAGAAAACAATTTAAAAACTGGAGGACGGGGGATATTCCTAGAAAGTGCTATTTTAAAAATTTCGTTATATATATATATTTCCTTTATGAAGAATGAGATACACCACACACATACCAAAAGGCAGTGTCATGAAGTCCCAATATTTTTAAGAACTCCTTCAACTTCCTCTCCTTTTCTGCCACAATATGAATCGCCAGATAATACCCGAACGGTGAGAAAGCGATCACCAGGTAAATTAAAATGATGGCCCGAGGAAAATTATCGATTTCCACCACGGCGGCCTCTCCCATGACCATCGCTCTCGTCAGTTCCAGCTGTTCCCAAACCGACTGATTCGTCTTCAGCTACAAGGAAAAGAAATTAGAATTATTTTTGCATCGCTTGTGATTTTACAGCCCCATCTCACCCCAAAACCTCCCTGTCCCCAAAGCCCAGTCCACCGGCTGGGGAACTGAGAATATCTGAACATCTGGAGAGAAAATGAACAATTCTGCAATTCCTATCATGTAAAATAAACCAAAGAACCACAACCAACCAACCAACAACAACAAACCCGGCCAAACAAATCAAAAAAAGACCAAAAAACCCTCAAAATTGCTCTCACTGCGAGCAGCATAATAGGAGAGAAAGAGGGAAGAGAGCATTGTTGACAAATACCGATACCAAAAGAGTAAATTCTATAGCTTTTTGATATCTTAAATAGCATTTTGGGGTGAGCATCTCCTTTTGACGAGATGCTTTGGGCGCATTTGAACACAAACGAAGACAAATGTCCTCATTATTCAACCAGACAAGAACACTTCCGTAGGAAACATGGAGAACACACACGAAACGTTCTGCTTTCCTCATTGGATCCAAGCTGATTTTTGATGCAGCTTTTCACACAACGAACCAAAATCATCACAAAACCAGCCAGAGCCAAGGCAGGCCGTGGATTTGAAGGTCTTTGGGTTTATTCTGTGATTTGCTCAGATTTACCTGTATAATGGCAGCATCGATGCAGGCTTGCAGAGCCGTAAATCCCGAGCTCCAGTACGTCACTGATTCACAGCCTTTCCGCAGGTTGTAGCAACTGGCTGCAGAACAACGCAGGGCGCTTTAAAACTTCCCCAAAAATACAACAACAACAAAGAAAAAAGGGGGATGATTTCCCAGCTGATCCCCTTGCGGGCACCCAGAAGAGGGGGCGCGTTTCTTTACCTCTGGACTCGGTGTAAATGGAAGCCACGGCGACGGAGTCGGGGAAGCGCAGCTGGTAGGACGTGGCGCCGGTGAACACGACACCCACGAAGTTGGGGGGTTTGGAAGCGCTGGCCTCTTGCAGCTCCTCCTCGCTCAAATACTCCTCCGTGATGATGTCTGCGAGACAGAAGAAACCCTCACGTCCATTTAGGCGTCAGCACAGCAGGGATTAAAACCCCGCGACACGGTTGCGCTAATACTTAACGATTTATTTGGGTTTGGATATATAGTTTATTCTCCAGCGCGTCAGAGGAAGGGCAGATTAAATCAGGGCTAAATACATGAAAATATGGGATTTTGCCACCGCCTTTGGCAAAGGATGGGAGGAAAATGGGCAGTGAGGGTGGAAAGTGGAGCCTTTTGCTGAGGCACCGTCAGGAAAATGCGGATGCCGGGCTGGGCTGTTTTCTGCGGTACCTTTGAAGCACAAGTGCCACAAGGACCGGAATCAAAGATACCAAACTAAAAATACATCCGAGTGGTCGTGGACAGATAAGTTCCCACTGGATGCGTCAGCTGCGCGGGCAAAGCACTTTAAAGGAAAAAAAAAACCCTAAAAATTGCCTTCAAAAGGTGATACAGCGTTAACTGTAATCATTTAATAAAACCAAATCAAATGTTGCTCTGATAGTAACAACA
Organism: Patagioenas fasciata; assembly: GCF_037038585.1. Lineage (NCBI taxonomy): Eukaryota > Metazoa > Chordata > Aves > Columbiformes > Columbidae > Patagioenas > Patagioenas fasciata. Next base: position 2,349,134 of record NC_092537.1, on the reverse strand, counting down.
GGATAGAAAATGCAATCTACAGGACAGAATCCTCTCCCGAATTTGTCCCAGGATGTCACAGGACATTAATCAGCCCTAGAGATGTTCAGGGGCTTTTTGCATTTGGGTCGTCTGAAAACCTTCCCTGCAACCCCATTACACGTGTTGGCTGCAGCAGGGGAACATGAAGCCCTTGGAGATGGCAGCGCCAGAACATTTGCCAACCAAGCGAAAAGAAAAAGCCTCCACAATCTGTCCTGTAGCTGTGATGGAAAATAAACGGTATTTTTTCTGTCATCGTCAGTGAGCTCCCTCTTCAAACACAAGCCACAGCGTGCGATACACTCAGTAAAACACCACTCGAAGGGGCTGGATACCATCTTCGAAGGTATCGAAAGCCACTTTCTTCATGATTTCTCGGGCCATGCGGGTGGGCGGCGTGTACCCGATGACAAAGTTGACCAGCATGGAGGCGTCCAGGGTGCCCAGGTTGGTGTTGGCCACCTCGCCGTATTTCCTGTGCGGGTGCATCATGCTCATCAGAATGAGCCAGAACAAGAAGAAGAGTGGGAAAAGGACCTCCTGGGCAAAGGAAGAAATAAATGCGGCATTTCACAAAACAGTCACAGAAATAAGAACTTCCAGAAGTTTATCTTAGCTACACGAAGCTTAAAGGAGAGACTGTGAGTCTAATTACTTGAATGTAAAGTCCCCTGAACGTTTTCAGTGCAACAGTAATTTTAATACCAAATCCTTCTCTGGCACTGAAGCAGGATTTTAATCCCCTAAAAAGCCATTTTAAGGTATAAAGGAATAAATCGGCATGTTTTAACTATCAGCAGACGTGTGTTATTTGGAGGCAAAACACAAACCACGAACGATTAAACAAGTCCAGCCAAGCACTGGACTGTCTGTTCTTCACCTCAAAATCCACCTTAAAGTACCACACACATCACATGAAGATAGAAGTATTTTGGAGAGGCCTAATCCCACTATTCTGGTCAGTTATTGGTGCACAAGTTTTTAAAAGTGCACTAAGATCGCAATATTAATTCGAGGAGATTTTCTGGATAATGCCATACGCATTAGAACACATTTTCAACCAAAGGATGACAGAACGCCTTCTGAAAAAGCCCATTTCAACCCCAAATTCAGAGTAGACCTTGAAGCTTTGGAAACATTAGAATAAAGCTGAGTATCTCTGACTCTGGAGTCACTTCAATGCAGAATAACCGCAGAACAAGGAGGGCGGCAGACGAGCACTGCACTCACCTGGACGCTGCTCTTTTTAGTCCTACACTTAATCAGACAGTTCTTGAACAAAAGAGCTCTGGTCTGTCTCCATACTCCTGCTTCCCTTGGAGTGCCTGGTGCCATTATTCAAGACTAGCTTGTTTAAGACAAAACAATACACAAAACCAAAATAAATCTATAAGAAATGACAGAGCAATTTAAAAAGCAAAAGCCAGGCAGTTACAGCATCCAGCATCTCAGATTTTTTTTTTTATCTCTTCATATATATTTATCATACTTTTAATGCTTTCCAACATACATCAGATGCCCGTGACGCGAAGAAACCGCTGGTACTCATGCGATGTCATCTGAGCAATTCCACCCAATGGCAGCACCAGCCCTACGTAAACTCACAAAACTCGAGGTAACCCGAGCTTATTTTCCTTCTGCTAAATACAAATTACAAACCAAAGTATTGATCTCGGAGCACAATTCCATCGCCCATCAGATGGGCTCAGGGCAGCCAGCCAGAGCCATGGAGCCAAAAACATGAGCCACTTCACCCCAGGCAAACTGCTCAATTCACCGTGAGTAACCCTGTTCCATTCTGGAGTCGATCCAACACTACTTATTTTCCTTATTTTTTTTCACCTTTTCATTAGGTCAGCAGCACAGCACAGTAGTGCTGAGCACACTCTTTGGGGAAGAATAAAATAATACACAATAAAATAGAAAACACACATCTAGAAGACAGCATCCCATTCCACCAGGACGTACCTGGTGAGGGACGCGGCTGGGGAACCACCACCTTTCTATCCCCAGTTTTGCCACCACCTTGCTGCCCGAGGTTTGGAGTCACTGGTCAATCTGCATCTCTCTCTGTTTCCTCATCTGTGAAGCTGAAATATAATTAAGAGCTGCTCAGCAGAGACGACAACACAAGAACCAGCGCGGATCATCACAGCACCACCGGTCCAGCTCCCCACCGCTGCGGCCACGAGTCCCACCTGCCACAGGTGAACAACAGTCATTTCACCACATTTCAGCCCAAGCACAGCTCAGATATTAAGAATTTATCCCTATCCCAGGTTTTTCACAGCTCCCAACACTCATTCCAAAAGCAGACTGATGTTTTTGGTGACCGCACATCCAGAGCTGCTCTGCGGCAGGACCTGTTTTCTCCATTATCTGTTAGACAACACATGGCTCACGCTTCCTTCCTCAGCTGTATTTTAATATGGAAATCTATTTTTGGAGCGCAGATATCACCCGGCTACAGAAACCCGGGAGGTCGCTCGGATGTCAGCGCCGCTGCCATGAGCTGAGCTGGAAGAGCTTGAAACACACGAAGTGCCCATAGACAGAGCCGGCGTTTCTCTGGGTGTAGGAGGGAGGAGAGGAGGGAAAAACATCCCCAAGGAACCAAACGCACAGCTCAGGGCGTCCTTGGCCAGATGCTGGTGTTCCCCATAGGGCAGGGACTCCCCAGGACCCAGAGGGAACACGGATGCACATCACCCCAAGAGAAGAGATCCCAGAGCCTGGAGGGCTTCTCAGAAAATCCCATTGAATCTACTTCATAAAAGAAAAATAAATTCCTTGGATAAAACCAAAACAAACACAAAATGTCTAAACATCAACCTATGCTAGTAACTAATTCCTGCAGGAAAAATACATGCAGCTCCTCCGGATATTTTCAAGTAAGGAGCGCTTCAAAATGACAGCGGAGTGTTTGGAAAATAATCAAGAGCAGCAGCTATTGCTTGCAGGTCGTAAAACACGCTGTGCTTCTCCCCTCGGCTCTCAGCACGCCCGCTAAGAGCTGGATGGCCACCGTTTGCTGTCGGGAGCCGATTTTGAGAGCACTTGCAAGAAGAGAAGCTCCACAAGGTCCGTGCTGCGCGCTGCACAACCGCATTAAAGCAGCAACCCCATCCCTCGTTAATGGGGATCCAGAAAACTGGCAAGGCTGATTTAATCAGATTAACTCACTAATGCCAGCTACTGCTTCTTTAATTATTTGCTATCCAGTTATTAAAACCAAAACACTACCAGCAACGCTTCCACATCACCACTGGACCACTTCCATGCTTCAATTTACCCCGTCTAGGTTGGAAAAAAGGTTTTAAGAATGTTAATTAATGTCTTGACATTACACCTGACATTAATGTCTTGATATTACACCTGACGTCCCTATATAAGCTAATGAGGCTACTTCGCACACAATTAAGAACTCTGATGAGGTATCACCTGAATGGTGAAAAACTGCATCTGAGCAGAAAAAAAGCCCAAACTCTCCTAAAACCTCCAGACCAAGAAAATGGACATGTAGGTTGAACAGAAAAAGAAGCTGCCAAGACATTTATTTGAATCATACTGGGCAAAATGAAAATAATATAAACCTGCAAATGTCCCCAACCGTTTATGCACCTCCCCCTGATCTTGTACTGACCGAAGTGGCTGAAAAACCCCTGCTTGTGGGCATCTCAATCTCAGCAATCTCAAGTAAATTACTGTTAGTGTACTTTAATTGTGCATCAGAGACACTGGTGCTTCTTACAGGGAGGAATAATGGTCGGATGGCTCCTCCACATCCCCAGACATCAACCTGACAACGGGTCAGTTTCTGCGATTTAGTGCTGCAGGTCATGTTTCCCTTGGTTTAAGCTAAAAAATTTTAAATAAGCAGGGTGCGGTGAGCCTCAGCTAAAAGAACTGTGGATGAGGGGAAAATGAATAAAATACAACTTATCAGTGAGCAACACCTGCAGAAATATAAGAAATTAAGATTATCTATCTTACTGCAAGAAGCCCAAAGGATACTTAAGAAAAACTCTGATGTGCCTTTTACTGCTTTTAAATTATTTAAGCTAAATGCTCATTGATGCATTTTTAAAAACGGGCTGAATTTTCTCCCGTATCCCCTCCCCGGGGAAGCGGCCGCGCCTGGGGCGGCCGAGCGCCCGCACCCCGGCGCTGCAGCAACAGCTCCCGCCGGCCCCAGCGCTGCTTCCTGCGGGACCACGAACGCCCCGGCCGAGCCCATCGCTCCCCGGGGACCCCCATGTCCCCACGGGGAGGGGAGTGGGAGGGACACCCCTTGTGCGTTCCATTCCTCCCTTTTTTCCACCCTCCCAACACCGGCTCCTCACCATTGTGGGTTTTTTTTTTTTGCGCGCAGCCACGCAACCTTAATAAACACATTAAATCAATAACCCCCCAGCGTTTACTCCGGAGTAATGACGCGCACTCACAGGTACAGCAAAACTCCTCCTCTTCCTCTGCTCTCCTTCCCCTTCCCGTCCTACGCACTGGGGGGGGCCGGTTCCCCTGGTGCGTGTGTCCCCGGTTCGCGCCTCCCCCCGCCGGAGAACCCCCCGCCCTGCCCCGGGACTCACCGGCTCCGCTGCGGCGGGGACGCGGGGCGAGGGGCCGGGCTGCGCCGGCACCACCGCCCCGGGGCGGAGCGGGGCTGCCCCCCGCCCCCGGGAGGGACCGCAGAGCCGCCCCGCAGCACTGGGGACAGCCCTACCGGGACCCCTCCTCACCCCGGGACCCCACATCCCCGGACATCCCTTCCCTCGGGACCCCCATCCCCGGACATCCATCCCCCGGTCATTCCCCCCCGCAGCAACCCCAAGGAAAAGGTTGAAAAAATGACCCAGAGATTTACAGTCGAGTAGGAGCTGCCTCGGTACATCCATTGCTGCCGGTTCCCGCCGGCATCCAGAAGGTCACCAGTACTGTATCGCGTTATTATATTGCATTACAAATATGTAATTACAGCGTGGGAAATGCTGCCTTGAATACAAATGCCGAACCCCCGCTGTTTACGTGTGTCGGTTCCCTACCTCGGTGGCTTGACGCTGCGTGATGCTCCCAGCGGGTCATCCCCCCTCCAGCGAGTGTTCTCCTCACCCTCTGGACAGGCCTTTCCCCTCAGTCCATGACTGGCCTTTTGCTGACAAGTGGGATGCGATCAAAACCACCCAGATCTCAATTATCCTGAGCGCAATCCGACGTGCCCGTTTTTCCAAATGCCTCCTGCGAGTCGCTGGGAAAGGCTGAGCTGAAAATGAAACCCAGAGGCGTCGCTGAGCATCCGGAGCCCTGCAGCAGGGATGCTGCGTGCGTGCTCGGGAGAAACTCTGCGGCTGCTCGTGCTCCACCAAGGGCTGGCTGCTCGGCTTCCCGCAGAGCAGCGCAGCAGTTCGAGGGATCAGTGTTTGAAACGCCTCGTCTGAGCTGGTTTTGTGCACCCGAGGAGCTGCACAAGCACTGTGCACGCCTGTGCTGAAGCGCAGCTCTGTAGCGACGGTGCGGACTCAATATTTTCACTTGGGAAACAGAGCAGGAGGCTGCGTCCTCACCTGGAAAAAAGACAAGGGTCTCAAAGCACATGAAGTGAAAAACTGAGATTGTATGAGTAGATATCACAGCCATGCAGAAGCCTTTGCGTTCCCACCTTCACCTACAGCAACGGCTGGAAGTTTTTCAGATTGAAGGGGCTGCTTTGGCCCCAGAGCCCTCATCAGGCACCGGCACCTTTGCCGAAATCCCATGGGCCGGCACAGCGAGGTTTGGGGACGAGGTTTTGGGGATGAGGCTCTTTCTATGGGGTGTCCCCTGACAGCCGTGTGGCCCAGCAGCATTGGGTCCATGCTTCTTCAGGTACTTCACATAGGGAAAATGATCAAATCCCACTCAGTCTTTATGCTAGCACTTCCTTTAGAGAAAACAATAATATAAAAAGCCATCAGAAAGGCTTGGTTTAACTGGAAACTTGCTTTGTTTTCCATTAGTTTTTAACAAAGAGCATTAGATGAAAGTACTCTAAATAATGCCCTTTAGTTTTGCCTAATGAATACTGAGTAAATATCATGGCACAACTTGAGCTTCAATAAAATAAATACAATAAAAATCAAACCAAACAAAAAACAAAACAAAAGAAACCACCACCAACCCAAACGTCTTGTCTTCATCCATCTAGAATTAAATAGAATACAGGCCTGTCTGGGGCTGAATTCTTTTGATCACTTTGATGTTTGTTGTGGTCTCTGTTCATACTTCAAGAGTTTTAACTGCTCACATTGATGTTCTACTTGCAAAAATTTGGAATTCCTTGCAGTTTTGGGTATTTAAGCACAACAACCCCTCCTGAGCAGGTTCACGGCTCTGCTCAACTCATCTGAGCCCGGCTCTGCAGCAATAACCCACTGGCACAGTCCAGAGCAAGGAAAAGCGAACGGTGTGCATGAAACGTGGGACCGGTTTCACACACAGGTGCTCCAAAACACTGGGCTACGGCATCTGGGAAGAAAACATCCCCTAAAATAGATTTTACGGTCAGCGGGTGCTGCTGCAGCCGCGAGCATCAGCACAAGAGTCCAAACCAACCCGCACAACGGGGAGAGTCTCCAAGAGTAATTATCACCTGAAGAACTGCGATGCTTTTCATCTTCAAAGCACAGTAAAACCATTACCTAATTAATTTTTACAACAGTCCTGTACGCTCAGGTGCCTTAAACATAATCTCCTTTTATAGATACAAAAAAAAAAGGGTGATGTAATTTGTTCAAGGCCAAAAGGAGTCTGCATCTGTGGTGGGGATGGGTGCTGCCTTAGCAGACACCAGAAACCTCTCCAACTTCTCCTTCTGAGCAAAAAAACTTAAAAGAAAGCAATTTCACCTCTTTAACTTCAAAAAAGATCTAAGCAACTACACCAGGTAGTGGCATCAAGTGCAACGAAGCCGCGTGAATGGCTGCACAAAGGTTTGGTAGGTACAGGCGATCCGATTTTCTTTCTGGAAACTGGTTTCTCCCTGTAGTGGGGAGGTTTCCACGTCTGCTGCTGAGTCTCCATCAGCATCCAAGCCAATAACAAACCAACCCTGCACCTGGCAAAACACTCAGTGCAGGGAGCGGGTTGTAACGTTTACACGTTCAGTTGAAAGTTTGGGCTGTTTCTTCCCGATGCTCAGTTCAGTGTAAACATTCCGGTGTTGCTCAAACAAAACTAAGTGAGTGTTTGATGACAAAAGGTAAAATAACAAAAGCATTTGGTGAAAGTGAGTCTGCGTTGAAACTCTTATAAACCAGAGGGAATTGATGAGGGGATGATGTGACAGTCCCAGTCTGAATAGTGCAAGAATGGCCAGGAGGAAAACTGCAAATACGCTCAAGCGACTGCAGCTGGGTGTAGAAAAACACAGAAATCACATAGAACCTCCGTGTTTAGATCACAGGCCTGTGAAAAGAGTCATAAAGGCACCTTATCATACATCCTTGAGATTCCCGCAGGCAAAGATCAAAGCGGTGGGGTAACCTGCGCCTGTGTGCATCCCCGAGCAGAAATAAAAGAACCAGCATTTATACTGCAAATCATAGATGTGCTTTTCGTGCAGTCAGAGGGCACAGATGTTCTCGGCCAGCACGGTGCATCCAAACTGGCGATTCTCTTGAAGCTGAGCACCAGCGCCAGGTTTTTTGCCTCATTTCACCAGCCTGGCTCCTTCCAGCGAGGATCTGCATTGGTGAACGGCTCTTTTCTTTCTTCCAGGCACTGTTATTAGAGACTGCGTTGGTCAAGAACAAAATTACAGGAAAAAAAGCGAGTTCCCCATTGTGTCTTGCTTCTATTTGGAGCCAGCACTTCCCGAGCGCCCGGCACTTCAGCAGAGAACAAAACCCCCGTGATGTGCTTGTGCCTTTTCTAATTCCGGTGAGTTTATTTGGCCGCATCAGCGCGGTCCATCATTACAGACCAGGCAGGAACCGCTGCTGCTTCCCAGCTCGCTTCACCTGCTGCGGTTTCATCCAGATTGAAACCAAATGAAGCTCTTAAAAAAGCAGGTTGCCTGGGGTTTTTTTTTTTTAAGGTTTAACTAATCAGACAAGTTGCCACCGACGGTGGCATCAGAAATCAGGTGGCTTTGTCTGTAAGCAATTATTCCACCCTCCGGAGGAGAGGCAATGGTTTATGAGAAGACAGAACAGGCTTTAAAGAGCAGATATACTCCATATTTACTGGAAATTATGCGTTTGCATCAATAAACCTGCATATAAGCAGAAGGATGATGCATTTGCAACATCTAAGGCTAGAGCCCAGATCCTCTGCCAAGGAAGCTCTTTGACGGTAATTCAGAGCACCTAATTTAGAGACCTGCCTCCTCCTGTGCGCTCGAAAGAGATGAAAATAAACCATGCAAAACCACATCTTCCTTCAGCATTAACCACTCCGGGTCTGCGGCTGCACCCAGGGCCCCCTGCCACAGCCACCAAAACGGCCCTGATGCTCGGGAGCAGGACATGGTTATCGCACACAGAGCAAACCAATAGCAATTTACACCCGAGGTTAAAGAAAAGGGGTTAAAACCCTGCTGAGAATGGCATTTGGCACCTCTAGAAACGCTTCTGCAAAATTCAGGTTCTTTAGGAACCAGATTCCCTCATAGCCTGCAAGACAAATTTTACGCTGTGCTCTTATCTGTCTTCTGTAACAGCATTCAGTCTGGCTCAAAATATATTTCACAAAAGAAATTGCAGTCTTGGCCTAAGAGTTGGCACAGAGTTTCAGCCCAGCATGGGCTTTTATGGGAAGTTAGAAACCTCTGAGAAAAACCAAGTTTTCTAACCGAACCACCAACAGACTCTTAACAGCAGCAGCGCCAGGGGTACAAGGATAATATATACATTGTACGCAATGCATATGGAATACTGTAATTGCAGCCGTGTCGGTACAAACATATATTCATTCTGGTCATGAATGATACCTTATGTTCATGGGAAAAAAATAAAAGAACGAAAATGCCGCCACCAGTTGTGTTCCCTTCCAGTGAATTTTGCTGTGCGGATTATGAAATATAATTTCCCGTTTTAAAAAAAAAAGCGCCGCCCTGGCTGACTTTGTGTTACAGCACACTCTAGATATACATGTCATTTAAAGAAAATTATGCTTCCTGCTGCCAATCCAATAAAAACATCCCTTCAGACAGAGACCACTACCTGCCCTTATTTAGCACTGCTTTTCTCAGAATCTCGCTTTTGGAGCTGCTCAACCTCATTCAACCATGTTCGAGAACATTTTTGCAGCGGATTCCTCCTCCTCCCTCCTCTCCCTGGTCACCAGGAAGGGCTCAGCTTCTACCCGGAATATTTGGGCTTCTCCTTGCCCTACACCGGGAGCTTCCAGGTGATCTCCTACCCAACCCTGGTCTGGCTGGGACGCCGTGTAGCATCGCATCAATACCCAAAAAATCACGGGGCGCTCACATCCCTTTGCAAAGCCCCTGCAAAGCAACACAAGGCTCACGGCCGCCTTCAGCACCCGCATCCCCCCGATGCCGATGTTTACCCAAATTTGTATCCTATTAAACAGGAAGGCAAAGGATTACCGCAGGCTTCTGACAAACTCTCCCGATGTTTTCACAAAGAAAACCGGCTGCTGTAATTAACTCCAGATCATATTACCCTGGGGGCTACATAAATATAATAAAGGTTTAATAAACCACCTTGACAAAAACACGTGGTGGTGGTTGTACACACCCAGTGATAAGACCTGGAGAGGTTCCGGGCAGCTCTAATCTGGCAAGCGAGGAGCCAGGCTGGGAGAAGCCCCTGAACCCCCCTGTGATGCTCAGCCCCCCATGGGACCCCTGGAGACACCCCCTGTGCATCTGCAGCCACGGGTCTGCGTCCAACAGGAACCCAGAGCAACGAGCTGTTCACGGTTGAACCCTGAATTGTGTCGTTGAATGAGCCCGCAACTCATTTTGCTGCCATAGAAAAAAAACAAACCAGCAGAATGAAGGTGTCAGGGAAAAACAGCAAGAAACAAAGTGCAAAGGACAGAGCAGTGCCACAAGGTGAAAAAAGTCCTACGTAATCCAGGGAGCGAGGGACACGAGGCAGGTGACTCGCAGGGACTGTGACCTGCTGGGACAAAGGTTGTGCCTGCACCTCCAGCCACCAGCATCCCCAGGGCTGTCACCACGCTGGGGGCTCCTGCTCCAACCCCCGCCTGCCCGGGAAGGAGGGGGAATCATGGTGGCGTTTGTTTAACGGTACCTTGATTTTAAAGGAACCTTGAAGGAGCCACTTAAAATGCTCTCGGTGCAGCGTGTGCGGTGCTTTCACTCCATCTCATGAAAGCGCTTGGTTATTGGCAGCTGGGCACAATTTACAATATTTTAAATTTGCTTTATTGCTCCTGTCCTTGGGATGAAGCCACCGGATGTTCAAATGATGCTTGGCAAGCGACTCGCAAATCTTACCAGCACGGAGGCTAAAGGTGGTGGATATGACCCCAAAAAGCTGTTTAACAGTCCAGCTCCCCCGCCGCAGCCACAGGGCCACGGACACACAGCCTGTGGCACGTGGGGTACACGGGGGGACAGGACCCAGAGCCAGCACCGCAAATCCAGCAAAACACAAAAGGGCCGGGACCGGAGATTGAGCTAAATGCTCACAGGATGCCTGGAGGATGCATTTTGGTCCATTATTTCAACAAAGTAAACAGAGAACCAATTTTATATATATATATATGTGTGTATGCATGGCATATAGATAGGAGGAAATTCATACAGTAAAAACCAAGCAGGATTTGTAGCATCAATCCGCACAGCAGCAGGCGCAGGGCAGCTCTGCCCTCACCATGCCAACCCCAACGCGTGCGACACGGGAACCGGAGCTGCACATAAAAACACCTTTTTCCTGCAGCCCCCAAGTAAATGATTTGCCATGATATGAGGCTGCTTTAGTTCATCTATGCATTAATTTCATATTAAAAAAAAAATCTATGTGGCTCTTACCTGTCATTCCTCTCCATCCCCATCCCTCTTCTTTAGGTTAACAGAGACCAGCATCCCCCTCGCCCCTCCTGGAAGAGTGTGCTCAACCCATTATTATTATCTAGCCAGGTTTATGGCTCTAAGATCTTATTATTACTTAAGTTACTAAGTTGGAAGTCGTTTTTATTTATTGGCCTCTGCCATTTTTATGAGCTGCATGTACTTCTTGGGTCATTTTATCCCCTCCGAATTCCCCATCTATCTGGCTTAAGCCACAAAGACTTCACCAGCCATCCCAGCCAGCTTGGTTTGTGTAACTTCTGCCAAGGGCAACGTCCTCCTGGGCTTTTCCTCCACCTACTCGCCATCCCAGGTGGAAAAACTGCTGCGAGCTAAGGGCTGCAAGAGCAAACGCTTGAGGAGAAGGAGATGGAGGAAACGCAGACAAAAGGTAAGAGGCGGCTGAACTCTCAGGGATTGTTTTTGGCTTTCAAAATGTTCCCAGCCTGCGATTCCCCTTAGAGCAGGAACAAAGGAATGCAGGATATCGCTCGGCACCATTCAGGCTGGTGAAAAGCAGATGGTCTCTGCTCCCATCAGCAGCTCCTGCTCATTGTTTCTCACCTCCTCTCTCATCAAGCCCTATTCTCCTCCCCAGCATCTGTAGCCGCTGTTCGCTTTGGCTTTTCTTCAAGCTCCTTCCCCAGGCATCCCCCTGGGACATCCCTTTTTCCAGCTGGTCCCTCTTGTCTTGGAGAACTTCCTACAGTTTCTTCATCTTCTGTCGCAAAGAGCACTTCCCTGGCTGCCTGCTGAGCCCTCAGTGTGTTATTCCTACTATTTTTCATTTTCAGCTTGGTATTTGGAGACCCCTGTGCTCAGGAACATTGGGGAAAGGGCTGGCGTTCTCCTGGCCACAAGCAATCTGCTCTGCTTCTCCCTGGGGGCTGACCACGACCTCAGCTAAAATACGATGGGAAATTTCATGAGACACTGTCCTGGGGATGGGTCACATGTGAAAATCTCATTGTCTTGCCTGTTGTCTCTAAAAGCCGTTGTTACACCTTCTCGCAGGTCAGGCCAAGCCCAATCTCCCCACGCTTGCCCCACAACATCCTTCCTTCTCCACAGCTCCCATCCCCATGGAGGGAGGAGATGGCTGGAAACAGCAGAATCCAAGAAAAACGCAATCTGGAACCAAAGGAAACCGAAATAGCCGCTGCAGCTCGTCCCACCTCCTGCTTTCTTTTGCGAAGTGTATTGTTTTTGGAAGATCCCACTTCCCAGGCACTGTGACTTCTGTCCGTCCCTGCACGGGGTTGTCATCCAAAACACACAACAGCTTCGGAGCAACAGCTACGGCACCGTCATACCATGGGAAAAACGGGGTTTGAGCCCCAAAACCTGGTCTTCATGCTCAAGGATGTCCATGGGGGCACCCGAGGTGCTTTGGATACCAGTTTTGCTTCTGTTTCACACCACATTTGCTTATAACAGTTACGAACCACACATAACCAGCATCTGAGTTTTCCAAATAATTCTTGGTCAGGGGATATGAGCCAGGGGATAACATGGCCTTCCCCACTGAGAAATAAGAAATTAAAATATGTAAAGAAACTCTGATAATGATCTTGCAAGAGTGAAGCTGGACACCTTTGAGAAGCTGCACCCCTCGAGCTTGTCACTGTTTGCACACAGGGCTGTGGGATCAATTTTTGGCCTGTCGTTTATCCGCAAGTGATCGTTCGCGCAAACACTGAAACCCAAGCCTCTAATTGTATTTTTACTGGACAAAGCCGGCACATGACACAGCTCGCCTTCCAAGCACCCCGAGCAAAGCGAACGCTGGAAACTAAGTCATGGCTAAAGCAAATACATATTTCAGCGCAAATCTCCTGTTTACAAACGCAGAGAGGAGATTTTTTCAGCAGCGCCCTGAAACCGCAGCATGTTTGTCCAATGTCTCTGCAGCAAAATCGTTTCTTAGCAATGAAGGAGCAACCTGGAAGGAGGAATAAGCAAACTATAGCATGCATAAAATTCAAATGACTATATACAGACAGAAAGTAGCAGAGAGAACAGTTAGGGCCAGATGCAGATGTAGAAATCAGATCTCTTTGTTCAGCCCCATGAATTTCCCTTCCCTCGGAGCTGCTCTCCCCAGGCACTTTGCAGGACCGCTCCATTTCACAGCGACTCACGATTTGATGATTTATTTCCTATAAAGTCATTGCAAAGGGATGCACGGCACTACTTATTGACCCACGATTACTAAAGTGTCGTTCCCAGAGGATTTCCCTACAGGCGTCGGGAGGCACAGGCTGACCTAAGGCACCGCGCTGGCTCCTCCAGGTATCGTCCCGCAGCCTTTGGGTATGTAACCATTTGAGAAAAGATTCTTCTGTTCTGCTTCAGCATCTGCTCTCGTAATTCCTGCGTGACAAATCAAAGTGTTTGACTGTAAACAAAGCCAGCAACTCAAGTCACGTTTAAAAAAATTAATTAACAAGTCCTCAAGAGACAAATGGCCTTGGAGGCGCTGCCGACCGAGGAGGAGACGGTTGGAGCAGCAAAGATGAGACCTGAGGAGGGTGAATCCCACCTGGGGCAAAGGAGATCCAGTTACATTGTCTGCAGAATTTGGACTTTAAAAGCAAAAAGGGGAAACTAAACACTGAGCTTAAAGGCTGGGTGCTGTGCTGGAGCGATCACGACCAATAAAGATAATAAAATCTTATGGTACCGCTTGACTCAAAGCTGGTGGTACCTGCTCATGGCCCCATGATAGACAGTCCATGGAAGCCCAGTTGTAGGGACATCGGCTCACATGGAGCATCCCCACTTGGCTCAGCATCAGAGCATCCCGCAGGCTGCATCCCTCACCCCCGGGCATCCTTCACCCCCCAGGCAGCCCCCAGCCTCCTGCCGCAGCGCCCGGTCCCGCCGCAGCCTGCCGAGACTCGTCCGCCGGCTGAACTTCACACCCCCTCCATCCCTACAGACACGCGTGTGACAGACGGACAAGCCTCTGCAGGTCCCGGGCTCAGCCTAAACCCATTAAAACAAGGAGAAAATTTCCCTCGGCGTTAGCAGGGCGCTGTGCAAGGGTGCCCCGATTCTGAGGAAGGCAGCTCTGCGGGGGGATCCCAGATCCCTGCGTGCCTTTGGAGATGGGGAATACAAAAAATATATTTAAAAATAATTACAATTGACACTGTGCTGTTTGCTGGGTGCCAGCAGTGTGACACAGGTTTTGCTGGGTTCTCACAGCCTGTGTGTGTGATGGGGACACACCAGAGCACCTGATGGCACCTGGGACATGGCAAGGGACGTGGCCAGCGCTGCGGGAAACCATGGGGAGCAAGGACTCCATCCTCAATAGGAAAAAATGCCTTAAAACAACTGAGTGCTTGTTCTTGCCCGATGGATGTTCTTCTGACAGGCATCCAAAAACTTCATGAAACACCAAAGGAGCATCCCCTGTTTTGCACCTGCACGCAAGTTAGGCCAACAAAAGTTCATTAGAGAGATCAAAGCACATTAGAAGCCATTGCCTCGCTGCATGTCTTCACCGAGACAAGGCCAGCTCGCCATGGCAATCCTCGAAGGCTGCCCGCGCCACTGCTAATTTAGATTAGAGCTACTGAATTGTAACGCTGCCATTTGTAATGTGTTAGTTAAGGGTTTGTCAGCGTTTCCATCATAAACCTTTCATTTTGGGGATTTATTGCCTGGCTGTAAGGATTTGCTCTAGCTGCAAGTTCGGCAGGAAGGACCACGTACAGCAGCATATTTCCCTCACCCCAAACAATCACCCCGAACATTAGAAAGTTACACAAACAGATCCCTAATTGCGGGTTACTTACAGCTCCGTCAGACTTCGGCCCTCGCAGCTAAAAATGGCAAAATCCTGAGCAACGCCAGCCCAGAACTGCACGGGGCCGGCTGGGAAATGCAGCGGCATGAGGGCACAGGGTAAAACTCCGCCACAATCCACATTGTCCAGCCCAAGGAAAAGGCACTAGAAGCGCCAGCGCTACTTACAATCCCGGACATGCTCTCCGTGCAAGCTTTGCACTGGATTTTATACCTTTGGCGTCAATATTTTGCTGGGGTGTAAACAAACATCCGTGGCATTAATTTAGCTGTAAATGTTTGTACAGCGCACATTTCTTAGCACTTAGTTATTTTTTTTAATTTAGTGTTTTAATTTTTATTCCTCTAGTGATCTTAAAATTAAACAGATGTTTAATATAAAGCGCTGCTTCAGGAAGGCCTATCTTTTCCTTCAAGGTTTTTCCCGAAGCGGGGTCCTACATGCAGAAGGGGGTCCCCATCTCCCACAGCCCAGCATCCAGCTGTACTTGTGATCCGGACAGCGTCCCCATCTCATGGGGATGTCACTGCATCGTGTCCCCCCCCAGCTCTTCATTTGGGAAACTTCTGTGAGGCCACAGCAGCCGAGCTGAGCACCCTGGAAAACGCTCCATTTCAGAATTGGGATAAACTCACTTCATCTGCTCTGCCTGCAAGGGGAAAAGAGAAAAAGATTAAGAAATGCCTGACGTTACGTAAGGCAGCTGAGAGTCGTGGTTCAGCCAGGGCACCACCGTGTTTGCAGAATGTGAAATGCCCCCGGCATCGTCTGAGCACAAAAGCAAGAGGTTTCTTCCAAATGGATCCTTAAAATCTAAACCCAATGGAAATAAAATGGAGCGCATAATTTTTTGCTCTTTCTACTGCATTTTTGCACCCAGATCTCTCCTGTTTTCACCAGGACACCACCACATCTCCCCATGCTCTGTGTGCACCCCCAGGCTGGCAGCACCAGATGGACTCGAGCGCGTGGTGGGGGCGATGGGCCTGACCACACCAACCTCCCACACCACCCTGGACCCAACACGGTCACCTCCAGCCACTGCCCGAGAGCCGGAGCCTTTCCCTGGACCACAGGGAGCCCCAGGATCCCACCGGGAAGGACCCGCATTGGGCCAATGCCACTGTCCCCCCAAACCCTGTGACAGGAGGAGGAGGACAGCCGGCAGCCCCCACACCATGCAGCAGGCAGGGGTGCAGGCAGGGATGCAGGCAGGGATGTGGGGAGGGATGGGGGCAGGGATGCAGGCAGAGATGCATGCAGGGGCACAAGCAGGGGCAGAGGCAGAAATGCAGGGAGGGATACAGGCAGGGATGCAAGCAGGGGTGGAGGGAGAGATGTACGCAGGAATGCAGGCAGGGAGGAATGCAGGCAGGGAGGGATGCAGGAGGGGAAGGATGCAGGAGGGGAAGGATGCAGGAGGGGATGGATGCAGGAGGGGATGGATGCAGGAGGGGATGGATGCAGGAGGGGATGGATGCAGGAGGGGAAGGATGCAGGAGGGCAGGGATCTGTTCCCTCGCAGCCACAGCGGTTTGGGGTGAAAAAAATAAACCAAAACCAAACAACAAAAGCCGAGCTGGCGATGCGGATCCACCGCCGACCCGCGGCACCTCCGCGCATCACCGCGTAAACCGCAGGCGCGCACCGCCGGGAAAAGGCGCAGCGGCGGCGCTCCGGCTGCTTGCGCGCTATTTGCGCGGCGTTGCGCGCTCTTCCCGCACCCCCGCCCTGCGCGCTCCGCCCCCCCCGCGCAGCCTCCGCGGGCGCGCAGCCCCGCGCCGCCCCCTGCAGGAAGGGGCGGGCGGACGGGACTACAGCGCCCAGGCGGCCGCGCGGCGGCCGTCGGCACCGCGCCTGCGCACTGCGCCCCCAGCTCCAAGTTTGGAGCTTTGAGCTGCCAGCCCTGGCCCATCATGTAGGTGCAGCAAGAGCCTTCCCTACCATTGCAAAGCGGGGGGGGGAAGGAAACCCCCCGGCGCTGCAAGCTGCCCTGCAAAGTGTGCAATTGCACGGCTCCCCCCCTCGCCCCGCTGCAAGGAGAGCTGCTGCAGCAAGTCAGGAAAACTCCAGTTGCATGAAGATTGAGCGCTTGCAGTTTTGCATCTTTGTTGCAAAACTAGCTCCAGAAGAGAGAGGCAAGGCAAAGTCTTTTGTGCTTCCCCTCCCCCACCAAAGCAAAGGGGAAAATGTCTCAGTCGAGAGGTAAGGCTCCTACTTCTGTTCGTTGCAAATATGCAAAAAGTCGTGCATGCATTTTTAAGTGCATGCATGCATTTTTTCGGGATGCAATTGCATTTTGAAGTTTGAGGCTTTCAATGGCTCTCAGTTGCATTTCCTGTTTAGTATGTGCCTTTTTGCAGACACACACACACTCACACACACAGTTCCTGTAAGGCAGGGCTTGCAGTTCAGCTGTGCATTGACGTTATTTGAATTCTTCTGCGGGGATTACTGAGCCCTTTTTGCCTTTTGCACAGTCAGGACAGATAAAGGGTGTTGAAGAGCAGATGCATTCGCTACTGTACATATGCATGCAAAATGGGCACAATGCATGCGAATTGCAGCTAATTTCGAGTGCAAAATTAAATGAAACTTTTAAAGAAGTCCGTGGAGGAGATGAAAGGTGAAACTTGAGTGGAGTTACCAGGAATTAAATATATACCTATGTTTCCATGGGAAAGTATTGTTCTTGTGCCAGGACTGAGATCATTTTCCACTGATTTCTTCCCCCCCCCTTTAATATTTGGTAACTTTTGGTCAGAGGCAGCAGTGTGGTTTGTAACACCAGGTCGCTAAGAGCATGCGAAGGGCTGCTTTATTTAGCATTTGGGAGCAGGGACTCGGTACTTCGGATGGAGTGGGAGGGGTGTATTTGGGTAGGGGACGACAGTGATTTTTAATATATATATATATTATTATGATTATTTCCAGCACGGTGGGGAATGCTTGATCTTAGCTTTTTAACTTGATGATTATTCTGGGGTGGCTTTGCCTTGTGTCCTGCAAGGGAGGAGGGGGGGTGTGGGAGGATGTGGAGAATTTAATATTGCAAAAATGCTGTGGGAATGCAATAGTCCCTGCAAGACCGAGCTGAGATGTTTAAGGAGTTGCTCTGGCCATTCATTGTGGAAGGAGATGCACATATGTCCGCGACCGGCCACACAGATGCAGCTTTTGGAGCTTCTTTTGAATGTTTGGGTTTGATATTGCAGCTGCCTCTCTGTGCATTTTGCAGCCCCTGCACGTATTGGGGAGTTGGGGGGTGAGAGACAGTGCATGGCCCAGTGGGAGAGCAGCTCCCAAACTGGGACTGGGGCTTTTTTTAAATTATAATAATAATAAAAATCTGTGAAGTCAGTGGCCTTCCACTCTGAGCCTTGCTGGGCGGACATAGGAAGGAGGTGCTTTCACAGCTCTTGCCACACAGTTTTCCTTTGTAAGAAAAATGTAAAGTTGTTGTATAATTTATTCCTAATTTGGGTTTGCTGCAGTCATCTTTTCCAGCCAAGCAGAGAATTGTAAAAGTTTCCAATAGAAAGAGCCAAGGAAGTTTGATAATGCAGAATTGCACCGAGCGATACCCAGGGCTCGCTGCCGCTCGCAGGAGGGTCCCTGCCAGCCCCATGGGGGGCAGGGGAGCACCCGCTTCGCGGGGGTCCCCAAAAGGTCTTGGGGTGGCAAAGCCTGACCCTGTGGAGCTGGGGATGGGCAGGGACCAGCCGTGGTGGCCCCGGCTGCCACTTAGTCCCACCAGCGCTGGCCTCGTCCATCCTTCTCAGTACCAGGAAAATGGGAAAATTCAAGTAGCCAACCCACAAAACACGATCTCCATGAATGGCATCATTCTTGAATCCATTTTCCGTCCATCTCGCGCTCTGCAATACGAGTGTGCTCAGGCTGAATTCCTGACTCTCATAACTTCTCGCAGTTCAGCTGTTCAGCTGGAGGTTTTGCTTGGGAAGGGGTTTCAGCTCCGGGGTTTGCACCAGAGGGATCGTTCTTCAGGATGAATTAAGGGAGACTTAATCTGCAGTTCAGGCTCAGCTTTCATGTGTTGCACAGGAGGTTCCTCGTCAGCTTTCCCAAATCCTGCGCAGAGCTCCCGCCAGCTGCCGAGCTGCACAGCCCTCTCCCTGCTTTGATTCATTTCCAAAGTTGTTCTGAGAATTTGCCAGAGATTTTTTTTTATATATATATTTTTTTAATGCTGCTTGTCAGGGGGACAGTAATCAGGAGGGTAATTCTTTGATAAGACTCGATTACCTGCAAGGAATTTCACCTAGTTCGGAGGGCAGAACTGCTCCTCGGACCCTACCTGTGCCATGCAAAAATAGGTGATCTGCTTTCTGCACAGCCAGAGAACATAAAACTCCACAGAGTTTGGAAGCAACAGGTTAATTCTGAGCTTTCCCATAGCAGGGATGAGCAGGTGCCTCCAGCATCGCGCTTGTGCTGATGATTCCTGAAGACTTTGCAGTCAACAAAATAACAGATAAATTAGAGAGACAAAGTCCTGCGTTTCACCCTGTGCTCATTTCTAACTTCATTCCCTCTTTTTAAGTTGCAAAATGGTGTTTTTAGTTGGATGGAGCAATCTGTAGAAAATAAGATTTCCCCAGATATAATCCAGCAGGTCCCCGCACTTGGTTTCTCACCTTCAGAGAAGAGTCCGCTCCGGACCAGTGGAACTTGGTGTTGATGGGAGTTCAGAAGAAGTTGAATCGTTGCCCAAATGTGGCACATTTGGCTGTCATGACTAATAGGATATTATTCTGGAAGAGGAAAAAAAAATGCAGAAGTCCATATTAATTACAAGCTAAACACAGTCTGAGGGTATAAATCTGAACTCTTGTGACAGCAGATACATCCAAGAGTCTTCAAAATTCATTGTAATGGGGGAATTATTCACTCACAAAGCCCATATCAGAGAAGCAGCCTGCAAATCTGTACATTTCTCCATTGAAATAGAAAAGGGAAGGGGAACAGTTCCTGTTAGAGCACTAATTCATGAATAGTACGTGGAAATGAGGTAGATTTCACTACTAAATATTGCTGCCTGTTGATCTCATTCCTAATTCTTAGACTTTGTTGTTTCAATACAGCTTTTTCTGCTCTAGCCGAGAAGGGATACTGAGATTATGAGAACTACAGCCCACGTGGTGCTGGCTGAACATGCACCCTATGGACTTTGCCCAAAGGCCCTGCACCTATTCAGAATACTATATTTTACATAAAACACTCTTCTTTTTCTGGCTAGAAGTCTCTGTGGAAGAGCTGCAAAGCCCGAATGCTCTCTCTCTCTCTATATATATATATGTATGTATGTATGTATATATTTAAAGCCATCCTGGGTAGGTGGCAGGTTTTTGCTGGTATAAAACGCACCTGCGGGCAGCGCGAGGCTCCCGTTGGTTGTGCAATGTGCAGTTTGCCTCGTCAGCACCGCCTCGGCCTCTCACCGTGAACACGCTCCCGTGGCATCGGCGCTTGGCAAAGCCAGGCTTTGCAAGGCCGGGCTTTGCAAAGCGAGGTGCAAGCCTAGCAAGGCCTAGTCTAGCAGCAGACGCAGCCCAATTTCAGTTCAAGTTGTTGCCTTTTAAAAATGATTATTATTATTTTTTAATTACTCTTTTTCATGTGCTGCCCACTCTGCTTTTGTGACGGAGGTGCCTGGGTATGTGCGTTGGGTTAAGCGGGGTCAAACGTTTATAAAGAGGTTTAAAAGTCACATGCAATGGAGGAATTAACCAACAGGGGAAGAAAACCAGCTAGACAGGAGGACACAAGCATTTAAAAGCTCAAACTGTAGAAGTAATTGGAGCAATAAAAGTGATAAGTTGCGTACGGAAAAAAGGAGCAAAGATCTGTTTTCTCCTCCCAGCTGAAAAAGGTTGAGGTTTCTCACTGCTACAGTGAGCGTTGCTTGGTTGTTACTGCAGTCACCAAAACATGGAGCTTCCTTTGGGGTGAATTCCCTCCCATGACACATACACAAGCTACTAAGGTGAAGCAAACGATACTCAATTAAAACCACAGGAGTAATTTAGAGGGATGAGACACTTCATTCCTCCAAGAGTATTGGCATTAATGGAACACAATTACCTTGAAAGTCACATGGCAGATGTGCAAATTCCGTGTACTGTGCTTGCAAATACATGAGGTGACTAAAAAGCTTGTTTTAAAAAGGGTTTTTTCAAACCGTACATGTATTTGATGTCACTTGTGCGTCCCTCAGGGAGCCGAAGCACCCGAAGCAGGTGACACCTTCATGATGACAGTGGGCAAAAAGGTTAAAACCCAGGGCACACAGGTGTCCCTTACTGTGGTCACTCACGTTTTGGGGGACAATCGCTGCATTGTCCGAGCTGGCAGCGTGGCCTCTGGCAGCATCATTACGTGAAGCGTTGAGTCAGTCTCCGGTGGCCGGATAAGTTGCAGGACTGTTCTTTTAATTTTAGAAGTGGAGAGAGCTATAATTAAAAAAAGAAAAAAAAAAGTTTCATTACCTGTATAGTTGCTGAGCTCCTTCCCTGGGGCCTGTCTGGGAAGAGTCAAAGATATTAGCATTATCAGCTACAGCAACGTTAGCAGGAGCGCAGGTCTGGGATCCTGGAGCTGCGCCACGTGAGACAGAGACGGGATCATCGCGGTGGCAGAGCCATGAGGGCCATTCGGGGCCATTCCAGATCCACTCACAAAGCTTTTTGCTTGTGTTTCTTTCCCTTTTGTCTTCCAAATCCACAATATTCTGCGTGTTGACAAGTGTGAATGGAAAAGTGTCTTCTGCTCAGTATAAAACAATTTGGAGAAGGGGAGCCTGAGACACTTGCTTGTTGGGCTTTGGCCTCAAAGCCAAAATTCAAGCTAGCCTTCTTTTTAAGCTAGGAATTTCAAACACTTGGTTGATGTTTTCAAGGCTTCATCCCACCATGGAAGTCTCTGAGGTGCTAAAGCACTTTTGAGTCATCTTTGCTTTAAGGATGTTGCAAACAGATGCTGAACATCCTTTATGGAAGCTCCAAGAAGCCACTTGTGCATCTCGGGCTGCTGGTTTTAGCAAAGCTGGGGCTGAACATCGCTCAGGATTTGCAGCCCATGGTCAAGTAGGGCCCTGAATTTGTACGAGCAGCACCCACCTGCGTCAGGAGAGCAGTTTGGGGTAGGAGATACCGAGGCTACTGTCCCCCCACGATTGCTACAGGAGCAATGGCCACGGCTTATGAGGCTGCTGCAAAAAGCTGAGGGCAGTGGAGCCCAAGGAGCATCGTGCAAAAACACCCGGAGGGAGCAGCCTCTGCAGCCGAGATAGAGTTTCATATTTATAAGAAAGATTGCAGACAGAAAAAGCATTTGATTTTCTCCTGTCTGAGCAGGAAAACTTCCCTGAGCAGAGCTGATCCAGTTTCTTGCTGTTGCTGTTTTGTTAGCCTACTTAGCTTGCAGCTTTATAATTGGGGCTACATTTTCCTAGGCTGCAGCCGGGCAGACCAAAAACCATGAGAAGAACTGAAGCCCAAGCAGCATCCACTTTTACTGCACTCAGATGAAACCAGTGGAAGAAAAACGAAACAAAACCAACAAAACAGCAGAAGTTGCAGATGAGATGCCAAAGATAAGGCAGCAATAGAAAATAAGTACAGGAGTCAACACTTCACTGTGTCTGCAGTCAGAGGCCTTTAATGAAGGCTGAATCAGCATAGGCTTGGTAGCTGCTTTTGAAGGAGAATCTTTTCCTAAACAAAAATATGTAATTGCGCTCAGTGAAACAGTGGTTATCAGGGCCAAATGGCCTCAGAGCATCGTCTGGCCGGCCCTCTGTGGAAGTCCCAGCAATGTGCTTTTGTGCTTATTTTCATCCTGCAACCAGGGCTGAGCCTCAGGTTCCTTGTTCATGTGCTTTCAGCAGGGCTTATTTGACACTCAAGCAACAAGTTATATTATAAAAATCACAGCTTCACTCCGTGTTATCATTCCTCTTAACAATGTTTATTGCTTCTCCAGTAGTTCAAGGTCAGATATAGAAAATGACTCAAAGTCGTCTTTTGCTGTTTTGACAGCTCTAAAGTAGTGGAAGTCCCCATCTGGCAAAGGCAGAACCTTGCTGGAGTACCAGCAAGAAAAAGATAGGGAATTTTAAAGGGAAACCCAGCATTGATTACTGGGTTTGTTTCCCTGGACTTGCTCCATTCTATCTGCTCCCATCAGCTCCCAGCATCTCCCGTCTCTCAGACACAGGAGCCCCAGTAAGAGCCGGCTGGACTTGCATGTTCGCGCAAGTACCTGCACGTAGGAGCTGAAACGTTCGCTGAAAAACGGGGGTGCAGGAGATGAGAAGGTCCTTTTAGCTCCAGGTTTGTGCAGCGCCGAGCGCTGCCCTTGGCACCGGCTCCGTGTTCCCGGGGCGCTTCTCCAGTGCTGGCAACTGGTTCCCAGTTAGAGGCACGCTTTCCAGCTTTGATTTCAACACAGCCCTTTCTTCCTAGGGCTGCTTTCGTTGCCGACAATTAGGGTCTCCAATGCTGCAGAAGTATGAAGCAATAAACCCCAAATTTGGCTTTGAAAGGGCTGGAATTGATTTCTTCTCTCAAACAGCTGATGCTGTGGCCTTGTCAAAAGGAGCTGCCAGCCTGCGATCATAGCGTTCGTGCAGCTTCTGCCCAGGGATTAAAGCACAGATATGTGACATTTATTGTAGTTTTATTCCAGGAGTGGGACACCTGTAGGAGCCGAGAACAGCTGTCCCCCTTTTTCCAGTTAGATGTATCAGGAAGGAAAAGACAGTGACTTCACACGCTGTCATCAAGAATGCCCAGAGGGGTTTTGGCAAAGCTACGTCTTAAGTAGGTTTGTTCAAGCACTGAGCCTCAGCACTTGGCAGAAAAGCCTCAGGAGAAGCACAAGCCCCAGCACAAGGCTTTTGGCAGCCCCGGTGGGTCCCTGAAGGTGCAACACGTCAGCCCAGCCCCTGCGTGACCAGGTCGGGATCTGGGACCTGGTGCTGTTAGTGATGTGCAGAGAGATCTGAGCCGCATTTCCAAACCCCACACTGGTTTTGGAGGTAGCAACAGGAGACGGAAGCTGCAGCGGTTTTCATCCTAAGCTTGACCACCACTGAAGTTTTGGACGTGGAGATGTAGACTTAAACTCCAGTCCCCTCCTGCAGGTTGGCTTCTCCAAACAGAAAGATGCTGATGGTTAATGCAGAAGCTCACTCCCAAGCAGACCTCAGTACTTAACTGTACTAATTAAATGTTTTCAAAAACCACAAGACTGACCTTCACTGCATGCCCACAGATTTTTCTCTCATTTAGCAGACAGAGTAGCCTATTAAAGGAGAAGAAAAGCAATGCTTCAGATACTGTTGTTTTTCCAACCTGTTCCAAAGTGTTTTCTGCTTTTTAGCTATAAGAGATGGAAACCATAATCCCCTAATAACCTAGTAGGAGAAACCCAGCTAGAGACAAGGAGTGCTTGGCTCAAAGAAAGCACAAAGTCTGATAAAATAGTAAACATACTTAAAACTGAAGTTTATCTATGCAATAAGGCTTGACAGCCATTGTATATACAGCTACTTGTGTAACCAGAGAGCCATTCTACATGGCATAGAGTTGTCCTTTGGGAGATACCCTCTAGAAAAAACAATAAAGGCAATTAACATAGTCTGACTTCCTTACCTTTCCCAAGGACACCAGCAATTTGCTCATTGCTAATGAAACTTGGAACATCTCTACAAAGAGCTTGAATTCCTGCCAAGGAATCAGTTTTACAAATTAACCTAAAGAGCCAGATCGGTGCGATGCGCCGCGTGCAAGAATGTCCCGAACCAGCCCCCCGGCAGCAGCATCTGAAACGGAGGAAGAGCCCAAAATAGCCCCTGGCAGCTGGGGCGGGTGACACAGACGCTGCCTTCAGAGATGATTCGTAGTAAGCTGCTTTTTGGAGACAAGAACAAACGCACAACAGGCACCTTTTTGGCAGGGAGAGGGACCCCTGGGCTTGCACCCCTGCAGGGTGACAGGTTGGGAACGTGCCCTTGCCAGTGGCCACCTGAGCTGGACACAGCTCCCACGCATGGATTCAGTTTCATTCATGTCATTCGGCAGCTTCCTTTAGAGCCCAGCGTGTGAGTTTTTATTTTGTGGGTTTTTTTTTCATAATTCTTTTTTTTCTTCCCCTCAAAAACATTTGGTACTTCCCCCGCAAGAAATCAGAAGCTTTATGTCAGATCAGAGGCTGGAACAGCTTCCTGCAATAGGAGAGCGTTCCTTCCTGCGCCGAGCGCCGACAACGCCGGCGCTTCCAGCACCAACAGCCCTTTGCTTCACCTCCTAGCACGTTCATTTGGGCCCATCCTGTGCAAGCATCTCCCCAGCCAGTTCCTCCTGCAAAATAAGGGGTCTTTTTTTTCCAGGAGCTCGCTTTAAAAAGGCATTTCTGCAGCTGAAACACAAGGAGCAATCTGGGAGGTTGAATCAGAGCCGATGCAGAGCAGCTGTAGCCAAGCAGGGCTCTCATTTGGACGACTGGGGTCTGGAGGATTTTTTTCTTTCCTCTTGAAAGAGCAGCTAAATAGGATTGATTTTTTTTTCTCTTTTTTCATGCTCTGATCTTGAATCTACTTGTGCACGTGCTGAACTTGGAGCGTACGGGTCCTTTTGTAGGAGTCAGTGGGACTGAATGTGCTTGGGGTTGAGCACACGCATAAGAATTTACAAGGTTGGGGATGTATTTTGTCCTGGTTGCTAAGCAGGATGGACACTATGGATCTGGGTAGATGACTTATGCTTCCCTGCTTTCTCTTGGTTTCTTCTGTTTTTTTCTCCTTCCCCCCCCATTTCTGCTTATCTGTTCTGCAGCTTAGAAAGCAGCAGCCTGTTTGTGAGCACGTATGTATAGAACTGAAACTCCGGTTTTCAACCTCGCCCAGGGAGCTGTATAGAGGCTTTGACAGAGAGACTTATAAAGGGAGTTTTGTGTTTACAACTCCTGATTTAGAAGGTTGGGTGGAGAGACGTAACCTGATGGGGTTTGATCCACGGGAACATATGTGGATAGAAAAAAATCTGCTCAGTTGTGTCAGGGACGCTTTATAGGGAAAAAAGAAAAGGACAAGACTTTCTGTGTTCTGCTGGGGTACTGTGCCATAATGCATTTCTTCAACGGGTTTTCCAAACTGAGATGAAATTGTGTGATAAAAACTGGGGGAAAGCTTTTGTTCTTTACGTGCTCCTTGGTTTATTATATGGCGTGCAAGCGTGTGCTCTTAGCAGGTGTCTGGAGAGCTGGAAGTTCATGGAGAGCTGGAAGCTCATGGTTTCTGACCTCAGGCTAAAATCTTCTTGAACTTGAAGGAGCTGCACCCTGCAGACCTTCATGGGCATCACCTGGAGCTTCCAGAGCAGCCCCACATGTGCAGAGACACATAGCTGAAAAGACACGTCGCTGAAGCAGTTGCAGTCCCGAGGCGTTGTGTTCGTGGTGGGACAGACTCACCGTGGTGGTGGTGGAGCAGTTTTTGTCCGACTGGTGTTGCTGATGGTGCAAACCCAGCGTGGTTGTTCTCTCAGTGTCTCCGGTTTTCGGGGTAGTGCCCAAAATTGCAGTGCTGGGGACCTGGGTTGGGCTTTACTGCGGCTGCCTTTGGCTTCTCGCTGTCAATAGGGTTCCTGTGTGTGTTTAAAGTAGGACCTACACATTTACTGGGAGGCATTGCCAGCAGAGGGAGCAGGAGTTAGTTCCTCCCATCCATGCTGTCCAGAACTGTCAAATACCATCTTTAATAATTTTGGTACAAAAATAAGCAAATAAGGTAATAAATGGAAAAATAAGAAAAGCAAAAGAGATCTGTCTAACCAGGTAGCGCAAAGGCAGATCGGTCAAAGTCTTGGCCATGTTGAAAGCTTAATCACAATATTTATCTGGCCGTAAAAGTTATTTATACTGTGTAACTTGCAAAATGACCAAATCAATGGGCACTTCTCTCTTTATGGAACATAAATTGCTCATTTTGTCCTAAGCTGTCTTTAGTCATGAGCAGAAAATTATACACACGAGTTTTATATGCAGCACGTCAGCTGCAGAAGGTGTCTGGTAGTGCTGTAGTTTAAATGTCCAGCATCTACAATATGCTGAACGAATTAAATCTGTGCTTGGCAAAATGAGACTCCTGCGGCTGCCTGGAGCACCTGGTAGCAGAAATAAAACCGCAGCTCACATTGCCCTGTGGTATTGATTAGATTTTATTCTGTCCTGCTGCAAGCGTGTTGACACCAAGGCTGGTATTGCCCAGACAAGGTGCGATGCTGCTCAGGAATCTGCAGAGAAATGGGGCTGTGCTAACACGTGGGGAGCAGTGGGTTGGAGCTGAAGGACAAATCACCGTGTGTGCTTTCCTGGGGACAGGGACGTCCCAAAGGGCCAGTTTGCTGAGCTCCTCTGCCCCATCACACCCTCCTGATTTAGCAAAGTCCTGCTTTTCCTGTATTTAAGCCTCCTAGCTCATTTTTGGCTGAACAAGCTTCAGCTCTTGCCCACGTAGCTTTGCCAGCAGATACTACGGGGCGGCATCTTGGGCACAGAAAGGTGATGATGGGGACACATCCCTGTTGCAGAGGGACATCTGCCAGTGCCTGTCTTGTCCTTTTTGGTGGGTATGGCTGAGAAATGGGCTGGGACCTGCAGCCGGGTGCCCAGGGGGCAGACACTGCAGCTCTTGCAAAGGCAACAGTCTGGCACAGCCTTAACCTACCCATTCCTGCTTAGCCTGACGCTTAAAACAGCCTTAATAGCACCGTGTGCTCACGGTAAGCACGTGCTTAAACGTAAGCACCATCAAGACATAAGAACCTTCATAGCTGGAGCCACAAGCCTCAATTGGGCTTTTGAGCCTGCAGCACAGCAGGAATCAGCAAGCGGGTGGAAATGTCACCTTCGTTTTCCGAAGCAATTTGCATTTTCCTGGGCTGGCAGCACATCTGACAGCTCCAGGAGGCTCTGGCTCCAGAAAAGCGGTGCTGGGACGGCTGCCCCTCGCTCTGCCCGGTGCAGCGACTCGTCCTGGGGCAGATGCAGAAGCCGGTCTGTTTTTCCAGGGGCATTGAAGCTCTTCTGCAGGGCCCCCAGTGATGATGCTTTAAAAACACTTTGCAGGAACCGCTGGGAGAAAATCCTGACTGCACCGAGCATATTTAAAAAAGAAGGAAAACAAAACTGAACCTGGAGGGGGACGTTGAGCAAAAAGATGTCCACGGGGTGTCTGAGTGGGACGGGATCCTTATCGCCCTAAGAAAGTTGGGGTTGGGAGCTCTGAAGAGCAATGGGAAGAGGAGGCGGATGCTTCTTTATTGTGTGAAGTTTTCCAGGGAGTGGCGGCTTTGGGAATTGTTTGTAGCTGGGCTGAGGCTGATGGATTGAAGGCAAATGCTGCTCCCACCATGGCTGAGGCAGACAGGGCACCTGCTTTTACGCTGAACATTGGAGACTTTGCTGCCACCTGCTAGGTACTCGGATGGGAAGCTGGTCAGAGCCCTGTAGCTGCATGTGGTCGCTCACTGTGGCATTTTGAGGTGAAATCTTGGTGGATAAGGGCAAGGAAAAAAAGGCAAGCGGAGTACCAGGAGCGATGCTTGGCCGACAGGCTCGGGTGGGTCCTGCATGCCGCAATACATGAACATTTGGAAAGCATTCACCTGCGGGCACAGGAGGTGTCCGTCCCCTGGCCGTGTGTCCCCCTCCTCCGGCACGGCTGGCAGGTGCTCTTTGGCAGGGAGAAAACAGAAATGAAGGTAGCGGCAATGAAAGCAGCCACGTCTTCCAAATCCTCCTGTACAAAAGCCCTTTTGTTCCCTGGGGTGAATTCCATGAGTTTTTCTCCAGTTTTGATTCCAGCAAACTCCCACTGCAAGCAGACAGCCGAGGGTTTGAAAACAAAAGCAGCAACTAAACCAAAAGTCCCTCGTAAAAAAAAAATCCCCATGAGGGCTGAAGGCTCTTGACAAATAGCTTCCCTAGCCCGCAATTCCTGTGGATTTCCTAATTCGAGATAAGCAGCAAAGAAAACAGGCTGTGGCATGGGAAGGCAGCACAGCCAGCAGACCTTGGCAGAGGGAAAATATGGGCTTGATTTATGGTGCGTTGGTGACTGGAGGGAGTGACTGTCCCTGCAGCTCCACTGCTGTGATTCCTTGCAATAACAGGGGTGAGAGGAGAGACCACGAGGCTCCTGGTGGCCTCTGTTGCTCCATGGGGTCTCTGCACCGTTGCATCTTTCCCAGAGCAACAGGAGGATGCAGCTGCCTCAATGCCAAAGGTGCAGGAGCCCCACAAGGGGTGGGACCCACTCCAGCGACCATGAGGAACAGAAGGCAAAGTCCTTTTTGGCATGGCTTTGGCCCCAGGAAGATCTCCCGGAGCTTTTGGCTGCTGCAGCCTCTATGGAATTGCCTGGGCAGATGCTCCCAGCTGTGCGGCATTGGCTGCCTTTCCTGCTCGGTGATGTTGCCACCGTTTGCACCAAGGTGCTGCTGTTTGGGAGGAGCTGTGCCCTTTTCCCCAGGCCAGATGAGTTCAGCCAAAGTGTCGTAACAGGGTTTTTAATATTGAAGTCTCTTGTGCCCTGTGCTGAAAGCTGTAGGCAGGCAAAGCTCTCACATCTGCAGGAACACTGAGGCAGGACCAAGCTGGGAAGTGAAGTCTGAGGTCCTGGCAATGGAGAGTCCAAGCTAGTGCTGGAGCCCATGGAACTGTGAGGTGGCAGCAGCTGCTGTGAGACATGAAAGATCATCCTAAACCCTCATAAAGATCAATCCTAAACCCTCAGTTTTGTTTGTCAGGGGATTGGTGGAGGGTGCAGAATTGATCCAGAGGGGCATCAGCTCCCAGAACCCCTGCAGCCCTGTGGTCAGTGTGTGTCTTAGCGTAGGATCTCATCTCTAATCTCTATTGAAGTGTCTCTTCCGCTTCACACTCAGAAGGTCTTAACTCTTCTAAAATTTAGAAATGCGCTCTTATCAGAGTGACAGACTCTCATAACCAAAATGCACAGATAGATAAGAAGAAATTGCATCCCTCTGGTTTCTATATTGACACAAATAAATACAGCAGCCTGCAGCCCTTTTGCAGGATGTGTTAAGAGGAAAATGGACAGAGTAAGAGAGATTAGCCTGAATCAGGAAATTACCTTCAAAATTGAATTACAAAAATACAGAGCTTATTGAAAAGCAGGCAAATAGGTTCTGATATTTGCACAGTTTGGTGACATTTCTGTATGTTCCTGCGCTGTGGGATCCAGAGATTAGTCTGCTGGAGTCCTTATTGCAAAGCTTTGTGCTTCACCTTCTTCCAGCGTTTTGTTCTTGTGCTGTTCAGAGCTTCACCACCGAACTGGCCCCTGCTGGAGGCCAATCTCGAGGCAGGCACGAAGGACTGACCTTGTGATTTTACCTTGCGGTAAAGCCGAAGATCTTTGTCTTCATTGTGTTTGTGCCTCGGCAGAGCTGACCGACGTCAGCCGCCGCCGCGAGCTGGAAACGCAGCTTCTCCTGAAGCGGAGACGGGTTCTGAGACGCAAAGAATTTGAGCAGATGTTGCACAACCTCTGCTGCACCACGGTTCATTCGGTGCAGCTCCGTCACCCCTTGCAAAAACCCTGCTGTTTTGGTTTGGACCTCTCCTGCACTGGGTTTATTACCGGTTGCAGGGTTGAGTCAGAGCAGGGAGCTGAGCTCCGGGGCAGGACAGCAAATTGCATTTCCAGCGCTGTAATGTGGGTGCTGACGGTATCGGCAGGTGGTTTGAGATCGGCTGGTACGTGGTCACTGGGTGAGCTGTGCGCAGGCTGTGCCATTCCATGCTCTTCTTATCTTCAGGAGCCTGGGGAATTAAAATGGAAGGTGAACGCAGCATCATCTGCTCACGTGTTGTGCCAGCAGTTCGAGGTTTCCTACACTACAGGTTTCCAGATGTTGTTTTTTCCAGATGGAGATGCAGGTTTTTTCTGTCTCTATGTTTTCATTGCTTAGACTGACTTTGAGAAAGTCTCCACATCTGGGCTGTGGCTCTGAGCGCGTCTCTTTGCCAAAGCAAATTGGGCTGCACTTGGGTCAATGCAATGGCTGCGCTGATGTCTCTGGGAGGTGTCTTTAGGAGCAGGTTCCCCTCGCTTGGTGCGATGTGTCTGAGCCGTCAGAGCCAGAGAGGCAAAGAGCAAGGAGAAGTGACTCAAGCGCTCAATGTAGCCTGCTGGCATTTCCAGGTTTGGTGTGAGATTTCCTTATTTATTTATTTTTGGAGAAAAGCACCAAGAGGAAGAGTGGAGGACTAGGGCTTCAGCGGAAATCAGGGCCGTCCCGTGGTACCTCTGTGCCTGGCACAGGCGTATCCTGATTCCGGTATGCATTGGCGAAATCCATCACAGTCATCAAAGTGCTCTTGCCTTTCCTGTTTTGTTTCCTGAAATGTGGTTTCTGGGGAATAAATAAGGAAATAAATAAGCTTCAGTTCTTGAGACGTAAAGGTGTGGGTTGCAGTGTGGACACAGTGCACAGTGATGGGTGACGTTGAGCTCAGTCCTGGAAATGCCAATGACCACTAAATGAGCCGGCAGCTCCGCAGCACCAAAACCAGAGGACGAGACCTGGAGCTGGGAGATTCTCAGCCCCACGACCGCGACAGGCTTGGCTCCCTTCTCTCAACAGCCCTGAAATGAGTTGTTAAGGAAACAGGTTTCACGTTTGCCGTTTCCAAGGAGTTACTGCAAACAACCGCGAGGGAAGACACAGATAAGGGCATGCGGGGAATGTCCCCATCCTGCGCGGGGGATGTGCCATGTTCCTCGTTGGAGCGTCTCTGTTTGCCTCCATCTGACCCTGTTGCTCGTGGTGGTGATGCAGGAGCAGCCAGTGGTGCTTGGCCACTCTTCCCTATTGACAGGGCCAAGGAGAGAGCAGCTGCATTATATTTCAAGGAGGTAAATAAAGCACGATATCCACTGAATCTCTGCTCTTGGCTTTTGGTTGGAACTTCAACAGGTTTTTAGAATCTCATGCACATTAAATTCTTTTTGTGTGGCTGATGAGGGGTTGGAAAACAGATTTTCATGCCCACTTCCATATCGTTGGCACTTCCATGAACATCTGGCTTTTGGTTTTCTCTGGAAACTGCGGCTTGGCTAAAGCTCTGCACTTACAAACTGGGTGGTGGGCACAGCTCAAGCGCTTGCTTGCCCTGTTTCTGTTCCCCTGCTTTGAGCACTGCACAATGTGGTTTCATGCAGCTTTACCAAAGGGTGACCAAGACACGCAGCCCATCCATGAAGGCAGAAGTGGTGAGAGAACTTCCCTCGTGCCTCCCCACCCCAGCCACCAAACCAGTGTCACCACCACCAGCCTTCCTGTCGCCTGCAGATCTGTCCCAAAGACATTTAAATCAAAAAGTCATGGCCTCATTCTCTACTTTGACTGCCTGTGTGGCAAAATTCAAAGGCTTTCATGCAGCCAAGCTGGTGGAGGAAGGCAGTGGCCATGCAGCAGCCACTGTGGTCATGGCCATGGAGATGCCACAACAACCCTTGGGAAGGCAAGTGGGGCTGCCCCTGGGAAGTGGCCTCCTGGGAGGATATGTTTGTACTACTAAAACCACCAGAAGTGGCTAGTTTATGAATTTACACCCAGTTGTGTTTGTTCTTTCTGACTGAGGACTTGTTTCAACTGGAACGGAGCCAGCTTGTAAAACCGAGCCCAGGTAGAGCCCTGGCAGCATGGCTCTCCCTCAGACCCACTCATTTAAAAAAATGCTTTGTTATCTACGTGTATTTTAATTTTTAAGCGCAACGATTTGGCAGGGAATCTCAGGCATCTTTGCTCAGTGACTGTTGTTTAGTCTAGAGGTGGTGAGTGTTTGAGCGCGGGGAAGCCAGGAATGCACCCGGCCTTCCCGCTCCTTGGACGCTCGGCTGGGGCGTCCCCACTTGTGGGATCCCTTGGTGGAGAGACCTGCGCAGAATTAAAAGCTTTTCACCTTGATGAGCGGTGATGAGCTGTTGTTGGGCAGATGACTGAGGTCAGTAGGTCAGAGAGGTCCTCCTTCCCCTCTATTCCGCCCTGGTGAGACCCCATCTGGAATATTGTGTCCAGTTCTGGGCCCGTCAGTTCAAGAAGGACAGGGAACTGCTGGAGAGGGTCCAGCGTAGGGCAACAAAGATGATTAAGGGAGTGGAGCATCTCCCTTATGAAGAAAGGCTGAGGGAGCTGGGGCTCTTTAGTTTGGAGAAGAGGAGACTGAGGGGTGACCTTATTAATGTTTATAAATATATAAAGGGTGAGTGCCACGAGGATGGGGTCAGGCTCTTCTCAGTGGCAAACAATGATAGGACAAGGGGCAATGGGATCAAGCTGGAACACAAGAGGTTCCACTTAAATTTGAGAAAGAACTTCTTCTCAGTGAGGGTAACAGAGCACTGGAACAGGCTACCCAGGGAGGTTGTGGAGTCTCCTTCCCTGGAGACATTCAAAGCCCGCCTGGACATGTTCCTGTGCGACCTCACCTAGGCGTTCCTGCTCCAGCAGGGGGATTGGACTAGATGATCTTTTGAGGTCCCTTCCAATCCCAAACATACTGTGATACTGTGACCAAAGGAGCTGGGCAAGTCCCACCACCGGCCCTTGAACTCTTGAGTATGCTAAGATGGGTTTGTAGCAGCGCTAACCATTATGTGTCTTACCCTTTAACAATTTGCAAATGTAAATTATAAACCTTTGAGATGATCTTTAACGCTTGTTTAAAAATATACTTTTCCCCCATTTTGGTCATCTTGAGGTTGCCTTATCTCCAGCAGCAGCTGGATGCCCCAGGTGACCCTGTTCTGCCCTGAGTGACAGGAGAAGCTTTAAGATATCTTTGTATTTATGCGCATGTTAAAGGGTGAAGTTCTCAGAGGTTTGGCTATTTCCACCTGGCCTGCAAAGCTTGAACTTCTCTTTGACAGCATCAAATCTACCATTGCTCACTGAAATACATGCTGGAACTGGACTATGGGTAAAAGATACCCTTTGCAGTTGAAGGCCAAGTCTTTGCATGAAGAGTTGTCTCCTGTTGGGCCTTTCCAGGGCATCTGGACTAAAGAATGTTAATGATTGCTTTCTTTGTTTTGTAAGAACCATCTCAGGTTGGGGTTTTGCACCGAAGCCGTGGCCTCAGGTCCTTTCCCAGTGCAAAGTGGGTGCAGCACTCTGGGGTATGGGGCGAGATGCTGCAGCGCCCGGGGGATGCTCATCCACTCTCCTTCCATGCAAACACACCAAGGATTTCCATTTTGCCCTCATGTTAGGGGGGTTTTGCTTATACAAAGTTGAATATAGCTGATAAGAGGAAAAGCAGATCATCTGTGCCTCAAAACCTTCCAAGAAACCAGACAAAAATTCCTTAGGAAAGACAGAAATAGTAAATGAGCCACTTCTGTCTCTTAAAAAAGTGGAAGAAAGCAGCATTTCCCGCCTATGAAATTTTACCAGCGAATTATATGTTAAAGAGTCTTATTTGAAAGAAAGTGTTGCTATACGGCTGTTGAACACAGCTTTAATAATAAATTGTGGTGAAAACAGAACAGGT
Source organism: Patagioenas fasciata (assembly GCF_037038585.1). Lineage (NCBI taxonomy): Eukaryota > Metazoa > Chordata > Aves > Columbiformes > Columbidae > Patagioenas > Patagioenas fasciata. Next base: position 2,314,647 of record NC_092537.1, on the reverse strand, counting down.
TAATATCCTTTGAAGGAAATAGGAGCTTTTTGTGGCAAGGAACCATTTACTTTGGATTATATCATAAAAAGTTTTTGACTGCAATGAAAAGTCCAGGGGCTGGGAAATGGGATTTTCCTTCAGAAGTAAAGGTTTATTTTCTGTTACAGCCTATGTGGGTAGCGAATTCCTCTGTCTTCCCTTTATTATTCTCTGTTATGCTTCCTACCCCTTTGCTGTGAAACTTTGAAGTTTCCTTTTTCAATATTGATATTTAACGCTGCCCTAATTGGAAGGGGCCAAGCAACATTAATCTCTCTGTACGCTCTGTCAGTGCTGGTGGGAAGAGGTTAACAAGCCCCTTGGAAGTTGTATTTTTCTTCCCTCCCTCAGGAATTGGGTTTAAGACCTTCACAGGGAAGTATTTAATGTGTTTTCATTAAGTCAGGTTTTCTTTTTCCTATGAGGATTTTGCTTTCAGGCCTCACTTTGTTCTTGGAATGGGTTTTCTTGGGCTGGTTGAGACCCGCGGGGCGGGCGGGCGGATGCAGGAGGTTGCGGTGATGTTGCAGCAACCGCATCGGTGCATCTGCTGCGAAAGTGAAGACATTTTTAAACATGGCAAATTCCCTAGCACCAATCTGTTCAATATTTACTGTGGGTAGTTGCTTTGCTAAAAGAAAGTGGGTTTAAGCCTGTGTTTAACGTTACGGATGCGCTGGATGTTTTGCTGGATCGGAACTCGGTTCTGGAGATGATTCTCAGCATCACTCCAAACCAGTCTGTTTTTTTTCCCCTCTATTATTCTTAAAACCAGGCTTTAAAGTACTTGTGGAGGTCTCCATGTGGCAAATTGCAGCGAGAGCTCTCGAGTGAGCTTTAACTTGCAGCTCAGGGACCAGAAAGCTGCCTGTGGTTGTTTACACAGAAAAGTCCGGACTTTTTGGATGCTGGGGAGCAGATGTACGATCCCATCTGCTGATCAAGCAGGACTCCGAACCCTTTGCAGAAGGAGCTACATTTAGACTTCATGCTTTGCGTGATGGCTTGTTCGGGTTTTCCTTCTTGCAAATCCCAACGAGTTGCAGTGAATCCCCCCCAATGATGCTCAGGCCCCTGGTTTGTGCCTCAGGATTGAGCCTTGTGCTGTTATTTGGTGTCTGAGATACCTGGAGCTTCTGCACAGCCCGAACGTGGATGCCATGTCTTGGGGACTTCTTTATTTACTCACCCATTTTGATCAGATTTGCAGTCTCCAGAAGCTCTGTTTCTTTCTCAGATAGGGCTGAAATTGGCCGGTGGATTTCCATGTGCCACAAGGGCCACAGACTGTCAAATACACACATGTGGTGGTGTTTTTCAGGAAACAAAGCTAAAAATAATAATGATTCATAAAAACACTGCGGAAAATACTGGTTTTCTGGTAGATGGAACAGGTAACATCCAATTTAAGCTGCCTCCACATTTCGAGCTCCTGTACAGATGACTTCCCCTGCAAACTGCAATTTAATACAGCGTCGTGTTTCAAAGCCGATGTCTGCTATGGTAAACTGGGGGATTTTATTTGACAGCGAGATACCTGCTTGGCAGTTATTACTGAAGAGAACTGATTTGGGGACCTCCAGTTATTTTTTTTCTTAAGACAAAAAAGCCTTCTAAATGTCAGCGTTTGTTTTTTGCAAAACATGTCCTGTTGGTGCTGCAGGTGCGAGTCCGGCCGTGGCAATTCCCCCTTCGCAATCCCCTCTCCGGGTGCCGTCGTGAAATCCGTGGTTTGTTCTCGCTACCGTTGTCGCTTGCTTCTTTCTTGAAAAGAAAACCCCAAAGAGCATTAAGCTGTGTCTGTGTCTTGGCAACTTGAATACGCGAACAGATTGTGCTTCAAAAAAATGGCAAAGTTTCAAAATATTGTATTCAGTGAAGAAGAGGCGAGGAAAATAAACTCCCCGAAGTGCAGCTTTTATTTCGCCAGAAGGCGGAAGGCTTTTAATATTTATTTGGGTTTGGCGTTTTGCTACCGAGTTCTTCTGCTGACACCACTTGTGAACCACGATAAGATTAAATGCTGCACAACCTGTTCTGGTTCACGTTCAAATTAGGTTAATTTACAGTAGGTCCGTTTTCACCCTCCCAGAGCTGCTTGAGAGCAGGTTCCTGAGGTGCAGGTACAGCCCATGGGATTGTGCAAACAAATCCATGTAGGAAAAAAGGAAGGAGCAAAGCAAATTGGTGCTTGCTTCTCTTAATTTTGGTTGGGTGAAAGCCATTGCAGCAGCGTGGACGGATGGTCGACGTGCGTGAGTATTCCAAGAGATGCCCGGTGAGTGTTAATGGGAAGAGTTCAGCTCTAGAGCTGAAGAGGCCGTTCCTGCCTCCCTGGACAAGTCGGCGGATTTCTGTGTCTTGATTTCCACGTGCAAAATAAGGATGAAGATGCTGCTTTCCTCGTGCCCAGGGTTGTCTCGTTTGCTTGAACTGGGAGAGGCCGCAGGAAGGGTTTTGGAGGCAGAGAGGTCACTGGGATGGCAGACTTAGAAATTACCAGACAAACAGGGGTTTTGTTTGTCTGTGCTGCAAAACCTGTAGTTTTGAGGTTCTATTTTTAGCTAAAACATGACAACACGTGGAATACCGGTACCCGTTTAGCATCCCCTTGCATCCGATCTGCGCTTGGCACAGCTTGGGCAAGAAACGGTATCGAGCAAGCAGGGCTTGCTCCCCAGTTCTGCCTTCTGGAGCCCTTTGTAGAGCAGCTAAGAAAACGAGAAGGAAAAGGGTCAAAGAACAGCTCTGCTAACTGTGGAAATTCCTCCACTTGTTTGTACAATGATTTTTACTTACTTACAAACCAGCTTTTACCTCTTGGGAAAACGGAGAACAATTCTTCATGCCTCCGAGTGACCTTGCTGCTTTCTTTTGCCTTTTCAGTGTTAGCCTGGAAGCTCCTCGGAGCAGAGAGTTGGCTGGTTTATTTCTTTTTTCCCCCTAGTTTTGTAAATTTGCAGCTCTGGAGATTTCTAATAACAACAGCAAGACTGCAAAGTGGTTTCCAATAAATGCTGCGTTGTTCCAGCCTGTCCCATCCTGGAATGACGCTTTGCCAAAAGAAGCAAGCGCAATCCTGTCTGTTGGAGCAGACAAGGAAAAAAACCCTAAAAAGAAAAGAAAAGAATGGCAATCTGAATTGACTAATTGCTTCAAAAAGGTAATTTTCAGTTCTGAGTGCCTGCACTTTGATCCAGGACCCCTCCGGCACTGGGGTGCACAGACGTCTATTGACATGAGTTTGGGTCAAGAGGAAGAATGAACTCAAACGTGTATAGGTAGAGCTTGAAAGAGTGTGTTGGGAATAGAGTATAAAACTCATGCTTAAAAGAAAGGCAGTAATTGATATAAATTGTTAGGTTAAAAATGTTTAACGCCTAAATTAGATGCTTGTACCTTTTTTGGGGGACCAGGGATTTTATTACCCAGCCAAACATCCAGATGTTTACCTTGGGGTTTTGGTGACATGACTTATGTTTTCAGGTTATTTTATCCGGGAATTCAAAGCCCTGTGCTGAAATGTGGCTGTATATGTTTAGTCATAAAAAGGTTCTTGTATTTCTCTGGTCTGCTTGGCTCTCGTGTCTGCCGGCTTGGAGCCCTTCACCGGAGCGCCTGCATTTGAACTGCGCGGCGCTTGAGCTTCGGCCAGCTCAGAAAAGCTTGGCCGCTCCGTGTGAACACAAACCAACGGCTCCGAAGCCTGCAAACTCAATTCTGCTTCATTTTTTGCTGGGTTTGCACAACTTTAATGACCAAGAGGTGAAACATCCATTTAAGCAGAATCAGAATCTGGTTCTGGACTTTCAGATTCAATTTTTAAGAGTTTTTTAATCCTCCCAGCGTTCACCAGTTTGTATCTGGAATGGTTTAAAATCTAAGGAACATTTTAAAGGATCCTACATGGGGAAGGCTGGGGAAGGAGAAATACCTTTCACTTTGCATTTTCACGTTGCCTGCCCTTGCCAGAGCTTTCGCCTGTTTTCTGTACCAAGTTGGCAGCCAGACCTTGCAGGTTTAAGCGGAGCTTTACTGAACAAAGGCACTCTATGTTTTGAACTCTGTGCCCTGAGTCTACACCACCAGCCTGGCCGGGCATTTATGTTAAATAAGGTCAACAAATACAGACAAGCCGTGTTTTGCAAATTAAAACAAAACAAAACAACAACAAAAAAATGCCTTTCTGTAATTCTGTCTCTTTCTGGTTTCACAGGCAAGAAGAGAAACCCTGGGCTGAAAATTCCTAAAGAAGCATTTGAGCAGCCACAGACAAGCTCCACGTAAGTCTGCAAACACTGCGGGAGAATTAAAAAGCAAACCACAAAGCCCAGCTGGCACCTGTGTGTCACGGCCCCGCTTGCCCGGGATAACGGGGACCCTTGGCAAGGAGCGGGGGCAAAACGCCTGGGTTAATTCTGGGAGCATCACGGAGGGTGATAACAAAACAGCCCTCGGATTTCTCTTGTCGCCCCAGGTACAGCCAGGGGGTCTCAGCCCATCGCCCTCTGCCTGTGGTACAACTTGTGCTGCTTAATGATGTGCCCAGGAAAAGGAAAAAGCCAGAACGGGCACCCGATTTGAACGGATCTCGCCCTTTGGCCACCCAGTTCGAGTAACGTGCACTTGGCAAGGCGTAAAAATGCATCCCCTTCCCTACATGCTCAGCCTTGCAAAAGAAAACCCTGTGCTTTCTAAGGCGATTTGTGCAACTCCAGCCTGCTTGGCTTTCTTTGCTTCCTCGAGGGTTGACTTTTATTAGCCTGTTAACCCGTGCTGTATGACTTAGGCAATCATTTACAGCGGTTTTAGACCTTTATGCCTGTTTAATCCATTTTTCATACAGGCTGGCAGAGATTTGGTGCTTGCCACCTGACTTGCCTTGCGCAATGAATCTCTCTGGGTACCTGCACGGGGAAGCTGGATGTGAGAAACGCCAATTCCAGCAGCTTCCTGACCCCTTTTGGGGGTGACTTTGTGGATTTTGGTGGTATCTGTTGGTCCCGCGGATCTAAGAGGCTGGTTAGGCTGCTCAGGGCTGAAAGAGCCTGAGGGGCTGGGGGGTTGTATTTACTCGCTGAGGGAAAATTGATCTTTGTAAGGAATATTTCACATCTGTTTTTTCTCCTCTGCAGGCCACCCCGAGATCTAGACTCCAAAGCCTGCATCTCTATTGGCGAGGAGGTAAGACCAGGAGTTATGGTGATGAGAAGACCTCTGGGGACAGGGGACCATGCTGGGCTGGCCGCTTGTCCAGGTTGTTGCTCGTGGAATTGCTAAATTTCAGCCAAAAGAAAGGGCAGATTAATAAACCCTAGCTATTTAAAAATTGTGGCCTATTTTGTGTGAAATGCGGAGTGGGTAGAAGCCAGGAAGAGCCAACCCGGGGGCTGGTGTGAGCCCTGATGGTCACACCTTGGAAACTCCTTCCTTGGCTCACTAATTGCAGCTCATCCCCTGGAAATAATGATTATAAAACAAGGGGATTGCTGACAACAGATTTTACTCTCCTTTGCTGATTTAAAGCCTTATTCCGAAGTATTTCCCTTCGCCATCTCATCAGGAATCCAGCTTTGGGTAGATCTTCCTTTCCTGGAAGCAAATTCTTCTGACAGCGTGGAAACCAGTCCACCTGGTGTTATAAAAATATAGCAGGGAGAAAACAAAACTGAGGACAGCTCTTTTGATAGGAGAAAATGGCACAGCAGCGTTCATAAAAGCGCTTTCAAGGTAGGCAGTAAATTTATTAGGTGCAAAAGATAGTCCTCGGTGTCAGCGAGTTAATTTATGAAGTGAAATGCTAATCCAACAGCGTTTTATAATGTCTATCTTTGGATGCTTTTCTTTCATTTTGGATTTTGTGTTTTCCCTGGCGTGGAGCTGGGGCTGGAAGGTGGAAAGAGTGTGAGATGCCTCTGGAGCGAAATGGTGCAGCAGGGAGGCAGAGCAGATGCGCCCATGCCAGGAGCAGAATTCCTCCCCGCAGCCCCAGGAAAAGCTCAAGCGCTCCAAAAAGGCTCCGTGCACGGAGGCAGAGAGCCCGTGTTGGGTGGTGCAAAGAGAAATGCACTTGTAAAACTCAGAGCTCGGTCTTTTTAACGGCGGCAGATATGTGGTTATCTTGGAGGGACTGACATGCCGTGGTTTGCGTTTCCAGTTGATCTGTTGCCTCTTTGTCCAGCCAGGTTCCTTCAGGATGTGCTGCCTCTTCCACCAACCTCTCCACACTCGCTCCCGATCCCTGGGGAAAGCTGCTCTCCCTTCTCTTTCTTTAAACCTTGCTGCTAAATTTATAGAATTTTATAGAAATGCATAGAAATTTAGTTATAGAAATGGAAGAGTGACTCAAAGTGCTTTTTCCGAGAGGGTCCTGCTGGCCGGCAGGAGCAGCGTCAGGCAGGTGGAGGTGCTGAAATCTCTGCCATAACACAAAAAAGGCAGTCAGGGCTCCTTTTGCAGGTGATGTAGCTGCGAGTGAATGAGCGGGAGCTCACAGAACCGCAGCGTACGGGCCCCGCACGCCGTGCCATCCCCAGCCAGAACATTTCAGGCTGCAGGTTTTTGTTGGTTTTTTCCTTCTGCTGTGCCGGCAAAAAGCGATGTGGGATTATGCGCCGTGAATCAGTTCATTATGACCCGCTTCTTTCTGTAGGGTGATTGACTGATGTGGTTGTGCGTTCAGCAAACCGAATGACTGCTTTTAGTAGCAAAGGCAGATTTGAAACATCCAAAAATAATAATAAGCAAAAAATGGAGCTGCTGCACAATATCTTGCAGAAAGGAGAAGGACAGGTTGGAATGCAGGGCTCCAAACAAAGTCATCCTTTGTGCAAGGCCAGGAGAAAGAGATCTTGAGTGCTAGACAAAATAAATCCTCCGTGATTTAAAAATGGGGCACACTCAGCTGGTATTTGGTCCATCTACAGGTCTGGAGAAATAAGCTTTTGCAGCCCTTAAAAAAATGGGGATATTTCCATGATTGTTTGTGGGAGGAGGAGGATGGGAGAAAAAACTATAATAAAAGGCTGAAGGTGATTCCTGAAGGGAGAAGCTGCTGTGGCATTTTCTGTCACAGCCCTTAGAGGATGGAGAGGCTGGAAGTGGTGGCAGTTGGAGGTGGCTGGGGGGACACTGGGTGGCCAGGGGACCGTCCCACCAATGGAACAGTCCTTTCTGTACCCACCCTGCTCAGGGTGCTCATTATGAGGCATGTCCTCTTCAGAGCTGCTAATTACTGCACAGTAATTAATCCTCCTGGCAGACCCAGAGACCATGATTTTCTTTCTAGCCTCACGACCACAGATAGAGAAGAGGGTACTCAGAGGTGAATTTACATGCCAAACAGAGCTGGATTCTAGGGGCGTTTTGCTCCTTGCGTAGCACACGCACACAGCAGCCGCCTTCATGCTGATGGTTTTTATGCCCTGCAGAATTTTGAGGTGAAAGCTGATGACCTGGAGCCCATCTCCGAGCTGGGACGAGGTGCGTACGGGGTGGTGGAGAAGATGCGGCACATGCCAAGCGGGCAGATCATGGCAGTGAAGGTGAGTGACCTCCCAAGGCGCTTTCGGTCTGTGTCGTCGCGCATGGGCACCCTCTGCGCTCTCCTTCGTGCATCTCTAATCTCGCTTGTTCCGATGCATGCCATCACTGGGATCGACTGCTTTCCTTAAGAAGTCCTCTTTCCAGACAAGAGCAAAGAGGTGCTGACGGCCAACCTTAAAATGCTTTGTCTTGCAGCGGATCCGAGCCACCGTGAACAGCCAGGAGCAGAAGAGGTTATTGATGGATCTGGATATCTCCATGAGGACGGTAGATTGCCCTTTCACTGTCACCTTCTACGGGGCGCTTTTCCGAGAGGTATGGACATCCTGGAGGTCGGTGGATGGATCCTCTCCCACGCTCTGAATTCCTGTGTCTAGACTCCCTCAAAGTGCCAGGGGTTTCATCTCCATCTAGACATAGAGACTTGGGAGAATATGGATTGGCTCAATCCCAGCTTGAGTAACTTAGAGCTACTTTTGGGTGAGCAAGGAGAGATGTGGTCCCACCTGAGGAGGAGCCCAGGGCAGCTGAGCCCCAGCGCCAGGGTTGTGCGAGGTCCCTGTGCTGAGGCACTGGGGCTTGGTGGTGGCTTTGAGTGACGGAGATGGTGACTCTCAGCCTGATCCAGTAGTGTTAACATTGTCCTGACTTGCAGTGAGAAAGCCACATGGAGGAAAAATGTGGAAAGCTCTGAAGAGCGAGATTTATTGAAGAGTTTTATTGCAGAGCTGAACCTTTCCTGGCTGAGCATGCGGGGAACCTCAGTCCTGATAACCTTCAGGACTCCTAAATCACTGTGACTCTGCTTTGGGAAAGGACAGCAGAAAATACACCCTGAATGTTAGTGGGCAGCATTTTGTTCCAGCTGGGGTGGAGAGAAAGAGAAAGCCCAGTACAGTTTTGTTGGATGACTTTTAAGAGACAGGGAAGAGGCAGACAGGCCAGCAAAAGGCAAGTGCCAAAGAAGACTTTTGCATGTGAAAGGAGAGGATGGTTTGTTCCAGTGGGCAGATGTTTGCTTTCTTTATCTTCAGGGAGATGTGTGGATTTGCATGGAGCTGATGGATACCTCACTGGACAAATTCTACAAACATGTCATTGACAAAGGCCTGACGATTCCTGAGGACATCTTAGGGAAAATAGCCGTCTCCGTGAGTATTAGCAGGGCGAGAAGGGAAGGGAAAGGGTATTTCTCTTCTAAACCAAGTCCTACATGACCCCGGCTCCCTGCTGTATTTGCACCAGGAAGAGCAAGGTCCACAGGCCAGCCCACATGGACATTCTGGTGTCTGGTCTGAGGTGATGTTATTTATAAGCCATAAATAACCCAAAATGTAGTTGAGAGATGGCACAGCGTTAGATGTGGGGAGGGCCCTCCAGCCCCTTTGCCTTCTTATTAGGATCCAGAGTCCCCTGGGAGATCCCTGGGTACCCACCATCACCTCGGGTTTCTGTGAGGGTGCAGGACCCATCTGAGATGTAGTTCCTTCCCTCCCAGGAGGTCTAGTGAGGATTGACTGGGTGAAACCAGATAGGATTTGCCTCTCATCATGGTGCTTCCAGCTGTGATTCACTTCAGATTTCTTGTTTCAGATTGTAAAAGCACTAGAACATCTACACAGTAAGCTCTCCGTGATCCACAGAGGTAAGTGCTGGGCACACAGCCGTGACCGTGCTGGTGTCTGTCTGTCTTGCACTGTGTACTCTCAACCAGGCACAGGGCTCCCGAAATACCTGAGATAAAATGGGCCTTTGACAGCAGAAATATTCCCCAGCATCTCCTGAGTAGCAAAACGTAGTCAGAGGAAATGTCTGCTGGTTTGTTCTTTGAAAACTGGGTGCTGGTCCCTGTGTCTCCCCGAGGTGGAGGAGGGTTGAGCTCCAACCTCACTGTGCTTGCAGGGAAGGGACTGTTTCCCCCTGGGTTGCATTTCCCTAATGCATGGTTGAAATCCACGGTCTGCTTCAACACCTCTGCAAAATTAATACCTAAATATCCCCAAGTGAATTCATGAATACCCTCCTTAAGCTTTTCTGACATTCTCCCCTCTAGAGCATCTCAAAGATGCCATGAACACACTTAAACTAATTTGCAGTGTTGCTGCTTGACACCTTTATTTTTAAAGGGTCATTTTCAGTTTGTCGTGAGAAGGAAAAAGGCATCTCTGGTGTGTGACTGCTGGGAAAAGGAGCATCTGAATTGAACAGAGTTCAGTTCGAGCAGGCAGTCACATTTTGTACGTTCTGCATGTGGCTGGGGGTTGAGTTTCTGCCTTCTGTATCGTTTACAGTAGGTGGAAAATGCTGCTTGGCTTCTGGATTTCTGTTTACTTGTTTGATTTCCACTGAAAATTGTCTTATTTCAGCATAGTAACAGATGGGTGAGGATCTCAGGTACCTGAAGCTTTTGATTGCAAAGTGCTGATTAGAGAGCAGATGTTAGTGAACTGTAAACCACCCAATTCTAATAAGCAGGGCTCAAAACCAGCTTATGGCCTCCTTCGGATGGTGTTTCAGCTCTTCTATTTAATAGTTTATCACGTGTAGACAGAGGACCTTCTTGCAGAACAGACTTTAGTTCTGGGTGGCAGCAGGGAAAGGATTGCTCCCTTTTGAAGGATCAGTACTGGGACAAGAGAAAACAGGGTAACCTGTGCTACCTGCGCTGTGTTGAGATTTGATCTGGGATTAACCTGACAGGGATGATTCCCTGCTGTGCAGGAAAGCACCTCTCATGGATATCACTTACTGGCTTCTTTCTGTGCCTTAACTTCCCTTTCTGATGTTGATTATAACTGCATTCGCGAGTGTGATGCAAGTGTGAATGCACCAAGGATTATGAGGCCGTGATGGGAAGCAGATAAATCTGGCAGTAATAAATAGATGAGACACTGGCCTGATTTCCATAAGGTGTGGAGCACCCACACGCCTGCTGCTGTTCACGTTGCCTTCCAGCTTGGTATCCTTAAAACGAGAGGCCATTTCTGAAATCCTCATCCTTGTCTTAGTCTATTGCTCGCTCCTTCCCCTGCAACCCCTGCTTCTCTCCACCCTTTTCTGCCCACCCCTCATCCTTTTCCCGTGGGTTTTTCCTTTTGCTGGTGTGAGAACCAGATCCAGCTGGGGACTTGCCAGAGCTGCAGCCGTTTGCAGACACCTTCTGGAGATGCCTCCAGCCCCTGCGAGCACTCCGATGGCTGTGGCCATCTCCTGCACGCTGGGATATGATGGCTTCATGCAGGGTGACCTCCCACCCCCCAGATCAGAGAGGGGAGTCTGCAAGTGACGGGACACTTGCATGACACGTGACAGGCCCGTGAGCAGTCACCTGAACTTGCTGTATCTGCAGCCAGCCGGGTTTCTGGCGTGCACAAAGTGCTGGGATCTGCACGGGCACCTTTGGTGCCCTCTGCTGATAGGAAGCTCTTTGGCTTTTTTTGGCTTGGCACAGCCACCCATGCATGACTGACTGTGGTATGTGTTCCTTCTTGCAGATGTAAAGCCCTCTAACGTGTTGATCAATACGCAGGGGCAGGTGAAAATGTGCGATTTTGGAATTAGCGGTTACCTCGTTGACTCGGTTGCTAAAACCATGGATGCGGGATGCAAACCCTACATGGCTGTAAGTTGAGCTGCCGAGAAGCTGCTGTGGGACAGCCAGAGGAACATGAGCCTGGGCATCGGGTCACCATAAAGGGGGAAGGATCGGCCTCCGGCATGTGTCCTGGGGACGCATTTTGGAAGACGTATCCCTGAAGTTACTCGTAAAGCAGGCAGAGAGCGGAGATGGATCTCATGAGTCAGATCAGATCTCCTGGGCACAGCTTCTTGCTGCCTTTTCGCCTCCCTGTGCCCTTGGGGAAGGCTCTGCCGTTACTCTGTGTTGCATTTTTGCTGTTTGCCTTGTGGAGACAATAGCTCTTTCCATCTGGGAGGAAAAACAGTCCTCAGGGAAATGAGTCCCACAGACTCCTCCTGGGAGCTGCTGTGCAGCCCTGGGGCACTTGCAGAGGGTGAAAACAGTCCTGGAGAATTGTGACTTGTCACCTGTTACATACCAGATATGCTGGGTCAGCTCCACCATCCCAGTCCCTCGTGCAGGTACCATCTGCTTCTGGTGACCCATTTCAGTGCCTGCCTTTACTGGCAAGGATGTGGGACCGGATCTGGCCCCATGACAACCAAGGAAGCAAGCTGGTGGCGTGGGCTGAGTGATCGTGACCTGTCACCCTCAAAGACCCACCTGAGGTCGGTGAGCCCTGGGTGCAGGCATCGCCTCGGGGCCATTGCTGTTCCTCAGCCACCTTTGTCTCTGTTCACAGCCTGAAAGAATTAACCCGGAGCTGAACCAGAAGGGCTACAGCGTCAAATCTGATATCTGGAGCCTGGGGATCACGATGGTAGGGTGACTTGGGGGCTTGTGGCGATGCCGGGAGGGTTGAGTGTTACTCATGGGCTTGCTTTCTTCCCCATAGCCCCTTTGACACTGGTGGCACTGGTTCCCTGGGAAGGTGGCAGGGTGGGAATGGGAATTCAGCTCTGGGGGGGCAAGGAAACATGCTGCGGGGTTGAATGGAAGGAGGATGGAGCTGCTTTGTCAGCTCTTCGGTGGGGTGACACCCTGGTGGGGACGTCCCCGCTGTGGTGGCCGCGGGCTGCCGGGAGATGGCAGCATGGGCTAAGGCGAGGGCGGCCGGCACCGCACGCCTGTCGCCTCGGAGCAGGTTGGATTTCAAAGCACAAAAAAAATAACTCCCAGCACTTAGCAATTAGCAAAGTCCCCCTGAAGAGAGGAGGGGTGGGCGGCATCGCCCACGCAGCGTTTCGGGGGAATCCATCTGCTCACAGAGTCATTTTATAGCACAGTTACCCACTGCAACGTGGGGTTGTTTTTTAACTTTCTAACCTTTCCCAAGCGGTGTCTAACATGAGCGTAATGGAGGCTGCTGGGTCTCCTCAGTCCTTTCCCTTTTGCTGCAAGATATTGTGGCCAGGCAGGGTGGGGAAATGCCATGTAAAATGCCAAAAAGCACAGGGCACACAGGAATCCGAAATCCGTGGGGCGGGAGGACGAGCCGTGGGGCGTCGACCCGCCATGGCTGAGGCGCGGGCTCTGTCTCCCCAGATCGAGCTGGCCATCCTGCGCTTTCCCTACGACTCCTGGGGGACGCCCTTCCAGCAGCTCAAGCAGGTGGTGGAGGAGCCGTCGCCGCAGCTCCCGGCGGAGAAGTTCTCAGCGGAGTTTGTCGACTTTACCTCGCAATGGTAAAATAACCCTCTTGGCCTCGCTCGCCTTGCCCCCGCTCGCCCCCGCCATGTTGTGGGAGGCTGAGGAGGGCAGGTGCCGGCAGCCTCCTGTGTGCCTGTTCCCACGGGCGTCTCTCTGGGGTACAACCCACATTGCTGAACAAATTTTTTGAGCAAAACTTTTCTCCAGGGGAAGGGTCGTGCATTCACAACCTCACCAAGCCCTGAGGGCTGGGCTGTGACCTGGCGCTGTGCAGGCAGCTCACCCTTTGCCAGAGCACTAGTGATGGCGGTTGTGGGGCCCTTTGACGCCTGAGGTGGCGAGGAGCAGACTTGTTTGCTTTGAGGAAAGGATTTAGGGGACTTTCTCAATCCAATTTCCCCCACATCAACAGCACAGGGTGTCTGTGGCCGGGCCAGCAGCGTGGGCAGGTGCAGGCAGGTGGGACCGCCGGGTCCTTCATGTCTCCGCAGCTGGTGCGGAGCAGGACACAGAATGGCTGCCTCCCCCTGCCTCCCGCTCCCGAGGGGACACTGCTCTGAGGGCAGGGACAGCACAGAGTTTGCCCCACGGGGGCCCCCGCCGGCAGCCGTCCCGCTACCGGGGCCCTCTGGCTGCTGCGCTGCTTTCCCTGGGACTCGGAGCTGGAAGCAGCGGGAGAATTTGGCTGCGGCGTAGGAAAAGGCTTGGAGCAGATGCAGGCTGTCTGGAGGCTGAGATTGCGGCGTGAACACACAGGCTCTCCCAGCACCCGGGGAGACTCACAGCTGCCCTCGTCCTATGGTTCAAAGAGCCCTGGCAGCGGCCCCGCGGCTCCTGACGGCTGCTCCCTCCAGCTTCCCTGGAAACTGCCTGGGAGGCGTTTTTTGTGTGTGGGGGGTTTTTTTTTATTGTTTTTTTATTTTCCAGGCGCTGCAGTGCCCTCCACAGCTTGCCAAGTTGGCAGGTGGATGGTGGGTTAGCATGGTAGCCAAGAAAGGACGGCAGATCGACAAATACAGAAATGTGAGATTGTTCCCAAGCTGCCAGCGTCAGGGCCTGGAGCCCGGCCGGCTCCGCTGTGACCCAGGAAGGGGATTATCAGCCTCTCCTGCTCGAGGACTTTAAGTACCGACACTCAGATTCTTCAGAGTCTTGTTCAGACATGTTTTTGAGGTCCCCATGGTTCAGCCGCACCTCTCTACCACCCCGTGTTGGGGAATACCTGCCGGTACCCACACCGCTCCGTGTCTGTCAGAGGTGGGAGCTGGCTTGGAAAAACCCTCTCACAAGACGCCCACCGTTTTTGCAAGGCCCACGCAGAGATTTTGGACCAGCTGCCTTTCTCCCATGCTGCTGGCTCGCTGCTTGTTATTGCAGAGCTGCCTGTTTGTGCCAGGCAGGCTGTTATTCCCCACCGAATATTTTGCTTTTGCAAGCACGGTGTCTTGCAGCTCTAGCTGTGGCTGATTTAGGAATAGGAGGTCCACAGCTGTTCATGATGGTTGCAGTGAGAATGACCCTACTGAGCAGCACTTATGCCTTGAAAGCTCATGCTTTGGGGAGCATGTGGGGGTCCTCTCTTTGCACATCCTATTCTCTAGGATTGCTGAAGATCCCCTCAATGCCAGTGGAGCGGCACGGATTCGGAAGAATGAGCTTTGGCTGCAGGTTGCACCAGTTTTGTGTTGTTCAAGTCCGAGATTTCTTCTGACACTGAACCAGGTCACATCAGCTCAGTGTATTGAGACTGGCCTGGCCTAGGGCTGTGTCAGATTCAAGAGGTCACAGAGTGGATCGCACCATTGGGACGGCGAAAGTCCGATCACCTGTAGGGGCTGCAGGGAAGTTCCTGGGTTGTCTGAGTCAGGATCAGATCCAAATTTGACTCTTCATTCCTGAAGATTTACATGGATTTCAGTAACTTATCACCAGATTTCCTGCTGTTAGTAACCTGGGAACAAGGGTTTTGTTTGTAGGGGTTCTAAATTATACCCCAAAGATTATACTCAAATCCTGCTTCTGGACACACCTAACCTTCAAATCCACCTTAGCATCTCAGCTTGGGCTGCTTTTGAGCTCAGAGGATGTGACACATCCCGTACCTTCGGTTCAGCAGTATTGGCACGTATCGTTACTAGGTTCCTCTGTTCATTCACAACACCACACTAAACATGAGCCCGCTACACACAGCAAGCAGGAAATATCTATTCAGTGTGTGTCCTCCGCTTCCTCTGGGCTCCGGCAAATCCCAGCAGAGGAGCGACTTATCATCGCTGAGGTTCTCACTTTTGTTTTGCTCAGTGTGACACCTTTTCCCCGCCACCGACGTGTACGTGTGTGAAGATCTTTTCAAGTTGCTCCAAGTGTCTTTCCCCTAAATACACTGTCAGGAAGTGACTAGAGATTACGTCCTGTCTTTTAAAAGCTATTTTCTGCTGGAGGGAAACCAAAATAACTTCCAGCTACAACCCTCCAGAGCCATCTGTTGTAGGAGAGAGGAGAAAAAAAGGATGTCCCATGTAACCGTCCCCACTGATAACAGTGCGGCGATAAACAAACAGTTGTACACGTGCTTGGGAGCCACTCGGTGACCGCTCCCAATTAGAGGTTGGAGGCTGTATCCATTGCCTTACTCGCTGGTCTGCTGGATAATACCCCCAAAAACCAGTTGTAGCTGGCTCCCAGCAACAGGCAGTGTCTTGACTGGTATCTATGGTGTGTCTGGATCTCTCATTTGACCTTGTGCTCACTGCACTGTGTGTACCCAGCACCGTGCACCATATGGGGCCCATGTGCAGGCGGTGTGGGCTGTAGGTGTCCTGAAGGCCTAAGCTGTTTGCTTAACATACAAATGAGTAGTTGAACTTATACTACAGGGACTTGAAACGTTGCTTTTGTCACGGTATCATTTTGCATACAGAATGTAACTTTTAAAAATTCTCTTCTTTTTTTCGTTAAAGCTTGAAGAAGAATTCCAAAGAACGGCCAACATACCCAGAGCTTATGGTGAGTATGCCTGCGTTAAGCAGTACGTCGGTTCAGAGCTGAGATGGGTTACAGTGGGATGCTGAAGACAGGGTTTCCAATAGTCACTGGTGATTTGAGATACTTAACATCTCTATTTTTGTAACAGATGTGAAATTCATGGTGCTTGAGGGTCTTGGGGGGGTGACTGCAAATCAGAGATGCTCTATGAGATGTCATTCAGGTGTTATTCCAGTCAGCTCAACAGAGAAAAAGATGTAAAAGCAGTTAACAAATTTGCTGAGGAGCAAGACATAGGCAGTGAAGAGTCAGATGGTGAGGACAATAACACCCTCCTCTTGGGTTTGCGTGGTGGTTTCAGACACCTGAGTGACACGGTGCACCACGGATGCTCCACATGGGCTGCAGGAGCTGGGTGGCCTGCGAGGCTTTACTGTCACCATGCCACGCAGAGGAGACTTTTTGGACAGAGTAATTCCTGGATGTTAGGGACAGAGACGAGTCCGTGACTAATAATTCCGGTTATTGAATTTCATCTGCTGCTTAGACACTGTTTGCTGTGAGCACATCTAGGACAGAGGAATAACTAAGGGAAAAAATGCTGATAAAGGCTCATGGCGGGGGAAACGCGAGGCAGCGCAGGGCTTTGAGGTCAGCTGCACTTCACTGCCGAGCTCCCGCACGCAGACACTGGTGTTCACTCGGCTGGAGCTGCCGAGAGCAGGGGCTGTGCTGAGATTTTTCTGCTAGAGCTCCACAGCTTCATGGCCTCTCTCTCTCCTGACTTGTTGGTATTGATCCTGCTGCTCCCAATAGCCAGCAAAAAGCTCTAGAGCTTTGAAGTCCATGTTTTACTCCCATAAGCATCTAGTTGCTTTTTTACTCTAAACCTGATTCACAGCTTGCTGAAGGCAGGAAGGTTCTAACTTTGATATTTCAGAGGATCTTGACCCAAACGCTTGCCTGTCCCTGTATGCCCACTCCTGTCTGGTGCCACTGGCAAGATCTTCTGGATTAAGGGTGGAAACTGCTGCAGAATTTCCTTGGGCGGTGGTGTCTCCTACCCCATAACTCTTAGGACGTGCATTATGCGAAGCAGGGGTTCAGCCTCGTCGCTGCCTCACGCCGTCTGCTCGGAGGTGTTGAGACCTCTGCAGTGTGGAGCTGCCAGGGTTTAAGGTGCTCTCTACCTGCAAGACATGCTGGAAATCCATCTACCTATTGGATGTGAGTTGGAAGCAATGAATAATTCCCATAGCATTTCTTGCTGGGCCCCGTAATGTAGTTAAACTATATATAGATCTGATTTACACTCAGTTTGCCCGAATACTGGTTTCACACAAAGGGAGGCCCAAGGTTTATGCCTCATTTTTTTTGCCTTTTTAGTTTTTAATTATTGAATAAATAAATACGTATTTTAAGCAATTTTCTGAAGTTTGCCAAATGGCCTTTTATCAAGAAGGTTCACCAGAGCAGCTCTGTCTGTTGCAGCATTAATACCCATTGGCAAGCGAGCGCATTTCTATTGAATTAGATTCTTGGATCACCTCTCCAGAGTATCTCAATGCTGTGGTATTTTATGGCTGTCATGGATGTTGCGAGGTCTTGTGGTTGAGGGTTGCTGTTTTGTTGTTTTTTGGGTTTTTTTTCCTCCCTCCTCTCTCTCTTATGGCATTAAGTTGCGGTACTGGATTGGACTTGTCATTTAGACCAAGACTGCTCCCTCGCTTTCCTGTGGAATTGAGGTTTCTCATGGAAAATATGACTCTGTGCTATCTTGAGCATCAGGAAAACTGATACAAACGCTTAATTTCATTTGCAAACCCACTTCCCCAGGTGAAGCAGAGCGTGAAACTACTGCAGGACTCCTCTCCGGTGGTCTGCACGTTGCGTGGAGCACATCCCACCTGGCATGGGGTGTTTTGTGCCATAACCAGACTCAGGCGTTGCAAAGGGGTTGGGCTCACTGAGAGCCGGGGCTGTTGGCCACCGGTGCCACCCGTGTCATGCTTGCGGGCGCTTCCAGGCTGCGGTAGCTCTGCTTTGGGTGCGACTTGGCTGGGATGTGAAAGCAGCGGCATCACGCTGGGCTGGTAACGCAGCAAGCCCTTGGGGCCAGGTCTCTGAGAGTTACTCAGGACACTTTGATTCCCATGACTGTCTGACCCAGGGAGACCTTAAGTGATGTCTGGATCCTTGCCTCAACCCATTTCAGCTCTGTTTCCCACATAATTGTGCTTCCTCTTCCTTGCTGGTGTGTCTTTGGGTCGCTTCCCGGCTTCTCAGAGCTCCCTCTTTTTATTCACTTGGTAACTTTCCGCTCAAGCCCACCCTGGAAATTCTCATTTCCTTGCTCCTCTTTTCCCTCCATGTGGCCACAGCCATAAATGATCATTGAAATAGCCAGTGCTCAGGGACTGGGGTGAGGGGCAGGTTTGAAAAATCCTGCAAACTCCTAATTGTCTTTAAAAATCTGGCTTGAAATGAGAGCGTCAGGAATCAAAGTGAGCTCTTCCAGCCTGTGTGTGGGATGCACAACAGTGTTTTGCACAGAGTGGACATCACTTGTCAGCCCCACAGGGCCCCAGTTGCCTTTTGGTTCTCTCTGACACCCTCCATACAAAGAAATAAATACAATTAACTGCCAGGACACTGGGTGTTAAACAGCGTTTGGTGATTTCAGTCGGAAGTTGGCCCATCTCAGCTGATGTGTTGCAGCCCCCAGCAGCAAACCGAGTCGCTGGTGCTAGCAGAGATGGGCTTTGCTCTTTCTGTCAGCGGGCATTTGCTTGCGTTTTTTGGGGTTTTATTCTCCTTACACATATTTTTCCATTTGTGCTGAAATGTAGGCAAGATTTTCTGGCAGGATGTCTTCCCATGTTGGTCACAATTAAGTAGTTAAACATACAACTGCGGATGGCTTTCCAGCCGGGATGGCTTTCCTCTTTGCGGTGGTTAGGGGTAAAGTAGCCATCTCCTGCTGGGACTATGAGCAATTGCAGGGAAGAAATGAGACTCCGAAGTCACCGGAGGGTAAATACACAGATAAAGCAGGAAACTGAGGGAAAACCCACTGCACTCAGCCTTCCTGCAAGGTTTTCCTTGCTCCCGTCGGAGCTGGAGTGTGGTGGGGTGGATAACCACCGTTCAGGAGGAGCACATCTCCTCCCGGGGCACTGCGTGTGCTGAAGGGCACGCTGTGCCAGAGATGGAGGCAGTGGGTTCTAATATTTTGCTTCAAGAGCAGCCCAGCTCAGCCCTCGCAGCCAGGACAGGGTGCAGGGGGGATCCAGGAGGGCAGCACAAATCTGCAGCGTTCACAGAACGGCCCCTCGGGCTCCCTGGCTTGCCTCAGCTGCAAAACACAGCCCAACATTACGATCCCCAGCAACAAAATTTGCGCTGTCCTGAAGGCTGCCTGAAAAGGTTTTAGGCTTGGCCCTCGGCGTCGTGAATAATAAACTTTTCTGTTTGTTCTCTCTTTTCTTCCCCAGCAACATCCTTTCTTCACCCTGCACGAATCCAAAGAGACAGACGTCGCCTCTTTTGTCAAACTCATCCTGGGAGACTGAGAACTGGACTTGTAAATGAATTGCCCTTCTGTGGACTGGTGGGTGCAGGGGAGGGGCACGTGGCAGGACTTGTCATGGAAGCACCAACAGAAAGTCGCCGTGTTTTGTTTTGTTTTGTTTTTATTCTGAGAAACCCCCGCCTCGCCGAAGTTTTTAAAAGGGTTCTTTGGTATCCATAGTGACATAGAACGAGCTGGTTAGTGAAATGAATTTTAATAAGGTTGATAACCTTAACACAAAAACAAAACAAAAAAAAATTAAGAGAGTGATTTACATATTTAATGACAGTCGAAATCCTCCTTCCTAACTTTCTCCTCATCCCCTTTCCCTTTCCCCTGAACCAGAATTTGCTTTGTCATGGTAATAGGTGCTATGGTAGTCATGAAGTTGTATGTAGATTTATATTTTGTCCCTTCCATTATTTTAATATTTATGTTAAGTGCTTGATGGAATAGATTTCTGTTTTATATGAGGATGAATGCGTGGTGATGATGATGATGCAAAATGAGGCCACAGCAAGCAATAGTTGTAGGGCTTTGCTGGGGAACAGGTGTCAAAGGAAAAGAGAAAGAAGAGACAAAGTGTCTGTGTTGTGGAAAATATTTAATGTGCATCGTAAAAAGAATTTATAAACAAGGCTCTCGGCTCAGCTACTCGAGCTGCTCTTGCAGGGAGAGGCTCTGCCCGGGGAGAACCTCTGTCCTACGTCCTACTGACTTCCTCTGCTGTATCAGGCAGGTGATGAGGTCTGGAGTGGGAAGACATGGAGAGGATAAAAGCCCTAGGGGGAAATAAATTGTTAGATAAGTTGCACAAAGATCAGGAAGGAGGAGGCTGCAGTGGTCAGTCCCCACCTGCCCGCAAGCCCAGCAGCATTGCAGTGCCTGGGGCTCCCTTGGGCTGGGGATGAGCTGCTTTGGGTCTCAAAGGGAGTTCCTCTCTTCTTTTCCACATGGGAAAGGATAACAGTCTGCACAGCACAACATCTGTGAAAAATGGGATATCTCGGTGCGCGTTTCCAGGGCTCTCAGCTCTGCATCAGCAGCAATCCCTCCGTGCCTGCCCATAGAGTTTGGGAGCATTACCGAGCTCCCCTGGAGCCCGTGCTGGCATGAAATTTGGGCCATGTCCAGCGCTGGTCGGGATGCCGAGGGCAGCCGGGAGTGCTGGGCTCCAGCATGGGCTGCAGGTGTCCCCCCAAGAGCTGCAGCCTGGGAAACCACGCAGGGAAACCACAGCCCACCCTCATCAGGAGCTCGTTGCTGTTGGCTGGGTCGTCAGAGCAAAGCTGCTAGCCAGGGACAAGAGCAAGGCAACGCGGTTACCGTCTGGAGAAAGAGGTGACCGTGCGCTGCAAGGTGCTGCTGTGGGTCTGGAGCAAGGCCGCTGGCTCCGGATTGACACTGGTTTGACTGAGCCAGAGCTGCACA
Organism: Patagioenas fasciata; assembly: GCF_037038585.1. NCBI lineage: Eukaryota > Metazoa > Chordata > Aves > Columbiformes > Columbidae > Patagioenas > Patagioenas fasciata. The sequence continues at coordinate 2,293,864 of NC_092537.1, read as the reverse complement.
GCTGCCTCGCTCGGCTCTGAGGTCCTTTGCCTGTGGCTCCTTCCCCCAGCCCTGCGAAGGAGCATCCCTGTGCGTGCGGCTGTGCCGGAGCCTGTGTGTGTGCCTGGTGCTCGCTTCCCTTCCCCATCCATTGCTTCAGGGCAGACCCTCAGAATCAAATCCCAACCAGAAGCACGCCTCACTTGGCAATATATAAGTTGTGCAGGATGTAATTCAGCCTGAGATCCAGCCCTTTCTCTCCCTGTTTAGTGACACCAGTCTCTGTTGATGCAGGTTGAGCTTCTGGACTGGCCCGAGTGTCTGTTTGGAAAGCGATGCTTCGGAAGGGCTGCTGGGGAGGGCAGGATTTAGAGCTGGGGTTCCCAAATGATGGTACCTCTTGTGCTAGGGACACGCTGACCACTTGGAAGAGGTGCCTGTAGACACTGCCAGTGCCTGGGCTGCCACCGTCACCACCATGACAGAGGTGGCTGTCAAACCTAAAATAGTGCAGCTCTGCCTGGGGGGCCAGCATTGAAGGAGAAGGGAGCATTGCCCATGGGGATTTGCCGGTCCTTGTGCACTTCAGCTGCGGAGCAGAGGGCTGTGAGGGGGGCTCACGGGAGTTGGGGTGCGAGGGATTCCTGGCTGCAAAGAGCTCAGGGGTCGTGCAGACTCTGGGGAGGAAGTTCCCCGTTCTCGGCCCGTGTTTCACAAGCCTGCCGGGCCCTCAGTAACGATAAGCTCCATATTCCGCTTTGTGTGGAGGGGAACCTTTCAGGTTACATTTTGTTGCGGATGAAACACGAGGATGTTTTACTTCGCAGTGTAATTTTAAGAGGCCTCGCATGGCTCGTAATCTGCCCTCTCATATTCCGTGGTGTGTGTGTGTGCGTTTTCTCTGTCTCACTTTCTCAGAGTCGCAGAGCTGTTTTGATTGATTGTCCTCAGCTGCAGCTAAAAGTCCAGCCAGCCAGTTTATAGAGTTGGTTCCAGCATCAATTCTCGCTTTGAAAAACATGACATTTAAAACCACCCTTTGGTTTTCCTACATATGGATCTGATGCTTTTGTTAAAGATTGTTTTTGCTGCTTTTCTCTTGGAATATAAGTCTCATTTGGACACCACATCTCCTTGACCTGAGAGCACCTTTATTTCAGTGCCATTGTAATTGACAGGTTGAATTTATGAGATACTGTCAAAATTCAGTATTAATAGCAGATATTAATGTCACCAGCGTTTTCCAATAGAAAATTAATGTCAGTGTTGTCTGCAGCTAGCAACCCTCTCAAATGATTCCTACATGCCTCGACACAACATGCTGAGTGCTCTCTTTTATGCTTTTTGCTCTTGCAGTGCTTGGGCCGTCTAATCCCGTTGTTTTAATGACATTACAATAGGGCGTGCAACAAATCACTTCACTTCCCTCCTGTTTCTCCGTGACTTTGTTCCTTTAGAAGTCATTTGTGTCAACCCAGAGTAAGTGTATGACCGGTGTGAATGAAACCAGCGATCCAAGCGATCACTGCGGAAGGTGGTTATGGCAGGAGGGAGGTGCAGAGGTTGTGTGTCTGTCTGTCTCTGCATCCCTTGTGGTGCGTGTGGACACAAAGCTTGGCCTGCCCCAGGATTTTCGTAGAGAGAAGCTTGAGCCGGTGGTCTTGGCGCCAGGAGGAGAGTGAGGGATTCCTGTGTGCTTAAAGGCTCTGAAAACATGCTGCGCTACACAACAAACACCAGGCTTTACTCTTTCATTTGCTTGTAACGTCTGTGAAGATGAAAAGCCCTTGGTGAGCGCTCAGAACTTTGCTTGGCTGCACCGTGAACACAGGGTTGCCTGGGACAGGCCTGGTTTCTGGGACATGAAGCTTTTCCCAACAGCCGTGCCCGTGAACAGCCAAGGTGTTGAGGCTTAAAGCTGTTCTCCAAAAAGCTCTTTATTTTCAGACCGCACAGGACTCTGTGCATGTTAGATTGCTCTGAACTGGGATTATTAAACTGCAAAAGTTACAGGTCTTGTGCCATAGACCCCAAAACAATGCAAAACCACGCCAGGGAGTGGAGAGGACAGAAGAGCCGTGACCTGGAGCAGCTGCGTGAATTAATTCCAGCACAGTTCCCCTTTTGCAAGGCCGGGGTGGCCCCTCTGCTCTGCCGCAGGCAGAAGTTATTGGGCTACATAAAAGATGTACAGCCCATCTCTGTGGCATGGACCACTGGACCATGATGTTCATCCTCTTTTGTCCCCCACCATACAGCTTTTGGTGTCCCTGCAACCTCTGGACGCCCGAGACCCCACCGCCACTAGAGCTCTTGAAGTGTCCCTGGCAGAAAAGCTGCTTTCTGGGTCCCCAAAAGCCCAGTGGTCCCTGAAACTTCAAAGAGAAGTTGGAGGGCGTTTGCTGGTTAGTGTTTTTAAATGCCAGGTTGGTGCTGCTGCAGTGGGTGAAATGCCCATCTTTTCTGGAGATTTTCCAGGTGTACAAAACTTTACACAGTTATCTACGTACTGTATTTCTGCATTTTTCCTGACTTTTGTCAGATTCACTGCTGAAGAACATGGCACTTCTGACTTGTTGAAGAGGTGGGAACACCACCTTTTGTGATGGAGAAGGCAGTTGGGGGGTCAATACTCACAAAAAGCTCCAAAAACCAGTCTGCAGCTGAGCTCCCACTTGTTCCATAGGTACAGAGGGAGGCGGTTTTGTGGCTGGTGGGTCAGTGTCTTGTCTTGGTGGGACACGGTGTTGCCTGGTGCCGAGGGCAGAGACACCAGCGTACGCTGCTTTACCTGGGATGTTTCCATGGTTGCTGCAAGCTGAGTATTTACCTGTACATTGCCCTCCTTTCCTAGACATTTTTGAAGGGAAAATCCTGCTGGGCCAACACAGCATTGCGTTAGTGGCTGGTCTGATGTAGTTCAGACAAGGTTCCCACCAGCTCCCTGTTTAATAGACCTCTTTTTGATTAAAAACAAACCCCAAACTCCTCGCTCAGAAAAGCCAGCCAAGATGCTCTTTTTTTTCCCCTGTCTCTTCCATCTTGTTCCTCTCAGAGGAACTCTGGGGGCCCGTCTTGGTGCTTTCACTCTTCCACATGCCAAAGATTGCTACATCCCTCTTAGTTACGCTCCTGCCAAACCAGATCTTATAGTCTTGCCTCAAAAAATCATCCGCTTCCCTGCTCCTCGGGGTTCCTTTTGTTGCTGTTGCTTTTTCATTGAATTTCCTCCTGTTTATTGACATGTCTATTGTTGAGCTTCCTGGACACATGCGGCTCTCTTTTTCGGGTACAGAGAAAGACAAATAGTTGCCTTCACTGGTCTGCCCCTGCTGTTGGGGAAATACTGCTGGTGATATGACTGCTACAGCTGGGGATGGGTCTCAGTGAGAGCTGGGGTCACGGAGGATGTAAACTGGCATTTCTCCATTGGCTTGGCTGGAATAAGGCCAGTTTTGTCCAGCTGAGAATCTGTCCTTAATGTCTAAACAGTTATTACACACTAATAAAGATTAATGATTGTAAATCCCCACGGATTATACATAAAACGGCAAGTTTTACTCATTAATCTTTATTGCCATATTATAGCTGTTTATGTTAGAGGGGTCATCTCTCTTTGGTCTGAACGTGCACTTAGGAGGTGGGGGTTGAGCATGGGGGAGACGAAGGGTGGACAAACCAGACCAGATGTCCACGTGTTTTACAGGCTGTGTCCTCCCCCCCAGGTTGGTTGTTTCCTTGAAAGCCGTTAACCAGCAGCAAAGGATGTATCGCAGAGCTTTGTCCGCTTCGCTGGCCTCTGGCTGAGCTATAAAATCCAGATTGTTTCTGGTGAGAAGGGATCAGATCTCCTAATTAATATTTCAGCTCAGCCTTTACTGGAGCAGATGGATAATATGAAATTTGATGTGTGCTCTGGCAGGCCAGAGCTCTGCAGTGCAGTGAGATTCACTCCGGGATCGTGGCTGGAGAGATGCTTTCTGTGTGGTAGGAGGCTGGGTTGCAGGTTGAAAGGATGCTGCTCCTTCACATAACCCCACACTGTAAAAACAGTTGATGTTGTTAATAAAGAGGGGCAGAAAAAGCTCAGGTGAATCTCAGCTTTCATGTGTTTGCAGATGTGTGTAGATACAGGTAGGAGCTGGTGGTACCAGTGGTCTGGACATAAAGGTTCGTGTGCTGTATAAATAAAAAGGACTGTAAAGAGAGTAAAATGCAAGAGCGGTCTTAATGGTGTAAGGACAAAATGAGTCCTTTGGTAGGCAGCTGGTGCCAATCCGCTCTGCCAGGGAAGGTCTGTAGTCAATTGGGATGGCTGCTGGAGCAAAAAGAGGGGGCAAAAGAGACAGCCACAGACTTGGTCGGGTACATAGCCTGCTGAGACCGGCCTGTCTCCCCTTTCTCTGGCTGTGTATTCCTTCAGGCCCATTTGTAGGTAAGGAGTTTGCTCACAAGTCCCTCATTGCCCACTACCTCCCCACTTCCAGCAAAAAGAGACAAAATTTAAAATCCAAAAGAAACCCACAAGGAAAAAGTGCAAGTGAAGTGGTGCTCGTTGCCTGCTGCGTGCTCTTGTGCATCGCTGCTTCTCCTGCCGAACCCGCTGGTGAGATATTTAACGGACTTAAATGATGGGGAATGCATGAGAATAAACATTTTAAGGTGGTCTCGAAGTAGCCTAATGGTGGAAATATCAAATTTACAGGCCACAGGGATAAATGAATTCTTCAGGGGTCTGTACAACTGGCAGTGCCGTTCTACTGGGAGCGATTTTGGCTGCATGACGTTTATTCCATGGCCTCCTTTAGTGCGCTCCTGGGTTGCTACAAAGCTCTTTGCCTCCATCGATACCTTAAGTCTCAGCCACCTTTAGGTTTTGTGTTTTACTGTCTGGGATTTTACTCGCAGCCTTTTTCTAGGCAGTTGGTCAGAGTGGAAGGAAAGCAGAGCGGCCCCCAGCCAGCTCTCGGCTTTGGGAGAGGAAGATGCTGCCTCTCCGTTACCCAATTAACGGGACACGCAGCCAGAGCCTTGCTACCCTGCAGGTATCCAGCCCAAGTGAGAACTTCTCCCTTTGTGCTTCCCTGCCATCGCATTAAAAATCCCTTCCTGGAAGCGGAGCGGCTCTGGAGCTGCAGCAGCTTCGCTCCAAGGCGGCTCGTCCTCAGGATGGGCCGCCTTTCCTTCCTCGAAAGGCTCTTGGGTTTCTCTCTACGATCGGGCAAAAGTCCAGCGGCTGCGAGGTACCGCGAGGATACTCTGGGAGAAGCTTTGGAAGCATCCTGAGCGCTCTGGAAATAGAGATGGAAATCTCAAAAGATCAGACGTCTTTCGGCAATTTCCAAAGCTATGTGGTTTTCGCCAGACCTGAAAACCCTTCCTCGAAGTTTATTTCAGGGTATTTTGGTATGTTACTTTCGCTTTTGGGCCCAGCTAAATCCAGGAAGCTCAGAATAGTGTAATTTTAAAATAAAGACTAAACACACCCCAAGTATTACTGAGCCGATCAGGAAAGTTTCTGTTTGGTTTCTCTTAGAGGAAGAATTCAGGCCAGCTCAGGGTTTATCCTAATTCAGCCTGGTTTTGCCTCAGATTATTATTCTTCTTGAGAAAATAAGACACCAAGCCATGGTCTCTCCAAAACGCTGTGACCAGTCACGCAAGGGTACGAACCACGTTGTGCCAGAAGGTGGATGGAGATAAGTGGTCCAGGGAGAGGCGGCCAACATCTGATGGTTGGAACGAGCAGTCTGGCAGTGAGCGTGCCCGCGGCCTCCAAAACCAAAGGTAGATACAGTTTCCCCAGGGGTTGCGTGATGGAGGTATCAGGGTCTGCCAGGTCTCGTTTTTTTCCCTCTAATAAAGAACATTCAGTCATCGCGGAGAGTCCAGGAACAATATCTGAAAGCCTCCGGTATTTCTCAGCCCAGTTGTGTGGGGTTTTTTGAAGGATGGATACCGCGAAAAGTCGGGAAGGACCAGGTGTCCTTCATTTACGCAGCCAGACTGAGGAGATGTAGATCAAGCGCCTCGTAAGAGCCAAATAGGTGTGTTTAAAGATGAATTACAGTCTCCGTCATAACTGTTAAATCAGGATCGAATTTTCTCATGTACAGGTGCAGCTGCAGAGTTCTCCATCCACATTTAGCCCAGATTTAGTCATTAGTCCTGGAGAAATATCTAAGAACACGGACTGTGCCATTTGGAGGACGTCTGGCAGGTTGGGGCTCTGCAGGGTGCAAAGTACAGCATCGCCAAAACCAGCTCCGGGCTCCGAGTATTTCCTACATAATCTAGATTATGAAATGAATTTCCAGAGCTCTGCCACCGCTTCTCTTCCTCCGCGATTGTGAGTTGAGTGGTTCGTGCTTGGCGACAGCTGTCACCGTGCCAGCGGGGCTGCTGGAAATAGCCACAACCTACAAAGAGTTGGGATTTTGCGTTCGTTTTTTAACAGCAGTGCGTTGCGGGGGGAGCTGCTGAATGGAGTTTCTTGCAAACGGGAAATGGGTTGGAGTAAAACTTGCCATTTCTCGCAGAAGAGAGTAACTGTCTAAAAATGCCCGAAATCTTCAATTTAAGGAATTACAGTTTGGCTGGCAAAGATCCATGTTTAGCATCGAAATATAGGAAATTTCTAGAATTTTGGTCTGGCGGTGTGAAATCTGCTCTCTCGTGAGATGGCGGGAAATTTGTAATAAGGATATTTCTATGTGCTTCCAGCTAGAAAAAGAACGGAGCACAATGGGAAAGCAACCACTTCCCAGTGGTGTGCTGGTCTTGAAGAGGGCACAGGCAGAGCAGCTGTGTTGTGAACACGGAAGAAAAGAGGCGCCTTTCCAACCTGCCATCATGAAGGTCCTTATTTTACTTTAGGAGGGGTTTTTTTACAGTAACATTATTTCATTTTAGAACTGTGAAAGTCTCTGCTTTTCCTTCTGTGTGGGAGGCTGATTATTCCTTCTCATGTTCTCATTATTTATTATTTATCCACTTCTGGTACTAGACAAGATGTGCTGAAGGCATCTCCCAGCCTACCTTCGAGCCTTATGGAATACCTAGAGGATCTCCTGACAGCTGGGGTGGCAACTGGCAGTAGCTGGCTAATTATTATTTTAAATTATATTTATAGCAATTTAGATTTTCTTTTAGTGACCTGGTTTGCTCTAGAATTAGGGATGGGGGTAGGGAATCTTTCGCAAAAAAGTGGATTTTTCCATGTTTCTTTAAGCATTTTGGAGGCTTCAGAATGAACCTGCTCACTATTTTTTAATAGGAAAAGCGCCGGTTGGGTTGTAGTTGTTCCTTCAAGAGGGGGTTGACTTAGCATCAGGGTTCAGTTTAAGTGGTAAAAATACTTAGTGTCACAGCATAATTAACCAAAAGTTCATTGGAATTCTGAGGAAGTGATAATTTTCCACCTGACAAATCAAATCTGGTTGGTGATGAACTTGCTTTGACCAAGTCTCACTCCAGGCTTTTCTCTTATCAAATTTTCCCGGAGTTTTGCTTTAGCCCTTGAGCCAGGGAGACTGGGGGTTGCCGGGGTGGCTTCAAAGCAGAGCTGAGGGCCACCCAGCACCCTCTTCCCAAACATCTGTGGCCCTGGAGGACACGGGTCCTACAGGAATGATGGAGCAACTCATGTCCGGCTGCTTCTTGCTCTGTCAGAGATGTCACGGTGAAATCCCACAAGCGTGACCTGTGTTAGACAAGCAGGATCGGGGGCTCAAAACCAACCTTTTGTGCTTTTTATTCCCCTTCTCCTCTTCACAAAGGTGCCTTGCTGCTCTCCTGCTCCGAAAGCCTCCCTGGCCTTTCTGATGAAGAATGCTGCGGTGCATCTGTTTTCCAACAGCTTGCATTGGTTTTCTGGTTTGTTTTTCCTTCCCTCTATGTATAAGAAATGGTGGGTAGCAGAATGTGGAATTCATTAGAAGTTCATAAAGCGGGGACCTCAGAAGGATGTGGGTATAAATGCTTTTCAGGCATCTGAGGTGAACTTTAAATGGAGCTTTGGTCTTCATTTGCTTTCTGCTTTTCAAATACCATTTATGAGAAAGTGGAGCTGTCAAAGCCGCGCATGAACTTTGCCTTCTTGCAAATAACTTGTCTCAAAGTAAAGTGTCAAAATGCACAAGAAACTTGTCTCAAAGTAAATCCAGTAGCTCTACAAAGCTGGAAACGTACGTGCATTACAATGTGTGTGTGTGTGTGTTGTGCATGGGTGGGTGGGGTGAGTAAATCTACCATTTTGGAGATCTAAAACGCAATGCAAGCGTTTTTAGGAAAGGCAATGTAAAATATTTATTTCTTGGCAAAAGTACATCAGACCACATCTCCCATCCTTCTTTTAATTGCTTCGTGTTTGTTTTTGTTGTCTAAGTCTTTGCTGGCCCGTTTCCTCCGCAGCGCTCGTTGCTGCTCAGCAGCCGTAACCTCACACAACCCCTGCGCGGGCCATGGGGCATGAGCTCTGCTCTCGGAGGGGAAGGCACCGCTGTTCGCATCCATGGGGGTACGGAAGAGGTAGGATTAGACTAGAGAAGGCAGCACAATGCAGTACGAGCGATTTTCAATTTTGAGTCATCTTGAGGAAACTCTGTCGTGGTGAGAGTCAAAACTGCCCTTTCCTAACGCAAGATCCCGGAATCGTAGCTTTGAGGAAGGTGGGTTTGTCCAGAGATAGCGAGTGTTGAGATAGACTCTTATTGCCTTGGGCTGGTCTTGTGAACATGTCCTAGTGGTATATTTGAAAGAAATGAAGTGCTGTCATCTCTGGGAGGTGCCACCCAGGTTCTTGTCAGCGCTGGTTAAGGTCCCCTGGGGCTTTGCTGGGGGTTTGCAGCAGTGCAGAGCCACCCCGTGCCATGACAAACCGAGCTCCCAGCTCCTCCTCCTGGCTGCAACCAGGCGAATTTCACACTGGAGCCGGTCGGGTATTGCGGAGTTCACAGGGTCCTCCCTGCGCCCCGCAGAACTTCGGCTGCCCCCCCATACGGCTCCACGTCCACCCCGTCTGAAACACTTCTCTTAGTCCGTGTCATCTTCATTCATCTCAAAGCCGTTCCCCATACTATGAAGATGATAAATAGCCGGAGACTGACAGTAGGACCATGTGTGTAACATTAGATAAGCTTTTATTTAACATCGTTGTTTTAATGAGATGCTTTTAGGATCCGTGTTGTACTGGATTAGGGATATTGGTGGAACAACTGAACTGGTATTCTTAAACCTGACTTCTCCAGATCCTTTCCCTCCACCCTTTTCATTAAAAAAGAATAGATTGGGAGAATATATTTAACTTGAACAAGAACCCAGACACTGCTGGTGGAATAAGTTAATCGTCTTTACTACGTTTCAGTTTTATTTCTCAGGATACCCAAAGGTTTATCAGTGCTGCTGAGAGAAGAGGACAGTTCACCTTTTGGAAACTTCAACCACTGTAACCGTTTTCCAGATGTGCGTGTGCGCGCGTGTGTGTGTTAAATTCAGCAGCGTGTGTGCGTGTGTTCTGCTGAATATTGTGTGCATCTATGAACTGCTTCAAACAACTGCCTGGAAGTCAAAACCAACCACCTCTTTCCAGTCATATGTTTGCCGTGACTTTTCATAACCACACTTGAACTAGTGGTCTTGGATTAAATATTCAAAGAGCAGGGCATCTTTATAGCAATGGTATGTCAGTCAAATTAAGAAAAATGTACACAAAAATAAATAAATGAGATTTAAAAGTGCTGTGCTGTCAGTTTACCTGTATTGGAAGTTGTTGGGGGCACACTTTGTGCTGCTTTTGCTTTTCACGTGGAAGGTTTTTAAGGATCATCTTGCTCGTAGCAGCTTATCGCACGTTACTGAAAACTCAAGAATGCCGAAGCTGCTCTACAGAAGGAATCGTCAGTCTTTCTGCCGTCAGTTTTTCTTTCTGCGCTTGGGCTGGCGTGGCTGGGAGAGCAGAACACCCACATCCCATCCAGCCCACATCAAAGGCGCTGCTGCGGCGAGAGGAGCCGCCTTCCTGCATCCCCCCCAAAAATATCAGCTTTTCAGCAGGGACGGGGGGCTCAATGGGTTGCAAACAGCCGCAGCATTGCTGGGGGTGTGGAGCCTGGCGGTTTGCTCAGCACCTTTCAGCGATGCGGCCGAAGGGAGCGGTGGGGTTAGCGCGGCTGTCGGTCCCCACGCCCGCGGGATGGAAAACAGACATCGGGCTTTGCTCTGGCTTTCACCAGGTCCTGGATCCAACCCTTGATCCCGCTGCCAGGCCCATCGCTATTATCTGCAATTAAGCCTTGCGTTTCTTTGAAGGTTAACGATGAGGCTGTGCATTTGTCATGATGCAAAGCCAATTTTCACCCTTAATTTATTAGGCGAAGTCAAATAGCATTTTGCTTGAGTAAAGCGTGCTGGTCTGGGTCATGCTGAAACATGAATCGCTATTTCCCTCTTTCTCGTGTAAATAAAATTATGCTTCCCTTTATATTAGAATTGCCGAAAACAATATATCAGCTCCCTCTGCTGATCCTTCAGCCCCAGTCACGGCGAAAGCACAAGTCGCGGAGCTGATGCGCTAAGGAACGAACTAAACAAAAATAGCCCAGTTAATATAATAACCTTTAAGAGCACAGGGAAGGAATCAATGTTGATCACATCGAAGAAAGCACAATGCCCTGGGCTGAACGCTTCGTGATTGCAGGGGGAATGTTGCCCGGCCTGGGTGATGGACGGAGGTTGCCATAAAAACGTCTGAAGAGAAGAGCTGCAAGAGGCACATAACCATTTCTGGGAACTCCGAGCTAAACAGCTGCCCGAGTTTTATCTGCGTTCTGCTATGTGTGTGTATGTGTGTTCTGTTTAAAAGGAAGAAACTAAGTGCCACACTTTTATCAAATCAAATTAGCCTTGTATGTTCAGAATATTTATGCATTAGTACTTTTTTTTCTTAAGAGCTTTATCTCACTGTAATCAATTCCAAATACAAAACTATTTTTATCACTGAAATGCAGCAGTAATTTATAAGATGTAGACGGAACGCACACGAGATGCCAAAAGCAATTTCATGGAGCCTCTTTTGTTGTCATCTACAATGCATCAGTTCTTGCCTTCAGCCTCCCATCAATTTTAAAAGCCCCAGGATAAAAAAAATAATAAATAAAAAGGAGTAAGTGTACTGAAGCAGCTGCCAACCTCTAAAACAGTCTAGAGATACGTATGCACCTTTGGGATGGAGTTTGATTGAACACGGCACAATAGTGTAAGCCATGCTGAGCTTTGTAATACAATTATTTTAGTTGACGAAATGGCAGATCTTGTTCCCTCTGTCTCCCTTGCCTGCTATATAGTATTTAATGTATGTGCAGAAAACGAAATTGTGAAATAATGTCCTGCGTTGTCACAAGTAACATCAGTTTGAAATAAGGAAGAGTGGAAGGTGAGGTGCTCACAGCCAAACAGGACTCCAGCCCTGTAGGAGGTGATGTTTAAAGCAGCACTCAGACAGAAACGTCCCTGGCCTTGCAGAACGTACCTGGGCCACTGAACCAGTCCTCGTTTCCTCTGTATGTGGTTCTTGCTGAGAGTGGAAAGAAATTATAAGGGAAAATCAAATGCTGAGGCGTAAACAATTTTCAGTCGTTAGAGATCATAAAACTGAAGAGAGATGTGTTCCACAACTCTTGCTAAAGATAGCCTGGAATATCTAGAATCTAACTTTGATTTGTGACTTTTACTGGAACACACTTTGGCCTGGCAAATGGCGTTTTTCTAATACTTCTCCATGGTGACAGATGCCCAGGACTATGGACCAAGCGTCTGCAGAAACTGCACGTTTTTCAGCCCGTATCTTTGATCTTGCCTTTGCAAACATCATTTCTACTCTCTCGAATTACCGTGGTGTTTCCTACAAGGCCGTGTATTACCACTCCAACACGCTGCTGCTTGCAGGTCTGGCTCTCTGCTCCCCGATGCTGGAAGTGCATGGGGTGATGCTGAAAGCAAGATATTGCAGAGCTTCTTAAGAGCCTCCTGCATGTAGACGTGATGCTTCCTAAGAGCCTTCTGCATCTGGACGTGATGTGGGTCGCTGATGTTAAAGATATGAATGTTTAATTCTGCTTCATTTGCTTGCCAGATCCTACTAATGTTATGAGAGAAACAGAGAAATTGGAAGTATTTTCAGTCTTAAAAAAGCATCCTATTTTAATAACCAATGACTGTCTCTAACATATTAATGTTAATTACATCACTTTGAGTGTTCTATTAACTACAGGTATTGCAAATAAGTGGAGGAACATTACAGAGTGTTAACAAACTACTAATGGCAAACACTACTAAGACACCTTTCTTGTTTGCCTACTGCTTTGACATTAGAGTGCTTTTGGGAAATAATAATAATTAAAAAAATCCCTCTTGAAGGAATCATTACTAAAGCATTTTGCATTCAGATTACTTCAGGCTTCAGCATTGCGACTCTCGGCGAGGGCAGGAGATGAAGGCCAAGATTTGTTGATTGAGATCAGATGGCTGGTGGCGAGAAGGAATCTAGATGACTTAACTGGAGGGATTAAACTCAAGTCTTTTGGCTTCCATTTGGCTGTTTTATAAGCTCCGCTGCTGGGCCAGCTAAGCTGGGCTGTGTTCCCCTTGTCGCGTATGTGTGATGTTAGCGGGGCGGTTTGTAGTATCAGCCGGTCCATCAGTATTAGTGGTCCAGACGTTCTGGGTGAGAAAGGAAAAGTCACTGTAACCAAAAGCTAAAATTAGTCCCCGGAGCGCCTGTCCGCGCACCTCCAGCCCGGCGCTGACCTACCGCACCGGGGCTTTTTGGTGGTTGATGGCGTGCAGATGCCAATGGGCAGATCCAGCATTCCCAGGAGCTCCAGCCCTGTTTCCCTGCCCTTCCCAGGTCTCTGCAGTCCCCAAAACACAAGCACTGTCCCCTGGCAGCGTCCCTGCAGGGTGACGCGCTGTCGGGCACACGAGGAGGAGGGTTTTGCTATGGGCGATTCACGTCCGAAGCCTCACCCATTAGACGTGCCCCCACGGGAGGAGATGGAGCTCGCTTTCTTCTTTCCGTCAGAGCCCTAACCTTTAATTTTACAACACTGATTGAAACCAAGAGTGGAAATAAAAAGTCAGAGCTACTCTCTGTTTTCCTTCCCCTCCCTTCCATTATCTTCTTTCCTTTCCATCCCTCCCCATTTCACATGCCTCTCAGATTGCGTCCCCCTGGTTTTCCACTTATTTATTGACCCAGACCTAATTCCTTATTTCCAGAAATGTGTCATGAATCCTGCCTTTGAGTCATTTGCTTTTTGCTTTCCAGGCTCACCTCTTTGACCACGTTTTCCTGTAAGAGATAAGGATATAGGGTTTATGGAGTAATCGCAGCAGGATGCCTGGGTTTCATTCACAGATCTGTTGCCACTGGCTCATTATGGAAAATTAGGAGAGTTATTTCACCTTTCAGTGCCTCACCTCAGTGTCACCATCTGTAAAACAAGGCTAATAATTGTTATCTCTTCCTTGCAGGAGAACTGGGGAGCTTCGCTAATGACCATCTGCTAAATGTTCTCAGAGCCTCACATGAACATTTCTACTGAAGTGCAAATTATTATTAGAAACCAGGGATTGTTACTGGATTGATATCAAATCATTGTCGACAGCTTCTCTGCAGGGAAAACTTAGGCTCAGCCAACAAGAACAAGCTGCATGTTTTGAAGTTTTGCAGTTGATTATATTGGCTTTCATCTTCTGGTAAGAGGATCCTCTGCCATCTGAACTCTCTGATCTCTGGGAACACAATTCATCCGATCAATCTGGAGGAAAATAAACCTCCTCAGACAAAAAAATAAAGTATCCACCTGAGATCCTGTGAAGATGGAAGATGTCAATTCATTCCCAGCCCCCGGTCCTTAACTCTTGTAAAGCCGGCGTGTCTCCGGCCCACCAGGCGATGCCGAAGAGCAGGACATAACGCACCATTGCAAAGAGCCTCCCCTGGGCTAAACTATAATTGAAAACATGCGAATATTTGACAATGAAATTGGTGCCACTGAAGGCTTCTATGGAGTGTCTGAGGGATACGTCTTGATCTTGTGGCAGCACACGGAGATTCGAGGTGCCAGGACAGATTTCAGCTCTGGCTTCTTCCTGGTGTGAGCCAGTCCAGGCTGAAGGACTTCTCCTGAACCCAACCTGCCGTATTTTCTCCATAGATCAGCCTCAAGCTGCTCGCCCAGTGCTGACAGTTGATGGATGTAGTTGCAAACTGAATTTTGAGCACCACAGAGACAGAAACCACCACCGGGTCATCATTGGTGTGTGCCCCATCTGCCCAAGACCCAAATGAGCTCCACCGATGCTCTTACAGGGAACCACTGTCTTAAATGAGCATGGCCTCCCATCGTTTTAGTGTTTGGGCTCATCTGTTGTGTTTTCCCTGAGCTAGAAATGGAGAGGGACGATCGCTGGAGGCTACAACCCATTACTGGGTATTCAATAGCAACACTGTCAATAGGAACAAACAAGCCGAGATGGGGATAATTACAAGGACTAAGTCATGAGGACCAGAAAGCTCTGGCTTCCCTTGACACTAAAAACTGATAATATACATCTGGCGAGGCTTAACAACAGCCTGGAGTCTTCCTCCTCCAATACCATTATGTGCCATTATGGTCACTGTCTTAGTTTGCTGGGTTTAAGTATAATAAATGTGTTTTAATGATGCTGTTACTATCCAACAACATCATCGGTGCTGTTACTCACAAAACCCTTTCCAAAACAACGCTGTGAGAAGAAGAAACTGGGCAAGTCTGAGATATTGGGACCTGCAAGGGGAATACAAATATCCCTGGTGTGACCATGTGCAGAGCACTGGGGGCTCTGGGGACAGGACCTGGTTCTCTTGGGCAGTGCGGAGCGTATTCAAAATGGAAAAAAACAGCCCCGTAATTTTTTAATTAAAAAAGGACGATAACATCTTGTGTTAAAGTTTTAAAAAGCAATTCTCTACATTTAAAAATATACCTGTAAAATAATATGTGCCTTTTGGCTATTTCCTAGAATATGTAACTTTGGTCACATGGCTCTCATTAAGACACCAGAAAATGTCGTAAAGCAGCATTTATAAGCTCAACATAGGAAATTTCTGTATTTTTATTTTGAATTTAAAATCCCGTTCCAAGATTCATGGAAAGATACGAAACTTTATGTGAGGTTTTGGAGATGGAATGATTTCTGAGCAAAACAGTCTCCTTTTGGTAAAAACTCCCATCTGTTCAAATTTTGACATTTTCTTCAGGCAAATATGATTTTTTTTTTTTTTGCCTACAAATATTCAAATATTAAAGAAAATTCTGGCTAAGAGTGCAGGCACTAATACTTAAAAAATGCGATGTTATGACATATTAACAGTTTAAGATAAAACTACTCGAAACGCATGGCAGCTGCGGAGCGCTGCCGTGGATTTAGCACTGAAGGTGAGGACGTTTTGCTCTGAAAATGGGGCAGAACACTAAAAGCAGGGAAGGCATTAACCACATCTTTTTAACACCAAGGCTTGAATAATATTACCCCAGGTAGTTAATAATTCATATTGCCCAAGCGTGTAATCAGATGGAAACCTTCCTGTTTCCTCCGAGCTCACATCTCCGGACAAAGCTCAAGCTCTAAAATTTGAAGTAAAATAAAATAATTAACTTATACAATGATGAGACAGGGGCTGATGCCCTTTATTCCTGAATAATCTCGGGATTTGGGAGCGCACGAGCAGGTTCAATCAAGCCTGCAAGTCTGGTTTCAGCAGCTCCATTCCGCGTGTGGCTCTTTTACAAACGGGCTGCAGGTGGCAACACATTGATGTTCGTGTCCCGGAGCACCAGAACTCCCCGAAATGCTGTGCCGGGAGCCGGGGATATTGCTCTCAAAGAAGAAATACATCAGGAGGGAAATATGATAAGCGTAATTGCAGGGAAAGGGGTTAGAAAGAGACCAAATGGGTTTCCTTGTGAAGTCATCTGGAAGTGGAGCAGCGTCCCCAAGATGGGCAAAGCTCTGGGGCACATCAGGGAATATCTTAGAAGTAGGAAAGATTAAATGAGGCATCTTTAATTCTCCTTCCCGGGGCTTGTTGTCATCTTGTTCTCCTGGGAGCAAGAACACAGACCTGCAGCTCTGCCTTCCTTAAGGAAGATGAACCAAAATATCGATCAAAACAAAACTCAGATTTATTAAGTTTGTAACACATATTTATATATAGTGATTTTTATATATAGATATCAGTATATATACTGATCTATAGCACCCCTAAGTGCATTATAGTGCCCTTACAGTGTCCACCTAGCAGTCACACTTCTCTACGCATTGTAGCAAGGTTTTATTCATCACTATCAGTTCTTCAGCATCAGTCCTGCTGCTGGATGAGTGAGTGCTGCTTTCTGCCTCTTTCTATCAGCTCTGCATCCTTCATCCAGCTTCACCCTCTGCCCTGCTCCAGCTAAAGGGAGAGCCGCCTCGAGCCCTCCTGAGCACTGACACCTGCTCGTTAGCATAGAATTTTTAATCAGGGGTGGGGGCCTGGGTGGGGCAAGGGTATATCAGGAGCCTCCCACCTTCATTTGGGGAGTTCCCAGATTGCAGAAGAGGTCAATGACTGGGGAAACTGGCTGCATGTGGGCTCTCATTTTCTTGCCAGGTGTTTCTGTTGTTTGTGCTGATATTGGGAGGGCGGAGGGGACAGACTG
This sequence comes from Patagioenas fasciata, assembly GCF_037038585.1. NCBI lineage: Eukaryota > Metazoa > Chordata > Aves > Columbiformes > Columbidae > Patagioenas > Patagioenas fasciata. The sequence goes on along the minus strand of NC_092537.1, from coordinate 2,277,143 downwards.
AGGGGTGACACTGGACCCTTTCTTCCCCCTGTGGGTGCTGCCTCTGGTCCCATCTGCACCAAACCCATGAGCCGGGCAAAAGGGCAAACCCAGCAATACCTTTGGCTTATCAGTGACAGAACAAATTGATACCAGACTTTTAAGAGGGTGGGGAAACGTCTCTCCATAAAAAGAATCTAAATTTACCATCGTGTTAACAATTCTGTAAGACTTTTTGGCAACTCCTAATGGAAATTTCAGGAGCAGATGGAAATATTTGGAAACGTATAGAACACATGAGCCTGCAACATCCATTTTTATTTTCTCCTTGGGACTGTGGAGTGGTTTCATGTTGCCTTTATTTTTTTTCCCCCCTCTCTCTTCTGGATACTAAGAAAAGTAAGAGGGGAAGCAGGCGATGGATATAGGCAGAAGGGATTTTTTTATATCGTTCTCTTGATTCCCCTGTGTGGTCTATGATGGGATTCAAGAGAAAATGGGACTGGTGCGAGGTTACTTGCTCCCAGGTTATTTGGGAGCTCAGCAGGAATGGGAGGGCACCTGTTAGTCTGGCTCTGTGAGGTCCAATGAGCCAATTAACCTTTTCCATTGTAAATGGAGATGGATAACCTGGATTTACCTCCCAGGCAGTGTGTGAGGTTTAATTAATGAGTGTAAAAATGCCTCAGGGAATCTTTGATTGAAGATAATGTCAAAGTATGTAGAATGGCTTTTACTACCCCTGACGGGCAATGGCAATGGAAAAGTCTGCGGAGAACATTGAAAAGGTAGATCAAATGTTTCCAGTCCCTGGTGCCCACAGAGTAAGAAAAGCTTTTGCTTTTTAGGTCCTAAAACCCATCCTAGTGCATAAAATTCAGTGCAATAGGACAGGAATCAATAATACTAATAGACACGGTTATATACAAAAGCTGCGAGAAAATCATAGCTCTTGGTTACCACGTTTCTGGAGCACTGCTGATCAGTAATGACTAGGAATGAATGAATGTGCTGTATTTTTGTTTCCCCAATGGCTTAGCACAGCGAGAGCCAATGCACTGGCTTCACTGCTGGTCTGCTCTGGTAGATCAGCCACTACAGTTTTGTATGTGGGGAACTCATTTGGAAATGGAGACATTTTCCAAGGTATTTACATTGTCCTGCATCCACTGGATCTCAGCAGCTCTTAGAATATCCATACCCAAAGCCTTTAATTAGAAGAGAGACTTCTGGGGCTGGTGGTCGCAGCATTTATTGTGCTTGGATCTGTTACAGCAACAGCAAACTAACCCAGTGGCAGCAGCGGTTCTGACAGTTGTCACATCCATGGCTGGATGCACTTCACGATAGCACAGGCTTTGGAAAACGAGCTCACGTTGCTTTTGAAGCCCAGGGAAATGAACCTGGGTGATGACAGAGCGACCACCACTGGAGCAGCTAATGGAGAAAAATGAGTTGCAAATCCTTCCCTGCATCCGTACGTGGACAGAAGCATGTACGGCTTCTTCCATTTCACGGTATTGAATCAGGATATGGGGTGGTTTAGAAACTGCTACCTTTCCTGTTGGTTGTCAGCTCCTGAAAGCAAATATTTTGCAGTGACAAAGAGCAGCTCGGTGGCATCGTGTGGGTGATGGGGGACACCGCTGTTTCCCTGTCCTTGGCCCTTGTCTCCCCTCTAATGCAGACGAATGACCCAGGGGCAGCACTCAGCCCTCTCCCTCTCTGCTTTCACTGCACAAACTCTTTTTCCATAGTGGGATTAGTGCAAGGCAGTTGGGTTAGGTTTTCTTGTATGTTGGCTGTGATACAGGACCACATCTGCCCAGACCTGCAGAAGTCATTCAGGTCCTAAATCCTCTTAGTTGCTTCGGTTCCCAGCAGTTTCTGTGGCAAAGAGCTGTTGGCCGGAGAGCTTTGTGGACTCGTGCCCATGCCCAGTGCCATGGAGCTGCTCCATCCTTGCTGGGAACGGTGTCACTGGTTTGGTCCTGGCACCCTGGCTTTTGCAGTGGGTGCTGAGCTGCAGCATCTCCAAGTTGTAACTTCTCCCTGGAAATGGTCCCCTTGGTGCCTTGTAAAACATGAAGGAAGCGTTTGGAGTGATTAACTCTTCTTTCCTAATTGCAGTTGTGATCCCATGTGTGGCATCTAAGCTGTTATGATAATTCCTTTTTTATTGACTAGTAGTGGCTAATTGTATTATAATCCCTCTGTCCCTGATAAATCTGCAGAACACACTGGCAATTGCTTTGAGGGAGGTTTAAACCACGTGCTCACAGAACTTTGCCAAATGCTGTGTACTTCTATTCATCCCAAATCAGAAGAAAAGAAACAAACAAAAAGAATCCTAAACTCAGTTTTATTCAAAGCAATAGGCGGATATAAAAACCTAACAACTGAAATGAAAAAGCTTCTGTGAGTTGGGAATAATATGTCCATGAAACCATTTGATTGTAAACATACATTAAAAAAAGAAAAATCTCTATTTTGGTTGCAAACCACTTCTCATCTCTAAAATGCTCAAAGTGAAATGACCAGAAGATAAATCCGAAAACAACCCAAATTTATTTCATTCACAAATGCAGGGCACTCAGGTAGAACATTAATAATGAGAAGCAGCTGCGTTTTTTAAAGTTAATCATTTTTAGTCAGCTATGGAAGGACTGTTATTCATAACACAGACAAATGTCTTTGCCTGTACCTGCGGTTCATGTGCTGACAACGACTCCTCTGTTCCAGCCGTCCTTCCTCAGAGCTACTTCACCTCTTTCTCTCCGCTTTCTTGGACAGTGCGTTATCAGCCAAGACTGTTCACGCTCAGCACAGTGAATATGAAGTAAGGGCTGTGTGTGGATACAGCATCTCTCCTTTCCTTGGTCAGCAGCATCGAGAAGATGCTGGCATAGAAAATATGAGCTAAGGGGGAGCCCCATGAGCTGGAGGGGCTACCGGGAAGGGACCGATGCCAAAATGGAGCCTCAAACCTGCTGAGACTCTAGAGGGAAATTTCAGACTCCTGTGGCCCATCTGAGCTGCACCAGCTCCTGATCATTGATGCTTTTGTATTGTCTTTTATTAAAATCCATTCTCAAAGCTGCAGCCTGTTGCATCAAGTCCCTCCAATACAATTGTAGTTCTTCAGTCTTTTCCTATCTCCATTTTGGTCTCCTATCAGCATAAATTCTGCAGAGCTATTATACATTCCCTCTTTTGTGTCCTATTGGAGATATTTCAGTAGAAAAGCCAAAATGACAACCTTGAAGTCTCTGCGTGTGTTGGGGTTTTTTGTTCCCTTGCTAAGAGGTGCTGCTGGTTCCCGTGGTGTGGGGCTCGGGAGCTGCTCCCCAACCTGCCCCAAGGCGGACAGGGCCAGTCATGCTTGAAAAGAGCACATGAAAAAGAACAAAACACAAATTCCCCCATTCTGTGGAAGCGTGGAAAACTCTGACCTGCTGGGGGGGTGGATGCAGCCTGTTAAACGCCCTCCAGATAGTGCGGTAAGATGAGCCTCCCCAGGCTGGGGAAAATGATGCTGGGTGCTGAGTGTTTGACAAAAAACTGGCTAGAGTTACACCAAATTGTTTCCTCATCATCAGTCAAATTACTCTTTCCTTCCTCCTCCTCCTCTCCCTCCTGAAATACAAGATGAAAAGAAGAAGGGAGGGGGACAAGAGGAGGAAACCAGGACAGCTTAAAAAGTGCAGTTGCTTTTCCTTGGAGAAGCTCTGATGACTTTGCTGTTTTCCCAAGGCCAAAATTCCAATGAATGCCCATTAATTCTGCCCGAGGTTATTTGGGAAGGGCTGGGAGCTAAAACTTTGCAGCAGACTTTGCATCTGGCTTCCACAGCAATGAACTTGGGAGAAGAAGCACCTCGTTGCCGTTCTGATGGATGATGTCTCTGCTGCAAAACGGGGCCACAGTGGGTCTGGTGTGGGGCAGCGGAGGGACTGGCCCACAGGTGATGATGCCCCTGTGGGAGCTCCTGGGATGCTGCACAGCATGGCGGACGGACAGACGGACCCTTCCAGGAGCCCTTTGTGCAGCCCTGCAGGAGGTCTCAGAGCAATTAACACAAAACTAATCAGCGTTATTGATTTGGTGTAACTCCAACACATATGAACAGCCCATTGATGCCCCCACCAAAATCCAGTTGGTTTAGTTTCTCTAGATTTCTATTTCTTTAAAGAAAGCAGCAAGATCTTGCATTGAGGGCATCTGCACTGGATTTGGGAGATGCTCTTGCAGACACCCCATCCCTTCTTTGCACTCTCCTGAGCTGCCCTGTGCCCATTTGCTCTGCTCCCCACGTTGTTCAGTGCTGAGCCCCAACAGCACCACGTAATTCCTTTTAAAGCTGTTTTATTTATTATTTTCCCGGAGGCTGGAGAGTTTATGATGCACACTGTAGGTGCAGTTTGAAGGCTCCTTGCCTCGCCGGCGTGTGCCGGGCTATTGGGAGCAGCACCCCGGCGTGCGCCGAGTGGCTTTTCCACTGCCCAGAGTAATTCAAGCTGGCACGAAGGAATTCTTTAAGACAACACAGGCGATCAGCTCTAACCAGGCACGCGAGCGCTTATAGCGGCGACGGCACGGAGATCCGGCCAGCAAAACAAAACCCACCGAGTCAGCATTTTGGCTGTGACTTATTGAAAATGACATAAGTTAAAACGCTGTCTGGTGAGGTCAGTAACCGAGACCAACTGGCTCGACTGGGAATGATCCTCCAGCAGGCTGTAAAAATAAAGGTGCTCTGGGTTTGCAGTGCGGCAGCCCTGGCAGAGGGTGAAATCCTGACCCGTGGAGATGGGGGATTGCAGCGGGAGGGGCTCAATTCAATTCCTTGATCTAGGAAAATGTGTAGATCTGCTCAAAAAGCTCCGCAGGCATGCACCGGGCAGTGAAATATTTGCCTCATTGCTGAGCCTATTGCACCGAGTGAATGGGATTCGGCTTTTCTCACCCTGATGCAATTCCAGGACTCCCTGGAGCTGCTCTTTCCCACTGGGTCTGACCCTGCCATGGCCCAAACGGACCCTAAGTCTTCGAGTCCCACCAAGCTGCCCAGAAAAGGGCATAAAAATGCATCGCTGTGTTATCCATCCCAGCAGAGGGAAGGTCAGTGAGAGCAGAAATGTCTCTCCTGGCTGAAAGCAAAGCCATTTTCCCCAGATGCTGGGCAGAAGTGGTTTCCCAAGGGTTTTCCCGAGCTCTGGGAGAGCCCGGGATGTGCTGGTTTCTCAGGACAGCAGCGATGGGCTCCACCAGCACAACTCACCCCGTCGCTCTCCGGGACCTCAAAGGCTGTTCCCCATTAGCACTTTGATTTCAAGGCAGCTCAGCCGCTTCACCTCAGTCACTGACCTGGCCCCGGCAGCCCCTTTTTTAAAATTTGTTTGTTTGTTTGTGGAAAATCTGTGAGCAGATCAAAATTCCCCCGAATTTCTTGGCTTGTTTGATAAACCCCTGTTATTGATGGGTTTATTTGTGTTTACTTTGGTGACAGACAGAATCTGCTGTCTGTCTCTGATCGAGCCCAGGCAAGCCGGGGGTTTTTCTCCTCCTTGCTCCGGTGGATGCCTGAGTGGTTCTCTCACAAACACCAACTGGTGTAACATGAAAAATTCAGCTTCCCCTTCTCTCCCTCGCGCTACAGACTCTGGAGATGGATGATCTTGGCTATTGCTAATTCACGTAAAGATCTGCACAAATAACCATGGAAAATAGTTGGCATTGCTCAGCCCCAGATATAACATGATTAAATATGTCTCACAATTATGCTTAGTCTAAAATTATAGGCCCTGAAATACCTTGCATACCGCTCTACAGCTGGTATATCTAAATTTAGGGTTTTCATGCAGTGTGAGCGGTGTAGCGGGATCACGCACTATTGTTCGAGGGGACGCGGTGGGGACACTCAGGGCAACCTGCGGCAGCAAACGATGCCATTTGCTCTTCTACATTCCTTTGCAAACTTCCACGGACACTTGTGGGCACCACGGCCGTGCTCCAGCGTGTCACCGGGGTGGGACGGTGGCTCCGGCAGCTCCTGCTGGTCCCCGGTTTGGGCAGCCCCCACCTGCCCACCCCAGCACCCCCGGGCACGGCTCTGCCCCTGCCCAGCGGCCTCAGGGAAGGAAAGAGCTCTTTCAACTTCTTATTTCCCAGTTGGGCTTTATTTTTCTTTCCACCACCTCTTGACCCTGGACGTGGAAATCGGGGCTGGAGTCCACAGAGCTGAGAAAGTTCTCAGCATCTTCTTTCCTTCCTGCAGACATCAAAAGGGGATGGTGGGCTCCATCGCGTTTTACATCACGGGTGGTTTTGATCCTTTAAGCATAGGAGACATAAATCTTCCTCTTTTTTCTCTGTTTGGGTGTTGATTCTTTCCTGTGTTCTGAAGTTTCTCAGGAGAAAATCCAAGCGGCTTTAGGAGCCGATTATCTGTCTACAGTTTTCCACCTTAGTGATCCCTCTTGTAACTGTCCCCTGTGTAACGTACTGGCAGGTTTTGGAAGGGACTGGAGAGGGGAACAGGAGGGAGAGCAGGAGCAGTGAACAGACCTGGTTTAGCAAACCCACAGCGTCATCTCATTCACCCAGTGCCACCCCGGCCATGAGCAGGGACATCTTCACCGCTCAGGTTGCTCATCCCATGTCCAGCCTGGCCTGGGATGTCTCCAGGGATGCTTCATCCACCACCTCTCTGGGCAGCCTGTGCCAGGAAGATATTGATGTATTTGTGCCGCCTTTTTCATCTGCTGGAGAAGCAGAGGATTTTCTTTCTTTCCCATGTGCACGTCTGTGAGTTCACTTTGCAGATCGGGATATGGACAGCTACTTGGAGCTGATCGCCATCATCATCACCATCATCCTTTTAGCACCTCAAAGCTACCCAGGGCCAGTGTGCATGTTCAGCTCCATGTCCAGCCGTGGGTGTCTGGGCAGGGAGCACAAAAACCCAGGCAGCAATTCCCTCGGCGCTGCCTCCCATGGCTGCACATCACCCACCTGGGCTGTTTTAACAAAGTGCAATCACTTGGATGTAGAAACTTCAGTGATTTACTGCCAGGAGCATGAAAAAGAGGAAAAAAAATAAAAAGTGGTAATGGGGCTAGGGGGAGGGAAGGTCATTCCAGTTTCTTCCTGCTTACACCCCTCGCAGCTTTCGGATACAGGATATCGCTGAATGGCAGCCTCCACGCTGCATTTATTTTTAAGCCACTGATAGCTTTCTAAGTGACCTCGCTGTACATGAGCAACATCAGCCAAGAAGCTGTTTTTTTCCGGCCCTTGGACGTCAGATTGCTTCCTTTGACACCTCTGAGAGCCAAAAAATGGGAAGCGTTCTCTTCCCAAGGTGACTTGGTTTTTTTTCCCCTGTGATAGTACCGTGGGTTCTCTCTCAGGCTCGGGTGAGAACGGCACCGCCCTGGGGACACGGCCCCGAGGGGAAAGCTGGAGGTTGCTGATTTGGGGCAAAAATGCCCAAATTATCCACTCCCTGGGAAAAAAAAGCCTTGGCTGGAGCCAGAGTTGGGGCAACTTCACCTCGATTTAAAGGGCTCTGGTATGCACTTGTAACTTTTTTTTTTTCAGCTTTTTTTTTACTTTTCCTTTTCAGGGCAGCTGGGGCTTTCCAGGATATCCCAGACCACATCTCCCGTAACCTGTTTGCTGTCATCTTAGATTTAGCGCAAGTTTTTCAAGCTCATTCACAACCCAGTGCAATAGCCAAGTGCTGCTTCAGCACCAGAGGCGCTGGGACACCAGGAAAACGCTTCACTCCTGCTTTTTGAAAGCACAAAGCCACATGAAAATAATAATTAAGTCTTCTGGGGTCTATTTTAGATGCCGCAATGGAGCTGGAGGAGGTGATTAAGCAATTTGATTGCTTGGTGCCTCAGTTTACCCACTTATAAACCATGGCTTTGTGCTGACTTAGTGACTGCTGTGCCCCGCAGCATTGGTGTGACGTGGATTTTCTATCCGCTCCTCAGCTGCACACTGCGAGAGTGGCTTTTAGTAAAATAGAGATGGAATGAGTTCAGCTAGAGGTGCAAGTGCCTCCTATTTTCTCAGAACTGGGGCTATGCTTGAAAATCCCCTAGAAATCAATAGGAAGAGCCTGGCTGGAGAAGCCCCTCTTTGGGGTGAATGAATGTGGACAGTGCTGCTCTGCATGGCTCTGCGGGGTTGTTATGAGGGTGGAAAAAGGGGAAAACGCCAGGTTGGGATGTGGTCGGCTCCCATCCCGCTCGGCTTTGTCTCTGCCTCTGGCGCTTCAAAGCAACCAGGAGCAAAAAATCTGGCTGCGAGGGATCCTTCAAAGCCGCTTCTTCCTGCGTCACTCGCCAAGGAGAGGGCACTGGGCTCAGAGATGGATTTCTGAGCTCAAAAATGTCAGAAGGAAGCGATGGACTCGGAGGAAATTCTTGCGACGGTCTAGGAGGAAACGGGAGATGTGAAAATACACGATGTATTTTCCTCCCACGAGCTGTGCGCTCTGTTTTTATTATCATAAACCTGGGCCCCGGAGGATGTCAGCTTGTTTATTTATTTGTTTCAATGAGATTTCGCTCCTTGTTCAAACATTCCCATGTTGGCAGCTGCTGCGCTCCCGGCCCATGTCCCGGTTCCCGTCTCCCCTCCCCTAACGAGGGGACGTGTCAGCCTGGGCAGCGTCCTCGTCCGCCGGTGAGGTGGGAGATGCTGAGGACAAGGTGGGAGGTTGGTGTCCCTCCCGGGTCCCTCTGGGCATCACAAGCTGCAGCAAGACCCCCCAGGGCTGATGGCACCACCATGTCCTCTGCTGTGTCACCCGTGCATCCTCCCAGCTTCTCTCCCTTGGAGTAAAATGAGAAGTATCAGTTCTTTTTTGACCCGTCCCCCTGAGTTGGTGTCCCCACATCTGCATCTTTGCCACCACCAGCGTGCAGAGCAGCTCTGGCAAATATGTGCCGGACACAGCAACCATGTCCCATTTTTTGTCACTTTGAAGCATCAGCAGGAGTAATTTCTGTGGAAAACCACGCTGCAGCGCTGGGAGCCTCTGTGCACACCCAGGGCTGTTCACGCGGGCTCAGCGGGTCTTCCCAAGGGCAGTGGTGACCCAGGGAGGGTCTCACGGTGGTGGTGACCCCTTCCACCCCAAGCTGCTCCCACACTTGGGCGTGCTGCCCTGTAACCCCCGATACAGCTGAAAGATGCTGGTACCCAAATAACCTGGGTGAAACAGCAGCGTGCTCAACCCGGGTCTTGCTTCCACCGCCACAGAGATGAGGGCGAGTTTATTTATCACCTTGCAGCCTCGGCCAGCTTAGGCACTTGGCTGGGGCGCTTCTTGCCCCCCCAAGACATCAGTGCCCGGTGGGGGGTACCCCCAGCTTGGCCCTGCCGCTCCCGGGGGGGTCACAGCGGCAGGAAGCCGCTTCTCACCCCAGCATGCCAGGAGATGCACCTGGGATGAGAAGCACTTTGCTGGAGGAAGAAAACAGGATCTAACATATAAACAACATCCTCAATGGCTCAGCAAGTGAGTCGCTCTTTCCAAAGCCTGTTTTCAAGCCATTGTTGCAGCCCCCACGGCCCCCCCCATCCAGCTACAAAGTGCAATTAAACCAAGATAGCAGCCCTGGGGATGGGGCTGCCCTGCTCCTTCTCGCAATGCTGCAGCTCCAAATGGACCCAGCAAGGGCAGCTGTTGCAAAGGTGGAGGGTGAGAATATTTTCTGGCTTCATTCTATGGTATGTTTGGGGCTGAAATCCATGGGTAGGATGTGATTTCCAGCTCCCAGGCCCTGAATATTTGGTCCAAAGCTTATTAGGGGCTTCAAGGTAGCAGTGAGTGAAAAGCCGAACCCGTATCCTGCCTTGTCTGCATCCCCATCCCTGCTGCTCCCCTCCATGTCACTTCAGACAAAAGGTTAATGAGAGTCTATCCCAAGGGCTTGGTCCTGCCCATCTGCTCTCCAAGGAGACCCCATCCCACCTTGCTTGGCTCTGGTCTCCCCTATGAGGAGCAAAGGGACCCCCCTTACACCCCCCCACCCACCATGGGATGCACCTCAGCCCCACCAGTTCCTGGCGTGCCCCAGGGGACCTGGGACATGGGTTCCCCCAAAGGGTTAAGCTGCTCCCCAGCACAGGAAACCTGCAGATTCCCAGGGAGGAAACATGCCATTTATTGTGGGAGAAAAGGTAAGTGAAGTGTTAACGTGATTGCCCGAGGAGCAGAGGTCATCGGCGCATCCTGCTGCAAACTTCCTGAGCAACCTCGCAGGAGAAAACAACAACCCGGGGCCGGGACGTGGTGGGTTTGTTTTTAACTCTGATCACCTTGGACCTACTTTCTTGCTGGCACTCGCGGCTGCTGCAACTGCTGGATCTTGTTTGTTTTGGTTTGTTTTTCTAATGTTTCTCCTGTGTGACTGGTTGTATTTTTATGCCCTGGACTGGAGCCGTGGGGAGGAGAAGGGGGAAGCAAAATGCAGCTCTGGGGGTTTCAGACTCTTTGCGAGATGCTGCTGCTCTCTAGGAGAAGTTGTGCAGCAGGTGGGATCAGCTCCACACCGGGGCAAACACAAGGGAAAACCACCGAAACTTCCTGCACTGTCGCGTTTTGCTTGTGGCTCTCAGGACAGGAGCAAATGGAGCTGGGGGTGACTGTGGGGGTCACTGCAGGAGCAGACGGACATTTGGGGAAAGCATGAGAGGGGCCAAACTGCTGCACTGCCTTCCCCAGCCCGCAAAAGGGAGAAAATGTGTCTCTGCTGCTTTTTCCAACCCCTGACTCTTATGAAAAGTAAGGTTTTTACAGTAGCTGGCCTTCCTGCAAAGAGAAAACCCCAAACATTTAGAGGTATAAGATGCCTGAGATGCTATGCCAAAAATGATGTTTAGACAGAAATGACTCAGAATTTTAAAAACTGAAGTGTGATGCAACTTGTTTTATTTACACACATGCACAAGAGCAGTGGCAGGTCATGGCCAGCACGTGAAATGATTTCATTCCATTCAGCATCGGTGTGTGGTTCTTTAGCACACACTCGGTAGAAAGCGGAGAGTCCCAGAAGACATCCATCGTGAGTTTTCACTGAACTCTTGGACAAAATTGGGATGAGCTCCAGGTCTGCAGCAAGATGCTCAGCCTGGCAAGCTTTGTTAGAAGCCACAGCGCATACAAACGTTTCCGTTTCCAGGTCTGGAGGTAAATCCAGATCTCAGAGGTTAGTGAGGGGTGCAAACCACCAAGGATGGGTTTCTGCAGAGCTGCCAGCTTGACAGGTCTCACGCACCAGGTGTGCAGCTACATCTGCCACATCCCTGGACATGGCCTGGAGCTGAGAGCTTGTCCTTGCCAACCAGCAAGAGGATGACTTGGGCGTTTTAGAACAACCATATTTTTGAAAACACAGACCCAACACTCAACCAGGATCAGCTCAGATCTCACTTTGTGCCATCTTCTCGGTGCTGCAGGAGAAATGTCCTTGGTGAGCTTGGGCTGATGCTGGGACGTCATCCCATGCAGAACCAGCAACACAGCAAGTGGAGAAACGCCCGGGTGTCCACCTGCCAGTGTCCTACTGTCCTCTACAGCCCTGCCCTCCTGTCCCCTTGTGTCTGACTTTCTTTATATGTTCTTATCTAAGATATACAGTCCAAAGGTCCCAGGGCCCAGGTGGTCCTGAAGACGATTAAAGAGACTTTCAGGCTTCCCAACAGCTACCAGTGGTGGCCAAGTTCAGTGATCTGGGCTGAATTTGAATTCCTTCTTTTTGCTTTTCTTGGGACTCAGCCAAAAGACCTGTTCCACAGCCACCACCGCCGGGTTTCCTGTGCTCAGTATTTACTTGCCTTGAAGGGTTTGACGAGAGGAGAACATCCATCCACGGCCGTGATTTGGAGCCGCAGGACAGCGGTGCAGCCGCGTGCCCTGGGAGTGATGCGCGGCTCCAGGGGAACGCGATCGATGCCGTGATTAGCTATGCTAAATTGAAATCTTATGATCTTCGGGGTGGTTACATAAAACGCCAATTAGTATGCGGTCTACATTGTTTCATATAAATGTTTTTCATTATATTTTGCTGTCAGCAAATGCTGGTGTGAAACCAGTTTTCATCCCTCATATGGCCACCATGAGGAGGTTGGGAAATGCACTCGCATGGCTGGCGTCTTCCTTTAGACAGATCTGTTACCTTGTTTACCCAGCATTGGTGCAGCATCTTTTCTTCGGGCAACGGGAGGGACAATTTTGTGTTGGAAAGGACAAGCCCAGAGGTTCATGGCCTCCTGAAGTTCCCACAGGACCCACCAAGGCCATCCTGACAAGTGCATTCAGAACTTCTGATCTGCTGCAACTGCTCTTCGCTGACTCTTTGTGTCTTATTTCTTACCTCATTGCTGTTTCGATAATGTGCTGAGTCACAGGATCCAAGAAATATTGTGCAAAATAGCTGCAAGGGACTCCTATTTGTTAAGATGTCTGGGATGCTTCCTATTAAATAACAACAAAATGCTGTAATAATAACTTGGCAGCCCTCTGCCTCCGTCGGTCTGATGCTCAGTGCAAGTTCGCTTTCCTAAAATTCCTTTAAGTATCTTGAGAAGTGGCAGGATAGGAAGGAAGGCCACTTCACTCTTGACTTTTGCCTGAATAAATTCTTGTAATGAGCAACTATCTTGAAGAGAAGGAGAGGATGAGAAATACATCTTTGAATCATGTTAACGGGCAATAGCGTGGGATATTACACATTATATTTCCTGATAATGCACGGATGGGTTATGGATTTTGCAGAGCTGTGGTCTGGGCAGCTCTCACCGAACATGTAGGGAAGGGTCAGTAGTGGCTTGTTTATCCTCTTGGGGAAGTTTTGCAAAACCCCTATGTTTAAAAAGCAAAAAGTAGGAGACTTACTGCTGGCACACAATTTCCATCAACTTTGCAGCCCTGTTTCATTATCTCAGTTAAAATTCTTTAGTAATGAAACATTCTAATTCATATATAGTGTCATAGCCTTAAATGAGTTTGTAGGGGTGTATCTGTAGGTATTATTTTGTTTGCATTATTTATTAAAGACAATTGCCTGCTAGATTTCCCGGCTTTCCTGGGCTGGTGGCACCAGCTGTCCCCGCTGGAGACCCCTCACGGCAGGACGTGCTCTCCATTAAACTTCACTGCTGGGAAACCTTTCCAAAATACGACATTTTTTTCCCCTGAATTCAGGATGATGGAAGTTGAACCAGATGAAAGATTCAATACATTGTGCTGACTCCAACACGATTTTTTTTTTTAATGAGAAATGCCATACATAGGGTTTTTAAAAATGATTTTCATGAGTTACTAATATACTTTGTAAATCTTGTGAACAACCTGATCCTCAGTGGCAGAATTTCAATCCCCTGGCATTTCAAAGAGTCTCTATTTGCCACATACTTCGCTTTACTTCTTTTCCTACATTTGCTCATTAAAAAGTCAGGGGTTTTCATGTCCCCTTCGAGGTCACCTGCATTTTTGTTGATGACCACACTGAGGCCACGGTCTCACCTTGGCAGGACGAGAAGGTGCAAGTAGTGAAAAAACACACGGTTCATTCTGAGAAGCAATTTCACCAGTTGGAAACCGGAGAGGAGGAGATGGCACATTACGCTTTTACAGCACAATAACAGCACTGCGACATGAGGCACTGATGAATAGAGCAAACTTAATTCCCGATGGGTCCACCCAATTAATTCCAAGAGAGATAAGGGAACATTCCTGCCATTGCACAAAGTCTAGATATAGGCATCTCTAAAAAGTGTGCAGTTCTGGTGACTCTGTTCTAGAAAAATTAGGTTAAACAAGAACTGATACAGAGGGATGCCTGGAAGCCTCCTCCTCTAACAGGAAAATAGGAGAGGCTGGTTTTGCTCAGCCCTGTACGATGAAGGTTCAAAGCACATAAAGGAACGTGATCACATCAAGAGGAGCTGGAGCAGCTTCCACACACCCGTAGAAGAGGCAAATCAACTGAACATTCAAGATGGAGTTTAATCCCTTTTGAAACAGTTGTGTGCAATGGCAGGAGTGTATGGACGCAGTGCCACACGCACGCTTGGCTTCACAGCTGGCGCAGAAGTATCTCTAAAAACAAATACAGCGATTTTCTCTGTCTGAAACTAACGATGAATTCTGGGCTGCAATACAGTGAAGGGGAATTTACCACTGATTTAATATGATTAGGACTTCTTTTCCCCAAGAGTTTGTGTCTGTCTTTTTATATTATCTGGAGGGTCAGGCTGGAGTCCTGAGTCAGGAAAACAGCTCACTTAAATTCAGCCCTATTCGCAGCACAAGTCTTTGGTTTGAATTCAGAGTGATCCGTGCATGTGCTTAACATTAAGGCTGGGCTTACAGGCTGTCCTGAATAATATGCTGAAGTGTATTTTGAGAACTCATTTTTACTTTTTATTACAATAATAACTTCTACGGTGACATGAATTCCAACATGAAGCACCAAGAAATAACATACCCTTCCAAATGGTTTTCCCCTTTACACTGTTATTAGAATACATATTAGGAGAGCAGCGTATTATAAGACAAAGCACTTTCCAGAAGGCATATTTTTCTCAACCTCACTGCAGTGCAGCAGTTACTTTATAGTCAAAGATTAATTGTATTACTGAGTCTGCTTCTGTGAATTGTAGTCAAATGGATCATTAACAGAGAAGGATAGCGGGGACCACTGCTTGGGTATTGCTTCCAAAGGGCCCAGCTCTTGGAGGTGCTGAGCTCCTGGAGCTTAGGTTGGCCTTTCTTTCCCCATTTCCTTTTCAAATTTCATGCTGGTGCTCCACAAAGTGGTGTGTTTGAAAAAGTGTCCTGCTGCAATTCCAACAGTATATTGCGTTACTCCCAGAGCAGAGCTACCATAGGTACTAAGCCTGGGATTATAATGAGTGGCCAGTCGTGTAGGATATGGAGACATCTAATAATTCCCTCTGTGCTTATTGGTAATTACTGCCTAAACCCTAAATAGCAACGTCAGATGCAATACAAATCATACCCATAAGCCTTGATGGGGAGATAGGAAAAACCCCAGACGTATTATCCTGTGCGATAAAGACAAGGAAGGTAGAAGACAACTCAGAATCCACTCAGTGTAGGTCCATCTCTCTACTGCTTCTCCAGCTGCTGGGAAGTTGGTTATAGGATGGGACAAGTGATGGATCTTGCGAGAGGATGCAGGAGAAGGGAAGGGAGTGATGCTCCTCTTGCATCACTTGGGCTCTGCACCCAGGCAATTCCCCTTGAATCATGCCAGCTTTTGGACCAAATTTGCTTTAGCCATGAAGAAGAAGGCAGATTTCTTGAAGACTAAGCTAAGAGGAAAAGCCAAACAGTTACTCTCAGACTGATGTTTCACCTCAGAGTTACCAGGGCTCTGACAACATGAGACGCATCTTTGCAGGAAGGAGATGATGAACTCTGGCTTAGTCACACTCCTCTCTCAGCTCCTTGTCTTCAGGGGAGAGGAATGATGACAAGATTTCCACTTAAAATTAATCTGAAAAAGGCAAAACAAAACTCAAACTCAGCTAATTTTATCTGTGGTTTAAAAAGGAAACAACAACAACAACAACAAAAAAAAACAGTAAAAAAAACAATGGGAGAAATGAGCAATATCTGCCAAATAAAATCATTCACTCACTCCTCATATTAGTCAGGAGAGAAGTAAACTTTTAGAAGGCCTCACAGTAAAACAGATCCTCAAGTGTAGATAGAAAACAATGAGTCAAAATCCCTGCCTGAGCTCCCTGAACTGCTCTGCATTTTCTTGGGAAAACAGCACGTTGCTGCAAAACGGTACCGATGCCCCCAGGATCCGGGAATAGAGACAGTTATTCAGCCCGTTCCGTTAATGCAAACTCCACAAGAGATGCAGTAATTGAGCCAATTTGCCGCGTGGGTTTGCGGTTGTTTGTGCCGTATCTGCGCGCTGCAGCGACATTTGGAACCCGCCGCGAGTCACGTCTGCAGGTGGGGACAAGCAGGAGGGTACCCAAGAGTAAACCTGAGGAGCAGGTGAGGGGCAAAGGAGACACAACTTGTGCCCTCCCTGCCAGCCTTGGCTTATTTTTCCAAAAATGAGGAAGTTTCTGGGCTGGAAAGAGCAAAGAGTGGCGATTTGTGGAGCATCACCAGCCCCCAGCAAGGAGATATCACCAAGGAGATATCAGCAAGGAGAAACAGTTTGTGTGCAGCAGGTGAGCAAAGAGTGGACACAGCTGCCACCCAGGAGCACCCCTGCAAATGGGTTTGCATTGGGCGATTTTGCATTCTGGGTGATTTTTCACGCAGCATTCCTCCCACACCCACCCCGATTCCCCCAGACCCCCATAGCACCAGGACCACGTCACCGCTGCTCCCGTTCCCCATGTCAAACATCAGACCCCCAACACAGCTGGACATCTTCCAGATGGCAGCTCTTCACCGGAGGGGAACCCAAAAATGCTCCCACGTCGCTTTCTGGTGCACATTACCCCAGCCTAAATTTCATTTATTTCCATCTCAAAGATCCCGTTTTTGAGATCTTCATGGCCTTCTGCTTGTTGCTTTATATATTTTGGCATGTGCCTGCTCGTTTTACAAGAGAAGCTGTTTGTGCCTCTGCAGGCATATTTTGTAGGTGCAACTTAAGCAAAACTTTTGATGTGTTGGGCTTAGAGGTCACCCGAGGAATTTCAGTGTTTGTCGTTAGGAGTACGGGCCAAGTCCTACTCACCTTCTCTGAAAATAACCTCTTTGAAGTCAGGAGAAGCACTCAGGAGCACAAGGGAAAGCATTTGGGCAGGAGAACATAAAGGTAAATTTCACATCGTGACCTTTTATTCTTATTTTTTAAAAATATATTGTCTTACGGAAGCTTTTCCTCTCTCCTTTGCTCCCCTGAATTTGACACCAATGCTGGTCAGATTAAAAGTCAGACACCCAACAAGCACCGGAAAACTTCTCTGATAGAGTCCAAAGGGCTGGAAAACCTAATTTCTTTACTAAGTGCTGAATATAACCTGAGTTTATGCAACTGCATCCTTCGGGGTATTGGGAAGGTGCTGAAAACACAGTTACAAGCAGCTTTGTTTCCTGGGATAAAATTAAGATAGTGAGAATACAACAAATAGAGAGAGAGAAAAAATCCCCAGAGAAGCTGGCAGAACCTTTGTAAAGATGGTAACAGATGCCCTTAAAGAGGAAATTACAACATGTGGCAGCTGTGGGTTTTTGGTTAAGCAACTTTTCGCAAAAGTTCAAAGCATCTGGGGAAAGTAACTGGGAAGAGGGTGAGACATTTATGGAGCCCACACATGGCAATATTTTTGTATAAAATTAGCAAAAAATCATTATATCCCTAGCTGAAGGGATTAGTTCATACAAGTTTGCATTCTTTGAAGAGCAATCATATTTTGACTTTGTAAACTGGAAGAACTGAGTAATTTCTTGGACGAACTGATCAAAAGCATTGTAATATGTAAAAAACACTCCATGCAGGGCTGCCAGGCTTTGTTTCTCAGAGCATTCGGGTAACGAGTTGATTTGACATTAGCAGAATGACTGAGACCCCGTTACCCGGATCTATAGGATGGATGCAGAAAGACCAGGCAGTTAATCAAAGCTTTCAACTTTTTGTTTGTTTTGTTTTGTTTGGTTGGTTTTTTGTTTGTTTGTTTTTTAATATGGGGGAAATATTGCTTATGCAAGTTGCTGGATTGATACATTTGGGAGAAAAGCTTTGCATAAATCCACAGTGCATGGCATGGCCACTGCCCGGACTTGGCTACCCAGCCTCCTATGTGCTGGACATATTTACATATATATGCGTGTATATATATAAGGTCCTAGAAATGTCCTTTACAGCCATGAAAAGGACAGTCTGCAGCAGTCCACACTGCAGGTTTGTATTTATTCCCTCTTTTTGCAGCACTTTCATCCTTTTGTGCTTTGTGTTTTGGTGAGAGAGCCAGAAGAGACCCTGGGCATCGGCTGCCAGAGCCGCCACATGATGGAGAAAGAGGAAAGGCTCAGGTCTGGAAATGCTTTGTTTAGAGCTAATAAATCCCTAAATAGATGGTTAATATTGCTGGAGCTCCGGGAGGCTGTGCCTACCTGCAGCAATAGCAGCTCGAGGTTTTTCCCTTACTGGTTCCCTCCCCTCCTGCTCCTCCAGCACGTGCTGAGCGCCGCCTCAGGGAAATGATGCTCCTTAAAATTAAGCCGAAATGTTATTTCGCTGCTAAGTTATTTGAAAGCCAGATCGATCCCCAGCCTGGTTGGCGGTGCAATCGCACAGCCGGCTGTGCTGGAGTGGGTAGGAGCGTTGCTTGGGTGGCAGGAGGGCGAGCAGACGCTGCCGGGGAGAGGAGAGGACCCGGCATCATCGCTGACCCCTTTGTTGGGTGAAACCCTGCTCTGGGGCATCTCCAGCCGGTTTGTTTTTTACCATCATTCACCTCACCCCAAGTGTGCACCACGTGTGTAGTGGTGGCACTGTAACAGCAACTGTTAAAATCAATTAAAACACACCTGGATCCTTTCGCAATCATTATGGTCCAGCAGAGATGTCTCTGCAGAGAGCAGCCTGTTTATCACGTGTTTATTTCAGATCTTCCGTGAGGCTTTGGATTTTCATCCCCAAATCTTTGATGTACCCACTCTGTGTTCCCAAACTGATTAACCCTTTTGCCAATGAGCAGCATGAGGCAGGGCAAAACACCCAGCAGGTGTTAGTATCTCTCAGTATGCAGAGGGACGAGCAAACACCAAATGTGCTTTCCCAGCACGTTCTCCTCCTGGATTGCCCATCCCTGGCGCACACCGGCCACCCCTGTGGCTCACCCAAGGGTGACAGTGACACGCGTGTCCCACCAGCCCAGGTGCATGGAGGCGCATTCCCAGTAGGCAAAGAGATGCTGGAGGAAGCCGCAGTCACGCGAGCGGCGTGTGGTTTGAGGAGCAAGTGCCAACATCTCTCACTCTCCCTGTCCCAGCGCTGCTCCGAGGGCAACCTGATCTGCCTTTAATCTCCTCTGACCACAGGACAAGTGGTTTGAATAAAAATCCTGCACGACTGAGTCACTCCGTTTCTGGCTTTTAGATGACATACTGAGGAGCGATGGTTTACTTTGCCTGAGTAACAAAATGAATGCGAGAGAAACATTTTTGTTATGTGGTAACTAAGAAAAAAATAAAGACACAGAGAAATTTGGGTGGGATGTTTGTGCGTGATAAAAGGAGAATCGCAGAGAAGGAAGTAGTCGCTTTTCTTGGAACAGCAGGTGAAATAACAACAGGTAAACAGCTCTCGTTTAGTTATTATTTGAGAGCAGAGACCAGATTCCTTATGTGCGCCTGGGCAAGGTGCAGGCAGCGCTGGGCTGAGCGATGCGGCATCGCGGGGAAGAGCGGGACCAGAATGTCCTGGGGTGCGTGGGGAAGAGCCGACTGCAGCTATGGCTGCGGTTCAGCGCAGGGGGACCGACACGCATCTCTGTTCAAGGAGTTTGCCTCGGTCTAGGACAGACAGACACAGGGATGCAGCCTGGTTTGCTGGGGGTACCCGTTAAAACCGGTCTCTGCTCCTGCTCGGGCTGCGCTTTGCAATAAAACGTGTTGTGATGGACTCTGCTCCGACTCTTCACCATCACCTGCGTCTTGTCCAGGACTTGATGCCGCCAAAAGATACGCAATTACTCTTGGCTGGGGGGTCAAGGTGCTTGTATCTCATCATCCTGAGCCCCATGGGAATATGTGAATATAAACGCAAACGCAGGCTTTTAAAGGGTGAAGTTTAAATTCAGCAGTGTGGTTTTCACACATCAGAAGCCAATAGTGCCTATAGGAAAATCTGTGCCTTTCTCATTCTTTGCCTTTTAATGAGAAAAATTCTAATGATTTTTGATAAGCTTTAGGATAAGGTAATATCCTGGTATGCATGAGAATAACAAGAAACTCCCACTGACTTTCTGGGGCGCAGAATAGTTTTCACATCAGGCAATACTTTGGCAAGGAAGGATTTGCCATCGCTGCTCACGAACACCTGGCTCTGTCCTTCTGCCAATAGTCTACACCTCGTAGAGATGATCACCAAACCACCTCCTGGTCCTGCAGGTCTGAACGTCCTTCCTGGCTCCCTGCAAAAGAGATCAGCAGGTGAGGCTTGAGATCTCATCACCTTTGTCTGACCACATGCGGCTGCAAAGTATTTTTAGGGTCACTTCTCTGTTGCGTCTCATCAAAACACTGGTGCGTTTGGTTGGGAACTTGTTCCTAACGCCTGACGCTGCATCACGGCTGGTGCACTTTGAAGTGGGAATTTTGGTGCTTTTACAGTAAGCAGTGCAAGAAGAAGAATGTTCCGCTTTGATGTTTATTAGTTATGAGCATTGCTGGCCCCTTTTGGAGCTGATTTCATGCATGGTCCCCTTTAAGAATCGGAAATACACTTTACCGACATTTCAAGTGTTATGAAATGCAGCATTTGGTGGGAAAGAAAAAGACAAATGAGAAAAATATGGTGCTTTTTTGTTCTCTGAAAGAAGTTAGAGCTAGAAAAAAATCAACTATGTGCAAACTTGACGTGATTAGCTATTAGTCTACACTGTTTGCAGCTCTCTGTGTCAGGAAGCACAGGCTTTCCATGATATTTCAGCTCTTACACAGGACCGTAGCCCATACTTTGCAGACATAGGACACGCTTATGGACGTTTCTTTTACAGTGTTTCGGGGTCACAAACAAAACAAAGTCAGCAAAGACCATGAGATCCCTATGTACTTCCCTTTATTGTCTTTGGATTATATTTTTGAAGGTGAGTCAGTGTTTATCGATATAAAAATATAAGAAACAATGCACTATCAGAGTCGTATATTTTCCCATGTGTTCATTGTCCCTTCACTTGCTGTAAAATCCATGTGATGAGGAATTACTGAGCGGACACCTGTTTTCTTGGCAGGGCCCGTGTTTTATTTTTAAATGTTAAGCAGCCTCTGAAAGTGGTTGCAAAGGCAAAAAACCCAAACTTTGCCCTCACAGATGGGAAAAGGAGACGTTTGCTGAGCAAAGGGCAGCTCAGTTTTGCACAGCCTTGATGGATCATTCCGAAAACCCAGGCTGGCCACCAAGCTGGACTCTGCTTTGTACTGAGCAGCTTCTTCTGAGCCTTCTCTGGTTTGTGTCTGTTTAGTAGCCACCCAGGCACATTAATTTGGGATAAGCCTCCCCAAAGAGCTGATGCAAGTGGGGTACTAACGTTTCATTAACCTGCAAGACAGGAAAAGTCACATCGGGATGCTAAATGCAGTAGTCAAGTTTTGCATAAAACACCCATCTGCTTTTCAGGGCATATTCTCTCCATCTAGTATTTATTTCCTCACTCATTAACTGCTCCAGTAGCCCAAGATGCTGAAATCTTGCAGACGGATTTCTAATCTGAGAAACTCTTTGCCATTAATACAAGATCTTGGATGTGCTATTCTTCAGACCTCCTGGAAGCACATACTCGATGTTGCAAGGTTGTGTTTACACTCAGAAAATAGACAGGGAAATGGATTTTTGTGAGGCAGCATTGGCCAGAACCAGCAACAGCCACACCAGGGAATCAAAAAATAGCTGTAGGAGGGAGTAAAAGAGAAAGAGAAGTGGTGAAGTCTTTTGAAATTCCTTTAAAATTGATCTGTCAAGCTGAGATGCCCCCTGGAAGATGATCCAAACCATCTGACCTGGGGAGAAGGGAGACTCTGAATCACACAGGAGGTTGAGTTCATACCCACACTGATCCCTTCTTAAGCCTGAATTTGTCAGCCAGTGGGAAAAACAAACTCTTGCTTTCTCCCTACCTTTGATGTGTGGCAGACAGGGAGATAAACCAAGTTAAAAGAGGTAATTTGCAAGAGAATTGCAAAGCTAAAAGGTGACAATAATCCTATATTGGAGCAATTTGTATCACATGTAGCCTGGAAATCATATCAGCTTCCTAGAAGTGAATAATCCATCACAGAATCACAGAATGTTACGGATTGGAAGGGACCTCAGGAGAGAAATAGCAACAGGCTCTGATGCACTATCTGCCAGGCTTTGGTAAATGTAACATTCTTCATTTAATTCAGAATTATCTTGCAGTCCAAGGGCTCCGGAGTGATCACCCGACTTCTTTGGGGGTGGTTTGGTTTGTTTCTTTGTTTTGGCAGGCAATGAAGCCATGAAGCCTGAACACAGGGAGCAAATATCCCCCATGTTACACACAGATGGATTTAACAGCCCTCCTCTTTTTCACGTGTAAGCGTTCATATGGAAGGAATCCAACTTTATGACAAATTTCAGTAGTTTCTAGCCAAACAGGGATCCTCTCCAGGGACGTGAAATTTCTGGGTGAACAATTTTCATCAGATTTGCATAGCAGACCTGGAATTAGAGGCATAAATAACGAATCACAGTATCAGAAAGGCTTCTCTAGATACCAGCCGAGGGTCTCCAACCCCAGCTCCTGGTGGGTCCAATGGAGTCCTGCCAAGAGGGTCTGCTGCTGGTGACCATGGGCCTCTCCTGAGGAGCACGCTGGTCTTGACTCCATGGAAACCCATCCGAAATTGGAGTCCTTAGTACCTTGCAGGTCTGGGGCTTCTGCTGGAGCCTACAGGCTTGATCTAGATGGAAAACAAGAGGCACCTGTGTGGTGGAAACACACTGTCTCAGATAAGTTCCCATATATGAGGAACTACAAAAAAATACCCATTTCTTGCTACGATTTTAGCAAGCATAGCAGGTGCACAGTGATTTCAGAGACATATTTTCCTCTCCTGGATAGTTTTTCTTCCTTTCTTAAAGCTGCATAAAAATGCACAATGATGAGTAAGCGGAAGCATCAGTTCTCATCTTAAACAACAATGATCTTACTTTTGTAGAATTACCCTTAGTTTTAATAAAAAGCAGAAAATGTGGGACATACTGGCAGAATAACCTCAAAACAGAATGTTCTTAAAGTTTCCATTGAGTGTCAGCTGCTCTTTAATTAGGAACCAGAGGGACATCGAAGAATTTTGCTAATTATGAACACACTATAAAAATGTAAACACTGTGCCCCAGTTTTATAATGGCAACACCTTACCGTGGATGCAAAAGTGAGCCTGGATTGGCTAATGAATGGAAAAATCATGGGATTTTTCTTGAACAGCTCACGAAGAGGCATCTGCAGTTATAAAATCAACTATTTCCTTTGGAAAAGGAATGAAAATATTTGACAAAAATACCTTCAAGGTTGAGAGAGTTTAGTTTTTTTAATATATCCCAGGAACAATCAAGATCTGCAGTTTTTGAAAAAGAAATCATAAATCAAGATGGTTTTACTGAAACCCACCGTACTTTCAGCATTTTATGATGCCTGAGATCTTCTTCATTCCAACTTCTTTTGTTTGCTGTTCCTGCTTTTTGAAGCTGCACTGAAAATCAGTCGGGAAGTGAGTGAGATCTACTTGCTGCAGTGAAAAACCTGCAAAAAGAAGCAATTTGCTGAGATCTTTGTTAGGCAATTCGACTTTAGTCCAATAGCCTCTTTCCTCTATTTCTCTGTCATTAAGGCAAATACCGAGCTCTGCTCAAGTTTGTGCTCTGGGTAGGAAGAAGAGAAGCAGGGAAGGTGACTGAGGTGTTCAAGACCAACAATTTAAGCTCTAAGTGTTTTCTGATTTAAGTCTCTCAATTTTTGGAATCCAAACTGACCTCTCTCAGGCTTGATTTTCAGAAATGCTTGACAATGCTTGAATTGCTTGGAAAACAAAGGTGCTCAGCGAAAACACACCCAAACAGTGTCTTGTTGGGCACAACATTCACATTGGAGTTCCCCCTCTCTCGTTTATCAAAGGAACTGGTAACCTGATGTTTGTGTCATAAAGTATTTTTAACTATTGTGCCTTTTTTTTTTTTGTTTTGAGAATATACAAAATAATTGAGAAGGAAGAGAAAGTGTTGCTGAAACATGTTTTTCCACTATTATTAAAGCATATGAGGGGGTTGACACCTATTCTTGGACTCATTCCCAGTGATGTGAAACATGGTAAGCTCTCCCAAATCCTGATGCAGCTACATGGAGGTGGCAGCTATTGCCAGGTGGGCAGTACTTCTAGTGTATGACTTTGTGTTCATCACCACTCACATGCTGGACTGTGACAGCTGAATAAATTAGCCAGAAATAGCTATTCTCAAATATTTTACTGTCAGCATTTGGTCCCATCACGGTAGCGCAGTGTTTGACAGCAAAGCCTCTGCGACACCAAGGCTGAAGCAGGGAAGTTAACAGGAGGCAAAGGCAAACGCGAAGTACAAGCTAATTCAGAATAAAAGGGATTCCCCAGAGGTCAGGAGATGGCTTTGAACAGGTTCAGTCATTCAATGGACGGAGGGTTGATTGATGACTCCGCATCACTCGCTGGAGCGAGATGAGCGCATTACATTGTCAGCGTGGGTTGCAGCAGATCAGCTCGAGGACGACCGTCTGCCAAAGAGATGAAGGAAGTTCATAAATTACCCCAGAGTTATGGAAACAGATCCTTTCTGCAGAGGGACCCGGGGAGCCGCAGCGTCCCTGGGTAGCCCATCTGTATCCCATAAAGAAACGGATACCTGTAATTAGTGCCATGAGTTATCACGACCACGCACAGCGTACATACGTCTCCATCCGAGAGGACGGTGCTTTGCGAATGGAAATAACCAAGACAGCTGAAAGTACAGTTTCACTGGAAGGTTTCCAGTCAAGATGTTTGAGGCAGGAGCTTGCTCTTGCCAGGATGGGAGAAATCTAAGATTCGGAGCTGATTGCATTTCCAAGAAACAAAACAGGGAAACTTGGATGCCGCTGTGGAGTAGGTGCACTGGAGTTCATACCCCGCAACCTCGCGATGGGCTTTATTTATGGCTTCTAGGTGCTCCAGTGAGGTGCCAAAGTGCCAGTCGGACACCAGATATCTTGAGAAAATAGGATTTTGTTTGCATTCTTCAAAGCCGTGAGGCCGAATGGGGGAATCTGGGATCCGTTTTCCCTCCCTGTGCTCCCTGCCTCGCTCTTGCTGAGACTCCAACAAAAGGGCAAGGAGGCCACTGCAGAGTAAATGAGGCCTTTAATTTGCCATAAAAAAGAAGATGACTGGCTGTTAAGGTTTTATCGGATTACAATAAAGGCTCTTTGCGCTTGGGAGACTGTGGTCTGATTCCCGGCATTGCTGGCAGGGCTGGAAAATCATAACCACAGATTATAGCAATAAGCTTCCAAATTTCCATATCCCTGCCAAGGGTGCTGCTCCCCGGCGTGTCCCGTCCCAGCCTCGCACCGGTGGGGTCAGAATCTGCAATGTCCCCATGGGGATGGACCTCCCACCAGGATCCAGGTCTCTGGGGGCATCTCTAGGCAAGGTGGGGGATCCAGCCTGAGACCTTTCCAACCGTGAGATGGGAACAGGAGCAAGGTCACACTAAGCTATCTATTTATAATTATCACAGAATCACAGAATGCTAGGGATTGGACAAGTAAGAGTTTAAAAATAAAATAAGCTACCTTCCCCAGTATGACTTTCTGCTATAACATTTCAGATAAATCTCCTTCCTTCCACCCAGCAGCCACCACCACAGAGTAAGGTAAGAAAAGCAGATGATGATAAATGAAATTCCCCCTTCGTGAACAAACCTTGTATTTTTGTTTCTTTGTTTGTTTGTTTTGTTTTTCCAGGCTTACATTTCATTAGGAGAATAATTTTATTAAAATAACACTTATTCTTTCAGCACAGAGACTGCTGGCATTCTGTTTATCAGCTCGGGAGGCAGCGACAGGCAGCCCTGTGCTGAAAGGAATATGCAAGGACTCTTGTTCAACTGATGCTGTGCATTTGCTACCTGGAAGACACGTCTGCATTTGAACCTGCTTTACAGACAAGTGGCATTGCACCTTTTTTCTTCAACCCTTTCTTGCGGTGGGTACATATAACAATGTAATGCTCTTGTTTGTGCACAGATGTGCAACTCACTCGTCTTTGCGGCATGTGGCTCAACATCAGTTTTTTCTCTTTCTTGGGTTTTGAGTATCTCCAAGGGTGGAAATCCCACAACCTCTCTGGGCGACCTCTTTGCAATCAGCATGTCCAAAATCCTTTCAAATAATGAGCAACAAGAAGCCAAGAGTAAAGAGATAAAGCTTAGTCTCCTTGAAAAGTTGTTTTGCTTGTGATGGTCGCTTGGGTTGGATGCACAGAGCATGGATGGAGCCTTTGGAGGGAAATACCTTCTCCTGGGTCAAAAGAACAGGGTCCTCCGACTGGATTAAGAAAAATGCTGTGGCCGGTTTCTCTCTACTGCATCCTCCAAGGCCAATGGAGAATTTAGTCCTTTTTTTTGCAAACCAGAGACTATGCAAAGCTCTGAAGTCAAATTTTCCACAGGAACAATCCAGAAAAACATTTTCTATAGATAAAACTGATTACTTTCATTATAGCTTTCTAACTTTTCTTTCTATAATGTAATATACTTAATACATAAAAAATATTAGAGAAAATACAACAAAACTAAAAAATTCAAAACAATAGCCATTTCGAAAAGGAAACTCTAAACATTTTGTTCTGAAATAGTCAAAACAGAATATTTTGACATTGTCAGGATTTTTTCCCTCAGGTTCTCTTCCAAAACAAAATTCCAGAGGAAAAAAAAGAAAAGAGCGATGTTTTGTTAAGCATTTCTATTGAACTTCCACTTCAGCCCTGCAGAATCCAGCAGAATTCGGGGTTTTTGCAGCAACTTTTGCAGTCAGCTCTTCTGTACACGGACACGCACCATGAACACAACCAAAGACCATGTATTTGGATTTGATAGGTGCTTTCATGTTTTTGTATGTAAATAAACTAGATATCAATTAATCAGATTAGAAACCTTGCTGGAGTCAGTCTGTAATTGGCAATGAACTTTCTTTTCATTTTCATTTGGCTACTGCTGAAGCAGGACGAGAGAATCAGTGGATGATCAGATTAATATTAATGAGCATAATTATCTCTCTGTTCCAAGTATAGCATCTTAGTAACGCTAATTTTCTTGGTAACTGATGAAGCTCATGGAGCTGATTTACACCTGGGTGGGAAAACAACGGAATTTAAGAGAAAATAATTTAAAATGGCCTTCAATTTCAACGTGAAAATATAGATGTATATACATGTATTATCCTAATGGGGACTCTTCCTTGAGCTGGACGTCAGTGTTCAGCCTCCCTGCAGATGGCCCTTAAGGGACTTGCAAGATCTGCAAAACTTTTCCAGGAATGGCTCCACAAACTGTCGTCTATTATTGTCACATTAGGGTTGCGAATGGAGCTTCGCCAGGGGCAGGCTCACGATATAGCAGAAAATTCCACCCAACGAGTGGCAGGCTATAAGAAAAACAATATCGATGTATTTTCCTCTATTTGTGGTTTCTTTTGTCCACAGAGTGTTTTTTTGTCTCTCAGTGACGTCAAAGCAAAATTATCTTGCAAAATGACAACTGGAAAATAACCCTGAGAATATATTGGATTTCCTACCTAGTAATTAACTAACTTGAGCTTAATGGAATGTATTATATATTTTACCGAGGCTACAGAAGATTAGTGAAACAAAAGTAATATTTTCTTTTGTTTTGATTGCAACGCTCGAGGCAAAGGCAGCTTAATATTTCACAATTAAGTGTTTTTTGCATTGCTGAAGTATCTATGCGCTCAAATATGTCACAGTGTCCTCATCGGAGGTGACAACTGCACTGTGTGTCACTGCCTGTGACACACATCATGTCCTTTAAAAGAGCAATTCACCTTCTGGGTTGCAGCAGTCGCCAGAACTCTGTCACTAATTCAGATCACTTTAATTCTTCTCTTCTCCTCGATGATTCATTTCTGTAAAATGGGCACGTTCTCAAGTACAGCATTTTGTTACAAGTTGCCATTTATGACTTTCTATAGCAAAAGAAAAAGTGATGCGGTTTTCACAGAATTCACTGTGTCTTTGAGACTGTCTCGCAGAAAGAAGAACACAAATCTCAGCATATGCTCCACTGTGTAATATTGGACGGAGCAGGTTTTACTCACATTGTCTAGGACAAACTCAAACAACAATGGACATGTTTTCTTCCTCTATAAAATAGGGTGTTTTTGTTACTTTAGACTATTAGGTGCTGTGCAGGAATGGATAAGAGCTGAGTCTCAAACCCAAATTCTAAAAGCTCGGTTGAGGCTCTTTTTTTGTGGTTGTTGACAATGTATTTCAGGGATGAGGGAAAAAAAACCACTCTTCTGCCTTATTTATACCTTGCTCCTAAGGAACAGCCACCTGGAGCCAGGGAGCACAGTATTGACATGGATTTGGTGGCCTAAAATGTATTTCTACTCTTATTTTGGACATGATCTACTTCTTCTTCTTCCTCTTATTTGTCCATGTGAGCCCACGGTCACCATGGGGAAAATTCAATTTCCATTTCCTGTGCATCTTCCCAGATTTAGTGAAAATATCCTTCCATCTAACAGCCAGTAAAACAAGACTTTGTCATCATTTCCTCTGTGCTCCCCAAAACAGATTTTTTTATTTCTTGGAAAAGATTTCGTTTTCCAGGCAGGCATTTTTTTCATGATTTCAGTGAAGCACCAATGTGTTTTAATAAAATTCAATAAAGTGTATATATGTCAGGGAAGATTTAATGTTGATAGTGGTATTGTGCTTTGGAGATTCAATTATCCTTCGGTGAAGAAGACACGGACGTTGCTGAGCACATGAGTGGAAAAGGAGCGTTAAAAAAAATCAGCTTTATCCAGCCAAAGTGGAAATCAGGTGAATAAATAAGAATATTGCTTAGCCACAGGAGAGACGACACATGTGTTCTGCACTGCAGAGAGACCTGCCCGTCCAACAGACAGCAGTGTTGTGAGATCTGTGGAACAAGTGTTTTCTTGCTCATACATCAGCAAAAGCAGATGTTCAACCTGCCAAAATCAGTAGAGTTGACGTTACATCTGTTGAGGAGCTGGCTGTTCGAATCAACAGGGTTTCGTCTGATGTGAAGTTTGTAACTGGAACAACATGACCAACATCGATATGTCGGTGTGGGAAGGTCCGTCTCTGCTTTGTATCTTCATGGGCCTTTCCAGAGCAGCGTGTTGTACTCACAAACTCCTACCCAGGCCTTGCTAAAACCAGTGACAAAATGGGATTTAAGTAGCCAGTAGACCTTGAGTTGGCTTCTTCTGTTCTGGGTGAGCCTCAGCCCAGCAGAATGCGTTATCTTGCATCGCTTGTTGGTGAGTTCTCACTTCCTACATTTGACTCCAACCACGGGAATTTGCTCAAAATTCTGGGCTTTGTGGTAAATCCACACTCAAGGTCAGGTTTTTTGAGAGTGTCCTTGATCTCAGCCAACATATCCATGAACCTGGTGTCAGCTTTGCGTTTGTAAGAAGACCGGAAAGTGGGAAAACAGTTTGCAAAGCTCTGCTGAGCGCTCTTCCCTGTGCAGCTGCTGTTGTGGGCAGCTGAGGAGGTGATGCGAACGGAATCCAGAGTGAAGGAAACCAAGTTTTACAACCCGTTCAGAAGAAGTCGTTTATTTAATGGAAAGATTTGCCTACGTTATTTTGGATGTTATGGTTTATGCATCAAGTGCAAAACTACTCTTTCAAAGCTCCAGCATGAGGATCAGTTTGAGTACTGTGTTTTAAAAAAGATAAAAATACACAACCAAAAAACAAACCCAAAACTTCCCCTTCCCCCACTATTATCCGCTGGGCAAATTAGTGCAAAAGGGACATTATGAAGCTGTATCCCGTCTGCTAGTGGCCTGTGCTTACTGAGGGCTACAAAGGAAGGACATTATGCTTTATCCTCTATATCCTTGCTTTGGATAGCAAAAATTATTTGCTCTGCAGAAATCACAGCTTAGCAAACCACAGCCTGCGTCTGTGTCTGGTTTAAATTAATGCACAGGCCCTCAAAAACTGAGGGGTTCTCTCATTATTGAGGGTGGCAGACAAAATCAGGGAGACTTTGGTTTCTTTACCAAGAGAAAGAAGTGTGCAATGAAATTAAAATCAATTTTTCTAAAGGCCCCCTTGGAGGGAAAAATCATTGCAAGGTAAATGATTAAAAGATGGGTCAGAACCATGCTCGCCAGCCCGGTTATCCTCAGCGTGCAGGTAGAGATAGAAACGTTTCATACTATGTGAACCAATATTGGTGAGCGCTGCATGTTGCCTCTGTCTCGGCGCATCTGGAAAAGGGAGATCTCCTCTCGAGTGCTGAGTGACAACTTACAACCTGTTTCTTTCCAGTCGACCTGGAAAATGTCCACTCGGATTTCAAGGGAGAGGAAATATAAAGTATTTTCTCATCAAACTTGGCATTATCTCTTTAGCAGGCAGGCCTCTCTCCCCCTGTACTGTATTTTTCCATTGTGTTGAATCAAACTTTATCTTCAACTCCGCTTGCCCATTCTAATAATAACGAGGTGGCGTTCAAAGCGTGACTTCGCAAGTGATTCATTTCCTCAATACCGCTGATTGGGACTTTGCACCACTTCAAAGGTAGGCAGCAATTTGGCTTTTTAACGCATTAGAGATAACATTTCTTTTTGCATTGGGATGAACTCATTATGGGCTTTAGGACCGGGACCTGATTATTTGCAGACACACAGTGCTACTCTTCTGCTGATAGGAATGGAGAGATGAGGCAAAGTAATAGATTGGGTAAGAACTCATTAAGTGTTGGGGCAGAACAATAGGCTCTTCCAGCCTTTAACTCCTTAGATTCATCTGGATCTTTCAATCTCAGCATCCTCCAGCCACTGGAGACTAAAACAACAATGAACTGAATGCAGAAAAAAAGCCAGGCAATTATTTTGCTTTGGTAAAAATTTAATGGAATTCACAAAGTCAGAGGAAGATAACGCTGCAAGGAGGAAACTGGGTCACTGAGATTCTGATGATGCTCCAAGGTGATGCTCCAAAAGGCAGCGGCACATGCCCGCTCCCCACGGCCTCAGCTGTGGGCTGCACACACAGACCAGCAAAGAGGGGGGATTTTGATTTTAAATTGTTGTTTCTTGCAGGTGAATTCCTAAGCCATCTGCAGAAAATTTTCCCTTCGTGGCCAGGAACATGTGGCCCAAGGGTTGGTGGGGGTGAGTACTTTGATTCCCCACTGTCTCCCCAGGGCTGAACAAAGCCCTTGATCCAGAGGGCTCTGGACTTTGCAAGAAAAGAGGGTTTGGGGCTTTTGTGTGTGTGTGTGTGTGTGTGTGTGTATTTTCCTTTTCTTTCCATCATACTAATGAAATTTGCAGACACAGAGAGGAAACTGAGAGTTATTTATAGGAGTGAGAGGAATGTGAGGTCTAATTGTGCTTAGTCTATTGCTAAGTATGTAATCTGTTTGCTATTAAATTTTACAGTCTTGCAGCAATGTACATAGGTTCTATTGTGGGTTTTTCTTTCTTTTAAGAGGAACATATACATTCGATGAAGAAAAAATATCAGGCTATGGTGCTCGCAAGCTTTAAGAACAAGTGGCACAAGTCAGCGTTTTAAATGAGGTGGGGCGTTTTTAGCATTTTTTTCCTTTAATAATCTTTTTACACTTGTCAGGTTTCTGTGGCCCTGAGCACTGAGGTTACCTCTTCACTGGCTGTTTCCACGGGAGGTGGCGAGTCCCACTGCACACCCAGGACGAGGGTTTAGCAAACCCACCTGCGCAGGTATTTGCTTCCCTTAGCACTGATTTCAGCGGAGAGGTGCTGATGATAACGGGGTGAAACGCTCTGTAGAAATGCAAAAGCAGTGAATCCTTGCATTTCTGTATGTTGTTTTACAGAGAGCCCTCCCCGGCTCTCCCACGACCCCATTCCCACCTGTGAGAGGTGCGAGGCTGCTGCAGACACTTTATTGTGTGTCCTTTGCTCTTCCCAGGCACGGGTGACAAGCCGAGGCAGTGGGAGCAGGGCCAGGGGTGCCGTTACAGAGCGGGGACAGCAGCTCTGCAAAGCTCAGCCTGGAGCAGGGGCTTAGCCTGGGGACCTGAGCTGCTGAGCTAAGCGCCATTCCTGATGGAAAAAGAGGAAAAGTCAGGCATGCAACCCGATACAACTGCTAATATCTACCCGGCAAAAGTCAAGCACTCAGACAGCTCTGGATTTAGCTGCTTTTTATTGCTTATCGCTGTCCACCCGTGCTGGAATATTCCATTCCTATAATTTCTGAGAGGCCCTAAAGGATCCTGTCACCTCCTCTGGGTTTAGGTTTCTCACTTTCTCAGACAAACACTTTTCCTGGGGTATTTTGCAACATGCCACAGTGACTCACTCTTGTCACTCCTCTTTGCTGGGATGACAACACGAAAGGGAAAAACAAATAATATTTACTCCTGGTGTCCAAAATTGGCTTTGCCGCTGCGAGCAGAATTTAGAAAGGCAGAAATAGAGGAGTGATTATGGAGTGCACTGCAATTAAGAGACAGCCCTGTAAGACCCTCCTCTGGGGTTACGGCTGCAAACAGAGGCGGGCTGGCTTCATGCAGGCTGATGGCCCCTGAACTGGATGCAAAGATGCCCCGAGACAACCAGTGACAGCAAATGAAAGGCAGGGATCAAGAACGGCAAGGCAGCATTTTGCTCTTTGCTTTGGCTGGTAAACCCTGCCAGCACATACACAGGTGCAGGACAACATCCTCTGCCGTGTTTCTTGCAAGCAAATGTAAAATAGAAGAAAAGAGACTCAGGATATACAGTGGCAGGTGGCATTTAGGGCCGGATCACCAAGAGATTTCCACTGTCCATCTCCATGGGAATTTTCTAGCCCTTCTCTGACTTGCTCACACATCCCTTTCAGACCCTGCTTCTAACTCTCAAAGAAATTGATTTTATTCATCGGGAGAATGAAGACCTGTGCTGGTTCCCATGTTTCTGCCAGGCCACCAGGGAAACGCTGATTTAGCGTGTGACATTTGGTGTGTTTGTTGGGTCAACAGGAGAAAATGCCAGGCAGGTTATCTGCAGCGAGGCACTCGAACCCTCCTCCATTGCAAATAAGACATGGGATGCCAGTTGGCTGCTGGCCAGTCCTTTGGCCACTGACCAACTGGCTGACATTCGTTTCTTCCAAACTTTACTCCTGAACCTGGTGGGAGGGTGTTTTACAGCAGCAATTAGTTTATTCCTGGGGTAAACAGTAGAAATTGGAGGGTAATTGCAGCAAGGAGTTTGCTTCCTGTTCCAGTGTGAATAACCCGCTGGACGCCAACTGGATGTTAGCCCTCGAATCTGTAAGGCCAATTGGCAGCTGCTCTGCATTTGTCCCTCGCAGGATTTGCAGATGTATGTTGGGAAGTGTGGGAATGGGGATCCCATCGGCCCATCCGTCCCCAAGGCCAGCAGAGACAGCGAGGTGCCCAAGGACACAATCCTGCTGCTTTCATCTCTTTCCCATCGTGAATAATGGACATTTTTCCTCCTCGTAGTCCTTCTGGGCCCTCACATACATTCGTAATACAACATTGCATGATGCTGCTTTATTCTGTTTTGTCCCCAGACCTCCTGCACTTTGTCATACAGTTCTGCCATGGTACTTACACACTAGCACAGGCTTTTAGCTGGGATGAGGCTCCCGCCGTGTTTCCAGAGTAACTCTCTTAAAATTGCCTAAATAGCTGCGATTTGCTCCATTCAATGTTGTCACTACACAAACAAGGAGGACACTTATACCTCTGCTGACCTTTCTTCACAAGTCAAGACTGACACGTTTCCTATCCCTTTTTCTGTTGGCTTTTCTCCTCTAGTTATCCTCCTCTTTGGCAGCAATCTCCCCCCATCATGCTGTCAGAATGGAGCATAATATACTAGAATATCTTCCTTAGATGAGCTACCAAGCAACCCATCCCCTCTTCCATCACATGCCTTATTATCTCACTTTTTTCTTCTTTCCATTGATCAGATGGAACATTAGATTATTTTGCTGTCTTTTTTTTCCTGAGGTTACAATATTTTCTTTCAAGATCTCCTTTATTATTTCACTGTCTTTAGGCTCTTCTCAATTTTGCATCTTTACTTGTTGAAATTTCCTAAAGGCTGATGTCTCCGGGCCAAGGTATACTGCACTATTTTCCAACTGGGAGGTACAACAGCGTATTATCCACAGGAGGGATGGCTTCACTAGCATTTCATCCTCCACCTTCTTGGATTGAAGTCTCAGTGGTGGCTCAGAGCTGGAGGGCCAGACCACGCTCACCATTTAGGTGGTGAAAACCCCTCAAATCCATCCAGTGACTTAATCGGAGTAACACTGAGAAAAAAGATCAGCTCAGCATCTCCAAGGATAGCTTATTCAAGTTGCTAATATTACTGACATGAGGCAATATTTATACACATTCGGACATTTTCCGTTTTTACCGAGACGTGGTTGGGAAAAGAGCTTGGAGGGCAGAGGTAGGAGGAAGGATAAGTGGGGTTGGTGAGTGATCATGCTCATGACCACATTGCCAAGGATGTTGAGAACATCCTGCCAACACCACCAAAGAGAGCCGTGAAACAGAAAGTTGCTGCTTACCAACATTTTTATTGAGCAGCTATGTTATAAGATGATATGTGGTGAAGTAAATTATATTCAAGAAGAATTTGGAATAAATCTCAAACAAGTCCTTTGGCTGAAGCATCCTTGAACTCAAGATAAAGAAATTTCTATCCCTTGGATATGTTCTGTCAGCTGAATGTAGCTTTGTGAAATTTATTGTTTTTACAGAAATCGGGGCAACGTATTTTAGGATAGTTCAGACATCTCTGGCTGCTTGGATTTCCTCAGTTTAAGTTTGTTAGTTCCCCTCCCCTTAAAAGAAAAACAAATAATCTAGAACTTTCTTAACCTCTTTGTTGGGTACAGTTTTTGACAAACAAACAAACAAGCAAACATCCTCCATCTGGAAACAAAATTTGGCAAAGAAAATATAGTAAGGGAGGGGAAAAAATTTCTCTCACAGATATTAACCTCTACTCTGCAAGATGTGTTCGCCCTTCAGAAATGAGCAGCTGCGTAAATCGTTAGGAGGTTGCTAAGGATTAAGGCTGGCCAAAATACGTTCTTTTACTGTCTTAAATTTCCTCAATGCAAAATAAATGTAAGCTAAGCTGCTCTAACTGCGGATGCTGCCACTGCTTACAGAGAACGCAGTTTTGATATGGATGGATTACATCCCTTCTTAAACTGATTTGACACTTGCGTGTGACCTGAGAGTGAGAACACATGATACGGCACCAGAGTCATAAGGAGTGCACGTGCTTCAGCCAACAGCCAGGGCAGGATGGTTCCCAGCATGTTTTCAGGCTGGATCTATGGGACCATAGGACTGAACATAAGTGTAATTACCCATAACTATTGCTCTACATATTTTAGAAGTTATCTAGAAAATAGCCTGTTGAATCTTAGCATCTTTGGGTCAGGGGTAGGATTTTGGTTCTGCATCGTGCAGTCCCAAGTACACAGAGTTTCTGAGTCACGGGAATTGCCCTTTCACTATGATAATCATCAAGAGGAAGGGATGACAACACCTTCTGCTGCCACCCAAGAAATTTGTTTCATTCTGCTAATACTAAGTGTATGTTCATCAAAAAGGGAAAAGAAACAGTTTTCCTATCAGCTCAGCAGCTCTTTGCTTCCTTCCATCAGAGCTGGAGATGGTCAATATTTTGTAAGATTTTCCCAACATCTTTACCTTGTACAAACATCATCTTAAATTAGATTTCAGTTGCACATGTCAAAAAGAGGACAAATCTAGAAATCAGAAATTCAGCCTGTGTCAGTCTGGGCAATCTGCTTTGTATCATGTACTGAATTGGCTGAGTTAAAAGGAAGAGCTGGCAAGAGGCTTTTGTTTTATTTTTATATTATTTTGGTAATCAATTGTAAATCAAATTCTTTCAGTTGTCTTGTGCTGCTAACAAAGGCTCTCTACTACCAGATTAGAGTGTTTATATAATTATTTTAAGCATTGTTTGGATGTGCGTATGATGCCAAACAGTGTAATTGGCTGACGGAAAGTCCGGGCCAGGTGATGGCTGTTCACAGCTACACGCTTTGAACTCCTAGTCACAGGCTTTCCTAGCATCCTTCCTACTAATTAGCCTTCAGGAATTAATAATTCACTTTGTCTTTCTGCTCCAGCATTCTGACAACAGCGAGTGTAGCTGGTTTATTGTAGATAACAATAACAAAACATTCATAATTTAATATTCTTGTTTTCTCCCTGCAAGGCAGAGCCATCCCAGCCAGTTCCCCTCTGAGGCAGCAGCTGCTTTGAAGCTCAGCTCCTGCAACAGCCCAGACAACATCCACGCTGCTTCGGTGTCTGTGCTGGAGTTCAGATGTTGGTTCACAAGCTGTGTCCCCATCACATGCAACGACAAGCCAGGTCCTTCTCTTTCCCCACAGCTGGTAAATCCACAAATGCCGGTGGGACTCAAAGTATGTAAGTCAAGCAGGATAAATGCAAGACCGGAGCGTGCATTTGCTTTCTACTCAATATTTTTTTCATTACTGTGGAGGTTTTGGGGATTGTATCGTTTTGCTATGTTCACACAAAAAGGCAGAATTCCCACCCACACCTGAAGAGAAGTGCAATATAGGAAGCTACTGTAATTGCCATATGAGAAAAAAAATCTCTTATAAATCATTTAGGTGATGGACACCTGGGTAGTAGTAATGCAAACACAGCACTGGGGTTGAGGAGTGACGGATTGGTCACATCACAGAGCATTTAGCTCCCCACACAGACCTGCTGGTGGGGTGAACAAATCCCAGGCTGTACCAAGAAGATCTCACCCAGACTATAAGAGCAGCCCCATTCCTCCCATGGCAACGGAAAACGCTGTGTTATGGCATGTGCGTTAGCCTCACCCTGAGAAATGCACAGCCTGTTCCAAGCAGTTCCACTAAAACAGCAACACAAAAATGACGCGGCCAACTCAAAACAGAGGTCGGGAGTAGAGCTGAGAAGATGCTTTGCTGTCCCGAATCTGCCCACGCAAGAGGAGCCTCCCTGCGACCTCCCCATGTCGCTTTGGGTCCTGCCTTCTCTCCTTTGGCTGGTTGGTGAGAAATGGTAAATTTCCACGTGTTACTCTGTCCACACTGGATGTCAGCTATTAATATTCATAATATACTGGCAACATAGAAAGAAAAACAGATTTACTTTGGTTAGAGAGAAAGTAACAAAATAAATAGTGTGTCTCTGTTAAAGATGAGATACCTAAACTATAATCAACAAGTTTACTTTTCTTGATTCAGAAAACATGAATCATTCTGTAAAATCAGATCAAATTCAAGATTAGTTTCTCATGGCATTGCTGAGGAATTTCAGATATTTCCATTGGGAAAAGAGTTATTTCTTTAACCATTCCAAGGTTCGTTTGTTCAGTACTAATTTTTTCTGGCATAATGAAGGCTGCCCAAAGGTAAGGAATGTCAAGATCTAAAAGTGGAGTGGAAAAAAAGAAGTGAGATTAGTACAAGATTAAGAGACAGAAACTAAGTGGAGGCACAAATCAGATTATTTCAGCTAGGCAGAAGGTTCATAAAAGATTATGACTGTCTTGCTAAATACTACACAAAAATATATCATAGAACTTCCCCAGCCAGCTGTGCCAGTTTTAAATCAAGCAATAGAGAAAGTATTTGCACGCAGATTGCAGAAGTTTTGTGCATTATGTGGCAGTCTTGCAGCCATCCAACCTGCAAGATTACCGTGAATAAAACAGTGTTCATTAGCACTAGATTTTTAGTTACAGATGGCAGAACCCAAATCATTCCAAATCATTTTAGAAATGAATAGTCATATGGTTTGGGGAAAGCGGGCTTAAAAATGGGTTGTATATTGTTTTTTATACCTGCTATTACTGAAAGGTCAGACAAGAAATCTGGTCTGGGAGGATTTACCCCGAGGTTGCATGTGGCAGATGGGATTCTCCTGTTTGCCATATGGCCACAGGCTCAACCATGACTTTGAGAAACTAATTTCACTCTCTGTTGACCCCCAGGGTTGCTGCTCAGACCCTTCCTCACTCTTACGGTTTATCCATTCTGATTTTTAACACCTTTGGGCAGGAACCATCTCTTCCTTCACACTCACACACTGCCAGCAGAGCAGTGACCCATCTGCATTTTAGTTTTTTGGGACTGTCGAGTCCCCAGTTCTGAGCTGGTGGCACCATCGTAAAATCAGATACGCTGAGACAAGAGGAAGGCAGGATTTTTTTTCCTGAGTAAGCTCAATTCTGTCTTTGAATTTATGACTGGTTTAATTCCTTCTCTTTAGGTGCTACTAACTGCTAGATGGACCAATAGCACAATGGATTTTTAAATAATACATTTTTTCCATGTAGTCCAGCATTCGAGGACTCCCTCACCACCCAACAGCTGCAGAAGCGCCTGTTTCTTCTCCAGTTAATAACAACCTATTAATAATGCTGAGCAGCGACCACCTTTTCTCAATTATCCTTCTGTAGGCTGCTGATTTTGTATATGCCTGAGGCAACAAAATCCCAGTTCTTGACCTGACTATACTGTGGCAGATGGAGCATCAGCAACAACAAGCATCCCTAAGTCCTCCAGCATGGAATCGACTGACAATGGCCTCACGGAAATCTGTGCCCAGCACTCATCCCCTGGCAGCAGCCACCTCGGAGCAGCACGTGGCCTGAGATCATCGTCTCCTTTCTGCCATTGTCAGCAGGGAATGGCAAGAGCATCCAGAGGGTGATTCATGCACCCAGCTCCAGACAGGGTGAATCACCCTCTGAAAACCATCATCTCCCACCACCAGAAAATCGGCTTTAAATAGATGCCTAACTTTAGATCAGTGAACGTGGGTGAAATTAATCCCATCCTATGGGATTCTCCACCTCGGATCAGTCAACAGTCCCCTGTTACTGCTTTCCTTTGGAATATTCTTCTGGTCATGACATATATTCAGGCAAAATCTTGCCTGCTACTTGGACAATGGTGGGAATTTTCTGAAGTGGGTTTTTTGGGTGGTTTTTGTTTGTTTTGTTTGGCTTTGTTTTGGTTAAATAAAGCCTTTAGCCGATCTCATGGAATGGGTGGTGCGATAGCAGAAAGTGAAGCTGCAACTGCACGGGTAGAAATTTTGATGCAGAGGGTGAATAACATTTTGAAGTGAAAAGTATCGTGCTATTTTCACCTCCTGCTTTTCAAAGGAGGAGAAGGAGAGAGAGAGAAGGTGCTCACTGAAAATCCCAAGTTAGACTTTTAATAATGTAGATTTCTCCCCCACTTTTATCCCCCCCTTTTCCTGCACATAGTGAGAAACTTCCCAAGGTTGCCAATGGCACTAAAACAGTCAGTCCACTTTCAGAATTTCAGTCACCTCTTAAACACTTAGAGGCTGAATTGAGTGAAAACCCATTTTCAGAGGAGTTTCCAAGGAAGTAGAAAGTTTCCACACCCTGAATCTTGCACTCAAAGAAATGGAAACTGGATCGTTGCTGCCAACAGTCTGAACTGGTGTATCACAAGCTGCTGAATGCTATATTCTGTAACAAAAAATGCAAACATGCTTGGCGCTATATTAAAACACAAAAACACACTTAAAGAAGCTTAGCTGAACAATACATGACTTATTATTTACTTTTTGCATGCAATTTCTGCACGCTGCCTTTTACCTGCCTGATAACAAATACATTCTGATGAAATCGCACAGCTTGTGTTTTGCAGAACTTTGAGCTTTGCAATCACAACGACCGTTCCACAAAAAGACGAAGACACCTGGACAAGAAAAGCTGTGGACCCAACTGCTCGTGGATGACTAATAGAGAGGGTATGTGCCGTGTGATCTTTTACTGATCTTACCTATTTACGGTTTCAAATATAAAGCCTGGACTTCACACAGTGTACAAGGAAAAATAACCATTCATCAGGATGGTGGTGAACCAGTTGGAGGGTTAACACCACAAATGGCTGATCTGCTCGGGTCCGGGTGGGTTTGATTCTGGGTTGACTCTTTCTCCAGCTTGCAGCTCAGGTGGATGAACGTTGGCAAACGGCATTTATGCTGTTTGAGGTTCATGATGAAACAGGTACCAAAGAGCTCAGGTGGAAAAGTCCTTTCAGAGATGGATACAGATTTCTGTCAGTTCCATATGACTTGACCGTACCAGA
Organism: Patagioenas fasciata; assembly: GCF_037038585.1. Lineage (NCBI taxonomy): Eukaryota > Metazoa > Chordata > Aves > Columbiformes > Columbidae > Patagioenas > Patagioenas fasciata. The sequence continues at coordinate 2,236,934 of NC_092537.1, read as the reverse complement.
AGGAACTTTCTAAGAAGCAAAAGTTAGAGTTTAAAAAGCCCTTCCTTTCTGTTCACCCTTTCTGCTTTATGTAAGATTTCTTGCTTACAATATTCCATTCAACAACTGCTTTCATGCCAGGGAAAGTGTAATAAAGACAATATTGCATTTTAAAATTCACCCTCATTCAGTGCTTTGAAGTCCAGGGGAAAATCGCTCCCCGGACTTAGAGGCTTTAGGTGGGACATGAGCAGGTTCCAACTGTTTGATCCTGCTGGATGCTATTATATCTATATAGGAACATACAACTGATGATTCATTCAATCACCTTATGTCAATGGCTCAGTCTGATTTCCAAATCAGACGAGGGTGTAAATAATAACAAAGCTGTGTAGGACTCGATAATGAAGTTGCTTGGGAGTGCTGGTTGAGAAACTGGAGAAAGCGTTCAACGATATCTTGGAATTCCTCTGTGCTAAACATTGATATTTGCTGCCAGTGTCAGGCTTTGTCTTGTTATCACCTTGGCACAGTAAAGCTGAATTAAATTATTGTAATTAAATTGTTGTTATGTAAAAGCTGATTGCTTTGCATTGCTTTTCATATTATACAATAGCAAGTAGTTATTACATAAAGCAACCAATCAAACAAAACAAAAACCCATTCCAGAAAATCCATCTCGTTTAAAGTGTGATCAAATACTAAAAGCCTTTGTAATGAGCAAATAAAGTTTGTGAACAAGATTTATTTCTCTACAAACTAACTTATTTTCCATTCCAGTCCAAAAAAAGAAATCATCACCTTTTCCTGTTGATACATTTCAGGATCAAAATGCCAAGTCATGGGTGGGTTAGGAAAATCTTGTTTACAGTCAAAGCCTTGGCGACCTTCCTACATTTTTTACATTTTAATTATAAACTACATTGGCATCCTGCTATAAAGACATTACTTTCTGGAAACTCCCAACTATTTACATGACTAAGACTTAATTGAATCTAGGATTCTTGCTCTTTCTTCTTTTTTTTTTTTTTTAAATTTAAATTTTTAAATAAAGAAACATCATTATCATTCTTCACTGCAGAAAACATTCCTTTGCTCCCGTTGGGTGCTGGTAGCAAACACAAACAAGACTTTTGTCCTCATGCACCATTTAAGACAAATGAATCAGGATCTATATCTTTCGAGGAACTGTTAATTACTGCTGTCAAATCAGATTAACAGTTCCTATAAAACCGATGTAGATGTCTAAGATTTGTGCTTTTCCACTGCCTGGAAGCATGTAGATATGGCTTTGGTACCTACTTAGAAACATTAATCCCCACTAATCCACAGCGTCCGAACTGGGGTTTACTGCAGTTCAAATGATTCATTGGAAAAAAGCTCAGATTACCTTTCCCTGGGGAAAAAAAGAAAACTGGATATAATTTTAGTCCATGAGGGCTGTCAGTAAAATCCGTAGGTGTACCGAATGAAGGCCATGAAGGCAAACGTGTTACCTGAGGGTGTCCGATGAGCAGCAGAGCAGGGACCGGGATGCAGGATGCAGGATGCTCATTCCTCTGCTCTGCTGGAACCTCAGCACCTCTCCAAAAGGTGGGTGGGCTGCAGGACCTGTCCCCCTTACTCATCACACGGGGCCAAGGATGGTTTGGATGGGAGGTCTTACCTGCTCAGTATGTGTAATGGAAAAGTGTTTGTAAGGTGCTGTAAGCCTTAATTCTCCAAGCATTAAAAAAGAAGATGACAACGCTTGCTTGTTTAATCGAGTTGTAGGGAAAATTATATCTCTGCATTAAAAAAAAAAAGTTATATATATATATATATGCGCACCATTATCTTCTCCCCATTATAAGACAAATTCTAATTCTGGTAATTATAGCTGCGCCTCCCTTTTTCTAGATGTTTCAATGGGTTCGACACACTTCACTTCTTGTTACAGTTTCTTGCACCGAGAAACTCAAAATTAAAGGTACTGTTGAATTGGAAAATATTGTTATTACAGTAACAGTCATCAAGAATTGGATTTGTACAAAACTATAAAGCAAAACACACTGAGATGATTCATTATGCATCACATGGAGAAAGACGTAATGTTGTTAATATGGGAGAACAGATGTGTGTATGTATTTTAAGTGTCTCTTTGTCTTTTCTCTGATGAAAAGATTCTTTTTTTCTAAAAATAAAAAGAAAAAGAAAACCCAACCTGATCTTGATTACTGGTACTTCTGAGAAAGTTCATTGGGAAATGAAAGCAGTCAGTGCCGTTGCCATTAATCTCTTCTTATGTTAGTTTGGCTTTTACTGGAGAAAGTAAAAACTCTTGGGTTTTCTTTCATGCCCGGTCCCATATGTGAGTTAAAGCAAAGTTGACAAGCAAGTCCTTGACGTAACCTCACGCACGCTGCGGTTAGATGCTGTATAGCAGCAACGGCCCAGATGTGATTCCCTCACTGCATTCAAATTAATTGGGCTTTAATTAAAAGCGCAACACTTTGTTTTGTTTTGTTTGAAAGAGACAAGGCTAAGGGTGATCATTTGTTAGTTATCTATCTTTTTTATGATAAACTTGTTTTGACGTGTGTGAGAAAAAAGGTTCGTTGCTTTTCCATTTTGTCATACCTCAAGCATTTCGTGCAGGGACTGAATACATGTTCGTGAGTTGAAATGATCTACAGAACAATACCCTGTGATTTTAAACACAACTGCACTCTCACCTTGCCTGTAGGAATGTGGCCAGTTTGTCACTGTCTAATGGCTCAAAACCCAGTCCTGAGTGACTGAGCTCTCTCCCCCACGGCTCCATCCTGCAGACACTACATATTTTAATATCCTTAATTGCACAAAGCAGTGGAAGACAGATCTATAGAATTTATTAGATGACCCTTCTGGATTTTAAAATGGTAGGATATGTTTATATAGTGGAGGTGCTCCTTATGAATCCCAGAAGACTTATTTGAAACGCACAGCATTTTTTCTGTCTGTATTATACAAGGAACTGCCTCCTCTATTTACTGTGCTGGGAATGAGGAGTAGATGTAGCCTCTTGATTATCTGCTTTCAAGATCCAAGTGGTTAAAGATAAAATTTTAATAAGTCTCAGACAATGTAAAGCAGAGAATCGGTGTCACAGCTCCCCCAGTGCCACCCCTGCCATGACAGGGACATCTTCACCAGCTCAGGTTGCTCAGAGCCCCGTCCAGCCTGGCCTGGGATGTCTCCAGGGATGGTTCATCCACCACCTCTCTGGGCAACCTGGGCCAGGCTCTCACCGCCCCCATTGAAACATCCTGCCCTTCTCCAGCAGCAAAACCCTCTGGGACTCAACCCTGCACTAAGGTGGCTGCACCGACCAGGGACATGGTCGATCACAGCTCTGCCAGCACGTGGCCGTGCCAGCTCGTGTGGAGAAACCTCATGTGCTCGGTAACCCTCGTGGTTGCCATCATGGGTTAGACACTATTTTATAAGCACCCAAAGACTTGCTAGGTCTTAGCCACTGTTGGAAGTGATGACTTTTTAATGGCAACCAGCATGCTCGAAAAATTCCCCAAGATTGAACAATATTCTGGACACGGACGTCCCCGGAGATCCGGCTGCCTGCCCTCTCATTGCTCAAATATTGAGGTTAATTGGGGAAGCAGGGAGCTTTGAATTAGCACTGCAGTATAAAGACATCTACGTGCTTGTTTTTAATGTTTTGTTTCGGATCCTTGTAAAAATACCCATGCAAGTATTACTAAACACATTAAACTAGTGGACACATTTTATTATTTGGCAGCAAGTTTATTCTATGTACTGTAACTGAGCCCGTAACAAGATTCCCACTTCATTTTGTTTGCTTACTTGGTACTGCAGATAGAAATGGGAGGATGCTGAAAATGAAAACTCTATTTAGGCCACATAATCTCCTTCATTAAGTCTCAGACATGCTGGATAAGGCTCACTTGGGGACCTATTAATGGAAACACATCTGCTGTGTTCATAACAATAAAAGACTGGCTACAAAGTGATTAATTGCTGTTAACAGAAGCAGGTCCTGCTTTGGGAAGGCAAATATGTGGCACGTTTAGATGCGCAAAGCACTACAGGCACTGGAAGGAGTTGCACAGAGGGCAGCTCTGGTTCAGTTTGGTTTGCAGCACTTTGAGGACAGCTCAAAGGGTTGGCCATGCCCAGATGGCTCCAGTTGGGTCACCTTGGCTGACAAGCCCACCTCCCTCAGACTTCTCCAAGGTAAGAGCTGACTGGAAAAGAAGCATCACTGCCTTTTTCCACTTCAAATGCATTTTTTCAGCAGTGTTTGTACTACGGTAGTCACAAGAGACCCTAATCAAACTGGGGCCCTCTTGTGTTAGACACTGTCCAGATGTGTAATACAAAACAGCTCTTCCTTTTAAGAACTTAAAGGCTTGCAGATAAGCCAGAGCATGGGAAGGGAAAACCAGACATGAAGTGGGGAAATGCCACGACCCGCCTGAAGTTTTAGGAGACAACTGAAACCTTGTAGGTCTCAGTTCAGGATTATTGGACGGTACCTTCCCTATGGCTTGAAAACGATGTATGAGACCCTCAGGAGTGAGACATGAGCACGTGGCCTTCAGCAGAGCCATGCTGCCTTGTGCCTGCAGAGGATCGGGGGGAGCCTTGGTTCTGGTGTGGGGGGGCTGAGCAACTGGGCAAAAAAAGAATACACTTGTACTGGAAGATGCTCAGGATGCTTGAACAGAGAGTTCAGAAACATTCCTGACTTACAGTGACTTTATAAGAAGGCATGTCATACCCTTTCAAATGGCTAGAAAGTATGAGCCAGAATGGCAGGAAAATATGGCTTATTTCCAGGCAGTATGCTAGCACGTTGATTAGAGTCCAGATGAAGATAAAAAGGCTGGAGATCCAATGCACAGTGCTGGAATTGTATGTTTCTGTAGAAGATCTAATGTATTCGTGCTGTCAGGTCACATACATTAAACCTAGAAACCTGATGTTTCCTTTCTTCTTTTTTCTCCCTTTTTGGAAGCACTTCGAGCAAATATATTGAATGAGACATTTGCAAGCATGGAGCCCATTAATAACACAAGGCGAATGCAATGCTGCAGTCTCATTCATACAGCTCTTGGGAGCCAAGGAAATTAAAATCCTATACGTTTCTTTTTCTGCCGTGGGGAAATGAAAGCCAAACCATGAGATGGGGCTGATTAGAGACAGGTGAAATGTCTGCTTGTTTTTAAAGCTTTACAGCTCTCATGTTGATAGTCCCTAGATTTTTTTTCAAGTGCATTCTACAGATATCACAGAATCACAGAATGTTTTTGGTTGGAAGGGACCTTAAAGATCGTCTAGTCCAACCCCCCTGCCATGGACAGGGACATTTTCCACTAGATCAGGTTGCTCAAAGCCCCGTCCAACCTGACCTTGAACATTTCCAGGGATGGGGCACCCACAGCTTCTCTGGGAAGCCTGTGCCAGTGTCTCACCACCCTCGTCACCCTCATCACCCTCATCACCCTCACTAGCAGAGTACAGATGGCGGCAAGAGAAATAAACAAGTCCTGAGGACCAGGACCTTTTCAGATGCCAAAGAACAAAAGATGCTGCAGCAAAGGCTCCCTGCTGACAGCTGCTGGAGACGCCCATCTCGTACTTATTGCACTCCTCACGCCATGGATTTGTAAGGCTGAAAACCTGTAGTCCCATTTGTGCTAAAATAACAGTAACAAAAATTAAAACCTTCCATGAGTTTGGAATGGAATAGAATGATGCAACAGCGAAACAAACAATAACTATGAAATTCTCCGTATGCATATATTGTGTACATAAGATTAACTCATCTGGATGTGTTGTCACTGTGTATAGCACACACCTTACTCAAGGTGCACAAAGAACCACGGCCGTGCACATAGAACCCTCAGTACTGACCCTTCTCCAGGCAACCACAGGATGCAGATGTCCATTAGTTGAGTATTAAGTGGGCAGACAGACATCAGAATGACTATCACAAATCTAATGTTCACATCTAAATAGATATAAATGGTCTTGTTTTATAACTGCTTCCCCCAGTCAACCTCCTATGATATCTTAGACTTGCTAACATTCTTTTTATTGCTGCCATCTGATTGTATAACTCCACTGATAGCAGCTCTTCATATTGCATCGATTATAAAGGGAACAGGAAAATGAACAAAATGTACTCATTCTGTTTATAGTTTGAACTATAATTTTGTGGCCCTCCTTGGATGCCTTAGCAGAAGAATCAGATGCACTTTTCTCCATGTTTGGGAACACACTCATACTTTGGCTGGGAGCTGTGTCCAAGTTTACTCAGCCCTCGTGCTTGCTTGCTTTCACTAATGGATTTTTTTCGGATGTGGGAGATGGACAGGGCTCCCAGCGCAACGGGTGAGACACAGCAGGAGCTTCCACTAAACAGAGAATTTCCGAAGAAGAAAGGTTGTTCGTCAACCCTTGATCACCACCCGCTGATGCGTGATTGGGGTACGAAGGTTCAGACATGATCTGTGAGGGAGGTGGCTGATGAGGTACTTGGCAGAGGTTATATTTACCCTCCTCGTTAGGAACATAGGGTTATTGCTGTTCATCAAGGTAAGAGGGATCAGAGCTGGCTTTTACTGAGCAAACCTCACTCCCTTCCCCACCTCAGCTTGCTGCAAGCTTTGTCTTTTCTCCATCGGAGGGGCTCAGATGGAGACCTGACTCATTTTCAGCTGTGAAAAAGCCATTTTCTTGCTTTGCTGCACTTTGGTCAATTCGGTGGTGAATGACTCAAGATTACAGTAGCCTGATTAAATTAGAAATTTAAGGTAGAATGAAACTGACTTTTTCAGAATTTGAAAGAGGAAAAAAATAGAAATTTATTTCTTTATCTCTCCTTCCATGCCGAGAATCCCTATGTAAATTGAACTAGTTTTTATAAAATAACTTATTTGTTTTAAGAACAAATGGTAGAAATCTCTTTTATACAGCAAGCAAACCCCTTTAACCAAGGTATTAACTACTTAAACTCTAGTGCCTGTCTTGCACAATTTACCTCAGATAGAAAGAGGTAAAAATAAAGCAGTTTGATAGAGCTCTAACACTGAGAACGCAACTCTCTGCAAACTGGGCTAGAACATTCTTTTACTGGGTTCAGAGCCAAGCCAAAAGCTGCATGAGGTTAATCCCCAAACAAGAGGCCACCCCGTGTTACCCTCGCGCGCTGCTGCTGGAAAGTGCGCCCCGATGTTTTTGTGGGATCGTGGGTTTTTTCCTGTATCACTATCAAATTTCTCTGTACATGGCTATGGAAAAAGGCGAATGAAGAGGAAAGGAAAATGGAACCCAGTTTCCTCAGTTTCCCTGTTTGCTGAACAACGATGTTCAAAACAGTGTCACCACTCCTGGTTTTGTTTTGTTTCCACAGTCTTTGCTGAATGAGGTTTCTCTTGAGGAGGTTCCATGGTGTTTTTTTCCCCGAGGCAAAAAATCCCACCATTCTTGCATTGGTTCATTAGCCACCATCAGCCTAACGATGGGGTTTGAATGCAGAGAGGGAGAGAAGGCTAGAGAATGGGAAAAAAACCCAACCATGAACAAAGTGTTGCAATAATAAGGGTAGTGGATGACTCGAAAGCTGCGGGATGTCATCAATGGGTGTTCAGAAGGGGCTGTCCCATCTCCTGTCCGTATCAATGAACCTGCCTCCAGTCAAGCTATCAACTCCACGGACTCTCAAGATTTTGCCCAGTCCTATTTTCTGAAGCAGGGTAAAATTTGTCATCGGCAAAATAAAGATTAAATAAAACATGAGTAATGTAGATCTGGAAGATATCTTGGCACTGAGATCGATTTCCTGCTCTGACGGATTTAGAAGTGCTCAGGTTCCTGCTGCGACTGGAAAGTTGTTTCAGAACATCTTTCCTGTGATGCTCAGAAATCTTCTTCATGTTTCCACCCTCTGTTTACTCACAAGCAGTTTGATTCAGAGCCAACATTGTCCTTTAGCGTAAATAACTGTCTCCCTTCCCTGGGGCTTTACCTGGGCTATTTATGGAAGGCGATCCTTTTCGTAGCCTTTTCCTCCTTTTCCTAGCCTAAACAAAGTTATTTTAGTTTCTTCTCCACCACCCTGACTGCCCCACATCTTCCTCTGCACCTGCTCCAGGGATCTTCCTTCTCCATCCTCAACGCACCGACTTTGTATCTACCTTGATCTTCAGCTCTCGCTACACCCCTGGTTCATTTATCCCGTGATCTTTAACACAACCATATCTTTTTTTCCCTTTTCCATTTGCCATTTTTGAGCCCTGTTTCTCACAGAAGCCTCTGTTGTTCATCCCTCAGCTCATTTCCACACCATCTTTGTCAGCAGAAGGAGATATGTGGATGGGTAGTGGTACAGAGATGCTATTTTGGGGTTTTTTATTGCTATGACAATATAATTTTCTTGATTTATTATTGAAAGCCTATAAATAGGCTGCTGACACCTCAGCCTGGGCTTGCTATCTATGATCACTTTATAGCCCATGAGAAGATGCAGGTTCATCTCATCAGCCCTGTGCCTATAGTCGGACAGAGCAAAATTTTGGAGATGTCTGGTTTTCTTCAGGGAATATAAAGGGAGGCCAGAACACAAGCTCAGGATCAGTCATCTAACTTTTAGACACCCTGAAGTCAGATAAGAAGAATTTCACTTTTATGTAGAAGTTTGCACATCGACAAGGTAGTGATGACTTTGGGGTAAGCCAGTTCTAGCTGCTGAGCAGCAGATTAGGAACTGCCAGACAACAAATAAATGTCTTTTTTTGAAGATGAGATTCTGTCTCATTTGTTTTGGGCATGTGCATATGAAAATAGAATGGGAATTTCAAACCTCCCCAGGATTATCTGAAATCTGCTCTTTTTTAAAGTCTGGTATTGACTACGAGGAATATGCCTCGTATTGTGTCGGGAAATATCTAGTGAGCTTGAGGTTGGTCACTTTTGGCCCTGGGCTTGACATGTCCTCCCTCTACTCTTACAACAGATCCACCAGACCAAGGGCTGGAGCAACATCTGTTTCCAAGGACCTCACTTGGGCATCTCTGCTCTGATGAGGATGGAGTGAGCCTCAGTTTCCCTCCGCCATGACCACCAATGGGGGTTGCACCCCTTCGCTCTCGTCTCCATAAAACCTGTACCCCAGGCAGTCATCACAAGGTAAGCGAGAGGCGTGTAAATCCTTGGGCTGTTTGTTGTGATGGAATCTGGGCAAGGAAAAGGACTTGGAGTTCACGATGGAAAATATTTTTGAGAGCATTTACTCTGGGGCAGCAACTTTGCTCGGCAAGCGTAGGAATTAATTTGGTGTACAATAAATCTTCGTGGTTCCGCAGTCTCACTTGTCAGCTCTCCCAACGAGCATCCTCCCCGGTCCAGATCCTGACAGGTTTAGCGTTGGATCCTGTGCCTAGCTGGGCTGTTATGAATTCATTAGATTTTTCTCTTTTCCCCTGTTACTTACGTAAGCCTGCCATGCTATGTAAACTGGAAATATGTAAACTGAAAACATTTCTTTTTGTTTATAGGGAGAGATTGCTTTGCATAAGAATGGGAATGGCTTCATCCTAGACATCACGTTTACTTAGTGCTTCAAGTCGGGGCATCGACTTTGAAACCTCCAGCTATGAATCTGGAGCCCTTGTCTGGAATAACCCACAGGTAGAAAACTCACCCATCCTGAGGGTCGTGGAATGGGCAAAGCGATGACTCAGGAGAAGAAAAACCAGTGTCTCAATGTTAAAATGTGCTAAGGAAGGTGAGCCCGCTGGAAGGGGACTGGTTGCATTTCGCTTTCCAGGCAGTCACTAACGTAAGGCCAGCGGTGAGTTCAGAATTGCTCAGATGTCTTCAGATAACTTCAGCAGGAGTCTGCTGGCACATCTCAGTGAAAACAACACAGAAATATTTCAGGGTAGATTATTAGCAGAATGGGAAAAAAAACGACAGATGCGTAGCCATTAATCTTGTCCCTTGAAATTTGCTTATGCTATTTCTTTCCTTCTTTAACGTTTGTTTAAAATCTTCAGGGGGAGTGGAGAGCTGGGAGGACATTTTAAATAAATGTCTTAGTCCTGAATACATTTCTGAAACAAAAGAAAATAAAACCAAAGTATTTTGAGCCTGACCATTCCTGGGTTTCACCTTGTTTTCAGATCATCAGTTAAATGCAAGTCCAAATGCTAATAGTGGTGTGGCTAAACATCCAGTTTCTTTAATTTACTAAATCTTCAGCTTATGCTTTAATTTGGCACTCCGCCTAAAGATTATTTAGGAATCAGTATTTTCATTGGATGCATAGGATTTTATTACAAGCAGGGAAACAGTGGATGTGTTTCCTTCAAAAAGCAATGATTTGCAGTAAGATGTCAGATGTTCCCCTGCAGAAACTGCTCTTTAACCCTCAAGGAAAACACCAAGGAGTCTTTGGAAAAAGTGCAGCATATTTTCTTTGAAACCACCACAGCAATTTTTTTCCCACTCAGCTTTGTCCTTTAAATAGGAAGTATAGCTTTCTATAGATGCTTTGAGTTAATCATTTCCCCTTACGAACACGCTGGGAGACACGTTTAGTTGGAGAAGCATCTTGGCGTGATGTGGATGGGAAACTGCTGGGCTGGGAACGGGAGCCGAGCCTGCAGTCGCAAACCACGGGGCTGTGCATGACCTAGGAAGGAAGCAAAAGGATGTTTCCGAAACCCATAGCATATAATAATTCACTTTAATCTTCCGTTGTTGTCTTGCCTCTATGGCAGGGAAATAGAAATGAAAAAACTGCAGTTGAGATTTACTAGAGCGAACTTTCTCCTGGCTTTCTGGCTGTTGGCTGGAGGAGCAGCGTTCTCCGATATTAATTACAGTTGATAAAGCGTTACCTCCAGGACAGTGTTGAACGAGGTGTTCTGGGCCACACAAACCTTTGATTTGCCCTTTGCAAAAGGATTTGGGCTCATTTTTTCAACAGGTCAGTGTGGGATCATCTGCAGGGACCTGCCAGGGCTGTGGACCCCTTGTCTTCCAATACCCTGCAATGGAAAAATTCCCCCACCAAATTAACTTTGGAACAAATAAAGACCTCGTTTTATGCAGTGGAGGAGAGATCATCCTCCTAGCAGGGATATGGGACTATCAGCTTTAGTGAAAAATGTCTCAGCCTCTAAAAGGTAGCCCATTACTAAACACTTCTGAAATTTCCCCCTCACCCCTTTTTTTTGGTATGTCTTAAATCACACTGAGCTGTAGATGCCCGGGATGGACTGAGAGCAAAACAACCAACAGCAGACATTTCTTGGTTCCCATTTCCACAGCCTGGAAAAGCAGCTGGTGTTACCAGTCTGGAGAACATCGTTTGCCAAGAGGCGAAAAGCAAATCACTATTTAAGACATCACCGAACTCCCATTGGGCCCCGTCACCTCCGACAGATTTGTGAGTCACTAAGAGGAAGTATTTTACTGTTATCCTGTTTGGTCAGCAGGTGGAAGGGAAATAGCTCTTGCAAACCCTGGAAAAAATTAATTTAACAAGACTTCCATTTCAGCATAGTCTTAGTGCTTTCAGTCTCACTGCAAGTTTCATATAGTGCCAGCGGTTTCCTGGATATTTTACAAAGGAAGACAATACAAGATCCTTGGCATAAAGAATCTTTTTTTACCCTATATAATTTTTGTGCTATGTCCCAACTTTTCACCCAGTGATATCTCCCTAGTAAAAGTGAAGAGCTCTTTTCTCTTGGTGATTTTTTCTCTGGTGTTTCAGAATTCTCACTTCTGCTCTCCAAGAAATTTTGCTGCAAGACGAAAACTATTATGTTTTCTTAAATCTACAGGGTAGGATTTAAAAAAGGAGTTGGGTAGTTCATAAACTTTGCAAAAGGGATGAAATTCACCCCTGAAGAAAAAAAGAAATTGCAGACATCTTTTTCATAACCCAATGAAAAAAGGATAAAGAACATTGTGGAAGAAATCTGAGAAAATTATCTCCCAAGAGGATTTTAGGAAATAATAATAAAAAATGTTCCATTTCTACCAAGAACATTTCCCAGCTGGAACCCGAGCCAGCTAAAGTGCTAGTGGACAAATTACAATATCCTTCTCTTCATGAGTTTTGGATTCAGCAATGGGAATTGCTGAAATGTCAGCATTGCAAGACATGGTGATTATACACACCACCCGAACTGGGACACCTCGATGGGTGCTCTGGTTTCCCTCAGCTTCATCACAGCATTGAGGGAGCAGCACAGCTGCAAAACACAGGGTTCTGATGCTACCTCCTCTGCTCTCCCCTGTAACAGATAACCCACGAGGTCTATTGGTGAGATTTCCGTCCTTGGTGATGAGGAAGACCTCAGGTCCATCCAAGGGAGGAAGGCTGTGTGGTTTTGAGGGAACTCCACAACACAAATCAAGCCCTGAATATCTACCAGGCATTCAGAAGACACTAATAACGTTTAAACTTGACTTACGCGCGTCTCTTGTATTACAATTGTCAGTCTGCCACCTTCCTTATTTTGGTCCTTTAAAAGGTAAGAATAGGATAATCCAGCCCCTCAACCAAGCCTTGAATATAGATTAGCTTTTAAGACCTTTTAGAGACAACTGTTCTCACTGTTTATACATTTCTGGTTCAGTAGATACCCACCTCAGAAAAACAATGAAGAAATGGGTCCATTGTTCAGGAAAGTCTATAACAGCTCTAAAGTTCCCTTAAAGATGTTCAAAGTGATACATGATCTTGGGTGCTCAAATCTGAGACATACAAGAAACGTTTTAAAGTATTATATTAAGTCACTGGGTCAATTCCAGCCAAGCTGATGAGAGAACAATGTATAATATGGAGAACGACCCTCTGACCCTCATCATGTGCCTGATTCTGTAACTACATCCAACGAGAGGATTTTGGAAAGTCCTGCGATGTTTTGACACACACACACATTTCATTGTGAGGTTCCACCTGGGACTTGCAGTAGCCGCACAGCAAGGAGAGCAGTTGTTCTTGTGGTTTCTTTCTGGCTCGAACCGCGGGCTGATGCACCAGGAGTCTTACGAGAAATTCTGCTTTGTTGGGATTTCCTGCACGATTCTGCACACAAAAGCAGCCCAAGCGATTCAGCTGACACAGTTATTGGAACCTGCAGATGATTTTCCAGTGCAGACCGATTTGGGAACCTCTCCTTTTCACCCACTCCTCTTTTTTGCATCCTACGTACTTCCCGTATGATATAATTTGGACATGTTTTTTTTTTATGAAACATCGCTAAGTGTTATGAAGTGCCATTGTATTCTGCTAAAGCACTGCCAGCCCAGAGAGAGCCATATTTCAACTGCCGGGAAGAGATTCCAAGTTACTGAGATTTAACAAGTTACCATGCATCAGCTGAGCTGTAAGAAACCTCCATATGTGCCTTTTTGTTGTTTTCTACATCTGTGGCAAATGCGAAACGAGGCATCTCGATTCCAGCCTATCTCACTGTGTGCTGCACAAAGCTACCCAGCCCCAACCCACCTGGCTTTTGGACGGGGAGGTTTGCCAAACTAAACTCTTTTTCTCACTAATGGATGTGCATGGAGCATTTTCGTGCTGCTCCTTAGATCAACGCTGCTCCAGGTGGTCTCTATTTTCCTCGGCATCACCCGCACCCTTTATTTCCAGTGCTGGAGCAAATCCCTGCACCAGGTAGGAGCAGGGAAACAAAATGAAGGAAAAATGCACTTGTAAAGCAAAGTTAGGACAAATTTGCCAGTAGGGAACTATTCAGCTTGCATGAATAGAAAATAACCTCTTGATTAAAAAATAAAATACAAAAAAACCCAAACCAGTAAAAACAACACTGAGAAAAAACTCAGAAAAACTGAAGTACTGTGACTACAGTGAGGAAATGAGAATCATTTGGGGATCCAGGACACATTAATATACTCTAGCAAATGAAAAGGAAAGAGATTTCTTTCTCTCACCAGCCTCATTTCATTTGCACATTGAAGAGATCAAAGCTGAGCTGCCGGTATCCTGAGCCTGCACTGGAAGTACCTTGTGTTTTCCTGGTGAGTGTCCATTTCAGACTGCAAGGCCGAGGGATTTCTCTATGAAGCCTAATGGGAGAAACGCTGCAGTGACCCGGTACCTGACAGTCCCTTGGAAACCTGGTCCCTGGGGAATGGAGACGTGAGGTCTTGCTTTGGGGAGAGGGAAGGAACAGGTTCCCCCTCAAGAATCTCCTTCAATCCTTATTTTAAGATGCCTTTAGAGTTTTGGTACAGTGGTTGGCATTAGCAGATGTTTTTTCCCCAAAATAAAGAGCTGAAATTGAAAAAAGCCAGCTGGCCAAATATCCCTGTTGAATGCAGTGAGACATGGAACTGAACAAGTTAAATCTGAATTACTGCAATAGTACTCCTGAAAGGTTTACTGTACGGTGTGAGTCACAGTGTGGTTTGGTCCTTTGTCTCTGCAGAGCTTGCAATTTTATTTTATTTTTTTTTTTAATAGAAGCAGAAGATTCATCAAAAAAAATTGGACTGATGGCTTTATCAAGCCCAGAAAGGCCAACCTGGCCTTACACGTATTGATCCTACAGAAGATGAGGAAGCCCCACGAAACAAATACCTCCCCATTTGGACAGCAATATCCTTTCGAGGAAAATTCTTTCCTGATCCTTGATTTAAAGAAGTGATTTGAGATTAATGTAAAGACCATTTGTCATTTTGGTTATAAGAAATGCTAATGGCTTTAGCAGCTTTTTGCATTTTCTACGGATTAATCTTGTATTGTTAACTTTTCTGTTAAGCACAAAACAGTAAAGAGATCTCGTCCTCCAAATGGCAAAGCCCAAACTGAGTCACTCATCAATTCACTGCTAATTGTCAAATGTGTTTATTGCACAGGAGAAATGATAACCTGTAATAAGATGTGATGGATTGAGCCAGCTGTACTTCTACAGTTTCAGGCTGGTGTATGTCCAAGAGAAACCAAGTGAATTACATGAGTATTAAAAAAAAATAAAGAGGAAAAAAAGGGACAGTAGTGTTGATTCAGCACTGGTGTATTTTCTTCTGCTGATTATTTTTGTAATAACAAGTGTCTGGTAAGTGGGTTAAAGGCTGACTGAAGGAGATGGGACTGGAAAAGAATTGCCATTATGTTTGTGGATATTCCCCCAGTTACTTTGAAATGCAGGCAAGTCATGGAACAATTTAGACTGGCAACATATTGCAGGAGACTTCCCTTTTCAAGCTAAAAAAAGATAATATTCTGTCTGCATTAGTAAGCACTCCATTTATTTAGATAAGTAAATGGAGTCAGAATGAATACTGCCAACATGAGAAATAACTGGAGACGGAATCTGCAGTGGGAAACGTGTCTGCTCTTGCAGACATCTGCATCGCCCGTGGTGTTGGAGCAGCTCAGTGTCCAAGTCACCTGTCTCAAACCCCTGGACAGGGATCCCTCCCCTTGCCCATCTCTCGGATGATGTCCTTTCATTTTTGGCTGGAGCTGGAGGTGCCTGTACAGCCCTCTGCCCTCGGGACATGGCCACTGCCCCACGGCCAGGCCCTCCGTGGCACCAACCTGGCCATGGCAGGTGGGGACAACCAAGAAATACGGCTGCAAGGACCCACCTCAGAAGTTCAACCAACACCAGAGAAGCCCCTGCAAGGGACACTTTGAGCTCCTGATGTCTTAAGGCTTGAGGACAGTATGGTGGCACCCTCGTCTGGTGAGCTTCTCTTCAGTTTTCCTCTTTCATTAGCAAATTTTCTCCTAGCAAAATTCTGCCAAAAAAGCCAGCCATCCCAAACACTGGGAACACTCACATGATATTTGCAGCTGACCACATCCTCCTCAATCTTTCTTCATCTTGGCACATGCAGCTTATGAGCTTGCAAGAGAACAATTCACCCCTTGCCCAATGGGACTTGAATTCAACCATCGCTCCTGAGCACTCCTGTAAAAATTGGGCACAATTTGTGAAAACCTAATATGGTGTTAAAAACCCAAGATGTTCAGATGATGCCTGACTAATGAATGTGTGGTGGCTAAAAACAGCTAATGAGGCATGACCATGTTAGTCCTACAGAAATCATAGTGATTAATCACACAACCAGATGAGAAGACATAATGAGAAGGCAATGGACATCTTGGACACCTTCACAGAAGACTCGGATGTCTTCCTGGAGGATAATTCACACAGAACACAGGATTACTGAGCTTCATGCGCTGAACTGCATGAAGGTTTTTGATCTGTACCACATGGGGTTAGATTAGAAAAGACATTAAATGTATACAGGCTCTTCAAATTGCAGGAAAACTTTTCCTTGATCACAAAAGAAGATATGAATCAAAGCGATTTCCTTAAGGAAAATCTCAGAGTTCGGGGTTTTGACAGTGCCCCCAAATACAATTAGGATGTGGTGAACCTTGTTTTGCTCTTGAATTCACCTGTGTGAAATGAAATTGAAAATAGAAACACTACAGCAGTTTCCTGCACATTTCTTCAGCCTGGATTTCATTAATATCTTCCCCAAGCTGGGATTATTTTGCTCATGTACAGTGTTCAAATCTGTTTGGGCTTTGTTTGAAAGCAGAAGAACACTTCTAATGTATAACCTAATAGAAAATGATAGTGTTCAACAGCTTTTTTTTTTTAAATAAGTATTAAAATTTAGTATATAATCATATCCCATTATGGAATTCTACAAGAGTGTTAAAAATAACCCGACAGGAAGCATAAAAGCACTCATTAAATTCTACAATATTTACAGTAATTTCTGCATAGGACTCTATTAAATTTCCATGGCACACTCAGTCCCATTTCTACCGAGTTCCATAGAAATTTTCCAAAAAGGTCAGCTATTTCTTTCTAGTTTCGATGAACAAAGAAATAAAGCAGACTGATTCTTATCTGGGATCTCATTAGATCAACACCGGTGGCTGCAAAACACGGCACCAGACTCTCAGCTGGCAAAATTTGGCAAAAAGCTGTTGCCTTCAAACCTGGGCTCAGGGACTCCAGCTCTGCTCTGCCTATTGCTCACCTCGGTATAAACCCACGTGTCTCCTGCTTTTGGCTCCCATTCACCAGTCAGTCAGCTCGCAAAGGTATTGTTTTGAACTTTGCTGTATTTTAGTAGCTGTAAAATCAGCTGTGCTAGTTCGTAACTTCTGGGAGGGGTTCCTGAGATGATGTTCCCTCCAACATTTTCTGTTGGAGATGGATGGGACGGCCAAGGGCTGAGGTCATTGATGTTTTGTGTTTAGCAGGAGAGAGAGAATTTGCGGCTCTTTCCAGCAAACCGTCTCCCAGTGACTGCCAGGGTTATGCAACTGGACGTCTCCATGGTGCCCTGGAAAGCTCCAGCCCATCTCTGCTAGAGATGCTCTTTCCGAAATACACTCTTGTGTTTCAAAGAACGACACTTTCTGACTTCCCAGACACAAAGGCACAATTGTTTCCATCACAGAGCTTGTCTTACACCCCAGGTTGTGCTGGCCCCAAGGACCTGCTGTCCTGAGACCACGCAACCGGGCCGCGAGGGTGGGTTGTGCTCTTGTACAGTCGGTTGCCAAAAATGCTTCTGGGAACAAAGACGCTCCTTGATTTTTCTGCAACTGAAATAAATCTTGGACAAAGAACCCAGAGGGAGCTGTTGGCACACATCAGACAGGAATCCTGCTCACCAGCCAGCTTCTTGACAGGCAGGAGTTTAGAAACCCTTTAGCACATGAAAGCTGGTAAATATGTGTATACATATATATATATATGTATATGAGAGACTTATGCACAGGGAAACTGGGCTAGGCAGATCATTTTCCAAAGCTGAAAATGTGTCACTCAGCCATAATTGCTGAACTGAGAGCAATCAGAATGATTGCTTTAAAGATTGTAATAGGGAGTTCAATGAAGGCTCTTAGAGACACTTATTCCCACAGCCATGGTTTTAACAGCGTGGTTCTGAGTAGTGACTGAATAGATGCAACTGCACGAAACTGGTGAAAGACAGTATATTCTTTAAAAAAGACTTTGCCCAATAACAGACTGTCTTTGCAAACTTCCCTGTAGATAAGGGTGCCTTTTGGGTGCACGAATGTAAACAGACGCTCCCCTGAAATTAAGTCTGGAGAAGATGCACATTAGCATAGATTTTGCATTTGCTAACAGACTTCCTCCGAATTACTCCCAGGCAGTAACTTTGCTGGTTTGAGAGCACAGAGCAGAAGCAGGAAATGTTTTCAGCACGGTTGCCTGTTATTTTGCAAACATCCTTGGGACAGGCTGCTCGCCCACAGCCACTTAGCGAACCACCAGCATGAGCGATGCCACTTGAATCCCGCTGAGCTGAGAAATAAACTCACTAAGCTAAACACAGCCTGGGGATCAAAGGCATTTTGGGGATCTGCTGTCATCATTTGTGTATCTTCAGCAACTGCTCAGCTCTTCCTGGTGAATGATCAGTGTCTGCGCGACGCCAACCGCTGTGAAAGGGATGGGAGTTCGGGGAATTACAGAAGCGATTACAAGGAAGCTTTGACTTCCAGTGCTGTATCGACTTGCCCATTAAGTGCTTGATGGACTTCGGTTTTCCCAGATGAGTTTTCTGCTTGGCGCTTCCTCTTACCTCCAAGCTACACTGTGTGTTATACCACTTTGCTTGGCTTGCATCTCACCCTGGCTTCACCACAGGGAAAAGCTTTGTGTCAACAGGCCAGGTATATAATAAGGTGTCTCTTCTTGAGTTATTTATGAACTAAGAACACATCCCTTGGCAAGGCAGCAGTGCCTCATCTCAGATACGAATCCTTAAAAAGCAACCTCCTTATTTTCCAGATGCGACTTGTTCTTCTAAAAATCGGATTTCTGCTCCCAAGGGGCTGGTTCGCAGCTCAGATCGTGGAGGATGGAGGTGGGGACAGGACAGTGAATGCCCCTCAGCACCCAGTTGTGTTTGCAGACAGAACCCACGTCCTCGGCCCTGCAGACACCTCTCAAATCACACCCACTGCTTGACTCATGTATATTCACCCCCTTGCATCTGTTATTGCTTCGCTTGTCTCTGAAGGAGCTGTGGAAGCGCTGTTGATGAACTTGTTAACATAAATTACTGCAGAATGCCATTTGCGTGAGATGGCTTCAGTGTCACCGAGCAGATGTCGTTTGTCACAGCAGCAGCATCTTCCTCCACGAGCTGCAGGCGCCTGGATGCTGCCCCACACCTGGGACCACCTTCCTCCTTCTCCTCCTCCCCCCCGAGGAGAGATGTCACTGTCACACACAGTGTCTTGCCACCTCAGAAGATATGCTGCTGGTGTCACTTCAGGGTATGAGGTGGGACAGGGGACACAGGTACCGTGATGCTCTGCCAGGGCTTTGTCCCTTGCTTTTTGGTACAGCAATGTCACCTCCTCACCACTCTCCATCTCACAAGTCCTTTTACCATCATTTTTCCATCCCCTACATACTATGACAGGTATCAAACCCTTCCAAGAGTCCTTCCACGGACACACAGAAGAGTGGGGTAGCAAATGCAAGTGATAGCTTGTTGTTTTGATTTTATACTCTCCATAAAAGTCCATCCCATCTTGGAAGGAGAAACAAAGAAATGGGGAATCCAAGTGTAACCCTTAAAAACTGCCCGACTCCAAAGGAGCATCAAATCTCTACAATGCAATAAAGCAGAGAAATGAAAAAAATATTCTGTAATCGAGCTGAAGTCCAAATTTCCTCCATGTCAATGGGAAAAGTTACTGGCCTCCAGTCAAAAGTATGTTCTGTGCTGACCAAATAAGTAACGCACAGGATCAGAAGCTGAGCTGTTTTGGAAAGGTTGTTCAGTGGGAGAATAAAGGGCTAAACTGATAATCCTGTCAGAAAAATATAACTTAATCTGGAGCTACATATAAAAGATTGAATCCAAATCATAGAAAATTCACTGAATTTGCCTTTTTCAGCTTCTCATGCTGACAGAGGAACTGGCTGCCCAACGTTTTGTGTCTAAATACTGGCATTACAAGCAAAATGCAGAGCTTTTCTTACAAGATAACTTCTTTTCTGAAAGTTTAATCCTCACAAGAGGATTCCTGCCCTGTCCTCGAGAGTCAGAAACCAGGCTTTTCACATTGCCCCTAGCAGAAAAAGAACTTCTACAAGATTCACATCTGCACACTGATGCTGAGCAAGATTTCCTTGCACAAAGATCCTCAGACTCACCGGGGAACTAAACCAAGCTTTGCTTGGGTTTAGTGCCCTTTCTTTTCACTTTTTTCTATTTATTTGCTTTTGTTTCTCCTAGAGGCTCCTCATGGCCTGTTAGTGGCACATACATGGGAATTAAGCCTTTTGGGTGCTGAATTCGAATATGGTCCATTGCTGACACTGAGCCACAAGCTGAGAGCTGGGGCCACTCTTGTGCTGTGGCACTGAGCTTATAGATGTCCAAATAACATGGATTAAAAAAGAGCAAACCCCAGACTGTCTGTGTACTGGAAAGAGCAATTCTACTGAGCCTGGCTTAAATTTTTAGCATATCTATGAGGAATATAACCAAAAACATAGATGCTTATCTAACCAAGCTCATGGGCACACACAGCAAATAAAAAGCTGTTTGTTCACTCGGTACCTATCTGCAGCAAACAGAGATGATTTAACAGGACTGAGGATGTCAGCACTGGATTAACTCTTCCGTTTGCCAGGGATGCACGTACTCTTTGGTGCAATTCCCTCCATCTGCCCCAGGCTAAGCTGCAGCCTGGGTAACGGAGCCGAGAAGCATTAGAAGGATGAGAAAGGATGCACGAGAGAGCAGCACAAACCACTGAGAACCCCATAATCCCACGTGCATCCCTTTCCGAACAGCTCTGTCGTCTCCATGCTGCCCAAACCCAGGTGCTGGTACATCCCTGGGCAGAGCGGTCCTCTGCCCACAGTCACTCTGGTGTGATCCCCAGCTCTGTGCCAAAGCCCGACTCAGCTCTCCCTGTCCCCAGACACACACAGATCAATGGGATAAATCTGTTGGATCAATTAATGCCTTGAGCTGCCCCGCCAGAAAGCAACACGCTAATGAGACCCTGCCGAGCCCATGCTAACTAGCGGGGTTCGTTATCTACTGGCCCCGCTGATGCAAAGCACCATGTAATAACAAACAAAACTCATTAATGCCTCTGTCGTGAAGTCATCAGGCGGCAAATAATTAATGGGGGGAGAAGTAAAACTGAAACACATTGTTGGACGGATTTGATTTTCACTTGTTTTAGGGAGA
The DNA here is from genome assembly GCF_037038585.1 of Patagioenas fasciata. Lineage (NCBI taxonomy): Eukaryota > Metazoa > Chordata > Aves > Columbiformes > Columbidae > Patagioenas > Patagioenas fasciata. The sequence continues at coordinate 2,215,673 of NC_092537.1, read as the reverse complement.
CTCCTTTCTTTACAAGGGCTCTCTACAACTTATTCGCAGGAGCAGCTTCGGCTCACCCCCAAACGAGCCCCATTTACAGCAGAGATGGGGATGCTGGGCAATCAGAGACAAAACCCCCACGGCTGACATGGGCAGGGGACATTGGTGCTTCATAAAGATGTGGATGCTTCCGAAAGAGTGGATGGGAACAAACTGGCCCTGAGCTGCTCATCTCCCACCAACGCAGGCAACTCGCTTTCCCATTCAGCAGTAAAAGTTATGAACAACTTGTATCAGGGGAAACAATAGGCTTAAAGACAAAGCCCAGCAAAAGACGAAAGCTGGAGACTCATGCCCAATGTGATGGTACACGATGTTCTGCGAGCCCCGACCATTCTCTGAGGTTTTCAAACTCCTCTGTGGCAACGGATCTGTCTTTAAAGCTGTTTGCAAAGCATCTGCCACCCTGACAGTGCTGTAAGGATCAAGGATGGACAAATATAAAACAGGCTGAAGCCACTCGAGGGTTTGAAGCCCATCAGTAAAAATAAGCTGAAGCACCACTCAGCTCTCCGTTCAACAGACACAGTTCTTGGAAATGAATGAGGGAAAATAAACTGCACATTCATTTACCTGGTACATAGCAGGGAGGCTTTTTGAGACGAAAGCATTTAGATCCCAGGCTTCATAACAGCAGCTATGAAATTATCTCCTTGCTCTGAGGCTCTGTACATCTGCAGGACATCGTTGGTTGCTATAGCAGGGCCACATCCCACCCTGTGACACTGGGGCAGGTCACCGGTGGGCTGCAGGGACACAGCGTGGCTTTAAAGCAATGGAAGCTCTAAAGTTATCATAAAATATTTTTATAAAGGCTATACCTATTCAAACTTCTTTTATCCCTGCATCACAGTGCTGCTAAATCTCTCCAAGCTCCTGAGCTAATCTGTCTTTCTTTAAGCTACTCAGAGTCCAAGTAACAAGTGCAACAAGTATAGAATAAACCTTTCCCACTAAAAACCCTTTTTTGTGCCCTGCTCCTACCAGTGACTATGGTATTGCACCCTGGAACCACAGGGTATCTTGCTTAGCACATGTGTAATTTGTTAATGGGGCAATGTAAGCATGATTGGCTGCAGATGTCACAGCAGATTTAAGCACTGGGTCTGCATCAGCATTCCTTTCAGGTTGCTGAGATAGTAAACTGATTGATTAATTAGCTTGCAAATCATCTGACTTCTTGCTTTTGCAGCAGTATCTGTTGGAATATCGAGTCACAGTGAGTAGAGACAGAAATATGTGAGATGCCATGCATACCACAGGCAGCAGATTTGGGTTTTGACCAGCAAAATAAACATTTTAGGTCTGATCGAAAAATGTCTTGTTTGGAGGTTGCTGCAGTATTAATTCAACACAGGAAAAGCCAAAAAAACCAGCTGCCACCTCCTCACTCCAGCACTCACAAGTTTAGGGGTTTGGGGCAAGCTGGGCAGGCCAGGTTTTTGGGAAAATTCTGCAGGTTTGAGGTCGCTTGTGCAGTGCTGGAAACTGGAGCCAGATTCTCAGTGATGCTCAGCCTCCTTCTCTTGCTCACTGGTGGAAAAATAAAGATCAACCCTCCAAATACTTGTTCAGCACGGCAGCTGAAGGGTCTTTGCCTGTGTCCTGTCTTCTGCAAAACAGCATTTACTGGTGGGTTTCTTGCTGCGGGGCAAGGCAGCAGCATGTTTAAATAAAGATATTTGCTCAGAGGAAGCTTATTAATTCTCACTCAGTGTCAGTAGCGGCGGAGAAAAGGCATGACGAAGAAGTTCAAACGCTGGGGAAATGCAGTCAATCTATAAACAGGAAGTTTAAAAAAAAATATCCTAAATCCCAAGGCATGTCCTGCCCTTAATCACCACACACTCGGCTGCCACCGCGCTGCTGCGTTTTCCTTGCTGGAGGTAACTGAGGTTTTAGTTGCTCGTCCTCAGCAGAGCCCCTGGGCCCTGGGAGCAGGTGGACTCTCAGGTACCTGCATCCATAGCAGCATCTCTGTGGTCAGAACATATTTTTAATAAGCAAAAATAGAAACCTCACTTTTCTGCTACCACACTTCAGAGTTGTTCGGCGTGTTTGTGGTGGTCACACGCTGTGCAAGTGCATGGAGGAAAGCACGATGCTTAACGCTGGAATGGGCCAGCGCCTGCTCCCAGTGCCACCATGGGGATGATGGACCCCATCCAGCGCACTTTTTTTTTGCCCAAAAAAAGCCTTTTTGGCCTTGGGCATTGCAGGGCATGGCAGTGACTTTTCATGCCCTCTGCTGGTTGGATTCCTGTGAGTCTGAGGGATTTTATGCAATGATACTGTTTAGGAACAAATGCATTTAATCCAGTCCTGCGACAGTCCTGGGTTATTAGAAGCACTGGGTATATTCCTGAAGGAAAGATGCAAGCCAGGCTTATAAGATTTCTAGCAGGTTTGGATACATATTGCTCCTTTCTGCAAACATCCCACACCAAGGGCAGTCCATCAGATGGGCTTGAGCACCAAACCGGAGGAGTGGGCGAAGACTGGGACAACTTGGAACCAGCACGACAGGACAGCATGTGGGAGACAGGATAGGATCGTGTCTTGGCAATGCCCAAGTGACAAATCAGAGCAGGAGAGTGGGATCAAATGAACAGGGTTTGTGCTACATTTATCTACACCCATTGAGCAAAAGATGGGAGACTGATGCTGCAGCTCCAGATCTTGGGGATGGAAAGCTGTGCTTGCTCTGTGTGTCATGGTGAGCAGCAGGAAAAGCCTGGACTTGGGGAGGAACCAACCTCTACGCAGACATTTTAGTTCATCACAGCAAAACCCCAAACCACTTGAGCATCTTCCACCAACCCTGCCAGTGTTCGCCCATCGTGCAGGCTCAAACCTCGTGTTTGCATCCATATAACTTTCGCTATGGAAATCACAACCCGCAATGAGCAGGCACTAGGTACTTCTGTAGTTTTGAGATAGAGTTGAGAATGGTGCTTTGTCCAAGAGCTCCAGAGATGGTTGTCAAATCATGACTTGACCTCATAGGCCCAACTTGGAACTTTCCACCAGACCGGGCATTGCGTCTCTTCCGAGTATTTTGCTCTGACTAAACCCGAGTCAGTGTTGCTGGCACAAACCCCGGGGAGACCTTTCCTGAGCAGTTCAACTGCATCTGCGGAGCGCACGGGCAGCTCCCGCGTGGCTGTGGGCAGATGTGGCCAGATGTGGGGTGGCAGCGGCAGGACTGGGGCTGGTGAAGGAGCCCGGGGGTGACTCACGGGGCTGAGCCCCCCCAGCACCGCCGGCTCCCGCTGACTTCAGCGCCTGAGAGAGTTCTCGGCGTTTCTCCCTCTTCCCTTTCGGCACAGGAATTGTTACTCATTCTGTACACAATGCCAGGTACGTTTTATTGTGGAACGGGCAATGACAGGAGCGGCTGGGCATGGGAATGCAATTGATTGGAACCCTGGATTTCCTACATGACTTCAAATTATAACAATCCCAGATATTAAGATTTTGGCACTGGGACGACTTTGGAGGATAATTATGTGCTATGATTTAATTTTTGGGATCTGCACTTAGTGCCAAATCTCCACGGCTTTCCTGTCTCCCTCGAGAGCACTTCAAGCTGCAGGTTCCTTAACTCTCTTGTCCCCAACTCGCTCTGACTTCTTATCTTTCATGCCAGCATCAGGGCTTTATGGATGTACACACACAAAAACCTCCCCCAACTTCATCACAAATCATTGAAAAGCCATTTCCTAAGCACTTGTAAGAAAAAAAAGTATGCAAATCCGAATTGCTGCACCCCAGGGCTAATATTCCCTGTGAATGAAGCCCTTGTAAAATGCCTTTAGACACAGGGAGAAGTGGTGTCTTCAGAGGGGACAACGAAGCTTCACTGTTCTTCTGCACACTGTTTTGGATTCCTGACACCACCACATCTCCCGTTCTGTCCCAAAACCATCGAGTTGAGGCAAGTTCAGCTTCCACTCGGTCCCTAACGGTGGCTGCTGCCTTTGCACCCAGTTTGCTCTGTGTAAATAGCTCAGCCAATACAAAGCTGGGACCTGCAGTGCAGAGGGAAAATATTTCTTGTATATCCCTGCAAAGCCTTTCAGCCAGTAATTCATGCCCTTTCAGCTAAAATTGCTCTGGATATTATCTCTGCTGTGCTTCAGTCCTTCACGCCAAAATTAATTCTTGTGAAAGGCTGTTTCACTTTCTATGACTAATTGGAGGCTTTGTTTGTACCCACGTTAATAAATCTCAGCAGTGGCCGAGGGACAAGTGGTGGAGTTACAGTTTTAAGCTGCGTGTGACATCGTTGGGGACAGTCAGTGACGATGGGCAGCACCGGAGACACAGAGAAGCTTCACATCTGAACCAAAGGAAAATAAAACTGGGATGCAGCTGGGATTCCTGGGTTTCCTCCTGATACTCTGTAAGGGTTGGCATTCCCATAACATTTGACTTTTCAGCTTATAATGTATAGGATGACCACATTTTGGGGATCACTGAAACCGATGATGTTGGAAATACTGACTGTTAGTGTCTACAGGAATCACAAATGATCTGTAAACATTTCCGCAGAGTAGCAGCTTTGCCCCAGCTCCATCCCCAGACTTTGCTCTGGGATACCTTGGGACCCTCAGCCCAAATGCAGCAGCTTTGAGACAGCGCCTGTCTTTACTGCCCGAGCTTGCTCGAGTAAATTAATCCTCATTTCCTGATAAAACAAACCGTCCCCTTCAGGATTGCTTCGAGAAAAAAAGAAAATCAATCAAATACTAAAAACACATTAAAGTAAACAACACACATCGAAAATCTGTTTTCCCTTGTTTTCCCGAGTAGGAAGTCAGCTGCCTCGACAGGGCTTTGATGTGGGGATGCACATTTGATGTCGGCATCGCTGACAGACAGGCCTCCGAAGGCTCCGGAGGAGGGTTGGAGTTCACACAAACACTCCCACGTTCACGCAAGGGCGTCCCAGCGCTCCCCATCGCCCAGGTCTGCAAACCCCGGTCTCCTGGGGCACCTGCTTGAGCTGCTGCCACAAAACTGATGTGCACGGAGCACTGCTTTCCACTTTGGTTCCTGTTTTGGCCGGAGAATAAAAAGCGAAATGTCAAGAAACTAAACAGGAGGCCTCCCTCCCCTCCAAGGGATGCTCAGGGCAAGGTTTGATTTTGCAGAGGTTTGATCTGAACCTTTGTGAAGACTCAGGTGAGTGTAAAAGCCCAGGAGCCTCCACGGGCTGTTTAAAACCTGTGATCTGAGCAGAGTTGCAGCCACTGCCAGGAAATATCACACAGGCATCTCCAGCGACGTTCAAAGCACCGAGAAAAACAAGCTCTGGGCTTTTTCTTTGCTGAACACTTGAGGCTGCCCAGACCATGGGGTTCACTTAGCACTCCTCTCAGTCCTTTTTATAGTCACCATCCATCCGATGCTACTCAAGTCAGACGACTTTTTGTTCTTCTGGAGTTTCAGGAGCCCTTTTGCACAGCCCTGGGATTGCCAGCATCCTGCTCACCTACACCTCACCAACTGCAAACAGCCAGGTTCTCAAAACACTACGAAAACACACACAAATAAAATAGTAAAGACATCTTAACATCAGATAAGGAGGACTCCTCATGTGTGAGTGACACAGTTCTGAATAAAAGTGAAGCTTTTGTGCCTTTTCATAAGCGCTGGGCTGGAACCCACCAACCTTTCTGTCCCGGGACCTTTCAAACAACATCCACTTGCACCAAGCTGTTGCTTGACCACAGTGATGGTTTCTGTTGACACCAGATGGTTTTCATATAGCTCAATGTTTTTCTTCCAAAATAATAACACAGCAATTTTGAATGAATTAGATTGTCTCAACCCTCACTTTCCCACCAATTACAGTGAATTATGAACAACTCTTGAATAAGAGAATCTCCCTGTCAGTTACTGGTGCGAGAAGATATATTTGCCTTGTGGCCAGCTCTATATTATTTGACTGATTTATAGATCCATAACTTACGGAATTAGAGGTGATCTTTTTTTCAGAGCTTTAATTCAAAGTGGTTTCTTTTTTCTTTGAAATCATGTGGAAAATGAAGATGATAGATTTTCCCTCCATATATTTTCAGCCCTCTAATAATAACCTGAATCTCTCTTGCAGCTTTCTAGCCTGCACCCTCACCCTGCATTAATGCAGGAACTCACCATTCCAAACACATGCCATCTAAGCTGAAATGGACTTTAAATTTTCTACACTATTGATCAACCTTTACCCTGCAGAGAGCCAGTATGGGACTCAGGAACCTCTTAATACATTTAGCTATATAGTGACTTTTTTTCATTGAAAGCCAAACCCCCAGAAGTAGATTTTATGTGCAGAATAGTGTAAGTGTTATCAGCATAAATAGTCTTGCAACAAATGCACATTGCTGTTGTTAAAACCTGGGTTTTGGTGAATTTTATTTGGGGGACACGAAGAACCCTACGACATTACCCTTATTTGAATCGAGCTGACACAATTCTTAAGCGATGGAAAATTTTAAGACTATTGTGTTACAACATTGCTATGTCTGACCCAAAGTGGAAATGTTGGAGTCAGAATGCCTCCTCCTCCAAAGGTTTCTCATCAGTCCTACTGAAATTTATGGACTCTCCATGGCTGAATTTGGAGGATTAATTTAGCAAGACAAAGATGCCAACTCTCCTACACTTATCTGAACCTAAGGCAGACTCTCAGATTTCTCCAGAACAAATCTGTACTTGGAATTGTTGACGAGATTAAAAAAGAAAAGCACAGTTGTACTTCAGAAGTTATTCTGGGATTGAAAAAATACAAGAGATTTAGAGATTTTTAGAACGTTCACTAAAGAAAACAGGTCCTTTGGCTTCTTCTTCTAAAGGCTGCTAATCTGCTGGAGTAGATGGCTATGCGAAATTTTGCTGCTGTTGGGCTGGAGTTCAGTCAGACCACTATTTTTTTTGAGTTATTTTTTCTGGTAATATCTATTAAAATGAAAACCTGACGGTAAAGATACTTCTGCCTGGCCCACCTGCAAATGATGTCATGGAATTTCTCCGTTCCCTACGTCCTGGCCAGCCAAATGTCTCGTTAGAAAAGGGGGAGGGAAGTATTTGTTGTGAAATAACAAAAAAGAGTATTTAATAGGTCAGGCTTGCAGAAACACCTCTAGACAAGCTGGGCCAGCTGGGGTCATGAGGCATTAGTAGTATTTTCCATGGGCTAAGTACAAGAGAAAATTGGCTCTGGGTGTTCCTCCAATACCTGTGCTGCCTGCAACGATTTTTTGAAATCCTGATATCAAACAGCATTTGCTGTTGGAGCCCTTCAAATCAGGTTATGAAAAAACAGTGGCACTTTGCCTCTAGTCTTCCATGCATTCCATTCTCCGGATCACATTTTCCTTGACCCAACATCTACCTCTTTGCTCAGCCCTCCCCTTGCTCTAACAGACAGACACTGGTGGGACGTGGCTCATGGAACCATAGAACAGCCCAGGTTGGAAGGGACCTTGAAAGACCGGCTGGTCCAGCCTTCAGAAAAGACTAAGGTTGCGGTCATGAGGACTTCTAAGCCCATCCACGATGGCCCAGTCCCCTCTAATGCTACACACACATTATTAACGGGGTCCCGCAGCCCGTGATGACTTCTGGACGGATGCCACCCAGCCACTTTACATTTCTCCGGCTCGCATTCTCCTGCCATCTGCAGGTGATTATTGCAAAGCTCAAAGTCAACTGGCTCCTGAACAACATCATCCAGTTATCCCAGTAGGATAATTCGATGCGGTGTTTGCTGAGGAGGGAGGGGGAACGCTATTATTATTCATCTCATGAACGAAAGGTGCTCGACTCTGGTTTGTTTTAATGGTGCAGGAACCACAGGCTAATATTATTAACTGGTCCTCAGCAGCATGCCAAAAATCCCATCCTGTTGTGAGAGGAAAAAAGGAATAAAGTACTTGAGAATCCAATATCTTTGGTGCTAATTTTAGGCATGTATGCTGGCACGGGAAGCTTGTTTCATCCACTCAAATCTGGTGCTGTGCCACAGAGTCAAATTTACAGACCATTAGTGTCTCAAATAGCACTTCATGTGCAAGAAGCAAGGGGAAAAACACCGGGTCCCTCAGCTTTGTGGGGTTTGAGCTGAGTTACACAAACAAGTTACTTTAACTGTGGAGTTATTTACAGGTTGGCTCGGGAAAGTCTTAGTGACAGATCTAAATGAATTAATTTTTCTGACTTTCATTCGCTGTCTTCCCCCTTCTTCCCCCTCTAGCTATTACATGTAATTACAGGAAACCTTAGTATATCACATCTTCAAAATAGACAATAAAAGGCAATAGCAAAGATATTCATTTCTTCCTTCTTTAATATTTTTCTTGGATGGGAAGGCAGGGTGTGGCGGAGCTTTTCCTTGCAGCACCTCTGAGCTCTGCTTGGATCACCCCGCGCAGACACCCCGAGCGCTCCGCTCCTCTCCCTCCGTACACACAACATCTGGCAACCCCGCAACCATTACTTAGTGCTGTCTTGGCCTTTGAAACTGCTTTTAATGATTATGTGAGACACTCGCAGTAAGCCGTCTAAATATGGTGGGTTTTTTTATTCCAGGCATTAAAGAAGGAAGGTAAATGTATGTCTTTTAAACCTGTGTGTTTGCTTGGACCCCATGGAGCAAAAACATTGACAGTCGTGCTTACATTCAAGTGGTAAAGCCCAAAAGCACAAGCTTTTTGAACCCATCATTAATTCAGTAGAAGGAAAGACACGGCCATACCTGCAAAAAACTCCTAAAAAAACCTCCTAAACCAACATGCTTGAGGCCAGGGCTTTGGTACACAAAGCAGGGGGTGTTCTTGGAAGAAAACAGCTGGAATTTGCCATGTTCAACTTGAAATATCACCAAGCACATCTTTGCCCCAACCAAAGCGTCTCTGCTCCCTCTCGCAGCCACCCACCAGCACTGGTTCCAGGGGTTCTGTCCCACTGGAATCAAGGAACGAAGATGGGGGACACAGCTGGATTAAAAACAGGAGAGAGAAAGAAAAACACTGCTAGTTTGGTTGCCTCCAAAGAAAGAAATTCGCTTTTTAAATGGAAAAAAAGTTTCCACTGGAACCTGGGCAGAAAGTCAGAATCAAATAGATATAATTTGAGGCGTAGACCCAAATCAGAGCTTACATTACTGACCCCTTTTTTCCTAAATGATCCTTCTTTTAATTTTATGTACTGTCAGGAAAACCTCTTAAATACATAAATACTGTTGGAAGTTAAATTGGTATGAGGATTGATTTTTTTTTACTTTGAGGCAAATCGAATGGTAACAGCTCGATCTTTGGAAGAAACACCATGAAGTTTACCTGTCAAGGAGGTATTTCCACTTAGAGTGTGAACAACTTGCAAACGACATTGAATTCCAAGGCACTAGCATAGAGATGTATAAAGGGACCTTGATTTAAAACAAAATAAGCTTCAATTCCTCAACCCTGTGAGTGACTTTGGGGCTGTGGACATGTCCACATCCCTTCTAGACACAAATCAGGTAGAGCCAACACATCCACTCGTCACAACCACCCTGCTGACATCTTCCTTGCATTGAAGCCCAGTGATATCACTGCTCTAAAATTCCCTTGATCCTCAAAGCAGATACAACCACAGGGTTTTAAACACCTCTGTTAATCCCTTCTAGAGAACAATAAATCATTTGTTTGATGAAACCTTATCTTTCAGACATTGACACAGACATGCCCGTGACATGAAACACCAGAAGCGATCCAAGGGTTAAGCACAGGAAGTCAAACTAAAAATGTGACTAAATTAAATCACAGATTCAGATATTTTTCTGATCTGCAGATGAAGGCTGAGTTACTGGCAAGTGATGTAAGCTGTATCTTGCTGATCAACATGACTGCAGGTGACACATTCCAGGTATCCCAGAACAAGCTTCCCAGCCCATCTGAGCCATTCGGTTAATCCCCAGCGGAAGCTGTTTTGCAGGAGCTGCAGAAAATGGTCCCTCTCTCCTGACAAAATACCTGAGCTACGGAAAAAAGTGAAAGTTTACCCTGTATCACCCAAACAAAGGGACTTAAAAAGTCCCCAAAAGGTTGCAGCAGCCAGAAGACGTTAATCTCCTTGCACCTTCCAGGCACAGGCACAGCCACGCTGGTGGCTCTCACAGCTTTGGTGAAAGCTGCCAGGAAAAGTCCTCAGTGATTTAAACATCATACCACATAGATAAATTACTCTTATCTATGGCAACGGCCCTCCTTGCCTGCTTGAGGGGCATGGACCACAAGAACATGGACAAGAACTGCAACATGGGTCGCATCCACTGCACGTTGTATTTTTCCTCTTCTCAGTTGTTCCCTGCCGGTCACCAAATATAAACAGATTTTCCTTAAATTGGGCCATTATGGTAATAAGCCAAAGTTTATTTAGTCTGTTTTCTGAGGAGTTACAAACCGTAACAGCAACACAAACAACAGCGCTAGTAACAACTCAGCCCATCGCTGCAATGGGGCCAGCACTGGAATGAGATGGGATGATGCTTTGGAGCAGGAAATTTGGCTTTTTCCATGGGAAACTGCTGGGGGAATTCAGGGAGATGAACTGTAGTCATGCACGGAGGACTCTGCCCAGCTGATGCGGATGGAAAAGTCCTTTGCATCCCTTAAGTTTGATTTTCAGCTCTATTTTCTTAGGCCAAGGGTAAACACTGCACAGCCCTGTACTTGTACTGTGCTTTTCAGGTACCCGAGCTTCCCACTGGACGCAGCACTGTGATGCTGAAGCTTGATGAGTCTTAGTGTCTTTAATAAGATCACTGGAAATGTATAAATGCTGGTCTAAAACCAGATGGAAATCTTAAATTAGGTAGAGAATATAGCCGCGGTTTAGGTGTTTTGGAAGCGTGGACATGCGGCAGTGAAACGCGATCCCTCCGCGGATGCTAACCTTGCTGGGGCTTGTTTGTTCTGCAACACCTTCTTAGCCCTGCATGGTTACAATTTCGTTCGCGTTTTTTTAACCTAAAAAAAAAGGGGTAAAGTGAGAAAACAGAAGGAAAAATAAAAAAAAAAAGTGATTTTTAAATCAACTGTCATTTCTGGCAAGGCTGAGGATCCCAGCAAGGCATTTGTTTATTATCAGGTATTTCCTCAGGATCAAATCCAGAGGAGAGAAGTCTGGTACTAGTTAAAGTCTGTTTAAAATCCTTCTTGAAAAGAGATTTATGCGAGGAAATTACCTAACCTCAGGACACAGGCTTAGTCAGTGGCCGCGGGCTCCGCCGCGCGCATTGTTGGTTGCAGCGTGGGGGTTTTTTTTAGCCCCGCCGAGGGTGCCCAGTGAGAACAGCGGCAGGTCCGCGCTCACATAACGGGATCAAAGCTCCCAATTGTTTCGAAGGAAATGACCCAGCAGCAGGAGCGTGTCAGACCTCGTTTTTTTTGCTCCCAGCCTCCACCAGCACTAGGCGGCTGCTCCCCACGAGCCGTGGCCCGGGGGGCACAGGGGTACCCTAAATTGGGCGAGGGGTACATGAGCACCTCACCCCTGCAGTGCATTCAACCCCTTCCTTAGCAAAAGGACATTTCCTAAATCCCATCTCTCCCCAGCCTGCCTGTGTGTGCAAACATTCCCACCTCACCGGGGTGTTTTCCCAATCCTTGGCCACTTCTCCCTCTGCGGTGGGACAAGGGGACATGCGACCACCCGGGCTTGCACTGAGGATGCTCAGTGTGGTGCTGGCACACTGGACAGCAGGAGGGGACCTTCTCCGACAGCTCGGCTGCTGTCACATCCCAGCAGGTCACAGCTGATGTGCTGGTGGATGCTCCGGGGACGCGGCCGCATCCCGTGCTTCCCAGCAGCAAACAGCAGCCGTGGGTCCATGCAACAACCCATCCAGGCGGCAGATTGAAAGCACAAAGGATGGAAAAGCCCCATGAGTTCAATCCTGCCACTTCCCTGCCAGCAGCGAGTCGGATGCATTTAATTGTCTCGTGATGGGACTTCCCATACATAGCTCACCTCAAGGACACTTCAACCCACGGTCAGGGCAAGCAGCTCCAAAGCACATGACCAGGGTTGAAATGAGGTTTTTGGAGGCAAAACACCAACTGAGCAGGTTGTCGTATTATTTTTTCAAGGTCACTACTAAAATATCTGGCAGGCTTATCTTACGGCTGGGAAATTTTACTGTACTTGCAGAAAACAACCAGTATTTTTTATTCTGGTGCCCGATTCCTCGCTGTTTGTGTTGGTTTAACTTCACTGACCCTAAAACGCAAAACTAGAGGAACGCGGTGTTGAACTGCATCCCGATATGGATATGAATTATGTGTGTAATACAGTAAATTATTGTGAAACAAACATTCAGCGAGCATCCTGTATGGAAACTCTTTCTTCTTTCATCTCCATTGATCATTGACGTCTCTGCTGACAGAACGTGGTTATGCCGGCAGCCTATGATCCCTTCGAAATGTCTCAGAAATATGTCTCCATGCAGTTAAGGTTTTCCGCTGCTAAGAAATATCTTAATGCTAAAGGTTTGTTTACAAGGGGTGGCTGTTTCCACTTGCCGGAGCATTTAAGAAGTTGTTTTTTCCAACCACTAAGTAGATCTAAACATTAAGTGTTTCTTAAGTTGGGTTTCCAGCTCCTAGACTGCTATAAACATTAACTTTCCTTGGTTTAAAGCAAAATAAAACAACAAAAAAAATTGCTGCTTTCACCTAGCCACTCATAAGGTTAGGGAGAAAAATAGTATTTTTAAAGACTTTTTATTTTTAAGAGGCTCATTGTGCAATCCCTTCGCTGGTCCTGCAGCTGAGAGCAGGACCGTGGTGACAAAGCGCTGCCTTGTTTTTGTTGGCAGTGCCAAAGGGACAGATTTTGGTCGTGTCTGTGACCCTTGGGGACGAAGCTGAGAACCAGTGGCTCTTCTGCTACCAACACCAGGCGGTGGGAACAGTTGCTCCTCTGCAGACTTTTATGATGGTTGTCTGAAAACCGACAACCAAAAGGAGCGATTTCTGTTTGAAAATACAGGCTGCTATATCATTATACGTTTCCAGCTAGATCACTGGAAATGCATGATCAATAGTGAAATAATTGCTGTTTTGGAATGGAAAACCTGGTGACTGGAAAACAGTGCTGTAATGCAAAACCAGCTTCAATCAGCTGTTGGTAATGCCATGACCGTTCCAGCAGCCCAACACACCCACCCAGCTACAAAAAGGACTCTTATTCATACCCAGGTTTTATTTACTAGGAGATTTTTCCAATCTCTGTAAAATTATGGAAGTTCTGGTCCTGATGGGACCTGTACCTCCGATGAACTGTGCCCGTGCTGGAACTCATCGTGCCTTCAATATCTGAATGATTAAACTCGAGTCGGGCCAGACTGGCTGCCAAGTGTTGGGAGATGCCTTTCCTCACCCAGGAAGGGAGAACAACGTTCTAATGGCCTCACCTGGGGCTCAGGTTGTGATAAATCTGCTGTGAGAACTCCCAGCAGATCAAAACCCACCCCACGCCGCACCAGCCGCCCGGTGATCGCTCCCCTGCATCGGTTCTGCTCCAGGTCTGTCCCCATCACCACCCTTGAGCTGATATGAAACTTCTAACGGGATCTGGCTAATGCCACAGTAAAGTCATGAGCTCAGGCTTAACGTATTTTGCATCTGTTCTGCTGGGTGGTCTGGTGATGCTCGGATGCCACATCAGCAATTCTTTAACTGAATTGTGAAAACTTCATGTTTTCTTTTTCCTGTCTGGTGTATCCTTGCTTCCCTTATGGGAAAGTCTGGAGCTGGAAGCTGTCAATGAATTGATCTGGAGTCATAAAACTTCTTTAAGTAAGACTGAGGTAACGTGCACACTCAAATTCAAATGCCGCTCGAATTTGTTTTGCTCTAAAAATGTTACTTGTATTTAGAATTGCACATCTCAGAGTTACAGTCCCCCATAATACTTGGGGACGACTGAGAAGTGGAATCTCATTGCTACTATCTCCGATATCCTCTGCATAGAGGAAGAAGAGATGGTCACAAGCTGCTGATCCCATAGTGTGGGTGAAATATCAAAATTCAGTGATTTTTAACAGAATTTCTGAAAGCAAAACCATGTTTTGCTTCTCAGTTGTTGTTTTATAAGGTACTTTGAATCAAAACATTGCACAGGCCTTTTCCTGGTGAAAAGGAAAGCTACTTGTATCTCCAAAACATTTCAAGTGGAAACTGTAGATACACGTTAGCCAAAAGTGTAAGAGCACTTCACAGCGATTAGGCAATAAGTACCTGCCATTCGTCCATGCAGTCACCTCTCTGTTTCCCTTGTTATGTTGTTCATTTAAATGCAAACACAACATGCAAGTTCCCTACCATCAGAGTTTATTCTGGTCTTTCTCATCTGCCTCTCTCACCATCTACTGAGCTTCATTCACTCTGTAATTTTTTGGGTCTCTGTAGCAAACACTCCACACCAGAGCATCCTCGTGGGAAAGTGATAGTGAGAAGAATTCAACACCAAGAAAGCCTCTTCCTTTAATATTTTTCCTGATAGAAGTCAGTCCAAAAGAAAGAGTCCTACTTCCCCGTCTGAGCAGGACAAGGACACCAGCGAGGTCTCCCCAGAGCGTTTCAGAGCAGCACAATGTGCGGAAGCCAGCGAAAGTTTATCACCGGCCCCCAAAACAGGGATGGTTGCAAGGAGACAACGCACGTTCCCGCACCAAGCAGAATATCCAGAGCCTTATGAATGGCACATTTTAGAAAAGGGAACGGGATATGTTTTTCCCATGGTTCGGGAACAATGTGAATACTTTCTCACACACTGTTGGTGAAGCGTTTTGGCACACCTGTGCATTTAGAGAGCTCTATTATACTCCAAGGTCCCCTGGTCGACTGTTAAGGACACTTTTCCTCTCTAAGAACATGGATTGATTGCATGGAAATATGATTTGGTTTTGAATTTGTGCTGGATCATGGATCAGAAGGAAGCTACAACATGTACTGACTCCTGAGCGGAGCTTTCTGCTCCATGGCTCAGGAGTGAAAGACAAGCAAGGGCAACTCGGAGATGTTTACACAGCTCCGTTTTTTATTTTTGACTGTACTGAATAGGGAAAAATTGTTTACATGCTACAGAGGATGTTTTACCACTGTTACTTCCTACAGAAACATCCTCGCGCTTTAAGTGCTGGCAGAGACAAACTGCTCCTTGTATTTCTGACTGGTGTCTCCCAGAAGAGAGGACAGATACCGCTCCTCTGTGGGACCATCAATCCTGTAATCAGCTCCGCCAGGTCTAAACAAATCACCGTTGCTTCGAGGCATCTGCGTCTCATTATTCCAGATGACATAATTTTGGATGATGTGCGCAGCCTCGTGCAGTAACAGGAGCTCTTGGAGCCCCGGACAAGTGGTGGTGGGATGAGCGATGCCCCTAGATGCCTCCATCCCACTCCTGCCCCAGCCATGGGCTCCTAGTGGGAACCACACGATCATTCAATGCAGTCGGCTTTTTGAATATCAGCTCCAGTGCATTCAGAACCAAATCTTTGATTAAGGTCACTCTGCAGGACTGATTTGGCATGGCACTCACACAGGGCCAGGGGATGGGGACAGCACAGAGAAGATCTGCTGCTCTGAGAAGCGGGTCCTGCATCACCTCCTGTTTTGAGGGGTCAGCACAGAGGATTCAGCTGTTTTCTCCTTGTGTCCTGATGATTCCTCAGCTTCCTCAGTCCCAGCCAGCACCTCACTCCGCACTGCTAGAAGCCAAGATCCCTGAGAGTGTAAATTTAGAGTCCATCATCTTTAAGCATCACTACCTGGGCCATATTTTCAGAGGGGCTGAGCTCCAGCAGCTCTGGATGTATTGGTGCAGTTGTGTCATGTAGGTAAGACAACAAAGCCCTGGAAGAGGGGTTTTACTAAGCTATAGAACAGGATGGCTGCAGTAAATCGAAAGCTTACCAGTTTCCATCCTCCCAAAAAGTTAAGCAGGGCACAAAAAGCCAGATAATTGCAACATTTTCCCCATAAACGTTCTTTCAAAATGTTTTCAGTGATCATTTGGCACAAGGATACAATTTCCATCAAAACCTGTGGAGGGACAAGAATGGTTTTCCTCTTTTCCCCTTCACAACCGGGAAGAATAATTTGTTCCCTGCAAAAACTGTAAGAAATTTTCCAGATTAGGAACCAAGCTAAAAGCAATACCTGGACATACATGTGCAGGCAGACGCCGGCGGAGCTCGAAGCGCAGCCCATGTTGTGCTGCAGCCTCCGAACAGAGTCGGGAGAAGTCAAATGAACAAAACACACAAGGCAGCATCACGCACAGCGGTCGGAGCTACCTGTATTTTATAACATCCACTGTGTTTCCAATTTCATCAGCTTGGCACACGCTCTCCTGGTGGAAATAATTGAGGCCTGGAAGTCAAAAGCAACGGAGGAAATATCTAAGCTATGAAATGTCAAGCTGCCTTCCAAAAGGGTTCCGATCTTCAACCACATCAAGAAGGGTGTCTGAAAAGACAATCAGGACTTGGGTCAATTAAACGTCTTTTATACTTTTGCTTGGGAATGCAGTGCCGGAGGAATGCCCGGCATGGCGGGGTGGTTACCCCACAGACCTTGTTTTTAGGCTGCAGGTTGTTGTCTTTTCTCCTGAGGTATTTGCATTTTATATAAACCTCCGTTCAGATTATTCTAAGAGAGCAATTTAGGGTCTTGTTGTTTTCGTTTTATTTTTGCATTGGGAAGGTGAAACCTTCAGCACTTCCAAACTGATGCCAAGGAAGCAAAACCTGAGCTGAAGGTAAAAACTTCTCCAATTAACTCCTACTAAAACCACATTTCGACCTGAGAGTGTGGAGCCTCCTGTGCAGGGGGATTGATTTCATACAAACATCAGTCACATCCAATGCCCAGAAAATCTTTAAATATAGTGGTTCGGAGTCAAAAAGTCATTCCTGACCATGAACTGTGAGGTATCATAGGAAGACGTCTTACATCTGGATATCAAACCTTCCGACCACTCGCTCTTCCATGTGATTAAAATTTCTTGTCCCTGCAGAGGCAGGAATTCAGCAGCAAATCTTTCTGGGTGCTTTGAAGCCTTTTAAACTTCATAAAAGCGGGGGAAAGAAGGATGAATGTATCCTTAATCAGGCAAAAAAATAAAAGTCAGCTTTATTTTCCCAGGGGAATTGAACTATATTAGTTTACATCCTGTGGTACGAATAAATAAACAATCCCTAACCAGTTTCAGACTCGCCGCTGTTTTGGCTGGCAGAACCTTCGCTCAGAAACGCTCGAACCTCCTTGCTGTCCCTTTCCCTTCGTCACCCCCAGTTTCCTCTGTTCCCTTGCTCTTAGGAGACACAGTCTTTTTCGTATCCATATTTTTCTCCCCTGCTTTTATAATTCTCATTAACAAATTGTCTCTTGTTCCGCTCCACCAAGGTCGTCTTCATAAAATTCATATTTATGGACAAGGGTTAAATAACACATGGACTAAGGATAGAAAAACAGATGCAAAAGAAGTCCACTGAGTCCTACAGGATGGCTCGGGGCTCGGGCCCTTGCAATCTCTGCCGTCACTGAACCTCGTTGGCCTCTTCCCTGAGCATCTTCTCCTCTCCATCACTCTGCAGCCACTGGCCATGCCCCATGCAGAAAAGGAGATACTAAAATAATAGACTGCAAAGTGATTAGAAGCCTGGGTATATTTAAGGAACTTTGTATAACAATAGGTGTGTCTTCTAATTTAAAAATGGCATACTTTCATGCTGAAATCAAATGGGCCCGGGGGAGCGCGGCACATCTCCGTTTGCCAAAGGAGACTGATCATATGGTAACAGCTGGAATTTATATGGTTTAATTTTACAAAATGTGAGATCTGCCGATCTGCCACCTCCTCCCTCCAGCAATATGGAGATATTAAAGGGAGGGTTTCCAAGAGTGCCAGGCATGGTGAAAGCAAAGAGATTTAACACAGCCACAGAATGAGAAGAGACTTCAGGGTATCCTGCAGAAAACAGCTGACCTGGGGACAAGCTCACACACAAAGGTGTGCTAATCATGCCTGATAAGAATGGAGAAGAATAGCAATTTAACTTGTTGAGGAAGCTTGGGTGTAGTGGGGAAAAGCGAAGGATCTGGGTTGTGCTTTGTCTCGGTGAGGTTTCTAAGGCAGTTGCATTACACATGTTCATGCCGGGCTTCTAATTCAGGTGCTTTCAGCTGCCCCTTCAGGCACCTACTTTGCTTTGCTCTTTAGGAAACTGAAGGAGTTGAGGCTCTTAATGCACGTGATTCAATTCCAATCTCTATGTCTGATTCAGAACATGAAGCTGGCCCTGCTTCTGTGTGGTGGCTGTTTCTTCCAGTCGGCTCTGCTGGAGCATTGGTCAGCTGAAGGTCCCTGGGAGGCCTTTGGGGACATCATCTTCATGTCACTGGCCTCATGGGTTTGCTCAGTTCTGTCTCCTCCCAGTCCCCAGTCCAGCACAGTAGGACACTTGGGGACAGATGCTGTAGGTACCTGTACCAAACCACACGCTGAACCCACACCCTGGGAGGTGTGGAGTGCATGGATACTCAATTTCTTCACTCAAATAAAGCTACAAGAGAAGAAAGCCACCCCGGAGACTAAGCTTGCTTGGAAAATGCTGTTTATCCCCTTGAACTCCCTGCAAGGGACACAATAGAACAATGGGCCCGCGGCAACAGAGAGGCGAAGCCCTGAGGTCACCTTCACCGCCTCCCAGCTGGTCCCACATTGTTCCCTGATGGGAATTTCTGCGCAGGACTCAGCTCCGTGACCATGTGTTTCCTACGACTGTTACCCAGCTTTTCCCTCCCCCGGCCCTTCCGCCTCTTTGTGACTCCTACAGAGGCTGCGGATTATTAATTAAACCTCCACACAAGCCACTGAGGTGGAGAGGTATTAGGAACCCTTATCTTATAGATAACTGATGCAAAAAGAATGAGAACGACCTTGTGAAATGTCCCCAAAGCCGAATGCATAGATGTGCTTCAGCAGTGCTTGGTGGGCACCACCACGTTCTGCTCCACCAGAGGATGTCGGGCAGATACCCTCAGGAGATGTGCAGCGTGCTGGGATACGTGCTGCTCAAAACACCCGGGCTCCTGTTGATTTTGCACAATACCTTTTGTGCAAGTGGCTAAATCCTCTGTCATTATAAACCTAAAAGAAATCTACGAAATATACTGCATGGTTAGCGGGGGACTTAGGGGACTCTCGCCCCTCTTTAGCACTTGCAGGCACAGCTGCGTGTTTTTCCTGTTTAACTGAGGACCGTGTCCTGTATCTTCATCAACATGATTGATTTCAGCGAAGAAACCCATCTTTCTGGGTAAGAGTCTCATGGGAGGGAAGTGGCAGCAGGACCACAGTGTCCATAAAGCAAAGGACCTTCTCTGATTATTGGGGATCAGGTACGAGACCAACACGGGGGTCTCAGGAAGGAACTTGTTATCATTTATTTAATATCTGTCACCCCTCTCTTAAGAAATATATATATATATATATATATATATATACACACATGTATATACACATATATATATATATATACACACACACATATATAATACAATATAATGGCTTTTGCAGGATTCAGAAAGCGATGTTGTTCCAGTTGTCTGAGCTGGCGGCTTCCAGTTTGTGGCCATATGGTTGGCTGTGAACTTGACTAATAAAAATGGAGTGAACTTTTTCTTTTTTCCTTTTTATTTTTTGGTTCTTCCTGACCCTAGTCAGTGCCATAAATACCTGTACGGAGCAAAGGGTTTATAAATAGCCCGGTAGCATCCACTGACAGCAGAGCGGTGTTAAGTCTGACCGGCAGGCGCTGGATCGCGGCGATGTGGAGCTGGAGCGGTCTGGGAGAGGAATATGTGGCCAATAAAGACTTGTGAAGCTAAAGTCATTCAGAAAACTCAACACTAGGCAAAACTGGGCAAAAAAAATACCAGTCTACCATGGGACAAGGTTCTGAAATGGAAACACCTTAAGCCAATATTGCCCCTTTGAGATAGCACTGAAATTCCATATAAATTTATGGTGTAGCTGACAGCGAGCCTGAGTAACTCGGTGTGTCTGGACGTCTGGCCCAGTCCAATAATAACATAAAAGAGAATTCTGTACATATCCTTTGCTGATCCTGAGACTTTGGACTTGGTTTTTGGAACTTTTTTGTTTGACGGTTGTCTACAAATTGTCGGATTCTCAAATGAATATGTTATTGAAAATTGTTCATAAAATTTCTCAGCAATAGCTCTTGGTATGCAAGACCTTTGCAATTTAAGTGCCGCTCAGTAGTTATTCAGCTCATGCGGTAATATTCTGGTTCCCTTACCGGACAGTCTCTCTTACTGTCTGTCCGAAGCATTCAGAAGTCATGAGTCAATGCCCAAAACTCCAGCTACCGGCTTAAAAAACATCATTATTTTTAGTAAAAACATATCAATATTGGTGCTTTTTATTTGCTTTCTTGCTTCTGAGCCTGTAGGGCTCACACATCCAACCTGCTGGAAACTAACCTTCGAAATAAAGCAAGCTGCAGTTCCCACATAAATTCAACACTTTGAAAGTTGGAAATGCAAGTTTTTCCTGAGAAGCCTGGTTTTCGATGGTTTTTTAACCTGCTGGATTCTTTGATGTCTAATACAAGCGTGAGTGCCAGCTGATGCTTTTCCCACTGTTTCCTAATGCGTCTCTATGGTGTCTGTTCCCTGGGGTTTACAGATGGATCATAGAACCATAGAATAGTTTGGGATGGACGGGACCTTCAAAGCTCCTCTGCCATGAGCAGGAACAACTTCAAGCAGATCATGAACTCATCCTTCAGCAGAGACAGTGACAGCATCTCACCCTGCACCTGGCTGCCCACCTACTCCTGCAAAAACACCCTAAAAGTGGCTTATTAAGAGCTTATATCTGCTATAGAGTAATGGCAGCCACGCACAAATGCCACTGGTTCATTTCAAAATGAACTATTTCCAGGAAAAGGCTTTTGAGTATTTTTAAGCTGGGTGGAAAGATAATCTTTATCTCAGCTGTGATTCAGAACAGCAGCGTCAGCACCGAACTGAACCCCCACGAGCCGCCCTCCCTCTGGCTGTACAGTCAGACCTCTTGTCAAGAGCAGAACACATTGAAAAATTGAGAAGTTTGAAGGGGAAAAGTACTATCTTCCTGTTGGCAATTCAATGGTTCTGATTAGAGTGTCTTCTAAGGGACACTTATGTCCAGAGAGGTGGCAAACACAAGGGCTCAGCTTCAGCCAGACTACGTGGGATTTTTGGTTACACCATCTATATTAAGATGTCCATAATGTCTGTGTTTCATTTCCCTTTTCTCCTCTTTGCCTGCCCTCTTTGCCCTACCTTTCCAATACTTCTCCTTTTTTATTTTTCCACTGACAGAGGAACAAGGGAACTGAAACAACCACCACAGTTTCCACATTCCGTTCTCAAATCTCAGGTCATTTTCTTTTTGCTTTGCTTTACAATGTAAAAGTTCTCTAACTTCTTGAGCAAAAGCAAAACAGTGATGAACTTACCTGTGGACGTTCACAAGCCACACCAGATGCAGCAGTGTGCATCTAAATTACTGCCTTTTTCAAAAGTCTCAGAGCAAATTCCAAGTTACTACAAGCATTAAAGCAGACGGGAAATCATTTGAGCCTTCTGCATATGTCAAGCCTCCCCAGTAAGGTAAATGTTTTTCCTACAAATAATGACTTGCATGTTTGATCAACTCTGTAACCACAATATCTATAAGCGCCTCAAATGTTAAACACCACATGAGCCAGATATATTTACCAGCCAGGAGATTTAAAAGCCATTCTTGACGTCAAGCTGTGAAGATCAAATATTCTAACTTGATGGCTGCCAATACGGTTCCCAACCATTGTCTACATCCAAAACCCATTCTACTTGTTTGTGTTTTTGTTTTTGGCATCTGAAGTAAGACTTCTACTCAGACCACTTATGTTCTTAAATAAATAAGTTTCTAGGTCAAGTTGCTGATGGATGTTAATATTGCTATAATTTAAATCTAATGGTGATATCAGCTTCTAACAGGGTATAAATTGGAGTTGTAGAGTACAGCATCAAGTTAGTCAGTTTTCCATGAAGTGACTTTTCCATGAAGTAAGTCTTTTCTGTTTCTAGTGCAATGACCCAAATTCAGAGATTCAGCTTGCTTTTCTTCCATGGTCCCTTCTGCCTTGGGTCTGTATGGTCTGTATGGTCTGTATGGTACTGTAACCTGTGCAGGCACCATTACTCGGGTTTAATGATAACAGCATCAACAAGTGATGATGCTTGTGGAGTAAATGGCTATTAAACCAGAGCGAGTGTGAGACACTGTGCCTCTCTCTCACCCATTACAGTCAACAAGTACATAAAACGGGCTCTCACATCTCTGGGACAAATACTTCAACCTTTTCATATACTGATAAGCACTTATGGCACTTCCGTGGAATTACAACTGGGAGTAATTACTGTTCATAATGCATATGGATTGCTGAATCAGACCTAGACATAATCTGAAATGCCATTATGTTGTTAAAAAGGCAATAAACTTCATTTGCATTTACACAGCTCTGATGGAATTTATGGGTGAGGGCATCACTTGAGGATTTTTCTGTTTCCTTCTTTCTCCTCAGCTTTGTTATAGGAACAAACTTTCCCACTCAGATGCAGGAATGATTGCATGTCCTAAGCTGGGAAAGTGGGGAGATGGGGTTCTGCTGGTGACTATTACAGATGCACTTGGCATCATTTGGCAGTCACCCATGGAGCTGACGGGATGGATGCCCCAGGCTATGTCCCCTCCTGACCTCAGCATCCTGGACATCCCAGTACCACGCTCAGCAACGTGTATAACTGGTTAATAATCCCATACAGAATAATTACAGCATATTCTACATTTTATTTTTAAAATGCAGAACGGGGATAAAAGGATGAAAGAATAAAACCTGGCACCCACCCTGCTGGTCAGGATGAGAGAGAAAAAAGTACCTGGCTTAGTCATCCCCTGGATAATCCAGACACCACAGTGTTCTGAAGTGTCTGCTTTTCCCCACATTTAGTTACGCAGTCTGATGCTGCTCAGCCTTTACACCCCAGTTCAAGTCTGAGCCGGCTGCCCATGATTTAGTACTTGCCATTTGCCCAGGAACACAGAAAGTGTTGCAAGGCAGAGAGGCACAGACTGCAGCTCGCATCCTCTCCTCTACCCCTGAAATACAAATTAGCCAGTCTGGTATTTGATCACGGGCTGTTCTTAAAGCAGTTTTTTATTCTGTACTTTTATTTTCCATGGCTGTTGCCAAGCCCGAGTCCTCTCCAGAACCCCCTCCCATCCCACCCCATCTCATCCAATCCCCTGGTTCTTCATCCTTGCTTTTCCCTTTTTATTTTCCAGATCAAGCCTTGGCTCCTTCCACCCCTTCTCTTCCACATTGGCTTTTGTGGCCTGCTTGCGAACTTGCTTGTGTATTTTTTGCGTGCCCATGAAATCTCGCCTCGCTGGCACTGCACCGTCCCAGTGTTCTCAGCACTCACTGGGCTTGTGTTGTTTTAATATTAGGCTGTTCTGCCTCACTCCTGGGTATTGGACTGCAATGAAAAAGACCGTAAATTAATGAAATATCTATTGCAGCTGACTTTAAATGATCCTAAAAAAAAAATAAAGTCTAAGTCCTTCTAGTTCTGATCAGCTCAATTACCTGCCAGTACTGCTTCTTTATATTTCCTAATTCTTTGCCCAATCTATTATTAAATGTCTGAAGGAATCGCCTTCCTCTGCTTTCATTGAGGAAATAATTCCAGTGCCCAATAGCTCTCCCTGGCAGGAAAACTCTTCTTAAAGTCTTCTTTTTGCACCTCCTCCCTTCACCCGGACGACGCTAAACAATTCCTGTCTGTCCGTGAGGAATGTACGTCTTCACATATTCATAGGTAATTATTAATTTTCCACTTTCACAAGTATTTGGCCACAAAGTGGCTACAATTTAAAGATCCCTGTCTCAGATACTTTGAGAACATTGCCTCATTATCTGCAGAGTTACCGGCAGAGCTAAGACACCCAGATTCTCGTCCTAGCTCCAAAAGCTGGAATGAAGCTCAGCTAAGCCGCACTTTGGGCTCTACTCTTGACTTTCTGAGTTTTGGACCGTCAGTTTGTTGGGAAATGACTCCCAGTCACAGCAACATTTCGTCTTCCCTCTTTACTGGGTAGGGAGCAATAGGTTACGCAGCCTCAGCCACAATTCAGCCAGTCAGGACATCCTCGTTTGGAAATAAGATGTTAATTAGCTGCATCTGCTCCAATAGACACTGATTCCTTCGGAAGGGACTCACCACCAGCTTGTGGTTGCCCCTTGGGGAGCAAAGCTGGATTCTGGGTTTTACGGGGTCCTTGGTTTGCCTGGACCGCCTCCCACCAGCAAAACATGCACTGCGTAAAATGTTTTACTGCAGAAATCTGCCGTAACAGCACAACAACTCCCTCCACGGTTTTATGGCATCTCTCAAGCACGACGGACGCGTCCAGTTAAATTTGTCATGGAGACGCACTTGGCAAAACGCAATAGAAATGTCAGATGGAGGTGAAGTCCGAGGGAGAGAAACACAAAGCCCTGCCGCTCCTCTGGGGGCCGAAATGGGAATCGCTGCTTCTGGGGAAGAACTAAGTTCCTGCGCTGCAAACAGATCTATTACATTATTACAGTAATTTAATATAGCAATTATTTCCAATCCGTGCCCACACGCATCAAGGTTCTCATACATGAAAGTGTTTCACGGTTTACAGGCTCTGACAGAAAGCCTGTTAGTGATGATTTTAGGCGCTAACTTTAGTCCTGGTTCTAGGGGTTGGTCTGAGCACATCACTTCTGTGTGCAGGTCCCAGCGAGCGGGATGCAGGGGACCAGGAACTGACGCTGCCTTTGGGCTTATTACATGACTCATGCTTTAAAACGGCATTTTAAAAGAACTCTAATCTCAGCGAGAAACAAATATGCTTAATTACTCCTTAACACGGCGCTTTTCACGTCGCTTTTTAAATAATCAGATACTGTTCTTGTCACTTTGGGGGATGTAAAGCTCCTGTCAGCTCTCAGGGCTGCGACAAAAAGCTCTTGGCAGATCAGGTGAGCCGATGGAGATGATCCCATCCAGCACCCTTGATTACACATATTATTTGTAGAACAGTTCGGGTTCTGCTGCCTGTCGGTCTCTCGTGTGAGCTGATCAGCCGCAGAACTCAGTTATTATTTCATAAAGCGCTCTGTAACTCCAATGATTTAAGGCGTTCCTGGGGGCTGGGGGGGACGGCCGAGCATCCCGGCCTGCCAGACTTCAGACTGATGGGAATTTAAATGGCTTGACTTTGAAAGCCTCACAAAATCAAATAAAACGGCGAATGCTCTGAATGGAAATTATTCTCTGCTACAATGGCATCGGCAGAAATGCCAAGTTTATCTATTTATAGCGTTATCTGTGTCTAAATACCCATAAATAGCTATGTAAAACACTGCCGTTGAATGTATGTGTGTGTGTATGTCTTTTCCAGCCACTGAAATGTTAAATCAATTTTATAACAAGTTGCTTTTCCAGCCACTGAGTGGCTGTAAATGTTAAGTGTTTTTACAGGCCATTTTTTCCCCAGCTGCTAAGCAGCTCGAGATGTTATCAAAAAAAGTTGCTTTTCCAGCTGTTCAACGACTCTGAGCGTTTTTAATGGATTTTTTTTTCAACTTGCTAAAACCTATTTATATTTTACTCACAAAGCAAGTGCAGAATTGTCCTGGCTCTGTCTGGCTCTTGTTTTTATTGTATTTTTGTTTCTTTTTTGAAACCTGTGAGTAAAAATTCTTTCTCTGTCTGAGGAAATGTTTTTTTTCCTTGAGACAAGAAGGGGCTTTGGTTTAATGAGTCCAAGATGAACATTATGAGTCCATCTTAGCATTTAGATACCTTAAAAGCACCGTCCTTGTGGTACATTCAATGGAAACACTGTTCATGTGGTATGTTCAATAGAAATACTGTACTTGCGGTATTTTCAATGGAAAAAATATTATTGTGGCTTTTCCAATTCAGGAAATGCTGGTCGGTCTTTAAACCAGGGGAAAAAGAGGGAGTGGAGGGTGAGAGAGCTAAATGGAGGTGACAGGGAAATGGAAGAATTACTTTATTATAACGAGGTGGGGAGAGATATACGAAGAGTTTAGGGCAGGAAAATGGAAAATTCTTGTGGCCCTTGAGGATTCATAACAGTGGGAGAAGGAAAAAGGTCTGGGGTAGCGCTAAGGAAAGGTGTAGGACAACGGGAGGAAGGAAGAAAAGAATAGTTTGAAGGGAAAAATGAAAGCCAAAAAGAAATGTGACAACGCAGAGATGGGTTAGAAGAAAGGGGAACAGAGAAATCTCTCGCTATGTGCAACAATTAAAATGAAAAGACGCAAGAAGTGTCTTTATCTTTGGGTCCTGAGGTCAAGCACGATGATGAGATGGATGCTGTGGGACAGTCTGCTGAGACTCGCTCCACACTACAGTGTGTGCTGTGGAGAAATAAATACATCACATTTCCAGCTCCGAAAGCACTACGGTTCTGGAACGTCATTCAAATTATTGTACTTCAAAAATAACAGGGAGAAAATTCAAATTAATGGTGATATCTGTCACTTCCTTGGGAAGAAAGTAGGATTTGGTTTAGATGGGAAATAACCAAGTGCTTTGCAGTCTGACAATCCTAATTGTAATGATTTTTAGTGATGTTTACAGGCACGTGTAAGAGACCAGTTTAGTCCACCAATGCTTGCACTGGGATTCTCAGGTAACATAACATGTCCAGCAGAAAATAAAAAATAGACATATAAATATAAACACCATGTTTTTTTCCCATCTATTAAAAGTATATATTCTATATTTCAGTGCATATAACAGTGACACTGGCTGATTTGCTTTTAACTTAAAAGGCTGAGATTTCCACCTGCTCTGGTACAGGTTCAAGGACTGCGCATCTCCTCAAGCCTTTACAAAAGATTCCATTTTATTGCAGTTTTAATGCGTGTTTTAACTGTTCTCAGAATCATTCAAATTTGCAATAAAGTCACCCTGGCCACGCTCACATCTCTTTGTCTTTGCTTTCTAAGAACTTTCGAGTTATCAAGTTTTACTGGCCAAAAAACATAGCGGAGAGCAAATTTTAGAATCACACACAAAAGTATTTACAGCAAGTGACATTTTGGTTTCTACCAGGAAATATTTGCAGCAGATGTGCTCCCACAAGCCTCCAGTCAGGGCTGGAAATGCCACCATGTGATTCTTCTGACCAGTCAGACTTCAGTAACTCAAATTTTGAAGACTCACAATGAACCCCTGGAGCAAACAGTTCAGAAATACGGTCTATATAGAATAAATGTAGATGGCCTGATAAAATACAAGGACCCAGCAAAGTCAGTGGGCAGGTTCCTCTTCTCTTCAGGAACTTCGGATCAATACCACCATGAACGGATTAAAAAAATAAACAAATAAAATTTGCTTTTATATCATCTATAACAAGCAGAGGGAAAGGAAGTGAGTGTATTAATATAAAAAAAAATATAATTTTGTTGGCGAATCATTACAGTTGTAAATTCGGCTGTGTTTTCTTTGCCTCATGTCATCTGCCATTGCTACATGAAACAAGTTAGCGACTTAGATCATGTGCCAGTAAGTTATCCACACTGACAGTAATTGTATTAGCCTGCTACTTAAACACATGCAAATTGCAAACTTGAATTCTCTCCCGAATATTGGCCCATCTGACACGAGGCACTGGAATTGTTGTGCCGGACTGACACAGCAAAGCTGCAGTTGCTGCTCTTTCCCTCGTGGGCGCAGATTGATTTGTGATCAATGAAATCAAAGCAGGTGATGTCGGATGCATTGACTTGGACTCTTCAGCTCATCCCCTTTCTTTCAGATTTATTTTTAGTCCTTTGTCCAATCCAATTGCAAACAGCTTAAACAGTGGAGCTTCTCCCACATCCTTTGGAAGAACTTTCCACAGTTAAATAAGATTTCAGCACTTGGAAGTTTATCCTGTTATTCAGCCTAAACTTTCCTCTACTTAACACTACGCTTTTAGTCCCTATACCCCTTTCACCATCCTAAACAATTTGTCTTCTTCTCAGTGTTTACAATCCACAAGATTTCCTTCTTCCTTCTTCCTTCCAAGAAGTCGTTTCCAATCTGTATTTATAAAATGGGAAAATAAATGACAAACAGAAGGTTCAGTAGAAAAGACCCTCCTGCACTCCAATGCAACCACTGGTCGTTCTTCAAAACAGACACTGGTTCTATATTCTGCTGGTTTCCAGCTATTCCACCAAAGGTGTGAGACACATCTTCAGTCCAAACAAACTTTGGGAACCAGGGAGATGCACACCTTGAACTTCCAAAGTAATGCTTTATTTAAAAAAAAAAAAAAAAGGCCAAACAAACCCAGGATTTATTTTTTTTGGTATGATTTTGCTAGTATTATTTTTGACTGAGGATGAAATGATTGAGTTTATACGGTCAAGGGCTCGTTTGTATTGTGTGATGGTGCCTGGGCATCACGTCCATATAAACAGTTAACCTCCCGGGATGCAGGATCTTTGTTGTGTCTGATGAAGGCAGACTTTCATTAGGCCTTTTACCACCAGCTCTTGGAACTCTTCCACTTCATGCAAGTAAAAAAACCACAAATATTCCTCTACTTATATCAGTACCAGAAGCTGGAAGCATGGAATGTCTCAGAATGCTTTGAACCCCGTAATTGTCTCTTGTAATAATACATTTTTTACATTTGAACTCGTGAGTTATCAAGGAGAAAGAACGTAGCAACTTGGTTAAAATAAAGAATTAAATTATGGTCATGGAAAAAAAAAAGGTACTTTCCACTGTTCTTAAAAGAAGAAAGTATCTTTGGGAAAGAATGAATCAGAATCCCTGTCCTTCCCTGTATGACTTTGTATTGTACTTCGCAGACCCAGGGATGGACAGTAGGAAGTTCATGGTTGGACAGAGCTGAGATGAAGGTCTTAATGTCTTGGAAGTATCTTTTAGAAGCCAGTTCAAGTCATTGGTAGCACCCTCTCATTTGTTTGGACCCCAAATCCCCAAAATACATAAAATAATAAAAACAATACCAAAAATGAAATGTTATAAAATAATGTAGAGTACAATAATTTTGTACTAAAGTAGAGTAGTATTTACATCTGGAAATATGTACGTGAAAACGAGTATTCCTATTTTTTTTTTTTAATAGACTGATTTGATTAGGCTTTCTGGGTTAAGACATCAGTGTTCAAAACAAAATGAGAATAACTTGGGTTTTTATTGGGCTTCATGCAGCCCAGATGATTTTTTGAGATGGAATTGGGAACTGACACCGATGAGCTGCCGGCAGCTCAACCTGTTCACAGGTCTCTGCTCAGCTCAGGCCTTGACTTCAAGACAATGCAAGAGGTACATGGATGTGGGAAGGAGATGAAGGGGAGCAATGAACAGAAATGAGCTATATTGTGATAAGGAGGCTCATGTCAGCATTTTAATATTTATTTATAACTTTAAGAAGTTGATTAAAGAACCTGGAACTTATTCCCGGTTCAATCCCGTTAAAACGTGATGAGAACTTTGCTGCTTTGTTGTTTCACACTCTGAACCGCCCTTTGGGAGCCGTGTCCCTTGTTTGCCGAAGGGGAAATCCCAGCACTGCGTTTGGGATGTGCCCAAAGGGATCCCGGTCTCTGGATCAGCATCATCTCCTGTCGCTCCATGGCAGAGGATCAGAGCAGATCAACCTCTTTGATGGAAGGTTGAGCTGTCTGATACTTCTCACCACGGATTAATGGGGAACGAAATCTTTTGTTACCAGCCTGCCTTTGCTATCAAGAGCAGAGTCAGATAAGGGGGAAAAAAGGCCATTTCTGTAGCTGTTTTATGTCGAACCTGTCCAGTTTGGCTTTATGGTCTCACATGGTAATAACTCACTGCCACGTGTTATCGACCCTAATCGGCCTCGGACAGCCCCACATGCAGCAAATGCTGGGTGAAGGAAGAAAGCGTGCCAGGCTTTGTAAGAAAAAAAGAGTTTTCTCTCTCAGAAGTACAGTGAAAACAAAACCAAACCAGCCCCCAAATCTAGGGAGAGACAAAATAAAAAAGCTCTTGGAGATAAGTTTATATTCCACTCCAAATCTCAGGAGTCAGCTTTCAGCTGATGCTCAGTGGTGGACCAGGGAGATTCGGGCACCGCGGGATGCAGCTCCATCACACCCGCTGCCCAAGGGAAGGAGACACTGCCCTCCCTTTGATGCTTTATCTTCCCTCGTTACTCACAGGAAAGCTACAAAAAAGCATGAGGAATAAAAAAGCACAAAATAAAGAACTACAAAGGCAAATCATGGCTGTGTTTCTCCACAAGGATCTTCTCCCTGTGGGAACCTCCAGCGCTGGTTCCTGCTAATCCATGACTTCAGCAGCTATGGATAGTGGAAGTTTTCTGTGCTTTACTGCCTCAACAATGGGCTCGGGAACTCATACAACCTTTCATTTCCGTCCTTTTATTTGTAAATTACTTTCCTTTAAGAATACTGTTATTTAATAGATGGGTTATGATGTAAAACTCTTTAATAAAAAGTTATGCTTTTTCTTCTGCAGTTTTGTTTTCATCCTAAACACGATTTTTTTTTCCTGAACAGATACAATTTTAAGGAAGAAAAAAAAAAAAGCCAAACATGACCAGAAAAGACCTTATTTGTTACGGAAAAATTATAACAAAGATTTTCTGTGGTTTTTTTTTCCCCTTTGCTCTTCCTGTTGTTGGTAATAAAAGAATTTTTATTGTTCTTTGGTGGTAATCCTAGCTTTATGTTGAAAATCAGAAAGGATTTTTTTCCTTCTTTTTTTTTTTCCTTCTCTGTTTTCGGTTTGGTTCTCTGGTTTGTAGCCTGAATGGAACTAAACCAAGCATTGAAAAGCCTTGCCACACACGGTCAGAAATGGCATTGCTCCGTCGGGCCTTCACAACACGTTCATCCACATCTAACGACTAAGAGGGCATGGGGAGCATCCCTGAGTATTCCATGGTGATTCTGATCTAGGTTACACAGCCATAAGCACAGGGTAAAATCAAAGAGTTTGGCCAATTTAGACCAGGTTTGCCCCACACTAAACGAGGCCACGAGCACTGAAGCACACGGAGCTATTTGGGAGATGCCACACAGCACAGACACCAAGGATGGCTGAAATTTCTGCATTGACATTTTCCCCCAGATAGAAATAGTCTTTGTGGAAATTTATTTCAGGGGATCAGGCTGTATTTAATTCTATTTTTTCCTTTTTCTTCTCTCCTGGTGGTGGTGGAAATCCACAAATGCTTGGAATTCTTGTTTCTGCAAAACTGGGAAATTAAATTTTATTGTAGTGTGGAAAATACCAGCAGCTGAAATGTTATAATTTTGAGGCTAATTTAACTGATGCACTGCCTAAGCAAAATCATGGGCTCATCACGATAACCTTGATTTCCTTCTCCCATATAAGCTGTTCTGCCAATATTTATGCAAAATGCCTGAGCTCAGATTCTTGCCCTCTTAAAAAACCCTCCCATCCTTAATTAATAAAAACATGAGACAAAGTCCAACCAACAGCAGAATAAAGAGAAGCAAAACAAGTCTTCTCCTTCTCCTGTTAAGAATGACAATATTGCAGAGGCAGCACAGAGAGGGACGGTTGTGCTGGGTAATGGTGCTGGGATGTGACTGCGCTGTGCCCGTGCTGGTACCGAATCCTCTGCTCCATAGAATAATCATGGAACTGTTTGGGTTCAAAAAGACCTTGCAGATCATCAGGTCCAGCTGTTAACCCAGCAACATCAGGTCCATGGAGATCCCCAAGAGCAATTCCACGCAGCACAAGCTCCTACTCAGAGCCCAAGCACCTCCCTGCTCAGCCCATCATTAGGAGCTCAGAGTATGAACGGAAAAGGGTTTTTCCACTTGCTTTCCCCCTTTCATGATAACGCTGAGAAGAAATAACTACAAATAATGTCCCTTTTATTATATTTGAGTCTACAGCTTATCAACATGATGGCTCTGGCAAGATTCGGAGAGTCATCAGGCTAATAAAATATCCTTAAATATCACTTTTGAAAGTTAGTTCACTTGCAGCTGTCATTTTTTTGCCAGAAAGGGAACTTTTTTCTGCAAATGTTTGTCGATTTTTCAGACGAGTGGAATCACACAGTAGCCCTGAAAAGTCTTCTGGAAGTTATCAATATCCAATTTGCCACTTGAGCTTCTCATTCACCCTGCAAATGAGCTGTGCAAATCCATCCCCTGTGCTGGGAGATCGGCCGAGTCGAACGCACCATCCGAGTTCTCTGGGAAACGGGGCAGAAAGGCTCAGCCTCTGGGGTTTCTTTCCCAAGGAAAACCAGCCCTTCAAAATCAGGGGCTTTGCTGCCTCTGCAACCACCAACAGCCCTGAAAGTAGTGCAAATAATGTTTCCATTGCTCACTATTTCACATGGAGAGCATATTTTTCTTGGAGCATTATTAACCTTTGGGATCTTTTCATGTTCTTTAGCCATTGTGTTTGCTTCTTCCTTGTTTTCTTACAGGGAAAGCTGAAATGACTTACAATTCAAATATTTTTTTAACGGCTTTCTCCTGTTGCTTCGGCAAAACAGATTTTGAACAGTTGACCAATGCAACGCAGTTTACTCCCTCCTCAAATAGTTTTCCACTTCTTCCAAGAAATCCTGGTTGGTTTGGATCTGATCCAAACTGGTGTAAAGAGGGATAACTCCAGGATCTTAAACAAAACTAGAGAGATGTGCAGCAGCTCAAAATTTTCATTGTTAAGTCAAGGGACAAATTAATTAATGCTGGGCCAGATTCTTTTAGCACTACTTGCTTGGTTGTTTCTAAATTTTGCAGGATTGACTTGTGATTCACGGTGGTACAACTGAGAGCAGAGTTTGGTTAACTAATGGAAGGTGCTAAGGACCAGTCAGTCTATAACTAGAGGTAAGTCAGAGCTACAAATTGCTAATGTGATCCACACGGCAAAATGTGGGAGGATGCGGGATTTAGGAGTCTGGTTTTACCCATCCTGGAAATGGAACGTGTCACCTGCACGCCCAGTCTAAAGAGTCTAAAGAGTGACCCCTTTGAAAAGCCCGTTCTAAGGAGGCCACATCCTCAGCAGCATCATCTGCCTTGACCCAAACCCTTCACTTCTACGGTGTAATATGCTTGATTATTTTCCTCAATGAGTATATTTCCTCTGAAGATAGATGCGTAAATCACATCAGCTGAAACCCAAGTGAGCATATGACAACTACGGTGTTTTGAAAGGTTAGTTGTTCTTTTTAATGAAAGAAAAGCAAGAGGATGGGGTTGGACTTTTATGATGTGCAAAAGAGGTTGTAACCACAGAAAAATCTGCCTCCAAGAGCCAAATATTATTCATTTTGGTGGAATGCACCGTTAAAATAGAGCAGCCTTTCAGGAAGAAGCACGCTTATATAAACCATCTAGTTTATTTTCTTTTGAACAGATGATAACCTAAAAAAAAATTCCTATCTGTAGGTATATGTGGTATCTTCCTCATCTATATGCACACAAACTCATACACGTTCACATAGTCAGTTGTGGTGTTCAGCAGACTCATACGGCACATTTAAGAGATGAGGTGATCACCAAGGGAAGGCGATGTCCTAAACCACAACCACTCACTGGTGCCATTGATAAGAATCAACAAATCCCCATGCTTTAACAGAACCCAATAACGCTCCTCTAACGCACCTTGCCAGTCCACCACGCATTTAACATTAAAAATGACACAATAAGGGCTGAAACACCATCACACATCCTCTGTCGGAGCTTGGAAACACCTGCCATGAACAGGTTTATCAGAAATATCTATCATGACTATCAGAAATGATGATCAAAATAATGGCACATCTGCAACTTTCGAACAGCGTTTCATTAATGGCCTTTCTTGCCCTTCGTTCACCCAAACCTTCCTTCCATCCTCTTTTCCAGAATACGGCCTATTTTCAGGTCGGTTCCTCTGCAAATGTACCCGATCCCCCATTCACGTTGTTCGTATGCAGGTTCCGAGTTTCCTGGGTAAAGATGCTCCCATGAACAACTTTGCTGCTGCTCTCCCCTGCAGTCAGCAGCTTGGAAACGGTGCTTTCAAAAGTCAGCAAGAGTAACACACACATTAAATATTCATGTTCCTATTTTTCACCCTTTGATTTTTGTCCCATGTAGCTGTAGGGGGAAAAAAAAAAAAGACCGAAAATGCGATCATTTAATTGAAAGTTCAATTTGAGAGAGTTCAAAAACATCTAAAATAGAGGACAAACTCCTTAGAGTGATTTCTGCATGCTTCATGTTGTTAATTTGCATACTTCAGCTGCTTTTCTCCCACCACTTTTTGTCCCCATCAATCAGATTTATTTTTTTTTTAATCCTGCTTAATTTTTGCTGGGAACGGATGAAACGCTGTGGCTGCTTTTCTTGGCCTAAGGAAAAGTTAGATGTGTGCAGCGAAACTACTCCCTGCTATTATCACCCTAGGAGTTATACACATAAAACCCATTTTTATCCACGAAATAAAAGAGAATCGGAAATGCTTCTAAGTTATTATAATTGGTGAAAAATACTAAATTCAATAGGTGATTTTCTCCACTGTTAGAAGTGGAACTAGAGCCTTTCTACCTCGGTGGAACTATGTTGATTTATACCACTTAAGGATTTCACCCACAGCAAGATGGGAAAAACATAAAACGTTTAATTCTTTTCCTGGAGGGGAAAAAGAAAAAAAGAAGCCCTTCCCGACTGCGAAATCCACCGAGTTTTAAAGGATAATGTGTGTAAAGAACATACTCGCACAAATTTTAGGGCTTGAAAAAGGACAGAAAGGCAAAACAGAAGAGAAGGGAAATAATCCAACACAGGTGAGAGAGATTAGGTTACTCTTATTATTAAGTTCATGATTGCGTTACCCTGCAGTACACAGTCACACGCAGAGTTTTCAGAGATATGTTTTAGGATCAAAAAATCCCTGTAAAACTGGTAATATTTAAGATGCAGCCAGTAGGACTGGGTCACCCACTTGTACAATAGGGTGACACTAAACCACCCGTTTGCTTAACTTAGAGGTAACCACATCACAGGGTAATTAGGCAGCAGAAACAGGGCTCTCTTTCCCTTTTCTGCTATTGAGTCTTCACTGTTGTATGCCCATGAACATACTCATCTTCCTCATTGGAAATTAGGGCTGGAAGCAGAAAGGTGCAAATACCCACGATGTCCCAGGTTTCTGTGCTGGGTTCTGCAAGGAGAACCTTCAGGGAGTTGTGTTCCATCTTGGCTTGTGCAGCGCCCTCTCGTCCAGCAGACAGCGGGACGTTCGCAGTTTGATGACGGGGGAAAAAGGGCTTTGATAAACACCAAACCCCGTCATTATCTCATTTTGCTTCACTCTACATTTTTTCCTAAACAAATTCCATGGAAAACTCTTGTAGGAAACCAAAACGTGCTACAAACGAGAACCCACAGATTGAATATTGTTTCTTTTCTTAATATGCGCATGTAGGGATAAAATTACTTCATTGAGAAACACATGGCATGGAAAAGAACGCAGGGATAAAAGAAAAACATTACCCCAAATCTACCACTGTCTAAACCAATTTTTCTGGGAAAAATGGAAAATCCTATCTTCAAGCTCTGCTATGCCACGGTGTCTAGCAAAGACACTTGAAATGGATGTGCTGAAACCACTGTTCATACCAGTAAGCAATTATTTATCATTACTTCTTTCCCCTATCTGGTCCCAGTGATGATGTTGCTTCAAACGGAACATATTTGATAATCACTAAGGTATTAATTTACAGGCAACTTGGAAACATGCCAGTATGATAAGTACAGGAATCATTAAGCTCATCTTTAGAACTCCAAACCAAAACACTAAACCTGAAGTTTAAATGGAATCAGTAATATTCATATCAAGTTCAACTCAGGACCTGGAAGTGCCTGAAGATCTACTTAAAAGCTTTATAATGACTATAATGCTTGCGCCAGTATATTTTACAGTGTTACTTGAGAGTGACTCAAGGTTACTCATATATCACTAAGTCGGTTCTCTTGTTGATGTGTTCTGATTCCCTCCTCCGATGAACTGTTCACCCCCAGGATTAGCCAAGCATAACAGCATGGTGTTTGAAATTGTGGAAACATGCACAAATTACAACCCAACAACCACCACGATGCTGGCCTTGCTTCTGTGGAGGGTAACAAATACAGACCTCTCTTCTTAAGAAAATCGATGCTTTGTCATTTTTTTGGTCTGCTGTTGTACAGGATGTCTATCTAGTTGGAAATTGCTCTATGGAAATCATTGGAAAATGCCAATTTTCCATGTTATAATTTCCTGATAGATGTTTCGCTGACATGTGCCTGAAGTTCAGGATGACAAACACTGGTAGCAAAAATAATAGATATATATTGAGGCATTTGCTGAGCCTGGAGTTCTGCACCAAGATGACAGGAGTGGTAACACTCCCTTGCAGCTCCTGTCTTCACCTCCTCACCTAAAAACACTCACACAGGGTTCTAGATGTTGCTTCAGCCCTACCACAAAATGGCAAATCCTTGGCAAGCAGCTGTTTGCAGAAAGTCAATAGCTCAACAGTCAATGGCGCACCTGGGTACACAGCAGAGATTCCTGTGGGGCCACTAACATGTGGGTTGTGAGTTGCAAATGCCTTCTTCTCCTCACTGCTTACATGAATTCTTGATACGGTGTCAGGAATAAGACAGATTTAACTGATTCAAGTCTTTGTTGTGGCTAAAGAGTCACTTCAGGAATGGCAATGAGCAAAGTCCCACACCCTAATGTGATGGAAACCCAGGTCTATAGGCAGAGTCCGGCATTTTCAGAGCCCACACAACCTCCTTAATGAAGTTCATACCAGAAATCAGGGTTCATAGAGTTGTTAGAAAAGCTCTGGTGCTTTAACAACCTGGCTTTGCCATGCAGAGGACAAGCGGGGGCTGTCTCCATTGTCATCGAACACTGAAATCACATTATTCTATTCCAATAATGAATCTGATTTGGCAAGGGTTCTCCTTCAGCTTTGCCATGTTCATGTGAGAGGGAGGCGATCTGAAACCTGTCTCATTTGCTATTTAATATTCGCTTAAAGGACTTCTCTGTACAACCGGTTTTGTCTAAACTATTTTTGGTGAGCAATCAGGTTTTCAAGCTTTTTCTTCTTGATACAAAAACAAGCGACCGTCTCTCTGAAAAACTGGGATTTTTTTATTGGAGACTTTGGGCAAAAGGCAAAAATATTTTGGCCCCAAACCAAAAACTTTAAGCTCAAAATGGCAAACCTCTCATTTTCAGCCAAACAATGAAAACGTTTGTTTTGGCTGGACATTTTTGGTTTTTCAACACAAGTGATCATTTTCTCGGTCAAAAATTTTCCATTAGGTGAGGAATAAACATTATGGGTAAAAGTCTGGTGAACTGGAAGGAAGGAAGGAGTAAAAACAGAGAGATAAGGGATAAAACCAGTTTATCACAACCATCATGAAGCTACTGTTACCAAGGTCTGTTACAAAGCCACTGCACCAATCCGGTAAAGAAACCCTGAAACCTATAGCCTGGTATATTTATAGCATGATTCACGGTCACTGAATGTTCTATAAACAAATTTATGGAATTGTTTTTCTCTTGGTTGTTTCCTTTTTTAGAAAAGCATCACTAGGAAGAAGCACTTGCAGGCTATTTCTACCTGGGCAGAGTTTTCATAGCTGTCCTGATGATCTCGGTTGCTACACAGGCAATAAAACACCGCAGGCACTTGCAAGTTCATGAAAATCAGGAGCCCCATGCAGGCATCTGTCAGGCAAAGCGATGCCTTGTTACCTCTTTCCCACCAGCCAAACAATCCATAGGGAGAAGGGATTGTGTTTAGAGATGGCAAAGCCATTTCAGACCATGACGTGAGCCGCTGGCTGCATCACACATCTAAGTCTGACTACTTGAGTGGACAAAGGTGAGTTGAACCACCGAGAGTCGGT
Source organism: Patagioenas fasciata (assembly GCF_037038585.1). Lineage (NCBI taxonomy): Eukaryota > Metazoa > Chordata > Aves > Columbiformes > Columbidae > Patagioenas > Patagioenas fasciata. The sequence continues at coordinate 2,177,464 of NC_092537.1, read as the reverse complement.
GCTTTCACCTCCCAGTTTTCATGCAGAATCCATGAGCAGAGACAATTTTTTAATCACTGTTAGAATGTTTCCCGAACAGTTCATAAAGCGGCTTTCAGGACATGACGCAAACCAGCAGTTTAAAGCCATAGATCTTTCTAGTTAATCTAAAAGATTAAGCACCTCACAGCCACTGGAGAGTGCTCCTTGGAACTACAGTATTATGGCCCTGAATAAATCTGGTTTTATAATCCTGCTTAGTCTACACTGATCTGGATAAACAGAGACCCATCGTTTGAGAATGAAGCTCAGAAAAGCATGATTTAGGCAAAGAGAGGAAAACGGGAGCACGTATTTTCGACAGGGAGAGGAAGGTGGCATAGGATGCTAAACTGTGTTAGGGACAAAACATAATCCCCCGTTGCCCTTTACAATGATGTTTCGCACAGAGTCACCTTACTGGTAAAGTCCCTGCAGAGAGAAACAGCCAAGCAGGCACTGCGGGTACAGGTGACACCCCCGGGGACCCTGGGGACAGGTGTCACCTGCAGACACAGCACCGGTCGTGGATGCTGCTGGGCTCAAGGAGGGTGTAGGGCAACTGAGACACGTGCTTCTGAGGGGAAAAATAAATGACACTTATCTACCCTCCTCACCTTGGGGAAACAACCAAGAACAGAAGGAAACGTGTACACAAACCAGTTGATAACCGGGAACCCCAGTTTGCCTACCAGCACTAAAACATGGGTACATTTATTTTTAGCAGAAATTTTTTGTGGGAACTCAGCTCCTAACCCGACACACCACCCCCAAGGCACTGATAACAGCCTTTAGCAACCAACAGTGGTGACTTTTTCCTTGGGGTAGCAGCATTTGTCCTCCATTGCCTTGCTAAGGTGTCCTTCATGGAGCGCATCTCGTAGGCACCTCCATGACACAATGCACTCCCGAATGAACAGACCTCTGGACGTGAAGACAAGGAGACCTCGACTTCTCCTTCCATTTGGCCAGTGGCTCACGGAGGTAGTTGAGGCAGTCATTTTCTCCTTTTTCACCATAATTCCTGAGACATGTAGCAACCGACCGCTGTTTTTTTAAAAACTGACAAAAGGCTGAAGTGGTGCGGGTGTTCTGCACTAAGGAACCCTCTCTTCTACAAACGCTTCCCTTTACCTCAAAGGTTTTAGCTTTGGCTGCCATCAACTCAGGTTTGAAGTGCATGAGATCATTCACTTACATCACCAGCTTATCTGTGGGGTTACTGAAGCACTGATCAGAGGACTGAAGAGCTGGAAATACTCATTGCAACTGAGGACCTTAGGAAACGTTTTTTTAGTGCTTGTGCAGTGAACATTTGCCTGTACAAATATTTGGGAATAGTGTGAAATAAATTAGAAATGAATATATCTTTAAATCCAGTATTGTCTGGATTGCTGAAGGAAAATGAATATTGCCCGTACTTCCCAAGATGTGTAGCTAAAACACAAGGTATTAACTTAATACACAAATTACTGGGCAAAATCTCCTTGTCTATGTTTTGCAGATCATCAGATCAGCAAGGTCACAATGGCTTTATATTCTGAAGAAGCTGTGAACAAACAAATTGGGCACTGGATCTGCATTTGCAAACAAACATTTTGCAGTTATCCCACAAAGAAAAATGAATTTGAATTACAGATCTTTCTAATATATAGCCTTTGTCTATTTTGAATTAACGCAAAACCTTTGGCAGTGAAGACAGAGAGACTGGAAGTGTTGAATGTACTAAAGTCAGCTCCTACTCACCCTCAGTGATAGTATTAAAATAAGTTTCCCACAAACTTTATGGCAGCAAAATTTAGAAACAAGAAAAGGAAGCTTTTAGAAAACAAAGCAACACATGAAACTCATTACTATGAGGCAGGAATTATGACTGCTATTCTTATTATCTAGTGCCTATAAGCTGTTATGATGAATAAGGACTCTTCTTATGCTTTGTACAAATAAAAGGATAAGAGATCATTGTCATCACAAATTTAGTGGATTAAGAAAGTGAGATGTGCATAATGAGTCCCTTTTAATAGAAAATTCGCCATTTTTTTAGCTAGCTAGAAATAATTGTATCACACATGGCTTGAGCTGACCACTAATTTATACTCGAAAAAAAATCTCACATGACTTAAATCTCCCTTACATTCCTTATTTTAAGATGCTGGTAGGGTTCACCTTGAGGAAAAGGAATTGTTCTATAGGAGCAGCACTCCCTGCTGAGCCTGGAGCTACAGGGGAACTGCAGGGGGACATCAGGAGGAGAGAACAGAGCAAAGACTTCCAGACTTGTGGGATGTCATTGCAAAGGAGCAGGCTCAACAGATAATCGCACTGAACAAGTTTCCAGCTTCTCTAGGAGCACTTTCTATAATGAACATGTGTTAATTACAAGTATAAGATCATCCCGTTGTTTGGAAAAACAAGAGATTTAAATAAACAAACCACTATTTTTACCAGTAGAGAATGTGGCTCCCTCTCCCAAAGGAAGAGGCCATTTTTCAATTTATGTTTAGCAGAAAACAAAAAAACCCCAACCCAAAGCATAAGACCTGACTCCAAGCCAAAGTGAATGTCCTGAGGTCTGTTTTCCCGTCAGGCTTTTCCACCCCATCCTGACTACACTTCTGACGCCAATAACTTCATGTAGGCAAGAGTTCCACCAGAACTCCGGCTGCAGAGAACTCTGAGATGTCGTTTTCCCTTTATTCCTCTTCCTAAGAAGTTTATACCAACCATATCATAGAAAGTGTCAAATCAGCACTGAGGACTCCTGTTTGCCCTGACACTCTTCTCTTTCCATTGCCTTAGAGGAAAACTATGCCACCGCTGGTGTTACAGGGGTGCGATCCAACTTAAGCAAAGCTTACACAAGCGAGTACAATTACTAGAGCCTCCATATTTTCCCAATAATGAATCTCGCTCTAATTCAGAAGATATGCCTGGGAAACAATGCGAGGTTGAACGAGGACAGAGCAAAGAATGACAAGTCATAAAAGCCTGATGTTCCTGAGTGCCAGCAGAACCGTTCCCTTCTGATGGGTGCTCTTGGGTAGCTAATTTGAGGCATTCGCAGCATTTGGTAGACAGCTGTTCTGCTCAGAGTGCAATGGCAAGCGTTTGCAAGCTAAAACCACAAGAATGAGCCGATGATGCCATTTGGAAGCCATGTTCAGAGAACTTACCTCCTCTGACTACGTCGCATGGCTTTTAGGAATAGAACGCAGCTTTTTACCCTCTCCCCTTCCCTGCTGCTTTCCCTTTTGAACTTCCCTAAGCCCCCAAACGGTGCCAGAGCTGCAGATACCAGAGGCAATGAAGGAAGATTGGAAGCTGAGCAGCTTCAGCCTTCTTGGGTGGTGCCACTGGTGGGACAGATGGAGGAAGAAGATGTCTCATTTTGTGAGCAGCTCCTTCTTCTGTTCTAGAGAACCAACACCTAGGAGCAGACAAAAAAATACCTTTTTTATAATAAAACACCATTAGTTTTTGTTTCTGCACATGCAGCTGACTTAGTCAGCTGTTTCACCGGCTTTGGTGAGAACCATCCAACAGAGAAGGATAAGAATCAGCAAAGGTTTTCCCAAGGTCAATTGCTCTTATTAACTGTTAATCTATTAACTGTTTACTGATCTTCTCCTGATAGTGGATGCGAATCTACCTGAACTGCCACATACAAAGATATTCGTTAAACGAAAGAAGATCAAGACTGGTATAAGAGATGGAAGGAGAGGGTGTTTCCTTCAAAGGGTAACAAGCGAGACAGGAACGCAACCAACACAACCACAACCACAAGGCTCCTCAGGATCCGTCTTTGAAATAATCCGAGTTTTAAATTTTCATCAACGGTCTTGGGCATGTTAAAAAGTTGGAGTTGAAATCTGGATGCTGGAGGAGGGAAATACCAGAAGGGAAGGACCAAGCAGGCCCAAGGGACTGAGCGATGGCAGCAACATGCAAATCTTGTAATATATAACGTCACAGCATGAATGGTTATAACAAGAATTTTTGCTACATGTTCAGAATATAACACATTAAAAAAAGGGCAAAGAGGAAGATGTGTTTATGTGTTTATAAACAGAGGAAAAAGATTAATCCAGCCCTGGAATATATCAGAGGAGATAGTAAGAGACAGGAAAGTATCACTGTTGTTGTACTATTGTAGATGACTTTTTTAAACTGGAAGACTATGTCCTTTTCTTTTTTTTAAACTATAATATTTTCTTCAATATTCTGCACATTTCTCTATATTTGGTGGAATGGAGAATCAAACATGAAAATGGTACCGAAAAGGGGATACACCATTAGTTTATTGACTACAGAATCTTGGAAATGCTCATTGGGAAGTGTCCGAATACACAACTGACTTCCAAAGAACAACCCATCTTGTTTCCTTTTCTTCTTTCCTGGTATTTCTAGAACATCTTATCATTGACTCTGGTCTCATTAGGATGCCGAAACTCATTTTGCATCTTAAATTTCTTGATTTTTGTCTCTCAATACTTGTGCTGCTTTTCTACAGTCATTCACAGTAATAAAACTGCTTTTAGAAGCATATCAAGTTTTTCCAAAAATTATCAGTTTTTGAAGACAAAAGGGGGAGAACAATTCACTAGAACGATCTGAGTCAGTGCCAGACTTGCCAGTCATCTCATCCACTTAGTGTTTTAAAAACTACCCCTTGCATTCTCCTTGCTAAACGGTTCTAGTGCAGCCTTTTAGGTCTCATTCCACAGTTTTTTTGCTCCCTTATTAAAAATAAAAGGAAAACAAACATCAGATGTGATAGGGCTTTCAACAGCAGCGTTTGAATATTGTGGATGCTCCGAGTTACTGGCCACCCTCCTCCATGCCCCCAACTGCTGCCCGTTATTCTGCTTAATTGTCTTTGCAATCACGCACAGCCAACTTCATTATGATTATTATGTCCCTTTATGCCGGCGATGTTTCCATCCATTCCTGCACTTGAGACCAAATTGAAATTAAAGCGATGTTTTAGCATGTGCATGCTGTGCACAGCACACTTGCCTATTTTTCACTTCCTTTTCACATCATTTTTAATGGGCCTTTGAGGACATATCTGTATTCCCGCAGCGTTATTTATGGTTCTGACATCATCCCTCAAGGTGAACAGCACTTTGCTGTAGAGTATTTACTCTTTTATAGTAAATCTGCCTGCTGCTTTCTATAAAAACAGGAAAACAGCTGCAGCTTTTATAGGTGAGAATGAAGGTTTCTCCCTCCTCTTAATGTATATTTTGTCATGGGGAAGTTAAAAGTGATCTTGGGAGGAGAGACACAAAGCATGAGTGTGGTCTTTCATGGTTGAACTTTATCTGTATTCCTTCAGCTGACGTTAAACAAAATGCATGAAGCCACACCAGATGTTTTTATTATCGTTCGTTACTTACACGAATGCAATATGGGCAAGAATGGCACAGAATGCAGAAGGAAAAAGCGGCCTTGGCTCACAGGACCAGATCTTTCTTTGCAAACATCTTGTTAAATACTTAAGTGTATGCACAATGTCTTTGGATTAATCAGTGTTGAGTGAAACAAAACCTATAAGGAAATACAGCCAAATGAAGAAATAGGCAAGCTGCTTGTTGCTTTTTTCTCTTTTGTAACCGCAAATTTAAAAGAAGTTGCTTCTATTATTTGCACTTGTATCTGATCTGAACAAAGCGATACCATGCAGCACATAACACGCCTTTCACTCCAACTGCCTCCAGCCCTTTCTGCACTCAATGCAAAGAAGCTGGAAAGATTTTCTGAATGGCTGGGTGGGTCAGATGGAAACTGCTGAGTATTATCGCCTCTAGGACATGCCCTTGTATCAGCATTTGGGGTGAGCGATTCTCATGAATGAGACCCTGCTGCTCATCAGTGGGAGGGCGTCTGTGCCAACCCATTCAGGTAAATTTGAATACCAGACGTTTACACACGCAGAAAAATACGGAGTAAATCCACGGCCAAACCAAGAATCAACACTGTTCTGATGCAAAATGTCCACTTGCTTAAAGCTTCAGGGTTCCTAACACAGGTAATTCATAATATTACAGTTGCACCAGAGCAGTGCTGAGCTCCTCTAGGCTTCAACAGCAACTAGAGACTTTATTTTGTTCATCGACTGGTCAGACATTATTTCTGGATCTTCAGGCAGCTTTTCCTCTAAGTGTTCCCCACCAAGCTAATGGGGATGTGTGACCACAAATGTGTTTAAATAAAGACAACTGGTGGAAAACTTCCCTAAGGACAATGCTGCTTCTCTTGGGCAGCAGATCTTGCTGATGTGTGGAGACTGAAACTTCCGAAGAACTTCAGAATTTGCTCTCTCACTTTTATTTCTTTTCACTGCCAACTGGCCAAACATTTCAAACAAATCTTTCCTTTCACAGATGTGTCCTTGTGGGGGAAAGTCCATTAGTAACAGAGTAGTTGCATCTTGTCAGGACCAGACTTTAATGGCTGTTTGAATTTTAACTATTATTTGCTCACTATTCCTGTTCAAGCTAACTAAGACCATAATAAAAGCCATTACATACCGAGTAAGTGGCCTCAGTGTAGCTGCAGGGTATAACACTGAGAATGATCTGAATTTATCCAGTGCAAAGCAAACACTTTGACCCTCACGGACTTTTTGGAGATGGAAACTTTTTGGTTTTTTTCCTCAGAGAAGATTGCCCAGAAGAAGAAAATTACTCCTCTTTGCCCCAGGGAAGGCCACGCACAGTTTGAAGGTAACATGACACACTGTAATCCATTTTCCTATTTACAGGATGAATGAAGATACTGTAAAATATCTGGCACTGATTTGCTAAAATACCAGGGACAATGCAATCCCGTGTTTGAATCAGTGGAAAAATACCCTGTGTAGGAGAAGAGGGCAGACAAGCTGAGTGAAAGTATCGCACCACAAACCCAGGGAAAACACAACACAACCTCTCCAGAGATTTATCCTCTACATTCTTAACGGGGTTTCTGCAAAGACCCAGGGACAAGAATTAATACTGGCGGCATTTTCACTTCACACAACAAATCTGATTCGAAGCTATTTAAGGTGCTTAGAACTAATAAATCAAAATGTGTAAAAGCTATAGAGAGAAGTCAACGGCATGAATCTTCACCTGAAGAATTTGTATCTTTAAATATAGGTGTGAGGTAACAGGCACAGGTAAGATCATCAGTCCAAGAAAGGAGGAAAGCAGGACCAAGGTTAAAATTATTAATATCTCCTGGTTATTTATTCGTGGCCCAAGGAAAGTCTGTTGAAGTAAACAGAAAGCCTCAGTGGGCTTTGGAATAGGCTGTTAAGACATTTGCACATCTTAAACGACCGCTGGATGTAACCAGTGCACTGAGGCTGGAGTAGAGAATGGAGAATTAAAAATAAGCAACACATTAGCTCAAATGGGAGCATAACAGAGACCTCACGGAGCAATTTTCCATGCAAAGCCCTTAACTCACAGACACAACAACAAAAAAGGCCCAGTCCAACCCAAAACCCAGCCCTCACAAGCGATGTTCAAAACAATGCTTGGCTAGAAAGACGAGCTTTACACCACGTTCCAAATGTGAGCGAACTCCACAGCTGGAGACACTAATGTGAACACGTCCACTGCACGAACCGAGCGCCGCAGGGATCCGGAAGGAATTGATTTCCCTGATGATCAATAACATATTGGCGAGGTGGACCACAGAAATGTTTCACCTCTTTGAACCAGCGAGTGTTGCTGACCATGAGGTGTCATTTGGTGAGGCAGCATCAATGCAAGAGTGAAAAATGGTGTTCAGCTGAAAAGGCTTTTGATATGTCATCCCGTAGAAATAACTTACTGGTGCTTCACTAATGAGTAACCCAAAACTGAGATTCTTACTCACAACATTTTGCTCACTATCTTAGGTAAACCACAGCACACGCTTTGCATTTAAGGTGCTTAATTAAAAGCCAGCAGGGCGTGGGGGAGCGGGGTAGAGTTCTCTGAATGAGCTGGCTTGTCCAGAATTGGCTCTCTGTCTCACTAAAAGGTATAATGCTGTGTAACCTGAGGGGCGGAAAAGCCCACACCAACACAGGTTAAGATATAAACTGCTCGCAGAGTGCTTGGATCACCTCTGTGTGCGAGCCAAACGCGCTGGTTGTCGCCCAGGAAAGCATCAGGGAGCAGCAAATCCCAGTTGTCCGGCAGCGGTTTTCACAGAATGATATCCCAGTGCCTGAGTTATGAGACTAATTTGCTTCTAAATACGTTCTTTTCTTGTCTTTTTTTTTTTTTTTTATTTGCATGGTTTCAGTGATGTTTAATGGGGATTAGTTTGAAGCGAAAATGTGTTTTTCATTTGTCTGAGAGAGACACACCAGGGAGCAGAGCCCTGGAGATTATTGAGAGCTCTGGGTGGTTCTGCGAGGCCAAAGGCCGAGCGACTTCACATTTCAGCGCAGTGTAATAATCCCCTGGAAATGCACAGCCCGGCGCGTCTTATTGCGCAATTATGGGATGGAAATTGTAGCAGGTTTCTGACCCGGGGATTATTCACCGTGTATCATTAAGACAGGTATGAGATGATCGTTAAGCAGTCGGGCAGGACCAGCTGCATCTGGAGTTACCGACAGAACCATCTCCACTCCCGTTCTCGCTGCTCCGTTTGGGTGCAGAACCTCTTAATCAGTTTAACAAAAGTTTAACTACAAGAGTAGCAAACAATGTAGCTGGTAAAGCTTATTCCCTGATTCACGGATAATGAGTGAGTCATTTGCCCACCTCAGGATATTTATACAGCTAATTAGTGGCACAAAAATTGCTGTTTTGGGGCTTAAAGACGTGACACTGTGCGTTGTCTTTCTATTCAGCGCTGTCTGTGACATATGGTAGACTTAAATTTTTGTACTTATTAAATGACTTGCAAACATAGGAACATACTGTTGGATTTTCTTTTTTTCCATATTACTTATTTTATTTATTCACTTATATGAACTTTCCCCCCTTGGCTGCTCAACACCCCATTGTCCCCAGAGGAAGGTTCGGTATCTCCTCAGGATGCAGCATCCCTGTGATCCTTAATCACCCCTTGGATTCCTGCATTTGGAGAGCCAGGTTATTTTATCTGCCGAGCGAGATATAAAATAATATCATTCCTATTGTTTCTCCCCTTCATCCCAACTCTTTTCTAGCTGCGTTTCGTGGGACAGCTTTGAATGCTGTTGGTGACCTTGTGAAAACACTGTCTTCATTATTAAAACCAGGTCAGAAATACCCCTGGGCACAGTGAAATGCCTCACCTGCAATTCTTCAAATAGTTTCCACTGCTATTAATTCTTTGAGGTGTATGAGGTCTCACACATGTCTGTTCACTAAATAGATATCATCTGGAGGTAGCTGAATATAACATTTTGGCATCAACTGGCCTGTATATAGAACACCTAGAAGTATTATTTGTGGATTTATCAATGTACCCAATTCTTGATTTCCTGGAACAGCTCATCTGGAGGGAGGAAATCCAGCTTCAAACAGGAAACTGAACTTCTCCAAAGTTCATTGGTGTTGGAGGTCAAGCTTTAGTTCAGCTCATTACAGAGACAGATGTTCAGTTCAGATTAGGAGATACATTTTGGGAAAGTTTAAGAGGTTTTGGGATCTGTGGTTTTGGCCTAACCGGCTCTTGAATCAAACCCGACATCCCTGGGCAAGAGTCTTCAGCTCTCTCAGAAATCTGCACTCGAGAGGTACAGAAGCCATTTCCAACTCAATGAGGAAACCCAGGTCATGCTTATTCCCCTAATACAGTTGAACAATCTCCTCCAGTTCACAAGAAAACTGTTTTCTCCACTCACATGTCATTGTTTGCCTCTGACTTTTACAACCTTTTGGGTGTGTTCTGTTTCAATGAGGATTGTCGAGTCAAACATCCTTGATTCCGAAGAAAAGTCTAAATCAGGACTCTTCCAGTTTGTCAGCCTTGACTTCTAAAGTGGTGGTTACTAGAAATGATTTGCCACACACATGCCCTTCCAGACAATATCTTGAGTTATTTTTAATTACTTTGATTAGAAACACAATGACTAAAGTGATGTTAAATTTAGAAAACAGCTTCAAGTCCCTGAAATGAATTCTTGCACACGCATTCAGCGACACTGGTTTTGTATCTTCCACTTAAAGGTCTGAAAAAGCCCTACTATCCCCTTTATGTGAAGCATATATCAAGCTCAGCCTGTAGAAATAGCTTGTCAGGTGCAGGTGTCCTCCAGCCACCTCCCCGCCAGAGGAAAGTCTGTGCTTCATCCTTGTTTCAAAAAATCAAACACAAAACCTTTAGACAACAGCCAATTTACACGATCGTATTACAGTCAGAGCTATAAATGCGATTATCATGATGTATTATGTAAACAGCATTTATGAATACTTATAAAAACCAATGTAGCTACTCAATGTTACTCTTTAAAGCAGGTAAATATAATCTGCATTTTTATCTGCAGGTGAACACCAGTTGGCTGCAGTCATGTGAAACCTGGAACTGACCCCAGGCTCCAGCTCTGCTTTTTCAGTCTAACATTACTCTGTATAGAAAAGGAATTTACTCATATATTGCATTTTCCACCCACTATATATGCCAAAGAATTAGACAAACAAGTTAAACGAACACAGGTGAAAGAAAAAGGAAATATCTCAATAACTATTAGTAAAGAGATGAGAGTAGTTAGTTCCTGCCAATATCATACAAAAATAGTATTATCAGATTAGACAGCATTCAGAAGTGATCAACAATAATGATTTTGAGCAGGAGACACTGATTCCTAAAAGTAAAACAGTATTATTAGTTTGCAGGCCCTGTTTTACCAAACCTTACATCAGCATTGGAAAGGGACAGCTTAGCGTGCTGTATGGACACGGCTACAACTAACGGGGTGAAGTCAAGGAAAACAATGCCCTATAGCAGGGAAAACTTCTTGAAACTGCTATTTCTTAAGCTGCAACAGTCTGCAAAGAGAAACGACAGCGGCGACGTCTCTCGGAATGTTTGAAACTCGCTTAACCAAAGCACCAGAAGCTGCGAATGGTCCTGGGCGGGCAGGGGAGCTGACAGGGCTGGCAAAGGGATCCAGCCAGGGGCTGCTGGGGGCTCAGAGCTATTTGTGTCTTTTACGATGATCGTTTGATGAAGAACTCTTATTATTTCCCAGTCGTCAATGAATTAGAGGGAAGAGTTTCCTGCGGAGTAAAATCTTTCCTCCAAGGTGAAGAATCAATCGGAGACAAATACCAATGTCACATTCCAGCGCTTCGCTCCTTATTGTGCTTGGCACGGCGCTTCCTCCGTCCTGCTCTGCAATTGGTCCGTACCAGGGCAGAACCAGCCTGTTCTGTCTAATAAAATTTTATTGCTTTGCTTTTCAAAATAACAATTCCTACACTGGCACTTGGAAAGCCAGGAAGGCACACAGGCAAGAAAAAACATGCCTACGACTCCTTAAGGCTACTAGAATAGTTGCATAAAGGGATCTGACAACGCAGCACGGTTTGTCATTCCAGTTTCATTCCACTAATTGTTCTCTTTTTTTTTCTTAAATGAAGAATTACCACCCCAAAATAGACTGTTTTCGTGAGAGTGAACAAAGATGAAACTGCAAATAAAAATCATTAACTCTTGTTATCTGTACAGTCATGCCTTTTTTTTTTCCAATGACCTTCTCAAATGATTTCTGTGCCTGTCAGTTGTGCTCTTGTAAGTCCTGCTGGAAAGGAGGGGAAAGGAGGAAGGGAAGTGGTCGAAGCACCGTGTTCTCTGGCATGACAATAATGACAAGCTGAGCATATTTCGAGTTGTCAAAAACTCCTACGCTGGTCCAGCCCCAGCAAAAACCCGTCACTGAGGGTGTGCTGTCTGCACCGGGCCCCTTCAGTCCCCGATTTCCAAAAAACCTAAGGAAAATCTATCAGAAGCTGGGCAGGAATCCGCTTTGCCTGTCGGAGCTTCCCACAGTGGCTCCCACCCCTGGTGACAGAAGCAAATCAGCTTCTCAGGAGACTCGGTGGCCTCGCGGTGCCCTGATCTCGGCCCACAGGAGCAGCCCTGGCCTGGCACCTGCCACTGCCAGCCTCGGCACCTCCTTTCATTCATTTTTTTTTTTATTATTTCCCTAAAAGTCACACACTGAACAGCCCAGCGCCTCCTGCGTTCGGCCGCTGCCTGAGCCCCGCATTGCGCGGGGCCTGGGGCAGCCCAGGTGGCTGCCAGCTGCGACCTCAGGCCTCCCTTTGAAGCCGCCTCGGGCTGTCTGGGGGCTGCTGTGCTGCCTCTTGCACACCCTTTGCCTTCAGCGTTGCCGTGAACTCTTCCCCTGAGCGCTGCCAGAGGCCCCCGAGTCCCTCATTTCCAACCCCGGGTCTCCTATTGCCCCTTGGCATTGACCCGCATGCGCAGCAACCAGGCAAATCACGTGACAGCACCGTCACGTGACGGCGGCGCGGCCCGGGCGGCGTTGCCATGGCGACGCGCGGTGCCGGGGCAGGCGGGCCCCTGGGCCTGTAACCCCTCGGGGGGGCCTCAGGGGGGTTTTAGGAGATAAGGAGGAGATAAGGAGCCTGTTTGGTGAGGGAGGTAAGTGTTAGGGGCACGTGTGGGACGGGGATTGTCGAGGTAGGGAATAACAGGGTGTAAAATGTGAAATAAGCGGCTCCCTCCCGCGGTCCCAGAGGGGGATCAGTGGGGTGTGAGGTGTTCACCGCAGTGACTTGCGTGTGAAAGCTCCCACTGATAAAGTCCGTGCCCACGGCAAGCTGGTCCTTTTCAGAAAACATTCACTGAGAACAATTACATTTCTCCTTCTGGTGTTTTATTTGTTGTATTTTTTGTTTGTTTGTTTCTCTGCCAGGGTTCCCAGCAGAGCGGTTCCAGCGCTGCCCCTTCCAGAGGGCCCAGAGTTCCTTGCTCAGCCCTGTGTTCCAGTTCAGACACCAACCTGAAGGGAGAGGAAACTGGCCCAGAAGCCCCACAGGGTGCATGCGAGCTCCCCTGGAACACCAGGACTGGCAGGGCAGCGCTGCTGTGCATCAGCAGGGTCTGCCATTTTACCCCAGAAATGCTGCCAAGCAGAGAAGTTAAGTGATTGTATTTTTTGTGTTACTTCACTTAAAAATAATAAAAACCTGCTACATCTCTCTGATCTCCTCCCTTTCTCTCACAGCCTTGAAAGGCCAAGGAGAGGTCTGTGTTTGAGAATGGGAGAAAATGTTTCTAAGATGGTTTCAAATGAACTCTTTAATATTAAAAAAAAAAAAAAAAAGACTGCACATCTCCATTTAATTTCCGTTGTTTGCGGCAAGATAACTCCATCCTTCTCTTGTTACATCCTGCAACAGCCTATAATCTCTTGTTTCGTCCTTCTGCGAGATAAGTAGGAAGGAACCTAATGTGTCCTTGGCTCTTGCACGGGTTGATGGGGCAGAGTCACCCACAGAAAGTTAAGAGCAGTTCCAGCATGTTTAAATCCCTTTAGCAATTACCGCCCCAGAAGGGCTTGAAAAAAAGGTGGGTCATTGCTGGGCACAGCCCATTACACACACTTAAAGGCTGGTGCATCGTCAGCGCGCATTGATCCTCAAGGCACAAGCTCCTATTTAGGCCGAGCATCTCCACGGCGTCTGTACTTTGTACTGTCACATTGTGTGCACACTTTGTTTGCCTGTCATATTCTGCTAATGGTGAAAATCATTCAATTTTAAAAGGGGAAAAAAATGGAAAAGAAAAGCATAGTGCCATTGAGTCCTAAGAGTGCCATTGAGCTCGTAACTCGTTCCCCAGCTGTTGCTCTGAGGCACTGGGGAGTTATGAATCGCTGGAGGCAAGCGTGCAGAACAGTGGAATATACATTTTGTAAATGGAGCTCTAAGCAATGTCCTTGTTTCAGGACCAATGAAGTCAATAACGGCCTAGAATCTACCTCCATGTGCAGGTTATTATAACACGGAATAATCATAAAAGCGTTCCTGGATTTTCACAAGTTCAAGCTATAAAGTGGAGGGAAATTGTATTATTATTCTGCCTTCCAGTCTCTTTTTGTAGCTTTTATTGTAACTTTTCTCGAAGAAGGGAAGGAAGGAGCAATGTTGGCCTTCTCTGGGTGAAAATGAAAAAGGGGGAAAAAGACACAAAAGACTCGAGTCTAACTTCAATTCTGCTGGCATCTTTCAGGGTTAACACTGCTGCACTCAGTAGTAATAATCTCGGAAGCAAGTTGGTATCTGTTCCAGTGGCTTCTGATTATAGACAGCTTTGCAAATAAAGAAATCAGTGACAAAACTACTGTTGATTATCATGCATTATTTGCCAGTGCGAGCAATGTTTCTTCATTATTACCAAGCAGAATTACTGTTAGTCATTCTAGCAGAAAATTAGAAGCATGCACCATAGTTAGTAGTAAATGTTAGGTGTATTATGCTCTAGGAAAAGAAAATATATATATGGGGACTTCTGTAATAGGGGACTGGGTACAAGGATTTATGGATACATCTCATGATATTCCATTGGGGTCTATCACAATGGCAGTGCCCTGAAACCAAGATTTGTGTACATATGACCAAAAAAATCAGCTAATTGAAATTTCCCTATTGGATTGAATTTTGCTTTATTTGTTTGAGGGTGGTTTTTTTTTTTTGAGTGAAGTAGAATTATATTGACTGAAGTAATTTGTTGTCTCTGCACTCCAGTAAAGTGTGTCTGCACTGAAGTAGGGAAAGTAATAAGTAGGAAAAGCAGGAGCATCTGACCAAATCAAGGCTAAAAAGAAATGCAGAAATGCTACAGTCATCAGGCAGAGCAAACGGCGATTGGTTCAAGGCAGGAAGAGCCAAGGCAAAAGAAGACGCTTCATGTGCAGCTGCTTCGGTTCCAAGTGTGTGCTGTGCACATGCTCCTGGAGCTCCAGCTTGTGTGACGGAACATTCATCTGCAGGCGAAGGGGGTCTTGTATTATCTACTCCAAGATGATCTTGTTTTCATTTTTATCTTGCGTGTGTTGTCATCTCCTGCTTTGTAGTGCTACAGACTTGTCTTTGGTACAAGCATGAGGCTGCATTCAGCAGCATGTGATAATTAAGCCCTTTGAGGGGCATGCATATTTTAATTATTACTTGTTTTATTGTCAAAAGCTTGCCCACATGAGGTGCAGTCTTGCATTCCATGTGGGACTGAAATAAGGGTCAACACATTCCTTCAGAACCCCAAATATTAAACAGACATTAATTTGTTTTGAGCTTTGCACATTTTAGATGAGCATAAATCATAGATGTATAATGGTGAAAAAATTTCCTCCATATGTTGGAAAGTTGAACTGAGACACTAACTCTAAGTGACAAAAAGTGGTGGCTGCAACAGAAAATGATTAAATGATTTGTTTAGCGTTTATGTAATGTACGAATTCACCTTGTCTGTGTTAAAGCAAAGTAATGATTGGTTTTCCACCAGCAAGGGCTGTGAATTTTAGCTCTATTCCCTTCTGGGATTCTAAAGTTCTCGGGTTCCGGCTCACACAACAGCAAAGTCTAAACGCAGACCAGTTTTTCATCCATGGAATGGAAGTTAAATAACGTTTGACTGAAGTAGACAAAACAAGAAGATACGTAGACTAACTGGAAACATCAAGATTTCAAAATTACCTGATAGGAAAAGGGAGGGGAGGGGGATCAAAGACGTCCCACGGAATGAAAAATTCCTTCAGAGCGCTTCCTGTTCTCTCTGTTATGCTAACCAAGGTAGGATTAGGTTTCAGCTGCCAAAAGAAATAACGTTTGTAGCTTTTTTTTCTTTTGGTCTGGGGAAGTGGGATAGAAAGATTTAAGACAGCTTTTTCCAAACTATTTGCTTTTTGTCAAGCAGTCAAGTCTAGTTATTGTTATTAATTTGTATTACAGAACTACCAAACTGAGGCTGGATTTCCATTGTACATGGTGCTGTAGAAATACCCAGTCGGAGACCGGTCGTACCTCAAGGAGCTCAGAGCCTAAAGAGAGCAGACAGATAAAGGGCATTTTGCACTAAGTTGTGTGCCTGCTCAGCAGAGCTGGGAATGATCCCTCCTGAGGCACAGGCTGGTGCCTCAGCTGTCTGAGTGCAGTTCTGGAAAACAGAGCTGTTGTTAAAAGAAATGAGCCTGTCACCTTGTGTCCAAGCACAGGACAGCATGAGACTGATTCAGCAAAACCAGGTCAATGTGAGTGAGCAGAAATAGCTACCATTGATGCCTGTATGAGCTGGGGAAACCTCATGCCACTGTGCACCAAGTCAGTTCTCTGTTTAGTCCTCATGGTTTGCTGCTGTTTTCATTGTGTTACAGCTTCTTTTCATAGAAAAGGTTCAGAAAGGGAGAGGGTCTCTGTGCAAGGATTGCGTTCTGCTCCACTCCTGACCTTGCATGGTACAGAACCATACCTGGAAATTCAGCCAGCCTAAATTAATCTATAAGTTCCTACATGAACAGCTTGAGTGTCGTGTTGTGAGAAGGAAAAGCAGTAGCTGGTATACTCTCTGAAAGGTCTTGAGACAGCAGAGCTGCTGAGCAGGGTCGAAGGCTGCGCTCTACACTCACCTTTTCCAGGAATCTGCCCAGCAGGAGCTGACATGTAATGCTACGTGCTCTGTGACTGTGATAACAAAGGAGATGACACTTCTCGTGTAAAGTGGAAGTCTTTGCCTTAGCCTTATGCTAATATAGGAACAAAAGAGTTTCTGTAGGAAAAAAAAAGGAATAATAAAGTAGAATGTAAATATAAACTTGAACCTGTTTATATTAAAGTTGTATGTCAGTGAGTAATTCCAAGTCCAATCCCATGTGTCAACATTTGAAGTCTCATTTGAATTGTGAAGGGCTTTTCTTGCATGGGAGAATTTCCCCCTCCTTATGTTTGAGCTCCTGGCCCGGGCATGCGAGGTGAGTTCCCGTTCGGCCGTGTGTCCGAGCTGCGGGCAGGGAGGTCGCTGGCCCAGCAGCAGGCGGACAGGCAGCGCTTTCTCCAGATGCCAGCGCTCTGCAGAGCAGCCCCTCGGAGTTTGCTCCCAAGAACAAACTGGAGTAAATGTTTAACTTGAGTCTTTAGAGTCTATGGCTCGTACCTTTCTTTATTATTAACCCAACCCCTGTTTTTCTTTACAGTTGCACAGCTGCTGGCACACAAGAAACAAAGGACCCTTGAAATAACTTCCTCATGGAGGCATGAACAAAGGTAAAGTACCTTTTGTATTGTTTCCATACCTCTGCATGGGAAAGCAGTTGCACATTTCTGTGTTCTGCATTTGTGTTAGGGCAGAGCAATCTGTCAATAGCAAGCATGGTTTAATCTTTTTTAACCTAAATCACTAGATATATCCAGCTAATTCATCCTAATAGGACACAAACTGGAAAAGCCTCTATATACATAGTATAAGGATCTGCACGGTGAATTTGTTCAGACATTCACATACTCAGCAGTACGCACACTGCTTTCCATCACTTTTTTCTTCACACCAATAGCTTTATCTTTGTAACAATTGCTTTCCTCCTCATTGTTTTTTGTGCTGCTCAAGTCTGAGAAGGTCTGCCTCTTCTTCTCCCTGAGGAAAGGCGTGACCGCACCATGAAGATCTGGATTTACACCAGCCCTTTCCCTAAGTTCACACAAACCAGCTGTACTGTTCGTTTTGCATTCATTCTGCACCCTTGATCTCTTCTCTTGGGTAAGCTGTGAATTCTAGAAGAAAGCTTCGTGGGGAGGCAGCCGCCAGCAAGTACAGAAATGTCTGGGACACTCATACCACTATTGTCCTGCTTACTATGTCAATACGGCGGGAATACTCGTTTTAAATGTTAAATATCTGTGTATGATATGTGGCAGCTCAAAATTGATTTGCAGAAAGAAGGATTTGCTTGCTCAACTCTGCTTTTATTTACCATGACATAAATTTACATGGAAAATGATATAATTGAGCTTTAGCCATTAGGTTTGTAGGCACATGATGAAATGTGGCATGATCACAAAGCGCTGTGAAGACACACCATCTTCATAGCTCCTGAAAGAGACTAAAAATAGCTGTTCGGGAGTAGTTCACACATCTCTGATTCTTTTAAGCCTATTAGATTAGGGAAACAACTCTGCTGTTGTGTGTTTTGATCAGATCCAGCTGTTTGTTTAGCCCTAAAGATCATTGGCACCATAAGCGAGGGATGGCGCAGGGATGATAATGTGGCTAACAGATATTTCCAAAACATCTGTCATATAGAGCTAAATTCTGTCACTTTACTCTCACTGAAGGATACTGAAATGAATGGGAGAATTAGTGGAATAAATTAGTGTGTATTGGAAGGATGTCAGAATACAGGCCCACGTGACTATGAAAATCTGAATTGTAACACAGAAAAAGTAAATGGAGAGTTGCATGAATTTCAAGAGATATTCACTTTGGTTGTGGTGTAAGTGGGAAGTCAGTTGTGAAGCTTCTAACCTGTTCCTACAATGGTCAAATTCAGATTTTGCAATTTACTCAAAGATTAAAAGATAAACAAGCAAAGAAAACACAACAAAACACAACCCCATTCTCTAAAAGAATGGGGGAACTGGTGAGTTGATAAAGAACCTGTTGTCTGTTCAAAGGTGACCCAGGTCAGCGGAGGTTGAATTTGCCTTCTTTTTTTGTCAGGAGTTTAATGTTTGTTAAGGGTCCGCACATTTCTCCATTTCCTGAGCATTTTTTTTTCCAATCTGGCAATTCTACAAAGCATACTTTGTACTTTAAATGTATTTGCCCAGCTTGTTCTGGGTGCTATGAACCTCAAATAAAGATGCTGGCATCAAAAGGGGATGGGGTGCTTTGAAGATGAAGGGCTTGACAAGGAGGCAAGGGGCCCATGGACCAGTGAGAACTGGGATTCTCATGGGACTTAAAGGACCCTGCTGGTTGGTGAAAGCAAATGCTCCAGAAAGGAACCAGGGGAGATCTTCATGGCTTCTTAACGTGCTTCTCATCTCCTGTATCACTCGGCGGCAAAAGCCTCAATTGGCTGGGAACAATGTGCAATGGCAAGTGTTGAAATACAGCGATAATCACAAAAATAACAATAACACTGTCCCACGATATGATCAGGGGTCATTTTTCAGTATCTAATGATGTTAAAATAAATGGAATTACGTTGCTTTTCATTTTTTTTAAGTCAGTAAATTCCAAAAGAGGATTTGCCCCATTTCTACAATGTGCTTAAGGACTTAGAGCGCACGATCAGCTGCAGATTTATTAGGCATTCGGCATACGGCACTCTCTGCTTAAAGCTGCTCAGCGCCTTTTCGTTCTGGTCAAGGAGGATTTTTTTCATCTTAATCATTATTTGCGAGACCATATGTGGCATTGCATTTTCGAGAGCTTCTTTTTTATTGCACAGAAAATGCGATGAACACTCTTTACTATGAACAGCAAGGAAAGCTGATGTTATTGATAAGACCTAGAAAACATGAATTGGAGAAAATACCACAGAAAGGTCTCTAGCGGAAGGTTGTCCCTTTTATTGGTGCGGTCAGTGAGAATTCTTCTGTGACTTCAGTGGACCTTGGATCAAATCACTCTCTAACTCTCCCCCTCTGCTGGCAATTGAGCTCTTGCTGCGCTGTCAGAGCTGCACAGCATCTCCGAGCTTTGCTAAAAAATCTTTTAACAAGTCACATAGCGGGAAAAGTAACAGACCCTAGAGAAGGACAGGGAGATTCTGCAGTCTGAACGGTGTCTGTTTATTTGTTTGTAGCAATTGGAACCGAGCACAGAGACTGCGATTGATAACAGCGGGTCAAGAGGAGTTTGTTTCTGGTTCAAACACACAGAGCGAGCATTCGGTAAGGGCACCTCAGGCTTTTACCGTCCTTTGTTTGATAAACCAAATCAATCTCCACCACTAAGTCAACAAAGCATTATACTGTTCTTATATTTTGAAACACAAAATAGATAACATACAAACCGGGGACTGCAGATAAGATTATTTCACACACATTTGAAAGCCACTGCACTTTACAGAATATACAACACCGGTGTGGTCTGTGCTCTGCAATATCGTACATTATAGATCTGAAAAATTGTGCTTTGTAATGTGCAGGAAGATTGGATGGTTGTATCTGAAATGTTTAGTTTTTATGTGTACATCATGTGAGAGTGGTTTGTCTGACAGGAACATTTTCCTGCTCCTGTTTCACAGCCCTTCTTGATGCAGTTTTGTTTTTTCTTAAGCTGCTCTGCACAATTCTGCGCTTTGTTCAGCACAAAGGCATGAAAGTTGCCAAAAGTAAATGACAAACTCTATTGGAGGAAGAGAAATCCAGTCATTTAAGTAAACTTTTCCACCAGTGTTTAGAAATTTCCTCTCTCAATAGAAGCAGAAGCAATGTTTCTTCTGGCCAGCTGTGAATATGTTTTAAATATATAACACAGAATACTGGGGTACTATGGAGGTCCTGATTTTCAACAGAAACTTAAAATTCTCTGCCTTTGATGGAAAAATTCTCGCCTGAAAATATTTTGGTGCCTTAGGAGGGTATTAAATTCCCATACATTTGCTCGGTTCTAAAGACAGCTGTTTCCTCCTGCAGACCCAACTGGAAGCGGTGATCGAGCTGGCTATGAGCTAAGTTGATTTAGTTAGTAGGCAGATTACTCTGCAGTCGTGGAGTATGAAACAGTCTCAGCCAAAAATGAAATTACTAATGTTCAAGAGAATGGCAGAGGAGTCCATCTTAGACAAATCAGGCTCTAACCTTCATCAACCCAAACGATAGTTTTATCTAAATTGCCAGATCAGCTCCGCAGTGTCCATGGTTGCTTCATTTTCTTCTGGCATAATTATATGCACAGAAACATTTTTCAAGGAGAAAGTACAATCAGTATTTTACAGAAAATAGTTTTTTAGATAATGTTTTTGTTAGCTCTAGGTAAAAAGCTCTTTTTCTTTGTACTCTTTTAGTGCTGATGGAAGGTAAGAGAACATTCAGAAAAATAATTTGATAGTTTGGGACTTTGGCACATTTTCAAAATTCAGACACTTTCACCTTGTCTTTTGTTCCTAGCTCAAATTCAGAAAATCCTCTTAGGTTAATTTCTTTCCCAGTACAAAGCCCTATGAAACCTAAACCGACAGAAAGGCGTTTTCTTCTTGTCTGTCCCCCCACCGCAGGAGGGGATGATCCCTCTGCGGTGAGCGGGCAGCGCCAGGCAGCTCCCAGCTCCGGGCCGTGCTCGGGGGTGCTGAGCGGGCCCGGCAGGGAGGCCGGGGGGCTGCCGGGTGCCCTGCTCGGTGCTGGCTCATCCAGCCCGCCCGGGGCTGCGCTGGCTCGGCTGGACGGAGATCCCCCCACCCGCTTCCCCCCCCGGTTCGGGGCTCGGCCGCCACCGGCCGTGGTGCTGAAGGGAGAGCGCCTGCCCCGCCCTGGGCCCCGCCCACTCCCGCCCTGACCCCGCCCACTCCCGCCCTGACCCCGCCCACTCCCGCGCTGGCCCCGCCCCGGCGCCGCCGCCCCCTCCGTCCCCTGTCCCTTCGGGGCCAGCTCCTGGTGTTTTCGAGTCGTTTTGCAAAAAGAAAGGCGGTGTCAAACTGCTTCTGCAGCTCTTGCTAGGAGTGAAATTGTTCAAAGCAGCGTTCCTGCCTCAAATTCTCCCGAATCATAGGATCATTTAAGTCAGAAAAGGCCTTTGAGATCATCGAGTTCAACCATAAAACCAACACTGCGAAGTCCACCGCTAAACTATGTCCCTAAACACCTCATCTACACATCCGTCTTTTGATTATCTACAGAGATGGTGACTCAGCCACTTCCCTGGACAGCCCGTTCCAATGCTTGATAACCTTTCGGTGAAGACATTTTTCCAATTTGCACGTCCCCTGCCACAACTTGAGGCTGTTTCCCCTCATCCTATCGCTTGTTGCTTTCAGGTACTTGTAGAAAGCGATCAGATCTCCCCTGGCCCTCCTTTTCTCCAGGCTAAACAACTCCAGTTCCTTCAGCTGCTCCTCAAAGGACTTGTGCTCTAAACTCTTCCCCAGCATCATTGTTCTTTGGACACGCTCCAGCACCTCAGTGTCTATGGACAATGTCCACTGTGCTCTCTAGAACTTAATTTCTCCTTCTCACTAACAATTACTGAGATCTTAAATATTACAGTAGTACTTAATGCCCCCAGTAATGGTCTGTTGTGCTGCTTTATTAACACAGAGCGAAGGATTGGTCTCCAGCCTCAATTGCCTACAGCTTAATTAGGTATGACACATTACTTCTTGTGCTCAACTCCTGCAGGGGGATGTTGTATGTTGTTAAACAGCTGCTGGAATCTGCCCGAGAGGGAAATCTATTTATAGGTTATATTTCAGGTTGTAAAGTTTGCGACTCTGCTTAGGAAACAGCAAAGCTATAGAACCGCACTGAATTATTAAGAATGTTCAGTCGCACAGAACAATAACTGTAAAACAAGGGGTCAGACACCGGCGGGCCCTGTGTGGGTGGTGTACGGGGATGGAGAGCACAGGTCACCCTGGGTGCAAGGGCTGCTGCTGAGCAGCAATACCTAAGTGGTCAGAGACCATTAACAATGACCCTCTGGCCTGTGGAACTGGCTGGATCCAGACAGCTCAAAAATAATGTAACCCCACTGGAGGGACTGCACTTATGCAATGGGAAGTTCTGGGAGAGACTTTCTGACTCAGTGAGGAATCTGGGACCTGGAAGTACAAAGGTTAGTGAAAATTAAGACTTTTTCTACTTCAGGTACTTTGGAAAAAATGACTTCCTGATACTCAGTAACATCTTAAGACCAAAGGGTTAGCTATGCAGTTGGAGAGGGCTGCGCCATTTCTATTTATCAGGTATCCCATTTGAATTCCCCTGCCAAGAACTGAATATTTAGGATTTCCATGGCAACATATTTCTGAACCCATGTTACAGTCAAACTGACGCGTGTCAACTGATCCAGGGATGCAGGAGGCAGTGGCTGAATTTATTCAAGCAATCACATTCTCTTTTCCAAGGCTAATGCGCATGAATACTGAGTTAGCAAACTGAATTGACAGGGATTTCATCTCAATGAACATGTATAATGTTCCAGCCCAGTAGAGTAGCATTTAATTGATGAGTGGGATTATATTTACATAGCAATTATAACAAAGCCAAGGTTGGCTTTATGTGAAAGACTGTTTGCTGTGATATCTTGCTGCTTGGGTGTCCAGGAAAGCTGTTCATTTATGGGCAAGAAAAAACATCAGCACAGATGCACTCAGTTTTTACATGGGCTTCTTTTCATATTCTGCAAATACTCACTTCATGAAGCCAACTCAATAGTCACATTGTGGTTGCCTTAGATACATACATTATAACTTAGATGCTGATTGTTTAGCTGCACGAGTATTAATAATTATTCACTGCTATCCTCAAATGGCTGTTCAGTGGCTAATGTAAAATGAATAAGAGCTCATGCTAAATCCCGTATAAGTCAATGGGCGTCTTTCTCCTCATTTCATTCAGAGGTGGAATTAGTTATCCCCATTGCAGTGTCCCCAAATATTCATATTTTGTCCTCAAGACACCTCTGCAAGGTAAGGTAATGCCACTGACTCGGTTTCACAGATGGAAAGCTGGGGCAGCAAGTTACCTCAGAATCATCCGGCGAATACACAGAGGTCCTGACCCTCATCATCGTTCAGTCTGGATTTCCTTCCGTGGATGGTGGGATGTGGAAGGTGCATGCCAGGGTTTGGTCCAACACGGGGTTGGATTCGAGGGGAGGGAAGCAGCTTGAATTCCCAAATGGTCAGACATGATCACCCTCTTGAACTTTGAGAACAGACCGTATTTTAGGTCCGTCTTCATTGCTACACTAGGAAGATATCCCCAAATGCCTTACCTAAGATCTGCTGTGCTAGAGACAGGGAAATAAACTTAGATCTCTTGAGGCTTTTACCACATAAAGAGTTTTCTTCTCTTAATCCAGGCTTTTACTGCTCTCAGTCTTATTGCCATTGAAATTGTCTCCATAGCTGGTATTAGAATTGCCTTGTTGACATCATTAGTAAAGCACATAATAGATGGCCACACTGCTCTGATATTTATCTTTAGGTCAGCAGCTATTGAAACTCCAGAGGCAAATTAGAAAAAGCATAGACTCTTTATTAGTAGAACTTAATTTAACTGTATTTAAACTTCATTAAGGAGTAAAAAAAAATGACCTTTCTTAATGCACTCTTTCTTTATGAAGTATGAAATAAGGATATTAGATTAGTTTGATCCTGGTTCTTATTATGCACACACAGTAGATGAGAATGCAAAAATTCCCTCATTCAGTTAGGTACTCTTGGATGTCAAATCAAAGACCAGGTGCTCCACAAGCCCATTTCCTTTCTTCAGTGTTTTATGTTTCCTAGCCCTGTAATTCCCCCCAGGAAACCAGAAGAAATCTTAATTTCTTGCCCCCTTCCCCCCCATTAAAGTAACAGTTCTGGTCATTTAAACAATCAAGCACATGTTCTTACACTGTCTGCACCTCATGCTATCCATAAATGGTGATGTGGTAAGAGAAACCATGGAGGAAAGGAAAGGAAATGACATTAACCTTTTCCATCTGATAAATAAGGGCTCTATTCAGCTGCAATAATCCACATCCTCCCCTGGAGATCCAGTTAATGTAATACCTAAGGGCTCAGTTCATTTAAAATTATTTCCACACTGCCCAGCTGATTTCTTGGTGAATTATTTAGTCCCCAGACTGAAATATTCTCCCACAGCACATGTAAAAGGGCTGGAGCCCTTCTGTAGCTCCCAACAGCCTGAATGTCCGATCAGAGGTGCCAGAGGGTCCGTGACATCCATGTGCTTTATCTGTGCCCTCTAAGTTAACAGGAACCTTTGCACTGATTTTTCATGGGACCACCAATCCGTAAGCGCTGCAGATATCACACCTTGTCCCCCTTGCTGCTCTTCCTTGTGGGAGGCTTCTCACCTCCCTATCAAACTTTAAGCACCTGCAGTTTATAGGTGATAAAAACAGAGTTTGAACTTTGAATGGGTGGAAATTTAGAGCAACAGACTCAGGCGATTCGAAAAAGGCAGCCTGGATTATGAATGTTGTTGCTGGGGCTTGGGGTAATCAGTGTAGATCAGTGACTGCTGCAAGGTTGCTCGAGTGAGCCACACTCCCGAAGGCTAAAAACGGGAACTGAAATGCAGGTTTTTCTTCCCTTTCCCCCTTTGCAATACAGAGATGGCTCCAGTGTGATGGCCCAGCTGCCCCTGCCCAAGGAAGCTGCAAAGACAGGGACTGTTTGTGTACGTCAAGACAGATGTTTTGAAGGCAGGACAGGGGAGCAAGGCACACAGAATCCACCTGCAAATCAGTGGGAAACAGTCGTCTAACTTCAGTAGCAATATGTGAAAATCCCAGATCTATTACATTAGTTGTATTGATCCATAGTCAGTTGAAAGCCATGGGTGTCTCATCATTGGCATTTTGCATTAAATTCCTACATTATGACACAGGTTCCTTCTTTTTTTTTTTTTTAAAGGGAGTGTAACTAGTTGAGTGTAATAAACCAAGGTTGTATGCAATTTTCCAACGTTTCTGATGCTGTAATAAGCTGCGCTTTGATGGTTCATTAATAGACTGCTGCTAGTTAAACAGGAAAAACAAGAAATCTGACCTCACTGTAGTACTTAATTGAAGTGCATTTACTGACCGATTTTAAGCTGTTGTAGCAAGTTTGTTTGCTAAGGCCTGTGGGCCAGACCTTGGCTGTGTGGCCCCTTAGCTCCTGGGGTGGACAATGACGAGCCACACAAGGCTGTGGCACATTTCAGGCTTGGATCAGGGGTTTGGGCTGGCTCTGAGCTGGAGGCTGGTACATCCCCCCTTGGTGCTGCTCAGCTTCCCTCCTCCTCCAGGAGCCCTTGTGGGGTCCATATGCCAGAGGGCAAGCAGGAGTGTTGGACCAGGCATCTTTTAGTTCTTTGCTCTTTGGTGTTGCA
This sequence comes from Patagioenas fasciata, assembly GCF_037038585.1. Taxonomy (NCBI): domain Eukaryota; kingdom Metazoa; phylum Chordata; class Aves; order Columbiformes; family Columbidae; genus Patagioenas; species Patagioenas fasciata. Next base: position 2,151,452 of record NC_092537.1, on the reverse strand, counting down.
GGTAAAAGTGTTCAGAAAAGAGAATAAACCCCTTTGAACCTGCCCTGCCTCCTGAAGGATTCTGCATGTTGCAAATCTTTGGAAAGATCTGGATCTCCAACCTCGTAACGCTGAGGAGGGAGGACTGAGAAGACTGTTATATATCAGTGCCAAGGCAAGTTATGGCTGCATCTCTCTGCTAGTAAATCTACCTTTGATACCGCGATGCTGAGACTGGCACGCACTTAAGGCTAATACATTCTTATCCCCATCCCATCTGTATTAGAAATTAAGGCAGAAACATGAAGACCGTTACCACGCTATAACCTTAAGAACAGTTTCTCACTTCATAGCAGCACTCAGCAGGCACTGGTGCGTTCAGCCATGATTCATTAGCGCTGAACTTTGGTGCTGGCCTTGGCCGGTTTTGTCTGGATTCAGTTAAAGTTAACTTGTTCCACTGGCAGGAAGGATTGCTGAGCGGTTGTGTTATCTCTCTGGAAATCTTAAGTAGGGAGCTGAACACGATTGAGAACAGTTGCCTGATAGAGGAGACAGAAAATGCATTCTGCAGGAGACGGGAGGGATGGAAGTCGGTCCTGGACCAGACGGACACGGCCCTCCCTGGCGGAGGAGAAACCCAAGAAGCTGAGCTAGTGAGAGGTGGAACTAGACATTACTGTATATGATTTCAAACTGAATTTGTGTGATGCCCCTTGAATTCACTTCTAATCTAAGTCACCATAGCGTTAAACTAAATCAGCTGCTTTTTTTGCAAAAGTTTTGGCACGCTCAGGGCTTTGCGGAGCTGTTGCTATCGACATTCTGAATACCGTAACGCCAGCCGTAGTGACGCAGGTAGATGAAGTCTCTGAAACTTCATTGTTATAAACCAGCTGCAAATCTGACCCAGAGGAGATACGGATTCTATTCAAGGAGTCTGCAATGCAAATTTATGCAGATGACTGTCATTAGTCTACTGTATGTTTGCTTGAACAGCGGGGTAGGGAAGAGACAGCTACTCTGTAGAGAATAGGCCATAGAAATTGCAGATTTGTGCCCAAACTGCCATCTTAGGAAAAGTATTAGAGCACAAAAGATGCTTGCCTCTCAATTCTTTTGATAGATTGCAGAAAAGTAGGAGTGTAAAGGCTGTTTCATCACCAGCCACCACCCCCTTGGCTCCCCTCTCGTGGCATTTATTAACAAATATTTCTGCCCGCGAGTCCCCAGAGCAAAGCTCTGTGGCCAGGTATGCACAGAGCCAGGAGCAGGCAGGGTTCTTCTGTCACAGCCCTAATCTGAGGACCATATTGATACACTCAGGGTAAGATCACTGCCTGCGTCTTGCGTGTCACTTTGTAGTAGCAGGAGTTCCCAGGAATGCACTTGTCTGGGTGAGCCAGGACACCTGGGTAAGCCTGTGCAAGCACAACTGATAGCATTGCTCTGTACTGCATGCACGTCTTTTTACACTGATCTCATTTTTGTGGCCTGCTAAAGATCTCTCCCAGCTCTCTGGGATTACTATCACATTTCAGGTGACAGTGACAGCAGGTGAGCTGGTTTCTATGCAACCGAGGCAGAGGATGGAGTAGAACAGGAGGTGAAAATAACCTGCTTTCTGCTGCGAGTACCGGCGGGTTAGCAGCAGCAGAGGCTTCTGGGAGAAAAATGAGGACTTCGGACATCTACCGGTGGCTTTTATTATACATGGTGGTGGTGGGATGCAGGATAAAATGCAGGGCCCAAAGATACCTGTGCAGCATGCAAAAATCCCTTTCCACTTTTACAAAAATCCTCTTGTCAAGGCTGCCTTACAGGGGCTGTAGTTGTTGGATCAGTTATCAGAGAAATGCTAAGGGTTTGGGGTCAAATTAGTTTCTGCTGTAAATCCTCTGCTTGCTTCATACTTACTGCAAAGTAAACCTTGAGCCTCCTTGACGAAAAAAAAAGGGGGGGGGAACTGCTGGGCTCCCAAATGTAGCATATTTCTCATCAGTTCTAATGCGCTGAAAGGATGGGATTTTCTGTGAACTTTTCCCAAACAGTCTTGCATTTTTTTTTCTCTTTGAGAGGGGGTGGAGTTGTGCCTAAAAAAACAAACCCAACCTGTCGTTCTCAGCTCTGCCAACCTGTCAGTCCAGCCATGCAAGAGAGGGAGAGAGGCAGAGGAAAAGAAAGGAGGGAGTGAAGCAGAGGCTCTTTCAGATCTCAGCAGACATTAAGGTAAAGCCCATTTCTCATTTCCTTAATTACGCCTGCCTCTCTGTGTGTACATGTAAACAGAAATTCTGTTACCTTAGAGAGTTTTAAACCAACTAAACAACCTGTATGGGAATAAACCGTGTATCTTGTTCAACTGGAAGTGTGTTTTGCATGTAAACTGGCAGCTCGTTAGTTGTTGTTTGGAAACACAGCTTCTCTCTGAAATTCAGGAGGAGAGTTTGTGTTCATTTCAATATTAAGAAGAGGCAGAGCTTCAGTGCTTGTATGAATACATGTTTGGGGAAGGATATTAAGCTGTGTCTTTCAGGGCTGAAGCCAGCCTCTAATTACTGAAGATCAGGGTAAGAACTTGTTAGAGGAGGGAAATTCCTCCAAAGCTGCCTGTTGCAGGGTCTTACACCTTCTTGAGCTTTTGGGATGAGCCACTGGTGGAGACAGGATATGAGACCAGACAGACCGTGGGTCTGATCCAGTTTGGCAGTTCCTCCATTCCTGTCTGTCCATTGCTGGTGGGGTTTATTCCACTTGTCGTTACCAGAGGAGGAACAAAGGTAAGGTGCAGCACAACTGCCCGCATGAATTCTTGAGTGAGGAGGGCAGAGCAGCAGAGACACTTTCAGCTCATACCAGAGGAAATTGAAGGTTACAGACTGTGAGAAATGTTGGCAGAAATGAGGGTGAGTCAGAAGAATCATTCTGCCCCAGAACGTGCCTTGTGAGTCTGGTCTGGGCAACCAGTTTGTTGAAACGATTATAGTAGAGGGAGCCTAGTAGTGAAGGCCTGAAATACAAGAAAGGACACGATTTTGTTACATGTGAATATCTGTGCGTGAGGACCTGTGTGAATGTGTACTTGTGCACAAACACGTGTAAGGAGTCTGCAGAGAGAGTCTGACCCCTCGTATGCCATGGAAATCCACAAACAAAGGTAAGAAAGGAAGAATTATGTTAATCCACCTTAGAGGTCCCCCTATTTCTGTATTTTTGGATCCATTTTAAACTGTCCTGAAAACTCTCTGATGTCTTTCCAAGTAGGTTGAGGCTCTAGGAAGGTCACGTAGAAGGTAAACAGGTAGACAGGATTTCCCTGCTGTACATTTAGGGTTTTCACGCCTCCTGCCAAGATGTGCCTGCTGGAGATAACCTGTCTAGTAATACTAACCTGACAGAACAAGTTGGAAGGTGGCAGCGAAAGACAACACAGTCGTCACGTTGCTCAGTGCATGGGTTGCAGTGCCCTTCCCAGGGGTTTGGTTACACACACACTGGCCACTGCGTCTTCCTTGTTGTTAAGCTTCCTCAAATACTTGCACCCGTGCTATAGTTTCGGATGGAAGCAGCGGCCACAGCAGAGCTGTGAGCCCGGGAAGAAGACAGAGGTGATCCAGGGTAGAGAGGGCTGGTCTGGGAGGTCGTCTGTCCATACGACCGTTCCTATAAAAAAGCTTGAATTACATCACTTTCCTTTCTTCTGGTAGCGTGGTCTCCTGGGAGCACTGAGCTGGTGTTTCTTATTACCCCTGACTCATTCCCCGTGGGGATGCTGATGCAGAGTGAGACTATAAGCTTTTAATACACAAGAGAAATGATTTTCTAGAGAGTGTTTTTTATATTATTATTATAAGCTTTCCTGCCAGAACCAGAATGGAGAGGGAAGTGCTCTTTCAAGTGACCATGGGAGCTGGAGAAGAGGAAGTAAATGCTTCAGTTTTGATGGGGATAAACATTCCTACTGCTAGTTACAGTAACACAAATTAGTCACTGAAAGAAGGAAAGGAAGACAATTCTTAAGCTTTCATGATCTACAAAGACTTCACTAACTAACCTCAGCACTTCTACATCTTCTTGCCTTTTCTTTACCTGATTTGAAGCAATGCAAAGAAGTCGTTGGGCATCTACATGACGCATTCTGTAATGCTGATGGGCATTTCTGAAATGGGGGCAAACATTGTGGTGCACTTGTTTCATTGCTGCTTTTGAAAAGGTGTGACTGTCCTGATTGGTTCTCCTAAGTCAGCCAAGCTCCCGGGAGATCAGACAATTGATCTATGTGTTGTCAAACACCAGATTACGGTACATGTTGATAAATGGTTCAGCACTGCTGAGCAAATGTCACTTGATCAATGAAAGTTAACCAGCTGTAAACTCGCTAAATTCAGGCAATGTCCAGGCAATCCATATTTTAGACTGGCTTCATTAATGTAGCTGTAACAACTCCACACCGCAACAGGAGGGAAGAAATGTCAGAAATACAAGTGAAGTTCTCAAGATTTCTGTATCTGTCATTCTGGAGTCAGAAAAAGCAGGGACCGATGTATTAGTGATTTGTTTTCTAAAGGAACTAAGAAATAAGCTTTTGCAAAGGAAGTGTTACCAGACAAAAAGGTTGAAATCTGAGAAATCCTTCTGCCAAGAGGGTCTTGGAAATATCCATTGGAAAAGGAAGTTTCTGCCTTTCAACAGGACACTGCTCATTCACCTCTCTCATTGTTCTCTGATGTGAATAAGAGGCTCTAGACTGGCTGATGCCTTGTCCTTCTTTCTTTCTGTGATTAGTTACCTTTCTTGCCTGATACTCTATTCTCACCATGAGCTTTTGGTGAGAATGTTTGGTAACACAACATCCATTTCCAGTAGCCTATTGTGCAATTAAAATGCTACAGGAGAAATACAAAGAAGCCAAACAACCAACACCAACCTCAGGTTTCTTCTCTGTTTGCTTTTTGAATTGGGATGAGAGCTTGATTTGACTCTTCATCTTTTCATCTGGTGTTGTAGAAGCAGGTTAGTTGTCCATCCTGCCTGGCAGGCAGCAATGCTGTAACCCAAGAAGCCGTCGTGCCGCTTTTCACAAGGAACCGTTCATTTTTTGGAGTTTGCACTCAGATAGTAGCACTGCTTCCTCCTTTTAGAGCAGTTAAGTTTGTGTTTTGAGAGTGCAGACAGGGAGGAATATGCGTCAGCTCCTCAAATGTTATTTGTGGTGACACGCTGGATCGCAGAACTGGAAGAGTGGGGAGTGTTTCAGCCCTTTGCTTCCTGTGGAAAGATTCAGCTGAGGAAGCATTGAATTTTTGGTTTCTCTCTGCTGTCAACATGGCAGAGGGTGGTAGGTCAATACCAGCCTGAGAAGTTCTAAGAATTGACATTTGATACAAATCCACAGTCCTAGAAGCAAACTGAATAGAGGCAATTTCAATGGACACCCATTTTTTCGGATGAGTTTTCCTGCACCCCAAAGGAAAATCCCACACTAGGTGGTGTGAAATGTAGACTCAGCTGGGTAAGAATAAAACTAGCTGGAAATTTTCCATGTATAAGAACTAAGGGCATCTCCATTCCCAAGGCAACTTCGAACACAAAGGATCGCCAGGTCTTTTTAAAATGTTCTCTTTCAAACCATTTTCGATTGGGACCCAATTCTGTGGACATCAAGGTGAGGGCATTGACTCTGTGTTGCAGGACCAGCATCATCAGTTGTTTCTTTGCAAAGTTGCATCCCAGCAGGGATCAGACCCAAAGAAACTTCACTGGCCTGATTTCTGACATGGCCAGGTGGCCCAATTTGCTGTCCAAGAGATGCTGATCCCAAGCAGCTATGGGAGAACAAGCACATTTTCTAACTGGCATTCTCCCACTCCAAGATAGCTCAAATGAAGACAAATCTGAGCCACGGAGATATTCATTTAATACATATAAAAGCAGATGCCATAAAACACAGCCTACTTTCCACCAGAAATCTCTGTAGGGAAATTAAAAATGTGTATTTCCACTCACAAGCCTTAACCAGCTGTTTGACTGCTAATGAAAATCCTTTTAGTTTTCCACAACTAAGTAAGAACTCTTTCCAGGAGTGGCCTGTGGTGAGATTCCTACTGTACTCTCGCTTGTGATAAACTAAAGATATTAATTTCTTCATTGCATTTTGTCACCACAGCGAGCTGTTCCCCAAAGAAGCGAGGCAATCGATGCCTCATGCAAAAAACCCTCAAACAACTTCTCTTAAGTTTCTGTTATTCGGGTCTCAGGAAGACTTGATCTAGACTTTTTCAATGGGAATAAACAATTAGTGCTTCGCTTTATCTATGTGAGTCTGTTAAGCCGAGTTAAACGATTGGTGCAGCAGAGTTTTGGGTTGAGGTGCAGTTTCCCTGGTAACAATCAAGAGTGAAATCAGAACCTTTTGAACCGCCAGTGGAATGCGGTTCTACTTGGATGACAATAGGTCACAGCATTTTAATGGGTAAAAACGTAATCCAGTACAATAAGATTTATTGCCGCTATGTCATCAGATTGACACTATTCCTGCAAATTCTTTAGCTTGTGACAGACTTCAATTGAAAGCTGTTTAGTGGAAAAACTTGTAAAATGCCATTAATCATTTTGTTTTCCAAATCAACCAAAGAGTCTGTGTGTCTCAGGGGGTTAGAAAGAAAATCTTCCAAGCGAGTGAAATTCAACCTCTCTGCACAAAGCCCTAATGAAGGGCTGTTCTGGACACAATAAATGGTTCTAAGAACTAAAGGTTCATTTCTGCAGGGTGCTGAGTGCTCTGGTCCAAGTCTATTGGAGAACTTCCGCACTTGCTTAATTTTACACTAACAAAATAGTTTCCAGTGATTTCTAGGACGGTTATTCATGCTCTTAAACCTGATTGTATTTGCTGACAGACAAGACCTCGCAGGATTAAGTCCTAAACCAACACTGCAAGAAAAGATTCCCTGTTCCGTATGGCAAGGGCATGGGGCAATATTTCATCCCTTCTGCTGACATTTTTCCAACTTCTGCAATAACAAGCCTTTTATTCTGAAAGATCCCGAAGTGCTGTCTAAGCTAATAAAACGCAGCCCCAGCTCGGAGCAACACCGCAAAAGGTCGGGACAGGAGAATGTGTCGCCTGCAGTTTGGAGGAGATGGCAGGTTAGGGTGCCCAAGTCTGCCCCAAAGCCAAAAGTGTAGGTGGCTTGGCATCCTTTGGGGTGGCTAAGGGACCTCTGTTACACACAGACCTCTAGAGCCATCTGTTTTGGTGACAAGATAGCAGAAATGACCCTTAATGTTCATTGTCCGTGGGTACCTCATTGAAACTTGTACCAGTTTTCCTTTTGAGTAGATGGATGTCATTACCATTCATTTCCCTTTAATATGAAAAGCAGATTCTCCTGGATTATGTGCCTGGTACCGCGCGTATCCTTTCATTGTTGATAGGAGGCTTTGACAACAATAAAACTTCAAGCTAGCAAGTTTTCCTCTCTTTGGAATGATTATGTAGTTATGAAGAACAATTGAGCCAGACAATGACACAACCTGTTTCTTGTCTTCCTCGATGGGAAATGGGCTTTGAGTTTTGTGAGGATGTTCATAAACAGCCAAGAGTGTGTAAGGCAAAGAATGACCTCAAAGCTGAGTTTTACACAGGAGAACAAAGGGATCTCAAGTCCTGATTTGAAAAACACCCGAAGACCAAACCAATGGCATAATATCATAATTATCAACACGCGTCATAATGTTGCTGGAACCTACTGGCCGCTTCTGCCTTTAAACACAAGTAAACACAAGCTCCTCTCCTAATTGCTCTGCAGCTGTCAAGCTTCGTCAAGGCTGTTTGTGCTGGCAGTAGCTGGAGATAACTTCATCTACCGAGCATTCATGTGGACTGGAGATGCATCCTTGCTTCTTTCCGCGGGATGTTTTGTGACATTATTGTTTTCACATTGCTTTCCCTTTGTTACAGTACTTCTGGCTCCCTTCCAGAACCTTTTCGGTTACTTTTTAGCCTCCTTAAGCTGGACTTTCTCTCCTGAGCGTAATCAACATTGCAGTTGCTCCCGGCCTAGGACACCCTTGCTCTTTCTGTGGGAAACACCACTTGGTGTTTTTCACAGGCTTCATTCCCAGAAGATCTTTTTGGGATGAAGTGAATACAGCTTAGCACTATACAGAATGTTCCCGAGGAAGAATGCCACCGATCCAAGCTCATGTGATCCGGAGCTTGTCAGGCCTTGAGAGCGATTTGAGGTTTAATTAATCACCTACGAATTTGGGTGACTTCTGAGTGACTCTGGCTTTGTGGCAAGAGAAAGCGATGCTTTTACGAAAACAGGAGTAAAAATGTCCCAGGGAAAATACAGGATGAAATATCTCCCACTTAGGCTGGGTTTATCACTTTGGAACTTAATTTTTTTGGCCAATCACTTATCTAATTCAGAGTGGATTGGGTGACAATGAAAGTAAGAGCAGTTCTATTCAGGCACACTGCTGCCTCTGATGACAGCACCCCTGGAAAGGTGATGTCTGCTAAACAAGAGAGACACTTATTTCCCAGGTCCACAGCACCTATGAAGAAAAAGAGCAAAGCTATTTCTCCAAACAATCTTTGGGAATTGCTTTGGCAATAAAATCAACTCCACTGTAGTTCAGACATCTCTTTGAGTGAGTGTTGACATCTGTAACACAGCAGATTTTTATTTGATGTGTTTTTGTTAACATCGTCCTGATAAGATCTGCTCGCTTGTTCGCAGTGTTTGCCTTTGAGAAGTGAAACAGGGAGGGCTCAGCTGACTGAGCAGCTTCATGACAAACGTCTTGAAATGAGCCGAACCTCCCAAAAGTGGCTCATTCGGGCAAGAGGTTCTGCTGAGGGAAAATCTCCAACGCAAAGATCAGCCGTGGAGGCACTGAAAAGGATGTATTGACTTACCCTGAGACAACTGAGGGATCTGCTGATTGAATAAACTCATTCCGATGGCATCGAGAAACCAGTTTGTCACATTCCTGCAGTGATTCACTGTAAAGCCTTCAACAAATATTTTACCTCTCTGCCTCCAGTCTCAGGAAGATTTTGAAGCAGGCTTATGTTCATTCTTATTGTGTGCTTATAGTTAAGCATATGCACGGATGCTTTTCTTAAATTTGAACTCAATGATGGGGGAGAAGAGATGAACTTTAAGAGGATATTCTGCTTTTTTTCATATTTCTTAGAATACTAATCGCTGTGTCCAGAGCTCACTCAGGTGGTCAGGAATAAGCTGTGAGACAGTTGCAAGAGACTGAAAAAGAGGTTATGCAACCCACACACTGAGGTAAAAATAAAACTCCTAAATGTATGGTCCAAACACACACACGATTTTCCAGTTCCACGTTATTTTAATTATCTGACTTGCAAAACACCAACATACTGTAAGTTAGACCGCTGGGCTTGGGAAGAGAACGACAGCTGAAAACAAGAGTGGCCAACATCATGCTGTGCGTAAGTCCTGCAAAAACAACCGCAGCGTTTCAGAGTAACCTGCCTTTCCAGAGCAGCCGCGGCCGTGCCCAGGCTCACGAGGATCCCCGCGCAGAGGTTTAGCAAGGTTGGAAGTCATCTCTGAAAGAAGCAGCCCATTCCCAAATTTCCTGTAGGCTCCGGTGGAGTTAAGTAGCAATATGGAAAGTCAGCATTCTGCCAAAGTCTCTGAACCGAAGCAAATGAAGATTTTTTAAAGCCCGTGTTCCTTAGAAAGTATTGCTGTGATTCCAGCAAGCCCAGCCAGCTCTGAAGAGCGGGGATGGATCCTGCCCGTGCTGATACTGAGAAACCCAACAGCTCCATCTGATCCAAACCCAGAAATCAAAGACAAGCCCTTCGCTGACTTCAGTAGGGTTTGGATTAGGCCTCTGATCTCTGAAACCATTTAATAGATTTCACAGGCTTTTAAAAAGATGTGACATGTATAGCCCAACAGATATGGCAGCGTGTTTTGGTTTGGATGAAAACCTGAAACTGGAGATGCCCTGGAGGACTGGGGGCCTTGGCTGAGCAGCTCATGGCATGGAGGCTACATGGGATCCTCCACCAGACCTGAGAGAAAGTCATGTTTAGGCATATCAGATGCATCTATATTCACAAATAAGAGCCATACAAAGCTGCTCAGAAGAGCAAGTAGTTGTTCTTGACCTTATTAATGGTTGATAAATGGACCTGTTGAAGCACAGGATTTGATGGCCTGGTTTCTTTCACTGTGTGTGTTGATGTCAGTCACAGAAAATTCTGGTGCTTTTCCTAAAACGAAAAAGCATCGATACATTGTTTGATCCTTTGCTAATACTTATCTCAAACTTTTTGATTTGGGAATCAGCCTGGAAAACCTGAGACAGCAAGTTTTTTGAGGTATTTCCTAAAAGGCTAGGACATAGTGGATGTGATTCATTTTATGTATTTACATGTTTCATTTTGTTTGTTTGTTTTTTCCTTCTCCCTTTCATTTCTTCAAGAATGCAGTGGAAAATGATATTTTCACTGTTAGACCCTAGTTTAGTTTTGAAAAATGTAAAGTCTTTGGTGACTGAATTGGCATTTGAGATATTTTAGTAAGTGGACTGCGACAGCTTCTGGGTATTGTGGAATTCCTGCTGAGGTCAGTAGCCCAAAGTTGAGATCGGCAGAAACTTGTAAGTGTTCCCGTTTGACCTTGGAAATTAATAACTGGTGTCAAGCTACATCTTAGGAAACTTTCTGCTGGGGTAGAGGAAAAATAAAGGAAAATCAGAGATGCTCAGGCTTCCTGCTCACATCTTACTTGTCTCATCTGTTGAACAGAGCTCACTCACGCTGTTCACTTGGGGTTCTGTTTTATTCTGTTTTGTTCCCTATATGAAATACAATAGCGAGGCGTCGGATCCAAACTCCACTGACACCAGCACAGGGCGTTCCATTGTCGCAGCCGCAGCCTTTGGAGCTGGCAGGATTCAGACTTGCACAGGCAATGGAAGGCGGTCCCTGATCGTCACATAACCCTTTGGGGAAAGCCACGTAAGTTTTCCTTCTCTGAGCTGTTTTGCAACGTGTGCACACCCAGGGAGCCACAGGACCGGGGAGCACTGAGGTACATGGGACAGCAGGAGCCCCCAAAAGTACAGCCCTCTATCTCCTCACCTTTCTTATTCTACTGACATACTGGAATAAAGAGCACAAGTGGGAAGACAGTCACTCCACATTGTTATGTCGCAGTGCCTTTCCCTGGATATTTGGTTTACAGGGTACTCCAGAAAACAGGAAAAAAAGGAGTACGCGTTCTGCCTCAGGAAGCAGAACTGCACAGCGTGACGTAAAGGAAACGGCTCCCGAGACTGGAAGAACCCTTTTAGAACATCAGCTCTTGCCCACCCACAAAATCTTACATTTTTAATAATCTGTTGTGTTTTGAGAAGAGATATAACAGCACTGAATTGCGGCAAAAACATAGCCGAGGGTGTTGGCTCTGTTAAACAAAAGTGGTCAGCATTATCTAATCTGATTCTATCATTGTTCATGACCTGCCACTTACCTATTGTTTAATACATTATTATATTACATCATGTCTATTAAGAGCTGCAACAAACTGTTCTACTGTTCCCTGCCAACCAGATCTGGTGGAATAGTTCCTTGAAGAATTTTTCTGTGCCTCCGTAGGCTGAATGTAACCCCTAAGGTTCAATGTGGGGAGAAATCCCGCTGCGCACATCCATCTGCAGAACTATTGACATGAACCTGCGCTGAGCGTCGCTGCAGCCGTCAGTGTGTCAGGGGAGGAGGAAACGATAATTAGCGCTAACACTTGCGTTCGATTGCCTCACAGCTAACTTGTGTTTAAACCCGGGGGATTCCACCTGCTGAAGTGCAGAATAGGTTGGCTACTGGTTTCCAAAGGAGAAGACTGGTTATAAAATACAGCTGTTCTGTGTCTGTGTGTCTGGTAGATTTTCAGGTGTAGGATGTGCACCAGATATACCATTTTTAAGAATTGAGGCTACAGGGGAGCAGAGGCAGAGACTCTTTAGTCCTACCAGCTCAATACCAAAATGCAAAGGGCTCAGAGCTGATGGGCAGAGAAGGGGAAGGAGGAATTTTCCAGCAAGAGGAGAAGACAGTGGCCGTGGTTGGATCCAGAAGCTCCATCCAGGTGTGGGCCGTGCTGGACACACACCAGGCTCACCTGGCTGGCTCAGGTGTTTCTATGGTCATTCTGTCCCCTGGGACAGCAGCTGCTGAGAGACGAGGGTTAAAAAGAGGAGGAGAGTCCTGAGAGTCAACAGTTGGAGGTTTCGCCCGTGCCAAATTGTCTGAGACAAAGAATGGCAGGGAGGCCCGACATCAGGAGTTTCAAGTTGCCAGCACTTTCCATTTCTCATGGTATTTCAGTGTTTCCACTGCTTGTTCCTGGCTAAAACCAAGCAGTGCATACAGTGCAAATAAATTAAAATAGACGTTTGCAGCTTTGTACAGATTTGGGAAGCTGCTCGGAGTGGTGAGCAGGGGCCTGGGTCACTTTAAACCTGTCCTGTGGCTCTGAAATGGGGAACCAGCCTTGAGCAAGGAGCAATTTGAGAGTCTGTCGTCTCAAACTTAAGGGGCCAAACTGATTTCCTTTTTTTTGATTTTGTTTTAAGGAGATCTGGTTTCACTTAGGTGAATGAAATGTCAATATATCTGTTACTGTGAGTTGTTTCATAGATTACAGCACCATTGCATGACTCTAAGATGTGTGCATAAGTCTCCTTTTCCTCCGGCTCTGAGCTAAGCCTATTCAAAGTTTTATTTCTGTATTTGCAATCTTCTCTTTTGCTGCTGCAAGACCTGCACACACAGGGGGATGGAGAGGAAAGTGCTCCGTGCATGGTGACCCCTGCAGAACTGAGTCCCATTGCAGCCCTACCAACCTCTGCTGCTCTCCGACCTCTAAGCTGAAGTGATCTGAACAACCAAACTTTTCTTTTAAGGAGCAAGCTGATCCATTCAGAAGCTTTGCTCCGATGCCTTTAAAGATATTACTGTGCATGTAAGAAAGTTCTGTGACTGAAGTTCCTGACTGGGCTGTGTTAGGTCCCTTTGCAAAGAAGAATGAAAGGAAAGAAGGAAGGGAAGAAAGAAGGAAGAGTCTCAATGCTGTCCTATAATAGACTTAATTAGATTTTGTGGGTGGTGTTTGGTTTGGTTTTTTTTAAGGAACAAGTATTTGATTCAGTTCCAAAGCAGCTCAAAAGGTTCCTACTTGTCACATTTCTGGTCTCGGAGCTGAACGTCTTCCAGGGTTACACAACAATGACTAAAACTGGAAACCTTTCAGACCATTTCCAGAATGAAGCAGGAAACTGAGGTGATTGCTAAACCGAGGCTGGAGAAATCCACTTCCATGTGTGTGGGGTTAGGGTGAGAGTACCCAATTTCATGGGGAGCTTTCAAGTTGTTTTCTTTTTGATTTAATCTCAGAACAGAATTCTTCTGGAACCAAGATCTTCACATTGTTTTGCTTAATGTTTTACAAACAGGCTGTTGACTGAAGTTGTCACTGAACAAAAATTCACCCCTACTTGTTTACATAAGGGGAAAATGTAGTCATAAAATGGGTGTAGCAACAACTTGGTAGGTATTAGGTTAAGGTGCAATGTAGAGATTATCCTCATAAAACACCGAGCCCTACACTCAAAATACCAAGATTAAATTGACGATTACATTTAGTGAAACTCTTTAAAAGGCTGAACTCAGTGCTTAAGGCTCTTCAGTGTTGTTCTGGGCCAGCTGATGAAAATCAAGAGCTCAAGCTCCTCTCGTAGAGCCGCTCTATTCAAGAGGAACTAGGTGCAGGTGATAAATACGATAAAAAGCCCTGTTTCTGGTAGTGTTTGCTCTGTGGTAGCTCTTTGCTGGATGGAAGTGTTGGGTTTGTTCCTCTTCTGCCACTGCACTGCTTTATGACCCTTGAAATACAGGAATTTCCTTACCATATTTGACTGGGGGGACACTTTCAAAGGTATGAACACAGGTCTCTGGAGCAGTTCTGTGTCTCCCTGGGCATGTTTCATTATCCAGCACAGTAAGATCCTAGCCTTGGCTTACATAATTAACAATATACACTGATTTTCTGAACTCTGAGTCTGATACGTGTACGCTTCGAAAGAACTTCTGAACCCTCTCCGAAATCATTGAGATTTCTCTATTCCTGCCATCCTGCCTGGCTTCACTGCTCCGTTTTTAGCTCTGATAAGTTTTTATTTGGGGAGGGAAATAACATTTTTAAGAATGGTTAGCAAAAGTACTGCGAATTTCAGCACAGCTCCTCCTCTGAATGGTTTGCAAGAGGAGGCTCATGATGTGCACAGACTTGCCCAGAAAGAAAGGGGAAAAACCACAGAAAGTAAAAGCAAGACACAAAAGGGCGACAGTTTGTGTGCGAGTGTTAAGAGGAAGGTGAAAACACTTCTGGCAACATCTGAGAATCATTTGCAGCAACCAATTCGTAAGCTTTAGTGAGTAGAGAATGTTTTTAAATCCTCCCCCACCCCCTTTGTTAATCTTTACCAGGTAGCAGGACCTTTAATGTGATTCATATGGTTTTCTTAGGGGTGTGTGAAATATTTCCGTTTTGCAAAGGAAGGTGTTCGAAATGGCTCTAAGATTTGAGTTGGTAAGTGTGGCGGTAAGTCTGTGGCCTTCTCCCCTTTAAAATTTGGTCGTCATAACAGTCTTCAGAACGTTCTGCGTGCCTGAGCAGAGCGAGCGATGAACATCTGGCCTCACAGCCTCGCCGCCTCTCGCTGGGAATAGGAAAAGCACGTGCCTGCTTAAAAGTGTCCCCATGAAAGAAGTGCAGATTGTAATCCAGACTTACATAATTCCGAAACGTTGGCGGATGCTTTTTGAGACTTAAATGTTTTTCTGAGCGACATCAGACAATGTAAAAGAGTTATTAATTATGATGCATGATTGTTATTGCACTCGAGAGACTGGAAGAGGTAGCCTGGAAAAGCGCAGATTTGGCTTTACCTTCAAGCACGCCCCAAATACTGGGCAGCGTCTTGAGATGTTTTTGAGTGGCTGAGGAGGCTTTTTCCTAAGCCTTTCAAGCACATTTGGGATTTTAGGTCATCTGGGGCACGTCTCCGCTGTGCGATGCCAAATGGCTCGGAGCAATCCAATTTTCAACACGACGGAGAAAGATTAACGCAGATCCTGAGAGCAACGTATGTCTGTTAGCGTTCCCTGCACCGATTCTTTTTTACCCCGTCCAGCTTTAGGGCTAGATTATTCGGTTGTGGTTTAGAAAGCTCCGTGTCACGTTCCCTTTCTTATTACAGACAGACTTGGGATTGTTTGGCAAAATCCAATCTAGCATCTTACTACATGGCTTCATCTATACCAGTCAGGGCATCTGTGAGCATATAAATGTTACTACAATCTGTACTTAGGAGAGACCCTGAGTAGAGTCAGAGTTCTCGCGCAGGATCCGTCGCAGTCGCAGTTGTGTCGGGCTACCGGAAAATCAGGGCTTTGCATGTGTGACAGTCCAGGATTCTTCCCAGCGCCAGCAAAATCCCAAGGTGGTGCCAGCAAAACACCGTTTTTGAAATATGATGATTTGCTGATGGCAAGAGCAGAGAGTGGAATCAACTCAGTAGCCTTTGATTCATGAACTGTTTAGTCCCTTGTAGAGTCCCAGGATGTCTGTGAGTGTTTTCACAGAGCTCTAGTTTGAATCAGTCAATAAGGAAAGCAGTATAAGCTTAAATATGTTTTTTATTTAAGATTATATTGGCTTCTGATTACAATTTGCTTCATTTTCACACCTCACATTATGAGGTTCTTAAAAAAAAATAATAACTCAACAGTTTCCAGTTTTTGTTTGTTGTTGAATATGACTTATAAAATGTGAAGTCAAAAGTCTTCAATAGACTGGGCTACACTGTTTGTTTAAAGCTATGAGTAAAGCAAGTCATATGAATGTTTCCAAAGACCGTATTCCAAGAAGTATTTTTGGAAACATTAATGTTGTGTTTTTTAATGAAGGCCACATTCTGAGGCTACGACACCATATGTCACATCCATTTCTGTACCGAATTAAAAAAAAAAAAAAGAAAAAAGAAATGGAAACTATGTTTGGCTTTTAAGTGTTTTTGGAATAGTGTCTGTGCATGCTTGTCATTGTTCCTTGGATGGGAGCAGAGCTCTCGCTCTGTTAATCTAGTCCATCCAATATATATTGCGCTCTGTGGGCCTGACCGTGAAGTGTGTGCAGTCACTTAAACTCAGGTGAAGTGAATGAAGAGCTGGGGAAAAAAAGCTACCACTTTTTTTCCTTAAGACTCATTTTCCATGAATCTGTTGGCTTCATTGTGAACCTACAGCTGAACTTCTGTCCGCTGAAACCTGCCGAAAAATGAGAAAAGTAGTTGTCATTTCTCCACCGAAAGCTTAGAATTTTTGGAAGAATTATGACCGTTTTCCCTCCAAAATATTGGCTTTTTTCCTTTAGAAATATCAGTTAGAAGCATGGCATTTGGCAAAAGTTTGTGACGGTTCTCGCTGCGTCCCCTGTCCCTTCCGACTCGTTGGATTTGGTGTGGAAGCGGTTGGGATGTGGCAGAAGGAGCTGGAGACCTGCAGGAAAAAGCATTTGCCTTTTCCAGTGCCGTGTCCTACCAGTAATTCATGAGCATCCTGTAACCGATTACTTCAGCTGAGTCTTTCCTTTTTTATTGGATTCCAGTTGATGAGGTCTCAGTTTCTACCATAAGTTCTTGTTATTAGTCGCTGAACGTATAGCCTGGCGCTCCGGGAGCTCATCTGGATGCAATCTGCGCAGACATCCGAATTCACAGCGCTTCCTAAATTTGTGTCATCCACAAATTTTATTAACATACTGCATGTTTGTTTCAAACTCATTAATAAAAGTTTAAATACTTTCTGGCAGCTGGATTTTTTTGGGGGGGTGTTGTTTTAAGGAGTGATTTGTGAGGCTTTCCAGGACCTCAGAGAGGTTTCTTTTTCACTTGAAATGTAAATACCTACAAATTGAACAAATATGTCTCTGTAGCACTAGCCCGGTAAAGTTCAATTCCACAACCAGGTTTTTCTGGGCAATAGTCAAACACAAATAATGATGAATGGTTGTGTGGTTGATCCATTTTCTGGTTAAAACACATTAGCACTGAACTTGCCTGCCCATGCTACTGAAGCTTATGTCTAAATGAGGGTGTTTTCCTAGACATTACTTCTAGTGGAGGAAAACAAACAAACACGCAGCAAACAAATCATTCAATACCTCAAATATTTAGCTAACTTTAAGAGGGTTCGTGCCATTCGTCTGACCCTTCATGAGAGCTCATTTGAGTGCTACTTCACCAAAATATTAGAGAGATACTTACAGAGGGGTCACCACAAAGCCTTTTGATTTCTGGTTTCATCTACATACCAAATTTTAGGATTGATATGGACATTTCTAACTGGTTGAATTTCTAGCTGCCTCGTATTTCCAGGCCTCAGTTTTTGGGCTGTGTTGTGTAATGAATGTCAGAGTTTGTTCTCCTGGGAAAATTGCTCATGACGGCCACAGAGTGGATGGATTTGGATTTGGTGTTACACAGTTCTGGCATAGGAAATTAAAGCAAAAATAAACTTTTTCTTTTATTTCATAGATTTCCAATGAACAAAGAAAACAAGTAGCCCCTGGGAGCGCCAGTGTGTTCTGTAAAGTGCTACCACGAGGCAGGTATGAGAAAGACGACTGAACACGGTGGTTGCTATAGGCCCGTAAACACCCGGGGAAATAAGCTCAGTTACCGAGGCACTTGTAAAGAAAGCTCTGAAATGGGGATGAAAAGACCGCAGAAGCGATTTCTCCACAAGGATGGCAGCTGCAACGTGTACTTCAAACACATCTTTGGGGAATGGGAGAGCTACGTGGTGGACATTTTTACCACGCTGGTGGACATCAAGTGGCGCCATATGTTTGTGATATTCTCCTTGTCCTATGTTCTTTCGTGGTTGTTCTTTGGACTAGTCTTCTGGCTGATAGCAATGCAACACGGAGATTTACTCAATGAGGAAGAAATAACCCCCTGTGTTGCAAATGTCCATAGCTTCACAGGAGCTTTCCTGTTCTCCCTGGAAACCCAAACGACCATCGGTTATGGTTATCGCTGTGTCACAGAAGAGTGCTCTGTCGCAATCCTCATGGTTATCCTACAGTCGGTATTAAGCTGCATTATTGACACTTTCATAATCGGAGCAGCCTTGGCCAAAATGGCCACGGCTCGAAAAAGAGCTCAAACCATTCGTTTCAGCTATTACGCTGTAGTCGGCTTAAGGGATGATAAATTCTGCTTGATGTGGCGTATTGGTGATTTCCGACCAAACCACATGGTCGAGGGCTCTGTCCGAGCTCAGCTCCTGCGCTACAGGGAGGACAAGGACGGGAGAATGACCATGGAATACAAGGACTTGAAGCTGCTAAATGACCAGATTATCCTTGTTACACCAGTGACAGTCGTACATGAAATTGATAGCGAGAGCCCCTTGTATGGTCTAGACCGGAAAGCTCTGGCCAAGGACAACTTTGAAATCTTGGTCACATTTGTCTACACAGGTGATTCAACAGGAACTTCCCATCAGTCAAGAAGCTCGTATGTCCCCAGAGAGATTCTTTGGGGCCATAGGTTTAATGATGTGTTGCACGTAAAGAAAAAATACTATAAGGTGGATTGCTTACAGTTTGAAGAAACCACAGAAGTTTACGCCCCTCACTGCAGTGCCATGCAACTGGATCGGAAGGAGCAAGAGTGGAGCCGAATCGGGAAAACACGGGAAAAAGAAACAGAGACATCAACACTGGAGATCAAGACATTTAATACTAACCAAAAGTCATTTAGTGCGGTTGCTCTCATCACCAGTTGTAAAGATCCAGAAGACCCAGTGACAGCTGTCGATCAGCCTTCTGAAGAAGTTTCTTATCAGAAAGCGGCTGTGACCTTGAGTAGGCTGTCACTAGAGTCCCAAATCTAGCTTTTTACTGCAATTAATATCGCTTCCAACAAATTCTCCCAGCGCAGCTTTTAGAATGTAAACTATGAACTCATATGCACAAGTATTTATCTGATAAACCTCGCTGACAGCGTGTACGGGGTAATACAGCGCTGAGCTGCTACAAGGAGCTTCATTCTGCTTAGCGTGGGTATCAGTAACAGATAAACCCAGCGAAGGTTTGGTTGACTAGACAGCTACTGCACTTGAGCAAACTTATTGTAAACTATTCCCCTGCAGGGACCGATGTTGGACGTACCCAGAGACAGACAGAGATCTGGGCAGGGAACAAAACCAACGGAGTGTGCCCTCGAGGGCAGAGTTTTTCAGATTTATTTGGGAGGCCGGTTCCCAGTCCCTCCAGGAGGCTCCAAAACTCCTCCACCATCACAACAACCCGTTGTGCTTCGGTTCCGATTGCACCTCTCAGGGTGAAGTCCCCGTCCTAGGGACACATTGGTGGATCTATGGGGCTGTTCTTTGTAGGAGGGAGTGAAGTTCCAGTTCCAAATCAGGTTGAGCCTCAGAGATACGGTCACGTTTTTAGCGTGAGCTGTGCAATATTTTAAATCAAAATGTCTTTCATTTCAGAGTGTCAGCCTTGCGTTTCTCTAGAGTATAGTATGCCTCTTTAGAAAGGCAAAGATCAATTTGGAGACCAGTGTGATTTTGTCAAAATGTAATCTTTTTATTCATCTGAAATGACTGTGTAAAAATGATCCTTCACAGAGAAATTCGACATACTCAGCTGTCAGCTCAGTTTGGAAAAGAGGAAAATGTCCATGTTTTGAGGTTGTCTGTGACGTGGAAGTTCCATACTCTGCACATCTCTGTCATTATTCAATAAGCAATATCTCATCATGCTTTTTTTTTCCCCTGATGATTACAGTTCGTTTGCATTGTGTTTAATTATCATGCTAACATAAAAATAATTCTCTCTGAACTTGTGGTTGCCTTAAAAGGGATTTATCTCACCTGACCTCGGCCATCAGGCAATTGTGTGGTTACTGGAACTCTTCTCCTGTCCTCACAGGGGAGTTCATCCCGTCTTCCTCGGGCATTTTAGGGAGCTGAAGGCAATCGGATGTGTTTATCCTGGAAATGTTCATCCCTCTCCATTTATTGTTGAAGGAGATGACTGTTGTGGAAACGCTGGCTAACTTTAGGCTGCTAAAATTAGGCCTGACGAGTCATTCACATCATCCTGACTAATCAGAAGTTTTTATGAGCTCATCACATTTAATGAAGAAAAATCACATGCTGAATCTTTTTCTTTTTTTCCTGAAATATACTCCATATTGTAGTAGTGCTGCATTATGTCAATGTATCTTGCTTTTCTCTTTTGCTCGCACTTATCTTTGGATATACGTGATCCCTTTAGGTAAAATGAAGCATATTAACAAGTCTGGGAGGAGGTGGCTATTCCAAAGCTCATTAATTAGCTTATTTTATATCCTGAATCATCAGCAGCATCCATCTAGAACTGCAGAAGAAAACATCTTATTGTATCCTGGAAGTGAACACTGGCAGACATTGTAGAAATAGTCTAAAAAATGGGAAGGATTGTAGGAAAATGTGTAAGGGTCTCAGTACTTATGTGGTGTTGGAAAAATGGTATAAAATAGAATATAACCTTCAAGACACGTGAAGTAATCCTTCCACACTCCTCTGCCTTTGGGAGGTCTTGTCTGGGTTGCTTTATTTGATGTTGGGCGCTGCACTTTGGGGAAGACATGGAGCAATTTGAAAATCTGGAGATCTAGAAAACACATCAACGAGGAAGGAGGGAAATAAGGTGTTTCAGTGCAGAGAAGGGTAAGGAAACAAAGCAACGGTTCTCAAATGGAAGAACTGCCATTCAAGAGAGACGGACAATCTGTTGCCTGTATCTGATGGGCAGGACAGGAAAACATGGCCACTAAGTGCTTACACACGTGGGTGTATTTGCTTAATTACTTAGGTAAAGCTACTCAGAGAGATGAGATACTACTGCGATGCGTAATCAGAATCTCCAGGGTATCTTCAAAAGGTGCCTATTTCAGGTGTTGTTTGTAAAAGAAGTTCCCCTTGTGAAGCTCGGCTGCCTTTCCCCTCCCACCCGTGTGCTGCGTGAGCCTCCCGCGCTCATGGAAATTCTTTCCTTGAAATGATTTTCCTGTAAGCGAAAGTACCAGGAGTCTGATTGAGCGTTTTGTCATATGCTTCTTGGTATAGATAGAGATAAATACGTGAGCATGTATAGTAATGTATGCTTTGGCATATAAGTCAACCACTAACTGATGAGGGTCAGGAAGAAACTTCTCTCCTGGGCATGTTAATTCATAACAGGCTACTCTACAATTTCTTCTACTTTTATCTGCAGCATCTGATACCAGCCAGTGCTGGAGCCAGGATACTGGTTGAACCACTGCTCTCAACCAGTCTGCCTTTTTCTGGGTTTCTCTGTTTGATATTTTAATTTCATTTATCACAGTATACAAACTATGTACGGTAAAGCATGCATCGCATTTTTATGAAGAAAGACACAGAAATAAAGAACATGCCTCTACCACACACCTTGTGAGAGCACATTGGACTTTTCTTCCCTTCAGCTGCAGTTTTAAGCTTCCATATCTTTTGCACTAAGAGGTCATGGAAAGATTTATAAGGTGTAGAGTGGTCTTTTGACTTTAAGATATACCAAATCACAAGCAAACCCACGAAGTTATAAATACGTTCTGTGGAAGCTTCTTAGCATGAGCTCTGTTTGTTTGGAGGAATGAGCCAAGCAAAGCCCCGCTCAAACGCCCCATGCTTCTGTCCAAGCATTGGGAGCTTGGGACTCACCCTGCGACCTCCTCGCCCCACGAAGGGTCTTTGGTGGGACCAGGTGGCTGTGACAGGGGTGGACCGAGGTGCAGAAGGGTTGCACAGCCACACAAAATGCGCAGGCTCCTTCCAAAACTATCGTTTAGGTGAGGCCTAACTGTGCTCTTGGTAGAGCCCGTTCTTGCATCTTTGCCTAGGAGAGGACTTGGGAAAGACTCTTGCAGGACCCTGGTGTGCAGCAGCTTTGGGTAAGTAAAAGGAAGGCTCTACCTCACCCGTCTGCTCTTTCTAGATGAGGATATTATTGTTTTTTTAAATTCATCATTGCAGAGCTGAGCAATGCAAAAGCAAACAGGACTACCTGAAACCCAAGAAAAGTAATAACACCTGCATCCTCGCAGCAGAAACTCAGCCCTAACCCTTGAGCCGTGCCTAACGACTGCATCAAGTGCCCACCAGTCCAAAGCGAGTGTCTGGCTGCAGCCTGGGCTGTTCAGTGAGTTGGGAGCTGAAGCGAAACACAAGAACCCTCCTGATCTCCCAGGAATTTGCACATGGGCGCGGGGGCTTCAGAGGGCCAGGGCATGGGGCTGACCATCAGCAGCCTCTTCCCAACCGCCAAGATGCCGCGATGGGTATTTTGGAGCTGGAAGCTGCTCACCCTGTTCCCCTCTTTTCCACGAAATTTGCCAGACGAAGCACAATTTTATTAATAACAACAAAGAGAAAATACAAACCACTTTGCGTTGGACTCCTGCATCGTGATTATAGCTGCATCTCGGTTATTTTCTCTTGGAAAGCAGTGCTATTGTTCTGGGTCAGGACTAGTCTATGTCAAAGGGAATATAATAAGAGATTATTATATCATTTATTTTTCCAGATTTTTCTTACCACTGTTCATTAAGGCTGCTGGCATTTCCCTCCCAATTACCATGTATCATTTAGTGCATATTTTCAGTGAAGCTGATTTTCAGATGTGGGCATGATATATCCCTTTGTTTATCCCTTGTTTCTGTGCTGCCCAACTCACCCGGAGCATTACGGTTACACAGTTAATTCAGGAGAGAACAGGTACCTCTCTGGGTATCAGGAGTGTTCGTATGGGAAGGAAAAATTGCTCTCAAGGTTTTTTTAGCTCTTATATCTTTGCTGGTTTTGAACTGGGAACCTGCAAACAGAAGGAGTTGGTGGGCCCAAGAGGCCCATTTCAGGAAGCATCTGACAACAAATTCGCTTCCAAGCAGACGAGAGGAAGCGTGAGAGAAATGAAACAGCAATGAAACAAGGAGCAGTTACAGTTTTAGTTTGGGCTGAAAACTGTGGATTGCTTAAAATCACAACACAGGAGCTGCTTAAAATCAAAACACAGGAGCTGCTTCCAGAATGTGAAGCTTTTCTTGGGGTCAGTCCCCGTGGCTGAGGAGATGATGGAAGAATCAGGAAAACATCAGGCAAAAACGGTATGAAGTTGGATAATTCTGTTTCGGGCTCATGTTGCTCCCTAGAAAGCTTGGATTTTTTTTTGTGATATTAGAATCATAGAATCATTTTGGTTGGATGAGACCCTTCAAGTCATTGAGTCCAACCGTAACCTGACTCTACCACTAAATCGTGTCCCTAAGAGCCTCATCTGTGTGTTTTATAAACCCCTCCAGGGATGGTGACTCCACCACTGCCCTGGGCAGTCTGTTCCAGTGCTTTATAACCCTTTCTGTGACAAAATGTTTCCTAATATCCAACCTGACACAACCTGAGGCTGTTTCCTTATGTCATATCACTTGCTATTGGGAAGAGACCAACACCCCCCATGCTACAACCTCTTTGCAGGCGGTTGCAGAGAGCGAGAAGCTCTCCCCTTAGCCTCCTTTTCTCCAGGCTCTATTGCCACCCATCAGATGTTTCCTTCATGCTCCGCAACACAAAGTTACGTGGAACCATCAGAAACGCCCCAAAACTTGCACCCCCCCCCCCACCCCCGCACCGGGTCACCGGCCGCGCCGCCGCGGGCCCTTGGGCGCCACCTGGCGGCCGCCGGCGGAGCAGCCGCGCCGCCCCCCCGGCCCTTCCCCGTCTGTCCCAGCCTGGCTCCCCCGCTCCCCCCGGGCTCTGAGCGCCTGCCCGGGGGCACCGCGTTGGGAGAAAAGCGCCGTCAATGGCAGCGAACACCTGCGCTGAGCCCCCGGCTCTGTTTCCCTATTGCACTGAGGATCACCGTGATTTAGGATTTGTCCCCAGCGATGCGTCCCCCCGGCCGTTTTTAAAAGCCCTGTAGAACGGTGGTGTCATAACCACAGCATAAGCAGGGAACCTGTTGTCAGCAAATTCCCCGACCATCCCAGGCAAATTTGGGACCAGAAGCTGCGGCTTCCTATCCCTGCCTTCTCAGGCTCAGCAGAATAAATCAGACTCAGAAAGTAAAAGATTTTGGTTTAAAAGTTGACCCGACATGTGCTCGGTCCAGCTGATTTATTCTATATCATTCCTCTTTATATATAGAAGCAAAAGCTGAGAGGTTGCTGGATTTGCCAGCTTAGGTATATATAGCCAGTCAAAACTGGCCACACTCCACTAGGAACTTTTCAAATAGGGCAATGATCTATTTGTGGCCAAAGATACTGACTTCAAGAGGTATCAGTGACAAGAAGCAAAAAGCTGCTTGTTTGTTTGGACCAGGGAACGTGTGTGCGTGTAGAAAGGCAATACTAACGTTTATTATGTAAAACTACACACAGAAGGGCTCCAAAATAGAAATGCCTTAATAATTATCTCACATTCAGTGCCATGTCCACTTTCTGAGCGCGCATTTTCCATTGAACAGCTTCGTGCGTTCTCTCACGCATGGGAGTAGCTCCAATTAAACATCTGCTGAACCATCTATATCATCATCCTTCTTCACATCCTTTCTTCGGGCTCTCGGTGGTGTGGAGGAAGCTCCACAAGTGTCAGGCAGCTGCTCCGCTCCCACTACTGGGCATCGTGTGTTTGTTCCTCGCGTTTCCCCATCTTTGATCACAGGGTGTCTCTCCGACTCGCCTGACAGGGGAGGGACTATTTTGGGACTGATATTAGTTCAGCAGGATTCCTGCTTGGTCCAGGTGCCAAAAGGAGCTGATGACCTATATGTGACTGTTGTACAAAACAGCAGTCGAGGAGACAGTCCCAAAGCTTCCCCAAAATCACCGCTCCCCACTGTGTCTATAGTGGGTGTCTCTAGCACACTTTCCTGGTGGAAACACCTTTTCCGTGGCATAAACTTTCAAATTTTGAGTGACAAATGTTTAATTGTGATAGGAGTGCCCTAAATAAGGCACAAAAAGAGGAATTAAGCATGAATGGGCAGGTCTGGTTGGAGATCTCCATGTGGAAAGCAAATCGACCCAAGGGGAACCTGCCTTGCCCACCCAGGTCAGGGGCCTTACTCACGGTGAGTAAATGTGACCCCACCAATTTCAATGGGACAGTTTCCAGAGTGACCTGCCGTAGGATGTGAGTCGGGACACAAAATTCACTGAGTACTTTATTGCGGTTCTTGGAATTACTCACTGTATATACCGATTAAAACCTCTTCGCATCAGTGATCGCTTTTTCTATAGGCAAAAAAAATCCACCTTTCTTTTGTCCCTTGTTTCGTTTGAGAGGGTTCAGAGCTGGCAGTCGCTCTTTTTGAGAGGGCACATAGCACTTTGCCTCGCTGTTTCTTCTTTCTCTTTCCTCCCATTTTCTCCTTCTTTTTGGGGAAGCAGCAGGTCACGTTGTCAAATGCAGCTCTCCACACTCCGTCTTTACACCACACACCATCAGCCACGAGCTGCTTCCCAACACCCTCCAGCAAACCCACGGCTGGTAGTACAGCAGAGCAAAATCCACAGGCGTCCCTCGATATCCTCTGTCCCAAGGATGTGCAGGGATGATTTGAAACCCTCAGATGGGCACTAACGATCCTCTGGAAGTTGGCTGCGGAGTGGAAGCGTCGCATGGGAGGGTCTGTCTGCACATGTGGACGTGCGACCGAAATAGCTCCCAGCATTTTCCTTACCTTAACCTTAAGAAGAGGGGATGGCACCTCCCAATTCCGTCTCAAGTTCCGTCCCTCTGAAATATGTGCACTTTCACCAGCTGCATATTTGGCCCAGGGTAATTACTGTAGCGCTAATTTTACTTGAGATGATGAAAGCGCTGGAACAGCCTCACCGTATAAAGGAAGGACATCCATACAGCTGGTCCAGCCTTCTGGGTCCTTTTTTGAGCGAGGGAAGTCATGACTTTGTCTTGTAGATTTGCTCCGTAGGGAGGCTTCTTCTTACAGGAGTGAGCTGGAACACAACCGAGGCAGGAGAAGAGCAAGGTCAAGGGTACTTGTGTGCTGGAAAATAAAAGCACCGAGGACTGAAGTGTTGCCTTGTAGTAAATTACCTTGTATAGATTAAATTACTCAAATAGATCTGCTTCTTTTCTTTTCTCTCCTGTGAGAGAAGCCACTTCCAGACACCAAAAGCACAAGATGCTTGAAAGTCTTTTATTTCTCTCTGAACCTTCCAAAAAGATTCAAAGTCAATTGACGATTCTAATGAAGATTCAGAACAGACTCTATCCAAACCAGTTCAGCTTGAAGAAATTACAGCGAAGTATGGTCGGAGGAAAAGCAATTTGCCAGAGCTTTAGGAGTGTGAATAATGCAAAGCAAACAGCTCTCTGCTGCGTTCACTCGTGCTTTCTAATACGCTCACCTCAATCCTGCGCCCTCCCCGGCTTCACCTGCAGGCCCTGGTGACCACTATCACGGGTGGTGATGAAGAAAACGTGAGCTGGTTGGTGATTTCGAACTTCTGTAAGCTTGGAGGATTTTGGTTTTTTTAACAAAAGACCCAGCAATGATTCATTAGCACTGTTGGCACTCGATCCTAAGCACTGGAGTCACCCCATCAGGAAAGATGAACAAAGCCCGTTGTGCTCTGCTCTGGTCTGTTCTGCAAAGGGTTTTTATGTCACCTTTGCTGTCAGAGAGCACAAGCACCTTCCAGTACCGTAACCGCAACGTGACGAGCCTCTGTCCATTCTCTTTATCTCTTTGTCTCTCTCACTCTTTACTTTTTGCCACCGGTTGCCTCTACATGTGATCCCTGGCCTTTGTCAAATGAAGATAGTCAGGACCCGGGTGCTGGATGTTCCCTGTGACCGATGGCCTGGGTTGGCATTTGGCTCCCAAGCGTGCTCAGATCAAAGTGACACATGAATCAAAGTGCTGCTCTGAATAAAGGCAGCTCCCTGCTCTCAGGCCTCTGAGGAGGAACATGAGCTTCTTGTGCACAGCCTGTCTTCTCCAGGAGCTACGGACCAGCAACCTCCGGGGTCCTGGGATTTGTGATGCCACCACGGACCACGCCGTCTCTGGGACTCGCGGTCACCGTGGGCTGCAGCAACTTGGACATTTCACGCATTTCCATACCGATTTTTTAATACTCGGTGGGAAATGGCACAATCCTTTCCCCTCCAGTCTCTGTCACAAGGTGGCTTAATAGGGTTTGGGCATTAGCTCAAATAATATCAGAGGATCAAAGCCAACTTTGGAAGTATTATGGAGATTACAAAGAAACGCGTGGCTTGTGCCTTCTGATGTGCAACTTCTCCTAGTGCAGACCAGGGGGGAGCCCCCTCTGCACCCATCCTTGCCCTCTGCACAGCCCCACCAGGCAGCAGACAGCACAGGACATGCGGTTTGCCCCGAATTTCAATGCAGGATGCCCAAGGGTGGGTGAGGAATCCTTCTTCCCCCGTGAGTCTGTATAGAAATGAAAGGCGGAAATCAGCCTGGAGGCACAAAATGGCATCAGAAAAGCAAATAAGCAGCACGAGATCACGATAGCAGGAGAAAGGAAGCTGGGGCATTTACTTGCTGAGGATTATATCCTCTCTGACGACAGATTTTTCAAACGACAGAGGTGTTTGAGCGGGTGGGCCTTGGAGGGCTGGTCCAAATAATCAGTCAAAAACAATTTCAGGAAGTTTAACCCATAATTTGAGCTCGGTTTGGTTTTACTCATCTGTTCAATTTTAGTTTTGAGGGAAATTTAGGAAGGTGCCAGCTAATCTAATTTGTCCACCTCCTTCCCAGCCACGCAGGAATTCCGAGCAGGGCTGGAGCGGCGTTTTGTGCCAAGGATCAACTCTGATTGCCCACGGGCTGCATCCCCTGGCCAGGCTCTGCTCATCTTGGCTTCCTGAGCGGGGAAGCGCAGGGACAGGAGATGCTGTGATGGCCATGGAAGGTCTGGATGTTCTCCCAGTGCAGGTGGGACCATTCCACACCAGCTCCAGCAACTCTTTGCTGAACCTGCAGCCCCAGGGCAGGAATTGTTGCCTTCAATGGGAGCTGACGGTGCTTTGGAGCAATCACCGCTGTCCTGCCCGTGCGCTGTCTGCAGCGCTGCCATCACCACGGACCTTCACATTCGGTGTTCGTAGGCACAGCGCTGGCTCCTCGGGAAACTTGGGCTTGTTTTCTGCTGTGTTTTTCCTCCCGCAGCAGCCAATGATCTAACCCTCTGTTTTTAGAAAAGTTTATTTGCTTTTCAGGAGAGAAAATAAACTCTTATATCGTCAATTACATTGTGGCCACAGAGCCCAGGCAAATTCTTAGGTTCTGGAACAAACTGATAGACAACACTGAGGACATTTGCATCTAAACCAATATACTAAAATAAAAACTGTGACAAAGTAAGGAGAGCAGCAGTTTATGCGGTGTTAACACAAATCCGATGCTGCTGAGTTTATAAATGCAGTTTTCAGCGGAGTGGATACACTGATAGGTAATAAAACACAGCGATAATAAATGACAATCAGCAGAAATGCAATATGCACATTGCAATGCAGGAAAACTCTGCAGGGTTTTAACAGAGGTGCCTCTGAGTCACTTCTGGGTATAGTGTTGTGCTCTCAGAGGCGGGTTACAGCCTGTACCCACGGATTTCACATCATCTTTCTCTCAGGAACTGCCAAACGCCGCCTGAGAAACTGAAGCTGCCCAACGTCAATCACTTTGCTGAACCACGTTTTGCAATACGAACGGGTCAGTAGGAGAGCTGCAGAAAAGCAGGTACTTTGCATTGATTTTGTTCAGCAAATATGAAAGGGTTTTAGTTCTTTCTTTCGCAAGTGACTTTTTTTCTTTCTTGCCGCTCCCTTTCCCATTGGAAATTCGCCACATTTCTGTCCCTGGTGGCACACACGTGGTGACAAAGGCCAAAGCAGATCTCTGCTTCATCCCTCCTCTCACAGCCATGGGGAAATCAGAGGAAACACGGCTCTGCAATCATCACCCCGTCCTCACCCCCAACACAACACCAGAAGGTAGATTACCTGGTTTTTTTGCTAACCAGAACGCTGTTGTGCCAGGAAGGTTGGTGCCAAGATGCAGCAACACATCTCCAGCCCCTGGAGCTCTCCCCAGCCTCACACCTTGGCTCACAACCCTTCCTAAAGCATCAGCTCATCGATCTGGTGACCCCCAGGTTGAGAGGAGGGACCCGGCCACCATCTCTGAGCACAGGGGACGCTGCAGATGGACAGTTGACAGTTGGCCAAGCACCACATGGGCTTTTGAGCGAGGAGGTGACTTGACCGGTGGGAGCCCACAGCAGGTTCCCATTGAAAAACCTACGAACATCGACCTCCTGCTGCCATCTGGGACCGACACAACCGCAAGTTTGCAAGCCAGAGAAATGCAAAGATGCTCTTACCCTGTTCTCTGCAGCTGAGCGTGAGCCTGTCCTGATTTTAGAAAACCTGGCAGGCCGGGAGCACAGTTTTGTATGGGTGAGTTGCTGGCTCTTAACCCTTTTCCTTCCAGGAATTGTCAGGTTCCCTCTGTCAGCTCCATGGGCATGTTCTCACCGCTCTGGCAAGTTTTATTAACCATTAACTCCCTTTTCCCTTGAGATATCCAAAGAATGGGAAGGGTGGAAGATCGTTAGATAACTCTGATATTAATAGGAAAATACTGGCCTCAATAATATGTAATCGCTTGGAGAGTTTCATCACCTATACTGAGGCCCTTCTCATGGATCCGAATAGACATTCCCCGTTGCTGCCTTTGAGGACAAACTGCCACAGCTGACAGAGGGCTGGACAAGAAAACATAAAGAATATTGCCAAGCCACAAATGATGCTGGCTGCTGGCTTACTGCATTTCTGAAAGATTATCCAGAACCCTCAGTTGTGGAAATAGATCACTAAATGATAATATGACTGTCTTGCTCCAAGGCTTCTAGAAAATGAAGGATGGGCAAAGTGTACATTAAATAGGATGCTAACATTTGCTCATCATTTTCAGGCCTTTGACACTGCAGAGATGAGCATTTGTTGAAAACTGAGCGAGCTCGCTTTTTGCCAACAAGTATTTGTCGTATTTTGTTGGGTCTGAAAGTTGAGCTGGAAATTAAAGGCCTTTCAAATTAGGCATCTTTATTTATTGAGAATGGAACCACATGGAATATAGTGTTGGAGATCAGTTTTATTTGGCAGAACTTCCTGGGTTGCTGTTGAGTTGCTGGGTCTGTACGGTTACTGTGAACAGTGCATTTCTGTTTGTGATTTGTTATTTCAAGGTTTCTTCACCTTGCTTCCCACATCCACCGTCTGCAGAAGTAAAGACTCAAAGAATATACTTCATCTTTTTCACAATATAGTCACTGGCTGGTGATTTGACTTCAGAACAAGACCAAACAGGACAGCCTGAAATCTTAAGCAAAGATTTTGGACACAAAGTAGCTGGGAAAGGGAGAAAAACAAATGTGAATGGTGTGTGAGTTCCACTATTCTCAGATATATAAAACAATTCAATCTGCTATGTCATATTTTATCCCTTCTATGAACAAACACCTTATTATCCAATATAACTGTGTCACTGGCAGCACATCTGTATATTCTATTTGCTTGCAAAACACGAAATACATTTATTTGCTCTCTCAAGTCTTATCAAACATGGATTTCTCATTGGATTTACCCATTCCTTATATTACAAACATGGCTTCATTTTTCCTTGGAGATCCCAGCATTAGACATATAAAGATCCAGTTAATGTCGAAACCCCGCGGGTTTACTGTGAATGGGGAAACCACCTTTTCCTGATGAATTTTTTCCAGTTGACTTAATGGTTAGAGAAGAAAGGCTTGCTTGTGCCACTTTACATGCATGGAAATGGTGAGACCAGAAAAAAAAGGCAAGCCCAACACTTTATTTATGGCACTTCTTCTCATCTTGTGGAAACCGACTGCTTTGATTCTACCAGACCATGTTTTCTTTGCAAGTACAATACAATTAAGCTATTTTCAGCTGGCAATAAAATCCTTGAGAACCAAAGCAGATTTGGCCACTTTAAGAGATGAAGACTAATGCAATCTGATAATTAGGTCATTTCAGTGCCAAGACAGAAAAAGCAATTTAATAACATCTCCCGTGCAGTAAGACAGGGGCTAAAGCCTCTGGTCCCAGCTGGCAAGGACTGTGTCTGCAGCACAGCTCGCCCGTTCGCTTCCATGGCATCTGCAGAGCGCGGCAGGACCGAGCGGGTGTGATGGGCAAAGGTGACAATGAGCCCAGAAAACAGCAAATGTGGGGAGAAAAAGCCCTTTTCTCGCTGGTATGGCCTGGCTGAAATGTGTCTCAGAAAAAGCACCTCGCTTTGTTGCTGGCTCCTTCCACCTCCTACGAGAAATTAATGTTCTGCCTTCCCAGGGCCCTTCCCATCCCTCGACACCATTTCTTCTGCAGATAGTAGTTATTGCCTTGAAAACTCCTCCGACTGTGACTGCTTCTCAAAGCTCTTCTAAGATTTCCATTCAGGAGGCTCTGTAGTGAGACCGCGTCAAATTAGAAAACCATTCATCAAGAGAAGAAAAACAAACCCTGGCTCACTCTTGAGGGTTAAGTTTTCAGCTGTCTCTCAACCCCTTTGTCCTGGCTTGTTGCAACAGGAAAGGGTTTTTTAGAAACTGTTCTTGTAACTTCAACTTCCCCGTTTGGGGGGTTTGGAGGTGTTTCTCTCGCTGAAGTCCATGCGGACGCGAGCCGGCTTTGTTATGGTTCTCATTATCTACATAAGAGATGAGAATCGATATTTCATTCTAAGAAGAGCTTTCTGGGCAGAGCTGTTCCAACTTGAAGCAAGCTGCAAAACAGTCGTGATGTGTCTGCTCTACCCTTCCTCAGGATGAAACACCAAACGGCTGAACCTGCAAGTCCCTGCTGCTGTGATTAAGTCTTAGTCATGTCGGCGGGTCTGGGATCTCTGGGTCTGGTAGTCCTGCAGTTTTTAGCAGTTGGTTTGCATGAGTAAAGGCTGAGTAAGAGTCCACAAGGTCGGGCTGTAATCTGTAATATCTCGTGGATTTTGTGCAGAGATTTGGCAAACCCACCCCCCAGCAAACCGGGGGTGTTCTCAGCAAAGCACCTCTCAGCAATAGCAATCACAGCTCTGCTTTATTTCACCTGTGTATAGACAAGAACATGCTTCTTCAAGGTGGCTCAAACTGCTGCTATTTCAGCTGCTCACAGCCAGCCCACAGACACTCAGAAGAATGAGGGATGCTTTTTCTCTGATACAGGTACATGAACTGTGCAGTATTTGTGCCTATGGCTTTCAAATCCTGTGGATTTGATGATTTTCATCGTACTGAATGAAGAAAGTAACTGCAGTCAATCCCTCTTGTAGATTTTTCTTTTCCAGGTTTGTCATTCATAAGAAACTCACCCGTGTTATAGGACTTTTCTTCCACTTACAAATGAGCAGAATCACCCAAGAATAACTCACAAACAATACGATTGCCCAACATGCCAGATTGCTCAATGTACACAAACACTTGTCTTTTCTTCCCCTCTCCCCGTCGTGTAAATTTTGTGCATCCTGCACACGTAACACTGGGGACTTTTACAAACCAGCTGCATTTGGCCATTGTATTTGTTGCTGCAACAATGCGGCGCTTCCTCATTCGGAGTATGGGGAACTCAGCAGATCCTGTAAGTGACACTAAGGGCAGGCGGTGGAAATTGTTCAGCAGCAATATGTTCCTAAAGCGTTTGGGCAAGGCGTTTTCATTGAGTATTTAGACAGCTAATGTCAGAGTTGTAAACTTCTGAAACAAATGAGAAGGAGGACAGTTGAAGCGGCTACGAGTGACTGCAGGCACTGGCGTTGCTGTGGGAAGCAGGGAATCTGATTTAGAGCCTGATTTGGACATTGTAAGGAAGCTTTTGGACCAGTCCCTCTGCAGCTCCAGGCGGAAAACCTGCCTGCGGATTAATGCTGCTTGTCCCACGCCATCCCCAGCACCCATTCACTGGACGTTGGAGGAGCTGCCATTGCAATCCTGGGCTGCAATTTGAGGCATTCACAGCAATTTCTGAAGCCTTGTGTGGTCCGCAGCCCTTGCACTCAGCAATCACCTTCGCTCTGAGTTTTCCAGCGGAGCGCACAGGGCTCCCCGCTGCATTTCAGCTGTTGGCCCTGGGGAACGCGGCTTTCCGAGGGCAGAGGAGCGGACACCTGCCTCGGAAACCAACACCCCTGCACTGTCCATCAGCGCCGGAGCTTGGCAAACTTCAGAGTGTGCTTACAAGGCTGTTTTTGTTCCTGCAAGGCTCCCGGCCAGACATTTCAGCCTTTCTTCTTTTTTTAATCTTAGGCCACGTCCACTGCAGGGCGGACAGGCTATTAAAAATCCTTCTGATTTCTGCACATTTCAACACCGGCCGGCCAGCCTGCGGATCGAGCTGCCACAGGTGATCTGTGAAACAAAGAACTGGATCTTACGCGCTGCAGCCAGGCAAATACTTCTCTTGCTTCCAGCCTTGCTCTGAAAGATGTTAGTTCGGGGATCAAAGCTCTTGTTTTGGAAGGCACGTTGGATCTCAGTGAAAGAGAAGGATGTGAGGTTTGATGCTTGAGTGTTGCTTCTCCTGCTAGGGTCAGGTGTTTGTGATGAGGTCACAAACATCTTAGCATTTCACTAAAATAAAGGAGCAAAAGGAATAAAACTGGGTTCAATGGGTTCAAACTGGAACACAGGAGGTTTCACTTAAATATGAGAAGAAACTTCTTCTCAGTGAGGGTGGCAGAGCCTGGCCCAGGCTGCCCAGGGAGGTTGTGGAGTCTCTTTCTCTGCAGACATTCAAACCCACCTGGACACCTTCCTGTGGAACCTCAGCTGGGTGTTCCTGCTCCATGGGGGGATTGCACTGGATGAGCTTTCCAGGTCCCTTCCAGTCCCTGACATTCTGGGATTCTGTGCAAACTATTCCCTCTCTGATATTTTTCCTTAGCACAGGGGGTCCGGACACCAGCTCAGCCACACGGATCCCACCCGGGACCTTCCCAGGTTCCCAATAAAATCTCGCAAAAGCTTTTCTCGGAGCTGGGGGGGCGGGTACCCGTGGCAGGTGCCCGCGGACACAACCGGAGGGAACCGGGCGGAGCGGCTGCGAGCGGGACCCGGGGAACGCCGCTCCCGGAGCGGGGAGGGCTGCGGCCGCCCGGGGCCGCCCCCGCGCAGCCCAACTGCCGCGGCCGCCCCCGCTTCCCCCAGCAAGTCCTCGGGACCCCCCAGCCCGGGTGCCGCCCGCCCCCCGGCCGCGCTGCCCCGGCCCGGCCCGGCCTCCCGGCTGCCATTGGTGCGGGGCGGCGGGCGGGCGGGGCCGGCGGGGCCGCTATTAAACATCACATGGCAGCTCGCGAAAAAAAGGGGCAGCGGCTCATTGAGAGGCTCAGTGGGAAGCGGTGCGGCGGCCGGCGGGCACCCCGGGATTGGCTTTGCTGCGTCCCCCACAAAGCCGCGGGATCTTATACACCTTTTGAACTCTCCCAGCACCTCCGTTCGGGCCACCGGCAGGTAAGCAGCGCTTGCTTTCCACACCTATTCGAGACGCCCACCCGGGGTCACCCTGGTCCGCAGGGCGATGCAGCGGTCGCGGTCTCGGTGCGAGCACCGTGTCGCGATATTCCCTACATAAAGCTTTCCTGCTCGATGAACGTGTGCACGGACGTTTGGAGGGGGAACTCCTGCATTTCTCATGCACCATCCACGAGCTATTCTCAGTGCCTAAAATAATTAGATAGGTATGCTGGGAACACTCGAGCATCTGCTTGCAGCATCTGTTTATGTTCATAACTTTCCATGCACCAGCTGCTCCCCCCTCCCGCCCCCGAAATATTTTATTCTGGGGAAGGGCTGGAAGTTTGCATGACAAGCCCGTGTCGCAGGAGCAGCACCGCTCCATCCCTTCCCATTCTTCTCGCCTGTTGTTTCCTGTACAAGAGGGAGGTCGAAAGTATCAAGTCTTGGAGATCAGATGTGGTTTTTTGAAAGGAATGTCCGAAGCGTTCTGGACGGGCATGAAATGAACCTGTAACTTCATTCATTGGTATTATGGAACCGGAGGGGTTGTTTGTTTTTAACCATCCTGCCAAAAAAATAGGAAGAAAGAAAACAAAAATAAAACCATTGCAGCTGGAGAGCCCGTGAAGGGGCTGTATTGTTCCGAGTTAGTTCATGACAGTTAAAGGAAAAAATACTGATAAGAAATGGCAGATTTATTCGCGGGGACTCGGTGGCTGCTTTGTCACCTCCCCGGGGACCCGCAGGTGCCACCGCGGTGGCTGAGCCAGGACCCGCATCTCGGTCCCCCCAGCCCGAGAGGTGTCTGTTCCAGCCTCACCTTTACACTTGTTTGCTTTTCCATCCTCCCAGCCGGTGCATCAAGTACACCCCCTGGTGATGGCTGCTTCACTTGTAGATATTTTGTCATCAGCTAGAAATACCCTGAACCCGTCTCCTTGGCAGGACAGCAGATGCAAATGCCACTTGTCTTTTCCTCTCTCCTATTTCTTCGAACCATCATCATGTGCTCTTTTTTTTAACTTATTCCGCCCCCCCGTCCCCACTGCCTGATTGTGAAGGACAGATCCTTCTCCTGAAGGCAGCTGAGCGCTTTGTGTCACTCGAGTCTCCCCAAATCAGTGGAGAAGCCCTGGGGAATGACTTTTGAAGTAACGCAGGGGTCCGGAGGAAGGCTCCGGGGGTGGCTGTCCCCAGCAGCGAGGGAGCGGGGACTGTGGAACAGGCTTTACTGGTGCGAGTGGCTCCTTTGTTCTGTTTACCGAGGGCAGGAGAGGAAGGCGCTTGGCTGGGCTGGTGCCGGTGCTCTCTTAGCAACATGTGCCCGGCTCTCTGCAGGGCTGTGCGCCGGGGAATAGCTGCTCCGAGCGCTCATTAGCGCTCCTCTCCCCACCCCTCCGCTCTTTTTGCACTTGAGAGTTTTTGCTCGGTATTAAACCTTCTGCACCGATTCCCTTTGAGCTCTTTGTTGCAGAGTTTAAACATGCGATGTGAACGTCTTTCCCGGGGGCAGATATTGAGGGGGATGCTTGCTGAAGGGAAAAGTGGGGGTTTGGGCTCCGCATCACGGCGTTTGCACACATGTTGGGTCAGAAATGCTGTGGATGCAGCGCAGCCCCGTTTTTCTCTGCCTCTCCAAGCATCCCCTTGCAGCAGAGCAAGCGCAGGGCTCTCCCACCCCATCTCATCGCTCCCCAGTAACGCTGCGCTGGTGCCAGTGCTGGTAATTACAGGCTGCATTGCTCTAGTCTTGTATTCCCTTCCAAGAGGGAAGGCAGCCTGAATTAATAATAATAACACACCTAGTGATGATTGCATCTACAGCTGTGTGCGTGTGTCTGGCTGCAGCGCGCTGGGCCCAATTAAACCAAGATTTGGGTTGGTTGGTGGGTACTGAGTGGGCTCTTTGTCTGGTGAGGGTTGCAGGGCTGGTCCCACACTCACTTGACATCCTCGGTGCCACCAGTTGAGAACGGGGTGTGGAGAGGAGCAAACTTGGCTCGTCTTTGAGCAGCAGGTGGCTTAGCCGAATCACAGGGACCGTTAGATTTTCATCCTAGTTTGATTGTTCGTGGGATTTTTGGGGGAACCTCTACTGGAACTCGTTGTGCAAGTCAGGGTGATGAGCGATCAGGTGTGTGATGGGGCAGCCAGTGGATCTGCTGGGTGTTCTACTGGGCCAGGACCCTCTGGCTGGTCCCTGCGCCTCCAAGCGCTCGCAAGGGAGACAATTTGTGCTGTAAAAGCAAGAAGCCAACTGTGCTGCAGTGGAGCGTGCCAGAGCTTTGTTGTATCGACTTCAGGCAGTCTGTAAAGGTAGCACAGGGTTTAAGCATCGTTAGAGCCAAATTGCTGCAGGTTTGGTCCCGAGGGCACTGGGAAGGAGACTTCTGTGCAAGGCAGAAGGTGCTCAGCCACTCAGGATAGGAATATGATGGTATACAGTTCCTAATTTGGGTCCAAAACTTCTAAAAGCAGCCGGCTTGCCGCAGGAAGCTGGCCTTGTGATTTCAGTGATTTGTGGAATTCAAACAAATGTCCTTGGGTCAGGACTTTTGTTGGGAGAGCTTCATATTCAGACACCTGAGACTTTACAGCTTATCTTTCCCTCCACCACAAGTTCTCCCCTAAAATCCAAGAGACAATGCAGAGGAAAAAAAAAAAAAAAAGGAGGGGAAACAAAGCCCAAAACAAAACAACAGCTTCAAAATAAAGCGCTTCCTGGGCTGTGTATTTCAATCAGCTTGGAACAAATCAGGCTTTGAACGTGGAAGTTGAACGTGGCTGTGATTATTGGATGTGGTTTATAAAAGTAATCGATTTGCAGACCAGTGCAGCGGGTTTTGAAGAAGTTGTTTTGTGTGGAATGTATTAACAGTAACTCCACCTTCCCTCTGTCTTTAGGTTTCTAATAAAAGTATTTTTCAGGCAAAAAACATAATTTAAGTGAACATTAAAAGATTTTCTTTGTGTTTTTGAGAGTGATATCCTGACAGGTGTTAGAAACCTCTTGATTAAAAGGGTGTGAGGGGGGGAAAAAGTGAATCCTTATGCAGCATAGGCAAGATAGATAAATAAGGGCAGCTATACCATCCCCTAAGCCGACATTGCTGAGAGCAGCGCTCCAACCCAGGCTTTACCCAACTGATCAAAAGCTGCCAAAATGTCTTGTACACCAATGAAGTCACAGATGACTAATCCCGGCAAGTAGGTGTTGGGACGCGTTCTTACACAGCAAACACAATGGAGGGAAAAAGAGAAGGTAAAAGTAAACCCCAAAGCGATTCTAAAGGGAAAACCATCCCATGTGCAAATACAAGCACGGTGGTGGTTTCTGTTTGTCACCTGCTCTGTTCCTCCGGAGTGTTTGCTGCCCCAAAGCCCTTGTCGTGCGGTGGAAGGATGTGGGAGGGCTGAGAAACTGTTTGAAATCCCTCAGGCTTTTGGAACACCTCTGCAGGGCTTTCTGGGATGCTTTGGGAAAAGGAGAGAAACTCTTCTCTAGAGCTGTTGTCAGATACGGAGCAGAGGAAGAGCCACAAAGTACTGAAGCTGCTTCGTGTTCCTTGGTGGCTGCAGTTTCGTTGGGTTTTGGCTAAACGCAGGCGAGTTTAGCTAATATTGGTTCACAAAGAGCACCGTGGTTTAATCTCCTGCTACTGTACGCAGTTCTGAAGTCTTCTCTTCCCAGCAGACATTCCTCATCACTCCGTTTTAGTTTTATCTCCTCCGCGGGCTGCATGTGTGCATGGAGCAGTTGCATTAATGCATCTCTTCTCCTCTGCAGCGTTTCAATTACATTTCCTGATATACAGTACATGACTTAATGGATGACGCACTTGTTAAAAGCTAAACCTGGGTCAAAGCCAGACCTCCCTGAAACAAGTTTGGTGGCTTCTGTCCTCGGGAAGAAGGTTTTGTAGCTTCTCTGCTGAGTCTTAATTGCTGACATTTGAGACCCACAGGGCACTCAGAGCTGTTACCCGTTGGAGATGGGACCGGCTGCCTCTGGCTCCCGAGGGGAAGGTGCTGGTCCGTGTCACCAAAGGTGTCACGAAGATGCTCAGCCGGTCCTACTCCATCTCAGCCTTTTACTAGTTGCATTAGCGGGAGCAGATGAGGGTGATTATAAGGTTGGGTTTGCTTTGTTTGACTTAAGCCTAATGTGAGTGTAAAAACTGCAAAGATCCTAGTGAGTTTATGAAGTTAGAGAGGAATTAATGCAGCCTTTATTTCTGCCATTTGCAGAGAATACACAATTCCTTTTTCTTAGCTTAATTAAAAATAAGCTATAGGTGATATAATTTCATGGAAATCACTGGAATTTTGCATTTTCCAAGTTTACTACTTTTCCCAGTAGACGCCGCCTTCCCTTTCGCACACTCCATTTGTTGTAGGTAGAACAGCCCAGGGGACACACATGGTGTGTCACTGAAAGCTGCTTCAGTGTTTGTATTCGAACAGATGGACGTTAACGCTAATTGTTGGCTTCAAAATAAACAGAAAGCACAGTTGTAAGCGGTAGGTAGATCCTTTGCATGTCCAGCTTCCGAGTGGGTATTTCTTAGAGACTCGTGTGAGATGATCACTTCAGAGCTTTCACTCAAGAACAGTGATGCCTTCTCCATAGTAATGATGTCACTTCTGCCAATACGCAGCTGTGCACAGCGTGTCTTCCAGAAAATGCTGTCATTAAGAATAAAGAAGCTTCTTGCGCGCCCACAGGAGTCATTTTACTTGATTCTTTCAGGTTTGGTTCCTCCAAGATCTAATACGACATTTCTCTTTCTCTTGCAGACCATGCCCTCTCTATGACGGTTACTTGTTAAGCTAACTCTGCATGCCAGAAGACCGTCCTTGGTTGATCCAAGGGCTTTTGGGGACTCCAGCCTCTCCCCAGTTTTTCTGTGTGTGTGTGTTCCTCTAGAACTTTCAAAACTGTTTCTCCAAAGGGTTTTGCAGAAACTTAGACTGTTTTCTAAAGCGGAAGCACCTCAGTCCACAGCAGTAGTGATGGGCAGCGTGCGAACCAACCGCTACAGCATCGTGTCTTCGGAAGAGGACGGCATGAAGCTGGCGACCATGGCCGTTGCCAACGGCTTTGGGAACGGCAAGAGTAAGGTACACACCAGACAGCAGTGCAGGAGCCGCTTTGTCAAGAAAGATGGCCACTGCAACGTCCAGTTCATTAACGTGGGCGAGAAGGGACAGCGCTACCTGGCAGACATCTTCACCACTTGCGTGGACATCCGCTGGAGGTGGATGCTAGTTATCTTCTGCCTGACCTTCATCCTCTCCTGGCTGTTTTTTGGCTGTGTGTTTTGGTTGATTGCGCTGTTGCACGGGGATCTGGAGAACCAAGAAAATAACAAACCTTGTGTCTCTCAAGTGAGCAGCTTCACCGCAGCCTTTCTCTTCTCCATCGAGACCCAGACCACGATCGGCTATGGCTTCAGGTGTGTCACAGACGAGTGCCCCATCGCAGTTTTCATGGTGGTTTTCCAGTCTATAGTGGGCTGCATCATTGATGCCTTCATCATTGGTGCTGTCATGGCAAAGATGGCTAAGCCAAAAAAGAGAAACGAAACTCTCGTCTTCAGCCACAACGCCGTGGTGGCCATGAGAGATGGAAAACTGTGCCTGATGTGGCGAGTTGGAAACCTGAGGAAAAGCCACTTGGTGGAGGCACATGTGCGAGCACAGCTCCTCAAATCCAGGATCACGTCGGAAGGCGAGTACATCCCTTTGGATCAAATAGACATCAATGTAGGGTTTGACAGCGGGATAGACCGCATATTCCTGGTCTCCCCCATTACAATTGTCCATGAAATAGATGAAGACAGTCCTTTGTATGACTTGAGCAAACAAGACATGGACAATGCTGACTTTGAAATTGTAGTAATATTAGAGGGTATGGTGGAAGCTACTGCCATGACTACCCAGTGCCGTAGCTCGTATCTGGCAAACGAAATCCTCTGGGGCCACCGCTACGAGCCCGTACTCTTTGAAGAGAAAAACTACTACAAAGTGGACTACTCGAGGTTCCACAAAACATACGAAGTGCCCAACACACCCATCTGTAGTGCCAGAGACTTAGCGGAAAAGAAATACATCCTCTCGAACGCAAACTCCTTTTGCTATGAGAACGAGGTGGCCCTCAACAGCAAAGAGGAGGACGAGATTGACACGGGGGTGCCTGAGAGCATGAGCACAGACACCCACCCGGACATGGACCATCACAACCAGGCTGGGGTTCCTCTAGAGCCGCGGCCGCTCCGGCGGGAGTCGGAGATATGACTGACAGACTCTTCCTCTCCCTTTTGGTTGAAAGGAAACTTAAAAAAATACAAAAAATGAATCTATCGGTCAAAAGCACGTTGACCTGAGAAAGTTGGCCCAGAACAGTTTTCAGACGACGGTACTGTTGAAGATTGGTGGGAAGGCAAGCAGACCTGAGAAACCCGGGCTGGTTTTAGGGCTGTCATCAGAGGAGAGACGATGGAAAATGAACTCTAAACACAAAGCACTAAACATGTCTAAGTATGAACAGAAGGCACATATGTTGTAGAATAAATTATGTATATATTTTTTTACAAAACTTGAACTTGCAGGCAAGCTTTGGTTGGGTTATTATTATTTTTTTTTTCAACTTTTTCCAGAATGCTTCTCTCTAGGGAACAAGAATGTTTTTAATGGCATAACAAAGGCAAGAATCTGCCTTATTATTATTATTATTAAAATTATTTTTTAAAAAGCTGCTGCTAACTACATGAACACAAATGTTTTTTGGTTTTTCTTTTTTTTTTGTTGCAGTGTAGTTTTTATTTTCTCTTGCGTAATTTAAAAAAAAGAAAAAGTCAGTGTTGAACTTTTTGGGTTGAAAAAGCTGGTGATCAGTTCAGAGAGGCCAATGTTGCTAGAGAGCCTAAACTCCTTTGAGGCCAGTAGGTTGATAGCAGGAATCAATTTCTCTCTTTCCAATTACATAAGGGGCATTATGTAATATCAGGCCAATCAGGAGCCTCCAGCAAAATGATGATTTTTGGGGGGAGAATTTAATTCTCTGTCTAAAGGAAATAAAAAAATCTATATACATAGACAAAGGACTAAGTTAAAACTACCTAAATGGATACCAAAGAATATGCACAGTTTTGCACAGTGGAGTTTATTAAAAAAGAAAAAAAAGAAAAAAAAAAGGAACAGGCTGCTTTAAACAAAATGAAATTCAAACCTCAGACACTTGTTTTGATTTTTCTTTCTTTTTAATTTTTCTGTTTTGGAGATCTTTATTTTGCACCTTATTCTAAACGCTTAAGACTCAGATCTAAAGCGAGCTTGGGCTCCTCCCCTTCACCCCCTGCTCTTCTATGGGGAAATCAATTCCCTTTCTTGCGAGGAGAAATAAATTGGGGGAAAGCAAAAAACAGAGAAAAGTCCTGCCCGGTCGCTCGCTGCAGCACAAGGTCAAGTGCAGATGTTCCCAGCCCAGCGCTAGACCTGGGGAAAAGAGGTTTTAATAACCCAGATGTGCTGTCGGTGCCTGAGCCCCCTTGGCTGTCCCCGATGTCCCCTGGTAATGTCGGGGAGACGCGGAGCTGCCCATGGGGTGTTGGGGCAGGGATAGAGAAACCCCCCGGAAAAAGGTTTTTGGAGAGGAAGGGAGAAGGTGATGGAGAGGAAAAAAAAGCAACTTTTACAACACAACGCTTGGGAATGGCACAGGGATCGTAGCGTTTTTAAAAAGGAAATAAAAGGGGGGCAAGGGTGTCAGGAAAAGTGTGTTTTCCAGTTCATTTGGAGAGGGAGGATTTGGGGAGGATGAGGCTGCCGAGCGAGGTCCGTCTCCTGCTGCCTGTCCCCACCAAACACCCCGTGCTCAGTGGACAGAACGTGTCACCGAGCTCTGAGCAGATTTTGTGACCTGTGAAGCTCCAGCTCTAGTGGGATTTTGGCGCCTTCACCCCGGAGGAGCCAAATTTCAATTCTCTGTGCCTCTAAGCTCAAGGAGACAGCGAACCTGCGCTCCCCAGGGGGCAGGTGGAGGGGCCGATAACCCTGGTCAGCTCTTGCAGTATTGCATCACTGTATGCCATTAAAAAACAGCTTGTTCTAGGTCTAATGTCTTCTGCAAACGAATATCTGTGAAGGCCTCTGGCCCCTGCCAGCCCTGCCTGAAAGAAATGCCTGCAACGAAATGGTTTCTGATAAGATGCTATCTGCGGTGGGTGGGTCCGCAACTGTGGAAATTCGACATTGTACAAACGGATTTGGCTACTGGAGAGGGCAGATGATTGGAGTGCAAGTCCTGAGGCTGTTCCTGGGGATGGGGGAACGGAAAAGAAAGGAAAAGCTGGACATCTAAAGGCGATTTGATGGCAGTTTCTGGGTCAACAGTGGTGAAGACAACTGAGTGCTGCTAGTGCTGCTATTGTGATATTCTTGTACAAGGAACATAACTAAACCAAAGAGTATTCAGTGGAATAGAGGGTGCGTGGAAACGCAACGGGGAAGGGATGGAAAAGGGAGGCTGGTGGGGAGGAAAGGGACCTTTTCTCCAGGTCAGCATCCCCCAGGTGCACAGTGCTCCCACTAAATGATACTTGAGATATTTGAGGGAGGGATGAGAGAAGGGGGATGGGGAGCGCAGGACTCAGCTTGTTTCTTTAAAGCAAAAGAAATTCAGAGGAAAAAAAAATCCCCTCCCTCTTAACATTTCTGGTGCAGAGGTTTCGGGGTTTTTTTCTTGTTTTGTTTTGCTTTGTTTCGTTTTGTTTTTCAAGTCAGTTTTTCAGAAATATTTTTAAAAATGTACATTTTATAAAGTTTATCAAGTATTTTCATATTTAAAGCCAAATGTAAATAGAAGTCTGTAAAGGAGGACAAGGAGAAGAAGAAAAGGCGACAAGAAGTATCAATTCTGCTCGGCAGTCTTGGCTAGCTAGTACCTAGATGCTACCGGTTAGCATGAGTTTTAGCAAATACTTGCAAGCCTTATAGGATTCCTAATGCTATGAACTTCTCTTTATTTATTTTTAAGCATGGACTTTGAATTTGGAAACATGTTCTAGTTACCGGCGTTTTCGAAGTTACCAGCTTTCTGAGTGCGAGACTGGTGGAGGGTGTGCGCGGAGGGAATCCGTTACGCTCTCTGCCACGT
Source organism: Patagioenas fasciata (assembly GCF_037038585.1). Taxonomy (NCBI): domain Eukaryota; kingdom Metazoa; phylum Chordata; class Aves; order Columbiformes; family Columbidae; genus Patagioenas; species Patagioenas fasciata. Next base: position 2,107,576 of record NC_092537.1, on the reverse strand, counting down.
TCTTTGCTTTTAATTAATCCTTTGTCTTTGCCGATTGAATCTTACATTGCAGAATTGCACTCAGCCTCCGGGAAGCTGCTAGAAAGAGACCTGCGATGTGCACTCCATGGTACCCTTCCCCTTTGCCCATCAGTTCTGTATTTCTCAGCACAGCGGGGTAAGCCCAGGAGAGGACAGGCTATTGTAGCACACTTCTACAGCAGCAAATTGGCTTAGTCATTTTTAAAAATCTATTATTTTTAAGGACTACGTGGTGGCTGGCAGCGTTTCTTCAGTTCCCGAAGATCCTGGGCCAGGCTGATGCTTAATTAGGGGCTCGTTAAACTGACTGAGCTCTACCCGCAGACTCCAAAGGACGTTGGTTTGGCCCCTTTATCCCGGATAAAGTCGGCTCAACTGGCTCGCGCAGAAGGTTTTTACTGTATTGCGCTTAGGGGCTGGGGGGGAATATGTTATTTCTGCCCTTCCCTGAAAATACTTGAATGAGACACATTGTCTAGAACCTAATAGTGCGTACAGTGACAAAAAGCATTTCTGAGGCAGGTGGGGATGGATCTCTTCTTTCCTCTGGCTCTTCCGTGCGAGTCGTCCTTGGGTCAGTAGCAAGGGTGGAAATCATTACTTATTAGCTGTATTTAATGATACTCTCTCCCAGCCATGATAAACTCCTGCGTTGTTAGTTTAGCACTCGCTCTTCTCGGAAAAGACAAAGGGTCCAGATGTTTTATTTGTTCTCTTAGGTCTTCTTTTTCATAATGGATTACAAGGTAAAACTGAGAAGTACTGTAATGTCTTTAAATTCTGGCTGCTCACGACCATTGTAAAGCAGAAGGGTGCTGCATAGTTGCCATCCCACAGCCAAGGAGAAACCGATTTTGGAATGACTTTTGGCCTGCAGCTATTGTAAGGTGAACAATCGAGGCGTCTGACAGTTGTCCATTAACTATTTTCCTGTTTGCAGCCTTTTTGTATCAAAGTCTTCCTAATGTACTGCACAAATTGTGGATTGTACAGATTTTTATATATTATGTCTTATTTTATTATTTCTAAATAAAAAAAAAAATTGAGAATGATCTGGTGTGTGCGACACGTGTGTAAATGGACTGGGGAAATGGGTCTGAAGGTTGCTATAGAGTGAGGTTTATGGCTGGCCGGGCACAGGCATTGTCTGAAGCACTTTAGGAAGAGACGGGTTGTTCTGTCCCTTGACAAAAGTCAGGAGGAAAGGAGATCCCATCATTATTTCCCAGACACGGTGGAAGATCTGCCCCAGAGAGGCTGAGGGACTTTCTTAAGGTCATGCCTGGAGCTGCAGAGCTCCAGATCATTAGCTACAAGCTGTATGAAATAGGAAAAAAAAACCCTCAAGGTCTGCATATACTACAAAGCAGGAGAGGGGGGGAGCGGGAATAAAAACACAGTGTAAGCAGGTGCGTTGTAAAGATTGGGAAAGCAGAAAGCCCATCTTCATGTCTGTGTGGGACATCCCCGTGTTGAAGTGACGCTCCCCAGCGCAGCTCCATCCCCAACACGCTGTGATCCTCGTACGCAGAGGCTGATGGCACAAGGGTGGAACCGGGATTTTGTGTAACGGGGACGGGCCTCCAGTCACCAAAAAAAGACTCGATGTCCTTATTTGCCGGGGTTGGAAGGCTCCTTTCCCGCTGTTTGTGTGTGGCCTCCAGGGCAGATATTGAGGCTGCACAACCGTGACTCAGCTGGGAGCTGCTGATCTCACCGGGATCGGACGCGCTGCAGCGGCTCAGCACGGCCAGGAAGCGTTTCAGCACAAGTTTTGGCCCCTTTCAAACTCTTTATCAGTCTGTAATGCTATTAAGTGATGCCTCAGATGGAGCCCTGACCCTGCCTAGAAGGACTCAATTTATAAATTCAAATTTACTTTTCAAATCTAATGGTCTCTTCGAAAGCTTATGATAATAATTACAGGGCTGGATGTAGAGGTACAGATCAGCTGTCACAGTCTGGATCTGCTTATTCTCCCTGCTGAAAAGCATCCTCGGTGAGAGCTGCCCCTGGCTTTGATGTTTGCTGTGGGGGCAGCGGGTTGGCAGCGCGATCTCCGTATTCCGCCTGGTTGATTCCTGTTGCCTAAATCGTTAGCACCCTCTCCTGTCAGTGCCTTTCCCTTCTCTTGCTGGCCCCTCGTCCGGTCAGGTGGAGTCCGCATAGAAATAGAAACAAAACACAGCGTATTTTGGTAGCTAGCAAGGTCAGAGCTGATCCCTCCTCCCTCCCGCACCAGCTGGATGCATCCAGCAGGTATCAAGCATGTGGTGCGGGATGCAACCACGAACCACCTGAATCTAGATGGCATGAGTGAAACGGCACAGAAAACATCCAGCAGGGCTGGTCTGGGCATTTCGTGACCAGCAGGACCCGGGCAGCGCTGCCGGGTGCGTGTGCTCTCCGCAGGCAGCACAGAGGAGGATGCGGGAACCAACTGTTCCAGGGTTTCCCATCAAACCGGCAGTGCCTGCCGACTCTTTCGATGTCCCCAGCTCACGCTGACTGCAGCTTTCGCTGGTGGGCAAAAGCGTATAATAATATTTAAAGAAACGTCCGTTCTTTCAAAATGTTTAAACTAAACTCCTGACCTCAGGAGAGCCTGTTTCATGGTTTTAGATTCTTGGCAGGTGGATATTTCCATACAGTGAAGGTTTTGGATGAGGCGGGCGCTCTGGGATTCAACACCCCCCTTGTCTGGATTAGCTCCTTTGTCCCGATGTCACGGGCTTGTCAGCTCTGCAGGGGGGTCACGGCACTTGTGGGGTCCCCCCAGCTTCTTGCACTGCTCAGGGTAGCACCACAAGGAGCTGGACTTTGTTAAACCTGTGAGAGGTAGACGAGAGGGGAAGCTTTACAGATCTCAGACTGATTTCTGCTTCTCTCTCCATTCGCTCTCTGGTGTGCAAGATTTGGCTGCTTTACCTGTATTTGGATAACACGTCCCCCACTGGCTTCCAAACAGGTAGCATCTAAAACCACTTGCAAACTTTTGTCCAGAGTCAATTAATTGGGAATTTGCAGGTGTGTTCACAGCTCAGGAGCTGTGATGGAAGTCAGGACAGGACTGTTGATGCTGCAAACGCAAAAGCTGTGTGTCCTCATGGAGAAAGGCAAAAAGCAGCAGGAGCCCTATAGAATTCCCTTGCTCTTGTAAGCCCAAACTTGACCTTGCTCTGGTTACTCCTCCTAACGAGGCAGCTGGGGGAGGATCCCCCAGGTGAATCCACTCCCTCCCGCTGCAAGAGGCACATTTAGGAAGCACCTTCCCTGCTTCAGCAGGTAGGAAACTGCAGGCTCTTGCTTTCCAGAATTGCTATTTTTACTATCTGTTTTTGTTTTTTAAACACAAAATGTCTTGCTGTGTATAAACTGTATTTGCTATGCAAATTAACTCACTAATTATTTTGTATTACATGGCATGCGAGGTCCCTCAGGGCTCTGCCTGTGTTTCATCCAGGCTTGGGGTGCCTGAGCAGCAGGGACAGAGCTGCCCAGGCCTCCTGCCACCTCCTAGGGGACCCCAAACCTCCTGCCACCCCCTTGGGGACTCCAAACCTCCTGCCAGCCCCTTGGGGACCCCAAACCTCCTGTCTTGGGGACCTGCTGCCCCAGCCTGCAAATACCAAGATTCAGCTGTGGATAAAGAACAAACCAAACCAGAGCATGTTGAGGTCACTGCCTAAGAAATTTCCTGATTATTAGGCTTTGAGATAAAACTGGCTGCTACTATTGCCCGAGACTAATAAACTTGAAGCTGCTGCTTCCACCAAATAATTATTGGAGTTTCATTTAATTGATATATAACAGGCTCTTAACTGGGAAGGATAACTATCTATAGCTTGATAGCACAGGATCTTCATGAAGTGGGATGAATCTCACCCTGGGGCAGAGAGATTACCCATGGAAATAATCCCACTTTAACTCTATTTTTGAAGTCTTTTGATATTCTGAAATGGTGCAGGAAGGATGAATTAACCCAAACATTTCCATCTTTGCTCATGTGTTTTTGTGTGAGTCCTTTGCATGCACACAGAGAATTCAAGACAGACCAGCAAATATATATATATATATATATTTCTTTTTTTTTGTCTCATGTTGCTTCTTGCCTTGACTTCACTTTTGCTGGAAAGGCAGAGCAGATCAGAAGTAGGTATTTTCTCTCTTTACACCTTTATTCAAGGGGGCATTGGCTGTTTGCAGGTGACTTAGGATACCTTGGTGACCTACAGATGGAAACAGAGGCAATTCCGTTCTTCCTTCCGTAAGAGAGTTTAACAAGAGATGTCTGCTTTTTAATGGGAATCCTAGCAGCTAACTGAGAAATAAAAAAAGGAAAATAAAGTGAATCAAGGTATGGACAGCTCAAATGCACACATTGCATTTCAAACACAACAAAGTGCAAGAAATGTTCCATCAGCTCTTTCTAGCAAGCTCAGTAGCTCCATGCAAAGGTCCCCTCTCCACAGGTGTTGGGTGATTGTAACAGCAACACCTGGAGAAGGAGAGCAGTTAATTGCGGGAGGAATAACATCACCTGTGTCTTGCTTTATAAAGGCTGTGCTGACGGCAAGAGGTGTTTTTGGCCTCCCTCTCCCTCTTTTTCTCTGATCAGCCTGCACATCCCATCCCGTACAGAGGATCCTCTCCAGAATAACCAGCCAGGTAAGGAGCTGCTGTCTCTGCCGTGGGGCCACACGTTGGGCATGGTCACTCGTTTGCAAAGAGGCAATTAGGGAAGCTCTGCCATCCTAATTAGAGCTGGTACCGGGGCTGCGTTAGAGTTGTTATCTCAAGTTCTCCAAAGCTGTCTCCCAGCAGACTTGGGAGTTTCAGCTCTTCTCGTTCTTTCCCCCTTCTTTTCTCTCCCCTCCCAGTGACACTCTTCACCAGGCTTTGAGCTCAATGGCACTTGTGGATTTGGTATTTACCCTTATAGTTACAACACTTTAATGTAGTTGGAGCACCACAATATTTTCAACGTTTATAGCTCATTAACTCCTGTGATGAAATCCTTCTGCAGTTCTTTATGCTCAGTGTTTAATGAGGAGGGGTTGCCAGAATTGCCGTGCCTGTCCCCTGGTGTATTATCTGACATTTTTTCTATTGAGTTAACTCAAGGTATGCATTGACTAAACATCTTTAGAGCCATTGGACAAACAGACTATGTAATATTCATAAATTAATGCAAATCAGCTTCAAATATGTCAGCCTCGCTCCCCTAGGAATCCCTGGACCTCAGCATGTTGTGACAGTTCTTGTTTAAGCAAATCTGGATCTTTCAGTGCAAATAATGAGAGCGCTTTTATCCTCAGCGGTATTACCAGTGAGACTAATGTGCCATTCTCCTTCTTATAACTGTAGTCTCATCAGATAGAAATTAAACCACTGGGAGAGAAGGAAAAGAAAATGCGAGTAGCATTTGCATGTATTGTCCCTCCTTTTCATCTGCTGCAGGAATCGCATCCTGGCGCCTTTTTAATGACAATACTGCTATTACAGTGAATGATTAACTAGTCGCACTCTTTCATATTCTGGGTTTTTTAGACTTGGAGATTTTGTCACACGTGTAAATTAGTTGCATGTATTTGAGATACAATTAATTACTTGTTGCTTGAAAGGCTCACGCCACACACTTCAAATCTTGCAGGAGGGTGGTGAGAGCCTGACCCAGGTTACTCAGAGAGGTGGTGGCTGAACCATCCCTGGAGACATCCCAGGCCAGGCTGGACGGGGCTCTGAGCAACCTGAGCTGGTGAAGATGTCCCTGCTCATGGCCGGGGTGGCACTGGATGGGCTTTGAAGGTCCCTTCCAACCCAAACCATTCTCTGATTCTACGATTCTGTGATCTTATTCTTCTAAGCCAGGATGCAGATGTGCTATTTATTATTCCACCAGCACTGTCTATGGTGTGACTGCCATTTGCAAGGGCAGCACCGCGCTCTATTATTTACACTGAAAAATGTAAGCATTACCACTCAAATATATTACTGCCCATAACACATCTTCCTAACTAAACTTGTTCAGCCCGTTCCAACATGGTAGATTTTGCTTCAGATAGGAGATGTCCACATTCCTCCCTTGAAGTTTGTCTCCTCCACATATCAAAAAATGTTAACAAATAGGCATAATATATGCCCCGGGTAGCAGAGAAAGCTGCTTTTCTTTTTCTTGGCTGGCTTAATTCATGCTGGAGCTGTGTGACTTTTCATCTCTGCACTTGGAGGAAAAGGCGAACTCGCGGTGTAAAAGTAGTATGATAAATTGTGGAAAAATAACTTGCTGGCTTTCCGAAGAAACTCTTGTCTGTAGCTCCTCCTCTCCCTGTGCTCCTTCCAGAGCCCCAGCATTCACTGCATCAGTGCATGTTATGGCACCTTTGGGATGCGTTAGTCATAAGAACGGAGCTACTGGTGCTTTGCAGGCGTGTTTTAACTTTGGCTCTCGCACGAGCGCTCTGACACATCCGTGCTGCCTGCACGGCTGGGTGGTGTTTGGTCGCGGGTGCCCCCTGGGATTCCAAACAGCTCAAAAAAAAACGGGGAAACCTCTAATTTATATTTACTAAGGTGTGCGGGAGGTCCTTTTGGTGTTCTTCTGGGTACAGGGTTCGCATGAAGTGAAGGCACAAGTAATGGCTCCAAGGGGAGCTTTGGGTTCATGCCATGATGTCCGGCTCCAGTTCTGTCCTTGTGAGCACTGCGGGAGGGTCAGAGGGAGTGGGGATGCTGTGATTGCTTGGCCAGTCTTGCTCGTGTGCCCCGATTTACTGTTTTCTGCATTGGGAATATTCACAGGTGCCTTCTCAGGCTGGGGCTGTGCTGCCCTGGCCCTTGGCACCCTGAGTTTTCTGCTTTTGAATTCATTAGGGTCTCAGAATTAACCTGTAGTTGCACATAATTAACTTCTTGCAGGGCATTTTTGAGATGAGAGCTGATAAGTGAGTGCTGTACATCACATTATGGACATTTTCTTCTGGAGGCAGCCCCGTCAGGTTCTTTTGCCCTCAAACAGTGTAATTTGGACTAATATCAATGATTTCAGCTTTATACACAAAAGAAGTGAGATGAAAACTGACTCTTTGAGCGTCTGCTTTTGCACGCAAGCACAACTGAATACCCAGTTTGCCCCTGCAGGTTTAGTACCAGCCCTGGTTTGAAAGACTCATGCTTTTTAGGCCTAATCTAACATCACCAGCACAGACTGGTCCAAGGCTTATTAGCAAGCAGCGTATTTTCCATCAGCAAATATACCAAGGTCAGTAAGACTTACAAGACTGAGGTGTTTTAGATTAAAATAGGCATTACATCGTGTCCTGAGTCATTTGCTGATGTTCCACACATAACCACGATCATTTTATGCTAAAGAAGGGACAGGCACGCTCTGAAGTTAAACTGCCCTGGCCTGTCCACATTAAATGTTCTCCGATTTAAGCAGCTGTAGCAGAGAGATCAATCTCTTAATTTTTCTTTCCCTCCACATGAATGACCAGATAGAGATCTGGTGCACAAGCAGGGGAACAAAAACACATTAGAAAAGCAAAGTACTGTGGTTAGCAAGGGTTTTGTTAAATGAAATGGTGTTTTTGTTTCCCCCCTTAGGGAACAATAAGAAAACTTCTCTTTGTACGTATCTGCTTTGAAACAAGCTCCATGACTGGTCGCAACCTGTAATAAAAATGCCATATGCAAGAGAATATATTTAATATTGGGAAGGCAAAATAGAACGATATGATCTGTTTGGGGTTTGAAGGTAAATGTTTAGACATTTTTTTCCTTTAAAATAATCTGTGCTAGATGCTGGTTAGCTGACTGGGAAATGAAATCATGGAGGATTTATGCCATTAATGACAAGCTATGATGTCAAAGACGTTTGGCCTGTAGCCATAACCTTTTGTGTGGCTCTGGCTGATTCTTATAAATAAACAGGACTGCTCAGCTGCTGCCTGGACCGGAGTCCCCATCACTTGGGAGCACTGGAAACTGGGCTAAGGAGAACACACAAAAATATCGAGGGGAACAAAACATTGAGGTGAAGGGAGGTCCTGCAGGAAGTGCTTTCTCCCCTCAGTGTGGCTGGTTCTGTGCGGTAGGGCTTGGGCAATGAAATAACTGAATTAACACCAAACCCAATTGCACTTTCTGAATCTCCACTGTGTCACATTGATTTGCAGTTAGTCAAAAGCCTGGACGTGTTGTCAGTAGTGTACATCACCATGATTTTGGTGCCTTTTGTCCCGTTTGTAGTATAAAAGAGTAGCCTGGGTTGGCTTTTGCAGTTGTGCTGGTGTGGTACCCAACCTCAGCATCAGGTGGAAGCGCAAAGCCCAGGACACCCCATTCAAGTACCCTCTGAACAAAAGCTGCCAATCTGACTGCAGAGACACAGGGAAACCCTGAGGTACATATAACTTTTATATATACCACATCTATTCTCTTAAGGAGCTTACAGGCATAATTTTAATCATATTTTGCCTGATAATGGACAGGATTTGCTCGCAGCCCTTTTAGCCATTTGATACATGGGAGGACTTTGTTATGTTGTTATTGGTGTCATTTTTCTTTTTGCACGGAGCTATTTTCCTTTTGTATTTTATCCCCTGGGAGCTGCGCTGCTAATGGTTCACCAGGTGCCAGACCCTCAGCAGCTTGGGGTTGAATTTAAACCTTGGAAGGATCCAGGTCCCTTTATTAACATAATTCTCTTCTTTCAAGGTCTGAGCTAAGCCTGCTCTGTGTCCTACAGGTGTTCGGTTCCCAAAGCCCTGGTGACTTCAGCAGACCCTGAGCTTACAGGTGATGCAGCATCATCCCAGCCCCAGGATTCCAACGTGGACCTGGCGGGACTGGGCAGCACCTGGGGCTGGTGAGTGCTCCTGAAATCGTGACTATCAAACTTTAGGAGGGCATTAGCAGCTTAAAGTTTTCTTGCTTAGGCTGGGGCTGAGCAGCCTACCATTGGCCACCAGGTGTTAAAACACATTTATTTTCCCTTCTCCTCTTGCCTTGCACTGAACGAAGCAAAGAAAAAAACCATTGAAAACGCAGGAATGTTTTATTGCACCAATGATTAGATCCAGCCTGCAATTCAGCAGAGAAATGCATGTGTAGGAGCCCTTAGAAGTCAATCTGTTCTTTCAGCTGCAGGCTGCAAACCTCTGCAGGGGAACCTGTTGGACTGGTGGGGACATCGCTGTTGGTTCCACTCTGGTTGATGCAGCAGCATCCCTGGGTTCTGAGGGACCAGGCCGGGTTGTCTCCAGCTGGAGGAGCATCCAGGACGGGTGGGATGCTCTGTCTGTCCATCCACCTGCCACGGCTCCGGGGCAGCATCGCCAGCACACACAGGCTCCCCTTCCAGCACCCGTAATTCAGTCCAGATGTCAGAGCCGCTCTGCAGTTTGACGGTCGTATTTCACTATTAACATATTTGTTTTATGACAGAGTAGGGTCATTACAATTGTCACATTATTCTTGTTTTTTCTTCTTCCCTCTCCTATTAGTAGAGACACTTATTATCACTTTAATAGGGAGAAACAAGCTCCCTATGTTCTTTTCCAGTCCTAAAAATACAAGACTCTATATTCCAGAGGAGCTTATTGTTGTAGATTTAAATGTTCAACTAGAATACATTAAGATGCCCTAGATGTCAAGAAGAAAAAGAGGGTCCTGATACCCAAAGGAAGGTTGGGTGCTTAACCTGAATTATAGCAATGTGATTATTGGTATTGTCAGATTTTACAGTCTACAACATTATTTTTAGGCACCCATCCAATTCACAAAGGTCTCCTCAAATACTTTCAGAAGAACTTCACTTGAAGTCTGTTTGTTTTGGAAAAATATAAATTATTGCTCCATTTAAACATTTCAGCTCAGAGAGCAATAATATTTTATTTGTTTTGAAAGAAGGCAAGGGCTTATTAAATATTAATATGTGGTTTACAGCACGGGTTAAAGTTCCTCTCAATATATACACTATGACTTTGCCCAAGAGAATTAACTCCTGATGGAGCGTAAGTTTCTGCTTAAGGGACTTGAAGATGAAGGAAAAATACTGTATTCACAGGGTATAAATATGTGGGATGCTTTCTGTTCAAAATTCTGCTACACTTTGAATATTAGTGATAATTAATTAAGTATCTGGGGTCAGAGAAAGGAAAGAGATGGAAAATGCCAAGGGGAAGGTACCGGGAGGGAAAGATTCAGTGAAAAGCAGATTGTAAAGCAGGGTGGGCGATGCTCAGAAGGGAGTTCTGGAGAAAGATGAGTGGGAATTGTCTGTCAAAGTCTCTGGAAGCCGCCTGTAAATTATGAAAATGCAATGGGATTTCAGCTTTTAAATCATGCAGGGACTTCTGGCAACTACACCACAAAGGTCTTTGAATCCACGGAGATGAGGGAAAAGCTCCAGGAAAAGGTATTTTTAATTATTTTTTTCGAAGGCTGCTCAGGTAGGTTGGTGGTGACTGAATATTTATCAGGATTTTTGATGGGGGGGTTGTGTGAACCGAGTCTGTTCGCTGCATGTTTCGTTGCTCCAGAAGAAGTGAAGATGTAATAGTCCAGTATTTCATTAATTTGGGGGGCTGTTTTAAGCCTGATCTCATTAGAGACTGTGAGACATCCTGAGACAGAGGAGAAGAGTCATCTGTGAATGGAAGGGAACATGGTATCATTTCCACTGCTTTATTCCACAGATTTTAAGAAAAAAACAACAAAAATGAACAAAAACCCAAACCTCCTTGAAGAGGAGATAATCCTGGTGGAACAATCCTGTAATATCTGCTGAAAAGTGCACGCAAGACTGAATTGTGAACTTTCTAATGGGAACATTTTGGATGTGTGCAGTGTGGTGCATCTAATGTTAATTCCCCTAATTCTGTTCTTGACGTTTTTGGTCCTTTAGATTTAAAAGGCAGAACTGCGTATTCTTTGTGCTTGGGAAAGGAGACAAAAATTTAACAGGCTCAAAATGGGCTTTTTTTTTAATTAAGGAAAAATATGATTGCATAAAAACTGCAGACTCCTCTGAATAATTCTCATCAATTGCCTGAATTGTTCCTTGACTGAACTGTAAATCACTATCAAGTGTAGTCCAAAAAAAATACAAAAATATGGGCATAAATGTGTTTTGGAGTTGTCTCGTCGGGTGTTCTGTAAGGTAATTAAATCAAGGAGACTTTCTGATCTACAGAAGGGTCAGTGTAACAGGGCAGTGCTTTGAACCATGGTCTCATTAAGCCACTATTGCCTTCCCAGATTGTTTATAACAGAGGACTTATTCCTAAGCAGTCAATAACTGGAGAACATAAATCACAGCACAGAAAGAGTTATTCCCAGTTTATGGGCTGGATCCTTATATGGTATAAATCACTGTTGCCCCAATGGTGTCACCTGAGCCACGCTTTATTTATACAACCTAAAGATCTGTCCCGTACTGTTCTCATTTATTGGCTTTTATTGACTCACTCTGCAGACACGGATTTTCAAATATAAAGTGAAGGTGGAGGTAACTGAGGTATGTGAAAAGTAATTTTGTTAAATTTTCAAGCAACAATCTGAATTGTTCTCTTCCCCCTCTACTTTTTTAACAAATAGATACCCTGTGAGTTTTTGTCAGCTCATAACCTTCTCCCTAAATACCACCATGGTCACTTTGCACCAAGCAAGCAACACTCTTCCAGCCTACAGAGCTCCTCTAATAATACATTATTACTGGTAACTAATTAAACTTACAAAAGATCCTTTCTGTTTTTGTCCCAGTGGTTGCTGTGAGCATATCTGGCAGTATGAAGTCATTTTTATATGTCCTGGTTGTATTTCATCATGCTGATATCACCAGTGTCAATATGGTATTTGTGAAGCTGGGGGGATCAATGTGAAATACCGGATTTAGGATCCACTGGTGGAGCTGTAGCTCTGGCTGCATTCGACCTTCGCTGGCTGATGGAGCCAGAGGGGTTTTTCCATGTTGTTCGGTTAAAGGAGTTTCCACTGTCTGGCTTTCTCCTCTCACTACACCACATTGTGGGGACACCTTGCATCTGGAATTTCAAACAAACAAACAAAACAACCCCAGAAATCTTCAGAGAACAAAATATCCAACGAGCAAAGAGACCGAACATGAGAAAACAGCCAGGGAATCCCTTGAAAAATGGATCAGCAGAGCTGCAGATACTTGAAAACAATAAATAAGTAGAATCTACTTAATTAACAATGATTGTAATATTACTTCTCTGGGTTAAAAAAGTTAACTTTTCTATCCCTCTGTGATTTTAGCACTCAGACAATGGTGTGTCCAGGCGTTTCAGTTCTCTGCTGTTCTCTTTGCAACACAAAAATTATGTCCACGATTTTTTTCCGTGAAAAATTACCAGCATTTCATTCCAAGCTGTTTCACAAATCAAACCCGTCACTGCAGCGAGGGTGAAATATCACCATCGCTAAGTTCATCACCTGCACTAATCCATCCTTTTCCCATCAACTTTCTCCAGCTCTCCCAAGCGATTTGGAAGACTCGAACCCTCACAGGGGGAAGAACTTCTTTCTGAACTCGTGATAGCACTTGCTCTTAACTTCCTCCTAGCCCAGGAATCTTTCTTATGCTCCTAATCTTCCCCAAACCATCATTTCTTTTCCAAAGCTGCTTAAGCAGTTGGAGAGCAACGTTCATTTCCAGGCGATATGTGCGCAAACTTGGATGAGGGCTGGTTTGCAAACGGAACCGCCTATAATCCGGAATAAAATTAAACCTTAATCACTATGTTCCGAAGGAAAGATTTGTCACTGCCCAGCAAACACGTACCTTAATAAAGATGTGCATTCTTGCGGAGCACAAATCCGTTTGTACCCACGGGTTTAAAAGGATGCGCATCTGTGCACCGGAATTCTGGGTATTCTGCATCTCAAGCAGTAGGTTGCTGTTAAGAGAAGAGTGTGTGTGTGTGTATATATATGTATGTATACGTGTGTGTGTATATATATATATATATATAATATATATATACACACACACACGTGTATATATATATATGTGTATATAAATATATAGATATATAAAAATATAGGTATATATAATATATACCTATATATATAATATAATATATGCATCTATTATATATATAATATATACATATATATTATATATATGTGTATATATACATGTATATATTTTTTTATATATACACGCATGTATATATTATACATATAATATATACATATATTTTTAATATACATACATTTTTCATATATATACGTGTGAGTGTGTATATATATACACACACACATATATACACATATATATATATATACACACATACTATACATATATACATACATATACATATATGTAAGCACTGGGGACCCTTATAGCATGTACATCGTTATCACTGTCCAAATGCCATTAGCATCAGCAGATGTGGCTGTGTAAGGCACCTTTGAGTGAGGAGATGCAAAGGGCAGCATCATCCCTGCCCCAGGAAAAGGCCCGAGCTGTAGATGAGTTAAAAACTCTTTCCTGTGTGACACGGGACCGTGACAGAGGTCAGAAACCAACCTGGATCTCCTGAGCCACCACCCTGTGCACTAACCACACCATTTCTTTCCTCCTCTCACTTTCTCTACTGCTGGTAATTACACTTCGAAATGCTCTGGAAGCCAAAACAAACAGGCAAGGTATTTCCAGTGAGCTTTCACAGTTTGTTATTAATCCTTCAAAGACGTTTTTTTTACCCACAGGGCAGTAGAGAAAGTTATCACGTTGCTTAAGCCCATGGCTCCGCTCTGCGTGTCTGCGGCATCGCTCCTCGCTGATGAGCTGATCTGCGCCCGCGCTGCCATCTCCCTCTTTGGACTGGACATTTTCTCTCTCACGTGATGGGAAAAACAAATTCCACGCTGAATCAGAACACAGCCTACACAACTAATATGGTCTGGATGCCGTCCAAAGGACGGGGATTTTGGTCACTCAGGACCTACCTCAGACCCAACTGGAAATAATTTTGTGCGTATTTTTTTTCCCCACCATACTACAAAGTATTACCTCATCAGCAGAGCATCCTGGGGTGACAGTAAATATCTACAGATACTGGCTATTTGTTTTCTGCCTCAGATTTCCTGTTGCTTATCTCTAATTTTGAATGGAATCCGTGGGAAAAAAAAATAAAAAATAGGCATTTACTGGATTTTTTTTTATACTACATTATTTTTACATGGATGTGAAAATTCCAGCACCTACTCATCCTGCACTGACTCACAGGGAGATGCTTATCGCAGGTGAATCTATCGAAGAGACTCATCCTTATTGACACTTTGCCTTTTTCCTTGGAGCTTATTCATACATGACCTCATGGAGCTTCACAAGACTCGGCTGAGGACTGGGCGCAGTGTCCCTCTAATTAGCAATATTATCTCACCCGGCATCATATTTTACAATCAGCAGAACGTTATCTGGGAGATCTAATTCAAGAGAGACCGATGAGAGTATTTCAGTTCTGTTATTGACTTTTCTTCTCCGGTTTTGTAATTAATTCCCAGTGCCTCGGGCAGGCAGATGAGCCAAAGCCCAGGCTGCTGTGTCTGATGGGTGTCCTGTCCCACCATGACTGGTGACCCTGCTCTACTGTCACACCAACACACAGTGGTACATGCTGAGGTATTCCCCTAACTCAACCAAATACTTTCAGTACAGAGCACATTATATGGCTGAAAATTCATGTGAGACTGGATTAGAGCCAAATAAACCTCGTTAAACAAAAATCTAAAGACAGGCTGACGCCCAGATATCTGCAGAGCCATTTAAACCCAACCTACTGACTATGTTTTACATCAGAAATTATGACTTGGTGAGGCGTGGAGACAACTTGGATGGCAATGAGTGTGAACACTGATGCTTTACCTTGCAGATATGCATCCCACAGTGTACACACGGTCCAACCAAACCTTCTAGGGCTGTGGGTAGAGCTGGACCTCAGCCAGAGCTCTAAGACACATAGATCGAGACCTCGGACTCCATAAAGTTCAAATAAGCTGGCAAGTGGTGTTTTAGTGCTGGCCTGTTCCTAGTCTGAACCGCTTCAGATAGAGCGGGTATAGCTGCTCTAAAGTGAAGACTGACTGGCTCAGATTTATTTTAAAAAAGTAAACTAAGCAGATGATTTTTTTATCTGACTATAGGCCAGTCCAACCCACATGAAGCAAAGGCTAGAGCACAGATCAAACGCTTCTTGGCCAACATGGCACTGCTATTAGAGGAGATTTCCAGCAACCTCTGTCACAAGTTGCAAGATATTTATCAGAAACAAATGGAGTTTGAAATTTCGTGACATTTAATTTTTTAAGACAGTAATTGCCTATTTCCTTACCAAAATTAGAAACAGAAAATGTTTTCAAAAGTCCTCTCTCCAGAAACCCCTATTGTGATTCAGTTTCTTTGCAGCTAAGGCATTGATCCCCTTCCTAACAGAAGCCCAGAGGGGTCTCATACCCCTAAGCCCAGCTTAAGTGCAGGCAGGAGCCGTGCCAGGAGGGGAGCGCCGGGTCTCACGGGGAGTGAGGTGAGCATGCTTTGAAGAGAAGGACTAAGGCAGCTGCAAGATATAAGTTTCACTTTATCAGTCTCTCAAGGAGAAAACAACTTTGCTTGCCATTAAAGTCCTTCTGGAAGCTACGGTACTTGTCCTTAAATATCAAAGAATGGAAATGGGTTTTCTAGATTGTTCCAATTCATCCATCAGAAGCTGAAGTGCAGAAGAATAGCTGCTTAAAGTATATAAATGTGTATATGTATATATATAAACACATAGTCATAATCTGGACACAACCTTCCATGAAATGACGTGCAAAACCATGTGCATCACTTGCAGATTTGGGTTGTCTCTCAGTTCATCACATTAAGAGAGAGCAAGAGAGTGAGAACATGGACATTTTGCAGGAGGTGACCATAGGAAAAAAAAATAAATACATATATGTATATATTACGCAATTTAATCATCTTGCTGGTGTTGCTTTCCATGTCCTTACCTTGTCTTGGTGATACACCCTATGAAACTGCCGACTGTAAATGGATGTGAAGGTCAATTCCCGTGTGGAGATGTCCAGATGCATCCAGACTCCATCTGCCTGCTTGAGGTTTCTTCAAGAGATCTTGACGGTCACTGCAAAATTTTAACAGCTGTCAGGTCACCAGTCCTGCTCACCGCCTCCATTTGTGGTACAGGCATTTCTTATGGGGAAAGTTTTAACTAGCACAATTATGCTTTGATGACTTAGTGTTATCAAGCCAACGTCATTTCGATTATATCTACCTTCCACCCCTTCTTGCCACATGGCCCAGCTGTAAACATTTGTAACATGCTTCAGGAACTCTTAGAAATGATTGTGCCACCGTTACAAGGAATGCCGGAGTCCCACATAAAATCACGCTTGGAACGCAAACTGAAACTACTGGGCAAAGCAAATAAATTCTCATTATTCTCACAAGGGTCTCACTGTGCCCACGGAGGTTCCAGAGGATATGAAATTATATTGCCCCAAGCATGCATTGTGTAACCCTCAAGTCCCTGCAGCATAAATGTGGGTAAACACTGGAAGACATAATTAATTGCCATAACGACAGGACTCGCAGATCTAACTGATGGGGTGGACAATGAATACATCATATGTCTTCCTCTGAATGTGATCAGACTTGCTCTCCAAAGCAGTTTCTGGAGGACTTAATTTCAGAGGAAAGTGTTTCTACTAGAGAAAATACCCTGCCATCAACACAATATCGTTAATTTAATAGTATTTCTGATGGGTGGTGGCTGAAACCAGAGGCAAATTTAAGGAGATGAGGTGAAAATTAAAGTAATACATTGGGTGTGACTATGTGGTTACATCCTTTCATCCTGCTACATGACCATCACTATCCCTCCCTGGAACCCTGGATTTTCCCTTTAATGTGACTCTTTTTCTCACACACCTCTGCACCCCGCTGGTCCATTTTCTCCTGGTAATTTTAAAGCCTACATCTTCCCCTGAATCTACATTTACAACAGCTGTATTACGTTCAACCCCTAAAATCCTTGCAAAAGCTTTTAATGTGGGCAAACCTCCAGTGGCTGCAGGGGTTACAAGACACTTTGTGGAGGTGTCACAGTCTGTAGAGTAATCCCAGCTCCACAGACCCAGGGTATGTTTTGCATTTGCTCCACAGACACTGGGTAACCACCACCCTACGGATCCAAGGGTTTCTAGGGCTGGCATGTGGTACATCCCGTGGAAAAACAGCAGCTCGGGCATGACACAACAGGTATGATACTGCATATTAATTTCCATGGAAACGCTTGTGGGCAAACTGATGCAAGACCAAGCGGAGCATCAACGAGCGGTTGTGCCGTGATAAGTGAGCACTTGCTGCTCCGTGTTCACGCTTGGGCCAAAGGTTTCTTTGTGGGGTCAGCCTGGATGAGCTCATGAGTGCTCTTTGGGGAACGCCTCGTCATACCCACAGGAGTTCTGTGGGAAGAAGAATGATCACTCCCGAAGTAAAAGTGCTGAAAGATCTTTACCAATTGCCTGCTGACAAATCAGTGGAACATCTGAGTATTTGTGGCTCGGTGCAACTCTATCAAGACCAGAAAAACCACAGTGGAGTTGGACTTAATTTGCCCCACTGCCTTTTGAGCAACTCAGTGTTTTCTAAATTCATCCCTCTCTCATTTTTCATTTTTGCTGTGACTTCCCAGCGGGCAGCAGAGACAAGGTACATGCTGAGTGATCATCCTGTTCGCTTTTCCACATCTGACACTCGAAAAAAAACATGCAGAGAGGAAAGAGCGGCTTGCAGTGAGCGATAACAGCTCTGCCTGTTCCTACCACGGGACATCGCTGACGTGAGGATGTTGGTGTTGATGCACGTGGGCTGTGTGACGGCAAACTGGGAGAGCAGGCAGGTTTGGTGGCAATGGACCATTGGAGGTGTAGTAGAAGAGATGGGACATGGAGAAAATGGGTGGCAGAGCAGGAACGGAGCAGAAGTGAGGGCTGCACAAGGCTCCGTGCAGCTGTCTGGATCAGTCCCGGGGCTGCTGGGCTGTCCTGACATACCTGGGCTGAGTTTCAAGTCGACCTCAACTGATTTACGGGCTGGATGGAGCCCTATAAAAACTGCAGCGGTTCGGTATGGGGGTTCTCTACGAAACTCAGCAAAACTGTGAAACTCCAGCTGAGCTTTGTCCTGATTTTTCTGAAACTGGGATAAATGTAAACCAAAAGCCTCAACCCAAATACTGCCAAATTATGGGGGATGTGCCGAAATGGAGAGTATTTTTAAATATCTTCCCCTGTTTTGTGGTTAATGGGATGGGCATAGGGATACTAAGCAATAAACAAAGGAATAGAGAGACAGTGTTTTGTGAACTCTGTACGTGACCTTTTCCACGAGGTGAAGTTATTGTATAAGACTTTCCTGCCTGAATGGGAAGGGAACGAGCAGGACAACACAATAAACGATCTCTCAGCAAATGCTGAGGACTCAGTTACAAGGGTATGGCCTAATTTCAAGGTCTCAGCGAACTGAAGCAGCTGCTGAGCCACAGTTGGGCATAAGGGACCACAGGACCCTTGGATTGGGGGACAGTCAGCAGTGCAGGGCTGGCCAGAAAAACACAGTCTCTAGGAAAAGCCTAACCCCCACCCCCCAAAATGTGTCTATCTAACATCAGGGGATAAGTAAGCTCTAGGTAGAGAGACACGGAGTGATTTACTACCCTTAAAATCTGTTTTCTCTTAAAAGTCTTTCTTCTAAATAAATAGCACTTGGCTCAGATAGGGCCCTTTCTTTGCTGTATACCAGTCTCATCGCTCCCAGAAAGCAGAGAACCACAGGCAGTGAAAATAGGTCAGGCCTGCTGAGGTAATGGGGATAATTACCCTCACTCCGAGCCTACAAATGGGAAACCAGTGCGATTTCTCCCCAAAAATTGGGATGTGAAGCCGAGATGATGTGAGCTCAGCCCAGGAAGTGCTGGGGCAGGTGCTTGGGTGGAGAGGGAGGGAAGGTAATGAACTCTTCCCCATGAGAGGAAGGGCAAGAAAAGCGATGTTTGTCAATAGGAAACATGAAAAAATAAACCACCCAACCCTCAGACTGAACTGTCCTAATTCCACCCATCAGATAAGCTAATGGAGCACTAATGCTTCTCCATTTCACCCTTCCTGCCCTGCCCTGCAATTTGCCAATGGAACAGGCGCCTCCGCATCCCTTTGCTCTTGCTCAGCTGCCCATCTGATCCCACATTCATCTGCTGGAATCGCAGCACAGCACACCTGTCGGTTCCTGTGATTAGATCGACAACAAAACTGGTGATGTTGACAAGTGACAACAGCTTCCTCCATCTCAGAGTGCAGATGGTGCGATGGTGACCCATCCTCCCCGGGAGCAGGGACCACGTCCAGAGATCTGCAAGTTCCTAAGGGTTTGGTGATCACAGAATCACAGGATCATTTCAGTTGGAAGAGACCCTCAGGATCACCAAATCCAAGATAACCCAACCTAACTCTAGGACTAACCCGTGTCCCTAAGAGCCTCGTAGCAAGGTGGGGTTTATAGCCCAGATCCTCTCCCCTTCAATTGCAGAGGGACAGAGAAGATTATGTGACTTTCTCAGAGCTGCTGAATGACACACAAAGTGTCCCCTTCTCCTTTGCAGGGACATTAGCAGGGCAATTTCCCCAAGCGCACACATTGCTCCGCGAGTTCTTGTGTCCTTTCACTATGAGCAAATACTGTGATCGCATTACACCTACCCTGCAGACTTCACGGGTCTGTAAAACTCTGTCATGGCTTGGAGCTTGAGCGTTCAAAAGGAATAAGTCTGGTTTTCACTGATTCGTGAAAGTTTAAGGTGAGAGCTGAAGTGTCACTTGGCCCCTTTCTAGTCTCCTTTCCCCAGTTCACAGCCCACCAAAGTCCAGGCTTTTAGCCCAGTAGATCTTCTAGAAAGGCCTCTGGTCCCACTATTAAGAGATAAAAGGGTCCAGTCACTCCTGCAGTAATTTCTTCCAAGGATTATGTCACTCTGTTAAAAGTGTTCATCTAATTTCTTGTTAGAATTTTTAATCAGTAGCTGCCAGCTACTGATTCTTGCTGCAGCCATTGAAACAGAGCACAGTATTCCAGGACCAGCCTCTCCTGCCATTTCTGTCCCTGTATACCTCAATATCTGCATTATTCTTCCCTCTTTTTTTTAATGCATAATGCATTGGATGAATGTTGTAAGTTGGACTAAAGTGCATTAGTGCCCCTGATTCTGAATTCCCCTTGATGTTTGAAGAATATCAGAATGTGATGGGAACAAGTCCAGTAAACAGTCCTGGCGGATGCTGCTTGAGTCCCTAGCACTGGGCACCGAACTCCCTTACTGCAAAACACCTCCTCTTACCCCCTAGACATACATAGGATGTAAAGAAAAGGTCCCCACTGTGGTTGAAAGAGAAATGTTTGAAAGACAGAGAGCTTTGTTCTTATCCTTATTGCTCCAGATGTATACCAGCATGAAATGGCGTAGCTATGGGGCCAAAATTAATATTATTTTTGGAAAGAGACCGATCCTGGAAAGTGAGTACATGAAAGGGGAAGAGGAACATGGGCTTGTTAGTGAAGGTTGCTTTGAGGTCTGGCCCACATGACCCGAAAAAGCCCAAAAGCTTTGGATTCTATCACCTCAATGAAAGAATTGACTGTGATTATATAGTTACGAGGGTGCATGGGGTAAATTAACAGTCAGAAATCAAATTTCAAAAGGCTAGGATATCCACAAACGAGATGTACTCTGCCATGTCATGAGGAGCCTGATAACAGCCATAAGCATTTTAGATGAGCTTGACAATAGCATTGATCCACCAAGAATCTGCTGGTCCTTGGGAGTGCGGGAATATCATAAAGTGCTGGGGCTGGGCACGGAATTTGACTTTCTCACCCCTTCCTTCCTTCACAGTAAACACAACAGTAAAAGAAATTATAAACAAATAGGTATCTGGGCAGGCCAAATCCATATCCACTTTCCCAAAGCCCTTTATTAGAAAGTGCCTGAGCGCTGGAGCACGTAGAGCTGAGGTTATTAGGGAATTGAGGACATTTCCCACTCCTCCACCTGTGAGGACATTGGGAATTTAACCGAGGTTGGGACATTCAGAGCTTGATTCAGCTCCGAGCGCTTCCACCTGAAACTGTATTATTTGCTTCGCTTTATCGTTATTTTATAGCGATATAATAAACCAGTCAGCAGAAAGGCCCCTGGTCCAGGGTGGAAGTTTTCCTTGGTTGAACCGAACTAGCAAAGACTTGAGAAGTACAAATATTGATCAGCTTTTACAGGCAGCCCTGGCTATAGAGTGAGGAAAATCAGTTTGCTAAAATATCCACTGAAACAGCAATATATCCTTGTATTAATAAATGCAGAACCCACCCCTGCAAGAACCATGACATGCAAATAAATGTTGCAGCAGCCTCTGATGACAGATCCTGGAGGGCAAGAAAACTGTCTCCATAGAAATCCTTCGCTGCACTTTCTCCCCTTTTTATAAGGCCCTGAGGGTAATTAGTACCTAGCAACACCTTGAGAAAGATGAAACATCATCTAGGGCTGATTGCTTTGACACACAGTTAAAGGATCAGGGAAACTAAAGTCTTTTTTGGTATCTTATATCCCACAGACACAGAATACCTGTAAGATGAGAAGAATATGCTTAGCTCTAATTAGCTTTCTGGAACTTGCAGACACATTTAACAAGCATAAACCCTGCCTATCTGGGGTCTGATATCAGCCTGCACCACTCATTAGCTCTCAATTGCTTCTCTCTGTTTTGCTTTGCTGAAAACTACTCAGATTTAGAGAGGTATAGGAAAGAAAACGTTTTGCTATGTGTGAAATAGGTAGGAATTAAACTTCAGGAGAAGAAGTGAAGAAAATGTAAATATTAATAAAGCTAAATTTTATTTAAATATAAAGATAATATTGTTATTTTAAGTATGAATTCGCTTTAAAGGCAATCAGCAATATTCTTACTGAGAAGATAAGCAGTTCTCTCTGTTTTACCTCCACATGCTCAAGGTGTCTATCTACACGTCAACATACCTGGTTCTCTCTCGCAGGAGCCCGGTCGCTGGTGCCACTTGCAGGGACAGCAGATCCCGAACGGGCCACGTGGAGCATCAGATGGAGCCCAGCAAAGCCTTGTACCGAAATCCTGGGGGTGCTGTGGCTTGGGCATCAGCCTGAGAAACCCTCCCAAACGGACACAGAACATCCTTAGTCCAGGAATTTGGGTGGACAGATTTGAGATGTTCATTCCAGCCCTGGAATCAACTGGACTAAGTGGGAGCTGCAGCGATGATTATTGCAATGTGATGGCACGGTCAGTTTTCAGACATAAGCTGAAACCCTGTAATTAGTTCCCTATGTAAGTTTGAAAGAAAATGAGTTGTCAGGCTGCTGCAGAGCACTAATTCATGTCAGGGGCAGCGCTCTTCTAAAAGACCTTGTGTTTCGGATTGAGGGGAATTACCTCTGACCCGAAAATAAAACACCACAGTGAAGAACGCTGCAAATTCCCTGGATGAAAGTTTCTTTTCATCTGCTCGGACGCCCAGTCTTCAAGCATTTTATAATCCCAGATAATCTCAAGCACTGAAAAGTGCAATATTTCTAGATATGGAGTCAGCAAATTTCAACAACAGAGAGAGAACATGCTTTTCCAGCTCTTTTCTCTCAAACCTTCTTTTGCTATTAAACTGAGCTGACTTTTACTTACTTCCTACGTTTAAGTAGAAAGACACACAACAACACAAAACATCTGATACAAGTGACATTTAATACTCTTCATCTGTAATGAAGATCTCCTGTGACTACTCTTCTCATTCCCGTTAACACAACTTCCTAACGCTAATTACTTTCACACTTGGCTTAGGAGCTTTTTATAGTGAGTCTGTAGACAACAAACAGCTGATAGTAACCATAGTCATAAAACCACAGCCACCCACGCCACCCAAATCCTTAGCATTGTACTTTCTAACTTAGGCCGGTTTTCCAAACCTTAAATAATCAGCTGAGCTGATTTGCACATTTTACAAACTTAATTACACCTCAATATGGATGAAGAGCATGGAGATTCTTGTTCTGGCTAATAATAGTTGTACTTTATCTTGCTTGGCCTTTTAACTAAATATGCGCTAATTGTGAATTTACGTTTACTGGCATGCGCAAAACATTTTAATTAGATGGGCAAAGCAGCTAATTAGTATTGTACATTCTGTACTTGCATGGTACAGCAGAAAATCGTTCAGTGAAGACAAGTTATCAAGCACATGGTCAACATTATTCATTAATTAAAAAATAGGAGCCATATATGAGGACTCTGCATTTGTGATCTGAAACTTGTATCCAAGTGTAGCAAAAATAAATCTGTAAACAAGTGTTCTGTGTTGAAAATGAGTGGATTTCTTGTTTAAGCATATTAGTGTGATTTCTGCATAAAATTCAAGGAACATATGTGGGTTTTAATGCAATACTTTTAAAATACAAGGTACAAGCAGTCTAAGATTTAAGGGTTTCTCCCTAGAGATCAAGCAGATTGTTCGCAATTATCCAGGAGTATAACGGGGATTTAAAGGAGCCGTTTTTCTTTGTAATGGGGATGAAGATGATGTAGTTTAAAGCCACAGAGCGGACTGGCATGCTTTGATATCCACTCATCTGCCAGGTGCCGCTTTATCATGAAGGAAGCTTCAGAAAGCAAACCTGAGGAGGAGTTGGTTCTGTACCAGAGATCTCACGGGTCAGTAATGCACTTTTTCTGGTGGCGGTGGTGCTGGGATATGTGATTACCACTCTTCCCGTTGAGCCAACACCCACGATTTCAGGTGCTGGTTTGTCCATTATGCAAAATGGTGCAGGACTGACCCCACACCAGCCTGGTGAGTGCAGCGGAGTGTGGAGAAACAGGGGAGATTTCACAGAGCAGCTGGAAATAGTCTATTATTCTTTTATCTCATTTGCTTTTTAATTTTCTCTTTTTCTCTTCCCATATTCTGTATCAGAATATCTGCTCCAAATTGACTACTGGCTTTATTTAATTAAGCTGACCTTGGCTTGTGCGTCTGATGAATACTGAGGCTAAAAGCATAACACGAAGCAAAAGAGACCTTGGGTTGCTGCAGGTCTGGCAGCTCCACTAATAAGAACATCTAGCAGGTCCATTAATAAGAATGCTAATGGCTCCTGTAATAAACCTGCCAATGAGACAGCATGTGGGTTTCTCTCTGACTTGTCTTTTCCTGCACATGCAAACAGGTATTTGCTAGATGAGAAATGATGAACTTTCTTTATTTTCAGTTTTCCTTGGGAGCGGACCCAAACTTAACCAATCTGCTAGAAATCAAGAAGGGCTGCTTCTCAAGAGCTAACGAGCAATTACTGATATTGTAACAGAGGATATCTAAAAATACATATATGTCAAACTTATCTCCCCCATGAACAGAAGAGACTGGAGCATGTGGTCTTCCAGGCATCGTTGGCAAAGCTTTTGCCAAATAAATGTCTTTAATACTCCGGAGAGCGCACGTATTTCTGGTGCGGAATTTCTGTTTCTGCATCAGCATCATGTGTTTACAGAGCATCACAGATCTAGTGCTACTACATTTTAAATATATTGCATGGACCTGCAGAAGCAGCAATTACCTTACAAATGTCTTCATTTCTATACGATGATCAATACTCAGTGTATAAAAAAAGCCCCTTCTAACCAACCAAAATCAATGCATGATAGTCTCACAATCGCACTAATTAGCTCTTTTGCTGTCTTAATGGGCCATATATAGGCCAGCACAATTTCAGAGCCGGCTTTCCCAGAAGCAGCTGCCGTAGCATTAGATGCAGCCTGAGCCACAAGGAAACAGACCAGTTGTATTTCAGCAGAGAATCTGGCAGGTAATGGGATGTTCGACCGAAACGGGTCAGGAGTCAGACCTCATTTCAAACAGAGATTAAATCTGAGATAAGGCTCGAGATCAGAGCTTTGGTGAACACGGTTGGGTTTATTCCTTTAATGAGGTTTTTACACAAGCTGTAGTTAAGAGCCAAGAGCCATGTTTTCTGAAAAATAAAATCGCCATTAGCTGCAAGAAACCAAAGCCAATAAATAAATGTCTCTCCAAGCTAATGCTCCTTCAACGCTTCCAAAACCAAAAAGAAATAAAGCTTGAAAAGATAAGTTACCCCCTCAGCAAAATTATCTCCCAAGGACCTGGCAACTTCCATGAGCTATAAAATTCAATTAACATTTTTTGCTTTGTGTGTCACACTTCAATTAAGTAGAAAGCATATTAATCATATAGAACAGGAGCGTATTTACCATGAGATAATGTGTTGGATTTCAGGACTTTGCTACTCTGGTTGTGATTCAAACCCAGAATGGTCTGTTCCTTGTTTGTGCCTTTGGAAATGGAAGGGATGGGACTCACCGTGGCGTGTTTATCAATTGGAAAAATGATTAGAGCTGGAATTGAAGATCTTGGAACAATTTTTCCCTGCAAAAGGTTAAAATGACAATTGGATGTTGGACAGGGCTCTGAAATCTTCAGAGGACGGACCATGAAATGCTCTGTGCCCAGGAGAAAGATCAGGTTTCCAAGATGCAGAAGAACTTGTTTGGGAAGGTTAGTTAGGTACCCAACTCCCCCACAACCGCTTAGTTTTAAAAATCCCAGTAGTCCCTGGTTTGGAAATCTGCCCCAGGAGACGTGAACCAGCAGCAAAGGGGAGAGAATGATGCGCTGGTGGTTTTGGCACCGGAGGAGACGGCGAGAACTCCGTGCTTGCATTTTGATTTTGCTGTAGTTTTGGGCAAATCATTTACACTTGCGAGCTTTGGTTTCCCGTCTTTAAATCAGGACTGACCCCACTTCCCTCGCCTAAAGAAGGGTTTGTGAAAAGAAGAGGACCTGTAATAAAGAATGCCACTAAAATGTAAGTTTTTCCAGGTGAAGGAGCATCACTTTGACATCTCTGCAGTGCCCCAGCAATAAGGAAGGAAAAAACCCACAAAAACTGCTGCGGGCAATGCCTTCCTGCACAATAAACTTAATAGCTAATCCATCCACACTGATGGATGACACAGGTATGAACAGATTAATGTAGGTACCTCTCCAAAATATCCAGAGCTTGGCCTTCCAGGCTGCCAAAACGTAACTGGAAATCTCATGAGAGTTACAATACTGACTGGTTCTGCCATTTCAGCACTTCAGCTTGAGCTAAACATCGAAACCTTGGTGTGTAACAGGAAAAGAATTAATGGGGTTTGTCAGAAACTTCAAAGAAGTTGAGCTCTATATGTAATAAAGGATCTGAGATAGGCAAGATATCTATATTTTTCTCTCATTCAAGTAGTTTCTTAATTACAAAACAAACAGAAGCAGAAAACATTAAAAAACCCCGAACTAAAGCAAACTTGGATGTGCCATATGGTCAGGAGTAGTTGGAAAGCAAAAAGTTTCCTTCTCATGTTTCAACTGAAAGTTTTTATTTATTAGAGATGATTTAAACCCTAAAACTTTGAAAAGATTAGAATAGAAAACAATAGTGGTTACATGTGTTGACTTTTCAGAAGAGACCAAGAAAGATTAAAAAAAAAGAGAGAGATTATTGAAGCATAACCCAACTGCTGCAGTAAATCATTGGATGTGCTAAATAAATCAGTGTGATACTGATAAAGCTGCTTTGGCCGCTTCGAGACACTTTTCACAAAGTTTTTCAACTGGTGGTTACATCCCATCTGTGATCTGTGGTTGTGTAACCAATCAGGTGGGCCAAAAAAGTATCAATAAATAAATCTTTAAGAAACATAAAATGGTATTTGGCTCAAAGGACAAAAGGACCTGTGCAAGAAATTTCCACATTAAAAAAACATCGCTCTTTCTGAATCCTGGGGTGAAGAAACAGTTTGAAATGAAACAGACAATTCCGCAATTTTAGGGGGAAAATATTTATTATAACAGAGACAAGTTCACCAAAACATCCAGGCAAAGTTTAATTTAGAAGAAGTTTCTCAGTCCCCTGCTCGACTTTGCGAGCGGTTGTGGGATTGGGAAAGATCGGAGCTGTGTGTGTAAGCGCTGGGATTACCCATTTTGGGACCCAAAGTTGGGTTTTATTAATTATTCCCCAGCAGATCCAAAGGGCGAACTGCTAATTTTGAGCAGGGGACCTCTCTTTTTTTCTCTCTCTCTTTTTTTCTCCAAAGAACCGTGCGATACATGGGGAGACATCATGGCAACGTGGCTCAAAATGTGGGGACCGGTATATCCTATAGATCGCACAAAGAGTTCACCTGCGTTAGGGTTCTGTGTTTCTCTTTCTAGTTCCATTGCTACATTGGAATTGAAGGAAAACCTCACCACCCACACAACAGAATAGTAAACTAACAGAAGGGAATAAAGAAGCTGCAACAAGACTATTAAAAACACCAACACCAAATTTGTGTCCAGGTGTAATCTTCTGCAAAAATGTAGGTTGGTTTATTGGCTAATCAAGGTCACCACCCAGCACCAAAGGCAATTACTTCATGTTCGCCCACTACCACCACTTTGTTGCGTGGTGCGTGACTGTTTTTCTGTTGATTAAACTACTTTGGGGAAAAAAAATGATATGAAAACCAGTGCTGGATAATTGCGTATTCCATGTGCATGAAAAATCTGTGCTGGCATGAGTGTGCGTAGTGTTTTGCAGGTGAGGTCATTACAACAGCCGAGCACATCTTTTGTTTTGGACTCTTGGAAATCCGTCAGGCTTGGAATAGGGAGAGAGGGAGACCTTCACTTCTGAATATTGTTCTTTCTCACTTCATATTTTTGATGCTGCTGATGATCGGTGTTAAGTCGAATCCCATAAGCTCAGTATTACAGCCCCAGACACCAGCGTGGGGAATTGTCTGTGACGGAAGCCCAATGATGCTCATAGACCTTGCTGACAGTTTTCCATTTTCAAAATTGTGATGAAATTAAAACCTACCAGACAGCGAACAATAACCAGCCCTGGAAAAATATTAGACACGAGTTTTGCAAAGTGCAGGTTTTGTCCCCATTTTATCCTGTGAGAGATCATTATGACTAACAATGGTCATTTTATGCAATTGGCTGTATAATGTGATGACCTCAATTATACAGAATCGCAGTTATAAGCACATGTTCATGGATACAAAGTATCTCAGAGCATGAGACAGTCAATGAGGAAAAAGACATTCAAATAATTTCAGGTGTTGCAGATTGGGACAACGTTACCGTAAAAGACTCTCATTGCCTGGGTCTGCAGGGACGGGTCACCTGCAGAGACAGAATGATGACCCAAGGCGTTATACCCATCTTCCTGTGCCTGTTTAGATGGCAAATTTACAACACAGTGGTGATGAAAACAGCCTTTGTTGCACAACTCCGCAAAAAAAAAGATTCTCAAAGAACAGCCAGATCTTTATATCTGTATTTTACCTCCTCCTGAGCTAGAGACAAGGACTTCTCTGCAGCTCCGCTTCTTAGTCATTAGAAATAGAACAAGTCTCAAGGAAAACGTCCTTAAAATTTGGGTTTGGGTCGTTGAAAAGGGAAAACAGGTAAAAAGTCTGGATCCAAGTTTGAACTTCCTCTGGTGAGCATGTTGTTTGGGTTCTGGGGCTTGGGTTTGGTCCATCTTAATAAACAGAGCTGACAAGCACAACCTGGTTAATTCATCATGCATCTGAAAATGGAATAAGGAAAAGAACAGATTTCTATTTTTTCAGAGGATGCAAGTCTGAGATTAAGAAGAATAAAATATCTAGAAGCTTACTTTAAAAATAACAGAAGGTTCATCATCTTTCTTTAATCCATACCCAAAAGTGACCTAGACTGGGAGAGAATACAAAGCTTTCAAGACAGTTTCAGAGTTTCTATGAGCTCATGACCCTTTGTGTAATCCGCATTATATGTGAAATTGTTTTGCAGTGAACTAGGAAATGATCAGTATCCAGCATGTCACTAGGGACTCTTTCAAACTGTATAATTAGAATAATTTCGCTTGTATTGGGCAGGGCAGGGATTCAAAAAGCAATTCAGAGGCAAAAGGGCAAGCAGCCAGACCATGCTATGTGGAGCTGAGTTATGTACTTCGTATTTTATTGCTCTTCCACGTAGAATCTGGCAGTCATCTATTTAGCAAATGCTGCTATTTGTTGTCTGCAAACTCCTCTGAAATAGTACCAGTCTGCTCGGGTTCAATACAATTGAGCAGGAATGGCCAGGAATAGTTTGCAGGAAATATAATGCAGAAAGTTCGGGTTTGGAAACTGAATGACAGAGGCTCTCAAAAACTAAGACAGCTGGTGTGAAGGGGCCCTTTCTAAGCTAAAATGACAGTGGAGAAAGCGTGTAAACAACATTTCCACTGGTGTAAAAGTGGGAGCAGAGTGATGCTCCGTGTCCAGGACCCGTTCCTGCTTCCATCACCGATTTTCTTGCAACAGTTGGAGTTACTTGAACATCACGAAACACATTTTGCAAGGAGTTTATCTGTCCCAGTGCAATCATATTACCTTCAGTTATTAATTTTTGTAAAGAGAGGAACATTTGCCGTGTGTTTTCCCAAAGTTTTATGAATGGTTTTCCTCCAGCATCTTCTCTAAGCTCTCTTCCTCCATACGCTCCTCTCCTCGGTGCCTTCTGTCCCTCCACAAAGTGTTTGCTCAGCCACATCAAGCCACACGTCTCTCCCGCTCGGGGAATATTTGTCTTTTACTTGTTACAAGGAAGATCTGCAGCCTTAGAGGAGAGATGAAAACACACCTTAACCCCTCAGGAATTACTCTGAGTGCCTTGGTGACACAGTTCACTTCAGAATTACAGTTCCTCGTACATCAGACACCTGCTGCCACAAAAAGAGTCTCCTATAAACAAAATCCTGTGTAATACCTTAATTCATATTGATACAAATACCTAAGATAACCATCCAACCATGATACAATATGATGGGAGATGGCATTGCTTCTCTGGAAAACTAGAAATAGTTTAAGAGGTAGAGAACATCGGGCCACCAATCTCTTTGTACGCTACAAAGGGGAGAACCGTAAAGCAGAGTTTGCAAGGGAGTTTTCCAAGATAGATGCTCTTGTGAAGTGCTTTGAAGAGGATCGGCATTACATAAATGCCATATGACAGTCGAGTCAGAAGATTCCTGCAAAGAACAAATTAAAACCAATTAACCTGGCAAGAAGTTAGTCCTTCCACTATGATAGCAGCTCTGCTCTGATAAAAGCAAGAATTCAAACAAGTCGATGATTTCATCTCCTTGGCATGGAGATTACAGAACAGCTGCACAGCTGAGATGTCACAATAAAGGCAAAGGCTTACAGAAGGCTGTTCTTCATGTTTTTTGGCTTTTAAATGTTAAACTGCCTGTGCTATCCATACCTGCCAGGAATGTCAACAGTGGCTCGAGTGCACATCTATTCCCTTTAATCTGGGACAATAGCAAATTACAAGTGATAAATCCTCTCACTTTCGGAGCCCAAAGCAGCAGAAGAACTGGTATTTGGACAGAGGAAGCTTTTATGTTGGCTTGGGCAGCATATATGCAAAGGAGAGCAAACTTGCTGTGCCAGGAGAGCAGAATCAGTGCATTTACCTTCCCCTGCTGCAATAACTTAAAAGATGGACTGCAGAAAAAAAAATAATAATAAATGGAAGTAGTGACTTGCAGGGCTGTGGTTTGTAGCACTGTTAGATTTAAAGCGCTTTTGCTGTAGGAACTAAACAAATGGTCACGTTTTCTAGAAGAGAAAAGCTTTAGAAACATTCAGAGGGTTTGAGTGCAGCTGTGCTTTGAACATCTGTGCGTCCCACACTTACCCAGGAAGCTCAAGCACGAACCCATCTTGCTCTGCGAGTTGCTGGTGCTGCTGGGGCTGCTGCGGCGTAGCGCGGGAATTCCCTCCGACACGCGGGGAAACGCACTGCAAGCAAAGGATCTGCTAAAGGCAGAGAAAACACAGCGTTTGGGGCAACTTCCAGTTCTCAGAGACAAGATGGAATTTTTTTCTTTGGATGGATTATCTTGTAATAACTGCACAAGTTTTTCTCCCACCTTTTCTGAACTAACTTATTGGCTACTCTTTACTCCAGAATTTAGACCGTGACTCACCCCTTACATCCTTTCATCGAGGCATCATCTTTGGGGTTTGTAGGTGCCTTTTTTGATAACATTTTTTCCACTGCCCTTGGTGTTCTATCGCTATATGTGATGTGTCGCAGCCCAGCGTGCCCTGGGGTTTGCAGGAGAGCTGTCCTCGTGCTATCAAGGTGAATACATTTGCCTGGAACTACAATTTGGCTCTTGAGTTTCTTCGAACTGTAAGAGTGCGATTAAAGGAAAGAGAAAAAGAAAATACTTAGATGACCTGAAAAGTCTCCTTGCCAATTTGTAATATGAACCTGACGTCTGTAAAATGATGACAAGTACGTGAAACTGGAAGATGCTGGCTGACATTTCAGACTACAAACAGCCACAGCTTCATCCAGATTGCAAAATATTAATGATTTCAAATAGAAAAATCTCATGGGCCAAAATCAACTCTTCTCTTCTCTTTTCTCCCCTTTCCTTTCCTTTCCTTTCCTTTCCTTTCCTTTCCTTTCCTTTCCTTTCCTTTCCTTTCCTTTCCATTTTAAGGATACCTGAAATATGCTTTTTGTTGTTTTCTAAGAGAAAACACCACTTCTGGAAGTGAAACAACTCAAGTTTAAACAGGGGAAGAACTAGAAAAAAACAAACAAACCCAACAATGACAACAAAACCAAACCTCAACAATATTCACACACACTGTCAATTTCAGGATAAAAATATAGATCAAGATTCTCATCAGGTTGAAATTGTCATATTTTAATAAAGAATGTGTTTCTAAATGCTTAAAACCGTAATACTTTGATAACTTGCTTGCACTTCAGGTTATTATTGCTTTTTGCTCAGTATTTCTCTTTCACTTTCTGGTTCTTGACGCAATTCCAGAACAGTAGGGTTGGGTTTAACACCACCAAATGCAATAATAACATTTAAAGTAGCTCTTAACTGCAACATTTCTGGACTTCCTCGAGAAAATGATGAACTTCCATATTGATTTCTGAACAAACAAGGATGGATCATCATCCTCCCATTTGCTGTTTTGTATTCCTTCGATATATCCACACAGACACTTGAATTTCTCCGGACTTCTTGGTGATTTTACCTTGTTAAGACCCAGCAGGCAGGGTGCCAGCCCCACGGTCAGGTGCAGTAACCCAATGAGTGTCTAATTTTCAATTGCACACTCACAAATTAAACCGCAGCTGCTGTCCACAGTGAACCTGATCTGCTCACTCAGACATCATTAGGGAAAATCAATTAATTTTTCCATTCTCCCGAACGGTGCTGCAGCTGAATAGGAGGAGAAGAAAGAGAAAAGGGGGAAAAAAGGATTTCTGTGTCTATTGTGTTGGAAAGATAAAACCAATGGTATTGAGTAGCCAGGTTAATGCAGGTCGGTTCCAGCTCAAAAGAAAGGAGATACAAGTAGTTTGTATTACATTTTATAGATGAAAATGAGAGCTGGTCAAGCATGAAACAAACCTGCTTGGTGCTCAAGCACGACCTCCTTACTCTTTTCACCGGATACTTTTTCCATGTACTTCTGTTTTATAATCCTGGCTTGAGATTAGTTAAAGGTGAATGGAAAACGTTATATTAAAAACTAGAGGAAAGGCTGCCCTGAAAAACTGGCTTCAAACTCCTGACAGTTCAAAGACTTGTTATAATTTGTTAAAAATGAACTGTAAAATAAGTCTTTGGAAAACGCAATGAATTACGGTAGGGTTTCTTTCCTTTTTTAAAAATCATGAGCCAGACATGCAAAACCAAAAGATGATGCTTAATTGAAACTCATTGCACAGGGCAAAAGACAGAGCTCTGAAGAAAAGTCCATTAGGGTGGCTTTTATGAAATGAAATAGAGCTGAGTGTGTTCCAGGTTTTAATGGAAATTAAAAAAACATCATTTTTTAAGGATGGGCATTTCAATCTGAGTATATTAAGCAATTTTTAGAAATGCTCTGGTTGATGTTCACTGCAAAAAACTTATTTGGTTAAGAAGATTAAACATGCAACTCAAAACACTATTTTGGCAAATTCTGGCTTGAAGATGGGCACGTTCTGATCACGGTCTGAAATGAATCATCAGGAACGGAGGTGGCCAGAGAGAATTCATCCTATTCAGACACCCATATTGAAACTTTAATGAACTAAGTATTTGTTACAATCATATTTTCTTGTGGAAATGTATTTCTTATGGAAATGCTATGGAAATGTGCGATCTCAGGGGCTTCGAGCAGCTCGCTGCACCAGGGTGAGGCTGCTCCTGGTTGTACCAAAGTGAGAGAAAGAAATCACGGTAACTGAGTGGCATCCAGCACCATCAGATCCTGTAAGCAGGCGTCCTATCCATGGGAATTCCAGCCATAGAACCACGAGAAATCTGAAAGTAGACTTCTTGTTGTTGTTGTTATTGTTTTTTTTTTTTTCTTTTAAATTAAAATGATGAAAATTCAGGGAACAGGAGGATGAGCTGCAGAGGCAAACACTACAAAAATTCTACTCAAAAGCCACAAACTTTACACACTACATATACAGTTTTTTTAAAATCATAGGTAAAACTTATTGTAAGATTTCAAACGACAACATTTACAATGAGAAGAAGGATCAGAATGAGAGGTGGGAAATTCATCCTGCTGCTCCGAACTCTGTCCCATCCAAACATACACCCACCCTCGTGGTTTGTGCAGGGACACCAGCACCATAACACACCCATACAGCATCACATCACTAAGTAATTAACTAAGTAACCGATTAATTAATTATAAAGGAAAGTTAGTCTTGTAACACAAATCAGTTAAAGAGCTCTGGTTTCAGAAATGAGGTATTTACTAAAAGAACTAAAGCAACAGGGCCATCATTGTTCACAGGAGAGACTCTGTTATTTTTAATTAACTTTTCGGAGTGTAGGGAGCACTCAAATGACCAAAGACCAAGTCATCAGCTGGTGTGAATGAATGAGCTCAGCCCTGGGAAAGTGAGGATCGGGGCTCCTCTGTCTAGATGATGATGACGATGATGATGGTTATTATTATTAACCTATTAGTGGAATAATCCCACTCTCTGAGCACAGAGAAATATCTTTCAGTATTGCTTAGATATAAAGGTATTTATTAGGAGTTTGATAACTGCTCGCTGGTCTGGCTTTAAGTGACTATGGGTGCAAAAAACCTCAGGCGAAAATCAGCCGTTCAACACCCAAACTCCTAAGCAGGAGATGGACTGCCCAGAAAACAGAGAGAAATAAAACGTGCCATGGAGGGAGTGAAACAGGGACCGAAAACTCCCTCCTCCTTCATCTATAATTGTGTGTTTGATGGCGTGTTTGACTGCTCACGCCAGCGCGTTTTAACACTTCCAATGGGAAAATCAATCTGTACAGATCTGATCAGTGACAAACCTGTTCTTCTGACAGTAGTAAAATAATATCTATTAAGATCACTTTACATGGAGATGAGCAAAAGCATAGAAAAGCAGATATCAGTTATTTAATGGATTTAGTCTTTTGTTCTCTGCTGAGTCAGACAAAAAGCTCAGAAACCCGTCACCATGCAGCTTTTCTTATCTATCAAGGCTGATCTATTACACTGGGGTAGCGTGTTTTTAATCCACTCTGCTCGGTATGACCTCATGGCTGCGAGATTGCGTTGTCACATATAAACACGTAATTGTGTGGGCTTTGTGTGGACACTGGGGGATTAAACATGATGGATTCGATTGTGAGATAGCTAAATACAAGCTATTGGCCTCATATTTTCCTTTGTTTCTAGGGAAAGGACACTTAATTCAATATGCATGTGGCGCCAAGCAGCTCCCATTTTATCTCGTACTGAGCCTAATCCTTATAAAGGTGATGGATTTCTTTACAGTTTGTTGGTTATAATAAGAATATAAGGTTTGCAGCAGTGTAATGCTTTGTAATTCAGATCTACTTTCCTCAACTGATCAGTTATGATGAACAAATGAAGCTTTGCTTTGTTAGTCTTTCTCCTAAAAGATAAGTTCTTGAAATTCCCTACTTTTTAAACTTTCCGGTAAGGGATGATACAGCTGAAATGATGCTATGGTGACATAACAAAGAACAGTAAAGGTCAGACCAGATTAATTTGCTACAGGATCAGCTGGAGAATATTAAACCTCTTAACTGTAATCCTTTGATAACCAGTCCTATAATGTAATCATCAGTGTACATCCAATAACACACATGTTAATTACTTTAGACTCATATTTTTCATTTTTTAATCAAAAGACAAATTTTAAAGGATGCCAACACCACAACTAAAATAACTCATTTCAACTAAAAAGAGACTATTTTTATGAGGTGGCTGGGGAAAAGCCAGCCTGGAAAATATCCCTACGAAGGAAGCATCTGTCACAAGTCAAAATGTTATCGCTGGTCCCTGGGGAGAGTCAGCCTAGGTACAAACAGCCAGATACTCGGTGCTGAGTTTTGACAGGCAACGGGTGCATTTTGCATTCTGGAGAGCGTGTTATTAAGCTGGGTCTGAGCAGCTCACCCCCCACAACCTTGGGTAGCATAAGAAACGCTTAAAAATCCAAGTTTGGAGGAGAAGGAGGAATTTCTTTGCATGCATAGAGAATTGAATATTCATGGAGAGGCGGCAGCTATTTTGCACGAGATCCATAGGAATATTTTCTCATGAAACCAAGAACCATGTCCCAAATGTCCCTCCTGCCCACCCATCACATCCCCCTTGGAGGGAAGAGCCGGAGCCTCGTGCCAACTGGGCCGGAGTTCATCTGCCACGGGGACAAAGGCACAGAAAACATCAGGCTGCGACCCACACATTTCTGCAACCCTTCCGGAAATAATTCACCACCCTTTAAACGCAGGAGCGCTGGTGGGTGTGC
Organism: Patagioenas fasciata; assembly: GCF_037038585.1. NCBI lineage: Eukaryota > Metazoa > Chordata > Aves > Columbiformes > Columbidae > Patagioenas > Patagioenas fasciata. The sequence goes on along the minus strand of NC_092537.1, from coordinate 2,071,503 downwards.
TGCACAGCTTGTGTACGCATATGTCTTTCAGAAAGGTGGAAAAAAACCCCTCCAAGTCTTAAAAATTAGGAAAAAATACGTCCACAAATTGGTCGCGACCTCTCTTGGAGCCAAAATGTAGTTGCGCTGAAACACCGACTTTACTGAAGGTGGTGAAGTGCTGAATTGTTTTCAAGTCTGTCCACTCTTTTGATGACTAAATCGGAATTTTGAGGTGTAACTTTAAGCGTTCACAGTGTAACAGTTGATAAGTCTTAGTAAACAAATGGGTAAAGCCCTCCCTGCTCATTCCAGAAGAGCAGAGATCAAGCTGGACTGAATCTGGATGGTGTGCTCCAACTTTTAACAGAAAGGGCAAACACTGTTCTCCTTAGAGTAGCCTGTAAAGCCTTAAAGTCCTTGGGAAAAACACAATCCCACGGGTACTCTGAGAAAGAATATTTATACATGACTTCAGTTCCAAATGTGCTGTAGAAGTCTGGATGTACCCAATTATAACAATGCCCTTTTTGATCCTAACAATGTCATCATTTCACAGTATAATTTCAGATTTCCATAACTCTTTCTTTGCTTTCAACATGCTTTATGGTGAAATTTGCTAATTGGAAATGGAGGTGCATGAATGAGTTCAACAACAATTTCTGGGCTGAGGTATAAGGTTCCTCCAGAACAAAATAACCACTTACATTTCTTAAGATTCACGTTTGGAGAGAATCCAGCCGCACGTTTCTCTGGCATCCAGCTGTGCCGTGCAGCTGGCTGGATCTTTTTGGGAAGAGGTCGGGTCTTGGGGAACCTGGGTTGAAGCTCATTGCAGCAACATCCCTCCAAGGGCTCAGGTGAGTTGCCTGGAGTACATTTGTATGTACTATGACATCGGAAATAATGTGCTGAATCCCTCCTTGTGCCAAAAGAACTGAGTCAGGGGTGCAAATGAGTTTGGGAAGCCTCTCCAAACTGACAGCTTTGGTGTATTCTGATATTCAGGCCCTTTCTCCTTCCACAAATACTATGTCCTAAAAAAAATGCCTCCATCGTAACTAAGATCATTTAGAAGCAGAGGGTGCACTTTTCTCTGATAACTGATCCCCATGTGTTACTGTCCTCAGGAAAATAAAAAAAGGAAGGTTGACCTCGGGGGCAATTCTTGCTCTGGCTTGTGCTGTAATGCAATAGGATTTATAAATCTTTAATTGCAGTTGGTTTGCTATAAATGCTTAATGAAAACATGATGTCCAAATGGCTGTTGGAGGGTATTAGTGACTCGGCAGAGTTACAAAGCCGCCGTGCTGTAAGTAACCTCGCAAGGGGCAGAAGCTACAAAGGATTCACATTTATTTCTCTTGCATCTGTTCTAAAAATGCGCCAGGGATAACAGGGTAAGCGTGTGTGCGTAGACACAGGCGTGTGCACGGAATTACACAGCAATAGTTCGATCAGCTCGCCTGGAAATTTGAGTTTGCGTGGGAAGGCAGTTACATCATTTGAAATCGCTTTTAATTAAACCTTTAAAGGTCTGTTTAGTCAAGAAACTGCTCAGAGCTCCCAACTCATTGCTCTGCAGGGGACTCGCTCTTGGTGACTTCACCAGCAGCATCTCCAGAGAGCGGAGATGAAGGATGAAGGGGAGAGGGGGGACCCTCGTGAGCACCCCAGCTCTGCAGCCCCCATATCTGCCAGGCACACATGGCCCTGGAATCTCACCCTTCACAGCAAAGGCTTTTCCGATTCACTTCTTCCCTTACTTATCCTGCTCCCCCAAAAGCAGAGGGTGGAGAGACAAGAGAGAGGACAGGACCCCACCGAATATAATGTGTCCTTTTGGCCATAGTTGACTCCTGGATGCAGATCAATTAAAAAGACTCTTCACATAATGATTTTTTTCCTGTGGAAGAAAGGAAGGGAAAGCAGCACCAGACAAGCTCCTGGCTGTTCTGACTCATGTGGCTTCCTGAAGCTTTTACTCTGCACCATTTACCCTGCATAAATCAATTGCCAGAATATTAGTGCTTTGCTTCCTTGTTTACTCTGAAAGATTATGTCCCATTAGCAGATTTGTCTTGTAATTGAACTGAAGTGTAAAATGCCCATGTCCTGGACAACCTGAACGGACAGGATTAACTGCTGCAGACATTTCTGTCCTCTTCTAAAACATTTTGACTGAGCATAATTAATCCAACCCAACCGTTAGGGTGATGGATGCTTCCAGCCACAGTGGTTTGCAAAGTGAAGCAAGGTTGGATGTATATATCACAGCAAGATAAACAGGCAATGACGGACCACGGCTTCTGTCTTTACGTTGTTTTTTTTCTCTCCATATGGCTACACCTCAGTGGCAAAGCACAAACCTCACTTAGTCCTTGTGTCAGTTCATTTTGGGAGCATCCTGAAAGGGCAAGTTTAATTTTGATCATCTGCTCAAGTATGAGTTTGGAGTCAGGGTTTAGTCACCTTCAGCAGCGATTGCCACTGACCTGAACACAAGCGCTATCAGATCAGAGATTTTTTGCCAACTTCAGACACTTTATACGCACAGTCCCATCATGAGAAGGACAGAGAGTGAACGGAAAGGAGGAATCGCTGTTGTTGGGCTTGTCTGACGCTTGCAGGACAATTCTGCGTCCCCGTCCTCCTCCCGTCCAGCCCGCTCTTTGCCATTGCTGTTCACTTACTATTTTTATAATGTCACCCGCCACATCTGCTTTGAGGGCTCAGGGCCAAGGCAGTGATTGAGGGCTGAAGAGGAGCCTTTATTATTTGTGGGATAATGAGAAAAGAGATTCTATCCTAGCAGGTACCCAGGGTGAGAACATGAGAAATGTCCTGGATTTGGCCTGAGTTATTCTGATGTCTTCACTTCTTCCTGCTGTTGCCTTTAACCCTTTTCTATAAACCAAGATGGAAGCTTTAAGAAACAAGGACAAACAGATGCTTTGCAGTTCTTCAGGGCACAGACTTCAAGTTCAGTTCAGAGAGGCAGCATTGTTCTAATTTACCAGAAATATTCAAGTTTCTTATCCCTGACCAAAACTAAGTTAGAAATCTTGTAAAAAATGGTATTATTGTGGTTAGTTCCTCTTACTGATCCTGGAATTGCAGAAGCATGAAACAATGAATAAAAGGAAAAATAAAATCAGGAGATATGCATTGCCACGTGCCTTTATTTTTGATTAGTATGAAGAGAACGTAATTTACTGTCTCTTTCACGTGTGAAAACACCTACAGGTTGACTCAACTTCGGAGACTTCGCAAACTCTCGCCCATCACACACACCTTGCACTGGAAATCAAGAGGCGAAATGAAATTCTGCATAAGGAGATGAAGGAGTTTGCTGGGTTGGGTTTCTGAGCGCGGCACCGCAGCCCCTGCTCACACTGGAAGGTCAGCAAGTGCATCGCTTAGGAGTCATATTCTGATTTATTATATAACTCCTATCTCCGGAATTAAAGCTTAATCCCAAACCGCGGCTTGGAGCGCAAATGAGAAAGGGTTTGCTTACATTCTCAGTAACGCAGCCACCCTGTTTTCTAAGGGTACAGTAGCATAAGCAATGAGGATGTTTTTTAATCTGAGCCACCATGTGAGGGAAATGAAGCTGCTGGTTGTTCTTTGCTGCAAGCCTACAGCAGCCGTCCAGAAAGTCAAGGTTTTTGCCAGGACTTTGATGAAACACACAGGGTTTTGGATGGCATCGGGTGCCAAACATGCTGCTGATAGAAGCAATAAATCCCCATCCAAAACCTAAAAATAATATTGGGATTGTTTTAAATTAAGGTTACGGAATATGGATTTAATTAGACCCTGCATGGATTCTGAATAGCAATTATTACATATTTGTTCAGGTTTAAGTATTTTTATAGGATTTTTTGATTTTTTTTAAAAAATCCTGTTAGAATATTTTTCCTATGGGATGGGGATCATCTTTGTGAGAGGAAGAATGGTCTTGTGGTTCAGGCTGGCCTAAGACTTAGATCTGGGTTGGATTGCTGGCTCTGCCACAGACACCCTGTGTGAGCTCGGGCAAGTCGTTTAACAGCCAGCTTTTCTTCCTTAAAAGAAAAGTCCAAGGCCCATTTAAGCATCTCAAAGATGCGGCTGCTGAGAACTGCTGAGTGCTTAGCATTAAGAAGAAGAAGAAAAAGAGTAAAAGAAGAAGAAAGCTGGCTGCCTATCTAAGAGTTGTCCTCTTTTGGTCCCATCAGCGCATGCTGAGAACGGCTGAAAATCTGTCCCTTCGCGTCTCTATTCTTCGTCTGCGGAGCAGAAATCGTAACCCTGGAGCACACAGGGGTTCTGGAAGTGCCAGCAAAGCTGCAAATGGGGTGTAAGACTGGGACCAAGTTAAAATGATTTGACGTTGGCTTTTATGCCAGCAGTGGGTGACAACATGAGAAATGTCGCTGCTCCTCGCCAAACTCGTTCGCCTGCAAAAAACCCTGACAAGGAGGTGATGGAGGGACAGCCTGACGTGGACACATCGTCTGGGTTTGACCTCAGCGGACCATGAGTTTTGGGAGCCATGTGCATTAGGTCATTGCTCCCTCTATTGCAACATCAACAGTTCAGTATATATTTGCAGTTTGGCACCAGTTGGTTGCAGTGTGATAGAGCGCACTCAGAGAAGCTGATGGAACTCAGACATATAGGTATTTGTTTAGTTATTTAGGACAAGAGAAAACAGAAAACATCCCTATATGAAATGCTTAGAACACACTACCGAAAATTACTGATTAAAAACCTTTGTACTGTGACAACGACTTGCCATCTCCTAGAAAGCAGTGAATGAACTTGCACGAGGAGATTTGACCTTGTCTCTATCTTTTCATTGATTTAAAGAAAAAGCGTTTCGACAATACTTTCTGCACCTATAGGCACACAAGGAGGATAAAAGAAACGTGTCACGTAATACATGTCATATAGTTAACACAGAGGTGAGAGAGGTCTAGCGACGGGACTGTGCAACTACAAACTATACAAATGCAGTGAGAATTATAGGGAAGTGTTGGCATCAGATGTTCTAATGATATGTACCTAACAACAAAACTGTTATTAAATTCAATTAGGATAGCAGGGATTACAATAGCAGGGATCAATAGCATAAAAATGAGGTGGGCTGTACATTCAGGATGCACAGACTGGTGCATAGGAAAATGCGCTTTTTGAGGATGCAGACAGCACAGAGCAAGGGTATCTCTAGAGTCTGGGAAATCGTTTTAAATATAACAAGATCATAGCTTGCCAAAGTCAAAGATCAAGGGCATGGATTCATAAGGTCAAAGCATAACTCTGGATGAAGGAACCGCTTGCTCGAAGCAGAGTGAACTTCAAAGCTGCACCATATTGCTCAGGGCCTCATATAATTGAATTTTGAATATCTTTATGGGTCAGGATTTCACATCCTCTCTGGGCTCCCATTCGCTGTCATGGTGAATTTTTTTCCCCCTGTATCTAACTAGAATTCCCCTTGCTGCAGCCTGTCCCTGCTGCTGTGTGTCCTTTACTGGGCACCTCTGAGTGGAGTCTCTGCCTTCTCTGCACCACCCCCATTAAGCAGTTAAAGGCAGCAATTAAAACTGTCTTCAGCAATTAAAACACAAAGCTCCTCCTGAGCAGCCTTTCAGCCTATTTTTCTTCTGCTATCAAGTCACCTATCGCAGTCACCCTGCACTGCTCATGTGTGCTCCTGTTCACTAGCTGTGAATAAGCAGCTCTGCATTTATTAACATTTTAAAATAAAACGATATTGCCAGTGGCTCTGGCAAGCACCTGATCTGTTAATAGTTGTGGGCTGGAGAACGTGCAGAGAAAAGATGGCAATGACCGTGTGGACACTTACGATGACACCTGCTCTCGGCTCCCTCTGGGACAAGGCGCTGACCTGGGTGAGCCTTTGGTCTGGCCTTACAAGGCAGAGCTTAGGAGGATGAACACAACCTGCCTGCTTTCTTCTAAGTATTTGCATAGCTGCTTCAACAACGTAATCAAGCCGAGCAAGAGCAAAGCAACTTCTGAGTGTGGGCTTGTCCTTCTACCACCACAGGGGCTGGCACCACAGTATTCCCAGCACTAGTTCTGGTGGCACTGGCATGGTCAGAGAGGGAAAGTCTTCCAGTGCCTGGACGCAGTGGGAAGTTTTTGGTTTCATTTTTTTCGGTAAGCAGCACGTGCCCTGGAATGCGAAGAACGTCCCTGGGTGGATTTCCACCCTCGCTGCTGGCCAGCCCAGGCGTGTTTTGCACTGGAGCGTGGCCAGAATGGAACAGATTTGCAATGTATTTCCTGAGTCACTTGCAGTGGTTGGGTGAGTTCCCTTCCAACAAGAGAAAAGCAGAGACCTGGTCCTCATGCCCGGTCAGAGCAGAGCCCGGAGCCGTACATACACAAGGTGGCCATTGGCACATCCTCTAGACCGGTCATGGATCTCCACCGCCTGGAGCCAGCAACATCTCCAAGTGGGAATTCCTCACCATTAGGGACAGGGATACAATCAACACTGATCATATTAAGTCATTTGAATGGATTCCCTGACAGAAAGCACAGTATAAAAAGCTAGAGAGAATCATGTAATGCTCACTGCTTCTGTACTTCACATCTGCTCTGACTTAAGATTTTTATTTTTCTTAATAAAAGTTAAACTCATAGCTGTAAGCATAATTACACCAATATTAGAGATTTAATTCAGGATACTGAGAACAATGGGAGGAATCTGAGGAACATTTTAAAACTTTCCATCAGCTCTGCTATCGATTTATCTTGGAAGTGTAAGGCAAGTTTGTTTCATATTCTGGTGGTTTCATAATTTGTAAACTTCATGCTTAATAAAATTAATGTTTTTAATGTGCTTTTAGATACACTTTTTGGAGGTCTCAGCTTAAGAAATTTTATGATTTTTCTAACATTTTAGCTGAAGGAATAAAAAGAAAACAGGAATCTCCCAGGGCACTCAGCATCCTGCGGGGCTGGAGCTTCGATTGGGATCTTAAAGGGCAGAGGTGCTATTTTATCTGCCACTCAGTGCCAAATACATGGTTGGCACTGAGCTAATCATCTGTCTCCAGGCAATCTTACAAGGGCAGCGTTGGATCAAAGAGATTTCAAAATGAAGACAACTGCATGAAAGCAGAAGGGAACACTGCTGAAAGTTGCACTCTTCAGGCTGCACAATACAGATGACATAGACACTTGGTTTTATTCTCTGACTTGTTGCCCTGTCCGTGCACTCCTCCTTCTCTTGTATTGATATTCAGAGAAGCAAACACCTGCCCACCAATATGCCAGTTATCACCAACCGCTTCATACATATCAGTAAAAGGCACAGGGCTGGAGAGGCTTTTGTTGGGGTGGAAAGGTCGGTAGTAAAAACCTGTGTTTCATACAAATCATCCCTAGAGCAAAGACTGGTGCTTTCGTGTAGGTTCACACATGTAAGGCAGAGATGTGTAACAGGTATTGCCTGGGGTGAGCACCAGCTGGAGGTCCAGGGGCATTCCTGGGCTCTTTCAGGAGGACCATCATGCCCCATTTATGTCCATTCTTGTGGTTGTAAGTTAAATCTTTGTCTGATGGATTCCTGCCAGTGCATTCCTGAAACGGGAGTCTTCCTTTGCTTTTGTGTGAGATGTGCATTCATTCTTTTCCACATCAGCAGTGCATTACACAAACCAGCAGCAAGGGAGATTCAGAAAGGCCCGGGATTAGAGGTACCACGCAGTACAAAGCATACCACACGCGCCAGACAAAATCACAGGTTCAAGCAATAAGGCAGATGGAGACATAACAAGAGGGCATAAGCGGTGCGGTAATGTACTTAAGAAGCTAATCTTAGTTATTTGTTTAAGTATGACCATAAAAAAACGGTTGAAAAAGGTTTTATATTCAGCAGCTACATCAGATAAGCCATTTCATAAGCTGATTAATGTCTGTCTTAAAAACTATTAGTCTCTGTGCTCTCAGTGGAAGGTGGTTCCAGACTCTTCCTGCTCAGGTTACTGGAAATTATCTGATGTCCAGCCTAATTGTACAATTTGTTATTCTCTTAACACTTCCTTCAGCTTAAACAGTTGTTTTTCTTAACTCCAGATGTATTTATGCAATTAGGGCCATCATTTCAAGGATAAATACTTAAGGCCATCATTTCAAGGATAAATAGGTAGAGGTCTTCAATTTCACCTCGTAAGAATAATTCTACTGATAACAGTACATCATCTCTGCTCTAGATTGAATTTATTCTCCCTGTATATGGTAACAAGGAGTATACCAGCCCTCCTAACCTCACCCTTTAAATGACATTGCCACTTCTGGCTCCTGGAGGGATGTCTCCAAACACACTCTAGGCACGATTTGAGTCTTTCACAGATAATTCACGCAAACACAACATAATCACACTGCAACTAACTCAGATCTTTGCATTCAGTTCCTGCTAATGAGTCTCTGCTCACATCACCACACATTAATTTCCATCTGACACAAATACTCAGTTCCTGTACCATGTACAAAGCAGCTTAAGAAACATAGTAAAAGAGATTGACATTGATACACTGCCCTCCTGAAAAGCATCCAATTATTCTACAAAAACATGCAATTTCAGCTACACCCTCCCACTGAAATGCAGACAGCTTTAGTGTGGAAGGTTGAATCTATTAAACAGAACTACCAGCCTCATCTGACAAGAGGGACATCACCTTCTATAATGGAGACACAAAATTTGGGAGGTGGAAGGTAATGAGGTTTGCTCAGTGCACCAATATTGCTGAGCACAGATTTGTGCAACATGCCATGGGATCCTTAATGATGTGCTGTTTCATGAGTAAGGAGAACCTGATTAATGGGACAGCTGAAGGATGCCAGATGCTACAGCACAAAGCTTCCCGAACTCCACATATGGGCATTGGTCTCGACTCAGAGGGAGTAGTAGTGCTACCTACTGAATTACCACCACCGTTCCCTGTAAAAGCTGGATTTTAATGCTACTTATCTGGGTGAAGCCCATGGTCTCCCAGATGATGCACTTCCCAAGAGCAGTGGCTGCAGGACTAGATACCTCATTTTGTTGAGATAGAAAAGCATCAGTGATGGAGGAACTTGACTTGCTCTGTGGCACTTTGGTGCTCCCTCAGAATGAACATGCCCATTGTTTCCACGTGAAAAGAGGAAGCTGGAACAAGACAGTAATGTAACATGTTGTTCCTTCCTTAAAAGAGGACAGATTGCAAGACAATCATCTCTAAACCCATGGAAGCGTCTACCCAACTGGAAGCCGGATATCAATTTTACTTTCTGAAAACAATCCTGAAAATCTCCTTCACTCTATCTTTCTTTTACTCCCGCAAATTAGTCGGTCACACATAAATCAGTGCTTAGGACAGCTGATATTACTGAGAGGTTCAGCTTTAATGGCAGTAAGTAATCGTTAAGGTGTTGCTTTCCAAGAGAAATGTGGGACATTGTATCTCTTTTCTCTTGCCATTCTTTGGATAATGAGCAAAAGTAGTCTAAAAGTTCTTTAATAGCCTACTTAGTTTTGTTATTCTTTTACCTTAAAAGTATCAGAAGTATCTTGCCTATCTGATTTTGTTGCATGCATTTTTGACAAATGCCTAAACCTCATTTTCTGAGATGATTAACTGACAATTAACCCAAATTAGTTTATGCATTTATAAAGACTAATTTAGCCACCCACAAGTATTTGTTGCAGGATCCCATAATTTGTTCAAAATGGAGCAAAACATCTAATCTAGCTATTCTTGGGGTTGATTAAGAGGTAGCAGCTCATCACTATTGAAGATGTAGTGGTTAGAGCTGGTTTGAATGTTTCTGGAAGTCTTTCTTTTGCCGCAGAACCCAAAATGGTTTCATCTGAATTATCTTGGCTATGTTAAGCTTTTGATGAATCAAAGTCTGGTTTCTAATGGAACCACGCCTGGATTCATGATGGGTTCTGGGGATCTGAGGGCTTCCAGCCTTGGCGATTCCCAAGCAGCCTCTGCTGCCAAGCTCATCCCAGTGGTGCGATTTGAAAGCTTGAGGAACATGGGTGGTGGTGGAGAACCAGAAGAGAAAATATAGACAATACATAAAAAGGATTTTAAACATAAGTAAGTTTAGCTCATCTCAAATATCAGTTCTCTCATCCAATAATCTCTGCGACATTGACAGTTTATTTGTTTTCTAACCATTCATTGTCTCCTGTAGGCACGTGCTGTCAAACTAATGACAAGTTGTTCCTCAGACAGATCTGGTGGGTGGACACAGCTGGATCCACAGCTGGATCCAGCTGAGAAGGTCCCTGAGGAGGTGACAGAGGGGTGAGCACCATCCTCATGGAGGTGGCTTTCCTGGCCAGCTGGGAACAGGGCTGTCATCTCAACGGCTGCCTCCACCTAACGCATGGGCTGCCTTCAAACACACTTTCAGCCTTCCATGAAAGGGTTCTGCAAGGCTTTGATAGACCAAACGCTTCTGTCTCTTCCAGAAATACAGTTTTTAGGCTTTCTTCTTCCTTTATAAGGAACTGGTAAAACCACGTGAGCTTTTGTACCTCTAGAAAATTCCATTTATGCATGAGGAATTGGTCAATATTTGCCACTGTCCAGTGTCCCACAAAACTAATAGTAGTGTATGAGTATCATCATGTGTTGGAGAGAAATGAGCTGCAGCAGGTTCAGACCTCTCTGTCGGCTCCTGGGAGGTACCTCCCCAGCATCCCCAGTAACACTGAAATATCTGCACGAGTCACAACACATTCCTTTGGAAGATAAATCACCCACCACTGCAGAAGATAACACATACTTGACAAATGCGATTTACCACCGAAACAGGAACAACCTCACAATATTTGCTACCGAGAAAGAAATAACTAACCATATCGATCCATGTAAAGTAATTTGAGGAATCCTGCTCGGAGTTGTGGTGCTGTTATTTGGATGTCGTGCAGCTCTACAGAGCACTAACAGTATCAAATTCACTCCATTCCTTGTTAATTTACTAGTTCCAAAGGCACAGTATGAACTGGTGTAAATGGATATTCAGCAATACTGGATGAAGGAGCCTCATGGAAAACTCTGGGTAGGATTTCCTTGTTCTGGGACTGTCACTGCTGTCCCCCAGACCAACCCAGGGGTTGGGAGCAGTGATGGCATCGCTGTGTGCCCCAAGCTCCCTCCACTTGCAGGAACCTGCAGATTTACTCCAGCTTTTTAAATCCACCCTTCCTGACACTGATTCTGGCTCTAACCCTGTATGTGTGTGCATACAGCAATAGCTCCTGGACTGAACTTTCGCTCCCTCCTCTTTTTCCTCTCTTCATCGCATTTGTTTTTTGTCATTCAATGGGGATAATTCTGCTGCCCTAATAGTGGCAGAACAGATAGAATTAAATTGCAAGAAAATATGTAAAACTTTCCAGCCCGTGCTGAGTGGATTTAGGCAGAGGTCAGTATGGCAAAGTTACTCATGTCAGAAGTAGACGCTGGGATAAACTATATTCCTGTAAGTTGCTCAGGCTTTGACGAAGAAGATGGTTTCTGTGTGAGGAAACAATTAGAAAATACTATCTTGGTGACATCTGCCAGCCTTTCATACCTCTACAATTCAATTGTATATACAACTTTATTCGCTTGCATTCTTATCTCCACTGTGATTTATACTTTTTCATGAAAGCGTTGCCTTGTAAAAGTCTTTCAGAATATAGGTGTACAATACATTTGTTTTAGGATGGTTTGACAAGAGGAAAAGAAGCTTAAAATATTTGCAAAGATATGTTTGGCTATCTGGCCTTTGCATTCTTTCCTCCCGGAATGAAGAGTTTGCAGAAGAAATTGCCAGAATATGGACATAACAGACTGTCAGCTAAAAGGAGGATATGGAGGTAGGAGATATGGAAGGAAAAAAGCACCATTTGGCAAGATTCCTTGTGTAAGAGGAGAAAATGAGAAGGTACAAATACATATCTAGCAAAACAAAAAGCTCATGCCATTCACAAATTTCATTTTGAAGGGAGTGGAAGGTCTTATTGAAGTCCAGAGACATAAGACAAGTAAACACATTTAGATAATTTACAGCTTTTTGTTGTCCAAACTTAGAAGCAAAAATTACTTAAATATCTTATTCTTGCTCTATATTTTAGGTGTGAGACTCACGTTGCATGGGTTTACAATATATAAAAACCTACCCACTTCTACCAACATCAGCTGTTGTAGGAGGGAATGAGCTCAAGAAAAGGAATGTTATTCCTTGCTGATAGGGTCTCCTGAAAGGAGGAGTCCAGGGACAGCGGTGAAATGCTGGTCAATAGCAGTAAAACATGTTGGACTGTGGGTTTGGATAATGTCCAGGTCAGAACTTGCAAAGGAATATTTAGTTTGGGAGAGGTCATGATAAATTACAGTAAAGTGAGGGGTCATCCTTGCTAGACAAGAGAACAGGGACTTGGCCCACCAAGTACTATGATAATTATTAATTTATCCTGCTCTTTAGTCTGCTATAAAAAAGAAATGAAATTCCTGCTGAAGTCAATGGTTCTTTTCCCCCAGTACGAGTAAGGCAGAATCTGACAGGGGGTTTGAGGACTTGTTGCAAGCCAAGATCCAGAAAAAACCCTTTTTCCCCCCCAAGTCAATAAATTTGTCCTTTGTCGCAGTGCAGTTTTCTATCCTATTTCTTCTTTGCCTATAAAGAAGTTACTATTTTGTCTCTGATACCAACACTGTATATAGAGCTGGATTTATAATCCATGGGAATGAAAACAGTGGCATTAGAAAGAAAACCTATCATAAATTAAGCTATTAGGCTTTTAAATGAGAAGCAATGGCAGAGTAGGGATGCAAAATGTTTACTGCGGTGCTAAATATAGGGATAATGCCGAAAGGTTTTCATCAATACATGTTAAGAACAAAATACTGAAAGTACTTTGAACTTGAATTTTTGCTCTCTGTAAATTGTATTAATGGTTTCTTTCCTTTGGTTTCAGATTTGCGTGTGTGTCTGATTTTGGGGTGGGTTTTCTTTGCCCTTTGAAATCAAGACTGTTTCTGTCACTCACTGGAGAGCAGTTACGTTCTGAAACTCAGACCTTTCCCTCCAGCAGCACCACTGGAGATGACAAATCCAAACCCAGGGTGGAAGGAAGGGGCTGGGGCTGCTTCACGGATGCTCCTGGAGATCCCTCGTTGTACAAATAAGTGGTTTATGAGGAAGTTTCTCACAAATGTGCCGTGGCTCTAAGATGTGGGAGAGGCGGAGATGGTGCCAACAGTGCCAAGGGACCAAGAGGGGACCATTCTCTCCTACACATTCCCCATCTGCTGCGATCTAAATTCAGTTCTTATATGTTTACAGGCATCCCAGTATACACACTCTCAGCTTCGTAATCCCATTTGACCAAACACTGTCACCACTGACCCCACCACAAATGTGGGTTATGCCTAATAATTCTATAGGAACCCCTAAGAACTGTGCCAGTCTGATCAGGAAGAAAACATATCGCGCTGCCTTAAGCTGGACTTGCAAAACATCAGGATTTTACGGCAATAAAAAGAATCAGGAAGAGATATTGCGAGATGAAATATGAAAGAAAAATAAAGCTTTAGCTTGTGTAAATCACTTGGAGCTCTGCCTGAGGTTTGCTATTTGAAGCTAAGTAGGATAGTTTTCTGTGGGAGTTGAAAAATACACCAGTTCTCCTGGGATATTGTAAATATAATTCATGTTTGCTCCGGCAACCGCTGACATCACTTCCGCCGCGCCGAGAGGCCGAGCACTCCATGTGCCGGCCTGGTTAAAAATAACAGCTTCATAAATCTGCCCATTCCTTTAATCAGGCAACCATGATGACAGGATTAAGATTGAATGCTTTCATTGCAGATTGGTTAATGAAGTGCTTTCTATTCTTTTTTACGCGGTGTACAACGGGCTGCCCTCAGAAGGGATCCTGTCTGCTGAGATGCGCCGTTATTAATTGCTGCAGGTACAACGGGGCTGGAAAAACCTTCTTGTCAACAGGTTAAAAAGGAAGATTATGTAGACATTTGATTATCGCCTCTCTCATTTGTAGAATACAAACACTTCATAGGCAGATGAGACTGTGCAGCTCTGCTCATTTTTTTAAATTAGTTATTTAATAGAGTCAACATTTGATCAAGATTAAAGAACATTTTCATATTGTGTTTTTTTCTCCTGTCTAGCTTCTACTGAAATATTAATTGGGGAGAAAAAAACTCCAAACAAACCCCAAAAGAACAAGGTCATCCACAAAAGCTGTCATTATATTTTGTCTATCTACCCACGAATAAAGAGACGCATTTGGTGCATGAGGGGAGAGACCAGCCAGCTGCAAGTTCCCACCGATCCATGCTGCCAACTACACTCAAACCACCCATAGGGGACTCAAAGAAACTTAATTACCCATTTCTGCTGAACTACTGTCAAGGGGATTGCAAGCGCCAGGAGATTTTTCTGATATATAGGAGATGCAAGTTTCCTAATAGCTTGGCTGTCAACACTGGTCTATATGAGATGGTGGCTACTGGTGTGGCCAAACAGATTACTGTGCACGTGTTTAAATCCTATTTGTTATATCCAGTTGAACGCTTTCCTGAATCCTGAGTATTTATCATTTGTGTGTTGATAATATTAAAAAAACCTGCTGTGAAAACAGACTGTGCAGAAAGGGAGAAAAGCCGTGCTTTCCTCTGCCGAGTTCACCACCCGACGAAGGAAAAAGTCGACGTGCTTGTAGGAAATAACAGGCAAAGTGAGGCCAGGAGAAAAGGAGGAAAAAAAATCACTTTTCCTGCTCTTGAGCAAATGCCTGCAGTGGCCAACTTCTGGACATCTGGTCCCCCAGGGTGTTTTCTCACATCATGCCAATACCTGACTGGAATAAACAACTTTATCTAGATCCTTGTTTCTTACCATCAGAGGCCGATAAGAAAACTTGTTCCTATCAGCGTGAGATTCGAGCAGAGGGAAGAAAGATTTACGCCGGTTTGAAAGCAGCCTGCGCCCTGCCCAAACGTTCAGCTCTGCGGAGAAACCTGGAACTTAATCACGCAGATTTTATTTTCCAGGAGGCTGTAGAGCACAGCACCAACGCTGCTCCCGCCGCCCACCAGGCAGTCAGCATTCAGCTCCAGTTTGTTTTGCCATGGAAATGACAGCGTGCTTCCCCTCTGCAATTTACTGTAATGCCGATAGTTTGTATTTCTACAGCTCCTTTCCTTCCCTGGGCTCTGACTGCTCGGGAAACCTGAGCGTATTAAGTACCAAGCACAGAAGGTGCTCCAGACGTGAGAATAATTTGTATTCTGATGGGCCGACAAGGGCACATTACTATTTTGATGGCATTTTGAGATGTTTCAAGCCCCATTTGTTGCCACCTGTTCAGAATTAGTCCCCACACAGTTGTTTGGACTCAGCTGGATCTGAATAAACCCTGTGAGATCCACACTCACAGCCTGAGACTTGCTCTCCTCCTTTGCCAGGATCATTTATCGGATCTGTTTTGGGGATCTTAACTGGCACAACTGAAAGAGCCACCGGTGCCAGAATGATCTGGAAAAGGAAACAGGAAAAGATCGACTAGGATAGGAAGGATGGGTTTAAAATGTTCCCCTGAAGACACACAAGTAGCTCCGTAGGTGAAGCCACCACAGCACCTGTAGGATTAGAGCCCAGCTATTCTTGTTTCTATTCTTGTGTTCTAACCTTTGAATCACCTTCAGTTCGAGCTGCCTGCAAACTTACCATTTTATTTGCAAGCCCTTTATACCCTCAGCTGTTTAAATAGATGTACTGTCTTGGATGGGGAAGCATATTTGGAAAATTATCTATTTTCAGCAGTTACAAGAGCATTCGAGTTGTCAAAAGTCTCTACTCACATATTCAGCTTCATAAAAATTCTTTCCTGTAGTTGTGCAGCTTCTTTGCAAGAGTTTGGGAGCTGGGCTCAATTTTTCCTTACAGTCGGCTCATAGTTCAGTTTAGAGCAGCTCCCACAACCACTTGAAACGAAAAATTAATGCTTAATAGCATTGCTTTAATATTATTACCATCTTGCATCCAATTCAAGCTTGAATATAAGAAATTAATTTTGGTATTTGAGAGAGCTTTACTCCGCCTTTTTGATCACTGAAACAGGGTGAGAAGAATTTTGACCTTTTCCATTTTTGTACTGGTTTTGCACTGAGGAGCTGTTGGGCCAGGCAGTACAAGAACTGGAGTTTTCAAGGTTTGCCCATTGCAAGCTTTCTCTTTTAATCCCTTCCAAGACAGAAGATGCGAGATGCCCTGGCTAAAATCCATCTCATTAACCTTTGGCGCTTGTGAATGTCTTGTCTTCATAAAACCCAATGACATCCATTTGTGGGGTTGATTGCAAGAGAGCAACACATCACAAAATAATCGTACGGCTCCTTACTTTAAACATCCCCATTACTTTGGCCAAATGAAGCGCTCTGAACAAGAAGTACCTACCCCTACCCACCTCTGCCTTATCTCTTGAGCATGTCTGAGCAGGAGATTAATTTCTACAATACCTCTAATCTAACACGATAACAGAAAGAAAATAGCTACTCTACGGGGATGGGGTATTTAAGTGTTTTGACATGCCTCTGTCTCTTCAGGCTCTCACACTATATCCATTTCTGTGATATCTGAACACCTTTTGACCCTCTAAAAGATGAAAAATCACTCTTTCCTCTTCGCTTTTGAAATGTTAATTAAAGACCCTCTCAGCGCATGTCAAAAAATCACCTGCTAAGCAAGGGCCAGTAGATACTAGTTGGCAGCATTCCTTAAAAATGTTTTCCCAAAAAGCTGGTTTGGTTTCCACTTTCAGTGACCGTCTCAATGTGTTTTGAAGAAGAAAGATCTTCTCCAGCTCTTTGCAAAAAATGCAGCTGCCTATAGACAGGAGAGATTTAGGATTCCATAATGTCAGCTATGCTACCTTCTCTCCCTTAGCACTTCAATGCTATTTAGCAGAGGCATTTACAATAATTAAATCGCAGTCCCACGACCTCAAAGGATCAGAGAAGCTCTTCCAGAGTGAGTGCAGGCACAGGTCGCGCCAGGACTCGAACAATGGCTGCTTGGGCAGGCTGGTCTTCAAAAGGGTTACGTACGACTTCCCCACCTCGGTCCAAGGGGCTGTCAGAGCCCTGGATTTCTGCTTCCCCTCTTTGTTTCCAAGCTCCTTTCTTGGCGCTCCCCACACTCGCCCCTCTCCTCCACTGACCTCTGTGCTTCACCACAACAAGGAGACGTGAAGTGTCCAGACCTTGGGGAGCTCCACAAAGCCCAAAAACACCTCAGGGAGCTGATCTGACTGTTCAAAGGGGCACCCAGACGTTTTTTTTTCTCAGATTTCTTTAGGCAAAGTGCTAAAGTTCACCCTCCTTTGCCCCCAGATGATGACTCTGAGAATAATTGTAGGTTCAAAGGCTGCCAATAGAACTATTCCTTCTCTCTCACCTGCCACCCTTTCCCCCTCCAACTAATTTTGACTGAGTTCAGTCATTTTTCTCATAACTTCAATCCCTGCATCTTTGCTGTCATAGTTTCAGCTATTTAGCAGCTGCCTGGAGGCACCAAACACCCTGTTTCTGCCTCACCTGTGGTTATTATAACCTGTAGTTACTGTAACTGCTCCTTGGTTTTGTTCGGAGCTGCGAGCAGGTTGCACCCGATAGCAGCAAAACCTCCCTGCACTTCTGCAGCCAGGGGCACCCATGCACAGCGCACACCCATGGGGAGCCAGACGTTCATAAAGCACAATGTGCTGGACAGTTCGTTTGTATTAGAACTGGAAAAACAGTGGCATTTTAATTATATTCTTCTTCAAAATGCCTTAACAAAATATTTTTCATTAGTAACAGCGGCCACGTCTAAAGAAAATATCCTAAATTGAACGTCACTGTTATCACCAATTGTAAACTGGTCCTAAAGTCCCCCGAGGAGTTTATTTGTTTTTTATCTATCCTATTACAGTCTTCACTGAGGTGCTTCCTATGAATCACACACTAAATACTTACTGTGCAGCACTTTACACATGAAAGTTATGTGGCAAGGAAGAACCAGTTGCCTACCACCCACTTCAGCTATTTATAACTGATGAAAACACAAGGCAACCATATTAATTAACGTCTAATTGAAGAGCGTGTTAAACGATGCCATAATCTGCTGATGAGAGAAAGGAGCTGGTTTGGTGATATGTCACTCAACACAGATACTGATAAGATGCTGCTTATTTTCAGGTAACTAATTTCTGAGAAGAAAAGGAAAGTCTCTTGGAACCAATAATAAATCACTTCAGGTTACATGTGTGAAATGATTTTTTTTTTTATGATCTTTACAAGTTACCTTTCTAGAACTGCCAGGTGCTATCCAAAAGAGAGAAGAAATGAATATGGGAATATTAGAAAAGAATAAAACTGCACAAGCCTCAAACGTTTCAAGAAACTGGTGAAGTTTAAGGGCTGATAGTCGCTGAACTGAACGGCATGATATGAAATGCCATGGGCCCAGGATTTTTGGTAGCAGCTGTTAGTAATACGCTGTGCGGGAAGGGCCAAGGGCAACTTCATCCTACATTTGGGCTACGTTCTCTTCAGAGACACAACTAAAACTATTACATTAATATGAATAACAGGTGAATAACTTCAGCTTGTGGGAGAGAGCCTTTCAAAAGTCCACTCATTCCAGCCTTACCGTCCTAAAACTTTGTCCCACAGTAACTGTTCTTGGCTGAATTGGGTTTATGCCTTTCAGAGTGCATTTTGTCCAACAAGAATATTTAATTTTCTTTCCTTTTCTTATTCCTTCTATTCTTCAAGGCAATATGTGAAGGACATGCAGGAAAAATCAGCCTTTAGCATTTTTTTGAAGTTCACGCTGTGCAGTTGTGAGCTGTGTTTGATATCACCAGTGGCATCCAGGAGACAAACCAACAAACACCAGCAGAAGGCAAAGGTCTGCAGTGGTCAGCTGGACCCTCAGCAGTGCCCACGGCCGCTGTTGGGGTCAAGGCAGAAAGAGGATCTGAGAAAGATGATGAAAATTGTTTGGATGGCAGAGGAGAAGGTGAGAAGAGAGCGTGAAAGATATTTGTAATACAGCCTGGGAGGTAAAGCCTTCTGGAAACTCAGAGTGATCCAAACCTGAAATAAAAATAGAAGATGGGAGATCCTCGGCTCACATTTCATAGGGGACATCGATCAAAGCCGCGGAGGAGCAGGGGGGACGGTGCAGACTGAGGCAGCGAGCGCTGCAAGAACACAGATCTCCTATTTCTGGGAAGCCGGCTCAGATTTCGTGTCCTGGTGCGTTCGGTGGGAACATTTAGCCTCGTGTGAACACTTTGGAAAGTCCCAGCTATATTTCCTTTATGTCTTTGCTCTGACCGGAGGTTCTGCACACAAGGTCTGTCTCATGAGCAGCCTGTGGACTGGATGCTGAGGTCGCAGGTTTGCAGAAGGGAGAGCAGGTGTGCCTGGAATTGAAGGTAGCTCTTAAATCATAATGAAATGTAAAAGACATTAAACTGCAAAGCACAGCGTAAACACGGTCCTTGTGCCTTTTAAGGCAAGAAATCAGGGAAAGCTGCATGGCACTGTCCAGTGGGGGACACCAAATACATTCGTCAAAACTTTAAAATATGCCTTAAAATAGCGTATCTATCCACAGAACTGATGATGTAGATGAAGAATGTGTGAATTATTTCTACATGCTGCAATTCCCATAGATGTAAAGGAGAAACTGCAGATAGGAGCGTGTGGAAGAGGCCGCCAGCCCTGGGCCAAGCTCTGCACCGAACTCCTGCTCTGCTACTGTTCTCCTTCCAGCTCCAGCTGCTGGGGCTTTTGGCAGAGATGCTATCGGCAGGAGGGCTGGAACTGGAAACTGGATTAAATTGGGCAAGGAAAGACAAAATCCTGCGCCAGCAGAAGGCACGCAGTCCTCACGAGAGCCATGCATTGGCACACACGCTTTCCACACACAGAGGATCTTACAAGGACCGTAACAAGTCAAGGCAACGTATAGTCAGCGTATAGCTGAAGTTTCCAAATACCAGATGTCACATTACATCACTTTGTAGTGAGTAATGTTCTCTCATGTTATGCAATGTTATGAGCAGTAGTCTGTTATTCCAAAAGTTGCCAAGAGAAAAGCTCCGAATTTTTGGAGATCTATATTTTCGTTTCGTTTTTCTGTAGTCGTTATTTTTGCAACTGGATTGGGCTCCCTTTTAA
The DNA here is from genome assembly GCF_037038585.1 of Patagioenas fasciata. Lineage (NCBI taxonomy): Eukaryota > Metazoa > Chordata > Aves > Columbiformes > Columbidae > Patagioenas > Patagioenas fasciata. The sequence goes on along the minus strand of NC_092537.1, from coordinate 2,051,257 downwards.
TTTATCCACAGTATTGTAGTCTACTTCCCCTGAAGAGTGGGTGTAAGTGTTTCCAAAACCGCAGGCATGAGAAGCAAGTCAATTTTTTATGGGGTACTAGGCAATGCAAGAAGTAAATAAGTCTTGATAAGTGTTTGATGGGAAGAGCAGCACCAATATTTTTTAATCACCAAATTACACTTTTTTCTGCTAGTGGATAACTGCTCTAGAATAGTTTTTTCACACATACGTATTTCACAGTCCTGCAGTGATAACAAAGGAGTCTCTGCAAGCGCTCAGCCTCTCGGCTGGTTGGCAATGGTGGGGTGAGACACCAGGTCAGCACAGAAAACACAGACTGGATGAAACTGCAAGTTCAGACCTGCAGAAATGACTGAATTTGTTTGCTGTGGTCACATCCAGCACCAGCTGGGTCACTGGGAATATGTCCACATAGCAAGAGAGAAAGTCTATACGATGGTACTAAGCACCAGTCCATAGCAGCAGTTCAGTTGACTTTATTGGATGCACCTCAGGCATCAAAGGTGGGTTTGTCTTGCCTAACCAAAGGTGTCTACACTGAAAACATCTCCTTTTATAGCCCACAGAGATATGCAGGTACTTCCAATTTACTCCTGAACTGGCTTACATTAGCAGCTTTAGGGACAGACAACAAAACGAGTCCTACCCAATAATGTACTAAGAATAATCTTGAGGACAGGTTTTGATGTGGGAACCAATACAGGGCAGCAAATGAGAACCTCCCCATTGATTCCAACGGGAAGCTGAACTTGCCTGTTCTACCCCAAAGCTCTAAGACACTTTGAGAAGCAGTTTCATACACAGCAGTTGCAATTGCAAGGACATCTTGACTCACAGATCCAGTGCCTCGCATTCGCAGTTTTGCTCCAGTTGTAGCAAAATATCTGAGGTTTCCAGTGAGCAAAATGTGGTATGAAAGTGCGTGGAGCCTCTCCCTCCTCTGGGAAAAGATTCAGGGAGCAGCTGAATCCACACACCCACAAACTCCTGGGAGTTTCAGAGCGTTTGCTGGTGCCAGATATTTCCAAGATGTGGGTTCTGAGGAGTGAGTAATTCAAATTGCTTCATCTATCTGCTGAATGCACTATTTTAAATAAAACGATGTGTGCGTAGTAACGGGGCGGGGGGGGGGGGGACAGGAACCTTGGTTTCCTTTTGCTTTTAAGGTCAAAGACTGAATCATGTGCTAACTGCTATTGCAAGCTCTGCCTTTTAAACATGCCCAGAATTATGACCTTTCAATTGTAGTCTAAATACCGGGTTCAGTTATAGGATCATCTTAGCACCCTGTGCATGATTTATAAAGTCACGTGTCAGTGAGTAGTAAAAGGGATTTACAGCAGATTGTAGGTCAAAAGGGTTAGGGCACACTGGAAATATTGAAAACAGGAGTAAATTTAGCATAAATGAATGTACTAGATGTTGAGTGGATGCCAAAGCATGTATGGGATTTAAGCCATTGTTTTCTATGGTCCTGTGCCATGTATAATGGTCCTAGATTGGTGGATTTATGAGTGAATGATTAAAAAAAATAGTAATCAAAGCCATTAAAGGGGTAAAGAATCTGAATGTCATTGCTCTAATAAACCTTATAATTAATCCAAATCTAGATCTCAAAGGTAAAGAGAAATCTTTCAATAGGTAAATTCATACACTTCAGAGAAATCCCACAGAGATATTTATATTTTGTCGTCTTAGAAAAATCCAAATGCCTCTCATTTCTGCATACTTGTGCTGCACTTAGCGCTTCCATTTCACCCTGCAAAATCAGCAGTTTATTTAATTCTTTGCAAAGCGTAACTGCTCAGAACACACAGGGTCCCAGCACCGAAATGTTTTAACAAGATAGCTTCATTATGCGATTCTGATAAGAAACCAAAGGCAAGCATTTGACTTGTTCTGTATGTCGCCTGATTTGCCTTCCTCGCCCCTTTTGATCAAACAGTTAAAAAGAAACAAAAACACGGCCAACAAGATAAAACAAAATCTTGCCTAGTGTGGCATCCTATGTATTTTCCAAATTCCTCGCTGTCAGCAGTAATAGAAAAAAGCCTCCAAGGCACAGAGACCTCAGACCCCAGAATACCTGCAGGCGTAGGAGATAACAAGCCATGATATCTTACAATAACTTTCTCTCTCCTTTTTTTCCTCTCTCAGTTCTGCTGCAGAACTTTCGACTTTTGGGATTTCTAGCGAAAGTTTTCTGTTTTCTTCCTTTTTAGCTGGTTCTGCATTGAGACTAAATAAAGGGTCTTATGGTAGCTTTCCCACCCCCTTCCTCCTGCCCCAGCTTTCATTTAAGACAGAGCGGAGCTGCTGCTGGGAGAGTTTTCTCACGTGTGCTATTTCAGTCTGGTGTGTCCATCCTTCTCGTGCCTGCCTTGTTTTTCACATCCACCTTCCTGTCCTTCCCAACACTGCCCTTCCTCTCCCTCTTTCCTGGTTTTGTTTGATGACACTCATCTCTTGTCTTCCAGGGATGCTGTGCTTTAACGCTGCTTTTGCTGGCTCTTCACACCCTTCAGTAAACACAAGGAAATGAGGAAAATGAAACTTTTGATGGCACCAAAGGGCATTTCAGTAGCACATGGTGCCCTATTGCCTCAGGCCTTTTCAGCTTCAGAGCTTTGCAGGGTATATGTGGCTTTTTCCTCCAGCCACAGAACAGACAATGAAAAATCACAGCTACAGCAATCTCTCTTATTTTGCTTTTGCAAACTGCACTCTTGCACTGGTTCAGGTGAAGGGGAGGGGGTTATCCCTTCGGCTATGCTGACGTTATTTAGAAGGACAGAAACAAATCTAGTCTAGGTTTTAGTTGTTCTCTGAAAAACCCCATCCTGTGTGTTTGCTCACCTCTTTCAAAAATTGCTGAAGGAGTTTGCTTACGTTTGAGAACGAGGAAATTTAACTGTAAAGAAAGTGCTACTAGGAGGATGCAAGCCAAGTATGGGAATATCAGCCCCCAGCTTTGCCAAGCAAGTTAATAATCCCCCCACACTGTCAGCAGAAGGGTGGGAGTAGGTGGTAGGTGGTGCTGCTTCCCCAGCAAGGGGCATCCAAGCAGAGACAATGCAAATTGCTCTTTTCTTTTTCTTTCTGCTTTTATAATAGAACTCAGAGCTGCTTTACATCCTTTAAACAGCCCAGACTCACAGAACAGCACAGGAAATCAATGTCTTTAGAGATGGGGTAGCATCAGCACCCACCTCACTGGCCTGATCAAGGAGTAAATTGCAGGCGGGGTGTTGGGCTGTGTGTACACAGGGCTCCTGATGGCATTTGGGAATGCTGTCCCACAGGGAAACTTTGTCTTTTGTAGGTGTCAAAGTAATGCCATGCACCTGTGTCCGTGCCAGTTTACGCATAAAAGACACTACAACAACAGCTCCGTTTTCACAGGATGTTCATTTAAAAGATGCTTCAACTAAATACGTTCATGTCAGGCAGATTCCGCTGTCTGCAAGCAATACCAAAAGAATATTTGGGATGTGTCAAACCTTGGGAGAGCCCTTTACAGCTCACATTAGCAGAATACACATCAGTGTAGAAAAGCTGTTACCAAGCAGATGTCAGATACCATAAACCTGGACTGTCTCGCTCGGTAAGAATATCTCAAGTTCCAGGTATCTGTGTCAGGTGGTTGCCTAAAAGGACTTTGAGTCTTTATTCCAGGAAGCTGGAGAACCCAATATTTGCAATATGCTCTTATGGATTTAATCAAACCAGCAGGGGAAGGGGGAGTGGGAGGTTTTGTTTCATGTGTTTTTGCCCTCGCAGCCCTGCAGTGGAAGGGGACACGGGGGAACCCATCAGGAAGAGCTGGTGTCACCTTCCTGGAGGTTTACAGCTGATCAAACCAATAAACACCAGAAGCCAGCACAGCACCAGAGCAGGATGGAAAGTAAATACAGGAAGCCAACTGAACTGGAACAACAGCCACCACCACCCCCCCCACCCATAAGAATATATGTATTTTTTTAAAATCCTCACAACTTGAATGGAGTCAAGTTTGAAATAACACTCACAAGGAAGAACACAAAGCCCAGCTCTGTGCTAACAGGCTTTCTAAATCATTTTTAAACAAGCAAGAGCTATAGAAAACTACGGAACAATGGAGCGGAGCTGCGTGTTTGTTTTCAACCCCAGAAGCTCCTGCGATGGTTGGATATTGGAGGAGCAGGAGCTTGCACTGGGATTGCTGGTGATTTCCCCTTTGTCTATTCAAGGTAAACTGGAACAATAACTTCCTGCTCCCTCTTCTGTGAAAATACCCTGTGTTTGTGGGTATGAAAATAGCTCCGTGTCCCCGAGTGCTGCAACCTGCAGAACACTTCATCCCCGGGCACGGAGGGAAACCTTTGGGGGACGGCTAATAAATCACATTTCAAATGCCAGATATAGCCCCCAAGCTATATCTATCTGGCAATTTAAAGCACGAAGAGCTTAAATGTCATAGGCCAAATTCTGAAGGATATTTGACAAATAAAGAGAAAATGCAAGGAAATATTAACTAAGGAAAAACAGTGGTGTTTGTGGATTAATCTTAGCAGAGTGAGTCAGGTGGGGCCATTCTGCTACAGGTTCATTTTTGGAAATTCATCTTTAGGATCTGGCTTCCCTTCCTCTGGAGTTTTGTGGGTCATCAGGATGACAGGTTTTGTCAATTCAGTGTAGTGAAAGCAAACAATGAGAACTTAAATCTAAGATCTAATGTATCCTGAAGCATGCAAGAAAAATTGGTGGCATAAGACCTCAGATTTATAAAGAAAGTTTAAGTGTTGATGCAAAACACTTCCAGGCAAAAGCAAAGAGTACTGCAACAAAATGTGTTTGAAATTAATCTCTAGGGGATTTTTCACTTCAGAAAAGTTTCAAGTTTTATTTCAATATTACCAAAACTAATTCTCTCTATTGAAAACAAACAACACTAATCAACAAATCACTTCAGTCTGAAGGGCTTTTCACTTCGGGTCTTGTGGTCTGTTTCAGCTGCAGAACAAATAATACTTGGTCTTTCTGTGAAGCTGGAAACTGAAGCAAAATTAGGTTTGCACAACACAAGGTGAGGAGTTTTAATACATATGTTGTTTTTTTTTTCCCAGACCCACAAACAAAACACCAAGATATTCACACACTTCTTCCAAAGATGCCTGTTGGGATTTTCATTGTACCTAAGGACCTGTCTGCATCCTTAAGCATTAAACAGTCTTAAATATAGCCCTAACAATGCCATCAGGCTCTCTCTAAACCAACGTGCTTCTTGACCCAGGATATTGTCAGCTAATCCAGCTGAGAAAGAATTGAGGTTCCCTAACTCTTACCTGACACTGTTTCTTAATGACTGGGCTTTGCCTAAAATAATATGTTTAGAGCCTCCTCCAAAACACGGGTTTCTGCAGGGAAATGAGAGTTGGACAGCTGCAGGAATCAGGTTTTTTTGACGGGTGTTTAATGAGCCCTGACTGCCGTGTACCACGATCACAAGCTGTGCTGACATCCGAATAAACGTGCACATCATGCGGGTGCAGCAGGGAAGGACTCGTGCTCAGTGCTGCCTGCACCACCCCTGACTTTACCAGCAGGTCTGTACAACCCATTAAAAGCAAACGATGAGCATCAGCCAGCAGCTGAGTAATATTATTTGCTAAACACTCAGTCTTTACATTGAGCCAGAGATACCAACCAGCTAAGAGATTAGCTCAGCCACAACTATCTTTTCCTTTGGGAATATTTTTCCACCTGCTTCCTAGCCCCCCTCTCTTCTTTCTATTACCATATTCACATAGGGCTCATGTTCTTGAAACGGATAATGAAAATCTTTTGTCCTCCCTCAACCCCTATTTTAAGAACCTCTATTTTTCCTCTTTCCTGGGTCATTCTTAATAGCATCACCAGACACAGAAGGATCTGTTAAGCCTGTGAGCAGACAGGGCTGCGAGCCCCAGTGAAAGGGGCACTTCAAGGTGACCCGAGTCATGAAGACTCTCGCAAAGAAGGGGACACATGTACGTGTGACATCGCCACCAGCCAGATCCTTACGTAGTGCAAGCCCGGCTGTCGCACCGGAGCAGCACGGACACCTGCCAGATTTATTGTGATGTTTCAGCACACCAGACACATCGCGTTCACAATACAGTAGGTGCTGGGAGAGACAACTTTTAGAATTACTTTTATATTTCCTCCAAACTGGTTATTATCTTTTCCATGGGAAATAAAACAAAACAAACTACTCTGAGAAAGCTCCAGATTGCAGAGTAAACTTCACTCGGTGTACAACACATAAGTACCTTGTACCTAATCCTCAATCTTGTCAATATGTATTTACCCTTAATAACTTGGATCTGGGTCATCACTTTGTCTTACGTTTGTTTCAATGTGTCCTAAGCTGCAGCTCTATTTCTGTTCAAGCTAAATGCGTGGTATTCCCCCTAAGACCTGGGCAGTTTCCAGCTTCTGTCTCACTAAATAAAACAAGCTATAAACAAAGACTCTTTCCAGCCAGGCACTGCATTGTGGGCACAAAGGCTTGCCGCTATCTGAGATTTCCCACTCTTGAAACTATGTCAAAGGTATTTTCACAGCTTCTGTCCCATGTCATTTCTCCAAAACATCTCAAGTCATTTTCCTTTAGGAGAACAAGGGAGAAAATAAAAACACACACACAACCCCCTCCTCCCAATGCTATAATGCATGTGTTAACAGGTGAGATCTAAAAATTTCATTAGGAAAAAAAAAAGGGGGGAAGCAGTAGCAGCTGCACGCGTGTTTGGAGGAAATCAGAGGGGCACTTTCCATCTGGCATGTGCTCCACAGGCAAAAGAGCTTTTATAAGACTTGGAACTCAAAGACCACTTATATTTTGGGGAGCAGGCTATTCTTGTGCTGCTCATTTTAGGCAGCACAGCAACAGCTACTGTTCAAAATACCCCATCACCCCACCCAGGAGAGTTCACACTGCTGCTAGAAAAATAAAGGTTAAAAAAGCCCAGTTCCAAGTGGGAAGATGGACATGGCCAAGGTGAGGACCTCTCATTTCTGCATCAGCCAGGACCCGCTGTGAAACGCTAGACCTGACCCTCCTGCCTTTGAGCTTGAGTATTTCCCCCACAGATTTAGGATCTGACACCAAGGAAGGAATCTCTGCTTCCAACTTTTTCCACCACTGCAGAAGGAACCTACAAAAATGGATGCAAATAAATTCTTCCCTTCTCCTCAACCACTCCCATTCCTGCAGCATCTGGTACAGGAGCGCAGACGATGCCTGCACCAAAGAGCAAATGAGCTTTGCTTTTCTTATTACCAGGTTTGCCCAGAAAACTTTTCCTCTACCATGAAACTTCCTCAGACTTCGACAGAGTAGCTTGTCCGCAATAAAATGACATAAAGAGCAGCCTGGGAGTGGAGATAATCACTTGAAACAGGGGATAATCCACAGGTGCTGCCTCTACCAACACCATGCCTTGGCATCCCACATAGGGGCCATAACCACTAGAGATCATGGGCTTGCCCTCTTTCTGCTTTTAAGGAGAAATTTAATCCTGGAAGTTTTTCACAAAATGATGCTTGCCCCAAACCAACATGTTGCTATGGAAAGGTCTCGTTTGAAGAATTTTACCTTATCTGAGGAAAAACCTATGGGGTCACACACCCCCAGAAAGCCCTGTTATTATGTATAGCTGTATTACAGCAAGCCCAGGCTGTCCTAAGCCCTCTACTAATGAAGAGCCAAACGCACAGCTCCTGCTCTGTGTAAATAAGAGATTGACAGTTACAAAAGCACAAGGGAGCATTTCTCACTTCCAGCTGTCAGCCCTGATTTGACTCATCAGCTCTCACATTCACTGGATTTTGCGCAATAGAGCTCGGATTTGAACTCGACATCATCAGCTGGCTCGGTGGCAGCTGCCCAGTGTCCGAGGTGGCCCTGGGTTTGATGGTGTGTCATCAGACCATCACCTGACCGCACAACAAATTGCAGCTCCTCACTCCAGCCCCAACCCAGCAGGACACTTCAATGTATTTTTAACTTTGCTCAAGCAAACCCGTGAAGCCAGAGGCATTATGATGCTTATCTGGCCATATTACGGTCTCTGCAGTGTACTTTTGGGAGACCCAATGCATCATTGTGGTTGGAGCTTTCCATGGGCCATAAACTTCAACATATGTCCAGTTGAATATCATGAACACTTTGTTCTTTTGAGGTCTCTGTGGAGATGTGCAACCAAGTTCACTGGTGCCAAAGCAGACGACTGCTTTTTCTCCCAAGAAATTTTGGGCAAGCAATTCAAATCTGATTTTTTTCTGTTTGTTCATTTAAGAACTGAAATACAGTCACATTTCAACTTGAAATTGTGATTATCAATGCATGTTGCCACATCAGTGATCCTTTTCTGTAAACCAGAGAGCTGAGCAGCACTGCTCCAATTCCTACAGCTGGTTTTGGTTGTTTTTTTGTCAGAGTTTGTCTTTCCTATGACCTCTAAAGCAAAGACACCTTATGGAGCTTGGACCTGTTGAGTTAATTGTGCAGAGGTCAGCTCTGCCACCTCTGAGCTATATGAAGGGCTACTAGCCTATAGGTAATTCAATGTAAGGCAAGGAAAGATAATAGCATATATTGCTCAGAACAGTGGGAGTGCAGAGAGAAATCAGAGGGGTCAAAAGAGACTCCGCAGGAGAGAAATAAAAGCTCTGGCGAGATTGCCTATTTTGTAAAAATAAGCAACCAAGTTGTTTCTCAATGTCCAAGCTGGAAACCAGCTGATCAGCACAAGGAACAGCAAAGGCAGCAGCTCATTCCAGCGGGCTGGGCGCCCCCGGGACTTCACTGTTCTCCTGCCAAACAGGGAGGATCGCAGCTCATCAAAGCTGCTAACGGAGCATTTCTCACTCGTGCGTATCCTTTGCCATTCCCCAAAAACACAAACGCATGCCACAGTCTGGTACATGGTAAGCAACATAAACATATGTGTTTTAATTCAGCTGCCCCGACAAGAGAGAAGCTACAATGAAGGAAATAAGCCAAACCAGTTACTTAAGGCCACTGGGAAGGAGCTGCACATACTGGGACTGTTTGTATTTACCGCTGTACCTTTGCCAGGTAGGGATGCTAAGAAGTTTGAGAGAAACCATGAGCAGGAATGCCCCATCCCAGAATGACTCCCCAGCTGTGGGTGCAACTATTAAAATAAATACTCTGGCTATCTTTATTTTAAGGATGATCTCTTCCCAGCATTAACTGCCTTGCACTCTAGCTCTTGGTTTTGGAGCTAAGAAGAGCTGAGCATTTTGGAACCCCTTGCTCTGACAAAGCTGTCCTTGTCTGTTTTCCTCTATTTGTCCGTATTTACGTGAGCTGGTTGGGGTTTGGGCAGGAGTATCTGCGTGCTCCGGTTGCAGACTAGGAGAGGCTGGGAGGCACATTGTCAGGGTATGGCTGTAGGCTTGTTTAGCTCTTATGCTTTATCAAAATCAGGATGATGACCCAGATGGACCTCAGAGCCTCTCTGAAACTTCTTAGCATCCCTATCTGGCAAAGGCAAGTTCAGAAAGGTACATGGAGACTGTACTAACAGACACGGCTTTCAAGAGAGACAGAGCTCAGTGTTTTAAAACTGAGCCCTGAGCCCCTCAGTGTTGGGTGTTTGCTGGTTAAAGTGCCATTGTGGGAACCAGCCCACAGTCAGATGGCAGACAAGAGGCTGCTCCTTGCAGGAGGTTTGGTGGATTTTGTGCTACTTGCTGTTCTTTCCATCAGTTATTCAAATTAGGGCATGAAAACAGATGCAAATGCTGAGGGATGAGAGAGAACACCTTTCCTGAGCTGCTGAATTTCCTGGCCAGCTTCAGCAGCAGCTACAAAGGGGGCAAGTGGGAATTCTGCTGTGCTTGAGACAGGTTTTGCTTGGTTGCTTCACTTTGATTTTAAAAATCTCCAGGTAAGAGTAACAACTGTATCTATGGGGTCTGAACAGACAAGCGCATCAACGTATGTTAAAGGGTGATTGTGTGCATGTTAAACGCACACCTGTGTCTCAGCACCATTATTCCTGAAAACAATTTCCCAGTGTTTTTCCTTTCACGCTTTTAAATGTAAATGTTGAAAGTTCAGAGAACACTAATAAAGTATGAATGATGAACATTCCTCACTCCCTGGTTTAAAGAATGGCCCAAGTCACGAGTAACATAAAACCACAGATTTTTCCCAGGAGTAATAGTAGAAACTTCATTACTTGAATCATTTGTAATCAGACTAGACAAAGCAGAGCAGATTGTACTCCAGGGTGCAATCCTGAATCACTTCCCTCCCACCTCGAGAGCTTTCCCCCAGCTGTTGGCATGTGTCTTTACTTACAGATTACTTGCCAAGACAGGTCCTTTACTTTCCTGAACATACCACTACTAGCAAACGAACTTCCAAATCACTGAAAGCTTCCAAAATATTGCATCTACTTCTATCTGAATATTCATTTATGTTCAAGACCCTGGACTAAATATTATTCGCATGCCTTTAATCTCTGAAATTTATTAGCAGTGTGTCCTCTTCTGATTTTTCTTGCTAATCAGCTCATAGAAGTCAATTGGCAACACAGGTCGAAAAGAAAACTGATCTGTAAAACAAATGGTTTGAAGTTGTCGTGGAGGTTTAATGTTCAAAATCTCAATTAATGACCACAAAAAGTGATTCTGCTTTCCCAAGGAGCCCAGGCCTGAACAACACAGCAAGCAGTAAGCAGGGTTCTGATTTCTAGCTCACATGCTCTAGTCTGCCCGAAACAAACTCCACAAAGGCAGATTTTCCTGGTAGCTACTTGAGGATCTTCCACATCACTGCAGAAATTGATTCTGCAGTCTTTGTTACACGAACCATGCTGACAATGAAAATTCAGTGCAGCCTGAGGATAAATATGGCTGAGGAGCACAAGTCCAAGAACTCAGCAAAATCCAGAGTCCAGCTCAGATCCAAAGGGATCCTGCCAAATGCCAACACTGGTCACCCTGGTAAACTCAGACCAAACCCGCCTCCATGCTGGTTTTGTGCTAGATTAGGAGCTGCTTCTCAAAACACTGAACTTTTCCTCTCTGGAAGCCAACAGTGATTTTCAATCTGTCCTATGGTGGTCCTGGCACCTTCAGTTTAGGAGACCCATAAAATGTGGCTAAAGCAGCTTGGAGTCTGCAGAGACAAAAAAATACCAGCCAAGCCATAAACCAACCTGGTTCTTGGGTGACAGTTCTCCAAGGGCTGCAGCCCCCTAATCCAACAGCTGGAAGTAAATACATTTTCCATCTCAAGTCATGTTAAGCATGGTCATGCTTTTGCAAGCACTAACAAAATATTTTAAAGCGGGTTTGTATCAGATATCTAGAGTAAGTCAGAGGGCTCTCCCAGTTATCTACATGTACTTCAACCTTCATCCAAACCTTTTCTGGTGGGACACAGCTCTGCACACCATGGCAGGTGTTCCCCAGCCCTGGCCGGCTCTGGGCACGCGATTCAAACGGCTTTGACATCAACGGGCTTTGTTCAGCTCATAGAAACGCGCTCATACAATAAAGCCTTAACAATTAGGAACAGCATCCGTGTCCCCATGAATCACTTTTCACATGTTTTCGCATCCTCTGTGTGTTTGCCTTTCTTCCCAAGGCTATTCCCAAGCTGCCGCTTTCCCCTGGAGCCCTATTAGGGTCTATTCTTTGTATTTACTAACAGGAAGCATCACAGTTCTGTCCTCACCAGCTTCACTCACAAGCCGTCTTAATAATTAGTATCTTTTTTTTGTTGTTAAGCTTAGTTGGCAAAATCTACCTTCCTCTATTCTTCCCGGCTAGCAGGTTATTTCTTTCTTCCTCAAGGTGCAATCTGGTTTCCTTTTGTTGTTAAATTTCCTAATACTGACACTTTCCTGGATATTGTGGGAAAGAGCCCTGGTTGACAATCAGCTTCATTTAATTCCCATCCTGATTAGTAAGAAAATAATAAGTAGAAGCATAATTTATGGTTTTATTTAAGCCACCTCATTCACATTTGGAAGGAAATCTAGGATGACTAAATCTTGAAAGGGAAGGCAGGATAAGCGGTATTAAGAAACTGTCAGGGATCAGAATGCATTAAATGTTCCTGCTTTGTCATAGACTTCTGGTCTCTTGCATTAAGATGAGACAACACTAGAGAACTCTTTAATTAAAAACACAGAAAATAAGATAGAAAATCTGACCGTGAAGAGAAAGTTGGGTGACTGGCATCCTACATCTACCTATCTTGAGTTGATCAATATATTCCTTCATTAATTTCTTGGCACTGTTTGTCTGTTGGCAGCTATTCTTTTTTGAGGTATAGCTTTACACATCAACCCGTACTTTCTCTAGCTGTGCCCAACCTATCCTTGCACCTCCAAAAACATCAAACAGTTCCGCTAATGACACTTATCTAATTTAGTCTGAAATGCATGTGGTGTTCAATTTGTCTGTGGATGAGTATTGCACTTGATAAAACATGTTACACTGTTATACGCCTTGTGTGCAAAATGAATGGTGTTTCTCATTGAGCTGCTCTCACCCTGGTTTGCACATCGAGGTTAAGTTGTCCTGGAGCCCCAGGAACCAGCGAAAGCCTCTCCATGGCAGATATCTCAGGGAAGTCTATGGCATTGCTCAACATTTCCTTCCCTCCTCCCTAGTCACCCTCTCCGACCCTCAACAATGGTTTTTTGGTGACTTTTCTCCTGCATTTCAGCCACTCGAACTCTTATCTTTGCAAAAATCAAAGTACCTGGACACCTCACTAAAACAATAATGAACAAAAATGTCAGCAAAGCATCATGGAGGAAAAAAAAAGTCACCACCTCTCTGACAACTAGATTGTATTGATTAGTGCCATTAGCTAAGCCAAAGGACAGAATGTGTCAGAGGACAGATCACAAGCAAGGAATGTTCAAAGGGAAGCTTGGAGAAGAGAAAAATGCAAAGCCCATATGAATTGCATGCGTGCCCGAGCAAGCAGAGCTCGCAAAGGGCTGCAGTGGGAATTGGGAGCTCATCTTGGGCACAGTCAGGCATCCCCAATGTCTCCTAAATTAATCACGGCCTCAGCTAAGCCTGAGTCAAGAGGTGCTTTTAAAGTGAATACAACTGGATCTCTTAATTGCTCTTTCATTTAAAGGGGAATGAAATAAGTGTTATTTTGCTTAACATATTCCAAAGGAATTTTAATTTTGGAGTAAAATACAAATAGTAACATTTTGTACTTTCTCCTACACCTCAAAAAGCAGAAAGAGGAAAAAAGGGGGAAAACAAACCTCAAAAACATTATATTGGAAAAATTCTGGATTCTTCAACATTTACCCATGTCAAAATGACAGCCGTCATTCAAATCCCACCCTGATCAGACTTGAGAACACAAAACTCTAACACTGCAAAGCCACACAGATTGAAACGTGAAAACAAAGCAAAACCCAAAAGCAGCAGCCGTGTTGCTGCTGCGGCACAGCCCGCGGTGCTGCTCTCCCACCCAGCCCTGCACACGCAGCGGTGACAGCCGGACAATGTCACCCACTGGTGACATCAGGGAGAAAAGTGGCTCTGAGAGCTCCAAGGGGACACTCAGCACAGCATCATTTACTCCAGCACCTCTAATGGGAGTATAAAACAGCGGGATAAATCCAGTTCTCACTGTTAAGTGGGCACATAAAGACTTGGTTTTCCTTTTTGAGGCTGGGATTTATATTGGGCCTAAAATAATAAGGTGCCCCAAACCATCTAACCCCTATGGTCTGTTCTGAAAATCCTCAGCCAATTTCAGCTCTTGAAAAGTATCCAAATGTTTGGATCCCTATGGAAACTTTCCTATGGAGTATCTAAACTGCAAGGTAGTGACATTTGTATTCCCACTCCCCATGTATTTCCATCAGTATCATTAATATATGGCAAGAATGCAAGTACTAGGAAAATATGTTCACAGTCCCTGGTCAATTCTTCCAAGATGGTGCTGTTGTAGGAAAAAGGATTACGCGAGTTAAAAGTGCACAGGGCTCAGCAGTCATTAAGGGCTACAACTGCTCCTAGCAAAAATACTTTTTGCAGCTGCACTTTGGAGAAATGTTTCACGTGTTTTCAGTTGTTTGGTTTCTTGTACAGACGTCAATATTCCTCGGCAGGCATCTCTCTCCACCTGCCATTTGGCAGGCATGACCCAAGGTGGGTGGGTGAAGGGATTTTGTTTAAATGATGAGATCTGCCAGCCTTGAGAGAAATGCAAGAGACATTGGGATAGACACCTTATTTACTCTGCTTTAAACTGCACTTCTCCTGGTAGCTGTGTTGTTAATGTTCAGATGCATGTGATGTTCCCGGGACTTCCCAGGTCTGATGAACAACTCTTTGCAGCTTCCTGCTGTACATCCACCTGGCTCTGCAAAACTCCTGGCTTTTAAAGTCCAGACATCATTAAAGCTGAGAGGGTAACCTGCACAGGGCAGCATTAAAGGGAGTGGCATTATTAAAGCCACTGCAATCTCAGGCAGGTACAACCCAGAGCCTGACTTAAAAAATGATAATGAAGCTGCTTCACCATAGCAACGGGATGTGCAGCTGCAGGGTCTGACTTGGGATGAGCTTTCTCTGCCTGAATTCTTTTACTCTTCCCTCCCATGAGGACGAGTGAAAGACATCCTCCTACAACTCAATCTTTCACCATCGCTCAAAAAATGCAACTAGTTTAAAATCCACTGTTTGTGAATTTTCCTGAAACAAGATTTGTGAGCTTCATTGCCATGGACTGAGATCCAGCGGTCTTTGCAAACCCAAACACAACTGGTTGTTGAGGTGTCTCCAAATCTCCTGCTAATCTTTCTGGCTGCAAGTCAGGCCGGTGTTGCCAGGCTCTGCAATAGGCTCAGCCCATTGCTTTCACCACCCACTCATCCAATATTTGCCTAGCAGTATCCTTGTCTAAGCAAACGCCGATCTGTAACGCCTTTGCATGCAGAAGAGATCCAAAACAAAAAAAAAATCAGTAGTATTAAACCTCTGTATAGAGTTTCTAATTTATCTAACAAATGTTCAGCAAACAATCGTCTACTGGTTTTTCTTTCGGCTGGCTAACTTCCCCTAAACTTAAAAGGGCAAACAAACCAACAGCAATAAGATAAAAAGTTCAATAAAGTCTGTGGAGATACAGGGGAAAAAATATATATATATCCATGACCTCATTGAGTGACAAAACACATGGAGACCAGAGACATCTGTAGCAGATCAGGACACCAGAGTTAATTCAGGGAGCATCTCTTCTATATTAACGGTAAAAACAGAATTGGGTACGAGTGTAAATTCCAAGAACATTTTAAACTCCACTATCACAACTGAAGTTCAGAGGCCTCTCTGGGCTACCTGGGTCTTTCACAACATGCAGGAAAATCTGGGCTGGTTGGTACGAGTTACTTGGGAATTTACAAGTGTTTGTATTGCTACAGCATCAATGATACAGAGATCTGGACCTGATGGTTGAAGATGTTTCAGAGTGGAATAAAAAAAAAAATAAAGTGGCTGTTGCCCTGTGTCATTTCTGTGTAAGAGAGGAGACGGTGATTGTTTGCCAAGAGAAAATGATGAAGAGCACAGGCAAGGACCAAGCAAATTTGTCAGCTGAAGGCAGACACTGAGGTCTGGTCCTGCGGGCCAAGAGAAGCCTCAAAGACAAAACCAAAGAGCTCGTGTTTGCAGCGTGAAGTCACGGAAAGGGGCGCAAGAGGAGAAATGGCACAAGGAGCCTCGCAGGTTTGGACAAAGTCCTTGTCGCTGCAGCACTCTCAGCACATCTGGTGAAGCCAGAGGTTCCCTGCTGAGCTACAAACGTCACCGTTCCCCCTCCTGCCACAACCACTCAGGAGGAGAAGATCCAAGAGCCAGTGCATCGGTGAGTGCCAGCATCCCCGCTCCTGAACCGGGTACGACCTTTGGGCACAAACGGTTGCCAAGTGACAATCTTACATATCAAGGTTTGTTTTAGCAACCTCATCATAATGGTTTTGCCCAACAGTTTTTGAAACCCAAGTTTAAAACTAAAGGCAAATATGAACTTTTGAGAGAAGGTAATACCAGAGAAAAAGCAAAAAGTTAACGTTTGATATGTGAAAAAAATATTAAAGTAACCACTTATAATATTTTACAAGTGTTCTTAAATTTGCAATGGTTTATTATTATTTTTCTTTAACTACATTAACTCCAGAGACAGGAAAAACAAACAAAACCAACAACAAATGCAAAACTTTGTTAAAAAATGTCCACTTTTAAAAGAAAAAAAGCCCCTGGAAATGACAATCAGAGCATCTGAAAAAGCTTGTGCTGGACCAGGTCAAGCTGTCCCCTTGAGAAAGGTACCTGCTTGCTGTAGATCACTGAAAACTTCAAGGGAAAGTAAATGAGCACAGTTCAAAGTGTGCTAGCTGGACTCAAAAAACACTTCTAAAAACCTTCCCTATAAACCTGGCACAGAAGTGTAATGGAAGGAATACCAAGTGGGAAGCTCTAAGACGTTTCCAGTCTTACTGACAACAGCACCAGCAAGGATACGTGCGAGAAACTTGTTCCTATCCTGTTTTTCCTGCTCATTCTGCCTGCCTGGAGCAAGCCACTCAGCACTCCAAACCTCTTCTCGCAGCATTTGTACCAGTGCCACACTGAAAAGATGCTATTGTGAAAACTATGGATGCGCTCATCTCCTTTTGTTCCAAGACTGGAGTACTGCGGGGTCCAGAAAACACATCAGGTCATCAAATCCGCACAGTAAATCTTCCCTTTTACTTAGAAAGACAAAAATAATCTTGACTTTTTAATGAGCTCACACAACACCAAAAGTCATTTCAGACTCAGGAAAGTATCTCATTTCTGCTGGCGAAACGCAACGCAGCAGAAGTTGGACCGGGCTGCACTTGGATGGGTTCTGGTACTACACACCAACTCCAGCTCCATCACACAGAGGGAGCATCTCAAGTCACATATGTTAATGACCCCTTATATCGAGCTCCCTTTCTCCGAGACGCTGGTGTGTTTAATGCCAACCTCAATATTAATCACAGAAGAAGAAAAGAGCTGCTCCTGTAGAAAATGGACCTCCTGTGCGAGAGATCCCAGCTGCCGCAGCAAGCGTGTAATCTCTCTTCATGATCTTAATTTTAAGAATTGGCCTGATTTTTCATGTGTCCTCACTATTCCTACTGGAAGGGATTTCCAGAGCCTGTCTATTTATACCCATTTCTTCTAGAGCCAACATTGTCTCTCCACTTGAATAACTTTCCTCTGCCTGCTGCTTGCTCCTTGATGCGCTCACAGGCAGCTGTCAGATCTCCTCTCAGCAAAACAGCTCATTCCCATTTAATAACCCCTGAGAAAGAGCCCCCATTCCCCAGATTTTTCCAACCCTTTTTCCTACAGGGAGCTCCTCTTTCTGGATGTGGCGATGAGGGTGCTCCTCAACTCATCCTCTACGGAAGTTTCACATTAATACATTTTAGGATCGCACCATAATCTGATGATTTAGAGGAAAGGTCAAAGGTTTTTTCTTTGTGTTTACTCCTGTCAGTAACAAAACAATCACTGAATAATAACACAATAATTACATCCATTGTGTCATGCACAGACTTAGAAGAAAACACTCTATATTACTACATCAAGCTTCGCAGCTCTTCTGTTTTCTCATTAACAACAGCAAACAAGGACATTGCTTTTTTCTTCCACAATATTAAGGTCTAAAGGTTCAAAAATGAGCAAATATATACATATGTGTTGGATAAAGAAGAATACAGATAGATAAAGAGAACAGCTCCCCCTTCATAGCTTGATGATAGTAAAAGCAATTAATTCATTTTACCATTACTGCCTTTTGCTTCTTCATCAACATCATGTCTATTCAGGGCAAAGCAAACTGCACAGGCAGATGAAGGATGTGTTTCTCTTTGAAATAAAGTCAGTGGTAAAACTCCCATTGATTTTGTGTTGTAGCAAGGAGTCGCTTTGGGTTCTGGTTTTTGTAACATAGAAAAAAAATCTGCTGGAATAAAATGAATGTTGGTGATAACCTAGTTTAACAGAACATCCTTATCCAAGACAGGAAAAGACTGGAAAGGTTTTCACAAGACCTAGATAGAAGTTAACTGCAGAAACAAGTGTGGGACTCAGTAGGGAGGAAAAGTGGCTGAAAATTCTCGCAGAGGAGCAACAGGTCACTTGCTGCCCACATTGTCCAAGCTCCTAATAACAAAGCGATGTGCAGACCTTGATTTACACGCTCATTACTTATGCATCGCAGTTATTCTTTGCTGCTAATGAGCCCACTTTATTTTCCTAGAGAAGGATGATTTACACCTTGTCTTTGAAATATACCTTCCCACAAAAACCCTGATACATATATCATGAAAAGCGCCCTTTGCAAACATAAGAAAGTGCAGAAATAACAAGATCTTGCAGGAAAAGCCTGACCAGTTGAAAATGAAAGTATGTTAGGATTAACAAATATCTGGCTTATGTCAGAACCTGTTCAAGATAAGGAGAAATACTTTAAAATGAAATTCAAGTATGGCCCTTGCAGATGGGGGAAGAATGTAACAGGAAGGTATCTTCAATTCCCACTCAGCTGCAAGAAGCAAGTTTCGCAGTCAGGTTGGGGTTTCTTTGTTTTCCCCAGTTCCCCCTTGCCCCCTTTGCCATCTTTCCTTGGGGACTGGGAAGCACAACTCCCCTCCGCTTGAGCCATCACAGGCTCAGGAGCTAAACCCAGCTTAACGGCTGCTCAAGGCCACAGAACCACGTAAAGGAGAGAGGAAGCTCATAACGCCGTGACTAATTCTCCTGCTAATTTGGAATTTCTGATCCTGCGCAAGTAGCAGAAACAATAAGTTCTACACACATGGGCTTATTTTTTCCCTGAAATCAATCTCGCTTGTCCTCACTTGAACACATGCTAAAATCAGGGAGAACGGAGATTTCTCCTTGCTTTGATTTCTCTTACTGATGTGCCTCATGGTGGGTGGCATTTCCCTCCCCATTTCCTTTTTCTTCTCCAGTGCGGAAAGTTATTTATGAGGGAGATAACGGAGAACATATCCCACAAGAGCTTGTTTAGCCTCAAAGCCGTGTTTTGAGAAGTATCCTACGCGAAAGAGAAATTAGGTTAAGTTTTGAACTGGAGTGAACTGGTTGTGTACGTACAAGTTGGAGAGTAAAACACTGGTGGTCAGTGGAAATTGGGTTAAGGTTCTCAGGCAGCTTTATTTAACTTGGAAAAAAATATCTACTTTTCCAAAGAAAGGAGTCAGTGTTTCACACCAGATAAAAGACACCTTCACCTCCCGATGGTTAAAAACCCAACATGATATATCAATTTGTACTTAAACTCCCTGCAAATGTTTTGGGTGGTAAAATTCTGTGGAAATTGGGTTGACTTGGGTTACATTTTTTCCTTACAATGACTTCAGTACAATCCAAATTTCCAGACCAAACAGCATTATTTTCCCCCCAAAGATTTTTCATCATACGGTGACAATTTGCAATGTGTTATTTCAATTAATTGTCAACTCTTTCCAGATCTCTGACCAGATTACTGTATATAAAACCGCCACTGCTAGTCAATGTGCCTTTCTTTCCTCTCATTTATTTTCCAAGGCAAGAGCTTTTGGGTGACCATCTGCTTCTTATTTCAAACCTGTCTATATTTGTTAGCACCTGATGTCCCATGTCTCATGCAAAAGCTCAATTAAAGACTGATAAGCAGGTTTTTTGTTTAGACATAGGTTCCCTATTCTAAGCAATGCTTTACAATTCCAAATCACCTTTCTGCTGCAGATTTCTTTCAAGCACATAAGTTCTGTTTTAGGCTGACGTTTGGCAACCTTTTCCAAATATGCTTGGCTTTATGTTTTCGACTTACCTTACAAAACGAAGTAGAGACATTTGTGTGCTAAAGTATAAGCATTTGTGGAACTGAGGCCTTAAGAAATGTTAAGCTGGGGCTTCATCTATTCTTCTTTTACTGGTTTCCATACTAAGCCTGCTCAGTTTTCAGATTGAAATAGTTTTATTTGTCTAGAGACCAGCATAGCTATACCATTGTTAGGATCACGCTGGGTCTTTTCCACTCTTCCACCTCTAATTCAGCTGCTGCCAGGTAAAAAGCTTCAGGCAGAGAACCAAACACCAGCCTCGCCAGATCTTTAAAGTGATGTTTGTTGTCTTAACTGCATTGACTTCTCATTCCCCCTGTTAGGATAAAGCAACTTAACCATTCCCAGTCATCCCTGAAGTGGCAATGACTTGGAGAAGGCTTCAAAGTAGAATGGGAAGAAATAACCAATACACAAGTAAGAAACAGTGTCTACTACCATAATAATCTGCTTACCCAGCCCCATTAGGAGCTATGCAGGGAGCAGTGTCCATGTGAGCACAAGGCTGCAGCTGTGGGATACACAAAACTCAGGCACTGCTTAAACCCAGCTTTGCTTCCAGATCCATTCTCCAGCCTGTAAAAGATCTGGTCTTGCTTTGGTCTCAGCTAGTTTGTGTGATCCTTGCATTAACAAGGTCATTTTAGGGTTTCAGGTAGATGGAGAAACAAGAGCTTCCCTGGAAGGTGACTCAGTCTGTCTGAAACATGAATTGCTCACTTTATCTTGCTACTTTTTCTTGTCTTAACAGACCAACATTAATATCTAATACTAGGGCAGATAGATCTTAACCAGGATCTCACCACTCTTCAGGTGGAAAGGTGCCCTCAATCTCCTTTAACTGTTGACAAAAGCAGTTGATCATACTTTATTTTTCTCATCTACACTAGATAGGACACCACATGTAAGCAAAATCTCTACCTCCTTAATTTTTTTCCTCTCTGTTTTCCTTACTCTGTTCATATTTTTCTCATAAAGTCTGTCACCAACGACTAGTTTCTTTCTCTCTGTAATGGAAATTTTTGGGAATGATTGGTTACAAAAAACTCAAATCCTAAATCATTAAGCAATAATTCTGAGATATTATCTTACTGAGTAATAAGCAACTTTATAGCAGATTTTTTGACAGGACGTATTTCACTTACAAAAACCATCATTTTTTCTCTCTTTGGTTGTGAGGTGCTTAAATCATTTTTTGAAGGAAGGAGGAAACAGCTGTGGCTAAAGCACTTTTTCCATCTGTCATTTTTCTTCCTTTCTTTTCGCTTTCTGCGCATGCAGCAGAGTGAAAGCACCGGCAGCGGTGCCAACATTAGAAGTTGAGGAATGTAAACTTGGACGGTTTCGACCAAGGTCCGAGAGTAGGATTTCTTTTTTCCCATGTTCTCTGCCCGGGCTGGAGGTCAGGGCTGCGCTTCCAAAGCCGGCGCAAAGAGGCAGGGTCTGGGATGTGCTGACCGCTGCCCTACCCACCCATCCATCAGCCTGGCTTTTCCATCGGTCTCTGAGCCAAACTATGGGTAATTCTCTCAGCTGCTTCCATTTAATCAAAGGAGCAACCCAGACCGCAATTTCAATCCACCAAAAGGAAGAACAAGCACTAGTCTGATGCCACAGCTGGTTTTCTACCCAATGTCTAGTTCACGGGGATTGCTTTAGGCTGAGACTATTGAACATAAAAAGTTTAGAGGGATATGAACAAAAACTGATGATCTGCATTTGGTTGAGTTAACACCCAAAGTCTTCCTTGCTTACGTAAATGAGAGTTTTCCCAAATTATCCCTTCTAATCAATGACTTTCCCTACCCATCACCTCCCACACCCAACCTCTCTCGTGCTCAGTAACAATCCGCAGCTCCGTTTTCAGGAATCACCATTTTGGATCAGATCCACAGGCTGCTGCCTATGAAAATACCCAATTCAGTGCTCTTCAGAGGAAGCCTCAATAACAGAAAGCTGTGAAAAAAACAGCATGGAGATAAACCATCCACATAATCATTAATTATACCGGTTTAAGAGCTAGAATCTGACAGGTAGTAATTCAATTTAATAACATTCAGGAAAATACTTGCTATCTGAAGTCCAGGTCTCATTCTGTACTAGGAGAGTAAAGTATAAACATGTCAATATGGAGAGACAAGCTTTCCATCAGGGTAAAATAAGGGTGAAGATTTCTAGAGGTTTTGATTTAATTTTTCCCTTAATCCCTTCTGTGTCTATTAAGGAGCAGAACTGATTAATTCAGAGCTTGAACACAAAGTAGTCCTGGTGTCTTCTGCTGGGCTGAGAAAGGTTATGAACTATAGAGCAGCTATGTAAAGCCTCACACAATAAAACACAATGATTTGGATCAAAAAAGCATATAATCCCACGGTTATTGTTGGGTTTCGTGCCAGCTAAAACCCAATTGGCATCTATCCCAAAAAAAGCTAACACATTGTGATTGTGATTTTCATTTTCTTCTTCCTTTAAAAAACTGCCCCTGTGAAGTCAGCCAGGATTTAAACAAATACATCTATAGCATGATAATACTGCCGCTAAAAAAATAATTAGGAACACAGCCTGAAATAACTAGCTAAAGATACTTGAAAACGTAAATCAGCCCAAGTATTTCAATAACAGTAAGGTGATGATGGAGACAATGGGAGGTGGTCTTGCTTGAGAACCAAGAGTTTTGTTTTGATAGAAAGAGCATCGAATGGAGCAGACAGAGATCTGTGTGCTCTGCTGCCTTCCCAGGCCAATCCAGCTCCAAGAAAACTGTCAGAAAGGGCAAATAAGCAAAATAATTCTTCCCACTGCTTACATTGTTTTGTAGGAGCAGAGCAGCTTTTAGCTGACAAAGACTGATCTAACCCCTGAAATTCAGGGCTCTTTGTCATGAAAAACACTGATTTTCTATTAAACTTCTTTTTCGCTTCAAAGCTACTTGAATGCTATTATTTTAGAGACTTATGTGTCTTCTATAGATCCCTACAGACTTTTTACTGATGGAGGTAAATATTGCCCCACATTCCTTTTTATCATTTGCTGTCAAACTTGCCAAAGAGTTTGACTCAACCGTGCAAGGGAGTTTTTCAGTGGGTTTGGATTCAATTCTCAGTTTGCCTCTTATTGAACCGCATCAGGCTTTTCCACATCCCAGAGGCACAGGACCACAGTGTGTACTGGTGTCACTTCTGCTGGAAAGCCAAGGAAAACCTACCTGATCTAACTGAAGATGTCTCTGCTCATTGCAGTTAGACTAGATGACCTTGGAAGGTCCCTTCCAACTGAAACTGGTCTATGATCCTATGAAGGGAAGGGAAACCACCACAGTCTGGGGAAGATATGAAGAATAATCAAACTCACGGAGTCTTTCAGCTCATTGCATCTCTGATCTGCTCCCTCCTCCATCCCAAATGCTTCTCCTTGCTGGAGATCCCAGATTATTCGGTGACTTTCAACCAGTGACTTTCCCATCCTTCTGAAACATGGTGCTGAGCTCTTATGTGGCCACACATCAGTGTCCATGCTCTGGCCAACAGCAAGTCCAAGACTCTGTTAATCCAGGATTTGTTTCACAGCCCATTTGCTTAGACCCCAAGCAGGGTTTCCAATTCCATCACTGTGTCACTTGAAGGAAGGACAGCCCAAAGGCTCTAAGCAATCTGAACTAGTTGAAGATGTCTCTACTCATTGCAGGAGTAGACCTGTGAATGTCCCTTCAAACCCAAACTATTTATGATTCTATGCAGAGCTGGACTCCATTTAATCCCCACAGGTTGCCAGCCCTGGTGTCAGCCACTGCAACACAAGGTTTTCCTCTCATCAGGTTCTCGGATTCAGCACAAGGAGGTCACACAGATCTTCCTCTGAGCTGAGTCACCCCTGTTCCTCATGTTCTCAGCAGGAGCCGGGTCTAAGGCAGGACATTCCTACACAAAGCACACAGGACTCAGGGAACACAAATGAGTCACTGTTGCAATTGTTTTATGCCCTGCATTAATAATGCTAATAACAGCTTCTCAAAAACCTACTACAGATACAGATTCATTTCATTATATCATTTCTTTACCCTACTGCTAAGCTTTAGTAGTTACTATAATAGCTGGATAGGAAATTTAAAACCAGAAAATTATTGTCCACCATATGAAATCTTACATTTGTCTTACATACGTCACCAAGATCAACTAAAGCTCTGAAACCTCATTTTTTATGGGAAAACAGCATGGTGGTAGAGCTATTGATGTTGGCTCAGAAAACTAGATCATCAGAAACAGAGAAAGATGTTGCTTTTTCTATCATCAGAAAGGTGGGGAAGTCAGGAGAGATAAGACAAGGCGTATTTGGCAACGCGTGGTGTTACCACAGATCAATATTTTTCAGGCAAAATGTTTTTCTTAGTTGAAAAAATGTCTGCTTTTTCAAATACAATTAGGCACACGAAGACTTCTGGAACATTTTCATGTTCTGCACGTTAAGTTTTAATGAACTTAAAATGATTGTTTTTAAAAACAATAATTTTCTTTTTCTAATGTATCCTTGCTTGCAAGCTTTATGCATTTGATTAAAAGCACGAGCTATTCAAAATATTTTGTTTTCAACTTGCAAAACAGAGACAAAATCAGGACTTCTCCCTCTTTAATGAACACTATCTTGTTCGTGCACTTGCAAAATGCATGGAAGTGTGCTGTGAGCAAGCAGCCAGGAAAACGAGCATAGAAACTGATTAAATGATGGGGCCAGGAACAGCCACGGATGATGGTCCTGTTAAGGCAAAAGTCCACAGATTTCTAGCTAATAGGGATGAGGATTCTTGGCCTAGAAAACAACATCCTTAAACCAAGGTTTAAGGTTTGCAAAGTTGTAAAAAACCTGAAAACGCGTCTTCGAATGGAAAGGTTTAGTCAGCTTCAGAAACAGTTTTCATTTATAATACATGGAAAATTGCTAATCTTACCAAGTTTGTCACCAAACCAGTGCTGAAGTCTGAATGGAAAAAGTTCCGCAGTCATTTCTGTGAAATGTCATGTAATTCAGAAGAAAAGGAGAAAAACAAGAGCTTTATTTCTGGAGTTCTTTTCTTGCATGGTCTGGTAGTTAAGACTTTGCATTAATGTCTTGTAATCAGGAGCCTGGACTCCATTGACCCCTCTCAGGAAAATCCTCCAGGTACCAGGAAAACATTGTTGATGGGGAAAGAGCTTTGAGGGGACACCTTGCGTGACCTTCCAGGCAAATTCCCCAGCTACGGAGATTACAATTTCCTGTACGTAAGATTAGGAATTAAAAGTACTAATTACTGTGGCTCCTAACACATCTGAATGAACACGGTGAGAACATGTTACGTTAATCTGATTAACAGATTATTTTCCTCTTTTATCTCAGAAAAATAAATGCCTTGCAACCCATTGTTTTGCTAGTTAACAATTCTATGTTACTTTGGGGCCAAATACAAATGTAAAACAGATCATTTCCATTTAACCAATTTCTGAAAAAAAAAAAATATGCTTACTGCCTACATAACAGGCTTCAATGTTAATGCATCATACAGACAGCCAGAATAAAAGAGAGCAAAGCAAGGATCCCACATCACAGCAATGTAACTAACGCAGAGACAGAGTAAATACCGATGTCAAAGGAAATTCATTAGCTAATCTTATCTAAAGAGCGTATCTGAATGTGTCAGGTGATAAAAAGGCAGACCAGCTCGAACTGGTTCTCTGGAAGATGCCTGCCCATTTGAGCCACGGAAAGAATGAAAACACACAGACCGGGTTTCACGTCACTCAGTCCTTGCTCGGAGCACGTTAAGTAGCACAAGCAACAGTTTGGAGGTGACAAGAGTCTTAGCAAGCACATACTTGCTGAAATAAGACGCGCTGTAAGATGTACTCCTTCTGCTCCACAGTATTTTTAGCTAGGTTAAAAGTATCTCACATAGGGAGTCCTTAGAGTAAGAAATACTACAAAATTATTTGATAATAAATATATATGTGGCCTCACTACCACCTCACTCTGGAGGGTTAGAAAAATCAGAGTTGCAAATACTCTGAAGCTCAGGGGACTCCAGGAGTTACATAAAATACTATGGGAATTACACCATCCCCTATGACTATTTCTCTTTAACCAAGAATCTCACCTTTCAGGATCAGCTTCAAGAAAGAACTAAAACAAATTAACATTTTTGTTTTAAGTTCTTAGAGCCTTCCTGGATGTTTCACCTTTTGTAACCATCTCTCTACAACATCACAAGCTTGACAGTTTCCTGAATATACTGTTTTTCACTGTTGGGCACCTACTGTATCTTTAACAGAAAAACCCCTTCACACGTTTCTGAGTTCATAGACAGAACAGCTGTGCATCTTTATTACACATATGCTGCTTTCTGGTTTTGCTTGTTAGCCAGCAGACAGGAAAGTTTTATTTTTAGGCAGATGTGAAAGCCCTAATTTGTTGCAGAGGGGAATAGAGAGCCTAATAATAGCACACAATACAGCCAATGCCAAATTAATTAATGGAGACCAAAGCAGGTTACAGTTTATGAGCCAAAGCTACTATTTTCCACTTCCCCCGCCTTCTCCCTCTCTCTGAAATGACATAGTAGAGCTCGAGTTGGAAGGAGGACACTCCACAATATTCATCACTTTTGCTGTGCAGTGAGGTTTGTCTTGACCTTACAGTGATCTGGTGGAGGAGACCAGCCATGAATTATTTCTTCCACAACTGGCCAGCATCCTTCAGAGCCCCTCTTTGGAGAAGACATCACAGCTTGCGGGCAGATGAGCCAGCATAGCAAGAAGGGGCACAGAGGAGGAAACCTCAGGTCTCCAGAGAAGGTTGTGAGGAGCAGCAAAGCTTCTGCTGTGCCTGGTGCACCCACTTCTCGGTGGCAGCCCCACCGGTGGGCAGATGACCCAAAGGAGGCTGAGAATAGCTCGCTGCCTCCCTCCCCGAGCTCGGCTGACCACACGCGTTTGCCGTCAGCTCTTTCCAACTAGAAGCAGGAGCCTATTTTAAGCGCTGCCTTTCCTCACGCACACACTGTTGCCATAGCTGCAAAACTAATGCACATGGAGAGAAAGGTCCTCACTCTATTGACTCAGCAGAGAGGCATGTTACTGAATCTCCCCATTTCTTAACTCCTGTAAAGTGAAAGGTAGTGGGTCAGATCCTTCCCCAGATGGTGCTAGAATGGCTTGAGTCTATTGGCTTAGTGAATCCCTATTAATTTGCAGCAGGTGGCATGCTAGCCATTTATTTTTAATTGCTACACCTTCCAGAATTATTCATGGTATACTGTAATTAATTCAGCTTCTCCTCTTGTACCTCCCCCATCAAGGATGTAGTCAGACAGAGCAGAAGACAATTGTATTCGTTCTCCTGCCCATCCGCCCTTCATTTCTGAGGATGCAGGGAGTGAACGCACATGTCAGGTATATGGTATATCTCAGCCTGACCTGCGTCAGATTTCCAGGGTTACAGAAAGCAGCTGGGGAATATTTCAGGTGAGCTTCAAACACACCAACAGTGAGCTCCCATTCCAGCCTGACAGTGCTATACACACCAACAGTGGCTCGCACTGATTCTGCTCACATTTGCAAACTTCCAGCCAACTCCGATTCAAATATAATTGCTAATATTTTGAAGCTGCTGTTAGCCAAGATACTTCAAGAAGAAACCACCAACACACTTGAAACAAGCCCACTGCAGATTTGGCTAGCATTTCGAAAAGATACTTCACTTGAATGTTTTAGTTTTCCTGCCCATTCCTAATCTTAAACAGAAAAGAAAAACAAGGCAGCACAACTTTAATAAAAGGCAGTCAGGTCTTCAGTTAATATGAACTTGCATAATTCCTTTGCCTTCCAAGTTTATCAAAGCTTTAGAGTAAGGAAGACACAAATGATGAGCAGGCAGCTGCTCAGTGTATATAAATGGTAAGAGCTTTTGTTACACAAGGTAAGTATTCACAAACCTGGGACTGATTTGACAATCTCTGGCTAGTAGAAGATAGGTGGATGATGGACAGATTTTCTTCAGGAGCCAAACAAGATTACAAAATCAGCTATAGGAGCACACTGTATTTTGCATCATTAAGTTGCACTAGATGATGCTTTAATTCACTGCTTGCAAGTACCTTCACTCAGGCAGGGTGTCTCTTCACTAACTACTAAAGTGGAAATATCAGTAGAGAAGCAATAAAGGTTAATTCTGGCAAAAAAAAAAAATCCTAGTGTATCGGTAAGGGTTTATAATGCAGTGCTACAGGAGCTGGCTGCAGAGACACAGACAATTTTAAAGCTTTATTCTGGGTCAAGGTGTGTGCGTTGTTTTCTGGGGTCTTTTTGTTTTGTTGGGTTTTGGGGGTGGTTTTGTTCTCTGCATGGCTGCAGCAGTCATGCAGGTTCTACAACACAGATATACAGCACATACGTTCAGGTACAAAGTGTTCATGGTGACCCCGAAGAGCACCCGTGCTTTACATCTGAAGTCAGAGTCCTATATCTCACCAGCTACTCTTTAAAAAGATGAATGATCTGCTTACCTGGATCCTGAACTCATTTATATATAGGCTTATATTCCTTTTAGATTTGTGACTTATCTGTGTATCGGGCTTTGGCGTTTCAGACAGCAATACCTGCTTTTGTTTGTGCCAAAAAGAGTTTGCAAGACGTTAGCACCATTAAAATCCAGCACTGTAGCTCAGTTTAAAGCTGTCAAGTGTCAAGATATAAATATGACCTCCTAGCTATTACTGTTTATAAAGTGATCCAGCTCTTTAAAGAGTCAAGCTATGCCATATACTCACGTGGCTTCCTGCAACAGTTAATTCCAAAGGCTGCTTAAACATGTATGATATTTTTCCTTTGACATGCTTTAAATGTATTTGTCATTAATCTTGACCCTTTGACTGTTCCCTGAGGGACAATGAAGTGATCAGACAGCTGTGCCCCTCATAACTTTTAATTAAATCCCCTTTGGACCTTTTTCCCCTTCTCTATTCTTTCTTTCGTCAGCCACCAAGAAAAACGACCGCAATTTTAACATCTAAACACTGGAAACTATGAACATATAACAATGCAGAAATAATTTCTTATTTTTCAATTTACTTAATTATTTTTAAATTTAATTTCTGGAATGAATGAATGAGAGTTCTATTTTCTCCTTAAAATCCTTTTTGAAGTCGCAGTGGTTTGGCCTCAAGTGTATAACCATAAACAGAACTGTACAGCTTTGGACAGATACTTTTAAGAGAGAGTTCAAGTTCTGCTCTTCCATAGTTTAACAAGACAATAGTCTTTATAAAACTTTTACCCACAGAAATAGTTGCTCCATCCTGAGAATGATCAATCTCATTTAAAGGTAACGGCCTTGGCTCACAGATGAAACAATCCCTATCATTTTACTATCCTATTATGTTTTGCATCCAAATGTCAGTTTTTGGTATTTACTGGCATGTATAGGAATTGCCGAAAATGTCAGTGAATTGGCAAATTGTAAATATCATTGACATTAAAAAAAAAAACCAAGGAATTATTTTCCACTGCCTCAAACTTTCCATTAATACACTGTTAAAAGCAAGTATCACTTTTGATCTCTGAACTTTTCTTGGAGAGATTAAAAGAAATCAACCAGGAAATAAAAACATCGTTACATTACTTTGCAGTATTTATTTTGCATAGTGCAAGTTGGGACACATCACCAGAGCTCAGTTTGGTTTAAACCTTGTCCCCATAACCCCCAGAGGAGTAGAAGGGGAGAAATCATCATTATGATTAAATTGAATTGTGCTTTATTTGTAAAAGTTCAGGTAAGTCTCAGCAAAAAGTAATTTTGGCTGTGTCTGTTAAACAGTCCAAATGATGTAAGATTTCAGCTAGTATGGTCTTTTCTTGCAAGCTGACAAACTCTTTAGCTGGAAAACATCATGGGGAGCAGGGCCAGTTTGTAACTTTGCATTGCAATGGTGTGTACCTGCAGTTTCCCAGCTTGGTGGGAAGATGCGTCAGATTTTACTCATTTTGAAGCTCATCACATCTCAGAAATCAAAGGTAAGCTCGGCCATATTCTCAAAGGGTGCCAGCTGGAACAAAACCCCTGCAAAGACAAATTGAACTTGTGGAACACACCTTCCACCCAGGGTAAACCCAGTATCCAGAAGCAGCAGGAGCACTCGTGAACACACCAACCACAATACCATCCTTGCCATGTTCTTTGGACTGGGAGTCCCCCAGTTTTCCTGTTCTGCAAACCCATTTCATTAGAGGGCAATGGATTGTGGGCTCTGCTCTCCTGCTCCCCAGAGATTTCCACGCTCATCACCTGCGATTATAGGACCACAAGACACCTTCTCTGCAACACTTACACAAAGGAAACCAAATTACTGCAAATGAGCATCCCCATGCAGAAGCAGCACCCAAACCATGCTGACACAGCAATGCTCCCAGACTCATGTAAAAAGGACACCCCTGAATATGCCACTGTTACCACACTGGCATCCCTAACTGTTCAGTAAATGCAGGAAACAATCATATTTTTAGACCTAGACATCCCAAGCCCAGTTGAGCCCTGCAGATAAATTCTCCAGAATGTCATCACTTCTGCACACCAGATAGCCAGCCACAGTTTTTACTCATTTAACATACATTAAATTAAACCTGCCGGTAAAGCAGCCTCTGGGGATAATTCTGGTGCAGAGTGAGGGCAGTTAATCACAGGTACCATAAGTTGAATTCCTTTTACCTTTGGTGTGTGAGGAGGGGCACATGCCCTGCAATAGGAAATACCCACCACCACCCAAAACAGTGGATGGAACAGAATAACATGGCAGGAGGAAAAGGGTGTCTGAGATAAAAGCGGCTTATAAAATAACTTGGAATGTCAGCACATGATTATGTTGTTTTCCCCTCAATCATTAGACTGCTGTGTTGCAAAACACCCTGAAGCTTGAGAAACTGCTAATGGGCAACAGCTTTTGGAATGTCATAAATGCTAAGTCTGACTGGACTGGAAAGACAACTTATTGTACAGTCAGAACTCAGATGGGAAAATATTTGGACACTTGCAGCTTGTAATAAAATCAGAGAAAGTGGATTAGTAGGGTTTTATAACTCATTAGAAGGGAAGAGCTGCAAAAGAAAGATTTGTGGGAAATCTGCACCTTGCACTGGGTTCTTCCCTGCACTTTCTCAAAGTTATTTACACCTGGACCAAAACAACACAATTAACTCCCTGTATCCCCTCAAGAACAGCCTCACCACTTGCAAGACAACTTGCAGATGAGAGAATCTGGCAGATGATACTACTGAACCTGGAAGATGCTAACGGTGAATACCTGATGTAATGGGCTTCGCTTGATGGTTTGAAGGTGCGAGTGAAGCCCCCTCATCTTTCAAGACAGCAGGACCTTCCAACACCCAGCTCACAGCTGCTCTGTGCACAACGCTGAGCCCAACCCCAGATGATTATCAGCCTACGTGGCTTTTGGCTGAAGCGAGAAGGAGGATGAGCTTGTATCTGCCTTCAATAAATCACGTTGACTTGCCCCAAGACTAATCACAATGGAATGAAAAAGCCTTTTACTTTATCAAACCAGAGGGTGATTCCAAAGGTAAATTAGGAAGAAGTACATTATAAAGAATAAAAATTCCTTTCAAATGTATTGGAAGACACTGAAAGGATATAAAATAACTCATTGGCAGCCTCCACACCTAGCATCAGCTTTCTGTTATTTGTTCTAAGAGAGCCGGTTCACACTCAGGAGATAGACGCGCAGTAATGATGGCTTTTACTCACTAAATGACAGCAAAAGTTGACCTGTTAGATAAACAGATTTGTTTAATGATTACATTTTCCTCTGCCAAATGAAAACACAGAAGTGCAAGATTCAATGGCTTTTTATGATTTTTTTTTGCTTGAGCTGTACAATGGAAATTGTTTGTACTCTTCGCCAAAACAGTAAGGCTCCGCAACTCCGAATTTGGCAGGGACAGAGCCCGGTTCACATTGCTCTCCAGCGATTGCTGGAGGAGAAATGCCAACAATTTGTTTTTACACTTACACAATGCGTTATGTACAGCACAGAGCGATCCTAAACAATTTTAATTAACCATCTGATGGCTCCTTGTTAGCATCAGAAGTTCTAAGAAGGCACCAAAAGTGGGTTTTCCCTGCAGAAAGAAGCACAGGTCGGGAGTGGTTTGCATATGGTATGTACCAGTTCTATAGGGGATGAGTGATCACCAGCCAAGGGTGATGGAAGGATTAACATAGACTGCAGTGAATGTTGGGTCAGGGCTCAGATACAGCTTGATTACAAGCTCTTAATTAGATCTTGCCCATGACATCCACAAACTTTACTGTAAGCCATATTATTCAATACCAGCATCATTAGACAAAGACACTTGCTACAGTTGTCATTAGGCAGATCTGAAAACTTTAGTAGCAATTCACCCAAATTGTCAATGTTCGTTTTTTCCAATAATATTAGTAGTTAAATAATCAAGCTAGACTAATTTTCTTATCGTGTCTGCAAAAACATCAGTTTTTCATTTTCTGATGTTTGACTTTATTCTTGCACTATGACAGTTCACATATTTATTTGCTTAGTCATTTGCCTTTGATTCTCATAAGTGTGGGTATTACTTTTTAATCATTTTATGTTTATATTTTTTATACAAGCATCAGTTGTTACAGCCTACTTAACACTACTTTTCGTTAATTCAATGCTTGGTTTTGCATGCGTTAAACTAACCATAATTCTAACAGGACAAACATTCGTCAGATGTTAAACACTCAATCTTATTAAATGCATTTGTCAAAGTGGCAAGTACATTTTTGCAAGCACAACTGCCACCTGATAATTACAACACGAAAAGCTCCCTCACCCTATGGAAAATTAAGTAACTTTTTATATGCTGTAAGCACCGAGTTGCAGGCTAAATATTGTGTTCGGTTTTATTTTACCAACAGATAGCTTAGCTCCATAGCTTACTGAGCCTTGCAAAGCACTGTATTAGTAACTGTTGATGCGCTTAAGTCTAAAATAGTTTATAGGTGGTATTTTTTCTGACAATGCTGACTAAAGTTACCATTTGGTACACTGGAAATTCTGAAATAGCACCAACAACAGTGCACTAATAATAACCTGAGTGACTGTAGGAGGGTTGGACAATGACCCTGGTCCAGCTTGTTGCTGGGAAGGAATCCTGCTGGACAGGAGTTAAGCTGTTTGATTGCGATTTTCAGATTTCTCTGTTCATCTTCAGAATTTCTGGTAATTTTATTTCCCCAAATATTAGACTGATTTTATACACAACACAAACCCCACATAAGAGCCAAATGCTTTATCAGTTGTCAACAGAAGCAGGACAATGTGGCCAAAACTGTTTCGTACATCCTTCAAGGGCGATGGAAGCCTCTGTAGTCACGTTTCTTGCCTTGATTATGTTCATCAAGCAGAAATACTTCACCATCGCACAAAGCCAAGGTGTTCAAATAACTCCACAGCCTGGGAACATTATTGCTGCCGCCTCTATATCTGTGCCAACAACCGCAACTGGGGCTTGCTAACCTGACTGGGCTGTGTCCATCTTCCGAGCATTTCATGATGCTCCCACTCCAAATAGCAAAAAGAACATTTTTCCATGATAGATCTAATCATGAAATGATGTGATTTGCCTATTTTTATACCAGGAACAAGTTACCTTTGTCTTGTACCACACACTTCTAGAAGGACAAGAATGAACACCAAGTTCCTTATATTAATTAAGGCTCTGTGCAAAACTGATTATTTTTTACATATTTTTTGACAGAACAGTCTGACCATAGCAGCATAAACACAAGATTCTCATGGATATGGGTATTAAAACACTAGGGGTTTTTTTGAGTCTAGTATAAATCTAATAATGGAGAAACAGATGAGATTCTGATAACTTCTGGAAGGTTCCGAAACACCTACAGACAATAGGAGAGTAACATATGCAATTAAGACAAAGCTATAAATTACTCCTACAAAGAACTATTTTGAGTTAGAACTGTGTGTAGAAATAACAAGAAATCATTTTGATCATTTTTACATTTACTTTTTTGACACATATAACACCCAAGCTAAAGAACAGAATAAACTTAAGGTGAGATCAGCATTTGTCACTTTTATAACCACAAAAAGGTACTGAAATTCAGATTGAAAAAGCTATCCTATGTAAGAAAACCAAATCAAAGTTCCCTGTCCCTACAGCTGAGAATCTTAGAGAAATCTGGAGAGAGAGATTGACCCAAATAGTGAATTTTCAATGACCCAACCCATCCTCCATCCCTTCCATTAGCTAACAAAGCACCCACTGCTCTCCTGTCCACAACCAAAAACAAGGTGTCGTGTTCTTTGGGTTACAGTAACAGTAGAGTGGAAAATAGGACCTGCCTAACACTTACCCATGCATATATTTATTTTACAGCCTTGTTTTTCCACAGTTGCCATTGGGTGTAGCACCACAGCTGTCCTTGCTTGCTGGCAGTGTATTTTTATTCACTTATCTCCAACCTAGCAGTTATTTTTTTCCATCAGTGCTTAGTTTCCAATTCCCTTACCCTGACCCCCTGCAAAGAAGAGAGGGTCCTCTTTTAACCTCTGAACCTGGTCCTTTCAGCAGCTTTATCAGGGATGAGTCGACCTCTGCGGTTTGATCTGTGGTTCTGGATGATCCATTTAGCATCACTCAGTTGGTTTCTTACTCTCAAAGATGTCTTGATCTCCCTGCTGCTGTGAGACTCCATCATTGACCTTCCAGGCCAAACTGATCCAGTGCACAAAATAGCAATTTCATGCAGTGTTACCTCTTACTTTCCCCTGTGACCCAGAAAAAGCCATGCTTTCCCTGTTACAGGTAGAAGCTTCAGTTTTACTTGATTTTAATGCAAAGAATCTCTTGTTTTCAACCTGTTGCAGGCCAGTAATTTGGCTTCATTCGCACACAAATTAGAGAATTCCTAAACTACTATTCAATCAAGAGCGGTTTTGAAAGAGTGAAAAGACTCAGATTCCCCTCTCTACTACAGAACAGACTTCATTTTCATTGCTTAACCTTCTCACTTGTAAATCTTAGACAACATCTCTCTGTGCTGCAGCACTAAATGGATAAACAGAATGAGCATTGGAAGTGCACAGAGGAAAATCCCATATCATCATGGAACTGAACGTTTGATCTGTGAGGATAAAACTGAAGAAAGTAGTAAATCTTGGTGAAAAAAATAAATTATCACCTCAAACACAGATGTTTCTGATTAACTGAAGAGTGAACTTCTGCTTGTTCTCTTGGCTGCTCCAGAAGAAATGAGTTGAAGAGCAGAAATGGACCACAACACCTTATGGCCAAGGGGCTTTCTTGGTCATGCACATAACTCCATAGCAACCCCTCTCTCAGAGAACTAGTGGGCACTCAACCAAAAGGTCCTGACCC
This sequence comes from Patagioenas fasciata, assembly GCF_037038585.1. Taxonomy (NCBI): domain Eukaryota; kingdom Metazoa; phylum Chordata; class Aves; order Columbiformes; family Columbidae; genus Patagioenas; species Patagioenas fasciata. Next base: position 2,015,856 of record NC_092537.1, on the reverse strand, counting down.
AGAAAACTTGACTTGATGGGAAAAACCAAGCATTTTATGGATCTTGGAGAAAGAAACCAAAGTCAGAAGGAGAAGTTCAGAGGTGGCAGCCACAAACCCATCCTGTAAATCTGGCCAGACATCAAGCTGCTGCATTCTATAAATAATTCTCTTAATAGAGTGAGAGCTTGGTTTTACAACCACCCATTACAAGCACGCTTTCATGTTCTTATTCTACATGTGATACAGTAAACAGATTTAGGTACCTAATAGTAGACACTTCAATATGAAATTTTTGGCTTTGGATTTTGAGAGCAGAGATGGGGAAGAGTCCCAGACACAGATCCAGAGCATCTTAAAGGGATGGGTACATGTATGCCTGGAAACACCTGTTAATGGAGATTAGCAAGTGAATCTTTGAGGAGTGAAGGAGATGAATAATCCCCCAACCAATGACACTGAAAGAGAAAATGACATCCATAAGTAACCTGTAAATACAAAATCCTGGACCTCTAGACTGGAAAGCTTATTATAAAGCAGTTATTTTTGTGTTACATGTTTCCATTTAACATTACAGGCCTAATCATCTGCAGCTTAGGAAGAAGGTTGAAGCCCACTTGCACAAAACCTTATTTCCATACCCAGTCTTATCTTTCTGGCTGAGCAACTGCTTGACTTGTTCACGCAAACAAAAGCTCCACGCACTCAAATGCACTTTTCTTTGCTGCTCTGCCTTCACTTGATGACAGTAAGTGCTCTCACATTGCACTGCACGCACATTTAGAAAGTACTAAAAAAGCAACCAGCACAGCTCACCCTTGCTGCAATAGGGGAAATAATGTTTAAGATGGTATTTGTTTTCCAGCTGGATGTACCTTCCCAAAGCATAATTCTGAGTCAGAAAATCAACTGCAACACAACCTCTATATATATCTAATAGTTGCTGTGAGACAGATCACAAGATACCTGTGTAGAAACTTATATCTGAATTAATAAAAATTGGAGCTGCTCTAACAGGTTCTCAAACTTTCTTGTTGAACTCAGGTAAAATGAGAAGCTCCAGAAGCAATGAGATCTTCCCCAAGAATTTTTCTATCAGCAAAGAAGATCTGCTGCTTCAAATAAGTACTTGCAGTTTAGCAGGAAAGGATATTATTGAAAACACGTTTTCCAACCATTGCTGCTCATCATCCTTGCTCTAGTCTGTCCTCAGTGTCTTCAGCCACTCCACACACAGGGTGCAGGGCAAGTTACCCTTCCACTTCTACACAAACCTGCTCTGTGAAGAAATGAAGATGCTTCTCATTCCTCCTAATCCCCCTGAGCCATCACACCCCTCATGGAGGCTCTAGCAATGTCGAAAACTTGAGCGCGATACTAAGCTGGAGAGCCAGGTGGCTGGCAATGTTCCTTTCATCCAACCCTATTTTTGCTTACCTGCCATTTTAAGGCCATTTGTAAATATAGATCAGAGGGTTCGTAAGCAATAGGATATGGAACACCTTGCAGGAAAGATTCTAACAACAAAAAGTTCTCCCTTTCTTCTGGACCTTTCCATTCTCCAGCAAGTATTCTCTTTAATAGGTGGAAAAAGCTAAAGCCCAGAGACTTAATTCTTACCACACACACAACATTTTACATTCCACATACAGAGATTACATTTTGCAAAGAACAGGATCTGAACCTGAGATGCTCAGCAGAGCCAGCACCGACAGCTCTTCCAGTCAGTGCACTGAAAAATGTTACGGACACAAGAGGTATTTTGTGAATAAGTGAAAAATGATTGTTACAATATTTTATCCCAAATTATCAGTTACTGACAGCTTTGCTGAAGCTTGTTTTTTGACTGATTTCTTAGACCCCTTCAGAGAAAAACACACACCTCAAACCAATATATGAAAAACTAATTTTCCAATAAAGATACTTATTTTTTTTAGGTCCCAAAATTCCAGTAAAGAAGGTCACAGATAAGGGCATACATGGAAAAATATTCCTTTGTTAGCTCTAATATATGATATTTCAAACACATTTTCTAGAGCATTCATTCATCTCCCTGGCATGAGTGGGGCTGAGCCAACCCCCCAAGCAATTTCAAAAATCCCACCTGTAATGATTAATTATTCACAGCACTGCAAACAAACCCCTATGGTTCTTTGACAATTCGTTGTAATAAATTAGGCACTGACTGGATTTTTTTCCTTCCATTTATACAGCTTATTGTTATTTAAGACTTAATACCTAGTGTCATAGTACATTTTCATCAAAACTGAAGAAGTGGATTTGGTATCCAGTGGACTCAGGCACCTCCACACTGGGCCAGGTTCAGAATATTCTGACAAAATTAGAGACTCACAACTAATACAAAAATCAGAACGTTGCTGTCGAGCATCCACTTAAACTTCTGGTCATTCTGTGGGTACCAGATGAATACACAGCTCAAAAATCCAGTGATGATCAAGTACACTTAGCCTAGGCAAGAGCACTGACTGCCTTCTTCATCCTGACAGCAAGGAAATGGCCAAGAATTAGGTTGCCTTTTTCTTTTTTTCAAGAAAACATAAATAGACTTGATTCAGTTAACTGATGCATTCACCAGATGTAATCCCTAACCGATGGATTATACACAGTGTTCAATGCATAATTCTGATCTGCTCTTTATTTATAAGGGAATGAAAAGTATCAGGTCTATTTTTAACTTCCTGGAAAGTTTAAAAATAAAGAACAGCTTTCAATAATGCATTAAACAGCAGGTTTCAGTCTTCTCAAAATGAACCTGCATGAATCAAAAAGATGAAGTCCTGTGGCTCTACTATGCACACCACAAGTAGGTGAATTAAGAACAACATGTAAGGAACAAAAGACTGAGTTATATGTGTTAATAAATACAGGCACATAACATGCTCACAGTTTAATTTAGGGAATGGCAGGGTGTCTTAAGGTCACCTAGAGCTTAATTCCCACCCAGCTCAGGAAATTTTAGACAGAAAGAACAAAGGTACACACAGGCATTTCACTTGTGATGGAAACACAAGCGCATGCTAGATTTGGATCTCTGAGATCTCCATAGTCCAGCTCTGCCCCTTTAAGAATCTGGAGTCTCACTTTAGGAGATTTTCCACATTTCTGCCCCCCTCCCAATGCACATTTTTCCAGCACATTTGCACCCTGTGCTTCTCACTAGTTAAAATTTAATGTAAGGCTTCAGTCAGGCTGGGCTGGGTTTACATTAGCACATTCCACAGCAAATCCTCAGTGCTGAGGAGGTGACCGGTGGTCACAGCACCGGCCTTCGTGGAAACCTCCCACCCGGTGTCACTGAAATAAGGAGCACTGGGGACCACGATGGAGCCATTCCCAACTGTCCCCCCTCCTCAGCTTCTGCAACCACTTCATCAGACTGTCACCCCAAGCACAGACACCCAGACATTTCAGGGGGACACTGTCCTGCAGAAGGAACAACCTTGGTGAGAGAGATGTCAGCATCACAAACCACTGTTGGTGGATCAACCAAGGGCAGGAGTAAAAGCCACCACTAGGTGGCTTCATTTCAGACATACCAAGTGATTCCTTCCTTCCTTGGAGAAACAACTTGACACAAAGTGCTTTGATAAGCTCAAATAAAACCTCAGGTTACAGGTAGCCCATAAAACTACAATTTAACCTTGCCTCTATAACCAGATGTTGTTGTTTCTCCTCTTTTATTTACCTCTCCACACTTCACAATAATTTTTCTTTAGGCCCAGATATTAGTAATGAGGCAACTAATCTCACATTAGCAGCACTGAAGCAAAGGACAGTGAGAAATGATGCCCGGGCCAGCTCAGCCCAGCCACACAAGGTGGCACAGAAGCCGTGAAGAAGAATGTCTTGGTTTGAAAGACAAGGCTTCTCTAAAGCAAATGAGTACATAGTGTAAATATTTGTCTAGAAACTCTGGAAAAAGCCTCTTTTGTAGAAGTAATTACTTCAAAGTATCAGGCAACACGCAAAAATACGTATTTTTAATGTTATCTGTTTAGAGCTGTGCCCATACACAAAACATTACCCACGTAGTGAGTTTATAAAGCATCCTGGTTTGCACGACTCTCTCACCATTACAGCAGCAATTTAAAACCAAACCCCACTGATATAACAACACCACAACATCACGAGCACTGAGGGGGAGAAAACCCCTCCCAAAACACTGGCAGAAAAAGTGCATTTTTATAGCAGCAAGATCAGTTCGTAACCTCGCTTTGCTCAAAACTCTCCACCACGGGTTGCATCAAGCAAGATTAATATTGAAACTACGCCGTGATGCTGCAGGGGAGTTGCTCAAGCGCTCACTGCAGCCAGCACGCGGTGCTGACAGGTCCCCGTCACCACGGGCCGGGGTGACGCTGCTCCTGGCTCCCCGTCCCACAGCCCCCACCAGCCCAGCCCTGCACTTTAATAGCATCACACTGCAGGAAATGGGGCCAAATTCGGCTCGCTGCGTTACAGCCGAAATAAAGGACATTAGCGATTAAAATTTTTAGTAAGTAATTCAATTTTAAATCCCTCAGGTAGCTGCCATATCCCTCTTCCCTATACTTAAGGATGGGAAATACTACCCTATACAAATAGGATAGTAAATTTAGCCGCTGAAAGCTAGCAACAGTCTGGCTTTTATTGGCAGTCCTCTCTATATGCCCTGGCTTCCATTTCCCCATATATTTTAAGCACCAGCTTCTGTACATATTGGTACCTTATGCTTAGGCAGTTGCGCACTGTAAATATAGAAGACTTTTAACCTAGGGCTCAACCAGATCTTCCCCCCTCCAGTATTTTTAAGGAGAAAAGGTCAGAGTATTCCAGTGAACTGACGCACTCTGTCTAATTTATACAGCAAGAAGCTTAAAATTGTGCGTCATTTGACCATTTTCCATTTGTTCATGCTGAGATTAAGAGATGGGTTTATTGTTGAGCTTATAGTTGAAATTACAACTAAGAGGAAAAAAGGGTTATAGGAGATCAGTAGCTGCAGCTGGGCTTTGATTTACTGCTGCCCAGTCATGGCAATGTGAATTAGAAAACTTGAAAAAAGCAGCTCATAGGGATAGAGGGAAGCTGAGTAATTAACCATTTCTAAGGTAAAGGTTTCCAAATAAAACTGGGCAGCCAGGACTTGCTGTGAGCAGTAACAGCTTGTTTAATTGCCAAAACGCATCTGTGACAGCAGCGCGGTATGAACAGCGTGGAATGCAGCTGTGATTGCGAGGGAGGAAAACCCAGCGTCGACATCAGAAATCATCTGTACAGCTGAGGAGTCAGCAGATTTTATACTTCATCACTGCATCTCTTGGGTCATACCAATGGCAAGATGATGCGCCCATCACAAGTCAGCGCTTCCCTTCGATACCTCCCCGGTATTTCTTCCAATATACGGGATGTTTTAACTGCATTAACAAGTTTGGGTCCAAAAAAATCTCACAATACACATTCTTGAGTTTTGCAGTAGCATGGGCAAGTCCAACGAAAAATAGAGCTGGTCACCAAATGAGGGTTTGTCCAAGGCCATTTACACCAGTAGGTTATTGTGAGTAACACACGTGCACAATGCGAATGCCAAGCCCTGAGCTGATGCAAGCTCAAATATTTTAACTCAAGTTAGCAGAGCCATGGAAATTTCTCCAAGCAGAACTGCAGATAGTTTTAAAGCTTTTCCTCCCAGTAGCTTGGATCACTGAAGTTCATCAGGTCTCAACAAAATCAGAAATTCATCAGAAAGGTTGCAATCTCCCCAATTTCTTTCCATACTCCGTTTTGTATACACTATGAATCCCAAATTGATTAGTATTTATATGATAGTGGTAAGAAGGGTAACAGATTTGCTGACATTTTCCTGGAAGAACTGCTGCTATCTATAGCATTTTCCATTTTCATCTGGGATATTTTTATGGGACTGGAGACAGATGGATTTTCTAGTAAGGTGAAAATAAGAACATTACCATTTAAATAACATATTTCCATGTGTGGCAAATCACTAATACCATAAGATTTTTCTCAAACTAAATTTATATATTTTTCACCACCAAAGAGCCTCCTTCACTGGTGGAAAAACAATATCAGCCTGAAAGGGTTTGCAAACACTCCAGAAGGTGAAAATTGACAACTCCATTGCCAAATGCTGCTCAAGCCGCTCGGGACAGCCCGTCTCCATACATGGGAGGCATTTTGCTGTTCAGCGAAAGATTTATTATGAAATATCCATTAACAAACTTCTTTTCATAACTATGAAAAATTCTTGACGTTTTCCAGAGCAGAATCTATCAAATGGAAGTACCAGAAGAAGAGGAAAGTCTCACTGCAGGAGAGACCAGAGCATCTGCTCTAACACACGTGGGATGAAACAGGTCAGCAAAGCAGGAGATTGTCAAACCAACCACATGGGATTCATGAGTAAAACTTGAAAAAGCAAATTAATTACATATTATTTCAAAGTCTATTCTGAATGAGCTTTTTTCTTTGCCTGTGGTTACCTCCTGATGTTCGAGTTCTGCATTTTCTTGACCATCCCATCACACACTAAATCCATTGCACAACTATCTTCATCTGCTCTATTAGAGAACACTTCTTGTGTGGTGTATCAGTAACTCTGGATACATTAAGGCCTTAATGTGCACATAAACATCTGTGCCTGTGATGACTGGTTGTGAAGTGAAGGGTCTTCAGCAACGTTCACGTGCAGATAGTTCTCTTTAGATTATGTCTCACCAAAGTAACACAGCAAAATCTTGGCTTGTTTTCTGATGAAATATATCACTGCAGAAATAATGCTTAATCCTAGAGGTCCTATACATCCACACCAAAGTATCTTATTATATTCCAGCCACTAGTGTATTAAGAGGTGCTGTAAGACATGGAAGTAATTTTATCTTATTTTGAAGTGGTGATCTGAGACAGAGATGAATTATTATCACTGCCTAGCTCTAACTTAGCATTTTTCTATTGGAGACCTCAAAGTGCTGACAGAACAAGAAATTCAATCCAGGTCTCTCCAGTCCAGTTCAGCCTCCTCAGTGTTAGACCACCTGTATTCCAGCTCTAAAAGTGGGGTGCGAGTGGGATCTCCAACACTCCTGCTCTGAGCAAATTTCATTTCTACTCAAAATTCGCAAGTAAAACAAGAAAATGAGGCAACACAAAAGGCAGAAGCTCAATTTTCAAGACAGATAAAGCCCGTATCTGTTTCAAGCTGTCTCTTCCAATGACATCTAGAAGAACTCTCTGTACTAATGATGTTATTTTTTCCTATCACTGGGCAAATTTACGAGCCCTTGTCAGATAAGGAGTTTCAGAGCTTTACAGAAAAATTTGCTATGGGTGCACTAGAACAAAGCAGATAAAAGTTTAGCATCTAAACTTATGAAGATTTAGATGTTATTATGACATGAAGCACATGGTGCCAATTTTCCAACTCTAGCAAATGTACTAAATGTCATTGTCTTTCTAAGAAGAAAGGATCTGTTTGTGTTTCCTTTTTTATTGACTGAGGAAGATTAAGGGTAATCTCCACTAAATCCTCAATCACCCCACATGATACACATTTTTTAGACATTGCTGTGTCATTCAGAATATTATATTCCATAACAGAAACACTCTTGCTTTATTCATCCCTGCATCATCTTGTGCCTCCGTCCCCCTTCCAAACACCCCCACGACACACACCTCTGTCACCCAGTGAGACCAGCTTAAATTTGGCATTGAGCCCAGGGTGGGCAGAATCATCACGTTTTACTTTAAACAGTTAAGACTCATCCAGAAAGGACAGCGGCCAACTGCAAGATATTTCCTTCCTGCTTTGGCCGCAGGATAAGAAGGCAAATTAAGTTTGCCAAATTGGATTCACTTTCCTGCTACCCTCTGCTCTCCCACCTCCCATTAGTTTTAGATCTTTACTTATTAATTTCTAAGTCCCCAAACAAACAGATGGGGGAAAAAAAGCACTGAAAAGGAATTATTTTTTTGCACCATGACCATGAATTCTGATTTCGTCAGGAAACTTGACCAAGATAAAACTTGCTGGGAACACAAGTCTCAGGTGGTAGCACCACAGACTGGGGGAATTTACTTACCCTATTGTGATCTGTCAAAAGGAGCTGGCAGAAGGGATTTTTGTGCCAAACAGACTATTTCTGAAGTTACCAGGGACTCCTCAAACCTGCAGCAGAGTCTTGCTGAGAGGTTGGATTAATATTGATAAGGGAAAGTAAGAAGCCAGTTCCTCTGATATAAACTCAGCTTGCTAAAGCCACTCACTGTCCCAGGAACACCACAAAACTCTCTGGGATTTGGTACCCAAGAAACAGCAGATTATTTCCCATACAAGCTCATCAGCTGTTCCCTACGGGCTTGGTCTAAGGGCAGTGGAGCCTTTCCCTGGGTTCAGCTTATCTTGGGATGGGCTTCTGAAATCAGCAATGAACTGGGATGCTGAAAACAGATATTCACCTCCCAAGATGTGTCCCCAGCTGCTCACTGAAAGATCTGGGGAAGCATCACTCCAGGCTGGGCAGCTGCACTCATCAAGCAATTTAAAACCTGAGACAGTACCTTAGGAGATCACTAGGGCAGGTTTAACCTCCACTAAGAGCAAAAATAACAATGGCAAAAAGTGACAATAATAGAGGAGAAATATCATGCCAAGGTAGGTGGTTTGAACTCCTTGGATGGGAGGTCATTGCCTTTTAGACCAGTTTTTCTTTGGACCTAAGTCCTAGCACTCATTTCAAAGCTCCCTCCCCATCATGCTGCTCCAAATCTGACAAGGAAGGAGGAATTCCAGAGAAAAAAATGTATCAAAAAGACTTTATACCAACATTTTCTCACTTAAAGGTATTCAAGCCAAGCAATCTGTGAAATATATCAGGGTACCCACCATTACCTACAGGGTTTTTTTTTTTAAATAAAAAGTAACTTTAAATGCACAAATACTCAAGTATGAAGTGCAAAACACAGCAAGTGTTTCAAAGCAGAAGGGCCAAATTCTGCCTTTGTGCATTTAACATACAAACACTCACCAGTGCAAGTCTCACTGAAGTTTCTAAGCTCTGAATTTTTACCCAAGTGTTCAGAAGTCGCAGTCCTTATTAAAATAAGTGGGATGTTTGTTTGCGTAATAACATCACAATTTCTCATTGGTTCTAATTAGAAAGTAATTAGTAGAAGAACCCTAATGCAATCATAGTGCTGTAGCTTGCTGCTCATTTCTGTTAATCAGAGCCTGGCACCAAGTCAATATACTTTCCCATAACAAAAGAGACTCAGTGCTACAGAGCCATTTCTCATAATTTCATTCAGCATGCTACAAAGTAAATTCTGATGATTTAATTGTAAATTATCTCTTTAATAGGAGGCTGGTTTTATAATTACCATTAAAACAAAATGTCCCTTCTGCTTTATCCAAGCTATGCCTTTCACTAATGGTGTTCTCTTGGATTACTGTCTTTTTATCAGTTGTATTTTTATGAGACTCATAGGACCCAATTTGATGTTCCCAGGTATTTCAAGCAGAACACACCGTACATTGTTCAAAAGTAATATTATTAGAAATGCAGCTAGATATGTGTTGCAATATTTTTTTGAGAACTAGAAGATTCAGATTCCCTGAATCTGAACTTCTATTATTCAACAACTTGTAAAAGTTTAAAGACAAGCATATAATGGAAAACACTGTTCAGATTCCAAGTAGCAATTATTGGTTCAAAAATGCACCATTGTCTACCCTCATCCATCCCTAACACCAGAAACCAGCCACTGCTTCATGTGGCCCCTGCCATCCCATGGGAGCTGGGAAAATATACAGGTGATACCCTCCAGTCATCAACCAGTGGAACCCTGTGCAGAAAGGAAAGAGTTAACTCCCAAAGAGATGGCCAAGTAGGAAAACTACCTCACATCTGTATTATGTCCTGTACTGACGGGTGTTTTGTTGCTATAACACTCCCTGTATTCATGATCCCCCTGGTACCAAAAGACTCATGTCCCTCTCTGATAAAGCTCTGAGCAGCCCCAACAGCATTTGCTCTTTGAGCAAACAGTGTCCACATCATCAGAAGCACTTGGAACTCCTCAAAATTTAAAGCCAAAGTGATAATCCTGCAACTCCTGGCTCACACCTGGTCCTGCTCCATCCCTCCGAATTCAAGGGCATCTCCACGGTGAGCCAAGATCACCAGGCCTGAGGTTTCCAGCATCCCACATGAGCTGGTACTTCATGGCTTTTTCACTCTCCAGACTAAGTTCCAGCTTGCATTTCTTACCCCCTACTAATACTTACTTTCACAGCCTATTTCAAACAACAGTGCCTCAAGTCTGTTTTCCCAAGGTTACATTCAGATGCTTGCAGCAGGTATCTTGTTTTGGCCCCTGTTATAGGAAATCCATAACCAAAGAGCAAAAATATCCCTCATGCTAAACATATCTGAATTCGCTGCAGTTTCTGGCTTGGTAACACATTTCATCTTTTGCTTTTGGAGAGAAAACATGCATTGTTGGAGATTACTGTGAGAAGAGCAACAGAACTTGGGTCTTGTGTCTGTGTGCTCCCACATCTGCCCCAGCCACCTGTCACCTTGGCATTGTTCTCAGCTCCTGAGCCCTTTGGGACAGTTACTGCCTTTTTGTTTGGTCAGCAAGAGCAAGACAGCTGCACTGCATTTAGCATCCCATGGTGCAGGTAAATAATCACACTACTAACAAAAATAATCAGAATTCCACCTATCACAAAGTACGATACCGTGACTCAGGCACTGCAATCCTTATGCTGCCTGCTGAGATACCACCCAGAGCCAGAACCATTTGCCATTTAGGATTAATAAAGAAAAATGTGCCAAATTTGGAACAGCGTTCAGCACTCAACTGAAATATCAGCAAGAAAGTTGCTTTAGAAGATACATGGCTAGACTCCTGTTTATTTTTATTAAAAATGCAACTAATAAAATAAAAGGCAACTATAGGAGACTCCAAGCACAGCAGAGGAAGCTGAACACAAGGAGTCTTGCCCAAACCAATGAGCTCTTTGGAATATAATTACATACGTCAGCAAAAACTGATTTGTCCAAGCACAAGTGAGAAAGCAATTTTTTGTAGGCTGCAATCAAAACAAACCAAGGACGGTAAGATTGCTCAGAAGAGAAAGAAAGAGACCATGAAAAGGAAGTTAAAATGAGATTGAGAGGATGGAGGAAAAAGGTGACAACAGATAAGCAACTGAGAGTGAAAGAATTACAGTCCAGGGAAAAGTTACAGGCTGTGATAGAGCTTCATGCGCTGGAGTCAACGCAAAATTTGGGAAGGGAAGAGTGAGGAAGAAATGGACAGTCTGATAAACACTTGGCATTTTATCTCCCCTGTGCATTATTCACATAACACCTTTTTTAAAGGGAGCTCAACAAGCAGGTTCCAGCTGTGTCCAGCTGTTCAGGCTCCAAAAGAGCCGGACGAGCCCCAGGCAGCTGCCACCCCAGGATCAGACAGAACCTCACGCTATCACCCGTTATCTAACTGCTGGGCATCTGGGTCAGCCACTGTCATCTCCACCCCCTGCCTGATTCCAGCTTAGGAAATAGCCCAGATGTTTACAACACGTTACAGGACGGGGAACCACGCGCCTAGAAGTCCCCAAGTGTGACTGCGGGGCTGGGTTTATCCCTGCCCCATGCCATTTGACTTCTTTCTGTGCCTTCTGAGCTGTGTCTAAACTCTAAGATCAAGTGAAATTACAGTGCAGCTCATTACAGGGTTGTGAGTTCAATTATTTAAGCCACCTCCTGCACTCTGGCAGCTTAGCAGTTGAGCCTCCTCTTATGGAACCATCCTTGGGAACTCTCCAGTGCAGGATTGACAGCGATCAGCATCATTAAACCAAGTTACATAAAGAGTAAATCACACACACAAAAAAATGCTTTTCAAATTGCCTTGCTTCTCCTGTAGATTCAGGGCAAAGAAAGGGGTATTTTGTTTTGTTTTTATTTCTAGGAAAGATGAGAGCTAGGCTGAACTGACCCTGCTGCACACCCCTCACAAATCCATGGCTGAATGGCCAGAGCATGGTGCTTAAAAGAGCTGAAAAATGCTGCTTTTCACACCCAAATTCAAGGCAGGAATGAGGCTGTGATGTGAATTAGCTGTGAAAGCGAGAACAGAATGAGCAGCTTCCTACTTAGAGTCCCGACTGGTCAACAACAAACCACGCCAGCAGATGCTTATTTTCCATTTTAACTTCTATGGTGCATTAGATTTAGTCACCTTGTCTGGCATGAGTTATGAAAGAAGCATTAAGAAAACATCTACAGAGGGTCAATTCCATTTCAACCTTCATAAACAACAAATATCATCTATGCCAGTTTGCTGGCCTCAAGCCTGCTATTAAATTAATAATAATAAAGCCCCAGAAGAAATAGTTCTGGCAGTGCCTCACATCTCATGCTTACATTTCCATCCTGAGTTACTACAGTTCAGCACTGGACTCGTGTTTGGGTGATTAGGGAAAAAAAGTCATATAAAAGATAAAATTCACAGCTACAACATAATATCTTGAGGAAGGGAGAGAACAGATCAGATGTAACTTGGTACTAAGAATCAAGGATAGCAAAAGAACAAGGTTCTAATTTTAAAACACAGTATTAAGTTATCTGTTTCTTGGTAGGAGTTCTTAACCATGGGTTTTATTCACTAGGAAGAAGATTCAGAATCAGCATCTTCAAATCAGCTGCAGAAAAGGAATAAAAAGGGCTGAAAACCACCATTTCCAACATCTTAAATTGGCTGCTTCACACAACTCACATAACAAGTGGGGGTTTGTTTCTCCACCCCAGAGCTATGGAGAAACATGAATCCCAATAAACAAATAAAGAACAAGCAAGTTCAAACCAGAGATCAGGAAACACTCAACACAATCATAAATATTTTATTGAGGCAGAACTGCTGCTTCATTCAGGAAATTATTTGATACCATCAAGGGCTGAATAAGAGTTGGAAGTAGAGAAGGGACAGGGCAAGCCAAATAATTACTCTAATTGTCAGATTCAGTTGACTTCATCCGGATCAGTGGCTGCTGCACAGAACTTTAAGAACTACTATTTTTATTTGTACATTTACTAATTCAACAGCCCTATGTTTGAACACAAAGGCGTTGGCAGCGATGGAAGGAGAAATTAATGGGCTGTATTTATTGTGGCATCATCTCTGCAAGTCTAACATGTGCAGGACAGTTTGCTGCAGCACTTGCTCAGCAAGTTGCTTCTGCAGAGAGATTTTATATTTGATAATATTTTAAAAAGCAGAAAAAATACCCCATATTGCTACCAGCAGACTTTCACAAAGCCACATAGGCTTTTAAGCTCCCATGAGAGTTTCAGAAAATGTTGTTTCCATATTTATCTTGCAGGGCAAGGAAAAAGCTCTCATTGTTTTCACTTGAAAAGATTACCTTAAAATTTATGGTCAAGCTTGTTACACTTTGAATCACCCTTTTCCATCCTGCTGATTCCCATAAAGCTGCAGAGCTCCCACCAGCTCCAAATCTGTGTCTTTTGGGTCCCATTGCTGGGGGCTGATGATGTGACAAATTTCTCATAAATTACCAAAACTTTAAAAATATTCCAGGTAGAAGAAGTGCAGAGAAAGGAGAATAATTTTCATATTTGCGTGTGTTGTCACACAAACTACTCCTAATTGTAAATGAACGTTCCTCAGTTTGTGATGTTGTTGCACAGCCCATCCCTGCCCATAGACACAGGTAGCAGGTGGTTTTGGGGACATCAGGGTGACACTTTCCAGGGTGAGAAAAGGCTGGACAGCAAACACAGCTGGGGCCTGGCAGAAAGTCAGAGGCACCAAGGAATGTTCTGGGAAACACTCAGGAAAGCAGCACAAGGTTAACAAGCAGCTTCTACTTAGATTTCCCCTGCTCAGAAGGGTTTTGCTGCCAACTGCTTCTTACATCACAGCACAGAGGTTTTTTTCTCCCTCCTGCTGACATTCATCATATTCTTATGATTCCCCAAGTGGACATTTTCTGACGCAGTTTATTATATTCTCTTTATGGTTATGGAGAGCCCTGGGACATCCCCTGCCATGCAGCATTCCTGTAACTGCCATGGGGATGGATAACTGTAAAACACCATCATGGGACGAAGCAGGAAGGCATGTGAGATGAACTTATCACCTGCTCCGTCAGCATTAGGTGCAAGAGCCCTTCCACTTTCACATTCAGAGCTACATCAAACCCCTCAAGATGTTTACAGATAGTTTCCAAAATGTTCATAGAATTTTGGTAATGAGACTTTTGCCTTTTAAGAACCAATGACTTGACCAGTGTCCCCAACAGAATGAGCTGCACCCAGGGTTGCTTTTTACAGCTGAACATAGGGGTAGGAAAGAGCTTTCCATCCCCATCCATTTCCTAAACCATTTTCTACGACAAGGCTGGAATAGGAACAGGCAGCATTTCACATCCCACAGGGCAGTACCCTGGGCCACCGCCTGACAATTCGCTTAAACATAACACTTGGAAAGCTTAAATAGTGTTTTATGGGGGGGAAGAGGAAGCCACCTAAGTCTGTGTTTTAATTTCTACTACTTTTAAGCTAGTATTAAGATAATAGACTAAGTATGAATGAGGTTCTAGAAGTTAGAGTTATTTAGAGCAATCAGGCAGACAGAGTGAGGTTTTCATTTGCTTCCAGCACAATGAAGTTAAAAGGAAAAGCTACAAGTTGCCACTAAAGAGCCTCACATACTAATATTAATAATTGCCTTGCAGTCCAAGAAAGTGAACACAGTGGGTGAGAATGCAGCACACAGTAATAATGTAAAGTCAGTTTCTTCATGCTAAAAGCAAATGTCGCACTTCCACACTCCAGTTCATTTAGGTTTACACCGAAAGCCAGAGTAACAAAGGGGCAGTAAATGATGGAGTTTCCTGCCAAATCAACTCCAGGAAATGCAGGAATCCCACTCGGACCAAAACTGCACCTCACCGGATTTCCAGCACAATACAGTTGGTAAATTCTCTCTGACAAATGAATGCCAGCCCTGCTGAAGCTTGCCCAGGAAAGGCAAATAACCCCACAGAAAGGAACTGGGAAGGCATCTGTGCTACTGATTTACCTTCTCTCCAAATTAATTACTTCAGCCTAGAACTGGGTAAGTTACAAGAAAAAAAGATTTGGCCTTGATCAAAGCGATTCACAGGTTCAAGTAAAACCTGGCAGAATCTTGGCCAACAAAATCATTAAAGAGCCCAGGTTGAAAGGGGCCTTGAAAGATGAACTGGTCCAACCTTTTGTGGAAAAGGGAGCTGAGGTAAGAACAAAACCAATAAGCTTTCAGAGAAATTGCTATTTAGCTATTTTTAGAATGCAGCGTTTCAGATTTCCCTTCAGGAAAAATTAAGTGAAGAGACAGTAAAACACATTAAATATCTAAACCAAAGGAGAGCACAAAAAATCCCCAAGCAAGAATTGGAGGTTTGAAGTGCGTCGTCACTTCTATAGACAGGAAAGAAACCTGTTTCTGTTTCACTTCTATAAGCTTTCGAGTACAACTAGAATAAAGATAAAAAGCAGGAAGAAAAGTCTGACTGCGTAAAAACTGTGAGAAACAGAGATAGGAGAACTGGAAATGCTCTTCTTTCCTTTCCCCAGGAGAAATGGAAGTTGCAGTTGCTCCCGAGAATCCACATCTGCAATGCCAGCTTTGCAAAGCCAGACCTGGACCAGCCAGTGTCCTCAGCTGGCTGCAGATGCAGAGTTCTCACCCTGTGCTGGATTTAAACAGCAGCACAAGCCCCAACAGAAAACTCTGGAAAGTGTCACCAAAAACAAGCCCTTTAGCACTCACAGAATGAGAGATCCACAGGAAACTTAAATGGCTGATAAAGGATGGCGTCCTTGGCCTGGCAATAGCTGAATGATGCAGAACATCTGTTTACTGACATGCAGGACTTCCAGTTTTTTTGATAAGCTGGAACTTCCCTCCTTCCCTCCTATTAAATTCCAGCTGTAAAAAAAATCATTTCCCTGCACATTATGCAATTCTGAGAAATAAAAGGCCTTATACCAGCCTCATGTGATCCAGTTCACTAATAAACTCTGCTTTTCCAGTGAAGACCAATTCAAAATTATCTACAATGGTAAACTGAATTAATATCAGCTTTGGATTTATACCTGCATCTTAAAATACAGTATAAAGCAGCAATGGCTGCGAAAGCCTTTTATACTGACTTCACTTTCTGACAGGTTACTATTTAATGACAGCAACACATTAGAAATGTTGGTGCTCTGGGATATTTTTCAAGTAGAAAAATGTTTTTAAAACTGCCCTTAAATGACATGTAGTGGACTGATCCTGAACTTGCTTGTGGCCAAGGCCACAGACCAGGGCAAAATCACAGCTCTGCTTTTCTTCATTTATTATGCAGGCTCTAAGCACAGGATCATACCCTACCTAGCAAGGTGCCTCCAACATCACCTCCTTGCATAGGAAAAGCTATATTATTCTAAGGATCAGTTTCATTTATGTTGTTAAACAGCCCCTTTATTTGTTGCTATGCTACAGAGCAAATATTTTTGCCATTTGGTTTGTTTGATCACAAACAAAAAGCTACGGGCAAGTAATTTTCTGTTCTGATTTACTACATGGAAAACCTACCCTTAAAACACAAGCAGCTTGGCTCCACTGGTAATTCCTAGAAGTTAAACGTGGAATATTCCATCTGGTGCCAAGCTTCAGGATTACCTTAAGGCAACACGCATAGATCAGGGAGGTGATGAAAATGCAACAGGAGCCCTTCCCATCCTAGGCACCAAATGAGAAGCTTTCTCCAGTGCTTTCCACCTGAAAAGGAGGCAGCAATGATGGGAAGAGCAGACAGGAGCAGCAGCCCCAGTGTGGGCACATTTACTGGGCTTCCCACAGAGCATCACAGCCCAATGCTCAACCATAAGAGCCTCGATAAACCCACAGTGCTTCACCATTGCTGCCACCAGAGCACCAGCCTCCCCACCTGCCACAAACTAGTTTCATTTAATGAGATTAACGCTATTTAACTGCTTAGGCATGAGTAGGTGCTGTGCTGGATGGCAGAGGGTTCCTTGCAATGGATTTCAAGCCAAGGCTTGGCTGATTTTTTTCCCTTTGTGGGTGAAATGTGCCCGGTGTTGCTTACACTGAGCTGTACACAGTGTTTTGCAGACAGGATCTCATCCCCAACACAGCACTGTCAGTACATGACATCAAAGCACATTAAACTCTCTCTTGGTTCAAGTAGAAAAAATCATCAGGCTTTTCATTTTCATTGTAGAGCAAAACCAGGATTTTTAGGACTTTTTGAACTCTGTTTCAGGGGAAAAAATGGAAATAGTTCAACTTACCCTTGTATGTAAGTGCTTATGTATTGAGATCTTAAGTTAACATCACATTTCCAGGAAATATGACAGATTTTAGCCCAGCCAAATAGGTCATCAAGGCAATTATGTATCTCAGACACCACTTAACAGTTCAAATTGTGTTGCTCTGACCCAGACACCATAAGGAATTTGACCCACAATATTAACTACAGAAGGGAATCTACGCATGTCCCTGATAAATGCTCTGTAACTACTACATCTGTTAGAAAGATCAGACACATTGACAAGAGTTATTAAAAATAATTGATAGCTGATGTTCAGCAATTCAGGGATGAAGGAAGAAAATCAAGTGGCTTTCAAGAAGTCATTACTCAAGACATTAAGTGATAATATTTTCCCGAAGCATCAAAATAAATGGACATGATAAAGCTGATAGAATTAAACAGTCTTTAGCCACAGAAACGCTTTACCTTATCACATCACACGTGCATTGAAGTACCAAGCAGAATGTGCAACTTGTGCGGAGATTTTTCTTACTCTGGCCAAAAGCTGATGCTCCAAGGACTTCTTTTAATCTTCTCCATAATCAGTTCATGTGACCATATTCTCTGTCAGCCACTGAGAAAAACCTCCTTCACTTGTTTCTATGTATTTGCATGCATGTGAGCAAATATTTGTATAAAATGAAGTTCTAACTGAGAGGAAGCAGGACCAGGAAGAGAAATACAAGTTTTTCAAAGTATATCTGCCAGTGTTGGCTCAGATAATATTTGCTGGGTAGTAGCCATAGAATTTATATTCAGAGAACTATATTAGAATATTTAATTTGATCTTCTGTGTACCAGAAGGCCAAGCTTCAATCAGTCATTCACAGTACTGAACAATATACTTGGCTTTGACTAAGCCTAGGCTAGTGCTTAGCTAACATACATTTACTCTCAGGGCAATAGATTCTCAGCCTTTGAGCATCTTCATTGCCCTTGGCAATTTGTTCCAGAATATAACCAATAAATTGCATCAAAAATGTGTCCAATTTCTGATTTCAATTTGTATGGCTTCAACTTCCAATGAAATACTGTGCATTCTCTGGCAGATTAAAAAGGCCGTTAAGTAGCAAAACTCCTTCTGAAATAGAAAGTGACAACATTTAACTTATAAAAAGGGCTGAGCAGTGATTTAAATAGGAAGTGTCAAAGCATTTTATCCTATCTCTAGATAATTTCTGTAGTCTTCCACTCTCCATTTTAAACCCATTTTCCAAACGTAATAAAAACTGAAACAGTAACAAAACTGTCTGCTCAATCCCTCCTTACCTCTAGACATTGGGAAGCTGCAACAGTTGTGGTGAAATAAGCAGATTTGTTTTACACAGTAACACCAGCACAGAGCATTGCACAGGACAGTGTCCAGCTCCCTCAAGGGGAAACAGTGTTTGCTATAGAAAATATAAGTTAAAGCAGCCTTGTATGTGGTGAGAACACACAGGCACTGGCCAGCGCTCTCTGCTGAGCCAGTCTCCACTGGTGTTTTTCTTTTACCATCTTTCACAGCCTCTGTGGATTATAAAACAAAAGGGCAGCTTGACTGACAGGTGTTAAAGTCCCTGCAGCCCTCCAGCCCCATTTGGATCATCCTCCCCTCCTTTGGAAAAAGAACAAGTGAAACTGAACTTGTGTCTCCAGCCCCGCTCCGCACTCCCACAGGCACTCTCCTGAACGTGCTGCAGCAGCTGCATGCATGCTGAGCTCGCTTTAAGGTTTCTTCCCCTATAGATCCACTAATTTTGGTTCTGGACTAACTGTTCTGTGGCAGTAAATCTGACAACAGATGACAATCATGGATTCCAGCAGAGTGACTTCTGCTAAGTCATTTCTCTTGTGTTTCAGAGCTTGCAGACTCTTTCCAAAATAACCCACCGCACAACACCAAAAACCACACACAAACCACCCACAATTATCCACGGAAAAATCTGTTTACTCTGTATCTTTCCAGTGCAGCCCTATAGCACTACTATAGACTAAGTAAATAAAGGTTGATAAAACCCCGGGCCACATCTCACCATCTTTATTCATTTGAGCAGACTCTGAACAAGGGTTTTTAAATGAAGAAGCCAGATTTTTAAGATGTTGCCTACCCCATAAATCAGAGGAGCTGCCCTTAAGCATTGCCAACAGCACTGAAATCCTGCATGATGGATTCCTCTCAGTTTGTTCGCCCTTAAATAAATCAAATGGTGAGAAAGAAGTTTGTTAAAGACACACAGGAATAAAACCAGTATTTGAAACTAAGCTCAGTGAGAGACAGCAATGTCAGAACAAGTAATTAGCTTAGATCTTCTATCCAGAGCACACAGTGAATTACATTCACTTGCAAGGATGCTGTACAACCTGTGGTGATGAAAAGACAATTCTACGCTCTGAAGGGACAGGCAGCGTAAATCTTCACAACTCTATCGCTTCCAGTAGCTGAGCTGTGTTCTGATCGCATTGCTGCAGCATGAATTAATAGCTTTGCAAATGTAATATTACCCACTTACAGCCCTTGTGCTTGTACAGCACAGACCTGGACACCCCAAACATCATAAAAACCCAGCCTTGATTTGCTGCACTCAAGGTTACTGAGATGGGAATAAAGAGCATCAATTTGCCCATCCACTAAGCACAGTTCTGAGCAAGTAACACCAGACATTTATTTTACTAGAAAGGATTTAAAATCTGCTCTCAGCTAGAAAAAGCCAAGTCCTGAGCAGATTTTCATACTTTATTAACTACTGTTGGGTTTGAATGAAGCTGATCTTGACTTCTACTCCTTGAGCAGCAGCACCTCACAGGAGCAGCAGTTCCAAGATGCTCAAAGACTGTGCTACTGCTCTGCCATGGGTGAAGGAGTGTCTTAAAATAGTCTTTCTAGGAGAAAACATGTAATCCAACAGCTCTGGAAAGTTCTCAGGTCCAGGTGTTACTGAGCCTTTGAGAGTTTCCAAGTACAAGGTACTAAGGGCACAGAATTGAACCTCAGTCTCCCAGCAACTTCAACCTGAGCTGATGGAACCCAATTGATGACATTGGCAGTTGAATGAGAACTTCTGGGAAGGAAGAATGCAAGATAAATCTTTTTTCCACCCCTATGAAACATGAGCTTTATATATCTCTCCTTGCTGATGCATCATACCCCAAATTATCTCAAATAATGATATAATTCTGGGTAGCTTGCTAATACAACCATCTTCAATTTCACTTAGCAAATATTTAATTTGTCATCTGCTAATTAACTAAGTAACAGGCATGTTTTCCAAGATGTGACAGCATGCAGCAGAGAGTTCTCGGGCATTTCGGAGTGGTGTTTATTTTAAATCTAACTATGCACAGCCTTTGGCTCAGAGTTCGAAATATCCCAGCTCCTCCTGTCCAAAATGAAATCTGCTATTGCAATGCAGACAAGCATTATCACTTCTTTGTGCACAATAGCCAGGGATTTTTTGATCAGAACCTGTTAGAAGCTTTCAAAAACTCTTGTCCTTATTTCTATAGCTTTCTCAGCTTTGTTACACACTCTTAGCTATCACTTTACATCGCCCCTTCAGTAAATGCATCTCACATGTTTTCCATTAGAAGACTCAGTTGCAGACAAGTAGCTGAGCAATGAGTATCATCTCAGGCTATTTTTCCACTGATCTGTCACAAAGCGTCCGACTTTATTTACATGAATTTCTTAAAGGTGTGTAACGAGTCCAGCAGGGCTGTATATTTTAATTGGAAATTTCCACTCTGAAGAATTATTTCCTTTTGCATTCCTGGTATTTTCTCATTTGAGTTCATCTTTATTTAACTGAAGGTTAATTCATGCAGTATATAACACGTTTTTTTCTTCAGCTTGCAGTAGTTTTGAGCCATTTTGCCCTGATCTGTTCTAATCAGCACAATACCTTCCTGGCAGCAGACTTGTCCTGCCCCCCCAGTCAGCAGCAACACCTGCAAGTGAACCGGGGATGTATTGATTTTTCCACATAGCTGCTGGCTACAAACCCGTATTCATAACATAACATGGAACCTCTGGCTTTTATCAAAATACGAAAGAAAAATGAAACTGAAGCAAAAAATATATGCAAAAAATATTAAACTAACGAACACTTTGTTCAGTTCCTTGGGTCATAACTATTGAAAGAAAAGACCACTTACGTTGTGCACCAGCACCGCTTGCCAAACTCAGCTGTGATAACAACAGAGACAGCAAAGGCCATCTCTGTTCAGACAAATATTCTCCTAATATTGCAGCCCAACCCTCCAGTGAGGTTGTACAGTCAGGAGCCTGGGGCTTTACAACCTCTGTCATTTATACAACAGCTCTACAAGTTCTGAAAAATGCATTTTCCCATTGTCCCAACAATATTCAGAACCAAAGAACAAAACAGACTATGGAAACCAAGACCTTTCCATAGTTCACTGTATACACTTGCATCCCCAGGTTATATTCCCAGTAGGGGATTGTGATATTAGGAATAGTAGAAAATTATGTTGTTCAAGTCTTAACAACGCTACTTTTATGAGTCTATGCAGGACCATCCCTTTGCATACCAAGGGTGGTTATAGGCACCAAGTAGGGGACTTATACCCAGGTTATTAATATTTTTACAACCTTAAGGACCAGCTGTGTGCTAAAACCCTGCCTGGTGCCACGAGGCTTCACATCTTCACAACATGATGTGAGAGCTCAGGTGAAGGATGCTGTAAAGCTGAAAGCCTCAAGACAGTAACTAAGTCATCCTGCCCTTTCTGTCAGACACCACAGGCCAATGCAAAGCGTGACCTGGGGATGCCCAGGACACAAATGCATTTGGGTAAGAGAGAAAAGTGAATTTTCCATCAAATGCATACCCAGAGGGCCCAGACTAGTCTGGGACTAACTCTGACAGTGTGAACAAACACAATAAATCTCAAATCTCCATATATTGTAAGTTAATGGCTGTGACATTTTGTAACGGTCAGTTCATAGCTCTGCAGGCTTTTATATTAATGTCACCTAAATACATTAAAAAGGAAATTAGCTCATCAGGGAATGCCAACTTTTATCTGCTCAGCCATCTGCTGAAACTGAATTATTTTAGAACAGTCAGCAAGTTATGGCTTGGAGAGGACCAGCAAATTCAAAAATTATTTATGCCAGCCCTTCCCCCCAACCCCCCCAGCTAAATCAAGGAGTGAAGGGAACTTAAAGCCTCCTCAGACAGCCCTGACATGCAGATTGGATTTGATGACAAACATACACAGACAATGAGTTACGAACAGGCAACCAAAGCATTGCTGAGTGGCTGCACCAAGCCCAAAGAGCTGCCCTCTCACCATTCCTTCATCGGGGCTTTTTTACCTTACCACCAGTACTATGTATTGAGAATTACGGAAGGCTGAATAATCAGCAGTACATTGTATTTTTTGCTGCAAAAAGTATGGAAAGACATGCTCAGTTCACAGCAATCAGGCTTGAGAGGGTCGTTTCTTGTAAAAGACAGTGAAATAGAAGGCACACTATACTGGTCTTAATTAAATACATGGCATATTAACTTAAATCACTTTTTGATGAAGCCAACAGGCCCAATGGCTGCAGAGAACCAGCCCATTTCAGTTCAGCAACTCTCCAGGAGTGTTCATTCACCTCTTGCAGAAACACAAAGCAACCAGGTGGAGGGGCTGGGGTCAAACAGGCCAACCTGCCACCACCAGATCTTGCCAGAAGGCATCAGTAATCACCATCGAGCTCCACTTGCCCATAAAACCTCTCTGCCAGCCAGTCCAGCCTTAGTCTTATCCTTGCTATTTTTCACCACCACAGAACAAGGGCTGCATCTTATCCACGCCAGTGCCAGACACAAGAATCCCCAATCTCATTTGTACCCCCAAGCTGCCACCCCGCAGGCTGTTAACAGCTGAACACATCCCACTATTTCACCATAAGTAACAGACCTTAAACTCCCTCCTGTTTGCCTTCCACACCGAGATAGAGCAAAACCAGGATCAAATGAAGCTTTAGCTCAACCTCCCCCACAGCTGGAGAAGATCACTCTGGGCAAAGCTGACTACACAGCACAGAGGAATCAGTTATATATTGGTTTTGAGAGGTTTTACTGCTTCATTCACTGTCAAGTAGCAATAGCCCATTCTTTTAGTTGCATTAAAGCAAGATAAATCCTCCTTGCTCAGAACTTGGTAATGCAGTTTAGACAGAGTTATTACTAATGAGGTCTTAGGTTCAGATCCAGATGTTTAAAGAAAGTAACCAGCTCTATAGCGCTGTTAATGCTGGAAAAGGCTCAGTAGAAGGTGCCTTTATTTCTTTGGTCTATTTAGTCCTTTAATTATGAAAAAATATTTTTCCCAACATACATATTCAAGGACTTGTCTGCAGCACAGGCCAAGTGATATTACTCTTGGAAGTGAATCCTTTCACAATTTCTAGAAAGATATTTCACAGCTGAAGTGATACTTGGATGAAAAGTCACCACACTCTCCTTATTCTGCAGCTCACTAGTTGTGGCACCATAAGCAAACACCTTAGGAGGCACCCCGACCAGTTTTTTGATAAATTCTCTTCACAGCTGAGAGTCCAAGGCAAATGATCCTACTGCTTATACAGCTTTGCTTTACACAGGAATGGAAACCGAAGCCTCTCACATTGTCAGAGAACTGACATTTCTAAGCATATGCTTAGAGGACAGTTAAATTTGATAGAAAACAACCTTTAGCTCCTGCCAGCACTTCGCACAGGCTGCAGTGTCTCCACATAGGAAAATGTTTCAGTACATTTCCCTCACTCTGAGAGAAGCCAGTGCTAAGCAAGATGGTCCTTTACACATGTTGGAAGCAGAAATCTTGATTAATGTCACATTAACTTGATTTCTTTTAAGCTTTGGCAAAGTTAATTCTGTTTGAGCCTTGTGCATGAGACAGCATGCGCTGTGTTCCTACTGCAGTGCTATCTGTTAAGTAATGTTCAATTAACCACCACATCAGGCCTGTACTACAGTGCTCTGAGTTCATTCTTTCCTCAAATTTCAGACCTTCAGTTTACACAGCAAAGGCCCAAGAACTTTAATCCGCTACTACAAGGAAATTTCTAGAATCTGCCAGCATTAGCACACTTGCTGACGTGCATCAGCATTCACTAAAAACACGATGTTCTAATGACTCCATCCTTGCTGTGTCCATGCAGCTCAGGAATTTTATGGCAGGGGAAACAAGGCAGGCTAAACAGAAAAAAGCAGACAGAATGCACAAGATATCAGCCTCCCTCCACACTTTTCCTTGTAGTTGTAGTGTACAGAGAAGTTATGGAAAGCCAGTCTGATGGAAACCTATGCACTTCTGCTTAAGTGAACTGGCCAGCAGAAAACTGATGGTTTCAAGTGAATAGCAAACCAGATAACCCATGTTAGAAAGCATTAAGAACATGGAAGAGAAGAGAAACACTTGGTGTTTGAATCTCAAACATATTCATCTTTCATAAATACCAAGGTGATCACCAGTTTCTGGAGTTAAAATTCCTGCCTTCACGATATTCAAGAAGAGTACTCAGTGGTGGGAGTTAATTCCCATTTGGACAGAGCTGCACAGCCTGACAGCCCAAGGCTGAGTCTGCAGCTCCCTTAGTCCCAGCCTGACCTCTTCTGACCTGCTGAAGAAAATCATTTCACACGGTACCCTATCTGCATTTCTATTCAACAGCTGGAGAAATCTGATGTTGCTAACATTATTTAATTCAAAATTGAAGTTGACATTTCCAATGCAATTCTGCAGATCTATCAGACAGCAGTGTTAAGCTAAAACCCTGGCTTTAGTTTTACATTAGGACAAAGTGCTCTCTGAAGCTGACTCTGCTCAATACAAGAATTCTCAATGCAGTATTTTTGGTAGTTTAACAGCACTGAACCCAGTAATATTTGAGGAACCCTTCAAGTGAGCTACTCCTTTTATAAATCAGAAAAAAACACCCACCAATAAGTTTTATTATGTGTCCAAATTTTCCCAAACCCATCTTTGGAGCAGTTTTCTGAGGACAACAGCCATCCTCAGCCCTTGGTGCTGACACAGTGCACTGCACAGCAAGCAGCTCCGTTTCCTGTATTCCTCCCCATAGTCCTTCCCATTCAAAGTAAATTATTATGGGGCCTCTATAGGACAAAACAGCATCATATTGAGGTGAAGACCAGCGAGCAGCTGGGTAAGCAGCACACAGAGAAGGATAGCTTAGACTGAATAATTCCTAAACTTTTCAAACATTTTTTCACTTCAAGGAGAAGAAATCCTGCTGATTTCACTCTTCCAGACCCAGTTGTTACAAACCTAAATTAGACATTAAGCTTTCAGGCTTTCCATACCAGACCCACACCAACCCAAAACCATTTCACAGCTACCACCACGGTAGCAATCATATTTCCTGCAGGATCAGTTGTCCCAAGATAAGCATGAAGGCAACAGGACAGGCCATCAAGACAACTAATCCAAATAGATAATGAGGTTACAAGTTCCAGCTGTTTTCTTATAAATCTTTGCTAGTTCCATACATCTAACCTTTTACAAATTGATTTTGTGCTGCCTCTCATTACAGTATTTCCACCTTTAGCTCCTTAAATCAGTCTTCTCCCCAGCATTTCTTCAACACACTTGCAACAATAATTCCAAATAGTGCAAATTGATACTAGACTGACATTTAGTTCTCATCAGCCTCTGAATAGGCCATAACTGTGCCGGTAATTGAAATGCTTGACTACAAAAAAAAAGTCAGAACAGGACCTTAAAAACATTCAAATAGTCTTCAGATGTTTTACAACCTTAATGCACCTTGACCAGAGCCATAAAGTTATTGTAGGGAGTGAAATGTTGTCATTTAATAGAAATGCTTTAATGAAAGATAGCTATATTCCCCACATTAAATGGATAAAAGCTTTATCCTGCTGTAGAATTTCCTTCAGCGAAATCCCGTCCGTAACACTATCCACCACTAATCACCGCCCAGCACCGTGTACTCTCCGCGATGCATGAAGTGCTCTTTAAATACACCAACAAGCTGTACAGGGTGTTCTCTTACACTGACCCAGAAAGCAAACCTCACATTTAACACCTTTTCTTGAGCAAGCATAGAATAAGCCTGTAAAGGGTTAAACAAAACCAAACATCTCCTGAACAGTGGAGTTATATTATCTGAACATCGGTCATGACCGATGCTGCAAAATCAATAGTGCCATATGTAAAATATCTTGTGCAGTAGCTTTGAGGGACAGCTGTAATTAAAATGCTGTAGAACTGCTGTTGGCTGAAAGGGAGGAAAATGAAAACAGAGGGGAAAGGAACAAATTGAAAACCTTTCACTGTTTCCAGAAAGCACAAAGAAAGTGGACAGAATTGAGCAGGACTGCAGAATGCTGGTACAACACCCAATGAACATATTAACTGGACTCAGAAACATTCAGGGTGCATTCTAGAAAGTGGTTTCAGACCAAAGACAAATGAAGCTCCAGAGCTACCAACCAACATGCTTTAAAAACAGAGGAAAACTTATCACTTTAAACAATACAGGTTCATTGTTTTCTGAAAGCGGAAACAAGCATTTGTCTCCAACAGCAGGTGATGAAACTCCTCAGACCCAAGAGCCATCGCTCCCCAGCCTGGCACAGCAGAGCTTGGTCCAGGGTTATTGTCCAAACGAGTCCCGAGCTGACGTGCGGGGAGCGGAGCACCGGACAGAGAGAAGAGCATTAGACAGGGAGCCCAGGCCATCTGTGCTGGTTAAAAATAGATACCACCTCCATCCAAGTTTGACCTTGGATCTGTTTCTCTACGCAGTGCAATCTATATAGAGAATGATTCGAGGTAAACCAAACAAATCCGCAGAGGACACAGGTTGCAAGGTCTCTGTTACGTCCCCATTCATGTTCCCATCTACAACTGCTCGTGCACTACTTTCTGACTCAATTTGCATGCAGAATATCACTGTAAAACATTTTGCTCCTGTTCTGAAAGAACCTTCCCTGGCTGAGAACATCTCTCTATAGTCTCTAGAATCACAAGAGAAGTTCTGGAAAAGTGCTGCTGAAAACTGGTAGAGCTTCAGATGATCCAAATCAAATATGGGGCCTTCTGCTGATGTATAAGACTAATACCCTATTTATCTTGCAGATACAACTTTTGGTTATTTGTGCTTTTGTTACCAATATCTGTTCTGCTATTGCACAGTGAGTTACCACAGTGCACATTATCCTGGCAACATTTAGTCTGTGTCATCCAGGTATCTGAAAGTAAACTATAAATATGTTACATACATGATTGATAAATTTATCAACACTACAGGGGAAATCCAATTCACCACTGCAAGTTATATTTCCATAGAACTGCCCTGCTTCAGCCAGACCTGAGTTTTACACAGGTTCTCAGTACAATTAATCAAGCTCTTTGTGCTCTCTAAGCGGAATTGAGATGAATCATCCATGAATCCATACACTCATAGTGAATCTATTCTATGTCAAACGACTAAAATAAGGCCATAGAATAGCTGGAACCAAACCCTTCATTCTATAAATCCTTTATTCTATTATTCTTAGAAGAGAATACTTGTTTTCAATTTAATGGAAACAAGTCCTTGTTTTCCAAAGTGTTCCCTGGCCTTCACCTGTGCTTGCTAAGGCTCTAATTCTACTATTCATTATACGCTCTTAAGATCAGGATGGAATATTGTGGCCAAAGGGCATTGCAATAATTACCAATAGTTTCATTATTACAGACAAGCCAACAGGATCCTTCAAAGAGTTTTGTGTGTCACTCCTTATTCTCCACATTATCAGGGTAATGCTTCTCCAGATTCCATGCCTTGTCAGAGGGGAACACTGGCCAGCACGTTAGCATAGCTAATTGGATCCTGACCTTTAAATGAAATGGGAGCAGTTGGCTACCTTCACATTCCTCAGCTGTTGTCATTTCTTTTGGTTCCTACAGTTCTGTTTATAAGCAAAAAAGCAGACAACTCATTGACTTCCTACCTTGCAAATAACACACCTAGAGGACTCCAGTCGCCGGCAGAATAAAGCCAGGAAAGGTATTTGGTGATGCCACATGCACCTATGTGCAGAAACCTACACATTTAAAAAACATGAGACAAGACTGCTGAAATTATGTTCACACAGAATTAAAAAGATAATCAACAATTGCTTACAAAAGTGTTGATCTTAAATACTGCAATTCAAAATCTGTTAAGGATGTACTATCAAATTTCTGAAATCTGAGTAATTTACATCATAACTAGCAATATTTTGAAGATGCAAATTGCTAGCTACATGTTTTGTTTTTAGCAGATAAATGCCTTGCCAGCAAAGCTGTTACAGAATTTCACACAGATCTGCGTACTCTGACAAACATACACCAGGACATTCACAAATGTGGAGTAACTGGATGAAAAAGAGGGTAAGTCTTCAGAAACTGTTGTCAGACATTATCATCCAGTCGTGTTTCTACATCTTTCTATTCTAGTTCAGCGGGCAACACAGCAGCAGAAAAACATCTGTCAGGCAACATCTGCAGTTGTCCAGTTTGCAATAAGGGGAATAGCTGTTTTAATGCCAGCCTGATCATAGGACACAGAGAAGTGTTTTTCAAATAAACTTCTATCAGTGTTTCCTTTTAACAAGCTAAACCTCCCAAGAATTTATTACGGTGGTTAACAGAAGCCTGACCAAACGTTCCATCTGGATATCAAACATGTTCTGATTGTCAGGATCCTTTCCCAACCCAACCATGTAGCACTGGAGATAGATCCCAAAGTTGTCAATGCATAATTTCAATTAAGTCAACTTGATCAAATTACTCTGTCCTTCAACATATTGGCTTAGCTATTGTAAGCCATATACCCTCCTGGTAGTGCAATTTCTCTCCCAAACCAAAGAGAATAACTCCTTTTTAAGTACACAGAGCTTAAACAAGAAGCCAGCTGAAGCCTTGAAAAAGCCTCTCTGATCACTCATTGGCAGGGAATTTTTCCCTTATTCTAACACCATGAAAAAAGTCTAGAATTTCACATTTCTTCCAATTGTTGCACAAACTTTTTGTATCTTGATCACCCTATCCATGTGCCTAGAAAGAAGGAGGAACCCAGAGGTGTATCCACAATTAAGCACTGCAAAAAAAGGTCCTCGGTGGTGGAGAACACATCATGGCGATAGAGAACACATCACGGCACAAGCCACCTGCAGGGATCCTGTGCCCTGGGAAGATGCAGGACAGAAAAGCTGAGTTTTCAGCAAGGAAAGCAGTGCAGCAAGACATGAAGTTGTTCCTCAGGGCTCAATTCTGCCTCAAGTAAACCCCCACCTGGAGAGTTGCTGCCATGCAAACACTTCAAGTGCCTTGACCACCTGCAGGGTTCCAGAGACGGCTTGTGCAGACAATAGCTATTGAATTACAGGAGCACAAGAGCAAAAACAAACAGGTGAGGAGGGGGAGCTTTAGTGAGTGCTGGGAAAGGAAATCCCGAACACCCTCCCCATTCTGTCCTGCTCACCCCCCACTTGGGTCTGATCCAGAGCCCACCACAGGCAGGAGAAACAACCCCATTGAGATTTACACTCTCCAAGCCAAGTTTTATATGGCAAAGGTGGAAAGAGGAGAAAGACAAAGAGGTCAGGTTAAAAAATACACTCGTGTGATAGTTGGAAGTAAGCCCTAAACAGATATAAGGCCACATGTTCTACTACCATTACAGTCACTGCATTGAAAACTGTGTGTGTGTGTGTATATATATATATATATATACACACAACCCTAAATTTAGCTGCTTGGTTATACATGGTACCTCTCAACTTATATACCCTCAAGAAAGGAAAATAAAATACTCTATGTTCAAGACTATTAGGTTACTAAAGCCTTCTCACCCAAACCCATCGCACAGCTGGGAAGTAGCTTCAAAACTAAAATACTAATGTCAAGAACACAGATACACATGCCGAAGTCTAATTTTTCTTCTTTTATAAGCATCACTATCTCAGTCCTGATATGCTACAAAATCTCAGAGCACTCTAGACTTGCACTTACAGTTGAAACAGCAAAATCTCAGGCCTTTACAGCCTCGAAAACATTTTATCAGCATTAACTCTCACAAGAACAACTGAATTGATATATACACAATTCCTCACTTCTGTGCAAAACTAAAGTGGAAAGCTCCCCAGGCACCTGCTGCCTCCCATGCTCTGTAGTTCGAGGCTTCCCCTAGAACCTTATTGAATATAAGCAGCATAGCCAATGAATCAAAAGACATTGTAACTGCTCTGTTTTGTCTTGAACAAAGTTACAGAACAGAAGACAAGAAGTTGCAAAGTTATATTCTTTTCTAAATGCACTCCAGCCCAGTATCAACAACAGAAACAATTGCAGTCTGTAGTTGACTTTTATTCTCGAAGAGCACAAAATGCACAGCAAACCCTAGCCCTACAAACAAAAACATGCTCTTCCATTGCAAACAGAAAAAGGAATACAAAAGAAATTGCTTGTTTTGGTTCCATTCACATACTACAGAAGCCACCACACACAGGAGCCAGCCTACAACACGCAGAAAAACCAAATCAAAACACCATCAAAACTAACACAAACTTATAAATGTTGTATAAACTTATATATGTTGTAAAACATACAAGGACTTACCGTGTGTATACGCTACAGCAAAGCCCATATCCAGACCCCTTCTTCAGCTGCTTTCCCAGGAGCCGGGGCCAGCCCCTACCCGGCCCGGCCACTTAAACCCCCGCACGGCAGCATCCTCAGTGCGGGCACCTGGGAGTGCCCGCTCAGCTGTGGGGCTGGGTGGGGGGACAGTGGTATTTAAGGGTTTTTCCTCTTGTAGAATGGGCTAGCTTAATGTTCTTGATTGTTAAGGTCAATAGAAACTCTAAGGATGCTCCTAGGTTTTTGTTTCTGCTAACAGTCGACTTGTGGAGTCTTTAAGGTGCAATATTGCTGTAGAAACCAAACAGTTGATGCTATTCTTCTCTTCATTGTTTTCTTCGGACTGCAGAGTTCCAGGAAATTTGTCTTGTGATCCAAAGGGTGATTTGGTTGAGCTGTCTGTGTGCGATGGCGGGGGATGCGCTACTGGGGGCCGCTTGCCTTCCCCCTTCTGCCCGCATCACCCCCGGACCTTGATTTACTCTTTATTGTTGTTTTCCTCACTCTTTTTATTCTAGCAAATGGTGCAGCTTGCTCTGCTGTGCGGTGTGATGTGCTACAAAAAGGAGGACAAAGCTCTTTTGCTTCAGGAAGTCTTTACCCCATATTCACTGAAGGCTTCTATCTGGTGTACAGACAAAAATAAATGACTGCTACACACTCCACAGTAAAAACTGCTACTGAAATTGAAGCAAGGGAACTGCAGCTTCCCACCGTGCTGCATTTTCCTTGCCAGGGCTCTTGCATTTGTGCCCCTTTGCTCCCAGGGATCCAGCCCTGGCTCTGAGGAAGCTTTTTCTCTTCATTAGGGTCAGGGCTTAGTGAAACGATTCACCTTAGTGCACCAAAATAACAATTTGGGGTTTTTTCTTTTTATATGGGAGAAAATGAGCAGACTGGACTGTCTGTAAAATGAGCTTTTCTAATAGCAGAGGAGGCGAATTTGGCTGTCGGGGGATTCTAATTCGGACAGCAAAAAATGGAGCATGTACAGAGAAGAAAAATCCTGAGCGCAACATGCATTGTGAGAAACAGAAGGAAGATTATAATACTGTCAGCCTCTGATCCTTGGAAATACTCGGTCAGAGCCAAGAAAAATCATGAGACTGACTTAAAAAAACATAAGACTTTTCAAAAGTGATATTTTTGGGCTCTTTTTGTTTGACTTCTGGTTTCTGAGCCTCTTGGTTCAAGTTTTCGATTATTTTCATTCAAAAGCCACAATGGCCAGAAATGTATATATCTTGTTGATGGCTGTGTTTCCTTTTCATTTGGACTTTGGATCGGTACATACTGGGAGCTGGTCTCAAAAAACGAACCACAGAGCGGGAGGCTTCTAATAAAATCCTGAGAGCTGGTAAAACTTGGTTTCAAGCAGGGAAAATTGGGGATGTGTTGTTCCCCTGGGGCTTGTGTGATGTGACAGGTAGAGGTGCCACAGTGACACCCTGGACCTGCAGGGGAGGGCAAACCAAACCTTGGAAATGCTTCCAAATCTGAAAAGATATATAGTAATTAAAAAAAGAAACCCAACCTCTGGAAAAGAAGATTCTCCAAAACGTTAAATCAGGAACACTGGAAAGTTTTGCTTCAATAATAAGGAAGCATTATACTAAATATTAATATTCTACCGTGATAGGAAAATTGAAGCAAAATGTTTAGAGTCTCGAAGTTAAATATTTTAGTATTACTGAGAAGAAGAAATTGAAACAATCCAGCAAAACATTTCAGTTTTGACAAAACTGCATTTTCTCATTGGACTTTGCTGTCAAAACATTATGACCAGCTCTAATAAACATATGCATAATGTGTGTAAACATATGTTCACTCTAAAGATGCTGGTTTAAACATTACTGCAAAATTAAATCTCTGTTTATCCAGGGAATAGACTGAACATGGGCAGCAGCTGTCGGGCTTTTCAGCACCTCGCCCCCTGGCTCTGCAGAGATGCTGCTGCAGAACCCACTAACGCAGGGGGTTTGGGGGGTTTGCCCATGAACCGGGGGGTTCATGCCTGTCAGCTGGTGTCACCTCCATCCTGAGCCTTCATTCATCATTATAGGTAAACTTTCTGATTCACAACAGTATACAATGACTATCTATCTATTGTATATTCTCAAACCAGAGGATCACCCGCATTGCAAGTAAAATCAGTTATTTCGGCTGCAGCTCTTTCAAACACCCAGAAAATGGAAACCTTGTGAAAACTGAAACCTCAGCAGCGCTCCCCAGACGAGCGCTTTCCGTCAAGAACTTTCCATCCCTAGCGATGCAATCAGTAGCTCTAAAACAAATGTTTGCCAATATATACGCTGCATTTATTCAGGACAAATAAAGAATAAATCAGTCAGTTTGTTGTGGATAACTTCCATGGCGGATGGGCGCGGATGGGTTTACTACAGCGATGGAAACATTTGTCAGGATCCCTCTCCCCTCTTAGGGGACACTGGCTCCTTTTCTATTTTTAGGTTAGGTCCTGATTTAGGGACAGATGGAAAGAAAACAAACGGAGCAAAATTAGGAAACAAAGTAAATGATCCTCACGTTGTAGAAAAGGCAAGTTAATAGATCATTCCTTAGAAATCTAATCTTTTGTGGAAATAAGAGGGGACATGTTCGCAGTGAGCGCAGCCTCTGCAGGCAGCTGGTTTCTCTCCACACTGATAGCAGCTCGCCAGGCTCACGATATCCTCAGCCCCTGCAAAACTCCCACTTTCATTGTCTCTTAACTAAAACCTACTTGTTGTTTTAGAAACAGCAAGGTCACCGAGGGCAATATCACACGGGTAAGGGCACTGTGAGGGGTGTTCGGACGCAGCCGCCCCGGGTATCTCTGCGGTTTTTGGCAGGAGGCTTCTGCAAATCTCCCACCTTGTGCTCACACTGCAGCTCCCAGGGCAGGTGACAGGTGCTGCTATGACATTGCGACGCGTCCTGCTGCGGCTGTTCCAACGCTTATCTGCCTTGGGTATGTGGGACCCCCATTCTCTAGGGTAATATTTCCTCCTTGTGCAGCCAGGCTTGCTGGTTCAGCGCCCACACATGCAACCTGATCCTGAAAAAAGAGTTTGGGACAAGCCTCAGAAAGCACTGAGATATCCCCAAGTGACCTGCAATTGTATAAATGGCTCTGGTGTTGTTAGAAATAATTGTTAAACTGAGCTCTGCAAACACAAGAGAGGAGCAAGGGACCCCCCCAGCGCAGAGCAGAGATACCCAGTGCGGGTGATGTGGGAAATGCAACATCCACATTAAGCATCCTTCGTCTGATTTCTTTTTGCATAAAGAATCCTGCAAACAGCCAAATATCTGAATAAAGCTGAGCAGCCTGTTTGCAGAACAGCCATGGCCACTTGGCCAGTGTCTTTGCTGGGCTCTCGGTGGCCCCTATCAGAGCTCTGGCACTTAAAAATGTCTATAATTGTGTGAATGGCACTAAATAGTCTTCCTTGGCTGACAAATGCCTAGTCTGACATGTTTGATTTTATTATTGACCATCCCCCTTCATTGCTCTCTTCCTTGCTTCTTCTCAGTCTATTAATTAGATTTATTAGATTCATAGAATTGTAAATGACTCCTGTACTGTGGCTTGTGCATGGCTCATTCTTCAGTGAACACGATGAAATGCAGGCTCTGTCTTCAATATTATACTGAAGTGATTTTTTTGGAAACATCTGCTTGAATTACCTTTTAACACCAGCAGTATGCTCTTATCCAATATTCCAGCAATTTTTAGCAATTAAATGTATTTTAAACAGCAGAAGCAGAATGAGAAAAACTCTTCTGCTTTAAGATATGAACATAGAGAACAGTTTTCAGCATCCGACTTGGTTGGAAAATGCACGAGCAATGTGGCTTTCAAAAGTACAAATTCTGCTTGTACTTTGCAGCTCTGCCCACCTCTGCACATCACAGAAATAGCTGTGAATTCCTCCATCTGTCGGCACCTAATTCTGCACCAGAGGCATAAAGGCTGAGGTTTAGATGCAAAACTAAAGCTGGTTTTAAGACACCTGGGATTTAGGTGATTCTCTCCCCCACTCCACCCCCCACCCTGGGGTTTTTAATTAAAAATACTAGAAAAGTTCAGTATTTTAATGAAGAGAGTAAGAACATAGGACTAGAAGAGTTCCCTTAGCAACCTAAGTCAAATCTCCTGCTGTTTCCAACACCAGCTTATACTCTGTGCTGCAAACTGACCAAGTTGTTCTAAAAAGCGACATTTTTTCCTGTGTTTCATTATCGCATGTGAAGTCAGCTATACCATTACAAACATTAGGGCCGCCAACACCTTGCTCATGCCAAGGCCATTTATTTTTCTGATGTGTAGGTTTGGATGAGGAAAACGCCGGTACCATCTGTGATTGTTTGTACACGTGCCTGTTTGTGGAGGGACCATCTCTGCACGGACATCTGGGTCCGTCTGCCCAGGGTCTGTGCAATAACGGGCAGAGAATGGGAGAACAAACTGATCTAGGGTCCAAATTCTGGCACTGACAGTCACCAGAATGTTCATTTCTCTACCGAAGTTTCTTGATCTGCAGACTGGATGTAATGATTCTGATTTTTCCTTTTTAAAAGTGCTCGTGTTGATTGGGTTGCATGAATGTTTTCATTTCCATATCCCACCATAGTATATACAGTTTGGAAATGTTAATCTATTACTTGACAGTAATCTTTTCCTGCCATTTGCAACATAACCTTAGTAAAACAGACATATTCCTACCATAATTTAGAACATATCCACACTCCAGACAGTTCAGAGTTGTTTTATCTAGAAAGGATTAAAACACTTGCAAATATTAAATTTAATCCACTCTAAGGGAGGGAATAAATTAATCATAATTAAGCCTCAGCAGCTGTAATTCTTAGCATAATGTATTATCTAATGGGGATTCTTGCTGAAGAATAGGTATGAGTCATGGGCATCCTATTTCTTCCATAAGCTTGTGCTGCAAATCAATACATTTAACAAAGTAATCAAACAAAAATACTAAATGAACAATTCTTTTATTGAAAAATCAATAAAAGGAAATTGATACCCTGCCTATGCGCATTTTATGGCACGTTTCTCTTTCTGCAGAACAATAAAAGGCCGAGAGTGTTTACAAAGCAGAGAAAGAGCATCTTTTATCAGCCATCAAAGCACCAGGACCCAGTCGCACAAAAGCCTGAGAGCACTTGGCTCTTTTTTAAGCGAGGAAACTGCAGGAGCCGCGTTCTCATCTCAGCCAAGCCAAGTCCAGACAGTTTGCAGCTCAGCTCGTTGCGGAGTGTTGGACGAGGTCCAGAGCTAATGAGGTTTGCACCTGAACTTCAGAGGAACAACGAGTTGTTTGGGCTTGAGGTATTTGTTTGGGACCACCAGCAACACCTGAGTCCCTTCTTTGCGTGGTTT
Organism: Patagioenas fasciata; assembly: GCF_037038585.1. Classification (NCBI taxonomy): domain Eukaryota; kingdom Metazoa; phylum Chordata; class Aves; order Columbiformes; family Columbidae; genus Patagioenas; species Patagioenas fasciata. The sequence goes on along the minus strand of NC_092537.1, from coordinate 1,979,410 downwards.
GCTGCAGCTCTAATTTGTTCATTATGTCATTCATTAGCACCTCTATGAGGTTAATCTCTCTTTTATTCCGCTCCCTGAGAGCACACTGGCTATGCTGGTGATCTGCAAAGGTGTGTTCCTCATTCCAGTGCTCCGAATAAAGAACAAAGTAAGCAAACACGTCTATTTTTGTGAAAGGCCTCGGTTTAGTTGATTTGGGGCAATAAAAAGCCATGTAGAGAGTTTGGGAAGTCACTGGGCTGTGAGTGCCTGTCCCTGGGATAAGTGTAGAACATGCCAAGAGCTGCTCCATCCATACCTTGTAGAAATTATATGTTTACGTACAATATCCCCTTATTTCTTACAAACCCTGTTTATTGGTGATCAGGAAGAGTATCCAGCTGCTGTTGGGCATAAAACAAGCTTCTTTCTTACACTGTTTTTTAAGCTATTGCCATGTGCTGAGACTGACCTTCCTGGCCTTGTCTTCTTATTGTACGTATGTACTGCAGGGCAGGAGAGAGGCTTTGCAAAAAGACCCTCATATAAGACAAAGTATAGAAAACAGCCATTAAAGTAATATAATAAGACATAGGCCTTGTTAAACCACAATGATATAAAAATACTGTGATAGCATAAGAAAGAAATGACTTGGTTTGGATTTACTGCTGTTGTTTTCTTGTTTGTTTTCAGCTGAAGTCATCTTTGCCCTAATTTCCCTATTTTCTTGTATAAGTACACAAAATAGTAGCTGGGTCTTCTATTCAGTTATAGCTAAATTTGGATTTTTAATTTCGGATAGATCTTTTTACTGCCCTAAATGGTAATACATGCAAAGGGACGTGCTTACCCCTGAGTAACAGATGTTGTGCCTGAAATACTGCTGTAAACAAGGTATTTAAATCCAAGGGGTTTGAGGCTCATACTATATTTAAAAAATAAAGTAGTATCAGTTCAGTTAGGTCATTATTGGGATAATTATTTTTGTCTTGGTGCGATAAATCTGAAATAATCATGTGACTTCCCAGATTGCTAGAAACCATTGTGGAACAGAAGCTCATGCCGTGGGTATTTATACCAGGTGCTAACATTGGTTTTCCTTTATTCAGTAGAACAAATAAAATCCCACCCAAGACTGGCCCATTTTGTGCTCAGTGAAACGGGGGCCAAACGACCAACCGTGGCTGCTTGTACTGTGAGATGCTTCACATTCAGCTGGCACCTCCCAAATGATTATCTGAATCAGAGCAAGTCAAAGGCACAGGTGGTGTTCAGACAAAATTTAAATCTGTCTGGCTCTTGGTTGTCCTTTCTGGGAGCTAATGAGCACATTAATCAGTTGCTTGTTCACCTGTTTCCATTAGGTAACTGGGTGGTGCAGAGATCTGTCTCCCTCATTTACCGAACCCCCGCCACCTCCCTCGGGTGGCAATTGGCCAACCCATATTATGGAAACGAAAAGGAGGGCTTTGATTTTTTTGTTTTGTTTTTTGTGGCTGCAGATTCCTGATCTGAAACAGGCAGGTGCTCATTAACCTTAATTGTGAAATGTTCTTGAGATGCTCTGGGCTGCTTGTACCTCCCGTCACCCGCCACCTGTCTCGCTCATCACGGGACACGAGGTCATGGGGCTCCGTTTCAGCTTGGCAGCGACCTCGGCGGAGCAACCGAGGCTCTGGGTAACTCAACTCCTTAAGGACTGGTGGAGCACATGCCGAAGCACTGACTTCAAAAGGTGCCTGTGTCCTGGAAACAGCTTAGAAAAACATATTTATCAAGTGACCTTTTGCCTGGGCTGCCTCGCGCTGTCTTATGTGACAGGTGACAGGGACACAGCACTTGGGCTCCATGATGATGTGTTGTTGTAGAGGGCAGGCAGGAGATGGGCTTGGTGGCTGAAAGGGTTGTTGGGTGATAGGGACGTGGAAGAGAACTTGGAGCCCTCAGTTCCACAGTAAGCCAAGGGTGTCTGTTCTTGTTTGCATCCCCGTGTCCTCTCCTGTGTCACATCACCCCCTGACCCATCTCCTGTCCTTCATCCTCTGTCCCCAGAGGTTACCTCTCCTTTGGATCCATCCTGCAAGTGCTCCTTGGGCTGCCAGTTAAAATCAGCTGGGATAGCTTAAAACCTTTAAATCATAGGTTAGTAAAGTGCTGCCAACCTAGATTGGGAAGCATTGGGGATTTGTTATGCATGTGGCTGAGCTTTGGCTGGACGGTACTTTCTGCTGATGTGGTGAGTCTGGTCTGTACGTGGCTAATGTGAATACTGCCTTTGTCTTTTCACCTGGTTTCTCCCAAAATCTTGGCCAAAACTCAGCAGTTCTGGTCATGATGGCATGGATGTATCTGAAACGCATCTGGATCTGAGCAATCAAATTAGAGAAATACTGAGAGTAGGAACGTTCAGGCTTCACTACAGTGTTGCCATCACTTTGGTTTTATGAAAGAGAATATTTGTTCTTTTCAGCCACCTGGAATCACCTGTTAATTGTTGGGAGGTACCTCAAGTGCAGTTGGTGATCTTGGAAAGAAATGTGTCCATATCCTGCTGGACTGTGAAAAATGAACAGGCAAGAAAAATGTAGCAGTGTTGAACAAAATGGGGACTTTACTGATGAAGATGTTGTGCTTTAGAAAGAATGATATAGGAGTCCTTGAGCTAGTGAGGCTGAGCAGGTGCAAATTAGTGGTCCGGTCTTGTGATTTGGATTCTCGCGCAAGAGAGGAAGCTTCCAGGGACACATCTTATACCTTCATGAGTTAAATAATTCTGTCTTTCTGTAGCTCAAACTCTTGATAATATAGAGACAGCACAAGGACTGTATAAGAGTGTCCAAGAGCTGATCTTGCAGCACCGGGACTGCTCGGATGGTTTTGAAGACAGCGCAACCTGCAACCTCACACCCACGGCCCCCAAGGACCGAGGGGCTGTAAACAGGAAAGGCAGCGGCCGGTCCCCAGCGCTGTGGCGTGGCAGGGATGGCTGGGATGCCATTCCTCGGAGTCACATCTCGGCACAGAACATCTTTACTCCATGATCTCTTATGTAAAGAGTTGGAAAACATTCTTTTTCCTTCAGGAAGGCACACATGTCCTTGTGCTGAGGGCAGAGCTGGCCCTGCTCATCCCGAGCCCCTCCAGAACCAGTCCCTTGCTGCCACCATGTGTTGAACCAGGACTTGCTGTACCTGGATTTTCCTCCTCCGAGGTGCCTTTTGCCAGCAGAGTTTGTGAGAAACTTTATTGTCCTCAGAGCTGCTGGAAGAGGCACATGTAGGTGCAATGGCTTCAGAGTGCTCCATTTCCCCTCTGACCGTGGCTTCAAACGGTCTTTATATATATATATATATATATATATTTTAATCACGTGTTCCCCCACTGCCCAGATCTGTATTCATCTTGAATTTAACGCATCGCGTGCCTTTTCAGCTTTAAAATGAAAGGAATTTGTGATGGAAAACTTAATTCTATCCCAAAATGTCCCATGAACTTCATCTGTACTGCAGCTTGCACAATGTGCAGCAGCACTGAAAACACTCGTTGGGTTTGGCACAGACTGGTTTGGATGAAGGAGGCCCAAACAGAGGGAAATGTCACAGTGAGGATGGGTCATGTTCTTCACCTATAAGCAAAATAGGTTTCTGACTAAATATGATGTAATATTCATATCTGTATCATAATGTTATCTCAAGTGTCTCAGCTTGATTCACTTGTGCCAATGAATATATGATAGAGCAAGCTGTCAGACAACAGGAATATTTCCTTTGTCATCAATAAATATGAACTTTTTCCATTTAAAAAAAAAAAATCTGAATTCTCAATACTTAAATTTTAGTTCTAAAAGTGACCTGAAGGATACTGGAATAAAAGCTGTGTACTATAATACATTATTTTTAAAAATGGTCTGTAAGCAAGTATTAAATTCAGCTAAACAACGTCTTTTTATCAGTGAGTCAGATGTTAGGAAGATACTTGGAAGAAGAACTGCTGAAGGGCAGCAAAAGCGGCCTCCAAGCTGGAAGTGCTCAGCAATGAGTTTGCTTCACCCACAAGAGGGAGCTCCGTTAACATTAATAGAAAGAACCCAAAATATTCCCATGAAAACTGCGGCTTGGTCCGAAATGCATTGGAAAGAACTCAATGGGGAGCACCATAAGCCCGTATTTTAGCACCATGCATGCTTAAATTCTCAGTGCTTCAGTTAAAACCTATCCAACATCTCTTCCTCTTCCACAAAAAAACCACTAAAGCATGGAATTATATATTAAACTGGACCCTGAGTGGAGGGAGAGATTAACAGTATTGGATCTCAGAGAAATAGATGCTACCTTTCACAAGCTGCCTGTTCTTTAATAGTCTAATTTCGCCATATTTGGGTTGAGTTGTTTTTGTTTCTTTTTCCCTGTTGTTGTCAACCAAAGCTAGAAGCAGAATTCTGGCAAAAGGAAAAAGTTCATTTCCAGACCAAATGTCCAAAGAGGACCCAGACATCTGGAGATCGCGGGGTACCTGAGAGGGTCGTTAAGTGACTTTAACACACCCCTGCATGGGACAGGGCAGATGAATGTGATCAAATGTGATGAGAACGGCTGCCCCACGGTGCCAGGAGCTCATTCCAAAAGGGCGATCCCAGCAAAAGCTCCAACCTGGCGCTTCTCCCCCCATCCCAAAGCTGGGGCTGGTGCACGAGCTCCCCACATCTCGCCAGCCATGCGTGAAGACGCCCCGTTCATCCCTACGCTCTCACCAGGGTGGTCGTCTGTATGGAAAAGCCTAAAGCAAACAAAGCCAAGCTGCAGCCAGATGTTGGGAGGCTTTCAGGTTCACTTAGTGTTCCCGGGGAAGGCAGCACACACATGCCTGTGCTCCCCGCTCGGGTGGATAAGCCCAAGCAGCCGTTTACCCTTTAAAACCTTTCCCCGTGCAATGCAAAGCGCTGCTTTACCTTTCCAGAACCATCTGAGCAAATAGGGACCTCGCAGAAACCCTCAGCAATTCCCGATCCATCAAGGCTGGACTAAACAAACCCGGCCGAACAATTTACAGCTTGACCTCACGTTGTGCCTGTAAATGGATTCTGTGAAAGGCCTTTTCCTGGGTTAGTTATATTTTCATGGTGTATACACCAGGCTAAATTAGCCAATTCAACAGCTCCCCAGAATCCCCTCGGCTTTGCTTTTTACTGTGGAGGGGGGATTTCAGAAGGGTCTTGTTGCAAATCCCTGAAGCTCTGCTTTATCTCTTGGGCAGGAAGCATTTTCCCCCTTGTCTAGGGCAAGAAATGCTGCTTGTCTCTGAAACAACAGGCAAGATTTTGTGTTACCTTTATTTGGGTTGTGGTGTATCTTTGAATATTCTTGAGAACGGCTTCTCCCGAGTGACTTACAATCAGCTGCTGAAATCAAATCAACTTATTTACAAGTCCCGTGTGATGGATTTGGAGTGATTCCTCAAGGAAAATGTTTTAAAAGACACCCTAATATTGGCATGAAAGAAGTCACTTTTCTCAACTTGTCCTGCACAAGGTGAAAAATCAATTTTAGGTCAGATTACAGCTTGATCTTGCAGAAACTGAGGCAAGCACACGATTTTATTGTAAGAGAGAGGGTTTAATAAAATACTTCCTTAGGAAAGTGGGAAGGCAGTTGTAGAACAAGTCCTGATGCTGAAGGACAGCAAGACAAAATATATATCACAAACTGCCAGAATTCTTCTCATCTGCTGATTATACTTCCAGGGCATGCAGCCACACAATGCATTCAGGATTTGTAACTGTGCAATAGATCTCCTAACCCAGACATCAGAGAGCCTGACGTGATATTTCTATAAAGGACACATTGCAGATGGACAAATATGGATTAAATTCCTTTTTTTTTATCTGTACACACAACTCTAAAAGGTGCCCACACTCATCATTCTTCAACTGTAACAACCAGAGCATGAAAATATTATAAAGAGAGGAAAGACAACATATCTGATTGAGAACAGTTACACTAGTATTGCTCCAAAATACAGGGTGTTTCAAAAGGTGAACATTCACGCGTGAAGAAATAAAGGGTAACGAATGCATTATCGTAATGGAGTCTGAATGCCAGGTAGCGATGAGGAAACAAGGATTTTGCTCTACTTCTGCTAGCACATATTTTCTCTAGTATGTATTTTTCCTGTGTCCTCCTCAACTTTGCCTTCCCCAGAGCAGGACCAAAGGTCCAGCCGGAGCAGAAGGCAGAAGGGCACATCTGCGGAAGGGCCAACGGGGAGCACGGACCGCGAGCTGCAATTCTCACGATCCCCAGCCTGAACTTTGTAAATAGACTTGGCAAGAATTCTTGCCTGGAGAAAACAGGCTTGGAGAGGATATAAATAAATAAACAAACAACCTTCCCTTCCTTTGCCTGCAGTCCCTCCTCTCCTGCCCCGTCAGACTCTGGGAGGCCACATGTGCCTGGTCCCTTGCAATTTGTCTTTTAGTTTTGATGCTCAAAAAGGCGAATGATTTGCATGTATTTATTGCTGTCCTTTCTCAGACACGCTGTCAGCAGTTATATAAAGGGGAGAAGATGCTCATTCTAACATAACATCTGATTTAAAGTCTCAGGAATAACAAACAAAGCTTCAGTGTGAATGATAACGTGATTCCTTTGGAACTGAAGAGTTTATCATTTATTTTAGACATAAGCACTGATTTTATCGTCCAGAAATACCACACACCCCAAATCCACCCCTTGTGTCTCCCTACTGTCTATACATGCAGCTAAATATGGTGGATTATGGGCAGCTGGGAACACAGTGTCTTCTGCAAGCTGGTCTTCACTGCGGTCTTCGAGGGAGCTCTGCTCTCTCCACCATCATCTCCGTAATTGCTGAGAATCCTCCTGGAAAACCAGCAAAATATTTTCACAGTTGATATACTTTACAGCCAAACCTCAAGGTGCTCCATGTTACACAGGTACAGCACGGATGCAGCAGCCAGCGAGTACCTGGAGAGCATCAAGAGTCTCTCAAGGCACTAAGTATTCTTGACCAACGGTGATCCATTGGTCTTAAGAGCACTGGAGATGGTAAGAAAAGTCTCTGCACTTTCCAGGAGAAGCTGTTGCTCTGAGTTAGGCCCACCGAGTAAGCCTTACTAAGTGTTGACTGTAGGGTATGTTGGGATGCTGCCTGGAAACCTGAACCATGAACAAACCATCCTTGGGGGTGCAGCCACATCCTGCATACAAACAGGAGCGCTCAGGCCCTCTGTTTGCTGCTGATTTGCATTACAGAGGAAGCGATATCATTCAGAAAAAGCAAATCGGTCCTTCTTAATAAGCTGGTGAACCACCAACGAGCTGCCCACCTTTTATTTACTGTCACGCCATTGCGTCTTCCCATTGCAGATAAAGGTGGGAGGAATTCACCGCCACCAGCTTCAGTGATTCGCAAAACCATTGATACATCTGTCAGTACCATCCAATCTCCTGCTGCCCCCAGGGGGTGAATATCCAGACATCGCCATTTCAGCACAAGAAGCTGGATGCATTTATTAATCAACCTGAGTGCAAGCCTGGCTGGTCTTTCCTAATATAATCTAAACCCCTCATTCTGTTTCTGTTACAAGACTTGCACAAAAGAACATTTTCTTCTACTCTTTCTTACAGAAATGGGAAGACTTGAATGCTTTTTTTCTTCCCTGGGTCTTCTTTTGACTGACTGGGATTTTTCGTGGCTGTATCAGAAAGTTGGACATTCTCCTTTGTTTTGGAAGCATTCGGTGATGGATCACATTTTAATTGGCGTTGAGCTTTACAGAAAAAGGGAGCACCACAGGAAGTTATTAGAATAACAACACTATGCATCTGCACAGGAATTAAAACTGCAAATGTAGGGGGCATATTAATTGCTACCAAATGCTTTGTTTTTCTCCCCCTCAAAAAGCCCAGCTCAACAGAAAGGGGTTTTATTTTGATGTATATTTTCCCGTCTTTCCGTTCCAGTAAAAATGTGAGTGATTAGATTTGTGGGATTTTAGTTTTGTGTGTAAAATTTCCTCTACAGCATGTTTCAAAGCAATTGCAAAAGAGATAAACACATTTGTTTTGACAAGGAGGATACTGATGGCTGCAGGCAGGGCTGGCTGGTCCAAGACTGTTGTTCCCACAGCAAGACTCTGAGCGTGGTCTATATGAGCGCTCATGCCAAAGATGGTCAGAATGTTGTGCCTTTGCTTTTTATTTTTTCCCCTAAGAAATTGCTGATATGTCGTCACAGAGCTGTAATTCTTGTTGCTGCTGGAAATAGAAGTAATATGCTGATTGTGAACAGCGTCTCTTTAGCTTGTTATTTTTTTAGTTTTGTAAACAAAAGGAGGAAAAACAGTAGGAAGGAAAGCAAATATTTTTCAGAGATATCCATAAACAATTCCAGCTCATTGAAACCCTTTTTTTTTTTTTTTCAAGAAAGAAGAAGGTTGGAAATATTTCAAACAGCCTGTGTCAATGACACTTCCGTGTCTTCCTTTCTTTTGGCCTTTATTCCAACACGTTACTTTTCTCTGTTCCTCACTGCTATTGCTTCAGAAATGTCCTGAATGCAATGCCCTGTCACCAATAACTGCAAAAGGACATACCTAGAACTGATGCTTTTTCTGGCAATGATAATAATACAAAGAGCAGGTCTTCAAGGAAGTATTAGGTATATGAGCAGTGTCAAATTTACAGTGGAACATCCATTATGTGTTTGTCTTACTACTATACTAAAATGAAAGCTTTAAGGGAAAAAGAATAATGTAAACCTATTTAATGAAATTATTCTGCATTTCTACTACTATAACTATTGGTCTAACATAGCTGTTGATGGCTGTTAGAGGTTGGGTGATATTAAGGCTTTTACAGCTAAAAACCATTTTCTTGAGAAAGCAAAATTCTTGGGTATCTCTTTGGGCTTGGTAATGCTTTACCAAAAACTGCATGAGGCCCCTCATACCAGAGGTTGTTCAGGAGAATTCTTGCTATTGAAGATAGAAAGAAAATGTAGGTTTCTTTTTGCCACTACCAGCTTGCTCTGTAATCTGTTGCTTTCTTTCCCATCCTGAAAATGGGAAATCCCCAAAACGACCTGCTTTGGAACGGACATAGGTGGACTGTTTGGACATCTGCAGAAACTCCAGCTATCACCAGCTGAAAATCAGTGGTTTATTTAGCTCTTCATGTGTATTTCAATGTTTGCTGCGTTTCACCCCTGAGCGATAAGGTCTGCAGGCTCAGGGGTGATCTGACATTGGAACATCGCCATGGTACAAACCCCAGAGGATGCAACATGCCATGTGATAAAGCACATCCCTGCTATCAGGGCTTCACCAGTTAGGTCTTCCTTGTAAAAATATGAATCTCCTAGTCTCTCTTTAGCTTAGTCTGTTTATTGAACAGACCCATGCCCCTTCTAGTACACAAATATTTTGTGACTGTCTCACATGCATTGGTTTATCTCAAGCTGCAGTTCCAGAGGAGCTCTTGAAAGGTGTAAAAGCTGACAAGGCTCTGCTCAGCCTTTGGCCTTAACTCCCAGCTGGGCTTGGCTGGAAAGTCTCCAGTGCACAGGTGGGATTTTAGTGAAATTAACAGCACCATGGGGATGTCAAGTGCTTGTTGATAAATTCAAGCGCAAGCTCCTCCATGTCCTGGTCTTCCTCTCCCATCTTGCACATCTGTGACTTTGGCATCAGGCCTAGAGGAAGGACACCCAACTGAAACAAAGAAATCCAAACCAAGGAGGCAGGCAAGAAAAATTCCTGTCAGATGGGATACGGACAAAGTGTGCAGAGAAGGAGGAAACCAAGACCTGGAACTCTCTGAACTCAAGGCGGCATTGCAAAAGGCGCGCTCAGCTGAATGGTGGTGTGCTGCTTCTGCCCACACTTCACAGGACAACCCCTTTCCTTTAAGGCCAAAACTAAAATACGTTTCCAAAGTGGTATGTTTGGTACCTTGCAGTTTTACAGGATCACCAGCTTTCCTTGTCTGTTGGTGAAGCAGCTCAACAGGGTATTGTCAGTGAGGCTTTCTCACTTGAGCAAACACTTCAAGGAGAAATCTCACCCTGTAAGTTTGTTTCCAGGCATTACCTCATGACTATTGTTTCTAAATCTCCAGTGTTTTCACTGCTCAGAAGGGTTTGCCTTTATTTGAGAGAATAAAAAGAAGTGACAGTAGATGGCAGGTGCAATGGGCTGTGTTTGCCGGGCACTCTTTGTTCAGTGGCACTGCTGAATTCTTCTGGATGGGGGGAAATAGCCAAGCCTCTGGCTGGGGAAGGTGTCTGTCCCCCAAAAGACTACTCAAAATATTGCCATCAGACGTCTGGTTCAGGATGGCCGGGGAAGTCCAGATGCTGGTGGGAAATGCTGATTCATCAAACCAGAACCCATTCAGAGAACAGGTTGGTTCCAAGAGTCGGGCAAGAGAAAAAGAAAAAGCTTTTGCTGTGGCGTGAAAGTACGTGTGGTGAATCCACATGGAGACTGGGAACTGAGAAGACGCGGTGGACGTGAGAAGCCGAGGGATGAACCTGTCCCGACCAGTCCGGGCGGGCTGGAGTGGCGTTGTCTGCTCCTTCGTCAAGGACAGTGCTGGTGGGAACCGTGGAACCAGAGCTGGGTGTTCAGGGAAAAGCACATGAGAATTTCCATCTGGGATCTTGGGTTGAACGCAGCTATATCTGATGGATCTGATTTCGCAGGCTGGGAAGCAGACTAATTTTGATCATATACATTAAAAAGCCATTTTAAGCCTCTAAAAATGAATCCTCCCTTGAAACTTTGCTGTGTAAGACCTCATAATATTTGTTGCTCCTGAATTTATTTTCTTTGAGGTATTATGATTTTATTGTGAGTATATGTAAATGATGTGGTTTGGGTTTTTTTGTCTTTTATCAAATAGCTTCTTAGAGCATTCCCTAGGGCAATACTTTTCCTTCCTGAGATGATATATTAGTCAGCAGTGAAAACTAAGCCCTGATCTTTCAAACATTAAGTCTGAGGTCCAAATTAAGCCCTAAATGATGTGTTCATGAGGGATGGGAGAGCCCAGTGCTCCTGGGGAGGAACAGGGATGGAGAAGCTTTGGGATCCTCCAGTGAGAAGGTTTCTATGAGCTATCTCGGTTCTCGCCCTACCGCATTACGCTGAAGGAGATGCCAAACCCATTAGCATATTCAGAGCCAGCGGATAATCAGAAAGGAAAACAAAAAAGGGAATGTGAACGTTCAAAGCACTTTGTCATCTGATGGGCCCGGTGCCAACGCTTCCCCCCACGCTGCGGCGCAGCAGCCCCCGTGCCCCTCTCCCAGCCCCCCAACACCCACCCTTGCTGCAGGACCACAAAGCCAGCCCGGGGAAAACCAACACACTCCAGAAAAACAAAACAAAACAAAAGCCCCCCTTAGAACAATAGTCTGTCAGGCATGATTTACTGTGCCTGCATCCACCGGGCAAGCTTCATTGAACAATCTCAATCCTCCGGGTTCCCACACTGGTTTGCTTTCCTCCGACTCAATGGGACACAAAGACACAAGTAGATGGGCAGTAAATAAAAGTGATGTCTTTTGTGTCATTGTGTGGGGGCCTTTCTCTGAGGAGGCAGAATAAATGAAGTGTGAAATGTGATATGAAATCAATTTCTTCTCTCGGGAGGCCAGGTTGGGAGGGAGTAGGTGGACTTTGCCATGGTCTCAGGGATACCCAGCAATATATTTTTCACCGGTTTGTTGAGTTGGTTAAAGAAAACCACACTTCTTCTCTCCTGCACTCGTCCAAGTGGCATCTTGATGTGCCTCAGTATGCATGAGATAGTAACAGCCATTTTTCTGTGAAGCACCATTCCCCAAGACCAGATATATGTGTCTGGGGGTAAGGAGTGGCCTCCTCTTCTCTATGCTGCAGTCTATTGCACACCTTTCTGCCCTTAGCATTGCCCATGTCACCCCCTCGCTACTCTGTCACCCTCAAAATGGTCCAGCCTGGAACATCAGAAAGGATTTTGGTGGAAAAATAAACAGTACACCCCATGCAGCGTATCCTCACTTCAAATAAACGTGCACAGTACCGTGGGTGTCAGCAGAGCGGGGAACTTGTCCGTGTCTGAAGATGTGGCCTCCAAGCATGGTTGGTTTTGTTCTGCGGAGTTTTTTATTCAAGCTGCTTCTGACGCGAAGGGTGGGATTTCTGCCATTCTGCAAAAATGATGAAGAACAGGAAATCAAACACAATTCTTTGGATATGCTAGAGCAACATTTATATACTGTGCATGTAAATGAGATACTGCAGGAATAAACTGCCAAACAATATAATAAATTAAATAATACCAAACACAATTGCCTCACTGGCTTCTCCCACAATACCCCGGACTTGCTGCGATAATCCTGTCTGCTACATGTATTCAAATGGCTGGATATCCTAAAATCAAGTTGCTACTAGAAGAATTTTCTCTTTTACCCAGTATGTATTTGATTTTTCTGCTCCTTTTCCATCCCCAGCTTATCCTAATGTATAAAATAGCCCAGGTTCCATTTTGCATCATCAGCCTGAACCTTCCCGCAGCCGTCGCCCCGTCCAGCTGGACCAAACCTCAGCTGGGGCAACTCCATCTTTCCAGTTTGGCTCTCACCCTCCCAGATTTTATCTCCACATATTTGTGCTAAGCCTGCGTGTCACTGCACAGTAAACAGCGGGGGATGATCCCTTCCAGAGAGCGCTGCATTTCGTCAGTGACTTTTACCTTTTCTGTCGAGGGCAAATCTGGAGGCACGTTTAGATTCACACCACTACACCCGGACTGGTTTGTACCACTCGGGAAGCAGAAAGCAGCTTTTACGCTGATTGAATGGGTTGTTTGACAGCTGCTTTGTATCACCGACACTGCAAAACAGCCAGAACACCCTTGTGTTTGCATAGGGCAGGGTGGCCAGGTGGGCATCACTGCAAGAAACATCTGTCCAGGAGCATCCAGCCCATCCTAATGTATTAATATATGCAACCTGTGCTACACCTGCCTGGCTCTTCCTACGGGCTGCAAAGGGAATGAATGCATGGACACCTTTCCTTATACACAGTGGATGTAGCCAAGAGGGATCTTGCCACAAAGAGTTACTTTGAGATGAATTACAAAATGTAATAGTGCAGGGGATTTTTTCTGCTGCTGTATTTCTTTCCCTCTCCAGCATCACCCCCTGGATGGGTTGATGAAGATGCAACAGCGTAACTGTTAAATGGTAACTGTCACACCTCTGAGTCTGGTTAGGATGCTTCGCTTGATTTGAAAATTGTAATATAAAACATAAACACACCATCACAAGCCTTCGCATCAGCTTTAGAAAAGAAGTTTGTTTGTTTTCTTGTAGGACTTTCATCTGTCTCCCTGCAATTACTGATACACGGATATATTTCAACCATAAGTTTCTTCTGAACCTCTGTAACAGCTGCCGTTGCGTGTGGTTACTGATGGCAGCAGAGACGGCAGCGTCCACCGTAGGTGAGGCTGCGGTTTCTCCAGGGGAATTATTTGGGGTGTTAGGTTGATTCTGCAAACTGATTGTGCAAACTGCCGCAGCCCGATACAGGCAGTTGTTTCTGTGCTCAGCACATTGTTCGCTCCCTCAACAGATGGAACAGATTAGCTGGGCCCTGAAATGTTGTTAAATAAAATACGCAAAAAGAAAATACAATTATTGCTAAAGTGAAAACATACCGCATGGGATTATTAAAAGACCAAGATGTTTTACATTTTAAGGATGTTCTTCGTTTTTTTTTTCCATCCTTCATGCACCAAAACTTTGCAGGGGTAGCGTTAAACTTTTCCATCTGATCTCACGGAGCTTTCATGCCGCAGAGCTATGTCATCCCCGCGAGGGCCGGGAGCTTTCCCTGGTAAGAAAAGTCCTCTGCCTGTGGTTTCTCACCATCTACACCAGGTCATACACATGTACACGGGGCTATGGCCTCCTGAGTTCTCCCACAAGCTTGTGCTCTGTGATAACCTCAGTCTAACAATCATTATTCTCTTTAGAAATACTAGCAAAGATTCTTTTTAAAGTGGTCTGCAAATTTCCCTGATCTCATGATGATTGCTTTGGGTTGGAGTTTACTGGTTGCAAGGGTACACTCAAGAAGGTGGAGGTGGATAACATGAGGACTGGAGTGAGTGTTGCTATAGAAAATACGACCAGGTTTAAAGTAGAATGCTTGATTCCTTTGTGGTTCCCCTGCTTATGGAGTTAGGCAGCATGGGGTTAATAAGTTTATTTGAACATGTTCTTAATGGCTTTTCTGAATCTGGCTTTGGGAATGCAATGCCTTGCAGATATTTTCAGGTGTGTGATGATAATAAATCACTTTTTAAATGGCCTTATAAAGGGAGTTTTGAATCAAGCTGCATCCATTAATGTTCAAGTTCTCTCCTGAGCATCACTCGATCTCCTTAATGTTCCTCAAGCTAAATCATCTCATGAATGACGTATGAAAAACACATTCGGCTCCTTGAAACCGTTCTCTTCCATTTGGCTTTTAATGACTGGGGGGATCCTGGTGATTGGTGAATGATGACAGAACTTCTCCCCAGAAATCCAGCCTGGCTTTTCACCATCCTGTCACTCACTGACATGCAGCGCTGGAAACAAGCACCTCTGGGAGAGAGCTGGGAAGAGATGCTCAGCACAGCACATCTGGAGTGCAGAACCGCTGCAGCGCACACAGCTGGGGAAGGGGGAACGGAACCAGTGGCTCCCGTACTAATGAATTTGAATGTACACTTATTAGACAGCAACCGGTAAACACGGAGCAATAAATAGAAAGTCCCCACTTCAAACAGATTTTCTTTCAGCCACGTGGAAAATTCCGTCCACAATCATTTAGAAAGGTCAGTCAAGCTATGTTATAGAAAATCGCAGAAATTAGTGGAAACCCCCGAAAGTCTGTTCTAGTTAAGGTGTTTTGCCAACAGAAGAGTGGGAATGTTTGCTGATGGCTTACCAAAAAAATTCTGAGATTATTTAAACATCTTTAAAATAGAACAGAAAATGCCGTCCAACTGATTTTTATAAGGTAAGCCATGTACCTTCAAAAGAACCATGACTTTTTAACAGAATGCTGATGGGGTCACCAGGGTGTTTTTTCCTATCATGGTGGCTTGAAAATGCATATACGTGCATGCGTATGTGTGTATATAAACATAAATATTTGTTTAAAATCTTGACATTTCCTATTCTAAGAAAAAAGATAGTCTGTTTTATGTTCAATATGCTCCCTTTTAATATGCAGGAATATTTCTTTGGTGGAAACTTTTCAGAAAATTAAATATTAGGGAAAGTATTATGGAAGATATTTGCCATGGCAAAGAGAATAACCAGCAATACGAAACTGCTGACCAATACTTTGCATTTTAAAAGTGTTGTGCAGATTCATGAAAAAGAGGGACTCCAGAGAAACTAAATGGAGCTATTTTTGATAACAACTTTATTTCATTTAAAGAACAACTTGCTTATAGCAGACTCAAGTTAAAATGGTGAATGAAGCAGAGCTGTGTTTCACAATGTTGTCACTACATGGGAAATTTGCCCCAGGTTTGCCACGCTGAACCAGGATTTCCATCCATACGGACAAGCCAGTGCTACCACTGCCAAAAGCCTTCACCTCTTTCACTCTATCACAGTCATGTCACTCAAGATCAGATCTTAACGATCAGATAAACCCTCTCTAAACGCTGGTTTCAGTGCATTGGCCTCCTAAACTGCTGAGCGACCCAGCCAAAATCTTAATGTAGTTTTCTTGCTAATTAAATGACCTTCCACAGGCTTAGACCATAAAATCTTCTCTCTATTCCACAATTAAATGTGCTGACCATTGATTGGGAGATAGGGCTTCATCCTCACATTGGTTTCAACCCAGTACTTAGAGGTGGTGAGTTGGGAAATGCAATAACAGGCTGGGTTTCAATCTAAACCCTGCCATAGCCACGTCAGGTAATTTTATCAAGTCATTTAATCCATCAGTATCTCAGATTCCCCAATGAGAATTCAGGAAGAAAAGCATTTTCCTACATCACATGAAGTGTTCAAGTGTTTTGCAAAGAGGCCTCCATGATTAGGGATTTCCTATATGAAAGCTTAAACACCTAAAATCCCGTCAGAACCCCTCAAAGTGTTCCAGTCCAATAAAGTTCAAATGGGGAATAACACATTTGTTAAAACAGGCAAAATTTTATATTAAGAGGATGACATGGCCAAGAGACCATACATACCTCGAAAAGAAAATGAAGACAAGATTACCCAGCCAATGTAAACCGAATTGGCGTGGTCAGTGTTTTTAAGATTTTAGAGACACTTGGAATGAAAGAGGGAAAAAAACCCACAGCCAAGTCTCAGGCATTGCAGTCTGTGTACACTCCAGGAGGAAACCTGGATTATGAGCAAATATTTTAGTACAAATCAAATGCCTTCCAGGGATAAGCAGCTGGGAAGGTGGGAAGAAATTAATATTGGGAGCTTTAGAACTTCCCAGAATTATTCTCTACCTCCTTGATTGAGGGAATTAACTTTTATTTTATTAACTTTTTAATGCCCTTCTCCCATCCAGGGTGCTCTCTCTCAATTGCTTCTCCCCTCCTCCAAACAGGCTGCCCTGGGGATGTTGCTCCTCTTAGGCTTTAAGTAGCAGCTGGCCATGATTAAGTGGATTGGGAGGATCAGTGCTTGATTAACTTGCTGCTGCTATTGGTTCGCCCAGGTTCCTGCAAGAGAATTAATTTCTTGGTTCGGCAGGCTGTTGGGCTCTAATGGATACCAGACATCTCAAGCCCACCCAGAGCATGCAGGGCCAGAATCCTTGTTTTAACACGTTTGGACTTTGTGCTCCTGTCCTGCCAAAGGTAAAAGTGATACAGACACCAATGGGAAGTTTTCTACTCTGCTTTTTAGTCTATGCATTCATAAACTTACTGCCTGTTTCTGCCCAGCTCTGTATCTTGCTGCCTATTATTTGGTTATTGTCTTTTTCATCCGTGTATGCAACTTCTTTCTCGAACAGAAATCCTCCTACTAAGGTGCGTTGTTAACTGATCAAGAGTAGCTCTAATATTGCAGTCATTTCCTGCTCCAGAGAAATTCTACAGCAATCTTAACAGATCAATGTAAGCATCAATAACAGAGCAAAAGCAGCAGCTTACCCAAGGATCTTTAATTTATACTGTAAGGTAAAAATAGTAAGAATATAATCTTTTTTAATATATCAAGAGAGTAAAAATGGAAGCTTGGTTGTGCTTCTGCACTAAATTATGCCTTGATGGAAAGGAATAAAACTCAAATGAAGCCCACAGGCATCTCCTAATTATATCACAAGGTTTTATTCCACTTAGTTTTCCACAAAAGACTTCTGATTTCTTTTAATTATTCTCCATGGAAGTATAACACATTGCTTAACCAGGAGAAAAGCAGCAAGAAAAGATGAAACTCCTGATCTCTCTTGCTCTCTGTGTTTGTTGGGATAGATCAATTGTGAAGTTTAAACTGGGTATGGAAATTCACTGCTTGCAATATGGTTAAAAAGAAAGAGCATGGATGATTTAACAATTTACATAACCTGGGAGACTCAGCTGCAAATTGAATGAATGGAGCTCTTTGTTTCTCTAAGCTGAAATAAAGAGAGGGGGAGAACAACAACAACAAAAGTTTCTTATGTAATTGTGTCTGTAACTGGCATGATAGGAAGTTTCATGTCTATTGGTGGATTTAAGACCGGGACATACTAGAAAACACAAAGCAGTAAAGGGGCAGTTAAGCAATTGTACAAATCAACTAATAGAGAGTGACAGAGCCAGCCTTGCTGCACAAGCCCGTGCTATGTTTGCATTATTGTCCTTGATGAGATTTGGCTCCTTTTCCAGCAGTCAGCCTTGGGCAAGTTCAACCACATCCTTGGGGCTTCTGAACTCGTAAAGGTGTTGAAGAGCCTAAGAATTTAAAGCCGGTGCACAGTCTCCTTCAGTTGTGATTTATGGATTCTCCTTCTGCTGGAGACTGAACATTTGTTACTGTAGAAACCAAGGGGTTAAATTATTTGGCCTGCGTAAGTGTCACAAGCTCAGCTACATTTACACCTTGCTCCCGCTGGCCTTGACACGCACAAATCTCTGAATGTGGAAATATTTTGGCATCTTTCTAATATGGGCGATGTATACTGTTGAGTGCGAATTCCTACAACAAAAGCCAGGCAAACCCTCAGCTGTGTTAGAAACCACAGTCGCCCACCAGCCTCCAAATATTTACCATGTGAGGATGCCAGAGCTGCCTCTGCCTTACCTGCTGCCTGCATCAATAGGCTTTAATTTTTAAGGCCTGTTAATCCAGCACGTTTTCACCAGCCTGAAAGTCCCATTCAAATAAACAGCTGGGATGGAAGTTGGGAGGGAAGGACACGCTCACCAGAGCTCAAACCTCTGGCAAACATCTTGCTACAGCTCTGCGTGCGAGAGCAGCCGGTGGCATATGGTGCGTATCTCCTCCCTAAAGCTTGTGCAAGAGGAGAAAACAAACTTCACCTTCTGGAATGTAACCAGCAGATGAAAGCAAATTAACCTCCTCTTTTGTTGTTGTTGTATATTTTAAACCAATGTCTGTTTTAATGTCCTGCTCTACAGCTTTTTCTATTATGGACTCCTCAATTTGTCACCTCTCCCTGAGCAGAATCAATCCAAATCAACATATAACCTATATAATGACATAACCTACATCATCTTTGCACTATGCATTAATACCTGGGACCTCATAAAATTTATGCACAGTGGTTTTTGAGCCTGCATCAATCTCCATCCTCTTTCATGTGCTTGTATTTTTAAGTATGAAAGAATACTCCTAAGTGACAGTGTTGCCTATGCAACTGATTTCACCACAATGACATCTTTTATGTTGTTTAGAAACATTTTTTCATAATCAACAGTTTCTCTGTGTTAGAATTACTGTCCATCAGATAAACTGAAGTTGTCACTGAGCGTTCCCTCTTCTACTTCAGAAGAGAGATGAACAGACAATAAATCTGGCAGTAGTGAGAGAAAACACTTCTCTGCACTGTGCCTGGGCAGGTTGGCATTGTTAGGAACAGCTTTAGTTGAGTGGGATTAACATTATAAATCGCTTTCCTTTCTGCACTCTGAAATGCAGGATGTTTTAGCATGCAGAGGCAGCTTGGTTTTGCTTCTTGGCTACTAATGAAGCCCAGGGTTTAGTTCAGCTTGACTGCCGTGTTCTTCTGGAATATAAACCAGCTCCATCCCATGCAATCTAGTTTATGTCTCAGTGTGGATGTTCCCTTGATGCAGAGTTTGCTGCTGCATGAAGTCGACAATAGGATTTAACCGCATGTAGGAGATAGAGTGGAAAACACAGTTCAGACTTTGAGATGTGATTTCTCAGCAAGGCAGAGTAATTGTAGTGCTGGGAGGTCTCTTCATCCTACCCCTCCAGGAATGTCCAACTTCTTGAGTCAATGAGTTCTGATCCACAATAAGCAGAAGGGTCACCCATGCTACTTGGACATGCCATTTCCCTGATGTCCTACAGGACTTGTGAAAGGTCAGGGACTAAAACTGTGTCTCCTCTGGCATTCCTGTGTAGGATGTTTCACAGTGCAAAGGGAAATCTTCACCTTTGCTGCTGGAAAAGTGCCCTCCAACCCTGGGCTCTTGATAGCAAAGTCCATGTCACTTCATCACCTCCTCTCACCCACACGCTCCTCATCCCTTCTTTGTTTGTATCTACGCCGCAGGTTTCTCCCAGGGACATTGTATGGGATAGAAAACTGTAAAAAAAGTTTCCATCAGAACACAAGTAGTACATTTAGTGTTGGAAGCAGGTTTCTGTGTTTTTATGAAGGGAAACACTGAGGAAAACACCTCTTGCCCAGCTGATCTTGTGCCATGAAAATGTGAGACAGACTTAGCAGAGATGGGGGCAACAATGATACCTATTTCTAGCTGAGCTTGGCAATTACACTCAGGGAAAACCTTTGTAGCAGAGCTTGAGTTTGTTATATCTATTACATTAAGAGAATCAAAACCTTTTCCTAACTATAAATGCTACTCAATGCCTTGATAATGTTTGTGACGTTCAGTGCAGCTACCTTTTGATTGACTAAAAAAACCAAACTTGTCGATCCTTTAAATGATATTTTTTTTTAAAGCAACAAGAATTATTTAAAAATCTACACAAATAGAAGGCTTGATATTATAACAGAAATGTTCCCCTTTCTGTTACAAAGAAACAAAGAAAGAGGGATGAAAAAGGTCAGGGAAAAAAAGTGACATTTCAGTTCCTAGAAAGGACTGGAAGGTTTGCATTGAGGATGCAACCCTGCCAGGTCCCTGCCGTAGGAATCAAAGATGTTATTTTTGTCTTTGATTCTCCTCAGCACTTTTTAAGCCCAGTTTACTTAGGAAGCGATTATACCCCGAGTGTGCTTGTGTCTGCACGCAGGTGAATCCATTTACCTACAACATGTTTAAAACCTCTCTGTATGGTTTTGTCTACACGTAGAAGTCTCAGAGCTATTATGCTGCCAAAGTTTTGTGAAAATGAACCAATAGCAGCCGTGCCCAAATGTGTGGAACCACTGAGGTCAAGGAGACAATGGAGCTCAACATAGAAGAACAGATTTATGATTTGGAATTATAATAATGATTTAATGAAAAACTAAAGCTTCAGTCATTGTAATTGTAACACTGATATAAGTATAATGTCATGTTCCCTACTGTCATCTACTTTATCTTTTATTCTCCAAATTTTGAGATAGCAACAATGTTTTTTTTACCCACAGTCTGCTCCCAAAAATAATCAAGTATTTTGAGGTCGTCTTTTCGGGTACATTTTTTCTCATAAAAAATATGAAATGTCACTATCTGAACCACGTTTAGGTATTTTATTTGATCTTTGGCCTGCCAAGTAAAACAATTATTTGTGTCTTTATACGAAGGCACTTCACCATTTTAATATAAATATTTAACTACTACTTCACAGGAAAAAATATTCGTGTGGTCAGAGAAGATATGCTGGAAAAACTAAGGCTGGTCATCAAAGGTACGTCACGTTGTTACACTTTCCTGTTCTTAATTTGGATAATCCGTCTTCAAACTAAAAAACCCAGATCAAAAGAAAAAATAAGGTATTTTTAAGAGAGATTTTATACTTGTAGTGGATTTCTTAATTAATTTTAATTTAGCAATTTGCTGCAAAAAATAGGTATGAAATAACAACTCTGATCTAGATAATTTATCTGTTTTCTTGTTGATTGTGTTCTATGAAGTCTGCACATCAGGGGGGCAAAGGACTCTCAATACAAAATTTGCATAAGAAAGAGATTTAAAAGAGCAAGTGGTATTTTTCCTAAATGTTTGTAATCAAATAGGAGCCACTCCCATGGGTATCAGTTTCCCATTATTCCTCTAGAAACGTAGGGAAAAGGATGAAAGTGAGCGAACTGTCATAGCAGAAAAAGGCTGCTAAGTATTTGCATCCCACAAACTATTGATGGAAAGATAAGTGAAGTGAATCCCGGGCTCCTGCCTGGAAAAAAAAGATTAAATGGGAACAGTAGTCTCAAATTTCACATTTTCTGTAGCAGTTCTCCAAGTTGGGTTATACCTACTCACAGGCTTGAACTGGCAGAGAAGTTCATCAATTACAGGGACACATTGTTAGGTTCACTCTGATCTTCTGCTTTGAAAATCCCCCTGAAGCCCATGGAAGACTTTGCTGACCTTGGATCAAGGCCATGGAGGAATGAAGCAAAGATCTCAGTTTTTCCAGCAGCATCATTTTGCTCTTCATGCTTGAACCTCCCACCGTTTGAGCCTCACCCTTTCCTAATTAGCTACTCCTGCTTCAAAAATCCCGATTGCTACCTTCGTTACCCGTTATCTTCTCTGAGGAGAAAGCTCTTGCTTTGAATGGGATACGGATCTTTCAGGCAGTCGGGTATCGGCTTTCAGAGCTGCAATCCCCTGCGCTGCAGTGCTCCTAAAGGATAACCCAGCTCTTCGCTTGGTATGAAAAACCAGTATTTTCCCTTGGGCTCTGAGGCAAGTGTGAGGTAGCAAATCACACATTACTGGATTTCCAAACTATATCCCTTTGGTCTACCTTGTAATACCATTTTCCCCTCCCAATGAATTGCATATCCGTTATTTTACCACCCAGTTTATTTGATCATCAGGGAAGATAAATGGCTTCTGCTGAAACATTAAACAAAGGGAAAATTACAGTACTGGGAAGAGTAAACAATACAGTAAAGCACAATTTCCTTTCTGCTACGTGAATAAAATGTGTCTCTCTCTTGCTAAGTATCAGCACACATGCTCAAATTCTGTCCATCAGCACATGTGTAACATTCTCACCAAAGTCAATGGGATTTATATAAGTCTGGGTGAATTCTGAACCGAATGCAGGTGGAGGAGGGTTTCCTAAATAAGAGTTATCCAAAAATAAAATTCATCAAGGAGTTTAGCACATGGAGCCTTTTAATTTCACTACTTTCCTTCATGTTGCTTGCTTTCTTAGCATCATATTAACCAAAGATAAAATGAAAAATGTTATTATACTCGCACGGTTGGTTGATGGGAAGAACTAATTTCATATAGACTTGCCTCTATTCCATAGGAAACATCTGAGGATCACATTGATTTTTCTCATTCTCCCACCGTTACAGCCCAGTTTCTGAGTGTAGGTTGAATAATCATTAAAGAACTAGTTCTGCTGGAAATGTGACAAATGACAGCTGCTCAAGATCTGCTCCACAGGTTTAGATTCTCCTCAAGTTTTGCCAGTTTTACTTGGATTCATGTATTTTTTTTTTTTTCAGCAAAGCTACCTATGTATCGAACAAATTATACTCACCATAGTCAAGGCATTCCTTACTGCAGTGAGATGAGGCACCAATTTATTATTACTGGATAGGTTTTGAATGTGATGTGGGTTTCCAGGCAGACTGAACAGCTATGGGGGGTGCAAATGGATGGCAGGAACGAGAAGGGCGAGGAGAGGGGCGATAGGACAGCTCTACTCTGAGAGTTTAGAGGAAAGGAATAAAATACTGGAGTTTCTGTAGCTGCAAAGACAATGTAGAAGGTGAAGGTAAAATCTCTTTTTGGAAGGCAGCAGCCTGCGCTGAAGCTTCTCTGTTGCTGCCCTGGCAGTGACCTCCATCCCACCCGAGAGCTGTTTCTCCAGGGTGAAGGGAATTGGGATTCCGTGCTAACTGAGCCCTGACCTTCCCCCTGACAGAGATGGATGCCCAGCTCTGCTAATGGTCCGTGGCCGCTTTGTGCTGCGCGTTTGCACCTCAAGCACTAACCTGGGACGAGCAAACTGGCTTCCCGCTCAGAATGCGCTTCATCCGGGGTATCTGAGATACCCGCTGCTTAATATGCCACGCAACTTCATGTTCCCCCATCATCCTCTCCAAGACTTAATATCACCCAGCTGTGACACATTCATATGTGCACACACACGCGTATGCAGGTAAAATCATCAAGAACATTTGAAAGTTGCAACTGTTTTGCACGTATTGGTCTTCAGCTTTATCTGCTCACCCGAGTGAGCGAAACCAGAAACTGCACAACCTTTTGTGCTCCACATTTATGCACGGAGAGAGAAAAATGCAAACCAAATTAGTATAGAAGCATAGCTTTACTTAAGAAAAAACAAAGCAGGGGAAAAATAACTGACACTGGTGCTGATGTGGTTTTGTCATAAGGTATTCACCAGACTAATGAGTGATTGCTTTTTGGCATCTCTAATTTTTTTAGTATTCACAGGAGAATAGCAGTTTGTAGGCAGGTCCCGAACAAGTCTTAGGCTGATCTAGCTGGTGTTTCTCATCTGTGTGCTGACCAGTTGCTTTCCTTGTCTTCTTCTTCCCCTCTCACTCCATCCAGCCCTCTTGACCCTTCATCTTTCTGGCAAGGAACGATAATTGCCCAAAGCTGGCCTGACTTCCACACCTCTTTGATTGAGACCTTCACTTCCCTGGTGGGTTCAAGTGATGTTTGAACAGTCCGTGAGCCTTTAGAACTTCCCACTGCTGCAGACGCAGAAATGTGCACGGTTTCTGGAGAAGCTTTTGTTGTTCTGCTTGGGCCGGTGGGAATGGGAGGTTTTGTCCACCCCAGCAAGTGGCCTCCACAGATCAGAAGGAACCACCTTCTCTGGTTCCAGGGTTGCATCTCAACCCTGAGATGGGCTGTGAGGTACACGATGTGTACATTGTTAGAGCTGCTTGAGAGAAAGTAACGAATTAATTAAAAAAAAAAAAAATCTTTAAAGAAACATTCTCCTGGACAATTGAGAGGAATGCTGGGCATCCTTTTTTGGGCCGCAGTGGCTGCCTTCAGTCCCTCCAGGACACAGCTCTAATTTAACAAGGCATGAATTTAAATACATTAAGAGCTAAACAAAACATGGAGAGAATCTGGGAGGTGAAAAGTCAGTCCCCTCCTTGTCCCGCTGTCTTCTTTTTGTTGGCTGCTGGGCTGGGAGACACAAAATAAAACGGAGCAACATAACCTGTCTGAGTTTTATTCAAATAAGCCAATTAAAACATCAAGTTGAAATGTCAACGAACGTGTTATGGCCACTCAGGAATTAAAGCAGGAAAGCATCTGTCTGTCTTCACCACAAAGAACTGAAGATTTTTAATTCCACTTCTGCAAAAGCTATGACATTAGATTACAGCCATGAAAAACACCATCTGCAATGTGCCCTGACTGCCTGGCTGTCATCAACTGTTGCTTTTACACAAGATTAGATTGAGTTAAACACCTTTTTTTTTTTTTATTTGGAGGAACTATTTATCATGCAGTGCTCTTTTCTCGAAAGGTGTGCGCCATGCGCCTTCCAACATCGACAGAACTTATTCAGCTCATTTTTCCCTCTGCTTACTGCTCAAATGTTGATTTGAATATGAGGAAGACCTGGTCCCTTTTGTCACAAGAACAGTCAGATTGAACTTCCTCTAGTTCTAGACTTTGTCCAATATATGATCTTGAGGATTTAAGGGTGAATTTTAAGGATTCCTTCTATATGATAGGACATTGAGTTTGACACAGCCATCGTTCCATCTCACCCATGTCTTCTGAAGTTATATCTTCCTGATAGGAACCTGAGGTTGATAGTCCCATACATTGCAAGAGACCATTCCCTACCCAGTCTACTCTGGCGATCTCTTGTTAGGTCCACACAAGATGTTTCAGAAAAGGTTTTGTCAGAGTTGATCTGTTTCTACAAAAATGTGTGGTTTCAACAAGCCATCTTTCTTTTAAATGAAAGTATGTTGTGTTGAAGAGTTCCCATTTGCAAGGTAATCAGATATTAGGCTGAGAGCTACTGAAGCGCTTAGATCCATTAGACCTTTTTTAAAATGATTATTTGGAGTGTCCTAGATACATAAGTGTTATTTTCCAGATTAATGTAATCCACACCTGGTCTAGCCACCCAAAGCAGTCCAAAGGGCTCCATTAGGAGTGTATCCTATAGATACACACATGCAAATGGAAACCAAGTCTCCAACATCCCACACACTAAAAAACCCACAAACAAACGATCTCTCCATAATCCACATATTCAGTGTGTAAGCGTGTGTTTCCAGTTGCAGTAACTGGCAGGAGAGCTTCTCATGAAAGTTATGTGCAGTGCTGCTACAGTCTATGTAAGTAATATTCTTGTCCTTAGGCCAGATCAGGATCACCAATAATGTTTTGGAACTGCTCCTGGTATGCTCTATTTAATATTTAGGTAAAGCTTGCCTACAAAAAGGGGCTGTTTTCATTTTTATCTTCAGTTCTTGTTACTCTGCAGACATAAATGCTCAGCTGGTAGCAGTGATGCCTCTGGTCTTAAATAACAAGATTTGGGCTTGTGTCCATGAGTAGCCCCTGCTGCCATCAAATGCACCACTAATTACAGTCAGGCTGGTAGAGTGATGGGAGATAATTACGAGAAGACTTGAAATCCAAGTGTCCTGATTCTCCCTTCCCACCATACTAGACTGTGACTTTCTGTTGATTATTCGCACTGGAAAAGGCAGCAGAAATGACTGCAAATATATTCTTAGTTTGAGAAGGATGATAGGAACATTTTGAAAGACATAAAGCAGGTATTTGTGGAAAACTTCTATAGCCAGCGTGAATATAGGAGCAATGTCTAGACCAAAACCCAATGTTTCATGCAACTTACAAATTAGACAAGTAAAACCAGGTATTTTCTGATTTTTCAAAGAGATTGAGTTACGAGCAAGAAGGGATGAAATCCAGGGCGTTCCCTGCAAGCCAGAATTTCCTGTACAAACACTATTGACCATATTTTTGGAGAAGTGCATAAAAAAAGTTGATGTCTGCAGTAATTATAGTGTGTCAGAAAAATTAACATTTGCAATTCCCCATATCCTGAGCAAGAAAGGAGCACTAATCATATAGAGCAAAGTACAGCTAAAATAAACACAGGCCATCCAAGAGGAAACTATTTCTTCAGCTAAGTTTGAATTTTCTGAAATTAATAGCTATTTGGATTTTGAGTCTCTGCTAAATCATGTTCAAATAGGTAGATGTAGTTGTCTGTAAGTTTGGCTTCTCCATAAAGAGACTGTGGTGATAATGGGTGGCAAGTCTAAAGGGATTCCCATTTGAAGGTTTAGACTCAGTATTTACCAGATCACATATAATGGCTATCTGGGTGGAAAGCATGGCTTGAAGAGGGTTTTTTGTCTGGTTTGTTTTGCTAAAGAGATAATGTGCAGGGCTGATTTCAGAGCTGAGAAGAAAGAAATACAGATTGGGGCATTTCACACAGATCCAGCATCTGTTTCACTGAGACTCCTTTGCCTGCAAAAGTCTGAACAGATGCAAGAGTATAAGCTGCACTAAAACAAATCCAGAAATAAAACCTAGAGTCATGATATACATTTTAAATAACATTGAAGGATGTGCCTGGCGCACACCTTTTCTACTAAGGCTGTTCCACCACAAGAGGTTTATTTCCACTGTAAATTACCTCGTACATCTTAGTTAAAATGAACCCAAATCCTGTGCCAGTCATGTCCCAGCAAGCAAACATGTTGACACAGGAACAAGTAAAGCCTGAAAAGTTTGAAAGCGCAGTTTCGGTTTTGGCCGAGCACCCAAAAGCCGTGTGCCCAAAAAAGAAGGCCTCATCCCCTGAGGTTCGACACATCCATCCTTTTGCTGCCAGCGGCTGAGCGTCTCCTTCTGAAAGGACAACACCACTTGGGCGAGTGGACCCCAACACGGAGATCAGCTCCGTGCCAAGGATGCAGGACAAAACTCCCAGCATTATCCATAGGGTGATGGAGCTGATCAGGGACCTCCTGTGCAGGTAGCTGGAAACATTTCCAGATTACCCTTTCTGTTCCAAATATGAGGTAGCTAAAAATACATTAAGGGAGGGCTTTCTCTTCATTTTAGGTGTCCTGCACTTCCAGATCATGTAGGAACATGGTATCACAAGAAATCTTTTTAGCCAAGTTGTCTTGCTTATTTTCTAGTAAGTAAACAGAAAGAGCATAAAAACGTTGTTACTTGTATCTTCTATTCTTTTTAGGTTAAAAAACAGAACAAAACAAAACAACAAACCTCTAGCAACTCATAATTCTGCTCTCAAGCAGAGTCTTTTGCTTCCTGAGGCCACAGAGGCACTGTCGTGGCAAATCTGGGTGGAGACATTAAAATGACAAATGACCACAGACCAATGTATCACCAAAGTTCATGGCAGATTGAGTTGGCTGTTATGGGTATCTGGCTTCAAAAGGGAGCAAATTGGAAACATACAGCTACACTATAGATGGACACACGTGATGGAGCTTTTACTTTTTTCCACAGTGTTTCTTCCAAGCTACAGGGCCGTTTATTTATTATATGTGCTTTGAAAAGCCTCTGAAATGCTCTATCTCCAGCAGGGCCTTCTGACTACAAGCTGAAGACATGTTTTAAAGCTTTTTATAGGAAACTTTGGAAATTAATAGCAAATTCATACATGAAACACAGCAACAGTCGCCCAAGTTTCCGAGTCTGCAAAACTGACTCCCCAAGGTTATAGCAACAGGGCCCCCATGTCTCCCCCAGGCAGACCCTACCTGGTCAAGGAAAGGGTTGTTGGTACCGATGGGGAACAAGCCCAGAACTGCGAGCATCTGATCAACTGTCATTTCAGAAAAGCCCCAAAATTAACTCCATTTCAGTTGGAGGCTTCAAAATGTATGAAATATTATAGAAAGATGGGCTAATTTTTGAAATATTATAGAATATTTCATTGTCCTTAAATCTATAAGGTTGCATCTTTGCCCTGCTGATTTCAGAGCTGTACTAAATTTTACCAGTTAAGTTCTGACCCAAAAAAGTTAAATCTCTCTGAGATGGGCTCCACACCAATCGTATTTTCTACCATAAATTATTCAGGACAGTTTCAGATTATCTATAGCAATTTAGTTTTCTTTCTTAAAGAAAAAAAAAAAAAGTCAGGGAAGGGAAAAGAAATTCTACTGTACAAATATTCCAGAGAACAGATTGCTTATTGTTCAAAAAGATCATCTTTAATAGCATTACCAGAGTGGCCCATGAAATCAGCCATTTACTAGAAAGATGGGCTGCTGTTTCTCCCCGGGCTGGCAGCTGTGAGGTGTGCTGGACGGGGAGCGAATTCATGCGCAGTGAAAGATGGAGCTCTGCGCTGAACCAGGCAGGAGATGCCCCTGAGCGACTCTCCTCCTGTTTTATGAGCTCCCATTGCAGCCTCGCTGTCCTGGGGCAGTTTCCAATCGGACTTGATTTGGTTGAAGAGTTGCATCCAGAAAAGTTTCCCACTAGGAAATGCCTTTTCATGTTAACCAGGATGGTTCACGGGTGCTTATTGCTTCTCTCAAATAATTTATGGGAAATATTTTTATTGCTAGCATTGCTATTTTAATACACAGCTTGAAATGACAGAGGCTAAACATCGTCAAACTAAAAATTACTTTCTTGGCATAAAAATTTCCATGAAGTCAGAATATCTTTTTCTTAAATACTTGATTTCACAAATACTGATGATATTTGTGTTTTTCTTCTAAAGCCAAGATTAAAAGCAAGGCCTGAACTCCTGAGCCTCTCCTGGAGAGGATTTTATACCAATGCCATCTTTTAGATTTATTCGACCACACTATCTGGTCACCAGTAATCTGCTTTTACAATAGGATCCCAAGTTCTGCTGAGGTTTTCAGTGTGGTACTATAACAGAAGTAATAACCAAAATGATGATCATAAAGACCTTTTATTTTTAGGGAATTGGGACCACAACTTCCTGAAAACTACCAGACCAGATAATGTCTTTTTCCCTTCTCTCTCTTTATGGCAGGCACTTGTTCGAAAAAAGCTACACAACTTTCTTTAAAATGGACTTTTAAAATCCATCATTGAATGCAAGTCCGGAAAGCTAGCTCCTGTGCTATTTCCTTTCCTTCCTTCCTTCACCTCTCTTTTTCTTTCTTACATCCATCCCTGCATTTTATATTAGTTACGAGAAAGAAAGAAGGAGGAGGTTTACGGGGTTGAAATCGCTTCAGTGTGACAGGGCAATGTGGGGGTTTTTTTGTGTATGAGTCTAAATGAGGCTTTAGAAAATGATCTGGTATCCCTTAAATGGATCTGCTCTGGTCAGAGCCCATTAGGCAGTGCAGGAAGATTCCGCAGGGACAGCTGAGACCAGACGTCTGAATCCCAGCGGACGGAGATCACTATTTACTTTTCTGCATGGAGAATTAATATATGTCTCCATCTTCTACCAGCGGCCCTGAACCAGTGAACATAAGGGACACAGAATGAGTGGGGGAAAAAAATGGTTTGTGTGTTTTTCCCTTTTTCCTTTGGTGCAGATTCATTTTGTTCATTCAGTATTTGCACATTATTCTTTGCTTTCTCCCTGTAGGGTTTTCTTCCCTGACTTTGAGGCAATTCATCTGTCCTAAGAAGGTACCTAAAGATAATGAAGAGGCACATAATTTAGTAATCTTGGCCATCTTGGAAGATTAATTTTTGCCTTTATGTGTCAAGGCTGGTTAAACCGAGTCAGCAGCAGCAAAGAGCAATAGCCAGAAGGACAGACAGGAACCTGGGCTGGTGCAAACTGCCCAAAATAAATGAGTCATGGAGTCATTTCACTATCTGCAAAACGATAGACTGGTGATTATTAAAACAGAAACACTCCCTGGTTCATCCAGTTTAGAGCTCTGAGGTTCTCCTTCCATTTTCTTTCCTCTGCCTACTTTTTCCAGTGAAAATTGCGTCTCTGGGTCTGTAACTCCCCACTTCTCAGCCGCGCTGCGAATGCTTTGCTGAGATTTGGGGACTTGTTCGCTCTCCGCAGCACAGCGGGAAGCTCAGACGTAACCTGTCTAGAGATGGGAGGGTGTCAATGAGCCTTCGACTGCGCTCACAAAGTTAAAAAACTAGAACTCTGATCATGAACAATGGTCTTGCACAATTGCAATCTCTCCTCCCAGCTTCCCCACATGTGTGAACTTGCAGTTTCTATAGGGTTCCTGTGAGAGCCAGAGGAGATAGGCGTAATGATCCATCTAACATTATTCAACCCAAAAGAGAAGCTGAAAAAAAACACCTGAGCACGACTTAAGCACCGAGATGATGCTAATTTCTAAAAATAGTCCTTAATCGTCACCATCATCACTTTCTGCCCTAAATTTGCCTGTGATTTTGCAGCATGTACCTGGGTTCAATTCATGCATCAAACAGCGAGATCAACCAGGAGTCAGCTGCTCCCGCAGCCTCTCACCCAGCAAATCAATAATGCAAAATAAAGAATATGTTTATATTTTTGGAACTGGATAAAAGATAAGGAGCACTAGTAAGAGCAATGCACCCCTTCCTCTCTGTAAGAGCGTGTTTAACAGAGTGGGGGGTGTGGAACTGAACAAAGAACAGAAGCATGGAAATGTTGAGTTTATGGGGTAGAAAACAAATCTGAAGTCTACCATTTCTTCCCTCCCAGTGATATCTATTCCCAAATCACTCTGGATTCACTGTTGCTTTCATGGTGCATGTGAAATAACAGAAATATAAACTCTGCATATCACTTGAAAAAAATGGTTATACACCCACTCAAACCACTCAGATGTGCCTATCATAGGTTTATTGTTTCTATTATTCTCTACTTGATACACGATCTAAGACCCTCTGAAACACTTCACAGCTGGATTAAACTTGTCTTCTGTGAGCTTTTCCTTTCCTATCAGTAAGTGAAGACAAGGCTCCAGCCTAAGCCTATTTCATTGTCATCAGCTACCCTACGCTTTATCCTCTGTCATAATTTGTGTGCGTATGGGGGTGTGTGGCATAAACCTGAACATGGGAAGAGATTACGTTCCTTCACAACACACAAAAGCACACGCCGAGCCAGCTCGCAACTGGAAACATCTGAAGGTCAGCGCTTTCCTGTGGCCGATGCTCCGAGCCCGCAGCCTTAACTGGGGGATTCTTTTTAGATTTGTAAAAGGCTGTGATGGTTCGTGGCCTCATCACGAAAACCCTGGGTGGAAGGTCAGCAGATGTGGTCTGTATTTACAGGACACATGTGGAAGCTGCTCCTGGGTGGGAAACAGCGCAGCTGTCCATAGGGCAAAGCTAAATACACAAAACCTGGCTCTGCGGTTAAAGGCAAGCCACCTAAGAAGAGATGTCGTGTTTGCTACAGGAGGATACGGATGAAATGCTGGGTGAAATGATGTTCCAGCTCTGGCCAGGCTCAGTGTGTAATCCCAGCTCACAACGTGGTTATATCCTGAGTTTCACCCATCTCAGAGCTTTATCAGTCTCGCCGCCTGCAAAGGGCTTTCAGATCTTTGGCCACAGAAACGCTACGTAAGCTTAGTCAAGACGCCTTCATTTTTGTTTTCTAAACCAGCACACAGGTCCATTACACTTGGTGTAAATCACTCACAGTAAATGTACGAGGCTGCAAAGTAATTTGGGGTTTTCAAGACTTTTCCGTGAGTTATCCACAATCAGAGGCAGTTGGCTCCAGGCAGAAGAGATGAAGTGTCAGCGCACAGGGAGGGAAATTGTGCCTTCTGTTTCTCTTCTCGGTATATAAACCACACGCCACATAGCTGGGTTGGAAATGAAATAAGCTTGTAGTTCTCCAGCTGCACAGACTGTACTTCTTAGCGTTCTGTTACGTAAAGAGCATGCAAATATATTAGCAAGAAAAGAGCTGAATTCGCCCATTAAGGCATGTGATTAATGCAGTGCTGAAAGCTCGTTTAAAGGACTGTACATTGCAGCTCACTTGAGAAACAGAAAGAAGAACAAGAATACAAAAAGTGACTTCAGTGTTCGGGGCATGAATGAACTCAGTGTGGCTGTAGAGGGCACTAAAGGTCTTCATGATTTCTCGGAAAGAAGTGAAAGCTGAAAGTTGCTTTTTACACTTCATTATTGAAAAAAATTTAACCCTCTTTAGGAGCAAGTGGGACCACATCAGACTCCAATATTACAGCTTCTCCCCTTTTAACCGCTAATAACAGGTTGAGCTAATTTCTGTTTTGATTTGGGGTTTCTTTCTTCCATTTCTAAGAAATGGTGAGCTGTGCAGAGCCCTCCCGTAGCACCAATTTCAGCGAGACAGAGTATGTTCAGCATAAAGAAATGTCATTTATTTAAATAAGAAATCTGCCCGAACTGCTGAGAAATGGCAATTTATCAGTCAGGTTGTCATGGCTGAAACAGAGAGGGACCACAAAGAGACCTGGTCACGTTAACACGAGCCCTGAGAAAACTTCTCTGTGTCTCAAAACATTTGGGGTGTTTCACTTGTTGAGTTTTGCACGTCTCCCACATTTCTGGGTTTGGCCAAAATCAAGCAAATCTTTTCTTGTGGTATTTTCTGCCATCAGGAATTGGAAATCTCACAAGAAATCCTGTTCTGATGAGATTCCCAGCCTGATTTATATCTTAGGAGAGAAACTGCAGATTAGGTTTTGGATTGCAGTGCTTCATATGAGACAAGGCAAATTCTCCAAGAAATAAGGAGATGAAATGGCTTGTTGCAGTCTGAGAATTGTTTTCAGATTGCAGGCCACTGACTCCAGTCCAATATTACAGGCAAAGTCTGTATCTTCAATCAGCAAGCGGTATGTTATATTTGCTGCAGCTTTGTCAGGATGCTCAGCGTCATTCCGCGCAGCTCTGCAGGTGATCCTGAGCACAGAATCCGCTCCAGAAATCTGCACAGTCATCTTGTTTTTCCTGGATATTCTCTCAGCTCTGCATCAGACCCGTATGAGAAAATTCAGCGTGACTAAGTCGTCTATCTACTGCCTACTTATATTGCCATAGTTATAGTTGTTGGTGTAGCTTTCTCTCTAGTTTCTATTCTGGAATGAGTGTGCCTAATAATAACAACATTATAATTACACTGCTGTGATTTCACTGGTAACCTGCCTGGTGTACCCAGGTCTGAAGTGCTTACCCCCCAAAATACAGCAGGGTGCAAAGGAATTCTGATGCACACACTCAGCAAAGCCACACACACGCTTCAGGAACATGCAGCTTTGTAAATGAATATTGTTCGATTTTACTCAGCTGATCCCCAGGCCACACACAACTGGTACAGATCCCTCCTCGTGCTCTGCACCACTGAGAGCATTTTGTTTTTCAGGGTCTGCACCTTCCATCTCAGAAATGAATGGCAGATGAGAAGCTGAAGACACTGAGATATCCCGGTGAGTTGTTTTAACTGAACTACTGGACATCTTGCAAGTCCCTGATCATGCTAAATTAATTTTGTGAATTATTTCTGGGTGTTCCGTGAGCTGAATATTTCCATTTGAAAAAGGAATTGGCTCCTCTTGGCTTCCTCCTTTTGAAGCGGAGATACATCAAAATGATGAGTTTCAGCTATGGTTTGGGGGCAGGTTTCAGTCTGGTTTATGGTAATACATAATATTGATATTATAAAAGGTACTTTCAGCTTTCGGTCCCAAGTAAGCAGTAGAGCTGGTATCTGTTGGAAGGGGTGAACCTCGTGGCTCCCGTCACACGAAGAGCAGGAACCGGCGAGTAGCTATGAGCTCAACTCCCTTTCCTCCTGAAATCTGGTGGAATCCGGATTTTCAGGTTCCATTTTTAGCCCATCTGGAAATAAAGCCAAGCGAGTGGGTGTGACAAAACATTCACATCCACGAGCAGCTTGTTGGGAGGTTGGCTGGTTAGTGAGCACCTGGGGATCATGCAAGTGCACATCAGCTTGTCCTTCCATGCACGGTTCCCAGCTCATGTATTAATGCAAGGTATGGGCACTGATAACACGGGCTCCTCTAAAAACTGCATCAGACAAGTAAGGGATTTCAATATTAAACAGCCAAGAGGGGTTTGCTGGCCCCGTTTGGCCAAACGGGTCTTGCTGTATTGTTCCTTTTCTCCCCGTGCTCCTCAGCATGAATCACTGTGTGGTCAAACAGAGCATTTGGTTTCCACAAACACTTGCATGAGACCTGCAAATTCATTTCCACAAACATTTGTGTCATCATGGGTTAATGGTGCTGCAGGAAAAGAGAGGTTCCTGTGAAATTTAGATTAGAGAAGCAGTCTTTTGCACTTGAAAAACAGCAAAATTATATGGGATAATTCTTGTCTCCGATACAGTGATTTCATAGATAAGTCAGAATTAATGGCAATCAGCCCATTAGACAAGGTAATTTAATATCCACTTTCCGTTACACTAAGGTGCTGGTGACAAGGCCAGACCAGGATGGTTTTACCTGGACTTACACTAAAAGACAAACCTTTTTTAACAGTAATTGGAAAGCAAAACCAAAAATCTATTTCAAACCTAGAAACAGAATAAAAAATTGAAATCTGGAATGCAAGCCCTCCCTAGGAATCACGGATACTCCAAGTTAGCTAAAAATGATGTAGCTTAACTTATAAAAATAGTAAAACAGCAAAAAAGGTACCACATGTTCCTCCTGGACTGAAAGCCAAACAATTGCTATTACATTTAAATCATGTTCTGACATAATGCTACAGAAACCCTGGAAAAAGTAGAGCTGACAGTGTCGAGCTGTATTGTGCTAAGAAAGCCCCGCGTGCTCGGGGCTGAGCATCCCGCTTGCTCCACGACACTTGCACGAGAAAACAAACCATTCAGATCCCCTCGGTAATGGAGCTGGATCGCAGGAGAGCAAACCAGCTGAAAATAAATGACACCTCAGCCTCATAACCCCAGCCGGAGCCCGAGGACTCGGCTCCCGGTGCCGAGGGCGATGCCAGGTCCCGGATGGCTGTGGAATACTAATGGGCAGCTGTGGAGCCGCCTGTTTGTTTTTTCTTTTGAAATAGCCATGCAAATAAGACACTGGCACAGAACATCAGTGCCCCCGGAGCCTATATATGATACGCAAGATTCATTGCTTTCTTCTCCGTGTTCTCCCCACCGCTTCAAGTTTGGGTTTTTTTTTCTTCTTTTTCTTTCTCATCCATTCTGCCCCCCGCTTCATCCCCTCCATTTCATATTAAAGCACAGTTTGCCTGGTGCTAAACCTGCCAATTAATAAAAAGGCCCTAATTTTTCATAAGCGACTTCAGACTGCTCCTGCAAGTCTGATGCCCGAAGCATTGGGCACAAATTCAGAGCCGAACACAAGCCCTGTCCTGGGAAGAGCTTCGGCTTCACGTATATCTATGGGACAGGAAACACTGTTTGCAACACCCAAATACATCGCCTTGAACTGGCCCGGCCAGTTTTCATAAGCTGGTTCTCATTCACTGCAGTGTTGCTGTATTCTCAGTCAGTTGCAAAAGCATAAAATGAGATATTTTTTTGCACCTGAAGTAAAAGCTACATGGTGCCTTACAACATCTTAAGTCCTAAGATATGTAGAAACTTATATCCCTGCGAGACTCATGGGCATTTATGGACCTAAAAATCCTGGGTGTGGTTAATTCCACTACCCTCTTAAAATTACAGATGTAAAGCCCAGTTTCAGGGATATATGGCAGCAAGGTCTGAAGAATCAAGAACTCCAGATTTTAAACCATCTCAGCTTTTTAAATAGGTTGAACTTTAGCTACTGTAATAGGAAAACAGGTTTGATTTGATTCAGTCACTTCTAGTGTGAGTCTGTCACAGTTTATATGTATGGAAAAGGAAAAAGATAAAAAAGCAAAAACGAACAAAACAAAACCAAACAAAACAAAATAATGTGGAAATACGGCTATCTTTCAGCTTCCAGAGTGCTTTTAGCTTAGCGAGGTCTGGGTGGTCCATGGAAATGAGATGATCGGACAGGTATTAAAATGAATTGCATGGGCTTTTTCGATGGAGTCAGCGTGTCCCGAGGCAAGGGGCGAATTGGATGGGCTGATGGAAAGGGCTGCAGCCAAAGGCTTGTGGCACAGCATGGAGTTCCAAAAACCTTCCAGGCCATAAATGAAGTGAATATTTCATGTTTGAAGGCATTCCTTTTTCTTGGAGAAGATCAGTCATTTCATCTGGATCTAGTGGCCATGTGCAAGTAGCAACACATTGAAATGGTGGAGGGTAAGGTA
The DNA here is from genome assembly GCF_037038585.1 of Patagioenas fasciata. NCBI lineage: Eukaryota > Metazoa > Chordata > Aves > Columbiformes > Columbidae > Patagioenas > Patagioenas fasciata. The sequence continues at coordinate 1,942,805 of NC_092537.1, read as the reverse complement.
GATTTTAGGTAATGACTTTGTGGCTTTAATTGATGTCTGATGTCTGTGATTCCTCTCTCAAAAACTAGATCCTCTGCTGCACTGGAGATGTGAGAAACACTACTGAAATCTGTTATCCAACAATGCAAAATACTCCTGACCACACACTTGTGCTGCATAGCGGGGATTTAAGAACTCTGTGGGAATGCAGTATCCTGTATCAGAGGGGAACACTTGGGATCCAGGAGTAAATCTGAGACGCTTATTGTGAGCAGAGCTGGAATGTGTTACCCTGCATCCCAGATCTGACTTCACTACATCTTAATCAGTCTCATCAGAAACTAATAGGTAAAAAAAACAGTTTTAGGTTTCAATGGTTGTAGTACAAAATATGTCCAGATATTGAAATTTAGCTTGCAGACAACATGAACGCATATTTAAGTCCGAATGGGAATTAGGTAACTTGGAATGCTCGCCTAAAAGAAAAGAAATGCAGTTTCATCTCCTTCCTGCATCACAGCCATGCTGGGATATGTCTTTATCACCCACAGTGCTGGGATTAATAGTTCAGGCCCAGCATTACATTAGCACTGTTGCACAGCTCCTGACCCAGAGCTGCCTTTCATCCACTCGACTGGGAACAGACACAAAACCAGATCCTGCTTGTCTCTACCCTTCACATGGACACGCTATACTCACCAGAGGCGGAATTTGCCTGGTGTTTGCCAGCTAAAAGCAGGATATTGTCTCTGCACTAGTCACGTCTCTTCTTTTGAGAGAGAGATGTGCCTCAGCATGCCTTCTCATCCTCCTTGCATCCCTACGTCCTTGCATTGCCTCTCTGGAGGGCGTCTGACCAACCAGCTGTGAAGGCAGCTGCTCAGGTAGCCAGGAAGGCACTTTATTTTTAGTTTCAGGCACGTTTCTGTCCCGGATGGATATTTTGAATGAGGAGTCAGGATACGGCCCTTCTGCACCCCCTCTGCCCCAATCAGTTACCAGCTATTCCCTTGACTCTTATTTCCCAAGCCAGGCTCAGCTTTGCTGCTTAATGCTGTTTCTTGGATCTTCTCAGCTCGTTTTGAAGCAAACAAAGGGTCAGACTTTCCCGTAATCCTCACACATCATTGGCATCTTTGTATATCTCTGCTGCAGAGCAGAACAAACACAAAGGCTTCATCTCCATGTACCCTCTGCACCAAGTCCCTTCAAGTGTGAAGTGAAAATGTTGGCAGGAAAATATGGGAAAGTTGGGTAGTTGCCTGTGCCCTACCTGGCGTGCAGATAAAAGAATTAGATTGCCAAGTCTGCTGGTCTTTTAAGCTTGACAAATCCACACACTAGGCATTTGAGTAGACATAAAAAGTTGAGGGAATGTCGTCTCTAGAGCTACAAAGCTTCACTTCTTGTATTGCTTCTCAAATTAATTCAGATAATCTTATAAAACTCCAGGCTCCTTTATTTCTGTCTTTCATTGTGCTGTTTTGTAAGTCATGGATTCGTGTTATTCTTCTCCTTTCCACCTTCCCAGATTTTCCCTGGTTTTATTTCCCATGTCTGTGTGTCTCTGTACGTGTTCTCAAAGAAGCAGTTGTTGCTGACAGAGATACAGCCTGGCTTTATGCAGACTGCAGCAGAAAGAAGAGCATCCCCCAGCCACCGCAATAAAACCTTCATTGCTCTCTGTATCGCTCCCGGGTGTCAATCCCACACAGGTGGAAAAAAGCCCCTGAGCACCCCATTTCCTTCGGCAGCAGATGCTCCAGGAATCCTATTAGTGAGAACAGTCACGAAACGTTTAGCAAATAGTCTCTGGGCTTCCTGAGTGCCTGAATAGATGAGTCAGGTTGGTCAGGCAGAAGGTCAGAACTCATTGGCCCCATTTTCCACCACCGGCTGCTGCAGGAGGAATCCAAGATCCTTCCCCTCCACGGAGCCCATGAAGCTTTTCAGGACACTGGGGGAGAGTGGAAGAGATGACAACCCTCAGGATCATTCGCATCCTTCCCAGTATTATAAGTCCTTGTGATAGTTGATCATTCTCTAAAGATATTTTTCATGTAAGTTCAGTTTTTTGATGTTATTTGGTAATCACTGTTGGTATTTAATTATGGCAAAGTTTAAATCACACAGGCAGCCACTAATCCACATTATGCAAAGACATTTTCCAAAATTCTACTCTAAACATTCCTTGCGGTCCTTAACAAACAGAGGCAGTTCTCAGTTGGCCCAAAAGTCACATCGCAAATATTTTCACAAAAGCAAGGATGAGCAAAATGATCCTAGGGCCAATTCAATTCATTACACAGACTTCCACCCATGTTTAATCTGGAGAGACCCATTTGTTTTCCTGAACTCTCTTCCCAACCCTAAATGAAATTAGGACCAAGCCTTCTTGGACCATCATGGACTGAAGAAAAATAAGCTTTAAATTAATTTCTAGGTCTTCTTACCTTCTGCACTACTAAGGCAGAAGTACTGTTCTCTCCCTGTTCAGATGCTCCTCAGTGCTCTGTGTAAGAGAGAATTAACAAAGCCGGTTCTTCTTTAGGAGAGTAGCTCCTGTTTTGGGAGATGGATGTTCGAGTTGCTGCTTTTACACAGATTATATCACTTGCCCTCCTTTACCCATCCAGAAAAGAAATATTGCCTTAATAATTCAATAGCATATCCGGTGATGAGACATGCAAGTGGTAGTGGGTTTGGAATTCAAACATCCATGCATACTGCCCTGTAACAACAGCACAAATATTGACAATGGTGAGGTAATGTTAGTGTAAAGCTAGAAACACTATTAGACCCCTTACCACACACATCAGCCTGACCTGATGGGACTCTAGGAAGAGAAAACATGAAAGTAACACAAGAAATCTGGATAAGCTGTCTTATCCAGAGTAAGAAGAAAGCAGGGTGAGCTGTTAGCTTCAAGGAGCCTGTCTCCAGAAACCTGGAACACTTAGTTTGCCAAAGCTAAAAGCCAGGATATGAAATACCAACTAAATAGTTAAAAGACCTCAAATGGAGAAATACGAGTCATTCCTAAGAAGCCATCTAGGGAGATGGGGTGATAAAGAGACCAAGGAGTTTGGAGATGTGTTCTGGTGTTCCTGGTCACAGAGAAACGTTGTCCATAAGATGTGGACACATGGGCTCTTCTGGAACCAGTGCTGCTGGGGGAGGTCATAGCCCCCAGCCTGTCCATGCTGCCCATTTCAGCCTCCAAACTGGTGTTTGCTGCTCCCCAACTCTGACTGCTGAGCCGCCTGTAGAAATGGTCCGCGGCCAATTCATCAAAAACAAGCTGGATCGAGCTTAAGCTCTTTAAATACTAAGTCTTTGATAAGATGGCAGGGTAAGGAAAGCTCCTGGAAGAGATGAAGGAAAATAACGTCTGTATGACTCGCAGAATGACGTCTAGACTGGGCCGTTGTCCAAAGTCCTAGAGGAAAGCAAGAGTTCGCATAAGCTGCCTCATTGATCTTCAGGCTTATATGCATTTTCACCAGAAATGTTTTTGTTGTAAGAAAACAGAGGGGCAAGCTCTAGCCTGCGGATCACAAACGTGACAGCGTGCCCAGCAGTCTGGGGTATTCACAAGGATGTGGTTATAACGAGAGGAGCAAACCACGAGCTTCAGGCTTAAAACCCCCTGAATCTTTTTGTCAAGTGTATCACCTTGGTTCAGGCTTCTATTTTCCCCTCCTCCAAATTTGCACTTCAAATCTGCTCCCTTGAGAAAATCGTTGTTTCGTTTTGTTGACTCAAGAAAGCCTCTTTAAGGTTAAAGAGACACACAGTATACTTGGAGGAAAGATCTTTCCATTCTTTCACATTCTTGTTCACGCAGGTTTCATCCGAGCTGTTTGTTGTTTGTCACGGCTTTAAAGTAAAATGCATCGCACAGAAAATCCTCGCTGCAGGCACCCAGGACTTTCTGCCAGACACCGGTAAAGCTATTGTGACCCTCTAAACGTTCTCAAAACCAAGTTCATGTCCTGGCACACTGGGGCTTGATGGATATCTAACAGCCCTGCCACCTTTGGGGATGCATTCATAAATTAAAAACAGAAATATAGGGGTTTTTTTCCCTTCCTTTTTTTCACATCTTCTAATTCGGGTGACACTAATGGGTTGCCCAGAGCTAGGATTGTCTGCAGAACTCTTGTGAGTGTCCTCGAAATCAAAACAATTATTGTGTGCTCTGCAACCTGGCTGAGCATCTTGCTGTGTTTCTTTTTCTTGTCCTGTTTTGGTTTTTCACCAGCAGATCCCCACTGCCCTACACCCTCAGTCAATGTGCTGTGTACTGGATCTTACCCTGCTTCACAAACACTGGATGTTATACAATGTTGAATTTATCCCGCATCTACTAAAGTTGGCATTTTAGCCTTTGAATCCATGTTATTTCCTATTTCAGTTGGTTACAAAGTTTTAAGTTTCTTTGGGAGCAAAAGGAGATAGATGTCTACCTTTAGTAACACTTTTCAGAAAGCACAAGTACGACAAGGAACTTTTCCTTCCTGTGGATTCTTTAGTTTACTTGTTTGCAGCAGAACCAAAAGCTTGTAGTGTTCACCCAAGTTAAAAGTCCACAGCTTGGCTATTACAAAAATTAGAAACTCCCTGAGAAATCAGAGAATCTCCAACTCTGCACTTAATCAAACGCACTTATTCTGCTAACACTTTGCAGATTCTTATTGTAACTGGTATTAATTTTTCTCCATTTGTGATCATCTCACTCCATTCGAGACTCTGTACCTTTCAGTGTAGCCTGAGAAAAATGAGCGAACAGCTCAGACTTAGTAAATGGACCTTGCTGCTTTTAAACCCCTCATAAAATCAAATATTATCTTAAGAAATCCTAATCAAATTAATCTTCAACTCCATCTTCCCTCTCTTCACCCTATGACTTCACCCTGAACTTGCCTGAATATGACCTGAATCTCATTTACTTCCCATTAGAAAAAATGAAGTGAACTTCTAAAAAAAATAACCTTTCAATTACCTTTTAAACTCCTAAAAGAGGACTCATTTTGACCATGACATCATTCACTGATGATTTTAGCACATGGGCCACATTCCCTGCTTGACCTAATTTATCCGAGTTAACAGAGATAAGTAGACAGTGAAATATGAAAAGTCCTTCGCAGTCATTGGTGAATTGTAATTATTTTTCATGCGTATCTCTAGATAGATGCCCACACTTTATAAAGAACAGGAAGATGAGGTTGGGTGGGTCTGTAGCACATAGGGGCTGGAGGAGAGCTGGATACGGGGACATGGATAAGCTGAGATTTGTGTGCCGTAACTTTGCTTAGACATCCAGAGAAATAAGCTCTTCCAGAGAACCATCCATCTCCCCTTTCTCAGACACCTATTTTAATATGTGATGAATCTCCCTCCAGAGAGAGCCATTTCTCTCCTCTCATGATAACGGGAGCCTGGGATGACTGATGCCTATATTTAAAACTTAAAGCCCATGAAGATGGATACCACCCCAAGCAAACAGAACAGCTATTAGGATGAATAGATGGATATTTAAGAGGCTGTACAATTCTCAGAAGGTAGAGGATGTCTAATCAGCACAGTATAAGCAGGATCTGGTTCAACTCCAATCCACAGGCTGTGCGAATGTGTAAACTTAATCCGATACAGTTTTTCTCTTAGAAAGGCTTGTTAAATCAGCCTAACCATGGCTATGTGGCATTTTGTCAGCCTACTGACATCTATCTGAAAGCAGAATCACAACTATACTGAATAGATAGATCCTTAGAACTACTGTCATGGGTTTAATCAGTGTAGTTCTTAGTTTCCTAGGTTCTCATCCTCAAAACTAGAAATCCATGTTTGGCCAAAACAAAAGGAAATCCACATTTTGACCCAAAACATGAATAATGTCAGGAATAAAGTTGTCAGCATGCTTTTGTCATCACAGGCCTTTCTAGCAGCAAGATTTTCCGTGTTTTTTGTTCTCAAGCCATTGTCCCAAGACCAAGGGGCTCATTCTGTGTGTCATCTGGTTCTGGTGGGGTTTTTTTGTTGCTACTGAAGTTTTTTTCCCCCCAAAAAAAGTGTATTTGGATGACAAGTTACTAAAGCTGTGGAAGACTCATCTCTTAGAGCAGTGTGCTGTAGTTTACAAGTTTGTCTCTATGTCCTACAGAACTTGCTAGCCAGGTGTTGGTAGAAGAATCAGCCTGGTCCCTTTCCAGTATACCTGCTGTAACTTGCTGGATGTTACATTAGAACACACGAGCGTCATTCAAATTGAGAAATAATGCAGCACTTTGTCCTTCCAGATGGCTTCTTTGCTTAGTCATTATAAAGCGATCAACCTCGCGACTGTCTTGTAGACAGCTGAGAGGCGCTCAGCCATTACCTCTAATTGTGGTAGTATTAAAACCACACTGCGGCTTTTAAATAAGGCTCCCTTCATTTCCTCCTGCCCTCCCCTTGTCTCTGCAACCTTTCTCTCCTTCACCCTTTTCCAGCACGCGCAATCAAATCCCCACTCGTCTCCGCGATGTCCAGCTCTGCGGGAGCCACTCGTGTGCTCCTCCTGCTGTATATCAGGGTATTTATGAGACACTTGGCATCGGCAGACTTAACGTATGCGATCGTTCTGGGTGACTCTGCCAACCTGCTGCTCCAAAGAGCTGTTTGTCCGCCTGTTCTCCGCTCCCCACCTCTTGCTGCTGTAGCCCTGACAGCCTCCCCTCCTGCATGAAGGTCTTTAACACACCCCAGAGGAACCTCTTGTTTTGTTATTCTTTGTGGATCTCCTTACTCATTTTCCATTCTGCAAGATAGGTTTTAATGGATTTGATACAGAACCAGGAAGGCCTCACTGGAGACATAATTAATGGATGCTCAGCATAGGAAAACTTTGACTTAGAAAATGTCATATATCAAGTGAGCAGGACCAATTAAGGTAGCCAGGTTTTCAGCAGAAGTAGCTTTAACATCATCAGGATTTCCTACTGAATGTACTGTTTGGAAAAGGTGAGTGGAACTGGGGGTGATGGCAGGGAGGGTGGAATTTGTTTTTCCATGGTGGAAAGTAGTCTGCCACTCTTGGGAATGCTTTACCAACACCAACTGCAAAAACATCCATGTTGCCAGTTTACATTAGGGATAATATTGTGACTGCGTTTAAACTGGAAGAAACCACTCCATCAGGCAAAGGAGGATTTCAGGGGATATGACCTTGAGTAATGTTCTGGCTTAGCGAAAACTGTGGATTTGATCATTAATAATATTTTGCATGATCCTTTTTTTTAAATTTTTTTTTTAATTCAAAGCAGACTTTGTCAGCCAAAGGAGCAAAACCTTCCCTCATGTTCCATCTTTCTCCATTTTAGGGCAAGCAAGAGGAATCTCTGTGAAAATATCCTCTGTTTGCCAAAACTGAAAAGATAACATTCCTAAGAGTGAGACTGGATTCACCTAAGGTCTCTTCAAATTATAAGATGGTGAAATTTGCGGTCTCAGCAGCTTGGACTGCAAAACACAGCTAAGAAAGAGCGGATTTTTCTCTCCTGGAAATGCCTCATGAATCTGGCTGTGAAAACCTATCGTAGTTAATACTTCATGTAGTTATAGCACAACTATTGTCAGCCAGGTGAGTTGTATTTAAGCCATGCAGCTATAGCTGCTGCCGTAAAAACCCTCATACAGTTTGCAAAGAACTATTATCATTTTGCAGCTTTCTGGGCATATTCCATCAGCTCGAGTGTTGGGAAATGATGGCAAATGCCTTCTGGGAGCTGGGCACTTGCGAGAAAGCTCCCCTTGCTCTCCAAGGGATCTTGGAGGACACCTGGGTTCTTGCTGCATTTGAACATTGGGAAGTCCATGCACAAGAACATCTTCAAGTGGCTCATTTTTTTCTCACTCCCAGCTGCTGTTGCTCTTAGATCCCCTGCATTGTGTTTTGCTGTTTGTCACCTAAACAGCTGCAGATTCTTTCTCCAAGGCCACAGAAGAGAGCCCTTTTTGTCTAGCAAATAACTTCAATAGAGATTGGAGCCACAGTAGCGCACAGGAGCCCATATCCAAGCCATTTTGCCTTCAGCAAGAGAAATTCTTTAGCGCTCACATATCCATGTTGCCTCCGGTGATCCCATGATTCACCACAGCAGCACCAAAGCCCAGCTCAGCAGGGTAAGTTATCAGTCCAGCTTCAATGAAAGATTAGTCACTGTGGGAGTTCGGTTCCTCTATTATTCATGCCATTCTGCTACAGCCAGATTTATGCGTCAGGAAAAACATACAAACGGAATCCGATTTACTTGCAGAAGTTCCTGTTCTGTTTGATTTATGTTTGAGTAAATAAAGACATATGTCTTGTAGGTATTGGTCTCTGGCTCCTTTTCTCTTCATAGATCTATGTCTAATTTATCAGCTTCTTTCTTTGCTGGACTTCTGTTTATGAGAGCCTGCAAGAAAGGCAGTGCTTGCTGAAGGGAACGCTTCTGACAATTTGAGGTTTAACTTTTGGAATAGTTTTGCACTGAAATTTGCTACATTTCTCGCAATGTCTAGCTGCTCATCTTGAAAGAACTGTAGAGAATCCTAAAACCACACTATGCAGGGAGAGAAATCACTCTGCTTGTTTTCTAAGCCATATGGCAAATTAATTACTGAACCAGGCCAAGGAGCAAGGAGTCGTGATAGGTCAAGTTCTACAATGTCAACAAACACAAGACCTGCCATTACTAACCCATAATTAACCACCTAACCATAAACCATTCATAGTTATTTCAGTCACATTGAAACACAATGTAATGAGACAAGTGTTGCTCTAGTTCAAAAACTAAAATTTAGAATCAAGAAATTCAGTAATTTTCTTTAGAATTTTTATAACTGAAAGAAATTGTTGTTTGGTTTAGTTTATTTTCTCTTCTCTTCCTGTTCTATTTTAATTCCTTTTATCCACTGGAAACAGTGTAGAGAAGCTAAGATACTGAGTTAAATTGGAAAAACTTCCCATCATTCCCTGTTTCCGTACATTAAATAATCCAGTCCAAGTCAAACTGTAATTTCATCATTGGTTCAAAGTCAAAAAGGAGGAGTGTTAGATATTTGACGGTTGCTTGTTTGATACAGCTGCGATGGTTGGATTCTGCAAAACTTGTACAAAAAGAAATTAATTACATCACGTGTGTTGAGAATTTGATCCAAACCAGTCCTCCACTCAGCAGAAATTAAGCCCTGACCATTCTGGCCCAGGGAAAGATCATCCATTCCTATGGATATCCAGTTGCCTGTGGGATGCCCAGTAGAAATGCGGAGTTCATGGCAACGAGGCACTCGGCAGAGCAGGATTTTAGGAAGTCTGAGAGATGTATTGGGTAATAAGAAAGGGAAGAGTAATAGCTAGAGCTGAAAATAAATATTAAAAGCCTTAAAGCTTTTGAAACTGACCCAAACTCCTTCTTTCTGATGTTGAACGGCTGTCCATCTGTTGTAGCTAAGAGGAAATTTCCCCAGGACACCAGGCTGGATGTGCTGTTCCCTTGCTTGGGGTCCCGCACTGTTGGATTCCTTTGTTTCATACAGGAGGTCTCACAGAGGTCTTTTTCTGATGAGTTTTCCTTGGTCACCTTTGATCTCCTGCACATCAACGAACCTATAACGGCATCGGCGAGCGCCCACGTGTCTGGAGGCAGCTGTGGCCCTTGATGGGCAGCGCCAGTAGCACCAACACGGGGGGAAAATCAACTCACTAATGTGAAAGTTTATTTGGCCACTCTTACTACCCGCGGTTCCCTTTGCTGTTCAGTCCTACTAAACAGCTTGAGAAAATATTTATCAGAGGAATGTGGTAACAGATTTATTGAATCCCAAAAGCCTGAGGTCAGCTTTTGAACGTCAGGAGCCTCTGTAAGTGAGGGAGAGCAGGAGACACCTCAGAAATAAGAGGCAACCCACAAGAACACTGATGTTTCTGCTAATTAATTGGAAGTCTGTCAACAGTAAAACTTATGTAGAATAGAGGCAGGCAAGATCTCTTCCCTCTCGAATAAGCCCTGGAAGTTACCTGAAAGATGTGCATGGTTTCCACACAGCTGTCGAGTTTATGAGCATTCTGTAGGGGTTTGTTTAAATAGATTTTGGGCGATCTGTAGATAGCAACAATTTTTTTAAAGCAAACTAAACTAGGATGTTTAAAGAAAAGCAATGACATCAGTAAATCTCATTGTCATAGTTAAAGCATGTGAGATCTAATTAAAATGAAGAAAGGATACTAGGCTGTGTCATTCCTTGGGTGAGTTGTCCCCAATGTCAGTATAAAATTAATGAAAAACTGTGAAGGGAAAGCTTGTATGCACACTCCATATTTGCAGCTGTGAGTTAGAGGAAGTAATCGCCTTTGCACTGATGCTTCTCTGCAAGCACATTTCTGTGATAAATCTAGTGAATAGTGTTGTGCGGGATTATACAGCTATTCCCTTCAACCGCACCTGAGAAACTCATCAATCTCATGCCACAAATCAAATCAGAACAAGCAAGTAAGCAAGCAAACTACTCCTGTCATCAAACCCTCTTCTGCTTTTGATGAGAAGCACAGGCTCGGTTTCTGTTTCTTACCATAAGAAATATGCTGTTGTTTGACAGATAAAATCAAATCAAATGTGTTTTTCCTATGTTTCCGCACACTCCAGCTGTCATGTCCCCATCTAGTGTGTCTCTTCACTGCTCATCAGCTTTAAGGCTCGTGTGAGATGCGTGGCTGGTAGGCGCCAGTCACCACTGCCCTTTAAGACGTGTGTCAAGCCGAGAGCTTCTGTTTTGTAGTGGCTTTTCATCCTCTAAATCCAGATCCTCCAGGCTGGATCCTCAGTGACATTTCTCCGCGGTTTTCAGCGGAGCTGTGCCAGAGAAGGATCTGTCCTCTGTGTTTCACACAAGGTTCTGAGTCTTTGGCACATCTGATCTGTTTTGTTAAAAAACAGCCCAGGCAATAAGGGAAGATTTTCCACAGAATGCAAAGCAGATCAGAGACCACGATACTTCCACGCCTGGGTGTATTCCTCCCTTTTCAGTTTGCCCTCTTCATCCTGTAATTATTCTGCTATTAATATAAGAGATGAAATCCCTGAGCAGCTTCAAATAGCAGTGATGATTAGAACGAACGCGTTTGCGTCTGGTCAGAAATGGCCGTGCTGATCTAAGTATCATGCCTAAGCAGTTGATTAATTTCTCCCGGTTATCCAATACCTCTCCCTTGGCAGGGACCAGGCAGTAAATGATGCTCAGAAGTTTGCTCCTCAATTTCAATGCAGAACAAAGAGAAGTTTAGGTCAACCTTTAAACCATTGACTAAAGGCATAAATATTGAAGGTTAAGGTAACCTGCTAGTGCTCAACACCTTGAGACAGATGAATAAAAGAATGTGGAGAGGGGGCAGATACTAATCAGGGATTTAGGTATGGGAAAGAGCAAAGAAATGACTATAATTTACATTTATACATTTGCATTTGGGCAATGATTGGTATCAGTTCTGCAGGTGGATTTCTCATGGCCGTTTTCTATGAGTACAGGAATAATGTGGTGAATGAGACAACTAGCACAAAAAAAATCAGCCAAATAGTTATTATTAAACTAACCATACCAAATATTAATTGAAAATTTGGATCCACACTTACCAAATATTCTTCCTGGGGTCTAGAACTTCTGAAAAGAAATTAGAACATACTCTCTGATTCCTTATTCCACCTGGCAGGGTTTGCCATGATATCAGCACCTAATAATTACGGTATCATTTGATATCGTGTGCACTTCAAGCAACAACCTCAGTTGTGGCCTCTCTATATTGCCCACTGGCATGTTGGCAAGAACCTGCGTTCTGTCCCCTGGAGAGAGCTGGAAGGAAACATTTCACTCAGCTCGTTTCTATCATCTGCAATGCCAAAAGGGAAGCAGGAGAAATATAAGGAAGTTGCAATGATAATACCAAAATAATCTGCTGTTCTTCCCACATGTTATAGTAATTATACCCTTCTCCTTCCATCCCCAGATGTTCTGTGTTTGAAGAGAGATTCATGGTTACATAATGAATCAGGAGGGAAATGCAGAGAAAGGATGTGAGCCATGAGGATGATGTAAGGAAAAAAGAATAAAAAAAAACGAAAAATAAAAAAGATAGGAGATTGTTGAAGTGTTTTGGAAGGGAAGGAGGAAGCCTCAACGCAGAACTCTCAAAAACTCAGTCAGAAGAGAAGATTACTGCAGTGGAGAGGAAGAAAATCAATAGCACATGAAGCAATTCAGGAGAAGTGAGCAGTGCAGCAACAAATCAAAGAGCTGCTGAAAATCAAGATCTGCAAAGGGGGAATTTTCAGGCAGCCCCGCATATAAAAACAGGATAAAGCAGCTTTAAGTGAGGAGCGCCAGGATGCGTGGAGCGTGCTAGCTGAGATTCAAAGAATTAGTGAAAGCCAGTGACTGTGATCCAGTAAATCAAAATGAAGAAACAGGCAAATTTGGGTAGGAGACTGCTCAAATATGATTTATGACTTAGAGAAGGTAGACATTTGGCTAAATCCCACGAATGTTTCATTTCCTCAAAATTCTCCTAAACTTCAGTTTTAGGGGCAAATATTGGCAAATGTTTGAGGGAGCGGAGTCTATTTAGCATTTTAAATAACATTTTCCTCAATACTTCCAGCAAAGTGGTTGAGCTATTTTTGAATGAGAGGAAAGTGAATACGAAGGCTTTGCCCACAAGGAGAAAAACGAAACCTTCACCTCAGTTTTATGAGCAGTTCTGATGATCCTGTATATCTCTATGAGTAAAAGCTGTGCTTGGACTAGAAAATAGTTTACACCAGCGACAGGTGTCTTTGATTATTCCAGCATGATTTTCAGCACTTCTTATCCATGTTTCGTAGTGTGGAAAGCTCAGCCATTTAATCAACAAGGGGTCCCAAGTCTTGCAAGCAGCGTCAACTCTTGTGTTGGGTAATGAAGAGCTTGTAGGAACGGACTTTGTTCTCCATGCAAAATAAGGCACAGGCAGAGGTCTAGAGCTTGAGTTGAACCCAAGATACGCCAAAGGGCAAGATGGGGCAAGATGAAGCAAGAGGAATTGCTTTGCCCAGCTTGTGGCTGGAGCTGCTCCTCTGGGATGCACCTGCTTCTCCACGGTCCTTCAAGAGCTGTTCCCATGCAGAGACGGACGTTCCTGCACCCTGACCACCCACAGTCCTTGGTCCTTTGTGAGGACACCAAGAGCGTGTGGCAGGTGGGCAATGGACCAGCTGGCTGCTGAAAACACATGGGGAGGAACTAAAGGGGATTTGGCTGAGAGTAACCAAGGAGTTGTGTGGCCAAAGCCAGGCTGCTGGTGCTTCTTTTTCCTTCTGAAAATGGGAAATCTCAGCCCTTTGCCCCCCAGGGTTCAATGAGGGAGGAGAAGCTGTAGGAAACAGTATACGATCTGACGAGGAAAAGAGGCATGCTGCAAACAGTGGAAACCGTAGAGGCAAGACGCACTGAGAAAATCTGGGAGATATTCAGTAGATTATTCAGGTTTTGGTTTGGTTTTGTCTTTTAAATTGTTGGTAGATTTTATCAATGCAATCTAAAACCAGGCTCTTGAGCTGCAATTACACAGAAAGCAAAGCTGAGGCTGCTAAATGTCGTTGTGCTACTGAAATGCTCAGTAGGGGCCTGACTCACTGCTCATTGCTATGGCAAGAAATTAAGAAACATTGGATGATCGTGTTTCACTTTCCTGGAAGGAACAACACCATAGAACAACAGGGAGCAAAGGTATTACAGGAATACTAATTTTTAAAAAAGCCCAATTACTTTTAACATGCTAGAGTATCTGTTAACAAATTATTATTCTCTTATCTTTTTAGTGCTGGCTGCCTTCTAACAATGTCCTTCTTTAAGGGTGCAGAGAAGGTAGGAATAAAAGCAATGACAAGTGACTTGGTTATTTGCACTTCTTCTGTTTACAGTGGCCAAAACGATACTGTGCCACCTCCCCATGCTCCAGACCCCCCTGATATCTCATGAACTTTGCAAGGAGATGCTGGCAAGACTCATCCAGCTCAAGTTCACAGCCTCTTTCTACCTATGCTTCATTATAATACATTATACCGACCACATAACAGCAAAGGAAACTGTGAAAGCAGGATCCAGGAAATAGTGTAACTAATATGTGAATAAAAGAAAAAGCAGATGGGGAGGATGCTCTTCTGTGAGCCATGGGAAGAAACTTGCTCCAAGGCCAGGGTTCCTTTTCCTCCTCTTTCTTGCTGACAATCCAAGCAAGTTGTGGCATCTTAAAAGAAATGAATCCTGTGACATTGATGAAAACGAGATCAGGAAAATCTCCTTTTGCAGATGAGGTCAAAAGTTCTATGTCTACAGAGCAGACACGGTCAGTTCTTTTAAATCAGAAAAGAAGCTACCGCACTGTAAAATAATAGCAAAGAAACAAGCTGTTGTTTGAAGGAAAAGTCACCTATCAGTGGTGCGAAAGTTTTTCATGAGTTTTCTAGAAAATCTTCTGGTTTTCTGCCCAAAAAGAATTCCAGGGAGTACAGTTGTACAGCACAGCTCAGGGATGGCAATTGTAGTGGCAGATCAAGAACTTAATAAACCAAGATTTGAACTCACAGCATGGGATCAGTAAAATCAAACTTAGGATCTGATGAAACTGTGGCAAATTTCAGAAGTTCTGACCAAAATATGGAACAAATTCTAATGCATGATTTTTTATTTTTATTTTTTTAAGAGCTTTTATAACCAGCTTTAGCAGTTTAATTGTAACTAAGGTGGTTCAGATTTCTCCCCAGCACCATCCAACCACCCACTGCCCTGGATTATGTCCCATTACTGGGTCGGATCCCTTGCTCAGCAAATTGTAGGGCCTCAGACCAAAAGGCGAAAAGTCATGAAAGGAATATGCAGGGAAAGGCAAATAGAGTGGGACCTAAACCTCTCAAGTGTTGAGTGGGAATGAGGTTAATTTTACTCTTCAGGCGTGCTGTTTGAAAGCCTGTGATAAGGAAAAAAACAGCCTAGATTTTTCAGCTTAGCTGATAATAGCCAAACACCTGCTTCATTTACCTTGAAGGTAGCACTGGACAAGGTCTGAACACATCTGTTTCCATTCATGTTCTGTAGGGTCTGACATCCTATAGGGCTTGACAGTCCATATAGTCCATCCAGCCTTCCAGATAGACAGGGTTGGTTTGTTTCTTTGGGATAGATTTTACCTGGCCTTGCCAATTAGTTTTGTAAAACTCAAATTAGAAACAGCTAGTCATGTCAAATATAATGACATTAAGTTGAAAACTAGGTGAAATGTATTTATAGGAAAAGAATATATATATATAGAAAAGAATGAGTATATAAAACCAGATTTCTGTATCTGATTTTTAGTCAACTAAAACTGTCTTAAAGGATCAACTGCTTATATTAATCTTTCCTAGCCACAAGAAATACTTTGGAACTATAATGTGCTACAGGATGAATCTTGAGTTAGCAGAGCCATTAGGAAAAAATGAGAGTTATTTTGTGTGATACTCCAAGGAAATCAGAGTGAATGCTCCTCAGGGTTGAATCTGCAGTAAGAGAAAATCTAAGGACAATTTAAGTTCTTGTCAGATAAAAATCTTGGTGTAAATTTGACAAACAGCATGCCTTTAGGCAAGCACGAATCTTTCGATTTGTCTGTCGTCTTGTTTCTCAAGACTGTCTAAGGAATGAAGGCGTTGTATGATAGTTTCTGGCTCATTTTCATCAGTCTTCATTATCCCTTTTCCGTCCCAAACCACAGCAAGAAATGAACCTGAATATTGGCAAGACATTTGATTCCCTATTCTTTCCTTAAACCCAAGCAAAATATGCGTATCCCTTTATTCACCATGATAGTCTTCTATACATTTGATGTAGTTTTCTTTTCCTATTTGTAGAGCTACTCAAGGATATTGGTTCTTCCATTTAACCACGGGGGCCCTGGAACAATCTTTAATGCATTTAGGATGTGGTCATATTTTAGGATGTTTTAGAGTATAAAATCACACTTGAGGGCTATTTAAGTCCTTGAAAAAGTGCAATGGACACAGCTGTATGGGCTGCCAATCCCATAACTGTCCCTCCTGCTGGCCCTGGGAGACATCTGTGTTCGGGAAGGGGTAAGAGGATTAGTTTGCCTACTGTGAGTTCACCTGTTTACCTAGGCTATTATTTATTGAAGATCAAATTGACTGAAAATCATTCCCGACAGAGAGCTGGCAAGAGATGACATTACGAGGAGACCAGAGTTTGTGTTTTATAGGTTCAGCTATCTGTGATTTAGGATCATTATGATCTCTTTAAAATTCTTAAAGCTAGCCAAAACAACTAAAATTAAAGGAAGGCTGTGCCTTACATTAAACAATTTAGAAAACAAATGGGAATAGAATAGAGACACTATTCTGTTGGGCTAAATCTTTTCTTTAGTTTGATCTCTACACATTTCTTTAATGTTTTTGAGCTTGGTTTTGCCAACTTGTGTGAATGAGGGGGAAGCATTATTTATGATGGACAAAATATTCCTACAAGTAACTTCTCTACAATTTCTAGGATGGCAAGCACTCTTAGTTGGCTCTTCAGCTGGGGACAAGAGTGGTTTGTAGAGACTAAACCTGACATCTGTTCCACGCTCTGAAATCTCCATGTCTGAACCAGACCTATGGAGAAAGGGACGTTCCCAGGTCTGAACCTTGGACTTGAAACGCTCCAGATCGAATGGTGACAATATCTTTGTTATTCTGATTCCAGTCGATTATTAAGGCGGTCGCATGTAAGACACTTTAAACTGCCCTTTTGTGTTTGTATGGATGCTTCGCAATTATTTAGTAGTGAAAGGAACAGATTTAATACTGTAAGACAGAAATGCATGCAGCTTCTAGCTCCATTTTCAACAATTTTGAAGCTGGTGTGGGCAACAAATCCTTTTAGACCGGGGTTTTGTGCTCTTGCAGGGCAGCAGCTTTGGGAAAAAGCAGGAGTTTCATCAGGGAAAAGCATTGCCTTTTGTTAAGTAAAGCCCATCAGTTTTATGGAGCATTTTAGGCAAACCTGCCATCTAACAGGGGAGCCATCTATTTTGCTCATACTTTTGCTTTGTTTTGTTTTAGCAGAGCATTTCTTCCCTGCTGTTTATCCCCTCGGACAAATACAGGAAAAAGCCCACTTGCACCCCTCGACCTTTCTCCTCAACAACTGACAATTCGCTTCCTCAGCCTAAAGGCATTGCTTTTTTTGGGAGTGCCTTATTTAGAACACACGATCAGCATTCAGGGCTTTCCAGTAGCCTCCAAGCCCCACTGAGTATTTATTTACATGGTATAAAATTAGAGGAAATGAAGGGGTATGTGTTTGAACTAAAAGCAACAGCCTAATTCTGCTTGTTATAAACTCCTCTAATGGAAGGATTTCAGTCAATGTCAGCTTAGGGCATGGAGGGAAAGGAACACCACTGCTGGGCATTTCCAGCATAATGGGGCATGATGCCTGACAATAAAACACATTTAGCAACTTTCTAAACAAAAATAATTTGGTGGATTTGAAGTGATTTTTACCATCCCATGCTATGAGTCTAGTTTGTGTTCTTGGCTCCCTGGCTTGCCATAGGACACCCCCCAGGGGCACCCTTTGGGGTTAAAGAAAATGAAGGATTTTTAATGAACAAATACAAATTAAAAAATTCTTGGTTTTATGTGGAAGATTCCACTGCCCTCAAAACAGATAAAAAGGACACTGACTAAAACATGATAAAGGTACAAATGACATATGATTAAACGTGATTAATTTGGTTCGCACTGGTACCTGCACTCATTGTCTGCCCCTCCTGAATGAATGAAGAACTCATCATTTCTTTCTGGCTTCACTCCACTTCTCAAAGGTAAATACAATCGAAATAACCACAAAAGGAAGTTGATTAGATACAGGTTTGTGTTGTGAAAAAGAATCCAAATAATTAGTTACAGCATAATACTGTAAAAAAAAGGTGGTTTGGTTTTTTTTTTCTAGAGCTAATAATTACAGACTCCAAGATGGATCTTAGTAGGGAGGCTGGAAAGGAAAGACCATGGAAGAAATTCCAGGCATCCATTAATGGTAATCTAGAACAGATCCCCAGCCCTCCTGCCAAAGTTATTTTAAAAAGCATTTATAGCTCATTGTCCTCGGTGCCAGCCCAAATTTGCCACTGCCAAATTTAGTAGTGGTGTCAGGGCTTTGCCATCATTGGTTTGGACGTGCCCATCAGCCACTTTTTAGAAATCCGTAAGGAAGTGACGGAACTTCCTGGAGCTACTGAATGTTTTCCCAAAAACTTCTCAACCGCCTGTAGAATCGCTTATTAGAAAACCATCCCCACGCTATCCCGGCTGTTGCCTTCAGGTTTATTCTTGGGATAGGACAATCACCATTTTCTCTTCAAAGCGACTCTGCCTTTAATGATAGTGTGTAAACACCATCAGAAAAAGTTGTCCAGAACACTTGATCAAATCAGTGTTAAAATTGTTCAGTTAAGTGTAATGAACTTTTCTCTGGGGTGGAAGGAGAACGAGAGGCAAAAAGGAACGCTGAACACTGAAGAAAACCTTGATGTTCAGGTCACCGCCTTTGAACATGAGAGTGCTGGTTCAAATCAACATTTGTGAGTTTTTAATTACATAGAGACAGTTCCAATGGTGGAAGGATCATCAGGTTTGTGCTTGGTGAGGTTGGTTGTGGCCCAGATGCAGATGGTGGATTTTAAAGCATATAAAAAAGACCCCAGCACCACAGTGAGAAATTTCAGAACTGACCTGTTTTAGGGTTGGTGTGCTCGTCTTTCCGAGGGGAAATTTGTGAGATCACAACTCTTTCCTCTTTCTTTTTTTAAACCAAAGAGTTGATGAAGAAGTTGATAAGTCCACTGGTAGGTCAGCCACTGGGTCTGCAGAACACAGTTCAAAACGTGATGGGAGGAGAAGGTGAACATATTAGAAACCAATATCAACTTAGAGCTCAGCAGAAGAAAATAAGTCAACCTGTAAAGAGGCAGATACAGACAGAGCTCTGCCTGCTTTCCTGGCATTGCTTGAGAGGGAAAAGGAAGAGAAGTAGCAAACCACAGATGATAAACAAGGATGGGGATTCTTAAAAGAACTTATTTATTTGTAAACCTCCTACGTAAGCAAAAAACGTGTTCTGCTAATGACTGGGAATTTAACCAGCTTTTTTTAAAGAAAATAAAACAAATAAATATTCCTGTGCACCTTTAAGATTCCTCTGAAATTATTTATGGCAAACATATCAACATAACCCACTATTCAGCAGCTCAAGCAATAACTTGCATTCAAGGTCAAGTAAAATCTCAGTAAAAACAAACAATTTTTCAGCAGCCCTTCCAGAAGCAGAAGCTGAAAACAACAGATCATATGTTTAGGAAAAACATTGGAAAATTGTGAAAAAATGTCAACACAAATATTTGGCCTCCATAAGAAACCGTTCCCTGGCTTTTCCTAAAACGCTGCTTGCGAAACGCCTTCTCCATGGGGAGATTTTGTAGGGCTGCAGTTTCCTTGGGTCTGGTTCAGAAACCCTCAGGAAGTGGCTGAAAACTCTGTGGTGATGTAACTGTCAAATTGACACAGGAATGGGTCTGTTGATATTAGCCGGGCTAATCATTCCGCTAATTGGACAGCCATTCGAGCCACAATGCAAAGCCAGATCGGCTTTCACTTTAACTACTCACGCAAATGAGGTTTGACTCAAATGTAATACTTTATATCAACACACTGGATGACTGTAAAAATAATACCACATGTGCTGGTGCCTCTTTTTAATAAGTGTCTTCCTCAATTTTCCCTGCTGTATGAGGCATTTTAACATCCACATAATTAAGGTTATTTAAGGGATATCAATTGAAAAATGCACCCACAGGAGGCTCAATGTGAATGATAGAGCTACCAGTATCGCTCCCAGAAGTCACTTGCCATAATTTCATGCGGCACTTCTACAATATGATCTTCTACCCATTGCATCCGAGAAGGATAACCTGGCAACCTCTTGCTTTGCTCTTTCCGAAGACATTTGCAGCAGTACAAGATGGACTTAAGATGCTGCCTTTCTGGTTTGGCAGCAATTTATTCAGGAATCCTATTGGGTAACAAAAAGCCAAAGGAACAGAGAAAAGCAGAGCTGGAATCCCTTTCTGTAGCTTGTGGATAGACAGGTAAGACCTTTCTGCTCAGACCTGACAGGGAGAGTTATTTCTGTAGTCAACACAGGAGATGACACATTAAAGCATTAATTCAATAACTAATCATGCTGCGGATGCTTCGAGCTCTGCACCAACGCATCCCTTTGTGCTCCCAGATGATACGGTGCATTCAACGTGTTCAGCACTCTGCAGACAGCACTAATACAGCCCAGGACACCAGCACCATGTGCACGATATAATCATTATGCTCACTGAAAGGCAGCAATTTTATTGCAATTGATATTTTCCATGTTTCTACTTTAGACCTTTAATCTCAGCAAGCGTTCTGTTTACTGTGAAGCCTGTAAATGGTTTTAGGGGTTATTTGATAAAGAAGAAAATCAAATGCGTGCTTTGTCCAAGATCAAAAAGGGCCCGTAAAATGTTCTACAAATCCAATGATAAAGAATTACTCCCAGAGCATTTTAGCTAATACCACAACCATATTAAAGGCAGCACAGAGCGGCACTTTGAGCACTGGCAAAGCAGAACTGAGCTGCTCCTCGCAGCATCAAATCTGTGTCCTTTCGCAACATGCAAACCCAGCTTCTTTTTGCTGCTTTTGTAATTCTGCTGATGCTCGTATCCATGTCCCCGCCAGCCAAATGCCCTCACAGCGCCGTGACAATGGCACGAAGCCACCCACCTCCTGTTGTGACACCACTTGATGGCTGAGGGAGCCGCTCAAGAAGGAAATAGGGGTCTTCTGGTTTGTCAGACATGCCTTGAGAAGGCAGAGGGAGTTTCCAAGATTCAGCAAAACCCTGAAAGAAAAGGAACAATCCCCTTCTCCTACAAACACACACACACACACACACAGAGCTTGTGAATTCTGGATCTTTCCAAAAGCTCCTTCTAGCCCTTAAAAACACACGTGTCAAACCTATGACTTCTTTGAATATATATTTTTTTAATTTTTATTTTCTTGCTTGCAGCTTTTCTAGTTTCAAAAGCCTTGGGTTTCCATGAGAGGTAAACCTACAGCATTTTGTGGATTAACCATGGCTCTAGTGTCTGTGTTTCTTTGCTTTTAGCTGTGTGTTCATTCTTTGGGCCCTGCCAGGCAGTTCTTGGTTAGGGACAGATCACCTGAGTTCAACATGACAAAACTAAAATCCTCCTTGATATGTACCTGCAGTTCCCTCTGCATTCAACTTCTTCACTTTGGAAAGTTGTCATAAAAATCATTCTGTGCCCCGAACAGATGTGACCTTAAAATGCAGCTTCATGGAGAAAGAAAAAAGAGGTGGGGAATATAAAATAGCCTGTGGTGAAAATAACAGCAGGAAAACATTATAAAATCTGAGCCATAGCTGGCTGGCTTCCTCTTGATTATTGCTTTCTCTTTCAAGGACCCGTCCTTGAGAGTCCAGATATTTGAGGGTGAATTCATGAAGGCAATTTTAACACGCTGTTGTTCTAATGAAACAAAGCTGCTGTATGGACCTGTAATAACCTGGTGTTTGAAGAACATCCTTGGCACATGATTTAAACAGTCTCAAAGGCCTCAGTGAAATATCACTCTTCATGATTTTCATTATAGTGCTAACATAGGACCCTGCCTGTGTGTGGAGGGGTTTTTTTGGTGGTTGATGTCAAAGGCTGTGCAAACTCATAGCAAGAGCCAGTTCTTGCACTGGAGCGACTATAGTCTAAATATTACAGGAAAACAGCAGCGACTTGTTCAGCAGGGCAGAGATCTGTGGCAAAGCTGGCAATGGAGCTCAGCAAGACCCGACCCAGCCTCAGCCTAAGCTCCCAGCGCTGCTCAGGTACCAGCACCTCACCTGGCAGTCGAGTAAGATGGTATTTCTGGAAAAGGGCTACAAATGCCATGTAAAAGTTAAAATATAAAACATATGACTAGTGAGTTTAAATCGTAGATGGATTTGCAAATTGCAAGCGTCTCTTATCCATTCACAGGGCACGGGTCACTTCTGGTTCCAGCCACCAAGGAAAGCTTGAATTTCACCTAAACTGGAGTGTGTGGATTCAAATGCATTAGGTTGGACTAGGCTCAGAAATAATCTTTTGAATATGAGAGCAAATTCTGAAGCATGTCTGGTAATATTTGGATGTAGATAGCACTGTACTAAACTGGCGTATAATTTAAATAAGGTGTTAGAAATTAAATAAGAAATCTGATGTGCCTGTTATATTATGCAATGTTCAAGCTACAAACGGGTTGATCTCAATGGGTTTTTTATAAGGTATAAGGTATAATATTTTCTGCAGCATGTCATATTTGTGTCAATGCAATGTGGAAAAAGTCTCAGGTATTTGAGAATCTTTTGAAATGAAATTACATCCAGCTGATTAGGTAATGTGCGGGAGGAACAAGCACGTTGTTTTTCTAAAGAGCAAGACAGAAAAGAGAAGTGATGGTCTGAGTTTTGGAATAAATCATCAGGAGCTACAGCTTATCCCATGCTGCTAACAGGTTTTCAGAGGCTCCTCCCAGACACTGTTATAGGAAGGGTTGAAGGGCTGCAGACGCTGCCCTTCACAAAACAAATGGCATCACATTCAGGTCTCACTGCTCATCCTGGTCCGCAGAGAAGGGCAGGGGCTGATGCACAATGTGTCAGGCCCTGGGCACGAGCTGTTTCCTGCTGTCACCAGAGCTTGGGTGAATTGTTGAGTTTTATGATTTTAAAACACGGTCAAGATATTGAGGCTATGTGTCCGGGCAGCCACGAGCAGAGGCTTTTCACTGTTATGAGCAGAACTAAATTCACATTATAATGGCTCTTTTCCCACCCTGGATCTGGGGCTGACCCTGTAATTCAAGTCTGGCTTGCAAATGCCCTGGGAGGAGAAGCCGTTTTCTGCAGCATTTTTAGGTTTGAACTTCCCCCTTCAGCTCCTGGAGAAATTAAAAGCCAAAGAGCTGTGTATGAGGAGGGTTTGACACGGTTCTTCCACACCTATGGCTGCAAAAGGTTTCAACTCCTACGCAGATTTGACAATTCTTGTCTGGTGAGATATACAGATATTGGATTAAACCCTTTCCTCTTTTAACACGGTCGTAGAAATCATTCCTGTTTGGTTGGTTGCTTGTTGCTTATTTCCCCCCTATTTCATCATCTGACATTATTCAACTTTCTCAATAACACTGCCAGTACCGTTATCAGATTTCTCTGGCCCTGGTGATACTGGAATCAGCAACGAAATTCCTGTGCATGGAGACAAGCTTCTCCTGCAGAGGTTTTGGCACTTTAGTTGTATTTTGCATGGATAGCACAATCCAGATTGAGACTGAAAGCAGCACTTTATAGAGGAGCTCTGCTGCACGTGGATACAGCAAACTTCAACTCTGGGTTAAACTTTACATCCAACGGATTAACCGGGATCTGCCGCTGCTCGCAAACTGCACATAACCAAAGTTGGCTGGTGTTCGAGTTCCTGCTTATCTGATGCATACTGATCATCCAGCTAAAGCTTCTGCAGGATCTGTTTCTCCCCTGAACCCCTGGTCTGTCTGCTTAGTACTTTCCTGTAGGTTTCCTCGCTTCAGTAAATCTGTTCGTTCCTGGTCCCAGGTGAATCCTTCTCAAGTATTTGATGTGTAAGTGAGAGTCCCCTGCGTGGCCTGGGGCCGATGCAGCGCAGGACACCGGGCAGGGGCTGCAGCACAGTGGGAAACTTCCCGCTATCAGGCGGCAGCAGAGGGGGTTGTGTTGTTGTACCACGATCGCTGGGGGAATATTGTTTTGTTTTTGGAAGAGATTGCTAAAACAGATGTTGAATGCGAGATGGCGGTTTGAAGCCTGCAGCAGGCAAGAATTATCCTTCAGGATGAAAAGTGACCTCCAGTAGTGCCTTTAATCCAGAGCTTTGTGCTTTGCTATCGGCTTCTGATCACTTCTAAAATCCCCACCCACCCACTCAGCCTTCCCTTGCCCCACAAAGCTCAGCTTAACAGACCTCGGTGCCTCCCTCCTGGGCTGGGTCCTCCTGAGATGCTCCAGGAGCTCCATCACCTCCTGCTCCCCTCCGTGACCTGCACAGACACCAACCAGAAACTTTTGGTCACTTTGCAGTCATGTACAAGAACTAAATACCCGCCAAAAAGAAACAACAAAGCGATCCTCTCTCAGCCCTATATTTTGGTACCGAGCTTGCCAATTCCATGTTGTTAATTGTGTGAGTTATCTCCTCATGGATGGATAAAACTTCCCGTGCACATCCCTGGAAGACCCAAACCTCGATAGCTACGCTCTGTACCATGGTTGGTGATTTCAGTGCATATCCCATCCCTCAGATTGAATACCTTGTTGTTGAAGGATCTATATCCCACTAAATTTGGCAAGATCTGACTATTTCAGCTTTCCAGCCCAAACCCAACCACCGCACTCACAACCGTGTTGTCCTGCTGGGCGCCCTGTTCATTCCTCTTCTCAGACCAGGCGACAAAGACTGAGCTCAGGTGAAAGATTTGGCCGTGATGTTGCTGCAGCCCAAGATGTCCCAGCCTGACAAAACATCTACAGACAGCACCTTGTCTGTACAGGTATTAAAACCCACCCAGGATTTTCCCATAGTTAAATTACTGACCGAAGGATGGAGAATGGGTTCCCCAGGGAGCGGCTGAAGTCCAGTTAAGACTTACCGACTTGTTTTACGAGATGGAGCTCCAACTGAAAAGGCTTTTTGCTCCGGGGTGAGTTTGACTCTGTAAAAACGCTTTTTAAGAGAGTGTCTGTGGAGAAACACGCAGTTATTGGCCTGGACAAGCCCTGCAGAATCGCGGTGTTCCCAAAGAGGGCACTGATGCTCTGCACACGACGCAGAGCCAAAAGCTGAGAAATACATCGGCCAGGCATAAATCTCTGAAGAGAAATCTGTCTTAGCACGTCTACCTCAGGAAAAGGGGAATTATTACACTTAATTAAAGTGCATTGACACCACATGTGGCCCCACCTCTCCCTTTTGGCTTTATTAATGATAGCAAAACTGTCGCTTTATAAAGGTGTGTGTATGGCGGGGGGGTGTCTGCGTTTCTAAACAGTAACCATAGGCTGCTTTGAAAAATATGAATGCAGCAATCACACTTTTTAACAAGCCCAATTTTTACCTCTGAGCTAAGTTACATTTTCTAGTCAATATTTCTGCTTGGCTGAATTGGCAAAAGGGAATCAGTGAAGCACTGTTTGCTGAATTACTATTAATGCCATTAGAGCAATACGTGGGCCATTGGTCCCAATGTTTATTGACAGAAAGCATTCATTAAGGAATTAGGTTTTGTATTTTTTGGTGGTGTTGCCTTTTTTATTTTTTCAGGAGAGTTGTTTAAATAAAAGTCGGACACAAAATCATGTCCTGCTTGAGCAGAGACTTTTTGTCTACAGTTCAGAAGAAATCTCAGATGAAACACAGAGAATCTGCTTAAATCTTGAGCTGCTTACCCACATTTGTGGATCTCTGGATTTTTCTCTAGGAGGTTTATAACGCAAAGGAGCCTTTTCCATTTCTCGCCCTTTCCCCACCAGCAGTCTGGGGAAATCCTGAAGTGAGCAGAAACTGCTTTTCTCTTTGAGGTCCCTGCACTGGGATGCAGAACAGACCGAGCAACAGGTTTAACATTTTCCTTTCCTACGTTGTGAAAATCACGGGTGGCAAAAGTGTCATTTTCTACAATCTTGGAGTCATTTCCTAGTAAAGTTTGGCCGTGACTGGAAATTTCACATAAAACAGTGGCAAGGGTTAATATTATTCCTGCCATAACATTTTGTACAATTCCCCATGAGAGCTCTCAATGGTTTTCCACTGCCACTGGAAATAATGACTCTCAGCTGGAGAAAGTTGCACTAACACTTGATATTCCTGCGCCAAGTGCTCTTTGAAATAGGCGGGTGTTGCTTTTGCACACTCAAGAATAACTAACACCATCTCCTCTTGGTCAGAGCTTCAAACCAAAAGCCAATATTCTTGACCAAGTTGTTCTTGAGTTGAGTTTACACCAAAATCTTATGGAGGGTGAGAGAAACAATAAATTTAATTATCAAATCAGCCAGTGCATTTGTAAGAACCGAGGAGCCAATACTCTTAAAGGATGCCTGATTTCTGGAGTGTTCTCGGGTAGTGTTCTCCTACCGTACCACTGCAAAATGTCTGGTTTTCATACGAATACAAGAAGCTCTGTAGGAACAAATATTGGCCCTTTTCTTCTGTGGATTTGTCGTTCTCCTAAGCGTGTGCTGTAGGTGCATAGTTCAAAAGGCATCGCTGCATTGTTCAAAAGCTTTACCACTACTGTATTATCACTATTTGAATCATGCAAGAATAAAAACCAATCCATCTTTGGATTCATAGCTACACTAGGATAACATATTACACAAGAATCCAGCCCGTTTACTACGGAAGTATAGAACACAAGCAAAGGCAAAACCCCCTTACCTTTACCACCTCAACCATCTAAAAATACTGTACTGCTTTACCTGTCTACAGCCATGGAAAAATTCTACCTGTAGGCTACAGAGGTTGATTATTTGTATTAAAAATAAATTAGCTGACATTTTGTGTATAAGAAAAAGAATCCATTAATTATATTTTGCAGATCATTTTGTGATGATAGAAAGATAAAGGTTTCCAGAACAATATAGGGCTGGGATTTCTGAAATAAAATTCAAACCTTCCAGTTTAACTGGCGTGATTTATTTATTTTGAGATGTTACTGCCAATGAGGTCATTGTACAAGATGAGCTTAACAGGACTGTAATTTGAATTATGCAAAACACCATCAAACCAGCTCTTCACAGCCAACCAGGGAATGTAAAGCTATGTAATTCCTATTAGAAATGATTGCTGTTCTACCAGAGGTTGCAGGCATCTCTTCAACACCACAGCCACTGCCAAGTTATCAAGGCTGGGAGTGGCATACCCAGAAACTGGAAGATTTCCAAGTCATGATCCCCCATTCTTAAACAGTTCTAAGTCTATACTATGCTGATATTATTGGGTCAATGTCATGCTCTGAGCATGTCCAGTATCAAGGTGATACTCTGCATTTCACCCTGCCCAGGCTGCCAAATTTTGCTGCAGAAGAAAAAAGAAAAAGAAAAAAAACTTGACTATATTTAGAATGTTAAACCCTCAATGTACTCCTGGTTAATGACGCACATTGAATTTAAGATCTGCAACGGGTGCCAGGACAGACAGATGTTATTTGGCTCACCACGCTTTGCCCAACGTGCACTAACAAGTCGAGGCAAACAGACGCGCAGCTCTACAAAGAGAAAATCAGGGCGGCTCAGTCGTCTGCGGAGCAACCCCAAGCTTCTCGATGAATTTATAACTGGTTATGACAAGGGTTAAAATGATCAGGAAGCAGCATCGCCATCTGATGATGTCACAGCTGCCCTCTGGGAGAGTGAGGTCACTGGCAGAGTTGTTCGGGGAGATAAGGGTCTGTTAAAATAAACACAAGTGCCACGTAATTGCCCACACTCAGGAGGAGGATTAGGCTGTTTGGAAGACCCCGTGTCTGCCTTATGCTGTTACTTTTTTCTTTTAAATCCTTGGGCAGAGGTGGAGGGAACTGTGGTTGAAATAGATAACTGGGGAGTCTGAAGAGAAAAACCAAAGAAATTATGCTCTTTTACATCAGTTAAAAACCTGTTTTGGTGGGATTACACACCAACACATATACTAATGTTGCATTATGAAGTGGAGATAGCTGGGAAATCGTTTCCATCCAGCAAGGTTCATTCAGCAAAAGCAAAGAACTCAATGAAAAATCTCCGCATTTAGAAAAGCAAGGGGATGAGCGAGCTGAGCCACCCAGTGCTGGCAGGAAGGAAAGCACCATTGGTGGATCAGGGCTCAGCAGCACTGCAGGAACAAGGAGCAGAAGGAAATGACCCTTTGGGGGTTAAAATCCCACCAGCTCTCCTGGATCAACTCACATGGGGCATCTTCAGGCCATGGCCCAAGGATGCCAAGGATGCCACCTGAGTCCATGATTGACGCCACCTTGAGTCACCATCCCTGGGGGGTTAAAAGTAGAGATGAGGGTCTTAGGGACATGGTTTAGTGCCTGGGTTAGGTTATGGTTGGACTCGATGATCTTACAGGTCTCTTCCAACCAGAGCGATTCCATGATTCTATGACCATTGCTATGATCTTCCAGACTTCTTTAAATTATAAGCCTTTGGTAAATACTCCTGCTTTTGTTTTCAACGTGTTTTTTAGCACTTACCATTGTACGGCTCTGTTTAATGAACGAGGCTGCCCTACAGCACCCTGAGAGATAAGTAAATGTGAGATAGATAAATATATTTTTAAAAAATGTAAGATAGACACACATATTAAAAAAATAATTAAAAAGCACGGCAAACACAAGCATTTTTGATGCACGTCGACTGGCTAAAAACCCTCCCAGCAGCCGATGCTCTTTCGAATCAGCTTTCCAACCTAAAACAATATAAAAAGAATGCAATGCAACACATCGCAATGCAATTCAATGCAATGGAATGCAGCGCAATGCAACGCGATGCAACGCGATGCAATACAATGCAACGCAACGCAATGCAAAGCAATTCAATGCAACGCAATTCAATGCAATGCAATTCAATGCAATGCAATTCAATGCAATGCAATGCAGCACAACACAGTGCAACGCAATTCAATGCAACACAATGCAATGAAATGCACTGCAATGCAATGCAACGCAACGCAACGCCATGCAACACGATGCAACGCAACACAAGGCAATGCAATGCAATGAAAGCATCACCTGAATGGCATCAGGTACGTAGATTTACTATTGCAAAGCAACACGGAGTGTCTGGAAGCAGCTGGAAATAATTCAGTAACACAGTACAGTGAAAAGGAGTTTGAAAACCACACAGTCTCAATGATATTTTCATAGTGCTCCAAGCAATTTACTTCCACAAGTTAAATGGTTTCAAGACTATCCAGCTCAAAATTACATACACAGCGTAAATGCCAACAGCGGTAAACTGCAGAGCATCAGGCCAATGAAACAACAGCCAACAGCCCTCGAGGAAATTGCAGTGGGATTTATGAGTGGCATTCTCATGGCTTTGAGGGATATCACCCAAAGTCCTCTCTTATCTGTCAGTGTCTGTCTCGTATGTGTCTCACTGTGGAAAATAATTTGCATTTTATGTCATTATTGCAAAAGCATTGCACTCCTTTGGCCTGTAAAATCTTTGCCCCTGCTCTCCACCTTGCTGGTATCCAGAACACGAACTGACTTGTGCAAGTAAATTACTATTCCATGTGGTTATACAGACAAAAGCTTGGATGATTTGCAGTCCAGGTAACTTTGTGACACAGTTAAAGCTTTTCGTATAATGAAAAGCATCTCCATCAACAGCAGATGACAAATGCAGCAGAAGAGCCCATGGTTTAGGTAGGGCACGTGTTAATGTACACTCCGATGATGGGAATAAATACTTCTACTCTAATTTTTGTTTTGTATTCTTCTGCTAAGTTACTCAAGGAGAAGAGCACATTTTTGGTTGCATGCATCATCCAAATAGCTCCTATTTAGGGTAAACGGATGGGATGATCTGCTGCATTTAGAGTTTTCTCTGTGCTTTGACTTAAAGTGAGTGAGAGGTGAAGTATCTGGCAGATGTGGAGATTACTCAAAGACTCGAGTTCAGGTTCTGGAGTGATTTTGGACTCAATATGCTTTGCAATCTTAATTGGAGCATGGAAGCAAAAGTCAGAGAAGGTAAATAAGCAAAAAGCAAGCAAAGAATTTTGGCATGCAAGCGTTATCAGCTCTAGAAATCTTAAGTTGAACAGTATGGAGATTTTTCATGGGTCTGCGCACATCTCAAGTTGAGACACATAAAAAATTAAAGCTATATATATATATATGTATATTGAAAAAAACTTGTTATATGCTTAAAACAAATTAAAAATCCCCACCTAAATTTCACATAAAAGTCCCCCAGAAATTCAGGGATTGTTGGAAGGATTTTGGCAAAGAAACTGCCCATCCCAGGGAGGAGCAGGCAGAGTCACAGCCGCAGAGTTATGGAGATAAATGCATCGGGAGTCCGATACACAGCAAAGAAGGTGGCAAAAAACCTTTATCCAAGAGGGATATGAACAGGACCATGGAAATTAAATAAGTAATCATTTTATCTTTAGGGTAGAAGCAAGGCTGTTGAATTTAGCAGCAGATTTCTTTTATCATTGTTAGCCAGACTAGATAGATTAAAACCCATGCACACTTGTGCTACCATCACACATACAGGGAAAAAATATCTGGTAAGAGCGGCTTTCCAGTTTACTGGAGAAAGGCATAAAATCAGCTAACTAAACCCAAAATGAAGATATAAATAACGCATCCATTTTTAGCAGGGATCAGAATTGACTTTTCATATGAAGAACCTGAGGAACAGGTGGATTCTCCCTCTCTTGAAGTCTCTGATCTAATTTAAGCCGCGTCTTGGATGACAGATGTTGGCTCAACACAACTTCTTGGCCTCGTTACAGGCACAAGTGTGTGAAGCTTTGTGGCCTTAAACTCCCGGTGAGGAGATTCCGTCTCCAAACACCAACACAACAGCCCAGGGTTCCTCCCGTGCCCGCTGGGTCTAAGCTGGAAATGCTTTGTAACACATAATAAATACAACTGCAAATCATGAGGAATTGTGTTACCACAGAAAAAATGATGCTACAAGGCCAGGCTTCCTTGCGGTGCTGTGCCATGTACCCAGCAGTGCCCAGCACTGCGATGGGGAAGGATGCGAAATACTTTGGACATGGGGACATAGCCACAAGCACAGCTTGAGAAACCAAATAAAAAATTGACAAAATAGATTAGCCTGAGGTAAAATTTCCTTGA
The DNA here is from genome assembly GCF_037038585.1 of Patagioenas fasciata. Classification (NCBI taxonomy): domain Eukaryota; kingdom Metazoa; phylum Chordata; class Aves; order Columbiformes; family Columbidae; genus Patagioenas; species Patagioenas fasciata. The sequence continues at coordinate 1,911,732 of NC_092537.1, read as the reverse complement.
ATTTTTGCTAGATTATAGGCCGTCTAATCTCCAAATAAGCATCTGCACTTTTGAAACCACTTCTCAGTGTTTTCAATAAGCTGCAATTATTTTTGCACGGTTTTCAAACAAGTCTTCCGTGGAATTTTGGTGTTTTCCGACGCTGTCTCAGACAGTTCTGTTTTAAAATATAACCTGGGCGAGGGCTGGGCATCTGGGCTGCGCCCAGGGATGCAGTAAGCCCAGCCCAGCGGGACCATGGGGACAGACTTGGGCTGGCTTAGCGGAGAACTTGGCTCAATATCAAAACCAACCGGATGCAAGGAAAACAAAGGACAGATATTGTGAGATGGGACTGACCTGAGTGAACAGTGGCAAGGGACAGGAACCACCTTCAGCGCTTCAACTGCCAAATGGAAAAAAATAGAGAAAAAAAAATACATGGTTTATTTTAGCACCAAGAGCCTGCAGGTGAATGACAGGTCAAGGGTAAAGTTCTCCTCCTCCAGGTCCCACTTGGGCTGCTTTATTTGTATATATTAGATATATATATATATATAAAAATATACAAATACATATATATACAATATATATATTAAATATTACCTATTCCAACTCAATCTCAGTGGGGACCTGAGCACTGATGGCACCATGGGGTGCGGAGCTGAGCCATCAGGTGCGGAGCGGGACCCCGAGGCTGCTCCTCATCTCCAGGCAGCCTGGAAAGCTGCAGAATTTCTTTCCATTTTTACACTGATTTGGAAGGAAGAATTCAAGATTTTCCCGGTCAGCTTCTAATTCAGACAACAGAACGATTGGCAGGGGGCAAGGTGGGAAGAGGGTTTTTTTTGGCTGTATTGAAAGATCTCGCTTCAATATCAACTTTAAGATAAGCAAAGTTCACAGCAATGGCGCCAAACTTCAGTGTTTTGATTTGAACCCAAGAAAATAGAACATCTCCCTTTTAGCCCCAAAATTCAGAATTACTCTAAAAATAACTTCCACAAACCGATAGTGAGAAGAACCAAATGCAGCAGCTGTCAGAGTTCCCAGCTTTGCTCAGGCTTCCTCTCCCTTATGCCCCTGAAATGCTGGAAAAAAGATGGGTCTTGAAGTCATAAAGCCAGAGCCATAAAAATAGCTATAAAGATACTATCTCCATCCCTGGATGGGGATAATAGTCCCTTGCCCTCAGCGGTGATTGTAAATTGAGATCATTAGCGTACATCAAATGTTTCTGCGAACTCTAAATGACAAGGCTCTAGAAGTCGATGTGATTGTCGTATATTAAATGGTCAGGAGTTATCCAAGCTCCGAGGAAACCTAAAGCAAGTTAGGAACTGAAGCTTATTTATGAACACGGAGTGCTGGGTGTATTTGGCAATGACATTTTGAAAACACTCAGGGACAGAGGGGTTTTGCACACATGTGTCTCATTTTGCACATTACTTCAGTCTTCCAGGCTGTGGCTTTGCAGAATTTGACTGACAGCTCCATCAGATACATTGCTGATTATTTCAGCCCTTCTCCCAAGGCTTTGAACATCGTGTTTAACTCGCGGGGAAGAAAAACCAGACTACCCGAAAAGAAAGAGATCTAGGATGTTACTACAAGGCTGAATTTTACCTCATGTTGCCAAAATTGTATTGGAGATGGGATGTGTCCAAAGGAAGTCTTGAAAATCTTTTCGACCAGAGGTCCACACTGCACGGTGATGAGAAGGGAGAGTGGAGATGAGGTTTCTTTGCAATTAGACAAGTAATCAGTTCAAGCACTGGAGCTGCCTAATTGTCAATCAGCGGCACCCACAAGTGAAGACAACACTGACTTTCATCTTGCTCTATTTCTGAATACCATACAGTCCTAGAAAACAACACAAGATGTGTGTACAGAGAGGCGGTCTCATCCTGGTTTAGGACTTGTTTTAAGTGGCTTTGCCTGTAAAACAAACAACAGAAGTTAAGAATCACTGGCAACTTCCAGGCACTATTTCCTTTTCTACTGGAACCCCGGAGTGTCCACCACGGCTTATCAGACATGCAGAAAATAACAGTGTAATGCTTGAAGTCCGGTCATCTATTCAGGCTAGAAGAAAATCAGTTGAAACGAAATGGAATAGATTCTTCATTTTGCAAAATATTGAGTTACACCATCCCTAAGGCTGGTTTGAACCTTATCTGAATCTCCAGGGCCAAATTTAGACCCGATTAAAATCTCCTTTGCTTTGAACAAGGTTACACTAGGGATGCAGTTGTAGCTTTTAAAGTGGCAAAATTTGGCCAGAAATGCTTGAAAATAAAAATCTTTCCTGCTTCTGTTTGATATCAAAGATTATTACAGCCAAAAATCCAATTGAAATATTGAGGTCTAGGGAAAAGCAAGATGGAGTGAATAATCTACCTAGAAAGGCAAATATCTGCTTGCAGTGCTGTATTTCATCTCCCCCATCTCGGGCTTCAGTCCAGCAAAGTAATAAAGCGTGCGCTTAGTTTTTGAAAGTGGGAAACCATATCAATATTAAACAACCAGGCTGCTTGTACTAAAGCATGTGCCTAAGCAGATTTTTGGACTGGACTCCCAGAAAAAAAAACATTAATGGCTATTTTTTACCAAATTTATTCAGGACTGGACTTAATCCATACCCTTTTTGCCTGTGGTTGGTGCTCATCGCATGGGCTGTGCGGCTCCTGTCCCACTTGTCCGTGTGTCCCGCGTGTTCCAGCTCTCCCAGGATGGAGCCACCGCCCTGTCCTCAGCAAGGTTCATCTCGCACGTCTGGAAAGTGGTTAAAATGGTTTACGAACAAATCCAAGTGAAGAGGTGGGGTCTGGCCGGGACCAGAGAGCAGCTCAAATCTTTACTCCTCTATTTTGGGATGTTTTCGCCAAAACGCTTTTTAAATCCTTAGTGAAAAAGTTGCTCCATGAACCCCACATGTACTAATTCAGTTTAAAACCTTTGCAAAGGCTACTTTATAATTATAAGATTTGAGCTGTGGCATAAAAAATTTCAGAAAGATTTTTTAAAAAGAAGCAGATTATTATATTTAGAGCAAAGTCCCCCTCACTTTTTCTCTCTCCCAGGATAGACATGAAAACACCTTTGAAATTATTTTTCTCCCATCAGTATGGTTTCTTTCCCGGATGTAAGTGCATTCAAGTGAATGTAATTACATCTTGCATTCAACAAGCCAAATATTTGATTTCATACTAATATGTTTTCTCCCCAGCTAGTGGTAAATGTGGCTTCATGCACCAGATGCAGAACATTTTTAAGAGCTCGGCAAAGCCAATATGTATTTATATGCTTATGTATATGTGTGTGCATGTATATACATATATAAATGTAAATGCTTACCACAGAAGAGGGGAAGAAAGATCCTATGAAGCACTTTTCCCTGCACCCCTAAATCATTCAGGCTTTGTGGAGTAGACTAAAAAACATGAGCATTTCTGATCACTGTGGCATTGTAGGAAAAGCAAATATGAGACACTGGAAGAGGTTCACCCCTCCTGTTGATGTCCTGTCAATCTGAATTACACAGGTTGTATTTGACAGTCCAGAAGTGATGAGTTTTGACCCACGCACTGGACACCCAACCCAACAACCAGCAAACTTCTCTGGCAAAGGAACCTGGAGAGATGCTGAGTGTGGAGGCATCAGGTGCAGTGCTGGGGCTGCAGCAGAGAAGAGCACCCAACGACGCAAACTTCTTGCTGTCCTGCTTGCCCAAGAGCAAAATGAGCTTCAGACACATCCTCTGTTGGGCTGGGCAGCAGGGGGCTTGCAAAGGCCTCCTCCTGTGCCTGGGTGTTGATGCAAAAATTGTGCTGAAATATTTAATTGACAAGTTTTGTGCTTCAGCTCCAGGCTTGGCACTCTTAGCTACATGGCATTCATTTTGCAGTCTTCTCTAGGGCTTTTCTTAATGCCATCATCTAAAAGTTGCATGCATAAATGATTTAACTTAAGTAAAAAACCCATATAAAGAAATACATACCTCTGGAGGGTACTTCTATCAATTTTTTAACCATTTTACCACCAGCAACTCACGACTATTGCCATCGGCACAGGTAATTGAGAAGCTTAAACCCTCTAATTTCAGGACCATCATGGCTTCCAGAGTGATGGGTACATAAAGACTTCAGAGCTCAGTCCCTCATGTGAAATTCAAGCTCTGGATCCCCCTCAACAGCACAGACGCTTCCCCAATGGAACGAGACATAACCCGTGGAAAACTACAGCACATGAAAGAGGAAAGGGGCCATGATTGTGTTTTGGAATCCAGATTTCAGAACAGCATTAGCCAGGATATCTCTGGATTCACACACAGCCACCTTCAAGCCGCATCAGTAGATTCTTTTTCCAAAGCTAATACAGTGCATTTTTCAATCAAGTTGTGCAATCTTTTCCTTTCCATTTTCACAGTTCATGACTCAACAGCAGCTTTAGTAATGAACAGATAATTAAATTTTCACTTTTCAGCCTTGATGCTTTGTTTATTTAACAAGGCTGATTAAGAAATAAGTAGCCCACAACTTGGTGTCACTCAGCCCTTTCCAGCATCTCATTGTGTTTATTGTAACAACCCACATCCAACCCACGAGGAGGAGCGGGGAGACTCCAAACACCATCCTTCGATTTAGGAGCACCAGTCAGGGAAAATGTTGGTTTGTTTGAATTAGGGAAGGGAAAGCAGAGAAAAATAAACTGCAAACCAAAGTATGTTCCTACTTATGGTACTTTCCCCTGGATTAACCAAGAGATCCAGCACTACTTTAATTCATGAATGATAAAGATAGAAAAGCTTACTCACTCCGACTTAGGCAGCCAGAATATCATCAGCATAAACAACACCAGGCCCAAAATGTGGCCCTTCTTGATCTGGTCTAAGTAGGGAAAGGAAAACCGGTGCTGAAGAAAATGAAAAGAACCCCAAAATAGCTCCCTCTGTGTAGAAATCACACCTAACAGGCTACATTCAGATAACCTTTCCCTCCCTGCCCCGTTCCTTTGCCATTGCCACATCTGTCTGGAACCAGAAAGAAACGTGCAGATGCCACGAAACTCTTATCCTCCTTATTTCAGAGAAATGTGACAAATAGAACCAAAGGCTTTTCTCATCTGACAGAAAGTAATATCTTCACCAAACCAAATAGTGATACCAAGGGCTTCACGGATGTTGGTCCTTAAAGGACGATGTTCTCAAGGACAGGAAACATCTCCCTCCTTCCAACCTACAGAAAATGTCTCGCTGTCTTCTCTTCACTCTTGATTCAAATATCATTGGGGAAAAAATAATAATCCATCAATGATCTTTGTCCCAATTGCCATTATTGAGGTGTCACATCAATGTTCAGCCTGAGGAGCACTGAGCTGTGTAAACACTTTTTTGGGCTTCGGTGGGAGAAAATAGTAGGGTTCACCAAATTGTTGCAAGGGACCAGGGTTGTAATTATTAAACCAAAATATGTAACTCAGCCAGCTTAAGTCAACAGTCCCATGCCCAAAGTCAGCAGTATTTTCTATATGTGTCTTTATCTCATTACAGACTGTAATGAGAATGTAAAGGATGAAAGCAGAAAGTGTATCTAAGAAGAACCATTAGTATGCCAATATATGTTGCATAGTGAGTGTGTAAAGTGATACAAAACCTGGTTCTTTTAGCAAGATGACGTGGAATGAACGGCGAGGCGCTTTGTGCAGAGGGATGTTCTTGGCTGCGGGCGGCTCACGGCAGAGCTGTGAATGGAGACAGTCAGAAAAGTGGCAAATCGGGGAAAATCACGGAGCACAGGGAAGAGGCTGAGCCCTGGGCGGGAGCCAAGCACATCTTGTTGAGGAAAAATAAATACCTCTGCTGGATGGCATTCAGAGATGCTGCTATTAAGCTGGTATTGCCCAGTGAAGCTTGTAATCGCAGCTGAAGGCTCCTGCAGCACTACTATTGGGTATAAAAACCTGAATCCGTGTTCAAGAACGAAAAAGCGTTATCTAAGAAAATTCCTCACATTTTGCAAAAGAAGAAAGCACCACCAACCATTTGAAGTTGCTTCATCCTCAACACTTGTTCAGTTACAAGTGCAGTGCGACACTTCTATTATTGCTTTGGTCCTGCCCCAGGAAACGTGCGGGATGCCCAGAGCTGTCACCCCAGTGACACTGGACCTTCTGTGCCCACAAGGAAACTTTAGTTGGGTCATCTGCATTTTTCTCCTCCCACCCACGAAATGCAGCGACCGAGCCCACGAAGGAGCGCGGGTCGGTTCCAGGACGGGGCGCTGGAGCGGGAATCAGCACCGGCATCGAAACGTGGCTGCGACGGGCTGATCACATTGATTATTGAATTTACAACAGCAAGCACCTGAACCAGTCTGGAAACAAACCCAGGAACTGTGGCTTTTCTGCTGACTCCTTCATCTATCCAAACAAGCATTTATTTTCTTTTTTTCCTCCTTTTTTTTCTTTTTTAAAAGTGAGCAGGGTAAAATATCGGCCTGTGCAGAATGACTGGCTGCTATATTTAACTCAGACAAACACATAACAAATCACTATTCTGCAGAAAGAAGGCACACCTCATAGGCTGTATTTTTTTTTTTCTTGAGACCTGGATGTAAGACCACAACCCTCTAAATAATCCTCCAGAAATAAACCAATGAAATGTTCACTCTGACAACAGACACAGTATTATACCTGCAGCTGGTAAATGTTTCCACAGTTCAACCACCTTTCCTTTTCGTTTCCAGTAAAAATTTGATCCCAGGGGAAGGAGTCAGCAGCTAGGATTTTAATTACTTTTCTGCAATAATGGAGAATGGAGAGCAGCATATTTTTTTTTAAATGCTACTGATGTATTCTACTTTTCTCCTCTGTCTTGGACACAGGGCAGTTGACAGCAAAGGCAGATGCCCTATGGAAAACCATCCCTTTTCCCTCCGGTATCTCTCAAACCTTCATTATTTGTTGTTTCCCTAAAGACACAGCAGCTTGGGAATCTGATGAAGGCTTCAGAGAACGTCGTATCTGCAGCACTGTTGGCTCAGTTTGCAGACCAGACTACAAGCGAAGCAAACTGAATATAGCACCTTGCTGCCTAGAACTAAAATGGCTCTGAAACCAGGGACTACCATAAGCTTCACATTTAAATCCAGTATTTGACTGTGAAAACATCCCAAAGTCAGGACGATGAGTCTCCTCACATATGAGATTGACTTACGAAGTTGTTGAGCAGTCTGGCTGACACCTGGGATAGTTCTGCGTCGTCTTCTAGGTTGGAGTTTTCATACATTTCTGTCACGCTTTCAGACTTTGACATTTCCTTTTCTGCCACGAGAACCAGAAACTTCCTTTCAGATACAAGATAATACTGATGTTATTTTTGCTGATTTCAGCAGGGAGAAAAAGAAATATGCTCACATACATTTTATATATATATATACTCATAACCGTAATGTATATATATGTCTGTTCACCATCACATAAATATGCTGTCAGTGCCAGATACACAATATTGCAAGTGTTGAAGTCTAGTTCTGATTTTTACGATTTATTCCCCCCAAATCACGCTGGATCCCCCCTCCCTCACCCCACACAACACGCCGCTGCCAGAAGGTCCATTAGAGACCCTTTGGGAGGGACGTGGTGGGCAAAGTGACAACAGCGTCTGCCCAGGGACGGAGCAACCGGGCAGAGCTGTGAACTCCAGAACTGCTGGGAAATGTGTGCGGAGAGAGCGAGCGATGGGCGAGAACAGCAGCCGCACAAGTGGAAAACCAATGTTTCCCCTTTGGATAAATCCTTCCCGCTCGTCCCATTATTTGGAGAGGTTTGTCCAGTCCCCAGCAAGGGCAAACAAAGGGCCACCAACACTCGTGTGCTCCAGTGTGGTGCTGGTAGCAGCTGCTGTGATTTCTTAGCGGATTAACCAGGCAGAGAAGTGGAGAACAAGTGGGGAAATTAAGTAGCATGAGAGCCCCAGGTTCCTTTCAAATGGCTTTGCCACACAAATTTCGCTTTTGCAGTATATCAGTGAGTATCCAGCATCCTTCCTTAAGTGGACATTGTATTTTTCTTCTGGGATCTCTGCATATCTAGATAGATAGATAGATAGATAGATAGATAGATAGATAGATAGATATGTCATTTCCTATTTCTCTAAAGCCAGAGGCTTAGAAATACCTTAAACATAACCTGCTTTCAATTTCGGTAATAACCATGATTTATATTAATGCTGTTTTATAACTAGCTACCCTCTGCCCTGTACTCATAAACCCGAACTGTGTTTCCAAATTTTGAAATGAGACTTTTAGATAATAAAGCTTACAATACTGCAGCCTTTCTCTGTCAATATATTATCCCCCATCCAACCCACAAACTATCACTTAAAGCCTCTGCTTGTAAAATTGGAAAATATCTCTTTTCAATGTTCTTATTCGGCTGTGGTTCGATATATGGCCATTCAGGAAATGCAAGCCTGATGATGATTAATAGCCATATCTAATAATAAAAAATGTAGACTTTAGTAGAAAAAGATGAGCTTTCTAATTGATTTATATTCGATACTGTAATGAACACAAGTGTAGGCCCAAAAGTCAGACTTAATAAGAGTAGGAACAAGTTTCAAGGGACCTAATATTTTGTGTTACAATACAGTGAATGCTCGCTACAAGTTACTTTGAAAGGTACTTCACTAATTTCATTTTAATATGCAATTCTTATCCTGCAGCATGGTAACTCGCATTCTCACAGTCAGTGAGATCTATGTGCATGACTTAGTTTGAATTGGGCTTATTTTGGTCAAATAGATTCCTGAGATGATGTGTGTCAAACCCACAAAGAGAAATGAATGCTGACAACTTCAAAATTGGAAAATATCCTTCCATAATAATAAAACACTAACTGCAGGGTCCAACTCGGAGCCCTTAGGGTTTCAGCAGCCCCTAAAATATCTACCATTCAACAAGGTATTTCAAACTAGGATGGTAATATTTCAGCCCAAGGGCAGCAGGCCGTGCAGTCCCGCGTGAGGAGCACGTCTCTAATTCCCTGCTTACGTGGCCTCTCTGGCCAACAGCTTCGTTTGTAATATTTATGATACTTGAGTTACCAGCTCTTTCATTACTTGTAGCTTGTTATCAGGAAACTCGTAATTGTACAAGCGCAAATAACGGAACGGCAAGAAAACCTGCAGACCTTGATGAGCCAAAGGGACCGTGTACTAAAGAGCACTGATAGTCATAACTCCTCACGCACTTTGTTCCGCCCTCCTGTGGGATCTGAGCACATCCCTGGGGGAAGAGGATGGTTTCTGTAGATCGGTGCAACCCTTGACATCATAAGCATTTTTAATGAAATATTAATGGCCTTTCTTTTAACATGAGTTTCAGCACGACCTAAATTAAGCCATTGGAAGAGAGATGTTCCATTAAGAACAGTCAAACCTTAAGCTCCCTTCCCGAAGAGTAGCTGTGGGCAGCTATAGTGCCAATCAATTTAACCAGGCGATATTGCTCTATAGGTCTCTGAAGTGTGAAGTCCCAGCATGCCTGCTGTATTTCATTTTCATTTCCTTTTGGAAGCGGAGCCGCGGTTCATGGGGAACCTCACGCACACGCGCGCGCGCAACAAAAGCCTCGGGAGCGCAGGGAAGGAGGAAATGAGTTAACCCTTGCAAAAAGCTATACCGTTTCTTTCGCTAAGTAAAGAAAAATAAGCATAGGTACTTTCTCCTTTAGTTCCTGCATGAAAATAAACAATAGCCTTGCATAGCTAATAACTGCATTAGGGCCCCTTGCTAATAACTGCTACAAGTCCTGAAAACTTAGCGAAAAATCCTTTTTTCTTCTAGTTTCCCTTCACTTCAAGCAGCTTCTAAACCAGCTCATGGCCTCTATAGGGGAAAAAGATAAGAATCGTGTAATTTCATCTCATTTCCCATTCCCAAGGGATTTCTCTGCCATCAGACCACACAGGTACATGAGAGTCCTTATCAGATGTAGTTTACTGTTGGTTCCAGGTCAAATCTGATGTTTTCAAGATGGTAGTGCTGCCAAAATGGTGTGAGAACGAGTCAAGATGACACAACAAAATACTTAATGATGAGAGGGTCTACTAAACAATGTGCAAAAGAGAAAACCTGCACCCTGCTTCAGCCCTATACTGAGATTATTTCAAAGGGATTGAGAATAATGGGAATGAAAACCTTTCCAGGATCTTCCTTTATTTGATTGGAAACCAATAGTTTATGGAATTAATTAATATAATCAGGAGCATCATGCTATGGGCACTTGAGAAAACATAAGCAAAGACAAATGACTTATAACCCCTAACAGAGGGACCTGGAAAGAAAATATATATATATATATATAGCATTTCTGGTTGGAAAGTTGATAAGATGCATTTATCTTTGTTTGCAGTGCTCTAAATTATTATTTTTTAATAGAAACATTGAAAACTGCCCTCTCACAAGGTGACATAAAAGCCATGCCCGTAGTTGAATCTCAGAATTACATATTTTTTTAATGTAAACAGACACATAAATAAAAAATCCCGCCAGTTTTATTATCATATCTGCAGGATCGTGGTTCAACTACAGGCATGCCTTGAGCCGGTAATTACTTCAATTTGATGGGAAAACAGATAGAGACGTGCGGACGATGCAACCAAGGGCTGCAACAACTGCCCCACAGTTCTGCGCGTCGAGCTGCGTGTGGAGGGATCCTGCTGCTGTCTGGGAAGGACGGCTCTGTTTATTTGCAGTGTGGTGCGGTGTAGAGAGAAACTAAACTCCTATTTATTTTGCACATGTATATTGCATTTGGTAGCATGAAAGGAAGGCTCTCTATTTTTCCAGACCAATCAAGGAGAAAATTTTAATGGTCTAAACATCTACCCCTTCCTGGCTGGCAGCAGCTTTTGAAGCCCAGGCCCGAAGTGGGGTGAGTTAAACAAGGTTCCTTCTTGTCTCATCATTTCGTGAAGGTGTAGGAACAGCCTGGCTTGTCTGTGCCCCAAGGAAATTCAAAGCAAGGGGCTCCCACATGCTCCATTTAGTGCTGATGCCCATCACCAGAACTCTGAAAGGCTTCTTTAGATCTAGGAAGCTAAATGGGGTATATCAAGTTGAAGTGGTTTAGAAACGTCGCATTCAGGTTTTTGAGTAGGTGGTGGAAAGTGAGGAACTCCAAGATTAAGGCTTGAAAGGCGAAACTTATGAAGTCTTGCTTTTCAGGTATGAAAACCAAACCAAAGCCGCAGATTCAGCGAGCTGGGACCGGCGTGCCCCGCGCAGACACGAGCCGCACCGGCAACAAGAGCGCGTCACCTGGGTCCCCACGCAAAACCCCCACGCGCATCCTAACGGGGAGGTGCGGAACCCACTGCTGGTCCAGACGTGTACTGAGACATGGGCTGACTGAGAATTCCAGTGTTGGGCAGCAATGGACTTGACCTAGTGGTTTGGCTCTTCCTATTTTCTGCTTCTCTAGCAAGGCCACAGATCTAAACCCTCTTGGTGGGAGAATGAAAACACTCAGATTAGTACCCAGAGTAAAAAAAAGTTACTGAGTTTAGGGACGAAGTTCAGAAATCCTGGACTATGGATACAAGATTTGCAGTTCAACCTTGGTAGCTCTCAAGCCTCAATACCAGAAATAAATATTTCTGAATTTGTGATAGAGATTAAAATTTGGGAGCTCAATTTATCGGACCTTTTCCTGCATCTCTAATCACTATGAGGGTATAACTACTTTAAAACGGCATTACTGGTGCATTTAAGGTTTCAATGTGTGTGCTGTTACTGGTCTAATTCTTAGGTGGTTCAAAGAAATATTCTCCTTATTGGAAGGTTGCTTTGCCTGTGCTTATTATAGAAAACAGTTTATGTATCTGGCAAAAATAATGTAATTAAAGGAAATTAATTACAATGCCAAGCCGTGCTACAAGCAAGCTTCTGAATATTTAACCCGGTAAGTGAAAAAAGTGGTCCCAGCTGGAGCTGGTTCACGGCCAGATGAGCAAATGGGTTTGAGCTCCCAGGTGTGAGCAATCGTGTTACAAACCCAATATAACCCTCCCCTGGGGCTCTGCTGGGGTTTGGCTCCTTGGGGAGGTTCTCCTGGTGGAGTTTCCATGGTCAAGTTAAATAATCAACCCAAGCACCTTTGGAGAGTTTGTCCCTGGGAGCTGCTGGTTCTCAGCTGTGAAGGGCAGACGAGACGCTCAGGTAAGTGCTGGACTCAATTCACTATGAGGACATTGAAATTTGGTGATTTTTGTCTGTGAACATGTTTCACACTAATATTCATGAAGCAGTGGGTGTAGTTTGGATGTTGAAAGCTCAGAAAGCTTCTAAACTGAGAATGAGAGGAAAAGGCACGAAGAAAACACGTATAAACAGAAGATCATTCCTCATGGTATTATATGGAGAGCTTTATAGTCCTGGTCAATTTGCTGGTATGGTTTCTTTCTAGAAAAAAAGAAAGCCTAATTCTAGCTAGAAATGCTTGTTCCTGCTGTTCTTCTTCTGCAGTTCTGCCCTTTAAACTGCTCAGAAATGGTCTTTTGGCGGAAGGGTTTCAGTCCATGTTTTTTGATTGATGTTATAGCAATGCTGCAGAAACATCTTCTCCTGCTGTGCCCTGTGACTTGGTGGTCTGTTTGTGAGACCAGCACGGGTAGAGGAAAGTGGAAAATGATAAGGATTTAACAGCTTTCTTGGAAAGTTTGGTTCAGCTGCTTCTTGTTCTGTTCAAGCGGTTTGTCTGTCTGTAATGCACGTGGAGAGATGTGTATCAGCCTGCTCAGCAGCGACATGCTGCTTCCTGATAGCAAAGGCTGGGGGAGCATCCTGGCCCCCAGCAACTGGGAAAAAGGCAAAAACCCAAAACGTGCTAAACCCAGATGAAGTGGGGACAAGAGTCATGGGCAGGAAGTCAGGAGCCAGAGCCTGGTGAAGCCCATTGACATGGAAAAAATGAAGTAATCCAGTACAGTAGGCTATTCAGGTCTGAAAACAGTGTGGTAGGAAAGTCGAAAAGGACGGGGAGACTGAAATTCAGATGAAATTCAAGGGTCTCTGTGCAGCAGCTGTAGATGATGTCTGGCAAAGCACGTGTTTATTTGGACAATAATAGCCTTGAAGCCTCCTGATAAAACCATCTCCTTGCACTTCAATCCATAATACTGCCAAAGGTTTCCTTAGGCATCCCCTTCTACTGGGATGTAAACCAATCTGTGCTGCTGCATACGGGGAGCGGAAAGGGGGTATGAAAATGATTCCTCTCGAAGTGGGCAGGCACGAAAGACACGGGAGGGTTGGTGGAAAGGAAGGGTCAGTCTTTTGTTATTATTTTTTTTTTTAATATATCCACATCTTTAATTATTTCCTTGGAAAAACAAACTAAGCAATGGATCCTGGGCTTCTGAGGAAACAACAGAGGAAGCGGCCTGTTTTCTGAAGCCCCCTCGCCATGTGGCTGCTGCTGGGTGCCTTTTGTCTCACCGCTTTCCTGGATATGGCTGGAAAGCGTCTCCCTTTCATGACCCAGCCCCGCTTCTCCGCCACCTCCTCGCCCGCCCCTGTACAGTCGATAGGAGAAAGGAACCAGCTGCAAAAAAAAAAGTGCCTTTTCATGTGTATCGCGCTCCTTGACCCCCCTTCAACACCTCCTCGTGCCCATGGGGATTTCGTGTTTTCTAGTGTTACGTTATGGCAATCGCCTTCTGCTGAACTTGATGGGAGTTTGGGCCCAGACTAACAGCCGGCCGCGCAATTCCAGAGCAGGTTTTAGGGAGAAAAAAGGAGTTCTGATCTTTCTCCTCTGCTAAGCAATTCAGCTCGTGTTTCCCAAAATAGGAGAGCGTCGAAACTGGTATTGAGTTTAGAACATAAATGAATTAAAACAAATCTGACTTTAAAATCCAGTCTTAGATTCAAATATGGAAATTCATAAAACATGTGGGTGAATATTAAGAGTAAATTCCACACTGTGCCGAACTGCCCTGTGAAGTACCGGTGCCTTCAGGTCCTTGAAGCAGTTGTAAAAAAAGCCCAACATAATTGCAATTACAGAATCCTCATCTCATGGAGGGGGGAAGGTGGAAGAAATCCAGGTACTGGATGCCAGGGAAGTGATTCTGTTCTGTGATTTACTTTTATGTTATGATGCTACTAGAAAAGACCAGGTAATCACACTTTCTGAAGGAACTGGAAAGAATAAAGAGAAGTATTTATCTGAGAAATATTAAAGATTTTCCTGTGGTTGCAAACTGTCCTTTGGGCTGCTTTATTTGATTCTTTTGTTTTAGTTCCCAATAGGAATGTTTCTTTTAAAAAAAAAGCTTCCCCTCAATGCAGTTGTATGGAAATAAGGCTTTTAATTAAACCCTGATCTCAGTGACACTTTCTTGATGGATGAATATAATTTAAATCTAGAAGGTAATACCTGGTTGTGTAGTTTGACCTCCAGTACTTGAAATATCACCCTGTCGTCTCTTACCAAGACCAATAATTTCTATCTAGCTAGAACATCACTACTAGAAACACATCTGCTCTTGACCTGGAGACAACAAGACCTTGAGAACTTCTTGTTTCCTTAGTAGTTCCAGTTGCTAATCAATGTCAACCCTTCCCTACTAGATTTAGGCTTATTCAGCAACTGGTGCTTTCCCTTTGTGAAGGTATTTTTACAATGTTATCACCCTACTTCTCTGTCCTCTTTGACCAACCTGAACAGGTCTCCAGCTTTTTCTCAGTCTCTGGATTTTTTGCACCTCTTTCCTGCACTCTCTGCACCTTTTTTTTTTCCGCACACATCTGTTTTAAAATCTGGATACCAGAATGGAATCAATCTCCCCAACACTCAGCAAGAATGTACATAATAAAAAAGACACAGGCCACATTGCAGGAAAGCCGTCAGCACGCTGCAGTGACCAATATATAATATATCAACCTAAGCTGCAAAGATCTAAGCTTTATTTAGTATCTTTTATGAGCTGTTGCTACGGAAATGGACCTCCCAAAATAAAAGCTGTGGTCACTGATGGTCTATATTCAGAAAATATTGGCGGAGCTGTTATGAATATACACTAAAATACAAAAGCTAAAGAAAATAATGGCAAAAGAATAGGAAGCCTTGGGGACGATATCACTAAATCTTGCTGCTTTGCTTCTACAAGTTGCTTCTTTATTCTATTTTTTTTCCAAATGGGCAACTCAAAAGCGATCCAGGGTCTTTTGGGATAGCTGGTTATGTGCAGGTTTGGCTTGTGTTAATGTTTTGCATTTTGGTTTTGGCTCTTCCGTGGGTTGGGAAGACTGTTGGCGTTTTTGTGTGTCTCTTATTGCTGGGATCCGCCGGCGTGCGGCCGGCCCGGGGCTGGGCACCGCGCTGGGACGACTGTTTAGTCTGGTGAGGTGGAACTCGGACCAGTCTTTCTTTTCCTTTCCCCGAAGCTGGCGGAACGGTAAACGACCGCGATTACAAATGATCGCTGGTGGTTCCTCGGACGCCCAGAGAGCCGAGTGTATTGAACGAGGCAGGATGTTTCTGGCTTCTTGAAAATATTTCCATCACGTGTCTTCACAGGTAACTGGCAAATATACTAAAAGAACCACTGCCCCATCCAGCCAAGCTGAGCAAAGGCTGTTGAAATTTATGACATATTTCTCCTACCACAGTATTTCCCTTTCCATTTTTGTTACTGACAAAAATACTTTCATCTAAAAGTAGGAGAAAATCCTTCCCTTTTCTAATTATCTGCTGCTTTATATCAAATTAGAGACTAAGTCTAAGGCAAGGGGGGAGTAATTGTTCATTCTTCCTGGTGCTGATTACACGGAGATGTTGTAATATTCCTCCTGCGAACATCAGCTTTCTGATTCTGAATGGCATGATATTTGAGGTACTCATGTATCCCATCTGCATAACACTTCTAAAATAACATTTGGTTACCAGTTTCATGGAAATAAAAGATCAAATCAACTGCTAAATACCATCAATACAAGAACACAGAAATTAAGTGAAAGGATTCATTTCTACTTGGCCTGAAATTACTGCTTTGGTGTTAAAGCAGACAAACTGTTACTTCTGTTCAGGAGCTGGCCCAAAACAGGAGGAATCAAAACAAAGTCCAGCACTTTTCTCAGCAATCCAAAATACACCAGAGACAGCTAATCCGCAATTTTCACCTTTGTATTGTTTGTGAATGGTGGATTTGGCCTTTGCAAGTGTTAGTGAAACTTTGAGCATGTACATGGAATAATTCAGCAAAGAAATTGGTCCCAACCATCATCAGAGCAGTGAGAAAACAAACACAAGTGGATTAATATAATTGCTTAATCAACAGCATTCAACGAAGGGCTTGCAAGTGTGCTGAATTAATCATCTCATTGTGAGGTGCATTATAAGTAATGAACATAATGAGAACTTTGCACAGCTGGGAACTATTTTAATTCATTAACAAGCAAAATAAATAGGACTAGAAAAACATTTCATGTTTACCCTATAACTTGCCTTGATACTGGATTTTGGGGTTGATTCCTCCTTTAATTTCTCTAAATTATCTTCGAAACCTTCTACCTTCCCAGCTATGAATGGCAACTCCCTTCATAGGAATATATTCCCTCAACCAGCACTAATGGATTCTACATCTCACTGGTCGTTTTGATTTTAGTGAGATCAGTGGACTTTCTCTGGGAATGCTGCATAAAATATTGTGTGAGTTGGGTTGACAGTCTACAACCAAACCTTCCATGAGATATCGCGATGCTGCTGAAGGTGAAGGACTCTGGGGAGGTTTGAGCACCATCTTTGCTCCCCTGGATACCTCATTTAGTCCAGTTAGGAGGTTGGTGGCCTCCACCTTGACCCTTCTGAACAATAAATGAAGCTGAATCTTGGATGTTTCAGACATTGAGGTACCATTTGAAAACAACACAAATCTGACACCCTTTGCATATGTCTCCAAAGGGTGGTGTCGGTTTAGGTCCCACAAATGCTTCTTTCACAGCAGCTGCGACTGTTGAATTTCTGCTAATTTGACTCAGTCCAATGTGCGGGAATTTATTGTACTGATTTTTCAAGTCTGACGTCTTCAAAGGAAATATTTATCCACAGGCATCACTGACCCGTGATGACTCAATTGCAGACTGGCAAGAAAAACCAACTTGCTCCAAGGGATTTGGGAGACCAAGTGCTCCCTTCCGGCTGGAATGAACACATCTCCGGTCCTCAAGGGTCAATGTTGGAGAGCCCTGAGCATCATCTCCCTTGTTCCAGCTGGCCAATATTTCTCTAGATTACTTAGGTAATAGTAAATATGTGGGTATATAAAGCATATATAATACTCTATTTTTTTCAAGCGTGATTTTCCCTTTTAAGAGTACGCAACAGGATAAAGCAAATAGTCGTCAGCGTGTTCCGTGGTTTGGCAAATGCAGCCAAGGGAAATGGCTTATCTGGAGACATCCTCCCCAAATCCAGGCTGTCTCCTCGTGCGGTGTGTTAAATACTGCAAAAATCCCGAGCTGATCCACACACAACTGATAAGGGAAACGTCAGTGGGTTTTTGTTTGTGGGTTTGTTATTTTTCCCCCTTCCTGAAGCGGGATGTGCAGAAAGGGATGCTGCCCGGTTTGGAAGTGCTGGGGGAAAGTACTGAATGTGCAAGCTTTGAAAGAAAACAGAATTACATCTTGATCACCACATTGATTTTCATTTGGTTATTGGAATCAGGAAGGAGGAAAGGATTCTTTTATTTGGGAACAGCTGGCATGCAAAAACCCCAAATAACGGGAAGGCTCAAACCAACTTCAGTAACAAATGTCTCTTAAAAATAATAATTTTAGAGAAAGTCTTTACAATATTTCTCCTATTGGTTATATGTATAGAGAGGGAGTATCTTCTCTGAACACATTATGGCTGTTATGATTGGTCTTTGTGACAATTTGGCTTAAAGGTCATCTGAAGAATAAGTTAGATTTTATAGTCTAACCTTCTCAGGGTAAGACAGGTCATTTTGAACCATTTTATCGCTGCTGAGCAACTGAGCTTTGCGACTGGGCTTTCTTGGATGTTACGATTTGCTACAATGGAAACAAAATGTTGGCTTTTCACTTGGATTTTGGGTGTTATTAGTTGAAATGAGAGCACAGAGCACTTTATCAGGGCTAATGTAACGTTACTACCATAAAATTGTCTTACAAGCAGGATTCTGCGTTGGTAACCAAGTATAAAATGAAGGGATAAATAAAGAGGCTACAGTAAATACTGGCTTTGGAGGAAGATGCTCTTCTCGCAATCAGGAGTAATGTTCTCTGCATGTATTGCAGAATCTTTCACTCCACCTGAAAAAATGCCCCGTGCACAGCCCTGCTGCTTATAACCCCACCAAAATCAGTGTGTGCAGATGATACCAGGTTGCATATACAGCTGTGTTAATTAACGCTGACAAGTTGTTTGTGATACACCAAATACAGGGTGTCTGCATTGAGCACAAGAGAGGCTCAGACTTTAAAAATCCTTGCTTTTGCAACCTCGGCACCTGAAGCTCAAGTAACAAAAACTAGGTGTTGAATCTGGCATTTGAACACCACTTCCCACTTTGCAGCCAACCTCCAGGCTTTAAACTTTAATTTTATGTTAGAACAAAACCCAAACTTACAAAATATGCTCGCAAAACAGAATGGTGTCAAACCAGATGTTTGGGGATGGAAAGAGACAGGTTTTAAATGCCATATTTTATTTGAATGACTGGAAATGCAAGGCCAAAATTTTTTCCCCATAAAGACTTTAATTAAACTAGGATGCCTTCCCTAAATATTTAGACTTGGCAAACCAGGATATTTTGGCAAGAGGACATAGTAAGCCAGCATCCAATAATCCTTAGAATTTTATTCTAAAGATCATGGAGAAGCGAACATGTACAGTAATATGTGGAACTTAACATGCTTAAAATCATACTTGTGCTTCTTGCCACAAGTAGGATTCCTGTACAGAAATAAGAGACTAGTGATTGTCTTCAAGCTGCATGCCTGCTGAGCCTGGCCTAAAAGCATTTTATGTAATTAAATATTAATGGTTTTTTATTTAAATAGAACAGGAAAAGGGGAAAATGCCTGTTGAGAAGCTGCTGCACTTTCCTCTGACGTGTAGCAAAGAACTGAGAAGTTGTTAATGAAGATTTTGCTGGTTTTCTTTTATGTGGTACTCTGAGTTAAGTTCTTATAAAACTGAAGATTCCTCTCCTGGAGAATAAAGGATGAAACTATCTCCCCAGAGACATTAAAACTGTAGTTAATGTGAAGGTAATAGGTACCTGGCCAGGGTGAGGTGTTTTGGTGGTGGTCATAAAAATCTTTACTGATAGTAAGGATCTTGAATATTCTTTTTGAAAATACGCCAGTTAAAGTGCCTTGTTTGCAACACAAGGGTCCATTCTGTTCTACGCCAAGGAGTCAATAGGGCTCTCAGCAAAATAAAGGGGCTGAGCTGCTTTCAGTTACTCCATTGCCATCTGGGCTTGACCTCTCTTCCCACCTAAAACCCTCTGTGTCTTGCTTTAGTTCTGTTTAACGTTGATAAATGTGCGTTTGAGATAATTGTTGAACGTGCATTTAGGGAACTACTACAGGGAAACCTCATTGCAGCGTCCCCATAGCCTTTCTCACAACTGGTGCGGAGGCAGAAGCTCCCTGCAGTTAGTGCTGTTGGAGCACCTTGACCGAGAAGCTCTTTTTTCCCCCCCGTTATTTCTGATTTGAGCAGAACCTGCTGATTTTGGGGTAGGTCCTGCACTCTGTGGATCAGCCAGAAAGGAAACGTGCCGCAAAGGTAAACCCGTGCGCTTGGCACCGCACCTGCACCTGACAGATGTATTTACACTGGACTGGTGATGCAGAGTTTCACTCATCACTGCCCTCTGCATATTTCTTACATCCAGGCTTCTGCATGGCTGCACACTCTTGTAAACCTTTGCAGCAAAAAGACTCCCCAGCCTTTCTTACCCTTTCCCCGCTCTATTTTTC
Organism: Patagioenas fasciata; assembly: GCF_037038585.1. Classification (NCBI taxonomy): domain Eukaryota; kingdom Metazoa; phylum Chordata; class Aves; order Columbiformes; family Columbidae; genus Patagioenas; species Patagioenas fasciata. The sequence continues at coordinate 1,891,727 of NC_092537.1, read as the reverse complement.
CCCATCTTGCCCCCCAGGCTCTTGTGGTTCTTTATCTCAACACTGGGGCTGAGCCTGGCGAGGCCTCTCAGGTCCTTCCTTTCTGGCCCATGTTCACGTTGGTGAAACACACGCCTCTCCCGAGCCTTTGAGCTCAGCTGAAGGCGGATATGAAGTCAACAAGTATAATATGAAAATAAATAAAAATCCAATTCAAACAAACCACTTGCCTCGGTAAATAGCTTCTGGCCCCCTTTCAGGGCTGCCCAGCAAATCTTCTTAGCTATCTTGTTTTCAAACAGCTTGAAGGGTCTAATCCTTCAAAGCTTTACCTTGTTTTGGAGCACTTAATTCAGCTCACACCGAAATTACTCAGATATTATTGTGTATCGATGATTCATGATGGCTCTGCTGGAAAATGAAAGCTAAGGAGTCTAATCAATAAAATAATTTAGTCTCTTTGAACTAGTTCCAGGTCAATTTTTCTTGGCAGTTTTTTCACTTCCTGAATTAGACTGACCAAAACCATGAATAATGATCTAAAATTGCACAATATACAGAAACCATCTGTTAGATAGAAGCTGGAGGGTGATGTCATCAGGCTACTTCTAATCTGAGGTTGGCTGTTGCCAGTGATGATGTCACGGGCTTGGCAACTCATGGCCTGAGCTGGTTCAGCATGAGCAGCACTGTGGTGCTTTTTCGTTTTCCCCAATTTCTATGAGAAAAAATTCACTTGTGTTCATTATCTGTAGAAGAAATGGAAGGACTGTGTGCTCACATAATTTATCCCACCTGTAAGATGGTGGTGTTAGTGGAACCGTAATATTAGAGCCAGACCAAAGTATCTTGGATTTGCATGATTTTCTCCCTTCCGGATTTCATCCTGGTCTCTCGGGTTGTTTTTAACTGGCTGGCCTGGTCACAAGTGTTTCAGACAAGTCAGATGCACATAAAAGTAGTTGCCAGTTCCAGACAGTGTCCTGGATGCTCTGGTTTAATTCCAGTGGAAGCTCCATCAGGCCTCACCCACTGGGTTAAGTCCAGTTGCGTTGAGAACAACAGCGAAATTCCATATAATTTAAATGCAATGAGAATTCTGGGTTGAAATTCTTTCCCCATCTCGTGACAATGGAAAAGAAGGTGGTGAGCTGGAGCTGAAGCTTCCCTGCCACCCAGCTGTGCTCAGCCCAATGGAGGTGAATAGACACTGAGTATTTTTGTCTCATCTTTGCTGTAATTGAACCTGAAAACCAATCTCCATGACTTTGAGAGAACACCAGCACTTCAATTTTCAGAACACAAGAAATTGCTTGGTGTTCCACAAATTCTCCTAAGATGGTCTCTAAAAGATCCGAGTTTCATTTAAGCTTTGTATACAATTTCACTTAATTTGGGCTTGTTTATCAAGATGTATAATTTAATTGCTCTAAGTGCCCGAAAATGTATTTCTAGTTAGATGGAAATCTGTAAACAATCAAGTTTCTTATTTTAACATTATTTTCATGCTGCCTTCAGGGCTTCGTAAGATAATAAATTGTCAGTTTTTCTTTTGAAATACAACAGTTCTGTGCATATCGCCTTGAAGACAAGGTCAGTCACAAAATTCCAAAGTTCTGGTTTTAAACAGAGAAGCAGCGATTTCTGACTTGCAAGTACAAAATCACCTCAGCTTATGCACAACAAATTGTCCCACAAACTTGCTGTTTGTTACTGAAAAAGTCGGAAAGTGCATTCATTGAGCTTAATACTGCTTTGAATGTACTAACAGCAGAATTCAAATATTAATCCATGCACGGTTCTGTGTGCAGCGGCTGAAATGAAGAGGTTCTGGAAATATCTTTGCTATTGTGGTCTGTCTGCTCTGACAAGATCTTCTGTATTTCAGCACTTTCAAGCACAAACTGCCAACAGGCTTTTCAATGATAAAAATAATGATAGTTTTATCTGTGACAAATAAGGTTAATCAGTTTTATGTATGGACAGACTTTATTTCCCCTAAGACAGGCGCTGTCGCGACGATGGGAAGTATTTCTGCTGCCTTTTCAAAGCAGCAAGTAATAATTTCTGTGAGCTGTGTATCAAAACTGATGGTGTGATTCAATGACCCCAAAATCTGGAATATTGATACCTCCAAATGGCAATGAATTGCATTTGACTGTTACAGAACCAGCCTCATTATTTCTCATTTTAAAGGGCAAGGAAGAATTTAAAAGGTCAGTCTTGAATCAAAAAGAAAAGTAGGGCTGTGCTTTCTTCCCTGAAGGAATCACGATTTGCAATTGCTTTGCAAGCTCAGTAGTAAATTTGCCATTTTCTGCACTCCCTGCTAAAGCCCAGAAGCGTGGAACCCAAGAGCTGCCACTGAATCAAGGCTTTTGTTCAAGGCCCGTTGATGGAAATCTGGGCTCCCACCGCCCTGCCTTACGAGATCTCCGTGGCAACCGCACAGTTGATCCCTGCCCAATATTTTCCTTGGCAGTTCATCAAAGCCTCGGAGAATGTGCAAAGTTTGGGGCAAGGGAGGCAACTGATGCTGCCTCCAGATACCAGGTCCTGAGCTGCTTCACTATGGGAAGTCACTGGCGAGATTTGGGGCAATGGCTTGGCCACCGAGGGGCTTCTTTGCCTCCTCTTACAGTTGTTTACCATGTCTCCTTGTTTGTTACTTGAAGACTGAAAAATACTTGGAAAAGATCTCAGGTTTTCCTTCTAGAGCTCCCCACAGCTTATAGTCCCCGATCTCTATCAAAGATCAGCACACTCTCACTGATACATATATCCCCAGGGGATTCCAATAGCGAACCTTGTCAAGTACCTTTTACAATTTGCTGAAATTTTAACAAATGAGAGCAGATGTATGTTTACAAAACAATTCTATCTGACATTCGTGTGTCCACGTGTTGCTTTGGTTGAGATGAGAGATACACGGGAAGGATAATTCCATTACAGCAAGCAAACCGTGTCAACAGGCTTGTGTTACATCTGTGAGCTCGGAGCAGATTTGAAAAGAACCTTGACTAGGAAGGAAGGACGGATTTGTTTTAAAGTCTGGCAAATTTGAAAGACCCGCTTTAACAGGAGTAGAATAACAAATACCTTTCAAGCATACTATATACCGAAGGGATGCTGTCAAGTTGATTTAGGCCCCAAATTTTGGTTTTGCTAAAACAAAAGGAATTGGGTTGTGCGTGTTTTTTTGTTTTTTTACAATATCAAATATTTAGGCTCACATTCTACAACAGATATTCATAGGCACTGTGGACGTTGTGTTTGTGAATAAACCCATTTTGCTCAGTGAGGTTACTCAGGTAAAGTTTAGATTTTACATATTTGGCCTTAATGTTTCAGTGTGAAGCTGGTTTTACCCTACAAAGTGTGTTACAAATGTACTTAATTCAGAATGTCAAACTGATGGAGACTTCTAAATACTACAGCTTGTACGATGCTAATGTCCCCATCTCTGACACATGGTTCTGGGTGTTAAAATGCTGTCCAGCCAGCTATTGATTAATTAAAACCCCATTCTAACTGCAAAACCCTCCCCAACAAAGATCGTTTGACTGTGTTCCTCCTGATAAAGACAGCAGTAGATACCGTCCTTCTATGTGTTTTTTTTTTCCCTTTTCAAAGAACTTTTGATTATCTTGATTTCTACCACCCGGAAAAACAGAAGAAAATGTTCATCCTAATTTCCCTTTTTGGAGGAGGGGAGAGAAATATCCATCTATAAATCTGCAGCCCATTCGGGACTTCAAATGCCTCACTTATCTGGTATTGTAAACTTGGAGCTGTAGAGTAATACTCACCAGACAAGTCATAAATCATGACTAAAGACAGGTGCAATAAATACCAGTGTCAAAAAGTTACAAAGTAAAATTATATTGTTTTGACAAGACGTCCAGATGCGTTGACAACAGAGCAAGTAAATGGTCTTGCTCTGAGGGTCTGTATTAGTGCAGAGGAGGCCGGGGATGAAAAAAGAATCTAAAAGACCCAAGAAAAATAACCCAAAAGCTTAAAGGCTTATCATGAAAACTATGTAACTACTGCAAAACACGTCCAAAGACATTCATTTTCTGTGTGGCTCTCCCTCTGCTTTCTCTAGCGATCTATCTCAATAGAGTGCATCTCCTACACATTTTTTTTGTTTGCTTTGCTATTTTGGGTAAGCAGTGATTGACAAAACTATTTTTTTTTGCCCTGCACAATATCCAGTTACAGGTATTTAATGTTATTGCTCCCCGACACAAGATGCGAGTTCTTCTCTGTACAAAATCTGGGACAGAGCATCCGTTCCAGCTCACCCTCCCTGGTCAAGAATTCAGCCACGCACTGAAGTATCGTTCTGAGCAGATTTGGGGTCGCTCTTAAACTTCATGTTAATATGAGGCTTTTAAGATTTTTCTGAACTTAGGCCAGAAGGTTCAGCAGCTTCCAGTTTCAAATTCGAAGCAATTTGTCAAAGATCAGGCGGAGGTTAATATGGAAGGCACAGCTTTTAAAACGCGGCCAGTTGCACCAACCACAAGCCCACCCTGAATTCTTTGCTTGTGGGCGATCCTGCTGATGTTGGTCACAGATATACCGGGATCTTAGAGATTTAGTTTGCTGTAATTACCATGTAGTTGGTAGAAATCTTTTGTGATGTTCTTGCTGAACTGTAGCAACAGTTTTGGAATTAACTTTCTGATATGCCTGGATGACTTTTTCTCTGTTTTACTCTTCAGTCCTGAGGAGCAGAATTCTGTTCTTGGAAGAGATCAGTGCTAAGTCTGCCACATGGTATGGGGGATTTCGCTTCATTCCCCAATTTAGCGAAGGCATTGCACATGGTTTCGCATTTTTCCAAATGTATACTGATTTACATAGTTCTGCCCCAGATAAATTCCAGTGGCCGAATCTTAATATTGACGGCAACCCTTGGTATTTCTGCTCGGGTTAAACTTTCACAGTGTTTATGAGAAACTTGGCCCATGAAAGGATGATGCTTTTGACCCCCAAAGCAGGCTGTGGTGTGGATGGTGCTGGGACTGTTGAGGTTTGGGCTGCCCAGCCAGACATCAGCACCCTGTAAAACCAAGCCAATATGTTTCTGTTGAAAGGAATGCGCTACCATAAATGAAGGCACTTGAAGGTCAAAGGTCTTTTTGAGTAATTAGCCCAGGCCATTAAAGGAAGAATAAAAATCATGTTTTACAAGCTGATAGAAAAGAAAGTTAAAAATATGCCTTGGAGGAGGAAAAAAAACCCAGCACCACATGGTTGCGTGCATGCATGTGCACATGCACACGGAAGGACATGACATATATTTTCTTTATGAAAGTCTGCTTCTGTACCCCATGTATACGTGTTCCATTACCACTCCGCTAAAATTCTGTGGAAAAAGTAAATTGTGCTATGATATATATAATATTTTAAAAGCTACATTTAAATTGGTCAAGTCTTTTTATCATCACGTTATCTCCCTCCTTCATCTGAAAATCTGCTTGACATTGGAAAAATACACAAAGTTTGACGGCCCGGATAAAGTGAAATCTGAATATATGCTTGGTAAACGTTGGCCATTTGCAGGCAGCTCTGGGGAGATGGGAGGGATGCTGTGCTGCAAAAGCACCAACAATCCACAAAGGCCAAGCAGCCCATTGCCTGCTGACCTGATGGATGAGTGACCCATTAAAGAGCCTCTTGGGGCTATACAGTTGCCCATTTCACTTAAATGAAATCAAATATGTTTAAAGCTGTGCAGGCTATGCCACAGTTGCTAAATTGTATGAAGTGGGAAGAGACTTCGAGCACAACTTAAAATAAAATCCAGATCGTCTGTTGCAAAGTGATACTTCAGTTGCACACCAGTCACTGGTGCCCACAGGCTGTTGTGCAGCAGGATGGGAATGCGCTGTAGTACAGCATTATTTTTTCTTTTTAGATGTATTAGTAATTAAGGCAATTCCAAGAGATGATTCAGGAGGTTCCCTGTGTCAGGCTAATATTTGTGTGCAGAAAAGACAGGGATGTCTTGTTCTCTTGTTCTGGAGGACTCCAAGCACGCGGCCCCAGCCTCACCACTGACTGCATGAGAAGTTTAAAACCTATTTGGTTCTCTGAGCCCTGTCACGAATGACTCTCTGAACAGTTGCACTGACAGCCTCAAAATAGTTATAACAATAAAAAAAAAGGAACAAGTTATCTAGAGCCACTTCAGGAACTTAAACTGTTTTCCTTTTCATCCACTTCCTCCCAATCCTGTCCCAAATTAACCAATATCCACTGCTTCCCTATCGCCGACGCTGGACGCGGAGGGTCTGGCCGTGACAGGGGTCAGGGATAACACCTCGTGTTAATCAGCTCTGAGATGGTTTCCAGTTCTTCCTGAGGCTGCATCGCTCCAGAGAGTCCTGTCAGCAGCAATTACCATAAAGCTCTTTCAGAAGAAAAGGGACCTATTTAGTCCATTTGCCTCTCCCATGTTCCCAGATCCTCCTTCAAAATGAAAAATGCCATTTGATAATCTAAAAGGACATGTCACCGTTACACCGTGTATTTTAGCCAAGGGCTTTATTCTCCCTTGGATCTGTGGCACAGAGGCCCTGATGCAGCGATGGAAGGTGGGATGGCAACATTTGGCTGCTTGGGGTTGGAGCAGTGTAAATAGTGAATAAATAGGTATATAGCTGGCTCCCCCTTGATCAGGTATTGCTAGAACTGTGTCCTCCCTCTGAATGGATACTTCCTGCGCGGTTTCTGATGCGGTGACTCTTGTTGTCGGGTTATTTTGTTTTTTCCCCACCTCTAAGCTTCCTGGTGACCCCCATGTCCACATGGCACCCTCAGCATAACTCTGCTCCCTTTCTCCTGGAAGTGCTCCTCGCCCCCAGCTGCTCCCACGCATCTCTTAGAAGCTGCATCCCCAACCATGCAATTCCCCACAGGACACTTAGACATTTGCTTTTAATCTGGATCTGGAGTTTCTAATGAATTCTGTAAATGTAATCACAAGGACTTTCATAAAGGAAAACACGCATATCACAGCCATTTTTGCTGACACGTCTGACTCTGGGCTTGATCTTTGCCCAGGTTGCCAAATAAAAAGGGCAGAGGGCAGAGTTCAAAAGTGGCCATTTACCTCTCGGATTATTGAAAATAAAAAGCCAGCGGAAACCCTCCTGAGTAATTTGAGGAAACTCCTCTCCCCCTCCTCCCTAGGAAGGATGTCATTATATTGTTTTCTAAGGTTAGGTCTGATTATAGAAATAAACACTTGAGTGAAAACAGGCATGAAATGCTAGAAAGCCAGCAAAGAAATCTTGATAGTTCAGTCAGAGCCAGCCCAGCTCCCGGCAGCTCGTGCCATGCAACTGCTCCAGTTCAGGCACCTCCTCTCCAGGCTGTTGTCCACCAAAATCTGGTTTTGTACACATGGTTTATTGGTGATTTACCTATACAGCGATGGGGACATTGGCATGTGTCTCCAGGGATGCTTAATATGAAATGAAATTTCAAAAAATTCAACAGGTTTCTCTGTTACCACAAGACCTTGAGCGCAGCAATGCAGTAGGAAGACAATTTGCATGCAGGTCTAGTTATTGAGTGGGAGATTTTAATGATAAAATATCAGTAATTTGTATTATTAGCTGGAATTTAAGACATCCACAGCTACAAGCATCCCAAGACCACCGGTCACTTGTAATAACAATGCTACATGCTGTAAAGTTGGATCTATGACACTCAACCACGCATCCCTGCTACTGGAGTTTGTGCTCCAAGCTTCTTCATTCGCTGCATTTCTAGATTTCTCTGTATTTCCTCCTTCCCCTGACTGGGAACAGCTGGCAGGTCCTGGAATGCATATCAGAGGCATTTGCTGTTCTTCAGATGCCATTTGAGCCTTTCTTATCTTCCCTTTGCATCTCCAATTTTTATTTTTCCACTATAACGTTTATTGCCCTCATTTCCACTTGTCCCAGTTCCACTCACTTTCTGCTTATTGACCAATAAAGACTTACTGCATTTTTTTTTTTCTTTTATTGACTTTCCACTAGGGGAAGGGAGGAAATTTGTTTTTTCCTTTCTCCTTCCTTTCCATATAATATTTTCCCCCCTCCTCTTCTGCATCCGTGAGCTGCAGCCACCAGTTTGTGTCTCTGGCAGTTTCCATCACATTGCAGTTGTGCTTTACTCTTCTCATGCTGGTGTTTCCAGCTCTGGGTATTGTTCCCATCTCTGCTCCTGTCCAAATTTTTTGAGTAAAATGGGTCGAATAATGCTAGATGGACAATAAATTTTTTTTTAAAACCCAAACCCTGGCATTATGTAGAAAGTGAAGCACATGGGGGAGTCCATAAATCATTCTTCCTGCCACATCTGTTTTTATTTTGAAGTTTATCAGCCTGCTTAGTCGCAACAGGGATTTTTTTTGGGGGGTAAGGGGAGGAGGCATGGGTTGCAATATTAATCTCCCTATGTGACTTATAGAATATCAGAGAAGAGAGGAAAGAAAGGCTTTTAGCTGGGCCCTGCTTTTCCTTCCTTAAGACTGGAGATAAAGATTGGCTGCACACCGGGAGCTGGGCTGAAAAGGGCGATTCATGCGGCCCTGCTTATCAGCTCCCCGAAGGGAGCGCTGGAGCTCGCCCCGCGCTGGGCAGCGATAGTCCCGGCCCACGTGGGCCGGTGGGTGGCTGTGGGGAGATAAGACAAGCTTAAAACTGATACCTGCCCAGACAAAATGGACTCTTTTTCCCTTCTCCCTGGTCTGCAGGGAACATGTGTGGGCATCTTTAGAGACACTGGTATTGATAAGTTTTTGTCTGTTCTTCACGTCTAGAATGAAGTGACAGTCAGGGGGAGAGGGAAGTCGGCACAGATATGGGGCTTGAACGAGCTTTACCCCTTTCCCAGAACTTGGAGCAATAACCTCATAGTTCCCCTCCCTTCTGATAAAGATAATTTTTGCTTGATGTCTTCTTCCACCCCGTTCTGTGACAGCACAGGCTGATGCACTTGCATCAGTTTTACACTTTGAAGACTCGGACAGGCCATCTTCACACAGGATTTCTGATCGTGTGGATGATGCAAAGCACACAGATTGATTTTTTTTTTTTTTTTTTTTTTTTTTTTTTTTTTTTTAATTTCAAGGTGTCATACAATTTACATAAGAAGTGAACACAAGCACACCTCAGAGGCAATATCAGCAGAATGCGCTCTTCCACATGAAATCCTTGCTTTCTGAGCTGGAATACAGGCATTCCAGACACAAATTCTGGTAAATTTGACTGTTTCCCCACAAAGACCAGAGCAATGCAAGGAAAAAAATTAAAGAACTTTATATCTTTTTCTTTTCTCCTTCATAAAAGTAAATGTTAAGGCTTTGTTTGGACAGCTTTAGGCATCCTGCTATCCAAATGTCAGGTATGACACTTCCCTGTACTATTAAAGATTGGTTCAATTCCAAAGTGAACGTTAGTCAGTACATTCATTTCTACATGGTGATATTTTAATTTTCTTTCATTCCTGTTGAAAACAGACATCTTAATTTATTATGATTTTAGACTAATGCTCAACTTTGAGCCTGTTGTCCATTTTGAGTAGGTACAACCCTCTCAAACCCCGTGTATCTGCTCTATCATCCTGAACTCTCGTCCATGTTTGGTTGCAAACGGGATGTGGATGTTGCGATGGTTTAACTCCACATCTGATGAGGCGAACCTGGTGTTCCAGGCTGTGCTCTACACCGCTAGCACTTACAATTTAAGATCTGTAGTATCTTAGTAGCATCATATTTAGAAACATTAAGACTCTTATTCCCCTCTTAGTGTAAAAATAAGGATTCGCGGAGGTACTGGAGTTACATCAGTGCAGAAGCATTTTGAGCGCTGATGTGTGGTACAAATGTATGTTATAAAAATGCAGATATCACCTACTTAAGATGGCGCAAATGGGCTGGGTTCCCATTATTTGACTGGTTAGTGAAGGGCAATATTTACTTTGAAAGAAAATCAGTGATGCCAGACAGAGGGTAGATGTGAATTATTTGGTTCAGATGGAGACAGTGGGGGAGACTCGAGCAGGAGCTGCTCCTTATCCCCCACCTTTAATAGTTCAGCTCAGTGGTGTCCCAGTCCAAAAAGAAACCCACTTACACATATAATATCACTTTTGGCCTGTTTTGGTGGGTTTTCTGGTGTAGTTTGCCTTTTGTTTTGTGGTTGTGTTTTTTATTTTTAAATTTGCATCTGCTCCCTCCAATTCTGTGCTCTGAGCTGAGCTTCTCCTGAGCCGCCCCTGCCCAGGCTGCGCTGAAAGCCCTCCCCCTAAAGTGGCAGCAACCACAGCCCACCCCGAGCTCTCCTCCTCCCCATCCCATCATCTCCAGAGCGTCTGGATGCCGGCGCGTGTACCTGCCCCTTCGGAGACATTTCTACCCAGAGGGGAGGCTGTTGCAGTTTTATATTGGCCCTTTTGCCTTGTCTTTTATTCTTTTTATGAGCAGTAAAGTCCATTAAACCTGTTGGGAATTCTCCACTGCTGCTTTTGTACCAAACGCCAATCGCGTACTCATCACCGTTCTGCTGCTCCTAATTCCCAGGATTTATGTTGCAACTGTCTTTGGGTTTGGATTCAAACCCTCAAATGTGAATTTGGGAGGAAGGGAAAAAATTCAGGCAAAATTGCCAAGTTTTCTCTGTCAGCTTATTGTCACAAGGATTTTCCTACTTAGGAAGCTCCTCTTTGCAAAGCTGATTCCCATTTCTTTAGTCTACAAATCACAAGCGCACAAGCCAATGTTTGCGCTCAGATGAACGAGAGCAGATTTCAAGTGACATCTAGGGCTCTGTGCTCCTGCTTCAGGTCTGCAATTCGCTGAATGTGAATGAAGTGAGGAGCTTTGTGCCTTTTTTTTTTTTTTTTGGGGGGGGGGTGGGTGTCTTTTTTTTGTTTTCTTTCATTTTTTCCTATTTTTTTATTTTTCTATCTTTTTTCTCTTTTGTTTACTTTTGCCTTTTTCTTTTTTCTATTTTTTATTATTTGTATTTATTATCTTTTTCCCCCTCTTCCCTTTTTTATTTTTTCTTTTTCTCCTTTTTTCTTTTTTCCTTTTTTCTTTTTCACTTTTTTCTCCTCCCTTCCACCCTTTTTTTTTCTTTTCTTTTCTCCTCCCTTCCACCCTCTTTTTCTTTTTTCTCCTCCCTTCCCTCCCTTCCCTTTATTTTTTCTTTTATTTTTTCTTTTTATATTATTTTTTTATTTTTATTTTTTTATTTTTTCTTTTTGATGTTTTCTCTTTTTCTTTTTTCTTTTTTCCTTTTTTCTTCTCTTCCATTTTCTTTTTCCCTTTTTTAATCTTCTTTCTTTCTCAGTCACCCAACAGATTTTACATTGCACCAGAATTCCTGTGAAGCCTCCAGGCTGGTGGTTATTTTATCCAAATCCATTTTCTCATTTTCCCTCCCTTTTTTAGCCGCCTTTTAAAGTTAAGGTGAAGCAAATCAGTGCAAGAGAGTTTCCAAACTCCTGTTTATACAGCCCGTGTTGACTTAGCACTCGAATTGCTTGTCTCATTTAACTGATTCATGGCACAAGAGGATGCTGCACTCTTGATTTGTAGCCCAATTGATATTTTGCTTGCCCTCGGGCTACCACAGGCGCTGGGGCCTGGTTTCCATTGAGTGATTAGTCCTGACAGCTGGAGGAGACAATTTCCTTGCCAGGCTCACATGAAATGCCGGTGCTGGGCTGTTGGTTCCCCAAGGACTGAGCCCCAGCAAATCCTGCATGTGGGACTGGAAAGCCGACTCCCAGAAGATGAACCGAGACGCGCGTAACAATCACAAAACTAAAGCTGAAACAGTAGTGAGCACGGAAAGATCCTTCAGGAAACCTCATGCGCTAATTCTCTTTATTTGTAGTCAATATGTATTTTTTTTTTTCTGAATTTCACTTACTGTTGAAAATCTATTCCCAAAAATGATTCACTTCAATTGCATCAGTACTTAATCTTTCAGTACTCTGTTTGCAGCAGCAACTGCCTTTTCTTCCCATTAGTCTTGTAGGAGCAACTTGACTTTTATTGGAGTTCATCATTTTACTTTTCTGCTTTAAATAATCAGTTGTCTTTGGTTTTTGTTTGATGTTTGGTTTTTTTTTTTTTTTTGTTTGGTTGGGTTTTTTTTGTTGTTGTTGTTGTTGTTTGGTTGGTTTTTTTGTTCCTTAATGCAGTTACACCCTTAAAGACCCATCCTCTAGTCACCACCTCTTTTTACCATACAGGCTGGCCTGAGCTTCTGGAGCAGTAGTAGAAGTAGATTTACAGGGAGGGCCTACAGGCAAATATCTTAATTAACTGTTACCAAAACCTCTGAGCCATATGGCCACCATAAAAGAGGGACTTTAATACACTACTCCATTTTATGTCATCAGTTGCAAGCTATGGATTCACTCTCACCCCCAGTAACTCATGATTGTGCAGAAGAAAACCTCTGAAGTGAAAACATAGACCATCTGTTAGCGATACGGGTAAGCCGTGTATTCTCTACATACATATATACATTTCCTGCATTGCATATGATTTCAAATATTTGCTCTTGGAACTGCAAGGTGTCCTACTGTCATAACAGTCAAGTTATTCATTAAGCTGTCAGCACCTTAGCGTATTGCTCCCACACAGGGTCCATTTCTGATTTTTCCATTCCCCCTTGGAGAACCCACTCACTCATCACCAAGTGCGGTTACTCTCATAACGGGTGCAACTGAGATCCTCATGTCAACATATGTAAACCAATTCTATACCTTTCTATTGCAACGCTTCCAACTCCCGAATTTCCTAGGGCACTAATGGATTTTGGGGGCCAGCTTGAATTTGCGAGAGTTTTGTTCGTATCAATGTGATGCAGTTCTTGGCACAGACTTCTGAGGCGGTGCCGTGAAGTATTAAAAGCCGAGAAGGCGAGCAAACAAGTATCAACCAAAAGAAAAACTATGATTGATTTCAAACCCCGGTGTTTTGAAATAAAGCTGAGCAGACAGTTTACAATAGCAAAGCCAAGGCACCAGAGTTGTCCAGATCTTTGCCCAAAACCCAGCTATTGTGCGAAACCGGGCCCATAGGCTGTCCGCATCCAGAAGAGAGGTGGTTTTTGTTTGGTTTGGTTTTTTTTGTTTTTTTTTTTTTTTTTAATATTTTTGCTTCAAACAATTTTTATCTTCTAAGGGATACTCCCTCCTTCGCTCCTTCCCTCTTAAAAGACTTCTATATATTTCTTATAAAACTCTCAGAAGCCTGAAACTGAAAGCTGCCTTGTCACTAAGATAAAATATCATCTTTATGTAATATGTCATGAGCAGTGTTGACTGCACTGCGAATGCAGAGTACCTGACACACTGTTTATCTGCATTAATCCAGCGCTAGTTAGTAGGTTGTACATTGATTATCACCGGGAGCTTCAGAGGCAGCCTTGCCCCGTCACATCACCTGCAGAAATCAGTGCAAAGCAACATCAGAGAGCAGTGAACGGGGCTAAGCTCAGGGAAGGATAATCAAAGTACTCCCAAGAGATCAGAGGAGGAGAGAGGCTTGACTGTTCATATTAGCTGAGAGGCAGTAATGCATTTGTGATCAAAGTGATACCAAAATGTCTTGTCTCTGGTTAGGGTCACCTCAGACCTGGGGCCTTTTGAGTAATTTCCCTGCCTTTCAGTCATGAATAAGCCATTTTGTGCCCAAGTTTCCTAGTGGTGACTCCAGCACAATGCTGGGTAAGTCACAGATATAAAAATAACATCTTAGTATGATCTTGTCATTGCACTGGTTTAACTCTGGCTTGTCTTATCTTACTACAAGGTGTGGTAGTTGGACTAGATGATCATTGTAGGTCCATTCAAACTGAATTATTTTATTCCCTTCTGTTCTACAACTCTTCGTTCTGAAGCACAGAAGGCACCCACAGCAGACCCTGTTCATTTGAACAGAAAATACTTCAGATCTAGTCATGACAACTGAGCGCTTCATCATCAGGGCCCTAGCCTTGGGCTGTTCCATGGCGGCTCAGGTCTGCTCCAGCCGCTGTTAGTCTGTCAGCCCCTGTCCTGCCGTCCCCTGTCCCTGCCTGGCCCTGGTCTGCCAGCTGCTGCCCGGCTGGTTCCCCCGCTCCTGGCCCCGGGGCTGCGGCAGCGCCGGGCCGGCGGTTCCCGCTTCGCCCCGCAGATGGCGGCGCTGACCCGCGCCTGCCAGCGGGGCCGCCTCGGGCGCCTTTTCTGCCTCCGCGCCAGAGCCAGGTTTTTTACCTGGAGCCCGCGTTTATATTAAGTATTTTTGTCTTAATTTCGAATGACTTTCATGGCCCTTGAGGCAGAGGAGAGGGAGAAGCCACGCTCCCGCCAGCGGGCAGCGCTTCTCCCGCGGGGTGCAGTGCCCTGAGGTGAAAGGCGGGGAGCGGGACCCCAGAGGCTGCCGGGGCGGGAGCGGCGGGCTTCGGGTACCCCGGGCTGTGCGAGCCGGTGGCCCGGCCGACCGCTTCCCCTGAGGAGCGAGGGTGGCCTCGGGTTTTACACAGGCACTGCTGCTGGCTTGCCAGCGAGCCTGTAGCTCACCAACCGGCCCCACCACAGCTCCGCACCCCAAATCTCTCTTCACTCCCCGTTTTTAGAATAATATGTGCCTCTAGTTTGCTATATGACAGGCAACAGGTAGCTGGTCACTGTGATGTAAGGTCTTTGTGGCGTTGCGAAAGCTCTTCTGGCTGCGCCCCTGCCCTCCTGTCATCTGCTCAATGCCGTGCTGGCTCCCTAACATCCGTCACTCATCACAGTATAAGATATTAAGCTACTAGAGAGCGTTCAGAAGAGGGCTATAAAGTTGGTGAAGGGGTTGGAGAGGAAGCCCAACGAGGAGAGGCTGAAGATGTCATCTTCGCTCAGCCTGCAGAAGAGCGGTCTGAGAGGAGACAATATGGCGCCGGCAGCTTCCTCACAGCCGAAGTAGGCGGGGCAAGGCTGAGCTGACCAATGGCAGGACCTGGGGGCGTGGCAGGAAGATGTTGCTGGGCAGGTTTAAGGTTGGGTGTGAGGAGCAGATTCTTCGCCCAGAGGGTGCTGGATGCTGGAACAGCCTCCCCAGGGAGCTGTCACAGCCTCAAGCCCGACAGCGTTCGAGACTGCACAATGTCCTCAGACACATGGTGTGAACTGTGGGGTTGTCCTGTGCAGGGACAGGTGTTGCATTTGATGATACTCATGGGTCCCTTCCAACTCAGAGGACATTCTATGACTCCCTAAATTCCCCTATTAGGTTACTCTGGTAGACAAGTTGCTCTGAAACAGATGGGATGTGAATTCCATGCTGAATTTAAGCTCCTTTCCCCAGGAAATGAAGCAGAATCCTTGTCCAAGCGCAGTGTCCTCATCGGCTCCTCTTGCAGGACGTAATGGACAGGCTGGCTGTGCCGGGACACGGCGTCTCGGAGGAGGCCAAGCCTGTGCAAGGTTTTACAGCAGCCTGTCCGCACCTGGGGCTGTTTCGCTCTCTGCGACTGTTACCACAGGATTCCTGTAGAAACAAACCGTATCACTCACTAGCAATCTGGCTTAAGAGAGACATAAATAAGATCTGTGCCCAGAGTTCACAGCGAAACCCCTTATATCTTTCGCCGTAGTGTAGGCAATCTCTTTTTTTTATATTTTTCAGCTGCATGTCAGTGTTCTCTCTGGGCCTGTTTTTATTTCTTTCATCGCCATCAAACGCCTACTCCTAAAGCTCTACGTGCTCACGCGTTTTCAGCCCGCTGCACAGGTTATAATTGAGAAGGGCTATGTTTGCTGTGACAGGAACTCTCAGCTGGCTCGTTAGACCCTTCAGCAGGTGGGGGGGCCCAGGGCAGTTCATCCATCTAAATACAGACGTTATTATGGCTGACCTTAGTTTGCAGTGTGAGTGACCTTCTGAGGGCTTTTAATAAATGTATCGCATGATTCCAAAAAGCAGTCCCATGCTGAGCAGCTAGAGAAGATCCACGTCATGCTAAACATTCCAGAGGAGTTTGCCAAAGAGCATTCGATGAAATCAAATATCAGAAAAATAGCTGATTTATTAATCCTCGCCAAATGGTAATAACGGCTCAGTTCTGAGTAGAATCAGCTTGGAGAGCTGGAACTAGCACAAGTTTTGAGGAGCCACTTTCTGATTTTAGCTTCACGAGCATGTCCTGCTTCAAGCTGCTGCTCAGTCTTGTGCCGCTGTTTGTGCGCGGCTCGTGTTCGCGGTGTGCGTGGACATGTAAGGTTGTCTTCACAGTGGTATCGATATACACCAAAAGATAAAGGAAGAAAAGTTCATATCCAGTGACAGTGGCTTTGTTTTCTCTGGACAAAATTAATCATCAGTGTAGCGGAGAGTTAATGACCTTCCAGAAATAAAAAATAGTCTTTTTTCATAATTCCCATCTCTGTTTTACTCTAAGGTAGAGCTAGAAGCTTATCTGAAGTTTCCAAATGTTGAAATGGATGTTAGGTGGGGGAGTTTTCACAGCTTGTACTGCATTTCCTTTCCAACCCAATCTGCTCTACCTGTGAGCACCAAAGCAATGAATAAACCAAACCAGCAAACTGAAACAAGAAGTGCTCTGATATCCACAAGAGGGGAAAATATTTTCAGTTTCAAATAACATTTTAAAGCTCACGTTGTTTGCATCCATTTGATCATTTCGTTTTTAAGCATCAAGATAAAAATTTTGGCTCTTCAATATTTTTTAATCTTTCTGATTGACTCAAATTTGCAAATAGTTTGGGCTGACCTAAATGGATATTTTTTGGATGAAAGTTCTAAGGGATAATATTGGCTCAAGCCACTAGGCATTCTCCTATCATTAGGTCTAAAAGCGATAGAAGCAAAACCACTTGTTTTCTTCTGTCACTGGAATCAGCAACAAATCTTTCAATAAAGGAGTCTCCTCAGATTAGAATTTTGGCCCACGGTTACAATCTCATTGTTCTTGCGTGGTTGCTAAGAGGTGACTCATCAAGAACTGGAAGTCACCAAGAAGGATATTCCAGCCAGAATGTCTTTGGAAAATCTCATGTAACATGTCAATGATAACTGGAAGACGCCTCAGGAAATATGGTGCTATTTCTTGGAAGTGCCTGATTGTGCAAATCTTTGGTGGGATTAGTAATAGGTCTGTCTTGCTGCTTTTGCATGTATTTGTTTTGTCTGAAGCCATGATGATGTACAGTAATTAGGTGTGAGTCTGGGACTTAAGGATTGCATGTGTATGGCTTTTTAATTGCCCATCTCAACCACAAAATAAGGCAGCGAGGCAAATTATGTTCTCATATAGCTCCTCTGGTGGAAACCTGCTGGTTCATCATTGCAGCAAGGAGCAGAAGTCAGTGTATGTTGGTCACGTTAAGGAAGGGAAGTTTTATTTCTTGGATTTTGTCCAATTCTGTACATTACCTTGGAGGGAAAAGCCAAGTACTTTCTAACCTAAACTGCAAAATTTTGCTGTCAAACGAGATTTCTCCCCCATTCTGAGCAGAACAAGAGATATTTAACAGGTAGATGTGGCCGCCAAGTAGAATGAATTTCTTACTATTAAACAAATAAAATAGCAAGACTTTCCATAGTTTATTTTCCGTTTCTTTATCTTCTTAGTTTCACACATGGTAAAAATGAAGCAGCAACCATCAGTGTGTAAATTACAGAAATAGATTATGTGATCACCATGATTTTGATGAATTCTTCATCGTATTGGTATGTGTGTGTATGTCTATACAGGGAGTATTCAGAAAACTTAGTTTTCATATTTGACAGTTAAATATTTTTACTTTTCTCTCTGATGGGACCTGTGCTTTTCAAAGTAAAATGTCACTAAGCAAGCCTGAATCAGAATGAAATGCTGAGCATCGTTTTACCCTTAAGAAACATGTTTTGATGTATCGATTTGCATTAAACTATTCTTGTAATGATTTGATCCAAGAAGTCTATACTTGCCTTAGCAGTAAAAGGAGAAGCCAGTTTGTTATATAGCTCTGAGTGGTACGAATTGCAGCTTGTGCTCGTCATGGTCTGTGGTATGTGGCCATATGACTCGTGTACATCACTCCTTTTTCTTTTGAAGAAATGCTGTAGGAATTTTAACTGCAGAGATGAATATAAAGGACTCGAAGTTAATGGTTCACTTAGGAATAAATAGTTCTTCTTCTTGACACTCGCACCCGGAGTGCCAGACCTCAGCCGGACTGAATCAGTCAATCATTAACTTTAAGAGGGCTTTGCCAGTTTACACGTACAGAGGACCTGGCTCACCTGTTTCAGTGGCAATTCTCAGAGAGAGACAACACACCAGGCATGGGGTCCCATCCGCAGGAGTCAGTGGCTGCACATCTGCTGTTCCTCCCTCTCCTTGAGACGGGACACAGTGCACATTTCCAATCATACGTCAGATATGTGAAGAACCAGACTTCAGTGCCCATATAGCTACCGTATTTTTTTAATGAATCAGACATGAATAGTGCTTAAACCGCTTACTGCTAACTTTAATTTACAGCGTGTGGTAACATAGTGACAGTAATGTTGTCATCATTCTCTCTCTTTCTCTGTGGCATCAAGCCCAGACTTTCACATTCTCATTTTTAGGACAGTGTCAAACTGAGTTTTACCCCCCACCCGCTCAGCCCTCTGATGAAATGATATGTTATTAAAAAAGCAAATAAATAAATAAAAGAGACCTCACTGATAGCTCCAGAATCTGCTGGGTTTTCCCTTCTGCATTAACGTGCTTTTCATCCAGGGAACAGAATGAAAATGCATTTTCTACGGTAGTAACTGGCATGTTCTAAATGGTGTCAGAATTCAAGAACATGACAAGCAAAATACAGCTGGACTGGAGGGCTCCACCACACATACAGTAGGAAATATTGCATTCCCATGCTGTTTTCATGCATGCGAACGATCAGCCACATTACAAACCCTTAAAAACATTGTGAGAAAACTTGACATTTCCCAGATGGGCAGAGACCAGCCCATCTGACTTTCCATTTTCCAAGGGAATTTAACCCCTTGGAGCTGCTACAGGGAAGCTGCGTTTCCTTGTCGCTCTACTAAAAGCCGAACGAAATGGTGCTGGTTTGGCAGGATTGCCAGGGTTCAGGTTGACACCCAAGTCTTTGTGCAGAATGAGGTCGGAGATGCGCCCGTGGCTCTTGCTCTTTGGTTTTATGGAGAGCAGCTTGTGCCAAGCTACAATCTGCGCAAACCGCATTACAGGCTGTAATGAGACCAAAATCAGCAACTGCTACTCAGTCCCACCATGTGGAATCCTGACAACCAGCGCGGCCTTGCAGGTTTTAAACTGTTCTCCATGTGTCGAGACCTCTCGAGCTTAAACTCAATGTGTTTTCAATAACTCCATGAAAAACACATAAGTTTGCTTTAGCTTCAGGGCAGATCAATTGGGGAGCAAACTCACCATCTAGATTGTGGGGTTTTTGACATTTCTAATGCACCACCCTTGGCAAATCTGATTGGTATGTAACCAGGGTTGAATACTGTGCAGGAGGTTTTGTGTTTGGTAGATCTCTTAAAGCCCTTCAACATATTATTCAAAATGAAGTCCTTACTGCTATAATTGATTTTGTAATAATCCTTAATTAGGCCATCTTGTAGGCCTACTGACAATTTTTTTAGGATAGGCAAAGTTTTGCTTGCTATTAACTGGCTGAAAAAATAGTATTTCCTTTTCAGTGCCAGACTGTATTCCACAAGTCAACTAACCCAAAAGCACAAAAGCAATCTTTTCAAAGCCAGCGAAACAGCACAAGGGCTGTTAAACAACTGAATAATGCCTGGCTCAGAAGCTCAAATGCAAAAGGCAATGTCTTCTCTCAGTATAAAGATGGTTTACCATCTAATAACCCATATGATGCAAATCACAGATTTAACTGTTACGGTCTCAGCTCTCTTTTTCTTTCTGTCTTTCTTCCCTCTTGATCTCTTCCCTTTTGCTCCCCCCAACCCCTTTATCAAAAATAACTTCTGGAAGGAAAAATAAACACTGGAAGACGCTCAGCTGTTTTGGCAGCCATGTGTGTTGGACAGGCCTTTTCCCCCGCTCCGTTCCTCCAGACTGAAAGGAGCTGGAGCTCCAGTTTGAGGGCAGACAAGCAGCCTGTGAAACCTCAGCCAGTTTTCATCGCAGCTGGCCGTGCCTGGGTGATTTCAGACAAAAGACTTCCGTCTTTATCTGGCGCTTATTGAGACATCTCATTCAGCTGGAGATAAAAGGGAAAAAGATGTGCTTTGAAATCGAACCATTAGGGCGTCAAAGAAATCAGCATGCAAATGCCACACGTAAATGAATTCAAGATGAAGCTTGAGGATCAAGTCTCAGTGCCAACAGGAGTTTGCCTGCACAGGGACCCAGCAAAGCCATTGTAAAGAGCTCAGGGGAGTTTGGCCCTGTGTTTGTCGAGGGAAGGAGGTGAAGGTTGGATGTGGAAGCAATCTTAAAAATAAACAATGGGATAGATTGTTTCAGAGGAATGACTCCAGTTTGCCAAAGGCTGGGTAGGTTATTCATGAAAACGGCTCTTCAATGAACCACTGAGAATTTCCTTCTGATTTCCCACCTTGCAAGTTCTCATGGAGTTCTACTCTTCAAGAACTCTGATGGAACAAGCTTACTGTATTTTAAGGGCTGTGTGACATGGCTCTCAGGAGAAGAGAATCAGGATTCAGCTGAAATGACAGTAGAAGAGCCCTTGGTGAGGATGCTGAAGGCAGACAGACCCTGAGCTTTGCGAGCTCCTGCAGGGGTCAAACGAATTCCTGGTTTGTTGTGTGGAGTCCAGGCTGTGATTGCAGACCATGTGCATCAGTGATTGTTTCAGGGTCTGTAGTTATCTGTAGAGATGAAGGGATGGTTAGCAAAGAAGTCAGGGCTAACTTAGGAAACCTCTGCTTGCCCACAACCTATGAATAGATGTGGTGAATAGAAGTATTTCAATAGGGATTTTATTCTGATTTCATTTGCCGTTTCTGTCCTTCAGCTGAGATACACATCAGTGGCCCGTTAAGTGAAGAATGAAGCATTTGAGCTCTCCATCAGGAGAAATGTTCCACTGCGTGATAGCTTTCCACCCACTGAGAAAACTACCACTTAATAACGTGCAAATCTCTAGTTAAAGAATTACAGAGATTAACCTGAAGCCTGACACTCCTCCTGCAGGAGGGACCCTCACCAAAACGCCGTTGACAAAGGGAAACTTTGTTAAGCATGTTTAGTTCAGCCCTGCTATCCGAGGATCCCTAAGCTGCTTTGTTTTATGAGACTTAGGGCAAGGGATTTTCTTAAAGCAAAGGCCAAAGGATTTTTCTTAAAAAACATATTCCTTCTATGAGGGTGCATAGTTTCATGGGATCTAGGGATTAGGTGTTCATTTCCTATATGAAAGCTTCACAATTGTCTAAAGGATGCCTGGATATTAACCAACCTCCAAGTAAAATATCAAATACAGTGCCTGAAAACAACAAAAAAAGAATGACTTCACTTAATGCCAGCTGTACTAAGAGTTAGGTACAAATAGTGAAACCCATGAGTTTTTCTCCATAGAAATTGTTTCTAAGAAACCATGCAGAGAAACTGTGATTGGATTAATGATTTTCTTATTTGAGTTGAAGATGGGTCGTAAAGCAGCAGAGATAACTCACAACATCAACAAGGTATTTGGCCCAGGAACTGCTATCGATCGTATGGTGCAATTGGTGGTTCAAGAGGTTTCGCAAAAGAGACGACAGCCTTGAAGATGGAGAGCATAGCGGCCATCGGAGGGTGACAACGACCGATGGAGAGCGATCAACTAAGCTGATCCTCTTACAACTACATGAGAAGTTGCCGAAGAACTCAACATCGGCCATTCTGTGGTTGTTCAGCATTGCTATTTTGATTAGGAAAGCTGTGTTTGAGCCCAGCTATAATGATTTAAAGTTCATGGTCTGAAACTGCAATTATTATTGCACCAAGTTAATGCCATAATATCTGGTGCTATCCCAAATGGTGAAGACTGGTCAACCAGGTCATCCTCCAACATGAGATTAGTGTTTTCTCCAGTGACACTCGAAGTGTCGACATGTTTACCTCACAGGAGCATTCCTCGTTTATGTGCAGCTAATGTTTTATGCAATTATATCTCCCATATCTCAATTTGGGAACATGCTATCTTAGCACAAAAGCAGCTGTTCTACATTTATTGCTTTCTCTGAATGTTTTCTTAAGTCAAGCTCTGGCTCTTTTATTGACTAAACTGTTTCATGGGGACCCCAACCCTGCAGGAACTTCCCCAAAACCATATCTCTCTGATCTGATTTTTTGTTACTACTTCTCCCGATTAATCAGTTGTTGCTCCTGAGTGAAATGTTTCCTTTATTCCAGAGTGAAAATACTTTGGACTTTTTGTGTGGCAGATCTACTGGACACCTTGTTGTCTTTATAGCCCATGTCCCTATGTTCAGTGAGATGTCAGTTCAACACGTCAGCCGCGTGTGCAGGGCAGGGTGTGCTGAGCACAGCAGCTGAGATGACCAGAAAGCATAAGAAGAAACGTGCATTTCTTTAGTATTCCTTTGCTATTGAAATGAGTTTTGCCATTCTTAGTACTTAAAGACATGAAATAGCCGTTGCGTAAACATTGCAACAGTTCTACCACCTTCACACACCAGTTCAGTAATTGGTAAAGAGTGAGAGCAACGACCGACAGCTTCACATGTAGCATCTGACCAAAAAAAGTTTAGACTTTGGAAAATAGCCTGGTTCTTCTTTTAAAAAAACCCACCAGAACTCTTTCTGTCTCTTTTTCCTAATAAACCCTTCACGGCGATTGCTTCTTTGTAAAGTGTATAGTCTGAAGTTAGTTTTGGGTGGCTACTCCCTCTATACGAGAGGTTCTCGTGACCATATGTACCATCTGTGCTTGACCGCACTTTCATACAAACCCTCCCCAGCAGGGTATGGTATGGGATGTTGGTTGCCGTTGATTGATTTTGTACAAGAATAGCCTACATGGCATTTCTTTGGAGTATTCTGTGGGACTTTTGTAGTCTTATCCTACATCAAATAATATTACTCTGTAAGGTGCAACTAGATGACTGGAGCAAGTTCCATATCACGTTTTACTCCACAGGGAATATTTAATTCCCAGGGAAGATGTTCCAGAGGGGAAAAGGGTAAAAATGAGTTATTTCAGGCGTCCCCCTGTGAGATGCGCAGTACTTCTCCATTACCTGATTTCAGTTGTGCTGGCAGACTTGGCACCTCAGTTCTTTCCTGGTGTGACTACCGAAATGTTTATAAAATTAAAGGGGAAAACGAATGAGTCTGGTTTTGCTCTTAATGCTGATGTTACTGACCTTCTGTGAGCTGAAATTACTATCAGTGAAATCCAAACTGGACTTGATCAGAATTGTATTTTGAGCTGTGGTGGCTGTGGATTTATAAGCTAATGCCATGGGTGGAAGTGGAAGAAAAAAATAGGCTTCTCTTGCCTTCTCTGTTATTGATATTGAATGATATTGGTGTAGGTGATCACATAGTAAGTTTTCTTTTATAAAACATCTTTGAAATCCTCAGCACACCGAAGCATCACAGAAAATGAACTACAGGGACAATCCTGCCACTGCCCTAGGAAATAAACGGGTTGACTCATTGAGCTTTCTGCCTTTAATTACTCCGAATCCACTGATTAAGCCCGGGAGCTCTCCTCTTAATCCCGAATTACTCATTTTGACCCTGGCAGGGTTTATGTGCCTGAGCAGTGACACC
Source organism: Patagioenas fasciata (assembly GCF_037038585.1). Classification (NCBI taxonomy): domain Eukaryota; kingdom Metazoa; phylum Chordata; class Aves; order Columbiformes; family Columbidae; genus Patagioenas; species Patagioenas fasciata. The sequence continues at coordinate 1,867,938 of NC_092537.1, read as the reverse complement.
GTCACCCCGGGAGTCCCGTGCTGGTCGCTGGGGAGGCGCTGCCACTGGGTGAAACAGAAACCAGCAGGTACTTTACGGGGGTGACCCTGGCGGACACGCGAGCGTCGGCCCAGGCAGCCTTGCCTTAATTGAGTTGCTTACATTCCACGCTCCGTTACTGTCTGCTGACTTGCAAAAGAACAAAGGAACAGCTACTTCCCATTAAGGAAGGTAATAACTTAATTAAAACCAAGTTCTATGCACTGCAGGATCTAGTTTGTCATCAAGAGGCCTTTCCCTATAGTTTTTGATAATCTATGCCAGATATTTAATCACTGGATACCCCAGTATAAAACTTCGAGCCTCCATAACCAGCAGAAAGCTTGTCAAAATAAATTTTAACTTCTGACCGTAGTAGAAGACCAACTAGAAGGTATTAACAGAATCAGAGCTGTCAATCAGAGCTTGGGCTCGCCGTTTATATTATTAATTCCAACTCTGGTGGCATGGTCTTGGGATAACAACCATCCTAAGCTGCACTGGTCCAAAAAACACAAACCGAGAGTGGAATATATTTCGTGTCGAGGTGACGTTACTGAGTGTCCAGAGAAACCTTTTTTTTTCTTCCTTTTTGTCTTTGAAAGGTGATGTTTTATTAGATTATCCCCATTGCCAAAAGACACAGCTACTGTCTGGCTTCATTTGCTGACCGTTTTTTCTAATGTAAAGATTTATTCTGCACACAAAAGCAACCTATTAAGAAAAAGGTAAAGAAATTGTTTGTTTGTGTGTGCAGATTTCCTCCAAATTAATGCAGCGTGTTAGAATGGAGACTGTGAATAGTCCTCAGTGGGTTCTGAAGTGAAACGGGCCTCACAAATTGAAATCTATCTCGGAGACATCGAGTTGGAGGTATTATTACAATGCAAACCAGCGGGAGAGATTCCAGAGAGAAAGAGGAGAAGTGTGTTAATTGAGAACAATAACATGCCGAAGACCTCCAGAAGCTGGTGGCCTTAATAAAATGAGACAATGCTATGTTGTTGCCTAACCTGAACTTCAAATTCAATTTCGGTTCTAGTGGAGCAGAAGCGATGCAGAGCGAGGTTTCTCTTTCCCTGTTCCTTTATTAGCGCATCTGAATAGAGAAGGTTTCACGGGTCATGTTGAACTGGGCTTGAACTCTATTACTCTCTTCTGTATTAATCACTTGATCATGGAATAAATTTCCAGGGCATTAAACACACAGAAGGTGGTATTTACGATCCAGGTAGCTAATACTGGTGAACTGTTGGCATTGAGTTGGTTTGGGAGAGTCCAAGGTTTTGGACCTGGTTGGTTTTCAGCATCAGCACCTTTAACCTCCTTAGAGAATGGCAGTTCGTGCCACCTATGAATCTGCCTTAATTGTTAATAAATCTAGTGCGAATAAGACCACAGTATAAATCCTGTCATCTTTATCTCCTCTTATTTAAGCAAATAAATGGAAAGTGGAAAGTAAATACAAGCTTTGGGATTTTGTAAAATGAAAGTGTTCTGGAACATTTTATGAACAACAGAAAAACAGTGATTTTTTTTCACTTCCTCCTTTTTATCTGGGCAGCACAAATTCAGTTTCATTATCTATGAACATGTAAAACCCTTACCGGGCTGTATATGTATTTCAAAGCCATTGTGGGAGACAAACTACAATATCTCTTATAGTTTTCTGCCTCTCCAGCTCTGCAGCGTCCATCAGTGTGGTGTGTGCCTGCATGGGGTGTGCGTTGCTGGGCTGTGTTTGCGCATATCAAAAGCAGCCAGTCTCTCAATCATTCGTTGAAAGTTCCAGTTGGCTTAGAGTCTTCCTGAAAAATATGTTTATTTTGTCTTCTTGACTTACTTTTCCTCGTGTCTGAGTATTGTGCCTCCAGGAAGAAAAGCTTAAATTGCTGAAGTAGGGCTTTTTTCAAAGCCTGCCAAGAATAAAGTGGCTTAATAAGAAAGCACACAGATTTGACTTTCTTAGAGAGGAAAAAAAAAGAATAAGTCATTTAGAATGAGACTGGAGACTTCTTTAGGAGCAGTGGGTATTTTCTGAGAGTGTAAATATAGGAGTGTTTTGGGAAGAAAGGTGGGGCTAACTAGCCATGAAACGTGGAAAGGACCAGGACCCTGCCAACCAAATGTGATCTCTGAAGACACGCTGATTTATGCTGGTGGAAATGAAGTCATGGCGTTGAACAACAATAGGCTCCCAGAGCCGTGTAGCTGGGCGGTCATGAAGCGTCTCTGTCACAGCGGGATATTTGCCTTGGGCCACACCAGTGACTGTCCCTTTTGCAATAGCGTGGCTGTCACCACGTCCCTGCTGTATCGATTTGGGTGAAAGAACCACCTTGACGGACTGGTTCATTCAGGAAACATAAATGCCAAAGCTGCTCCTACAGCATTTATTGCAATCTGCTTTCCTTTAGGTTTTGGATGTAAAACCAGGGTTGGCTTGGCCCACCACTGTTTCTGTTCCTGGCTGCCACACTGTGTGGTGTCACCGTCAACACCACGACGGAGCTGAGGTCACATTTGCCCATTTGCAGCTTGACCACCAAAACAGATGACACTTCCATTTCTGTGGTGGCTGAGGGAGACTGCCAACCAGGGATTATTTTGTTTGTTTTGTCTGAGCTGTATTTGTCCAACAAACACAATCAGCAGCCCTCGTGACTCATCTTGGTAGCCGCAGAACATATGCAATTTCTGTTCCCTCCATCAGCAAAGGCTGTAATGCTGGGAGGGCAATGCATCCTACTGGGAGGGATAGAGACAGTTCCCTCTGCTGCTGTTCATCAGGAAAAAGCAATTCCAGGCTTCAAAGTGCAGTCAAGTCCTCAAGATTTAAACCTGCCTGGACGTAGGTAGCAGCCGAGTTGAGATGTTCCAGCACTACCATCTTCTTGGGCTCTCTGACAAGATGCTGAGTACCTCAGGGTTGAGGGCAACTCATATTTTCTTCTTCCATCAGATTCATTTTCACAAGTGCAAACTCACAGACTGGAACCTAAACAAATATAATCAAACAGTATGCTACTTTATGTGCAGACAGCTGGAAGTTTTATGCCTTGTCTTGCAGAAGGCACCAGCAAGAAGACATTGTGTCCCTGCTCGGTGCCAGATCATCGCTGCAGCGTTGACTCAACGGGCTGGATGCCACCTCTTGAGTCACTTAGCATCACTTCTCGATAAACCTGGTCTTTAATTTATTTTTGGAGGTTTCCAGTCTGAGTACAAATAAACATGCCCAACCCACCTTAGGCCACAGCCTTGGGTGGAGCAGCTGCAGATTTCTGAAAGATAATGCAGGGCTGGGGAGAGATGTGCAGCAGCGGAAAAAATAAACCAAAACCAAACTAAGGCAGATATTTCTGAATAACTGGAAGAAGTGAATCCTGAAATACGTGCATGTCATTTTTTATCGGTTGATCAGGGGTATTTAGCCCTCAGAATTGTTTGTTTAATTTTGCTGGCCACAGGAATCAAATTAAAGCACTTGCTCCCTGACAACATGACTGCAAAGCTTGTTCGATCTGCTGGTGTTTATCAGTTCAGAACTCGCTTGCCGTGACTGAGTATTGTCATAGACTCAGCTACTGCAGTTTGCAGAAATATTCACAAATAAGCTGCGAATGCTATTGAAACACCACCCTCAGCTTTATTGCTATTTACCGGTGTGTGGAGATCTCAAGACACTACTGTGCTAAACAGAAATAAATCCTATTTGCTTGGATTCGACCCTAACGGTTTTATTCAGGGTCTGCTGAAATTCCTTGTATTGCATAAAGCTTTCAGCAGGTGAGGCTTTGAGCAGAGGAAGGTGTTGAGGACTCCCGCATCCCGATTAAGCTTTATTTTAGATTCAGCAGCTGGACAGATTTTGCAAATCCTTCATTCCAGAGCAGCAAAGTCACCTGTTTGCAGAAAGACACTCACTGGAAAATGTGGGCGGTGAGATTGCTCTGCGGTTCAGCCGCTCCTATATTTGAAACGCTGCTCTGAAAAAAACCCTTGAGGCTTCTTGGACCTGGAAAGTGCAATTTGTCACATTCTCACCTCTTTTTGGAGAACTGTCATTTGCTTTGAGTCTCTTATTTTATTGTCCTTTCTGTACCTTATAGAAAAATCAATCTTTGCCCATTTCTTTCCCATTCTGACCCCTGCCTCCCGTCCTTTTGCCAGTCTTTGTTTTAAAAATTGCTTGAGCTGATTCAGCTTAGGATGGGGCAAAGAATCTGCTTGATATTTCAGAAATGTCTTGTGGTTACCAGGTTCTGCCTGAGCTACATAACTCCTGCACTGGCAGCTTTCAGTACTTTTCATGTGGAAATTTCTCCATTGCTTTGCAAAGTAGATGCATGTCTGGTTATTCAGACACAAAGTCTACGTTTGGAGAACTCCATAGGACAAAACATTGAAAAACAGAAGAATAAAATAAAATAATGAAATTAAATAAAATAATGCCCAGGTATATTCTTTCATTGTAAAATTAGCTGCCAATACGATGCACCTTTTTATGAAAAAGAAGTATCTTGAGATAGAGAGATTTCTGCATTCAAGACATGGTTTCAAGCAGACCAGCCAGGTTTCTACTTCTGACCGTAACATTTAGTAGCAAATACAATGCACTCTGTGGTTCCAGGCAGGAAAATGACCTAAAGTTTTCAACTCATTACAGAACAAAACTTTTATAAAAGTGGATTCCTGGAATGCAAACAACAAGCACAAGTCCAAGGAAAAACCCCAACCTACGTCAGGCCTAATATTTATCAGGAACCTGACACCAATGTGGTCATTTTTTGCTTGTTTACTGTTGAAATGAAGTTTATTCCAATTTGTAATCTACAAACTTTCCTTTAGACTGCTGGGCTGAAAAGGGCACGTTGGATTTGGATGGAGTGGGAAGAGATGAAAGGAAAGGGAGGAGGAAAACCTGCCGTGCCAAAAATCTAACGTACACAAACTAGAGTTGTGTGCTGCCCATGTCTCCGTTTCACGGTCGTGTGAATACTGAGTATTTCAAAGTGAGAAGCAAATTAAATTCGGTAGATTTTGCCCCTCTTTGCTCTTCAGAGGGTGTTGAAAAATGCTCAGGAAAACTTTTCAGAGAATCAGAGATTACAAAAACAGTCTGTTACCCAAGAAGAAAGAGTTAATAATGTGCGTTATCCAGGGGACTAGAAATTATTCCTAAACTCTTCTAGAAAACAGCTGTGGCCCATTTCAGATTTCAGCTCATCCCAGTAAAAAGGACAGAAACAACCAGTGTAAACGGGGGCAATACGGCTGCTCCATGTCCCCCATACGCCACGTGTGCCATCTTTGTATCTCCAGAGAAATGTTTGGTTCTCCGCTCAAAGCAATTCCAGATTGGGGCTTTTGCCGTGTTGGCCTCTCTCAGCTCAGTAGGATTGATTTATTGAATGGTTTCTTCAGATCACAGCCTGGTCTCAATGACAACGTTTACACTTCAGATCCACCACGAACATGAAAGACATCTTCCAGTCTTTTGGGGGTGTTCAGAATCTGGTAGAGACGCTCTTGCCATTGAGATGGTCTTTCAAGTCTTGGTGAGGTACATGGGACCTTTATGACTAAAATTAGTAACCTCTTTTTGGCAAGAATATTTCATAATATGTATTAATTGCCTGCAACCCTCTCCCAGGTGATTTTCCTACAAAATGCTACTGATTGCATGAATAGAGCACAGTCGTGCAAATGGAGAGGAGTGGGGGGTTTATTTCTTTACAAATAAATTATGTGGAATTATTCTTTGCATTGAAAAAAAGTTGTTTCCTTTGAGGAAACTGGAATATAGAGGACGGGCTCTCCTTTCCATCAGCTGCTTGCCAGAGATAACGCCCAAATGCAAAGAGGGACTGTAATATGATACATTGAATTTATGCTCTTTGGCATGAGCTGTCCTTAGAAAATGATTGATTTACTTTCTCATTTGAATTAATTTCAAGGGGCATCTTACCCAAATATGTGTCCTGAGATAACTCACTGAAGGAGCTCTAAGAAAAGTACCATACAGAAATTATTAAACCTCCGCAAACCGCCCTAATGAGACCTAATTTAGTCTATTTTAAGCTTTGATGATTTTTTTTTTTCTTCTAATGGCTCCCAGCTAAAATTTGTGTCTCAACCAAAGCTGAAATGATAAATAGCTTGTAGTCTACCACAAACAGGAGAAATTTATTGCTGCCCACATTGCTTGGCAAAGGGAAAGGATTTTAGAAAGGTTTTCAAAGTCAGGAGGAGGCGGTAGATGGAGCAAAGGCTCTGCTGGGAAAGTGAAGTTGAGATATCAAGGTCCATACTGTGTGAGACGGTCAATGGAGAGTGAGACAGAAAACACCAAGTATTGATGTTATCTCATTTTCATGAGCACAGGGATCTTCTCCCTTTTCCTCTTTCGTGGTTTTTTTTTTTCAAAATTAACTTGCTTTCGCAGCTCCAAAGTAGTTGGATCCCGGGCACTAAGCAAAACATCCACGTACAAACAAAGAAGAGCCTGATTTTCAGCTGTAGGAGTTTACGTTGTACACAAGTGACCTTTTCCCAAGCAGCAAATCCCTTGGCACGAGGTTCAGAATTTTGAGCAGCCAACTAGAAGTGTAGCTACTATCTCCTGCAATATTTATTGCATAATTTGTGGATTTAGGTTTAAAGAAAGGGAAGATATAAAGCTGTATGGCAAGCTAAGTGTGGGTTCCTAGTCTGAAGAGGAAAGGGCCTGGAGAAGTCAGATGTGTGGGACACGTCACAGTTTTGTTTCCAAGTTGGAAATAAACACATTTTTCACTCTTCTGCATTTAGCTGCACCGCTTCTTTGGAGCAACAACATCCACTTTTTCACCTTAAATAGATGTGTATAAATTATTAATCATCCTGTTTTGGCCTGGGACATGAACTTGTTATATAGAGATGATGAGGAAAATACTATAATCAAGTCTTTGTGGTCTTTCATTTGAGTAAGAACAAGGAATTCTCTCCATCATTATTCTATACACCTTGTTCACTTTTTGGGAACATTGGCACGAGTGAGAGGAACATGTTGTGAAACTAAGCAAATACTTACACAGGAATATTCCCGTACCGTGTGTATTTACATAAATATTCATTTGAGGAGTATTTAATGGCCGCTTTGACAGGCCATGTGCTGAAGCGAGCAGAAATAATACCCTGTAACTTGGTAACCGGTTGCCCAGGGTAAATTTGGATCTAATTTATTTAGCAAAAATGAAACTGAGAGATGCAGAGAGCGCGATGCCATGAGGACCCCCGGGGGGTGGGCTGGGGGTGGAGGAGAAGGGGAATGAGGGGTCCTTAGGAGAGCGAAGGGGACCGGAGCATCTTTGCAGGCAGGGAAATGCCAGCCTGGCACAACCTCCCGGTCCTTCCCCTGGACATTCCGCCTCTGTCCCTGGGGCAGAATTTGTCCCCATAGCGCATGCAATACGCACATACAGTGCGCAGGGTTGAATGTGTGTGAAATGTTTCAATTACCTCTAAAATAATGTTTAACATGTTCCAGACATAGTGCATTAAGCAAATACCCAAGCAGTATTTGAAGCATATTCTGTTTTTCATTTTAATAGATTGTAAATGTATTAAACACATGTTAAGAATATATTTCATATAGTGCATTTGTAAAATATGATCAAATTTATATAGGCGGAAACCACAGAGCCACCACAGGATCGGCCCGAGAGCAATACCGGTTTGTGAGTTAACCTTTTAGCACCATTCTATCAGAAGGATAGAATGCAGGATTTGATTTGATTTGATTTCGTTTTGTTCAATTTCATTTCGTTTTTAAAGAAGAGCCTGTAAGTGGAATCCCACCCTGTCATTAACCCTTGTAGCTGTTAACCTGGTGCTGTCTACAAAGTTTATACCCCAGGCATCTGAAGGAGAAGCTCTTGAGTTACATGGGTTTGTGCAGAGAGAGGTTCTGAATGTCAGAGCTGAAAACTTGTGCCCATAGCCATCTGATTAGATGTCTGCTCCGTGTTTTAAGCGCCCCCTCAAATCATTTGATAGTGTTAAACATCTCTTTTAAAAGGCAACACCAGTAGACGTTTCAAAGCTGAAAACCATTATTGAGAACTCAGGATTCAACTCAGCTTCTTTCCCTCTGTCTTGCAAACTCTTCGAGCAAATTGGAAGTGGGTTTTGGGTTTTGTCCAAGCCAGGGAGAATGGTTTGGGTTTAACAAAGTATTCTGAGTTTCTTTGAAAGCAGAATCTAGAGCTAGGTCTATTCCTTGGAAATTATTCCCATCTCCTCGCTCAGCTCGGCCAAAATCCGGGAAGTCAGCACTTAACACAAAGCAGAGCTTGGTGTCTGTGAGACAACTTGACTTAAACTACAGGAGTTAATCCCAGGTACCCATAAAGTACCACTCGTAGTATATAGGAATCCAACACATTTCAAGACTCAGCCTCCGTTGCTTGTAATACAGGAATAATTTCAGTAGCTGGCTGTTACATTAGATTCTTCTTTTTTTATGTGAATGAAAAAAAGCAAAGCCAGCCCAGACCCATAACTCGCTACTGAGAACTAAGACTTCCAAATTTCACACTTTGCACCGCATTGAGTGGGAATCCCAGAGCTCCAGGTGCCGGGGGCCCAGATGTGCCCGACCTGCTCGTCACTGCCATCACTCCCTTTTCCCCTTTGCTCCTCTTAGATCCAGAGCACCTTGAGGACAGAAAATTGTCACTTCCAAAACTGGACTGAAATTATTGTTTTGCTCTAGAAAAAGCCACTGATGGGCGATGCAGAAGGAAGAGATTTTTCTTCACACAGCAGAAGTTATCATTGTACCAGCGCTCAGATAAATCAGCCCAGGAACTCAGCACAAAACCAGATTTATAAGTGTCCTGGGATGATAAACCATATCAGAAAGTTAAGCTACGATAAAATAATCTAAAGATTTGAGCAGGTTCACAGCAGATTATTTTTCCTCTTCTTTTTAGCTGTGGAAAACGAGACACTGGTGCTATTTTTTCACCTTCACTTTGTGCATTTTTAGCTAAAATGTAATGGTAGGACTGTCTTTCAAACTGGAAATTCTTACCTCACTGTCCAGCCCAGTCCGTGAAAGCATCCATCAGCTTCACAGGACTGGTCAGTCCTGTCCTGTCCTTGGCCGGGAGTTTCCAGAGTGGTCGGTACATGCAGGAATCAGGAGGGTTACCAGGCTGAGGGCGCGGGGCTGTGGTAGCACATTGTGTGAGTCCAGAACCCCACCAAAGTGCTGGGCTCCCCCAGGAAAACAAATTGCAAAGCTTTCCAAGCCGGGGCACAGGTGGGAAAGAAGATTCTTGAGAACAAGATGAGACCTTGCTGTTACTACACACTACCGTTGTAACCATATACTGTATTGACACTATAAAGTATATTGCCATTGACCTATGGATATTCAGTTTCCATAGGTCTGCTGCAGTTCTAGAGATACATTACAGCTCTGAGCATCTGAGATCAGACACATGATGAAGCTCCCCGTAAGAGTTATGACAGATGTGTCACAGTGACTTAACTATACCCTGAAAAAATATTAACTCTGAAGTGTGTTGGTTTTTACAGGCTTATTTCACACCATTATCCACTTAACTATACAATAACGTACCAGGTCTGTCCAACAAGCGGCAGGAGATATTTGCTGTGCTTTGACTTCCCAATTATTTTGAATGGATGTTCAAGATGAAATAACAGTCAGACATTCTGAAAAAAACGCTCAAATATGCCCCAGCGCTGCAGAAGAATTCCCTTCCTCTCACTTTAAATAATGCAGGTTTTACCTTATCACATTTGATAAACTTTTGCTCTATTAGTTCTCAGATCTGCAAATGTAAAGATTGAAAACAGTCCATTTCCCACTTTGCTATGTGAAATGTGGGATTCGGTTGCTTTAAAATGTGGGATTTGGTTGTTTTAAAATGTGTATTTTTTAGACAGGACAAAAATATTGACAAGCACTACAGTCAAACTTTCAGTCTGTGAAACCTCTGCCTTGCGTTGCCTCTGATTCGGATTTGTCCTTCCAGCAGCTACTGTGTGACCTAGCGAGGAAACCACTTCTGGAAGTGATTTTTCCCATCTGATAGCGTTTTCCTTTGCAGTAAATGTGCAGAGTAACTGAGAGAAAGAGAGAGATGCCAGACTGCTTTCCGAATATAAAAATCAGAGTGTCTTTCCTAACTGACAGATTCACCAGAAATTCAGCCAGCTTTTAAGGTTTTGTTGTTTGGGCCAATTTGGAAGCCGCTAAAATGGATTCAGTAAAATCACACTGATATATTTGCAGGACAGAGAGAAGTATAAAGATCCTTCCTTCTTTTTATTAAGTGTGTGCATATAAACATTAAATCTGTTAAAGATTTTGGGGACACACAGGTTTGAGGGAGCAAAACCGGATGCTCTCCTTATGGGAGCAGGACAGGTACTTGAGTCAACTAGAACAGAAGAAAACATAGTATTTACTTACCTGATCATACACAATCGTAGTTTTGAAAGCAAAAAGCTCATAAGTTCATCTTGCTGCTTTGGTTTCAGTTTTTTTTGTTTTATTTTCCACAGTGGTTGCCCTTAAATTCAATGGGTAGTAGATGCCAAAATATTTGTTTTTAAGCTGACCTTTAATATCTAAAAGCGAAAGCTAAGGGGGTTTTGTTGTTTTTCTGGTCAAAATGGAAGCATGTATTTGGTGGCAAAAGGAACATCGTGTGTCTAATTTTCCCTCTTTATCAGATAATTGCTGTTGCTGCAAGGTTCGCACTGTCACATAATTTCCAAGAGACCTTGATAAAGTTACACTGGCATGAATTTAACCCGAGTCTTTCTGCACAGCCATGAAATAACGTGATAAGACACGAGATTTGAGAGCAAGCACCTCACAGCCCGCTCAGATGGGTATATTTGCGTTTTCCAGCTCTGTTAGGAGTGGCACTGACTTCTAAGTGAGATTTGCTGAAGCAACTCGTTGTCCTTTTGTGATGTGAAGAGATCAACTCGAACTGGGAATTAACATCTGTCCACATCTCTCTTCTGCGAATCCCGCTCGGCTTCGTGCGTTCAGAACAAATTCTAGGCAAGAGGCCACAGGGAACTTGTCCAGTTCCAGTTCCCTGCACCCCATGCCCAGCTCTGTCACACTGGCTGCAGAATAATGTATTTCATACAGTTCCTCTGGCCAAGGAAAACATTTGCACCCTGTGGCAGGGAAGCTCTGCAACGGAGGCACCGTGGTGCGAATTATCCACCCTGGGGTTGCCCCTCACCGTGGGCCTTCTGACCTGCAGGAAACCGTGCAAGTAGACAGGGGCACATCAGAAATGCACTTCATTGGCCCTTGCGCCTTCAGAAGTCAATCTATAACCCATGGTGTGTGTTAACTTCACATCATAATAGTCTGTGATGAATTGATTTTGTTCTTTTTTATTATTATTATTTACAACTATATGCAAGGTAAAATCTGCTTCTAAAAGGCTGAAGAAAGGACCCTTCAAAATGAAGTATCAAGATGTTTTATGTCTAAGTGAATCTGGACTGGGGGGGAGAAATGTCTGTGTATCCAGACCCAAACTTAATTTCCCCAGGTTTTTCCTGGAATGTATTTTTTTAAAGGTCTATTGGGACACCTTTTATTTGAAAACAACCACCCCAACAAACTCCGTTCCTCGTTTCTATACCCAGACCTAGTTTACATCAAAGGAGAGGGATGCGATGCTTTACCTCCATCGTACCACAGCACCATGCAAAAAATTGTCACTGGAACCTAATTTGGGGCAAAACCATAATAACTTAGAAAGTCAGTGAGAGAGTTGCTGTGGAATTCAGTGGGTGCAGGGTCCCACCTTTCACCTGCTCCATTTTCTCGTGCATTGCCGGTGGCTCTGGCAGGTTTTATCTGTAGTGTTGGTTCACGAGGAGGAGCGAGGGATGAGATTCTGCCAGCACGAAGATTAGATGAACATGAAGGATTTACTCTGATTCGTAACTTCCTTCCAAAATTTCATAGATCATTTGGGTTGCATAAGACCTTTAAGATCATTTAATATGATTTTAATGCCAAATAGTTCAGAGCAGCCAAAACTTTCATCTCTCATCTGATTCTGAGACTGTCACTCAAAGCCAGTCTGATAATTCAATCTTTCACAAGTCCTGCCGCCCCTAAGTGTCAAGATTTTCTACTCTACAGATTTCATCAGAAACCTCTTGCAAGGCTTCTCAGCTCTTATTTTTATCAGCTCCTGTGGGCATTATCAGAAGGACCCGATCCAGCAGACGTAAAGCACAGTAAAGCGGAGCTTTAGCTGGTGCAAGTCAAAGTGGTTTCTACTGAGGTCCGAGCATTTGGCATATTAGTACTCTTCACATAAATAGACAGCACAGGGGCTACTCACATGAAGAAAGTTACGTATGTGTTTGCAGGACCTCATTCCTAATGATCTAAGACACCATATTATTAAAAACCAGAGCAAATTATGCTTTCAGTTACACTAGTGCCAATGTGATATAACTCCTTTGACAACTCATTGTATTTACTTTGGCTTCCCAGTAGCTCAAGTTCGGTGAAATTACTGGAGTTTCTCTAGATTTACAATGGCATAGCAAAAATTGGGACTCTGGATGTGGGGAACCCGTGGTCGGCTGAAGACATAATAGTTCCCAAGAACTGCTGTGGAAGTTATATGCACAGCCAATTCAGTGCGTGTATATTCTAATTGGAAATGAAAACGTTGCAGTGAAATGAAATAACCTAGTGCAGACATTCAAGTTGTAAGATCTTTCAGCTTTTGGCTGAATTCCAGGTATTAAATTCCTCCGTCCCTTCTGATGGAAATCCGAAGGATCTCTCTTGATACAATGAATTTAATTTCAGCTTTTTATTGTGCATGGAGAGGACCCAGGGTCTGCCCTTCACTGTCCTCAGGGCTACTCTAAGAAGTTCTGAGTCGTGTCCTGTTTCCACCAGGTAGCAGACTCATCCTGGTCCTTTTTCCAAAGCATGGAGGCAGGAAGGTGTCCCAGCATCGAGGGTGTCTCAGGTTTGAGGGTGTCCCAGGATCGAGGGTGTCCCAGGTTTGAAGGTGTCCCAGGATTGAGGGTATCCCAGGTTTGAGGGTGTCCCAGGACTGAGGGTGTCCCAGGACTGAGGGTGTCCCAGGATGGAGGGTGTCCCAGGCTCAGGGCTGTGAGCGGGGAGCTCTGTCTGCTGGTGGCTTTACAGACCAGGTGGTGCCACAGGGTGGGGATATGGATCTATGAACAAGGGAAAACGCGTCCCTGAGACGCTTCCATACAGCGTGTCCTGCACCAACCAGCAGCGTGGCCAGCCCGTGGGACTCGGAAACCACAACCCAGGGAGTCACTAAAGGGCTCTTTTAAGAAAAGCGGGAGGGATGTTGCTTTGAAATGTTGCGCAGCGGTTTCCTACCTGAGGAAATGTGTGAAAGGCTCAGCTCAGCTCCCACAAGGACTTAGCCCTGTTATCAAGTATATTTGGTTTCAGTCAGCTTGCAAGAAAACAACATTTAAATTACTTGCTTTATTTAGTGGCCTCTGCTCCAGTCCAGCTCCGTGCAGCAAAACAGGCTGAAGAGGAAGGCAGCTCGTTAATTCTCTGCTTGATTTTCTCTTTCTGAGCAACAGTTGAGTGCATATCCGATGAAATCTTTCAGCATCGCATCTGCTTGTTGCAGAACAACTTGTTGCAAGTCTACCCATGCTGCTGTGTGTATGTGGGCCTGTAGGAACTCCAGCCCATGCAGACTTTGTGTGTGTAAACTGGGTCACATCCCAACCTACACCTCTTGGACTGGAATTTTATAGAACCATAATGAAAACAGAAAGATTCCCCCCGCTCATACCCTTCTTTGTCTGTGACTTGCCCGATGCTTGGTGAGACACAACCCTGCTAAGGAAATTGGCTGAAATTTGGGGCTCAGAAGAAAGGGAGGTTTTGTGCGTAGGTGTGGGTATGTGGAAGGAGGTAGAAAGGGCAGCCTACCTACATTTTTAATAGTTTCTTTATGAGTGTGATACAGGTATTTTCCTATAATAAAACAGTAATGTTCCCAACCAGCAAGTGCTGTTCTTGGCATCTCATTTTATTCCAATTTGCTTTTCTTGCAACTGTGGGCAAGATTCGTGAAAGGGCCATGCCTAACAGGTAGGTAAGAGAAGGCACTATTTTTTATACAAATAAATGTCATTCCTAAATTATCTACTTTCAGAGCACACCATATGGTTCTAGGCTATCCATGCTTCTCTCCCACCTTCTAATTGGCAGCTGCCATGAAATACAGAAAGGTGATTAAATAGTGGCTTGTTCCACTGAATCTGCAGCTAACCTGCTGCCAAAAGGAAAGACAAATGAGTCCTTGCAAATATCAATAAGTAGAACTGATTTAGAAGTTTCCTTCAAAATGAATGAAGCCCTGAAGGTTTAATTTTTAACAGTAAATGATGAGTGTTAGTGTTTCCCAACAATTTCTCAAGAAATGGCTGAAGATTTTCCATATTTTTCAGACAGTCAGCTCTCAACTTATTTCAAAAATGTTCTTAGAGAAAACATAGAATCCACGGAATAAGAAAGACCTGCGAGTTGGAAGTTAGGGAACAGAAATCTGCTTTATTCTGCTGTTTCCCTCCAGCCGAGCTGGGCAGTCTCCTGCCACTTTGCTGTGTCTGTGTAGGTCTGAAAATCATCATCATCCTCCTCACGTCCACCAACCGGTCTTTTATATTTATTAATTATATTCTACATTTAACCCCTCTTGTCAGCCAGACCATTTCTGATGAGGCTTTTAACATTCCTGCTGAGACCAGGCCATGTAGTTTAAATACCAGATTAGGGTCCAAAACTCATCCTTAATTAGAGATTATTTCCGAATTGGTTATTTCTGTTAGCAATTGAGTCAGACTAGTTTTTTATTAAGTTCCTAATTAAATGGTGATGCTGTGAACTGAGTGCAAAGCAAGACATCCCCCACCAAAATGTGTATGTTTTCTTATCCTAATAATAAGTATGACAATAGTGAACAAAAGGACATGATATAAATAACAGAAATTACTCAAGAATAATCAAACTTTACTCAAGAGCCTAAAAAGGGACCTTTCTTTCATTAAGACAATTTCAGGAGAAAACAAAGTCCCATTCAGTGACACTCGGGCTTTGGGGATTGTTCAGCCTGGTTGCAGGTAACTGCTGATGAAAAGGCTTTTGCTGCTTACAGTAATCTATGGGATTATATTACCTGGGCAAAACCTTTACCTGTCTGCAAGCACCTTATTTGAACCTTGCACTGCTGTATTCTGCCTTGGAACGAAAAATGGAAGGACTGTTCCTAGCTCATCTGGTTCTAAAGCTTTGGAAAAACTGTGTATCAGTGCTGGGTAACACTTCAACCTTCTGTTTGTGCAGCCACAGGCTCAAAACCACTTCACAAGTTAAAATCATATTGTGAAAGGAGGGCTCAAATCTCACATTTCAGAATGCAGGGGAAGGGCCTGTGGCTGTGAGTCGAAGGCTGAGGGACATCCCAGGTCCCCGTTGCTTTGGTCCTTTTGTTGGGCACTTTTTCAGGTGTGCAGCAATTCTGTGAATTGGAATTCCTGATTCAAAGCCACTTGTGCCTTGGATCTGATCTGCAAAAACCTCGGTGTTAATTCTGGAGATAACACTGGGCACGGATCGTTCATTTGGCCACGCCAGCCAAAGATGCGCTTGTCTATACGGAATCTCTCTGCTTTCTGAATCCAATCTTTCCTGACGTTCCTGAAAGCCCTCCTTGGAGTGATGATAACAGTAAACTTCCCACCTTGCAATTCCAGGAATATTGCTGCTGAGGTTTCCTGTACCAGCTCCAAAGGGCCAAGACAAACCCCAGTGCTGGTGGGTCCTCCAGAATACTTCAGTAAGAATAGGATGTTTCCACCCACCACTGTATATTGACTCTTGCTACGCTTCTGACCTTAAATCAGTTGATGACATCACATTGTTACTTTGAATCCGCGCACAAATAAGCTGTATTGCCATTAGGGAACATAAAATGGTCCATTTTGACTCACTCTGCAAACTGTTTATGGGTTACTTGCAGCTTTCAGGGTTTTTACAAGAGAACATCCACTGTTCAGACCCTGGCTCAGCTCCAACTGGACATGTTAACTTTGCCTAATTTCCAAGACATTTGGTGGGAAGGCTTCATAATAGAAGCATGTTTTTCCACCAGGGAACTTATACCACTCTTTTTAAAGTCTATTTTTCCCAGACAAATTAAACCTACTTTTTATGAGCTCCTTCTAAAGGGTAGAACAGTAGCTCGCCTTGTTAGATCTCAGTGCTTCTGTTCGGAAGGGTGATCGTGTAACTGCAGGGCCTCAGTATTTTACACTTTCTGGAGTTCATTAACCAGAGGCTTCTGTATTTGAACCTGTAACGTTTTAGCTGGACGAGACCCAGAAAACGAAATCAATCCAGTCCCGTAGCACAGAACTAATTGTCATCATATCCAAATGCGCAAATATACAAGAAGCATATAGGAACAGAGGCGGGGGAAAATTGAGGGCTTTGGATTTTAGAGTATTATGCTGCTGCAAAGTTTTTACGTGCTTCCTCACTGACATAAAATACAAAATTGAAAATATGTTTCCTAAGTCAAAATATCTATACTGAATTGAATGGTTTTATATACCTACATTCATCTAATCAAATGCTTTCCGCTTGAGTTATAGATCTTGACCACATCTTGGGCTGGGTAGAAGTTGGAGGAGATTTCTCTGTTGTCAGAGCTGGTAATGTCACCAGGGAATTCCAGGAGAGAGGCACCTTTTTCCAGCACGGGGTTCCAGCTCGGGCAGCGCTGTCACCGGCTCCTCCTCAGCGCCTTGCACGCTATCTAAACACTAATATTAAGCATCCCACACCATGGGAAGCTCAAAACCTCTTCCAGTTCTGGTTTGCAGAGCAGGAGCTCATATCAATCAAGCAGAACTTTTCTACTTCATGTAAAGTCCTCTGATGTCTTTCAAACGACAGTGAAGAGTGGGGGCTCCTTCCAGGGACAATATTATTGTACCATTATCTGGCTTGGCCGAGGAAAGCTCTCATCCTCTAATCGATGCCTTAATTTAATAGGCTTCACAAAAGCTGAGTTTAGCCAAAATTAAATACGTTATTCAGCTTAGAGACGAAGAGGCTATTAATAGAAAAGCAACCATTAAGTTGTCTCCCGTTGCGACTCAGAGCGGTCGCATATTGGCGGTTTAATTCTTGGAGCAGAAACGAGGGGTCTATGTCTAATCCGAACGGATCCTTTCTAAATAAATACCACTATATTTAATTCATATACATTTTGAAAACTCCGAGGATGCTTCCAGAGAAGGGCGCTTTTTTTAAGGTGTTGCCATATGGTTTTAATTTCTCAGAAATATATAGACTGGCTTGTTCAGCGAGCAATCCGTGCCAAACATGGCATGTCGAGATAGCTGAAAATGGAATTTAACATCGAGGCTTTTCCTACAGCGACTTTTTGCTAATCCAGTGGTAACGCTTCCAACTGGAAAGTCAGGGACGAAATCGAAAATATTATTTACTGGACGTGGAAAAGCAAATCTTTTTTATTTCCTATATTCACGACACTCATATCTAATAATTTTGACAACCCTTTTAAAAGTTGTAAATCACATTTGCTGCTGCAGGTAGACCTTGAACAGTTACAAACAGACCAAACGGCTTGCAGGGCATGAAATATTCTGTGGAAAGAGAAAAGCTTAAGCTCCAAACTTGCTACACAGGCAGTGAAAAGCTGTGGCTAAATTAATAAAATCCATCATTTAGATTTTCCAGGCAATGATTTCATGACCACTGAAACTCGTATCCTTCTCTCTATCTCTGTTATCTTTTTTTGACTCAAATATGAGTGTACTGGGTAATTAAAAGTGAATCTTACACAGAGACCATCGCTTCAGCAAAACATTTTCTGTGTAAATATAAACTCGAAAGCGGATCCATGTCTTTGCCATCACTGCGGTTGGTCCATCTTCACACTATTATTATTTTGTCTCAGAACTCCTGTGTTTATAAAATAGGCACAGGAACAGACTAAATATAAATCCAATCGTCTTTGCACCAGAGAAGGTAAAAAAAGAAGCCTCAATTCAGAATATTCCCAAATATCCTGGAAGGTGCCTGAAAGTTTCTCAGGCATAAACTTGAAATAGGTTTTGCCCTTGGAAGGGACTGCGGAGAATTACATACGTTGTAAGGATGATAAAATTATTGATGGAATATGCCTGCCAGGTTATGGGGAAATAGAGAGGCAGTTGGTTTTATTTCTAAGGCTCATTTACCCCCCTGCCAGAGACTCAGGGGTGATGTGGAACCACAGAGAAGAAAAGCAGCATCGCAGAACCCATCCCAACGTCCCAACTTCTTCAAACACCAAAACCAAAAGGTCACATGAAAGAAGTGGATCCTGGGGGGCAAATAATGATTGCAGGCACAACAGTGACAGCCTTTATAATTTTAAGGAGATGGCTGATGGGGTTTTGAAGGGCTCAAGGATGCAGCAAGACAAATTTAAGGAAAAAATTGGGAATTTCACACTATAAATTCCTACCCATGCAAAGAAAACAAAATCATCCCTGCTGCTCAGGGCAGATAGATATACTTGTGTGGATTACGTTGCAAATATAAACCCAGCGCCATTGTATTCATGAGAGCACCGAAAAAACTAGAGATAACTTTTTACATTTCCTTTCACTCCCAGTATCTCCTCCCATCAAAGCTTTTCCTGCTGAACTCTTGCATTTTGGTAATGGTTCTACAGTCTGGGCTGCCCGGTGCAATTCATCACGGAGCCCAGAAGAGATGAATGGGCTTTGGAATGAATATTATAAGACACGGCCAATCCATCATTTCAATGATTTTTCTTTTCCTCTAGACAGTCATTAAGAAAATAGCCCAGTACAGCAAAAACTATGTTTGTAAAACAATCATATATAGCATTTATATTTTGAAACCTGTGTTTCCTTTACATAAAGCGAGCACATGCCCAGATCGCTGTATAGTCTAGATTATTAGCCATTAGAATAGGATGCTACGAAGGAAATTTTTGCTTTAAAACATGATTTTATTGATATAAAATTGGGCTATTGTTTGTTAATTTCTGCAGAATGTGTGTGTGAATGCATGTGCATGCAGCAGTGCAGAGAGCACCAGTGCAGAGCTGGTTGGGGTGTTTTCTGTTTCAAGGCTCCAGCATCGCTTGTTCCACGGTGCTCCTGGAGCAATGAGGAAAACTGCTCAGGCTTAACACTTACGGATCTGCTGAGCTCCCAGGTGCACACCCGAAAAATACACACCGTGCAAAATTTGCCTCCGACGTTTAGTCACATAACCTTGATGAGAGCACAGGATGGAATCTGCAAGGCCAAACTGGAGCGCGTTGGCAACTTGACCTCCGTTTTGTGTTTGTTTGTTGGGTTATTGGGAAGAAAGGGCAAGTTTCATTTCATGCAAATAAATAAATAAATCCGAAGGGCCATTTTCACCGCCCTTCTGTTGACTTTGAATGTTGCTGTTTAAAGTACAGCGTCAACAAGTCAGCTCTCCCGTCTGCTTTTGCAAAAACACCTGTCTATCCTGGAGCTCTGGACACAATTTGAGTACAATAGCCTTCCCTTTTTGACACTGGTTTCCTACCAATGCTATATATGTACAGGACTTTTTGTGCTTTGAGTACTGGCAGCTCAGCCACCACGAGGTGGTTCAGGCCAACGCGCCTGATCCAGAGGGGTGAGAGCATTTCTGGGGCCAGGACCAGGACACAGCACCGGGAGAGCGGCTTTGACCTTGACTTGGTCCCACATCTTGTGATGCATCTGCCGTAAAGTCGCAAAATCTAGCAAAGGATCAGAAAAACCTTCATGTAATTATGGAGTCAATCGTTGGAGTAAACATGCAATTAATCTCAAGCAAGAACCAATCATCCTTTGCACAGCCCTGTATAGACTGTCTGTGATCTTGTTATGAGTGGAGGAAAACACGGCCAAAGCAAGACGCCGTTCATCACCAGTCGCTTGGTCCCTGGGAGCTGGAGGACGTGGGACCACTGGGGTCATAGCAGCCACTGGGGAACTGTTTTTCTGAACACTCTATATTGGATTAAAATTTATATCACATCCAGGTTGTGACCTAATACTTGTAGCAGCTCCTTCACTGGATGCTAACGGGCTATCGCATCCTGTCCTGCATATTTTTTAACACTAGCTGCTGTATTTTAGCCTCAGCTTTTCTGATTCCTGTGGCTATACTGATAAACATGCTCAACCATTTCACCACATTCTGGGGACCGATGGAAGGCAGATAGAATTTTTGCCATCGATGTTACAGTCTCCAGCATGAAGCACGCTGTGCAAAGCTTGCACTTTTCGCTAAAACCCCATTTTCTTTCTCCCTGCCTTGCCTGCTAATGGCCAAACCCCCATCTTTTAGCGGCTTGGCCTCTTAGGAAAGCGAAAACCACGGGAGCAAACTGAGACAACACGATTTGCATCTGCCTGCAGCCTCCCATGGCGCCCGGCAACTGCGGAGCGGCCGCAGAACATAGAGGGTCTTTCTACAAAGCCAAGGCAGCGGAAATCGCCACCAAGGTTAATTCGAACCAGAATGAGATGGCCGCAGCGTGAGTGCACAAAGAGCTTTTCTTGTTGGCAGGGCGCTGACAGTGCGGGCGAGAGCCCATCCTGCACAGGCCAGGCCAGGGACCGTGTGTCCATCCATCTCAGCACCCGCACACGACTCAGAGACCCCAGGAGAATGGAGAAGGTTCATGCGAATGACACCGGGGGATCCTGGGAGGTGTCTGCAGCTGCCTGGTTCAATAGCTGCTGGAAAAGGGGGTTTAAATGAACTTTGGGATGTCTAGAAAGACTCGTTTGTCAATGTAAGCAAAATACAACTGTTTAATAAATGTTTTCTTTCCTCCTTTTCATCAGGTGTTGCTATGTTGGCTTCCATAATGTGATCAGCTGCTGTGTCAAAAAGCCCTGTGTGCAACGAGATAAAGGTGAGTTAAAGTTTGGCTTTAGCTCAGTTTGGCCCATGCGTGCTTAGCATTCTTCTTTTTATTCCATTTCAGAGCTGCATCTCTTCTAGGGATGGGTGAATTGCTATGGAAAAACAAGAACTGGCCAAACCAAACCTCAGCCCAAACACTGACATCAGCCCAAACATTTTTGAAGGTCAGTGTTAGTTTGGATAAGTAACCCATCTACCCAGCCCTAAGTAGGGCTGGTTAGAAAATGGATTTTCCACCTTCTAAAAAATTTGGAGAATATATCTATGTTTGTAATCACAGTTTTTTTTGCAAAGCTAAAATTTTGATACCCTTTTCCAAAACCGAGACAAATCGATTTAAGTGGTAATTTTATTAGCATTGTATCACCTCATTTTTTTTTAATTTGGATTTTTTTTTGTATATTTTAGCATAGAGAAGAAAAATATGGGCAAAGGAGCAGTTGGCTTAGTAAATGCACCTCCTCAAGCCAGCTGGTGGCTCCATATTTTGCATGGTTGCTCTGGTATAGAGAGGAACTGCATCTCTGGCATCTGGAATAACTGGGTTGTAGGATTGGTTTCATTTCCATGGGGTGTTTGCTGTAAAAACCAGTGCCATTTGAGCAGAAAGGGATTCCACTGAGAAAAACGGCTATAATTTCATGTGTTTTTATGAGTGTGGTGCTTGTCATCCCAAAACACAGGGCCTGCTGAGGAAGGTTGACTTTGGGCAAAAGCAAATTGCAGAAAATTTGGTAAGAAAAATATTGGCATTTTTTTTAATATGTTTGAAATAATAATATTAAAAAAATGTTCTTCGGGAGGTCTCTTTTCACTCACAAATTGAATATGAGACCAGAATAATCATGCAGGCAAACTCAGACACTTCCCTGTCGTTTCCAAAGCGGTGTTAGTTTTTCTTTTCTTTTTTATTTCATGAGCATTTAATGAGATGCTGCGAAAAACAAGGCAAACAAACGAGACCCCAGCAGCTCAATGCTGAGCTTTGTGTAGAAAGGAAACTCCATGAAATGTGAATCAGGTTAAATAGTTCAATTATTGTCCATTGCTTCCATGTTGGAGGAGGAGTGCAACTGTTTGAAATTGTTTAAGTAGTTAGTAAGGTGATCGTAACATTTACCAGCAAATGACATAAATCCAGAATTAATTATAATGGCTTAAATGGTTAAAAAGAAAGGGGATCATTGGTCCCAGGGTTTATTGTGAACTGTCAGGATAATGGAATTTTAATCAGTCCGTTTATTTTAGGAAGGATTAATTGCACGGCGTGATGCAGAAAATACAGTGACTAACTTTGGAAACTGAGCCGTCTGCGTAATTTTATTAAAGCAGATCAGTTGTAGCATCTTAATTTCCTTAGACATGTTTATGGGGAGCCATTTGCTTTGTCAAGATTCTTTCCCGCCTGTTGGAGCTGCTGAGAATGAACGTGTTTCTGAGAGCAGCGCCGCGCTGAGCCCCGTCCCACCTGCCCTGGGCCTGGATGCAGGGGCTTCCTATGGAAAATTACATCAGGGAGCTCCTCGGGGCTGGAATACAGACATAGATATATATATTTTAAATCTGGGACATGCCCCAAAAATCCCCTGATTTCCCAAGATCTTGCAGAGATCTCAAATGGTCTCTCCCTATAAGCACAAACCAACAATTTGGGAGTAAGAAAACAACTCTTTATTCCCCCTGTAAAAGATGGAGATGAGGAAGCCCAAGCACATCCTTAAACATCTTGCAGCTCCACTTTGGTTTTTGCCACAAGATTTTGGTCAGGAGGGGAAAAAAGGCCAAAAAGAAAATGATTTCCCTGAAAACTGAAAGCATTTCATGTTGACAGTATAAGAAGAAACCCCAGCAATATGTGCAATGGGAGAAGGTTAACTAGAAACTTCCTGTGATTTTGTTGCAAATACTTTTGAACACTAAAAAGTTCCAAACCAATAAAGTTTCATTTCAGGCGAACATATTTTTTTGCTGAGCAGCTGTTTGTCAGTTGGGTTCATTCTCGCTCTCATTAAGGTCGGGTTTGCAAGAGAACTAGAAATTCCAGTTCTAGACACAGCGTGCATAATTTCTGATATTTCACTGGGACAAGGCACAATAGCAATTGTCCCCATTGTCCCCATTTGACACCCAGGTTCCCTTAATGTCAGTGAAGACAGAAATTAAAGATCCTGAAGTGCCCCAGCCCATTCGTTACCCATCGGCCATTCTTCAGCTTAGAATACATACTTCTTTTAGGTGTTTTTTCGGACGCTGCAAGTGACCTTCCCAGTGTACATCCAGTCCTCTTTGGCATTTTGACTCAGAAGAGCTGGGGGTGGTTTTGGTTTGGTAGAATTTTGGTTAGCTTATTTGCCTTACAAAACAAAAGCTCGGGCACTTTGTGTTTTGCTTGTACTGGAGCCAAATCTTGGGAGGCTACGTGTGGAAATTTCGGCTAGTTGCTAATAGTTGTGCTGCACCTTCATTTCGTTTTCGGTTGCTTTTCTTTTTTATAATTAGAGGGAAAGAAGATATTTTAAATTGCTTAATATCAAGACAGGCTGTCCTTTCTGAAGTTGTTTGTTGTGAAGCTATTATTAGGCTGTATTCGTCAGCTGGGTCTAAATTAAAAGCTGGTTATGCGGTGAAGTTTGCCTGGTGTGCTAAAATAAAGCGGCACAAAACGAGAGAGATGGAAAGAAGGTTTACAAGCAGCATCACTTCTCCTTCCTTCTTCCTTTGAAGAGAACGGAAAGTGTGATGGTGTACCTGGCGAGTGGGGCCACAGGAATATCATAAAGCGTGAAACAGAGGAAAGTGAAGGTTGCGGTTGTGGCTGAGCTGAAGGGGAAAAATAATTCAACTGGGAGTGCAGCCATGGAGAGCTCAGCATGGGAGGCAGCGCTGGACCAGCCACCAATACAATGCTCGGGATGGCCCCGGTGTGATGGTTGGGATGGCCCTGGTGTGATGCTTAGGATGTCCCCGGTGTGATGGTTGGGATGGCCCCGGTGTGATGGTTGGGATGGCCCTGGTGTGATGCTCAGGATGTCCCCAGTGTGATGGTTGGGATGACCCCAGTGTGATGGTTGGGATGTCCCCAGTGTGATGGTTGGGATGACCCCAGTGTGATGGTTGGGATGGCCCCAGTGTGATGCTTGGGATGGCCCCAGTGTGATGCTCGGGATGGCCCCTTTGTGATGCTCGGGATGGCCCCAGTGCGATGCTTGGGATGACCCCAGTGTGATGCTCGGGATGGCCCCTTTGTGATGCGCGGGATGGTCCCAGCATGTGTCAGCGGGTTTTACCTGCACACCCTTCTAATTTACTAGGAACACTTCCTAATTCTGCTTATAGAAGTTGAAAGAAAGGAAGTTTTGCTTGATTCTGCTATTGAGAATGTATTTATTTATTTTTAGTTTGGTGCCCATGCCACTTCTAGATTCACTTACAGCTTAAATTACTCGCAGCAGGCACATTGTCAATTCAAAACTTCTAGTTGGAAGATCTATATTCTCTGACATGCATTTATAGAGAATCAAAACCCCCATGCATTTCCATCTCTAGATGTTATATTCAGATATGCTGTGGAAAGGAATGCAGTTCCTGGTCGTTTACTAGAGCTTCAGAACTTGGAACTGCTCTGTTTGAAATTAGGACAGTGATTTTTCTAGCAATTATATGCCATTTTCTGGTGTTAGTTGTAGGAATCACCTCATCGTTTAAAATGTTCATCATGTGGACAAGAACACACAACCGAAAGTTTCTGAACAATCTGCAAAAGCACAACTCAGTTTTCAAGAATTAGGCTGTGTTGTCAGTTTGAGAAGCAAAGGGGCTGAGATGAGGCTGAAGAAGCAAAGGAGGATGCAGGATTAAAACGCTGTGACTTTTAACTCTTCGGTAAATGCCCCGTGCTGTACCGAGCCCTGTGACAGCGCTGCCTTGACATGAATGGAGCTTTGTCCCATACGTTTGGAGTTTCCTTCTCACCGCAAATGTTTTGAAAAGCAATTAAGTTATTTAAAAGCAGCCAACATGCCTACCAGTTAACAGTAGTTAACATTTAAAGTGAATAACTATAACGTGTTATTTTTTGAGAGATCGGACCTTAATCAATGGATACTGATACTTGCATAACATGAGACTGTGTTTTTATTTTAATATTGCTTTGGCATTCAAAAAGTCTCTATCCTGGCTCAGATCAGTTATTTGCAGTTTTTAAAAGTGAGAGAGAAAGAGCTAAAATCGAAATCCTATCTGAATTTGAGGATCAGCTTTATATACTTGGAATTTCACTGCAATCGAGTACGGGGTGGTAAAACCAGAACCAATAATCAACTATCAGTGTCACTTTTGTTCTTGCAAACAATGGCTTCCTAACACATCCAGGTGTATTCTCACATGCGTATGTACATACAAATGTATTTAACATTCAAGGACTTCAGCTCTCACCACCTGCAGTATCTGTCCCTGACATGGAAGGATCTGGATGACCTTGTCGCTGCTCTCCACACATTAAGTTCATTAGAATTAGTTGAATTAGTCACCTTTGCAATATAGTTAGTAGAAGCCTGTCTACCACAGTTCCCCAGAAATAAGGCAGATTGTAATTAATATTAATGAGTTGATTTAAAAAAATATATAATAATCACTTCATTTTTTTTTAAATGTAGGCTTTTAGTAAGCAATGATCCAGTGTGTATAACCACCGCCACTTTTGTCACAACAGCCGGCGAAACCAGAGCGGCCGGGAGCTGGACCGGGACGCTGACATTCGCTGCTGCTCTCCCTCACTCTTCCTTAAATGAAATGATCTGTTTAGTTGGAAAGACAATCCCGGCTGGGCCCCGGGGAGTGTGCTGGGTGAGCTAATGCCGGCAGCTGGCACCGCCACAATGAGCGGAGCTGCACCCTTCCAAGGGGAAAAAAGGCTCAGATGACAATATAAGTTACTCAAAACAAATAGTGATGAAATGGAGTGGAAGAGAGTTCCCCACTTGAATTACTATAATGTTCCATTTATAGTTTCGGGCTTCTCATAGACTGCGATTATAAAATGTTGGCTGGCATCTACAAAAAGGAAAGAAAATATTCTCTCGGAGGTAAAGAATCTAGATTATCAAGTGGATTTTTATTTGATATCAATAATAAATCACTACTGGGCTAATTTTGTCGCAGCCAGGGTGTAAAATACACCCATTAGCAGGGTTGTAGGGTGTGCTAAACTTCAACTGCAAACTCATTTTCTCTACAGCGCCTTACACCAGCGGGTCCAGGCTTGTGATGATCCCTTGGGGGCCCTTCACTCAAAAATAGTGTTTGACATTGGTTCATATTCAAAACAAAACGCTGCCTTCGACCAGAAAATAGGACCCTTTTTTGATATTAAGGTGATGGAACGGGGCGTTTTGACGCTTTGGAAATAGAGCTTCACTTCAGATGTGTTTTGAACAAGGAACCTCACTGCAAGCAAAACTCCCGCACATAGGTTGGACCTCAGTAAAATGGTGTTTTCCCACTGAAAAACACTTCCTTTCCATTATCCTCATTAGTTTGGGTCTATTCTGCAGCAAAGCCCCGGCCCCTGCGCCGCTGTACAGGATGGGAGCGGAGGCACAGAGCTCCCGGGGTGATTATTTTTTCAACAAAAGAAAACACTGGAAAGGTAAATGTTTGAAAGCAGTCGTCGTCTGAAGAGAAATGACAAAGTGGTTGCTTGGGTTCAAAACAAAACAAAACACAACTGCCACATTTTTTATTTTTGTCAGAAAAGCTGTCCAAGGGGGAGAAGTGGATTGTGTGGAGGCAAAAGAAAATAGAAATCAAAGACGGGGAGAAAAAGGAGGGTAAGAAATCATCTGAAGATAGATGATAATAAATGGGTAGGAAGGCCACTCTGTCACGAAGAGCTGCTTTAATGTGCTCCCTTCCTGCCTCTCTATGTAAAAGCTTTTTTGTCAGACATGCTTGACTAAAATCAAATGGAAATACCCTTAGTAGCAACTCACAGGACTAGCACTGATTTCCATCACACGAGAGCCTGACCTGAATGCCATGTGATGGTTTATGGCATGAAAAACCCGTCTCAGTGTCCACGGGTGCATCCGTGCGGCACCGGTCCCTCTGCTCCTCCCGCGGCATCCGGTCCCTAACATGGCTCCGGTGGGCGCTGGAAATGGGCGATTCTGCCTCCGAAACTCCCATGTCCATGGTTGTGTCTATGGAATTGGGAAAAAAAATATAAGAAAAAACAATAAAGCAAGGATGCTGGTGGATGGATGTGCCGCGTCTCTCTGGGTCAGCAGATCCAGGGTGCGCTGGGAACAGAGCTGATCTACCATGTGGTTGACTCTTTCTTTCCCAAAGAAGTTCCAGCCCACCAGCACACATTCGGCCACATGAATGCATCCAGCCCTGGTGTGTGATGTTCAGTGAGACTCAACAGATTTGGGATGCGACCCTTTGGATGGGAAGCAGGGAGCCCGGGAGCGCACACAGCGCAGCTTCGCCCTTTGCTTTTGCCAGAGATGAGATGGGGAGCAAGCAGGAGAAAAGGGAGAAAAAAGTGCATTTGCCACTGTCGTGTTGATAATATTTCCTCAAATCCTGCAAACCAGTCAGATGGGGAGGACAATTTAAAGCAACAAAAGTGTTCTCAACTGTTTGCAATGGATGCAGGGAGGGTTGTCCCCCAAGCTTGGTACCACTTGGAAATGATGCATCCCCTTCCTGCAACATGATCAGCAGTTAATCTCTGCCAGATAAACAGCGTGGCTCCTCAGCTGGAAAATCCAAAATGAGAGCAAGAGAAGCACACAGGTTATGTATATGATGCTGTGTTCGGTGGCCGAGGGCTGTGGGCGCCATCCCCTTCCCTGCTCTGAGGTCGCTGGCAGCGCTGCCAGCCCCGCGGACCCCAGCGGTGCCCAGGGGGGGCTGAGTTTTCCTCCCCATGTGTGAGCTGTGGTTTTCTCTCCTTGGCCGTGTTCCCCGCGGTGCTCGCAGTTACCTGCGGAAACCAAAAAGCACCGGTCTACGCAGGCGGCTGTCTCCATAGTCCCTGTGTAGACAAGCGGAGCCAGAGGGCTGATCCCCCGGCCCCAGCACACAGCCCTCCTTTCAGCACCTTCCCCTTACACAAAGACTAACTTATCCCACCTTTTTTCCCCCCCATCTGTCCCTGCTCCCCGAAGCCCTCGCAATGAAAAGCCCTCCACGCTCAGGTTAATAGAGAGTCCTGTGCCACCTCCTTCCCCTCCCATCCAGAACAGTGCTGCCAAAAAGGAAAAAAAAATTAAAAATAAAAAATAAAAAAAGAGAGGAGAGTGAAAGCTGGGGGTGGTGGGGGGAGTTAAACCTGGAACTCATTTAGCAAAAGGGACTTTAGTTAACAAGAAAGTTACCCATCATGAACTGCCGGTAACACCTCGAGTGATCCTAAATCCATTACCCAGAGACTTAGCCCTGGCTGAGTTTGATTTTATGAACTGTGAGGCTGCTATGTTGAAAGTCTGCAAATTGGACATAAATTGGACTGCAGAAGGCTGGGGAACTGAAAGGGTTGGGGTTTTTCTTGCTCTGGTGACGTACCAGGCTCCAGCTGCGGGAGCTGTTGATGAGACTCTCAAGGACAGAGGTTGGACATTGGATTTTTGGCTCTGCTGCTGCATCACCTGTACGAGGATGGGCAAGTTGCTGCACTTGCTGTGCCTCAGGTCTTCACCTTGTGCATCCTGTGAGCTTTCACTCTCCTTATTCACCGGTGTCTTCATCACCTCGCTTTGTTTTGTTTTCATTGTAGTTTTGGCTACAAAATACTGTGATACCGATCAAACTCTAAAAAAAAAAGAAACTAGGTTTGGCAAAATACTAAAAGCTGTTCCACGTACTCCCAGAACCGAGCACAAAGACGCTGCTGCCCCCTCAGAGCAGAGGGCAGGGCCGGTGCCTGGACGCGATGCTGCAGCTTGGGCTGCTCCGTTTGAAATCCAGGGCTGCTTTGCACGAGACGTTGCTGCAAATGCAGCTCCAGGGCCTCACATTTTCTCACGTACAATCTGAGCCTGGTAGCTCACGCAACTCACAAAATAAAGAAGCTTCAAACCAAGTCTCAGGCAGCCTTACGCCCTTGGATAGTTTACAGGAAAGCAGAAGATGAGGTGGGTACAAGGCACATCAGAGACAGGTGCGTTTTGGTAGGAAAGAGAACGGATTTCAGATGGTTAGAGGGACAGGCAGGAGACAGATGTTACCACACTTTGCATCACCTGTGCTCTTCCTGAAATTTAGAGTTTTGATAGATTTTTATTTCCTTATTGTGATTATTTTTATAGTAAAAAACCCTTGGCTCATATGCATGAATTATACTTACGGGTGATGGTGCTTTGTAATGTAGGCAGCCTAAGGAAAATGTCATGACTTAGAAGCAAAATTTGGGTCTGACCTGAAGAGGCCTGTTCCCCAGCAGCATTCCTGGTGCCATCAGGTTCCCAGGATGATGATCCGGGTGCAGAAGGAGGCAAATTGGGTTTGGTGCTCACCCCCATAACCTGGGGAACCAGCGCCAGCAGAATCCTCCCCCGGTCCCACCAGCCTTTGGATTCCTTAGTGAGACAGAAAATAGAAACAGGACTGTCATTCTCCGATTCAACCTTTCTTTTTACTATTGATGTTTTAAAATGTGGGCAAATTTTGAAACAGTTTATTTTAACCATGAAAAATCTGATGCTTTCTTTTAAAAAATCGTTCTACAAAGGGAAGATCACTGTAAAACTGCATTTGTCAATAAAACAAACTATTTCTTGAACCCATTTCAGCATGAAAGCTTCAGGACAATTGAGTAGAGACCTGAGTTTGCGTAGCCATAAAATCACTTGGTTCCTTCCTAACTTAGAACTGCTTTTTACCTTTAAATTAAGTGCATATTCAGATGCAGTTTTACATGGGGAAAGCATGCGCACCACAGCACAGAGCTCTGAAAATTTGATTTAAAAGATTAGTCAACAAAATTCTGCGAGATACCCTTCCCTCTCTTTAGCCGTCAAGCGCCGGTCGGTGCCGATTTTGGAGAGTCCTTTGACTTGACATAGGGCAGCTCAGCACCTCTTGTGATACTTGACAAGCAAAGGTAACGCTGTGAAACACGTGGCTAATTTTACCAGCAAGGTGGCAACAATTCAGAACGTGATATGTGAGGGCAAAGCGCAGGCAGTTCATTTGGGTCATTTCTTAGCCTGCTGGCTTCTGCGATGTTTCTTTAGGGGGCACTGAATATGAGTGATTGAGTGAGAGAGAGTCCGACAGAATTAGCACACACTGGATCTTTTGACCAAGGGGAAAAAAAAACCCCAAACAAAACAGTCTAATGTTGGTCTAGGGGCACGTTCCCCTAGGATTTGGGAAAGAAAAACACCAAACGACGTTAGTTTGGTGCACCTCGAGCAGAGCAGCGCCTTCAATTAAAATCCATTTCAACGAAATAAAAAGACACTTAATCTTGGATCAAAAATAACTACAAAATAGCAGGCGGCACCTCCCAGCCCAAGTGGCGGTGCCATTTCCAAGGCAAATTCAGCTCGCTGATACTGTACCACGAAACGCATTTCTAAGAAACTGCTGGCAATTCCCTCCTGGAGTTTCCAGGCGCCTCTCAATGAAAGGACACGGGTTCCTCCCACTGTCACCTATGGGCCACGGAGAACTTTCCAGACAGTTTGTGCAAAGGGCATGTTTGCCATACAACCTCAATACAGGTAAAATGTTCTGCTTTTTTAACATTTTCCCCATTTCTTTCCTTTTCCTTTTTTTTTTTTTGTTTTTCCCAATTCTTGTTTCTGGATCAATGTGTCCCTCTGTCTATATGGAAAAGTCCACTTTTTGTCTCTACCATAATAAGTACAAGGAGAAACAATATCTGATTTTAACACCAATGCCTTGCAGAATGTCTGTCTTATAATCCTTCGTGTGCCTTAACGGGATCTGTTTGCTGTGCTGGGAAAATTAAAGCGCTGATTTCCAGCTTGTCCCTGCCCTTGTGTGAGCTCATGTAGTATTATCTTGGATACCCAGTGATATGTAATTACTCTGCTGTCCATCAAGGATGTTTCCAAGGCTGTGGTTGCTCTGCAGTGACAGTGGTCACGTCTCCGTCACCCTTGGAGAAGCTCGCTTGGGTCTCAACGGTGGTGCATGGAGTGCAGCCTCCCTTCTCCATCACCGTCTTGGACAACGTGTTCTCCGTGCCCTTGACTTGAGGTGTTCATATTGTCCTGCTGTCCTCCGTCCCCAGGAGGGACCCCCAGGGACCCCCGAGGCAGCTGGCAGCTGGAGGAGCCTCTGGGATTGTCACATGTTAGACCCAAACTCAGTACTTGTTGCGTTGCAACTCTGGGTTTAGTCCACAGAGGTCCTCTGTGAGCTGCTAAACTCTTCACTGAATCCATCCCAAAACGTTTTGCAGTACAGCCTGTGGGCTTTTAGGGCTTAACTTCCAGACAGGCTGAGCATCCATGGTTCTTGCCTACCACAAAATCATCTGTAAATGTGGTCCTAGCACCAGCTCTACTGATCTCTGGAGCGTGTGATGGAGCTCTGAGGAGCAGATCACGCCAGGTGAGCAGATCTCTCTGCTCGGAGCTGTGGGCTTTATATTAACAAGGGTGAACGCTGCTTCTCCCCAGCTCCACAGACTCACATGCAAACTTGAGCTCCTCACTCTCCACCAGCAGAGCCTAAAAAGGTATTTAAAGATAATTTATTCTTGCCAAGCAACAATAGCAATAGTTAATCTCTTATATTAGAAACTTTACTGACCGAGGGGACTTATGAAACCATCGGAACCTGGTTAAAAAATGCCTGCTCTGGCCCATACTTTTCAAAGATTAAATCTTTAATAGAGCAGAAAAGAAATTCACAACAACTCGGGGTGGGGAGGGGATGGGGTGGGACTGTACTGAAATTTATGGAGTTGTTTGGTTTCCAGGACTCCTGTTCCTGCTGGGCAATGCTCTGATGATGTATTACGGTAACATGTCATCAGGGCAATGGAGCTTCATGATGCATTACAGCAATAAGTCGTTTGTAATACATCATCAGAGCAGCTGCTGCCCCAGGTTGGGAGTCTCAGACAAAAATTAGGCAGGCAATTCAATGCGCACCAAAGACGCTTTCTTCCTTTCTCTCTTTCCTTCCCTTTCTCCAGGTCTTTCTCTCTTCCTTGCTCCTGATCTTGCCCTGCCACTAACAATTTGCTGGTAATATATTCATTCTGGCTTTCCCATGAAAATTCCTTTCTGGTGGAACCAATCGAGCACAATGCTCTGCACCCCAGGAACGCACCGCAAGGAGGATGAGGATGGCGGTGAGGAATCCCACGTGCAATCCCTTCGGACTGGTCGCCCAGGTCTGACAGTGGCCGGCACCAGATGGTTGAGGGGAGACAGCTCATGATGGCGAGTTGCAGGGTGTAGGGCAATGAAATCCTATTTCACTATTACTAATTAAGAGTTAATAGTTAAGCCTCCCTTTAATTGCACCTCATTTTTCCTTCTCATATATTTCTTCTATTAGCAACGTTACCAATTCTCACTACTCCGTGGAAATATCCGAAATGGCTCAATAAACTGGGGTAAGCCCTCAGCCACAGCAGCGACTGATCTCAGGAGTCTTCAGCAAAGGGCTCCATCACCTTTCTCGCCTTTCCTCAAAAACTGAGCAGGTTCTGGTGCCAGAGCACAGCTTGGGAAGTGAATCCTGGCAGTGTCCAGGTGCCAGTGCCAGCCTGGTGGCACCTCAATAATCTTGCAGTTACCTTTCCAAGCTTTTCCCATCTATTGTGCTTTACTGGGCCTTCTACACATGTGGCAAACAGATCTCTGGAAACTCATCAAATACACTGAACCCCCTTTTTTTCTTTTTCAGCCTTGAAAACTCATTTTGCTCTGTTCCTCTTCTGCTCTTTTCTTCAGAGAGGGGGCCCAGGTGAAAAGTTTCAGACCTGACTCTGTTTCCCAAGCTGGAAGGTACTTGGACTTGGCAGTGCAGCCAGGGCGATGTTTCAGCCCATGACAGAGGAAAAGAACAATTGGGACCAGATGTAGCCCCTGAGAGGGTGCCTGGGTATTGGAGCCAGGATTAGGTCTTTGCTCTGGAGCTTTCTGCTCTTCTCTTCAGTGGATGCTGGCTCAGGAGATAATATAATGTTCAGTGGGGAACCACTGGATATACCATCCATATGCACACACTGCAGAGTTTGTTGTGTTTCAAGGGATTGTTTTGGTTTTTCTTTTTCTGTGGTGCTCCTTTAGCGTCTGATGCCCTGCACTTATTAAATCACCCAGCACAGCGGAAAGAGAGAGAAGAAAATCACATCCATGGGTTGTTACAATGCACGAGGCATAACCAAGTGCTTCAAATCCCTGAGGGGATTACTTCGAAATCACCAGGCCACCTGGAGTTTCATTATGGCTCTTACAAACAGGCTTTTAGCAAGAAGGATGAGGTGGGGGGAGAAGGGGTCTTCTATTTAAGCACTGAAAAGAGATAAAGTTCAGAGAGCTGAACAATGGCTTCCAATGGGCTCAGCCGAGTCAGCTGAGACCAGGGACTGGAAAGGATTAATCAGAGCGAAAAATGTCAGCTTACAACAAAATCTTTGGCGAAGTGTCCAAACCACAGAGCTCAGCGGAGACCAGAGTTAGTCATTCCCTAATCACGTACTAGTTTTTCCCTTGCTTGGTCTGTGAGTCAAGAGTTTGTGTTTGAATCCAAGCCGTCTTCGCTGGATCTGTGTCACAAACTGTTCCCTAGCCCTAAAGTCCTGTCTACAAGAGAGTTCCTCTCTTGCTCCAGGTCTTTCCTGGCCTGTTTGTTATCCCATACATCCTCCTCTGACTTGTGCTTTGGTAATTATGCAGTACATATGTCTACAGAAGCATATTGTATATTTGGAGTCATCTTATCCAGGATGGAGGAGTCTGGTGTTTTACTGGCACCCAAGTGAATAGGTGACAAAAGCTGAGGGTTCATTAGCCCTGAATGACAACCAGCAGTTTTGACTGGATCTTCTTCACCTTTGAAACAGTTTTGCCACCTTTGTAAATTCGTTTTCTTCATGCTCCAATTAATGTTTTAACATACCTCTTCAGAGGAAAAAGTGATCTATTGAACTTCTTCACCCCTGGACTCCTCCAATCCCTGCCCACTCATTACTCTTTCATGTAAACACGTAATTCCCATGACTCGTGGAAGAACATAAGGTACTTTTTTGTAATATTTTGCAAAATTAAAATAAGGAATCAGCAGGTAAAATCTTCTGGCCTACATTAAGGAAACAAATAACTGGCTACAAGGATTGTCGTGAACGTCACTTTCGATTAGAGTTAATCCTAGGTGGTGAAAGAACGGATGACGCATCTGTAAGATATGCTGGCACTGTTCTCAGGCTTTGCAAGGCTAATTCAGGGTTTCCAGCTCAGGAGTCTTCTTTGTAGGAATGTGTTGTATATTAGACTTAGAAATATGACTTATATACAGTACATCTTATGTACTCTGGACAGTGCATTTCTTCTCTCTCTGGGCTGTTCCTTCATAACTATTAAGGATGTTTATTCCCCTGTACTTTCAGTAGCGTTGGTTGAAGTGGGGATTCCTGAACACCGCCCTGGGAATGCTGGACTCCTGTTCTGCCTCTGATCTGCAACACTTCACCTCCTTGGAAATGAGTGTGAAACAGCACATAGTCCATGCTGACTAATTCCAGTTCCAGAGATGAGGGCTGAGGCCAGGCAGGAGTCTAGGAATTCGAGTTCAGGGAACCCTAAGGTGACCAGAGTATCATTTTCTCTCTGTCTCAACCTTTATCATGTCATTGAGGATAAAAAGGATGCCACCAAATGCCTTTACTACGGGCACTGGAATTAAAATCCCTCATCATCACCAGCTTTCATCTGGATGCCAGTTTGAAACTGTTAGTAAAGAATCTAACCTAAAAATCTACTTACGCATTTGTTCTGTCACTCTGTTAAAAAAGAACAGCTGAACAAATTATCAGCATTTTGTGAGGATTAGGAAAATTGATACAGGGTGACTCACCGCATGCCTATATAACCCAAAGTAATGTTAAAACCCAGGAAATGAGGCCGGGACTGGAAAGGCTGAGAGAATTATTGTATTATTGTAGCATCCTATAACGCCAGATTATTGGGCTCACTTTTCCACTGCCTGTTTATGCCCTTGTAAATGCTGGAACATTCTTGTTCCAACCTGATCGCCCTTTATTCTTGTGATGCATTGACATTTCCCTCCAAGAGCTTTATTACTCTATGGAAGCACAACTTTCATGAAATAATCAATTCAATTCAAGCTGCATATGCGAAATATCAGAAATTGGTTAAAAATTAAACCATCATTACAGACCAAGTGTTATGATATTATATTTAATACAAAGCAATGGATAATAAGAGCTTTTAGCCCTGTCGGGAAATGTAGGAACTAGTAAATGTGATCTTTACATTGAAGAACTTCAAAGAGGGAGAAAATCTCCAAAATATATTCATTCCCAGCTGTCAGTGTTCAAAGGGATGGTATTTATATGTGTATCTTGGTAAAAGTAGAGAATTCTGACCCAGAATTCTTTTTTTCTGCTACTCTGTATACATTCCTATATGGGAAGAGCTAGGGCAGCCTTCAGCAAGCTCCTACCTGTAACAGGGTTATATTCAGTACAACCTGAGCTGCTGGAAAAGTCTTGCCTCAAAGACAGTTTGTAATATTAGAGACATTATTATAACTAGGGAGGAATCCGACCTCCAGAGGTCACTTCGGATGCTGTGAATTCTGCTGCCTGTTTCTACAGCCAGCTCACTGAAACCTCCGCCTGCCTTCTCCTTGCGGATGGAAGGAGCGGACTTCGCATCCCTTGCCCTGCTCCCCGAGGCCAGAACTTTCATTTTAACCCCGGTGCTGGGTGAATAATCCATAAAACCCTGCTCCACCTTGCTGGGACGAGGAAACACGGTGCAGCCAGCTTGCAATCAGCTGTTTCCCTGGCTTTGATCCTCAAGGAGCCCCAGGGCATCCCCCAGGCTCCACCAAGCCCTTTGTGGGCTTTGTGCTTGGGGAAGGCATCACCTGTCAAAGTGAATGGCTGCAACCTTTCCCTGACCGTGGGAGGCCTTTTGATGCGGCGGGTGTTGATAATTAGGGTCTAATTGAGTGATTAACACCCGCAGCAGCTCATGCCTTTAAAGGGATGTGAGGAGCAGGGTGGGGTTTCCCTGCAGGTCCCGGATCCCAAGCTCTGAAGATGCGTTTTTGCAGCTCCAGCAGCCCCAGCAGGATCGGTGGTCGTGGCTCCAGGTTGGTTGGGCTTTTTCTCGGGTCAGGCTGAACACGATCTTCCCCAGAAATGTGCAGAGCCAGCAAAATCATAGAAGGTGATTACATTTTCTCCCGAGTGCTATAATCACTTGCTCTAAACCTCTATTGATAATACCTGTTGCAGGAATAGGCTCCCATTTGCCAAGACACATGGTCTCTGCAGGCAATGAAAATCTGTCTAGATATACTGAACTTAATTAACTGAGTTTGAAGAGCCTATTAAGGCAATATTAAAAGAAGCCTATCTCAGCAGGCCCTCACAGTGGGGAGATGCAGCAGAGCTTTCAATTTAAGACTTATTGCCCGGATCTCCTGCTGCCCAACTCCATGGGCTGCCCGGGAGCTGTTTAATAGACGGTTTGGGAGCAGCCTAAGAGGGTTTACAATAAGAGCTGGGTAAGTGGTGGGGATATCAAAGGAAATCAGCCTGTAATATGTGCTTACTTTGTGGATGAGGGGAAAAAAGGTATATAAATGGGGAGATT
This sequence comes from Patagioenas fasciata, assembly GCF_037038585.1. Lineage (NCBI taxonomy): Eukaryota > Metazoa > Chordata > Aves > Columbiformes > Columbidae > Patagioenas > Patagioenas fasciata. The sequence goes on along the minus strand of NC_092537.1, from coordinate 1,830,987 downwards.
ATTCAGCACTGAATGAAACAAATGACAGCGTGGATGTGTTTACAACTTTTAAAGCAGGACTTAGGGAATCCAAATATAAGCTTTTCCTGAATCATTTTGGCATATTGCAGTGCGGTAATCAGTCGCTTCTTGCTAAGAGTGTAAACTTCTCACATAAAATCAAAGAGTTCCCTGCACCTCGTTCTTTCCTCTCCTCTTCCCACCCTCATCTGTAAGTTAATGACTAGTTTTGGATTCCTCTTTAGTTCTCAAGAAAACTGGGTGTCGTCACCAGTCTGAACATCACTAGTGGGTTACGTTCCTGGCTATAGGAGAATAAAACAAAGCTAAGAAGTTGTCTGTTGCCTTCTCCATGAATAAGGAGCTCTGTCCTGCAGAGGTCTCTTCAAGCCACTATTTATTATAAGCTGCTGAATTGCAAAACTACAGTAAAAATAAAAAAAAAATAACAAAATGTGTTGGTTTTGCCTTAGTACAACCTGCAAATAGAAGTTCAACTGTAATAACATCACTAACAATAATTCCTAGTTTTTATAGAACATTTTCTTGATTTAGAAGGCTGCTCAACCGGTATGTGCAACATTGTGAAAACAGTATTTGCATTAAATTGAACGGTATGGAGTTGAAGTCAATGTGAGTTAAAACCTTTAGGCCCAGGGGAATGCTGCTGGATGGCCCAAGGCCCAGCTCTTGACATCAACGGGCTATATTCAAGTGACTATTGAGATGGGAAGGTTGGTTTTTGCTCTCATGGTTGTAGGAAGAAACCTGAAAATGTAACCTGGCTTGACCCAGTTAATAAAGTGATGGGTGAGAGAGAAAACACAATTTGTTATGATGTAAAATCCCAGGGGTTTCAACTGAAACAAATGGTCTATTCAGAGGGTTTGGTGTGGCAGTGCAAGATTTCTGTCTCTACTTGGGACTGAATAGCCCTGCCCATCCGCTGGTAGGTAGGCGGATGCTTAAGGTATGAGTTGATGTTCACTAGAGCATCTACCATAGGCTGCTCAGGACATTGGCTGAGCCTAAACCATGTGGCTCGTCTCATGCTTGCATGACTGCAAGTGCTATTCTCTTTAGAAACTTGTAAAACTAATTCTTGTAAACCAACTGACTCTTGTAAATCACTGAAGTCATCTTTGGATGGGGGTAACGGATGGTAAACTCCACTCAGCCCCATCAGCCTCTACAGCTGCCCCGTTGGTGCTGCAGCAGCAGCTGCATGGACAGAAGGGAAAAACTGCCCCATCTCCCCTGCAAATAAAGGGAAGAAATTCAGCTTCCCAGGTTAGATTTCTTAGGCTGACAAGCTATTTTTTTTACTCTGCATGAAAGGAAATTACAAGGTGGTCTTCTCCATGTGCCAAGCTCTGCCACCTTTGCTCACGTGTGTTTCAGAACCCCAAGTGACTGCGGTGTGAGCAGCCCCAAAGCTGCACAGCCTGGATCCACGCGGAGCAAACGCTTCCAGAGTGCTCTAACTCTTGCATTCCTAATTAGAACCAAACCCAAATTATTATTTGCATGAATAATGTACCATGTATGTGTTTACGCTGCAGTTGTTCCTAATGTTTTATTTTTATACTAAATAACAAGGGGTTGTAAAGCCCAGAATCCTTAGTCAGTTTATTGCTGTAGCTGGATTAAAAATAGAAGATCCTATGAAGAATGTCTATTCAGTGCAGCTGAAGTATAATTGTGTGTGGCTTCAGTTTGTTTGGCATAGGAAAACCTGGTGTAACTTGAGAATTCATTACGAGAAAAGTACAGGACTCTTGCCATCTTCTAATGGCCTTCTTACAGCTTTAAATGCTAAATTTACAAGGAAAGTCTTAGAGAGATGACAGGAAAATCTGAGAAGATAACGAAACCAGCAGGGAAATTAATAGAAGCCTTGGGTTCTCTAATCCGCGGTGATTAATATCTTTTAGTTCCGTGATCCTTGCTTTCCACTGGAATTGATGAACTACCAAATGTGGCTTCTCTGCTTTAAATCAATACAAAAAAATCTTAGTTGGCCTCGCTGGCCTGTCTGTCATCTCGTTTGTAGCTGAAGGTTGGACATATACTTATTAGCTGTAACAGTGAGATGGATTATTTTTTCCAGTTACATTTCAATTTCTTTATTTTAATTCTGTTGTGCCCAGAAGATGGTGTGAGCAGCACTTGTGATGGTAATCATTTTCAGCACATTGCCAAAGCCAAGAGGTTTAATCATGTTTTGCCAAACTTGTAAGAATATCCACCCCTTAAGCATCAGTTGTGTTTGACACATCCCTGGCCTGGGGTGTCTGCACAGCCCCTGGGGCAAAGCCTTTCACCAACATTCATACATTCATCTGATTTGCGTGGTTTCTTGGTGTCAATCTTGAGTTCTTTGTAGTGACCAGACAACTTAGTCTGGGATTAGCAGGACCCAGAAGATACCCGGGATTAGATTATGTGGGAAGCCTTCCCCTTTTAGTGGTGATGGCTTGGATTATGAACATAATTACTTCAACAGTGTTAAACAGCAATGTATAGGCTCTGAGCTTTACTGGAAGTCTCATCCTTTTGCAGTTTAAGTTAAAAGTTAGAAAATTTGTGGAGAAAGTCAAATAGGAAAAACGGAAATGATGTTGCTGCTTGACAGTAAAACAAAAAAGAACAGGTAGGAAACGATTCAGATGTGTGCTGCATTGCAAATGTAATTCTCTAATCTCTCAGACTTCTAATTTTCTATAGAAATTGTTGATGGACTGTCTTTAAATGCAGTTTATAGGATAGAGGTGCCTTCAGACTTGAAATACAAATTTTTGTTGCCTTGAATATTATTTACCATAAATGTACCCTTACCTTGCTTTAACCTCCAGTGCTAGATGCATATAACTATGTTATAAGAAGTGGTGGTCTTGCAGGGCTGCTGTTAAATGGAATCTCTGCACAGTCGTCACTGTGACTTGTGTTTCTGCTTCAATTCTTACTTTCAAATGTGCCGCCTCCTTCTTTGGGGAAAGCAAAACCGACCTCGCTCCCGTGGTTTTGCTCCACGCTCCTTTCCTCAATTTAGTCACAGTCTATTTTCCTTCACACTTATTTGACATCATGGAAATTCAATTGATGCCAGTAATTTATTACGGTCTATGTGGGAGATGTAGGTGTTTCTGCCATTAGAGCATTAGATTGCTTTCCCAGCTTGGCTCTCAGGAGCGCTGAACCCGGTGTGTCCGCCAGCTCCTTCGCCTCCCTAGTTTGCAAGAGCAAGACTTACAAAGCCACCCCCAAATTCGCGTCTCCTGTGGCTGGCGTGGCTTAACACTGCTCCTGCTTCTTGAAGGGCTGTCACTCATTAATATTTAGACCTCTGTTCCACAGTAATTACTCCCCCAAAATCCCTTCACAGGAGGAGATCTTGCTAGTTTGGAAAATGAACATGTCATGATGAGTTGCCCTCGCGTAAATGTATCTTTTTGCATGAAATAAGCCCATAATTCAGACATATGTTGTGTTTATTTTCGAATTTGGGTTTTTTGTCAGGGAATGTGCAGCTTGACCTTACACTCAACAGGAAAATGTTTATGCAAAGAGTTAACGCAGATGAGTAATCTGGGATGCTCCTGCCAGTTCTCGGGTGGTGGGATTCCCGTCAACAGTGAGACACTTTGAACTTATGGGGTTTACTTTATGTCATACTCCAACCACTAAAACAACACGCCACCATGGAGTCCTTCCCTGTTAAACCAAAACACAGGTTAAGCCATGGAAACTTGGGCTGAGAGTATAATTTGGGGGGACCTTCTGTTCATCATCATGTCCTCCTTAATTCAGTCTGTCTTGAGATAGGTGGTGAAGTATCATTTGTGTAGTACGGTGGTTTATTCCAACACTAGTAAAGCCATGCTGGATCTCTGTAACATCTATAGACATGGAGGTGTAGAGGGCATAATAGAAGGTGTGTGAAAAATGAGGGAGAATTGATCTCGGGGAGCCTGGGGCTAACATTTGTGTGCACAAATGTCCTCCTGGTTGCTTTCACTGGAAATTTAATCTTGGGCTGGTTATTCCTTATCTCCCTGGTTCCAGTTTCCCCCATCGCTCCAAAATGCCTTTTCTGAGGGACCAGGTACTGGTCTGGTGAGATCACTCCCCAGTCCCTACACAGCAATTTCAATCCAGAGCAGCATTCACCTTCTTTTGTTTGTGCATGTCAGTTATCAGCACTGCCAGAAAACAACCTTGATTTAATGAAACCGTGGTCATTTTTTTGTGGGATATAATTACATGTGCAATAAATACCTCCTCTTGTATCTAATTTTCGAGGTGGTCCTAAAAGCTCGGTTCTGCCTAATTGTTGGTGCTAATCATGGACTTGATTTGGGAACTGTATTGATAAGATCTGCAAATTTTCTGTGGGTGTTATGCAGCTCACATAGACTGGGATAATTGCTCAATATTAATACAATGCGGAGTTATTAGACTGGAGTATTCAAGAAATAATAAGAATAATGTGCATCACATGTTAAGGACATTACATAACCATTCTATTCCACTGGCATGAGTCACTGTTAAAGTGCCCTGTATATCTTTCAGGGCGGATTAAGGCTACAAGCCACTGGGTATCATGAAGGCTGCTACAATGCTCCATAATGCCTCTGAAATGTGCAACGTCTTTTGAAAGCAGCTATGGAAAATAGCCATTCCTCATATGCAGTAAATAACTTGGTCACTGGGGAGGTCAATAGCTAAAGGCTCCCATCCAGGTTGTGGATTAATGACCTGCAAAATACCAGTTTAAAAATAGGCTCTTCTTCCACTTAAAGACATGCAATAATGAAGCATCTCCTTCCATTCCTTAGCCAAGTTTCAGACAGAAAAATGGGGTTTTCACTGGATGCACAGAGCTGAGTTAAGCAGTGATATAATGGACACTATGTAAATCACGGGCTAGTGGCACTGCACCCTGTTTCTTATGCTGTCAGGATGTGGCACGCAGGACCAGAAACATCCCGGAGTCGTTATGTCAGGAACAATTGGGAGTGGGAAGGCTGAGATGCGTGTGCTTGCTCGTGATGTGTTTGCGTTGGTCCAACATCCGATGACAAGTCATAAATGTCCCTACGGTGGACAAATTTCCATTGCAGGAGGGGAATATTTATTATGAGATTAAAAGGCATAGGACGGTGAAAGGGAAGGCAGAAAACCAACCTGTCCTGTGCTGGGAGGATCGATGAGGTGACTTAGTTCTTCGTGCTTTGTGTTGTAATGTCCTTGTGTGTACGCCCATGACTAATGGACTGGGCTGGGCTGCGTAGAGTAATTTTTCAGAGAATTTGGTGTCTTCAGGTTTGCCAAGATGGTTTTGCAATATGTTAAGTGGCTCTGAATTTTTAAAAAGTAATAATAATCTTGTTCTAGCCCTGCTTCTTTCGCGTGTCTTTTTAATGAGGCTGGAAGCCATGATTAAAGGGACGTGCCTCAAATAGGGAGAAGTGGAGGGAAACTGTGAGCTAAAGGGATCTTCTTTAATAGAAAGTGACTAAAGGATGAAGCGTGTTGTGCCTTACGTGGCCCTGTAGATAAGTCTCTGCAACCGAACTGGGCTGGTAGCTCTGGGAACCTTAATACAATAAAATGTGGGTCAAGACCGTTCAGTAGTTGTGAACTGGTATCAATACTTCAAACTTCTGGACATCTGTAGAAACAAAAGTTGACCATCCAGAATCACAGCAGTTACTTCAAATGGAGCCATTGAGGCTGTTCTTCTACAAGGCTGTTTCCTCATTTTTGCCTTGCATTCCTGTTTCCTTCAAACCAGAAAAAAAATGAAATAAAATAGAGGATCTGTCTAGCAGACTGAGCTCTGCTGCTTTCTTACCCTGTATGGTACAGGACAGATGCTTTGTTTTTCGGTCGGCAAAGGGCAGAGCTTCCTTCTGGCTTCTTTATTTTAAACAGGAGGGGCCACCCACAGCTCCGAACGTGCCTACCGAGAGGAAAAATAAATGGCCAGGCAGCTCCTCACCAGACACACATGCACAGAGCATATCTGTGAGGAGAAACTGGTTGGAAAGAGCTATTCCCATCATTCCATCCCACCCAGGTGCTGCCATTGGATGGGGCTGGGGCACCAGCACCCATGGGCAGGGGGGAGCAGCACTGAGTGTCCTGGGATGGGGGGAACCCAAAATCACTCCTACCCAGGCAGAAGCAAGGCAGCACTCAGCAAGCTAGACCTGTACAGACGCTGAGGAAGGTAATTTGGGAAGCTTTCAACGTGGGGATGGCAGCTCGCTTGCTTCATAGGAAGGCAAAGTTAAGCAGAGCTGTATTGGCTTGTGGCCATGGTATCCAGCAAAGGTCCTCCCACCATTCTGAACCAGTAAGAGCTTTTTCTTCTAAACGGCAGCAGAAAAGGGATCAGAGGGATTGGTTTGCAATGGTCACCTTCTTCAGGGGACATTTGGGTTGGCACAGGCGTCACAGGGTGATGAAAGCACTAACACTGCCTGGTGACACCGCCAGCATGGGAGGTGTCCCCACTCCCGGGCCCATGGAAACCACTTGACCATGAGACAGAAGGAGGAATGAAAAGGGAGGACCCACACGTTTATTATTTCCACCCAGCTGGATCTTTTGTGGAGGTCCCCATTTCAACTGGAGTAGGGGGAACCCACGAGCTCTGCGTGTCTGTAGTGCAGTTTGTTGTTTTGAGGCTAATTGCTGCTACGAGTGGTTTGGGGTTTTTATTTTACATAATCGTTTTAAAACATGTAGAATACACGAGCTGGATGTTGGATTTGGAGGTTTCCCGTTCCTGTTCGTGTAAAGTGCCTTCCTAATACAGCAAGAACAGGAATCGGAGCCGGCTCCCTCTGAGGATGACGCTGGCTCCACAACTCAGCTGAAACCTGAGAATCATGTTTGAAATTGTGAAGCACTTGCATGTTTTTAAGGACTGTGCTTTCCTGCCTCACTTCTCTGTACAGACTAAAAAAACCTGCTTTTCCTTCTAATGGAAAGTTGAGACCCACCTACAAAATGTCATTAAATTTGGGATGAAGTCAGTAGAACTGGCAGCACAGATGTCTCACTGCTGCCTCTGCCATCACTTTTTTATTCTTGCAGTAAATGTTCAACCGTGGGTAGAGTTTGTATCTGAGATTTGAGAGCAAAATTGCAACATGGATATATTAATGTGTGTAGCCCTCTGTGTGATATTCAGTGATTTTAATCCATCTGTTGTTTAAGGCTCCGTCTAAAGAAAGGCCAGATCCTGCGCTGGGTTAAACCGGGATGGATCTGAAGAGGGCAGTGGAGCGATGCCAGAGCAGCTCAGCTGCAGACAGACCTACAGACACCAGAGGTGTGCACATTTCACATTGAACCGGGGTACATGTTGCATTGAAACAGGTAATGGCAGTGGGCAAAGGAGGACAATGAGTGCACATTCCACTTACAGGAGGTCCCTGGGGAGGTGACCGGTGGCAGCTCATCATGTTGGGCACTGCCAGGACCCCCTTCCCAGGTTATTTTTCCTTTTGTTGCTCTTTCCTTATATCCCCGGAGTCGCAAGTGCTGTGTTTCAGCATTGCATCCCTATCCTGAGCTACCCTGCAGTCAACCAGCAGCCTGATAGCAGCTTCATGCCAGAGATCAATAGGTTATTCTGTGGTTTTTCACAAGCTCCTTTTATTTTACCCTTAGTGGTAATAACTAATCTGAACACCGCATCGTGCACCACAGTTTAAAAAAATCCTTGATTAAGGATCATGTCTTGATAGGTTTAATAAGTTACAGTTAAAGCCACCTGAAAGTGTGGGAGGGTGAAGCTCAATGGGACGTGGCACTCGAGGTCCATATTGTTCATACTTGCATGAGGCTGTAAGCCAGCGTTCAACTTAACATTTAGGTTTGGACTAATGAAAACCTTAATGCAAACCTTGAGGTGAAGCGGCTTAATTTCATCCAAGCCATATTTTGTGTGCATGTTTTCCACCGTTATTGAGGCAAAATTAACGTGGAGCCTTGTCCAGCCTGGTCTGAGTGGGAACCCCAGTGAATCTTTCTAAGTCAAGCCAGGGATGCTGTGTAGTAGGAAAAACAAGTAATAGTTGCAATACTTCAGCATGGAAAGTGTTTGTGTAGGAAATCACTTTGTTTTCATGTTATTTGTTTGTTTGCATTCCACTGGCCATTTACCACTTGAACTCTTTGAGATACTTGAAAAAACAGGAAATTTCTTTCTCCAGGCTTGCTCCTGTTGAGACGTTTTCCTTCTCAGATGATGTCAGAATCATCTGTTCGTGATATAATGGAGATTGCTGTGGCCAAATGGTAAACATCAGAATGTACATTTAAATCATGTCCCAACTTTTCTCAGCTAAGGTTTTGTTGTTGTCTTGGAGGTGGTGGCACCAGCCCTGCTCGAGCTTCTCCCAGTGAGAGACTCCCTCGTGGAGCTATGTTTAAATGTACTTTATCTTTAACAGAAAGCGAATATGTGTGAAGCTTTGAAGAACCAGACTATTGGATTTCTGGAGGTAAAAGGACTAAGGAAAAAAGGTCCTTTTAAAAAAAAAAAGTTGCAAAATATATAGGTTGCGAAGCAAAAACAAGAGCGAGCTTGATAAACTTAGCAAAAATCAGCATATGGAAATGCTGTTTTATTTTTGGAACCTACATACAGCTTCATTTCATTGGAGAGTTATTCACAGATCCCGTTCCTGAAACCGCTCTGGCTTTGGAAAGGGGAAGAAGCGGCGGAGGCTCCGGCGTGACCTGCGCGCCGGGGCACGTTGGACGCGCCGGGCCGGTGCCAACCATGGCAAAGAGACCACCGGGCTGGCCCCGGCCCAGCCAGCAGCACGGCCCTTCACACTCGGATGCACTTCTCGCAACTTTGAGCAATGTAATTTTAGAAGTGCCTTGGGTCCAAAAATATGACAATGCACTGAGCGCAAAAACCAAACTGCGGAGGTTCGTTTTATTTCCATTAAACTCTGCCGTGAATATTGCAGAAGCTTTGGTTTTATTATTGCTAGTTCCAAGCATAATAAATACGCTTCAGGATCTAGGCTGATTTATTATCATTTTAAACGGTATGATATTTGCAGCTCTTAATAAATCTATGAAATAATGTCTATTTCTAATTTCAACCTTTTCACTTGAGACACCATCAGTATTAAAATCAGGTATTTAAAATATAGTAATTACTACTCTGTACCTTTAAAGATCTTCAACTGAAGGAATCGAGGAAAGATTTGTTTTCTTGTCACCTTGTCGATCTGGAGATTTGTCCCAAAGTCTGTTAAACATCAGGGAACTGAACCATTGAGGTTTATCAAGTTCCAGAACCCTTTCCATGTTATTGTTTGCACTTTTTTGTGAGTTCAGATAGTGACACTAGGTGGTAATTTCATAATCACTTGCACTTTTTGTTGTTTGTACAATGGAAAAACATTTTGTTCCTGCTAATAATAATCAATAAGCTACTGGATTAGAAATTACATCAACATCTAACCAAAATAAAATAAATCTGGTTTTGTTATCAATCATACTGAAAGTAAATGGTCATTTCAGATTTTATACCAACTTTGACTGATGTGAGGCCATTTTCTATGCAAATAATAATCCTGGTCCTAAACACTGCATGAAGGGCTCCCCCTTTTTGGTTCTGGGGGTAGAAAAATATACATTTTCCCACAGGTGTGTTCACCCCAGGGCTACTAAAGAGAGCAATTCCCTCAAGTCCATTTAGAAAACATGTTGGCTTTTCTTTTAATCAGGGTGATCATAATGAAGTGAAATCTGAACTTAATGGCTTGGCCCAGAAAATCCCCAGCATGGCTCATGAGATTCAAGCAAACCTCAGACAAGTTTTGCCAGCGGGTTCCTGAGACACTGTTTGCTGTTTTACATTAATTGATTCAGTCTGAAAATAAACAAAGGGCTGATCAGTCCCCAAACCTCTGACCTGCTGATCTGGAGCGATGACCAATAAACTGATGTTCAGCCCCTTTTTCCAGCTCTCCTGAGGTTGATGTTGCTGCACTTGCAGAAAGGGATCAGCTACTCGTGCTCCCATGTGCTGACCTGAGCATCTGTGACACTGATTTTTAGACTTGATATTTTATTCACGTAGCTTGTACACAACCTGGTCCTGACACTGTCCATCTGCTCTGAAACACGGTCAAGACAGTTAATGTACCTGAGTCTTGGCATTTCAGGAGAAGCCTGGCAGCCCTGAGAATTAGTGGAGCAAAATGAGATAACACAGTAACCTGTGGCTTTCAGTCCCCGAGTGATACATGGGGCCAATTGGAGTTTAAATAAAGGATGAAACATTAAATCTTCAGGGACTATTAACAATGTCACTTACTGAGAGACTCCTCTGAGCGCAGCTTACATGAGCTTCTGCTCCTGAATATCTGTCTGACCTGATGTGGTGGTTTTCATGTTAATTGGAAGCTGTTTCTGGAGATGCCGAGTGGCTTTGCTGGGATGGGATCGTGGGGAGCGATGCAGCCGGACTGTTCTGAATGATGGGAATGGCTCCTGTGTGCTCCAGACTTCAGCAGACCCAGGATTTTATCAGTTGAGGGCTGGGATTAAATCTTCCTCCCAGTAACAACTATTAAAACCTGAATATAAATCCCTCAGAGGGCAGCGGCACAAGAGTGATGCAGGCATCTCCCATCAGTGTTAAAAGCACTTAGCATTAGATTAGAGTCCTGCCCTGAGTAATATCTGCCCCTGATTTATTCCGTGTAGTGGCTGTGGGAAAACAATCCTCCTGCAAATTCCCATGTCTGTCTCTGTTCAGCTTTGGAAATGCACATCTGGATTGTCCTCTCTTCCAGTTCAATGGCTCATGGAGTTTTTTCACTTAACTCCATGTATTGATTTCAACCCTTTTCTTTGTCACAGCTTATTTGTCTGGAATGGTCGGACAGATAGTTCAGTGCTAGGACAACGTGAATTTTTGAAAGCTATTGTGTTAATATATAAAATGAACTCATTCTCCTGTTACTGACAGTACAGACATAGGTTTGTCTTCCTTGTTGTCACACTGGAGGACATCCTGCCTTTTATATTCTATTTTCTTTGGAGAGCTGCAGCAGTTCATAAGATGACTCTTTATGATCTTGGCTGCTTAGCTATTTTTTTTTATGAGAGTCTTTCAAGATTTTACTGTTAGCAGTTAAACCTTCCTAGAGAGCCATTTGCCTCTCGAAAATTGAGTGACCTACCACACTGGGATAACTGCAGCGCCTCAGGTCTGGTGACTCCTTGGACTGAGAAGAAACACAAGGAGAACTCACAGTAATCTAAGTTTTTAACCCCAGAAATAAAGATGAGGTATTATTCATGATATAAATGATTACTTATGCGTGAGACTGGTTTGTCACTTATGTGCCTGTTTGCAGAAAACCCTCCTGCTCACACATACAACACTTACACAGTGGTTTGATGTCTTTCTTTGCAATATATTTTGTTGAATCTCCCTTCTGTATAATCCTTTCAGATAGTAATTTTGCTCTCTTTTTTGCCAACTTTTGTTTTGGCCCTTAAATTTCATTTATTTTAATGTTTAAATTAAATTGCTTCCTACTGGATTGAATACCAAGGACTCCGCAAAGGCACAGAATACGAAATAATGAACAGACATCTCATAGGTTTGACCAACATCTCCTTGGCCAAGGAGCCGATGATCACAATGTTACTGGAATCAGAGCAAGTGCCTTCAGAAGGCAAAGAGGGATGATCAAGCTCAAGTGTAATGCTCCAAAATCTGACCAAACACTTGCAGAGTAAAACAGGAGAAGGCGAAATAAATCTCCTTTTGGGAATCTGTCCTCTAACCTGGCGCTGTATTGGTTATTGATCAGCATCTATGCAGCGCAAAGTGTTTTAAACTTATATTTCTGTCTCTTAATGAGTCTTTGCAAACTGACTTTGATCCTGAGTTTCCCCCCTGTGTGTGATGTTTCCATCAATCAGTTACTAATATGGGTTCTCCCACTTGTTGTAGTTTCCCGCACAGACGCCCCTGTGCTCCTGGACGCGTGCGGAGGTGGGGGCCAAGGCAGGATTTGGCTTTTCGAGGGTCTGAGCTGTCATTTGCATTTGCGAAACACAATTTCTGCCGGACTCCACCCCTTCTCCCCCCAAACCAGATGAAATATTTATTGCGTTGGAGTGTAAGGGCTCAGTGTTTCGTCTGCAGAGGAACAGGGGAGTCCTGGTTCTGACCAGAAATTTCTAAGACTTCTTTGTGGCTACTAAATGTTGGAGGAAAAACCACAAATTACCATTGGAGTGGGGCTGGGCCCTGTGTCCTGGCTCCAGTGCTTCCCCATTCCCTTCCCCCCTCCTCCCATTTTAAAACGCTCTGCATCTGTGTCAATAAGTACCCCACATATACGGCAGGGTAATATTTAGTGTGCATGTTGTGTGTGCAAAATGAACCACTGACAGGGTGGGGGAGTGAAGGAAGAGCAGAGTTTGTAATTATACACAAAATTAAGCTATTACTGTGATTAAGATATTTCTTTAATACGTAGCTGAGGAACCTCCTTTCCCTCTAAACTGGTCACAATTCATCTCCTGTGTGTCATTTTCTGGCTACTCCTAAGTTGTTTTTCCCTTGCCACACCTAATCCTGTGTTACCTGGGGTGGTCCCACCTGGCTCTGCCCATGGGCGAGGTGCTTCTGCCCCGGGGTGGGGGACACCAGCTCCTTCCCCATCACTTTCACCAGGTTTCTGGGGTCTTGGAAGCACCAAGTTCTTCCCAGTCCATCCATCCCCACGTGTCTCAGTGGAAGTTTGTCCCATGTTATCATCTTAACCTTCCCATGAGGTTAATTTGGAGATATTTTGATGAATTGCGTTAGTCTGCAGGTGGAGTTGGGCATCCATAAAATAATAGCATGAAAGAAAAAGGAAGAGAAGGATGGGTTATGGTTGGACTCGATGGACATGAGGGTCTCTTCCAACTGAAATGATTCTATGATTCTAAAACAGGGAAATTTTGGCATATTCAATGCCAAAATTTGTGTTGGAAATGGGAAAGTGAGGAAAACCAATGTGATTCTCCGTTTTGGTGGGATGGGAAAGAAGAGTCCATTCACCCAGTGTCTCCAAGTCTGAGGACAGCGAGGATGGCAGAACGGTTGTTCAAAGGCGCCCATTTGAAATTAAGCTTTGCTGAGCAGCCTTCCCCTCCTCATCAGCACATACTTGAGTCACAACACTGTAAATGGCATGAATTTTGGGGATGGTTGTTAGAGCCACTCAAAACTTGAGAACATGAACTATTGTGCTACCACAAGCAACATTTCTTACATTTTATCGTATTACAGATGACCGTATTTTGCACTTCTTTCCAACGTATTTTGTCAGGTAAGAATGCTATATATGTGATGAATTGACAAAGATTTGGTAACATTTCCAGTAAAATTTTCTAGAAACATTGCTTAACTAAAGTCAATTGTTTATAGAAAAGGGAGTATTTCAACAATATATCATCACATTCAGAAAAATTATTTTCAGGAAATTTTTTTTTTTAAATGAAAACATTTTTCTTAGAAATACCATTGGTCAGCTCTATTAATGATATTGGGAGGGTTCGAAGTGACAATGAGCAAACCATGAAAAATGGACAGAAAACAAACACAGAATCACTCCAGTCCTGGACTGCTTTTTGGTTATATTGGAGACTTTCCAGGGCTTCCATTTTTCCACCAGTGTTTAATGGGCTCTCTGTTTGCATTTATGTTTTCCTGATCTTTCAATCTGCAGAAAAGGCTGCTTCTGGCAGGACTCTGTAAGCATCACACCCTGTGCCCCCAATTTTGAGTGTGTGTGTGCCTCTTTTTTTCCTGAGGTGGTAGGAACACCCTGATGTGAATGTGTAGAGGCTAAATATGAAAGAAGTTTGGAGATCAGGGGTTTCAAAGACTCTGTGAGACTCCATCGGTGAATTCAGCTTGTACACGCGCTCCCTGGAAAAAGTCCCTGCCCCAGAGGGCTTATGCCAATTAAAATTGAAAAAAAAAATTACATCAGTGAAATTAACTGAAATTTTGCTTGACCTGGAATTTAGGTCGGTTTAGATCATCGTCTTACCAAGGCTGCCGAAGATTCAAACGCAGGCAGGGAGCTACAGAAACAGAAATGTGCTTGAGAGCAGAGGCAGCTCCAGGGCTGGATGTGGGGTGGTCGCCAGCGCTCCACATATGCGCTGGGATGAGAAACTGCCCAGGGCATGGCTGATGAACCCGTTGGTACCCGTGGCCACCAGAATCACAGAATCACAGAACTGGCTAGGTTGGAAAAGACCTCAGAGATCATCCAGTCCAACCCTTGGTCCAACTTCAGCCCATTTACTAGATCATGGCACTAAGAGCCATGTCCAATCTCAGTTTAAAAACCTCCAGGGACGGTGAGTCCAGCACCTCCCTGGGCAGCCATTCCAATGCCTGATCACTCTCTCCGTAAAGAACTTCTTCCTAATATCCAGCCTAAACTTCCCCTGGCAGAGTTTAAGCCCATGTCCCCTTGTCCTATTGCTAACTGCCTGGGAGAAGAGACCAGTTCCCACCTGGCTATAACTTCCCTTCAGAAGCTGGATGGTGGCTCAGCAAACGGACCTGGTGCACCAGGCAGCGCTGTCTTGTTCCAACATGACTCCCCAGTGCTTGGCTGGGACTTTAAGTGGCTCCAGCCCAGTTAATTTTGCTGTCTTTGACCTATAGCACTGTAGTCTCTGAAAAGGTAAAGGATGGGATGTTCGCTGGGTACCAATCTGATCTGAATTCCGTGGCAAAGCTCCCGCAGCTCTTGGTTCTCTTGTACCACCCTGTACAGGCTTGAAGTGCCAAAAGGGCTTTTTCAAACGCCCAGCTGTGTATGTACGTTGTACCTACCTCTGGGCACCTGTTACTGGAAATGCAATAACCTCCCCTTTCTAATTCACACTCTTTTATTTCCTGAGATGATGCTGTTTCCATAGGTTGCTCAGTTCCAGCATTGAAACACCTAAAAAGATAAAAATCCCACCGATTGCCCACTCCTTCCAATGCTTTTCACCTTGTAGCACAGCCTCTGTGGAATTCTGTTTGCAATTTTGCTTGTACCAATTTGTGCTGTGTTTGTCCCTGTACGTAATTATTGTCAATCACTGGAATAGGAAAAAAACTCTTTAAAATAATGGAGATGGCTGGTCAGCATGTGCACGTTAAGTGTCGTGTACAGGAGGTGTTTTAGGGATTGCATTTACAGTCTGTATGTGCTTATTCTTCCTTCCTTGAGCACCCAGGATGGACGTAGATCCAAATTTATTTTCACCGTGCATTTCCCCAGTAGCATAATGCATCTTTCTTCATACAGTACTGCAGGCTTGCATGCAATTAAATATTTTCCACGTCTAAGATGAAGAGAAATGGCCCTTGCAGGCAAGCTCAGTGCTCCGTCCTGCAGAGCTCGTTCCGATCGAGTGGTGGCAGTAGGTTGCTTCGTTAGAATAATTCCTCCGTGGATTTACACGCCCCACCCTCGCGTAAATAGAGTTGGGATTTAGAAGGTGTGAGCTGGCATGGCAATGAAGTCTGCAAAATGTAAGCTGCAGTAGCCCTTTTTCCGAAGTCTTGACAGTAAGCAGAGTTAAATAAGAGACTGGGATCTCATTCAGTATCTGTGAGTGGGAGAAGTGTTGGGGAAAATAGAGTCATGCGTTGCTCTAATCCATTCCTCCCTTAGAGCTCGCTGTGGTTTTAGTTGGGTTTGTTTGTTTAAATGTGAGGGGGAATTTTTGTGCCGTTGGATGTGTTCTGCGGGAATAGCTGCGAATTATCACGGTATCAGCGGAGGGGTGTGGGTGGCAGGGACTGAAAACCATCTCAGCCTGTGTTTCCTAAAGCTGGAGTGATGCGAGGTGCCTTTTCAGAGCATCCGTGTGCTCGCCGGAGAGGTGAGGGCTCCCAAGGACTTCAGTCGCTAATGGTCTGGAATATGCAGCCCCACGACTTGGAAATGTTTCAGACTAATTTAGCTGGGTGTTCTTGTTCTTCAGGACTCGGTCCAAACGTCGACTTGCCAAATACAGACAGAAATCTCTTAGTGTTCGGTTATCTGGTGTCTGGCTGCTGTAAGGTGTCTGCCACGGCAGCTGGTACCGCTGTTTGCTGGGGTACCTGGGGCACTGCAGATGATTTTGTAGCTGGGAGCAGAGGTCTGATTGCCCATGGGTGTAACAGACTGAACGATGGAGCTTTTTGTCTCTCAATGTCCATCTTCCCTTCGTGAAACAGAAATCATGGGTGCTCCTTTCCCCTTAGTACAACATAACTGCCATTGGCACCTTAGAGACATCTGCAATACCATGAGTAATACGAATTAAATGTCTTCAGTACCTTTAGATAGCGAGGAGGACACTTCCCCACCCTTCTGTTTAATGGTGGGACAATTCTGCCCAGATGATGCCACTCCTTGGCAGGCACTTGTGATCTGCATGTGCAGCTGTCTGCTTTTGATACGTTATAGTGATTAATTTCTATAGTTCTGCACATTAGGTGATTTTTTTTGTACTGTCATTGACAGCTACCTATGTCAAATTCTCTTTCCCAAGTGTTTTTTTGTGGTAGTTTAAGGTGATGTGCTGACATCTTTCCAAGAAAACGCAAGCCATGTGAATTGCTCTCAGATTGTGTGTACTTCCTGAGCTCGGTTTAAAGCCTGGATTATCCCAGGGCAAGGGGAGGACCAGGAGCATGAGCACGGCCAAATGGACACGGTGTTCCAGAGGGGGCTTCTGAACGTCTGGGAGGGGTTTGGGTCAAATTCTTGCAGAAGAAGAAACTACAGCACTGCAATGTCAGTCTGGGGTGGTTTCCTACCTGCCCAGAGCAGCAGGCAGATGGGTGAGCTGGGATCCATCCAGCCCGACCCCGGTCCTCCAAGTTGTGTAGGATCCCCTGATGATCAACGGGAGGATGAATCGTCCCTCTGTCAGACAGCAGTCCAAGATGAGTGGGCTGAGTTGTCTTCTGGATATGTCTGCCTCCTCCTTTCATTACGAAGAGTTTAGGTGACTAGTTTGGGCCAGATGCCTAATTTTCAGGTGGCCAAAGAGCAGGAAAAATCCACACTAAATCTCTCTCTGCCTCAGCCGTCCACCTGTAAAATGCAGACCATTCGTGCCACTGGGTTTTGATGGTAAACCCTTCATGGCGTGGTGCCCCTGGAGCTAATGCTGGCTGCTCTGTTCACTAAAAAGGGGGATTTCAGGTGATTCCTAAATTCATCATCGTAATAGAGATGAGTAACAAGCTGGAGAGCTACAGGTGATAGATTATTGAACTTCAGGCTGTGCATGTGTCGAGGTTTATTTTTTCATGTGGAATAAGAAGGGAAGCAGTTTCTTGTGAGGAAATAGTATTACGGCTGAGATGATTGTGTTTCACATACTATGTTGTAGGACCACCAAAATTTAGCCAAAGTGGTTCCAGCTTTTAAGTTGTCTGATCAAAAATCATGACTGGAAAAGCAGGCTTCCAAATGTATTACTTGGTTTAGTTCAAAAACTTGTTTTCAAGTACTAAGGCAACATGGAAACCCACATTCATTTAAGACTTTGCCCATTTTTTATTTTCTTTCAAATGTGAGCAATAATTATCAAGAGTTACAAGAAAAAGCCTTATTTACTTGCTTTGGTTTCCACTTGTGGTCATCTTCGATTTGGTACACAAACCAGTAGTTTATTTTTATTGTGAGTAATCTCTCAAAAAATTTACCAATACGTACAGTGTTATTCAGACATCAGCAGAAGACACGGGGAAGTCGCCAATCCAGTTCGGCTTCCAGACTCAAAGACAACACAGAAACTCTCTTGACCCAAAGCTTTTTAGCCAGAAGAACAAGAACATGGAGTCTTCCTTTGGAGGCAGATGCTGTTGAGGTGTTATCACTTAGAACTGAACCCTGTGCCATTCATACCAGGAATTTCCATTTCCAATTTCCATTTCCTCGCCTGTGGATGCTCGCAGGAGTCCTGGTAATCTCCACAACAGCAGTACCAAGCCTTTTTCTTAAGGGAAAAAAAGCCGTCACTGGTGGGTTGAGTCGCCTTAGATGTTCTGGTCCTCAAAGAGAACCTGGCGATGACCCCACACCCCGTCTCACCTCACCTCTGGTCGGAGGGCAGAGCTTCCCTCAGCCCCGTGTAAGATACAATCACGTTTTGTTTGTTCGTTTGCCAGCTTCTTGCTGGTTTAAAGACATGACTCCATTAGGCTAAGCTGGGTCTAGCGTGGTGTCTCCCAGCTTGGGCGGCTGCCTGGGCTTAGGTGATTGATGTGAGCTTTGATCACGGGAGTCGAGACAAGGCTGCCAAGGGGTAGCCGTGCTCTGTAGTCCCTTCGTGTCGAGCCTGACTGTATGATTTGTATTAGTATATGTTGCCATATACTTCCAGATTAATGTGCTGCACTCCCGTATGAAATAACCCCACTTCCTGCTGAATCTGAAAATTTGCAGGTATCTTTACATAGTTCCACAGCACGTTTAATGAGAAAGATTAAAACAAGCAGCTACCCAAATACTACAAGAGAAGGGTAGTGGATGCAGTCATTGATTTTATCTTTTAACTCATAAGACAAGATGGGAAACACGGTCCATATGTCAGATTGGCAGCTCTCGGTAACTCCTCGTTCTTCAATCAGCTTCACCCATGCTTGGAAGCAGAAAACCAATATTTTAAAAACACATCTGTTCCTAAAAAAAAAAGTCTCTGTTATTCCTGCCTCTTTTTACCAGAACAAGTATGAACAACAACAAATGAAGGCATCACAGCCACAAGAATGTCCTTGTTGTTTTGTACACATCACTGTGTTTCCATAAATACCAGCCCAGCTGCTGTTGAAATCTTCAGGTTTTTAGTCTATTCTATTCTGCTTATGTGTCCCTATTAAACGTGTTGTTTTCATAAGGCCAAAATACCTCTTTCCAATGAACTGAATTTAGCTTTCAGCAAATGCTGCTCAACAATCCCTCAGACCATTACATTTGTAAATTATTTTGGGGGTTTGGCAAAACCATCGGCATCGGCCTCAGCACAGCCCTTCAAAATGTGTGCTCAGCTAAATTCACTTCATATAAAAAAATATTTAAAGGTCCAACCGAGTCGCCCACCTTCCTTTTTGCTTCCCATCCTATGGGATTGTTTTCAACTAAAATACCACGTGGGCGCATACATTCTACTGCCTCATCCAAATGGATGTGGATATGGATTATTATGATTGATTTGCATGCATTTACATTTTCCTGAAGAACACTTGGAGAAGGGGAATGAGTACCTTGCATGACACATAAAACATTTACACACTTAAGAAAAATTAAAAGTATCCTCTGTTTTTCAGGAATCTAAGGTCATTGGGTTGGAGGACATCAGCTGAGTCAGCAAGTTTGTCAACTGAAATGGTCACATAATCCCCAGTTAGTCCAGCAAGATCCAAGGAAACGTCCAGTCCCAGGAACAACCACATACCGTAAGTTTTGAAACACAGTCAAAATTGAAGTAATATTTTTACACGTGTCTTAGAAACTTTAGACTAAATCCTCCACAAGGTATTCTGCTTGTTTCATGCTGGTGGAAATCAAGTGAAGTTCTTTAGTTGATTTTCTTTGTGGTGAATTGATAATGATGTTAGATTAATGTTGATTTCCACCCGGTTGGTTTTAATATGAGCCACCAGCACTGTCTTACAAATCGCTGCCTTTTTTGATGACATGACGTTGAGATGGCAAGTCAATAGGTATAAGTTACACTTAATTTACTTAAGAAATAAGCCTGTATCACCAACATAGGAAAGACATCCAGCATCACTTCTACCATGCGTACGTAGTCCAAGGAAAGCAAATAACTAACAACAAAGATCTCAGAAGGAACCTTCCCAGGGCATTCACAGGTCCTCTTGGAAGGATAAAAATGGTCCATGATCCATCATTCCTAAGTTCACTGATCATATCAGCCTGTTTATAAGCAAACGTGGTTTCATGTGGTGCCAGACAAAGATGTAAACACTGGCTGGTGCCGGGAAGGAACATCACAACCCACATCGCACCGCGCGGCACTCAGGGAGAATACGTGGGAATGATGAGGGGTTTTATTTGGGGAATAAATAACAGTTTAAATCACTGAAAATCATTGTTTCGATACAATATTTGGAGAGGCACGTTAGGCGGGCCGAGCCAATTTTGCAGTAATTGCTTCTGCAAGTCTGTAGCTGACTAAAGCTGTCTGCAACAAAAAGGGATGTGTTTGGAAACGGGCCCACCATTTCCAAGGATTTCGGGCTCCTGGGATGGCTCCCCGAGGTGAGGGGAAACAACTGCTGTCTTAAAGGCAGGAAAAACACCACCAACGGTCAGCAAGTTGTTTATGTTAGAAACTATTGATACCCTCATACTGTGCGCGAGGTACAGAAAAGTAACTTGGAGTGGGATAAAAGGGACAAATTTGTAATAACATTAAGACATGCTTCCACCAACAATAGCGTGTAGGCACCAGGGATTAATAAAGGTATTAACCTTACCCATGTTTTCTTAAACTTAGTATTTGACAAAGCTGATAGTGGTCTGTATTTCCAAATTGTTTCATATCTAAAAGATACGTCCAGCACTGCATAATAAGACTGGAGGCTTTGAAAAGCTTTTCCCATGCAAAGATGGAGATTGTGCAGGTCTGAATCCAGCATGATACGCTGAAATAAGTTGTGTCCCATCTGCAGTGGCTATAACCTCAGCTGAATATAGGAGTTAACCCTCCTGAGCGTTGGTTTGTCCAATTTGTAGTGACTTTTGGCAATACCAGAATGAAACGACTAAACTGCCTGCTCAATGCCCCAGGAGATAAACCTGGCTTAGCCTCCTCCTCCTGCTCAGGTAACCAAGCTCAAAGCGGTGTTTTGGATCCAACCAAGCAGCCTGACCAGTAATAAGAGATGAAGACAGCTGAATTCTGGTCAATAAAACACGGTGTAAGAGAATAGTATTTTTTTTCTGGAAACGAGGAAATTAGGAGAAAAGATTTAATCCTGTACGTTAGTTAGGTGGAGACTCCCCAATCCCCTTTAACAGAATATATTTATTAATCAGCAGGATTTTTGGGTAAGCCCGTCACCATTTCCTTACCCTGAGAGTTTACTGCAGGGTTAGTATTTTATTTTAAATTTGTTTGTTTGTCTGTTTTCTTCCTAAGCAACACTGGTGTTTTTATACGTACTTCAATCTCAGCCCCAGCTTTGTAAATATTTAGTCTTATCTTAAAGAACTCCAAAACGAGGTGGAAAGAAAGCAAACTTCCCATCCAGAAACCAAATACCCATTTTTAACTTAGAAAGCGCTCTTTGGGTAAGTCCAGAATGGAAATGGCAAGACAACCTGGTTCAGACAGACCTGTGTCATGGATTAAACCCACCGTCCCCTTCCCCGCATTGCTGTTGATATGAAATAAATGTGGTTTTCTGGCACGTGGCTGCTCCCCCAGGCACAGAGAAGGGTCCAGAGCATCACCCACTGTGCAGTCCCAGGGAAAATCTCCCACATTAAACCTGTGTTTCTTTTCCTATTGACTAAAAGAAGAATAAATTGCCATCGCCACTTTTTAGAGTCTGAAAGCACAATTCAAATAGTCCTTATTTATGACTGTTTGCTGGAAATATGCTAGGACTAAATTGCAGAGTGGGAGGCAAGCTGTTGGAATTGAAGAATGGTTTGAGAACAAGAACTACCAGGTGTGAATTGACAGTGAATTGAATTGAAAGGAGGATTTTGACCATCAAAACAGAGAGGTTCTGGAAAAATGTTTGAGAGCAAAGGCTGACAATCTACCTTTTGAAAAAATGCAAAACAAACGGAACAGGTTGCATGTTATGATAACTTGTCATCTATTGTGAGAGTTTCAGAGGGATGCAGTAGCTATTAAAGGTGCAATATCTATTTATTTCCATGGCACATTTCTGCTGTGTATCACACGGGTGTGATAGTGCATGTGCAAATTAGTCTTCAGTCTGTTAAACTCTTGCCTAACTTTGAGCAGGCAGTGCAGCGGCACGGGGAGCTGCAGGAATAACTACCACAGGCAAGAAAGATTAAATACACATTTATACTTCACTCACAAAAATGCTTGTATGGAAATATCCGATTAGGGATGAAAAATCAGACGGTTCATGGGCACTTCACGTCACTGGGGACTCCTCATACAATGCACTTCCCCTCTTGTTAATCTGCTCTTCTCTTTAAAGCAAATTATGGGGCTGTGCAGGGAATAACAGCACAAGGTGTGTGTGCAAGCAGACACTGTTCACAGCCCTCTCACTGGATCATTAAAATAATAATCAGTCAAAAATTCATTGAGTTCGATGCACTGTACCAGTGGTGATTTTAGTTCTTGCAGAACACTCCAGTTGCACTTTAGAAGCGGAGGCTCAGAGATCAATGACAACCTGGTTTCCCAGAATGGAGCCTCAGGAGCAAATTTACCAAGTAGCTGCAGTTAAATTCTCTGTAATTTCTGCACTTTCCGTATAATACAATGATGATCATCACTAGCACCAGGTTCTCCCAGATGACTTCCTCAAAAAGAAGAATAGGAATGGGAAAGGAGAGTAAATGATACTCAAATGTGACTGTGGGAAACACATTGGGTTGAACTCTAAATGTCAAGCCTGTCAATACAAATAGATCTAGTGGAGACTAGTGGCTAATTCACACATACAAACACCACGATAAATTTGATAATGGGTCCCTGAAGCAGGGGGCTATAAAGGGTTTATAAACTCCTTTGTGTAGTCATAGCACTGGAGAATCAGACCAGGTTATGGGAGCCTATGTGTTAATACCTCACACTTTTATAATCCCCCTTCCCACCTTTTTTACATCAATAGTATGCAGAATGGTCATTTTGCGACTATTCCCTGCCTGAGGTTTCTGTTTTGGCATTATATTGCTTGCCACATGGTACCATTTAAATGCTCTGATTAGAAGACACATTCAATTACCTGCCAGTAAGGCTCTACAGGTATTAGGACACTATGAAATTACTCTAAGTTTACAGAATTTAAGAGAGCGGATCATTCAATATACCCTCTCAGCAATGCTGTAGAGCAGAACTAGTCTTCTGAGAATGGCTTAACTTAATTACATCAAATTCACATTTTTGAAGAACAACCTCTGTAATACCTGAAAAAAATTTCCATGGAGCACTGTTGGATTCATGGGAGTTAAACCACGAAGGTCTCAGCTCGCACTGCCGTTCATGCAAACCTTAGGCATTGCAGATGCGTTTAACTGGAGGCACTGGTTTGGCACTGGTGTCCAAGGAGCAACGTCCTGCAGCGTGTTTGCTTCTTCAGTGGCGTCGTTCTGGTGAGGTCTGAAGATGAAGGGTCAGAAAGGACGAGGCAGGAAATGTTTTGCTTTTACTATGGTCCCCGCAGAGTGGAAACTTCGGAGGAATCCCTTCTCTAAGATAATATTGATCGTAATTTACTATGTACTATGTTTCAACTAGTTAAAGAGAAAGGAAAATAATAAGTCCAGTGTTTGGCCATGGAGAGATACTTGGTTTAAATAATAATAATAATAATAATAATAATAATGATAATAATAATAATAATAATAATAATAATAATAATATCACCAGTTTACACTGAACAAGTGTGTAAAAAGCAGAGAGTGAATAACTGGCAATGGGAACTCTGTCAGAATTAGGAAATTAAGTTCATTAAAGGTGTGGTAACTAAATTTTCTACGCAGGCATATAATGAGGAGGGTTGGGCAGGGAAAAAAAAGTCCAGACATCCAATTTAACACAAACCCACCCAAACTTGGCGAGGTGGAGCATCCGCAGCTCAGCACAGCCTTCTGGCTCCCTGGTTTTATTGCATTTGCTCCAAACAGCCCCAATTAGCCCTGAACTGTGTACCCTCCTTATGCCCTTCACCATGTACCCCCGGGAGACTTTATGCCAGTCAAGTTCTAACACAAATGCTGCAGAATCATGTAATCCTCCTATTAAGCATCAGCATTCCCTGGTTTTGCTGTTTCTCTAAGGCGGATTTATGCATAAGCGTGTGGTGAATGAACACGTCTTCCCTCTGATCGAGACAAAACCCAGAGGTGAAACCTTTTTACTCAAATCGACTCCTTATATTCATTTCCCGATTCAAAACAAAGGTGTAACACCCAAGCAACATCTGCTTTGACCTCAGCACATGGTGCTTTTACAGCTAAAGCTTTACAAGTAGGTCGGTTCAGAATCTCTCTTGTTGCTTCACTTATCCTTAAAACGCTTGAACTAAAATTTAAAAAACAATGTTTCCCAAACAAATCCTGAGATTTTGCTCCTTTCTAGTTTTAGTGAGGGTCATGTCAAACCGAGCCCAAACTGAGATCCTGGATTAATTTACCAAAGCCCATTAAATCACTCTGGTTCATCTCTATATACCAAAAATGAGACTTCTCTCCACATTCTGTAATTCTCTGCGTAGAGTTATTCCTATAGCCAAACTTTCTGGTGGCCTATTAGTGTTATATAAAACTATAAAGATTTCCTGTTCCAGCAAGCAGCAGGTCTCACGGAAAATCTGAACTGGATTATTTCAAGGAGAAGTCAGTCAAAAGCCACAGCGAGGGACATCGCTGAGCCACCGGGGTGTCCCCAGGGGTCTCTGCTGCCCACATGGGGGTCCCTCCACCCCAGCCATCCATGGCATGGTCCAACCTTCCTCCTTGCCCTTGGGAATAAAAGACTTCTAGATGCTATAGCAACGTGTCAACCGAGATCCCCAGGGGTGTAACAGCAATCTCATGGCTTTGGTGGAGCTAAAATTGATAAGAACAGGGAGTGAAATTTCAACTCCATTTCCGACCGCTGATGGGGCATCTCCTTTTGGACTCAGAACAGGCTCTTACTAGTGCTGGTCTTACTGCCTGTGCCCAAAGGCGGGGATTAATATAGCTCCAATTAATGTTTGTTTCCACACCACCTGAATCAAATTGTGAGCGATGGCCTCATACGGAGGAGACGAGTCCCAAGAGATGGTCCAGAAATCCTGGCTCCATCCTCAGCATCATCTTCAGCATCATCCTCAGCATCATCCTCAGCATCATCTTCAGCATCATCTTCAGCATCATCCCCATCAGCTGCTGGGGGGCAAAGGGGGAGCTCCCGCCACTGATGCAGGTGACTTGGTAAACATGGATTTTCGACACCACACCTTTCACTGCGGATTTGCTGTGTTTTCATTCCGCCTTCTGAAAGCTGTGAGAGTGAACATGATGAAAATAAAATCAAACAAAAAGAAAAAAGCAAAAAGAAAACAGTGAAAAGCAACAAGGAAGGTTTCTGTCCAAAAAAAAGTCCGAAACTGGCTCCAATTGGACCCCGGTACGGAAATGCTGGAACTTGTACCCTCCAGTGGCAAAATAAAACAGGCTACCATTATTAGAAATTTTCTACAGCTAAAGATGTAACATCATAGCTAAATTCAGTCAGAGACAGGTCGAGCAACAAAAACCAGGAGCCAAGGCAGTCTAGTCTGGTCTGAAACTTGATTCAGGCACCAGATTATGAATAGATTTAACTAGTTTGCCAAATGAAAATGTAGATTTTGGCAGTGTTTGGGCTTTTTTTTTTATTATTTTTTAATTTTTTGGGTGTGCTATATGTGGAGTCCTATTGCACGCTGTGGGGATAGCAGAAAAGAGCCTTTTTATATTATATAACTACTTGACGCGCATGTGTGTGTATATATAACATAAAAAACACAGTTAACCCCATAAATGCTAAAAAGCCTGGAGTCCCTCAGTAAGGAACACGCTCAGTGCCGCTGATCACAGGAAAACCAGTTACGCTCTTGCCTTTTATTGCAAAACCACCCAGGGCTTACGGAGTCGACTCCTTGTAGGGCACCCGGGCACATTGGGGACCTTGGTCGTTTATTATCTTGATTAATTACTGAGAAAAAACCCCACATTCATCTACCTATTCGCCATGGAAGTTCTGTGCAGCATTGTCTAAAACACCCCTGAAAGAGATGGGTGAATATTCCCAAGTAAAACAACAGAAAAAACAAAAAGAAAAAGGTTTAAAATGCCCAGAATGCTGCACCCCGTGTATGTATGGCAAGGAAAGCAAAGAGCCGATCTCTGGAGGAGTATTTTGATGATGGATGCCAGTTGTCTGTGGTCAGATTTCGCTCTGGTTCCGTTCAGGTCTGTGATCTAGGAAGCAGTAAAAATGCAGAAGTTTAAAGGAGAAAATGCAATCAAGGCGAGGAGGAGGAGATTGTCAAAGGAGAAGGAGCAGATGCTTGCTGTGACCGCTCCTGGGCTTTTTTGGGGTGTTTCATTAACAAGCAAAATACACTTTGGTCCGTGCATGTGTGTGTTTGCTCCATGTCCCAGCACAAATGTCACTGTCACCCCTTGAGCTCCAGAACTGCTGTCACCCAGACAACAGCCACCTCCTTTGCACAGCACAGGGTTTCACCAGCTCCTTGTGTCACAGAGCACTTCGGTCAATAGTTTGAAGCCTGTGTGTTAATTAATTGCAGTGGAGATGTCATGAAAGAGAACGGGGTATTGAGAGTTGTATGAATACTTATATATGAGAGAGAACGTAACTGTCAAGCTGAGATTCTTAGAAGAACCAGCATTTTGTCCCTGCTTGTATTTAGTGTATTGCACAGCTGGCTCTTTTGTAAGTTGTAATGCGAAGGATTGAATACGAGATTATATTATACATTTGGAATAACTTGGAATTAATGCCTTCAACCACTGCATGCATCCGTAAGTTCACTTACTGATTGTAATCCTTTATTAATTTATTCTGCACACATTGAATCACTGGATATAGCACCTGCACCTCAATACGTCTCATCCTTCTTTACTGTGGAGGTGTTGATTAACTTGGTCCTATAAGAACTACTTTGCTGCTTAAAATAATTTAACTCACAGCGAGGCCAAATTATGGCCCAAAATACCACCGAGTATATAAAGTGTTACTACGTGCCCTGAAGTACCAAAGTGACCCTCAGTACTGATCATCATCTCCCATTGCTTGTTGGAGGGTTTGCGGTAAAGCTTCCTCGGGGACGCTGATCTGGTGGTAGAGCTCAGATTAAATGTAAAGGGACCTTTCTCACCTCAGCACCTCTTTCTGGACTCTCAGCGGTTTTTCTTATATATTGTTATTCTTTAAAGAAATGCCTGAAAAGATATAGCGGTTAGAAAGTACCTTTCTCAGTGGTACCCACATGTGCAACGCAAACAGCAGAGACAGCGCTCGCGGCAGCACATTTCACACTGGGCTGAAGCATCGCAGAGGAGAATCCACATGCTGGGTTTGATATTCATTAATCATCCAGCTAATTTGTTTTTACACAGGAGTGCTGACAGCAAACGAATGTTATTATTGCAACAGCGCGCTGCGTAATCCAGACTATTATGGTATTAGCATCGATGAAAACGGCTGCTCTGTGTTCACTTCTCGATTCCGTATCCAACTGCAACTGTAAATATATCTATTTTTATTCACATCTGCTGAAATAGCCCTACCATATGCGGCCAGAAGGATAAAAGGATTGCTGCTCTCTTTTGCTTCCTCCTCCCTCTGGTCCTTATCTCAGGAACATGAGTTGAAATCTGGCCCAGAATTTACTGAGTGTTCGGAGACTTTTTATGAGGCAATGCTTTCGCGGGCTGATATTGAGAATATATATATTTATATATATGTACACGCATGCACACATGCATTATTGTGCCTAGGGTTATTTCTCCAGTAAATCTCTTTCATATTTGTATACAGTGCGCACAGGCAGCATTCACACAAGAGAGAGAAAATAATCCAGTGGTAAAGGTTAACTTGGGAATTCAGAGACCTGGTTTTAATTCTTCCCCCTGCCACAGGCTTCCTTTTTAATACACACACACATATATATATACACATATGTATATAGGCACC
Source organism: Patagioenas fasciata (assembly GCF_037038585.1). Classification (NCBI taxonomy): domain Eukaryota; kingdom Metazoa; phylum Chordata; class Aves; order Columbiformes; family Columbidae; genus Patagioenas; species Patagioenas fasciata. The sequence goes on along the minus strand of NC_092537.1, from coordinate 1,802,979 downwards.
ATGGAAAAGGCACATAGGACATTGTCCACACTGTCGTTGAAGCGCAGGATTCTCGGAGGGTTGCGTTAGCGCTTTGTCAGCGCAGTTGCTCATGTGTTGTCACACTGAATAATGGATTTGCTTCTATTCAACACCACATGATTTGAAAGCATTTAAAGCTGAACTATAACTAGGAGAATTATTTTGAAACAGATGGACACCTGGTCTTTCGCAACACGGCATCTCCTTGCACTCCCTTGTTTTAACTAATAACACTCATGAAAATCAAGGGTGCCAATAAAGAGAGGAGAAGCGGGTTTTCAGGTGTTTAGTGGCTGCAAAAATTATTAATACCAGTTTCAAATATGTGATTGTGTTATTACTGATAGTACAGTATTAAAAATAAATTGCAACAATAAATTTAAAAAAAAAAAAAAGGAATGAGAGCCATTTGTTGCAATATTTCCAGGATTTGTGCACGTGGCCTTTATTATACTGATGTTTTTAACCATTTGTGTTGCTGCAGATTTATAATGGAGTCCCGCTTTACATGGCTGCAGATTGATTTACTAGAGTTCATTTTAGCAGGCGATGTACGCTGCAAAACGGACCAAAACCCTAAATCCAGCTCCAGGCTGCTCTAGGGGTGACCCGAAGAGATATAGGAGACCGAATCATAAATACATTGACACCCAGTTCTACCTGGAAAACTTAATGGGCATGGAAAATGAATCGCTCCTTCTCGTATCTGTTTGTCTTCCATTATTTGTGGTCTCTCACACAGTAGGAAAGTTGTGGTTCCCCTGATTTGCTCACTCGTTCTGTTATTAGAGGAGATCTTGCCCTGCACCGTGGGGACCCATTTTTCTGTCCTCACTCTCGGGCCAGCGCGGGGATCCCCGTTCATCACAACCGTTTGTCAGAAACTTAAAACATGTCTACGCTTCTTCCTTCCCGTTTTCTGTTGTTCAAACGCTGACAGCCAAAAATGTGTTCGTATGCTTTATGCATGAGGAAAGGTGACTATTGATGCTAGCAAATGTGTGCTCATTTTTTTCCTTGTCAAAAAAATCAGTCTCTGGAATCACTGATGCCTTGTGAAATTACAGTCTAATGTAACCAACTGCAGTATAACGTAACCAACTTCTTTACTTTTTAAGAAAATTGTTCTCCTGGAGGTTGAAACACAAAACCAAGAAATATATGAAGTTATTTTTGTCCCTAGTCAAGGGAAATTAATGAAATAGCACCTCCCATTCTGTTGACATTGGCCAAGAGTGCCAAAGTCCTTAGTAATATTGGGGTTCCCATTGTGGGGAATACTGTAATCACAGGAGGGACTCGGAATATTATACTGGTGGGAATGTCCACGTAAGCGCCAATGCGGCCGAGGACTTAAGCTCATGCTTAACTTTAAGCAAATAATCATTTGGAGTCAATAGTTACAGCGCTATGATAAAACATCATACGCTACAAGCTGGATCGAATGCCAGAATGAAAAATATGGGCACTGAAAGTCTGACTTGAAATGTCAGAGCCATTACTCAATCTATATTCAGGTGTATGTATCCATATTTAAAATGCAATATTTTGGTGACTTTTCTATATTTGGCTTAATTATTTTTAATAATCATGACATTTTCAACAGTTTTTCCGTTTGCTGTATTTTCCCATTTAAACAGAAGCACCTAAACCAAATAAACAGAAGCCGTTCTTCCCTTTCAGCTCCCGCCTGAAAACTTTGCCCAGTATCTTTGAGCAATTTATCTGTGCTTTCACCTTCTTGACACCAGAGTCATTGCCACATCAAACATCGTATTGCCACCTCTGAATTTGCAAGGGAAATGACACAGGGAGGCCAAATATACACAGTGAAATAAGGAACCCCAGTAAGAAGAAAACATGTTGTTCTTGGCTAAACAAGCCATTAGTCAGCATCTATTTTTGATAACAATCTTTGAAAATACTGATTTTCCTTTGCACAGATGCGTTGGTTCACTGCAGCTCTCCCTGGAGTTTGACCTTCTTCAGCACTTTCAAACCGCTGGCTTTGCACTACCTCAAAAACTCTATCCCATCTCATTTGTACATTAAACAATAATAGTTATCCATATTAATAAAATTTGCTTGAAAAGTTCAATCTGTGAAGCGGAAATTACTTTTAACTAAATACGTTTTTGGAAGCTGTAATTGACATTCAATCTCATTCGTGTTTAAAACCGTATTTAATTTACTGTGTAAGCGTGTAATTATATTCCTTGATATAATTGGTTTGAAGACATTATTCTCATATAAAGAAGACCTATTATGTGAACTTTTATTTGGCCTCCAAAGATACAGTTTCCTCTGAGTAATTCCAGCAGAATTTCTTTTTCTTTTAATATCTGTTTATAGAAAGTATAGCTAATAAAAAGCTACTTAAATAGTCATCAGATGAGGACTGATTCAAGTCCAGTTTCCACTGGTGTCACCGTGGAATAAATCCCATCATTCCAGTGGAGTGGCTCCTATGTGCGCAGGGATGGGGATGGGGGGACAAGATAACCGGTGTCAGCCCAGCCCCTTCCCCCATCCCAGTGCTCCCAGTGCTGGTGGAGATCCCATCAGGAGAAGGATGGGGTGCTGCAGCACCAACCCCCCCACACCTCCTGTGTTTGCATCCTGTTTGGTTTTCCCTCTCCCTTTGGGTCCTTTCTGCAAGGAGAGCAGTGGTACCCAAACAGTGATGCTGGACTTGAGCTCCACAAGTCCCAAAACCAACTCCTGGGGTTTAATGGAGCGTAGAGAACCCCAGAAGCACAGCAGGATCAGGCCCGGTTACAAGGTGAAGTTTGTCACTGTTCTTATGCTCAAATCTAAGAAAACCAAGAGTTATTATAGGCTTGTGTAGCTCCTTCTCCTCTTCAAAGCCCTCCAGAAACATTTCCCTTCTAATCTTCCTGATACCAAGTGTAGCAAATTGTCAGCAGAGGTCTGAAACCCAAAACTCAGCCCACGAGCGTTCTGTTCGGAGCCAACCTTGGCCACGGACCCTTCCCTTTCATATCCCGTCCTGTTTGCCCTCCGCACTCCCCCCATCCTTTCCCTTCCACCCATTGTCTGCCTTCCAAGATTCCTCATGGAAACACCCCCCCGGCTTGTTTTCCGTTGCAGGTTAACACCGGATTCAAGGCTGCGTGTCGCCCGTCACACTCTGATTAGGAGAGTTTGCTTTTGAAGAGTTACCTGGGGTGAGGCTGGTTGTGCCGGGGGCCGGGGAGCGCTGCCAGCCCCGCGCACGGGCAGCGGCCACGGGCTGCATTTCACGCCGTGATTTAAGATACCGTTTCTAAGGATAAAGCTTCGGTGCCTGCGAGAGAGCTGGAGCAGGAATGGTGCCACTTCAATGCAGAGAGACCCATCAGCCTAATATTTAATGGCTAAAGAGCTATATATCAGATGCCAGAAAGCAAAAAAGGAAAGGTTTAACCGCTGCTGATTCTAACCCTGTAAGAGTTCCCAGGCTCTCTCGCTGGTTCGGGGAATCCAGTACTAACTGCAAAGCCTATCCATTAATGCTTTAAGTAAAATTATCTTGTAGAATATATTCTGCCTTATTCTGCAAGGCTTTGCAGGCTGGATTCTGCCACTCCAAATTGCACAAAGTCTGTCTGGAGCTGTGGCACCAATCTCACCTTTGCTTTGCTGCTCACCTTGATTTTAGCAGCGTTGGTGCCGCATGGTGATCACAGCGGGGAGAATTCCTTGGAGGGGCTTGGAAGTCTGGCTTGTCATTTTCTGCCTGTGTATTTAATAAGAGCGGAATGAAAAGCAGCAGCAGAACTGAGCATCTCTGGTGGCGCTCCACTGGTTTCACTCCATCCATTTATCTAAGTTTTCCTGTCAGTTTATACCAGCTTTCATCATCTGTTTCTAGCTAAGACCTGGCTGCGTTGATAATGAACAAAATGTCAGGTCCAGAGATCTGGCTCTTCCCAGTAGAGTCAATTGACTTTAAACGCTGCCAGAGAAACACCCTTATTTTGTTTCTTGTCTACCAATGCACCTATTATGCACCATAAAGACATAAGGGAGGGAAAAGGACTCAAATGCCATCACAAGTCACTTTTTGGACCTCAAGGCCTCCGCTAAGCAGGCATTAACGGCGGTATTAGCAATGTGCGCTTCGTCTGTCTTGGCATTTCAGAGCACAAACAGCAGCTGAGCATCCAAGTCAATTTATTTTCATGAGGTGTTTTAAATAGAACCATTTTATCAGCAGCTGAGTGGGATGACAGCGGGGCAAGGAGACGGTGGGTGAAAAAAGGTTGAAAAGAAGTTGGAACTTAGAAAAGGAAAAGACAGGAGAATTAATATGTTGAAACAAGTTTGATTTTCTCTCTCCTGACTTTTTTTCTTTGTGCTTTAAACAAGCTGTAGAGAACATTTTGATGTGGTCTGTGGGATTGTGGCCTCAGAGATGATTAAAAACAAAACCCATCAGCCGTTAGGCCCTTTCGATACGATCATGTTTTTCCATCTAATTTTACCAGCCTAAATGACGACTTAACTGGGAACGAGCACCAGCTGACCAACCTTCTCCCAAAGCGTTTTCCTCACCAAAGGTTCTCTTCATGAATTCGCAGTTTCCATTTACAAACATGTCCACACACAGAAGCAGACAGAGGAGTGAGAAACTAAACCCTTTCTTTACCATTTCTGTACAATCAGATGGTTTAGAGATTAAGAGAAAAAGGGATGGGGGAGTGGAGGAGGGAAAAGTCACATGGGAGGCAAGAAAAAAAAAGACACGTTTTCTATCTCTTCCTACTATTTTTTTTGTTGGATTTTTCTTTTTTTTTGGTTTCCAGCCCCATGTTGTGACTTTGACAAATTATGATGCGTAGAGAAGATTTATGCCAGGTCTCGGAGCATTAGCACATTATCACGAGCAAAACAGAGCCCTCGGTGGACATCACTGGGGACCCATTGAGAAGTTTTTGGGAAGTGATCTATGGGCCAAGGCCCGTGTCAGGAGGAGCTGTGGTGCTGTCCTGCTGGATGGGGTCTGGGTGGGTGCCCGGGGAGGGCCGGGTGAAGACACTGAGCACTGGATGAGAAATGGTCAGTAAAACCCATTCTGGAAAGGAAAGAGGAACCTCTCTGCTCTTGAGGGACCGGCGTGTTGAATGATTTAATGGCTACCTTTAGGAAATGCCTTTTGCTTTATTGCTCTCCTTCTGCCTTTCTCTTTTAAGGAAAAGAAATGCAATGTCGGCTCTTCCCCTCATTATCCCCTCAGTATCCCAACTCCTGCAAGGAGCTCGAGAGCCGTCGCCTTCACAAAAGATCCCCAAACCACCTACAGACCCAAACATCCCGAACTAACTATTGAAAGAAACAAACCAAAACCAATTAAAACCCCACAAATGAAATGTATACATATTTGCTACAAAAGCAAAAGGATTTTTGAGCTCTCTACAGAGGGTTTCCACTTCTGGTAACTCCATTTCCAACCCGGGCCGAGCGCAGGGCTGGATCTCCCAGGATTACACTGCACAGACTTTTCCACAGAGGTGTCAGGAACCGCATGGAAAACTGGTGGGATTTTCAGAGCTACCTGAGGCATCGGCCCAATAGTCCTTATCCTGCTTCACTGCCAAAACGTCTTTGAAATGCTCCTCATCCCCCTGCACAAGAAACTGAATTTGCATGGACGCTGAGCTGCTGACAACACCTATTGCGCTTCTAGAACTAAATGTTGCATTTTTAGTATTTCTCTAGAATTAAAACGTTCTTAAGTATTGGTGACAAACATGAACGTGTCAATTATAAGGTTTTACTCTCCAATTTGCTTTGAAATTCAAGGAAATCCCATAGAATTTGGAAGTGTGTTTCAGTCCATCTGTGACTGAAGTCTCAAGACGTGATTTTGTTTTCCAGATTTTCACTACTTTGGGCCTGAAATTTCAAGAAAGGATTAAGATTTCAGAACCATTGAGCTTCAAATAACCATTGTAGAGACAGTTTACAGTTTCAGAATAATTTAAGACTGTTCTTTTAGGACATTGTCTGTCTTTGCTAAAGCTACCTATGCTTTAGAAGCCACAATAGTCTCACAGAAGTTATTGGGAAACCTTGGGGTACATGCACATAAGATTTTGTACTGGGATGAGAAACTGTAGAAATTGTAGATGTGATCCCTAAAAATTGGATTGATTCAATTTGTCTCATTGGAATATCCTTTTTTTCCAGAGATGGCTAAATAGTGGTAAAATATGTATCACAGTTGTATAATTCAGTCGTTTATTTCTTATCTACAGTACTCTGGGTGATCTGTGCACAATTTAGCTAGAAATCTAAAGTAAATTTTAAAAAAAGACTGGAATTAGCAGAAAATATGTAAAGTTTAAAGGGGTAAAGTCAGCACAAGTAAGTTCTTTATCACTCAGAAACGTGCTGCACATCCGTGTTTGGAGTAAAAATGCCGCTGAATGAAGAAAGACTCAGTCATTCTCGTTTCATATACAACCTACAAAAGTTAAACACACCTTGTAAACAATGAGTAGGGAGCGCCCACATTTCACTGCTCTTATGGAAGTTTTTAAGGGTGCACGCAGATAAAGAAAACATTTTGGAGTAAATGACTTGTATCTTTTCAGCACCGTTTCAAGTACAGTGTGTCAAGATGATTGATGATATAAGCCCGTAGCAGCTTCATGACAAATTAGTGATTTTGACATATGTTTGATGCTCTAAGCATTTTTCACTTGAAAGCAAGAGGACTTGCTTTTCAGGTGCTGCCTTTGCTCTGAAGTTCATAACTGAGTCTGGGAATTCAGTTATCTGGAGGACAGCGATACTTCTGGAAATATCATCAGAGCACCCAACCATCCATGTGTTCCCAGTGCCTTATTGTGTCTAAAGAGACACAACCCAAATGCGGAAGGAATGTCAGTACAAAAATAAGGGAATTGGATATCAGGTTCAGAAAGGGATGACAGGTTGACTGTGACAATCTAATCTCACTGTGGGGGACTGCGGTGGGTCCGTGGATTCCCTGACGGAGGACATGGGAACAGAAATTAGCCTTGAAGATATGAAGGCCTACCCATGAGAAAGATGGGAGTAAAGGAGTATCCGGAGATATTAAGGATGTACCCGTGAGAGAGAAGGGAGTAGAAGAGTAACACTGATGATAGCAAAATTAGCCAATGAGATGTTACTGCTGTAACTTGTAACCAATAGTGAAGAGACACATGAATTGGTAAAACTGTATAAAAATGCACTTGTGGCAATAAATGGCATCTACTACTTTCATCCTGGAAGAACCTGGTCCATGTCGTTTGTCCGTCTCAACCACAACATCTCACTTCTCTCTTTCAGGAGGCAGAGCCTTTTGTTTAGTATTTTATTTATTGTTGCAAATCGTATGGTCCTGCCATTTCTCACCTTTCTGGCTTTGTATATTAGTGGCATTCTACAAGTGATCAGAGTTGCATGGTCGCGGCAGATCAGCTGTCTTCAAACCCAACAACAACAGAAAATATGGATCTTTGGGTTAAAACAACAACAACAAGCAACCCGCAAACAACTTAGAAACCTAATCTAAAGGAAACACTAATAAACCTAATTTCAGCAGACACCTTGGTTTAGGTGTGACCTCCCCATCACAGGAGCAGAGAACTGGGCAAGGATTGCGAAGTCTTGATCCCCTCCTCTCTTCACTTCGGTATTGAGATGACCTTTGCTGATGAGTTACTGGCTTTGCATAAGCACATGTGGCAGAATCAGATCCGATATTTTATTGTGGATTGGAAAAAAGAGGGAAGAAAAGGGCATTTTGCACAAATAATGCTTCTCAGTGTTGCCGCCAGCCCTACACCGAGTTATCAGCCTGTGCTTGCGCTCTTTGCTCCTCGGACAAAAACAAACCAGTGTTTTGAGAGAGCACCGTTGTAATTGTGGGCAGTTATATGGAGGGGAAAAATAATGTGGTTTGTCATCAATCTCTCGGTGTGGCACACAAGGGCTGACTTGTTGAAATTTTGTAGGCTGTATTTACAGAGAAAACATAGACCTGGTGCTGTGCAGGGCCCTATCAGTCCCAAGGTCTGGAAGAATCATATCGGAGAAAAAGGGGAGGCTTGAATCGTAACCTTTCAGGATAATCTAATCCATAAGGGAACGAAAATTACTCTGCTCCTGTGAGCAAGATCAAAACCTGAAGAATTTAATTATTAGGGACTTATTTGTGAATATATACACAGAGTGGTTTGAGGCAAGAGCTAACAAATAGCAACAATTACTCACATTGCTGTTTTACACAGCCGCAGACCATGGGGAAAATTAAGGCTGGATGCTTCCAGCCTTGAAAAACGCTACTTTGGAGTAAAATGAGATGGTGCGTTGCTGTAAGAGACAATGTTAGCGGAAGGTGCAACACAGCTCTGACCTGAGACACCACTCAGAGAATGTGCTGGAATTCAGACTAAGGTACATTTTGCTGAAGTTATTTTGTGTATAGCTTTCATCAGGCTGGTGACCTTAATTTCCACCTACCTGTTAAAATTACCTGGTAGATCTGGTGAAACGGAGCAAGGAGCCGGGCAGCTCAAGAGGAGGAGTCGTGTCTTGGAGCACGTTACGGTGTTATCACCCTGAAACAAAACATGGCTTAGACTGAAAGTTCATAGTGTTCAAAGTGTGAATCGCATCTACGTTTCTGCAACAAGAACATCCCCAGCCTGGCCTTCCCTTGGACAAGTTCTCTTTGCAACTCATACTGTGTCTTTTTTTCTTTACCCTCATTATTCTGCAAAATTAGATAAACCATATGAAAGGTAAAACCAACGTAGTAAACTCATTTTGCAATTTGGTTGGTTTTCTCTTTCACTTAAATAATTTTGAAAATATCAAAATAAAACTGAATCTACTTCTTGTTAACATTGCCAAATGATTCACCCACATGCATAGCTCTAATATAAAAAGGAGCATTTTCTTTTACTTCCACGAAAACATCCAGAGGGCAGCGACAGAGAAAGTAAATTGAGAAGACCCAAGTTAAACCAAACCAGTCTCATACACTTCTGCAACTTCATTGTCTGATTTTCGTCTTGCAGGAAAAAAAGGGGTGTAGGTTTTCACTGTACGAGTTCTGTAGTTAAAGAAATGATCATAAAAACCTAATGGCTATTTTAATTAGCTCACTACTTACACGTGCATATAGAGATTTAATTTTCATATTCTGTATCGTTAAGACCATGGTAGGGAGCTGTTGAGTAATTGCTTGTAACGTCACCCCAAATGATTTGAAATTTGCCAACTTTCAGGTTGCGCTCTAAGTCCAAATGTAGGACAGATTTATGGAGTTTTATTACTGAAATGGATAGGTTCATATATCTTGAGCTGACTTGCCTGGAGTCCACAAAATTCCAGAGAATAATTGACTGACCAATCAGTCTCCTGTCTATAAATGTATAAGTTGAATAGAGGTGCTCTCCAAGTCTGAACCTTCCCTCAATACGTTTCTTTCAGTGCTAATTCTTGGAGCACCGTCCCTGTTAAATGAGCAGCACAACTTCTCCAGAGCCGCAGGAGTTCGGGGTCTGGCCTGCAGAGCCTTGTTCACAAGAAGGGAAATGGTTTATTTGCCAAGCACTGTAGTTTTCAGTCGACAGAAGCTGTTTGCAAATCTCGCATTCCACCGTAGTTCTGCCATTACAAATGAGAAAAAACATCAAGGCTATCAACATGGGTCATTGCAATGGTTTTGACACAGAAATGCTTCAATATTCATGATTCTTTCTTTCCAATGAGTCCTATTTTTAACTGGGGGGGAACAAAATCATGTTAAAAGGCACTTTCCAAATGCAACTGGAATTATTGTTGTCGTTTTAAAATTAACTGGGGGCAAATATTTTGCTTGATGTGTCCTTTGGGTCAGGCAGTTAAGCAGAAAACCTCTTGCTTGCACAGCTCAGGTAACTGATAACTTTTTGGCTGCTTGCATTAATGTACATAAAGCATACAAAAATCCTAATTCTTCTTACACAGCCCTGAGTGCAGGAACAGCATCAGGATAACTCGGTAACGATGACGTTATTGTTTCACAACTCCATGGTGCCTTTAGACACAAATGAAAGATTTCCAAAGCCTTTTGTATCTATAACATCTAGTGGCATATAACTATTCCTCGGCCAGGAATTCTTCACATACATACCTATGTGTAAATAGGTTTGTAGCTATGTCTATATATGCACGTTCTCCTGCTTTAATGCTGGGAGGCAGTGCAGTTTATTTTCAGCCCAGTGGAAAAGCAGCAACAGTGTCTTTTGGGATAGATTTCACTATCAATCCCCAGAAGACATGTTCCCTCGCTGAAGTAAATTATTGTATTATTATTTCTTCTTCTGTATTTGAGAAGGTGATGAGATCATTTATTGTTTTTAAGGGTTAATAGAGCCTGTCAGGGTCTTTTTCCCTCGGCTGCTGCTATAGGATCGGTAACAGCTCCAAGCTACACGATGCTAAATCAGACCACACTTTGCTGAAGAAAAGCAAAAGAAAGAAAGAAAACCCAGCAGCAAGCGAAGAAGCAGTTCAGTCTGGTTTAAAGGAAGGGGAGGGAGGGAGGCAGGGGGAACAGGGACTAACTTTGCAGAGAAAATAACAAACTCTAAGTCCTGAGGTCTTTCCTCTATATTGAAAAGGCAGTTTGGAAAGGAAATTAGTAAAAACAAACAGAAGGTGCCAAGGTTTCTTTATCATACCTGGAGTAGGATATGCTAAATTCCACAAGCCCTCGCACTGGCGCCTGGTGCTGCGCTGGAAAAAAATGGTACCCATGGCTCTATAAAATGATCTATTGGGACTTCAAAGTCGTGGCAGCCCCGTGTGGCACAGGATGTGCTCAATTAATTATGTGATTTTTAAATGACAGGGGTTGGGAAAAGTAAAAATAATAAAAAAGGGAAGAAAAAAAAAAAAAGAACACGATGAAGAAGAAAAAGGTTTTTAAAGAAAATAATATTAAAAAAAAATTGGAGAAGTAAACTGAAAGGCCTTGTTGTCCGTCTGCCAAACAGCAGCAGCAGATAAGGTCCGCAGTTGCCGTGGAAACTCGGGCCCGTAGGAGACAGAATCCAATTTCAGAAACCACAAAATCAACATAAACGTGTGCAAAAATAAAAAGGTTTGTTTGGCAAGTAATAAGTAGAAGGCTACCAATGTATAAACCAGATGAACCGGGGTGACCTTAGCCAACTCTAAGCCATAATAATGACGATGTCCCACGCAGCTTTGGCACCTCCAAAATGAGCAGTAACGAGACGCTGCCCGTGCTGCCGACTGTTATCATCTAATTGCCACCTTTTTGCTGTAACAGCCCATTCCCCATCTCCATCCTCCTTTCCCCCTCTCCCCTGAAAAAATACAGGAGTGAGGAAGGAGAAATAGTCATTAAAGCAATGGTAGTAATCTCATTTTAAACCTCAAAAGGCTAAGGGGTTCACAACTGATGCCTTTAATTCATTTTTCACCTATATATTGTCTACTAATACTGCCCAAAGCCATTATATGTTAAAAAGTCACTCTCTTTGGTTGTTTTCTATCATATATGGCCAGAGAAGGCCAAACCTTACACCATTTCCAAGTCTATAAAGACGATAATGTTACAACATTTGCAGTTCTCCTGGAAAAAATGTTGTAGTTCAGGGGTAACTATCACCGTAGTGAAACAGGCACCACCAAAGAGACCCCACAATACCCCCAGCCCCACAGATTTCTTTAGTGAAGATGGCTTTGGGATACTTGGAAACCAAACTCTACAGGTCTTGGGTTAAGTGTTGTTTTAGCATTCCCCGAGCATATCCAATGTCAAATGCTGTACTGGTGCTGAGCAGGACACTTCTTGGCAATGAACTGGGGTTATTCACTGAGGACAGCAAAGCTTAAAGGCCATTAACCTTAATGAGGTCCTTATTTCTCTATCGCTAAGTCCTGTAATTTCTTCTTTCAGCAAGTGTCTGTTCAGGCAAACACAACTGTTTTCCATGTTGGTCAGCGAACTTCACGGGAGGTTTTGTCTCAATGAGCACGGAGGGAGCCATTCTACTGCAGAACGCATTGCAATCGGTATTTATGGGCAGGAGAGTGTTTCTGAGGCTTTGTGAGGTAAGGATCTGGTGATTTCTGCACTTCATACAGACCACTGCATTCTTGCTTTACGCTGACGTTTCCTTGCTTCCAATAGCGGCAGATGGGCGAAACAGCCAACAGCTTCTTCAAACACTGTCATTCGTCACTTCTGTAAGTGCACAGTTAAACTGCCACATGGAGTTTAAGTTACTCCAACAAGTGCAGAAGACTGAGGTGGAAGGAGCGAGACTAATGTGTTTTCACAATTTGCATGTCTCCAATACTTTGTTAGAGCTTTCACCCAACAGCGTAACAAGCTTGCTCTCCTCTAGCCCTTATTTTGGGAGCTTCAGTTGATGTTTTACCCCCAAACTGACTGATTTTTGGCTATTTTGCAAATTCTTTAGCAGCACAGTTGAGGGTCGGGCATTGCAGATAGCTCAGGACTCTCTGTTCCCCTCTCTAAGTTTGTCTTTCTTCGGAAAAAGCCTCATGATAGAAGCAGAGAACAGTCAGGAAGAAAGAGATGGGAGGAAAACCCACGCCGAGAAATACAAGAACATCCTCTCGTTACAAAAGCAATCGGCACTTTCAGCTTAATTCACTGCAGTTTTCCAATGCGTTTAAGAGAAAAGCATTTCTGTGTCACTGCGCAAGCTTCACAAGCAGCGGGGACACAGGGGTTTTCGTGTCTCGCTGCATGGGGACTCGTTGCACACAATGTGCTCTGACCCCGTGGGGCCTGAGCTGCCCTTGGCAGGTTGTTCTCTCTGTGGCTTTCACAAGATTTGCTCTGTCAGCAAAATTAAGAGCTGAGGTGCCTCACTTGCCATCCCCAGGCCAGATTTGTCACCTAGCCTCTAACGTCCCCAGCAAATGGAGCGACGCCAAGTTCCCACACTCTGGTCTCCAGTGCAAATATTGGGACGGTTTGGTGGTGGTTTTTGTTTTTGTCACCTGGGCACCGCTGGGTTTTCCAAGAGACGTTCGGGGGTTTTGCTTTGACTGCGTGGGCCCGAGCAGCTTGCAAAACGGGACAAAAGCAAGAGGTGCACCCTCGTGGACACGGGCCAGCTCGTAGGAGCCGAGGGACGATGGTGCCGCAGGGGCTGGAATAAAGAGCTCTGTGTTCCCGGCCCGGGGCTGCCAGCAGTTTGCTGCGTGACAGCGGGCGAGTTATTTTGGCCTCGACTTTCCAAAGTGCCCACAAGTTTGGATGCATGGGGTTGGTTTTTCGCATGGTCAACTCGGCTCACTTGTGTTCTGAGGGACCCGGTTCTCAGAAGCAAATTATGGTCTGAAGATGTAACTCGCTTCCTTACGGGCTGCAAAAAGTAGATGCTCGTTACCCACAGGCAGACACCAAAAATTAGTGACAAGTCCTCTGCCTAGGTACATAGCTCGGGAAAAGATAATTACTCCTTCTCTCCTGCACATCTGCACCAGGCCAAATATAATGAAGCCCTATATTTTAATGGGCAGTAATGTTTAATATTTGACATTAGGTAAATATACTTCCCTTGCCGCTAGAATAATTTCATACAGATTTAGGGTGGAGCTTTGAAAAGCTGCTGGGTAATGGAGTACAAACTCGACTGCACTCAAGGCTTATACTGTTTTGAAAGTCCCACCCTTAATCTCTGATCATTATAAACTCTTACCAGCCAGTAAATCTCAACCGCTGTGTTTTCAATAATGGTTACACCAAAAAGCCCAACACCTGAGGTCAGATCTTCTGCGGCTCGGTGACGGTGTTTCTGAGGACAAGCGGTGATGTCACACGCAGCCCGTGGGCTCCAAAGGGGAAAATGTCTATTTATGCAAAAGCCTTGGCAATGCCGAGCAATGGAAAAGGACATAAAGAGCAAAAGTATACAGCTGAAATGCAAACAGCAGTTTTTATGAAATATGTCTCCAAGTTAGTCCGTGCCCAACAAAAGTTCTTGAAACATATCTGGATATATTGTAATGTCTTTTTTTTTTTTTTTAAGTACTTTACCAGTCTATCGAGGGCAGCTCAGTGGATGCCTTTAAAATGATAGATATTTTAGAATGAAGCTATAAATCTTCAGAGACTTACAATCTACTTCCTTTTAAAAAATGCGGTTAATGGCAAATGGAAATTTAGACCCGTATGGAGCCACGTGGTGGTGGCGTTTGCTCTTGATGCAGCAAACGTGCATCTGCTTTCTTTAAAGGGCTGGTTCTCCTCCTGGGCCTGACGTCCAGCAAAGGCACCAGTCAGGAATATCAGGGATATCAGGCACCGAAAGTGGTTTCTGTTCCCAACTAGTGACCTTATCACAAGGTACATCAGCATTTTGTGAGATGTTTCTTCCATGATTTTTTCCATACAAGATAATAAGACCATAATAAATGATCCTGAAATAGAATAACAGAGCCTCCTTAAATCATAACATTGAGGACCTGAATTGTTTTTCAAAAGAAAATTAAATTGCCCATTATATGATCTATTCTCTTTTGCTACACATGTGAGGCATAACCTATATTTCCACTAAAATCCAGCTGGCCTCCAAGAACAAGAAAAGAAAATGTTTGCCAACACCACATTTTTTAGGACTGGTTGAGTTAAAATAAACTTCAAATATCACTTTTGTACATTTAGTACATGTACAAACGTTGTCCCATCTCATTTGAGGTCTTTTTCAGGACTATTGCACCAAACAGAAGCATTTAATCTTACCTTGCAAGGACCTGACCCAGCCCCATGATCCAAGTTTGCTCCAATGATGACTTGGTTAGGTAGTTGGGTCCATTTTCTGCCCCATGTATCACACAATAACAATGCTAAGCTTAAAAACAGTCAGTGAAATGAGCTCTGTTTTCTGTGGGGCTGATTAAGCAAGACAAAAATCAATTAGTGTCTGACACCCCACAGGTTTCTGTAGGCAAATTGTTCCAATTACCAGCACCCGAGAGCAAATTAGGAGGCAATTAAATGGAGCAGCTGTGATTTCACTAAGCTCCTCTTGTCACTGTCAGATCCATCCCAGTTTAGGCTCATTAAAAGTTACATTGTCATTTCAGTTTTTCTTTAACAGTGGCATTTTTCTTTTGAAAAAGTTGAAACTCACACTTATTACATTTGGAAATATTTCCTAAAATGGAGATAGGTGAGGGTATGTGCATATTTATATCGAATGTGGTTCAGGTAAACGCCTCTGGAGGGGCTGTTGCTGCTACTTATTCCAAGAGCTGATTTGCATGCACAGAAAACCAGAGCTCTGTGCACAACATATGCTTTATTGTGACGTATCTATCGGAAAGAAAAATAAGAAGTGAGAAAAATCCATTATCTATGCATCTTCTTGCCTGAAACAAACCAGCAGAGTCCAGTTGTACTGGCATACGCTCACACAAATCATGTCCCAACCATTCCCAAGAGTCCATTGTTATGACGTCTTTAGTCAAGGATCTCGGGTCACATCGCAGATATGAATTAATTCTGCTTCGCTTTAGTTTTGCCTCACAGTCAGAAGAAGCGAGGAATTAAGATTTAAACTACTCAGCATCACATCGGAAATAAGAATCCTAACCTCTAATATTTCCTAAGCAAATTCACCATCCTTAACTGATTCCAATTGAAAGAAAAATTCACGCTATGCAGCCTTGGACCATCGAGTCCAACTTTCCTCGTCTGACTGTTTTTTCCCCCAACGCAGTCTGCTCTCACCAGCCGTCCTGCCCCAGTTTCTGCCTTTTTCCATTCGCATTCCTCACCCCTTTGGAGATCCTCCCTCTTCTGTACCTCCAGCCTCGGGACTCTGCCTAATCCCAATGTGCTGGACGCTTTGGGTGCTGGCCGGTGTCCTTGGCCTTGGAGCTGTTTAGCGGCGAAAGGCTTCGCGCCAAGGAGGGAACATTTCTGGTCAGTGAGAGGCAGCATCAACCCCAAGTGTGGCGAGGAACAAAGCCACTTTTCTTGGATTTTTACCCATTGATTGATCCACCTCGCCTCTTCACTCAGCCCCTATTTTTAGCTGGAGCAGCCCGCACTCACTGCTGAATCCAAATCCCCTTGAAAGGATGAAGGCAAATCACACCAGGAGTACAAATGGCCAGGGTTTTTATTAGCAAGAAGGGCATTTGCAGTCATACTGAATCACTGCATCTTGTTTAGGGGCAAGAGAAAGAAGAGTTGCCGGAGATGTGACACTTGGAACTGCAAAGGGTGACCAGAGAGGAGACGGGAACCTGAGGAGACCCTGTGTCCAGGAAAATGGGATGCGGGGCAGACCCCCACCCTCTGGGAACTGGGAAGCAGAGATACGGCTGCAGTTTGTAGCAGGAGCAAGAAAAAGATGGGGAGATCCAGAAACACAATTTGGAGGAGCTGGGATGCTGATTGCATTTGTTCTTGAGCGTTTAAGAGGTTAATAGTCTCCCTGGTTAAACACCATGTGTTAGTCTGAGGTACCACCCAAGGAAAAAGAGAAAAAGACATATTAAAAAACAAGCCTCACACCCACTAGTCTGCAATCGAATCTGCTCCGTCATGCTGAGGGGCCGGTGGAGGAGAGGAGAGCAGAGGAGCTCGCTCCAGCCCTAATAATTCTGATGATTCATCGCTCCGAAATAACAGAGGCCTTTGGGGACAGAAGCATCAGGATCACGCTGCTGCTTTCGGGCTAATAAACACCCCTGGTAAACATGCCTTTCCCCGTCCCCTAAATATCCACCTCACGCAAACACCGTGAGTCACCGATCCCACCCAAGGGCAGCTCAGACCTTCCTGCAGCGCCGCTCCGCACCACCCAGCACCGCTCCGCCCCGCACAGCCCGCTGGAAAGCACCCAGCCCTTGTTTGGTTGGGCAGAGATGCACATGCACACACATACAGACATGCACACACATACATCTGTATAAGAAAGATTTTATATATATATATATATATATATATATATGTATATATTTTTGTATAAGGGAGCACGGAAAGGCATCTGGCCAAATAAATGACACTAAGCGGCGCGTTCCATTTTAGGTGTTGACAGTGTATAATAAATCCCGGCCCTACCTAACATTTACAGGAACATTATAAAATAAGTGAAACGGCGTGAGCTGGTTCCCAGGGCAACCAGACAAACACAATAAACGGGCTGCAGAGGCAAGAGTAAGTTACACCATACTCCTGGGTCTCAAATATATCACTTTACATTCGCCTTCTGCTGTTGCTGCTCCTGAAAGCTCTTTGTTTTATTAGTATTTGAAAAAAAAAAAATAAAAAAGACTGGTATTTTTGTAGTGCAGATCAGCGTGAAATCGATGAGTTCCTTTGGTTGCTTGTCTTTATAGGTCTTTTACTGCACATTAAAGCTTCTGTGAAAATAATAATGACTATTAATAAATCTTTATAAAGAACTGCATCCCCCTACTGCAGACGAATATTATTAATAAGGTGTCTAGCAACCCAGGGCCTTTGTTGGCCCACTAAAACTAGTTTTGAGGAGTATTTTCCCTCAACGCAGATACAAGATTAACTGTAAAACATAGAGGGTGGCTAAGCCAGCTTTCCCTGGGTTCAGCAGCCTTCCTCCAGCTTTTCATGTCACCAAACCACACGTTTGGGTCCGGCTGTCACTGGTTTTAGGAGACTGCTCTGGACCCGACCAGGTCATTGCATCTTGGGCTCATTGAGTCCCATGACGAGCTGTACAAGACAATGACATTTAGTTCTCCTATTAACCACCCCAAAGACTTTGCTTCACCTGCGTACTGGGGGACTGTGAATATATTACATCACTATTTTCAGATGCATTCCCTAAACACCTGATTTTCAGAACACTGACTGCCCAAGAAGTACAAGGAACTTCATTCGAGAGGGGAGAAGGGAGGTGAGATTTTGAGAGGCGCAGAGTTGCGATAGGTTTGGGAATGATGTGATAGTTTGGGGAAGATGGCCCTAGAGGTTCCTCAGCTTTTTATACCACCCACAGCTGATTTATCCACTGGTGCATCACCAGTGCTGAAGGACCTGATTTTTGCCATTTTTCTCCAGCCCTCACCATCCACTGCTGCAAACCATGTTGTGCCTAAAGCATTCTTATTTATGCTTGTTGAGCCACCTTTTTGTGGCTTCCATCATTGTTTCGCCTCGTCCTGTTTCATGACTGGCAAATCTGGGGAGGCTCCATCTCAGAGAAGTGTCCTGGTGATTCTACCTGGGTGTAAACGGGGTGACTCAAAAGGAGTATATGGAACGTGTGAATCTGGGAAGCCCAAATGAAGCAGCAGGAATCATTTGGTCCATCTACCTCTGCTTCTCCTGACCTGTCCTTGTGTGAGCAGCAATAGTGACCAGAGGGAAATTCCTTGGAAACAAGGGGGTGCCTGTTAATAGCCCCAAAACTTTACAGGCGCTTCAGCAACGACTGGAAACCTCCATGTGTTACCCAAGGTTTTCTGCGTAGTAATGACATTTGGAAGCGTGGATAGCAGACTGACTTACAAGCGAAGGGTGGGGTGATCACATGCTCCTGGTTTCTTTGCCATATTTAGCTCCATCCTTTCCAGACTGCCGCGGATTACGGGCTTGGGTTGAGCGGCCCTGCCAAGAAACAAGCTCTTGGCCCACGGACAGCAGGGTGGACGCTGCTGAGTGAGAACACATCCACCCGCCCCGGCTGAGAGCAAAGGAGACGCATTTCTGGGTAACAACTCAGTGGAAAGGCACAGCTAAGAGAACAGAGGGGGTTTGAAAAAAAAATCACTGCCCTATTGATGACTAATTAGAATGAGTGAGGTCCAGACGGCCAGATCCTTTAATGAGGCCGATTAAGGATCCACTTGTTTTCATACAGTGCCCTTTTTCCTAGAAAGACTGAGCAGCAATGGAGGTCCCACCTTGTGCTCCAGACACGTGGCCCTGCAGCGCTTAAAAAACACAAGACAAACATGATAAGGAAAACAACAGCGTAGGTTTTTGGCAGGGAGGCTTTGTGTCACGTCCAAGGTTTATGCCAAAGTCCACCCCTGAACATCTTCTCAAAACTAAAAGCCTTTTCTTGGTAGGGTTGCCCAGCTTCAGGTTCTCATGGTTTTGGTGTTGGAGCCCTGCTCCCCTGAGTCACGGTCATGAGGAGAAGAGCAATGCTGTGAAACACAGTTTCCGATTTCCAACCTGAGCAGACACAGCGAGCAGCTCCCGAGGTTTCCACCCTTGTTTTGCAGGTTTTCAATAGGGTGTCTAAGCAACTGGTGCTGGAGTGTTTATTTGAACTGAAGGAGCTTCCTGAGGCTCTGTTGGCGCAAGAGCTCCTGTCTGGCCACCTGAGGTTCAGAGGACATCCACCCCTATGGTACAATACCACCCGAGGACCTCTTGAGCTTTGAGCCTATTTCTCTTCCCAAGGCTCCCATGAAACATTGTCACTTTACAGATGGGGAATCTGGGAGAAGAGAGACTATTTGTATTGCTCAGAAAGCAGAAAATGAAACAGAGGAAAGAATCCAAATTTCCAGACTCCAGGCTAGTATTTAGCTGCCAAATCGATCTTCTTGCTACTGCGTTTCATGGACATTAAGGAAGAAAGCAGACTCCAATTCTATTATGGTGTAGATATCTGCCATGCTTACTCTGATTAAGAAATACTTAAGCACAAAGGCAGCTACACCAATGTGCTTTCAGCAGAGATGCTCAGATGAAAACTCACGGACCTGCAGCCAGTTCTTCTTCCCAGTGACTTCAGGGCTGCAAAACTTGTCTCAGTCCTGAGCAGGTCTGCAAGTACAAAATCTAAACAATTATTATTTGTTTTTTGATAAATGAAACAATGAATTTAGACCCTTCTATTCACAAAACACATTTTACAAAACATATTTTTGCTTTTAGTAACCCAAAGGGGTGAATAAACGCTCCGCTCTGACATTCCCAATAGCTAGAAGAACTGCGGCTGATGGTGAGCTGGGGCTCGGGATGGCTGAGGGGTGACTGAGACGTTGCAGGGTCGTGGGCTCCACAGGTGAGCGAGTTCTCCTGCCTGAGAAATGGCAGCTGAGGAGCTCTGTGCATTTCAAAATGTCTAAGGGCTACTTGGAAACGTACACGTCTGAGTGCACTGGACTGGATCAACCACAGACATTATGAGGTTTGTGGTGTGTCTGAGTGTAACAATAGCAACCCAAGTCCATACAAGATTTCCCGGACGTGCAAGGCTAATATAGATTACATATGTTCCATTAAATACACTGTGAACCCCAGGAAAGCTGAACTGGAGTGGTAGTGCAATTAGCTCCTCAGATGTGTAGGAAATAAGACCAGTGCTGCCAGGATTCACAGCTACATGATGTTATATACGCTTCCCTGTTATCAGAAACACCGTATATAGGAAACATTTCCCTTCCCAGGGTCACCCGCTCACCCCTGTTCCGGACATTGGGTCCCAGCCCTGGTAAGGACCATAGAGTGACCACAGAAGCGACTCACTCAGAAGACAGGGAACCCACCATTTCTTGTGATAAAAGACCTGAGTTGATTTTTCCATCAAAAATGACAGAGATAATAGGCTTTAGAAAAGTCAGTGCCCTAAAATGTTGGACGTAAAGTGGAGACCTTGGCTGCTAAAATTGTCAATGAGTTTGAGAAATTGTTTACCACGGACCTATTGGAAGCATTGCTGTAGTTTTCAATCTGTTATCAGCTGAATGGCAGGAAATATCTGACAATGCACCTTCTCCCCAAATTCCTTAACAAACTAAATGAATAGGAATAAATATATGTCCGGAGAGAAACCCTTGGGCTGGGCAGTAAAAGGGGAGACCAAGTGCTCTTACCTGATTTGAACATAGTGGCCCTTTCACTTAGAATATGAATGAAGTTACAAATGTCTTTGTTGAGTTGCTAACTACATGCAAAACGTGCCTTGCAAACGGGCAAACTAAAGGCAATGTCTGAATAGTTCGTATTTCTGGCAAGACAGAGGCTAATGGGGAGTTAGAGGGAGACTGACGGAGCAAAGCAAGATGCTGCCCATGGCCCCGCGGGTACGTGAGCAGACGGAGACCTGAAGGAAGCACGAGGCCATTTAAGGGCAGAAAAGTCTCCTGGGAATTGTTGACGTATTTTGGGGATACGCTGAGGCAAACAGAAAAAGGACTGAAAAACACTAATAGTGGGCAGAGTAGAGACAGCCTGAAAACCCAGAGGTTGAGCTCCCTTTGTAGTTATTTGTGGTGCTGGGTAGGATTTCACTCGTGGTTTCTCTTCTTTCCCTCATCCTTAAAAAATGCGATGAATTCAATAACTTTTCTGACTGGTCCAGCATGGCAACAGCAGCCGACCCTCCCCATTGCACGGACCCTGCTCCGGACGGGGCTTTCACGCCAGGCACCCGAAGCGCGTCAGGGTTATCCAGCTGCTCTCCAAAGGCTGCGTCACAGCGCACAGTTTTCCAGGCTTGGCATTATTTCACAGCAATCACCCCAAGTTTTGCAGAGTATCCGACGAAAAGCTTTATTTCTGCCATTTGATGCAGGTGGTTGGTAGCGGGAGCCTGACGGCACTGGGTGGGAGGCTAACAGACCTGATGTACCGATTTATTTCGTTCTTTCCCGAAATCTTAGTGTGTGTGTATCTCCACCAACTACCCCTCCTGTGTCAATGCCTTTGCCCCAAAACACAGTATCCTGACAACTATGTGTGGGCAGGTTATCAGCACCTATTCAGCCCCTGTTTCAGGAGCCCACTCCAGCACCGAGCCAGCCAGCTTGGCCATTTCCCTCAACACGCTCCTGGCTGCTCCATCATACTGCTCGGAGAGCTCCTTGGCCAGGCTGAGTTTCTGCATGTTCTCTCTCAGGTTACTTTCTAGCCGTACCTGGTCCAGATACTCCGGGTTTGCGGTTTTGATCCTCTCTTCCAGCTCCGTCTGGCTCCGAAGCATGGAGCAGATCATTTCCCGGAGCGTCGTTGTTCTCGCAAGGACGCGCTTTGTGGAGCGACTCAGCTCCCCCATGTGCCGCTGGACCCGCTTCAGTTTCTCAGGCACTTGCTTCCCCTTTACAACGAGCGAAAAGCTATAGCCCTCCACATGCACCTGCACCCTGGAGGCACCTGAAAGGACAAAGCAACATTTCTCTTGTGATTGCATCTGGTTGGAGTCCAACCAACAGATATCTAAACACTTTTGTTCCTGCAAAACTAAACACATGACGCAAGAGCTCTCCGGTGACTGACTCTGAAAAGCATCCAGAAAAATCAACTTGTTTCCAGTTTCCTTATCACTGTCGCTGCTCTGTGTGCGTGTGCTATATAATAGAGGCGTTTGCCAGTAGCAACCCAATAGACTCATATATAACTTCCTCAAGGACTTCCTGAAGCACACGGGGCCAAAAGCATCCCTGATACAGCTGCTCTGGCTTCCCTCCGGTGAAATCAATAGTCTTTCTACCTGGCTAAATGTGAACTATCTTTTCTGTTTGTTCGTTTAGCGAAAAGCATAGGGTATTGGGTGAGTCTTTTCTGAAAAGCGCGTTGTAAATCCATCCTAATCCCCCATTAGACACCTCATTGTTCTCCTGATCAGGTCCCCCCAGGTTTCGGGACTGGTTCTGCGCAAAGGCAACGTCACAGGGCAGGGCTGGAGTCAGTGCCACTGGAAAAGCCAAATCTCTCAATGTGTTTTAAAGATCAGTCAGCCCAGGCGGAAATGTTGTATTGGACCATAAAGTAGAAACAAACTATAAAAATGGCCAGAATCTCTAAGAAATCTGAGATCTATCTATACTGTGTCATACAGCGTGTGAAGCAGCAATGATGGGGGTTCTGACCAGCTCCAGACATGGGTCTGGTGATGCGGTAGCATCAGCTAATTCACATGGTCCTGATTATTTTAAGGCTGGCGTCAATGAGCTGTTGGCTCTGGGGGTACCGTGCTCGTGCCGCAGGGCGTCCACGCAGGCGGTGAGAGCGGCCGTGGGAGCGCAGCCACAAACCTCCCGCAGCCCTCGGGCAGCCCGCAGCATGTCCGAGTGATCCCCGTGCTGCTCGTTGAACGCCTCGGCGACATCGGAGAACAGGGTGTCGATGGCACGTACGTTCACCAGCTTCATCGTGAGGGTCCCCTCCTTATCGAAGAGCCCTGGGGAAATCAGAGCGCCAAAGGAATTTCAGAGTTAGCAGCAGAATAAGTCACGCCGGGACTTGGGGAAAGGGTGAAGGAAAGCAAAAATGTGTTTGAAATGAGCACGGGACATCACTTACATCAGCTACAGACCCTTCATTTGGCTTTGGGAGTTCTTCTGTTACCTGAAATCAAAACTATAGATTCTGAGCAATTTCTAACAAAGCCATTTGCAGCTGGGACAGTGAGAATGCTGAAATAGTTGAAACAGTCCATATTAATAATTTCCAAAGTGGCACAAAAAATGGCAATGGCTTTTCCGTTTGAAATGTAAATTGACTATTGAAACATTTTTCTCACTCTCTGCAAGTTTTGGAAACGCCGTGTTGCTGAAGAACTCTCCGTAGTGATCAGAAACACCTCATCTGTGATCAGGTCTGAGACTGGATCACACCAAGAACCTCTCCAAAGCAGAAAGCGCAACATTGCTGTGCCAGATGCGAAGAACCCCTCGGTGCGAAGGTCTGGACTATGTGGCTTCCACAAGGCTCTTCCTTTGCTAGGAAGAAAACTTGATGGTGGCTTTTACACTTTGTGGCTCAAAATGATCCAATCACATGGGGTGAAGTCCACTGAGTTCCAGCAGCACAGGATCTCAGCCAGGAATCTTTCAGACCTCCTGTAAAGCTTTTCTCCACTAAGCAAATCCTTCCTTCTTACACAAAGAGAATATATAGGCCAAAGTTTCAGATCCTTTTAGAGTATGCGCAGTTCACAACAATTTCAATCAGGATTTGACATTCAAATCCCTTAGGCAGCTTTAGGAATTGCAGAACAGTTGCACCACTGGAGCCCTCATGGAAAGCTCAGTTATCCAACTGGAAATCGGAGCACTGGTTCCATGACAGCACTCGACTATAGTTTGTTTTACAAACCTGCAGCAATCTAATTGCATCTCCCGCGCAATGGAATACATGAGCCATTTGCTAGCAATATTTCCAGCAAATGTCACAGAGGTTTGTTTTTTTATAGAAGGAAAACTTCGGTCTCAGTTCTAAACAATAAAATCTGTTTCAGTGAGTTTCCCCGTTGCCAAATTAACGCTGAGTGTGCTTTGCTTTGCTTCTCTGTTTTGCTTTTCTGTGTTTAAGTTTCCCCCGATACAAAAAAGGAGCAGGGGGAGGAGCAGGAGGGAGCACAGGGGTTTTCCAATAAAGCCATGGATCCTAGTGATAAAGAGAAATCAAGAACCTTTTCTCCA
Source organism: Patagioenas fasciata (assembly GCF_037038585.1). Lineage (NCBI taxonomy): Eukaryota > Metazoa > Chordata > Aves > Columbiformes > Columbidae > Patagioenas > Patagioenas fasciata. Next base: position 1,778,544 of record NC_092537.1, on the reverse strand, counting down.
GGGTGTCACCGAAGATCAAGATGTTCCTATAGATTTATAACAGTTCCATAAAATATATTTAAAGTAGAGTCAGTGATTAAATAAATACTTGATTAGACTATCCTGAAGCACGTTATATAGAACCAATTTAAAGAAAATTCAGAGCAAATTCTGGGCTAATTATTTATCCCATAGCTTACTCTCTTCAGCACTCTCTTGGCTCCTGTCCCACTGACCACCAGGACTGGTCTTTGATGGAAACATGGGGTTTTCAGAAAAGGGAAATATTCACATAATGTGCCTTGTTTTCTGGAGAAAATCAGACTTTTGTTAAAAAATATATATCCTAGAAAACATTAAAGGTCTTTGTCTTTACTGAAAGCTTAAACATTTCATGGGAAGTTAAATTGTTGGGGCCCCTCAGGAGGGATGGAGTAAGATAAGGTGAGTTGGCCCATGCAGGAAAGTTGTGCCTTAAATCATCCAAACTGCAGCACCCACAAACTGAAAAATAAAGTTCACATTTTGTCAGTTCAGCCAATTAAATAAGGTTCTTTTTACTTCTCCTTCTGTGACCCCAACCAAAACTTCAGTTATTCGGAGCCTCGGGAACATTTTCCATGAGTGAATGGCACAGAGCTGGACCCGTGTCTTGTGTTGGAGAATTTACGACTGAATTAGCATTACAAATGGAAACTGTCCTTGCACACTCCTTTAAATGAACCTTTGCATTGACATGCAGTGTAGTAAAGTCAGCACATCCAACTTGGGCTGGAAAAAATGTCCTAACTTGTTATATACTTTTTGCTCATACAATGTTATTTTGATCTCCGCTGGAGTTTCTCTGTCACATAAATAAGCCACTGCACATTCTGTAAATAATCCATTGCACATTCTGCAGCTTCGACACTTTTTTAGTCTGCGTTTCTTGTAAACAAGCTATTTTGGGGGATCTTTGAGTTTTCCTTCATTTTTCACTTCCTGTCCTAAATTGTCCCAAAGTGGCTGCCCATTAGCAGCCCTGCAGTGACTTTCCGAACCGCCCAGCAGTTTGCAAAGCAGTCGGGTTCTGCTGGCTGAAAAGCACTGGATAAATGTGAGCTCATTACCATTTAACATACTCTTTTATAACTGCATGTTTACAGCCTCTGGCAGGGGGGCTGCACCATTAGTTTTTGTTTCTGCCAACGGCAGCGATTGGGGTGCTGACAATGTGCGCCTCTTGTGTATCTGTGTACGATTTCAGCGCTGGCGCATTTTTGGATGAGTACCAGAGTTTACTAATTATCACTTCAACCACTATCCACAAAGAAGAGGGCGAGGAGTGAAATGTCCAAAGAAAATAGTTAAAATCTTATTACCAATGTTTCGACAGGGCTGCCTTGTGTTTACAGGAAGGGGTTCCCGCTGTGGAAGAGAAGGAAGGTTAGGATGTCGTTTGCAAACAGAGGAGGAATCAGCTTTCTTTACACAACGGTTTTATATAGAGAGAGATATATTCTCCAGAGAGAAAGAGACTCTGAGCAGCCCAGGAAAGCAGGAGGGCTGGGGTGGATCAGACCCAGCCGCAGTTGCTGGATGTGACCACCTGCTGCCCTGCATTAAGTCCCATCTCACCGGACCACACGTTCACAAAGTGTATGGACCACACATTCACAAAGTGTATAAACCACATGAAGCAACGAAAGGAAAACCTTCCCTCAAAATACTGACTAAAACTCATATTTGGAGCATTCTGAGCAGGGCAGGATGCTGGTTCCTCTCACTTCTCCCACCACCCATACAACTTTCCCTACGACCTTCACGGCTCCCCCAGCAGAAACTTTGTCGTCTTCTCACCGGCGGGTCCTGAGCCAACATCCAAACGCTTTCCTAACACTTGGCTACCACAGAGAAAAGGTGATGCCTGTGCCCTGTGAAGCCATCAGAGGTGATAAATCAGGTACCACCTGCACGCTGTGCTGGCACCAACCCCTCTCCCGGGCTGTGGTTGAATGGAGAAGTTCTTTAGGTCTTTTCTGGCTTTGGCCTCCAGGCCATGTCCTGGTGTTGCCACCAGGAGCTGTTACCTGCCCATCGTCACCACACCGCACACCTCATAACTCCCTGCCCCAAATCCTACAGCCCAGCCTGTCCTGGGATGAAATGCTGGAAAAAGCATTTGCCCATCCATTCAGGAAGTCTTTAAAAATTAAAAACGTTCAAGAAATCCTGACTTTTTCTACCCTTTCAGTGCCCATGTTTCTTGTTTGGGTTTTTTGGGTTGGTTTTGGTGTTGTTTTCCATTGGAAGCTGAGGACACCAACTCTTACCTATCAGGCCGTGAGGCCCGTTCAACTCAGATTATGAATAGTGCCTGATTCTGAGAACGACGGCTCAAATCCTGCAGGAAAGTTTCACCTGTTCACTTGATAATTGTGACATATCAGGGCTTTAAACACAAGACTAAAAACATCCAAAATAGCAGCTATATTCAGATTAAAAAGCTGGATTGTCACAGTGCACTAATGGGAAAAGCAACTTAAATATAGTAGAATTGGCTTTAACTCGTTTGGAAAATCAGGGAATAATCAGCAATTATATTTGTGAATAATCAGGACTTATATTTGTCTTCAGAATGTTTTATGTGTTAATGTAGCAGATGGCTATGTCTCTATTCAAAATGATATGGTTTGGAATACGCTTTCCCTTGAAAATTTAATGTAAAAATTGCCTTTTTAAGTATGAAGAAAGGAGACCAGAGAAATCTTGTTAGTCATCTCATAGCAAGAGTAATTAATCAATTAAATTTACGCTGTGGTACAGCTGTAACATAGTTCTTGCCCCACAGGATTTATCAGGCCACTTACTCTCTGAAATCTTTCTGGAAAACCAGCATAATTATTGCCCAAAATTATGAAATTATTTACTGTCATCCTTAAAGGCACATCAGGCACATCACACTTTTGGGCGCTGGGGTCGTACCTGCCCTGGGTTCCCTGTTCCACCACCACCCGTGTCACCTTCCCCCACGGTGACCCTGAGCTGAGATGGCAGAAGGGACCATTTGCTGCCTCCTCCATCCTTGGGCAGATCCCCAGAGCAGGATCGGACCCTTTGGTGTAAGCAGCGGGCAGCTTGCTTTGCAAGGCGCATCACAAAATCCTCGTGGGAGATCTGCAGGAAGCTGGGGCGGATGGGGCTGTGGGTGGGTGGCCGGAGGTGGGACACCGACCAAACCCACCAGTGGGACGTGTAAGTCCCTGTCGCTGTCCCCATCAGCCAAGCACAGGAGGACCAGCCCTCCTCCCAACACCACGACCCCACAGCAGATCTTGGTACACACCATGATACACTAAAAAACTCCATCCTCTCCCCTTCTACCCCACGTCCTTCCTGCATTCTTGACAGCAAAGGGGAAGCTGCTTTCTTACCTCTTCTGAAGTAGCTGAGAGACAGCAACAGCAGAGCATGTTAGCCTAAAAAAATCCCAGAAAAGGGGCATATAAAAGTAAAGCGTCTTACTGGGATGTCCAAAAAGCTTTCTCGCACCACAGGAAAACAACAGCGAGCAAACTGCAAAACAGCAGCAGCACAGATATAATCAGGACTTCATGTCACGGCATGTCCAGGGACTTCCCACTGCAAAATGCTCCCTTGCCCAAACTGACAGCAGTTCTTGTTAAGTCTGCAGTTTTCTTTCAGCAATGCAATGGTGTCTGACAAGTCGCCTTCTCTCCTTTTGTAAATAAAGTTGGGATTATCAAACAAGTGCTTTGCTCTGGATTTCCTCCCCGCGCTCCCTTCTGTGTCGGGGAGGGGTGGAGGCCAATCCAGATCAACCAGTGCTGGCACCACAAGGAATGAGCCCAGCCCTGGGGACAGGTGGGTACAAAGAGCACTGCCCTGCAGTCTGAGCACACGTCATCATGAAATCACGGCACTGCACCTCCAACAGAATATTTCATTGTGCCAATAAACATGGTGGATGTCGGTATTTTAAGCAATGCTCACCTTTGATTTGCACCTTTGCTTCCATTCTGTGTTGGGCTGCTATTCCTGAGTGACACAGGAGATGATCCCGCACAACCCCCCTGGCACTGCGCCTCAACACGTGCTGTGTCTCATCCCACGGGCTCAGACAACTTCTGTCCACGTTTCTGATTCCAGCTGACCGGGTTGTTTGTTATATATTCTATTAAACTGGACAAAATACAGCCTTCCCACTACAGGCTAAGAGTAATTTGGTGTTTAACAGAGCAACATGGGGAGCTGTAGCACACCTGAAGGGCTGAATTTGTCAGTGTAGGCAGCAGAGCTGGAACCAAGATCCTCCTTGAGACAGAACAGAGCCTGCAGAGATCGGCGTCTCCCTCCTGGCTCCCCAAGAAGCCTTTGGTTTTTGGAGGGCTCCTGTAATGCAGCGAGACAATGAGTTTCCAGCCAATAAGAGGCAGAGACACAGATTCATAAAAACTTTCTGCATCTCATAAAACACAAAATGCAATTGTTAAATTAGAAATTCAAATCTTTCATGTACTTGGCTGAATGGAAAGGGAGACTGCAAATTGCTTATTATTAACCACAATGTGCTGGGGTTGGTTTTGCCTTTTTCCCCAAAACCCCTTCCCACTCCTGCCATGACAACTCTTCTCTTTTTCATACTGGTCTTTCAACCACGAATCCCAAGTCATAGTCAGATTTGTGTTTCGGTCTCAGTCTCTTACTCATATAAAATGGTGCAATTAATTTATTGCAGTCTCCCCACAGTTGTTTTATTCATCATCACTGTAAAGCTCCTGTGAAATACGCCCCAGAGAGGTAATATCATTTCAACAAAACTGTCCCGATGAAAGAACGCTGAGGACCCAGGGAGAAGCAGTAAGCTCATATACATAGAATGTGTTTCTTAGATAATATTTCTTCCAATAAAACATGATTTCATATGATAATGAGTATACAGCCTGTTCAGTGAAGAAGCCACGCAGTAAACAGATGCAGAGAAAGTCAGAGAGTGTTCCACAAGGCTGATTTTGCAGTCTTTTGGTCAACTGAGGCAATTTGATGGGTACTGGCTACTCACGATGCTATCTAGCGATTTACAGGGACGAAAAGACAGATCAGCCTCACAATCAGTGGTCCAAGCAAGCTGCCATGAGGCCACTGAGGCTGTTTCATGAAGACGAGCTGTGTTTTGTTTTACTTTAAGATCGCCAGTAGAAACCTTGACACATGTGATTGGGTTTTATGGGCTGTAGGTATGCACCTAATTTGATTCTTCCCATCTAAAACGGTGCGTGTGAGTCTAGATCGTGGTCTATGATGCCTCACTCGATGATTTCTCAATGCCAAGGCAAAGTGCTGAAATGGTCTCTCCATTATGTTTTTTTTCTAAATTCTCTCAACTGACACCTGAAATCCTCTGAAGTCACATTGGACGGGCCATTCGCAATTAACTGTCATTTTGCTTCCAGTCTATCTCTGTAGCCCATCAGTTTTTATTATCGTTCTTTTTTTATGGCTGTGTAGAACATTAGAAGGGTCTACATATAAAATACATACATATATATACATATACACATATATATATATATATAAACCCAACAAGCTGAGATCCCAAACTGGCCTGTCTCTCTGTGACACAGTGCCATGAGGTTCCCGTGCTCCTGCGCGCGGTGCCCCTGCCCAGCTGCGCTCCATCCAGAGCCAGGGCTGTTGAAACTGTGCCTTCCTGGCACCACCTGTATTTACTGCAGCGGCTCTGACTTCATGCGCTGCAGCCCTTTCCCCTTGGGCTGCCTCAGCCAAGGTCATCATTGCGTAAAGCGCGAGCCCGCAAATAGCAGCTTCTTGCTATTTCGGAGGAGAATTACTAGTTCTGTTTGCATCAAGGGCTGTGAGGAATCCCTGCTACACTTGGGACGTGGCAGAGCTGACTTAGAGTTTCTTGGATGAAGTAGCAAGAAAAAAAAAGAGCTAGAAAGATGAGTCACTGCTGAGTGAAAACGCACTCTGTAGCTCCTCATGGAAATAAAGTGTTCTTAAAAATCATATGATGTGCCTCTAGATATGCCTTTTCTATATCTTGACATGAGACAAAGGAAGATTGGTACCCGTGCACCCAGAAATGTCTGTCTGTAAACATGTAACACTGAATTCAGAATGGAGGTGAGTGTAGAGATGCATAGGACATAAAACCTGAATGTCCTGAGGGAATTGTGCAGCATCCCACCACATTCCTCTTTTGTACCTACTTGGCAAAAAAAAAGCAATGCTTAAGAAAATAAATGGACATGAAGAAACGATCCTCTGTGTGAGAGCTGAGGCCCCTCAGATGCAAGTTTTAAAGGTGTTTTACTGCCCAGCTCCTGAAGAAATCACAAACCAGATGTTCTGCTCATCTTCTGTCACACACCCAGGGCAATGCAGAAGCTCTAAGACATTTCGGAAGTGTGAACTTCTGACTTTAAATTAAAGTGTCTTTTCTTCATGGTTTTACTCTGAATTTCCCCTTTACAGGTAGTCAGGTAATACAAAGTTACAGCAGGGCGGGGAAGAAAATGTCATATGGATGAATAATCCTAATTCAAGATTTCGACTAGTAGGATCAAGATGCCTAAATAACATTGCTCCTGTAACTAATTACCATCTATATGTTGCATCCATAACAGGAAATAAACATCGATGTTCTTTTTCCTAATGGAGCTAAATCTATTCAATAATTAATTCCAACTGAAGAGGTTGGCTGCTGGTTATTTCCTATGGTTGTTTTGACTCAGAAGGTACAAGGTGAGTGGATAAGGAGCACAAAAACAATCACAGAAACAGTATCGTACCTCCAGCGTGGTTCAATTTCTCCTGCTTTCCTGCGTCTAATTAAGGTTTTACAAGATGCTGCAAGGCCTGGTCTCTCTCCACCTCCTGAGAACCCCCTCTGGCACGGTCACCGCACGACAGAGAGACATCTCCGTATAGAACACAGCTGCAAACTATACAGACAATTTACAGGTCTCAGAGATCATATTTACGCAGAGGTCCTGCAGCAGGGAGATTCTGAACGTCGGACCCTGTCGGTGGAATGTCATTAATCAGAGGATAATGGACAGGAAGGTGGGTGGCTGCTGATAGTTTTGGCTCATTTAAGACACCTTTGGAAGGCTGCCAGATTGTGTGGAGAATTTTTGAAATGTTTTAAACAATGCCGTCTTTACGATGTTATAAAATACTCGGGTGGCTCGAGTGGGTTTCAAACCAGTTCCTGGCCACTAAAACCTCAGGATTCCAGTTCAGCTGTAACCTGGACTCAAACGTGTGTCTGAGGTCACGGGCGCCCCCGCACCCTCCTCCTGCTCCTGCATCACCGCACAGTGGACAATGTCCACGGCACTCGAGCTTGGGCGAAACATTAAACCCTCCAGCTCGTCTCTTCTTTGCTACTGCAAATATTTCCCCTTTGTAATTCACGGACATCTCCCCTTGAAACAAAGACGTCGTGTTGTGCAGTACTGAGATATAAAACAGCACTGATGATCACATAGGGCTGAATCTTCCATATTTCAGGTTGGAGTCCAAAATCTGCCTTGCCACAGAGGCAAATGGTGTGACGTGAAAAACAGACCGATGCCTGCAGGGACATAAAGAGTATAGAATGGAATGGAATGGAATGGAATGGAATGGAATGGAATGGAATGGAATGGAATGGAATGGAATAGAATAGAATAGAATAGAATAGAATAGAATAGAATAGAATAGAATAGAATAGAATAGAATAGAATAGAATAGAATAGAATAGAATAGAATAGAATAGAATAGAATAGAATGGAATGGAATGGAATAGAATGGAATAGTTTGGGTTGGAAGGGGCCTTTGATGGTCACCTGGTGCACGATGCTCCAGTAACGTGCTAATAGGAGCCTTAACCTGAATGGGAATCGGGTCTGCAGTCATCTCAGGTAAAAAAAATTGTTAATGGGATTGGGTCTATGCTTTGCTTGCTTCTTAATTGCTTCCATCAGCCTCTTAGATGTCTGGCCTGGTTCACTGGAGAAATATCACAGGTTCATATAGGATCACGGTGCCACAGTCCCCTCGGTGCCAACCGCATCAGCTCCCATCCCGTACGCTCCTTGTTCCAGTGCCTTCTGAATCAGGGGTGTAACTGGCGAGCACTGGTGTGAATAACCGCACCGCATGCACAATAACAAAAGCCACAGCCAGAATCATATGGTTTGTAAATAATTATTGGGCCTGTTTCTGTTGGGTACCACTTGATCGCACAAAGAAGTGAACTAATTGTATTCATATGAGCAAATGCTGTAAGTCGTAGACCAGGCTCTTTATTCTTATCCACAGGAGGTGGTTGCACTTTCATTAAAATTAGGGAAACTTTTCCGTGCTCTCTTGAGAGCTGTAACACTGAAGTCTTTCAGCTTTTTAAGAGTAAAAGTTTCCCATGCTGGTAGAAGTGATATTATTTCATTTTATTAATTTAATATTTTTTTGTTTTAATCTTATTTTAGTAAAATATCATCCTGATTTTTTATTATTTTTGTTAACAGAAAATGATTCCATTTCCAAATGAGAAACAGTTCAGAAGGCTTTATTTATAGGAAAGTAAAACCTAAACCTGGAGCTATCTTTTCCTCCCTTCTATGTTTCCATAAACATGATTTCTCCCAATAGAAAAAACAGTAGAAGTAACTTGTCATAATATCATTCATCAAAAGGAGTCTGATAATCCCAGACATTTGAAGCCACGTTTGCAAGCAAAACACACTAAATGGAACCAGAACGCTCTAGGAATTAACCAGTTTGCGTTTCTTATGTTTCCTATGTTTAAAATATATATATATATATACTGTCATGTTATAAGGCTCTTGGTGCGTTATGATGCCTTCTTTGTGCTGTAAATCCAGAGCAAAATAATGAACTATGGAAGCACAACGCTGTCAGTGCGGCCTCACCGAGGTGACACTGCAGAAAGGAAACCCCACAGCTGGAGGAGTTTCCCTTTTCTTAAGCCAGACCCAACCGTCCAGCACAGCCCAAGTCCTGGCCAGGGGCCTCCTTGTCTCTTTGTGGGACCGGAGCGGATAAATCACGGCTCAAGCACACGGCACATGGCAGGGACACACGTTCCCTTTCCAGCAGATTGTGATTGATCCCTGAAATAAACCCCATTGTAACCAGAGAAACTCAAAGCCACCAGCAGTCCCAATGCTGAGGCCCAACCAGCACCCACTGCTCCCCAAAGAAAAGAAACAGATATACAAGCAAACACATTCTAAATGCTACTGTCCCATTCCGAGTCTGATGTCTATTTCGTAATTTAAGAGTCTTAAACAACAGACGTTAACATTAAACCTGCATTTCTATTCAGCTTTAAAATGGTCAGGGCAGTTTTCCTGATAAACCTACAGCGTATCTCAGCCCTCGAAGCCTCACGGTCACTTTGCAACGGCTGCCGCACGTCCCTGAATTTATGAAGTCGTTTTGTTAATAAAAATTATACTGTGATTATATAGTAGCTGAAAAAAGCAATAACATTAGAAGTCTTTTCAATATTCCCATAATACTAAAATAAAATGTATGTTATTTTGAATTCCCGGAAATAGAATATTTTCTTGGAAATATACCCAGGGTATATAATCGCATGCTCCTCCCTGTCGGTGAATGCACTCCCACCTCTGATCACGGCTCTATTGTGAGGAGTTTTTAATGACAGAGCAGGGGAATATATTGTGGTTTCACACATACACAGATTTTATGGTCACTTATTCCTAACTAGGAGATAGAGACACAGCAGAGAAGTATTCTCTCTCTCTTTCTTTTTGATTCCAAAGCACTTCACCTCCGAGTACGGTAGGTGGTTCCCTGTATTGTAACGTAATATCTTGGAACGAGTTTTATATCAAGAAGGAGAAAGATAAACCAAATAATCCCGGGGGCTAAATTATGGGAAACCGTTTTAGGAGAATTCATTTCAGCCCTAATACCTGTGATTTGGGGTAACTGAACACTCGGTTTATTGCCTCACCACAACAATTCATCAAGTTACCTCTCGCTTCTGTGCTGCTGGTCTTTGAAGTGAGCCTGCTTTGAGTTGGTGTGCGAGGGTAGAATCCAAAGCTGGTTCATCAGAGCAAGTTCTCCTGTGTGTTGCTGCGAGCAGGAGAGGGAGAGCTCTGTGCTGATGCCCAGGTAGTGACTCTGGTGGTAATCGGGCTGTAAGGGCTGCTCTTCTGCAGAGTTTCTGCAGTGTGATTGCCCGTTGCGCCATGTCCTGCTCTCTGTAGCAGCAGCAGCCCATTCCAGCCAGGGGTGGTCAATGACAAGCCATTCAGGATATAGTTAAGTGCGTTATGTGACTAAACTTTAGCCCCGTTACGTGCTTCACTCTACACAGCCAAATTTGAAAAGATTGGTCTAACTATGTTTTTGAGTCACTTAAGTCTCTTCTTTCCATGCCCTCCTTGATATTACTATTTTACAGGAATTCGCCTTTAGAAAAGCAATGAAAAACGTATTTTTGAAGTAAACACTACCTAATTTGGCGCTGCTTTTGATTGGCATTTCAGATTTTCTTTTTTTATTATTTTTTTTAACCAGGATATTAGTAGCTCCTTTACAAGCTGCAAAAATAAACAAGAAAAAGTAAATGCAAGCCTTTGTTTGGGAATTTTTTCCCTTTTTTTTTTTTGCCTTGGGTTTCCATCTGAATGTATTTGGCCGTCTGGGGTGAATCAAGGCTGATCCTGGTGCAAAACTGCTCTCCAACAGATAGCCAAGCTGCTTGAACAAATGGTTCGTGTTAGCTGGAGAAAGACACTGAATCGAAACCATGTGCTTCTGGGTCTTGTGGTTTCAAATGGAACCACAAACACTCAGGCAAGCTGTCAGTCTCCATTCGCAATTTCAACCAACCTTGCAGCAAAAAGGGGGGGTCTTTGCCCACCAATCATGTTTTTAACCCTTCTGTGATGAGTGGGGTGGTTTTAATGCTTTGCATGAGAGCGAGATGCTGTTTCGCAGAAGACGTGAGTAGACTGATGGCCTGGGAAGGAAATAAAGCCGAACATTTGATGCAATGGGGATGGAAATAAAGATGTTTTGAATGCTACAAGGTAGGGCTTGAAGAGGCCTCCAGTTCAAAACCTTTCCAAGAGGCAAGATCATAAAGATGAAGCCACCCCCGGCAGGTGTCTGAGTGACCCCGGGGGAGCCCGGCAGAGCAGTTCTAACAGCTTTCTTACAGAAGAGCTAATTTATTAAACGCCAGATTTGTGTCATTCTCAGTAAGCAGCTGTGAAAGTGCTGTTGCAGCAGAAAATCACCCGTGAGAGCAAGCCTGGGATGTTCTATACCAGAGGAATGTGCTGCGGCACCCAAGCTAAAGAAATAACCATTGTGGACTTGGGCTGTGTTGGCTGCTCTGGACCAGAACACTGATGTGGGGGGGTTGAAGCAAATGTCCTGTTTGTCCTCACTTAATATCTGTTGATTCAGATCACACAACAGTGAGCTTAGAGGGTGCCATAGCCTTTTACTCCTTCTGCTCCCATTGCTTTGTCAAAAAAATCAGAGTACATGTAAGTCAGCGTGCACAATCGCAGCCTTTGAGACAGCCAAGCCAAGGAATCCAAGAGAGACACCTAAGAGAAGATGCCTGCCTGTGCTGGAGGACATTATGCATGGCAGCTATTTGCATGTTCCTTGTGGGTTTTTTCCAGCATGTAGGTGACTTACGTGCAAGGAAAGAACTGCTTGTTCAGGAACCGAAGCTGCTGGGGAAAACACATGGGCACAAGCTGCATTTACGTTCCAGGAACCACGCTGGGTAAAACCCCGCTGCACGGAGCTCAGACACACCTGGTTGCAAGCCCAAAATGGAAATGTGCAAGGGTTGAATATTTTGTGAGGACATGTTCTATACCAGCATTGTTTGGGGGGCTGAAAAAAAAGTCCTCACTGGAAGGCCTTCGTAAATCTATATCTCCCACCTCAGCACTCTCGAAATACCATCAGAATGTTTGTCTCTCGTATTTGGGACTGCTTGGAGGGCTAAAGAAGGGAAGAAAAGGTAAGGTTTAGAATTTGTAACTTGGAATCTTATTAGTGGTTTATATGTTAAAATGAGTTGCCATGTCCTTCCTCCTCACTCTTTATATCTCCACCTACACGATGAGATAGCACAACTGAGATCTTCGCGGGACGACTACTAAAATCGTTATGAATCAGTTGATGCGCAAAACCTTCTCATGCTTTCCACTTCATTTGGAATGGAAAAGCAAGTTTTTATTTGGGAAGAAGTTCCAACACAAATTTCATGTAATTTCACTGCAGTAGAACAGGACTGATTTCCGCAGCTGAGGCTTTACCCTGGTACCAAATGCAAGAAATAATGCCAGTGTAAACTGATAGTTTTAAGTATTCAAAGAAGACTTCGTGAAGATATGAGCCTCTATTGTAAGAAACTTAAGCCTATTAAGGGTGAGCAGAACCGAGTATATTGGGCAGATAAGTATGTTTGGAAGGAACTAAGATCTGCTCACTGGACAATGTTGCCCTTGTTGAAGAGGTTACTCCCATTACTGCTTTTTTGTGAGGAGACACCATTAATGACAACCGTAAGGCATTACTGCTCATTGTATTGATTTCTTACGAACAGCTGTCACACGGTCACAGGGCCGTGGGTGCTCGGGACGAGACTCTGGCACTTCAACCCATTTGGTTTAGCTCATCTTCTGCCTTCATTTCCATTGCCTCCACTTCCAGCTTGGAGAACTCTGGTGAATCCAGACTCAGCTCTGATAGCTCTGGATCAACAGTGCTCCAGCCCAGAGCTGCCTCCGACCGACGCTGCTGCGAACGAGCGCTACAACTCTTTAAAAACCAACCTTTTCCAACATCGCATGGAGGTTACATGATCCCCTACTTAACATGCACACGAACTGGGATGCCACAAACTTCCCTGGGGTTTCCTGAGGGCTGAAGTAAAACTTAATTATACCAATTGGTTAGACAGACTGTTAAAACTTTTGTTTCACATACACTTTTTATTCCCTTTTCTCCATCTTTTCCCATTTGCCAAAACCTCCTGAAGAGAAAATAGAGATTATTTTACTTCTTACCTTAAAGGGCTCCTTGTGTGCATTTGCCTTATTAAATAACTGCCAGAATATCTAATATTCCATGGACAGCACTGATGAAAATGAAGCATAACATTGGTCAAATGAACAAGTTTCACGTATAGCATTGTCACTAATCTGGTCTCCAGCCAATGAAAATCCTGTACCACGCATCTGTTCGCTATAGGTGAGTCTTTGCATTTAAAAGTGTCTTAGAAAACACAAGTTTTTCTCTTTTTTTTTGTCGCTATCATTTTGAGCATCACCATAACCCCTTCATTTGTGCCTCCCTGAGCTTTTTGTCAGCCAGATCCCAGTTGTCTTTATCTGTTCCTGCACAAGACTGAGTCTTCTTTTCCTCCTCAATGCTGCTATTTTTGCCAGTTATGCACAGAGAAACCAGCACATACTGGGCTCAGCAGAGCTGAGTTAGCAATAGATATTATTACTGATTGCAACAGCCTCTAACCTTTCCCAGTTCAGAGATGGTAGAGGGAAATGGAGTTATTGGTACCTACAGTCAGTCTAGTCCCAGGAGGAATATGGAGCATCAGTGTCTCCAAAGCCGCCAGTCAAACATCCAGAATGCCCGTGTGCATCTGGCTGCAACGCACTCTGCAGGCCGATGCATCATTAAGTTCTCCTCTAACGATTTAAAGGGGAAAAGGCCTTTTGCTGGATTTCCACAGAAGGTTAATTTTCCCTTTTCTGGCAGATCTGCAAGGCCCTTAATGGCAGATGGAAGGAAACGGCGCTGCCTTTCTACACAGACTTTTCTGTAGTTAGACCACTAATGTGAGGACCACCATATTCTTATGTTTTACCTATAAGAAATTAAACACCAGCCATTAATATGTTACCTACTGACGGCAGCTCAGTTCCTTTCCTGTAGGTTTGCCAGTTGTTAACGAGGAGGTTCCATTCCCTGACTTCAGACAGGGATTTCTCCCTCCATGGTGAAACGTCGCCTACCTGAGGCACCGGGATCTTGTTCAGCATTTCGGTCCAGAAACAGCAAATACAATCTAGCTGTGGCAAGCAGAGGGAAAACTGCAATGCCAAGGGGAAGGCTGGGAATCCAAACCACGATCTGCTGGAAATAGGGCTGGTTCCTGGAGAAGCCAAGAATTTCCACCCTGTTTGTTTGAAAAGATTTCACTTGTCTGTGCCTATGGACAGGCTGGAATATAGAGCTCCAGCCCTCATAACTGCAAATCATGTTAAACTTCAGACCGCATATGGATCAGGAGTTTAAAATAGTTTTCCTGCGAGTCCATCTCTGTTAGCACAGGGAGCTGGATGGCTTTCAGGCTTTAAAAACTCATTTCTGGTAATTAGGTTTGTAATTCTGTTCAGAGATGGGGATACCGAAAAACCTGGAGAAGCTGGAACAATGATAATGTTACACTAGATGAGAAGACATCTCCAAGCCTTTTCAACAGTCCTCTGCATTCCAAAATGTTTTCATTTACTGACATTTGTCTTTGTCTCATTCTGCAGTTGCTCTTGTGCAGCCAGAAACCTTATACCTCAGACAATGAACCCTCTCCTTTTTCTATTCCTTTTCCTCTTTGCTTTCCAAATGAATCCTCACCATTTTGCAAGCTCAAATCACACTTGCAGCCATCTCATAGATATGAGATTTAAACCAGATCTCTAGTTTTGTAGAGCAAAGGTGGAATGAATTACCCATTCAGAAGAAAATGACCCATTAAAAGAAAATTGGGCAAACAACTGGGAATAATCCATCCATACACATTTGTCGGTCTTGCACGTTAATACTCAAATCAGCACAATGAGTGGGGCTGGAGAAGTGCGCTTAAATTAACACACCAGAGGAACAGGGGGTGTTCGAGAAGGTGAATTGGACTGAAGATCTGAACCAAACACTTCAGACAACTGTTCAAGGCCAGATTGATCAAGAAGATACTTCAAGATGCACAGCTGAAATTTGGAATTCAGTTGAAAAGGTTGAATAAGTCAAAACAATAGCAATTATATTTATTTAGTAATTAATATCACGGTTGTGAATTTTATTCCTGTAAAAAGTAATTGATAGAATATTGCTATCATCAGAGTTAAATAGGATATCTTAGGATCAAACAAATGAGCAGAGATGGGAAAATACGTTCTAATAAGTTTTGATATTGCATTAAATTCATGCATTAAAAAAATTACTTAGAGAACCAAAGTGTTTCAGAAAGATGGGAAATGTGAATGTGACACATTAAAATGTCACTTTTCATCATCAAATGAAAGCCGATCTCTTCCCTCTCTAGGCTCGAGTTGTTCGGGACTGGTACAAAGAGCCAGTGATGGACCTTATCCAAAACTCAAGGTACCAACTCCTCTGAGCACCCAGAGGGCAAAGAGAAGTCAGAATCCATTCACTTAACCTCACAACGAGCCCCTTTCCAACAGGATTTCCAGCAAACCAGGCAGCACAAGCACAATACAAAACTCTATTTCCAGCTCTGCTTCCAATGAGTGATTTTCTTTGCACAGCCTCCTGTCTCTTGGCTACTGGTTTATTTTGGTTATAAATTATTTTGGGCAGACGTCTTCTCTATATGTGTACATACATTGATACAAATCTATATATATGTGCTTATATTTTTATGTGGACTGCCAGCAGGCCTTCAGTTTTTATTAAGCTTGTAAATGCAACCCTATTCTACTAAAAATTAAATCCTGAACATAAATAATCTCCAGACTGGACCAAAGTCTTCTCCAGATTCAGCGTGGAGATAACAAAAAGAGTGATTAACAGGATAAAGTTGCAAACAGTTATTAACAGAACAAAGTCACTGCTTTGCAGGCCAGGTTTCCACACGGAGTGGTGGGGTCTCAGAATTTCAAACAGGGTACCTGCGGTTATCATTGCCTCAGAGATGGCAACGGGAGAATTAACCCCTTCAAATCAAGATCCAAACCAAGACTCGTTCCAGGAGTCAAAAATGAAAGCGACTGTGCAGTGTGAAAAAATGACATTTATATAATCGACATGGAGCTTTTCTTTTCCGCACTATGGAACTGTTTAAGTTTACCCCTTTTTTTCCTTTTTCTTCTTTTTTTTTTTCTAACTGCAGCCATGGGAAGCATTTTAGGGCATTTTGTACACCTGCTAGCTCCATTTCATATGCTCAAACACATTTTATAACTGCAGTTTATATATTTTTCCAAGAAAATAAAAACGCTAAAAATATAATGCGGTGTTTGGGAGAAGGCGGGTGGGGGACTGGAAGGAACACGAGGGCCTCATCTTGGCGCGGGTTCCACTTCATGCCAACTGCAGCCCATTCATCACGAGCGTGCCGGCCGGGGATTTCCCCCCCGCGCTCATTCGCGCTCACACGCACGTTTCCCCTTCGCGCCAAAGAGCAAAATCACGCACGGGACACAATGGGCCCATTGGGCATGGGTGCTGCTGGAGTGCTAATCGCAGGCTTTGCTCCGCGGAGGTGTTGCTGCCATTAGCCTTGAAGCAATTTTCTGCTCGGCTGGTAGGATACGCCTCAGCCCCTTTGGTGCAGTCGTTGTGCTGGAGCACGGCCAGCACCAAGGGGTTTCTACACGGTAAATCTCGCCGTATTCACCCCATGGAAAAGTCTTCACAGGGAGACCCAACTGGAGCTCAGAGAATATCTTGAGATTCTTTTTTACCAATACGTTCTATTCTCTGATATTCCTGTCCTTGAATATTTTCCCTTTCCTTACTGCCACCGTGTTTGTCAGCTGCTGTGTTTGAAGCAGTTTCACTGTTCGGCTGCAGTACAGTCTGTGTTGATCCTCATGACAAGCAAATGAGAAAAAGGAACCACAAAAAGATGCTTTAGAAATGCTTGAGAAACAAAGAGTTTGGAAAAATACGTTTCAGAAATGCTGGCACCTCCTAGCAGCTAATGTGATGTGTTTATCCAAAGCCTTTTATCTGGTTACAGAAATACAGAAGGGGGAAGGAGCTTTGGATCCTTTACCAAGGTCCCCATTGTCACAAGGAGCACATTATCTTTCCCAAATTTCATTTCAAACAATGCAATGCTTACAATTTGGTTCCAGACTTATTATCTCCATCTTACAAAGGGAAGAACACCAAAAACCATCACTGAAGTGCCTTAGTTAAGGTCTTAAAATTAATTATTGTAAGTCTTGGAGACACAACCCCTCAGGCTCTGCCACGCTAGACTGGCGATAAATAATCAACCTGTTTCTGTTCTAAGCTCGAGCAAAGGGAATGGCTGGAGTTACTTGAAGTTTCATGGACCATTGTGGACCTGCCTATCTTTCAATACGAAGAAGGTTCCTGACCACTGCCTCTGTGACTTAAACAATGACATCACCTCCCCGCAGAACATGTTCCCTGGCACGAAGGGATCTTTTTCCTTCGGAGGGAGGTGGTTGGTGTTCTTCGAGCCGAGCTCTTGACTAAACTCACCAGCGTGATTCAGACCTGCCAAATGACACATTAGCATAATGCATAAAGAGAGGGAGTCTCCATTCCCAACTAACGCTGATTTAGCTTGGCATTATGTACTCCCTTCCTTAAGCTCCCTTCCCCCAGTACAAGAAATCCATGGCTTTTCATTTTCTTTTGGTTTTCACCCTCTAAAATACATGTGCTCCTCTCATATTGACTGTTCTCTATGAATGATGGGGGAGGTCTCACCTCCTCACCTGGTCACACCTGAGTCTCCTTCTCCTGATGCCACTAAGGTGAGAAATAACGACATAAATAAAAAGGAACTCAAACCAAACAAGAGCATGTTTTGCCTTCTGCATTTGAAGGGGAAAAGAATGGCCTCGAGACAAGAAGACTCCCTTACGGCCAAGACGACTGACAAATTCTTGTGGTTTTCTCCAAAAAGTCAAACCAAAATCCAACTTCCAGCCAAGCCGAGTTCTGGCAATCTTGCATTGCCTGGAAATGAGCGCAATCGTATCCTAATAGCTATTTGGATAATTGTCCGTATGAGTGATCTGCCAACCAGTGTTGGAAACAAGTCTTTATTACAAATATAGCATGAAGTCTAATCTGGAATACATTAAAATGTTATTTCTGTAGCTGCCTTTTCCCGAACTTTAAATAATGGCTAAACCATTTATCAGCTTTTGAGGAGAAAGGTTGTGTGTACTGGACTTTCAGAGCACAGATGAAAAACAAAAAAAAAGTCTTCAATAAAAAATATTCTCCACATAAACTCTGTAATTTCTGGTCCCTGATACATTGCTAAAAATTATTACAAATCCATTTTAGATTTGCTAAAAGGGACATGGTGTGAACATAATATAACAACCAAACCAGCTTTCCAGGCACCTGCTACAGACCCATACTGGAATCTCCAGAAGGTGCGAGTGGTCAAAGCAGCCAGACCCACTTGGGTTTTGTAGAGGATGAGTAAATAGCACACAGCACTTACTAAGACATGCCTGGAGAGCCCACCCTATCAGCAATGTAACAGATGATGAGGAGGATCTCCATTGCTTTGGGATCTACTTGGCTTTATGAGATCCCATACGCATGCATTTTCTACTTGCACCCAGTTCAGGAAGCTGTTTTATCCTTATTTTATCCTTTATCTGATTCCTACAGGAGTTTTCCATCGTGGAGAACATGGTTGAGTAGACGATCTTTAAAGGTCCCTTCCAACCCAAACCATTCTATGATTCCATGACCTTTGTCACCATCTTCGGAGGTCAATACCTGAGATGGAGCTGAGCCACTCTCTGGGAATACTCGTCTTCCCCAGGCACAACAGAAATGGTCCAGGTGGCTGAGGTTTTGTAGCTGGGCTGGATCCACATCCACACAGCCCTGAGTTCCATGAGGTAACTCCAAGTTTTGTAAGCTTAATGTGATCACAATTAAGGCACACGGAACATTCCTTAGCATCACAATTTCGAGACAATATCAAAATATGGTTTTTGTATATAAATCTGAATGGCATCTCAGGCATCAGAACATAACACCATAGCAGGCCTACACTTTATTCAGTTGGTGTGTTCTCCTGTAGCTCAAGAAGAGTATTTTGTGGTTGATGGATGTGCTGAGACTGCCAGATTTCTGTCCCTCCATTTCTCTGCCTTCTTTTTTTGCTTCTTGTTATATCTATTAAAGTGATTTATGCCTTTTTCATTGTTCTGCCTGGAGCTCGGCCAACTTTTGAGATCAAAACCCAAAAAATTCTCCTCGACAAAACATGAGGGTGACCAGGACCTGTGGAAAAGATTCAAATGGTGGGAAAGGAAATAACCCCATCTCCGTGGAAACACATTCGCGTTTTCCAGTTGCTCCTGAACAAATGAAGTTTGTGTTCTCTAATTCCTAGGCTTCAATTTCAAGCACACCTTGCCTTGAAGGGAAGCCTCTCAAAACCCAAGGTTTCTCTGAGCAGCATTGCAGTTTCACGGTAATACACCTTTATTTTTCTTTTCTTTTTTTTTTTTCCCAGGAAATCACCACCTGAGCTTTTCAGAAAATGTCTGCAAAACACACACAACCCACAAGGCGCTTATAAGAATTAGCTGCAGCGGCTAAATTTCTACTCTAGAGTTGCAAGGCCTCCTAATTCCGTAAGAATCACTATAGTAGCCAGTAATACTTAACGAGCCCCACGTGTGTGACATTATTAACAAAATGGTTAAAGCTTTCAAGCTTCAATTTACATAATACGAGCACCCAGCCAAGTGTTTCACTCCACTTCTCCTTCCCAAGCCGTTCCTGTCTCTCCGCGGGAGGACACCGCGCTCTTTGATTTTTGCATGTACAGAAGCACAGATCACTGCCGACTTGTGACTGTCTCAGCCCCTGCAATATTCCAACAATACAGGGGGGTGGGATGTCCTCTGTCCCATGATATTGCCCACACGGTGATGTTTGTAGGTATTCTGAGGCTCCACAAGGTTCCCAGTGTATATTGTTGAGCTCCAGGCTGGGATGAGATTGAATTTGCAGGTTGCATCTGGTAGGATTATTCCAGCAGGCCATGGAAATAAATCCAATCTCAGAGCACCTGTGTTGGAGGTTGGTTATTTCACTGTGTCATCTCAGAACCAGGATCAATTCCTGCTGAGTTCAGGCTGAAAATTGTCATTATTAGCAGTGTGTATTAATTGTAACTGCTCATGGCTTTACAGACATGGGTGCTGCTTTACTGTATTGCTTTGTTCTTCTTGTGTAAACTGAGAGATCTCACTGGAACATTTTCATTCTCTCATGTAAGAGTCCCCTTTGCACAACTGGTCCACGTTCCCCACTTCTCGGTTAGCACCTCTCTTTCCCAAACCTGCCACCCTTCCCAAGACTCATTTACAGGGGGAAAAGAAAAACGTATGGAAAGAAATAATAAAATCCTTCAATTCTGAGAAAATAATGGTTCTGTTCTGCCACAGAATTATTTTCTGTAAGTCACAAAGAAAGGGAATGGTTCACTTTCCTGATGAGGTTGTGAGCTCCCTGCTCTGCAGCGGGGATCCCACAGCTGCATTTACAGACAAGCATGTCCAAGAACCTAAGATGCGAAACCTCTTCTACTTAGTAGATACGATAAGATGCGATTGTGATTAAAAACTCTACTGTGGGCCACATTCTGGCCTGTGGATGTGACTTTTCAAAATCATGGTCACAATAAAAGAGAGTGTCTAAACAGGAAGATTTTTGGGGATGCTCAGCATGTGCCTTCCCTGTAGGTCAGTGGGAAATAAGGTTGCTCAGCACTGTCAGCCACGTTATTTGGGGGTCACCATATGGAGGTGCTCAACGTGAGCCATCTAAGCTCGAAGTCCTGGCTGAGTCCCGCTGACACTTTTCATTGTCACGGGCCTATCGAATATATTTGTTTTGCAGCGCTATGAATGGTGTAGCTGACACTTTCGCGCTCGCAACGCTTTTTTGGCAGTTCCTGCAAAAGCTTTAAAATGGATTCAACAGCGACGAATTGTCCCTGGCTGCACAAGCGAACAGGTAGAAGGTGTCTGGTCTTCTTTCAGTGTTACGCTGCGCTCGCACAGCCCCAATAGCTGCGGGGATCAATAACCCCTGTGTTTTCAGGCCGTGCTTATTAAAGGTGGTGCATGGAAAAAAAATAAGAAACTTTCTCTATTTATATCTGGAAGTTAATGAAGTGAAATTATCACAGCCGACAGGCGCTAGTGTTGTAATTCAGAGACATGGCTTGGCTTCGAGGGATCTGCAGGCTGTTTTTATTCCAAATAGTAAAAAAAAAAGAGAGTGAAACCTAATCCTCTAATCAGTTCCAATTTACATATTCACAGGTCTTACTTCCAGCCTGCTGGAAGAAAAAAAAGATAGTGTTGGAGTCACGAAGCGATTATTTGATTAAGTAATTATTAATCCCAGAGTGCTCTGATTAATTCCGAGCAAGTTAAACAAACGTATGGGAGCCGGGCTGGTCACCTTCACACCATTGTACACGGAGGGGCAAGGCTCGTGTCGATGTATTTTTACCTGCTCCACACTGAGGAGTTTTGTTCACTGAAGGTCTCCCATTCGCTTCCCAAGGGGTTAATACTCTGCTAAATGAAGTGTTACAAATTTGAATTTTATCTGTGGCTAACTGCAATACCAAATGTTGATCTTTATTTTCAGTCTTGAAACTCCACCCTGGATCTGTGCACAATTCATTTTTTACATGTTTAAATATTATATTTTTAAAAAAAAAAAGAAAGAAGAAAAACTCTAAATACATTTTTTAGCAACTTTTTGCCAACTGCCCTGAATCTATCACTTAGATAATGTTGTATCTGAGGGTGCCTCAAAGCAGAGTATACCCACTGATTGCAAGAGAGCTGACACACACACTGCAAAATATTCATTTTTCTTCTGAAAAAATATCAAAAAACACCCAGAGAAAGTGAGCTTGGAGCTTAGGTTTGCCACTTGCATTGGAATTTATGTATTTTATTCTAACACACTGACATCCCTTGTAGTTGGTTGCTATATTTCTTCAGACCCACACACACAACCCCTCCTCAAATCAGCAGCCTGTTGAGCTCAGCTCAAGCTGCCCTTCACGCCAGGCCTTGCTCAGTCTCTTTTTACCCTTCGCTTACACCAGATCCAGAAAGAAAAGCTCAGGAAAAAAGAAAGATGATGTGTAACAAACTCACAATGCATCGATCTGCAGTATCCTGCGGCAAAGGCCAAAGCGCACTACGGCCCACCAGGCCCAAACCAGCTTGTGAACAGCTTGTTGCTACGACTCAAGTCAATTTGTGTCACAGGGATACGTTGCACTAAAAAGCAGAGTTAACCAAATGTTGCAGATGTTCTAAAAATGCTGATAAAAGCACCAAGTTACTGACAAGGGACAGAAGAAAGCAATTGGACTTCAACATGGTGGCCATGTCAGATCATGGAAGGGTATTTGTTATTTGTTGCCCATTATTTTACTGCTTAACGGTATCTTCTCATCTGATCCTGTGTCCAGATCCATCTGGTTAACCACACCACGCAAGTGAAGAATATTTGGAATCAAGAGTTTTGAAGCAATGTGGAGACTGAGATTGGCTTCGGAATGATTTGTTAATGAAATACAATATTCATAACAAACAATTCTTCCCGTGGGCATTCTTAACAATGCAAGTCTTTCCATCAGCACGGTCCAGCACAATGTAACCAATCTCAAATCCCCTGGTTAAAATGAGTTTTAAAATTTCCCTTACGATTCGTAAATCAGAAAAATGAAAATTATCTTCGCTGAAGATTTTTGTGGGTGGTGGTGATTTTTTGTTTGGTTTTGTTTGGTTTTTTCCACTATTGCTTGTGGATTACAATACAGAGATCCCAACTCGGTGTAGTTTGAATATTCATCATGTCTTTTGGGGGAATCACGCAGCCCGTACATTGCTGCAGTGTGAGGAAATGTCCCAAGCAATCCTCATGGCTAAAACTTCCTTAATGAGATCAAACATACTGACCCGAGCCCATTGCCTTCGATCCAGGCTCCTGTATCTCAGCTGAGCACATGGAGGGATGAAAAAGTGTCAGATGCCCCATCTCCTGGGGAATTCAGCACGGGTGGAGCAGCAGAGATGGGAGCAGTGAGCCCAGGCTACAGCCCAAGTAGCTCCTCATAAACAATAATGAGCAATAACGTAATTATGGCAAAGGACACTGTGCAATGAGTGGTGCACACAGACCCAGCTCTTGCCCGTCTCTCATGGTGGGATGTGAGGTTGGAACAGCTCAGCGTTTGAGGGAAGAAAATATTCAGAGGTTGCGTTTGAGAAAGATTAAAGCTTTTGTTTTGAGTGACATGGAAAGTTCTGCTTCTCCTCTGTTCTAGTGACATCCTTGCCTCAGTCATCTTATAGCACAGCATTAACTAAAGGCAACCAGAGCCAAAACAATTAATTCAGATTTATTAATCAAAAAATAGCCTGAAGTGCCTTAGGAATGACAATAAACACACGAGATCAACCTTCTTCCTGGAAAATATTGATTTTGATTTCTCTTCAGAAAACACTTCCTCCAAGATCTTTTGGGCAGCTCTCTGCACGGCCACTGCCCCCAGCCCAGACTGCAGGAGAAGCCGGGAGCCACCGCTGCTGCGGGAGTCTGGGCTCCAGGAAGGTTGCAGGGGATGTAATTTAGGGCAGAGTGTGGCCACGACTGTAACGTGCTACAAAATCTGTCCGCAACACCCTGGAGAACGTATGAGCAGGGCTATAAGAATGTAACCAACAACCTCATGCTCTTTCAAAACTTTCCAAGTTTAAAGGGAACTACTGGTCAATGCAGAGATCTCCAAAAAGAAAATAAGTGCTTAAAATGTGGTTTTATTTTATTTGTTCTGAGATCATGAAATCTTTCTGCTTCTTTGATTTGCAGTCACGCTCATGAGATGCCGTCAAACCCAGTGAAGAAACCTCACTGGCCTCTGGGCTGGTATTTCATCCTCCAAATGTTCGAATGCTCCTGGAAGCAGATGTAGAAGAGCAGAGCTGAGCGTGGCTCCGCTCCAGAGCTGAGGCATCACATCATCCCTGTCACACGTGTCCCACGCGGCCCGGGACCACCCACTGCTTTCTGTAGATCTCCAAACACAAATCTTCTTTTCTTTAGGGTTTGAAAGGATATTTTTCAGCTCCTGATCTGGCAATAGCATCCTCGACTTAGTTACCGTGAACCTCTCTGTGTCTGATAAGTGAAGGTGGCCAAGTGACACCGATATTGATTTGTAAATATTTTCCTGAAGAAGAACACTGTGTATTTCGTTAACCACTGGATCAAATAATCGACATTTCAGAAACATTTGAAAGCCCCTTGAAAACTCCACAGTTGAGATAAGCCTTGGAAAAGGCAGGTAGAGCAGCCACTAACCACCTCAGGGAATACAAGAGTAGGAAATTTCAGTAAAACATGGGCACATGCTAGCATAAAGTTTCATATAAGAACATGATGGCACCTGAAACATGTGCAAAGGACTTGGACAAGACAATGTGAAATAAATGAGCTTGACCACAGGTACTGCCAATTAGCAGGGTGACATCTCAGCTGACGAGACTGTGGCAGCTTGACATTTAATCAGCTGAGAAAAGATTTATACTTGTCTAGTGCTCCGTAATAACCAGAACTGGGAGGTTTCTTTCAGCCCAGTCCCACAGTAATGTGTGTGCTTCTTTAACCTTTTTAGTTTAAAATCACCTCATACCTAATGGACCAAAAAAGAACAACTAATAATCCGAGAGGGCGGAATAGAAAATCTGTCAGCCTGAGTCAGACTATTGGACCATCAAGCCCAGTATCCTGTCTCTGAAATGCTGTCAGTATCTGACACTTCGGGCTTAGTTGGGATAATAAAACATTTTCCTCAACCTTATGTAACATCTCGGGCTGGCAAAGAGAAGATTTAAACATGGATTGCTTTCCACTCCCCTCCGTCCCATGAATGTGAATCTGACTCTTTTCCAAAATGAACAACTCTGATGAGCTGGAATTGGTTTCTGGGCAGGATGGGAAAAGCTCCTCTCTCGTTACTCATTCCTGGATAGATCTGCTAAACCTTTGCCTCCGAAAAGGGGGACTTGAATTACGATACATAAAACTTCATCCGCAAAATTCTGGGTGCCCAAGGACATCTTTTCATGGAAGGTGGAAATGCACGTCGTAAGACTTCATGTCTAGTCACTTTATTTTTCCCCCATCATGTCTACTTCCTTTATTTTTTTATTTGTTTAAGCTCTCCATTAGTTTATTAGCCTGACAGCAGCCCAGTTAATTAGACCGTCTTCCCTCCCACAGCATTAGCGGTATATTAGGCTCCCCAAATGCACACAAAATTTAGTGCTGCTGCTGGGGCACTTCTCAAAACAAATAAAAGATTTGCAAACCAGCCACCAAACATCCAACGTAATTAAACTGCATTTGTTACTTTTTCGGCACTCGCACACAATCGAGGCCTTGTACGAAGCAAGCACTCCCCAATCGGGCTGTTTTTCTTTCGGAGGGACGAGTGCCAGGACTCTTACCACCCCAGGTAACATAAGATCCCAACCAGCAGCAAATGGACAGTTGCAGCCAGAGTGAATGGACTGTGGGGAGATCTACATGAATGTGAACATCTAGAGAGAGAGCTTTAGATACATTCAGACGCACACATACAGGGGAGTATAGTTCTTTAGGGGGAAACTGAAAAAAAAGCAGTGGAAAGCGTCCTAGAAATTACTGCTCCATGCACAGGTATGTAAATGACTCTGGAGTCTTGCTGTCCACCACCTCAATCAATTACAAGGTTATTCAAGATAAAACAAACACCATTTCAATTAACTGCATATACAGCAGTGGTTAGAGGCACAGGCAGGGAAAAGGAAGTGGGAGGAATTTTTGGAAAATTGAACTTTTTTTCTTCTCCTGTAGATACACACAAATAGAGGTGGCCTTGAAGTGCTGCAAGTACAGCCATGAATGGCCTTAAACCCCAACCTACAGACGTCACGCTCTAAACTAAAAGGAAAAGGAGACACAAAAAGCAAAAAGAAAGAGCGAGCCTTAAAACTTCTGTTGAGTTTGGATGGTTCAAATCAACTACTTGCGAGAGGCAATGGGAGCAGAAATCGGGACAGATGCTCCTGTATTACCGACTCTGTCGGAGGCAGGACCCAGGTAACGTGTCCCTCAGCAATTCCCCAGTGCACTTCTGTGTGAGTTCGGCTTTTTTAGCTGGATGCATGGGAACGCTTGAAGCCTTGCAGGATTAGGACACAGCTGGATGACAATCTGAAAACAACCTGCAAATTTAGCAGGGGTTTGGGAAGACAAAGCAGTGATGAAGACATGGAGATCAAACATATAACATCAGGGATCATTTCCCATCTCTGCCACATGCTTGCCTAACACTGAGCAAATAGTTTTGTGTCTTTTCTTCATCTTTTACACTTCCGTGCAACAGGCAACTCCCTCAACCTTTATCTGTCTGATGCATTTACAATATGACCTTTTCAGTCCACCCAGCAGAGCTCCAACTCAACAGAGGCTTCATTCTCACTTGGGTATGTGTCACTGCAGATAAATCAGGTACTCTGATCACCATACATCACGGTCTACAGGAGCAGACACATCCGTTCGCCAAGGACACGGTTGCTCGAAAACAGGCACAGAACGTCTGGCACGTTATTGACTGAACGGAATTTCATTCTCTGCCTTTCTGGGCATTGGCCATCATTATATTTTTATTGTTATTTGTCAATTCAAATTATGGACTAAGAATCTCTCATTGAAAGTTTTGTTTTACAGACCATTCACCTGCAAGCAATACAATATTCAGCATGAGATTTACATGATTTTTTCTACTTCTTTGGCTCATGTAGTAGAACAGTTATGATAACTGGCTTTTTTGAAAAAAAAATGATACTTTATTAATCAAATATTGCTTTCTAGATGAAATACAACCAGGCCAGGAGATAGGAACAAAAATTTATAGCTGCAACACCATAAATCACCATCCAGTCTCTTGCAGCCATGCTCATGATCATAAGCAATAAATTTATCGCAGCTGAACAGTTTTCATTGATGGCTTCAGACACAATAGTTGACTGTGAGCCTGGGCCGGCGCAGCAGCACGGTAAAGCAGGTATATGCGAAACACCTTCACATCAGTTTTGTTCCCCCCCATGTGGAAGGTATTGGAAATCTGTTAGATTTCCACGCCTCCTTTCACATCACTTTGATTTATAAAATGTAAAGAGGTAGTTGCATGGTAGACATATTTAGGAACAGGAGGTCCAAATCCAGGCCTTGACTTCAGTGCCTAATTCAATACAGAAAAATCAGCTCTTCCTGATCCCTTTTCCCTTTGAAAGATGTTTTATCCTCTTCCCCAGCAGACTGACTTCCAAGAGCCACCCTACACACCAAGTCAGAGATCCCTGCTGGGGCACACACACAGCTTGGGAGTTTTTGTGTATTTCCCAGGACTATTAGCAGAATAATATAATGAGAAATGAGCTGAGGTTAAAGAATTCAGTACCTCGTGTATTTTCACTAAAAACACTGACTGCATCAGGGGACCTGCCAAGAGGAGAGTTTAAAATCGTATGAAAAGGAAGAATTTTCATAATGATACTTGGCAGCACCTGCATCCCCCCCCACCATGAATGAGAAGCTGCTGGTGCTTTCTCTCCTCCTCACTCTTATTCTCTCTCTCCCCTCAGCCCAATGGCAGGACAAGTTATTTTCATTTTGAAGTAACTGGGAACTGAGGACCTGAGCTTGTTTCCAGTAGCGGCCTGTTGGGCAGCCTTGGGCAACCATTCAAGGGGACGGGGGGACTCTACATTTAGACACCTCAGTTAGGAAGGTACTTTGAGAAAGCAGCTTTTCAGGCTACATAGTTTCTGTGTAATCAAAAGGGAGAAAGTGGATCCGAAAAGTCTGTTGGGGTATCTATGTTTTAGTAAGCTGTTGGCGCTAGTTCGCAATGAATGCAGAAATTGGGCCCACTCACTAATGATGGGCTGATCTCAAATGGTTTTATCATTTTTATTCAGGCAAAACTGTTTTGTCCAATTCCAAAACAAGCTAAAAACTGACAGGCTGCCCCAGTGTAGCTTTTAGATGGAACAAGTCATAAACCAAAACTCTTGTATGAGAAAGGCCCGACATCAGTAAAACAATTCCTTGCGGTGACACGGAGAGTAGTGGGCAAATCCAGATAGCTTCAGATAACATGTGCTAATTAAAACAATTACATCAAGATGTCCTGGGCTTAAAAGCCACGCTCAGGGAGTCACTTGAATCCTGCAGCAATAAAACCGAACACAGTTCATTTTTACCGAGACTCCTGGTATAAAGCAAGCAGAAAAATGCCCTGGAATAGGATTACAGAAGGGAACCCTTTGAGATGATGGTAGGGCCCTCATTTACAAGTGATAAATGTCAGTGCCTTTCCATCCACAGCCTTTTTAAACCATTTTGAGGCAGGGAGACGGGGAGACCTGAGCTTGAGAGACTGTCTCATGGGGCAGCCGTCCTTCTTCAACAAAATGAGGTGCCCCAGGGGAAAGTCAGCAGTTAGAAGCGGCCCCACCTGAGTGTGTCTTGGGAGGAAGCCTACTGCCTCATGTTTTTTAAAAGGAAAAAAAAAAAATTATAATAATAGAGCTGAGCCAAAAATACCAAGCAGTTCATAGCTGTTAAAAAGCCAGGGAAAGCTGAGTCGCACCCGTTCAGTGTTGTTCTTCCAAACAAGCTGACCACCCTCCCTTCATAACATTTTATTTATTAAAGCAGAAGTTGCCCCAGTAGCCGCTGTAGCCATACAGATATTCATATGTGTAAATGTATATATGTATAAACACATATACATATTTATGACTGTGCTTCCCTACAGCTTTCAGCCAGAAGCTCCCCCTAGAATTTTTGGTGTGTGCGAACTGCTGAATTTCTTAAAGAGCGAGCAATTTAAATGCTGTGGAAGGGAACGATGCAGCGCAGGCCCCGCAGCCCCCGCCGTTGCCGCGGCAACAGGGAGCCCGCCTCCCATTGGTCCTTGCTCCGCGACGTGACGCATCAGCCAATGAGCTTCCGGGGTTTCGCTTCCCTCAGGAGAGGCGCCGCGGCCCCGTTAATGGCGGCGCGGGGGTAATGGCGGCTCCCGGGCTCCTGAGGGAGAACCGGGCGGGAGGCGGCCGCCGGGAGGAGAACCAGCGCTGTGGCTCTGTGTGGGCAGTGCAGCGGCTGCCGCTTCTGTTCGTAGCTGCGAGCTCTCCAGCTCATTGGTTTTTATGGAGCTGTTTTAGTAACTTCATCCCTAACCAGCCCTTCAAAGCACCCCGCACTTTCTCGCACCGAACAAAACCATGTCATGCCTTTAAATATCTGACCAAATGCTTTACAGGGTCAGGGCAGCAGAAGCAGTGTCTTAGGTATTTTCCTCTGGCTATTTTCTTTTTTTTTTTTCCTTTTTGCTCTGTGTATTCATTCCCATTTTAAAGCCCTCTGTATTTACCTGCTGGACAGTCTAGACAGTTAATGAAATAGTAAGAGCCCGATGGATTTTTACAAGAATGTGAACACCACACCAGAAGCCGGTGTATGTTTGAATACGGATCGCAAGGTCCGTGTCTGGGCACTGAGTGCCATGGTGGGGCTGTCCCTTTGTTATTAGTGTCGATCCTAAAAACCCTCAGAGGAATCGCCCCATTGTTCTAAGGGCTGTACAGGAACAGCAGGTCACATTAATAAAATGTACTTAAAGATGGAGATAAGATCCCAACGGGATTTTTGCAGACAGTTCATAAAACCAGGTTGTGAGTCACCACTGGGAGCTAATGGGAGTCAGGCCTGGAACTTCTCTAGGTGCTTTTAATAAATCCCACTCTCTCCATATTGACATGTTTAAATGCATAATACGCTTTTATAAAATCTAACCCAGTGTTTATACAGTGCCAAGAGCAGCAATCTGAGCACTAAAATACTCCGTGTTTCTGGAGAACAGTGCCTACCCTGGAGATGTAAAATATTAATGACCAGGGTAGCATGCAGTTAGACTCGAGACAGAAACAAAGCTGCTTCCTCAGTGCCTCGCAGCGGGCTTTTAATCTTATTTTATGGTGATACTTATCTTTAGACCCTAAATTTCAGAACTGTGGAGGCCAGATTTGCATCCCTTGTGTTGACTGAAGGTAACTTCTTCTCAATGTCCTGACAACAACAGGGGTTGCGTTGTCACTTTCACCAAAGTGTGAGAAAGTGACGGAGGGATCCGCTGGAAAAGCCAGTTCTTACATCCCACCTTCTCACAGAGGACAGAGATAGAAAAGGATGAATTTCCCCGCTGCCATGACCTGTTTCTTTTCTTGCTCATCGCTGACGCTCATCAGTCACCTTGTTGCCCATCAGTTTTTCCAGAGCGGCGCAGGGTGTTGTCGTGTGGTCCTTCCCGGTGTTCCCACTGTGTGTTGTTTCTGGAGAGCCCCGTACTACTGCTTGGCACGGGCTCTGGCGAGCGGCTCGGAGGGGGCGGCAGGCAAACTGAACCGTGCCCAGCACTTTCCCATGAAGGCCTGGCTTCCTCACAGGGGAAAATCAGCTCCGCCTGGTGAAGCATGTCTTCCAGTCTATCGAGAAGAAAATAAAAAGTGATTCAGCTTATTTTCATTTCATGCAGCTGTCTTGCAGCTAACATCCCCAGTAAAGTGGAGCTGTTGTGTTTTTATTTGAAACGTGTCCTTCACTTACAGCAGTGATTTTCTTTGAATGTTAATTGTTTATTTATTATTCCCTTCTACATACGTGGCTGAATAAAAAGCCCTTTTCTTTTGAAGCATCCCATTAACTGCCTGAGGAATGGGGGAAGCTCAGTAACTTGTGCTGGGCTGCTTGAATCTGAATAGAACACATTCAGTGATAATGAAGTCAAATAAGTTTGGAGCCAGAAGGAAACTAAATAGATCGTGTAGCTGGATTTCCCGCACTGAGCCGGGATGAACAACACCTGGACTTGGATTTTTGCCTGCCCTTTTCTTAAACATTTTTAACATCTCCAGGCAATTTCCACAACATTGTTAGATGGATCCTCTGATGCATTTCTTCACCTCTATGACAGCTAGAAGCTGTTGACTAACTTGGCAAAATTAAGCATGGAGGAAATTGAAATTGCTCTGAAGTGCCTGGAGGATAACTGAGGATCAGGAAGGAAGTGGGTACATCATGAAAACAGTTGAGCAATAGCATGTGATGGAATCCTGGATGGCAAGATTATTTCTTACACATTTCACAAGCCAGATACAGAGGAAGAATTCAGGCCCCAAATCAAGTCTCTCTTACCTGAGCTGAACATTTTTCATTATCAGATGAAAGTTATTGCATCAGATCTGATTGAGACTCAGTTGATACGCCATAAGTGGCTAGAAGAGGAAATCCCAATTTATATGACTCACAATTTTTGTGCAAATATTAACTTTGGCTGATACGCATTTCTCCTTGTATCGCTTTTCCAGATCTGAGCAGAATTGTATCATGTCTCACAGTAAGCTGGCTTGGCTATATTCAACTATAGCCTTTGGTTATTTGAATAGCTCCCATTTTTAACTTTTATCTGCTTATTGTTTCTGAAAGATAAAGAAAATATATTTTTTTTCCCATGATTCTGCTTCCTGTGATAGAATCATAAAATCATTTTGGTTGGAAAAGACCTTTAAGATCATTGAGTCCAACCATTAACCAAGCACTGCCAAGTCCACCTCTAAACCATGTCCGTAAGAACCACATCTATGTGATGCAGTATTAAATTCTGCACCATGGAAAATCTTAGAGTTAATGATGGCAAAAAGCACAATGCTGAGGGCTCCTTTTGCTGTGCTAAAACCAGTGGAAAATCCTAGAAGCTGACAGCCTTGGCACAAGAGACATTGGTGGACACCAGAGTTCACCTTTCATTTTGACAATTGTTCATCTCCTCTATCAAAACGCTCTTTAACGCTACCCCTAACCAGACTGTTGTTTCTGCTCAAAATTAATGACAGGTGACGAGGAGAGAGCAAATTCCTTAACAGACGTCCAGGATAGTGCTTGTGCTTCGATTCCTGGCCATGCAAACCAGATGGTCAGACCTGCAGTAGAGGAACACAGGGCTGCTGAGTTCAAATCTAGAACCCCCAGTGTCTAGGGGTGATGTCTAATTTGGAGCATTATGGGGAAAAACAACCCATATGAAGTTAGTGAGCCATGGCTATTAAGCATGGTTAATGCATTTGTGCTTCCTGAAAACAGGCTGGAATTGAAATCAGTCTCTTCTTGATTTCTTTTAAAGTATCTTTCAGTCTGGGGGTGTTGAAGTGCTGATGCAAGACAATAAAGGAAACTATCTTCCCAGGGCTTACCAGCCGTGGGGACACGGTTCCGCTGGCATTCCGCGTGCCACCATTGGACCTGAATCATCGCGCGGTTCCAGACAGAAAAGCAAAAATTAACTTTTCCAGTTGCAACTCCAAGCAGTATTTTAGGGAGGCTGCATATAAATAGCCAAGATTGGATTTGGACGGTGTACCAGAGCTAACACCCATACTCTTGCAAAACGCGCCCTGGGATCTCGAATGACCACAAGTGGTCAGGAGCTTGGTTTTGGCATCCTATATTGGGATATTTGCTTCATGACGTCAACAGTCGTCCCCTCGCGGTCCTGTCCTGTCTTCCTCTCTAAGCGGCAGCTGCCGACTGATGCCTGTGATTCGGGGAGGCTCTAAATAGCCGACATTTTTTTCACCTATTCTGTAATTCTTTTACAAAATGGATAAAACAAAGTGCCAACCAGATAAGGAACAATTGCTCCAAGCCAGTAAGGAAAGGAACTGGGAAAGGTTCCATGAGCAGAATTAAGAGAGCAATGCAGAATTTCCAGGATATCACCTGTCTTGTTTTGCTAGTTTGCTCAACATGGTCAAGTTTTGTTTTGTTTAATTTTGGGTCCTTATGTATCTTAATTTTTGACTTCTAGGCTGTTGCAACCTTCATAGTTACCAAGTCCCTTTGCACTTATCTTATCTAGGTTCGCTGATTTCCACCATTAGGTGATGTCTGACACCTTCTTTGCTCAGATCTGGCAGTCTGGACACACAGTGAGTCACTCTCCCCCCACATCCTCCCACCTCCCTCAGCCCCACATTGAGGGTGGGACCGTTTGCAGTGTGAGATAGGCAAAAAACGTTGAAGAGAATTTCAGGAGGTGGGTGACATTAGTTCTTCGCTGTGAATACTACAGGCAGCAAACCCCACAGAGAGGATAATCTCCTAACAATGTCCCTAGATTTTGAACTGAATTCTAAAATTCAGTTCATAAGCACTCAGAGCCATAAGATGCACAAGAGGACGGCTTTCACTTGCAACAAAAATCTCTAGTATTCGATCCCTCTAACAGTGAAACAATGAAATAATTATGCCTGTATGATTTTTTTACTCAGATTTTTTATCAATATCTGTAACCAATCCCAGCAGTTGGATTCTGGCTTGAGGGACCTGGCATAATGACAGTGAATTCATAAGGTTACATTAGTCTGTTAAAATGAAGGGCACAGCCACATAGAGAAGAGTGGTTAAGATAAAACTGTCGTTGCTAGAAGGTATTGTCACTAATTCTTCAGGAGGGAATGAAGTCTGATAATGTAGCTTTGGACATAAGGAATACGCAGGAGATGTTTTCAAATTCGTGGAAGGGTGATTCTGTGTTGGAAAGGTGGGTTTGTAGCAAAAACACACACTCTAGAGTGTGTGACACTGTCTGCAGAACAAGGCTACAACTCCAAAGAACTGGCAAAAAGCTGTGACAAGGGGGAGGACAGAAATCCTGTGAATCCATCCGTATTTATCTGCTCAGGTGTGATTTCTGGTGGTGGTTTGCTCAGCCCTGGACGCGGTGCCACACTCACCTTCCTCTCCACTTGCTGGTCTCCAACATCACACAAAGCAAAGTGATCTGCACCCAGCAACCGCGCGGTCCCGGCTGCCGGAGCCGTGCCTTGTGTTGCTCACCAGTAGCTTTGACATCCCACGAGCTGGTCCCACGGGCAGCCTGGGTTTTGTAATTGCATTCCAAGGGGTATCTCTAATTCCCCCAGAGTGGAGAGAAAAACCCGCTGCAGTCAGTCGCTGCTTCCTTTGCATTGTAACTACTGGCTGATGACCAGTGTTTACTGACTTCCAGTGAGTCATTTGCAAGTGTGATGCTTGGCTAAAAAAAATTGTTTCCAAGAACCCTATCATCATTAATCAGTAATTCACGCATTGGTATTCTGCTGCTAGATATGATTACCCAGGGTTCGAATTGAGATGGTAATGAGGCACCTACCTCAGGCTGGACCAGAATCGCATGTGGTAGATAGAAGATCTGGGTTGCCCCCGTTCACATCCCTGCCAAGGGATCCAAGTCACTCAACAATGGCAGAATTTGGCATGTTTCCCTGCCCCAAGGAGTTTGCAGTTTGAAGAAGTGCTGCTTTATTCATACTGCTTTTATAGCTGTTCCCATGTCAGTCAGTGGGATGAATTCCCATCTTACTTTTATTGAAATGTAAATGAAGTTTGTCAGGACTTTACCTAACCTGCCTGAGTAAAGTTTCATTTACCAGAGCATGCCAGGTCACTGAGATGTGTTCAAGGCTCTGTTCTTCCATCTCTCATCCTGGTTTGGGGGGCTGAGTGGGGAAGAAGAGAGGAAGATGAGGGAGGCTGCCAAATGCCAGCACCGAGATCAGAAGGCACAGTGCCAGAGTGGGGACCAGCGCTGGACCAGTCGGTTAGAGAAGCCGGTTTGGAGGGGTAGCGGTGCCCCCAGGCAGAGCTGATCACACGTTCGGCTCCGGGGATTAAAATTAGAGCTGCACACATGACTGGAAAAAGTGTAAAAGTATTCCTCACACACCCGCTGCTCTGAGCACTTGCTGGGGGATTTATGTTGGATTTGAAGAAGCATTTAGTATGTGAATAACAACTACCAGGTTACTTGGTGAAACTTGTGAAGTGGACAATTAAATTATAATTGGTATATTGAGGGGAAGACAATTAGCAGGGACGAACTGATGGATGGTTTGCTGCTTCATTGGAGAGCCCCAGAGACTTTGTGTTCCGAAGCCCCTCTTAACACTTCTTACATAGCTGTTAGACCAGAAGGAAAAATTGTTCATGCATTACAATGCACTTGGCCTCAGTGTATTTTCTCATACAATTTCCATTTTATTTATTAAGCAAAATAAAATAATACTATCTATATACACCATTTCAGCCTTTTAGAACATTTTTACTCTGATATCAAGGGTGATGAAAACATCTTCTGGAGAAAGAGGGTGATGGAAGTGTTTAGTTCCCATAAATTTAGTTCCTTTAAAGTCTGGACACCCTGGGCGGATGCTTTGGCTCCAAACTGACCTGGCTCCTCATTTTCATCTTGGTTTTTAATTGGAGCCAGGAGAAGAATCCCGGCATTTGCCAGGTGGATGCGAGCTGTACCCTGGCAGGATGCCTGCAGACCCATTACTGCTTTGTAGATTAAAATAAGGGCAAGCAAAAGGGGCGGAGGAGAGCTGGGGGGAGGGAAAGAGAAGAGAGCAAGAGGATAGCAAAACACTTTGTTCTAGTTCAGGTGAAAACGTTAATCTCTATACAGACATTCTGCCACGTACAGGGTGGAGGAGGGAACAAGTTCTTTTAATATATGTGTTATATTCTCTAATTATCCCTGTGTGCCAGCCTCTAGGAACAGTTGAAAGCTGCTGCCAGAGCCTGTGGCTGCTCAGCCATGGGTCTGGTGGGGACACTCTGGGGAGGGTCCTGCTGCCCCAGATGAGCCAGCGGCTCCTGGGCTGGGCAGGGGGTCAGTGGGGAGGAGTGCGTGGGATTTGGGGGTTCTGTTCACAATGTTGGGGCTGATCCACTGCAGCTTTGGCCCCAACACTTCATCTCTGGCTCGGTTTCCTCAGCCCTATAATGCGGAGGATGCTGATAAGAATATTGACTCAGCTACAGGGAGCGTATGCATCAAGTGATTTCAGGTCCTGGGTTACAAAGCAGAAACAAACATGCTATGATCCTGGTTTTTTACTGTGTGGTCCATCCTAGTTTTGAATGAACCACCTTTTTTTTCAGTTTTAATGGACTTCACAATGAGGACCAAATTTCCTCTTTTAGTAGGCAATGAATTTCTATTCCTAAGCCTCTTGATTCTCAGCTTTACTTGGGCACGATGGGGAAGGCTCGTTGACTCTAATGGCAAAAGCAGCCTTACAACAAACCTACCTGAAAGACTCTAGCTGCCTATTTAATGTTACCGCACACGCTGAATAGGTCTGCTGGGCAATCTTCCATCAGAATAATTTTCTGATAGAAAATGGCTCTTTGGAAAATCAAAATTTGTCCTGGAGAATACTACAGTTTTGCCAAAAAAATGCAATTCACCAGTGGGGAAATGGACGTGACGGCTGCCTGGCTGCCCACCCTGAGCCTCACAAGAGTGTTCTTGCTCTCTATTGAAGACAAAAACTGAAATCAAATAAATCTTTAAAACAAACAAAAAAAAGCCTTAACAGTGCTTGGAAATCCCTGCATACAAATTGATTTCTATTAGGTTTGTTGTTGCCATTTTATTCATTGTTTGTCCATGTCAGAATAATCGCCATCGTTATTTTGTAATGAAGCTGGCTTTTCTCTAGAAAGAGAATTCCCTTTGCAGCCAGGTTTTGTACTGGGGAATAGAAACTAAGGGGAAAACGAGATAAGAAAGAGAGAGAGTGGGGTGGGAGTCGGAGGATATTTTATTATAGGGGTGGTTTACCTATATGTCAAAAATGATCTTTTGGCAAAGACAGAACCATTTTCCCAGGAAACTGAAATGGTTTCTAATTGATTACATGCAAAGGCAATTCAAATGTCTGCAAATCAATGCTGTACATTTTTATAGTTTCTATTATTGAAGAGTTCCATATTTCAAACTAAAACATTGTGGGCAGCTATGTTTCCCTCAGAAGAATTTAAGTTCTTAATAACCATTAGGAAACACTAAACTAGGGTTTCATCTCCTGAAGTGGCTTCAACACTTCAAGCCCTGGGAGGGGAACAGTGTATTTTACCCTTCTTTTGATCCCATCATTATCTCAGTGGTAGGACATCCACCTGAAATACAGCAAATTTCACTTCAATGTCCAATATATTCTATAATTTTATGAATGGTTTTGTCCAATGTCTTATGGGAATTATGCCATCATAAAACCCATCCAAAATTACCTTACAGATGTATCTATATTCTGATATTTATGAAGCTCATTGGAGAAACACTAACTCTCCCAGGGCTGCCGTGTAGTTATGTGACATTGTTTGTGCTGGATAAACTCCTTGGAGACAAGGAGCAAATTCCTCTGAGATCTTGTGGTCGGATCAATTTGTAGAGCTGTTCCCATGTTTTCTGATGCAATCGAGTGTAACAATGTTGTATCCCAGTAAACATGGAAATGGAGCAAGGAAAACATTTCTCAATCGACTTCCTAAAAATACTGCTCTGGGTGGGGAGGGGCTCCAGTTTTATTCCGGGAGCTCATTCAAGCCCTCATCGGTTTCCACAATGTCTCAGATTTTACTTAGTCTTATATTTCATGTACTTATAGGTTGGGAACCAGAGTGCTCCGTGGGCCAAATGCCCATGAGCGTGACATGCTAGAACCATTATGCCTTCAAATGGCCATATGCAGGGCGGAGGGTTGCCAAGCATGGCTGGAAGCAAATTCAACATTTGGCAAAGGGGGCAGATCATCAGGGGTGATCCTGGGAGGGGCTGGCTCGATTGCCTTTTTGGACTTTGCATATTCTAGTGCTTCATTCTATAAGAGAAAGAAAAAAAAAGAGATGTCTTTATTGTGTTAGTTTGGCATTCTGTGCTTCGTTTTGTCCAGGTTTGTGCTTTGAATGCTCTTCTTTCCCCTTGTTGCTGGTGACTAGTGTTAAGCTTTCAGATGGAACCTGGTGAAAATACAAGTTCTATTGTGTTCCTGGAGACTCAGGAGAGAACAAGACAGCGTACCCAATTTCAGTGTCCAGCCGAGAGCTGTGAAAGTCATCTGTGCTGTTCCTGTGTCCATCATATTGTAAGACACCATATTTAAAGACTTAGCCTATTTAGTACCCTATTTTTCAAGAAGTTATTCATACAGTGACATTCAGAGAGGGTGACAAGCATGTGTATTCCGTCATCCCCTGCACTCTGCAGAGCTCAGGCCAGGCTCCCAGCCCTCCGCACGGTGCTCTTGGCCTCATCACATTTCAGCACAGCAATTGCATCTGTTTTCTGACTCGGGTGCTTTTCTTCCTGTTTTCAGGCCTCTTGAAAGCGAGCGTCTCCGAATGGCCAAGATAAGAGCCCACGTCCTGCGTCTTCCCGCATCCTGTGGCTCTGCATTGGCTCCCACAAGAATCACAGCAGGGAGGTGATTTGGACATTTGCGATTGATGCGGCTAATCCAGCTTCACCCCGGGTGATTCTGTGAAGTGACATTCAAACCTGAGTGGTTTCTCTAGACACAGAGATGATTACACGATGAAGAAAGTACACGAGCTGCTTTCCTCCCCACACGGCTGTAGTGCTGTCTAAAAATAGCCCTGAGCAGTTGAAAATGTGCCTTAATCTTTTGACGGGGAAGTGGATGATGTCACGAGAATGGGAAGGGACTCGTTTGCTGTCAGGAGAACCCTGAACTTGACACGTCAAACAGAGCTGAGCGCTGCTGCGG
This sequence comes from Patagioenas fasciata, assembly GCF_037038585.1. Classification (NCBI taxonomy): domain Eukaryota; kingdom Metazoa; phylum Chordata; class Aves; order Columbiformes; family Columbidae; genus Patagioenas; species Patagioenas fasciata. The sequence goes on along the minus strand of NC_092537.1, from coordinate 1,739,734 downwards.
GTGAAGAAAGGCAGGGAAACGGGTCCCAGCTTGCCTTTTTCCAGCGTTTTTTTGTATCCCTCTTTGGTGCATGTGAAATGCTGAGGTTTAAAAACCCTTTTGATATATAGAGGGCAGGATGTGACAGGATCAGCTGTTCTATTTTCAGTGTAGTAAGCTGCAAGGAGCTGATAAAGAAAAAAGACAAAACAGTGTAATCAAGCACAAAAGCCAATGGAGCCGTGTCCAGGGCGCAGCTCTGCTCAGCTCCTGGGACAGCTCACGGTCTGCATTCAGAAATTCGGGATTTCTCCTTCTACACGGTGAACCTGCTCCAGATCAAGTTCGTTCTCTTTGGTTTTGGAAAATGCGTTTTCTTAGTTAATACTTGACATTCTCTCAGATCTTGCCCTTTGTTACTGCAGAGGTGCTCAGGGTCTATAGCCAGGGCAGTAAGCTTATGAGTACAGGGCAGTTAAATGTGAAGAAGTCCTGCCTCATGAAAGCCGGCTCCATCTGGGCTCTGGGTTCTCATCAGAGTTAATGAAAACAGTATTAAGTATCCTACCACCCCAACAGAGATCGCATGGGATAAGTATTCTCCGAATTCTCATTTCCTGCTTCTACAAAACGGAGCTGGGCTATCACAGCCATGAAACACTTTCCTACACATTTGCAGCCCAATAAGAGCCGTTCTATTAGAAGTCTGGTATTTGCATAATTGGGTGCTAACAAAAATAAAGCTAACAAATTGCTGATAATTGCAGAATGTCAACTATATTGGAACAGGTCGGAGGTGAAATATAAGGGTGAAATCTCCAGGTGTGTCGAGGTCAAAAGCAACTTGTTATTGAGGGGAAACTTGTTAGGGGTAATAGCTATCAGAAGAAACTCGACTGAATAATGTTAAAGCCAACTAAATCTCCAGTACCTTGTTGCTGCAGTACTCCAGGAGAGAGGGACCATTGCCAACATGAGTCATTGGTTAGTTCTTCAGATGTCACCTGTGGGGGGGCTGAAAAGGGACAATAAAGAGAACTATCAACACTCTGCTTGCATAGCAAGAGGTACAAGACAACAGCACAGGACTTTACCCCCAAAATGCTGTAAAATAGAATGGAGGTGCCAGAATCAATTTAGTACATGAACAAAGTGAAAGTTGCTTCCCAGAAAAATCCAGGTGGCTGGGAAGAGAAACCTTGGTTGCTCGTGGTAAGGCCTGGGAACCTGGGGGTCAAAGGGAATGAACTCGCGCTGGTGCTGTGCCCACTGCACTCAGCTGCCTCTTCCTACACGAGCTGCAAAGTTCTCTGGTATTTTTAGGAAGATGAAAAATTATGGACAGCCGGAGGAAACGCAATTCTTTTTAAAATGGCCTTGGTTTTAACTACCATACTGGATTGTTTCAAAATCCTCTCAAGGACTTCCGTATGTAAGTGAAAAACAGCCTCGCAAATTGCCAGGGTGGTTTAAATCAACTTGCAGTGCAATAAAAGGTGTATGTGCTCCTTAGTCAGGGGAGTTGGAAAAAGAGCCATCAATAACAGTGTGTCAGATCAACACTGAGGGCAAAGAGAGGACTTTGCTGGGACACGACTCTTTTCATTCTCTCAGGGATTCTCTTTCTTTTCTGTCTTCAGTTGCTTTTAGATCTTTAACCATAGAGCAGCCAAGGCGGGAGAGGAACTGCCTGACAAAGGTTTCATTGACAAAGGTGTAGGATTTTTGCTAGAAAGCACTTCCTTCTCTGCTGAAGGCTTTGAAGTGTCAGCTTTGTTCTTTCAGGCTTGTTATGTTTTTTTCTCTTTAAAAATGATAGACAAAATACTTGAAAGTCATCTTTTAGTACAGGCAGAGCAACAGGAGCAGCAACAGAAACCCTTAATTTAAAAAGGTGTCATCATGCTAAAATGACATATTTGAAATATCATTTCCAATCCTTGTTAAGAAAACCGTGCCTTATATAATTTAAAGCTGCTTGTTGAATTTTAAAACATGTATAATTTGCTCTTCAAGTTGTCGTCTTCCTTCATTGACTATCCCAGCGTGCCCGTCTCTGCTGTGATCTTTGGAACTCTTTCATGTGGCTGGTTCTGCTATCTGCAAAATGGATTAATGGCAATGACCTCCTTTGTGAAGTGGATTGAATCAGCATCAAAAAGTGCCGTTGTGCGGCAAGGGATTATTGGTGTCGTCTGCTTTTTAATATTTAAACAGTGTGGTAGATTTTGCTTTCCTAAAACCTGAAATCCTAAACAATTTCTTCTTTTGCTTGTTAGCGCCAGGTAACCCCTTTCAAATCCATACCAACCTACATTCTAGATCCTACATCCCGATACCTAAACCTAAGATCCAGTCATTGCACTCACTGCCGTTTAATAGGTAACTTCAATTAACCCAGTGTTGTTCATTCCCTTGTGCGCAGACCTGATTCTCCATTCCTGAGTAAACACAAATGTCAACCTGGATTGGTAACAGGGCGAGATGTTTCAGGCACTGCAGGACCAGGTCCTAAGGCAAGTCTGTAGGGTTCCAGGTGAGGAGAAGACACATGAGAACACTGCCAGTGAAGGGACTGTTCCTGATAATGTCAGCTCAGGGCACAGAGATCAGGAACCACCAGAGCCAGCTTCTTGTGGTTTGACACTGTAATCCTCTACTGAAACATGGCTGTGGGAACAGCTTTTATTCATTTTTTTCCCCTCCTCTTGATTAACTCCCTTTACTTAAGGCAAGTTTTAAAGCCCATGATCTCCAGGTTATTACTGTCCACCAACGGGCTTCCTTGGCGTGGGCTGGCGAATGAAAGTTTCTTGGCACATCGGAATGGCTGATGTGCAGAGCACTTCCTTTTGGTGCTTCCAAAGCGTCTGGGTGAAAAGCGATTTGTTGCACTTTACAGTGTTTGTGTCCAAAGCAAAGCCCCGCGCTAGGGGTAGATGATGGGGCTCTTTATCCCCCCACCCCGCAGACGAGCAGCTCTTCGGTGCGTGTTTCTGCAGGAGCGCCGGGCCGGCTGCTCTGCTCGGACTGGGGAAACTGGACTGAAGCTCAGAACCAAGTGGAGCAACAGCAGGACAGACTGCAGACGGACAGACTGCAGACGGACAGACTGCAGCACGCTCAGACCCGCGAGTTTAGGAAAGAAACGGCAAGAAAAACACGAGCCACGTGAAGCCACGAGTGCATTAGCCCGCAAATGCTGTTTTGTGTCTCAGGTGTTTCGCACCATTGGGAACCCCCGGTTTGCAGGGCTGGTGCTGCCCAGCTGCGCACCGCCCCCCGTGAGCGCAGCTGCAATCAATGAGCTTGATGGCTCGTTAGCAGCTTTTGTGCTCTGTTATCGCCCCGTCCCTCCCCCCAGCCTGGGTAAACGGTCACTCCTCACGGTCACCTCCCCCGGTCATGGAGCTCAGCCCTGGGCGGGGGGGGCCCAGGCCCAGGGAAGCTTCTGGAGCAGCTCCCAGCCGGGTCCCCGCGCTGGAAAAGGGTCCTTGGGGAGCAGAGCCCCTGGTAAACAGGGACTGAGGAGACTTCCCGGGACTGAGAGCCCTCACCTGCCCCTCGGTGAGTGATTTTCTGCTTGAAATACCCCTGAGTATTTGTCTCCCCACCCCGGGCAAGCGGTTATTTCAGCTGGGTACCCTGGAGTGAAGGGGCCGCCTCGTGTTGTGAGTGCGGGTGGGATTCCTGTGCGGTCGGACACCAATAATATCCCCACTGGTACCTCCAACCGGTGCTTTATTAAATGTTGCCGGAGTGTTGAGTAATTTTGGATAAACCCCGTTTCTAGTTGGTTCTCTGGTTAGAATGTAGTCTGTTTGGAGCTTATCGCCTGTCTAAATTGATTCCTGGGGTGATTCCTGGGGTGATTCCAGCTTCTTCTCCAACAGGCTTTTTTCTTTGCCAAGCACAAACCAGAAGCAGGTTGGGCTCTGGGTGCCCCCCCAGCTGTTTTCCCCCACATCCCTGCAGTGTCACACGCTGCACATCTGTGTGACACCCACACATGGACCAGCTCGGTGCCCAAGTCCTGCCAAGGGCCGGTGGTGACACCAACCGCACTGGCCATTGCCAGCAAGCCCAGTTGCTGCGCACATTGTACTGTGTGAACCACCCTTGCCACACCAGGACAGGACTGTTCCTGCACTGATAAACCCTCTGAAGTGAGAAGGTAGCTTAATTCAGGGAAAATGTCACTATAATGCCATAAATGACCCCTGTGAAAATACCTTAAAATCCAGACAGGCCAACTGTGCCTCGTCAGCCATCCACACGTGTCTTGTTCCCATCTCCTTGAGCTGAGCAGCGGAGCTGGGAGAAATATTATAAACTGTGAGTTTTCAGCAAGACATTTGCCCAGAATTTCCTAAATATTCTATAAATATATAAAAGGGCTATTTTTAGTGGCGGCTGTCATGTTGGAAAGTCCATCTCAGTTCTACCGAGCTGAGTTTTCCTTATGTTCCATAATTGGGACAGTTCAGAGGTCATTCTGTATGATCCATAAGGAATTGCAGTTACTGGGATTTACAGGAGAAAAAGACACTTTTTGCCCCCGTCCTTCATGCTGCTCCTCCCTCTCCTCCAGGTTTGCAGTAGCAGCATCTTAAGACAAAACAAACCCCAATAAACCAGCCTAAATGCTGGGGTTTGGTTTATTTTTTCCAAATCCCCATTGTTAGAATAAGCGATGCTCAGCTGGAAGCCCAATAAAACCTTTGAACCGGTAATTTGCACCCATTCTTTTAAAACCTTTTCCCGTTTTAAATATTAGTATAAAAAGGGGATTTGAGGAATCGGTATCGCCAAAGCAAACATTTGACACGCTGTTATATTCGAGTTGTATTATATGAAGCCGAGGCACGTGAACCCAAGCTGCTGCTGTTCTGTGAATCGATGCTTATGAGCAATAAGGGCAAAAGTGTTGGAAAAAGCCCCAGTTTCCCTGTTTGTGTGCAGGCTGGTTTGAAAGAGTAGCAGGATTGCACCCAGTTGGTATGGCAACAAACTGTAGAAAGAAAATCCTCCTATTTAAGGCCCTGAAGGATGTTGACTAATTTCTATCTTTCATCATGAAAACAGTACCACTGACACACTTTGCCGTGCCACAAACATTCATATTTGGATGTTGTCGTGGAAACTAATTGGCCTGAAATGTGACTTTGGGTTCTGTTTCTGAAAGGATGCAGCACGATACCGGATTTCAAACCCAGACCTTGTTAAGCATGTGCTTAACTTTATGGACCAGAGCATGTAAAACTAAATCCCCATGTGTTTCTAGGACTGAGCTCCTGGATCTTGGAAGCAGAGAGATGGATCTAAAAGTTCTCATTGTAATAAACAAGTAGTTTTGTGTGCAGAGGGTTTAACGAAAGCTGCTTTTCAACATCTCTCCCTCTCTTTTCCTCCCTCTAATGTGTTTTCTGATGCATGGGAGGCAGCGGAGGCTCCTCAGCATTTGGGAGCTGTATCTCCTATCCAACTCCATGTTTCATCAAATCTGTTAGAAACTTTTATGTAAGGTCTTTACTTCTTTTATAGGTTTGCTTGAAATTAGTCAGTAATTAAAAACTTTTGAAATAGAAGGGAATGGTGGAGAAATCCGTACAGCTCTAGCACACAAGCCTTGTTTCTTTAGGTGTCCAGCTAAAACATTTAACATGTTGAAGGTGAAAAGCAACGCACTGGTCCAATGCTCTGTATTTGTCATCTGTGCTTGCAAATCCAACACTGCAGCTTTCTGGTTCTGCTGGAAAGAAAAACAAACTGAAAACAATGGGAGAAAGCACAGAGCCCTGTCTGGAGCTCTGGGGTTTGTGCAGACGGGGCCGGGGCTGCTGCGGGGGATTCAGTGGTTTCCCATCACCAGTTGGAAAGGGACGGTCCCGGTGCTGGGACCGGGGCTGTGTGAGCTGGGGTGATGTGGGGGCAAAGGGGTGACCTTGGTTTAGTGTCCCCCCTGCAGTGTGCGCAGTCAGGCCAGCCCAAAATCTGACAGGAAAATAGAGCTGTTTAAACCCTGAGTTGAGTTCCCTCAGTCGATTCCAGGCTCCCTAGACTCCATTCTTAACGCAATCCTAGCGGTGCGGAGTGAAGATGGGGAAAGGTTTAAATGTGTTTGTTCCTGAAGACAGGTGGCCAACAGCACCCAAGAGCAAAAAAGACTTTTACACAGGAACATCTTTGGTTTTCTGACTCTTCAGAACAAGGGATGAGTTTTAAAATAAAAAACTGAGTTTAATGAGCAATACCAAAAATTGCTGCACATGAATCACACCAGGTTCTCATCAGCAGAGGCGCAGATTTCCTTGGGAATTAAAAAGAAAAAGCAGAAGAGGGTCGAAAAACCTCAGGGCTCCTGTTGATGTGCTTCCCTGTCCCTCTGTCCCAGCCGCATCTGTCCCGCTGTCCCAGCCGCATCTGTCCCGCTGTCCCCTCCCCAGCAGGACACCGAGGCTGCAGCACCGAGGGGCCGAACGAAACCCGGACTCACAAGCGTGTTGCTGTTTTTCCTTTGCTTGTGGCATAAATCAAAAAGAAAGAAAAAATAATCTGTTAGCACAGAGCTCAGGTTTGTGTATTTTTTTGCCAGCTGCAACATGCTACCCTCCGAGGGGATCACGTAAAACCAGCCATGGTTTAGGTTGGAGTGACATGTCAAACCCAAACTGTAGGTCTGGCCCCTCTCAATGAATTACAACTTTGTCAGGAACCTATTATATATATACATATATACATACATATATGTATTTTTTTTAAATTAAGGTAGGTTTTTTATCAAATCAAATACCTGCACACTAAATTATATTCCTGGTGCCAGCCTGGCTCTCCCTCTCTCTCCGCTGCTCTTTGCCTCGGCGTTACGATACAGGGGGTTTTGTTCCTATGGGGCGAATGGTGAGATCCTGGCACGCTGCTTGACCTTGCCACATGGTTTGTTTTTGGGGTATTTACAACATGTCCCAGCGCTCTTGCCTTAATGATAAAAATATTCCGAGTCAAAGAGTGGAGGCCGGGGGTTGTGGGTGAAAGGAAGGAAGGTGAATCAGTAATAGAGTCCAGCCATCAAAGATGTTTGCTCATCTGTTTTCTGAAACAAGTTTGTTTTGTTTATTAATAGGGCTTGAAATGCCAAGGGGAAAGTTGAACTAAAAATGCCATATGTTCCTCTGGCATGGAGTCTCCTTTGTACTGGCTAAAATTGGTTGGGTGCTGGCTTTTTCTCTTTTTCTCTCTCTGAGGAGCAGATGCTCTTGTTATTTTAGAGGAGGCCAGAAAGCTCAGCAAATGGAAGCAGTAAGAGTTCACTGGAGATGTTTAATCCACGGCCCAGCAGTTTCTCTGGTCGGATACTTCAAAATCATACACGCAATAATTAAAGCAATTTAAGACGCTTTCAGCTCTGCCTACAGCCGGGAGATGCTGCTGCTGGAATTCTGACCTTACAGGGGAAGAAGTTCCACATTAGGCAAATTAAATTGATACACAACATCCCTATGCCTAATAGTTAGATGGAGTGTATCCTAGGGAAAAAGTCTGTACCTGGTTAACAATACATCCAGCTAAATATTGGCTTAAAATCCTTCCTTTGTGTGCTTCCCAGGAGCATTATGGTTTGGTTTTTAGAGAACTGAATTCAGAGCGCCCTTGGAGGTAGGGGGGGTAGAAAAGGGGACCTCCCCAAACCACGACCATTTCTGTGGAGAGAGCATAATGAAAAACTCCTACTAATCCTATATCACGGGTGTCTGGGCATCGGGCTCATGCGCAAGCTGAAGGAGGCTCGTGCTTGTAGGATCGATTGCAAACGTAACCCGGCGATGGAATCCGCCGGTGTCTGAGCGTAGCAGCGCTGCAGTGGCTCCAGCCCATGTTCAGGCTGCCCTGCACTCCTGCCATTATTTGTGATGTGAGATGAGAGGCTGCAGGAAAGCTCTGGGGAAAAGAGCACATTTCATGGACCCGTCATGGGAGTGCTTGTGCTGATGGACACGTGGAGGCAAAGAACGGAGAAGGACCAAAGATCAGACGTTCTCTCTTTTCCTTCGAGCTCAGGAAGGGCCATTTGGATTTTCATTATTAAAAAGCTGCAAAGGAAATACGTGGCGTTTCTTGATATTTTAAATTGGCAATGATGAGATCAGTAGAAGTTGAGATAAAAGGAGAGTAGAGCTATGAGGTGAGGAGAGAGAACCTAACAGAAAAGACTGGATGTGTTCAGATAGTCTGTACGTAGTTGGAGGGAGGATTCCATCTCAAACGTGCAGAGTTCCAATGGGCTGGAGGTGTGAGGGTGTAGAGGTCCGTTTCTGATGGTTTGGACACTCACTGAGCAGTGAACCTCGATTTCTTCCTCTAGCTCTGTTGTATGACCTGCCCTTCTGAACATTAATCTCACAACCCCAAAAGCCAGGCTGAGTCACTCTAGTTCAGGCTTTTATCATCTGAATAGGATCTGATGAAATCAGAGTTGAGCACTGCGATTTAAAATGCCCAGGAATATCAAGACAACTAAATCTAACAGGATTATCACGTTCCCGTAGGTCTTGTCTGATTGCTGGTTCACAATTCAAGGAACAGAAACGTGTTCCTTAACATTTGAGGTCTTACATGGTCTCCTCAGTGAGCTGATCTTCAGAACAGGGTCACTGAGGGCGGACGAAATAGGTCCAGCCTAACTCCTCTATTGCCTTATTGTACCCACAGCTCTGTACTCGGTCACGCCAGGAAGTGGCTCAGACAAATGTTAAATGGATGTAGTTGTTTAATTGCATTATGGCCTTTATTAAATAAAGGTACAGGAGAACATAAAGGCGGCCTGCTTCTATTTTTGATGCAGATATTATGCAAATGTATGTACCTGATTATGCCAATCTGGTGAACCCCCGCAGGTTTCTGAACGGTTTCCAAGCTGTCCCCCTCGCTCGCTGTGCAATACTTGGTCCTTTTGTTCTGGTTCCTAAGTGGGCTCTGCTCGACCTCCGCTGTGTCCGCGTGTGCTCCCTCCCGCGAGCTGTGGGCTCAATCTGGCACCGGCTTTTCTGGCTGCTTGAAGAAAAGTGTGTTTCTGAGGTGAAAAATTTGCCTTTTAAATTCCTGTGTAGCTTAGACCAAGATTATAATTCATATCCAGGGCTGAATACCAAATGACCCTGTTATTCATTTCCACAAATATTCTGAAAGGCGAAGAGTGAGGCAAGGGAAAATACTGGCCTGAATCCAGTGCTGTTAGAACCCCAAATCAATGGCATTTATATGAAGGTTGGATTTGGCGTCCTCCATCTTTCACTTATAGCCTTAAGTTTAGCAGAATATAAATATTGCATGATGCCCCAGAGCTGCACCAGCCAGTCTGCTCAAAGACGCATCTTTCCTTATTGAACAAGGCAAATATTGTAAAGTGGAGTCTCTGTAACAAAGACCTCATCTCCTGGAAAAACTCTTAGGAACTGGTCTTGATACTGAGTGTTACAAGGTACTCGTGGAGACTGAAACTGGGAGGATAAACTCTCCAAATGTGGAAAAAAAAGCAAAGCTCCTCTTTGGCAATAGCGGCACAACCCGCAGTGGCCATTTACATGATAGATCATTAGTGAGAGTTTTCATCAAACTTAGTCCTTCTGGTTCCGTGCTGACAGACCCATGTATTATCCCGAGAATTTTCCAGAATAAAGAGAAGGAAATACGAACCTTATTGTAAAGGGGATGAACTCACTGGAAAATGTACTAAAGATTTTTCAAGGATCTTGCAGTCGAACAAGATTTACTTTGACATCTACTGTGAGTTATGGTTTATTTCCACTCTGCTCCATGGGGTGGACAGTATTGTGGAAACAACCCGGAGTTCTTAATCATGAACTAATAATCTTTATATGTGACACCAAGAATGCTCCATCTCTGTGCCAGGTCAGACGCTGATGGTGACTCTTGTTGAAATGCTGAGCAACGTGATGCGTCCTTGCAAAACCTCATCCCACCATCAGTGCTTTTCCATGCCCGGAGCATTAACTACTGACCTTCAAAATCTTTCTCGTCCGATACCAATTGTTCGCTCAGACATGAATCCCAGGGAGGTGATGCAGCAAAATAGTGGCCAGGCGTGTGTTTAACTTCTATTTTGGAATCATTGCTCTCTGGGATTTGAAATATTGAGATAAAACATATGGGTTTCAGCTGTGTCTCTAGGGATGCGAAGTTATAGTCCTTAGAATACATATTGTGTATAAAGCGTGGTTGTTATTTCTCCATTAGCACTGCCAGTGCTGGCGTTGGCTGTTAGCGTATCATTCTCCTGACACGTCATTAATAAACAGGTAATTTCATACCCGATTTCCACAGAGTGTCATGCTGAAAACCACCTGGGTTTCGGTTTTCATCAACATTTAGAATAATAATAATTAAAAAAAAAGACGCAGACCGAAAAGTGGTGGTTGCATTTGAACTGGGACTGGTCTGATTGAATGACGGATCAGTCGGATTTGAACAGGCGAACGTACACGGTGGAAGGAGAAGAAGCGCAACTGGAACCTGGAGCCCGTGTGCCTGGCTGTTCTGAGGGAGTTTTTGCAGCATTGGTGTCACACTTAGGAACCTTTTACTAAACAGGGATCTTACCCAAATCTTTGTTGCTTCAATAATGTGTGCATTGATCACTTATTATGTCTTATCCCATGGATATGGAGAGCAATTTGTTCCCTTTCATAGTAGAATCTCTTGCATTTGAAGACCTGATGTATGTTCCTTCCATCTTTGGCTGAATAACTCCAGTTCCTTCCACTTCCCTGTGTATCATTTCACAAAAACACAGGCCTGTGCTCACTAATCCCAATTAATTCTGCAATTGATCCTTTTCCAGAGGTGGTTACAGGAGTCTGCGTTTGCCAGCAGGTGTCACCAGAAGAGAACAATAACATCGACCTCTGGAGCGCAGCTGCCTCTTGCAGGACACGCAGCTTCTGTCGCTGCGCTTTTATATCGCACCCCATTGAAACTCATTTAGTCCATAATGACTGGTCACTATTTTAGAAAAGAATTATGTCCTGAAAGTACGAGACCCCTCCCCAGCCAAAGCAAAACACAGCAAGTTTGGAAAAGGAGGTTGGCAAAGTTGTGGGGAATTTAGTGCAATGGTTGCTGGTGGGGTTGGGCTGGGGATGGCACAGCCCGGGTCTGGGTGACCCGTCGGTCCCAGCACACGGAGAGCAGGGGCAGCTCCTCTCCTTCTGCATGGGGGTTTGGAAGCTCCTCCATCTGCGTTCAGCAGATCCAAGCGTTCGCACAACAGCGAAGGGAAACACAGATTTGTGTTCCAACCTCTAGCTGAAATTTATAGAGTAAATATCTGTGATGTGAGGATCTCATAGTTTTCCTTCTCCTCCTCATCCTTAACTTGGGCAGGGATTTCAGAGTCAAACCTCTCCCTGTCCCCTCAGTTTGCACAAACCAGTGGGGGCAAGTGTCCGTTCAAGTGCCATATGCTGATGGTCAGAAGACAACAAAAATGGGCTGTTTTCCTCCCAAAGGTTCACCCTGATGTTCCACTGCGGGACCGGAGCAGCGGTGCCCGTGGGTAACTGCGCAGAGGTTTTTAAGGCCGGTCCCTTCTGTACCAGCCCGGTGACTTCGGTACAACCTGCATTGTATGAATAGGAACACGCTATTGAAAGGGACTGCGAAAAATGTGGTTTGATTTTCCTTTTCTTGATTAAACCAGCAACCGCTGCATAAATTTTGGAAAGAAAACCTGCTGCAAACTGAGGGATTAGTATTTAGCTCTTTATCTAAATAGGGTCCATTCCCCCCGCATCCCCTCCCCGAAAGAAAATAACGTTGTTTGAAATTTCCAGGGAAGCTTAAGGCCTAAAGCATTGGGTGAGATGTAAATTTCTTAAAATATTTATCCATCCATAAGTGGCTACATATTTGACATTATTATAGGGTTTCTCAGTGTTCCATTTTATTAAAAAATATTTATTTGGTTTCTAAGATTACTGCTTCTCTAACCACAGAAAATTCAATTACTGAAAACTGCAGCTATCAAATTGGTTGAAAATAAATAGCCTTTTATCCAAACCTGGCATGGGCTGGTTTACTTTTAATACGTAGCCATAAAAAAAGAAGCTCTTTCCACAGAGAGCTGCTTGGTTACAGAGCAAGAAGCCAAGGAATACTTTGCATCATCAGGTTTTATTTAAAATAAGGTAGAGACCGGGTAGAAAATAAGTCATTATGAGGCTAATTAGCTGTTCATTTTTCTCTTTTGTGTTAACAAGTGACAGGTCTCACGGTGTTTTTTGTGATAAGTAAGTCTTGTTGTCTGGTTCATCTGGGTGAATAGGAATGCAGGTAACAGTCCCCAATGGTTCTCAAAGTGCCCATCTCCTACCTGGGGGGGTTACAACAGGGATTGTGTTTGCAAATGACAAATAACAGAAAATAGTGGTGGAAGAGCTGTTAGAAGTCACCCAGTTAACAGATTTATTAATTGTTTTCCATCTTCAGTGGCATCAATTCCATCACATCTCCAGACACTGGATGGCAGAGGTTTGTTAATGAAGTGGGTACTTGAATGCAGATAAAGGCTTTAACATCCAGGAGCTGGTCCATCGGCAGGTTGGGTGAATATCTGGCTCAGCCTTCAACCACCGTAACCTTTCTTCTAACAATGCTTTAGCAAAGGGGAAACAGAACGGAGGGAACAAATTTAAAAAGAATGAGTGTCACTTCAGCGCTTTGCAAATGGTCGGGGATAAAACTTCCTCTCTTTTGGTCTGCGAAACAGCCGCCTTGCTTTTTCAATCTGTTTCTTTGCCCGCAAAGTCCCTTTCCGTGGTGTCTGAAGGCACCGCGTCTTTCAACCGAGGTCCGAAAAGCATCAAAGGCTGGAATGTGAAACATCCCTGTCCCGTGGTGCGGCCGGGCTGTGTGAACAGGTTCTGTTGGCGGCGCCCCTGCCCTCGCTGAGAGACGGACCTGCCCGCTGTGACAGCCACCGCGGGCTCGGGGGCGCCCAGCGCCGCGGCCCAGCGCCGCGATGAAAGCTGCGAGATCAAAGCTGGGTGGCGGGCGAAGGGAGATAACGCCATGGGCGCGTGGGCTCTCAAAAACGCTGCTCCTAAAGGGAGATTTGCCTTTTTGCCTAGAGAATGGATGCCCGTTGCGCAAAGGTAACCCTGACGGGGAGTCGAAGGGCTGAGGAGGTTTTTCTAAGAGAAACAGAAACATGTCAGTATTTAAAACAAAAAATCTCAGGTTTTACTGCTTTGGAAAGATATTCTCAATTCCCTAGAAGATCTGTGGGAAAATTCCTAGAGTGCTGAGATGGGTAAAACTATTTCAGCATCTCCCGCTGGGCACACTGAGAGCATCACAGTTACAACCGTTTCCTCGAAAACTGGAAGCACTTTGTAGTTCCTATTTACTGAGTTTTCATGCTTGGAAAACGTGTGGGAGGAGGATTTACCTGGAGAGCTCGGAGCACACGGGTCAGGACAGCACCCCAGACCTTCCCGAGTTATCCCCTTTCATTTCCCCATCCCTCAGCCTTTGCAGCTGCTAATTAGAGATATTGCAAAGGGTTTTGTTGCAACGTTTAGTAAAATTAAATAATGCTTGGAAAGGGCTTTGAGAAGATTTTGTGAGGAAAGGACTCACTTAGGCTTGAAGAATAGTTGGCTGGTTTTCCGTCTGTGTGGTTTTGCAGGTCTGTACACACATGTCCCATTGTACACAAAAGCCGCTTATTTTTTCAAGGCAGTTGGTGAGCGTATTAAATGACATCAAGTCATCCAGAGAGATTGCTTCAGCCAAAATGGCAGGGGAGAAAAGAGGCTGGAAACCTGCACTTTAATCTCTCTTCTGATGTGATTTCCCAATTGCATCGGGAGGCAAAGTCTCCAGAGCTTAAACCCTGATTATGCCATAAGATAATACACCAGTGGTTATGGCACAGTCAGCTTTCCAGAGACCTTTTTCCAGCTCTCCTGGGGCTGAACCAGCTCCCGTTGTCTCCTTCAGAGTCTGTGATGCTGTTGAAACGTAGTTTACGGATAAAACGTAGTTCAGGTACCTGTAACGGATCCTGCGCCCAAGGCCCATAGAGCGATAGTGTTGCCATCAGTTGTCAGCACATAACATCTGGGCTTACCTTCCTCCTTTTTTTCTGTTCTTTTTTGACATTGTCCTTTTTCCATCCTTCTTAAAGTGATGGCACGAGGCGAGCTAAAGGAGCTGAAATTACAGGAGCAGCTCCGCAGTCGTCTTTAGCATACAAGAATGAAAGGGTGTTGCAATGTTCTGTTGCCCTGTGTGGGTGCACACAGGGGTGTCCCTGCTGCCTTTTCCTCCCAGCCTGAAAAGCAATAAAATCCAACAGACCTTGCAGTGGTAACTTATCACTTGCAGCAAAAACCTCCCTGGAAGTGTGTTGATCTAAAACGCTTGCGTATTTACCTATATTTTGAATGTCTGCTTCTAGATAATGTTGCTTTGCTCATTTTAAAAAACTCTGCCTTGAATAAAGAGCTTCTTTGGAAGCTTTTAAACTGTGAGTTAGCATTTAATGTTGCCTCGGTAGCAGATATCCTTCAGGTTGCTGTATTCATTGCGATGCATACAAGCACCACATTGACTATGGCCCCGGTTTATATTCTCACTAAATCAAGGTAAAGGTTTTTTTTAAAGCCCAATTCATATTAAAAACTTTTCCTGTGGGTGCGAAGTGATTTGGACACGGGCACAGAACCCTCCAGAGCTGTGGCTTCGGAGCGTGGGGTGGGCCAGGAGTTAGAAACAGGCGAGAGGACCCTTTGGCGATGGATGCCGGCTTGTAATTCATGTCAGAAGAGCCCAAACTGTCACACGCTGCTTGTGGCAGATTTATGGATCCGCTATGTTGTTAATGCTTGTGGATCTCTTGCTGAACACAACCCCTCTTAGTTTTTGGTGTTTTTCATGATCAAGGACCGTTACAGTTCTGAATGTCCCTGCGATGTCTTGAGGTTTTCCTAAGAAGGTGCATTGATGGAGCAGTTGGTAGGGTACTCATGAAGCAATATATTTTCTGTGTATATCTTAACAAGTTTCTGAGATGTGCTTTCATTTTATAGATATTGAATGATCTATGCTTTAAAATAACCAGCTGATGAATTTGTAAACTGAAGGACCATTTGTTTGTCATCACTATTACCTGAAATGCACAGAACACTCACTTCAAAATATTTACAACACTGTATCTTGAATTTGCTCACAAGTGAAGTCTTATGGAGTTGTACCTGTGTGCCTGCAGGTGTAGAAGATTTAGACTTATATGAAAATAAAGTATAGCGAGATTTTAATCTCCTGTACATCACGATGTGACAACCAGCTCTGCGCTCTTCCTTCCTCTTAGTATTTTTCCCAATCTGAAGTGATTATCCTAATGACAGTGAAGGCTGCAGATGTTGGATCAGCAGCTGCCGCGGTGGGTTCAGATGTTTCCTCCCACACCCCATCTGGGCAGCACCTTCTCTTTGGGGTCTAACCCTGGGGGGATTTGTGTCTGTGGCAGCAAACAGCTAATTTCTGAGTGCTGCCATAAACTGTACTCTTGTAAACATGGCCTGCAAAACGAAGGATTTTCATTATTCCTATAAAATTTCACGTGCGATATTGCATTTCTGCATTCTTGGGCTGGACAAAGCCCCGAGGTGTCTGGAGCTGCAGCCTTGCCAAAAACATCGACGTTACAAATTCAACGTCTCGTTTTTACCTGAATGTCACCCACTGAAGGAAACGCCGGTAGCTCTTGTTTTCATTTCAGGAGACATCTGAATTGTTTTAACTTTTGACTTCGCCACTGCTGGTGGAGAGATGGGGAGGTCCGGCTGGTTCGTTCAGCTTTGGGATGTGAGCCCTGCCAAGGGTGGAGAAGCTCTGTGTCCCGTTGGTGGTGAACTGGGCACCTCCCCATAGCAACATCCCTGGTCCTGTGGCCTGGGGAGATGTGCTACAAGATTTTGAGTGATTCCTGTTGTTTCCTGAGGAGCATGGAGAGCAAAGAGCGTTCAGAACAAGTGCATCCCCGGAGCAGAGACACGAAGGGAACCGATGGTGCCCAAACCACAGCGGGTACAACTTGACTGGGCTCCAGACCTCAAACATCCCTAATTTAAGGGTTATCCAGATACAGCTTGTTAGATTTGCTCATTGTAGAAATTAGAGCCTAACAACAGCGTTTAGATACTGGTTTGAGTACTGGTAAAGACCACGGCGTTCAGAGGTATTTGGACCACAGGTGTTAATTTTAATCTGTTTTTGGAAAGGCATGATTATTGCTGGCACAGCTATTTAATTTTAAAAGTTTTAATTACTGGAGAACAAACTGTTTTATACAATTCCCATAGCAGTTAAGCTACACTTTCAAAGCCAAATACTTTGGCAAGAGACAAGATGACATATTTTTTAGTGAAAGCAGAAAAAGGTCCATGCACAGAGCACTTGAGGAAAGGCCCAAATTGTGGTGCGGTGTCCATTCTGTCAGTCACTAGGAACTCATGTAGAATTTCATTTGAAAATCTGTATTTTAGGTACAAATTAGGAGGTTTTATTGCCGCTTTAAAGTGCGTGCAGATTACTTTACTTCCAAGTCACGTCATACCCAGCCAAGTCCAGTGTCGTTTTACAGGCATGAAAACATGGAAACTCTATTCTCTAGTTCCTTATTATAGGATTGAGTCTGTTGTTTATTGATGATTATTTTCTTTTAATTTACTGAGAGCAGAAATGGGGCTGAATGCGTTGCGTGAGCTATTTGTGCAGTATGCTACTCCTTCAGTGTTTGTCTATTAGTGTGAAGTTAGATAAAGAGCTTTGTACCGTATGATTTAAGTGGATGGATAGATGAGAAAATAGCTGTAGCATCTAAGCTAATAATTCATAATTAATAGGCTTTTCACATTTCTGAGTTTGGCAATATTCTCAGGGCAGCTGAAAATGTTCATCCTAATTTTCTTTGTTCAGTATTCAGTTTTATGTTGAATTTGATTAGACCTTCAGAAAAGTTCACTTATTTATGGTAAGACGAACCTACAGTTTTAATGTTGTCAGAATGACGGGGCGAATCAATTAAAAGATGTATAAGGATGAATAATATTTGGATTACACCTTGTGCGTTTTTCATAACGTTATCTGCAAAGCTTGGAGCACAGTGTTTGAATGGTTTGGAGTAAATGAAGGGACGTGGGTTGCTCAGAGCACAGATGGAGTTTTCAACCAGCAGTGAGGAGTTTTTGAATGCTAAATGATAGTGTATTGTATGCAGAAATCAGCAATTGCAAAAATGCTCCGTGCAATCCTATTGTCGGAGATAGCACTGGCGTTTCAGCTGCCAGGATTTGTGTGAGACCTTTGTGTTTCTGAAAGGTTTGAATGGGCACCAGCCCTTGTCTCAAAGTCACAAACATTCCAGGTAGCCAGGTCTAGATAATTCCCTTTGAAATAAGGCGAAGCAAGAAAATCAAATGTATATTGAATTCTGGTATTAACGCAGCTGTTTCTCCAGGAATCTTACTGGGATGACTTTAAAAAATGAACCCTAAGGTGTGAATTAGTGCTGCTGGGCTGTTGCTTTCCTCTTCAAAGAGGAACATGGAGAACAGGGAAACTAAACAAATGTAGGGGTTCAAAAATAAATATCAGAAATAGAGCAAACTCTTAGAATTTGATTCTTACAGGGAAGACCAGGATGCTTTGGTGTCTGTTTCCAGAGGACCTCACAATCAAATTTTCAGGTTTTCCATGGACATTTTCCAGCCGGGCGGTAGGGGGGGGTTTGTACACACAGGAGAGGAGGGAGCAGGAGTGATCAACTCCCTAATAAATCTGTCACTAGGAAAGACCCTTGAAAATACCACGGTCCTCAGCTTTCTCCAGCTACCACATCTCGTCTTTTAACAGTATAAATACCTGGGTTTAAAACTAGATTTCTCAACTGAAAATGTTAAATTTGCTGGTGTAAGATGCCAGCTTTTGACATCAGAATATAGGAGCATTCTATTAGATTTACAGTCTTGAAGTCCATAGTCCCTTAAAGATTAAACCTTCATTAAGTTTCCCCCTTTTTTTCCCGTTTATTTCCTGCCTTTTGCTCCCATCACACTATAACTTTCATAAGCACTCTTGCTTTTAGTTCTTTAATAAAACCAGCTTTGGTGGAGGTTTAAAGGCACTTGAGATTCTCTAAGAGCCTTTTGGAAATTCAGCCCCTACTGGGTAATTCAACCTTCCTTCCCTATCCCCTTGTCTCCCGTCATACATCTCCATTAAGACGCATCTAAAATAAGGCAGTCTATGCTTTAAATAATTACATCAAGGGTTTGATTTTCTTTTTCTCTCTCTCTCTTTTTTTTTGTCCCTCCATTGTTATGACTAGACAGAGGATCATACTGAGTACATTAGCCAGGCAGTGACTCAGGACACCTACTGCTTGGAATGCCATTGGGCTCTGAAAGGAGAGGGATAAACCCGTCTGTCCTGCAGCCCTGAACTCCACTCCACAGTCATATTTCTGCCACAGAAATACTTTGCTGTCAGCTCCAGCAAGGCAGCGGTGGATGGCTGCGGTAGTTTGTTGTCAAAATGAAAAATGGTTCAGTGCAAAAGGTCTCATTGCTGGGATGCTAACAATCAAGGAACACTAAGTCAAGCATTTGACAAGGAACTTTGGTCTTGCTGTTAAATACCACTTAATATTGTCCTGCCCGATAATCCCTGCTGTTTAACAACTCTGCAATCAGGGCTCAGCGATGGCATTATGCCTTTTCTGAAGGGAAAAACTAGGCCATATGTCATGCATTTGCCTGCAGAAGAAAACACATGTCTCTTAATATCCAAGGAAAATATAGATGTTTCAAAAATAAGACAATTGCAAACACATTATGGTCTCGATTCTTCTTTGGAGTGTGTGTCCAGGGCGGAGAGGAGCGTGTCGGTTCCAGCTGTGGTGCGTTGTAGGTGAAAAGCTGAGTAACAGTCCTGCCCTCTAAAAAGCTCGTACGGATTGTGTGCAACCCAAGAGCAAATAAACGCGGCCCAGCCTTGATTCAGCAAAGGGGAACGGGAAGGTTTTGCTGTTACCGCCTTGGTCTCTAGAGCTTCTGCCTTAGAAAGGGCTCCCTCAACGGATGGGTTGTCTTTTCCAGTTAGGATTTGTTGCCTTCAGGCCATGACCCTTCATGTGTCCATTCCCTACCTGGCCACCTCAGATAAACCCCTGAGTTCTTTGGGTTATTTTTCTCCTTGCCTTTCAATGCCTTTTCTCGAGTCATCCAGCCACCTCAGAGCCCTTTCTGTCTTTTGATGTGCCCTTTTGATGGTCAAGTTCTGTGTGCAAATAATACCCTTTGCTTTTGTGGGTTTAGTTCTATTTAATGCTGAACATATAATTATGCATTATTAATTGGGGAGTGTATGATATGACAAGATTCCTCACAAAGGTGATAGCGAGTGTTGCAGACAATAGACCGTTGACCTGAAAGTCAATAGGACGTTTCTTCATTTTAGTTTGGCTACAAGTCCAAGGAAGAAAAGTTAAATCGGTACAACTAAGCTTTGTTATTGATCATTTCTTTGTAGCAAGGAATTGTGTAGGCTAACAATGTAAATAATTTTCAATAACAATGTAGAAAATAGTGATAATGATTTTCAGGGAGTGAATGCCTGAAAGGGCAAGAAGCCCAAGCAGTTAAGGAAGAGCTTGGGGAAAAGAGCAGAGACCCAAAACAACTCAACCTCTCTTGGTGATGCTCCTGGGGAAAAGGGAAAGAGCCACAAGCTGAGCCTGGCGGCTTTTTGAAGTTCTTGCTGCTCCTCCGTCCGTGTGCTGTCAGGGCAGGCCTGCTTTGTATAGCATTTTGTTCACATATAGACCCAAATGGGCTAAATAACCATGTAGAAAGGCAAAGAAATTGTGGAAGAGATGGCTGACGGCAAATATTTTTCTATGCTTGATGTGTCAGCAGGGTTCTGGCAGGTGCCCTTAGAAAAATACAGCCCGCATTTCTGTGCGTTCAACACCCCCTTTGGGAGACGCTGTTTCCTCAGGCTGCCCTTTGGGTTATGTTCAACACCTGAGGTGTCCAGAGCAAAATACAACAACTGTTTGATGGGAGAGAAGGTACAAAGCTTTGTGTAGATGACATTTTGATCTGGGAAAACCAGCAGAGGAACTAGTCGGCGGTTCCAAGCAGCCTTGGAAAAACCAGGAGTTGAGCTAAAAGCTAAACCAACAGTCAAAGTCAGTTCTGCGGAATGGAAATAACAAAGCTGGGAGAGGAATGTGCAGAGCGAGGGGAAGCGTGGAGCACACCAAGCTGGAGCTGCCTTGGCCCTGCAGGGTGAAGGAGGAGTTGAAGTTTGCTGAGGTGTAGAGAAATCTCTGCCTGACACTCTTCTTATCCCTAGATCGACTTTCCAGAGTGCTGCCCATTGATCAAGGTTTTAGAGACGGTGAAAATACACCACGTGACGCCAAATTTATATGTGCGGTTCCTGCGTCAGGAATTAGCAAATCCCTTGACTAGATCGGCCAGGTGTGCATCCCTAATATTCAGCCGCTGTGACCTGCTGTGGAATATACTTGCTTTGAATCTAGAAACCGATTCCCAGAGATGACAAGAGAGATTGTTCAGTTCTGTTTGTTTCTCAGCGTTTATCTTGGTAAAGCAATTTTTGATGGCTTTGTTGAGGAGGGGGAAAAGATTCAAAGAGCTCTTCAAATCTGCGAAGTCTCAGTCTGGAGAAGCAACTGTTTTTAAAATTACCAAAATATTGGGCAAGATTAAGGTCTCGTATAATCCCTTCTGGCTTTGTGAGGTCACTCCCATGTATAAAAAAAATGGGGAGACCTCAGTCATTATTGCTCTTTGTAGTTATTGCACCTCTCCTTGTAGAGACGCTCCGTGTTGTCATGATTTGAAATGCATACTCCAAACCTAAGGTAAAGAAAATCATGTACTTATGTCCCTGTAAATGGAAAACTAGGGTTGTTGGACCCAGTTTTGCCACAGTAAAACTCCATTTGTTCTTTTAGTCTAAGCTTTGAGCAGAGCAGCCCTTGGGCTTGCACTAGATGCGAACAGGGCTTATATAAAAAGGAAGCAAGTTAAAATAGTTTTCTCTTTGGAATTTGTCATGCTGGAGCATTGGATATCTCTGTTCTGGGAACAGAGTAAGCAGTGAATCACTGATGAGTTTTTGCCGTAAAAATAAATAAATCATTGAATGAATTTAAAAAATTGAAGGAACTGTCAGAATTTGTGGTTTCACTGTCATCTCTCCTGAAAATTGTTATTTTCTCTTTTAGTTCTCTTAAGTAGGTGAAAGGGCATCGTATTCAGAGTGAAGAAAAGGCTGATCTTTACTGAACAGCTATTCCTATGCAATGCATACCTAGTTTTATATAGAGTGGGGGCTTGTGTGTGTTTGTTTGGTTTGGTCTTTGCAGTAATGCAATCCAAACCCATCGGCTCCACGGGAGCTCAGTTCTGCTTCAAGTATCCTCAACTTTATGAGTAAGGCAGCGCTTGCCTTGTTCGATAGCCCCCGAGGGATCCTTTAAATGGCTCTGTCAATTTATTACTGCAACTCTGCAAGGAAGCGATAGTCTGCCAGACGGAACAAAAGAGCAGATATTGTGTCAGATATGTCATATCTTGTCAAATGGCAAGTCCATGGCTACTGGGATTGGGTTTCTCTTTGCTGTGGATATAAGCTGGTCTCAATTCTTAGGCAGGATTACTCACCCTCTTTACATTCAAGAAATGACATGGAAAAGAAAATTGTTTCAAGATTTCCAGTGCTAGAAGTTGGCTCTTTGTGTTGGAAGCATCTTGGCCAGGTGACAAAAATGGAGGAATTGTCCCCAGGGTCTCACCTGAAAAAGGGTTTTGTCCAGTTTTGGTATTTTGGCATGTATGTGGGAAGAAGATGACTGGAAAAGATAGAGGCAGTCTCAAAACTGGACGTAGAGCTGGAAATACTCCCTATCAGCTGAATCGGGAACTGGGCGAGTAGCTGGTGTGTGACCGGAAGGGTTTTTTATGCAGCCTCGTTCTTCAGGTGAAGCTCCTTCCAGCCTGGGAACTGGGTGATGATGGGGTGGGGTGGGATGGGATGGGGTGGGATGGGGTGGGGTGGGGTGGGATGGGATGGGATGGGATGGGATGGGATGGGGTGTCGCAGCTTTAGACGCTACAAGTATTTCTGGTAAATCAGACGGGGCTGCCTGTCCTTTGTAGATCTGGATTCACCAGCTTTCCAATTACAGAGGGGCTGAAAGACAATAGTACAAGCAAGACCAGTGGCATTTCTAGTGCTTTTTAGCTACAGATTCCCTAAATAGCCCCTTTCAACAGACAGGGAAGCACAAAAATGCTCCATAAACTGCGAAGTCAAAGCTCCAAAATTACCTGTATGCCTACAGCTTACCTCGAAATGCTAATCACTGAACAGCCCTACGTTTAGAAGCAAGCTTGTTATTAAAAGGCACGGTGATGTTCTAGGAAAGCATAAATAACCATTACCATATTTTTACCGTTTAGTCTCTCGAATGGATGTTATATTAGGAGATCCAGGTTTATTAATGGAGCACACTTACAAGCCAGTTGAAATGTCTCACTCTGGATTAAAAAATGAAGTTTCCAGGATCACTCTGGATTTGAGCCAAAAGTTTTGCCTTTTGGGTTGGCGAGTCAAAGGCATTTAGAAGCTGTTCTAGTTGTTTCCTTCTCGTTTATATCATTAGCTATGGAAACTAATGTTACTGAAGGAGGTCAGAGCAGTGCTCAGCCAGGATGCAGTGGAACATTGTCCTCAATTATTCTTCATCAACCTCTAATCTAATATAGCTGGCTCTTGAGTGATGCTTTGCAAAATTCTTGTGGTATAAGAATAAGACTACAAAATAGTTAGTAAATCAGAGATCTGGGCTCCTAACCTTAATTCTTTCATCTCCAACTATTCCGTCCTCTAATTTTCCTCTAAAGAAGCAGAAAAATGCCTTATAATATACCCCATCAATAAAAAAATCAAACCTGATTTCTAGATCATTCCGAGTTCTTCTCCTTGGGCAGTTCACCGTACCTCTTTACCATCTGGCCAACTGAGTTAAGAAGAAACATTCAGCTCATTTTTAGTAATCAGTTTTTCAACTGCAAGTAAAGTGATTGGATCTTTCTCAAAAATGATAGGAAAACCCAGAAGTTAGCAGGGAATCACATTCACAGCAATGTGGTTGGGAAGGAACAACTTCCTCCTGCCTTCTTTTTAAAGCTGTGGTGCTCTAATGGTTGCTCTGAATTCTGTACCTCAACTATCTATTTCCAACCAGATATTCAGGACTAGCTATGAAACGAAGCACAATGTTTTGGGCCCATTGCAGTTATGGGAGATTGTAAGAAGGTTGAGTCACCCAAATCACTCTGCACCTTGGGGTTTTCCTTTACTTCACCAACAAATATAAACCTTATTATCCTGAGCTGCTTCCTGAACTGGCTCCTTTCCAGGGTTTTTCCTTGCCAAAATATTTGGCTGACTGTGGAGACATTCTCCATATTTTAACTTCCTAAATGGAAGTTAATGGGACCCACCTGGTCTGGTTTGGAGATGAGTCAGCAGAAGGGTCCAGCGTATTTACAAAGAGTCCCTGAAAGTCACATCTAATCGAGACTCGAAGCCAATGAAGACCCAAAGCCAGGATTTACATCACTGAGGTTAAAACTGCATTTGCTGCAGTGCTGTGGTAGTGACTGCATTTCAGTATTTTTTCCTGGGTTTTTATCACAGTATTTGTCCGGAAATATAGTATGTCAAGTATCGATTGCATTTGTGGTGGCAACAATTGGAGTGGGCAGTTTTGTGTCATCTTTCGTGCTTCATCTCCCATGCAACACTTGAGTAAAGACCCTGAGCTCGCGGCATCTTTGCTGGTCGTGTCACACAATGGTCTGAGCTGCAATGGAAATACAGTTAATGCTTATAATGTCTTCCTCTTCTCGTCCTGCCAGATGAAACTGCTGCTGCTGGCAGCACTTCTTCAAGACAGGTTTTAGTACCTCTTTGGTGGGTTTCAGAGCCTGTTCTAGGCTGGGGATAAGCCAAGCCAGTGTTACCTAAACCTTGCAGATGCTTCTTTCTGCAGTCAAGGTGTTCATCGCCCTCAGCCTTTCTGTCCCACTGATAGCCAGCTTATTCCCACCCGTAGGAAAGACATGTAGCCGGCATTTTTTTCCTTGCGTAGATTGGCTTCACGTACAGAGGCAAATATCTGATTTGGAGTCCAGATATATTTCTAAATGTAACTTATTTGCATGTGTGCACCACAGTAGTCAAAAATAAATGCAAAGCAAAATCAACTTGCCTTTCTTAGCTGATGTTATGGCCAGTAATGACAACTGACTTCTTTGTCTCTTGCCAGAGAAACCAATGTAACCCTTCTCAGTACAGATCAGTCATTCTGTGAAGTACCAAGACCCGAAGTGGCAATCTTTCATTCGCGCTCCTTCCTTTCTTCTCTCTGGTAACTGAAATGCTGAGGCTGAGCCAAGGCTACATGAAACTCTTTCAAATGTATATTTGTGGTTTTTAGAGAATTCCCTACATCAACGTTCAATGTTTCCAAGGGAGAAGAAAAAACTAAGTTAGTAGTAGGATGCTCCCTTGGAGGTGGTGATAGTTTCACCCCCAAATGAACTTCCCCAAGAGGATGATTTGAAAACTGTATAAAGTGGATGATAACGGGTATGAAGAAATTTTCTATTCTACTCTAAAGCCAGTTCCAAAAACTAAAGAGTTCATCATGGAAATGCAAAATCGAGCATGGAATGGGGCTTCCCTGTCTAACCAGCAGGGTAATCTCTGGGTGTGTTGGGAGCGGCTGCCTCTACCATGGAGCCCTTAATTCCATGCAATGTAAGCAGCCATCAATTAATTAGAGTCAATACATGTATGTGTAACGAGGCTAATCTTCAGTTTTGGCTTAACTGGAGATCTTATTTTTTTCAAGGTTTGTGCTGAAATGAAAGATACTTTAGTGACCTTAATTTCAAGCTAGTAACATTTTCATTTTCACCTGGGAATGTTACAAAACCCCAGCCACAGCACGGTTATCGAGGCCAGCGTCACATACGTATTTCCAGACAAATCCTTGTTTCTAATTAAAATAAACAATGGATTCCTCAGAGCTATGAGATCTTCCATAAACCGAAGTTGAAAACGAGCGAGAGGAGATAATAGCTTAATTAATAGAATCTGGCGCCCTTCCAAAGTACACTATGTCAGTTGAAGTATGTGAGGTGGGGAAACTGGCATGTGAAAAACATCTCTCGTGATGAGTCTTGCAAGAAAATGCTGGACACGCTTCGGCAAACAATGTCAGGTGTCTGGTCCCCGCCGCTGTGCAGCATTTCCACTCTGTGTGTGTGCACCATCCTGTACGTTGTTCTCTTCCAAATGTGGCAGCATTTGAAATGAATGCCGGTAGATGCTCAGTTAAGAGTCTAATTTGACTCTTAAGTGCTGCCTGACTGAGATGAAGGGGGAAGGAACCTCTTGAGAGCATCTTGGGAGAGTGGAGGGGGCTGTGGTTGTGGTGGAGCCACCACCGGTGTCACTGCTTGGGGCACGTGGGGCTGAGCACCCACCAGCAAGGAGATGCTCTTGCCAAGAGGCTCAAAGCAAAAGGTGTCAGATCTACTTCCACCTTGCTCAGGTATCAACGAAGACTTCCAATGAAAATATTTTCCCTTTTAGACCACTTTCCACGTTTCCAAAGGCAAGAGAGGTGTGCGTTGTGCCAACAGCACCAGCGGTACAGGTAGCCAAGATTTTTCCTCGGAGAAGCAGACGTGGGTCAAGTGTCAAAATATCCAAAATGCTCCACTTCCCTTTCCCTCACTCTTCCCGTGTAGATCTAATTCTGCTGGCTTTCCCTACCCACCCAGGTGTAACTGATGCTTCAAGAGCTCTATAGTCTACAGACCTTGTTTGCTAGAAAATCCTTCTTATTCCTTTCTCCACTGTCTATAGGGGGAAGTAAAGTCAGTCCAGTTTTGTTTTACCCAAAGTCATGGCTTAGCTGGAAGCTAAAATTGCATTGGTCTGGTTTTCGTTTTGGGCCAATAATAGCTGGGTGATGCATTCATATTACAGAACCCTAAATTTAGACGTGGAAGGATCACAAGGCAAAACTTCAGGCGGGGAGAGGCCGTCACTCCCATCTCCCGCGTCAGGGCTGGTCCGTCCGGCCCAGCTTGCAAACTGGAGATGTCAAATGGGCAGGTGGGTCCACCAAAGAGGGTGGAAATTGGCATCATCTTGGAAACCAGAAGAGCTGTGTCTGCTTCTCGTTCCACCGAGCTCTGCTTGAAGGAAGGTGTTTGTGAAGAGGTATTTTGCTGGTCAAGCAAATGTAAATGAGCTTGTGACTTCCCTTGCATGTCCCTAGATGTTGGTTTTTGTGGATGATTGTCATTTGTGCAGTGCAGGACAGTGTGATGGGGACTCAGGGGTTTGTTTTGTGCTGGCGGTGGAAGGGGTGTGTGGATTGGGGAGTTAATCATTCTTCAAGGGCACAACAAGGCACAGCAGAGCCAGGTGCGTCTGATTTCCCCAGGGCCTGATTATCTCATGATAACCACATCCTCTGAAGTTGACTTTCTGCTATGTTTTCCCAGGTTTTTGTACAAAGGAATGATTTAGGTAAACTGAATTGACCATACAATTTACCAAGTGTATTCCCCTCCTCCTGTTTTAAGAACATCGAGTAGCCAGCGTGCTCAGGGAGAGAGGTTTTCAAAATGAAATAACCCCATTTATATTTGTAATTTCAACCATGATTGTCATCTCTGCTGAAGCTTTCTGAACATGCAGCTCCGTGATCAGCCTTGGCCTTGTTGGGATAAAGCAGGGGTTAAGGAGTTGGGAAGGATCATAAAGCAAATGTCAAAATGAACAAAAAATACAGTCTGTACATAGCTTGAGTTGCTGACGCTTATTCCGCTGATGTCTTCTTTAGATCACTTATTTAATTCTGCAAAGCAAATTTCTGGAGGTGATTTAGATACGCTGTTATTAGTAGTAACACTCATAGTCAAGATATGGATTCCTCAGCTTGTGTAGCCAACCCTCCTTCTTAATTATGAGTTTTACTTCAAAGCAGGCAGAAAAAGCCCTCCCCCTGTGTACAGTCTCCGTGCTAACAGGAGAGCCCAGGCCCCTGTGTCTCATAGGAAATGTGACATTGCAGCTAATGTGTCTAAAAATAAAAGGGAAGCGGAGGAGAAAGTGCCTGTTACCTGCAAGCTCGGCCGCACCCGGCGCATTCTTTACCTGATGAGATCTTCTTGTGACGGGGCCAAGCTCCAGATTTCCAACAGCCAAAGTGTCAGTCAAGTATGGTAATTTCACCTCCAGTTCTTGCTCACCACCATTAATGTTTCAGCAGTGACAGGAGCTGGATTGTTCCCCTTGGAAGGAGTTGGGCTCAAAGCAGCGAACTGATATTTTGGGGTTCTGATTCCACCTGTGGACATGATTTTCGGGACAGGTTATCGCTTCTGTTACCTTGAGCCACTTTGGCCGCTCTGAGTGTCCAGTGACAGGATCTGCCCCAGCAGAAAAACTAAGAACAACCTGTGTTTCAGTAAACTCTCAACTCCTATAAAGTCATCCCAGTTCCCAGGTACATCCACTGTTTCGCCTGCTTAGACCCTTGCTGGGAAATTGTGCTTTTCAACTGGATTCCACCCCAACAGAGCACTGAGGGCAACCCCCTGCAAATGGAGCAGAACTCTGAATATCCCACCCCGTAAATCTCTGCTGCCCATAAACAACGAACATCCTAATAATTCTAGACGGCATAGCCATACTGGCAGCTCGTGGTCCTTATAACGCACGAGCCTTTCCAGTCAAAGCAGCAAGTTCTACAATGAGTTGAGAATTTCTGGAGGGAACGTTTCCATTGTGACTCATCAAACCACAAGTTGCTGCAGGAATGCATCCATCTTGACCAGATCCAGGACAGCTCCTGGCGATTGGAACTCGGACACATCTCGAGCAGACAGAGCGAATATTTGAATTGGAATCCCCGAGGCCGCCAGGGAGGATTTCACCACGGGGCTATTAAATGTTCTTGGGTGGATCTTTTTCTCTAAAAAATGTATTCCTAATGCAGAGCAAAGATGGTTTTGAAATCTCAAGCTTTTGTGGGATGGGAAAACTGTTCAGGCATCCTTGGATTTTATCCAGAACTTTTTTCTCTCTTTTTTGCAGGAATATTTTTGTGAAGCGTCACTCTTCTTGCTTTAGACGTATTTTTAGCTAAAACTAAAAGCAGATGGAGGAGATTAGCTGTTGTATTTTTCTGAGGGAAATAGTGAAATCATCAAATTTTGCTTAGAATGAAATTTATGGAAACGGCTACAAGAATTGATAAGAAGGAACTTGGATAACTTCGCCTGCTTTCAGTCTCTCGGAGCAAAATCAGTGTCTTCACCATCCATATATTCTTTAGAAATCTACTCAAACACTTCAACTTGCTCTTCAACAAAACTTTTTCACTTAAAGAAAAATGCGCTGCAATTATTTTTTACCACTCAGCGCAAAAACCTGATCATCAAAGTATTTAAAAAAAAATCAGTTAAAATTTTGGAATTGGATTTTGTCTTTGATATAATAATGTTAAAGTGCTTCTCTCTGAGGGGCTGTTTTCTGGATAAAAAACCTCCAAACTGTGACCCCTGAACCCTGCAAATCCAGATTCTGGACTCAACCAAATTTTAATGCATTTTAATACACCAGCTCTCCTCTCTCTGTGCACAAGCAAGATAAACATCAAGTGCCTGGGTATCTCCTTGCACAGGATGCCAACAGATGGCAATATTTTATTATCGTTACACACCGCAGTCCTTTACTCCTATGCATTGTGGAAAGTTTGCATTTACTACTTTATTGTGTCACAAGGAGCTGATAAAGCTTGTGCTTGCCTGATCCTAGAAATACCTCGCTACTGTGATATGTCTGTTTTTAATGGCTATTGCAACTGTGTATATCCCTCATTTGAGAAATTTGCAGAAGTCTGGTACAAAGGCACTTGGATGTGATATGGTTCTGATGATGATGTCTAAATAACGCTGTTCCTATATAATGAAGGGAATCCTTCCCTTAGAAGGGGACGGATGTGCTCCAGGCAGCCCTGGGTATCCATCCTCAGCGTTCCCTTTTCACGGTTATCCCCTCTCCTTTTGGATCAGACGTGCACCCATATGCACATTCACCGTGTGCCGGACGAAGCACCAGCTCTGCCACCATGCAAACTGCACCATTGGTGCAAACAAAACCACCTCTTTTATTTTCTGTTTGGCAAAGATTTTCTTCCTCCTTCCCAGCCTGCCTATTCTGGGCTTCCCATGTTCTGCGGTTCGGATACTGGGACAGTTTTCTGCCTCTCTGGGCAGGTTCACTGGCTTTGCACCTCGTGAGCCTCGGAGGTTTTTTGGCTGAAAATACACCTTTTTCAGGCACACCTGGGCGACCTTTACATTTTTCAATGCAGAAAGAAAGGTCTCCTGTCTCCACAGCTTCTTGTCTCATGTCACACAAGCTGTGGAGGAGATGGTGGTGGGGAATGAAGGAACAGAGTCCCCGTGTGGGGGATTTCTGAGCTGCTGGGCACCAGCGTGCAGTGAGTTCTTCATGCAGTAAGAAAGTGGCCAGAAAAGCCACCTAAGAACAATTTTTGTGATACAACAATTGCCAGTTGCCCAGCTCAGGTTCATCATAGTGTGTTTGATGCTCTTGACAGGCTTTCTCCATTAAAGAAGATGAGCTAATGGACATGATGAATATCTTTTCTGCACCCTCTTCCATTTGTGTATTTTAACAGCCAGGTCTTTTGGTGCCATCATTTCTAAAGTTTCAGCCAGTTTTCTAGTTTTATTTTCAGATTTCTCTTTTCTTTTTTCTCCCCCCCTCCCCGTCATATTATCCAGGAAGAAGCAAAGGATCTTTGTACAATATCAAGCTGTGTAGAACACACCGGTGCCCCCGCAGCCCCCAGGCTCAGAGATGTTGGTGCCAGCAAACGGTCCCACGAGACACAGGACAGGAGGGCTGCTATTTCCAATGGATTTTCAGCCAAACATGCCAGTTTTGTCTGAAATGAACCTCCTCACTCCCACTTGGTCATTTTTTCCTCCTTGTTGCGAGCAAACGTTTGGCAGGGGAAGGAAAACAGATGGTGCTTAGCATATTGTCCTGTTTACTTGTTCTCCGTTCACTTTCTGAAGTAAATTGGTCTTTCCTTCTTTCTTTTTGGGCCATGATCCACACATCTTTACAAAACTATAGTGAATTTAATGAATATACCTTTTCCCCTCCCATTATGGTGACAATATTTGGAGCAGGTATAAGCCGTGTCTTGCATCCTGTAACCATACACATCAGCTTTGACCTCTGCAGTAAAGGCGAGACTCAGCAGCAAATCCGCAGGCGATCAAAATGAGACCACCAGAAAACCAACTACCATTTATTTCTTTTTAAAAGTGCTTCTTTCTTTCTCTCTTTCCCCCAGCAGACTTTCCCCGTGTTGAAAGGGATCCCCTGGTCACAAGTCAGCGGGCGAGGTTGTCGAAAGCTTTGACAGTCAGTCAAGTGGAACATTACAACACATGGTAGCAGCACGTACCGATGGAGAGTCCCTGCGCTGCGTGGACCTCCCTCCAAGACCAACCTCACATTGTTCTTCATCCAGGCCCCCTCTAGGCATTCAGATCCCTAACTCCACTAGTCTCGACGTTGCCTGGGTCCCTAGGTTGCCCTTTTCCACAGGTATTGCTAAAGCAAATAGCACACAGTATTTACTAGGTGCAACGCTCTAAATCATATTAATCTAGCCAATAAAGTATTTATGGCCAATAAAAATTCCACGGTGGTGTAGCTGATTCGTAAGGACGGACTCAGGCTCTGCCCCAGACAGACCGTCCCGAGGGGCAGCAAGAGGAGACGGCACCATGAGGCTCAGATGGTCCATGTGCCATGGATGGCAGGAGACAGGGGCACGTTAGAGCGCGCTGATGTTTCTGTTTGCACGTTTTGACTTGTGAGCGGCAAACACGCGTCGGTCATTATGCTGAGGATTTGGCTATGGTGGCCAAATCTCAATATCTCCCCTCTGAAGTTTTTAACAGCACTTCTCTTTGCATTCGATGGGTGACTCCAGGGAGGACTTATCTCTCTTATTGCTGGTACTGACCTCATATGGCATCTGGTGTGATTCTTCATCTGTTTGGCTGCTAGTGAATATGGCAGGCTAGGTATCACAGCTGGGTCTTGGAGAATAGTGGAAAGCCAGGTTAAATAATAATTTGTGTGAGATTCAGAGCTTCGCAGGACCTTGATTTTTTTGCTAGATATCACTATTGAAGTTTGTCTGGCTGTTGTGTATAAGCGATCACCTTAAGCCCAAAGGGCAACTCAGTAGCTTATTGCTTTGAGAATCTCAGACTTTTCAGCAAATTATGGATGGGTCTGATCTTCCTCTTTTATTGAAGTCAGAAATCAAGAATGAGCCAGTTCAAACGGAAGTCACCCCCCTTTATGTATTAGCTCACTAGAGTACATAGCAGGAAAATTAGGCTACCTAATTGCCTAGGCTGATTGACATGTGGGAGTCCTGTGAGTCAATGGGTGTTTCTGAGACTTTTTGGAGACTCCTGGTGTTACTGACAGGTATCCGTGGTGCCGCTGCCCGGGGATGTGGGTACGCACTTGCTATTTTTAGGTGGAACACAGAGGAAGAGGAGAAGGTAAGAGACATGAACTCATGGAACAGTTTATGAATTGTCTCTGACATTATGTTGCCCAGTCAAATTTATTTCTGAACCCGGACTAGTTTTGCCAGCATCTTTCCATGTTGCCATCCAAATTAACATTCTCCCTCTTTTGAGGTTAACGAGTTAGTGTTGTTGAATGCCATTCTACAACAATGACAGCAGAAATGGGAGGAGAGAGGAGAGGCACGCTCACTGCAAATACAAACATATGAGGTTTTTTGTTTGCTTACTTCTGTTATTTTCCGTGCTAATTCTTCGGTGACTTTCCACTTGACATCTTGTGCAGCTCTGAGTGGAGATTGCTCCAGCAGAGCTTGTGCCCGTAACACCACCACCCTTTAGAACAACAAACCCATCGGTACGTGTCATTCTAAAAGCCATGACATGGCATGACATAAAGCTGAAGGAGGCACCACCCCGAGCTGGCGCAGGCGGGCTGTGGCACCGGTGGCACCGGTGATCCGTAGGTCCGCTCCCTCCGCTGGATAAACTGCATCACTTTGAACCAACAGATTTGGCCCTGGGGAAGCCTCGGCTCCTCACACTCTCCTGCCATACAGACCGCTTCAAACTGCGGAAAAAACAGCTAGATTGATCGGTCAGGTTTCTTTTGAAATGAAAGGGTTTCCGAGCACGCTGGGAATGCAGACGTCCAGCCCTCGATGGGCAGCGTGTCCAGCTCCTGTTCCCCTGCTTTTTGGAACAAAGGAAGCTTGGGGCAAAGAGATGAATTTTCCATTCCTTTCTGAAAGAATTAGGATTCGTTGTGGTCGTTCTTGTCAGACCTGGTCTACAATGGGACAGAGACCTCTTCTCTGTCAGGTTGTGCCGTTGCCCTTTGAGCCGGCTGGGTTTGCAGTTCTGGTTTGTGCAGAAGCGCTTGCAGCTGATGGCTGAAAGCAAAGAAACAAAACTTCCCGTGAACACCACGTATTGCAGCAGTTGGTGGGCGTCTATGTACGTGTGTGCATGCGTTTATCAGCGTCCGCATATATACTTTATTTTTTTTAATCATTTCATATGCAGGCAAAAGATCTTATACTTCATATGTTCTTGCATTGTATGATGTGATGGAAATTAACACCTTAATATATATATATATATATATGAGAACCAGCTCCAATTAGGTTTTTTTTCTTTGACTGTGTTTCCTGCTCCTTATGACTAAGTGTGGGTAATTACCTTGGCTCACTTTTTCCGCTCCACCCATGCTCACAGAAAACCTGGTGCAAGTTTGCTTGATATTTTACTTCTTTTCTCCCTCACTTTTTCTTTTTTTTTTTGGTAGCTTTGTTAATTAAAAAGTTTGCGAATTGTTTTACGTGATAATTATTTTTATTCTGGTTTAGCAACGTGAGAGTGGAGACTTGAAATGCATTAAAGGAGAAGTCTAGCTGCCCAACACTTCTTTTTTTGCTTAATAAATTACAAAAAAATTATCTTTCTAAAAGCTTATAAAGAACATCCTCATATAAAAAGGATCAGAGCAAATAATAACAGAAAACTCGGTTGTTGACTTGTGAAAGGGTTCCTTTCTTGCCACTTGTTTTGTTTCGGTTTGGTCCAAACTCCGCAGCATTCTGGACCTTGTCAGGTTTGTTATGATTGAAACACGAGGCCTGCAAATCTGCATCATTTTCCCAGAACTGCTTTGCTAGAGGGGGAAAAAACCCTCTCACCAGAGATTTTCCACGTCCCCATTGTATAACGCACCCAAACCACCATCTCTGCGACTCCTTCGTGCTCGGGCAGAACTGCGCTCAGCAGAAAACGGGGCGTGCAAAGGGAATTGAAGGTTTTCTTTCTGTGCCATCAGGTGGGTGTTTTCCCCCATTCTCCATGAGGATGCGCTGGGAGCAGAAAACATGGATTAATCGTTTCTTTTGCTGTTCTTCCTTCCACAAATGTCACCGTGTTTCAAAGCATCATGATCTTTGCCATTCCTGCTCCCCATGTGGTGCCATCACTTGGGGAGCCAATGCCGGTTGGCAGGTTACAGCTCATCAAATGCATCGCTGGGTCCAACTGGTGGCAAATTTTGGCCATCACAGCAAGTGTTTGGGCACAGGGAAAGCATCATCCCTACGTATCTCCTGGGTCAGAGGAACTTGTCTCAAATGCTTCCTTTCATGTTGGCTCCCTTCTTTTCATCTTGTTTTCACCCATGGAAATGAACAGAAACTCCCAGGAGGAAACGTGTTCTCAAGGCAAAAGCTTTTTCGATTGATCTCAATGCCATTTTCTTCACTGTAGACCCAGACCTTTGGAATACACATTTTCCCACCTTTTAGAGAAAATCAGGCAAAATGCAGCAGTAAATTGTCAGATAATACCCTTCATTCATATAACATTTCACACATAAATAGCAAAAAATATAAACATTGACCTCCATGGATCAAATGAAATGAGTCTCCCAGGCATTTTCAGCTCACCTCAGAAATATCCATAACTTTTTTTTCTCTAATAAATGTATTCTCACTGCTTAAAGGATTTAGTGTTTGGGTCTGAAGAGAGGCTTATTCTCTTCTGTTCAATGCCTAAACAGCTCTTCTTTCGGCTTCTAGAAGACTTAGAGATTTTAAATGTTTTTCAAAGGATGCTGGTGGTATTAAGTTTATAAACTGAATGATCCCTCTCCTGGTAGGAGGCACGCAGGGCTGGGGGGCAGGAATATTGTGCTCCAAACGAGCTAATGAGGAAGGATGGAATATTCAGCGAGGTTTTGTTTTCTGATCCATTTTGTTCTGGACACTATGAGTGAAGAAGCATCTTTATATGATGATTTCTCGCTTTCACTGTTTCCAAATGTTTCTTTGTGAGCTTTCTGTCACAGACGTGGTTGTTTCCTACATATGCATGAATGTATGTCTGTATGTACGTGTGCCTTCCTTTCCCTCTACGCTTGCCTATGACCCTGCAGCACAAGCAGGGAACTTACCCAGGGCCAGAGAGAAACGCAGCATCAAAGCAAAATTACGCAGATCCTCACCATGAGTAATTAACAGATGACATTTTTGACAAGTGTAAACGCATCATTTCCAGGAGGAATAGCCTGACGGTTTTCTGCAATTAATTATCAAGCAGAAGCTACAACAAAACAAAGAGGAAAAATACCATGTCCCAAACATAACTTGGACTTCCATAGCAGGATTTTTAGACGTTTTAATCTGCAAACAATGACTGACTGGAGAAGCAATTTGGTATTTACCTTCCTTCTTGTTGCAAACGTGCATGCTTCTCCAAAGCATAACCCTTTCAACGTCTTTCTTTTGCAACCTTGAAATGCTGGCACCTTTCTTAATTAAGAATTATACCATGCAAGTGCGTTACAGGATTAGCCAGAAAGGAGGAGGCAGCCGGTAGAGTGTTGAGCTGAGATTGGGGGGTTCTGTTCTTCTCCACAGCTCTGCCACCTGGGTGGAGAGAAGAGTGGGGAGTCCTCAGCGCCTCGCAGGATCCAACCCCAATGTCTCCAGGCAACGGTGCTTGAGCGAGCTTGTGGGTTTTCCTGAATGACGTTTGGCTGTCAGCTTTGCTGCTGCAGTCAGCAGGGACTTGTTTTGTCTTGCCTTCCGCCAAAATAATTCCCACAGACTGAGCAACCAGAAAGGTTCAGGTACAGGTTACAGACTTCCAGTCATCCAGAAAATCGACGATCGCAACGGGAGATGGGTTTGACCGTGTCTCTTGGAGAATGTTTTTCCTCATGCATGAGGGGTTAGGTAGACATCTTCGAGAAAAAATATCAGATGCTTTTGTTGTGCCCTTTCCCTTGCTTTTCAGAGGAACCCGGCAGACCCAAGGCAGAGCTGGCCGGTGCGTTTGGTGCTGCAGATGCCGTGTGCACCATGAGCTGCAGGAACCGGGGGACAAGCAAAAGAGACCGAGAACAGAGGCTTAGGGAT
Source organism: Patagioenas fasciata (assembly GCF_037038585.1). NCBI lineage: Eukaryota > Metazoa > Chordata > Aves > Columbiformes > Columbidae > Patagioenas > Patagioenas fasciata. Next base: position 1,703,982 of record NC_092537.1, on the reverse strand, counting down.
GAAGGTGAAAAAGGGATACATGCTCGTTCTGGTGATCGCAGACAAAACCCTCATATTTCTATCCCCTGATTTAATACTTTCCGCCAGTTCCTGGTGGCCATTCGCTGGAGAGAAAAAAGTGGGGAAAACCCAGCTGGAGGTTGGAATTTGCTTCCATAAAAGAACAGTGATTAGTTATGTAAAACCAAAGTGCTGTTCTGTTTTACCTTCCACTTCACCCAAAGCCTAAAGGAAGAAATCACCGTTGTCATTGATTATTCATGTCAATGAACAGTAGTTTTTCTGAAAGAGAAATGTCACTTTGGAGCCCAGCCCTTGCTGCTGCTGCCCGTTGGGTGCAGTGCCTCAGTCCTGTGAAAATGGGGGACATATTCTAGGCTCTGCCACTCTACACCTCGCCATGTCCTTTGTGTTTTCCTTCCTCTTTGTCTGCCTCAAGTTTTGTTGCATTGAAAGGGAAAATACCGATCACCATGAGATACAGAAGTGAATCCCAGGCCTGTATCTCACTTGACTGTGTTACTGAGAATTTTCCTGGCACTGTAAGGCTCCGTCTTTGCCTGCATAAGTTCTGGGAACCAGGTTTAGCAAAGAACAGCTTAGAGCATGAGTTGCACCATAAATAATTGTTCAAGCTTTAGTGCTTTGTTGAATCAGGATGTGAAAAGTCATCTGATAGAGGATAAAAACTGGCTTTTAAACAAAGGTTTGTTGAGGGAGGTTCATTCACGAAGAGCAAACACAATTCTTCTGCAGAATGGAGTATGGTTGTTCTATTTCTGAATAAATGAGCATCTCTAGGGATAAGTCACCCACAAAGAGCAACGCTGAACATGTGGTCTTCACTTCCAAGCTGATTGTGTAACTCAGAACAGCCTTATCTCCCTGTCTGATCGGTGTATGATGCTGCAAGGTAGCAAATGGGGCTCGTTTTCACTCACTCTCCTGTCCCGACCTGCCGCTTTTTGCTCTGTGCTGTATAATGAATGTCAAGAGAAAATATTTTTCAGGGAGGAGAATACTTAACCCCAACAATTGCTGTTGATGCTGTGAACGGCTCCGAAAAGGGGTTCACCTTCAAACACGTTGCCGCTCGGTAGGTGGCCAAGGAAAAGTGCGGTTTGCTGTCAGGGAGAGGAGCAAAGCTGAGCCCTGATCGGGAGCCAAGTGTTGCTGCTTTGGAAGCCCCGATGTGTCGTTTTTCCTTGATGCACATGGCAGAAGAAAAGCAACTCATGCAAGGACTAGAGGGTCTATTCTAAAAGGTCAGGACCCTGCCAGATGGCATCGTGTACCAAAGCCAGTGTCACCCCAGGGGGCCTTCCTGTGACATATAATATTGTATCTCATATAATGTTTTCACCTTTAAATGCAAGCCCAGATGAGGGCCGCTCTCCAGAAGAGTCCCTATAGTTTTCCTTGAGCAATTTTCATCTGGCCGGAGCATCTGACGGTTGCTCAGGTCCCTTTCGAGTGACTGGGATCACATCAGGCAGAATACATTGGGGTCACGGTGGCAGGTGACATGGTGAAAAACCAGAATTGTTATTAGGACAAATCACTAAACATCAGGTTTGCCTCAGTCTGACCAAGATAGCTGGGAGTTTGAAGGACAGCGTGGAAATGTCATCCCCGAGCCAAGAGAAGTACTAAAATTAGAGTAGGAGGAATCTAGTAACTCGCGACAGGGTGATATCTGAAGTCAGTCATGATTCAGAACTCCTCTTTCTCTGGCGATGGTTGTGCAGTTACCCAGGACCACAAGCGATGCTGTCCCCTGGCCTATGAACGTCACAGCGAGTCAACAGGAGAGCCGTCCAGTGTTAAACCAGGAAACAATAAGGGATAAGTAAATAACGCTTCCCCAGCCCTCTACCTAATCTGGACCCATAACTGACAGCACAGTCTATATTTAATAGGGAAATCCCAAAGCACCTGGGTTTGTTTATTCTTGAAAGGATTCAGCAGCATTGCTTTCATTTCACAGACTTCCATTTTTCTGAACGATAGATTTTTTTTTTGTGGTCAAAATTCAAAGGGGCAGCGAGGGAAAACCCACTATCCAAATAATGCCAAAGATGAGCAAAGAGAAGTATGTGCAAAGCCTGCTGCTGGGCGGGTTGGTTGTTTAGAATCCTCACCTTGGGTTTTGCTTCTGCTGAAATAGCAGAAGGAAAAAGATCACAGCCATGTTGGAAACCTCTGGAGTTATTTTAAATGCATCACAATGGTTGTAACGTTGGGTCAATTTTTGATTTGTAGGATGGCAATATGAAGCATCACAAATCCATGGCAGAAACCTGGGCGCTAGCACGCCAGCCGTGGTGGCTGCCTCAAAGCCTCGCTTGTTACGCCACGCTGCCTTCATTGCAGCAAATCCTTCATACCTATTTGCAGTCATTAAGCTAATCCGTGGCAGGAGAGAGAAGGGAATAGAGAGCAAATGCAACTGCAGAGAGCAAGGAAATTACGCAGACACTGTCCACCCCCAGATCTTACTTTTCCCTTCCATGTGGTTTTGGGATACATGTGGGATTTGAGTTGTACTTGGAAAGCATAATGCGTGTACCAACATCTGGAAGGATCATAATGGTTGCTGTAAGAATTATTACAGTAGTTGTGGATGAAATTTAGCGCTTTGCAGCACATGCAGCCTAACAGCAGCTTGCTTTGGTTATTGAAAATACGTTAATGTCCTGAACCATATTTAAACAGAAAGTGTGGGGGGGAAGAAATTATATATGTAATCAAGAGAATAGACAAGCAGGATGGACATGGAGCGATTCTGTCCAGACAGCAGGGGTTTGGGGACTGGAGCTGGGTCATGGAAAAAAAACGAGAGCCAGAAACTTTAGCTCATGAATCAATTTAATAATTGGGTTCCCTCTTCAGGTTGAGTCGAGCCACAGGGGCCAAACTTTCCAACTATTTCCACGAATTGGGAGTGCTTCATATTTTGGGTGCCACCACGGGAATCCACTGGTTCTCCTATTCTGAAAACGGGTCTATTTCTTAAATTCAGGAGGAGCCAAAGAGTTTCTCATTGTGGGTGTTTTTGCTGCAGAGCCCAGCCCTGAGCTTGGCATGGCTGCTGACCCCTCCTTGGGTCACAGACACCCATTGCTCACATAAAGTGCTAGTAAGTGGTGAGTATTAGGCGTGGATTGCTTGATCTGCCCTGAAAGCACCAACATCTGGACTTAAGGACGTGATTTGTAAATAAGAAATAGCAAGATACTTTGATGTGAGATTTAAGGGTGCAGATGGAGATCAGCCCACCTTTGGTTTTCCTCTTCCCATCTCTGTGTTGTCCTGTGGTTCTCTGAACCTTGTGGGCATCAGATCTGCACTGCAATACTGAGCAAACCTGTTGGATTCCTGGTGGGGAACTGCAGCCCCTCTCTGAAGCGAACCAAGCCCTGAATTAAAAGAACCCAAATTAAACCTGTTGACAAAGCTCATTTCTGGCCACTTGCCACTTCAAACAGGCTGCAGGCTGGGGAGGTGGGTGTTGTTTTATCAGACACATCTCTTCAGGTTTCATAATAACTGCCTTTCAGGAAGGGCTCTGGTTAAAATAATTCTTGCTGTATCCCATAGTGCCTCCTTGCACCCTGGGCTCTTAAAACCTGATTCTGGGAATCAAAAAATAACCAAAAAAACCCCCAAACCTGTTCACTCAGGTCAGTTTGAGCCAAGAATGGAAAATTGTCCTAGAGGTGCTTTGGTTCCAGCAATAATAAGACCCATCGTTTGTTAGACGTTAATTGCACGTTATTATCTTTTGTAGGTTAAGTCAACCAAAGGTTTCTTGTATAGTTGGAAACGAATCTGTAATCTTTCATAAGCTTTGCAATGTCAGGTTAGTTTTGTTGTTGTTTTTCTGGTTGTCTTTTGGAATCTTGAAGTTTGGCTGATTATTTGCAAATACACGAGGTACCTGTTTCTCCGTGGAAATGTGTTGCCGTTTAAGCTCTCTTCCATATGATAATCTCAACGAACAGCATTGCAAACCTGAAGTAAGTGAGCCTTATGGTTTCCCATGGGAAAGGTATATTGTAACCCTCATTTTTGAAAGGCTACCAGAGTAAACCAGTGATGAATTTAGGAAAGGAAACAAGATTTCCAAGTATTGAAGTTGTTCTATCACTGCAGATAAAACCATACATTCTTACCAAGTACTCTGTAATAATATTATGATAGTTTTATAAAACTTTGCTTTATAAAAAAACAGTAATTTTCCCATTCGTTCCCTGTTGTTTTGTTCCTGACATGTCTGGAGCAATTCTGCACCCCAGTCTGGGGCTGGTGGGTAACTGGTGATTGATGGAGACGGGGAATCCCCTGTGCTGATTGACTGTTCCTTGACGCTGTTGATCAATCACATCCTGAGACAAGCAAAGGCAGATACCCAGAGACAGAGGGTTTGGCCGGACTGCAACATAATTCAGTCTTGATGGGCTTCTCAATGTTTATGCCCGAATATGATTTGGCTCAAGACCGGTGTTGATAGATGGAAGAGAATACCCAGGGTTTCTTGCATTCAAAGCTAAGGAAAATTGAGCCCAGGGAAATATGTAAAACACATTGTCCATTTGTTTCTTCCACTTAGGAAGATCCTGGCAAGCTGCGTTAGACTGTCTAAATGCACCAGCGTTCCTGCAGGTTACTATATCATGTAATACAGGAGCAACACCACAGCAATCATCCCCCAGCCATGGCTCTCCCATCCCATATTTTGTCTGTTTCCATCTTTTCCTGCACAAATAATGGAGAGGCTGAGATTGCTGGCTGCAGAGAGGACAGTTTTAAAAGCTGAGCAGTGCTTTTTCCCCATTGCCCCATGAATGTAATATAAACCTGAAATTGCAGGATTTGCCTTGTTATCGCTGTATTTTTTCCTCCACAGACAAATCTGAACATGCTTTTCCAGTCAGAGCTTCCACATTCATCTCTTGATTTACTTTCTCCCAGGAAAAAAAAAAAAAATAAAATCCCAATAATTTTAAAGTCTTCCCCGAGCATCATCCTGCTACCAGAAAAACAGATACTGAACTGAGCGTTCCAGGGAGAGATTTTCTCTAGAGAAGGGAAGTGTATCAAGAGAGCGACTGGAGGCATCTTCAGAATTGTTTCTGATGTATTTGCACTTTTCTCTGGAGGAAGGAAGGACAGGAATCGCTGCTGGTTTAAACCACGGGCGACCCTGACCTGAGCTCATCCCCTTGGCTGCTTCTGCATTCACAGGGCCGAGGGGCAGAAGCCACCAAGAACCCTCTTGGCTTCCCTAGTTATCGGGTTTAGGTGAACTCTTGGCAAAAGCTTCTTGACTTGAGAGGGAATTGGGTGCAAAATTTAAATTGGATGATGAAGTTTTGGGGATTACTAAGAGAGGTGAATTCCAGCCCTGCTTTCTGGTCTGTAGAAGTCAGTTCTAGGTGTAATCTCTGCCCTTCTCTTTGAGCATCTTCTTTTCATAAGGTCATACAACTGACAGTGGGCACAGTGGGTTTGTGATCACGTGGAGTTCAAAACAAGCAAACAAATAATCACGGTGTTACCGTTCCTTCTTACCCCACACAAATATTTTGTATTTAAAACCCAATTTAATTAACCCACCTGTCCCCTTATCTCCTATCCTGTTTGCCCTCACCTGTTTCCCTATCTGTAGTCAATCTATTTTCACGTGTGTCTACTTACACAGTTTAACATGTTTCTCATCATGTGTTATGTTCTGCACCTGGAGCGGTTTGGGGGTATTTGGGGGTTCAGTTTTGGGGGGGTTTGTTTTGTCTGCATTGCAGTTTGCCTCCAGGCACTGACAGTGTCTGATTAAAGCCTTCCCCCTCCTGAAGGGCAGCAAAGAACTTTGCAAGAAGGAACAAGTGAGGCGCGTTTTCTGGTGGCGGGGGACAGACCACCGCACTAGAACAAAAGGGAGAGGAGCAGAACCAGCAGCTCTGATTACACCGAGCACCGCCGGGGTAGCACCCAGCACATCCATGTTCGCACACACTCTTCCAGATTCTGGAGAAACGAAGCGATGGGTTGAGTTTAGCGCAGTCATTGGGACGTGCAGGAGGTGATGGGGGGGCTGTAATTCAGGGGACAGTGATGATGTGGAACGCTCCTTGTTTGGACAATGAGCAGCAGTGGGCAGTAATAATGCGATTCTGTGTCTCTTTTCTTGCTTTCACGCAGAAGCAGAATCCGTCCCTTATGCACAGCTTAGGCAGGCAGGGTCATTTTCAACCCTGTCATTGACGTTTCTTCTCTGGAAGAACCAACCAGTCCCAACGTGAGCTGGCGCTGCTCTATTATAGCAAGATTGCCTGTAAAAGGATGATTAATAATTAATTGTGATAAATGCAGTGATTTGGTTGTTTTCTTGTTTCATTGATCAATAGGAAAACTTCATGGGAAGCTTCTTTAGGCTCAGGAGACCCTTGTTTTTTGCTCCATGTCTGGTGACAGATAAGGGACGGTTGCACAGCTCCTGTTTTATTTCCCTCCTGGGAGGGCTGGGGAGTGGAAACACACGTTGTCTTACCCACAGGGGGGTCCAAGCTGCGTGGGGGAACTCCTTCAACCCTCAACAATGTAAATAATGTTTTACTGGGGGACATCTAGTGGGAGAATATTATACTGCAGTACAGTGCACAGCCCTTGGCGGGGCTGCGCTGGCTGGGAGATGCCCAGTTCTGCAAGAACAGCCAGTTTATCATGGAAAAACCCCCACTTTCCAAAGGCTCCCATGAGAAGGAACAGAAAGAAATGTGGTGTAAGTCTCCTTAATTTAATTTGAGAAGTCATTCTCCAAAATACTTTCCCCTCCCCCTGTTTTGAAGATTGAAAAGAAAACAAAGTAAAAAGTTTTGCGTCGTTTGGGGGAAAATAATCCTTTTTACAAAATTGGAGGAAACTCATTTAAAAATACAAGTTGGAGAATTTTATTTTGTTTTCTTTCTTCAGCCAGAGCTCATTTGCAGATTGAAGTGATAATAAAGTAAATAAGGGAAATGATGAAAATGTTTTGGAAACAAGAGCCTACTTTTTGGCTCGCATCTGTGCAGTGTTACTAATAGGGATGCCTGGCATGACGAGGTCTCCTTGGAATCACCAGTAATGATGGGAAAAGATCATTTTTTAAGTTGCGTCTTGTGTTCCTGTGCCCGAGTGCTCAGAATGGCTGCAGGTCCCAGGGAAACCTGAGAAACCTGGAGTTCGTGCTGTTCTTTAGCAGCACATTTGTTACATTTCCAAATGAGCAAACACACGTCCTGCTCTTCGCCATAAAAGCGAAGTAAGGAGGAGTATTTGTATCTGATTAGGGACCAAAGGCGTGCAAAGTGGTGGTGGAAGGCAAAGGAAGGGGAGAAGCCTGGGCTGTGCCGTGTGCTCCCTGACGCAGACAAGATCAGAGCGCAAAGTATTTTGCTTGTTTATTTGCAAAAAATGTGCAAATGTTCCATTTTACTGTGACCATCCCTGCGCTGGCCACTCGTGGGTCTCTCTCTTGGGCAGCATGACCATCTCTGCTGAGTTACAGAAGCCTTCAAGGAGCAGAAATACAGCAATAGCTGAGAAGGCTTTGTGGGTTTTGTGCTCTTTGCTGTGAGGGTTTGCGGGGTGCGTGTCCCAGGTTCTCCAACACCTCAGTCAGTGGTTTCAGGTCTGAGGTTATAAAGCCTGCCTGGGTGAAATGGGAGCAGTTCCTGGCCACGTTCCTCAGTGGGGCATTAGCAAGGGCACTTAGCTTGGGCAAATGAATTCCAAAAGCCCTCGTAGCACCTCGTGGGTGCTTTCAGGGACAACAGGCAGGTAGAGCAGGAGCTGCTGAGGAAGCTGCAGCGAGGCCGAGCTGTTCTGGGAGCTCAGCTTAACCAAAGCAGAGCTTAGCAAAACGATTCCACGACTGTGAAAGCTCAGAGATTGCAGCATGTGGGTCGTGGATCTGGCAATTCTTGCATTGGCTCTGAGGCAGGAGTAGCTGATCTAATAATCATTATGTTCCATCTTGAGCTTATAGGAGGCTGACTCCTTCAGGCTTTTATTTTTCTGCTTTTGGGATAACGAGGTGGATAAAAACCATGAATGTTGTGCAGCAGGATCCTTTCCTGACCCTCTCACATGCTGCTGAGTATGTCATCAATTGCACTCAGAGTATTGAGTCCTCGCTGCCAACACACGAGCAAAGGTTTCGGAAAGAGTTGAATTGGAAAAGAGGTGGGATCAGGCTCGCCCACATCATTTTCTTTTGTGCCAGTGCTAACAGACGTTTTGAGTTAAAGCAAGAAACAGCCAGGAAAAATGTGCAGATGCTTAATTCTCTGCAGGATTTATAATATTATACGGTAAGCGTTTGCACCCTATACAATAAAACCAAGTTGGCTTTACTACATATAAAAGAAAACAAAACAAAAAATCACAAGTTTGACAGCAATTAGGGTGAATAGACATTTATTTTATCCTTTTACTAGCAGGACCAATTGTGATTTTATGCTCTGAAAAAGCTCATTTTAAAGTTTTATGTCTGAAGCGGCCCTGCCAAATCTAGCTTAATATTGTTACATTAAATGGATGGTAAAATGTGTTCTTAAAACCCTCCATCCTGTAAAGGACCTGGAACCAGGGAACCACCGCTAATGAGAGGCAGGTCCTGAACCGCAGCCCTTGTGCATGGTTGGGAGCCCAGGGGAGCTGTTGGCCGGTCCCCCCCAGGACGTGTCGTCCTCGCTTTGCAGGCGACAGACCGGCCAAGCTCCGTTTGATTTCCAGCCCCCCGGACCACTGGCCAACCCACGGCCACAGCAGGAACCCCAGCGTTCCGGAACCCCGCTGGCTGCATGGAGATGTCAAAGAGATCTTGTGCATCTTCACAAGCGGATCTCTCCCTTCCTACACCCCCGACGCTTCTTGTTCTTGGCTCTTCTGGCTTTAAGCCTGAAGCCAGTGGTTAGAACCAGCTTCACAAGGCTTAGAGGAGTTCTGGTAACTTGTCTTGTTTTCTTCGCACACTGAAAATTTGTATAATTTTGTAAAATGTCTCCAAATATGTAGGAGCTTCAAGTATGCGCTGCTTTGATGACTTAATGGTCACCCTACCCTCACAGAAACCAATACAACCAGGTGATTCAACCCTCACAGCACCCCTGATTTACTTGAGCCTCCAAATATTTGCTCTATCCTCCTGAATGCTGGCAAAACACACGAATATTGTGCACCAGCAGCTCTTGTTGGTATGCACACATGCACAAAGATACTACAAGGAGCTGTATAAGGAGCTGAACTGGGAAGGAGGTGTCATAATTATCCCTGTTCTAAGCATGAGAGGCAGGACTGATTAAGTAACGGGGTTTACTCCAGATTAAATGCCCCTCCTTGTGCACAGGGCCTCTCAAACTGGTGAACCAGTTCTCCAGGTTTGTGTGGAGAGAACTGTGCTTTAAACAAACCGTGTTTAACACTGATTTGTGTCATAAACCTCTGGTCAGTTGTTTAGTGAAAGGTCTTAAATGTGCATTTAAATTCAATATTTATAACTTTTTATGTTAACAAATATTCTTAATGTTCCTATTGTGTTTATTGGAAGCTAAAGGCACTCAGTAATGTGGATAGTACCCGCATTTCTTAGATGGAATTAAAACATGCTATTAGAAAATGGGACTTCTTGCTGGCTTGATGTTGGTTACTTCAGGAGATAAATATTTTGCTGATGCTGTGCACGGGGTAGATTATTTCTTCCCCGACTGTTTCCTAGAGTGCAGGGTCAGCTTAATTCCCCCTCGCTGCTGGGTTTAAGTAGCGCTTTTGCCCAGCAATCAAATAGAATAATAGAATCATGGAATGGTTTGGGTTAAAGGGACCTTCCCAGCTCCCCCAGTGCCACCCCTGCCACGAGCAGGGACATCTTCACCAGCTCAGGGTGCTCAGAGCCCCGTCCAGCCTGGCCTGGGGTGTCTCCAGGGATGGTTCATCCACCACCTGCACGCACATCAAAGTGCAGAGGTACCGACATGTGCCAATGCAGAAAGATCCAGCCCTAAATAAATCTGAGAGCCTAGAACTGGGATGCCCATTGTCTGGGCACTGATTGCTGAGGGTGAATGTGCTTCTGATTTAGGGCATCTTCAGTAGGCGCCTGAAGCTGAGTGGGATGAACCTGTGCCAGGTGTTGTTCTGTGCAGACTTGGTGTCACTGGGAGGGGAAGGTGCTTCAAGGAGAGCATTGATTTGGGAGGGGCCTAAGATAATTAAATAGCATAATGTCACAGCGGTTTAGTTTATACAGGAGGAGAAACTCTGGCAACATGAGTCAGGCCCTCGTCTAAGAATGACTAATATTATAAACAAATGGTAAGATAGTGGCATTAAACTCACTTTTCTAACTGCAGTTCTTAAAGGTCATAAAACCGATTCAGTTTTCCAGTTTCAACTTTTCCCATCTACTTTGCAGAACAGTAATCAGGTCATTGGGCCATTTCCCTTGGAGACTGACCAATACGTCTTCAGCTTTATTCTAAATATAGCAGTCCTTTTTTTAGCTTTGTTAGTTTTCCCACTTTTCTTCACTCCTTTAAAGTGAATTTAGCGCAGCAGAAAGGTGCCAGATCGGCATCACTGGAAAATGCCGTTGCAGAGCTGCTGTTTGTCCGCAGCGAGCAGCCCGTGTTTGTCACCCGCATACGGGCACTGCAAGCTGATCTTTGCACCGCTGCACCAATGTGCCTTAACCTTGACCTGTGGAAACTGGGCTAGTCTAAGTCTCCGTGCCTTGCTGTCCAAACCCACCCTGCGTAGGCAGCCAACGAGCTTACCAAGTCCTCTCATCCTGGTTGCTTTTGCACTTTTAATGGCATTGATAGCATCCTTCTTTGCAGTGAGATCGGGCTTGTCCATCTACATCTGTCTAAAGATGAGGCATCCAGTCCAAGCTGGTGTCTCTATAGTGACCTGAAGAGGGGAAGGGACCTGTGCTGAGAACCTTCATGTGAGGGAGGTGGCCCAGCTCCATTTCTAGCATGGCTTTTCTCTCTTCTGCTGCCTTTGAAACGGGCTAGAGGAACAGCTTAAACTAGACAGGTGTCTTACAGTTGGGTAGAGTTTAGTGAGCTGAATCCCACCCAAAGTGATCGGAGGAAAAATGACATATTGAATAGCCTCGTTCTTCTGCTGTGCCAGTTGCTGTATATTTTCTTAGGCCCCAGTCCTACAACTGGATTCCTGGAGACTCAGGCTTTGGCTGATCCCATTCACAGAGCAGAGCTTTATGTTGCAGAGCTTTACATTGCAGAGCTTTACATTGCCAGCCCTCCAGGGTGCTGTCTGCAGGCAGCTTTGTACAAGTGAAGGTCTTTTGATACCTTGACATCTACAGGTTTGCACAACACCCAAAACAATGGGGGAAACGTGGTCCTGTTGGGAGCCTCTGGTTATGATTGAAACATCAGTTTCTAAGTAAATAGTACTTGAATTTTAATAACTTTGTGCTGCTGTTTATTGTGTCACCGAGAAGTATTATATATGGTGTAATCGCTACAATTTGCTCCTGTAATTGCAACTTCATGTTTTGCAAAATGCACGATGCTTTTCACTTTCAATCTGGGAAAAAAACTGCAGATTGGCCCTGACATCTCCCAGATTTTCCTTTTTCCCCTGTGTGCTTTCGTTTCTCTTGATGATTCTTGGCTCTCTGCTTCGGAAGCCGCAGGACTGTTTGCAGCCCACAGGGTGTACATATGAAAAGCCAGTGTAGCAAGATGTCCCCAAATGTATTTCTACTCATGATGTTCCATAAATGATTCCAATATGTAGCAGCCACCCAGTCCAAGGAAATAAAACTCTCTTCATGCTCTAATGCTCTTTACGTTCCAAATTTTAGAGATGATACAGCTTAGTTTAAATGATACAGATGCTCCACGGTACAGTGGACTTGAGGTGCAATGTTATATGTTAGACTTTCTCGTACAGTTTAGCCTTTGTTGTTCAATCTGATGTGTGTTCTGGCAGAGGGGAGGTCTGAAGAAGTGCAATGAGTTACCTGCTTGGCACAGTTTGGTCTGTTGGCTCGCTGGGAAATTCAAGGCTTCAGGAAACACTTTCTCCTCATTTGTGAAGTGAATAGAAGCTGAAGGTGCTCAGCAATAAGCAAACCTGCTGGTCTACCAGCATCGGTGGCCCAGCCGTGAGGAGGGTCCCTGTGCAAATACACTTGACACTTAACACAAGTTTGGCTTGAAAACGGAGACAACAGACCAGCAGAATTCTGGTTGGTGGAGAATAGCTATGTGCAGTGATTAGTTCAGTGGGACGGATAATTGCAACGCTAAAAAAAACATGTGGATCCCAATACAGTTTGCCTGCCCGTCTTTTTCTTCTCTCCGCTGGCTGCAGCTGCGCTGGCCTGAGCAGCAGCAATTTGCCGAAGGCAGCGGGAACTTCAGGTCCCTGCAAAGCCCATCTGGAACGGACCCGCCGTGCCATCAATCACCAAGTGTCCATGCAGAGATGTGGGGCTGACAGCAGCATCTGCACCGCCTCTGCGCTCCATGTGCAAACAGGGAGAACACACATTTGTCCCAAACATGCTGGCTGGGGAAAATGGCCTTAAGGATGCTCCTGTGACACATAATTCATGGATTAATGCTGCCCTGAGCCCATTCTCCACTTCCCTGACACCCACAGAAACCATGGTTAGCAGTGACTTCCCAACAAACAGTAAAAACAAAACAACACGCAGAAAATGTTTCTACATGGTTCTGTAACCTGAGAGAAGATGGAGAAAAGACTATTTTAAAGTATGTTTTCCAATTTATTGTCTCAAAGCAAACCCAGCTAGTGGGTCTGCCTTCAGATAGACAGATATTTGTCACTCTATTATTGTTTTACAGTGTCAGTTCCAGACACTTAAGTATTGTTGGAATGCAGTAGGGGGAAAAAAAAATCATGTTTTAAATCTCCGATGGGGTAATAAACTGCAGCCAGGAGCTAATTGTCCTGAAACTTGATCCTTTGCAATATGTTATTGCTGTAATGGGACTACCCAACTCCACTGCACTGGGGTTTGTTTCACCATTAGTTAGGTAGTACATACACATTCAAAAAAACCCCCAGATCACAGGTTTGCTCCCAGCTGTAGACTTAAGCACAATTCTCAAAGCGATCGATGCATTTTGTACATTAAGCTAGTAAGGGAGGGTATTAATCCTCATCAAGTTTAATGGCTCTCTGTGGATTTGCTTCCTACCAACTTTCTTCCACCCAAGAAGTCCTGAGAATGTTGCACCCCTCCTATCAGGAGAAAATGAATCATTACGCAGTCTGGAAGGCCAGAGGTGAATTGGAAGCCGCACGTTGGAACACTCACACTACAGTATTATTATTTTCTTTTTACACTGGCATTAAATAATATTTGAGCTCAGGGTGGTCAGCCCAATGGGTGGTTTAACATGCTGAATGCAACCAAAGAACGAGTATATCCATCATGTACTCGGTTATTGTTCAACGATCTTTTTTGTCTTGTTTCGTTTTGTCCCAAACGAAGTATTAACCAACCACATCTTAAAATGCAAAGTCCAGCTTCTAAGTGTTAACCCCCAGTTTGGGTGGAATTTTGACTGGAAAATCTCTCGAAGATCCAAAAAAATGTGATGTTCTTTCTCAGTGTTTTTCTCGTCTGTGTTCTGGGTAAGGCTGATTTGGGGTCACATTTTAATGGAGATTCACTGCACTTTTATTTTCAGAGTTTTCCAGCTGCGGAGTTGAGTGTGAGAAGAGGTTCTTGTCAGATTTTCACCCCGTGCTGGGCTCACAGATTCACAGAGGTTGGAAGGAACCCCTGAGCATCATTGATGTCCCTGAGGACCACGACACATCCTTGACAGGTGAGCAGCGCGGAACCCACGGTTTGTGGAGCTCGGTGGAGATGCGGTGAAGGGGGAGAAATTCAGGTGCACCAGGAAGAAAAATGGCTCAAAATCCAAACACAGAACAAACCGTTTTGTCTCAGTTGCCATCCGCTTTCTGATGGCGTCTTTATGTATGTGAGACTTTTCCAACTGGAAGAGTGGTTCTAAGAGTGGTGCATTGATTCTTTTGAACCTCTTGAACCTGAATCATGAATAGGGATCACTTGAATACCTCAAAAATTCTCCCGCAAATCTACTCAGATTCATAACAATCGCTCTGCCTGTGCTGTTTTATCATACCCATGCTTCATATGCAGCCATCTCATTCTGCAAGTGGATCCTAGATCTAACTCGGGTTTCACAGAATATCCCTTTTTGTCGGTAGAAGAAGCTGCATCTGAAGTGAAGCTCGGAATGCTCTTTGTTGGTGTTGGTACTGATGGGGAAAAAATGCTCTTCTCCCTAAAGCTGAGATATTTATTATTGTTATATATGACTCGGGTAACTGAGCAGCCCATTAACACCACGTTGCGATACAGGTAGTGAGAAAGACAGTTGCTTCTTTACACAAGTGAGGATCTGACAAGCAGACAAAATAATTGAAGAGGGTGTGATACTTAATCCGAATGTTAAGAGCTTGGCACTTGCGGGACCCAGGGGTGCGGGCAGCACATGTAAAGTGGGGAAGCGCCTTACACAATCATTTGTCAGACCATAGCTGCTTGTTAAACAACGATTAGTGCCTCTTTCAAAGTAAATTCACTCCCTCCTGCCTAAGGATGGCTGAGATGTACATGTATATACACCATAAACTCCTATGGTTCAGACACAGCAATTAGAAACTAATTACACTAAAATACTTAATCCCAATACAGAGAGGGGTGGAAAAAAACCAAACTGTTGAAATTTGGAGTTGTTAATCCATCATTCTAAGGAACAAGCGCCAAAGTGAAGGAGCAGAGCTGAAGCCAGAGCAGCGCAAGGGGGTTTGTCTGTTCACCCTCTTTCACCATGGAAGTGCACATTCTGTCACAGGGGGTCTTTCTGTGATTCTGCTTATATTGAGCTTTCCAGGGGTATTTCAGAATGCAAAAGGTACAATTTTATTCTCAACCCTCTCTGTGCATCTTAGTTTAGTTCAACCAAGGCAAGAACTGAAGTTAAATTCAGCTTTGGTGTAACTGATAAGAAAAACTCACACTAGTAAAAAGGGGAGCCTTTCACTTTCAGATACTTCCCAAAGAGATTCTGTAGTTTATTAAAGTTGATTTAATCACTGTGTGTTATATTTTAAGAGGCTGTGTGACACAGTCCATCTCCCCTTCGCCGCGCAGCAATGTGCAATGCTGAGAACCATGAATTCCCTGAGCATGGAGCATCCCTGACCATTTAATTTCTCTATGAGTGAGAGCCCAACAGCAACAGTATGTGACTATTAGTGAGGCCAGAAAGCAAATGTGATTGTCTGTTAGCAGTCCTGCAGTACGGGCAGCAGCACAACACTATAAATGTGCATTTTTCATGCTATAACCCACAGAGCCGCCGTCTGAGTTATCGTGCATGTATCTCAGTTATCTGCCCACGTATAACAACTCCTGGAGCAAACGCTCCCCGTGATTTACCGTTCAGTTTTACATGTGTATGGTTGAAAGGGATGTAAAATTGCTTCTTCATGTTGTGATAGAACAGGAGCTTTCTAACCAAATCAGGATTTGTTGTCAGTTCTGGGTAGAGCTCACTGAAATTTCCATTCTATGAGAAGCTGCCCTTGATAAAATCTAACTTGGTTTTTCCTCCTGGGGTATGACATCGTACTATACAGTAAAAGCGAAGAGAAAGCAAAATGTTCTTGCTTCTAGAAACCGGAAACTGTGATAATTTTTGACCAAAGCCACCAAAATTGATACACACCTTCCAAACATTTGAATTTCACAGTAGAAATCCGTGGCGCCGGAAAAACGTCCGTCGGCTCTGCGTGAAAGATCATGTTGCGTTTGTGGAGGAAAAGCGAGGGGGAGGCCTTGGGGTGATTCACGTCCCTCCTGTTTCTCCCCTGACTTTGCGATGGGCCAAAATAAGCGTCAGGGTCGCGGTCCCGTGTGGGGCCGGGCGGTTTGGCAGGGCCCGCGGATTCCGCAGACACGAGGGGCACCCGCGCCCGGGCGACGTGGAGCCCACGCTCCGCTCCGCGAGAGAGCTTGATTGTTTTGGCCTCTTTCCTTTGCTCTAGGGTAAAATAGAGGCACCCTTCTTGGGATATTATTGGTGCGAAATCGTAAGTTACAGTTTTATTACCAGTTGCTGTGTGCATGTGTGAGGGAGGGAGAGGAGGAGGCGGCGGGTGTAGGAGAATATAACCACTCTTTTGTAACTATGAATCCATTTTTTTTCTTCTTCTTCGCAAAATACAGGTTTAATTTTAGGGAGAGAAAATCCAAATAGTGTCAAACATAGATTGTGACAATCATTTTTTTTTTTAAAAGTCTACTTTTCTTCAGACTTGTTGAATTGTTCAGTTTGCATTGCTGAAAAGTTAGAAATGAGCTACATGGATTTATCCTCTCTTCTTCTAATGTCCACATTACATCCTACAAAATTTTCCATCCTATGTTGCAGTTTTTACTTGCAGCGTTTTCAAGCGCTACATAAAACCCCCACTGTTGATGGAGCAGCTGAACAACGTGATAATTTTGGTAACACGGGCAAAATCCGACTTACTAGAATTCCTTATGGAGCCTGGTGCTAACGCTCCATGATGGGCGTCTTTCCTGGTGACACATCTGGACCGTTCTGTAGATGACAAAGATATTCAGAAATACTAAAAACAACTCTACTTTTTGGGAAATGTTAGACCCAGCAATGTTAGACTGAGAAACTTCTCCACATGCTCCCTGAAAACAGTGGCAAATTATTTTAACCCATCTCACATCGATCTGGAGCCTCCATGTGTTCTGTGTAGAACATCTCTCTGCATCTGAACCCACCTCACATTGATCTGGAGCCTCCATGTGTTCCGTGTAGAACATCTCTCTGCATCTGAACCCACCTCACATTGATCTGGAGCCTCCATGTGTTCCATGCAGAACATCTCTCTGCATCTGAACCCACCTCACATTGATCTGGAGCCTCCATGTGTTCCGTGTAGAACATCTCTCTGCATCTGAACCCACCTCACATTGATCTGGAGCCTCCATGTGTTCCATGCAGAACATCTCTCTGCATCTGAACCCACCTCACATTGATCTGGAGCCTCCATTTGTTCCGTGTAGAACATCTCTCTGCATCTGAACCCACCTCACATTGATCTGGAGCCTCCATGTGTTCCGTGTAGAACATCTCTCTGCATCTGAACCCACCTCACATTGATCTGGAGCCTCCATGTGTTCCGTGTAGAACATCTCTCTGCATCTGAACCCACCTCACATTGATCTGGAGCCTCCGTGTGTTCCGTGCAGAACATCTCTCTGCATTTCACAGACTTCAAGGATCCCAAATCTGTGTTGTCAGTTCTATTCAATGTCTTGGTTTGCTTCCAAAAAAACAGGCTGAGAAATTTGGATCTGGAATCGGGGTTGTTAATTCCAGGATGTTTTCACTGATTGTTTTGTGCAAGGTACAAATTAATTTACTTTTCCCAGTGTCAGAAGCCTCAGCTGAGATATTTATAATAACAAGCATTTAAAAGATCTGCATATTGTTCAAACACATTTGGCAAGATAGGAGCTCACCTTAAGCAGCATGGGGTGGTGGGGATGGTCTGTTTTACTCTTGCATGTTCATGGTCATCCAGTTGTCTTAATTCCACCAGAATTATGGTGTTCGGAAGCAAGAAGCAGGGGTGACAAATGACCTCTGAGAGCCAACCTCATGATGATTTCCATCGCAGGGTGAATTCTTTGTGCTTTGAAGAGATATTCTATAAAATTGCTAAATTTAGCAAACATGAAAGCCACTTTGGTATTTTTTTTTAGAATGATTGTTACAGTATTTTGTAACTTCTGTTCCCCTCTGGCTGGGATTCGAGAACCCTCTCCCTTCACCCCCTCCCCAACTCCTTGACAGCAATCGCTAGTTGTAAAATAATAGACCATCAGCCAGCAATAATTTGCAATCCAAACAGACTTGACGCTCTCTGACATTTATTGAAACCTCAGACCCTGTTCGCTGGTTTCAGTTTTCCTCCCTTTGCTCTGTTTTTACAGACAGACAAGTGCTTAGATTTGGGTTTAATAATGAGGAGAAATTTCTTCTTGGCCCAGCTTTGCTTGTGTTGGCTGCAGCGGGGCCTTGCAGCAGACGGGCGGTTGGAGTTAATTACGCTAAATGGTGAGAACATTATTTGACCCCACTGGTTCGGCACCAGATGTTGTACGTTGCCTCCGAGAAAGCAGCACAGACGTAACGCTTTCGGGGCTGGATGGGGAAGGGAACACACTCGGAGGTTCGGCACTTTCTTTTGCAACGTTAACTATCCCGGGATAAGCCCGTGACAAACGAAGCACTGCGCCTCATTAGCTACAGATGACAGCGTTCAGCTTTGGCCGCTTGGGGCAAATTAGGGTATCTCTGTATTTCTGGAAGTGAATGCATCAAAAACTCTCCCCCCCAAAAAATCATTTTGCTCAATATACAGTCAACATTCTGCCAGCACAAGGTATCGACTTTGGTAAATCCTTCCTGGAAAGTGAACTTTACATTTATGGGCCAGACATGATGGAATTTAATGTTTGAAAATGATTAAAGGATTTTGTTCTTTGGTAGTAACAACTGCATTTATCAAGGTGACAGACACGGTGGCCTTAGAAAGAGCTGAAATGTAACCGAGCTGCCGAGCTTACACTGGCTTGGGTCTGGGAATCCCTCTGGTCTTTAAGCGCTGGGGTTGGGGAATTACGTTGGTAGATATGGCAGGCAGGGAGTATAAAGTGTTTATTGACCCCAGTCTGTGTTAATAAAGCATTAGAAGTATTACCTGCTTGGGGATTGTCAGGGCAAAGCAAAGTTGTACTGACCCTCGTGGAAAACTGAAACTCCTCTTAGTCTTTGAATAAACTGTTTGGAGCGTGGAAACGACAACACTTCTGCAGACTTATATATTACAGGAAAGCAAGCTGAAAAGTGTTCTTACCACAAAAAATGTGTTCCTGTTGCCTTTATTTGCTTGCATGGTAGTGATAAGGTTTTTAACATGAACCTGTAGACAAATTTGAGTTATGTCTCCTTTTCCAGTGGATGACATGACTCACATGTTGTTGAACAGGAGCCCTCCATCCCCGCTCCATCTGGGCGTGGGGACCTTCCAGTTACCTATTGCTGGGGTTGTGTTCTTAACTGGAGCGAAGCCGTTCACCAAAGTCATCAGAATTCAGAATAACTTGATCATTTTAGTAGTCTGAGGTCTCTAGTATTTTTTTAAACGTCACCATTTACCTGTAACGTTATTTCAGGAGCCTAGCCATAAGAAATTCTTGCTTCAACCTTGCTATTCCTTCCTCCTTCTCCCGCAGGGGACTGCAGGGGATGTGCTCTGGAAGACCAGACTCCATGATAAAGTGATTCAAGTACTATTACATCTAGATAAAACGCTGTAAATTGAATCGCTTAGATTATTTTAGAACTCTTTAATTTTCCTGTTTCGCGGGGAGTTTGGCTGCCTTTCGGTGCAGCAGAAGGGGACTGGGGATGTAACACAAAATCCAACACTGAGCGCTGCAATTCGACCGTTTCCATCCTTTCGTGATTCAGGGAGATGTTCTCGGCCATCTTACTCTAACCAAGAAGTCCTGCCAATACGTTGTCTCATTAAAAACTTAAGAACAAGTCCTCTGGAATAAGCAGAGCTGTTCTATAATTACCACAGTGCAAGTCTGAACAGAACATCCTCTGGGTTTTGCTGTGCAAAAGCAAAACCCCCTCCACACAACCACGAGCTGCCTCCCGTGCTGGTGAACTTCATATAAAGTACATCTTTGGGTGCTAAATAGGTAACTTTGGACGAACTGTACAATTTGCTGTATATATTGTATGCAAAATTGCATGCCTAACGTCCACCTGAAGAGTCCTTTATGAAGCTTAACAGTCACAGCGATCTTTTCTTTGATGGAGAAGGACTGGTTTTGAGTCACTGGATTTGTCTAAGATTTAGATTCACTTGCAGACTGCAACATCGTCTGTAATTTACTGTGAACCATAAGAGACATTAGCTGAAATTTTCAGGAGCAGATTATGTTGAAAAAATTTATGACAGCATTTAGAAACATTAGACTTGAGACTGCATGCCAGAGCGTGACAAAATAGCAGGTAATAACAGCGCTCGTTAGAGCTGTTTATTTAAATTGAACATTATCCTGTCAGGGATGTTTTCACTGCTGTATAAGACCTATTTTCATCCAGATTAACTTCTACCAAATACAGGCACCCAGAGGTGTCTTCCTAGGAACTGCTTAGCATATGCATTCATTCCAATGTGCTCACAAAGTTCCATGTTTTCTTACGTTATTTTTGAATTCCAAGGGCAGTGCTGCTTTCTGTTCTTCTTTATCCACCTTCTCCATATTTAATTATCTTCTTGTATCAAAATGCAGTTAGATTTTCAGGAGGATCTAAGTGATTTGGGCCCCAGCTTCACTATTGCTGAGCGAAGTCTGGGCGATTGTTTGGGTTTTGCAAGTGTGGATGTGAAAAGTGCTTCACTTGAGTCTGGTCAAAATAATGCTAAAATCACATTCTATCTTTTATTTCAGCAAATCAAACTGTTTCCTTATGCATTAGTTATAAGAATTTGGAAAGATTCAGTCCTAGAATAGCTTCTTAGGACTTGTTCTGAGGATATTCAGGGGCACAGAAAATGGCTATTTGGGAAGGGAACACTGGAGGAGCCAACAGGTTTGCCTGGAGGCTGTTCGACCTGAAGTATCTCCAGGTGAAAAAAGATGTTGTCTAAAACATGTTGATAGAAAAGGGGCTATTGCACCGAGGTAGGAGAGGCTCCCTCATGTCCCACTACCTTTAATTTCCATTTGCACACCTCTGTGGCTGATGAAAAGCAGTAAAATGCTATTAACTCCAATGGAGCCATTTTAATAGGGGCTTTAGTATTCACTTCGCATGCTTCAACTCCACCTTTTCCTTACCCTCAAAGCTCCAGTAAAACGTATTTTAGCCTATCAGGGTTAAAAGGCATCCTTCTGCCAGAAACCCATCAAATCCGTTTACTAATGACGTATATCCAAGACAATATAATGTTTTTGATTCATGTTTTTTGGAAGGCAGTTTGAGTTGACTTCCCTGTAAATCTTGCCACGTGATTAATCCCCGCTGAGCAGCCGGCAGACAGCTCGCTGCTTTCCTTGGCCGATGGCACTGCTTTCGAGATAATGCCCAGCCCTGCCATTCTCACTAGGGCAATAAGCAACGTGAAAAACGCCTTTCAACAGCAGGTGAAACATCAGAACGGAGTCACCTGGTGGGGTCCCCACGATCAATCACCAACTGTGGCTGTGGTGACATTAATTCCTGGAGTTGTGGGGATGGAGCATCCCCGTTGCTTCTCGCTGAAGGTACCAGACCTTTTCCAGGGAAGGGCTTTTAACACAGAATTGTGATTGTCCTTCTGCAGAAATTCTCCTCCTGACAGACCTTGGTTTCCCCTTGGACCAACTTCATGGTCGCTACACAAAAACCACAGAAAGTGTCTGGGGAAGAACTTCTGAGTTAGGAAACTGTGCACTGTTACATAGAAAACCCTCTCCCCAAATATATTATTCAACCCCATTCTTCTATCGTGGAGCTACTTCCAGACTCTCCTATTACCAGCCATGTTCTGGTCTCTTTGATTGTGGTGGGTAAATAATGTATATGCTGGTTGGTTTTCACTACTTTTCTAGTTTGCTCCGGTTTATGAGCTTTTCATGCTTGTTAATATTTGGTTCACAGTGTTTTAATAACCTCAAGATTTAAATACATAGAGAAGAATCTGGATTGCTAGATGTGAACATGAAGATAACTCAATGGACTTGGAGTTAAAGAAATTCAGAGGAATTGTCAAACTTTTTGACAGTAGGCAAACAGCCGCCAACACAGTTTAACAGAAGCACTGCACTTCGCGCCTCAAATCTTTAAACCATTCCTGCTTGTGTTTCCGAACGATATTAACTTGAAGCCGCTGAGCTCAGTTGTGTCGTTTTTAGGTAATAGAGAAGAAAATTTTCCTTGCTTCAGGAAACACAGGGTGTAATTCTGCGGCTGATGTCGCGGCGGTGTTCAGACTGGTTTTCCCTCTCTGGCTGAGCTCTGTGAAATTATATTGTATTTTAAATGGGAATTCTCAAGTATCTAAAAGAAACATACCCATTGGGGTAGTTCTTCAGCTCCCGGGACAGTCCTGTCCATGTGTCCTTCACCCGCTCCCCAGGATCCATTGACCATCTTTGCTGAGCCGGCTCAGCAGCTGCGCTCGTTGTTGTGGTGGGTGACGTACATTTTAAACTCAACAGAATTAATGCTGTGGTCTCGGTGGGAAAGCTCACCCCCAGCATTTTTGCTACGTTCTCATGTTGCAAACAGCAAAAAGAATGCAATGGATTTCATGCTGGAATGGTAACGGGCATCAGGCATGGGTATTGTTCTCGCTGAGGACAGCGAGGTACCTCCTGACATAAAGCAAATACTCGGAGATACCGTCACCTCATAAATTTGCAGTCTTGGGAGCATATGTGCTGATTTATAATAAATGGCTTTTCCTCCCCTTCCCCACTTGAACCCAAATCGTTGATGACTTCTCGAAGGATGAGGAGTTGTGTTGTGTGATGTGGCGGCTCTGAGTGCTGGTGGGACAGCCCGTGGTGAACATGGCTCTGGTGGGACAGCCCATGGTGGCCACGGCTCAGGTGGGACAGCCCATGGTGGCCATGGTGCTGGTGGGACAGCCCATGGTGGCCATGGCTCAGGTGGGACAGCCCATGGTGGCCACAGCTCAGGTGGGACAGCCCATGGTGGCCATGGTGCTGGTGGGACAGCCCAGGGTGGCCACGGCTCTGGTGGGACAGTCCAGGGTGGCCATGGCTCAGGTGGGACAGCCCATGGTGGCCATGGTGCTGGTGGGACAGCCCAGGGTGGCCACGGCTCTGGTGGGACAGTCCAGGGTGGCCATGGCTCAGGTGGGACAGCCCAGGGTGGCCACGGCTCTGGTGGGACAGTCCAGGGTGGCCATGGCTCAGGTGGGACAGCCCATGGTGGCCATGGCTCTGGTGGATCATCATGTGCCACTGCCCGGGCTGCCAAGCTCTGAAACAGGGGATGAGAAGCACACATGAAAAGGAAATATTGGCTTTATGGTGCTGCTTTAATGCAGAGCTGTGCAGTGGAAAATACCACACCAGCAAAGTCAGATTGTGGGTTTTCTTTCTGGCTAAAACAAATCTTTGGTTTCTGCCATATCTTGCCTAAGGAGAAGGGGGAAGCATCTGTGTTATTGCTTGTTAAACAACTCGAGTGTGCCCGGCCAAACCACACGAGCAAATTTTAAACAGGGGAGAAAATTCACAAAGATATTCGGGCTCCAGACTTGGGCTCCATGTCGTGCGGCAGCGTCTGTTCCACCTCCTGTCCTGACTTTCCTTCACCTGCCGGCAAAACCACCAACTGGGTCCTGATTCTACTGCAAATATCAAGGTGCCATTCACCCTATTGATAGTTATGCACCAAACCTCTTCATACCGTCTCCTCATACCGGTGTGTACCCGTGTGTTGCCTTCCCAGCCTGGATAAGAAGAGAATCCATGTGTTGCCCATAAAACAGGGGCATTTGTCTATGTATTGATTTTTTAATTTATTGTTAGCCTGCCTTGAAGCCAAGGGGTAGAAAAACTGGTGTGTGAATACATCATGTAAAGCAGGGTGGAAAAGATTATGTTCCCTTTAAAAACCAAAAGCCAACTGTAAACGTTTTGATAACTGATACAACTGAAATTGAATAAATTTGCAGAATATCAGAAACCTGCTAGAAAGCAGCATTGACCTGCAGTCTGCATTTTATGCTGTGCACTGCTCAGGAATCATAGTACCTAAAGCAGTGTTTTCAAGTCGCCCACTATGAATTTAAGTGAAACTTTTACAGAAATAACCTCAATATAAACTGCTAAAAAATTGTCCTCCTGTAGCCTTATTTAAGGCAATAAAGGTTCAAAATATGGGAGGTTCAAACGTGGTGTTGTCAGGGATAGCTCGGTCACATCGGTGGGCAGATGTTCTCCAAAGTGACCGTGTACGGGATTCTTGTCTCGCAGGGTGATTCTGAGCAGCACAGTGAGGATGGGGCTCTTGGGGCACTTTCAGCAAGTCATGGGAACCTTCAGCTCGTTCTCTGTCTGTAGGAGCAGAGCCCGATGGTCCACACGCTCCTCCACAGCAGATGTGGCTTCATCTGGTCGCAGCCACCACTGGGACCAGCCCGTCCCAAGTGAAGAAGCGGCCAACTGGCTACAAAGGTTTATAAGAAAGTCTCTTGGCTCCTCTTTTAATCAATATTGCAGCAGGCAGAAAAATTACTTGGAATAAAATTGCCCGGTTTTCATCTGGTTTGTTTTCTTCTCTTTCCCCCAAAAGATGTCCGCTAGCCAAAACACACCGCTTGTTCGTATTAATTAGTTAGAACTTCTGTGTATCTAGATTTCTCAATACTGAGCATCTCCTTCTCCCTATTATTTTATGGTGCTGGAATTCAAGCAGAAGAAAGGGGTTAGAATTAATTTATAGTCTTTGCCTAGGAGGATTAGCCACAGATGTGGGATTATTGTTATTGTACTGTATTTGGGGATGTGTGGGGACTGATGGGATCTGTGAAAAGAAATGGGAATGCTTAAATCAGTAGTAACAGTGATAGTGGTAACAAACAGACCTGTTTAGAAGATGAATTAGCAGCGCTCCATGTTTTCTGTATAAAACCAGTCCCCTTAAAAAGTTGGTTGGTTGGACACTAACAAATCAAACCAGAGTTTTGAGAATCTCTGCTCAATTAAAAAGCCTCTTGCCCTGTGTGTACAAATGATCTTTTCTGAAAGGTGGTATAAATTGGCCTAATTAGCAGGGAGGCTTGCCACAATTAAGGACATGGCCTGTGTGTTATTAAATTGCTCTTCTGCCTGCTGTAATTACCACTGGCCTTGGCCACGTAACCTCGTCCAACACCTGGGCACAATCCATAGCACCGTGACCTCAGAGATTGTTTTTCTATTGAATGAGTTCAATTAGTTTTGCAGTTAGCTCTGGTAGTGAGTGGTTTGCCATTGTTACAACTGGTAGGGATTAAAAGGAAAGCAAAAAAGTCCAACGTAGACAAGGCTGAAGTGAGTAACATCAGAAGCCTGATCATTTGTCACCTATGGTCACTCGAAACCATTATTTCTTTTACACACTGTAATTTCAGATAGACTTGTGTAAACAGGGTAAAGATTTATTTTCTCAAAATATCAGAACCACTTAGCCCGAGTCACAAGCTAGATTTCAGGCAGATAATTTTCTTCTAATAGATTTTTGGGTTAACAAGATAAAAATTAACATGAAAATGATTACGTGCTGACTGAAGGAAACCTGGTTTTATTTTGTTCCCTATTTGTTTTACAAGGGAAGTCTTCAAATATCTTGCAGGGGCAAAAATATTTAAAGTGTTTGCACATGTTTCCCATTTCCATTTTATAAGATTCATTCACAGTCAGCCAAATATATCTCTCTCTCCCTTTCTCTCATTTTTTTCTTTTGATACACTTCTTAATTAGTCTTAAAGGCTCCAAAGGTACTTTTTTCTGTCTGTCTTTTCATTCCAGATGTAGAGAGTGGCGAGCAATGCTCACAGTTAAGTCATCGGGCTGTAAAACCGATGCTGGATGCTCCTCAAAGGATTGTTGGGGTGTCCTATGATTTGCTCTTTCTACTCAGCATAAAGGAGCGAAGTGGAGATCTAAGGCCCGTGCGTCATTGTGAACTGAAGTGACTGCACTTGGGCAATGTAGGTTTGGCTTTCTCTGCCAAATTCTGGCCCCTGTGGAGGTTTTGCCACGGGGATCAGTGTGTAGCTCCACGTTCAAAGGGCTGCAGCCTGAGATGAATGCGCTCATCGCGACGGGGGATGCAGGGAGGACGAGGTTCGGGTTCTTCTCCATAGACAGACTCTGCTGGGTCTCTCTTAGGTGATGAGCAGGAGGACGGGCTCTTCCACAGCCCGTTTCTGTCCCCAGAGGAGCTGTGTCCGGGTCACTGGGCCACCGGGTCCAGCAGGAGGTTGGAGATGCTCTGCAAAGCCGCACAGGGCACATCTCAGCGGGACTGTTTGCACTCAAGGGCCAGTCTTTAAAAACACTTCAGCACACGATTTTTTAGGAGTTGGGTAATTTTTTCTCTTTTAAAAGCCTGGTCCAAAATGAGGACAGAGAGGGATGATACAGCAGAGACTGGGGAAGGAACGACCATCCTTGGGCTGTCCATGCCAACCGGCCGCAGGGAACTTTGTAACCACCGGTGCTCCCGATAGCAGATGCAAGGCCAAGGTCTGGTCGCTGATGGATGCGTCTGCAGCAGGACTGTCAGCACAAAACTGAACAATTTTAAGGAGAATCTTATCGTGCTGATTAAAGTTGCTTTGCATTTTGCAAAGTGACCTTTTTTTCCCACCGCCCGAGTTTCAGCACCACAGTGAATTCTCTCCTCCCGTTTTAGCAGTGGAGAGACAAGAAGGATTGGAATGCGTTAGGGACTGATTAGGCTGTTCCACCTTCTCCCCTTTGCTCAGCGTTATGGTAGCCTCAGAAATCCCTCAAACCATGATCCATCTAATCCCAGATTAAGTTAACGTCATTTGAGGCTGCTGAATAAGTCTTGGTTGATGTTGATGTAAATGAAATAGATATAAGTAGTACTTCACCGGAACAATGCAAATATATAGACTCATCACAAAAAAAGGGAAAGATACTGAGTTAGTCCCAACTAGAGAAAGAATTTAAAAAAAAAAAAAATATATATATATATAAAAATGAAATGCAGCTGTTTGCAGGAGATCTCTGATGTATTAAGACTTGGGCTGTAAAGTTGCCCTTCTCCTGCTGCTGCAAATCAGCAGATCTCTCTTAAAAACGGCAGCATTTCAGCAATTTCTATCCAGAGCAAGGGCAGAAGCCTGAAACCTTATCTGCCTTGATTCTAGCTCCCGATTCGCACAAAGTAGTTCAACTGAAGTTCTGTTTGGGTCAATTCAGAAGAGAAATGGAGGTCAGTGGCCCTCACAGCGGAATGGATTTGAGCTTAGACCTACGGTTGTTTGCATCAAAGAGCAGGAAGGAGCACATGGGCATCCTTGGGGTTCCACATAGCGAAACATTTCAGTGAAAGACCAGCAAAGCCGATAGCCAAATGTCACAGCCTCACCAGCCCAGCACCCAAGAACCCCATTCCTTGGTTGGAACCAGTTTCTCCTTGTCCAGTTTGGAGTCCATCCTATGGACTCCATAACAACCTCCAGAGGCATCACCTGAGTCTTTCCTTCTTTCTTCTCTTGGAACGTTCTCAGCAGTCGCTGCAGAGGTTTTGCTAAACATGTCAGATTAAAGGTATAACCAGACGAATAAATGCAGTCCATCTGAGGGCATGTTTCCTCTCACACGTTCGGTGGCTGTCAGCATTTTGAATGGGATTCAGAAACATGTCCTTGAAGCTGGCTGGAATGTAGCTTAATGTATCAGGGGCAGCATTAGGGAAAGGAGAAAAAAGGATGGGGGAAGCTTTCATGGAAACGTACCCCCCCGCCTTGTCTCTCTAATACTGCATTTGCTGCAAAGCAGAAATAAACAGTCTGTATTAGCAAGGCGAATGGAAACCTCCGGCCGTCTCGCTGCCTGTGGGCTCCGAGGAGCGGTTTGCCTTGTAGCCTCTCTGTCCTGGGGTTTTTTTCACACTCTTTTCAAAGCTTATTCTCTTTTTTATCAACAATTTATTTATAGCGAGAGGTGGTTCCTCTCACGCACTCTTATCTGCCAGATAGGATGCAGCGAGTCTTTTGTTAATATTCCTGCTTTAGGGGGAAACTGAGGCATGGGATTACAAAGCTATTGAGCAAATGGCCCCTCTTGGCACCCAGGGAGGTCCCAGAGGGGAAGGTGAGCTGAGTACAACCCATCGGCCAGAAAACAACCATAGAATGAGCAGCATTTCACCTCCCAAACTGCACATTATCATCACTATGGAAAATCGGTCATTTCACAAGAGGAGGATGTTTCAAACATTGGCTTAAACATGCAAATATTTACCCGCGCAACATGCAAATATTTATTTGCTGCTTTTATTTATTTTTTTTAACTTAAAATGTCCACTTGTTTGTTTACCCTCAAGTCTTTAATTCAAGGAAAACAGTTCATTTCAAAGCCTTTTTAAGGGCTTTTTTAATTCTAGAGCTTCCTAGTTACGTTGCACCGTTCTCCTCTGAAAGCCAGCTGGGGTTCAGGTGGGTAACACTAGAACCCGACTCAGAGAAGCTCAAATAAATGAGCTATACGGGATACTTAATGACTTCTGCATTTATCTCATTTCATCCACATGCACTTGTAGGAAGACAAAGTGTTGTGTTACAGTGAAAGAAAACCCATGCGGGCTCCTGTGCATTGTAGGGTACTTAAAATATCTCCTTAAAATGTAGATTTTGACTTTCTGCCCAGCATTGCCTTGAAAGTTTTGCCATTAAAACCTAATTGCTAAGTAAATGTTCGCTCGCTATTTCTCAATGGAGGACAGAGGGAAAGTGGTGCAGTGCTTAGTTTTAGTATCATTTTTGCTCCTGGTAATCTGTTCCTTTTATTTTTTATGTCACATTCTTTCGGTTGCAAGCTACTAATCTTCCATCTTGGAATGGGCTGCACTTCTTTGGAACCAAGGGGGGAAGGTAAAATGTGTGAGCTTTCCAAGAGTTATTTACCACTTCCCAACCAAAAGATGGATTTCCCTTCTCTAGGGTTGCTGGCACCATCATTTTTCCCTAAATATTCCCGACATGTCACAAATCACCGATGGTTACTGACTTGGAAACGGTCTCTGTGCCTCTCCTGAGCAGACTGGGAACCTGGTGGCTCAAATCCAGAAATGAATCCAACACTGGGGTGTAAGAAACACTTGGGGCTCATGGATTTTCTCTTATTTTAGAAGATGCATGGAATTAACTAAGCTTTAATATGGTAGTCGTGTTCTGTGACCGTGCAGACTCCATACCTGCTGACATCTCCCTGCCAGGGCTGGGGGACAGACCTTGTCCCACCACAAGAGGCTTCTCCCACCTGAGAAGCAAAGGTTTGCTTTGTAAAAACAATGGATAAAGAGGCTTTAATTCCATTTCTTGGTTTACCTGGGAAAGGAGCCTGCGTCTCCTGTGTCGTGCACAGTTCAGGTAGCCGTGATTTGTTAGCACCAAGTCATCAGTTAAAACTAATAATAACAATGAAGCTCTATTATATTTCAAAGTAGATGCTTATCTACACAAAATGCCTAGCACTCCAAAGCTACAAGATTTATTATTTGCTATTTATTTGATCTTACGGATAATTGTTTAATTAAAGCAATTAGTAGCTACTTTCAAACCCC
This sequence comes from Patagioenas fasciata, assembly GCF_037038585.1. Taxonomy (NCBI): domain Eukaryota; kingdom Metazoa; phylum Chordata; class Aves; order Columbiformes; family Columbidae; genus Patagioenas; species Patagioenas fasciata. The sequence continues at coordinate 1,674,460 of NC_092537.1, read as the reverse complement.
CAAATGGTTACTAAGGTAACACCCAGCGAGCAGCCGATCCAACCACAGTCCCATTGCATAAAGCTGATTCTGCACCGTTCGTGGCATCCACGTAACTATTGTCGCTGCAATTACAGTCTGGTCTGAGTCTGGCAGGAGGTGGGAAACGGGTTTTGAAGGGGAAGACTTAAATATGTAAAACTGTTTCTGGCGTTTGCCAATAGATTCTACCTCTGAGTGACGTTTTGGCTTTTTTTCTGAGATGAATTCTTCATGGCTGTTGTAAATCCATCTGAGTTATTTCATGCTTCTCTTGAGAAAGTACTAATATATATATGCACATATATATATTTATATATAGTTAGGCCAGAACCAAGACATAATGCTTTGAAAGGACGTTCTGTGATGGAAACCTGTGTTGAGTATCCAGTGGGGATTACAGAAAAATGGCTTAGTCAGTTGGAAAAGTTGTCAGCCAGAATGTAAATAAGCAGAGGGTCCGTATCCACAGTCCTGGAGGGAGAAAAGGAAATTGAATTCATTTATGGCTTCATCTTGAACCCTCCCACAGCACAGGAAGCTGTTGGCCGTGTAAAACCTATAAATAGCCTCCGACTTCAGGTTCCCGCTCAGACAGAGAGCAAAATAAAATAAAATAGAAGTGCTCCTCGGGGAAAAACATGATATTTTCTTCATGTTTGAGTTGTCAGTTTTGACAGCAATGATAGGAGCTAATTAAATTTTTGTTAATTTATTTTGTCTGATTGAACGACTGCCTGTCACCCGAGTCACTCGGTAAGGCAGACGTTTCATTGCCATCGACTCTTCTGAAGCACCATTAAGTCGACACAGGCCAAGTGGACCTGTCTAAGGCAAATAAATATGAAGAACATTTAAATTTGCTTCTCCCCCAGTGCTTCAGCTTCTTGTGTCTGCTCCAAAGGGAACCCAAACTTCCAAATCTCTAGTACGGGACAATGGCTGCTCTCCTGGTCAGCCCATTATGGTAGAGTAAAATGGGAAGATGCAGCCGATAAAGGACAAAAACCAAATTCCATTCTGGAGCTGCCCTGGCACTTGTGTTAGGCCAGGAATCGCTGAACAGTCATAACTCTGGTTGGATTTTTCCCAACCTGTGAACCATTTTGAGATCCAAGAGTGGTCTCGTCTCACATCGGGAGAAAACTGAGATTTGTGGAGTGGGTTATCACAAAATAACCGCAGGAAAAGACTGCAACGCCCAATAGTTCGGGGACAGCAACCCCTCGACTGCACAATATTTGCTTTTAGCCCAGCAGGCAGAAGAGTGCTGAACCGGGACACTGCTTTACTTCTCCCTGAGTGAAATAGTTATTATTTGGGTCAAACAGAGTCCCATTTCATTTCTATTTAGATTTTTAGCTTCTCAGGTGCCTTTTACACCACCATGCACACTGACTGGTCACAGGAAACTTCCATTTTTGTTCAAGCCAACATTTCTTAACTATTTTGATAAAATATTAGAGGATCGCTCTATTTTTGACTTGTGACATGAAGATCATGGACCCAACATGTTCAGCACGACTGACCCAGAACATCCCCTCTGCCTCAGTGTTTGAGTAATGAAGGAGGCAAAGGTGGGTGGCAAAGGGCATCCCCTGAGCGAGCAGCTCAGATCTCACTTCCCTGTTCTCCCATGAGAAAACCCCCCTGTATTCCACAGGGAGATCCATTGGGTCAAGTGGTTGCCCGTGTATTTGTGGCTGTTCAGCTGTGTCTGTGTGATTCCCGGGCGCTGGGAGCGGTACCTGCTCCAACACGCTGCATCCTCTGCATTCTCCTGGAGCTCTGTAAGGGCGAAGCCAGCTCCAAAAAAAGCACCGTGAAGTCTGATTGTTCCGAGATAATCAGTTGAGGAAACAGGTAAAAGACAAACCCCGGAGGTATTTATTCTTCTCTTTTTCTTTTAACCTGTCATCTGTAAGGGGTATGCACTTTGCAGGCCTTTCACAGTTCAGAACGCTTTTAATAAATGTACACAAGAGGCAAAGTGTGGATGGGTTTGAAGCCGGGGGGCGGGGGGAGATCAGATTAGACAATGAGATAAGCAATTAGCAGATTAGACAATGAGATAAGCAATTAGCAGAACCGTTCAAAGTACCAGCTGAAAGAAAAGAAAACCGTGTCTCCATCACACAGGTGCAGACACCAGCGTAACCTACAGATGTTCCCTTGCTCACGTTCAGGCTGCTTACACAAACACTCGTTCCAGCGGGGATTTGTGTTGTGTTATCTTGTTCAATGGGTAATTTCTGCATTAAGGGATCTGCAGGTTTAAATGAAAGCTCTGATTCTTTTTGGCATTAAAATCCCAATGTACGTGACTTCACACTCCTCAAGCACTGGCGGTTCCAAGCCCGTTTTTGCGGAGCAGGAATGTACCCGGAGCACATTCTGCACATCAGCCCGCGGTGCTGCAGCTGAGGGCACGAAAACGCCGGAGCTGGTTGAGCCACGTCAGGGAACGATGGTTTTCAGAGAAACTGCGCAAGCTGAACCAGGAGCGGTGTTGTTAACAACGCTCAAGCGTGCACACAACAATTACCCGTCAGTGCAAAGCTTTCACACATTTCATAACATTTATATTGCAGCAGCAGAAATTCAGGGACAAATTCGCTGGAGATCCTTAGGCACCGAGAGGTGACAACCGTTCTTAGTGGCATTTGCAAACCTTCCCGTGCAGATTGGTTTGTAGGAGTTAGGAATGTGATTCACTTCGTGGCCAAACACGAATGTGCATTTATCTGCATTTTTAACCTCTAAACATCTATCTAAACGTCATCCATGTTTTCTTCCAGACTTCTCCACTGTATCTTTTTATTTATTATATGTACTGAAAGTGCTTCAGGGAGAGCAGAAAGCAGCGTTTCATTCTGCTGGCTGCGGTGAAAACAGAGAGGAAACTCTGCTCCCATTCTGAGGAGTTGATAACATAAGTAGATGGGTTGAAGTGCCCTCTTTGCAGTGGGAAACAAGAATGCACTATTTTGTCACCCCCATGTAGAGATCTCCGCACTCCCTTTGCAGAGGGGGCTGCTGGCTGTGGAGGGAAGGACTTCGCCAGCTCCCCGTTTCTTCATACGCTATTTCTATCCTAAACGGGATGATGAAGAACATGGGTGGATCTTTGAAGCACTAAAGTAGCGCTAACCTTCTCATTCAAACACGCTGCAGTGGAAAATTGCATGTTGGTAACGTGTTTTCAATAAACATTTAATCATATAATCTAATATATTAATATTATATACGCCGCGTAGAGCCAAGTATGCATTACAAACATATGTAATAAACATTTATAATCCAACACGCTTCTAGAGCAATTACCAAAAACAGTAAGAGGAGCTTTTTTGTGAAATAATTGACTTCTGACTTGAAGCAGATGCCTTTGAATTCCCGGTTCCCTGTATTTTGAGGTGACTGTCCCTACGCCATGGGCAGCGGGGTTTGATCTGGCAGTGGCGAGGCGCAGACTCACAGTGGCAGAAATGGCAGAGAAGACCCTTTGAAGTGTTTTGTTCTCATCTTTTGGATTCAGATGACTGCTTCGACCTTTTGTGTTCCCGAACATTACAGTGCTGGCTTTTCTCACGTGCTGCAGAGACTCTGGGTGCTGCTCGCAGTCCCAGCGTGATTGGTTCTGGTAGACGGGTGATAAATATATCGAGGAACTCACAGCACTGGGAAGGTATTCACAGTAAAGCGTGACCCAAACCTTCCGTGTTTGCCCCATGAAAATCAGGATGGTGGATGTTCCTCTGGGAAGAAGTATCTCAAAAGAGCCCGTGACACTTTGCCCATCTTATGTCTCATAATTCCCCAGAGTTCCCTCTCTGTTCTTACTATATGATACGCACAAACAGCACGAAATTGATGTGTTTGAAAACTCAGCCTTTAAAACGCTAAAGCAGTGAGCTGAGCTGCTCCTTGTGTTCGTTCAGATCCGGTCCTGGCGCAGGACAAATGTGATTTCTGCTGTCTGCAAAGAGCCCGTGAAGCCATACGAGCAACGAAGCAAGAGTGAGCCGAAAATATTGTTGAACCCTTGCTTTGCATCTCTCTGCCAACATTTGAGATGTTGACAAAAGATAATATTGACGTTTCAAAGCTGGGGAAGAAAATCACACGGCATTTTCATGATGTCAGAGGAAGAAGGAAGCCAGCTTGAAATGAAGGTCTGCTCTCAGGCTCTAATCTTGTAGACACCTACTTAACTTTAAGCCAATTAAATCAATGGACTACTTAACCTTTGCCTACAGGAGAAAGGATTTGCCAGCACAGTTTATATTAGTGCCCCAAACAAAATAAGCAATCCTCAAAAAAGCACTCTTCTTTCAGCAAAACTGGATCTGCCCTTAGTGTCACAAGTATAAAAATATGGCCGTGTACTCTTAAAGAAAATCCTTCCTTTATGTGACACCAGTAAAATCATTGTTTCTGTCAGAGTCAGCCCTACATACTTAAAAACGAGCAGCAAACAAAGCATTTGCAGGGCGCAAGCTTGATTTTGCAGAGCAAGCCAGCTTGCTCAGAGCTGCTATCGGAACCCATTTTGCTCATGGTTCTTATAAAGCCACCGACGTGTTTCGTGAACCGGGTTCCTGGAAGCACAGGGCAGGTCCAGGGCTCTGGGTCTGACCTGGGCAGGTTCCCCGAGCCCCTCAGGGTGCCCATTTCAGCCTCCGCCCTGCGCCCGGTGCTGCTTTGGGAAACGTTCCCCTGCAAACAGAGCCACCAAAGTCCCTGAGAGGCCGTTTGGGAAGAGGATGGTGCGAGAGACACTTGTGGCTATTTGCTTTTGGCAGTTTGTTAATACCTGAAAGCGACTCCACATCACTTTGTGTGCGCGGAGGTGTCGTTGTTCCGCAGGGTTAGTTAGAAAGAAATGTTGCGTGCTAGCTTTAATGAAACCCAGGGCTCCCCTGAAACAGCACCAATGGTCTAATAACACGTTACATCATTTGTCACTGGACACGTTGGGAGTATGTCACTGGAAAACCTTTAAAAGCCGAGATGTAAGTGGTGTGGAGACAACCATGGCCTCAGCAGGGTAAAAAAGACAGTATCATTTATAAATGTTTTTATGTATACTATTTACGTTTGGAACATTTAAATGTAAAAAGGAAAAAGAAAGCCTACACTTAACATCTTCCCAGATGTTAACAACATCTGTCTAGATGTCAGCCCAAGGATCTGATGGTTTGTGTGTAAAGGGGAGCATTTCAGTATTCTTTCTTTTGATTTTTCTTTTTTGCCCCCCAGATTAATTGTCCGGCACGTTGGGCCCGTCACTCTGCTCTGGGCCATATGATCATGTGTCATTAACCCTGGAGACCAACAACCTACCAAAGTGGAACCATATGTTCTTAGCAGAGATAAATAGTAAATAGGAATGCATGCGTCGTTGGTTTGTGAGGATGGGGCTCGTGCATCGGGGCCTTTTTGTTAAAATGAACACAAATGCGTTTTGGTGGCGAAGCGCATGGGCAGACATGCTGGGGTGTGCAAAACCCAGCAGCTCTGCCCCCCTAAAGGGCTCGGGGTCTGCGTCCCAGCTCGGCTGAGGAAGAGGAGGGAGAGATGCTCTGTCATTGCCATGTTGAAATGCTGCTGGACACTGCGGGCAAAGTTCCCCGTCTGTCATCGCAGGGTCACCCGGTGCCACCCAGCTGCAGTGGCCTCTGTCCGTCTCTGCCTTGTGCCGCTTGATCGCTGTAATTCTTTTAAATATCTCATTTCCCGTCAATTTAACGTGACAAAAAAGGGTGTATTTTTTCTCTGTGCCAGTTCTTTCTTGGCTGTCATCATTTGGAGCCAAATGAGAGATTTCCTTTTCGTTCAAGGATACTATGGCAGCTCTTTCAGAGGAAAGTAATTCCATGGGACGCGAAGGGGCAGGGAGTCAGTGGTTTGTTCATCTGTCTCTTACCCAACAAAGTCCCCCTGACACCGCAGTGCATCTGAGGAAAAATGGGAAAACACGCACAGAGTCATGGCCGGCGGATGAGACAGGCTCCATTATTTCTTTCTTGCCAGGTGTCGTTCTTATTTTCTGTGTATTTAGCAGTAAAAACAGAGCTCTGATTTCCAGACAAGGGCAGTGTTATTGCACACTAAAAAGCTGTTGTATTTTAACAGTAGCACAGAAAGCCAGTGAATAATAAGTGGGTATGTGTGCCAATGAAATACTTGTATAACAAAACATCCACTTGTTTGGATTATTTATCATGAAATGATAACAACAACACCACCTGTAGAGAATTATGTCGTGATGCAACACTGGAAAGAATTTGGGCTGAATATCATGCCTTGCAGATTTGCTCTCATCCCTTTGAACCTCATTGCAGACATGTTACTAAATTTATCTGCTAAAGGAAGAAACTTTGTAGTCCCAAATATTCACCTCCTTTCCATGCTCAAGCCAAAGAAGGGCCCGGGGACCTATATTTAGAGCAGGTCAGGAGGGAGAACGGGATTGATAAGAAGGTGCTTGGAGAAAGGCTGTTTGTCCTGCCCGAGGTGCACAGGATTGCTGAGAGCTCGGTGCAAGTATCGTGTGGATGGCCCAGCACAGCTCCAAATCCTGCCTGCTGTTTGTTTGTTGTCTTTACATCAGCCAGATCAGCTCAGCCCAGAACAGCACACGTTTGCGGTGAATATCCACAGCATGTTTGTTTGGTGAGGAAGAAGCACGTGCAGCCACGTGTGGTGCCAAGGACCTACAAAAAGGCTCAGCCCGTAGAGGTCCCAGCCTGTAAAGCTGCTAAAACAAGGCCGGGTTTGTGCGGTATCTCAGGATACAACAACACCATCACCTTTAATAATCCTGTGTGGCCCCTAAAGGTCAAGTCTCTGGTCAGGCTGCTGGTCCAAGCGACTCGTCCCCTCCCAGGTTGCCTTGCAGGCAGTTCTTGTTTTATTGCCATGGGGTGTGATGCTTTACTGCACTTCTGTTTCGATACAAATAAGAAAGATCTGCCAATAGATTCGCTATGGAAAAGACAAGATGGATCAGAATTTTCTGATCCGGGTGTAACCTCAGGCAAGGTGAAGATGCCGTTGTCCAGCCCCTGAAGGACACACGAAGCCCCTGTGTCCTTGTCCTGGCTGGTCTGTGGGTTCAGGGCGGTCTGGGTTACCACCCAAAATGTCCCTCTGCTTTTGGTGGGAAGCCAACCCACATTTGTTTCTTTGCTTTGGGTGTTTCACATTGCAGACAGGCCAGAGAGGTCCGCTCTCACTGCGAATGTGCCTCTCGCTCTCCCCAAAAGCGTCCCCAACCTTGCTATTGTCCCCAGCATGGCCAAGGATGTGCTGCCGTGCTGTGACGGAAACGCCACATCTGGGAAGCAGTGGGGATCTGGGCTTATCAGGTTTCTCTGGGCATTCTGGGTTATCCTCTGTCGACTTTGCTGGGCTGCTGGTTGCTTCTCATAACACAGCTAATTTGATCATATTTAGCGTGCATTCTTCACACATGATCTTATTACAGTTCCAGTGCTCTTGTTTTTGCTTATTCAGGCTGACCTTAGGCATCTCCTGCCATCCTCTGCCATGGTCAAGACCTCCCAGCTTGTTGCCTGGTGGCCCCAAAGGAAGGTGTGAAGATTAACAGCCTAGAGGATGTATTTAATGAATGGCAACAAGGGATTAGTGACACAGTGTCACCTTTCATGGCCTCTTTAAGCAGGCGAGCTGACACGCGTTTATTTTTGTTTGCACTGTTGAGTAAACTCTGGAAACGGACTGGATTTACAGTCGCTGCTCCCCAGCGAGGAGCCTCCTTCTGTCCACCAGCCTTGGCTTGGGGTGATGAGAAAACCAGTAAGATCTCACCCACCTTGCTCCCAGGTGGATCCTGGACCTTCTCCTTCCTACTAAAGGTGCAGAGGGAAGGAGCTGTGCTGAGGGAGAGATGTTTCGAGACTCAGGAAGGTCTGATCAGCAGCTCAGGTTTCCAGCTCTCTGTGTCCATCCAAAGCCAACCCCGTACTCCCCATTTGTGGCACCAGCTCCTCTGCCCGATGGAGGCTCCGCTGCTCCTGCCAGAGCCCACAGCCCCAGCCTCAAAATCCTTTTGAAAGTGAAGGTTTTGGCAATGAACTCAAAGGCTGCAGGATGCAAATGCAGGAGGTTTTCTTGCTGCAGAGCTCCCTGTGCTGCGCTGGACAGGAGGTGGTCTGACCACAGCCAGTTGCATTGATGTAGTTGCTCGTTCCACTGATTGACACCTAGAGCCAGACTCCCCGGACTGCACTGGCCTCTGATGAAGCCCCCAGGGACCAATGTGATGACCTTGCTCCAGCAAAGTGTTCATACACCTGCTCTTTTCAAGCATTTTCATGAGACCCCTCAGCTTTGCTGGGATGCTGAATGTGCCTCGAGCTCAGGACTTGTGTCGAGCTTAGTGTTGGGCTGGACTGGGACATGTGGTCCTCATAGAATCATACAGTGATTATGAATCGTAGAATCACAGCATGATATCGGATAAGGTTGTCCCCCAGTTTGCCTTGCAGCAAATTCTGACTGATTTCTACAGCCTCTGCTTTCAAATTATTCTTTACGCTGTGAAATTCCAGTGCTTAGAAAAATGTTTTCTTGGTGGTTGCTTTAAATTCTACTTTTCTTCCTTTCATGCTTACCAACCCTCTCACCCTTTGCTGATCTCTTGAAGGAATCCGCAGGGCAAATTTGACTGTGACACCCTTAGATTACATCTCAGTGCAACTGCTGCGGATCCAGAACAAAATACAGGGATCGAGGGAAGGGGGTCGGGGGAGCAGGAGGCCCAGCTGCACGGCTGGTGGGGTGAGGGATGGGGGGTTAAAGCAAGAGAAAATGTTTGGAACTCCATGTACGGGGATAATCTTTGCTGCTGACACTAAGTAAATACATTTTGTAGTGCTGGGGAAACTGTGAAGTGTATCTTCTCCAAGCAGCTTTCCACGGCAAATGTTGCAATTGAATCTGAAATGCAATGCAGAATTTAGTGTTTCCAAATAAGAGGCCAATCAAATAGCCTTAATTTCTCTGCAGTTCAGGGAGTCTCCTGCCATCCCATCTCCCCCCCATCAAGGACAGAGGCTGATCTGTGTCCTTAGCGTAGAGAAGAAAACAAACACTAAAATCCTGACGGAGCAGCGTTTCAGAGGAATGCGGGGCTGATCTGGCAGTGCTGGCTTTGATGCCTTTTTAAATGCATTTAATTTGTGCTCCTGAGCTCAGCTGATAATTTGTATACTCTAATTCTTCTTAATGAATAATTTGTGGTACAGTGGAGATCTGAAAGGAAAACAAAGAAAGCAGGAAGAAGAACGCTCTTCAAGATCTTTATTCTATTTTTATGAATTTTATGCCAAACACATAATAGATGGAGAGATTAAAATCCTGACCGACAGCTTCTGTCCATGGAAATCACTGCCGGAGGGAGCTGTGCGTGGCTCAGGATGGGCCCACGTCAGCAATGCCACGTCAGTCTGAAACAGCAGGGCCAGGCTGAAGATGCACCAGGATGGTCCATACTCAGAGCAGGGCTGGGGGATGCAGGTTAGGACTGAGCTTTGGGAGATGCAGGTTAGGACTGAGGTTTGGAAGATGCAGGTTAGGACTGAGCTTTGGGAGATGCAGATTAGGACTGAGGTTTGGGAGATGCAGGTTAGGACTGAGGTTTGGCCGCGGGATGTGTGGGTTGGGTTGGGAGATACACATCAGGCCAGATGCAGAGCAGGGGAGGTGCAGAAAGCTGCTCCGGGACTCACTTTGCCTGGCTCAAGGCAATGCAGTCTGCTCCATTGTCTTACAAATTAATTTCCCCTTCACTTCACAACTTTTTATCTTTTTATTTTATTTTATTTTTTTTTAATCATGCTTGCTATTATTTTTAAAGCAATTAAAACATAGAAACAAAACCCAAGGAAACACCCACTGCATTCCTGGGCTGAGCTGCCTGTGCTCCCTGCATTCCAGCCCAGGCACAGAGGTGGGAGCAGCCGGGTGCCAACACCACCCTCAATTCCCACAGGGGAAAAAGCCATGGATGGAGTAGGATGATACAACCCAGTTGCTTCCAATGAATACAAATCTGCAAAGAGGTCCCTCAGGGCCTTTTTCCAAGTACTGCTTCAAGGAGAGTGCACAAAATGCCTTCCACTAACCAGGACAAATCTATCTTTAAAAAAAAATAAAGCCAATTAACATTGCACAGTCTCCGCACCCAGATTCCTGCCGGTTGGCATTTCTGTGCCTTGGATGCTGCGTGTCTTTGCAGCTGGATTCCTGAGGCTTAACACCTTAATTCCTGAAATGAGCCCCAGTCCTAATTCCTGATTTTAGGAAAACAACATTCCTCCCATTGAATGAAAACATTTGTACACAGTTCATAAACCATCTTCCTGAGGAGTGGGAGGGGAGGGGGCTGGAAGAGGAAAGCCTGCAAGCGCACGGCCGCGCAGCATAGAAGTGCATTGTCTGTCGGGCTGGGACGCTGCTGGCTATAGGAGCCAGCTGCTGTTTGGGTAAGTGCTCTGTTCAAATATTCAAATCCCCCGCTGGACAGAGCTGTGAGCAAAACACTACGCAAATACTAATAAACACATTGCGTAGAAGTCTCTGGATCGGGTCTTTCATTTCTCTGCACCAGTAACAGACCTGGATTCAGCTTTAGCAGCCGAACCCCCCTCGGCATCACCAGTGTTTGGGGGGCAGAGCGACCCCCAGTTCTTGGACCGACCCTGTCCCATCACAGCTGAGACGGCTCCAGATCTCGGGTCAAACAACTCTTTTGCAAAGAGTAGAACAAACAAGACCTCGTTCCCCATCTGCTGTGCCAGGAGGATATACGGGTGGATATAGTTGCTCTATAGTTGCCGTGTTGCTTATATTCTTTTCTCCACCGTGATGGGTTGAGGCTGAGAGGAGCCCGTGGTGGCGTCCAGCACAGTCATTCTTACATCTTGTGCTCTGTGTCCTCCGTGAGCCTGTATTAGCCAAGCTAAACCTGGGTTCTCCCTCGGTGAGAACAGGGTCTCCCCCAATTACTGTTTTCATAAGACCCATAGGAACCACCAGTACTCCGAGAGCCCAGGGTCAACATGGCCAATGAATCCAAAAAGTAAGATTTTAGAAAGGTGGTGTGGACACGTGCACATGCATGTGTACCAAAGGCACACTGAGGAAAGGCAGGGCTTGGCTTGGAGCTGCAGTTTGGTTTTAGGGAAGGTGGGGGACACACACATCAAAAACATTACATGAAATTAATATATTGGCAGCTTTTGGGTACCACAGCAAAGCTATCACTTCTCTATTTCCTCCTGTCTCTATTACAAACTGTATTATGATTGTTTAAGGTGATCTTTTCATTAATCTTCTGGATTTGGTGGCCCTGAAAACCAATTAATGGTGTGCAATGGCTCATGAATTGGTCACACACAATGAAATGCAATTGGGGGAATAAAGAAAAAGGGGAAAATAACCCAAATAAAAGATCTGGACACCTAATTTTTGTATCAATTCTCATCTCAAATGTCAGAGAACACTTTTCTTACACCTTAGAAAGCACTGTGACGTAATAGCTGAGATGGCTGATAAAATACATTGAATGACGGCTCACCCTTGCCCCAAGGGCTCTCTGCAGCGCACCCAGGGCTGTCATCATCACTGCTCCTCTTCTTCTGTTTGTTTTATTCACTGGAGAAGAGCAGAAGAGTTCTTCAGCATAATCTTGATGTGAAAGGGCATCATGCCTGAGAGAAAGAGCCCTGAAAGACCTGGGGGTCGGCCCTGCTCTCCATGGCTGCTGCTCAGGGATGCAAAGCTGGGTGGTGACTGCAGAAAGGGGAGAAAAACCTTTTTTAATGATTCTTGCTCTGAGAAACACATGGGTTCATCCCACCTGAGCGAGGAGCCCAGGTGCCGTCAGCTCCGGGAGATTCATGCCACATTCATTTTGAAAGACGAAGAGGAGTAACGTTGGCACAAACGAACTGGAAAGATGGTGGAAGCTCCAGCACTCGGTGTCCTTGCTGCAGGATTTGGTCTGTTTTTAACAGTTTTGCTCAAAGGGAAATTCTTGGGTGAAACCCTTTGGCCTGTGTTCTGCAGGAGGTTTGTCTGGAGGGCTTGGGTGCTTCCTTCAGCCTCGTGTATCTCTACTTGAGGACAATGTAGGTGAGAAGCGGGAGTGCTTACAGCTCGGTGTTGTGCTCTGCCGCCCTGTGTGTTCAGGTGCCTTGTGTCTCATGTCTGGAAGCCCATAATCCACTCATCATTCTGCCAAGAACCTCATCCCGGTCCTTCTGTAACAAACAAACAGCCCTTGTCCCCCTCGGGTATGGGAGAGCAGCGAGAGTTGACAAAAACCATCAGAGGAGCCGGAGGGAGCTCCAGTGCATTCCCATATATATATATATATATTCTAGCACACATTGCCTGTCAAATCGCAGGATCCAGTCGATACAGTGAAATTACAGCCCCAGGAAAAAAAAAAAAAATAGAGAAGAGAGAGGGAAAAATTTGATTCCGAATTGGAGGGATTAATGGTCAAAAGAATGTTCTTCTGGGAGTAATCTAAGTGTTATATTTACATTTGGCTTGGAATTATTTGCAGTGAGGAATTTCAAATGCAAATATTTTAAAAGCGTAACATGTAGAGAGACACTGTGGGCACTTCTGTTTTCTCTTCGAGAAAAAAAAAAAGAAGAAGAAGAAAAAATGGTTTTCTTGACTATTTTTTATTGGAATCTTAATGAGACCATAATTACAGCAGGAAAAAAAAAGGAAAAAATGTGGCTCTTAAAGGTTTGCTGGTTCTGTGCATACGGGCATTGGGTTTGAAAAAAGAAAAAAAAAACTAAATTTCTAAAAACTATTTATTTTCCGAAGTGGTGCATGGGAGGCAAAAAAATGACTTAGCTAAGTAAGTCTTGTCCATTTATGTGCTTAGTCTGTGTTTTCTTTTTCTAAAAAAATATATATGCATAAATGTTGAAGTGCGTAGGCATGTTCTGTTTGTCTTGGCTCTCTCCTTTATCTCGTTTGATTGTGTTACCCTCACATGGGGTGCTGTAGGAACCACAGGGTTTTCTGGGTTTCTTCGGAGCACTCGGTGTCTTCAGGTTGTTCTCAGTGTTTGTAGGGGCTCGTCTGTGAAACTCTCAGTGGCTCAATGACAGCAAGAGGACTTAAACTTCTTCTTTTTCAATTATTTCCCCCCCGGGAGCAGCCCCATGTGCTGATATTATGCAGACGTTGCTCTTCTGGGACTTGCATGAGGGTCCTCAGACCAGAACCAGCTGCAGCATGACCACAGGCACAAATATTTCATATCGTATGGGTCCTGTGTGTTCTTCTGTATTCCCTCAACTCATCTGCAGGTTTCCTTTCCTTCATGGGATGATCACCATTTTAAATCGCTTCTCATCAGCAGGGTTTGGTGTCTGTGGTTCTTCCGTGTGATATTTCAAGTTCTCCAACTATTTCCCTGCTTTTTGGTCACATTTATTTATCTTTGATTCGTTTTCTTTGCCTTTAATTTTGCTTAACTTTTCCACGTCTTCCTTTTGCTTCTTTCCACCTTTATTTCTCTCGGATGCCACTTTAAGTGAGGAGCAAACATGTTAAAATAAAGTCCCTTTTTTTTCCCGAGGAAGAAAGTGTCCATTTAATATCTCATATGCCCATCAAAGCCAATGCAGAGGCAAAGCATGACAGGCATATTCTGTGATTCAAACCTCCTGGGTATTGGCAGGAGAATAAATCTTGTGTCTGACATAAGAGGGCATCGGGAACCAGGGGAACTAACCTGAAGCTTTTGGAAAGGCTCCACGGAGCCGTCAGTCAGGAGGAGATAAACTTTACATGAAATAGGACCTTCCAAAGCCATTAGTTACCCACTTCTGCCAGAACCACTGACGCGCGGCTCTGGAGGGAAGCGACGAGAGGCAGCCAAAGAGAACAGAAAACAAACGTGAATGGCAGTATGTCTCTTAAGAAAGTGCCCGCTACAAATGTGGGAATGTGTCCTGCTCTGAGTAAATCAGGTCTCAAAAAGGCTCATGTACAAGTAGTATTGATCCAGGGGAAAACTCTGTTGCCTGGAAGTCCTGCAAACAAGGAGATTAGATCATCCCCAGGCAGATGGATGTAGCTTTAAGCAAAGGGAAAACACGGCGAGTACCAGTTGTTCAATAATCCCCTTAACTGACTCCAGGAAGATCTGTTGCTTGAGGGAAAAAGGAAAAAGAGGGGGTGGGGATTGTGGGGAAAGGACGTGGAGTGGTGATATTGCTATGTCAGACATACATTTGGTATATATTAAATATGCTACCACCGCCTCCCTCCTCCTGTGACTCTGCTCATACAAAATGTTCTTTAAAACCCAGTCCTTAAACCTTGCTGCCCTGGACGATGCTCGGCTGGCTCCGTGCACTGCACACCCGGCAGCGGTTTGCACGTGGAGTCGTTGTCCGCAGCGCTGTCATCCTTTTGTCAGAGGACACTGTTCCGTGGACCGAGCTCCTCGCCCGGCAGAGGGGACGTGGAGTGCGGGGCTGACACGAGGCTGGTGCAGAGAACAACAGCCCGGGTGAGCGGAGCTGCCTGTTCCACATGGCAGATAGCAGGGCAGGCTGGGGGGTCACGCTGATCTACACCAGGTTCTGGCCCCAGATATTTTCCTTTGTTATAATATAAATAACGAGCAGTAGTTAAAAGGTGACACAAAGGGCTCCTTAATCTTCACAGCATTCTTCCCATCCTGCCAGGATTCATTTGCTCCCGCGTTTCTCGTGATAACCACTCCAGGCGAAAGGCTTTATACTGCAGTCTATAAACTTCCAGGCAGTGGAGCTGTGCCAGTGCCAACCCATGACCCAGCAGGCAGCGAGCACGTGTGTCTGTGCTGACTCAGTGATCCAAGTCTGCTTTTAATTTCCTTTCTTTAGTTTTTCTTCATCCTGCAAGAAATAACTGTGAAGTAAATCAAATGGCCTATCTCCGCGGGCTGCCCCTCGGCTTGGCACGGGACAGACCGGGGGGAGAGGCTGCCAACCCTGTGGCCGCCTGACAAAGTGGGTTCTGTTAGCACAGCATCGCTTACTGCAACAACAATCCGCTCCCGAAGCCAGCGGGGCTTTGCCTGCTATCGCTAACGCAGCGGCAGCGAGCGCAGCCGGGATCAGGAATCACTGAGACTCGTGGAAAATTCTGGAGGGGAAATAAAAGAGCTCGGGGTGTTGGGGGAAGGCTGCCTCTGTGTTTAGAGAAGAGTTTCGTTTTATCTACAGCCTCGGGCTGAGAGCCGGGGCAGGGAGGGAAGGAGAAGGGAGCGAGGCCACGGGGAAGCGCTCGCAGCGGGTGGCAGGTGGGGACACGACGAGGGTGATGTGCCGGGGAGTTGTTGGAGTTAACGCCAGGCTGGCAGTGCGGGTGTCGTGTTGCTGTGAGTGCACCTGGAATGGGAGACCCCCGTGTCTGCCAAAGAGCAGGGCAGGCTGGCTACCGTCCAGCTTTGGCTAAATTACCTAAAACTCCCCTCAACATTATGAGCTAAATCTGGTACTATCGACGTCTCCTTCCAAAACGTTATTTAATGTTCCTGTGCTGAACGGCCATTGCGCTCCATCCCGGTGGTTCTTCACCTGTGCCAACAAAGCCCTCCTAGATGTGCCTTAGAGGAGACTCAATGGGCTGAACCACGTGTTCCACGTTCAGCCAAAGCCCCAACTATTGTTAATGTAGGTAACACAACATTTGACCTACTGCTCGGAATGAATTTGAAATTTCCCAGTGAAAGGTGCTGCAAAAATGCAGAACGAAATGAAATGAACAGGCTCGGCAAATGCAATGGCCATGAAATGAAAGACACCTCTCTGCTGGTTGATGCCATTGGAACAGCCTCCAGTATTTGTGATTCCTTTTCCCTTTTGCTCTGAATCCCTTTAGCTGGAATCTCTTTCCCCATCCAATTGCTGCCCTAATTGTTGAAGAGACTTCAGGAAATGGCAAAGCCAGATCCTGAACTCGCCCTTGTGTCTAATGTCATCAAGGGAAGTTTGATTATTACCGCTAATACAACACATGTGTTTAATAGGCGCTTCAGCCGGCATTTCGTGACACGTGTCCTGGCAGAACAATACCCTGCCAGCCGCCGTGTAACACTATCCGCAATTGTGGAGCTGGAAAATCATCTCCAGTATGACAACTGCCATTACCTCAGGTTTACCAGCTCCCCGGAGGATCCTAAGGACCCTTGGCTTGGTGCTTGTTTCAGTTTATGTTACTTAGCTGAATTATATAGCGAAATGAGAGTAAGCTGTCTTGTCAAAACCAATGCGGAGCCATGGGAAGGATGGGAGTTTGTTAAAGAATCAACTCGCGCCGCTGAGCGTTTCTAACCCGCCGACTTTGCGCTGCGTTGGCTTTTCCCTGCCCTTCGTATCGCAGCATTTGCAAGTAAAAATACATCAGCAAAAGGGGGTGTGTGGGACATCTGTGGGCACACCTGTGACCTATGAACCTTTATCTCTACTCTTACATTGCAGCAGATGTTTTATGCTTTGTTTGCAACAGCTCTCACCCTGAGTTTGTTATTGCCCCGAGTAAGTTCATTTTTAACAGCTGCCTGACGGGCTCTTCTCCTTGACCGGCTTTATTGCTTCTAATAGAAATACTCAGGAAAGCTCATCCTGAAGGGAGAGTAAGAGGGAAAGAGCCAGGTAGAAATGGAAAAGCTTAGTATGTATCGAGCTTTAAGATGTCTTTACAGGAAGATGAATTTACACCAATAGCAGAGGCTGAGTTCCCATCCTAATAGCACTGCAGCCTGTCCTGTGGGCAAGGTGCTGCTAGAGAAGGCTCAGCATCACTCCTTGGGTTGCCAGCACTGTTGTTTATGGGCACGCTCTGACTGTGAGTCCAGTTGTTCACCCAAAAGTGAACAACAGCAGCAGAAAACAGTATGGCAGAAATACGAATGCTGAAAATTTAAATCAGCTTTAATGATGGATCATGCTTTAACATTAGGTAAACTTGCCAGGAAAACTCTAGGTCCAGTGCTACTCCCAACCCCAAGTCCTCCTTAAGAAATAAGAGATGGAAAGATATATTCCCTTTCTGTATCTGTATCTTTCCATATGATTTTGTTTGCTGCATCTCTTCACACTGAAAACAAATGTCTGTCTTTAGTGGTGTTGTCCTGTAGAGAGGATGCAGTGATGATCTCAAGTGGAAAGAAGATGATGACGAATTGTTTGAATGATCCCCAGAGCTATGAGAAGGGTGGCTGGAGAGGGGCTGCTGAGTCTCTGCTCTGATTGGGTTTGCTCTGTTTACAGTGGGATCCTCAAAATAAGCTCTCATGGTGTAATATCTCCCCAAGCCATAATATCATTCTAATAATTTAATTTATAGCCCTGTTTGTTTTCATTTATGGTTTAACAGACCAGCTGGCAATTAGGCCCTAATTATGCTGTTATGCAAAATAGCTCCATTTATTTTTATAACATCGACTGCAGCAATAAGCTGTATTTGTTTTTAATTGTGAAATCAACCATGGCAACATTCCGTAACGATCCATGTGTCACAGCTGGGAACGCTGCTCGGCTTGGCCGAGTAAGGTGCAGAAGAGCTGGAGAGGTTACAGCACTCGGGTTCCCCGCTCGCATCGAGACGGGGAATCCAACAGGAACGTTTAGGATTTGCCCTGCACCCAGCACCGATCTCTTGCTATTGCTGCTTCTTTAACCTTTAGAGTTTCTCACCAGAAGAAACCAAAGGGTGACATTCCACGGGAGCATTTCTGGCGAGCCGCGTGGGTTGTTGGGCTCTCAAGGACGTGCCGTTAGCAGCTCGGTGAGGTAAACGTTCCAACATAAGGAAACCTTCAGAAGGGCTGGAGATCAGCAGACACGTCCTGCAAGTCGTCTTTGGCTTTCGGACCAGCGGGTATTCAGTCCTAGCTTAGTGCTGGAGGAAATTAGTGCAGCCATACAGACACCTGTAGTGACCCGTGCTGTTTGCAGAGCCCAAGCTGATTGTTCCCGCAGTAGGAGGAGAATGCAGAAGACAGCTCAGATCTCTTTTCTTCCTTCGCCCTCCATCAGTCACATCTCTGGGGATTCCGCTCACCCTCAGTCCTAACTTCTCCATTAGCTTTCACTTTACTCTGGTTTTTTGCCACATTCGTATGACTCAGAGGGTTTTTTTGCCCTTGTTTCCAGAAACCCAGGTCTGAGAACTCCCCCAGGTCTCCAGCTGTAGGTGGTTGCTGTCCCCCCAGCTCTCCGCTTGCCAAAAGCACACACACGCTTGCATGTAAGAAGGCAGCTTAGGCTTTGTGATCACGAATGTTTGAGAGATAGGGTGTGACTTGTGTATGGCTCCAAATGTTTAAATCTGTATTGGCCAGAAGACATTGGGTCTGCAAAACAGGAATCGTAATAAATCACAAGACGGAAGGGGTTGCAAATAACAGAAGAATCTACAAGTGCCTTGCTTTTACATAGCTGTCTTCACCCATTGGGCTTTTTCACAGAACGACTTGTCTTATCTCGCTAGACAGGGACCAAACGGACATGAGTTCAGCTTTTGGCACAGCCACAGCCCTCTCGAATGATCTCAGACAAGTTACCGAGCACACTGCTCTGGAAATCTGCTCCTGCAAAGTAGGGACACGGTCTCTCTGTCCCCTTTCCCATCCCGTCTGCTTGAATTATCCTGGTTTGGAGAAAAGGTGGTGCCTTGTAAGGGTCTGCACGTCTGGTGCCTCTGAGCAGCGCCTGGTTTTAGAAGGAAGTTGGTGCTTGCACTTACCTGGGATTTTGGGCAATGGGATGTCTTCCCAAGCTGCCAGTTAGGGAGTAATTAAATCAGGACTTGTAATGTACTGACTCAAGATGTAGCTGAGGCTGAGGCCTCCGTTGTGTCTTCCCAAGGCCCATGTTCCAAACAGTACCAGGATAAATTACTCCAGGATTGTTATTTTTATCTAATGCACTGGGAAACTGCTATAGAAAGGTGGGCTTGTTCCCTCCGGCTGGGCACATCGGCTGCATCTCTGCTGAGCAAAAACTGATGGAGGAGGAAAAAGGAGCTTCCAACCCGAGAGTGCAGAAGCAAATGAAAAGAACCATTTTCTGCAAAAATGAGTAAATATTTTTTTCAGAATTGTTTTATAAAACAAAACCAAAAAGAAATCAACCCCTTTTGAGTTTAGCTTGAACGCTGCTTGTGTGTCCCGGTGCTTTCTTTTGTTTGTTTGTTTGTTCAGAACCAGCCTGTCAATCCCTAATGGAAATGACTGGAGACGTGTGCGAATTAACACACACGCACACAAAAATGCAGACAGCAAGAAGAAGTCATTCCACAGTCTAGCCTTGTTAAAGAATACGGGCAGCTTCCAGCGGCAAACCTTCCCCCCTCGCTCTCTCTAGCCAGAGGAATTTCTTTCACCTCCTTAGAAGCTGCTTATTAAAGTTGGGCTGGTGCTGGTTCCCAGGTAATAGAACAGCAGCGAAGCTTAACTAATCTATATTTTTACTGCAGTAATTAAACTGTGCACTTGCTAATAAAAAGGTAACACTTTAAATTAAGGCCCCGTTTCTAAATGCTGTATTAATATTTATGAAATGATTACTGCATACAGCCACATTCTTTAAGACTTATTAGAACGTGTGTTATAAAACTCAATTGTAATAAACCCTTAATGGTTATGCTCTGGTGAGCTGCGATTTTTTTCAACCCTACAAGTGGCGTCTTCTTAAAATACGAGGAAAACACTCTTCCTTCCCCTAAAGCCCCCCGAAAGTTTCATCCCTCTGTGACTGTTGGTCCTGGCCCAAGTACTTTTGCTCAGCCATCTGTAAGATGGGGTGAGGTTTGGTTGCTGGGGTCTTTCTCGTGTTCTCCAGCCACTTCAGAAAGGTCTGGAGCTTCCTGTGAAATCACAGGGCTCGTACGAACCCTAAATCATAGCTGCCGTCCCACACACGTGTCTGGGTTAGCACAGGGCTCTCGAAGAGTGAGAGGAATCTGTGTTCTGGCACCAGAATCCTGCCCTCAGCATCTAGACCAAGCTGGGTGATGAGGCTCCTTGCACAGTCAATGGAAGGAAATGGGGCTGCTGATGATATAACCATTGATCGCCTCTCTTCAAGGCATTTTGACATCTGTTTGGAAAGTGCCTGTGATCTGGGACGTCACTGGGTCTGGAGCTTCAGGGAGCACTTGCAGATGGAGCAGGATGAGGTCACTCGCAAACAAATTCAGATTCTCATCACCATGGCCACTCCTTGGGCCAGTAGACACAGCAAGCTGAGACCAATGTTCTATGAGCAGCAGGGAAAGTACTTAAATAGATTATTTTCTTCATAAATGAATACATCATAGTGCCACGGTACTCTTGATACTTTTATTTAGGCTCTTTTTGATAAGCTAGAGAGCCAACCCTTCAACTCTTTCACCCTGAGCTGCTATTTTCAACTTGCAACTTTTGCACTGGAATAAATACTCTTTGAATATTTCATCAAAATGCATTTTGCAAGGGGCTGTACTTTAGGTGATAATTTGCAGCAAAACGTTTTCCTTGTATTGCTCTTCTGCTTTTGTTCTGCTCTGCAGTTGTGGTGGTTTGTGGTGCAGTTCATCTGATCACGGTATCCCCACCTCCTGCCTCTCCTGTTCCTTTCGCTTCCTCGAAGGCCACACTTGTGGTCCCAAACTTGAAAAGTCTGAATGTCTATAAAATATTTTGCATCGTGAATAGCTCAGTGTAAGCCAGTGGGACTTCTCATGCATAAAAATATTCCCATGCACAAGTATTTGACAGTTTGAAGCGTAAGTGATTAACCTCTTTAATTCAAGCTTGCATAAAAATTCAGCACAGCTCACGGGCAGCATAAAAACTGGGATAAACTCAGAGGAAGAAAAGCCATTTTTGTGAAATAGCCCCTCAAACCAAAGGCAAACTCCACCCCAAACATACAACGTCTTTAAGGGCCAAAACGCAAAGAGTTTGTGCTCAAACTGACCTAAGCTAAAGCTTGGACTTTACGGTCTAGTAACATAGCAACATTTGTTATGTGTAATAACAGCATCCAAAATGACACAATAAAAAAAGAATTATCTGTGATTAGAACTCAACTATTGAAATGTGTCCAGCTGGAGCCAAAATTTGGAAGGGGACAAGGGAGGGGGAAAGAGGAGTTTATTATTTCAGTAGCTACAGTGAAAATCCCCTCTGGGTGCTCTGCAAACCACCCTCCGCTCTTTGAAACCATCCCCCTCATTGACATGGTAATGGTCTTTGTTGAATTCAGAGACGATTACATCAGAAATGTGTGGCCTCTTGTGGGTTTTCCAAGGCTTATAAAGCACACAAATTATATGAAAATATTGGGTTGAAAAATTAGTAAGCCATAGGAGTTTGTGTTGTTTTAGCCACGCTTTACTGCAGGGAAGGAAAACTGTGGCTCCTCCAGACCTTTGCCCAGTCTTTCAAAGCTACTTTCTTTATTATTTTTCTTTTCTGGTGGGCTCACTTCGGATATACAGCCTGTATTTTTAAAGGACTTTCATACTGGAGCAAACTTTGCAGCATGCAGTGTATAAAGACCAGAGACCGATCCTCCTCCTTTCTGTAGTATAACCAAGGAGAAAGTTCTGTCCCACAACATTTTATCACATGAACTCTTCAAAGAGATCACTCTGTTGTGGATTCTTGCATCCACATGACAACTGTGCATGTGGAGTGGGAAATCATGGCTGGAAATGATATTTTAAAAATAATTTTAAGGAATAAGAGGCACGTAGACTTGGTAGCATCACCTCAAGTGTACAACACACCCAGGAGGGGAAAAGCACGGGTTCCTTCCAGCCCCAGAAATCAAAACTAAATCACAACTCACCCCACACCAGTTTAGCTGTTCAGGACATCACCTTCCGGAGGCTAAAACCCAGCGTTAGGAAGAACGCCTCCCAAAACCAACCAACCCAACGAGTTGTTTGGGCCAACCTGGTGTGGTGGAGCCATGGTCTCCATCACCTCGGGCTGCTCCGTTGCTGTTGAGGAAAGCAGCCATGCCAGGAATTAGCTATTCATACACGGTTTATGTAAAACACGGCGCGTTCACCAGAGAACCCGCTACCGCAGACCTAGTGGGACCTTTAGCTCTGCCTGCGTATAGGGGGCAGATACATTTAGAAGTGAGATAGTCTGTTTTGACTACCAATTAGGTGGGTCTGAAGACAGGAGGAGACGTAGGGGAGATGACTTTTCCCTCAGTGGCTGCTTGGCACTGCTCGGCTGGCCTACGCACGCATGATTAATTGCCCCATCATTCAAGTAGCTCTTTTTATTCCGGCCACTCACAATATTATTATTATGAGCTACTGTTTTTCCAAAGCCAATTATTGTAGGTTTAAAACACAGCATCTGCCCTCGTATGTGTGTAGATGCATAAATAAGGAACCAGTAATCAAATAAATACATTTAATGATTTCTTTCCTTCTTTCATTTTTCCTCTCTCTGCTTCTAACCTTTCCCATTCATATATAAAAGCTCACGAAGGAAAAGGCTTGGATTTGAAAAGGCAATGGGAGAAAAGTTTGTAAGGGGAAAAAGCAGTGGGACCCCATAGAACAAACATGTGTAAAGGCTTTGTTTCAAAGTGGACGAATGCAAAAGCCTGTTGGGGATAATTTTTAGGCTTTGGCTATTTTTAAAGGGTTGAGGAGCAGGAGTAAAGTGAGAAAACAATTCTCTGTAGGAAGCTGTAGCAGACTAAATGGAGCTTGTTGTTATTGGCAGAGGCATTGATGCTGAGGGCAGCAGCATCGTTACTGAAGCTGGAGGCAGCGGAGGTTTAAATAAATAAGGAGCGATCCATGAACCAAGATAAAATGTGATCTAGCTGTGCAGGGTCCTCCTGTTCTCTAAAGCAAGGAGGTTTGGCGGGGTGTGAGTAAAAGGAGATGAATGAGGGTTATCAGATAGGAGACGCAGGAGAAAGCAGAGAATTATTTATCCTGGTTGAGGCACGATGAATTAGTCACAGTTCTTCCTGAGGAATAAGGATTTTATCTGTTCATCTCTCCTGCACTGAGGCACATGTGCACATTGTCCCCAAAGGCAGAATTAGGGAATGACAAAATCAGGAAACTATTGGGCTCTCAACCAGCCCGGTGCCCGAATCTGCAGCTCCCCTTGTTGGGGAAAGTCTTTCCATTTGGTTTCGGTGACTTGAAAACCCAGAGCTTCCCACCTCCTTTTTCTCTGGCCTTACTCAGTGGTAAGATCACATAAAATCGATGGGGATTATTGCAGGCTAAGGCCAGCATTAACACAGGATTTGGCCCAACATCTCGCATGCAGCTAAGTAATATTAGTAACAATAAAAAACCCCCATGAAATACTTGCAAAACCAGTAGCTTGCAAGACTGTGCACAAAGTCTCGCCTGGCGATGTGTCCGGGAAGGATTGGAAAGAGCAGATTCCCTGCTTCTGCCCCTCACCAAGCAGAGGATGGGATGCCAAGGCCGGGTGATAAGAGCTCACGCTGCTGCCTAATGCAGCGAGATCAAAACCCGGCCTTGCTAAGAAGCAGCTTTGCAAAACCCCCCTTGCTGGACCGTCCTCCCACTCCCCGGCAGAACTCACAGGAGGGCTGGTACGGACCAAATTCCCAGCGTAAGGGAGAGCAAAGCAAGAAAACAAGGGCAGGAGCAACCTGTGAGGAAGGACTGTGGATCTTATTGACCTTCTCACTGCTTAATGCTCTGTCTCAGCTTTTCTTAGCAGCATTATCTCATCTTCTGGGCTTAGCCAGCCCAGCTAAGAATCGGGAAATCTTGGTGTTACTCTGATTCTCTTACTCGAGTATGGTCTGACCTTCAGCGATGCTGCTGCGGTGCCTCTGTGATGGGACAGCCCTCCCAGCTGCAGTGGCTGTGCTGAAGTACATCCAGGCAGACACATAGGACATTTCCCCATGATCACAATTTTCCCTGTTCTTAAGGAAAATACTGGCGCTTGATTAAGTGTCTGGTTCGTAGAGGTGGAGGTTAAGCAGGAAAACAAAATGGGTTTGATGCGTCAATTTTACAGTTCGTTTTGATGCGATATTTGCATCAGTCTTGCAACTTAGAAATTTAAAAAGATGCCTCTGCATTTTCAGATTGGAGTGCATTACCTAAATTCTTTTCTCCTGGAGTAAAGTCTGGGAAAAAAATAGAGTTAAGAAAATACTTCTTCTTATCCTGGTTTCCTCCTCCAGTCTTTGACACTGAAAATACATTTTGAAACAGCAAGAAACAGAGATAAAATAGCAAAGAATGGCAGTCCCTTCTGCTTTTTCTCTTCCATTTTGGTGGAGTTTGGTTTGGTTTGGTTCAGGTTTTCTGGCAATATTTCAAGTGGAAACCATAAGAAGATTTTGAGAGTTCTGTAGAAAAGTCGAAGCATCCTCTCGGTTCTTTCTGAAGGGCACATTTTTGTTTCATGGGTCTCATTCCCAAGGCTCCGTTTGCTGCTCCACTGGCAGCTCGTGCCCATCCAGCCATCCCAGCGCTGTGGCAGGGGCAAAGCTCCCCCATCAGCACACAGCCCATTAACCACCCCAGCTCGTCTCTGCACGACACATTGGCCGAACGGCTCCATTGTGACCGCGGGCTTTCCGAGCTGCCAGTGAACCATTCAATACCGGTATTCAGCGCTCAGTGCCGGGGTTATACCGGTGCCTAAGTGAAATAAACCAGTCACAGGTGAGGTGCATCCCAAAAAAAACCCCTTTGCCTCCCAGATCAGCCAAGAAGCCCCGCGCCTGGCGGCCAGCAGGATCGGATCCATTTCTGGATGCCAAAAAAAGTGAACAATGCTCAGTGTCCCGAGAGCGCTGGAGTAGGTGAGGAACAGAGAGCTTTTCTCTTCCCCAAGGTTTTATGCCCAGCTAGGCGCTGCGGCTGTTAAAATCGCAGCTTTTTGCACCATAATAAGGGTAAAACCCAGCGCCACGCACCTGATTCCTGCCGCCAGAATCAGCAGAAGCCCGGGGCTGTTTGAATACACAGGATCAAAGAATCGAGAGCCTGTTTGTAATTTCTCTATGTAAATAAGAGCAGCATTTGTGCACTCGAAGGCTGTATAAAGAAGCTTTGGTTTAGCAGTAAAGTTGAACTATTTTAACAGAAGCCAGTGAGAGAGGCTGGAGCCACCGATTTAGGATGATTACAATGAACAGAAAAAGTCGAGCCTGGAACTGTTTATTTTAATTTCAGGCTTTTGGGGGCATGGTGGGGTGGGAAGATATTATTTTTATGGATCTAATCAGATGGACGGGATTTGCGGGCGTTGCTAATTGAATGGAGAAAACTGAGAAAGCCGTCTGCTTTGCCTTGGAGTTCTTGGTTTCTTTTCTCACTGTGTTTGGGAGTCAGAAGAGAAGCAATTCTATCACCTCGTGTAGACTAGGGAGGGCTAGCAGGCCTTGAGAGAAGTATACAAATAAAGAAAAAGGGGCTTCACATTGGAGGGAAGTGTTTAGTGAGTCTGGGCTGGTGGGAGAAGCCGCTCGGGGTTTCCAGAGGATGCTCAGCACATCCCGGTGCCTGGAGCGGTCCTGGCGAGTGGGGGAGAACTGTTCAGTGATGCCCAGGACTTGGCCTTTCCCTTTGAATCTCCTTCCGGATGCCAGATGATGGATCTTGTAATCCCGAACCCTGAAGCAGGGAACACCTCGTTGTTTCCACTGCACTGCCAGACTACTAAAGATCACGTTCTTGGTGCAAGGTATGGGAAAACGCAGCAGCAGAGCCACCAAAATCATCCATCCGAGCTGCACGTTGGTGAGATGTGAGCTTTACTTACATACATGCACTCCAGGTCGCCGTGTATGCTTCTCCCTTGGTGATTTTCACAACTCCACACACCAGAAAACACAAACAAAGGGGAAAAAAACAGAGACCAAACAAAAATAAACCAACGAAACAAACAGAAAACCCAAACCAAATCGAAACGAAACAGAACAAAACCTGCGTGTGGGTGAGCTGAGGATTTGTAGGGGGGTTCCTTGCCTCGGTGCTTTGTTTTGTTTGTGGCAGAGGGAATTCCAAACAAAGCAGGTGATGAAGAACAGCCCCAAAGCTGCAGCTCCTTGAGCCTGCTCAATGATGTCACTGAGAAGCCATCAGGGTGTAAATATCCCGGTGCGCACCCCCGCGGTCCCCATTAGGGCAAACGTGTCAGGCTCACGTAGGAGGCAGGACTCAACAGCACATTAGTTACGGTCCAAAAACACCATCTACAAATATTTTCTATATCATAATTATACAAAATGAGTGGAAATTTCTCCCCCCTTCCCCAAGTCCCAAAAACATAGCCCATTATGAACACAGAACCATGCTGCCAACTCTACAGGAACATAAATATCATTTAAGTCTTTTTGTACTGTGTAGTAGCTGGAAAGTGGAAAAATGATTGAGGGACAAGTGGTTTTTAAAATCCCCCCGAGGCTTATAACTTACCTGTTTATTTCAAGAAGAGCTGCAACTGCCAAAAGGAAAGGAGTTACTTGAGTTGCTATCATGTTCTGTTTCCAGAGATTATTTCAAAATAAACACGGATTGAATCGCTGCTTTTCTCTTTCACTCAGCATTAATGCAGATGGTTAGTACAGGACTAAGGGCACCGGGTACCCCAGCACGAGCTCTCGTCGGACTCAGGCATGGGCACAAGAAACTCGGGGTACACAGGCACATCGCCACCAGGGATTGCAGCAAAGTGGGGTCTAGAGCCAGCAACAAACAAGGTCCTTCCCCTTGGCCTCAGGAGATGCTCAAAACCAAGAGGATTTGGTGATAAAAGGCCATGTTCAGAAACCCAGCGGGTAAGGACCACAGCAAAAGCCAGGCTGTAGGAGACAGGACCGGGCAGAAAACCCCACACATCAGCATGACTTTGGCTCCTAGGTGCAAATTAAAATGATCCTGTTTTTGCTACATGAAGCACCTCCATTGAAAGTGAAAATCTCAGGTCATTCCAAATCGACTTTCAAAATCAGAGTGGAAAACTATCATAAAGTCATCAGGGTAATAATAACGCATCTCACGCAGATAAAAGCGAAGTGACATTGGAAAGCGTATTGTAATTCTTTGATAATCTTTGGGCAAGAAGGAGAAGAGAATTAGCTCAATCTTCATGCTTCACGTTAACCTCCATAGGAGTTTGAATTCGCTGTTGACTGGTGAGAAATCTTCCCCAGGTTAGCAGAGGACAGGAATAGCAGTTATGAGTTGCGCAACAACACGCAGTGACATCGATCAGCAATAACATTTAACGACACAGGTTACAGACCAGGGATTGTGGGAAATACGGCTGAGACCTGATACCACATCTGGCAGCAAGCCAGCGGTTAATGCTCAACTTCAAAGCAAAGATATGGGTTTATCACCGATCTATACCACTCCTACCAGTTCTATAGCTCTAAAAGGACTCCCTATGTGCTGACTCTGCATCGTCTTTTGTCTGTTTGTATTTCGATGCCACTCATTGCTGTGTTATTGAGCTATTTTTCCATGGTGTTGCCCAACTTATGAAGGGCAGACACATAACAGGGTAATGACCCTCCTGAGGACGTTGCCATCGTCTGTGACAGCCATGGGAAGTCTGAACCCACCGCTAAGACCCGTAACCCAACTGTGATAAGGATTTTGTGTGGACCTTGGTGCAGTGAGATAGATGTAAAAGAATGAGGAATAAAAGAAAAAAGTATTGACTGATTGCATAGAACATATTGAATTATGGTAATGATGCTTAATCTCAAATCATAGGTGGCCAAGGAATTGCCAAATTGAATATCACATGCCAGCTGAGAGGAGAAAAGACTCAGCAATGCTATGAATAGCCTTAGAGAACGGCTCCCTGAAAACGCCTTTGCCCAGGGAATCCATGGGTACCCCTGAGACCTCCTTCTTCTCGCAGATGTTCTGCCTTCCATGGGCAAAGACTCATTCCCACGCGACTCTCCTGCCTTGGGTCCCTGGTTCCACCACGCCGGTCTGAGTTCACATCTCCGAGGGTGAGGACAGGGGAGGAATGATCCATTGTTCTTGTGCAGGGCTGTGATAAAAGCGTGATGGGCATGTGGTTCCTTCAAAGCAAAGGAAAAGAACTGCCCTGAAATATCTCTGTACACACTAGAGCTGCTATAAAGCTGTAAAAATCCTGGAATCCTCGCACAATGCAACTGTTCTGCCATAACCTGGCAGCTCTCTGAGCAGCACTGCCCATGCAGACCGAACTGATAATACAGGTAAAAAAGAGGATTCTAAAATGTGAAGGAAAGAAGGTGAATTTGGCTCCCCTCGTCTTCCAGAAAGGGCGGCAGCACCAGACGTGATGGATCCCAATTCCATCCTCTGCTCAGCCACAGCCTTTCCATATGATTTGAATGAAGTGGCTAAACCTCTCTGGTCTTCAATTCATCCTCCCTCCAGTACAGGCAAAACAGTTCCCTTCTTCACAAAGTTAACACGTGGAGAAGTGTTTTAAAAGTTGCAAAGTGTTGTTTCAACCTTTTTTTTTTCCATAAAAACAAATACGTATTTTAGACCAGACTTGTTTATAGGCGCTGTACGACTGGTATCTGTCACAGAATGCATTGCTGTGAGTATGTGAGCGAATATAAAATTATGTTTTTCAAATATAGTCCAGGTGCCAGGCACAAGTTATGAAATCTGTGTAATACGGATCATGATGAGTGACAGTGTAATTGCAGAAGATACCAAGTTGTGAAAGAGATATTTGAGTTTTAACAAAGAAAACATGATACCAGGAAAATAAACCAGAAAAAACCACCATTCAAATTCAACCACTTTCTTCTTCCTGAAATTACAGGAAAAGGCGTTCCAGGTGAGCTGCCGCAATATTAAGAAAGGAAAAACCCAACTGGACGTTTTAAGTATAATCACATATTCTTCTAGCCGCGCTTTATTGCCATTATAAACCATCACCTGCAGATCTCTAGTGTGTCCAAGTAACTTTCATCTGGCATCAACGGAAGCTGTAAAACAAGTTCATGCATAATTTGTGCAGCCCAGGTGTCTGCAATTCCCATTTACTGATCCGCTCCAAACCCCCGGCCGGTTTCAACTGACTCGCTTCATACCTGCGGAGATGGCGGTGGTGATATTCCCTTTAATAACCTCCACATCTTTGTGCCAACTGAGTTAAAGAGTCACCAGATTCTCGTGTAATGAGCAAAACTAATGAACGCTAAAAGATCATTAAGAAAACAGAGGCACCAAGGAGGGGAATCCAGAGCCAGCTGAAGGCTTCTCAGCAGCTCAAGGAGGTTTAAATACAGGTTGGAAGGTGCACATCTGTCTGACTCATGTATAGCAAGTTGCAGATGTGTGGTGCAGAGGTTGGGTGGGTGATGTATCCGTGTGAGCTCCGTCTCTCTTGCCCGCATCCTCAAGGCACTGGAAGCCCGGAGTCTCACTTGGGTGGATCAAAACTGAATGTTGGCCTCCGGGCTTGCCCAGGAGCGCATCGCTCGCTCGGGTTCTTCGGGACGCGCCGCCGCCTCGGAGCTCGCGTTCCTGCTCCGCGTGGCCCCGTGCTTGTCAAAGCAGTGGAAATTTTGTTTTGGAAACAGCGCCGAGAGCGCAAACAGGAAGCAGGAAGGACTTTTCAGAAACGCAAGAACCCGAAGGGAGCGCAGTTTCCATTTTTTTGGATCCAACCCGTGGATTAGTTTTGCAACAACAGCGAGATATGAGTGGTGAGGTCAAGAGAAAAGCAAACATGTAGCAGCCACAGAGAGTGACTTTCAAAATCGCCTGTTGGAACTCTGAGTCATTTAATGTGCTGCACACGGCCAGGATGCCTAGAAAAATAAAGAGCGGTGCTGAGCAGTCCCTGCAGCGCAGCTGTGTTATTGACAGATGGGATTAAGTGGTAGGAGCGCTCAAAGTGGGATATTTTTTTTATAAGCGTATTGCCTTTGTTTATTGTAATTTTGATTTTTAGTTATTTCTGTTAAGGCATTTGGGGACCTCTCACCCTCGAGCGCACAAGTGGCCGTTTGTTGTTGTTTCTGTCGTTGCTGTTGTTTGATTTGGGCACGTTTGTGTGATTCGGCAGTGCCCTTAGGAGGCTGCGGGTGACGTGCTGCGACGCAACACGGTTCATCGGGACATCCGGGGGTGGGAAGCGGCAAAAGAGAAGTGACTTCTGCCCCTTTGCAAGGCAACGGCTTTGCAGAAGGAACGGTAACATCGAGGCTTTTGTCCTGGTAGCAATGATGATTGGATCCAAAGAGGGAATGATCCCGGAATGTATTGAAATTGCTGGTGTGCCGGTGCATCTACGTGAACTTTTGGTTTCTCGGTGAAAACCTGGCTCTGCAGAGCTCACCACTGAAAAACTGAGCAGTTTGTGTGTGTGCTTGTGCACGTACTCGTTTATCCCTGCTCTTTGTTCCAGGCTTTCTGATTTGATCGTCAGCAATGCAACTGGGGTGCTTTAACAGACGAAATGTCGACTTAAAGAAACCTTGAGGGAAAAAAATATATATGATTAGCAGCTAAACAAGAAACTTCTTCACCTCTTCCAGTCTTGTTTGTTTTCTTAACAACTGCGCCAAAACATTCCCTTGACCGGGTTTTTATAGCTGGTAGATTAGGATTTTATCACACACAATTGAGCGGGATTGCTCAACTCTGGGAGGTGTAGCTGAGCCCTTGGGCTGCCCATTGGCCCAGGGACGTCTCGCCATCGCCAGCCGCCCATCGGTCATGGGCAGCCCGCAGTGTTTGCCTTTCAGGGATGCCGGAAGAAAGGCCGGGAGATTACCGGAGGCACTCCTTGGGTTTTCAGAGTCAGTCAAATCCTTTCCCTTTCTGCCAGTCCTTTGTGATTGGCAAATCACAGCGTGAGCTTATCAAACATTGATAAACAATGGACGGCTTCCGCACTCGGGAAAAAAGAAAATAACAGGATTAGACAGGTCATTGCATTCCAGGGTGGTTTTTATTCTTTACAGAGAGGATAGGCCTGTGTACCTGGAGGGATTTCTCCAGTGGAATTGAGCAGGTGACCTCAGGAGTGCGGTTTCACGCTCTTCTACACATCTCTACTGGAAAACGGTGTTGATGGAGCGGATCTGGAGGGGATCCTGCTGGACATAAAGTGTCACTCTGCCCTGATGTCCCACTGCCGTGGGCTCCTCGTGCTGCGACGTGATGCAGAAGACCATGTACTGCATCCAGCAGCACAGTAGGCAGGGAGGAAAGGGCTTTTTCACCCTTCTAGTCCATGAACGGATTGAATTCAAGGTTTTTATTTTTCCTAGCACTTTAGCAAAGCTCCTGAAAGGATGCAGCAATATTTTTTTATCCCGTTCATAACATACCTGGAGACGGGCTCATTTTTTCATCCTCACAAGGTTTCTCTGTAGAATTCCCAGGCCCCATTTACTCTGGGGTCAGTAAAACCTTTGCTCCAGAGACCATGAGGACCTGAGGTTGCTCCACTGGCATTAGAGCAAGACTCTGTGTTCCTACCCTTAGCAGACCTGCCTCTGTGCACAGGTGGGGAAGATTTTCATTTGCATTGCTTTCTGCTGAGTATGAAGGGTTTTATCTACCTGCTTGCTATTCCATGACAAGCAGCAAGATCTGTTATTGTCCTGGATCTGCATCCTCATCCATGTGCAGAAGCCGGGGTTCCCCTCTCAATCCCCACCTTTTTGCTCTCCTCCTTGGCCCACGGCTCAGCTCTCAGACATTGGTCTCGTTGCTGCAGCAGTGAGGGAGTTTCTTGAACATTTCTCGGAGTATTTCGTACTGTGAGGACTGTTCTTGGCTTCTGCCCTCTCTCCCAGGCCCAAACAAAATGTTTCTCCATGGTAAGCTGTCATTAGAGTTCAGAGAGGCAGAGAAAGCAGATCTGATTTCGTATCTAATTTGCTGTAAGATGAGAGGCAGGGAAGAGAGGAGTCCTTTTTAATTAGAAAAAGGGTTGCAGGGATACTTCAGCCAGCGCAGTGTTTCTCTCCAGTGCAAGAGCTTTCATGCGTATAACCCAGCCCTTGCTGTTCCAGAGAACGAAACATTATGTATATCACTCTCTGGTCTGTCTTTATTCCTGTTTCTCTTCCGAGTACTTTGGATCACCACCCTTCTCCTGATTGCCTGACAAGTGAACACTGACGGAAAGAGGAGCAATGGGCCAAAGCCTCTCAGGTGCCAGTTACTGGAGGATGTGAGGACAGAGGGACAGTTGGTTCCCAGCAACATCATCTTTTGCAGCATGTGTTCCCGTTCCATCCAACAAGCCCATTAAAGCCTGGGCTCCTTTTTCCCCAGATCAGCTCAGGACCACCTCTGCCTCTTGCAAAATTTTGATGAAGCAATGGAGAAGCCCATGGATGTTTCTAAGCATGGAAGGGAATAACTTAAAAAGGTCAGGAAGAGTCCAGCATAGCTGAGAATGTTCTTTAGGGATTGACTCATTGGCTTGAGTGCCTCTCTCATCGGGACAGGGAGCACCCAGTTTAGATAGCTGGGGCACATCCTATCGCATCTATCACTGAAGAGCATTCACAGGCAGAAGAAAGCAGCCAGGTGGCCAGGACCAGATGTCCCTGCAGATCATTTTCCTGTGCAAACACTGCAGTGTCACAGGCAGAGTAACCCCAGGGCAGGGCCAGTGTCCTTGGCGCCAGAGCAGGGAACCTCCGGGCACCTGGATCTCGTGCTGTGCCATGAGTGTGTCTTCAGCTAAGCCTGCACTTCAGGGTCTGTCTACAGAAAAACAAACTCATAAAATGTAGATTTGCAAGAAATTATCGCTGTTAAACCAGGCTACTTTTTCTTCTCGCAAAACTGGGTCTCAATTAATGGAAATATTTATTTGGGTGACTTGCAGATTATGTCTCCAGCCAATTAGCTCCATCTCAATGTTCTGTGTCTTGCCTTTGAATCAATAAACAGTTCAAGATTTCCTGGAGTCAGAAAATGAACGTCAGTGCCAAGAACCGTGGGTGTATTAAAACCATACCTACAACAATAGCCTCGACAAGGGAGCCCTGCTAATCACTCCCTTGTTTGGCTGGGTGTCTGACAGAGGAGCTAGAAAGCTGAAAGTATATAACACCCCCAATAGAGGAAACCACAGCTTACAGACCCATGAAAAACATTTACTAACCTCCAGGTACCCTTTGTTCTCTATCCCTCCTGACAAGCACTTTTCTTCAGCACTACATACCGTGGATGCCTTTGCAATAAGATTTGATTGTGGGGCTTATAAGGTGGATCAAGATGAGTGAGTCATTATCTGCCATTTATCTTTCATTTAATGAAGGGCAAAAAAAAAATCACAAGAAAACAGGACATGGTGTTCTTTTCTATAATTTGGCCAAATTATTCCAGGTTGCTTTCAAAACGGAACAAATCAACCCAAAACTTGTGTGTGTCCGTGTGTGCCTGTGCACACAAGCACGTTCAGGACTTTGTGTGTCTTGTGCATGGGAGGAAGGACATAAAACCACCCAATATCTCCAGCTGGTGGCAGAGGGTTCTGCAAGGGCAGCACCTTTGCTCCAAGGTAAGGGTGGTTCCTAAGCTGGGAGATTTTCTCCATCAGCTGAAATTGGATTCCAACATGAGGAACAGCAACAAAACAGAGGTCTACCCCTCTCTGTGCTGACAGACCCAGACCTACCCGTCAGGCTGTTCCAATCTGGAAGCTTTATGGCCATGTTAACATGGCGTCTCTCCACAGGACTTATTAGTTTGGGCGAGGTGCCACGTTAATGCAGCTACAAGGCAGCTCGAGTGGAGCTGGCTTGGACCTGGCCAGCCTGGAGAGCGTGTGGGCATGGCCTTTCCCTCTGACACTTCTAGATCAATTACCACCCAGGCTGATAAAGCCTGAGGCTTACCTACACTGTGGAATGTTATGCACCTAATTTAGACAGTTCAATTAGGAGATTAGGCACTGCAGGTCAGTAGGCTGTTGGGAACAAACAAATCAGGGTGATCCAAAAGCAAGGTGGGTTTGGAGATGGCATTCTCCTTAATCTTTACACGCGCTCCTCCAAAAGGCCCTAGACCGACATGCTTGGTCAAGGCATCTCATTTTTCTCAGGTCTGTTTAAGGGAAAATCAGCAACAGCCTCTGGTGGGGCAACCTGAGGGTGCTGATGGCAACTTGGGTTGGGATGTGACACCCGCCGCAGGACAGGAGTCTGAGATCTCAGCACATAGGGCTGAGAGTGAACAAGAACGTTGTAGGTAAAGATGAGCATGGATTAGCCAAGGTGTACAGATCTTAGCACTGAGCTTCTGCAGGTCAGGGATGGGTGTGTTAGTGAGATCTGGGCTGACACTCGAAGTGTGAAATAAGGGTTTTCTTGCAAGGTCCAGGTGACATCAGAAACACAGCAGCAGGGGAACAGGAGAGTTTGGCAACTGAGGAGTTAAGGTGTAGCGCAACAGATCTGCTGTATCACTGACTTGAGGTTGTCCTGCTTTATCATGCCTAGGAAAATAATATCCTTTAAAATTAAAAAAGCACAGCAGGAGAGTCGGTGTTGCATGATCCTTCCATCCACAAGCACGTGTGGGCTGGCTCTTGGCCTCATCAGAGGCCTCATCCCCACGCAGTACGGTCACCATGTGTCCTCTTCTGCTTTCCACTGCCTCTCGCACCTCACCCCGCTCCATGGCCTGAGCCGAGCTGTGTCCATGGCCAGTTCCACCAAGAGCATCCAGCATCATCCATCTTTGCCATAACCCCGTGTTGGGGCCGTGCTGCTGGTGGCAAGAGGAGAAGCCTGGGATGGAGAGGAGGGAGGTGACAGATGTGCTGGGACTGGCGCGTCACCCGTGTGCTGCCTTGGCCGGGCTGCGGTCCTGGCGCTCAGGAGAGCTATGGCTCTGATTGCAGCCAGGCCAGCTGCCTTAGTCCAGATGTAAATCACTACCGTGTGCCCTATAGAAGTTGCTGTCAGTCACAGAAGATTTTGCAGTTCTCAGAATTACTATATTTTAAATTCTTTCGAGGTTTTGTTTTGGTTTGTTTTCACTGGGACTTGAAACTGAACGCAGTTCTGTAAACGAAGCTGTTTTTTATTCCTTCCCCGGTGACAGCTATACAGCCCCAGGTCGTGATCACATCAAATCATCCAAGCTGAGCAATGCATGAGCTGGTCAGTGCTTGGGTGGGTGGCCTCCAGCTAGAATCCAGATGGCAGTAAGGATTCAATCATCCCCATGAAACTGCACCAAGTGAGTGTCCCCTTTTGGCACGCCGGGTCTGGCGGTCGCTCGCAGCCTGCGGACACGATGCTCGGGGCGCTCCCGGCCCTGGGGAGTCCTGTTGTGCTTCTCACAAGTCCCAGTGTGGGTCCAGTTCTGCGCTGAAGCAATTGGCATCTCTTGAACAGCAGCGTAAGGGTCGAGCCCCAGTGCAGGACAATTCTGGGTCAGGACTATTGTTTTTCATTGGGAGCTGGCAGATCAGCGGGGTCTGGCAAACACAATTTGGATCGCTTTGGAAATTTTTTATTCCTTTTCCTCGCACAAACTCTGTCTCCAGTACAGAGACACACATCCTAGACCTTGTTGTCTAACTCCTGGCAGTTTTGACCAAATCCCCAAAATCAGGAGGGCCCCTTCTTGTGGAGGGAGAGGAGGAGGAGGAGGGATAAGGGAGTGCTCACACATGCATCAAAATGCAGTTTTGTCCTCTTCCCTGCCGAAGCAAATGGATGAAAACCGGGCAGGCTGGAGCAGCCCGGCCAAATTTTGGAGCATCAGCGCAGAAAGCCGAGCCAAGAAAGAACACATGGTGGTTGTGTGTTGCAGTGACACTTCAAGAAAAATCGCTTTGAGTCGTGAGCCTGATCACTTAACTGCAGCGGGCACCCTCCCAGGTTTCCTGAGTCAAATGTAAATTGCCTGAGGAAACGTCCCCCTCCTGCCCCTCGCCCCGTTCCCCATCGCACACACATCCCTCTGACTGCACACCCTGTGTCTCAAAGCTATTTTACTGTGTTTACAAATTATGAAAATTCTGCTCAGCTAATTATGAAAATATTGGTGAGTCTGTACGGCTGGCTCCTGGATGGAGCCGGAGCAGAAAGCAGGCTGGAAAGCCCTTGAAAAATGAGCCGCTTGCTCTGTGCTCTCATTGCCAATGGATTGTGTTGGTTTAGGGTAGGATTCTTTACAAGCTGCAGCTCCGGAGGCCGGGCCGGCAGCGAGATGGACCCGGCCAGGCTGCGTTAGCGGGGGCAGACGGACAGACAGGAGGGTGCTGGGACGGACGGAGCCTGCTTTCCGTTAGCCCGGTATAAATCTCCACGCGTGGGCCACGAGCCAGATCTCGAGCTGCAGAATTCCATGGAAATCCCTCCATTCACTCCGCTTTAGTAAGCGGTCCTGAATTAACTTCAGGCTCGTGTAAATCCGGGTAGCGGTGTGAAGCACAGAGGGACGGCTCCGATCGCACTGCAGGGTTTGCGCTGGTGCAGCTCCCGTGATCTCAGCAGATGAATCGGGCTCTGTGTGTCCATACGAGTGTTGGGGGAACCGGGTCCGGTGTTGTGTGAGCAGTGACTGCGGGTTTCACGTTAATTCGAGGGGAAGAAGGGCAGGTCACGCAGAGCCGACTTCTGAAACCTATGAAGTCATTGCAGCAGAAGAACTGACCCGTTGCTCTGAACTGATTTTCTCTATTTACCTGATACAAGTAAAAGGACAATATATTTCCCTTCTAGCTCGTTTTCAATACAACGGCATTTTTTTCATCAGCTGTATAGTCAGCTATTGATTTCAAGGGAATTACAGCAGGGGACAAAGCTTAGGGAAAGGATCATTTTCCTGCTTTACCTCTTTTCTCCTCTAAAGAGAACAGGATTTTTTCTCAGTATTAGTAGAGTCAAATAAAACATTTCATTTAGATTGCTTAGAAACCTTTCGAGTTTCACTTGCTTGTCCTATAGTTCGATTTCTTTTTTAATGGAAAACTAGTTCAGACCTTTAAAGAAATATCAAATTGAAATTTTCCAGGATTTCTCTTTTTTCACAAGGAGAGGTGTATTTAGATGATGTTTCCCATCAACGCTTTCAACCAATATTAGACTGAAGTGCTTCTGAACCAGTTAAGTCTTTAAATAACCATCCCAACATGAGCGACCTATGAGCATTTTTGCCAGAGACTCATGGGTCACGTTCTGATAGCTAAAATGTTAAACCACTGACCATCTTTAAGTTAAAAGCAGAGTTCTGGCCGCCTTCTGGTCTTGTCAACAGCTCTGCAAGGCTCTTTCCATCAGGATTTTATAAGGAAGCGTAAGTGGTGTCTTCCTGCAAAATCCCTTCGTCATAATGCGTGAGCCATGCTGGGCTGTGTGCACTATTTGCTGGCAGAATTGCTTATTAGTGGTTGCCTTTTTTTGTCGGTAATATATGTTTTTGCAGTGTTTTTGTAAAAGTGTCCAGATATTTTGTGGGTTATTATTATTATTATTATTATAAATTATTACACTTGGGCGAATAATATTCATTCCATTCCATGCGCAGTTATCAATTTGCAGTTTGTGTGGGATTGAGGGGAATTCTGCCTGCAAAGGCAGTTTAGCAGTGAATAAATCGACCCGGTGCTGGATTGCAGTGAACACCTCCAGGATTCCTGCTCCTGCGAAAGTACTTGGTGGATGTTGTGTCAAAAATACCAGCTTGGCCCCATTATTCTGCAGCTAAATTGATCCATATGATTGGAGTATTGCCCAGATTTATTTTTTTCTCCAAACAATCATTTCGAAATCACCATTATCAATACACTAATGCATGTTGAAGGCTCGTTGGGTCTGACATAGGAAGTGATGTAATAAGGGAACCCTTCATACTCGCGGCCCTCAAACAGGAAACATTTTCCTCGAGGAACAGTATACTTGAAAACTGCAGATTACAATTTAATATTAACCAGATTTCTACATTAAACATGATTTCCGAGAACAATTTGATTTCTCCTTTTTTTTTCCTTTTCCCCCCTATTTTTTTCCTGCTTCTTCTCTAAATGATCCAAACTGCATCCAACAGCAAGCAGCTCCTGGAACGCGCCCACGGCTCGTGCAATTTAAACGTCAGCCTCGGCTGTTGCACAGTTATATTGGCTCTCTCTGCAGCCCCTGCCACTCACCACCTCCCTGTCAATCTCAATCTGCCCCGATACCCACACGTGTCCGTTTGTCCGCCTTGCCTGGCGAGGTCTATTTTGCTGCAGGGGTCTCTGAAGGTGTCCCCGGGGTGCTGGTGGAATTGCCAGTGAATGCACAGCCAGGAGCAGCTGATAACACAGCAGCAATGAAATCCAGGTGTATTTTTGGAGACAAATGGCAAATTGTGGAATCTCCAGAGGAGAATTAACAACTGCACAAATATTTCATTTTCTGGACTGCCTGGCTACTTGATTCTTCAGCCGAGCGCTGCTGTTGGTGTGTTCGTTCGTGGTCTAGGAGTCTGTTCATGAGCGGTCATGGTGGGAAAAAACGCAGTGAACAGCAAAAACTGTCCCTGTCTCTAAGAGCTCCCACATCAGGTGCCACCTGCACATCCCAGCACCACCATCGCTGCCGTGGCTGGGTGGTTGTCCCCAGCAGGATGTGTCCCTGCTGCTCCCGCAGAGCTCATCGCCTTGAGCCCTTCAGGCTGAGCCAAACACAACTCGTTGCACCATCTCCTTCGAAAGTCAACTCGGACCACACCGCTGGTAGCAAGATGTGTTTACCAGGTGTGCAAAAATGATGGGTCTAAACACACCCCCCTTCGAAACGGTCCTTAAAGAGGGGGAGGAAGAGGGATGGCGTGGCTGGGAGGAAAGGTCGTGCAGAACTTCTGAACTAATGCAGTTTTTCCCTCAAATTGTGTAATTGATTTCCAGAGGCCTGCAAAATAAATACTTCAAAGAGCCAGAGATTTCAAAACGAAGGAGATCTCTGCAATGCAGCCAGCTCCTGAATGGAAAGGTTGTTTATGGAAGCAAAGGCAAAAAACGACAAGGAGGACGTGGCTGCTGCAAGCTGATGGTTTGATGGGCAGCACCAGTTCTCCTGGGTAATGGCTTCTTAAAACTCACCTACTGAAAAAAACCCACTTTT
Organism: Patagioenas fasciata; assembly: GCF_037038585.1. Taxonomy (NCBI): domain Eukaryota; kingdom Metazoa; phylum Chordata; class Aves; order Columbiformes; family Columbidae; genus Patagioenas; species Patagioenas fasciata. The sequence goes on along the minus strand of NC_092537.1, from coordinate 1,635,287 downwards.
TTTCCATATATAACAAAGAGCATTCCCTGAGCTGCTGAGGATGGAGAGGATCCACTAGAAACCATCTCTTGCACGGCTTGATATGCAAGCGCTTTGTTCCTTGCCTGGTTTGAAATGGTCTTCTCTGTTCTCCCACGGAGGGATCAAAAACACTGTTTGCCAGCCAGAACTGAACTGTGAACCAGGATCCCCAAAGAGCAGAGTGACAGCGTAACACGAATCCATCCCGTTTCTGCTGGGATGATGCACATGGAGATGGAGGTTAACCACACTGGAGCCTCCTGCCGTGGGCGATCTCTGTGATGTAAATTGTGACCTTCGCCCAGTTGCTGGTTGGAAACATTTACATGGAGACGAAATCCCTCCCACGTTGCGTGATAGCATGGGCTTTGTTTTGGGGGCTGTTGTTCCCTGTTTGGCACAGGGTACAAAGCCGTGCAGGGCTCTGAAATCCATGGAGCACAAGCTCCGATGACCCAGGTGGCGCCAGCAGAATTGACAGGCGTGCAAGATAAAGGCTCCTTGGGCTGCCAAGTCATGTAGCTTTTGAATGAACCATCCCCCCCATGAGAGCTCCTCGCTTTCTTGATCCGCAAGATCCTGATCTGCTGTGAAATTCTCTCACCTACGTTGGTCCTTGGAAGAGGAGCCCACCCTGAGGCTCTGTCCCAGGACAGCTGTTCTGTGCCAAATTAAACCCATTCTGGAGCGGTTCTGTGATGTATGATACTGCGGGCACACACAGCTGGTAGAGGGCAGTGAGAAACCAGAGATTAAAAGATGTGTTGGAAAAGGAAGCCCAAATACAGGTAGTGTTTGGTGCCTCAGAAAGGTGGTGGCCACTCCGCTGGCTGCTGGCCACAAAACATTGTCAAGGACCTTTGAGGCAAGTGACTCCATCCCAAGCCACTGATGCCAGTGCAGCTCTCAGTCCTACCAGGAACGTACAGGAATACAGGAACAAATTAAAAATGAAAGAAAAGGGCCATTTTGAAAGCCGTATTTTAAATCCTAGCCCTAGTGATCAATTGCTTGAGACAGTATGGCCAGAGCATCAGCTGAGATTCGCTGTGGTTTGGGGTTTGCCTATGACATGATAAATTTGCTTCGGCCAATTACATTTCAAGATTATTTTGGAATTCTGGTTGAAATCCGTGTTCTAATCCCAAATGGCACACGGGAGTGTTCCCTGCCCTCCCCTCTCCAATTTAGTCCCCAGATCTGAAGGCTGTGTGTGTGTGTTGATCCATCTATCCACAGATTTGTTGTTCTCTTGTAGATGCAAGAACGAAACCTGAAATTCGTAGAAGGAAATCAGAGTTTTTGTGGCTGCAAGGGCCCTACTGAGAATACCTCCAGTATTTTGGGGCAGACAACAGGCTCCCAAGAAAGCCTGAAAAAGTGGCTGACACCCTTGTTTTTTTCTCTAAACTGGGTGCAATTTCATAATCCCAGTCTGTTCTGTTCTAGTTTTAGGTTTGTGGCTTTGGATAACCACCTATATGTGCCTATTTTCCTTCATTAGGTGTCAGGTAACGAGCTGTTCTGAAACTGTGTGTACCAGCACGGGAACAGCAGGGTTAGAAACCGGTGCCAAAAAGTTAGGACAAATTTCTTTATCCCGATCCTCGCTTTGGCGACAACATATTTGTTAAATGCAGCTAATTAGCGAAGGCTGATAGAACAAGCCCATCAGTGTTGCAGCCTGGCTCGGGGCTGTGTACTTTCAACATTCAAAAGAGCTCGGGGAGTTGCTGTGTGTATGATATGAGTCTCTCTTTATATTAAACGCCTCTTAAACAAACACAAACCTCATGAGGGAAGTGCTTTTTTTTCCTAATTTTTATTTTTCCTGTCCCCAGAACCTCAAGATAACATTAAAAGTGCCAGGACATAAAATATCACATTTAGCTCTATTTTACTTAGTTCCCAACAAAAATACTCGTATCGGTTCCTGACCTGGCACGAACTGGCACAGTTTCAACATCATCCTGTGACCGATGCCAATCCACCAAATGGCAATCTGGTTCCATATATGTTTGTTTAACCAAAATACTCTGTGGCATGTGCTGGCGTCTTTCTGGAACCATTTATAGCCTCTGCAGTATCATTTACTACAAGAGAGCTGTAAATGTGCGCTTCTGGGCATCAAATAGGAAAGGAAGAAGGAAGGAAGGTCAGACCAGTAGATGAGTCACTATGCAGCAAAAGAGTCAGATACCTGGGCAATTCCAGAGCTTTCAACATTGGTTGTATTTGGCAATGCAGGACTCGGGCATCCTAAATTATTGTGGATTAAGAAATTGCTGCTAATCAACTCACATGGAGTCACAATGGATTTGCTCACGCTTGCCGTGTTCCTGTGCGGTGCTTCAGTTCTTGAAGTCATGAAGATGGGCACAAAAGACGGACGGGGACCCTGGTATGTCCTACTGCCACGCTATGATAACTCTGCCAAAGTCCATGGAGAAGATCAATTATATAATTCACAGAAATGATCAAATCACCTCTCTTGTGAGATTTGTCTATTTTCTTGCACGGCATCTTATCTTCCTGGTTTCAATATGGGTCTCAAAATGCTGCTAAATGAGAGCAGCACAGTTTTGTGACCGCTCTGAACCCACTTGCTGTTGGTGTAAATGACTGTGCGAGGGAAGGAGCAACGGAGAACCAACTTCGTGAAGTTGTTTCAAGGTGACTTATTCTGTGGTTACTTAAATGTGGATTTTAGTACACCTTTGTGAGCGTATAGTTTTTCACCGGATAACATGATCACAAAAGCCCAAACAAAGAGGCTTATGGTTGCAATTATCAGAAACACATTTATGCAATGCAATAGAGAGAAGTTTAATCTTACAGCCTTAAATCTATGTATGACTCTAAATTCATCAAGAAAACACACTATAAGAGGGGGAAAAAGATACTCCCTTCTCCCTCTTTAAAATCCCTGAAGGAAAAAGAAAGCAAATTTGCGAGGGAAACCTCAGCCCTAACACAAACTCCAAGTGGTTGGAAATCCATGGCTACGAAGTCTGTAGAGTCAGAGGGACTTGCAGGTGGCTGTTGTGTTCTGATCAGCTCGTGTACTCGGAGGAGAAGCACACCTTCTCAATCCCAGCCTTCATCATGATGAGCATAATTGGCTTATTTTTGGCAAGTTAGTCGGTTATCACCATTGGAAAGTGCTGAAATAATGATACCCCCAACACTCCTGTCCAGAATGGTGCTGCTAAATCTAATTTCTCAGCCTGGGGTTGCTCATTTTGCAAGTGTTGCCAGCAGGAATCCTCCAGCTGTATTTTATTTATGTTTTATCCCTCCAAAGTATAATATACGACTTTCTGACTGTGTCTGGAGATGCAAGAAATTGTCAAAGCAAACCAAAAGACTGGTGAATTCTACCAGCCCTGCAATAACCATCCGTGTCCCAGCTGGGGATGGGCTGGGTCCTCCTACCAGGTGTTTCCAACTGAACAGACTTTGCAGGAAATCAAATGGGCAAAGGGGGTAGTGCCAAAAGTCAGACTCCAAAGAGTTCTCCCCCCTCTTAAGATGTGAGTTTGGGTGGTGAAGGGGCAGATTCTTCCCTGGAGCTCTGCGGTTGGTGCCATGAACAGAAGGTAAGAGGTTCCATGTGCTGTTCTGTCTCCATCTCTCCAGTAAGACCAGTTACTCTGTCCCACTGGGAGATGCTAATGCAGATAAAGGTTTTTCAGTTTGGGGGTGTGTTGGTTTGCAGCCATGGGGCAAAGATGAGTTTACTGATACCTGCAGTAAATGTTTTCTGAACCTTATTTCTTAGTAAAATGTTTTGAGGACGTTGTGGGGAAAGTGACTAAATTCTATTTTCATTGGAGCCAGCTGGTTATTATTGTTGATTGAGAAGCTGGGGATATAATTTTGAATAGCAATGTAACTTTGTGACAAAATTATATGTTGTGCAATACCTGCTCTTTTGCATTACGGGCAGGTGTAATATTTATGTTCTTGTGTTCCTTATGTTCTCTTTTTGTTGAAAAGCATCTTGGATGGTAAAGGATAATTGTGTTCCTGCTTGTTGCAGAAGGGGAGTGTTTGTCTTGGAGGGCTTGGGCTTATTGCACTTAATTCACACTATGGGGGAAATGTGCATTTTAGGAGGTTTCTCTGGGGCCTCAGCTGTAGGTGATGCTGCCAGTTGTGCACGATGTGGTCCTTTGGCACCATTTGGAAGGGCTTGTCTGTATCATCTTGCACTAGTAACTATTCATTTTTACACTTTTATTGTATCTTGTCCTTGTGCAGAGTGTAAATGCTGCTGTTGGCAAAAGCAGATGGGTGACCGGTTGGTCTGGGTGACCGGTTGGTCTGGGTGACCTTACCAAAAGGCGTTGTTTGTTCTGCCAAAGTTTCCCGTAGCTTTTTCTTCTTTTAATTCCTTTGTGGCTGAGCCTGAAGATTTCACTTTCCTGGAAGCTGGAGGGTGTGATTTGCCATTATTTTCTGTCTTACGATCTCAAAAAGATTAGAAGGACAGGCTGCATTCCACTGGCTTTGCTTCAGCTGTAGGTGTTTAACTTGTGTTCTGTAAACACGCCATCTGTCTCCAGCTGGAAAAGGGGAAAATAAAGTGCAAATGTGTGTGCAAACTGGTGTTTTGGTGAGTCCCAGACTCAGATGGGTGTGATATTGTCATGGAGCTGGGAAACGGGATGTGTGTTTTACTATGGAGTTGGCAGAGGAGGTAGAATCTGTCCATAAGGTCATTGGAAAAGGGACTGGAAAAAGTGCAAGAGGTTTTTTTTGAGTCGTTCAACCCTTTTTCAGGTTGATTTAGTGGCTGGGGAGTATTGTTGTTTATCAATAAGTACAAAGTTCCTGGGTGCTAGGACTCCGTGCAGTAAATGTTGCTCAAGCAGACTACATCTTTCATGGGGTTTTTCTCATCTCGGATGAGTGGATCTGTCACGTTATGGGATGTTTATGACGTTCAAATTAAACAGTCCCATTAAAACGGAAGAGCTTTTCTTCAGTGATATCCGTGTGGTTTGTGGCAGCTCCTCAGATTCGCAGGGTAAGGTGTGTGTTGACTTTCCCATCAACGTGTCGTGTCTGGAGCGGTTCATAAAGGCTTTATATTCACAGACAGCCTAAAGGAAACATGACAAGAGGAAAAGCCCCTGTCAAAAGCAGCTCGGAGCAGTCCTCCTGTGGCAAATAAAGGAGATAACTACAGGGAGAGAAAAGGAAATGTAAATAAGTAGATGGGGGAAAAAATAACTACCAATTTAAATATTTCAGTCTATAGGAGCTTCACCAGATTCTCAAGTTGTGTTCTCCCCAGCACCGTTTTCCCTTTGTGTCAGTGCAGGAGGCCGCTATACCAGGATTTTGTATAAAAAAGCATTATGATAACCTAAGTTTTGCCTTCAAAATGGGCTATTCTCTATTTAGTGATTTGCTGGGGGAGGATGGCGAAGCAACAGGGGGACAAATCCACCCTTTTTGTGTGTGTGCACAGGGCACGTTCCTCTCGCTCGCTCGGAACAGTGAACTGGAATTCTCGCCACTTCCGAACCCGGGGATTCCTCCAGACTGCCCGGGTACCCGGAGCACAGGTTTGCAACCCCAACGTGTGATAAATTAGACCTTTCGCTCCAAGTTTTTCCTGGCAGGAGTACTAGAACAACCCTCTGAATAGCTACTACTGCTGAATTTTAAAATCTTGCTGGCTCCTTGCTCAGCCAAAACTTAAAGTTACAGTCAACTGGAGTTTGGCAAAGTGTAATGTCCTGTAACCGTATCTTCTTATAACAATCGTGTTTATTAGTGTTATACAGTGCATTATAGGGCCCCTCTCTGGAGCTGAGGTGCTGTGGCTGTTGCATTGAGATGTATATTTAGGTAACTGCGACAGTTTTCAAGCAGCTGTAAAACCCACCCGGGCAGCTGGTCCGGGGCTGGAGACCCCGTGAGCAGGTCCAGCCCGTCCTGCTTGGTCACTGTCTGTAAAGATAACCACACACTCATTAAAGGACCTCAAAGGAGAGCCCAGGTTGTTTTCTTTAGTGGTTTACTCTCATTTTCTTTTTTTTTATTAAAGTTTAACATCTGCTTACCCCCCTCAGATCATCCTGAGTCTGTGCCTTTTCCCACCAAAGTCCAGTTTGATTTGATGGCTGAACTTGACCTGATGCATGAAATAGAAACTTAAACACAAATGTGCTTTAAACTGAGCGCTGCAATTAGTTTTCTGCTTGTTCTACCGCCTGATGCTGAGTTCAAGCCTCTGAGCTGCCGCTGAAATGGCTGAGAACTTCAGAGATCTAAAGTTGCTTGAAGTCATTTCAGCATTAACAGCCCAGTTATCAGCTGTCCCAGGAATAAAGCGGGGATCAGATTTGCATCCGGCAGCACAAACTGCCCAGTTCTGTGCTCTGCCCTTGCTCAGCTCTGCGTAAAGATCTGTTTTCCCCCACCGATTGACAGAAGAACCTGTCAAGGTAACATAATGGGGTATTTCTGTAGGATCTTGTCACCTCCACTTTAAACACCTGCAAACACCTTTTAATTTGCTAATTGAGGGCAGTTTTGTAGGTGCTCCATAGGAAGGAGATGTCCCTGTTGAACACGGGTCCAAAGTCTCTAAGTGTGTAGGAAACAATCTGGAGTGGTTCTGGGTTGGGATGAGGTTATTTCTGTTTGGGTTGCACTGATTTTGCTGGGGGGGCTGCTGTAGAGCCGCTTTCTGTTGGAATTGGGATGCAGTGTCCAGGCTGGGCACCTGTTCTCCTTGAAATTAAAATGATCGCTTTCAGCCCTGGGTTCAGAAAGGACAAACCTGCTTTTTCTGGCCTTCACCTCTTCCAACTGCTTTTGTATCAAGCCACCGGTTTTGATTGAAGTCTTCGCAAATCCGATTGTCAGCTGAAATAATGGGGCTCAGTGGATCGCTGTCTTCCTTACTGCTGTGGTCAGGCTTTATTCACTGTAAGAGCACAAGGACATTGCATCTCCATGGGAGGAATGAGGCAGCCTGTAGGTTTCGCGAGGCCTCTTGCCTTGAAAGTGCATCAAGGTATTAGTATCTTCTGAGCCTCTAAAACTAAGAAAAAGTTGATCCTTTGGCTTGCCAAGTGAGTTACTTCAGTTTCTTCTTAGAAAATGATACGTCATCACTTCAATGATATTATTTATGAGGGTTTTTTCCTTATTTTTCAAGCACAGAAGAAAAAAAAAATGTCTTGCCATGTTTTAGGAACAAAATGAGTATTTTACACACATACCAATAGCTCTCTGGAAAGCACTTAAATTTACAAGCTGTTCGTAAATTTACTGACAGTTGGCAACACTGCATCCAACACACAGGAACCCTTTTGGAAAATAGATCTATTGTAAATAATATATATTGCAGCTTAATCTGAGCATGCTTTAGCTCAAAGTAGTTTTAACAAATGTGTTACCTAATATATTTTTTAAAAAAACTGTTTGACCTGGGAAGAAGACTTCAGTATCTGAAAAGCTAGATTCTAAAAAACTGACATGTAAGCCTCCGAATGCTCCTCAACAGAACTCTTTTGCCTTTTTCTGGGTTTAGAACGGTTTGAATCTTTAATCTTCTGCTGTAGTAACGTGTAACTGGAATATATAATCTAGTGATGGTATCACATACAGATGGAGAATCTTGATCTTGTAAGGTCCGTGGTAGTAATTTGCATTTTGATCAGGGGCTGGTTTATATAGAGAGAAAGCACTTGTGTATGTATGCGCGTTATTACATGCAGTTGGGATATGAGCTAGTTTGCGTTTATATACATGCTGAGGTGACGCTTTGTCAGGTGTAATAGATGAATTTTGGCTGTCTTGATGAAGGTTTGTAACACTTGAACCATGGTGGGTCTGATACAGAAACCCCGTTGCTGTTACCCTGTCCCATCCAAACTCGTCTCGCAGGAGACGCTCAGCCCCTGCATCCCTGCAGCAGGGGATGCTCTGCCAGCCAAACGCAGCACAGCAAAGACCCTGTGTGGAGAAAGGCTGGGAAATGTTATATTGCTTTTGTCCAGACCTAATGAAAATAAATGAAGGCTTCAATTTTAAAGTGGTTACTAAAAATTTGTTCTTTCCTCTGCCCTAATTCCAAAACGGACTTGCAGCTAATTAGACTGAGTCAAGCACACTCTTGCTGTGCCGTGTTAGTATAAACAGCAGCCATCTGAGTTCCATTACAATAAGGAAATAAAATAAACATGGGGCCAGCAAACAGTAGTTTGAGCATGGCTCATTACAACACAATGCAGTTAATTTGATTTTGGAGCGGCAGCAGGATTGGACGGGGTGTGAACGGGACTCTCCGTGTTTCTGTCCTGAACTGTTCTTCCCCAGAGCATCGCAGCTTTTTTTTCCTCCCGTTTCTCTTTTAATGATGATTTTGCATCCAGTGCAGGGAACCCCCTCCGTGCTTCTCGCGTGAGATCTTTTGTGTACAGCAACTGCCGCCTCCTGCGTTTTGTTGTCCCCGAGCACGGCAGGTTCAGGACACATTTCCAAGGCAGCATCTTGACCCACTCCTGGAGCACCCAAGGGCCAAAATTGGAGCTCCTGGGGATCTCAGGCTGTGGTCTGAGCTCTCGACTCTGTATGGCCCTTCAGTGGGAGGGGAGGCAGGTCCAAGAGGGACCCTCAGTGCTTTGTTCTCTGCTACATCCCTCCCGCAGCGTTTTCCTTGCAGAGGGGCTGGGAATCCTCTGTGCTCCTGTGTGCAAGCTGATGGAGAGCTGGACTGGAAAGCCCCAGGCAGCAGAGCTAATTGTGTCCAAAGCATCATCCTCCCTTGCATCCATGACCTGCAAGATGTTCTCATCCTCACTGCACTCTGAGTCATGGCTCCAGAGCCCAGCCTGAGCTCATCTGTGCTCAAGCTGTATTGATCTGGCTTTGCCCGGATTAGCCCATCGTTAAATACGGATTGGCAAGAGACCGCTAAACCAGATTTTCCGAGGCAAAAGCACTGCTGCTGTTGGGTGAATTAAGTCCTCTCTTTATCTGGCACCGCGGCAGGATTTTCTGCTGGCTCTCTGTTCCCGCCGGGCTGTTTGCAGGTGCGCTGGCTCACGGGGACTTCTGGTTATCACCAAATGCACTTCTGTAACTCATTAGAAACTTTTCTTATTGCCAAGGACACAGAGTGGGAGAGACATTCTGCTTTAAGATACAGAAAAAAACCAAATAATTAAAAAATGAATAACTTTAGCGTGGGGGAAGGACCTGCCAGGACAGATGCAGCCTCAGAAATAAGGATGAGCCAACAAGGAATTGCTGCTGGTTTGGCTGGTGCGAGCTTAACAACAGGCAAAGGCTGGAGCAGCGGCTGCGCTCTGGGATCGTATGGGATCATATGGAATCATATCTGTCTCACACCCGTGGACTCTTCGTGTACATGGACATGCAAAAAAACCACTGGCATTTCTGCATCCAGCATTCTAGACAAATGCACACAAGTAGAGTGTTTTGTGATGCGTTTCTTAGATGCACTCCAGTGGTATTAGTTCTGCCTCAAGACCCAGATTCATTATAACCCCATTCAGAAAAAAAGGTATTCCTGATACTTACAAAGCTTTTACAAGTTTGTTTTCTGTATAGCTCTTGTTTTGAGTGAAGGTTTTCCCCTCAATTCTATGTATTCTGCAAGAAAACAGTGGACTAAGAAGCATTTAAGAGTGACAAATTTGAGACAGGCAAAACAAACCTGAAGGCGACATTGAAACATCTGTCCTGGAATCAGCATTAAAATGAATCAGTAGAAGGAGTCACCCATCCATAAAAGAGAAAAAGGAGGTTTATAAACAATCCGTGTGTTTTTAAACAAACGTCTGAGAATTATGATGCCAAACGCAGCCCCTTTGTGTGAGCTGGGCCCAGATTGTGACTTTGAAGCCTTTTTTTTGATGAATGTCTTGCACATAACGGAGAAAAATAATGAAAAAGCAGCAGCATTTGGGAAGGCTGTATGGTGGTGTTTGTGAGAGGATTTTAAACCCGGGTTGTAAAACGGGACTAGATGAAAGAAATCAATGGTCCCTCTATTTTCTCCCCTCTAGGGCGGAGGTGAAAGGATGTGCACCAGTATCCCAGAGCTCTGCAGTGACAGAGTCCAGTTTGGACAGTGTGCCCAGACTGGTCGGTGATGCACCAAGCAAACCCCTGGCTTCCCAGTATTCCCAGCACTTTCCTTTCCAACAGCATTCAGGAGTTTCCCAGACTGACCAGTCCCAACAGGGTGCTCTTCCCACTCAATGCCTGGAGTCCTGTGCTGATCCCAATCCCAAAGTCCCCTGAGAAGCAGCACTAAGCTCTTCTTGTCCCATCCACCATCACCATGTGTGCACACAACCCCCATGGGCTGCCTGCAGAGAATCACGAACCCCACCGGCGTGAAAATCACCCCTTCCACAGCAATTCTCTTGCGGCCGGTGGTGCTTTTTGCTTCCCCGGCTGTAGCCGTTCACCCGGCACCCGGCGCTGGCACCGAGACCTGGCCCCTGCTCGGGGTGTCAGTGCCAGTTGGCAGCCGGCGTGTGCCGGGAAGGTGTGAGCCAAATCCCCCTCCCGTTCTCCAGATCTCCCTCTGACTCTCCCTGGTTTAAATCCAGAGTGGTGCCATGGAGCCCATGGTGGGGCCGTGCAGACCCACAGAGCCCAGCGGGGCTGGTGTGCGAGAGGCAGGTGGGACGATGCTCCCAGCGATGGCCCCTCCAGCTTCATCCTCATCCTCCCAAAGGGAGGAGGTGATCATCCCTTGGGGTTCCTCCAGCAGCGACTGGGATGGAGGGGCCTGGTGGGACAGGGCCATGAAAGAGTTAATTGTTGTTGGGAGCTGCTGGTTTATTGTCCTGTGTGTTATATTAATAAGGAGCACCTTGAAACAACAGCTCCAATTTATCCTTATCTCTTTCACCCTCTTTTCCAAAAAAGAAAAAAAAAGATAGTGTTTTTACCACTGTTTGCTTTTCCAGTTTCTTTAATTTGGGTAATTGTTTAGTCAATTCTCAAGAATATATTTTCTGTCTTCAGAAAACCAGCAGAAAAATGACAGATCACCTTCCTTTCCATCCCAGCTTTGGCATGCGGGTCCCAGATTGTGCATTCTCTCTGGGCACCACACCACCCTCCCTTACTTAATTAATTTCCCTTCATTTGTGCAGCCCTGTGCTTAAAGAGGCAGTGTCCCGTTTTGATGGTTTGGCTTTGGCGAGATTTCGAAAGTGTCACTTCTTAAATCTTTCATTTTTTTTTAAACTTCCCAGTGCGCTGGATGGCAAAGAGTTGGCACTGTCAAATTCCCACCACTCCCACTCTTTGTCCCTGCTCCTGTCTCCCTGATCCCTCTGGCACCCAAGATCCAGGTTGGGCTGTTTGGCGAAGGACACATGGGACATGGATTCTTGCCTGAGCTTGTGAAAGGGGAACATGGTTTGGTCCGATTGTGCTCTTAAGTGCTTGAGTGTCCCAGAGCTACAGCAACTCTTCTGGAGCTGGGTCTTCCTGGGACAGTTCACTTCATCCAAAGCTGGTTTATTTTTGCCTTTATGTCAGCACGGTGAGCCCAGGCTCCTGCATTCATCACCTCTGCCATCCTCAGTGACAGCAAAGGCTGATCCAAACACCCCAGAATACCAGGATGTCTGACTCTGGGAGCAAGACTCGTGCTTGGATTGGCCAGGGTGTTCAGGTTAAAACCCGTTATTTTGGTTCTGTGTGAAGGTAATGTTATTCTAGCTCATATCTTTCATTCCAGAGTCAGGATTAACATGTTTCCTCCCCTTTGTTCCATTTCACTCCATGCAACTGAAAGGGAAGAACATGCCAGAAGGACTTGGGTTTAAATTATCTTTTTAAAATCAGGTTTATTGTCTATTTTGATTCATTGTGCCCTTTTTCAAAAGGTCACTGGGGACTTTACCAAAGGCTGCTGCTGTTGAGCAGCATCCCCCAAAGGCACATCTCCTATTTGTCAACAACTTGCAGGCTCGGCCCTAAATCCTTCTCGTTCCCTTGCTCTTCCCTCCCTCCTGACTCTCGCAGCTCCCACCAACTCTCCAGATTCATCCAGTAACCCTCTTGTTTTCCTGCAATTGGAAGCAAAAGTGACAAAGTTTTCAGGTTTTGCTGCCTCTGTGCTTTTTCTCTCTGGGGCGCTGGGTATAGAGTTTTCAGACCTCCGAGATACTCACCACTTGGATAAGCATCAAACTTGTCTCAAGTGAAACTCCTTATGGCTTGAGGAGGACTCTTGAAGCACGCACTGGTGTTTCTTTTTTCAAGCTCAATAAGCTGCTGAGACCAAACCAGTTTTCTACTCTGTGGAGCCTCAAGGATTCAGAGATGTCTTCCAGCACCATGTCCAGCTGTCCTGAGCTGCTAGGAAGCCCAGGGATGAAGGCTCCCTGGACAAACGGACATTACAGCTCCACTACACGAGCTTTTGGAGTCCATGGAGACCAGCGACAAGGGTCTGCACACTCCCACCTCCCACCATCAGCAGAATGGACCGTCCGCTGCAAAAAGCAAAAGCTGGTGGGGTTGAGCCTGGTGCCCAAGGCTCAAAACCCAGCTCAATTCAAACAGTCCCTAGTCAGAACTTATCTCCTCCTGAAATAAAACACACAGTAGAAGAAGAAACAAATTGCTTGACACCTCATTAGCAATTGTGAGCAGACTCCATTTTCACTCCAGGGCCTCGTTGGGGTGATTTGTGAGGCGGTTTTTCCCTCCCTCTGCCTCTCCCCTTACCAACCCGCGTTTTGAGGGAGTTGGAGGCAACACAAGAACAACAGCGATTATTTGTGCTCCGCTGGGGCGCCCGTCCCGCTGTCTGCTGCCCAGGGCTCCTCTACCTGTGTTGTTTCTGGAACCCGACGCCCAATTTGCGTTGCTCCTGTGCATGTGTGTGGCTCCTCGTTGGGAGGACACAGTTGGCCTGGGAGGAGATAACCAGAGCTCGTGTGTCTTTTCAGAGCTAAATGGTTGATGAAAGTGAACCAGCTGAGTGGATGCTTGATGGAAGAGCCCAGATGTGTGGTGCTGGGTGGATGTCGTTGCTTCAGGGCTTGAAGTGTTACTGCTGGACTGTGTTTTCATGCTGCAGAAGAGCACAGCCCAAAAAGATGAAAGGAATAAAACCCCCTCCTGTAACAATCAATTTGTTTCTTCTTAATTAAATGTCCAGCCTCATCACAGTTTGACCCCACCGTACTTCCTCCACAGTTTTGCCTTCTCATCTTGGCTGGAAAAGCAGTCTAATTTCAATTTCAAGACCTTTTTGTTTCGGTTTGGTTATTTTCTTCCAAATCCACCCCCACAGCAGGACACGTCTCTCAGGAAACTGCCTCCACGCTCAGTAACCATTTCTGAAATGTAAGCACATCAAAAAGGACCTTGGCAAACACAGGAAGACTTTAGAGGGAACCGTTTGTTGTTGTGTAGGGATTTCTTACTATATTTTGGTCTGCGTGCCCATTTTTCAATCCGCACACAAGCAGATAAGAGGTTGCAATTGTTTCTGGGTTTAACACTTCTTTCAATTGCCAGGTAGCTGTCCTGCCAGGGGAAAGAACGATGTTACCATCTTTAAAAAAGATAATAAATTATTCTTCCTACATCAGAAAACAAAAAGATGTTTTTCTTATTCAAGTAGATACTAACAGTCAAATTATACTTTATTTTTCAAACAAATGTAATATTGAAATCAATGTTCATGATTATAGGTCATCATTCTAATAAAGCCACCAACTTGTAATTCTCAAACCGGGTTCTTATTGCCCTTCAGCAGCTTCTTTAGGTGTTTATAAGTTTATTTTTTAACGGTGCATCCCACGATTCTCCCCTGATAATCTTTTTGTTTCATTGTACTGGATATAATTATTCCTCTGATCAAAATATTCAAATGCTAGGCAGCTTAACTTTGCCAATAGGAATGAATTTTCACTGTTAAAAAAGTAACTAGAAAAAGACCCAGATAAACAGCTACCTGTTTGAATTCCTTTTTCCTCATCCCTTCCATGTCCCAGTGCTTTGTCTTGGCCAACTTCAGCCATGGAACAGGCACAGGGATCCCTGCAGATCCTTCACTCTCCCCATTGACTATGAAACAACCGGCGATAACTATTTTAGACTAGACCCACAACATTTTTAGCAAGCTAGAAATAAGATGGTGCGAGTCTGAAATTAAACTTCATATCTGACGAAATTGTTTGGAGCGGGGCAAATGTTGCTGTCAATTTTCTGTTACTTTTTTTTAATGGAGCAGGAGAGTGCGATTGGGTCTGATAAAGGGGATATTGTGTGGCTAACGGGCTAAGGGGCAGCATTGAGCTGAACGAAAGCGACTCAAAGACAGGTACAGTAGCAAAACCAGCACTGCCATGAATATATTATCCAGGGATCTAAGGCAAATGCGTGTTGTATTGGATACACGCTGTTGAATGTAAATCCATAGTGCTGAAATACTGTATATTTATTATGCAAGGCAGAGCTGAAGACAGTTTCTGTTTGATGGGCTCCCGGTGATGAATGGATTGTTTCATTCGAGTAAATGAACTGTCAGAAACAATGGCTACACAGTACAATTTCTCTCCTCGTCCCCAAAGGGCAGGAAAGCTCTGCAGCCAAAATAAAGTCAGGGTTTTTTGTTAAGTCTAGTGAGATGGCAGGCTTGGGTGGAAAACGCAGAGCAGTGGATATGGAGGGTTTGACCTTAAAAAATCCCCCTTCTCCTGTGCTGCTGAGCGCTGGGTCTCTGCACATCTGGGCAGCCCAGTTGTGTTATGTCTGTGTGCCCTATAGGCACCATATCCTACAGTGGCAAAAATCAGTTTGGGGGTTAAAAAACCCCACACCTCTTGGTTCTATGTGGTTTAAAAGCAATCTGAGGGCTGCGTGAGTCATCGTTATTACATGCCGATTAGCATTAACGTGATGTTACTCAGAGTTCATCTATTGGTGAGGAATTTTGGCATTGACTGACAGATTTATTTGCAAAACTGGTATCGGGCAGTGCTGTCCTGCAGCACAGAGAGCACGTCCTGGGACTGGGCTGTATCCTCCTGGCTGCAAACAGACTCAACAAAGGCTCTGCAGCTCCAGGGTGAGCCTAAACGTGGTCTTCAGCACCAACATTGCTGGTCCTGCATGTGGACTCACAGCATCCCAGTGTCCATGCAGGAGGTGCAAAGGGTCTGTTAGCTTGAGGGACCTGAGCCACCGCTTGTTGCCCAAGGTACCTTCATTGTGGAGTCTAGAGCTGTAAATCAAGGTTGTGAGGTGTGGGCAGGTACAAGCAGAGTGCTTGTAAAATACTGAAATATATGCTCATCTCCGGGAATGCTTTTTGCTGCCAGCAGCTGGGGTTTCCTGTTTGTGTCAGTCAAGCACCCAGGCCAAGGTGGGACTTTTCGAGCTGCTCCTTTAAATCAAACAGCAGGAAAGAGGCATTGAGAAGACAAACGAAGAAAGCAAACAAAAAAGGGCAGTTTCTAAGAAACCCTGGAGATTTATGGCCTCTCCACCTGATCCCATGCCCGGTTTGTTTGATCTTCATCCGCTGCTGCCAAAGGGGAGCGTCCGGATGGAGCGCGCTCCCACCTGATTTCAGTCCTGTGTGGTTCTTCCAAGCACGGCTTAATCAAACCAGCTCTTCAGGTCACGCATGAGCTGGTGCTGCCTGTAGACAAGCTGTGTCACTACTGATCTACTGAGCATTGGGTTTTGCCTGTGGGAAAAGACAAAAAAGCTGCAATGTGTAGCAGGAGGTGAAGTCACCTGGGGTAGGGGTGGAGGACCGGGGTGCTTGCAGGCCATACCTTCAGAAATGGAGCCTTTGGGTCAAGAGGTCTATCTTAGGTACAAGAGATGGATGCGTGAGCAGATGTCACATCACTGAGCCACGACTGAGCGAGGGCCTCCCGGAGATGGCTCTCTTTTGGTGGTACGTGCTGCAAGTCATTTCAAACCAAAGTACAGTTGTACAACTTGTTATTTCTAAAGTGGACTTCAACCTTCTGCTCCCTGTCCCATGGGGGACACTTCTACTGACCGGCTGGGGCAGCTGAAGCCACATGCTGCATCTCCAGCAGAACAAAAACTGTCACAGAAGACTTTGTCTCAATTGCACTTATCACTTCAATAAGATGCTAACGTGACAACAGGCATCAGCTCTCATTTGGGACCCTTCAGAACTCATAGAGTTTAAAAACATTATGGAGAAGAGTGTTGCTTTTGAGATGGGAAGAGACCATTACAGTTATGTCAGCCGAAATTTTGTGTAACTGAAGTGGTGACAAGGGAAGTTTTAGGAAATAAGGAAAGCCCAGAAGACCTACACCCAGAAACAGGCTGGAAATGTCTGTGTGGTACAGCACCTGCTTTCTCTCCCAGAGCCAGAAGCCAGTAGAATATTTTATATAATGATTCCTCAATTCAGTGCTACTGTTTTCTGCCCAGGGCTTGGTTAAATATTGTATCCCCGTGTGAAAGCGCTGAGAGAATGCCCGTTTGTGTGCATTGGTGTTTAAATATTTGCCTCCATTCATCTTCTCTCCCAGCTCCTGGTAGCTCGAAGGCTTGTGCTGTCCCGGTTGTGCTCAGCACAGAGCTGCAGAGCACCCGGGGGGTTTGGATCTGCACCAAGTCCCTTGAGAGCTGTTCTGGGTGACACTGAGCCCCGTGGGGCTGTGACCTGTCCCTGCGGGTGGCCCTGGTGCTGCACCCTGGCTGCCGCTGGGAAAGGACGGGGGAATTGGTGGAAACTGAAGCCCTTTTAAAAGCAGCCCTCCTGCCATATAGCTGGTGGAAATATCCCTTCATCTGACCCTGAAGGACCACCCAGGGGTTACTTAATCCTCCAGTCCATCTTCTGAAAAGCCACTGTAACAAGGTGTGTTAACCTCTGAGGTGGATTTGCGATGGCAGCCAGGGCTAATGGCTGCAAACTCATCTCCCTTGTGACCTTCCTCCTCACACATGGAGGCTTTCATCGGGCTCCTTATATATATATTGCAGTTAAATGTCGCTGGCATAAAGAGGAGGGACACCACCTCTCTAAAACAAAATAAATAGGTTGCATTGGCATCGTTTAGGCTTTTCCCCCGCTCCTTTTTTTTTTTTAAATGTTTTTTTGGAAAGCCTCTACCAGGATAACTCATGTCTTCATCAACAGAGCAAATTTGTCTGTAAGAAAGAGAGCACAGTGAGCAAGAAAAATATTGTGGTCCAGCAAATGACATACGGGTTTGCAGGGTAATTACAGCACCTCTGCTCCTTTGGCTGTTTGAGCGGAAAGGGAGATGCTTGTTGGAGTTGATCAGAACTTAAGGTAGCTCCACTGAAATGCTTGTCCCTTGGTCTCCTTTCCTTGCTGGGACTGTAATTTGCCTTTTCTCTGTCCTGGAAGAAGCATCCTGAAATGAAGCAAATGTCTGATCTTCTCAAACTGTAGCACTTTGATTAAGAAAGAACCAAAACCAGTTCCTGGTGGTGCATGAAAGGTCTCCTTGGTTGGGTATAGTTCAGCTCAGACCTACACAGAACTCATTTGTCTGATATGAAATCAGCCAGCTCTTGTCTTCCTGGATCAAAATTTCAGCACCGTGGATTAATATTGAAGTCAGGGTAGATGCAAGTCTGAAATGCTCTTGAACGCTATTCTTTTTAAAACAAACAAACAAAAGCAACACAGAAACCCCACCTCATCTTGCTGCTGATTGCAGTATTATGTCCATGTGCAGTAACACATACTTCCCGTAAACTTTCAAAGCTTTTTAAGGCCTGCATTATTTTATCTTTACAATATCAAAAATGTGCTTGTCCTTAAGCCTTTGGGCACATGCACAAACATTACTTCAAGAGCAGTATATTCAGCTGTGTTCGCTCGTTTACACTTTCCTTGAAGTCTAAGCTCAGTAACATTAACTGTAATTGCGGAGGAATAAGAGCAACAATTTCAGCAGACACTGTTGAGGAGGAGAGCATGTATCTCTGTTTCAGCGGGGCCTCAGCTCTCTTGGTGCAGATCAAGCTGGCAAAATACGGGTTTAAGCTCCTATATATGTGTGTGTGTGTGTATCCCGTAGTTAATGACACAGGTCCAAATGGCAGAGCTGGAGTTTTGTGAATACAATGTTGTCTGCAGAATGTGCCTGAGATTTCAGAAGCCAGACTCTGTGGGATTTTACAGATCTGCATAACCACCTGAACACCACCTGGAAACTCATGCAGTGTTGGGATAATAGGAAGAATATGTTCCCTACCATGGCCAGCTTTAGAGCAATAGGTGTCTTCTGTTAGCTGGAGGATCTCAGCAGCCTCTACAGCAAACATGTTCCAGTAATTAAACCTTAGCAGGACAAATACCTGGAGGGAGGAGATGTTCTCGCTTGTGTTTCTGGCCAAATTCCAGTGGCCAAGGGCTGCCTACCCACTCCCTCCAGATACAACTCCAGGATGCACGTGTGATACAGAAGCAAACTGAGGACGTCCTGCAGCCCATGGGGTCACAACTGATGTGAGATGTCAGCCAGGAAGCCAGAAATGCCCATTTTCAAGAAGCAGATTCAATCATGCTTTCTTTCTCTGTATTTTAATACATCAGCACTCTCCATGAGGTGACTTTCAGGCACTCTCCTTGACACCGAAGCCTTGAGGCTCACCCTCCACCACCTGATATCTGCTGTAATCATTTACAATGATGTCAATGATCTTTAATACACAGCCATTCTCAGCTGGAAGTATTCTGCACAGGTATCTATGACAGAGTTCTGATGGCAGAGATGGGTCAGACCCATTCTCACTACCAGTGCTATTAGATTTTTAAGAACTGCTGCTAAAACTCATGGAAGGAATGCAGTGGAGGTCGTTACCACGAATGGTAGAGTCATCTTCTACTTATGCACAGTATGTGTCCAAGTATGAAAGGCGTTTCTAAGCCTCCTGCCAGCGGTGGCCCTTTGCTAAACATCCAACCGCATTTATGACACCTCTGGCCTGTGGGAATTGCCTGTCTGAGACCTTAAAGTCAATTCTGATCCAGCTATGATGCAAGTTTAATGCCTGCCAGAAGAAGAAATAATGTTTGGAAATTACGGATCGAGGGGGGGGAATCTTCAACTGATATAAACCTTATTGACTTGAAGAGAACCACACTGGTCTACAGCAGCTCTGCTGGTGGCCCAGGGTTTAAATAAATTGCAAAGGGTAGCTTAAATTCATTTTTAAGGAGGAAGGAGCTGTTGGCAATATTGTGCTCTTATTTGCGTCAATTTTACACTGCTTTGGGGGTTCTGTCCCATCCTTTTGCTTCAAAAACTGAAGATTAGCAAAGTTGCATTTTAGGGAATAGCAACTCGCTAGCATTTCTGCGCAATCCCCAAAAAAATGATGATACCTGCTGAATTTCCACCCCCTTCTGCAGCGGAGTCAGCCTGTTGTGGTTACCACCACTTTCCCTGAGCTTTATTCCCGTTCTCTTCTGTAACGTGAGGCTGGACCACAAGAAGCCATCATGCTGGAAGACACCATAACCAGGGCAAGGAGAACTTCTCTGCGTTCTGTGGCGTGGCCTCAGGGTTTGTGATGGACCATCACGCGTGGTCACCCATGGTTACTCAGTCAACTCTTGCAGAGGTTTGTGAGCAACTTGGAGAAATTTGTGTGGAGTTGCCAGCAAAGGCCCTGGATGGCTGAGGAGTCCGTGGCAACGCTTGGTGCTGATGTGGAGCTCTCTGGTTCGGTGTCTCACTGTCACAAACCAACAGATCCTATAGGCTGCAAGTCAGCAACTGATTTGGGAAGAAGAATGCAAATACTGAGGTTCTGCTTGCTGTAATCTGCTTATTCCTGAGATTGATGTGAAACCTTCCTGGAGCAGAATGGACAGGCAGGTTTACACAAAACTCCTGCAAAGTAATTGCAAAGAGCTCCCCAGCAGTAGCTGCCCGGTCCCTCCCCCAGAGAAAGACCGGTTATGCCGGAGTGTTGTAAAAGCACCGCAAAATGCACGTGTCCAACCTCCTTAACTTTCCCTGGCTCCGATGAAGGGTTTAATCAGTGAAATAAGTGAGGAGTTGTGAGTTCCTTGCAGTAAACAAGTTAAACGTTATTAAACACACACGCGTCTCTTTAAGGATATGGTTGTGCGTGTTTATTTTTATAGCATTATTTAACTGAGTAAGAAGAAAAAAGGCTCAGAGTTGATGCCAAGATGATATGGCTGAAACAAAGCCCAAGAAAAGATTTTTTCCACTGTGCTCATTTTTTTTGTCCTAATAACTGTCTCCCATATCTGCCAATCTTAGGTCAACAAACACAGGTTGATTGACACGTTAAAATGTTTAGCTTAGCCTGCAACTCATATAAACCAATTTAAAATTTCTAGTGCAGGAGAGAGATGTAAGAGAAACAAACAATATCCTTTCCTTCCTTGCCTCTCCCTCGGGTATAACCTGGAAATGTTTTTGTCATGGGCCCTGGGGGTGGCCGGGGACATCCCCTTGTTCACGGCTCCTCATCCCTCCATGCCCCACAAGGCAAAACCATGCGGGTCCTCGTGGGACAGCAAAGCGCTCATGGGCATGGGAGCATGGGATGCGGGAGGGTGGTTCCAATAGGATGGATTCCCATCCTCACCAGGGGTTGTGCTGTTAAGAAAAGCGTTGGCCGCTATAATGTGATCCTAAATTATACAACTGATAAGATTTTGCACTGACAGTGTTACGGTCTTGCGATACTTACGTGGCAAGATTAAATCTTTAAATAGTATTTTATATGTGATGAAATTCCAAGAGGAGGAAAGTGTGTTGATCAAAAGCAAAAAGGCTTGGAAGGGTGATAACCCCCAATCTCCACGAAGCAATGGGAAGTATGAGCTGAAGCCAGCTACTGGGAACTGCTGCGTTTTAGCCATTCCTCTAAAACGAAGAGCCAAACTTCCCTGAAGAAATTCTTTCTTCACTCTCAAGTGTTACCATAGTGAAAGCAAAGCTTCCTTATCCCATCCCTTACCTGAAGTAACGTGGATCTTGGTGGCTGAGGAGGTGACCTGGGACATGGGCCGGGGCTGCATGTCCATTACCTCCTATTTTCAGTTATTACCTCAGAGAATCATAAATAAATGTAGGAAAATTGGACCTGTCCCAACAGTGATGGGAAACAGAGAATCCAGTAAGGACAGGGAAATAGGGATTGGATTTTGGAGCCTTATAGCGGTCTCTTGAGCTGTCTCTCCCTTTTTTAGGCTTATGGATACACCTGCAAGGTTCTTGTGCTCCCACACAGAGATGTCAGCCACCTCCACCTCCCTCACCAGATGTGGTTGCATGTTCTGTGCCTCTTTTCTTATCTTTTGTAAATATTTAGCAGCGAAGTTGTGGGATTCTCAAGATGTTTAAAAGATAAATCTACGTCATAGTAGCTGTGTCTCACTACTACATTCGCTTAAATTATATAGCAGAACAAATAACCCTTCCAACTTAGCTGGATGGAGAACAATTGCTTGGCTTTGATGGTGGGAGTACAGATGCCTCTGCAGTTGACGCCTTTGGTGATTGATGTTTTTTGATGCTATAGGTTTGTTTTGCTCCCTCACTGTTTGTTTTCCCACTGGCTGACTTGGACGGGGAATGCCGTTCCTCCGCGTGGAAGTGCATATTTGGGCAGCCGTGGACTTTGGGATCAAAGAAGGGAAAGATGCGAACGCAGCGGTTTGTCTGAGAGGTCGAATGCCCCAGAACTAGCCAGGGAAGGCAGATGGGGGTCTCTCCTCCTTGCATATGTTGGTAAAGACATCTCGGAGTTGAAAGAGTAATGTGCCTTGGATCAAAGAAGAACCCTCATGAAAAAACTAATCAGTTAAGTTTAATTATTATTTTAATCTATTAGTAAACCTCAGTACTGCCTAATGACTGGCACAGAGGTGGGGATGCCAAGTCAAGCCAGAGATAGTTTTCCTCTTAGACTTACACACTGCTCTTGCTGATGTGAAAGGTGGAAACTGTGGGACTCTGCCCGCAGTAGCTGTCTCTCTGAGATGTTCTCACACTAACCCATTGCTTATCTCATGTTATCTGTGCTTCGGCTGGAGAAAAGTGGTTACATGTATTTATGTGTTTGGGTTTTTTGTTCTTTAGCTCACTAGAACCTTTTATTATGGCTCTGGGTTAGGTGTGGAAGAGCCTCTGGACAGACTCTTTGCTCCATGCTGCCATCTAACTTGGGAGCTCCATGGGTTTGGGTTTGGATGGTTTGAAGCAAGGGAAGGGGGAGCTACAGAGCTGAGGGAACCAGCTCATCTCAGCCAACCACCCATGGAACCATCTCTGGTGCTCATGTCAGTACTTTCCAGACCTGACATAGACTTTTCATATCTTCTGTTTTTCTAAAATGATATTGTTCTTTTGCTCTAGAGGAGTCCGCCCTGACCCAGGGGCCCTATAAAAGGTATGTGTGGGAAGAAGGATTTACCGAGTTTTTTTGCCTCTCCTGTAGGCGTGTTGGGCAGGCACCGTGGTTTCTTCAGCCAAGCCAACGCAAGCAAGCGGTGTAGCATGGGTCACTTCACGGTATGCAATGAATCAGCCTCGCAGTGGACTGCGGCACGGCCGGGACGGGTCAGAGCCTCCCCGAGCCCTTTGCGCGCACGCCCTGCACCACACACACTGACCACCTTGTTCCTCCCGCCGCCTGCTCGGGGTGTACGAGCAATTGTTAAGATGTCACAGGAAAAAATGGTTTAAGCCGAGATGTAGCCGCAGCTGTGTTGTAAGCGCCGCTGAACAAAAGTGGACTGTCTCCTCCGGGGTGCGTTTCCAGAGAAGGGCTTGCTTTTCATTTCCTTTGGATCTAACTTTTAGAGCTAACTTTTCCTTAACAAAGAGCAGCTTTAAAATAAAGATGTATTACTGCAGTATGGACGTTAAAAGGAGAATAAAAATCACTGAACGTATTGACAGCTAGACTTTGGTATTTTTATTAAGATCTGTCTCTGCAGTAAAAATGATCATTGTTGCTTGTGCTGCAGTTGTAAAAAGTCTTTCAAGAACTGCCCCAGGTAGACTGCTTTTATATGATTTTTGTGTGTCTATAAATCAAAGGTATTATTTGAGTAAAAGCTGCAGAAGGCAGATCTGACTGCAAAGGATAAAATATCTTTAAGGGAAGGGATTTTCAGGGGGAGGCTGAGCATCAAGGATGAAGATGTCTGCACACCATGGGTCTTTGAGTCGTAGGACACCAAAAAGGAAATGAATTAGCAGTTGAAGAGTTATTGGTTGATGTTCAGTGTAGATTTAATATCCTTAAGAGTGCTGTTAAACTGACTCCTGCTGGAAGCCAGAGCTGTCCTTGCCTCCCCGTGCCCAGTTGCTCACTGTGAACAAGGGGAAAGCCATAGCCGTGTGGCAGGAGCATTGTTTTTGCTGTTTAATTCATTTGGTTTGAGGTTTGGGTCCTACATAACAAACATCTTGTTCGCGGCTTGACAACGAGAGTCCTTTAAAGCCATTTTCTTCTGCCAGCTGCTTTGTGGTCAGCTGGAGGGAACCCGGCCAGACAGCCACCCTGTAATCAGATCGCGTTCCAGTTAGGGCAACCAAGGAGATATCGGCGGGCAGATCCCTCCAGCTGACGTGCCTCAGAAAGCTCTTTGTTCAACAACTGTCTTCTGCCTTCATTCCAAGACGGCTCCATCGCTCTTCATTTCCTCTCCCTATTAAGTGCTTATCCATGGTGGGACACGAGCAGCTGGATGGAGATGGAGTGAGAAGTGGAGGAGCCGGAGGCGTCGCTCCTGCGCTGGGGCAGGTGTGTGTTGCTCTCCTTGCAGCTGGGTGATGACCGGGATGGTCAAACAGTGTTTGTCCTCTGGCACGGCAGGGACTGACTAGCATGAAAATTAACACTCAGCCTGCAGCTTGCACTCAAAACCCCCAAGCGTGGGCTGCCAGCGGGCAACCTCAGGCTTCGAGTGAAAAATGGGAGAGGAAACGGTCTTGTTTTTCTAACGTTCAACATCAGCAAAAAAAATGAGGAGAATCATCAGCTACTGATGACTTCGCTTTGTTTTGTTCCAAGTTCTTTCACTAAACCGCGTTATGAAAATACCCACTCTCTGCCCTACAGAACGTACCATCTAAATAAGCCAGAGATAACGACTGCTCCAAGGGCCAGTGTTTTTAGTAGAGCAACACAGAAGATGATTTTCCCGAATCGCACAAGCTGTTTTTATCTTTACCTTGAGTGCCTTGTCTGTAAACAAGAGTCTGCAAAACGCCAACGTGCTCCTTAGGATTCACATTGATTTTCAAGTTTTTAGGCACATGGGAAAGCCATGAGGTGCATGGGGACAATTCAGCCATTTCTTGAGCTCACCCAGGAGTTTTAAATTGGATTAATCCCCTTATCTGATCCACACGCTTTTTCTTGTGCCAGTAGTGGAGCCACAGGGGTTCTCAGCTTTGGAGCTGCCAATCTTTTTTTTTTATGAAATGAAAGTGTTATTTTCAATAATTTGTTGCTTTCTGAAGTGGGTTGAATGAGATCAAGCAAAATTAGCATCTTCCAGTTGTGGACTCCAATTTCACAGCAATGATTGCTATTCCCCTTCAGGATTCATTCCTTTCCCAGGTCAAGAGTGCACGGTAGCGCTCTGGAAGCAATGGATTAAAGTGCTGATAGGAGATATTTCTCCTTTTATCTTCCTGAGAATCTGTCTGATGACTATTTTGGCCTGTTTAAATATTGGCTTCAATTTTGTTAGCACAGAGATTGTCCTGAGTTGCACACATTTATTCCGTTGAGTTTATTGGCATGAGTTGCTCGCGAAGTCTTAGATACTTGCACACATTTTTAGCCATGTCTTCCCTCCTCCTTCACTGTGTTGAGGTGAATTTCTGAGAATGACAGCACTGATTAGAAGAATTTTTAGTCTTGAAGCTGCAGGAAAAACAACCATCTCTGATACTTTCTATTCAATGCAGAAAGCAAAAAGTGATTAAGCAGAGCTTGAAAAGAACCAAACCTCTGCAAGATGATTGCAGGGCAGTTGAAATTTCTATTTTCAAATACGAAATAAAAACGGAGCTTGGGAAAACGTTGAGTGATTTCCTTTCCCTGCCACTGATTGAGACTTAGATGGGACGCTTTGTTCCCAGTGGGAAAGAAAATAATATTCACCGGTGTATTTGTTCAAAGAATGCTACTCTCAGCATTTTCAGAAACCAAATGCAATCCACCAGCTGAACGGGAGACAGCGGCATTGTTTGGAATGTTTCATTATCAATTTGCACTGAAGGAAGTAGCCCCATGCTGCTATCTGCCCCTGTTTTCTTTTGATTCAAGGAGCCTGTTTGTGGATTACGTTGTGTTGCATTTTTGGCTTGCCAGGATACTACCATGGCTTCAGAAAGGTTTTGCTTACAAAAACTGCCCGGTTTCTATTATTGCGGTTTGGTACAAGGCCAGTGGTTGTTAGACACCTGCCTGCCTTGGCTGCTCGGGGGACAAGGTCAGGGCCACGCGAGGGTGCCCAGAGCTGTGGATCAGCTGGTGCCATTGGCAAAGCTTGAGCCCGGCTCAAGTAGCCTGTCTGCTTAGTTTAATTATCATTCAAACCGGGACAGCCGTTGTGTATCAATCGTGGGAATTATCCTCCTTGCAAAGGCAGAGACAAAACATTGACAACAGTGGGCAAAACCCAGCATTATTTCCCCTACAGCACTGGGATCTGCCCCTCCTTCCCCAGCTTAGGCTGGGAACCAGAGATCTCTGTTCTGCAGTCATCCTGAGCGAGGACTTGGGTTCCCCTGAATGTGGACACGACCAACCCCAGGCTCTTTGCTAAAGGAACAGTGTGTAACTGGGGAGTTTTAGTTTCACTCAGTCCATCACTGGAGAAAAACAAGCCACATACACTGAGGTTACTGTGTTGAACGTAAGGAAAGTCAAACTTTTTCCAGACACTGGGAAAGATTGAGCATACGTATGGTCCAGCATTTGTCACACAGCAGGCTAAACTGAGAATATGATAGAATATTAGCCTTGTCACTGGGGCTGATCTGCTGAAATATCCTGAAATAATCTGAACTTGCAACCGAGCTCATTGAAAATTGATCTTTAGAGACTGCAGACATTATCTCTTGGTAATCACAACTAGTGGCCTTCGGTCTTCAATTCCAGCTTTCGTTTAATCCCCCAAGCATTTATGGCTGAGTCTGTTCAGCCCACCACGCTGAAACCCATGGAGTAATTCGGAATTAGTTCCCTGCCAGCTGAGATCAGATCCTGAGCAAAAGGCAATGCCCACCCTCAGCCTTTGCTCCCTACAACTCTCTTCCAAGCAGATTCCTCCATACAGTCTTTCCATTTGCTTCCAGCTTGCTTTACAATTCGTCTTTTCACTCAACTATATTTTATGTAGCCTGGGAGCTTTCCCCACTCATCTCCCTCTTTCACAACGTAGAATTATTTTATTTGAGTCAATGCATTGGTTTTCGCAACAAGCGTCCAATTAACATGTTCAACGTCAAGGAAGAGAACTTAGGCAAGGAATTTTGATCAACAGGTAATGCAAAAAAAACTAATAAGTGCAAGATGTTGTTCTATCGCTATCAGAAGTAAAATGTTCGTGCCAGCTGCATGGTTCTCTTTCCATCCACCTGGCAAGAAGCATTAAAGTTTCCCTCTAGGGCTGGCAAGGGGCTCTTTTTCCATAGCATCGCTTGACCATGGAACAGTTGGCAGGGGGAATTTGAAGAGTGATGTGGCTGTATCCTCTCCTTCAGACAGTTAAACGTCTTCTCCAGGGGCAGCTTTGGCAGCGAGTCCTGAAGATGGGAGCTGCACGATTGGCCTACCATGGCGCCGAATCCCAGGCAGTGAATTCAGGGAATTCCTGTTTATAAACTACACATGCATGCAAATTTGCTGCTTTTTGATATACATTTCAGCTTGCAAACAGCAAGATCTTAAACAAAATCGCAGCAGACTGGCATTGGCAAGCTCAGCTAATGGAACTGTAAACAGTAGAGTAGCAAAAGGTCCCGTGGGCCGTCGCGTCTGAGCGCTGCCTTGTCCAGAGCAGCTCCGTAATGCTCTGTGTAATCGCTTTTGCTGGATCTCTGTGGTGATGAATTCTTGCACGTGCCCTGGGGGATATTAACCCGTTACCCCAAACTGCTCTTGCTATGAGCGTATGTGTTGTAATTCCCAGCCTTGGCCCGACTCTCTTCTTTGCTCTTTCCTGTCTCACCATCATCTCAGATGACAAATGATTTGCTGTAGCTATTACTATCCTGTAAATTATTTGTAGGAGTTAATGCTGTCTTTGTCAGATGAGGCAACATCAGTGGCTCCAAAACATCTTGCTGCCCTCTTGAATTGGCAGTAGGAGGGTACCGTTGTTCAAATACAGGGCTCATTCTTAAGGCTTCTGGCTCCACCACTGATTTATTGGGTGCTTGGGCAAACCACTGCATCTCTCAATGGCCCCAGCCTGGCATGTAAACCACAAATCTTTACAGATAATTACAGCACTTTCGTCCTGTCCTGTGTTGTCCTCGGTCACAATGAAACACCAGCAGGAAGGGGGTTAGCACCTACGGTCAGATGGCCCCATCAGAAACAGCTGGTGCAAGTCCTGTTGAATTTAAACAGCAGTAACAGTTCTGATGTTTCCTATCCTAGAAAGCACAAGCCTAGTCCAGAGCTATGCAAAGGTGGGACGTAACTGGAGATGAGGGGAAAATATAATGGCAAAACTTTCCTAATACAGTCCAGTACTTCTCAAAATCCCTCAAGATGTGGTTCGAGTTTTACACAAATGTTGTGAGATGCTTTTATGTTCTTTGCAAGGGAGTTTGCTCTGCAAAACCGCTCGTGACGGAGACAACGACGCACGAGGCGAAACAGAAGCGTGAATTCCTC
Organism: Patagioenas fasciata; assembly: GCF_037038585.1. Taxonomy (NCBI): domain Eukaryota; kingdom Metazoa; phylum Chordata; class Aves; order Columbiformes; family Columbidae; genus Patagioenas; species Patagioenas fasciata. The sequence continues at coordinate 1,607,339 of NC_092537.1, read as the reverse complement.
CGTCGCCCTCGGGTTTGCTGCTCTCCTCGTTCACCCTTCTGTTCTCGCCTGGGGAAGGGTGAACGTCGCAGGACACGCTGCTTTGCTGGCTGTCGGGAAGTGCCAACGTGAAGCGGGTGTAACCTTCTCCTCCAGCTTGCCCTCCGCAAGCACATGGAACACATCGGCCCTTGTTGCTTCCATAAGCTGAAAGGAGTTTGTGATTCCAAGTCTACTCCGCTCACAGCACGACATGCCCTGGGTCAGCCCCAGCAATAATGTTTTTAAACAATATTAGGTTATTCTTGGCAATCGATGATGACATTTTCTACCAATCGGGATATGAGAAAAACTTCTAATAATAAGAAGTGATAGAATAACAGAACTGGAGACCGAAGTATTCTCAAAAGCAGAGGCTGGTTACACTGTGGGGGTAGAGGGAAGCTGAGACAAGTCCCGGCTCTTGATTTGTCTTAAGAGTTTAACCCAAACATACTGTTAATTCCACACTTGGGGAGTCCAAGTTTAATTACTCTGTACTCAAGATCCTCACAGTAGTAGGCAAGGCAAATGCTGCATTCGTATTTTTCTGTGCTCCTATGTGTGATCCAGCCATTAGGTACTTAAAATAGAAATTGAAATAATTAGCAAATGTGACACATTAATAACTTACCAGATTCTAAGTCCAAGTTACTTTTCTGTATCTATGCCTCCACATGGACTAGACTCACTTTTTCCTGGTGAGCCTAAAATAACTGTTGAAGTGTGTGCTAACACAGAAGTTAATTCTTTCCCTCCTCCATACGCTGTTGGAGGCGCTTTGTGCGGTGCATGCAACAAGCCTGGTGATGATGGCGATTCTCTTTTATTCATAGAGAAATACAGAACCCCCAAAATGCACTCAGCAAAAGTGAGGGGAGATTGAAAGCGCCCTGGCTTTCTCGGCCAGAGGTGTCTTTGAACATGGAGTTACTACTGCCATCCTATAGAGGAGTTAAAGGCAAAATGCAACAAGGCGTTTGAAGCTGGAAGTCTTTTAAAGGCATGGATATCTTCAGCCTAATAATACAGAGCTCTTCTTTGCACTATGATTTCAATGGCTTTGTCTCATTCGGATTGAACAATAGTAAGTTATTCCTAAGGCACATCTTCAAAGAAGAATTTCAGCAGCTCCTAGACAAACAACAAGCCAACTTGGGACTGGGAAAGGGAACTATCTCAACATTCCCTGCTGTGACTGCTCTACCAGCTCGCATGGTTCACTTCCACTACAGTCCTTTCAGGATTATTTTTTATGATGCAGGCCGTACCCGACCCTCCCAACGAAAGCATTGTCTGGTTCTTCAGAACCATTTCCAATAGGTTTGTTTTTCCAGGGTTTCACTTTTTTTTGGTATCCATAAATATATTCTGTATGAAATCCAGTTTAGCAATTGTTTCTGCCCTTGCTCTCAGACTCTTTTATTTCTCTCTGAGAGGCCTTTTCCTCCCCGAGTGGTTTAGACACTTCCAGAGGCTTCTTCAGAGAGCGTCCGTCAGGCCCTTCCAACTCCTCTTTTTCCATCTCTCAGGCCCTGATATGGTTTTTCCAGCCTTTTTCCCACCCCATGATTGATAGTAGCAGTTGATCTTCATGCTTTTTCTCCTCCTCAGCTGGGCGAGCAGCTGTCATTTCCAGAGAGCCAGCGAATGAACTCCTCCTTTCTTTTTTTCTCCCCATCCATCAGCTCAAAAGTAAAGCCGAGAGCAAATGGAGTCTCCCAGCTGGTTTGATTTATTTGGTTTAATGTTCCACCATGACCCCTTGGCTTGGCCTGGCCTTTCATCCAAGCGCTGTAGGGGCCTAAGGCTACTTAACTTCCGTGATTAGATGAGTTCAGCGTATTCCAGCCTGTTTGGCCAAAATCCAAGCAATTCACTTAACTACTGTCTCCATTTTGAAGAAGTTGAACTAAGGCACAGGGAGAGACATCCCAAGAAGTTGTGTGTAGGCCAAAAGCACACGCTGAGTCTGATGGAGGCAGGTAATTCCTGAGTTTGAGGAGACTTAGGCTGAGTTGCCCTTCATCCTCTCCCAGAAAGACAAAGCCCCTCAGCAGTGCCAGCTGTCCTGAATTTGCCACCCATGGAGGAGCAGCACAGGCAGGTTTTCTTCCTCTTCCATCTCTCATGGCCTTTTCCTCTTTGCACTTGCTCTCAAATGTTTATTCAAAGAAAAACTCTGTTTTCCATGGTGGCCGACATGGTGGTTGACATGCGACACATCAGGCAGAGAAGAACTGGCCCCAGAAACAATAAGAAATGACCCAAGTTTTCAGATGGGTTGGCTTTCCTGCCCTGTGACACCTCTCGCTTTCTACTCCCAACCTCCCTCTTGACCAGAATCCTGGATCATAAAGTCATCAACCAGCAAAATGAGAGGGAGACGCTTTCCTCCCATGAAGAAACTGCCCCGTGCCAACTGCCCTGGCTCTGCCTTTCCATGTCAGAAACATCTGTTGACCCACGTAGACTGGCCAGTTTTTCTCTGCTGCTTGGGATCCGACAAGGACCCGACTGAATGAAGTGTTTTAATTCAGGTACAACAAGGGCCAAAAGTGGCATATGAAAGTATTAGAAAGTGGCACATGTAGCTCTGGTCTACACACAGTATCTTTTGTACTGGTGTAATTATGTTGGCTGAGGCTGTGATATTTTACCCATACAGTTACAGCAGCATATCCTGTAGTGTGGACAGCATAAGGGTGCCTTATACCATCTAAACTCGTTCTCTTTTCTCATACAGGAATAAGTCATATGAATGTAAGTGTTTTATATTAGTAGAGCTTCACCCACATCAGGGAAATTAGACAGTTTTAGCCATCTATAGAGAATAAACTTTTACATAGAAAATCCTTCAAGAGGTAGGTGGTGATAACCAGAATACTTCTGGACTCCCCAGGCTGACACAGATGGAGCTTCAGCACATTGAGGGGAAGGGGTTTCCTAAAAAGTCCAGAAATTGTTTGTGTATTCGGCATCCCCAAACAGTCAAGCTCGCCCTCTTTAAGTCTAGGCCAGTGCTAAAGGATAAATCGAGGCCCAGATTTGATACCCCAGGATTATGACGAAATAGGGTGCAGCAATTAGAGACCGGTCTGATCCCATGAACGTGGCCCTGCAGCTTTTCCTGTGCATGGACACATTCCTCTTACCTCCACTTCAGTGTATTTGCATGGTCAAAGTTAAGCACGTGTGTGTTTGGGTAATGAGAGCCACATGGGGCATGATTTAAATACCAGGAAAGAACATCAATAGGCTATTCAATATTTAATTACACCTACTCCATTTCACACTCCAGTGCAGATTTTGTTGGGGGTCTCAGAAAAAAAATGATACTCTGTGTTTTAGGCTTTCTGGATCCAAAGCGAATGCAGTTTGTTCTTCTAAATGCTAAGTGAAGCCTTTTCTATGGGTAAGCGTGAGTTTTGCGTGTGTCTTTAGAACACTTCCTGACCTTATCTTCAGTTATGATCTTGCTCCAATGGTTTCCTGAGATACTTAGCACAATTGCAATATAATGAATAAAACCAAAATAACTTATTTGAGGAAATCGAACGAAACCAATGCAGAGCTTTTCAGGGGAAAGATCACGTTCCCCAGAGCAAGGCCAGGTTAAAAAGCTCAGAAACATGTCTGTGGATGTTAGGAGGGAGCTGGAAGGGCCGGTTTTCATGTGTATCCCTCTTTCTTTGTTTTTTATCAGCGCATTTTTAAAACACCTTCCCGGAACATAAACCCTCAGCACATGTGAGCTGGCTGGTTGGTCGGTCAGAAAAGCAAGCATGGCGGCTGGTCATGGTGATGTTTGACTAACGGCGGTTCCATTCCTCTACCTCTCGGCATCTTTGTCTTCGGCGAGAAAGGGGGGAAAAAGTTCTGACTTCCAGACAGCCATGAAAACTAAATAAACATGCATGTAAATGAGAGGTTATTTGGAAGAGGGATTGTGGATGTTGGCAAGAAGACCAGCACAACTTAGGACTTTTTTTTTTTTCTCCTCTCCCCCTCTCATTTTTTTTTTTCCTCTTTTTTTCCCCTCTCTCTTTTTTTTTTAAGGCAAGAGTTTATTTTTAGACCACATTGTTATGGCAAAATGGGGAAATGACCTTTTAATTTAGTCAGGAGGCACCGTGTGATTGGCAAGTGAAAAGATATTGTTATTTGGGACGTGAGCCACCTGTGTCTGAGCTCCTGCGGGGAGGTTTCTGCTCCCCATTGTCTTTGATGGACTTCTAGATGGAGAACCTATATCCTCCAAGGCTCGAAGTCTTGATACATAGACAGAATTAATGCCCATTCTTGTCTTTCACCATCCAACAGCTCTTAGGAAGGCCAAATGTTGATATCAGGCAAAAACTCGATGTGTAGTGATTTACAATTGGGATTAGAGCCTCCCTTGCCAGGGTCAGGAGCCCTTTAAAATGCTCGTTCCAGCTGAACTGCTCAATTTCACAGGTGAAATCAATGTTTCTCGTTAAGGAGGTGAAGGTGGCAGTTGTTTGCTTGATACCCAAGTCAAGCTAAGCCGGTGCCTTGCAGAACTGCTGGGTGCATCAAGAAAGCAACATTAAACAGCTGTGGGTCTATAGAGGCTTTTGGAGTGAGGTGCTGACTTGCTTCTGTGGGACCAGGGCTACAGGCACATCCACCTCACTTCAAACACTGACCGTGTATCTGCTTGGAACCAGAAGAAGTCTTTAGTCTTAGGCAATGGTTGGTAAGTAGGGGTTTTGTTGTGCTTTTACCTATAATAACCATTTCCTCTTAATCAGGCTCTTTTATTCTTGGTCTTTGGAATAACGTCTGTGAGGGTTTAAAGATGGAGTTATTCTCCTGTGAGGGTTGTAGCTGCTGCTTCTAAGCTGTTTATTTTCTTTTAATTTTGTACTTTGACCAACTTTAACTGGCTTTTCTTTCCCATTTGAACATCTGTGTACTCTCCGACTGTGATCTCTAAAACGCTTAATTCTAGCTTTTCTTATAAATATACATATCCATATACCATCTGGCTCCTGCCCTGTCCCGACTTTCACACAGTCTGCGCGCGGTGGGTGCGATCGCCGATGCTTGTGGAGCTTCTGTGGTCTGGAAGGGATCCCTGGATCCCCCTGGCAGGTGACCCATCTCATTTTGTATTGAGTGCTTCTCTCCTTCCTTGTCTATAACTCTTAACTCGCATTTTTCCCCTGCTGTTGAGCATGACTTGTATTTCATCCTTGGGAAGCCTGACAGGATGTTGAGCCAAGGTTTTAAAAGTGTGTGTTTGTATGTGCATCTGTGTGTGTACATGCATGTGAGTAGGTCCCGGAATGGGTGTACATCTGTCATTTCTAAAGGCAGTAAAAAGATACTTGTCAGAGGAGCTGATTTATTGCAACATTTAATGAGATTCTTGTCAGAACCTGGTTTAGTGGTGTAAATGCAAATGTCAGGTCGGCATAAATCACAGGGGTAGGGAACAGGGAAAGAAATATTCCACTTCTCCCTAAGAGATAAACCAGCTCTATGGCTAAAGTGGTCTCCTCCTCGATCTGCTATTTGAGATAAGTTGATATAGAGCACCATTAAGTGCCCTCTCCAGCATTAATTGCCGATTAATGGAGGGGCAGGGCCCCAGCTGTGCAGATGTGAGAGATTCATCCCACGAGGACGTGACAAGTTCCAATCCCTGGTTGTTCGGATCTGGGAGAAGGTGGTGACCCAGGGACAGTTCTTAGGAAGGGGAATGACTTTAGACTCTTTGGAGGAAATAAGGCTTTGAGTTGTGGGGGAGAAGCGGAGACTGCTGGGGGGACAGGCAGCAAGCAGCAGCAAAACTGCAGTCACGTATGGCAAATCTCTGCCCCGGTGTGGTTTTTTAGGCTGTTTGCTTTGCTCCCTGGTGCTAAACCCTCACCAGCAGAAAAAGCTCCAAGTCTCAGCAGCTGCTCCCTCTCCATTCCAGCCCTTTCTGAAGGAATTTGGAGATGCACATCCTCAGCTCCATCCCCACCCCGGGTCCCCAAACCATTCCCAGGAGGATCCTGCAGAAATGCAACTGCTTTTCTGAGCTGCTGGAAGGGACTTTGCCCAGAGTGTCTCAGCCCAGGCTGGTTTGCTGGCTTGAAAGCCTGTGGATTCTTCCTTCCCTCCCTTGGGGCTCTCAGGGCTGTCCTGGCCGCATCGCCTGCCAGGCTCCCGCTGGCTTCTCCTTCCTAGGAGGGCTGGGGAGCGGGTCAGGGAAGGCCAGATGCTACTTCTCTGCTTTTCTGCCTTAAAGCATGCAGCTTTTTTTCCAAAATCGGCAGCACAGGCAGCTAGTAAAATCCATTAAAGATGCTGTTGGATGTAAAAGCTGGCTCTTTTTTCGTCCAGTCGTAAAAGCTCTTAAAGAGATCCAAACCGGAAAAGACAGGCACCTAATGGTGAAAACAAGGAAAAGGGGAATAAAACTGGCACAAGGGTCCTGAATTTTTCCATGGCTGATTTGAGCATTGCAAGCCACTGGCACGGAAAAGCAGCACCCGCAGCAGCACAATAGTGATAAATAAAACGAGGGGAGGAGAGCCTGGGCTCTGCTGTGGTCCAGCAGCCCCAGTATCGACCAGCCTGGCACTGGGTCTTTAGCAACCGGAGCAGCCAGCACAACAATCGAGCCGGGATTGGGAACGGAGAGCAGTAGTTAATTAAGCTTGCATCTTTTATTCTCTGGGGGCAATTCAGCCTGGTTTGAATAAGCTGGAGTGCCAGGACCTGGTGGGAATGTCTCTCCCAGTGCAGGAGAATCCAGTCTCATGGGCGGCTTTATTAGCATAACAATCTTGCCCAGGATGCACTTGGCGTGATGTAATGCCAAGAGGGAGCGAGGGGAGATGAAAGTGTTTTCGGTGGTGTTTGCCACTGACTGCGGCTGTGTCAGCGCATGAAATTTCTTTTCTTTCTCCCTCTCTCTCTCCTTATGGGGTGTTTGCTAATTGAAGCGGTCCTGGAAAACAATAAGTTGTTGGAGCCCCCCTCCTCCACCTTCTCTCTTAAATTTGCATTATTCTGACTTACTGGCAAAGCTGGAGCCTTTTCTGCTTCTTAGAAAGTGGGCTCTGATTATTTGAATTTCCATTGGCAAAGTGGGACCAGTGGAGGAGCACGGTTTGTTCGGACGGGCAGCTGGGAGGAGAGGGAACCTCTGCTGCCCGTCTCCTGTAGCAATGCTTTTGACAGCCAAGGTGTTTGAATGTGGGACCAAGAAATCCCATTCCCCAGGTGGAAGCACCTCCAGCAGTGGGCATCCAATTCTTTTTACTATCAAAGGCCTCCACCTCCCCGAGTGTCTGGGGGCTCCTGTATGACCCAAGTAAGGATTTCTCTTCCCTAGGATGGCAATTATAACACCGACCGTGTGCAGTTTCAGTGGGTTTTGCATACACTGTCCCTACACGCGCTGTTCTGGTTGCGAGTGCTTTTGGTCATGGCTTGATCCGGTGGGTTGCACCCATCACCTGTGCGGGAATGGGGCACAGCTGGCTTGTGTTGGCAGGAACGTGTAATTGAGGAGCTCTATTGAATGATTTATTTTGTGTGCCAGTACTGACAAAACACCTATCCATGATTTATTTATTTATTTACTTTTCCTGGGTAAGCCATCTATTGTAGTAAAGCAATGAGCTTCAATCAGCCTCCTGCTAATAATGCAGCACCTCTTGGTCCCCAGCTCATCCTGCTTGTCTGGGTTATTTCAGTGTGATGCCTCATGCGGAGGTGCTGGCCTGGTTCTTGTGGCTTCTGGACACTAGAGGCCTCTAGACGCTCTGGTATGATTAATGCCAGTTGTGGCAGTCCTGGGTAAGCAACATTCACTTGGAGCAAAAGAGCAGAACTGCTGTTCAGCTATATATATATGCATTTTTTTCCCCAAAATGTTGTCCGTCACAGTGCAATTTCTAACAAGGTACCTGGCGAGCAGGCAGGTTAGAGGATAATATGAGTGGGGGAAGCTGGCTCAGCAGAGATGAGGATTAATCTCAGCCGTACAAGCACGCACAGGCAGCAGGCTTCACTGGGGGGTTGCTATGTCTTTGGGCACGTATCAAAAATGCGCTATAAGAAAAAGCTGTGCAATGTGAAATTGAGCATTCTGTGTTATAGCAAAACATTCAAGTCCAGCCCGGCCCACCCTGTCTTGCATCTCTATCCTTTAACTCCACCAGCCCACGCATCTTGAAGGCCAAGGAGCGGAGGGACAGAGCGGGCTGGGGCAGAGCCCCCACCATGGGCTTTGCTTCCATCCCAGAGTTTCTCCTGGAGAATTTGGGCTGATTTCCTTATAGCCAGGAAAAGTTTCTGCCTTTTGAACCCCCAGCTCTATTTTCTAGGGAGCCCATCCTGCCCGAGCAGGGGATCTGCTCCAAAGGGGAGTTTGCACTCCCTGCTTTTCTTGTAGATTTTCCTGGTCCCCCCGCAGCATCTGGCTTGGACACGTGGGCAGCTTTGCTTACGGAGCATTTCTGCAAGGGCTGAGGCTGCTGCTGGGAGCAATCGGTTTGTTAACCTGGATCAATCCAGGCTGCCTGGCAACGATTCCTGTGTTACCCAACTTGCAAGAGGCAACATGTTCTCCAAAAGTGCCGTCCTGCTGAACTTGCATAGGATCTACCCGAGGAGGTTTAGCGCAGCAGCTCTTTTAGTCACAGATGGATTTTTTTTTTTTTTTAAGCTTCCACGCAACGTGCTGCCCCAGAACAACCAGTTCTTGATGTGTTAAGAGTTACACAACTGGTGACAATGATTTGGGCAATGCCCCAGGGGACATCAGATGGTCACTGAGTTACAGTACGCAGCTGAGTCTAAGGGGGAACCTGGTAAACTGAGGCACTGATTAAGGATGATAATGTAATGGTGTTCAGGTGTCTAAAGATGCACCTGAAGAGCATCGCCCAGCCCAGGTGGGGTGTGCAGGGAGCCCTGTCCCCCTGCACAAGGTGGGAGGCGAAGGGCAGCCCTGATGGAAACCACATTCTGCAGCCCCCGTGGCTGGAGAGGCTGTAAATGCTGCCTGCTGATAATCACTGCAATTAGTGTGCAATGTGCTCCTGCTGAAGGGGTGTTTCCAGATGCTTTAGCAGATGTTGGGGTGCGATTTGGCTCCTGGAACCTTGGGGAGGATAAACTGCAGCACTGAGCTGCTCCTAAAGATACTGCCCTGCTCCTTTAAGTAGTAGCCAGAAGCTTGTTAAATATCATCATCTTACCAAAAGAAGAGGGGGAGGGAAGGGGAAAAAAAAGTGTTTTGGCATGAGAACAATTTCTCCATTACCTCAATTAGTTCAAATGATCTGGAAAGGTTCTCTCTGGAGAAATCAAGCTAAATCTCAGCCAGCAAAGGGACTGGTGGCTGGTTGGTCGCTGGAGGTGTTGATATGAGCATTAGTCAGCAGCACAGATTGCAGTGAAGTCAGTCAATATTGCTGTCGCTGCTGTCTGGCTGCAGTCATAAATTAATTAATTATATCACTGCAGTAATTGAAGGCCTTATTCTCTCTAGGATTGTGACTCTGGCACCTCCCTGCGTGTTGCTGAGGCTGTCCGTCAATCCAGTGAGGTCTGAAATCACTATTTCCTGAAATACTGTAAAGTCTCTTCATAAAAAGGAAAGCTTTTCTTTTTTTTTAACCCATCTTCATCCTTTTCCCTGTTGCCGGCAGGAGAGGGAGAGCAGCAAGTTCATGAAAGATGCAGAAGAGCAAGGCAGGGATTTCCAGTTCTGGCAGTTTGGGGTTGTTCCTTTGCAAATAGGGACTGAAAGTACCCTCGGAGTCCCTGAAACGATGATAGGATCCTATGGAGAGGCAGATTAATCCCTGTCAGTGCTCCGGACCGGCTCTGTTCCTGCAGTAGGGATCAAACAAACACTGCGATGGAGTAAGACTGAGATAACCAAACAGGCTGAGAAAATTCATGGGCCGGCTCCCGCGCGGGTGTAAATCAGTGTCCCTGCACTGGCTCCGCTGGAGCGGGGCCAAGTTCCACCAGCTGAGGGTCTGGATTGCATATTCTACCTATAAAAATGGTGTTTAGGATATCTTGGCAAAAGGAGGTATTTTTGCAACCCACTTCTAACTGGGCAGTGCTGTGTAGGGATGAAATCCAGTTACACTGGTTAAAAAAGAAAACTAATCAGACTAAAAAAGTTACACTGGGAGCCTGTGGAGCTGAGCTTTTTTAGGTCTGCTCTTGTAAGACGACTTTGTTACAAGGTACCTGCTCAAAGCTGTTAGACACACAGGGATTCACATGGAACCGCAGTGAAGAAGAGGGAGGAACACCCTTACTTCCAGCACTTGTTATTGATCGCGAGCTTCCCAGCATGCGATGTTATGATTGGAAGCCCCTGCTCTGAAGGTAGGCAATAGTGGAAAGATTTTTGGCTTTGCCCATAAAAATAACTTATTTCTGGTCCTCATGATTATTCATAATGGTCCCAAAATATGAATTCCAGGCCCAAGGTGCAGACTGCTGAGGAGCATCAGGTGTGCAAGCTCAGAGTTGTGAAAAATATCACTTACACTGCGCTCGTCTTCTCAGAAAAGGTGGCATTTCTCAGCTTGCTTCTCAAAGCGTGGAATATTGATCAAGGTTGACATTACCAATGAGCAACTGCTCATTTTTGAGTGTAAACCAAAAAACAAGCAAGCCATTCTTTGGAATCACTGGTCACCTTAGAGATGGTCAAGGAAGCCTCATTTGGGGGCACTGGGGACTGGCTTGAGCGCATTGGGGCTGGAAGGGAAGGTTTTCATCAGGGCTGGTGCACAAGTACAACACAAATAAACATACTGGATCCTTTTGAGGGGAAGCCCTGCTTGGTCAGGCCTGAGTTAGGAGACCTGTCCCCTTCCCTTGCTGCTGCACCCCAAGCCCCATTTTGCTTTGAGTCAGGGCATGATTGAGTGTTTTCAGACCTTCAAGGTGTGCAGTGCTATAGGAAGCCCTAGGAGCTATGGAATATTATTTTTTGTAGGCCTATAAACCTCTCAATTAGTGCTGTAAAGGAGGAAAACGCTTTTATTCTGGACATCGCCCAAGGTGTAATGTATTTCTGCCTCTGCAGCAAGAAACACTTCTAGTATTTGACTGATTTAGGAGGCAAAGGAAGGGAAGGCATGGGGTTTTGTACCTGAACTCCAGGAAACTGGACCCAGCCATTTCTGTACATTTCCTACAGAAAGGAGAGGGAAAGGTTTTATTTCTTTCACAGGATTCAGCAAAACCTCCCAAAACACTTCAGGATAGTGACCATGTGTTCCGGACCTGCAGAGAGACCTCCCAAGGACAGACACAAGCTTTCCCGTGGTGATTTGGAAGCTGTTGTTAGGGGCTGTGAGAATGTGTGGGAGCTGGTCCCACCAAACCCTGTTTGGGGACAACGGGGATGTCACCCTGCACATCCCTGCACATGATGCAGCCTGTGTGGGGCTTGGAAACCCCGGGTATCGCTGTGCTGGGGGATCAGTGGCCTCATTTAGTGCTCTAATTAAACCCTGGGTGATTGAGTAGGGCTCTTTGCTGTGCCCAGCCGCCTGGTTTTGGAGGGAGCATCCCAGTGACACCGGCCTTTTGAAGTCCCTGGTCCTCCCCTGGGGTTCCTCTGCTGGGTGTCCCCTCAGGCCTCTCCCCAGCCTTTTTTCAGCTCATTTTAACTTCTAGGGGTAGCAGGAGGGAGGCAGAGCCAGCAAGGATGACTCCGGGGTATAAGACACATTCCTCTGGGTTAGCCAGTGTTTCCAAGCCTTTCAGTGAAAAGCCTTAATTAACCAATAATCAGCCAAGCATGGCAAACCCAGAAGCAATAAGTGCTGCTTCTGGCTCCGAGGCTAAAGGCTAAAATCTGCTCAAGGAGCTAAATTAGTCATCTAATTGGGATTTCTGTCCATCCTTATCCTGCTCTGGGTACAAGAATGAGATCAGTGACAAGTTTCCAGTTCTTCCCCCACCATCACCTTTCCGTAACAACCTTGTCTAATTAGCACCATAATGCAGAAGGACCAAAGTCTGAGCCTGGGTGCGAGGGTGGAATCTGGGCTTGAACGGTTGTTTCACCCAAAATGCCGCAGTCCCATGAATTTGGGTGAGTTGTACTGATTTACACCAAGAGAAGGTTGAGCTCTTCTCGCCCTGCTCCAGGTGGGACGTGCCAAGGGCCGCCCGCCACCGAATCCTCCTGTATTTCCCCACTTTGAGCACGTGGAAAGGGTGGCACCGAGGGGCTGTGAAGAGGTGGCAGAGGCTGTGGGACCAGGTGGACGAGGACTTTGTGTCCCAGGGGACCCTCGGTGCGGAACAAACATCCATCCAACACGCGTGGAAAGGTTTCGGTAACCTGCGTGGTCTTGGTCGTCCTCAGTTTTTATGTTGAAACTGCGTCAAAAGGAGTTGAACTCAGGCAGAGTTTTTAAAATCACCCTTGGCATCTTCATGTTTTAGGCGAAGGGATTGCTGTATCTGTGTGAGCTGATCGGAAAGAAAGCCATCGTTCTTGCTGGGTTTACTTCAAAAAGAAATTGTTTTAACACCTTTCAGATTTTCAGCAATCAAAATATGTCATCCAAAAGCTGAGAGGATTGAAAAAGTTTGGAAGAAACAAATAGGAAAGATGTAATAAAAACATTAATGCGATCAAACGCCTAACTTTCCATTTAAAGATTAAATTAATGGGTCAGATTGGAAGTAACAACTCTCTACTTGCTATACAAAAATACGTAACACACACTTTGACTCTAAAAGCATTTAGAATTCTATATTTAAACATATAGAAGCCTAAGTAAATATAAACCAGTCTAAAACAGAGCGGCAGGAGCAGTGGGAGTGCAATGGCTTTTCTTTGAGTGACTGTGGTCGTTCTGGGAGTAAAACAACAGCCGAGCACTGGGGATGGGGAGAGGTTCCCACTTCACGCAGTGTCCGGAGAAGCCTCAGGGTTTCCCTGCTCAGCACGGAGCAGCAGGATCGGAGCACAAAGGGCTTTGCATCCCCTGCATGGGGTTCTCGGCATCGGCCCTGACCATGGAGACTAATTCCCCAACACTGATATTTGTTAATTAGATTGTGAAAATTGTTTGGAGCACTGGATTTGGGGACTCTCCTTGTCTCTGATGTTGTGTTAGTGTCTGCAAAGCCCATCTGTCCATGTAAGCTTCATTACTGCAGATGCGGCTTTTCCACATCTTTCGTGATGGATTTCAAATGTTCCGGTCAGGCTGATAATAATAATAATAGAAATATTATTATATTATTATTATATTGTATTCATTTCGGCTGAAGCGCAGAGGAGATGAACTGGATCCGAGATGCTTCTCAGAGAGATGGATTGTATATGGTGCAGAGAGATACATTATATAGATGATGTTATATTTTCAAAACCTGATGTCTCGGAGCCAGACGTGGCTCTCCCGTGCATCTCGCTCATCTCTAAAGAGCAGTTTCCTCCTCTGAAATCAGCCGCTTTGCATCAAAGTCCTTCTCAGGTGAGGTCCGTTCCTGCATCCCCCAGGCTTACGGCCCTGGGTCCCCTGTCCCCAGCCCAGGACCGATGACCCCTGTGGCCACCGTGAGCACGGCTGCTGAAGGGGGGCTTTCTTACCAGTATTATTTTGTGGTCAAAAGGTTGCATATGCTCTTTTTTCTTTTTTTTCTGATGCAGAGGCTTAGAAAGAGTGGAAAGCTAAATATTTTGATAATTATTCAGGCCAGCGGGTTACATAAAAGGTTCCATAGCCCTCTGCATCAAACCTTAACAGTTCAAACCACAAATTCTGTTTTTGCAGCCATAAAACATTTTGGAGGGGGGAGGGTAGGAAAAAAAAAAAAATCTATTTTCCATTTGCTTGAAACTTGTAAAATTTTATGTGGTGAAAAATGACAGTTTACTCCCAGAAGGAAACTGCCCGGAGAGGCTTGTTTCACAGGCACTGTGGGATCAAGAAATAGGCCTGGACTTGTGTCCTTGGTCACATGAAGTAGCTGTTGAAAGATGTCACCGAGCAGCAGGCGAAAGCGGCAGCAGCGTGGGGCATCTGTCTGGCTGGAAGGGGTGGAGGGGGCGGCACACGGGGGTGCTCTGGGATTTGATAAGGGATGAAATCCTGTCCCGTATTCAGCACCTTCAGCTTCCTCAGCCCCTTTGACCTCTCAGGCTGCCAGCACTCACCAGGGTGAAGATGCTCAGAGACATGAGCCAGAGGAACAAGGGCATTGCCTGAAGCATCCCAGCTCATGTGCTGGTCCGAGGTTTAACATCAGCACTCAGAGCATCTCCGGCTCCCAGGGTTGCTGCTTGCTCACGCTGCCATGGTTTGATTCTCCTCTCACAGCAGTGCCCAGAGCGGAAACCTCAGTGGAGTTACTGAGGTTTTCCTGGGCTTTGCTGGGCTAAGAGAACCAGACCCCAGCATCGCAGCGGAGGACGAGATGCTGCAGGATTGATGCAAAGTACTGGCACAGGAGCTCACAAGCTCTAGGAATTCACTCTGAATTTCTGGTTGCACAAAGTCAACCCCTGTGAGCTGGGAGGCAGGTTCTCAAAGCACAAAGCAATCTCCCCCTCCAAGCCCAACTCAGCTCCAAATGCTGCCCTGGGCAGGGTCTGATGAGCTTTTCCCCTTCATCACGCAGAAGGTGGCATCAATATGTGGCACAGACGGGTCCGTGTGAGGCTCAGGGTGCCCACATGATGCTCCTCAGATGCATCTTTTGGAGGATGAAATAAATCTTCCATGCCACCTTTACCAAAAAGAAGCTGCCTTAAGGCTGTGCCTCGATATTCTTTAGCTCACTTCTTATTTTCCAACTCTGTATGAAGGTGCAGGGACTAATACATTTGGAGTTTGGAAACCTCCCCAACCTCCAGCAAAGCCCATGGTCTTCCAAAGTGACCCAACACTGTGAAAACCACCAAAAATAGCAGGTGCGGTGCATGTAACGGGCTGTAAGTCCCAGGCATTGAAAACACAACATGGGAAGCCAAAGCAAAGTATGCCGGTAGTTGAATTTCATGCAAAAACCTGTATCGTCTGGTTTCTGGTTGCTAATGTAAAGACATATATACAAGCAGTCCCAAGGATGTAATTATTTTTGCTTTCTAAGTAGAAGATATCCTGAACATTGTTGAGAAAAGATGCACTCTCTTTATGGGTTCTCTACCCTGGAACATGAAGAAGTCATCGCTCACATCTCGTCTGCTGAAAGGGCAGCATGAAGAAATATGTTAAAAATTTCCAATAGTCAGCCACAAAAACACAGACTATTACCAGCTAAAAAACAACATTATTCCCCCTGCGTGTTAGAATTTGACACTTCTGGGTATTGGCAACATTTTTTCAAAAGAAAATTAAAAAATAGCTGCATATAAATGAAAAAGGTCTCTTTACTTTTCCATTTGCAAAGGGGAAAAAAAACCAAAACCAAGAAAGCCTTATGTTCTATTTACATGGGAAACATTAAAAAGCCATCTAATGTACTGAAACTGGCACTAATTAACGAGAAAACATGAGAGCTGGGAGGAGAAATAAAACCGTAACCTGGGCTTTCTGTAGTGCAGTTCACAGTTGTGACACCTTTAAAGCCAAAAATGCATTTTGCTTGATTCTGTAGGGTTTGTAATTAGCAACTTGAGAGGAAACCCATGCAGCAGTGAAACACAGGCCTTCTTTTTTAAAATACTTCAGCATTAGTGGTTTTCTTGGTGATGGGGATGCGTTGAACTGCGTGTGTGAGCTGCAGTGATTTTCTTGGTGATGGGGATGCGTTGAACTGCGTGTGGGAGCTGCAGTGATTTTCTTGGTGATGGGGATGCGTTGAACTGCGTGTGGGAGCTGCAGTGATTTTCTTGGTGATGGGGATGCGTTGAACTGTGTGTGTGAGCTGCAGTGATTTTCTTGGTGATGGGGATGCGTTGAACTGCGTGTGGGAGCTGCAGTGATTTTCTTGGTGATGGGGATGCGTTGAACTGTGTGTGTGAGCTGCAGTGATTTTCTTGGTGATGGGGATGCGTTGAACTGCGTGTGGAAGCTGCAGCCCCGGGTAGAGCCCCACCACAATCTGTGGCCGTGGCTGAAATCCCCAGTCACTCCTGTACCAAAGCTCCTCAACCTCTCTCTCTTATTTTTTTGGGATTTCTCAGCCCCATGAGCCGCCAACATCTTTGAATACCAACCTTGTACCTGGGGGATTAAGGATTGGCACGGCTGCGTGCTGCCTCAGACAAGCAGGCTTTAGAAAAGCCCCGTCCAGCAGATAAGTGGCCAAGGAGCCGGGTTAGGCTGGTTTATTCTTATTGCCACACATCAGAAGCTGAGAGCTGTCACCCACAGCCATGTCCTTCTTTACATTTAGACACCTATGTAGCCCAGGAGAGGTGTGACATTTGTGACAAACATCCCTCCTGTTGCAGGTTCTCCTGTCCCGAGGGGACATACAGGCGTAGTGGAGGTTTCATTGAGCTCTGCAAGGCCACTCCAGCTTATCAGCATTTCCAACACCCTCTTAGAATTTATCAAGTTAGAAGAAACCCATGAGGGTCATCAAGTCCAACTCCCTGCTCCTCACAGCACCTCCTAGTTAGCATTTACCTGCGGAAACAGAAATCAAACTGTTGGAATGGGATGGCTCCGAGTTCTCTGGCTCAGATTTTCCCTTGAAATGGAAGAGCAGGATTACCGATGGTGTGAGATGTTGGTGGTTTATTTACAGTCTACTGAGGCCCTGGTGCAATAGTGAAAAGGTGCTGTGAAAGGCTTTGCAATGGGGAACCAACGTCCTCAAAGAGACTTGGCAGCTCGTGGGGAAATCACAGCAGCTGTGTGGTACCTCCTGACACCTGGACTGCTGGAATAAATGCTCCACCTGGAGCTCTACCTGCTCATGGCATCGTCCCCACGCGTGTTTATTGCTGGAGGCCTATAATGTGAAAAAATTTATCCAGATCATTGTCTGCCAGGATGAGATGGAGTTTTCTAGCTGAGCACAGACAGGAAAACTTGTTCTCAGAAACTGGTGAAAGTTTGAACTCGGAAGGGAGTCCAAGAGAACGTCTACACCATGGACTGAATTGACCGATTGTGGTTGTGTAGCCTCAGCTGAAGGAGTTATTATTTTCACGTCTGGTAATAAATAGAATAATGGACAAAAAGCCTAACTCCCTGCATGAAGTCTGAGTAAATGAGCTCGGTACAGCGGTTCGCTGCAGGATTTGTGGTTTGGGACCTTCTTCCAAGCTGTGAATCAATGCGCAGAACAGAGCCAGGGCCACTCGCATGGCTGTGGTGACTCGTGGGTATCCTTGGTTTCTCTCTTCTGCCTCCACAAATTCCCCTTTGCTGTGTCCCAGATGCCCATAGGGTGGTTGTTCCCATAGGGTGGTCGTTACCATAGAGTGGTCATCACCTCATCCTCCTCTTCCCCCATAGGTGGGAACACACACAGTATGTACGAACTGGATTCCACCACCAGCTCATCCTTCTGGATTTTTACTGTCATCTGATAAAGCCTCTCTGTTCTCAGTTTGCTTTAAACCCTTGTTGGGAAAACCTCTTGAACAGTAACTCAGCCTCTGACAAGAAGCACTTAGAAGCGCCATCCTCCCACTGTCAGCCGTAAGTCAGTGGTGGGACCATTAACATAATCCAGGTGTCTTCAGTCTCATTTCCAGACACGAACTGTGGGCAGGAGTTCTCCCTGAACACCGAGTAATTGCTTAAAGCAGCGTGATGGTGCTTTTTCAAAAAGAATCTTCTTTTGCAACATATCAAAAGAAAAAGTAGTCATCTGTTTGTGGTGGTCCTGATCAGAGTCTTCTTCAGTCTTGGGGCTATATTGGAATTCTTCTACATATGACATGGCATTAATACTAGAATATAATACAAAATAATACAAAACATCATAATACAATATAATATAATAATATAATAATTAATATAATAATACCATTACTGATGCTCTGCACTATGACTGTTGCACCGAGGGACACTGCCACAGCATCCGAACCCTTTCCCTTGTGTCACAGCTCCTCTGGAAATACAGTGCTCTTTTTGTTGTTGTTTTTTTCATTCTCTCTGCCTTCAGTGTGTAGTTAGTCCCTCAAGAAAGCAAGGTCCTCTGAGCCAGTCTCCAGCCATGTGTTTTCAGCAGATTTTCCTTTTTATTTTAATGCTAAGAGCACTTATGGCCCTGGAACTTCCTTCTTGTGACATGTTATTGGTTTTGCCCCATAGGAAAGCACAGGTGTTGTTCCAGGCGCTGCCTTCCCCAGCTGCTCCTCATCCTCCAGCCCCACTCTCCAACTGCTTTCAGTTGCCACAGTTTGGGGAGAAGTTCGAGGTTTGATGGGTAAGTGTCAGTGGAAAGCTTTGATTTGTTGCATTTGTTTGGTTGAAGGTTCCCTTTCAGAAGCGGGTGGGTGTTTTGGAGGGGGAGCGAGCTGCTTGCTCGGGGGGATCAGCTCTATTATATTTAGATTTTACATTTAGCTATGAATTCCCAATATATGTGCATGCTAAATGACACTGCCAGCCTAACGAGCTTCTGGAATTGAATTGAGTGCTATAGATATTACTAAATCTCTGCAGAAATCAGACCGAACGAAGGTTGAGAGAGATCATGAGATCATTCAGAAAATCTGTCCCTTCGAATTACCCAGTGTGGGTTTGTGTTGGTTTTATTTCCCGTGGGTTTTAAAATTGTCTGCTTCATTATTGATGAGAAAAGTGAATGATTTGAATCTGTGTATTATTTTAAGGCTTTGACTGGCAGTGGAACCACCGTGCTAATCCCTAATCCCTGAATAATCATCACCCAATTTGAAAATGTGGTCTCAGAGAATTACAGGAGGAGCGAGGAATAAAGCGATCAGAGCCTGAACATCAGAGGACTTTCATTATTATTAGCATTACCAGCATTATCATTATTTAAAATACACCTCTGGCATGTCTCACAGAAACCTCATCCCCATTGCTCTGCAGAGGTTGTCAGCAAAGAGGCAAAGTCCGTCGCCCAAAGCTGAACAACCCAAAGCTGAACAACGCTGAGGGCAAGGTAAATAATACCAAAATAATTCTTCCTTTAAAAAAATCACATTGTTTGCCACACATTTTAAAGCCCAGAAAGTATTGCATAACTCCTAACCACCTAGCTAGGAATACTGTATCCCTTTATTCTCTGAGTTTAATAGTTATAATTAGAACCTTTCCTATGCGGTTTCTATACCTATGTGTAATTCTAAAAGAAACCCTCTTGTCTTTCCCAATAAACTGAAGCGTTGTTACACAGGCTGAGGTGAAATGGAGAAATGGAGACATTGGGTTTTGAAGAGGGTGGGTGCTGGTGGTGGTCGTTGTTTTGGGGTTGTTTGGTTTGTTTTTTTGTTGTGGTTTTGTTTTGTTTGTTGGGTTTGGGTTTTTTGTGTCTGTGGTTTTTGTTGTTGGTTGGGTTTTTTGGGCTGGGTTGTGGTTGGTTTGGTGGTGGTGGGGGGGTTTTTTAAGCAGAAAAATTCTCCAACATGAAATGTTCTCCCTCAGCATCACTGTTGTCTCAGCAGCATTGCTGCCCACCCTTGGGATGGATGCGGATGGTGACAACGGCAAAATAAGACTTGATTTGAGGGGAAAAGGATGCTCAGCAACCCAAGAGGAACTCGGTCTCAGGGGAGTCCAGTGATGGGGCACGAATTGGAGCAGCGGACACAGGTAGCGCAGTGGGGTTCGCATCTCCCAAAGAACGGGTTCCACTGGTGGGAAATTGTGTGTAGCTCTGCTTAAACAGCCTCAGTAGCACCAGTTCCCCGGGGATGAGGCATCTCCCCTTTCTTTCCCTACAAAGGGACCCCCTCTCCTTCTTAAAACCACAGGGGATGGCAGGAGAAAATAACATTTATTGGACTTAAGGCAGAGAAACTGTCATTATTAATTCCAAGGTACAAGAGTGTGTTCTTCATTTCAGCCATAACTGCAGCTTATGTCTCTACACCCTCATGTATACATTAATATTTCGGAATTCTTTCTTTGGGATTTTTTTAATTGCAGGTTATTTTTCTTCCCTCCCGCTCTGCACGTCAAAAGGTGATTGATACGTGTAGAAGCGGGCCTTAAAAACACAAGTCATTGC
Source organism: Patagioenas fasciata (assembly GCF_037038585.1). Taxonomy (NCBI): domain Eukaryota; kingdom Metazoa; phylum Chordata; class Aves; order Columbiformes; family Columbidae; genus Patagioenas; species Patagioenas fasciata. The sequence continues at coordinate 1,587,191 of NC_092537.1, read as the reverse complement.
CCCGGGTTCTTCCTATAATCAAAGCACATGCCCACCCATAGCTAATTAGACATGGGCCTGATGTCACCTGATTGATTTAGAGCAGTCCTGCCACCCAGCCGAAGAAAACAGAGCCTCTGGTAGTGGGCAAGGGGGGGCAAGTGGCACCTGGAGGAGGGGACGTTTTGCCTTTAAAAGTTCATGGCATAAAACTTGTTGATATTTGTGTAGAGAAGATGGGAAGCGGTTTTTCCTCTTCAGTGTTTGTGTTGAACAAAAGGAACCGGTTAGCGGGAGTAGCTGTGAAATCCCATTCCGGACAAATTTAGGAGGTTTAAGTTATTGAAAAGCGTAAGCATAGTGGAGTGTGTCACCGTGATTAAAGCGAAGGTCTTGCCTCACCCCCAAGGTGAGACTTGGCTGTTTTCTTGGTCTGGTTGTGCATTCGCAGTAAGCTGGGAGAATACATTTGGCTATGATTTAGATACAATTTCTCAAAAATCCTTTGCATTTTTTTCTTTTCCTTTCTTTTCCCCCCTTCTTTTCCCTCCTCCTCAAGCCCCACCACCCTCCTCACTCTGGATTTATGGGTCAGGAACCCTCCAAGTTGTCCTGATGGATTAAGCAGAGAAAAGTTGTATCGAGTAAATTAAAAATGAAATAGTTACGGCTGTCGGAATAGTCTCAGGGCCAGCGGAGGTAAAAGTCTTTCTGCCCTTGAGGGGCCTGGAATTAATCTGTGAAGCACCAACTGCTTAAATAAAGGGCTGGTGTCCCGAAGGATGGAGAGAACATCCAACAGCATTGGGCTCCAATGGGGTGTATGGGGAACCAAGGGAGCTGCTGCCCCAGGTGTCCCCAGAGCCCCACAGCTGGGAGGGGACAGCAGCGGGGACACTGAAGAGGGAGCGGGTGATTTAATTTCTGCTCTTGGGGCTCTCTGTTATTGCACCATGGGGGTTAAAGTTGGAAGTTGTCTGGTGTCCCAGGCACAAAGCGACACTGGGAGCCCTGCAGAGCTGAAGGCACAGACTGGGGGTACAAAACCTGCCTCTCATCCTACCCGGATCTCCCAGAGAGACAGAACTGGGGGTGTTTCTTCGCAGGTGGTGATGCTGAGGCTGACTTGGGTGAAAATGCATCTTCGTCCTCTCTTTTGGCAAACTGCTTTGCTCTTTGGATGCCTGTTCTCTCCCCTCTCTGCCGCCTGTGCTGCTGTCTTGCTCTGGTTTTGTGTGTTGGTTTTGGTTTGGTTTGTTGTTTGTTTTTTGAATAGCATCAAGCTGAACAAGGCAATTCAATGAACCAGGGGCTGCCGCAGTTCCAGTAACACAGGTACCCGGTCCTAAATGCACAGCACAGGGCAGGCAATGTCTCATCCCAGGGCTTGGTCCTGCTTGATTCAGCTACTCACAAAAGCCCAGTCTGTCCCTAGTGATAATAAATCAGCGCATTTATAATTTGCCTTTTGTGAGTTTGAAAGGTGTAAAGAATGACCTCTTTTAGGCAAAAACAAGCACTCCAGAGCATCTCGCTGCTGCGGGCGCTGCTGAGCCCTCCCCAGCCACACGTGTTCGTAGTGAAGACGTTTGGGCCAGTCCCGGAGTTAATGGAGTGGAGACAACGGGGATGGCTGGGAAGAACACGTGGAGGAGGTTTTCATCCCAGCTCATCCTCAAACAGCGCCCATGAGGTGTCTGTGCCGCGCACACAGCGATAAACCAGCACCGGCAACAAGTTCTGCCTCTGAATTATTGCTTTCAAACAATGTTGAAGGTGGGATTTATCTCTGCAGATGAGAGGAGCAGCTGGATGTGGCCCATGACGCAATATTCCCCTTAACCCAGTAGCATCTCGGGGAGGAAGAGGAGGACGCATCTCCAGCGGCAGAATCTGTGCAACTTCACGTTTCTGAGCTATAAACCTTTCAATAGCTGGAAGTAAATCCTTCAGCTTTCTCCTACAGCTCAGCCTCTGCAGCTGCAAATTTATTTGGTGGGCGGAAAATCGGGCCAAAAGAAGTAAATATGAGCGATGTGACTGATAGTGCTAGAATATTACACAAGGTCCCGCGTGGCTGCGGTGGAGGGTGAGTCCCTGGCGGCTGCTTCCAGAAGCTGGAGCCGTCGTCCTTCCCGGGATGCTGGGCAAGGGAGGGAAAAAGCATTTGTGGAGGTGGGGGGTGTGCAGAACTCAGCTCTGGGGTGGCGGTTTTGGGGTACAAGAGCTGCAGGCAAAGATGATGCCCTGCTCTGGTTTGTTCATTGTGCCACATGTTCCCTTGTTTCGCGTTAGGGGCGTGGTGAATTTGACAGTGTTAATGGTTGTATTCGATAATCTTAAAGGGCTTTTCCAACCGGAATGATTCAATGATTCTACAAGGCTGGTTGTGACTACTGGAGTTGGGCTGGAGGTTTAGCTTTTGGGACCAGCATGTACATGGCACTGGCAACACCTTGGAGGTCCTGCTAATTGTGAGACTGCCAGAGCAAGAAAGGCTTAAAAGCAAAAAGATGCCACCGCACAGCAGGTGAGTGTTTTGCCACATGTGTTACCCCATAACTGTCCCAAATCAGTGCTCGGTCCATTAAACAACCGCTCCGGGATGAGTCTCCTGGCATCGCCATGCTCGGGCAGCTCTGCTGGGATGCGGGTTTGCCCGCAGGGATTTGGCAGCAGCCGCAGTGCAAAGGGTGGGGAGGAACCCCAGGTCACACCTGGAAAATCACAGGGGTTGTCTGGGTTTGGAGGCAGAGTGAGAACTTTGAATGTGTCCTCTGGGCTCTCTTTGCAGCAACCAGCGCTTCCCCAGGAGCATCTTGTGCTGTGTGTTAAGGGGCTGTAGATTAGGAGATGAACACCCCTGTGAGCCCGTTCCAAAGGGTGGGTAAATGTATTTCTTTTCCATGTAAAAGCCAGTGAGCTGATGTTTTAAACCCTGCTCTCCAGGTTTCTGCGTTCGGGGCCGCTCTCCAGCTCTGCCCAGAAACCGAGGGAGCCACGAGAAGGCTGGGTTTTAGGAACTGTCAGAAGCTGCTGCCACTTTTTAGTACTCGACACCTCGGAGAGCAGATTCCCCCTCCCGGCCTCCTGGTTCACCCCGCGCTGGAGACTGCTTTCCATTAACGCCGTGAGGTAATGAGTGTCCTGAAATGGGGGTGACCGGGATCCGTGTGTCTGTGTGTGTGTGTTTTGCTGGTGAACCAAAAACACCAGCTTGAGCTCTTGTGCACACACATGCTCTTAGAAGGGGAGGTTGTTTCTTCCTTTAACCCTTAGGATGCCCAGCTCTCAAACCTTACCAAGCTGCAGTTGGCTGATGCCAGCAGGGGCTCTTTCTCTTTAGCATTCCTCATTTTTGTATTAAATCGAGAGGGTATCCGTTTATCACAGCCTTCCCCCCAAGAGGAGAAGGATAGACACCATCCTTCAGAGCAGCATAGGTGAAGAGACAGGTTGTCTTGTTGCAGCATTTCAGGAAAGCAAGATTATCGTTGTATTTCCGACGACCATGATGTAAACTGGAGTGCAGGGATGTTCAGTTGTCTTGTTGTGTAAAACTCCAGCTTTTGGACTCGTGTGAACCTCAAGCTCCTTCTAATGCTCCTGTTACCCAGACACCAGAAACTATGATCTCAGAAGCCTCTAAAGTTCAAAAAAAACCCCAAATATGAAGGCTCCTCATTTTCAAATAAGCCTTTATTATTTTCATTCATTTAGCCAATGTCTTTCTTATGGAAAAACAATTTCTGGAAAGACTGTGATGGTAACATTGAAGGTGCTGGATTGGTCCTGGACCCCAAGAAATGCAAGAGCTGTGGTAGGGATGGGCAGTCCCCTCGATCCCTGTGTCAGCGCAGGCTCTGGGGTGAAACAGCCACATCACCCTGTGCTGCCTTGACCCTTCTGCTTTAGTGGATATATTGGGTATATTTTATATATATATATTTATATATGTATATGTGTGTAGTCACAATTTAGAGCTGCCCAGGTGAGAATTGATATAGTCTGATAGCCCAGCGATGTGTGCGCTGAGCTGGGTGAGGTGGAGGCCAATGTTTCTACTGGCGATGTTGGTGTTGCTGTTATTACGGTTCTTATTGCATTAACACCCGGGTGCGCTGTCAGGGAGCAGGAGCCCACAGAGATGTGAAACAGGACGGGGAGGGCTGGCCCAAAGCATCTGCAATCTGACCAATGCTTTTCTTCCCCCGCACAAATCGATGGCGGTTAATGCTTGTGGAATCTCACAGCATTTCAGCCATGGGAGGTTTTTATATCCTTTTTTGCACAGGGACTTTGTGGGCTTGTAGAAGGGGACGGGGGTGTTGTTTGGTTTTGTTTTGGCTTTGCTTTGGCTTTGTAATTTGAAGTAATTTCTTGTAATGTGGTTCCATCAGTGGTCAAGCACATTACGCGCAGAGTGCGCCTTTATCATTTGAAAGGTTACTTCCCTCAGCTGGGGTCTTTTCTGCTAATTTTTCAGTGCAGCAAAGTTATCTTTGGCTGTATTCTGAACGCTGGGGTACCCAGATGATGCTGGGCTTGGAAACACGCTCGCATGGGTCTGCTTTGGTGGGGAATAACAATGCGGAGCATCTGTATCTGGACTTGAGTTATTGTCTCTGCCATTGTCCTCACCTGGGAGGCAACATCCCCCAAAAGGGAACTGTCCCCACAATGGATGGACCGTGGGGGTCCCTTGGCACAGCAGGGACTGCTCCTCTCCCAGCAAAGCCCCAACTGCAGCTCAATAAGTGGTTTTTGCAGGACGCCGGCGATGCCACAGACGTCGCTCACGGCTGCATCCTGGAGCCCAGACGAGAACATTCATTTCACACCCCAAACGTATTTCTTTCCCCTCTCCAACACTTTCTTTTATCGGGTTTCAATATAATAAACAAAGGGGATGATATTATTTCACTGGAAGAGACTCCAACTAATGCAAAAACAGTTTTCAATACTGGCACAGGGAGGGACTTTTTCACCATATAGTGCCCGGTCAGGCCCGTATCGTTCCTAATGGCACAGGGAGATGGAAATGCAGATTTTTCACCTCAAAGAATATCTGTGCTTTTCTTTTTCTTTTACAGCAGAACGAATCATCACAGTGGTATCAAAGGAAACTTTTCCAAGCTGTTCGTACAGCAAAGGGCCAGTCTCGTTGATATAACTCAGTATTTAATGGTCTCAGACCACGGTGCTGTGTCTGCAGGAGCTCGCTCGGGTACTCACGATGGCTTTGGGTGAGTTTCTTTGGTCTGTTTGGACAGAAATTCTTCCAGCTGAAAGTCATGAATTTAAGCTTTCTGCTTGGCTTGTGCCAAAGCCATTCCCAATGGACTCCAGCTAATTTGGTACCTAATTAAGTGGGACAAAGGGTCAGAGGCAGCCGAGTCCAGCCCCATCACTCTTTCTGTCCCAGTGGCTTTTCCTACAGGTGCTCTTAACCCTCCTGGCCCCTGGGCTCCCACAGACCTTTGACTTGTTGTGGGTACAAGCCATATTTCTTATATTTTAGAAGCTTATTCTGTATTGATAGCTATTGTTAATCTAATGATAAAGCACCAGAAGTGGTTAAAACAGGCTAGCACTTCATTTTTTACTTTTCAGAGTTACCTTCTTGAGCTGAGAAGACACTGCAGTTGTGAACCGGAGCGTCTACACGAGCGGTTGATGAGAGACACTGCAGTTGTGAACCGGAGCGTCTACACGAGCGGTTGGTGAAAGACACTGCAGTTGTGAACCGGAGCGTCTACACGAGTGGTTGGTGAAAGACACTGCAGTTGTGAACCGGAGCGTCTACACGAGCGGTTGATGAAAGACACTGCAGTTGTGAACCGGAGCGTCTACACGAGCGGTTGGTGAAAGACACTGCAGTTGTGAACCAGAGCGTCTACACGAGTGGTTGGTGAAAGACACTGCAGTTGTGAACCGGAGCGTCTACACGAGCGGTTGGTGAAAGACACTGCAGTTGTGAACCAGAGCGTCTACACGAGTGGTTGGTGAAAGACACTGCAGTTGTGAACCGCAGCGTCTACACGAGCGGTTGATGAGAGACACTGCAGTTGTGAACCGCAGCGTCTACACGAGCGGTTGATGAGAGACACTGCAGTTGTGAACCGGGGTGTCTACACGAGCGGTTGATGAAAGCAGAACTGTGAGATCCAGGAGTACCTGCCAGCTTTGATGGCAATGGCAAACCGGAGTTCCCATCCCACCAGAATCCCCACAGGTATCACTGGCACACCAGACTCACGGGGGTAACCAAGAAAACCCAGGGGAAAAGGCAAACCCAGCGCAAAGCAGCTGGGTTAACTCTGCCAGGCAGATCCCTCTGTCAGAACAAGCCAAATGTGTTTCTGGCAAAAATTCCTGCACTAACACTACCCACTGCTTGATTAAGTGATTTCTGTGTTTGTTTCCTGAGCTCACGATGCAGGTCATTGTCAGGAAGGGTTTGTGTGAGGCTGCAGCAGCCCCTGCCCGGTGATGGAGCCGTTCAATGATCCGGCATCAGCCCCGTCACCTGCACTCAGCTCCCTCCTTGGAAAAACATGCAATTTTCCAAAGGTAAGGGAGTCTTGAGTTACTAGGAACACAAATCATTACGAGTAAAACTGCCTTCCCAATTTATTGTATTTGTTTTATTTATAATTTTATTACTTATTCCACATTTTCCATGAGTTTCACGTCATTTTTGTCCATACAGGCCGTCACGTGGAAACTTGGGCTCTTCTCCACCGCCGAACGTGTCGAAGGCTTTACAAACAGCTTCTTTCCTTGTTTGCTCTGCAGGTTTCCAGCCCAGTGTTCTCTCACCAGGGAACAGGACGGGGCGAAAAGGGAACAACAGCAACTATTAATGTGATAAAAGAGAAACTTATCAAATTGTTCAACTGGAGTTCTAACAAAGAACAGTTTAAAACTCCTCTGATAATTTTTCTTTTCTATTTCCATGTTAGGGTTTTAATTTGTTAAAGGTGGAGATGTTTCCATGCACTGCAGGTCAAGGCTGAAGCCCGGTCCATGTGCCACATGCACAAACCCAGATTTCCCACCAAACCAAACCAAACCAAACACAATGCTGTGAGTTCCTGCCCTGCACTTCCACAAGGTAATATCATGTATATGTGTGTGTGCTATTCACTATTTTTCCCTCCCCCTGGATGCACAGGCAAGTATTTTCGTTCATATGAGCAGATCAGTTCAGCAATGCTGCTTTTAGCTGCATTTCAAGGTTTTTTGTGGCAACAGGAACATTGGGTCAAGTTGCAAACAGGCTTGGGAAATCTGGCGCAGCATCTCTAACGCTATTGACAGGGCCTGTTTAAAACCGGCACTGCCGAGCTAACAGTTGGCATTGAGCTCTTGAGCACATTTTGCACCATCTCATCTATTTTTCATGTCTTGCACCCTCCGTGACACCCTTATCAGTCCCTGAGTGTGTTCATTCTGGTTCAGCACAGTCACACGTAAACCCGAATAATGTCTCAGATACCAAAAGGATGCTCAGTTCCTGCAAAAGAAACCCAAACCCTCACCACGTTTATTCTGGATTCTATAAGTGACTTTTTCATAGTGGGAACTCAAAAAAAACAACCCCAAAATAGTGCAGTGTTTGATAGCAGAAGAGGGATGAGGAGATTGGATTAAAACATCTGGCGAGGTAATTAGATTCACTAAAAAGTTTACACTCCAAACTGCCCCCACATAATTGATGGGACAGCCGTGCTGTGTCACTTCCACTTACGCCCGCGCTCCCCTCCGCGCCTGACCCGCCGCCTCCCCCATTAAACCTGCAATTACGGGGTGACTCTTAATAGCGAGGTCTCGCTTCAGCGTGGGGAAAAATGTTTCTGTAGCTCACACGCGACAATTAAAGATAATTTAAAATGTAAGTAATTGCGCTGGGTTTCTGGAAACTACTGTAGAGGTCTTGTCCCAGCAGCTGACAGGCATGGTTGGTGTATTTTGACAAGTTTTGCACAGATACCCACTAGCAGCTCTATTTTATTTGGAGTCATTGGTCAGGAAATGGAGATTGCAAAAGGTCAGGCCTGGAAGATTTGGGAGGGGATGGAGGTCTTATTCACATTGTGCTCCTTGGGGGATCTAGTTCCAATCTAAATCTTTCTTGTTTCTGCTTTGAGCAGGAGAAAGGGAAGGACTGATCCACAGAGATGAGCTGTTCGGGTTCCTCTCCCCCTTGCAGAGACACCAGGTAGGGTGGGACCTACAAACCATCCACCTGCTCTCTGGAAACCTGTAGAAACCTGGCAAGTTGGGCTTGAGCAACCCATCAAACACCAAAATGTTGGGTTGGATGTCCACCCTCCCACCAGCATTCCAATAAACCTCTTCGCTTGCAAAACGAGAGTTGAAACTGCGACTACTCGGAGGCGTCTGCAAGGTCAGCAGCGTGTGAACACCCCGCAGAGGTTCGGCGCTCCCCAAAATGAGTTTTCTGGCATGGAAACAGACTGTTGGATGAGTCTGGACGGTGCCATGTGGTCCCAGCGATAATGAGCCATCTGTGTGCGTCGTGCTGGGCGACCTTCCCGCTCCCCGCTGGAGCTCCATCGCTTTTCTTCTGCATCCTCGCTGCTTTGACCTACAGAGCACAGAGTTAAATACGCGCTTGACTACCAACACGTTAACAAAGAGCAACTCAACCTAAAAATAAGCGTGTGAAAAATAGGATAATCCATAAAATGGAAAAGGACCCATCAGGAATATAACCACTTTCTGCCCCATGTGACTCATTTAGGCTCCTGTCTCATTTAGTGGGACTTTTGCTCCTAAATCATGTGAGATGGGTTTTGAAAAGATGTTTGGTATCACAGGATGCAGAGAGAAACTTGTATAGTTGAAAACTCTGCTATTTCTTTTTCTGTAGCTGGATTTCCAAATTACGTTCAAAAGCTAGCGCTCACACCTCTGTATTAGAGATGTTTTCAGGTTGTGCTGCTGGATAATAAAATTCAATACATTTATAAGCAGCTGGCAGGATCAAGATGTCTGAAAGCGTTACCTTTTGTGTAACTTTATATAGGACAAAATGCATATAGGAAATAAAAGGTAGGACAGACTTATCCTCGTTATTGCTCTCAAGTGGCCGTCTTTCCACCTGTAATATTTCAGATCTCACCACAACACATCCCCCGCACGGCAGAGCTTCAGAAAAAAAGAAACACAGAAAATGAAGTTAAATAGAAAAAAAAAGAAAAAATAAATAAATGTGTCTGGAGCAAGTGCAGCGAAACGCCACCTGGAACTGCACGACCACAACAAAATTGCATCGAACCTTAAAATCATTCTTCTTCCTTTCTAAAATGAAAGAATCCCAAATAAGAATATGCCTGAGCCCCTGGTCTTTATATTTATTGTGGTGTTTTTAATGAGGGACCCAAAGAGAAATCACCCTCCTAATGGGGCGAGAACTGCCCTTGTGATTTTATCATTGCTCCAGTATCACTAATGCGATGGCTGGAACCTCATGGATGAGCCGCAGTCCCAGGAACTGGCTTGGGGTTGGGTTTTGTAGCCTGGAATCGCCGCCTTTGGGGTTTTGTGCCTGACACACGGCAGCGAGCGGAGCCGGGAGCACCAGCACCAACCTGGGAGCAGCCAGCACCAACCCGGGAGCTCCCAGCACCAACCCGGGAGCTCCCAGCACCAACCCGGGAGCTCCCGCTGCCCCAGGAACCGATACCAATGTCCCTGGCTGGACGAGCTGCAGGGGCTGGCGGAGACCTTGGCGTGCGGGGCTGCACGGGGACAACACAAAACATACATTTTGTTAAAGGATAAAAAGGGAAAACTGCAAAGGGGAAAAAGAGCAAAAGAAAAAAAAAGTAAAAATAAAATAAAAGGAAAAAGGAAAAAGAAAAAAAAATGTAAAAATAAAAGGAAAAAGAAAAATGAAAGAGAAAAAAGGAAAAAATGAAAAAGGGAAAAATAAAAAGGAAAAATAAAAAAGGAAAAGGGAAAATAAAAAAAATTAAATGAAAAAAGGTAAAATAAAAAAGAAAAAGAAAAAAGAAATAAAAATAATAGAAACAACAGAGAAAATATTTAAAAAGGAAAAGCAAGAGGAAAAATGAAAAAGGAAAAAATAAAAAGAGGAAAAATAAAGGAAAAATGGAAACAATAGAGAAAAATTTTAAAAAGGAAAAAATAAAATTAAAAAAGGAAAAAAGAAAAGGAAAGAAGAAAAAGGAAAAAGAAAATAACAGAAAACAAGGCAAGACCAAGCGCGCCAAACACATCCAGTTTGGTAGCAGCAGCACCCGCAGTGCCGGCTCAGAGCCGGCTCCTCCTCCCCGGGCCGGGTCAAACCGGTGGGCAGCTCTTTAACCTGGTTTTAGCACATAGGACAATACCACACTATAGGAACCTGGCAACGAGGCTCCCTCCGATAGCCAAGCTGGGCATGGAAAAAATATTAGACAATAGAAGGTCATTTCTAGCCAAGTTTTGTGTATATAATACATACCTTTTTTTTCCTGCTCTTGGCCAGGAGCTCATGGAAAACACTGAAATGGAATAATTACAATTGGTAGAGCTTTTTCTCTTTTTGATCAAGCAAAAGTTCTTATATGTAGTAATTTAATTACGGCAAAAGAGTAACACAGATGCAGTTTTAAGGGTGCATCATCACAAAAGAAATAAAATCCCTTTTTTCTATCCCATCCGTTAAACCCGGCCTAACTCCTGAGCACCACTGATCTCATACCCCTGCTATTTATGATTTTTTTAAATTATAAAGTGGAAAATTACAGGTGCCAATCACATTTCCAAGCAGGCTCATTTAGAACCGAGCGCTCTAAGTCAATTAGGATAATGAACCTGCTGGAACAAGGCGGGGGCACCTTCTTGGAGTCACCGTTTCCATCCATGCCCGGTGTGCGTGGACACAGGGGGCGAGCCGGGGACCTTCCAAACCCTCCTCCCCATGGCGGCTTCATCTGCTGACACGGGCTTTTCTTTAATTCTTTAAGGGTAATAATTTAATTATGGCAAAGAGTAACACAAACATGGTTTTAAGGGCGCATCGTTAATGTGATACGAAAATGTTAACAAGTCTGAAATGGACCATTAAGAAGATTTCTATTTGTTCATCATTTCCATCCTACCTGTCGTCAGCGTTGCTGGCGCTGAGTGTTGTCCCCCGGGCTCACAACAAAGGAAAGTGCTGAAATCCCATAATTTGCAATGTGAGAAACCTGAGACCCAGACAAACTCTTCAGGACCAAGGGCTCCGAGCACCTCCAGGTGGATCTCAGTGGCTGCAAGTCCCTCAAGTTTCTCCTTCCTAAGAAACAGAGGAAGACAATTAATTCAGTGCAGAGCTCAGGACAAGTTTTGTCCCCAAAATCACCTCCCAGCACCATCAATGGCATTTTGCTTCATGCATTTATTTATCTACTAATTCGCTTGAGCATCTGCTCGATTACCATCTCGATTTCCAGCCTTCCTCTTGCATTCCTCTTGGTTTGCAACCATCCCGCACCCGGCTGGGAAATCTCAGCTAATTCAGTTAAAAAGCAGGTCCTGCTCTTTGAAGCTGCCCCAGAGCAGAGCTTACGAGAAGTGGAGAGCGAAGGAAAATCCACAAAAATACAAAAGAAGAAAAGATACTGGGAGGGAAAGAGATGGCGAATGGTAAGAAGGGAGTTAATGAGCACCAGAAACGCAAGTTGCAGAAATGTTGATTTTATTTAGCATTAATTGCAGGAAAGAGCCTATAAAGTGCGGTAAAAAAATTATTAAGTACCACTATGCAATGCCAGCTTTGTGCCAGCCATCCCTAAGAAACAGGTGTATTATTCCTAGTTCCCTAGGTATAAATAAATAATTGCTTTTCCACATCTCTTTTTTTTATTTTATGGTGGCATTTCATTATTTTTTACTGCCATATTGTTACGGCTCCGGTTCCCCAGAACAGAGCTGGAGATCGGCCGGTGGGGACCACGAGTGCACCGTGCCCAGGTGAACACAGGAATAACCAAGGCCACAGTTACAAGAGGATGTGCATCATGTTTGGGAACCGCTCGTAGTCCAGAGGGAAGAGCGGTGACGAACAGCTCACCCAAGGGGGGCATTGCCCTGAAATGGGACCTTTTGGATCATTTCACCCCGGTTCAAGCACCGGTATAATATCAGCCCATTTATTTTGATGTCAGGGACGTAGAGACAGGGTTACCCTGAGATGTCCCATCCATCCATGCCTCCTGTTTGCATGCATTGAGATTAGAAAAGGAAATAAAACCTGTATTCCACTCTAATTTCCTGCGTGCGATCTGCCCATATGCTCTTCCCAGCAGACCCTGATATTGCCCGAGTTAAGAGCGATGAGGGCAGATCACATTGTTCCTGAGCAGCGTCTCTATCGGAATATTTTGGGCTTGTTTTACTGAGCCTCTTGCTCCTCAGGAGGATGCTCGGCAGGGAGATGAGCGCTGGGTGCGTTTTCCTGGCAATGTCTCTTGCTTCAGATGAGGCCACCAAAGATGTTTGGGGAAGCGATGATTCCCTGGTAATGCCTCACTCCAAGCTCTGACCTGGAACCAAGGGCTCCGCAAGCACGCATAAATCTTCAGCTCACGTCCAAATCACCGCAAGGTTCAGTGAAAACAGCAAAACTGCCAGTGAATCTGACCTAAGCTCTAACGCAAGCCCAGCGTGATTTATGGCCTCAGGTGGAAACCATGAGACGCGTTGGGTTTGGCCCCAAAGCAGAGGATGGTCGGGTGCCCCAGCCCTGGTGTCCGCGTTTGGTGCTGAGGAACTGGGACGGCCAGCAGCAAAAATGGGATTCAACAGCACAAACACGTCCCGACAAGGTCTGCAAACCCTGTTCATCATGTGCTGAGTAAATGCAGCTGACACACAAATCAAACCAGTGTCCTGCTCCAGTCAGAGACAGGAAATTCAACAAATCAAAGAATAATAAGGGCAAGCAAGCAATAAAGTTATTTTTTCTGATTGAAAAGCAGCGATTCACTAGCTTCACTGTTCGTGAACAGCACTTCCCTAAAGGCAGAATTCTGCAATAGTGCTATGGTATTTCAGGACATTTCTAATGGCGTTTTAATATGTATTCCCTCATCAAAATATTATCATAGACAGTGGGAGGCACAATTATTTTTCCTACCTAAAAAGAAAAGGGGAAAGAAAGAGATTTTCAACCTCAGTGACCCCATTTTCTAGGGAAGAACAAGTGTCGCATCAGTCAGGAAAGATGCTTTTCGGTTGTTCTTTGTTAGCAAAGCTCCCCCGGCCAGAAGCAGGAATTATTATCTCTATAGAGCATTAACGAGGCCATTCCTCTCCTTTCTCTGACCCTCGTTTATCTATCTGTATATTAGCCTGGAATAACCAACCACAGTAACAATTAGCATAAGATCCCAGGTGACGGGACCACGCAGACTTTTGGCCACTCTTGGTACCCACACTGGGTATCACTAGTAACGATCATTCTCATTCAGCCCCTGAATTTTGAGTCTCTTTAATGGTTTAGCTGAGAAATGGGGGGGCTGAGGAGGGGATTTCTGCATCATTAGCGTATCGAAGAGTAGCCACAAAGATTCGCTGGGCTCCGGGCCTGCGGCGAACAGCCCGCGCTGACGTGGGCTCACAGCTGTAACATCTGCATCCCATCCCGGTGCCAAGTTCACCTTTTTTCCAACACTCTGCATCCCCCTTCACTCCACCACGTGCATGTAAATCTCCAAAGGGAAACACTGCATCATGGGTTTTGACCAACAAGGTAATCCCGGGCAGTACGTTATGGCAACACCTGCAGCCCAGACTATGATTATTGTGGCTTCCACCACCCCCCAGGACCCCCCGACGGCCATGAGCTAATAAGCCACAACGCAGACGATTTACAGCACCCCGCGGGCTTTTGGGTCAGGAGGTGATGAGAAATGGGTCACCCAGTGTGATTTGGGGGATTGGGGAAGGCGATGCTGTGTGTGCATCGTGTCCAAACATAACCCGACTCTGCACTACCCCGTGTCCCTCAGAACCTCATCGCACGTCTGTTCAACCACACGGAAAAGACAATAACTAAACCAGTCTCCTGATTCTTTTCAGAGCTATTTCTCTTCCCCAAGATAACAAGTGTGACATGAACATGGGTGTCACAACAAAGCTACCTGAGCCCAGCTCTCTCTGTTAAAGCCTGTCCTGGTCTGATCAAGCTTTGTCTTGAGGTGGATGTTGTCAAAAACAACATCCAGAGGCTCATTCGCTCCCCCTCTTTACGTGCAAATCCAAAGAGAATCCCAGCTCTTCTCAAAGGAAGAAGCCAGCTTGCACTGAAAGGGTTTCTGCAGGACCTACCTTGTAAATTCAATGAGATTAGAAATAAAGTTTTTGCCTTTTTTTTTTTTTGCTCAAGTGAAAGAAAGTGTGTGACAAGGAACCAGGAGTCTGTGCCATGGAATATTCCTGCAGTACTTGAGGCTGTGGTTTATTTTACTAGTGGTGACTAGTTCAAGCCACGTTTAGTCAATAAATATGAGATATGAGGTCACTCCGCCATCGAGCTGTTACCCTGTCTACATATTTCACAGCTGGGTAGTAACCTTTTAACTAGCGTCTACCTCGGTGGGGAGTCCCCGTAAAAAAAGAGCCAGGATCCCTTGGTCGTGGTGGGGGATCGAGGCACGGGAGCACCGGGGAGATTTCTGAGCAGAAAGGGAACGCTCAGGGCTCCGCTTTGCGTTTTCTCCCCCTGGTTCGCAGGACGTAGCACCCAGACGAGCGCAGGGACCTCGGAGCCAGCCCCATTTCCACACCGACAACACCTGATGCACCAGCACATCCCATACGCTGAGTGTTACAGTGAGCTTCTCCACCTTTCATATGGAAATAGGCCAAAGGACAAATTTCCTCCTGTTTCTAGCTTTACAGGACAAACCTATGCAAATCAAACAATTCCAAGGGGGTAGTTTCTCCTTTTATCCATGTCCCATTGGATTTGACAGAAATTCAACTTCTTTAAAAGGTTAATCTTCCTTTTTCCGAGTCCCTAGCTCCTCCTCACAGCCTTTCCTTTGGGATGTGGACATTTCCCTGGTTTCTGAGCTGCTAACTCAGCACTAAAGTCTGGTTAAGATGCAGCATCCCCCAGCTCACCATTAAACCATCCCACCAGCGCACGTCACAACCAGAGCAAACTTTCTGTGAGGCTCCCAAGTACAACCGGGAAGAGAAGCTGCGTCCACAGCCCTGATTTGAAACCTCCAGGGTTTCAAGTAAGGGGATCTTCTGTAAACCTGCTTTGTGAACGTGCTGCTCTATCACTGGCACAGTCCCAACAAAGGCTCAGCGAGCCACGAGAAACCAGCATGAGAAGGGACCTGAGCAAACTCCCCCAACCTGGCTCACATGAGATATTTAGGTGTCTAACAAATGAGATGCGTGAGTGGAGGTGGTGAGAAGCGGGTAAGGAAGAGAAAACAAACCCGCAGGTAAAGATGCCACGTTAGAGAGACCAACCATGCACCAGCCATGGAGCTGCAGTGCTCCACACCAGCTCTGCCCATCGTGTTGGTGGACGTGCTGGAGATGAACAGACACCCAGGAGCTCAGCCGGCCTCATCCTTCCCTGTAACATCCCCCATACCTCCAACGCAACCACCGGCAGCAAACCCAGAGAAGAGGGGAAACGTGCCCATGCTGCAGAGCAAGGGGTTAAAAGGTCCCTTCCCAGCATCGCACGCGGGCCAGGAGAGGAGCCAGGACAGCAGTGGCTACATGAGTGCCCGGCTCCGGCAGGTGCCGACTCCCAGGTCTCGTCCCCAGCGTCACGGCTGAGGCTCCGCACCAGCAGGATGAGGCCGGCTCCTCCCGGCTCAGCTGGAGCCTCCAAAATCAGAACCTCTTCTGTCAGCTGCCTTTTATAGGGCTATCAAACCACGAGCCTGTCAGATGTCGGCTGGCCTCAGCCCATGCCACCTTCATCACCACCTCCCTGCTCCCTCCATCACCTCCAAAACCTCCACCTGAGGACCAGCACCCCTCAGATGGACAAGTGACTACGGACAGATGGAACTGCAGCAACACCAGCTCAGATGGACGTGCCCAAGCAAAACAGGGTCCAAGCAAGGCAATGCAATGCCCTTTATTTGCAGCCTCCCCATCCTGATGATGCTCAGCGGCATGAACACCCCCTGCACCATCAGCATGGGGCTGCAATGGGACACCCCTTAACCCCGCAGCACCCCCCAGGACCAGCCTGTCATACCATACACTATTATCAGACGCCACTAATAACGTGTACACTTGTAATGCTGGGCCCAGCGACAAGAATAACATGAAATAACACTGCATCCACCCACTGAGAACACCGAGTGTGTCACACTCCTCTGTGTCATGTGTTTAAAAATATCTCTACTGACGGCCTTTTTTTTTTTTACACCCCCCTTTTCTTTTCAGATTTATTTATATTTTTAAACGCCTAACTTGGCCAGGTGGAAAAAGCTTGCATCAGAGCCCAAGCAGAGGATGGTGACGGGTGTCTGCTTGTTTTATGTTAAATAGTGGGGAGGAGGGGGGGGAAGAAGTTTGCAATTACATGTTCTGTGCGGAGAGGTGTGGCCGTTGGCACCGAGAGAGGTTCCAGCCTAAACCACACGGACAGATGCTCGTGGAGGTGGCTCTGGCCAGGGCAAACACGACCGGGACAGCCTGCAACTGGGGTCTGATGGCATCCAGGGGGAGAAGCTCATGGACAGGCTGAGGACTGAACCAGCAGCAGGTCCCGTTGGAGGGAAAAGCTGCACGAGCCCCAACTCGCCCAACCCGCACACCAAGGTCCGGCCCTTTCGCTGGCTGCAATCGGTTTCTTTTTCTGCCCTCCCTCCCAAAAAAAAAAGTAGTCGAGGTTATATTGACATCATCGATACAAACAGTTAGCTTTCAATCCAAAGCCTCCACAAATGGACACATCTGGGAGCAAGGCATATTTGGAGAACAGACAAAAGCAAATAAGTCAAATAACGGGTCAGATTGCAGGCGTATGGGGAATTTCGCCAGCTCTAAGGCAAGGCTGGAGGGACTGGCAGGCTGGGAAACAATGCAAGAGCAGGAGAGAGGAAAAACAAAACAAAACAATTTTTTGGTAAAATAAATGCTGAATCCCTCTGTGTTACCCTTGTCTGGCCTACCAGCCCTGCCAAAATGACTTTAAATTAAACTGAGGACAACTGCACTTTTAACAGGTACATCCCACTGCAAACTCGCATCAAACCGCATGTGCTGAGCCAGGGGAGGCATCACCGGCCACGGCTGCAACCCCGCGGAAACCACGAGCAGAAAACTCATCCCAAACCCCCCGGGCCAGAGTTTAAAATCTCTCCCCTTAACTTTTTTCCCTTCTCGCTTTCTTCCACACTAGGAGGCTGAGACACCAAACTGATTGCTGGCCTAACGCAGGGCTGGTGCAGGGTTTGAAACAAGCAATTGAGCGGTGCCTACAATTGCCGTGCTGTGGCTTTCGGGAGGCTCGGCTGCCGAGCTAATTTGGTGCAGTTTCCTGTTTTTCTGCAGCAGATAGAAGGAGAGAAGGGAGATGCAGCAAATCTGAGCTGCTCACGCTCAGCTCTTGTGCTCCTGGGCTGCAAAGCTCAGCTCAGCATGCTCAGAGCTCCAGCTCAAGCCTGTGGTTAATACCAAGCCCAAAGCGGCTTGTCTACTGCAAAGCAACAGATACACAAACTACCAATTGGAAGCCAAGGGACGGGGTTTGATTCGATTGCTTGGCAGCAATTTGGTTTTGCAGCAGGGACGCGGCTGCTCAGGCAGCTCGGAGCCAGCCCCTATGGCTCTGCACGGCCACCGGTGACGTCCCTCGGGCCCAGAGCCCACCGAGCCTGCAAGGCTTAAACCTGAGACCTGAGCATTAACTTCATCGTTATCCCCCAAACACAACGATAACAAACCTTAACTCCTCAAAATCTCTGCAAAACACACCCTAAACCAAGAATGTATGCACATATATGTGTCCATGCTGCATACACACACATGCATATATATTCTTAATATGAGTATATATGTGACATATGTTGAATGCACTGTAAGGACAGCAATTTCCACAGCACTATTATATTTTAAGGAGCCAACTACTTGACAGTAACACTCCAAAGATCGGTGCCCAGCTCCTCAGACAGGCATTGCGGGCTCGTGCCAGACTCGGTGACAGTAATTCCCCACCCTGTATTAACACAGGGGCTGCTCATAGTGGCCCCTAAAAACCTCCAAACCAAGGAAATGCCACTTATAAACAACCTTCTTTGGGGCAGCTTGCCTAAAGGGGCCTCGCTGCAATACCTGCCCCCTCCCTTCACCCAGCACATCTGTGCAAATAAACACGAGCCACTTCCAGCAGCAGCGATGGGGCTGTGCGTGTCACAGCCCCTTGTCCCAACATCTGCCGGCCCTCACGGGAACGGCAAAGCGCAGCACACACCGTGGACGGATCTTAAAATTGCATCTCATCATCTGCACCGGGGGGGATTTCACCGCGGTCAGTTGGTCCCATCACCAGCACAACTTCCCCGCTCTCAAGATGATGTGACGCTGCGACCAGAGACTTCAAAAAAAGGGTAGGATTATTGTCTAATTGGATTTCTGGTCTCAATTAGGGCAGAAGGGAAACCAAATGCAAAGCTGACATGGAAAGCTTCAAACATCTGTAACAAGAAGTGGCCAATTTACAACGGACCCACCGAGGAACATGCAGGCAGGACACAGACGGGCTCAGGGACTCACCTGCTCCTCAGTGAGCACACAGATTCTCCAGAGCAGTAGGGACCGAATATAATCAAATGTCCCAGGAGCATCACAGTGATGGGGACGGTGGGTCCAGCAGTTTGATCTCTGACTCCTTCCTCCATCCAGGCACAGGATGGGCTGCGGGAGACAAGCGGGATGGAAGGGGCAGCACCCCTGCAGCTCTGCTGAGAAACATCAGGAAACTCCAATCGGTTTCACCTTGAAATCAAGCAGAGATTAGGGCCTAACAAGCAGCTAAAGCGAAGTAATGGCCTGGGCCACATGTTGCAGATCAGCTGCCATGTGAGGCTCATTACTGCAGCCCAAAGGTTACAACGGCTGCTCAAGCATTTCCACATGGGCTCTGAGAGCCGGTCCTGGCAGCACCAAGAAGCAAATGAGTCGGTACAGAGGCACCAAGAGCACCAGCGCGACCCCAGCTGCTGTGTGCATAGGAAATGTGTCCCTGTCCCTCCTCCCTCCCAGCGCGGGGACAGGAGGAGATGACACTGGAACATGTCCCAGGTCACCCAGTTCACTGGCACTGGGCTCTACCGACCGAACCACCCATGGGGGCATCAGCATCTCTTGCACGAGACGGCACCCACTGAGCTGAGAGGCACAGGGCTTCCAGACAACTGTAAAATCCCACAACCACCCATAGATTCCAAAACCCGTCCGTGCTCCTGGGAAATAAACCCTGGGAGCAGCCACTTGTTCTTCCCATGTAAAGAGGCTCCCAGAGCCCAGTGCTCGCTCTGCCGGTGCTGATATAAAACTTGGGTCATAGAATCATAGAACAGTTTGCGTTGGAAGGGACCTTCAAAGGTCATGTAGTCCTAGTCCCGGTAATGCAGTAACCCCAGTGGCTCCGCATAACCCGCCTCCTACCTTGGCATCACAAGACTAAGGGTTGTGCTCCCAGGGCGGGATTAGAAATTAAATTAAAGTTCAGGGTGAAAAACTCCTCCATCACACTGCATACTATGCTGATACAATGGAAAAATGCATGGTGCATGCTTTTTCTGCCCCAAGAAAAGGTCTATTTCTCTCTGGTCCATGCACCAGCACCCTCGGAGCCGGGGTGCACGGCTGCGTGCCGACGCAGCGGGGGGAGCCGCGCAACCGCGGCTTATTTATGACACGGGTTATAATGATGGGCTGCAGCCACCGAGGAACTCCCAGCAATTTCCACCCTCTGTAGACACAGGTTTTCAACACTGGCTATTTTTGCTGCCCACAAGTATTTTCATTCAGCTGTTTCAAAATCGGGGCTGTAAATGCAGCGGGCTGGATGCTGAGTGGGCGCGAGCGGCTCTCGCTCCATCGAAGTCCAAGGGAGACGCTGCCGTTCTTACCCACACGGCGTGAGATTATTGCTTGGCCCCTTTCCAGAGGGGCTTCCAACCTGGTTTTGCCTTTCTGCTGAGCAATCTGGAATCGGACTTTCCTTCGCTGTGCGTTTTCCTCGGCAGCAGACGTGGGGACAGAGGGCTCAGCACAACGTTCTGAATGCTGCTGCTCCACCGGGGCTGGCAGCAAGCCTTGGGTTTGGAGTGCTCAGCATCAGCACTGAGAAACGAACCCCCAGCGGTCACCAGCTCTTTCCTATATTGAGGCAAAAAATGACATGGAACCTCACGGAGATGGCACAAATAGCAAACAGAGTGGAAAGAACAAATACTTAAGAGAGAAAATAAAACAAACCACAAGGGCTGCGAGCAAAGTGGCTGCAGAAAATGGATGCAGCTTAAGTGTGTGATTCAGAGTCCTGTCTGAGTGTCAGAGGTTCAATACTATTGCCTCCAATTTAAATCATTTTTAAAAGAAGTGCAAAAGAAAGGTGATGAAAGGGCCCTAACGTTGTTCCCTGGTTGGAAAAACACAGCCCACTTGTGCACTGTGGTAAAGTTTTGCATTTTGGCTAGACATCGCGTGCAGGGCTGTGCTGGAGCCTCCGCTTCGTTTTGAAATGTGAAGGCACCGGTGATCCATGGAGGGAGAAAATGCCTTTCCCTTTGAGGAGGATGCCATCGGAGCAGCATCGTCCGGAGGAGCACAGCCGCCCCCATGGGATCATCACACTCACGCGTGCATCCTGCTCCAACAACGCAGGGGTGAACACCAGACCTGGCACGGCCACCTCCTCCTGCTCGCTGGCTAGGGCCAGCCATTCCTCATGGGACGGCTGGGGTCGAAGGGACCTTCAAAGGCCATCCAGTCCAAGCCCGGCCATGAGCAGGGACATCTCCCACCAGACCAGGATGCGCAAAGCCCCATCCAACCTGACCTTGACCACTTCCGACAATGGGGCATCCACCACTTCTCTGGACAACCCGTTCCAGTGTCTCAACACCCTCCTCATTAAACATTTCCTTATATTCCATCTAAATTAAATCATAACCAGGCTTCTCTCTCCACTCCTGCTTTGGAGAGGTGCTTGAGGACATCACAACTGCTCACAAGTTCTCATGACAGTGCGATCAGGGGGGCAAAGCTGGGGTCACCTCACAGGACCTGGGGTCACCTCCCAGGACCTGGGGTCACCTCGCAGGACCCAGAGTCACCTTGCAGGACCTGGGGACCCCCACCCAGCCCCCACAGCCCCCGTTCTCCAGACAGCGATGCAGAACCCATCACCCTCCAAAGAGGATGGAAGAACTGGGCACGGGCACCCACACACAACAGCAGAGGGCTGGAAACGGCCACTTCACTGGTGAAAACTGCTTTGCACCCACAAGAAAAGTTAAAGAAAAAAGCAGGGAGGGGAAAGAACTTTTTGTTTTTCTAAATTGCTCATGCACCAAGACATTTCATGCACCAGGCTGGGCTGGACTACCTCACCTGAGAGCCGATCCCGCCTGTCCCCGTATGGAATCCCAGCTTTTCAGCTCAGCCTGAGTTATTATCATCATCCATCTCCTTTGTAACCCAGGCCAGAGGCTTTTGCTGCGGTACCAAAACAATAACTTCTGGCTAAACCTGCCAAAAACCTTCTGCGTCGCTGTTCTCCCTGTGTTTCAAAGGAGAGAAATGCACAATAAACACCTTTTCATTACAGCACCTTTGTGGATTTGGGGTGTCCATGTGTGTGCGTAGGCCTGTGCTGAAAGATAAGCTCAACAATTGTGTGATTTCTTCCTTTTTTTTAACTCCCCTCCTGCTTATGCAGCGAGTTACTAATATCCTGATTGGAACCAGATTTGCATGAATTAGAAGTCGAAATTGGAGCAGCAACTGCTGTGCAGAGGATGTAAAGGGAATAAAATGAATGGGGTATTAACCTTCAACCACTGAATATTAATCAGCGTTTCACAAAAAAGAAAATACAGAGGCTGCCACACTAAATATTTTTAGCATTTATTGACGGGCTTGATTTCCTCTCTCTTTGAGACCTTTTGCTTCCAATCACGGACCATAAAAAATCACACAGAAGATGGGGAGGGCTAAAGAAAAATAATACATCATCCATTTTCTTAAATGCTGGATGATGTTTGTGTGTTATGCAACACAGAAACCCACCTAACAAACAGAGAACCTTACCCCACAACTGGTGGGTTCAAAGGCTCATTTCTCCACGTCCCAAAGCAAACAGAAATCTACCCTGAAGTACAGCGAAGCCTTCGGAAATGAACGCACGAGAAAGAAATAAACTTCTTAAAAGCTAAACTTCCCCTGTGCTGAGAAGGAAAATGCAGCTGAAAATCAGCCTAATAAAAGAATCAGCTCGTTAAATGAAGATTGGTTTTTCCCAACGTGCTCCAGTGCAGTTCATAAAAGAGCTTCATGGGAAATAAATATAACATCTTAGCGAAACGGCCCTGAGATGGTGACATCTCCATGGCAGAGCTGCCACGGCCCCCAGCTCGGCTTATGGGATAATGGCTAAACTGGGCTTTACCGGTGTTAGCAGCGATGGCCATGGGGGCTATGGGGTGGGCAGGGGGTGCAAGGGAGGTTGGGGTGGCTGCAGCCCCTCTGACCCCCTCCATAAAACAGCTGCCACCCAAACCCCAGCAAATCCTACCGACCAAACCGCATCACGCTCACAAACACCATCTAAAATAACAAAAAGCACGCACAAGTGGAAAACTACAGAGCCTCTTCTTTTGCCATGACCCCCTGCAAAATTTGGCACGCGGGGATTTTGAAGCCAGATGTCCCTCGAAATCTCTTTTCAGCAGAGACAATTCCCTCCCTTCCAAACACTGCTGCCCTTCTCCTCCGTGCACCTTTGCGAAACAGAATTCATTTGTTTTCATTAACTTCTTATCAAGTTACCTGGATTTGTTTCAATACTCAGAATGTATTAGAGAAAGGGAGAGAGAGAGAGAGAGAGAGAAAACAGCGGTAGGTTTTCAGGAAATAGCAAGTTCTTTTTCACCGAGATAGAAATCACTTGGCAAGGCACGGTGAAATACTTCTAGGTTCCAGAAGAAAGCAAGGGGGGAAAAGCAAGCAAGGGAAGGGAAGATGCTAATGAACTGCAGAGGAGAGAAAAATAGAGTTTAAAAGAAAACGAAAACAAAAGAAAAACAATGGAAGCCAATGTTGGTCAGACATCCGCACCCAGCTGATCCGCAGGGGGAAACGGCGCTCCTCCAAGTCACCAGATAAGGAGCAGCCCTCCTTTCTCAGGGAACCGTTAAGGATAGGTGGCGTTAAAGTCCCAGAAATAATCGGCATTTAGACCCTTTTTGCCAATAAAACCCTACGCACCAGGTCAGCAAAAATTTTCTAGGTGTGATTCCCTTCTGCCTTCATCAGACAAGAGCCCAGCAGGTACCGGTGTGGGTGGAAATAGCGATAAACACGCCTACCTTGAGCACACACCTACGTGATTTCCTTTCAAATGGCGATAACTCAGTTGAAGCTGTGCTAGACTCCTTCATTTGGCACTTTAAAATCTCATATTATACCATAAAAACACCGGGTTTGCTCTAATTCCTGTCCTGCAGCTGAGCATTAGACCAACACAATGAAGAATTGGGTCCCACTTAGGCGGGGATCAGCTGCTGCCTGGGCCGGTCTCTTTTCCACCTCTAAGCACATCTAAGCAGCAAAGCTGAGTTCATTCCACATTCTCAGGCCTCTGGTGCTCACTCGGTTTCTTTCCTGGGGAAGAAAGGGGGAATATTTTTCTGTTTTTTTCCTTTCTTCGCAGTTTCTCAGAAACAAGGCTGCATTCTAATTACTTTGCATTTCCAGGCTGCAGAATGGAAACGCGATCCCTCCTCTAACCTTTATCATCTGTTTCTTATCTTCAGAGCCGCACGGTCCCCTTAACTCTTGGTGCACAGGAGACATTTAAAGCCCTTCTGCTCCGAGGAGAGATGCAGTGGGATGGGGACGTGTGTCATGGGGGGGACGGGGACACAGGTCTCTCCTCCCATCCCCATCTCTAATGGCACGTTATCCTGGGGAGATGTACGGGAAGATGCTGCTGCCTTAACAGGAGATGCCCTGTGGTACCACCAAAGGTACAACGGCACCTCCTGCTCATCCTCTCTCAGTATCCCCCTATACCAACCATGTGTATATATATATACATACATATATATATACCTGCGGTGGCAGGACAGGGCAATGTGCCTCGGGGGATGTTTCTGGATGGCAGAGCGGCGAACACGAGGCGGCTGTTGACACCATCTATCAGACGTACTTTGAATTAATCTCTGCCCTGCCCAGACCTTTGCACCAGGGGCCACAGCAGCAGGAAAAGGCAGCAGGATGGAACCCACAAAGGCGCCCGGACACTTCGCTTTGCAGCCACTAACGCCGCTCCAGTGCAGTTTAGCAAGTGATGGGCATCTCTGCAGAGCTAAATCACTTGTTTAGAATTTAAATAAGCCATACGCCCAGAATAAAACATCTTTCTGCAGCGTCTTCGCTCAGACGTTTGTATATATAGCCCCTTGGAGCCGCACGTTAATTGTAGGTTGCTATAAAAAAAGCTCTTTTTCCCCTTGCACGTTTTAAATCTGTCAGTTTGGGTTTGCATCACAGGCTCCTAATGCGAAATGTGCTGGGGACTCTCTCTGCGTGGAGCGGGGCTCATCCCGAGCTGTTCCTCCTGCCTTTGGGAGGGGAGGAACCTCCTTTGAAGTCCTGGCCGTGATTCATGTCCCCGTCCTTCCTGTCCCCTCCCCAGGAGAGGTTTCCCGAGCTGACCCGACCCCCTCTCCCCTCCACACGCCGGGAGGATGGAGTGACCTTCCCAAACCCCGGGTCAAGGAGGAGAACCAGAGACAAACCTTCCCACCACGCTGAGCCTTGGGCAGCGGGGGGACCCAGCCTATCCACATTCACACCAGAACTCAACCAGATTTAAACGGATGGGAAGACAACCTGTTTCAGCCTCACAAATGCTCTGGTGGGGTTTTGTTCATCTGGGAAGGATCTTTTAGGATCTTTTTCAGCACTAAGTTCCATCAGCAATTATGGTCGTGAGAGAAACAAAAGCCTTATGCGTTGGCATCCGCGAATCTCAACGCTGACTTTGATAACAGCAGAGTGCCAGCTGGATGGTTTTTTCCTACCGTTTCTTCTTCTTTCTTTTCAAACAGTTTGCGTTGCTTTCTGACCGCTACGCCGTGCATGTGGTTCAGCCCTTTGCAAAAGCAAAACACAACAAAAAATCCCTAGGTGTGAGAAGATTAAAGATTTTGAGATCTGGACATTCTCAAATCAGAAACACATGTTTAAAATAAATCGGGCTGGCAGACAGCCACCGCTTTTAAAAGCCAAAGAGCCGTCGCATTAAAAGGATCACCCGAAAGCCTGAAGAGAACAAGAGCATCAGCGGTTCCCTCCGCCTGCCGGGGCCAGGACCAGGACCAGGACCAGGACCAGGACCAGTCCCGGGGGTTTCATTGTGCATCTCCATGGGCTGTGCTCTCTCCTACCCACACGAATGTCACAACCATTCTTCAACCACCCCTTGTGACTTCTGTGCACACACACTCTGTCCATCCATCCCCGAACCTTCAGCATGCTCAGTCTCCTCTGAGGAGACCTCAAAGCTCAACCTCTTTCCTGCGTGGCCCAAATCAGCTCCCACCAAGATCTCCAGAAGAAACTGCAGGGACAAAAGCTGCAAAAGCCCCGGTCTCACCCAAATTCATCAGGCAAACAAGGCAATGGCTCTGGGAAGGACATGGGAATGGAACAAAGAACACGTCCCTGCAGGGACATCAGGAAGAAGCAGCCGAAGCTGAAGAGCATCGCTGGATCCAGGTCCGGAGCTCAGTCAGGGAGGAGATGGCACAAGGTGCCTCTTCCAGCCCTGCCCAGCTGCTTTCTGCCTGCGGCATCCCAGCTGTGATCAGCTCGTGTCCCAGCCCCGACCCAGAGCTCAAAAACATCCATGCTAACCAAAAAAACACCTTGATTTAGGTCAAACATGCACCATCTCACCTGCAGCAACTGTACAGCGCCACGGACCCCGAGCTTCCTTGAATTTTGCTGGCAAGAGCGCTGGAGCAGGACCTCGCATGGCTCCAACACCTGCCCAAGAAGGTCCATCAGCCCTGGGATGGAGCTGCAGTCTGCCAGAGCCTCCAAAACAACCAAGTTTCTTCCTGCAAGACCAGGTAGATGCATCTCCAACCGACAAGAGGACATGCTGCAAAGAGCACCACGCACCTCGCTCAGCACCACCCGTTCGCTTCCTCCTGACATCTCCAGTCATGGGAGCAGAACATCCAGAGCAGGACTCTGGGTTCTGGAGACCTAAAAAGCATAAACATAATTACCTCGCCGTGTTGTTCAGAACCTGCTTTGCATGGAATAATATTCTTCATTCTCCAGTTGTTTATAGGGTCTTTAACTCTTCCCTTTTTATGGGGCGGGGGGGTCTGAAATCTATTTTATTAGGGGAAAAAGATTTGAGTGTATTATGCAAAGTGCCAGTAGCCATGGTAACCTCGGATTTTTCCATCTTCATTACAAGTTCAAGTAAAACCTTCATATAAAATCTAAATGAAAGGGTACATTATAAGTCCATTTTGAAATGTTTGCCTGGAAGTAAAACTTTGGACTGCATCCTTTTTTCTCCGCTGAACATTCTGGTTCTATGCGGAACACATTTTTCAAGTCAGATTTCTGTTTTCTTTCAAATTTTATTCCGTTTGCTCATACAGGGTGGGTCGTCTCGTGGTTAGAGCAAGGCATCGAGGCAACTGGTTTCCAGTCTCAGTCTGTTCCTGACTGCTCAGGGAGTGTTCCCAGTTTTATCCAGGTGACTTGGGCAAATGCTGTCAGCTATAAACCCCTTTTATTTGCTCCCTTCCTTCCTTACCAGTACAACTGTGGTGATAATTCCTGACCTGAGGTTTCACCAGGATTCACTCATTAGCATTGACCAAGGAGTCGCTCCCCACAAGAGCAGCTCATCTCTTCCACTCTTCTCCTGGGTCTGGAAGCCAGACTGAAAGGTTAAGGAGAAGTAGCAGTTAGAAGATGGCATAAGTGTCTGTTTCATTTTCAAACACTTCATTAGGAAATATGAAATTAGACTGCCTAGTGTACAGACACAACGTTCCAGGAGGTACTCAACATACTTAGACAATCCTTTGGTGCCACTTGAGCAGATTAATTCTTGCACTTGTGTCATCTTTAAGTGCTCCAGTTTCATCCAGTCTTGGGAGGAGGCAAATTCTGCAGCCACCTTTGATTCTGGGCCAGAGAAGCCATCCCAACCAGTCCCCTCCAGTGCACAGAGCCCAGCAGCTTCTCTACAGCTCAATCAGAAGGAGAAACCTCCTCTCCAGCCCCTGTCCAGTCTGTGCAATGCAGTCCAGCCCTGGGGGGCCTGGGGAGCATTTGGGACTTTGTTTTTCCCTGGGAAACATCTCGAGACCTTGTCCACAGCCTGTTCTCCAGGCTACAGAAACACAGGGGAAGCAGAATTTGTAGGAAATCCCTGTACCAATCTCCTTGTATTTCAACCCATTGATGGGTGTCACAGAATCATAGAATCTTTTTGGTTGGAAGAGATCCTCAAGATCGAGTTCAACCATTAACCCAGCCCTGGCACTAACCCACATCCTTAAGAGTCACCAATGGCCAGAGCTGCTTTGGGCTCAACCCCAACGTGTTTTGTCTGCGTGTGGGTCAAACTGGCGTTTCAAGGCTTCATCCTGGCTCTGTGTCCCAGTAAACACTGGGACACGACTCCCACCCACCCATGCAAAAAACAGCATTTTTCTTCTCAAAGGGGGTTTTACCACAGCAGTGCTCCCTGCATTACATGGGGTGCTGCTCAGGGTGCGACTGTTCCCCCAAAGGACCACCCTGCATGGTCCAGGGGGGCCGGAGATTGTGTCCCAGCGTGGTGGCGGGTGCCAGTGGTCCAGCACAGCCAGCCCTGGGCATCCTCACCGGGGCGGGCAGGAGCCTTTGGAGCTATTCATCCTTCCTAACGATGCTGGAACACATTTGCCAACATCTGCCACGAGGCTGAAAGGAGACCCTGCTGCTGTTGAAGCTGATTTCCCTTTGCTCCTTTACAGTTAACACTACAACCTGCCGCCTCCTGCCCGGGCGCTCGGGGAAGGGGAGGAGGGGGGTTACAAACGGCACGATACATCCTTCCTTCCGCTCTTCGCAATCAATTAGTGGGCAAAGACTTCCGAAAAGCTCTTTCCTCCCTAACCTTTCGCAGCCTGTTGCGATAATGACTCTGGAGAGCTCGACCTGGGCCTTTGCGTGGGGTTCGTTACCTTCCCGGGGCAGCGGAAGGCGACCTTCATCCCTCCCTCCTCTTCCTTTCCTACCCCTGCAGCTCTCGGGGAGGAGGAGGAGGGGTCGGAGCTGCCTCCCTCTCAGCAGATTGAGTTTCTCTCCAGTGTCATTTTTGCAATCAAAAGTCAGAGGGTGGTTCTAGAGACAACATAGACCCTGGGAGGTGGAGGTGGGGGTGGCTGCCCTTAAAAATGATGATTATAATTATGCACACCTTGAATCAAGACATCAAGAGATGGAGGGAAACCGGGCTCTCTGGTTTTAATTTGACATTTCTTTCTCCCCGTCTCACAAGACAAGCTGCTTTCCAGAAACCAAGCTCCAAGCTGCTGCAGCTTCCCCGCAAAATACACTTTACAACTGAGGCAGATTCTTTTGCTCGCTGTAGCGGGTTTTTTTCGGTCCCTCCATGATGCAAACGCACAGGTAGGATATACGAGCAGATGATTTCCCTGGCACCTGCAGCCGCTTTCACAGCCCATCTGCCTGGGTTCGGCGCATCACGGGCTTTTCAAGCAGCACCTTGTACAAAAGCATCGCTGCTCCACGGGGCAGCTCCGCGCTGGCTCCCGCGAGGGCAACGGATGGGCAAAAATGAAATAAAATCATGTTTTGAAGCAACCACCAAACTCAGGTGATGCGGGAGATGTTTTTCTCCCCGAGCATCACCTGGACCAGCAGCCGCGTGTGCTCCAGCTCCCCCGTGTCTCAGCATCGCCCCGTTGGTGCTGCATGGAATTACAGAATGGAAACCATCGCATCCCGACCCAGCTGAGAGCGACTGGAACCGCTCCGAGGCGAGAAGCTTATTGCGGAGTTATAAACCTCTCCCATCCTCCACAGGAGCCTTTCACAGGGCCAGCTAGAGAAATAATAACTCAGACCCATGTGGTGAGAGGGAGAGAATACGGCCTCGCCACATAACAAACATTTGCTTCTTTCGCTATTGTTCCAGCCATAAAATGGATATAGTAAAAAAACCCAGAATTTTATTTCAGTTGAATTAAATGTGAATGTGCTCCCCAGAGTGCTGCTTAATATTTAAGCTACAAAGTCCCAGTTGAGTGTGTGTGGCACCGAAGGCCGAGCTCTCGATGGCTAGAACAGCCTGGCTTCATTGGCGTCAATGGATTAGCATTGATTTATGTTAAGATTGGGCATATGGTGGGTATGTACGGGCAGCGATTTCAATTTAATCATGGGGTTTTTTTTTAATCAACATTTTAAATCACAACTAGTCATTAATAAGCCCATGACAGATCCAAGCAGGGTCATGGATCCATCTGAGGCTGAGATATTCATCATCTTAGGACAAGGAGTCCATCACTACATGGCCATTTAGGATCATCACTTTTCTGCTGCATCTCCCATGAAATCTCACCTCTGGCCACTAAGAAGCAGAAGAGAAAGTCAAGAGACAAGCAGAGGACACAGTTCCTACTGCTTGGCCCCCTCCTTCGCCCAAAATCTAATAAAGATGATTAAATTACATGTCTTTTCCTCCCACTGAAATCACCGCACGCTGCTGGAATATTAGAGCTCAGGAAATCAGGCACGACAACTTCCCTCGTGAAACTTAAGAAGGCAGAGCAGGGGTCTGGAGCGACCGGCCTGGGAGGCTGGGGCTGCTCTAATTAAGAAATCACCCCGCTGAGCAGAACCTAATCTAAATAAAATAGAAAAAGGAACTCGGTTCAAAACGCCGCCTCGCGCTCGCCCCCTTCCCCCCGTAAGGAGCCCAACCAAGTCACAGGGAGCTTTTCTCCCCTGCTCGTTCGTGGAGGGCGAGGGAGGCGCACACAGGGCCCTGTGTGTGCCGGGGTGGCCACCTTCCAAGGGAAAACTACACCAGCCATGTACGGCAAAGCGCTGCGATGGTTTTTATTGGTGATTTTTTTTAAAATGATACTTGGGCTGCTGTTTGCTAAGGAGGGGAAAAAAACACAACAACCCTGATGATGACATCGCTGGTATGGCTGGTGAAAACTGGTTTGGGACAGAACACTGGAGGCTGGATTACACTTCCCCCTCCCCTGAAAAAGCTTCTGCCTTGCGTGGAAAAACGTTGAGAAAATGAATACTAAAACTAAGAAAACATTTTTTTGTTTTTTACTATAGAACTTAAAATATTTAAGCCAAAAATCTCAGCTGATTTGATCATTCGCCACCTCTTCTCAGATGATTTGCTTACGTTCCCATTCACCCCAACAGATCAGATTCCCCAGATGAAAAAACTCCCCCCTGAAGCAACATCCCCATGTCCCGTGTGCCAGGATCATCGTCCCACCAGCCCCAGCCTGGACCAGAGACCCAACCATCAGCTGCTGCTTGCCCAGGTCTCCTCCAGCCCCACACCCCCGTGGGTCTTCTCCTCTCTCCATTTGGGAGATGTCCCACCGTGCCCCACGGCCACTCCATCCATCACCTCCTCGCATTCACGGATTTCACGAGCATGAAGTTACCATGCGAATTGCTGTTTAAAAGCTCGGGCACGGAAAGATTTATAGCGATAAACAGAGGAGCACAGACATTCCCGTGTATGTTTTTAAAAAGCACTTACCTGCTTAAAAGGGAAAGTGCTGCTACTTGAAGGTTTCCTGGCCAGACCTGAAAAATAAATCAAACAAACACTATTTGCATTTATTCATCATTCCCTGCAGATTGTTGTTCTTGGTGCTCTCGACTTCGGCGGAGTTGATCTGACTCTTGCCAGCAGAGGACCACGCTGGACGAAGATGTTCTAAAGACATCAGGAACACGACAAGGACACCGAAACCAAACAGCCCAAGCGTCTCTTGTGCAGGAAAGCACCAGCCGAATGACCACGTGGACTGAGAAACCTAAACTAGAGGACATCTCCTCCCTGGGTTTGATCAGCTTTGAAAAGGAAAGGGCGAATCTTTTGCTGTCTTCAGCTGCCTAATGTGAGGGTACAGAGAAGACAGAGCCAGGCTGCTCTTGCACAGGACAAGGGACAGTGGTCACGAGCAATAGGACAAACTGTTTTCACCATCAGGGTGCTCAGACACCAGAACAGGGACCCAGAGAATCTGTGGGACCTCCATCCTCGCAGATATTCAGGCCTTGACAGGACATGCCCCAAGCACCCCAGCGTTGGTGGCTCTGGTTGGACTGGAGCCCTGCAGGGTCTTTTCCAGCTCAAATTATCCCTATTTCTGCATCTCTGCCCACACTCCCCAGGGCTCCCAAGGGTCCTCCCAGCCAGCACGTGCTCCCAGACCCTCCCAGACTTGTTACTCTCACAATTCCTTTCTGAACAGTAAAACCATTTCTCCATAACTCAGCTAAAGCATTAACACTCCCATTTCAGTTTCTTTTACGATAACCCCGGGCTACCGCCAGCCAGGTTCCCCTCGCCACCCAGCCCACACCACAGCAGCTCCAGCCCTCACTGTGCTGCCTGTTCTCGCTGGAAAGGAAAAGTAAATAAATACGCTACAGCAGAAGAACATTGGAGTTACTGGCCAACAGAAAATGGCAACGAGCCAGCACGAGTCCCCAGGTCCCCGCTGTGCCTGCCCCACACACCAGATGTGGGTCCAACCTGTTTCAGCCTCAGAGCTGCTCGGGGTGCGACGAGGATGAGCAGTGGGACAGACGGGCTCTCCGCTGGTTTTCTTCATCCCTCTGGCTATAAAGGGGGAAAATAGGGAGTGGAGTGGAGCCCGGTGGGTTTTCTCCCTTCCGTGGTCTCTCCCATTTTGCACAACTCCCACAGCAGCTCCTCTGACTTGGCTTCCCTGCAAAACAGGAAAAAAGTTGTTTCCACTTCACCAGGTGCTGTGAGAATGAAACCCACCCAGAGAGCGGCAGGTGAGGGGTGCCCGCTGTTGTATACGGGGAAGAATCAACTGGTGCCAAGGTCTGCTCCCCGGGGAAGGCCACCCCTCCTGCCCCACGGCGGGCAGCCCCCCGCCCCGCCACCCCCGGCCCATGCTCAGCACCACTTCTCCTCGGCCCGACACGCCGAGCAGCTGCGACGCATCGCGCTCCAGAAGTAGCACCAAGCAGAGAACATATTTCTGCCCTGAAGAGCGTATGGCCTGAGTAGATTCTAAGTATGGGGAGTGTGATGACAGATGATTTCTCAGCTCAGTGCCGCATGTGATATTTTAGCAGACATGGTGTCAGAGGCATCCTTTGCATCTCCTTTCTCTTTTTTTTTTAAATAAAACCAACAGAGACTTTTCCCTAACATGTAGCTGTTAGGGAAATAATCATTAAAATAGATATATTATTATAATATTATTCTTTTTTGGCTAAGCATTATTTTTTAACTGCACTACCCTGCAAGCATGTCCAGAGAAATTCCACCATGCAACAAGGATTTATTCCCCTCCTCGCCCTGTTCCCAGCTCTTTCCTCTCTCCTTTGCTTTTCCTTTCTCTCCTTCTCCCTCTCTCTTCCCTTTCTCTGGTGGTTGGAGCAATTTGGCTCTGTTCCCCGCATTCCTGCGGGTCGGTGCTGGGGTTGCCCTGCCCGGCTCGCTCGGGCACGGGGGCGGCACAAGTTTTGCATTCAGGCCGGGGCGGGCAGGAGCGTGGATCTAATGCACCCGGGGATGGTTGTGCCATCAACTTCATACCTGCGCAGGGAAAACAAAGGCGCTTTAGAGAAGCGACTTCGGTGCTGTGACCCTTCCCCCAGCCCAGAGGAACCGGAGAGATAACAAGGGCTGAAAGAAAAGGCACAAACATAATTAAAACTACCCGAGCAATTTCTGGAGGTATTACAGATGATGATAGCCCAGGGGATAATAGTATTCCTGGTATTATTAACATCCACTGGCACGAAGGGACAAGCGGTTTGTTTGAGGTTTTTAAGTTCTTCAGCGTAATTATTTTGGAGGAGAAGGGAGAATTTCCTTTTTGGAAGGGAAGGCTGGGTGCAGCCAGAGCCAGGAGTGGTGCCAAGCCCAGGGGCTTTCTGCACCCAGTGGTGGCAATGGGACGGGCACCCCTGGGGACACCGGAACCCCTAGGAACATGGGGACCCCTGGCAATACGGGCATCTCTGGGGACACGGGAACCCCTAGGAACATGGGGACCCCTGGGGATACGAGCATCTCTGGGGACATGGGCATCTCTGGGGACATGGGCACCCCTGGGGACACGGCCACTCCGTCCCCCTCCTCCGGTCCACTGCAGCCCATGGGCTCGGGGTGCCAGGGCCATGAAGACTCTCCCGTGCCAGCCCGCGAGTTCAAACCCGTCCGGCACAGGTCGGCTCTGCCCGTGAGCGCGTTGAGCGCACAGCGCGGTTCATTCTGCCGGCACAGTTGGTTTCTTGCCTGCGGTGCTGCGGTTGCTGACGCAACCCAGCCGGGGCAGAGCGAGCTTGAACAAAGCTCAACAGGTGCAAGGGATTAATGTCCCGGACGATCCTTTTGTTCACGTGAAACTATTTCAGGATCTTAGTTAACGAAGTCCAGGATCAGGCTATTCACCCTTCTTAATCAGGCCAACTGATCCCCAAACCCGAGCTTGCAGCACGAGCGAGCGTCCCCTCCACCCCCAGCAGCACGTGCCATAGGATGGGATGTCCCCAAGCACCACGGCGCAGTGGCCGGGCAGATGCCAACCCGCTCCTCCCCTTGCCTTCAGATGCTTTTCCAGCCCCGTTCCCACTGGCATCACAGGCACAGGATCACAAAATCATTTCAATTGGAAGGGACCTTCCCAGCTCCCCCAGTGCCCCCACTGCCATGGACAGGGACATCTTCACCAGCTCAGGTTGCTCAGAGCCCCGTCCAGCCTGGCCTGGGGTGTCTCCAGGGATGGTTCATCCACCACCTCTCTGGGCAACTTGTTCCAGTATTTTAGCACCCTCATTGTAAAAAATTTCTTCCTCATGTATAGCCTGAGTTAAACCTTCTTCTGTAAGCTTTAACTATTCACCAAAAGAAATACCATCAATTCCCCATCCAGTATTTTTGCCCCATCATACATGCTCAAACAAGCCAGGACCATGTGCCATGACCAAGGAGACCGAGCTCTCACAAGCCGTGAGCTGGACTCGATGGTCCTTACGGGTCCTACCCAACCTGAGATGTTCTGTGATTCTAATTCGGAGTTTCTCCCCATTGGTGCTGCCGACACTCCACATCCCTTTGAGTCTGGATGTGCTGGGCCTGCGGTGCTGAGCAGCAGGTTGGGGAACCAGGTGGGAAAAGCACCAGCAAGATCTGGTGGAAAAGGGTCCCTGGGCTGGGCCAAATGGGTTTTTTCCTCAGGGTGGCTCGAAGCCAAACAACCGCAACCGGTCACGGTGAGAAATGGTGCCGGGAGCATCACGGAAGTGGAATTTTCCTGAGAAATCACAGGGATGTTTGCAAAGAGTTTTTCGCCCCAGTCAGTTGCTGGATAGAGCCAAATTCCATCCTCTCCCCACTGCATAATATAATTAATAGTAATACAAGCTCTGCCGTTATGCAAGAAAACTGGGGCCATTTTCTGTTCCAGTTTCATCTCACCTTGAATCACTGTGTTTTTGCACCGGAGTTAACACCGTTTCCTTGCTCTGCACTCAGTGTAACCTCATTAAGCAAAAGCATAAAGTCTGTGTTAATTTACTTATTCCACATGATAAAACCAGGATATTACTCACTGTGATAACACCGGTTAATTTTCAGAGAAGCCTCTCTTGGCAAACTTTTAGTACAAAGAATGACACCCCTATCAGATCCGAGATAAAAGGCTGTCGTATCGTAACCTCATTTCAGTCTTTGGCCACTAACACTGCACTTCGAGGTGCTGTAATTAAGTCGCGCTGATTTTTTTATTAATTGTTTCTCCTAAAAAACAAAGCATAAAATTAAATTAGTTTTATGTTATTTTGCAGGAGCTTTGGCCAAAGCCAGAGCTTGTGTTAAACTCCACTTCCAGACGGGAGAAAAAGGGAGGAACAAACCTGACAGCTGTTAATTTGAGCCATTTCTGGTAAAAGCAAAAGAGGAAGAAGCCATTACAATTGGGGTGTGGGGGGGAAGAATATACATATATACATATATATATATACATATATATATATATATATATATATATATATATAGTTCCAAATTAGAGTTCCCATTTAGCCCCACTCCAGCCGCAGTCTGGTTGCAATCCCAGAGCCCCAAACCCAGCCTATCCTCCCATGCGAGCCTCATTTAGTCCCAGCAGAGCCCTATGGGGCAAACACCAGCAAGACGGGCAACGCAGTTGTTACCAACACTTTCTGAACGGCTGGATCTGACCTCAGATCGCTTCTGGCTTTCTATTCTACCAGAGTCAGCGAGCGGAGAAATGGTCGCACGATTAGAGGGCAACGGGGTTATTTTATGACTAGAAGAGGCTTCGAATAAGCCATTCCATGAATTTATTTTGCAAGTCTACCTTTTTCTTTTTGAATATCTAGGACGGCAATGCAGTGAAAAACCTGCGCCAGAGATGGCACGAAGCACGCTATTAAACCAGGGAAGCCTTCGCGAGGTGTCAGAGCCATGATAAGTCCTGTTTAAACTTTACCCAGAGCTAAACACCAAGTGTCAACATGAGCCGCTGCCCAAACCCTCTGATCAGGCCAGGCAAACATTCAATCAGAAGTATAAATCAAAGCCGAGACACATCCAAGGGAGACTGGAGTGTTTAACTCTACAATCCCCATCTGACCAGGACTTTCCCAGCAGGTTACCCACAGCCAGCTCTCTCCCCAGACATTTATTTAGACAAGAAACCCGTCTGTGTGCATCGTTTTTGTGTTTATTTTCCCCGGGTAGGCACAGACACAAAGCAAATGCTGGGCAGGGTACAGGGTGTCCCAGCCCCGCAGCATCCGCGGTGATGGCTGCTGGATGTCTTATTTGCTTTTCCTCCCCATCTCCCCCGAAAACCACTCCGCTGGCCCCGGGAATCAGCTCCGCTCAGCCGGCCCAAAAATGCAAATAACAGGAGGGAAAACCACAGTCCTGATCGCATTGAGTGGGAAAGGAGAGGGAGGGTCACACGGTGGCTTTTGGGCTCATTGGGGTCCCTCCAAGTCACCTTCCTATCCCTAAATCGGGGATTATAGTCCCTATGTGAATGGGCACAGCAGGGAGATGCTCTCCTTTCAGGAACTCTTTAAAAACCCCAAAATGCCGCTTTTTGAAACCTCCAGCACAGCCCAGCGTTACCGACACGGCCAGACGTCCCCTGCCAAGGACGACACGGCATTGTGGCTGCCAACAAGCGATGCTCTGGAGCTGCTGGCCGCAGCACTTCCCGACCGTCCCTGGCCAGGAGCGGATTCTGCACCTTTCCCTGCCCATCCCAGCGCTGGGACGAGAGGGGGGACCCGTTCCCGAGCCACCCACATTGTCACCCCATGATCCCAAACCCGGGGATCCGCTCCCGAGCCACCCACATTGTCACCCCACGGTCCCAAACCCAGGGATCCGCTCCTGAGCCACCCACATTGTCACCTCACAGTCCCAAACCCGGGGACCCGCTCCCGAGCCACCCACATTGTCACCCCACGGTCCCAAACCTGGGGACCCACTCCTGAGCCACCCACATTGTCACCCCATGGTCCCAAACCCCGGCATCCACTCTGGAGTGTCAGCATCCAAACACCTTAACATGCGAACGTCTTTCGGGCTGGCAGTTTGTCCAGAGCCCACCAAGCTTCAGATTCGGCCTTCAAGCAATGTAACTCATCATTAAAAACCCACGTCAATATTCTGAGAACTTTTTTTCTTTCCAGATTAGGCAAAAGAAAGGGTAAAAACCACCATCTGTGATTGCAATTTTTGTTCATATTTCTCTGTCGTTTCCTCATTAAAGGCAAGCGGGGAGGGGAGAATGTTCATTTGAAGCTTGCAACATGTTTTATTAATCGATGGCAAATAATCCTAAGATAAAGTGCACAATAAATTTTTTAATGAGAACATATGGCGGGGAAATTTGATAGGAACGAGCCTTTGAAGGTTTCCTTGTGAGCACGGTTACAAGAGGAGCCAGTTTGCATGGGGGAGCCCGAATTCTGCTCAAAGGGAGGGGAAGGAAGGGGCAGGTGGATCAGGGGGTGGAAATCGCTGCCATCACCAGCCAGGTACAAAGTGCTCCAAGTGCTCCATGACCCTTAAAACCATGCCCCACAACGTGATGGTTTACACCTGTCTGAACGCAGAACCCGCCTGTGACACCAACCCATGCGGGGTGACCTGGTGCCACCACCCCCGGGGATGCTCTTTTGGCATCACCTGGCTGGGGTCAGGCTGAAGCTAAACTGAAATAAGCTGCTCCCAAAGAACAAGTGGCTTGGGAGTTCATGCCCATTTGGTCACTTTAGTTAAACAATAATTAGTTTGCACATGGATGCAAGCTTGCTTTGGTCTGCTGTAACGCTAACAGACCCCATCCTGGACTGACTTTGGTGAAAACAGGAGGAAAATTCAGATTTTCACACTGTTTCCTGCTCAGCCCCATGAATGACCTTTAGCTCCTCCACAACCAATTCTGCAAAGCCATGGAACAGGGAAACGATGCAGCAGGGACACGGGACACCCCAACCGTGCCCTGCCCAGCGTCCCCTTCAAAATACATGAGATTCACTGCACCTGTTTTGGGAAGGAGCTTTACCTTGTCCCCCACAGTGGGAAACAGCCCTGAGCAATTCAAGACATTGAGCATCCCCTCGTGGGATGCGGATGGACAAACAGAGCCAAGGATTTGGGCTCAGGCTGGTGCTCCAGGGCTGGAGGCGACGCAAACCAAGCAAGAAGAGCCCCCAAACTTCATCAATCAGTCTCTTCAAATGATAATTAAATTACTCATTAAATGGAAATAAATAAATAAACAAACACAAAGGGCATTTAGCTTTCACGTCGTTCATGTTTGCTACGGAAAGTGGTTCCCTCCGCTGAAATTCAGCTTTCAGGTGGGAAAAGCCAGGACTGACGCGGTTCCGGGAGCTGGAGCTCTAAGGGCAATCTCAGCGCGGGGAGCCGCTGCTTTCCCAGCCTGTCGATATTTCTTGGCCCTCTTTGATTCGGCCATGAGACCCGGCCGGGTCACCTCGGGTCGGGAGCTGGAAGTGCCAATTTGCATCTGTAACCCATTAACCACAGGCAGATAGGAACATCGAAAGAACTTCCATTTAAAAACACAGAGCCCCAAAATAAGACGCCTCGCACCTGGACTTCACAGCTTTTTGCCATTCATTTGGGATCCCTGCCTAGTACTTTTAAGACCCTGATGAGATGGACAAACTGTTCTGGACCAAGAACAGAGGGGAGGCTTATAAATAAAGCTGTTTTTCAGTAACACACCATAGAGGGTGCTTCCATTTTCAAGCCACCAGCCCTGCAGCCCTTCAGGGAAGTGGTAAAAAGTGGACTTTTTGAAGACGTGACCCCAAAACAACCACCTGCCCTGGGTGCTCCTGCCCATCTCCAGCTCCCCGAACCCAGTGCATCCCAGCACCCAGACCCGCAGGATTCCTCTCATTTTTCACGTGGACTTTCACCGCTGGAAGCAAACAGAGGAGCTGGGGGGTGGCCGTGCCGGGGGGGGACACGGCCGGGTTGACTTTCCCACGCTTTCCATGATCCTTTTTTATCAGTGTTGTGACAAGAGACATCAAGGACGTTCTGACGGTGCCAAAGGTGCCTCTCTGGCCTCGTGGGGTGGCATTGGGGAGATTCTGCCATCCTATGGACATAGAGAAAGGTCTTCAAAACCTTTCTCTTCACTCCCTAGGACGCAGAGGCCAGGACATCCCACCCTCAGTGTGCCCTTCAGTACAGACATACTATAGCATACTATATCAAGTGGAACTTCTCTACTTA
This sequence comes from Patagioenas fasciata, assembly GCF_037038585.1. Lineage (NCBI taxonomy): Eukaryota > Metazoa > Chordata > Aves > Columbiformes > Columbidae > Patagioenas > Patagioenas fasciata. Next base: position 1,547,851 of record NC_092537.1, on the reverse strand, counting down.
AAAATAATACATATATATATATATTTTTAAGTTGGGCTAAAGATGCTTTACCTTATTAGCTGGTGCATCAAAGAAGGAATCACCCATCTTAGCTAATTTCAAGGAAGTGGGGCTCAGTAAAGAAAATGGAAATGCAACATGCGTCCCTGTCATATTGGGTCACTGTCCCCATCAGCAGCCTGTCCAAAGGGAGCCCCGGGACGCCAACAATTCACCCTACGCCACAGAAAAATTAATTTGTGACTTCAGAACCTCGGGCAGGCCGGACCTACAATAACAAACCACTTTCTCTTCATCACAGTCACAGAGAGAAACCTGCAGAAAGCGCTTTGCCCATCTGCTCCTTCCCCACAGAGCGATGTCGTGTCTGTGAGTCCTTGTTTTGCTGTCTAGGGACTCGATGGCAGGTCCTCGGGAACCTCGCTGCACCATCGTGTGTGTGAAACAGCACGGGCGACGGCGCCGAAAAGTTCCAGTTTCTAAAGAGACGGAAAATAAGGATTCCTGGGATTTCTGGAGACCCTTAACTGGTTTCAAGTCTCACAAGGAGTTGCTTTTCTTTTGTGATTTCCCAAGGTCTCTTCCAAACCAAACTGGGAAAATGATAAACCCTGTGATCTTTGCAGAGAGAAGCTGATCTCGCCCCACCAACGATGCCCATGGTTGGTAACTGGTCAGAGGTGACACCGGCCCAGGCTGAGCCTCCATCTCCCCCCAGTTCTGTCCAAGACGGCTGGGCGTGCGTTTCAAGTTTAGGCACCAGCCTAAAAGCAAACTGCAAACGAGATGCTCGGATGTCCCTCACCTCCGCACATCCAGCACCGCTACGTGAGGAAAACCCACCAAAACTATGCAAACTTGCAGCACCGACAAGGTTTCCCCAGATACGGCATTTCTGTTTTGCCCTGATTAGCACCGAATGCCAAACTCACTCCTTTCCCAGGGCTTTTCTGCACAGCGCTGGTCCCAAGAAGACACCAAATTCGGCCACGTGGTCCCATCACCACCCAACGCCCACCTAGCGATTTCCTCTGTACAAATCCTTCCAGTTACAAAAATACAAATCTTAGGGGGGAAAAGCTAAGGAAGGAGCTCAGGAGCTAAACTGGGGCTTTTTCCAGCTTCAAAACCTGGAGGTCTCACCTTTGCGAGGAAAAGCGATGCCCACACCCTGCTCTGCACACAAACCCGGCCCTGTGTGCTCGGTGGCCACCACTCACCCATGTTTGGGACAGGAATCACACCGGGTGTCCCCCCCCCGTCCCCAAGGAGGTCTCGGGTCAGGGGGAGGGGGTGGGAAGGGAAAGGAGGGGTGTTCAGAGGGAATTTCAGACCTTCTCGTCCCCTCTCCAGATGTGCGGGGCAAGCGGCCGGGAGTGGAATCTGACTCCGGAGGAAGGGATTTCAGACATGATTTAGCAGTTTACCTCCAACGTTTGCCCTGAATTTTTTACGGAGTGGTTCGAAGTCAAGCTGAGAAGTTTCTCAAGCCCTCGTCCAAGGCGGCGGGGCCGTGGCGCCGGTGCCAACCCGCGCCCTGTACCTCCCTGCAGATTCTAGGAACTTCACCCAAGCAAGGCAGGAATTTTTCTGCAACCTCCCTACCTCACCCTGTGCTTTTTGGCTGGGGTTGCCTAATACCGTTTGGCCTGTCCTGGCAGCCAAGTGCCAAGGTATATATGTACGTACCCATCCAAATGAATGGAGCTGCTGAATTAAGTGCTGGACCAAAACCCCGCAGGACAATAAAATCCATTGATGGTGGAGCGGAGTCCAAGTCTCCGCTGCTCCGAGCCAGGGCTCCCACAGCAGAGCCCTCGTGGTCTGACCGTCCCCATGTGGGATGTTCGCCGGCTGGATTCCTCCTGGGGAAAAGCCACTTCTCTCTGGAAACACGATGGGCAGATCTCTGCTGCCAGCTCAGGGCGGGTTTAAGTCTTCTTTTAGGGCACCTACCACCTTGCAGCGCTCTCAAGGGCTGCGCAGAACCCTACGCATTCAAAGATCGAGTCCACAGATAGGCAACGTCCTCCCGGCCACTTAGTCCACATACCCTGAGACTAGGCCTGGTTGAGTGTGCGCTGGTCTAAGCTGGGTCCAGCGCACGCCCTGGAACCTGTGTAGCTCGGAGCAACACTGGCTGCACGTCCCTTTGCTTTCCAGTGCTCTCCAAAGCAAAGACTAAAAGCAGCTTCCAGCTGCCATGCTGAATTTGGGAGGGGGAAATCTCACCGCAACACATAAACGGAGCAAATTCGATACGGACAGCCATCGACAGGGGATAAATACTTAAAAAGAAAAGAGACTAGGATGTCAGTTTTACAGTTGCTGTCTGGCTCTTTTCTGACCATAACCACACTTTAAACACTAGTTTATGATGCAAACCTACTGCTGGAAGCTTGTGGAACAAACTACCCACTTCGCAGAGATAGCAACAGCCCAGGTAGACCTGGGCGAGCCAGCTCGCTTGGAGGCTGAGCCAGGACAAAACGACTTGCTTGGCTCCACGATGCAAACCACAGCTCCGAGCCACCGGTGCTGGCCATCTGCATGTGAAAAAAAGCAAACATATAAATAAAACTTACTGCGAATGACAGAAAACGATGGCGGGGAGCGTTCCCGCTGGCTTGGCGTGTCCTCGGCCCGGGAAGCGGAGCTGGAGGGTGGCCAGGGCCAGGTCAGCACCAGCCACAGCCGCTCGCCCACCGGGGCTGCAAACCCTCTCCCACCCACCCTTGTTGGACAAGGGAGAGGCTGCACCCCTGCAGCTTTAAAAACCATTAATAAAAATGCCAATCGGCTAGTCAGAGCTTTTTTAAAATAAAAGAATTGGTTTTGCACGGCACAAACCCTCCTGTATTGCAAAAAGTCACCTAGCACCGGCCAGTTTTGCAAGCAGCGGAGTTTGCTTTCTGCAGGGACTGATCCATGGTCTGCCCGGGTTCTGGGTGAGGATGGAGAACTCGGTGCGCTGCCCCCAGGACAGACCTGCTGCATGACCCCAAGAGCCCCTTCCAGCTCTGCCCTGGCCTGGTTCTTCTTAAACAAACCCAAGATGAACCAAGAAGTGTGCTGGATACCCAACCTGAAAGCTGCCACGCACCTCAGCATCTCTCATTTTCACTTGTTTTTCCTAAAGCACAGTTATGTAGTATCTGTGGATCTGTCAGTCTGATAGCTTCAAAAGTTATTTATCTAAAGGATGGAGCAATGTGGCAGAAGGTGGCCAGGAGAGCAGGGAAGCCTGTGGATGTGGTGACTGTCACACAGATGCATTGGGCATCAGAGAATTTACCCAGAGAACACTTTTGTGAAAGCCTCAGTAAACTGAAGAACCTCCACCCATCTGTCCTGCTAACAGAATAAGAGTTTCTCCTACCTTTAGAACAAGATTTATAGGATGGGAGCAATTTATTTCTGGTCCTCATGAGCCAGACGTGCACCAGCACCGGAGCACGGTCTGCGCTGCACCCAGCGCTCAGCTCTCCCAAAGAGCCGTAACATCTTCCACTGGCCGTTTGCCACCACAAATCTGGGACTCTGCAGCAGGCAAAGCATCAAAACCAGCCATAAAGACCTTCACACGGACTCACCAGCCCCTACGGTTTTCTCCACCGCAGCAAACCCGACCCATCGCTCGGCAGCTACCGGCAGATCTCATTAAGGTAATTCACCCTCCTGAAGATCATAATAAAACAAAGAGAGAGGCAGGTGGCACACCCTGAGCTAGAGAGGCTCCCACAATGGTTGAACGCTGGCCCGGAGCCAGACCGCAGCTCTGGGAGCCCAGGGCCAGGAGGACGAGGATCCCGACTCCGGATTTCACAACCGGTCCCGCGCGTGCACGGGGACCAGCCCAAACCCCCACATCCAGGAGGTTAAACTCAGATCTCGATCTGACTTTGGTGGCTTGGGCTAGTTTCAAGAATCACAAATTACCTCTACTTACTATTATTATTAATAATAATAAAGTGTTATTTTTATGCGGGAGCTTTGAGGCTCATTGTGATCAGCAGACGAGCGCTTAGACCGGGACGGGACGCGCAGCTGGAGGAGCAGGTGGGATTTGCATTGTGTCCAGCGCTGAACTCCATGGTGGAACACACCACGTGCAGGTTGGGCACCACCTGAGCTCCACACAAGCCCCTGGCCCAAGACTGCAGGAATTCGCCTCAAATCCCCCCTCCCAGCTGCACAAAAGCAGCAGCTCAGCCTCCACTTTTCACCACCAACCGGGCTTGTCCCCTGCGGTGGCCACGAGCCCAGGGCTGGCTCTTGGTCTTCTGCAAGGGAAGAAATTTCCCCAGCCAGAAGGTCGGACACCAAATCAATTCAGCTCAGCCCACAATAGCTCCAGTCTGCGCACGCCAATCTTGTTGGGCTTTGGGGAAAAACTTTAGGAATATGGTTGTTTAGCTCTTCTTACACTGCCCTATTTTTGGAGCTTGTTTAGTAGCAGAAGAACCAAAATTGCACAAAAATAAGATGTTGCTTTGGCCTACCAAAGAAAGAAGAAAGTCTGGAGCCTGGAGAGGACCCACTGGAGCTTCTCTTTCCAACCTGACTTCTAACAGACCTCCAAGAGCTCAGCATCATAGAACATCATAGATGTTAAAGGAATTAATTTCATAGAATCATTTTGAACGGAAGAGACCCTCAGGATCATTGAGTCCAACCACAGCCTAACTCCATGTCCTAAATGGTTGGAGGCAAAACCTCCCTCGTGGTCTCCAACGTGCACACCCAGGTTGGTGTGAGCAGACCGGCTGCTTCCAGGCCAGGAAAGGTTGGACCAGGTGATCCTTGAGGTCCCTTCCAACCCCGTACTCTAAATTTAGATTTACAATTTAAAAAAACAATTAAGACCACTGGAAGAGCTGATCATCTTCCTCAACCACGTTTGCAAATGAGCGCGGGCACTTTTTCCCTTTAAATCCCTGTCTTTGGCCAACGACACCAAACACCGAGCAGCCCTCGCTGCGCCCGCCCAACGTCATCAGGTTCAAGGAGCGGGTAATTAATACTGAAAGGTGTGATTGCAGCCAAGCAGCCCGGCTAATCAGCTACTGATTTTGCTCTAATGTCCTAGATCATTTAGAAATATAATCTGGAGGTGGCGGGAGGGACAGGGGAGCACTAACTGGAATTACTGTGGAAACGCAGGATCCCTTTCCACATCTGAACACCACACAGTTATGGTAGCGACTCGGTCACCTCTGTATTCACCAGGCCATGGCCAGTTCCCAACCCACGGAACGTGGATGTATTCTTTCCTCCAGCCCTTTTCTGCACCGGGTCAAACGCGGCTCCGCAAGCCGGCGATCCCGCATTGTACGCTGCATTAGCAGTTGGATCAGGAAAATAACACCCTTTCTTCTGCAGATCTGCGAGGCCATCGCCAGCCACGCTGTGTGGGGACAGAAAACACCCCCCAAGCACAGCCACGGCTCTTGTCCCACCTCGTGCAAAGGAGAAGAGAAACCAGCATCTTCCGCTGCAAACCACGCGCTTTCCTTCTGGATTTCAGCAGACCGTGCTCTCCCTCCCCTTTCCAATTAACCGAAACAACCCCTCTGCAAAAAAACGTCCCTGGTTTTTCAACCCGTGAGGGTTTCCACGCCTTTCCCCTCCCGCTGTCAGAAGGGGTGACAGCCCGGGGATGTCACCATGGTGACACAGCGCCCAGACCTGCCCTCTCTCCATATGGGAAGCATCCCGGGCCAGCTCGCATCCCGCCCGCGGCGCCTTGGGTTGGACGGACCTTAAGTCAAACTGACCTTTCTTGTTTTCTGAGCCAACGGGCTCAGATCAGGCAAGTCAGGCACAAGACACTGAAAATTCACCGGCATCTGGGGTTGACGGGGACCTGCTCGATGGGGGATATGGCACCTCGTGGGAGCAAACGGCCTCGTTCTCTCCGCTGAAGCAAAGACCCCGAATGCTCTGCAAAAAACCACTCCAGGGCCACCATGACCCATAGCAAAAGCTCCCACAGAGCCCCGAGCGGTCACGACCCACCGCAGCATCAGCCAAAAGCACCCGGCACCCTGCAACCCACACCCCAAGGGCTAAGTGTTGCACGAGGTTAATCCTGCCGGGTGCACGGGAGGGACGCACCGGTTCCCACAAGGGCTGCGACGGAGGTGGCAGCAAACAGGGGGTTAACGGGTCACAGCTTCTTTAGCCCAATGCATCAGATTCCCCTGAAACAATCCAATAATTCCCAATATTTGCCTTAAGAGCCCCATCCAGGCGGAGGGGTCTCCTCTCCCACACGGACACGCTCCCCGCTCAGCCCGGTTATTGGATTTTTCTTTCACAAATGCTGTCAGACCAGTAAGACTGGATTTCATTTTCTTCGGGGCTTTCTTTTTTTTTCCCTGTCCCAAAATACATCCCTCCTACCCCGGTAATACAGAAAAAATGTGGGTGTTACCCATGTAGTTTCGGGTATTTTGGAGAGCTCAGATTTGTCACCTTCTCAGAGAAATAGATCTCTTGGAAATGATTTGGTTTGGACACCAAACCTGGACTGTTGGACCCCAAAAGATTTAGAATCTGATTCTGGAGCTGAAGGTCAGGCTTTGAGCCAACTTGGGACAAATGATAAGGTGACAGACAAGGAAATAACTCAATAAAAAGCCGTGAGGAGCCGTATGGGCGGCAGAAGGAACCTGCCCTCCCAGGGGCTGTCCTCAGCATCTGTGGTCTCATACAGGCGAAGCTCATGTTGCTGTTCATTTTCTCCACACTGTTTTACTCCATCTTCACAAATTACCAAAAACCCCAATTTCTTCAACATCCTCATTGTCGAGTTTGGCTGAAATGGGAGCTGGAGTTCCAAAGGAGGCCACGGGGCACTGGTGAGGGAGGAGGGGACACGCGTGTACACCCGTGTGTGATGTCTGCTCTGAGCTCGGGCACACTAAAGGGATGCTGAGCTGTTTGCTGTGAGTTTGGGCACACTAAAGGGATGCTGAGCTGTTTGCTGTGAGTTCAGGCACACTAAAGGGATGCTGAGCAGCTTCGTTAATAGGAGATTGGGGAAAAAGAAGAAAAAAGAAAGAAACAACTGTTTTATGAAGAGCAAACAGTCCCCACTGCCAGGCCCTGGGGCCGGTGGTAGGAGCACGATCCCATCCCCGAGCGGATCCAACACCCTCCTTTGTTTCTCAACTTGGCTCTTGGAGTTTTCTTTGCTTTGGGATTGTTTGGGGTTTTTTTTTGTGTTTTTCCTTTTCCCTTTCTTTTCTTTCGCTCCCTTTTTCCTGTCTCTTTTCCCTCTGTAAGGTAACAATGCCTCCTTTCAGGCGCTGCCAACGTCCCGCTGAGCCCGCTCAGATAAGAGCTGGCGGGAGAGGAACCGCCAGCAGCATTTTGGTGACCGTGAACTACCTGAGGATGGGCCGGGGGGATCCCAACAGCCGCTCGGAGCACCTGGGCTACACTTAAACCCACCGCATTCAAACTCCCCTCCCTCCCCGGATCCCCAGTAGAGTCTCCAGCCTAAGCGGCTGCGAAAGACAGCGCTTAGCCAGGCGGGACTAAGCCGACACTCATGCTCCACACCAAGGTACGTTTTCGTGATGCTTCTTTTGCGGCCGTTTCATTTACTCCACTAAAATATTATTCTTCAGCCAGAGTTTATTTTGGATAAGTGCGGCGAGTAGAATTTGTAGCCCTAAATTCTCAAGTGCGGGTTTCGGAATTAAATGTTAAAAATATAAAATAAAATAAAATAGAATTGGGGATGTCTGGTCTTGCTGGGGTTGCCCAGAGAGCTGCAGGTTCTCGGGTCCCGCACCCGCCTGGGAAAGCGGCCTCTTGTCTCTTTCCTCAAGGCAGCACCTGTTTCTATCCTTTCCTTCAAAGTCAAAAATGGCTTTGTGTGTTATGAGTAGGAACCCAGGATTACGATAAAGAGTGGTTTCAGACTGACAGCAAATTAAACTGCAAGCCAAGGTATATACACGCCGTTCGGAGACATATTTATAATACGTTTTTTCCTCAAACCAGAAAATATAATGATATTCTGTCACGGAGTCTGAGCCTTTCTGTGTTATTATTAAGACACAGCAAACATTTCTCGGTAAAGAGCTGGGAGCTGGATGGTGTTATTCTCAGAATAAGCTTTTCCCACTTAGGAGCAGGATGATGTTTTTTCTCGTGTTCATGCAAAAAAAAGGCTGATTTTTGCCAAGCTAAATGGCCAGTGCATATTTCTAACCTGTCACCGATAGGAGAGGCAGATAGACAGACAGATGCAGGAAAACCAGTACTCCCTGCCCTCCCAGTCCTTGGGTCTCTATCATACTCCTCTTTTCTATATTACTTTTGACGCAATGCGAATTTTTTCTTCTAATTGTAAGCACAACCTTCTGATTTGGTTCATAAATCAGGTAAATGAAAATAAGAGGAAAACTGAAAAAATGACAATCCCTTGCAAAGTTTCAGTGTTAAATATAAACACATAGATTAATAAATAACAGAAAGCAATCCTGCTTATGGACTAAGCTGGGCTGCCCTGCCTATCCGAGGCTCCATATGGAGACCTGGACCTCGGTCCAGCCCCAGGGCAGGGATTTAAAACCAGCCTTTAATTTCAGCACCTTTTGAGGAAGGCTCAGAGTCTTCACCCTGCCCTGGAAAAACCCTTAATTATCGGCATCAGATAAAGGGGAGGAAATGTGCGAAGGCACCAAGAGCACCTCGGGGATGCAGGGCTGGCAGGAGCATCGCGCCGGCACCGAGCCCCGGGTACCCAGCAACGCCGACCAGACACAAACAGGCACTTCAAAATGCCTCAAAACGCTGTTTCCACTGGAAAGATCGGTGCTTCCCGGGACAGAGGATCCATGGGGACCAGGAAAACCATGTCCTGGGCTCAGCGGCATCCTCGGGGCTGGGAAAAGGCTCAGCGCTCGCTCCCGCTCACATCCTGGACGGATGGAGCCGCATCCCATGGCACAGAGACCACGGCAAAAAGCACCCAAATCTAAGCAAGAAAACCCAGCTCCATGCAGTCTGAGCATCCTCCGGGGGTGCCGAGCACACCCTTTGCTTTTCCTGCTTCGCATAACCCAGAAAAAGAAAATATAATACAAAATGCAAAATACTTTTTATCTACGTTCTTAAGACACATCTTAAGAGTTATGTTATATGTAAAATAAAATACTTATATAGCGCTGGGGCACATAGCTGCGCACTTGGGATAAAAGAGGAACAGCAAGACACAGATATACATATTTTCAGTATATATGAGCACATGCATACGTGAGTCTGTGTTTAGATATATATATATAACTAAAACAAATCCCTGTTTATTACTCAGTAGAGAAAACTGCAGGTTTTTTACATCAATAACCCCAGTGTAAATAAACTCCCCACCCTGCGCAAACTAAAAGCGATCCCATAGCAGATTTCTCTATTTTTCAAATAAATCATCGTTCCAGCCGAACATGGAGCTGGCAGCTCCAGTTTCCAACTCGCTCAGGAGCAGCGGTGGGACGGGAGCTGGAAACAACCCAAACAAACAGTTTTACAAGTTCCAGAAGCCGAACGCCCCCATCCTACACCCACCGCCCTCTTTCTGCTCAGTCGGGAGGGCGGGGGGCGGGCAGCGCTGCGCCCGCTGGCCCAGAGGAGAGCGGTGACCCGGGGACATCTGCAAGCCATTAGGACACAGACTTCAGGTAGCTCCAGCAACACGTGCTGGCCACATTACACCCTCCAAGGATATTTCCACAACTTTACTTCTCCAAATAAACAGTCGGGCTCTCCCTGCCTTAGCGAGGAGCTGCACAAACAGGTAGAGAGAATAGCAGTTTTATTCCCCCTTCCAGTTCTGATGGATTTCTTGTAAGCTGTTGCTGGGCTGCGTAATTTGAACTATCGCTTGGAAAACATAATAGGGCCGGTTTAAAATTACGGCCATTTATTTATGTGTGTGTGGCTATGAAACGCCGTGTACGGTCCGCACGGCGTGTCAGTTCGCTTCCACACCAGCCCCAAACTGCCGCTTCTAGGAGCGTCCTGTACGGAACAAACGGATCAAAACAAACAATAGCAAAAATACATTAGCTAGAGTTCACCAGGACTTAGAATTGGGTTCAGAGGGGGGGTTTTAATTATTATTTATAAGCAGCTTTTATATCTTCCAAAGCAACCCTGCTTCTCTTTAACCTCGCTCAGAGAGCCAGGCTGAGCAATGTGGGGCCATGCGGTGGTGGCTGAAGCCGCGGTGACCGCAGCCAATGTCACCGACAGCAGAGCAGCCACCCGTTTATTACAAAAATGGGGAAAAAAACACAAAAGGTGATGCTGAGCACTTGTTGCCACATTGGCTCGAGGGCACCTTTCTGTTTCTGGAGAGCTCGGTGTTGTTACGACTGAAAACTACGTCTTCTGTCCTCGTTACCGGAGCTCTGCTGTTGGCTTTGATCACTTTACCCCGAGAGACTGGAACCAGATTGGTGATTGATTTGTATCAGTGTGGGATGGAGAACCGCGTCCAGCTCGAGGGGACGCTCAGAAGATGCTGTGAGCAGCAAACACGGCAAATCCACAACCCCGAGCAACAGGTACTGCTGAGCAGGCCGAAAGCAGCGCAGGAGCTGGAGCTGCACCTTGGAAATTCAAAAATAATTCCCTTTTCTCCTACGAGGAAAAACTCGGCACTTTCAGGAGGGTGTTTCCACTCCACTTTAGCCCAGCCTGATAAATTTTCCGTTTACCCACGTTTGCAGAGCTTCGGGCCAAACGCTGCGAGCAAATCAATAAATAACCGACCCGAAAACGCTGTGCTTTGATCTCCAGCAAAGAGCGCTTGCGGAGGACCAGGTTTTGCGGGTGGTTTCCAGCTGTGGGAGCGAGAGCAGCAGAGGCCGGCGCTGCTGGGGATCCCCACCCCAAAACGGGACAATATCAAACCCGCGGCTGCACCTCCCTGCGGGGGAGCCCTGCAAAGCGGGGAGCTATTTCTTATGAGGGACAAATCCCCGTCCTTCCCTCTCCTTTTTGCAGATTCTTGATATTTGTAGCACCTCAGCTCTTTTTCCAGGGGGGATAAGCTTTTCTCCGATCCAAACGACCACAACGCCTTTGCCGAGCCCGATCCCCGCTGCCCCCGGTAGGATCTGCCCCCGGCAACTTTGCGTTCCCAGGGTTATTTTTTAAGCGGTAAAATCTCAACGCTATTTAAAGTGATGCTATTTCACCAGCCACGATGAGTGTGCAGTTATTTAATAGCTAAAACAGACAAGACGTGGTCAAATTAACACTGCTCAGCCCTTGGAAATAATCAGAATCATTTCACTGGGGCGCTAAGGTTATTCTTCTGAAACTTCCGAATTTCTTTTACTTTATTCTACGCAGCAAGTCCAGCGAGATGGTATTTTCAGGCATGAATTAAAACGCAGTAAACGCAAATATCTTTCAGGCACTCGCCTTGGAGCCTCCAAGCTCCCTGTTATCTGACACGCTGAAAAAGGGGGGAAAACGCTTTTCCTCCAGGTTTCTCACCTATTCCCGGCTCAGCATTTGCCAAACTTAACTCAACGCGCAGTGTTGCCTCCAGCTCAACCCGACACAATTTTGGAGGGCGACACGTTATCGCAACAGGCCAGAGAAACAGATCTTCTAGAAATGAATGCAAAGACAGAGATAAAGCATATGAAGGAATTCTGAGCTAAATTAACTGAAGCATCAACATCTTGTGGGAAAAGCCCCAGAGCCTGCCTGGCTGCTGGAGTTGTTCTGCGCTCAGTGGGATGCAGCACAACTCTCATTTTTAATAAAGGAAGAAGTTTTATAGAAGGGGAGCGATAATTAGATTGCAATTAACCGCCCCACGCCACCCCCAGGACCTGCCCGCCAAAAGCCACCGTCCAAAAATCACCGGAGCAGATTGTATCGGGCATTCATGTTTTGTGCCACTGATCAACGATCGATACAGTTTTGAGATCAGATTTACGAGATCTGGTGCGGCAACGCCTTTGTTCTTAGAGAGTTCTGCTAGAAGCCAAATCCCCCAGTTTTGCCCCCATTTTGCACCGCGGCGAACACGAGCAGGGAAGTGTTTCTGTGGATGGGGAGGCGGCACCAGCTCCTCCTTGGGTTTGTCACCCAGCGAGGGGACCCATTGGTGCTGGAGCAAGAGGCGCCACCGTCCCGGGTGGTGTCAGAGGGGATGGGTGACCTCACAGCATCCCGGGTGAGGTCACAGCATCCCGGAGACATCACACCCAGACACACGGAGGCTTTAGGACGGCACAAACCTCACCAGACGCAACAGGGGAGCTGGGTCGACCACCCCCAGCTCCCACAGAACACCCGTAAAACGCAGTTTATGTCAGCACAACCGCTCCAATACACATAAATATTGTGTTTGAGAGCAAAATGTCCCCAGATTCCCAACACGGGTGCTATTCCCTTTGCGACCAAAGCTCCTGCCTCCTCCGCTCTCTGCTCAGAGAGTCACCTAAAAACCTGTGGTTTGATTTAGCACAAGGCAGAACAAATCACCGAGCGAGGGCTGCAATCCACACGCTGCTCCGAAACCCTTCCCTGCCACCCGAGCTTGCCGCTCGCTGTAAAACAACGTTAATTCTTTCAAAAGCAAAGAAAACTTCCATGCTGACATAAAGGCAGCAACAGCTTGTCACTTTAAAGGAAACTTCCAGCCTCGCAAAATGACTGTGATTAATCAACTTGTCCGTATTGTTCAAATAGTCCGTAGAGCAGGAATTAGAAATAATAATTCAGAAATTATAAAATTACACGCGCTAACGTAACTGGAAAGCTCTTTGCCATTTCTCTTTTGTTTATTGTTCAAACTTGTCAAACCACTTTCTTTTGTTAAAACAGATTCTTCTGCAGCGAAAAGGCAGAGCCCCTTTCAGCAGATGGACTTTTGGAATGAAAAATGTTCTAATTATTACACTTTTCATTAAATCAATTATCCTCCCAAATTGTTTTTGTGTGGAAAGCCACAGAACAATCTGTTGTCACCAGATTTTTCTCCTCCAGGTACGTTTGTTGCGATTTTTGCTACAGCAGCTCCAGCTGAGATAAGAACAACCTAGTGCCTGAGTTTTCTTTGATGCTCCTATAACAAATACGTATACCAAAAGAGATTTGTTGAGCTAAATTCCACTCGTGCACCAGCCCAGAGCCGAAATCGCCACGGGAAAGTATTTCAAAATCATCTCCTTTAACATTCGCTATACGTTTACCTTTTCCACTGCAAATAATGATACGAAATTCATCATATCTGCTCCTGGATTACTGCACGTTTAGCGAAGTGAAGCTACGTAAGGCTGTGAAAACCGCGTTCGGTGTCACAGGCATGAGAAACCCCAAATGCTCACCAAGAAAAGTGCCCCCTGCTCTGAGCCCCCTGCTCTGTCAGACAAAGGGAACAGGACACTTACCTTTCAACTCCCCCAAAGAAAACTACTTGCCAAAAGTTTGCAAGCGGAAGAAAAAACCCCAACAAAACAACAAAAGCCTCAGGGCAAGATAGCAAAAGGCGAGCAGGGTCTGCCGGGGAGGTTGCTTTCGATCGCATTTATTCAGAGCTCCTTCCCCCGCTGCCTTTTTCCCTTTTTTTTTTAACTTTTTTTTTCATATGCCATTTCCAATACCTTTAGAACACACTTATTAACGGGACGGTGACAATGGCGATAAGGGATCCGCGGCTCCCGTGCGGCCGCTGCCCCGCAGACCGTGCGGCAGGACGAGGCAGCAAATAAAGCATAAAGCACCATCTTTAATGCTGGAGTTGAGATGAAAAATCACCCCGTGCGGGTTTGGTGAAGGCAGAACTGGCAAAACGTCTCCCCCCAAAACCCACTGGTGGAGCCCAGCGTGCAGGGGAAGGAGAGCAGCTGCAAATTCGGTTCTCAGCAAACACCCCCTCTCCTTTAAACTTTGCACCATGAAATCGGCTTTATTTTCTGATCGTGACACCTCTCCCGCCAGCATCCCTGATATTGAATTCTTACGTGTATGGAAAGTAGTTTGCTGATAAAAAAAAAGCAAACACCGTATGATTCGCTACAAAGAGAAATATTTGCGTTTATCTGGGGATAACCCTGGAAAGCTCCCAGCGCTTATTTGTTTGCTACTTTGTTGTTTTGTTTTGATGATAAGAGTTGGTAAACCCAGCAAAACTTTCTGGGGAGGTGGATGGGGAGGGGGTAGCTCCTTCTCCTTGCGGAGCTGCAGCACCAGCTTCACCGGCCGCAGCGGAGCCGAAACATAATGTTAGAAAGAGAAATAAATGGGGGGGTTAAGGGGACGGACCTACAGCGCGGCGGGACAGGCGCTGGGGCGCCCCCACCACTACCAACAAAAAAAGAGTAACTTTGGGGTATTTTGGGTTCCACGCACCCCCCGTGTCCGCCCCCGAACAGCCCCAGCGCGGGGGGCGCGGACACCCCACCCCGCGGGCGCGCAGCGCTCCCCGCCCCCGCGCTCCCCGCGCCGTTCCTGGGCCTTTGGCGCCCCCTCTGGACGGCGGCGCGCACCGCCCGCGGGTCCCGCCGCGCCGCGCTCCGGCCCGCGGGGCCCCCGGGCGCCGCCACGCTCCTCCATCGCCGCTCCGCGCCCGCGGAGGGCAGCCCGCGGGGGCAACTCGCAGCAAACCTCCCCCCGCGCTCGCAACGCTCATTCCTCAACTCCCGCGAAAACAGAAAACGCCGCGGCGGGCGGACCGGCGCCGAGCGGAACGGAGTGCGCGACTCGCCGCCGCTCCGCACCCGCGCAAACCGGCTCCGTGCACCGCGCCCCGCCCGCAGCGCCCCGTCCGCCCGCCCCCTGCGCGGCGCTGAGCGGCGCTGCGCGCCCGCCGGCCCCGCCCCGCGGCGGCGGCTCAGCCAATGGCGTGCGCGCCAGCCCCCGGGGGCCGCCCTCCCATTGGCGGAGCGCTCCCGAGCCGAAATCGCCGCGCAGGGTATTTATTCCCGCGCCGCGGCGCGGGCCGCAGAGCCGCGCTGGAGACCGGCGGGGCACCTGGGCCCGTCCGCCACCCACGGCCACCCCCCTTGCTCCTTTCTTTCCTACAACTTGCAAAAGTTTCTCTCCTCGCCTATTTTTTTTTACTTAGAAGGGTAGGGTAAAATAATAATAAACTTTTGCAAACTTTTTTCCAGCCTTCTCCTGCTCTCCCTAGCCGGTGGAGACTTTGTCTCTCCTACTTTTACTTTTTTAACTCTTCCCTACCCCTTAGCCACCTGATTTTTTTTTTTAATTTCTATTTTTTCATCCCCTGTCCCCCCCTTTGCCAATTTCTCGCATGAATCTCCTAGACCCCTTCATGAAAATGACAGAAGAACAGGACAAATGTATCTCCGATGCCCCCAGCCCCACCATGTCGGATGACTCTGCCGGCTCCCCCTGCCCCTCTGGATCCGGCTCGGACACGGAGAACACCAGACCCCAAGAAAACACCTTCCCCAAGGGTGACACAGACCTGAAGAAGGAGAGCGACGAGGACAAGTTCCCAGTGTGCATCCGAGAGGCGGTGAGCCAAGTGCTCAAGGGCTACGACTGGACCTTGGTGCCTATGCCAGTCCGGGTGAACGGATCCAGCAAAAACAAGCCCCACGTGAAGAGACCCATGAACGCGTTCATGGTGTGGGCGCAGGCGGCCCGGAGGAAGCTGGCTGACCAGTACCCACATCTGCACAACGCGGAGCTCAGCAAAACCCTGGGCAAGCTCTGGAGGTGAGTGCGGAAGCCGGGACGGGTCAGCGGGGAATGCTGGGGGGAGGCTGCAGCCTGCAAAGTCCGCTCGAGCTTGTACCAGCGCTCAGAGGAGGTGGAAGAGGAGGGAGAGGATGGTCTCAAGCCTGGAAAACTCGCTGAAAACTTGTGCATGTGCTGGCAAACTTGTTTGGCGTGGGAGAAGCCAGAATAATAGGGGGAAAGCAGGGAAAGTAGTTCCCTGAGGCTGCCTTCTGGTCTTGCAAGTGGTTTCTTGAGCAATGCCCCGGGTGGCAGCTGGACCCGCCAGGTTGGGGGGGACTGGCAGAGCCCCCGGGCTGGGCCAGCGGGCCCTGCCTTGGCGTTTGTTTGTGCTCTTGTCCAGAGGAAAAGATGGTTTTCTGGATTGCATCAGCTTGGCCCGGGAGAAGAAGCGATGCGAGGGGAGGGGGCGGCAGGAGCCGGTGCAGGGCGAGCGCTGGCCACGCTGTGCCAAGCCCGGCTTTGGGGTGGGTGCGATGAGTGCTGCGTGGCTGGGTGCCCTCCGACTGCCAAAATGAGGCAGGGAGGGGAGGAAAACAGAAGGCAAGTGAGTCACCTGGCTGCCTCTGTGACTGCAGGAGGAGTGGGGGGTGAATCCTAAATTTGTGGCTGCTCTTAGGGCAGGAGGAGAAAGCAGCGAGCAAACCTGGCCCTGGCAGGCAGGGACAGGGCCGTCACCTATAGCACTCTGGGCATGGGACGTACCCCCTTGCAGGGGTGGCTGGGGAGGGACAAGGGCCAGATCATGTCACCAGTTTCCCACCTCCTGTTCAGCTGCCATAGCAGTCCAGCTATTTGGCTGGAGGGGACAGGGAGGGGATGACAACCAGCGTGTGCCCCAGATGAGGGGTTCAACATCGCGGGGGGCTTTGTGTGGCGATTCGGGGAATGGAGACGAGAGGTTTGTGCTGCTCTTAATGCCATAGTGGGGGGAGCCGGTATTGCCCCCCAGGAGCTGCAGCCCCTCAACCCTCACATCCCCCCCAGGCTGCTGAACGAGAGTGAGAAGCGTCCCTTCGTGGAGGAGGCTGAGCGGCTGCGGGTGCAGCACAAGAAGGACCATCCCGACTACAAGTACCAGCCGCGGAGGAGAAAGTCGGTGAAGAACGGGCAGTCGGAGCAGGAGGAGGGCTCCGAGCAAACCCACATCTCCCCCAACGCCATCTTCAAGGCGCTGCAGGCGGACTCCCCGCAGTCGTCCTCCAGCATCAGCGAGGTGCACTCCCCCGGGGAGCACTCGGGTAGGTACCCATGGCCCCACCAGGTGTTACGGGGCAGGGGGGGTTAAGTCACAACCACCTAAGAAAAGTTGCATCCCAAACTAGTCTGACACTGGGAATGGGTAAGAGGGGGGGAAACAGGAGAGAGACCTAGAAATGCAGTGAGAAGGTGTCAGCTGCACCAGGGGAGCTGCCCGCAAACGCTGCGGCCACTTCCACCCCGTGAGAAACGCTAATCCGTACTTTTTAAATAAACCAAAAGACAGCCCTGCTCTCGCAGCTCACGTTTGAAGGCTCAGTTATGTTACCCGTCGCGATAGACAGGCACCGATAGGGCTCGTCCGTGTTCCTCGCACCTGGCGATGTTTGTGTTGCCCTACGCAACCGCGTTGAGAAGCGACGCGCTGCTCCGCGCCCGCGGGTTAACCATTAACTGCCGTATCGCACCGTCCCACCAGCGACACCCCCTTCACGCCCGCGCCTCTCCCTTCCTTCCGCAGGGCAATCGCAGGGCCCCCCCACGCCCCCCACCACCCCCAAGACGGACACACAGCCGGGCAAGCAGGACCTGAAGCGGGAGGGGGGTCGCCCCCTGCAAGAAGGCGGCCGGCAGCCGCCCCACATCGACTTCCGAGACGTGGACATCGGCGAGCTCAGCAGCGACGTCATCTCCAACATCGAGACCTTCGACGTCAACGAGTTCGACCAGTACCTGCCCCCCAACGGCCACCCGGGGGTCCCGGCCACCCACGGCCAGCCCGGCCAGGTCACCTACACCGGCAGCTACGGCATCAGCAGCACGTCGGGTTCGCCGAGCGGCGCCGGCCACGTCTGGATGTCGAAGCAGCAGCCGCAGCCGCCGCCACAGCCGCCGGCGCAGCCGCAGCACGGGCTGGCGGCGCTGAGCGGCGAGCAGGGCCCCGCGCAGCAGCAGCGGCCGCACATCAAGACGGAGCAGCTCAGCCCCAGCCACTACAGCGAGCAGCAGCAGCACTCCCCGCAGCAGCTCAGCTACGGCTCCTTCAACCTCCAGCACTACGGCTCGTCCTACCCCCCCATCACCCGCTCCCAGTACGACTACAGCGAGCACCAGAACTCCGGCTCCTACTACAGCCACGCCGGGGGGCAGAGCGGCGGCCTCTACTCCACCTTCAGCTACATGAGCCCCACGCAGCGCCCCATGTACACCCCCATTGCAGACACTTCGGGGGTGCCCTCCATCCCCCAGACCCACAGCCCGCAGCACTGGGAACAGCCCGTCTACACGCAGCTCACCAGGCCCTAGAGCCATTTAAAAAGAATAACAAAAAATAAATCTTAAGAAAAAAAAAATCAACAGCGAAAAAATAAATCACAGAAGCAGCAGCAAGAACGGAGAACTCCCTCAGACTATTGTCCTTCTTTGAAATTAATTAATAAAACAAAGACGCTACATTTGAAGCTGGAAGGGAGGAGAGGGTGCCTGGAGCCTCCTGCGCTGGGGCAGCCTCCGGAGCGCCCAGAACTCGGGACGGGCTTTGCCAAGGACTGGACTTTAATCCGCTTCCAAGGCACGGCGTGGAAACGACACTCGTGACCAACCGGCTCCCCGACGTGTTCTCTGGACTTTTGTAATGATTTGGGTTTTTTTTTTTTTAGCAGTAATTAAAAAAAGAAAAAAAAATGGGGGGTGGGGAAGAGAAAACTCAAGAGTCCTCTGTGAGGAATATTCTCTATTTTAAATATTTTTTAGTATGTACTGTGTATGATCCGTCACCAATTTGAGGGGATTTATACATATTTTTTAGAGATTTTTTTAAAAATGCTCTTATTTTTCCAACAGCTAAAGAAACAAAACAATGACACTGAGCGGAGCGGTCCGAGGGTTTCTTGCAGAGATATTTTTGTATAGATAAGCGCGTCTCTCTCTACAAATAAAGCAGCAAGCCGGCGTGGTTGTAACGCCCGGTTAGCGGCCGGCGCCGGGTCGGCCCCGCAGCGCGGGATGGAGCGGGGAGCGAGCGCGGGAGAGGCTTTATTTTTCTAACTAAGAGCAAAACCAGCCGGGAGGAGATTTTTAACTTTATTTTTTCATAACCTCGAGCCTTAAGAAAGAAAAACAAAAAAGATTTTTTTACAAGAATAATAAGAAGAACAGCCCAAAGCGCTGTTGAGAAGCCTTAAGAGCAGCCCTGTGCTGAGCACCCGTCCCCAGCTCTGGGGCTGGGGGGCAGGTCGACCCCCTCCGATCAGCCCCCCGTCCGCCCCAGGCCTGATGCAAAGCCCGCCCAGCGGCTCCTTGTGCTCGCGGGCCATCACAGAAACTTTACATTATTTATTTTGTGAGAAGAGCAGTTTTTAATCACGATTCTTTCATTTTTTTGAGTCTCCCTTCTATCCTAAGTCCTTTCAAAAGCATTTGCATTCGGAGCATTATTTGGAAGGTAACCGTGCCTGTTAAATTATGGTCTAAACCGTAACCAGTCCTTTATTTATCTCTTTAATCCTTTTTTATTATTATTATTATTATTCTTTTTGGAATCTGTGTCCTGGGTTTGTACAAACTTGTGCTCTTCCTTTGGTTATTTTTTTCTCTTTTGTCTTAAGGATAAACTGGAAAAAAAAAAGAAGAAACTGTACAAACTGCGGATTGCAAATGTAGCGCATCACTGAACCATTCGCCTTGTTTTGTGCCTCAGCCCTCGGGGCCACGCGAGCTGGTGCGGGACGAGACCCAGCGCCCCGGCACCGCTTCCCGGCTCCCCCCGATGGGCCCGGCTGAGGCTGTGGCTGAACAGCTAAGGATTGCTTTTTAAAAAAGACAAACTTTTTTTATTTAAAAAAAAAAAAATGATATATTTGTTAACATTTTTTTTTAGGGATTCAGTAGAAGAAAATCAAAAAAAATCTTAAAGCACTCTTATAATATGGCATCTTCCTATTTCTGTATAAAAGCAGATCTTTTTAAAGTATTTCTGTAACTTAAAAGACCTGTCATTTAAATCATATTTTGTCTCTAGGTAAGTTTTTGGTTTGTTTTGTTTGCAAGATCCTTCTCTTTGTGAAACTTACCTTTTTTTTTGGTTTTGTATATTATTGTTTGCAATAAATACACATTGTATTAAAAGTTAACCCCCCCCTGCCAGTCTCTGATTCATTAAGAGCCTCCAGGTCACGCCAAAGCCCCGGGGTGGTTTTGGTTTCACTGGTGGGGTTTGGGGTGTCCCCCCAAAGAGACAGCGGAGCTGGGGACAGGACGGGATTCAGAGATGGGACCAAACCAGGGTGTGAACCCCGCGCTGTCACCCGCGCGTCGGCTGCCCCAAGTCTTTGGGGACAACAAGAGGAGGAGCTGCCGAGGGGCTTCGGGCTTTCAGGTCATTCTCCCCAAACCACTGAAATTCTCCCAAAAGAGCTGAAATCTCCCAAACAAGCAAGCAGGACACGTGTCATCCCCAAAGAGCTGTGTCACTGCTCGTCCCCTGCTCTCCCACAGCCCCAGAGATGCAGCACGAGCACCTTGGCAAGGACAGACCCGCCGGCCCGGCACCGCTTTTCCGATCGAACCCACCCCGGGGTGAACCTGCTCCAAACTCGTGGTTTCTAACCCCGCAGCTCACGGTGCTCCAGGCAACCCCACCTCATCCCACCTCGCTGTGATGAGCTGTGTGCGTTCTCTGCCCCACTGGTTCCTGACACCGGGAAGCGCGCACCCAGCGCTGGCATCGCCGCAGGGGCCGCGGGTCCCTTCCCCTCCAAGGGCACAGTTATTCACATAGGAAAACTTCTGCTAAAACATCACAACTTGACCCAGTCTCAGCACCCAGCAGCCCCACGCTGCGAGCCGAGAGCATCGCAGTTCAGCTCAGGGAGCCCCAAAAAACCCACCTTTGACCCCCGGAGGTGCACCCAGCACGGGCACCTGGAGGCAGGGACGCCGCAGCCCCAGACAGAGCCCAAAGAGCTCAGCACTGCCCTGCAAAGCCTCCACACGGTTGTAAAATATTTACTCTCACTACGAGTAACACTTAAGCCAATTAACTGAAAGGGATTCATTTACTTTGTGCATTACTTAGGGTCACTGTCACTATTTCCCCGTGCAATCAGCCACTGCGGCTGGTGGGAACACTTCGGTCCCAGCCATCTTCCCGCAGCACATGGTGGGTTTCCCCTGCCCAGTCGGACTTTGCACGCTGCGAGTTTTGGCTTTGCTGCTCCTTAGGAGAGAAGAACAAACGCAGCTCCCGGTGTTATGGTGAGGAAGGGCCCGGCAACCCCGGCGAGCGCTCAGCCCACGGCTGGCACAGCACCGCCGAGAGCCGCGGACAAACAGTTCAATAAACCACTTCATGTCTTCCTGATGCTCGTGTAGGTGGGTTGGGTTGCTACCCAGCAACAAGCTGGAAAACATCCCAAAAACGGGACAGCCTTTGCCCGCCTGTCTCTCCGGGGGTCTGGGCTGGGAGGGACCCTCCGCATCCCCCCCAGTTTGCACTGGGCGCAGGGAGAAGTGGCGGGTGGGATGATCCCGATAAAGCAGCAATGCCGTGAACCAGGGCTCAGCCCGGCTGCTCCGGGCTCTGCGGTGCCATTTCTGTCCCAACAAAGCCGTGCTCGGCTCCCAATGGCTCCACCTTCCAGCCGGAAGCATCTCGGGGATATCTTCCCCGCAAGAAACCAAAAGAGCAAACCTCATGACCCAACCCTGGACCTATAACTTCTGCACTGTTTACTTATGGTGTGGGCTTTAATGCTCTTGGCCTCCAGTTGGGAAAAGCGAGCTGGACGTGGGTCCCCGGGCAGCTCCGAGATTCCTGCTCTGTGCTCTGCTTGGGGAGGAAAAGGAGACACCGAGAGAGAGAAAAACATGCTGAAAAATCTGCAAAGCTTCAGGGCACCTTGTGCCAGAAAGCAGAGCAGGAGGGGTGGGGAGAATAAAAAGAACTGAAGGGAACTCTGACAATGCTGCAGGGCAGGTTTGAGGTGGTGCAGATAAGCACGGGCGCAGGGACAGATGTGCACCGGGGTTTCTGCAGCACAGTTTGGAAAAGAATCACCCATTTTTTATTTAATTTGTTTTTAGAGGAATGGGTGAGACATTTTCAAAGCAGCTGTGGGGAGCGGGCGCTGCAGCCCCTCTCCCACCCAGGTCCCCGTAATGCCCCACCATGCGGGGCTCCGCGCCGGCTCCAGCCACACACAGCTCTGCGCACCGGCCGCCTGCAGCGGTGGCAGCTGCTCCGAAATTCAGCTTCAATTTGCATTTCCTCAGCCAGCTGTTCATGTTGACATCTTATTAAAGCCAGGGCTTTCTCCAAGAGAGGCTGCAAGATCGCAGCCAGCTGTGCGCCGGGATCCTGGGATCGGCTGCGGCTCCTGCCCAGCTGCAGCGCTTGGGACGTGTAACAACAATATATCACAGCGGAGCCGGGCTCGCTGCGAGGCAAGGGAGATTTGCTAGGGTTTCTCTTTTCCTTTTTCAGGGCCCAGTTCCAGGAGTCAGGTGGTTAAATGAAATGGAGATTTATATGTCAAAGTGAAAAGAGCAAGCTGGGTTCCCCCCGCACCCCAGCGCTGGGCTCCCGCCCAGACCACGCTCAGCGGGGACACCCTGGCTCCAGCAGGGAATCGCTGCCACCCCAGGAGAGGTGTCTCAGGAATGAGGGGACAAACACGAGTCCCCCTTTCTCTGCTGACACCAGCAAAATTTCACTAAGATGCTTGGACTCAATGCTGTACAGATAAACCCATCCGGCCAAGGTGGGGAGAGAGGAGAGCTTAGAAACGCAAACACCAACGGGTCCAAAGGATCAGCGAAGACTTGAAAAATGCCTGGAACATCTGTCTAGCACAAGCCTCCTGCCTCTCGCAGATCAGAACAAGGTTGGACAGGGATACGCAGGTGGGATCAGAGCAGCTCGGGATGCAGGTGCCGAGGATGCACCATGCGATGCTGCAGGTCACCGAGCCACCGCTGTCCCCAGCCAGGCTGCTCCCCCTCGCCCAGGGGCTGCACCCACCCCCAGGATTGCTCCTGCACCCACACACCCTGGGTTTGCAGCACCAGCTCCAACAGTGTGAGGGCAGACGGCTGCATGCAGCACCCATGGCACGGGATGGGGAGGATAAGGGGTCCGGCAGGACCCCCTGCTCCCCAGCAATCTGCCTACAGAGAGGAAGGCAGAGCCACCCCCATTGCAGAATTAAAGGCAAAGCCACCCCCATTGCAGAATTAACCCTCTGGAGCAGGAACAAGTCATCATCAAGTGGCCATTCATGGTTCCAGGAGCAAAGCCCGGTGTCACCCGCCCATCCCGCAGACCCCAAAATTCCCAACAACAGACCACAGCCACCACAGCCACCCACATGAGCGTGGGCACAGACATGCCGTAAGTGCTACTGTAATATAAATAATTGATCCTAAGGTGCCTCGGGGCCCATAAAGACTTCGATTGTTAGTTCTTTGGGTGAGAGCCCACCTCTTTACAACGTGTTTGTACAAGGACTACTCTAATGGGGCGCTGAGCTGCAACTGGGGTCCTGAAGCGCTATTGTAATACAAACAGTAATCACGCAATAGCTGTTATACAAGCGGCCCCTGCTCAGAGCTGCGCTCACAAGGCTCATAAACCAGGCAAGACTCTCCCGAAGCCAACGGGAGCTCGGCCCACGCGCGGGGAGCGGGATCAGAGTTGCTCGGCCGAGCCTGTGGCCGGGAAATCCCCCTTTAATTCTGCATGTGTGTGTGTTTGAGTGCCCCTGCCTGTGTACGTGCGTGCACAGAGATGCTGAGACCATCCATGGCGAGCAGCTTGAGCTCTGAGACGCGTTGTTTGTCGAGCTGGGGCAGGGAGCTATTTGTTCATTAAAACAGAGTCATGTTCATAAGAGGCTCAATAAAAATCTCCTGAAATAAGAAATAACAGCAACTATACACAGGGAAGGGAAACAAGCCTCCAAATTCACGTTTCTAATTAATTACCTGCCTGGGAGCTGCTCTCAGCTTTCAGTGATTAAAGCATTTTATGGGGAGAAGGTCTGAGCTGGGTCTGTGCAGCTCACGAGCACCACGACCGCCGCGTCCGGGCGCGGAGACGCGATAACAGCCCCACGGCCCGACAGAGCCGGGCGGCCCCGGGTCCAAGGGCTGCCCAGCCCAGACAGGCGCAGCTATTAAGTCTGGAAATAAGTCAATTTTTAACAAGGTCTGAGCTGCGACTTGAGGAAACCCACGGGGTGAATAACGTGTGGCCGTCCCAAGACGACCACGTGCAGAAAACACCTGGTGAGAGCAACCCGGCCCCATCCCCTGCATCTGGCATCGCCTCCATCACCCTCCTTAAAAATCCCATTGAGATGTCCAGCTGCAGACTCCAGATTTGCAGTGCGATTCCCCAGCATTTCAGGGCACTGGTTCAGACCCCAGCCCGGAGTTTCCTTCAAGACAAAGTGAAGTTTCTCACTACTGGAAAGGATTTAACCCTCGGTGCTCGAGGTGACAACTCGGATGTCACCTCCAGCTCAGCGCGGGTAGGACAGCGTTTCAGCCCAGCCACCCCCAGGTCCCCTGTGCACCCTGAGACGTGGCAGAGGGAAAGGGAGAGAAAAAGCTTTACATTTGATCATTTGATTTTCCTTCCCCCACCGTGGGGATTAATTACACACGTCGGCTGGGCACAAACCAACTATCACCAAGCAAAGTCTCACTCCATAAATTTTAAACTGCTAATAATAAGGCTGGACAGGAGTTTTAAAGCTTCAGTAGACAGTTTACAATTAACCTACTCCTGTCAGCTGGAAAATCACCTTACAATGTGATTCCAGTTCACGTCTGACTCACTTCGAGTTAGAAACGGCTTCTGAAATCAAGTAAAGGCGCCGTGCAGAGCCGGGAGGAGGGTCCGAGGGACAGTGGCAGCAAAGACCTGACCTGCGTTTCTCCCAATGTTGGGGCAGCCCTCGGGAGCTGGAAACCAACCTCCCCGAGTTCTGAAACTCTTTGGGCTCATCTCAGTCAAATTTTCATCATCTGCTCCAAGAGCACAATAACTTGGCTTAACACACCTTTGGATTTGCACTAGTGATGCAGGTGAGCGAGAAGACGATGTACCTGTTGAAGCCCCAAGCTACCAGAGATACATAAGGGAAGATGACCCAACGTCATCGTGCCATGGAGCATCTGATGTGCCCACCACACCAGCCCTGGCGCCTCCTCGTTCTCCAGGGGCTTTTTCTAAGGTGTCCAAACTGGGAGGTGGAATCCATGAGCTGGAGCCACCATCTTCATGGTGACCTCCCAAGAGAGCCAAGCTAACCGGGTCCACACAGAGATCCCAACAGCGCAACCATGGGTCACATCCCTGTAACTCACTGGTGTCTGGTACCCTCTTCTCCCTGTTTAACAGCTCACTTACAACTTTTTAAAGATAAGAAGTACTATGAACAAAGTACAGAGTTTCTTTGGTGAACAGCATTTTGTGAAGCATCCAAACAGCCTACTTGGAACCTACAGCCTCACAGCCCAAGACACAGACCCCTTATCTTTGGCCACAGCCACAAGGTGAAGTTGTTTCAAAAAGGTCCCATCTGAAATATCTTTTAACCGCCCCCCCCCAACAGTGAATTGCATTAGTAAGGAGTAAGTTAGGGGGGTAGGGAGACACCCAGTCATTTTCTGTGATTAAAAGGCAAATTTTATTCCTCTAGAAACTTGGAAGCAAATGTGGCGTTGCTATGGTTTCACACCCACTGGCTGGAAATGACAATATTAGCAGGGTGACCTGGTAATTAGAAACTGTGCCCCCAGGTCAGACTGCGGAGAAAATAAAGAGAGATTACGGAGTCCTAAAGACACAGCATAATGCTGCGGGCTCCTGGGCTCCCTACCTTTTATAACCGGCCCATTTAAATGCAGATTATGACTTTCCACCTGGGGCTGCTAATCTGTCTCACAGCCAGATCAAACAATAAGGCATCTCTCCGCACTGTGGGGCCAGGGTGCTTTGGGGCTCGGTCTGTCATCAGGTCTGTCAGTCTGTCTATCCCCCTTTTTCTCAGGGTAAAACCCAGAGTTTTTCATTCGCGGATGATTCTTTTTCCACCCTGGATGTTTACGACCTCCTCTCCCTCCCCCAAAACCCCAACGATTTGGAGCAAACCAGGCTCAGATTTTCCTCTGGGTGATGCAATGTAAAACAAGGGGGAGCAATTAAGCTCATTAGCATTGGGCTGGCATGCACTCAATTTAGCGGGGGGAAGGATTATGCGCTGGATTATGCAGGAGGGTGATTTGGAAGAAGCAGGTGGCTCCTCTCGGCCCAACATCCCTGTGATGGCACGGGGCACACTTTGATGGCCCAGAGTCCCTCCCAGCCAGCATATCCTACTGGTCTGGACTGGGCGAGGGTGGGCAGATGTTTGTCATCCCCATGGGAGTTACCTGTCCCAGCACCTGTGACATTGCTCCAGCCCTTCCCCAGTGAGATGTCTCATGGGAACAAGCAGCACCAGTGTCAACAGCGTCTGGAAACCATGCTGAAGGACAGGGAAGCCAAACCCCACGTGTCTGAAGCAAGGAGGGACACCTGCATGTCAAAGCAGGGGAAAACCTCCAGATCCAGCTCGGATGGCCTGAGCCATCGGCACAATGAGCAGAAACACCCAGGGAGTCCTTCCCTGGCAGGGTCAGTGTGGTTCATGCTGGTCCATCCCTGCCATGCTCAGCAGACCCAGGTTCGAAAGAAACAACGCAGAAGTAATTCCTGCAAGCTGGATATTAAAAATACATCCCCTGTTCTAAACGCCAACAGAGCGGGGAACACCAGCATCATTAAAGCCAGGTGAGGACATCAACACCAGCAGGGAGGGAAAGGTTCAAGCTCCTCAAGCTCCTGCACCTTGCTCTTTAATGTTTTTCATTTCCCCCAAGTGAGGGAGCATTTCAGGAGGGTTAATAGGGACACCGAGCAGCTCCGTCCGTGTGTCTGTCATATATTCTCACAACCCCGAGCAGGTGTCGGGTGCCTGGGCACCTTCAGAGCACCAGGAATCATGTCTGCTTTTCTGAAAGTGCCAAACCAAATGCCTCTTGACCCAGCTGGTCCCACCACGAGCTGGCAACAGCCCCCGGTGTAAAACATGGGGTTTTAGGTCCCACACTCCCTCGGATGGACGGTTACCATCCATGTCGCTTTACAGACCTGGAAACCCCATGTTTCAAACATTCCCCATTGCAAAGCCACCTCATCCTTCTCAAAGGAAGGACAGAAAAGTAGAAAATTATGCTGCCTTCTTCCCATGTCCCCTCTTCACAAAATGCTCTCAGCAGACATAAGGAGGAAAAGCCAACACGGCACCCCAGAAAAGAACCCAACTACACTTGGCAAGATCGGCCTCTGAACGCAGATGTGGGCAAAACCCTTCATTTCCAGCTGCCTTTTCTTCAGCTGTGAAACAGCAATTGCTCCTGGTAGCTGTGCTAGAGCAATAGAACAAGGACAAGTGAGTGCTGGAGTGCACGGCCCTGGGAACACAAGAGAAGCCAGACTGGGTCCCCCAAATCTTCCCATGCACACATCTGGCATCCAGGCAAACCCAGCCTCTTCTGTGCCTCGGTTTCTCCCCACTTGCCCACCCAAGATCCAGCTGCAGAGAACTGCTCTCATTTGACGCTTGGAAATCAGAGAGATGTGATTTTGCACAAGGTCGTTGCAGATACCGGCACTGCAGAAGCCACTTCAGTCACCGAGGTTCGGCACAGGCGCGTCACCCACCCCTGAGAAAAGACCCCAGTAAAAAGCCAAAACTGAACCTTATTTACTTCACACTCGCCTCCTGTCCTCCTTCCTCACCCCCAAGTCCTCCTCCCTTCCCGAACTGTCATGGTTTATTTTGTTTGGGTGGATTTGCTTTCTCTGCTCTCCCCCCGCCCCTCACAAACAGACGGTTTTCCCATGGAGATCCAGCCCGCTCCGTGCCCATTAGCATCCTTGTGCATAATTAGAGCCCAAGGCATTGTCATGCAAAGCAGCCTCGGATGACAACACTTCAGCCCGGACGACGCAGAAATGCGGCGAGGAAGTTTCTCACACTGGTTTTAGCCAAGGCAAACCGGACTGCGGACGGGTTTGAGATTTTAATTAACCGATGGGTGCTGGGCTCCCGCTGCCGCCCCAGGAAAGCGCCCCAGCCACCCATGGGTGCACCCGTCCAGCCCAGGGCTTCACGTGGCTGCGCGATACCGTCAGCTCGTTAAAATAAATTAAAAGCCCCACCCCAGGCAGCCGCAGAATAATTTCCCACCAGCCACCA
Organism: Patagioenas fasciata; assembly: GCF_037038585.1. Classification (NCBI taxonomy): domain Eukaryota; kingdom Metazoa; phylum Chordata; class Aves; order Columbiformes; family Columbidae; genus Patagioenas; species Patagioenas fasciata. Next base: position 1,519,595 of record NC_092537.1, on the reverse strand, counting down.
GGGACGACTCAATCAGCGTTTCCACCACAGCAACGTGTGTGACGGGCTCTGTCCTCACCGTGCAGCCAAAAAGGCTCCAAAAGCTTTTTCTGCTGCTGTATCCCCCTCTTTGGGGGTCGTCTTTTGGCTCCACGGGTCACAGCCCGCCCTAGCTGGACACTAGGGGTGTCCCTTGGGTGAGTTCGTGCAGCATAATGGTGGCTGCGGGAAGGTGGGTGAACTGGTCCAGGACAATTTGGCGGAGGAGATGGGATGATGCTGAGCCCTGCTCAGCCAAACCTGCCCCTGCTCCTTGGGCAGCAGATGTGAACTGGTGGGCGCATGTGAAATGCACAGAGGAGCCACTTGTTCCCAAGGGTCAGAAATGCTATAAATTATGAGCAGGTTTTCAAATACCTTCAGCAGAGCGAGGGGAAAACGTCCCTATCCACCTACACCATTGAGAGCTGCCACATTCACTATATGAGCACAAGATCAGCTCATAAAGGGAGAATAAAGGTAAAATTATAAGCAGGCTCTAAGAAACACCTAAGTCCCATTTTTCAGAAGGGATTTAACTTCCTAACGGGCAAAGTCCCATTCACTCGCAGCGGGATTTGCACGCCACGTGCAGCAGTCACTTTTGCAAAGAGTTTAAGAGCCTCCAGTTGAAGGACTTTGCTCCAAGGGAGAACATTTAGAAGCATTTAATCACACCCCCCCCCCCCCAAAATGTTCACTGCAAAAACACACCATGTCTGCTCCCTCCTGCCCCACAGGCCACGTCTCCAGCCAGGAATCCCTTGTTTCTGTTTGCATGGGACAGCACCCGGGGTCCCAAACTCCTCAGCCACCAAAGTGGCAAAGGGGCTCCTCCAGACCCATCAAACAGAGCAAAGCAAACCCAAAATCCTGGCTCTGCGTCCGCTCCCGAAGCATCAGTAATTTGTCCTGGAGCGTCCACACCTCCAGCAAGCACCATAACAGGGGCTGATCAGAAGCACGTAAATACAACCCAAATTGGGTTTCCTTCTGCTTCCTTGAGAACTCATTAAAAAAAAAAAACAACGCAACAAAGAGCCACCAAAAAGGTGAAGCAGCAGCTGAGCTCAGAGCGGTTCTGGGCAGCGCAGCCGGGTAATTGAAATGTGTTGAAACAATTTGGGACGCTCCTGGGAAGGTCAGAGATTAACATGCCTGGCAGGTCTAATCCTTGCTGGGAGCAGCACCCTGCGAGCGCCTTCCAGCTCCGCCGCCGCCTGACCCGCGATTTGGCACCGAGGCCTCAACGTCTTTTCATATCCCTTGACGTGCTTTGCCAACATCTGTAACAGTAACAAAAATGCTTTAGATGCAGAAATTTCAGATAAAACCTGTGGGAAACGGGGGCTGCAGGGAAGGCCAGCGTCTGCTGTGAACCGCTTCTGGTTATTATTGTTGCTGTTCTTTGCCCTCCCTGACACTAAGCACCGCTCAGTGAAGGACAGGAGTGCAAGTCTCATACATACACACCCCAGGAGGCCTCCCAAGACATGACAGACAAGACCTTGCTCTACCGGAGCATCCCAGAGCTTCCCTCACGATGCCAAGGACCCTCCAGCCCTGGTCCAGCATCCCACTGCACCACGTTGACTCCCAGCAGTTGTGGTCCTGGGGGAGGTATCGGGGACATTTCTGAGGTGTCCTGGGTTAAACCATTAAACTCCAAGCTCTGCTCTTTAGTTTCGCCCTTGGAATTCACCCTTCTCTAAAGCAGAGCCCAAAGCAGCAGCATTTCAAATGCAGCTGCAGGAGGAGGACGGGGATGTCTCCCAACCGCATCCCCTGCGGATACCAATTCCCCCATTTTGGCTGATCCAGTCACAAAACTAGTGATATCAACTGAAAATACATCTGAGGGCCACCCTGTACATCAGTGGTCATTAAAGGATCTGGTTCTCATTAACAGTCCTGCAGGGCTGCGTGTGTGTCCGTGTAACCATCCCCTGCGTGACCCTGGCAGGGAACAGAGGGAAAACTGCAGTGCAGGAGCCGAGGGTGGTACAAACACCCGTGTGTCCCTCCCCGCGTCCTCTCCTGCTCCCACCCACCCTAACCCAACCAGAGCTCAGCCGAGGGGACACTGTGACCAGCCTAATGCTGATTGACTGGTGAATGGCGGGGCCGACAGCGGAGCCGCTGGGTTGATGCGCTCGTTGGACACGGTACTAGAGCAGCAGCACGGAAACCGCTTCAGCCACAATGCACCAACAAAACAAAGAGACAGACCAGCTTTGAAGGTGGCATCGTTTGGCAGCCGTCTCCAGCAGCTTTGTGCTCCGCTCGCCACACGCAGGCACCACCGCGGTGCCCACGGCGCCGCAGGAACCCCCAGCTCGGCGATGCCGGGGGTCGGGCAGCGCTCCCGGTCCAGCTCCCCGTGTGTTTGCTTTGCCTGCCCCCAAAGCTGCCCCAGCCGAGCCAGCAGAGCCGCAGCTGACCCGGCCACTGACCCAGAACCAGCCTGACCATGATTGCAACCGTCTGGAGGGCAGCAGGTTTAACACCCTCCTTGGGGATGGGGGCTACGCCAAGAGGAGCTGCCAGCGGCGCTTCCCCTCTGGGTTTGGGGGGTTGGTTGACAAGATCCTTCTGCAAAGCTACGGAAAGAACGGCGGAGCAGAGGGAACGGGGCACGGTGTCCGGGTGCAAATCTCAGAGCGTTTTCTAGGTGTGAATTCAGCCAACGTGGCAGCCCCGCTGCTGGGGGGCAGGACGAGGGCATTGCCGACAGCTGGGGAAGGGGCGCAGCGTGACAATGGGGGGGACAAGGCCACGCTGGGGACGTGGGTCACACGCACCTCTCTGGGGATGGGGTCTAAAGACAAGCCGGCAGCAAAGCCAGGGAGCAAAGCCGGGTTTGCTGCCCAGACGCGCTCCTGCAGATCCCAGGTCCCCAGGGGAGGTGGCAACTGGGGAACTGTCCTGGAAACGTCTCCAGTTCACCTGGACGCTTTCCCAGCTCCTGACAGGCAAAGAGATCACTGATCCTCTCCACAACTATTTTAGCAGCAGTTCACCAGCAAAACCTTCGTCTTTTCTTCCTGCAAGGTTTCTCTGCAGCAGGACATGGACATGAGCTCACCGGGGTGGATCACACAGCCATCCCCGCACAGGACAGAGCAGAGCACCACAAATTCCCCACATCCCCCCAGCCAGCTGCTCTCCACTCATTTTGGTTAAGTGAAAAAAAAAATAACCCAAAGAAATGAAATATTCCCTACAGGTAAACCTCCAGCACACTTTAACTCCCAGCAGTTCAGAAAATGACAACTCTTTGTTTAGACTTTCTCCTAATTCATATTTTATACGGGCCTCTCATAATCCATACTCAATCCATCTTCCTTCTTATTTGTTTTCTCTCCCCCCTCCTTTTTTTCTTTTAACCTGTTTAATCCTTTTAAGTTCAAGGATTTGAAAAGTAAATACTATAAAAGATGAAAGGTGCGTTGGAGGAAATCAACTTTGATAAGAGGCTTTTATGGCTTGTAAACCTTATTCCGGCCCTTTGGCTTGAAAGGCAGCACTAATTTTAAGAGCCTTATGCAAGCCTCACGTTGAGCTTAAAAAAAATTGTGCTGGCCTAGAAGTGATGGGCACCTGAGTAAAGAGTTCTCATCGCAGCATGCAGAGGGCTTGCTGGAAGCTGGACAACCAAAACCAGGACAGTTTGGGGCTTTTAACGTCATTGTTTGCAAGAAACCAAGCAACAGCAACAGTCAAAGGAATAATTTGAAGAGAAAAAAAACAAACCTCAATATTAAGATTAGTCGCAAAAGCCTAAACAAATGCCACTGTGATACTGTCCCTGGCTACGAGGCTGCAGCAATGTGACGTTTCAGCTCCCACCCCCAGTCTCCGGGGCCTGGGTTAGTTAGGTCAGGCTTGGCAGAGCTGCTCCTGCCCGGGGCGGAAACACGGAGAAGCCGCATTGCGTAAGAGAAGTGTTTGGAGACGGAGATGGGCAAACACGCGACTGCTTCACCGCATTGAACACGGGCCACGAGACCCGAAGGGAAACGTCCAAGCAGATGGATCCGAGCTCAGGCCAACAGCTCCGGGCAATGGATGTCCCGTTGCAGGTACCCAGCGCTCGGTTTGGGACCCAAGAGCCGCCACCTCCTCCTCCAGCAAGCCCCTGGCACTGGGTACCACACCGATGCCGTTACCCCCTCTATCCATGGGTGACCTGGAGTGATTCCCACCCCAGCTCTGGAGATGAGCAGCCGCCACACAAATCAAATGCCCAACATCAGCCCACACTTGTACAGTCACTCTCCTCTCACAATTTGATATTGAGTGTCTCTTCCAACCAAAATGACTCTATGATTCCATAACTTGCTCCTGCACAAGGTCCCGGCTGCGAGTCGCTCCGAAATAAATCACTGCTGGGAGCTGAATAATTACAGCGAGAGACTGAGTGGTTGCAATCATCATTACCTATAATGCTGCTTGTACAGAGACAGGCTTGGCGCTAATTAGCATCATGTGGGAGGCTCATGCAAAGCATTATTATAAATTAGCTGCAATCCCCCAGAGGAACATCCACCGGGAGACCTCGGGAGAAAGACCAGCCCATAAGGACCCTCCAAGCTCCTCTTTGGTGCACGAAATCATTTGCTTTGCTACCGATGGCATTTTGCACAAGCAAGCAGCACACCCAGCACGGACAAGCTGAAACCTGGGCTCTGGGCAACAAACAGTTTTTAACTATTTTCCAGTCTAAATAAGCAAAATGGATAAAGAGTGTGAAGAAATCCGACCGGCGGAGAACGCAGACTTGGAGAGCTTAAGGGATTTACTCCAGCCACGGAAGGGGACTGAAAGACAGATTTTTTTGCATTTATTCCCTCGTCTTTTTTTTTGTACTGAATGGTAAAAACGTTTGTAAACACTGGAATCAAGTAGTTTTCACCACTGAGAAACGCTTCCAGCAGATCTAACCAGCAGAAACTGTTTTCACTACCAATCCTGCATCTCCTGCAGATCTGCAAAGCCACGAAGCATCTTGTCAGCAGGCTGGACCAAACCAGCGCAGTGGGCTACAAATTACAACAGCAAATCCAGCTTTTTCCCATTATCCCGGCTGAAAAAATGCCAGTAAATAATAACAAGAATGAAAACAACCAGGGGGAGATGGCTAAGGACTTTTTCATAACCACATGTAGCAGAGTTATCTTGGGAAAGACTTTCCATCTCAACCCAGATGTCAGGTGTTACACCAAGAATCCCTATGAGACCCAGGCTCGTTTGCAGACTTTGGTGGGGATTTTATTCTCTTTTGAGTGCACCAGCAAACAGAGGATTGTTTCATAGCAGTGGTGAGCAACGCTCAAACTCTGGCCAATTTTCACCTGGGCAGAACTTGATGTGAGTGGGGAGCTGCAGCTCAGAGCGATGCTCAGGCAGGTGAGGACACGAGACACGGTGCAGCTGTCCCTGTGTCACCTCCAGGGCACAGGGACAGGGCACAGAGGCTTGGCTGCCACTCGCCAGATGCAGAAACCCAGGAGCCACCGAGCTGTGTGAAGATGAGGTGGGAGCAAAGCAGCCTCCGCTCACGGGATACAAAACATCAGACCTTCAGCATTAAAGAACACGGTGGCCAACATGACATCTTTGCACTGCAAGTGTCACCCTGCTCCACAATAGTCCCCGCTCAGCACCAACCGATGGGACACAGGAGGAGAACCAAACCCAGCAGCTGTTTTGCTCAGCAGCCCCAGGCTGCAAACACAATTTGCCAACAGTCGTTACAACGCGCCTGCAACATTTGGCCACCAGACTTGCTCCTTATTTGTTTTTAGAGAACGAACGATTGCTCAACAGCTGTTGTGTTGGCCTGGTTAGCCAAAAAATAATACCCTACCCTAAGCACATCTCCAGGGAGACCAAGTGGTTTTTCCACTTATTTAGACACCGCCAGTAGCACCAGGGGATTTTTACCAAGATCAGGCCCTGGACATACCAACCCCACACAGAGGGAGAGGAGCCGCCTGGGAACACAGGGAGGAGGAGGAGGAGGAGGAGGAAGGACTGGGAGGTGCAGCACAGAGCAGCCAAACAAGCCACCCGCTGCCATAATGGGTGGCCGTGGCTCAGCTGGACCCAGATTTCCAAGTCGGAATGCTCAAAGCAGGAGAACACGCTTCCCCAGCTCTAAGGGCTGTTTCCAATCAGCTGGAGCATCCTGGGGGAGCGGCCCCGGTGCCTCCCCGGCTGCGGTTCCCGGTCCCATCCACCCAGCCCTGCACTGCGGCCAAACCAAGGAATGAGGTAAGGAGCCCACAGCCCAGGAACCGCAGCCCCGGCACACGGGCCACACGTGCACCCTGCACGAGTCCTCGGCTGGAACCGGCCCCACGGTCCAAGAGCTGGGTCTGAGGGCTGGACAGGACCCAGGAGCAGGGGAACGCACACACAAGCTGGATGAAGGGGCAGGCAAAGCTCCTCCAAACTTCGCAAGCACTCAAAATGTTCTGCTGCAAATATTGGGGAGAATAACTTAATTATAACAATTTTTGTTATACCTGAAGCAGTTGACATGTGCTTCCTACTTAAAAATTAGGATGGAGAAACACAGCTACCTACACAGCTGCCTTCTGAGGGTCTCCACGCCCCACAGTCCCACCAAGCCAACCCTGGACCAGGAGCCATTTCACCCAACACATCTGCACCTTTTTGGATAGGAAAAGTATCAGGAACAGGTCTCTGGGTTTGCACCTCTTGACATGGGTAGCACAACAAGCATCCCCACTCTTCTGCAAGAGCATCATGTCCTGGTAGTGTCATGGTTGTCACCTTGGTCAATAAACCCAAGTAAGGGTCTGAATACCTCCAGAATTAATACAGTGAGCTACCGAATGGTTCTGACCTGGCTTCAGGGAATAGACACGAAACCTCTGCAGATGAGATGCAAAGACACTTGAAAAATGCTCTCGCAAGAGTTTCCACTGACAGAGTCACACCTGCCACCTGCCTCCCCAGGTCCTCTGCCCAGAAAGGCTGGAGCTGCCCCATCCTGTCCCCAGGTCATCACCCACAGCCCCTGCTCGTCCCTCGGGCTGGGGCACGTTGGCACATCTGGCCCCGGTTTTGTCCCAAAAGCCGTCCCCGTGGCACCCGCACCCTGCAGCGATCCAGCTCCTCCGCTCGCCTTGAAAACAGCCCGAGCCGAAGTCCCTCCTGTCAACATTAACCCCATTTGATGGCGAAAAACATACAAAGAAACTTCAAAGATTTTATGAAGGCAATAATGAGCCTTTTCCTCCTACATTAAAGTCCTTTCTCCCCTTTTCCAACACAGCAGGGCTTACACCATCCAAGTCTGATACATAGAAAGAGCTTTCATGTCAAAAAAACCCTGTGTATTTCTGCAAGTATCTCAAGCAACCTTTAAAATGTTATTTTAATTAGCAAAAGTTTCCAAAGGCTGAAGTTACCCCTGAGCTGCCTTCACGTGGTTGCACCGCTGCCAAATCAGCAGTGGTACCATCCTGATTTCTTACAGCACATCCCGGTGCTGAGTGTCCCTCAGTCCACACGGGCTCCCATTGCAAACCGGGGCTTTGAGCAGCGAGGAAGATGGGGGTGAAGGAGAAAGCAGCCCCAGGTTGTCACAACCTTCTCTTCCCAGCCATGAACCCCGTCCTGCCGGCACTGCCCTCTCCAAGCCTGGTCCCCAAACACGTCCAGCGCCCTTCCCTCCTCCAAACGCTTGTTAGGAAGCTTTAACCTCTTCGCTCCCAAATCCTGGAGAAGTCTGCTGAGCAGGGAAGAGGCTGGAGAAGAGGCTCTGGCGCCCGGAGGTCACCACCAACGTGAACCCCAAGTGCTCAACTTCCTTCTCTTGCAAATAAAAACAAAATGGGGAGGGGAAGGGGGCAGATGCCTTTGCTGGGACGAAGAGCGGTGGGAACCCACTCCTGCTTCTCAGCTTGGGGAGGATATGGTCCCGGCTGGGGGTCGTCTAAGATGAAAGAGCGTTTGACATTTTCAGACCAAAGGGTCCTATTTTTATTTTATTTTTGAGGGCCACATGCAGTCAAATGCCTTTAATGGTGCTAGAAACAGATGGGCCACCGTTTTCTTTGCTCATACAGGGCGCCAGACATAAAAATACCATTAAAAAATGAGGAGTAAAAGGTTTCCCTATTTCATTTACTGCTTTTCCTCCTTTCCAGCTCCTGGAGAGCAGCACTGAACAAGGAAAGCGGCTGGAGGGGTCAGCTAAGCCCAACCCAAGGAGTCTCCAAGGGAGGAACGATGCCACGGAGTAGTCCGGAGGTTGGAAACCAAGACAACAAACTGGATTCAATTCCCAGTTTCAAGACTTTCACAATGTGCAGACTCCCTGGACCAGGCTTAGCCCAGGCTGGGCTTGCTTCAGCCCAGCTGCACCCACCTTCCCAGGCCCACCAGACTGTTGAGCAAACCAGGAGCAGCAATAGGTCGGGGATGTTCTGCACAGGAATCAAACTCTGCCAGATCATCAAATGAAGGAATATTTCTCATCTTCGATAAGAAACCACGTAAAAAATGTCAACCCTTCCTAGCTTCTTGGCTTTTGCTTTTCAGTTCTTGGGATTATTTTTCCCCTTTTAAATTCACTGAGATGCCAGAAGGGAAAAGGAATGAAGAAGTGAAAGGGAAACCACAAGGAAGGGGGAAGGATGGAGGAGGAACCATTTTCACAGCGGGAAAAATCAGAAAATTTAAATCCAAACTTTCCTCCACAAAAAACACCACCAGATTAATTAGTTAGGTTTTGGGAAAGAAATAGTTAACATGCAAGCCTTTTGCCCAAGGATGGTCCCCAAACCCTAATATTACCTCCTCCTCCACTTTGTGCTCTATAATGGGCAGAAAACATCTGCGTTCTGTCCCAAAGCTCAATGTATTTCAGGGTAATACACTTGTGGCATAAAATTGACTCTTAAACCTTTGGCCCAGCCGCTTGCCCGGCTCCCCAAACAGACATCGCTCCACCAGCCCCCATCTCAGGATGTTGTAGAGCTGGGACCGGGGTCACACAGAGCTTCAGCCTCCCCTGAGCCAGCCCATGCTGAGAACCCTTTCTGTGAGCTGGCTGCAGGAAACCAACTCATTTTCACCCGAAAAGCAAGGCGGAACCGAGCATTTCCAGGTTCCAGCCCTGCTCTGACAGCACCTGCAGAAAACAGTCACGACAAGCCCTCCTTCCTGGGAACTGAGATAGATTCGGGTCCAAGAGCTATTTTTATTCCCTCTGAAAATATTTTGACAAAAAACCATTTGCATCATCTCCGACGCTTCCTCTGGCAGATGAGGTATTGTGGGACAGACCCGCCCGCGCTCGGAGGGGGATTCGGACAGACAGCCCTCTTTGGCAGAAACAACAAGCCCAGAGGGACAGGGACAGGCGTCACCCAGTGCTTGGGGTCCTGGGGAGCAGCGGGGAGCCAGGTACCGCGGGGAAGGGAGCAGCAAGTGCCCCAGTTCCACACCTGGGAGAAAAAAGGGCTGAAAAAGAAGAGCTGCCTGCTAGAAATTTCAGCCCGGGATGCCAGGCTGGCACGGTTCACCATCAGCATTGGCCCCATCATTAAAATAATAATAATAACTTTTAAAAGCCTGCATAAATCCTGTTTACTCCCTGTTGAACCTGATCACAGCCAAACTCCACTTGCCCCAGACTGTTCAAGGAAAAAAGCCCCAAGTCACATTTGCAATAAGGCAGAGGACAAAACGGTGGGGAGCAGAGGGTCCTTCCATCCCAAGTAACCAGGGGACACCCCAAAATACGCGATTAATACAACACCCACGCTGTAACTCAGATCTGGTGACCTCCCAGACACCCTGGAGACACCGATGCGCTTACTGACAGGTCACACCTCTCAGCTCCACTTTCCGCTTGCAGAGCTGTTCCCATTCAGCGATGGTTTAGATAGGGAGCTGGAGCCTGGTTTTCTCCTGCCCCACACCTTGCTCACCACAGAGCAAAAGGGAGATAAACCTCCCCTGGGGCAGAGGGTTACGTGCTCTTTCCCCTTCCACCACGGCCGGGTGCAGGAAGGGAGCAGCTCCCCATGGCCTCCCCTGCGAGAAATAAATGCTATAAACAACCACCTGGAGATGGTGCGTGCACCAGGGTCCACGGTTTGTGCTCTGAAGGAAGAGCTCTGCTGTGCAGGGGTGAATTTTGGGGTGCAGGGATGGGGTGAGGGTGGGTGCATCAGCAAGACAAATGGATGTGGGGACTGTCACTGCAAAGCAGGCTGATAAAAACCCTCCCATGCAAGTATCGACCTCCCAAAAACCTCTTCCCGGGGAGCAATTCCATCCCAGTTCCTTTAGGGAAAAGCCCAGGACTGAAGAAATACAGTTGCTTGGGGCTTTGATGCTCCCTGCTTGGACATCCTTCCCTTACTTGCTCTGCTGCTTCATGCAGTCACAACACGAAAGAGAAAACACTCGTTTTCTACAGAAGCTCCTGGACCGTTGTGCCCGTTGCCGGCACAGGGACCCAGCAGCCCTGCAATGAGGGGCTGCCCCAGGGTGCTCTCACCGCTCTGCTGTGGTGTCGGAGGCCAGAGGGACCCCAAACATCTCACAAGCCTCCCTCTGATCCTTCAGCCACCCTCACCTTAGCCTCCTAACCCTTCCCTGCATATCCTCTCCTCTGTCAACAGCACTGGCACCAATTTCCCAGGCCAGAACCTGCTCCTCTGGCCACGTTCCAACTGAACCCAACCACCGCAAAGGGCTGCTCAAGCAGCAGCTTCCAACCAGGCTCAGAGATGGCAAAAGCTGGGTGGGCGACTGGCACAAAACCCCCCAAAAAGCAGCGCAGGCATCCATGGTAACACCGTACAGCCATCCCCAAGTCTCCCCTGACTCGCGCAGCCAAGTGAGCTGAACCATGGGGTGGTTTGGAGACGTGGAGCGACGGACACCAGGGAGCAAGGAGAGAAACCTGCCAAGCACCACGGGCTGGAAAAGCTCCGCAGTTGCAGTCGCCTCGCTGACGCTTGGCCAGGACACCCCCTCTTCTCTTCCCGTCCCTTCCCTCTGCGGTATTTCACTCCGATCTCCACGCCTAGAAGCCAAACTGGAACTGCCTCAAGCTTGCTTGGTTTGGGGTTAAGTTTTTCCAGCCTCCTCGTGGCTGCGCTGAACAGCTTCTCTGAATTCCCATAAATGTTCTGGTCAGTCTGGTCTGAATTAAGGGGTTAGAGAGAAACCCGAGTGTGGGTGCTGAGGCCTGGGCTTGGCTGTGGCTCTGCTCTGGGCTTGTCCTGGTGGCTCTTGAACTTGGAAGACTAAAAAGAAAAAATGGGGCTGATGGAGCCAAGCAGGGAGAGATGAATCATGTCACTTTGAGTAGGTTGGGGATGATGGGGCAGAGAAAAAATAAATGTATATAGTTTAGTATGAGGTCACTTCTTCAGCCAAAAACTGACATATGCTAAGAGAGGTGTACCAAAATTCATAATACATCAAATCCCTTTCAGCAACGCACTTGGGGAAAGTAAGAATTGCTCAGAAGCTGGGTCTGAACGAGGTATTACTGCATCTGAATCACACCAGAGCCTCACCTGGGAAGCCAGACCCCCCCGGGCACTGCAGCTCCCAAGCCGTACTGGTTGGGGTACCTTTGGGTGGGTTGTCCCGGAGGAAACCCAACTCCTTCCGGATGGGGAGAGACCCAGGGAGAGCAAACCCCATCCCAAAGCCACGCACAGGTGTGGCAGGGGCAAACATCCCCCTGGCAGGTGACGGGGCGCATCGGGCTGCCCTGCCAGCACTATAAGGAGAAGGGGAGCTGACACCCCCTCTGCAGGGATACAGCCACACTGAAAAGAAACCCAAGTTTATCCTTGACCTGAATTCTCACCTAAGCAATCCAGGGATCTCTGCCTGCCCTGCAGCCATCCCAGCGGTACCTGGGATGCTCCCGGCAGCGTCCGCCTCTCCCTGTCCCGTCCCCTTCCCTCGGCCTCGGCTTTTCCCCCAGCGGGAGCCCACAGCCCATTAGACAAGGCCTGATTGCTCCTCCTCACCTCCCCCGTGACACAATCGAGCGCGCATACAAGGCAGAACAAAACAGTGACAATTGGTGACAAATGGACTGCACAGCATCCCGTGGCCCCGTTGCCAGGGAGACCCTGGCCAAGCATGGGCAGCCACGATTCGGGGACAGCAGAGGGGACACAGGTGCTGGGAAACCCGTCCGGACCCATCTGCTAATTGCACCTGCTGATGAGGGCAGAGCCGCCCTGGGCTCACCCAGCCTGACTGCCACCCATCAGCTCTGCCCCTCCCAGGTCACCCCCCTTTAATAAAGGTCACTTTTCCCAGAAGTATTTTCCCAAGTCTGAGCAGTGGTTTGACAACAAACAGAGACGGGGGGGGAAAGGGTTTAGCTGTTGCTAGCACTGGCCCAACAAGCATCACCAAGGACATTTCCAATGCTAAATAACAGCTCTGTGCTGGACATTGTATCACGAGCCCCACTTCGCCAGGGAAGAAACTGAGGCCAAGAGAGGAAGAATGATGTTTGCTCGAGAGCCCTTTGCTGGCAGAGCCAGAAATCTCTTCCGGGAACATCTTGGAGTGACTCAATGCCTTTTACTTTCAATGCGAGTGATGTAAATGCCCCGCAGCCAGCGTGGAAGAGCTTCACGGTCACCTGGGGCTGCAGACATTCTCCAACACTTAATGCATTAAGAGAACTGGATGTGCAGTTTCTGAAATTCAGCCTTTAAGGCAGTGGCAAACGGTGCCCTGGCTTGGGTTTGAGTTGTTTCCCAATTAACACCTGCGGCAGACACCCCAAATAGACACACAGCAGCGACAACCCCTGCAAAATTACTTTGGTTCTTCCTCCCCACCTGCAGCTTCATCCTCTCCAGTCCGCCTTCGCCGCAGTCGCTCTCAGAAGGATGTTGGAGATGAACCCGAGCATCCTTGCATGGGTCACGTTCATTTTGGCTGCGCATCCTCCCCAGACCCCACTCCTGCGGTGCCGTGCAGGTGGGCAAGAAAGAGTTAAAGCCGCAGCTGCCAGCCCGGCGGTGCAGAGTTATGCTCAAACTGTTCCCACTGCTGCATGAAGTCAGCTGTCATTAGGGAACAAAGGCACCCCGGAGCAGCTCGAGTTGTGTCACACTCGGGAGGCGCGGAGACTGCTCCCTGATTAGGATTTCTAAATCAGTCCCATCGAGGTCCGGAGAATAAAGCCGCAGAACAATGAGCGGGGGCACATTCACACAAGCAGCACCCCCGTCCATCCCCCACCACTCGCACGCTTCTCCTCGCGCCCCAGCCTGCAGCACGTCACCTCTGCGTCCCGCTGGGGACCGCAGCATCCCCGGCACGGAGCTGGCGAAAACATAGAATCATTTGCTTGGAAGGGACCCTCAAAATCATCAAGTCCAACCGTTCCCCCATCCCTGGCACTACCCCATGTCCCTAAGAACCTCATCTCCACATCCGTCCAACCCCTCCAGGGATGGTGACTCCACCACAGCCTGTTCCAATGCCCAAGAACCCATAGAGCAAACCTCACCTGCAGCAAGACCAAAGCACCTGCAAGGAGGGGCCACCAAGCTCTTGCACCGCTGCCCTTTAGTTACAGAGGCACTGACACTTGCTGGATCCCCCTGCACTGATCCCAAGCATCCTCAGCCCTGCGCTCGCCCCACAGAGGTTTTACTTTCCTACTTAAGCCAGACTTTGTGCATGCAGATTAGAGGCTGTAAACCCAGTTGCTAAACTCTGCTCAAGCAAGGCAGGTTTCCTCCACGAGCGCACGAGTTCCCACACTGCGGGCGGGATGGAGATGTTGGTTTGGCTGCTGGGGTCTGTAAAAAGTTTGTTTCTTGGAAAAAAAGCAGGAATTCCAGCACAAAGTGACGCAGCAAAAGTCAAAAAACCTGAAGGGAAACCAAGACGGCTGTGGATTTGGGACATGAAAAACGCAGAGGCAGGAATTAAATGGTAGTAAATGCTGTTCTTGGCTCTGAATCTGACTTTGCTCATGACATTGGCTTTGTCGATTAAGAGCTTGCTGCCTCAGTTCCTCCCGTGCGGGAGGAGGAGGTGACCCTACAAGTGGTCACCTCCCACAAGCACAAATCCTTCCCATCAGGGTTCCCACAAGGAATGATGAACACGATGGGACCGACCTCCCACCGCACCCGGCTCGTCCGGAGCTGTGACCGAGTGGGGGACCCGGGGGTCTCCACCAAGGTGGGGCTGGGGGCCTGGCTGTGGTCCTGCTCCTGCAGAGCCTCCAGGTAGAGCAGAACAAGCCCCCAGCGCAAGGCCCAACACCTGCCCAGGGGCTGTGCCATCACTGAACCCTTTTATTGGAAAAGACCCTCAAGATCATGGAGTCCAAGTGTTAACCCAACCCTGGCACTGCCCCCTGTCCCGAGAACCTCATCTGTGTGTATTTCAAACCCCTCCAGGGCTGGTGACTCCAGCACTGCCCTGGGCAGCCTGTTCCAATACCCCACAGCCCTTTGGGGAAGAAATTGTTCCTAATACCCACCCAGCCCCACCACCCTTCCTCGGCAAGGTCCCATCCCTTCACACAAAGACCCTTCCACTGCACAGAGCCAAAGCGATGGCTCCTCCATCCCACCCCCAGCTTCAGATTTGGGAAAACACAGGGGGATGGGAGACGGGGAAAGGGTCAAGAATTTAACTTTGCTCCCCTGGCCCAAGGTTGGATGCTCAGGACCGCGGCGAAATGCCGCAGGAGGCCGGCAGCCAGCAGGTGCAATGAATAAATATCCCGGCAGAAATCAGGATGGGGAGGGGGGGGAAGGGAAGGAATATAGATATCGGGCATCCCGCCCCCCGCCTCCAAGCCGGCGGGACACGCACGCAGACACACACACACTAATCCGGGGGATTTGGCCGTCATATGACATGGCCGGTCCGTCCGAGGGAGGGGATTTGAGGCACGCCTCTCCTTTCACGCCAGGAAAGGATTTTCATCTCTCGAGAGCACAATGAGGGGGGGAGGAAGAAGGAAAAGAAAAAGAAAAAATAAAGAAAAAATAAAAAAAAAAAAAAGGAAAAAAAAAAAGCCAATCAAGGCGGGATCAGCTGTGGGCTGGGCTGCTGCAGGTCTGCCCGTCCCAGAGGGGGGTGCGGGGAGACATATTGGGCCGTGTGGGAAACCCACAGTCTCAGCTTCTCACACATTGTTCTCCTCCCCGGCTCCCCCCAGCCCCCGCCAAAGCCGTTAATGCCACAAAAGATACTTTGCCCATTGTGCCGGGGACAGCTGAGAGGATAGAGTTAGCCTTACACAGCTTTCCTGCCTCCCTCTCCCGCTGGAGAGGGGAAGAGGGGACAGAGCAACCAAAATGGAGAGTTTGATGCTCGCCATACAAAAGAATTAAATCCACTTAGGCCCCTTTCTCGCTAATCTCGGACTGTGGGGGGTTAAATATGGTTACATTTTCATTAGGTACTAATAGCAAAAGGGCAGCTAATGGTAGCACAGACCGGCGCATTGTCATGCAGATGGCTCCGAGAAGGGCTACCCAGCCCAGGCGCAGAGCGCTGAGCGATGGCATGATCCGAGCGGGAAATGGTGTCACTCGGCATTGTCGGGGCTGAATTCCTTCAATGGGAAAAGTCGTGTTTCCTCCGCCGAAAGGAAACAAGTTAAAACGCCCGGGGAGGTGGTGGGGAGACACCTGGGCTGTGCCGGGACCCTCCCACGAAGCGCGACCACTCCGGCACCGAGCGATGCCCAGGGCCACCGGTTTTAGGTGGCCACAAGCCGTTAGATCTGAAAAGGCGGTGGGTCAACCACCCAGCACGGTCACTGCTGCCCGGGTCTTGAGAAGACGTCCTATTGCCCTTGATTTGGGACTCGGGGCAGGTGTCCCCTCTCAGGGCCATGGTGAGCGGCACCACCTGCCGCGCGCTCACCATGAACTTGGACAAGGCGACAGGAAACCAAAAAGCCATGTTCACCCTTTCTCTTTTTAAGAGTCATTCTTCTCCCTTCATCCCCCTCCCGACATGAGCTGCATCAAAGGACGGGGCTCAGATGGGCGCTTGGGGGTGTGCACACACATGCTGGGGGTGCATCTCCAGCTTTCCCAGCACAGGGCTCTGCGGTCAGCGTGATGGGTGCCATCCCTTTGGGAGGTGCACCAGCACCCGCAGGGTCACACAGCATCCCAAAACTTGGTCTTGCTGCAAGGCCAGTCCCTGCCATCCCTGAGCTCCTGGTGCTTCATGGTGTCTCCGCTCCATCATCCCTCAGAGATGAGCAGCTCCAAATGGATCCCGGAGCACTCAGGACTGCGCTGCCTTGGGAGTGCCCACCAGAAACAGAGGAAAACCACTTGTTTGGGTGCCTCGGCTAAACGGCCACACCAAGAAAGAAGTCAAGACCCCTGTTGCCCTTTTATGGAATCCCAGCTTATTTATTGCTGGCTCACTAACACAATATGGATAGAAAATATCTGACAGGCTATATTTTATAGGGTGAGAGCACTCTGGGATCTGGTTTTTTCTTTCCAAGGCTTATAAGAGAGACCCACAACACATACAAGTCCGGGAAGTGATGTCTTTTCCCCCAAACCAACTGGCACGAAGGTAAAAATCCATCAATCAGGAACAGGCAGCAGCCGCAGCGAAAGCCAAGTTAAACAAGAACGAGGTCAGCACCGAGATGGCCCTGCCAATAACTGCAAAGAGGATGAAATTGGTAACGCGGTCGGGAGCACAGGCACCTACAGACTCAGCGCATGTGGCACCCCAGGATCTCAGAAGGTGGAACCCCAGAGACCTGGACTTCTTGTCCTAGTTCTCCCACAGAGCAGCACTGTGACCGTGACCGTGTCCCATCACCTCCCTGTGCCTCCTTCCCCTCCCCATCTGCGCAGACCCTCTGGTCCTTGGGGCAGGCACCATCGGCTTCTCTCCATTTGTAAAATGCACCTTGGGGAAGAGGCTGGAGGACCCTCAGCATCTCTGCCAGGAGCTCGAAACCCCACTCAGAGGAACAACCAGGAAAGGACATATTTCAATTAACAGAGAATTATTTCACCACCCTGTACAGCACCGGCAGAAGCCACTTGCTTGATGCGATTCGCTTTGCACAGCGCCTGTGCGAATCTCATATGGACCAAGGACAGACAAATTACCCATCTGCATAACACTCAAGCGCAAATTTCCTAACAAACTCCACCACCACGTCTGCATTGCCTGACTGCCAGAGGCCAAATTTGAGCCAAATTTCCTGCAAGCATTGCTGAGTTTTGCAAGCTTCAAGTCCTTGGAGAGTCACATTTCCATGCTTCTCTCTGTAACCTTGAGAGTGAGCTTGGGTTTTCTGAAAGCCGAGATTCTCAGTGATTTGGAGCCAAAGCTTTCAGGGAGAAAGCAGAAAGCGAGAGCGGGGAACCCATGAAGATTGGCTTTTTTCTGCTACTGCACATCACACTTAGACTTCAGCTGAAATAAGGTTGTGCCTTCCCCTTCAGCAAGAATCCAGACAAGACCTCCTCTTCTACCTTCATCTGTCTACACACGACTTGCAAGAATTGGGCGTATTTTGTATCCCTGACATACGGGCAAATTTTGTTGACGCTGTCCAGAAAGACTTAGAGTTTCTGGATGGCGAGACAGACGGATGGATGGACAGCACGTCTCAAACCCGCTTCCCCAGGAAAGCCCTCTACGGAATAGCACGTTGTGCAACAGCCACGATAACATCTTGACAGCTCACACCGATATTTTTCTGGGGGGGTGAGAGCCGCGGTGTTGCAATCCAGGCTCAGGGTTAAAAGCTGGAAAGCTCATCTCTACCAGGAGCGTCATGGGGAGGCATCACGTCCAAGGGCACCCAGGAGCCTGCGCTGGACGCCCTCCAGCGCCTTACGCAGCGCATGAGCTGTTCTGGCCCAAATGTTTATTGTTTCCCAGCAAAGCTGCACTAGAAGCACAACAACAATATATAACACAACAACACTCTAAGGGTAACACACGCTATTTTTCACCATTGTGCCTCAGGACTTCCCAGCGCTAACATTACTCGGGGGCCACTCGTTTGCTTCGTTCAACCTGACGATAGAGCAGAAAGAGCGAGGGGGCGGAAATCAAACCTCACCAGCAATGGGAACCACTTTGGAGGGGAAGCTGCTTTCAGAAACCCGGCCACGTCCAAAAATTACAACCGGTCTCGGCAATTACGAGAAGTAAAACATTAAAAAGCATGAGGCAAAAGTGCATTTGCATGCTAAAAGCTCCCTTCAGCGGGGCTGAGAGGCTGCATCCAGCAACAAAGCAGAGAACTTCCCTCTCCAAAAAATACATTAACCCTGGTGTCACAGCCCCCAGGGCCGTGGGGTGCAGAGCTGGTAACGGGCACCGTCACCGCACCCTGTGCCGGGCACCGTGGACACACACGGGTGCCTAAATCGGCCAGACAAGCAAGGCTGGAAGGGTTAATCCGTGCTCAGCCATCCCCATCCCAGCGCAGCCCCAGGGCTCCCGGAGGTTCCCTTGAACCTGGGGGTTTGCTGGAAAGCGGGTGTTCCTGCAAACCCAGCCCAGTTCCGCGCTCGCCGCCGCAAAAACAGGTTTGTGAGTTTGATTCAGAGGCCGCAGGTGGGCAAGTTACCTGAAGGCCACGAGGAGGAAACTCCTACATCCGCCCTGAAAGCACCAACCTGGGGCTGGCCAAGGAGGGAGGGGAGCGCCCCAGCCTCCTGGGTAGGGTTTCACCTGAAAAACACAGCTTCGTGCTCCAAACATGAGCTGATGGGAGGCACCGAGCCAAAGCCCTGGGCTGGGTGCTGGTGGAAGCGAACTGAAAACCTCAATTAGAGCTTTCTGAACCTCTAACGAGGGGCGGCTGGGGAGCGGGGCTGTCCTCAGGGATCAGGAATCCATCCCACCACCCTTTCCCCATTGCAACCCCACCCATCGACACACTGTGCGTCCTCAATATTTTGGATTGGATGCAAAAGAAGGGCTTTCCCAGAGGGAAGCTCATTATAAGTCCTCGCCAGTCCGATACCTTTCGCCTCAATTAAAATAAAGAAGAAGAATAAAGAAAAAGCAGGGCATGTTCTTTTGAAGGTCGTTTTCTTTCATCGCTCCTCCGCCCCCCGTTGATCTCCTCCTCGGCATTTGTGCTGCCCCGTTACCTCCGGCTGAGAGCGCGGGCTGCACGCCAGGACAGCCCGGCCCAGCCCCGCATCCCCCAGCCTGTGCCACCCCAGCCCTGCTCCATCACCTGCGGCTCCCGCCAGGCCAGGAGGCCTGGGAAACCAAACCCATCCCAATTAGAGCCCAAATGTACTGCATGGCCACGGGGAGTGGCAGTGCTGGGACAGCTTCCCATGGGGAAGGGTTGGTAGGGATGGAGCTTTCTGTCCAGGGAACAAAAAGAAGAAGAATTAGGAGGGTTTAGAGATCTTTTTGTTGTTGTTGGGATTTTTTTTATTTAATTCTTTTCAGGCAGTAGCTGTTGGTCCCATACAAGGCACATGGTGCCTCATCATAACCTCAACTCCCTCTGACCCTCACGGATGAGGAATGAGCTGGCCTGGATGCTTAGTGTGGGTATTGTGGAAATCTCTGTCAATGCAGAGGTTCAGAGAGCCTTTGCCTGCTTGCCAGTCTGAATTTTTGCCCAACCAAGCTTATCTGACAAGATAAAACATCACAGAGCCACATCCTGGAGCTGGGCACCAGTGTGGAGGTGCTGGAGGTGGATACACCAAAGAGGTGATGGGGTCTACAAAGCCTCTTCCATCCCACCTGCCCAGGTGGCCCTGCCAGCAGCTGTGTCTTGGTCCAGGGCACTTCCAGCCCTGATGCAGCCGTTCCCCAGCTCCAGGTGAGCACATCCAGCCCTGGGTGAGCACATCCAGCCCTGTCCAGCCCCAGGAATCAGAGGCCACCAGGGCTGATGAGCGACATAACATTCTATCCTTGCAAGAGCTCGTCACTTAAAAGTCCCAGCACCAGCCCAGAGAGGGCATCCTTCATTTATATCACAGCAACACCAGCAAGACTCAGCCAGGCTCAGGATCTCAAAGGAGGCTCTGAAAAACAACACAGGAACTAATTCTGCTCTGCTCAGCCTTTCCTACCTTCTCTGCATCGAGAGCAGGAGTGGGCAAAGCTCCTGCTCCAAACTCATCGTGTCCTCCGTGTGTTTTCCTGCTTGGAATGATGGAACAAGGCAGAAAGCAGCTCAGAGCCAGGACAAGAGCAAACGACAATCCCTGCCCCCAGAGCGCTTATAAACCCGAGAGACAAGATGGAACACGAGGAGGAAACAGGCTGGAGGCCATGCCATAAAAATCGGATGTTTTAGAACATCTTTGCTGTGGGGCATAAATCACCACTGATCTCTCCACTGATCTCTGGAGTGCAGAACAAGTCCTCTCCCAAACCAAACCCACCTCCCCATGGCGTGTACAAGGGCAAACCCCCTCCCTGGTGTAAATGAGATGGGCAAAAAAAGGGCGTCTGAGCCCCAGGTACCAGATGGGCTGGAGGCAAAGGGACCTGACCATGCCCGGCCAGAGGGGTCAGTGGCAGAGCCAGGGATGGACTTGTGGTCTCCCAAAGCTTTGATGGAAAGACCCTTCCTCTCCTCTGCCCACTGGAGAGGGCAAAATCCTCCTTATTCCAGCAAGGCTTAAATAAACCCAACCTCTCCCCACCAAGCGCATTCACTGCCTCTCCTTCCTCGCTCTCCATCCCACCTTCCCCGCTCCGCACTCAGGTCTGTGATGGCGAAGGATGGAATCTTTTCCACCCCCCCATCCCAAGAAGGAAAGAGAGGAAGGGTTGGGGGGTAAGGGGTATCTTATTTCAAATAAACAAACAAAATTTATTGCCGGACACATCCCTATATGCTTGGCCCGGGCCGGCAAACTGCAGCTGCGATGTAATAAGCACATAAATAAAGTTTACAGCTAAACTGGCCTGACCCAGTATTGCCCCGAGGTGCAGAAGCAGTATCTTGTCATTAGTATGCAGAACACATCGCCTTAATGTCTGCTCATTTGTTCTCAGCCCACTCGGCTCTATAAATCTCCACAAAAGGGCAAGGCAGGGCTGCGGGGGGACGGCAGGGCCAGGGGGATGGGAACCACCTCCTGTCCCGCTTCCAGCCCCACGGGCGCACCACCCAGAGCAACGCGGGCTCCACGTCAGCTCCGTCCTTCCTTCCACGCGGGATCCACCAGAGCCCGTTTGAGGACCGGGCAGCTGGGAACTGCCCACACTTGCCTACTGGAGCAGAGGAAAATGGAATAAAACTGGTATTTCTGTGGTTTGGGGAGGATGCTGCCTTGACGGTAGCATCAGGATCAGCACCAACATCTCCCTGTCCTTCGGCACCCCGATCCAAAGGCAGATGTGACCTCCCTCCCATGCCGCAGCCCCACAGGTTGCGAGAAGCAGCAGCTCTGATTTACTGCCCCACGTAATCCTGCAGAAAGTAGCTGCATCACTTCATGCTTTGCACTGCACAAAACTCTTTTCTGCACAGGGAAACATAAGCCACCCTTATCTGTCATCAGCCTTGTTGGGATCTCCCCCGCATGTCTGAAGGAAGCAAACCAGGATTTATTGTCCCTGCTCATGGCAGGGGGGTTGGACTAGATGAGCTTTGAAGGTCCCTTCAAGCCAAACTGTTCTGTGATTCCCTGCCTTTCAGCAGACGCTGCAGGGAGGGCTCTGCGCTCTCCCCTGCCAACGAGCAGGAAACAAAGGTGTGGGATCCACTCTTGACATGGGAACGATCCACAACAGCCCTGATTAAAAACACGCCCCAAACCGAAAACCAATTATCTGCTTAAAAGAAAGCAAAGAGACTTCCCTTCCCAGCTGGCCCTTCAGCCTGGGATTGGCGGTGGGGAAGCTTCAGCGTGATGTTGTGAAATAGAAAAGCAGCTTAAGAGCCACCGGAGCAGAGGCTGGGCTGGCTCAAGGGTTGACCTGTCCCACCTCCGCTGGCACATCTCCTTGCCAGCTCTGCAATCTGGAGATTATCTCACAGACGAGCAGATTTCCTGGTCAGAAAGGTGAGGCCGACAACCAGCTCAACCTCCGATTCCCCCTCAGCTCAGCGCCCGCTCATCTCCAGCGCAAACGTCGCCAGTGAGCTACAGCCACCGCTAAGTCAGGAGGACAAACCTCCCGAGATGACCGCATGGCCAGCGAACGCTTAGCACAGCAGCCCGTTATTCATTCAAAAGGCAAGATTTTAATTCAGACCATGCACTCGGTCTCATCACACAAGGTCTGTTGAGCAACCACCAGGCTCTGCAGAGAGCTGGAGCAGCTGCTCCCCAAGCCAGCGTGCTCTTCACCCCAAAAACCAGCCCATCCACACCACACTCCTCCTCTCCTGCTGTTGGGAGGGACGCCAGGCCAGTTCAGGAGATATCGCATCTCTCTTCGGTTTTTGCCAGACTGAGCAAACTCTGAGTTAATGCAGATACAGGAAAAAGGCAAAACCAAAGCCATGTTCCCTGGTACTCTTCTGCACGCAGGCACTTGGAAAACCTGAGCTTGGGAAATCATAGTTTTCCTAGCATGCACCAAGACAGTCAAAGCTATGTGCTCTTCTAGATTCCAAACACTTAATTCTTCCTTTTTAAATAATTAAGTTTACAGACCCACCAAGTTCACACATTTTGGAATTCTTTCAAACATTTGAGCATAGATGAGGTGTGGAGCTTGGGGAACACACGAGCACCTCAGCTCTGCAACAGCCTCCAAAATAAGACACGTCCTGGAATGGCATATTGAAGGGCAGAGTCTAAGCTGAAGAATAAGATTTGAACTGCAACTCAACGCTATAGATGACTTGCAAATTTAAGGTGGCGTAATCCTGCTCCCTGGCTACCAGGGTGCCTTCAGATTTCCTTTTTAAGCAGCTGAATCAGCACGTTGCATCGGTTCCCACAGCCTGAACTGCGGGTCAGCAACAGAGCTCGAATCAGCGCAGCGTTTACACAGCGCTGTTCTGGATCAGGGTGGAAGGGCGAAGCTTGAGAACATTCCTGATGTCAGAAGCAGTCAGGAGACACTAGAAGGTTCCACGGAGACAGCAAAAAGCGGTGATGAAACAACTAGAGATTTTGCATCTCATTACACTGGAGGGCTTCCCTTGAAAACCTTGTGGCCCGGTGGCGTTCAACACATTCTTGTGCACCAGTGAGATTCTATTTGAGATCCCTTGAAGCTCCACTGGTGGCAAGGCAGGTGACCTCTCTTACCTGAGGTGGGAAACCAGCACATCCGCCTCTGATGCATCTCTCAGATATGCCAACTTGTTAGGTGACAATTGACATGCAATAAATCTGGGGTTTAACTCAGTTAATTACCAGTATTGCATTCATGAGTAATACGATAGCATTTAAGGTGTGGCAGATTTTCCATTACAGAGCCCTGGTTGCACGAGTTCCATGAGAAGCGTTTGCTGCTGGATGCGGCTTAGACGGAGCTCAGCCACACTCCAGCCTGGGCTTTCTAACCCCAGAGCACCCCTCAGACCCCGACAGCCTCCACCTTCTGCAGGATAACGCTCCGGATCACCCCAATATTCACTAATGAACTAATTCCATGCCTCTCCAAGCCTTCCCTTTCTACAACACTACAGCACTTGCGTCAATATTGGCAATATCAGATGGATTGGACGGTACTATGCCTAGAAAAATAAGGAAGGAAATCATGCAAACCAGCCAAAAAAGACTTAAGAAAAATGAAGTTTTTAGTGGTTCGGTTCAATGCAGCAGCAAACCGGAGGGTCTGGTAAAGGGAAAAACAGCCCCAGTGGGGGAAACTCTAGAAGAGAGGACAGCGTGGCTTATGAGAACGCTTCTCTGATCCAACAGCAGACTCAGAACAACCTCTGTAACCCAGACCCCGCACAACACCTTGTATTTTCAATGGAGCAGAACCCACCGACACAAACCTGTTCCTCCTCTGAAGGGGCTGCTTTTCCAAAATACCTTTTGCAGAGGCAGGTTTAGTGGAACCTGCACCGAGGCTCAGTACAGGGAAGTTCTTTCTCAACAAAAAGCTAGAGGAAAAAAACCCATATACCCAAAAACGTCCATGAGGATTTTACACAAACACCCAAGCGGCACAAGGAACAACGGGAAAGCCCCACAGCCCTTGCCCTGGAGCCCAAGCTCAGCTCCCCGGTCCAGCCCAAGGTCAAGGGGATGGGAACAGCAGCAGAGCAGCCCTGGTCCTACAAGAAGAGCAGCAGCACCTGGGACTCCAGGTGTGAACAGCCAGGGTCAGAGAAAGGCCTGACCTGTCCCCAAGGAGCCCCCAGCTGCTCCCAGCACAGTCCAAAAACCCCATTTTCAGCCCAATCTGGAAACACTTCTGAGTTTCTGAGAGCTCCACAGGTAGGAGCATGACACAGCTGGCAGCTCTTTATTCATCACATTTGGGCCCTTCACCTCCAGGACAACTCGGTGCAGCCACTACCATGCAAATTTAGTCTGGGCTGCCTGAAACCAGGCAGGTTCCTATTTCCTAAAAGAGGAGCCCAACACATCGCTACCCATGCACCCAGCCCCAGGCTCCTCCTTGCCCCCACTGCTTTCCAGCTGACAGCTTTCAGTCACAAAAAAGGGGAAAAAACAATAACAATAATTTAAAAAATCCCTGCAGATTCTCGTTTTCCTCCTGTAGTCTCAAGTCATTGTTTTGCAGTACAAGTATTTCAACTCTCGCTGTACCAGGGAACAGGATTAGACAGGTCACTGCGGAATCAGATTACAGACTTTTACCTTTTTAACTTTTCTTCTCAGCACGTAGGCTGGAGAACTGACACCCGGCGAGGGACGAGGCCCGACGTCACCCACGCCGCCATGTGCCAAGTCATTGGAAGCTCTCACCATTCCAGAGCCTAAAACAAAACAGAACCAAAAACGGATGGGTTAAAATTAAAGGCTGTGGAAGGTGAGAATTTTATCCAACCTGTGCAACAAAGGGAGTAAAAATATGAAAAAGCATCCTAGATTTGTGTCATAAGGGGCTTAATGTTCCTTGCAATTCAGAATGGCATTGCGTGAGTTCTATGGGTTTGGTGGTGCAAATTTGCTTCTACCGTGGCATTCGCTCAGCCAGGGAGGGTGCCCGTCCGGCCTCAGGCTCTCGTCTCATTTCTCCAGGTTCCAGCATCCTGCAGTGTCCGCACCCAGCCCAGCAACAAGGACTGAACCACGTACAAGAAAACAGTCCCAGGCCTCATTGGAGACACTGAGAAACGGAGGACGCGAAGAGCCCGTTCCAAAGGATAATCATTTGTTGTGTCCGAATTAGAGCTATTAACGCCCATTACAATGTTTTGTGATAACACCAGGTGGCTTGTGTTCACCTTCTCTACTGCAAACTGGAAACAAAGCTGTGTGTCCCCACACCACCTGCACAGGAGCATCACACAAATTAGTTAACATATGCTTGAAACATCTTAAGTATTATTGTTCAAAACACCTATTTAAACTGAAGCTTTTAACTGTAGTTACCACCACTCCTGCTATATATTCGCCATTAATATGAACAACATATCTTTTTCCCCCATGAGATGCAGAAGTTACTGAATTTATTATAACTAGACTCGAAAATGATTTGCCCAAATTTACACGAGACGCCTATGGAAGGGAACAACACAAAGTCCTTTTCCAAAGAAGTAGACCAGAACCCTAATCAATGAACCATCCTTCCTCTATTAATCCCTTTTCCTTGTTCACCAATTACCTATACATTTATTAACCACGTTACCCACCACTTCTTGGTAGAGCACCAAGAAGACTCCAGCCAGTCATGGACTCAAAGGCAGGCAAGGATGTGATGTGAAACAACATCCGTGAAATGCCCAAGACTCAAGTGTTCAAATCACAAGAATAATTCTAGATGACCCTGAACTACCTCTAGCAAATACCAAGAAGCCAAAACGTAAAATTCAATATCCCTTTTCTCTGTTGCATGGTGTTGCTCATGAGGAACAGCAGAGCATCCAGAGTGCAGGGGCTACAAGCTCCAGGGAAAACACCCTCAGAGACCAAAATCAGGGCAGATTTCCCTCAAACAACACCAACGTCCAATGTCAATCCAGGGTCTAATCCCCGGGACACGTGGTGTGATGGTATTTGTTGCAAAACTTCTGAAGAAAGCTCCGACATATGATTTCAGCTCTGAGTCATCCCCGTTTGACCAGCTCAGTCCTTCCCAGTCAGAGGGTAACAAACTGATGCGAGCTGCACACACACACACAAAACAGTCACTAAGCTCCCTCCCGCACTGAGGGAACCATGAGCCAAAATCTGCATTTCTTTAGTAGCATTTTTACAGTAGGTGCAACGTACACACACAGAGTTGGTGATGGCTCCATCCCATTCAAACGGGAGAAGCCTGAAGCATCAATCCCCAGAGCATCGGGGCTCTGCAGAGCTCGAGCCCACTTCAGACATTCCAGCATCTCCCACTACGGCCCAGAACATCTTTGTTAATAAAGTTCCCAAGATAAAGACTAATGCAATCCTTTTCACAGGCTTCTGCTGGGTAATTACAAGCCTATCACTTCGGAGTTAATTACACACAGCTAAAGACGTTATTACTTGTATATGGAAAAAAAACATCGTACTGGAAACAAGTTCCTTCTGCCCGTAGCTGGCTGATAGGTAAATATTTCCAGAGGAGAGGAAAGGTGGGAAGTCTCCGTTTAAGCGGCGAGGATGCTGTTGTGCAACACTTCTGGAAAAGGGATCAAACATCTCAGAGGCAAAGCACCACCTGAACCAGGAGACCTCAGACTTGGCTGTTTGCGTTTTTACGCTCCTGTGTGAGTTTGCAGGCAAAGCCAGCAGGGACGACCTCGGAAATAAACCCGTGGTGCTCCGCTGTGCCAGCCCCGAGGAGCAGAGCCAGGCAGGTCCCAGCATCACTGTCCCTAGAGCTTTGGGCACTGGGGTGTCCCAAACGGTCACCTGAAGGCAATCAGTGGAAAAACTGATTTTTTGCTTAACGGTAACAGGCAATGGGAGCATGCACAGCGAGTTATCAGGCAGTATCAACCCTCGGCCTCTGTTAATCTTCACTTCATTTTCGACCGATAAACAAAGAGATACCATCACATGAATCCTATGAGCAGCCCACCCTGTTCTTGTTTCACAAGGGTGGGCAGCACCTGCACCCACAAGTTCCTGAAGGCAGAAAGTCTCCAAGCAGCACATTTACTACATGAACCCAAAAAGGGCACGAGGAACATCATTTCCAGTCACCGCTCTGTTATTTTAAGCGGATAATTCTGGACAAGGAAACACGAGAAGCAGAAGCTCTGCAGGGCTGCAATGATTAATAAATGCCAAACAGATGCACAACCACCCTCTGCGGGATGATGTACGCGACAGGCCAGGGCAAACCCCAGCGAACGCGTTTCCAGGCTCAGCGCCCGAGGCTGGAACAGGTAACAACAGAGGCGGGGGGGAAAACACGCTATTATAAAAAGCAACTGTTGGAGAAAACACTGAAAACAAGCAGGTGAGAAAAGTGACAGTGCAGTTAAACAACGGAGGTGGGGAAAGTCGCTGGAGATGCTGTCGGGAGGCTGGGAAGGGCCAATAATGGTCCAACGTGGTGATTTGGCTCCAGGATGGACCCGCAGCCTCCCTGGGCGCTGCTTTTCCAAGAGCTGCCGTGGCCAGGAGGGCTCGGCTCAGCAGTAAATTGGGAGCTCACACCACGGTGGCAACGGGTCCTTCAGCAAGCTGCTCCCTCTCATTAAAGACTCCAAGAGATGGGGAATTTACTCCCCTCCTGCTCACGGGCTGATCCAGCATTTAATTAAAGCTCCAAATAAAGCCCACAGATGCTGTATTTTCCAGTGTTGAGGTGGCTGTTTGCAGCCCTGGGTGTCTCTGTGTCTCCCAGGGTTGGGAGTGTTCACGTATCAAACGCCTTCTTGGAAAGATGCATCACCTCATCCCCTACCACTCACCCCGTTCAGGTGCTGCTTCTATACTGAGTCAATCCTCCAAATATTTGCCATCAATACATCAGGTATGTAAATTGGTACGTAAGTTCTGGGGCCTTGTACCCAATTAAAGACTTAGTCTCCGGCTTTGTAGCCAAGACAAAAGAGCCAAGGAGGAGCCGTCCCCAGACTCCAGTTCACGGTTGGTCCCTGCTACACGAAAAGTCACCTTGTTCCAATAATTCCTACTGGAAATCAGAGCTGCTCCCTACACGCAGCCCAAATTTCGGCACTTCGAGCCGGTCCTGAGGGACGGCAGAGTCGGTTGGTCCATCCACCACCATGGCCGCGGGTCTGACCCAAGGCTCTCCCTCCATCGCCTCATCTCTCTGGCAGGGAAAAGCTTCTTCAGCAGCTCGGGGACATTTCTGCCCCTGCCTGCCCACCCCAGGGCAGGAATGCAGCCTGGGCAGTCCCGTGTGTGCATGGAAACGGCTGCTCCGCTATCAAACGCACAACTGAAACCATTTTCAAGACACTTGCTGGCCCTCCACACCCATCCTGCAGTGCAGGAGGCCAATAATTATTTACTCAGCAATATATTAAATAAAGAGTCAAAAAAAAAAAAAAAGAAGCGCTTTTAGGACAAGCAGAACTACTTATCGTTTCCTTCAATCTAGGGCTGGGTTGCTGAGAGTCATTCGCCTACAGGTGATTGACAGCGGAGTTTTATGATGAAATACTGTTCGCGAAAACATCTTGCCTAAAAATGGCACCACCAGAGCGAACAAATTCCATCAGCTAATCTGACGTTGCCACCCACAAAACACATTGCTCATGGATACAGATGTGCAAGCCCCGAGATGCAGCATCGGCGGCGGGATGGGGGAGAAGCCGATTTCACTGATGTTCTCCAAAATCCCGCACCTTCGCAATGAGGAAAACCAAACACCCGTTTTAATGCAATTTGCCCTTTGAGAGTCGGGGATCGCACCACGAATTCCAACACCCAGACCAGCACCGTTTGGTCTGCTCTGTTTCTCAAGCACCTTCCCATGCCCCGGCCACCAGCCCTCCCGGTGCCGCTGGCACCAGACAAGATCGAACATGCTGTTTCCTCTTTGGAACGTGTTAGGACTCCAACAGGCACTTCTTTGCAGAATGCCTTTATTAAACTTCCCAAGACAACACTAACACAAATTCACAGAGGTGTTTACTCATTTCTCAGGTGGAAAACTAACATTAAATGTATTTTGCAACCTGTGCTGGCAGGAGGGAGGCAATACTGCTGTTCTGCGGGGAAACAGGGATCAAGGGATCATCCCTCTCCGCATTGCGGTGCACTGCTGAAGTCTAATATCACATCCTATTTTTAAGGCAGAAGCCCAAGAACGTTTCAAAACTTACCCTCGTTTCAGAAAGCAGCACAAAGGGGCATCCTTGAAATTAATGGCGCACTCAGATTACAGTTTAAGAGATTATTTGAGAAGGCTCAGATAACAGCAGGTCAGTAAAACACTCTCTAGCCCAAGCAAAGTGCTCCATAAGCTCAACCTTGCTACACGCAACATTCCCTACATTTCATATCATCCTCTTTGCTCTTTAAAAAGCCCCCTGAATATTCAGGAGCCCCACCAGACGAGGCAGAGCTTATCAAAGACATGGTGCAGGGAAGGCGATTAAACCAGCTCGGTTGTTCTCTGCGCCTCGGGCTGGCGTTGGGAGCAAACCCCATACATGCACACACAGAAGAAGGCAATAGCCCATAATATGCAGCACCCCCATGCTTCTTAGCGGCTTTTACCTAAACGTTGCCAGGGTGACGTGTACATAAGTCCATCCTTGCTCTGAACCGCAATCACCAGCTTGACAGAAAACACCAGACTGGGATCGGGGGGCAGGTAAGGGTGGGAGGAGCAGAACGGAGCCCCCTGTTTGTTAAAAGACAAATACGTTTGTCTTTTAAAGGGAGAATTTCTTCAAACGTGATTCACAACATCAAACCCTTGGGAGGTGAGGAATCACCCCGGGGGGCACCAGCAGGGACCTTAACCCCAATGAGATGTGGGGCTCGGAGCCTTCTGCTAGGAGAAAGGTTTGTGGGGTGGAATTACTACCCACAAAGAACAAGCACCCGCCAGCTGCTAAAGGAGCAACAGACCCTGTACTGTGAATGGGATGAGTTTGGGGCAAGGCTCAAAGAAAACTTGGCTGTGCTCCTCGAGGTTTAGAAGATGCTGGAGTTAACAGCACTAACCCAGCCTGTGGACTCCGGCACGCTGAGCTCCCCGTACATCGCACAAACCTCCTCACACCTCGGCATCCGAGCAAGGACAGCAGGTCTGAGCTGTGCAGACCCCTCCAACCCCCCCGGACAACCTGCCCCGCTTTGCAGTGACCCTGGCTGGAGGACGCGGATTGAGGGACCCCACAAGGGCAGCCCCACGCCTCCAGGATTCTCTCAAGCGGTTTTGTTGAAACCGGCAACCTAATTAGAAAAAAAAAAAAGTCCTCTGGTACGATTTCGGAAGAAACATTATTTCCAAGTTAATGAGAAAAGTATTTTAATTACAGTATTTAACAAGTTATGACTATGCCAAAATGTTCTCCTGGGAAGGCTGCGCATATTTTCCCTGAACTTCAAGCAAGGGAGAGCGGAAGAGGGAAGAGGGGAGAAAACACAGGAGGAAAACCGCAGAGAGGAAGACAAGCAGCAAAAAAAGGCTTTTGTAAAAGCAACAGCAAACTTTCCAAGCCCTGATTGCTGATGTAAAACGAAGATGGATGAGGTAACAGCGTTTTGGTGGCTCTGGAACACAAACCCCTCGAGCTCGGAGCACAAGTGTGATGGGAGCGGCTGAGGGACCTGGGGGTTCAGCTGGAGAACAGGAGCTGAGGGGAGACCTTCTGATCTCTGAACTGCCTGAAAGGAGCTTGGAGCCAAGGGGGTCGGGCTCTGCTCCCCAGGAACAAGCGCCAGGAGCAGAGGAAACGGCCTCAAGTTGCCCAGGGGAGGTTGAGGTTGGATCTGGGAACAATTTCTTCCCCAAAGGGCTGTGGGGCATTGGAACAGGCTGCCCAGGGCAGTGCTGGAGTCACCAGCCCTGGAGGGTTGGACAGATGGACATGAGGTTCTCAGGACATGGGGCAATGCCAGGGGTGGGTAATGGATGGACTCAATCTTGAGGGTCTTTTCCAACCAACAGGATTCTATGGCCGCTAGCAGAGCCACAGGGATGCTGGCACAGGGCGGCTCTGCACCCAATGGCAGATGCTGCCCAGCACCGTCCTCCCGCAGGTCCCTCCCATGGACCCGGGCAAAGAACACGCTTTCTCCAGGTTCTCACCACACCGTCAATCCCACAGACACGTGGGTGCTCTGCGAACCACTCAACGGCTGCCAAAAACCAAGGGGTCGGAAGCTTTTCCTTTCAAGGCAGCTGATGGGGGTGATATTTGTTTTCTCTGCACGGCTCAACAGAAACATAAATTTCCTCATCAAAGCTGCAGACAGAAGTAAGCGGTGGCTCCTGTCGGCTCAGGTTTCTTTGCTGGTGCGGTTCCTCTAAAGCAGCCAGGTCTCTCTCCCTTCTGGGGACACTTCGGACTTGCTCAGTGACCAGAAATGCCACCGGACACCACAAAACCAGCAACCGTTTTCAGGTGGGGAGCGTGATACACGGAATTGCCATATCTGGCAGATGATTCATTGATCCACAAGATCTCATGACAGGTTCTCAGGTCTTTATTATTCCTGAATCACATCTGCTCATAAATACCAGAGGGTTTTTCACACCTAGTAACATTACAGCAAACAGCCAAACGAGGACTCATTTCGGCCGCCTTAGAAAAATATTTCCTCCTCTTTTTGGCTTTTAGAGGATTACAGGAAGGAACCAGCAACAGAGGCTCCCCATCAAACGAATCATTCCATCTGTTGGGACTTCGGTTTCAGCTCCTCTTGAAGTAATTAACAGGTTAAATACTGAATGGGAGAAAGAAAAAGCGGACTAAAATAAAACCAGAGTCATTGTTTACTTCCCCGTGTTGGTTTTTAGATGATATCAAGCTCCTAACCAGGAACTCAAACAGCAGGGACTCACTTTGATAAAACATATCCTTCCTCCCTGCTCGGGCAGCAGCTCCTGCCGCTTCTGCTCCCCATTGCCCCACAATGGGACAAACTGGGATTTTCCAGTCACGCAGAGATGCCGAGCACCCCCCGGGCTGGCAGACCCCAGGACGGACCAACTGCACTTGGGAAATTGGTGGCTGCCGGCTCATTCACCGAGCTGAGACAACTCCCTTTTCTCCTCGCGAAGCCCAAAACCACCAGAGCTTGGGTAAAATTGGAGTTTGGAATAAGGGGGACAGACCCAGAACTGCCTCCAGGGGGGCACCTGGAGCCTGAGTTTTCAATGCATTTGATCAGAATAGTTGCAGAAAATGTGAAAGTCAACTTTCCAGCGAATCAAATATTTCTCCAGCCCTTACTTAAGGGTGAAGGCCCAGTAACAGCCCATAAAAATTTCTACCTCCATTTCTTTGCAGGAAGCAATAGAGTGATTTCTGCCAGGCATCCACCGCCTGGGGGAATAACAGCAGCGAGCCAGGCTGGGAAACGGAGCATTGCGGGTCACATCCATCCGACACGGCAACTCCACCCGTGGGCAGAGCCGGCTGCAAGCCCAGGGTCACCCCAACCTCCCAGACCTGCAGCCCCGACCTCCCGACCGAGACCCACCTCAAGGAACCCATCGCGATGACCGACGCCATCGACACAGGGCGAGCGCTGGCTGCGCGCTAAGCCACCTGTGTCACCTGCCAGTCCTCGGGAAGACACCGCTAACCACAGCTTCAAATTTCCTGAAACTGGAGATAATTGTTGGTTTTGGCCCAGCTCTGAAACGTGCCCAGCGCGCCAGGTTCAAAGGCTCCTTGGGAATGTGTGATTTAATAGGAGACAAAAAATCCTGACTCCAGCAAAACTCCAGGCCAGAAGGAGGCTTCAATACACTTCAACAAGCTGCATTATTGCTTTTTAATATTCCTCCTAAACCACCTTTCCCTCCTGCTCCAAACACCCGCTGCTGTTAGACCAGAGCGCTCATTAAGAACTGGGAGCTGTGATAACATGAAGCCATTGCTGCTCTTTGCGAAGTCGCACGTCACCCTGTGCCTGCACAGCCCTGCCCGGCTCCTTCCAGCTCCCACGCATGCCAGGCAAACCCTGAGTTTTAGAAACCAGCATCCATATGCAGGGAAAACCTTGGGAACGGGAGCGGGGCAGAACTTCAGCATCACTGAAGCCTCCCAGACAGAATCCAAATGCCCAAGGGACGGGGACCAGGTTACTCGAGTTTGGGGGTGTTTTTTCCCCTCTAAGTAGAGATGGAAAAAGCTTTGATTTTTTTAAGGAACCTCAAGGCCCCCAGCAATTGTACCACGCTGGGTACACGTGGTGACAAGCAAGATGCCCAATGCAGGTGGGTGCCCAAGCAGCAGAGCTTGAAGCCGTAATGTAAAATGAGCCTCAGAGTCGGCAGGAGCCAGGTCTGCCTCAAGCAGGGATTACAGCACAGCTCCAGCCTCTTCTTTTAATGCATTTTGTATTTACTGGGGAGCACGTCCCCGTTCTGCAGGCTGGGTAGGCACAACTCCCTGGGCAGCTGGACCTGGATGGGCTGGGATGAAGCAAGCACGGTGTTTCCCAGAAGAAAGGGGTTCATCCCACTGCATTGCGCAGAGCTCTCCTCATGGGACAGTGTCCGTTTCCACCCCTTCACTCACCCCATCCTGGCAAAATGGTGATTCTAAGCCTCCCTCTTCATTGCTGGCCATGATCCTGCTCTTGTTACGTGCTGCATCCAAGGAAAATATTTAGATGGCACTTTCCCCGGACAGGTTGCACATCCCCAGCAAGATCTGCAGGACATTTCCACCCCGGCAATGGACACGGAGGTACCGCCTGTGCCATCGCTACCAACACCATTTGCGGATGCAGCCCCCGGGAAGGTGGCCCAGGGACACAGAGCACGTCCCTTTGCCAGGACGGGGCTCCAGGGACGGCCTCAAGCTCCCTGCAAAAGCCCCAGAGCGCGAAGGAGTTAAAGCAGCCCCATTGCTGAGGGATTTCTCTGTAATCTGTACACATGTCATGGGGATCAGGGCTGTGGGTGGTAGTGCTAGCCTGTGGCAGTCGTTCAGGCCCATGGCCCAGCACCTGACTCCTTCAGAAAGCCCTCTTATCCCAGCGGTTTTCAAATTTAATTAAGAGGGACCTATGACAGGCTTAACGCCGCCGCTGTGCCAGCCCGAAAGCTCTCTCAGGAGCTCTGCACAAAGGCAGGAGGGAGCGGCGATGCAGCCCCAAGAGGAATCGCTTGGCCAGCACCAGGAGACCGGGAGGGTTTTGCAGAGTTTCGCCCAAACCACAAAGTGACAGCAGGGAGGAGAAGGGAAAAAGAGAAGGAAAAATGAAGGTGATGCTGAGAGCAAAGGGTCAGATTCTTTTCTGCAGAGGTAATAGTGGCACCAGAAGGAAATGCAGGTTAATAAAAAACGGGCTCTGCTAGTTAAAGTTTGCCAGCCCGAGAGTGCGGAGCGTTGGGGATGCAGCCGGGTCCTGCAGGGCAAAGCTGCGGGATCGCCCGCTTGGGGACAGAGGGACAGGGGCACACACGGTGCTCTCCTGGTGGGAACGCTGCTGGGTACCACAGCTCGGGTGCATCAGCCCTCAAGGACCGCGTTCATCCCTCCTCCCTCCGAAGTGCATCCATCCCGGGTGCTGCTCGGGAGGAGACAACCACGGGGCACTTCAACAGGCACTAATTTTAATGGGGTTTTAGGACAGTTTGTCCCAGGACAAACTCAAGGCAGGGACCATCATTTTGGTGGCATAATGGTGAGAACATCAGAGCGCCCGTCCAGGAGGAAGATCCCTAGTTAACACTAACAGAATAGAGACTCATTTCCTAAAATCAGTCCTAGGCCAACATCCCAGGTGGAAGTTATGTCATTAGCTGCTAGTACAATTACCTGGATGACAGTAGCTATATGCCCTGACTTGAAATTTGAAGTCTTGGTTTGAGGTTGGGATTGAAGGGTTTGGGTTCCCCCCTCCCTCTATTTTTGGCTACTTGGCAAACTCACCCAGAGCAGGAAATTAGGAAGAGAAACAGTCTCAGTGTCAATACTTCACCGAGTCTATTTACCATGGGCTATTTGCACTAGATAATCACTCAGAAGTGTCTCACCTCCTCCACTCTTCAAGAGCCAAATGATGTCATGGAAGTGGCATCCAGAGCAGGAGCCAAGATGAACCAGCGTAACCTGGGCCCAGCAGGAAATCGCTCCCCAGCACCCATAGACACATCAACTACAATTCCCCTTCTCCCCCAGGGCTGCCCAGGGGCACACAGAGCGAATGTGTCCCCTTGCCCACCCTGGAAAGGTGCCCAGGGCTGAAGTGCCACCACATCACTGCCTGAGCAAGCCCGGCGCTCCCAAACACAACCGCACACAGGGAACTTGGTGAGTTCGGTCCTTTGCCTTTAAATGAGCCCAGCTATAATCATTAAACAGCAAGTTTGACAAATCTGCAAAGCAGTCATGGCTCCAGCTGAGCTCTGTCTGCCTTTAAGTCCTCTTGGCCAGCAACAGCCACAGGAGCCATCAGCATCCAGCAGCCAAAAAGCCAAAATCACCAGATTCCTCTTGGCTGAGTCCCAGCCTTTTGCTCCAGGGGGACTGTCAAACCCTGCCTGGCTCTAATGACATTTTCTCTGTGTTATGCTACAGTGGTGGCGAGAACCCCAGGATGCCCTTGTGAGGCTCCTCAATCCCCACCAAGAGCATCCTCACAGCCCCAGCAGAGCCAAAACGCAGCCAGGCAGCAGCAGGTTCCCGATACCCACAGCCCTGTCTTACACCTTAACCCACCCTTCCCATTTCTGAGCACGAAGCCCCAGCTAAACCCACCAATTCGAGCAGGTGAACGAGCATCACGACGTGAGCAGGGGGCTGAGCCACATGCGGGCAACTGCCCGCTGGCCACCTCCGAAGCAGGACAGAGCCACAGCATTGTGCCCACGGCCACGCAGCTCTATGAGCTTTTACTCCCAAAGGAAACAAAAATAGACCCCCACACAAACAAACAAACAAAAATCACATGCTCCTTGCTGCTGGGAGCAGCTGAGGGGGTGACGTGAAGGTGAAAACACCCCCCGAAATGTGGGTCCTCGGGGTGGCTTCCGCCGCAGCCGGTCCCACACCCACCAGGGTCACCCCCATGGGCTCCCACCAACCCTCCGCATTCCTGCGCCCTGGGAGCTGCTCCAGTAGAGCCAGACACGCCAGCGCCGCCAAATCCCTTAATTGGGGTGAGCAGCGGGGAACCGGGACTGAGCATCAAGCGCCTGTCGCTGGACAGCCAGGGCTGCCGCCCACCCATGTCCTGCACCAGCCCCAGGGGACCCCTGCGGGGTTCCAGCCTCTCCCAACAGCACCCAAACCCAGACCCGGGGGGCTCCACATCGACACCCCCAGCCCCATGGCGAGTGGCCACCCCCATCACGGTGAGGGAGGGGGGACAGTGACAGGAATGCTAATACACCCACACATGTCCAAACACGTTTTCTCCGGGTGCTTTGGGGGCCTGGGAGCCACTGCCCAGCTGGGGAGCATTGATGAGGAGCATTTTTAGGAAGAGCTCCCAAATCCCACCCCAACCACCCCACAGGGCTGCAGCCAGTGGGCAGGATGGGGGGCCAGGGCTCTCTTTAGAGGGGACCCCCATGGGACGCCCTTCACCTGGATGGACACCCAGCTGCTCGCAGGGGACAGGACCCACACGAACTGGGGACAACGCACAAGCCGGAGCTCCCTCCAGCTCTCTGTGAGCGCACTCCAAAGTGCACACACAGGGCCAGACCTGCGGGACCTTGCCTTGGCAGCCCTCAAAAAGAAACATCTCGCCATTTTATCCCACCATTAAAAAAAATAAAAGCAAAGAGAAAAGCAGGGGGGATGTATCAGACTATTGAGTATCCACAGCAGCTGAGAGAAAGAAGAGGACAGGAACACAGGAACCAAGGGGAAAAAAAAAATCTGCTTTTTATTATTAAACTATTATCTCAAATTTCTAATAAGCAGGTTGAAGTTTAAATTACAAGATCTCTAACAAAGTCAGGATCCAAACAGTTCAGGAGCCTTCAGATAACAATCGCCTTTCCCCAGATCGGTTTCAAGCCATTTCTTTGCAGACAAAGGTCCCATTCAGCGCGGGGCAGAGGGACCTCGGGGCTTTTATTACCCTCAGCACTGGAGCCCCGAGGACGCAGCGGATGGGAGAGCAGCGGTGCTGGCACACCTGCGGTGGCACAGCATGGCGAGGCCACCGCAACGGGGACCGCTGGAGATCGGGGGCTCCATGGCAGCCCAGCCCCTGGGACACGCAACCTGAGCCCCCCATCAACGTGGCCTTGCAAGTGTCCCAGATTTGGGGCCAAAAAAGGAGGAGTGGGGAGCCCCGAGTGCTCAGGAGGGACCGTCAGACCTGGTCTGCGCAGGGTGGGAACCACTGGAGAAACCAGCTCTGGTCCCCATGGTGGCGACCGAGTCTGGATGCTGTGGATCACAGAATCGTTTTGGTTGGACAAGACCTTTTCACAGCCCCTCTATTCCGACATCCTCTCGTGTGCAAGCCATCACGCACTAAAGCCTCGTGGCATCACTAACTACTCCTCAGTTTCTGAGCAGGGTTGAGGCAGCAATTCCACCTATAGTATGCAGCAAAACCACAAAAAAGCTGAGAACAAACCAGCATCTCACAAACCCCCTTCTCCGCCAGGGCCAGAAGCCAAGGGACTGAACCTTCTCCTCTGCTTTTGGTCCCTTTGGCCCATTTGATGAGGAGCATGTCCTGGGCAGCACCTGGAGATGATGGTCCCTCACGCAGCTCAGCACCCCATCCATCCCTCTCCAAGGCTGCTTGTGCCAGCAGCACACACACAAAACAGGGTAAATACCAAAATGGGCACTCAGGACGGTGTCACCAGGGCAATGCTGCACACAGGACCTGCACCCATCCCCACACACCGGCCAAGAGCAGCTCCAGCCAGCAGCCTGGGAAGGGGGAGGAAGGCGATTTAATTCTTGTTCTGCCAACAACCTATATATCACCCTGAAAAACTTCCCCCATGCCTTCCCAGCCCGGCTTCCCTTCACAATTCCTCTAATTAATTCAGGAGAAAATTAATTACAGCAGGATTTCCAGAAGCACGGCATCTAATGATCGACTCCCTCTGCCCTAAACCAGATAATCTCAGGCTCCTATTTGTGCTGCCAAACCTGGCTCTCCCGCCTCCCCCTTCCCACCCCAACACAATACCGCGCTCTAAATTAGGCAGGGAAAGAGTCGCTTGGCAAAAGCGAATCAGAGCGCTAAGGTCAGGCCCTGAAAAACAACAAAACTGCCTAAAGAAACCCCAGCGTTAATCCCGTCATGCTTCCGCCAAAGATTCCCCTTTTCAAGTGTTTTCTTCCTGGTAAACAAAGTTCTCTCCATTGGGCTGTGAATTTCAGGACACGGTTGCTTAGTAATATCAGGCTGAAAACCAGGAGGTTGGTCCTCACCCTTCGCCCTCCCCAGTCCTCAGAGGATACCACAGGGTTTATTTAAAAAAAACAAAGTGCTATTGAAATCCAAAGGCAGGACAGAGCTCTTTTACACCCCAATTACTCCTGCCTCAAGTGGAGCTTTGCTCCTGATAATCTGGCTTTGCACACAGTGGAGATGCTCTCCCCATCCCTCCCCTGCTCCCCATGCGCCTGGGGATGTTCCCAAAAGCTCCTGATGCTCCTCCACACCCGCGCTGGCACCGTGGTCACCCTTCCCCAAAAGCCACACACTTTGAACCATGCTGGTCACAACACACCAGCAGGGCTCCACTCTTCCCCTTCCCACGAAGCGGCTCCTCCCCGAGCATCCCCCACAAGCTGGGGCATCAGACCAGGGTGGGAGACAAAGGAAAAGCACAGTATAGCAGGGCTGGAGCCACCCCTCTGTGTCCCTGAGCATCTTCTTGCAAGAAAACACAGGTGAGAGGGTCACTGAGGGCAATGTAATGAACACAGGTTTGCACAAGCCTTGCTTTCCCAGTGGTGCAAATAGCGAGTAAAATACTCTCTGCTTGCCCTACTTAAATCTCAGGGACGGTTTGGGCAGCACAGAGGGACACATCGGTGCTCTTGGCCTGGGTACCACAAACTAGAGGCTCCCAGCAGCACCGGCGAGGACAGGGCTGGTGCAGGCGCCGCATCCAAAGCAGCTCCTGGCAGCCTGTTTGTAGGCAAACAATAAACCTCAGCTTGGCCTTAAGCAGGTCAGGAGCCTTTCAGTCCCTGCTCTGGCACAGCCTGGGCTCCCAAAGCCCAGATCCCGCTGCCTTCAATAGGAGTCAGGCGCCTGAGTGCATCTGGCCCCAACTTCACAGCATCCCCCGAGACGCCCAGTCTGCACAGCTCTGGTGATGCTCCCGGCCGGGCTGGAGATCGCGCATCTGCTTTCACTTAAGCCTGAGCCCTGCAAAGAGCATCCCGGGCACCCGCTCTCCTGAACCCCCGCATCGCTGCTTCTTGGCTGGGAACAGCCCGAGTTTGGCAGAGAGACGGAATCAGCATCGCACTCCCTCTCCGGGAGCTTGGAGGAGCCTTTCAGTTCAAGATTTGTTCCGACTCCTGACTGGTGTGTCAGTCACACCCATTATATAATCAATGAAAAATGCATTTGTCTGGGTGACAAGGGAGGGCAGTGCCAGCAGCCGGGCTCGCGAGAGGCAAAGCTGCACCCTCACCTTCCCGCTAAGGGTCAGACAGCACCAGAGCAAAGGTACATTTTTCACCCCCATCTATTAGCTGACAGGTGGCTGCCTCACAGCACGGACAAGATTTGAGGAGATCAAAGCAGGCTTGCGCTTATTTCAGCCTCTTATATCTCCATTTAAAAACCTGACTACGTGGTGCTTTGCCCAAGGTAAGGGGACACCTTTTTCCCCAAACTGGCCAGCACTCGGCTCCATTGCAAAGGTGTTCAAAGCATTTTCTGTACCGACTGTCCTCCCTCCCATGGAGCAGGGATGGGAGCTGTGATACGGAGCCAACTCCGAGCCCACCAGGACTCGGGCATCTCGTCGATAACCCAACTCTGAGCTGCACCAGCGCTCGGCTGGAAATCAGCACAGGGAACCCCAAACAAAGCTTTCATTTGAAGAAGAGACCGGCAAATCCATACAAAGCTACCGTTAAAGTCACTTCAAATTTTGCAAAGTGATTTTTTTGTTAAGAGACAAAGCAACCCTAACTCTTACAAAACTCAGTCTTTCTCCAGAACTATTTGTAAACCTAGATTTGAGTACAAAAGATAATAAGAGAGCAAACTTTTTTGGGGTTTTTTTAGATTATAGTAGGGAAAAACCTTTCTCCCCTGAGCAAATGAACATTAATGGTGCTTCCAGGGCAGTTCCTTTAACCGGCAGCAGGACGGGGACCCCCACCCCACCATCTTCTGCCTGCACATGCATAAAATCTCTGTTCTGCTAAGAGAAACCAGCAAGAATTGCAAACAGGAGATGGAAACCCATCCAGGGCAGGCACAAGGAGGTGCCCCCACTCAAGCACTTGGTGCTGGAGGTGCAGCCCTTTTCAAAACACACCCAGGTGCCCCAATACATGGGGAAAATCGGGGTTCAGCGCCAGTGGTTGCCAGTGCAGACAGGCACGGGATGCACAGCCCGCACCAGCGATGCTTTTCATCTCCGCGCTCGAACAGCCCCTCCAGAGATGCTCCGAACCCAAGAAACGAACCCCAACCGCAACATGCGGGGCCACAGATGTAAGAGGGAGAAGATAAAGCCCCGATTGTGCATCCATCCCTGGCGCTGGGCGGCCTGCGTCATCCTCCACACAGCAGCACCCACAAGGCCGAGGTCTATTTGCTGTTTGTTTTCCCAATTTCTCAGCAGCAAACCAGGCCAGTTGGAAAGAAAAGGAGTAAAAAACAGAGGGAGGAGGAGAAGGGAGGGGGGGAGGGAATTAACTCTTTGCAATCGAGTTGTCCATTTCCATGAGATTTTAATCCTGCCACAGCAAGGTCAAAGTTGAACTCTGGGGTAAAGGGCTTTGTTCTGTCCTTGACAGTAGTGCGGGGGCGACGTGGGACGGTGACCGTGGCTGGAGGAGGTGGCAGCGCAGCCCCTGCTCCCCTGGAACCAGCTGCTTTTAACTCCCTTTTCAAACAGGCACTTCCAAACCCCTCATCCTTGAAACTTCTGGACTACTGTTTTTGTTCGTTTTTAATGTTTCTTTTGCTATGCTTCAAAGTTTCTTTTTAACTTTATCCTTCCAGTGAGACAGCAGCCAGGTCTTTAAGTATTATTTCTAGGCTGGTGAAAGATTAAGTCTTTAGCTATTCGAGGCAAACGCAGCTTTTTTTGACTCCATAAAGGCATGGAGCACTGGAAAACCAGCTCCCACCGATCTGACCAAAGGCTCAGTATTTCGGTTCCCAGACCAGCATCCCTTCCGTCCCGCACTGGGTGCCGACGCGTTGAGATTTCACTTTAATTAAAATAAGCAAACTCCCTGAAGTGTCATAATTCACCGCACACAAGTTATTCCGCCCTGCGCGTTCAAAAGCGAGCTCTGGGCTTTATCCCCCGCCCCGCCCGGCCGCACATCGCGTTTCCATGGCAACGCCGAGGATGGGCAGGGCATCAAGCAGGGGCGGCGGTGACATCACCAGCGGGGCAGCCAATGGGAAGCGGCGGCAGTGATGTCATGGCCTCGCCCCCGGTGGGGACCGCGGGGTGACCCCGGCGGGGATGTCACCGACCCGGGGGAGGGGACACGAACCCACCCGAACTGCGCGGCCGTGTCCCACCCGCTCAGCCGGGGCTCCTGCAGCAAAGGAGCTTCAGCATCCAGAGATTTTGGGGAGGGTCAATACCAAAATTGTTATCTTTACTGCTTGGGATTTTACCCCGAGCTGGGATTGAGGCTTTGAGCATCCCTGGTCAGCCCCCCGACCCGGGCTGGACACCTGGCACAGCCCGGACACCGCAGCGAGTTCACCAAATGTGACTGTAAAAGCATCCAAACAGGGACGGTCCCAGCGCGCGCGGCCACCGCAGAGCTGGGGGAGCGTCCGCACCGAGGTGCGGGCATCACCAGCCAAGTCACTGCTGGACAAGTACATTGAGGGAAGAGAAAAAAAGGGGCAGAGAGTGCACGTCCAGTGCTCGGAGCACACGAGGGAGGAGGCCAGCACAACAGCAATGTCAGGAGAGACCTGAACCCTGCAGCTCAGTCACGTCTGAGCACAGGCTGTGTCCCCTCTTGTGTCCCCCACCTGGCATGGGAACAGCGTGACTCACCGGGTGACTCACGCATCTCAAACCGAGCCAGTGATGAAGCACTTCATTCAATTAAGATTTAGATTAACCCAAGCTCTTAAAAACCCATGCACTGTACCCCGCACTGGGCTCAGCACCCCATTTCACCCCCCCAGCCCCAGGTGGCCCTGGCACAGTGCCGGCAGCACCCGGGTGCACCCAAGTCAGGGCCAGCGCTTGCTCCGGCTTCACCTGCTCAAACACTCGTCATTCCCCACAAGATGCTGTTGCCAAAACTGCGGCTCAGCCGCTCCCAGGAGGTGGGAAGAAAACCCAGCTGGGCACAGAGGATGGGTGCAGGGGGGCCAAGGCGGCCTCACTCACATCACCCACTCCACGGGGACAGAAAGGTGGCACTTGTAGCCATCCTCATGGGGTACACAACATCTCCACGGGGTACATGGCCAGAAAGCTGCCCGGGGTGCTCAGAGGAGGGAGAGGCCCAGAGCCAAACCCAGTGCCATCTCACACAAAGCCGCGTTGATCAGTGCACTCAAGCAGCACAGGAATTTTATCACCTTAAGACAACTCCAGGCAGGTTTCTCCTCGCTAGCCCCGCTGTTTATCCAACACCCGGGCAGGCCACCCTGCCTGGCCAGCAAAGCACGGGTGAGCCCGCTCTCCCCTGGCTCCCGGGGGGGCTTGGGCAATGGGTTTCTGTCCATCCCACCTACGAGATGCCAGCAGCACCCGGCTGAACCGCGGTTGTCTGCAGGCCAAAACCGCTCCCTCAGCTCCTTGTCCAAGGAAATTGTTACCACATTTTCCTAAGCTCTACTATTTCCAGGCTGGTGGCTTCCACAGATTGATAAGCACCAGATGCCCAGCACTAAGGATCAGTCCCAAGTTGGGCACTTACTGTTGGCAGCAACCAGAGAGGGAAAAACCCATTTAGAGCCAAGAACAGAGTTTTGTGGGCTGGTACAGCCAAGGTCCCAAGCTGCAGAGTCCTCGACACCTCCTGCAGCAGCCCGGTCAGGCACACAAGTCACAGCTCCTGCAGTTTGGTGTATTTAACATCCTGTAGCCTTGTGGAACACCAAGAGGTCTCTCCAAGGAACATCTTGTCTGCAAGGTAGCCCATGGCTTTGTGTCACCATGGTCACCAAAGGGCCAGCCCCTGGGAACTCAAACACCCCGCTTTCCAAAGCGAAACCTGTGGGTCTGCTCCAGTGCATCTCCCCTGCTGATCCTTCACAGATGGTT
Organism: Patagioenas fasciata; assembly: GCF_037038585.1. Classification (NCBI taxonomy): domain Eukaryota; kingdom Metazoa; phylum Chordata; class Aves; order Columbiformes; family Columbidae; genus Patagioenas; species Patagioenas fasciata. The sequence continues at coordinate 1,475,939 of NC_092537.1, read as the reverse complement.
TTGCCACAATTGCTAATTTAGCGAGAGACTGGGGCTTGCTAGCAAGTTGGATTACAGGGGGATTAACGATGATAACATTTCTGATACCATGGCTGTTCAGCAGCTGGAATATCACCACAGGCTTTACGATAACCTAACTGGTTCTCTGCCAAGAAGAGATATGAGCATATCAACAGCAAAGATGGATGGGCCAGAGCACCTCTGCAATCTTCTGACCTACTAAATAATGTTTGCCAAGAGCAGCCTGTGGACGTACGGTGGGGAAGGGAAGAGCTCCGCGAGCCAGTGCCTCTGCACACAGAGCCCTGCACCTCTCCAAAGCACCCCCAGAGCCAGCCTGGGTGCCCCTGCACAATCTGGCCACGTGCACGGGTTTACCGTCCACACAGCAGGCAGGCCTGAGCTCAAGAGAAGGTACAGACCTTCCCCAAACGGACGAATACCAGCACAGGAAGAAATCTCGAGACGCACCTTGTTGCTCACTCTGCTCTGAGGCTGCAGCCAGACCCTCCACTTCTGCTCCATCCTGCACAGAGCCCCTTTCTCTCCCTGTGCTTCAACAACAAGCAACAAAAACCGTTTTCAAAACACAGTTTGTTCTGAAAACAAAGCATTCCTTGCCATTCCTCAGCACGCAGAGCCCCAGCACAAGGGCTCCCTCCGGTTCAAACAAGAGCCCAGTGCACAGCAGCTCCCGGGTGCCAGGCGCTGGCGGGTCCTCCCCTTGGCTCTCGCCCTCACCTGCTGCTCCGAAAAGCCAGGGGAAGAAGAGGATTTGCTCGCTCCAGTCGCTCTCATTCCTGCCCAACAGGTTTGCTCTCCTGTCCCACATCGTTACTGTTCCCATGCAACCCCCCGTAGGCATATTGGGGCACGTCCGGAAACGATTACGATCAGCTACAATAATGTTCGAGCAGCTCCAGAGCCCAGCCAATGCAGAAAAACACCCTGTTCCTTCATTTTATGAATGAGTAAACCCTTATGCTTTCTATAAACGTCAAGATAAATTACCCGTGGGCATTCCCCTCTCAGCACAAACAACCACTTTACTGCTACAGCTTTTTAATGGAGACATCAACCCGAATTACTTTCTTTTCCTGTGGAGGTGGGGGAATATCAAAGGAAGGGGCAGCGATCATGCCTGAGCTCCAAAGATTTCACCTTCCCCACCCCACCTGCAGCCTCCTGAGGGCAAAAAGCCTTCCTGGCCACTCAGAGCTGCCTTGGGGGCATCAGTGTCCCATGAGGAGCCCCCATGACCCAGCAAGGCAGCTGGGGGGCCAGGCTGTGCCCCCCCCACACCCACTACGGGTCATTCACTGCAGCTCAGGTCTGTTTTCCAAAACACATTTGGAAGAGAAGCGGCTTCTTTTCCCAAACACAATTCACCTTCTTCCAGCATTGATAACGCACATAAAAAGCTACACACGGATATAGCGATCTCTGAGACACAGGTGTTGGCCTTTCTCACACAGCAAAAGAAGAACAGGGGGAACAACCAAATGTTGTGCTCAATAAGGTGAATTCATATTTTTGGTTTGGGACCTGGCTCTGGAAACAAGCCCCCGATGCTGTGCTGCTCTGCCCAGGGCCGGCTGCTGCTGGGAGCCAACGACAGCACCAAGCACATCAACTCAGCCCAGGGGCCCAGGGGGCGCAACCCTGGAGCAGCAGCTGCATCCCCATGGCACGATCCAGGCTGCACCCCCATGGCACGGTCCCGGCTGCACCCCCATGGCACGATCCAGGCTGCACCCCCATGGCACGATCCAGGCTGCACCCCCATGGCACGGTCCCGGCTGCACCCCCCATGGCACGGTCCCGGCTGCACCCCCCATGGCACGGTCCCGGCTGCACCCCCCATGGCACGGTCCCGGCTGCACCCCCAAAGGAGCCTGGGGGAAAACACAAAAACACAACCAAACCCCCTTCAAGTGCATGGGCTTCCTTCAGGCCCCAACTCGTCAGGCAGGCTTGCTTTGGTACTGCAGCTTATCCAAACATCTTCATCTCTTTCATAAATTCAACCCCTCCTTATCAGCCATCGGGAGGAAATGCAGGAGCTTTAGCGACTGAAGTGTGGGGAAGAGCCCAGCTTTGATTAACCCACTTACTCCCCAGAGGTCACTCGCAGTTCAGTCGTTGTGGGTTCACATGTTCTCAATCACGTACTGGAAGCCAGGCTGGAGGTGAGAGTTCTCTTTGCATTAACAGGAGAGCCAGGGTAGGGATGGGAGGGTCTGCAAATATTAATTTCAGAACTGCCGGTTCCCATAGCTAATAGGAGGCTGTAGAAAACCTGCAGCTCTTCTTAAAGCCTCAGCTCCTGGAGCTACGGGAATAAACAGTAACCTCAACTTTAGGATTTTTATATATTTAATGACATTTCTATAGTGTCAGGCTGCCAGGATGATTGGTTTTTTCATGGTTGACAGGGCCAACATTTAAAGGTAAATCAAAAACTCCACGAGATCACATTTGAAAATAAACTGCATTATTTTCATATGCCCATTGTATATATATAAAAGCACATGGAGCTGGAGAACTCTATGGGGAATCGATGTTGGCTCCCGCAGCCAACAAGCACAAGCAGCAGCGTTATTTGCAAAGGGCGCATTTTCAGTGGGAAGCTCCCAAGGTTTGAACTATGGCAGAGCTGACGTTCGCTCCCCACTGTGCAGGAACCACCCCGGGATCTGTGTCCATCACCAGGGGAGGTTTCAAAGAGCAAACCTCAGTAATGATTTGTGTTTTGGCAGTTGGCAACGTGGGGCAAGATGCTGAAGAGACACGGGTGGGGAGAACGGTTCTTCCAAAAGGGGAAACAAGAAAATAATACTAATTTTTGCAAAGCTGCCAGCCCCTCCTGGCACAGCTGACGGGGACAAGGCACAGCAAATAGTCCGTATTTAACAAGGCATTAGCAGGCGGCAGCAGCAGCATGGGGAGGCACATTTCCCACAGCCCCAGATCCTGGCAGGACCCAGCGCACCAGCGGCTCTCCAGGATGCGGCTGCAGAGACAACGCAACTCGCCCAAGGTCAAACAGGAGCCCGGGGCGGTGGAAACGTGACGCTGGGGTTTGCTTTGTCACAGCACTTCACTGCAGGACACCCTGCGTGCAGCGCTGCCCGTGTCTGCACATCCCCAGATTGGGGGCTGTGGGGATTTGCGGGGACCCTTCCCACCGCACACCCCACGGTGTCCACTGCACACCCCACGGTGTCCACCGCACACCCCACCGCTCCGACCACGGTGTCCACCGCACACCCCACCGCTCCGACCACGGTGTCCACCGCACACCCCACCGCTCCGACCACGGTGTCCACCGCACACCCCACCGCTCCGACCACGGTGTCCACCGCACACCCCACCGCTCCGACCACGGTGTCCACCGCACACCCCACGGTGTCCACCGCACACCCCACCGCTCCAATCCAGGATGCCGAGATGAAGCATTTTCCCACCAGCACCTGCATCATTCTCCAAAACACCCACCCACCCACCAACATCCTCCTCCTCAGAGTCGTTTCTGGCTACTTAACTCAATCTAGCCCTACATTATAAGGGGCAGGGACACCACAGCAGAGCTGCTGTGTCCTGAATTTAATCAGGTGTTTCTCAATTGCCCAGAAACATCTGCTCTCCCCTTTCCCCCACCCTCAGCACTTGGAAGGTCACTTTTGCACACTGATGCACAGAGGAGGAAGAGATAGGTTTTCCCCAAAAGTGTTCCAATCAGCTCAAGATACCGAAGAGACTGAGAGTGCCTCTGAGCAGAGAGGGGAAGGAGGAGAAGAGAGCCTGTAGCGGTAGCCGTAAAAAGAACACAGGGTCAGTGCTACTTCAGAGCACCCCACCATACATCTGCCCATCCCAGGCATTGCACAGAGCAGCTGTTTAAGGACTTTCTCCTGCTACTTCTCAGTCTTCAGATGCTCGACCAGAACGCCACATTTTCTGCTGCAGAACCTCTGGACTGAGGTACTCAAGAGTCAAAAAGCTAATGCTCAGTGCCCCGAGATGCAGATTTAAACTGCCCAGCAGGATGCATCCTGCAGCCCGGCTCAGTGTGCAGGAGCCGCTTGGCCTCTCAGCAAACGCTCTCCAGTTCAACCCAAGAACCTGCGAGTATGAAGCCTGGGAAACCGCAGCTGTGAAGGGAGGGGGGACCCCATGTTCACACCACCCAAGGGCACCTTCCTTGGGCACATCAGCAAGGTCCAAGCAAGGAGGAGCCGAGCCCTCCCTGCCAGGCTTGTTGGTAAACCCAGTGCTGGCTGGAAACACAGCTGGGAGGATAATTAAGCAGCAGAGGAAACCAGCCTGCCCAGTTCTACAAACAGCTCTCCGATAGACCATGGAAATACTTCTTCGGGGAGCAGGGAGCAAACACGTCACCTGAGGCACCTCAAACTCCCCAGGAGGAGGAGACCTCAGAGAACAGCAGAGCTGGGCTGGATTAGATGGCCAGATAGGTCTCTTCCCAGATTTAATCTTTTTAATTCATTGTCATTCCCCACAATAAAGCTCTGTGCTTTTAATTAAGTAAACCACAATATCATCTCAAGGATATACATAAATAAAGGGCTGGCTTGCTCTCAGCGGAGCTGCCCTGTGTTTCCAGCTCCCGGTTGGATGGTGATGCTGGAGACACAAATCACTGAAAAGCCGGCAGGTAGCTTGTCCCAGCGGGTTTTCCTCATTGCCCATGTGCTCCAGCCTGCAGGATCCTCCAAATCCACCTTGGGAAGCTGAGAGCGATGGGGCCCATCAGCATCATGCCACATCACTGGAGTAAGCCCCAAGACATTGCCAGGCACAGAGGACAACACGAGACAAGGGCTCACCCCAGTCCCCTTCCTCCATCCTACCAGAGGGGCATCGTGTTTGCAAATAAATCTCTATTTTGCTTTAAAAAAAAGAGGTGAGGGGGTAGGAGGGGAGGAAAGTCCAGAAACATTTCTTCATTCTTCAGGAATGATTAATTATCTGCCTTGGCGGAGTGTAAAATACCTCACTAGTGCTATAGGCTGGGCTGAGTTATTGAGTGAGAGCCCTCGCAAAGCTCCCCCCGCCCCCAGGTTACCCAGCGAGGGCTGCGAGCCGAAATTAAAGCGCACGCTGCTGAAAGGTAAGAGGCACAACACCCCTTTTGTAGGGAAAGGGGTTTGGGGACCTGCACTGTAATAAGGGGCCAGTTTCTTAAAATGAAAGCGGTTCTTAATAATCCGCAATTAAAGCAGATGGCGGCTGTGTCAGCAGAAACACCTTGCTTGAAACTGGGTTAGGTCCCACGTACGTCTCCCCAGGCACCGGCACGGAGTGGTTTCCAGACCCAGCCTGTGACCCAGGGATGCTCAGCACCAGGTACCATCCCACCACGAGCTGAGGACATTTCCCACCTCCTGGCACTCGGGGAGAGCGGGGAGATAAGGGTATTAATGACATTGAAATGGGCATTTTTGAAAGCAGTAATGCGAAACCTCAGTGGTTTGGGTTGACAGGCTTGCTTTGGGTCATGGCACCGGCTCCACCACAGGGCTCTCCAAACAAGATGTGGCTCAACTCCTCAAAAAGATGATGAGAAAGGCAGTTTCTTCCCTGAAGCACTGAGCTGTCTGAGCTGTGAGAGGACACTTGTGCAGGAGGGAGCTGGGTGACAGCTACACTCAAAGCCCCAGGCAATCTGCTAAGCTGCAGGACAAAGAATCCCAAAGGGCATGTTTGCAAAGAGCGGCTTTGCAGCTGGAGATGCACCAGAGCACACGGGTCAAGCAGGAGGCACAAGCACCTGGAGATGCCTCCTCCACAGCACAGAGAGAGCTGCAGGACCCGGCACCCATTTATGCCTCAACGTTTTACGAAGTTTGGAGCTTCTTCTCCCCAAAATGATTTGCTAGAAGCAGCTCTTTCATTTGGACTTACTGTGTAATCACCTCTGCACTGCACAGCCCAGAGCTCTCCCGCCTCCCTGGGACACAAGATGATAGAACCATAGAATCACAGTTGGAAGAGACTCGAGATCATTGATTCCAACCATTAACCCAACTCAAGCACTAAACAGCACCCCTGAGAACCTCATCTACACATCTTTAAACCCCTCCAGGGATGGTGGCTCCAGCACTGCCCTGGGCAGCCTGTTCCAATGCCCCACAGCCCTTTGGAGAAGTAATTGTTCCCCAGATCCAACCTCAACCTCCCCTGGGCAACTTGAGGCCGTTTCCTCTGCTCCTGGCGCTTGTTCCTGGGGAGCAGAGCCCGACCCCCCTGGCTCCAAGCTCCTTTCAGGCAGTTCAGAGATCAGAAGGTCTCCCCTCAGCTCCTGTTCTCCAGCTGAACCCCCAGCTCCCCCAGCCGCTCCCATCACACTTGCGCTCCAGCCCCTCACCAGTTCCATTCCCTCCTCTCAACTCTCTCCAGCTCCTCAAGGGCTTCCTTGTCACAAGTCACTTCCAACCAAACCACCTCTTTGCCTGGATCCCACCGTCTCCAGAACACTAAATGGAAAGCAGATCGGTCCCAAGTAGCTCTCTGCAGCGAGAGGCTCAGGACCTCGTCCCCCTCCTGTCCCCAGGACCCAGCGCCCCGGTGTCCCCGCGCCGGGACAGCCCGTGCCTGGCGCTGCCCTAAGCCCGTCATGTGCGGCGGGAGCTCAGGCCAGCGGCAGCCGCTGCGCCGCCCCCTCTCCAAATCAGATTAAACCCACCGAGCCGCTGGGGCCACGCAGGTTGTGTCACTGTAATTAAATCAGATTTACTCCCTCCCCACCACCACACCACACCACCCTTCTCCCCTTTCCCAAAAGGAATTCTAATGACTGTGCAAAGCTGGGCAGGGGGAAGGGTTGTGAGCACCGCACCAGCCGGCTGAAAGCAGAAACATCAGGAAACGCAATGCTTAATTCTCCGCTTCTCCTAATCCTCCACAGGAGCTAAAAATACCCAGCTGAGGCCAGGACTTGTGGCACCATTTGCCCACCGACGCACGCAGCCGTGGCCAAGTTGGGGTTTCACGCCAGGCTTGATGGCGGCAGAGCCCTGAGCATCAGTGGGTTTGCTCCGGGATACGGGGTAACACACGTGGAGAAGGGGGGGCTGGTCCTGGTTCACACACCATTCCCCATTCCTGGCCATTCCCAGCCCCGCTCTGCATCCCCGCGGCACACGGCGCTTCCCGAGCCTCCGTGGCCAGTTCACACCCAGCTCAGATTGCTCAAGACCAAAGGCAATTACGGATTTGGTTTTGTTGTTTTCTGATGGTGGGTTAGATGGCTCACGTTCCAGAAACCACCAGCGCTCTTTTTCCAAAGCAAACGTTGGGGCAGGAGAGCTGGAACAGCAGATCTGGCTCCTGAGGACACACACAGTCCTGGCAAAGGAGATATTTCCCAAATTCAGCCCAAAACATCCCCGTGCACAGAGGGACCGCATTTTGAGCCCTGAGCTGGGCTTTCTGCTGGCATGGCCAGTTTTCCATAAAGGCAGCGGGTTTCTTTCTATTTCCTGGGATGAGAAACACGAAGCCAGGGTCCTCCAGGACCCCCCAGAGCCAAGGTCCTTAATTTATCTCCAGTAAAGCTTTGGACTTTCTGTTGCTACAACCACCCAGACACGCACAGAGCTGAGGCCAACAGCTGCTGCGAGAGGGACACCAGAGGCATGAGCAGCAAGAACAATCCTGCCCCATCCCATAACCTCTCTGATGGGTCAGAAAAACCCATGCTCCAAATTACCAGGCTTGCCTGGGGAGATGTTGATGGGGAATTATACTAATTAAAGTTTAAATATCCATTTGGCTGTATTTTTAGCCTACAACAAGGAGACGTGTTTGCTTTTCTCATTGTTCTTTCAGCGCATGAACCCAAACCCACAATACAAACCAGTCGTCACCATTATACCCAGAGGAGCATCCTCCTCCCACCGCAGGGGCTCAGCGCACATTGCCACACCGGCAGCACACACCCACGGCCCCGGGAGTGGGAAGCCAGCCTTCAAATTACAGCAATTAACATTATGTATATTAATATACGAGCCTGGTTTTCCCAACAGGATAACCTGCAGGGGCTTGTTGGCAGAACTGGGAGGCCTGAGCGCTTTTTGCGGCATGGGGGTGAATCGCTGGTGGCACAGGATGAGGCCACGGGGGCTCTGGTGGTCCTGGGAACAAGGAGAGGTGGAGGGGACCACCAGCATCCTCTCCTGCTCCAGAGCATCCCGGGAGCATCAGCTCCTGCAAAGCCGGGAACCCCAAGAGATGCAGCTATCTGGTATCTGCAGGGACTTTGGAAGCCCCCATGTTTGCATCTCCCCAGTCAAACCAGAGGCCACCCCAGTCCCCAGCAGGAGGGAGGCCGGTAATATTTGTCATAATTGAAACACTAATCAGCTGGCCACACACACACATCTCTGGTTTTTCCCCCTCCTTCTGGGGTCAGGACCAGCTCCTCTTCCCACTCCATCCTTTTCTTTCTTTCCAGTCTAGAAGGTTTTATCCACTTCTTTTAAGGCACGGGGTGGATGCAGGTATCGAGCTATAAAAAGGAGTCCTCTGCTCCAAGCCCTGCCCTTCCCCATCGCCTCCCAGACACTTCCCAGCCTGTTCGCCTTTTCCAATCAAGAAAGAAAACGTTCAACGAGCAAGACCAGACACAGGGAGAGGAAACAGCACTTTGCTTCACCATCCAAGGCAAATTATGCCACCGATTATGCAAGCCACCCATTCCCATTCCCTGTCGAACACAAACAATGGGGTAATTTCACCTTCCCTGCAGCACAAACAGCCCCACAGGCAACCCCTTCACCCAGCAAACTCTGCACAAGGCTGCAAACCCCTGCCCCACCGAGGGGAGTTCGGGAAGGAGCTTAAGGGAACATCTGAAATTCATCCTGAAGGAGTTTTCCTGCAGCCGGGATCCCGGTTGGGATTCCCCATCAAATCCTGAAGGAGTTTTCCTGCAGTCGGGATCCCAGTTGGGATTCCCCATCGAATCCTGAAGGAGTTTTCCTGCAGCCGGGATCCCGGTTGGGATTCCCCATCGAATCCTGAAGGAGTTTTCCTGCAGCCGGGATCCCGGTTGGGATTCCCCATCGAATCCTGAAGGAGTTTTCCTGCAGCCGGGATCCCGGTTGGGATTCCCCATCGAATCCTGAAAGAGTTTTCCTGCAGCCGGGATCCCGGTTGGGATTCCCCATCGAATCCTGAAGGAGTTTTCCTGCAGCCGGGATCCCAGTTGGGATTCCCCATCGAATCCTGAAGGAGTTTTCCTGCAGTCGGGATCCCAGTTGGGATTCCCCATCGAATCCTGAAGGAGTTTTCCTGCAGCCGGGATCCCGGTTGGGATTCCCCATCGAATCCTGAAGGAGTTTTCCTGCAGCCGGGATCCCAGTTGGGATTCCCCATCGAATCCTGAAGGAGTTTTCCTGCAGTCGGGATCCCAGTTGGGATTCCCCATAGAATCCTGAAGGAGTTTTCCTGCAGCCGGGATCCCAGTTGGGATTCCCCATCGAATCCTGAAGGAGTTTTCCTGCAGCTGGGATCCCAGTTGGGATTCCCCATCAAATCCTGAAGGAGTTTTCCTGCAGTCGGGATCCCGGTTGGGATTCCCCATCGAATCCTGAAGGAGTTTTCCTGCAGCCGGGATCCCGGTTGGGATTCCCCATCGAATCCTGAAGGAGTTTTCCTGCAGCTGGGATCCCGGTTGGGATTCCCCATCGAATCCCTCGGACCCGCTGCCACCCGTGCATCCCTCCCCAGCCACGCTTCCAGCTCTTATTGCTCCCCCGGGCACACACGATAATACCACATTTTATATGGAAAACACTAAAATGGGATCACACCTTTTAAAAAGATATTTCCACCTCACTGCCTGCAACCAGGCTTTGCCTTTCCCTCCCCACCAGACCTCACTATCAGGCCTCTAAGCCTGTTTAATTGAAAAAATGTGATTTAGGCTAATTGACAGCAGATGAGTTGCACTGCTAAAAAGCGAGGGAACATTTGATCAATGTGATTTATGGCAGCAGAGAACCAACCAAGCCTGGTCTTTGCATCACTTGCAGCCCCAATGCCAGAACTGTTCAGCTGGCAAAAAAAAAAAGTAATTAGTGTTTAATTTCTTAACAATTTTTTTTTTACTTTCCTTTTAATTGCACTACATAAAACTGTCCTAGAATTTTACAGCCTCCAAAGCCACGTCCTGGACCAGTCCCCTTCGCTGGTTTTAATTAGCGTGAGATACGACTGGCACGTTAATTCAAAGAGGAGGTGGAGAACATCAGACCGCACTCCGGGAAGGTTTTGCCATTAGGAGCACCCAGCTCATGTCAACAGAGACGTGGGGAGCCGAGCCAGCCCCCCAGAACACGGTACCACAGTTCTGGAGCCAACGGCTCATGCATTCCCATCACAACAACAGAGCCGGACTTGTGCACCCCAGAAAACCAGGAGGGAACAGGCACCTCCAGCAGCAGAATTTCCTCCCCTTGCAGGCAATCGAGACATAAAAGCTTAGAGGCGAAAACTCAGCTTTGAGTGTTTGCTGCCAAGCTTTTGGGCTAATGGGTGTTCCTGGGGGATTGGGGCTGGGAGGACCCCAAACGCTGCTCCTGCCCCACTGAGAAGCGGGCAAAACACGGTCCCAAAACACACCGACACCCCCCAAAGCAGAGGGGAACTGGCGGTGACAAGCCAGGCTGTGTCCTCAGCCACGGGGGGTACCAGCTCTGCGCCATACACATGATATTTAGGGCTTTAAAATACAGTAATTACTACAATTAAAGCCACGACTGGGGAGCACCTCCCTAGGAAGACATGTTAGGATTAAAATCAATGAAAGGCATCCCCGTGGCAACACTGCATCCTGCTCATACTCTGCGATTAGTTTTTGGAGGCGATGGGGGGAAAAACACGTTGCAGGTGCCACCAAATCGCAACGGGAGGTGAGTGGGAACGGAGCATCCTTCCCAGCCCTCGCCTCTCTGGGGAAACCTTGCTTGGGTCAGCCCCAACCAGGGCAGGGATCCCTTATCCAAGCTCTTCCCAGCCCACACCTCCTCCAAATTTGACAATGATATTTCACTAGGGGTTTTGAGAAAGCCCCTTGCAGGACCCCAGACCTCAGTGGCACTCCCAGGGTCCTTAGAATTCCCCCAGTGAGTTTCCATGCAGAAGGTGGGGAAAAAAGAGGGAAGCACATGTGGACAAACAGAAATTGATGAAATAGCTGGGAAACATCCAATGTAATGGGAAAGGGACATATTTTCCTCTATTTTCTAAGCTTGGGCCTGCTTAGAAAATCTTGGAATTCCTGGAAAGGATTTTTCCAGGGGAAAACAAAGGATTAGTCCCTTAATGAACAGACAGCAGGCTTGGATTTGCTCAGCTGTGTTGTCTGAAGAATGCAAAACAATAATCAGCTATTTCATTCCCGGGTTCAGCCCTCTTCGCACACTAAATCCCTTGGCAACATCAGCCCGACGCGATAGCCCAGGCACGTAACCCCAATCCCGTCTATCTGGGGCTTACACAGACCTCAACCAAGTCCAGGAGCCCGGGATAACTGCGCAAAAGCCAGGAGAAGAGGTTCAGCCTCACTCACCTGCTCCAACACCCTCCTGCAGCGCTAAGCAAACCGCTCCGACTCCCCGCACGGAGCTGCTGCTCCTCCTGCAAAGCCCCATCACACAAACAGAGCTCGGGCTCTGCAGGGAGGTTTTAACTGACACCAGAATTAGGGACACCTGGATGGGCTCTGGGAGTTGCTAAGAGAGCTGGGAAGCTGCTGGGGGGCGGTGGTTGCCCCCAGGTGCTCAGCCTTGCTCCAAGCAATTAGTTAAACGAGCGAAGCTGTGTGCGATCAAACGTGCACCTTGCAGAGGGGGAAGCTGCTGTTCCACAGCCCTTGCAGCTAGGACTTGTCTCAAATGCATATGGAAATCCCAAATATTCTTATCAATCTCTATCATTTGCATAGCTTGACTGCAAGGAGCTCTGCAGGTGCCTAATGTATCTGGTGCTAAGCAAGCGCCAGCAATGTGGAGCCTCCAGCACGGATCTTTTATATCTCCACATGGTATTTCCAGCTATTTCAGCAAGGCCAAAAGGCTTGAGAAACAAATAAAAATGAGGTTTTTTTACCATGCGCCATTCACACCCCCCCACACACAGTCACACTTATTTTTTAAGAAAAGAATTTCTGGTTATAAGCTAAACCAAACTTCTTGTGCCTTCACCCAGCAGTGGTGAGGGGACACAATCCCCAGCCCAGCCCAGCGGGTGGAGAGACCAAAATCCACAGGTTTATGACGCAGATCCTACCTTTCAGAGCCCGCAGACGAAGCTCAACCCCAGTTCGTACCAGTATCTTCCAGCAAGCAAAGCCAGAGGCCTTCCCCTGCTGCTTACAGCCACCCAACGGTGAAACCTGACATATTGGAGAAACAAAAGAAATGAACAAGAAGCTAAAAGGACTGAGCAGCAGCCCCACATGCGGCCATGACCCCTTCCTGCTGCATTTAAAAGGGAACCCACCGCCTGCCCCAGGGGACAAAGGGACATCCCAGCAGGGCAGGGACTGCAGGGGGGTTCTGAGGGACTGTAGAATATGGAGATGTGACAAGTGTCCTCCCGAGCAGGGCCAGGTGCTGGGGACCCGCTGCTCGGGGTGATGGTGTCTGCCTGGGGGTGGAAATGGGGAGGAAAAGGTGCTTGGGACAAAAGAGAGAAGTTCTGGCCCTGCCCAAAACCAGTTCATGGGGAGGTTGCCCCTCCGCTGTGTTAGGATCTGGCCTTTGAAGCCAGGATGAGCAGAAGTGAAGCAGGCGAGGGGAAAGAAGCAGTGATTTGGCACTGATGTTGCAAAAAGGGGCTCACATGGTACCCAGATGGCACCCAGGTACAAGCCACACTGGGCCCAAGGCTCTTCTTGCTGCTTTCAGTGCAGGGGTAAAAATGGCCATAATAGATAGGGCAGGAGAGTGTGTTACCCAGTGTTACAGCGGAAACAAGCCCAGGGAAGCTTTTGCCTGCTCCAGGCTGGCCCTACAAATGCAAACACCGGCCAAAACCATCCCAGGGCATCCAGGCATGCTGGTGGGGAGATGCTGCGGGTCAGGGCTGGGGATGCTGGAGCAGGACAAACCCAGCTGGTGCGATGTCCCGCATCCCTGCCGGGCGCTCAGCCCCTCCAGGATCAGCCCCGAGCAAAAGGGAGACAGAAACATTCCAAAGGAAACTCCTCGAGCAGAACTGGCCGAGCACCGAGCGCACCCTTATCAGCACCCATAGGCGCCAGACGTTGCAGAGCACACAAAAGGCAAAAGGCAGCCCTTGGGCCGAGCCAACTAGTCTTAATATTTGCATTTGGTAAAGCAAACTAATAAATCCCCATGGGTTTATCCATGCTTCCAGTTTGTATTTATTAGGAAGAATGACAGGCAGGTTTTCCTCCTGGTTACACAGGTAAATACCAATACAGCTCCCACACCCTTCCCCTTTTTAACGGCCTGGATTTGTGTTTGCTTGCCGTCTCTAAACAAGCCAGGACTATATGACTGAGTGACACTAAAGGCAACCGGCCTTTGAAGTAAATATTAGTTATGGACTCCAAAAGGTCCATATCCGAGCGCTGAGCTTCCCCCCTCCATCCCCGGAGCCGGAGGACGGGCAAAGCCGGTGCCCACGGGCAGGTCCACACAGGCTGGGATTAACAAGGAGCAGCTCCCAGGTGGGGAAGAGCTTCAGAAGAGGATGCTGTGGTGTGAGCATCGGCCATGGCATCGCTGGTGTGCATGGGTGGCAGGTCTGAGAGACCCAATGCCGCAGAATTCAGTCCCCTTACACCTCCACTCTCCTGTGTGGACAGCAGTGATTCACACATGGGGCTGAGAACAGAGGTTTTGGCCTGTGCCGGGGCCAGATTCAGGGAATACTGTACGTGGCATTATCGTTGCAGCCAACGTCACATCTTACACCCTCCCCGCGAGGGCTGGTCACAGGACCATTGCCTGACGTGTCTCCCCATCACCACAGTCTGTATTTTTGGGAGAGGAATGCTCTGACTCCTCAGCAAGCCGAGACAATGGGTGTCACATCTAGCCCGAAAATCCAGGTTTGACTCATGGGTGGGAAGCCTATAATTTGCCCCAGGACTGCTCCTACGCGCTGTCTGGGGCACGGCCCCGGCTTCACCGCGGCTCTGGGAGGAGAAACCACCAGGGGACAGTCCAGGAGAGCTCAGGTGTCCCAGTAACACCAGCCCAGCTCCTGGGCTGGTTTCCTTGCTGAGGGTCCTCTGTGCACGGAGGAGCAAAGGGAGCAGGTACAGCACTGCTATGGCACGGTAACCATGGCTGACAGCCCCCAAACCTCCTCCGGCGCCCCCACGATCCACTTTCCACCCAAAAAAAAGGACAAGCAAAGTCACCTTCTGCTTCAGACCCACCTTGGAATGAGCAGTGGTGAAGCATCACCTCCATCCAGCCACATCCTGGGGTGTCCCTGCCCACCGGGGCGGCTGCATCAGCCTCAGCTGCTCACCTGCACCTCCAGGGCCATTTAATGGATGCAAATGAACACGACATTGGCTTTTACAGGGTCGCCCCAAACCCATCAGTACCAAACAAAGAATCAAGTCAAATTTCATGCATTTCTGGGCTTTGCCGTTCCCTCATCGCTTTTGCCCAAGGGCATAACGTGGTTCTTAAACTCTCCAAGGTGCTTCTGAGCTGAGGAATACGTTTCAAAGAAAAGGACCCAAAACTCTGTGCTTCTGCCAGATTTTCTGCAAGTTCATCCCTGTGGGGGAGTCACGGAGTCAGGGCTGTGCAGGGATCCCACCGGTCACTCCGGTGGGTGTGACATGGAGTCACCGTGGCTGCACATCACACACTGTTCTATTGAGTCCATGCTCATGAGGCTACCACGCTTTTTCAATGAAAGGATACTTTTTTTTTTATAATGGTCTAAGTGTTTTTAAAAAGAATAATAAAAGGATATTTCCATTACATAAATATCCTTTTTATGTTGTATTTCCACACGGCACCTTCTGGTGCTTCACATCGCGTCTACAGGCTGGGAGGGAACACACGGTCCAGGGATGTGAAACAACATGATTTAAGGGGAATTCATTTGTATTTTGGAGCAGGGGGCAAGCTGGGGGCAGCTCACCTGGCTGTGCCATCGGGCAGTGATGGGCGAGGGTTGCAGAAAGGGAAGGGGGAAAGGACAGGGGAGGATTTTTCTGCAAAGCAAAGGCATTAAACCCTTGGCCTGGCTTCTTTAGGGCAGAGAAGTTTGCCAAAGCGCCGGTTTCCTGCACGGCCCAGCGCGTCCCCTCGGCAGCCCCGCGATAGGGCCATGATGTAAGTGTGGCTGAGCCAAGGCAAACGGAAAAGAACACCGAGCACTCACAGAGGCAACGGGTTTTATTAAGAAGTTTAATTGTTTCTGAGGGTGACATTTTCCCCCGTCTCGACGCTCCCCTTGCTGCGGTTTGGCATCCCCGGCTCCACATGGGGGCAGAAGGACCCCCCGAGGCCACCCAACACCCCTGGCACCAGGCAAGACCCTGCCAGACAGCTTTAAACCCCAGGGCACTGCGATCACCAACTCATCTTCCACCCTGTGGCTCCTCCAAAGGCTCTCGCCCCTCCAAGCATCAGCACCCGGTGAACGCCATGAGCTGCAGGCTGGGTCCAGCCATCCTCAGGAAAAGCCCAAGACCGCGAAGGGCATCAAAAAGATGAGCAGAGGGGTAAAAAAAGAAAAATAAAGACAAAAAAAATCCACAGCTGGTTCCTTGGAAGAAGGCAAGCACTTGGTCCTTCTCAGGGAAAAGCATCAAGCTGCCGTTTGACCCAAGAGCACTTCGCCATCCATCGCCAGCACTTCCCGGCCAAAAGGATAATTTCCAAAGCCCAGTGGAGAGCAGCTAATTAAGTTCTTTTGGCTCTGCGGGGGAGTCGGGAGCGAGGTCAGCGCTGGGATCACCGCCCTGGCCGGGCTGGGGACATGGAGCCCAGCGAGCGCACAGGGGCGAATGCTGGCGACGCTGGTTTTGGTGGTGGGTGGTGGGCTCACCACAGCCCCTGCTGCTCCATCGCCGCCCGGAGAGCTCGGGGAGAGCTGCTGGTCCCTGCGGTCCCTCTCTCGGTGCTCGCAGATGAAGTTTCCATCCTCAGGAGGCTGCTCCTGGGTGTTTTGTCCACGATCGGAGCTGCAGCACCTTGACCGTCTCCTCTCAGGCACCCCAAACCTTCACCCTGCAAAGGAAAAACAGCGGGTAGATGGGTGTGATGAAGCCAATAGCGATTCCTCTTTGTCACCAAATTGAACGTTTCATAGAATCACAGAATGGTTTTGGTTGGACGGGACCTCCCCAGCTCCCCCAGTGCCACCCCTGCCATAAGCAGGGACATCTTCACCAGCTCAGGTTGCTCAGAGCCCCGTCCAGCCTGGCCTGGGATGTCTCCAGGGATGGGGCAATGTGTAAAAGATGAGTTGCACCAGCAGCCGCAGCACCTCCCCTAAAAGCACCTTTGGCACTGGTGCCTTTGAGCTCACCCTACACTCAGCAGCCTCCTGGAGCCCTTCCCAAGCCCTGGAGCTGGTGGGAACCCATTGTGGCTGAATGGTCCATGTCCAAGGCTGCTGGGAGCTGTTCTCCATCCACAGCAACTCTCACCGACGGCTGCATCGCCAGCACTGCCGTTCAGACGGTGAGAGCAGAGGATGTGCTGCCAGCATCCCTGGGAAAACCCACGTTACTCAGCCACATTGCTCCAGAGAGCCCCAAAGCTGCCCCGGGATCAAGAGACATCAGGTCGGGGTGCAGGAGAGAAAGAAAACACAAGCAGCAGGAAAGGATCTCATTTATCCCTCTCTGTCCATGGGCTCCCCTCCTACAAGTTCTCAAATCAGCTGCAGTGGACTGGAGGATCCAAACTCCCCTGTTAAGCACGGCATGACCAGCTCCCATTTGGCTCAGATGAGCTCTTGGCCCGTTTGGGGAGATTAATCGTTTGCTTTCGTCTTTGGTTCTCACCCTGTTCGCTTCGCAAGATAATTAAACAGCTTTTTTCCCAAGCAAACCCTGCCCAACTCCTCATCCTGCTCCAGCACTGACTGGGGGCACACAGAAAGAAGGGTAGGGGTTTATACTCATTTATCGTGCAACGCTTATCATCTATTTGCTTTGGACTTCACAAGGAATATGCAAGCCAGATTGGCACCTCCTGGCCAAGGTCTCACACCCTCAGCAATGCGGTTGGAGGTATAAACCAGCCCCCATGTCCCTTCCCCAGGGGAAAGCCCGACAATCAGCTTTGGGTTTTTTTGGGGGATAGAAAAAGCACAGCGTCTCCGAGTTTGCAAAACGCTGTGCACAAGTGTCCCTGGTTCTTGTAAATGTGTTAAAAAATAAAACCCTTTAAGAGCTTCCAGATGTTCTGTTTATGTTGTGGTGTTACCCAGCTCCATCCTCCGGAGGCCAATACACAGCCTCAATGAAATCGCAGCAGCCAAGGGGGACGGCAGGGGGGAGCGGAGCAGCTCCGAACCCTTTTCCTCCTCTATCCCCCAACTTCGCCTGTTAACTCCCACGCTGCTGGCAAACGCGCTGAGAGCGGCTGCGAATCCTCCCTCCCGCTCCGAGCATCTCCCGACCTCACCAGCATCACCAGGCACTAACACCCAACACCCAGGCTCTGGGTTCCCCTGCACAGCGGGATCTGGGGTGGGACAGGGACCCGACACATTGGTGGTGACACCCCAGCCGCACCAGTACATGCTGAGCAAGAAGGTCCAGAGGGTTCAACCCCACCATGTCCAACTTCGTACCCACATGATGGGCCCCAAAGAGCTACCAAAAACTACCTGCTGCTGGCGCGAAGATGTGATGGAGCAAAACCCCTTGCCGGGGAACCTGGGGCGTAGCCGCACACGTACGTGTGTGTGCAGAAAGCGCGGCTGGGGACTCTTTGCACAGGGCGTTGCAGGGCCAGCGCTGCTTTTGAAGTCCCCTCGAGCGAGCTGCATGGCTGGCAGCAATCAAAGCTCCATAAAGCAGCGATATCGCAGCTACGCACACAGGCTCTGATGTGTTATCTCCCCTCCGCAGCGGGGGGAGGAGAACCCTGGGTTCTGCGGCTCATTTGAAAACGCCTTAGCGCCCGGAGATCAAAGGCGCTTCCTGATGCTCTCCCAGCCCGGCGAAGCCATTTGGCCAGCGCGGTCCCTCCTCGGCCGGAGCACGAACCACCCGCAGCTGCAAGGATGGGAGCACCAGGAATGGGGACAGTGTGTCCGGCCAGGGTGGCTGCTGCAGGATGTCCCCTGCCCACGTTGGAGACCTCAGCATGTCCCCACTCCCTGGGTTGGGTGTGGTGTTTGTTGCCACCCCTCAGGCAGGGAGAAGGAGCCCAAGTGGGTTCAATGCCACATGGCTGCCACAGTTTTAACCACATACAACAGGACAGAGTACTTTGTTTTGTTGCAGAGACACCCTTGATGAAGGTCCATCCTCCTCGGACACCAGTGACCTGAACAAACCCCACTCAGGACAAACCTCCCTCCTTCCCCACCATCTGCACATCCCCCAGCACAGAACCTACGCAGAGACCAACATCCCAGGTGCAACTTATTTTTACCCTGGGACAGTTGCCTCCCACAAAGCCCACACTCCCCAGGCGAGGCATCATCTGCTTCCCCACACCCTGGACCGCTCGGGCCCCGGGAGGACGAGCAGCGGCACAGCCGGGCCACACACAGCGAGCCCCGAGGCCACCGGTGCCTCCTGCTCCTCCTGGCCCCCGGCCCCGCGCTGCTGTTCTGTTCTGCTGTGCACCAGCCCACCGCAGCCCCCGGGAGAGCAGGGGGGATGCAGCCGGAGCTGGAACACGGGCAGGAGCTGTCTCTGCACTCAGCAGCACCCCGGGAGGAAGAATGCACCCGTCCAGAGCAAACAAGAGGAGGAGGCGCTGAGTTTGCAGCAGGAATTATGATCGCCTGTGCATTTCGAGATGGGGATCTGCCTCCCGTCCTGCCCCGCCGAACATGTGCTGGCAAGGAGCGGAGCAAAGCGCAGGAATAGAAACGGGACTTTTGGAGGATGGGAGCATCGCGGCTACAGACGGCTTGAGCACAAAGTGCGTGGGCAGCAAAGCCAAACAGGAAAGGAAAGGATTCTGGCAGCGCTCACGTTGTGGCTCGCTCAGCATTCAAACCTCCCTGCTGCTCCCTCTCCCCGGTGTCCCTCCCTCAGACCCCTCGCCCTGCTCAGACATGCCCCGAAGCCGATGTTACTGTCAGAACGCTTCCCATCCGAGGGGGCTGGATCTAGAAAAATGCAGCTAGAGAGCTAGAGCCTGTTTGCAGGGACCGGTCCTGGCACAGCCGCGTTAGCACCTCGTCGTGTTGCTCCTGCACAGTCGCCCAGCAGGGCTGAGCCTGGCCCCAAACCCTCGCCAAGGCAAAGCGAAACCCCAATGTGTCCGGCTTTGCAGGGCGGAGCAGGGACCTGGACACTATGATAGGATCTGCAAAGCGATGGAGCTCCAAACCTGCACCCCTGGTTGGCTTTACCTTTCAAACCGCCAAAATGTGGGGGTGTGGGAAGACGGAGGTGACAGGGGACACACACCAGGTCGTGCTGTCCCTTCGCATCCCAGCCAGCGATTCGATACCGGCTTTGAAGCGATTTGCAGTTCGGAGATGCAGGTTTGATTCACGTGCCCCAACGTGCTTAATGACCAAAGCGCTCTTCAGTGAACCCAGCGAGGGATTGTAAAATAAAGTCAATGGGGCAAGTGGATTAAAGGAATAAAAGCAAAACGTCTGGGAGAGATGGGCCGGGCCCGTTGGGTCCCAGTGGGGCCAACGCACGGTGTCCTCGGGAGCAGGGGACAGCCAGGGCTGCTGCCAAGGGACCCCTGTCACCAGCCCAAAGACAGGAGCCCCCCCAGGGGTGTGAGGACCTGGCCACCACTGTCTGCCCATGTCCCATCTCACATGGGGGGAGCCTGTTTTTCAGTGATGTCTCATTCAATGTTGCTTTAAACTGGCTACGAAAGAGCCCCCAGGCTTGGAGCAACCCTTCGACGCTGCTGCAACGCAAATGAGCCTTCTAAAATCACCAGACTCTGTCGCAAGAGCCAGCCTAATTCCCGGAGTTGCAGTCCAAAGAGATTATCATGGTTTACTAACCTAAGCATGCGATACAAAAAGCCGTGCCAAAATCCCAGCCAGCCTCCGAAGACGTGCCATTAAAACTCCTTCAGCTAGAGGAAGCAAAGCAAGTGTTTTGTTCCCATGCCGCCCTTTCTGGTAACGTGTTAATAAATAACCCTGGCCCAGACAGGTGCTGTCAGCTTCGCGCGGAGCTGCCGTGAGTCACCGACCTGCCGCGGTGCGCAGCGCCCTGAGTCACACAGACGGTCCCTTTACCCAAACACACCTCCGAGCCCCGAGGGATGCTCAGGGCTGGGCCATCGAGGGGTCAGGCTGCAGGAGACCCCTCAGTCCTGGCTATTTAACCCGAAGATAGCAAAGGGCGTTTGTTGAGAGCTCGCTCTGCCACGTAACGCCCTGAAAACACTTGCAAGGCTGAGATGCAAGTTAGGATTTGCAGAAAGGGCTCCAGCATCGCTTCCAGCAGCGGGCGCAGGTTTCCTCCTCAAATACCAGCCCTGAGACCTAAACCCAGGCACTCACCCTAAAGTGAGACTAAAAATGTACCTTTTAACCCTCCCCAACAGAAACACCTCCAACAACTTGCTCGCATCCAACCTGTTCTGCATGCAGGACGAGGCCGTCTCCTCCTCTGGCTCTTTCTAGCAATTTGTCCCCCTCCTTCCCCGCGAGAAAAGGCCGCTGTAAAGCAAGGTGTCACCTTGAGACTGACAGGCAGGTGAAAGAATGAAGAAAGTCCCATTCTCCTTCATTTTTGCAAGGAGGCGATAAGCACAGCCCGGGGTGGGGGCCGGGGC
Organism: Patagioenas fasciata; assembly: GCF_037038585.1. Taxonomy (NCBI): domain Eukaryota; kingdom Metazoa; phylum Chordata; class Aves; order Columbiformes; family Columbidae; genus Patagioenas; species Patagioenas fasciata. The sequence goes on along the minus strand of NC_092537.1, from coordinate 1,454,955 downwards.
TCCCAGCAGGGGCTGCGGGCAGGTTCTGGCACCCGGTGACAGTTCTGGCTCCTTTATCCCCAAAGCGATAACCCTCTGACAGGCTGATGGGTGGGCCTGAGCAGCAAAATGATGTTCCCTGAGCATGAGCTTTATGTCCCAGCATTTTTGTTTCTCCTGCCAGGACCCCGTTGGTCCCACCGCGGGCAGACGGGAGCCAAGCAGCTGCCCTTGGTTTCTGCCATCGGCGGGAGCCCCTGGTGATCCCTCTGATCCCTGGGCTCTTCCAAACGAGCTGGAGGGCTTTGGAACCCACACAAGGTGCAAAAGCCCCCACGCTGGACACCCCCCTCACCTTCAAGACCAACCCCCACCGCGGAGGGCGGAAAAACCATCCGGCTGCACATTTCTTCTGCAGCTCTGAGCTGATTTCTATCCCTGGGGATTACCAATTTAAGCAGTGTTTTTTCCTGTTCTGACCCTAAGCTGATTATTTCTCTGCCCCCCCCTTCTCCCCCCCATCTCTCCCTTCCTTTCGCACACCAAAAATTGAGTACGAAATGCCAGCAAAGCGCGCCAGGCTCTCACCAGCATCGCTCCCTGTGCGATGGGAGCAGCGGAACCTGCCCTGGCACGATCCTGCCGCCGCTTTCCGAGCACGGAGCCTCCTCGTCCCAGCACCACCGCTCGCAGCCACACGGAGCCCAGCACGACGTCGGGGTTTGCTGCTCGTGAAGGGAGGGATTGGGGAGGCTCAGGGACAGGGAGGATGCAAAAGCTGCATCTCTTGGGGAGTATCCAGAAGGGGTGGCTTCTTTGTTGAGGTGACACAGGAGCTTGGGGACAGGCCCTGGTGGGACAAGCTGTGCCCTGTCACCTGTCAGCACCACAAAGGGCTCCTCACCCATTTGGCTCCAGTAGCCATGGAAAGGCACTTTTGGTTGCTGTGCAGAGCCCAGTTCCTAATGGGAGCTGGCTGGGGGTCACCCCTCCCCAAAAATCCTGGGCTAAATCCAGCTTTCATTCCCAGAGCTGATCCATTGCACCCAGCTCACTGAGATTAACCTTTTGCCACCTTAAATCTGAACTAAACCATCTGAAATCTGGACACCTTCCCATGGGAGCCACCAAGCATCCTTCCCATCCACGGTGCCACATCCTCGGCTCCATCGCCTCGGACCCAGCCCACACCCCTGCGCTGCGGACGGGGATCCGGAACAGAACATAATCCCCGCTTAATTGCCCAAAATCACAGAGCAAAGCCAGCTCTGCCAGAACATCCCCCACAGGCAGACGCCGGCACCGCCGAGCGGCAGGAAGGGCCAGAACACACCCAGCCCTATCAAAATATAATTATACAACCCGCGGAGGTAAATTAGCGCAGCAAAACGCTGCTTAATTCTCACAATGCACCTCAAGACCGGATCAAGAGGTAAAATTACCTCTCACCTGCGGTGAGATGGGCCCCCGGTCAGGATTAGGGCTCAGTGCTGAAGCGGGGAAGGCTCAGCAACTGCCCTCACCCAAAATTTGGCCTTTGGAGAGGAGCAAAGTTGGGCTGTTTGTCCCTTCTGGATGCTTGAAACTGGAGAATGACAACAAAACCCCTTCATGTGCATAAATCAAAGCAGAGCTCTGAACCACAGGCACGTTGGCCTTTTGGTAAGGCAGAAATATTGGGGATTTTTTTTGAAATTACTACATTTAAATAACTTCCCTCTCAGGGGAACAAAAAAGACACATAAACCAGGCAAATCTCACGGTTGGTCTGGTCCAACCCGAGGACACACAGCCGAAAGAGCAAAATAGCCCCCGTTAAACACACACACACCTGGAAACCCATCCTCATCCTCACCAGCTCAGCCTCAAACCCATGGCGAACAAAGAGACGCAGAATCGCATCCTCCACCTCCCGCCCTGCCCGGCACCGGGGGAAAAAGGGTCAGAAAATGTCTTTGTTTTAATTCAAATGTATTGGAAGCGGGGGATGCATTGGGGGAAAGCAAATCTAAAAAAATAGGGAAAAAGGAAATTATTATGCCCTGGCTAACACAAACCTATTGCTGATCATTCTGCAAGTGAAAGTCAACCACGTGTGGCCACACTTGGGACTGTTTGGCCTTGGCATCAGCTGGGGACACGGTGTCACGTTCCTCACGGGCAGCCCGATGCGGTGACATCCGTCTGCTCCCCTCGCAGACACACAATGGGGCTATGGCACCGCCGAGCGGGGCGGGACGGCTCCGAAACCCCGTCCTGGGGCGGGGAGGGTTCAAGGTGAGGGTTTGGTGGCCCCTGGGAGGCCCCGGGGACCGTTCCCAGCAGGGAGGGAAGCAAACAGCACCCACGGTTCGGGCGACCTCGGCACAGGACGTGCAGAAATGTTCTTCCAGCCCAGGGTTTCCTAGAATCAGTCAGGAATTTTGTTGAAACTGTTGCTGGCTGAGAAATGCCAACGGGTTGAAACTTTAAAACTCGATGCAGGAATATAAAAATGTAGGTCAGGGAGGAAAGCATCCAAGTGAAAAAGCTCCTTGTTCCCCGGCGAGACGTGCGCCTGGGAAACGTATCGGACCTCGGGGTTTTTACAGGGCAAAGGAGCCGATCCTGCGGTGCCCTCAGCCGCAGGGCACACGCTGGGTTTGGACCATTTCTACATCTTGCCCAGTTATTCCAGGTGCTGTTCGGTTTGAGGCACAGGTCGCAGCAGAGCAGTAAACGCCCGTTCCCACCATCAGGACAAAACCAGCCTGGCATTTTCAACGTGCCCTGCAGCAAAGCGGGGAGGGGAAAACCCAAAGGTAGCGATTTCCCGACACAATATTTAATGCAACCGGGGTGGTGCTACCACCACTCGAACAATATCCTGACGTTTGATCCCAAAAACCCGCAAGCTGGGGTGTGAAGGCAGCGAGTTTCACGTGCCCCGAGAGTCCAAAAGCACCCAGAACCAAACCACGTCTGCTGGGGCCACAGACACACCGGAGTGTCACCCAAACCCTGGGGCAAACAGCAGCGATGCTGTTTGGATACCCAACCTCACAACAAGCATCTCCTTCCCCCTGCTGACATCCAGCGTAAGATCCGCATAGAGACAGATTTTCAGAGAAAATCCACCTTCCAAAAAACCAGCTGATTGCCCCAGCAATCACGGGGCACCCCCAGCCCTCTGCCCTCCCCAGCTGAGGAATAGCTGAGCCCTTTTCAACAGTTCCACGGCTCGCGGCTCTAATTTGCAGAGCTGATTTAACCACACACCGCAGCGCGCCAGCCCCGAGCCCAGCCCTCCGCGCCAGCCGCCTCCTGCCATTGGATCTTTGTTTGCTTTAATTGAGAAAGGAGAAAAAGAAAAAGAAAAAAAACCCTCTCTCAACCCTCTGGTTTCATTTTACAGGTGCCTTGATTTATTGATTGGCCTATTCCTTTTTAATAGGCTCTCACTGCTGGAGCTGGGGTGTTTCCTGGGGTGGCTCCATGCACTGCGGCTCGAGGGGGTCCTGCCACGTCAGGGCCCTTCCTGCCCCCAGCAATGAGAGCTGGTTCCCAGAATCATCCCCTTGATCTGAGGAGGAAGAAGTTTGGGTGCAGCTGCATCCCCCCCGGACGCCGCTGCATCCTCCATCACCCTGGGCAGGCTGTGGTCCAGCCCTGCCCGTCCCCAGGGGCAGGTCCCCACCTTGCTGGCACCTTTCAGGTCTCTGCCCCCAGCTCTCAGACAACAAAAACAAGTTTACAGCAAAGAAAGTTGCCAAGAAAGAAGCTTTAAAATCCATCCTCTTTCCTCAGAGACAAAACAGTGCCAGGGGTCTGAGAAACCCCATCGCTCCTCCTGCAGCAAACCGGGGATGCTCAGCCCACACTCACCAGCATCACACCAAAAACCCCCATCGGGGCAACAAGACCTGAACATCCGAGCTGCGCAGTAAAGCTGGAGACCTTTGGGTACATGGCCAGGGAGGACAGGTGGAAATGGATCCTTTAGTGATGGTGATCCCCACGCAACCCAGCATCCTATACATTGGGTTGTTAAGGGCATAGCTAAGGCATTGCTAAGGATGCAATGAAACGAGTTGTGTGGCGTCAGCCCCTATGGTTTTCCAGGTTTTCACCAGCTTTATGATCTCTCTTCTGCAGATTGTCCCCAATTCGAGACCTGGACCAGCCAGTCAGAGATTCCCCACCCCGTTACAAAACACAAACCACACTGCAACATGTGGGACCGCAAGCAACAAGAGTAAAGGGGGAAACTGGAAATACACCCCACCTGTGCCCTTTCACCAGCCCCTGTGACCACAGGGACACCCACCAGCTCCAGCCTCCGGCCTTTCCAGCTCCCTCAAAGCATCTCCCTGAGGACGGTGATGCTGAACCTGCTCTCGCATCCCCCAGCTCCCGCCTGCCCGCTGGCACAGCTCCGCCAGCTCAGACGGGGTAAAACTGCTCAAAGCCACGTTTTTCATCAGCGCAGCAAGCAGGCTTGGCCCCTCGACAGCCAGAGCCTTTTAAATAATATATATATCAGTCTAGCAACGCTGCTGGCTGAGCCCCAGCTGACTGCAACTGGGGCCAATCCCCAGGATAAACACAGCCTACCTGGCTTTATAAGTGCCAGAGGCATGTAGGCACCGTGCACCATCTCTTATATAAACAGCACTGCAAAAACAGCCCTGAGCACTGCAGGAACACTTGTAGTACGCACCGTACACGAGATGAAGTGTTTGGGAACGTTACTGCAACAGATCCCAAGGGGGAGATGCTTCCCCTCCCTCCCGCCTGCCCCACGCGTCAGCCTTAAAGGCAACCCCAGCTCAGCGTTTCCCTGTTGGCCCCAGCACAAGGCTCAGCTGGAGGAAGAGGATGGTGTCCTGCAGTCCCAGACGCTCTCAGCCACGGGACATGCAGCTGGAGAAGTCCCCATGCCAAGGAGGGATGGATGGTGCAAGCGATGCTGGGATGCAGCAGAGCAGGCAGAGAGGGACCAGCCATCTGCATGGGCAGAAAAAGAGCTGCAGAAAAAGGCATAAAGTGCCCGAGAGCTCTGGGAAACCCAGCGCTGAGGTTTCATGCACGCTGGTCCCACATGAGGTGCACATGCTCTGCATCCACACTTATAGAACAAACGACCCCGGCTTCAGCATCCCCATCCCCATCCCCGCAGCAACGCTGCATCCTGCAGAGCGAGCAAGGAGAGATTCCTGCCCACAAAACGTCGCAAACAGGTGCAACAATTTGGGCCGTGCCAATCCCTTCAGAGCTATTTCAAAGCCCCGTGCTTCCACACCCTTTCCCCCTCTACCTGCATTTGCCCTCCAGTTCTTCATTTCCAAGGCAGCCGGCAGCTTTCGGAGGGTTAAGGAGGTGTTTGCCCCCCAGGGCTGGGCTCCCCTCCCTCCTCACCCCTCTCTTCCCGGCAGGGACTGAGACCAGAGGCTCTCCAGATTTAATCTCCAAGACAAACACACTATAGCTGGAACCTGCTCCATTTACACTTAGACCACAGATATTGAGCAGCAGCAGCCAGGCTCACAGCTCTGCCCAGCGCATCCCCCCGTCTCTTCCACCCACACAGCATCAGTGAGTTCTCATCAGCCTTGCCATGAAGCTGTAAGGGATGGTTTGGAACTGGGAGTAAAGAAATACCCACCACAAGAGCCACCGTGTCTCAGGAGTCACCGTTTCATTCCCTTTTCCCCTGAGATCCTGGTGTGGTACCCAGAAACATCAGCTTCCCCCAGCAAACATCAGGAGGAGGAGGTATGGAAGCTGCTAGAAGACACTTGACACAAGCCAGGGGTTTGCACATTGTTTAAGGTCATTATTATTGTGATAAAGGTAAAAATCCCATGTCAGACCAGAACGTGCTGAGTACCACATCCCACAGAGATGCAGGTAACACCTGGACGCTCCTGGTGGGAGGAGGAGGAAGGAAGGAGTCTCCAGGCTATTTGGCAATGGGAGCCTTCCAGTAACCGCTTATCTCCCATCTTACGTTACACGGAATCGGAAGCTGAGAGTTTTGGTTCATTTTCCACGGGGAATGGGAGAGGCGAGTGTGCCAGCAGAGCCGCTGGGCTTGGTCCCAGAAGCACAAAACCCACCTTCTGTCCTTAAAACCTGCCGACAAAAACCCGGACGGCGTGAAGTCCGTCTGGCTCCTCCCTGCACCGGCTTTCTGGGCATTTAGCTTATTCCAGCACCAAGAAATGTATTTTCGTGTGACATTGTGGGACTTTCAGGAGAGGAAAAAACTCAGCTTCCACCGCAGCCTGGAAAACAGGAGCTTGAATTAGCTCTGAATGGGGTGAAAAGCTCAAGATCAGTCCAGAGCTGGCACGGGAGACCGTGGTAAAGGGCCCGATGGCAATCAGGATCCCAAGCACTCTGCACCATTGCCCTAAATCCAGCTATAAAATTGCTTTCTGAAGATGATGCATGGATTAATTACACACACACGCACTGATGTTTTCATGAAAAAGGCTATTATACAAAAACTGTGGGAGCAATAAAAATATAAATAGTCCTCCCGGCCCCACAAAACGATGCCATTTTAAGTGCATTTATTTTTTCCTTGAAATCTGCGGGGTGGTATTTAAAGATGAAGGGAGGAGGAGGAATACGTGCTGCCCTGTCCAAACACCCCACAGAGCTCTGGTGGTCTCCCAAAGCCAAGCAGGGGCTCCAGCTCCCCCGGTTAACGACCTCTCCACACCTTTTATGTGCCACCCCACTGAAACACATCAAGTATTTCACGGCGGATGGAGCCTGCGTGGTGGGTACGGGCACCCGAGAAACGCCCAGCCCAGCTCCCCCCAGCCCTAAAGCTTTCCCAATATTTGCCTTTGCCATATCAAAAGGTGGCCACAGCCCCATTCCCGAGGTGCTCGGCCGCTCGCTGGTGGTCCCTAAATAAGCAGCCAGATGATCTCACACCAAACATCCTCGGGTGGTTGTGGGCAGCCCTGGGCAGACCGCAGGAACCTTCAAAGGAGCCCTGGGAACAGGGCCGGCTCAGTTCCCTCCACCAGCTGCCTCCCCACGGGGTCCACCCAGGGGGACGCTGCTCAAAGCGAACTCAGTGTTCTCGGGGTTGACCCAAAATACGAGGCAGGCAGGACAGACGGACGCTGGAAAGGCGAGCGAGAGGGAGAGAAGGCAAAGCCACAAGCCCTGTTGCTCCCTCCAAGTCACGAGCCCCGTGAGTTCCCCACGGTCGGGTGGAGGGGAAGAGGATTTTTCCTGGACGGCACAATTCCCTGCTCACATCTCCTCTGGAGCCCAAGGAGGTGGACAAAGACAACAGTGTGTGGGGGGACAGACCAAAGACTTCTGACACCCAGGGTGCCCTGGGGACAGCGGGTCCCCCGTTCAGGGAGCTGTTACTTCATGGAACTGAGAAGCTCCTGTGTGTTTTCTCATACTCTTCAGAACCGAGTTACCCATCTCCACAAGCTCCAAGAGGGATGGACTTGGGAAAAGGAAAGTAATTGTGTCTCCTGTAGCTGCAATAACCAGCAATTGCCACCAATGTGCAGAGATGTCCTGTGTGAAATCAGCAAGTGGGGCACCACCCATCAGGGTGAGGGAGAGAACATGGAAACTCCAGTACAGCCCCAAAATGGCAAAAACCCTCAGGCTTTTATTGTGTCCCACTTAATTACTGCTGGAAAAGTCATCAGCAGCCCCTGCAAGTCCTTGGTCTCTGTTTATCCTGGCACAAGGGTCGCCCTGAGCTGCAGCAGCTGGGGCCACCAGCCCACAGCCCCCGCCACCAGCAGCAGGGGGACCCCAGCAGCACGGGGACCCGTTTGGGAGAGCACAGGGACGGGTCGGCTCCTGCCTCCACCGCACCAGCGCTGAACAGCTCTCAGGATGGGGTTTTGCCCTCCAGTCACACAGCTCTGGACAGGGCACTTGTGAGAGCGGGCTGGGGCTCCCCAAACTGTCCCTTCTTGGTGGCCTTTGGGAAATAAGTGAACACCAGCCCAGCAGCTGTCACGCTGTACGAGGTGGTACAACAAAAATCCTCCTCTCTCACCCACGGGGCTGTTTTCTTCCAAAACATTCAATCCAGCTTTTTTATTACCTTAGCGCCTTGCTCCGCTGTCACTGAATTCCCCAGGATAAAGCTCCAGCTCCTGTCTGTGCTCAGTAAAGCGGCAGCGTCTCTGTCCATGTCACACAGATGGGGAAACTGAGGCATGGGGAGATGCTCAATCCCAGAGCATCTGCCCTAGACCCCGACAGGTTGCCCAGGGCTGCAGGGCCACCAGCATTTCCTCCTCATGCCTTGCTTTACCCTGACTCCCATGGGCAGGCCAGGAGAGCTCTCCTACAGCAAAGGGCTTCACCTCATCCCGTGCATGACAGCAATAATGATATTAATCTATTAATTAGATGCTGCAGCACTTCCCTGCTACTTCATTCAAGTTCCCGGCTCTGTGCACACTCCAGGTGCCCTCTGCGCTCCCCCTCCGCTGCGGCACTTTCTGTCCAACCAGTTCTGCTCTTTATTTTTGTTTCAGGGAGGATTATCAGCCTGGAAATCTCCAGCTGACGGTGGCAGGCAACCCATTTGCCACCCGGGGCAAGCGTGTGGCCAGGAGCAGGAGCGGGGTGGTTGCCCCGCATTCCGCATGGGATCAGCCAAGGAACAAAACCACCTCTTGCAAACAGAGAGCATTTACCAGCAGCGCGTTAAGGCCAAGATAACAACAGACCAAGCTGCTTTTTTCATCTGAAGTCTCAGGAACTGATGATTCGGGAAGGAAGAGTTACTGCGCTGGACTGAGGGGACAGCTTTGCAGTCCTCAAACATCTGGTTTGCAACACCCAGGAGCCAATTTTGGCCGACGGCCTCACGGTGGGAGCACAGGGGCTTTTAAAGAGGCTGCAGCTGCTGGGGAGAGCCTGGCTGGGCTCCCGGTGTCCTGTGCCACCCCAAGGGTCCCCAGCCATCGCGCCTGACAAATCTGCACAAGGAGCCCAAGGTGCTGTGCTGTCACCACTCGACATTTAGAAGAAGCTCCAGCCCACAAGGCAGAAGAACAAAGCCAAGTCACCCTGGGATCCTGCACCGTCCCATGTCCCTCGCTCTTGCTCCTGCCTGGCCTGGGGACAGAGCGGAGATGGATCTGCAGATCCAGGCACTTTCCCTCCTCACCTCAGGGAACACACATGAATTTTAAGATTTCCTGCCAAGTATCAGCTGTGCAGATGTTGAATTCTTGGCAGGGACCTCGAATGTGCTCCCGGAGGTACCAAGGAAAGCTCTCGCGAGCACTGGTTGTGGCTGAACACGTTTCTGAAGCCCCGTGCCCACACTCCAGACTTGCAAGGTGCTCCGTGCAAGCAACACCATGCACAGGAGCAACACCCTGGAGCAAAGCAAAGCAAATTCTTACTGTCTATGGGACTTCCATCTTGCTGTGCTTTGCTTTCCAAAGATGTATGTTCACTAATTAGTTAGGTCCTGGCCCCACATGAGCAGGGACAGCACAGAGCCAGAGCATCACCCCAGCGACCCGCTGGCTCAAATCAGTCACACGCCTCAACGGCACAGACAACCCAAGCAAAAACCATCGGAAAGCATGCAGGGAGATGCACAGGTCCACGCAAACCCCCTCCCCACCACAAGGCAGCCCCTGCCACGATTTAGGAACCATAGGAAAGAGAAGAGATGCTCTGCGGTAAGGAAACCGGCTGGGCAGGTTGGCTTGGTTTGCATGAGCACAGCTTATTTTCCTGAAAAATCAGCATGAAAACCAAGAGGAGAAGCTGCACGAGAATAAGAGAGCGGAGGTGCAGAGAGATGGCCGAGCTGGGGAGGGGAAGGAGCCCGGTGCCGGGTGCCCTGGCCAGGGGCTCATCCTGCAGCTCTCCCAGCGCCAGCCCCCCGATCACCGCAGCCGTCGGAAGGGCAGAAAACGATCCTCTCCTCATGTCAGGCTCTTGGCAAGCTCCCCCCAACGCATCCTGTTCGCTGCTTCGTATCCGGCTTGGGAATTCCAGGAACATCTGCACGCCTCCCTCGCCCAACCGCACATCTGCATGTCCGTACCTGCCGCGCTCCGTCCGTCCCGCCGTGCCCACCCACGCCTGGGGCCTCACACCACCCCCTCCTGCTCACCAGGGCTGGAAACGACAGCAAACCCTTGTGAGCATCACATTGACTCCCCCAGGAGCCCAAGTGTTTTGTCCCCAGCCAGTCCCCTTGGGTAAATAAACTGGCTAAGGGGAAACCATCACTCCTTGTAAAATATGGTGCAACATCTGGAGAGGCAGGAGAGGAGCCCCCGTGGTGCTGGGATCGCTCGCAGCACACATAGCCACAGCGTCTTCCCATCGCCTGAACGGATCATATCCTCTCCAGAATAACCAGCAAAAATACGAGCATCCCCCCGTTCACCAGCAGGGAGGGGCAGAGACGATGCAGCTGGGGATGTCGTGCACCGTGCTGGGGTGCGGGGGATGCTCGCGGCGCTCACACCAGCTCAGTGAGTTTTGAAAGGGAGTCTGTGGAACACCAGGAGAAACTGGAAATTGCTCCGCACACTGGGAAGCGACAGCTCCTGCCCCCCCCTCCTGCTCCCCTTGCCAGATGCAAAAAGCTCCCTGTGGTGGCACAGATGGCAAAGGGGCCTGTCTGGGGCACAGGAACAGCTCTGCCCCCGACACTCGCCCTCCCCTCGCCCGGAGCAGACGGACCTGGCAGAGCTGTGTTTTCCTAGCGCCTGCCTGTGTTTTATGGAGGAGCAGAGCTTACCTGGCATCTGCAGCCTGAATAATAAACCCTTTTAGCAGCAGATGGGGGTGCAGGATGAGGGGGGCAGATCCCAAACCCACACGCCCCAGTGATTTACACACAGCCAGGACTGTGGGGCAGCAGCTGCCCTGTGGGGGTTCCGCATCCCACCCTGCTCAAACCTGGACTCCCCCAGTCTTCTCAGTGCCCCAGCCCAGTTAGACCCGCAAGCTCCCCAGGGTGCCCAGCTGGGAGGACAGGAAGGTTTGACCCCCCAGCCCTCAGCCGGTGTTCCCTCATTTTCCCCACGGGCATCCCCACACCCTCCTCTCCATGGGGGTTCTCCATCTTTTGCATACTTAGGGAAAGCTTTATGCCAAGCACCCTGCCAGTTCACCATTCTCTGTCCCTGGGGGTCCTGGTCCTTGCCCAGCATTGAACCTCTCCAAGCCCTTGGTCCTTCCCTGGTTGATGCATCGTCCCCAGCTTTCCCCACGCTTCCAGTCCCATCACACCCATCACTCCAGCCCTGCCTGAATCGGGGGCTCCCTCCACCCCCCGCCCCTGGGGTTGCACTCCAAGCCCAATCTGTTGACACTGAACAGCACATCCCCCCTTCCCCACAATGAGAGGGCGAGGAGAAGCTGTGTGGGGGATCTGGAGTCCCCTTGGGGGTCCAGAAGGAAGGAAAACATTCATTTGAGATGTTGCAGGCTGCAAGAGTAGCCCCATCTCTTCTAAAAGCCAAAAATATTGATTAATTGTCCTCTCCCCAGTATAAAGCAGCTGTGGGGCCCATCCCTTACCCGCAGCTCATTGCCACTGGCTCAGCACAGCCCTGGCAAGCGAAGGGTGCGCGTTGGCACAGAGACCTGCGACCCAGAGCTGGTGTGAAAGGGGCTAAAAACTGCTGGTGTGAAAAAATATATATTAAAAATAAAACAAAAGCAACCGCCCCATTCTGCGGGGGAAAAGCTGTGAGCCCGGGCTATGGGCGCTGGGGTGAGAGCAGCTGCCTGCAAAGCAAACACCTGCGGGTACCGCATCTGGACGGACGCCCCTGTGCAGGCACTCCCACACCTCCACGGCACGTGCCTGCCCAGAAAGCTCCGACACCACGTTTTCTGCTCTCTTTACGCAGCAGCTGAGACGCTTTCACGCGAGCAGCAGTTACCCTGTGTTTGCTTTAGCGCTGCAGCAAAGTTGGGTTTTTAAAGGACTGGCTGGTTTTGGTGGCTCCAGCTTGAAATTTTGTTTAACAGAAGAGAAACGGGGGAAGAAAAAAAACAGTTCGGGTGAAATTTAAGAAATCCCATAAACTTTGAGTCCTGTAGAACATCCCCTGCAGCCCGGTGCTCCCACTGGAGCAGCCAAGGGAGCAAACAGACCCTGCTACTATGAGGCACGGACCCTGCAGACACCCCCACTCACAAGCTGTCCCCCAAATCGCAAGGGCTGGAGCGGTCACATCCTTGTCACTTGCAGGGACAGGCACAGGTCCCCTCTGCTCAGCTGTTTGGAGAGGAGTAGGCTGAAGAGAAACGGGTTTCTGAGCATCAGATATGCAAAAACTGCTATGAAGATAAAGGAAACAACCTGGTGGGGACAGGGCTGAACCCATCAGGGCTGACAGACGCACAGCAACCAGGGCAGGGCACGCTTTAAATCCCCCCAGGTTTCTCCCAACCCTGTTTTTACGGTTTTCCATCTCTTTACTTCCACCCCCGGGGATGAACCGCGCTCTGCAGAGGAGCATCAGCACTGCCCATAGACCCCCCATCGGCATCCCAGCACCACGGATGGGCACGCAAAGCTGGGTCTGGTTCCCGTGCAGGAAGAGAGGGTTCGGCACATGGCACCCATGCCACGAAGAACGAGGCTTCTCGTTTCGGAGGCGATTTGGCTGCTACAGGTGAACGAAGGGGAATGGGGAGGCGAGCAGGGTCGAAGGGACCCACAGCCCTGTGGCACGGGGAGGCGACACGCACGGCCCCGCTCCGGCAGCGAGATGGGAAGACAGAAGGGATGCTTTGTGGAGAGGCTCCATTAACTCCATTTTATGCAAAAGGAAATTTGTTCCCTCTGCCAGAAAGAAACTAAAACGGAGCGAGCGGCCCAAAGGGTCGGCAGCACCTTGATGGCAAATGGATCCCGATGGTGGTGAGCGTGCACGTCACACCAAAGCCACCCGTGTCACCCCTGGAGCGGCGTGGCAGGGCACAGCACCTCCAGTGAGGATGCCAGGGGACAGGGAATGAAAGGCAAGAGAGACTCTGCTTAATTGAGAAACGGTAGCCAGGCCCCGCTTGCCTCAGATTATACAGAGGAATGCAAGTCTCCTTCACTTCATCCGCTCGAAACAAAAATGAATAGAGCGGACTCCAGGCGGGAGAGGAAAAGAAAAATAAAGATTCATATGACCTGGATTTAGGGTTGGGACGAGATCTGGTGACCAGAGAGCCATTGCGCCTTCCGCCCCGCTGCAGCCTGCAGCCCCATTCTGGGTCTCCTTCCACAAGCCGCAACTCCAGCCACAAAATCTGCTCCGTTTGGGGTACTTAGGCCATCATGGACCCCCAGGGAATGTCATTAACTGTCCTGTTGTGCCTGCAGTGGCAGCCAGGGACCTCCCAGCCACCCAGTGAAAAGCATTGAGCTTTTTCGCTGTCCCGGCGAGCGGCTCTCACTGCAGAATCCTCAGCTCTGGAAACAACAAATGCAGAATCATCCTTAAAAACTGTTCTTGCCCGGCCACATCTCAGGGCATCGCATGGCTACGGCAAAGGGACATCAGCCCCCGTGGAACCTGTGCCCTTGGTATCGCACCCAAGTGCATCTCGTGTTAATGCCACCTGCGCTGGGATAAAGGCGCTTTGTGCGAGGCGCCGTCTCTCAACACGTCCCCATATGGAATCCGAGCAAACTGGACTTATCTCAGCAGAGCTTTGAAATCCCCTCACCCCCTCCAGTCCTGACACAACCACAGATGGCAGCTGTGACATTAAAGGGACGCTGGCACACCGCAGCGCCAGGCCAGCCGCGGGAGGGGAGCAACACTCCTGGTATTAAAGGTTAAGCCCAGCTTAAGCTCTTGGTTAGGGGTAAGGTAAAGAAAACGAGCAGGACCTGAGCTCAGGGTGGGCACCCGCTTGGGGACACCGTGGCCTCGGGGCTGGGGAACACCGAGGTCCCCCCATTCGCACCCTCCCTCATCCCACGCAGCCCCTGGCAGAGAAGCATCTTCCACCAAAGGATCTCAGAGCATCACCCACCGCCCTGTCCCTTCCCAAAGCTCCTCTTGTTCCTCCTCCTCCACAGGGATGGGAACACAGAGCTGCTTCGCAATAAAAGCAGCAGCTTAAAGATTCACCCAGGTCCAACGCAAAGAAATAGAAGGTTAAACAAGCAAAGAGAAAGCAATTGTGAGTCTATGCAAGAGCAACATCATCTGGCAATTTTGTTTGTAAAAATTAATAGTTCTGCAACGTTTCAAGAGAAGGGGAGTGGGTGGAGAGAGGGAGAGAAAAGGCAGCCTGGAAATGCAGAAACTCCCATCCATTTTCTATCCACAATCAAAAGCAAGACTGGGAAATAAATAGAAGCACAACATGCTGTTGATGACTTTTCCATTAAATACGCACATTTAAACTCCCTCTTTGTATTCCAGCCTTTGCTTGCAGCCTCAGCAGGCCCCACTTCTTTTTTTTCCTCCCCTCCCTCCTTTTTAATAATAATAAAAAAAGTTATATGACTTTAATTAAATGCACTTATTAAAAGGGTGAAATATTTGGAGAGGCTGTTTTTACGCTGGAGGCACATTTTCCAGCATGCTGCAGAGTGTCTGCATCCGCCCGCCCCAGGCAATTTTTAATGCACAAATAAATCCCCACCTGAAGTGCTGACAGGTTATTATGCAGTGTGGCAGCCAACTAAAGTAAACACAGGGGCAAAGATTTAACCTCTTGCAGTCACGGAGCCTCCACCCCGCCGAGCCCGCTCAGGTGTAAATGACCAGCAGCAAAAGCATCTTCCCCCGGGTCCTCCCGGTACTGACACACACAGGGACAGGGCAGCTTGGTGTTGGAGCATCAGCCTGAGCACCCAGCACACGCTGACCTCTTCAAGCTGATGCATCAACCGACAGTAATTAGCAAATAACAGTAAATACATATAAATAAGGTAAGAGGAAAGCGCTGCCTGCCCCAGATGCTACGCAATGCTGGGGAGGCGGCGAGCGGTACGAAACAAGGGGATGAGCAGCAGGGATGAGCGTTTCCCATTTCAGCATCCAAAATGAAGAAACTCAGCTCACCCTGTTCTGTTTGCTCCCAGAACAGAGAAAATAAAGAAACACGGGCTCAGCAAACAGCCAGGGCATTGCTGACTCCCGGCGGTGCTGGGCGCGCTGCGGGATTTGGGAACAGCAAAGGAAACTCCTGCTCAACTGATTTCTGCTCAGCACGGGATGGCCCACGCCAGGCTGTGCCGAGAGGAGGGGACGGGCGATTCCCGCAGCTGCTGGTGCCACCGGCCCCATCCTCACCACGGTGATGCTCAACCACCTGCGACACGGGGGGACCTGCTGTCCTGCACGGTGGGAACAACAGAGGCCAATTCACCATATCCCATTTGCATCTGTGTTTCGAAAGCCAAGCCTGGGGTTTGCATATGCCCTGATCAGTGGTGAAGATGGAGCAGATAAGAGACTACAAACAAATAACACACAAGTACAGGATGGGAAGGAACAAAAACTACAACAAGTTGCTGCTGCTTTTTGAGCAGACACACGGGGACAGAGCAGTTCCCCCAATTCCTGTGCTGGAAAGCATCCCCACCAACCCGGGAAATACGGGAGCCGCACCAGGGCTCCCGTGGTTGGAAACAGCAGCTTTTCACTCTGTGCATCCACATCCAGGCATCAAAAGTGCTCAACTCCCAAACCTCCTACCGCAATTAACAGCGACTAATGACTCTGTGCGCTCGGGCCCCGCGAAAGCCAAACCGTACGGGTGTCTTCACAGCTCAGCTGCCAAAACCAGCAACTCCCAGCGCCAGCGGTCGCCTCTTCCAGTTTGAAGCTGATGCCTTTAAACTCTTTACCCCTGGGGCTGAGCAGATGCTGCACCCACATCCCTCCTCAAGGAAAGACCCGGGTACAGAGAGCAGCATCCCAACCTCTTGTGCGTTGTCATACGGGGGATTCTCTGCCAAAATAAGTTATTTACACAGAGAGCCGGGGCTGGAGGAGGCAGATCAGCCTTTCACCATGGCCACACACAGCCTGAGAGCAACAGCTCGTCCCCCTTGGCCGGGACAAGGGACCTCGGTCCCTTCCCAGCCACGGGCCCTGCACACAGTGAAGACAGGCTCCAACAGAAACATCGCTCTTGTCTTAAAAAATTAAGGCCTCCGCTTTGCTTCCACATCTGACAAGACGCCGCATGCTTTGCTAATCCTTGGAGGAGATTAACTTTTTATTTAGAATTCCTTCCTCTAAATGTGGCAATTATGAAGGGTGGTTTTTTTCCTTTAAGCTCTTGGCAAGCAGAACACTTTCTCCAAGTTGGTTAAAAGTGGATCTCAAGTCTTCTTTACCCCTCTCTGATCAAACCCACGGGAGCCTCTTGCACAAGGGGGTGTCCCTTGTCTCCTAACCCTACACTGTCACTGTGAATTTTTGTAAGAGGATGGGAGCAGCCATCCCAGTCCCACCGGGACAAAACTTGGTCCACAAATTGAACGCTGTGGAACAGCCGTGCTGTCAATGGATGCTCAAAGGCATTTTAACTGCTCCTTTTCTGCTGGGTTTGGGACCAGCAAAGCGCTGTGTTTCACCCCAAAATGGACAACGCAGACCCCGCCGTCATAATGTAACGTGAGCTGTGGCCGAGCAGCCCGAGGACAAGCCCGGCTGCTAAGGAGAGCTTGGCCCAATCTCACTGCTCCGCACTCAGCCAGCACATCATTTTCACCAACCAGAAATCCAACCCAACCCAAGACATACGTACATATATGCGTATAAATCTAAAAATCTGACGGCACCGTGTTTCTGCCTGCGAGCGCCAGGCCCGTTCCCACGCAGACAGCGGCCCCCGCGCCCGCAGCCGCGCTCCGGGGCAGCTGTTTCCACTCAACGGCTCCGGCAGCGGTGGAGCAGTTTATATGAAACTCGAGGAAGGATGCCCCAAACAGAGCGAAAGCAACCCGTACTCCATACCGAGGGAAAAAAACTAAGTGTATCAAGTGCCCGTAGCTGTCAGAAAGCATTTCTGCAGCTTTGGCAAGACAGACACAACTAATTTAGCACGGCCTCGCTGAGGTATATTAAGCTGTCAGTCTGGATGATATGAATTTAATCACTCGGAGCAGATCAAAGCTCCGCAGCACTGTTGGTGGTGGGCCGGACACACGGGATAAGGCAGAGAAGGGATGTGCACGGAGCACGAGGAGCAGGAAAAGCCCGTGTGACGTGGTCCTGGGACATCACCCACCCACGGGCTCGTCCCTCCATGGGACGCTGTTTCTCTGCATCCACCGAGGCAGAGGGGACGTTTTGCTGGAGGGCAGTTGCAGCACTCCCACCAGACCTGCTACCTCTAGACACGTCCCAATTTAAATCCCTGAGGGTGCCAGTAAGCCCCCCACTCTGACCCCAGGGGTTTGCAGGATGCCTGGGGGGGGCTGTGCCCTGTCGCCGCACCAATGTCCCTTTGTGCCACCCTCCCTCTCCACCGCCAGGGAAGCAAAGGGAAAATTCACAATCCAATCACAGCTGGAAGGAAAGGCTCCTGTTGCTGCAGGGATTTCAGTCTACATTTCCCTGGGATGGATTACCCTTTGCCTACTCCATTAATTTTTACGCAGGTTCGCTGGGCAGTTTTTACCGGGGTTTGTTCAGCGGGAGGGAGGGGGCCGGCTGGGCCATCCAGATGCTGCAACGCTGCCGGGAAAGTGGAACAGCACCGGACCTAGGGAAACAAAGCATCTCCTGCAGGAATCTGCCCAACCTGGAATGCTGGCAAAGCCCGGACCGCGCCGGTGCTCAGGAGCTGAACCACCACCTGCCATACCGCGGTCTGGCCGTGGCTGGTGCTGCTCGGTACAGCAGGTATTCCCGGGTGATGCAGCACGTTGTCACTTCAGTTAACTCGAGAAAAGGAGGAGACGCCGGTGGGACAACCACATCCCAACACCACTTCACCTCCCAGGGCACGGACACTTATTCCCGTGGGTCAGGCAGAGGTGGCTCAGTGGTGCTGAGAAGCAGCAGCCCCTGCTCTGCCCAGATCCCGAGGAAAAGGCGTTTGCGACACAAGACGAGAAGCTCAAGACACCTCCAGCCTCAGCAACAAGCGGAGAACAACAGCGGTTCAGTTGTACAACACCACCTCAGTACCGCTGGAAGCAATGCTTTGCAATGCCTTTTTAATTTGCAGAAGTTCAGCTCCGACTTCAGCAGCTCCAGCGGCCACCAGGGACCCCAGCGTCCTTCCCAATCAAGCAGCGTGGCCCGCCCTGCTCTCCCCCCGTGCCCCTCACCGATTACAGAACACCATGCGAGCCCGTTACATAAACCTAATTAGCAGGGCTCCACTTTCAGCATGGCAAATGGCTACGCTAATCCGGGATTTGTTCTCCTAGAAACTAATTTAATCATACAGTGCCAGCCAGGCTGTTCACGTGGCTGAGGGTGAGAGCAAACCCAAAAATCTGTCCCCAGTAATGAGCCATTATAGGTGAACCAGCCTCACATGCTGCTGCCCCATCCTGCAGTAGAACGGGGACCATAATCCTCTAAAACAGCCCCAGACAGAATCTACTACTTAAAAATAATGATAATAAGTTAAATGAAATCCTAAGAGACCTGACAGCACCCGCTTGGCACGGTGAAGAGGTGACAGCCACTTCTGGTGTCACCTGTGACCTCTGATGGGATGTGCCACCTCATCCCAAAACAGGCAGCCCCCCGGCTCCTTGCTTGCCTGGTGTGCAAACTGGTCCATTAAAGGAACCAGAGTGGCCACTCGTTGGGATGCAGCCGTGTTCCCTGCCCGGGGTGGGACCGTGGGGGCTAAGGCTGGGCTTAAGCAAAGCTCAAGTTTTGCCTTTTTGGCACAACGACACCGCTCAGCCATAGAGGCATCCTTCAAAAGTCCTTCCAAACTACTTTTGAGCTTGTGGTACATAAAAGGGAAGTCACTGAGCTGCCAACTTCAGTAGAAGCAGCTCTTATTCAAACTCATCCAGCACTGCCTCCACTTTGCTCCTTAACCTGCAGCATCCAGCCCAGCCCAGGGCAAACCCTTCCCGGCAGACCCAGCATCGCCGCATCCCGGGACCTTTCCCGAGAACCGCAGGCACAGCCCAGAGCCAGGGCCGCACCGGGGGAACGTCCCGGCACACACCAGAGCCGGGGCCGCGCCGGGGGAACGTCCCGGCACACACCAGAGCTCCGGGGCCAGGCTGGGGGGCCCAGCTACGTGATGGGTTTCACAGGGCACTGGCTCAGTATTTTACTGTTTACACTCTCTTCTCTAGCCAAGTGTAAACGGGGTTTTTTTTCCCCCTCGACTGCGGAAAGGTGAAGCAAGGACAGCTGCAGCCAAGCAGCATCCAGACTTGGAGAGGTCTGGCAGCAGCATTCAGCGCTGCAGCAATTTTAATTTACAACTGCGCTCACGGTAACCTTGGAGAAATGCAGAAATTGGACTCCTAATCCCCAAAATTAAAGAGTATCCAGAAATCATAATTTGAGACTTTTCTTTCTTATGAGCTTTCCACTACAGGACTTTGTTTCTGGCTTAAGAAAGTTGGCTTTCACAGACAGCCTTAAGTATTAAATCCAACATTGACATGCGGCTTATCATCCCAGAGGATCCCAAAACCCTCTGCAAGCAAAACTCCACCTCCTGGGGAGACTGTGTGGACCGAGCTCAGAGCTCCTGGGATTTAAGCCTGACTTGCCTGTTCGCTTAGAAGCAATGGCAGGTCTGTAAGCCTCTTCCCACTGCCCAAGAACGAAGCTCTCCAGCACCGAGGGGTTTAAAACAAAACCGGGGCACCTAAACCAGCACCGCAAGGCCCCTGGGTGGGGGAAAGGGACAACGCTCCGGCAAAGCGGCCGTGCCAGCGATGCCACCAGCCTTCAGCCTTCCCCCAAGGCGAGTCTTATCACCCATGGCACGGCAAACAAGCAATAAAGGGGTTGTGTGTCTGGGAGGTGACAGCTGTGGTCCATCACCGCTGGGCTCCCCGGCTGTGCTCCAGATGGGGCGGCTCGCTTTCATCTCCATGCACCGCGTTCGGCTTAAACCCCAGCAAAGAACTCAGCGCAACGGTAAAAGGAAAAATATATATATTCAAACAGCAGCTTAGAACAAGCAAGGGAAACAAAATATAAAAGATAGGATATACAAAAATATGAAAATTTGGAAATACAAAAGTTGGAACCTCCTTTCACGGCTGGACCTTCCCTTCGACCAAAGGTTCTGAAGAGCCAGCAACGCCGGTATTTAACTAATGAGGTTGGAGTAGAAGCAGATCCAAAGAGCAAAGGTTGCTCCAGTGCTTGGTGCTTTCAAGCGCCGGCCGCAGGTGCCGGCCGTGCCCATGGGAAGAGCTCTGCCGCCGCAGCCGGGTGTCACACACCAGCGTCACCCCTTGGCCCGGGGACTCGTCCTGTCTGGGCATGAGCTGCCCATGTCCTTGGTCTAGAGCGAGTAAACACGCGGTTATCTCCCCTCGGCAAACAACTGGGCCGTTAAGTGACGGGACTCAGACAATATTTAATTACCCTGATCGTGGGAAGGGGACAGCGAGGGGGAGGCAGAAACTGCAGGGGAAATTCCACAACCGGAGATTAAACGGAGCTGCAAACCAGTGCTGACAGGTTAACAGACAGGTAATATCCCAGCGGTGTTTGCTCAACCAGGCGAGCTGCCCAGAGGAAGGGTGAACACCATGTCCCAAGCACCAGGCGGGGAGAACCCCAAATCCAGCACGGGAGAGCAGGACATTTCTCCTCCACCAGGCAGGGACATCCCTGGTGCCAGGACTCATCTCCTGGTGGAGCCAGGTCCATTTCTACATCAACATGGTGGACCCTTCAGTGCTGAAGCCCATCTCGGTGTGGCCAACCCAGAAGAACCTGCCTTCTGGGGTGTCTGACACCCTAAAGCCTCTCCCAGCAGCTCCTCCATCCCCAGCTCCCAGGGCAGAGCACTGAGCACCAGGGCTGCAGAGCATCCCTGTTCTTCATGTGCCCTCTCTCTCAGGCCATGTCCCCCAAAGAGTTTGGGAAACCTGGCACAGCAAGTGAGGTCCATGGGCTGCCAAGCACCATGCAGGCTGCATTCGGCAGCAGGAGCTAACAAGTGATTAATAGAGGTTACAAGGCTGCACCAGGCAGACAGGAATTTGTTATGAAGGGCAACGAGCACATCAGTGAAAGGTGTTTAAGAGCCCAACAGGTTGTTTATAACCCTCTGTGAACAACCGATTAGCCATTAATCCTCTGCTAGTGCTGCTCTTTCGGAGCGAGGACTCTGCCAGGTTGGCAGAGAAGCAGAAGCACTTGAGCAAGAAACCCTGAAGCACTCAACTCAAACCTCCCCCCGACAAAGAGCACCCGAGCTGCTCCCTTTGCCTTCACACAGGGCGCAGGTCGCTCGGAAACAAGCGATAGGATATTCCAAGCAAGAGGAACATGCTCTCCACTCCAGCGTGTATTTGCTTGAACTTTGTTTCCAAAGATTTGCTTATCACTCCCATCCATAGCATCTCCCCCCTCAGCCAGCCTCTCCCACCCCATGCCAGCTCAGTCACAGGGAAAGACAGAAAAATCAATTGAAACCTCATCAGCTGAAAGGCAAGGAGGAAAAAGTGCTCTACAAATGTCTTATAGATTCACAATCGTTGTGGTGCTTTACTGCTTCTGCTGCTGAAGAGTATGGATGTGCTGGACCATCATAGAGCTGAGTTCAACATTCTGCTCCAGCCAGGAATTTTACACATGGGCTCTAGGGTAACTTCAGTGACTTGCAAGTCCCAGGCTTCTTAACTAGGGGGCTTTAGAAAATCCCAGCCCTAATCCTTCTGCACTGTGTTCGCCGCCCTTCCCTTCTGTAGAAAGGGGATCATATCTTCCTGCCCCAGAGGAATATTATAATACAAACGCTGGTTTGGAGCCAGTCAGAGGCTGCAGCGATAAGAGCCCTGTAAGGAGCTGAGCACAGAGCCCCACGAGGAGCTGCTCCCCAAACACGGCTCCAGCAGTGCTGGCCCTTTGGGAAGGGAACCCATGTCCCAGCAGCTGCCACCTCCACGGAGAGAGGAAAACCACATCCAGAGATACCCGCACATCTTGGGCACGTCAGGGTCACTGCTCTGCCCCTCTGTCCCAAACGCAGCACGGGGCAGACCGTGAGGAGCAAAGCCAAGACCAAACGTGCAGCCTCCTCGGGGCTCTGCGCTTTGCCACCATTGCCCTAGACAAGCTCAGAGAGGTTACTTCGCCTTTCAGAGCCTCAGTTTCCCCTCTTGAACAAGGCAATGAAGCAAACCCCACTTCACCTGCCTGCCCAGAGGGGTCACCAGCCCGAGTCCATCAGTGCTTTACAAAACCCTTGGAAAGCATGGCAGGGAAAGCGTGAGAAAAGCCCAAGACGTGATGGTTGTTTTTATGATTAAGAAATTCAGGCTGAGTCAGAGTCAAAGCCGCGTGTTCCCAGAGGCCGGGAGCACACACCAGACACTCAGACTGGTTTCCAGAGGGATTTCGGTGCTTGTCCCCAAAGGGACTGAGCAACAGCCCATGGCTAACGGGGACCCCTCAGCCTGGTCCCAGCAGAGCTGGAGGGAGATTCTGGGCCATCACTGGCAGGGGAGGTGGGATGCCCAGGGGATGCACAGCACAGTTTAACACGTGAGCATTTCCAACCGCATACTCAAAATTAGCTATTTTATCACACAGGTGTCTCCTGCAAAAGAGGACATAAAACCTTGACTCGTCCCTGCAAACAGTGTTGCCCATGGGGAATGCACAACTTTCCTTGCCCTTTAAATCACTCCTCTCCCTCCCTCCTGCCCACACCCACTCATTCAGCGATATTTATTATCGCTACCGATTTCTTAATCTCCAGCACATGATGCAAGAACAGAACTCAGAACAATGTTACACATTAAAACCCGGCCACAAAACAGAGATGTGGGAAAGCTCTTCTCCGCACCATAAAGTAACCGGGCAAAGCGGGATCGGGCAGCAGCTCAGCCCCCCCGGCAGCGGGCACAGCCCAGCCCGGCTGCTTGGGGAAGGATGTCAGAGGTAAAAAAACCCCAAATTGCTTCTCCCTGCGTCCCCTGGGGCCGTCTCAAGTGAGTCACTGTCCCATGACGGGACAGAGCGAGCGGCCGGGCAGGAGTCCCAGCTGCAAGTTCTGTCCTTCCACAGAAAGCACTTTCATGGTGATGGTTCAGAGGATGCTGGGGCAGTCGGAGGTCGCCTCACTGTGTATGGGTGGGAGCAGCTCTGCAAACTCCATCTCAGACCCGGTCCCTGCACTGCGGGACACCGAGGCGGTCAAACCCTTTATTCTTTTATGGCATTTCCTAAATTCGGTCCTAATCCCAACCTGCCCTTTCCTCCAGCAAAAAGTGAAGCCCCTTGCAGCTGGTCCAGCCAAAACTCCTTCCCAAGAGCAAAGAAAAGCCTGGAAGTAAAGGAACTGCAGAAGAGCGTGTCAATAAAAGCCTTTAGAGCCTTGGTGAGGTTCCTGCAAATGCAGCAAAGCTTCAAAAGGAAAAAAGTTTCACGGGCAAAAGACACCATCGCCAGCCCTGGAAGAAGCCAAGTACGGCAGATGATGGAAAACAAAGCTGGAAGAACAAGGAGGAGAGAGAGGGGGACAGAGCAGGAGGTGGAAAAAGAGAGCAGGATCTGCCTGAAGCGACATCTACAGCCTGTTCCTAAAACTTCCCACTTGTGTGCCAGGCACTCCCGCATACTAATCAGAACTGAGAAAATATCAAACAATTAGGAAGGAAAGTCTCCTGGCAGGGTTTCTCCTGGAGACGCCGGGCTGGTTTTGTTTATGAGCTGGAGGAAATGGTAACCGCTCCTGTTTGTTCTGCTGGAGAAAAGAGAAAGCTCCAGTGTTTTAATTTCTCCGCTGAAAACCCTGGAGATTTCGCCTTGAATGGATCAGAATGGCTGATCTAGATTCACCCTCAGCCTTTTGTTACAAGAAAATATTTTAGTCATTTTCTCCCTCCCCTTCCGCGTGGGGAAAGAAAGGCGCAGTGGACACAAAGCAGGCGTTTTTGTGCTCAGAAAATATCAATGAAAAGAGCATTCCAGAGGACAAGGGCACAGCGCAGCGCCCGGGGCACGGGAGATGTCCTTGCGGAGCAGCTGGGCAGACGCATCCCCGAGGAAGGGCAGATACACCAACTCAAAAGCTCCTTTGCATTCTAAAGGCACGCGAGGGAACGCACCAGGAGTTCACAGAAAGCTTTTAAACAAGTATTTTTTGCCTTGCGGCTGATACACGAGGCTGGGAGGGGGTCAGGACAGCGGCGGGGTGGGCACAGACGCTCCCACCCATTTACCTGAAGGTACAACCTGCAGTTCATTCAATGAAGTCCCCATATCAACATTTCATTTGGTTTTAAAGGAAGTTGTGTCAGGAGGGCTTGAACTGGCAACCTTGGCAAATTAAACCAGGTTTATGGTGGTTTATATTGTAAAGCAAGGCACAAGGCACGCACAGGAGGAGCACAGCATAGCAGGGAGATGCGTTGGCAGGGACAGGTCCTGGCCTGAGATAAACCAGGTCCCAGGACGAGCCACAGCTGGGGCAGGGGCTGTGCTGGAGAACAAAGCTCCTGAGCCTGTCCCCAAGGCATCGGTTGGCAGAGGCCTTTACAGCATCTCTCCCCCCAAAACGCCAGAGCAACCTCCTCCAACAGAGCAGGGCAGAGCGAGAGGCAAACTGTGACACTGGGGCAAAAAACCTCCCAAAAGCTCTGGGCGTTTAGGTGCAGAACCAAAATGCATTCACCATGGAAACCCAGCTCCGGGGCTGGTAGTGCTGGTGGAATTTGCAGTTGGCTGCAGCTACGGAGGAGGCAGCCTGGACAGGGAAACCTTTCAACGTGAACGGTGCCGACCAAGCAGTCTGTCACTGCTCTGGAAGTGCTTCTCAAGGCAGCCAAACACTGGCTTATCCAACCATAATTCACTCCCTGCCAGACAGAGCGATGTGGAAGCACAGCCAGAAAGCTCTCCCAAGCCCTCTGATCCTGGGGGAGTCTGAGAAGGACGATGAGAAAGGGAGAGGCAGAGCAGGAGGTTTCCAACACCTTTTCTTTGGAAGCACATGGAACCGTCCCTGCATCCGCCCCAGGAACGCAGTGTAGGTGGCCTGCTGGGTGTGCTGGAGACAGATGGGGACAGCAGATGCGTCTGCATCGCAGCCCCAAGGCCACTGTCACCCCAGCATGCTCCCCGCCACCCTGCCCCTGCACACGCCAGCCCCGACTCCCAAGGCGATGGCCCAGCTCTGGCTCAGAGTTACCATGCAAGGTGTCCTCAAGACCAGCCCTGCCCTTGGCACCCACATTTCCAGGTCACGCTCCTGGATCAGCAGCATTTTAAATAGAGCTGAACAGTTTTTCTAAGTACCAAGTGCTTTTGGCTGAGCCCAGATCCACAGGTGTCACATTTATAGCCCCAGATCTGCTCCCTCGCCACCCCTTATTGCCTTGACACCCTGGTCTCATAGTTGCTACCAGGTATGTACCTCTGCAAGCATCCCAGGAGATCCAAAAGCTTGAAGAAACGAGGCACACACAGCCCTGGAGTGGCCTTGGTGCCCACCAGTATGGAGGATGCCCTCATAAGGGATATAATTCGGGTCTCAAAGCATCAGCAAGAAGCCCTCAGCAGCAGGTCAGCCACCTACCAAGCACACCCTGGGAGCTCACCATGCTATACCCTCCACTCTGCACAGGGATGTTCCTAATCCAAAATTACCTTCTCCTGCCCTCAAAAAGCCATCCTCCAGCTCCACACCCACATCCAAACCGGCCCTTAAGCAGAGCTTTGCCAGCTACACCTTTGCAGGGATGTCACTGGGTATGCACAGGATGGGCTCAGCCTGGACAGCAGCTGGGAAAGCAAACACCCCCCCGCCCGCCCCGCCCAGCTCCAGCCCGCACCGAGCCCGCCAGCAGCGCCCGCTCCCCCCGGGAGCGCTCGGACCCGTTAGGGGGCAGGGACAGGCGATCAAAGCCACCAGCGAAGCGGAGCGGGGCAGCGGCAGCCGGGCAGGGGCAGCCGCGGAGCGTCGCTGCCATCCAGCGGCCATGGGACGGGGTACGGACACCCCCGCTCCTCAGAATTCACTATCGATCCCTCCCTAGACTTTCTCCATAGCAGACACCGTTGTGAATTCCACCCCCCCTCTCCCCCATAACGCACTGAATTGTCTGGATGGAGCAGCCCTGCCCCGTTTAACTGCCGCTCCCCAGCAGGCTGGCTGCTCCACGGCCTTCTCCACACTTTTTCCCCCAGCTTTTTCAGCTCGGAGAAGAGCAGAGGGGAACAAGGACACGCCGTTAACCCTGGGAAGATCACTGACACAGCAGCAGGTTTGTCCCTCCCGGGAGCCGCATCCCGTGGCGCAGCAGCCGGGGACGCTCCCGCTGCACAGCCGCAGCACTGCGCACCGCGGAGAGGCAGAATTTGGGGCTCTCTACGCGGTGTGGGGACAGAGCTGTCCCCAGCTCCCCAAACAGACGTGCCCCCCCGATCAGGGTGCAGGCAGCGCTGCCCTGGCGCGCCCCCTGCCGGCCCCGGCGGGTGCTGCCTGTGCTGCCTGGCCCCTGCCCGTGCCTGCCGGCAGGTGGCAGCGCGCACCCAGGAGATCCCGCATCACCATTTGGGTACCCCCCCTAGAACACCCCCCGAGGTGGGGATGAACCCAGGGCCAGAGACTGAGCAGGGTCAGTCAGTCCCTAAAGATTTTGCGGGCAATGTAATTGTGGCTTTCCCTGCATCCAAACCTCCCTGGCCACCCAGCAGCACTGTCCTGGACCCTCCATCAGTCTTGGTTGTACCAGACACAGGTACAGCAGAGTTTGCTGTCTCAGCCATCTGACCCACTTTGCCATGTGGCCACCGTGAGCAGCCTCTCGGGAGAGCTGACACCTGCACCAGGGACACAGCAAGGTCCCCAGGGCAAGCGGAGCTCAGTGCATCACTTACTACACACACACAGAGAGCAAATGAGCAGACAGCAAAAGCATACCTTCACAGGGCATCTCTCAGAAAAAGCTGAGGATGCAACAAATAAAACCCAGCTCCAAGTCCCAGCCTGGCCCCTTGTCCCAGAAGGTGCTGCAGAGCCAAGCAGGCCTGTGTTAGTTCAGGGTGGGAAGTCCCTGCCTTGCCTTAGCCCAAGGAGCTCAGCACCCGAGATCTGCTCTACTATCAGCAAGAGCATGTGCACAATCACATCCCTCCTCCTCCTCCTCCTCCCGTTGTTTCAGAGGACAGGGAGCCAAGAGACTCATGTGGCAAAGGGATGAAGTCAAGTCCTTGGTGCATGCAGATGCTCAATGGAAAACCACAATCCCAGGGGTCTGGGAGCTGCAACACCACCCGTCAGGCGCTGACGAGGGAGGGAAATTAAAACATCCCAGCTCTGGTCAGGCAGTTGCAAGTTTGTGGTGCAGAAGGACAGAAATCAAGTGAGCACTGGCCGCTTGGCTCTCCAGGTTTGCGTTTGCCATCTCAGCCTGTCCTGAAGAGCACAGAGCTGTCTCTGGGGAGAGCACACACCACACCCCCCTGGACCTGCACTCAGGAACAGTGAAGAACAGCAGCTCCACAGCTCTTCTCAGCTTCCCTGTGACCAGCACAACCCACGGCCCTGCCGCAGGACCTGCCCACAGCCGTGCCGCTGCACACGGACACCAGCACCGACCTCGCGCTCCCGCCAGCCCGCAGGCTTCTGGGACCGACCACCAGCAGGCAAGAACAGACGAGCTCTAACCCAAACCAGAAGTGTATCTTGAAAAGCCACATCTGCCACAGCAGCAGTTTTCCCTTCATTCACCACAGCCTTGTTCTCCCAGAGGGAGTTCACAAAAAAACCCCCACACATGAGAGAGCCTGAACTGCAGCACCTGCCCAAGTGAAAGAGTCCGTTCTGCTCCATGCCCCCAAACCAAGCTGGAGTCACCCCAGTTCAGAGCCAAGGGTCCCAGCAGCTGCAGGCTCAGAGCTGCCCAGGGACCGAAGGGGGATGTCCTCACAGCACACAGGGACCA
The DNA here is from genome assembly GCF_037038585.1 of Patagioenas fasciata. Classification (NCBI taxonomy): domain Eukaryota; kingdom Metazoa; phylum Chordata; class Aves; order Columbiformes; family Columbidae; genus Patagioenas; species Patagioenas fasciata. Next base: position 1,426,904 of record NC_092537.1, on the reverse strand, counting down.
CAGCAGCCACGTGTCACTAACAGGCACTTTTTACTCATTTTCTAAAAAGCTAGTCCTGTAGGAAGGCTTAAAATAAGAGAAAAGAGAAAAGTACGTGTTCTTGACTCACCTACACCCAGCAGGATTTGTCCTACACGTGCACTCGTTCCTCCTCCAGAGCCACAATGCTCAGAGTAAGTAGCCCAGAAAAAGAGGTGACTGTAGCACTGAGCTGCAACCGCTGCTTTTCCACATCTGTCAGTTGGGAGATTTCATGTAACAAAGCCAGTTCCACCAGATTAGAAAAAAAATGCAGCATTGGCAGAATAACACCAGAAGAAGCAATAATCCACCAGGCTCTGAAGCAGCGGGTGCCAGCTGCCATTCCCAGCTGCAGACAGGAGGGAGCATCCAAACCCCACACCAGTCCCAGGGCTCCAGAGATCCCAGCAGCCACAAACTATCCAGAGACAAATCCTCTTGGCTCAGGACCGTTCTCTTGGTGGAGGGGGTGAAGTCCCAAGCCTGTGCATGGTCAGACTCTTCTCACTTCTGGATACAAGGACAGTCCCACGGTTATTGCAGCTGATGGCATCTGCCTCTTTCGTTAACAAAAAGATGCCAAGAGCTGTAATGTCAGGAGGGGGGTCCAGCAGTGCCCCTTGGCCACCACAGCACAGCCAGAGCTGCACCTTGTTCTCCAGGTCTTGCAGGAACATCCAGGGGCACCTGAGCACATCCCACAGAGACTCACAGCTGCAAAATATTCCCAAACTCAGCAATCAGAATCCAGGGCGGTGCCAAGATGAAGGACCACAAAGGGGGATTTTTCTTGGTGCTGCTGAGCAGAGGTCCCGGCCATGTCCCCAGGGAGTCGGCAGCACTGGCCGATTCCTCACTTAGATGCGCCTGTCCCAGCTGTTTGGTCACCACTGTCACACTGGTTTCTGATGTGTAGGACAACAGTTTAAAATCCATCCGCAGGATGCAACGATTTCTTCGCGGGGCAGTTCATCTCTGACCAGCAGCGCCGGCAAACACGGCAAATGCAGCCACAAGGGCCACCAAAAGGCGATGATTCGCACCAACAGCAGCGCAGCAGCTGCCGGGGGGTGCAGCAAACCCATGTCCCACCCTGCAGCGGGACAAGGAGCCGAACCTCCCTCCTGCAAGAGTTTCCTGTTGGAATCGCACCTGCAGCAGAGCTCAGCCGGGCTGAGCCCTCCCAAGCTCTGGGCTGAGCCCAGGGGCTCTGCTGAAGATGGAGCCAAGCACAGAGCCCCGCTGTCCCTTACCTTGGGTGACACCCTCAGGGGGCCCAGAACAGAACCAGCATCTTCCTCCCTGCATCCCTCTCCAAAAGCAAACCCACAGAAATCACTGACGTGCTGTCAGAGTTCGCGGTGACCGGCTCTGCCTAGAAAGCCACAGGCACACAGGATGGCCAGCGCTTGTTGGGAGGGATTTTGATTTATAGCTCATCTGCCAGGTCCGCACACACCCCGTCACGTGTGCATGCACACACAGTTTTATTAGAGATACATTAGTACGCGCACTACCCGGCTTCGTTAGGGCGCTGCTGCTCTCCAGCACAAAGTCCGTATTTGTTTCCCTGCAGGGGTGGAAATAAAGGGGGTTTTGTATTTTCTTCCTCTTCTCTTCGCAGGCTGGAGTGAGTTTATTTGACACTCCAGCACTCTTTGTGAGCTGAGTGCCCGAGGATAAATGCTACCCTTAAGAGTTACTTGGCGTTAGACAGAGGGACCCTCTTCAGAGGAGAATGGGGGCTTGTTGGGATGGGGCGGGAGGGGGCACGGGGAGGGGGCCTGCGCAGCCCTCATAGAAGGGTCTCTGTCCCGGGCTCACAATAGAGCGAATTCTGAAAGATACCGGGAGCTGAAAGGAAGGAAGGAACTTTCCTCCTTTTAAAAAGGATTTTCAGGAACAATTGAAGAAGCTATAAAAAGGGGATCATTATTTCCCATCCAGTCTGCCAGGCTGGGAAGCCCTCCCTCCCCCTTCCGAGCCCTCGGCTGGGGAGATCTGACATCCACCACCGGACAAACACGGGAGGTAGGACAGCGGTCCCCATCCAGCCGCCCGGACCCTGCGAGCAGGAGGTGCTCGTCCCCTCCCACAGGTACCAGTGACAGCAGTGACACCTTCTGCCCCCCAGGACCAGCCGCTCCACGGCCTCCGAAGCAACCAGCTGCAGAGAAGCAAGTGTCCCAGGAACAACATTGGACTCTAACGTCCAGTGATGGAGCAGGATGCTGCTGTCCTGCCAGTGATACAGGAGCGACTGCGTCTCCCCTCATGTCCCCAGAGATCCAAGTCTGCACCGTATCCATGCAGAGAGCACAGCACTTCCATGGCCAACACACACACACGGATGGTGAGACCTGCAGCCAGTGCGAGGTGAGCAGCTCCTCCTCCTCCTCCTCCTCCCCGACCTGGAGTTTTCTGCAGCCACACAGCCTTGCACAGCCCAGAAAGAGGAGCCAGAGCCACAGCGGTTGAGCTGGTGAACTTCAGCTGCAGGTTAGCACCAACATGGACCCATGGATCCCCTCCAGAGAGACTGACTGCGCCATTTCTGCAACCACATCCACAAAAACCTAGCTGGCCATGAAGGACGCTGCTAGAGCTCATGCACACCCCCTCCCCAGCAGAGGAGGAGACCTGTTCTCTGTAGTCATGGAAGTGCAGAGAAGCTGCTGTCAGCTTTAATTCCTAGAGTTTGCTTCCAAGTTCATTGCATCAGAGATCGGCATTTGGCCACCCAGCTACAGAACGAGCCAGACCGCCTCTTGGTGTCACTGGCACCCAGGTGCTGGAGGATGTTCCTCTGTCTCCAACAGACAGGCCCTACCTGGACATGTGCCAGTCCTAGTGCTGAGCTTATCCAGAACGCCACCTTACCAAGAAAACCCCACAACCATTCAACCCACAAATCCCAAAGGGACCTTCTCTGTCTCCTGGCTACCAGCATAAGCCCATGCACCAGAAATGTGGGGTTTTTTTCACATCATCTTCGGAAAAAACCCTCCAAAATTCAGAAGCCACTCCTGAAACATGCTGGCCTGAAAGTGCAGTTTAAAGGACCACCAGGAGCTGAGGGGAAGTTGTCTGAGAGCAGTGAAGCCTCAGTCCATCCCAGACCAGAGAGGATGACATTGAGGTCCCAAAGCATCCTCCCTTCCCCTGGCCCGGTACAGGACACACACAAGTAACCCATTTCAAAGCCAGTCCAGAGCTCCTGTGCAGTACCACGCAAAAGCTCTTGTGACCAAGTCACATTGCTTGAGAGGTCCAAGGTTGTCGTAGACCCAGCCTTACTTAGAACAGAGCCATTGATTTGTTTCCTCCTTTGCAAGGCCACAGGCGGTTCTGCTGCAGCCGTACCAGACACAGCTCCGACCTCCCCCAGGGAGGAAAGGCAAGAATAAAACCCCCGAGGAAGAAGCTTTAAAAAGAACCTGACGTTTGCTGCTGATACAAAACCCATTTCGGGCTTCCCCCCACCTCAGGAAAGCCGCACAGCTACCCAGGGATCAAACACATTTATTTAAAGGCTTAGGTTTTAGCCCTCAAAAAACATCTGTGGCTTGGCAGGGAGAGGGAGCCGATTGAAGGAAAAACGTTACCTGCTTAGGGCATGGGTGCAGCACAACCCTGGGGCCAAGGTCCTCGCACCTTATCAGCTCTGGTTGGAAGATGCTGTACTTGGAGGTGAACTAGAAGTGAGAACAACCTCCCCAACCACACGCATTGCTCTCAGGTGCTGGTCCCGGAAAGCGCTGCCTGCAATTCAGATGATGCCACAGGGTGGGGAAAAAACCCAAAAGAAAGAAAGGGGGAAAACTTTGAAGGTCTGAAACCAGACTGGAGAGCAGGACACAGCCACACTGAGCACGGGCTCTGTCTCCAGGGACTAATACGGCAACGCACTGTAAACCCTAATCCTGTGTTAAGAGCTTTCATCAAAAAGGAACAGTATTTATTAGGGAGTTATAGGAGGTAATAAAAGTGTTTTTATGCAGGGTTTATGCTAACATGGGGGACTTTATGCTAGCATTTGCCCCTTCATTTTTGTTTTAAATACATCTTTCTGATGAAATAAGCCACTCTGAACAAGGCCACCCTTTGTAATGCAGTTATAACTTTCTGGCTGGCCTTGGTAACTGGCAAAACACTCTGCTTTTCTTGCCCTCTCTTTTGTTGCTTTGCTTTTCTGTTCAAAGTTCAAACAAACAAAAAACCCCCCAGCAAGCTGCATTGTGCTCCTGGCATTATCCCCCCATTGTCTGGGGCTCAGAGAGCCAGGGGGAGGAGGAGCGAGCGTGGCCCAGGACACTACGGCTCCTAAAATTTAAGGCACTTGGATCATTTCTTATACAGAAAAACCCCCAGATAGAAAAGCCCGAGTCCAAAAGAGCCTAAATCCGAGCCAATTCCTTCTAAAACGTCCATCACCGAGAAGCAATGCTGGTATATTAAGAACATTTAGAACTGAGCACAAGAGGAGTGTCCACTAAACTCCAGCCCCAAAAAGAGGCGTTTGGAGCCCAGGGTTCCTGGATTTCCCAGCTGAGCTTTGCTGCAGACAGAAGCATTCACTGCTGACAGAGTCAGGTCCCAGCCCCAGGTCCCAACATCCCCCAGGTCCTCTCTGCTCTGCAACCTGTGACACTCTGAGCCAGGCGTGTGGAGATGAGATGACACTCAAGCCTGGTTTAGAGGCTACCGAAATCCCCCTAACACATAGTTTAACTTCTCGTTGGTCCTCAAACAGTTCATGGCATCCAGTGCAAGCAGCTGTGTGACCACCAGTTCTCCTGGTCTGTTTTAGAGCACCCCTCCTCTTGCAGCCCAGAAGGGGTGAACCCGCCATCCCCAGCTCCAGCGTGGCCAGGGCAGAGGGCTCTGCCAGGACCAGCCCAGGTCGGTGCCTCCGGAGCAGGTCCTGACAAAGTGCAATGTGTTTGGGGTCAAGACCATTGGGTTATTTCCCCCGTGGCTGTTACATCCCCATCGCGGCAGGCAGGAGGGTCCATTCTGGACTCCCTGGCACTGATTGACTGGCTCAGCAGGGACAAACTCCAGCTCCCGTTGGGCAGGAGAAGCGGCTCCAGCACCAGCATCTCCAGCCGCTGTAATCGAACCTGGCAGAGCGCAACACCCAAACCCTGCCAAGAAACCTGCCGGTGATTCCTGCCCAGGGCATCCAGCATCGCACCCACCGGCTCCAGGCTTCCCCAGGCTCCACTGGGTTTGTGCCGTGCAAACGGAGACCAAGCGCCCGCAGCCCAGCCCTCCCACCCGCAACCTGGGAGGCACCACAGAGGAACACTCCCGCCCATAAGGGCGAGTTTACTTCCTCCTGCCGTGCAAGAAATGGATTGTATTTCTCTTTACATATGCTGTGCTCCCAAAGCACCTTCACACTTCAGTTCCGCACCCTCTTCCCAGCATAAAGCTTTACATTCCCCATCAGGCAGGCTGCAGTGACCCCACTGCCATTCCACAGCACCCCAAGAAAGGCTATCACCAACACATCAAATGAAGCTGGAGGGGCGCCACATCTCAGACTACCTTTTGTTTGAGACACCTGAACATGGAAAGCGACTGGTAAACACACAGCTTCATAGAAAAAGCAAGTCCAAGCAGTTCTGGTTCTTTTTGCAGCAAAACCTTTGAGAAAGGAGAGCACAAAAATATTCCAGCACCCCTGATGTTCCCTTATCACAGGGCTCAAACTCACCACACATGTTGGATTCCACAGCTGTGTGAAGGACTGAAGTGAACTGGAGACACCTGGGAAGATTTTTCCACCCATCTTTAATTTTACAGGGAACTGAGCAACCTGATGTCCTGAGAACATCAGCTGCCTGCGAGCAGAGGGGAAAAGCATCCATGGGTACCCTGCCCCAGGCTGGGGTCGCCCCTTCGCCATGCCAGGAAAACCGAGACGCAGCTTCTTCCCAAAGCCTGAGTCGCTGCCCACCAGCCCTCTCCCCCCCTTTCATCCCACCAGCTGTGACATGATTATAAAAAGATGTCTCAATTAGCAGGAGAGCTGAGCAATTCCTCTGGTCTCAAAACCCTCCGGAGGAAACGCATTCCACACCAGCAAAGAGCAACACTAACAATGTCTGGGCAATAAAAGCTTCTCTTGTTTATGTCAAAGTAACCTCAAACATCCTTTTCCCCAAACAAGCATCCCTCGCTCTCTATACGGATCAGCGGGCTCGCACGCTGAAGGGCTGGTGTTCTCCTCAACACGCTGGGTCCCACGAAGCAGACAGCGCTAATTTTTGTGTGTGTTATTGGTTGCAGGTCTAGACTGGTGTGGTCTTTTTGTTGTAGCAAGCAAAATAAGGGAGTCATTCATATTTTTCCAGAATTCACACAAAAGTGCTCTTGTGCATCACAGATACCTTGCATCACCAACCCCGATCAAGTGTTCCTTGCTCCCAGACTCACGCCAGACAGCACCAAGAGCTGGGGAGACCCCCCCGTGCTCCCGGTAGAGCAGGGGAAGGGGCTGCAGGGAGGCTGCCGGCTCCCCAGGGCTGTCCCTCATCCATCGCCTCGGCCGGGCACCTGCCCAGGGCACACAGAGCCTTTCGAACGAGGTTTTCCCACGAGGGAAGGGGAAAAAACCGTGTCGACGCCCCCTCCCCCAAAAAACCAACCAACCGGAAAGAAAAAAAAAGGAGGCAAATAGCACCCACACGCTTTTTCTTAAAGAGAAGGGGAACCCTTTTATCCTTCCTCGCCGCTAACCGGGACCGGGCGCTCGCCTTCCCCTCCGAGCTCACCCCCCGAACGAGGAGCATCCCCGGGCCGAAGCCCCGAGCCCCCGCGGGGTGAACGGCCGCGACCCGCGGGACGCAGGGCGGACGGTCCGGGGAGGGGAGCGGCGGGGGGTGCCGGCACCGGGGGGTCCCACAGCCCGACCAGCCCCCCCAGGGACCGCACCGAGTAACGGGAGCGGGAAGGGCGGCGACGGGGACAAGAGCAGGGCGGAGGAGCCCGGCTGGGCTAGAGACCCCGACCCCCCCGTGTCCCCTTTTCCCCCACCTACCTCGGGCGGGCCGCTCCCCGCGCTGCGGCTGCCGGCGCCGAAACACTCCCGGGGCTCCGGGGAGCATCCTCCTCATCCTCCATATCCACAACCCCAACCGGGGGTCCGGGCACGTCGCTCCCACCCCCCCGGCACGGATGAGCCCCCTGCCGCCAGGGACGTCCCCATGGCCGCCGTACAGGAGGCGGCCCGGGGCGCGCAGGTGGCCAGGGGACAAGGGACCAGAACCGACGCCGCCGCGGCCAGAGATGCTCCGACTGCAGCGGCCGGGCCATTCCCGCTTATATAGCCCCGCTGCGGCGGGCGGGCGGCGCAGCTTCACGGGACTTGTAGTTCCTCCCCCCCGGGCCGGGAGCCGCCTCCTCCGTCCTTCCGTCCCTCCCTCCGTCTGTCCGGCCGTCTGTCCGGCCCGCCGCGGGGAGGGGTGGCGGGGTCGGGTCGGGTTTGCTCCTCCCCGTGGTCCCCGGGAGAGGGCAAAACGCGGTGGTTTCTCCTGGCAAAGCCCGGCGGTTCCCGGGACTCCGGCAGCCGCATCCCAGCGCGGCCCGACGCCAAAGCCCAGTGCAGGATCCGTCCCGTAAACCGCTGGGTAAATCAGTAACCCCACCAAATACTTAGCATGAAGAGCGATTGCTTCAATTGTCCCCGTGTATTGGTTATTGTTTAGTTTAATTATTGTCTCAATTATTAATTTAACTTAATTATTAACCCATCTGTGGAATGAATGAGCAATTAACTGTGCTGTCGACTTAGGGGCTAATTTAAGGCCCATTCTCGCAAGCACGCTCAGTCCAAGCAAAGTCACCCGGTTGTCCTCGCAGGACGGGGCCTTGTCCCACGTTTCCCTGCTGCTCTGTGAACCCCGTGTGCTTTTGACTCTGTCCAGGGGTTTGCACAGGGAAGTGCCCCGGAGGGGACACCAGACACAAGGCAGGTGGCAATGGCAGGGCCAGCACCACTGCGCCTGGTCCCTCTGCCAGAGGGACAAGGGAATTTGGGGCAGGGGAGAGGGTGGAAGGTGCAGAAGGTGCTGGCGGAGGGAATGATCCTGCACATCCCTTGGCCAGCTGGCCAGCAGGCTCGGCTCAGGGTGCACAATGTCCCACCCCATCAGCTGCACAGGAGCATCCAGATCCAGCATCTTCCCACCTGCACCAGGTCGGGATTTACCCTCACGTGCTCAGGAGAGTGAGACCGTGGAGTTTCTAGGACAAGTGGGAAAGGGGAGCTGGGAGAGAAAGAGGGAGAACGAAGAGGAAGGGGAAAAAAAACCTCCTGGCAGGTTTTCAGGGCCCAAAGCCGGAGTGGAAATACTTCCCTTCCCTTAATTGCTTCGAGACCAGATGAATTTCTTGAAGAAACCGCAACTGAAATGCTGCACAAATCACATTGTTGTGCTTGTGTTGGCTGCCTTCTTAAGGAGGTAAAAGGTCATCGTTTATGGTGTATTAAAAAGAAAAAAAATAATGATATTTTAGCGCTGTGGAGGAGGGGGTTGAGTTGCTTTTTCATCCCCACATTCTCGAAATTAAAACCTGTTTGGCAAGCGCCAGAGCGCGGCTCGCGGCAAAGAGCAGAGAAAACGCAGCGACACGGGGGCTCTGCCGCAGCCCCCGCGCGTCCCCCTGTGTCACCCACCCTGTCCCCGTCCCTCGGCTGGCGGGGCCGTGCCCGTGCGCTCTGTCCCCGCTCCCCCGGGGCTGCCCGTGCCAGCCCGGCGCTGCCTCTGCAAGTCTCTGCAGCTCCAGAGCCCGAGAGGGTGCAGTTCTGTCTGTCTGTCTGTCTGTCTGTCTGATGATCTCTCGCTGCTGGGAAGGGGCAGGAAAGTCCCAGTTGCAGCCTCCGAGAGCTCCGGTGCTTTCATTCGAGCACAGAAACTTGGCTGCTCACTTTTTCTTCGTTTTCTCGCTGGTCGGTAAAACGATGAAGCTTATTTTCCTCTGGCTGGGTGCGTGTGAGCAGCCGCTCGCTGCTCTGCCTCTGAGTCACCAAGAGCTGTTCCTGTCCCCTCCAGAGCCCCACTTGGCTCCCGCTTCCCTTTGCTTTTAGGAATCCTTCACCCCTTAGAGGTTGCACCTTCTGAAATGGGACAGGGTTGGAACCAGCAAATGAGAAATGCAGGCACTGCGCACCAGGTGAGAACCCTCAGGAGCAGCTCATAAATGTGGAAAATAATAGCGCCAGTGCCAAAACCGGCAGATGCTCATTTGGTATTTATAGCAGGGAGGGAGGTGCTGGGCGTGCTGAGGTCTGGCCACGCTGTCCCTCACCTGTCTCAGCCAGGAGCTCCCCCGAAAGCAGCTCAGACCATAAACCCAGGACTGGGTTACAGTCAGACAGACACACGGACGCAGAACTGGCCCAGCCGCTCTGCAGCAAAGCCCCATTGCACTGGAGGGATGGGAGCGCTTGCCCTTGTGCTGCTCGCGGGCAGGATGAGGCCCAGAGCTCGCTGGGGTCCAGGGAAAGCTCTTGCTGACCCAACAAGACCTGAGCTGGGGCTCCAAAGGGCTCCGAGCGCTCGGCACAGGCCGGGAGCACCGAGCTGTGCGGTTGGAAGGCCTGGGATTTCAGAAGGCAAATTACCAATTCCCTACCTTGAAATTCAGAAGCTTTGCTCCCTTTTCTAGCGGCATTTGCTTTAGAGCCACGTGCCCACAGGACACGGTGCTGTCAGACACCATGACCCACAGCGACCCAGCCCCGCACGGCTCTGCCGCGGCTCCGGGCTCTTACCGGTCACTCCTGAGCGGCGCAAAGGGCCATGCAGAGTCCCTGGGTGCTGGCGAGGGGTGTCTGCTCTGCACAGAGACCCCCGGCTCTTCTCCACAGGTGGTCCGAGGAAGGAATTCCAATGGAAAGGTGAGCTACGCATTCACAGGGCAGCTTTGGTGTTAATTTATGGGATGCTCCCAGCTTCGGTTTTGCAAGAAGATGACGCGATGGTAAAAGGTTTTGGAAGATGCCGAACTCTGCCGCGTGGGTGCCAGGTGAGGCGGCAGCCATGGCCCTGCGTGACTGCAGCCGCCTGCAAACACAAAGGCGTTGTTTTGAAGTGATAGCTGCCCTCCCCTTCCCCGCTGCTTGCAGAGGACAGCATTCCTGTCCCGCATTCCTCAGCCACTGCGGAGATAGGGAGGGGAGAGCTGAGCCAGGGGGAAAAAGCACCGAGTTTTAATTAGGAAAGTGCTTGTGTGGTGGTGGTGGGCGGTGCGGGCAGGGACAGAGGGCAGAACTGCCCGTAAAGCAACATAAAGTGCGTGCGGAGCAGGTAATAAGGATAATTACACAAGAGCCTGTGGACATAAGAATGTCAACGAGATGTCTCCGAGTTGTGGAAAATCAGTGTTTTCCCAAGAGACTCGCTTAGAGCAGCTGAAAGCATCCGAAAGCATCTGAAAGCATCTGAAAGCATCTGAAAGCATCCTTCATCCTGTATGGGCAGGGACTCGGGGTGCTCCCTGGCAGCTGGTTTGGTCCAAGCGCTGCCGAACATTGGGTAAAACTGCTGGTGGCCACTGCATCAGCAGCACTGATGCTTCTCCCGCTCAAATATCCACAGGAGACTGAATTACCCATGGTCAGTATTCATCAGGGAATAAAAAGTGGGTTGCTGACTCCAAACAAACAGGGAAAGTGCCACGAGGCAGCCGGAGCCCGTCTGCCCTGACCCACAGCACCAGCACCAGCTGGGAGGGTAGAGCCCGAAAATCTGCTTATTCTTGTAAAAGTTTTGTTATTACAGAACAAACACCTCGGGTGGGTTCACAGCCCGAGGTCGTGTTACTTCTACCACGCCAGTTTGTGAATGGCACATCTATAAAGTTCAGTGTGGACTTTGCTGTTGATTTAAAAAACAAAAAGGCATTTAGTGATGGGCACCAGCATTGGGAAAATAAAAGAGCCTGGGGAAGGGGGAGCTGGGAAGGAGTTCCCACAGGACGGCTGTTCCCAGGGCCTGGCCAGCATGGTGACCTCTGGGAGTCCTCTGACCTTCAAATACCCTCCCCGAACCAGTTAAATATATATAAATATATCGAAATATGGAAACAAAAAGCTTCTTATTTCGTGCACTGAGAGTGCCAAGTGTCTCAAGAGCCAATAAAGAACCGTTGCTCCAGGGAACGCGGAGCTGTGTTGCAGGTAAAACATAAATAACCTCAATCTTTACCCAAAACTTGAATCAATCCCAAAGTTCAAAATAAAAAATAATTTAAAAAAAAAAAAAAACCAACCCAACAACAAAACCACCACAACCCTGAGGTTTTGTATAAAAAAAAAGGAGGAAAAGTGTGGTTCCGTGTTTCCAGTGTTCCCCCCGGTGCTGGATCCCAGCCTGGAGCACAAGCGGGCTGTTCAGTGACTGGGATTCTGTGATTTGAAGATGAGCAGGAGCAGTTGGGTGCCCGCGCCCATGATTTCCCTTCTCCCAACACCCCATCACCGCCATGGGCTGCCCAGCACACGGGGGAGGAAAGAGCCGCTGCAGGGATGGGAAAGGGCACATCATCCATCACCTGTTTGCATCCCCACCAGCCTTCACCCAGATGGCAAAGAGCCGATAAACCCCCCAAAACACCTCCATTCGACAAAAGCAAAGAAACAGGTAAAGTTATGAACCATCAGAGCCAAATCTGCTCTACGCTGGGACCGGGACAAAGCAAATCCACACAAACCCCATGAGCTGTGTGTTTTATACTTAAGTCACTTAAAAAGAACTTCAAAGCTGAAACGCTGTTAAAAAGCACATTGTGTGCTCCATCGCAAAGATAAATTTATTATTTAAACTTGAAAAGGTGGCTCATCTAACATCTATTATAAAAAGGAATAAACACACACACACACGCAGCGAGATTTTCAAGGAGGCCAGTGATTTAGTGTCTCTTTCTTTCTCTCCCCACACTTCTTGCCTCCTGCACAAGGATCTATTGAGAAGCTGCAGAACAAACGTTCCCTTATGCAGCTCCAAAAAAGTCTCCGTCAGTTTGTCTGAGACAGCTGCCTCCAAGCACGCTATGGTTACTCATTAACCGGGTCTCCCAGGGCAGGGGAAGAAGGAGTAAACTGAACAGACCCTAAACCAGAGACAAAAAATCATAATAATAAAAGAAAATAAATACAGCAGGTGTCTTGGAAAATAAAGTGGAAAAAAAACAGGTGGCACCGTGAGCACCTCCAAGGCAGAGGGTCCGCCCGCCATGGGCAGCGGCTACCGGAGCAGAAGGGGACAATGACACCGGGGGTGAACGTACGGGGACAAAAGAGTAAGATTATTAAAGGGAAAGAGAAGAAAGAGAGGGGACAGAGAGGCACTTGTGCTCTGCCATGCTTTATGTGCTCAGGGTGCCGGGGGGATTACTTCACTGTGGCGATGCTGCCGGGCTCTGCTCCCCAAAGGAGGGGTCCCTTCCCTCCCCCTGCTCGTTTTGCATGAGAATGAGGGGCCGAGGGGCTGCGCTGGCCGGGAGCCCTTTCCGGAGGGTCAGTCGGCTCCACTGCACTGCTGGAGCATCCATCCCAGGCAGGAGACAGGGACGGGATGGTCTCCTCTCGCATCCCAGCACCCGCCTGCGCTTGGGTTCCCACCTCCAGCACCACAAACCCATCACTTGTTCTTCTGCCGGGCTGTAAGGACGAGATCCCTCATCCAGCAAAGCTGGGTGGGATTCTGCCCTGTGCCCATAGGGCCGGTCATAGAATCATAGAATCATTTCAGTTGGAAGAGACCCTCAGGATCATCGAGTCCAACCACAACCTAACCTAAGTCCAGCACTAAACCATGGCCCTAAGAACCTTGTCCAAGCACCTTTTAAACACCTCCAGGTCGCTCCCCTGGCTGTCACCACCTCCTCCCACCATGACCCTTTGCAGAAAATCCCTCCCCAGGAGACAGGGGACCCACAGCCCCAGACCGGCTGCACCCTGTGCCTTCATTTCTCACTAATTTTGGGGAGGAACAACCAGGAACAGGCGCTGATGCACATGGCAGCTCCGTGGCAAGGCGGGGGTCACTGCCTGCTGGGTCCCAGCCTGTCCCCGAGGCCTGGGGACACTGCCCAGGGGAGCGGGGAACGGCTGGTGCCGGCCTGGCGACTCCACGAGATCCTGACAGAGAACAATAATTACACTCGCAATAAAACGCTGAATATAGCTGTGAACAACAGCAGTAAATCAGCCCTGCCTGCCATTCCGAGCCTGCTCCGCGGAGCCTCCGTCACCGCCAGAATTCATTCTCTGTTTTCGCTTTGCCCAACACGCTCTCCCTGGAGATAAGGGGGGGGCAAGGGACTGTAATTATCTCCCTACCTTTTGCCATGTGCCTTTTTGAAACAACAAAGGGATTGCAGTGCAGGGGATGGGGTGCAAAGCTCTCCCGCAGGACCACAGCCCCGCACTGCGCAGGGTCCGTCCGAGCGGGACGGGGGGCACCTTGTCCCAGAGCCCGTGGGGACAACCCAGACCCGCCGACCACTGTCCCCAGAGCCACCAAAATTCCCGCTGTGAGCCCTCCCAGCCATCCCTGTGATGCACCAGGAATTATGGTCTGTCCCGAGGGCTGGGATCTGCCAGGGAACGGGGAGGCAGAGGCTGAAGGCGGCTCTGTCCCCATGCAGCTCAGCTGGTGCTCCAGTGGAACAGGTACCTTGTGATTAGAGGGTTTTGGCTTTTATTTTTTTGAAATGTTAAACATCTGGAGCTCAGCGGTACAAGGCAGCCTTTGTGCAGCTGGGAAATTATCTGCAATAAAACAGCACTTGTTTCAAAGAGCTTCAAGGAGAGGGGGAGGGAAAAAAGACGGGAGAGAAGCCACCCTGACCGGAGGAGGAACCTCAGAGCCCTTCGCGGGTCTCCCCAGCGTTTCCCACCCTGTGCGGGGTGTCTTGTTGTGTTAACAGCAGCCTGAGACCCTGCAGAGACCCCTCTGCGGTCACTGCACCTTCAACCTTTGCAAAAGGGGTTTCTCAGCCCAGCTGTGCCCATCAGAGGCACACGGTGCTAAACGGCCCTGTGCTCCTGGCCGTATTAAATAATTGTGATTAATCATTCAGCATTTGGCTCTGGAAGGGACATCATCCCCTCCCAGCTCGCAGCTTTGCAGCAGAAGGTGGTTTTTCCCGCTGGTATTTTCAGATTTCTTGATTTAAGAAGCGCCGATCAGATAACGATGATTATAAGAAGGACCTGAAAATTGGATGTCCTTAAGAAATGAATGCCCAGCCCACACTCATGCAGAGCACAGGGGGCTTGAGGAGCTGCAGCTCCATCCCCAGGGACAGGACAGCTGGACCACAGCATCACATCAGGTGTCCCCACCCAGGCTCCTGGTGCCACCGCCGCCAAGTCCCTGAGAGCCCCATGAAGTCAAACGGGGCTGGAGCCGCTGCCGGCTGCACCGGGGGAGGAAAAATCCCTCAAAATCTCTTTGTCTCCTTTCCACCCACCAGTGCTGCCTTTCCACAGCAATTACCGCGGCCTCGGGGGCTTTCACACCCAGTCACCTGGGCCTCCTTTTTCTGAACAACTTAATTTGTTTAATGACTCGGGAGGCCCCGGGGCCCCCTCGTTGTCTGGATTTGTTTCCCTGGTCTCTGAAGGGTTTTTCTCTTTGGTGGGGAGCAGCCACCCCCAGAACTGGAGGGCTCTGGTGAAACCTGCACCAAGACAGGTTAAAGATGTATTCCCTGGCTTCCTGGGGATCTCCAACCTCCAGGGACACGTCAGTGACTCTGGATGCTGGGAAAGGACCTGGGTTTGTCCATCCGAGCGGATGGGTAGGGCTGGAGCCAGATACGGTCTGGAAAAGAAGGGGGGAAATAAAGCACGTTATGAGATGCTGCTTCGTGCTCTTTGTGATGCTCCAGCCCCCGCTGACATTTTAATGTTTGGAAATAAAAAGGGCTGGGGATGCTGAAGGCTTTTTGCCCACCCTGTGCTGAGCCGGGGGAGCAGCGCCGGGGTTTGGGGATGGCAGAGGTGGGGGTCCCACACCCCAGCCCCTACCAGCACCTCCCTCCATTGTTTCCCAACCCGCATTTTTCTCTATGACCTAATCTTCCCTTGGCTCTCGCTGGTAATTTTATGGCAGGGAAATTATTTTGCAGTAAAAGGAAAGCAGATCTGGGCCATTCTCTTCGCTCCTGTTTTCACAGGGGTTTTGGAGCCGTGGCTCTGTTTTCCGCTCCAGGCAGAGCTCAAGGATCCTACAGGAGGAGATGGGGAGCAAGCGTGTGTTGGGGCTGCAACACTTTCCTTGTTCCTCTAAGAACACGAGAAGGAAACAGCGAGTGAGAGATTTAAACAGTTTCCCCCATCCAGCCAGCTCTGGACACAAAAGCTTTTTAGTTATCATCAGCATTTTGTAAGATTATATTAAAATAAACCTTCGGGCTCAGTTTCCTGCTTTCAAGAATGCTTCGAATGATTCTAAGGCTCAGAAACATAGCCCAGAAATCTCAGCCAAGGACACAGTAACGACTGCCATCCGCACTGTAAAAGCCTTGAAACAAGAAAAGAGGTCCCAAGATTGGAGCTGTGCAATAAGCGGATCCCACAGTGTGTAATTTTCCCTCTTCTCCCATTAAGAACCCTCTGGACTGACGGTGTTTCGCCCTCATGTTGGCACTTCCCACCTCACACAAGAAACCGCGTGGAAAACGTCCCTGGGACACAGAGAGAAACCTTTTGCAGTCACCACCTTCCGGCCATCGGCTGAAATGAGGGGTTTTAAGTAAAGCAGCCAGGAGAAAGGCGACCGGGGGGGTGACCCGTGAGCTACAGTCCCAGCCACCAGCGTGGACACGAGCTCGTGGCTTTTCGAGGGCTGTTTGGCTGCACAAGACTAGATACACACACCAATATATCCCAAAGAAGAGAGACTGGCACTAAATCTCCCCTAGAAACTCAACAACCCCATAATATCTGCCCTAGGAAAGGGAACCTTGAGCCATAACGTCTCTGCTGTGGTTGGGGGTCCGTGGCCAGCGCAATGGGCCGGGTGGCCCGAGGAGGAAGAGGAGCCGCACGTTTGCTCCAGAGCCTGCGTGTGAGCGCACGGGAGAGAGGGAGAAAACGTCTCAATTTTAATTGCAGCTTCGTTGCCAAGTACAACAAAGTCCGCGTACAAAGAATAGAAGTCATTTTGTCTTCAGGTTTGAATTGTTTCTTTCCCGAGGGGAGGGGAGGGGAGGGAGGTGAAATCCATTCCTTTACAAGCAATGACTCAGGTGCTACAATCTACCCTGGGCGCGCATCTCGCAAGCCCGAGTAATGTTTTGTGCCGTGTTTTGTTTGACGGCATGAGCCCTAATAATGGGATTATTGTTCGGTTGCGTGCAAAGCCCTCGCTCGGGGTTTTTCTGTCCCCGCCCAGCCCTGCAAACCGCAGCCGCCTTCACCTTCCCCGGCACCCCGGCGAGCGCCCGGCGCCCACGAACGGGCTCACCCGCCCATTCCTGCTCCCTGAGTCACGGCACCGGGCACGGGGTGACGTGCGCCGCGTCACGACAGTGCAGGGGAAGGAAGGCGGCCGTCCCTGCCCCGGTGGCACAACCGTGACCGCGGCCCTTCGCCACACTCGCTCCAGGGAAGAGCAGCAGTGAGCAGCCGTCATGCCACGGTGACAACCTCCGTGTCCCCACGTGCCACCCTGGCACCCACCCGGAGCTGCCTGGCATGGCACCAAGGTGGGATTCACCCGGAGCGAAGGGGACGGCGCCTTCTCCTCGCACCGCGACTCCAAGCGGGATGGATCAGCCACATCCCCAGTGGGAGAAGCTCAACGCTTTGTGTTCCACGCTCTCAGCTCCAAATAATCCCCTCTCCAAAGGCCTAATCCGCCGGCAAACACGCGTACGGCGCCGCGCGCCCGAGCCAGCGCAGCCTCTCCGGCCACCGCGCGGTCCCCATGCGCTCGGGTGCTCGTCCCGCAGCTCCCCCTCCACTGAACTCCCACCAGCACTAACCACCCCATTCCACACCATGCCCACGGTCATTCTGCGGGGCAGACCCATCATTCTGCAAGGCAGAAACGTCTCGGTGATTCAAAAGAAGCAGCAGCAGCACAAGAAAAGCAACAAAATACACCCAGTGTTGCATTGCTGGGCTTTTTCGCATCTACTTTGCTGGGCAAAGCTCTCCCAGCTCCATAGCCGGGCACAGCCGCCAGCTTTTAAAGCATCCCAAGGAATAGATGTATAATTTCATTCGCCTCCAGGGTACAAACAGAAAAGATCTTCATACGTGCTTTCTGCATCACCCTCCTACAGGTCCAATGTACATAATTACCTCAACCGGCTACATCTTAAGCAGGATTAAATGCCTTAGGTGATATTATCTCGCAACAACCTGATTACAAGGCTGCCTTTAAATGCTTAACGTGGGGGTTTTTTTGTACCAACTTACACCACACGCCAGAAATCGAAGAAGAAAACACCACCACAAGTCTGCAAGAAATCCCGACCTGTGGACACTCCTGAGGTTTTTAAGTTTCAGGCAAAGGCTTTTGGGTGAAAACAGAGGGTTAAAGGCTTTACAAACACTCCTAGTGTGCCTAGAAATGAGGTGGAGCGCGGTGGGAGACTGCTCAGCTCTGCCACAGGGCAACTTGGACAAGCCAGGAACAGTTAAGCCGGAGAAAAGAAACGCAGCAGAACAGAGGGAGGAGAAGCAAAGTTACGGCTTCACAGCACCCAAATAAATCAGTGCAAACTCTGAATTTCCCATTTATTGAAACCAATCACAGTTAAAAGGTCAAATCCATTGGCAAACAGCAGTTTTGCATCATCCGCAGTGACACACAAATGAAGTACAAATGAAATCCAACCAAAAAAAAAACAACCACCAAACAGAAACGCATGGCTCTAGTTTGGTTTATTCCTTGGTTTATTCAAGCCTGTTCCCCTTGGCCGCCCTTCCTGCAGCTTCTCCAACAGGACACAACGGTGGTTTGTGACCCCCACATTGCAGCCCTGCTCCCCCCGAACCCCCTGGCCTGAGATGCAGGCAGCAGATGGGTGATGATCCAGTTATTCCTGCAGAAGGGTCTAACGAAACCCTTTTGACCAAAGAGAGAAGCATCCTTAGCGCAGAGGGAAAGGGTTTGCAGCATCCTTCCAGTTTGGAGGCTTTGCTCCTCGCTCAAGCGCATCCCCGGCACGATCCTGCCCACTCGGGAATGACCGTTCGACAGGAGATGCTTGGCAAGCAGGGGGTGAGGAGACAGGGACACGTGCTACATGTTCCTGGCTCTTCGGGTGGGATAATTAATCCACCCTGATGAGTTGTTCCATCCCGCTGCTGCGCAGGAAGACGAGAGCTCCCGGCACGCTCGGCTCCTGCCTCAGCTCCGGGCTCTTCTGCAAGGTGACCGGGGACATGGCTGGGAACAACCTGCGCTGGGTTTTGGGGGTTATGGACCACTGGAACCAGCTGCCGTAAACCAACCATCGCCCAGTATGGCCAGACTCACGGGCCCATATGGAAACACATCCTGCTGTACCCATCACGGAGTGCATCATCATCATCATCTCTGAGCACACCTGGCCTTTTCAGAGAGGACAGGCTACAAAACACAAATATTCTTATTGCCTTTTTTCTTTTTTTCCAGAGAAAACCTCAAGGTATTGGACACAATGCACTGGATCAATGCCCCGCTTCAGAGACAAATTCAGGAAAAGATATTTCTCCCTTCCAAAGATCCCAACAAAATTCATTTTTATTTGCCTGGACTATTTGCATCCATTAAAATGAATATAACACCCAAAACCATTCCCCAGGACCAGCAGGATCCACAAGACCTGCGATCCCGCAGAGCACTGCCCGTGTTATCCTGCCCTAAAGCTTTCCCTGCCTTTCCAAAGCAGCGTAAGGAGTTTGCTCCATTCAAACGCCTTGGTGCTTAACCATGGACCAGCCCAAACACACCACAGTGAGCTTCTAATCTTCTACAGAACAAAGATGGTGAAAACCTGGACTCAGAGCGACCAGCCCAGTGCGGAGGGAAGGGATGGGGTGACCTGCAGCCCGACTGATGCTCCATCCAACAACCCTCCCGAGAGGAAAGAAAAATCTGGTGGCGAAAGGAAACCAGGGCCTGCGAGGAACCGCCCGTATTTGTGCTTTGAAAACCATCGACATGACATTGGAGGGGAGGAAGAGATATAAAATCATACGAAATCAACACCAAACCAGATCCAAAAAATATATATGTACAAAAAGAAAAAGTCTAGAGGCTAACGCATGTCCAGTTCCACGCGGCTCTAAGTCTCCTCCTGCGGAGCGGGCGCTGCCCTACCCCAGCCCAACGTCCAGGGACATCATCACCACGAAGCCCAGGATGGAGGTCCAGGACGCCAGCTTCCCGTTGCCACTGCAGGGACAAAAGGGGATGGTGTGAGCTCTGGGGAGCCAGGACCGGCTTTTTGGCTGGGGAAGCGCTGCTTTATATCTCATCCAGGCAACGAAGGGTCTTGAGCCTCCCCTGTGCTTCCCCCGTGTCTATCCGCCGTCGGTGTCACCGCGGGGTCTCACCTGGTCTGTGCCTCGGGGATGATATCGTCCATCACCACGTAGACCATGGCTCCGGCGGCAAAGCCCAGGGCGTACGGGAGCAGCGGCTCGGCCACCACCACGGCGAAGGCACCGAACACACCGGCCAAGGGCTCCACCATCCCACTCAGCTGCCCGTACCTGCAAAAATCCCCACTCAAAGGCACAGGAGCCAGGGCTGAGGGGCTCTGCCCCCTGTCCCCACATCTCCCCGAGGGTCACCGTGCCCGGGAGGATGTCACCCACCCGGCCACACCAAGCCGAGCCGTCTGGATGAATTTACACAAGCAATGACGGTGATTTGAGCAAACCTGGCTGATTTTTCTAGGAAGGGATTTAAGATGAAATCTAATTTCTCCTCCTGAGAGCTCTGCGGGATTTGGGCATCAAGCTCATGGGCAGGGATGGCTCAGAGAGGAAACATTTCCAACCAGCACAGCTCAGTCCCAAAGAGGGCATCGGGCACAGCCTCAACCAGGATGAAATGGCCTCAAGTTGGAGGACAAACAAGGGAGGTTGAGGTTGGATCTGGGAACAATTTCTTCCCCAAAGGGCTGTGGGGCATTGGAACAGGCTGCCCAGGGCAGTGCTGGAGTCACCATCCCTAGAGGGATTGAGCAGACACAGAGATGATGTTTTCAGGGACATGGGGCACTGCCGGGGGTGGGGTGATGGTTGGACTCAATCATCTTGAGGGGCTCTTCCAACCAAAACGACTCTATGAAATTGTGCTCTTCCTCTGCATTTTCTTTCCCTCTAAGACCGTTTTAACTCTCCGGACCATGGGAACTCCCTTCCCAGCAGCAGCGATCCCAGTGCAAGTCCCAGCACCCACTGAATGGGACGTGGGTGGGAGGGAAAGAAAACAAAGCAGGAGCAGCCTCCCCGCCACCCCCGGCCCCCCATCCATCACCCAGCACACGTGCAGGAACACGGCCCCGCGCTCGCAGGGTTCGCGCCCTTGGCTTTTTCACCTCCAGGAAAAGAAAAAAGTGGGTTTGAAATCCAGCCCAGCGTGAAGTGAGAGGAAAAAAATGAAACAACATTTAAATAATAATAATCTAAAAAACCCACCCTGTTTAGCGCAGGATTTGGGGAGCTCAGCTGAAACGGGATGGGGCGACACAGTGGGATCACCGAGGAATCCCCCGGGAGCCGGGCGCTTGGACCGAGCAACACGGATGTATACGGGGTGGAGATCTATAGGCACCTGCTCGCCAGGAGCGCGGCCGAGGAGGAGCTCAGCTTACCAGAACGCTTTCCACGTTGAAAAGCCAGCACCACGCAAAGGCAGGCTGACGGCCAGGCCCTCCGGGAAGTTCTGAATCCCGATCCCGATCGCTAAGTTCCTACGCAAACAAAAAAGCAAAAATATACAGAGACATACATATATAAATATACATATAACGTGCAAAGCACAGCCCGGGGCAGGCTGCTGGCAGCTAGGGGAAAAAGACAACATTATTAAAGATCTGCCTTTGGAATGGAAGCGCAGCTTGCCCTGCGGCTCGTCGTGCTAATATTTAACATGAACACAGCAAATTTCATCTTCAAAGAGCTCTGCAGCGTTTCATCAGCTTCGGCACCAGCCCTGGGAGCGACAGACACCAGGTGGAGGAGCAGGAACGAGGAGTTTCCAACCTGAGACATCCCAGGAGCTGCAGCATCCCTCATCGCCCCAGAAGCCGGGTCCAAAGTACCACGGGAGGAGGGATGGGGCTGTGAGGACCACTGAGATAAGAAGTCTGATAACAGGGGTTAGGAAGGTTTGCAGGGTGAACTTAAAACACTCCAGGTAAAGCCCCGTGTCCCCAGCAGCAGCAAACACGGCTTAGAGCTGACAGCTGAGGGATGGTTTGGAGGGATGGTCAAGAATTAGGTGAGGTTTCTCCTCACTCGTCCTCTCCCCTTCCATACTTAGACCCGGTAGCTATTTCAGCATCCACCTCCAGAGCGCCCTGTGGGACCAGCGCATCACCCGGAGCTTATCCAGACGGGGAACAGCTCTGGGAGCAGCCGGTGCTCACAAGAGGTCGATTTGCAGTGGGAGGGTTTGGTGGATCCGCAGCCTGTGCACCAGCACCTCTGGGATCTGCTCCAGCCTTGGGAGCGCTCCTTTCCCTCCATTCCAGCTCACTGTGAGTTTTGGAATTTTTGGTGAAAAAGAAAATGGGATGTGGGGTTTTTTTTCTCCTTCACTCAAAGAACAAAAGTGTTGCAAGCACCAAACCAAACGGGGCTCATTTCTCATGGCGTGGGCTCCCTACGCTGAGCGGCTCCGCAAGCACAAACGATAACTTGTTCCACAGTCACAGCGTTTCTCCCATCGTGGTTTTGCTGGTGTGTGCTGGTGGAACTGGTCACGGCCCATCTCTGGGGGACACTGAGACAGTCAAAGCTCCAGCAGCGAGGGGACAGGCTGGGACCTGCCCCAGCCCATGGCTCTGAGCAGGACCCGGAGCTTCTCCACAAGGTCAGATGTCCCTTTGCCGGCAGCTGAAAGCTCCCTTTGCTGCTTTAAACACTTGTTTCCTATTAGTAAAATAAGACTGGTGAGAAAAAATCTCTCTGGGTTGTTCAAACTTCTAGCAGGGTTTACAGAAGAGGGGAGGGGAAGGAGGAGAGGCTGTGGGTTTCCCTAACCAGGACAGGCTATTACAATCAAAAACATTATTCAAGGGAAAGAGAGAGAGAACGGAGGGGGAAAAACATCCCTTTTAGAAAACACTGGAGCCGCTGTCTGTGCGCTGGGTTGGGTTTTTTCCCTCCTCCCCTCGCCTTTGCACAAAGCAGCCATTACTGGCCCCAACCACAACAAATTAACGGGGTGGGAGAGGGAGGTGTGAATGGAGGGGTCTGTACGGGATGGGGGGTGAGCCCCCCCCTCGCCCCCCATCCTGCCAGGAGGGGGGACCCCGTGCTGACCCCTCGCCCCATGGGAGAGAAAGCCCCAAGGGGCAGGGGAAAGGGAGATAAACCGGGGACAGAGCCCGCAGGAGCCCAGCGGGTGCGATCCAGCAGGGACACGGACCCACTGCACCCCGGCCACCCCCCCAGCCCTCGGCAGGGCAACAGCAACACGTGTCCCCACCCAGGGCAAGATTTTAACCCATTTTCCCAAGAAAAGCGGGTGTTGGCATCACCCTGCGTGGTGCCAGCCATCGGGTGGACATTGGGTGCAGGAGCACAGAGCTTTGGTGCACAGCATGGCAAGAGCAAAGACCCAGCGTCGGAACACAGGGGTCCATGCACGTGGGGTTTCTTCTGACCTGGAACACCCATGGGGGAGAACGGACCTTCTGGGTTCAGCATCAGGCTGAGAAGGTCCCCATGTCATCTCCTGGCCTGCAAAGGTCTTCTGCCCACCACACTCTCCACCCCGAGGACCTTCAACCCTTCCTCCCACTGCAGCTCTGCCTCAACGTTTCTTGGACTCTGGGGCCTTTTGAGCCTTTTGCAGGGACACTAATCTCAACAGGACAAGGACACCATGGAGGCCAGGAACACCTAAGCCTTCCTATTTGCTTTGCCTGGGTTCAGAGCATGAAGGTACCTCCACTCACTGCTCAGGCCACCTCTGTTTGCAGCATCTCGGGAGACGTCCGGGTGCTACGGCAAAGCAGATTTACCTCCAACACCCCGACCGTGAAATGAAACCATCCCAGGGGACATTCCTCTCCCCCTTCGCCGCGCACACCTCACACCTTCCCATAGCTCCAGTGTCGAGCTGACGGCAACGCGGCTGGTGAGAAAGCGACGGAATCAAAGCTGCATTGTGTACGGGGAAAACAAAGGCGTCCTTATTACGGAAATAGGTGGGGATTCTTGGAAGGCTTCCCCCGACTGCAAAGAAACACATTGTAAAACAGATGCACAAAGCTGGACTGGGGCAGCTCGGCCCAGGGGAGCCGAACCTCCACGTGCCCACGGTGAGCTACGGGACACAGAGATGACAACGGGGACAGGAGCCAACGTAGCCAGAGAGACAATCGTCAGAATGAAATGTTTGGAGACATGAGGGTCTCTGAAGCGAGGAGGGTGGGGAATAACCGGTAAAGAGGTGTTAGAAGGAGATCCCATCTTGTCTGATGGGTCACCCATGTGCAGGTAGGAGACACTTTGCAGAGAAGGGGGACGACCTGCGGCTCATCCCCAACCCACCAACATGTATCGATGTAAAGAGCGAGCAACCCGAGGGAAACTGCACCAGACTCTCCCTGGGGACGTGCGTGTCCCCTTAGCGGCTCTGCCACCAGCACCCTGGCCAAGGCAGGAATGTCACTTGTGTGTCTCCTCCATTTGGGCACAGTGGCCTCAAGTGTCCTTGGAAGCATTAAGGATCAAGAAGCTCAACGTGCACTGGCCATGTTACCTCTCCCATCTCTCTGCCTGTGCTTCCCCACCTATAAAACGAGGGTGAAGACAGTGATGTCCCCTGTAACCTTCTTGATCTAGGACCAGAACTGTCACTGGGACACGCAGTGCGCCAGTGACGCCGGGTCTCATGGAACCGATGGCTCTGCCCTTGCGCTGGCTCATCCTGCACTGCAACACAGCCCGGGGCTGCAGATTAAAGGAAGAAAAGGTAAAAGCACGGTGTCCCGGTGGAGCTGCGCCGAGGACCAGCTCCTCGTGGCGAGAGGGACAGGCTCCGTGTGCCCTGGGACAGGCTCCATGTGCCCCGGGACCGGCGCGGGGCTGGACCTCCTACCCCCGGCTCGCCTGCCAACTGCTATGGCACCACGCTGGGAGCCTCCAAGTTCACTTTCAAAAAAAAGTTGGCATCTCTGCATATTTGCAAGGTCAAGGCACAGAAAGCCTTCTATAAGCCTAAACCCTTGTTTTCAAGGGCCTATTCTTTTACAAACTGATTATGAAAGCAGGCTACATATTCTTAACAAGCCCCTTTTCACTACAGCTTTCAATTCCCTCCAGTGTATAATGTGCATGTGTATTCTTGCATGGCAGGGCCCTTACATACTGTTTTGATTGTTATCGTCGTGCCATGAAAGGGCCGATTGTTTTGGGTTGCCGGGATTACATCAGGGCTCCCGCTCGGGCCGCCCGCCGAGGTGTTTGATCAGGACTCGCAGGTGGGAAGGAGCTCGGTGGCCAGCGCAGGAACCGCCGCGATCCCCCGGTCCTGTCCTACCTGTTAGACCACGGGGAGCTGCGGGGGGACGGGGTGGCCACGGTCCCCTCCGTCAGCCCCACGGCCACCGGACCACGCTCCGGTCCCACGCAAACAGCCTGACCCGTCCATGGCTGCTCCCACCGCTTTAAGTGATGGATGTTTTAAAAGCCAAATCTGCAAAAGCAGGTGGGAGGATGTTACTCCTGCAGATTTCCCCTTGATAATACAGTATCTTTCATCTCAAACACTCAAAATGATTGAAAAAGTGGATACAAACCTAGAGTGTCTCACCCTCCTGAGTGCACCCACCAGTCCTGATGCCCATGGGGACACAGAAATGCGCAACGTGTGGCCCCATCACACGGTGCCTCAAGCCCAAAACCCCTCAGGTCTCCTCCCCACTGGGAAAGGAACAACCAGGCTGGTACACACTGCACCATCTCCCAGTTACGTAGATGTACAAACAGATTGGAAATTATATCTGAGTGAAATCTGAAAAAAATAGGCACCTTGTTTCCATTTGGACGTCAAGAGCAAAGCGTCCACCCAAACCACACCGCGAGCGAGCTGCTTTCCAAACGGCACCAAAGGCCCCTACAGCTGAAGGGAAGCAAAGGGAAGAGGAGAAGCGGCAGGGAAGAATTTGTGGCGCAAAAGATCAGGAGGCAGGAACGGGTTGGACAGTTGCACGGACACCCATCCCCAACGAGAACCACAGAAGCACAAGATGGGAGGGACACGGCTTTGAGCGGCTCCTGGGACGGGGGTGCTCATGTTGGGGCTCTGCTGAGCCCTGCATGTCTGCACATCCCAATGGAAACGCACCTGCTCCCCAGAACGTGGCCCCTTTGGCACTGCCACTTCCACATCTCCTCCACCCCTCCCCATGGCTGTGGCTCTGAGGGCTGCATCACCCGGCCAGCTGCACCAACCGAGGTGACAGGGATGGGTCTGTGCATGAAGCATCCAAACACATCCACGTGCCCGAGCTGGTTCCATCTTCAGGTTATATCACCGAGCTAAAACACGCAGGACGACTTTTTCATTCCCTCTGGTGTGTTGGCGTGTTCTGCGCCCTGCCCGCAGCACACACGGCTCTGCCAGACTGGCATGAGCACTCAGGCTCTTCCCACCTCCCCTCCCGAATCCGGCTTCACCGACAGCAAACCCAGAGCTCAGCTCCTCCTGCATCTCACGGTCGCTGCATCCTCCTGCGCTCCCCGGGGAGGACCGAGCCCCTGAACCCTTCCTGCGTGAACCACCAACTCGTTATCGTTATGGCTTAATTGGCCGAGGAAACTGAGGTGCACAAAGGCGGGCAAGCCCTGGGAGGCAGCTTGCCAAAGGTGCAAGGACATTGCAGGAGATACGCGGTGCCACTGAGGTTGTCACCCTGGGTACCAGGCGCTGCCGGCGTGGGCTCAGATGCCCCATAGGGTGTTTCCTCCCCCTTGCAGTGAAGCCAGGAGGGGCTCAGCAAAAAGCCCACAAGTCTGGACACCCCCACCCCTCCCGCCGTGCCCCAACACCAGCGACTGCCGGCAACAGCAAGTTCAAAACCTCAACGTCACCCGGGGTGGGTGACAAGGGACAGAAGCCAGCGCCATGCACGGCCGGCGGGCACGGGGCTGGTACGGCAGCGCGGATCAACCGCCGCATCGCACCGAGGGCTCCTATTGTCCGAGAGCTATTTATTCCTCCGGGGTTTTAAATTCTTTATTCTTATCTGCCCGGTTATTTATGTAACTGTTTGATTTATGAGTCAGTCTCACGCACAGGGTAAAAGTTCACGTCTGCCCCGCTCGGGGAAGCACAAAGACAGGTTTCACGAGCTCCGCGCGCTCTGCTCGCTCCTCTCCTTCACTGCGTTCTGACCGGGGCTGCGCAGCGGGAAAGGCTCAGGCAGCCTCGGTGCTTTAAACCGCTGCCAGACAAGAGCGTGAATGCGACCGGTGAGCGCGGGATCCCGCCAGCGTCGGCCGAGCCGTGCCCGGCTCCGGCTCTCCAAGCCGGTACCTGCAAATCCAGCAGGAGACGTGACCGAGCGCTGGAGTCGCTCCCTGCAAAGCCACCTTTGCAGGAGACGCGATAGCCGAGAGCGATTGCCCTCGTCCCGCCTGCTCTCGCGGCACCTGATGAAAAGCAGAACCCATCACACATACAAATTGCCATTTGTACAGTTACTCCTACCTAGCTAAGAAGTTAACAGGTGCTTATAAATGGATGAAAACATCACGTCCCATTCTCAGCATCACTTCCCCGCTTGCTGGAGTTAAATTTGCGCCCTGCGGACAGCCAGCTCCGAGGCACCCTGCAAATCCCACCAAACTGGTACAAGCAGAACAGCACCAACCATAAAAACAGGAGTCTGGGGATGGGGAGAGTTCGCACCCATCAGAGCCGGTTCCCAAAGGCGATGGCTGGGACAGGAACGACTCCAAGATCACCCGTCCCCTGCAGCCACCACGGAGCCACCGGCAGCACCTTCGGCTCCAACCATCACCAGGAGGCTCCGGTTCAGACCCTACAAGTCAGAATCACCTATTTTTTAATATCTTAAGACAAGCCTCATGTGTTAACCCTCATTAACTCCATTTTAAACAGTGCTGGGCTGCGGAAAATTTACATTTTTACATATTCATACAGGCACACCCATAAATAAAGCGGGATTTAACGATGTGGCTGTATTGATCTCAGGTAGGGCTGGAGCTGGAGGGAGATACAGAACCCTATAAAGGCTGTTAAAATATTACATAGAAAATTGAACACACACAGAAGCCGGGTGGTCTAAAAGCAGGGCTGGGATTATGGCCCACCTATCAAAACCCCAATAATACCTGCCAATTAACATTTACAGCTTCATGCAAAAACGCCAGCCCTCTCCTTTTTGTACGAATCTTCAAACCGCAAGCACGTTTCACACAGAAGATTATTTCACATGCCATGGAAATCTCAGTGCAAATTACGAGCCGGGGCAGAGAAACAGTTTAGGGGGCATTTTTTAGGGCTTGTCCTCCAGAGCTGGGCAGGCAGGGGCACACACGGCCCCATCGCTGCCCCAAAACAAGCCTCGAGTTGCACTCGTCCTCTCTCAGCCGGTAACGGGGTGATGGAGCTCAGCATCGCCCTCGCTCCCACGCCACAGCTGCACAAACGGGCTCACAAACCATTCCCGTGCGTTCACATTTACACCCTGATGAGGATCATTAGCTAAGAACAAAATTAAAAGTCCGGAAGCGGTTTCTCCTCTGCCCTCTCCTTCAGCATCGCTGTTAAAACGCACCAGGGAAGAGCGAGAGCAGCAGAGCAGCTCCTTTCTGCAGCCTGAAAACCTGGAACTAAACAATTTACTAACAGCTGTAGCTATAAAAGGCCCTATTATCGCACCGTGTACAGTAACAATGTCTTCATTCAAATCGCTTCCCCTCCTCGGAGGGTTTATTTTTAAACCAGGCTTCGAGAGAGAGAGGAACAGGCCACTGGGGCTGCAAAGAGCCAACCTGGTGCTCAAAGTGAGCCTTGTTTGGCATTATCTTGATAAGATAAACAGGGATAATGGCTTTTTCTTTCTCTGCTTTCTTTGCTCTCTTTTGTTTTAAGGTGAACAGGCACTGAACGGGTGCACTTTGCTGACCAAAGCTGGGGCAGGAGAGACCTTTGTGGTGAGGTCCTGGAGAACACACACCTGCCAGGTTTGGGCTGTTGGGGCTGGGGAGGGAGCTGCGCCCGACGCTTTGTCCCGCGGGAGCAGGGACCAGGTTCAAGGGCAGGCTGGCTTCGGTGCTCACCTCCCGACCGACCCATCCTCCCCAGCACCCGCTGCGACCGCATCGCTGCCCGTCCTCCATACGGAGCATCACGCACAGCCTGGACCACCACGGAGAGCCGGCCCCAGGACCCCTCTGTGCTCCTCCTCAGCTGCTCTCCTGCAAAATGCCAGAGGATGACATGAGGACATGTCGGTGCTAGACATGAGGAAGAAACTGTTGTCCCTGAGGGTGGTGAGAGCCTGGCCCAGGTTGGCCAGAGAGGTGGTGGATGAACCATCCCTGGAGACATCCCAGGCCAGGCTGGACGGGGCTCTGAGCAACCTGAGCTGGTGAAGATGCCCCTGTCATGGCAGGGGGGGCACTGGGGGAGCTGGGAAGGTCCCTCCATGGGTTCTTGCAAAGGCAGAGCTGAATTCTTCTCTTGCAAGGCTCTTGCAGCACGCAGCCACAGCTCGGCCAGAAACCATTCAGCTGGCCAACAGCACATCCAGGGAATGGGCTGGGCAGCTCCCCATAAAGTCCTCTCCCACGAGGGTGAGAAGCCAAAGAGCTCCACATGGGAGCTGCTTTGGGCATCCCCTGCCCTTCAGGATGTATCTGCAGACACAGTGACCACCACCAAAAGAGAGGAACGCAACCATTACACAGACTTTCCACAGAGCCAGATGTTGGTTGGGAGGCCAGCTGTCTCTTGTAAGTATTACAAATCAACCAAAAACCCTCCTCGGTCTAGACACTTGAGCAAGGGAGAAGGAAGAAGTGAGAGAGAAGAGGGGAGACTGTTTATACAAACGGTGATGTAAACTCCAACAACCAGCGAGGGATTCGCAGCCAACAGCCCGGCTCCCAGCCAGGCTCTGGAGATCTACCTGCTCTCTTGGGTCTTCTCCTCCGCCAGCCTGGGGCGATGGACCGGGCTGCGCACCCACCAGGTTGCCAGGGCCTTCAACCAGCCTGGTTCACATAAGGGACAGGGCAAGGAAAGAAGAATAAGCGTTGCCACCAAACCTGCCAGCACCAACGCGGTGAAGGAGCCTCCAACACGCGGACACAGAGCCAGGGGATTCTGCTCACCCGGGGAAGGTTTCCCCTGAACTGACTTCAAACGCTGTGAATTTTGGTTTCTGAACTGCAGGAAAGCACAAAGCACCTGTATTCTCTAGAAGCCCCTCCACCTCCTCCCACGTGGCTGCTTTTGGAAGATGCTGCCCATCTCCCCCAGCCCTGCCCGGTACCTCTGCAGGGTCCAGCACCCTCTGCAGCTCCGCCATTGTCTCCTCAGCATCTCCACGTGCTCCCCGGCAGCATCCCCAGCCCGGAGCGACCTCGGAAAGAGCAGCTGCCCCTCAATAGCCATGCGATGGAAAAGCAGCCCCGGCCAAAGCATCTCTTTGAGAGACTCAAAGAGCAGAAGCAGCATCCTCCAAAAAGGGCGGCTGACCCCTGAGCTGAGCCCTGACCCTGCACAGGGATGGGGGAATGGACCCCCCGACCCCCCAGCCTGGCAGGAGACAGGACCAGCATCGCGAGGCCAAGGTAAACCCTTCAAGACGTGGTTCGCTGCCAAGAACCACCGCAGAGCCGCTCTCCCGGCTGCAGCCCTGCCTGACGCAGGGTTCCCTTTATCTGGGGGGCTCAGCACGGCTCCCGCCGCATCTGCTCGACGCTGGGACACAAGCACCTTCCCATAGCCCAGGGGACCCGCAGCACTGCAGGCCGGGGTCCTTGCTGGGCTCCAGGGACCTGCTTGGCACCAGGGAAGTCTCCTCCACCAATTTCAGCTCACCCTGAGCCCAGTCTCCAGCACCCCGGATCACCGTGATCAAACCGAGCCATGGTTTTTGAGGACTGGGAACGCATTCCAGCTCTGCTCCCGACCCCAGCATTGGAAAACAAGGTCTCTGCCCCCTGCCTGCATCTCTTCCCGTCGGGATCTGAGCAACAAAACGCTGCAAGACCCCAGATCTAACCACCCAGCATTGCACCAAAATGAGAAGCCGGACAATAGACTGTCCAGGCACTGCAGGAGAACAACGGTTTTCCTGGTGAGGAAAACATCTGGTAGCTTTGAAGGCAGCTCAGGAACAACACCGCAGCCCGCAGAGCCTTCCCACCGCATTTTCACTGGGCCGGGCCGGGCTGGATGCTGCTGTGGTGCTGGCAGGCTCATTTCCTTATTCACACAGATATTGATTTTTCCTGGATAAAGGATGAAGCCAAGACACCTGGGCTGGGGGAAGCAGTTCGAACCCACCTTGCTTCCCATGCACCCGCTGTCTTTCCCTGACGACCTAGAAGAGGTGTAACACCCGTTTACAATAAAACCAGTTTCCTGATGGGCACAGAGAGAGCCTCACGGCTTTGGCAGCCTCATTTCATCCAATGCCCAGACCCGCTCTTCTGCCCGAATTGTGCATTTCTTCCCTTAAAGCCAATCTGCAGGTGGGACACCTGCACCGGAGGCTTCTGCCGAGGTTCAGGAGCCACAATCCTGGTTCGTGCTCACCAAACCCTTCCAGAGCACCAGCATGGTGAAAACCACCTTAGAACCAACCCCACCACTCATAAAAGAAAAGCCCTCGAGAAACGTACCCAGCTCATTAACTCTCACTTATTAATAAACATCGACCTTCAGCAGAGGCTAATTAAGAGGTGCTTAATAAGCATCTTCCGACAGTTCTGTTCCGTGGCCGGCGGCAGCGCCGCTCTGCTCCGCACCCCGGGCAGGAGCGGGACCTGCCTGGGATCCCGGGAACCGTGGAAATCCCCGGCCAGCCCCACCTCATCGCACCAACAGGTGGGAGTTTTCCATGAGATGACTCCGTGCACGGCCTTGAGCTGATAAAGAGGTCAGGATTCAAACCCACATCGCGATCCCAGCCGAGCAGCCTCTTCGTTAGCTCCACTGTGGATCTATTCATAACCGAGAGACGGAGGCTGCATGTGTGCGAACGAGGGAAAAACCCCGTGTGTCTTCTGCTGTCTCTCAGACCACAATGATTTCCATTCATTCCGAGAAAACACAGTATAAAATTTTTGCCTGGTTTCAATCTCCGTACATTAATCAAGCCTATTTTTTTTTCCCAGCCTGAGAGACACAGCGTGGGAGGCGCGGGCTGTCCCATGGAATAATATTTTCCAAGCCATAGTCAAAGTCTGCCCGTCAACTCGAAGCCTCTTTTCTGTCTGTTTTACCAAAGCTGGACAGGAAACAATCTGTGGGCACAACAGCCCAAAACAAGGCCAGCATTCCCAGCAAAAAGGGCCGATGAATGGGAACCATTGTGCTGCGGTGGAGGAAACATAACCAGCATCATTGGGGGGAAATAATATATCTGTTTATATCACTTCCACGCTCGCCCCCAGCATCGCAAGGAACGCAGCCATCGGCACCATCAGAGCCCCCAAATTCCCTCTGCTTTAAACCAGAGGTAGCAGCGAACACCCCGCAGCCCCTCACCCCTAGAAGTCCTGGGCTCCGTCCTAAGGCAGAGGTTCACCACTAATTTCCCTGCAGGATTTTTAACCTCTCTAAATTATTTGCATGCACGGTATCCAAGGAGGACCCAGTGCCCAGACCACCCATGACTTAACCAAACATTTCACTCGATTTTTCAGACTCGTAGCCCCTTTATATAAAGCGTCTGCTCAGAGCCATTTACTGCGTTTAACTCGGTATCGGTTTCACCTATTTGCCCGTTCTCCTGCTTTTGTCGAGCAGCCCTCTGCTGGGCGCTTGGCCAGCAACAAAAGCCACATTTGGGAGTCCCGTTAGACCCGGGGCTTGTCCTACAGACCCAGGGTTTGTCCTACAGCCCTGCGAGGCACTGAATTGGTCTCAAATCTGCGGAGAAAAGGCTGTTTGGAACATGGATGTTACCCCCTAGCGTCAGCAGGGAGAGGAGCGGCCAGCGGGGCCGGGCTGCGCGCTCCTGCTCAGCAGCAGGGACCGGAGCTTTGTGCCCCGAAACAGGGCAGGATTTTAAAATGCACTTCTGGAGAGGAGGAGGGCACTAAAACCCGTCTGTGTTTTATTCTGTCTATTCAGCTCAAGTCAAACTTGCAGATATTTCTTGCCTGCAACCAGCCAAGCTATTCACTTTTAAGTTCTAATTCATCTCCTATTTGTGATGGAAGAAG
This sequence comes from Patagioenas fasciata, assembly GCF_037038585.1. Classification (NCBI taxonomy): domain Eukaryota; kingdom Metazoa; phylum Chordata; class Aves; order Columbiformes; family Columbidae; genus Patagioenas; species Patagioenas fasciata. Next base: position 1,394,245 of record NC_092537.1, on the reverse strand, counting down.
CAGAGAAGCAGCTCTGCCCCGTTCATGTTGAGACCATGGGGAAGGTGCCTGGAGCCCCCAGCACACAAAGCAATAAAAATGCAGAATATAACAGGTATTAACAGCACGAGGCTCGGCTGTTCAAACCATCGCACGGGGAGGTGTTTAGTGAAACAAACTCAGCAAATGTACACCAAAGGAGGCGAATGCTTTTCAGACAAGGCAGGAGTTGCCTGTCGCGGTCAGTCCGGCACACACCACAGCAAAGCCAGGAGCCCCTTGGGCTGGGGATGGCTTGCAACACCGGTTAACATGAAAATTAAATGATCCCTCTTGTCAAATTCAGACCTTGGTGGTTAGCCAGGACCTGAAAACACTGCTGCACTTGAAATTGTATTTTTTTATATTTTATTTTCTGGCATAGTGGGCAAGATAGGGAAGAGGAAAACCAGCCCCTCGTGCCCATCCTCAAAGGAGGAGTCTCTGATGTGGAGGGAGAGAAAAAGAGAGATCCCCAGGGACCCCATCTCCCCCCGGCTCCTGTGTTTCCAACCAAAGCATACGGTTGGACAGCCCTGCTCGCATCCCGGGGCCGCGCCAATCCAGCCCCTCTTCATCTCAGCAGCTCCAGCGCCATCTGGTTCCAGTTAAATCAGCCACACAAGGTGGAGAGGGTTTACTGCCCCTGCGCTACAGTGTGCAAAGAGGGGGAGGCAAAAGAGCTTTTTTAAGACACGGCTGCCCTTCTCTTTACCTTCCTGCCTGGAAGGCAGCCAGGAGCAGCTCACGCCTCCCCGCTCACATCTGGAGGGGACCGACCCCTCCGGGGCTCCCTGCGTGCCCCACGCCAGGCACGGCTCCTCTCTATGCACTCACACTGGGTCTCGCTCATCTTCTGTCACCGCAGCAGCTTTGTCCTGAGACGCTGTTTCCAGCCCGTGGGACTTTGTGATGCTTTCGTCCTCGTGAGGAACTGGGCAGGAGAACCATGGTCCTGCAGTATGGAGGGAGGGATGCTCCCCAACAAGGAGGGATGTCCCCCAGCAAAGAGGGATGCTCCACAACAAGGAGGGATGCCCCCCAGCAAGGAGGGATGCTCCCCAACAAGGAGGGATGCCCCCCAGCGAGGAGGGATGCCCCCCCAGCGAGGAGGGATGCTCTGCAAAAGCAAGGGATGCTCCACAGCAACCAGGGATGCTCCCCAGGATCCCAGTCCTGCCCAAGGAAGAGTAGCAGCTCAGCACCCCACTGGAAACACCCCAAAAGCAGACATTAGCTCATCCTAAGTCCCGTCTAAGCTGCCACAAAACGCACACCACCTTTCTGAAAAAGGCTCAAGCGTGCTGCCCAGCCAAAGCAGCACCGATGCCCAGCTGAGCACAAAAGCAAAGAACCAGCCCCACCGCCGAGATCCCACCTTCCTCGGACACACGACTGTGGTTCCCAGCATCCCCTGAGAGGTCAACTAAAGTGGGTTCTCCCCACATCATAAACCATAAGTGAAACAAGCGGCAAGGCCGGGGACCATGATCCGAGAGTGAGCCCTGGAGCTGGCAGAGGAGCTGCGGAGGAGCGAGATCGCAGGAACGGAGCCTGCACACCCGGTGGCAGCAAAGAAACGCGGACGAGCGCAGGCAGGGGCCGGGCAGGCAGCTCCCAGAGCTCCGGGAGCTTGGGGCGATGGAGAAGAGCGGAGGGACGGATCCTGCAAGCCCAGAGGTAAGAGGCAGGAGAATCAGGGAATGGCAGAGGTGATGCCAGCACACGCAAAGCACCAAGTGCTTTAAAAGGCAAGAATCCCACCCTGCTTCCTAATCATCCTTTCTTGGTTTTTGGCCAAACCTGGAAGCATCACCCTGATTCAGATCATTGCTGCTCTGCCTGCACCGCCTGTGTCGGGGCTCAGCAGCCCCACAGCCCCCAGCCAGCCCTGTCCCTGCAGCGTCCCCCAGCCCCACGGTGCTCCAAAACACCCCAAAATGCTCCCTCACTACACTCAGCCGGGGCTGAGCCCTCGGCCAGGGCAGGAACCCTCCAGCTGCCATCGGGGGAAAGTCCTGATGGAAATCCCCACGAGATCCCTGCAAGGCATCGGAAGCGGGGTGTTAACCCTCACCCCAGCAAAGCCGGGGAGAATCGCTGCGTTACATGAGAAAACCAAAGCACTTGGGACAGTGACGGATGGCGGAGGCAGCAGGGACCCAGCACCCACCCTGAGCTGCTCTGGCACACGGGGGTTCACCAGAACGTGCTCGAGCACCCAGCCCAGAGCAGCACCCGGCTGCTTGCAACGCCCCAGCGTCGCTGCTGCAGAGCGGCCGGTGCTCTCCCCGTCTTCCTCATTGCCTCTCTGCAAACACGCTGCTTATTGCAAAGCCCGTGGCTCCAAAAGCAGCCCCTGGGGACCCAGCGCGGCCGCGTCTCACAGCCCTACAGCCACCTGGGATGAATTCCGGCTCCTGCCAAGCGCACACGCCTCCGGGAGCGATGCAGCCGGGCAGTGCTCCCCAAGCGAACCGGCATTGATTCATCGAGCACAAAACCGCGAGGAAAGCTCTCTGGTTCGCGTGGGCAAGGCACAGCCAACCCCGGGAACACCTCCCAGCCCTGCGAGCATCCCCGGGCATCTGCGGTTCCAGCTCGGGCTCCGAGCGATTGAGTGTTCAGAAATACTTGTGCACGACTCCAGGTTTGCAGCTCAGCCCAGCTCGGTGCTCACGCCGTTACTCACGCCCAGGGGGATGCAGGAGCGGGGTGGAGGAGGTAAACCGAGTCACGCAGACCTTTCATTAAAACTCTATTACAAAATAATGGACACGAACACAACTGTCGTGTCCCCTAAGAGCTGAGATTGGCCAAGGAGCAGCTCTTGGATGCGTCAAAAGATTTAGCTCTATTTTTCACATTTACTTACATCAAATACCATTCCACTGCTATTTTCTAAGCCTACATAACACAAATGAGCCACCTAGAATTCTACTCTTGGATATTTCCAAATGGCTTCACAGCGGAGCAGCTACACCGAGCGACTTTCGGGCTGCCTGCAGGTGACAGTGACAGACAGATTGATGGCAATGAAGTTATTTTGTCTCCTTTCGCAGCTGACTACATTTGCATTGGTATTTTCATGGCACAGACTCCACCTTTCATCTAACATGATTAATGCTGTTGTAAATACAGAGAAAGAACCAGCTGCTTCTGGCTTCTTAGCTTCTACTGAGCAGCTGACGGGGGAAAAGTCCTTTTGTTCGAGCATCTCTGGAGCCTCTGCAGACCTTATGAAGAGCCTTTTATTTCAAAAGGTTAGAGAAACGCGGTGTGTGGAGCGGGTGTACCCTGCTTTTCTCAGCACCCATCTGGGTGGGATCTGCCGCAATCCAAGCGCCTGGGGCAGCAGAGCCGCTGCCAGCTGGGATGCAACAGGGCATCGCCAACAGAAGGTTTTGCTCGTGTCTTCGCAAACACAGCTTGTGCCCGGCCAGAGAAGGGGCTGGGCAACCCAGAGGGCTCCAAAACCCGCCCCGGGGCCCCACAGACCCCGCGGTAGGATCCAGGTGGCTGAGACATAACTGCACTTTCATCCACCAGCCGTAAGGGCTGGGTGAGTTATTTACAGACCCAGACAGACCGCGTGTCCCCAAAAACACATAAATTACAGCCTGGGGCTGGTAAACAAAGGGCGAGGAGAACACAGCGTGCCACGAGCGTCGAGGGTAAAATTCAAACAGAAAAAAGCATTTGGTATCAGCACATCCAAGCGCCTTGGCATGAAAGAGCCGCTCGCAATCCGGCCACCGAGAGGTGCCGGCAGCAATTCCAGAGCCCAGGCAGCTCCCACCGGCCTCCTCCCCTTCTCCCATCGTTCAGCAACGCTCCCAGTCCACCCAGTTCCAGCTCTGCTCGGGGAGGCTGGCACGGGGAGCAGCCGCGTTGTCCCTGCGTCACCCACCCTGCACGGCCAGGTTTTGCTCCCGGTTGCACCCAAGGCCCAAACCCCCAGCCAGGTAGTCTGGAGAAGCTGAATTAACCCCCCGTTTCACACCAGTCCTGGAGAGATGCACAAAAGGTTTTGCACAGGGATGCGGGAGCAGGGATGCGGGAGCAGGGATGCGGGAGCAGGGATGCGGGAGCAGGGATGCCCGGAGGATTGAGGGTCTTTATTGCCACCAATTACAGAATTCAGTGGCCCCACTTGGCAGGAACGATAAACAAAGCCACCACACGCTTTCCAACGGCTGTGGCAGCTGCTCCTACCCATTGAAGATGCTGCTTTTGTGGAAAATCTCAGCATTTCCCTGTCACATCTGACAAGCACAACCACTAAGATAACGCAACAGCCCCAGGAATTTCTCCTGCTCCTCCTGCCCAGAGTTGTGCTTCCACCCAAGTTTCAGTCAATGCATCTCCAACCACCCTGGCTCAGTAGCAACGCGGGACAGACAGACAGACAACCTCCAAGAGCAAAGACACAAAACCCGACGGACGCGGAGCGGCGCTGGGGCTTACCTGGCGCTTTGGAAAGTCGCAGACGCTGATTTTCCAATCGCCCCGAATCCAACTCCCACTGCCAGACCCTCTGAAACAGGAAGGGAAAACCAGTTTTAAGGTCAGAGCTGAGACCGTCGCTTGTCCTGCGCTTCGGCGGAGCAAAGACGGGCTGAGCAGGAGCAGGACCCAGGGCCGGGTCCTTACCCTTTTGCTTTAATTAAAGTGCATTTAATCTAAACTCAACACCAGAGACTGCCCGGGGTATTCCCCACTTCTAACCCAAACCAGCAGTTTCTTGGGAAGCCAACACAGAGAGGAGAGGCTTCTGGATTTGCGAAGGGTTCTGGATTTGCGAAGGGTTCTGGATTTGCGAAGGGTTCTGGATTTGCGAAGGGTTCTGCATTTGCGAAGGGTTCTGCATTTGCGAAGGGCTCTGTGTTCATCCCTGCAGCTCCTGGGGTGACTGCTCCATCCTGCCCCGCTCCCCTCCCGTCCTTTCGCAAACTCTTCTCACCCTCCGGCCGCTGGCACAGCCCCCTCCTCCCTCCCAGAAACACAACCGATTTTCAGAAAGCACCAAAACGCTGCTACTTTTTTTCCCCCCTTTGTTCAAAATGCTGATTTGTGCTGTCGCAGCTTCCCCGGTGTCGCTCCCCTAGGAGCAAGGTGGGTGGGAGAAAAACCCACTCAAAAGAAAACAAAAGTAAAGCTGTTTGCGGCTGTGTTCTGGGTTTTACACCTTCCAAGGAGCCCATTACCCGCTCCGCTGCTGGGGACAGCGTGACTGTTCAGAGGAGCATTCCAACAGGTGGCAAATGTCACCGCGATATTTACCTGTGTGCTGGAGGGGAAGGGCTCGGAAGAAGAGGCTCATGAGTGTGTTTGTGGGCTCCTGAATTTCCCGTTGCCTTGGAAACACACCATAAAAAGCAGCACTAACTTGGATAATCACGGCATTTGCATCCTTGAGCGTGGGGAACCACAACAACCAACAGCTCTTCAGAGCCAGGATCCACGGCTCGGGATGGAGAGAGGGGAACGGGAGCAGCCGCCAACCCACCTACAGGGTGATGGGGCAAGGAGGCTCCAAATTGTCCCTAAAACACCACGGCTAGGGGGTTAAACCATGGTGTAAAAGAGCCAGAAGGAGCGGAGCTGTGGGGGCTGTGATGGCCGGAGGGGCTGCAGGTGGTGGTGGCTTCGAAGGACGCTGCTCTGCACTTAAGGAAACTTTGGGGACGGATCTTTAAAAGACGTTTTCTGGTTGTGCTCAGTGTGGCTGTGAGGATGTAATGAAGCTTTGCACAAACGGGTCTGGCGCTGCTCTTCCCAAAGAGCAAAATTCAAAGGACGAAATTGCTAATTTGTGTGAATTACGAAAATAGCTTTGACAGGGGGAAAACCACTACGGTTTCCCTGCTGCAAAGCAAGTGTCATGGAATAAGAAACAGCAGCACAATTAATGAAAGTACAAATCACACATACATGGAAACAAATTGTGGGAAATTAAAACCAACAGATGGTGCGTAGTGAAGTGCTGGTTTGGAGAGGGAGCAGCAGCCGCCGGTGGAAGCTGCAGCCCGAGGGGAGGACGAGGTGACATGGTGGCTCTGCCATGGGCTTGGCCGGGTCCCCACTGCCCACCAGAGGACACAGGAGCTGGGCAGGAGCAGCACAACCAGGCACCGGCCAAGGGGCTGCTGCCCCTGAATGGTTGGACGCGATGATCTTTAAAGTCTTTTCCTTATGGTTCTATGACCCCAGAGCATCCAACGGGACCCCACAGCCAAACCAATCTGGTGTCACACATGGTCCAGAAACAGCAGAGACCCCAGCATGTCCCCGGTCACCGCCAAGGCTGGGGAAGCCTCTAATTATCTATAGCAGACAACATGTGATGCGCTCAGCCCATTGCTGGCATGTGTTTCAAATATTTCCTGCAGAAAAGCCTGCCAAGATCACACAATAACTTCACCGTTTCAATAACACCGGTTCAGCCTCTTTCAGAGAAGGTGTCAAGCCCCAGAATGACTCTGTTTTGCAGCCAAGCAAGCAGATACACGGAGATTTAAACAGAAAGAGCTCGCTGCCGCTGTCAAGAAAATGCTTCTATTTAACCTAAACTAAGGGATTTTTGCCTCTCTTGGGCTTCTCCTTGGCTTTGCAGTTCAAGATGCTTTATCCTGATAAGGCATTACCCAGGGATCAGACTAATCCTACACTAACTCAAGGATCAGCTCCAACCCTGGCAGTCTGCGGTGCTCCTTGCAAAGGCGTGCTTGCCGAGAAAATAAAATAAGCTTCAAAACCTCAAACTGAAAAGCGATAACCGTGCTGGAGGGTCACTACAGAGCCTCCTATTCATGCCAGACGGCTATGGGATGCGTTACGGCAGTCTGATGACCGCAGCGAAGGCAAAAAACGTGCTATCCATAGGTCTCGTTATGTGCTGTATCTGGTACGCGAGAGCTGGGGAGCGAGGGTCTAAACCAGGGCACCTTCACAGCACCATGGACCGTCCAGCACCAGCCCCAAAGCCAAGGGGAGTCCATAACACCTCGAGGACCATCCCCCTCCATCTCCTGTAGCTCTTGGCTGCTCCATGTGCAGGACCAGCTCCCTCCTCCGCAGCCTCAGCGCAAGCGGACGGTGACCACGGGCACGACAGGAGCGTCACACGGGAAGGGGACAGCAAGGTCTAGCGAGGATGCTGCTCCGAGCCCAAAAAGCATCTTCACAAGGAAGGCAACCAGGGCAAATCTGGAAAGAACACACCAAGAGGGAACACTACGGTGCAAGGGGAAGGAGCGTGGGAAGGGGAGCAGAGCAGAGCCAGCTGAGCACAGTCACGTCGAGGCACCGTGGGCAGGCAGAAGGTGACGGCACAGAACGACACAACAGCCACAGCACCGAGCAGAGCAGCCCGGGAGAGATTTACTGCAATAGCTGGTGAGGAGGACGCCAGCCGAGGGAACCGAGTGAGAGCCGTGCTGCTCCAGCACACCTCCGACACCTTCACGCTTGGCCGGAGCTCCCCAGCTCCCCCAGCATCCAGCAGAGGGGACCCGGCCATGCATAGCACGCTGTCACAACCCGGCCTTTAATTCTGCTTTCATTTCACTCCAGTGCCCCAACCGCAGAGCTGCAAAACAGCACAAGATGTTCCAGCTCGTTGAGCCAGGAGGACAGTGACAACATTCCCGTCTGCTCCGATCCGCAGGAGCACAGGAATTGGCTGGGATGGGCTTTGGGATGGGGCACAGCATGGATGCATCTCCTCCACATTGCCATGGAAAGCTCTGAGTGTTCCTGCCCCACTCTGGGATGCTCCTGGGGGACCAAAGCTCTCCAGCCCCAGGGGGACCAGGCATGATCCCGAAATGGTGCATCACTGCGGGGCTCTGGGCACGGGAGGGTGTCTTGCCTTTGGATTAGCCCAAAAACACGTGGCTAGAGCTGCGCTTTCTGGGCAACTCTTCCCCTCAGCAAGGAGGAGAGGACAGTTGGCTCAGCAGGAGCGAGGTGCTGGGCACCAAAACGAGCTGCAGATGTGAGACGGTCCTGGGACACCTGGATGTGGCTCAGTGCTGTTGGTTCCAGCCCAGCCCCGATACCAAAGACCTGGGTGAGAATAACATACAAAACACACAAATTTTCCAAGAAGCTCCAGCCCTGCCCAGCACCCGTTCCAAGCTCACGTAGCAGAACTCACCCCTCATCATCTCCGGCTGCAAATGCCACACGAGCCTGAAGTTCAAAGGATCAACTTGAAAGCGGAACAGCTGAGTCCATCCCATCAACCCCCTTATCACCCACCGCCCGAGCCCGCCAGAGCCCGGCAAGCTGAAAGAACCAGCTGAAATGAAGCAGGCAGTGATCTTAAATCCTATTGAGGGCAGCTTAGGCGTCAGGCGGGGATCAGAGCCCTCGGCCGCCCGCTCCCCATCTCCAGCAGCAGCCAGAAAAACCCCCCTGCACAGCCCAGGTTGGGGACCCGCGGGGTCGCCGAGCTCCTGCCCTCGCCAGCCCCTTTTGTGAGCATGAAATGAGCTCTGTGGCCACCACTCGCCATCCTCAGGAGAAACCCTGTCCACAAAACTACTGAAAATAAAAGCCCGTCGGATTCCCTGGAAATCCAAACGAGTAAATAGCAAGCATGGCTCGTGGGGCCTTGATAAATTATAGTGGCGAGTAAATTAACCCCGGTTGTTACACTACTCTTATATGCCATAAAGAGCAGGAAAACAAGCATAGGCTGTGGGTAGAGAACAATATCCTACAGGAACGTTAACCAATAAATCAAATTCAGGCGGAACAGCAGCAGCGGGGCTGGTCTGGGATTTGACTTTACTTCCCCTTCTCTTGATGTACAAGCAGGTCAGGACAGCGGTGACAGGGGAACACAGACCCGCTCCTTAGCAGTTAATTTATCTAAGAGAGATGCTAGTTTATCCGAGAGGACACTGTCCCCTCGTCACCCACCCGGGGGTATCTTTACCTAAAAACCCCTTTTGCAGGCACCGCGGTGGGGATGGAGCAGGGAGGAGGATCCGCCGCGACAACAAAAGCGGCAGCAACTCAGATCCCGCAGTCCGAACAGAGGCAAAACCTTGGGCTTAAAGGGAGGGCAAAGACTGGATGAAAAGCCAGGGTTTGTGAAGAATTTCCACCTCCAGCAGACGCACCACAGCTCTGCCTGCCGGCGACAGCGGGTTCTGGGGCGGGTGAGGAGAGCACAGCTCAGCAGAGGTTCGTGCCTGCAGAGCTTTGGAAGAAATGGCAAGAATTACGGATCTAACAGCAGCAAATGCCTTTTGTGAGCAAAGGGAAGGGTCTGCGGTGCTGAGAAGACGCTTTGCGGGACCTAACGCACACCCGATGCTGGGCCAGCGACGTTCTCACAGGGCTCATTGCAAAAGCATCCTCTGATTAAACAAAGCAAGCAGGGGCTCATTAACACCTGCCCAAGTCTTTCTCCATAGTAATATCAAGTATCACACCAGCTCCATGTACCTTAGTGCTTTACACCCACTGGCTCACGCTCCACCTGAACCGGGCCCCCCAGCACCCCCAGCCCGGCGGGAGCGTCACCGGAGCGGGAGTGACATTATCTCCTCCTGCGAGGGCTGATGAAGTTAATTCTCCTGGGTCAGCAAATGAACACGCTTCCTCTAGGAAGGTACTACGGATGCCAACATGTCATCAATTATTCATCCTGCTCTTTGAAGAACTGTTAAGCTCCTAGTGGGAAATTAATCTTGCTATAATGAGGTTTGTATTTCTATGAGAGTTTAAGTATGTCCCTGTCGCCACTATTCAAACTCCTTTATTCCCCCAAGATTGAATTCCAGTTCCTTCTAGGTAACATCATTTTGCCATTACTGCACAGGAAAGTGCAGAGATTACCAGGTATCAGCGATGCTCAATGTTTCCAGATATCCACCACTATACGAGTAGCAAGCAGGAGGTTAAAGTCATTTTAGAAAGCCTCTTTTCTCTTCCACATCCACAACCACAGGCTCTTCCGAGAGAGAATACCTGCACCCCTGACATGATCTCCCCATAAGAAGCCACCTGGTCAGATTCCCACCTTCCCAGATTGTCACCTCCCCAAGTGCAGGGACATCATCACATCATCCTCCTGCTCCTCAGGACGCCGCAGCACCTCCCTGCTTCCTGGGACATCCAGCACAAGATCAGGGTGATGCTGAACCCCCCAGAATCCCCCAATTCCCTCAAAGGCTGTGAGAAGAACAGCACCTTTTCCAGACCCACCAGCACACGTCAGGTTCTCCACCCCCACACCAGAACCCACCGCTGCCCACGCACACGCGTGTCACACACCTACATCTCACGGTTAAACGCTTACGGTACCCGTCACAGCTCTCGCGCTACTTAATGAACCCAAACCAAGCTGCCGTTTACTATAAGATTGCGGCTCGTTAGGGTTTGGCTTCCATTCAGCTCAGGCAGGTTTGTCACAGAGGGACGTACGGTGAAGTCCTTGGAGCAGATGGTCCCTGTGGGCCCTTCCGACCTGGGATTCCCCAAACGTGAAGAGGATCCGGGGAGCAGCAACAGATGGTGTGGACGGAGCAAAGATGCAGGAGTCCCTGGAGCATCGCATCGTCATGTGTTATGACAGAGCTGTGACAGTGTGTGTGACCTGGGGCAGCCCTCAGCCACAGGACAGCGGGAGCTGTGACTAAGTGACAATGGCCAAGCAGGACTTCACCTGGGTTTATGCCTTTTCTGCAGCCCTACAGAAGCCAACTAACGAGGGGAGATTGCTCCTAATTATCACCCTAACCACACAGCCTTTCAGTAGAACACAAAGACAAAATTTAAGGGATTAATTTGCGGTTTATAGTGGCATGTATTAATATTTGTGGTATGAATTATTCACTCCTTCCCTCTCCTCCCCCGGGTTCCCAACCAACAAGAGGGCTGTGCAGTGGGATGGGGAAGGGGCCCTGTCCCCCTTCCCCGTGGATCCAGGCGCCGCAGCCCAACAGATGGGGACAGGACAGGGAGAACAAAACCCAAGGCACCAGCTGCATTAATCTGCTCAGACAAAGCGGTCCCGGGCAATCGTTATTCCTAGGACTATTTGCAATCACGGGCAGATGCAGGCAGAGCCTCAGGGCTCCCGCCCAGCAGCCAAAATACTGGCTGTAAAATAAGCAATGGGAAAATAAACTGGTTTGGGTGCTATCTCAGACCGTAATGTCCCGGAGGGAGCAGACGATGAAAACGTGTGAGCGCGGCCGGGCGCATCGTGCGGGGCTGCGGCGCCGGCACCGCTGGGATGCCCGGCAGTGCCTGCTCAGGTAATTCCACCTTTGGGGGAATAAAACTGTGTGTGGGAGGAAAATTTGATAAAGGATTGTGGGGACAGCAGCAGCAGGAAAGCACAGCAAAGCCAGGCAGCTTGGAAATGGAGAAAGCCGAGAGAAATTGCCTTTCTGGGTAAGGAATTGCAGGCGAGCCACCACGGATCTGCTTCAGCAGCGCACGCCAGCCCAGCTCCTCTCTCCTGCTCCGCCACAGCTCTGTGAGCGACTCAGGAGTTTACCCGTTGATAAAGCACCGATTCAGCAGTGCTGAGCCCGGTGACGAGCGCACGCTGAGCTGAAAGAAGGTGAAACATCCCAAAAGCTCCTGATGTGCCCAGATAGCTCAACTGCGCCGCTTTGATTTCAATAGATAAAAACTCACAGCGCAGCTCGGCCTCCGAGTTTTCCAGAGATTCAAAATTGTCCAAGAAAGCCAAACCATACTGCTGTGTGCAATGCCACGGAGTTAAAATGCCATTAACAGGGATTCTAAGCCCCGATGGGCTACCAAATGCCTTACCCGGGTAATTTCATAGGAGCTTTGTCTGAAAAAGCCTCCAGAACTGGGAAAACCCACCTGAGTGCACCCAGCCCAGCCAAAGGCTGGGAACAAGAAGCCCGAGCTGCCCAGAGCAAACCTGGTAGGCTGGGACACCCGCTTTTAAAGAATTAAAGGATCTGCTCAGCATCCCAAAGCTCCTTCATCACGGGGATGAGAAGACAACTTCTTTCCCAAACAACTCTAAAAGCGGGGACCGACCCAAGCCCACGCAACCCGAATCCACCGCGGATGTTTAATGTTTCATTTCAAGCACGGAAATGATTTCTCAGGCCACTGCTCACTGATGTTTAATGCAACAGACCTGCGAGATCTGATGGGGATAAGAAAGAAAAGGAGCTTCCACATGCATATTGCAGCGGGCTTTCATTCCAGCTGGTGAAAATACTGTATTTAATTGCTTTTTGTCACCTTTGTGGCTGTTACCGCTTACAAAACACTGATCACAAACTAAAAATGATGCCGCAGAGATAAAGGTACATTATCAGCTCTCCGCTGCCTTGCCAGGCGTCTGCCTGCAAATGGCTTTTTGAAATATGAGCCGCTGCCAATGGGGCATTAGAGACCCCCGGACTCTTGCTCCCGCCTTTAACGGTGCCAGCGTGCGGGGCTGCGACACCCCCGGGACGCACAGGAAGATTTGCCAACCATGCCCATGTAACGCATAAAACTGCGTTTACGCGGGGCTGTTATTTGCCCGCAGAGGGCAGGGACACCGCGATGCACAAGCACCGGGGAGCCCCGCTGTGCCCATGGAAGGGTTGCTTTTCAGCATCACAGGACCAGGATTGCGCTGGGGGCGGCTCCTCTGGAGCAGAGGAGCGGGCAGAGCCGTCCCGGGGCTGCCGGGAGCATCGCTGGGGCTGCTGCCCGCATCCTTCTGGCCCAGCCGCCTCCACCCCCTCGCACAAGAAGCTTAACGACTTGGAGCAAGTCCCTTCAATCCATCGAGGTGCTTAATAGGTGAAAATGTCAAAATATGTGCTGATGAGGCGACAATTAATGGCAAGTTTAATGAAAGGTTAAAGCAACCTTTCCCAGAGCGAGTGCCGCGCTGCTGCTGATCCCACATGAGTCACCGCAGGGAGGAACGCTCCGGTTGGCACCGAACATCCAGCTCTGGCTCCGTGGGCTGCAGCCCATCTGACCTTGCTCCTCTGGCAGGGCCATCACGTCGCAAACCAACCGCCTCTCCATCCCTGACGCATCCGCGCCCGGAGGGTCCCTCTGGAAATCAAACCACTGCGGCCTCGGAAAACCACGTCCCAGGCTGAGTTTTTTTCTCCCTGGAGCAGAAAGCACTGTGAAAAATTCATGAGTGTTCAAATGTGCATCTTTGCATCCTTCTGAGTCACCAAGACAAGCCACAGGTCCCGGGGCCAGCGCTCTCCCCGCTGCCCTCCACCCTCTGCAGCTCCGGAGCTCCATCGATGCACAGACACCTTCCCTTCCCTGCATCTTCCTTTTCACCCTCTTCTCTGAAATCCAAGCTCCAAACAAATCTCCTCCTCCTCCTTTTTCTTACTAAAAATAATGCCTTTCAGCAGAAATCAAAGGTGCTCCAAGAGTGCCCAAGAATAGCCATTAACAGTGATGCAACCAGCAGAAGTGACAGTGGAAGGAGGTTTGCTGTAGTTTCAGAAAGAGGCATCACACGGATGAGACGCAGATTCATCAGCGCCGCTAAACAGCTCCCGTTCTCATGCTCTGCCGAACCCCAGCGCGTACCAAATGCATATTAAAGTCAAAAATTGTAAAATAGTCTCAATTTCAACAGACCAACAACGATCCATAATTCAAAGCGAATGTTACCAACCTTTAAATGGATCTCTGAGAATATTCATATAAATGATCACTTTCCTTTCTAACTGAGATGCAATATCACATTCACTGCCTGAGCCTTCTCTTGGGAGGCCAAGTGCACGGGAGCACCTGGCCCAGGAGAACTAATTCAATCAATTTTTGCTAATGACAAAGTCACCGGCCTGGAAATCACCCCCTCGCAAGGAAAACCAATCTGAGGCACAGCACGTGGCCACAAACCTCCCCCCACACACAGCTCCTCAGCAACAGGCAACGCAGCCGCATCCTGGGATTGCCCATCGTCTCGGGACCAGCTCCACCCCACCAAACACCAGCTCTGTCCAGGACTGACAGACGAGCCCTGGTTGAACTTTGCTGCCTTGGTTTAAGGGATAAAAAGCTGCAGCCTCCAGCATCCCACCCTGCACCCACCCACCCAGGGAACGTGTTGGACCTGGACTCGGTCACGCAGCGGTGGGACATCCCCGTGTGTAGGGTGGTCACCTGGGAGGTGCCAAACCGCCCCGTGATTTAGGTACCAAGGATCCCCTACACCCACCAGCCAACAACCGGAGCCAAAACCCACCGTCTGCTCCTCTCCCCGAGATGGTCATAAAGCCAGAGACACATAAAAGGACATTACAAGCGGTTCAGGCTGTAAGAAGCCATAAAGAAGAGCCAGCGCGCAGGCAGCTCTGGCTCCCAGGGCTGTCCCCAGCCCGTTGTCACCGCGCAGAGGGCAGCAGGCAGGTCTCACGCTATCTGGCCCAAGGGCGCTCAGCCAAAGCGTTTTCCTTCCCAGGCGAAGCTGCAAACAAGCGCGTTTCAAATCAATTTGACATTTATCACGCTTTGGTGCAGACTTCCCTTCTATCCCCATTTCCCTGGGATAAAACAGAGCGGCGGCAGCATTTGCTGCCACTCTGCGCCATCCGTAGGGATGGAGAGGTGACACCGAGCTGTCACGGGGACAGGCGGGAGGTGCCCGGCATGAATCGATCACCAATGCGAGGAACCGCCACTGTAAGTAATGGACTCGGTGTGCCTCGATGGCAGCCTGGTGACGGGGACACAAGCAGGGTGCCAGCACTGTAAATTCTGCCCCCTATCCAGTCTGTACCTTCCCCCGAGCATCACCCCAGAGAGGAACAGAGCCCAGGACACCCCCGTGAGCACCGTGGCTGCAGGGAGAGCCCAGGACACAATGATGGTTGCAGAATGTGGCCTTGGTCCTCTCCTTCATCCTGGGACACCATGGTGGTTGCAGAACGTGGCCTTGGTCCTCTGCTCTATCCTGGGACACAATGGTAGTTGCAGAACATGGCCTTGGTCCTCTCTTTCATCCCCGGATACAACGGCGGTTGCAGAACGTGGCCTTGGTCCTCTCCTTCATCCCGGGACACAATGGCGGTTGCAGAACATGGTCTTGGTTCTCTCCTTCATCCCGGGACACAATGACGGTTGCAGAACGTGGCCTCGGTCCTCTCCTTCATCCCGGGACACAATGACGGTTGCAGAACGCGGCCTCGGTCCTCTCCTTCATCCCGGGACACAATGACAGTTGCAGAACGTGGCCTCGGTCCTCTCCTGTGGCCTTGGTCCTCTCCTTCATCCCGGGACACAATGACGGTTGCAGAACGTGGCCTTGGTTCTCTCCTTCGTCCCGGGACACAATGACGGTTGCAGAACGTGGCCTCGGTCCTCTCCTTCATCCCGGGACACAATGACGGTTGCAGAACGTGGCCTCGGTCCTCTCCTTCATCCCGGGACACAATGACGGTTGCAGAACGTGGCCTCGGTCCTCTCCTTCATCCCGGGACACAATGACAGTTGCAGAACGTGGCCTCGGTCCTCTCCTGTGGCCTTGGTCCTCTCCTTCATCCCGGGACACAATGACGGTTGCAGAACGTGGCCTTGGTTCTCTCCTTCGTCCCGGGACACAATGGCGGTTGCAGAACGTGGCCTTGGTCCTCTCCTTCATCCCGGGACACAATGGCGGTTGCAGAACATGGCCTTGGTTCTCTCCTTCATCCCGGGACACAATGGCGGTTGCAGAACGTGGCCTTGGTCCTCTCCTCCACCTCACTGCAGCGGTGGGAGCGTTCAGGGCAGAGATGTCTCCTCAGCATCCCCACGCCGGGGGACGCCCCGGTCTCGGGCAGCACGGACACCCCTGCCCGCAGCCCCACACGGGGCTCAGAGCAGAGCAAACCCCCCCGGAGCTCCCACGGCCCCGCCAGCTCCGTCCTGCCGCCTCCTCCCTCCCAAACGAGCGCAAAGAGAAAGGCGGTTCAACTCACACCTCGCTAATTGTTATTTGTGATACGCCAGTAACGTTTTAATTAATCTGAAGTCTTCAGCATAACAGCCACCCAAGGTACAAAGATAAACCAGCATAAACAGGGCTTGATTAAATACATAATTAATGTTCCACTAAACCCAGCATATATGAATATTAATTAGCAGGAACAGTCTGCGGTTTGGCATCTCCTGTCATTATCAATTTATTCTTTACATTGCCAGTCCTGCTTTGGAACAAATTAACAAACCTTTCGCTTGCCGGCGGAGCCCGCTAAATAGAGACTGAATGCGAGAGGCTGGTCTTTACATTCAATTATCTCACCCGCACGTTAACCAGCTCCCAGCATGTTTGCCTGAAACCAAAGATAGACGCATTGCCAAGGCCAAAACATGTTCGTCCCTAAATGGGGCTCAAAGTAAATAAAACTGTTCTATGCTGGCAAGGAAACAGGGAGCGTGTTCCCCACCAACGGCGGAGGAGAACAGGACCTGGGCCTTGTGAGGGTTTTAACCATCAGAGCGAGGGACCTGGTAGAGTTTGGGCTCAAACGCCGCAGGTTTCAAAGAGCAAGATCATTTCCAGCCCATCGGAGGCGCCTGGGCAGAGCTTCCCCCCAGCCGAGGTGTCCTTACACTGCAGGAGTCTGTGCTAATTACAGCGTCAGCCCTTCCGCTGGTAGGGCTGATAATTGAGGTAGAACATGAGGGTGTTTCCAAACCTGCGCCGCGGGCAGGGGCCGCGGCAGAGCACAGAAACGCCGCCAGCTTTGCTGGGAAAGCCGAGCTTAACCCCGTCCCGCTGCTCGGTGAGAGCCTGGACCCGCATCTGCTGCTTCATGCCAGCCCAGAGACCTCCGTGCCGAGCAAGGCAGGCCACGAGCTCCCGTTTCAATCACAGTCTGAATTATTGATTAGGGTGAAATCGGTGCTGGCGTCCCCCGACCTGCAGACAGGGCTCTGGGGAGCACAACGGCAAACGCGGGCTCAAGTCCAACCTCCGCCACTTGAAACATCTGGGTGACTTTGGGCAAATCCCCGGTGAAAGGAGGAGGTTGGCGCAGGGATTTGTCATCAGGGAGCGGCCCCACCGAGCACAAACTGCCACTGTCACCCCCGGCCCCACAGCAGCACTGGAGAGGGACACGCCAGCGGGCCAAGAGCAGCAGAGGGACTCTGGGGACGGGGTTGGGTAGGGACAGATGCCCCCATCGTGACCCAGAGCTGACCCATCCACAAACCATCACTCTCGCACGACTCTCTGGATATGAAGCTTGAATATTGTGACCTTTAAGATGCAAAAGGGAATATCTGAGCCTCTGGAGCCGTCCGAGGGCGGCTTTGTGCTCTTGCAGACACAATGAAAGGTTAGAGCGGCATCCGCGACAGCCAGGACTGTGCTGCCATCGATCTATTGCTACGGGTGACGCTTCATTCACTCCTCTACCAACTTTCCTTTTTGCTGGTGACAGCGACAGGAATCCCCAGCCGACACGGCACACGCTGCCTGGCTCTTCACCCCGGGCTCCTGACACCTCGTCTGAAGGATGAAATCCAATTATGGTCTGCTCAGTGCAAACGTTTCTCTTATTTTTGTGCACACGGCTAATTTAAAGCTCCCTCTTCGCCTCTCCTGCCATACCTCTGCCTCCCCTGGCAATACGTGGAGCTGAACTAAGACATCTGAGCTATAAACCTATAATTAACAAAAAAAAGGGATTAAAAGAGGAAAATCCATGGGGGCAGGAGCACGAACGGGTGCTGGGAACCAATGACTGGCTGGAATGAAGCAATTAGTGCCCAGAGAGAAGCAGCAGCAGGGCCGGGAGGGAGGGCGCTCACCGGTGCTCCAGCACAATGACACCCACGTGCGTCCCCACTCCAGCGACAAAGAGCCCACCGCGGATCTCTTCCTGCCCTTCAGCCCGGGGGTGCCCTTGCAGGGGGGGAAACGCAGATCTGTGATTGCAGACCCATAACGGAGCTTTCGCACCCGGGAAGCCCGACCAGTGATGGAATTTGAGACGGATGCCCTGGCACAGGGTACAAGTCGCTCCCGAAAATGCACAAGCCCACATGAGGCTGCGGGACCCCCCGGGCACGGGGCCGTGGCAGCTCCCGGTGCTGACAATGGCCGCCCCCTCGCCAACGCGGCCGCGCCAGCTCGGCAACCACGGCACTTGGCGTTTTTCTCCACGTTTACAGACCCAAGTTATGCGGAAAAGCTTTTTCCTCTTCCCCCTGCACTCACCCCAACCAGGATACAACCTGAGCCGGGCAGAGCGAGCAGAGGAGGGAGGAAGAGACAGGGAGGAGAAGGAGAAACGTTTGAAAAGGTTGCCTTATGTTAACTTTCAGCGCCACCAAGAATTGCAAAGCAGCCGAGCGTTCTCAGCTGTTACAAATCTCTCTCATCTTTTTCTGATCACTCCTTTCTCCGCAGTCTCGCAGCCCAGCCCTGGCAGGACGCAGCCCTTCAACACCAGGGGCTCTGCAGTTCTCCATCTATCGGCAAACTCCATCCCTCCAACAAGAAAAACCCAATTGTACGTCTTCCCGCAGAGAAGAGAAACACAAAGAGACCAGGTTTTGTTGTCTTTACAGTGTCATCTTTCTCAATATACTCGCGGGTTTACGACTTTCGCCCACGACAGGCTGGCGATAGCGAGCGGGGCTGCAGATGTTCAAGATGCACCCGCCAGCCCGAGCTCCCCCGAGTCCCCCCTCGGAGGGGCTTTTGCTGCCAAGACCTTGCGTGGCTCAGCCCCACCAGGAGAACAGGATTTGATGTGACAGCCCCTGTCAAACGGCACCAGGCACCGCTCGCCAGGGGCCATCTGTGAGCAGCACCAAGAAGCAGAAGGGAGAGAAGGCAGGAGCTGCCATATGACCCCCCTCGCAATGGCACTGAGCCCCCGGGATGGCACTGACCCCCTCGGGATGGCACTGACCCCCTCGGGATGGCACTGAGCCCCTCGGGATGGTACTGACCCCGGTAAGAGGCTGGGATGGATGGACAGACAGCCAGGACTTACCTGGGATGTTGTGGATGGTTATAGCGAGGATCATCAGCAGAATCCGCCTCCAGCTGCTGCTGCTGGCCGGGGGGGCAGCGTCCATGGGTGCGGGGAATGGTGGGGGGGGGTCTGGCAGGCTGCCCCCCACTCCCTTCCTCCTCTGGTAGGGCTCCCCGTTCTCACCTTTGTCTGGGGGTACAGAAAAACAGCCGGGTCAGCCGAGGAGACAGACGGACAGCTGGGCACCTCCTGCCTCCCCTCCCCGAAGGACAAAGCAGAGAGAAGGAGAAACACTGACCCAAGCAGGGATGAAGGGGGGTGTGTTGGCCCCCGCTTTGTTTCAGTTTAGAGTGGGGGGTTTCCCCAAGCGATCTGCAGAGCCCACAGGCCAGGGAGACCTAAGGCAAAGCAGGAGTTCATTCCTGCATCCTCCTCCTCATCACCCCCCTGCAACGCCCCCACCTGGCCGGGCTGAGCCCTGGGGCCCGATGAGGATGATGAGGGACACACAGCGAGACTGTCCCCCCTCAGCAACCCCAAACCTGGCAGCTCTGCAGCTCCATCGCCTTCGCTGCTGAAGGAAAACCCCGTAACGCTACCTTTTGATTTCACTCCGGTCACGAATCGAGTGCACTGAGCCGTATTTAGTGACCATTTGTTCTGCTACCAAAAGATTTGCCGCTGCCGTTTGCTGAGACATCCACAGATAACCCCGGGCTCTCCCGGACCTCTGCTCCCAGCAGGACCGTTACTATCAGCTCTATTTCAGCCAGTTATTTAAAAACATGCCACTAAAATCCAAGCCCCATTTAGGGCTGTGAAGGGTGGAACAAACACCAGGCAGCACCGTAATACAACCTACACACACCGAGACCTTCACTGATCACCGTCAGCATGAGAAGGTGAAGGGAAGCCAAGAAACGAGGAGCACGAAGTCCTCAACCTCGCACAGCAACAGCTTCATATTACAGATTTGACATTCAGACAATATAATTCTCTCCCCTTGGATTTGTATAATTCTCTCTCCTGCCCCTTGACCCACCCCGGAGCCGTCTGAAAGGGTTTTGATGGAATGCCAACTGTTTCCCCGGCATTTGGAGGCAGGACGATGGCGACCGTCCCGCTGCACGCTGCCCAGCCTGTGGTTTCGGCGCTAATTAAGAACCTCAGCCTAAGAGGACTCGTGCAAATTGACACACGGGGTCACCCGGGGAAAGCAGGGGTGTCAGCACCGCTCTGCATCGTGCCATCTGCAACACGAAAACGGACATGGAAAGGCATCCCAAAAAGGAAAATAAAACTAAAACTGGAAAAACAGGGGAAGACTAAAACCCCGCTTGATGGCAGCGGGACCAGGAGCGTCCCCGCACGGCGTCACCAGGGCCACAAACCGTGACACCCGCCAGGCTCGCGCGTCCCCCAAAAGGCCACGGCTGCTCTGCGAACACACGAGATGCCGCACAGATAAACGTTGTCACTGCCATTAGCCGTACGGAGCCAGACGCTTTCTGTCCCCAAACCCTCGCCCAGTCAATGCCGCGCAGGAACATTTGGTGGCAGAGCTTCATCCCAGCCCGCGGGGACAAAGACCAAGGTTTTCAAGCAATAGCAAGGACGAGCAGCGCCAGTCCCGCCGAGGCTGGAGCCACTCGCAGATCAAATTCCCTTCTCCTGCCAGAGCGCTGGATTACTGTAATTGCTTGGCACAACCCCCACGACCAGCGTTATCCAGCTCACCCACGCTGACCCACGGGCCGGGCTCCGCACCGCGTCACCGCCCCGCACCGTCCCCAGGCTCCCGGCACCGCGGGACATGAAAACCGGGGGGTTGCGGGATGCAGAGAGGGGCAGGAATCCCCCACCGCAGCCAAGGGCTTTCTGGGGAGCGGGGAGAACGGTTTCCATGGCATTTAGAGAAATTCCATGGCAAAACACCAGCGCGTTTATTCCAGCCGCGCTTCCTCCTCATTTCCCTCGTTCCTGGGGTTGACGGGTTCACCGTAAAGCTGCGCTGTCCCCCAGGACTCCCGCAGCAAGGCTTTTGCTAACGTTTAAACACCAAAGCAAAGCCTTTCCAGCCCCCCCGCAATGCCTTTTTGTGGGTGACTTTTCATTGAGAAAAAGCACAAAGCTCCACGGTGGAGCAGAGCGAGGGATGCGATGGACAACGCTCACGGCACTGGGGAAGTTTCAGCCCTTCCCGTTCTGTCGAGAACAACCAGGGTGGTTTGCAGGGCTCTCAAATTGCCAGAAAAGATCCATTTCCCAGCTCTCACTAATGAATCAAACCCCCAGCTCCATCACTTCACCTGAGCCCCCCACCTGCCGAGGTACCCGCTCCGTCCCGCACACCGGTGCCGTTCTATTAGATACCTGTCTTCGTTACTTTATTTTACTTAAAAGACTTGGTATTACTGAAAAAAACTCTTGATGAAATCAGACTTTTTCCAAGCCTATTTGCAGCAGCTCTGAGGGCAGCGGTGACAACGTCGGGGATGCCACGGCGCCCCTGCCAGCACCAAATGGGGGAAATCTGCGGGAAACGCAAAAATAGACGCAGCCTTTACAGGGAAAGCACAGAGGGTGGTTTAGATGGGCAATTTGGACACAAAATTGCCTCTCGTACAAATTACCGCTGCATTAGCAGAGGATAAAGGCAGCAAAACCAGGGAGACAACCCCAGGGTGATTTTCCCCATAGTGTCACACGGAACAGTGAGACTCAAGGCGCACATGGGTCAAGCGATGTGTTTTGCTTCCAGTTGCTGCGAAAGGAAGGATAAAAGATCATTAGAGTGGACTGAAGACACCAGTTCAGGGTGTTGGACACAGACGGGGGACTTGTGTGGCTGTCACACAAAGTGCAACAACCAAAGCACTCCCAGCTTGAAATTCCGCATCTCACCCAGGCTACGGGGAACAAAACAATAATTACAGCTAAACATGGATCTGGCTGGAAATCAGCAAAGCCTCAATAGCAAATTGGAGCAGCGATAAGCGCAGAAGAAAGGGTGGTTTCGAGAGAATAGCTGACACAATCAGACAAGGGTACTCGCAAGAACGTTGCCAAGGCAATTATGTGGCAAAATAATGATCTGTGCCACATACGTTATTTTAAATCTTGCTCACAAAAAGTCCTCTATATATTCTACTTGATTTATCATTATTGAATTTCTTCGTAAAGCTGCAGGGCAAAGATTCTGCCAAAAGTTTAATTACATATGTGCAGCCTGCTGCATTTTTCATATCCTCTGCAGCCAGCGCTGGAAAAAGATAAATGGCTCGGAGTATGGCTTAAACTGCTGCTGAAATATAAAACCCAACTGGCTTCTTATCAGCATGTGAAATGGCTTTTTATTTTTGATTATTTCTTAATGAAAACTGTTTGCATTAGCCGTGAGCTCAGCTTTATTGCACCCACCAGCGGTACACAAACAGACGGGCGCACTATTTACTCGGCGTGCTCAGGAAAACTCTCCTTACCGCAGCACTTCAGCTCCCAAATTCGCGCCGCAGCCTGCGCAGCTCTCCAGCTTCCCACATCTGCTCTAGAGCCCTGCTGCTCTGCAGTTAGGCCCGGCCTTAGCCCTGCCTCTCTCCTACCGCAGCTCGCAAACGCTTGAAATTCAACATGCTGAGCTGTTCAAATCCCCACCAGCAAATTCCCTGTGCAAGGAGCCCGTGTGAGCCCCACAGGCAGCCGGACACCCCGTTTAGCGTTAATTCCAACCTGCAGCCCAGCCTCAGGGCACGGGGGCTGGAGGGAGCCGGTACCCCCGACACCACACGCTCTCATGGGCAGCATCCCAGCACCTCCGCCTTCCCCGCTCCTGATGGAAACCTGGAGCCTCCCTTGGCTGAAGGCGCTGGAAGGAAAATCTTTTACAGCTCCAAACCCTCCTCCATCTTTTCCCCATCAATTTCCCCATCAAATCTTTGCAACAAGACTCCACGTCACCGAGAAGGGACCTGGACCTGCCAGCAGCCGAGGGAGGGATCTCGGGGCTCTCACAGCAACGTGAGTCCCAGGTCAGGGTTTCTTCCTTCAGATTAAACTTGCAAGGGATTAATTAGCGTCCTCATTTATAAAAATCCGCCGGCTCTAAAGCGTGCGAAAAGGGGAGACGGTGCCAAGCACCGATGCACAATAGACTTACTAAAAAATATGGTTAGCACCGCTCGCCGATTATTTGTAAAAGTTGTTTGGTGTTGATGCACACGGGAACACAGCAAAGGAAGAAAAGCATCAAATACTCTTATTCCAAAAGGCTCCACCCAGTGATGCCTTCGTCTCATTCATTTCTACCACATCCATTGCAACCGCAACCCCTGCGCACAGGTAATGGCAAAGCGGCAGCCGGCCCGGTGCTGCCAAATTCCGCTCGGCTCCTCCGAGCCCCCAGGCGCCGCCCTCGTTACTGCCAGCACCTGCTCGTTTGCAGCTGGAAATCTGTGTTATGAATTAGAGCTGCTCTATGAAAAGCAGCAGAGCTGAGCGAGCTCGGCCAGACCCCTTGTCTGGGGGTGGGATAGGGAGGAGGGAACCATTTGCTAAAGAAAACTATAACGCAAGGAGTTGCGAGCCCTTCCTGAGGTGCGGAAAATAATTGCATCTTAAATTCTCTTCCCTAATGGCCAACATAAATCAAAATTACTTGGAAAATTTCTAAGATTCCCAAAGGCCTGATAGTCAGCCCCGGCCCCTTCCACAAACGCTTGCCTGCACAGCGAGCGTGACGCTATTAACATCTCCGCAAAGCCGAACCCTTCCCCGCTCCGCTCGTCTCATAAACCCTCGCTGCTCCATTAACTTTAAGCAGATGTAACAAATGCTTCGTGGCAGTTGGGCTTCATCCCCGTGGCACGCGGGTCCCTTCGGTGCTTCCACGCTGCAAAATGCACCCTGGATCCGCCTCGTGCTGCAGCGCCGAGGAGCCCACGGCCATGGGCTCCGGGGTCTGCAGGGACCCCGGGCTGGGGACACAGGGGGGACACAGAGCATCCCTCCTTCATCTGATGGCTACGGAAGGCAGCAACACCCTCCCTTGCACACCATCCCCTCCCATTTTCCTTCATTTTAAACTATTGGGAAGCCCCAGAAGAGAAATCGCACCAAACCCAACAGCCACAGCCCCCGGGAAGCGGAGCCAGACGCGCACCCAGCAGCCCCACATCGCTGCCTTCTGAGGACACCGCTGGTACCTTTTGTCACCCTTTCGCTCTTTTTCAAGGCTTTTTCCAAGGATCACTGGCAGTGCCTGGGACAGGAGCCAGCGGTCCGTCCCCCAGCGCCCATCCCATTGCAGACACACGTAACAAAGCTATTCCTCGCACGCACCCAGCGATGGGAGCTCGGTCCCTTCCCAAATTCCTCCAGACCCTTGTTCTCCTCATCCTCCTTGTGCCGCTGCAGCAGGAATTTCAGGGAGCACAGAAGGGCCGGGATGCTAAAGAGCAGATGGGTGTTCACGAGCATCTGCTCCTCACCGCCACGCGGCTCTGATCCGACACCTCCGGAAGAGGTTCTAATTACTCTAAGTAATTAAGCGCAGCACCTCTTGCGGGATGCCTGCCATCCCCCTCGCAGGCAGGTGTGGGAAGGTAGGGGAGCATCGCGAGTCCCAGGGCTCGGAGCACGTCTGACAGCATGAGAGGAGCTGGGAATCGCACCGCCAAGGGAAAAGGGTTTATTTCAAGAAATAAGTCCCCAAAAGCAGGGAAAATCCAGCTCCTGGAAAGCCTGCACGCAGAGGGCAAAGCTGCTGAGCGAGATGCTCCTCGCAGTTGTTCCAACTATGGTCAAAATAAGGATGTATTTTAAAAAGCAGTATTTATTTACTGCTAGCAAAAGCTCGGGCTGCTCGAGCCCAGGTTCCAGGTGCCCAAGCAGAGCTCAGGGCCATCAACCCCTCCACCATAGCGGGTGTTGTGGCAGGGACCGAATGGGACGCCCGTGCCACCCGTTTGCACATCGCGGTGACGGCAACCCCAGCCTGCCGGCGTCATCTCAGCCCTGCAGCCCCTGGACGTAACGGATTCATTTTCCAGTGTTTCTGGCAGATAAAAGAGGTCCCTGCATCTGCTCAGGCTTTCAGTGAGGAAGATAAATAGAGTGTCATGACTCACTGTCTATTAGGCGCCTTCATTTATCCAAGCGTGCACAGGAGCTTTCATAAAAGGTTGTTTAATTCAGCATGACTGACTACCACTTGCTCTCAGACACACCATTATTGCCAGGATCCGTCTGAAATTTGGAGCCAGGAGGACGCTGGAGCGCGCCAGCCTTCCCCGCACCCGCTCCCTCCTGCCCTCCATCGCCAAACAGCAAAGGGGAGCCCGATACCCCCAAACCCCCGCTCAAACCTCACACTGGGAACAAGCTGGCCTGAAAAGAGACCCGGTACAATTTCTGAGCTCCCCGAGCCCCGGGGCAGCTCCTTCTTGCAATGGCTACAGCTCCAGAGCACGTTGCTGGTGCTGCACTGCTCCCTCCCTTCCCAGCCTCCCCCCGCTTTGCAGACGCCGCCTCTGTCCCCAAAAACCTCGATCCTGATGCATAAACGTCTCCCCCACTGCTCCAGCAATCCGTCACCGAGCCTCGCATGAAATTACTGCTCCAGCCCTCTATGCGCCACCGTTTATCCCCAGCAGCCCGAGAAATCGCGTGCACGCAGACACACGGGCACAGACACTATCACTGCCCCGCTTTATCTCCCAGCGCTGGGGATCCATCCAGCTGCCGTGTAATCCCCGCACCCGGCAAAGCTCCCGTCACCCCAGAGCTGCCAGCCTGCGTTTGGGTGAACTGTAAGGGGAAATAAACCCATAACGCAGTGTCCAGAGGGGAAGGTGCCGGAGAAATGCAATAAAGGATCAGCACAGGTTGGCCCAAGTTGTCCCAGACAAACCAACCCTTTGGAAATCACAACTGGATGCGTTAAACCAGCACCGTGTTCCTAAAGAGCCACGGGGGTTCGCTCTCAGACACCAAACCCCGTTCAGGGCACCGCTGATGCCACGGCAGCATCCCCGTGTGCCAGAGGGGGATCCCCATGGACAAGGGGAGATGCTCAGGGGGAGATCCCAGCACTGGAACCACCCCGACCCCATCGCCCCACGCTCCTGCCCCAGAAACAGTCGGGAAATCCCCCACTAACACACGGGACCTCGTGCTGAGCGGTGCCACCAAGGCTGCTTCCCAGGGAACGACCGAAACCCGAGGGACAGAGGTGACGTGGAACCAGCCGCGCAGCAGTGACAAGGCCACGGTGCTGTCACCCTCGGGTGACACAGATTGCCTAATGTCAGAAGGCAGGAGGAATGCCAAAAACCTCGATGTTTGTGGCATTTAAAGATTAATTTCTCGGGTGAGAACGCCAGCACGATGTTAGATGTAATTACATGCACCAGGTGCTTTTAAGCAAACTAATTCATGCTAACTTCCAAGAGCTCTTTAAAGAGTTCCCAGTAGATAAAGTGCATCACTGAATCATTTTATGCTGAAATCTTACACATGCGAGTTAATTTAATCACTGCATTTCAGAGGGCTGAGCTGCGTTCAGATCTCCGATCCTTGGCAGGGAACGGCTGCTGATCGGAGCGAGATCAGACACGGCGGATCTCTGAGGAAGGACAACGCCATCCCCTTACCTGCTTTAAAAACAAGCAGGAGGTTTTATCAGGAGCTGTTTAATCAGGGCTCAGCTGACAACCTCGCTGACCCTGCTCCTGGCAACCCAGGAGGTGACACGGGACCATGGGCTCACCGGAGCCACCGGCACCGCGGGTCCCACCGGCACCGCGGGTCCCACCGGCACGGCCGCGTCTGCCCAGGAGCCACCTGCACAAGGAGCCCTTGGCATCATCTCCCCACACACACCTGCACCTCAACCTGCTCTTATTGCCAAGCCCATCTCCCCACTGCTCTTCTCTCCTGCCTGCTCTAGAACTAGTTGTTCTTAATTAGAGTGGAATGAAAGCGCGGAAATCCAGCGAGCAGAAACTAATGGCACGCGTTCTCCAGGAGCAGACATCGGTACCACACGGTGACCACGCCACCGCATCACAACAGCGGTTATTGTCACCACAACGTCCCTTCACCGCATGTTCAAGATGCCAAACTAGAGACGGGGAAAACGAGCTGCTCGGTTCTTACTCTGCGTTATTTCTCTTACTCTTTTGCTCTAGCACACCCGTTACTCAAAGCTGTCGGCTCCTCTTTTGTTATCCAGCGAGGACACGGCGACTTCAGCTAGAGAAATTCTCTTTGTGAATTATTTAAATTTGTTTGAAAATAAAAATCAATGAATAAATGCATTAGAGCCCAGAGGTTTAAGCGGAGATGGAAGCGGCACAGCTGAGAGACACTGTTAGCACTGTTAACACTGTTCTCCAAGCAGCATATTTCCCGAATTATCACCTTTCTTTTGCAGATCAGGAGCAGGGAATATTTAGGAGCAACAACTGATCAAATGCGGGGTGCAGAGGCCAATCTGGCTCCTCCTAAAGGGACAAGCAAATAGGATTTTTGCCCGTTTTCCTGGAAAAACCAAACCCTGGGGGCTTCAGGAGCATCATTTGCCGCAGAGATGGGTGGATTTTGGGGTGTGATGTGACAACAGCACCGCACACACCAACCGCCCCCTCCGGCACACGAACTCCAGCAGAACAACGGTGTTTTCTGCCACCAAAGCGGATTTCCAGCGGCGCTGGGTCGGGTCCCAAGGCACCCCAGGCAGGCCCCCAGCCCCGCGGCCACTCCGAGGCTCAATGATGCTCGTTAGCTGGTGTGTAACGAGCTCTCGGGAAGGGAAGCACAAGATTTGGTCTCTCCCGCTTCAGAGGAGCCGTCCGCTGCAGCCGGGCGATGCCCGAGGGGGACAACACGGATTTGAGCTGCGCCCGGCCGGAGGAGCAGGAGATGCCTTCTCGCCTTGATGAAAGAATCCCAGGCTTTTGCTGCCGCACGACAGCGCTACCCAGCCTGCTGCTAAATTTTTAATTCTCCTATTTTAGGCAGTCCTCAGGGTAAAAGCAGAAAAGTAAAGCCGAGGCTCGACCCGCAGCGCCCTGCTGCGCAACGGAGGATTCGGCAGCAGCCTCAGCTGCGAGACGAGACCCTTAGACAAGACTCTGGGCTTTTTTTTCCTTCGACAGTTTCTAATTTATGGATCTGGGATGAACATCTCAGAAACGAAAACTCCCATCTCTAGCAGTTTAAGCAGACACAGGCTGTGCGGCTGCATTCAGCCCCAGCCATCCCAGTTTGCACCGGGATGCCCCTGCAGCAAGGACGGGCCAGTTTTCCAGCGGTTTATCCACATCTGTCCCCACAGAGGGTTATCACACAGCCCTGGCCATGCAGAGCACAACGCCGTGCTCATCATCACCCCCATCTCTGCTCCTCAACAGTTACAAGACCCCTGCACCCCGTCTCCCGGGGGCTGCTCTCAGCTCCACAGACACCGGGAGCAGCAAAATAACTCTCAAAAATCAGTCTCAAAAAAGGGGGATGCGAACCCCCACCGGTGTTCATCAGGGAAGGAGCTGGGCTCTTTTGTCCTCCTTTGAATCCAAAGCAAATCGATCTCTCGCAGCCCGGGGTGGGAAGACGGGGATGACTCAGCCGAGCTCTCCTTGCTGCGCCACGGCGCGGGAATTCAGCTGGGAACCACACACACGTACACGGAAAATCTATTCCTTAAATTCTCCTCTAGTATTTCAATAAGGGATGAGTTTAACCAGCCTTTATCTGCCTTTTCACAGCAAAGCCCTCAGCACTAAGCCTCCCAGCCAACTCGTTTCCAGGGGAAGGGATTCTGATCACCACATGGTCGGACCCTGATGCTTCCAACATGCGGAGATGCGATGCTGGGGCCGGTCCAGCAACCCCAAAAAACAACCCCAGAACCAAACCTGCAAAAAAACAACGCAGTGCAGAAAATAATGGATGTTTCCCAGGGTTCTCTCTCCCGGCGTGGCCGACACTCACGAGCCCGGCACGGCCGCAGCACCAAACAGGCTGAGGACAAGGATGTGCAGCTTCAAAATAAAATGGTACTGTACAAATTGCACCTTCCCAGGATGGGATACTGGGGGTCAGCCACCATCTCCACACTGGAGAGAGACTCTCAGGTGGAAAGAGCCTAACAAATATTTTAATGAGTATTTTTAAATCTGAGCATCGCTCCCGCCACCCCCGTGCAGGGAAAGCACCGCACGGCAGCCCGAGCCCCTCGTACCAAGAGCAGAACCGCCCATTGGCAGTAAAATAGATAAATAAGCATCATTTTAATCGCACGTCATTGCGGATTCAGTGCTATTTCCTACTGACTTCAAGGCGGTTCGCACCATCTGCTGCCGCAGACCCAGCCCGGGGCTCTGAAGAGAACCAGCCCAGCTTCGCCCCCTCTCCCCACGTGCCCTCGAGGTCCCAGTTACCGTGAGCACCACGTGCAGGGAGAGCATCGCCCGCCAGGACAAAACGGGGGCCCGGGGCGAGCTACGTAGAGACACACAGATGGCAGTGAATACGCTCGAGCTTCGGGACTTGTAGATAACACCGCTTAGAAAATAGACTTAGTTTAGTTCAACCTTACAACAAATGCGGATGGGAAACCACCAAGTCTTTAAAAATTAAAAATAGAAGACCTTTTTCTGCAGAGCTCCCACGAAGCTGAGTGCCAAGGCCCCACTGCCATCGGTGCCCCCAGCCCAGCCCAGTCCCTGGGGACGGGGAGGCTCGGGGACCGTGTTCTCGTCACAGCTGCCTCACAAAGGCTGCCAGGCTTGGCTCCTGCTCCGGCTGCTGGGGCTGTTCCAGCCCCACCACCCCTCCTGCTTCCACAGCCCGCTGGAAGATAGGGGAGGAAAAGCCCCGTTGGAGACCTCTGCCCATGCACTGCAGCTATTGCGCATCCAAACCTGGACAAAGCGACTCCCGGTGCAGGGGGACAGCACCGCGTCCCGCACCCCCTCAGCCACCCACAGCCTATTTCCGTGTCACCAGGGGAAAAACAGCCCTGAACCCCATATAACCCACCCAGCCAGGCTGAATGCCATTTGCCCCCGTTTCGGGATGAGACAAAGCCCTCATTGACACCAGCCCGCTGCGAGGGATGTGACGTGACAGACAGGATCCCTGAGCAGCTCATCCATTACACAGCGCAGCTTGAGACTAAAAGTCATTTCAGCCTGGTGGTGCCTACATTCGCTAATTGGGGTTATTTATCCGGCAGCTCTCCTGGTAACCACACGGACTGGGATTGCTGGTGTGCCCATCTGCCCCCTGCCCATGTCCCAGCCACAAAACACGGCTTTGGCCACGTCCCCTGGGCATCACTGAAGGTTTGGGGATGCAACAGCAGGCAGAACGCAGGCAGGGCAGCTGCTGCAAAGCTCTTCTCCCTTTCAAGAAGCCAGACAGATGAAGGGGGGACGCTCTGCAGGTCAGGTTCGCTCCTCAGGAACGGCACCAGCAGGAGCTCCCTCTCTTTAGATGCTGAAAAATTCAAATTAAATAGAGCGATTGCAAAAGTTCAGGCGGCAACAAAGCTTCAATCACAGCTTCTGTCTTATTAGGCAGCAGGGACTCGGCGCGAGGCAGGAGCAGAGCCCTCATTACCTCTGCCCCTCGCAGAGCTTTTTCCTTCAAATATGTAGAAGTCACCCTGTAACAGCAGCACCTCCCGCCCCAACCCCAGCGTGGATTGGACCCATGGTCACCCCAGTGCTGGGAGCGATGGGACCAGCTCCCGCTGCCCTGGGAGCGGCAGCGTTTCCCTCCCTCCCAGTCGTCCTCTCGGGACGGGTGTGCTCTGAAAATAACCCTGAAAATAGAAAATACCGCTGAAGTCACCCCGATGGCACCGAAGAGAATATTCTTCAACGCATTCTTGCAGTACTTCAGATGGCAAACACTTGGTGCATCTCTAAACATCTTCGGCCAAGGAGCAGCGCCGTTTCATGGCTCCCACCCAGCACCCACCCGCCCCACTGATTAAAAGAGCAATTATAGTGTAAACCCACCAGCCCCACTGGTTTAAAGAACAATTACAGTGTAAACTTGGCTTTTATCTGAACAATCAATATTTGTATCTGGGAAAAGCTTCCTGGTGAGGGGAAGGAAATATAACATTGATTTTTAGTGAAAAGGCATATTTCATCATCCTGTGCCATATACCACATGGAAAAGGATAAAAAAGAGGCCTGGACATGAACAACTGTCTCAGGACACAGTGAAATGGAATGAAAACGTGTTGAAATTGAAATCAGATGGGAAGGCAATCACCAGCAGAAATCACAGCAGAATCAGTGATTAGGGAAAACAAACCCGCTGCCTTGAGAAGGAAAAAGGTTCCTGACTCCAGAGCAGGACGAGCTCCGTCCCCAGCAGCTCTCCCAGCGACCAGCTGCGGTTTAAACTGGAGCCAAACTGGTGCGCAAGAGCAAAACCCAGCGGGCAGAGCCGTCTCCGGTGCAGGAGACCCCACCAAGAGCTCCCAGCCCCAACCCAAATCCCAAATGTGATCAAAGTCTCAGTTGATCCGTCTCTCCGGGGTGCGGGCTCAGCTCCACCAAGGCATTCGAGCACCCGCACGCCCAGCGGTCCCAGCCAGGACACGGGGTGCCCGCCCAGCGAGTTCTTGCCGTCTCAGCAGCTCAGGAACCGTTTGCGCAGCCTTGCAGAAGCAGAAAGCCCCGCACAAGCGCTTCATGCGCTTTTTTTGTGGTGTTCCCCCCTGCCCTTCTTTGCACCCGGGGAGCAGCAGCTTTGCTGGGAGGTCTGTGATTGCTCAGAGCCGCGGGAAGCAGCGGCACAGCCGGGATGCCCGGCACAGCCCGTCCCCGCCACGCACCGGGCATGGGGCAACCATACCAAAATCCCAAAGCAGCACAGGCTGTTCCCTAAACACATCCCTCGGTGGCCACAGCGCAGAGAAGAGGTCACCTGAGAGCATCACCGGAACCACACAACCACAATAGATACATATGAATATACACGCACATATATAAATATATACGTGCATCTGTCTCCATACTGTGCGCTGACACAGGGGGCCAGGACGGCTCCAGTGCCCTCCCTGGCTACGTTTTGGGGTTGTTCTCATCCCTTGCAAACCACTCCTAATGCTCAATCCCTGGTGCCACAGCTGGGCTACGGCTTTTTATACACTTTGTTATCCTTACAATGTTTGTTTAGTTTTAATGTGGGGAATAGCTCTTTTTTTTGATGCAGTTTATTCCCCTTCCTTCACGGTAGCGATGACGGCCTTCCCACACTTCACGGTACATGCCCTGGCACTGCTCCTCCGCTAACATTGCTGCCGTAACGCAGAGCAACTGCTGGAGCTCCTCATTTTCATTCCCCTCCTCCAACGTATCCTTAGGGTGACTAAAAATTATTCCCATCCCCATTCAACTAAAGAACCATAGCTAGAAAATAAATGAATTACTGCGCTTATTGAGCGAAGCCAAAACCACGGCCGCTCCAGAGGCAACGATAGCGATTATTGGCTCAGTTTAATAAACCCTGAAATGCAGGTTTTCCCGCTGCAGCCGCAGCAGAGGGTGTTTTTTCCAAACTTTCTTTGTGCTCATCCCCCTCCAGCCTGGAACCGGGAATTCGGGATTCCAGCCCCCCACACCAGCAAGACACGGGTTTGATGCAACACCCACCTCCAGAGATGGTCCTGGGGTCATGTTTTAATGCCCTATTACCTTGCTTAATCAGAAGAGTTATTACTAGAGGACTAATTACAGCGCCAGCACCATCACCACCCCCCGAGCACCGCGCAGGAGCCGCCGGCATCACCAGGCCAAGGCTGGAAATGAGTTTCTGAGTAACCTGTTCTATACAGCTGCAGAATTAAAAAGACTTAACAGATTGTCAGGTGAAGCCAGGAAATTAAAGCTCCTTGATAATACTGCACAGAGTTAACGAGGCTCAATTTGGGAAATGACTCCTCTGATTAATGGCCGCGAGCGGCACAGCAGCCTCTCCGCAGCCTCCGCGCTGCCGACAGAGCCGATTTCGGAGCGCGGGTCCGACCCGGCGTGTCACTCAGCAGGCTTTAATAAGCCTCGCAGATTAACGAATCACCTGAAATCAAAGGAGGTGCAGAGCGGAGCAGCAGCTTCATGTCACACAACGGTAGTGCCCCCCGCGCGGTGGGACAGACACTTGCTCACCTGCCACCGAGCTCCGGGTGAGGAGCCCACCCAGCCCTCTTTGCTCGCTACCTGCGTTTTTATAGGAGAAAACCACAGCCAGACCCTCAGCAAACAGCAGAGCAGGAAAGCCATGTCCTCAAGCTGGTAAATCTGCGCCTGCGGTGACTTGGGCGGGATAAGAGGCTTACAGGAGAAGCCATTTCAAAGACAAAAGCCATCTCAAAGACAAAAGCCATTTCAACGGCAGACAAAAGCTCTTGTGAGGCAACTGCATCCTCCGTGGCAACACCCGCCAGCACAACTCAACCCTCCGGCGATGCCACCGGTGCTGGTGAACATCAAATCCCTTGCAAACCAGCTTCATGTTGGGCTCTTCCACTCCCACCAGCCCCCTTGGAAAGCCCAAATGCCACCAGCAGGTCCCCATCTTGCAAGAGAGATGAGAGAAATCAGGCTGTAGTTCTCCTGCAACTCTGCGAGACTTAAACCAGAGAAGCCTGCAGTTAGGCCAAGCCTTTCTGGCCACGTTTCGTATAGGAGGACGCTGGATGGAGCCCAGGATAAGGACACGTTAACAAGAAGCCATGAAAGACAACACTTGCAAAGAACAGCAGGAAGCGGGACGAGACGCCAAGAGCACATTTCACAGGCACAGATGTCACCGGCGGAGGGGGACGTTGTTTCCTCTTGGCACAGCGCAGCTCCTTGTCTAAGCAGACATGAAAAGCAGCAAGTGTGGAAGCAGCTCGTGGCTCTACGGGCAGATAACGCAGCTGCCCACGCTTGCCAGCAGCTCTCCCGCTGATTACAGCGCTGTTCAACTGAGAACAAAGCAAAGGACAAAGCTACTGAACGGCACACCAGACTTATCCTGAGGAGTCTCAGGTGCTCCCAACCTCTGACAGCTTCCACCTCAAGACTTCTCCTCTTCCAAGGGTCTGACAACCTTCCAAGCCCATCTCAAGACCTCTCCTCCTCTTCCAAGGGTCTGACAACCTTCCAAGCCCATCTCAAGACCTCTCCTCCTCTTCCAAGGGTCTGACGACCCTCCAACCCCATCTCAAGACCTCTCCTCCTCTTCCAAGGGTCTGACGACCCTCCAACCCCATCTCAAGACCTCTCCTCCTCTTCCAAGGGTCTGACGACCCTCCAACCCCATCTCAAGACCTCTCCTCCTCTTCCAAGGGTCTGACGACCCTCCAACCCCATCTCAAGACCTCTCCTCCTCTTCCAAGGGTCTGACGACCCTCCAACCCCATCTCAAGACCTCTCCTCCTCTTCCAGGGCAGCTGAACCCTCTAAAGACTCATCACTAACTCAAGAGCATCTTGAAAAACAAAATGCACCCAAGGAACCTGGAAGTCATTCCATTGGAGCTGCTGCAGGGAAGATGCTTTTAAGTGCATCTCAGAAAGCAGAAGAGAGGAAGAAGTTTACACCCAGTGACAACACCGGCCAAGAGCACAGGAGAACAAACCACCCAGCTTAATTTAGCCCTCTGAAGTCAAAATTCCTAATCTAAGGAGCAGGGCTGCAACCAGAATACATGGGATACAGATCTCCGTGTGAAGAACGCATTTAATCAGTTTATAAGGGATTATGTTCTCCTGTTTTACTTATTTTTTTGAAACTCTACGTATATAAATTCACATTTAGTCATGACTGTAAAACCCAGTCACAGAGCCCAGCCTGACAAGGATGGTCAATACCCATTTGAAACGCTCCAGAAAGGGGCATTAGGATGTTTTTGGATCAATACAGACATGGCCAGAGGCGTTCATCACCGAGCCTGCCTATTAAAACTCCAAACGAATGGATGTCTCCTGAAAGCAGCAGCTTTCTGGACCGAGCGCCACGTGAACATGTCAACACTATTACAAATACAGTCGGAACCGCCTAAAACTGGTGAACATCCCATTTTGCCAAAGGAGCCTCGTGTTATATAAGTTGCAATGACTTAACGAACCTTTCGGATGCACACGCGAGGCTCTGG
The DNA here is from genome assembly GCF_037038585.1 of Patagioenas fasciata. NCBI lineage: Eukaryota > Metazoa > Chordata > Aves > Columbiformes > Columbidae > Patagioenas > Patagioenas fasciata. The sequence continues at coordinate 1,359,101 of NC_092537.1, read as the reverse complement.
CTGAATATTACCCCAACGAATCACAACGGGTTCGTGGCTGGAGAGGCTTTATAAATCATCCCTGCTCCACGGCCTCTGCTCCTGCTCAGGGAAGGAGGGAACACGGAGGAAATGTGCAGGGTGTCAGCAAAGTGCTCATGCTTTCATGATGGGAACGGGCTGTTCTACGGAGGAGTTTTCCCCTTGGCACCGGGGCAGACGCAGCTCAGGGCGGCTCAGAAACCCAGGACAAGGCTTTGTGAAAGCAGCCAGCACACCAGCAGCAACAGGGTAAAAATTGTACTTTCTGGCTGCAAGGACACAACCAGAGACAAAATAAACCATCGCCACACGCTGCCTGATGCACCAGAGCCCACGGCTCGGCTCTTGCCCTCTCTGTGCTGGTCCCCAAGGGGCTTCACCTCCTCTTTTATCCCCCCAGCTCCCGTCTTCCCTTCCATCAGAACTTTACTGCATCATTACAGGACACGAACTGCCTGGGCGCTGATGAAAGAGACGCTGCGTGCACAGGGTCCGCATCCTCACCCACGCCAGCAGCCTGGTACATGAGAACTTCCTTTGAAGGGGGAAAATCAAGCAAAAATGGAAAAAATGACAGGCTCAGGGAGGAGGGAGGAGATCAGAGCAGCTGGGTGATGCTGCTGAAATGGTCTCGGGCAGCGCAGCAGGATGGACCCACATGGGGCCTGGTGCTGGTGCTGCCCCAGCCCACCCGCCCCCCGCTGAAACAGCGCCCGAGCCCCCGCAGCATTTTACAGAAAAAACCACAAATTCCGTGTAATGAGGTTTCTCTATGACGCCCCCAAAGCCCACGGCTCGTTTAAGTAACAAGTTTAATGAAATTTCATCTCTTAAGCACACTATTTCAAACACCCGTATCTTTTCCAATTACTAAACCCATCTGGATTCGCTCACTGAACGTCTGCGCGGCAACGCAACGGCACCATTTCCTAAATCACACCCCACCAACAGCCAACCGAGTCACCGAAATCAAACCCCGATTCCCCTTAGTAATACAACTGAGTTAACAGCACTGGCAGCGCGATGCCAGAGTCGCATCCCATCCCCTTGGCACAGACGTCCGTGTGTCCGGGACGGACGATGAGCGAGCGGCGACGCTGCTGGTCACCAGGTACCCCAGCAGATGTTCACCAGTGGTTTGGGTCAGCAGCCAAATCAGAACTGCTCTGAACTCGGAGCCAGAGCTGTGCCGACCGCTGAGGATGCTCCCAACCAAGCACCAAACTAACATTTGGTATTTTACTCCGAGCATTTTCCAACCACGTTACTATGAACTCTGCCCTGGAGAAAGCGCCTCCCTGGAGCGAGATCTCCCACCCGCCATAGGGCAGCGAGGATGCTAAAGCAAGAACAAAGGAGGATGATGGGGAACATCACCGCCCTCCCACTCCGCTCCGTAATCTGATTTGGAGCTACGTGAATCATTCAGCACCGGGAGGCGATAAAGAATCAACATGCCTCGCTGTTAAATATACAGTCGGCGGGAGCATGAGTCACAGCTCGGGTTTCAAGGTGCGATGCTGTATGTAAATCCTTTCTGAGAACTACCCAAGAACACCGTGCACGTAGCTACGGGGTCAAACCTGGCCGCGCAGTCCCGGGGTGACCCTGCTGAAAATATTTCCCCTGGTTTCAACATCCGCAAACTCAGGCGAGCTGAGCTGCCCCGGGGAGGCCCAGGGACCCCCGCGGCACCGGGAGGGCTTCACCTGCACCCAGAGGGACAATAAACCCTCCCCAGCTTTATCCCAAGGGAGGCAGAGAAACACTGATTACATCCCTCGCTTACCCAGACACATTAAAGACAAGGCTGGGTTCTTTTCCTTTGTAGTAATTAAAGCCTAGTGATTATCCCACCCGTCAAATAGTCTAAACACAGACTTCTCACCGCAGTTCACACCAAATCCGCCCGTACTCCATCTCCCGTGCACACGTGTGTCTCGCTTCACACACCAGCGAGGCAGCCGGCTGTCGGCAAACCCCCTAAAAATCTAATTTGGATTGAGCATCGATGGCTGTGAGCACAACGGGGAGAGGAACCGGGGGACGCAGGAGCAGAGGGAGCGGGACGGGGGCACCCCAGCCCGGCTTCTAACAGCTTATGAGAGGTGGGAAACCGAGAGACTCGGGGTGATGGGGAGGAAGAGAAGCACCCAAACACGCTGCAACTGGTAGAAAAAGCAGAATGAGAATTTTTTCCCCCAACAGAGCGGATAAAGGATGAGTGTGAGCACTGCATTTCCTCCATCTCCCTTCCTACGGGTCTAAACCAAACCTTCTCGCTTGCTTATCGCCGCTACAAGGACCTCAACACCTGAGCGGGACCGCATGGTTGCTTCTGCTCCCAGCCTCTCATACAGCCACGCTAAATACACGCTAAATACACATTAAATACATGTTAAATACACATGAACCTCTAACAGCAAAGACCTAGATGGGCAGGGCCCTGGAGAGCTCAGGCTCCCAGCCCCAGCCAGCAAAACCAACTGCAAAACACCCCAGCCGGCTGCTTTGGGATTTTTTTGTTGTTTTCAAAGCCTAAGCAATTTTAAAACAAGTAAATATGAAGGAAGGGTTAAGGATTCAACAGTGATTAAGGCTGAAAGATTCCACTTAGCACCCATTAGACTTTGAAAATGCCCCTTGTGTTCCAGAGCCAAGCCCAGCGCTGGGGAAGCCGCTTTCTTGGAAGGCCTGAGGAGTCTTGGGAAAAGACCGAGTTCATTTCAGTAAGAACAATAAAAATATGGCAAGAGAGAATAAAAGAATTAATGTATTGCAGATTCTTAATACCATTTCCCCAGAGAGAGGAAAAATAACAAAGTCTAATGGAAATTTTCTATTCTCAAAACCATTTGCACTGTTATTGTTTGCGACTAAGAGAAGATGAAAACACAAAGTCTCAGCAGCTGAAGTTTCTGAAAATTGCAGGGTTGCCCACCTATTTTCTTGAAGAATAGAATGAAGCTCTTTCCACCTTACAAAACCATCAGACCCCTGCAGCAGCCCAAGGGCCTGAGGGGCTGGAACCGTCTGCACTTGCCCCAGGACCCAAAAGCCACCAGGACCCAAAGCCCATCGAGTCTGGCACAAAACTCCCTCCCGCCCCTTTGGAAAAATCCAAGCTGGTATTCCGAGTACTGAAAAACCCCACGGACTCGAAACACTTTATGAACCATGCAATTAAGCAATGCAGTTAAATAACAGAGCCTGATTTAAGAGGCAAGTGCTATTCTTTGCAGAAAGAAGGATCATTTCTTCATCTCCATCTGCTCCCAATTGTATCTGAGATATTGCAAACCGCTATTTCGGTTTCTCTCCAACCAAGAAAAAGCAGAGGAGCAATAGAATTAATTCACCAAATTACATTTCCTTTGTCTACTGAGAAGCTGCTGTTAAGCAGAGGAACAGCAAATTGCGTTGACTCGTGGGACGCGTCCCCACGCAGGGGGGTCGGGGTGGCCACCACCCGTCCCACACACCCACCGTGGACCTGGGGACGTCTGACCAGGTGCCACCATCCTGACCAAGAAATTACTACTTTAAAACCTATTTAAGGAGGAAATAGCTGCGAACGAGACATTTTACTCCACGCTTTGGCAGCTACAATCCTATTAACCTCCAAGCCAAGGGGTGACTGTGACCGCCAGCCCCGGGTTACGATGAGGGGGGCACCGAGGGTCGGTGTCACGGGCACCCCCGACACGGCAGCGCTCGGCAGGGTTAGCGCCCGATGCGCCCACGCACAAAGCAAACATCTCAAGCCAAGCTGATGATTTCATTTCCCTGGTGAATGAGATATCTAATTATCAATAATTCACAGGCACAGACAGCCGTGCAAGCGGTTTTGAGAACTGAAGCAGAAACACAAGGAGTGATTCTTGGAAGAGGAGCCAGCAGAAGGACAGATCCAGAGAGGGAAGGGAAGGTGCACTTTGCATGCACGTGTCAAAACCAATCCAATTTCAATCACATACGTGACAGTCTAGGTGCCAGTTTAAGCGGGGGGCTTTCCCCGCGCCCCGTGCCGTGGGTATATGACAGGATGCTTGCCTGGGTGCAGCCCAGCTCTACCTATCCGGATGGACAGCTCGCTCTCGTGGGCCAGGTCGTGGGCAGGGTCGGGCTCGTATTTCTCTTTTACCGCTCGGTGGTCGCAGCTCAAGGCAAACGCCGCGTGGGGGGGTCCGCTGAAACCCTGCAAGGCAAGAGAGACACGTCAGGTCCGTCCCACAGCTCCCTCCCGTTCCCATCCCCGGGGGCTGCTCCAGCATCTCTGTGGTCGGGAAGCCGATGGGGGCACACGTCACGGCTGCAGGGACACACGTCCTTTGGGTTTGCCCTTCCCTCTACACACCATCTAGTTGTTTAGGTTAAAGTGTACGCTTCCAGCAGAAACATCGAGAGCAGGGTTAGGAGGAGCTGTGGGCCAAAAGCACCAGGCTGAAGAGGGAAAGGCAAAATTCAGGTGCATTAACAGCAAAAAATGCAATTCCACAAAGAAATGCAGTTTCGTAAATGGAATGACACGCGGTTCACGCACACAAAGAAATGCAGTTCCATAAACGCAAGGAAACGCAATTCCATAAACAACATAAAACCATGGGATTCCATAAACACAGCTCCCTCCGAAGCCAGCCCGGAGCAGAGCACAGCCCAGGCGGGACCCCGCTGCTGCCCGAGGGCTGAGCCGCAGGGCTGATCTCCGCACAAGTTCAGATTGCAGCACGGGACCACGGCTTCGATGGGGACTGAGTCTGCAGGGGAGACGGCTTGTCCAAAACTGAACCCCTCTGAGCATCAATCGGGACACTGAGCTCACAGCCACCCACGGTTAGGTCAGTGGGACTTGTGCAGATGGCCCAATGAAAGTTCCAGCTCACTTGGAATGGATTCCCACACCAGTTATAACATTGAGAAAGAAGAGGGACGGCCAGAACCAGCACTGTCCAGCTCTCCATCCAGCCTGCAGGGAACCCACAGCCCGCAGCCAACGGGACCACGCGGCTCCCCCAAGCCATTCCTGCCAGCCTGGACACGGGTTGTGAGAACCAGACGCGACTCAAGGATGCGCCAGCATCTTTATTTGCATCGGCCAAAAAAGGAGAAAAAACAAACTGGCAGACACCTTTTCAGTCTTTCCCCCATGGCACCGGACAAGTGGCAGGAGGGCTGGTGTCTCTGGATGTCCCCAGGCTGCTCAAACCCACCAGAAAAAACACAAAACGGAGAGAAAATGCGGGGTTAGAGATGTAACCGCAGAGCTGAGAGAAGGGACCGTGTCCCACGGCAGCAGTTGTACAACCTGGTGTAACCAGCTCTACAACCCGGTGTAACCAGCTCCACCCGAAACAGGGGGATCAGGACCCCGTGTCCCCGTCCCCTGGCAAGGCTGGGAACCCCGGGAGCACCCGCGAGGAGGAAGGTCCAGAACACAGGAGTAGCTGTTGGATTGAATAAATGAACTTCTACCCAACAGCCAGAGCCGGTAATGAGAGCCTGGGTGGGTAAGGTCATATTAAACAAAAGTAAAGGTTAAAGATGAATAACTAAATTGTCTAGTCTCCCATCATTTGCATAATATAGTCTGACCAGCGCTATTAATACTCATCACATATTTGCTATCTGCTCTCTACTGCAGTTTAATCAGGGCGCTTTCACCTCCGTTAACCCAGCAGTCACAAGATGTACCGACGAGGTGCTCGCCTTGAAATCCCCGGAGAGGGAGACCCAGCCCAGCACCTCATCTCACGAGCAGGTAGAAATACACGCGTTCTCCAGCAAAACCCGGATGATGACACAGTGAGGAAAGACGGGAACTTCAGCATCGTGATCCGGCTTGGATAACGCACAAAGAGACCGAGAATGGAAACTCTTCTGCACCACCAGATTTGCAGGTTCCCCCCAGCCCAGGGCAGGGCCAGAGCCCGCAGGACTCTGCACGTTGCAATAACCCAACCAAGGGGCAAAGAACCCCTTGCAGGGGCACGAGTAGGCGGGTGAAATTCAGTGTATGCCCCCTATTGCCATTGCACAGCTGCAGATTAAGCACAGCAGGTCCTTGCAAGGTCAAGACCACGTGTATCAAGGTCTGCAGCCCCAACGAGGAGCTCCCATGGCTGTTTTCTGCACCACCGTTCCCAGCACATCAAACACTTCTCAATGTGGTACCCACCAATCTGCCCACACCAAAATGAAGACACACTTAAGATATTTCAGATGCTTATTGTAAGGTCAGGTCAGCTCTGTTGGCAGGCACACATACACAACGCCAGCAATGTGAAAAAATATTAGTGACCTTCAGGAAAGCACACGATTTACTCCAACTGTGATTGCCTTGAGTCATTTCAGTCCGGTCGCTGTGTGAGTCCCTTAATTGGAATGCGTCCGTGGGTTAAAAAAGCATTAGAATGAGAAGGGGAAAGTCAACCTGCATTAATTAGTTCATGCCGCTAATTAGAGTTAACTGAAATAACCACAGGGGCTGATTATCTCAAACAGCCTGATGCAACGAGAGACTTGGACAGGAAGACTTGCGGAGCTCGGAGGAAAACTATTGTGGGACATGGGAGTCCCCACCGTGCTCGTCTCCGCTCGCTGAGCTACGGCAGGAAGGTCAGGAGATTGTCCCAGATTGTCACATCTGCACGGGAGAGCAGGTGAGGAAAAACCAGGTGCTTTTGCAGACAGCAGAGAAACACCCGCTCCACGCAGCACCCATCTAACCAGGCAGATCCTGCTCTTGTTACCCAAAAGCTGCAGCAATCCTAAATTAATCTACATGGAAATACAATGGCATCGCCCTGGCATCGCGGGGCGAAGGGCGAGCCAGGGACGAGGAGGCTGTTGGCCGCTTGCAGAACAAGCGAGGATTTCGGATTGCACCCCGCTGCCCAGCCGACCTCTTGCGCAGGTTGCTAACTGAACCGAATCCAATTTTAAAAAGGAATTAAGAGCAAGCGACCCCTTTGAAAAATGATCTGCTCTTCCCCACCTGACCAATGAAGGAGAATAAATTAATGAAGAAATCCTGATGGCAAAACCTGATGGTCTGGATTTGGGTAGAGCGCTTGGTACCCAATCTGGAGGTGCGTGGCTGGGAAGGTCGATGACGCTGCTCTCCCCGTGCAACATCTTCCTGGCTTTAACCCAGCAAACGCCCTGGAACGGGCTCTGCAAAGCCACAGGAAACAAAAACGATCATGCACCAGCTGACGGCAGAAAGCAGCTCAGGGACGGGGTGCAAAGGCTGCGGGGGCTGTGCTGCCAGGAGCTGGGATGTCGGCAGCGACCCCGACCAAAAACAGCCAGACGGCTCCACCTTCCCCCAGCACAGCATCCCCAAAGCAGCGCGTCCTCCCGCCCCTCCGGGGGACAGAACAGCACGGCTCTGGTCAATATTGAAGGGATGGGTTAGGGGAAGCGGTTTGCAGGCACCTGCAGGCACACACGTAGAAAACTTGAATTGCAGCTCCTCTCAAAGCCCAGGATCACTGGCAATCCCCCACTCAAAACACTGAAATCAGTAACTCAAGTGCAACCTTAAACACTCCATGCAATAGAAAAAGGCCCTTCTCAACCCTGAAGTGGGTGCAGTCACATTTATGATTGATGTGCCTCCGATGTCCCCATGCAGCTTAGGGACACAAGCGAATCTCCCTCGTTTCTCTTCCCATGGTGCCCAGCCCAGCCCAGTTCGGCTGCTTGGGGTCACAACTGGGTCCCACCAGCAGCACCCAAACCCCTTTGACCAGACAGATTGTGTCCCCATAGATCAGGAATAAACGTGGGGACACCCAGCACACCCCAGATCAACGCTCCGGCTGCCAGAGCAACAGCGAGCAAACCCAGCCCCTTGTCAATAAAACCCCACGTAAGGAAGATGGAAAGCTCAGTTCATTTTCATATGAAAGTTTAAGGGTCTCCAAGTGTTTCAGGAACATCTCGGTTTGCATTTTAATTTGGAGACTGCTAACAAGGGAGCAGCGGTAATTGGCAGGGCAGACAGAAAGGCACCTCCATGGCAATTCTTTCTGGGCTTGCTAACGAGAGCAGGGTCAGCGCTGCCTGTCACGTTGCAAAATGGATTTCTTCCATTTTCCCTCCAGAGCTCAACTGCCTGCAATTTCATAAAACCTAAACCGCAGCATGTGCAACCAGATGCTGTGGTCAGAAATGGGCTCCGAAGCCTCAAAGTGCTGCCAAATACAGTGGCAGGAGAAGATGAACGGCACCAGAGACAAGAAACGGCAAAGGTGAGCAGGTGGGAAGCATCTCATGAGCTGGGGGGCATCAGCAGCTCCTGGTCCACAAACCCAAGCCAAGCCCTCAGCACAACAGCCAGGTCCCAAATACCTTGTCCCACCACGACGACAGTGGCAGCAGAAGCTTCACCCACCAGTGAGGATCACAGAATCACAGATAGTTTGGGTTGAAGGACCTTCCCAGCTCTCCCAGTGCCACCCCTGCCGTGAGCAGGGACATCTTCACCAGCTCAGGTTGCTCAGAGCCCTGCCCAGCCTGGCCTGGGGTGTCTCCAGGGGTGGTTCATCCACCACTTCTCTGGCCAACCTGGGCCAGGCTCTCACCACCCTCAGGGCAACAATTTCTTCCTCGTGTCTACATTAATCTCCCCTTGTTTAGTTTAGAAACCATCACCCCTTGGATGGATGGATGGATGGATGGGAGGATGGAGAATGGATGGGAGGATGGACAATGGATGGGAGGATGGACAATGGATGGGAGGATGGACAATGGATGGGAGGATGGACAATGGATGGGAGGATGGACAATGGATGGGAGGATGGACAATGGATGGGAGGATGGACAATGGATGGGAGGATGGACAATGGATGGGAGGATGGACAGAAATCTGGCAGCAATGGCTCACACAGCCCCAGGCAGGAGCAGAGCAGAGTTTCAACCCAGGAGCCAAACAATCAACCCAGTAATTGCCTCACGCGAGAGCATCCTCACGAAACCCGAATTCCCCAGGAGGAACAGACCCCTGAGGGCCCGATCCCGACCCCACAGCAGCCCCAGGACCACCGATATTCTTCCAGAGCTGCAGCAGCAGGCGTGGGGGGAGGCCCGGGGGCTCCCCATTCCCACACCGAGCATCTTCCATCTGGCTCCTCCAGCCCCGCATCCTCCCCCGGCCCAGCAGGCAGGAGCTCGTAGCTATGGCAGCGCTGCGGCGGGAATTGGGAAGAAAACCTTCATCCGTAGACAAAAATCTCCGTGTTTTGGCGGCAGAGCTGCTCCAGCAGCATCTTGCGAGCAGATCACATCAGGCTGGGGGGCTTTGCTCATCCTGACAGGGCAGCTGGCAGCATCGTAACACCAGAGCCTTCCCCTAATCACTGCAAACAGGGAAGCTTAAGTGAATATTAAGGAAGGCTGCTATCAGTTTATCTGTAACTAATGTAATATTATTGCAAGTACATTTTATTCGCTGCTAATCATCAGCCACTTCGATAACTCATAATTCTTGAAAATTGCAAACAGCAGCTTTAATCAGCAGCCTCTGCTGATGGGCTGCGAGGGCAGGGGATAAATCACCTCCTGTTTGGGTCACCAGGGGCGTGGGGACAGCTGGGTGTCCTGGGGGTGACCTGCAGCTTCCCCATGACCCGACCACGCCGAGCACACCCAGAAACACCAAGTCTGGCAACCACACAGAGGCAAATTTATGGAAAAAGCAACCCAAACCCTCCAATAAACCAAATCTGCCCTCCAAGAGGAAGGAAAACACATTCCGCAGACACAGCCGCTGGGATCACAGGATGCTGCGGTACCCCCGAGAGCATCGCTGCTGGCCAACCCACCCTTCGGGCCAAGGTAACGTTGATATCAAAAACCAACTGTAAGGACTCTTCTCGTTGGCGTGTTTGGGGCTTTGGCCTCTGCAGGAGGGAGGAGAAGCCCAGCAGGAGCGGTGCCGGTGCGGGAATGCGGGCGCAGTTCCCAGGAGGTTTGTTATAAAACGTGACGTTTTGCAATAGAAAGGAGGTCGCTTTTGTAACCTTCACCATAACAAAAACAAAAGCAGGGGGATGTTTTCACCATGCAACCTTGCAAAAAAAACCCAAAGGTCTGATTAAACAAACACAACCCACCCCAGCAGCAGTGGGAGACGGGTTTCATGTCCCCAACCTCCTGTCCGCCAGGAAGCTCCGAGAAACCTCAGAACACAACCAGTACATTTAGTTTTCAAAGGACTGCTTGCTCCAGGTGGAATACTTGAGCACAGAAGCGCTGCCCACCAAAACCAGTTAGGATGCAGGTGTTTGCTGGGAGGGAACTTGCCCGTTACAGCCAAGCTCAGAGCCAGATCCTAATCGATATTTTCCTAAGGGATATTTCCCTCGGGACGGCCCCCACACTTCACCATCAGCCCGGCGCCCACGGCTCGTCAGCAGGACACGGCTGAGAGGTTTGTGGCATCAAGTCAGCACTACAATATGAGATTTTAATTGCTAGCAATAAACCTTTAAGCCTCAGATGGGATTAACAAGAGCTTTTTCTCCACATGTTTATTAAAGCCTAATGGAGACCAGCTTCACCTCTTCTCTCTCTCCCTGCCCCCTTCCCACCTTGTGTATTTGTAGCGTGGCAACATGTATTTTTACAGCCCGTTATTATGCAAGGCTTTTTGCAAGGGTAAGAGAAAAAGCAAACAAAACTTCAATTAACAGCTCATTTTTACACAATATACTCCTCGGTAATGATTTGCTATCAGTGCAGACTGAATTAATGGGAAAGGGCCAACAAAGCAGGCAGGGGTGGGATGTCAGGAGCCCCAGAGGGACCTGAGGATGCAGCAGGGCCCGGGTAGCGATCCATCACCCCTCCAACCGCCAGCCCCACCACGCCAGCGCTGCCTAATTACGTTACATTAAAACACAGCTTCCTTTGGAGCTGTAATTGGCCGTGCGACGTGCAGCGGCCCTGGCAGATGATGGAGCAGCGGCGTTGAGGTGCAGCCCCATCTCCCGCATCCCCCGAGCATCCCAGCCCCTGTGGACCCAGCCAGCTCGCTCCCAAGGCCACGGTTCCTGCTCTTTTTCTGCCTCTCTGCTTCTTACACATCCTGTAATTACCAAAATAGCACCAAAGCCCAAGAGAGACGCCAACTCCTCATCTGCGGGAACCTCAAACACCTTCCTGAAGCACGGCGCGCGGAACCGCAGGAGGGGCCCTTCATTCCCTTCCGCTAGCGCAATTAATTTGTTAATTCATTACAGAAAAGAGGTGTAATAAGGGACAAGGCACCTCCTGATTACCACCGCTGAGAAGCTAACCACCCATCTCCCCTCCTTAGGAAGCTCAGGCTGGTAAATCCAGGTCTGTTCCATAGGGAGCAGCCGAATTTTGAGCCGGGGAAGGGGCTGGTTGGGGGGAACCCAGGGGCTCATCCTGGGCTTTCACGTGTTTGGGTGCTTGACTCCAACCAAAGCAACCTAAAGCCCAGAAACCAGGCTCCTAAATCAGCCCTCACAGCACTTATTTGTGTCAGATGTACCTCACCTTGTCTTGTCAGGCCTTAAAAACCACATATGAAATGTAAACCAAGAGCCAGACGCCTTCCCAAGCCTGCAAAGAGCCTGAAACGGAAAGGGGAGACTCATCCAGGCAGTTTTTCAGTTTGCATTAGCTGGGAAGCCTGCAGACACGAGATTAAAGTCACAGCACTTTCACCAGCTCATCGATAATTAGAGTATGATGGGGGGGAGGCAGGAAAACACACCACGAAGATTTTCACACCCTGAGCATCCCAGCACCCCCAGGACCGGCACAGCCGGGGGACACGGACACGCGCCCAGGGCATCGAGCGGTGTGAGAGCAAAGACCCCACGGGGTCCAAACGCCAGCAAAGAACAACCAAGCCATTTTCTCCTCCGTTCTCTGGCCACATGCCCCTCTCCAGCAGGTCACCAGCCTATTCGTAAGGCGCGATGCTCCACTGAATTAAGAGCAAACATCTGTTTGACACCACTCACCGCAGCCACCCATGGTGCCTACAAGCCGCCCAGTGCCGCAAGAAGCCATTTGCACCAAAGCGCAACATGAGAGGCACAAATCTGAGTCTTTCCAGCTCGTCTTGGAAGCAAAAGCAGCGTGAAGGCAGGGTGGGTGAGTCAGAGGCTCCCCCGGGAGCGCGTTGGCACCGTGCCGCAGCTCCGTGCTCCGCCATCCCCGGGAAGGCAGCTTTCCTCTCCCTGACACTCCCGCCCAGCCGCGCTCGCTGCTTCTCTGTCAGTTTAATGGCAGGTTCACTTTTCACAGCGGGGGCATTAATTTGGGGTTACGCTACGAGAGAATTCAAAGGCGGATTTAAGATCAAACAGCCGAGGAACCATCCCTGGCACTCGGCGCGCCCACGGATAAACGGGATGGCAGCCAGGCGTTCGGAGTCAGAGCACGGATGCTGCAGCAGCGAGTCTCGCAGGAGATGGCACCGCGGGCTCTTTGCCATGAACCGGCACCGGGAAGCCGAGGATTCCAGCATCGCAGTCTGGCTGGGATGCGGGTGCAGAGCATCGCTGCGGCCAGGATGGGAGCCGCATGTTCCTCTGGCATCACCATCAGCTTTCGGAGCCCAGGAGGCTCCCACCACCAGAGCCATGCGACCTGAAACCCCAGGGAGCTCCAGCACCCACGTCCCCTTTGGTCCACACTTGGCTGCGAGCGGCGGCTCAGCACCCACACCCTGCTCTCTTGCTGCACATTCTACCACTAAAACTTCAAAAGATGACAATACAAACGCTCTAATTAAATGGGCAAAAAAGGTCTGACGCTGCCCAGGGTCCCGCAGAACCCCCAACACAGCCCTCCCCGCGGTGCCGGCCGCGCTTCTGGCAGGTACGGCACCACCTGCTATTCCAGCACACGCTTCCTTTCGACAATTTACCCTCTTTGACAATTCCAAGCCAGGCGTCTAACAGGAATTGAAATTCAATCAGCAGAGCCTGAGCCGTGGAGGAGAGAAAAGCCCCGAGTTCCATTAGCAGCCTTATCAGCCCGTGATACCCGCGCGAGGAAGCCGGCGGGGAAATCGGGGCTTTGTCGCGGCACAGGGAACGGCGGAGAAACGCGCGTCTAGCGCAGGAACTCGCTGAACAAAGAATTAGGGCAGGTTTTCTCAGTCCTGGCTCCCCATGCAAACCCGCAGCCGTCAAACCACCCGGATTTCACCTGCCGGCGGTTTGTGATGGACCCCGCAAACCTATCAGGGTAGGAGGGGAACGGACCCCGACTTGGACTCAAAGCATCTCTGCTCTTTAGTTCTAGCTTTAGGGCTTCAGATGTAACGTTTTGTTGGGGTTTTTTTAAATGCTTAATGCATAATAAGACAGAGAATTATAATTAGGAGCAGCTGACAAATTGCACTTTGGAAGCAAATAAGTCTTTACCTCCATTAGTAAAACAACAATGCTTTTCAAAAAATTAGTGTTGCAAATAATTTCACCCTATTTAGCAACAACTGGGTTTCAATCGCTAAACCCACGGCCCGTGGGCAGGGAAGGGTGGAGGCAGGCAGGTTGGGTTTATTTGATAAGTTAATAAAAATCATGCCTAGGTGCTGCTATCTAGTTAAGGTTGGAAGCCGAAGGACCTTTCCCAACAGAAGGTTTTGCTGTGTTCCCCGACGAGGCTCCCAAAAAAAGGTTTCCCTTCCTCAGTCAGAGCTGGATCCTTCATCCAGAGCCAGTGAAAAAGGGCCACAACGCCTCAAAAACCAACAAACAGAAGGGCCGCTATTTATTTTCCCCGAAGCAAAGGAAATGGGAGCAAACCAGGAATGCAGGAGTCAAGCTGTGGGTCACGCACGTCCCTGCCATCCCGGCCCGTCCTCACCAACCCGCCGGGCCAAGGCGGCCCCGGCACAGCGTGAACCCCGATCGGGGCTGATTTGGTGCCGTGTGGATCTGCCGGGGGATGGATGCTCAGAGATGACGAGGTGCCACCCGCGTCCCCACGCTGCTCCGGACACCGGCCCAGTCCCACACTCAGACATTTAATAAGCCAGAAAATACACACGTTCCACGCACAGGCATTGCCCTTGGTTGATGCTCAAATTGAAAAAGCCTCTACCTACTACGACAATGAGGATGTGCAGCTAATTAACTTTCTAGGAGTCACAGATGAACAGGAAAAAGCACATTAAGAATGAGACCTTGTGACGGGCACGTCTCAGAGGAATTAGCAAATTGCATAAGAGGAACCTTTATTCCAATTATAAATTAACACCAGCGACGAGACCCAGCACATTTTTACCGGCTCGTGAAATCATTAACCCATCAAACCCAGCTCCACGCAGAGCAGGCAAGCGAATATTAAAAGCTTCTCAACTTCGCTGGGCAGGTCACCAGCACCCTCGAACTGCCCCGCGGTGTCACCGTCACCCCAGACACCGGGTACGTGCTGGGAACCTGCTGCCCCCCAAAAAGGTGCTTCCCATGGCCTAACCAGCTGTGGGAAGCCCTGAGGAGGAAATTGGGATGCTGAACAACGTGCAGCTACGGCCGGAGCGGGCGCAATGGCCTCTCCTCCCTCCCACGGCTCCAGCAGCCCCGCGCTGTTCCCAGCTCTTCCCACTACGTGACTCGCACAGATTTAGAAAGCAAAATACACATCCTCGAGGCACGTTCCGAGCCAAACGACAGACACCAGCATTATTAACCAGGAGAGTATCCCTCGGATATCTGTTTATCGAGTTCTCAAATCCTTCCCAAGGGTTCTCACCAAAAATAGCCTAAAATTCACTGTGCAAAAAGCGCAGTCCCAGACTACATCCCAAAAAAGCCCGCAAGCCTTGATTTGCAAAAATAGAAGAGGGCAGGAGCACACGCAGTTATGCTTGAGAGGGTTAACGGGATCCAGCTCTACTACCAACACCCACACATGCCCCACTCATCCATCCCACGTGAAGATCCTCAGCCTGCTCATGAAAACCATCACGCAGCCGCAAACCACAGCCCCAAATATTCCAAAACAGGTGCGAAACAAGCCCCAGCCCCCGGGCAGGGGTTTTATCCGCACGGGTCCCTCCTGCAGCACAAGGGGCCAGCACGGAGCACACACCGACCCAGCTGAAGGCTTTTAAAAGGCATTTTGGCTACTGTTTGTTTTAAATTCAAGGAACGGTGCACCCAGCACATGTGGATTTATTGATTTACTCTGTACTTGGAGGGAAAAAAATAAAAACTAAGCACACACAGAAACCAACCCTGAATCTGACAAGAAAAATAAACCCGATGGAGATGGTATTTCCAGGAGAGAATTACAGCCCTGGCTCCCCGTCCTCCCACCCCCCATCATCTTTTACAGGAGAAGTATTGGCAGACTCCTCCTTATAACTGAGTAACGGCCCCTCGGCTCGGCCCTGGGTTATAGATTAACCCCTGGTTCGCTGTAACACGCGCCCTGCTCCCCATGCCCCCGCATGCCCATCGGCTTTCCCGGGGCTGCCCCCAACCCCACAGCACCAGCGGGTCCTGAGCCCCCCACAGGAGCCACAGAGCTGCTGTCTGTGCGCGGACAGATGTTTCGGAGCAAAATGAAGCCTGGAGGTAGAGGAGATGAAGCTGATTAAGCCTCATTATCCTATTTAGCGCGATGATGGCAGAGCCAAGAGGACATCACATGGCCGGGGAGCGGAAAGAGTAACGTGGTTAACAGCAGCGCGGATGCGGGCAGGTACAACCCAGGAGGGTTTGTTATCCGCTCCGGCCAGCCTGCCTGCCCCTGTTCCCTGCCCAGGCCACCTTCCCAGTCCCACCAGCTGGGAACTCCTGCTTGCTGGGAGCCGCATTTCAGGGTAACGATCTGGAAAAGGCAGGAGAAAGGGGGTTCTGCAAACCAGACCCAGCATCCCACCCAAAACCCATCCTGGGACCTGCCTGCAGCACCCATGGGTGAGGTCCTGGGGATGCGGCAGCTCTCAAAGCAACACACGTGTGTGTAAGAACCGGGGGGCAACAGCAGCCGGGGGTGTCGGGGCAGCAGAGCCAGCGCTGGGGCATCCCCTGGACTCCTGCGGGATTCCTCCGGGAACAGGGCGGCCAGACCAGGAAACCCAGTAACACATCACACTCTGAACAAAACCCAGAGAGTCAGCAGAGCTGCAAGACGGATTGGACAGATGAGAATAATACTACTTAATTCCAGCATCTTTATGCTGGAATATCTACCCAGGGACCTACCGCGCTGAGCAGGATTTTTAAGTAAACTCTCTCTCTAAGGTTTTGGGTCTTGGTATCAAAGACCTGTGCCCCAAATCTTTTTAGTAAAGGCAATAACACCTTGTACACCCCTGCCCCTCTCCATGCAGAAGCCTCCTCAAATACCAGTTGAAAATCAAGTCCTCATTTAAAAAGCAGCCATAAGATTAAACAAGAGTGAAGGAAGGAGAGAAACCTGTTGCAGCATCACTGGGGCCAGGGAGGGAAGAGACAGGCAGAGCGCTCGTTAGGGGATTCAGATATTCCAGAAACTACAGCCCCTATTATTAAAAACACCTGAGGTCTGCTCGGCAACGCTCCCACTCCCAAATGCCCCATTGAGTTTGCTGTCCAGCCCCAGCAAACGCTCCAGGTCAGCAACTCCCCCATCAGCTCTGCTAGAGGACGAACAAACACAGCACGGGCTTCACACGGGAGATAAAGACGTAATAGGTTAAATCTGCCTTTTGCAAGGAATTTAATGACTACAGCTGTTCGGCATCATTAACCAGTTTGTCCTGGAGGTTTAACCCTCCTGCCGTCCCAGCTCTGCTGAGCAAACACTCGGGTCCCAGCGGAGCCGCCGGGTCCCCGCGGGGCTGCAGGCTGAGCCAGGCTTTGCTGCGACCCCGGGCTGATAAGGAGCCATTAAAAGCTTTTACTACCTGTTGCTATCCAGCAAAGTGGCCCTGGAGGAGCGCCAGGCGGGGAGCGAGCTCTCTGTGCAGAGAGCGGCTGCTAAAAACAGAGCCCGCGTCCTGCGCAGGGCCAGCGCGCCCCACGCTCCCACCCGCACCCCTGTAAGCGAGGGGAAAAAAACCCCCAACCCTGAGATTTTAACAGATTTACAAAGAAGGAAGACTTGTTGGAAGTGAGGTGCAATGGCTTAACCCTCGTCTGAGCAGCACTGGCTCCTGGGAGAGAAGTCTGGGCTGCAAGGGAAGGGAGATGCATCACAAGCCAAATTTCTCTACCAGAACAGCCCTAAGGATGAGGAGCCTACAGGAAAGCTGGAGAGGAACTTTTTACAAAGGAATGTAGCCACAGGATAAGGGATGACGGCTTTAAACTGAAAGAAGGGAGATTTAGATGAAATATAAGGAAGAAACTCTTCCCCATGAGGGCGGCGAGGCCCCGTCACAGGCTGCCCAGAGAAGCTGTGATGCCCCATCCCAGGCAGTCGGGCTGGATGGGGTTTGGAGCAGCCTGGGCTGGTGACAGGTGTCCCTGTGCAGCTGGAGGGGACACCCAGCATGGGGACACCCTCCCAGCCCCGCGTCCGTGCACGGACCAGCACCAGCTGTCCCGATGGCACATCGGTGCAAACAGCCGGGTCAGCCCAGAGGAGCCAACAGCTCCTCTCCCATCGGTATTTGAACTGGATTTCCAGCGAGATATCATTATTTTTATATATACATATATAGAGATTGTGCTGCTCCCTGCAAGACCGTCACCCTGCCCACCCTTGTCACCGCTCATCCTCCTCTCTGCAACACAAGAGCTGTGCCTCCCCGACCCTCCTTCCCCCACACGCTCCCATTTCACAACGCGGCCAGCAGGAAGAAGCGGGTTTTGCGGTCCAACTGTTTATCGACCCTGTTGGGAAACGGCAGCTTCGAGCAGCTGATCAAACACAACCGGGCCCCATCGGCACCTCGGAATGAGGGTGTTGGCAGCCCCAGCCCCAAAACAACCTGCAAAGGGCTTGGGAGCCCAGTGAGGCAGGACGGGCAGGGAGAGCGTGGAGCCCAGGCTTCCAGCCACCTGACACCGCTGTAACTTCATTTACTTGTTCTTAAACGCATCCGTTTGTGCTGGAAGCCACACACCGGAACATCAAGCCATTCTCTCCATAGCCAAGGATGCGTTTGACCGTACCTGTTTGAGAGGCTCAGGGAACAGCAGCGTGGGGAAGGCTGATGCTGTGGGTTCCCCCGCCACGGGGTCACCGGCTGCACAGCTCATGCTCCCGACCCTCAACCACACACAACCCTCCCTCACGCTACAATAAATACCAAAAACTTAAAAGCTTTCTGCAAGTTTTTGAAAATCTCTTTACCGACTAAGTCATCCTCGTGTTTCCAGCTGTAAAAATCCAAGAGTTTCCAATTTACTTGTTTTTTTCTGTAATAATACTCTCAGACAGCAGGATGGTTCATTCAATTTTGAAATGCTTAGAAGGTTGGCAGCTCTGCAAATTAAACCCCTGGGCTGAAACAGAAGGTCACACCTGAACTGTTCGCAAAGTGTTGCCAGCGAAAAGAAGAAAAAAAGAAGCGTGAAGGAGGAAAAAAAGATCTCAGGCGGCCTAAGGCTGCATTCATCACCGGCAGCGCCAGCCGGGGTGCTGGAGGAAACACGGTTTCATGAAATCTGTGATGGAAACCGATCTGCGTGTGGCTCCGAGAGCCCGGGAACGGTCACTCACCAGCGCCGGGATGAGCAGGTCGGCAAAGTACACGAAAGCTGCTCCCAGGGTGAAGCCCGCGGCCACGGGGAGGAAGGCGAAGGCTCCGAAGGCACCAGACTCCTCGGCCAGGTCGATGGCCGGGGCCAGGAGGGACCAGTAGGACGCGGCCAGCATCACCTGCGGACAGAAGGGCAGCGGTGAGAACCACGGACACACCGGACCCACCAGGACCTGACACCGGCAGCACGCCCACCAGGAGCTCATCCCCCAGCCAAGGACACCCCTGGTCGTGTCCCCACGAGCTGCGTGGCCACTGTCACCCAGCACAGCCACCAGAACCCGCGTCCCGATGGAACAAATCGCCAAAGGATGGAGAATGAGGCGTTTTCCCCTGTTTTCACCAAGGGTGCTGCTTCTGGGCTCAAAAGCCCAAGGCACCAAACGAGCCACGTGAGCTCGTTAGGGTGATTTCCTGTGGGGTCAGCACAGCCAAAACAGCCCTGCGAATAGGAACGGGGAAACCGCCCTCCCCTCAGGGCTCTGACACGGGAGCGGGTCCATCACCCCAAATCCATCCTGCACCCCACTCTGAGCTTCCCTGCAGAGCAGGAAACACAACCTCGCCCTCGTGCAGGAAAACAATAAATATCGGATAACGCCTGGAGCCAAAGCGCCATTCCCGAGGCAGCCGAGGGCAGCCCGGGCTCTGCGCGCAGCTGCTGGGGCTCACCCGCCGGGGCTCCCACCCCGCTGCCCCGGACCAGGGGCTCTGCAAACCCTCTGAGCCGCTCACACCAGCGCCTGGGCCGCCCCCGTCCCGGTGTCCGACTGCAGAACGAATTGTGACCCCAGCCCGGCGCTGCCAAACCCCAGCGCAGCGTTTCACCAGCGTGTTTGCAGCAGGAAAAGAAACCCTTGGAGTAGAAGAGTGCTTTATTGGTTTTTTTCCATTCTTAGCAGGGAAGGAGAAGGAACAGCTGCCCAAAAACAACATAGAAAAAGCAGACTTAGGGAGTTGTGGGCATCTCCAGCCCAGCCCTGCTCAGAGCTGGTTGCTCGGGGCGTTACCCAGTGCAGAAAGCCGAGCACAGCACCGGTTTCACAAGCTGATACTAAAGAACATAATATTAACATGCATTTTATCACCTTATCTCTTCCTCCCCTCTGCTGCCTGACGTACTGGGCTGGATTAATTAAAAAGTCATCAGCCCAGCACGATGCTCTTGGCAGCAGCCGCTTGGCTCCGCAGGAGCTCGGCTGGGACAGCTTGGGGACCGGCCCTGTCACACGAGTCAGTCACACGAATCAGCCGCACTAGCACGGGTGGGCTTAGAAATCCCAGCAGAAATCTGTGTCAGGCTTTGGGAAGGAGAAGCGGTGGCGGGGAACCCCATCAGAGGGGAGGTTCCAGCACAGAAAGGGCTGCAGGACTGGGGTTCAGCCCGGACGCAGCAGCGGGGAGGATGCCCTGGGCAAAACGGTCCCCCGAGCATCCCCCAAAGTCCTGTTTGCAGGATGCTCGGAGGACCCGAGCGTTCACCCGCGGAAAAGAAGTGCATAACAAACTATTACATTTTGAATTATTTTTAACGAAGGAATGAGATGCCTGTTGCTGTAGACACCAGTCCCTGAGGAATTGTGCAAATCCCGGCTCGCTGTGGGTAAGAAGAAAGCAGGCTGTCACGTCAGGCGGAGCCAGGCTGTCAAACTTCACATTCAAATGCCACCTCCTTTAAAAAAACAACCACACACCCCAACGTGGAAACACAACCAACAGGAAAAAGCTTTGCAGAATTATATTGTCATCTTATGTTAAGATATCATTTTCCCGTGGAAAACAGAGGCTTGACACGGCTCAGCCTCCAGATCCCGTCACCAAAGCTCCCACCGGCTTCGCTCTATGGGGACTCCAGGGGAAGGAGGTGACAGGGCTTGAAGCCACCCCAGCTGGAGGAGCAAACTGCGGGGCTGCTCCTGCCAGCTCCACCCGCTTGGGAAGGAAAAGCCATTTATTCCTATACCTTGTATGCAGAGAACCTACTCGGTGTGGGAGCCGAGAGTCACCGCTGCACCAGCCACCCCCAGGTCCCCTCAGCCCAGCTCTGAGCTCAGGCCTGGGTTTAGCGACGTGGGTTTAACCATGAGGGCTTGCCTGGGTGCAGCCAAGGTCCGGCTCAAGGCTTCTACTTCTCACCCGCCCTGTTCAGCATCAGAGCCCCCGGTGCAGCAGCATCCCTGGTCAGGGGACGCTCATGGACTAAGAAAAGGGTGAGGATTTCTGCCAGTGACCTGATTTAAATAACAAAACAATTATGAAAAATTAAAATAGTCATCCAGCCAGGGACAGGAACTCAAACCCCAGCAGTGTCAGCGGGCAGGCTGGTGACAATAGAAGAGAATGAAAGAGAAAACATCTGCCTGGGCTCTCCGAAAAACACGAAGCCCCTTGGGTAGGATTTTCTGCACAAAGCGCCAGCCCGGCTGGGAGCGGGGACCCCGGCTCGCTGGCACCGCCACACGCGGCTCCTGCCAAACCGGGTTTCAATGCTTCTGCAAAGAGACTTCGTGCTCCGGAGCCAAGATCCAACAACACCGTAAATCCAGCAGCTCTCCAGAAAACAAGCTGGGGGAGGAACCATCGCACTGAAGGCAACTGCAGGTCTAAAGCATCCCCAGGTTGTGGGGAGCAAAATACCTTCCCTGGGATCCATCAGCACAACCGGGACAAAGCCCAGCTCAAACCCGAGTGTCTCGTGCCATGGAAAATGCCTGAATCCAGGTCTGCGTCCTCACGCCGATGGAAAAGCCACGCAGGAGCTTTTATTCTGCAAATACTGAATAAACAGGACAGTGACCTTCATCCCAACCACAGCTGGAGCCCAGGGACAGCAGAAGAGCCCTGGCACAGGGAGCATCCACATCTGGGTTACGATTAAAACCCACTCGTCTCACCCGCTGCAACAGCGGCATCCGGTCGCGCTGCTGAGCGATCACCGGGATGAGAACGGCAGGATGGGGGAAACGGCGCTTGAACGGCATGTGAACCTGAAAACCCAACCGCTTACGAGCCAAGGACATCCCCTCGGCAGCACGGGGACAGGAGGGGACAGCGAGAGACTGGTGGGACACCTTCCCTGCCAAACTTTTCAGCCTGACTTCATCAAGGCTCCGACAGCCCGAACCAGGCTCGTTAGACCCGTGTGAATTACTGATGCTGTTTAAAGCAGCACTGAAAGGGAATATTCAATATTAGATGCACCTGGTGCAGTTTAAAGAGGGTCTTTATGATTTTCTGCTTCACCTGGGACAGAAGAAGAAATCAAACTGCGACCCAGTAAGAGGAACAGCCCTGCGAGGCCGCCCGGGCTTACGTGGTGTTTGATGTCTGAGCACAGCACCTCCAGGATAACACCGAGATAGCAGAGAACATCTGAAAAAAAGGCCTTACTTAAGAATATCAAGACTTAAGAGAAAAGCCAGAATTCCACATCAGATGCCCAAGCAAGCAAAGCCTTGTCTCCATGGAAACACATCACCTCGGAGGCTTTCTCCTACAAAACCCTCTATTATCTGTGATTTCCAGAGAGGGAACTGAGGCAGGGAGAAGCTAAATGCTCGGACACCCAAGCGGAGGCGCCGGGCTGGAAGCAGCCGAGCTCCCTCGTCCCCTGCGGCCGTGCGGGTCCCCTTCGCCGCAGGGGACACTCGTGCCATCACCCGTGCCAAAAGCGGGTTCTGCCCTGCAGCCGGGATGCTCCCAGCACATCCCAGCCGGGACCGTGTGCCCAGGCTCACACCGGCTCCCCAGGCCAGACACAGCATCCACGGTGAAGGCAGCGCTGAGCGTCGCTTTCTGGATCCCAAATTAACGCTCTGAATCCCGGACCATCCTCCTCAGGGTCACTGGACATCCCTGTCCCGTGTCCTCCTGGCTTGGCAGTGGTACAGAAGTTCTTTTAATCACTTCTGGTTTTATTTGGCTTTGCAAGCTCCCAGAAGATGAGCAGGTAAGTCATTCCCAACAGGAGAGAGAACCCTCCGTTACACCATTTCCCAGTGGTCCTGGTCTCGGAGAGCACCCTGCACGCTCCCTGGAACCCCGATGACCATCAGGGACCCGGAGCCAAGCACCCAAACAGCGAGATCAGAAGCAACGCCTGGCTCTGAAAGCACAGGACAAGCTTTGCTGGTTCTGACTAAGCACCAAGGGAAGTTTAATTAAACCCAGCAGCCCAGATTTCAGAGCAGAGATAACGTGGAAGTTCAGTTCTGCCTCTATCCCACTGCTTGGAGAAACAGCCCATCCGTATCTGCGAGAGATCTACAGCAAAGATGTGTTATGAACAGACACCCCTCGGAGCAAGAGAAGCCGTCTGCGATCAGAGCAACGTTGCTGCCTAAAGAAACACTTCTTACAGGGAGGAAAAGAGAGAAAACGGCACAAATAGGCTTCCAAACCGGCTGCTCCACATCCTGCCCAGTGGCCCCAGCAGCACCGGTGGCACCGTCACCTGGAGATCTCTGGCACCTTCCTCCAAAAGAGCCGGCTGTGGTGACCCCGGGTGACACAGGCAGCTCAGCCCAAACAGCACCTGCAGCAGCTCAGGCCCATAAACTCGGCCTAGAAACCTCCACAAACTGCAGCTCATGGGTGGTTTATGTGGCAGCACCTTCCACCAGCGGGACCTGTCACCGTGGGTTCCCCACCGACGGTTCCCTCCGGATACAGCAGGAAAAAATATTCCCCTTTTGTGCCCCGAGCGCCGCGAATTGAAAGAGGCTGGGGGAAAAGCAAATGTTTGCAGGACTCGAGCTTCCCCAGCCCAGCCACACCTCTGCGCGCAGGGTGACTCAGTGCTGCTGGCAGGGTGACACGGTGGCACAGACGCCACCGCGCTGTGTTAGGGCAGCACCGGCCATGGCAAACACCCCCAGTGCCTCCCCAGCCGGGGGACGGGGACACAGGGGACAGCCCAGCCCAGCTGTCCCAGCAGCATCACCCCAACACCACCAAAGCGGCTCCGCTTGGCTCGCGGGGACCAGGGTGTGTCTGCCAGAGAAAAACGGCTCCGAAACCAGAGCGCAGAGGAAAGCTCCAGAACAGGCCGCTCCTAACGCCACAGATTCATTTATAAATGATAGCCCAAGAACCTCCTACAACAGACCAGTTCAATTATTCACATCGTTAGGTGTCGGGCGCGTTCCAGGAAAGCTTGCTGGGGAGCAAACCCGGCTGTGCAGCGCTTCTCCTCGCCCACCGCGCCTGGTGCCGCTGGGTTTGCTGCAGGCGTTGGGACGGCAGAAAACCTGTGATTTCCAGAGCCACAAACACATCGCGGGGTGCTCAGCGGCGCTGCGTGTCTGGGGGGCACAGGGAGGACGGAGCCCCCCTCTGCGCACAGCCTGGGCACAAGCGGTGTCACCATGGCACAGGTCACCCGCATTGCAGGACAGGGCACCCCAAAACCCGGCAGTACTGCCCACACCACCGGATCAGCCGCACGGCCGGGACACAGTGACCGGGACCAGGCAGAGACCTCTGTACCCACCACCACCCGCGCAAGATGAGCTGCCACCCCGGGCACATCCCCTGGGCACACAACAGCACCCGAAGGCAAACAACCATGATTTCAGACATCTGAATGAGCCCCCACAGGCCCCCCACCACCCCAACAGCAGCAGAGCAACATCCACAAGCCCTAAGACAATTGCAAGCCGCACAGTTTCACGTCCTCCTTCGAGAAAACCACAAAAAAGGCCACATTTTGTGTGCACCTTAGTGTAGAGCTCCTTAATGCAGGAGAGCGACAAAGCGAGCCAAGCTGTGCACGTGAACCCGCAGACCAAGGGCTCTCCTGCCCATCTCATCACCCCACTGCTCTGGGAGGAGGGTTTGGAAACCAAAGGAAATGGGAAGAGTTTAACTCAGGAGAACCAAGTCCAGCATGACCCACCTCGTGCCACCTCCACCCTCCCCGAACAGGCACCGAGACACGAGCAGCGCCAAGCCAGGCTCTTCCCTGCCCCACCTGCGCCTCGGGCAATTATCCAAGAAACGTAATGCGAGCAGGCAGGCAAACGAAGCGCGGTGGGGCGCGGAGGTGCCGACAGGAGGACGCAGGCAGAGACGAGCAGCAGGATGCTGTACTTACCCCCGCGGCGAAGCCCAAGCTCCCATCCAGGATGCGCCTCTGCAAAAAAACAAACACAAAACGCCCCGGTTACCCCCGGCAGAGGCCACACCACAAACCACACCAGGGGGAAGCGGCTGCCATGCTGGCACCACCTTCTTCTCCCCATTCCTGCAACCTAAGTGAGTTCTGTGCTTCGAGGAAAGCCGAGCCCACCGCCCTGGGGTGACGGCACCCACCAGCACCCAGAGCCTACAGTCGGTCCTGGCTCCCGCCCAACGTGTCAACCGCTGGTGCCACCCGGAGCAGGGCCTGGCAGCTCCACTGCCCGCGCCAAAACGCTCCGAGGACACAGAAATGTAAACCAGAGTTTCCTGCCCAAAGACACACGCTGCCCTGCGCTTCCTCCCCTTGAGGATTCTGACTCCTCTACCAACGGGCTGCTGCAAACAAAGCCGTGACCTCCCCAAAATCAGCACGCTCCTGCCCGCTGCACCCCCAGCGCCGTTCTCCTTTAGCACATCGCCCTCCCCCAGGAAGAAAACTAACGCGTTCCTGCAAAGGAAATCTGACTTTGCAACAAACTCCTGAATAAATCATCACAAGAGAGAGGCATAAATAATAAATTCATCTGGGCAATTCTGAACAACAACAGCAAAAGGGGCCTCTAATTTTGGAATACAAGATGACTTAAAGATCAGCACGTTGCTTGTTCCGAGCACAGTCTGACCCAAATCCTGCACCGGGGACACGGCAGCAAAACCAGGTTACGGGCAGAGAAGCTGCTGTTCCAGACACAGGCCTTGCCTGTACCCTGCCCCATCTGCTACAGCACATACCGCAGCCCACGGCCAGGAATTTGATTTTCTCCTCCTCTTCTGCGCTGACACACGGGAGAGAAATGAGCTGGATTTTTCCTCCTCCTGCCCCAGGACCCCCCAGGGTCAACGTCAAGACCAAACCCACCCACGGGCACAGCGCAGCCCCTGTCCCGGACCCCATTTGCCTCCTGGGGACCAAGGACACGCTCCCAACACCCACCTGCCCGCTGGAAAACACGAAGACCAGCGCCGAGCCCGCCGCCGTCAGCCCCCAGGTGAGGAGGGTTCCCAGCACCGCCTGCGTCACCGGCCCGTGTCCCGGGATCATGCTGACCTGGGAGAGACCAGGTGGTTAAAAACAAGGATTCACCCCCAAATTCCTCCCTGGTTCAGAGGGGAGTGCAGCCCAAACCCCTCCTCGCCAAAGGGGATGGGGTGAGTTTAACCACCCTCCCTGCAACGCCTGTTCCCCCTAAGGCTTTGCAATTTAATCCGAGCTCAGAGGAGCAGGAGGGAGCGAGGATCCACCACATCCCACCCAGCGCACAACCCCCAGTTAACCTGGGGGAAAGCAGAGGAACACCAAGAACCAGCACTGAGCCCCCTGAGTGAGCAGGCGCCTCGTCCCACATCCCCGGGCGCTTCCCAGGCACGTGCATCACGTCCCACTTCCGAGTGGCACTTCTTTTTGTGCCAAAAACCCATTTTATTCGCGCTGAAGGCGAACGCCCTCGCAGCACCCGGGTCCCTGTGTCGCTGAGCCCCCGGGACGAAGCAGAAAGGGGAACAAGTCCCAGGGATGGGCCCCCAAGCCAGGGTTCGGGGCTGCGGGGGAGCAGGGGGTTATCTGAGCCCCGGGGGGCTGAGAAAACACACACGTGGGTGTAAATACAGACACGTAAATATATAAAAATGCACACATGTTTATATATTTACATGTAGACATATAAAAATACACATGCTTTTGTACATTTGTGTATAAATATAAAAGGAGCATACATGCATCGTACATTTATACACAAACATATAAGAAACACACATGTATTTGTACATGTATATATAAATTTATAAGAATTACACCCACCGTGGTTTTCCCGGGCCCCCAGCCCTGCCTCTGGGCCACCGCCAAACCCTGCGGGGTGGGTGCCCGGGTCAGGACCCCCCCCGGTTGCCCGGGCCCGGGGACAGGGAGACCCCCCTACCACAGCCCGCACGTTCCCGGCTCCCCCTGCTCCAGAGCGGGACCGCAACAACCCACCAGGCCCCCCAAAACACCACGGCGGGCGTCCCGGAGCTCTACGGGTCCCAGGCTGGTCCCGGAGCTCCTTCCCCCCAAGACCCCGCGACCCCCGGCCAGTCCCCACTCACCGCCCGGCGCGCCCGCCGCCACTTCCTGGTGCCCGCACACGTGTCGCCGCCGTCGCCCCGCCCACCCCCGCGACCGCCGCCAATGGGAGCGCGGCGGGGGCGGGCCGCCCGCGGTTCTGCGTTTCGGGCTGGCGAGGCGGCGGGAGAGCGGTGCGGGCGGGCGCGGAGCTGTCGCTGTCACTGCCACTGCCACTGCCACCCCCGCTGGGCTGCATAGAGGCACCTCCTGGTCTTGGGGTGCCGTGGGAGTGTCCCTTCCTGCCACCCAGCAGCTCGTGAGCACGGCCCGACACATGGTGAGCTGTGCCCGTGCAGCGCAATCAGCCGTGCTCATTAGCAACCAGAGGCTGTGCCTTAATGACCGGCACATGGCAGCCTGCTGGAAACAACCCTCCACCCGTCACTGCTGGCATCTGTCCCCACAGCTTTTGGAGGCACATCGGGCACCACCATGTCCTCTCCCACCCATTGGTGTCCCCTCAAGGCATCACCATGGGGCACATGGTGGCCAAGCCAACAGCGATGGCAGGAGGGAGAGGGACAGGGACTCACACGGGGCAGCAGGAGCCAAATTAGACCCGGTTCCCGCTGGTGCCTCCTGCCCGTGTCACGCCAGAAGGCACAGCGGGTGGCAGAAGGACATATCCAGCTCTTCTGCAGCACAACCCCTCTTTGTTAGGGTGTTTATCTCTTAACAGCCTTTGATCAGCCTCCCCTGCCACAGCTGGGAAAGGTCAAGGCCGTTTGAAACCTCCCCTGATTTAGGATTTAATCAATCTCCCCCCTGTAATTGCCTCCATCCTTCATTAGCTCTCGTAACCAGGCAGATGCAGCAGGAGGTGCCAGCTGGGAGGGACATGGGGACAGAGCAAACAGAGCTTCCCCCGCCGCCCCGGGGTTCCCCGGCCAGCAGTGACAGAGACGCTGGCAGGGCTGGGGACAGCTGGCGAGACAGCGGGGCTGGCCCTTGGGGACACGGCTGACACGGGAGCCCCGCACGCTGCCACGGGCTGGGGGCGGCTGGCAGCAACATCCCTGCCTGGGGACGTGTGGGCAGTGCTAGGCGATGGGGACAGTCGTGACGGCAGGGAGGCTCCGTGCAGAAGCATCAGCAAAATCAGCTCACGTCCCCCTTCCCCGGTGTCATTTCTGCCTGCAGGGACATTCCCATGTCACCTTCCCCAGGATCACAGGGCTGCCCCCGCACCAACCGCTTGTCCTCCACAGCTCAGCCCCAGCGCCCTGCCTGGAGTCCCTCAAATGCATTTTGAACAAAAGCAGCTCAAATTCTTGTGCAATCTCTCTCATTAACGTGCATGAGATACTGCAAAGGGCAGCACTGCAGTCCTGGTTCTGGGGAGCCCTGGGGCAAACAGGACCTAAACCCCTTGTTTTTTATGCAATAAAACCCTTCAGCAATGTCTGGGGTATCTGTGACAGAAGGTGCAGAAGGACACATCCCAGCAGAGCCATGTCCCGGGGCACTGCGGGCTAGGGCAGGTTTGGAGATGTCCCAGACATTGTCCCTCTGCTCCCGCCCTGCGTCCCCTTTGCACGGGCTGGGCTTGTGGTCGGGCGCGTTCCCAGTGCAAAGCCATTTGTGTCAAACCGGGACAGTGGATGGAGCCGGGCTGGACCCGCACCAGGGCGGCTGCCCAGCCGAGGGACAGAAGACGGCCAGCCAGAGGTGTCCTGGGGACAGGGCACAGGGGCAGCGCCAGGCAGGGTCGCGCCATCTCCATCCCGCCAGCTAATGGCACCTATTAGTCACAGGGCACAAAGTGACAGCTTTATGCTTCTCTGCTGGCTTTAGGATCATCGTGAGAGACACGATGGCTGCGTTGCGAGGCTGGGGGAGTAGAGAGTCCCTCCGACACCGAGCTCCAACCTACAGCTGCTTTGAGCAGGAGGGGACGTGGGTACCAGCGATCAGCACGTGCTGTAACCAACCCCGACATCTCCAGCTGGTGCAGAAGCCTGACTGCCAAACGCAGAGCACTGTTAAATCCCGATTTAACGTGCGTGACCCTCCAACAAGCCAGGCACAGCAGGCACGGGCACGAGCAGGAGCAGAGATCTCAGGCCATGGTTGCCAAAGGCTCATTAGCACCAGGGGTTTAGCAATATGATTCCTGGGGAATGTGTGCGGCAGCTTTCACCACAGCCCAGTCCTGGTACCCTCGGCAGAGATCAATACACTAATTACGGAGGCAAATAATGGCAGGGAGAGAATGGGAGAGGTGGGAGTGGAAGGAGCCATATGCGGGGAGGTCTGGTGGAGCAGGAGGCAGCCCCGGGGAAGGAGCTGCGTGTGGGGGGTGCAGGACCCCTGGAGGGCCCCCGACCCGCCAGAGAACCTGCATCCCATGGGGTGGGGATGCTGTGGGGGTGCTGCTGCCTGTCCTGGCCGCAGGTGGGGGTGCCAGCGCCTCTCCCTCCCCATCCATCATCGCTGCCGATTAGATCACATCGCCGGCAGCAGCCAGGTGGGTCCTGCCCTGTCTGCCCTGCCTGGGGGCTGCGGGGAGGTGGTCCCGGCCGGTTTGTCTGGCTAATGAGCAGAAAGCAAAGCCTCCCCCATCCCAGGCATCCCTGTCACTGAGCCAGGCAGCCTCCGGCCCGGCGCCAGCAGAGCCACCGAAGCCACTTGTGGCTGTGGGGCTGGAGATGGGGAGGGAAAGGGAAAGGCAGGGACACCCAAAGCACCCGTGGGAGAGGGAACAGCAGAGACCCGCAGAAGGGCTGTGGGCACTCCTGGGGACAGCAACAGGCAGGGCTGAGACAAGCCGGGTGTGCGTGGGGACTCCGTGGCACCCGCATGGGACCCAAAAGTGGGTGGTGATCCCTACGCACCCTCATCTCTCCCCTAGCAGCGTGGGGCAGCTGCAGGCAAGCAGAACAAGCTGTGCATGGGAGCAAATCCTTCCCCTCCTGACTGCTGGGGAACAGCAGCTGCCTCCCAGTCCCTCCAGTTCCCCACCAGTCCAGCACAGCCAGCTTGATCTCTGCAAAATGCCACAGATCTCACTGCCTTCCCTCCACATATTGGGGAGAAAGGCCGGCTCACCCTAACCCTCCGTTGGCAACCAAAGCCCCGGCTCCTTACAACACTCGTTTCCAGGACAGGGGTCGAACGCTGTTTTCCATGGGGAGTCTTGCAGAACAGCTGGGAAGGGATGGCAGGAAAATTGAAAGGACTTTAAAAACAGCTTTGTGGTCATGTAATCCCCATGCCCCTCTCCCCTGGGTTATATCGGCTGTAGAAGCCGTGTGGGAAGAGGCCGTGCATTTCTCCTGTATCCAGCCCCATCAGTAAATTGTTTTTCTGTAGAGTGAATGCTTCCCAGGCTAAAGGACAAAGACGAGTTTATCTGCCAGCACCAAAACAGCTGCTGGGGTAAAACAATGTCTCTCCAAACCAGGGACCACCCAGAGGTACAGATCAGACCCTGCGCTAGGCTATAATACAACCCCAAATCTAAGCAAAATAAAAGAAACTCTTCAAAAGGCTCAAGCGCGCTTCCCGGTTCCGCAGCTGCTGCACTCCTTGCAGGCTGGACATAGCTCAGAGCAGCCCCTCCATACCCTGCCCGGAGCAGCATCCCAGGGAGTTGCTCTCAGCGTTTGCACGGGTGCCACTGAACGGGACGTCCCAACCCCAGCTCCCCGCAGAGACCCCGTCCCCATCCGCCAAACCGTCCTCAGCCTCCCTCCTCACACACCCTCACTGTGAGATCACATTCCACACCACCTATACAAGAAGCAGCTTCTTCAGCTTCCTAAAGATTTCTGAGGCTGACAATGATTCTCGCTCCTGCTCCAGGACCCCGTGTCTTCAGATCCACCTTGGGAAGTGGATGGCAAAGTGCAAATGAGAACCTCGCAGACCCTCTTGCCGCAATCAGCAGCTTTGCTCAGGGCTCTTTGTTCCAAGTCACTCTTAATTTCCTGCTTTCTATTGTCTGGTTGATAAGTGATGGAAAGGAGGGGTGGGCAAGGAATAGCTATTATTTAATTGCTTTCAAGATCTCAAACAAACCAGAGCAGAGGTTATCTCCCCCAAACCTCTCTTTTTTGGTCTTCCTCCTCCAGTTATCGTTACTGGGTAACTGCGGAGGGAGAGGCTGCAGCAGAAGCACCCACGTTGTGTGAGTCCCCAGAGACCCCAAAGCTGTGAGCAATCACTGTGTCACCGTCCCAGCTCCTCCAGGCTGTACCAAGTCAGCTAGGACCTGCTTCACCTTCCCTTTGGTGGTGAGGTGCCACATCCTGGGACCAAGGTATTCCCAGTTTCCCAGGAGAAACCAGGACCCTCAGACAACTCCTGGGGGTCTCCAGCTGGGGTCACAGCGTGACCATCACGCTGTCACCACCCTGCCCCATCCTTCCCCTCCACGGTGGCCCTGGAGACATCAGGAGAAGCTGAGCCCTTTGCACCATCACTGGAATCAAAATGTGGAGAACCAGCGTCTGCAGCAGGAGCCGGGCAGGGAGGCCAAGGTCCTGCGAGGAGGGGCAAGGTCCTGAGGCCCTGGGACATCTGTCCTGCTGGGGGCCCCTTGGAACTGAGCAGGTCCCACCGTGCCCAGGGGGCAACCAGGGTTCCTGCACCCACGCTGCCTGCTGCACAGCACCCAGCACATGCCCCTGGGACCCCCTGGATTTGGACACCCTTCCCCATGCGCCCACAGCAGGAGAGGCTCCGATCCCGGGCACAAAGCCGGGGGCCGCAGGGCCGGCCGGACCGCGGGGGCAGCACCGGTGCCCGCTTGGCTGGCGGGGGACGGGCAGAGCAGGGTGCGCAGCGCGGGCAGGGTCGGCAGAGCAGGCAGGGTGGGCAGGGGAGCGCAGAGCCGGGTGGGCAGCCCTGTCCCCGTTGTCCCCGCCCCGCAGAGCCGCCCCGCGCGGGGCGGGGCGCAGCCGGTGCGCTGGGTCCGGCGGCGGAGCCGGGATCGGCGGGTGCGCGGAGCGGGGAACGGAGCGGAGCGGCGGGCGCTGCCGGAGCCCCCCACGCCGCGCCGGGAGCAGGTGAGCGGCGGGGCCGCGCCCGGGGCAGCACCGGCGGGAGCGGCCGGATGGGACCGGGGGGGCGGCCGCTCCCCGCCCCGAACGCATCGCCCGCGGGAGCCGTCCCCGCTCGGGGTGCCCGTCCCGGCTCGGGGGTGGCCGGGAGGGCCGGGGCTGGCAGCCCGGGGACGGGCAAGGCGAAGGGAAGGTTTTCCCGTGCGCTCGGTGCTCCGGGCATCATCGCGCCCAGCGGGGACTCACCGGTTGTGTCTCGGAGTCCGGAGCGCGGTGCCGCTGGAGGCAGGAGGAGCTGCGCTGTGCCCGGGGCACCACTCGGCACCGCCGGGGCTCCGGGGGACAGCGGGGCTGGTGGCTGGGGTGGGACCCTTCAGGGACCATCTCTCCCATGGAGCTTGGCAGCAGGATGGGCAAATCCTCCCCAGGAATCCCTTCATTTCTACTTATTCTCCAATTTCTAGAATCTTCTCCTCTATCCCTAGAGCAAGGGAAGATGACATCTGGGTTCCCCTGAACAAGCACGGACCAGCAGAGCCATGGAGCTGGAATATGAGCTGCCCAATGCCACCGCGTTCTGGTTCTCCCCGGCTTCCCCCTTCGACAACTTCTCCGTGGAGGCGCCCACCAATGCGTCACAGAACGCCACAGGCCACCACTTCGACCTGACCAGCAACGCCATCCTCACCTTCATCTACTTCGTGGTGTGTATCATAGGGCTGTGCGGCAACACGCTGGTCATATACGTCATCCTTCGTTATGCCAAGATGAAGACCATCACCAACATCTACATCCTCAACCTGGCCATCGCAGATGAGCTGTTCATGCTCGGTCTGCCCTTCCTGGCCATGCAGGTCGCCCTGGTACACTGGCCCTTTGGCAAAGCCATCTGCAGAATTGTCATGACGGTGGATGGGATCAACCAGTTCACCAGTATCTTCTGTTTGACGGTTATGAGCGTTGACCGGTACCTGGCTGTTGTCCATCCCATTAAATCTGCCAAGTGGAGGCGGCCCAGGACAGCCAAAATGATCAATGTGGCCGTGTGGGGCGTCTCCCTGTTGGTGATCATGCCCATCATGATTTATGCTGGGGTGCAGCATAATCACGGCAGGAGTAGCTGCACCATCATCTGGCCGGGAGAGTCGGGTGCCTGGTACACAGGCTTCATCATCTACGCCTTCATCCTGGGCTTCCTGGTGCCTCTCACCATTATCTGCCTTTGCTACTTGTTCATCATTATCAAAGTCAAGTCCTCGGGCATCAGAGTGGGCTCCTCCAAGAGGAAAAAGTCTGAGAAGAAAGTCACCAGGATGGTCTCCATCGTGGTCGCTGTCTTCATCTTCTGCTGGCTCCCTTTCTACATCTTTAACGTCTCCTCAGTCTCCATCCTGATCGTGCCCACGCCTGTCCTCAAGGGCATGTTCGACTTTGTGGTGGTCCTCAGTTACGCCAACAGCTGCGCCAACCCCATCCTTTACGCCTTCTTGTCTGACAACTTCAAGAAGAGCTTTCAGAACGTGCTCTGCCTGGTGAAGGTCAGCGGCATGGACGAGGCGGACCGGAGCGACAGCAAGCAGGACAAATCCAGGCTCAACGAGACCACAGAAACCCAGAGGACCCTGCTCAATGGTGACCTGCAGACGAGCATCTGAGAGGACAGCGGGGTTGTCCGTCCTTCGCTCTCCTCTCCCCGCTTGCTCCCAGCTGGCAGTGGCACGTACGGAGTCGGGGCAGAGGTGCCAGCTTAGGGGACGCGGGTGCGCAGACGGATGGGCGGAGGGTCCTCGGGTGGGCTCCTCCTGAGCTGCTGGCAGGTTGTCTCTCACATGCTGAGAAGGATACGGATCAGGAGGTGCTGCCTTGCCAGGAAAACAAAGACAACTTGTAGCAACGCAGCGCATTTCAACACCAAAGTGCCACTGTGGGCCACAGCCATCGCTGGGGCGGCCCCGCTGGCTTCCCCGGGGTGACCCTGGGGCTGGTTGGCTTGGGGTGCTCTGCCGCAGAACGGGGGCTGGCACGTGGACACACAGAGAGCGGGGTGACCTCGGGAGGAGCCGAGGCCACGGTTGTGTGCCAACACGTGTGTCACCACGGACATGCACCACCTTATAGCAAAGCCCTGGTGGGAGCTCCCGGAGAGCCCAAGCGTGCTCCCGCAGTCACCGTCCCTGCGGAGACAAGGATATTTGGGATTGCATTTTGCAAATTACTCCATCGCCGCCCCTGAAGGCTCCGTGCTGCTGTTTGACTGCACCATTCGCACAGCCGCCCTGCCCAGGGGACACAGCAGGACCCGGCCAGGGGCAGCTGCCCCCCGGGAAGCAGCTCCTCTGGTCCCACCACGCTGCACCTGCTTCCTCCAGCCCTGCGGCTCCCGCTGCTAGGGAGCCCCTTCCCTTCCCTCCCCCCGCCCTGACGTCACCTGCCCGTGGGTTTGCTCCTTGGATGGAGGATTTTCCCCCTTTTTTGTCCCCGGTAGCCGCTGCCCCTCCCGCCGCCCGCATCCGCTCACAATCGATCCTGGGCTGCACCTGCGGCTGTGACCGCGGCTCTGAGCAGCCACGGCACGATCGCCGGTGTCAGTCCCTGCTGGGAGATCCTTGGAAGCATTAAACCGCAGCAAAACACGGGGGATTTGGAGCAGCCCAGCATCCTGCTGCCGATGGCTCCCACACCCAGGGAGATGTGGACCTGTCCTGCTGTGGCTCTGAGGATCGCGGGGCTGCCACGGTGAGTGAGCATCGACCGCTGGCACTGCCCTGCACCGGCCAGGCAAGTCCCGCCGGAGGAAAGGGTGATGGAGAGTGTGGGGGACGGGAGGTGGGGGCTGCCGCGGACTTGGCCACAACCCCTGTCTGAGCCGAACGGAATGGGCAGAGCGGCCAACGCGGCTTCCAGCAGCAACCCGTGAGGAGGGACAGGGCAACATGTCCCCTCATCCCTCCCCACGGGAGCAGTTTCTGTGCCAGGCTCTGTTCACAGGCTCTGGCTCCAGAGCCGAGCCACAGGAACACAGCGGTTTAGGTGGAGAAAACCACCCACGCTCACTCGCCCTCCCCTTCCCATCCCACCCCGGTGGCCCCATTGCCATGGAGCCTTCACCTGGCACTCCTGATGAGGCTGAGTGTCACCCACGAGGTGCTGCCTGCTTTGGGGTGCCGCCGGCTTTGGGGTGTTGCCTTGCTGAGCTGTGTATCCCCCTCACGATGCTCGGAGAGCACCAGCTCTGGGAGAAGTTTCCCCACGGCTCTGCCCAGCGAGTCCCTGCCCGGGGAGTCCCACACACCAGCTGTGCCACCCCCACCTGCCCCCCAAAAACAGCCCAGTGCCAGGCACAACACCTGCCCCCCAGCACAGCTCTGCCCCCCTGCACAGCTCTGCGGGACACGGGGTCCCAGCGCAGGGCTCCGGGCTCTCTGCAGGGCAGAGCAGGGCTTATCAGCATTTATTTGCATTTAACCATTTACTGCTCCTCTGCAGAACGCGGAGCCACGCAGAGGGCTCAGCGCCTGTCCCCTCCTTGCCTGTCCCCCTGTCCCCTCACTGCCTGTGCAGGCAGCTGCTCACCAAGCACATCCCTGCCCAGGCTTTGTTAAGTAAAGCCGAATCCGGGCTCTGAGACAGCGCAGGCTGCCCTGCTGATGCTGCAGGAATTAAAACACAAGGCGTGTGTCACACCACAGTGACATATCGGTTGGTGGTGGCCAGGCTGGGTGTAGCTGGAGCCCTCTGGTAGGATAAGGCTCCAGTGTCACTGTCACTTCAGTGTCACGGCTGCAGCGACACACCAGCGGGGCTTTGGGTCTTTCAGATTTGGTGGGCAGTGGAGCAGTTATTTGTGCGGGAAGCAGGGGAGGGCATGGGGAGGGGGCATTGAGCCCCCTGCCCGGGGTGGGAGCTGGTGGTCGCACCCCTGCAGTGGGGCCAGACCCAGACCTGCTGGTGTTCAGCTGCGCCCCGGTCCTGCCCGTGCCAGCCCCATCACCAGAGTCCCAGCCGGGGATGAGGGAGATGCCTGTTCCCAGCCACGCACCACGGGAGCCCCCGGCCGGGAGCATCTCCTCCCTGCACTGATTTAATGTTGAAAATACGGAGAGCCCAGCTTTCTCGCCCTGGGAGGGACCCACGCCCAGCAGCGCATTAGCCCAGCTCACCCCATCCTGGCAGACCCCCCGGCAGTGACATTTCTGGCAGCTCGGAGCTGTGCAAGGGGGCTGTGATCTGAAATAATACCCCACTGCCCCACTTTGCACCCAGGGTCCCTCCTAGGCTGGAGATAACGGGGTGAGGGGTGCAGGGGGCTGCCACCAACGTCCCAAAGGCCACCAAGGTGGGATGCGGCAGGGCAGGGGCACAAGGAGGTTCTGGGGGTGCCAGGGCACCCATGGCCACTCTGCCGCAGCTCACCTGGGGGAACGGGCAGGAGAGCGAAACGTGCCAGGAGGAGCCACAGCTGCTGCCCAGCGTTCGCGGTAAAACCAGCGAGATAAAACCTTCTGCTGGTTCATTGCTGGCTAATAAACAGCAGCACCATTGCTGCTGCTGCTGCGAGTAACAAAGTTTTCGTTCCCAGCCACTTGATTTTAGTGGGAACTTGACCTCATATTGGATCTGTTCTGAAAAGCCTCGCAGGGCTGCTGGCGGCATAATGAGAAATCTCTTCTGGTTATTGCGGAGCGAATAGGCTGATGCTGCGAGTGCTGGAGCGGCTCAGCTGCCGCTTCACACGCACAACGTCCCCAGGCAGGCGAGATTAATTACAGCTCCCGCCTGGAGCAGCAGGAACAGATTTATCACAAATGGGAGGCAATGGGGAGACCCGCATGTCCCACAGAGCTCCCCCTTACGGACCCGGTGCAGGGCTGGTGGCTTTGCTGTGGGGCTGTGTGCACAATGGTGCTGTCCCCAATGGTGGGGCTGTCCCCAGGGGTGTTCACAGCCCTTGCAAGGGTCTGCCAGCCCCTGTGCAGAGGCATCCTCGCTGTCCCCGCATCCCCAGCCCTTGGGTACGAAGCCTGGAGCCATGGCTGGGCTGAGCATCAATCACCCCGGGCACACTCTGATAGTGCCCACCTCACACACTGCTGACAGCCAGCAGTGCTCCATAGCCAAATGGGCAGGGAGAGGCTGGGTTTGGACCTGGAGCCTTCCTGCTACACCTCTGCAGCTCCTCATACCAGCACCAAAGCTGCCTTGGACTTCTTTAAAATGGTTACTCCTAATGAACCCCACCACCTGGTCTCTGGAGGGCTCCGTGACTCTCCATCCCAACAGCAAGAGCCCTGTCTTTGATGGAGGCTCCCGGAGCAGCCCCTTCCCTCCCAGACCCACATGAATGCTGGCAGTTGTGCACCCGGCGATCCCCAGCAGCTCCCACCGCATCCAGGATCTGTGCTGCTGCTTCAGGGCAGGGCTCCAGGCTCACATCTCCGGGGATGTTTCAGCCCTTGCTGTGAACAAGCAGATTTCAAACCACTCGGGAAGAGCGTCCGTCCCCTCTGCCAGGGCTGCACCGCTTGCACACCCTGCCAGGGCTGCTCAAAGCGAGGATCACCAGCAGGGCACAAGCAAAGGGCACCGACCCCAACACAGCCTTCCCGTTACTACATCTGAAACGAGACCTGCTGCTTCCCAACCCAAGGACAGCTCTGCCCTTCCCCGCCAGGCTTGGACCCCCAGCCTTGGGTCTCCGGCAGATTTCAGCCCTCTCCCTGCTCACAGCAGGACCCGGACTGCAGAAACTTGGGACAGGGGACAGAGACTGGGGGGGAACCCACCAGGAGCCATGTCCTGAACCAGAAGGGGATGAGGGATGCAAACCTGGGCACTGCAGCCATCCGGCCCCACACTGCGCGGCCAGGAGGGGAGGGGGGCATTGTACATATGTGTATATACTGGACACGCCAGCAAAGGGGTTCATTATCCTGGCGCTGCTCTGCAGCCTGTGTTTTGCCCCTTCTCTGTGGCAGCTGCGAGTCAGTCCCAGCCCCTCGGGGGTCCCTGGGCTCCCCCTCACAATCCCTGTGTGCTGCAGGGCTGGTGGCACCGGGCATGAGCCAGGAGGGACCGCGGAAGCTGCTCCCACGTTGACATTCTGCAGGGCGAGGGAAAGCGCTTTAGTCTCTACTAAAGGCAAGAGCCGTTCCCTGCCAAGCCGGGGCTGTAGTGACCCAGGGGTTGTCCCCCCGGCAGCACCGCGCCGCGCCACCCTGTACATACACCCTCTGTACCTATAGCTGTGCTCTGTGTGGTGTGCATGGCTCTGCTGTACATGTTCTGATGGGAACACGTTTCTCTGCTGTAAGTCTTGCTTTCCTCCGTAGCGGTTGTTTCTCAGTGTTCAGCTAAGCCTTCCCGTGGTGAAGGATCCCGACTGCCCCGTCTGTGCTGCGGGAAGGAGTCGTGGATGGGGGTGGGAAGGAAGTAAAAGAGTTTTCCTACAATTTTGGACTCGGTGTGTGTGTCAGAGCTGGGCAGGGGCAGCAGGAATAACCCAGGCTGACACCTCCCTGCCCGGGGGTCCCCGGCACAGGGCGACTCGCACTCAGCCCTTCTCCCCAAACCAGTTCTTCCCCTCATCCATCTCCCTGTTGGTGAGCAACACACCTGCTTCTTCACCCATGGGGTGGTCCCAGCTTTGGAGGGTCCACACCACAGGAAAGCTCCCCAAAAACCCACAGGTTTGCTCCCTGGTCAGCACAGCTCCGCACACTGAGGTACCAACGCGTCTGTGCCACCGTCACACACAAAACACAACCACAAGTGGCTCGTCGAGTACAAGGGGTCACAGAAACTCCGTCTGAACAGCTGGGAGGGAGACGCTTCCCAAAACGGGAACACCTCGGGGTGGGTTTTGATGGGATCAGGACAGGTAAAATGCCATGGCTGGAGGTTTGATCTGCTGGAGGGGGCAGCACAGCGCCGGGGTGTGCACGGTGAGCAGAGACATACACGAAAACACCCGTGTGGACAAACCAGCTCTGCTATTATATAAACCGAAAGCCCAGCTCTGAGCAGCTGCACAGGCCGGCTCCGCCACCACCAGCTTCCACGCAAATAAACCCTTTTGCCCCAAAGCACCTCGGATTTTTTCCTTCTCCCTTCCAATTTGCACCATGGAGTTTTACAGGATTTGAACACAACCTCTACCCGCAAAGCCCCAACAGCCCCCAAAACCGCTCGCTCTCCTTACACCAGCATCTCCCGCCGAGCTGGATGCTCCTGCCCACAGACCCCCCTGGCCAGGACAGGATTTGCAAACATTTGCAAGAAAACAACTACCAGGCTTATTGCTACACTGTGTTGTAGCTGCCTGAGTCAGCATCAGGTGCTAAATGCGTGTGATAGCTCCAGGGGGTTCTCCTGGTCAGATTTACCTACATGTGTGCTGGAGTACGTGGAGACAGCCCCGGGTTTCCATCAGGAAA
The DNA here is from genome assembly GCF_037038585.1 of Patagioenas fasciata. Taxonomy (NCBI): domain Eukaryota; kingdom Metazoa; phylum Chordata; class Aves; order Columbiformes; family Columbidae; genus Patagioenas; species Patagioenas fasciata. Next base: position 1,319,669 of record NC_092537.1, on the reverse strand, counting down.
CATAAAGTCTTCACAAGGAGAAGGGCAGCAGCTGCCCAGGGAAGGCTCTGCAAACAAAACCCAGAGCGTGCTGATCTCACCCTGCCTCCGCAGGCTGAAAATACGAGATGAGCGTAGGTATCGCAAGGTGGAGCTACATTGAACGAAACCAAACCCTGCACCTTTCAGAGGGGCCTTCTTATTTCCAGCGGGTACATTGCAGCTGTGCCTCCCGTAGACACTTGCACTCCGCATGATTTTGCCGAACCTGAGCAAGACGAGCATTTTTTAAATTTATTTTGTTTTAATTAAAAGACCAGACGGGGCCAGCGCATTCGGCTGGGAGCATCTTGGGGGTGCGTGGAGCGAGAGCGGCACCCGCAGGCCGCGGGGACCGGCCCATCGCCCGGGGAAAAGGACAACCGAATAAAGAAATAACAAATTAAAAAAAAAAATAAAATAAAAAATAAAAGATTAAACTGGTGTTTCCTCCGCCCCCGCAGGCCGCGTCGCCATGGCAACGACGCCAGGGCGCGGCTCTGCCCTGCACAAAGATGGCGGCGCCCCGCCCCGCCGCCATGTCGGAAGACACCTCCCCTTCCCGCCCCAAAGATGGCGGCGGCGGCGTCCACGTCAGCGCCGCCCCGGTTCGGCGGCGGGCCCGCCATGGCGGCGCGGGGCGCGGAGGCCGAGGCGCTGTTCGAGGCGCACACGGCGGCCGAGCTGCGGGCGGTGGAGCGGCGGCTGCGGGCCGGCATCGAGCAGAAGCGGGAGGAGCTGCGGCAGATGGTGGGCGAGCGGTACCGCGACCTCATCGAAGCGGCCGACACCATCGCCGAGATGCGCCTCAGCGCCGAGCGCCTCCTGGGCGCCGTGCGGGGCCTGCAGCGGGGGGGCGCGGCTCGGCCCGGCGCCGCGGCCACGGTGAGGGGGGCGAGGGGCTGCGGCGGGGCGGGGGGGGCCCGGAGACCCTCTCTTTCCCCCCCTCACCCCCTCTTTTCCCCCCTCCAGGCCGGGCCGCCGGCTCAGCAGAGCTTCTACCGGGCGGCGGCGCAGCTGAAGCTGCTGCTGGACGTCCCCGAGAAGGTGTGGGGGGCCGTGGAGGGCGGCCGGTACCTGCCCGCCGCCCGGCTGCACCTGCTCGGCGCCCACCTCCGCCGCCAGCTGCAGCTCGACGCGCCCCGGGCCCGCGCCAGCCCCGTCCTCGCCCGCTTCCCCATCCTGCTGCGCCAAGTGGCCACCGCCAGCCACCTCAGGTGGGCCAGCGGCTAGGGTTGCCGGTTTGGAGTGGGGTAGGAGGAGGGTGGTGGGACACTTGCCCAGAAGTGGTCACCGTCAGGCTGGACCGGGCTTTGAGCAGCCTGGTCTAGTGGAAGGTGCCCCTGCCTATGGGTTGGTCTGGGTGATCTGGGAGGTTGAGGTTGCATCTGGGGACATTTCTTCCCCAAAGGGCTGTGGGGCATTGGAACAGGCTGCCCAGTGCTGGAGTCACCATCCCTGGAGGGTTGGACAGAGATCAGGTTCTCAGGGACATGGGGCACTGCCAGGGGTGGGTTATGGTTGGGCTCAATCCTGAGGAGCTTTTCCAACCAAATTGATTCTATGATCTTTGAAGGTCCTTCCAAACCAAGGCACTCTGTGAAGTCCCACTGCAGCCCTCTTGCTGCCAGCCACCCCGCGGGGCACGAACACCTCACCCAGCCCCATAACACCCAGATAGTCCCACATCCGCCTGGGGAAAATAACACCCTTGCTCTGTGGGTTATTACATAACCACACCTGAACCCCTCGGTCCAGCACCGAGACCAGTGACCACCTCCTTCCCTTGCCAGATCCACCATCCTGCAAGAGAGCAAGTCCCTGCTGAAGAGCCAGACGGTGTCGGACCAGGCGGTGGCCGAAGCCCTGTGCGCCATCATGCTGCTGGAGGACAGCTCGCCGCGCCAGGCCCTTGCCGACTTCCTTCTGGCCAGGAAACTGGCCATTCAGCAGCTTCTCAACCAGCCGCACCATGGTCAGTCCCATGGGCTGCCTCCTTTTTAGGGTCAGAGTAACCCTCTTGGCTTCACCTCCCTCCTGCCCTGCAGAAGAGCAGCTGAGGGAGTCTCATAAAGCTCACAATGGTGGGGATGCAACCACATCATGCTACCACCGGCAGAGTTTTGCCACAGCAGTAAAATGCTGCAAAAATTAAAGCACTCAGGGTCTTAAGCCAAGCCCATCTGTAGTGGGGAAAGCAGGTGGTGCCCGGAGCTGAGTCCTTTGCCCTCCAGCCCTTCCCTGGAGGGTTTCCCTACAGCCACAGGATTTGAAACAGGGGGCTGCTCATAGCTCTGCAGGGGCTACCCCAGCTGAAAGGTGTTTCTCTGCAGGTGCAGGTATAAAAGCTCAGGTGTGCTCACTGATGGAGCTGCTGACCACTACCCTGTACCAGGCACACGCTCTGTTCTACACCCTGCCTGAGGGGACACCACCGGATCCCGCGCTGCCCTGCGGTTTGCTCTTCTCCACCCTGGAAAGCACCACGGGCCAGCACCCCGCAGGTGAGTGCCCGCGCAGCTCTGGGGTTTGCGGGCAGGAGACCCCACCCCGTGCTGGGCTGACTCCCCCGGCCCCGTGTGCTTGCAGGGAGAGGTGGGGTTCTGGAGGATGAGGTGAAGCTGAGCAGCTGGTTCAGGTACCTCCCCGAGTCTGTGGTGGAGTTCCGGCCAGCCCTGCGGACCCTGGTGCACCCCATCAGCCAGGACTACCTCAGAGAGACGCTGCAGCAGTGGATCGCCATGTGAGTGTGATGTGACCGCATCCCCCTTCGCAGGGCTCCCCCAGACACCGCACGGCCTCTGTGCACAGGCAGCAGCACAAAACAAACCTGAGCTCACCTGCTTCCTCGCTCTGTACCTTCTGCTGTTTTCTTCCCCTTTCCCCAGCAGTAAACCAGCCAGAAGCAGCATAAAACCATCCTGCCAGCCACATGGTAACACCCCAGTGTAACAGACCATGTGGACTGCACAGTAATACTTGTCTAGAGCTGCTTTGCACTGCCTTATTTACCACAAGCACAGAGTAAATGAGAGGAAGATCCCTTACCTGGCTCATTCAGCTGCTGATCCAGCACCTCCTTCCTCCTTGCTGCTGTTCTCTAGAGTGAGGGGGGCCGGCAAAGCCCCTTTATACAATCACAAGCTCCACCCCTTCCCCCCTGTGGATGGGACAGCCAGCCCCTGCCTGCCCCTTAACAGCCTCATCAGCCCCGTCTCGTTATCCCGTGGAGGCAGCTGGTCCCCACCACCAGCTGGTGGGCTTGCTGGCCTGGGGACATTTCCCCAGCGACCCTCCCCAGAGCCCCCACCCACCCCCAGCTTTCCTAGGGTGCTGTGTTCCCAGCTTTGGTACCCAGTGGAGACCGGGGCTCCTGCCAGTGGGCTTGGGGCTCTCCTGCAGTGCCCCAGGGTGGGATCCAGGGTGCAGCTGCCTCACCGAGAGGTGATTCTGCAAGCAGAGCTTCTTCCCAACATGTTAAGAATTCCCCTGATGTCCCCTCTTGCCCTCCCGGGGGCCACATCTGAGCAAGTCATACTGAAATGAATTGTTGCCTTCAGGTGCAACGATGACATCAGGGCTGGGGTCAGCAACCTGCTCGTCTACGTGAAAAGCATGAAAGGCCTGGCGGGGATTCGCGATGCGGTGTGGGAGCTGCTCACCAGCGAGTCCGTGAGCCAGAACTGGGACTCTGTGTGCCGGCGCCTTTTGGACAAGCCGGTGTCCTTTTGGGAGGACCTGCTGCAGCAGCTGTTCCTGGACAGGCTGGAGGTGGGAGCCCTGTTCTGCGCCCCCTCCTCTCGTCTCAGACACTCCACTGGTGCCTGTTAACAGCACTAAGTCTGTATTTTAAGTGTCAGAAGGCACATATAAAAGGTGGTGTTTTTTTTCCTCTTGGTTCTGTTCCAGACACTGACCAAAGAAGCGTTTGACTCCATCTCAAGCAGCTCCAAACAGCTTCTCACCTTAGCCCTGCAGGAACTTGAAGTGAACGCCAACACCTCTGCACTGAGCAAGCACATCCAGTTTGAACACAACGTGGCCCTGTTCCTGTGGTCAGAGAGCTCCAGCGACCTCCCCGCCGATGCCGCGTGGGTCAACGTGGCAAACCGCGGCCAGTTCGCCAAGAGCGGCCTGTCCATGAAAGCCCAGGCGCTCACGCCATGCGTGCAGAGCTTCTGCTCGGCTCTGGACTCGAAGCTGAAGGCCAGGTTGGATGATCTCCTGTCCTACCTGCCCGCGGACCCCAAGGAGGCCGCTCCTGCGCTGCAGCCGCTCTCTGCCTTCAACCGCTACGCTGACGCTGGCACAGTGGAGGGGCTGCTCCGTGACCGGTGCATCGCCTGCATCCAGCACGTGCTGGGCTGCGTGCACGCAGAGCTCCAGAGCGCCCAGAGCCTGCTGGGCGGGCAGGCGGACGCTCCCAGCGCCGGCAGACTCAACACCGTCCTCTTCATGGCGAGACTCTGCCAGTCCCTGCCCGAGCTCTGCCCTCACCTCAAGCAGTGCATCCTGGGCCAGGCGGGCAGCGCGGAGACGGCGCTGAAGGAAACGCGCTCCGGCAAGAAGCTGGGGAAGGGGAAAGCCCAGGAGGTGACCCCCGTGCAGGCCAAGTGGCAGGGGGTGAAGGCAGAGCTCCTGCAGCAGAGCCTGCTTGCTTACCAGATCTGGAGCTCGTCTGTCACCAAAGTAAGGAGCTGTTTTCTGTCATCGCAGCTGCTTCCTGCGCGGGTTCCGCTCGCTCAGCTCCCTGCGGTCAGCGCTGTGCAGAGCTCAGCCAGGCTGCAGGCAGAGGAGGTGGTGGGATGGGCTCCACAAATTCCCTTTGGGAGCAGCGGGGGGATGCGGGAGGTCGCGCCACGGGCAGGAGCAGGCTGTCCATCCTTTGGTGCTGCCATTAGAGCTGTTTGTGACCAGATGCTTTGTTTTGTGCTCCAGGGTCTGGTTCAGTGCTTTACCCGCACGCTGCTGCTAGACACAGCGGGCTCTGTCTTGGCCACAGCCACCAACTGGGATGAAATCGAAATTCAGGAGGAGACAGAGTCTGGAAACAGTGTGACATCAAAGATCCGGCTGCCTGTGCAGGTATGAGGAGCATCCTCTCGGTAAACACGGAGAAGCCGTCTGCTGGGAGAACAGCGCTCGTTTCCAAACCCACTGCTGTGTCCAGTGGTGCTGACCTGCTGTGGGGTTTGCTTGGTGGTAGGAGCGTAGGGGAAACACTCCCCAGTGCTCATCTGTGCTCTTTGAGATACCTCCTAAGGCCAGAGGAAGGAAATTAGATAGTTGCTGCTGTATATTCAAATGAATGAGATTAGCCTGAGCCAAAGACACACTTGTGCCTGGTTATACAGAGCCACCGGGAGAGAGATCTGGAAATTGGGGCCGGGCTGCAGCAGTGGGACTGCGCAAAGCCCACGAGACCCGAAGGTTCCAGACTGAACAGTGACAAAGCAGGAGGGGGAGGAGGGTGCTGGGGCTGGACAGGGCAACAGCCTCTTGCAGTGTCAGTAAATAAAACCCGGTGCTGTGGGGCAGGTGGGTCGCAGCGGCAGAGCGCTGTGGTTGCAGAGGAAGTTGGCAGCTCACACCATGAGAACTGAAATGATGTGCTGCTGATAAAGCTGACGGAGCTTCCAGACCACATGAAAACACACTGTTTTCTTCAACAGCCGTCCTGGTACGTCCAGTGCCTCCTCTTCAGCCTGTGCCAGGAGATGAACCGGGTGGGTGGTCACACTCTTCCAAAGGTCACCTTGCAGGAGCTGCTGAGGACCTGCATGGCAGAAGTGCTTGCTGCCTATGAAAAGCTCGTGGAAGAGAAGCAGGAGAAGGTACGTGAGCAGGATCAGCCCTCGCTGCAGCTGGCGTGGGACGGGAGGGTCGCTGGGCACGCAGCAACGCGTACGCTCCTCGGAACAGAAAACATCTGCCTATGAGAGAGGGGAAGGGTGACTTTGTTCTTCCCCTGTCTCCCCAAAATACGAGGCAAAAAGGGGTCAGACACCAGGCTGCATTCTCAGAACGTTTCAGTCGGGTTGGCTGGTTCTGGTGCTGGTGTTCTTGAACGTTTCCCCTGAAGCAGTCCATTGACAGCCCTGTCTCAATGTCCTGTTTGCAGAAAGCTGGCACCTTCCCCATGACCCAGAACAGAGCGCTGCAGTTGCTGTACGATCTGCGGTACCTCAGTATCATCTTGACGGCAAAGAGCGAGGAAGCGAAAAGCAGCAGGATCAAACACGACTCCAGGTGCGGTGCAGTTCTGGGGTTCAGCAGTAGTTCCCAAAAACGGTTTAAACCAACACCCTTACTGGGAGGAGAACAACGCCTGCGGGAGCAGTGCCTTTGGGAGAAGGGCAGAGTTTAGGCTCTGACGTCTTCACCGAGCTTGCTCTCAAAACGTAGGAGGAGGGGTGGGATTCTGCGGCTGAGAGCGTGGAGACAGTGGGCTGGGTCCCATCAGTGGCTGCTCCTGGAAAAGATGGTGAAGCTTCCAGCCAAGAGTTAAAGCCTTGTGTGTGCTCCAGTCTTGAGAACTTCTCTCTGAGATGTACTGCATGGAGAAGGTTCCTCTGCAGCCGATGGTGCAGGTTGTGGAGTAGCTGGAAACCCTCTGGCAGCTGCTGCTCTGCTGAGTAATTCCTGTTTTGCTCAGTCACTTCTTAGGGTTCTTAGGTGTCCCAGGGTGGCCAGTGAAACCGCCCAGCTGGCGTCAGCAGCCGGCGCTGGGATGTCACCGCTGACAGGACTCTGCTCTTCTTGCAGGATTGAGAAGGTGACAGATTTCCTGGAGGGACACATAGATCCATTTGACCTGGACGTTTTTACTCCCCACTTGAACAGCAACCTCAACCGCCTGGTTCAGCGAACCTCCGTGAGTCCAGGGAAAAGGGATGGATTGGGAAGCAGAGCTGCAAAACACGTTCTGAGGGGCAGCTGGGGTGGCTTTATGGACTGCTTAATGCCTAAAGATAATGACTGGCACTTACTCAGAAATGAGAAGAGCATTTAATGCCAGCTGCAGATAAAAGGAGCTCGCTGAGCTGGCTGTGCTGCGTGTAATCGTGCCTAGAGTTGGCTGAACTTTATCTAACAGGATTCACTGGAGCCTGGGCAACACTAATTGGGTTAAGTAGTGCTGAAATGGGCCTAGAACTCAACTGTGGTAATAACGAGCAGCGCCAATTAAAACCAAGTGTTGGAGGGGGAAGGGAGGCACTTCATGTTCAAACTGAAGAGCAGTCCCTGGTGTGCCAGGAGGCGCAGCAGCAGCGCGTGGTGTCAGCTCTACCAACACCCCAGATGCAGCCGGCTCTGTCCTCCCTTCCAGGTTCTCTTCGGCTTGCTGACCGGCACGGAGAACCAGTATGTGAGCAGGAGCGGTGCGCTGAGCAACCAGGAGCCCCACAACATCCTCCCGTTAGCAGCCAGCCAGATCCGGTAAGGGCCTCGGTTCTCCTCTGCGTCCCCACGGCTCTTTGGGAATTGGGGCTGGAATCTTCGCTTCCCTCTGACCGGCCACGTTTCTTTCTTCCATCTCTTAAGATTTGGGCTTTTGCCGCTGAGTATGTCGAGCTCACGAAAGAGCAAGTCTGCTACCAGGAGCACAGAAAGAGTCCAGGTTGGTAAAACTGAGCTGTACTCACTTTTTGCCAGTGCTCATTATCCCACCAACACTAGAGCTTGCAGGGAAGGAAGAAAGTAGCCAAACAGTTAATATTTAACCTGATTTTTATTTTCTGTAAAACGAGAGAACCATTATGGCAACATAGCATGAGCTGGTTGGGATTTCCCCATGACCCTCAAAAAAGCCCCTGACGGCCCCTGTATTTTTGGGGCCTGCTGCTCTGTGGTGAAACACAAGCAATAACCACTGTGAAGATGCAGCAAGGACTTACACAGATGAGGCATTTAGAGATCAATGCATAAAAGACAATTCACTTAAAGATGGCCGCAGGAACCGTTGAAGGACACCAGCTAATTGTGTGACCTCCTCTGCAGTGCGATGCTGACTGTAGCTCCTGAGGAAGCCAGACCGGGGTATTTCAGCCTGCGTGAGCAGAGTGGCTTTGCTTCTGCCAGGGCTCGCTGCTGTCCTGGCTTTTCCCAGCACACAACCGTCGTTGCTGTTTCCCCCAGTTTAAAACATCTGCTTAGATGGAGTTCTCGATGCGGAGGATTGAGAGAGCCAAAGAATACCTCACTGCTACAGGAAGCGCTAATTAGTAATCTGTTTCCTTTAGCTATTATTAACCCGATAATCCATCTGAGGTGATGTCTCTTCAACTGGGACAGAAGAGTAAAGGTCTGGTTTAATCATAGATGCTGGAGTTTACTCTGCACCTCTTGTTCTCCGTTACTCAGCAGCATTCAAGACCAGACATAGTACAAGGGTTGTTGGAAAGCCCAAAGCTTCCCACTGAAGGTATTCTTTGCCTCTTCCACCCCGCTGTAGTGGGGTGTAATGAGTGCGGTGATGTTTGACTCGCTGGTGCCGCTCCCTTCGCCTGCTGCGGTGGTACACGTACGTTCTGCGCTAGTCACACTTCTTAGGATCCCTGGTAGATGTTTTCTCCATCTTTGGTGCTAAAATGGTTCTGGAGAGGTCAAAGTCCACAGTCACTCAAGAACAGCTCTCTGAGGGCAGCAGCTGCACATCTCCCGTGCTCCCATCCCCTTGCTCTGAGAGCAACAGCATGCACTTCAGAAGAATTTTGGGTTTTGTGAGCATTGAATGACATCTGAAGAGTTACCTGTTGCTAACAACAGCACGGTGTGTGCTTCTGCCACTCAGAACTGTCACTAACCCCTGGAGTGACGCTGCTTCGGTTGTAGTTCAAGCTCAAGTTGCCTCCTTGCAGCTGCTCTAGAGAAGGGTATGGAGTAAGTCAAAGGTATGTTGGAATAGTTACTGACGCTTTTGTTCTTAAAAACTAACAGGTCCCAGCTCCTGCACTCCCAAGAGCAGACGACGAGGCGCTGCGCCCCGGCTCCTTGTTCAGGCAGCTTGTAACTGAGGAGGATGACGCGGCTGCACCTTCTCTCTTCAAGCTGGGATGGCTTTCTGGCATGACCAAGTGATGCAATAAAAAATGAGAAGTTGGTCTGTGTATTCGTCTTCACCAAGATCACTCTCTGCCGGGCGAGAGCACTGACACCTGCGCTGCTGCGGTCAGAACTGTTCCATCCTCAGCCGGATCCTGGGCACAGGTCAGGGCTGTCCTTGCCCGCTGGCTTCTGGAACAGAGCTGTAACTGCTCTGTCACCTCCTGTACCTTGAAGTTGTTAATATTAAAGAAAACCACCAACCCACACACTGTAACAGAAAACAAAACATTTCACAGCTAGAAATGGGTGTTGGAGCAATGTAAGTCTCCTTCAAAAACCCCTCCCCAGGCTACTCTCTACTTTTCTCCGTAGGTACCGTGAATCTGCTGCGAACCCAGCGGGCACCTGACATTTCACCTACAGCTGCCTCAGCTTTCCTGGTCCCAGTTTCACATTTTCTTTGCAGTACAGCAGTAAAGATCAAGCGAGATAAGGCTCATTGCACACCCAGCTGGCTGGACAGCCGGGCAGGCCGAAAGGAGCGCAAGGACGCACCTATTCTCATTGTCCTATTAACTCTAAATGCTCACAAAAATTCTGTTGCCAAATAAATTTTTTACTAGTTTATTGAAATTAAAAAAAAAGACTTATAAAACTGAAGATGAACGTTTGAGAGAACTTTACATAAAGCAACAAATTGCTAACAAACAGATTAGGCAGTCGATTGGAATTGAACATTTTGCAATCCTACAACACAGATGTGGGTTCCCCGGTCTCCTCTTGACACGTACTTGTAGAACCACCCCAAAAAGAATCCTATAAAAATTGCTTAAAAGCCCCTCTTGCATTGCAATAGTGCAGCAAACCACAAGTAAACAATTTCCTGTTAACCTGTTATTTCAAATATAGACTGAAAAGGCAACAGGCGTTTTGTGCAATTCCATTTTAACAAACTTTTAAGTTGAAATATCAAAGCTACACAGTGCTGTCCCTTCACAGAAGGCAGGGAGCTGCTGGCTCATCATGTGGGCAGGCGGCCCCGGCTCTGTAAGCTGTGAAAATGGGCTTCCCTCAGGATCTGGTTGATGTGGAAGTAAGGACCTCGGCTTAGTGCAGACTGCTCGTGGAAGGACTGGGAGGAGACGGGGCCGGATCCCGCAAGGCTGGGGTTTAGGCTGGGCTCTGCGCCGCACGCTCTGTCGGGGCTGTTGATGCTACTGCTACTACAGCTGCTGCTGCTGCTGCTGCTGCCGCTATCGCTGCTGGAGGACTGAGACAAAGAGAAGGTTAACGGCAAAATCACACTGTTGTCCCGCCTGTCTGTAATGAAACACCTTGGTTAAGCAAACCAGCTTTACAGTAAGTCCCTCCCTTCCAGATTTGCAGGCTCACGTTCAGCCTGATGGACTAACATAAATCCACCAAGTGCTTTCTTGGCGTTTATAGCTTCCTTTGTAGCAAACAGAGAGCTGAAGGGCCGAGCAAGCCTTGACCCGGAGCTTCACCAACCTCCAGTACACTGGATTGCAACTGTCTGGTTTTAGACCCACCAGCTCTGCCCCCATGACCCATGTTAGCACTAGTGAATTTGCTGAATTCATCTGAGAACTGGAAAATAAAGAACATTCCTACTGAACTGCACGTGTCAGTAAAGGCAGGCAGGGCATGAGGAACAGCCTATCGCTCCTGCTCCAGCAGACGTTTTAGGTGAGCACCATGCAAAGCGTTTTCCTACAAGTCAGGTCTTTCTAAAATGAGATCTGAAGCATCCAAAGCAACAGGCTGTTAAAATCAAACACGGCACGGTACCCATTTTAAGTCTTTGAACACCATGACATACATACAACTACTCTTCTCCCAGTGAAGTACCGGGACTGCAATGTTAACTGGTAGCTCCCATAACAAATTATTATACTGGACAGCACAGGGAAAGAGCGACAGGTATCAGAGACTTCCACATGCAGAGAAGACAGCTCCTGTTTGAGCTGGCAGGGAGGACAGAGCTCCTCTGCCAGCACGTTTCATGGTAACAACTGCAAGAGCATTTGCCATCATTTTCAGTGTTTCAAAGACATAAAACTGTTTGGTTTACACTATTTTAAGGGCTGCTCGTGAAAGGTTCATTAGTTACAGCTGAAATATTTCATTACTGTGTGATACGCTGTTCAGGACAACACTACAAATATTTCAGTGCTTAAGAATCACAGAATGGCGGCTTTGCCATCCCAGGAATCCATCCACAAAAGCAGCCAGCGTAAGGGACAGCAGCTAAAAACCCACACATTTTTGTAAGTATTAATCTAAAACCACAGAAGTCAAAGCTTGGCGGCCACAGCAGAGGAAGCCCAATTTAAAGAAGCCCACAGTAATTTAACAGTCAGCACCACATCCAGAAGGTCTCACTTTGGAGTAGGTCTGAAGAACAGTGTGAATGGCACCTGCCAGGTCTTGTCAGCAAGACGGGCCCAGGAGGGCCCTGTACGAATATTTGAGCTGGACCACATCTGGGTGCCAACGGGAAACCCCACGGCACCAATTCCACAGTTGATCGTGACTATTCAGATAAATTTCTTGTTTGACTAAGCACCAAAAATGCTTCATTTCTGTAGGACAGCAAGCGAGGCAAGGGCACCGGGCTGTACCGTGCTGGTGTGTTAGTTCAGCTAGCGAGGAGAAAACAGCACAAGGCATGTGAAGTCACTCTTGAGGAAGCAGCAGGTGTGACTACAGGAGTGACCAGCTCCTCTTCCTAAAGCTGCTACTGCTGGAGAGGGAGAGGACACGGCAGGACAGACAGAGCCACAAAGCGGTGCTGGCTGGGGCACCGCGTTGCACACAAAGCACAGAGACTGAAATGCAACTCAACAAGTCACAGCAGCCTTGGAGAGAAACCCACCGCACAGGACACTTTGTTTCCTTTTAGTCTGTGCTCCTTACTGTTTTTCGTTACAGCCACCTTCTGAAAATCAAGGTAAAAATCAAAATGAGAACTTAGTATTACTTACTGCTAAAGTTTCACATCTTAACAAACATTTTAGAGCGGTTAGTAACAATTATATTATGCGTATTTGATTTTTTTTAAGCAGAGATTGTGTCCTGGGACGTGCTTCCTACATCTAAGGCTGTTGACAGATCTGCTTTGTCAGACCCTCTTTATTTCCATTTCTCTAATGCAAAAATTCACTAGCACGTGAAGCCCGTTTATTGCCCAAGTCCCGTCAAAGACCTACCATTTCCCCCGGCTGTGGTGCACATTCTGTTACGCATTTGGACTACAATTAGACAAAAAAAGAATCCTTAAAGTCATCATGTCAGCAACCAGGCATCTACACAATGAAACAGTTTTCAGCAAAAGGGCGGAGGAAAGTAGCCCAATGAAAGTCTACGAGTATGTTAAGCACCAAAAGTGCCTCTTCGAGGTCTATCTGACGCATTAACTCCTCTTAACATCACACCGAGTAGCTATAGAAGCTGTAAATAATTTCCAAACAAATGTCCTGTTAAATGTATTAATCTGCTGATCTGTGACGTAGCATCTCAGCCACTATGACAGAACTTCAGAAACAGCTGTTTGGTCCCTGCTGCTCTCGAAAATCTTTCAAGATGAGTTTAACAGAGGTGTAATCTGGTTTTAATTAGAGTTTAAGACCAGCCCTTCCTCAACAGTGTAAGACTGTGGAGTGGCGTAGCTGCAACGCTAGACAAAAACTCTGATTTGAGGGAAGCAACTGCTGCCGTGCGTCAGAAACTCCACGATGAGCCGGGGGAAGCGCTGAGCTCCGGGCAATCCCGTCACCGGGCACAGCAACAAAGAGGAACCACAAGAAATGAGGTTTTACAGAAGTTATTCAGGAAGGAATAGAGTCACCCAGAGCACTGCAGACTCCCTTCCTTCCCTGGGAAAACCAGAGCAAAGGGCTTTTCACCGGAGATTCCTCAGGGTGCAGATTCCCATCGTTCCCTCGGAGGATCCGCTACAACTCGGCCCGACCTGACGCACGGGCAGCAGCGAGCGGAGAGCAGGAAGGGATTCAGCTACATTTATAAGAGAAAACAGCTTTCAACTGAAAGAAGGCAAAAGGAATCGGTACTTCAGCTAACATAGCACAAAACACAGGTGTGCGTGTGCCCTGACGTGAAAAGCAATTCTCTCGTCGTGCGCTCTTCGAGGTTACAATTTGCTCCTCCGCACGCCTTCTCTCCTCCTTCAGTATCCTAACGCTAGTGAGGACTTGTAATCAGCAAGAGCTGCCTTTGCAAATGGCGAAGTATCAGGAAACTAAATACAAGTCTTACAAATGGCCAAGAATTTCAAAGTGCCATCAGTCGGAAGCAGTTGTGCACCATAAGCACAAGAATTTCCCCATTTGGCACAGGAAGTCCTTAAAGAAACATTCAAATAACACTGATTTAATCTCATGGCTTGAATTTCTGGGCATGCTCCATTCAGTGATCCAACATTCCAAGAAAACAAGAAAAAAACCACAACCCTCTATTCACCAGTAGACAACATAGTGAATTTTGTTCCCTCGAGAAAGGGAACGTTGATTTTTCCAAATCTGTGTCCAGCAGGCACATTACTCCACTTCAGCGTCAGCAGTAAGAGAGGCTCCGTGCCTGCACACCGGGGTTTAATGTGTTAAACACATATTTTACAAGGCAAGTGCATGCATGAAGCAGAGCTCTACCGTTAGGCTGGACGCCGGGGCCGGCAGCTCGTGCCCACCCCAAAGCAAACCGCCCGAAGGACAGAGCTCGGTCACCGCTCCTGCGTGGCTGCCACACGACCAGTGCCGCTTCTGCATTTCAGCAGCTTTGCCCAAACGCCAAGTGTTTATACGACAAGCAAAAGTGCTTCTGCCACTCACCATGAAGGTTTTTCCTGATATTCTTAATTTCATTACTCCTACTTCAATCCCTTGTTCCACACTAAATTCTTCCTCCTCCCGCCACAAAGCTCGTTTAGCCATTAACTACTCTACACACGGAGAAGAGGTGTTTAACCTGTTGGACAAGTGATTGAGCGTCAGATGTCAAGCAAATATTTATGGTTCTACCCGTTATACTCGAGAAACAAAAATGACTTCATCCCAGCAAGTCCTACTTGTGGCAAAACCACAAGGAACCAGGGACATTTGTCACCATGGTGAATTCCTCATGATGAACATCTCAGCTCTTAAAACATTTTCCATACAATATCTCTGACTATCACATCAGCTACATGTAAAGGTTAAAAGAAAGTCCCTCACAAAAGGAATGGTGTGATACAGAGCTCTGTATCATTTGAAATATAAACTTGAAGACATTATCATATGATAATAGATAAGTTGTTTGAAGTTACATAGCACAAAACATTTTCTGCAGCCAAAGTGTAGTTAATAGCTCAATATAACTGCAATAGGTTGCAATTACTCATTATAGCCAATCTTCGGAGTGAGAGGGCTGTACAAAAAACCAAAGATATTTCAAAATCTTAAGAGAGACCCATTTCATTAACCTAAGGGCCACAAACCAGGAGGAAGCCTCTGCTCTGCATGCTCCTCTCCATACACATTTTGCAACAGAGCTACACAGCTCATTAGAAATGCACACAGTGGATTTTCGGATGATTAATACAGGCAACGACTCAGGAAATCTGGCAGTAGTTTGGAAATCAGCATTTTTTTAAAAAAAGAATCTCATAGCTAGCAAATTGCACAGCCCAGAACACCTGTCATGTGAGCAATGAGAGAATGAGAGACACTTTATCCCATGTCCAGCAACAGATCATGGCAAATACGAGTAAAAACCCAACAGCTTGAGTTCAAGGGTTTGAGGTGTGAACCAATAAGACTTGCTTAAACCACTGAGCTCTATCAGAGCATTTTTTAAACATCAGATAAGTGCTACTGCTTGCAAGCAGCATGACATTGGAATGTTTTCCACCACAAATAACCACATTACTGGCAGTAAATGCAAAGCTGGAAGGGTAGTGTGTGGTCACTTGGCCCAACCATCATTTGCAACCCCCCTGGTCACCTCCTGGGTTCTAGGTACGCTACACCCTATTTCAGACAGCAGAAGTGAAACAGGCAGCAAATGCTTTGTTTGTATCTTCACTTGGGTGCTACACATCAATATCTGAAATATATTAACAGAAATATTGAGGCCAAAGACAATCACGTTCACTGGAAAACATGCTGGTTTCCAAACCACGTTTACAGATTTCAACCTCTTGAGTACGTAACAGCGTGAAGCCTCGGGACCTCACTTACAAAGCAAAAAAAAAAAAGTGTTTTCATTAACTACTCTCCATGAATAAAAGTTCACAGAACATTCCAACTGTTATTTAAATTCAGTGCTAAAGGAAACTGAATCAGCTGGAGAAGGCTCTCACCTCGGTGTCCCAGGAGTCCTGAAGGACGGTGTTCCTGGTAGTACGCTTTGTCTGGGGAACGTGACCATCGTCCTCAGGGCCATTCCGTCTCCGCTTCCTGAAGAAAGTTTAGGGACAAAGGAGAAAAAAATATCAACTTACTGATATACCTTCTGTTTTGTTCTCTAAAGGCAACTCTATAAAAAAAAAACAGGACAGCTTGATAAATTAATGATGTATCTAAACCTCTGATGTACTATGAACATTCATATTCTCTTTTTAGCTGTTCTCTACAGAACGGGGATAAAACCAGCACGCTTCTCACAAAGCAGCCAGGCTGATGTTTTCATATCAGTTTATGGGACACAGACTCACACCTACCACTAAAACCAGTGCTGAGCATCTTTCTAAATAAACTCATTTGACGATTCTCAGCCTCGCAACCGCTCTCAGAACTCAGGTACGTCTAAAAATAAGCCTGGGGCTTTGAATGACATCTGACACGCCGAGAAAAGCACCTGTGGAGAGCGGCAGCAACCACACTTTCAGTAAATACCCAGTTACGTTCATCTTGCTTACATGAGTCTGCAGTTGGTGCCTACGCTGACCTTCTCTAGTCTCTCCACCCTGATGGCATTTTACGTCAAGTGATGCTCCTGAGCAACATTATTTTCCATGCAGAAAGAAAGTTTTGCCAGAAAACACCTTGCAGAAGACAAATCTTTCCCTGCTTCTGATGTACTCGCCATCCTCTTATGACGTCAATGCCACTTTGCAGCAGTTGAGCAACAACAACAACCTAGAATCCCTGCAAACCAACATCTCTCACTGTCCGCAGAGTTTTAATACTAACATAAAATGATTTTTCCCACCATGCCAACACCCCAGGTCAACCAGGACCGTGGCGCACTGGGCACCACCCAAAGTATAAGATGGAGCTGTTTTGGTTGCTAAAAATTAATACATCTGAAAATGAGTCAAAGCAGACTCAAGCGAGGTATTTATAACCGAATCCTTCCTTACAGACGAGCTCCTGCAGCACACTCAGCTGCCAGGCTCCGGTCCACGCCCACAGCAGGAGCTGCCTCCTCGCTCCCCCACCCCCGGGCACCCACAGCCCTCAGCCCATCGCCTCCTCACTCTCCCAGGCCCACTCTTCTCACAAGAGACATCCTCCTTTATTTAACACCTACAGCCCACGAGTAAACTCAACACCTCCGTCCTCACAGCCCAATCTGCTGCCCCACAGCTCCGGACACCTCCTGGTTGTCCGGACAGGACTCATCTCCTTCCCGGCCCCATCGAGCCGAGAAAGGCCCTTCCATGCCCCGCACCCTCCGCATTCCCGGTGCCCGTTCCACCTCCCGACCGCAGCCAACCGCCCCCCGGCTTTAGCGCTCACCGCCGCACTCCCAGCTCCGGTTCAACCCCCTCCCATAGCGGGGGCCGCTCTTCCCACCCCCATCCCCGCAGAGCCGACCCCTCCGGGGCGCGTAACCCACCCACATCCTCACCCCTTCCTCCCGCCCGCTTGCTCCCCACACTCCGAAACATCCCCCTCCGGTGCCCGAAGGGTTGACCCCGCAGGCCCCGGGCCCGCTCCCCAACCACCGCGTCCCCTCAGGCCGCGCTCCCCTCCCCCACCGCGGCTCGTCCCTCACCTCTGCCTCGCTCCCCGCTCGCTCGGCAGCGGCTGCCGGCAGCTCATGGCGGGCTGGGCTGAGCTCTGCGAGGCGGGACGGGACAAGGCAAGAGGCTGCGCTGCGGTTCGGCCTGGCCGGGCCCGGCGCTCCCGCCGCTCAGCAGAGACAGCGCCGCTCGGCTTCCCACCGCCGCTTCCGGCGTCGCCGCCTCACGCGCACGCGCAGCGCCCGCCCCGGCCACGCCCATCTCTGCGTCACGACGTGCGCGGGGCGTTGCGCGTGCGCGGTGGCGCCGCGGGCCCGGGGGGCGCAGGGAGCGGAGCGGAGCGGAGCGGCCATGGCCATGGGGCCGCCGGGGCAGCAGCTGTGCCCGCACTGCCGCAGGCCCTTCAAGCGGCTCCGCTCACACCTCCCGCACTGCAAGGCCGCGCCGGGCTCCGCTCCTGGCAGCGCCTCGGGCCCAAGCTCAGGCCTAGGCCCCGGTCCGGCCGCCGGATCCCCGGAGCCCAGGAGCTTGGCCCGGGCAGGCAGCAGGGGAGGGGCCGGTAAGAGCAGCAAGCAGCCACCCAGCCCCGGTGTGAGGCAGGGGCTGCCCGGCGCGGCCCCCCGGGAGGCCCCGGCCCCGCAGGGTGGGGGGTTCAGCGCAGAACAGAATGTGGAGCCCTCGGCACAGGATGTGGCCAGGTCCCTCGATTTACTCCCCGAAGAGGTCAAAGATGTACCCAAAAAGCTCAGTGACGGAGTGAAAATGGTGATAGAGAAACACCGCGCCAGGGTGGTCAGGGAGAAGAGCGGTTCCAGGAGCAGAGGCGCCTCGGCCGGGAGCCCCAGCACAGCCCGGGGGCCGGTGGGAGGGCTGGATCCCGGCAGCGCTGCCGCCCACGCTGGCACAGCCCAGCCCGGCCCACGGGAGGGAATCACTGTTCCAGAGACCGCGAACACGGAGACACGCGGCCTCGGAGCTGCTGAGAGCGTGTCTGCGAGTTCAAAGGGAGGAAAAGGCAGTAGGTTAAAGGCAACAAAAATACCTGCACTTCAAGGTCCCCCTGATGCTGACTGCAGAAATAGCCCCAGTGACCTTGTTCAGCAGGAGGGAATAGACAAAACTGTGACGGAGGAGGAGCAGATGTACCGAGAAGCTGGTGTGGAATATAAAGCCCCCCTGTGCGCTTTGCAGACCAAGAGCCTCCATCCGTCAGCGACAGAGGGTTTTGGAGGTCACAATGAAGGGACATCCAAAAATTACCTAACCAGCACACAGACGCTTCGAGAGAGTGAGGAGCAGATGGCTGGAGTTTCCGAGCCCATCCTGAACGCGAGGAGGGACACGGAGCTGGCGCTGCACCAGTTCCTGCTCCGCACCTCCAAAAGCCAACCCATCTGTCTGTCCCCAGCCCCTGCCCTGGGCTTGGAGTGGTTTCCAGACTTATATCCTACTTATCATGGGCTGAGTATTTTTCCAGGGAATCATTCCCAAGAAGACCTGGGTATCACAATGAAGATAAAGGGCAGTTTCTCAGGGGGACAGCAAGGTAATGTGAGCAACAAAACTCTTTGCTGCTGAGATTGACTGCACTGTCAGGCGAAACTGTCCGATGGGAATGGGAGAGGAGGGGTGGGAAGTGCTGAGCTGCTGGGCTGGTCCAGCAAGTGATGCAGGAGGGATCCAAGGAGGTTAAACTGTCCAGCCTGCAAAACCAAGGGTTTACATTTCTATTGATGTTTCAGTCAGGCTCTTACGTGTTCGGGCTGGCAGAGCCGGACTCGCTTTGTGGGAGAGACAGTTCGCTCTTCCTTTCTGCATGATCAGTCCCAAACCCATATCCCTTGCAGACGAACCAGACACCAGCTCCGTGCTCACCCTCCACACCAGGAACACAAACAGCACGCACATCGCACTCACTTTTCTACCTCTGACTTCCCATCGCACAGGTCCCCTCGCGGAGCGGCGGCTGCTGGACGTGCGGCTGGGGGAGCTGCCGGCCTGGCTGGCCACCCGCCAGCTTTCTGCACAGGGGCTGCTTGGAGGAGCACGGAAAGGTGAGCCTGAACTCCCAGCTCTCGCGGCAGAATCGTCCCGCTTACCTGATCTGCTACAGCCTGGTCCAAGTGGCCAGTCTAGATCTTAAGAAAAAGCAGCAAATAAATAGCCCCAACCATTTGGCTTTGGGAAGTTACATGGAAACCGCTGACCTCTAAGATCTATGCATGGTTTGACCCTGGTGTTTCTGTTCCAACAGCCTGGAGCAGCTATTACAACAAATACATCAACGTGAAGAGGGGCGGCCCAGCTGGGATCTCCATGTTGCTGGCAGGATACTGCCTTCTCAGCTACGGCTGGAGCTACCAGCGCCTCAGTAAGATTTCCTGGTTGCTGTCTGTCTTATTTCAGACAATTCCCCATCTTCCAGCAGGTGGAAAGTCTGCTTGCCATTCATGTTAATTCAAACTCTGAAATAGTTTAAATAATTCACAGTTAAGACCAATATTGGAGCTCAGAGAGCAGCAAACTGACCTGGTAGGCAGAGGAATTCAGCTAATAAAGGTGGCAATAACAGTTGCTGATTCACAGCTGCTCCCTGGAGAGCGCCAGAAACCATCAGAAGTGCTTTTAAACCCTGCACAAAGCAGAGGGAGATGTGCCAGCACTGAACACCCGTTCCCTGGATTCACTCCTAACTGACAAGGGGTTTAGTGGTGTTGGAGCAGTTTCCCCAGCAGCACTCGCTCTCACGCGCAGCTCCGTGGAGAGAGAGAAGCAGAGGCAGCTGCGGTGTCCTGCTTGTCACTGCTGGGCAGAGCACGCTGTCACCTCATTCCCCAGCACAGCACTGTGCTAACACTGTCCTTTTACTCCCCAGAGCGTCATCGCTGGCGTAAATACCACTGAAGAAGCTGGAACAGCGCCCAAGGAACAGTCACAAATGTCAGACTGGAAGACAGCAGGAGTGCTCAGGACCAGAGTCCCGGCAGGATTCTGACCAGCAGCGGTTCGTTTACTGTCAGAGCCAGGTTAATTTTGGACAGGGCTGCTGTGCGGTGACCCTCCTGCAGACAGAGGGGTGACACAAAGTAAACAGCTGCAGTCACTGCTCTGTGCTTCGGGCAGTCTTTAGTACCCAAAGAAGGAAGTCTTGGAGCCACCTCTCGGCGATCTGTACACTGTAGAGCTCCTGTGGTCCGCAGAGGCCCAAGTCTCTCGCTTTGGGACACCAGACACAGCACAACTCCTTGACTTGGGTAGATTAATCGACGTGTATGTTGTAGTTGGTGTTTGACAGTGAGGTTTCTGATGGATTGTGCCAGGGTGGGCTTCAGCCAGAATAATCATTCCCTTGAAGTGGATAAAATTGTGTCCAGCACAGCCCATTTTTTAACTTAACCCAGCAGCATGAGGGAGGGGGTTTGCAGGAGAAGGGGGGGTTCCCCACAGTGCCCCCACTTGGCTCCCAGCACAGCGCTGCCCGGGCTCCAAGGGAGGGACCTCTGTGAATCCAATAAAACAACGCGCCAACCGCAGAGCCCTATTTCTAGGGGAGGAAAAATCCATTGGATTAGCTGTTGTGCCCAAAGGGCAAAGCCGCGTCTGCATCAAACAAACGAGGACAGTTACGAGCGTGCTAGTTGTAGCCTGCCAGCACCAAACATGTCTGGAAAAGGGTTGGTCATGTTACAGGCATGAAGGGTAAAAAAAAAGCCAAGAAAAAAACAAAACACAACGTATTTAAAGAGCAGCGCAGTGGTGCCGTGTCAGAGGTGCTTTGCCAAAAAATCCCTCACCAGCAATAAAAGCTTTTGTGAGTTTTCCTGCTTGATACTGTGTGTTCTCAAACATGATGCTTTTTTGCTCCCCATCGCTGGATCTACACCAACCAGGACCCCACAGCCCTCAAACCTGGGACTGCCCAGCAGCTGCTCCGGTCCCTGTGCTGTGCATGGATCAGTTTTAGGTGCATGAGGGAAGCTGGGATTTCTCTGCTGCTCGTACAAAGAGCCAATGCTGAGCAAAACCAACTGGCTTTTCGAGTCCAGCAGCCACCCCAGTAGCTGTTTCGCTGGTTCCATCTCACTTCACGGTGTTCTCCTTCCACAGGAGCTCTCAAGTTGCTGCCCCAGTGGGATTTCCAGCCGAGTCTTCCTGCTCTTACTGCTGCAGCCACCTTTCTGGGGGCACGTGGAGGGGCAGGTATTGGTTTAGTGCCAGATCAACCCAGTGCCACGTTACCAAATGTTCAAAGATGAGGGGAACTGAGGTGCCCCAGGAACGGTGGCCCTGGGTGGGTGCCAGTGACATTTCTTCCCACAGACAGGAGGTGGCATCAGGCACTTGCTCGAGGCCAGACCCAGGGGACATGGGTGCTGGGGTGGGGGCATCTCAGCAGGGTCCCCAGCCTGGTCTTGCACCTACTGAAACTGGAGTAGAAACAGCTCCTGGACGTGGGACGTGCCAGCAGGAGCTTTCCTGGGCGTGGGATGCTCCCTGAGGGAGCAATGCCTGCAGCCAGCCCGGCCTCAGGCAGGACAAGGAGCACCCCAGCATTGTGGTGGGTGCACCATGAGCCAGGAGCAGCAGTAAGGGGAGGAATCCCAACACCTCCTGCTCCCCATCACCCTCCAAAAGTGCCACAAGACCCTGTCCCCAGCTTACTGTCAGTACCCGGGAAGCACAGGGGCTGAGCTCCTCACTGCTGCTCTGCATCCGCTTCCAAGTCCAAGCTGGTCTTCTCCACACCAGCCACCAGCTCCTGTGTCACCGCTGCTCCGGCAAGAGACACCCCCAGCGCAGGCAGGGCACATGGCTACAAAGGGGCTGCCCTAAGAAAGCAAAGATCTCCCAAGGGCACACAGCGCCCTGCAGGTCACCACAACCACCCCAGGCTCAGCAGCACTCAAAACCCCTCCTATCCAAGCCAGAGCAAAACCAGCCCAAGCAGCAGCCCTGAGCATTTTGTTTAGCAAGAGAGGCTGCCCACATCTGATCCCAATTTGCAGCTGGGATCGCCTGGTGCTGCAGCCCAGCTGCAGGCAGCTCAGCCCCGGGCCCCATCACATTCCCCATAATCGCCTCTGCACCGACATCTGCTTCTCCTCCAGCCCCAGCGCTGGGCAGCACAGCTGGTCCCCATCTCCCCGGGAGCAGCGGGTCTGCGGGGGCTGGCGGGGAGCTGGTTAACCCCCTCGCAGCGGGGCTGCTGCTCAGCCTTCCCAGCGCCAAATGGACTCTAACCAAAAGCTCAGATGACAGAGGACAGATCCTGGAGTTTTTGTTGCACTCTGGATGCTTTGAGCATTGCTGGGTGCACAGCAGCACCGTCCCCAGCCCCGCTCTGCAGCGTCCAGCAGGACAGACCCACATGCCCAGGCTTCTGGTGGGGATGGTGGATGAGAAACCCCTCTGGTCCCCATTTCCGGGCTGGGAACTTGAACACGTGGCAGGCTGCAGTGGCACGTGCCGGGCACAGCCACAGTGCCACGCTACTTACCGGGAGCCCACCCAGACAAGACCATGCAGCCCCCGGGTTTAACCCAGCGCTCCGGCCCTTCTCCATCACGCGGCTCCCGTGGCCACGCGCATCCCCGGTGGGCGCCTGGAGCGACATTGGCCTGACACATCGGGGACGGAGCCCTGCTCCCATTCTGTCACTCGCTATCAATGCACTGGACCGGTGCTGCCCGCCTGCCCGAGCGCTGCCTGCAGGGGCTGCAGCCCCGCACCGGTGCTGTGCACCCGCCCAGCACCGCGCTGTCGTGCCAGCTGCATCCCACACACACGCCAGGTCCCGCACCGGGGTGCCAACCCCATGCTGTGCAGATGGAGGGATTTTGGGGGGCCTGGGGGTGCAGCTGCCCATCCTGCAGTCCCCTGCAGCAGGCACTGGTGGGACATTGCAGTGGTGCTGGTGCTACTCCCCATTGCACTGGCTCACTCATGGTGTGCCAGAGCCACCATCCCATCCCATCCCATCCCATCCCATCCCATCCCATCCCATCCCATCCCATCCCATCCCATCGAGTGGGCCCGTGTCCCCCATGTCCCCAGCGAGCACTTTCTGCCCCGTCGGCTCGCAGCAGCGCGGTGCTGCCGAGCGGGAGGCTGGAGCCGACAGGCGTCACAAAGATCGTGATTGCCGAGTGACGGTCACAGGCAGCCAGCACCCGGTCACTCCAGGGCCTCTCCCTTCCCTGCAGCACCAGTGAGGCCCTGGGGAGCGAGGGGGCCCTGGCAAGATGTACAAACCCCTGGTGACCTGCCCCACTGCCTCATGTCAGAGCATCATTATGGGACAAGAGGAGCCAGGTCCCCTAGCAGCCTGGTGACCTCCTGGGAGGGAGCGAGCAGGACGGCGGGCTCAGGGGAGGGTGCTCGAAGCAGGGACAGGGTGCAGTGGCCCTGGGACCCTGGCACAGGGTCTGTGCCGCAGTGAGCAACCCGGTGAGCTCAGAGCCACCAGCCACAGCTGCTGTTGTTCTCCCCAACCCGGACAATAGCCCAATGTACCAGGCCAGGGGACCTTGTGCTGGCCCTGGCACACGCACAGGACCCCATTGTGTCCCCGCCATGGCACAGCGCTCGCTCGCTCCCACCGGCTTCCCTGGGGGAGATCATACTGGGGTAACAGGGACACCCAGCCCTTCTTGGGACCAGGAGATGTTGGAGAGCTTGGCCGGTGCTCCTGGCACAGCCGTGCTCTCCCCTCACTCAGGGAAGGGCTCTGGGGCTGCTCCCAGTTCTTTGCCCCATCACAGCCCCACATCAGTGGTGCTGGAGAGAGACGGCAGCCCTGGCAGTGTCTTGCTGGCACCCAGGGCTGAGCTGTGGGATGGGAGCAACATGCCCACTCACCGTGCTGGATGTGGCCCCTCCATCCACCCTCACGGTGGGGCTGGGAGCCCCCCGGGGCAACCCAAACCCTGGTCCCCAGCCCATGGGAGCGGGGACAGCCAGTCCTGCCCCACCATCGCTGTCCTCTCCTCCCTGGCTGCCTGGGAGCGGGGCTGCAGGGAGCAGAGCGGCACCTTGGCAGAGCTGCCCCTTGGCAGAGCTGCCCCTTGGCAGAGCCCGACCTGGCCAGAGGGTCCCAGCCTGGAGCCAGATCCGGCCCGCAGGAGCTCGGCCGCTTCCTCCCGCCGCAGGCAGCGATGGGCAGATCCAGCACGGTGCCGAACGCTGGCCAGGGGACCAGCCAGGGACACACAGCGAAGGGACAGGGCCTGGGGACAGTGGAAGCACGGAGAAAGCCAGTCTCCACCTGTGCAGCACAGTGCAAACGCACGTCCCCATGCACATCGTCCCCCAGGAACTCAGGCCACTGCTGTCACTACTGTTTCCTTTTATTCTTTGCATTTGTACATACATGGTATAAAACCCCATGACAGTGGCCACCTGGCACGCAGGACCCTGAGGGACAGACCCACACCCCCATCGGCATCCCCGCGACCCCTGGGCTGTTTGGAGGGTCAGGCATTGGGGATGGATCCATCCATCCATCCGAGGGGTGGGGAGCGACCCCGCAGCACAGGGCTGGAGGCTCCTGGTCTGCAGAAGGTCCCCGAGAAACCTGGGGAGCTGGGGCCACCCGTGGTCCTGAGGTCCCCCCTGAGCTCCAGAGCCGAGTCCTTCCTCATGGGACATCTCCCCTCCGTAAAAACCAATCACAAGAGTAAAGAAAGTTAAGTACAAATCGGAGAGCAGTAAAAACCGTACGGTGGAAAAAATAATATATATATATTACTAAAGGGGCTAAAACTTCAAAGCCTCGTCTTGTTTGATCCTATATTGCTTTACATGGCGGGGAGAGGGGAGAAGAAAAGAGCTAATATCCAAAGTCCAACAGAAAGAACCAAAATCAGGTCTGCTTTCCTCCCCAGGGGCAGGAGGTGTCGGGGCTGTCCCCAGCCCGGAGCAGAGCACTGTCCTGTCCCACGGCCATCGCCGCCGGGGACGGGGAACAAGTGAGGAGTTGAGTCTTCCCCGGTGCCACCCATTGCAGCACCGGAGCATTCAGCCCCGTGTCCAACAACCGCAAACGAGAACCAGACCTCTTGGCTCAACCGCCCGCTTTTTATACTCTGATCTCATCGTCATCTTCATCAGCAAACGAAAACTCCTTGTCGGGGCGTTTCAGGGGTCCCCCCCGCTGGCTCGGTGGCCCGCGGACAGGGCTGCGCTCCTCAGGCCCCGCGGGGCAGCCGGACACCGAACTGCTGTCCCTGGGGCAGCGGCCGCCGGCACCGCGGGACGGGCTCTGGCTCAGCGGGGCTGCCGGCACGGAACCAGGCAGGGCGGCATCCTCCTCCTCCTCGCGGCTCTCCTCCAGCTCGGCGTCTTCGTCCTGCTCCCACTGCTCCTTATCCATGATGCTCAGCACGTCCCCGAGCATGGAGGGCCCCAGGTCGATGTGGAAGGACATGATGGACTCGGCGTGCTTCATGCCCGCCCCGCTCTTGGCCACCACGACGGGCAGCTCCGTGATGTCCCCGAAGTCACGCTCGTCCAAGCTGGGGCTCAGCGGCCTAGCAGCCGCCCCGTTCGGGTGCTGCTGCTCTTCAGGACTCCCCTCCTCGGGCAGCTTCTTCACCGGGCTGGAGGAGAGGCTCTTGGGCAGCTGCCCCGCGCTCCTGTCCACCTCCTTCTCGTTGAGCTGTGGCAGGGACACAGCGTTCTTCACGAACAGAGCTGAGTCCCGCAGCGACCCCAGCATGTCCTGCCGGTCACCCCGCGTCACCGACTGCGAGCGCTTGCTGCTGCGGAAGCGGCGGGAGAGCAGGCTGGGTTTGGAGGCGCCGGGCTCCTCGCCCACCTCCGGCTCCCCTGCCTTGCTGGTGAGGAAGGACGTGTCCCCAAAGGCGTCCCCCGCCCGCCCCACGTGCATGGTGTGGCGGAAGTCCCCCAAGGGCGCGCTGATCATCTCGGCCGTCAGGTCGGCCCGCGAGCGCCGCTTGGAGTGGGCAGAGTTGGAGACGAGCTGCTTGAGGATCGGCATGGCTGCGGCCAGGAGCGGCTGCGCCGGGGCGGCTGACACGGAGCTCGGCGTCCCACGGAACCGGTCGCGGCTCACACCTGCTGCCCTGCGCTGGGCTGACACCGGCGTCACGGATGGGTCACTCCTAGGGGACAGGAGAGAGGGACATGGTCAGGTTTTGAGGACACAGCCCTGCCGACACCAGCCCTCACCCCACCAGGCTGGTCACCCCTGTGCCCAGCAGCTGCTCCACTGCCCCAGGAACAGCCGCCATACAGAACATCACTCTGCAGGGACGGGTCCCCAGACACCCCAAGCTCCCACACCCCCTAAATGAGCAGGTCCCAGACCCCATCCATGGGGCAGACGCATAGAAAGAACCACAGGAGAAAGACCTGGGCACAGGGGCACTGCAGGATAGTCCCAACCCTGTGCCCCATGCAAACGGGCACCGTTTGCACCCACTGTCCCCTCCCCGTGCAGCCGCAGCTCGCTGACATGGGGCACGGCAGCGCTGGAGCCTCCGGGAGCCGCACGCCCAGAAGATGCCTGGAATTTTAGTTTTCTTTAATTGGCAGAAAGCAGGGAGGAGCGGACGCCAGGAGGAATTGGAAGCAGACGGCAGGAAGTGTGCGAGGAGGGCGCAGAGCCCCGGGAGGCACCGCCAGCCCAGCGGTGGGATGGGGGGGCCGGGATAGGGCCAGGCAGCACCCGCGGGGACCCCTTCCCACCTGGCAGGATGGGGACACGGGGACACAGCCTCGCTGCCACCCTCAGGCACCCCAAAGCCGTTTGCGCTGCTCCTCGCTGTACCGCGGTGCTGAGCCCGTGCGTGGCCGTGCCCACCCGCCCCGGCCACCTCACTGTCACTGCCGTGACTCAGGGGCGGCAGAGATGACGAGGGCCCTGGCTGACCGGGATGTGGAGAGGCACGTTCCTCCTTCCCACAGCCACCTCAGTGCCACCAGCCGACCCATCCAGCCCAGCGCCTGTGGCCACAGCGGAGGGGACAAGGACAGCGACCACGTCACTGCATCCTGCGCTTCCCCGGCGCCAGGCAGCCCCAGGTGGTCCCAGGAGAGGCTGCCGGGAGGAAGGGTTTGCAGCCGCCCTCTTCCTCCCTTTGGGCACAGCCGGTGACACTGTGACAGCCACGGGAAAGAGACCGACATCTCGGCTGGGGGCGGGGGCCATGTTCCCCCCATTGCCCACCCAGCCACAGGGTGCACTGAACAGCTCCGCAGTGTCACCTGGAAAAGAGTCCCAGCCCCACAGCCCGCGGTCCCAGCACAACCCAGTCCTGTCCCTGCTCAGCCGGACAGCGCAGGGGCCACAGCATCTGCCCCACAGCTCCCAGCACAGCACAGCTCCTGCCCCATCCCTTCCCAAACCTGTGACACCCATCCGTGCCCCACCAGGGCAGCGCAGCCTCAGGCTGCGGCCGGGCTGGTTCTGTGCAGGCAGGATGGACTCTGACCCCACACGGGTGCAAAGTCCCGGTTCCCTCCCATGCACGGCTCCCATATGGAGCTGGCGTTCCCCATGGCATGGTGACGATGGCACATGGCGGCGCTCCCCATCCATCCCTGGCAGGATCCCACCACCCCATGGCCCTGGGCAGAGCCCCAGGGATGCGACACTCCTGGGGGCTCCGGCGGGGGGAGCCCCCAGTTTACCCCCAGCAGCTGGGGGAAGAGGCAGAGCAGCCGCACAAACTTCTCTGCATCCTCAAACTGGGAGACGAGTGGAGTTCTCCCCCTCCTCGCCCCAACCGAACGCAGACGAGCGGCTCGCTGCAGCCCCGCTCCCCTTGGCAGGGTGTCCCGCACGCCCAGCTGAGCCTCCGCGTGTGCGTGGCACAGTCGCCCTCCCCTCGCCAGCTCTCCTGGGCCAGCGTTCCTCCAGCCCTCGCTTTTACACAAGACAAACACCCCCAGCGAGCTCCCCAGCTGGGCCAGGCAACCGTGCTGCTGATTTAGGCCATCTGGGGACTGTCCCTCCCTTGTATTTAGATTTCGGGGCCAAGTTCAGCATTTGTGAGATACTTTGCAAGCGGCGGCGAAGGGGCCACCAGGAGGTTGGAGCATTACCGGCGTGCCGCGGCAGCCTCCCCGGCCAGCGGCTCTCCATCGCCCTTCCATCGCCATCACAGCCCCCAAACAAGCTGCGTGACCCCCTTTGATGCTCCTGCCCACAAAGCCTTTTCATAGCAGCCAAAGTCTGCCCAGTCCCCCGGCGCTCTGCTCCCAGCTCACCCCAAGAGGTGCCGGCAGCATGGGGGACGCTGCTGCCCGCACAGCCCGGCTGCCAGCCCCGTCCTGCCCGCAGGGAGCGGGACACAGAGCCCTTTTCTCCTCCTTTCGCTCGGGGAGAGCGGATCCTGTGACATTCCCACTGCCGGCGCTTTCACAGAGGAAACCAGGCCAGGGTGGCTTTGCCACCGCCGCCTCTCCAGCTGCCTACTGGGGAAGCGGCTGGGTAACCCGAGAGCCGCGGCAGGCAGCGCTGCCCGCCCTGGCGCAGCCGGCCCTGGGCACGGCCAAGTTCCAGCAGAGCGTCGGGGAAAGGGGAGAGGATGGGACCTGCAAGCGTGGGTCAAGGACGAGAGGGATCAAGTGAACCAACAGATCATGCACTGCTTCCCACCTGCCCTCTCAGCCCTTTGGGACCACAAGCTGAGAAGCCTCACGTCCCTGGGGACACGATTCTCTCTGCGAATGGGTGGCTGGGGAACTGCAGCCAGTGTGGAAGGTGGGACAGCCCCAGCTGGGTACCAGGACCGTGTGCTCCGATGCTGCAGGCTTCCCACAAAGACTCCCCATCCTTCCCATCTCACCCCACCCAGCATCAGTCGCCACAGGGTCCAGTAGCTTAAAGAAAGAGCCCAGTGCACGGTGCACATGAGGGAAAGGCCGATTCCAGCCACGCTCCCACGCATCCTGCCCCTGGCTCGTCCCACTCAGGGGCTGGGAGAGCCAAACCCATGGAGGGGAAGCATCCCAGCCAGCCCGGCCGGCTCCAAACGAGCCTCCCCAGCTTTGCCGTGCAGATGCCCCAGGCAGCAGCCTCCAGCCCAGAGATCAGAGGATGCTCTTCCTCGCCAGCCAGGCGCTGGGGCAGGGGCTGTGCTGGACCGGTTGGACACCCCCGTGTTACCTGGGGTCAGGGAGAACCTGCATGCTGGGCAGGGAGGACACAGCAGCTACTCAGCCCCACTTTCTGGTACAGAGCTCCTGGGGATCCAGCTCAGGAGGCCCTTTGATGTCGGTGCCTGGCAGACAGCTGATGGAGACAGGGCACGGAGCACACCCTGACACCGCCAGCCCCGGTCACACCAGGCTCTCTGGTGACTCTTCCCAAGGCCTGGGGGCAGCCAGTCCTGTTAGTGCGGCAGCCCAGGCGCCCCGGTGACCGTCTCCTCCCCAGTGGGTGACAGGTCTGGTCCTGTCCCTGGCACCAGGACTCTGCTGCAGCTCAGCCTGGGGATGCACGGAGCAGCCCCGGCAGCGCCTCTGGAAGCAGAAAGGCAACCGGCAGTGAGCATCAGAGCTGGGGCTGGTGAGATAGCTCGCCAGGGCAGGAGGTGAAGCTCAGCTCTTGCCCGGGCTATCGGCACACCGATCAGAGCCAAGCCGGGAAACTTCTGGCACGCCAGTGCCAAAAGCAGAGCAGCTCTCCCCAGGGACTGCCGACAACCAGGAGCTAGCCAGAGTTCAGCAAAGAACTATTGGCAGGACACGCCAGAACACGCACAGGACCATAAATCCTCCTGTTACGGGGCCACGAACCAGCCCATGGCTCTCCAGGGCGAGGAGGGGACGTTTCCGGGGGGAAAGGTTATCTCCTCGCTGGCCCCAGCTCTGTCTCTCACAACAACAGGGGCTGGCTGGGGTCCCACAGGATACTGGGGCTAAACAGACCTCCCGACCTCTGCCAGGCTCCAAATTCCTGCGGTTTCGCTGGGGTGGATGGGAAGTAAACAGGCAGCCTTCCCACGGCTCGGCTGCAGCACCCTACCTGCCGGCGGGGCCCAGCACCCCACAGCCGGCCGGCTTGGGGGGCCCGCGGCTGCGCCAGCTGTTTGTGCTCGCGACAAAACCCAGCGAACAAAGGGAGAGACCGCCATGGTCAGCACAACGCTGCCGGCAGCGGGGCTGCCTGCGGGGAACGGCGTGGGGCTGCCGGTGTGGCCGTGGAGGGAGCCCCACGGCACAGAGTGGGGTGGGTGCCCCCGGGGAGAAGGATTCGGGCCAGCCTTGTTCTTCTCCCCACCAGGACCCAAACCCACTGAAACTCCTCGGTGCTAAACCTCAGCTGGATTCGCTCCACGGTCTCCGAGGGAGCTGTGTCCAAAACAGACTTGTTTACTGCGTGTCCAACTAGGGAGAGAGCTCCGTCCTGGGGCGCAGAGACCTGCGCTCCCCTCGCTGCCTCAGTTTCTCCCCCAGACCGCTAACGATCTCAGCTCCCCCTATAACAGCCTCCCTAATCTATAGATTCGGCACTTGGAAACATCCATACTTCACACTGCCAGTGCCGGGGTCAACCCAGGGCGGTGTGGGTTGTGTCCAGCTCCCCACGGGCACCCGCTGCCCACCAGCCCCGGCTCTCTGGGTGCCGTCCCGCACCGGAGCGGGTTCGGGAGCCAGCCCCGTGCCCGGGCTTGCGGAGCCGGCCCGATGCTTGCTCCCCGGTGCACCCATGGGAGCTGCCGTGTGCTCCCCAGCGACGGCGAGCAGCGCTGGGTGGGACCCGGAGCCCTGTCCGGGCTGCAGGAGGATGAGCTGGAGGGGGATTTCGGGCGGCTCTGACTCAGCACCCGCCCGCGCCCGGCCCCGGCCAGCCCAGGGGTGCTGCTGGACCCGCTCCAGCGCGGGGAGGATCAGCCTTTCCGAGAAGGGCCCCGGGCAGCCACCGCCCCGGCTGCGGCCACCGCCGGCTCCGGGCACCGGGAAGCCCCCGCCGCGCTCGAGGGCGCGGGGAGCCGCGGGCGAGCGGCCGCCGATAGCCGGGGCGGGGTGAGCCAGGCCGGTGGCTCACACCGGGCAAACACGGCTCCGCATCCTGTTAACCCCTTCGTCCACCCGCGCCGCGGACCGGCCCCAAGCCCCGGTGTGCCGGAGGGGTTGGAGAGGGGGTCGCCACCGCCCACAGCCCGTTACCGGAGCGGGGCTCGGAGCAGCTCCGGGGACCCCGCCCGCCGCTGGACAATAGCCGAGCCGGGGCCCGGCTGCCTCCCCCCGCGTCTAGACGAACCGAACCGAGCCGAGCCAAGCCGGCCCGGGCTGAACCGAGCCGAACCGGGCTAAACCGAGTCCCCCCGTGCCCCGGAGCCCCCGTACCTGCGCGCCCGGGCCCCGCTGCCGGGCCATGGCCGAGCCGAGCGGGAGCGAACCCGGCCCCCCCCCCCACCGCCGAGCGGGCATGATGTCATCGCCCCGCCCGAGCCAATGGCGCGGCGCCACGTCACGGGGCAGTCCCACGCCCTCCATTCAAACCCGAGTGGGGCGGGGGGGGTGACCCTTGTCCCGGGCGCGGCCCGGCCCGTGGGGGGGGTCCCGCGGTGGATTGGGGGGTGTCCCCCCGAGTAGGGCCACGAGTAGGGTCCGCGGCCCCTCCATGGGCGTGGTGCGGGGATCCACTGAGGTGGGGGTTCCGGATCCGTTCGCTCTTTGGGGGTCCCAAGTGGGGTCCCCGCGGGCAGAGCAGGGGCTGGCTGCACCCCGCCAGACCGGCCGGGGCTGGGGAGGTGGGGGGTAACCGACTGTAATTAATTAAGGGGAATGAAGAGCAAACTGAGCCGCCATGAGGAGGTGTGTTCAGACACGGGGCAGCACCAGTCTCCCCGTTCCACTCATGACCGTGACACCAGCACCCACACTCGCCCTCCACCATCCCCCAGCTCTCAGTCCCCAGCCAGCCCCGCTGCCTGTCCCCCTCGGGGGATCGCAGGGCCCCTCCGGGCCGTGGGGCAGTTGGGTGGTCCGTGGCCAGGACACAACGATGGGGACACCGTGGCCACCCTGGCGATGCTGAAAGGGAGAGTGCAGGGCTGCACAGCCGGGGATTAAGGCGAGACCTTTGTGGGAGAAAAGGGGCGGGAGAGATGAGATTATCCCGAATCTGCCTAATGCAGCGTTTCTTGCATATTCCGGAGCGTCTGGCGGCTCTGCAGAGGGGGCCTGGCTGGGGCGCAGGGGGTGGTGGTGGGTTCCAAGATGCCCCCAGCCATGCCACGCTGGGGGCTCAGGTGCTGGGGCACAACAGTGCAGGGAGATGAAGATTTCCCATGTTATCAGTGCAAGAAGCTCCATTCCCTGAGCTCGGCGGCACTGACTGGATGGAGCTGGGTCTGGGCAGCACTGGACACTTTGATGGCTCAGCTGGCGCAGATGCTTCCCTTTGGTGGGAAGGGCAGGAGGCTGCTTACGGCACAACCACAGAGCCGTCGCTCCTGCAGGCCGCAGGGCAAGTGTGGCACAGCGCGATGCCGGGGTTGGCGCAGGGGAAAAGCTCTGCCGGGCTGAGCACTGCGGCCAAACCACCCAGGGCACGGCCCCTGCCCGCAGCCAGGGTGTCCGGCATCGCCCGCCTCCGCCGGTGCCGGCAGTCTGCTTCCCAGGCCGTGCCGCTTCCTCGCCTCGCACCAGGGCCATTTTCATAGCCGGTTTGTTTGGCGAATTTTATTTCCCTTGCTTTCCATACGAGGAAACTGAGGCAAAGCCCCAAGCCCGCAGTTGAGCAGGGGTCCCCTAGAAGCTACTGCTGGATCCGACACTGGTTTGTTGCTGGGTGAGGAAGAGGAGGAAGGCTTGCCAGAGCCCCCACCAGCAGCTCTATCCGCTCGCGTGGGGCCAGCGTGTGTCACTCGGAGGCCGGTGCGGTGCTGCTCGCCTCACCTGACGCCGTCACGGGAGCGCGGCGCTGGCTGAGACAGCGCAGTCAGGAGGGATTAACATCAGCCGGCATGTGGGAGCTGCTGGGGAAGCTCCCGCGGGCTGGCCTGGCGCCGGCTGGAAGAAAGGCACCCACTCAACTTGAAAAACTGCCTGGGAGAGACGGGCCCCCTCCTGTCCCCTCCAGCGCAGCTCAGGCCACGCAGAGCCCCGGGGTGGATGGCGGCGTGGTCGGGGTGCTGGGAGGCTGGGGAGCACGGAGCGGGGTGGCCATGTCGCTCCCACCCCTCCTGAACTTGTTGCCGGTTCCTTTTGCTGCTTCTCAGCAGCTTTTGAATGCGGAGAAGAAAAAAAACAAGAGAAAAGAAAAGGGTTGAAAAGCACTTTGAAAAGCAGGGCAGGGAGAAGCGCCCAAGTTTCCCGGCAGCCCCGTCCCCTCCTCCTGCCGCCAGCGCCTGCCAGCTTTGTCTGCTGACGCTGCTGCGGCCGCGCAGGAGATGCTGCCGAGCGAGGCGGGGGCTTCCCCCAGCCCCAGCGCTGCAGCAGGGCCTGGGGATTGCATCCGGACACCCCAGGGGGCCAGCAATGGGGCATTGCCCCCACCGTCCCCCCACATTCCCCGAGCTCCAAGGCCCAGTGCTGGCTGCTGCCAGAAACGTCCCCGAAAGCCCAGGTAACCCCTGGACACCAACTCGCACCCACAGATGTGGGGTTTCACTCACTCCTCGTGCCCTTCGTCCAGAGGGGAGCGGTTACCCGGCTCACCCCAGCAGGACCATGCCACCCGCCTGCTGCTGGCACCTTGGCACCCTTGGGTGCCCGGGTGAGTGCAGGACACACCGTGCGCAGGTCGGAGCCTGCAGGTGTGAGCTCTCCCTGCAGCCGCCTGCCTTTCCCACCCCAAATGCTCCCCTGGCCAGCAGTGTTGGGGAACAGGCTCACCCAACCCGCCACCCACCCAGGAACCCATCGCCCATCTGCGGTGTCCCCCAGGGATCCCACCTGAAGTGTGGCTGCTGCAGGGACTCACCGCAGCTGGTGGCACCCATGGAAAGCCCCTGTCCTGGCTCAGCTTCGGCGCAGGGACCCCTTTGTTTGGGGTGCCGTGGCGTGCACGGCACAACGGTGCCAGGCACCCACGTCTGCGGGACAGGGTGCACCGCTGCAGGTCCGTCCTCTCCGCCGCTCTCCTCTCCGGGAGGGCTCTGCCGGTGCCGGGAGCTCCGCAGCCGGGCATGGAGGCGGCAGGGCCTGCGGCACCCGGGGCTCTGAGGATGCGCTGAGTCCCAGCTGGTCCCGGGGGTGACAGGACAGGCTGTCCCTGTCCCCACACCCCAAGGCAAGGGAAAGGTGGGGACACCTGGCTCTGCCCCAGGAGGTGGTGGGGAATCGGGGAAATAAATCTGGAGGGAAGGGAGAGCCCATGGCTGCTTCTC
The DNA here is from genome assembly GCF_037038585.1 of Patagioenas fasciata. Classification (NCBI taxonomy): domain Eukaryota; kingdom Metazoa; phylum Chordata; class Aves; order Columbiformes; family Columbidae; genus Patagioenas; species Patagioenas fasciata. The sequence continues at coordinate 1,285,310 of NC_092537.1, read as the reverse complement.
CTCCAATGCACACTGAGCGTTTCCCTTTGCTCCGATTGCTCCTTGCTGACCTGATCTCAACCCGGAGAATAAACTCTTACTACCTGCCTCCTCCGATAGCAACGCTGCTCCAGCCAAATAATAAAAACCACAGAATTCAGCCCAGGTTTATAGGTTGCAACCCGTTTTTAGCAAACAAACATCTCCCCATCACACCTGTGGCAGTGAGCAGGTACCACTCCGGTGCTGCCCCTCCACCCAGCACAGTCCGGGGGTGCAGCCTCTCCCCTCTGCCCCCCTTGGCTCACAAACCATGATAAGCGAGCGCTGCTCTGCCCTTGGGAGAACCCGGCAGGAGCTGGGAGACACGTCAAGGCCAATTCAGTCCCGGGGGGCTGATGGCTGCCGACAGCTCGTCCTGCCTGTCTGCTGCGCGGAGCAGCCTGGAGAGCCGGCGGGGTGGGCACGGAAGGGTTGGGAAAGAGCTGGTTGTGGCAGGAGCACGGTGAAAGCCGCGGCGGGAGAGAGGTGGCTGTGCTTGGCAGGGAGCACAGCGCCTTCCCCCTGAGCCCAGCCAGTCCGATTGAATCTGTGCTTGGGGGAAACTGAGGCAGCACAGGCAAGCAAGAGCTCCCACTGGTGCCCCTGGCACTCAGCCCACGTCTGCTGTGCCCACACTGGGCTCTGTGCCCTGTGCGGCTCCCAGACCGTCCCCAAAGAGCAGAGGGTGACCCCACCGCTGCGGTGGGATGTGGGATCCGCCACTTCCTCGGGTGCTGCATCCATCAGCCGTGGGAAACCACGAGCACAAAGGGTGCGTCCTGGCTTTGTCACCATCGCTGCCACAGGGCCCCGGTGGCTCTGGCCACAGCCGCACCAGCAGCTTCACCTCCTGGCACCGCACCAGCTCCAAACCTGCCACGGAGGCTGCTGAACCCTCTGGCTTCTCCTCCAGGGAGCACATGCAGGCTCACAGGACCCACATCCCACTGTCCCTGCAACAGGGGACAAGTCCAGGGACCACATCAGTGCTCGCTGGGTCGTGGCTGCTCACAGGAGCTGAACCATGCCCTGCGTGGGAGCGGAGCATCCCTCGCACGAGGAGCAGCCCTTGCACACGGCGCATCCCCCGCACAGGGAGCATCCCTCGCACGGGGAACTCGCGCATGTCGTTCAACTCCCCAGACCTGCTCTGCCCTGCGCTGCTGGCGGCTCCGTGTCCCGGCCCCGGGTGCAGGATGATTTCTCTTGCTCAAGCCCAGACACCTGGGGCTGGAGTTGGGCTACAACCAAGGGGCAGGATTTGTCCGGCCAAACGCAGACTCCCCATCCGTCCCCATGCCCACGTCTGCACTCGAGTGGGGTGTCAGGGAGGTGACAGGCACCCCTGGGTGCCACAGTCCCTTTGGCACCAGCTCCAAAGTAGGTCGGATGAGTCACCTGCCAGAAATGCTACTTGTCCCCACTGGCACTTCTGGCTGTGTCCCCAGTTTCTCCCCATCCCAGCACCGCAGCCTCCGGCACCCTCTGCCTGGCTCCTTCCCCAGTGCCATAGGGTGGACACAAGCCCAGCTGGGGCATCAGGACAGATGGACACATCCCGCCAGCCCCAGGGTGACAGAGAGGCCAGACGGGCTGATCTCAGGCTGTTTATTGGCATCTCCCTCGGCTCAGCCCGGGCACCGCGGCCCCACCAGGCTGGTGCCTGGTCACCCATAGGCACTGCAGGGGGTTTGCTGTGCAGAGACCACCCGAATGGCCCCAGAGCCCCCGGGCACCACTGCCCCTGTGTGCCCTTTATGCTCCCAGACCGCTGCACAAAACCCCATTAAAAAAAAAACCCAAACCACCAGCAATGCAGAGGAGCCGCCATGGTCTGAGCCCTCACCAGATCCCGTGTGATACCGGGGTGCAAAATGAGGGGGGACATCAGCACCACTTGCACCCTGGTAAGGCTCCCCTGGGGTTCAGTCCTGGCTTCTGCTGGGGGTGCTGTGCTGGGCCAGGCACTAATGAGGGGAGGAATTAATTGCCCCCTGGGTTCCTGCGGGTCCAGGGTGTGGATTTCAAGTCCAGAGGTTTTAAGTTCAGCAGAGCTCCTCTTCCCCCCGCAGTCAGTGGTCTCTGTGGCACCGCTTGTCCCCATAGCCTGGGGTGCCACAAGCCGGTGGAGGGGCCGGGGTCAAGGGCAAAGTCCGGTGCCATCCTGCCGGCACCCCGAGCCCCCCGAGGAGTCCAGAACCCAGAAAGCTTTGGCCAAGAAGAGGAGCTGGTTTTGCCTCGCAGCCCCAGGGAAGGCGCTTGGTGTTCTGCTTCGGCAAAACATCCTGAGCCGGGATCGCTGCCCCTGGCCCCGCTGCCAGCCCCGGGCCCTTCGGCCTCTCCGCTTCCTCCTCCTCTTCTCCCTCTCGCCGCTTTTTTCTTTTTTGTTTTTTTTTCTTTAATTTCTTGGGGCTTTTATCTTTTTTCCTCTCTCTTTTTTTTCTTTTTTTTAATATACACTTTTTTCCTCCTGTTTGTTTTCGCTTCTGTTTAAATATCAAACGAAAGAAGAAAAGCCAGCGATGGGGGCCCTGGAGCCGGGAGCCAGGCTGCTGGGCGGGCGGTAGAGGGTCCCGGGCTGGCTGGGGGGGTTGCCGGGAGTCTGGGGGGTGGGAGTCCTGCTGGCTTTGGGACGGAAGAGGCTGCCCTGCTGCGTGGAGGTGCTGTTGGCCAGGGGCGCGTGGTCGGGCTCCCCCGAGTCGCTCTCGGTGTAGCTGTACGCCTGTGCCCGCGAGATGCCCTTCTGCTGCCGCCGCCACGAGTTGTAGTAAGTGGGGTCGCTGATGTAGTGGTTGACGAAGGAGTGGGCTTTCTGGTGGCCGGGGTCCACCTCGTACTCGCTGTCACTGCCCTAAGGACAAGATGACGGGGGTGAGCATGGGTGGGGGGCTCCAAAAATAGGGTGAGCTTTCCCAGCTGTGGATCTTTTGGGGATGCTGGTGAGCACATCCCAATGAGACCGCACCACTGGGGTGTTCCTGCCTCTTGTTAAAGCAAAATAAAGCCTTATACAACAGGGTTGCAGGGTCCTGGGGCCCCTCGGGGGGTCCCCGAGCTGGCGTGGAGGGTGTTTTTGGGAGGCGGGTGCGGGCGGCCCTGCCTCCACGCTGCCGGTAATTGGATTCAGCTTCCCCCGGCAGCACACAAAGGGCCCATTGAGGCGGTGGGGACGCTGCTCGCGCCAGCTCCAGCTCCAGCTCCCGCTGCTCTTCACAGCTCTGCAAAAGCCACTCGAGCCCCGCGCAGGCACAGGGGAGCGGAGCCGGCAGCCACCGTGCCAAGGCAGAGAAACAGCCGGTGCCGGCAGCAACGGGGGGACCCCTGGGGCTGCTCCCTCTCCCACCTGGGGACAGCCATGGGGACCCCTGGGACCTTTCCCCAGGTTTCAGCCTCAGCTTTTCAGATCCTGCCCCGCATCGGTCCTGGTGACGATGCCCCACGGCCTCCCGGGGGCCGCCTGCCCGCGGCCGCGCTCCTGCCCGGCCACAGCTGCCCGTTCCTCCGGGAGGACACAAAGCTTCCATTTTGCAGGGTTGGCAGAGCCGCGGCCGTTGCCACCAGCGACCGGGCAGCAGGACAGTCCCCAACTCCGCTGCCCTCCTGTCCCCTGTCCCCAGCAGCCCCCAGGGCACCCCTGCGGTGCCACATCCCCAGCACACGGGCCAGGGGCTGCGCCAGCTTCGCTCAGGCTCCATACCACAAAACTGCGGGGGATGCAGGACCAGCATCGCTTTTCCCAAACGCTCCCCTGGACCCGCATCGCGGTGGGCGGAGCATGGGGCTGATGCCCAGGGAGGGCTCCCAGCCCCGTTCATCCTGCGTCCCCTGCCCCACATCCCTGTCCCCTCCTGCAGCCCCAGGCGGTCACCTGCGAGTCGGAGACCTCGGAGGGTTTCTCCGTCAGGCTGCTGCTCTCGGCGGGGATCAGGTCGTTGTACTTGGTCACGTCCTCGTCTGAGTAGTGGAGGCTGCCAGGGCTGGGCCGCGGTGGGGACCTCGGGGAGAAGCAGGTGCTCAGTGTGGGTCCCCGCTCAGGGCTGTGTCACACGCCGATGAGCCCAGCTGGACCCCAGGACCCCCCCAGGCTGTGCCAAGCACCCCCAAGGTGGTCCATGAGCTCTCAGGGATCCCCAGCTGTTTGGCATCCCGGCACATCAGGGCTGGTGCGGTGGCTGCAGCTCAAGGCAGGGGGGGCACTGGGCAGAACTGGGTCACCCCCCCAGTGCCCGCCCCTCGCCAGCCCCATGCCCACCCCACAGCGAGTGCACAACAGAGGGACGGGCATGATTTCTGAAAAACTCCCCCCGGCCTGGGGAGGGGGCTGTGGCGGGGGGGCTGTGGCGGGGGGTCCGTACCGGGTGTAGATCCCATTTTTCCGGCAGAAGGAGTTCTTGACGGAGAGGCGCCGGTTGTTGAGCTCCAGGGCGGGGAAGCTGCTCTCATCCAGACTCACCATCTCGCCGTGGCTCAGGGCAGTCGCCTTGGAGCCGTTCCCTGCGGGACGGGATGCTCAGCCTCCCCCGGACCCTCCCCGGGCAGCACAGCACTGGGGACCCGGACCCTGTGCGGGGGGACTGGGAACGGCCCGGGAAGGGTTGTACCAGGTCTGGTGTTGGAGGGACCACAGCATGGGGACGGTGGCGAGGTGACAGTCCCACAGAGGTGGCTGTGCAGTGACAGTCCCCATGTGTGGCATCACTCCCATGCCCGGCACCACTTCAGCTCACAGCCTGACCTTCCCCACTGCCTCCGGCCCCGGGCTCAGCCACCCTGTTTGCACAACCAGGAGATCTGGATTTTCCCCACAATTTGAGCCCTTGATACAGCTAAGAAAACAGAGCTGTGTTTGGCTAATCCCCGTGACCTCTGCCGAGCCCCCGGGCTGCTCTGCCCCCGCAGCTGACAGTGGGACAAGTCGCTCATTTAATCTTTAGCTCCCAGTGCTCTGCAGGAAGCCCACAGCATCTCTATCTCATGTCACAGGGTCTCTAAGGAGCTGAGCCCTGAGGCAGGATCCTGCCACCCCAAAGGCAGCAGGGAGACCCCGGAGAGGCTCCTATGGGGTCAGGGCTCTGCACCCCCCAGCTGTCACCCCAGAGGGTCCCATCACCACCCACCAGATCCCTGGCGCTCACCCGAGTCTGACTTCTTGGCGTACTTCTTGCTCTGCCCGCGGATGATGAGCACGAAGACGAGGAGGAGGATGAAGATGAGCCCCACCAGGGCGATGACCACCAGGAACCACCACTCCTCGTAGAATGGGTTGGCTTTCTGGGCTGGGACACAGCGGGGATGATCAGAGAGGGATGGGCACGGGGGGGCAAATCAGCATGGATGGGGAGACCTCCCTGCAGGGCACGGGGTCGCTTTGGGGAACTTTATGAGACCTGGATCCACGTGAGGGAGTGGGTTAGAGGGGGAGAGCAGGAGGTTTTGCAAGGGGACATGCTGCTGGCAGCGGGATTCGGGGCTCTGCAGGAGCCAGGCGGGGTTGGGGATGGGTTTCAGTCATGGCCATGAGAAAAGAGCAACGCTGGGACCCATCCCACCAGGGGTGCCCGTGTGCTGCCCCCCAGGCTACCTGACACGGAGGGAGAAGGCGTGCTGGGGGTCCCGTAGCCATAGTCGTTCACGGCGATGACACGGAAATCGTAGCTGACGCCCTGCTTGAGGATGTCCATGCTGAAGGTGTAGGAGGTCACCTCCTTGGGGATGTCTTTGATGAGGATGTCCCAGAGCCCCTCGTCTGGAAGAGAGAAGGGGCCTGGGAGCGGGGAGACCAGCTCTGTGGGACCCCCCAGGGCAAGAGGCTGATCCCCCTCTGTCCGGGAGTGTGTGCCCCCCACCCTCTCCCCGACATACACCAACCTCGCTCACCGCAGCATCACGGCCACAACCCCAAACACCCAGGTCCTAATCCCCAACCTCCGGGTGGCCTGTGAGAGGTCAGCACTCCCTGCCTCAGTTTCCCTTTCTCCTGAACCCAAAGCACCGCCAGCATCGAGGTGGGGATGGGAAGCAGAGAGGAGCTGCGATACCTGAAGGACGCGCTTCGAGGACGTATCTGGTGATGGGCCCTTGGCCGGGGTCCCCGCTCGACCAGTGGATGGTGATGGCCGAGCCGTAGCGGGAGATGAAGGGCTCACCGGGGGGACCGGGGGCACCTGGGGACCCAGAGCAGAGCTGGAGGCAGGGGGTACACACTGGGACATGGCCATGCCAGTCACGGTGGCACTGGGGGAACTGTCCCCACCACATGTCCTCCCCCATCCCCCACGTCCCCGCTACCTTCCCCGGGTCCCGTGGTGATGTTCGCCTCCACGTCCGGCCCATAGGCGAAGGTTTTGGCCCGGATTCGGAACCGGTACGTTACGCCCTCGGCCAGGTCCTTCACCTTCATCCACAGCGGGCTGTTCCCCTTCACGTCCACCGTCACAATCTTACTGACGCCTGTGGGGACAGAGGCTGAGCCGGGGCTTACCCGGAGGTCTCCCGGTTTCCCCCAGCGCCCCCAGTTCCCCAGCTATGCCCTCACCATCCACGGGCATGCAGGGCTCGTAGACCAGCCGGTAGCCCTCCAGGATGCCGTTGGGCAGTGGTGGTGGCTCCCAGGACACGTTCACTGACGTGGTGGTCAGCTCGCTGAATCGGATGGAGCCGGGGGCACTGGGGGCTGTGGGGGAACGGGGTGGCCAGGGACAGCTCAGCACTCCCAGGGGACACCCCCAGCACTGAGCTGGCCCCTCGCCCTGCTGCCACCCCGGTGGAGCTGGGACATCAGTCACCATCTCCCACCACGCTGGTGCCACCCCGTGTCCCCAGCCCAGGAGCAGACACCCCGCCAGGGCACCACGCACGGCTGGGGGAACGAGGATCACAGAATTGCTCAGGTTGGAAAAGATCTTTCAAATCCAACCATACAACCAACACCGCCAAGTCCACCACACAGAGTCACTGTGTCTCCTCCTTGTCTCCCTCCCCTCCTAAGACCTTCATCCTCTTCACAGCTCAGCAAAGACCTTCACCCCTCTGTCCCCCCAAGACAAAACCACTCTGGGGGAGCCCAGGGCTGGTCTCTGCTGGGGACGGCAGGAGCCAGCATGGAGCTGAGGGCATCAGATGGACCCATAGCCTCAGGCTGTGTCAGGGGAGGTTGAGGTTGGATCTGGGGAACAATTTCTTCCCCAAAGGGCTGTGGGGCATTGGAACAGGCTGCCCAGGGCAGTGCTGGAGTCACCAGCCCTGGAGGGTTGGACAGACGGACAGGAGGTTCTCAGGACACGGGGCAGTGTCGGGGTGGAGTAACAGTTGGACTTGAAGAGCCTGAGCATCTTTTCCAAACAAAATGATTCTATGATTCTATGACACCTCCCCACCGAGCCCAGGGGCAGGAGGATCTGGATATGACCGTGCTGGGGACAGCAGTGCCACGGGCTGGGGACAGCAGTGCCACGGGCCCCACCTGCCTGCTGCGTCCTCCCCGTGACAGGGGGGCTGCGGGGCCCATCGCCCGCGGCGTTAAAGGCGGCGACGCTGACCCAGTAGGAGGTGAACCCCGTCAGGTTCTTCAGCTTCACCCCGGTCTCGGGCAGGAAAAGCGTCTTCACCCGTGTGCTCTCATTCCGGCGCTGGGCCTCCCAGAAGTGGATCTGCAGGAGGAGGAGGGGACACAGAGACCCGGTGATGCTGGATTCGGACCATTTTGCCCGCCTCAGGCACCTTTCAGTGCCCAAACACCCCACACAGCCCTGCTGGGGTTCCTGGTGCTGGGCGTCAGCTGTGACCCAGATCCAGCACCCCGAGATCACCTTTGAGCTGTGCCTAAATCTCACAGGACAGGGTTGAGGAGGAGGAACCACAACAGATCTGGCCAAGGAGGTGCCCAGAGCACGGGGCTGGGCAGCCTGGCAGCATCCCAGCTGCGTCACAGCAGCATCCTCGCTGCACCCCAGTTGCACCCCAGCACCATCTGGCTACATCCCGACTACATCCCAGCAGCATCCTGACTACATCCAAGCTGCATCCCAGTGGCAACCCAGCGGCAGCCCAAAGGCATCGTGGCTGCATCCCAGAAGAATCCGGCTGCATCCGAGGGCCGATATCGCCACCTGCTGCCCCGTGACCGCTCAGCACCAGGATAGGACGCCCGACATCCCCTGGAACACCCGGCATCGCCCCAGAATTGCGTCCCTAACGGCGTGTAGAACATTCCCAGAGCACCCAGCAACTCCCAGGGCACCCTGTGCCCCCCCAGGAACCCAGCACCTCCCCAGGACACCCAGTGTCCCTGAGCCCTGGCTCAGTGTCAGCTCCCAGGTGACAGGCTGCGGTACCTTGTAGCCCTGGATGTCCCCGTTCTGGGTCTCGGCGGGTGGCGGTTCCCAGGTGACATCCAGCTGGGTGGCCGTGGCTGCCTGCACTGCCACGTTCTGTGGTGCACCGGTGGGCACTGTGCCGAGAGAGGGGACAGTGTGACAGCCCTGGTAGGTCCAGGGCGAGGGACAGCCCCCCTCCAGATGGGGGGCACGTGTGTGGGACATGGGGTGGTACCAAGGTAGCTGAGCCACATCCCGGCGCACTCACCCGCTTCGCCCACAAACACCTCCTGGGGGGGGCTGGGGGGGCCCTCGCCCACTGCGTTGTACACGCTCATGCGGATCTCGTAGCGCCGGTGCTTGCTCAGGTCTGGGGGTAACAGGGAGGTGGGTTGGGGGTCTCGCTACCCCAGGAGACCTGGCAGAGCCCCCCACCTCACTGTGGGAATCCCCAAGGAGCAAAAGGAGCGAGAGGTAGAGGTGTCCCTGGGTTCAGGGGGGTCACCCCACGGCACAGGTAGGCAGAGGGGAGGGACACACAGGGGTGGCAGCGGGAAGGACACAGTGGGGGGCAGGGGGAGCAGTGACTTACTGTCCAGCTCGTACTGGGTGAGGGACACCTCGCTGAGGTTGTGCACGGCATAGACAGCTGGTGGCACAGGGCAGGGAGAGCAGCACCCGGTTAGTCCCACGTGTGGTGCAGGCGGGGTCCCACCGGCGAGCCCCCACCCCACCCCAGCACAGCCACCCACCCCCGGGGCCCTCTGCAAGGGCTCTGTCACCCCCAGGTGCCAAGGGGGCTGTCACAGCACCGAGGAGCCTTTCCATCCTCCATCCTCATCCCCCAAGTGGCACAAACTGGGTCTGGGCATTGGGGTGTCCATGGGGCTCGGCCCACAGCGCACATGGCCAGGTCCTGTCTGGGGCTCTGCCCTTGTCACTCATGCCCCTGTTGTCCCCAGAAGGGAGGTAACCCCTTTCCCTTTGGGGTCTGACAGCAGCACAGCCGGACACACACAGCTGGACATCACACAGACGCCCATCAGGTGCAGACATGGGGACACCTGTGCTACAGGGACACGAGGGCTGAGCACAGCAGGGCTGAAACAGTGACATTGCAGGCAAGCGTGTTAGGGACCATGGACCTGGTGGCACAACGGGACCAGTGATATCTCCTTGGAGCACAGCCTGACCCTGTCAGCTTCAGGAGAGCCTGTGGAGCACAGGATGCTGCCCTGCCCGTCCTCCCCCCTCCACCACTGGGTCGCCCCCCAGCCACGTGTCCCCAAGCTCAGCAGGGCCACCAGCACTCACGGGTGAGCTCAGCCCAGGTGGCGCCGGGGTGGCCGATGCCACGCAGGGTGACTCCGCGCAGGCTGTCGTACACCAGCTCCCGGTACCGGAGGCGGAAACCCAGCAGGATCCCATTGATCTTGTCCTCGGCCGGGGGCTGTTCGGGGGGGAACAGTGAGCGGCTGCTCTGGTCTCCAGCACTCCAAGGTGACTGTCCCCAGTGCGACATCCCAAGGGGGACAGTCCCACAACACCCAGCAAAGTAAAGGGAACAAGGGAAAGTACCTGCCAGCGGATGAGCACCGAGGTGGTGGTGTGGGGGGTGACGGAGAGGATGGTGGGGGCTTCCTCGGGGGCTGTGGGGAGAAGGGGACAGTGAGGCTGCAGAGACGCCCCGAGCACGGGGGGGTGCCCAGGCTGGGGGATCCCCCCTGGCCCTGCCCCAGGAGCCGCAGCCCGCGCTGACCCGCCTGCAAGGTGGTGAGTGACTCCGACTCCTCGCTGTACTCGCTGTCCCCAATGTCATTCGTCGCCTTCACACGGAACTTGTAGGAGGTGAAGGGCTTCAACCTGCATGGGAGCAGAGCGGGGTGGTGAAGCCAGAGGGTGACCCCACGAGCCACCCTCCATCCTTCCCGCAGGACACAGCACTTCCCAACCTTTGCATTGGATGGGGAAACTGAGGCACGGGGCAACTGCCCAAAGCAGAGCCCATCACCTCCCCAGATCAGGGCTGGCCATCCCTCACCTGTCCACAATGAAGGCGGTGGCATTGCGGCTGATGGAGATGGGGTGCAGCGCCCACTCGCCGTCAGGCAGCTGGCGGGTTTGCACGGTGTAGTAGCGGACGGGGGAGAGCCCGTCGCTGCCCGGCTCCCAGGAGAGCAGCACGCTGCGCGCTCGCACCTCCTCCTGCCGCGCCAGGGGCTTCCCGGGGGGCTGCGGCCGGTCTGGGGGAGGCAAAGGGCTGGGAGCGCCGCCGGCACCCCGCGGGCACGCACAGCCCCCCGCCACAGCCTGGACCCCCCGTTATACCTCTCTTCTCCGTGGTGACCACGAGGGCTTCGGCTGGCTCGCCCCAGCCCTTGCGGGTCTGCGCTGCGATGCGGAAGAGGTAGGTGGCCTCGGGCTGAAGGCCGGTGGCCGTGTACTGCCGGGTACTGGGCTCCAGCACCTCTGTGGTGGCCGCGATGGCCGCCGTGGTGTTGAGGTGATGGGTGACCTGGTATGCTGGGGGAAGGGAGCAGCATTGGGGGACTGGTGGAGGGGACACTGTCCTGGTCCCCCTGTGCACGCTGCCCCCCTCCACCTCTGCTCACATACAGGGTCAGTGATGGGGGGTCTGGGCTCCTGGCACAGGGGAGCTCACACACAGCCAGGGCGGAAACCCCAACCTGGCTGGGAACGGGCTCCGAGGTGCTTGGGGGATCTCAAGTTGCGCCAGGGGAGGTTGAGGTTGGAAATTAGGAAAAATTTCTTCCCCAAAGGGCTGTGGGGCATTGGAACAGGCTGCCCAGGGCAGTGCTGGAGTCACCGTCCCTGGAGGGTTGGACAGACGGACATGAGGTTCTCAGGACATGGGCTGGGTTATGGTTGGACTCCATGATCTTGAGGGTGTTTTCCAACCAAAATGATTCCCTGATTCCATATCAGGGAGCTCGTCCCTGTCCCCTCCATGCCTCATGGGACCTCTGCCCTCCTCTGCAGAGCATCCCACTGCGGTGCCACCAGGACAGCCCCCACCTACCCAGGATGATGCCGTTGGGTGCTGCGGGCGGCTGCCAGACCAGCCGCACCGAGGTCGTCCTCACTTCGGGGAAGAGGATCCCCACAGGGGGGCCGGGCACTGGAGGCGGGGGAAGAGACGGGGGTCACTGGGGTGCACAAGTGTGTACAAAGTTCCCATCCCCTTGGAATGGGAGCCCAGGGTGTCCTGGTCAGGGAGGAGAGGGACCACCCCAGGGAACAGGGATGGGGTGGGTGGGATGGGATGTAGGATAGGGAGGCCTTAGGTACCCAGGGACCCGCCCCCAGCCCACTTGGGTCTCTCTGCCCATCCGGGTGCTGTCACCCACCATCATCCAGCGTCCGCTCAAGGACAGGGGGCCGGCTGGGGACCCCGTCGCCCATCCTGGTGAAGGCCAGCACCCGGATCTCGTACAGCGTGTATTTGCCCAGCCCGCTCAGCTGTGCGCTGCGGGAGGCATTGCCCTCCGCCAGCGAGAACTGCGCACGTGCGTCCGCGTCCTTCTCCTTGTACATCACCTGCAACAGACCCCTGTGACACGGCCGGGCAGGGCCACAGCCCCTGGCACCCCCTGGGATGGCCAGGGCTGGCACAGATGGGCACCAGCTCTTGGAGGTGGCATCACCACGGACCTGGCAGCCTGCGGGGTGATTCCCCCCAGGGAAAGCCGTGATTTCCCCCAGGGAAAGCCGTGATTCCCAGGTCTGCAGGACAGGCAGGCAGGGCACAGGCAGGGCATGGGCAGTGTACAGGCAGGGCATGGGCAGGGCACAGGCAGGGCATGGGCAGGGCATGGGCAGGGTTGCAGGCAGGGCACGGACTGCAGGACAAGCTCACCTTGTAGCCCAGGATGAGGCCATTGCAATCAGCCTCAAGGATGTCACCCCACTGGACCAGCATGCTGCTGGAGCTGGTGGCCAGTGCTGACACGTTGCTGGGGCCGGAGGAGGGCACTGGTGGATGGTGAGAGGGGGGTCAGCAGTGGGATCCAGCCAGGGTGGGTGCCCAGTGCCACGGGGATGGGCAGCAGTACCTGACTCCCGGGTGCGTCCCAGCACCGCGGGGCTCCAGGGCCCCCAGCCGATGGCGTTGAAGGCCTGGACCTGCACCCGGTACTCGGTCCACTCCTCCAGGTCCTCGATGGTGAACTCCCGCTCCACGCGGTCGGGGACGATGTGCACCGCCGGCTGCCCTCGCCCGTCCGAGCGTGCGCACCGGATCTTGTAGCCCACCGAGTCGGGGTTCCCGTTGTACTCCTGCTCCAGGAGGGGCTGTCCCCACCCACAGAGACAGGCACTGTCACCCCCGAGCTCCCGCAGCCACCCCAGCCCCAGCCCTTGGCTCCTCATCCTCCCGCCTGCCCTGTGAGCCCCGTGCCTGTGTGCACAGCCCCCCAGAGCTGTGGTCCCCGCCTCACCATCCAGCGCAGCCACAGGCTGGTCTCGCTGGCTGTCCGCAGGGTGACATTGGCAGGTGCCACGTCGGGTGGTGCCTGCAGGGTCTGGATCCTGCGGGAGGGCAGGCTGGGGGGGCTGGTGCCCACGATGTTCACCTGCCGCATGCGGAAACTGAGGGGGGAGAGCGGGGGTCACGGTGGGGGGGCAAGAGGGCTCCGGTCCCCCGAGGAGGACACTGTGACACCGTCCCGGCCACTCGCCTGTAGTAGGTGTAGGGCTTCAAGTTGGGCACCTCCATGGAGCGGACATCGGGCTCATTCGCCAGCTGGTGGACGAGCCCCCACTCTTCGGCCTCGCCGCTCTGGCCCACCTGCATGTAGGAGGGGGATGAGCTGCCCCCCAGCACCCCCTCACCCCCAGCACACCCCAAGCCACCCCATACCTGTGCCTCCACCTGCCAGCGGGAGATGGAGGTTTTGCCATCGTAGCCCGGCCGAAACTGGAGGGTGACGGAGCGGGGTCCGATGTTGGAGATGCCCAGGTTGGTGGGGGCACCGGGGAGCTCTGTGGGGACAGGGCAGGGTGGGTGGCACCAGCTGCTCATCCCTGGCACTACCCCAGTGCAGCGGCACCCCCGCGCTCACCTGGCGGCACCCCCGAGGAGATGGTGGAGGAAGAGAGCTGGCCCTGGCCCTTGGAGGTCATGGCGGCCACCTCGATGGTGTAGGTGGTGAGGGCGGTGAGGCCGGTGACGCGGTACTCCAGGGTAACATTGGGCAGGTAATGGGTCACCCGTGTGTTGGTGCGGTTGTACTCCTCCCAGGAGATCCGGTAGCCTGGAACGCACCCCGTGCCGTCAGCCCCCCTCAACGCCCACCCCCGGGGCTGAGTGGGATGTGGGAGATGTGGTGGGGTGGGATGGGGACCAGGGGAGATGCTGCGGGATGGGATGGTGACCGGGGGGAGATGCTGCAGTGGGAGATGCTGTGGGGTGGGATGAGGACCGGGGGGAGATGATGTGGGGGAGTGAGATGGGGACAGGGGGACACAGTGCGGGGTGGCACGGGGCTGACGCAGAACCCAGGTACCTGTCTGTGCTCCCTCACCTGTCAGGATGCCGTTCTTCTCCAGCGGCTCCTGCCAGCTGACCTTCAGGGACGTGTCCAGGATGTCACTGAAGCTGAGATGCCCCACGGGGCCAGGCACTGCCCGAAGACACCCAGGCTGAGCACGCAGCCACACACCCACGGCAGGAGCCCTCGGCACCCACGGGAGCCCCACCAGGAGCGAGCGTGGAGGGGGTTCCTCTTGGATAGGGCTTGGTGGGACCCCCATTCCACATCCCGCGGGACCAAACCCCCCATCTCGGGGCTGCTCTCCCCCGTACCGTCCTCGTGGGTGCGCACCAGCTGGGGGGGGCTGCGCGGGCCGTCCCCCGGCGTGGTGAAGCACAGCACCGAGGTGAAGTACTCGGCGAATTTGCGCAGCCCGGCCACGTAGCCCACGTGGACGCTGTCCTGGAAGTTGGGGCGCACCGTCACCACCGTCGCCTCCTCCTCGTGCTCCGGCTCCCAGGCGATGAGCTGCGGGAGGGAGGGGCTGGGACGCTGCCGCCAGGCATCGCTGTCCCCACCGCGCACAAACACCGGCCTGGGGCACCTCCGGCCTCCTCTTATATATTCAGAGCTGATTAAATGTCAATTAATGGCACAGGGAACACTTGATGCCTTTAAAAGCACATGTTTACGAGCCAATACAGAGCACATGCTCGGTGATTAACTCCCATTGATAACGGCTGTAATCGCCCCTCGCCTGCGTTTTGCAGGGATGTTTGGGCATTTAATTGGTATTGTGCATGATAGCCTATAGCAACTTAATTAAATACTAATTAGGCCCTAAAAATACTAATCAAAAATACTAAGTGGCATTTAATAAGAATGTTAAATATCCTACTTGCTCTGGTTATCTCATTCAGCGGCAATTAAATTCCTGAACTTCTTTTGAGTGGATTAAGAAACAAGTTGAATGTTTTAATTCAATTTAATTAACGTAAATTTGAATTAATTGCAATTTGGAATTAATTACAGAGCATGGGAGACTGCAAGCCCATGCAAGTGTTAAATTTCAGTAAATATTATTCTAACAGTCAGACCAGAATCAATTAAAACCGGGGTTCCTGTGAGGAGGAGTCCAGATGGTCTGTGAAGGTCGGCCAAGGGGTTTCCCCCGCCCGGCTGCCCTGGTTTTGGGGAGACCCGCGGGAATCGCCCCTCACCTTGTACCCCTGGTTGATGCCATTAATGAACTGGGGACTGGGGGGGTTCCAGGTGAAGCGGATGGTGGTGGAGTTGGTGGCCTCAGTCTGCACGTTCCCTGGGGGCACCGTGGGGACTGTGGGGACCAAGGGACAGCTTGCAGAGGCTTCAACTCAGTGAGGTCCCCTCCATTGCTGGGTGCCACCCCCCCGGAGCCCAAGATACCCCCGGCTGGGCACATCCCTCCCCAGCACATCCCAGCGTCCCTGGGACCCCTAAACCCATCCTCCTCCTGCCACCTGTCCCCAAGACCCCCTATGGCACAGCCTGTCACTGTGGGGTGTCCCTGCCCATCCCCACCTGTCCCCACCTACCTCCCTGCAGCGTCCACTCCGTCACCTTCATGCTGTACACCCCCAGCCCCGCGCTGTTGTACGCCGCCACCTCGATCTCGTAGTTGGTCCAGATGATGAGGTCCTCCAGCAGCAGGTTGTTCACCTCGGCGTTGGTGATGTTCTTGAACTGGTAACCCACGGGCAGCCCCGCCAGGCAGTACCTGGGGACCGGGGCCGGGGTCAGAGCTGCCGGTGTCCCCACCAGCAGGGGTGTCCACGCTCCCCCACCAGCGCCTACCGGATGATGTAGCCCTTGAGGACACCGTTCTGGTGGCTCTCGGGGGGCGGTTGCCACTGGATCATGATGGACTGGTTGGTGCGGCCGCTGGCGATGACATTCTGGGGGGGTGCCGAGGGGGGCTCCTCGGGCAGGGATACCCTGCGGGGGACAAGGTGGGGGTAAGCACCAAGGGCTGCCAGCCCCAGGGACCCCCCAGCCGTGCTCACCTCTCTGTGTCCTTGCTGAACTGTCCCCTGCCCACGTCGTTCACGGCGCAGAGGCGGAACTGGTAGGAGCGAGCAGGGACCAAGCCCCGCACCGTCACCGAGGTGGCCTCAGGGTCCACGCTGCCCAGCAGCACTGTCCAGGGCGCATCTGCGGGAAGAGAAGGGGGTGGAGGTCCCAACCTGTAGGACACTGGGGTCCCGTGCCTGGCTAATGAGCCTTGTGGTCCCCAAGGTCCCTGCAGCATCCCCTGCTCGCTGCTCCCGGGTGGCACCAGGGACCAGCCTGGCCAAGGCGGGGCAGCCCCTTACTGTTCTCGGAGACCTCCAGGATGTAGTGGAGCAGGGGGCTGTTGCCGTCGAAGGGCTTGGCCCAGGTGAGGTTGATGGCCCGTTTCTCCAGCGGGCTGAGCATGGCCACCGGGCTCTCTGGGGCATGGGGGAGCTGCCTGGACAGGGAGTTTGGGGGGTGATTACAGGAGGGGGCACAGCCCAGGGCACAGGGTGCTGGCAGGGCTGGGGGGGGTCTCACCGGACGCGGAGGTGGGCGCTGCGCGAGTCGTTGCCCCCGGCTGAGACCACTTTGCAGGTGTAGGTGCCGATGTCACCCGACCAGGTCTGGGAGATGTGGAGGGCGCCCGCCTCGTCCAGGCGCACCCGCGGGCCGCTCTCGGGACTCAGTGGCGCCCCATCCTTCTCCCAGACATACCTGTGCCGGGGGGGACACCAGGAGGGCTGGCACCCTGCAGCCCCCCACAGGGAGAGGGGACCGGGGGTCCTGGCGCGGTGCCAGGCTCCCCGTGCGCAGGGCACCAGGTGGCACTGCAGGACTGGGCTAGGGATGGTGACACCCACCATCTGCCTGCTCCATCCCCCCAGTCCTCCCAGCCCCGTCACACACACCTGACATCCACGCTGGGGTCGTGGGTGACCCCACAGCTCATGATGGCCTTGGTCCCCTTGATGACGCTCTGGTCCTGCGGCGGGTCGGTGATGCGTGTCCTTGCTGCGGGGGGACAGGGTGAGCCACCGGCACCATAGGGGTGGCACCGGCAGCAGACAGCCCAAGATGTCACCCATCCAAACCGACCAGCACCCATGCTTGGCATCCCCAAACTGCTCCATCCTGCACCATGGCAGGAGGCAGCACCCAGCTGCCTGTGGGGCAGGCAGGGTCTGTCCCACAGCAGGGACAAGGGCAGGGTGCAGGCAGGGTGACAGGCAGGGCCTTACCCCAGACCACCAGGTCAGCGGAGGCTTCATCCACGCCACGGGAGTTGGTGGCCAGGCAGGTGTAGGTGCCGGCGTCGGCGCGGTGCGCGGGGCTGACGAGCAGGCTGCCCGACTCCAGCAGCGTGAAACGCGGCAGCTGCACCGACCCGCTGGCCAGGATCCGCTCCCCTGGGTGACATGGTGAGCCACGTCACCCCCAGTGCCCCAGGCACAGAGCCCAGTGGCCACAGAGCCTGAAGAAAAAGCCCTGGAGCCATGTGGGTAGGGACGGGCAGGGCAGGGCTGGGAGGGCAGCCTTGTCCCCACCCCAGTGTCCTCAGTCCCTTTACCTTTCTGCCAGGTGATGGCCGGGCGAGGAGCCCCTGAAGTCTCACAGTTGAGGATGACGGACATGCCATCAATGACCGTACTGTCCTGGGGACCCCTCGTGATGTTGGGGGCGATGCCTGCAGGGTGGACAGACACATGGACACCCCTGAAGCCCTTCCTGGTGCCCAGCCCAGAGCTGACCCACTTCCAGGGGGAGTTCCGTCCCCATGGGAAGGGTCCCTGAGCCCCTCGTGGAGCCCAGCCAGGGGGTCCCAGGCAGGACAGCCCAGGCTCCAGGGTGCAGGGGACTGTCACCTACTGGTCACGGCCAGGTACGTGGTGGTCTGCACCTCGCCGGCCGCGTTGCGGGCGAAGCACTGGAACATGCCGGTGTCGTCGGGGAGCAGCCCGCTGATCTGCAGGCTGCCGTCGGGCAGGAGCTGGAAGCGGGACAGCTTCTCCAGGTGGATGAGGGCAGCGTCCTTGTACCAGGCCATTTTGGGTGGGGGTACACCTGCAAGGGACAAGGCCATGTCAGGCACGGGGCCGCGGTGGCGCGGGGGGGGGGCTGGTGAGCGGCTCACCTTTGGCTTGGCAGGGGATGGCCACCACCTTCTCCATCTCGGCTGTGATGTGCCTCTCCGGCTCCCTGACAAACTGCGGCGGCTCTGCAAAGCACAGCCCAGCGATGGGCGTCAGCACTGGGGTCCCCCAGCCCCACCACCAAACCCCCCAGCAACTCCCGCCCGGGGCTGAGACCACCCCAACTCATCACACGTGTAGGCTGGGGCTGCCCGGCCAGGTTCTCACCCAGGACGGAGAGGAAGGCGCCCTCGGCCACGGCGGGGACGCTGCTGCTGCGCAGCACGGCCTCGCACTCGTAGTAGCCGCTGTCGCTGAGCGCGGGGTGCAGGATGGTGAGCCGGCGGCTGTAGTCGCTGATGCCGCTGGAGAGGGGCACCCCGTCCTTCTTCCAGATGATGTGCAGCTTGATCAGCGGCCTGGGGGGCCAGGAGCACGTTGGGAGGCAGCCCCAGCCACCCCGGACCCTGCCAAATCCCCCCTCGCTCCATCCCACAGGAGCCCTGGTGGGAAGGGACATGGGGACAGCCAGGCGATGGCAATTCCACCAGGGTGATGCCCCATCCCTACTCACCTGGCGTTGGCCACACACTCCATGGTCACCTCCGAGGTCCCAGCCACCACGCTGGTGTTCCTGGGTGGGACAATGATGGTGGGTGCGATGGGGTCAGCCGGGCCACCCACATCTGAGGGACAGAGGGACAAGCCATCAGCACCCCCCGCTCACCCCGGGGTGCCCCAGCTCCCGGCAAGTCCCATGGGGCACCCAAAGCCTCGTGTCTGCCCTGCCTGGCATGGAGGTGACAAAGGTTACAGGGACCAAAGGGCCATGGGCTCTGCTGTCTCATGGGAAGGACGGGCAGGTCCAGCCCATCACCCTGGCATCATGGCACTGTCCCCAAGTCCCCTCCTCCCACAGGAGCCCTTGGCACCCCCGGCACCAGCCCAGCTCCCAGCTGGCAGGCAGGAAGGAGATGGGGAGTATATAAAGCAAAATGATTGCAACAATAAAAAACCCTCGTGTAGGCGCTGTAAAAACGCAATCGGCTCGAAAGCTGCTGATAGAGCTGAATCCATAAACATGGGCTCCGGGTTGTTTATTGCACACGGAGACGCTGAGAAACAGATTAATGGGGCAGGAGGGGAAGGGGGACGGGCAGAGGAAAGAGATAAACCCCCCCACGGAGCCACGGGAGGGCACGAGGGATGAGAGCATGGGGAGGACTGATGTCATTTCAGGACATCTTCCCTGGGACCAGCTGTGACCACCTGAACGGGGGTCAGGGGACCCTCAGCCGGGTCCTGCAGGGTTCATGGGGACTGGAGGGATGGGACCGCAGGGGGGTCTCCAGGCAGGGGCTGACCCCGAGCAGCGTGGGCTGCGAGGGGACCGATGGCAGGAGCAGGGTGTCCCCCAGAAAAGCCACTCCCGGGGGGCTGCACTGCCCATCTCCTCCAGCAGCCCCGTCCCAGGGCACAGGGACACAGTGGGGACAGGGCAGGGGGCTCTGCCTGGCACAATTAGCGCCTGCAGCACAGCCCAAAGCGCCAAAATAAATTTGGAGGCGGCTGAACTGTTAAGTCAGCAGAAGCCGGAGCCTCCGAAGAGATTTACTGCAAATTAAACTTGGGGATGAGCCAAGTGGCGCGTGGGGGGGACACAACGGCCCCTGCACTCACTGGCCACGGTCAGCGTGATGGGCTGGCTCGTCTTGTTGTCCCCGTTCTTGTCGTTCACCGCCTGCACGTAGTAACGTCCCGCGTCCGGGGCCACCGTGGAGAGGATGACGAGGGTGTTCTCCAGCGTGATGGCTCTGCGGGGAGACGGGGATGGGAACCCAGCGGGGACACCGATGTGAGGAGCTGGGACCCTTGTTCCCCACCCAGCACCTGCACCGGCCTCAGGGCACCCCCATGGGACCCCCAGGCATCCCCCCCGCTGCCCAGCAGGAGCTGGGACCGTGTGGGGACTGAGCCCCACGTCCCCTGCACCAAGCAGAGCCCATCGGACACTGCAGATTAATAGGACGCTTTTTTTTTTATGAAACGATCTAATCTGCCGGAAACATAAAATGGTTTGGGGAATATATTTTTTACCATTAAATATGAGATAAAGGAGTTTTATCTCCTCAATCCTGCCTTGCAAATAGAAAGGAGACCAGTTCAATTCCTGCATAATGCAGGTTACAAATTCAATTCTCACACGCTGCGTCTGCCAGCGCCGGGCTCACCGCTCCAGTGCCACCGGGTTCCGCTGCAGCCCCGCAGGGACACTTGTCACACACGTGTGTCCCACGCCCGGCCCTGTCCCACCGGCTGCCGCCCCAGCACACGCAGCGCCCCTTTCACCCACCTTCCTCCCTCTTATTTTCATTTATTTTAAAAATTCATTTCCCCCATGACAAACGGAGCCATTAGTGGCCAAGCCTGTCTCTGGGTTTTAGCGCGGTGCGCTCAGGACGCCTGTTAAAGATCCTCATTGCAAGGACAACAGCGGCCGAGGGAAACACGGCCCCCCCCGGATACTGGGGGGTGTTGGGGGGACTCACATGCGGCTGCTGGGGGAGATCTTCCGTCCGTCGCGAAACCAGGTGACCTGGGGCTGGGGGAAGCTGGCGATGCGGGGCGCGCGGATGACGGCCGCCTCCCCGTGGGACACGCTCTGCTGCGCCTCGCTGTCCTCGAAGCTCCCCATGTCTGCAGAACGTGCGGGACAACACGTCAGGGGCTGGTGGGGTCAGGTTGGGATGCATGGGGGTGCCCTGGGTTCTGCTTGCTGCCCCCTCCCCAGCTGGTGGGGCTCAGACCCCAGGGGCTGCTCCTGTATCCCCGAGGCTGCGCTGGCAGCAGGATCGGTCCCCGCAGCACCCGCAGCTGCACAGCCCCACGACCCCGGCATGACCGCACCTCCAGGGACAAGGTTGGGACAACCGGTGTCCCCAGTCGGTGACGGGCTGGGAGTGCAGAGTAGCAGAGGGAAGCAGGGTGCATGGGGAAGGGGGGGGCAGGGGGGTTTTATTGACTTCCTTTAATTGCTGTAATTAAAAACATGTAAAGAAGCTCTTTTTAACGACTTTGCCATTATCATTAGTTGCTAGCACAGCTGCCTTATTAATTTCTCATTAGCTTCCTGATTTGTCATTGCTCCTCAGGAAGGGGTTGAAGGGACTGGGGCATCCCAGAGTGAAGGGGTGACAGAGCAGGGCATGTCCCCTGGGTCCCAGCACCCTCCTGCCCTGCTAACCCCCTGCGGTGCCTTTGCATCCCCTCCAGCACAGACCCCTGTTCTCTGCCCTGGGGTCCCCCCCCAGCCAGCGGGTGCAGCAGAGGCAGCGACCCCATCCCTGCCCACATCACCCCAGGGATGCTCTGGAGCCAGGTGCTGATCCTGGGCTGCATGGAGCAGCACAGGGCTGGGTGTCCCCAGCTGTCCCCTGCCGAGCGGGGCTGCCACTTACAGGCCACCTGCACCTCGGTCTGGCGCTGCAGCAGGGCGCCCAGCCGGTTGCGGACGATGCAGCGGTAGAAGCCGGCGTGTGTGCGGTCCAGTGACGTGATCATGTACCTGCGGGACAGAGGAGCCACCTCAGCGGTGTTGGGGACAGTCAAGTGACTGTCATAGCCCTCGGGAGAGGCTGCAGGTCCCACATGAGCTCCCCCATTCACTGCTGGGCAGCAACCCCTGCGCCGGGTGGCAGCGCTGGAGCTGTGCAAACGCGCGTTTGTGCATGTCTGTGCACACATGTGCACACTGGGGAGATACTTGGTGTCCCCCACTGCCACACAGGGACTCGTGGCCACGCACACGGGGGGGGTTGTCACCATACCAGGCATTGGGCATGAGCTGGTGACGGTCACCTGCCTGCTGTGGGGGGAGACGGTGACTCATGGCCACAGGTGGGAAGTGTGGGGCAAGTGGCTTCAGGCCAAGTGGAGGTGGCTGCTGGGGACGTGGCACCCGCTGTCCTGACCCCTGCCAGTGTCACTGCGCCTCGGCCCCGCACACCGAGCCCTGTGCCGCTCTGAGGAGCCGGGGCTGAGCCGCCCAATCATCCCCAGCGACTGCTCTTATCATCCCCAGTGCCGCTCTTATCATCCCCAGCGCCAGCAGCTGATAAGCAGATAAAGTAAACAATAACTATATCTCAACTCACCCACTGCCCCCAAGCATCGCCCCCATCCCCACGCCAGACCCCACGGTCACCAGAGCAGCCCCCATCCCCACGAGGGATGCAGGTGCTCCTGCTCCATCACCCCAAAACCAGGCTGGACCCCCCACAGGGGCCTCGCGGGCGGGTGATCCCGGGGGGGCAGGCAGGCACCGCAGCATCACCTTCCCCATGGGGAGCACTCCCAGATGGAGCAAAAAGGAGTAAAGAACCAAGCTCAACCCTCCCTGCCCAAAATCTAATCTTGCATTAAAACCCACCGGGGGCTGTTTCAGCAGAGCTTTGTTTGCTCTTTTGATAACCGAGCATAAACTCAACTTTCAGAAGACACGAGGAGCACGTTCCCTCTGCCAGGAAGGGCGGGGGACCCTGTATGGGACACGGTGGCTCCCACCTCATCCCCTGGTGCTGCTGAGCCACGGTGGGGTCAGCATGGGTGACACCAAACCCACTGCCGACAACCCGCACCCACGTGGCGTGTGGGGTCACCCATCCCCGCGGGAGATGGGAGGAGGTCCCTTCGGAACGAGCCCTTGAGCGTCACACCTGATATTTAAAAATGATCCCCAGGGGCTTTAAACAAGAGATTTCGATTGCACGGCGCTGTCAGGGGCTGACGCGGACACCGGGACTGATGGGCCCGCTCTCCTTGCCGCGTCCTCCTCCATAAATCACACGCGCACGCTGCGACTCCTAAACACACACGTGCGGGTGGATGGACAGACAGACACTCACTGACACTCATCTGCTCAGCAGTGAGGAGCCACACGCGGTCCCCACACAGACCCCCTTGTCACCCCCTCGCTGCCACGTCCCCTCCAAACCCTCACGGCGGGAAGGCGCTGGCACAAAGCCACCAGCACAGCCCAGGAGCCGCCCCATGGGACACAAACCACCCCCGTTCTTGGGGCTCACGCACCCACGGATGCACGGCCCCCTGGCAGCGCCTTGTCCCCATCGCTGGGGGCTGGGGACACCTTGGTGGGCACAGGGAGCCTTTTCCCCCTACCAGGGACTCCCCCACAGCCCCAATTAACGGGGCTGTCTCTCTGCACCACCGGAGCAGGAGGAGGAATTACGGAGCTGAGCTTTTGCACACACCTGAGCACGGAAAACAGCCTGGAGAAAGGAAATCAATTACCAGACCCGCAGTCATTAACCGAATCCAAGCAGAGACTTTGTTCTCCGCCGCTTGGCTTCCACCGAGGCTTTTATCCAAGACGGCGCTGATTTGATTCCCTTCCCTTCCCCTGGCGCTGTACGAGAACCAATTTCATCCCCTTGCAGGCGGTCGTGCAGCCCCAGCACGCCGCACACCCCCACGGCTTGGGCAAACAGGAGCGGCCACGAGCCGCAGCGCTGTGGCCAGGAGCCCCCAGCTCCTCCGTGCCACCGAGCAAGCGGTTGCTCTGCGTGGGCCGATCCTGCCATCCAGTGCCCTCAGTCCTTGTCCCACCCGGGTCCCTTTGCCCATCGCCAGCAGTTTCTGCAGCCGGCCGGAGCTCTGGCCGCGCTCCCAGCACAGCCCTGGCTGCTGACGCTGCTGTTCCGGGGGTTGGGTTGGTTTGGTTTTAAAGACAGAGGTTGACAGGGCATCGTCTGTGGGGAGCAGCCCTTCCGAAGCAAGGAGTGACCCGGGCTTCAAAAAACGCACTGCTGGCAACCAGCGATGGTCTCGGGCTCAGCGCCGGGGTCAGGAGGCGGCTCCGGAGCCAGAAGCCACGTGCCGGGGGACCGGCGCGTTTGCAGCTTTGGCACCGGATCCATCTGACAGACGGACGGGCTGCACGTCAGGAACCACGACCTCCCCATCCATCCGCCGTGGAGAGGGCACAGCACCGCCACCCGCCACGACCCCCTCGCCCCGCAGCCCCCGCAGGGCACCGGTGGCACCTCAGCCTGCGTGTGCCACTGTGTCACTGCAGGGTTGCCCACAGTGCCGCGGTGCCCCAGCCCGGCTGATGCTGGCAGCTCTGTTATTGTAGGGTTGCTGCGAAGCACGGGGCTGACGCTGCCGAATTATTATTAGATTGAGGGGGTGGAGAGGGGCTGGGAAAAGCATCAGCCAAAGGATTCGATCCATCAAATCGAAAGCCAGGAGAGCGGAGAAATCTGTGGTTCTTCAATGCCGCCCAGTAACAGCAACAGCTGGATCGGATTTTGGATATAAGCACATTGGCACGGTCCCCTTTGATTAATACCCTGTATAACGACTAATTAATTCTAGAGGGGACATGTATTTGAATAGTTACTGTGTGATAATGAAATGTCAAGTGAGCATTAAAACACACTTAGCAAAGGTTTAACGACTCCCAGCATCTGAGCCCCGCGTCCCGCGCTGGGCTGCTGCTCAATGCGCTTTTAAATAACCCCCCTGGTATTTCATCAGCCCCTGTTAACTGTATTATTGGATCTCAATTAGCTGCTGGTTGGAAGGGGCTCCGTTCTGACACACGTGGCCGGAGCCGTCGCCTCTCCACTTGCCAGAAGTGTGTCCCTCGGTCAGGGGGATTTGGCAGCACCGCAATCCTGTAAATCGCTGCCTCGATCAGCGCTGCCAGGACAATGAGCCATTTAATAATTAATGCCCGTGTATTAATCTGAGCAGGGAGCGGAGCTGGGAGGAGGGCGAGCGCACAAGCCACGTTCCAGAATCCGGAGGGTCCTGGGGTGTCCCTCACCAGGTCCTCGGCTGCTGCCAGCACCGGACCCCTCTGCCGGTCCCCTGCTCGCAGCTGCCTGAGCCCAGCAAGAGGATCCGTCCCCTCCATCGCCTTCCCTGCTGCTCACTCGCACCGGCCTCCCCGTGTCCCCCTCGAAGCCAAACAAGGCACAGAGAAAGGCAGGAGGCACCGTGGCACAACCATCACCAGCAAAGGCCACCCCATTACCAGCCCCGTGCTGCCTGTTACCGGTTCCGTGCTGCCTCCCTGGCACTCCTGGGGGCTTTGCCACACACGGTAATGCCAAACGTGAAGCCAGAGCCACCAGCAGCAGGAGCTCCCTGCTGGGCTCCCAGTCTGCATCCCCTCTGATGGGCACCAGCTCCTGCTAATTACATTATTGAATGGCAATTAGCTCCCGGGGGAGGGTTGTGCTTCACACCTGGGCTGGCAAAAAGCAGGTCCAGCCGGAGCAGGGCTGGGGTCCCAGCAGGGAATGGGGCTGAACAGGGTGTTCACCCCCAGATTTGTGTGTTTCAGAGGGTCCTGGCTCCATGTTCTATATAATTTGGGGACAAAGTCCAGGCACCAAACATCCTGGGTGCTCAAAAGGCCACAAAGGCTTGGTGGGGTCCCCTGAGTGCAGCATGCCGGGCTCCCAGGGGAACACGCACCCCAAAACACCCCAATGCAGCAGGACGGGGGGTCCAACCAGCCCCAAATCCACCCTCCTCAGTGAGCTCCGGTGGGGCGGCTCCTGCCAACCCTCCCCACGCATGGGAGCAGTCAGGGACACCATGTGCTGGAAACCAACCCTGGTGCTCAGGGGGGTCTTGGCGAGGGGCCATGAGGCCCCAAAAACTCCAGGCAGAGCCAGGAGGCTCCATCGTTCCATTGCTGCTCTGCTGGGGAGAGGCACGGGGAGCACAACAGTGGCAAAACCAGCGAGTGCCGGAGATGTAATTACGGTTTCCTGGGCTCCCAGCTCCCAGCAAAGAGGACCGGGGCTCTCGGGAGGAGGTGGAGGATCCTCCAGTAGCTGCTGGGCTCCCGCACCAGCTGCACAGGGACGTGGGGAGAGGGAAAAGGGCTGATTTAGTGGCTGGAAGATGCATCTCTATGGATGGGAGTCTGTCCAGAGGTAATCTATGTGTAAGGTAATTTCCGAAGGCAGCAGGACTCGATGCAGCCCTTAATAGGACAATCTCATGTGATAAATTACCAGCCCCAACTAATCTGCATGTTAAATTTCTTGTATGAGAAATAAATATCCTCAGTTCACCAGAGAAGTGCTTTCCTTCCGAGGATTTCATTAAAGACATCAAGCTGCTTGATTTGCATGTTATGATTCCTCGTACGAGGAGAAGTCAGGCTCCGGAGAGCTCGCGGGGGAGCCCGGCACCACCGAGCAAACCCGGCAAACCAGAGCCCTGCAGAGCGCGGTGCCGGCGTGCCAGGGCTTGGGAGTGGAGCGTGCTGGCACTGCCGTCACCTTAACTAAGGTCACAACGGGCAGCGGAGGGGACAGGGCTTTGCTGCGGGGTCCCCCCATGTGGCATGCAGCTGGGATCCCACGGGAGAGCCGTCTCCATGCCCCCCACGGCAGCGCAGGCAATGGAGGCAGCGAGTGGGTGAAGGCAGCACGGTCCTTGATACCCTGTGGGCCCCAGGGATGGTCCCAAGAGCCGATGACTCCATGCACACAGAACCAGGATGGTCCCAAATCCTCTGTGGTCCCTGAACCACCGTGGTTCCCCAGGGATGCTCCCAGCGTGGGATGGCTCCACGCACAAGGAGCCAGGCTGGTCCCCAATCCCTTGCAGTCCCCAGGGATGCTCCTGAGGGGGGACAGCTCCGCGCACACACAGAGCCAGATTAGTTTCTAATCCCTCCGTGGTCCCTGATCACACTCGATCCCCAGGGATGCTCCTGAGGGGGGACATGTCTGCATGCACAAGGAGCCAAGCTGGTCCCCGATCCCGCCGCGGTCCCCAGGGATGCTCCGAGGGCTCGGCTCCACCTGCACACAGCGGGACAGCCTTGGCCCCTGCCAGCCCGTGGCTGGGGACCCACCGAGCCCGTTCCCCATCTGCCCTTCGCCACATGGCAACGAGTCGCTCCGGTGGCAAGCTGGCAGCTGAAGGCTGCGGGAAGGAAAGGGCGGTCGCCATGGAAACACGCTGCCAAACGGGGAGAGCGGCTACTTCCCTTAAAACACACTGTGAGCTCGTGGGGCCACGGAGGAGGATGGACCGGGGTGGTTGGTGGGGAGTGCGGGGATGAGGGGGCGCGAGCCCCAGCCCGCAGCCCCCAGAAAAGCAGGTAAATGCAGACGGTGACAGCAGCCGCAGTGCCGGCGGGTCGCCCTGTTGCACGAGAGGATTTGGGGGGGAGCGGTGAGGATGCCGAGGACGAAACGCTCAGTGACGCACCATCCTGGCTGGGAACCGTGAGGTGATGCCACCGAGCTGGGCTGCTCCCCAGGCACAGGGGACACACGCCAGCTCCGAGCGGGGGGGATCTGGCTGCACCCCCATCCCTCCCCACGCCGTCGATGCACCCACAGCCATGCTGGCCCCCGCATGGACAGGAGCATCCCTGAGCCTCCCTGGCCATCAGCGCCAGCCCTCCCCTCTCCAAGGATTACTCTGTTTCTAAACTCGTTAACTTTTAATTACTACCTTCCCACAGCCTGAGCAGGCTGGCTCCGTGCCACTGACATCTCTATTAAAATGCAATTTCTGCCCATCATAACTAATTTGAGGACGTCGCCTTCCTCACCGGCAGCCTTCAGTTCCAGGCAAGATGTCCAAAACTCTCCTCTTGACACATGAAATCCCCGCGGAGACGCGGGGGCCGGCAGGACGGCGCTGATGCTGGCAGGTCCATCCTCGCCGGGCTGGAGCCAGGCAGTGATTTGCATAGCGGCTGTTTGCTTCATTAGCTGCGCCTGGGCTTGTTTGGGTTTTCCCTGTGTGTTTGTTTATTTTGTCGCTTCCTTCCTTAATCCTTTCTGGCTGGATGCTGGAGTCAGAGGCCGGGGGCTCCGGGGAAAGGGAGTCACCTTGGCATGGGGACGTGGGGATATGGGGCTCCAGAGCTGCCGGGCATCCCAGAGCAGAGACACGAGGGCTGAGCCCATTCCTCCGGAAAGGTAAACTGAGGCACGTAGCGAGCCCAGGGGCAGACCCATGGAAGGAAGGCAGGAGTCCCCGTTCTACGTTTGGAGGTGCCCCCCAGGCACCCAAACCTGTTTCAAGGACACGGCAGAGCTTTCTTCCGTCCAGGGACAGATAATGGGTCCTTGTGCAGTCTCCATGTCCACCCACCCTGCTGTTACCGCTGTCCCCACAATCCCATTTGAAGGGTGGCATTTCGCGCTATTCCCATGGCTGTCAGCGTGACTCCTGTGGGAATCGTGGGGCTCAACGGGTCTCTGAGCTTCAACACTGGGGCTGGGGACAAGCGATCTGTCCCACGGGGCACCGGTCTTTGGTGCAAACCCCAGCACCAAGCCTGGGGCATTGGGGACATCACAGAGCTGCGGCCACCACAGCTTTGTGGGGGACAGTCCCCAGGGTCCCCAGGGATGGCGCGGCACCGTGCTGGGGGGACCCCGCACCCAGCTCCCAGCAGGGAGGGGACGTCACCAGCCACATTGTCTGCGTTCCCGGCATCCCGGAGCAGCCCTGCGTTGCTACAGCAACATGAAGCCTTTGGATTCAATACCTTTAAATGGGGAACGGCTTGTCTCGGGCTGAATTATTGATTAAAACAGAGAGGATGACACATGCACGCAGAGGAGACGGTGAGAGGTGCCTGGTGTGGTTTAAAGGCGAGCTCCGAGTGGTCATGACATAGGGCCAGCTGGATTAGTTGGTGCATGGGGCCGGATGCCCAAACCCGGGGCACCTCTCGTGCTGCCCTTTCTCGCTCCTTCCCCCGGTCGGGCCGTTCTCATGGAGCCACGAGCCGGCCGTGATCCACAGCCCGGTGTTAATCCCGCCTGTGCAAACGCCTCCTCCCCAGTGTTGACCTGCTTAAATCCACCGTTTGCTCTCCAAACAGAGCTGGCAGTTCCCGCACGCCAACCGCTGCCTCCCCCGCACGCTGCCCCTGCGCAGGGACACCAGCAACGCCCGCTGTGCCGCGGCGCCGCCGGCAGGGACCCGTGTGCCGGCTGGGATTCACCCCTGGTGCTCGGGGCGGGGGACTCACCGGTACTCCAGGGAGAACTTGGTGAGCTCGCGGTTGTTGTGCAGCCACTTGAACTCGAGGGGCCAGCTGCCCTCCGCCATGCACGTCAGCACCAGGCGGTTCCCCTCCAGGTGCACCTGGCTCCGCACCGGCTCCGTCTTAAAATACGGGGAGACGTCGTCTGCCGAGAGAGAGGAGGGAGAGGGGTGAGAACCGCCCCACACCCAGCCCCACAGCCCACCAGCCCCATGCACCCGCACAGCTTCACCCCGGGCAGGACCAGGGGGATGCTGGCGGTCAACTCCCCATCCCTCTGTCCCAGCCAGGGTCCCCAAAGCCCTCCACAGGCCATTCCCCCCCCGTCCAAGCCATTTCACAAGAGCTTAGCCCATCTAGGGTGGATCTAAGCTGCTTGCTCTGCTTTATTCCTGCCTGCCTTTGGAGTGCTTCGGAAGCACGGAGCTTTTAACTCGGGGGTGAAGGGGGCGGAGGGGCTGGGAGCCGAGCGAGACATAAACACTTACTCCTCTCCTGTTTTATTTGCTAAGTAAAACTATAAATCGAAACACACAGCTCCATTTTCTGCTTAACAAATGGAAGCCCTTTTACTTCAAAGACACATTCATATTCCCCAGCAGCTTTCAAGTGCGCTTTCAATCACAGCTTTTGGTTTTTTCTTTGGGGTAGGACTTTGCTTTCTTGTGTACGCGAGCTGAATTCCTGCCATGGCTCTCCGCACCGTGAGCCGGCACCAAAGCAGCGGCCGTGGGCTCAGCCTGTCCTGGGTCCCACCGCCCCGGGGTTGTCACGAGCTTGCAGGAGCTCAGAGGCAGCTGGACCCACGCCGGGGGTTCCTCTCCTCACTGGTAGCGCCCAGCGCTTGCAAATCCTGGGGTGCCTGACTGCTGCACCCATGTGGAAATGTCCTGCGATTTACCCCATCCAGCCTGTCCCTGAGGCGGTGCCAAATGCCAGGACGGTCATTAGGGAGGGAAGGAGCAGCTCCTGGATTCAACCCTCCGCTCTGACCCCACGCAGCGCCGGCTGGCACGGGCAGCCCTCACCCCGGGGACGTCCAGGGGCAGGGTCTGTGTGCAGGGCTGAGCACACGTGTCCCCACCACGGTGGGGACCGAGCTCAACCTGCAACTCCGGTGCTTCACCCACGTTGGGCTGGAGGCCGTGGGATTAACCGCAGCGCCCGGCCAGGGCTGTGGCACAGAGCTCCAGAGCCAAACACCTGCACAGAGCCAGCAAAGGAGCCACGGACCAGCCTGGGAGTCTGGCTAGATGCAGCTGATGCATCGCTGCAGCAAGGACCGACAGCACAACAGGCTGATCGCCCAGCACTGAAATTGGGGGACATAAACCGTGCTGGCAAGCTGGACCACAGGGCTGTGCCGAGCGCACCAGGACTGAGACCTGGAGCATTCGGTGCATCCCCCAGACCCAGCCCAGCGTCCGGGCGGCGTTTGGGAGGCAGGGTGCTCCTGGCACACCTTCCCCCGGGCCCGCGCGGTTTGCATACATCCTAATTTGACTTTAAGCAGCTAAGGCTCATCTCGCTTTGAAGCGCCCGAGCCATCTGTTCTGCATTAAGGGGTGAAAAACGGCGCAGAGGAGGAGAGGCGGCTCCCGATTCCGCTATTGATCGCGCGATCGTTATCCACCCGCGAAGGTCACGGCAGACACCTCGGACCGAGCAGCTCCCCTGTGCCCCCCCCAGCTCCTCCGCTCCCCAGGGAAAACCAAAACCAGCCCAGCCAAGGGCAGGTGACAGCGGGGCTGGGGACCCGGGGACACTGGGCATCCTTTGCAGGGGGCAGAGGTGTCACTGAGCTCTGCACCCTGGGGAGAAGAGTGGGGGGTCCTGATGCTGAGCAGCACCCCAGCCCCTCGCAGCCCTCCCTGCCTCAGTTTCCCTCTGCTCCCCAGCATCTCAGCTCTGCTCCTGGCAGCCTGGGGGGAGCTCCTCTCTCCCAGCACCAGGACAGGCTGTGGCACCCCCAAATCGGGGTGCACAGGGGTGCCCCCCTCCCCAACCTGCCGCAGAGCCGGCATGGAGACGCGTGGCGATCCCCCAGTCCAGGACCGGGTAGGAGGTTCATTGACGGTCAGGTCCCCCGCAAACAAAGGGTCATTACTGCTAATTCTGCCTCTCCCCCATCTGTTGTGACTGTTTACACTCCACTTACTAATTAGAGACTAATTAGTTGGTGCAGAAATTCATCACTTTCCAAACACAGGCGGCAGCGAAAGGCGTCCCGGGGAACATCTGCACATCTGGCAGCGGCGCGGGACGGTGCTGAGCTCCCCGCGGCCACCGCGCCAACCCCTCCGCGCAGAGAGGTGCCACCAAACCCCGCCGTCCCCAGCCTGCCCACAGTGTCCCCTGCAGCACCCGTGACCCCTGCTCCCCCTGAGCTGCCGGCCGCGATGGATGGGGGAAAAACACGATGTCAAGTGCTGGTGAGAGGGGAGGGGGACGACCCCCGCTCTCTCCCTCCACCGCCGATGACATTTTAATGCCAGGGCCTCACAAGGCACTAATCCCACCTAATGGGATCAAAATCTTTGCCCCTGCACTTTATTTACATAAGGGAGCCAGGCTGAGCCCGCTGCATTAGTGCCAGGGAGGGGGTGCAGATGTAGGGCAGGGGGGGCCTGTCTTGCTGAAAGAGCAGTAATGGATCCTAATTCCTGGGTGTAATGGGCAAGATGGAAACTAAGCTCCCCTCTCCCCAGCTTCAAATCCCTTTGATGGGAAGGGACGGGGAGTTTTAAGGCCGGAGGAATCCCGGAATGCCAGCCAAGGGCAGCTGCTGGTGGGGAACGAGCCTGGGACCCCCCTGCACTGTGAACCCCACAAGCAGAGACAAGATGGGGCTGGGGGCACGATACCCACCCCCATGAGTCCCCCCAGCCACCCACAAAGGACCTGCAGCTGGTGGGACACCCACATCCATCTCCCATCTTTGCTGCTTCAGACCAGCAGGTCACGGGTCCCCCTCCCGCTCAGCACAGTGACCCTGGGGACATCATGGACCCCAGCCCTGCTTGGGCTCAAGCCACATCCCCAGTCCCCCAGGCTTTGCAGGGCTCCCCCATCCCTTTGGGGACATCCCTGCCCAGACAGCGGGGTGGCAGCACTCGGGGAGCGCTGTCACTGTCACCGGGACCCCCACCCGCAGCCCCCCCGGCACGGGGAGACGGAGCTAAATCTCCTGCACCAGACTATGGCTGGTGCTCCGCAGCACGAACAGATTAAAAAACAATAAAGAGAAAGCGAAACCCTCCGCTATAATTACCAGCCTTTAGCCGCCAGCAGAGACAGAGAGGGAGGGAGGGAAGGAAAAAGGGGGAAAAAGAAACAGAGAAGAAGAAATCCACTAAAATTTTAATAGGAACCACTGCATTTAATTTAACGACACATTTTTTCAATTACCAGAATAATTGTTTTATTCATAAAACGAGTTTCAATAAAGAGGGTAATTTTCCTTTGTTTTTATTATTCATTTGTGTAACATATTCGCGGCGCAGTTCCCCGGCGCCGCGGCAGCCGCTCCGCACCTGGGGGCTGCGGGAGGCGGGGGCGCCGGTGCTGGCACAGCAGGGAAGGGGTTAATGTCACACCGTCCCCAAACACAGCACCCATGGGGGACCACGGCACCCCTGAGGCGTCACAGCCCCAGCCGGGCACAATGAGAGGTGGCCCCGTAGGACCGATCCTGGTCAAGTCACACTGTCCCTGGGCACAAACCGCGTCCCCTCTGTGGCCACCGCAGCAGGGTGGCCCCGTGCCCAGGGACCCGGCTGAGCCCTGGGGCTGTGCCACTGCCCCAGGAGCCATCCCTTGGCTGGGTTACATTTCCTGCTTGTCGGACGCCAGCGTGCGGTCGGAGGCATCAATTCTCCAGCAGCTGTTGGTAAATCCATCGGGCTGATTAAACAGCACGTGTCCCTGCGGGCACCGGGGGCACAGCCCCGCTGCAGGGACGGGGCCGCTGTGACACCCCAGCACGGCATCCCCACCGCGCTCCCTCCGGGGCGGTGACGGTGGCCCCGCGGGGTGGGTGGCCGGCAGGTGCGGGGGGATCAGCGGCGCTCTGCACCACGCCGGAGCCATTAGTATTCCTGAGACGAGGCCTCGTCCCCTTAATAAAAAGCAAACATAGAAATGAAATTCTGAACGCTCCTGGCACCTGGGGAGCTGCGGAGCACAATGTGCTGCCAAGCGGGAACCCAGGCGTCCGGGGGTGCCAAGGGCAAAGCAAGCACGGCACTGCGATGGCAGGGGCACCCTGAGCCCCGCTCACCCCCCAGGCCAGCACCTGAGCCCCACTCGCCCATGGTGTCTTTAGCACGTTGGGGGTTTTCTGTGTTTTGTTGTGGGTTTGTTTTGTTGGTTTTTTTTTTTTTCCCCACCCTCTAAGAAAAAGACTTAGAATTGCAGATGTGCCCCTTAATCCTCTCAACTTTTTCTTCCCTTCCTTCCCTGCTTTCCCCCTCCCTCCCCTTCTCCCCACACTGAGACTGAGAGCTTTACAACTCTCCTTCTGGCTATTAATTAAAAGCAACCTCTCTACTACCGTGAGTGTACTTGCCATAAATTAATAGCGGCCTTCTTAATCAAATCTTATCTCCTCTCCCAGCGCCCGGTGCTGGGGTTGGTATCCCAGCCCGCCCGCCCGTGAAATACAATTTCCAATGCTCCGGTGGGCTCGGCAGCTCTGCCCCATCATCTCCTCCTCCTCCTGCCTGTGCCCGTACCTGTGCCGGCAGCTCCTCATCGGCCAGAGGGACCCGCCACACCGGCCGTGGTGGCTGCCAAAAGACACGCTCCATTTCTCAGCCATTTACCATGTCTATCCGCAGCCCCCTCGGATGGTTCCCACCTTCCTGCACTATTTAGAGGGCACAGCCCAAGCCAGGGTGTTCAGCGCTTGCCACTGGCATGAGACTGTGACGGCAATCAGGGAAATGCCAGGGCTGGGGACACGGGAAGGCGACACAGCCACGGCCCAGCTTCTCAGGAGGGTCACCGAGAGCGATGCTCTTGGTTCTGCAAGCCCGTGGTGCTTCCCTGGCCATGGCACGCTGGAGAACATCAGCCCCCTGGTCCCTCACCACTGTCCCACCACGTTTCCCTCCTCCCCACCCACAGAGCACCTTCCCACCGCACACCCTGTCCCAAGGGCAGGTGCACCCCTGGGTGACGATGAGGACCCAGACACAAGTCCCAGGCAGCCCCAGGTCACCATCCACCCCGGCTGCAGCCCAATCCCTCCCCAGGCTCAGGATACAGCTCCTGCCCACCCAAAGAGACACGGGCAAGTCAGGCACCTTTTCCTCTCCATTCAACCCTCTGCCTGTTTGTGCAACCACTTCAGCAATTTCCTTGCAGAGGAAAAAGTCTTCTCGGTGGTGCGGGAGCCCTCGGGAGACGCGGCCACCCCCAACAAGCATCTATGGAATCATTTTGGTTGGAAACGACCCTCAAGATCACCAAGTCCAACCGTAATCCAACTCTAGCACTAAACCATGCCCATGCTCATCATCTGCACAGCAAGAAGGGTCTGGGGAGCAGAGTCGGTGCTGCCCCCCAGCACCGAGCGGGGCTGGACCCGGCAGAGCTCACGGCTCTGGCATCGCCGCCCCGCTCCCTGCACCTCCCTCAGAGGAGATTTGGGGTTTCTTACATGCCATAAGCCGATTGCAGAGGTGTGTTAACTGGATTAGGTGGGAGGCTGAGAGAGATGCAGACCTGGAGGAGCCGCTCAGCGGAGCGCGGCTCCTGCCCGTGTGACGCCGGCAGGATTTGCAGAGCCGGCTTTTAAACTGATTTGCTTCCCTTAAGCCTTTGGAAAGGTGAAGCTGTGGGAGCAATGTGGGCTTTGCTGCCTCCATCCAAAAAATCCTGCAGGGCCCCGGCACAGGCTGGCAGAGGGGTCACATCCCCGCGTTGCCCCCACGGCCACCCCGTGGCACTGAGAGCACCAGGTGACACCACTGTGCCTCGGGCAGGTGACACCGCCGTGTCCGGGCAGCCGCAGCGCCTCGGGGAGCAGCAGTGACCCCGAGCCCCCGCACGTCCCCGTCAGCACCCACCACAGCGATAATCGCAGCCGGCAGCAGTGACAGCCCTGCAGTTAATGCAAACTGACCACTGCTGGGCATGGCTCGGGGGGCCACGGCCACAGCACCCCCTCCCCAGCTGCACCCAGCTCAGGGGAGCCCAAACCCCCCCACACAGCCCCAGCACGGGGCAAAGGGGACACCAATGCGGACCACAGCAACCCCTGCCCCTAGGGATGTGATGTCCCCCTCCTCCTCATGCGGTCCCCAGAACAGCACCAGTGTCACCTGCGACCTGCACAGCAGTTTTGCTGGTGTCAGAGCCCATCCATCCCCACCAGAGGTTTTGCCGGTGTCAGAACCCATCCATCCCCGCTGTAGCTCTGCTGAGCACAGGGGACGGGCAGCAGCAGCGATTCCCAGGGCCAGTGGCGCTCAGCAGAGCCCAGGCAGGGACCCAGAGCCCCAAACCCAGCCAGGGTGGCCCTGGCATGGCAGACGGCCACATCTGCCATGGCACAACCGGCACAAGCCACTGTTCAGCCCCTCTCCAAGCAGGGTTGGCACTGCCCATGGGGACATAGCATCCCCCAGGACAGACAGATGGACCGATGGACACCCTCCTCCCGGCAGGACACCCCAACCGCACTCCCATCTCCCCTTCCTCCTCCTGCATCATCTGTCTCCAGGCCCGCACTTATTTATTTGTTAATTAACTGCTGTTTCCATAACAAACGCTCCAGCTTCTCCCAGCCTCCAACAGCCCTGGGGCTGGATTGTTAACTAGGATTTTAATTTGTTAATTAAAAGCAGGATGGCTCCATAACAAGCTCCTCTTCCGCAGCTGGGCTCTCGGAGAGCTCCGTGGGCCATGGGCTGAGCCAGCAGCAACGCCATGCTTGGCTGAACCCCCAGGGACGGGGCACACGGGGAGGGTGAGCACGGCTCCCCAGGCACAAGGGCTGTTTGCAAAAGGGACATCGAGCCCGGCAGCACCACGGTGCCAGCTCAGGACCTCCCAGCACCGATGCTGGAGATGGAGCCACCTCTCCCTCTGCGGTCTCATCCGGGCAATCCCTTCCCCAAACACCGAGCAACCCCCAGCACGTGTCACCAGCCATCAGATGGTCCCAAACCTGGAGGCTGATGCCCTTCTGCCCATCGCAGCAGAGCCAGGGCTGTGCCAGCATCACCTCTGCTTCTGCCCAAGACCGCAGCCCCAGGACAGCTCTTAGCACCCATCCCGGGTGCACCCTGGTCCCAGTTTGGGCCAGGTAAGGCTTGAGATGCTCCTGGAGCCAAGGGAGGGATGTCAGCCCCAGCCAGGGAACAGCACCTCATTCAGCCATGGCCAGGAACAGAGCGGGGCTGTGTGCCTGCCCGTCCCTGCCTGCCCTCGCACACCCAGCCCCGCTGCCCGCACGGAAAAAACAACATTTCCCCTGGCAGGAAACCCCAAACAGACGCACACACGGCACCGTTGTGTGCTCCCAGCCCGGGGGGGACGACAAGCAGAGCTTTGTGCTCTAAAGCACCGCACTGCCCCTATGGACCCCCAGTGTCTGTCCCCAAACGCATGGGGCTGTGGGGAGCTGCAAGGGACCTGCAGCAAAAGGGACACACGGGGATGTTCCTGAAGGGACAGGGGACTCCCGACCCAGAGGGGACATCCCCAGGACAGCACAGCCAGACATGACCACTGCGGTGACCCTGTCCCCCACTGAGCACAGCCCCGTCCTCAGCCAGGGACACTTAAGCTCCAGGTTGTGGCCAAAACTCCTTCCCCAGCAAACCCCTTCCAACGCCTCAAATCCTCCCGACCCCGCGATTACGGAGCTTCGCCTCATCTGGGTCCCTGCTGTGAGTCACAGACACCCGGGGAGTGACTCAACACTAGGAGAGGGGCCCGATCCTGCAGCTGGTGTCCCCAGGAGAGACTGCAGAACAGCGAGGAGGGGAAGGACAGACGGACATCACCTCGACCCCCTCCCCACAGCCTCTGAGGGGTGCAGGGTGATGACAACCCTGGCACTGGGTGGGATGGGTGGCACACAAGCCCACTGCAGCCCAGCACAGCTCCAGGCTGGATTTGGCCCCATGTGGCACATGGAGTGCATCTTCCAGGTATTCCTGGAGGGCAAGCACAGCCCTGCGAGAGCAAAGCCAGCACCACAGCCCTGACAGCACCTGGGACGTCACTGCTGCAAGGAGCATCCGTCCCCGAGCTCCCTCCGCACCCCCCAGCTGCGCAGGATGTTCAGCGCAGCCCTCGTCCTGCAACCGCCCTCGCAAACAGACAGACAGACAGACAGACAGCCGCTTTCCAGGCTCGCCGCGAAAAATCTCAGCAAGGCAGCATTTCCCAACCGAAAAAAAATACAGCGGGGAAAGAAAAACAGAAGACAGAAACCACAAGAAAAACCCCACTCAGCCTTTCCCATGGCACTGACGCAATGAAGTCGCCAGCCCCGCGGGATGGAAAACACTTGGCCAGCTCCCCACCCTCCCTGCCGAGCGGGACGGAGGTGCCGGCGGCCGCGTCCCCCCCGGCACGGCCCCGAGCCAGCGGGCGCTGGGCGCTCACCAATTTACTGGGGTGTTGCCCAGACATCGTTTTTCCAAAGTATTAATTAGTCATTGCATTGCTCACTTGAAACATAAATAGCTGCAGCATGACAGCAAAACACGAGGTTTTTTTGGAAAAAAGCCTTTTCCAAAGCTCTTCCTTCCCAGACGCCCCTGTGCGAAGGTGGGGGACGGGAATCATTCACAGCCTGCTAATCCCACCCCAGCCATCCACGACAACCCTGGGTTTCCAGGGCAGAGAAGCGAACTCTGCTCATCGCTCTTATTTGCACACTTGTGGCTCTCCCAGCCAGAGGGGCTTTTCCAGCCAAGGCCGCGATGCCGGGCCAGCGACTCCAGCGGCAAAGCCGGCGCCGCTGCCCAGCCTGACGTGAAGCTTATGGGGAGAAGCCAAGCGAGCAAAACCACCCCACCGCCCCCGGTGAGGAGCCTTGGCATCTCATTGCCCCTGCGTGTGCTGTGTTTCCACCCTCCACTGCACAGCTCAGCTCCCCACCGCTGCCCTCCCAGCCCTTTATTCCACCAAGGAAGAAAAATGGAGAAAACAGGGAGATGAAGGCACCCATCACCTTCCTCCCCTCGCACTCCATGCACACGGGCGAAGGCCGACTGCTCCATGCTTCCCAGCAGCTGGCGGGGACGGCTCTCCCAGCAGCAGAGCTCTGAATTAAACATACCACCCCTAATGAGTTGATTTTATTAGTTTGCGAGTGCATTGAGAACTCATTATCAAAATAAACATCAATTCACTCCACCGAGCGCGGCACCGCACGCGCACACACCCCGGCAGCGCTGCAGCTGGGGCCGCACATGGCTCCCGCCCCAAAAAAGTGTTTCACTGCTCCCCCTGCACCCCATCTCCAGCATCCACCGGCCTGGGGTGCGGGGGCAGCAGGTGCCCACCCTGCAAAGCCCCTCATCACCACGACATTCGCTTCTCCCTTTCGGCTGCGGGCAGAGCACCCAGCTCTGCGGTGGGACAGCCCCAGCTCTGCCACCCCCCAGCAAGGTCCCCGGGACCCCCTGAGTGCTGCTGTGGGGTGAAAAGATGAGTCACGGCCCCCCCCCCAGCTGCCCCTGCCCCAGGGTCTCCAGCCCCCCGGAGCTGGTGCAGCCACCCACACTGGGCCAGGGGGCTGGAGACCCCAAGGTCCCCAGGGAGCCAGGGCCGAGCCCCCCGGCAGGGCCGAGGCGTGAAGCGGGGGCACAGCGGGCGCATTGTCCGGCCAGGCAGGACACGCTCCCTTTGGGAACAGCCGCTAATCCCATTTCATCCCCCTTCACGGCCATCAGCTGTTTTTCAGGCATTCAGGAGGCGGGTTGCTGAAACCAGAGCTATTGTGTCCGCTGCACCCCAGCCCCCTCCAGCCAGCCATCCGTCCGTCTGTCCCTCTGTCTGTCCCCCCCGGCCCCACTCTGGGCCAGGATCCGGCAGCATGTCCGCACCCAGCTCCCTCCCCAGCACCGTCTCCAGCCGGAGCTTCGTGATCTGCCCAGGGATGGGGATGCTGGACCCACACAGGTCCTGCTCCTCTTCACCTTCCCCCAAGCTCTCGGTCTGACCCTGTGGTCCAAGCCCAAGCGATGAGGAAGAGGAGGAGGAGGGGAAGCACTGAGCGCCCTGCCATGAGACCCAGGGAAAGCCACCCGCACAGCCCAGCACTCAGCGGCTCCCAGCCAGGGAGACATGGGCTCTGGGAAAGGATGAATAGGAACATAAATGACCCCACAAAACCCCGGTTAATGCCAAGCCCCTGCCCTACATTCAGCCCAGTTTCCTCACCCAGCTGCAACTCACAGCCAGTGAACCAGGATGCGCTGGGGGGGACGCAGCTCTGCAGGATGCGGACAGACAGACAGGCTCCCCCAGCCCTGCAGACACAGGATGGGGAGCAGGTGGGTCCCCAGCCCCCATGGCCTCTCCTCGGGCGACGCACACACCCAGGAGCAGGCAGACGCACCCCGATCAATGAAGGGGCTCTAAAAATAGCATTTCCCTTCCTCACTGTGTGTGAGCCATGAACGCAGCCGTGCTGCTGAGCACCGGGGGCTGCAGCCCCAGCCCAGGGCGCCCACCAGCAGGGGTGACCCGCTGGCCACAGGGGACAGCCAGAGCCTCCCCCACGCCACACGCGTCCCCGCTCCAAGAACCGCAAGGGACATCCACCCTTGGAAAACAGGGACAGCAGGATCCTGCCGGTGTCACACACAGAACCCGGTGTCACACACAGAACCCCCTCCCAGCAATGATCACCATCCTGCTCCTGACGGACCCGGGCACCGCTGCTGTGTGGAGCCAGGAGGGCTCAAGGTTACAGACGAGGACTCACAGGTTGTCATCTCACCCAGCAGTGCAAAAAGCAATTAGTTATTGCAGCTAAAATTAGCCCAGCAGTTTCATCCTGCTAATGGTCAAACTCATCAAGGTTTCCCTACACCGGGGGCCTCCGCGTGGCAGGTGGTGATTGATGAGAGCCAACGGAGCCGTTCACGTGCGGCCGTGCACACGGGGACACCAGCAAGCACCATGGTCCCCTTCCCACCACACCCCGACACCTCTGCCCGTGCCTCAGTTTCCCCACCCAGGGGCAGAGGGAGGGCTCCCGGCACGCTCAGGACAGCTGGCCCAGAGCTGCCACACTCCGAGGCAGACGATGGGGACAATGACTGCTGACAGGGAGGGTGGCTCCGGCACAGGGGGCCCCGGCATTCCTGGAATCGCCACCGCACTGTCCCCGCCGCCAGCCGGGATGCCCAGCTGCTGGCACATGGCAGCAGCTGGTCCCAGTGCCCAGGGCCATCCCCAGCCCATGGTGGCTGCTGGCCAGGAGGTGACACTGATCCATGCAGGGAGGTGACAACCCGGAGCAGCCAGCAGCTGCCAGTCACAGCATCCCCAGGGACAACACCAAGAGCCCCACACACCCCAAGTCTCCATTCCTAGGGGGCCGAGGGTAGGGGCGCAGCCACCCCCTCAGATTGGGGAGACAAAGGGGACCAGGGACCAGCTGCAGCCTGGGAATGTCCCCTGCCCTGGGCCGCGTTCCCAGGGATCAGGTTACCCAGTTCCCAGGCAACCCGAGCCCGGCATGGCTTTCCAGGCGCAGGCATTCCTGCACCCCGCGGGGCTG
Organism: Patagioenas fasciata; assembly: GCF_037038585.1. Taxonomy (NCBI): domain Eukaryota; kingdom Metazoa; phylum Chordata; class Aves; order Columbiformes; family Columbidae; genus Patagioenas; species Patagioenas fasciata. The sequence continues at coordinate 1,244,499 of NC_092537.1, read as the reverse complement.
GGGGCGCGGGGACGGGGGCCGCCGAGGGGGCCGCTGCCTGCCCCGGGTGCGGGCAGGTGGTTGGCGTCAGGCAGGGGAGAAAGGCAGGAGGATGAAGCTTCCCCAGGAGTGGGGTGCAGGATGCACCCCCAAAGCATCACTGGGAGCTGGGGGACACAGACACCCCCCGACAGCCGGTCCCCGGCCCCACGGAGGTGGCATTGCCCGCATGCCCAGGGTGCGAGGGATGCCGAGCAGGGCTGACGAGGCAGCGAGCCGCTGCCAGCACATTCCTGCCTGCTGGGTGCAACAGGAATGCACCCCGAATCCAGATCCACCTCCATGGATGGCTCCAGGGCTTGGAAACCCCAAAACAGAGCAGCCATGGGGATGGGGGAGGTCCCCAGCATTGCCACCACATCTCCAGCCGCACCAAGTGTCCCTGGCCCCACGTCCCCTCCAGCAGCTCCACACAACACTCCCCCGTACAGGGACATCTCCTGTCCCTTGGGAGCTCCCCGGATACCCCTTTGCCCCCAGCACCCTGAGCCAGCCCAGCCCCACAAGGGTGCAGGATCCCCACAGGTGCTTTGGAAGACCAAAGCCCAGTGCCGTGCACCAAGGTTGTGTGACACCGGCAGAGCACCGCAGCCACCGGCCCCCACCCCAGCACAACCCCAGGGGCTCCGACCACCCTTCGTTAGCACGATCACATCACCACTGACAGCAGCATATTTATTACTGGCCTGGCACTGACCATTTCTCACCCAGCAACATGACTTATTAACAAGCTCGGGGAGGTGATGAGGGCTCAGAGGCAAGGGGACGTACCCCAGCTGAGACCCAGCACCCAAAGAACATTACCCCCACACAGCTCTGCACCACCGTCAGAGCAGGGCCTTATTTACTCCAGGCAACAGCCCACACTGCTGCTAAAAACACCAGTGCACCCCCAAACAGTTTGTGTAGGGCCTACAGTAACGTGTGTTGTGGCAGGAGCTCTTTTGTGAGGCTGGAACCAGGCACATCAGGGACCAGATCCAGGCACAGCCTGGGACAAGGACATGGTTCGTAGAGACCTGCGAAGGTAGGCACAGGTTCACTCCTCATCACACCCCCCCCGCTGGCACCTTGCGAGCCAGCCTCCCTCCTCCCGGCTTTAATTATCAGCATTTTCCCAGGTTCACAAGCAACTGGCATCCTCCTGCCTCCCTCCTTCCCTCTCCCCTCCAGCTCCTTCAATTTGCTCCCGCTGAGCAGAAATGCCACCGCAACCTAATCCCCATCACCAAGGGACAAACAGCTCAGGACGCTGCCACCCTGGCTGGCACCGGGGCAGGGGCCGCCCAGCCACCCCCAGCCCCCCATGTGTGCCCAGGGGAGGGGCTGTGAGCCCATAGCCCCCCTCCCTGTTACGCGTATCAGGTCATCAAAATTTTATTGCTGTGCCTGGTCACTAATGGCTTCCAAAGCAGCATCAAATTTTAATCTTCCTCTCCCCTAAAAGCCACTTTCCTTCCCAAGCCGAAGCTTCGCACGAGGCCACTGGGTAACGTGCCACCGTACTCGTGGGGAAGGGGGAGCAGAGCAGGGGACCCCCATGCGCAACCATCCCCTCCCTGCTGTCCCCGGCACTGAGGGCACCGGCAGCACCTTCACCAGAGCCCTGGCGCGACCCTGCCACCAGCACCACATCCCAGGCAGGGGCTCAGCCCCTCGGGGTCCCGCATGTGGACGTGCCCACGCACCACGCGTGGGTGCCAGAAGGTGCCAGCACCCCCACTCCAGCCCCTAATAAGCCTCTTTGGTGGAAGCTGCCCATCTCAGGCCTCTGCCCCAAATCCCGTCTGGAACCTTAAGCCTCCCAAATCCCCCCCTGGGACTGGCAGCAGCCTCTGCAATCCCATTAGAGGTGCTGTGCCATGGTGAGAGGTCCCGGGCCATACCCCCAGCCCTGCGTGGTGGGGAAAACGCATCCATGGGGGTCACAAAAAACTACAAAAAGTGGGAAGGTGAAGCCTTGGACCCCCCCAGACACCCAGTGACTCCCAGCTCTTGGAGAGTCCTTTTGCTTAATCGGCTGAAGGCACCTTTGCTGCAGGCGTGGGCTGGCTGGGGCAGGCTGGCCCGGGGGGCTGCCCGTGTCCTCCCGCCCATGGCGCAGCCCCCCGGCCGTGGCACCGGCACCGGTCGCACTGCGACACGGCTCAACCCGGGCGGCGCTGACTGATTCGCCTGCCACCCAGCACCGCACTCGAGTCTGGGTAATTAGCGCGAGGCCCCTGATCAATAAGTTATTTTTTTTGCCCTGGGTAATTAATAATTACACAGCACAGATGGACTGTAATTAAACTTCTATCCCCTTCTCTCCCCAGCAGCGAGGAGCCTTTGTTTTGTCAACTGCAGGTATTAAAGTGTCTCATCCTGCGCCCGGGGAGCCCCCGCACCCTGGCCGGGAAGGTCTCACCCCGTTCCCTCCCCCTTCCCAGCTCTATTGATCCCGTTTTCTTTGGTTGCTGGAATCAATAGCGCCAGCACAAAGCGCCGCTGCCTCCCTCGCTGCCAGCCCTGCCGGGATGCCCGTGGGGGGCTGCCCTGCCGCCCCACCGCCGTGGGGCTGAGCCAGAGCCTGAAGCCGGGGATCCTGCCCGCACACCCGCTCCATCTCCAGCTCCCTCGCCCCAGCACCAAGTCGACCCCAACGGGCTGCCACAGCAAACGTCAGCCGCACACGGTCACCGCGTACCGCAGCCGCGGAGGTGACCCTGCCAGCGTGTCCCCGGTGCCATCCGCGGCAAGGGAGACTGGCACGTGCCAGGGTTTGGCAATGCTCCCTTCTCGCCGTGACTCCGCCGTGGGCAGCACCGAGCAATGTCACACCGCCCGCGAGGACGTGACACACACCACAGGGAGCTGAAGCCACAAAGCTCAGATCCCGCACGGGAAGAGGGGAGCAAAGCCCCTTCTCCACCCCACGAGAGGGCTGAAGCACAGACAGCCCCATATTTTCCACCCCACGGCGACAGCCCAGAGCCCCACAGACAAACAGCAGGAGATTCGGTCACACCAGGAGCCCGTCCCACGGGCAGGGAACAGACGGACCACGGGGGACCCACCAGCCGGAGACGCCAGCCAGGAGAAGAGAAACTCAGCAAGGGAGTGAATCAATCAAAGAGACCTTCACAGCTCCCCACACAGGGCCTGCCCGGATAATATACTGCCGCTTTAGATGTGATGTTCTGAACTTAATTACTGAGAAATTACAGCAGTGCTGGGGGAGGCTCAGGGGGAGCAGCAGGACGGGAGCGCACAGGGACTTCTGGCTCCGCTTGCTGCCACAAACAAGGGCAAGAAATGTTGTGGCTGAGGACCCCCAGTGCTACGCCCCGCTGTCCCCCCGCGACTCGCAGCCTGGATCTGCTCAGTTCAAGCGGTGGGGACGGATGTGGCCGTGCTGCAGCCCTGCCAGCCCGGAGCCTCCTCCGCAGCCCTGCCGGGAGCCTCGCTGCTGGGGAGGGGACAGAACCCCAGGGCTCCCCCAGCATCACTGAACCCCAGCTGCACCCCAAAGGGCCACAAGCTATTTCTACATCCCTCTCAGGTAGTGCAGCAGTTAAAAGCACAGTGTCATGCCAGAGCCCCGGAGGCGAGGAGTAGAGAGGGACTGGTGGTGCTGCCTCACCCCAAGGGCCGGCTGGGAGCACAGGGAGCCCCGGGCACCCACGGGGGCTCAGGGCTGCGGACCCTTCCAGACCCAGCCTGCTCCGAGCAGCCGGCTGGCGGCCGATGGGACCAACACCAGGGCAAGTCCTGCTCCCTGGGAGCTCCCCAAACTTGCACCCCATGTCTTGTGGTGCAATCGGGGTCCCCTGGGAGGGGCTGAAATGGGTGCTTTCAGCCCCCACCAGCCCCGGGGGATGCTCAGCCTCCTGAAAGCGGTACAGGGCAGTCTCTGTTTCACGCTCAGAGCAACAATTCCAATCCCATCCGCAGCCTGGGAGCAGCTGTGGGGCAGGGGGAAGGAGAGCGAGCAGAGCCTGCTGCTCGCCCCCGCCGAGCGCTCCCGGACACTGCGCTGTGCTCAGCACCGGTGGGTCCCGGGCTCCAGCTCCAGGGGGGCTTCTTGAACCCCATCGATGCTGTGCCCACACGCCCCCCCCCCCCCCCCCCCCCCCCGCAGGAGCTCCGGGGCCACCTCGGTCCACGGTTGGGACAAAGCTCGGGGCGCGGCTGAGGGGGGCAGCGCTGGGAACCCCCCAGCCATTCGCGGTCCATCTCCAAGACCAAAGTCGGAGCTGGAGGATGTCCCCCCCCGGACCCCCTTACCTTGGGCACCGACTCCCTGGGGGCCGGGCAGGGCGAGCACCGCGAAGCACAGCAGTCCCCAGCTCCCGAGCCGGGCCATGGCTCCGCCGAGTCGGGCTGGGGGGGAACTTCCCCGACTTTATAATCCGGGGGGCTGCGGCACCAGTCCCCGCCGCTGGCCGGGCACCGGGGCGTCCGCCGGTGCAGGGACCCCCGCAGCAGCGCTGCTCAAGGGGAGGCGAAGACGATGGGGTGCAAGGCTCCTGGTGGGGCAGGGGGGAGTCCGCAGGCAGCTCCCCACCATGTGCAACTTGCCCGGGGACGTGTGGAGCCGGGACCCCCAAATCCAGAGCGGGGGCAGCAGCCGAGCCCCTCCCCAAGCGTTGCGCCTCGCGTCAGGGCAGGGGACGGCAAGCGCAGGGCTGCGCACCCCCGGCCCCTCCTGCCCGCCCGGGCTCCGTGGGGGCCGGGTCCCCGCCACCCGCCGCCCCCGGCGCCGAGCGCACCGCAGCCGCTGAAAAGTTTGGGGTCCGGGGGCGGCAAGCGGCTCCTCCCCAGCGCTCAGCTCCTGTCTGGGGCCATCCTCGCCTCGGCGGCTCCGGGCGACGGGGGGAAGGCTCTTCCCCCGTTGCCTCTCGCTGCGCCCCGGCACCCGCAGGGAACCGGGGAAAGTGCGGCAGCGGCGCTCTGCGGCGCGGGGTCCCGCTCGGAGCCGCCGGCGGTGCGCGGCGGGCGGGCTGGCGGCGCCGCGCCGTCCCCTCTCGGCGCTGCAGCCGGCTGCCTGCTCCTCCTGCGCGGCTCGGCGGCGGAGTGAGCCGTGGCGGCGGGGCTCGGCGGAGCCGGGGGCAGCCCGAGCCGAGGAGGCGGGGAGACGGCGCGGCTCCGAGCGCTACCCAGCGGCCGCGGCCGGGTGCGCACGGAGCCGCGGGGGGAGCGGGCGCGGCGGGCGCGTCCCCCCGGCCGCCCCCGGTTCGCGCTGAGCGGGTCCCCCCCGCCGGTGCCCCCGGCAGTGGAAAGAGCAGCTCCCCTCTGCAGCTTTCGCCTCTCCGAGCGTTTGGAGCCGCCCCCGGGCCCTCCGACAGCACTCAAAGCGTCAGCAGCCAGTCCCTGAGAAGGGGACACAGCGTGTCCCCAGTGGAGCTCAAAAGCAGAAGGACTCAGTGCCAGAGGATTATAAAAGCAAGCGTTTTAGGGTTCTCAAAACGTAAAAGCTCTAACCCTGGAGATGAGCCAATGGCACCTCCCAATAACATACCACCTCTTCAGGCCTGATCCTGCAGTTCCTCAAGCCCAAATTTCCCAAGAGGATCAGACCTTAAACGCGTATCCTTCAAAGATGTCTGTACTTTATGCTGGTACAGTGCCTTGCATTAGGTGAGGGAGAGCAGCTCAGTCAGAGCTGCTACGGAGCATTAACACCCAAGGACCTACACTGTCTGCACAGAAGGAAATACCCACCCTGAATGCTGGATCAGCCTCCTGAGCACATACAGCAGCTCTGAGCCAAGGGACCTGCAAGGATCAGGGTGAAATGAAAGCCTGAGCAGATTAGCCTGAAGCCAGGCCCAGCACCACCGGGTCAAATCAGGGCAGGGACAGAGGGAGCGCTTGACCACCAGCATCAATACAACTGTGTGCATTAGTGCCCGGCACCGGTGTGCATTTCCACTACACCATACACGCTCACGTGTAAATCAGGCACAGTCCTCGGGGGGACAATGCCTGTGTGCACGTTGCATAGCTGGAGAGCTACTGCCAAATCTCGCATCGACCTCCTGAAGAGAGACTGAACAATAACCAAGCACTTGCCCACCCCAGCATTAATCAGCTCCGTGGCCGGCATTCTCAACCGAGACAACGGGGATCGATGTGCTGTGGGAGGCTGCAATCCTGGCTCGTGCTGAGGTGTTTCCCAGCGCGGGCTGGAACAGGCAGGGGTGGAGGCTGCCCCCCAGGGCCGAGCTCAGCCCCCCACTGCGGGCTGGGACCCCGCTCCCCGGGCACCGACACGCGTGCTGCGGCGGGGAGCAGCCGCGATAATGCTCAGCACGCTCTCAAGGCCCTGCGGGATCAGGGCTTTGTTCCATAAAGAACAAGAATTCCTGTCTCCGGGGCCATAAATTCAGCGCCTGCCCCTGGTGCCTGCACTGATTTATGGTTATTACAATTAATCTTGCCGAGTTGTGAGCCGTTTATTACCCACTTGCACAGGTACCTGGTTCCCCACAGTCACCCGGGCAGACTGGTTGAGTTTTGATCTTGCAGCAGCACTCCCACCAGAGCACGTCCTCCCTGCCAGCTCTCCCCTGCCCAAATCCATCCGAACGGGAGCAGGTTCCAGCACATAACGCCACAGTTGTCTCCAGGAGTGGGTGGAAAAGCCAAGAGCTGCCCCATAAAATGCTGGCACATCCCAGGGATCAGAATGGGCAGCAGGCTCTGGTGGCACCCACGTTGCCACCTACCCGCTGGCCCTGAGGACATGCCAGGCGATGCCAGGCTGTGGCCCCGGCCCCACACAGGGCATCTCTCCATCTCCCATGAATTTTGGCCCAATAGTCCAACAACATCACGCAGCACATTGAGAATCCCAACTTCTGAGCCACAATTTGTGGCAGCATCGCTTGTAATTACACCAGGAATCACGGTGACACACACACGCAGACCAGCTGTGACTCTTGACCCTCTAAGACCCTTCTGGATGGGAAGAAGATGCACAGGTCTCCAGGTGCACAGCAGGGTTTGGACTTTTGAGCTGCTCTCTAGGAACCCCTGAGCCCTGGGGCAGGGGTCTCAGACCCCCAAGGGCAGCAGCTCATCCAGGGCTGCTGCTGGAGACCTCAGCTAACGAGGGGTTCAGCTAATGAGGGGTTCGCCTTGCGCAGCCGCCACGCCAGCCCGCGGGCAGCAGAAAGCCGCCTCCAGCCTATTTGTAGATCTGAAAGCTGTTATTTTGCCTCCTGCTTAAAGAGGGCGCATCAAAGTCAAACCCAAAATACGTTGCTGGGCTTGAATTAAAAACTCTTGTCTGAAACCAATGCAAGTTCCAAAAAAAGATCAAGGGTTTATTTGAAATGTAAAAGTCTATGCTGGGATGTCAGGCGCTTTGGGGACCGGGAGTCAACGCTATCCCAAGGCTACAAGGACAATAGCCAAGAGCTTCCTTCAGCCCTCCTCAGCATCCCTCGTCTTCCTCAGATGAGGCACCGTCCCTTTCCCAGCAGCATCGCTGTTCCTGGAACAGGAGAGCAGCATCCATGGGGAACACCGTGCCCTGTCCGAGCTCCCTGCTGCGGGAAGGGGCTGGGATGGCAAGGAGGAGACAGAATCGCTGCCCATGAGTGGGAGACTCCAGGAGCTCTGGCCTTCTCCGCTGTAAAAGGGGAGAGGAGACAGATGAAACCACATGCTGTCAGCACTGACACCGGGAAGAGAAATTGGATAATGGATGCAGCCTCGCAGACAGAGGTATAACAAGCTCCCACGGGCAGATGAAGCCAGACCTACCCAGACTAGCAATAAGGTGCAGGTTTCTAACCGTGAGGCTGCAGCAAGGCTCCCCAATACTGTTTCTGTAATTAAGATTTGAAGTGACTTTTTAATTTCTCCAGAAGCATCTGCTCTCCTAGAAGAGTTAATTCAGGGCGGTGCTGAGGGCCACAAGTGATCTGCGATCTGTCAACTCCTCTCTTTAGGTCCGGGCAGAGGACAGGTCCCTTCTCCCCAGGAGAACCATGGCACGGGGTGAGACGCAGCCATTGCCCACCCTGGGCTGGGGGACACTTCCCAGACTCCTAGAAAAGCCACACACAGGAAAACTCTCAATTTTCAGCAGGACTGAAGCTGCTTCCTCATGAAAGGCATCAAACAGGGCTCCACGCTGTCCTCAGATGCTGTGCAAGGAGCCTCCAAACCAGCTCAGAACAGAAATATCTTAAATATTTGATGTCTTAAAAAAATACCAAGAGGAAGAATAGCAAGAGAGCGATCCCCTCTCCTTCCTGCCAGCGCTGCTCCTCTTCCCAGCCCGGAGCAATCTCCCAGCATCAGCTGCTCGCAGCATCTCAGCCCAATTAAGATCATCCTTCAAGCCCAGAGCAAGAGCACACTCGGTGCTGGGGGGGCTCCGAGCTGGCAGAGAGCGGAGCATCAACCCAGCAATGGCTACAGGAGCCCCATTCCCAAGCAGGATCTGGCCCTCTCCTTGGAGCGCGGCGCTTTGGGAACAAGCCAAGGCAGGATGGAAACTTCCCAAGGAGATCTGCCCACATCTGCCCCATCTCCACTGAGCCCAGCCGCCCCTCATCCCCCAAACATGAGGGTTTGGCACACACGGCACCACCAGGAACTTCCAAACCCACCGTGGTGCAGAGACAGCACTGGCATTAAAGCTCCTTCTCCTGCTCTAAACTGCCTTTAATTGAGCACCTGGAGACAGGCTGCGCCTTCCCCTGCCAGCAGGCGGGAGGTGCAGGTGAAGAGGAGACATTAATCCCAGCAGCCATCCTCAGCACCAACAGGAGCCTTTGCTCCTGCACAGAGCTTTTCTGAGCCTTCCCGCAGTGCGAGGAGCTCAGGGCAGAGCTGCTCAGGCTGCGAGGGGGGGTTGTCCCCCCTGCACACAGCAGGAGGTTGGGGATCCCGGCTGGATCCCCACATGCTGCTCCAGGTGAGCCCCACGGCAGGGGAAACGCCGTTCCCGCTGCTCCCGACCCACGGCCCTTCCTCAGCTGGGGGCTCACGCTGCCAAATCATCCTCCAGAGCATCTTCTCCAGGCTGCAGAAGCGTTTCTGAATGTAAACCAAGCCAAAGCTGTGCCCGTGGGACCGGGAGCCCCACAGCTCTCAGGCGCACCGATTGCTCCTCCACCACCCTGCAAAGCTGAGCTTGGCTTTTTTGCCAGTTGTAAAGAACCAAGAGGAGCCCCCTGGATGGGCCACGGGGATATCTGGCTCCTGGGTACTGCCAGGTAAAGTTGCCACCAGCTTTATGGCAGCGAGCTCAGCGCCAGCCCCACATCCCGATAGCACCAGCACAGAAGCACCCGCTGAGCAGCGCCAGCCCCCGCCAACAGCCCAAACCTCAAGGCTGATTTTTAAAACAGGAGATTAAAAATTTAAACTAAGGCCCTGGCTCATTTTCACATGATTTCTTAACATTTAAAGGCCACCTTCCTGAGCATTTCTCAAGAACAGCACCTGGGGACCAGCAGGGTTTGCTGGGGGCCAGATCCAAGGCTCTCACTTAATCACACGCTCCCAGGAGCTGAGGGTTAGAAAGCACTTGCTGCTGAACCCCATGGCCAGGCGGGGGGTGCTGGGAGCCCCTCAGCTCCACTCCCCCAGCTGGAGCGTGTGCAATAAACACGTTCCTGACCCCCAGCTCCACACACGCTGCAGTGCGTGGTGCTCAGAGAAGCAGCTTTTTTGCTGGATGCTCCAGATCTAAAAGCAAAAGACTTGGGCAGACACCAGCTCACTTTTTAGGCACACGTAATCCCACCTGCTCACACTCTCCCCAGCACCCCTGCCTGTGCAATCACCGCAGGGAAGCACATACGGACACACACCGCAGCCCTGGGCCCCGCGCACACCCCACGGCACAGGCTGGAGCCAGCAGGTCACAAAAGCAGCAGAAGCAAAAGCCCATCTTACCAGGCAGCGCTTGTGGCTCACCCCTCATGGAAAGGACCAGGTCCAGCACCCCCTCACCCCAGCACAGAGCTGGGCATCCCCAGCAGCATTTCAGAGCAGCAGCACAGAGCCCAGTGCCCGGTCAGGCTCTTTTAACTCCTCTGCCTTAAGCTGGCAGATTTAATGCACCTGCAGGTTACATCCCTCCAGGTGTGTGCAGGCAGCAACTGCAGCTCCCCCCATTCATTGGGGAGCCCCATCCCCAACAGCAGGACAGGACCCTCACTGGGGACTGCAAGCCCTGCCTGCAGGATCGGGCCCCTGCCTGGACCACGGGCAGGGGGCTGCCAGCTCTGTCCCCCCTGCCCACCATGGGCAGTTGCATACGTTTGTCCCTAATATTACATAATTAGGAAACCACGGAGATGCCCCCAAAGTCACCGGCTGCTCCCCAGGGCCATCAGGAGGGTGGCAGGAGGGTGACCCCGCCTTGTCCGTGCCCCACGCACTCCCCTTGCCATGTCCCCCCAGATCAACACTGTTCGGTGGGCAGTTTCCCTGCATGGGGTGCTTCAGGTGCTGCACTGATTTCCAGCACTACAGGATTAGGTGATAAATAATGGATAATAATAGGAGAAATAGTAAATAATATATTTACTGACTTGCATAATGAATAACACCGAGCGCGGGCTGCACGGGCGATCGCCGCTGCTCGGCAGAGCCGGCTGCTGCAGCGCTGCTGAGCCGGCAAGGGGGAGCGGGCACCTGTGGGGACCTGAGGAGGGGGATACACGGCTCTGTGGGGCTCCCAGAGCTTGTCCCCCATTCCCCCCCTAAAAATCAACCATTCACTCCCCTGCTTGTGTTCCCACAAAGCCCCAGGGGCACTTTAGGGAGATGTAATTACCATCTCCTCAATCAATCCTGTTAACAGCAGCAAAACCTCAAAGTGAATTACTCTGTGCTTGTGGGCAAAAAATTGGGTTGGGATGGAGACTGCGGGGGAACCCGGGCGGGGGGTCCCTGCCCCGCACCCCCATACCGAGCCCATCGCACCCACCAGGGTTGGGGGGATGAGGCAGCAGCAGGGGTCCCCGCACCCTGAGCATCACCCCGTGGTACCCAGGGACAGCTCAGCCTGGCCAGGTCCGGTGCGGTGGCACCGACTGCCACCATGTGCTGTGGGTGGGATGGGGACCGACGTGGGGTCACGCAGAGCCCTCGGCAAACGGCTTGTGCCATCGCCGGCCGGGAGCGAGGCGGAGAGACGCGTCTTCCTGCCTGCCGGATAAAACGGCTACATTTCAGATAATTCCAGATAGTAAATTTTTTGAGTCCCTATAAGCTAAAATCAATATTGGCACAACTGTGCGTCATTAAAAACTAAATGAACATGACAAAGCCAAACTGCTGCCTATTAAACAAATGAGTTTTCTATCCACACGGGCACAGCGGGTTATTAAATTCTTTATTACAGGAGCATTGGTTTTTATCAGAGGGGGTGGGAACGCGTTGGCCTGCAAGGTGCGCCGCCGGGTGCCTGCCCTTCCCGTGACACCGCGACACGCAGGACTGGGACCAGAGTGATACGTGGGGCAGCCCCCGGCTTCCGGAGCTCAGTGCATGTGGGGCAGCCCAGCCCCAGCCTCGCACCACGACCTGCGGGTCTCCTCAATGGGGCTTTGCTGCAACGAGGAAAAGCTGCCACCATAGAATCATTTTGGATGGAAAAGACCCTCAAGATCATGGAGTCCAACTGTTACCCACCCCTGGCACTGCCCCACGTCCCTGAGAACCTCATGTCCGTCTGTCCAACCCTCCAGAGATGGTGACTCCAGCACTGCCCTGGGCAGCCTGTTCCAATGCCCCACAGCCCTTTGGGGAAGAAATTGTTCCCAAGATCCAATCTAAACCTCTTATCTTAGAAGTCCTGGGAGTGCCCTCCATTGTCTGCAGGCTCCAGGAGGACCAGGCTCTGCCTGTCACCTTCATCTGCCACCGTCACCCCCTGGTGTCACTGGTGCCACCACGTTGGACACGCTCTGCCAGGAACCCGCCGCCTGTCCCCGTGTGATAATTTCAGTGTCCTGATTGTGTCCAAGTTCTCACTGCACACCAGGAGGTATAAATATTAATAGGTGCTGGGTGAGTGCTGGGAGGAGAATGGAGCAGGGGGAAGAGGCCGGGGCTGCTGCGTCCCCCCCGCACCGGAGCCGGCAGCCAGGGGCTGAGCCGGGCCGCGCTGGGAAAGGTCAGCGTGCTCAGCCATGGAGAGCAGAGCGCTGGGGGCAGCTGCTGCCTGAGCCGCTGCGACAAGAGCCACCGGCTGCGGGGACGCTGGGGAAGGTCTTTCCATCACCTTCCTCCGGGACAGACCCCCACCAAACACGGGGCCGGCAGGGTGAACGGGTGCGAGCCCGGCACCCACCGAACGAGTCCCACAGGCTGTGCTGAGCTCTGCACCTGGTTTGCACCAACACTGTGTGATTCCAGGTGGTGCACGGTGACCTGCCCTGTGTCCCCAACCGGATCCCGGCTGTGCCGCCTGGCACCGGTGCCAAGATGGATTGTCCGGCTGCAGACAGCATGAAGCAGCCCAGCTCCTGCATTGCACGGACTGATGGCACCCAGGGCTGTCACTTGGAGACCATCAGCGGAGTGTGAAGTTCACCTCTGCAAGGAGAAACAGGTGACTTGCAAGGGAAAGTTGTGGTGAGAAGCCAAGTGCAGGATCCAACAGTGATCCCCGACCCCCAGCCCAACTGATGCCCTGGCAGCGTGATGGATGGCACGGTGGCACGTGTGCCACATCCCTCGTCTGAGGTGGCCCTGGCCAAAAGAAGCCACACGTCCTGGGATGCCGGATACACGGCGCTGCAGGCAGAGACGTCAATCCCGTCCCTGCCGAGCAGATGCAGCACCGGCCGGGAGGGGTGGGAGCTGCTGCGCCAAGTTTTATGGGGCCTGAATCAATCAGTGGGAATCCCATAAAAGTCGGTGGGTATAAATGGGCTCCTCGGATAGGTTTTGACATCCAATTGTCTTTTCCATTTCAGTTGTCATAAAGCAATGCACACCCATCTATACAGCAGGAGCGAGAGTACACACTCAGCAATACTGATGCGCAGCCACGTGTACGGCAAAGCTCGACACACGTGCAGAGGGGCCCGGACACACACGTGTTGCACAGGGAAGAGCCCTCGCCCCTGCCAGGGACCCTGGGATGGTTTACCTGCCCTTCCCCACAGCAGGGGATGGGTGACGGGATCCATTTGTGAGGCTATTTAGGAAAAAAACTCATTTAAAGAAAAAAAAAGACCCTCTAGCACCCAAGCATTGCTGCTGCACCCCAGCTGCGTCTCCATCCAGCAACCAGGGTAAGAGCCTGCGAGGAACCCCCCTCCTCCCAGCCAGCACCGCTCTCTGCAGAGACATCTCAGCTACGGGATTAGGTGCAAAGTTAGATGAGCAAGCAGGTTGTACATCATCTCTGTGTAAATTGTTTGCCAGGCTTGGGTACGTGAGCATCGGGGGCCACGGATGGAGAGCGGCTTGTGCGCAATGGGCAATTTGCACTGTGAGCTGAGAATTGCAAACCCAGAGTGATGAGGGAAAGTGATTTCCCAGCCACATGGTTCCCAGCCTGCCCGTGGACTTTATATTGCTTTTATTTTGCCTGTGATTAATTGTCCCTTGAAGCACCACGGCCTCTCCATCACACCGTCACGCGTCACCCTCGGCCATGGCCAAGGACCCGTTTGGAAGATGAGGAGCAGCAGCGGCAGCATCAGGCATGGGAGAGAGGGGAAAGGAGGTGCAGTGGGATCTCAGAATTGCTTCTGGATAAACAATTATGGATGATTTCTCTCTGCCCATCTGGCGTGCGGGAAGAGGTGTGCAGGAATGAAACAGCCGGCTTTGGTGTCTCCTCTTCCTCCTCCTTTCCAGTCTTGTACTGAAACCTGTTAGTAAATGAGAACTAAAGGAGATGGAAGGGCTGGGGGACGAAGAGAGGCTGCATGGTGCTGTGTGCTGCAGCTGCACAGCTGCACGGTGTCACAGTCTGGCACTGGTGTGGCACAGGGTCCCTTGCACATCTCAGTTGCAGCCACTGTCCCCATCACAGTCTGTGCTGGAGACCTGGCATCCCTGGGGTCCCACTCCGCAGCCATGGCATCGCTGGGGTCCCACACTACAGACCTGGCATCCCTGGGGTCCCACTCCACAGCCATGGCATCGCCGGGGTCCCACACTACAGACCTGGCATCCCTGGGGTCCCACACTACAGACCTGGCATCCCAGGGGTCCCACACCGCAGACCTGGCATCCCTGGGGTCCCATACCACAGATATGGAATCGCTAGGGTCTCACACCACAGACCTGGCATCCCTGGGGTCCCACACAACAGACCTGGCATCCCTGGGGTCCCTCGCCAGCTGGCGTGAGCGCTCTCCGGCTGGTAATTCACAGCTAAGCCACTGCCTTCCTTCACAAGCCATCTCATCTGAGCGCATGGCCGCGGCGAGAGGGATTTATCACCTCCCCGGGTGCCGGATCCCCTCTGCAGATAAGGTGGTTTATGCAAACAGATGCCAGCCTGTGTCACCTGCTTATTTCTCTCTCTTGGACTCGCAGCTCATCATCGGTTACGGCGGTGACCAGTCACCTAAATCACCCGGCTTTGCTCTCGCTCCCCACTCTGATTGATGCTGTAATTTTTCTTCTCTCCAAACACCCACTTGCCAGCTGTAGCTGTGCCGGGGAGAGGGGACCTGGGCCTGAGGGGCTCTGAGGTGGCACCTAATCAATGTGGTACTTTGGATCTGCAAAGGGATCCCCAGAGACTCGCACCCCGGAGCTAACCCTGCTTGTTCAGAGCAGGCACCAGAAAGCACCAGCTCCACGCTCAGCAGACGTCGGCATCCCCTGCAGTCCCGACAGATTAGCAGGGGCTTGTTCCCCGCCTTGGCACGGGCCGTGGCGCGGCACGGCTGCGCTCTGCCAGGCTCTGCCGCTTCGGCAAACAGCTGCTTCCTTCTGGCTGCCGTCAGCGCCCAGGGCCGGGAGCTGCCGAGAGCAGCGGGGCTGGGGCAGCACCGCGGGAGGTGCGAGAGGGCTGCTTTGGCACAAGGGCTGTAATTAAACTCACATCAGGGTCCTCTGGTGTGCCGGGCAGGATACTCCAGCCACGGGTGCTGCACAGCTTTCCCATGACATGCTCGCATTTGCTTTCTTCGTTAAACGTTCCGCAGAACACACCGGCGTCCCAGCGGGGCTCAGGTGGGATCTGCTCCTGCATCACGGTGCTGCTGGGGACAGGAGGACCACGGGCTGTGCCGGACCCGAGCATTCCGACTTGAGCCTCTGCCCGAGCCCAGCGCTTGCCGGCTCGCAGCCAAAGGCAGCTGGAGGGTAGCACAGTGCGTCTCGCAGCATATGTGAGCGGAGAGCGAGCGGTCCCCAGGCAGCGTGGTGAGCAGCCGGGCGTGCACCGAGAGCCGCCTGCCAGAGCCACGGCCCTGCCAGCGCCTCCCCACCTCCACCGACCCGGCCCCTGCCAGCTCTTGTCACCGCTGCCTGCATGGGGGTGATGGGCACCGATGCGCCGCGCTGGGCTCGGCCCCTGGCATCGCGGCCAAGAACGTGGCACAGCCCCACATGGCACCAGCTGCGGGGCAGGATGGAGCTGGAGGTCCCCAGAGCCACCGTGACCCGTACAGGGTGAGGTGGACCCCCCAAGCTGCTGACCACACAGAGGAACCCAGCATTTGCAGCCAGTGATCCTTGTCCCCTGTGTCATCCAGACGTGATCCCAGCCAGGCCATGGGGACACACGTCCCTGGGTGCTGGGGACAGTGGGACTGACTTAAACTGATTTCCAATGCATGTCCCCCTCCACAAGGTCTGGTCCCCAGCATCCCACAGGTACCCCAGGACACCCCACGCCTCCCCCCGCTCCGGAGCTGGCACAGGCTCCCCGGTGCGTACCAGTAACAAGCTTCTCTTAAATAATTGAATTCCTCAAATTGTTCCCTTTTCCCTCCGGTTTCGGTACACATTTGTCATCGTGCCATTAGGCAGACGCTTTGCTCACATTTCATTTATTCATAAGTATGACGGTGGCTCAGGCAGCAGCGATGACAGCGGAGACAAGCGCGACCGCTGGCATGGGACACGGCTGTCCCAGCACTCCCGGCTCTCACGGTGGCACCGGGACGGTGTGAACACCAAGGTGACAGTGGAGGATGGGGCCTCAGTGTGTCCCCCATCATCCCGATGCTGGTGGGGAGGCGGCGGGAGGGATGGAGGTGAGACCCAAGCAGGGGGTGCCACACGGACATGTTGCTTCGGAGGCGTGTGCCGGTGCCAGCGCCAGGCGAGGGGCTGCAGCCAGCTGGCTCGGTGTGGGGATCGGCGTCGGGCTGTGTCTCCGCTCACGTGGCCATGGCCAAGTTAACAGAGAGGGGCCAGGGTGGCTGCAGCCCATGGGGCAAAGGCACCGGCAGCACTGGGGAGCTGCCCTGGGCCATGGGTGCACGTCCTGGTGATCCCCCCGCCAGCAAGCCCTGTAGTGCCAGAGCTACACCCCATGGCAGATCCCCTGTCCCTAGGGCTCCCAGAGTGGCGGGGGTGCAGCTCGGGATGTGGGGGATCCAGGATCCCCTTGGGCACTGCTGTCCCCCAACCCCTCCCTGCTTGAGCATCCCACAGCCCGGATTTCCTCAGTTTCCCTGCAGCGCCTGCACTGCTGGAGAACAAAGGGTTCATCCCGGTTCCGGAGAGGGATAGGAAGAGCCTCCAACAGCACCGCAACCGCTGGAGTGCCGGCACCAGCCCCTCCGCGCCAGGAGCCATCACTCAGCAGCAGCCGGCTGTGCCGGCACAGGCCGGGCTGGCAGCAGCAAAGCCCCCGGCGCGGAGCGCGGCTGATGAGAGAATCGTGGCTCCAGCGGGGAAGGAGCGGACGGGAGGGAAATAAAAGCAAATGACATCAGCGCTGGCATGGGAGCCCACGCCAGCGAGCTATTTTGGGAAGGGCCGGGCCGGCAGCGTGGTTAAGCGCTTGCAGATGTTGCTTTGTGCGGCTCGCGGGGCTCCCGCCGGGCAGGGATGCTGCCAGCACCGGGGATGCGGTGGCAGGATGATGTGGGGTTCCCTCCTCCACCCCATGGCACAGGGCCCTGTCCCCGCGGACCAGGGGAGCCCCCGCACAGCCTGGGGGTGTTGGACACCTGGCTCTCTCATCATGGTGGGGACGGCAACCCCCGGCACAGCCCCGCTGCCATCGCAGCTCTGTGGTGTACGCTGGGGCAGCTTGGGGACCGGCAGTGAGGGACACGGGGTGCCCAACTGGTGACTGGGACATGGTGGCATCTCAAGGTGACTGGCAAGGGCAAGGAAACAGAAACCTGGCGGTTGCCATGGTTACCACCGAGCATCTACAAGCGCAGCTCCGAGCACGTGGAACACCCGTGTTTCATCACCGGGGTGGGTTGTAGGAGGAGAGCAAGGGCTGACGGGTCCCAGCTGCCCCAACCACAGCACCATTTGGTATTGGGGAAACTGAGGCACAGCCCTGCCCCACTGTCCACCCAGTCAGCACTGGCAGGAGCCCTTCAATGCACATTTGAGCACCCATGTGGCCCTCACTCCCTCGAGGGCAATTAGGACACCCCGATTTGCACGGTGAACTGATCCTGTTGGCTTCTTTGCAAAGCACAATTTGGGGTGAAGGATCCAGCCTGGTGAGGGCTCAGATCAGGCCAGGCTGGGGGGTTTCATGCCCATCAGCCCCAAACACCATCTCTGAACCCCCAGCCAGGATCTGGACTCAGCTCCATTTACCAAGGGCTGGAGCCCAGCTCAGCGCCAGGATCCGACCCCGGGTCCCCATCACCCCGAAACCAAAAGCAAAAGCAGCTCAGGGTGGAATGGAGTCAGATGAAAGACGTGGCAGATGTTTCTCCTCTTCCCAGCTCTTTCTTCGCTTCCTCAGGGCACGATGCTGGCGGGTCCCTGTCCCCGCTGCCACCCGTGCGCCCCGCGGGGCGGGATGACGGGCACCGCGCTGGCAGGTGGCATCGCCAGCTGCCCCCGGCCACTGCGGGAAATCGGCGTCTCCGCCACGCCAGGCAGGAACAGCCCATTCTTCAGCCGCCTGCCGACAGATGTTCCTCCGCAGAATAATTCGATGGAAAAACAGGGAAGGGAGGGCGAGTTTTGCCAGCAACATCTTGCTTTAATAAAATAACAGGAAATAATGTCGGAGGAAGGAAAGACGTGCCCAAGTTTGTCCCCCTCCAACACAGACACGTGTTTAATTTGGGGAGAGCCCATGACCCTGGGCTCCCTTACCTGCCCTGAAGGGATTTTTGTATTAAATCCTATTTCCAGCCCATCCCGGCACCCCGAGTGCCCCACGGGTGTTTGTGCTGGCACTGCCTGAGCGGGCGATGCTCCGTGGTCCCCCAGCCATGCGGGGGCTTCAGACTGACCCGCGCCACGTCTGACATGTCTGGATTTATAGCCCGGCTGGGCGGCCAAGTCCCTGCGCAGCCTCCGAGGAGCAGCCAAGGACAACACAGTCCTGGTCTGACCCCCAGCAGCCCCCCAGCCCTGGCTCCCAGCCCTGCCATAGCGGGGGGAGATAGGGTGTCCCTGCGCCGGCCGGCACCCAGGAGCACCCCAGTGACACCCGTCCCCAGGGGTCCCCAGAGAGACCTAAAGTCAGGCCGAGGGGAGGAGGAGGTGGTCACTCACAGGCCTTGGCGTTCATCACTGCCGAATTCCTGCTGCCGCACAGCCGGCTGCCGACAGGGACGGGATAGGGAAAGGAGCAATTAATAACGCAGGCAGCTGCTCCAGCCACGGGGCCACAGGCAGGCTCTGCATTCCCAGCCCCATTCCTTCCCCATCTCCATCTCCATCCCCATCCTCATCCCCTTCCCCTTCCCCATCCCCGTTCCCATCCCCTTCCTCTTTCCCAACTGCATTCTATTCTCCTTCCTCAACTCCATCCCCATCCTCTTCCTCAGCATCATCCCCATTCCCATCCCCTTCTCCATCCCCATCTCCATTTCTTTCCCCTTCTCCATCCCCATCCTCTTCCCCTTCTGCATCCCCATCCCATCCCCATCCCACTTCCATCCCATCCCATCCATCATTCCCAGACTTACTGCCGCGTCATTCCCACCGGAAAGCAGCTGCAAACAGGGGCCAGGGCCAGGACACAGACACCCAAAGACATTGTGGTCCCCAAGGAGAACAAAAATCCCCCGGGGGGAGGTGGGGGAAGGAGAAGAAAAGGGAACTAGCAGGGAAAAAAAAAGTTCAATCAGATTTGTAAAGGGCACAATTTACAAAATCCATCACATATTTTACTAGGCTGGGATTTACGGATTAGCCTGTAATACTTAGGTGGCTTTTTGTAATAAAACCCTGAGCTGCGGCAGCCTTGGGAAAGGGAGAAGGTGGGAGAAGTCTCCTCTACGTCCCACGCTCATTTCCCAGCATTTCCTCCCTTTTTTTTACTTTTTTTATTTTTTTTTTATCTCGGCAGCTCCGTTAATCTGGGCTTTATCTGCCTATGGAGAAGGACTGAGCTCTTTATTGGATTTTTGTCAAGAATAAATGATTTAGTTTGGGATATCGTGGAAACGGTTTCTGTGGTGTTACACCCTCTAATAAATGAAACAACGGGGTTCAATTCCTCCCGTGCAACGCACTCACCAGGCTGAGGGAAACGTGCCCCGCGCCTATGGGCTGCTGCAGCTCAGGGACACGGGTGCGGTGATGGCATGGTGGGTATGGCGATGGCATGGTGAGTATGGTGATGGCATGGTGGGTATGGCGATGGCATGGTGAGTATGGTGATGGCACAGTGAGTATGGCGATGGCATGGTGAGTACAGTGATGGCACGGTGGGTATGGCGATGGCATGGTGAGTATGGCAATGGCATGGTGAGTACAGTGATGGCACGGTGGGTATGGCGATAGCATGGTGAGTACAGTGATAGCACGGTGAATATGGCGATGGCACAGTGAGTATGGCACAGGTGCAGTGGGTATGGTGCAGATACGGTGGGTATGGTGCGGGTATGGTGGATATGGGGCAGGTATAGTAGGCACGGTGCAGGCAAAGTGGGTACATCCCAGGTACGGCAGAGTTCACCTTCCCTACCTTCCCCGCATCTCCCCGGCTGCGCCACAGTGGCTCCCTGGATGCCCTGGACCCCCCAGAGGATGCTCAGCATCGCTCACCCGTGGCCACCCAGCCCCATGGGCAGCACCGGGGTAAACCCAACCCATGAACAGGAAAAACCCACTGAGTGCTACTGGGGAGGACATCGGTGCAGGGACACCAGGCAGGAACGTCCCCGTTGGGGACAAGAGGGACAGGGCAGGGGGAAGGGGAGGCGCGTTTCCCTTTCAGGCAGGATTATAAAAACCATCACTAAAGTTCTTCTTAATCATCTTAGCACAGACCTCATTAGGGAAATGAACTTCAGGGCCAGGAGCGCGCCCCCCGTCCTTTCTTCCTGGGCTCAGCCCCGGGGGAGCAGGATCCCCACATCGGGGACCGGGGAGAGGGTCTGTGTCCCTTCCCTGCCGCGATGTCACCACAATGTCCCCACACTGGTGCGGCCCAGCACCACGGCAGGATGGGTGGGCAGAGCCTTTGAAGCGATGGAGATGAGTGGGCGTGTGTGTGCGCGCAATAGCGAGTTATGAAGTCGGTTAATTAAGAAAATCCTTTGGGGAGTGAAAATCCCTCGGCTGTCAGGTCGGTGTGGGAACACGAGCAGCCCCAGCCAAGGACCTTGGGGATGGGGGTTTTGCAGCAGCCCCTGAGAAGCCACCCCTGTCCCCATCCCCATCCCCATCCCACCAGTGGTGCAGGCAGGGGTTGCACAGCAGGACAGGGTCCCAGGGACACCCCGGTCCATGGGTACCCAGGAGGGGGTGAGGGGGTGCCCATCCCTGCCTGCTCCAGGGTGTGGAGGAACCCTGCAGAGCATGGTGAGTTATTGATGCAGGAGATGAAACTGCTAATAAATCCCCGGGCAGAAGCTGGGAAGGTTAGAACTCCATCTATAAAGGGAGACAATGATTTATAAAGTGGTGTCCAACTTCTCTTCCCCAACATGGGCTGTCAGTTGTCCAGGGAGGGAGAGCTGGGGCTGGTACCCAGCTCACCCCATCCCATCCCATCCCATCCCATCCCATCCCATGCCATCCCCTTCCATCCCATCCCATCCCACTCCATCCCGTCTCACTCCATCCCTTCCCATCTCATCCCATCCCATCCCATCCCATCCCTTCCCATCCCATCCCTTCCCATCTCATCCCATCCCTTCCCATCTCATCCCATCTCTTCCCCGCCCCCCCATCCCATCCCATCCCACCTCATCCCATCCCACCCCATCCCATCCCATCCCATCCCATCCCATCCCATCCCATCCCATCCCATCCCACTCCATCCTGTCTCACCCCATCCCAACCCCTCCCACCTCATCCCATCCCACCCCCATCCCATCTCATCCCATCCCTTCCCATCTCATCCCATCCCATCCCACCCCATCCCACCCCATCCCATCCCATCTCATCCCATCCTATCCCATCCCATCCCATCCCATCCCATCCCATCCCATCCCATCCCATCCCACTTCATCCTTTCCCTTCCCTTCCCTTCCCTTCCCTTCCCTTCCCTTCCCTTCCCTTCCCTTCCCTTCCCTTCCCTTCCCTTCCCTTCCCACTCCACCCCTTGTTTCCCAGGGATGAAGAAGCACCTTGGGCAGCCCTGGGTGTCAGCAGGACCTGCTTCACCCCCCTGCTCCCACCCCGCTATCCCAGCACCTCTGCCCGCATCGTGCCGCAGGTCCCACCAGGCACACACCGACACACGGCCGCTGGGAGGGAGCAAACCAAAGGATAACGCAAGGCAGCAAGCGGAGCAGGAGAGCCCGTAAGTCACCCCCGCCCCAAGACGCTCATCAATAATGTACACGGCACAGGGCTGGGGAGCTTTTACCCAGTTAATTAACATGTACGGTGAGCACACGCACTCTCGGCACAACGGCAGGGCTCCCCCCTCGCTCCCAGCAAAAATACTTCTTGCGGGACTGACACATTTATTATTTCTCTCATAATTACCTTATTGTGAGCATTTGTTAGCAAGCACCCTGGGAACCCCGACCATGCGCAGGGCTCCCAGGCGGGAACCGCCTCTGAAATGCTGGCGGAGCCGTTTTTGCTCTGGAAAGTGGGTCAGGATGGGACCTGAGGCGCCTGTGCAGCAGGATGGGGACAGGGATGGCATGGTATGGGATGGAATGGAAATGGGAATGTGGATGGGATGGGATGGGATGATGGCATGGGAATGGGAACAGGGATGGGAATGGGAACTGGGATGCGATGGGATAGCATGGGATGGGATGGAAATGGGAATGGGAATGGGGATGGGAGGGGATGGGATGGGATGGGATGGGAGGGTATGATGGGATGGGAGGGTATGATGGGATGGGGTGGAATGGGATGGGATGGGATGGGATGGGATGGGATGGGATGGGATGATGGCATGGGAATGGGAACAGGGATGGGAATGGGAACTGGGATGTGATGGGATGGGATAAAGATGAGGATGGGATGAGGATGGGATGGGGATGGGATGGGAACAGGGAAAGGAACGCTGCTGAGCGACTGCAGTGTGAGCCGTGAAAGTGGATATTAAAGGCTTTATTACAGGGTGACGCTGGCTAATTGCAGAGCTCCTTTCAGGGAGCCGGCAGCGGATGAGCTCGGGCGACAGCACCCAATTATTGCAGCTCAGCGGGAGGAAGAGGGAAAGAAAGGAAGAAAAGAAAGCGCAATTATCGGGGCCTCGTCTGCGACACGGCACAGGGCTGCAATTTCCAAGCAGACTCGCTTTGCCTGGCCCCGCTCTTGCTCCCAACACCGGGGGCGTGACAGCCCGCATTTATTTTTAAACAGCCCATTGCCTGTCTCTGCTCCCCGTCCTGCATCCCTGCCCCATCAGGACCGGCTCCTGCATCCCACCGATGCTCCCCGAGCATCCCTGCCGCCAGCTCAGTGCCAGCCCTCGCCGGCACCAACGCGCCACCCCAACGGCCCTCCTGGGAGGCTGTGATGCTTTTTTATCCTCCTCCCCCATCTCACTCGCTCCCACTTTTTCCTCCCAGAGCTGCTCCCGGCTCCAAAATCACAGCCCTGTATATTAAAAAAGGTCAGATTTCAGCTCTTGTGAAGTAGCAAAAACCAGAGCAGCGTGAACGGACGCAGCCGCCTGTTTCTTGGGGGCTCGGAGAGCCGGAGCTGGGGCACGGGGGGGTCCTGGTGCTGGAACCTGATGGAACGGCTGCCACCATTTGTGCCGATTCCACATCACCACTTTGTAATTGACAATCAAATTTAATTACACCTTTGAGAAATAATAGCGTACGTTGGTTTAATGGGCCTGTCTGGAGCGGGACAGGTTTTCTCCTACGCCTTCTGCTCCATACAGTGGATCATGGGGTGATGTTCGCGGTGCGGTGACAGTGCCGGGACCGCCTGGCACCCCAGCCCGGCACGGGAGGATCATGGGGTGATGTTCACGGTGCGGTGACAATGTCGGCACTGCCCGGCACCCTGTCCCGGCACGGGAGGCAGCAGCGGCTCCAGCCCCAGGCGCATCCCGGCTGCTCTGTACGGCGGGACCCAGCAACACCCCGAGGAAGGGAAACCATCAACTTCCAAATGCATCCAGAAAGCCGAATTCCCCCAGAATGGCTCAACTATTTATCTCCGCAGAAAGGACAGGACACGAAGCCGCCCCGCTGGCTTTGGCTGTTTCCATCTCTGCTCTTTTTCCCTTTTATTTTTTTGTAAATTTTCTTTGAAACAATATCGCGAAGATCTCCCATTACTGGCTGCCTGATTTATGAATCCGTCAGAGGCAATCACCGGCGGCTCTCAAGGTTGCTGCTGCAATTAGGGAGATTTTGAGAGTGATCTGGCAGGTGTTTGGTGGGAGCCAAGGCAGCCGGGGGCTGGGTGACCCCAGGACCCCCATCCAGGGCTGACGGGGAGCTCAGCGTGTCCCCGAGCCGGGCAGCCTCCCCCTTCCCATCCTGCTGACTCACACCCCTCCCTCCCTGTTTCTAATTAAAGATCATCACCTGCAATTACCTAATTAGCTCTCTGATTTCTGCCCTCTGATCCCGCGCACGTCGCGCTCCCTGGGGATGGGATGATGCTCGGTGCCGTCAGCGCCCGCGAGCACCCGCGCCAGGACACAAAGAGGGGACAAGTTCAGGGTCACAGGACACCCCGGAGCACAGGGGCTCGTCCCTGGGACTCCAGGGCCACCGTGTCCCCAAGTGATGTAAACATGCTGGCAAGAGCTGACCATGCAGACACATCCTTGGCATCCAAATATTCCCGCCAGTGACAGCCAGTACCTGGGCAGGTACCGTGGCGCTCACCGTGGCACTGCAGGATGGCACAGAGCTGGCAGGGCCACTGTCACCGGCCGGGGGACAGGGACAACCCAGCCTGCTGGACACACCACGCAACCACAGAAGAAAAATGAGGCCAAAGCAGGGCCCGGCTCTCTCTCTCCCTTCAAGTGATCATCGCCCTCATTAAAAAACAACTAATTATTATTCTGGCTCATTAGCAATTATAAATCTCCAGCTCCGGTACTTCATTAAAAAAAAATGACAAGTTAGCACTTAATTATGTTCCCCAGCAGCCCGATGGGTGGGAGACTTAACCCTCCCCACCCTGCCACACGCCAGCACCCACACCAGCACCAGCATCCGCACCAGCACCAGCACCCACATCAGCATCCACACCAGCGCCAACATCCACATCAGCACCAACATCCACACCAGCACCAGCACCCACACCAGTGCCAGCATCCACACCAGCACCAGCACCCACACCAGCATCCACACCAGCGCCAGCACCCACACCAGCGCCAGCACCCACACCAGCACCAGCACCCACACCAGCATCTACATCAGCGCCAGCATCCACACCAGTGCCAAAATCCATACCAGTGCCAGCATCCATACCAGCGCCAGCACCCACACCAGTGCCAGCATCCACACCAGTGCCAAAATCCATACCAGCGCCAGCATCCATACCAGCGCCAGCACCCACACCAGCGCCAGCATCCACACCAGTGCCAAAATCCATACCAGCGTCAGCATCCATACCAGCGCCAGCACCCACACCAGCGCCAGCACCCACACCAGCACCAGCACCCACACCAGCACCCACACCACCACCAGTACCCACACCAGCACCCCTGGACACGTGTTCCCAGCGAACCCCAGCTCCGCATCCCTCCCACCAGGCAGACCCAGGCAGGGCTTTGCAGGCAGCAGAGCCCACCTTTGGTGCAAAAGCCCTTGCAAACAGTCCTGGCAACAGGCGGCTTCACCAGCATGGCACACGGCACCCGGCGCGGACAGCGAGCACCATCCCGGCACCCGGCGGATAATTGGGCACTAAATCCCTTTGGGGTGAGAAACAGTGGGGAAAAAATTACAGCTGCGGAGCCAGCTCTCCAAAATGACATCAGCTTCCCTGACAGGATAATTGCTCCTTTTCCCCGAGATTTAATACGGATCGCACATCCTTAAACACTTGTGTGTTATTTTAAGGGCTCCCGGTGTTTCTCCCTCCTCTCCCAGGTAGAGGAGGAGCTGCCTCCCCGGCACCGCGAGCTCTTTTGGGGTGGGACGCGGTGACGATGACACCGTGTGTCGGTGGTACCCAGAGGCGATGTGGGGGGACAATCACGGCGCGGCTGTCACCGACGTCTCCCATGCACGAGCAGGGCCCGGCGCTGCGGCACCAGCACCGTGCCTTGTTCTCCATGCGCTCTAATGGCAAGGTCGATATTATCTCGCCTGCGACTTGCCCGGTGACAGATGTATTAATGACACGGTCAGAGCCCGTGCTGGGGGGGACTGGTGCGAGCAGGTGCCTTGCTCAGAGCAGAGCCCACCCTGGCGGGGACAGGGGGACATTTGGGAGGTCAAAGTCCCTTGCCAGACCCCAAGGGCTCCAACTGTTTTCCTGGGACCCCCTCCCCAAGCCATCCCCGGGTATTTCAAGCCCCCTGACACAACCCATCAGGTTTCCTGGCATGACCCCCATGCCGGCAGCAAGAACCATCACCAGCATCTCCGGCAAACCCCTGCGCCTGCCCCGGCATCGGTTCAGCAGCAGCTGGGGAGTGGGTGGATGGTGCTGGTGAGAGGGTCCCAGCACCCACCGCCCCACACCTGCCCCACGGCGCTGCCAGGCCACTGCCAGCAATGGGCAAGGGGGCCCCCGTGTCACCCACTGTCCCCCCCATGCACTGAGCCCGTGCCAGCTCTCCGGGAAAAGGAAAAGCAGGCCTTGCTGCTTCGTGTATTGCTGTGGAAATAAACCACCATTAAAGCGTTCAGGGATTACAGTCAAGCGAGTTTGGGTTGTTTAGGAGCCAGGGAGCATGAAAAGATGCTCAGCAAGAAGGTTTTTTTGTCATGCAAGCCCCATTCAGGAGCATCAATTGCCGGTGCTGCCCGATGAGCCCCTGCCCATTCACTGGTGCCCCCCGGCTGTGGAGCAGCATGGGGGCTGGCACCCTCGGCAAAGCTCGGCTTTGCCCATCCGGACTGTGCCGCGGTGTGACACCGGCTGTGCCCACGGCAGCAGGGACCTGCCGGCCCCGTCCTCACAAGCCGGCTGGGGCACGACTGCAAGTCTGTAAATATATTATTTATTATTTCTATTACCCTTCTCCATTATTCATTGTTTAATTCGCTGCTATTCTATTATTAACTCTCCCCAGTGCTTTGGCGATGCTCTGACATGAAACAGGCACCGGGAAATTGCTCTCGTGTACCCTGGTCCTCGTGCCGGGGATGGAGGCGGCTGTGGGACCGGTGTCCGCGGCTCAGGTCCAGCCGTGCCCCGTCGGTGGCCGTGGGGCCAGCTGGGGCCCTGCCCCGGAGCCCGCAGCCGGAGCTCTCTCCCCCTGTGAGCCACCAAGAAAATCGGAGCAAACTGTTTCCTGAAGCCTTTGTGGGCAGAATTGCGGGATTTGGCATCTTTGAGATGAATTAAAGTGCAGCTCTGAGCATAAAGCTGCTGCCACCTTTGTTCCCAGGGGCTTGCATCCAGCCGCCTCCCTTTGGGGGGTTTTACCCCCGTTTGGGTTGGTGAAGCCGGTCATGGCCAAGCCCCTTCCCATCCTCCTCACTACTAGAGCCAAGGAACCGGGGCACGGCTGCGGGCCCGGACATGGGGAAAATTGTCAAAAAAAAAAAGCAGCAAGAACCTTATTTTCCTCAAAACTCATGATTTGCGAGAAAAATGGCCTGAGCTGCATGGGGCGAGCTCCTTGTTAACCGGGGCTGCTGGGGGAGCTGCAGGTTCCACATCCTCCATCCTCCAAACCCCTGCTTGGCAACCAGACACGGCAGAGACCTCACCAAAGGGTCCGAGCCCTCCTGGGAACCCCAAAACACAACAGCCCCTCTTATTCTTCTCTGGGGACGCTGTTGCTGGTGAGTTGTGCGCGGCCACGCCGCTGCTGCGGAGCTTTGCCGGAGCCAGGGGAGCACCGGGCTGTTTGGCAGAGCTGCGGCGTGATAGATGGGGCACCCCAGGAAACAAACACTTACAAATGGCTTTAGCATTTACCGAAATGTCATGCCGGCTGCTCGGCAAAGAGAGAGGTCCCCAGCTCCACCGAGAGGGCAGAGGAGCTGCGCAGTGCTTCGGGGTGGTGGGAGGTGCAGGGGAGCTGCAGGGACCCCTCGCCCACTGCGGCACCCCTGTTCCAGCGTTTTCTTCCCATCTGATGGGTGTGTGCATCAGCAGAACTGTGGCAGAGCACCACGAGAGAGCAAACGGATCCGTCCCGAATCCTCAGATCTCTCAGGGATGGGATGGGATGGGGTGGGATGGGATGGGATGGGATGGGATGGGATGGGATGGGGTGGGATGGGGGGAGATGGGATGGGATGGGGTGGGATGGGATGGGATGGGATGGGATGGGGTGGGATGGGATGGGATGGGATGAGTGGCAATGAGAGGTGCTCAGCCAGCGATGCTATGGTGCTGCTCCCAAACCAGCTCCGTGCAGGATGCTCACGGGAGATCCCACGGCCAGGAGTGTCTGGACCCCAGCTCCCTCCCTGCCCAACCGGTCTGAGACCTTAGTAAAGCATCGATGCCCAACACCATCTGCACCGCCCGTTACCGACAGCCCATTGCAGATTAATAACACCCGGCGGCTGCTCACACGCGGCCCCGCAGCCGCCGCAGGTCCCTGCATCGCCGCCAACCACCACGGTCAATCTGCTGCTGTTGCAGCTCCGCGATGGTTTTCCCACGGGTGCAGAGCCTGGCCTTGCAGCAAACCTCCCCTCCCGCTGCCGTCAGGGTGCCCGGAGCACTGGGCAGGTCCCTGCCCTGGGCTGGGCTGTGGCCGCTTTCCAGAGGGAGATTTGGGGTGCTGGGGGGAGTGGGGATCCCCCCATGGTGTGGGGATGAGATCCCACGGCTGCCCGTGAGTCCTGGTGCTCTCCGCGCCCGCCCGCCGTCCCCAGGAGGATTTCTGCTTTGAATCGCTCTCTTTAAATTATGCATCAGCTTTTTAAAGAGCCGTTTAAGCTTGGAGTGAGATGGTGGTTTTTTAGCAGCGCCTGATGCCACCTCAGGCTGTTAAACTTCATCTCAAGCTGATTGGATGGGTCAGGATTTCTCCTGTTACGGAGCCGCGGGAAGTGGCTCCTGGCCCAGCACGCAGCACCACAGCACCCATCAGCACCTCCGGCGCCTCGCTCCAGAACTAGATTTTTGGGGTGATTTCCTATGAAGGTGATGGGGGTGAGGTGTTGTGGAGATGCTGAGACCCTGAGCCCTGCCTGCTCCTGCCAGGATGGTGAGGAGACACTTTAATCTCAATCAATTAGGAATAAAGCGGTTCTAATGGCAGGGCAATAAAAGAACACTTTAATTTTAGAGCTAATTAAATATCAACAATTGCAATGCAGCAACAGACAGTTAACCTGGAGTCACCCATTATTTATCAGGAATATAAAGCATTGACTGGGGGTATCAAGTGAGTTGTAGTCATTTTAATATCAGCTGTCACAGCCTAACTGTTCTCTTTTGTCTCACTCCAGCACAATCATCTCAGCAGCTTCCTCCGGGACCATTACCACTTCCCGCTCGACAGAAGATTAATTAAGCCCAGGTCCCAGCAGAGGACGGGCACACGTGCTCCTGTCCCCGCTTGCTGAACCAGGTGACGCCAGGGCGCAGTCTGGGCTCGGGGCGCCAGCACAAGGGTTTGGTTATAATTGCAACCACCGACTGCCTGGCAACTCGTTAGAAGCTGTAAATTATTAATGGGGAGTGCTCAGCGCTCTGCTGGGCACCCCCCGGGCTGCGGTGGCTCTGGGGATGGACGGAGCCGCGGTCCCAATGGGGACAAGGTGGGAACAGCTCCCTTGGGGGGATGAATACCCCAAAGCCCACAGCAACCCTGGGGTGATGTCTTGGGGTGCCCTGAGCTGGGAGCCGGGCAGGTGGGGATGGTCAGCTCCAAAAGAGCTGCTCAGCCCCAAAACAGCTGCTCACCAAGGGTGTGCATCCTCCCCACAGCCCCAAAATCCTCCGTTGCTGCAGCGCCGGCACATCCATCACGGGCGCTGGCAACCTCCCGGCCTGCTGCGGGAGCTTCATCTAATAAGTGTAAAAGCACTATTTAATTTAACGCATTTGTTAGACTTCTTAATGGCTCCAGCAGCAGGCGGGAGCAGCGAGGACCGAAGAGCGAGTCCAACCCTGATGGGCAGCAGCTGCTGGTGCCCGCGGGGCCAGGGGTCCCCGCCAGCCCTCCGGGGACACGGGGACGATGTGACAACATGAACCCGGAGCAGTTTCAGCCCCCGGAGACCTTTTGCCAGCCAAATAATCTGCAGTGGAACAAAACCCCTTTGGCAGGGGCTCTGCCTGCACCGCTGCTCCCGGTGGGCTCAGCGCGGGCAGCGCTCGGGCGAAAGGAAACCTCCCGCCTTCCCAAAATTTGCCTTTTCCTCTGCAAAAGTTCCCTGAAGCTCAGGGTCGGCATCACCCCGGGAGCACGAGGAGGAGAAAGGGAATTGGGGAGATGCGGCAGCAGGAACGAGGAACATCTTGGCACAAACCCAAAGCGCTCTGCTCAACGCGCAGAAAACGTTTTGACTCCCGGTCGCCGGGTTTTTGTTACAGGTTTGATATATCGGCTTCAAAAGGAAAATGCCACCGCGTGACGAGTTTTCTTTGGGAAATGTCACAACCGCACGCTTCCGGAGCGAAATGTCTCCCCAGCAAAAGGCTGGTGGCAAATGTCCCCCGCCAAGGTTGGCAGCGTCACCAGGACAGGGTCCCCAGCAGCAGCAGCAGCCGGGGGGGCTGGGGAAGGGCAGGGGAGGACAAACCCCCCGGCCACCCCCTCGTCCCCAGTGTTTCCAAGGGAGCTCATTGCAGGCCTAATTACTGGGGAAAATTACAGCCCTTTACTACCTGCCCAAGCAGGAGAGGGGCTGTTCTCAATGGGAAGTTACACGGGGTTTCATTAGTATTATTATTGTTATTATTTAATTCTCAAGGTCGGAGGATTTACGGCCTGAGCTTACTTATTATCAGACCCAGCCAAATAAAAATGATAGATTCCAGTGCCTGCTTTACAGCAGCTCTCGCTGGCTATTACAGTTGCTAAAAACGTTTTCTGTTTAAAAAAAAAAAAGGAGAGGAAAGAAAGGAAGGGGAGACGAAAAAGAGCAAAAGGAAAAATGCAATAGGAGCCAGGGAAATGATGGATTGCGGGAGATAATCCATCTTGTCAGCCCAGGACTACATAACCTTGATGTCAGCGGGTATTTTTCTCTGCCTGAGCTCCCCGGCTCGCTGGGATGGAGCAGGTGGCTGCGGCACAGGGACGGCTCCCACCGCCCCCCCAGAGAGCTGCTGGGTTTGGGGGTTCCCCCTCGTCCCCCTGTCCTGCCTGGGGACGGGGATGCGAACGCCCAGTCCCGGGCCCCCAGGGGGATGTGGGGGAGGAGCAGGGACGCAGGCAGGACGTGGCAGGGGACACTGGGGACAGCAGGGGAACCGTCCCCAGGCACATCCCAGCACCTCTGCTCTTTCCTCCCCTCCATCTCTTTTTGTCACCTGCCGGTCCCCCCGCACCCCCCCGCCGCCACGCTCCATTCCCCACGTCTCTGCCATTTTTATCTGACACTGGCCGTGAAAATTGGTGTGAAATAGAAAAAAAAGGCCTCTCTGCCCACAGATGAAATCAATTGCTTTGGCAGGTCGCCCGTGGACACCTCCGAGCTGCACGTCCAATGTGCGGACGGACCCTGGCTCTTATAGCTCCTTCCTTTCCTTCTCATTCCTCCCCTGCTCCTCCGCCTCCTTTGTTTTTTTCCTCTGTCTTTCCAATTTCCCTTTGATGTCCCTGTTCTTTCTGCTTTCCACTTAATGGGAGTCAGCCCTGGCTGTGGGGGTGTTTGGGGAGTCTCTGCACACACATTCCTGTCTCAGGCTCAGGGAGGTGCTGGGTCTCAGTGTGATGGGTGACAAGGATGATTTTGGGGACCCTGTGGGTCTCTGGTCTCTCACCTCCCATCATGACTCTACCTGGGCTGGCTCTCTAGCTGGTCTCAAGGCTGGGGACAGTCCCCTGGGCTCAGAGCCCCACATGTGGCCGCTGCAGACAGGAACAGGAGAGGCTGCATGTGGTGCTGGCCCTGCCCTGGGCTCTGCTCCATCCCCCTTCCATCTACAACCCCCTCCACCTCCAGCCCCCCCAATCTCCATCCTTCCTCCATCCCCATCCCTCCTCCATCTCCATCTCCATCCCCATCCCTCCTCCGTGCCTGTCCCTCCTCCACCTCCCTCACCAACCTCATCCCTCCTCCATCTCCATCCCGTCCCCCCCACTGGAGAACACACCAGAGAACAGCGATAATGGAGTCAAAGGGGTGTAAAACCAGCTCTCCCAACACTGTGAGCAGCCGGTCGGGGTTCCCAGCCGTGTGCACCCCAAGCCCCAGCAGCACCCAGCGTGGGCAGCAGCCGGGGGCAAAGGCAGAAATCGCCTGCGCAGTGTTTTTAGCAAGGAGTTAATTAAATCTGGGTCTCCATGGCCACAGGCACCTCTGGGGCCGCGCTGGCGACCGCTGTTGTTGGACCGCAGGACCAGCAGCACCGCTCCCGCCGGCTCCCCCGCCCCCTGCCCCGTCCCGCCTGACGTTATTCCCCCGTTATTCCCCAGAAGTTGAATATTTGACAACTCCACTTTATTAGAGCTTCAAGACAAATGTGACGTTAATCACGAAAACCTTGATATTCTGCAGGAGACTTAAGCTCTGGAAGAGAAGGGGAAAAAAAAAACTGCTTTCTTTCCATTGCTTTCATTTTACTTTGAGGTTAATAGAAGGCTAATTTGAAAGCACTCAGTTAATGAGAAAGCTAAAAATACTCCTCCTGTGCAGACCTTTCCTCCATAGCGCCTGTCTCGGTGGCACCGGCTGCAGATGATGCTCCCTGCAGCCTGGGGACACGGTGCCCTCACCTGCTCCCTGTCCCCTGTCCCCTACGCTCTCTCTGGAGGGAAGGACGCGGTGGCCTGGTGGCCTCCCCATGAGATGCTGGGACACGCCAGGAGACACTGGGACAAGCGGGGACATGCCAGGAGATGCCTCCCCAAAGGTGCCTCAACGATGCCAAAGCATTTACAGCAAGACGGAGTTTGGAAAGGCTGAGCTGAATTGTCTCCCTGGAATAAATGAGGAGGCTTTGATTCCCTTTCTGCAGAGCCACATTAAAGGGTTTCTCATTCTCCTCGCTGCAGAAAAGCGTCCCTGTCCCCGTCTCCTCCGGTGACACACTCGCACGTCTCTCCGTGCCAGGGCCGGGTGTGTTTAACCTCCGCTTCCCCGAGCGATTAAGAAGCTTTATTGGGGTGACACAGTGACATCCAGAGGGGATGGCACCTGGGGCACAACGCGGCTCCACCACCGCTCCCTCCGGCTCCGACTCCTCTTGATGGTTTAATTTTCCTTGGGGTTGGTGGGGAGAAGAAAAGCAGGAGATAATTGTAGCGGAATGGGCTGATAAGTAATGTTTGGTATCCTTTTTACAACCATTCCCCAGGGGCCCATTATGGTAATTTTTCTTCTATAACTGGCAAATTGTATAACAAGTCAGATGATAAACTAGCAAGCCAGGCAGAAATTTGCATTTTAATACAACTGTCTAAATCATTTCTGCCCGTCGGGCCGGACAGGGCACCTCAGCCCTCCTGGCGCGGGGTGCTGGGGGGCACGGGTCGGGACCCCCGCGTCACCCCGGGCAGGGCTTTGTGACAGGAGCGTGCGGAGGTGAGGGGACCCTGCTGTGACATGGGGACACGGGCTGCCATGGGGATGGGGGGGCAGGAGCCCCCACCTGTAATGGCAGAGCTGCTTAGCAAAGGTTTTCTGGGGTGAGAAGTCCCCAAGCCCTGTGCCACAGCATCCCCAAGCTCTGTGCCATGATGTCCCCAAGCTCTGTGCCACAATGTCCCCAAACTCTGTGCTGCGGTGTCTCCAAACCCTGCACCACGATGTCCGCAAGTCCTGAGCTGTGATGTCCCCAAGCCCTGTGTCATGACATCCCCAAGCCTTGCTCCACAACGTCCCCAAGCCCTGCACACAATGTCCCCAAGCCCTGCACCACAATGTCCCCAGGCCCTGTGCCAGCTCCACCTGCTCATTCAGCAGATCTGTTTGCAACCCATTGAGTAGAAACCCGATGGTGAAACGCGAGGCTCCGGCAGCTCTATAAATACCTGCTTGGAGTCCAATGTGAACTTTTGATTAAAAAGAAAACAAGAACACAAATAAAAAGAAGAAGAGGGCTGAGAAGCCACCAGCCGTCCCTCTGCAGCATCCCTGGTCACAAGGCCATCAGGGCAGAGGCTCCTGCCCGTCCCTGTTCCAAACGTGATACCTAATTAAGGTTCATAAACACTCACCCAGCACAGAAAATCACCGCCACATTAGCAAGGCAAATAACACCCAAATTAACTGATTTTCTTGTCTTGTTCTAGCCCAGTTTTTAATGAGGCGGCTGCTGAGACGCGGCCCCGTGTGGTCGTGTCAGGGGGATTTATGGGGGCTCTTCACTGGAGTTACTGCCGCCCCCAACCTTCATGTCTCCCATTGCAGATCGGGTCCTGTGTACCACAGCGCAGTGGGGAGCCGAATGTGTCCCTGTCCCTGTCCCCATCCCTGCAGCGGCTCGGGGACCCCTCCTGCAGTGCTCTGCTGAGTAAGCACCGCACTGCTACCCACATCAAAAACGAGTGAAAACTTAAAAAACACACCAGAGCTGAAAAGGTTCTGTGTTTCCACTTTTAACCAAACAAAAGGTGGTTTTGAACAAAACCTGAGGACGCCCCGCGGCATTGCTGTGCCATCGTGCCGCTGACCGCTGGGGACAGTGACACGTCCCCATGGGCACAGGGGACCCCCCAGCAGCGATGTGCTGGGGCAGCAGCACCCGCTTTTTGGGGTGGGAAGGGGAGGCAGAGCCACAGGACCAGCCACTGCTGCCGGCTCTTCAAAGGACATCAAACCAGCTGCAGAATTAGCACAAGTGACACTCGCTTTGTCCCCACGTGTCCCCAGCGCGGAGCAGATGGCAAGGCCACTGGATGAGATTCAGCGCCACTCCAAAACGCTTCGCCGGGCACCGGGATGATAAAATCGCCGTATTCTGCCTCGATCCGTGGGGACGTTCATCAGCTCACAGCCAAAGGGCCGCGGGGCTCTGCCAACCACACCGCGCAGCCCCAGGAACAACCTTGGCACGTTCTGACGGCTTCGATTGGGGGCTTACAGGGCGTAATTACCAGTGACAACATTTGAATTGCCAAATTGCCTTGAAGAGGGGAAGAAAAAAGCTGCTCACAAGGTGTATTTACAAGGCGCGAGGACATTTCCTACATGCTGCAGCATCCTGGGTGATGGTTGCACATTTTGGGAGGGGTCCTGGCAGCGCTATGGGGATGCGGGATGCAGCACCACAACCCTGTCCTGCATCCATCGCGGATCAGGGTTGGGATGCTCGGGTCCTTGTGAGGTTTTTGGGGGGTTTCTTGGCGCAGTCCCCGTGAGCAGGATGGATCCGTCCCTCCCACACCAGGCAGGTTTCCTCGCCTCCCGCGCCGCCTGCCTGGCTCCTGCCACCTCCGCCGCCGCGCTGTGATTGATGAAATAATTCAAGCCCCAATGACCGGGAGAGAGAAACACGAGCACGTTGTCCTTTTTCTTTACATAAGGGGAAAAAGAACTCCCAGGGAGCTCGAATGGCAGAGTCGGGAGGGAACCGAGGCACAGCGTGGGGTGCAGGGCGAGCTCTGCCTGCCCGGGGGGGCCATGGGCTGGGGGTCCATGCAGGTTGTCCCCTCGCTCTGTCACCGCCTCTGCTGATGGAGCGAGATGGGCGATGACAGGCAGAGAGACCCGGGATGCGCAGCCGGGTGTCCCCACGGTCCTGATCCAGGTGGGGAATCCATGCCCTGGGCAGCGGGGCTGTGAATAATGGAAGAGGAATCCATAAGTAATTACATTCTAATTAATTGAGGATGATGGATAGAGGGGACCGGGTGACTCCAAGAAAATCACACAGGCTATAAAGGGCCTCAGTCGTGCCACCATCACATTGATTTGCTGGTTTGGAGGAGAAAAGAAAAGGAGCTTCACATTCTCACATTTACAGCCCTGGAGGTGCCACTGCGCCGCGGCTCCCCGGCCACCCGCCCGAGCCGCTGTCCCAGCACCAGGGTGGCATGGCCCTGTGCTCACGTGTCCCCACGCTGGGTCCCGTCTGCGGCGAGCGGTGGTGGGCACAGAGCGAGGAGGCGTTGGGGGCGGCAGGATCTGGCTTTAGAGCCCCCAGGTTCATTTGTGAGCTCGCACACCAACTCCTAATGACCCGACAGTGACAGCCGGCACTCGGCTGAGGGCTCCCCTGTCAGCCGGGGCTGCAATTAATTAGTGCTCTGTCTCATTAATACTTTATCTACTCAGCCCTGCACAGCAGGAACGTGAGTGACACTGCTCTCCATGCAAGGTTGGTGTGCTGCCAGCCAGGGGGTGCAGCCTGCTGGGGTCCCCCCCGCTCCCATCCACAAGCGAGGGCTGGGGCTGCAGAGCTGCCCCCGGCGCTGTGACACTGCTGTAGCTGTGCCAGCACCGGCTCACGGCTGCGGGGACAGCAGCCACCACCCCACACACTCCGCACTTTGCACGTTGCACCCTGGCTCTGCACACACATGGACAAACATGCACACACATGCACACATGTACACTTGCATGCACACACATGCGTACACACGTGCACACCCACATACACACGTGCACAACCGCACTTCGCTCCCGCCCCAGCCACTTCCCAGCAGCTCCATTGCCGCGGTGCTGCCGGCACATGGACCCGGGGACGTGGCGGTTGCTGCATTACCTCAGAGACTGATTAAGATGGTGGTGAGAGCCGGAACACCTTGATGGGGGAAGGTTAATGACTCGCACCCGTCTGGCACTCGATGAGAGGAGGCTGGAGCTCAAGTCAACTCTGCGACGTTAATTGCGGTATTGAGTGGTGCGAGCGGCCCCGGAACCGTTCCTCACCATTACGCTAATGGCGTTGCCGTGTCTATATTCCTTAAGTAATTGGCAGCTTTTTTCTAGGTCTCCTCCTCCATTTACTTTCCTAGGACATTAAGAGTCCCTGTGTACAACGGGATGGGATGGGATGGGGTGGGATGGGATGGGATGGGGTGGGATGGGATGGGGTGGGGTGGGATGGGATGGGATGGGGTGGGATGGGATGAGATTGGGTGGGATGGGGTGGGATGGGATGGGGTGGGATGGGATGGGATGGGATGGGATGGGATAGGGTGGGATGGGATGGGATGGGATAGGGTGGGATGGGATGGGAAGTGCTGTGATTTTGGATGCCAGCTGAGCTGCTCCTGAGAGCTCGCTGCTGTGAGGAGGTGACAGGCAGGTTGTCCCTCCCTGGCCATGCGGGCACACCATGCCGCGCTCGCCAGCCGTGCCGGGGGCAGCAGGCGCCGGGCTGCCTGGTGGGGCGGCTGTGCCGCTGGTCAGCGTTCCCCCGAGGAGCCCAGCGGGTAATTACACACAGATTAAAAATGTAAGCAAAAGCCATTTTTCCTCCTCACAAGCCTGGGCAGAGACGGGCGACCCCGCGCTGGTGGGGACGGAGCCACCCGGTTCCGCAGCAGCTGCTGCCCGGGGCAGAACAGGGAGCTGCACCCCAAC
Organism: Patagioenas fasciata; assembly: GCF_037038585.1. Classification (NCBI taxonomy): domain Eukaryota; kingdom Metazoa; phylum Chordata; class Aves; order Columbiformes; family Columbidae; genus Patagioenas; species Patagioenas fasciata. The sequence goes on along the minus strand of NC_092537.1, from coordinate 1,207,189 downwards.
CCCGCACCCCACGGGGGGTCCCAGCCGGCCCTGCTCCTCATCCCCGTCCTCCTCCTCCTCCTCCATCGCTCTGCAGCGCCGGGCTGTCCCTGGACCTGGGCTCGTCCCCCCCTCGCTGGCGTCCAGCGGGACGCAGAGCAGCCAAGGGGCCAGGTCCTTGCTCAAGGGACGCACTCAATTCCCCAGTTCATTCCCTTCCCGTGATTGCTGGCTTTTCGCAGCCCAGGGAAGGAAAAGCGTTGTTTTTAAAAAAAGCATATTTAAAAAAAAATAAAATCCCAGCATCTCTTTAATTAAGCGATAAAACGAGTTAAAGCGTGAGGAACTGCGCGCTAATTCATCGTGAAGACGTTGGGCGCCAGGCCAGGAGGATCCTCTTACTGCAGCGATAAAATTTCATTTAAAAATGGTTTATTTTAACATTTTTTTTTGAAAAAAAACACTTGTTAATTTAACCACCAAGTTCTGAGCGGGGGAAGCTGTCTTCCGTGAGCTTCCCAGCACCGTTGGCTTCCCGCACGCGCCCTTCGCGCGGCCGCAAGAGCACTTGAGCCACCACTTCCCTTCCTTCCCTTCCCCGTCCGTGTGCTTTATTCCAAAATTATTTTACCGTCCACTGACATAAAGAAAAAGAAAGTGCCTAAGTAGCCATTTATTAACAGCTATAAGTATCATTAAGCAGAGAGATGTGGTAAAATATAGATTACACCGGGAAGAACCAGGTATCCGAGTGCCATTTTTCCTGTTCAGCATGTCATTACACATCCCGGCGTGGCACATCACAGCGATGATTAGTAGCGTCAAATGACTCCTGAAAAATGATTATGTGCCATTAAAAACATTAGTCTGTCTGGAACCAGCACAAACAAATGGCCGTGCTGGGGATGAGTCATGAGCTGCGCGGCTGGGGATGTGACGGGAATCCCGGAGACGCGGCGGGTGACACCGGAGGGTGCTGGGGTGGCACCTGGGGGATGAGGGTGAAGGGTGATGGACCAAGCGCCAACCCATCACCCCAGCTCCATCGCTTCAACCCATCAACCCAGCGCGTCACCCGACCCACTGCCCTGGCTCCACCAAGCCAACCCACCACCCAAGCCCACCGCGGCGCTGCCGGCACTCCGCTCCCTGCCGTTTCCATTTCCAGAGGACATAAATCCAGTTAGTGCGGCCAAAGAAGAAAAATCAAAATGTCACATCTGCGGAGCCGGTTCAATTGAAGGGGTATTGATTGTCGCGGAGAATATTCTCACTTTATTCACCTACTTAGTCCCTTCCCCTAGGCACGTATGAATTCATCAAACATTGTCACACCACAGAATAATCCTTGTTCCCGGGTGTTGTCGCAGCAGCTCAGACTTTGTCCTGCCTTCTTGGGCAAGCAGAAATTTGGGGACAATGGCTTTGCTGGCAGAACAGACGTGTGACGGCGGCCAAGGTGCACATCACCCCTCCTGTGGCCAAGGGAGGCTCGGAGCCCCCCACCACCGTCAGGAGCAGGACTGCTCAGGCTTTGTTCCCAGGTCCTTGGGGGTTTTGCTAAAGGGTATGAAAACAAGTTGGGAGAAAAGATGTTTTCCCTTTGTTTGCAGCCTTTTATTGTCACTTCTTCACCGCCTCGCGCAGCCCTGGGAGGAGGAGGCAGCAGAGCTGGTTCCCTGCTCTGGAGGGGGCGACCCTGTCCTGGACCCCAAACAAAGGGACGTGCCAGCCTCCCTGAGGGCTGGTGGCTCACAGGGACACCCCAAGTGATGCCGCTGGCCCCAGCCACGAAGCTCGTCCGTGTGTCAGGGAGCTGAGCCCGGTGCTGTCACCGCTGTCCTGGGGCCACGTGGGTGGTGGCAGCCACCAGCCCTCGTCTTCTGGTGCAAATAAATTGGAAGCATGAGCTGGTGCCCCCGAGCCATGTTTGTTATTCATAATATTTGTGCGTCGAGCTGATTCCGTGTAATGATTTAATCTGTTAATGGCCCCTGATTCAATCTGCTCCTCTCCGCTTCAATCTCCTTTCGCCGTTCGCACCTGATTTGCTGATTTATCTGACGGCGCTTTGGCAGCTCAGGGTCGGGTTCGCGGCTCCGGGCGCACCGCGGGTCACCCGTGGGCGATGGCGGAGGCCGGCACGCCGCGGCGGAGGAGGAGGAGGAGGAGGAGGCAGTACACAGCGGGTCCCTCCCAAGGGAAACCCCCAAACCTGGGGACCCAGAGCAGGGCTGGGGGGCAGGTCCCAGCTCCGACACCACCCAAAGGTGCCCCTGGGTGCTGGTGCTGGATGGGACCATGTCTGGGGACAGGGATGTCTTTTGCAACCTCAATGATTCCATGATTCTATGACTGGGGGGTGCATGGAGCCGCAGCCCCCACACCCGGTGGGCTCCATCGCCCCTGATTTACGACTCATAACCTGGATTTCGGCAGCGTGCAGCCCAATGGCCCGGGTGTGATTTAGACCTGGATTACAGCAGCCTGCAGCCCAATGGCCCGGGTGTAATTTAGACCTGGATTACAGCAGCGTGCAGCCCAACGGCCCGGGTGTAATTTAGACCTGGATTATGGCAGCGTGCAGCCCAACAGCCTGGGTGTAATTTAAACCAAGGAAACATTTGCAGTGTTTTCAGTTCCCCTGACAGCTTGGGGGGGACGGACGCCTTCCCCCGCGTTGGTGGCAGAGCAGAGGGGCTGGGGACTGCGAACCCTCCACTGAGACCCCAGGGCAGCTCCGGCACTCGGAGATGCTCGTCCCCTGCCCAAGAGGTGACACAGTGACATTGCCATTCCCCGCCTGGCGCTGCCAGAGCTCCAGGGCTGATTTATGGCGGTGAGGAGGCAACCGAGGCCGAGGACTCCACGACAGCAGCTTCTCCGCTGCATTTTGACGGGGAGCTGGCGGCTGCGTGCCAATGGCAGCCTGTCCCCCGGGGCCAGCGGCGCTTGGGAACACAGCGGCTCTCCTCCTGGGAGGATGGATCCCTGCGAGGATGCGGGATGTGCTTCTGCAACTGGGGATGTGGTGTCAGGAGAGCCTGGGGGATGCGTGGAGCTGCGTGTAACCGTACCGGGGCAGTGACAAACGCCATCCCCCGCTTTGGTCTCTGTTCTGGCTGATCCTGGCTCTGGCTGGTCCCGGCTCTGCTGTTCTTGCTCCTCTCGCCTGACGCGAAATGATTTTTGGAGGCAGTCGGTGGCGAGGGAGTACAGCTGCCGCTAAGTTATCCAAACGATTTATCTTAAGATTCATACAGAATTCATTGTGCGGGGAGCCTGGGCAATGTCGGCTTTTAATATTCATGCGGCTTTGGAGGCAGTGTTAATCACAGGGCCTGACAATTTGCACTTCCCTTAATTGTCCGTGCAGGCGGCTCTGCCCGGCCGCCCCCCCGCCCCGCCAGCCCCGGGGATGGGTTGGGGTCCCCGCACATCCCTGCTTGGCTTTTTCTTCCCTATCTCTTTGCTGTCACTTTGCTGGTGTGGGCAGCTGGAGGGGGACACAGGGCTGGCCGGGGGGGCCCCACGGTGCTGGGGGAGCAGCACAGCCCCTTGCTGCACCCCAACTCCCCAGCCGGAGCATCCCCAGCATCCCGGGGGAGCATCACTGCATCCCGCTGCGGAGCTCAGGGGCACGGAGCATCCAGCCCCGCCGGGGACCGTCCCCATCCTCCTGTAACGTGTCCCAGCGAGGGGACGCAGGTGGAGCTGTGCCCCCGCTGCCCACCCGCCGGCTGCCGCTGTCCCCGTGGCTGGCGTTACCTGTCACCGCTGTCACTCTGCTCCCATCCAGCCAGCTGCCACCGCGCAGGGACGGAATACCAATGAGGCTGGCAGAGCTGCGGGCGCACGGGTGGCCTCTCCTCACCGAGCAGCACCACAGGCGGCCCTGGGGACAAGGGACCAGGTGTGCCCAGGGTGCCAGCTGCCCCCAGCAAGGTGCTGAGACCCCCCCAGCTCATCACAGCCAGCGAGGTGGGACACAGACCTGTCACCAGCACATGAAGTGTCCGTGGCCCGTGGCAGGACCCCACCAGTGGTGCTTTGCCATGGCTGGTGATGTGTTCACACACACACAGCTGAGGCCACCTCCATCCCCTCTGGTGCCCCCCAAAGCCAGCACCACCCCAGCACGAGCAGCACCAGGAAGGTGGGGTTGGGACCCGCTGTCCCCATCCGTGCCCCCTGCAGAGGCGAAACAACCCCCAAACCCCCCAAAATCCCCGGTCCCCTCCCCAGCAGCGGCTCAGGCGAGGCGGCTGGTTGCGGCGCGGTTTGGGGTGGGTTTCAGCTGCCCTCACGCTGTAATTGTCCTAATTAGATCTGCATATTTTGATGAAGGTTTCACAAGGAAGGAAAAAAAAAGGCAGGAAGGCAGGAGGAGATAATGGAATCGCAGATGACATTCCCGTCACCAGCCCCGCCGCACAGCCGCTGCCGCAGCCCAGTCAGAAAATTATGCGTAAGGGGGGAGGAAAATTACCATAATCTTCCTCTGCAGGATGGCACCAAATTCGGTTGGAGCTGCGCGGGGTGGTGGAGCCGGGTGGGCACCGCGGCTGGGCTGTCCCCGGCCCCACGGTGCCGTTGCCAAAGTCACCTGCCAATGCCACCCATCGGTGCCACCCATCGGTGCCACCCGCCTGCCCGGTCTGCGTCCCACAGCCACCGGCACCCTGCGGGCTCCTGGGCTGGGAGCTTTGGGGTTGCCCACCCCATTGCGCCCTCCCTCCTCGCAGCACCCATTGGGGGTCCTGGAAGGTCCTGCTCCGCCTGGGCAGGATCCGGCCCAGCCCTAATTAACAAAAATCTGTCTCCAAGAGCTTCAAACGGCTCCTGATGCCTGCGGGAAAACTTCCAGCCGCGGTTGTTCTATTCTCCCCACTTCAGCCGCGCTACGACGTCGATGCTGAACGTAACCCCCGTCCCTGGATTTTTCCCCAGCTCTGTGTCCCCCCATCCCCAAATTTCCTCTCCCCCTTTTCTGGGCATTTCCATGAAAACAGGCTCTTTTGTTTCTCCAGACTTCATCAGCCTCCGCTGTTCCACCTCGAGCCTGCGCCCGCCTTTGTCCTCCACAAATGAAGAACAAAAGGGGAAGAGATGGAGAAAATATGATCTCGCCTCCAAATGGGCTTTTTTTTCCCCCAAGTCGTCCGTGGAGCCCGGGATGCTCTTTAAGAGCCCGGCTGATGGATGCGAGGCCATGGGAGCTGCCATTAGCACTGAATTGATCGGCTCTCAGCACTGCGGTGCCCGGGCCCTTCGTTTAAAACCCAAGAAAGGAAGAAAGAATGAGAGCAAAGGGGAAAAAAGGAAGAAAATACCGAGTGATTGGAAAGAGTTTTCTGTCCCTGTTAATAATAAACGCATCCAGCAAATTGCACTGGCACTCCGGAGCAGGTAATTGCGATGCAAGGCCTTTTTTCCTCTGTGCCGGGGGGAGAAACTCGAGTAAACAGGGGAAAAAATCAATTTCTGCTGCAGTTTGTTCCCTGAATAGGGGAATCTCCCGGTGAACGTGTCCTTTCATGTCTCCTATTAGCTCTGCCAGCTCCCACCTCCGCTGCACGTCACCTTCCTGCACAAACGCTTTGGCACAGTAAAGAAGGACCTGAGATGCAGAAGAATAGAAGAGAGCTCTATAGTGGATACCAGCGCGGTGCCTCCTCACCGGGGTTGGCACCACTGCAGTTTGGGGACACAATGTTCAGGGCGCATCGCTGGAGCGCGTGTCGGGCACCGGTGTGCGCGGCTGGGCAGACACGGCTCAGGGTGCACCGTGCGGGTGTGCGGCGCTCGAGCTGCACAAACAGCTCCGTCTTGCACGGCTCAGATGTGGATCTCAAGCTTGCACGTCTCGGTCACGCTCACCTCAACCCTGCATGGCTCACGTTTGCACGTCTCCATCTTGCACGTCTCAGCCATGCTCATCTCAGCCTTGCACATCTCAGCCACACATGGCTTGAGCTTGCAAGTCTCAGCCATGCTCATCTCAAGCTTACACATCTCAGCCATGCACATCTCCATCCTGCACGTCTCAGCCATGCACAACTCCATCCTGCAGGTCTCAGCCATGCACATCTCAGCCATGCACGTCTCAGCCATGCACGTCTCCATCCTGCACACCTCAGCCATGCACATTTCAGCCATGCACGTCTCAGCCATGCACATCTCAGCCATGCACGTCTCAGCCATGCACATCTCCATCCTGCACGTCTCAGCCATGCACATCTCAGCCATGCACGTCTCAGCCATGCACATCTCAGCCATGCACGTCTCCATCCCACACGTCTCAGCCATGCACGTCTCCATCCTGCACATCTCAGCCATGCACGTCTCCATCCTGCACACCTCAGCCATGCACATCTCAGCCATGCACGTCTCCATCCTGCAGGTCTCAGCTGGCTGTCCCGGGCTGCAGGGACCACCAGCGCAGCCGGGACCGGTGCGATCGCCCGGAGCTCGCTGCGATGCGCAGAGGAGCTGCGGTTCCTTCCCGCGTGGCCGCTCTCCGCCAGGAAAAATGGTTTGCAACTCCATTAAGGCCAGTGTAATTAGGCGTAATGAAACCACTGCTGCCCTGTGTGTGTAACACCGTCTGACGAAGCATCGGGCAGCACCCAGCGCTCCTGGCTCGCTCAGCTCCAGGGAACACGTGGAGCAGCCGGACGCTCCCAGGGCGAGATGGGGGCACGGGGTGTGTTGGGTGTCGCTGAGGTGCCGTGGGGCAGATCCAGCATCCCAATTTTCCCCATTTGGCTCCATCAATGTCCCACGACGCTGGAGCCTCCTGGAGCTGCTGAGGGAGGATGAGGAGGAGGATGAAGGCTCCTGTGGATCTGCTCACTACACCCCGCTCAGGGGAGCACGGTGCCCCCGAGCCATGGGGTTAAACACGACCGCCAGCCCAGGCAGGACCAGAAAGACTTTTTAATATAAAACCAGTAGCCAGCGGGTGAATTAAGGATGTTAATTGAATTTCATTAGGCAGAGGAGCCGGGCCGGTGGGAGGCAGGGAGGAAATGTATTTGATGTGTGTTTTAAAAGCCGCAGTTTCAGAATGTGGTGGGTTTTTTTTTTAATTTAAAGCTGGTTGTAAAAAGATCCCGTCTTTGAGGAGCTAATGACTCTCATGAATTATTTTTGTTGATTTATACACCCACTCGGCTTTTAAATAATATTAATAAAGTGAAAGTGAATCCGTTCCCAGGCAGGAGCAGGAGCGACGCTGCTCGGGGGCACAGGGGCTGTGGGGTGGGCACGGGGGAACCGCCACCCCCTGACCCACGTGTCCCCCGGCTCAGGCTCTGTCAATGAAGCCACGCTGCATTTTGGACCAAAAGAGGTGATTTTGGAGGCCACTGCAGCGTTCACAGCCGCTCGCTGGGGCCGGACAGTGCTGGGAGGAATCAGTATTCAGCATCGGTGCCGTAATGGGCACTTTTCATGCCGGTTTAGTTTTATTATTATGCCAAGGAGCTTGCTTAATTCTCCGCTGTCTTTCTTCTGCGCCGTTGATTTACACTGTTAGTGTTTTAATTATACAATTCAGCACTCCTTAAAACATGAAAAACTGTTCAAGTTTTGAAGCAATTAAAAGGCAGCAGAGTAGATCAGCCCATCGGAGATGAGATAAGTAAATCAAACAATTGAGACAAATCTCATTTGGGAGAATCGTCCCACCCAAAAAGCCGCTCCTCAGTGGGAGCCCCGCAGCTCAGTAACTGGGTGATACTGGGAGCAACTGGCGGGGCTGCCACTGGTGGGAGTGCTGTGGGGTGCTGGGGACAGGGTGACAGGGACAGGACAGGCACACAGGAGCGCTGGTGGGGACACAGGCAGCACAGGGCACACGGTGTCACATCCCTAGAGCCAGCGTGGGGTGGGTGACACCCCCAAAAGCAGCTCCAGGGCGAGACTTTGGGGCAGAGATGGAAACTGTGGTGGAGGGGGGCACGCAGCTCCCTCTCCCCACTGTCCCTGGTCACCCCACTGCCCCCATCCGAGCACCAAAGCACCCCCAAAGCAGCGCCCAGGACACCCCAGCGTCCCTAAACGCCGGTGCTGCCCCACATCGGGCTTGGCAGGACGGGGACGGAGCGCAGGGACAAGGACAGGACGGGGTCCCTCGCCCCCGCGGATTCCCGCAGGTTTGGGGGCGGTTTTGTGGTTTTACGCGTGGCTCAAGCTCTCTCTTGTGGCAAAGCTGCTCCACTGCAGCCCGGCAGAGCCACCGAGCCCCAGCGCGTCCCGGTGCGGGGACCCCGGCGCACGGCTAAACCCGCCGAGAGACGCTGCGGCTCAGGAGGCTGCAAACAGCCCGCCCAGGCAGCCATGCTGCTCCTCGGCGGCGGTGCAGGGAGGAACCGGGGAATGCCCGATGCTCCCTGCGCACCCCCCCGTTACTCCTGCAGCGAACACTGAGCCCCCAACAACTCATCGCAAAAACCGCGGCCGCCACAGCGCCCCTGCCCATTTTTGTCCCTCTGCCCGCGCCGTAGCACCGCGCAGGGGAGCGGGGTTAAGGTCCGGATGCGGAAGTGCGCGGTTTCTTTTGCTCCGTAGGCAGAGGCGGCGGTTGTGAGTAAGGGAGGACGCGGGGGGGCTTGCGGGATCTGCCGCCATCCGCGGCCGCACGGGGCTGGGCGGCCCCGGGATGGGCTGGGGGAGCGGAGGGGACGTGGGGCGACCCGGTGATGGGCGGGGAGTGGCGGATGCGCGCGGGGAGGCGGATGTTGGGCGGTGGGATTGGGCTGACGCCATCTTGGGTTGTTTCTGCCGTAGGTTGGAGCGGTCTGAGCCCGGCCCGGAACCATGGTGAGGAGGAGAGGGGGCTTGGGGAGGGCCGGCGTTCTCCCTCGCCTCGCTGCGTGGGCCCGGGGCCTCTACTGTGCCCCGGCGGGGTGGGGATGTCCTCCCGGGGGACAGGGGGCCTTGAGTGGCCCCGGGCAGGGGAGGGTGTTGCTGGGGGTGACAGTGCGGAGCCCCGCGTTGGGACACGGTGCTGCTGCCGCAGAGAGGCTCTCCCCGACCCGGCTGCCCCCCGTGTGCCGGGGCAGCCCCCCCGGGGGTTTTGGCTTCGGGAGCTTGGGGTGCTCACTGACCAGGCCACGCCGTGGGGTGTGAGCTCTCCCCACTGAGTTTGTGTTTTACCTTTCAGCCTCGCAAAATTGAGGAGATTAAAGATTTTCTGTTGACAGCCAGGAGGAAGGACGCAAAGTGTGAGTGTTGGGGCTGCTGGGGCCACATGTCCCTCGGCTTGGGGATGCTGAGGGGGCTGTTACTGGGGGCTCACATCCAGGATGGGGATGGTGCTCAGCTGCACTTCTGCTGCTCCCCATGGGTGTATTTGCCAAACCTCAGCTGCAGCTCATTGGAAACTCTTCGCAAACATCACCCTGTCTCTGACTTGTTGTAGTCTTCAAAAAGCTACAAGGTGTCAGGTGCTGGGGAGTTCTGTCAGAATGATGAGCAAATTATACTCAGAATTGAGTTTTCTTTTGTTGCGAATACAAAGACCATTATAATTGAAACACTAGAAACGCCGTGTCTCAGTATTTAACAACGCATGAAGAGTTTTCCCTCTCCTCTTGCTTATTTGGATCTGGCTGTCACAGGGCAGAGGCGCTTTCATTCTCACAGTGTTTTGTTAACTCACCGGTGTGGGCGAGAGGGGTAGTTCCACATCAAAACGCTGCTGTTGCTGCTGACAGCCCTTTACAAACCATTTCTGTGCCTTCGACTTTACTCTGGGTTTTGCAGCAGCTTTTGTAATGCTGAGCTGCTGGGGAGAGACCTGACCATGGCTCCATGGGTAGAATGGCCTTGGGGGCTACAAAGGAGAGGGGGGAGCGCTGGCTGCAGTCTTCGCAAACCACATTTCGAGCTCCGGGGCAGCCCTTGGGCTGCAGAAGATGTTGTGGGTAAATAACAAACCCGGGGTGAAGTGCCACGCTCCATTGAAAATTTGTGGTGCAGTAAATTTTTCATGTTCCTTGTCGTAAACTGTTGTTGCGAAACAAAAAGACCTCAAGAATAAAGCTGTTTGCTTTGAGAAAACCATGCAGCGTCTCTGCGGGACGATGGGCTGGTCCCGACTGGGGCAGTAACTGATAGTGGGGAAAAAAATGCTGAATTAGGATTTTCTGTGCTGCGGGTGGGCTGGGTTGAGCTCGTCCTGGCTCAGGTGGGAGCAGAGGGGTCGGGGTGGGGTACAGGGAGGATTCTCCCACAGGTTTGTTAAAGGTTTTGGGGAGCTGGAGGGTCGCTGCTGACCCGTTTCTTAACCCCACAGCGGTCAAGATCAAGAAGAACAAGGACAATGTGAAGTTCAAGGTGCGCTGCAGCCGGTACCTGTACACCCTGGTGATCACAGACAAGGAGAAGGCTGAGAAGCTGAAGCAATCGCTGCCTCCAGGTACTGCAGGTGTCTGGGGGCAGGCAGAGCCCCCTCCCTATGGGGGACTGCACTGGAGCTTCCCACTGACCCATCCTGGGTCACTGATGTGTTCAGGCCACTCAGCTTTGCTGTCCCCAATGCTGCAGTCAGTTCCTCACCCCAGTAACTGCTGCTGTTGTCCCTCTGGGTCCCCAGTGGTGGCATTTGCAGGGAGTGGGGGGCTCTGAACCCTTTTTCTGTGGTTGGATCCCCCCTGTGGGGAGAGCTGCCTGTCGATGGGGGGAGATGTGGATCCCCGTCTGGGTGCGTGGAGCTGTTCCAACCATTGTATCTTTCTCTCCGCAGGTCTGGCTGTGAAGGAGCTGAAATGAGCTGTTTGTGTTGGTTTTTCCTTGTTTCTTAAAATAAATCAGATTCTGAACTGTTCCCCCGTCACCTGTGTCCTTCCCCAGCAGCACCGGCTGGAACCGTTGGTGTCCTCACTGCTGGGGGGTGGCTCGGAATGGGGTTGACCCAGCATCGCGAGGGGGGGTCGGGAGCCAGTTTTGGTCTGCGCCACAGCAAAGCTGCCGCTGTCCCCATTCTTGGGGCCCAGGCAGGGGTGCGGGTCCCCAGTGGTGTCAGCAGTGGGTGTGAGGGGACAGGGTCTGCCCTGGGGTGGGCAGAGGGGCTGGGATTCCAGTGGGGACATCCAGTGCACTGCATGAGGGATGGAGGAGGGAAACCCCTGTGGTCCTTGCCACTGGAAAACATCATGGCCACCCTGGCCCTGTGGTGAAGAGGTGGCACTGCCTGGGTCACTGGGGGCACCCACAGACACAGGGGACATGCTCACCCCACATCGGGTGTGGGGACCGTGCTGTGTGCAACGCCTGCCCACTTCGGGGTGTGGAGCTGCCCCGGAGCTGGGGTGCGGCTGTGGGGACCCTGGTGTGCCACAGCAGCGAGACAGCGATGCAACAGGCCATAGGTCGCACCAGGACACTATAGCGGGGAGGGCAAGGATCCCAGTGCCCCCATAGCCTGCAGGATGGGGCTCAGTGCGCCTATAGCAAGCAGGTCTATAGGTGCAGTGCCCCTATAGCCGGCGGGATGGGGTCGGTGTCCCCGCGGTTCCCGCTCCGGGCCGCGCTGGGTTTCGGTGCCACCGTTCCCGTGCCGGGGGCGTGGCCAGTGGGCGGGGCCGTGGGCGGGGCGTGCCGGGTGCAGCCCCGCGGCGTGGCGCGCGCTCCCCCGCCATCGGCGGCCCCGGCCCCGGTGCGGCCCCGCCGGCCCCGCCGCTGCCCCCGGCCACCCCGCCCGGCCATGCCGCCCGCCCGCGCCGGGTACGCGGTGCCCTGGTGGGCGGCCTGGCTGCACGGGCTCCCGCACCGCGGCCTGCGCCTGCAGCCCGTCCCCGCCGCCTTCCGCCCGCGGGACCCCGACTACCAGCAGGTACCGGCCGCGGCCCCCGGGCCCCCTCCCCGCGCCCCCCTCCCTGCGCTGGGGTCAGGCTTGCCGGCGGAGCTCCCCCCGCCTATCCCCGGCGGCGCCCGGCGCCAGCTCCGCTCTCCCGGCCGCACAAAGCGCCGTTCTTCCCGGGCACCAGTGCGGGCTGGGCCCCCCCGCCGGGACAACCGGCACCGGCACCCCCGCCCTCCCGCACCCCGGGGGCAGTGCCGGCTCTGCCGGACCCACCCCCCGCCGCGGGGTGCACGGGGGGGTCACCCCTCACCTTGGTGCTGCTGCACCGTGCACCCCACTCCTGCGGCATCCCAGGGCACGGGGCACCGGGACCCCTAAATGAAGGGGGGCAGTGCCGGTGTCCCAGCACCCCTGGGAGGGGCTGCTGCACCCCGGCCCCCACGACGCGCAGCGCGGTGGCCCTGCATGGGGACAGGGACAGGGCCGCTTCCTCTTTCCCCGTGTGACCGTCCCGTGGGGGGCTGGACGTGGCCGCATCCTGCCCCGTGCCGGGCGCTCCACGGCGCTTGACGGCACCGGCGCTGACTGTCCCCGCTCTGCTCGCCAGTCGCTGCTTTTCCTGGGCTTGGTGTCCGCTGTCTGCCTCGGCCTCAACCTCCTCTTCCTCACCGTCTACCTGATCTGCCTGTGCTGCTGCAGGAGGGACCAGGAGCCCGAGACCAAGCGGCCGCACTCCCGCTGTGTCACCTGGATGGCCATCACCGCCGGGCTCATCTGCTGGTGAGGATGGGGGCTCGGTGCTGTCCCCCCGTCACCAAGGAGGCTCTGGGATCCATCCACGAGTCGCTTTAATTAGATCTGTGCAATTAAATGTGGTCCATCCCTTTCACCTTCTACGCAGCCACTGGTGCCGGGGCAGCTCTGTCCCGGTCCCCGCTGCGGCTGTGCCGCTTTCCCCGCTAATCCCGGGTGGGAGTGGGGCCGGGTTGCTAATCCCAGCCTGGAGCAGATGGTGAGCAGCAGCGTGACCCAGCTGGTGGGTCCCGTGTGTGCCCAGCCTTAATTGTGACCAGAGCAATTAGGCGAGGGGACACTGCCTCGGCCAGCAGCGCTCTGGTGCCTTTCCAAACCCGTCTGGGTTTTTGGCAGCCCATGGCTGGGAGGACCCCCAGGCAGGCCTGGCCTGGGGGGATGGGATGGGACACGGGGCCCTTTTTCTTCCTGGCCACAGCCCGCTCGCCAGACAAAGGGGCTGGTTTTGCCGGGGCGGAGCGAGATGGCCGCCTGTGAGGAGCAGGGACATGGCACCGAGGAGCTCTGCCCGGCCCCTGCGCCCTCAGTCTCTCGGGGTTTGGCAGGAGGGACCTTCAAACCCGCCGTGTCCAGCACATGGAGCAGCTCCGGGCTCAGGTGTCCCCAGGTCCCCATCACAGTTCTGTCACTGTCCCATCTGCTTTGGCTCTACCCTGCCAGGGGTCCCCCAGAACCAGGGTGCTCTGGGGAGCGCCCCCTGTCCAGCCCATGTCCCCACACGTCGGGGTGAGTGTTTCCCTCCCCTCTAACCGGGGTCCCCTCTCTGCCCCCAGCATGGCCGTCGGCGTCGGCTTCTACGGGAACAGCGAGGCCAATGATGGGGTGTACCAGCTGCTCTACGCCCTGGACCACGCCAACCACACCCTGACCGGCATCGACTCCCTGGTAGGGCCTTGGGCCAGGGTCCCCCCATGTGCCCCCCTCCATGTCCCCCAAAGCCATATCTTTCTTTTCATCCTGGGTTTGGTTGAAGCACGGTGGGGAGGGACCCAGGCATCGTGCGCTGCCAGCTGAGCCCTGCCCGGGGTGGCTGGGACACGCTGAGCGCGGGAGGGTGACGTCACCCCGCAGAATGGGGCCTTTGTGGCCGGGAAGGGCCAGGGGGCCGCGGCGGGGCTGTCCCAGGGATGGATCCAGCTCGAGCACAAGGGGGTGATGGGCGGGAGCACCCCACGGACGGTGCAAATGGCTCTGCTGGGTGCGGGGCTGACAGCAGGGAAGCCCCCAGCAGCGTCCCGGCGGGACTGACTGTCCCCGTGTCCGCAGGTGGCAGGGACCGTGCTGCAGATGCAGGTGGGCCTGGAGCAGCACCTGGCGCGGCTGAACGAGGTCCTGGCCGCGCGGGGGGATTACCTGCAGACCCTCAAGTTCATGCAGCAGCTGTCCGGCAGCATCGTCCTGCAGCTCTCGGGGCTGCCCGTCTGGCAGGGAACCAGTGCCAACCTCACCGCGCTGGCCGGCCAGGTCGCCTACGTCGAGTATTACCGGTGAGCGGGGCCGCGGCACGGCGCTGGCTGCCAGAGCAGCGCCCGGCGGGGCCGGGGAAGTGGGCACGTGCCTGATGGAGCCTTCGCCTGTGCACAGGTGGTTGGCTTATCTCCTCTTCTTCATCCTCATCCTGGCCGTCTGCCTCCTGGCCTGCCTGGGGCTGGCCAAGCGCTCCCGCTGCCTCCTCGCCACGTGAGTACCGCATGGCGGGGCTCGGCGCTGCTGGGGCTCGGTGATGCCGGGGCTCGGTGCTGCTGGGGCTCCACGGTGCTGGGGCTCGGTGCTGCTGGGGCTCCGCGGTGCTGGGGCTCCGCGGTGCTGGGGCTCCATGGTGCTGGGGCTCAGTGCTGCTGGGGCTCCGCGGTGCCGGATGCAGAGCCGGCCCCCGCAGCTGCGCACCCGTCTCCCTGCAGGACGCTGTGCTCTGCGCTGCTGACCCTCGTCCTCGGCTGGGCCTCCATGGCCGTGGACACGGCGGCGGCGGTGGTGAGCGGGGATGGGATGGGATGGGAGGGGTGGTACCGGCTGTGCTGGGGCAGAGCCGGGGGCTGGGGACACCCTTCCTGTCCCTCCAGCCCTGACCACGTCCCTCTCATCCCCACAGGGCACCAGCGACTTCTGCGTGGCCCCGGATGAGTTCATCATGAACCAGACGGAGAGCGACATCAGCACGGGTGAGAGACAGCTCAGGGCAGGGCCCCGGTGCTCCCCAAAACCTACCTGAAGATGTGGGGGGGTCCGGAGCTCTCTGCTGCTCTCTGCCCCCCCCACACTCGCACCCACATCTCCCATTGTTTTGCAGCGGTGGTTCACTATTACCTGTACTGTGAGCAGAGCCTCAGCAACCCCTTCCAGCAGGTATGGGGGGCTGGCACCCGGGCAGGGGGTGTCCCTGGGGGTGTCCCTGGGCGCCTCTGTGACCGCTCCCCCCCGCAGGCTCTCACCGTCTTCCAGCGCTCGCTCACCACCATGCAGATCCAGGTCCAGGGGCTGATCCAGTTTGCGCTGCCCCTCTTCCCCACGGCTGAGGTATGGGGTGGGGGGAGCCGGGGCTCTGCGTCCCCCCTCCGCTCCCCATCCTGCCCTGACCCCCCGTCTCCTGCAGAATGACCTTCTGGGGGTCCAGCAGCTCCTCAACTCCTCGGAGACCAGCCTGCACCAGCTGACAGCCATGCTGGACTGCCGGGGGCTGCACAAGGTGAGGGGGCTGGGACGGGGGGTGCAGCTCCTGGGGTGACCCCCCCACCGCCACCAGCCCTGCCCTGTCCCCTCTTGCATCGCAGGACTATGTGGATGCGCTGATCGGCATTTGCTATGACGGGGTGGAGGGTTTGCTCTACCTGGTCCTCTTCTCCCTGCTGGTGGCCGCCTCCTTCTCCACCATCATCTGCGCCGCACCACGGGCATGGAGGCTCTTCGCTGGCCGGTGGGTCTGCTCGCGTCCCCCTGCCCGCATCCCCTGCCTGTGTCCCCCTACCCGCATCCCCTGCCCGCAGTTCCCGCCCTCTCTGGGGGACACAGGGCTGTGTGTGTGGCACCATCCGGGCACGGGGGGGTGAGCACTGGTGCCTTGTCCCTGCAGGGACCGTGACTACGATGACATGGACGAGGAGGACCCGTTCAACCCGCAGGCGCGGCGCATGGCGGCTCACGCCCCGGCGCGGGGGCACCTCCGCAGCTTCTGCAGCTACAGCAGCAGCCTGGGCAGCCAGAGCAGCCTGCACCCCCCCGCGCAGACCGTCTCCAACGCCCCCGTCTCCGAGTACATGTGAGACCCCCCCCAGCCACGCAGGCACCGCCCCTCAGATCCCCCCACCTCGTGGATGGAGGTCACCCCACACTTGGAGGGCACGGGATGCCGGGGGGCTGGCTGTGCCCCGGCTCTGACGGGCTCTGCCCCACAGGAACCAAGCGGTGCTGTTCGGAGGGAACCCGCGCTACGAGAACGTCCCCCTGATCGGCAGAGGCTCTCCCCCCCCTACGGTACGCTGGGCAACCGAGGCCAAGTCCTTCTTGTGACACCCCACGGGCTGGGGGTCAGCGGGGCGTGCGGAGCCCCCGTTTTGGCTGGAAAGCCTCTCGCCCGGGTCTGCCAGGGTGGGGACGGGTGAGCTGGGTCCCGCCAGCCCTTGCAGGGGACAGGGGACGTGTCCCATCTGCGAGCGAGTCCCTCCTGCCCGGGTCACTCACAGCCCCGTTCCCGGCCCGCGGGGACAGAGGGGACACCAGCCACGTGCTCGGGACACCGAGACGACCTTCCCCGCAGCTGCTTGCCTCTGCTCTATTCCTTATTCATTCTGACTTTCGAAGGACGCTTCTCCCAGTCACCCGAGCACGTTTCCATTGCCCCGCTGTGTGTTCAAACCCTCCCTGCCCGTTAATGCCTGCTTTATTTTTTCATTTCTTTTTTTATTATTACTTTTTGCATCCATTATTTTGGAGCTAAGTTGTCCATCACGAGTAAGTTCAGCCGCTTCCCCTCCCCCTGGCCCCGGGGCAGCAGCTGTGTCCCCTCCTCGTCCCCTCCTCGGTCCCTGTCCCTTTCCCCTGGGGCTGGTTTAATTTTGGGGAGAGTTTGGAAGGTTTGGGGGGCCAAGGCTGCAGTTTGTCCCCAGCTCAGGCACAGGAGGGGTTTGATTTGCAGCTCCTGTGTGTCAGGGTGGCTGGAAACGCTCCCCGTCTCCATCCCCTTCTCAGTGCAGGTTTTCCCCCCCCTTTTCTGACATCATTTAATCCATTTCGATGCCCCCATTGAAGCAGTAAGGCAGTAGTGGCACCGTGGTGGGGCCGGGGACACGGCTGCGGTGGCGGTGCCGCCGCGGTGGCCCCTTTAGGGCTGGTTTTGCCGCCAGGTGAAAGCGCGGGGCCGCGCCAGCGCGGCGGCTGCAAATCCGCTTGCACAGACCTGGCAGCTGGCGAGGATCTTCCCCGGGGGGGGATTAATTCGAGCGCTCTCCCCGCCCTGAATGGTCCGATTTAACCAGGATTCAGCTCCCTGAGGAAGGACTTTCACGGTCCAAAATAACAAACTCGGAATAATCTTCCTTAATGCCCGGTCGGGGCGTCCCTCCCGCCCTCCTGCGAAATGCTGGAGAAATGTAATTCTTGTCTGCCAGCCCTTGGAGAGGCTGATGGGCTCTGTCCCCTTCCCCGTGGCAGATTAATTGGAGATGCATATAAATTCATATAAATCCGTGCTGAGCAGCGTGGGGTTGGGTTGGCGGGGCTGGCCGTGGTTTGGGGGCGCGCTGACCCCCGCTCCTCTCCCGCAGTACTCCCCGAGCATGCGAGCGACCTACCTGTCCGTGACCGACGAGCACGTCAGGCGCCCCGGCGCTGAGTTCCCCGCCTGACGCCTGCGCCCCGAGAGGAGAAAACGCCACCGGCGCCGGTTCTGCACCGGGAAACCGAAGCCGCCGGGAAAAGCCGCAGTGGGCAGCGGTGGCTGGAGGATGAGCCCTGGCGGGGACCCCCGTGTGCTCCGCGCACCCTCCTCTTCCTCAGCAGCTTCTGCTCCGTTCAAGTCTTCCTGCCTTAGGGTTGATGGTGACTCCGGGGACGAACGCCACCGGCAGAGCCGCCGCCGGGCTCCCGGTGCACCGGGCGGGCCGGGGATGCTTCACGCCGTCTCCCTCCTCATCTGCCCCTGCTTGGGGTGTTTTACGCCACGGATGGAGCCATCCCTGGCTCCCTGTGTCCAGCGTCTGGGACCGGGGCAGCCCCCAGCCCCACAGGGGGGCGGGCAGCGGCTCCCTTGCTCCTGTAGCAAAGCAGCACCGACCACTAGTGACCCTGGCTTTGCCGCCTCCCGATGGTGACACCGGCTGCTCCCTCTGCCAAGATCCCTCTCGGCATGGGCAGGGCCGCTCCCCATGTCCCTTTGGCTCCTCGTGTCCCCCTTGGCTCCCAGGATGCCCCCCATGCCCTCCCCAGGCTCGGAGGCTGTAGAATTAGGGATGTTTTGGCTTTGCTGGTTTTCCTTCGCTTTGCGTGCGGGTTCCCGAGCTCTGGGCAGGGCAGCGGGGCGGTTTTGCTGCCTGTCCCGCTGTGCTTTTACCGCGGTGCGTGTGGGTAGCAGGATTTTGGGCTGGTTTCTAGGCTGGTTTTGGCGATTCGGCTCCCGGGGCGGGCAGGCTGGCAGTGTGGGCTGGGGCAGGTCCCCCCTGCTGCAGGGACAGCCCTGGGGTCACCCCGAGTCCCCCGGGAGAGGGTTGGGGACCCTCGGGTGTCCCCGGGGAGGGGAGGACACGGTCCTGCCACCATTGTTGGGTTCTCCAGCCCTTTGTCCCCACTATGGGTGACAGCGCCAGGGCTGACAGACCTGGGGTGACAGATCTGTCCCCTCGGGCGAGCCGGGGGTCTTACACGCTCCCAGGGATTCACTGTGTCTTTTACAAATTAACCTGTACCTAATTACCCCAGTCCCCTTGTGCCATCCGTCCGTGTGACTACAATTCCTTGCTGTTGGAAACATCCAGGGCATTTTAATTCCTGTTATTTTTCTCTTCACCTTTTAACGTTTCCATGTAACGGTACCTAGAAGAGCTGTTTTTAAGCGCATGTGAACGAACCCCATGGGGAGCCTGGTTTGTATTGTGCCCTCTGGGGAAAAATAAACACTTGTACTAAACTGTGCCCCTCCTTGGCGGCTCTCTCTGGGCTGACCCCCCGCTGCCGGCCCTGCTCGGGATGCTCTGCCCGTCCGGCTGTGCCGGGACTCCCCTGGGAAGCCGCTGCCGCCCGGTGCTAATTGCGCCGCCCTCATTAGCGGGGTTTGACCCTCCCAACATGGCGCGGCGGCCACGTGACACAGCCGCCTTGCCCTTCCTAATATGGCGGCGCCTGCCATGTGATCGTACCCCGGCGTTGCCAGGCAACGGCAGACGCGGGCCTGCCGGTTGCTCCCAGTAAGGCTGCGCTGGGGGAGACCGGGCCCCACCCGAGCGCCCGAGTGCTCGGTAGCAGCGTGGGGGTGTCCCCAGCCGTGCTGGGACCTTTGGATCCATTCGCGGGACCCTCTACACCAGGACCCCCCGGGGCTGGGGGTGACGGGGGCACCCGCTGCCCCCTCCCAGGGCCGCCATGGAGATCACCTACACGTACACGCGGAAGCGCAGCGAGTTTGGGCGGCATTGCAACTTCACCGACTGGCCGGCCAGGGTGACTGTGGACATCCCGCCCGACCCCAGCATGGCTGACAACTTCATCCCACAGGACCCGGTGGACGTCGCCATCCAGCACAGCTACGACATGTCGGAGCACGAGGTGAGGGCCGCCCGCCGGCCATCGCGGAGTCACGGAGTCATTTTGGGTGGAAAAGACCCTCAAGACTGAGTCCAACCATAAGCCAGCCCTGCAGCCCGTTCCAATGCCCGACAGCCCTTTCTGTGAGGAAATTGTTCCTGATTTTCAACCTCCCCTGGGCAACTTGAGGCCGTTTCCTCTGCTCCTGGCACTTGTTCCTGGGGAGCAGAGCCCGACCCCCCTGGCTCCAAGCTCCTTTCAGGCAGTTCAGAGATCAGAAGGTCTCCCCTCAGCTCCTGTTCTCCAGCTGAACCCCCCAGGTCCCAAAACTGACCTCAGGACTGGAGGTTTGGCCTCACCAGTGCCCAGTCCAAAAACCCGCCCTGTTTTTGGTGATATCACGGGCATGCGGGCTGTTGCCGGCAGGGCAGTGCCGCGGTTGAGACGGACAAACGACATAGGCCAAGTTCTTCCAGGATGAAAGCAGCAGATCCCATTTATTGCCACAAGTGCATTTTTATACAGTTTTACCAATCCGTGTGTCTCTTCACTATTGCTTACAAGTTACAGCATTGGCTAATTTTTCTGTCGTCAATGTTACTCTTTCACTCCCTTCTTTCTCACGGGTACACCTTAATATCTCTGGATACTCCTTCACTCCCATCTTTCTCATGGGTAGGCCTTAGTATCTTCAAGGCTAATTTCTGTTCCCATGCCCTCCATCAGGGAACCCACGGACCCACCGCAGTCCCCCCAGGGCAGTACCGTGCAAAGGGCACAAAAGCGGCGTTTGGTGCCCTTCCAGCCCAAAGCCCTGCTCTGTTCTCCCCGCGCCACCCCAGGTGAACACCGAGCGGCTGCGGACGGAATCCCGCGGCGTCAACCACACCGAGGGCGGCTGGCCCAGGGACATCAACCCGCAGGAGCCGGAGCAGACCACCCGCTTCAGGAAGAAGCTGGAGAAAGAGGAAAACTACATCAACACCATCGTGCACCTGGGCAGCGTGAGGCCCTGCGCGTCCCCTTCCCTTGTCCCCTTGCCCGCTGCTGCCGCTCCCCCGACACGGCCTGTCCTGCGCTGTCCCGCAGCTGATGGAGCACTGCGTCAGGCAGAACAACACCGTCAACATCTACGAGGAGTACTTTGGCGAGGAGGAGACGGCAGAGGTGGAAGATGAGCCCCCCTCCGCAAAAATCATCAACACCATCAGGTAGCTCAGCCCTCACCGGGCTCTCAGATCCACTGCCCTTGGAGACAAAGGAGGTGGGAAATCCCGAGGCTTTAGGCTGGTGCTGGGTCATTTAATGGATGGAGGGAGCTGCTGCAGCCCCCTGCTCCGTAACTCCGCTCCTCTGCCCTGCCCGGGCGCTCTGGGGACGGGTCCCACAGCCCAAGGACAGACTCAGCTCCGAGCATCTTCTCGCGGTGCTTTAGACAGGGTTGGTTTGTTGGGTTTTTCTTTTGGTGCCTCAAAGATTATTTTCAAATGTCAGGGGCTGTTAGGTCATTTCCAGAAGTCAGATCCAGTAACATTATTGGATTCTTAGAAATGAATAACTGGAAAGACTTTATTAAATCATCAACTCCTCTCCCCGCACCCAGCCCCTAAGAGAATCATTTCCTGCACTCAGTGCTCAAGGGCTGCAGCTTCTTTTAATTGCGATTCCCACAGTGTCCGTGGGGAGACAGCCATCCCAGGGTGTGAAAAAGCTGTTAACGAACTAACTTCTTTCTTTGCTATCCTGTTATCAAAAAGGGACCCAAACGTCCCCAAGCGGACGGCCGCGCGCATCTCCTGGCAACCTGGCACGTCCGGGAAACTGGCAGTGGCTTATTGCAGCCTGGAGTTCCAGCCGAACGTGGAAGACATGAGCCTTGACTCGTACATCTGGGACCTCGGTAAGGGAAACCTCACCCGCCGGGGATGCTGCCGCTGCGGAAGCACTTTGTGTCTTCAAAGAGCGTAACGAAGCCTCACGGTGCTGGGGAGGGGGGAGCAGGGGGTCGGTTCCTGCTTTGCCCGCAGATCAATGCAGAAAAGGGGAGAAATGGGACCTAAAAGCTGGGCAACAGGTGGAAAATAACCACTAATCCCACTACATGACTCATGAGCCTGTGGGCACGAGAGGCAGCTGAGCCACGCTGCTCTCACGTGGTTCTGCTCGCTCTGTGGTTCACTGTGCTTGATTAAGAAAGAGGCACAAACCCAGGCTTCTGTCAAAGAACCTGTTGTATTTTGGAGTGAAAAGCACAAAGAAGAGGGTTTGGGGTACCAGGGGTCTGCCCCCAGACTGGAAGGCAAGGACAGCCCCGGTCTCTTCTCTTGGTGACACACCAGCTTGTCCAGCGCGGCTGGGCTGGCACCGGGGGGCTGGTTTGGAGGCCGTTGTCCCGTGTTCTTTACTCATCCCTTCCCGCAGTGAAACCCAACAAGCCGGAGCTCACTCTCAAGCCGTCGTCGCCTCTCGTGAGCCTGGAATACAACCCCAAAGACTCGTACGTCCTGCTGGGAGGATGCTACAACGGGCAGATGGGTGAGGAGGACGGAGGAGGCGTGAGGCCGCACTAATGAGGCTTCGTTTAAATTCGGCAAGACCCTGGTTCCAGCGCGGGGTCACTCACAAAGGATGTAACATCGTTAATGCTGTGGCTGAAGCTCCGGGGCTCGGCGAGGGGGGCACAGGCGGGTGGTCCCCAGAGCAGGTACCGGGGAGGGCAGGACACGGCACCAGGGAGCCCTTCACACGTGTCCTGTGCCCCTTCCTCGCCCACAGCCGTGTCTTTGCGTGGCAAAAGCCCACGGGAGGTGCCATTGCTTCACCAACTGAATTGTTCTACCACTGTTGTTTCAAGTGCTTGGAAAAGGGCCCCTCCCTGCCTGCTTCATTTATGGCTCTGTTATTGACTTGGCCGCGCAAGCCCTTTGGTTTAATTGCTCTCATTTTGATGTTTTCCTGGCTGTTTGCAGCAGCGATCAGCCCTGACAGGGCACGCGTTACGGGGCTGGTTCTGCACGCTCCGCGGGGGAGGAAGAGGAGGGACGGCCCCATCCTTCGTCCTTCGCAGGGCCCAGCCGAGCACGCTCACCCCGTCACATCCAATTGTCTAATTAGCCATGAGCAGCGAGAGCCGCTCGGTGCCACCACGACCCGGCTGCCCGGCCTCTCCCGGTGGCTCTGCCCCGTGTGGGAGGCAGCGACAGGCTGGGACGGCTGCTGGTGGCACCGGGGACCTGCCGTTGTCACCCAGCGCTCGCCGGAGGGGGCACAGCCGGGGTCAGGGCACCAGGAGGGTCTTTGAGCAGTGTCGAGTGTAAGAGATTTGGAGCTGGCAGCTCAGAGCAGTCTGGTCCTGCTGCAGCCCCTTGTGCAGAGCAGGGGGAGCCGGGGGGATTCGTTGCCTCTGGGGATTGCAGCGCATCTGCCGCAGAGAGCCGATCGCTAAAGAAACGCTGCAGCTGTTTAATGCAGCTGTTTGATTGCGTTACCGCTCGGTGTGGACATCCCTGTGGGGGGATCACAGCAGTGGGACCCCAGCCCGCAGGCGCTCGCTTGGCTCTTCTGGGGCTGGGAGGTGTGGGGGAGCAGCTGCTGGGGTTTGCTGCCCGTTCTGGGCCAGGAACTGGGGCAGCAGCTCCTTGTGAAGCGCCCGGCAAGCGACGGAGCCGGGCGAGGGAGCGGGTGTGCGTTTTGACGGCTTCTTTTCCTTCCCAGCTTACTGGGACACCAGGAAAGGGAAGCTGCCCGTGGAGGTGTCCACCGTGGAGGTCAGCCACCGGGACCCCGTGTACGGAGCCCTCTGGCTGCAGTCCAAAACGGGCACCGACTGCTTCTCGGCCTCCACCGACGGGCAGGTAACGGGCGGGGAAGGTGCCGGGCGCTGACACAGGAGCGGTGCTGACATCCCAAAACAGCTTCCCCTGCCCACACTGGCCCCACGGCCATGGCAGCTGCCCGGCTCCAGCCCCTCGCACTGCCCGTCCCCTGCCTGTCCCCCAGGTCCTGTGGTGGGACATCCGCAAGCTCTCCGAGCCCACTGAGACGCTGGTCCTGGACGTCACCCGCAAAGGGCTCCTGGAGAACGCACTGGGGGCCGTCTCGCTGGAGTTCGAGCCCACCCTGGTGAGCGTCCCCAGCCTGTCCTGCCCCCAGGACCGTCCTGCGTGTACACAACCAGCTGTCCCTGTCACCGCGGGGTCCCCAGCCCGCTGACAGCTGCTCTCTCCCGCCCCCACCCTCAGCCCACCAAGTTCATGGTGGGCACAGAGCAGGGCATCGTCATCGCCGGCAACCGCAAGGCCAAGTCACCCCTTGAAAAAATTGCCGGCACCTACAGCGGCCACCTGGGACCCATCTACGCACTGAGCAGGAACCCCTTGTACCCCAAAATCTTCCTGACGGTCGGCGACTGGACAGCTCGGATCTGGTCAGAGGAGGCCAAGGAATCATCAATTATGTGGACCAAGTAGGTGTCTGGGGCTGGGTCTGCGCTGCTGGGGCCGGGCAGGGGTGTTGGGACGCGGTGCCCGGGCCCATCGCGCTGCCCCGGCTCTGCGGCAGGTACCACCTCTCCTACCTGACGGACGGGTGCTGGAGCACGGTGCGGCCGGCCGTCTTCTTCACCACCCGGTCGGACGGGACCCTGGACGTCTGGGATTTCCTCTTCAAGCAGAAGGACCCCTCCCTCAGCCTGAAGGTTGGGTCCCCAGCGGCTCCATGTCCCTTGCCCTGGGGCAGGCAGAGCCGGGGCTGGGGTCCCCTCCTGCCTGTGCGGAGCTGGGGACATCAAGCAAATACTGTCCCCTCCACCCTGAGCTGTGCCCAGATCCTGGTGTGCTCCAAACTTTGCATACAGGCTCCTGTTATTGGATTGCTGATATTCAGATTGGGTATCAGGAACTATTTCTTCCCCAAAGCACTGTGGGGCATTGGAACAGGCTGCCCAGGGCAGTGCTGGAGTCACCATCCCTGGAGGGTTGGACAGATGGAGATGAGGTTCTCAGGACATGGGACAGTGCCAGGGCTGGGGGAGTGCTTGGACTCAGTGATCTTGAGGGTCTTCTCCATACAAAATGATTGGATGATTCTGTCAGCACGCGTGTGTATTCGCCTCTGCCAGCTCGTCCTGCCTGGCTTTCCCCCGCGGGGCGCCACATTAGGACTCGGTGCCACCCCCGACCCGTCCTCCCTCCCCAGGTCTGCAACGAGCCGCTCTCCAGCCTGCGCCTGCAGGACACGGGCCGCGTGGTGGCCTGCGGCTCCAAGGTGGGCACCGTCACCCTGCTGGAGATCAGCTCCGGGCTCTGCACCCTCCAGAAGAACGAGAAGAACATGGTCAACGCTGTACGTGCGCTCGGAGCCGCGAGCCACCGTGCCAGGTCACGGCAAAGCCCTCGGCATTGCCGGCCACATTTACAGTGGCTCTGCCGACGCGTCCCTGTGTGGACCACGCTGTCCCGCGGGGTCCCCCGCTCACCCTGCGCCCCTCAACCCCCATCCTGCCCTAGATGTTCGAGCGGGAGACCAAGCGGGAGAAGATCCTGGAGGCCCGGCACCGGGAATTGCGGCTGAAGGAGCGCGGCAAGCCGGAGGGCCCGGAGGCGGTGCCGGAGAGGGCGGCAGTGGAGGATCCCCAGGAGGTGCTGGAACGTGTGCGCAAGGAGTTCTTCGAGGAGATCGAGGCGGAGATGCGGAGGAAGACGCGGGCAGAGACCCAGGACCTGCACGGCAAGGTACCGGGGATGGCGCGGTGACCGCGGTGGGGACTCCCTGTGGTCCGGGGGGGAGGGGATGCGGGTCAGCCTCTGCCTTTCAGGATAAAGAGCTCTTGGGAGAGGAGGCGGCTGCACACGAGATCCAGCTACCCGAGGAGGAGGGGATGGAGGAGAAGGAGGAAGAGAAGAAGGAGGAGGAGGAAGAGAAGGAGGAAGAGAAGAAGGAGGAGAAGGAAGAAGAAAAGAAGGAGGAGAAGGAAGAAGAAAAGAAGGAGGAAGAGAAGAAGGAGAAGAAGGAGGAAGAGAAGAAGGAGGAGGAGGAGGGAGAGAAGAAGGAGGAGAAGGAGGGAGAGAAGAAGGAAGAGGAGGAAGAAAAGAAGGAGGAGAAGGAGGAAGAGAAGAAGGAGGAGTTGAAGGAGGACACGGATGCTGCCAAGGTCAGTGATCTCCACCTTCGCGGTGCTTTCCCCCCCTTGCTGGGGCTGCTGATCTGTGGCTCATGTGGGGACGCAGCTGCTGTCCCCAAGCCAGACAGAGCTCGCGGGGTCTCTGCCTCCATGCAGGGACGAGCAGGGGGTCCCAGGCAGCTCCCTGACCGCCCACCTGCTCCCTCCGCAGGAGCCGTAGCCAAGACGTGGACGGTGGTCACACAGGTGGGTCACACCTGCACATTGGGCACAGGTGCTCCCTGGCCCTTTGACCTCTTGGTTTAGTTTTTGTTCTTCTGGGTGAATAAACAGGAGTTTTCTGCGTTGTGTCTCCTGTTGTGTCACAGCAGGGCTGAGCAGGGGTAGGAAAGTCACATCATCTCGCTCTCCATCTCCCTCCTCGGGCCGAGCCGCAGCCCAGAGCCACCACAGCAGAGCACCCATGGCAGCAGAATGTCCCTCTGTGTGTCCCCAGC
This sequence comes from Patagioenas fasciata, assembly GCF_037038585.1. Classification (NCBI taxonomy): domain Eukaryota; kingdom Metazoa; phylum Chordata; class Aves; order Columbiformes; family Columbidae; genus Patagioenas; species Patagioenas fasciata. Next base: position 1,181,235 of record NC_092537.1, on the reverse strand, counting down.
CCAAGGAGCGGGACAGAGCAGGGCAGCTGGTGGTGGCAGCAGGGTCCAGCCAGGAGGGTGACACTGAGCAAAGCCACATGTCCCCAACCTGCTGATATCCCTGCGAGAGCAGCTGGCGGTGCCTGCACGGGGTTGTGGGCACTGGGTGACCGCAGCCCGGCCGGTATCGCCGCAGCCGCCCGCTCCGCTCACCCCTGTCAATTATTAATGAGCTGCCGGTTGCGCTCCCCCAGTCAGCGCGGTGTCACTGCTGTGCACAGCCCCACTGCCCCTGCCCGTCCCCGGGATGGGGAACCCCCCAGAGACCCCCACACACCTGACGCTCGTTTTCTGCTTTTATTCGGCAGGGGGTGGGTGCCGGGGCAGGGCTGGGGCGGCTGGCGGCCGTGGGCATGGTGAGTGCCCCCCAGAGCCCCCTCCTCAGGCTGGGCACGCACCCAGCTCTCTGCCGCACCGGGGGTGCTGCTGGGGACCCCAGTGCCACAGGGGTGGCATCACGGGAGGGCCAGGCTGGCCTTGTCCTCATCCCCTCGCTCCTTGCGGTTATGAGCCTGAGATGGAGCTGCATATTTCACCTCCTGCACCACCCACAGGGGGCTGGGGGGTCCCAGTGTCCCCAGGTCCCTGCACACACCCAGGGACAGCGAGGGGGACGATCAGGGAGGGGTGGGCAGTGGTGCAGTCCCAGGGACCCCATCATCTACCTACGAGCAGGGGGACCAACACAAGCCCCCCGCGGGGCTGGGGCCAGTCCAACCGCAGGACCTGCCTCCGCCCCGTTACTTCTTCACCTTGATGAGGGAGTGGTAGACGGGCTTGACGATGATGTGGAGGTGCAGGGAGTTGTCGATGAGGTACTCGGAGGTTCGCTTCTGCAGGTCGGCGTGGGCGAGGAAGTCGGCCGCCTCGTCCGAGCTCTGGTGGAAGCTGTAGACGTGCTTCACCACAACGCGGCCCTGCTGCCGCACGCCCACCAGCACCGTCTTCTGGAAGCTGACGCCGGCAAAGTCAGGGCTGCTTGTGGCCGGGGTGATGACGAGCCGGGGGCGACCGTCCTCGATTCGCACCGGCTGGATGGCGCCCGACACCGAGTCCGAGTAGACGGGGCGCAGGCTGACGGGCAGCCAGCGCGGCGAGAAGAGGACGTTCCAGGTCACCCGCTTCCCGGCGTCGTGGCTGCTGGGACCCAGCTGCGTCTGGAAGCTGGTGCTGCGGTCGTCCCGTGCCGGGTTGTTGATGACCCACTGGGAGCCCCAGCTGGACGCGAGGTAGTTGCGGGGCAGGAACATGCTGCAGTTGACGTCAAAGTACTTGGCGAAGTGGAGCGGGGAGGCGGCGTGGAACTGGAAGGCTTGGAACAGCAGGTCCTGCACCGCGGCGCGGTGCCGCGCCAGCACCGCCGACTGCGCCTGCAGCCGGAACAGCTGGCTGGGCGCGATCATGGGGTAGCGGATGGCACGGAGCACCCGCTCGGCCACAGGCCCCTCAGGTTGCTGGCGGCTCAGCCAGCCCTCCACGGCGGTGTAGAGCTCCAGCTCGCTGTGCAGCACCAGGTCGGAGCGCTCCAGCAGCAGCAGCAGCAGCTCCACGCTCACCGAGCCCCACTCGGCGCTGCCCAGCACGGCCGAGAGGTTCCAGGCCAGGAACTGGAGGCAGGTCTCCTGCAGCGCCGCGTCCCCGATGCGCACGGCGTAGTGGTACCAGGTCACCACGTGGCCCTGGCTCGACTCGCTGGCCAGGTGGCTCCTCATGTAGTCGGCCACGCCGCGCTGCAGCCCCCACACCCGGTACTTGCTGGCCAGCTGGTGCAGGGGGATGGCCTGGTGCAGCAGGATGGAGACCCCCCCGCAGTACAGGTACCTGGGGCAGAGCATGCAATGGTGACAACGGTGTCCCCCAGTTCCCTTCCCAGGCTGCCACTCTGGTAGTACGGTCCCCGGTGGAGCATCCTCCTCCTTTGGCTGCATCCCTCTGGGCATCTCTAACCCGTGAGGCTGACGTGGTCCCCAGGGGAGCATCCTCCCTCCTGAGCTGCATCTCTCCAGAATCCCATCCTGTGGGGTCCCTGTGGTCCCCAGGGGAGCATCCTCCTTTGGCTGCATCCCTCTGGGCATCTCCATCAAGTGTGGTCCCCATGGTTCTCAAGAGAGCATCCCCCTCCATGGCTGTACCCCTCCCAACACGCCCATCCCATGAGGTCCCTGTGGTCCCCAAGGGAATATTCCATCTCCATGCCTGCATCCCCATCCCATGGGGTCCCCGTGGTCCCCGGAGGAGCTGTGTCCCTCCTGGTGTCCCCATCCCGTAGGGTTCCCACCTACCTGATGAACTTCTCGAAGAGCGCGGCAGTCTCGGGCGGCTCGTGCAGGGTGATGATGCTCTGGTTGCGCAGGAGGCTCTCGAAGACCTCGCTCTGGAGGCTGAGCAGCAGCTGGTGGGTGTGGAAGACCTTGGCCTCCTCGGCGGCAGCCGAGCGCACCCGCAGCACCGTGTCGCTGCTGTTGCCATTCTGCAGCAGCTCCTGCAGCCGCTGCAGCAGCGTCAGCGAGTGGTTGATGGTGGCCGCCGTGGTGTCCCCGCTAAGGTCGGCTCTCTGGGCTGGGGGGAAGATGGGACCATCCCAGTGCTGCGCCCCAGCAAACAGGGGTGGGGGGCTGGGATGCAGCAGCATGGGGCCCAGCTGTGGGGCGATGGGTGTGAGTGGGGCAGCCCAGATCTGTGCGCGTCCTCCCTCCGCTGCCCCAGCACCAAAGGGCTGGCTGGTGCCAAGTGGAGGAAGGACGAGGGGACATGAGGACGCTTGTGCCCTTGGGAGCCAAAAAGCTGCTTTTCCGCAGCGAGAGGGGTGAGACCACCCTGTCCCAGGCTGAGAAATGGCCCCATGCCGGGCAGCGCTGGCTCACAGCCCAGTGTGCACGCCCCGGGGTGACCATCCCCCGTGTCTGTGTCCCCACAGGACTGGGCTCCCAGTGGGGTAAGGGACTGAGCAGGGGTCTCCATGCTCCCACGGGCATGGGGACCCTTCCTCCCTCTTCTCTTCTCCGTCGCACCCAGCACAACTCCCCCTCACCCAGATCATCCTTCCTCCAGGGTGAATTGGCCCCATCTCTCCCAATCCCCGTCTCACCGGCCAGCGAGCAGGCGGATTACCCGTCCCAGAGCCGGCTTAAGCCCAGCTGAGTGAGGCTGGGGAGGGGGATCAGGAGCCCCTTGCCCCACAGTGCCAGACATTGCTGCCCACGGCACCAAGCGTCCCCGGGCAGGGGTGAGCACAGCCCGGCTGTCACCACTGACAGCTCCTGGGCACAATGGGGCACAGCAGTGGGGCACAGCACGTCCAGGAACCGCATCCATCTGTCCCCAGGCACCGCGACAGCTGCTGGAGAGCCACGCTGAGCATCACCAGGTACCCACAGCCGCACCCCACCCCGGCACCCAGCGAGGGCAGCGGGACCCACGGCACAGGACCCCTCCACGCCTCCCCTGCCCCAGCCACCCTTACCGGCTTGCGCGGTGAGGAGGAGGAGGAGGAGGAGGAAGGCAGTGGTGGCGCAGCCCCAGCGGCGGGCGGCCGCGGGCCGGGTGCCCGTCAGCCTGCTCATGGCTTCGCAAGCGCATCTGCCGGCTCGGCGGGCGCCCGGTGCCCGCCTGGCGCTTATGTAGGCCACCAGCCCTCCCAGCCCTCCCAGCCCTCCCAGCCCGCACCGCCACATCGATTGGTGGAAACTGGGACCGGCCGTTACCAAGGGAACCGCTTCCAGCCCTCGGCCATCCCCCCCGACCCCGGACCCCAGCCCCGCACCCAGGGTTGCGTGACAGGGCGCCCCGGTGAGCCTCGGCACGCTGTGTGGACATCTCCATGTGCCACCTGCTCACGGAGTCACTGGTCACTGCTGTGCCGCTGCCCCACGCGTGGCTGCAGCCCTTTGTGCTGCCGGGGTCTTTGCATTCAGGGCACAGCTCGGCACAGCCGCCCCGCTCCCCGGCTCATGGGTATTCATGGCGGCAGCAGCCCATCACCATGGCATCCGCGCTGCCGGCAGGAGCCGCCTGCCCTTTTCCCAGCCTTTGCAGCCAAGAGGCTGCCTGCACGGGGCGAGTGCCCAGAGCCGGCCTCCACTGGCTCCTCGCCCACCCTGACAGCTCTTGGGGGTTCACAATGGGGCTGGCGTGGCATTTGCCCCCCACAGCCCCAGTGCCACATGGTGGGGCCAGTATGGCTCAGACCTGGGGCTGGGGTGGTGCTGGGTGCTCCCACCCCACAGCAGGAGATGGGCACCCTCTATGCGGGAGCGTTTTCTGGCACAGCCCGAGCAAACGGGGTAGAAGCAGGGGGTGTCTGCACCCCACTGGGGAGCCAGGGCCGGGACCCCCGCCCGGGACAGACCCACCACGTTGTCACCTTGGGGTGCAGCAGGACCCACCTGCTGGGGGGGCAGCGCCTGGGCCCCCTCCTGGGGACACCCCAGGGTGACCTTCAGCACATAGGCAGGGCCAGAGCCGAGGAGGGCAATTAGCTGTTTCCCAGTTATTGAATGTCTGGGATGATGGGATTAATGCCAGTGCCTGCGGTATCACAGATTTGTGTTCAGCTGCCGAGTGCGGTGACAGCGCGGATGGTGCCCATTTCATGCCCAGGACCTGCAGGGGAACACTGTGCCATGGCCGGCACTGCCAGCACCCCGCAACGGGAGGGATGCTGTGCCATGGCCAGTGGGATGGGGAGCACACGGCTCGCAGGGCGAAGGTGGCCATGGGCACACACGGTGGGGCAGGACGGTGGTGGGCAGGGCTCTGCGCCGGGCACAGCGTGCTCAGACCATCTGCCCCTGCGTACCAGCTCGCCCAGCCCTGGCACGGTGATGCCACCATGGCAGGGGCTGCTGTCACGCTGGCGAGGGCATCTGAGGACAGGCTTGCTGTGAGCTCACGTGGGAGCCAGAGCCAGAGCACCCGTGTCCCTGAGGAGGATGGGGACATGGGGACACAGGACCAAGCAGCCACATCCTTGAGCACAATCGTGGCCTGGGGGGCAAGGCGAGGGGCACAGGCTTAGATGGGGTGTCCAGATGTTGAACATGGGCAGATGTTGCTGCAGCTCCGCAGGGAGGGATCACCCATCTGGTCCTGACCCACGGGTGGATGGGCTGGGGACAAGCTGCTCAGCGATCACTGCGCCACACTCGGGGGCTCCTCGTGGGGACAGGCAGGTGGGCAGGCGGGCGGGTGATGGGACGGGGGAGTCCCAGGAGTGCGATGCAAGCAGAGCCCAGCCCGGACGGACACCCCTGCATCGCTGCGGGGCGCGCACAGCGGGGGACGAGGGGCCCCCGCTGCAGGACAGCCGGTTAATGGCTCAACCGCATCCACCGATGCCTCATTTAACCACCTGCTGCAAACAACAGCTCACCCAGAGCGTGCGCCTGGGGAGCCGCTGGCGCCACGCCAGCCCGGACTGCACCGACAGCCTGGGGACCCCCGTGTCCCCCGCTGGGTGTCACTGGTCACAGGGCAGGGTGGCACAGGCTGCGGGGGCACGGGGGACACGAGAGCTGGGGGTCCAGGTGTGGGAATGATGCACCCTGGCTTGGTGACACGGGCCTTTGGGTATAATGGGGGGCCTGAGATGTCCCCAAGCACTCAGACCACCACCCCTGTTGCTCTGGGGTGGGGATGAGCTCTGTCACGGTCACTCAGGGCTGCCACAACCTCCCAAGTGACCCCAGCCCTGGCCCCCGAGGGAGCAGCAGGGCCAGGGGACGTCCTCCTGCCCCACTAGCCCAGCCCGCGGCTCTGCCCACGCAGCTCTCCCTCCGCCCCACGTCCCTGCGATGCTGCAGGTGCTGGAGGGGACACGGCCACCACCGAGGAGACGGACACCTGTGGGGACACAGACACCGGCAGGGACAGAGCCACCACCGAGGAGAGGGACACTGGCGGGGACACGGACACCAGTGGCTCTCCAGGTACAGGGGAGGTGGCAGCACACGCAAGGTGGGTGGCATAGGGCCCACCAAGGTGAGAGTCCATCTCTCACAGGGCTTGAGGAGTGGGACCCCAGGTGGGGGAGAAAAGGGGGGACCAGACCAGCCCTCTTAGTAGAGCAAACGGGGTCAGGGCTGGGAAAGAGTTAACACGTTCCCGCCGCAGTTGCAGCGATCGATGCCCCAGTTCCTTGGGGGACTTGAAGGGACCGGACTTGCCCCTGCTGATTAGCCGGATCTAATTTGCAGTTAATTGACATCCCCCCGCGCATCCCTCCCCCTGCTCGCCCCCCAGCCCGGGGCTCTGCTCGGGATCCTGCTGCCATCCCGGCAGGGTGCAGCGCACGAAACCCGTCTGGGCTGCCAGGGCAGGGGGAGATGGGACCCCCGCCCCGCGGGCACCGCTAGGGGGGCAGATCCATCGCTGGGGGAACCGGAACGAGAGCACCGCCAGAGGGAAGACGAGTCCCCCCCGGCCCCGGCGGGGCTCTGCGGTGACAGGGACCGGGCCACTTTGGCGTTCCTGTGGGGCCAGAGTCGAACTGGGACCGCAGCGGTGCCCAGCATTCCCCCCCCGGGCTCAGGACCCCCGCACCGCACCCTGCACCTTTTTCCGGCACTAGAGCCCGGGGGTCGCAGTCCCCCCGGAGATGCTAATGACGGAGAGATTCTGACCAATCAGAACGCAGCGCCCAGATCAGGCATCCCCATTCCTGGAGGACGCCTCTCTGATTGGCTAAAGCTTTTCCCCCAGCCAATAGGAGCGCAAGGCTCGGGATGGGTGTGGTGCCTCCCGGGTTTATGAATGGCCAGGCGCACCTCGGGCCCGATCCGGGCGCGGGACGTGGGCTGGGACACGGACAGGGACAGGGACAGGGACACCCGGCGGGTGATTCCCCAGTCTGGTCCGGGAGCCGGGACCTCAGACCCTAGCAGGTGCCCAGGATCGTGGTGTTTTAATCCGGTTTTCTTCAAGGTGGTAAACGGGGCCAGGTGTACACACAAGGAGCATCTCGGGTACTGGGGCCACCTTGCGCTGCGGGGATGGGGTCCGTCAATCCGCCGTCCCCGAGCGGGCTGGATCCTGAGTCCCTTTGTCCTGCAGCATCCGTGGGCAGCTCCAAAATGTGCCATCACATATAGATACAACAGCGAACCTGGGGGAACCAACCTGTCCCAAGCCCTCTGTGCCATGTCCTGGCTGAGCCCCTACTCGGGAGCCCCCAGGGTCCTTATCCCCCTGACACTCCCTGTCTCCCCCCACAGCCAGTCCGTAGCGGAAGGCGATGGTCCCGGTGCCCAACAGCACGGCGGTGGCATGGGCCAGCGAGGCGGCGTGGCGGGAGCCGGAGCAGTCACCCTGTCTGGTCGGCGTCTTCCCCGTCGTGTATTACAGCATCCTGCTGGGGCTGGGGCTGCCAGGTGAGAGGCTGGGGTGGGGGGATGCCCAGGATGTGGGGAGCAGCACCCACCTGGGTGCTGAGCCCCTGGAAAGGGTGCTGAGCTGGGCACCCTTAGCCCAGCCTATGGCCTCAGCTGCCAGCAAAGCCTCAGGCCCCACCCCAGCCTCAGGGCTTTTAGGGACAGGGAGGAGAGTCCTCAGGGGTGGGGGAAAGCAACCTGTTCCCCACGGCCCCCCCAGCCGCGGTGCCCGGCTGTACAGCCCAGCCCTACGTGGCAGGTGCCGCAGCAGCAGGGACAGATGGTATTTGCGTTGCTTGGGCTAACACACTGAAGAGATTAATCAGCTCAGCAAATCCCCGCTGCACCGTGATATTTATAGCTTACCCACCCTAACCAGGGCCTGGGGCCACTCTCTCAGAAAGCCTGGGTAGTCCTGGGATCCCGGCTGCTGCTGGGGGGCACCGTGAGCCCCAGGGTCTCACCACCGCCCATCTCTCCTTCTCCTTCCAGTGAACATCCTGACTGCCGTGGCCCTGTCCCGCCTGGCCACAAGGACCAAGAAGTCATCATATTGGTACCTGCTGGCCCTGACCACCTCTGACATCCTCACCCAGATCTTCATCATCTTCATGGGCTTCATCCTGCAGACAGCCATCCTGGCGCGGGCGGTCCCCAGCGCCTTCATCCATGCCGTCAACGTGCTGGAGTTCACAGCCATCCACGCCTCCATCTGGGTCACCGTCCTGCTGACTGTGGACCGCTACGTGGCCCTGTGCCACCCGCTGCGGTACCGCACCGTGTCCTACCCCCAGCGCACCCGCAAGATCATTGTGGCCGTTTTCGCCGTGGCTCTGGCCACCGGCGTCCCTTTCTACTGGTGGCTGGACATGTGGCGTGATGCCGACCCCCCCACCGCCCTGGACAGGGTGCTCAAGTGGATGCACGCCATCACCGTCTACTTCTTGCCCTGCAGCATCTTGCTGGCCACCAACTCCATCGTCATCTGCAAGCTGAAGCGGCAGAGGCATTTGGGGGGCGGCCGGCCCCGCCTGAACAAGACCACGGCCCTCCTCCTGGCCGTCACCATCATCTTCATTGTGCTCTGGGCTCCGCGCACCATCGTCATGATCTGTCACCTCTACGTGGCCTCTGTCAAGAGGGACTGGCGCGTGCACCTGGCCTTGGACATCGCCAACATGTTGGCCATGCTCAACACCACCCTCAACTTCTTCCTCTACTGCTTTGTCAGCCGGACCTTCCGCCGCGCGGTGGGCGAGGTGCTCCGGGCCCACCCCTGGCACAGCCCACGGCCCAGCAGCGCCCACATTACAGCCCCAAAACTGCGGGAGCCGCTGGCCGGCACGGCCCTCTGAGCCGCGGCTGCTGTCAGGCAGGGCGGCGCTCGGCCGGGGGTCCCAGTGCTCCGCCAGCTCCCGGCATCACCCCAGCACTCAGTGAGACCCTGCCCTTGGGATATGCAGTGTTCAGCCCCCCAGGTAACCAGCCGTGGGGCAGAAAGGACGTGCTGAGCTCTGGACCCACAGCCATGGGGCTTGTGGGGCTCCCCCAGCCAGATGAGTCTCTGTCCCTGTGCTCTTGGCTGCTCTCTGGCAGCAGCTCCAGCCCCTGCTGAACAGATGTACCAAAGGCCCCAGGGAACTTGGGGGGCACAGCTGCCCCACAGCAAGGGGACGGGCACGGGTGAGCTCCTGCGGGCACTGGCACAGATACGGTGGTCGCTGGGTGCCAGCGGGACAGACCTTCCTCCATAAACTGCCGTACTGAGACCAAAACTCTGCCTGGGTCTGGCTCCTGTTGAGCGGCCAGGATGGGGACACCTGGCAGCAGCACCCCCAGACACAGGGTCCCCAAGCAGCATTTCCCACCGGCTGCAAAGGCGGGGGCCCATGATGCCCTCCATGCATCGAATGCACCCAGCACCAGAGCAGCCCTCCCAGTTACACCAGTGCCAAGCTGGTGCACTGCTGGGCGAGCGGCCACGCCAGCCTGCCTGTCCCCAGCGGCCACCAGAGGGCAGGGACGGGACGCCCTGCAGAGCTGGCACGGTCCGGGGGGCAGGGAGCTGGCAGCCCTGGCACCCCCAGCCCCCCACACCAGCCCTGCCCACCCCGCTCCCCACCCTAATTCCCCCATAAGGTCTTTAGCATAATCCCCCCAAAACAGACCAGCCTTTCTGCTCTAATTCCCCAGAGACCGGGCAGGATGGTGCTTGGGGGGGCTGCCTGGGGAAACAGGGGCTCAGCTGCCCCAAGGGGATTTGGGGTGCCCCATACAGGGCATGGAGATCCTTCTGCCCGCTGGGCTTGCCCACTACACCGAGTCGTGCCTGGCACCGGGGTGGAAGGGGATGGGATGGGGTGTTTCCACCCCTGCTTGTGGGATGAGCCCCGACTGGCACCAGCACTGGCACGCAGGCACCTGCCCATGGTGCAGCCAGGGCCCCGCGGCCAGCTCGGTGCCCTGCACAGACAGACAGGCTCTGGCGGTGCCACCTTACGCCAGGCAGGACCCGGTGCTGTCTGTGCTCCCGGTGATGGGGTTAAACCCTGACCTGGTGGCGCAGGTGGTACCTGGGAGGTGCTCGCTCCATTAATTCTGGCATATGCGGAGAGCAGGAGGGGGAAGAGATTAGATATTAACCCAGCCCGCGCCTCCCGCCCGGGGGGCACCTGTCCCCGGGGATTTCCAGGGCTGGATCCCACCCCGGGGCCCTTCGCTGGGGCTGGAGGGGCCACAGGGCAAGGGGTTCGGCCAGCAAGGGCAGCGTTTGGCAAGAGCTCCGGCCCCGCTTGCGGCAGGCCAGGACGGCTGCCGGCCCCCCCTCGCCAACCGCCGCTTATTTACTTGGAGAGGGAGGTGGAAATGTGCTGACCACGTCCGCCGGCGGCGAGGGGCTCCGCTCTGGACAGAACCGGCTGGGGTGGAAAACAGCTCCCCGGCCCCGGTTTGAGCGGCAGCAGCAGCGAGGAGGCAACGGGGAGGGCGAGCGGGGCCCCCAGCCCCAGGTACGGCCCCCCCAGCTCCAGGTACAGCTCTCGCCTTCCCAAGGTGAACCGCCGCGACTGCCACACAGGGCTCGGTCAGCCGTGCCGCCGTACCAGCCGTGCCGCCGTACCAGCCGTGCCGCCGTACCAGCCACACCAACTGCCCAGCCCTGTGGCTCCATAGGAAAGGTGAGTCTGGAAAAGAACGCACCAGGTGCGTTGATGTTTTCAAAATGAGCCAGCAGGGAAACCTGGCCCGGGTCCTGGTACCCCAGCCCCTCACTGTGGCTGCTGTGCTGGAGGGACCGGCTCTGGCCGGTGCCACCACAGGAACCACGGTCCCCAGCCCACCTGGGGTACCAGGGAACTGGGACCAGGCTCTGTCCTCACCAAAAGGGCTGTGCCAGGCGCCGACCACCGCGGCACAATCATTTCGGATGGGACCAAGGGCAGCCGGTCCCTTGCAGCCCACGCTGGTCCCTGCAGGGCAGCCAGCAAACGGTGTCACACCCAACCTACCCACAGCCACCTCCCCAGTGGGGTGTTTCTGTAGGACCTACAAAAACACCGGGGCCATGCCACAAGGGCTGGAGAGGCGGGAGGGTCCCCACGGGAAGGCGGTAGGAACACAGCGGCCATGTGGGGGAGATGACGGCAAAAGCCGTGCAGCTGCGGGGCAGCATCAGCAGGACGGACACCCCTGCCAGCGGCCCCCTGGGGAGTGTGGGGGGCGCGGGGGGCTCGCGCTGAGTCAGCAGCCGGGAAACCCGCTGGCCCCACGCAGCGGAAGGAAGCAGCCGGCAGGAAGCCGGTGCAGCGCGGCCTCTCCGCAGCCCGGGCCCGGGTCGGCGCCGGTGCGGGGGCGGCGGGGCAGCCGGCCTGTGCTCCCGGCACTGCGGATCCAGGCTGAGCTTTCCCTGGAAAGCGAGGGCTGTGCCAGGCTGAGAGCCTGAACCCCGACTCCTCGGGGGAACTGAGGCACAAGAGGCCACTGCAGAGCCCCCGCCCATGCCACCTGTGCGAGGCCACACGTGCACACGTGCCCCAGCAGGGAGGGACGATCCTGGCCCAAACGCTGTCCTGAAGCCAGACGCTGTTTAGGAAGATGAAGGGCAGGAGGGCAGGCGGCCCCAGTGCCGGAGGGACAGCAGCAGCGGGTGCAGCACCCAGCACAGACGCGCCGTCTCTCCCCGTGGGCTCCGGCGGGTGCTGGTCCTCGTGCCGCGGGTGCTGCCGGCTCCGGCTCTGCCTCCCTTTCTCCTCGGATTGTTTTCAACCCGGCCCGGGCTGGGGGAGGACCCGCCGGAGGCACGTTGAACTTTCGTCTGCATCCTTCACCCTCTTGCTTCACCCTCCCAGAATAGCAGTGCCTGCCTGGAAACTTCCCCGGGCTGGCAGCACCCCGGGTTCCCCAGGGCACCCCGAGCCTCCGAGGGCTCTTCCCCAGCCCTGAGCTGCAGGGATGGGGTGACTGTGGGTGCCCATGCCCAGCTCTGGGGTGCACGGCCACCCCACTGGCACAGGGAACACCGAGCCCCATCTGCTGTCCCTGGACTGGGGCTGCCCTGGGCCCCCAGCCCCTTGCAGAAAGGGCTTTTCTGGGGCCCTGCTGCCCTGCCAAGGGCTCCGGCTTTAGCCGTCAGCTGACATTCCTCCGGGAGGCCCCTCCGGGCTGCGCCTCAGGGCTTCCCGGTGCAGCCGGTGTTTCCTGACACGGCGGCACCACCCGTGGGACCCCGCTGCCACCCAGGAGCCCACCCACCTGCTGAGTGCCACGGGCACCGAGAGGAGGTCAGTGCCGGGCCCTGTGCGGGCGATGCTGCCCTGGCACAGCCCCCTGCCCCGTCGCTTGTCCCCCGAGGGTCTTTCCCGGTCGTCTGAGCTTAGGAGGGCCGGGCTGACCCAGGTGCTCCGGGCTGAGACCCCACAGACTCATTCCACTCATGGCCAGGTGGGTTCCGGTGCCGGTCCCCCCGGGTCCGCCCCTCCCAGCCCGGGCTCTGCCCCCGCTCCCGCCCACCCCGCAGCCCCCTCCGTGCTCCGAGGCCGGTTTCGCCGCCCGGTGCGGGACCCCAGCCCGTCTGGTCCACCCGCCCGCGACGGGGCAGGTCCCGGCCGGCCCCGAGTGCTCCACGGGCAGAGCCGCACCTCGGGGAGGGGCCGGGCCGGGCCGGGCAGGCGCGCACGGTGCGGCGGGACCGGGGCTGCCCCGGCACGGCTCGGCACGGAACGGAACGGAACGGAACGGCGGAGCCGGGGCGCCGGGCGCTGGAGCCGGTGAGCGGGGCCGGGGAGGGGTCGAGCCCCGCGGGGCTTGGGAGGACCGCGATGGGAACGGGTCGGGACCGGGAGCCCGGACCGGGAGTCAGACCCGGGAGCCGGACCCGTCCGCCCCCGCAGGTCGCCTGGCCGGAGAGTTGGAGGCAGCTCTGGCGAAGTTTGGGGCCCGGTACCGCTCGGGAGCGCCGGGAAACCGGGCCGGGACTGGCCGGGAGGTGCGTGGGAACCGGGCCAGGGGTGCGGAGACCGGGCCGGAGCCGCCGGGGAGGGGCGGGGGGACCGGCCGGGCCAGGCGCGGGGGAGCCGGTAGGAGCCGCGGGAATCCGGTCCTGCCGCGGTACCGGGGGTCCTGGTCCCCATCCTGGCTCTGAGGGAGCGAGGGGTCCTGGCCCCAGGCGCTGCTCCTGTCCCAGCCCGGGGTCACCTTGCTGGGGGTTTCCTGTGGGTTTCCACCCCCAGCAGTGGGGCTGCAGCTTCCTCGCTGCCTCCTCCTCCCCGTACCCACCCTGTGCTCCCCGGGCCACTGGACTGGGGACAAGGACCCCTGTGCTGTGCCATGCCGTGCCATGCTGCGGCTGCCTGCGTGCCAGCGTCCGGCAGTGCCGGGCACGAGACCTGCGCTGGGTCCGTGCCCAGAACCAGAGGAGGCAAGTGGGACAGGAGAAGTGAAAAGGGGAACGTGCTGGCACACAGGGGTGAGCAGAGGGGGCAGCCCTGTCCCCGGGCGTTACATCTGCTATCCGGCCCGGGCCTGTGTTCGGTGTTCCCAGGGAAGCGAGCAGGCACAGTGCCGCCTGCTCCCGGTGCTGGAGGAAGGTACCATCAGAGGAATCTTGTGTCAGGGTGTGGGGCTCAGTCTGAGCCCCCCAGCTGCCTCTGGCCTCCAGGCACGGAGCTGACGGGGGACGTGTGTCTGCCCTGTCCAGTCTGGGGCTGCGGTGGGTTGGGCTCGGCTGTGCCAGCACAGGCAGGGCTCACTATGGCCCAGCGGGAGGGATGCCCATGGGGATGTGTGGGCAGGGATGCTCAGAGCCCTGGATAAGCACAAACAGCACCGGGAGCTGAGCTGCGGCCCCCATCACCTCCATAACCCTCTTCTGTCTCGCAGGGTCCCTGGACGCCCCGCTCAGCGCCCGCACCGCGGTGCAGGATGGGTGTCGCGGCGGCCGGCGTGCTGCTGGCCCTGCTCCCCGTGGCCGGCGGCCAGAGCAGCCCCCCCGCCGGCTGCGGCTCCAACCTCTCCTCCCTCTACTACAACCTCTGTGACCTCTCGGCAGCCTGGGGCATTGTGCTGGAGGCCGTGGCCAGCCTCGGCGTGGTCACCAGCTTCGTGCTAACCATCGTCCTGGTGGCCAGTCTGCCCTTTGTGCAGGACCCCCAGAAAAAGAGCCTGGTGGCCACGCAGGTCTTCTTTCTGCTGGGCACCTTCGGGCTCTTCTGCCTGACATTTGACTTCATTGTGGGGCCGGATTTCTCCACATGCACCTCCCGCCGCTTCCTCTTTGGCGTCCTCTTTGGCATCTGCTTCTCCTGCCTGCTGGCACACGCCGTGGCCCTCAACTTCTTGGCACGGAGGAACCAGGGCCCGCGGGGCTGGGTGACGCTGGCGATGGCACTGCTCCTGGCCTTGGTGGAGGTCATCATCAACGCCGAGTGGCTCATCATCACGGTGGTGCGGCAGGAGGGCGGCTCGCCGGACCCTTGCCAGTTGGTGGATGCTGACTTCGTCATGGCGCTCATCTACGTCATGTTCCTGCTGGTGGCCGCCTTCAGCACGGCCTGGCCAGCCCTCTGCGGCCACTACCGCCGCTGGCACAAGCACAGCGCCTTCATCCTGGCCACCACCGGCCTCTCCGTGGCCATCTGGGTGGCGTGGATGGCCATGTACCTCTACGGGAACCAGCGTGCGGGCGAGAAGCCCCGCTGGGACGACCCCACGCTGGCCATCGCACTGGTCTCCAACGCCTGCACCTTCCTCCTCCTCTACATCATCCCTGAGGTGACGCACATGACGCGGGGGGACCCCGAGCAGGCCTTCGAGGACGACATCTACCCCACGCGTGGCGTGGGCTACGAGACCATCCTCAAGGAGCAGAAGTTGCAGAGCATGTTTGTGGAGAACAAAGCCTTCTCTATGGACGAGCCCTCCTTCGGTAGGTGCCGGGGCTCACCGGGACCACGGCAGGGCTGGTGGCGGTCACCAGCCCCCGGCTGGCAGCGGTGGGCGGCAGCGAGTCGTCCATCCACAACCCGCCCGGCATTGACGCCTGCCCTTGTTGTGGTGCCGAAAACCCGCCGGGCTGGGTCTACCAGTTTGGGCTGAGCTGGGCGGACGGGGTGCTCCCTCCCCGGCGTGGGGTGCCCACAGCTCCCGGCCCTCTGCCCCAGGCAGACGCTGTGCTCGTGAGACCCTACAATAACAAACCCCGGGCTGGGCAGGGACTGTGCGCATAGCGCGGTGATGCAAACCCTGGGGACGTCCCTCCCGTCCCCCGGGAAAGGCACAGAGCAGCCAGCTGCTGAATCAGCTCATTAAACGTGCTAACGAGGCTCCCCGGTGGGGTGGGGGTGGCTCCATGAGCCCCCAAACCCTTCACTGTCCCTGTCTCTTTGCAGCCAAGAAGCCGGTGTCCCCGTATAGTGGCTACAACGGGCAGCTCCTGACCAGCGTCTACCAGCCCACTGAGATGGCTCTGATGCACAAGGGACCGGTGAGTGCCACGCGGGGTGACAACAGCACCACCGACTGCTCCAGGAATGGCCACGTCCTGCCCCATGGAGGGGCTTGTAATCGAGATGGGGCCAGGGTGTGGGGGGCTCCCCTGGCTCCCATGTCCCAAAGGCTGCTGTAATCTTGGGGGGTCACCTCTTGCCTTCCTCCCTGGGGACCTCGCGGGGCTGGGGGTGCTCCTGGTGCCTCTGCAGTCCCCCCTCTTCTGCCCCGCAGACTGAAAGTCCCTACGACGTGATCCTGCCCCGAGCCTCCACCACCAGCCCCGGCAGCGCCAGCTCCACACTGCGAGCCGAGGACGCCTTTGCGGCACAGGCCCGGCACACCGGCACCCAGCGGGACGCCAGGAGCTGCCAGGTGGGTTAAAGTGCAACCTGGTGGGCGGAGGAGCCCGCACCGAGGTCCAGCCCATGGCCAAGGGCAAAGTCTGTCCCCATGGGAGGACAGGGGCAGGGGTGGCTCTGCCAGCACCCTGGGGCAAGTCGGGCTGCGCCTCCTCGCTGGTGCCAGAGCCGGGTCTGCCGGCCCATGCTGCGGTCCTGCTGCCACCACCATGCCGCCCCAGCACCATCCCGCTCTGCCCACAGGTGCAGTCCCCGTATGGCCGGAACCGATGGTGAAGCCCCCGCAGCACAGGTCCCGCAGTGCCGGCACAGCCGCGGCCTCACCGTCCTGCTCCAGAGGTCTCACCAAGCCTTGTCCCACCCCACCACCTACGTGCCACCCGTCCGGCGGCCAGAGCCGGTTTCTGCACAGGGGACACCCAGCTGCAGTCCCAGAGCCATCGCTCCTGCCTGCCCGTCCTGCCTCGCCACGGTGCCCACAAGCCACCAGCTCTGCCCGGACCCCCTGTCCCTGCCGCTGTCCCTGCCACAAAGACCAGCTCCCATGGGGCCACCCCGAGTCACCCCCTCGCTGCCTTCACGGACATGCTGTACCCCCCAGACCAGGGACCATTTGCCACTGGGGAGCGGTGAGACTCCTGCCAGCCCCGAGCCCCCGGCTGCACACGGACCCCGCCAGCCCAGGGGACATCGCAGGCCTGGGCTGAGCTAGCACCATCCTGCCACAGGGCACAAGGTGACACAGCTCTCCCCAGCCCTGGCTCCTGCTGTGCCTCAGTTTCCCCATTGCTGGGGAAGGGGGGCCTGTTGGGGGTCCAGGTGATCAGTGCCTTGCCAGGCTGGGGACCCGGCCCCTGCAGCTCCTGTCGCCCTCTCGGTGCCTTTTCCCCTTGGGGCTCAGGGGGGAGCCCGGCCCCTCGCCCTCCCCGTGGCTTTCTCTGTTGTTTTTTCCTCTTCCCCCATTTTTCAGGTTGGACCCAATAAAGGTGACTTTTCCTACGTGGTGCTGTAGCAGCCGGCCCGTGATGGGGAAGGGGTGCCCGGCTGCGCCGCCAGCTGCTCCCCCATCCCCAGTGCCGCTGCAGCCAAGGGCTTCTGCTGCTTCTCCCCTTCTGCTCAGCGCCACGTCCCCTTCCTGGGGGGCAGCACAGAGAAAAAGGGGGCTCAGGGCAGCCCCAGTGCCGGCTCCCCGTCCCCCAGCACGGCCAGGGCTGCCGGGAGCTGGCAGCCTGGGCAGCGCAGCAGATGGGCTGCCCGGTGGGGAGCGGCGCGGAGGACGAGCCAAGGTCGGGAGCGGTTTCTCCTGCTCAGATTGCCTTTCTCGTCCGCAGTGATTTCTCCTGCCGGGCAGGAAGCCTGCGGTGTGGCTTTATTCATTATTCAGTGGCTGAAATGGCTCTGTGGGGGCAGGAGGGTGACCGGGTCTCCTTGAGCTGGCAGCCGTGGGGCTGCGGGCACGAGCGCCGTGCACGGCCATGGTGGCTGCTCGAGGCACGAGCAGGAGTTTGGCACACGCGGTGTCCCAGCCATGCCCTTGCCAGCCGGCACGTGCCGCGCTCCCGGCTGTGGGGACACAGCGGGGCAGGCGTAGCCACAAGCGCCAGGGATGGAGCCGGTTGTTTGCAGCAGGATCAGCCGTGTCCCTCAGGGTTGTGCTGCGTCACCCGTGTTTATCTGGCACCAGTCGGCAGTGGGGACATCTCCAGGCAGCACCAGGCACTCCAGGTCCCCTGGCACCACATGGCGCCGTGAGAGGAACAGAGCCTCTGTCCCCACTCCGCTCTGGCAGGGGACATGGAGCCACCGCTGGCCCTGCTCCCCGTGCGCGGCCCCAGCCCCTCCGGAAGGCCGGGATCCCACCGGCTGCCGTCACCGCAGCCGCAGCGCTGGGGCCAGCCCCGCTCCAACAGGCAACGCTTTGTGCCGGCGCCGCGGCACGGGGCTGCCAAACAGCACGGCCTTTGTCCTGCGCAGGTGAACCGCCGCCGCGGCCCCGCGGGCTGGGCTGTGCGGGGAGCAGCCCCCAGGCCCCCCAGGGTGGGAGCTGGGGGCTGTCAGTACCGGGGTTTGCCTGGATTGTGGGGGGGAATCGCAACAGCACAGCGAGGCTGTGGGTGCAGGATGGGGCCATGGCAGTGACCCTGGCAGCAGGGATGGCACCGTGGTCACCATGACCATGGGCGTTGCCGGGCTGGGTGGTGACGCTGAGGACAAGGGTGAGCACGGCTGAAGACCAAGGGCCTGCACAGTGTCCCCGAGCAGTGATGACACAGGAAAGTGACACCATGCAGGAGCATCCTATGCAATGCTCCACGGCCCCAGGGCTCAGCTCACTCGTGGCCAGGCACTGGGGTCTCCTCGTGGCAATGGGGCCTGCCAGGGACAGTGACACTGGGACGGCCAGCTGCCAGCACCCGGGCAGGCCAGGTAGGCCCAGACGCACTCACACCATCGGCACTCAATGGCACTTTTACTATCATACAAAGAGGTTCGTGGCACCACGGGGTCCCAGCGCCAGCGCCGAGCCCAGGGGTGCCCCAAGCTGAGGTGTGGGGCTGTGGGGAGCCCCAGGCAATGGCAACACAAGAGTGGGAACAGGACAACCACCCCCATCGAGTCCCAGGGTCCCGTGCTGCCTGCACGCTGCCTGCACGCCCTCCTCCGGCCAGGGAGACCCAGCTCCCCCGCATCGGGCTCAGCGTGGGACCCCTCGTCCGGCCCGGCTGCTGCCCCGCGCCGCCTCCCGCTGCTGCTGTTTGCGCCGCTGGATGTCCCGGTAGGCCTGGATGACACGCGCTCGCTCCTCCGCCACGATACGCCGGCGAGCCATGGACACCGGCGCTGCTGGGGACACCGGGGACGCCTGGCTCTGGCCCAGGCGAGACGTCAGGAGCAGCCGCTTCCGTCCAGCCTGCGAGCAGAGATGGGACAGGTGAGGGAGCCTGGAAACAGCCAGGACAGGGCTCCATGGAACTGTCAGCAGGAGGCTGCGGCCACTGCTGCCCTTCCAGACCCGATTTCCAGCCCAGGGGAGCTGAGAAAACCCAGGGCCAGCCCAGATATGCGGGTGTCACCCCCTCAGCTCACCTGTTCTGCCGGGCCCTGGCCCCTGGGCCGCGAGGTGATCGTTGGTGGCTGCGTCACCACTTCACCGAACACCACCATGTCTGGCAGAGAAGCAGGTGCCAGTGTCAGGCAGGAGCTGCACCCGGTTGTCCCCACCTCCCCACACACCGCTGGGGCAGGGGGTCATCGCAGCCCCCCCGCTGCACCAGCCCCACCTTGGAACCGGCTCTTCTCCAGCATGGCCTCTTTCTTCTCCTCCTTCTTCTTCCGAGCTTTTTCCAGCTTCTTATTCTGAAACCTGAAGAGTTGCGTTATGGCCAGGGCTCATGACCAGACACAGAGCGAGTTCCTACCCTGCGGGATCCCCCAAAACCTGGGGCCCCGCAGCTCTGCCCCAGCTCCAGCCCTGCAGGAGGGTGAAGCGGGGCTGTGGCTCCGCTCCCAAAGATTCATCCCCATTGAGATGAGGCCCACAGCCCTCCATCCACACCCCCCATTGCTGCCAGATGTCAGATCTGCGCCGCAGCACCAGCGAAACACCCGCCACGCACCCAGCACAGGGCTGGGGCCCAGGCCTGGGCTGACCCAGGGCTTTGCTCTCACTCTTTCTTTCTCTTGGACTTCTCTGGTGCTGTCGCATCCTTCTCAGGCTCCCGCTGCAGCTGGTTCTTGGTGAGGAAGAGGATGCGCTGCACCTCATGCTCCATGCGGCAGATGTAGGAGCGCTCGGACTCCCCCTTCCCCCTCTTGAACTTGGGCACTGGGATGTCCCCTGGGGCCTTGGGGCCCTTTGACGTGGGCTGCTGCTTCTTCTCTAGGAGAGACGGGTGACATTACTGCAGCAGTGCCAACCGAGGGGACGGGACATCACCGGGGGTGCGGGATCCGGCTGCCTCCAGCTGCCCCACGGGCTCCTCGGCCGGGCTCAGCACCCCACCTGCCGCCCGCCTCTTCCCAGGCCCCGGGCGCTTCATGGCCTCGCGGCTCCTCATGAGCTCCCGCAGGCGGAAGGGGATCTCCTGCTCCTCGGGGTGCTTGGGCTTCATGTTGTCCAACTTCTTCTGCAGCTGCTTCTCCTTCCTGGGAGAGAACGAACGAGGTGTGAGGCCTGGCCTGGAGCACCGGGCACGGCGGGACATGGTAACGGAGGGACACAGTGACCGAGCCCCGGGAATGAGGGGACATGGGGACCCGGCGGTGGCCGGACACCGGAGCACCAGGACCTGGTAAGGCACCAGCAGACCCGGGCGCGGCGGGACCCCGGGACCCCGCCAGGGCCCAACCGGACCCCGTGGGCCCAAGCCCCGAACCGGGAGCCGGCCAGGCCCGATCGCGACAGGCTCCCCCGGGCACTGACCTGTCGCGGTGCGGGCCGGCCGGTCCCCGCCCCGGTGCCGGTCCCTGTCCCGATCCCGGTCTTCGTCCCTGTCCCCGGCTGGGTCCCTGTGCCGGTCTGTGTCCGTGTCTCTGTCCCCGGCCCGGTCCCTGTCCCGATCCTGCTCTTTGTCCCGGTTTCTGTCTCGGTTCCCGGCCCATGTCGCCCCCGCTCCCCACGCGGCCGCTTCTCCGCCACTTCCGGCTTCCAACCGCCCCGGCCCCGCCCCCACTCCCTATTGGCTCCGACTGGCCGCCACACCCCTATTAACTGGGCTGCTATTGGTCGGAGGAGCTGCCGCTCGGGTGGGGCCGAGGCCGGGACGTTGCGGCCGGATGTTGCTGCGGGGCGCGCGCGGCCTGGCGGGGGCGCGCCCGGCGGTGAGGGGGGGACCCGGGGGCCATGGGCGGGCACGGGGGCCAAGGGGTGCTGGGGGTGAGGTGGGGGAGTGAAGGGGGCTCGGGGTGGCGGTTGGGGGGGTAAGGGGGTGATGGGTTGGGGGCGGCGGTGGGAGCTCCTCTGGCTTTGGGGGGGTCGCCGCGCGCAGGGCTGCCCCCAATTCCCCCCACACTCCCTCCGGCCCGGTGTCACCGCGGGCTCTTGGTCCCCAGGAGCCCCGGGACGGCGCCAGCAGCCGCAGGGGGGCGCTCGGAGCAGGGCCCCCCCCCACCAGCAACGTCTGCGGCCGGCGGGAGGTTTCGGACACTCCCGCCAAGGCTGGCGGCACCGCGGGGAGCGACGGCGGGACGGGGACCCCCCAGGGAGAGGGGGGGCTCCCCCCGCTGCCCCCCCCGCCCACGAACTGCTGCGGGACTGGCTGCCCCAACTGCGTCTGGGTGGCGTACGTGGAGCAGCTGCTGGAGCGGTACCGGGACGGCGGCGAGCGCGCCTTGGCCGCCATCGAGGAGCACGTGGAGGACGAGAACGTGAAAATGATCCTCAGGATGGAGATCAGGCAGCGCATGGCGAAGGACTGAGCTCCCCCAGCCCCCAAAAACCAGCGGATGTCACCCCCGGGAGCCTCCGCTCCAGGCTGGGCGGCAGGATCTGGACTCGGCTTATTTAAACTGTTGATTTGGGTGCTGAACTCAGGGCAGCCTCGTGGACGGGATCCCACGTGTGTTTCAATACAGGTGGTGCCTGAGTTGTGTGTCACCTCTTGTCTGTGGGGACACCTGCCCTTGGGGACAGGCAGCAGCTCACGTCCATCCTGAGCCCTGGATTTCCCAGCAGTCAGACACTGTTGGCCCCCCCCCAGATGGAAAATCCCCACCAAGGGCAGGCTGGCACGTCCCCCCCTCTCCCAACCCCGCCGCACTGCTGCTCCACCCCCATCCTTGCGTTCCCCAGCCTGGATTTTAAGTGTCTTTAGCAGCTTTGGTGTGACCTGGTGACTGGGAAGGGCTGGGGTACCGTGCTGGACCCCCCCTCGCCACCAGCACCTTAAGCCTCTTAGGGGCTTCTCCACGTCAAGGGTTTGCAGGGGGGCACCAGGGCTGCCAGCCCCTTCCTGGACAGGGGTGCGTGCGGCCCCGGGCACATGGGACCTGGCAGCCCCCCAGTGAGGACACTGGCCCTGTCCCCATCGCCGAGGTCACAGCCAGCCTGGCTGTTACTCACGGAGCCTTTTCTCCCTCAGTTGCCTTTGCCTCCATCTTAAAATCCCATAAATTTGGTGCAGTGCATCCCCCTCCATCCTGCCCGGCTGGGTGGGGGGACCTACGGCCTCCTGGCCATCAGAGCCCCCACGGACCCTCCCATCCTCCCAGGTGAAGCCACAAAGCCCCTGAGCAGCATTCACTAACGAACCCTGGCTGGAAGCAGCAATTAGCACCAGGGCCCTGCTCTTTGCCAGAGAAGCAGCCGGTTCCGCCGGCTTCAGAGAAAACGCTCCTGGATCCCTGTAATCCTATTTGTTGGGTCCAACTAATTGCAATTAGTGAGAGGGGCTGAAGTTCAATTAAAGTGTACCGAGATTATTCCTTTTTCTAATTGCTTTAGCGCTGGGATTAGGGGAAGCTTTGGAGTGACACTGTCCCACGGACAGTAGGTGCCGGGCAGCAGCTGCCCAGCCCCAATTCTGCCATGTTTTGCCCTGAAATGGCCAGGCAGGGCTCGGGCTGTCCCCTGGGTGCTGGCACCCGCAATGGCACTGGCAGGGACAAAGCTCCGTGGGCAGCTCTTGTGCCAGGACCTGCCCCCGTGCTGGTGGGATTTGGCAGTGCCTGCTGGCAGCAACACCCACCACCCTCATTTTCAGAGCCAGACCCCGTTTGGTACCAAGCACAGGGCACAGGCTGAGAACCCGGCGTGTCCTGGTGGTCCCACCCCTGGTCCTGGGACTAAGGGACATCAGGGTGATCTCTTGGGGGTCCCCTGTTAGAGACCCCTTGGTGGTTTGGGGAGGGGAGGCAGGGTCCCCCCACAGGTCCTGGTCTCGTCCCCATCAGTCGCAGTGGCGCTAATCCAGACACCCCCACCCCACCGGGGCAGGACAGCAGATTACCCCGTTGAAAAGAAGGGACATAAATAATCCTATTACCCCAGAGCAGGATAAAGCTGCCTCCCCTGAGCCCCCCCCAGAGCAGCCACAGGACACACAGGAGCGGGACGAAGGGTCCATAGAGCAGGACTGGCCCCGGCGACCGCGGCAGCTGCGTAAGTTCTGCTCTGTGCGCGGGATGGGACGTGGTACCGGTGGCACCAGGGCTCTGGGGCCAGGGGATTGCTTTGCTCCTGCTGTCACCTCCTGCTCCTGTGAGCGGCATCTCCAGCATCTCCCCAGGCCAGGTCCCTCCATCCCTGGGTCCGTGCTTGGCCTCTGGGCTCAGCAGTGGGGTGGAACCCCTCATATCAGTGCCGGCGCCACCTGTTGTGCCACAAAACTCTGGCACTGGTGCCCAGGGCAGGCACAACCACAGCAGGATGGAGCCCACATGCTGCCCTGCGATGTGCTGCCCTCTGCTCCCCCCGCCACTGCAGCCACCTGCACCCCAGCACGGGTCCCCAGGGGTCCGCAGCCCAGGGTGCCCCGTCCCCAAAACCCACCTGGCTGCAAACCGGCCCCAAGGGACACCCCGCTCCCACGCCACCGATGCCGACCCACTCTGGCACACGTGGCACAGGCCTTGTGCATGGGGGACTCCCAGCAGTGTCCCCAGTGTCACATCCACGCTGGGGTGGGCAACAAGGGCAGGAGGAACAGCCCCAGGGGAGGCAGCAGCTCTGCTGCCCCCATGGATGCCCTTCCCTGCCTTTGGGAGGGGATTAGCGGGTGCTGAGCTGGGCTAAGTCAAGGTTGTGGGCAGGGGGGTCGGGAAAGCTGATCAGTGATGGCTGAGGGGCCCCAGGGAAGGACAGGGTGGGAGTGGGGGCATAAGGTGCCCCTGGCGGGGAGGAGAAGCCAGCAACCCCCATATCTCCCCTCCGCCAGGTGTGAGGAGCCCTCCTGTGCCAGCGCCGGACACACAGGGACAACCGTGACCCGGGGCCGGCTGCCAGCCCTGGCACAGCCATGAGCCTGGAGCCCCCCAAGCCGGAGATCAAATCTGCCACCAGGGTGACGGGGGGACCCGCCACGCCCCGGAAGGGACCACCCAAATTCAAGCAGAGGCAGACGAGGCAGTTCAAAAGCAAGCCCCCCAAAAAGGGGGTGCAGGGGTGAGTGGGGCAGAGCCCCAGGACAGGACCCGGTCGGGGGGATGCAGCCCTGCGTGCCAGCCTGGGCCGGGAGGGGTGACTGGGGGGGTCAGGGCAGACGCTCTCTCTCCTTGCAGGTTCGGCGATGACATCCCAGGCATGGAGGGGCTGGGAACAGGTATGGGGTCCCATCCCCTCCTTTGCCGTGGGTGGGGAGCGGGACTCGCTGTGGGCACAGCCGCCCACAGCCGAGCTGGGGGTCGCGCTGACGCAGCCTCTCTCCTCCCCCAGACATCACCGTCATCTGCCCCTGGGAAGCCTTCAGCCACCTGGAGCTGCACGAGCTGGCTCAGTACGGCATCATTTAGGCAGGACACAGGCACCGCCGGTCACCATCCCCCACCCCGTAGTGCTGTGTAGGTAGAAGCCGCCCCATCACTGTGGGGCTCAGCCTGGAGAAATGCTCATTAAAACCCAGAACGAGCATGAGAGCCTGGTGTCTGCTCTGGGTCGGCAGGGACGTGGGTGGGAAGCGTTACACCGAAGCGCGAGCAGGACGGACAGGACACGGTTCAGCCTAGTGACAGGGTTTATTTTAGGCTGGATCAGCCCCCCACACATCCCCAGACAGGGTGGCAGCCAAATCCCCCTCAGTCCTGCACCCCGACAGGGACAATGTCCCTGAGCATCTTCAGTGCCATGAGCACACCAGCGGCCTCCACCAGCACCAGCACAGCCGCGCCAGCCATGATGCCGCCCGCCTGGCCGCGCAGCCAGGCACCAAGCTGGGCCACGCAGCCCCCCAGGTACACCACAGTGCCGGCAGCCGCGTCCCCCAGGCGCAGGGTCCCCACGGCGCACTGGGAGTTGGGGACAGTGCCGTTCTGCCAGGGGTCCCGGCAGCAGGACGCGGGGACGCTGCACGCCTGCACGCCTGGGGCGCTGCAGTTGAAATACCTGCAGGGACAGACAAGGAGAGATGTTGGTGCACACACCTTCCCGGCGCAGGGACGACCCCCGTCCCTGCTACACCCCCCGCACCCCAACTCACGGGTTGGTCTCCCAGTCGCGGTAGGAGCCGAGGCCGCAGCACTGCAGGCTCCGCTGCACCTCGTCCACCAGGAACCGCAGGTCGGGCTCGTCCTGGTAGCGCAGGAGGCAGAGGAGCAGCGCGTCCCGCAGCGCGTCCCGCAGCCGCCGCCGCGCCAGCAGCACCAGCAGCCCCCCCAGCACCTCCAGCCCCACAAAAGCGAGCACGGCCCCCACGAAGAAGCGCAGCAGGCAGGGGCTGGAGCGGAGGGCGCCCAGGCAGCCGGCCAGGGAGACGGTGCTGGCCCCCAGCCCCACCAGCACGAAGAGCAGCATGGGGTCGGAGCCCAAGGGGGCCAGGCGCTCTCCCCCTAGCGAGCCCTTGGCCAGCAGCCCCCACACCCCCACAGCCAGGGCCAGCAGACCCAGCAGGAGGAAGAGGAGGTTCCAGAGGAAGGCCAGGTACCGCACACACTGGCTGAAGGTGCTCAGCTTGGGGGGGTCAGGGTACCACACCCCGGGGTCCTGCTCGGCCACGGGAAGGTCTGTGTCCCCAGCCAGCGAGCTGTCATCGTCATCGGAGGAGGAGTAGGGCAGCTCCACCAGCCTGGACGCCTGCACGGACAGACGAGACGGGGCAGCCCCAGCAATGCCCCCTTAGCCCGTGTACCCCCAGTCCCACAGCCCCCCAGGTACACAACCATGGAGCCACCACACACCCATTCTGCAGAACCCCCTGCCCAGGGTGCCCCACATCCACCCCCCACGCTGTAACCCTGCCTGTCACGGAGATGCCAGAATCTGAGTAGATTGGGGACATGTGGCTGCTCTCCCAGAGACCCTCACAGGGACCCCCAGATTCATCCCAACAGAGAGCCCCAGGGGTGTGGGTGCTGCGAGCTCCAGCATGGAGCCAGCACCCTGACACCCAGCAGTTGGGGCACACGGGGTATGCAGGGCAGGAGGGTGGGCTGAGGGTCCCGAGGGGGAGCGAGGGGGTCCCACAGAGCATTACCTGCGGCAGCAGCCGGGTGCTCTCCCCGCAGGGCTGGGACAGCCGGGCTCTGCTCAGCGCCATCCTGCCCACAGCCCAGGCAGTCACACTCCCATCATGTGAGGGGCTGTGGCTGGAGCTTAAATAGGGCTGTGGGGCCGGCAGCTGCAGCTGGGCTCGCTCCAGCCCAGCACCCACTCCCATCACAGCACCCGCTGCCCCGTTAGCGGGGTCGATAGCGGGGGCACAGCAGGGCTTGTAGGAGCTTGGGGTGAGTGGAGGGACAGGCTCCAGCAGCCACATCCTGCTGCGTGGTCCATGGGAACCCACCCGAGCCCCGTGCAGGGAGCGAGGGGACACCGGGGACCCCACGCCCGGGCAGGGCCACGCAGTGGGGACAGCCGGCGGGCCGGGTTGCGGGCGGAACGCAGGGGCGGGCGCGGCGGCGGGGGGGACGGCGGTGGCGGTGGCACCGAGGCAGCGCGGGGGACAACTATGAGGGAGGCGCCGAGGCGGCAGGGGGCGCTGTGCCGGCGGACCGCCCCGCCCCGCCCGGGAACCCTCGGCCGGCGGAACGCGGGCGCTGGGGCGCGGGGCCCGGGCGGCGGGGGCGCAGGCGGCGGGCCGGGCCCGGAGGCGGCGGGCAGGAGCGGGCCGGAGGGGAGCGGGGCGGGCCGTGCTGCAGCGGACGGGCCGGTATCTGAGCGGCCGGCGAGCCCCGGGGCCCGGCGGGCAGCGCCATGGCGGAGACGATCGTGAGTGGGGCCCGGCGGCGGCGGCCGGGGGGAGGGGCGATGAGGCAGCAGATTCGTGTGGGGCGGCGGGGCCGCGCTCAGCCCGCACCGGGGCCGCACTCGGCCCGCACCGGGACCGCGCCGGCCTCTGGGGACGGGGAGTCCCGCCGGGGTCGGGACTGGCGGTGTCCGGGCCGGGCAGCCACCCGGAGCGGTGCCCCGACCGGTTCCCCGAACGTTTGCCCCACGGAAGTGCCCCCGGAGCGGGGGGGCGGCCCCGCTCATCCCCAGCCGGAGAACGGGCGCGTCGGTACCGCGAAGGTGTCCCGGCCGAGCTTCTCCCGTGCCAAAAGTTGGGAGAGTGTGAAGGGGCTCCTGGGGGTAACACCGGGACACCGGCAGCGCCCCGTGTCCCCGCAGTGTCCCCGCCGTGTCCCCCGGTCAGGACACGCTGCTATCCTGGCCATGTCGCCAGGTGAACGTGCACTCAGAGCCCCTGGAGCCGCTTCCCCGGTCCCCGGCAGCACCGGGACTCTGATGTTTGTGTTGGTGACGTCCCTGCCAGCGTGTGAAGAGCCGTCCCTGGCCTTTTCCCCCAAAAGCCGCTGTTTTTTCCCATCTCTGACTCCGGACTGCAGCGAAAACGCTGCTGGGGGTTGCACCGGAGCAGCCTGAGCCTTGTGGCTCTTCTCGTCTTTCGTTAGTGGTGGAAGCACAGGTCAGTAACGTGGGCTGGAACCCAGCAACAGCGCAGGTGCCCATTAGCACCCGCTAAGCCAGCGTTTGCATGGAGTCACCGAATAAATCATCCCACGGAAGCTCTGATTCACCCTCCTTCGGAAAGGTTAATTCCACATCTGAGGTCAGAGCTTTGACAAGGAAGGCAGTGTTAGCGTTCTTCTTGGTGCCAACTCCTTGCCGTGCCTTGTGCATTAGGGAAATTCATCCTGCAGCGTGCAGACATCGCTCTGGTGCTGCCCTGCTGCTGGGAAATTACTTCATTGTGCGTTTGCAGCATTAAAAGCGGGAGGGAGGAGCAGCGGGGACGGTGTGCATGAGCCTCCAGCGCGGCTGTGAGCGCAGGGTGGGCTCTGTCCCCTGTCACTAACTGGGACTGTCCTCTTCGCCTCGCAGATAATCCGCGTGCAGTCACCAGAAGGAGTGAAGCGCATCACGGCCACGAAGCGAGAGACGGTGGCCACGTTCCTCAAGAAGGTACCGGCAGCCTCCCCTTGGGGCCGGGCAGGGCCCGACAGCTTACACACACCAGTGACACGTGTGTCACCTCATGGGGCAGATGCGCTGGTGGCAGCGAGGATCGGCGTGCCTGATGGAAAAGGGCGTTTTTATTGGTGTAGGCAAAACCAATTTCCAGAGGGTAAATAACAAAATTAAAGAAGAAAACTTACTCAGCTTTTCAGCTGGAGTTTCCTGGGGTGGGAGCTTTCCTGGGCAGGAGAGGTTTTTAGTGTTCTCCCAAAGAAATGGCTGCTGGGGAAGCAGACACAGGAAAGCCGATAGTCAAACCCTGCCACGAGGGACCGGCCTCTTCAGGCGTGACCCAGTGAAACTCAGCTGCTGGAGTTGTCCTTTCCATATCATTTGAATGCGCTTTGTGTGCTGCTGGTTTTCCAGTGTGATTTTGGAGAGAGCACGAAAGGGGTTAAGGTGTGATCTGCAGGCGATGTGGGAGCCTGCGGGGTCTCCTGGGGAAGATTTCCCCCGGGATGCGCAGAACGCTTTGAATGTTGGAGCTGTCATGTTTGAGGTTGGCTGTATCGTGCTCTTTGCTCTGATGCAGCTGCTCAGTGTTTAAAGCTTAGTTTTTAAGTGCTCCTTCCCTCCTGGAGCTCTGCTATAACCTGGACCCCTCAGGTCAGGATTTCTTTGCTTCCTTGGAGAAGTGCTCTGTGTTCTGTGCCTGCAGGGCTGTTCTCAGCTCGATTTCCTTTGCCCCTGCGAGGGGGAAGGGGTGCAGACCGAAACCTGCTACCCTTTGTGAGTCGTTTGCTTGTTGGAAGCTGGAGCTCAGACAGCAGCCCCCACCCAACCGAACCCAAATCCTGTCGGGTTTCAGGGCTGGGGCAGAGACACTGGCTGCAGCCTCCCAACAGTCTCACCCAAAGAGAAAAGCGTTGCTTTCCAAATCTGAGGAACCTGTGCAAAACAAGCTGCTCAGTTTCAAGGGTTCATATTACCCGGGGCAGAGTGGAACAATCGCGCTTGCAAGCAGCTACATCAGAACAAAAGCAGCAGCACTCACTGAAATTGCCTGTTCAGCTGGGGAAAACTGTATCCCCTTGCTGAGCTGAATGCAAGCAATGTTTGGATTTCTTCCCTAATATAGGGCTTACTCAAAGGTTTTGTAACAGAAGTTCCCTGGACTCAGTGCTTGCTCTGAGCAGCTTTGGCATCTGAGCGGTGCCGCGGGGTATCTTAAACCTTGTCGTTCTTCTCTCTGTTTCAGGTTGCAAAAGAATTTGGTTTCAGGAATAATGGCTTTTCTGTCTACACCAATAGAAACAGGACAGGAGAGATCACGGCGTCACAAAACAAATCCCTCAACCTACTGAAAATCAAGTGAGTGCTGACAGAGCCGCTGCGGGTGCAGGGGTTTTACACCGGGTTCCTCCTCCCCGCGCTGCCCTGAGCTCTCCCCTCCGGAGCGGTGTTGGTGTCACGGTGCAGCAGTCCCGCTCTCTGCTGTCACCTTCCCGCTCTCTGCTGTCACCTTCCCGCTCTCCGCTGTCACCTGCCAGCTCCCCAAAGAGGCGAACTTGGCTGATGTGCTGAACGGGGGGCGGTCAAAACATCTACGTGCAAGGCTGTGGCGGCCGTTGTTAGGTCGCTCCTGGCCTTGCTGTTCGCCTGCTGTGGTACAGCAGCCCCAGGGCTCCGTTTGAGCTCCCCCGGCCCCCAGCGAGGTCCCTCAACCCAGCTTTTTTTCCGGCATTGGTGCCAGAATCTGCCGGTCCCCTGTGCAGAGCGGGAGTTCCTGCCTGCTGTAGGCAGGTGCAAAATGCTGTGATTGCATCGTGTTTGGTTGGGAATCTCTTCATTCTGTTCACCTGGAGAATAACGTTAAACTGACTAAAAGTACAAGAACTGTTACCACCTTGTGCATCTTGTCGCTTGCCTGTCAGCGCTGGCATCTGTGACCCAAGGGATCCACGCTGGTCCCTGTCCCTGCTGGAGCTGTTGCTTCTCTCTGTAGGCTCCTTTCACCTTTTCTTCATCTTTTTTCCCCTCCTGATTAAAAGATTTGCATTTGTTGCCTGAATGACCCAAGCAGCAGAAAGATGGCTAAAGGAATGGCATCGGACTGCCTCGTTTGCTAGTCCGTTTATTGTTTGTAATAGATTACGTGCCGGTCTGTGTTTGGGAGGCCCAGCAGCAGGTCCCGCTAGCCGTGTGTTGTTTCCCCTCCCCGCAGGCATGGCGATATGCTGTTTCTCTACCCCTCGAGCCCGGCTGGCTCCTCCTCAGAGACCATGGACACCTCTGCCTCCCAAAGCCTGCGGCCCATGGGGGCCCCCCAGGTGGTGGAAGATGAGATCGACCAGTATCTGATCAAACAGGACGGGAAGATTTACCGAAATCGAGACCAACAGCTGTAAGTAGAAGGCGGATTTTGTTCCTGCCGGCACATCTGTGCCGCAGCAGAGCTTGTGACACCCCGTCTGAAAGCAGCGGCCAGGAAGCGCTACGGGAGCTGCCCCCGCGCTCTGCCCTGCCCCTTGCTGCCTTGGGAGCGCTTGCAAGGGAAAACAACCCTTGCCATTGTCCTGGGAGGTTAAATTGAGCCGAGAAAGGAAGCAGGTACCAAAATCCCAGGGTCTTTGCCAGGAAGGACTCATTCAGAGCATCTATTGTTGTGACCAAGGTGGCCCCTGCTGTGGGGCTTGTGATGGTATATTTTTTGCTCCTGAAACATTAGGAATTCTCTGGACTAAAATGAGAACTTTGAATTCTTCCCGGGATGTCCTGCAGGCAGTGCCGTGCAGCCATACGAGATTGTGCTCTCTGTGTGGCATGTGGCTTAATAAGCAGGAGCCCACTGTCTGCAGGAGCTTCTGTTCCACGTGATCCCAACGGCAGCTCCCGCGGTCGGGCTGGGGTGGCATGGCCAGGTCTCCCTCCCGCAGGGGACGGATGGGGAAATGCGCTTCCCACCGGAGCCGCCGTCTTGGCATTGCCCGGCCGGCAGCGGGGAGCGCTGGGGCGGGTTTGGGGTTGAAATCTCTGTCAGAGCGGAGGCCGGGGCTCTGCTGCCTTGTCTGGCCGTGGTGCAGAGCCGGCACAGCCCCGCGCCGCTGGCCCTGGCACGCTGCGGTTGCATGCGGCTCCTGGGTCTTTCATCCGACCGCTGCTTAGAAAGGAACAACAAAGAAGTGAGTGGGAATATCCAGTGGCAGGGGGACTTGGGTCTCTGCCCGCTTGCCCTTCGGGCTTCCTTTCCATCACGTGCCTTTCTAACCTTTCTGTGAAACCAGGGAATCCATTTTGTTCACCAAAATGCAGCGCAACCTTGCTTTGCCAAAACTTTTAGCTGCAAGAGGCTTAGATAAACAAAGCAGCTTGTGTATTTTGTAGAAGTAATAACACAATGGTGAGTTAATACCACCGTAAATCTGCCCTGATGCTGCTAACATGTCCGTCTCTGCATGGCTGGTTTTTATCGCTCGTTGTTAACAGGGTCCCGGTTGGGTCCTGGGCTGGTGTCTGTCCCGGTCGTGGCCTTGGGGCTGGACCCTCTGCAAAGTAACCTCCGAAGGGGCTGGAGTGAACATTTTAAAGGCAAGCAGGAATTCCTTCTAAAACGGAGCCGCTCGCCTTGCCCGTTGTGTTGCGTTCCGCGTGGTTTATCTTCAGCGCTGCAGCAGCGGGGCAGTTTGGAGAGATGTCGCCTTTATGTGGAAAATCCTATCTAACCTTTCCAGGCTGGCGATAAACGAGGGGAATGTCACATTGTTGAAACAATAAAGGCAAAACCCATCGCTCCACGGCAAAAACATTGTCTTTAACTTGGCCACATTTTTCAAAAGAAGAAAGGCAGGTATTGTTCTCAGCAGGAGCCGCGGTGCAGGGCTGGGTATTTATGAGCGGTGTGAGTGCGGA
This sequence comes from Patagioenas fasciata, assembly GCF_037038585.1. NCBI lineage: Eukaryota > Metazoa > Chordata > Aves > Columbiformes > Columbidae > Patagioenas > Patagioenas fasciata. The sequence continues at coordinate 1,149,532 of NC_092537.1, read as the reverse complement.
TCGGTGTAACCACGCGGGGATGCTGGCGTGCGGCTGAGCGCATCGCCCGCCTCAGTGCTCGCTGTGCATTATCTGCCACAGCCCTTGGTTAAAGCAACGCTGCAACCAGACCCCGGCCCTTTTGTCTCTACGAGAGCCGAGGTCCGTGCTCCTCTCTAGAGACCTCCCTTTGAAAACCAGCACCGACCTCGTGCTGGGGCGGAGGTGGGGGGAATATTTGTGTTGGTTTGGGTTTGTTTTTTATTAAAGCGATCACCTCAAGAGTTGATGTTTTCCCCTCTGTTTTGTAACTTTACCCAGCAGGTCTTTATCTGTCCGATAAACACACGCTTCCCTGTTTGTCCCAGACCATCCTCTAGCGACTGATAAAAGATGAACGCTTCAGTTGCCTTTTTGTTAAAACCACCCTGGCCAGCCCTGTGACGTAGGTTTGAAATTCTTTGAGTGGAAACACAACCCCGGTGCGGGGTTGTAAAACTTGAGAAGCCGTGACCTGAGGTGTGTTGGGCGGCTGCTCGGGGAGCAGAGCCAGCGCCACGGACAGCGGGAGGGATTCATCGTGACCCGCGACTCTCACATTTAACCTGAAGCTTTTGCCGTCTCTTTATGTGAAATTATCTTGTGGTGGCCCCTCTGTAACATTCCCCGGTGGGTGGAGAGTTGCTCGGAGCCGTATGATTGTACGGCTCTTCCACACCAAAACCGTTAGTCTGGAGCAGCTTTTACAGCCTGACTTTTCCATTGTTAAACAAGATTTAACGCCGCTTCTCTTTCTCTTTGCGCAGGTGTCGCCACGGCCCCTTGGGCAAATGTGTGCACTGTGTACCGCTGGAGGTAAGAGCCCGAGAACCCGCTCTAGAGGCTCCCACAGGCGCCTGTGCTCTGGGTTTGGTTTCTCATGGTGTGGACGCTTTTCCCCGGAGCGCTGCCTGTGTGGAGCTGTCAGCTCGGGGTCGGAATCCCCACAAAGGCACCACTCGCATCCAGGAGCACTAAAGCTCAGGGCCTTTACACCGTTGAGTTTGTTCTGGTTAATGCTCTGGTTTCCTGCAGTAATGGGTTTAAAAGGAAGCACTTTATAAGGGTTTTCCTCCCTCTTCACTCTCCCCAGATCCTCTTGCTTCATCCCCTCTCATGGATCCCAGCACTCCCCAGTTTAACCGCGTATTATTCGGGTTGAGGGCAGCATTAGTAATGCCTGCAAATGTGCGGTGTAATTTATGGTGCGAAGCGGCGATCCCTCCGACGTCGCTGCGTTCTCGGGAGGTTCTTTGGCCGTGTTTGAGCAGCTGGGCTTTTTGTTTGTCGTTGGATATTGAAAAGAAAAAGCATTTTGCCTTTGAGGCTCGTTCTGATTTGTGGAGCCAGCCTGTTATAGAAGTAGGAGGCGACAATAAAGGCGGCTGTTGTAAAGCCCTGCTGTTTCTGCCCCAGCAGTAGCTGCCTTGAGAACGAGCCGAAATTCCCCTGATTGTTTCCACATTGGGAGCGAGTGGGGTTGACTCTAGAACATGCATTTGTTTAGCGCTCGGTGTGTTATCAGGCAGGTGTCTGACCTGGCTTTTCTCTGTGTGGTGTTTTTGGCAGCCTTTTGATGAGGATTATTTAAACCATCTGGAGCCGCCTGTGAAGCACATGTCGTTCCATGCCTACATCAGGAAGCTGACCGGAGGGGCGGACAAGTAAGAAAATCTCTGTGTTTGAGTTGTAGCTGCTTTTTAGTACTATAAATGAATGTACAGACAGATCTCACCAGCGTAGTGCTGGATACAGCTGTTGAATGGCAAACTGGGGAGAATGTTAAAAGAAAAGAAGGAAAAAAAAAAGTCTATATTTGGGGTTCTTATAACTTTTTTGTTTTGCGGTGGTGATGTAATGGCTTCGAGGAAACGCTGCTGGGGGAGGAGGCCAGGGGAAGGAACGGGATTCCCTAACGATACCAAGCTCCGAGCCTGGGTCTCAAACCTCGTGGAGAGGCACTGAGACCGTGGAGAGCTTGTACTGGTGGCTTTTGTTACCTGCAAACGTGACCAGGACAGAGCGATGGGCCTGGCAGTCCCCAGGGCCTGACTCCGCTCTGTGCCGTGCTCCCCGTGTTCTTAGTGAAACCTTCTCTTGCCGTGGTGCCGTGATTCACCACCCGGTAACCGGCAAACGAGGCGTCCAGCCCCGTCATGGGCAGAGGATGCTGTGGTGATACGGGCCAGGGAAGTGCTGAGTGTAAATAAGTTATGCAGAGATGAGACCTTCTCCATGCTGTTCCAAAGTGCCTTTGGGATTTTTGTGATGTCTTTGGGAGATGCAGCTCAGGGCCGTAATACTTCAATTTGCAGGGAACTTCCCTTTGCAGGAAGCCTTGTATGCATGGAAGAAGCTCTAATTTGCCCTGGCAGGATCATCTATTACTTCCCACGCGCTGCATCAATTATTTAAGCAGGGTCCCATGAGTTTTGTGTCTCTGCTCTTGCTTGAATATCTGCTCTTGCTTGAATATCTGCTCAGGAGCCGAGTCAGGGACCAAGCGTCAGCCTCTTGACCTCACTAATTGGGCAGCAGAGGATTTTGGGGAGCGCAGGAGCAGAGTGTCCCCCATAGGGGTTTGCAGGGGCTTGGGGATCCTCTGAAGATGCAAAGTGTTGGTGCCTCCGTGTCTCCTCTGCCCTGCTCCTGCTGTGATATTTCCAGCCACTTTCAAGACCCAAAAGCATTTACTGTGGTAACAGCCACCTTCTTTTCTCCTTCTTGCAGGGGGAAATTTGTTGCCCTGGAAAACATCAGCTGCAAGATCAAATCGGGCTGTGAAGGGCACCCTCCGTGGCCAGAAGGCATCTGCACCAAGTGCCAGCCAAGCGCCATCACTCTCAACAGACAGGTGAGGCGCAGCTCGGGGAGCCCGTCTGCTTAATGCTGAGGAGGGGCTTGGCTTTTATTTTTGGAGAGATGACTTCAGGAGCAGCCAACTTGGAGCAAGGAGCCTTTGCGTATTGGCCGTTGTTGGGGAGATGCTGTCAAGGTCTTCAGTCCTTGCAGAAAAGGGCTCCGAAATGTGTCTGGGTCAGCAGTTTCCTTTTGTGTGGAGGATGCCTGAGCTGGCACCGCCAGCAACGAATCTCTGCTCCTTTTCCTCCTGGGATCCAAAGGCCACCCACTGTTTCTTGTTTCCTCTGGGATTTCAGTGTCTTTTTTTAGCTGCAAAGGCTCTTGGAGTAGGAGCCATAGGGACCCAAGTTAATGGGGTGCTGGGGGTGCTCGGCACCTCCCCACGCTCCAGCCCACGGTGGGTTCTGCTGTGGGGCTGGGAGCGGTGCCAGGGGGATGCTGCGGCAGAGGGGAGGGTGGAAGCTTCTGTGTCCCTGTTTTGGGGGATTCGGCTGTAACGGGGGGACGTGTGTGTCCTGGGAAGGTGTTGGTGATAGGCAAAGTAACCAGACCACGCCGAGGATGGCCTGACGCTTGAACTTTGTCAAACAGAAATACAGGCATGTTGACAACATCATGTTTGAGAACCACACAATTGCAGATCGCTTCCTTGACTTCTGGCGGAAGACGGGAAACCAACATCTGGGGTACCTGTACGGCCGGTACACAGAGCACAAGGACATCCCTCTGGGCATACGCGCCGAGGTCGCTGCCATCTACGAGCCCCCACAGGTAAGAGCTGCTGCCACGGCATCGCCGTCCGCTCCTAAAGATAATCAGGGGACACGGAAGCGCGTTTGGGTTTGGGAAACTTCACACAGTATTCCCAGCTGCAGCTCCGTAAGGAAAACAGTCCCATGAAAAAGATGTGATTTGGGTCTTTGTGTGTGTCACTGCCACTGGAAGAGCTTTAAAACCCACATTTGCTTTGTGTTAATTTTCACGTTTTTGACATTGCCCCAGCCTTAAACCATCTGAGTGCGGGGCAACTTCTTAACAGCTGATTTCACTTTTCATGTTTCTTTGATAACTGAATTTCCAAGTTTGTGGCGTGGAACAGCTTGAAAACAAATCCTCTGCTAGGAAGAAAAAAGTCGCGCCCTTGCTTCAGTTTCTTACCAGCTCTCTGAGAAAATGTAAGTGGTTTAATTAGACAGAAACGAAGTCTGCTGCCTTGAGTGAGAGGCCGAGGTTGAGATATGGTGCCTCGGAGCAGCCAGGAGTCCCCACTAGATGGTGCACGGCACCGCGCTCGGCACCGCACGGCACAGCCGAGTCCTGGCAGAACGGGTCCCGCCGAGCCCGGGCTCCCGGGAAAAACAAAACCTGAATTTGGTGTCAGAGAGCTGAACACAGAGCTGGAAAAGCCGCTCTGCCCACAGCACAAGGCTCAGCTTGGAGCTGCGTTTGCCTTCTGGCTCCTTCGCTGCTGATCAAAGTCACTTTTCTGACTGTGGGCGCTACGTATACAAACACACCATGGTGCGTCATATGTTTTCTCCCTCTTGATTTCTGCAGGGTTGCTGGGGTAAAATGCAACAGGCTTGTCTGTGGAAGAAAAACAAATGGTTGGGAGTGCGTGTGTGAGAGCGGAATTGCAAAACATTTACAAGTTCTTCCCTTTCTAGAGCCGTGCCCTGTATTGTCTCGGTATCGCTGTTAAGCCCCTGCTTTGCAAGTTGTGCACAGCGAAAGCCAGGCGGGTTTTGCTCTGGTGAGCGGTCTCTGCCGGGCTCCTCTGCACGAGAAAGCTCTGAAACACACCCAGGGGTCGTGTTTTCCAAAGCACAGGGGAGCCCTGGGCATGGGCTCTTGGGCTCGCTGCATTTCTGCCTCTGCCGCTCAGCAATTCAAACAGACGAAGCAGCGGCACCGAACTGGCCGGTTGAACGCAGAGCTTTGGAAAGTTTGTATAATCTCTCACCTTTTCCAAAGCGCTCGGAAACAGCAGCGGCCTGTTTGTAAATGCTGGGACTTTCATTCATAAAGCTGGATGGAGTTTGTAACTGTATCTGAAGGGCTGCGACGGGATGGATCTGTGTATGCAGGAGGTCTCTGGGGTGGGAGCCATCAGCGGTGATGCCGAGGGGAAACGCTCCCATCCTCGGCCTCACTGCTGGCAATAAGTGCACTGTGTATTTCCTGTTCAGTTTTACTAGCGAGTTTTTCTTTGCCGCAGATCGGTACACAGAACAGCCTGGAGATCCTGGACGATCCGAAAGCCGAGGTCGTGGATGAGATCGCTGCAAAGCTGGGCCTGAGAAAGGTGAGGATGCTGGGGGGATTTCGTGCGTCTTTGCGTGGCAATGGAAAGTCGCGGGCAGTTCTGTTCAGCTCCATGGGGTCATTCGAGACCGTCGGGGCGCTTCTGAGACGCTTCGGTAACTCTTACACTTTTAGGTATGAAAAACAAAACGAGAGTGTTTTCCTGAGCACGAGCACCTTGCCGGGCTGCGCAGCTGGAGTCAGCAGTGCTCGGGCACGGGGACGTCAAAGGGAGTAGCAAAGAAGCAGAAACATGATTTTCCCTTTATTTCTGCTCAGATAGGAGCCATGTCTGGTAGCATCTCCCCAGTGAGTGCTAATTTGGCACAGATGGAGCTGGAGTTGCCTCCCGAGTTTGTTCTTTTGATGAGATCTGTGCTCCACTTCAGGAGCAGAGGGTCCTGCGTGGTTTTTCTTCTCCTCTGTGGGTCCGTGCACCCGCAGCCCAGCAGACCCCGCTGTCGGGGTCCGGTGGTTTGCTGATTCCGCTCACGCCTGTACCGATGTTTTCTGGTTTGGGGAATCCAGTGGTATCGCGTGAATACCAGGAATGAGATGAACACAAACAAGATTTGACTTGCTAAAGAAAACACAAATCAGAAGAGGCTCGGCACAGCAGACTGTAAACATCTGCCGAGAGACCTTTTGTTCTCAGCAGATAAGATCTCCAGCCTTTTGCCAGTGTCTGAGGCAAAGCTTCTGTGCGTGTTATTTATTCCCACACTTTTCCCCTGTTCCTCACATCAGATATTTTTGATCCATAGGACTTAGCACGTAGCATCCTGCTGGCTGCAGGTTTTTGTGTGTCCGGGCTCTGCTGGGAGCCTGAATCAGCAGTTCCCCTCGGAAGGGTTAACGCGGGGAGCCGTTCCCAGCACGTGTGCGCGGGTTCACGCAGCGGTGTGTGTGTGTCCGCGGCCCCGCTCCGATCTGCAAACAATGCAGAAAGCAGGAATGTGGTTTTTGGACCGGAGCAGGCTCTGAGTTGGAATGAATCACACTCCAGTGGGAACGTAGGAGCTTTATCTTAACTAGCAACTGCGAGCTTCAAAATGAGATCATGTGAGCCGCTCTGTCATCCGCTGGCGCTGCCGCCGCCGCTTTGCTCGGAACGCTCCATAGGAAATGCTTTTTGCTGTGGGTGGGAGGAGAAAGCGGCTCAGAGGCCTCTTACAGCCTCCAGATCTTTCCATGAAAAGATATTCCGTAGTGAAACATGAAGCTGCAGGTGCCGCCGGGCGGCCAGCTGGCACGGCGCTCCTGGAAACGGGATGGAAGCGAGCCCGCGCAGCTGGGAGAGCCATTTCCTTCAGCAGCGGGGCTGCCAGCGGCCAAGAACATCGTGTCCCACTAGGAGAAAATGTATAAGCGCTCTTCTGGTTTGGGTTGGTGTTTTTTGTTTGGTTTGTTTTTACTTAAAGCAGCTTTCTCCGTATCGCTTCTGTACAGGTTGGCTGGATATTCACCGACCTGGTCTCTGAAGACACACGGAAAGGGACCGTTCGGTACAGCAGGAACAAGGTGAGATTCGAGCGTACGGCTCATCACAGCTGCTGGCACCGAGGTTGGTGTCACCGGTAACCGCAGCCGCGCCGAGCCAGGGCTGCCGCTGGAATTCTCTTCTGAAAGCTTCAGCAGGAAAAAGAGCTGGAGCTCGAAGGGCCCTGGTGGGGTTGGAAGGTGTTCGGGGAGCACACAGAGCCGCCTGCCCTCCTTCAGCCACCTGCTGGGAGAAAACGGTGCTTGTGGGTTAAAAAGATTCAGCAGAGTGGGGTGTGAGGTGCAAACCCAGCGAGCAAAAGTGACTCAGTGCGAGGATGAGCCTGTGGGCTGGGCTCCGAGATACACACGGCTCACACTCGGACCTTCTCAGCTTCCTGTCGTTCTAAAATCAACCACGTCCCTATTTGGAAAATGAAACCCTGCTTTAAAAACAAAAAATATGTGTGTAAAGGTGGGTGGAACTAGAAGTGGGACAGTCCCTGTGGCGAGGGCCAGCCCGGGGCTGCGGAGCTGACATGTCACATTCCTGCCTGGTTTCTCCGAAAGCGTTTCACTGGGGTGGGGGCGGTTTCCTTTGGCTGCAGACCAGGTTACACCGCGTTGTCCTTTTTATTGACATTTCTGCTCTCCCCTCAGGACACGTATTATCTCAGTGCAGAAGAGTGCATCACAGCTGGACACTTTCAGAACCAGCAGCCCAACATCTGTCGCCTTTCTCCAGATGGTCATTTTGGATCCAAGTTTGTCACGGTTGTGGCTACAGGTACAAACTGGCCTCGGCTTGTCCGGGCGCTCTCGGTTACACGTGAATTATCTCTTGTTAATAGCAGAAGAATATGCAGCTCTGTCAGAAGTCAGACGTCCTGGTCCCCATCTGTCCTATTTAACAAGAGTTCTGCCTTGCTCTGTCAAGTAAAATACTTCTTTATGTTCCTTTGCTATCTTCTCGACAATTATTTACCCTGTCCCCTGCAGGAAAGTTATTTGAGGCTCAGACCTGGAGCACCCGTCTCTCTGCTCCACAAAGCATTTTTCACCCGCAGCCAGGGGAACAACTGTTGCTCGCTTTGCTGTTTCAAATCCCGAAGCCGCAGTTTGTGTTGGCTGAAAGCGGCGGCGCAGAACCGCGGCAGCGCCGTGCTCACGGCTCCTCTGGCTGCTCCGGCGTAGAGCAGGGACCTTTATCTCCCTTGTGTCACTGTCGGGGCAACCTTTGCGTAGGATGCTGTGTTCTCCTGTGCGTGGAAACTTGTTGTTTGCCTGAATAAAGCAGAGTAGCCTGCAAAATGCTTTGCTTTGTCACCTCTGATTTTAGCCGTTTTCACAGCGAGGCCCCGTGGAACGGTGCTGGAGGTTCCACCCGCCGTTCTCCACGGGGTGACTCGTGCGTTTATTTAACGTTTCCCTGGAGCAGATGCGCTGGGCTCTGGGTCTGTTAACACAACGAAAAGAACGCGTGACTTCCAAACAGCATCAATGTGAAAACCGAAAGTGTGATGCTGTGTCCCCTCCTCCGAGCCCAGGTTTTGTGAGTGTTCCCGGAGCCTCGTGCAGTGAAAACGGCCCGGAGAGCCGCCCGTGCGTTCCAGACTGCTAAATGCATCCATCTTTCATTAAAGATAGATGTGTATCTCACTCGCTCTTTTTTTCTAGTTATTTATTTCCGGTTGTTTTTTGGGTTTTGCTTTTAAACAAGGTGTTTTACTGAGGCTCTTTTCAGGCCTTCCCCGTGTCTTGGTCTATGTTTAATTTCTAGGAGTGCTTGTTCTGGAGCAGTGAGTGATTGAGGTTAGAGATCAAAGGGTAGAAAGCGAATATTTCCTCTTTTCTGTTCCAGATAATTTAATTCTCTTCCGTTGAATCAGCCCATCAGGTTTCTATTTAAACACTTGATTCCTTCCTTTTGTGCCTCATAAATATATTTGGATAGTTTGCACCAACTTTTTCTTTAAATCCTCTACATGGATTAATTCCTATCCCCTCCTGAATTCCTAGGTTTGGAAACGGTAACGTTTTCCTACCATCTGTCTGTGTCTTCTCTTTCCAGTTGTATTCTAATGACATATGACCTGGTGTTGCTTACATTGTCCAAATCACAGTGCCAAGCATGTGAGCCAGGGTCTTCACTTCCACTTTCCAGGTCAGGTTTCTCCCAGACCCTCCACTGCAGGCTGAGAAAACACTTTCTGGGCCTGACGTGACGAGGCGACCAACCCTGAACCCGCACTCGTGGTCCCGTGCAAAGGAAGGGGCTCTCAGGAGCTGTGCTGGCTTTGCTCCCAGAGAGAGGAGAGACCTGTGGGTGCTGGAGGGCGATGCTGCAGGAGCTTCCGGAGCGCAGCTTCACCTCTCGTCAGCTCCGGCACAGCGCTCCGGCTCTGTCCTGTTAAGCTAACTGTGAAAATGGCTGTTACTAAAGCAATGTGGAATTTAGAGGGGATTCTTGCCTAGAAATCCTCCCCACACAGCAATACCGGCAGTTTCATCTTTCCTATCTTCACTGTTAGCAAGACCATCGTGTTTGTAACCCATCTCTCCGGGTTACGCCGGGCAAACCGCTCGTGTGGGATTTTCTCAGCCAGCCTCCTCTCTTCCAGGTGGTCCCGACAACCAGGTCCACTTCGAGGGCTACCAGGTGTCGAATCAGTGCATGGCGCTGGTTCGGGACGAGTGTCTGCTGCCGTGCCGGGATGCGCCGGAGCTGGGCTACGCCAAGGAGTCCAGCAGCGAGCAGTACGTGCCCGACGTCTTCTACAAGGTAAGGGCTGCGCGGGGAGCTGCAGGAGCGGCTCTGCCACGCGTCTGGAAACCAGCACGGCCAGCTCAGGAAAGGATGTTCTTTGAGGTCTGAACTATTTTCAGTAGTAACCGTTCGCCACATGTCTGCAAAGTAATTGCATCAGCTCCATTTCCCCCTCGTAAACGTGCCGGTTTGGTTTCCAGCGCAGCAGTAGCCATTGACTATCCAGCTTCTAAGCGAGGTCTGCAGCGATCCACGGAGAGCCCCGATTCACCTCCTCTTCCCTGTTTGTCGGCAGCGTTTGTCACGCTTCCCTGTTGATTTTAATTCACTGGCGTATGACGCGCTTACCAGCACCGGCTGGGCAGCAGATGCCAGAAAGGGCAGCGCGGTTTGTGCAGCGGGAGGAGGGGCAGCCCCGTGCGTGCCTCTGCCACAAGACGCGGGTGTGGAGGCTGAGGGCAGGACCAGGGTGTGCCCCTGGCTTTTCTCCTGGTACCGGGGTCACCGCCTGCGCCCGCTCCTGTTCCCGGGTCAGACAGCAAACCCCAAAAACCGGTCCCGAGGAGCAGGGGGGGATGTGTGTCCAGAGCAGATCCAAAACACCCTTAGGTGATGCGCCGTGCAGGAGCGCTGCTGGCGACCTGTCTGCCGCGGGTCGCGGTGTTCGCTGGTCGCGGTGTTCGCTGGTGATGAATGGGCTGTCGTCATTCCCCTGACAGTCATGCCTGGAGATCTTCAGCCCCGCTGTGTCTGCGGGGCCAAGCTAGAAACTTGGGGACAGGATCTCTGCGGAGGCTGATAGCACTGCCTCTGAAACCGGGGATGGTGCTGCCCCGTGAGCAAGGACACAGGCATTAATTAATGGCTCTGCTTGCCAAGTAATTAGCCATCCATCACCCAAGTTAGTTATCTCGTTCTTGCCTGCGATTCTCACAGCCCGCAGCTCTCCTGCTGCCTGTATTAAAGCTGTTCGTTAAGGAGCGGAGGACAAGCAAAGCTTCCTTTGGGACAACCAAGCTGGTCAAAACGCTCCCGTACGTCCTGAACCCAAGGCTGGGAAACGCTGGCCTGGCTGAATCAGCCCGTGAGGCTCCGTCTCCCCCTCCACCCCTCAGCGCCGAACTGCACCTGGGAACGAGGAACGCCTCGGCCAAACCCAGTGCCGGAGCGGAAGGGTAGATGGAGTCAGCGCCTTTTCCCTTTGCACTCAGCTCGCCTGAGGAGCTGATAAGCCAGGTCTGATTTAGCTCCATCGGAGCTCGGCTGTGCAGGGGTTGGCCCTGATGTGCGGATGAGCTCATCCCTGGCAGCTGCGGTGCTGTGCCGTGCTGTGCCGTGCTGTGCCGTGCCGTGCCGTGCCATGCGCGGGGTGCAGCTCATGGGAGGTCCCACAGGTCTGGGTGCCACATGTGGGGCCACCCCGGGTGCTGGGAGCGGCGGGAACCGGTGGGTGTTCCCATAAGGGCTTCGCTCCCATCCGTAATGCGAAGCAGGGAGATAAACAGAATGTGAACGGATGGTTCCAGCCTTCCGTGGAAATTTCCATGAACCACTGATTCACTGGGTCGGGCTGCAGCTTATTTCATGTTTTATAACTTTATCCGTGATTGCGTTTTTCATGATGTGCTCGAGTAAGGCTCGAGCGCTGCTCTGGCGGGTGTAATCGTCCTTCAGACTTCAACGTGCTTGGCTATAGGATCTCTTAATTTTTTTGGAATGTTCTTAAATCAATGGAAAGCTTCGTCACCGCTGGCTCTGAGAGCCTTTGGGGTCTCGTTAAATGTACGAGGCTTGAGGTCAGAGACACTACCTCATGGTTACTGGGCTGGTGACAGCGGCGGGGTCAGAGCGGTGCTTGCATGGAACACGAGGAGCCCGGGGCTGGGCAGAGCGCGGCTGGTTCGGGGTCCAGCACCCGCTGCCCTTTTCTCCATGAAACCCGCAGGAGCCGAGCAGCTTTGTCCCCGTCCTTGACGTGGGGGTTCCCCTTGTGCCGCCCACCAGCTCCCTTGGGGCAGAAAGCTGCACTTTTGGAGCGGTTGCTGTATTTTGTCTCGGACTGAGGGGCTGTCACTGGTAGAGAGAAAAGTCCAGATATCTATTTCTCTGTAATACCCAAGTATGCGTTTGAAAGGCCCTTTGGGATGAACAGAGCAATACAAATTTATTCTAATTGGATTAGAACCAGAAGGGCGATGTTTGTGGAGTGCGGATGTATTTATAGAACAAGGACGCATCCAGATGCAAGGCCCGGTCTGCAGAACCCCTGCTCACCGTGGGTCGGCAGAGGTGGTGCTGTGTTTGCACATGCGGTGCAGCGCCACGTGTTGGTCGCGTTGTTGGGGACGTCTCGCGCCCCCGCTCGCAGCAGACGTTGTTTTTTCAGCACTGACTGTTAGGAAACACAGCTGGCTCGGAGCTGCGGGCAGGGGAGCTGCGGCACTGCGGGCAGGGGAGCTGCGGCACTGCGGGCCATTCTGTGGTGCTGTGGGCCGTTCTGCACCGCCAGGGGTGTCACTGCACAGCTGACAGACTGCATGGGACGGGCAGCGGCTGCCTTTGCCCAGCAAGCTGCTTTTCCGTGGTTTGCGCCACATTTTGTGCTTGTGGAGCGGAGCAGGGCTGCCCTGTCCCCTGGGGCTGTGGCTGCTCCTGCCCCAACGCTGCTCGCCTCCTTTTCTTCCATGGAAACAGAAAAGCTGATGGCGCTGGCATTGCCCCTGGGAGGCGAGGCGTTTTTCCCGAGGCCTCCAGCCTTGTGATTTCTCTATCTCTTTCCCGTTCTCTGTGCGTTGGCCGCCAGCCCCGCTGCTTAGCGGAACCACCCCGGTGGAACTGGCAGTAAGCGCTTTCTACACGTGGCCATTGCTTTCCTGGCTCCCGAAGGCTGGAGTTCTGCTCTGGCCTGACAGTCGAGGGCTTTAGGGACCATGAGTTACTTTGCTGTGAGGTGCCTCTCCAGGTAAGATCAGCCAGAAGGAAGAAAACATCCCCTTGTCCTGCTGGGTTGTGTGCGAACGTCACAGCGCAGCGCTGCTCCCAATTCCAGCGTTGCACAACCCGCACGCGCTCCTTGGCGAGGTCAGTGCAGCGAAACTCGTGAAGGAGCCGCTCCCGTCGAGACACAGGTGCCCGAGTCAGGGTAACCGGCCTCTTTGGGAGTGAAGACGTCGATGTTGCAATGGCCACTTCACCCCGTTTCTCAGCTGGGTTGGGGAGAGCCCAGCTGAGTGTTGTGTACGGGCATTTCTATTCGCTGTCTCTGCCCTCAGGCCGCCTCCTGTGTCCATCTGGCTCTAGAAAATAACCAGGCTGATTTTGATTCCGCTGGCCGTGCACCTTCCAGCCCGTGGGTTGGTTATTCCCTGCCCGAGCGGTGCCCGCCTGCTCCCGCAGACCCGCGTGCTCTGCTCCACCTTTAATTTCTTGGGCTTATCAACCTCCTGCCGAACAGAGGAAGGAGGTGGTCATGTTTTACAGACCCTTTGAAACACTTGAATAATGGGTTTCAGGACTGGCTTTGTCTCTTATCACAGGTATTGTGTCAGCTTAGTGCAAACACAAAGATGTCATCCTCACCATGACCTGCATTTTACGGCCGCCTTAATATTTCCCCAGAGTTTCTTTGGGATGGTGTAAGACAAAAGCACTTCACAATGGCACGAGTGTTATGAAAGAGCCGTTTGCCCTCGCCGGGTCCTGCGTGTGCCCTTCGAGTGACGCCGGCTGAGCCTCGGCTCCCGCGCGGGGAGGACGCGAGCGCTGCGCTCAGGCTCCGCGGGGTTTTCACTGACGGCAAAGGGCTTCCCTGGCCGGGCTCCCTCCAGCAGGTCGCCTTGGGCTGGAAAAGCCATCTTAGCCTTAAATGTCCCAGCTGCTCTGGGGAGGAGGAGGATGCGTTATTAGCTTGCAAAGAGTCTCCTGAGAAGGGTTTCAACTCTCGCTGACCCGTCGCTCGCTCTCAGGAAAGTCGCTTCGTGTCTGTGCGTCAACCGCTCTTGGCTGTGTGAGAGGCCAGGGCCGCCCCGTGAAGCTCTTGGAAGCTGCACAGCGGGGAGCAAAGCTGGGCTTTGTGAACACAGGGAAAGGACAGGCAGCGGCTCCGCAACGCGGTACCCTCGGCACAGCGAACCTGAGGGATACGGGATGCCAGGGCTGCCCCGGGACGGGGAGCCACGGCCTCCATTGCTCCGTGCTCGGCTGCTCCCTCACCCTCCACCAAAATCCCCAGGGCCACCCGGAGCCTTTCCGGCGGTGCCGTGGGGCGTGTGCCGCGCCGGCCATCGCACCCATCCCTTCCCTCTTTGACCTCATCCCTCTGCAGCTTCTGCCTCCAAACCGCGGTCTGAACGTCTCTAATTGCAGCGCCTGCTGCACCCTCCCGTTTTCTCCTCTCTTGTGGATGATTCACTGTCCATATGCTCCAGGCCTTGCTGCTTGATTTTCATCCAGGAGCCAAATACTTGCACCGTCGTTAACCCCTTCCTGGCCCCCTTTTGGTGCGGTTGCCGCTGGGTGTTTGCGGCTCCGGGGCGGCAGCACTAAGGTGGGAACTCAGGATGAAGATGTCTTTCTCCCAGCTCGGCATTTGTTAAGGTCTTTAAAACGTAATTGCCTAATAAAATGGGGGTTGGAGAGGAGTGCCGGTGTTTGGGGGGTCTGTCCGGGGGGGGCGGTTTCGGCTGCATCCTCGGCTGGAGCGCGGTCCCGGTCTGGGGGGACAGTCTGGTGCACGTCCCAAAGGCCCCAGCAGCGTGACATTAAAAAGAAGGCATTTAACGTGGAAATCCCCAGAGGCGGAGATTAAAGCGAACAGGTGCTGGAAAAATGTTTCTGCATATTAGAACTTAATGAGATTTGAAAATGAATTCCAGATGGGCTCATTATGGGTGAGTTGTTACAGGTTCGTTCTTGCAGGGGCAGGGTTGTGTTTGGGAAGCTGATTCGGTCTGATCGGGTTTGATTCCCGGCTCTTGCCGTATCACCGAGATCTCGCGGCAGGTTTAGCTCTGTGATCTCCCTGCAAAGGCTCCGCGTCTCCTCCGGCCCCTGTCAGAGCCGCTGAGATCTGAGGCCACGAGCCACTGGCCCTGCTGCCGAAATCACCGCGGGGCCAGCAACCTGTCATGTTCAAGGAGAAAAGATCCTTATCGGAATTGCTTTTAAAAAGGAGCTTCAAAGCCTGGAAGGTGGGTTTTTGAAGGGTTCGTGGGGACGGAGGGCGCTGGGGGGGCTGTGCCGGGGGGCGACGTGCCGGAGCCTGCCCGGGCGATCCCCGTGCGGGCAGAGCGGGTGCTGCCGCCGCGCCGCATACCTGTGCTGCGGAAATACCGGCGTAACCGCGGAGCGCCCGTAGCGGGGGAGCGGCGTGTGCCGGCAGCACACGCGGCTGGGACAGGAGGGTGCCGGCCCGGGAACCGCTCCCCAGGCACCGCGCTCTGGGGGCGCCGGCTCCACCGGCAGCGCCGGCTCCGGCTGCAGCCGCCGGGGCTGCCGAGAGCTCGGTGAATGTAAACTGCAGTGTAAGGTCCCTGATTGGAAATTATGGGCGTATGATTTATATGGGGCTCGGTGAATGATTTATAACATGTTAAGTGATGATTTAGGTAGAAAATACAACCCCCTCTTACAGAGTCTTTAATGAAAAGTGTCAGTTCGCATGAATTTATTTCTAAAGCTGTGTTTGAACTCGGCGTGTTTGACATAAATCACGTCTAATTGTCATTTTATGATTAATGAACATATGCTGGCCGTTTTTCTCCATAATTAAACTTTATGTTCGATTCGTCTGGCAAAGCAAAACAAGTTGCTGCGCTGTGAGATGCGGCTCCTCGGTCCGCGTGTGAGAAAGCGCCTGGGTCGCCGGTTCCCAGGCGAGGGCTGCGTGGGGCTCGTGGCCGGGCTTGCAGAAAGCCGGGTTTGCCTGGGCTGAGGAAGCAGCTGTGGCACCGTCCCTGCCTTTTCGGACGGTGCTGCTCCCTAAAATAACACCGGGCACCTCTGCAGTGGGGATGAGTGAGACCAAGGGGGGCGGTGCCCACGCTCTCCCTTGGCTGACGGGGTCCCCGAGCTCCCTGTCCCCGCACAGCGTGGATTCGGGCAGCCCCACGGCACCAGCCGCACACCAGCAGGTTCTTCCCATCGCCGAGTGATCCACCAGGGCTGGGGATCCGCGGGCGCCACGTGGGCAGCGGCGGGCGGGATCCCTCGGGCTTCACACCAAGTCCATGTGAGGAGTAACAAGACTTTTCTTCTTTCAGGACATAGACAAGTTTGGCAATGAGATCACCCAGCTGGCTCGCCCGCTGCCGGTTGAGTACCTCATCATCGACGTGAGTGTTCGCGTCGCTCGCCGGAGATGGTCATGGCGGAGCGAAGTTCTTAATGCACCTTGAAAATTCATGTTGGGGGTGATTCACAGGGCAGATTTTCTTCCTTTCTCCCTTTCCCTCTGCGGCCGGACAGCGGTAGCGCAGAGGCTGCTGCGCTGTGGGGTAAACGCCGTGCTCTGGGGACCCAAGTGGCACCAGGGGACGCGCTGGGAAGTCCCTGCCCGGTGTCCCGTCAGGGCTCGGAGCTGGCACGGGGCCACGTGCCGGGGAAGCCGCCAGCCCCACAGATGTGTGTGCCGGGCGCTGCCTCACCCGGAGCTCGTTAGAGAGCTCTAGTTGTCTGTCACTTAGCAGCAATTAAGGATCCGGCTCTTTTGGTGACTCAGCAGAGCAGGTCGGTTGTACCGAAATGCCTTTTCCTGGGGGAGGGAGTTCCCATACTCTGCCCTTTGGCTTGAAAGGAAACTCTTACGGCGTGGAAGGCAGGAAAGCAAATAATTCAGATGACAGATGATATTGCTGGAGTTAGAGGTGATGCCAATACCGATTAAATCCACCCGGAGCAGCCGGCCTGCCCCGGGGCAGGGAAGCTGGCAGCCCGAGCCTCCCCTGCCGCGTCCTCCTGCCCGTTTGCTCTGCCGTGTGTGTCGCCTACCAGAGCGGCTCGGGCTGACACGGGGACGTGGAACCCGCACGGGGAAACGTTGTGTCAGGAACAACAGGCTCATTGTGTGGGCCCCGCGGACGCCCCGTGCCAGTTGGCAGCACCGGAGCGTGTTTATTGCTCCGGTAGTAAAGGCATCTGCTTCTGGGCTACCTGAGGTGTAATTAAGATGAAAACAGATTGATGAAAAATGCATTTAGGAGCAGTCTGGAAAGCTGCATTTCTGAAACAACTTGTATTATCTCTTTTTTTTTTTTTTTAAGGCATTATTCCAGCTAATACTGTCCCAGCAGGTATTTGTGCTTACAAAGGTACTCACCGACAGGGCTCAGCAGTCAGGAACTGACACTTTAAAGCCCCAGAAGTAGGACAGGTGTGAATGTCACTCACAGCCCCAAACACCAGCTGGGCAGCTCAGTAGCGCGGGCACAGCACCATGTCCCCCGCACCCGTCCCTTCGGCGCAGGGCGGCAGGGCCAGCGCACACGGGGTGACTGCAGGGGAGCCTGGGCCCCCGCTCAGCCCCGAATGACGTGCGGCCCCGGCTGCTCTCCTTTGTCAGGAGCTTTGCCGCCCGTGTCCCGCCTGCCCCTCCTGCTGCCAGCGCTCTGACCGACCTTCCTTGGATTTTTTAGATCACGACGACTTTCCCCAAGGATCCAGTCTACACTTTTTCTATTTCTCAAAATCCATTCCCCATTGAGAACCGCGATGTGCTGGGAGAGACTCAGGTAAGGAGCAATTTACAGCAGAGCCGTTCCCTACAGACGGGTCATCTGTCCCCGTACTGGTGTCTGCAGAGGCAGCTCCAGTTGTGCCCTTAAATCACCCCGTTGCGGTTCAGCCCAGCGCTTGCCAAATGTCTGGCTGCCGATCGCTTCGCTCGGTGACGAGGACCAGGGGCCCCCTGAGCCACCAGACAGGTCGGGGAGCTCCAGCCCCACATTGAGAACCCAGGACCCGCTTCTCCTTGCGGGCGGGAGCGGGACAGGGTCTGTACTCCAGCTCCGAGAGCACCAAGTTCTGTTCCTGGGTGGATTTTTAAAACGCCGAGGCCATTTACTGCGAGAGGCCATAGCGCTGAGCAGAGGCAGCTGCCCGACAGCCCCAGGCGCTCGCTGGGTGTTGCCAGCACACAGAACTCGAGTTGCTTTAAAGCAGCAACAGCTTGTTCCTCTAAGGAGGCCGAGCCAAAGATGTCACGGGATTCCTCCAGAAGTTGTCACGAGAACGGGGTCGCCGCCCGTGTGTCTGCGGCGTGGGAGAGGTCGGCTGTCCAGCGGCAGCTTCGGTGCTCGGTTCCGAGGCCACCCTGGGTTTGGGAGCAGGGAAAACAAGGGAGCTGGGGAGTACGGGGCTCAGCGGCCTCTGTTCCTCAGGGACGGGGCTTTGAGCTGAGCTGACCGGCCCCTGCTCAGCTTCTCTTGCTCAGAGATCCGCTCTGGTTGTTCAGGTGCTGGGACGGGAGAGCTGGTGAGGCACAAAGATCCCGTCCTCTGGAAGTGGGGCAGCCTGGGCTCTGACATTGAGGGGGTGCCCAAAAGAGACAGGAGCGTTACAAACAGGACAACGAAGTTACCACACGGGGGAAGTGACTTCTCTTTATTATTGTCCACTCTCTCTAGGACTTCCACAGCTTGGCCACGTACCTGTCCCAAAATACTTCCTCCATTTTCCTAGACGTCATTTCTGATTTCCATCTGCTCCTCTTCCTGGTCACCAACGAGGTGATGCCTCTGCGGGTACGTACCGCGGGGGACAGCGTCACGTCAGCGTCCCCGGGGCCCCGAGCTCCTGTGTCACTTGTGTGCATGAGGTGACAGACCCGCTGCCAGCCTGGGTGCTGCGCAGGGCTGTGCAGCTGCCCAGCGCCTCTTCCAGGCCGAGCTGTTGGTTGAGGCTTTAAACAGTGAAAGCAAAGCCCCAGAGCCGCTCCAAGCAGCGCGGGGGTGGTTGTTCACGCGGTCACGGAGCGGGCAGAGCCAACTTGGCTGCAGCTCCGAGAGCTGGAAACGTTTGTAAAAATACCTCGGGATCAGAAATTCCTGTTGTAACGATAATGAGATCAGAGCCCCCCAAATCTCGGTGAGGCCAATGACTTCCTGGCTGTGCCGCTCTTGGCCGGGCACCGGGGGCTTGGCAGCTGCCCAGGGCCCCAGTTCACATCTGCACTGCCGGACCTGCCCGGGGTGAACCGTGCGCCAGCAAATGGGCCCCGTGTGTGCCAGAGGCTCCCGGTGCGCCGGGCGGACCCTGGGCAGCTGCAGATCGGGCTGGGGCCAGCACGCTCCGGGACGGTGGGTTTGCACCGCACGGAGTCAGGCTCGACCCAGAGGTGCTGCTTTGGTGATAAACCTCCTCCCCATGGAGAAAAGGGGAAGCGTTTGGGGTTTAGGGTACGTCTGAATGCTGGGGGGAGCAAAAGGGATAAACTGCATCGTGGTCCCTGCCTGTGACTGTCCCTGGTGGCACCCAGAGAGCAGCAGCTGGGACTCGCGGCCCTGGCTGGTGGCACTGCCCTGGTCACAGCCCCAGCCTGGGTGCCGGAGCAGCATCCAACACTGATTTCCCTCTTACTGTTTCCAGGACAGCATCAGCTTGTTGCTGGAAGCTGTGAGGACCAAGAACGAGGAGCTGGCACAGACCTGGAAGAAATCAGAGCAGTGGGCAACCATTGAGCAGCTCTGCAGTAAGAACGGGGGTCCCTGGGGAGGGGGTCCCTGGGGAGGGGGTCCTGTGACAGACGGGACTTGCCCTGTCCCTGCGCTCCCCCCACTCTGACGGGCGCTCTCTCTCCCCCGCAGGCACGGTGGGTGTGCAGATCTCAGGACTGCAGGAGTACGGTGCCGTGGGCGGTTCGGCACACGCCGCCTCGGCGGCCGTCTGGGCCTGCCAGCACTGCACCTTCATGAACCAGCCGGGCACGGACCACTGCGAGATGTGCAGCCTGCCCCGGACCTAGCCGCGCCGGCACCGCGCCAGCGCCAATACAGAGCAAAGCCTCGAGCAGCAGCAGTGGTGCTTGTCCCTTCCCCATCCTCCCTTCTGCTTCCCTGCCTTGGGTCCCCCCAGGGTGCGGAGCCGGGCAGGGGGTGACTCCGGCCACCCCGGTTACCCCTTGCAGGAGCTGGGAGCCCGGCTTTATCGTGCTGCCTGGGAAACCAATGCTTAATCTCAGCCTTCGCCACACAGGGCCGGGCTGTCCCCCTGCCACCCCCTACTGCTGCCATGGGCTGTTCTGGGGACTTGGGGGGGCTGTGGGCAGCCGGGCCCCTCCCTCCCTGCCCACAGCAGCTTCCTGGGCTTGGCATCTTGACCGCAGCTTTGCTCCCCTTTCCCCGCCTGCCTAGGTCGCTGCTGCCAGCCATGGGTGCCTGGGTGCCAGCAGCTTCCGTGGTAAACAGTCCCGGCAGAGTGAGCAGACGCCTGGCACCAGCACCAGGCCAGACATGGCTCTGCCAGGCTGAGTCCCAGGCACTGGCGCCGCTCCCAGAGCAGGACAGGCCCCCCCGGCAGTGGGCAAGGAGCGGGCATGTGCCAACTCTGGCTCGACACCGCTCCCGCGGCACCACGGCCCCAAGCCCTCCTCGATCCCTCTCCTGTGCTGGGCACCCCGAGTCCAGGGGGTTTTGGGGCTGGGGAGGGGACAGGGAGGTGACTCAGGTGCCCTGAGGGCTCAGCCCTCTCACAGGGCCCTGGCACAGAGCCCCCCATCCCCACCGCTGTGGGTTCAGGCCTTAATTAACCCCCCTCATGGCAGGGAGGGTCTGTCCTGCACCTGAGGCAGGGACACCCTGTTCCAAACGGCCACCCCGACCCCCCGCTGCTGCTGGCGAGCGCCTGCCCGAGCTCTGCCGAAGGCTCCGTCCCCCGGTGTTACCGGAGCGGCTGTGCGGCCCCAGGGGCTGTGGTTTGCTTTTCCCCGCGGTTTGCTGGTGTGTGGGGCTGCGGTGCTGGACTGGGCTGACCCGGGCGCAGGGTCTGTGAGTAGCGTTTAATAAAAGCACCTGAAAGGAGAAGCTGGTGCTGCGCATCCTGCGCCGGGCTGGGGGGACCCCGGGCCCTCAGCACCCCGTCCCCTGACCATGGCTCCTGCAGACGGTCTGTTTGCAATCAGCGCTCAGCCATGTGCAGCCGGGCCCCGCGCCAGCCCTGCGCCTTCAAAAGGGACGGCAGGAGCTGCGTGGAGCCAGAGCTGGGGGAGCTGAGCCGGGGAGCCAGCGAGCGGCTGCCGTGTCTGCACCGGCGGGACCACGCTCGGGTGGGTGGCAGGAAGGGAGTGCATGGTGCCAAGTGCCATGTGCCCAGCCGGGCCCTTGGGGACATGACGCCTCTTGGGGTCCCGGTGCCAGGGCGGTTGGGGACACAGTGCCCCGGCTCTCCGCTCCCCACAGTGGGGCCGTTCTCACCGCGCTGTCCCCTGGCAGCACCATGTCACGACTTCTCCCCCTCCTGCTCCTGGCAGCTCTGGGCTGTGCCACCAAGCTGAGGCAGCGGCCGGCGGCGTGGGACGACGGAGCAGCCGGTAACGGTGACATCCCCCCACCGGGACCCCCGCCGGCCAGGCAGGGGCTGTGGGTGCTGGGGTACAGGCAGGGCTGGGGCTGCCCTGCCCAAGGTGGGGGTGGGGGGTCCTGGGGGGTCCCGCCCGGTTCGGGGGTCCTGTCCCCCCAGCCCGTCCCCTCGGTCCCGCAGCCGAGCGGGGGATGCCCAAGGGCTGCGCCAACCTGACGCTGGTGCTGGACAACTGGAAATTCGCCATCACGTCCCAGCTGCGGAACCTGCTGCTGTTCCACCCCCAGACGGTGCTGCCCGACTACGGCAGGTGGGGGGCCGGGCACTGGGGTCCCGGGGGTCCTGAGGCTCGGGGCGCCGCCCCCTCACCCCGCTCCCCCGCAGGATCCGGTCGCTGTCGGGGGCGCTGGACGGGCTGTACCGGGAGTTCAGCGCGCTGAAGGAGCAGCTGGGCCGGCTCTCCGCCCGCTTCGCCGAGGTCGAGGCTTCCGTGGAGCAGCTGGGCCGGGCCCGCGGCCCCGCGCCCGCCCCGCGCCGCCGGGGGCTGCCCCCGCCGCCCCCCCGCACCCCGCTCTAGCGGCCCGGGGGGCACAGCCCGGCCCGGCGGCGGACGACTCGGTTCGGTTCGGTTCGGTCCGGTCCGGTCCGTCCCGGCCGTGCCCGCAGCCCGGACACCGGGGGCGGCCGTGGGGCAGGCCCGTCGTGTGGGGCGGATCTTTGCACCGTGGGTGGGCCCCAGCCCGGCCGCCTTCACCAGCAATAAAGCCGCTGCTGCCAGTGTCGCCTCGCTCCTCTCTACCGGTACCGGTACCGGTACCGGCCCCGGGGGCGCCGCCCCTCGCTCGGTAACGGGGCCGCCCATCGCGGCTTTACGGCCTGTCGCAAACTCCTCCGCCCATTGCGGCGGCCGCCGCGCAGCCGTAAAGCGGAGCCGCCCGCGCCCCCCGCCCGGTACTGGCGGCCTCACCGGGGGTCGATGGGAGGGGGGGCGGGATGGGGAGGGGGCTCGGGGCACGGGGGGGGGCCGAGGGGCTGAGTCTGGGGCGGCCTGGGGTGGGGAGCTGGGGGACCGGGGATGATGCTGGGGGGGCTGGGCCTGCGCCGTGGGGGCTGTGGGGCCCGGGCGGGGTTCGGGGGACTGTGGGGCAGGGTCACCGCTTCCCCGGGGCTGTCGGTGGCCCTGGGGGCGCTGGGCTCAGCCTGTACCGGGGTGCTCATGGGGGGACCCCAACCCTTCCTATCCAGTGTCTGCTGGAGCATGGGCGGCTCCCTCAGCACCGCCCCCCATCCCACCCCACGCTGCCCCCGTCCCCCGTGCTGACCCCGTCCCCGCGCCCCCAGGCTGCAGCGCGGCCCCGGCACCATGGCACAGGTGGGGCACCGGGTGGATTACCTGGCCGGTTTCTGCTGCCCGGTGGGGGGGCTGGTGGCAGGCAAGCCCCGCGTGCTGTGCCACGAGAACCAGATCTACCTCTCCAACGGCAGCGAGTTCGTCTACGTCTACGACCAGGAGGGGAAGGTGCTGAAGGTGAGCGGCCTGCCGGGGGGCTCTGGGGCCAGTGTCCCATGGGGCTGGTGTCCCAGGACAGGGCGAAGGTGGCGGGACACCAACCACATCACCGGTCACCCAGTCTGGGGCCAGAGTCTTTTGTGGGGTCCCCTGTCCCCGAAGGAATGCCCAGCCCCCCTGACCCAGCTCTGAGGCCCCTCCGAGGTGCCCCGTCTGGCCTCTCCTAAACCTGTGAGACAAACGTTCAATTAAACCACAGAGGCTTTTTTTCCCTCCCGAGCAAAGCGACGATTCTTCCATTTCTCATTGACAAAGGGTTTTGCTGTTGTCTTCGTGTGACTAAAAGCGCCCGTCGCGTGGAGTTCTACCCAGCTGCTTTTTTTAATTTGCTCTTATTACCATTTCTAAGAAAGCCGTCGCTGTAACATCAGCATTTGCCTCCCACTCTGTTCTCCTTCTGGGGAAAGTAGATCACGCAGCGGCTCTGCTGGCTGTTTGCCTCCCCCCGGGAGCGGGAACCACGTCCTCCCCCCAGCGCCGCTCCAACCCCGGCCTGGGACAGCCCAGCCGCGTCCGCGAGCCCAGGGACGGGCGTATCGATGGAAATCGCTTGTAATCCGTGTTTACAGGATTTTACTTTGCAGTTGCGCTGGAGTTGCCCGAGAGGGAGCGTTGCCCAGCGACCGGGTTCTTCCTTTACCTGGCGAGGGGCTCAGCAGCCCTGTCCCTACCCCCAGTGCCATCGGAAGGTGACGTTTCTCTCTGCTTTCCCCCCAGGCCGTGTACCAATGCCCTGAGCAGGTGTGGCACGTGGAGCTGCTGCCCCAGCCCCGGCAGCTTTACATCCTCTGTGCCAACAGCGGCATTTACTGCGTCTCCCTGGAGCAGCAGAGCAGGTGAGGTGGCTGTCACCCCTAGGGACGTGAGCCAGCCCCGCACCGTTAGCCCTGCAGTCCCGGGGATGCGGTTTGAAGCTCTGGCTCTCTCCAGTCACTGCTCTCGCAGCAAATGCTGCGGGGACCTCATTTCCGAGGGTGGCCAAGGGCCATGCTGGCTTCACCGCACGCCTTGGCTGAGCGCTCATTCCTGTTCGCTTGCAGGTTAACAGAGCAGACAGATGGCGATGGCCAAGAAACCAACTGCCCGTCCGGCGTCTTGCCCGTGGAGGCAGACGCCTGCGTCTTCCCCGACTCCACCCTCTGCATGTTCACCCTCCTCAATAACTTCGTCATCACCCTGTCCCAGGCTGACGGCAAGTGGTGGATGAAGCTGCATGAGCTCCCGCGCCCTGAGCAGGAGGATCCCCCGTACCGGCAGGTCAGCGAGGTCGGTTTCTGCCCCGGCCCTGTGCCCGTGCCGGGGGACCAGGGCGACGCTCCCCACTCCAGCTTCCTGCCCGTCCTGTGCTGCGCGTCCTCCCCGGGCACCGCGGGCTCTGGGGAGGGGCCGTGGTGCTCAGGGGGCTTCGTGCTGGAGGAGCCCCTCTTCAGCCTGCTCTTTGGAATCGACGCGGCCATGCTGGAGTCCCCGATGATCCTCTGCGGCTTCCCGGACGGACAGCTCTGCTCCGTGCCGCTCAAGGCACTCAGCTCTTCACCGGCTGTCGACGGCTGCCATGACATTTCGAACCAAGACTCCCCTGTGAAGATCCTCCACCATTTGGAAGAGCCCATCGTCTTCATCGGTGCCTTGAGGACGGAGCAGAGGGCGGTGGAGGACGCCGAGGATGAGCAGCTCTTTGGAGAGGCTGGCTGTGACTGCGTGGTGGCCGTGGGCCACTATGGGAAGATGGTGGCTGTCAAGGCGGATCAGCGGGACGAGACGACGGTGCCGGAGCTCAGGGAGTACTACCTGCGTGGGCCCATTCTCTGCGCCGCCTGTGGCAGCGGCAGCCGCATGTACTACAGCACACACTCGGACATCTCTGCCGTCGACCTGGACCGGGGCGGTGATTCCTCCGACCCCGAGGACGCGGAGAGCTGCACCGGCGTCCTGCCCCCCGTCCTGTCTCCGGCCAGTTTAAGTATCTGTAGCGTTGTGGCGCTTTCCTTGTCGTCTCGGGCGTCAGAAGGTACTGCCGGCAGCGGGGTGTGCGTGGGGCCGTGGGGTGGAGCGGGACAGGACGGCTGCGCGTTCTGGCCCCTCCGTCTCCACCCCTCCGTACGGTCCAGACTGGGCTCCGTCCTCGTCCCTTCTTGTTGGCTCCCCTCGGTTTTGTAAGTCGTTTCTGTCCCGCATGCCGACTCGGGCTGACCGCAGGCGCGCTCGCAGCTCCGGCTCTGCCCTCCCGCTCACCGTTCCCCTGCTCGGCGTCACCGGCCGCTCCGCGCAGGCTCGGGGGACACTCGCGCCAGCCCTGCCTGGGGGGGCTGTTCGCAGGGAGCCCCGAGTGAGCTGGGACGAGGCTCCCTCCAGAAAGGGGGTTCAACCGAGTTGCTGTCTGGTCTGGGGGCTCCTGCTCGAGCCTGCAAGCCCCGTGCTCAGGTGCCACCTCTCCACAGCAGCCAGGGTGGCCTGCAGGGCACGGGGCCCTTGGGAGTGGAGGGAGCACATGGCCTGGATGGGGGGAGATGGCGCATCCCTGAGCCCCTGGCGTGGAGCAGAGGGGGCAGCACGGGCAGGGGAGCGAGGGGAGGCCCCAGGGCACCCAGCGAGGGAACAGCAGGCAGCCCTGCCCGCGGAGCTGCATGTGTCCCGCTGCGGGACCCCGCATGGCAGCGCTGGCTCCCGGGGCGCCGCGGCTCCCCCGAGCCTCCCCCAGCTGCTGGTGGCCTTGGCTTGGGGACGGCAGCCCAGGGAGCATGGCCGGGATGGGGGGCCAGCAGGAGCCACGGGACAGAACACGTGGGGGGGACATTTCCCTGCCCAGGGAGCTGCGTGTGAGGTGGGCGTCCTGTCGTGTCCCTGTCCTGTCTCCGTCATTCACCCCCACAGATTGAGGTGATACCAATGTCCTGGGACAGGCAGTGCCATCCTGTGCCCCCTGTCCCCTTGCATCCACCCCCAGCCATCGGGGAAGCCCGGCTGCCTTCCCAGCCCCCCCGCGCTGCCCGTCCCTGCCTGACCTGCTGCATCTCTGCCTGCAGGTGAATCGGAGCTGCTGGCCCTGTCGGCCAAGGGCCGGCTCATGAGCTGTGGCTTGTGCAGCCCCGAGGACTCCGATGTGGCGCTGACCCCCGCCGAGGTCGGTCGCAGGATTAAGCAGCTGCTCTCCGGGATCGGCAACACCTCCGAGAGGTAAAGCCCGGTGCCGCGCGCTCCTCCTCTCCCCCTGCATGCTCTGCAGCACCGCACTGGGTGCTGGTGCATCGACCAGGGGGCTCTGGCAGTGACGGCTCCTCATGGAGTACAGGGGCCTGGCTGGGACCCCCTGACCTGAACAGGATAAAATTACAGGGTGTTTCAAAGAGATGGACCCAACACATTACCTAAAAACTTACAAATGGTTTAATGAGTTATCAGGTTTTAGTAACCTTATGAGTGCTCTCTGTTCACTCCACCTGTCATACGGATTGCGCGAGCTTCATTCGTGGGTGGTCCGTGGTTGCAGAGATACAAGGGATTTCAAATTGGATCCATCCTTTTGAAACACGCTGTGGTGTTCCAGGGCAGCCCCGCTGGCTGCGGGCGGGCTGGTGCTGGCAGCCAGGGCTGGGGAGACGGGTGCCAGGCGCTGCCGCGCTTGCCAAGTCGGCGGGCAGGGGCAGGGCAGGCACATGCGGCCATCTGTGTGCGGGGAGGGGACACAGACGAGCCCCCTGTCCCTTTCGGGGGGATTCCCGGGGTCTGGTGGGCTGGAGCTGCTCCTCGGGGTCAGCTCAGCCTGTGGGGTTCGTGGGCAGTGCTGGTGCTGCCTGTCCAGAGAGGGAGCCGGGCATTCCCGGGATGGTTCAGACTTGTGCCAGGTGCTGCTCGGCTGCCACAGCAGCACAGTGCCTGCCGTGCCTTTGGCACTGGCTCCCGTCGCTGACCCGTCATCCCGGTCACCATCACTCCCGTGGTTTCAGCGCCGACACTTTGTCCTTGCAGAGTTTCCTTCCTGAAGAAGGCAGTAGACCAGAAGAACCGGGCCCTGGCCAGCCTGAACCAGGTGATGAACGTGAGCGCGGCTCTGCTCTCCAGCCAGGAAGGGCAGAAACCCATCGCCTGCACCGTCACTGCCAACTGGAGCTGCCTCCTGCTCCGCGACAGCGTCACCATCTCCTGCCTGCTGGAGAACTGCAGCGAGTACAGCCTGGAGCAGGGCTGGACCCTCTGCGTGCAGCTCCTGGCCAGCCCCTGTGCCTTAGAGGAGGACTCCGTGGATTCGGCCACCACCTTCACCTTCCCCATCGACCAGCTCCTCCCCGGGAACAAGCGGGAGCTGACGCTGCCCCTCGGCTCTGCTGCCACCACCAAGCTGGACCTGCCCCTGACCATCTCCTGTGCCCTCTACTACAGTTTACGGGATATTTTGGGCAGCGGTTCCGACTCCCCCGAGGCGCTGGACGATCTCCTGCCGGACGATTCGCCCATCCTCTCCCCGGACAGAGAGGGGATCTGCCTCCCGCTCAGCGAATGCACCATTGACATGCTCCAGTGCCTCCGTTTCGAGAGCAGTCCCCCTGGGCTGGATGGATCCCCGCCAGCCGCTGCTCCCCCTGCTCCCCCAGACCCTGTGGAGACCTTCCTGGAGGTGTCCCGGGAACAGACTGAGCCCGAGGGGGTGAAAACGGTGGAGCTGCCCCCCACCCCGGGAGAGGGAAAGCTGCCCCCCTCGGCAGCCTCCATCAGGGTGTCCTCGGAGCTGCTGAAAAACGCCCTGAAAACCTCCAGCTCAGGTGGGTCCCTGGGGAGGAGCATCCCAGGGTGTCTGCGTGGGGACACGCACGTGTCCCAGCTTGTGGCCGTCCTGGGAGGGGCCGGGATGGTGCTGTCACAGCCTGTGTGTGCAGCCCCTTCCTTGGGTGAGGAGGGCTGTGTGACCCCACGCGCATGCCTGCTCATGAACCGGCGCGTGGACGTGGCGGTGGCTGCATGACGGAACTCAGTGTGTCTCAGCAGGGAGGGGAATGTCCCCAGTGTCACCCCTGGGCTCGCAAGGGCTGCACCACCCCCACACCACTCTGTTTGCATCGCTCTGCCCTGAGCGGGGATGGTGTTTGTCGGCGTAACCAGCTCCATTTTCTCTCCTTTTGTCCCCAGACGTCCCGCTGAGCTGTGCCACGCTGCGCTGGCTGCTGGCCGAGAACGCCGGTGCCGAGGCGCTGAGCAGCGGGGAGGTGGCGTCGGTGCGCGGTGCGGCACCGGATGGAGCGGAGGTGCAGCTGCTCGTCCGAGAGGCAAGGAGGGGGTTCACCCTGCGGAGAAACTCCCCACACCCATCCCACGGGGCCGGCTCCCTCCCACGGCCCCTCGCACGTGCCTGGGCGCTGGGTGCCCACTGGGGTGCAATAACCTTGGGTACTCACTGTGCCCGACCTGGTGTCGGGCTCACCAAGAAGTGGGTTTTTCCGTGCTGGTTTGGCCAGCTGCATTTGGCTCTGCCAGGCGAGGGGAGGACGTGGCTGGATTGGGGTCTAAATCTGATCTGCTGCAGCTTGTCCCACGTTAACGCAAAAATCCCCCTCTAAGCACAAAGGGAAAACATCGAGTTGCTGCCCAGCTCTGGTGCTGCGCCGAGGGACCTGGCTGCCTGCAAGCGGGGACCGGGCTGGGGCTGGTTCAGGCTCTGGAGCACTAATGTCACCGATGTGATTAGTGGCAGTGATAACTGTCCTTGGGCAGAGCCTGCCGGGTTAAATCGTCCGGGGTGGCAGCCGGTGTCTCACCGGGAACAGCCACTGCTCGCCCCCAATGGCCCTGGTGACACCGCAGCTGATCTCCCGGTACCACCAGGCCACCGGGGCCGGGCTGGGCGTGAATGACCCCGGCCGGGCTGGGCAGGGGCTCTGAGGTGCCCGGCTGGGCTGGCAGCGGCTCTGCTGCGTTTGCCGGTACCGGTCTGGAGAGTGAAGGGGTTGGGGGTGCAGGGAATAGGGATGGGAGCTCTTGAGGACCCCCGTGCCCATGGGGAGGGGTCCTGGGGCTGCCTGCACCCCCTCCCCTGCCCACGATGGTTGTGGTGACATTGTGCTCCCTTTCCCAGGTGTCCATGAATGACCTGAGCCCAGCGGGTCCCATCCAGGCCGTGGAGATCCTGATGGAGAGCCCGTCCCTGGCCGACATGTGCAGGATGCACCACGCCGTCATCCGCCGCATCCAGGTGCGCGCGGTGCCGCGGGGCTGTGCCGCTGGCCATGGGGACGGGGAAACCTGAGCGAGCCAAGGCCTGGGGGCGCAGCCAGGCACCCCAGGAGGGTTTGTGCGGCGCTGCCATACAGCACGGCAGCCCAGCATGGCCTGGCCTCTGGCAGGGCTGGGGAGGGAGACCATCACGAACCTCACTCCCTTCCCAATCCCTCGCCTCGGCTCCCGGTGTTTGGGCCAGCCACATGGTGGGAACAGGCCCCGGTTAGTTTGGCAACTGAAGGGAGCAGGGCCCCTGTGGCACGTGGGGGCCGGCAGCCTTCCCAGAGATGATTCAGCACCGGCAAGCGCGGTGCCAGGCCTGTGGCGAGCCGGGCAGCGCGGTGCCAGGTGAGCCCTGCCTCCCGTGGGAGCGGAGCTGTGGCTCCCCGGGGCTGGCGCTGCCGCTGCCCCCCCAGCAGAACCCTCTGCTCCCTGCAGGCGCTGGTGCTGGAGCAGGCGGCACAGGGCTCGGGGCCCCCTGACCTCCGCATGCAGTACCTGCGCCAGATCCAGGCCAACCACGAGGTGAGCCAAGCCCCAGGGCCCTCCCTGTGGGGCACACACCATCGGGACCCCAATGTGTGCCCCTCACCCCCGTGTGCCCCCACAGATGCTGCTGAAGGAGGCGCAGACCCTGCGGGACCAGCCGTCCCTCGGCGAGGACGGGACCGCCACGGCGGAGAAGCTGCTGCACATCTACCAGCAGCTGCGCAACCCCAGCCTGGTTCTGCTCTGAGGGGGTGGCCAGCGCGTCCCGGGGGTCCCAGCCCCGCCGGCCGGGGTGGGTGCCTGTGGCCAGCACCGGGAGAGCCCCCCCGGCTGGAGGAGCAGCGGGGCGGCCGTGGTGGTGCTGCGGGTGGGGGGTGTGTGCGTGTTTCGTGGTCGTGTTGTCGGCAGCAGCGGAGGGTCGGGGGGCTGCGGCGGCAGAGCGGGGACCCCTGGGCTGGCCTGGCCCGGCTCTGCGGCCCCCGGCCCGGCGGGCAGCCCCCGCACCCGCGCTGTCTTGTGGATTGTTCTTGCCGTGGTAGTTTAGTGCTCTCCCGGTGGCGGGCTGTGCCCCCCCGTGCCGCCGCTCAGGATCAGGACAAACAGGGTGCTGTGCCCGGGGGAGCCCCATTTTCTGCTGGGCAGGGGAGGGGGTTTCCGCTCCCCCGTCGTTTCTATAACTGATCTCGTATTTCCGTGGCGGTGCAGTGTGGTTTGGCCCCGCACCGCTCCAGTGTCTGTAAATCTGTTGTCTGCCATGAAAACGATCATGTTCAGCCAGTCCTGTCTCGTCTCCTTTCCATCTCCTGGGGGCTGCACCCCGTCCTGCCCCCTGGGCTGGCAGAGGGGCCCTGGGTGGGCACCCCCAGCCCAGCACTGCAGCACCCAGGGGTCCCTGTCCCAGCGTGGCAGCAGCGCCGGGGTGGCCGGGCAGGACCAGCCCTTTGCCAGGTGTGGGTGCTCCTGGGGGGCAGCACCTGCTGTCCAGGGGGCGACCCTGGGGCTTCACGAGTAGGGGACAGAAACCACGGCGCTGCTCCACTGTGATCCAGAGTGACTTTAATGCCGTGAGTCGGGGGTCAGGGACACAGCTGCCATGGATGGTGCCACCGCCGGCCCCACCGCCATCCCCTGCGGGGGACGAGCTGGTGCCAGCCTGGCGTGGGGCCGGTGTGGGGGGTCAGTACTCCCAGAGCGTGGCGCGCAGCACCGACTCACTGTCGGCGCGCAGGGTGCCGGCTGGGTCCCCGCGCAGGTACCGCCCGTTCTTCGCTTTGATGGCGACGCGTCCCCGCTCCCGGAACTCGAAGAAGAAATCCTCGGAGAGCTCCCCGTCGCTGCACACCGACCCGCTGCTCGCCACGTACCAGAACTTGCCCCCCTGGCCTGCGGAGAGTCCCCGGGGTTGTCAGTGGGGTCCAGCCAGACCCTTGGTGCCCCCCCACCCCATCGCCCACCTCGGATCTGGTAGGCGCCATCGCTGAAGCTGATGTGAAAGACGTCGTAGACGGAGCGGTTGGAGTCGAGCAGGTTGGAGCCGCGGTGGTAGCAGACGAAGCCGTGCTCGCCGCGCAGCACCAGCATCGGGCGGTTGATCAGCTTCAGAGTGAACTCCTCATCCTCCCCTGCACGGGAGCCCGGCTCTGAGCACCCTGGGGTGGGGGGCACCGGGGCCAGGACCCCCACCCAGCACAGCACTTACCCACGGCGTCGCTGACGGCCGCCAGCTGCCCGTTCCTCTTGGTGCAGACGTAGCGGCCGTTGCTGGCGCGCAGGGCCACCCGCCGCCCACGCCACTCGATGTCAAACATGGTGTTGGCGGCGCTGCCGGCAGAGGGAGAGCGTCAGCCGGGGTGACCTGCCCCCCCACACACCCCCCAGAGCCCCCACCACGGCACAGCCGCACTCACGCTTCGGTGGCCACAGCCTGGATGCCCCCATGGGCCACGAGGGTCCAAAAGCTGCCGGTGTTGGTGTGGAGGCTGCACTTGTTGGTGTCGCGGTCGATCTGGAGCTGGAAGGTCTCGTGGTTCAGCTCCTCGTCCTGGTTCGCCGAGACGTTGACACCTGCAGAAGGGAGCGGCCGTTGGCACCGCCACGAGCGCCCACGAGCCGCGGCTACGCCCGCCCGGCCCCTCCCCGCCAGCGGCAAATCCCTCCGCGAACAATCGTGCTAATTGGGTTGATTAATCTGATTGCTGCCGTGTCCATCTGGTTAGCGCTGCGGCACACAAACCCCTATTTATAGCCTGCCCACCACCGTCACCCGGCCCTAAGCCGCTTGGCACAGGGGCAGGCGCACTCCTGGTGCCCGCAGGGACGGCAGGGCAGCCGGGGGCACGGCACAGCCACCATGCCCCGGCCACAGGGGCTCCCCCAGCGCTGGAGGCCGTGGTGCCATCTGCTGGGCCCACCTGCCCTGGGCTGGGGGCACGGGCAGAGCTGCGTGTGCAAACACACACATGTACCCCCCAGCCTGTGCAGAGCCCGGCACACACAGCACCACAGGGAGCCCTTTGCTGAGCCCCGAGGAGCCGCGCACACCAACACAGCTGCACACGCATTGGGGCTGCACAGAGCCCTGCACACGCGTGTGCACACAGCGTCGGCCGTGCACAAACCTGCACACAAATGCATGGACCCAGAGGCGCTGCACAGAGCCCTGCACACACCCCCCAAACACACCCCCAGAGCCCCACTGCTGCCCCCACCCCAGCCCCGCTGGCTGTTGCCTTCCCCTGGTTGTTATTGTAGGGTCTCCTCCTGTGGAGGGGTCCTGGGGGGCTCTCATAGGGCGCTTGTGGCTGAGCCAATCCCCAGGGATCCCTGGGGAGCAACAGGGGCTCTTGAGGTGGGTGAGGAGCAGGCAGCGGGGTGCAGGCAGGAAAGAGGGTGCAGGCAGGGACAGGCAGGGACAGGCAGCCCTTACCCTGCCGGATGGAGACGTATCTGCCGTTGGCCGCCGTGAAGACCACCTGGGGGTGGCTCTCCTCCAGGTCGAAGAGTTCATCTTTGCCCGGCTTGGAGCTGCGGCCGGACTTGAGGGTGCCGGTGGGTCCCGTGGGCGCCAGGTATTTGCCGTCGCAGTCCTTGAAAGCCAACTTGCCGGCCTTGAACTCGAGGGTGTAGCCAGTGCGGGCGCCGGGCTCGGGCACCAGCGTGCCATCGCAGCGCAGGTAGCGCTCGTCGGCCGTGCGCAGGCTGTACTTCTTGTCCTGGAAGCAGAGGGTGATGAGGGCGTCCACCCCCCAGGGCAGGTTGCTGTCGGTGGCGATCTCGTCCTCGTGGGCGCTGAGGTGGGCGTAGCGGCGGCGGCTGACGCTCAGCAGGTTGGCCTGGGGGTGCATGGCCAAGTGCACGGTCCAAAGCTCGCCCTCCGTCACGCTGGGGGCGAAGCAGGACAGGCGATCCTCCCGGCCCCCGAAGAAGCGCCGGTGCGGGGCCGACTGCAGCGCCCACCGCCCGTCCGACTGCGTGATGATGCTGAAGCGCTCATCCCGGCCCGGCTGCTCGGCCTCGCACCGCACCTTCCCGTCCTTGTCGGCGCCAAGATACCGGCCCAGGTGGCTCTTGAGGAAGACGACGGAGCTGTCGGCTTCATCCTGCTCCAGCGTCCAGATCTGCTTGCGCTTCAGGCTGGGCGCCGAGGCGTTCACCTTGTAGCCGAAGCTCTCCGCCGTCAGGTACCGGCTCTCGCAGTTGATCAGCCCAAACTGGATCTTCAGGACCTGGTGGATCCCATTCGTTGGCATCTTCCACTGGCGCGGGGTGGCCCCCGGGGGGCCGGTGGGGGCTCCCCGGCCCTGCCGAGCCCGGGCGTCGCAGCGGGGGCGGCCTGTTGCGCCCACGGGGACGTCTGTCCTGCCCCGGCGCCGCTGCCGCACTGGCACCGCGGGGCGGCTCGGCACGGCACCGCGCGGCGGGGGGGCACCGGGGGCCGTGGCCTGTTTAATTAGCCGCAGGTAGGATTACAGAGTCCGGCCAGATTGTGGCGGGTACCGGGGCGGCTGTTCCCTCCAGCGGGGCTTTCACCGAGATGCCAGGTGAGGGGGCACCGCGGCAGCCCCGCGCCGGCTCCTTGGGCTGCGCGGCCGCACCAGCACCCTCGGGCACCGCAGCGCCGGCTCTCCACGGAGCCGCAGGTGGAAAACTTGGGTGGGAACCCGATCCGGGCGCGGGCGGCGTATCCGTTCCCGGCGGGCTAAGGTTACCGGCCCCTCTGATTCAGCAGCGGGTCACCTCCAGCCGCGCCGCCTCCCAGCCAGCCCTAAGCGCCTTACCAATTAGGCAGGCATTTCGATTAGTTTAAACCTTTTATCCTGCTTTGGGGCCCTTGGCCTCCATCTGTCCTGTGGCCCCAAATCCCTCCTGCAGCTGTGGATCGGGGTCACGGCCGCCCCCCCATCCCAGCACTGTGGGGTAATGGCCGGGACCCCCCATCGCCGTGGGGCTGAGACCGCCTGACGCTCATGACATGGTGTGGTTGTGCTGCCTCGGCAGGGGACAGGGCGGCAGGGGACAGTCCCCACTCCTGCCCTGCAGGCACCTTCCCCCCAGCCCAGCTGGGACCCCCCCATGTTCACCTTAGGGACCTGGGGACAGGCGGGACGGGCTCTGCCCGCGGTGACCCCGGGCTGCACCACTGCCTGCACCCCAAAGCCGTCGGACACGGGTCCCGGCCCCTGCGCTGGCCGTGCACGGCTGGTGCGGCGGAGCCGCGGCGAGGCCCGGCTGCCATGGGTCCCGCTGCCGCCTTCCCCAGCGCGGCGGCTCCGGTGTCAGCGCGGCGCCCAGTTATTGTTCCCGAAAATAGGTCCCGGGGATTGGTTGCCTCATGACTTTTTCATGGCCAGGCTCTCTCTTACCGCACCGGGGGTGCCACGGGCCCCCAGCCGCTGCGTTATTCGAGCCGCAGCTGCGCCGCCCGGCGCGGTGTAACTGACCCCTGCCGAAACGGATACGGGTCGGCTTTCGGGCCGGGGGGGATAAGTGGGTCAGGGTCCCGCAGGGGCAGGGGCCGGGGGTCCCGGGCTCTGGCGGGGCGGCAGTGCCGGCTCCCGGTGGGTGCTCGCCAGCACCTGCCCGGCAGCGCAGCCGGGAGCTGGATTTATAGGTGCCGGCCCCCGCGGGGGGTCAGGTTCCCATGGCGGGGCCCTGCCGGGCCCTGCCCCACAGCCGCAGCCCGGACCCCTCCCCGTGCCACCCCCAGCCCCTCTCCCCGGGGGAGTGGCTTCTGAGCCCCGACGGCTGGTGACGCCCCCCTGCCCGGGCATCGTGGGGGGCTGGGTGGCCCCACCCTGGTTTCCATCCAGCACAGCCGGGAGGGCTGGGGGGTCCTGGGCTGACTGGATCCCCCCGCCCGCGGTCCCAGCCCTGGTGGGGGGCTGGTGTATGGGGGGCTCAGCCGAACCCCAGCAGCCCAGGGGGTCAGGGCAGCGATTTGGGGTTGGGGTTCGGGGTGGGGCTGGGATGGGGGGTGCCGGGGTCAGGAGGGGTGTCGTGGCGGGGGGTGTCCGGCTGGATCCCTGGGGACCCCACCCCATCACCCCATCCGCCCGTCACCACGGCGACGGGAGGGGACGGTGGCTGTGTCACCACGGCGACGGAGGCTGCGCACGGGCGGGCGGGGGGACGGACACTCCGCATCACCGCGGGGCGGGCCGGGCGCGGCGCCTTCCTCCTCATCCTCATCCTCCTCCTCCTCCTGCTCCTGCTCCCGCTCCCCCCGCCCGGCCCGAGGTCCCCGCGGGGCGGTGTCGGGGCCGGGCGTCCCGCTGCCACCGGCCCGATCGCTCCTAATACGGCCGGGACGCGCTGCCTGCGCCCGCCCCCACGGCGGGGACACCCCGGCCCCCGGCCCTGCCCGCCCTTACTCATCGGCCGCCGGGGCTGCCTTGTTTGGGCAGCAGGAAGCGCCGGGGCAGGGACCCGGCACCGCCCCGGCCCCCCCGGCATCGCCTCCCCCGGGATCCGTCCCCGCAGCGTCGCATTCGTCCCCCCGCTGCGTCCTGCCCGGGAGCCCCCAAGTGTCCGTGGCCCCGGGAGGTCCCGGCTTACGGGCGGGGCTGCCCACACCGGTCCCCCCACCCTGGGGTGCGGGATGTCACCTGCACGGCCGCCCTGAGCCAGAGCCACGGCCCGAGGTGACAATGCCCACCCGGCCACCAGCCCCATGGGACACAGGGCCAGGCCGGCTGCTCGGTGCTGGCGTGGGGACGTGAGACCCCTCGAGCTGTGCAGGGACCCGCACAAGGCCCCCCATGCCCATCCAGCATCTGGCACCCCCAGCACCCCTTGGCACTCCGCAGCTCCCGCTGCGCTGCTGACAGCCCCACAACACCCATCCAGGCTCAACCGCCGGCGGTGCTGGGGTGGCTGGGGATTTTGTCCCCTGGCAGCACTGGAGATCCCTCCGGAGACACGAGCTCCTGCCACTGCTCCGCACATGGACACAGGCGGTGGCGAGGCCGGAGCCGCCACCTCCACCTGCCCTACCGCCATGGTGGGGCTGGGGGTGCAAGAGCCGTGTCGGTGACACGGCATGTGGCTCTCTGGCATCATGTGTGGCTACCTGACATGACACATGGCTACCCAGCGTGGAGCAGGAGTCCCCGCATGGCACACAGGTCTGCGGCACAGTGCGCTGGTGTGAACCATGCCCAGGGCATCCCGCAGCACACGGGGTGCACAGCCCACGGCACCCCCTGGCCACGGGGGCTCGGGCACAAGCAGGGCCTGGGCTGGCGGGGTCAGGGGTTGCTGGACACTCCAAGTGGGGCAGTGCAGCCAGGGGGTGTCTGTGGAGGACACCGTCCCTGGGTCCGGTGCCGTCCGTGGGGTGCACAGCACCCTCCATGGGATGTCAGCACCAGCCGTGGGCGTGTGGCAGCGTTGGAGCTGAGGCAGAGCTTTTGGGGTGCCACAGCGCTGCCTGTGCGGTGCTGCGGGCGGGTGGGCACTGCCGGGGTGCTGTCTGCAGGGTGCGGGATGGGGGT
Source organism: Patagioenas fasciata (assembly GCF_037038585.1). NCBI lineage: Eukaryota > Metazoa > Chordata > Aves > Columbiformes > Columbidae > Patagioenas > Patagioenas fasciata. The sequence continues at coordinate 1,113,330 of NC_092537.1, read as the reverse complement.
GCTGTCTGCAGGGTGCGGGATGGGGGTGCTGTCCGCAGGGTGCAGGATGGGGGTGCTGTCCGCAGGGTGCACCGCGCTGCACCGGCGGCACAGCCTGTCTCTGGGTGCTGGCAGGAGCATCAGCCAGGGGTGCCTATGGCCGTGGGATGCACGTGCTGGCGCATGAGCTATAGGATCCGTGCTGTCACCTATGGGGGTGCGATGGGCACACGGCGCTGCAAAGGGCTCTGGAGGGCAGTGCTGCTGAGTCTGGGGGTGCAGCTGGGGGCAAGCAGGGTGCAGAGCGCAGCTGGGGGTGCTGCCGTGGGGTGATGGGCACAGAGGGGTGCCTGGTGCTGCCAGCGGGGTGCAGGTGCTGGGGGGTTGCAGGTGCTGCCCAGTGCAGTGGGTGGGGGTGCCTGGTGCTGCACGGGGGTGCTGTGGGTGGGGTGCACGTGCCATCAGTGGGGTGCACATCGAGCGGGTGGGGTGCACACGCCGCCCGAGGGGTGCACGTGCTGCCTGAGGCCGTGCACGTGCTGCCCGGGCGGGGGGTGCCCGGTGCTGCCCGGGGGGGGGCGAGGTGCCACCTTCGGGGTGCGGGGCCCGGCCCGGCGAGGCGCGCGGCGGCCTGGCGCTACCGGGGGGGACCGGCTGCCGCCCGGCGGTGTCCGGAGCTCGGTGGGGGTGCCCGGCGCTGCCGGGGGTGCTGCCGGGCGCTGCGGCCGGGGGTCCCACCGGGGCCGGGGGTCCCACCGCCCCCCCCCCCTCTTTGCCCCATGCAGGTTCCGGGGTGCTGTGGGGCGGAGGCAGCCCGGCAGTCGCCCCACGTGGTCGGTGCCGCGCCAGCC